>NC_065580.1:49145000-58277500 GCF_024542745.1 Macaca thibetana thibetana | reverse complement strand
TTCTTTCAATTGAACAAAATGAATGCATCTTTCCTGGTCACAGACTAACATTCATTGATTTGGTTGACAGAGTACTCTACAGGAGATAAATGGCTTCAAAATGTTGCTTAAGATGGAAAGTCAAGGAACATTAAAAGTGATTGTATTGATTTATCCATTTGACACCACAGGACACTAGTTTGAGAATAAAATAACGTATTTGGCACCAAAAAAAAAAAGGAATAAAAGGAATAAACACCAACAGTATATGATCTTACTGATCTTCCCAACCACATAAAATTACCTTTGCTCTGATTTGATTGGCTTTTCTACTGCTGTGACTCAATCTTTCTTTTGTTTTTTCCCTCTTAGTTTGTATTTCTCTTTCCTTTTATTCATAGGAGGGAGGCTGTCCATAGGAAATTGGTTTGTGGGCCATTGATCATAAACGCAGGTGAAATATACACCCTTGGACTTCAGTGGTCCTAGCAGCTGCGCAAGGAATAAATGGGGAGAGATTTCTGAAGCTATATTGTGTCTCTGGAAAAGCCAGTCATCAGTTTTGATGGAAAATAGCCCACCTTCCAGGGAACTCAGAATCTGCTCCCTGCAGGCTTCAAAATCATAGCCTTGCTGGATGTAAGAAGGTCAACATATGTTATTGTACAACACTGCACATTTTGATTAGAAAAAATTAGAATTCCATCAAATTTGGACCTACCCAAGTTTCCAGAGTCTTAGCTATTAGATGTTTACATTGCTGAAGGAAAGGAATAGGCAGATGGCAATGGATAATAGTGTTCTCATGGGACTTTAAGACTGTAGTTTATAGTAGGGTGATCAATTTCTGATTTAAATGCACCTAGCCAAAAGAACAATGATGAAGGAATACTAATTAAAGTTACTGCTATTCTAATGTCCAGATCACTTGTCCAAGTTATTTACACATTGCAGTATAGCATTGCTAGAGTATGGTAAGAAGGAACTGCCCTTGGCTTTATCTACTTGTAACATGAAACTATGAAAAGAGCACTCATCCAAGAATTGGAAGCCATTGGTTCTAGACCAGGTTCTGCCACTAACTAATTATAGGGCCTTGGCAAAGGTATTAAACTTTAGGACTCCAGGGAGAGAGGGGGGAATAAAATGGACTCTAATGGTTCTTTCTGCTCTAAAATCCTGTGGTTTTCTGATTCTGCTGGCTTGCTTTTCTGTGTTCTATCATTATTCAACCCATCAAATTGGCTTAAATTATTCTGAGTGTGGAATATTCTTGATATTGAGCAGGTGTAAACAGCTTATGGAAACTGAAGATATATCAAATACAGCAGACACTTTAGGGAAAAAAAAAAACATAAAGAGCTGGGTTTAAATTAAGTGCAGTTCTGGATAAAACCAGTCATGCGTGTGCTTTCAGATTTTTCTATGAATGTCAGGTTAAGGATGCCATCATAACTCTGATGTCCCTTGAAATCTGCCTTCACTATTCATGAAACTCTGAAATATGGTCCAGTGTTAGTAAACGGATGAGAAAATAAACACAATGAGAAATACAAAGCTTTTAAAATTGCTCTCCTCCTTTAGAAGATGTAATGAGTTCAGATGTGACATAAAGACTTCTGAAGCATGAGGTGTATTGTTATAAAAATGTTATTGTAATCTTTATGAAAAGATATTTAACATTGAATATAGTGTCTTCTAATGTTGAATTTTAATGAGTGTCACTTACACAAGTGAATGACTCTGGTTGGAGGCCCAAATAGGTATAGCTAATGGGAGGCTAAATCAATGCTTAGTGTGACCAAGGACTTTAGAGCACAGATGAAAAATTTAGGAGAGTCAACGGATTTTTCACACAGAGTAACTAAAAGGTAAGACTGACATGCTATCAACGGTTAATTCAGTTTTAAAAACTACACATAGATCCCGCTTTTTTTTTTTTTTTTTTTTCTTTTTTGAGATGGAGTTTCGCTCTTGTTGCCCAGGCTGGAGTGCAATGGCACGATTCTCGGCTCACTGCAATCTCCACCCTCTGGGTTCAAGCGATTCTTCTGCCTCAGCCTCCCAAATAGTTCGGATTACAGGCACCCGTCACCATACCCGGCTAATTTTTTGTATTTTTAGTAGATGGGGTTTCTCCATGTTGGTCAGGTTGGTCTTGAACTCCTGACCTCAAGTGATCCGCCGCCTTGGCCTCCCAAAGTGCTGGGATTACAGGCGTGAGCCACCGTGCCTAGCTGGATCCCACTTTTATTACACAAATCAGAAGTTTGGAATTGGATCAATTCTCAGTTTCCCAATTTCTATTCTAAGCTGTTATCTTTTCTACTTAAAGGCAGGAAAGTTGCTTTTTCTGCACGCAAAATCGGCAAATATCTGCACAATATCTCCATCCTAATGAAGACAATAGTTTCACTTGCTGCTCAACATGATCCACTTGTATGCATCAATAATAATTTTTTAACTTGTCCTCCAAAGATAAGGCTAATGTGGGGAGCTAATGTCAACCTATGTATATTTGTCCTTTTCCATTTTGAGTAGGAATTCTGATTCATCTTGTCATTTTTTAAACTCATCTTTATTTGTTACAACCTTTTTAGCAGACTATGACTCAGGCACTACATTTCAATTTACAGGCCTTGCTCTGAGTTACTTTTTGAATAGTTTTACACCACACCTAGCTAGACTTTTAATTTTGCTTTTGTAAACAATAATTTTCTTTGGAAAACAAACCCTGTGGAGAGTTCCTCCCATTACTTCAGTTTAACATACTTATTTCCAGAGGACTGGTACCTGCAGCAATGGCAACTACAGGGAATTGAAAGTTTTAAAAGTCGATCTTAGAAGATGTAGAACATACTTTCCTTTTCGTAGTTTTATTTTTCTTCATTAACTTTTATTTTAAGTTCAGGGATACAAGTGCAGGTTTGTTACATAAGTAAACTTGTATCATGGGGATTCGTTGTACAGTTTATTTCATTCACCCAGTATCCATTAGTTATTTTTCCTGATCCTCTTTCTCCTCCCACCCTTCACCCTTAGAAAGGCCCCAGTGTGAGTTTTTCTTTTCTGTGTGTCCCTGTGTTCTCACCATTTTGTTCCCACTTATAAGTGAGAACATGTGGTATTTGGTTTTCTGTTCCTGTGTGAGCTTGCTATTTTCTTCTAAACATCAAGGTATATCTCAGAACACTTTAGTGACAAAAGATTTGGGAATCTGGCTTGATATCTCAATAGTTTAGACCACAAAGTTAGCATTAGGTGACATACATCTTACAACACACATTACCTCAACTCTTCTTATCTTTTAAATTTGTTGATACTGATCGAAAAAACTACAGATTGGTAAGAGATATGCATATTTATAGGAAACCTGAGATACCCTGAATTCAATTTATCTTATTGTTCCAAGAGGGAGAATGGTTGATGGGTCTCCAGCCAGGGCCGTTCCTAAGTATGAAACTTCCTGAACATCAACCAAAACAAGTATGTAAATAGCAGCCACCATTTTCTGAGCATTTCCTATATGCAAGAAATATTCTTCAGATATTATCTCATTGAATTCTCATAGTGTTCCTGTAAGGTGAGTGTTATTTCCCATGTTTGAAGACATGTGGGGAAATTGAGGCTCTGAGGTCTTTTAACCAGACTGACACCAGGCAGTAAGTCGGCAGAGAAAGAGGGAGTCTATCCCGTGTGGATCTGGCGTCCAGTTCACACTACATGAAAGCAGCTCTGTAACAGAAGCTCTGGAAAGTCAGAACCATAAGCATGCTTCCAAAGAGTTTCAGAGATGCTCCTGTGGTTAAAAAAAAAAAGAAAAAGAAAAAAGAAAATCAGAAAAGCAATGAAGTCTACTAGCAACAAACACTGAATCAAAATTAAATAGATTAGAATATTACAATCCATTTCCAGTAATAGAAGATATATATGTTTTGTGAAGAAGATATGAACATATCTTCAATTGACCCACAATTGAAAAAACATATGGATAATTATCAGGGAAGTTTTTGAGTGAAGGTCTGTTCACTGACTAGCTTCAAGTCAGTTATTTTCATCTTAACATGAGCCTCTTCATTGGCCATTAATCAGGTTCCAGATTATCTTTTCCTTAGCACATCATTTCTAAAAATATTGGAATATAAAATATCTAATGGGAGAAAAAGAAATTTTTAATTGATAATTATATTATTTCAGTAATTAAAGCTATTACCTTGATATAGGAAGAAAGATTAGATCTACAAAGGAATCTACATTATCTAAACCAAGCTTACCCAACCCACGGCCCATAGGCCATTTGCAATCCAAGACAGCTTTGATGCAGCCCAACACAAACTTGTAAATTTTCTTAAGACATTGTGAGATTTTTTTTTGTGATTTTTTTTCTCATCGGCTTTTGTTAGTGTTAGTCAAGTCGAGTTAGTCAAGTTAACGTCAAGTGTGGCCCAAGACAATTCTTCCAATGTAGCCCAGGGAAGTCAAAAGATTGGACATTCCTGCAAACCTTTTATTTTTTTAACTGTCTGAATTCTTCTTGCACAAACATTTTGATGTCAGCTCTACTAGACTTTCTACTTGCATTTCATAATCTGAATTCTAATCTAAATCTAAAATTCTAACTGTATAAAATTTTATAAGTAGGCGTTTATAAGAGTTCCCAGTTCTTCATCCTTGCATTTCATAAAAATGTTTATTTTGCAAATCAGGGTGGGGGTGACAGGGATAGAATGGAAAGAAGAAAGTGAACCAGCATTTAACAAACATCTACATGCAAGTATTATCATGTCACTGCATTTTTCAGTCCTCTAAGAAATGTGTTGTGGTTCCCATTTTTCAGACCAGGAAACTTACGCCTTTAGGAAACTTAGGCTTGGAGAGGTTATACAAACCCTTCCCCAAACCACCTGGCTAGTAAGTGGATGAGGAGCAATTCAAACCTAGGTCTATCTGATGCCTATATCCACTTGTGGGATGTATTATGTTACCTCCTTAGTCACTATAGGTCTGATTTCTCTGACAGTTCTTTGAGCAAATCTTCGGAGGCTCCGGAGTATACAAAACTACATGAATGTGTATCTATATTTACTATCTAATGTTTCCACAAAAGCAGGAAAAAAAATCATGAAAATGGTGGTGGGTTAAATAAGACCTCTAAATTGCACACTTATTTCCATAACTGCTCTTCAGAAGCACCACAGAGGTAATTCTCCCAAAGCCTCCAAAAAGACCAATGTTAGTAGCTGATATTTAACAACAACATGTCTCCTCTCATTCTCATCTGGAGGTAATCAAAACAGAGACAGCAGGGCTGTTCACTTCCGAATTCCTGTCATTATAATAGAACAAATAACCCTTCTTTTGATGAAGAAAAGTGCCACTCTCCCATCTCAGCATAGCTGGCTCTGTATTGACTCAGCTGTCACTTAAAACTCAGTGTAATGACAGCTTCTCAGATCTCCAAGATTCCTACTGGTTCTCTTTCGGCACAATTATATGGTGACACAAGTTGACAAAACTTACAAGCTGGATCCCTTCACTAGGCACATATAGAATTGAGATATACACACGTGACCTTCCAGATTCCTCCCTGGTTCCTGGGAAAATGCCCCAATTCTGACTCAGGGGATTCAGGTTAATATGCAGAGTGATATCTGGGATGACTGAGCAAATTAAACCATTAAGGAGCCATTCATTGAGCGTGCAGCCAAGCTTAACTTTTGCCAAGCTCTTATTCTTTTTTATTGCTTTCAATGTCAAAGATTATTTTGTCTTTCTATTTCACGAAGCAAAACAGTATAAGTAATGGGTTATTCAGGGTTCAGCCCAGGAAATAAAACCATGCAAAGTGTTTTAAGAAGGACGAGGTTTAGGGAAATAGTTGTTTAGAAAGTTGCTGAAAGAACAACAGAAGAAGGTTGCAGACTAGATCTCCAGGAATAATAAACAATACAGAATTGCCCCACCAGCATAACTGCTGCCTCTGAGGATGGCAACTAAGATCTAGACGTCACAAAGACAGAACTGAGAAATTACTACTGTGCCTGGTGTTGCCACAACTGCCTGTGACACCTAAGAAGCCAGGAAATGAACACTAGAGCCCTCCTGCAAAAACATTGTGTCTGTAAGTCCTTTGGTTATGAAAGGAAATTTACCTTTATACGTTTCTTTTTACGGATAACCCGATAGACATATAGTACCAGCATCTTAAAACTATTTATTAAAAGACTGCTTTAAGTTGTAAATGCCTTGTTTTGATTGATGTTGTCAAAGACTAACAACATAAATAATTGTTATCAGATTTTAGTTGAAAGATTTACAGTGTATTTATTAATTAATGTTTTTATTTTTCTACTTATACTCTGGCTCCTAATGATACATATATATTATGCTAACTGCTTATAAGCTACTAAGAAATGTATTTTTTCTTTAGAAAACTAGAATAGTTATGCATTATCAGTGTATTCTGTAATTGCTCTGTTCTGCTTATAGTATGAGACACTTTATGTGTAAGAGTCTTTGTTCATTTTTTATTCACAATTTTATTATTTAAAAGTATGAATGTGACACCAACAAAATGTAGTTCATAATTATATTTCTCACATGAAAAAGCAATTGACAAAAATTGCTTTCAGAACATAATTTAAATTTGGAGCAAGAAAAGGAATCTTAATTAAAAATGAGAAGTTGAATATATTATTTGAAGCACTACAGAAAATTAATTATAGTTTGAAAAAAGTAAAATGCTTTCATCACTAATGCACATCTGTGGTCCGAGGTCAACATTGGGTAGCTTTTTGTAGGTTCCAACATTATTTCTTTGCCTCAGAGCTCATTAAGGGATCATGATATGAGTCTTTAGGTAGAATAAAATACATTAAAAATGTACATACAAATAAAACATGACTATAAGCAAGTTGGAAAACTTGTATTTAAGCCTATATGTTGACCTAACATTAGCTTGGAAGAAAGACACCTGGTTCTCTGATACAAAAATAAAAAATGTGTTTTAGTTATCCCGTAGGCCAGATGTTATTTTCTTTATGAATATAGCTATCTGTGTAAAAACTTACCTTCCAAATTCATTGGTTATAAAAAATGTGGTTGTTAATGCAAAAAAATGTGGTCAGTTAGCAATGCACTTAATAAGCTATTAAATTTAAAGAGATTAAAAATTTATAAACTTTAATATATTGTACCTCATTTTAATTCAGTTTGATGAACATGAGAGCTATTATGTGCATATGAGTGGCTGGGTGCTGGAAATACAGAGTGATTAAGACATATGTCCTATTCTCTAGGGATGTATCTTTATAGCAAGTTCAAATTCAAGTAAGGCATATATTATTATTCTCATTTAACAGATGAGTAAACAGAATACATACAACTAACTAATGTAAAATAACTACTCTGTATTACAGTTAAGGTCTATAGCCAGCCTCAAGACTTTGAGAAATGCTTAATTGTTACAAAACCTGAATTATTTCATCTTTGTTTAACAATAATGACCAGATTAGTGGCTTTGATGAAGATATAGACTAATAAGGACTCAGTGCTTACAGATTTAATTGAAAAATGCAAATGTAGTTCTTGGAACTTTGCTCACGCCTGCTCTTGTATATTCATGCTCCAGATTTCTTATGATTAAGAGAAGAGTAGGAAGGAAAGAAAGGAGGAAAAATATTGTAGCAATCCCTGAAATACCAAAGGTTTTCTTGGGTTGCTCTGTAATGGAAAACTTAGTCACAATTTGCTAGTTAGCAGTACACATTTTTAACCCTATAAAAGATTGAAGTATCCAGCATCTTTGAGCAAAACTTTTAGACTGAGAAAAATGGATCCATAGCTTTCTCACTGGAAATCCATTAGTAAATAGAGCCTAAGATAATTAGGGACAGTTGAATTGATACATCCTTACCTGTGTTCCAAAAATGCCTACCTATATCAGGCACATGGCCTATTAGTTCATGAGTGCTCTCCTCATTATTAAAAAAAAGAAAGGATAATGAAAATTTGCAAGTTAAGTATGTATCCCAGGATTATATAACTTATCATTGGCAGAGCCAGAGTTGAAATATAGTTTTTATCTTGATTATAAGGCATAGATATCTGAATATAAGATAGATGTATGTCATAATGTATATTTAAGTATATATTTTAGTATACATGTTTATATATGTCTTGATGTGTAGATATAGACAACTATATATTTATGTCTATAGAAAATATGATGTGTATATGTAGGGGTGTGTGTGTGTATGTGTGTGTGTCTATTAGTCCATTCTCACCCTGCTATAAAAATACTGAGACTGAATACTTTATGAAAGAAAGGTTTAATTGACTCACAGTTGCACATGGCCGGGGAGGCCACAGGACACTTACAATCATGGTGGAAGGCAAAGGAGAAGCAGGCACCTTCTTTATAAGGTGGCAGGAGAGAGAGAGAGCAAGCAAAAAGGAAGTACCACACTTTCAAACCATCAGATCTCGTGAGAGCTCCTTCACTATCACCAGAACAGCATGGGGGAAAATGCCCCCATGATCTAATCACCCCCTGCTAAATCCCCCCCTTGCACATAGGGATTACAATTCCCGATGAGATTTGGGTGGGGACACAAAGCCAAACCATATCAGTGTGTGTGTGTGTGTTTAAAGTCTCTTATTTCAGTAAAATAATAGGACATACATAACACCTGTGCAGGTGGATATTTACATATTTACGGATGGCAAACTTATGTTTAGTTCAAGGTTACATATAGGTGGTAAATGATAGAGCATAGATTTTTAATGCAGCTTGGGTCTATCTTCAAATATATGCTTTTATTTATATCTGTGTATTTCATATCAATGTATCTTTCTATTATTATTTTATCTATCACAAAATAAATATTTAAAGCCCCAAATTATTTTTTTCAAAATAGTGAGCACTGTAAAAGACAGATTATTATAAGCTGGAGTAGGTGGCAGAACAACCTCCAGGGAACAGGCAAGCCTTTTAAGTTGCTTTAGAAACCAGCTGGGGTTGAATAGATAGCAGCAAATAGAAGGACATTCTGATTGAGAAGACCTTTTGAGCAAATCCTCAGTGCTTGTAATGAGAGTAATAGGAATTAAGGTGGAGTTTCTATGTTTCAGGGAATTGGATGGTAAGACAGGATAAGTAGAGGATGTGAAGATTACAGAGGGTCTTAAACTTGATTAGAAAGGTTTGAACTTTATTCTTTTTACTATTTTTTTTTCAGTAAAGCCCAACTAGACCAAGAATGGTCATGTAACATAACACACTAAACCACTGGATTTAAATCACAACTGTACTATTTTCTAATGAGGTGGCTTTAGTAAACTAGTATCCTCTCTGTGACTCAGTTTCATCATTTGTAAAATGGGAATAAAATAGCATCTATCTCACCAAAACACTGGGAGTATTAAATGAATTAAGATGCTCAAAGCAATGCCTTGCAGAAAGTAAATGTTTAATGCATTTGGTTGTTATATTACAAAAGTCCTTATGTAGGATGGTAAGGAAACAGACATGTATTTTAGGAAGATTAATCTAAGTTAGTTCACTCGGTGAACTAAGCTAGAAGCTCCCTTCAGGAATTCTACCCAATTTGGTCATCCTTAAGAGTTGAGTAAACATTTATTCAGTAGATGGATGGAATAAATATTTATATAAAATAGATGAAAGAGTGCAGAGTGGAGCAAGAAAGGCAACAGCAGCTGAGTTGTTCTGTGGCAGTTATTTGGATCAGTGCAACCTGAGCTAAGGATAGTGTGTAGGCTGAAAACAGTGGTATGCAACAAGACTTTATGTTGAGACTCAACCAGTTACTCCCTCACTTCTTCACTCTGTGTCTATAGTTAAAGGTAGAAAGAAAGAATTTGGCATGTAGGCGAAACAGCTTGGAAAGATATAGATATGAACTCTTGGACACAGGTGGAGGAGTACTGACTGCTAAGAATACAAGGAAGAGTAGAAAAAGATGCATTCAGAATCAACTGTGTGTTGAGAGTTGTATTATCAATCTAGAATCATGAGAACAATCTCAAATTCACAGCCTGTAACATCTTTGAAAATCATGCCTCTAGAGTTTTCTTTTCCTCCTTGCCCCATTGTGCTATCATGTCTTCCATCAACCCTGTAGAATAAAATGTTTCAAAAACTTCGTTCAGCAGCAGCCAAGTAAATCAGAGTTCTTCCCTTGAGAATCTTGCACTTTTCCTACTGCTGTATAAGACATCACAGATAATTACAATCCAAAATATTTCTGTAATAAAAATATGACAGGTGGTTAATCCTTGACTAGCATAATGAAATTTATCTCACAGCCAATTCTTTGGGGTAATGGTAGTTTTTATTTACAGGAGAAATGAGAGTAGCAGCAGGACAGCTATTATTAAACAATGTAATTACCACTGATGTAATTAATCTGGACGTTTAGTCAATGGAATAAAATATCTTTGGCCCATTTTTCCACTAGTACAGTCTCCATTCAGATGTCCATGCATACTTAATCTGGATATAGTTGCAAACAAAAATACATGAAGCACCTCTGGGTATACATTACTACAGAATTATACAACTATCTCCTCTGTTATTTATTTCACACCTTGAAAGTGGGTTGTTGATTCACCTTGATTCAAATCAATTACTCTGTGTCATCATCTGTCTACCTCGGCCTTTTATCTTATTTTTCCTCCTAATGTATTCTTCCCCATATCTTGGCTTTAACAAGATATGCCATGGTCTAGAAAATAGCCATCCTCAAAAGAGTAAAAATTCTGCGTCTTCCACTGAGGGGTGATTACACGGTGGTCAGTTCATTGTAAATATCGGGCTATAGAGGTTCATGGTGAATAGAGTGCTTTCAGCACTACCATGTAAAATATCACCAAGTTGTAAAATTTTGCTTAAGTTAGTTGAACTTTCTCTTTCAATAGCTAGCTTACAGAAGATCAATTATATGCTAAAGAGATGCAAAATAACACAGGACTTTAATGGGTTTAATTTCAAAATTAAGAGAGAGTGAGCATGTTTCCAGATATTTTCTGCTTTTGTTTAAAATGAAACTTCCATGTTGAAATAGCTGCTTTTTCCTAGATTTTGGTGGGTTTAGTGACTGTATTTTTTGTTTTGTGCTAACGGTGAAACTTTAGCCCACCTGAAATAAAAACAATCCAGATTTAATCAAACCAACTTATGGTTTGGGTTGGGTTTAATTTCTTGAAAATAATCAAATCTCAATGATGATAGACCTCAATGCAGACCTCAACATATATCATGTGTTTCTTTCTAATTTGCAGCTTTGTTTGTAGTTGGGCTGGGGCCATGTGACTAGTTCTGGACATGGATGTAAACAAGGCCGTTAGGGAGTTGCTGAACTTCCTCCATCTCTCATCCCCTTCTGTAGGAAACTTAACAGTCACATGTCCAGTACCCATCAAAATATGGAGGCTGTCCTGGCCCACATTGAATTTACAAGCTAGATTATAGCTTTGCAATGTTAGCATTATATTAATATTTGGAAGCTCATTTGTTATATCACTGCATAGAAGAGCATTATTTTAACTAATATGAACCAAAGTGTCCTTCATATAAAAGCGAATCCTAAAACAAAATGTGTTAACCTCTTGCTCAGTTCTTGAAAATAAGTAAGATATATATTATAAATCTTTTGCCTTTGCTGTGTGTGTGCCTGTGTGTATGTGTGTGTATGTATATATAAGCATACATATATATACACACATACATAAGCATAAAATATTTAATATAGAGAATATGTTAACTGCATTGTTCATCACTACAAACAAACCACATCAACTTGACATGCTGGTTGTTTCTTTTATTAAAAATAATAAATGAAACTATTTTTAATAAAATTAATATTGCTATTCATTTTTCTATAGTAGAGAAGATTTTCAAACATGATTAATGGGAAAAGAGAAGAGGAAATAAATATTCCATAGTTTTCTGTGAATTTTTTATTATCTCTTTTGCACCTTGAACTTGATCGCTTTCATCACTTAGATAAATCTGTGACTTGAAATGTTGGTTCATTATGGATGAAACAAAAGTACCACAGTGTTTTTTATCCTGTAGTTGATGATAAACCTTCCAAGTAAGATAATTATTTTTCAATTAGGCTCCATACAGAGACTAGAAAGCATTAGTTATCAACATGTACGGAACATAATCAGCATTAAGTTGTCATATTTGGCTGCATTAATGTTGTTAAATTAACATAATAGTCATTATAAGCAGATGCTCTTTCCTGAAAGATTTTTGCAATTAACATTGTATTCATTTGCACACCTATATCTGTACTTTTTTCCAACTCATTTATATGAGTCTCACTTTCCATTGCCTAAAGTCATGAAGCCGTGTAAAGTTATAAAATAAAATTTTACCTCCTTGTCTTGTTTAGAAGAAATACCACATTATTCATCCACCACACAAATTGTATTGACCTTCCGTATGAAAATTAATGCCCTCCAAGGTTCCACTGTGAGAATTTTCTTTGGGTTTCATAGCAAGTTCTCTGAACTTGGGGGCTGCTGCTTATTCTTTCTCTGAACATGTTTGTTTATAATCCCCATCCTGGAAGGGCTGACCCTGCTGTCCATCATCTCTCTTTCTCTGGCTCCTAGCTACTCACAGGTGAGTATGTTCTTGATTGTCTTTGTACCATGGAAGCAGAAAATGGTATAAGAGAGGATTAACTGATGGGGAGCAAGAGAGAAAATGGAGGGGAATAAAAACAGTAAAATCATCTTCCTATTGTGATAACCAGTTTTACTGTAGAAGACACAAAGGGTAATTATACGTATATACCTGATGTCAAATGCTGATTCTGGAACTTTGACTAAATCACTTCAACTCTAGGGTTCTCTGTATGGCTGGGCTTGGTAGCTCATGCCTGTAATCCCAGCACTTTGAGAGCCCAAGGAAGGAGGATCACTTGAGGCCAGGAGGTTGAGGCTGCAGTGAACTATGATCACACCACAGCACCTCTACTTTGCTCATCTCTACAACAAGGCCATTGTACAGCTATAGTTTTCTTAAGCTCTAGGCTACTAGATTAAAAAAATAGTAATAACTAGTTTGAATGGACAAGAGATAGAAAAAATAGGATGATAGGTTTTATGGAGAAGAAACAGACTAATCTCCCGTGGATGGTATTTCAAACAGATCAAATCTGAGTTTAGAAGGTTTTGTGTTGTTTTCGTTTGTTTGATCATTTGTGTGTTTATTTAAGGAGGAATTGATTATTAAATACATGATATATAGGTAGAGTGAAAGAAATACAAAAACAATTTAGCCTTTCTACATCATTTTTCCTATATTCAGAACAAGGATCATAATTTTATTTACATTCTTCATGGAAATGTTAAGATTAATTAGTATTCATGCAAAAGTAATTTGAAAATGAAAAATGTCAGCTAATTGCTAAGTAGTGTTACTTCAGCTTTGGTTTTTGAAAGTGCCAAACTCTTCATTAGTCTTTGTAAGTGGCCTCTGATGTGCATCACAGAATTTACAAACACAGCACAGTAACTGATAGTATGTGACAAAATACAGCGTGGAGAATGTGTTACTGTCATCTCTAAAGATTGATTGGGTTGCATGGAAAAGGATTACCTGGAATCTTCTATAGGAATATTTTCACATAGGTATACAACTGAATTAACAAAGATGACCTTCCTATCTGTAATGATTAAGTGTTCTACAAATCAGAATTAAATTAAAGCCAAATACATATCCAGAAAACTGTCATATCCTCTCCTAATTATTCTGCTATGACTTAAGAGATGAATATTTTATTTGGGTCACAAGGATAAAGTATGGAATTATATAGGGTCTCCTCTAATGCTGCAGACAAAGCCACTCCAGTGTATGGCAGATGGCGCTTTAAAAGTTTAGATTTAGTTTAAACAAAATTAAGTGACTTACTAGTGAACCATGGTAAAGAAACTATTAAAGAAATAATGCTTACCAAGTGAAAAAGTACAATTTTACTGCCTGAATTATGGCGATAACCTTCCCCAAATGGTGAAAGCCCACATCTCCCACAGTTGGCTGGTACTTTATTACTTGATTTAACTCTCTCTTTTATTGTTCATACGACATGAATAAAGCAACTCAAACACTGGAACTGGGTATTATCAATATTTTCTTTTAAGATGATATGTAGATCAAAAATAGTTTTCTCAAAGAGAATTCTATTGAACAGTATAATTGAATCTACTAATTTCAAAGCATTTGATACTTCTAGTTGATGAACAGATTAATAAATGGACAGAAATATACTGAAGGAATAATAAAACGATGAGTATAGTGTGATTTCAAAAGTAATTTTGAATAATGATTGAGGTGATTGCTACCTTAAAATTCATTTACAAAAGTATTGACTTTTATGTCTCTAAAGAATATATGGCCGGGCATGGTGGCTCATGCCTGTAATCCCTGCACCTTGAGAGGCCAAGGCAGGAGGATCACTTGAGGCCAGGTGGTTGAGGCTGCAGTGAGCTATAATCACACCACTGCATTCCTGTCTGGACAGCAGAACAAGACCCAAACTCATTTTAAAAAAAGGAAAGAAGAAAGAAAGAGTTTAGGAAAAATCTGTGTGGAGGTTCATTGATTTATTCACTTAGAAATTGTAGATTGAGTGCTCGCTATGTGCCAAACATTATTCTAGGTACTGGAGGTAAAGCGATTAACAAAGCATATGAAATTTCTATCCTCATGAATTTTATGTTTTGGTGGGACAAGATAGACAATAAACAGAAAAATAGATAATTTGGCAACTGAAAATCAGTGCTACAAAGAAAAATAAAGCAAACTGAGGGTGATAGTGCTGAGTGTGTGGGGGTGGGGCAGTGTGGGTGTAGATGAAGGACGTGTGTTCGTGTGTGTCCAGTTGTAAATAGGACTGTCAGGGAAGGTATCACATACGAGCAGACACTGGAAGAAAGGGAGACAACACAAGCTGTGATTGTATCTGAAGGAAGGGCCTTCTAAACAGAGTGGAAAAAAAGCCCTCCAGCAGGACCAAACTTGGCGTAGTGGGTGTAAGCAATAGACATGAGGCCAGATTTGCTGGAATAAATTAATGGGAAGGAAGGGGAGTGGTAGAAGATGATGTTAAAGGAAGGTTGAGGGAGGGAGACAATGTAGGGACACATAGGCTGTGGTAATAAAGGCTTTGACTTTATGTTGAGTGAGATGGATGGTTTTGAACACAGCAGGAATGTTATCTGACATATGTTTTAATGGGATAACTCTGGCTGTGTATGGAGAATGCTGAGTGGAAGCAGGGAGACCAGTTAGATTAGGAAGCTTTGTAAGCAGAGAGGATGGTGGCTTACACCAAGGGGCAACAGTGGAGGTGGTCAGATTTCGGATAAATTGTAAAAGACATCCTGATGTGCTGGATGTTGAGTGGAAGAAAAAGTGACGAGTTAATATGACATCAGTTGGTCTGAGTCTCTGGACTAATGAAGCCCATTTCTAATGAGATACAAAGACTACAAGAGAAACAGGTTTGAGGAGGGAAATACCAAATTTGAGATGCCTCTTGGACATTTAAACAGAGATAATGCATAGGCATTAGCATATAAATCTGGAGTTCAGTTTAGAGTATAGGCTGGAGATAGGAATCTTGGAGACATCGCCATTGAGTAATATATAAAACCTGGAAAATAGATATGATTACCTGGAGTCCAGATGAGAAAGAAAATTGATCTTAGGACTGAGCCCTAGGTACTTCAATTTTAGATGGGGAGTTGCAAAGGGAACCAGAAAGGAAAACTGAGAAGAAAATAATTAAATAAAATGTTTCAAAATGAAGAAAATGGGAACTGAGAATCAACTATTAGAGGACAAGTATTAAAGCTATGCTATATACTGAAGGTTTTTTTAATATAGAATGCAAGAATATTTAGGATGGTCTTGTTAGTGGTTGATAGAGATTATCTCTGTACTCCCAACCTATCCTTTGACACTGTCCTAAGATTGTAGAGAGAAAAAGTACTATTGTAAAATCCCCAAAGAGAACATTCTACTCTAATCCAAGAAAATCTCCTTTATCTGAAAGGATTTACATGGAGGAAGTAAAGTGCCCCACTCTCAAAAAAATATGACACGAGTCGTATTTAGAACGGTAGTTTTATAATACTTAGAAAATTATAGTCTATATAAAAGAACATGTATTTACCTCTTGTCCAGATCTTCCATCTTTCATTCCTGACACTTTTCCTTTTGTACTGAACTTATTCCCTAAATCTAAAGCACTGTTCATTAAAATTCAATGCAAGTCACATATGTACTTTTCATTGGTTTTACCGCATTTTAAAAGCCAGAAATAAACCAATGACATTAATTTTTAAAATATATTTTACTTAATATATCCCAAAGATTATCATTTTAACATGTAATCAAATTTCTAAAAATTATTGTGATATTTTACATTATTTTTGTAGTAAGTCTTTGAAATCCAATATTTATTTTAGACTCACAGCATAGCTCAAGTCAGACTAACTACACTTCAAGTGCTCATTAGCCACATAACTTTGGACAGGGAAACCCTGTCCTATAATCATATTAAAACAATTTTTTCCACAGAACAAATTAGCTGCTAGCACCAGCCTCTCCTTTCCATTTTCACCCTCTTGGGCTTTTCAGTTACTCTTAGACAAAGTAGAAGAAAAAGGAAGTCACAGGACCAAAATAAGTTGGTGTAGTAGTCCCTTCCCTTCTAAATAGGCATTTTCCATTAGGTGTTCCTTCCTGGATTTCATAAATGTATATAATAAAAATGTGTATTATGGTTAGAGGGGATTTTGTGTTTCTTGGATGATCTAGGCCAGAGTGACTTCTGGAGGCTAAGTCAGGAGGGCAAAGAGACTTTCTTACATGTCAGAAGGAGAGCTTAAATATTTATTTCTCTTATCAAGGTTCACTATGACCTGTCAGTTGTTAAAAAATATTAACTGCTAAATGAAAAACTAAAAAAATTGGTTTTGAATATCGATGATAATAATAGCTAGCATCAAATGAATGCTTACAAAAAGCCAAGTATAATTAGCCAAAAACTTTACATACATATCCCATTTAATTACCACTACAAACCTAAAGTATGGGTCCAAACTTCATGATGAATAAATTGAAGCTTAGATAGATGAAGAATGTGTGGTTTGGGTTTCATGGTGGCCAAAGCCAAAGTAGAAATCCTTTTAATGACAATTTTTAATTTGCTAGTTAAAATATAATTTTAAACAGTAACATTTAGAACTCAAAAGAATGTTTTAAAACCTCTAGCTTCCAGAAATAAGTAGGAACTTGATGACAACATGAAAAGCACCTAAGCTTATACAGCAGCTTGGGAGGATACAGGATCTGAATTAAAGCCCCTGTCGCCAGAAGATGAGATTCTAATTCTTCATGGGGAAAGAACACCAGGTTTTGGACCTGCCTGAGGCGGGAAGGTAAAGTAAGACACTAAATGAAGTTGGGACACTAAAAATATTACCTATACTTGTGAAAGAAATTTAGACTACACTGCCTGCTGAGCCAGGGAATTGTCAAGGAATCTTGTCGGTCTGACGCTCTAGGCAGGAAAAATTTCTTCCATGAGAAATATATGCTTCAGTTTGTGCTACATGAAATTGCAAAATATGAATTTACACTGCCTACACAATGCAGAAATCCCAAGCTCAGACTGCTTCTAGACAGAATTATCTGTAAAAATAAATACACAATTTGTAATTCACTTCTATGATCCAGGGTGCCATGGGCTCCCACATGGGAAAAAGAAAACATTTCTTTAGAGCTAAAAATTATAAACTATACAAGGGTACAATCTACCTCTGAAAAAGTCAGATGCAACAAATGGCAAGATTAATATATCTAAGAATTTAAGATTAATAGAATAATCTGAAAGATATAAAATGATTATGCTTAAATTAATTAAGGAAAGAAAATGTGAAATGAAAATTATAATGAAAAAATAGAGCATTGTGACATTAAAAGACATAGATTGAAATCAGAAAATTATAATCATTAATATGAAAATTTCAGTGAATGGCTTTAAATATCCATCAGAAGAAAGAGGTAATAACATGGAGGTTTTGTCTGCTGAAATCATTCAGAATGTGGCATAGAGAGATAAAGAGATGAAAACTATGAAAGGGCAGTTATGACAAGGAGAGGAGAGGAATTGAAATTCAATTATAATCTACTAGGAATTCTAGAAGGAGACACTAGGTAAAAATTGGCAGGGAGACAGCATTTAATGAGACAGTGTCTAGTAATAATAATAATAAATATAATTCATGTATTTATTTAAGCCCAACAAGGCCTGGGTGAGATAAATACATATACATTTGTACTAGTGTACATAATAGAAGAAATTCAGAAGAGCCAAGCAAAAATTTCATAAAGGCAACAAGAGTTAAAAATCTCTTCCAATAAAAACCATAATTAGATTAAGCAAAGCTTTCAGCAACAACAAAGACAAGAAGATAATGAAATAAAATCTAAAAAGCCCTGAAAGAAAATAATTTCCTGCTGAGAATTCTATACACAATTAACCTGTGATTCATGAATTAGGCCAAAATACTCTTTAGATTAAAAGACTAAATGAATTTACATTTAACAGATACACCTTCTCTGAAATAACTAGTAAACAATATACTTCAATATTAAAAAAAAAAAAACTGAACCAAGAAGGAAATTGAACCCAGAACCAAGATGTGATTTACAAGATGTGTGGGGATACAAGAAATGATAATGGACTAAGAAATCGTTAAATCTAAAATAGGAACTGACTGTAAAACCACAGTAACAACAATAATAATGGCTAACTTTGAGATGTTTAAATATAAGATGGAAATAAACACTAAGTATTTACAGCATCTAAAATGGAGAGATGTCATTAACATTGAAATACACCTTTGTTCTGGGTTCAAATCCCTTTTCACTTCATTTGACCACATAACAGGCAGTTCTTGGGACACTGACAAGCCTTGATACTGGTGATACTGATGGACAAGTACGTGCTCTGTACCGCAAGAAGTCACTTAGTTTTAGTTTGAAACAATCATTTGGATCCCAGGACAATTCACTTGGATGTATAAATTCGTGTTGCAGTTTGCCTTGTTCACTCTACTTTGTTTGTGTAATAATAATCATAGCTGATTTTTAAAATTTATTCTGTGCAAAATAGTGTACAAACACTTTACCTGACTCAACTCATTTAATCCTGTGAGGAAGATACACTCATTATCTCATTTTACAGATGAAAATAAACAAAGAACAGAGATATTTCCTAACCTGCCTGGGATGATACAGCTCATAACTAGAAGAGTCAGAATTTACACCTAAGTAGTCCAGCTCCAAAGTTTGTCCTTTTTGATCACTAAGCTAAAAATCTCTCATGGGTATGAACTGCTTGGGTACAAATCCAGATACCTTCATTTAGGAGCTGAGTGACCCAAGGCAATTTAGAGAATCTGGATACAAAATGCTGAGAAAAGTGTTATTGAAGTGTTAGGATTTTTCGAATAACATTTTAAAAATTTGAAATTGTCTTAGATTTACAGAAAAATTGTAAAGATATTACAGAGTGTTCATGGGATACCATGCCTTATGTATTAAATTTTTAACATTTTCCATTAGTATGTTCTATGTGAATTACCACCGATTCACTCCCTTGGTAAAGGAGGGATTCCTGCTCTAGGATTATGGGATGGCCAAACACACAAGACCCAACACTGGTCAGATGAGACTGAGAAGTTTACGAGTCATGTATATTCACAGCCCAAAGGACACTGCACACCATGCAAGACCACCCGGGAACTGAACTTGAGGACAGAGTGAACAACCAGGGGCTGTGGGAGAAAGGCTTTGTAGGATAGAGAGGGTGGGATGCCCTCTACTTCCCGTGGGAGTAGTTTGTTTGAATAACTCTGTGAGCTGGTAGGGAACTGAAACCCCCTGCTCAGGAAGAAGCAAGAAATTCACCTGGTCTGTTTCATTAGGAGAGTTATTTGGCTGGAGACATTGTCCCTGGGAGCACAGAGGAGAAGGTGACCATTTTAGCTCTGATCATTTGGCTTCTGTGTCACTTTGATATAATCCCAGCATTTGTTGGGGGGGACTTCTTTGACCACTTTCTTAAATTCTGGAAAATCAAGATGCTCCAGGCCCATCTTATATAATCTCTGCCCCGAATCAGCCATTTGTCCAAAGGCCCCTGGTTCCTTTTATTGGAGGATGGTGTTAGGAGTCAAAACCTAGGCACTTGGTATGCTCATTACTGCTGGGGTGTCATTTCCTCTAAGCTTGTTACATAACAGAGCAAAAACCAATCTGCATGTTCTAATTCACATGCATGCAGATCTATAAATACTTATATGTATAACCATCTATATTTATATCACACGAAACTTGAGTTTATACTGATGTCTCCAACTCTAATCCATTATACATGGATTGTTAATGCTTTCTCTTGCTTATCTCTGCTGTTACTTTCCACCCCAACAGTGAAAACCTGGCTCTCACCATCCACCATTCATTTATTCAACTGTTCGGTTCCTGTATATGTGTATAGTGGTTTCATAGTTGTTAACCTGTATTCCAATGAATAACAATATTATCAACTAGAGTACAGAGCTCACACAGAGTTCTCCTGCATTTAGTCTTTCAGACTGCCCTCATTTCCCAAGTTACCTAGCTCAATACTCCCCCACCCCACACCATCTCTTCAGTGAAGGTGTTTCATACATTTGTAATAACAATTAAACACTTTTGTCACATTCTGCATATAGTCCTATGATCCTCTGACCTACTTAATGATTTGTTTAATTGGCATGGGTTAAGATTCACTTCTCTTCTGTAAATTCTTTGGGTTTTGACAAATGCATCATATCATGTACCACCACTACAGTGTCATACAAAATAGTTTCGCTGCCCTAAAACTCCTCCTGCATTTCACCTATTTGATCATTTCCCTCCCTCTTCCTGAATCCATCATGTTTTGTCTTTTCCAGAATGTTATTGAAACAGACTCATGTAGAATACATAGCTTTCTGACCAACTTTCACTTAGAAAAATGGGTTGACAATTCTTGCATGTCTTTCATGTGTCTTCATAACTCATTTTCCTTTACCACTAAATAATATTCTATTACATGTACGCACCATAGTTTGTTTCAATCTATTTAGCTATTGAAGGGCATCTTGGGTGCTTCAGGTTTTGGCAATTGTGATATGGCTGCCATAAACATTTGTATGCAAATTTTTGTGTTAACGTAAGTTTTCGAGTCAGTTGGGTAAACGCCTAGAACTCCAATTGCCAAATTATATAGTAAGACCATTTAGTGTTAAAGAACCTGCCAAACTGTCTTCCAAAGTGGCCGTATTATTTTTTATTACTCCAGCAATGAATGAGTGTTACTGCTGTTCCACATTTTGCCAACAATTGTTACTGTCAGTTTTCTTTTAATTTTAGCCATTCTAGTAGTTGTATAGTGGTACCTCATTGTTGTTTTAATTTGCATTTCCCTGATGACAAATGATGTTGAACATCTTTACTGTTTGTAAATTTTTTGGTGATGTATCTGTTTCAATCTTGTGCCTTTTTTTTTTATTGGTTTGCATGCTCTCTTATTGTTGTGTTTTATGAGATAAACTTTATTTTCAATACACATCCTTTATCAAATATATGTTTTGCAAACATTTTATCCTAGTCTCATGTAGCTTGCATTTTTATATCCTCAACAGTGTCTTTTATAGATAAGGAGTTTTAAGTTGTAATAAAGTCTAATTTTTTTTCATGGATCGTTCTTTTGGAATTGTATCTAAAAATTCATCACCAAACAAGAGTTCACATAGATTTCCTCTTGTTTTTCAATAAATTTTAGAGTTTTTTATTTCATTACATTTTAGATTAACTTTTTGTGTAAATTGTAAGGTCTTCGCTCTTTCTTTCTTTCTTTCTTTCTTTCTTTCTTTCTTTCTTTCTTTCTTTCTTTCTAAATTGTAAGGTCTTTGCTTATGTTTCTCTCTCTCTCTCTTTCTCTCTCTCTTTCTTTCATTCTGCATGTGACTGACTGATTGTTCCTGTGCCATTTGTTGGAAAGATGGTTCCTTCATTGAATTGCCTTTTTGCCTTGTCACAATCAGTTGACCTCATTTATGTGGGTTTTTGTATTCTGTTACATTGACCTATATGTGATGTGTTCTCTTTTACCAATATTACACTGTCCTGACTACTACAGCTTTGTAGTAAATCTTGACATTGACTACCATGAGTCTTTTCAACTTTGTCCTTCTTCAGTATTTTGTTGGCTATTATAGGTCTTTTGCCTTTCCAAATAAATTTTAGAAATATTTTCTTAATATCTACAAAATAGTTTTTTGGGATTTGAATCGGAATTGCTTTGAATTTATAGACCAAGTTGGGAAAGAATGTCAATTTAATATTGAGTCTTTTAATCCATGAACACAGAATACGTTACCATTTACTTAGATCTTTGAGTTCCTTCATCATTGCTTTGTAATTTTCTGCATACAGTCCCTGTACATATTTTGTTATACTTATATGTAAGTATTTCTCTTTGTGCTATTGTAGATGGTATTTTTTAAATTTCAAATTCCAATTTTTTATTGTTAGTATAAAGCAGAGCAATTGAGTTTTGCATGTTCACCATTAATCCTGCAATCTTGCTACACTTGGTTATTTATTTTGTTTTTTTTGTAGATTTTTTGGTGTTTTTACATTTTTTAAAATGTCATATGTTAATTATCACAATTTCATTTCTTCCTTTCCAATCTATATGGCTTTTAATTCTTTTTCTCATCTTGTCACTAGATGGAACTTCCAGTACGATGTTAAATAGAGTGGTGAAAAAAGAACATATTTTCCTGGTTGATAATCTTAGAGGGAAGGCATCCAATATCTCATCAAAACATAAGATGTTAGGTGATTTTTGTTGTTGTTGTTTTTGTTGTTGTTGGATGTTCTGTACCAAGCTAAATAAATTCTCCATTCCTAGTTTGGTGAGAGTTTTTGTCATGAATACATGTTGTATTTTGTCAAATGTGTTTCCATGATAACTGATAATATCATAAATTTTCTTCTCCATGGCCTGTTGATATGGTAGATTACATTAATTGATTGTCTAATATTGAACCAGCTTTAAATACCTGAAACAAATTCTACCAGGCTGTAATTTATAATTTATTTTATGCATTTTTGATGTGACTTGATAATATTTTGTTGATGATATTTTCATCTATGTTAAAGAGATAGTGATCTGCAGTTTTCTTTACTTGTAACGCCTTCATCTGATTTTGGTATTAGAGTGATACCTCTCATAGAAACAGTACGAAAGTGCTAATCTGGGTTAATCTGGTTTTTTCATTTTTGAAAAGTTATTACTGATTTACTTTTTAAATAAATATGGATCTATTCAAGTTGGCTATTTCTCTTTATGTGAGTTTTGATGGTTTATGTCACTCAAGGAATTGATTCATTTCATGTACGTTTTCAAATACGTGAGGATAGAGATGCTTGTATTATTCATTTATTGTCTTTTCAATCTTCATGCAATCAGTAGTAAGGAAACTTCTTTCATTTTTGATATTGAACATTTGTATCATATCCCTTTTTTCTTGATTAATTTGGCGAGAGACGTGTTCATTTTGTTTATCTTTCCAAAAAACGAGCTTTTGTTCTCATTGATTTTCTCCATTATTTTTCTATTTATAGTGTCATTGATATCTGCTTTAATTTTCATTATTTACTTTCTTCCCCTTGGAATAGGCTTAATTTTTCTCTATTCCTAAGAAAAAAATTAGCTTATTAATTTTATATCTTTTTTCTTTTCAAATAATGTATTTATTACTATAAATTTCCAAGTACTACTTTCACTGCATCTCATATAATTTGATAAATTATATTTTCATTCCCATTTATTTCAAAATATCTTAAAATTTCTCCCATGACTTCTTCTTTGGACACATATATTATGTAGCAGTGTGTTGTTCAGTACCCAAATACTAGAGAATTTTTCAAATGTCTTATATTGTTGATTTTTAGATTAATTTCTTTGTGATCTGAGAACATACTTTATATAAGTTCTATTATTTTATTAAGATGCATTTTATAGCCCACAATGTGGTCTATCTTGGTAACTGTTCCAGGTGAGTTTGAGGAGAATGTCTTGCTTCCTCTTGTTAGATGAGCTATTGTATAAATGTCAGTTAGATTAAATTGATTCGTGGTGCTATTCAGGTCAACTATCTCCTTACTGATTTCCTGCTTGCTTGGTTTTTCAATCACTGGCAGAGGGATTTTGGAGTCTCCAACTCTCATAGTGGACTCCCTGTTTCTCCTTTCATTTATATTAATTTTTGTCTCATATTTTGAGAAAGTCTTTGGTTATGTACCTACACATTTAGGATTGTTATGTTTTCTTGAAAAATTGACCTCATTATCATTATCTAATGCCATATTTGTGGTAATCTTCCTTGTTTCGAAGTCACCTTTGTTTAAAAGTAATATAGCTCTTCAAACTTTCAATAATTGTTAACTACTTAGATTATGGGTGTTTTGGCGAGGTGGACAGTGTTCTTATTTGATTTATATTTTTAAGCCATACAGTATCTAGGATACTGTTGGGCATGGGAATGCTTGGTAATAAAAGCTTTTTGACTGATTAATAGGGATTAGAGGTCCGTGAGCATATTGTACACTAAAAATAGGAAGATAAATGAGATTACAATAAAAATTTCTAAATTCCCAGAAGACATACTCTGTATTTTCCAATGTGCTAAAAATGAAGAGTTAATATTGAAGTTACCAAATTTAGAAAAAACTACATTAAAGAAGAAAATGTGACCTTTCTACATGACATATGATTTATAACTGTTTCACAATTATTAAAATAAATGGAACTGAAAATTATGAAACTTTTTACTAATTGGGATTGAATTGAATATGTTTCAATACTGCATGCTCATGAATGATATTATACTTCTTTTCATTGGCTAACAAGTATAGATCTTTCAGTGTCTAAGGTTCAAGAAGTCAGACATTAGAGCTAAAATTTACCCACACTAGAGAAAAAATTACTCTAACTGCCCTTTCTCAGTTTAGTTTTAAATTATCCTGAAAGAGGCTTGATATTTAAAGCCTCCTAGTTCAAAGCAGGATGAAAGGTTCTTTCTCTTTTCTAGAAAATAGGTTGTGTTTTTTTTTTTTTTTTTTTTTTTTTCTAGAAAATACATCAAGGTACATTCTCACTTGTCCTTATATTGAACCTGTAATTAATTAAAGGCAGTTTTTTAAAACGCACATGTAGAATTCATTTTAAATTTAGAAAGAGGTAGATGCTAACCTAATAGTATGGAGCAGGTCAAAGAGTTTTATTTTTTGAGAATGGCAATATGTATCCCAAATCGAAAGGGAAGATCCTGTACAGGGCTTGATGCTCATAGCATTCCCTAACTACTTTGGTAGTGTGATTCCCACAAGCCAAATGCAGGAAACACTCCAAATGCGCAGCTTAGATATTCAAAAGTAGAGACAGGAGAAGAGCTGATCCCGAGAAATGAGGAGGGGCCAAAGGTGACTATTGTAATGGGGTAAAATTGAGAAATGTCTTGCAATCTGTGATTTCAAGCTACAAGTATACAGCAGGGAAGCCAGAAAGATACATATTCCATTATTCAGGAGTTGAGTGTCCCTTCTTGTTATGCCATTATTTCTGGTGGTTTTCTCCGCAGGCCTCGTTTGCAGGGAAAAAGGAAAGAAAGACAACTAGACAAGAAAGGCAGGAAATAAGGCTTCTCCAGTTAAGAAAATTTACTTCTATCATAGGTTTTACATTCAAGGGAACAATTCATAACCAAAAAAAAAAATACCTCTTGCAGCAAATTCTCTAGAGTCCATCACAGTGAATCTATAATTACAACTTAAGACTGTTTGCGCAGAGTCAGGTTCCTCGCACAGAGGACTGGAAATCCTATCCATCAATCTATCTTCCCATCAGTCTAACTAATGACACTGTAAAGAAGTCCCTCTGTGATATTTGTCATTTGGTTTAAGCAAAAATAGACACACAAGATATAAATACAGAAGGAGCAACACCCAGTCAAGGCAAAAGAAGTAAGTTTCAGCTAAACAATAGTTATATCTAGAAGGACATACAGAATTGTGTACTGCCTCTCTGAAAATGAAAAGTAAAATCATGGAAAATCTAATTGTGTGCTTTGAAAACGGAGTGGAAAATGTGCTTCTGTACAGATTATGTTTTAATATTGTTACAGAAATAAAACCCCCAGAGCATAATTGCACCCTGGGGAGGCCTTATGACCATCAGAACAGCTGGCAAACCCTTGTTTAATTAGAATTATAAACAGCAACAGTGACCATTCAGTATTTCAGTTTTTATACCTGAAACTACTTTGAGGGAAATGATAAATATATGATCCAGATTTGTTTAAAAAGAAAACTCTGTGTGTGTGTGTGTGTGTGTGTGTGTGTATGTGTGTAAAAGCAACAAGGGCACAGAATCACAGCCTATCTCCTCTTTACTTCAGTTAATATTAGCCGTAAATACCTCCCAAAATAAGCATATGCCCCTACTCTGGCAAACATTAAAAAGACATTTTTTATGAATTTAATTTTTTAGGAAAAATGACCAAATACTATATATCTCTCCTGATTGCTATGGTTATACAATACCACTATTTGCTAAAAGCATTAGAACTTAGCTATTTGATTTTTTATAACAAAATTTGTAAAGTCAATTACAATTATCTGTGCCTGGATTATATATATTATATAATGTCTATTTAATCTATTTACCCATCATTCTATTGAGAGAACAATTATTATGAAATCTACCTCAATTCTGCAATCGCTATTTTAAATCTTCAGAAAATCAGAGCATTCTTGCAAATGATAGGTAGAATAAGTCAAGAGGTGGTAATTTATGTTGTTGATAACAAAATCTAATGTTTTAGTCTCACAATTAAAACATATCAGAAAGTGCCATCAATTTTTTCTAAAAGTAAAAGGATATTTAATAAACAACCAAACTAAACTTATAAAAAATACAATATACTCACTGTGCATATTTAAGAGAATATTGAACAAGAATTAATTTTTTTAATAGTAGAGAAGGAAATCTTTCCTGAAAAGAGGGTTTTGGGTTTGTTTTCCTTTTTAAAAAAATTTAGAGACGTATATTTTAGCAGGTTATAGGAATTCATGCATTTTTTATCAGTGATCAGGTATGTTTTGCTAATTAAGTCTGATTGCTCTTTTTACATTCCTGCTTACAGACTGAAAATTATATGCTATTTAGAAGTATAGATATTTAAGTATCACATTAATGCTAAAATATTCAAGTAAATATAAGATCATGGTGTAAGCACAGTTATGAAACATTTGAGGCCCTTTTCATCTCTTATTTTTTGTGATGTATGCAAGGCAAACATTTGTAGAATTCAAAAGAGTAGTACTTAATATTTATATGGCTCTCAAAATGTACTAGGAATACATTTTTACTTTATAAGCTCTACATATACAAAGGATAACCACACTAAAGTAGAAATTTTCTATTTATAATCAGAACTAGAAATGTGATTACCATGAATTTTCTCATCTAGCCAGATGAAACCCCCATTATACAGGTGAGAAACTGAGACAGATTAAATCATGTCCCCAAAGTCACACAGTTTGTAAACAGCAAAGTCAGTATTTGACCCCCCAAAATTTGGCTCCCAAATTCACATTCTAATCATTGAGCTGTACTACGTCCAATGTATAACCTGAAAGTAGGGTTGCCAAACTTAACACATAAAACAGGATGTATAGTTAGGGTTGACAAATAAAATACAAGACCTAATATTGCATGGGAAATACTTATACTAAAATATTATTCGTTGTTTATCTGAAATGCAAATTTAACTGGGTGTCCTATATTTCATTTAGCACCTTTACCCTAAATGAATATTTTGTTACACTGTGTAATACTTGCAAGGAAGTATTGCTGTACCTACCATAGAATATATGTATTTTAGTACTTGAATTACTTTCCTTTATTTGCATTGCATTTATTAGATGCTAATAGTCATTGCTTAGATAAATGTAATATTTGTATTCCCAACTGCTTATAGATTTATCTCCATATCTCTTTGAAAAGAGACAATGGAAGTAATGAGTTAATAGCATATGTATGTATAAGCAAATTTCTCCCTCCTCCCATATCCTAAGGCATTTTGACCTTGACCACACTTTCTTGTAAACACACTTACTGATTTCAGGAGCTACAAGATAAAAGAGGGTCTTCTGGGGGCTCTACTGTATGAAATATTTTTAGCCAGATATATGATAAGTTTGTCTGGATTGCTTATTGTAAGTCAACTATCGTTTTTTAATTTATTAGACACAAACCCACCAGAGAATGGAAGTTATTAGTCATTCTCATTAAGTCATTTGTAAAGGATGAGACCCCAAAACTAAAGGGCTTCCCTGTGCTGATGGAAGTCAAGCAGTTAGCATTTCTCTCTCCAAGCCCAAAAGGCATCACAGTGTTAGAAAGGGATTTAGGAAGCTGTGCTTGACTGATTTCTGGGCTCCCAGGCACTGATGTAGCATTAGCACAGGATACAAGAAAGCTGTGACTCCTTTATCATATCCTTTGCTAACCATTAGTAAACCTTAGTTTCTTGTGAGCCTGACTGGCAATTCAACTTTGTGATAGTGCAGACCCACAGTCACAATATTTTCTGAGTTGGCCAGGATGAATTAGCTCTTGTTACCTCTCTCTCCAGATTGCCAAATGTATCAACTATTTCTTTAATCTTCCTTATCCTTTGCCAATGTAAGGAGAATTTATAGCAAGCAACTCAGGGAAAAAATGTAGTTTCCATAATTGCTAATTTCTGTTTGCTCTATTCTGATCAACTATCATATAGGAATTTATCTCATAGGCTTTTCAGTGAAATGAGAGTCAGCATAGGGGATCTCAAGTTATTTTAATTCAAAATATGAAGAGTGACTTTATGATTCTGCATGTCATGATCATTATGAACAAGAGATATTTATCAAGCAAAATAAGACATAGGCAAGTTGCTGGAATCTCAACAAATATCTCTTAAAGAGACACTGCACAAGTATAGGGTTAAGTATCACTTTTAAGGTTTACTTCAAAGTAAGTGAATTAAGGCTATCAAGGAAGACTTTTTTTGGCTATAAACTGCATAGAGAAAAAGAAGAACTGGAGAAATTACTGAACTAGATAAGTCATCGAACTAGAGATGTGAACTAAATATTGTAGAAGTGAATCGGTTTCGTTGTCCATGGAAATACCCATGGTTCCTTGTCTCACTTCAAGATGATTAATGACACGAACACACACGTGGCGTGGGTTAAGGAACGGAAAGTTCAATAGACAAAAAAGAGGAGAGAGAGAGAAAGCTTCCTCATGCTGAGAAAGTAGGTTACCCAAGGGAGGGTTTCCACGTTTGGGCGGAACACTATCGATTTACTACAACTTGAAGAGGCGGTGATTGATTTACACACGGCCCAGGTGATTGGTTTGACCAGGTGTGCCATGTACATAGCTCGAGAAAAGACTGGCCCTCCCACTCTAGTCTTTTATTATGCAAATGCAGCTACTACCAGGTGGTCGCCAGTACACCTGCACAGATGGCTTTTCTTGTCGGGCGCCATTACCCCAACACACGTGGCAACAAAGAAAAGGGAGCAGGAATCGCCATATTGAATGTACCTGGCTTCCAGGTACAGCTACTGGCATTTACATATGCAAGCCTCTAGCTTACATAGCTGTGCCTGCAGCTAGACTTTTCAGGCTGCTTTCTATTAGAAAAGAAATTATTTGGAGGCTGCTTTTTATTGAGGGAAAATTCCACCAAGGATTCTTTTACCCTTTCTAACTGCAAAATAATTTCTTAATAACGCCTGTAGTAGCAGCTGAATTTGCAAAGAAAATAAATGCCGTGTCCTTGTGAATCTTTTTTCTCCCCTTAATTCTCGGAAACTACCACCTGTCTCAATAAACTACCTCATAATAATTAAAAGAAGAAATAAATTGACTTTATAGTACTTAACTTTATGTATGGGGATCTCATAGTTGATAAATAAAATTACTTTTTGAATTTAATATGTTTGCTTAATGTGATATAGTACAGTTTCTAGAAAGCTGTATGTAATATAACAATAGCTGAAAAGTGCTATACTATGAAGATCAAACAAATGTGAAGAAATCTTATCAATGCTAACAAGAAACTATCTGAAAAGGAGATTAACAATCCCATTATAGTAACATCAAAAATAATGAAACACTTAGAAATAAGCTTAACTGAGGAGATAAAAGACCTGTACGTTAAGACAAAAAAAAAAAAAAAAAACCTGATGACAGAAATTGAAGAAGACATAAATAAATGGAAAGACATCTTATGTTCATGGATTGGAATGGAAGACCTAATACTAATGAAGTGTTCATATTACCCAAAGTGATCTACAGATTCAATGCAATTTCTATCAAAATCTCAGTGGCATTTTTCACAAAAATAGAAAAATTCATCCTAAAATTCATAGGAAACCATAAGGGACCCCACGGAGTCAAAGCAATCAAGAAATAAAGAACAAATTTGTAGGCATCACATTTCCTGATTTCAAAATACATTACAAAGCTATAGCAATTAAAACCAAATGGAGGCAGGGTGTGGTGGCTCACGCCTGTAATGCCAGCACTTTGGGAAGTTGAGGTGGGAAGATCACTTGATCTCAGGAGTTCAAGATCAGCCTGGCCAACATGGTGAAACCCCTTCTCTACTAAAAATACAGAAATTAGCTGGACGTGGTGGTGCATGCCTGTAATCCCAGCTACTTGGGAGGCTAAGGCAGGAGAATCACTTGAACCCAGGAGGCAGAAGTTACCATGAGCCAAGATTGCACCACTGCATTCCAGCCTGGGTGACAGAGCGAGACTCCATCTCAAAACAAACAAACAAAAAACAAATGTCACTGACCTAAGGACAGTCATAAAAACCAGTGGAACATAAAAGAGAGCCCAAAAATAAGCCATGCATATATAATAAACTGATTTTTGTCAAGACAGCCAAGAATACACAAAAGGGAAGGACAGTCTCTTTAACAAATCGTTTTGGAAAAACTGGATATCCACATGCAAAATAATGAAATTGGACTTTTACACTATATGCAAAGAAAATCAACTCATAATGTATTAAAGATTTAAATGTAAGACCTGAAACTATAAAACTCATAGAAGAAAACATAAGGAAAAAACTTTCTAGCATCGGTCTCGGCAATGATTTCTTGAATATGACACCAAAAGTAGAGGCAACAAAAACAAAAATAGACAAGTGGACTACAATGAACTAAAAATCACAGCAAAGAAAACAATTGACACAATGAAAAGACCTCCTAGGGAATGAGAGAAAATGCATGCAACCCATATATCCAATAAGGGGTCAATATTGAAAGTATTTAAATAACTCCTACAACTCAATACCACAAAAACAAATAACCCAGTAAAAAGGGGCAAAAAACTTGAACAGGCATTTCTCAAAAAAAGACATACAAGCTGGATGCTATGACTCACATCCGTAATCCTAGCACTTTGAGAGGCAGAGACAGGAGAATCACTTGAGTCCAGGAGTATGAGACCAGCCGGGGCAACATGGAATATTTTGTCTCTACAAAAAGTTTAAAAAAAATTAGACCAGCAAGATGCTGTACACCAGTAGTCCTGGCTAATTGGAAGGCTGAGGTAGGAGGATAGCTTAATTCCAGGAGTTCAAGGCTGCAATGATCGTACCACTACACTCCAGCCTGGGTGGCAAAGTGAAACCATATCTTAAAAAAAAAAAAAAGAAAAAAAAAATGACAAGTGTAGGCAAAGATCTGGAGAAATTTGAAAATTCATATGCTATTGGTGGGAATGTTTAATGGCGCAGCCCCTGTGGAAAACATTATGGAGGTTCTTTGAAAGATTAAAAGAACAACCATATGTGCCAACAACCCCACTTCTGGGTGTTATCCAAAAGAATTGAAATCAAAATCTCAAAGAGATGTTTACTTGCCAATGGTCATTGAGGGATTATTCACAATAGCCAAGTTGTGGAAACAACGTAAATGTCCATCAACAGATAAGCAGATAAAGAAAATATAGCATATACATACAATGGAATTTACTAAGCCTTAAAGAAGAAGGAAATTCTGCCATATATGATAACATGGATGAACGTTGAAGATATTATGCTAAGTGAAATAAGCCAGTCACAAAACAAATGCTGCATGATTTCACTTACATGAGATATCTTAAATAGGCAAATTTGCAGAAGCACAGTAGAATGATGATTGCCAGGAGTAGAGGGAGAGGGAAATGGAGGGTTGCTGTTCTACAGCTATAAAGTTTCAGTTAGGCAAGATGAATAAGTCGCCTATCTGCTATACAACATCATAAATATAGTTAACAATTCTGCCTTGCACACTTAAAAAGTTATTAAGAGAATAGATCTCATGGCAAACATTCTTACCACAATTTTAAAGAATTACATTTTATATTTGCTTTGTAAAACAGTTATTTCTATCTCTCCTAAGTACATTGTAGAGAGATTCAGGTCAACCTAGGTCAGTGGGCTGGACAAATGTTGAAGGGCAGTCAGGGAATGCCACCAATATCTGGGGAAACTATACTGTTTATTATTCTCTGTAGATGGAACTTGGGCCTTATATCCTGAATACTTTATAGGCCTCAGTTTCTTCATCCATAAAACAAGAGTGAGGGCTGAGACTGCCTCCAAAAGCTATTTTTGGATTCCACAGAGTCCCAGGTGAACTAAAATGTCATGACCTGGAAGAAATGATCTCCAGGTAAGCATACCCAAGTGAACATTCAGACAAGAGTTATTTTACAAGCTCAAGTTCTGCTTTATAGGGCAATAATCACGTTGAATCATTGCAACAAACTAATATCCTGCATGTGTAGCAGTAATTGATATCTAGGATTTGATTTCTTTAAGTCATAGTTTAAATTATATCTTCAACTAATCTAAAAGGGATGGTTTCTGATATTCTGGTAAATTGAAAGAAGACAACATTCTGTGTTTGTAGATAAAATAATCTGATTTCCTAGGAGAACAGCTAAGTAAAAATGAAAAAAAAAATCTCTAGGCTAACGAAATGTACAGAGAGACTGAGATATTTATAATGATTATACCCTCACTTAAAATAGCCCATCGTCTCTCCTACATGCAATCATTCTTCCTCCTGTTCCACCTAAGACTAGCAAAGGGAACATAATTAACTGCCTCCAAGAAATGTGCTCCAACAATTTTCCCAAAGTCACAACATCTTTCTGAAATTTGAAAAATAAAATTCTACCTTTTGACATAACTTTTTAATGAGTTAATCCTTTGTCTTTGTGACATGCATATCCCTATGTCATTTAATTGTATTAAATTAATTTTATTTTTTATCATGCATTGATAATATATGTTTATTAATAATAACATTAATTAGATTTATATTACTTAATTAGATTTAGATTTAGATTAATAGAAAGTACTTGTTTTTATACAAATATTTTAAATTATATGATACAAAGTAATATTTTATATTAGTTAATATCTTAATTTCAATGACAGCTAAACAACTGCTATAGAAAAGAAGATCCCTAACTGATTTCTCTTTTTTAGCCACTAGTCTGATTTTTAAGTTATTCTAATTATAAAGGACATCTCAATCTATATGATTATTTTCCTTGATTAAAAGAAATAAGCCGGGGGCGGAGCAAGATGGCCGAATAGGAGCAGCTCCAGTCTCCAACTCCCAGCGCGAGCGACACAGAAGACCGGTGATTTCTGCATTTTCAACTGAGGTACTGGGTTCATCTCACTGGGGAGTGCCGGACGATCGGTGCTGGTCAGCTGCTGCAGCCCGACCAGCGAGAGCTGAAGCAGGGCGAGGCATTGCCTCACCTGGGAAGCGCAAGGGGGAAGGGAGTCCCTTTTCCTAGCCAGGGGAACTGAGACACACAACACCTGGAAAATCGGGTAACTCCTACCCCAATACTGCGCTTTAAGCAAACAGGCACACCTGGAGATCATATCCCACACCTGGCCAGGAGGGTCCCACACCCAGGGAGCCTCCCTCATTGCTAGCGCAGCAGTCTGTGATCTACCCGCAAGGCAGCAGCGAGGCTGGGGGGAGGGGCGCCCGCCATTGCTGAGGCTTAAGTAGGTAAACAAAGCTGCTGGGAAGCTCGAACTGGGTGGAGCTCACAGCAGCTCAAGGAAACCTGCCTGTCTCTGTAGACTCCACCTCTGGAGACAGGGCACAGTAAACTAAACAAACGCAGCAGACATCTGCAGACGCAAACGACTCTGTCTGACAGCTTTGAAGAGAGCAGTGAATCTCCCAACACGGAGGCTGAGATCTGAGAAGGGACAGACTCCCTGCTCAAGTGGGTCCCTGATCCCTGAGTAGCCTAACTGGGAGACATCCCCCACTAGGGGCAGTCTGACACCCCACACCTCACAGGGAGGAGTACACCCCTGAGAGGAAGCTTCCAAAGCAAGAATCAGACAGGTACACTCGCTGTTCAGAAATATTCTATCTTCTGCAGCCTCTGCTGCTGATACCCAGGCAAACAGGGTCTGGAGTGGACCTCAAGCAGTCTCCAACAGACCTACAGCTGAGGGTCCTGACTGTTAGAAGGAAAACTATCAAACAGGAAGGACACCTACACCAAAACCCCATCAGTACATCACCATCATCAAAGACCAGAGGCAGATAAAACCACAAAGATGGGGAAAAAGCAGGGCAGAAAAGCTGGAAATTCAAAAAATAAGAGCGCATCTCCCCCGGCAAAGGAGCACAGCTCATCGCCAGCAACGGATCAAAGCTGGACGGAGAATGACTTTGACGAGATGAGAGAAGAAGGCTTCAGTCCATCAAATTTCTCAGAGCTAAAGGAGGAATTACGTACCCAGCGCAAAGAAACTAAAAATCTTGAAAAAAAAGTGGAAGAATTGATGGCTAGAGTAATTAATGCAGAGAAGGTCCTAAACAAAATGAAAGAGATGAAAACCATGACACGAGAAATACGTGACAAATGCACAAGCTTCAGTAACTGACTCGATCAACTGGAAGAAAGAGTATCAGCGATTGAGGATCAAATGAATGAAATGAAGCGAGAAGAGAAACCAAAAGAAAAAAGAAGAAAAAGAAATGAACAAAGCCTGCAAGAAGTATGGGATTATGTAAAAAGACCAAATCTACGTCTGATTGGGGTGCCTGAAAGTGAGGGGGAAAATGGAACCAAGTTGGAAAACACTCTTCAGGATATCATCCAGGAGAACTTCCCCAACCTAGTAGGGCAGGCCAACATTCAAATCCAGGAAATACAAAGAACGCCACAAAGATACTCCTCGAGAAGAGCAACTCCAAGACACATAATTGCCAGATTCACCAAAGTTGAAATGAAGGAAAAAATCTTAAGGGCAGCCAGAGAGAAAGGTCGGGTTACCCACAAAGGGAAGCCCATCAGACTAACAGCAGATCTCTCAGCAGAAACTCTACAAGCCAGAAGAGAGTGGGGGCCAATATTCAACGTTCTTAAAGAAAAGAATTTTCAACCCAGAATTTCATATCCAGCCAAACTAAGTTTCATAAGTGAAGGAGAAATAAAATCCTTTACAGATAAGCAAATGCTTAGAGATTTTGTCACCACTAGGCCTGCCTTACAAGAGACCCTGAAGGAAGCACTCAACATGGAAAGGAACAACCGGTACCAGCCATTGCAAAAACATGCCAAAATGTAAAGACCATTGAGGCTAGGAAGAAACTGCATCAACTAACGAGCAAAATAACCAGTTAATATCATAATGGCAAAATCAAGTTCACACATAACAATATTAACTTTAAATGTAAATGGACTAAATGCTCCAATTAAAAGACACAGACTGGCAAACTGGATAAAGAGTCAAGACCCATCAGTCTGCTGTATTCAGGAGACCCATCTCACACGCAGAGACATACATAGGCTCAAAATAAAGGGATGGAGGAAGATTTACCAAGCAAATGGAGAACAAAAAAAAGCAGGGGTTGCAATACTAATCTCTGATAAAACAGACTTTAAATTATCAAAGATCAAAAGAGACAAAGAAGGCCATTATATAATGGTAAAGGGATCAATTCAACAGGAAGAGCTAACTATCCTAAATATATATGCACCCAATACAGGAGCACCCAGATTCATAAAGCAAGTCCTTAGAGACTTACAAAGAGACTTAGACTCCCATACAATAATAATGGGAGACTTCAACACTCCACTGTCAACATTAGACAGATCAACGAGACAGAAAGTTAACAAGGATATCCAGGAATTGAACTCATCTCTGCAGCAAGCAGACCTAATAGACATCTACAGAACTCTCCACCCCAAATCAACAGAATATACATTCTTCTCAGCACCACATCATACTTACTCCAAAATTGACCACGTAATTGGAAGTAAAGCACTCCTCAGCAAATGTACAAGAACAGAAATTATAACAAACTGTCTCTCAGACCACAGTGCAATCAAACTAGAACTCAGGACTAAGAAACTCCATCAAAACCGCTCAACTACATGGAAACTGAACAACCTGCTCCTGAATGACTACTGGGTACATAACGAAATGAAGGCAGAAATAAAGATGTTCTTTGAAACCAATGAGAACAAAGATACAACATACCAGAATCTCTGGGACACATTTAAAGCAGTGTGTAGAGGGAAATTTATAGCACTAAATGCCCACAAGAGAAAGCAGGAAAGATCAAAAATTGACACTCTAACATCGCAATTAAAAGAACTAGAGAAGCAAGAGCAAACACATTCAAAAGCTAGCAGAAGGCAAGAAATAACTAAGATCAGAGCAGAACTGAAGGAGATAGAGACACAAAAAACCCTCCAAAAAATCAATGAATCCAGGAGTTGGTTTTTTGAAAAGATCAACAAAATTGACAGCCCACTAGCCAGACTAATAAAGAAGAAAAGAGAGAAGAATCAAATCGACGCAATTAAAAATGATAAAGGGGATATCACCACCGACCCCACAGAAATACAAACTACCATCAGAGAATACTATAAACACCTCTATGCAAATAAACTGGAAAATCTAGAAGAAATGGATAATTTCCTGGACACTTACACTCTTCCAAGACTAAACCAGGAAGAAGTTGAATCCCTGAATAGACCAATAGCAGGCTCTGAAATTGAGGCAATAATTAATAGCCTACCAACCAAAAAAAGTCCAGGACCAGATGGATTCACAGCTGAATTCTACCAGAGGTACAAGGAGGAGTTGGTACCATTCCTTCTGAAACTATTCCAATCAATAGAAAAAGAGGGAATCCTCCCTAACTCATTTTATGAGGCCAACATCATCCTGATACCAAAGCCTGGCAGAGACACAACAAAAAAAAGAGAATTTTAGACCAATATCCCTGATGAACATCGATGCAAAAATCCTCAATAAAATACTGGCAAACCGGATTCAGCAACACATCAAAAAGCTTATCCACCATGATCAAGTGGGCTTCATCCCTGGGATGCAAGGCTGGTTCAACATTCGCAAATCAATAAACATAATCCAGCATATAAACAGAACCAAAGACAAGGACCACATGATTATCTCAATAGATGCAGAAAAGGCTTTTGACAAAATTCAACAGCCCTTCATGCTAAAAACGCTCAATAAATTTGGTATTGATGGAACGTACCTCAAAATAATAAGAGCTATTTATGACAAACCCACAGCCAATATCATACTGAATGGGCAAAAACTGGAAAAATTCCCTTTGAAAACTGGCACAAGACAGGGATGCCCTCTCTCACCACTCCTATTCAACATAGTGTTGGAAGTTCTGGCTAGGGCAATTAGGCAAGAAAAAGAAATCAAGGGTATTCAGTTAGGAAAAGAAGAAGTCAAATTGTCCCTGTTTGCAGATGACATGATTGTATATTTAGAAAACCCCATTGTCTCAGCCCAAAATCTCCTTAAGCTGATAAGCAACTTCAGCAAAGTCTCAGGATACAAAATTAATGTGCAAAAATCACAAGCATTCTTATACACCAGTAACAGACAAACAGAGAGCCAAATCAGGAATGAACTTCCATTCACAATTGCTTCAAAGAGAATAAAATACCTAGGAATCCAACTTACAAGGGATGTAAAGGACCTCTTCAAGGAGAACTACAAACCACTGCTCAGTGAAATCAAAGAGGACACAAACAAATGGAAGAACATACCATGCTCATGGATAGGAAGAATCAATATCGTGAAAATGGCCATACTGCCCAAGGTAATTTATAGATTCAATGCCATCCCCATCAAGCTACCAATGAGTTTCTTCACAGAATTGGAAAAAACTGCTTTAAAGTTCATATGGAACCAAAAAAGAGCCCGCATCTCCAAGACAATCCTAAGTCAAAAGAACAAAGCTGGAGGCATCACGCTACCTGACTTCAAACTCTACTACAAGGCTACAGTAACCAAAACAGCATGGTACTGGTACCAAAACAGAGATATAGACCAATGGAACAGAACAGAGTCCTCAGAAATAATACCACACATCTACAGCCATCTGATCTTTGACAAACCTGAGAGAAACAAGAAATGGGGAAAGGATTCCCTATTTAATAAATGGTGCTGGGAAAATTGGCTAGCCATAAGTAGAAAGCTGAAACTGGATCCTTTCCTTACTCCTTATACGAAAATTAATTCAAGATGGATTAGAGACTTAAATGTTAGACCTAATACCATAAAAATCCTAGAGGAAAACCTAGGTAGTACCATTCAGGACATAGGCATGGGCAAAGACTTCATGTCTAAAACACCAAAAGCAACGGCAGCAAAAGCCAAAATTGACAAATGGGATCTCATTAAACTAAAGAGCTTCTGCACAGCAAAAGAAACTACCATCAGAGTGAACAGGCAACCTACAGAATGGGAGAAAATTTTTGCAATCTACTCATCTGACAAAGGGCTAATATCCAGAACCTACAAGGAACTCAAACAAATTTACAAGAAAAAAACAAACAACCCCATCAAAAAGTGGGCAAAGGATATGAACAGACATTTCTCAAAAGAAGACATTCATACAGCCAACAGACACATGAAAAAATGCTCATCATCACTGGCCATCAGAGAAATGCAAATCAAAACCACAATGAGATACCATCTGACACCAGTTAGAATGGCAATCATTAAAAAGTCAGGAAACAACAGGTGCTGGAGAGGATGTGGAGAAACAGGAACACTTTTACACTGTTGGTGGGATTGTAAACCAGTTCAACCATTATGGAAAACAGTATGGTGATTCCTCAAGGATCTAGAACTAGATGTACCATATGACCCAGCCATCCCATTACTGGGTATATACCCAAAGGATTATAAATTATGCTGCTATAAAGACACATGCACACGTATGTTTATTGCAGCACTATTCACGATAGCAAAGACTTGGAATCAACCCAAATGTCCATCAGTGACAGATTGGATTAAGAAAATGTGGCACATATACACCATGGAATACTATGCAGCCATAAAAAAGGATGAGTTTGAGTCCTTTGTAGGGACTTGGATGCAGCTGGAATCCATCATTCTCAGCAAACTATCACAAGAACAGGAAACCAAACACCGCATGTTCTCACTCATAGGTGGGAACTGAACAATGAGAACACTCGGACTCAGGAAGGGGAACATCACACACTGGGGCCTATCATGGGGAGGGGGGAGGGGGGAGGGATTGCATTGGGAGTTATACCTGATGTAAATGACGAGTTGATGGGTGCAGCACAGCAACATGGCACAAGTATATATATGTAACAAACCTGCACGTTATGCACATGTACCCTACAACTTAAAGTATAATAATAATAAATAAATTAAAAAAAAAAAAAAAAAAAGAAAGAAGCCGTTACTCCAGAATCAAAGAACAGGCTGAAGACCTGAGAGACTGTATGATATTCTGGTGCAAAAGCAGAATGTTTTAAAAAGAAAAAGTCAATGATAAAGATACTTTGTTATGGAATGGAAAGTAAAGTCATCATAAGTTCTAGGGAAAGTCATTTCATTTCTATTCCTAACCTGGTAACTACTCCTTGTATATTCCTATCGTATTTTTTATCCTAACCCCTTTATGTCAAAAGCGATCAGGAAGATATTAAAAATTAGTACAGACATCTTTGTATGTTGTCGCACCTGTGAATAATATTTGTATCATTACATTATCCATAGAAAGCAGGTAGCAAGTGTATATCTTCCTGTTGAACCCAGTGCTTCCATCTCTCAAAACCTCTCGCAAAGTAAATAATGCTGTCTGTACAAAAGGCTATTCACATAAATTTGTAAAAAGATTTTTATTGCATCACAAAAGAGGAAGCAACTTAATTGGTTCACCAAAACGTTAAACCACGAGTTAGTGGTTTGATAAAATAAAACACAGCCATTAAAATTATGGTTATGAGATGATGTAGTAACATAAAAAGTGAAAATGACATAAGCTAAGTTTCTAAAAGTATGCTATAAAAGTGTGCTGAATGATTAACATTACATTTAAAATGTTTGTGAAAAAATACAAGAAAATCTGCAAAATTCAAACCATAATGTTAACAGGATTTATATTTAAATCATTTTATTTGCCAAAATAAGAATAATATATTATTATAGTACAGAAAAACAAATAAAAGACAAAAAAAAGAGCCTATATGCCCCTATTATAAATGTATTAGAAGGAAAGTAGGAGGGCTAAACTAAACAACCCCTCCCTCAAATGAAACATATCCAACAGCAGTGGAATTATCAAACAAGCAAAATTAGGATTTTGGAGGCTGGGCCTCCTCCCTCATTCCCCTCCCAAACAGACTCATAGTCTCTGAGCTAATGAGACACATGATGTCCTCTGTGGAACACAGTGCAGCAAACCAAAATCAAAAAACCCTGACTTCGAAAATCGCCACATTTTATTAATGTAATAAAAACTCTGACGCCCTGATAATTTCAATATTAGGAACCGAGCCAGGACCAGAAATTAAGTCTCCTAGTTTTAATCTATTGTTCTTTATCTGTACACCTATTTCATTATAAAACAGGGCACACTTTTTTTTTTAAGGAAGAAAAAGAAGCAGAATATATACGTGGAGTGTCTTGCATTAAGCCAAGCTTTCAGGAGTTGTTGTTTGAGCAATTTCTGCTCAAGTATGGAGTTTCAGTTTTGTTACTTCACATGCCAGGTTCCCTTTCTGATCTCCAGGCCAGTGTCCCTTCCAGCTCTCTCAGTTTACACATTGTTAGAACTTAGAACACCCGTATTTTGAAAATATAAAAAAGCACCAATATGAAATAAATAAATGGTGCTCTGTTTTTTCTTTCAGATCTCACGCATTTTCTATAAAGATGTTTTGAGGACGTTTATTTTTGCACATTTTGACAGTTGGCTAAGTACCCTAAGACAATACTATTCCAATTGAAATATCAGAGAAGTTCATATAAAAGCTTGCCAAAGAAAGTGCTTTCTCTATATTAAGTTGTTGGAGGGAAACTAGATCGAGGTCTGTAAACTTTTCTTAATGGATATGATAGTAAATATTTCAGGCTTGTGGGCCAGACGTTCTCTGTCACAACTACTTATTTCTGCCAGTATAGTGAAAAAGCACGCATAGACAATGTAAACTAATAAGTGTGGCCATGTTCCAGTAAAATTGTTTTTTTAAAGTAGGTGAATAATCCATAGCTCATAGTTTACAGACCCCTGAGTAAGAGGATAGTAAGAAAACTTCCAAAGCTTGAGTGAGCAAGTGAAGATACATTCTATGCCGAAAAATACTTAAAGCTTATACATAATAAAACAAATAAAGTTTTCTAGGAAACTAAATACTTAAAACATTTCATTGTCCTCCATATAAATCCTGTACAGGTAATTTTTTTTATCTTTCTAGTTAAATTCATTATTAGTGTTTGAAGGTTATGAAAAGACATTTCACTTAAAAGAGAGTTTAATCTGATAATCAGAACAAAGATCACATACCAATGATTCTTCACTTATATTTTTTTCTCCGTAAGGCTATAATTTTTAAGCTATCTATCTTTGCCACTAAGTTAAATGAATTGAATAATGACTATTGCCTCCCTAATCGGGTTTTATTAATCAATGCCAATATATTATCCAGAAATTATTAGATCAAAGAAACTATTACGTTCATAGAATCTTTTTTTTTTTTTTTTTTAACAATTTTCCAATTTCAGTTGAGTTTTTTATTTTGGAACCTAAATTATCTGGAGTGTTATAGCACAGCATGTACCTGTCTGGGGAGAAAAAAAAAAAAAAACCATACGCATTGCAGAATTGGTCTGATTTAAACTACTCTTGAGTGAGCAGGTGGTAGAGACGATAATTGGTCTCTCTATGATGATCTGTTCCTTTCAACTATATTTAAATAAAACAAAACAAAAGTCATACTAAATTAAGAAAAAAATCTCAGCCTTTTCCATTTGAGACAAAGTTTTAACTAAGCAGGACAGTGTGACTTGGATCTGGACCTCTGAAAATCAAGTTTGTTTCTAGCATGTCGCATTTTAAATTTGATTGCTTTATGATAATCCTTCATCCCTTATTTAAAAATCATGTTGTTAGTAAAAAGTTTCGATTCCTTCAAAGGTTTGTTTCCAGATAGAAAACTGGGAGTGGAATGAGGAAGATCACTGTTTAATGAATGTACAGTCATGTACCACATAATGAGAGTTCAATAAACCAACAGCATTTACAACGACAGTCTCATAATAGAGTCATACCATATTTTTATTGTACCTTTTCTGTTTAGATACACAATACTTAACATTGTGTTATAGTTGCCTAGAGTGTTCACTACAGTAACATACTGTATAAGTTTGTGGCCTGGGAGCAATAGGCTATACCATATAGCCTATGGGTATAGTGGACTATACCATCTAGGTTTGTGTAAGTACATCCTATGATGTTCGCACAATGACAGTATCAACTACAGACACATTTCTCAGATATATCTCCTTTGTTAAGCTACACATGAGTGTATTTAGACAAAGAAATTAGGCCTATGAATTAGGAGAAAGCTTAGCTCTAAACACCAAACTAGCAGATATAGTTTGTTTTAGAGGGCTCCAGAGTCACCTTTTTTGGTATCTGCAAAATGATAAAAATTCAGCTGGCATTATGGTACAAGTCAGTTACAATGAGGATGATTGAAACAGCAAACTGTCTATGTGCACGTCCACATAAACCACTTAGTTACAAAATTAAAATTTTTCTTTCTGTCACTGGAGAATCTAGATATAACTGGTTATCTCTCAACTGTGAGTACAGTGATTAGTTTAGGGTACATAATCCAGTAAGAGCCAAAGGAGGTGTTTTTCTGGGATAGAAAAAAGTTGTTTCTCTAGAAGAGAGAATTTTCTTCCCTAGATGGTGTTGTGTGAGACTGTGAGGCTCAGATCAGTAACAGGGGAGCCTTGAGGGGCTGCATATGGCAGGGATGGGGAAGCCCCATTTGGCACCTGAAGATTACATTTATGTCATGTAATAGAAAGAAGGAGAGAGATCAGGTCATTGGTAACTTCATTTGAGCTACTCAATAAAGTTTGCCTGAAGGTAAAAGTCCTACCTTTCATTTGCAATAAAGATCCCTAATTACACAAAAATAAATACATAAAAGTACTCACTTTTGAATTGTAATTAAACTAATCCCAAGAGCTAAGGCCTGAAATAAATGCCAAAAATCTCTCCAAGGAGTTGTAACACTTAGAAAGATAGAAAAGGAAATCAGAACTGGTATTTTATCCCCAAATTCCCTGTCCTGGAGTTTCTGTTACTTAGGAGAGCTTTGAAAAGGATATAGGTCTTATGGAATCATTCCAGGTCTTCACTCCTTAAAGCCAAATTAAGGTTTCAGTTTAAAATATAGGCTAATGAGGATTAAATATCCTGAAAGTATTTAGATTCCTGAACCAATCAGAGTAAAGTGGAAAGAGCACAGTTTGGAGTTAGCTCCATGTTCTGGGTTCAAATTCTAGCTAACTCACTAACTATGCAAAGTTGTGCAACTGTCTTTACCTCTCTTAGGCTTACCCTGAGTATTATTATCAGTGTAAACGATGGATAATATACTTATCCTGAAGGAATTTCGATATGATTAAATAATGGCAAGTTTAGAATAAGTACTTAGTACAGGATTCTAGCACAAAATATCTGAAAATCAACCTCCATCACTAATAGTACCATCATTTTATTTTACATTTCTTTGGATAGGATTTCTGCAAATATTATGTCTCAGGGCCACTAAAGAAAGACTCTAGCAGTACTCACTCCTTAGGGAGTAGAAAATATTCATGATTATTATAATCTAGGAACAGATTTGGGGAGAGACAAATACAGTTCTACTGGCTCCCTCAACTCCTAAGCTGAGTCTATGCTGATGTAACATAGTATCGTTTTATGAATGAACACATTACCTGTTCTAAGTTATACCATATATATTTAATAAACATCGATAGTAAACAAATAATATGTGACTTTTTTGCAAATACATTCCAATGCAAGTTGGTAAATGTTTGTATGCTGCCATTCCTGCAAACACACACCGCTTTCCTGCAGTTATATCAGATTTTCTAATCCATCATTTCTCTGCCTCCTTTGAGGGAGTACCACCTTCTGAATTACTCATAACATGGTGCATTAGGATTCTAGTTCCAATGGATCAGAGTTGGAAATGGTATTGATATCTACTTACAATCCTTGCTCTAGGTATTTTCCTCTATTCATCAGTAAATATTTATTTTTATGATGCCATAATATTTTCTATATAGGCAGGCAATGTTACATATTGCAATTAGCCATACTGTGTTATAATAATTAATTACTTATGTGTTTACATAAAGTAGGTATCGAAATTACATAGCAATTCACTCCATAACTCCAGAAACCTTGGAATGGCTCACATCCACGTTTGCTGGTGCCTATTATACATGATTAACTCAAAAATCAATTTCATACAGCATACTAAAACAATTCAGAAATAGCCATAACAATTTATGGGGTCAGCAATCCAGGCTCGAAAAGTCAAAGTGAGCTCACAGATTAAGAAGTCATCAACCACACGGTGACACAATGTCAAAAGCTGCTAACATTGTAATGAAACATACATGAATGATTCTTCCCTAAGCGAATATTTATACATCAGACACTTACCATCATGAAAGAGATGTTATGATATTTTGCTTCAATGATGTAGCCTGTGTATTAACTAATCCCCAAACACTCATTGACAGGTAGTGTCTCATTCGCTTTGCCTCGGATGATAATGGCCCATTGAAGCTATTATTGTTTCAGTAGGAGGAAAAATTGCAATGATGCATTTTACATTTCTATCGGGATTTTTTTTTTGAATTTATTATCATACATTTTACCTTTCCTTTGTCTTCAAAGAAAAATAATGGTATAGGTTTGGCAGCACACTATAGTCCTTAACTCCTGAAGAAGAACGCCATTTTAGAGTAATCTGAAGTCCCTATTCTATAACCAAAAGTAACGTTCAGCTGAAATTGACTAACTTTGCATGGGCAGAGTGGTGAAGTTGAGTTACCTAAGATGTCCCTTTTCTTTCAAAATATTTTCAGCAACCATAATTATGAATGCATAAATGATATAAAAGCAATTCCATCAATTCAAAGATTGTTTAAAAATAAAAAGGAGGATTCCAGTTGTGCATGGACATATTGAAAACATCTTACAAAATTGCCCGTGGCTGAGATGCAGAGCCAGGGTAGATTTGTAGGTCAGTATGAAGCTCAGAGGCACCCCACTGTGTATGAGAGGCATTCAGCATGCAACAAAGAATTTTCTTGTGCAAAATAGAAGTAAACATTATCACTAAATATCAGACAGCACATATCTTTGTAAATATTATCTTCAGTGCTCTTTTAAGCTTTTGTTTATGATAATAGTGAACTCTATATCATGCACAAATTAAGATATGGTAAATTATATCACATGCTTTGCAGTGAATTTCCAGGTAATCCAATTGCTTGGAAGCCATTTCTGGTACACTAGGGCCTCCAGGTGGAACTGGCTTCACCCCATTCATTGACCAGTGAGTGGAGAAGCACTTCACCTTTTTTCCACTCTGACACACATGAACCGCATGTTCCCATGGGCAGATGCAATGTTAAACACAATCCCTGGTTAGCTAACTATAATTACTTTTTATGCATTTAATTTTATGCTTAAGAAAATTATCAAAATATCATGAGAATCTGGTATAATGTCTAAAAATAATTTTTACAATTTTCATTGAGTTATGATTGGCAAGAAATTACTCATAACTCTACAAATGACACCATGATGTTGAGGGTCCCTGTGCTGAAGAAGCATAACAAGAACTGTCACACACATCTGGGGAGTCTTAGAAACAGGCTACAGCATCAATGTGACACAAAGTTCACTGCTAAACCAAAGGCCTGTGTCATCTCACCCAATTTAGAAGACCTATCCCAAGATGTAAGCACTCCACGATGACTGAGGGCACAGACGCCTGCTACTATATTTTTTTTCTGGCATAGACAAAGGAGCAGAGTGGCTGATAACAAGACCCTCAGCTGCTGCAGGAGGGACTTCAGGTGGGAAGGGCAAAGGAAATGCACAGGAGCGCAGGGCTTCAAAGAAGATAACACACTGTGAACTGCTGGGGAAACAGCAGTGGCTTCTATTCCCCTGCCAGGTAAGCATAGCAACTGATTTAATTGGGTGACTTACTCAGAGAAAAGATATTCAAGAGAACAGGGGTCTTAGAGGTATTGCCTTAATCAATGACACACAAGTAAAAGCTACAGCTCATGTACTAATTTTTGCATGTAGTGTGGGTAAGATTTCTTGGTAATTGTGGAACCTCTGAGTCACACAGAGAAATGAAGAGGGAGCAGCAGCAGCAGGCTGGAATTTAAAAACAAAGAGCAAGGTATATACATGTTGAGAGGTAGCAACAGGGTTTCTAGGAATGCCAACTCTGGTGCCAGGCTGAGTGGGTTTGAATTCTGAGCATACCATTTACTGGCTGTGTGATCCTGAGTAAGTTACCTAACCTCTCTATGCTTTGGTTCTCTCTTCTGTAAAAAGGAGATTATAACTGAATTTATCTTATAGCTTCCTTATAAGGATTAGTTGAGTTTATAAAAAGCATTTCAAACAGGTTTTGGTCTATTATTGTTTTAGAAAGCTCAGCTCTTATTAAAACTGTCATTTTATGTATGTACTTACATATAGTAATTTTATCAGGTTGAATTATTAGTTTTATATTAGAAATGTATCAGTAATTGAGGCAAATTATACTTTAGTTTTAGAAGCTGAATTCAAACCAAAAACATTTTAGAAAACATGTATGCAATGAAATATGCTCCTTTACTTATAAGGAGCATTTAGGAGGGGTTCCTAAATCTTCTTTTTTTTTTTTTGAAATGGAGTCTCACTGGAGTGCGGTGATGCAATCTCAGCTGACTGCAACTTCTGCCTCCTGAGTTCAAGCAATTCTCCTGTCTCAGTGTCACGAAGTAGCTGGGACTACAGGTGCCCACCACTATGCCCTACTAATTTTTGTATTTTTAGTAGAGTTGGGGTTTCACCATATTGGTCAGGCTGATCTCAAACTCCTAATCTCAGGTGATCCACCCACCTTGGCCCCCCAAAGTGCTCACAGGCGTGAGCCACTGCACCTAGCCCCTAAATCTTTAATAATAGCCATCAAAATGTTTCATTTGGCCCATCAATAAAGAAGCAGAAAATCCTGAGCTAGCAAAAACACATCTCATTTATTCATTTTAACCCCATGCCTTTGATATTTGATAGTAAATTGCTGTTTGTTTCATTCTTAAAGGAGTGTCCTCAAATCACTTGTTCGTTCCTGCCTTGGTATAATAAATAGTAGTCAATGGACTGAGGTATTACATAAAAAACGGGCATTATCTTCAGAACTTAGAGAATAATAGCATATGCCCTGCTCTTTGTTTTCAAATATGACCGTGCTACAGTTGTTCCCTCTTCATCTCTGTGTGTGACACTGAAGTTACACTGTTACCAAAATGTCTTAGCCACACTACAAAGGAAAAACAGAAATTTAGAAAATTGAATGTAGAAAATAGTCAGAAATGAGCACTTCTTTTCTCAACTTAGAAAACAGAAGTAAAGATAAAATGAAAAGGATTTTTGTAATTATTTTCCCACAATAGCATTGTTCTCCAGACTGGAAGTTGACTTTCTAACCATTTCTCCATAAATGGTGGACCTTTTAGTATAGGTCCTATGAGATATGCACGCAAAGACTATAATACCCTTTTGGAAATCAGGCAGCATGGATGGGAAACATATTTCAGAGAATTGCCAGGAAATGGGTATTTTTAAAAATAAAATCTACATTTATTAACATAATGCAAATATGGTGAGACAAACTTACATAAATATTTCATTTTAATAAATTACACTGTGGAAAAAATTAATAGACGTCCTGGTTTCAGACATTGCAGAGTGCAACCTTCTCCAGGACTTCTTCCTCAACCTCCAGGGCAGGTTAGTGCCCCTCTTGCACTGGCCTTTGCTTCACAGACTTTTAAATACCTCATCACCTGTCCCTCTTGACCGCTAGTACTATATGTTTCTTACTGTAGGAACTGTGTCTTTTTAACTTTTTAAAAATTCATACAACTTAGCAGAGTGCACCACAAATAGCAAGGAGTTTATGATTGCTGAAAACAAAAAAAAAATCTCTGGGTAGTTTCTAGATATTATAAAGTGAACAAATACTGTGTTTTTATATTAAAATTATTGAGTAAAGACAATTTAACAAAAATCTTATTTTGAACTGTGAGACCTCAAAAAATTATTACTGAGGAAAAAAGAAAGAAAGGAAAGGAAAGGAAAGGAAAGGAAAGGAAAGGAAGAAAGAAAGAAAGAAAGAAAGAAAGAAAGAAAGAAAGAAAGAAAGAAAGAAAGAAAGAAAGAAAGAAAGAAAGGAAGGAAGAAAGGAAAGAAAGAAAGAAAGAGAGAGAGAAAGAAAGCAAGAAAGCAGGAAAGCAAGAAAGAAAAAGAAAGGAGGGAGGGAGAAAGGGAGGGAGGGAAGGAAGGAAGGAAGAAAGGAAGGAAGGAAGGAAAGCAATTTTGGTTGAGTATGAAAGTATGTACTACCCACATAAATGGGACACTTTGAACAATGAAATATAGATGTTTTTAATCAAAGAAGGGAGTCTTATTTTTTTCCAACTTCAGAAATTTGCCTTCATCCATTAATTTTTCTTTTTTGTAATATGTAGCTTTTTGCTAATTTTTAATATGCAAATAACTTACAAATATATGCTCAGCATTTGAGTACAGGCTGTGCTTTATTACATATTACATGCATGTATGTAATATGCTTACATGTTATTTATATATATACATATCTCCCATCATATATGTAAATATATACATATATCTCCTATCATATATGTATATTGCACACACATATAATCTACTATAGTTTTTTTAACTACAAAATAAAATTTGGAATGAATCAGGAATTATCTTGGACTATTTATAATTTATTGAAATACTAAGTGTCATTATGAAATGCTCTCATTAAGTGATCCCTGTCTGAAGAGTGGCATAATAGTGAGACAATAAGGGGCTTAGTGTATTTTTTTTCCTTTTGAACAGAAGCTATTGCACATTTTTGCCGACAGGATTTCTTTATAGAGTCTCGTTTTCCTATTACAATATTATTTTTGTTATTAAGTGAAACACCTCATATCACACCACTGCTGAGCCAGATATAAAAGACTGTATTGTGTAAGGTTCATAAAAGACACATCTATAACAACCAGGTCTCTTTTTTTATATTGATCCAAATTATGTTTAGTGCTGAATTATAAGTAAAACCTATGAGAATAAAATCGTTTTATGCTTTGAAACTTAGTCCTTTTTAAAAAACAGAATGATCACAACTACCATACTCCCTAATCTGTTAACATGCAGTAAAACAGCTCAACAGCACTTTTCAAGGAACTAAATTTTCAAATGTTATGCAGTATGCAGGGAAAAATTACTCTCTAGATCTTTGGCCAGAACTTTAAAAGTGAACATTAAGTGTAGGAACAGTCTAAATTAGGCGAAGGAGGCATCACCAAGCAATCCCAGGTCTTATTGTCGATCCACACTATTGTCAGACTAGGAACAACTGGCTGGACATATGTTATCAGAAGACTAATGTATTCTCTATAGCACAAGCAGTTAGGCTCAATTAGTGTATGACTTACCTTGTTTCATTTCACTATACCCTGACCTCCTTACCTGTGGCTATTTTTCCAGTGATTCTTTGGAGTTCCGAGTAGTTTCACAGACAGGAATACTATCTAAAATTCTTATCTTCTGAGGAAAAAAAATAAAAGAACATTTGTAATGTGGGAGTTCATAATTTTGAAAAGGAAGCATATTACAGAATCATGCCAAATGGATAAAAATTCATTGCTGAAAAGGGGTTCTCCATAAGAAGTAAACATTTGGCAGTGCTCTCCGGGGCTTACAGTGTCTGTAAGCTTGAGGAAAGACTGAATATTAAATGAGGAGGCATGTTATCCTGGGTTCTCTCTCTGTAATAGGATACATTTTAAGATGACAAAGGTGAACCTTAAACTGAAATGTAAATTCAATGTAAGAACTCTGGTGTCAAGTGAAAAAATGCATAGTATGTCTGATGATTTATTAACTACAGGAAGGGATTGTTCCATTTGAAAATTTCAAATGCAAATTTTAGATCTAGCATAGCCCCTCAACACTATGAGTCATTCTCAAACGTTTAAGTCATCATTCCTCTTTTTCACTTAAATACTTTCATGATTGTGTTTAAGGAGGAGGATGAAAAATGTAGCAAGTTAGAAACAGCCCAATTTCATCTGGTTCTTGGAACATCGTCTTTGTGTAGTGAGCACTGATTGCAAAATCAGCTTTAAAGAAAATTAAAATGATCGGCGATCTCAACTCTAGGAAACTGTCTGTAGAGCTGTTATTTTTAAAGCAGAATCGATATCTTACACCATTCAAGATACTAAGCAAAGACAGAGGAGAAAATCTTTGCTGTTACAAAGATTGATTTTTTTTTCTTTTTATGTACTTTCATATTGATCAAAGAATTCACAATTCAAACTACTGGGTTATAATTTAAATATTACTAAATAAAGAATTTGGAAGGAAAATGTCATAATGTTATTATAAGTTATTTCCCCATTTATTGTTTTATTTTTATATACTCTCAAGCCATTTAACTCTATTTCATACACAGAGACACACACAAAACCACACACAGAAACTCTATTTCCATCATTATTGCAGAAACTATTCATTCTGGAGCAACACTTGATTTACACCTTGAAATAGGGAGGAAGTCAAACAAGGAAATCGTCTTTGTGGGTAAGTTTTTAACTGCCCTCTTGGGTTGCTGCTGCACGTTCACCACATGTGCATTCAGATGGATACCAGATGTCAAATGAGCATATCAGAAAGAAAATTGTTTTATGAGACAGCTCAGGTTTTGGGGAAGATGGTGATGTTTTAGGTTAGAAGAAAGGTTCAGGAAGCATGTTAGGAGTGTCGATGTATTATACGAGGAATGTGTCAGATAATAACTGTCAGGCAACTCCAGAGGTTCTTCAAGCTGCAGAAATTACAAAGGCAGAAATGAGCATCCAGGCTCACAGATGGCTTCTTCTCCTTAGAGTACTTGCTGATTAACCATTTTTAACAAATATTTCACTTTAGTAGGTCCAATCAATAAGCATTCCAAGAACATGTGTTGCCAAATATGTGAATGGGCTATTCCAGAACACGATTAAGGGACCTTGCTACTCACACCCAGGTACAATGTTTCAATCCTTGGATGACCCCTTCCTATTACACATTTGATAATAAAGTAGAATTTTAAAATATCAGGATGTTTTGCAAACCACATAAGGAAACTTTACATTAAAATAGTTTTAGCTTCCAAACCCATCTAAAAGTCTGTATATGGTAACCATATGAATTTTCTGGGTAGCTGAAGGATTTGCCAAAAGCAATTTCATGAGTCTTTTCTTCATATTCACATATAAACCATAACTCCAGGTGTAAATGAATATCACCAGGTGTAAAATATTTGTTTCAACTGCTTAGGCAATTATTTATGAAAAGAAAATAGGAACATTTGTCTTATGGAAAGCTGAATGGGGCAGTTATTTTCAGCATGACTCACAGTAAGGCTTGTATGAATGAATAAATGAATGAATGAATGAATGAAAAAATAGATGGATGAAAACAGTTTTTCTTGATGAGAGGACAATATAGACCCATCTAAAGAGACAGAAAAGAAAAGCAGTGCTCACCAAGAAAAACTGTTCCGTTTTAGCTAAGTGTAAGTGTTTCTCCTAGTGTAATATGATGACCACTTGTATCAGAGTCACTTGGAAAATATACACAAATGGGAGAGTCAATGACCCCACCCTCAAACTTTTGTTCCAGAATCTCTGGAGTTGTAAGCTGAGAAGTCTTAACTTTTAACCAGCTCCCCAGGTATTTTTTATACCTTTTAGTTTTTCAGAACCAAAGGGTCACACAATATTTTCAAGAGGGAGATAAATTTGGAAGGGTAGTTTGGAGCCAGATTTTAGAAATGTAAATGCCAGGCAATGAGATTTAGGTTTTATTCAGTGAGTAAGGGAGAGCCATTGAAAAACTTTAGTAGGAAGGGCACACAATTCAAAAGATACTTTGAGAAGTGTAAATTGCAGGCATGTGAAATGTTAGGGTATTAGAAGAGAAGAAATAGTCTAGTAGAATACAAGGCTGTAAGGTCCCTAATCGGTGTAGAGAATGTGATAACAGAATGGAGGTAATAGATTACAATGTATTTCAGAAGAATTCACAAGTAATTTTCTGAATATAAGAAATGACAAAGAGAAAGAGGTCAGAGGTGACTGTGAAATTTTAAGCCTACTTGATTAATGTCATGAATTAAAAGAAAATTTTTGGTTGGATGAAGAGATAAGGAGGAAAGTTAAGTTTGGTGATATACATTTGAGTTTAAAGCAGGTTCTTATAAGTAAAAAATGGGCAACTGATATAGTTTCACTGTGTCCCCACCCAAATCTCATCTTGACTTGCAGTTCCTATAATCCCCAGGTGTCATGGGAGGGACCTGGTGGAAAGTGATTGGATCTCATGATAGTGCGTGAGTTTTCACAAGATCTGATGGTTTTAGAAGTGTCTGGCATTTCCTCTGCTGGCGCTTCTCCTTTCTGCCACCTCATGAAGAAAGATGTATTTGCTTCCCCTTCCACCATGATTGTAAGTCTCCTGAGACCTCCCCAGCCATGCAGAACTGTGAGTCAATTGAAACTCTTTTCTTAATCAATTACCCAGTCTCAGGTGTTTCTTCATAGCAGCATTAGAACAGATTAATACAGCAACTGAGTCAAAAGCTAACATCAGACAGGTGTGGCAGCTCACGCCTGTAATCCTAGCACTTTGGAAGGCTAAGGTGGTGGACCACTTAAGGTTGGGAGTTCAAGACCAGCCTGACCAACATGGTGAAACTCCATCCCTACTAGAAATACAAAAAAATAGCGAGGCATGGTGGTGCCCACCTGTAATCCCAGCCACTTGGGAGGCTGAGGCAGGAGAATTGCTTGAACCTGGGAGGTGGGAGGTACAGTGAGCTGAGATCGCACCACTGCACTCCAGCCTGGGTGACAGAGGAAGATTAAAAAAAAAAAAAAAGCTAACATCAAGGTGGGAGAGACAAAGACTCAGTGGCAAGCATTTTATTCTAAGAACAGAGGACAATGTTAACTTTATACTGTCACTCACATTATATCCACTTGTATTTATTCACAGATTTTTCCTTGTTCTAAAATTTTAATAAGAACTTTTCCCTGTACCCCCAAAATTCCTTGCCTTTTACACAGCTACTTTTCCCATTTTGGAATTTAGCAAATGTTGTTTTTAATTTACATAAGCAAATCATTATATCTACAAATGAATAGTCCTTATCTTTTCTCATAAAGACTACTGTGTTTTAGTATTATCATTATAGTATATTGAAATCCCAGCTGAAGAAACTAACTTTTACTGAAGGTGGAATTGAATATTGAAAAATATAGGCATTTACAAGAGAAAGAAAAGGGAGGAGATTATTCCATGGTGAGAAACCAGCATATGGAAATGTATGAACACATGCTTTCGGAATAAAGCAGCACTAAAAATGTGTAAGGTTCATGGCAATCTGACTTTGCTGAGAGTTTTCAAAGAACATTGGTGTCTTAATGTTTTTTAAAGTCTTAAATTAATAAATATGGATATTAACTTGCATTTTTAAAAACAATAATCTGAATATATGTTACAGCAATGTAAGTTAGTTCAGTTAGATGAAATATACAAGAATTACACTCAGAAAATTTTTGCAATCAAAGGAATCATTTAGATAGGGATATGTGTTAGCATGGGTCTTCCAAGCAACACACATCAAAATGAAGTTAAACATACAACAAATGTATTAGGTGAATCAACAGTAAGATAAGATGAGCAGCCAGCTGGAGAAGACCAGGTGAATCATCAGCCTGAAATGCATGTCTAACCCCAAGTGAAGAAGGGAGGAAAAGAAAGGGGAGACAGGGAAGGAGACGAGACAGGAGGGCAAAGTAGGAGTAGAAGAGTCTTAGACTACAGATGAGTTCCAAGGAAAGTTTGGCAGGACTGTTGAGGAACCTCTCAGCCAGAGTTGCCTGTCAATGGAGGCCAATATCTCCCAGAAATAAGCCTGGTTTAATATTCCAAGATGTGCTCAGGCATTGGCTAGGAGAAGCCCAAGGGGAGCATGGCCTTATGCAAATGCCAACATGGATTTCCAAGTGGTTCAATTACCCTCCCTGTAGTTGGGGATGTAAGAGATCCACCTCCGTGGCTGTCACCAGAGAGAAACTCGTGTTTATTTCTGGATGGTTGTATTTCAAACAATCTGTGCAACAATGAAATGAAATTAGATTAGCTCTAACATTTGGTAACTATTTTTCAATAATTTGGGTATGTCATTATACAATATAAAAACTTTGATAATAAACTTTTTGTCTATAGAAACTAGGTAAATATAGAATGACCAATTCTATACTCCTCTTCAATTTGAACTTCAATGTAGAAACTTATTTTAGCCTCCAATTTCAAGCATGCTTTTGTTATATGCAACCCTTCTTATCAATGGCCATTGTGCTAGATATCACTCTGGTTTTGTTATTTATACTTTCACTTGTCTTTAATCTAATAGTTACTGTGGGTAAAGCAGAGTAGGCCAAGACTTGTTACCAGATGAAGAGTTCCATTGATCAGGTATTAATTGTATCATTGCCAGTGTTTTGGTTTGTAATTTCAAATACAAAACAAAACAGCAAGCAATAATAAGCATAATAACACTCTATTATGCTCTAGGCATCAGGCATTATGCCATCACAGGACTTTTCTAAGTAACTGTAAAGCAAATAATTTAAAAGACTGTTTGTTACAGACACAAATCCTTCTATTTTTCCACATTTCATAATAATTCTGCAATTGAATATATACAGAATGATGTTTTCACAATATAATTAAGGCTTTATTTTTCCCTGATTTCACAATGTTCATATAGGTGTTCCCTATGGCCACTATAATTTTAAAATATTGAAGTTTTTTATACATTTTCTGAACTTTCTTTGTGACTGATTGCTATAATCAAAATGTTTGAGGGAAACTTTTTCTCTTTAGAATTCAGTATACAATTTAGGAGCATGTATCTGTTTTTCCATTCAGATTATTATAGGATAAAAATGAGAAGCTGGGGTACTTACGGAAAGCACACATCAAAATATATATAATAAACTATCGAAGTGATATGTTCATATTGAGCAAATTAACATTTTTAAAGATTTCAAAACTATCCTTCATGTTTCATGCTTATAAGTTATTTAGAAAAATAAGGAAAATTTTGATTTGAGTTCTACATTTACTATTTGTAGAACGTTTAACAAGTTTTCTATTATTGATTCTGATGTAAAAATAATAACTCATTAGTTTGAGAATACTTCTGCCCAATGTTATTCTATAAAATGAGTCTCCACTAGGAAATGCATCACTTAACATTGTATCAAAAAATACTTTTAACCGTCTACAAGATGTTACTACTTAAAGTCAAACCCATTATTTCCTACCAGCCAACAGTGACAGTTCCAGTGAACCAAAGCAGTCTCAGAGAAGGGCAAAATACCTTTCATATCACAGTATAAAGATTCACATGAAAATGAATAGTCTGAAAAGCTATCTGAAAAGCTGGGACTCAAGTCAGTCCTTCTAATCATATGCTGCAAAGTAAAATTGTGTTTGTTTTCTTTGAGGAAAAGAAAAAGAAGTAGAAACAAAAGTTACATTAAAATAATCGTATATAGTTCTGTTTTTAAGAAATACTATTCAGTGTATAAATGTCAAATGAAGTGACTCAGGTTTTCAAAATATGTAAATAACATATATTTAATTTTCAAGGCAGTATGGCAGAGGACAGTGAGCCCAAATATCATGAACATTTGGTTTAGTACCTAAATGGTCTGGCCTGTCAGTGAAATATGAGCTAGAATAATCCTATTTTTGAAGTCCCATTTTAACTTAACTTCTGGTTATTCTATATTTCTATCAAATGCACATTGTCACTCACAGCTTTAGGGTTCCTATTCAGAAAAGATCTAAGGAAAGTTTATTTGAATATCATCATTGGTGACAAATTTATAAAATTCTTAGATAAATGCAATTTTAGGAAATGGCCAAAAGTCATTTAGAGCCAATACTGATCAGCAAGTTGACTTTTAAAAGGAACAAATGTTACTATTATTTTGATTTTAAAAATAATGTGTGTTCAAAAGGTTTATTTTATCCCATTCTAGCAACTGACCCTGAAATCAATTCTATAATTCATGTGTATTGGTTTCATCTCCAAGGATAATAGCTTAAAACAGTCAAGTGCTATTTAATAATATAAACTCTACTTTGTTAAAAATGAATCTCATGAATTCATATCATAACTAATATCTATGTCTAAATTCAACCTGTAGATGTACACCATGATTACAGAGCTGAGAAGGTCCATGTTATACTGAATATGTAAATACCTAAACATATTTTCATCTGGGATAACATTTCATCAGAAATTATATCATCCACTGTAACTTTCAAGTAGCTTGTTAATATGAATGCACTTCTTCTTTTCCTTTGTTTCAATCTCAAGAGTTCAATCAAACTGCAAGAAGTTATGTTTTTAGGGTATGGTTTATCTTATCAATCACAGCAATCAGTAAGTATCTACTTAGTACACGGAGGAAAATGTGTCACGTCTTCGGATGAGGTGAGGGGAGGAGGGAGTTTGAGGAATGGAGGAGTTACCAAACACAGGTTTTACACATGATTCCTGTTCTCAAAGTGAATGCTCCACCCTTATTACATTTTTTGTTTTGTTTTGTTTTTACTAAACCAAGAAAAGAGTTAGTTATTGTCCATGGTTTGAATATATATTTTGGAAGCATTTGAAAGTCTTTTATAAGTAATAAACATGATTCAGGCCAGAATTTTTCTTTTATCAAAAACATAGTCCATGCAAGATTATTTTAGCTACTGAGTAGGTGATTTCCGTGGTTAATTATAAAATTCATTTGTCTCTTCGAATATGATAGCTAGGAAAATCCAGACAATGTATTTTCACCTAGATGGATTTTTAGAATTCTACTTCAATCAATAAAGATAAGAGGCAAGAACAAATTCCCTTGGGCGATGGAATTTACTTCAATACATAAAAAAAATTTTTTAACTGAAGACCCAATATAAAAAGATGAACTACAAGTCAAATATTTTGTTTTGTTTCAAAGGCATTCTAACACTATAAAACTGACATGTGGAATTTTGAAACAAGCCTCTTATTGGTTCCATTTTTCAGGGAATAAACATTACCCAAAAGAAATACTTGATACCCACCTCTACGGTGCATGAAAAGCAATTATCTGCCAGAAAGACAAATTTAGGTTGCATGACTACAATTTCAATACACTTAGAAACATTCAATTTTTTCTCTTGTCAAAGCCAGGTGCTTTCTATATGAGGTAACATCCAATCATAATATTATAATTCAGATACTTATTTTTAATGGTGAGCTATGTTTTAGACCTTGCAATTATTCATTTCTTCTTGCAATGTACTAATAAGAGATCAACTGTTTACCATATGATAGGTTTAAGTGCCAAATCTAATTTTCTTTTGTATGTGATAAGCAAATTCTTACATTGGTTGATGTAATGATAATCATATTAATTATCTAGGAAAAAAGAAGTACATTTAGTTGCTTTACATGATTACTTAAAGCCTGAAGACCGAAGTCTGTATTCTAAAAACCAAAGGCTGACTTAAAATTCTATAATATTTTAAATATGCTAACTAGCAATTATATTAAACAACTTTCTTTCAAATAATCACACAACAATTGAAAATATTTCTAAAGCAATGGTCCTCAAATGATATGATTATCCCATTTTTTCAGGTTTCTTTGATTATGCTAATTACAAATATTTTAATATCATCATCTTTAAGACACCAGACACTAAGATGCTGAGTAACAATAAACTCATGCTGAAAACGATTGTTCTGATAACATGATAAGTGCTGGGAATGCACAAAACGTCATGGAAATGCAGAAGCAGGACTACCTCTGGGCTGTTCTGGGACAGATGAGGAAGATCCTGAAGATGAAGTCAAATTTAACCTGGGATTTTGAGGATGTAGAGTTTATTAAGTGAGTCAAGGAGTAGTTATTCTGTGTGAAGCACACAGTATGTGCAAAATGTGATGTAGAGGTTTGTAAGAAACAGAGACTCTTCTGAGGATCAGAACTGGCAAAGCAGCAGAGAAAGCTAAGGATGTGAAATTTCACAGAATGAGGCAAAAAAAAAAAAAAAAAATTTGCTAGAGTTAGATGACAAAGGGCCTTGTTTGCTTTATTAATGACTACAGGTAGATTTTTAAAATAAATGCCAAGAAATCTATTGTACAGCAAGGTGACTGTGGTTGATGCTATATTGTATTCTTTTTTTTTTTTTTTTTTTTTTTTTTTTTTTTTTTTTGAGACGGAGTCTCGCTCTGTCGCAGGGCTGGAGTGCAGTGGCCGGACCTCAGCTCACTGCAAGCTCCGCCTCCCGGGTTCCCGCCATTCTCCTGCCTCAGCCTCCCGAGTAGCTGGGACCACAGGCGCCCGCCACCTCGCCCGGCTAGTTTTTTGTATTTTTAGTAGAGACGGGGTTTCACCGTATTAGCCAGGATGGTCTCGATCTCCTGACCTCGTGATCCGCCCGTCTCGGCCTCCCAAAGTGCTGGGATTACAGGCTTGAGCCACCGCGCCCGGCCAGATGCTATATTGTATTCTTGAAAATGTAAAGAGTGGATGTTATTTGTTCTTACCACCTAACTCTGTTAGGTAATGCATTTATTAATTAGCCAGATTTAAGTATTCCACAATGTATATGTGCTTCAAAATATTATTTTGTACATGATAAGAAAAAACACACAATGTTATCTATGTAAAAATAAAGAGGGCCGGGCGTGGTAGCTCACACCTGTAATCCCAGCACTTTGTGAGGCCAAGTTGGGCAGATTTCTTGAGCCCAGGAGTTTGAGACCAGCCTGGTCAACATGGTGAAACACCATCTCTACTAAAAATACAAAAATTAGCTGGGCATCGGGGTGCACGCCTATGCTCCTAGCTACTTGGAAGGCTGAAGCAGGAGAATTTCTTGAACCTGGAGGGGGGGGTTGCAATGAGCCAAGATCACACCACTGCACTCCACACTCCAGTCTGGGGAACAGAGCGATCGATACTCCGTCTCAAAAACATAATTAATTAATTTAATTTAATAAAGAGGCTGGGCACAGTGGCTCATGCCTGTAAATCCAGCACTTTGAGGGGCCAAGACGGACAGACCACCTGAGCCCAGGAGTACAAGACCAGCTGGGGCAACATGGTGAAACCCCAACTCACAGAAAAATACAAAAATTAGTTGGGTGTAGTGGCGTGCACCTGTAGTTCCACCAACTCCGGAGGCTAAGGTGGGGGGATTGCTTGAGCTCGGGAGATGGAGGTTGCAGCGAGCAGTGATTGCGCCACTGCACGCCAGCCTAGACAACAGAGCCAGACCCTGTCTCATAAATAAATAAATAAATAAATAAATAAATAAATAAATAGTGGTATATTTCTCTTAACTGACATACATGTACCCCTGGGTGCTAGTGGGTGGGTGGCACAAAGATATGTACCCAAGTGTAATAAATTGACAGGATCCACATGGTGGTGCCTTTCCTGGAGTGTCACTTTTATTTGATGATTTGAAAGAAAAGAAAAACTTGAAATTGAAACAGGCTTGGGTATTTTACGGAAAGGAATGCAGACCTTATATACCTTTTTAAGTACAATTAAACTTGAATGAAATGCCATAGTTGTGACTGGCTACTCAGAGGAGACCCAGTGAAGCCTGCCCTCTGTGGGCTTATGTCTATCCTAACACACCATTAGGAAAGCTTGGGGGAAAAGATGAAGAAATGCTACTCAGTGAGGGGCAGCCACTGAAAGATCTGAAGCACAGGATTGAGATCATGGGACTTATGTCACATTCTGGTCACATTGTGGGGGATGAAGTGAGGAGGAGAGAGAACAGAGGCAGGGGGATCATTATAAAAGTTGCTTCAATAGTATGACTTTAGGTGAGAAAATGAATTAAGGCAGAGCAGAGATGCAAGTAGAACCTACCGTATTGTCTAGGTTCTGTGGCTCTGACTTATAGGCTAATGCTGTTTATTCTCCATCTGGGAATTTACTCAGCACCTGTGTACTTAGTATGTGTCACACCTACTAGGAGCCAAGTTCTGAAAATATAATGGTAAAAAAAATGTAAAACTTTCTCTTGGAAACTTCAGAATCATTTTCACAAGTCTGCGGTGAAAATAGAGTAAAATTACATGTGTTAGTTTAAAATACTAGGAAAAAAAAATTTATAGTGCCTAGCACATAATAACAAGTTAATATTTGTTGAATGAATGAAGTCAGTCTTGTAATATTGTTTTCCAAACATGATATTTTAAAATGGGAGAATGGAATAGAAATATCTCCCATAGAGTTTGGAATGTTAAAGAAAAGGAAGTTATCTCCACTAAGGCAACAAAATGCTACTTGCAATAAATTATTCCTTTATAGTATGCAAAGGAAAATTGGATACTTTTTTTCTCCACTAAACATTGTCAGTAGTTGTTCCAATAAATGTTCTCTGTTCCTAATCTTCCTAAAATGAATTTTTAAAACAAAACATTAAAAGCATACTTTGCAAATCAGTTACCAGAAAGTACAATAATGGGCAACAGCCAGCACAGAAAGCTGCATAATGAGGCCATTTCACTGGTCCTCCCACTTTAGCAAGCCACTTAGGAACACAGAAAATTAATCAAAATTAGTATCACATCCTTAGGCCATCTTCTCTTAAGTAAGTGTTCTATATCTTTAAATTCTGCATGATCTGCTTTGACAGTTGTGAAAGTATAACCCATATGAAAATCCCAAGAGTAAAGCTTTTGCCAAAGCCTCCTGTTATATGTTCTATTTTTTTCTACTTGCCATTTTTTTTTAAATCGGGTCAATAACTCAGGTATAAATTTAATTTATATAATTATACCTGAGTATATTTAATTTATATAAATATAATTTAATAAATTATACTCAGGTATAAATTTGAATTTAGTGTTCAAATACTGCCTTTTTAAAAGTGCTTTACTGTTTGCAAGATGTTTTTGCATAACGCTCTCATTCAATCCTCAAAACTGCCCCTTGTAGTAAGCAGGGCATACCTTCCCCTTATTTTACAAATTAGTATACTAAGACCCAGGGTGGTAAAATAGCATGCCCATGCTTATTCAACTATTTCTTGGCACATTAGGACTAGTTTACTATACTTTAGCTAAGCATGATAATATTGAGGAAATGGCACAATAGCTGATAACAAGATATATTCATGTAGTCATTAATCCATGGATCCAATAAAAGTTGTTTTTTTGTTTTTGTTGCCTTTTTTTTTTTTTTTTTTTTTTTTTTTTTTTGCACTTACTATGCCCTAGATTCTACACTATCCACTACAATAAAATGAACGTCAGTTTAGACATGGTCACTTCTTTCATGAGCTTATAGTCTATGTAACATTTACATTGCCAGAGATAAATTAGATCAAATACATTTTAACCAAATGCATATTTTAGTACTTTCCTGTTTACATATATTCTAAATAGTTATACTTTGTGCCACTTTACAAAAATGAAAAATAAAAGCTGAGTTTCCAGTTTTTGCTAGAAAATTTCCTCTTGTTGAAATCCGTGGAATCATGAGGAACTACCCAGAAATCTTACAACACACCTTCCTGATTTTATTAATAATCAATATTCCCGAAATGACAGAAGTTTTGGAAATGCTAAGTTTGAAGGGAGCAGCTGTAGTTTTTGGCAAAAGACTATAAATATATTCCATTTATATCTAAATTTCCATATATATCATGGTAAGGGAATGCAAGAACTATTAAACAAAAATAAACTTATTTTAGTCTAACCATGATTGTATGTATATCTCCTTATTTTTCGAGATTTTTTTTCCTGAAAGTTTACAATCAACAGGGAATAATGGGGCTAAACTTTCTATTTTAGTTTTAAAAAATAAAGTGACAGGGAGTAGGGAGAGTCAAACTTCATAAACAATAAAAAGAATAATATCAAATATGAGCCAGGCAATATTTAGTATATCGTCTTGCCACCTGGCCCACAGAATCTGGAGGTTTCTATTGTTGGGATCGAGCTACATAGGAAGACGTTGTAGCTAATATACTGGACTTTGAAAACTGAAACAAATATAACATTTTTCTTTCCACTAACATATGGTATATATTGATCTGCACCAACATAGTTTCAAATTCTATTTTAGTTTCACAATTTTCACATTACTCGAAATATGAAATTGGAAGCTTAATAGGCAAGTCTGGTTTGGGAGATGGAGTAGAGAAGTCAAAGAGATTATGTGATGGAGATGAGTTTTATGTCAAGATAAGGCTTGAAATAGGTGTTGAAAGGTGACAATTTGACTACTGAAGAAAAGGAGAGTTGAGGGGAGGGGAAAAGCAGGTGTTTTTTGATAAGCATGTTTATTAACAATGGAAAAATATGAGTAAAGTGTGTGTGTGTGTGTGTGTGTGTGTTTGTATGTGATGAAATAGGCTTTAAAACAAGGAAGGCTGGAGGAGAGGTTTTTCCCTGGGATATAGTAGTCTAAAAGATTAGAAATTATCAGCTGGGCACAGTGGCTCGTGACTGTAATCCCAGCACTTTGGGAGGCGGAGGTGGGTGGATGGCTTGAGGCCAGGAGTTGGAAACCAGCTTGGCCAACATGGTGAAACCCCGTATATACTAAAAATACAAAAATTAGTCAGGCCTGTGATCCCAGTTACTTGAGAGGCCGAGGCATGAGAGTCACTTGAACCTGAGAGGGGGAGGTTGCAGTGAGCCGAGATTGCACCACTGCACTCTGGCCTGGGTGACAAACTGAGACTCTGTCTCAAAAGTAAATAAATACAAAAAGAAATAGAAATTATCTTGTATGTGTTGAGTGGGTGTCTTGTTGCAAAAGATCTTGTTAGGTTTTGAGAAGGCAGGAGCCAACAGAAAGTTTTAGGAAGTGCTTTGACATAATAGGTCAATGGTAAATTTCATGGACTGAAGGAAGACCTGGAGATCTGGGAAGCTACCTATCAAAATGATGCTGGGGAGCAGTGAGGAGAGTTCCAACCATGCTATACAGCCATTATCTCAGGAGGTAAGAATTATCTTATGTCTTAACTAACTGGCTGTACAGTCAGCTATAACGCCTGAGCATCTTATACCCATCTACACTGGTATCAATTTCATTGTAATATGAAAGCGGCTTCCCCATTCCATTATATCTGAAGCCTTTCATCTTTCTAAAGTTCTATGTACGAATGAAGACACATTTTCAAAACCAAAGGGAATAGCTTTATAATCCACTTCCAGAAGAGGCCTAAATGTCACAGCTGACTTCTGGTTAAGGCACATGGCTGATTTCTGGTTAACTTACTTCTCTTGTTAGATATTTTCTGGGGACCTTCTGACCTGTGGCTCTTCCCTTTCCTGTGGCTTCGCTCTTGTGCCACAGCTTGCCTGATCCCAGCTGTGTTGGTAATCACAGTCTTGCTTTAATTTAGCCATTTAGGTTCATTACTTATCTAAGTGAGCTGTTCTGAGTCACTTTGAAGCCTTGACTTTACAAATATGCTGTTGCTGTTGCTTCTTTTCTCCTTCAATTCATCATTAATTCAGAAGCCTTGCAATTGGGGGCTTGATTCCTTTTTGATTAACTATATCAGAAAAGGAGCTGCTAGGTTTACTCATCCTATAATATGACATCAACTCTCCCCTCCAATATGACAGTAAATGTGCCCTAAAATGACATAGAGAAAATAAATCACTCAATCTCTAAAGCGTGACATCTACTAAAACACTTCTTCAGTCTCTCAAAAAAATTTTGGCCTCACAAGCAAACACAGATAAATAATTATATATGACTGTGCATTTTTTAATCCATGAAGACCCTATCATTATTATTTGAATTCCAATGTCAACCGTAACAAGGCCTTTAAAGTAATACCTGGCATTCTAAATTCTACACAAATTGTCATAAATTCTGAACTCTTGAAATCAGCAAAAGGTAAATGTAGTTTAAAGGGCTTGTTATCCGCAAAGTGATATGTATTATTATTATAATACAGTGTTTTATGTTTGCAAATGTATATCTATGCACAGAAATATGTACAAATGTACAAATGTGCCTTGGCATGGCACACATGGGGATTACAGGCAATTTTTGTATTGGTTTTGTTTTTTCCTTTCTTCAAAGATGACATAGAGTCTCTCCTCTTCTAAGCTCAAGTGGCTGCCTATGTTTATTTTCTATGACTCTCCCTCTTGGTCTTCCAGGCAACAGGGCGTTTTGATTAACTGTGCATTCTCATCTCTGTGAGCTACCTGCTAGCATGATGTGTCTGCTGCTGTCACTTCCCATCCACCAGTGACTGTATCACTTTGCTTTGTGTTGTCACCACAGTGAATCCCGAGGAGCTTTTCTGAGCTGATGTTAAATGCAAGAAACATGATACTGTTTATTATTGTGGCAACAAACTCAGTGCAGTGTCTCAGATATCCCATTGAGAGATCACCATCCCACAAAGTTTCAGAGGTAATAGATTCTTTCCCAGAGAGTGACAAATATCTATTTTATTCCAAAACATATTTTTATTATTAATGTTCAACAGACTACCTGATTGCTTATGAAATTAAGAACAAATGCTGGAGGCTCAGAGTTACATCTTTTCACAATATGGGACCAATGAGGCTTTACAACTTTACCATTTGCTCTTTCTTCTATGTAGTCTTTTCTACTTACAAATGGAGCTGCCTACCATACTATACCCAATTTCCATGCTAATCCTTATGTTAGAATGTCCATTCAGCTCCATCTCTTTATGGCAAGATCCTTTCCACATTTCAAAGTCAATCTCAAATGCCACATCTTCCAAAGAGGACTTTCCTGATGTCTGTATCTATAATAACCCTTATGGCCGGGCACAGTGGCTCACACCTGTAATCCCAGCACTTTGGGAGGCCAAGGCAGGCAGATCACTCGAGGTCAGGAGTTCAAGACCAGCCTGGCCAACGTGATGAAACCCCATCTCTAGTAAAAATGCAAACATTAGCCAGGTGTGGTGGCAGGTGCCTGTGGTCCCAGCTACTTGGGAGGCCAAGGCAGGAGAATCACTTGAACCCAAGAGGTGGAGGCTGCAGTGAGCCAAGATCACACTACTGCACTCTAACCTGGGAGTCAGAGTGAGACTTCATCTCAAAATAAAATAACAATTATATGTGGGGATCTTAATGAATGTTTTGCATACATGAATGGATTAACTCCAACTGATAGGTTTTCTTCTTTTAATCTCCAAAAATTTTTATAAACTTCTGTTTATATTCTTGTTATTCTATTGTGTTTATCCTCATCCCTTCCACACAGAAGTGTAAACTCAATAAAGGCAAAGACAATGTCCTATCTGTCTTTCTATCTCTCATATAATAGGTTATTTACAAATTTCTGGTTGAATTGACCTAAATTTTATGTATTAATTGCTAATAAAGCTTGTACATGGCATAAAGAGATTACAAGCTGTCAGTGAGATGTTAAGTGGTATCTAAGTAGCCCAGTGTTGGATTTAGTAAATTTCAGTCAGTTAGTTTTAGTTAGTAGTAATAGCTTGGTCTAGACTTCATAATATTTTCTTTCCCCACTTAGCCTTTAGTTTCAATCATCTAGCATTTCTCATTTTGTGCGCTTATAAACTTTCTGGTGATAACAGAAAATTTAAGGGGAAAAAGTCTGAGAAATATAAACAAAAGATATATATCATCTCTATATGCATCATAGATAGGACATATTAGAGAACTAATTCTGAATCCTAATTTTTTTACAGTATGCAATATGGTGACTATTTTCACATTATCATTTTCAAGAACACAATTTTGAATGGTTATATAATATCTTCTCCCATGAATGAAAACTTCCTGAAACGTTGATTCTTCTCTTCTAATATCTCTTTGTATGTTAATGACATTAATTTTTTGTCAGATTTGCCATAAGAGTTTTTCCCAGTTTTTCCTTTGTACATGTCTATTTTGTTTTTTCAACATATATAAATTCTTTTCTCTGATTAAATGGTAATTTTCCCCCAACTTTTGTTGTTTTGTGTAGAAATATCATCACCATCTCTAGAGATTTAACAGTCACTTATATTTTGCCATGTGATATTTAAACTATCTAGAATTTATATCGATGATGAAATATTGATCTTTTTATCATCCACATCATTCCATCAATTTTTTTGAAAGCTCTGCAACATAATGAATGTTGAGCAGTTTCTATGTGTCAGGCTCTTTTGTAGTCTTTGCATTCTCAAATACAATTTCTATTTGAGAATTCGCAATTTCCACCAAAATCTTGGGAGGCTAATCCTGTTACTAGCTCCCATTTTACTGATAAAAAGTGAGAGGCACAGAGGAGTTAAGTATCTTACCTGTGATTACCCAAGAACCAGAGCTGGGACTAATTCCCAGGTAGTTTGGATCCAGAGACCACGTCTATAACTAGCATACTGCACTGTAACTACTAAATAATCTGTTGCTTTTCCACTGGCTTGTGATAATTCCCCATTATATAAGTATTGCTGGCCGGGCGCGGTGGCTCAAGCCTGTAATCCCAGCACTTTGGGAGGCCGAGACGGGCGGATCACGAGGTCAGGAGATCGAGACCATCCTGGCTAACACCGTGAAACCCCATCTCTACTAAAAAATACAAAAAACTAGCCGGGCGAGGTGGCGGGCGCCTGTGGTCCCAGCTACTCGGGAGGCTGAGGCAGGAGAATGGCGTAAACCTGGGAGGCGGAGCTTGCAGTGAGCTGAGATCCGGCCACTGCACTCCAACCTGGGCGACAGAGCAAGACTCCGTCTCAAAAAAAAAAAAAAAAAAAAAAAGTATTGCTGCATTGATCTCTACTTTGTTGCATTGATCATCAGACACTTATATCAGCCCACACTGTTTTAACTAATTGAAGACATATTTGTATATTTGACAGAGACAAGAGCTTTTCCTATAACTCACTGTTAACTACTCTTGTCTTTTATCTTTTTAGGTGAAGTTTACAATATTTTCTGTTAAATTAAAAAAGAAACCCTGCTTTGATGTTGGTCAATCTATAAATTTTTTAGAATTGATAGCTTTATAATATGCAGATTTTTCATACAGGAACCTCAAGTTTTACTTTACTTATCCAAGTCATATTTTTGTTGCTAAGTAGTTTTGTCTAAATAGTCTCTACAGGTATTTGAAACGATAATTGCTAAGAGTTTGGCTGTTGTTCTTGTGAATGAAATCCTTTCTCCTCCAATATATGTAATAAATTGATATTGCCAATTTATTACAAAGTTACATATTTATGTATTTCTCTTCTGTCAAGTAACTATACTGAATTCTCTCCTTGGTTACATTTGTTTTGTTTTGTTCTTGTTTAAGAGATTTGCTTAGGTTTTCTAGGTATACAGTCAGACTGCAATTAACGTAATTAATTGCAGTTAAAGCAATTGATAATAATTTGGTCTCTTTCTGATTTGTTTTAAAAATTATTTTAGGCCAGGCGGGGTGGCTCAGTTTGTAATCCCAGCACTTTGGGAGGCCGAGGCAGGCGGATCACTTGAAGTGAGGAGTTCGAGACCAGCCTGACCAACATGGTGAAACCCTGTCTCTACTAAAAATACAAAAATTAGGCAGGCATGGTGGCACGTGCCTGTAATCCCAACTACTCAGGAGGCTGAGGCATGAGAATTGCTTGAACCCAGGAGGTGGAGGTTGCAGTAAGCCAGGATCTCACCACCATAATTAATTGTGTTAATTAATATAACTAACTCCACTCCAACCTGAATGACAGATTTAGATTCCATCTAACTAAGTAAATAAAGAAGAAAGAAGAAAGAAGAAGAAGAAGAAGAAGGAGAAGAAGAAGAAGAAGAAGAAGAAGAAGAAGAAGAAGAAGAAGGAGAAGTAAATAAAGAAGAAAGAAGAAAGAAGAAGAAGAAGAAGGAGAAGGAGGAGGAGGAGGAGAAGGAGAAGGAGGAGGAGAAGAAGGAGAAGGAGGAGGAGAAGGAGAAGAAGAAGTAGAAGGAGGAGGAGGAGGAGGAGGAGGAAGAGGAGGAGGAGGGGAGGAGGAGGGGGAGGAGGAGGAGGAGGAAGGAAGAAGAAAGAAGAAGATGGAAGAAGGAAGAAGAAGAAGGAAGAAGAAGAAGGAAGAAGAAGGAAGAAGAAGAAGAAGGAAGAAGAAGAAGAAGGAGAAGGAGAAGGAGGAAGAGGAAGAGGAGTAGGAGGAAGAGGAGGAGGAAGAAGAAGAAGAAGAAGAATCATCATCATCATCTAGGATTCCACACTGCATTTTGTTTTGTTGTTGTCTCCTCAATCTTCTCCAATCTCCAATGGTTCTGCAATCTTCCTCTTTCATGACCTTCATGTAATTGAAGATTACTGGTGAGTTACTTTGTAGAATGTTCCTCAGTTTAGGTTTTTCTGATGTCTTGTCATTATTCAGTGGAGATATCAGGAACCAATGTCGTGCCGTTCTCAGTGCATCGTATTAGGAGCAACATCCTGTCAGTGTGGCTTATTACTGGTGGTGTTAACTTTAATCATTTGGTTAATGTTATGTTTTCCAGGTTTTCCACAGAAAAAGTTCTATTTTCCTCTTTATAATTAATAAGCATTATGGAGAAACACTTGGAGACTGTGAAAATACCTTATGTAAACATTATTCCACTTATTTTAGCATCTATAAACAATTTTTGTCTGCAACTATTATTCCTCTAGTAATTTGCCTAATGGTGATTTTCTGTTTCTGTCATTTTTATTTCATTTAGTAACTGGAGTTCTATTAAAAGGAACAGGTGTCTTGATTTCCCCAATTATGTTTTTATTCAATTGTTTGTGTCAGTATGGACTAACAGATTTTTTTTGTTCAATGATTTATAACTCATTACTATCATTCTGTATTTTATTGCTTAAATTGTCCCAGATTTGGACATTGGGAATTCCTTCAGGCTGCTGGCTTCTGTATCCCTTGAACATGATCACATTCCTTTTAGGGTAACACTTGTATATTTTCTGGCACTGAAAGCCATTCTAGGTTCATCTTGTATTTTTTCTTCCCCGGGACCGCTATTAGCCATTTTTCTAAGGAACCCTGGTTCCTTTTCTTAGAGAGTGGTATTTAGAATTCAAGACCTGGGTTCTAGATGTATTCATTGTTACTGGGCATCTTTGCTTCTGGGCCCTTTCAGTATACAGAGCTAGAAAACAGATGTATGTATACTCAAGCAGGCACATATGTTTATATTCATTTCTGTAGCTATCCATTTATAATCATATTAAAAATCATCAGTTCCTTTTGATAATTCTGATTCCAATCCAACACCATAGTTATTCCTGCCTTCCCTCTTTCCTTATTTTTAACTATTCTCCCTGACAGTAGAGGAACCTATCTTTATTTATGACATTATATTTACTTGTCAATCCTAATATACACATAATATAGTTTCAGAATTGCTAAGCTATCATTATGAGGTGGTTTTGGAAATTTAATTTGTATGTTTACATGAGTATGCATTAATAGAAATGGGCTATAGGGTTATTTTTAGTGTTACTCTTTTCAGGTTTTGTTGGCATCGAAATATATAGCATCAGCATTTCAAATACATTAGTTGAAAATGTTCTTAATGCCAAAAAGTACATATATATTATTTTAACTTATTTCTCATTTTACAATTTATTTATTTGTAGATTTATCTTTTATATATTATCAACATATTATTTCAGATTTTCCTTCAACTATATTTATTTTTGAAATCAGAGTATATGTGGGAAAGTCTGTTTTCCACTCTTACTTTATTATGATTTTATGATAATTAAATGAGTTAATACATATAAAATACTTAGCATGGTGCCAAGTAATGAGCATTTGATGAATAATTCTTGATTATTCTCTATTTTCAAATTTATTTTTGTCATTATTATTATAAATTAATTTTTCCTACTTACTTTAGATTTGTTTTGTTGTCATTTTCCTCACATATGTTGTTGAATGCTTGATTATTTGGTTTCTATTTATTGTCTTTAATGATTAATATTCATGGAATTTATATATTTGGTATTTAATAGGCATAGACTTTGATTCAGCTGAGGAAACTTGTAATGGAAGACATGAAATGTATTGATTTGGGGAATCAGTGTAGAAAAAAATTACTTCTAAAAAAGGCAGCTAATATAATAGAAAAGTTCAGCACAGCTGGGTGTCTCTTTTAACTTGGACGTGGTTGTTGCAATAATGAGCAACTCTGGGACATTAAAACAAGTCTCAGTGACATGTAGGGCCAGGCTCGAGCACATTCAAGAGAAACTCAAAGTTAATGGTCTCCTTCCTACCAACCAATACAACTTTACAGTTCATAGAGAGTCAGTGATCTTTGACTCTTATGATTATGTTGTTGCTTAAAAATTTACATCCATGTCGCTTGGTAAAGGGCAGAAAGAGATAACTATTCAATGAATAATCTAGTTGCTGTTTCCCTTCCTATTCTAATTTCAGTGTCAACTTTCCATCCAAAAGTGTAATAAGATGGGAATCTTTAGGAGTTGTTACAAGTAGACATTCCATGCCTGATTTATTATTTGCAGTTAGATTTCTCAGATGAACATAAGGAACAATAAATTCCCCAAGTCTGTGGAAACACCGCATATTTCCATTTGTGTTTTTACTTCTACTTCTGCTTAAGCAGAGGTCTGTAGAGATGGGAAACCAGTGTCTTTTCCTCCATTCTGACTTTTAGTCATGTAAGTTCAGAATTAAACCTTTTGATCTGTCATCATTGAATCTAGTATCAGACACTTCTGAAGGAAGAAAAGAATCATAAATTTTATAAACACATTCAACTGAGACTTGTCAGTTTGTACATTAGAAAAACTTCATTGAATAAAAAAACTATTATAATATAGATTCGTAACAGTGATGATGATAACAAGTTAAAATATTTCTTATCCAGATACATTTATGGTATGATTTGTCATTTAAATATTTTTGGTATTTATTCTGGAGAAAATTCAACCCGAGTGGTACCTTTCAAATAATCCTTACAGAGCATTTTCAGCAACAGGTAGTTATTTACTCTTTATGGTGATTTTTGTAAGTGTCTCTTTTTAAACTGAAACAAATACTCGGGGAGCTTTAGTCAAGCTGAATAAAGATTCTTGTCAATTAAAACTATGTACTTTGGCAGGAAATAAATTAGTTAAAATTCAACTAATTTATATAGTGGTTAGTCAAGCCTCCATTAATATACCTGCATAAAAATTATGTTTAGTGGATGACTTAGGGATGTCTAGACAAATACTGAAGTAGATCATGTTAGGTGCAGATTTGAGCATCCCTTATCTGAAATGCCTGGGAACAGAAATGTTTCTGATTTCAAATTTTTTCAGATTGTGGAATAGTTGCTTACACATAATGAGATATCTTGGGGAAAGGACTCAAATCTAAACACAAAATTCATTTATATTTTATATATACCTTATACACATCCTGAAGGTAATTTTATACAATATTTTTAATAATTTTGTGTATGAAATAACATCAGAAAACAAAGGTGTCCCCATGTCAGCCACCTATGTGGACAATCTGTGGTTGTTTGGCATCGCCATCATTCCTGACACTGAATTTATATGCCACTGATAAGCTATCATTTGTTTACATTTATTCACACATAAGTACTTACAGTAAAAAATATGACACCATTAATACAGTGAAAAAAAAAAATGTGTTCTGGCCAGGCATGGTAGCTCAGGCCTGCAATCCCAGCACTTTGTGGGGCTAAGGCAGGCTGATCAGCTGAGGTCAGGAGTTTGAGCCCAGCCTGGCTAACGTAGTAAAACGCCATCTCTACTGAAAATACCAAAATATTAGCTGGGCATGGTAACAGGCGCTTGTAATCCCAACTACTCGGGAGACTGAAGCAGGGGAATCGCTTGAACTGGGAGGTGAAGGTTGCAGTGACCTGAGATCGCATCATTGCACTTTAGCCTGGGTGACAAGAGCAAGACTCAGTCTTAAAAAATAAATAAATAAATAAATAAATAAATAAATAAATAAAATGTGTCCTGGGTAACTAAGCAGCACAGTATCATTATCAGAATACCTGCATCAGCTGTTAAACAACAGCAACAACAGACAATGGCAGGCTTGCAGTTTCCACCTATGATGCAGTGTTTTTATTAAAAGGCTATCGTACACTGTAGTTTTATTTTTTTAGGTGTGAAGAAACACCGGAAGCAGTTGAGGGACCAGGAATTGGGTCCCCTAAGGATGAGGAGGCAATCTACTAGATGGCTTTTCAAAATGTTTTCTCCAGAGTTGTCTGCCTCATTAACAATGTTTTTTTGTTTTGTTTTGTTTTGTTTTGTTTTTTGTCTTAGGAGTCTCTGTTCAATCTTATAAACTGACATAATTTCTTGTTCTCTTATGAATGCACATTCCTCATTTTCTCTAATAAACCATCACACATTTTAACCATGTCATCTCTAGGCACTTTTTTTTGCAGTGTTAATGATGTCATCTTCATCATCACTATTATCGTGATCACCTTGATTTAGAACCATCTCAGCTATTTATCTATTGGTCAATGAATGAGCAGCTGGAATTTCTCTGATATCTATTTCTTCCATTTTATGATGAAGTATAAAGGTATATTTTTTGCATATTGCTCATCATCATCACTGAACAAAGTTGCAGGCCAGAGTTTGTCCCAAGCGTACACAACTGTGTCTTCAGCCACTGTGTTCTAAGCATTAGCAACAGTATATATGATACCTTTCATACCAAACTCTTCTGGGAAATCTTCCACACCTCTGTTCACTGCTTCCAGCATGCTGTTCAAGAACCTGTTTTTACATTTACTCTTCAATGATCTAAGGATACCCTGGTCACATAGCTAAATTAATAAAGTCACATTTGTGGGAAAGTACACAGCATAAACATTATTTTTAATGAAATTTCAGTTGAAAAGTGAGCAGAACAGTTGTCAAGGAATACCAAAATCTTCCAGTCATCATCCAGTCCAGCTTTCCTGCATTTTCTACCACAAGCTGCTGGAACAAAATGATTGGGAACCCAAACAAACAAACAAAAAATGTCCCTGTGATCCATGCCTTTTTGTCAATATAATAATGGACTGGTAAAAAATTTTACTCCTTGAAAACAGCAAGGATGCAAGATTTTGCCTATCAACAAATTTACATTTATGCATGCCTGCCGCATTAGCATATCCCAGCACAGTTATCCGGTCCTTAGCATTGTTAATTCCTGTAGGGGCTGTGTCATCATCTGGAGTCAGTGTCTTTCCTGGGCTGTAACATGAAGACAGTGATGTTTCATCAGCATTATAGTCTAGTTCTGGCATCAAATTTTCATCAGCAATAACCTTGGCAAACTTGTCAATGAATTTCTCTACTACTTCATGATCAGCAGATGCTTTATGACCATAAAACTTTAAAATTTTAATACTATGTCTTTTCTTAAATTTCTGCAGCCATCCTATTGAATATTCATAGTTTCCTTCAATTTTCAGTTTACTGTGACCTATCTTTGCTTATTTCATGATCTGCATGCCATTAAGTGGCATTTGTTCACTGTGACACTGACAGATCTACTGTTTCAATACATGATTGAGATCTGAATTTTAGCTTTATGCCGTGTTTTTTTAATTTTTCATTAACTTCTGTTCTTTACCTTCGGTATGGAACTTCAGTGGTTTATCCTTCTCTTTCTTTGGGTCACATATGGTAATCACTCCAACACCATACTCTACTGTAAGACATTTCACACTTGCACTGCTTCCCAGTTTCTCCAACAGGTTGAATTCCTGTGCTATAGAAAAATATAAATGCTTCCTCTTTTTCGTAATACTGTGACCCACAGGGGTATCTTCAGGCCTTTTTAACATTCTCAACAATATCTTTAAACCACAGAGCAAAGAATAGAACAACAAAACAGTAAGTAACGCACATAGGTCTTGACCACGTGTGAGGCACTGTAGGAAACTTGACATTGGTGCATCAGGCCTGCACACGGTCATTTTATTAGGCTTTGCGAGGGTGCTTCCATCGGGGAATTTGGGCATACATGGAAAAGATTCAGTACAGCTGAAGGGGGCCAGGAGGGGAGGGTCTTTTTTCTCATGGGGACACTGAATAAATCATGTGTTTTTTTGGGCCTACGTTTTGACTGCGACCCGTCACAGGAGGTCAGGTGTGGAATTTTCCACTTGTGACGTCATGTCAGTGTTCAAAATATTTCAGACTTTGTAGCATTTCAGGTGGCAAATGTTTGTATTAGGAATGCTTAACCTGTACTTAAAAGTAGAAAACATTTAACTTTTCAATTTTAAAAACTTAACTCAGAATTGAAAGTGAAAGGAAAGATCAATAGCTTTGTTGCTATGATGTAATAACTTATAACCAAGTTACCCTGTGGTGTAGGTGTAATTACTCTCCCTGCTTTTAATATTTCTGCCACATCTAAAATCCAAACTATCAATATAGTTGGGAATCCAAATTATTGGGTCCTTCCTTATCAATAGGATAGGCTATTCTGAGGTTGACAACTCTAAAATTTCAGTGGCATAAACGGCAGCATTTTGTTTCTTATTTACTCTATGTGTTCATCATGTTTCTGTAGAAGGCTCTGTTTCAACACAGACCTCACTCTGGTATCTGAATTCGGAGAAGTCCCACTGTCCAGGACATTGCCTGTCATAGTAGAAAAGGAAGAGGGCAGGGCCAGTTGCTCACTGGCTCTCAAATGCTTTTGCCAAGAAGTGCACCTAACTTCAAGAGAGCAAGGAACCATGATCTCAGTTATTCCAGGAGGAAGAGAACTAAAAATTATGTACAGTGGTAATGTCTACTACATATCTTAAACACAGCCTAGCATCCCTTAAAAAAAAAATCAAATCCAATCATTGAATCAGTGAAAATCCACAAGCAGTCCAGGTCTCTGCTTTCGCAACTACCTATAAGAATGACTGCCACTCTTCACTTATGGCCATCCTATTCTGAAAATTACACACCCTTGACTTGGGTTGCAGCTTTATTTCTGTGTTTGGTTTTATCTCATGAGTTTTCCCTCCTCCCAACTAATCGGTCACTGCTTCTGCATTAACAGCAGAAATCCTTCATGATCACTTTTTTTTTCTACTGCTATCTGCAAAGATAACAATATTTTCCATCCTCTTAAATATCAAAATAGAAATTCATTTTGCAGTGGCATTTTGTACAATGATATGTTTCAGTGCCCATCCAAAATGTCTGTATTTCCATACTAACTGCTCAGATAAAACCTTCAACCCCACTATTCATACCTTGGGTACTTAAGTAAGGAGAATAGGAAACAGAAATTGGAATGGCTGTCCTGTTAGGATCTCCCATTCTCAAAGAAACATGATTAACAGAATTTCAATGCACCTTGAGAGATCATGAGAGAAAATTATGTATTAGTATGGAACCCATGGAACACATTTGATTTAGTAACAGATAGTATACCAAATTATAAATAATGAATTAGAAGTAATGAATGGATTTTCTTATGTTTCTGATAAAATCGTTAAAGTTCTGTTCAGTGAGTACATGTTTATAATTATTTTCAGAAGGTCTCTAGATGCCATTTCTAGCCTTTGTTGGGTATTTTAAAAGAAAAGCAAGATTAACCCACTGAATCTGACCGACCTTGTATTTCTGAGAGATCTTCATGAAGAAAAGACAGAACTGCACCTGCTGTTTGCTTTTTAAATTTCTCACTAACATTATTTCTGTAGATGCTAATGAGCTGTGATCCATGGGCTAATTTACTGGTTGTGAGTTCATCAAAGAAACACTGAAGACAATTAGAGTTCCTACAATCATTTTCAAGCATGCTTGATGCATTTAGAGAATTGTTTGATATCTTAACCCTTTTCAGTGGTGCTAAGTTTCTAGAAAATCAAAATACTTAGTGAGCTGCATTAGCCAAATTGATTAATTTGCTTCTGCTTTCTTGCATTGTTGGAGACTGATGCTTTGATTTTTGAAAATGAAAATTTCATGGATTACCATAAACTTGTAAACATTTTCTCTAACACATAGCTTTACTTAAGTAAGATTTGCTTATATTGAACTAACAATTAGAATGAACATCATCCAGGCCGGGCGCTATGGCTCAAGCCTGTAATCCCAGCACTTTGGGAGGCCGAGACGGGCGGATCACGAGGTCAGGAGATCGAGACCATCCTGGCTAATATGGTGAAACCCCGTCTCTACTAAAAAATACAAAAAACTAGCCGGGCGAGGTGGCGGGCGCCTGTAGTGCCAGCTACTCGGGAGGCTGAGGCAGGAGAATGGCGTAAACCCTGGAGGCGGAGCTTGCAGTGAGCTGAGATCCGGCCACTGCACTCCAGCCTGGGCGACAGAGCAAGACTCCGTCTCAAAAAAAAAAAAAAAAGAATGAACATCATCCAGTGCCAGGTTTTCTACTGGTGAAAAGTCTTAAAATCCCACCCCCAAATTAAAAGGAAGTCAAATTGTCTTGAGAAGCAAGCCCTAAGAACTGGATAAACACATACACTTAATACGTGAAGCTTATTTTTACTCTGGGTTTGTAGACATATGTTTAGAAGGTCTATTTTGGTTACTAGCCTTTGTGGTAAGCTGCATAATAGCCCCTCCAAGATGTCTATGTCATAATTCTCAGAAGCTATGAATATATTATCTTATGTGGCAAAAAGAGAATTGCAGATGTGATTAAATCAAGGATCTTCAGATGGGAGGATTATCAGAGATTATCTGGGTGAGACTGATGTAATGACAACAGTCCTTATAAGAGGGACCCAGAAGGAATCAGAAAAGAAGCCCACATGGTGATGGAAGCAGACATTGTAGGGATGTGTTTTGAAGATGGAAAAATGGGCCACAAATCAGCAAATACAGGCAGCCGCTAGAAGCTGGAAAGGGCAAAGGCAAGAGAGTCTCCCCTCCAGCCTCCAAAATAACCACTCCTGCTGACATTTGACATTAGCCAGGTGAACTTGATTTTAACTTCTGATCTCCAGAAATATAAGAGAATAAATTGTGTTGTTTTATGCTGTCACTTTTTTAGTAATTTGTTACATCAGCAATGGTAACTTACTACAGCGTCTTTATAGTAAATTGAGATAAGAATCTACTGCAAGAAGGATAAATTTATGATGTTAAACTAATTCACTTATCACCAGAATACCTTAAATTCAAGGTTTAAAAGTATTTTCTGCTTTGTAAACATTTTAAAATGTTCACGTTTCTTATTTTCTCTGTACTATTTTTAGTTGCATCTAAAATGTTATTCTTTTTATAAGATAAACTGCTCAGTGTCAATTATGTACCGTCATTGTACTTAACACACATTTTATGTTTTAGCATTAGCTATTCTATTCCATTAAATTCTGTATTTATAACATCATTTTTTAATATTCCATTGGAATTTTTTAACCTATGAGAGAGCTTATAGCATTGCTGTTTTTAAGATAAGAAAACTATTAGCATTTGATAATTTATAGGGCATTTGGATAGTATCTGTTCATTTCATTGTAGATCAGAGAGACCATCTGGTAACCATGACCTCAACACAGGAGGAAAATATTGCAGTGAATTTCTGATTGTGCTTGAGAATCATATTGTTAATTTCACTTTCAAATTTTCTTTCTCTTTGTTTAATTTTCCTATCAGTGTAAATAATGACCATCACCGTTCTCTCTGGTGCATTTCTTATTAGAGCAGAAATTTTCTGAAAAACAAATTTTCAATGGTAAGATATCATATGTAATCTTCAGAGCAGAAGCATCATCCCGATTTCAGGTTTAATCATTCAGCAAGTATCTATTGAGGGCCTACCTAAGCACCTTGCTTATATTTCATTGGCTTGCTAATATTTCAAGTGCCTGAGAAGCACAAGCATCTTTAGACATGGCTATTGGCTGAGAAGGCAGTCCCTGGTGACTTTTTTCTAGTTACCTAAAAATGATGTATAAATATTAATTAATCAATGTTCTATTTAAAAGGAATGAGCCTTCAAGTTGATGTGGTATCTCCAGTTCTTCAGGGTTTTTTTTTTTTTAATTAATTAGTGTCTGAATAAAACTAGAAGGAACCTCATGACTGCACTTGTCAAACAATCCCATAATTAATATTCTAAAAGGGACTCTCTTTGTTATAACCTTAATTGATGGGTTTTTCCTGCTGGCTGGTGATGGGCCCCATCTGCATTTGATAAGTACACTTAAGTAATTTTTCTTTAGAGTTTCAGACAGCAGATACAATTTCAGGCACTTTTATGAACTAATTCCTGTGGAAGGAACTATTTGCTATGTTTACTTTTTGAAATGTGAAAATCCTATGCTATATATTATTAATAGGTGGAAATAAATATGAATGCCAGAAAAATCCACAGGGGAAGGAAAAGGGGAAGCATAATTCAGAATTAATTTTAATAAACAAATCTTTGACTTCAGAACTTTTGAAATATATTCCACAAAACAGAATCAGCAAAAATTTATAATTTCAGTATTTTTCTAAAATTTTACCATATGGCACCTTAGGGATAGCATAAGCCACCAGTGTGCTATAGTTCATAGTCATGAACAAACAGGAATATGATTCTACAAACTTCCTTATCACTTAAACACATTGGAAAATTTAATTTTTGAAAATCATGTCTTGACCTTTCTGGACAAAATTCAGAAGTGGAGGAAGAAGAAAGGGCAGATAAACAAATTTAATATTGATTAAATTAATATTGATAATACTTATGTTTCTCAAGTTACTCAAAAGATTTTTTGGAGTTGTATAAGAGATATCCAGTGAGGGGGAAAAGGCTAAAAATACAAAGATTTTTTTAAAATCACAGATATACTTAGTGTGAACATAGCTTAAGAAATCATTTAATCCAGTTCTACCTGTGTTTCTGTCACCATTAGGAGTCTTTACCCTTATCTCTACCCTTTCCTTGATACTGGGTTGATATTAGAGCTAAAAATCTCACAGAGTAGAAAATGAGGTTCACTGAATTTGGATTTTTGCCTTGATTTCACCACTAACTTCCTAGATGAATTTGGTGAACTTGAACCAGTTATTCGTAATTTAGCTGTGCGTAATATCTAGAGTCAACATTGATTTATTTTCCATGCAACTGGAAATAAATTAGAGGTTATGTAGGTTAGTATTTTGATTTTACTAAATCAGTTCCAGGAGAAGGCTCAAAACATATTGGGTAGTGGTGAGGAAACTTAGATCTAGAGAATTTAAGTGGCCTGACTAAGGCTACATAGCTATTTTCTGGGAGACAGACACCAAATTCTAGGTTTCCTGATGCCCAACTTCAGTCTTTTTTCATCAAATTACTGTGCTTCTCATGATGAAAAGTATGTTGTACATATGCATATAGATATTACATGCTACGTCCCATTTTGAAATTTGCATGGCGTTACAACCTTTTTCCTATAAACCACTGTTTAGGGGATGATATTTAGTATTACCATTATTGTCTGCGTTAGTGGTACAATAACAGTTAAGTTGGGAAGACAGGCCAAGGTTAGCTTGTAGATTTTTCTCACTCTTTCCCCTCAGTGACAAGTTTACTGGAGATTACATTCAGAATGGTACTCATGTTGGGTGGTTCCACTTTTGCAAAAAAAAAAAAAAAAAAAAACTTTACCCCACCAAACACAAAATTTCTCCTACGTAGTTTAAATTACAAAAAGAGATTGGCCCATGGTCTCCATTTAAAATGTAAGTACTGCAGAGAAAAAAATAAATCATTAACTCATTTCTTGGTTTATTTTCTTCTTTACGTCCATCCTCATTCCATAAAAATTTGAGGCCATAAAAGAGGCTTCAAGTTTTTTGACCAGTTTATGTGAAGAGTTTTTCAAACTTCATTTAACAAGATTCTTGGGCAGGAGGAATCTTGGGAAGAGGATAGGAAGAGAAAAGAAAGACAGGAACTGTATGGATGGCAAAGGGCAACTGGGAGACTGGAGGCAACTATAGGCAATTCTGTCTGTTCATGATTGTGCTTAGAGATGGTTCTGCATTCATTGTTTGCTCTGAATCAAATCGGCAGTAGGTTTAGAAAGAATTCTTTGAACTTAGGAGGCAAATCTGTAGGATGCATACCCAGAACATATTTATCTGCTACCTGCTTTTACTAGGCATTATATTGAGTTCTGGAAATGGGAAGAGAAAATCCACAAATAATAAGCAGACCCTGCTTTTTAATTTCTTCAAGGATCTTAAAGGCTAACATAAAACAGAAGTCATATAGAAAAATAAACTGTAATTTAAAAGTTTATAAAGGATGAATGGAGTGAGAGAGGCTCATTGGAACTCTTAACAAATGAGGGAGAGAAACATTGGGGTAGGGGTGAACAGAACAGTTACAAAAGTGGTAGAAATTGAGCTGGATTTGAAATGGTGGTGAAGATTTACATGTACAAAACGAAAAGTATGAGAACAGTATTTTAGTCAAAAACAGTGACTAGGCAGTGTCATAAAAAAGCAATGGGCAGGTAATGTGAACAGCAATCGTTCTCAAATGCTTTGGTATGAGGATACCTTTCCACTCTTAGCCGTTATGGAGGGCTTCAATAAGCTTTGGCTTTTATGGTTTATACTAATGAATATTTGCCACATTAGAAATTAAAACTGATGCATTATTAAAATATTTATTAATTTATTTAAATAATAATAACCCATTATATTTTCACACAAATAACATATTTTTCAAAAAATAACTACATTTTCTAAGGTAAAACAAAAATTTTCTTCAATTCTCTTTAGTATCTAATTTAACAGAAGCAAGATCAATGGATTCTTATATTTACTTCTGCATTTAATCTGTGGAGATACACTCATCACACACTTCTGGAAAATTCCATTTGTATAAAAGTTAAAAAAGCAATTAATATCTTAGCATGAATATGGTTTTGATCATACTGGAAACCCCTAGACCACACTTTAAGACCTACTGGATTCAAGATTAGTATATAAGAAGGGGAATAGCAAGATGAATGATGGAAAAGTTCAGAATGACTAATATCTACAATATTTAATAGAGAAGCATACAAATTCCACATGCTGGTAGAAACTGAACCAATTTCCCAAACTTTAAAAGTATATCAAATATCTATAACCTGCCTTTTCAGACCATGCTGATAAATATCTGGTAGGCAGAAATCATTTACTTTTATATCAAATAGCTTCATCTTCTATAAAACGGCTTAAAGTGATATCAGAGGGATTGAAAAATTAGTGTGATGAATCCTGAACTGCCATTGCAAACTCAAGGTCGCTTTCCCACTGGAGTTCTGGCCAATATATTTCAGAATATATAAAAGGGAGCACAGCTAAATTACTTAAAATAAAAATGTGTTCAATCCGGACCTGAAATTTGAGACTTGACCCCTGGCCACTAAGCCAAGACTCTAATTTTCTTTTAGGGTATTTTCAGTGGGCAAATCACATGTCAAAATAAAGCACCTTTTTCCATCTAACTTTTGAAGGGTTCCTCCAACTTGGAGAGCATAATCACTAGGGCATGACCTCAAGGTAAAAGTAGGGAACTTTGAATTTAAAATCCAGTGCTTTGTTCCTAATAATAATAATAATAACAATAACAATAATAATAATAAAATGTAGAAGGGATTTCAGCAAGTATTCCAGTAGGGGGAACTGTTATTCAACAAATAAGAAGACAACTGGGCTTTTCCTGGGCAACAGGCACTGATCCTAGAGAGTCAAGTGTACTCTATGGCGTAACTTTGTTAAGAGCCAACTGATAAAGCATCTCTGTTGCTGTTTCTTGGTGATAATCTCAGTCTAACATAGGAAATCATATTTCTTCATGGCCAAAGGAAGAATTTGTTTTTCCCATGTAGTTAAAGGTGATGGCTCTGGAGGCAATGGTATTAGAGTATTAAAATCTGGGCTGGGCACGGTGGCTCACACCTATAATCCTAGCACTTCGGTGAGGCCAAGGCAGGCAGATCACCTGAGGTCAGGAGTTCAAGACCAGCCTGGCCAACGTGGCAAAACCTGTTTCTAATAAAAATTAAAAAAAAAAAATAGCTGGGCATGGTTGTGGACTCCTGTAGTTACAGTTACTCAGGAGGCTGAGGCAGGAGAATTGCTTGAACCCAGGCGGTAGAGGTTGCAATGAGCCAAGATCACGCCACAGCACTATAGCCTGGGCAACAGAGTAAGACTCTATCTCAATTAAAAAAAAAAAATGGATGAAAAGTGATAAATCCCATATAATAATTGGCAGTTTGACTAGCTGTGATTACCTGTGCTCTTTTCAATGTACTGGAAATCTGGAAGCTTTTTATTGATTGAAGCATTATAAGGCAGAGTTTCTGAAACTATTCACAAAGGCCACTTATATCACAATCTATAGAAGAGCCATATTGAAAGTGCAGACTCTGTGGTTCCACCCAACATACCGAATCAGAATCTGTTAGGGGGCAGGAGGGATGAACTCAGGAATCTATATTTCAAATAAATTCTCCCAAATGGTTTTTATGCATGATAAAGTCAAGAAGCCATTTTTTACTCATATCTTTAGGAGCATGGAATAGAAAGGTCATAGCACCTAAGCATAAACACAGACTACATAAAATTAGCATAAAAAAGTGATGAATGCAATACTATAGCCAGAAATTTACCTCCTTAAGCCTCTTTCCAGTGATCCTCCACTTCCCCAGAGAGAGAGAGTGGAGGAAGAGGAACTAAAGAGACAGAGAGAAACGTGGAGCTCCAAGAATCAAGAACCCAAGATTTCATGCTACAATCAACTTCATAATCTAAACATCTTCACGAATGCCAAGAATAGACACTCAGCCTGTTCCTGAGTCCATATCATGCTGTATTCCTGAAGGAAATCAGGAAAGTTAGGAACAAATGAAGCCTCTTGCTTTTCAGGTACACCTCACAAGGAAGAGTTGTGTGACAGTAGAAACCCTCAAGGAATTAAGTCTTTTATAAAAACAATGGTTAGCCAAGTGGCAATTCAGTTTTGTTTCTTAATTGTGTACTTTAATATTCAGTAGTATTTTGTGGTAGATCTGGTGTGGTTTGTCCTACCTACTCTGTTCAGTATTTTATTTTAGGCTGAGTATGAAGAGGCAAGTAAATAGAGACTAATATTTTTCTTTCAAAATATCTAAGGTGAGATTTGCTTAGAAAAGGAAAAAAGGTGAAAGGCAGAAAAAATTAGCTTGGAGGATATAAAATAAAACCATAATGAATGTAGAACTAAACCAGATGCAGTAGGTAACAGAACATAGAGACTATTTCCTCATACTAAAATTTCAGTTACTTCAGTAAGTTTTGACGAGAAAGCAACAAATATTGTTTTAACTCCTCTATATAAGAGAAGAAAAGATAATTACCCATTTAATGCAGTAAAGACAAGTATTCAACTGTATGGATCATTAGGAAAGCTTTTGTGAAATTAACTTGAAACTAAAAACAATAAATGTTGTAATAATGCAAACATTTATTGAGTACTCACCATGTTCAAGAAATTATTCTAAGACATTGATATGTGTTAATTGATTTAATCCTAACAATCACTCTCTGTTATTATTTTTTTCATTTTACAGCTGGTATACAGAGGGGCTAAATAATTTGCCCAAAGGGATGTGGTCTATATGTGAATTCACATCCAATCATTTTGAACCCAGAGTCCACACTACACTATACAGTCTCCATGACATGAAAATAATGATGTAGAAATTCATGGGGTCATTGGGACTCATCTTTATGATTATAGAGGCTTAGTAAAAATTTTAGGCTGAATTCTGAATTTGACGGGAAGTTCAGAGCCATGGACTTGCCCAACGTTGGAAGCAATGGAACTTCTTGTAAGATTACCAAAAATAGTAGAGATGGCTCTAAATATGATCCCTCTTAAGTAGAAAATGAAATCTCATCAATTTAAACCTCACTGCATACATAATCATGGGGCTAACATTTCCTTTTGCACTACCCATGAAAGAATGGAAGTGAATGAATGGCATGAATAAAATTTCAAGGAGAAATATTTAACTTGCTCATTAAGATGCATATTACATTTTAGAATTTTAAAACCATACATTTGCATACAATTAATTGGTCTGTTATAAATGAGTCATATCTGTCTTTAGAGTAAGCTCAGCAAAACCTCTGCCTAGTAATTTTCATAGCATTTCCATAGTTTGAAATATCATGTTATAAAACTACATGTATATTAAAATGTTCTACAAGTCAATTTTTTCACTAATTTATATGGACCCACTCCAATTAATATGAATAAGTGATACATTACTGAATTGGTAGCTTCAAAGCTGTTTAATACTTTCTTAACAACTTTGTTGGAATGCTATTACACTATTAATTATTTGATGCTTTTTTCTCCTATCGTAAATAGTTAAACACATCATGCAATATTGATAGCAAAGCATTGTATGCACATAACATCATGTTGTGGTAATTTGATCTCTATTAAATTATGTATAATCTATTTCTTTTAAACATGAGCTACTGATAGGCAAGTCTCTTGATCTGACTTATTGTTCTATATTAATGAATTCTTACACTTGCTTACTGTTCTACATGCTTAAATACTTGCTACTGCTTTATAGAATGAGCACCTCACCATTAGATTTTGTCTGACAAAAGTATGAGTGAGAAGAATTGTTCCCATCTTTAACATGACTACATTACAAAGACACAGTGAAAATGGATAGGGTAGGTTTATGTGTGACTCTTCCAGTATGCAATGTTGACAAGTGGTTTCCAAAGTAAAATTTTTTAACGTGTCTAATTTAGGCAATATATTCAACCAAAATTTCTTAAAGAGGGATAACTATTGCATCAGAATCTAATACACATTTTTATGGAACTGTTTTAGATGTATAATCCCAGAATTCACTATTTTTCTTGCCTAATTGAAATAGTTCTCTTTTAAGGGCAGATAAGCACTTTGGACATCTCTTTATGTTTTGATCCTTCTTTTCAATATTTGTTGTAAATGAATTTCATTGTACATATGTATGATGTTTAAACTTATATGCAATTATTTGGGCCTTAATGAATGAGGTTATATAACTTTGAAGACAAAAATAATCTCAGTATATTAATAATTAATCTCTTTTACACTGTCAACACATCTTCAAATGGAAAAATTTAACTTTGTCTCCAGTAGTTATATAACCTTTTCAAAAATATAATACAAAGTTGATATCTATCATGGGGTGATGTTGGAGGTAAATATTGGTCCTATGGTTCTCTATTTTATCTAAGGCCAAAATGATAAATCTGTAAGCTACAGCTGGATTTATATTCCATCAGTAAATGTTTATTGAGCACCTACTATGGGCACAATATTGTATTGGGGATGTTAAATATAAACTTCATTGTTTCAAATGCCTGTCTCAGATTTATTTAATTGTGTTGTGGGTGTCAAGTATGTTGAGATCATTTAAAGATCACTTTGTTCAGGCTTAAAGCTTAGATTCATCCACAAATTGGGAATACAATTGCAGGAGTTATCATCATAGATATGGTATTGAAATAGGAAAGCTGTTGATAAGAAAATATACTTAACAAGAAAGGAATATGGCTTTGGCACAGTAAGAAATAGATATCTAGTCTCTGTCCCTGGTTCCTGGCACAGAGCTCCTAAAACCCTTGGAATTTCTTGAGTAATAGAAGTATCTTTTGCTATTCATAACAAGCCCCTTTTAATCATACCTGAGTTTGTACTCATGACAGGGATAGTCGCCAAGATGCCAAGTAGAATTTTCTGTTCAGCCACCCACCTTCGAGGAAGTTGGAGTCCTGGAGATTGAGCTCTATAAAAACTCTTGAACAATGAGATTTGGAGAGTTTCTGCGATGGTGAACACACAGAGGTACTAACATGGTGGCATGCCCTAAGAGGGCATGGAAGCGCCATGCACCTTTCTGCCCCTTACCCCACACCTTGCCTTATGAATCTCTCCTGTTTAGCTGTGGCTGAGTTGTATCCTTTATAATAACCCCGTTAACATAAGTAAAGTGCTTTTGTGAGTTCTGTGAACCCTTTAGAAAATTATCAAATCTGAGGGGGGGGTTGTGAGCACCCCCAATTTATGGCTGATGTCTGTCAGATATGGAAGTGGTCCAGAACTTGCAACTGGCCTCTGTATTGGGGGCAGTCTTGTGGGACTGAGCCTTCTATCTTGTGGGATCTGACTTTAGGTAGATAGCTTCGGGATTGAATTCAATTGTTGGACACTCATTTGGTCTCAAGAGAATTAGTTGTTGGTGTTAGAAAACATCAAAATGGCCAAGGATAAAACCCTGAGGAACAGACGCATCCTAGACATCACGAGGACCATTTCTCCTTCACCGCATCTATCCCACCCCATCTATCCCACCCCATCTATTCCTCTTCGCAGTCCTATCTAGTTGACTTGATTCCTACTCCTACTTGCTGTACAGGGGAGACCACATTCAACCCTTACCTGTATCACTTCCTCCAGGGCGGAAATTAATGTCTGTCTTTCTCCAGACTTATACCTCCTGCCACCAGGCCCACATGTTCACTTGTCTGCAAGACTGAATTCAGTACCTTCCTCTCCAGATTTACTCCTCTTACTCTACTTCCTTTTATACTTTCATTTAGCTTATATCTTTAAAAAATACCTTAGACTCCTTCTTCGTCCTCTCTTTTCCATATCTAACCAGCTACCAAGTAGCATTATTTAGTTGATATTTGACATTGTGCCAATGCCTTGAGTAGTGGTGTGTAACTGATCACTAATTTCTTTAGACTAAGTAATTGAATTGGAAATTTATTACATTTGTCTTCCTACCTCTGGGTATCTCTCTTTACCTCCTTCTCACCAAATCTTGAGCCAGGATGTTCTGAAACACTGTGTATAATTAAAGTCTCTTGATCCAATAACAGAAATTCATCCACACCATTCCCAACATTGCTGCAAATGAGCTTTTTGAAATGGAAAGCCAACTATGCTTCACCTTCAGAATGGCACAGAACAAAGTCTAGCTTCTTGGGTGTGGCGTATAAGCCCTCAGGCATAAAAGAGCCTGCATTATTTCCTTCCAGCCTGCAATTCTAACTTCACTTCTTTTTTTTACAGGTACACTGACAGGTTGTCAAAAAACGACGTATAGTTCTCCAAAAGTAACTATTTTGTTTGCTTATTTCTTTCCATTTGACTTTACTCCAAACTTTCTGCTCTACCTGCTGTGGTTTCTTCATTTCACTTATTCATATGAAAAGGTTCAATTTTGTGCATCCCTCCTCTGCAAAACTTTCATTCAGACCCTCAGATAGGGTGGATTTACTTTGTATTCTTTATTGTGACATTTATTGAATTATCTTATGAATGATTTATTTTTGTATCCCATGCAGTAAGAAATACATTGGTCTTCTGTAAATTTCAAAAATTTTGTTATTTGAATCACGTATAATAGTGCCTAGAACGTAGTCTGGTCTTAATTAATATTGTTGAATGAATAAATAAATGAATGCTATTTGAAGCAATTGAGATAGAGTTCTAATTTACATTTATTTGTTATTTTTAAATGATAAGCACTACTACATTAAGTATGTATTTTGTGTGAAGCATTATACATATATTATTTTATTTATTTAAAAAAAACCCCAAGATATTGTTGTTCCTATTTTACAGATGAGGAACTAAGGCTGAAATAAATAACACTGCCATGTCTTCTGGATTGTAAGTTGTAGGTTTTGAACAACATCTGCTATACTCTTTAGTTGCAGTTCTAAACCATATGCTTACATGTGAACTATGCATCAAGGATTACGCATAATCCATCTCTCTTATATAAAAACGTATGTTACAGTAATGATGATTCTTAATTAGTATATTCAGATATATTGTCAGGCTCCTTCCCCAGATATCCACATAATTTTTGCCCCTGCTTCCTTCACATTTCTGCTCACATCACCTTCTCAGAGAGACCCTCCTGCTCTGAAGACCTTATGTAAAAGCAGTCCCCCACTCCTTGCCATGTTATTATCTATATCCACACAATAAATATTTGTTGAATGAGTGAAAAGCTGGTCACCATACTATATATGGTGAACAAGTGTACTCTTCTTTAAAAAAAATAAAAAGAGATGAAACCAAGAAGAGATAAAACAAGTATACTCTTCTTTAAAAAAAAAAATCCAATTTACAAAAGCCCAGCTATATGGTACTTTAGAAAGTAAATTATTATTCAACTTTTTATTTTGAAATAATTATAAATTCACAGGAATTTGAAAAAAAAATCTATATCTAGAGGTCATTCAGTAGAGTAAATTTTTATTTTGTAAAGGGACTTAGAGTAGGTTTTTCCTATATATAAAGACTCTCTAGGGTGCTTAAAATATAATTTTATTTATATGCATCTTTTCAAGAGAATGTTAAAATAGAACTCTAGCAGCAATCTCTGGAACTCAATGCCTAATTCAGTAAATGTACCAACTGAATAGGCTCTCCCTAGTATTCATTCAAACTGTTATAAAATTGCCAGTATATTTGCAAAAATAAATTTCAGATATTGTATTTGCAGCTGGTGTCTGGCAGTGTTCATAATCCTGTTTTCTTTAATGACTGTGATTAAATCACCAGAAGAGATTCACACCGTGGGCCCTCTGCTTTCTCCATCATGAGTAGTATCCTCTGAAATTATTATAGCGGGAGCAAATAGTAACCTCCTGATATAAAGCTCTATACAGGTGGAGATAATGCAAAAAGATTTCTCCAGGGCATTTTCTCTACCTACTCCTCCAGCTATGGCTTAAAACAAAGTATGTTTTGAAAATAGCAAAATTCATTTTTTTATATTTGGAAAGTAATATTTTATAAATGACTTCTGTATTTTCTAGCTGTTATTCTGATAGTTTCCAAGGAAATAAAATTACCTTATTAACATGATCTTCTGCTTTAACTTGTAGGAAACTGGTCTGTCTCTTTGACATTGTCAAGTTAATGAAAAATATGGCCCATACTACCTTTTGTCCTTTAAATGTCAATTGTTAAAAAAAAACATTTTGCCATACTGAGACACGTTTTTAAATATTTGTCTAGTTGTTTTCACTCCTCCGTCTATTTTCTCTAACAATATATTTCTGTACATATGAGAAAATTTATGAATCAAGAGTTCCTCCCTAATGAAGAATAGTATTTATTAAGGAAATCAATTCCAATGCCTTTAATTTCAGGTGTCAATGTGATTGATCGTGTGTTCCTTTTGTGAAATGCAATATATATGAAATGAAAAACCATTGTTAGTTACTCCAGGGCATAAAAGACAGATCAAATTATTTCACACAAACATTATATTTCACGATATTTGACAAATATATGTTTGAAATGAAAAAGTATTTTGTTGACTTTACTGATAATTTAAAAGTACACCATTCATTCCAAAGTAAAGTTTCATTAATTGAATTTTTAGTCTTATTAATAATTCACTAAGTTACATTTGTGCTTTGTAGTTGAACACCTAGAAATGCACACAGGAAGAGCCATTTTTAAAAATGAGAATGGTCATGATGTTGTTCATTCATATATTAATGAATGTTTATTGAATCCTTTATCTGTGTTAGGAGCTGAGACTCTAATAGTGATACATCCTCTGCCCTTAAAAAGTTTACAGTCCATTTGAAGGGGCAAGTAAACCATCAATGAACCATAACTGCTGAGGCTTTGTGAGTAATTTGAACTTTTATTAGCATTAGCTCAATCTGCAAACAAAATGCTTAAATTTTCCGGGCTTTCTTTGAAGAAATATCCTTGGAGTACATGGTATTTCCCAAGTTTTCCCAGGCATTCATGTCACCTTGAATACACAGGTAGCAGGCTTCTCCCTTAGAGATTCCTATTGGGAGGGTAGAAACATGGACTCTGTATCAGTGCTCCAGGTGATACTGATCTGGGAAGTTTAAGAAATAGACTTTACATAATGCATATTGCGCTTTTTAATTGTCATTTCCTTTTTTTAAAAAAAAACCTTTTGTCTACTTGTAAAATACTTAGATCCACATAGTACAGACAGAACCACAACTCAAATCATTACTGCTAATTAAGTGCTAACTTGTTATGCACCATGGAACTTAACAATAAGTCAAATCAGTTGGCACTGACATTAAATACAAACGTGGAAAGAATAAACAGTTTTTAGACAGACGGAACAGAATGACAGGAAAGGAACTGATGCTCTAGGAGTTACTCTTCATTGTTGCATTAGACCATTCTTGCACTGCCATAAAGAAATACCAGAGATTGGGTAATTTATAAAGAAAAGAGCTTTAATTGGCTCACAGTTCTGCAGGCTGTATGGGAAGTATAGTGGTATCTGCTCAGCTTCTGGGGAGGCCTCAGGAAACTTACAATCATGGCAGAAGGCAAAGGGGGAGATAGCACTGTGCATGGCTGGAGCAGCAGGAGCAAGAGAGGCAAAAGTACCACACATTTTTAAACAGCCAGATTTCAGGAAAATGCACTTACTATCACAAGAACAGCACCAAGAGGATTGTGCTAAACCATTCATGAGACATCTGCTCCCATGCTCCAATCACCTCCCATCAGGCCCCACCTCCAACATTGGGGATTACAATTCAACATGAGATTTGGACAGGGACACAGAGCCAAACCAACATCAATTGTCTTCTAGCTAATATCCGAAGTGCTTAGTCCAACACAGAAGGCTTTTCACATCACGTTATCTGGTTCTGAACACTGTGCACTCCAATCAAGTCAGTACATTGTTTCTTGCCTCCATGCTTCAAAACGGCTGTTCCCTCTGCTTCAAATGCTTTCTCTTGATCTCCACCCCCAAACTGTATTTCTCTTCTTTGGGATTCAGTTTAACTATCTCTCCTTCTGGGAATCTTTGCCAGACCCTGCCCGACTGTATTAGTCAAGGTTCTCTAGAGGGACAGACTTAGTGGAATATATATACACACATATCTCCTACATATGATAGATATATGAAGGGGAGTTTATATATATATCTATATATATGAATATATATGTGTATATATGAAGATAGATAGATAGATAGATAGATAGATAGATAGATAGATAGATAGATATAAAGGGAAGTTTATTAAGTATTAACTCACACAAACACAAGGTCCCACAATAGGCCATCTGCAGGCTGAGGAGCAAGGAAAGTCTGAGTTTCAAAACTGAAGAACTTGGAGTCCTATGTTCAAGGGCAGGAAGCATCCAGCATGGGAGAAAGATGTAGGCTGGAAGGCTAAGCCAGTCTCCCTTTTCACATTTTTCTACCTGCTTATATTTACTGGCAGCTAATTAGATGGTGCCCACCCAGATTAAGGGTGGGTCAGCCTTTCCCAGCCCACCGACTCAAGTGTTAATCTCCTTTGGCAACACCCTCATAGACACACTCAGGATCAATACTTTGTATCCTTCAATCCAGTCAAGTTGACACTCAGTATTAACCATCACGCCAACTCAGTTGAGTTCATTGCTTTCTCCTTGAAGTCACACTATACTTTGCACATACCTGTTTTCTCATTTTTCACAGAATATAGTAATCCTACATTTTCTTGTTTGTCTTGTCATATGAACTGTATAGAGTCAAGGGCAGCTCCTAGCAATTTTATATTCCCTGGAACATAGTAGATGTTCAATTTAATGTTTATTGAAATGCACAGAAGTGCTAAACTTGCAGTTTAAGAATATCATTGGCAGTTTTTAAGAAACAATATAATCCATTATAAAAGATAATCTTTATTCATTTTTAAATTAAAAATATAATTTTTGGTTTGCTGCATTAGTTTGCTAAGGATAATTATCCTCCAGCTCCATCCATGTTCCCACAAAAGACATGATCTTGCTCTTTTTTATGGCCGCATAGTATTCCCTGGTGTATATGTACTACATTTTCTTTATCTACTCTGTCATTGATGAGCATTTAGGTGAGGAGGGTTGGAGGAGAGAGAGGAACAGAAAAGATAACTATTGGGTACTGGGTTTAATACCCGGATGATGAAATAATCTGTGCAACAAACTCCCATGAAATGAGTTTTCCTGTGGAACAAACCTTCACATGTACCCCTGAACCTAAAATAAAAGTTAAGCAAAAACAATGAGATATATATATATATATCTCATTATATATCATTTTATATATATATCATTATATATATCATTATATATATCTCTCTCATATATATATATATAATTTTTTATCATTTAAAATTTAGATACTGCCCTATTCCCTTAGAGCTACTGTAACAAAATAGCAGAGGCTGGGTAACTTAATTCTGGAGGCTGGGAAGTTCAAGATCAAGATGCTGACAGATTTAGTGTCTGGTGAGCGACCATTTCCAGACTCATAGACGGCATCTTCTTATTGCCTCCTCACATGATGGAAGGGGCAAACAAGTTCCTGGAAGCCTTTTTTATAAAGGCAATAATCCCATTCCTGAGGCTTTGCCCTTATTATCTAATCACCTCCCAAAGGCCTCACTTCTTAATACCTCCACCTTGGGCTTAGAATTTCAACATATAAATTTGGGGAGAATACAAATATTCAGGTACAGTCGATTACTCAATCAATTTGTGACTTTTTAACTTTTATAGTCCAATATGTGAATAAAAAGTCACCCACAATGTTAAATAATTTTCTAGAAATTTAAAGCTTATTCCACTGTATCTCACTTCTTAGGGATATTCTGAGCTTGCAGTAATCATGGTAAAGCAAGTCTGATTTAGGTGGTATAACTAATTTTAAAAACAGACAATGAAGCAAGAACAGAGAAAGGTAAAGTGAATTATTACAAACTTGGGATGGGAGTTACTTTTGAAAGGGGGGTTACAAGGCAACTTACTGAAACATAGGCCATAGAATTCCTCAGTTCTTTGAGATTATTGGTCAAGAGTGCAAATGTTTGTATGTAGCAAAAGAAATGAATTTAGAACAGAATCTGAAATATAGAACATGCTACATGAAAATACTATTTCCTTTCCTAATCAAGCATTTAAGTCAAGATTTTACTTTGCTCAAGAATAGAACCTTTTCCTGAGAGACTAGAGACATTTTATCAAATTATGTTTAGCTGTTTCTAGAAATATGTAAAATGCAAAGAATTAGAAAATATATAAAGGATAAGTATAACATTTACCAAACTAACCCATACCATTTTCCCACATTAGGAAGTTGGAATATTATACTAGTGATATACTTGAAACCTTGCAGTAGCTAATTTGGGCAAGAGAAAAGCACTACAATTTTTACTAACTTAAAATTTGTTCTCTGCAAGATCAGTGGAAAAAAATCTTTCATAAGTGGTTGTAAAAGGTTTAAGATATGTCCATTATTTCACAGAATCAAGTTACATATAAATTTTACTCATTTTCTGGAATGAAATGGTATTTACTGCCTTTCTGTTATTATCCAAGGCCTTTTACATTTATATTGCTACCTAAGGTTTTTAAATGGCATAATGGATACTAAGTGAAAAATTGGGGAAAAATTTTTACTTTATTAATTCCAAAATTTGACTTGGTTATAATTTACATTTTTTTTCCTTTAAAAAAAAAAAAAAAGAATTACTTTAAGTTCCAGGATTCACGTGCAGAATGTGCAGGTTTGTTACATAGGTATACATGTGCCATGGTGGTTTCCTGCACCTATTGACCCATCATCTGGGTTCCCTCCCCTCGCCACCCACCCCACAACAAGACTCAGAATGTGTTGTTCCCCTCCCTGTGTCCATGTGTTCTCATTGTTCAACTCCCACTTATGAGTGAGAACATGCGGTGTTTGGTTTTCTGTTCCTGTGTCAGTTTGCTGAAAATGATAGCTTCCAGCTTCATTCATGTCCCTGCAAAGTCCATGATCTCATTCCTTTTCATGGCTGGTCTCTGTGTACCACGTTTTCTTTATCCAGTCTATCACTGATGGTCATTTGGGTTGGTTCCATGTCTTTGCTATTGTAAATAGTGCTGCAGTAAACATACGTGTGCATGTGTCTTTGTAGTAGAATAATTTATATTCCTTTGGGTATATATCCAGTAATGGGATTGCTGGGTCAAATGGTGTTTATGGTTCTAGACCCTTGAGAAATCACCACACTGTCTTCCACAATGGTTGAACTAATTTACATTCCCACCAATAGTGTAAAAGTGTTCCTATTTCTCCATTTCTCCACAGTCTCACCAGCATCTATTGTTTCTCAACTTTTTTTTTTTTTTTTTTTTTTTTTTTTGAGATGCAGTCTCGCTCTGTCACCCAGGCTGGAGTGCAGTGGCATGATCTCGGCTCACTGCAAGCTCCGCCTCCTGGGTTCACACAATTCTCCTGCCTCAGCCTCCTGAGTAGCTGGGACTACAGGCGCCCACCACCACTCCTGGCTAATTTTTTAAGTAGAGATGGGATTTCACCATGTTAACCAGGATGATCTCAATCTCCGGACCTCATGATCCACCCACCTCAGCCTCCTGAAGTGCAGGAATTACAGGCATGAGCCACCGCACCTGGCTGTTTCTTGACTTTTTAATGATTGTCATTCTGACTGACATGAGATGGTACATCATTGTGGCGGTTTTGATTTGCATTTCTCTAATGATCAGTAATGTTGAGCTTATTTTTATATGTTTGTTGGCCGCATAAATATCTTCTTTTGAGAAATGTCTGTTCATATCCTTTGCCCACTTTTTGATGGGTTGTTTGCTTTTTTCTTGTAAATTTGTTTAAGTTCCTTATAGTTTCTGGATATTAGACCTTTGTCAGATGGGTAGATTGAAAAAATGTTCTCCCATTCAGAGTGAACAGAGTTGCCTGTTCACTCTGATGATAGTTTCTTTTTCTGTGCAGAAGCTCTTTAGTTTAATTCAATCCCATTTTTCAATTATGGCTTTTGTTGCAATTGCTTTAGGCATTTTCATCATGAAGTTTTTGCCCATGCCTATGTCTTGAATGGTATTACCTAGGTTTTCTTCTAGGGTTTTTATAGTTTGGGGTTGTACATTTAAGTCTTTAATCCATCTTGAGTTAATTTTTGTTTAAGGTGTAAGGAAGGGATCCAGTTTCAGCTTTATGCATATGGCTAGCCATCTTTTCCAGCACCACTTATTAAACAGGAAATCCTTTCCCCATTGCTTGTTTTTGTCAGGTTTGTTGAAGATCAGATGGATGTAGATGTGTGGTGTTATTTCTGAGATCTCAGTTCTGTTCCATTGGTCTATATGTCTCTTTGGGTACCAGTACCATGCTGTTTTCATTACTGTAGCCTTGTAGTATAGTTTGAAGTCAGGTAGCATGATGCCTGCAGCTTTATTCTTTTTGTTTAGGATTATCTTGGCTATATGGGCTCTTGTTTGGTTCCATATGAAATTTAAAGTTTTTTTTTTTTCTAATTCTGTGAAGAATGTCAATGGTAGTTTGATGAGAATAGCAATGAATTTATAAATTACTTTGGGTAGTATGGCCATTTTCATGATTTTGATTCTTCCTATTCATGAAGATGGAATTTTTTCCATTTGTTTGTGTCCTCTCTTGTTTCCTTGAGGAGTAGTTTGTAGTTCTCCTGAAAGAGGTCCTTCACATCCCTTGTTCGCTTGTTACTAGGTATTTTATTCTCTTTGTAGCAATTGTGACTGGGAGTTCATTCATGATTTGGCTCTCTGCTTGTCTATTGTTGGTGTATAGGAATGCTTGTGATTCTTGCACATTGATTTTGTGCCTGAGACTTTGCTGAATTTACATCTATTTTTAAATCTGTTGTAAAATCCCAAATCTATTTCCTGGAGATCTCAGTGCAAGTATGTGAGTATGAATGCATTAAAGGGAGTGAGTGATAATTGGAAGGAGATTTTTAGAAGAAACTCTAAAGGTTTTGAGATCTAGCATTTATGACATTAGCTTATCTTTAAAAAGGTAATTGGCTTATCTGCCCCTATCAGAATCATTATTTCAACTGATAAAAAAATGAAATTTTTGATGAAAATTGTGAGCACTGTCACATTTTTATAGTCTAAAGGATTTATAAAGTTAACAGAAGAGATAATGCTCCTTATCAGAGAAAATTTCTGAAATGATATGCAAAAATACTCTAAGATTTATTGAGACGTAACCTCTGTTCAAAACGCATGTTCACAGTCATCGTCTTTTTCATACAGAATACCCTGGGCCATTTCTTCTTCAATCAGTTGTTTTATACATTCACAGTGTTAGAAAAAAATGTACCCCATATTGTGTCTTTTTATGCTAGAAACTTAACATGCATTCACCTTAGAAAGTGGTTTGGTTACTGTTTAAGATTGGACAAAAAAATACTTCTTCCAGGAAGTTGGCTTATATACATTCTATAACTAGCATCTTAGGTAAGGGAGTGCTAGGATAGAATTACCCTGTAGCAAATTATCTCCTGACTCTAACTCTTTAGGGATGTGACCTCAAGATTTAATGATCAAACATTTAGAGGATTCTCTTCCTGGGTCCAGGAGATAATCATTCTTTCTCTTTTCTATCTGCACAGCATTCTATAGTAGTGATCTACATATATGTTCTAGCAAAATATTGAATACATAATGTGTTTTCAATAGGTACATGTTAATTGGTTCCAGGAATACTCAGTTTGTTGCTCAAAAGTTCACATGACATTCATTGATAAAATTGCTTCTTAGAATCTAAAGGCTATTCTTAGTGCTCTCAGCATCAGCTTATTTTCTTTCTCAGTTGATTTGGATTCAAAAACACCAACATGAATCATATTAAACAAATGAGCTTATTTAATCTACCTCTAAATATTATTTGTAATTAATTTCTCACCCTTTATCCATTCTTCTTATCTTAGGATATCAGCCCAGTCATTTTAGGTCAAAATCAGAATACTGAAGCCTGACTTGTTGATGTAATTTGAGAAAAAATAAATAAATCTTTCTGTCTGGCCAACTCCCCAGAGTTCACCACCCAGCTGTATTTAAGAATTATTGTCAACTGTAGCAACAAAAGAGACAATTCCATGGAATGCCAAAATGTAAACACTGGTATACTTCCTATTTCAGAGACTTTGTTTTCATATTTCTGTAAAACTAATATAATGACAACGTTCTTCTACCAAATAGATTCTGAAGTTAGTTTCTCTCCCTGTTACTTGATGGTATAATAATTTTGGGAACTACGCCATAGCTCACAGGTACCTATAGCATTCTACCCCAACTTCACTTTCTGCCACTCCACAATACACCTCATGTCCCAATCAAACCAAATATTTCAAATATACCAGGTTTCCCCCCAACTTACTGTCTTTGCAAATGCTGTTGCTGTTAGGTAGGATGTCATCTCCTCTCCTCCTCTTTCTTTAGAACGTTTGTTTGGTCTTTTCATATATAACTCAAATATTCCCTTCTTCATAAAGTCTCTTTGCATCCCTCAGAGAAAGCTAGTTTATTTTATTTAGTGTTTTAAATAGTTAAATATATTTTGGTTTAATTGTTTACTTGTTTGTATCCTGTTTTATCTTAATTAACTTTTGAAACACCCCACACCTCCTTTCTGAAACATTTTGGCTTATTAGACACGGTTTATCTCTCTGCTTGCAAAAGGAATTTGAGAAACTTACTGGAAAAAATAGAGCCCTAAATTTTTAGTGGAAATAGGTAATTCCAAATCCTGTGAAAGTCATGTAAATGAATATACTTAGATTTTCAGAGCTTTCAGAAAGCCAAAGGAAAAGGGGAATTCTATTTGATAGCAGAACTAAGCTTTATTTACTTCATTGTAAAATCCTAATCTTGTATTTAGTATACAAAAGTCAACAAGGTTTGACTAGAAAAATCAGACTACATTTTGGCAACTATGTTGCCCTTTCACTTAGTGAGTTTGGAAAAATCATTATAATAAACACCAGTCCTACAAGATTCACTACCCAGATTTTAATCCAAGTTAGGAAAAGATATGAAACCCAATAATATGGTCTGAGGGAAAATTAAACATACGTACCCCAGGGTCATAATCTTTATCAAGCATTGAGAAAACATGATATTCTCTATTAAATTCTCATCCCACCCTAAGCCCAACAAAAGAATGATTTAACGTCTGATATTAAGGAATCAGACCAAAGATAACAAAGGGACCCCTTGCACCTGAGCTAGCTCTTCTTTTGGAACAAAGGGTCCCGGGCCATTTAAAGAGGGCTTTTGGACTTCTGTCTCCTCTTCGAAACATTCTCTACCCAGGGTTTTTCCCTGTCTTCAGTCATTTGAAGCAGCCTCCTCCCACCCACTATTTTACCCACCTCTACTCTCAAACGTTTTGGTTCCTTAACTTCAGCAATAATGATTTCTCAAATGCATACACTCATTGTCTAGTTTTTGTTTGAGATCAAAGGTTGGCTGGACTTGCTGAGACTCACCCATAGTGATAACTCAGCCATGCTTGAGCTTTTCCTCCCCCTTCCACATGGCCTAAGGCAAAGCAATTACTGCCATTACATTTTTAAAAATTATATATGTGCATATGTATAGATATGCATTCATATGTATGTGCATATACACATGTATATGCACATATACATATGTGTGTATACATATGTGTGTGTGTGTGTGTGTATAAGAAGCTCCCGTTTAGAAATTGCCCCTAGAGAGGTTTAAAATTTCTATAAGCTTTATTATAGCATATCGTCCTTGACCAAAAATAGCACTACCTGCTTGGCTACAACTCAGCCTCCTTTATAACTTATAAAAGAGAATTATCAAATTTGGAGAATGTGTAAATGAAAATGTTTGCATCACTAGGAACATTGTAAGGAAAAGACAGTGAAATCACTGGATTTCAAGGCTAGATAAAATTATAAACAATATTGGTAGAGATTCTTCTCTACTCTTCAGGGATGGTATTGAAGCACATATGTGGCTAAAATTACTATATGGTGATAAAAACGAAGTCAACATCAGTATCCAGGTAATTAAGGATGATAATGGTGATGGTGATGATAGACAAGAGACCTCAACTACCTATTGCAAACTCCAAAGACAGTGAAAGTTTCAGCCGTCTTCAAAATATAACTAGACAAAGGCAATGAAACTGAAGAGAAAATGAAGAGGGAGTATTAGCCATTTCAGGTACCAAAGGAGAGCTTTTCTAGCTGTGACAGAATCAGCTACCCACCACAAAGGACATGGTGGTGTGGGTGTTCCCACGATTATAGTGGAGACACTTCTGAGCCCACATACAGTTTACTAATTAACAATCAACATGCCTACATTTTTATTATGTAACTGCATTTCTATATTAGTAGTAGCTAACTACATTCAGAAATATCTTTTCCTACCTATGTAGGTCATTCTTTTTCATGTCCCTGCTTCCATCTTTCTGCCTTCCTTCTGCTTTAGTTCTTTTCCTTCTTTCTTTTCCTCTATAAATACTGAAGACTTGCCTGCTATGGTCCAGGAACTCTTTTAGGTGTTGAAAGTTTGAATGTGGGTAAGACAAACTTTTCTTTAAGTATCTTTTATTTTATCATTCTGATAAACTCAGAGACAAATTTTTCAAGTCCTAGATAATCACAGTTAGGGGTTAGATCATGTTTTTGGTATGTGACCCCTTACCTCCACACCAAACTAAATGCATTCAATTTCCCCTTCAGAGTAAAAGCAGCAATCCAAATCACCTGTACCTTAAATTAGAGATTTATTACTCATAATTCAAAGGACACTTGTTACAACCAGAAGACCATTTATCAGCAAAGACAGCATTCCAGCTGTCTCTGCTCTCTACAATCAGCCGGACATCTAAATTATAGATCCTGGAAAGGGCATTCTAGGCAGAAGAAACAACATGTGTGAAGGCATGGAGCTGAGCAATAATAAATAATTGAGCACTTACTAAATGCCAGGCAATGCACTAAATACTGAACATACATTATCCAGTTAATCATCCTAATCTTATAAGACAGACGTACAGAAGGCTAAGTGACCTATCCAAGTTCATACAACTAGGTAAGTGGTGTAAGCAGACTTTGAAGTAAGCAATTGATTACTAATTTAAGTTGCTCCTAACCTTGGGGTCAAGGTGAGAGGAGTGAGACAGAGAGAGAATTCTAGATGGCTTCCAAATGTTTTGGCTTGCATGGCACGGTGTCATTAATGAAAATTGCAACACACTGTAGGAAATAGTTTGGAGAGAGTATACATGCATTTGAGAAATGCTGAAGAAGTAGTTACCGTGGAATATTCAACTGGAAACATTCTGTAAATAATGACAAAGGTTTGAAACTCAGGGACAGTAAGCCTAGGGATAAGATTATGGAAGTCAGCAAGAGCATATGTAAAATGATGGGGAGGGGGAGGTTATAAGGTAGAGCACACAGAAAAGAAAGATAATACCTACCTATGGGAATGAATCCTTGAGGAACAATACTCTTTGACAGGTAGATGAAGGAAGAAAATCATAGAAAGAAAATAAACAGTTTGAAGAAATAGGAAAAAAGCAAGGAGGTTTTGTGCCATCAAACTGAAGACCTGCTTGTCTTATGGTTCATTCTTTCTCCTAAAACTTTTGTAAACAGTGATCATTGAGAATTGCTTTATTGCCCCGGGACCAGGGGAGGGGTGGCTCACACCTGTAATCCCAGCACTTTGGGAGGCCTAAGCAGGTGGATTGCTTGAGGCCAGGAGTTCAAGACCAGCTTAGTCAACATGGTGAAACCCGGTCTCTACTAAAAATACAAAAATTAGCTGGGCATGGTGGCACATGCCTGTAGTCGCAGGTACTTGGGAGGCTGAGGTAGGAGAATCACTTGAACCCAGAAGGCAGAGGATGCAGTGAGCTGAGATGGTGCCACTGCACTCCAGCCTGAGTGACAGAGCAAGACTCTGTCTCAAAAAAAAAAAAAAGAATTGCGTTATTGTTTAGTATACTATGCATGCAGTGTTAACCACAAATTATAGAGGACTGTATTAGCTTTCAAATGTATGATCTTATAACAGTATTAGAGGACACAGAGCTTACATTTGATTTTATCCTCCCCAAGATAAAAAGGAAAATGTTTTCTTCCATTCTTCAGGTCCACTTGTATTATTGATTATTTTTCAAAGGATCTTTAAAGTCTTAGCCTAATTTTATATTCCATATTTTCAGAAATTTTCTTCTGTTATCTTTCTTCTTCATCTGAAATTTTATTCTGATTTCATACACAGCTTCTAGCATCCTTTGCTCCTCTGGCAAAAATCATATTTCCCCATGCATGAATTTCATCTTTCTTCTACACTTAGAATGAGATTATGTCATTGTCCGAGGACATAATCTTGGTTGTGTTATTTTCTGAGAATTTGGGAAGGTGTGGTGGAGCTGCAGCCACCGGCTGAACGCTGATGAATCTGCCTGTACTTCTTAGAATCAGCTGTCCCACCTATTACAAGCCCCAAATGAAGTAAGTTCTAGAGATGTAGTTAAAAATAAGACAAGAATGGCATTTGTAAATGACAGAGGATTTATTTCTGTGCAGCTCTCACGTGTTTTGAAATTTAAAAAACGTATAGACAATGATTTGGTGCCGCTGATTCACTGTGCAGCAGAGAATAAAGAAGAGGAGTTACACATCTTTAAATACTTAGTAATTAGCCATAAATATCTCAAGTTGTTCAGTCAGTTCCACAATTTATTCAAAGCTAGTAACTGTGTATTTTTCTATGCACACACACACACACACACACACACACACAAACTTTTGCCTTTGGTGACAAAGAGAGGTGGTAAAAACAATTCTGTATCATCAAAATATATGTCAGGGACATTTTAGATACATGGCACCAAATTCTTGAAAATAAGGTAAAGAATAAAAGCTACGGCTTTAACTTCACTTTCTCACTCCATTGTCTTATTTGCTTAATCTGGACTACCACTGTGTTCCAGCGATTGTGGAAAATGTACCTTCAAAGTCACACAGCTTAAGATTCAGGACCTCCCACTTGCATGAATCCTGAGAAAGTGGCCCTAGCAAAGTGTTCACATGTTCATATGTTTTCGAAAATTTTGCAAAAGCTATTTTAAGGACAATGAGTTCAGACTGCCTTCTCTTTCCTCTCTCACTTCCCCTCTGTCACTCTTCGCTCAGGTCAGCTAGTAATAGAATGACCCTGGTAATTTGGGGGAATCTAAGAAGAAGCTATGCTGGGAAAGCTGTGTGCTAGAACTGCTCTTTTCCAGGATCCAGTCTCTAAAATATTTGAGTGTGTCATGTATTGTTTACAATATCTTCCCTACTTTTTCCCTGGGTTTTAGCTTTTCATACTTCCTGGGGTTTGTTTCCGCTGGTTGCCTGGGAGAACTACCAACAGGGGTCCAACTGAGCTTTTGTGTTTAGTGTCATTAATTACAGGATATATCCCTGCCAGGTGAAAGGAAAGTTTGCATGTTTCACACAAGCAACCCACTGAAAAATTCTATTGATTTTCTGTATGTGGAATTTGCCTTAATTTTTGGTTAAATTTTTCATGTTGGTATGAATTGTAGAACTCCAGCTTCTAAAAGAGTTCTAAATTCATGTGAATGGACGCCATTGTTCTTAATCATCATGAGCTTGACTCTATCAATATGATCCAAGGTAGGTTACGTATTTGGCTGGAGACAAATTAATTGTTCCCATTGTTGCTGCAGGTTATTTCCTTATATTGGTACTACGGTTTGATTTGAAAGCAAATAGTTTTATTACAAAATGATTTTATTTTAAAATCTGAGTGATGGCGTGGCATGAGGTAAACATAGAGAATACATAGGGGAAAAAAAAGTTAGTTTACCAGCCAGCAATATGAGAGTATTCATATTCTCATTTTAAAGTTGTATGATTAGGCCCAGTCCTAGTGAGTATAATGTATTCTGAGTGTGAAAAACTCTCTAAGAAAGCTAAACATCATTTTGGAGCAAGTAGTATAGCTTTTTGCATTCATATTTAGGGGAAAATGAGAATTTAGAGAAGAATACAAATAACAACTATAAAGTTGTCTGAAAGGAAATGAAAAAGTAAATATTATTTTAATAATTCCCATGATTTCTCTTTGGTTTTACACTTCCTATAAAGTTTCCAAAATACGTAGACATATATGTGGTAAATTTGGTTAGATCATTTCATTGAATTTTAGTTTTCCTTATTGCTGGGATGTAAAAGAAATTATTTCATTGGATCAGCTTTATTTCCATCTGTTCCTTATGTGCTGAGAAAATAGAAAACTAGCAAAATATAACAGAGGAATACATATCCTCTGGCAATAACATATTTTTCTGTCAAAGAATTGCTTGTTTCCTGAAAGAATAAAATTTGACTAAATGTCAGAAGAATTCTTTTTCCTTAAAACAATTTACTTTTTGTTTGACAAGAACTGATCGCTTTATTTCCTGTATTGTGAATAGGAGCCCTTTTACTTCAAAAAAAGTATATTTCGTTTGAGCCTGGCTGTGTCTACAAGACACCAACAAAACTGATGAATTCATACAATGATTCTCAACATCTCTGGTGTCACTGAACACCAAAATAACCAAAATTCATGCTTGCTTGAATATTTCTGACAGGTTTTTTTTGTTGCTGTTCTACCACTTCCAGAGAAGAAACATTAGCTTCATTATTGCTTCTTAACAATGATGATATAATGATAATAACATTGTTTAGCATCTATTTCCAAACTTCTCAGCAGCTATCATCAATACCGTGGAGGGAAATTTTATTTTTTAAATCATTCTATAACACACTTGTATTCATTACATTTCATATATTGAGCTCTCTGTAACATTGCTTTATAAACAATAAGCTTACTAAAAAGAAAATTGTTCAATAACTGTGTTTAGTATATTGGTCTGAATTTTTCAAATCACATATAAATATAGGATATTTTTTTCTGTTAAATCACTAACAACAGAATTTAAATTGATTTAATCCCTGCTCCTTAAACTTACAGATATTGCAATGGGGTCTTTTTCACATTTCACGAAAATAGAAATGCTGGAAGGACAAGGGTTTGAGGTGTGTTTCCTATAATGCTGCTGAATCTTAGCTGATCTATCCACGCTCCTAATTCGTCTTGCAACAGATGCCAGAATTAGCAAGATGGCTGCTTGGCTTTAGGTTTGCCATCTGTTGTGAAGCTAATTGGTCTTGCAGTTTTAATCAATGAACTGAAAGAATTCTAGAGTTTTCTGGCACTCACAGAACTTATAGACAACTCATCTTGACTACCTGTTTATTTATTTACACAACAAGTATTTATTGAGTTCCCACTCTATATTCATATTTATATGCTGGGTATACAGCTGCAAACAAAAGAATTAAGGTTTCTCCTTTCATACAGCTCAAGTTCCATGGAGAAAAGATAAACTAAAAAATAAATATATGGTATAATTAATAAGATTAATCAGTGCAGTAAAGGAACATAAAGTTGCATAAATGAATGAAGAATGACAAGAGAGTTGGCATGGGGTGACAACAGTAGAGGTTATAATCTTAGAGTGATCGTAAACATCTCTGAAATGATATCTGAGCAAGCATCCAAAGGAAGGGAGAGAGAACCATGGCATTTGGAGTGGAAGGATATTGTAGATAGAGGACCGAGCGAGTGTGAAGGACCTAAATAGAGAGCTTGCTTGATATGTTCAAGGAATAGCAAAGGGGTCAGAGAAGCTGGAGTGGAGTGAGGGACAGAAGCATATGAATTAAGTCAGAGAGGAAGCTAGGGACCAGCTCTACAAGGCCTTGTAGGGAGACTTTGAATAAAGGTGATAGGAAAACATCAAAGGAGAGTTTCGAGAGTAAGAATAAGAAGATAAGTTGTGTGTTTTAAAAATATCCTTGACAAATGCAAGAATATGTACTGAAGGTCAGATATAGGAGGCAGCAGGAAGGCCAAACAGGAGGCACTAGTAAGGGTCCATCTTGATATGGCAGTAATTTGGACTTGAGCGGCAGCAATGGAACTCAATGGAAATGAGGATTCACTCAAAGCTTTAACTAAATTGTGTACACAAAGTAACACAAAAGCAAAGAGACTCCTTTCAAATAAGCATAGAAAACATGTGGGCCCTTTTCACTTGAGTAAATGGATCTCAGAATTCATCCACTTTTAGGAGGCCTTCTTGAGTGTGATACAAATTTTAAATGGTGGCTTCACACTCATCGAAGGGTTGAGTGACGAGAATAAAGAAATCTCTAATTTCTGAGCTCTTTTGGCAAGTGAACAAATTAATAAACATTTTTTTTCCTGTATATATACCTTTGCCCATTGGTAACTCTTTAGGCAGTTATGGTGTGATGGATTGAAGCACTGATAGTAATGGTTAACAGTAGTTCTCAACACAGATTACATGATAGAATCATCTTGGAGACTATTTAAAATGCACCCAGCCCCACTCTGGATTAATTAAGTTCGGCTCTCTATGATTGAGACCCCGAGTGTCAGTAGTTTTTCACCTCCCAGGGGATTCCAGTGTTCACTGAGGTTTGACAACCTCTGCAGTACATACATTATATCATTTAAACCCCCAACAGTTTTATGAGGAAAGTACTCTTACGTTGACTACTTAGTAGATTAGGAAACTAAAGCTTATGAAGGTTATACATACTTAGCTGGCAGATAGCCAAGGTAGAATTTTAATAGAGGCAAACTGACTCCGATTCATTGCTTGTAATGCCTATTTATTTTCCTTCCATCACGTCAAGGTTGGGATCCTATCTATATCTGAGGACTAAGTGCTTGGTCATTATTCCAAAAGCAGGAGAAAGAAGAAATTACGTTAACAATTTAAGTATATATAACCAACTCCAGACATTTTTACTTGTTCTTCCTCAACTCGCTTTTTTTTTTTTTTGTAGATATACAACAATTATATTGTGAAACTAATAATTACATTAAATGCAAATGGTCTAAATATTTCAATTAAAAGGCAGGATTGTCAGGTGAGAAGAAAAATAGCCAACTGTATATTATCTACAATAAATCTCTTTGACTATAGAGATAAATAAGTGAGAAGTAAACAGAAGATAAAGATATATCATGTAGCACTAATCAAAAAAATGTTGGAATGATTATACTCTAAGAGTAAACAAGAATGAAAAATATTGTCTGAGAAAATAAAGACACTACATAATATAGAGGTCAATAATATAGAGGTCAGTTCATCAAGAATACATATTAGTTTTAATATACGTCCAACAACTGAGCTCTAAAATATACAATTAAAAATTGATAACATTTTTAAAAGAAAAAGACAAATTTATAGTTGAACTTCAACATTTCTCTCTGAATAATTGTTAAAGAGAGATATCAATAAGATATAGAAAACTGAAACAACATAATCAATCAACTTGACCTACTTGAAATTTATACAACACTCCATCTAAAAACAAAACATACAATCTTTTCAAATGGGCATGGAACATCCACAAATGGACATAAAGCAAAACAAACTTCAACAATTTGAAAGCATTTAGGTCATGTAAATGATGTTTTATGATCACAATGGAATTAAACTAGAATCAATATCAAAAAGATACATATAAATTCCACAAGTGTTTCTAATTTAAATCATGTTTCTAGTAACCATTGATCAATGAAAAAATCATAAAAGGAATTATGTTTTTCATTGAGTAAAAAAGAAAACACAATGTATCAAAATTGTTGAAATGTAGCTAATCAAGGCCTAGAGGGAACTGTCTAGCATTAAATACTTAATTAGAAAAGAATAAAGGTCTCAAATCAGTGTTCTAAGCTTCCACCTGAAGAAGCTAAAATAGAAGACCAAATTAAACCCAAACTAGACAGAAGAAATAATGAAACAACACAAGATATATTTATAGGTTACCTATAGCAATGTAAAGTGGAATTTGATGCAAATTATTTACTTTCTTCTCAAATATAAATTTTCCTTAAAATTATCACCAAATTGTTGAGAAGCAAAATAATATTGATGGGGAATTTTTTGTTGTTGTTGTTTAAATGACCTTAGTATTATTATTTTATTTTTAAATTTTTATGCATTTTCTTTTACAATATTAAGCCAATAGGCTTTTTAAAAATCTCTTTTTTTTATTGTTATTATACTTTAAGTTCTAGGGTACATGTGCATAACGTGCAGGTTTGTTACATATGTATACTTGTGCCATGTTGGTGTGCTGCACCCATCAACTCGTCAGCACCCATCAACTCGTCATTTACATCAGGTATAAATCCCAGTGCAATCCCTCCCCGCTCCCTGCTCCCCATAATAGGCCCCAGGGTGTGATGTTCCCCTTCCAGAGTCCAAGTGATCTCATTGTTCAATTCCCACCTATGAGTGAGAACATGCAGTGTTTGGTTTTCTGTTCTTGCGATAATTTGCTGAGAATGATGGTTTCCAGCTGCATCCATGTCCCTACAAAGGACACAAAGTCATCCTTTTTTATGGCTGCATAGTATTCCATGGTGTATATGTGCCACATTTTCTTAATCCAGTCTGTCACTGATGGACATTTGGGTTGATTCCAAGTCTTTGCTATTGTGAATAGTGCCGCAGTAAACATATGTGTGCATGTGTCTTTATAGCAGCATGATTTATAATCCTTTGGGTATATACCCAGTAATGGGATGGCTGCGTCATATGGTACTTCTAGTTCTAGATCCTTGAAGAATCACCATACTGTTTTCCATAATGGTTGAACTAGTTTACAATCCCACCAACAGCGTAAAAATGTTCCTATTTCTCCACATCCTCTCCAGCACCTGTTGTTTCCTGACTCTTTAATGATTGCCATTGTAACTGGTGTGAGATGGTATCTCATTTTGGTTTTGATTTGCATTTCTCTGATGGCCAGTGATGATGAGCATTTTTTCATGTGTCTGTTGGCTGTATGAATGTCCTCTTTTGAGATATGTCTATTCATATCCTTTGCCCACTTTTTGATGGGGTTGTTTGTTTTGTTTTTTTCTTGTAAATTTGTTTGAGTTCTTTGTAGGTTCTGGATATTAGCCCTTTGTCTGATGAGTAGATTGCAAAAATTTTCTCCCATTCTGTAGGTTGCCTGTTCACTCTGATGGTAGTTTCTTTTGCTGTGCAGAAGCTCTTTAGTTTAATTACATTCCATTTGTCAATTTCGGCTTTTGTTGCTGTTGCTTTTGGTGTTTTAGACATGAAGGCCTTGCCCATGCCTATGTCCTGAATGGTATTACCTAGGTTTTCTTCTAGGGTTTTTATTGTATTAGGTCTAACATTTAAGTCTCTAATCCATCTTGAATTAATTTTCGTATAAGGAGTAAGGAAAGGATCCAGTTTCAGCTTTCTACTTATGGCTAGCCAATTTTCCCAGAACCTTTATTAAATAGGGAATCCTTTCCCCACTTCTTGTTTTTCTCAGGTTTATCAAAGATCAGATGGCTGTAGATGTGTGGTATTATTTCTGAGGGCTCTGTTCTGTTCCATTGGTCTATATCTCTGTTTTGGTACCAGTACCATGCTGTTTTGGTTACTGTAGCCTTGTAGTATAGTTTGAAGTCAGGTAGCATGATGCCTCCAACTTTGTTCTTTTGACTTAGGATTTTCTTGGAGATGCGGGCTCTTTTTTGGTTCCATATGAACTTTAAAGCAGTTTTTTTCCAATTCTGTGAAGAAACTCAATGGTAGCTTGATGGGGATGGCATTGAATCTATAAATTACCTTGGGCAGTATGGCCATTTTCACGATATTGATTCTTCCTATCCATGAGCATGGTATGTTCTTCCATTTGTTTATGTCCTCTTTTATTTCACTGAGCATTGGTTTGTAGTTCTCCTTGAAGAGGTCTTTTACGTCCCTTGTAAGTTGGATTCCTAGGTATTTTATTCTCTTTGAAGCAATTGTGAATGGAAGTTCATTCCTGATTTGGCTCTCTGTTTGTCTGTTACTGGTGTATAGGAATGCTTGTGATTTTTGCACATTAATTTTGTATCCTGAGACTTTGCTGAAGTTTCTTATCAGCTTAAGGAGATTTTGGGCTGAGACAATGGGGTTTTCTAAATATACAATCATGTCATCTGCAAACAGGGACAATTTGACTTCTTCTTTTCCTAACTGAATACCCTTTATTTCTTTCTCTTGCCTGATTGCCCTAGCCAGAACTTCCAACACTATGTTGAATAGGAGTGGTGAGAGAGGGCATCCCTGTCTTGTGCCAGTTTTCAAAGGAAATGCTTCCAGTTTTTGCCCATTCAGTATGATATTGGCTGTGGGTTTGTCATAAATAGGTCTTATGATTTTGAGATACGTTCCATCAATACCGAATTTATTGAGAGTTTTTAGCATGAAGGGCTGTTGAATTTTGTCAAAGGCCTTTTCTGCATCTATTGAGATAATCATGTAGTTTTTGTCTTTGGTTCTGTTTATATGCTGGATTACGTTTATTGATTTGCATATGTTGAACCAGCCTTGCATTCCAGGGATGAAGCCCACTTGATCATGGTGGATAAGCTTTTTGATGTGCTGCTGGATCGGGTTTGCCAGTATTTTATTGAGGATTTTTGCATTGATGTTCATCAGGGATATTGGTCTAAAATTATCTTTTTCTGTTGTTTTTCTGCCAGGCTTTGGTATCAGGATGATGGTGGCCTCATAAAATGAGTTAGGGAGGATTCCCTCTTTTTCTATTGATTGGAATAGTTTCAGAAGGAATTGTACCAGCTCGTCCTTGTACCTCTGGTAGAATTCAGCTGTGAATCCATCTGGTCCTGGACTTTTTTTGGTCAGTAGGCTATTAATTATTGCCTCAATTTCAGAGCCTGCTATTGGTCTATTCAGGGATTCAACTTCTTCCTGGTTTAGTCTTGGGAGAGTGTAAGTGTCCAAGAAATTATCCATTTCTTCTAGATTTTCTAGTTTATTTGCATAGAGGTGTTTATAGTATTCTCTGATGGTAGTTTGTATTTCTGTGGGGTTGGTGGTGATATCCCCTTTATCATTTTTTATTGCATCTATTTGATTCTTCTCTCTTTTGTTCTTTATTAGTCTTGCTAGCAGTCTATCAATTTTGTTGATCTTTTCAAAAAACCAACTCCTGGATTCATTGAGTTTTTGGAGGGTTTTTTGTGTCTCTATCTCCTTCAGTCTGCTCTGATCTTAGTTATTTCTTGCCTTCTGCTAGCTTTTGAATGTGTTTGCTCTTGCTTCTCTAGTTGTTTTAATTGTGATGTTACAGTGTCAATTTTAGATCTTTCCAGCTTTCTCTTGTGGGCATTTAGTGCTATAATTTCCCTCTACACACTGCTTTAAATGTGTCCCAGGGATTCTGGTATGTTGTATCTTTGTTCTCATTGGTTTCAAAGAACCTCTTTATTTCTGCCTTCATTTTGTAGTGTACCCAGTAGTCATTCAGGAGTAGGTTATTCAGTTTCCATGTAGTTGAGCGGTTTTGATTGAGTTTCTTAGTCCTGAGTTCTAGTTTGTTTGCACTGTGGTCTGAGAGACAGTTTGTTATAATTTCTGTTCCTGTACATTTGCTGAGGAGTGCTTTACTTCCAATTATGTGGTCAATTTTGGAATAAGTGTGATGTCGTGCTGAGAAGAATGTATATTCTGTTGATTTGGGGTGGAGAGTTCTGTAGATGTCTATTAGGTCTGCTTGCTGCAGAGATGAGTTCAATTCCTGGATATTCTTGTTAACTTTCTGTCTCGTTTATCTGTCTAATGTTGACAGTGGGGTGTTGAAGTCTCCCATTGTTATTGTATGGGAGTCTAAGTCTCTTTGTAAGTCTCTAAGGACTTGCTTTATGAATCTGGGTGCTCCTGTATTGGGTGCATATGTATTTAGGATAGTTAGCTCTTCCTGTTGAATTGATCCCTTTACCATTATGTAATGGCCTTCTTTGTCTCTTTTGATCTTTGATGGTTTAAAGTCTGTTTTATCAGAGACTAGTATTGCAACCCCTGCTTTTTTTTGTTCTCCATTTGCTTGGTAGATCTTCCTCCATCCCTTTATTTTGAGCCTATGTATGTCTCTGCATGTGAGATGGGTCACCTGAATACAGCAGATTGATGGGTCTTGACTCTTTATCCAGTTTGCCAGTCTGTGTCTTTTAATTGGAGCATTTAGTCCATTTACATTTCAGGTTAATATTGTTATTTGTGAACTTGATCCTGTCATTATGATATTAACTGGTTATTTTGCTCGTTAGTTGATGCAGTTTCTTCCTAGCCTCGATGGTTTTTACATTCTGGCATATTTTTGCAGTGGCTGGTACCGGTTGTTCCTTTCCATGTTTAGTGCTTCCTTCAGGGTCTCTTGTAAGGCAGACCTGGTGGTGACAAAATCTCTAAGCATTTGCTTATCTGTAAAGGATTTTATTTCTCCTTCACTTATGAAACTTAGTTTGGTTGGATATGAAATTCTGGGTTGAAAATTCTTTTCTTTAAGAATGTTGAATATTGGCCCCCACTCTCTTCTGGCTTGGAGAGTTTCTGCCGAGAGATCTGCTGTTAGTCTGATGGGCTTCCCTTTGTGGGTAACCTGACCTTTCTCTCTGGCTGCCCTTAACATTTATTCCTTCATTTCAACTTTGGTGAATCTGGCAATTATGTGTCTTGGAGTTGCTCTTCTCGAGGAGTATCTTTGTGGCATTCTCTGTATTTCCTGAATTTGAATGTTGGCCTGCCCTACTAGGTTGAGGAAGTCCTCCTGGATGATATCCTGAAGGGTGTTTTCCAACTTGGTTCCATTTTCCCCCTCACTTTCAGGTACCCCAATCAGACGTAGATTTGGTCTTTTTACATAATCCCATACTTCTTGCAGGCTTTGTTCATTTCTTTTTCTTCTTTTTTCTTTTGGTTTCTCTTCTCGCTTCATTTCATTCATTTGATCCTCAATCGCTGATACTCTTTCTTCCAGTTGATCGAGTCAGTTACTGAAGCTTGTGCATTTGTCACTTATTTCTCGTGTCATGGTTTTCATCTCTGTCCATTCGTTTATGGCCTTCTCTGCATTAATTATTCTGGTTATCAATTCTTCCACTCTTTTTTCAAGCTTTTTAGTTTATTTGCGCTGAGTACGTAGTTCCTCCTTTAGCTCTGAGAAGTTTGATGGACTGAAGCCTTCTTCTCTCATCTCGTCAAAGTCATTCTCCGTCCAGCTTTGATCCGTTGCTGGCGATGAGCTGCGTTCCTTTGGAGGGGGAGATGTGCTCTGAGTTTTTGAATTTCCAGCTTTTGTGCCCTGCTTTTTCCCTATCTTTGTGGTTTTATCTGCCTCTGGTCTTTGATGATGGTGACGTAGTGATGGGGTTTTGGTGTGGGTGTCCTTCCTGTTTGTTAGTTTTCCTTCTAACAGTCAGGACTCTCAGCTGTAGGTCTGTTGGAGATTGCTTGAGGTCCACTCCAGATGCTGTTTGCCTGGGTGTCAGCAGCAGAGGCTGCAGAAGATAGAATACTGCTGAACAGCGAGTGTACCTGTCTGATTCTTGCTTTGGAAGCTTCCTCTCTGGGGTGTATTCCACCGTGTGAAGTGTGGGGTGTTGGTCTGCCCCTAGTGGAGGATGTCTCCCAGTTAGGCTACTCAGGGGTCAGGGACCCACTTGAGCAGGCAGTCTGTCCGTTCTCAGATCTCAACCTCTGTGTTGGGAGATCCACCGCTCTCATCAAAGCTGTCAGACAGAGTTGCTTGCATCTGCAGAGGTTTCTGCTGATTGTTGTTGTTGTTGTTGTTGTTGTTTAGCTGTGCCCTGTCCCCAGAGGTGGAGTCTACGGAGACTGGCAGGCCTCCTTGAGCTGCTGTGAGCTCCACCCAGTTCGAGCTTCCCAGGGATTTGTTTACCTACTTCAGCCTCAGCAATGGTGGGCACCCCTCCCCAAGCCTTGCTGCTGCCTTGCGGTTAGATCGCAGACTGCTGTGCTAGCAATGAGGAAGGCTCCGTGGGCGTGGGACCCTCCCGGCCAGGTGTGGGATATAATCTCCTGGTGTGCCCGTTTGCTTAAAGCGCAGTATTGGGGTGGGAGTTACCTGATTTTCCAGGTGTTGTGTGTCTCTGTTCCCCTGGCTAGGAAAAGGGGTTCCCTTCCCCCTTGCGCTTCCCAGGTGAGGTGATGCCTCGCCCTGCTTCACCTCTCGCTGGTTGAGCTGCAACAGCTGACCAGCACTGATTGTCCGGCACTCCCCAGTGAGATGAACCCAGTACCTCAGTTGATAATGCAGAAATCACCTGTCTTCTGTGTCGCTCGCGCTGGGAGCTGGAGACTGGAGCTGTTCCTATTCGGCCATCTTGCTCCGCCCCCCTCAGCTCTCCTTTATAACACCTATTCAGGTACAATCTGGTGACATTTTTTCCTTTCAATACTTCCTGTTGTTCATTTTGTCTCAATTTCATTCCTATGAAAATATTAAAAAGTATCATATGAATGTCATGGAGAAGTGTCTTGTTTTCTGTTTTAAATGTGGGAAATCTTCTAGTTGGTTAAGTATCACTCTTAGCTATAAATGATAGAATTTGCCTGGAGAAGCCAGCTCTCCAGAAGAAAAAACCCTAATTAATAGTGTTTCCTAATTCCCATGGTGCAAATACTTCTACATGACCAAATCCAACCAACATCATTGAATGAGGAGTTGAAAAAATATGTGCAATAACATATTATTATGTAGTATTTCCACCATACAAATCAAATAGGTAAAAAATGCTGAAGAGTAAAAATAGTAGGGAAATGTTGTGAAATAAATAGAAAATTGTGAGTTTGAATATTTACTCATTTCAAAAAACTTTTAAGTTCAGGGGTACATGTGCAGGTTTGTTACATAAGTAAACTTACATCACAGGAGTTTTCTGACAAATTATTTCATCACCAAGATATTAAACCTAGTATCCATTAGTTATTTTTCCTGATCCTCTCCCTCCTCCCACCCTGATCCTCTGATAGGCCCTAGTACCTGTTGTTCCCCTCTATGTGTCCATGTGCTCTCATCATTTATCTCCCACTTATAAGTGAGAATATGCAGTATTTGGTTTTCTGTTTCTGTGTTAGTTTGCTAAGGAGAATGGCCTCCAGCTCCACCCATTTTCCTGCAAAGGACATGATCTCATCCTTTTTTATAGCTGTATAGTATTCCATGATGTATATGTACCACAATTTCTTTATCCAGTTTAACATTAATGTGCGTTTAGGTTGATTCCATGTCTTTGCTATTTTGAATAGTGATGCAGTGAACATATGCATGCATGTGCCTTTATGACCGAACAATTTACATTCCTTTTATTTGATTTGGCATTTCTGTTTCAGGTCTTTGAGGATTTGCCACATTGTTTTCCACAATGGTTGAACTAATTTATACTCCAAACAGTGTATAAGTGTTCCTTTTTTCCTGCAACCTCACCAGCATCTGTTATTTTTTGACTTTTTAATAATAGCCATTCGACTGGTGTGGTATCTAATTGTGATTTTGATTTGTATTTCTGTAATGATCAGTGATATTCAGCTTTTTTTCATATGGTTGTTGGCCACATGTATGTCTTCTTTTGAAAAGTGTCTGTCCTTTGCTCACTCTTTGATAGGGTTCTTTGTTATTTTTCTTGTAAATTTAAGTTCCTTATCGATGCTAGATATTAGACCTTTATTCACATGCATAGTTCGCAAATATTTTCTCCCATCCTGTATGTTGTCTGTTTACTCTGTTGATAGTTTCTCTTGCTCTTCAGAAACCTTAAGTTTAATTAGATCCCATTTGTCAATTTTTGTTTTTGTTGTGATTGCTTGTGGCTTAAGTCACAAAACACTGCTCAAACAAATCAGAGATGACACAAACAAATGGAAAAACATTCCATACTCATGAATAGGAAAAATCAATATTGTTAAAATAGCCATACTGCACAAAACATTTCATAGATTCAATGCTACTCCTATTAAACTACCAGTGGCATTCATCATAGAACTAGAAAAAACATTTTAAAATTTATATGGAACCAAAAAAATAGCCCAAATAGCCAAGGCAATTCTTAGCAAAAAGAACAAAGCTGGAGGAATTGTGATACTTTGATTTTAATATAGTGTATTTAATTATAAGTTCATATGATTTGACTTTTAGTAATGGTTATGTTTAACACTGTCAAAATTCTTAAATTTAATTGGCTCTTGAAAGCCATTTTGAGCTGACTCTAGCACACCACTACCTCTGACACTGTTGGACTCTGGAGGCTCCAGAAAAGGGGTAAGAAAGCTTCTAAGAACAGTGGCTACCACCACAGGTATGATTGCTATCAGTGTAGAAAGAATCAAGCCTGAGATCCTGTAGACTTTCTGAGAGATTAGTGAGTTTTTGATCCTTCAACTTGGGAAACAAAGTACATGCTTCCATTGATATGGGTTAAAAATGATGATTGTTTTTTTCCTTCAGAAGTGTTCTTTGTACATAAAATTAAATAAATATGATTAATGTGTTTAAGGTGAACTTTTCTAAAATATGAGAGTTTCATTAAATGCATTGGGCTCTATTGTGAGTATTTTGGCTCACTTATATTATGATTTAAATAGGATTTGGTCAGCTAAACTGGAAACTCAACTGCCGTTTGTAAAATATATTCCTTGAACAAGCATTCTGGGTTTCTTCTTAGAAATGAACATTTTAAACAAAACTACTTAGTAAGTTGATGATTTTTGTTAGTTATTATTGATTACATTTTCTATTTGTTATAGTTGGTGGCAATGACACCAAAGAGGCAATGAATATCGTTGAAGATACAGCTTTTCATAGTAAAGTGAAGGTTGTTATGCTCTAATTGGTAAAAGCCAATTAGAGCACTTTATATTTTTATAGAGCAGGTGAAACCCCTTCTCTACTAAAAATACAAAAAAGTAGCTGGGTGTGGTGGCACACACCTGTAGTCCCAGCTACACGGGAAGCTGAGGCACGAGAGTCACTTGAACCCGGGAGGCGGAGGTTGCAGTGAGTTGAGATCATGCCACTGCACTCCAGCCTGGGTGACAGAGTGAGACTCCATCTCAAATATATACATATAATTTTTAATATATATATATTTATATATATGTGTGTGTGTGTATATGTGTGTATATATATCCCATTTAGAGGATAGGTTTCCTGAATCATTTCCATAGATTCAAAACAGAAGACATTTTTATCTAGTGTGGTATATGCTTGTTTATATTATTTTACAATGAGGAGCTTTACCTGTTTAAGCGACCAGGTTAATTTATTCATGCAGCTTCATTGTATGGCTTTTGTGAATATTTTGTATTGTTCTGACAAGTTTTGAGGACAAGGAAAATGCTAAAAACTCTAGATAGAACAACTAAATATGAGCCTAAAGATAGTTTCAAGTACACCAGATGCTAGAAATATATTTATATAGAAAGTGAAATAGATTCTGATATATAATAAAGGTAGATGTGCTCAAAGAAATGCAGGAAGTAAACAGTATCTTTCTTAAGACTGCTTGCTGAAGGAAAATTATATCCCAAATTAACTTGATTTGTCATATAGAGTGGCAAGTAGTTTTGTTCTAAACTTCATTCATTTTGAGAAGTTAGTTCTTATTGAAGCCCAACAATCTGATTTGAAAAAGAATCATTCTTTTTTTAAGTTTAAAACATAAGAAAAATTGATTGAAAAATTTTCCAAATGCCAAATATCATTACTTATATAGTTAAGTATTTATTTATAATCCACTTACCTATTATCCATTATGCATATATATGTTAGAAGGGTTATAAAGTTACATTGTTTAAGTTAAATAACTTGTTTAATTTGAACACCCTTTTCCCTCAAAACTATAAACCTTTTAACTCAGTAATACAGACATTTCCACAGTGATGTTTCTGCTAATGAAACCAAGTGAGTCGAGTTGACGATGCTCTCTCAACCTTTTGAATATGCAGATATTTACAGCAAATAATGCTCTGCATTTAATAGCTAGCCCTTGGAGCCTTTGCCTTCATCTTTCATCTAAATTGCCTGCACACATTCCCTAGAACTGATGAACTGTCAAATGCATCATGAGATGTGGGCCTTGGGGTTAATTTATAGCACTACTGTCTTCTACACTGAGTAAAGCCACTTTTCTTTTTTAAAGCTCTACATAAATATTTTGTAAAGCAACTCTGGTTAACATGTGTCCTAGTTTGAGTTCTTCATTATTACAGTCTTGAAGAATTGTTTGGTGAAAAGAAAAAATATATATATTAGATATTGTTTTAGTCCATTTTCTGTTGCTATAATGGAATACCTGAGACTGGGTAATTTATAAAGAAAAAAAAATGTTTCTAACAGTTCTGGAGGCTGGGGAATCTAAGGACAAGATATCACATCTGGTGAGAGCCTTCTTGCTAGTAGATGCTATCTGCAGAGTTCCGAGGTGGCCAAGGGTATCACATGGCAAGAGAGCATCAAGAGAGAGCCAACCTGGCTTTTATAACAGTCCAACTCTCATAATAACTAACCTGTTCCTGTGATAATCCATCAATCCATTAACCAACTAACCCATGAATTTATTAACCCATTAATCCATGAAGCCATGAATGGATTAGTCCATTCATGAGGCCTCATAACTCTTATCACCTCTTAAAGGCCCTGCCTTTTTTTTTTTTTTTTTTTTTTTTTTTGAGACAGAGTCTCGCTCTGTCACCCAGGCTGGAGTGCAGTGGTGCAATCTCAGCTCACTGCACCCTCCGCCTCCCAGGCTCACACCATTCTCTTGCCTCAGCCTCCCAAGCAGCTGGGACTACAGGCTCCCACCACCACGCCCAGCTAATTTTTGGGTATTTTTTAGTAGAGACGGGGTTTCACTGTGTTTGCCAGAATGGTCTCGATCTCCTCACCTCGTGATCCACCCGCCTCGGCCTCCCAAAGTGCTGGGATTACAGGTGTGAGACACCGCGCCTGGCCGGCTGCGCCTTTTGATACTATTACATTGGGATTAAATTCCAATGTGAGTTACAGAAGGGACAAACATTCAAACCATAGCGTATGTTTTCTGTTCACTTAAGATCTCTGTTTCAAAGTTTTAGATATTTTGTTGCTTAGTTAACAATTATTAAATAATGCTGCAAGTAGTGAAGGTATCTTGGTTTAAATAGTAATGCAGAGAAAAAGTCTAATGTGTGACCATTAGCCAGAATATTGTCTTTCTGTTACTCTTATTTTGGACACTTGAGTTCAGAATATTTTTTAAATTTGTTATTGGATTTGTTTATACTTTACACTTTTCTTATTTGTTGATATGCCTATCATCTTTCAAAAACCTGTTCTTAATCTTAAATGTAAACTGGTTTCCTGGGGATTTTGTAAAAATTTGCATTTGTATGATGACTTATGAGTGAAATTAGTTTCTTATATATTGTGTTACCATTAATCGTTCTTATAAACTTTGACATCAGTTTTACAGATAAAAGCATTATGGTACAGGTACATGAAGACTAATTATTTTTCCTTTAGAAAATGTTATTTTTTAATCCTAGGCCCCCAGCTTTCTTATGTTTTAAGAATAAAAGCATTTTTTTGTTTTTGTTTTTGTTTTTATTATACTTTAATATGTGCACAACGTGCAGGTTTGTTACATATGTATACATGTGCCATGTTGGTGTGCTGCACCCATTAACTCGTCATTTACATTAGGTATATCTCCTAATGCTATCCCTCACCGCGACCCCCTCTCCACAATAGGACCCGGTGTGTGATGTTCCCCTTCCTGTGTCCAAGTGATCTCATTGTTCCATTCCCACCTATGAGTGAGAACATGCAGTATTTGGTTTTCTGTTCTTGCAATAGTTTGCTGAGAATGATGGTTTCCAGCTGCATCCATTTCTCTACAAAGGACAGGAACTCATCCTTTTTTTATGGTTGCATAGTACTCCATGGTGTATATGTGCCACATTTTCTTAATCCAGTCTGTCACTGATGGACATTTGGGTTGATTTCAACTCTTTGCTATTGTGAATAGTGCCGCAATAAACATAAGTGTGCATGTGTCTTTATAGCAGCATGACTTATAATCCTTTGGGTATATACTCAGTAATGGGATGGCTGAGTCAAATGGTATTTCTAGTTCTAGATTCCTGAGGAATCACCACACTGTTTTCCACAATGGTTGAACTAGTTTACAGTCCCAGCAACAGTGTAAAAGTGTTCCTATTTCTCCACATCCTCTCCAGCACCTGTTGTTTCCTGATTTTTTTAATGATTGCCATTGTAACTGGTGTGAGATGGTATCTCATTTGGGTTTTGATTTGCATTTCTCTGATGGCCGGTGATGATGAGCATTTTTTCATGTGTCTGTTGGCTGTATGAATGTCTTCTTTTGAGAAGTGTCTGTTCGTATCCTTTGCCCAGTTTTTGATGGGGTTGTTTGCTTTTTTTTCTTGTAAATTTGATTCAGTTCTTTATAGGTTCTGGATATTAGCCCTTTGTCAGATGAGTAGATTGCAAAAATTTTCTCCCATTCTGTAGGTTGCCTGTTCACTCTGATGGTAATTTCTTTTGCTGTGCAGAAGCTCTTTAGTTTAATTGGATCCCATTTGTCAATTTTGGCTTTTGTTGCCGTTGCTTTTGGTGTTTTAGACATGAAGTCCTTGCCCACACATTATTGTGTGGGAGTCTACGTCTCTTTGTAAGTCTCTAAGGACTTCATAAATGGTATTACCTAGGTTTTCTTCTAGGGTTTTTATGGTATTAGGTCTAACATTTAAGTCTCTAATCCATCTTGAATTAATTTTTGTATAAGGAGTAAGGAAAGGATCCAGTTTCAGCTTTCTACTTATGGCTAGCCAATTTTCCCAGCACCTTTATTAAATAGGGAATCCTTTCCCCACTTCTTGTTTTTCTCAGGTTTGTCAAAGATCAGATGGCTGTAGATGTGTGGTATTATTTCTGAGGGCTCTGTTCTGTTCCATTGGTCTATATCTCTGTTTTGGTACCAGTACCATGCTGTTTTGGTTACTGTAGCCTTGTAGTATAGTTTGAAGTCAGGTAGCGTGATGCCTCCAGCTTTGTTCTTTTGGCTTAGGATTGTCTTGGCAATGTGGGCTCTTTTGTGGTTCCATATGAACTTTAGAGCAGTTTTTTCCAATTCTGTGAAGAAACTCATTGATAGCTTAATGGAGATGGCATTGAATCTATAAATTACCTTGGGCAGTATGGCCATTTTCACAATATTGATTCTTCCTATCCATGAGCATGATATGTTCTTCCATTTGTTTATGTCCTCTTTTATTTCACTGAGCAGTGGTTTATAGCTCTCCTTGAAGAGGTCTCTTTGAAGCAATTGTGAATGGGAGTTCATTCATGATTTGGCTCGGTGTTACTGGTGTATAAGAATGCTTGTGATTTTTGCACATTAATTTTGTATCCTGAGACTTTGCTGAAGTTTCTTATCAACTTAAGGAGATTTTTGGGCTGAGACAATGGGGTTTTCTAAATATACAATCATGTCATCTGCAAACAGGGACAATTTGACTTCTTCTTTTCCTAACTGAATACCCTTTATTTCTTTCTCTTGCCTGATTGCCCTAGCCAGAACTTCCAACACTATGTTGAATAGGAGTGGTGAGAGAGGGCATCCCTGTCTTGTGCCAGTTTTCAAAGGGAATGCTTCCAGTTTTTGCCCATTCAGTATGATATTGGCTGTGGGTTTGTCATAAATAGGTCTTATGATTTTGAGATACGTTCCATCAATACCGAATTTATTGAGAGTTTTTAGCATGAAGGGCTGTTGAATTTTGTCAAAGGCCTTTTCTGCATCTATTGAGATAATCATGTGGTTTTTGTCTTTAGTTCTGTTTGTATGCTGGATTACATTTATTGATTTGCGTGTGTTGAAACAGCCTTGCATCCCAGGGATGAAGCCCCCTTGATCATGGTGGATAAGCTTTTTGATGTGCTGCTGGATTTCATTTGCCAATATTCTATTGAGGATTTTTACATCGATGTTCATCAGGGATATTGGTCTAAAATTCTCTTTTTTTGTTGTGTCTCTGTCAGGCTTTGGTATCAGGATGATGGTGGCCTTGTAAAATGAGTTAGGGAGGATTCCCTCTTTTTCTGTTGATTGGAATAGTTTCAGAAGGAATGGTACCAACTCCTTCTTGTACCTCTGGTAGAATTCGGCTGTGAATCCGTCTGGTCCTGGACTTTTTTTGGTCAGTAGGCTATTAATTATTGCCTCAATTGCAGAGCCTGCTATTGGTCTATTCAGGGATTCAACTTCTTCCTGGTTTAGTCTTGGGAGAGTGTAAGTGTCCAAGAAATTATCCATTTCTTCTAGATTTTCTAGTTTATTTGCTTAGAGGTGTTTATAGTATTCTCTGATGGTAGTTTTTATTTCTGTGGGGTCGGTGGTGATATCCCCTTTATCATTTTTTATTGCATGTATTTGATTCTTCTCTCTTTTCTTTTTTATAAGTCTTGCTAGCGGTCTATCAATTTTGTTGATCTTTTCACAAAACAAGCTCCTGGATTCATTGTTTTTTTGGAGGGTTTTTTTGTGTCTCTATCTCCTTCAGTTCTGCTCTGATCTTAGTTATTTCTTGCCTTCTGCTAGCTTTTGAATGTGTTTGCTCTTGCTTCTCTAGTTGTTTTAATTGTGATGTTACAGTGTCAATTTTAGATCTTTCCAGCTTTCTCTTGTGGGCATTTAGTGCTATAAATTTCCCTCTACACACTGCTTTAAATGTGTCCCAGAGATTCTGGTATGTTGTATCTTTGTTCTCACTGGTTTCAAAGAACATCTTTATTTCTGCCTTCATTTCATTATGTACCAAGTAGTCATTCAGGAGCAGGTTGTTCAGTTTCCGTGTAGTTGAGCAGTTTTGATTGAGTTTCTTAGTCCTGAGTTCTATTTTCATTGCACTGTGGTCTGAGAGACAGTTTGTTATAATTCCTGTTCTTTTACATTTGCTGAGGAGTGCTTTACTTCCACCTCTGTGGTCAATTTTGGAATAAGTGCGATGTGGTGCTGAGAGGAATGTATAGTCTGTTGATTTGGGGTGGAAAGTTCTGTAGATGTCTATTAGGTCTGCTTGGTGCAGAATTGAGTTCAATTCCTGGATATCCTTGTTAACTTTCTGTCTCGTTGGTCTGTCTAATGTTGACAGTGGGGTGTTAAAGTCTCCCATTATTGTGTGGGAGTCTAAGTCTCTTTGTAAGTCTCTAAGGACTTGCTTTATGAATCTGGGTGCTCCTGTATTGGGTGCATATATATTTAAGATAGTTAGCTCTTCTTGTTGAATTGATCCCTTTACCACTATGTAATGGCCTTCTTTGTCTCTTCTGATCTTTGTCAGTTTAAAGTCTGTTTTATCAGAGACTAGTATTGCAACCCCTGCTTTTTTTTGTTTTGTTTTCCATTTGCTTAGTAGTTCTTCCTCCATCCCTTTATTTTGAGCCAACGTGTGTCTCTGCATGTGAGATGGGTCTCCTGACTACAGCAAACTGATGGGTCTTGACTCTTTATCCAATTTGCCAGTCCATGTCTTTTAATTGGACCATTTAGTCCATTTACATTTAACATTAATATTGTTAAGTGTGAACTTGATCCTGTCATTATGATATTAGCTGGTTATTTTGCTCGCTAGTTGATGCGGTTTCTTCCTAGCATCGATGGACTTTACATTTTGATATGTTTTTGCAATGGCTGGTACCTGTTGTTTCTTTCCATGTTTAGTGCTTCCTTCAGGATCTCTTGTAGGGCAGGCCTGGTGGTGATAGTATCTCTAAACATTTGCTTGTCTGTAAAGGATTTTATTTCTCCTTCACTTATGAAACTTAGTTTGGCTGGATATGAAATTCTGGGTTGAAAATTCTTTTCTTTAAGAATGTTGAATATTGGCCCCCACTCTCTTCTGGCTTGGAGAGTTTCTGCCGAGAGATCTGCTATTAGTCTGATGGGCTTCTCTTTGTGTGTAACCTGACCTTTCTCTCTGGCTGCCCTTAACATTTTTTCCTTCATTTCAACTTTGGTGAATCTGACAATTATGTGTCTTGGAGTGGCTCTTCTCGAGAAGTATCTTTGTGGCATTCTCTGTATTTCCTGAATTTGAATGTTGGCCTGCCTTACTAGGTTGAGGAAGTTCTCCTGGATGATATCCTGCAGAGTGTTTTCTATCTTGGTTCCATTTTCCCCGACATTTTCAGGCACACCAATCAGACATAGATTTGGTCTTTTCACATAATCCCATGTTTCTTGGAGGCTTTGTTCATATCTTTTTACTCTTTTTTCTCTACACTTCTCTTCTCACTTCATTTCATTCATTTGATCTTCAATCTCTGATGGTCTTTCTTCCAGATGATCAAGTCGGTTACTAAAGTTTGTGCATTTGTCATGTAGTTCTCGTGTTATGGTTTTCATCTCTATCATTTCTTTTAAGGACTTCTCTACATTGATTATTCTAGTTACCCATTTGTCAAATCTTTTTTCAAGGTTTTTAGTTTCTTTGAGCTCGTTATGTAGTTCCTCCTTTAGCTCTGAGAATTTTGATCGACTGAAGCCTTCTTCTCTCAACTCGTCAAAGTCATTCTCCATCCAGCTTTGTTCTGTTGCTGGCGATGAGCTGCGTTCCTTTGGAGGGGGAGATGTGCTCTGAGTTTTTGAATTTCCAGCTTTTGTGCCCTGTTTTTTCCCCATCTTTGTGGTTTTATCTGCCTTTTGTGGTTTTATCTGGTCTTTGATGATTGTGACGTACTGATGGGGTTTTGGTGTGGGTGTCCTTTCTGTTTGTTAGTTTTCCTTCTAACAGTCAGGACCTTCAGCTGTAGGTCTGTTGGAGTTTGCTTGAGGTCCACTCCAGACCCTGTTTTCCTGGGTATCAGCAGCAGAGGCTGCAGAAGATAGAATATTGCTGAACATTGAGTGTTGCTGTCTGATTCTTGCTCTGGAAGCTTTGTCTCAGGGTTGTACCCCACCATGTGAGGTGTGAGGTGTCAGTCTACACCTAGTGGGGGATGTCTCCCAGTTAAGCTACTCGGGGGTCAGGGACCCACTTGAGTAGGCAGTCTGTTCATTCTCAGATCTCAACCTCCATGCTGGGAGATCCACTGTTCTCTTCAAAGCTGTCAGAAGGGGGCATTTGCCTCTGCCGAGGTTTCTGCTGCTTTTTGTTTAGCTATGACCTGTCCCCAGCAGAGGAGTCTACAGAGGCAGGCTGGCCTCCTTGAGCTGTGTTGGGCTCCACCCAATTCGAGCTTCCAGGCAGCTTTTTTTACCTACTTCAGCCTCAGCAATGGCAGGCACCCCTCCCCCAGCCTCACTGCTGCCTTGCAGTTAGATCTCAGACTGCTGTGCTAGCAATGAGGGAGGCTCCGTGGGTGTGGGACCCTCTGGGCCAGGTGTGGGATATAATCACCTGGTATGCCGTTTGCTAAGACCCTTGGTAAAGCGCAGTATTAGGGTGGGAGTTACCCGATTTTCCAGGTGTTGTGTGTTTCAATTTCCTTTGGCTAGGAAAAGGAATTCCCTTCCCCCTTGTGCTTCCCAGGTGAGGGGATGCCTCGCCGTGCTTCAGCTCTCACTAGTGGGGCTGCATCCGCAGACCAGCACCAACTCTCCAACACGCCCCAGTGAGATGAACCCGGTACCTCAGTTGAAAATGATTCACTTGAGTTCTGTGTCACTCATGCTGGGATCTGGAGACTGGAACTGTTCCTATTCAGCCATCTTGGGAGTGCCCCCCTGTTTTGTTTTGTTTTGTTTTGTTTGAGACAGAGTCTTGCTCTGTCACCTGTGTGCGATCTCCACTCACTGCAAGCTCTGCCTTCCGGGTTCACGCCATTCTCCTGTGTCAGCCTCCTGAGTAGCTGGGACTACAGGAGCACCTGCCACCATGCCTGGCTAAATTTTGTATTTTTAGTGGAGATGGGGTTTCACCATGTTTGCCAGGATCGTCTCGATCTCCTGACCTCATGATCCACCTGCCTCGGCCTCCCAAAGTGCTGGAATTACAGATGTGAGCCACTGCACGCGGCCCAGAATAAAAGTTTTTAAAAATCATCTGGTTACTTTTTCTCCCTATAACTTGTTGAAAATGTGATTGAAAACTGAAGGTAATGCATTTCGGTGATAATTTCATGTCCCAGTTCTTGCATTTATTGGCCATATAACTTTGTAAAATCACTTAACCTCTGAGCTTTCATTATCTATAAAGTTAGTAAAAATCAAAGACTATTACCTAAGAAAACTGATTTGGAAATTCTAAAGTGCTCTGTAAGTCTACATTTTCTTGGATAAATCCAACTGATAAAACAATAATTATATTGCAGAGATGAAAGAAGAAATGGCAGTTGGGTGGATGTGTGCCTGAATAAAGACCCACACAGGATCAGTTGGTTAGTCTTATGGACAATGGCCACCTACTATGATATAGCCATTCATAAAGCATGTTTTCTATTTCAAAATGAGTTAAAGATATGAAACAGGAAATATTTCTCTATACCAGTGAACCTCAAACTCTAGCATTGTCAGATTCATCAGGAGGACTTTTTAAAACACTGATTACTGAGCCTTGCTCCCAGAATTTCTGATTCAAGTCAGAATGGGCTGATAAATTACATTTCTAGAAAGTTCTCTGGTGAACTTGCAGCTACTACATTTTAAAGATAACTGAACTTACACTATGAATGAAAAGAATGTTTAAAGAGTGTTAATAATAATGACTAGCTGGCATTTACTTTGCTAAGCAGGGACTTTATTTGGAGTTAGATGACAGGATGCTGATTACTGATTTGGTCATTAAGATACAAAAGTCACCATGTGTATTAGTCCATTCTCATGCTGCTATGAAGAAATACCTGAGACTGGGAAATTTACAAAGGAAAGAGGTTTCATTGACTCAAAGTTCCAAGGGGCTGGGGAGGCTTCAGGAAACTTACAATCGTGGCTGAAGAGGAAACAAACATGTTCTTCCTCACATGGGAGCAAGAAGAAGTGCTGAGCAAAGGGGTAAAAGCACCATCAGATCTTGTGAGAACTCACTATCATGAGAATAGCATGGTGGGGACTCCCCCCATGATTCAGTTACCTCCCACCAGGTCCCTCTCTCATCTTATTCAAGATGAGATTTGGATTGGGGACACAGCCAAACCACATCACCATGTAATTTACCTTTAGAAACACAATTGAGAGCTCAAAGCAAATTTAGAGTTAATCCTTATCATTTTCCAGATGAGAAAATGGAAGTCAAGCAGAAATAAGTGACAAAGAATTACTAAAAACATTATATAAAAAATTTATAAAAGTCCCACAGAAAGTTCTTAACAAAAATGGGGCTGGGATTATCCACCCAGTGCTGATTCTACTCCAAATGTTGCCTTTGGAGAATTTCTTTCTCTTATTTAAATAGGTAAAGGAAAAGAGGAAACATAGACCAGAGAAGTTTCCCCTTGCCTAGATATTTGTGGAGTCGTGGGCTCAGCATATTGTGGGGATTTCTCAAAGTAAGTTATGAGTCAGTCAGTCAGTCAATCAGTCAATCACATTGGCTCTAAGAAATTAGATGCTTATTACATCCATGGATTTTTCTTGCCGATTATGCAGTTAATAAAGACTCATTAAAGTTGTCAAGAACCAATTAATTTCTCATTAATGCAGCCCAGGTTAAAGGAGACAATGAATACAAAGTATATTTATGTTTAGATTGTTCTGGATTTCCATTTAACAGTATTTAAAATATTTGTCCCCTAAACTGAAACCTCACCTGCCTAATTGCTTCCTTTCAGTTGTTTCTCATTAATATATAAGTCAACTTGCTCACATTCTAAAGTGAAATGAAATAAATCTGCAGGGGATGTGGAAGGGTCTGATGCAGAATTGCATTGGGCAGTTTGTTGATGCAAATACATGGACTGCTGCTCCTTTATATTCACATCTCAGGAGAAGCTGCCTTGTGAGATTTTAGGCAATTGTATTTTTGCTGTCTTACAGCAGTAGATTGGTTTGTTATCCTTAAAGGGAATCAATCAGCTGGAGTCAAATCATTTGGTAGAGGATCAGCAGGCACAGTCTGTCCTTGAGCCATGATGCCAAAGAGCTGAAATGTGTTTTGGTAAAGGTTTTATGTGCTGAACTTAGAACTAGCTTCTCTTCCTAGAGCAAGTAGTGATTTGTACCCAGCAGATGGTAAAGAATGCTGATTTAAATTAGTTTTACTCCACATCTAAGAGAGAAAACGTAGCTGTTTTTCAAAATATGTTATAGTAAATTAAAATTTCAAAGTATGTACACATTTTAAACATAGAAATGTATAAATATATTTTATATAAAGTACACACACACACACACACACATACACACACACACACTATTCCTTTCAATAAAGGATGCTCAGTTACCCTCTGAGCAGACTTTAATATACAGGTGCTGGTTCTAACACTGGTCTATGCTCTTTGTAAAGTTCCTTTGATTGTTCCGCTTAAAGTTCATGTACAATATCCAGTTTGAGGCATTGTCATTCATAGCCTTAGCATAGTATAAAGCCTCAGGATAGTGTAAGACACATTGAAAGGATCGTCCTGGAGCATCATTAACTCTGTACACTTATCAACAGAGTTAGCCCACTTTAGAGAGTGGTGTTTCAATAGTATTGGCATACGTGTTGATTTTTTATTAATAATTTCAACTTTTATTTTACATTCAGGGGATACATGTGCAGATTTGTTGCATGCGTATATCTCCTGATGCTGAGGTTTGGGTTATTAATGGTCCTAACCTCCAGGTAGTGAGCATAATACCCAATAAGTATTTTTTCAGCCCCTGCTCCCCTCCCCTATGCTCTTTCTAGTAGTCCCCAATGTGTCTTGTTCCTATCTTTACGTCCATGTGTACCCAATGTTTAGCTCCCACTTGTAAGAGAGAACAAGGTATTTGCTTTTCTGTTTCTGTGTTAATTCACTTAGAATGATGACCTCCAGTTATATCCATGTTGCTGCAAATGGACATGATTTTGAGATACTCTTTTGGCTGCATAGTGTTGCCACATTTTCTTTATCCAGTTCACCATTAATAGGCACCTAGGTTGATTCTATGTCTTTGCTATTGTGAATAGTAGTATGATAAACATGCATGTATAGGTGTTGTTTTAGTAGACTTATTTTCGTTTGGGTATGTATCCAGTAATGGGATTGCTGGGTTGAAAAGTAGATCCTTTTTTAGTTCTTTGAGAGACCTCCAAACTGCTTTCTATAGTGGCTGAACTAATTTACATTCCCACCAAAAACATATAACCATTCCTTTTTCTCCATGACCTTGCCAGCATCTGTTACTTTTTGTCTTTTTGATAATATCCATTCTGACTGCTGTAAGATGGTACCTCATTGTAGTTTTGATTTGTATTTCTTTGATGATTACTACTGTTGGGCATTTTTTCATGTTTGTTAGCTGCCTGTATGTCTTCTTTTAAGAACTATCTGTTCGAATCCTGTTGCCCCTTATTTATTTGTTTATTTATTTTTGGAGACAGGGTCTTGCTCTGTCACCCAGGCTGCAATGCAGTGGCATGTTCACTGCATCCTCGACCTCCCAGACTCAAGCAATCCTCCCACTTCAGCCTCCCAAGTATCCAGGACTACAGGAATGTGCCCCCACATCTGGCTAATTTTTTTATTTTTTTATTTTTGTAGAGATTGGGTCTCCCTATGTCGCTCAAGCTGGTCTTGAAGTCCTGGACTTAAGTGATCTTCTTGCCTTTGCCTCCCAAAATGATAGGATTACAGATATAAGTCACAGTACCCAGCCTCTTTGCCTACTTTTTAATGGGGTTATTGGTTTTTTGCTTGTTTTGTTCTTTAAGGTTTTTTTGTAGAGTCTGGATATTAGACCTTTTTGGATGCATACTTTGCAAATATTTTCTCCCATTCTGAGTTGTCTGTTTATTCTGTTGAAAGTTTCTTTTGCTGCTCCAAAGCACTGTAGTTTAATTAGGCCACACTTGTCAATTTTTGTTTTTGTTGCAATTGCTTTCAAGGACTTGGTCACAAATTCTTTGCCAAGGCTTATATCCAGAATGATATTTCCTAGGTTTCTGTCCAGGATTTGTATATTTTTAAGCCTTACATTTAAATCTTTAATCCATCTTCAATTAATTTTTCTATAGGTGAACTGTAAAAGTCCAGTTTTATTATTCTGCATACGTCTAGCCAGTTATCCCAGCACCAATTATTAAATAGGGAGTCCTTTCCCCATTGCTTATTTTTGTATACTTCAGCAAATATCAGATTGTTGTAGGTGTGTGACTCTATTTGGTTCCACAGGCCCATGTGTCTGATTTTTATCAATACCATGCTGTTTTGGTACTTACAGTATAGTTTGAAGTTGGATAATGTGATGCTTCCAGTTTTGTTCTTTTTACTTAGGACTGATTTGGCTATTTGGGCTCTTTTTTTTTTTGCTTCCATATGAATTTTAGAACAGTGTTTGTGTAGTTTTGTAAAAAATGGCATTGGTAGTTTGAAAAGAATAGCATTGAATCTGTAAATTATTTTGGGCAGTAAGGTCATTTGAATGATATCAGTTATTTCAATCCATGAGCATGGTGTGTTTTTCCATTTATTTGTGTTATCTATGATTTCTTTCATCAGTGTTTTGTAGTTCTCTTTGCAGAAATATTTCGCCTCCTTGGTTACATGTATTCCTTTGTGGGTTTTTTTTGTTTGTTTGTTTGGTTGGTTGGTTTTTGTTTTGTTTTGTTTTGTTTTGTTTGTGTGTGTGTGGCTATTACAAATGGGATTGCATTCTTGATTTGGCTCTCAGCTTGGGTGTTATTGGTGCTAAGAAATGCTACTGATTTTTGTATATTGATTTTGTTCCCTAGGAGTTTACTAAAGTCATTTATCAACTCTAGAATTCTTTTGATACAATAGGATTTTCTTGATATAGAGTTGTATCATCAGCAAAGAAAGATAATTTGACTTCATCTTTTCCTATTTGATGCCTTTTATTTCTTTGTCTTGCCTGATTATTCTGGCTAGACTTCTAGTACTATGTTGAATAGAAGTAGTGAGAGTGGGCATCCTTATCGTATTTCTATTCTTAAGGGATTGCTTCCAGCTTTTCCTGTTCAGTATGATGTTGCCTGTGTGTTTGTTATAGATGGCTCTTATTATTTTGAAGTATGTTCTTTCTATGCCTAGTTTCTTGAGGGTGTCTATCATGAAGAGGTGTTGGGTTTTATTGAAAGCTTTCTTTGTGTCTATTAAGGTGAACATATGGGTGTTGTTTTTAAATTTTGTTTATTTGATGAATCACATTTATTGATTTGTGTATGTGGAACCAACCTTGCATCCCAGGAATAAAGTCTACTTGATATAGTGAATTAACTTTTGATGTGCACATTGATTTGGTTAGTGTTTTGTTGAGTGTTTTTGCATCAATATTCTTCAGGGATATTGTCCTGTAGTTTTCTTTTTTCATTGTGTCTTTGCCAACTTTTTGGTATCAGGGTGACACTGGCTTCATAGAATGAGTTGGGGGAAGTCCCTTTTTGATTTTTTGGAATAGTTTTAGTAGAATTGGTACCATCTTTTCTCTGTATGTCTGGTATAATTCAGCTGTGAATCAATCTGGTCTGGGGCTTTTTGGGGTTGGAACGTTTTTTGTGACTATTTCAATAACAGAATTCAATGTTGTTCTGTTCACAGTTTCAATTTCCTCCTGATTCAATTTTGGGAAGTTGTATATTACCAGGAATTTATTCATTTCATCTAGATTTTGTAGTTTGTGGACATAACAATCCTTGAGATACTTTTTTTTTTTTTTTAATTTCGGTAGGAGCAGCTGTAATGTCACCTTCATCATTTCTGACTGTGTTCATTTGGATCTTCTCTCTCTCTTTCTCCCTTTTTGTTGTTGTTAATGTAGCTAGAGGTCTATCAGTCTTGTTTATCTTTTCAAAGAATCAGCTTTCGGTTTCTCTGATCATTTGGTATGGAATATGGATTTTTGGGTCTCAGTTTCATTCAGTTTTTGCTCTGATTTTAGTTTTTTTTTTTTTTCTTTTCCTCTGCTAGCTTTGGGGTTAGTTTGTTCTTGTTTTTCTAGTTCCTTTAAGTGTGATGTTAGGTCATTAATTTGAAATCTTTCTAACTTCCTGATATAGCCTTTAGGGCTATAAACTTTCTTAACACTCCTCTTGCTGCATCTCACACATTTTGATATATTTGTCCCCCTTTTCATTTATTTCAAGTAATTTTTTATTTCTGCTTTAACTTCGTTGTTTATTCAGAAGTAATTTGGGAGAAAGTTATTTAATTTCCACATAATTGTGTGGTTTTGAGAGATCTTCTTCATATTGATTTCCATTTTTATTCCACTGTGGTTTGAGAGTATGGTTGAAATGATTTAGATTTTTGTGCAGGTGAGAAGAATGTATACTCTGTGGTTGACTGGTGGTATGGTCTATAGATGTCTATTAGGTCCAATTCATCAAGTGTCAAATTTAAGTCCAGAATTTCTTTGTCAGTTTTCTTCCTTGATGATCTGTCTAGTGCTATCAATGGGGAATTGAAATCCCCCACTATTATTGTGTGGTTGTCTAAGTCTTTTTATAGGTCTAGAAGTACTTGTTTTATAAATCTGAGTCCTCCAGTGTTGGGTGCATATATATTTAGGATAGTTAAGTTTTCTTGATGAATTGAACCCTTGATCTTTATATAAGGGCCTTCTTTGTCCTTTTTTACTGTCGGTTTAAAGTCATTTTTTTCTGATTAAGAATAGTGACCTCTGCTCTTTCTATGTTTTCTGTTTGTGTAATAGATCGTTGTCCAACTCTTTACTTTGAGCCTATGGGTGTCATTATGTGTGAAATGGGTCTCGAAAATAGCAGAAAAATGGGTCTTTATTTTTTATCCATCTTGCCAATCTGTACCTTTTAAGTGGAGCATTTAGAGCATTTACCTATAAGGTTAATAATGATATGTGAGGTTTTGATTCTATCATGGAGTTGTTAGCTGGTTGCATTACTTTACATTGTGTAGTTGCTTTATAGAGACTATAGAGTATGTACTTAAGTGTGTTTCTGTGGTAGCAGATATTGTTCTTTTGTTCCCATGTTTATAATTCCTTTGAAGATCTCATGTAAGTCTGGTCTAGTGGTAACAAATTCCTGTAGCAATTGCTTCTCTGGAAACTATTTTATTTCTCCTTCACTTACAAAGCTTAGTTTGGTGGGATATGAAAATCTTGTTTGGAATTTCTTTTCTTTAATAATGCTGAAAATAGTCCCCCAGTCTCTTCTAGCTCATCAGGTTTATGCTGAGAAGTCTGCTGTTAATCGGATGGGATACCCTTTGTTCAATATCTGACCTTTTTCTCTAGCTGTCTTTTAAGATTTTTTTCTTCAGTGCCAATCTTGGCCAGCCTGGTGACTGTATGCCTTGTTGATATTTATTTTGTATAGTATCTCACAAGTGTTCTCCATATTTCTTGTACCTGGTTGTCTACCTCTCTAGGAAGACTAGGAACATTTTATTGGATTGGTTCCTCAAATATGTTTTTTGGATTGTTTACTTTTTCTTCTTCTCTTTCAGGAATGCCAATAATTTATAGGTTTGGTTGCTTTACCTAATCCCACATTTCTCTAAGACTTTGTTCATTTTATTAAATTATTTTTACTTTATTTTTGTCTAACTGTGTTAGTATGAAAGATCGGTCCCTAATCTCTGAAAATCTTTCTTCTCCAGTAGTCTATTGATAAAGCTTTCAAATGTATTTTAAAATTCCTTAAGTGAAGTTTTGCAATTCCAGAAGCTCTGATTGATGACTTTTAAATATGTTAAGAAATTTTCTGGATTGATTAAAAGTTTCCTTTTGTTAATTTTCAAACGTGTTCTGAATCTCATTAAGCTTCTTTGCAATACACACTTTGAATTCTTTATTTTTTATTTCTGAGTTTCCATTCCAGTTTGGGATTATTGTTTTAGATCTAATGTGATTCTTTGGTCATGTCACAACATTCAGATTTTTTATGGTGCCAGAATTCTTGTGCTGACTCCTTTTCACCTGGTGATTATGGCACTACTAATTTTGTAATTATTTACATGTGGATAGGATTTTTTTACTTTCCTTCTTTCCCATTATTATTATTATCATTATTTTCCTCTTGCCTTCCTCCCTAATTGAGTGCCTGTAGAGAATGTTGGGTAGGGTCTTTTGGTTTTGCTTCTATAGCCTATGCACTTCCATTGACCAGTTTTACATTGGGTTCTGTAGTTCAACCTACAGGCCAGTAGATTGCACTGATGGTTAAGAGCCAGAGGCAGCCAACATAGATAGATGGGTAGATAATTTACCCCTTGTTGATTGAGGGAAGTTCTCTGTTGCCCCAGGCAATGGGCTGATCCATGGAGTGCGCAGAGGTCTTAGCTCTGACCTCCTTGCTCATCCCATTGTGGGAGACCAATATGGGTGGGGCCAGAGTAGGCAGGCTCATCTTCAGGTCACTCAGTGACAAATACAAGCATTCATGCCAATGGGGGCTCCAGTGGGTGGCTACTAAGCATCCAGAGTTGGGCCTATGCAAGGAGATGGGGAACTTCTTCAGCCTCAAGTTCTCTGTGGAGGTGGGGGATGCCTATCCTCCTAATTCAGGAGAATGGATGCTTTAAATGCCTGGATCTGCCTGGGCATGAAGCATAGGAGCCCTACTGAACCACGGCCTCTACACAGGAAGAATGAGGTGAATCAGGTGATCCAGGTGGACAGGTGATTTAAATACCTGAAGATCAGCCTGGCCATGGGATGGAGAGGGCACTGCTATACCAGACCTATGCAAAGGAGCTGTAGGTGATTCCAGCTTTTGGTCCAGGTGAGCAGGTGCTTCAGATGTATGAAGATCTGCCTGGGCGTGGAGTGGAGAAGGCCCCATTGCACCACGATTTTTTTTAATTGAATTTTCTACACGCAAAATTCTAAGCCTCTGTTAATGTATAACCAAAACCACACTCTAGATTTATAATCATGGCATTATTTTAGATATGCATAACAGCACTTTGATTGGAATAGAATTTTTTTTGATTGGTAATAAAAGACATATGGATGACAAGGCATGAAACATTTGCATGTGATTTTCAGGCAGGACTTCTATATCTACCATTGAAACTCTATATTGACTGTCTTAAGCAAACCACTACTATTATTTTCAATAAATGTGAATTTTTACATTTCACATACAGGAAACTAATTAAGCACTGAGAAACACATTAGGGAAATAATGTCATCTATAGCATCTCAGACTTCAAATGGCTTACAATTTAGTTGGGTGAACCCAGGACATAATTCACAAGGTCCAGTGTAACATGAAAATGCAGGACTCCTCATTCAAAAATTATTAGGAAATTCAGTAGAGCAATAGAGGAGTATGATACCAAGCACAGGCTTTTTCTAAGTATGAGGGGGCCTTGTGTGACTGCACAAGTCACATTCATTCATTGAGTCAGCCATATATGAAACAAAAATAAACATATATTGATTAATTGATTTCTTATCTGTAACAGATGTAGTGTGGTAAGCTATTTACTTCAAATTATATCACTTAATTTTCACAACAACTTTGTGGGTGCTTGTTGTTACCCACAGTTATTGAAAAGGAAAGCCAGGTTCACAGAGGTTAAAGAATGGGTCGCTGACTTCAGATCAGACTCTAATCAAGCCCTCATTTAGAGGATATAAGACATACATATAAAAATGTAAATCAATTTATAAGGTACCAAATGTTCAGTGTCTGAGTAATATAGTCACTAAATGTTTTAATCAATGAATATTTTTAGGCAAGTCAGCTCAAAAAAGCTATGATGTAGGATAATCTCTGAAAAATGCAATTATCCTGGTGTTAAATTAAATCAATCATTTAATCAGCCAGTAGTATGGAGTGGAGAGATAGGTCACATTTTTTATTTGGCATTTTGTGGGAAAGATCTAATTGCTACATTTTAAAGTTTTTAATTTTCTTATTATTGCCATTTCTGACAGCTTAGCCAAACATCCTCCTCCTAAGCTTCCATAGTACAAGATGGTGTGGGATTGAAGCAAACCTGATTAAGAGCAGTGCCTTTGACTACAGCCTTCAACCCTTGCCCCTCAAGAAGTCTTGCAAGTGCTATTAGATTTTTCTTTCTCCATAGAGGCCCATTGTGCCAGGATGGAGAGAAAAACAAGTTAACATTTTTAATAACTTAAGGAAAAAAACTACCTCAAAAAATTGTGTTTCTTTGATGATTTATGTTGTTAGCACACAGTGGTTTATACATGTAAGATTATTTATTTCCAAAATAACTTACTTGAATACACTTGAATCATATAAATTGTAGACTTCCAATTAGTAAGCATTCCATTACCAGACTAGTTAAACATCTAGCAGATAAGTACAGTAGTTTATTAGAATACATAACACAACAAAACTCTCACCCCTTTATATTAGCTTGAAGCAATGAAGAAACCAGATTCCTCTGAATTTAGAGTATTTGAAAACAAATCAGTAGATGAAAAGCATGTATTCTAAGGTGACGTTTATACCACTCCCTAAAAAAAGATTTGATAAAGTTAACAGGTAAGCTTGGATCATCTTGTAGTGCCAGAAAGTAAGGAGGTGCTCAAAAAACTCAAGGATGGAGATATGACATAGGAACCAACTGAGAGGGGTCCAGATGACCAAAGCTCGAGCAATTTGAGCACCAAAGTAAAGTAAACAGTTGGAATACAACCCACAGTATAAAATACATTTCTGTAAGTCTACACTGTTATAAATAAATGATTGAATAAATAAATAAATAAGAAAGAACAGGCAAACATATGTACAAAATAATTCCAAATAATATTTGTAAATATTTCATCTTCAATGATGGGGAGCATAATTCCATAGCCCTTAGGCATGGACCACTCATTGCACCTTTCTTCTAAAAAGCATGGAAGTGAATGTCCTATAACAAAGAGCATTGAATGTGTTATTTTAAACTATTCTGGCATCCACTATTCCTGAAGATAAATCAACAAACATATCATTGTTCCCATGTACATAATGTGTCATTTTTCTTTTGCTGCTTTCAACATTCAAATCCCTTCCATTCCTCCTTCCCTCCCTCCTTCCTTTTGGTGGTTACAATATAACTCGGTCACAATTCTCTTAGTTTTCTCCTGCTTTGAAATTCTTGAATCTGTAAGTTAATGTGTGTGTGATTTTTTAAAATCAAATGGGGGCTAGGCTTAGACCATTATTTCTCAAATGATTATGTTGTCTTTCTTCTACCTTTCCCTTTTTGTTCTTAGACTTCAATTACATGTATATTGGACCAAATGATATTGTCTCAATTGTTTTTTTTTTTTTTTTTTTTTGAAACGAAGTCTTGCTCTGTCACCTAGGCTAGAGTGCAGTGGTGTGATCCCGGCTCACTACAACCTCTGCCTCCCAGGTTCAAGCAGTTCTCTGCCTCAGTCTCCTGAGTAGCTGGGATTACAGGCACCCACTACCACACGTGGCTCATTTTTTTGTATTTTTAGTAGAGATGGTTTCACCATGTTGGCCAGGCTGGTCTTGAACTCCTGCCCTTGTGCTCCACCTGCCTTGGCCTCCCAAAGTGCTGGGATTACAGACGTGAGCCACCGCCCCTGGCCTGTCCCAAATTTTTGAGGTTTTATTTATTTCATAATATCATGTTTCTCTCTGTTCTTAAGATTGGACAGCTGTTATTAACGCATCATCAAGCTCACTGATCTTTTTTCCCACATCTAATCTGTAGAATGAGCCTAATGATTTTTTGTTGTAATTTTCAGTTCTTTTCATAGTTTTATTTCTGTGTTATTTCCTACCTGTTTACTCATTGAGATCATATTTTTTAAAAATTTTAACATGTTTAGACGAGCTGCTTTGAAGTTTTTGTTTGCTATGCCCAACATCTAGGCTCACTTGGAGGTACTTTCTATTTGCTTCATTATTTTTAAAATATGGGTTACTACTCATTCTTTGCATATTTAGTAATTTGGGGTTGAAATTAGTCATTTTATGTAATATAGTGGCAATATGTGCTATTTTGTCATTTTTAGAATCATGGGGTTATTTTATTTGCTTCTTTGTTTGTTCTGATAAGTAATTAATTTGCTTAAAGCCAAACTATTTATTTGTCTACACATGGTATGCAGTAGCTGATATTCTGCTTAACTTTTTAAATGTCAAGCTGCCAATTTTATAGTCCGACTCCCTGAGGGTCTTCTGAGCCTGTGTAGTTTATTTTCAGCCAAGGATACGGACAAGGTTTATATGCAAATTTGGAGACATTCTTCCTGTGGTTCTCTTGCTTCTATTGATTCATACATTTTAGTTGCTTTTCCACCCCTGAGCTTTGTCCTCCTCATAAGACTTCAGCTCTCCACCTCTGGAGCTGAGTGCATATTCGGGAATGCACCCAATCAATAAAGGAGTTCACTTTCAAATCTCACCTGGTGAAATTCTGGCTTTTGAGGATAGATTTCTTTATTGTCGTGCCTATTTTCTTTCTATGCCCAGGCTGTCCCCTTACATCTGTTACTTGTTGGACAGCCAGGGATATGGGCAGAGTTTATGCTCAGATTTTGTGTTTCCTCTTTTCTGCAGCTTTTTTGCTTCTTGAATTTTGTCCCTAATTTCTACCCATTCTGTCATACTTAGACTCTCTACTCAGCCACTATCCGTTATAGTTATAGTCTTTCAAGGGTAAATCTCTGATTTCTGCTTGCATTTAGTCACTTTACATTTCCTTCCAATAGTTTCATTTTAATTGACACATAATAATTATACATGTTTATGAGGTACAATGTGAGGTTTTGATACCTGTACACAATGTGTAATGATCAAATTAGAGCAATTAGCACATCCATTACTTCAACTGTTTATAATTTCTTTGTGTTAAGATCTTCTAGCTATTTAAACTATACAATGTATTATTGTTAACCGTAGTCAACCTACTGTATAATGGAACACTAGAACTTATTCCTCTTATCTAACGATCATTTGATACCCACTGACTAATAGATTGATTTCCCTTTCCTCCTACCTTTTCTAGCCTCTAATAACTAATATTTTACTCTCTACATCTATGAGATCAACTTTTTTGGATTTCACATATCAGAAAGATCATGTGGAATTTTTCTTTCTGTTCCTGGCTTATTTCACTTAACATACAGGAAATCGGTTTTTGAAAATCATATTTTATTCAGTTTTTATAATGATTATTCTTGGGAGAGTTCATAGAACATTTCATTCTTCCATTACCAAAAGCCAGAACTCTATCTCTATTATTTGAAATGTTGTCTTACCAGACACTAAATATTTGTATGTACTCGTGTGTACTTTTGGAATTTCTAGACTATACCAGTCTAATTAAATTATTGTTGTCTTAATATCTATATATGCAAATTTCTTTATTTTTTCAATTTTGAAATTGAAATTTGTAACTATTTCTGTCTAGCTTTACTGTGTGGCTTAATTTACGCAGGTTGTTTCTCTCCATCAAATTTTATAGTTGTTTTCATAGTGTTACACATTTTTGATTAGCTTATGTCTGTATATTTCATAATGGTTATTGCTGCTATGAATCAGGTGTTCTTCATTATATTTCATATATGGTTATTCTCATAACATAAGAAAGATACTGACTTTTGTAGTTTTTATAAACAGCCACCTCATGGAACTCTATTTAATTATAATTGATTTTCAATTTATTCTTGAGTTTTTCTATTAGGCAGGATTATCTGGAAATAATTAATGATTTTTTTTCTTTTTTACTTCATTGTGACCATATCATTACCTCTCCCCTGTGAGCAAGCTCTCCTTTTCTCTATGCTGCACTTGAAGTAGGACTCAACACTTATTTGCAAGCCCACCCAAAAGAAATTCTACTCTACCTTGTTGGTGCACAGCAGCAATCCCCAACCGTTTTGCCACCAGGGAGGGACAGGTTTCATGAAAGAAAACTTTTCTACAGACAGTGCGAGGGGGTGGGGTGATTTCAGGATGATTCAAGCACGTTACATTTATTGTACACTTTATTTCTATTATTATTACATCGTAATATATAATGAAATAATTCTACAACCCACCATAATGTAGAATCAGTGGGAACCCTGAGCTTGTTTTCCCCAACTAGATGGTCCCCTCTGGGGGTGATGGGAGACTGTGACAGATCATCAGGCATTCAATTCTCATGAGCGCACATTCTAGATCCTTACATGTGCGGTTCACAACAGGGTCCACACTGCTATGAGAATCTAATACCGATGATGATCTGACAGGAGGCGGAGGTCAGGGAATAATGCCAGCGCTGGGGAATGGCTGTAAATACAGACAAAGCAAAGCTGGCCTGCAGCTCACTTCCTGCTGTGCAGTCAGATTCCTAACAGGCCACTAACCACTTCCAGTCCATGGCCCAGGGGTTGGGAACCCCTGGTGTATAGTGTTTCATAAGGGAGCCTTAGTAGGAGGTTTGCATTGCAGACTGCCTTTTATACATAAAAAATACTTATTTAGCAGCTTTTCTTAAAATCATCATCTAAGTTACGAAATGTAGATTTGTAGTCTTAGTCTTTCATTCCTTTGTTCACAGTCCTTTCTCTTCCTCATTAGCATTTACTCCCTAAATTGCCTCTGAATCTTCTCTCTGTCTTAAGCACCATTTCACCCACAGGCCATAAATATTTCCCTCAGAGGTAGAAAGTAGGTGGATGTCTTGCAGCGGAACAAACAACTAAAAGCGTAAACAAAATAAAAACTGTTGATTGGTTAATTCTGAGAGTGAATCTTAAAAACAAAAACAAAAACAAAACTCAGTAAGGACAGTTAACCTTGTCTTATTCCTGATATAAATGGAAATATCACTAATATTTTACTATTCAGTATTATTTGAACTTAGGTGAGATTGAAATTCTTTATCATAAAAAGGAAGAATGTTTTAATTACTAACTTAAGATTCAAGGAATGTATGTTGAATTGACCAAATGCAATTCTAGTATCTTTCACAATTCCTTATTTAACTTATTGATGAGATGTATTCTATGAACATATTTCCTAATATTAAGCAATCTTATGTTCTTAAAATATACCCTACTTTTTGATCATGTATTATTCTTTTGATAATTTGCTGTATTTTTATTTACTAATATTTTATCTTGATTTTTTGCATTTATAAGTGAGGTTCATTGAATTTGTCAGTAGTAGTGATTTTTTTTTTTTTTTCAATCTTCAGGTTTTGTGTCTGTTTTTTTACCAACTGGCACAGGAATCTCTAGAGAAAAAAATTGCCCTTTGAATTTTATTTGTTTTTTTGGAGGAAAGGAGCTAAAAGTATTCCATAAGTATACTTTGAGAAAAGCTAACTGAAAGAAAAGAAAACGTTCGTTCAAAAGAAGAACAAAGAGATTTCTGTATGTATGTGTGTATGTGTTTGTGGTTGATGTTAAGCAAGGCCAAAAGTGAGTTTTAATATGTATATTATATTTTATAACCATATATGAATATATGTTGGTTATAATATTTACCATCATTTTTAAAATCTCAATCTTCCCTAATTTTTCACTGTTTTTTAAACTGAACTCAGTTTTTTTTAATGGAAAGGTATATATTATGAAACTCTTTAAGACTTCATTTAAAATTATTTTCCTGCTAAATTTACATACAAACGGTAACTCTTTTTTGTTCCATCAACCATAGTCAATTATTTTATTCTCCCTTACATAGTTAGGTATATTGATACCCCTATCCTTTTCTCTAGCTTTTATCACCATTGTCTTTTTTCTTTTAGATTTTCAATAATTAATATTCCTGATCTACAACAAGAACTAAGTCTTTCTTTTTTTGTTCATAGAATCCTTTTAAATCTTTGAAACCAATAATCAGCATTTAAATTACTATCACTATGTAAATATTTTGATTTCAATAGTTCTGGAGTAACAGGTGGTTTTTTGTTACCTAGGTAAGTTGTTTGGTGGTGATTTCTGAGATTATGGTGCACCCATCACCTGAGCAGTGAACACTAACTCAGTGTGTAGTCTTTTATCCCTCATCCCCGTCCATTAGATTATTCTTTTGTTTGTTTTTTTCTTGTTTTTGAGTCGGAGTCTTGCTCTGTCGCCCAGACTGGAATGCAGTGGCGCAATCTCGGCTCACTGCAAGCTCCGCCTCCCAGTTCACGCCATTCTCCTGCCTCAGCCTCCCGAGTAGCTGGGACTACAGGCGCCCACCACCATGCCCAGCTAATTTTTTATATTTTTAGTAGAGACGGGGTTTCACCGTGTTAGCCAGGATGGTCTCGATCTCCTGACCTCGTGATCCACCCACCTCGGCCTCCCAAAGTGCTGGGATTACCGGCGTGAGCCACCGCTCCTGAGCCATTAGATTATTTTTATGTGTTTGGGTCCTATAGCTTGGCTCCCAATTATAAGTGAGAACATATACTATTTAGTTTTCCATTCATGAGTTACTTCACTTAGAGTAATGGTCTCCAACTCCATCCAGGTTGCAGAGAATATCATTATTTTGTTTCTTTCTATGGCTGAGTAGTATTCCATGGTGTATATATACCACATTTTCTTTATCCATTTGTTGGTCGATGGGCATTTAGGCTGGTTCCATATTTTTGCAATTGTGAATTGTGCCGCCATAAACATGAATGTGCTAGTGTCTTTTTCATATGATGATTTATTTTCCTCTGGGTAGACACCCAGTAGAGTGATTACTGGATCAAATGGTAGTTCTGCTTTTACCTCTTTACAGAATCTCCATACTGTTTTCCATAGTGGTCGCACTACTTTACATTCCCACCAGCAATGTAAAAGTGTCCCATTTTCACAACATCCATGCCAATATTTATTATTTTTTGATGTTTTAATCATGGCCATTCTTGCAGGAGTAAAGTAGTATCTCATTGTGGTTTTAATTTGCATTTCCCTGATAATTAGTGATGTTGAGCATTTTTTCATATATTTATTGGTCATTTGTATATCTTCTTTTGAGAATTGTCTGTTCATGTCGTTTGCCCACTACTATTTGTTTTTTCTGAGATAGGGTCTCACTTTATCACCCAGACAAGAGTCTGAAGTGCAGTGACATGGTCTCAATTCACTGCAGCCTCAATATTCCTGGCTCAGATGATTCTCCCACCCCAGCCTCCTAAGTAGCTGGGACAGGTCCATGCCACCATGCCCAGCTAATTTTTGTATTTTTTGTAGAGACAGAGTTTTGCCATGTTGCCCAGGCTCAGCCATTTGCCCACTTTTTGATGGGGTTATTTCTTTTTTCTTGGTGATTTATTTGAGTTCCTTATAGCTAAAAAGACCCTACATAGCCAAAGAAAGACTAAGCAAAAAGAATAAATCTGGAGGCATCACATTACCTGACTTCAAACTATACTATAAGGCTATAGTTACCAAAGCAGCATGGTACTAGTAGAAAAACAGGCACAAAGACCAATGAAACAGAATAGAGAACCCAGAAATAAAGTCAAATACTTACACCCAACTGATCTTCAACAAAGCAAATAAAAACATAAAGTTGGAAAAGGACACTGATGGTTAGGCTTTGTGCCCCCACTCAAATCTCATCTTGAATTGTAATTCTCAGGTGTTGAGGGAGCAACCTAGTAGGAGGTGATCAGATTATGGGAGCAGATTTCTGCCTTGCTGTTATTGTGATAGTGAGTTCTCATGAGATTCGATCGGTTCACAAGCAGTTTTCCTTGCTCTTCCTAGCACTCTCTCTCTCCTGCTGCCTTGTGTAGACATACTTGCTTCCCCTTCTGCCATGACTGTAAATTTCCTGAGCCCCCCCACCCATCCATGCAGAACTGTGAGTCAATTAAACCTCTTTCCTTTATAAATTACCCAGTCTCAGGTATTTCTTTACAGCAGTGTAAAAACATACTAATACAGACACCCTATTCAATAAATGGTGTTGAGATAATTGGCAAGCCACATGCAGAAGAATGCAACTAGATTCTCATCTCTCACTCTATACAAAAATCAACTCAAGATGGATCAAAGACTTACATCTAAAACCTGAACCCATAAAAATTCTAGAATATAACATTAATAAAACTCTTCTAGATGTTGGCATAGGCAAAGAGTTCATGACCAAAAACCTAAAAGCAAATGCAACAATAACAAAATAAATAGATGAGATCTAATTAAACTAAAAAGCTTCCACACAGCAAAATAAACAGACAATCCACAGAATGGGAGAAAATATTCTCAAACTATGCACCTAACAAAGGACTAATATCCAAAATCTACAAATGGTAGCTTCTTAAGACTTCTAAAAAAATAATGACAATCTTAGTCCTTTAAAAATGTATGTATTACTTCCTTTTTTGCTAGAATTTAATGTTCAGGAAAATGTGAAATCAAACTGAACCTTGTTCTATTTAGACAATATATTTTATTTTAATTTGTTTTATTGTCTTAATGTAAGTTTTTGTGTCCTAAAAACTCCAGTTATTCTCCAAGAAATGTTTGCTAATCTCATCAAAAATTTTACATAATATCTTTTAAAAAGTTTTATGTTAGATACTCTCATCCTTTTTTTACAATAGGTAAATTTCAATCTATTATAGTTTAAGAATTTTTCTTTTGCCTTTTGCAGGACATGAGAATAAAATGGTTACAGGTAGAGCATGGGCTCTGGTGCCAGACTGCTTAAGTTGAAGACCTTGCTCTTCCAGTTTCTTTGTGAACCTGGGAATATTCCTTGACCTCTCTGTCCCTCAGTTTCTCCTTTATAAGGTACATACATATAGCAGTGTAACGACAATAGAATTGTTTTGAGTTTCACTGTTTATTATGTAGTAGGCATTCAGTGTTGGTTATTTTCATTGTTTCTAAGTTTGTTTTTGACTATTGTTAAGGTTTACTCATTCTTAGTTATGCCATTTTTCCATAGTTTTAACATATTATGCATTCTTTATATTTATAGTTCATTTTCCATTGTCATCATCTATGTCACCACTTAAAATTCTGCATTATGTTATCTTTTTGCGGTATTTCCTATGAAGATTAATACTCTGCTATTGAATTTTAGTTGCTCTCCATTTTTTTTTAAATCATACCAACACATTCTTTTTTTTCTCAGTTTACTTTTTTTCACTCTTGGTCGGTCCCCTTCTTATTATCACTCCTGCTGTGTTTTCCTTTTTCCCCATGAAAGCCATGTTTAAATGTATTTCAAGCCCAAAACATATGCTTTCAAAAATCTATTTCTGTAGGCTGTAGTAGACCCTTTCCAAATGTGCTGCCTCCTCCGCATCCCAAGGGCTATGTTCTCTTACTCTTGTGTTACAGGCTATTGTTGTCTCCCCAGCTTTCTCACCATGACAATCACCACCTTCTTTTCAAATTTTCTGAAGTGAGAAAAGAGTTTTGGATCATGTAGGTGGATTTTCTTGGTCCCCTTTCTGTCCGTCTGGGTATGTGGAGTCTTCCTCAACTATCTTTAGCAGGAGAGCTGGTTCCTGTAAATGTATACTGTCTTTTCCATTATTCAGTTGAGAGGCAAATGGGAAATGTGTTATTTGACCTCAGTTCCTCATATGTCCAGCATTTTAAAGCAGCAGCACAGAGTGGTCCCAGCAGCCTCGATAAGCAGGAAACTAGCAGGACCGTAGGGGGTTGACTATGGAAGAATCCTGGGACTCACAAATTAGTGTGAAGGCTAGAACAAGCAGAAAGGTAGAGATAGAAAATTGACTAATGGTCTTCTTAATTTCACTTGGGAGAAGAAATAGAAACCATGTTTCCTTTCCCCACCTGTAAATATCTATGCCTATATTTCCTGGTTTGTCCAGGACAAGCTAGATTATGTCTATTCAGTTGGCATACTGATTCACTCTCACAAGTGTCCCTGTTTAGATGAGAAGTTACATGACCCTCCCCCATATCTGGACTTCCTTCGCATTCTGCCAAGCGACTGAATATCTGAAGAGATAACACAATGGTATATCAATCAACTCTCCAACTAAAGACAGATGATGATGCTTCTAAGCACTCAGGTTAGCACAAGCAGGGAAAAGGGGATTGTGTGGAACAAATTTCTCTGTTTCTCAGGAATCTGTAATAATAAGTTATGTGCTAAGTAACTATGGACATCAATTAAATTATCAGTTCATTTTTTTCTCTTGGTCAGAATTAACTTATGAGCAGCAGCAGTCCTGATTATATTCTCTCTCTTCTAAGAAATAAATCGTCAAAAAGTTGAATTCAGATTATATCAGATGGTATGTTTTCTGGAAAATGTCTAAATAGTTTGTTCCTTCTCTCACCTCACTCTTCACCAGTGTATACTGCTCCTCTATGGTCCTTGTGAAGTTATAATTATCCACCCTCCCTCCCTGACTATAATAATTCGTGTTTAAGGGACATGTAAATCTCTCTGGACTTTATCTTCTGTAATATAAAGAATTTGAAAAGAATTGGCTAAATTTACTTCTGAAAATCTGTAAACATAAGATTCTGTTTTCCCATTCTTCATAACAAAATGCTATTATCTTTCCCATCAATTAGAGCACTTTCATTTGAACAAGATTCACCTTCCCATTGCTATATCCCAGTCAATTACATCCCTGTAAGTCTCAGTGAAACTTTGTGTTTAATTTCTCTTCTTGTGTTAAAATTTCAAGGCCATTTATTATTCATTCTCTGTGCATTACTTTATAAACATTAGAAACCACAAACAACATCCTATCCACCTTCTTGTTGATTTCTTCCAGAATATCCAAATATCAGCCACCACCCCCTTTTGTTTCTGTCCTTCAATATTTCACAATTCCAACTGTATGTTTCTCTCAGTCCTTCAAATTTCCTTAAGAGCTCCTTGACTAACGGTCTTCCTCACAAAGCACTCTTCTTAATTCTTCACTGCCACTTGCCAGGAGTCCTTAATTTTGTGTCATGAACCTAATGTCGGAAGTGTTGTCCTTTTCTTATACTCTGCGGAACTAGTTTTTCAAACCCAATATCATCTTTCCTTTTTCAAAATTATATGCTTTAGCTAAAAGAAGAGATTAAAATATCTCTGCTCTTCAGACCTCAAGTTTCCTACAAAGGATTTTGAAGTCACTGGAGACAGATTCAAGATTTATACTGAAGTAGGTTATGTAATAGAAACATCTGACTCTCTTGACAGCACTAGGCCCTGATTAACAATACTTTATAAAGCAGAATTTCTACTGATTAGAGGCAATTCAAAAAATTTAGGAACTAGTTGCATGTTTCTGGGGCATTAAAGAAGTCTCCTTTCCTTGAAGACATAGGGGAAGTAACTTTGCTCACATGTGTTTCTGCAACTTTCTGCATCTCACTGCCCTTTCTCTTCTTTTGCCATTTTCAATGAAATTTAAACGTCCATTAAAAATTGGAAAAGTACTAAGGGAAAAAATGAACCCTAAATGTCTACCTTCAAAGGAGAAAAGGCAATAAAAGTTAAGGAAATAAGATGTGTTTAGTATCCTACTTTATGACAACCAAAGATTATATGAGAGCAAAATGAAAATGAAATAAGGTATTTTTATGAAAATTGGTTAAGATTTTACATGTGAATTCCAACCTGTTATTAAAATTTTCTGAGCCAGACAGAAAATGGGATGCAGACAAGGAACAGTACTCAATGACAGTGACATTTCCTGACAGAGCAATTCTTTGCATATCAGCAGCACTAATTATATTCAATCTGACAGCAGCAGTTTAACTCATTCACCAGAGGAAAGTGCTTCTTATAAGACCACTGATTTAAGCATTTATTTGGATGCCAATTTTAGCTTGGCAATATATATTTAAAATGTACAATTAATTTTAATGACTAATGTACAAATTGTAAACATGATTTCTCATCAATGCTGTAGAATAGTGTATGTGTAATTGAAAGTATGAGGTGTCTGCATTTGGGAATCACACATAAAGCCACATTAAACAATTTAGATATTCCCTCAGACACCTTAAATTTTTCTGTTACAAGGGTAAGCCCATTACCTGTCAGGCAATATTTTCCTAATGTCAGCCAGCACATATAGTATTTAAAAGATGGTAATTTTTAGTTGGCAATATCATATTTACAGAACAAAAAGCCAAGTAGAGATTATTCAGACAAAAATATATTGTGTAACTGAAATTATGAAGATTGAATGTTTAGCATGATTAAATCAAAAGCTTAACTCTTACCTTGTACAGCTCTTTCCCATCAAATGAACACTGTACTTCCCTCCATGCCTGGTCCCTGCATGCATACTGACACCTTTCAGGGATTCAAGCTGTGCTTCAATAATTGTAAAGAGAATTCTGAAAAATTCTGCTGTCTTAGAAATGGGACAAATTTAAAGGGAGTATAAAGGGTACATTTTCCTTTTAAGATAAAAGTGGATAAACAGGAGACACTTGACATTGAACATTTCCTTAAGGACTTAGTGAAATGCTTTATACAAAAGGACTCTCTGGACTTTATCAGCTCAAAGAATGACTGATCTTGTAAGTAGTGATCCTATATTTATCTGTGAGCAAAGTTCAGAGCTTAATCAGGCAATTCTTAAAGAGTGGTGCTATAGTTTGGATGTTTGTACCCCCAGTTGTCATGTTGAAATTTGGTCCCCATGGCACAAGGTGGGGCCTGATGGCAGGTGTTTGGATTATGGGAGAAAATCCCTCATGAATAGCTGGGTGCTGTCCTCATAGTAATGAGTGAGTGCTCACTTGATTAGTTCCCTTGAGAGTTGGTTGTTGAAAAGAGGCTGGCACCCCCCACCCTTTCTCTTTCTCTCCCTCCCTCACTGTGTGATCTCTGCACACACTGGCTCCCCTTTGCCTCCTGCCATGAGTGGACGCAGCCTGAGGCTTTCACCAGATGTGCAGTCTTTCAGCTAGCAGAATCACGAGCTAAATAAACTTCTCTACAAGTCACCCAGCCTCAGGTATTCCTTTATAGCAACACTAAACAGACAAGAAGCCAGGAGGCTTTCCTTCCATTGCCTCTCACAGTTCTCTTTCTTATGTGTTCTGTGTCTTTTTTATCCAAACTTAAATAGGAAGCATTGCTATCATGTTTCAAGTCATTTGTAATTAATGAAATTCTTTAAAGCCATCTGTACACAAGTTTATTTGGATCTACATAAAGACCTTTTCCTTAAAACTTGGATTAGGCTGAGATTTTAAATACTCCAGATAGCAAACACTTTACCGTTTGTTACTTCTAGCATTGTTAGAACTGGCAAAAAAAAAAGTTGATAATGTTTTAAAATGTCTTGTCTAACTTTGCCTTTCTGTCTTTGCTTTAACATATTAAAATAACTTCTTTATTCTAGGCATCTTCTAGTAAAGTGTTGCCACCTTTTATGGAGCCTTTGTGAGAGAAAAAGGGGTCAAGTCTGTGGTATCATAGCAAAATCGTCCTGTTAGTCCCAGGTGGTAATGGACTGTAACAAAATTAACATCTTTTCCTAAATTAAGTGATTATGTAAACACTGAGCATTATTAACTTTTCAATGTTTATTATATCAGGGTTAGTTAGAAACATCACATTAACTCTATGCTTGAGATAGCATGAGTGGTTAGGAAAAGGTTCATGAAAGCAGTTAAAAAATAGATATATTTTGGTCTGTAGCTATGGAAATGACACAGTTGAGGTTCCTCCTTTATAAATATTGGTCATCCAACGTAAGGAGCAACTAAGAAAACCTTTCCTGGACAAACTTCATAGTTTACTAGTCATAAGAAATGTGAAGGACTATTAGGGAATTTATAACCAAAAATGTCTTGGACAAGCACCCAGACATCTTTGCCAAATATTTGAAGGCAATTTTCCCATATACATTTTCATTTTTATTTGCAGATGTCTTTAGTCAGGACCAGGAAACCTAAAGTCCATGTTGTAGAATGTGGAAGATTGTCTTTGTGTTTAAACCCAGTTGGTTTCATCAGCATTTATAAAGAAGTTATATTCTAAGCACTCTATTGTAACAGAGAGGGAAGCAAGGACATATTAAAGAAAACCTTTTTCTCAAGGAACTTACAATTAAGTTCAGGATCAGTAGCAACAAATAGGAATAAAAAATTAAATTAACTGCAAATACATAGATTATTTTAGTATAAAAAAATAATACATGTGCCATAGGATAAATCAGAGTAGAATCACGGAGGCTTATTAGTAATATTTCTGTCCTTTCTTCTGAATTTTTGTTATTTGTACATTTGGTTTAATTGGCATTCCACATTAATAAATAGGTCAGTAAGAACAGCTCTACACTCCTGTTGATAGCAATAAATAATATTCATGTATTCTAAGAATAAACAGATGAATTTTAAAATGAAATGGAAAGTTGATTCTCCAAAAGTAGGTGAACAGGGAATTGAAGAGCAATGCTATTTAATCATTAAGAACAAGTTTATAGTGGTAGCCACAATAATTCCAATAATTTATGTGACATTTTATAGTATCCAAATATTACTTTCTCATGCATTCTCCTACTTTTATGCTTAGAACAATCATGTGAAAATGCCATGACAATTATCATTATTTTTATTTTGCACATAATAATAAACTAGTCAGAGAGCTTGAGATGACATCGCTAGTGAATGCTAGGTGGAGGATTAAAAGCCAGATACTTAGATATTAATTGGTGTGCATCAACTCTTCTGGAAAATAATATAAAGTGGTTGTGGTTATCTGTGTGTCTAATTGTATGGGGGGAATAATATATACAATTTGAAAGAGAGGTAAATAATGAAAAAGAGTGAGTGAGAAGAGGTCTTTAAATCCATAAGAATGTTCAAGGGGTGAAAGCCCAGAATAAGCATTATGTAAAATTCTAAAGGAGAGGTTCCAAGATGGCCAAATAGGAACAGCTCCAGTCTGCAGCTCCCAGAGTGAGCGATGCAGAAGACGAGTGATTTCTGCATTTCCAACTGAGGTACTGGGTTCGTCTCACTGGGGCTTGTCAGGCAGTAGGTGCAGCCCATGGAGCAGGGTGGGGCATCGCCTCATCCGGAAAGTGCAATGGATCAGGGAATTCCCTTTCCTAGCAAAGGGAAGCCTTGACAGATGGTACCTGGAAAATTGGGACACTCCCACCCTAAAACTGCACTTTTCCAATGGCCTTAGCAAAGGGCACACCAGGAGATTGTATCCTGCACGTGGCTCAGAGGGTCCCACTCCCATGGAGCCTCACTCACTGCTAGCACAGCAGTCTGAGATCAAACTGCAAGGTGGCAGCAAGGTGGGGGGAGGGGCGCCTGCCATTGCTGAGGCTTGAGTAGGTAAACAAAGTGGCCTGGATGCTCAAACTGGGTGGAGCCCACCACAGCTCAAGGAGGCCTGCCTGCCTCTGTAAACTCCACCTCTGGGGGCAAGGCATAGCTAAACAAAAGGCAGTGGAAACTTCTGTAGACTTAACATCCCTGTCTGACAGCTTTGAAGAGAGTAGTGATTCTTCCAGCACAGAGTTTGAGATCTGAGGACAGACAGCCTGCCTCCTCAGATGGGTCCCTGACTCCCTAGTAGCCTAACTGGGAGACACCTCCCAGTAGGGGCCAACTGCCACCTCATACAGCTGGGTGCCCCTCTGAGACAAAGCTTCCAGAGGAAGGATCAGACAGCAATATCTGCCGTTCTGCAATATTTGCTGTTCTGCAGCCTCCGGTGGTGATACCCAGGCAAACAAGGTCTGGAGTGAACCTCCAGCAAACTCCAACAGACTGGCAGCTGAGGGTCCTGACTATTAGAAGGAAAACTAACAAACAGAAAGGACATCCACACCAAAACCCCATCTGTACATCACCATCATCAAAGACCAAAGGTAGATAAAACCACAAAGATAGGGAGAAACCAGAGCAGAAAAGCTGAAAATTCTAAAAATCAGAGCACCTCTTCTCATCCAAAGGAACACAGCTCATCACCAGCAATGGAACAAAGCTGGATGGAGAATGACTTTGACGAGTTGAGAGAAGAAGGCTTCAGACGATAGGTAATAATAAACTTCTATGAGCTAAATGAAGATGTTTGAACCCATCGCAATGAAGCTAAAAACCTTGAAAAAAGAGTAGATGAATGGCTAACTCGAATAAACAGTGTAGAGAAGTACTTAAATGACCTGAAGGAGCTGAAAACCATGGCACGAGAACAACGTGACACACGTACAAGCTTCAGTAGCTGATTTGATCAAGTGGAAGAAAGTGTATCAGTGATTGAAGATAAAATGAATGAAATGAAGTGAGAAAAGAAGTTTAGAGAAAAAAGAGAGAGAAGAAACAAATGAAGCCTCCAAGAAATATGGGACTGTGAAAATACCAAATGTACATCGGACTGGTATACTGAAAGTGATGGGGTGAATGGAACCAAGTTGGAAAACACTCTTCAGGATATTATCCAGGAGAACTTCCCCAACCTAGCGAAGCAGGCTGACATTCAAATTCAGGAAATACAGAGAATGCCACAAGGATACTCCTCGAGAACAGCAACTCCAAGACACATAATTGTCAGATTCACCAAAGTTGAAATGAAGGAAAAAAATGTTAAGGGCAGCCAGAGAGAAAGGTCAGGTTACCCACAAAGGGAAGCCCATCAGACTAACAGTGGATCTCTCTGCAGAAAATCTACAAGCCAGAAGAGAGTGGGGTCCAATATTCAACATTCTTAAAGAAAAGAATTTTCAACCCAGAATTTCATATCCAGCCAAACTAAGTTCCATAAGTGAAGGAGACGTAAAATCCTTTACAGACCAAAAAATGCTGAGAGATTTTTGTCACCACCAGGTCTCCCTTACAAGAGCTCCTGAAGGAAGCACTAAACATGGAAAGGAACAACAGGTACCAGCCACTGCAAAAACATGTCAAATTGTAAAGACCATCAATGCTAGGAAGAAACTGCATCAACTAGCAAGCAAACTAACCAGCTAACATCATAATGACATGATCGAATTCACACATAACAATATTAACCTTAAATGTAAATAGGCTAAATGCTCCAATTAAAAGACACAGACTGGCAAATTGGATAAAAAGTCAAAACCCATCAGTATACTGTACTCAGGAGACCCATCTCACATGCAGAGACACACATAGGCTCAAAATAAAGGGATGGAGGAAGAACTACTAAGCAAATGGAAAACAAAAAAAAGCAGGGGTTGCAATCCTAGTCTCTGATAAAACAGACTTTAAACTGACAAAGATCAGAAGAGACAAAGAAGGCCATTACATAGTGGTAAAGGGATCAATTCAACAGGAAGAGCTAACTATCCTAAATATATATGCACCCAATACAGGAGCACCCAGATTCATAAAGCAAGTCCTTAGAGACCTGTAAAGAGACTTAGACTCCCACACAATAATAATGGGAGACTTTAACACCCCACTGTCAACTTTAGACAGATCAATTAGACAGAAAGATAAGAAGGATATCCAGGAATTGAACTCAGCTCTGCACCAAGAAGATCTAATAGACATCTACAGAACTCTCCACCCCAAATCAACAGAATATACATTCCTCTCAGCACCACATCACACTTATTCCAAATTTGACCATATAGTTGGAAGTAAAGCACTCCTCAGCAAACACAAACGAACAGAAATTATAACAAACTGTCTCTCAGACCACAGTGCAATCAAAATAGAACTCAGGATTGAAAAACACACTTAAAACTGCTCAACTACTTGAAAACTGAACAACCTGCTCCTGAATGACTACTGGGTACATAATGAAATGAAGGCAGAAATAAAGATGCTCTTTGAAACCAATGAGAACAAAGACACAATGTACCAGAATCTCTGAGACACATTTAAAGAAGTGTGTAGAGGGAAATTTATAGCACTAAATGCACACAAGAGAAAGCAGGAAAGATCTAAACTTGACACCCTAACATCACAATTAAAAGAACTAGAGAAGCAAAAGCAAACACATTCAAAAGCTAGCAGAAGGCAAGAAATAACTAAGATCATAGCAGAACTGAAGGAGCTAGAGACACAAAAAACCCTTCAAAAAATTAATGAATCTAGGAGCTGATTTTTTGAAAAGATCAACAAAACTGATAGACCGCTAGCAAGACTAATAAAGAAGAAAAGAGAGAAGAATCAAATAGACATAATAAAAAAATGATAAAGAGGAAATCACCACTGATCCCACATAAATACAAATTACCATCAGAGAATACTATAAATACCTCTATGCAAGTAAACTTGAAAATCCAGAAGAAATGAATAAATTCCTAGACACATACACCCTCCCAAGACTAAACCAGGAAGAAGTTGACTCCCTGAATAGACTAATAAGTGGTTCTGAAATTGAGGCAATAATTAATAGCCTACCAACCAAAAAAAGTCCAGGACCAGACGGATTCACAGCCGAATTCTACCGGAGGTACAAAGAGGAGCTGGTACCATTCCTTCTGAAACTATTCCAATCGATACAAAAAGAGGGAATCCTCCCTAATTCATTTTATGAGGCCAACATCATCCTGATACCAAAGCCTGGCAGAGACACAACAAAAAAAAGAGACTTTTAGACCAATATCCCTGATGAACATTGATGCAAAAATCCTCAATAAAATACTGGCAAACTGAATCCAGCAGCACCTCAAAAAGCTTATCCACCACGATCAAGTTGACTTCATCCCTGGGATGCAAGACTGGTTCAACATATGCAAATCAATAAACGTAATGCATCATATAAACAGAACCAAAGACAAAAACCACATGATTATCTCAATAGATGCAGAAAAGGCCTTCAACAAAATTCAACAGGCATTCATGCTAAAAACTCTCAATAAACTAGGGTTAGATGGGACGTATCTCAAAATAATAAGAGCTATTTATGACAGACCCACAGCTAATATCATACTGAATGGGCAAAAACTGGAAGCATTCCCCTTGAAAACTGGCACAAGACAGGGATACCCTGTCTCACAACTGCTATTCAACATAGTGTTGGAAGTTTTGGCTAGGGCAATCAGGCAACAGAAAGAAATAAAGCGTATTCAATTAGGAAAAGAGGAAGTCTAATTGTCCCTGTTTGCAGATGGCATGACTGTATATTTAGAAAACCCCATCATCTCAGCCCCAAATCTCCTTAAGCTGATAAGTAACTTCAGCAAAGTCTCAGTATACAATATCAATGTGCAAAAATCACAAGCATTCCTATACACCAATAACAGACAGAGAGCCAAATCATGAGTCAACTCCCATTCACAATGGCTTCAAAGAAAATAAAATACCTAGGAATCCAACTTACAAGGGATGTGAAGGACTTCTTCAAGGAGAACTACAAACCACTGCTCAAAGACATAAAAGAGGACAAGAATGAATGGAAGAACATTCCATGCTTATGGATAGGAAGAATCAATATTGTGAAAATGGCCATACCGCCCAAGGTAATTTATAGATTCAAGCCATCCCCATCAAGCTACCAATGAATTTCTTCACAGAATTGGAAAAAAACTACTTTAAAGATCACATGGAACCACAAAAGAGCCCACATTGCCAAGACAATCCTAAGCCAAAAGAACAAAGCTGGAGGCATCACGCTACCTGACTTCAAACTATACTACAAGGCTACAGTAACCAAAACAGCATGGTACTGGTACCAAAACAGAGATATAGACCAATGGAACAGAATAGAGCCCCTGGAAATAATACCACACATCTACAACCATCTGATATTTGACAAACCTGACAAAAACAAGAAATGGGGAAAGGATTCCCTATTTAATAAGTGGTGCTAGAAAAACTGGCTAGCCATATGTAGAAAGCTGAAACTGGATTCCTTCCTTACATCTTATACAAAAATTAACTCAAGATTGATTAAAGACTTAAATGTTATACCTAAAACCATAAAAACCCTAGAAGAAAACCTAGGCAATACCATTCAGGCCATAGGTATGGGCAAGGACTTCATGACTAAAACACCAAAAGCAATGGCAACAAAAGCCAAAATTGACAAATGGGATCTGATTAAACTAAAGAGCTTCTGCATGCAAAAGAAACTACCATCAGAGTGAACAGGCAACCTACAGAATGGGAGAAAAGTTTTGCAACCTACCCATCTGACAAAGGGCTAATATCCAGAATCTACAAAGAACTTAAACAAATTTACAAGAAAAAATCAAACAACCCCATCAAAAAGTGGACAAAGGGTATGAACAGACACTTCTCAAAAGAAGACATTTATGCAGCCACAGACACATGAAAAAATGCTCATCATCACTGGTCATCAGAGAAACGCAAATCAAAACCACCACGAGATACCATCTCACACCAGTTAGAATGGCAATCATTAAAAAGTCAGGAAACAACAGGTGCTGGAGAGGATGTGGAGAAATAGGAACACTTTTACACTGTTGCTGGGACTGTAAACTAGTTCAACCATTGTGGAATACAGTGTGGCAAAGCTGGAACCATCATTCTCAGCAAACTTTCGCAAGGACAGAAAACCAAACACCGCATGTTTTCTCTCATAGGTGGGAATTGAACAATGAGAACACTTGGACACAGGGTGGGGAACATCACACACTGGGGCCTGTTGTGGGGTTGGTGGAGGGAGGAGGGATAACATTAGGAGATCTACCTAATGTAAATGATGAGTTAACAGGGGCAGCACACCAACATGGCACATGTATACCTATGTAACAAACCTGCACGTTGTGCACAGGTACCCTACAACTTAAAGTATGAAAAAAAATCTAAAGGAAACATCAATTTCCATATATACTTAGAGGGAAATTATCAAGAACAATAAAATAATCAAAGGTTGGTATTGGTAGACAACAATCAGGAAGATGCACCATTCAACTGCAAAGACAGTACCATTTTTAGGCCTGGACAAGAGAGGCCTCTCCACACTGGAGCTCATGCCCTCTCTTCTGTTCATGCTCCAGAATTCATGACCAAATGGTCCCAAGCACATCTGAGGTCATATTCAGTCTTCTTCCCTGGGTTCGATTTCCCTGGGGTGGCTTCTTGCATGTGGGAGAAGGTGTTTATACATATGTGCATGGGTTGTAGAAACTGTCTAATACAGACAGATCTGGGGTAGGAAGAGGTCATAGAACTCTGAAGAGTCTGGAAATTTTAAATTTGAACTCGGCTTTTCAGGATGTTTTAAAGATGTATTTGTGGCAAATCATGTGTTATGTGGACCTCCATATAGGGTCCAAAAATGTTACAGAGCACACCCATTCAAAGAGAATAATCTGTAAAATAAAAATGATAAAATATGTGTGGGTGAATCTTGAGTGTTCAAGATAAGTTCACATCTCCAAGTCCAAATACATCTTGTATTCTAACTTAGAAATGGGATTGTGATGACTTAAACCAATGTTTACTTTTCAGAAATCATGTAAACAAAGAGATGTCAGGAGAGTGGAGCTGGGCAAATAGGTTTGTGATTTGAAATAAGACAATCAAGTGAATGTCAAAAACTCTAGAGAGTTTCTGATTTTTGGAGATATTCTCAGTTGAATTTTGTAGCACTTAAAGAATAAAGCAGTAACCAATAATGGTTAGCTAGTGTTCTCGGGACAAAAATTATGAGAAATGAAATTAATTTTCCTTTATTTCACAGCTTGCTAGAATGGTTCATTTAACCTTAAGTTAGCAAGGTAATTAGCACAGTTTCTCATGACACTCTATCATGAATGAAGGAAAAAGGATAACACAGGGTGATAGTAAAGACAAGAGGATTTTTATCTGTTCGAATGACCCAATTAGTAAATTCATTGATAGTGGGGCCATTGAACTCTGAGATTTAATTTCATCTATACTTTTATTGACAGTATATAAGGAAGCATAAACTGTGCATACCAAGTTTATAGTTGATCCAAATCTAGGACTAATTAGTCAATCAGTTATAAGATTGAAGCCTGACAAAAAGCCAGGAATGATGAAGCTACAAATATGAAGTTGAACCCTGTAACAAGGTGACTGAATGGATCTGGTGGATATAGTCCGAGTTTAAAATCTGTGCTATATGTAATTCCATTTGTGTCTCTGGACTTTGTCAAATAAATGTGAAGTTTAGCTACTTCACTAGCTGTCAGTTTATTTCCAGTCCAGATGCCTTTAGGAATTGATTTTGGTAAAGAAGGAGAAAGGAGTCTTGCACTGCTGTTCCTGAGGTGGTGATGCTAACAGTGCAGGACAGAAGAGCATCTCTTCCCCAGCTGACCTAAGTCCTCCAGAATGGAGGGAGAACAGCAGTGAGAAAACCTTTTAAAGTTCAATGAATATAGCTGTGTTTTCTTTTTGGTTATAAAGTAAGCTAATTGGAACCAATATTCCCAACAATAAGTTAAAGTGCAAAGAATAAAATGAAAAAACTATCCTGAAACCCCTTTTCATACAGGTACCCATTGATTGAGTTTGATATCTGGCATGCTGGACCTCACCCTATGGATATTAGAAGAATGTGAACATATTGTGCCATCTGTTTAAGAAACCTAGGCCATTGGGGGAATGCCCTTGTGAAACTTAGGACAGGGCAGTTCTACTTTGGGTCCTGGAATCTGAAGTTTATAAAGTGGAGTGGAAAAGGTGGACTCTGTATTTCTGCATAAAACAGTACACATTTCAGCTGAGTCTGCAAAGCAGTCACAGCAAAAAACAGCATTTGCTTGGAGGGCAGTAGCATCAGATGCTTCCTCCAAATGGCTCGCAGGAAGCCAATTACACCAGGTCAAATGGGAGACACTACTTTGAATGTGACTCCATATAGGGGTTAAAGTTTTGCATGTCTCTATTGGGGGAACAGTGTTTGAATATGTAATACTAATGTCAATGTTACTTATACACAAAGGCTACCGGAACCTGGCATATTTTGATTTTACTAGTAAGGGCTTGCTTTGGCCTCAAACTCTGACAGGAGATGTTTTGTCCTGGTAAGCTAGGATAGACCGTGTGTGAATTGCAGAAACTCCTTTTTTTTGGACTACAGGATGACTTTCTGATGGGAAAGGTCAGTTCTGAAGGAGCCACCAAGAAAGGAGGATAGGAAGATGTACTCTGAGGAGCGAGAGGACACCTGGGGGCTGCTCTTACCACACCAGTCATACAAAAGACAAGTTCCTAGAGAGAAAAGCAATGCAGCAAGAGGAAATCCAAGTCAACATGCCTCGCAGAACAGTAGGGTTTAAACTTCCTTTGGAGTGCTGAGTCTCCAGCCCCTAATACTACGGTTTACCAGCGTCCCTGGCTTTAACCCACCTTGGAGTTCCTTTGAGAGGCTGAGGGTATAGGAATAGAAGAGCAGACTTTAGGCTTTCCTCCTGGTTACCTGTTGTTAGTGACAGTAAAGATCATGGGTGTCATCTTCACACTATTCCTTCATTCTCTCTCTCACTCTCTCTCTTTTTTTTCTTTTTTTTTTTTTGAGACGAAATCTCGCTCTGTCACCAGGCTGGAGTACAGTGGCACAATCTTGGCTCACTGCAACCTCCGCCTCCCAGGTTCGAGCAATTCTCCTGCCTCAGCCTCCCGAGTAGCTGGGACTACAGGCACATGCCACCACACCTAGCTAATTTTTGTATTTTTAGTAGAGAGGGGGTTTCACCATGTTGGCCATGATGGTCTCGATCTCTTGACTTTGTGATCCACCTGCCTCAGCCTCCCAAAGTGGTGTGAGCCACGACACTGGGCCCATTCTCTCTCTTTTAAAACAACATTATAATCCAGGCACTAAGTAAACGCCGAGTACTAATTTATCTTCTCGAATCACCACAACTGCTTAGAGATTATTATTACCATTTTACTGATGAGGAAATGAGACTTGGAGAGATTTAAGTCACTTTCCCAGTCACACATGGTAAGCAGCAGACTGGAATGGGAGCTGGGCACTCAGGCAGCCAGCTCTGCAGCACGTGCTACTCAGGTCCCTCTTTCCTCCCCACCACCAGCTCTTTCATTTAAGCTCTACTTAAGTACACTGAGTTGCAATAGCAGAGTATTTGCACTTGTAACTAAAATTGACTCTTCAGAGACTCTTCATTGGATAAGATGGCTTTGAATTTCTATTTAAATTCTCAAAATTTTCAAATTCGAAAGAAAGATATGGACAGAAAGTGATTGCTCTCAGGAAATAATTCTGAGAATATTATAATCACATTGATTTCCTATATATAAATGTTCTAAAGTATTATCTTTTCAATTTTGAAGCTAAAATATAATTTATGTTATATATACAATATGTGTATATATAAATCTGTGAGGTTAAAACCTAATTCTATATAGTGTGTATTTGTGTGTGTGTGTGTGTGTGTGTATATATATCTTATCTTATCTATCTTAGAATAACATTTTTACCCGAAGTTTGGATTTTGACCTAATGTATTCAACTAAAATAACAAATTCAACCTCTTTGGCATGGATCAAATCTTTAAAATTACTGAAGTTTAAAAATAATTTAAATAATTTAATTATTTCATTAGACTCAATATTCAGACTAATTTATTCACTTAAACCCATGCTCATTTTCCAAAGTTTAAATATGTTCAGTGGGAAATTTAGGTATAGCTGCCCTCTTCTATTTGCTTTAAAATAATAGTTGATCATTAGAATGGATGAATATTTTCCACAATTATGGAAACAAATACAAACAAAATTAAATCTTAGAGAGGACATTTTCTCACCATTTTCTCCTACTTCAGTTGTTAATGAGATTTTAAAGTCTCATAAATCTGGCTCTTTTGAGGAGCGTGTAGAAATTTCCTTTTACCCAAACTATGGTGTTATTTCTCACGTAAAATGTCCTAGGTGACGGATATTGATCATTTTCTTTTCATAAAATGGAAGGTTCATGCTTCTGCTGAGTCCACAAAATAGATTCTGCTGAGAAGTGAAAGTAATTTCAGTAGCTTGGAATTAGAAACAAAATTCTGGCCAAGGTATTTGTTAGGTCTTTAAAAGTAAGATCAAGGTTTAGTTCAGATTGAATCAGATGTGTGAATCTTTTCAGATTACGTGAGCATTTTATTGATTTATCCATGAGATGTGATGAATAGTCATTTTCTAGTCTCAATTTAAAAAAAAATGATGTCTTTATTTTGAATATAAATAGCATGGTTTTAAAAGAAAATGTCACTTTGTCATATTTATCTGTATTAAAAATACTGATGGTAAAATATGCCCATTTGTCCTTTATTTATGCCAAAGAATAATATACTGTATGAAATTTGAAGCATGAAATGATGGTTCTTGATGATTAACTTTTGCTTTGCTTGCATTTGTTAATAGTAGAGAGAACAAGAGGGATGATAATATTTGAGAATAAACCCAACTTTCATAGGTAATTTAACTCACTTTATTCAATAATATTTTTTTTTTGGTAGAGATAACTAGATAACTAAAGTCATTTGGTTTAATCCTGAGTGAATGACTCATGCATTTGTTGTAGAACCCCAAAAGCTAGGTTTCAGTACCTAGTACACTGACACATCAATGTTTAGAAGCAGAAAAAGGTTTATTTGGTTTGGATGAAGTGAAAGGACAGTAGAGGCAAACTCACAAATCCGGCCTGTCTTTGAACATAACTGGGGGCTCTTATGAGTAAGGTAGATATGCGGGAGGTGAGGTTCCCAGATGATCAAACCTGCTTGTGTCTCTGGGCCCATCACACTTCTGATGTCATCAAGGAGGCCTGACGGACCTAAGGATCATTGTTCTTTAAAAGAAAAACAAGTTGATTAATCTGTGAGCAGCCCCCAGGGGTCAAGATATGAAGTTATCAATTATTAGTGACAACCCTCTACTGAAATGACTACATGCCAGTACTCTTACATGGAGCCAGAAAAGGACAAAAAGAAAGGAAAATAAATAAAACAAGCATCTTATGATTTTTATAATATAGGCTCAGTGACACATTGATAACAAACAGAAGCTGCAAAAGAATCTATGCATTATTTCACTTTTTACTCCAAAACAATCCCGTGATAGAAATATTTCAATTGCCTGTACAATAGAGGAGGAAACCTAGATATGGAGAATGTAAATAATTTGCTCAAGGACAAACAGTTGTTCAACCCCAGGACAATTTGACTCCTAAACCTGCCTGCTCTTTCCAAACTTTCACGCGGTCTTTCCTTACCGTGCAGATGGTTCTTGATCCTTTTTGAATAATCAAAAGGAAGAATGAGACTTAGAGAAATAGTTTCGCTTCTGATTTAACAAGTTTACATCCCAGGTGCAAGTGTCAATCTCACCAAAGGATTGATCATCAGAGTTGATCTCTCCTGCCAAACTCCATTTTTATTAGTAATATTGGTTTATAATGTTACATGCATTTCTGGCCTTATTCATAATTAACCTGGTTTTCTGTCTGTGTACTAAAGATGAGGTTAGGTTAGACTGTAAGAAAATTAAGTACTGTGGACTAATGTAACTGGGTAAATGACTCTTTTCTTCCCTAAGGAACAAATTTACTTCCATTCCTCCAAGGACATAACTATGGGAATGTTTTCACTGCTTGGTAACTTAGGAGAGTGCATTATTACACTTGGAAGAATTACTATAGAAATGTTTTCACTTCATAGTTAGCACTCCTATTACAGAGAGGTTTTTGTTGTTGTTTTCTGTCACCCAGGCTGGAGTGTAGTGGCACAAGCTCAGCTCACTGCAACCTCCACCTCCCGGGTTTATGTAATTCTCCTGCCTCAGCCTCCTGAGTAGCTGGGATTACAGGCGCATGCCATCATATCCAGCTATTTTGTGTGTGTGTGTGTGTGTGTGTGTGTGTGTGTATGTATGTGTGTGTGTAGTAGAAACAGGGTTTCACCATGTTGGCCAGGCTGGTTTTGAACGCCTGACGTCAAGTGATATACCCCCCTTGTCTCCCAAAATGCTGGGATTACAGACATGAGCCACCATGCCCAGCCCTGGATGTTGTCATTGTTGTTGCTATTGTCTGTTTTGTTTTACCAACGCTAATTTTTAAATTCAGTGTTTCTCAATGTATAGTCTGCAGAAACCACCTGTATCAGAATCATACTCAATTAATACAGCATCTCCATTATCATATGTAAAAGAATTGAAATAACTTACATAGGACAATTATTATAATTTAATGTTTACTTCATTAAAATCTAATTTCCCTTTGTGAATATTTTTTCCCATTAAACTTGCAGATGATTTTTAAATAAAAACCATCCCATTCTCCAAAACATTTTTCTCTTCTTTTTCCTTTTCTTCCCCATTCTTTTTCTCCCATGTTTCTTCTCTCCCTCCCTTCCCTTCTTCCTTTTTTTTCCTTCTTTCTCCTTTTTTCCCTACAGCTCCTGTTAGCCCATGATTTCATGTTAATGCATTAGATGGAATGAGCATGAGCAAACTGCTCAGAGTGTAAGGTTTTTGGTGTTTTTTTAAATTTAATTGAGATTTTTACTTAATTCATTTAAGCACTGGTTTTATCCTAGTTCATTAATCCAACAAGCAGTGATGTCTGTTTTGTTTCTATGGCTATGATATACAGCTGACCTTTGAACAACATGGGCTCAAACTGTACAGTTCTACTTATACACATATTTTTTTCAATCCAACACTTGGATTGAAGTATTCATGGGATGCAAAAGCTGCATACATAAAGGACCAACTTCTCATATACAAAGGTTCCATAGGACCAACTGTGGGACTTGAGTATGCCCAGATTTGGGTATGCTCAGAAGGTCCTGGAACCAATCCCTCCTGTATACCAAGAGATGACTGTAATGTGTTGAGTTCTATAATAGAGCTACGGACAATAGTACAAGTATCCAGAAGAAGAAGTAACCAACCTAGCCTGTGAAGATTAAGAAAGACTTTACTAAGGAATTGAATATGAATCAGTTACAATTATAGTGGCTGCTGTTACATTCAATACTCAACATTTTCTACTTTTAGGAAATATAAAGCAGTTACATTACTATAGATCCAAAGAATGTTTGGATACACTTACTTATGATTTTTCGTAACTCTATACATTTCATTTACACAAAATTCTAAATTTTTCCTTACTCATTATAAAACAAATGTAAGTTTTATAACAAATTATAAACAAGTTTCCTATCTTGTCAAACCTATCATTTATCTCTTAAGCTACATTGTTAATACCTTAACATTTACAGACAGATTTTAGTAACTGACCTACTACTTTTTAAGAAATGTTTTAAAATTACCTTAAATATATAATCTAAAGTTTGACTACAAAATGAACAAAAATATTTGTTGTATTTCTTCTTCTAGAGTATACATAGTTTCCATGAAGCAAATTTAGGAAGGCTTTTTAAATAGAAGGAAATTAGATTTTTACCAATAAGTTTATTTTTTCTTTCACTAAATGTATCTAACAGTTGATCCCCAGAAAGTATTGTAGATGAATTTCCAATAAGCCATCTCAGCTGCTGAATATATTTCTATCCTGTTTGGATAGAAACTCTAAATCACACAGAGAGAGAGAGGGGGAAAAAAACAAAACAGATCATCATAACAGCAGTAGATTTTCTGTTCCCTTATCAGGACACTTATCTTGCCATGACATTGCAGGGTACCTATCCTCAACCCTAGACCCTAATATTGCAAGTATCAAAGTAGGACTAACTCTTCCACCAGGGCTGCTGTCCACCACCAAGAGTGGGGTGAATGTGGAAATTAGTGATGATCCACAGGTCCTACGCAGACTAATGTAAACTTTTACTTTCATTAAGAAGTCATTTTAGAAAGCAAGATTTAGAGCAGCAGTCAAGAACAGAGCAGGAGCAGGATATTAGATCAAGAATGGGCCAGACATGGTGGCTCACGCCCACAACCACAGCACTATGGGAAGTTGAGGCAGGAGAATTTCTTGAGCCCGGCAGTTTGAGACCAGTCTGGGCAATATGGTGAGACCCTGTCTCTACAAAGAATTAAAAAATTAGCCAGGCTTGGTGGCATGTGGCTGTAGTCCCAGCTACTCAGGAGGCTGATGTGGGAGGATGGCTTAAGCTCAGGAGGTAGAGGCTGCAGTGAGCTATGATAACACTACTACACTCCAACCTGGACTACAGAGTGAGACTCTGTCTCAAAAAAAAGAACGAATGGACAGAAGTAATATAAGCATTATTCTTACACACAATGGGGTAATGGGAGACTGATAGTGATACTAGGTTTTTCCTCCTATGTGGTTCCAGATCTCTTTATTGGACTGTTAAACGAAAAGTTATGTTGTTCCTCACAACCACAAAATGCCAGGATTACAGGCATGAGCCACCGTGCCTGGCCCGTTCTTGATCTAATATTCTGCTCCTGCTGCATTCTTGACCCCTGATCTCCATCTTGCCTTCTAAAATGACTCATTTTTTCTTGGGTTGCTTTGTTCCTTATGAAAAGCTGCCCAAATTCCAAGACACTAATCTGTGGCTGACATTTACTGAAGATTCAGAAAACTGAATAGCTAATTCAAACAGCAACTTTGAATTGAAGATTATACATCATTATTCTGAATATCCATCATACTTGCTTTTATAGGAATTTTATCTTGGCTAGACCTCTCCATTTTCTCAAGACTGACTGTAATCCAAATGAAAACTCCTGTCTTTTTATGTTGCCACCCTCCACTGCTAAATCACTTAAATTTCTTAAGCAGAGCCATTGAGCTCTCTACTCTTTTCGTTCCCCAATTTAGGGCTAAGCATCCTTTAGGGTCTGCAGTCTCTAATAGTACAAATTGGACAAATTTATCATGCATATATGGAAATGTCATATTTCAAAATAGAGGTAGCTTTGTAGATTAGTGTTAAGTGTTAAAATCTTAAGTAATGTTAAGACAAATGATTCTGCATATGGAAAAAAATTTAATCTCTCCCTTTTGTACACCATCAGCAAACATCAATTCCAGGTGAATCAGATTCTCAAGAGGAAAACATAAACTTTTAAAACTTTTAGAATGCATAGAAGATTATCTTTATGACCTCTCGGTATGGAAAGGTTTCATAAAGAAGACACAAAAAAGTATCACCATAAAGGAAAATATTAACAAAACAAAATATATAAAACTTAAGATTTCCTGTTCTTGAAGAAAACTTGAGAAAACTGGAGAAATATCTGTCACACATATAGTTGACTAAAGTTTGATATTCATAATAATACAAAGACCTCCTGCAGAAGAATAAGACAAAAGCAAACCACTCTCTTGGAATATAGGCAGACAAAATGAATAGACATTTCATTGAAGAAAAACAACGGGGCAATAAAAATATGAAAAAATGCTCAACTGCATTAGTAATGAAGGAAATACAAATTAAGAACCCCCAGTAATATGAACAGTTTACCTTAATTATATCGAGAAGACTTTAAAAATATGGCAATATAATGTTGGTCGAAATGCAGAAAAATTAGCATTCATATACTTAGTGAGAGTGTGAACTAGTACAAACAATTTGGGAATGATTTTCTTATTTTTATGTAAAATACACAGATAGCAGGTATGTGTTTTGTGCTCCATCAATTCTACTGGTTAGGCATGTGAAAATGTGTATATCTATACCAGCAAGCATGGGCAAGGAGGTTTATAGCTGCACTGTTTGCAGTAGCAAAAAACTGGAAACAAACAAGAGAATGTATAATAGATTCTATAACCATATGGAAGTGCAAATGAACAAACTCTAACTACAGACGTCAACACGGATGAATCTCAGACATAATATTGAATGATAAATACAAATGTCAGACTTCCTAAAGTGTGATATGATTTTTATTAAGCTCAAAAATGAGCAGAATTAAACAATATTTGTTTAACTATTGCTACGTAGAAGAAAAACAATGTAAAAAAGCCAGGGGATATAGAAACAAACCTTGGGGATGACCACAGAGGGGTGAGATCTGGGAGGAATATACAGGGAGTTGCCATTGTAATGGGAATGTTATCTTTTTTAATTGAGTGGTAACTTCATCCTGCTTGTTTTATTGTTGTGTTTCATGAGAATACTTATGTCATATGTCACTGTCTGAGGAAGTTACTCTCTGTCTGAATTTCCAAAGAACATTGTGCCCCTCACAGCACTCCAGGAGGGGCATGTGCCATAAATTAATATTGCCCTACTCTTAAAGCCCTTGGCATCTAGCATAGACCTTGTTCTTTGTGGTTGAGATATGCTTGTTAAGTGGACTAACAATGAGAAAATTGAAGGTGGCAAGAAAATTCCTTTGGGAATTCATTTCTAAATAAAGAAAATGTAATCACGTACTTTATTATTATTATTTCTAGTTTTGCTCAATTATTTTCTTGCCTTCTCTAAGAAAAAATAATATATTTTGAAGCTATTTGCAATGAATATCTAATCATAATTATAAGGAGGTGAAAAACATTAAAATGAATCTCTAAATTTAATGTTAAGCAATATCATTGCTGTGTACTGAGGCAATCAAAAAAAGACATCCAGTTATGTGATATTCATTTTATGTTTAAAATAAGGTAAAAATGGCTTTTTTTCCTTAAAAAATAACTGGGGAAAAAGTAATTAAAGTTCAACCCATTCAGTATCTTTGTTCATAGACTTGCTGCTGTTGTTTTGAAATCTTCATTGTTTGCTAATGAGCAATTAAAAATGTCAAATCCAGTCAGTGCTTTGACTGGTATTTTGAGGGCATAGCAAGGCTTGACAGCACAGACTGCTTTAAACAAGTAAGGCAGAGACAGGGACTCCCTTAAAGGAAAGACCGGCTTTCCCTGGTGCTCAGTTCCTGAGGAAAAGGCTGAGAGATGGGTCTGATGATACTACAGGAGTATCCAGGAAAAACTCAAAAAATTTCGAGGAAGTAAGGATAAGAACATCTAGGCCACCATGAAAGATGAATTTACACTGGGAACGTGTATCACTAAAAGGATACGAAATAACCACCTCCTTACCACAACAGAGTTAGCTAGCTGTCAGCTGCTAAATTTAGCAAAACTTGGAGGAAACCAGTTTAATACTGTATATTCACTTTTAATTCTCATAATGCCATTGTTTCCCAATGCCTTCTTTTTAGTCAAGTATATCCCTATTATATGTAATCAGGATGTGATACTCTTCTTCTGAAATAGAGACATTGCACTATAGCAGCAGTTTAAAAACATGGACTTCAGGCTGAAGCTTTCATTTGACTTATTGCCCCATCACTTGCTGGCTGTCAGATCTTGGGCAAGACACTTAACCTCTGTAAGCTTCCATTTTATCATTTGTAAAATGGCACCTAGAAACTCAAGTAATGCTGGTTCTGTTACTCAGTTTCATTTGCAGTTACATTACCATTTGATTTGAAATTTTCATGGATCTATTAACAAATTTAATGTAGAACAAGCATGTATACAACTTATTGTACAGTTAGGAAAACAAGGTAAGTAATTACATTCAGCAACTATTTATTACCTACTCTAAGTCAGGCACTAAACATAAATATTAATTTGGTAATCTGCAAAGTTTCTTATAGTTTAAGAATAAGTCAAGATGAAGTATTTAGTGGTGAATTTTTATATAGAAATTATTGTATTTCCATGAGAAAAAAATTTACTTAGGTAGAATTTTATTGCTCGCTATGGAAAAATATCAAAATAAATAATAAAAGCACCATGTCTATCTACCACTCCCCAAAATTCATCTCTGAGACATTGTTAAGTATTATATCAATCTTAAGTATCAGAAACTTCATCTTTAGAGAGGTTTCCTTTCATTTTCACAATTGATAAGACTAGTGTTTGAGAATGTTTTGAGGAAATCTCTTCACCTTTTCCTTATCTCTTGCACAGCAGCATTTAAACTCTCTAGTCTGGCACACCTGGTTTCTCAAAGGTCTAGCCCTGCTGCCTTTCACTGTAACCATTTTTTTTTCCTATTTTGTATACTTTACATTTGAAATCCGAAAGGAACGTGTGTTGCTTCTGCAGTCTTCATGTGTTACCTTCTGCATGGCATTCACCCTGCTGGAACTACATCTAGATTTGCTTAGTACACTGGGGAATTACTAGATTGTATGTATCTAACTCTCTGCCGGAATGTGGTAGGGTTTTCTTTTGGGTGGGTGGTTGGTTGGTTGGTTTTTGCTTTGCTTTGTTTGTTTTGTTTCTGCTCTTCCATATCCAAGATATTGCTCACTCTCCTTTCTCTACTATTTCTGCATCCTGAGTACTTGTACTGTTGTACTTAGGTATTGTGATTGTTTTGATATTTCTTCAGCTAGCCAGTAAGCCTCTAAAAAGTCAAGTCCTCATTTTATCCATATTTGTATATTCAGATCTTATCTCAGTCTCTTATGTGTAGGAAGTGTACAATAAATATTAGTAACACTAAATTAGAATAGATTTTCTAAATCTTTAAAGTGAAATAAATTTGGAATTTGCATAAAAGCAATGTTTTATAACCATTTGTTTGATGATTCATTGGTTAGTTCATTCATTGATTCAATAAATGTTTAATAAGTTTCTACTATTTGCCAAGCATTGTGCCATTTGTAGGACAAACGAGTTTTTGTTCTCATGGAGTCTATATTTAAATGTGGGCAAACAAATACATAAGTGATTTCATGATAAGGTGATAAGAGATAAGAGAATAAACAGGTCTGGTCACGGATGATGACATTACATAAGTGGTGAGGAAGACTTCTAGGATGATGTATTTTGGCAGAGACCTTAGTGTCAAAAAATAGTGACAAAGAAAAATAGCCTTGAAACTAGAGGAAACAGCAGGCAGAGAAGTCTTAAAGAGCGACTAAGTTTGGTGTTGACAGAATGGAGAGAAATAAATGTCGTTGAATTTTAGGGTGTAAGGAGACAGGGTTGTAGGAGAGGAGATCAGTAGAAGTAGGTCATGAAGAGCCTTTTGCATCATGTCAGAGATTTGATTTTATTCTAAGTGCAGGGTTGAGTCCCTTTCAGGTTTTCAGAGAACAGCACGATATAATTTAAGTCTCTAAAATATGTATTTGTTTGTTATGTGGAGAAAGGCTTAAAGGATGGCAAGGATAGAAAGAGAGCAAAATAAATCAAGACATAAAGCTGGTTTAGGATAGAAACATCTGAGATGGAAAACATTGTAGATAGATTTGTGATGTCCCTGAGCAGATGATGTATTGGATGTGGAGGGTGAAGGAATGAGAAGAATCAAGGATGCTTTGCGACTTGAGCAACTAGGTGGACGGCAGTGGCTCAGGAGAGCTCTAGAGGAAGATGGAGAGTGCTAGAGGAAGATGAGCCCCAAAGGGCAAATCAAAATTTCTGTCATTGACCTGTAGAACTTGGAGTGCCTTTCAGACAGCCAAGTAGAGATGCCAAATAGAGAGAGTTCAGGAGGGAGAGGTCAGGAATCTAGGTACTATCTGGGAGTTACAGATTCCATTTAAAGTCATGACATTGGATGAAATCACCTAGATGACATCATTTTTAGTGGCTGAATCTTTGAAATCCTGTAGTCTGTGTTCATTTTGCTGCTAAGTTAGCAAGTTATTCAGTAATTCAGTTAATACTTATTAAATACTTACCATATGCCAGATACTGATGACGTTAACAGTGAACAAAGCACAAAATCTCCTGCCTTCAAGGAGCTTAGATTCTCTGGAAGGAGACAGTCAATAAACAAACAAACAAACAAACAAACAAAATTATGCCTGTAGGTACTGAAGAAAAGTGAGAAGAAGGGTTAGAGAATGACACAGGGTGACATTTTAGATAGAGCGATCAGGAAAGGCCTTTGTAAATAGGTAACATTTGTGATATAGACAGATAAGATCACAGATATGTTTAATGTCCTACATTTATCTCCAGTACAAGATCTTTTAACTCTACTATGCAAAATAAAATTTCATGGTTGTACCTCAAATCATTTGTAAACAGTTCACATTACATGGATTTATCATTGGCTCATTTCACATACTTTGTCTTATTATGGGTTCAATTTGGGAATAGACTTTGACAAAATCTAAAAACACTAACATTATTTTGACACATGTATGAATTAAGGTCTGCCCTACAAAATAACCCTTTATTATCTAATAGTCTCTCCCTCTTCTAAACTTTTATTTTGCTAGTAACCCTTGCAAGCCACTAGCCATTTTAGTTTATGGAGTAATCATTTATGTGCATTTATAAGCTGTCTTCTTAGACTATAATGTCTACAAAAGTAGAATCCCTGTATGAGGCATATTTGTATTCCTAAAATATGTAAAATAGCATATGGAAGCTACTCAATAAATGAATGAAATATATTAATTATGAGATATCTTATAAATTACTTTTGATTTTATTATTTGATTTATTTTTCTTTTCAACACAGGTAATTATAAGGAGAGTTACCATTGTGTAAATATCTTTTTTAAACAACTTTTGAACTACCTATTGGCTTTTATCTGTAAGAATATCAGTTATAAATAGCAGAAGTGGTATTTTAACAAAGTATTCTAAAGTGAGAAGCATTAAGAAGGGAGAAAGTTGGGGTTGGTACATATATAAGGACCACCTGGGTAGCTTTTCCAGGCTATCTAAGCTCCTCTTCTCTGTAAACCCTTCCCCTACCAGGAAAATAAAACGAAAAGATTTTAATATATGCACTTGGAAAGAGTTTTACTTCATCCCATGGAGTTTCAGTACTTTCCTGAGCCACTATTACTAGTATAAATATTCCCTACCACTCAAGTGTTTTGACTCTAGAGGAAAATGCTGAGAGACCCTCTTATAAATTATGTCTAAATAACTGATTTGTTTTTGCAGAGTTATCGTCAGTTCCACATGGCAGTCTAATAAACAGTAGTACTAGGATAAATAAGCCAAAGAATTTTAGGCAATTATCACTTCAAAGAAGAATGTCTAGGAACCCAGTTATTGGTCAAGTGCTTTTTACCTTGTTCTCTTGGTAACATCAATGTTATCTTCACAAGATAAACAATTCCTAAAGCAATAAACATTATCTATTACAATTAAAAGCTGATAAATTGGGAGTCAATAGTTCACGCAACCCTGAGTGTGAAGACAGCCGCAGTGTATGCGTTTTGTATTTCTCAAGAAGACTTGCTATACACCCACACATCTGACATGATTAGAACACATGAATAGTGTATTAAAAATTGCAGTGTATTAAGACTAAGAAATGATATGCAAGTATAACTAAATTTTGTCCACTTTGAAAAAGGCATAGTTGTTTCCAGCTTATCTCCAATTATTTCCTCCCAGATTGTACAGTTAATGGAGAACTTATTTTTTCTTCATTTTTTTTTTCTTTTCACCATCTGATTGATATTACTTCCCCATGTTCACTGGGACATAGCATGACAAATGTAAACACATCGTGGTACCTTGTCAAAATGGCATATTGTATTAAAGATTATCATTTCTCTCTACTTCTAAAACCCAAATGGTACTGAATATTAAACAAGATTGATTTACTGTTAACAATTCAGTAATATGTCTTTTTTTTCTTTTTCTTTTTCTTTTTTGAGACGGAGTCTCGCTCTGTCGCCCAGGCTGGAGTGCAGTGGTGCGATCTCGGCTCACTGCAAGCTCCGCCTCCCGGGTTCACGCCATTCTCCTGCCTCAGCCTCCTGAGTAGCTGGGACTACAGGCACCCGCCACCATTCCCAGCAAGTTTTTTTTTTTTTTTTTTTTTTTTTTTTTTTTTTTTGTATTTTTCGTAGAGACGGGGTTTCACCATGTTAGGCAGGATGGTCTCCATATCCTGACCTCGTGATCCGCCTGCCTCGGCTCCCAAAGTGCTGGGTTTATAGGCATGAGCCACTGCTCCCTGCCACAATTCAGTAATATTTCATATCACTGATACTACTAAGGGTTTTACCTGAAAATTTCCAGAAGTGTCTTTGCTACATTTTGTTGCCTTTCCATATCTTTCCACATCTCCTTTTTTACGTTGCCCTACTGTACACCTGCAAATGATGTCGCTCTCCCCTCTGACCCAATCTATTCTTAAATGTCAGCTTAAATGCTCTAGCTCATTAGTCCTTTCCTGTGTGGGTATAGCACCCATTGCAATGTGAGGAATTAGTCAAGGACAAGGTCAGCAATGGGGTCTTGGAAAGACATTCGCACTCTGTTTAACAACAGGTTGATGAAAGATTTTTCTATCCATTCCCTTTGACATTTCACATTAATATGATATTTTTGTTCAGCTGTCCACAGTGGTTTCCCATACCAGTTAGTTGACAGCAATAGGCCTTATGTTTTATTTTACATCCTTTGAAAGTTATGCTGTTACCTTTTTTCTCACAGTATTTAAATCCTTGGGGGAATTTTTCAACAATACATTACCATAATTTAGAAACTGAAATAACTTTGTATCATCCTAAGGCCTTAAACTGAGAGGGGAGTGTTAATTGCTTTGTTATGTGTTTAGAGCTGACCTTCTCTCCCTCATAATTTATTAAAATGATAGAAATACTATTGATTCTTCCACTAAAATGGAGATAAATCTTGGTGAGGGAGAGCAGTGTATGTCCTGACCCAGAGAAACCAGAATAATATTAGCAGATGATAAAGTAATAGATTTGTAAAATGGAAACATTACACTATTGCTTTTTTACTATGTTTGAAAGACAGTGGTCATGTGATTGCCCCAGAGACAGTGTTTATAGAAACATATTCTTTCAGAAAATGGAAGGTGATGCTCCTGATATAACTTTGTGCTAGACTTTAATTTGTGGTTAAACCTTGAGTTTCCAGGGGGAATAGTTACTTCTAACAAGTAGAGATACTGATAGCTAGGCACCTTGAATAATCTACCAAGCTCTTTTGGTTAAAGCACTGGAAATGAAGACTCAGAGTTTTTAAAATATTTTCTTCTGAACTGAGAGATAGATTTCTAGTTTCTTTATCAACTAGAGTTTTCTCCTTTCTTGGAAATGGCATCAATATGTTTCTCTACTTCTTTCAGCATAGCCACCTCAGGTATTTATTGGAAAATGCATAATAGATGGATTGTTCCTTTTTTGTTTATTTTTATTGACATACAATTCATATGCCAGGAACTCTACTTCTTTAAGCGTGTGCAATTTAGTGGGTTTTACTATATTTACAGTGTTGTATAACTACCATCAGTTTCTGACTCCAGAATCTTTTCATCACCCCCTATTCCTCACAAAGAAACCCCACTCCTATTAGCAGTCACTCTCCACTCCACCCTCCACCCTCTCCTGGAAACCACTCGTCTATTTTATGTCTCTATGGATTTGCCTATTCTGGACATTTCATACAAATGAAATCATGAAATATTGTTTCACTTAACATAGTATTTTTAAGATTCATCCATGTTGTAGCATGGACCAGTATTCTGTCCTTTTTTATTCTCTTTTATAGTTAAATAATACTCCATTGTATGGATATTCCCCATTTGTGTATCCATTCATTAGCTGATAGTCATTTGAGTTGTTTCTACCTTTGGGCTATTATGAATAATGATACTATGAACATTCGCATACAAGCAACAGTGCGGACATATGTTTTTATTTTTCTTGGGTAAACACCTAGGAGTGGATAGATGGATTATTTTCATACACTAATTTTAAGTGAAAAGCAGACCAAATTACCTTTCAGTATTTGTACAATTTTTGGAAGACTGTAATTAACTCATCATTTCATTAGGGAAGCCATTGCTCCTTTGGTCACCTTTTAAGAATTTGTGAATAGGAAACAGAAAAATTTTTTCCAATCTCTTTTGCCTGTAAACACAGAAAAAAAAATTCTGAAATTAGAGGCAATGTGTGAATGTGTGTCTGTGTGTGGATTTCCTTTCGGATTTTTCTGCCACAGAAACAATAAATTTATTTATCTATACAAATAATATATGTATTACTTTTTATATAGCTGTGGTCAATATTAGGCTAAAAAGAAAATAGTCAAAAATGAATTGTAAAGCAAGCTGCCTCAAAATCTGCATTTTTTACATAGAAATAAGAAAGCCAACCCTCAAAAACTGAACATTAGATGATTATATATTAAACTATTTGCATAATGCTCTTAGATTTTTGTCATTTAAAAAATGAGAAAAAGTACACTCTGAGAAGGATAGATTAATAAATCATCTCTCCCAATTATAGTACATAAAAAGACAATAAATTAGTGTTTTCAATGAATGTTTAATGACACAGGCAAATGTACAAAATATGACATTAAGTCTAATAGAAGACTACCACCAATAAACACAAAATTGCATATAGCATTTTCCGAATTTTATAAATAACATATGCAGACAAACTAAATATTTCAAAATGCTAAAGTGTAGTTATTTGTGGAAACTTTTAATGCTTTATTTAGTTTTCTAAATTTTATACAATCATAAATTATAAATATAATTAGGGAAAAACAGTAATTTAAAAATTGTCCTTATCATGCTGTTATCAAGACAGACAACCAGTGAATTCAACAAAACCTGAGTCATTTTCATAACAGAATCAACCAACTTCAGCATTCAGATGCATAAAGATAACAAATCTCATTAAGGATTGTACTGGATAATAATGGTGTAAAATAGGGACATTCAATTGTTTAAGAAAGAATTAAATGCTATATTCCAAAACTGAAGCCTCAAGTTGCTGAAACATATCCACAAGTAGTTGTCAACCAGACATTTGGTTGTCACAACTTGGGGGCCTGGGAGTTGCAAACATTATCTGGTGGATAGAGGCCAGGGATGTAGTTCAATATCCTATAACACACAAGAGTACTATAGCAAGGAATTAGAAAGCCCAAAATGTACCAAAATTGAGAAATCTTGATACAGATTATCTATTTTAAACCATCAATCATTTCATTAACTTAGATGACTTAAATAGGCAGCAGTCATTAAATATTTAAAGCTTTTTTTGGACTTGGAATTTAGAAATGTCATATATCTGAAGTTGATACTCATGTGTAAGATAAATCTATATTGTAAATTTTACAGTAAAGTTAAAAAAAGTGATACTTAGATTACAGCTGGTACTAAAGTTACTACAATAAAAAATGAAATTTAGACTTTGATACTCAATATTGTTTAATGAAAATTTATGCTGAAATAAATTACTTTTGGAAAATAACATTTTTGTACTTCAGTTTCTCATTGACACCGTAAGCATATAGGATCTTTTCCTTCATTAAAGTGATCACATAAATCTAATTTATTATACATCTACTAGAGATTTTATATGTAAATTATATTGACAGACTATTCTGATGTATTTACTAAAAAACATGGCTATATCTTCAAGGCTCTTTGTTTTATTAAAAATGATATAAACAAACTGATTACTAGCAAAATATTAATATGTAAAAGTTAATTTTTAGAAATTATGGAGGTACTATGGAAGTACAACTAAAAATACATTGCCATATAGAATTCTGATGACTGAAGAAAAAAATACAAGGGTGAGACTCTTTCGTGAACAATTAGTAGAACACTGAAACTTATTGGATACAATTTAGAAAAGTGTTTGTATTTGACAGCCTGTCTCTTCAAGGAGTGGACTTGGCTTAATTCTTCAGCCTTGCCCCAGGCTGTAGTTTCCTTCACTCTCTGAACTTCCCCACATCTCTCCTTACAGGAGATTCTTTCAATGCAAGACTGTCTCTTTCATAGTAACTGAAATTTTGTGATTATTTATTACTTGTTTGTCTTAACTTATTTATTATCTGTCTCTGACATGGGATGCAGGCACTTTGTTCTGCTTACTCAGTACCCAGAAGAACCATAATGCCTGAATGATTTTGGAAAAGGGAGTCAAACAACATTTTTAAGCACCTATGATATGCCATATGCTCATCTATGTGCTGATAGTTTAGACTCTTACTCCATGAGACTTACAATGTAATGGGGGCAATGTCCGGGGAACTCTGCCATAGGTGAGGTGCAGGGCTCTAAGGAAATACAATAGAAGCTACTCAGGTGGTCAGAGAAAAATTCCTGGGAAAAATCATGTTTAAGCTTTGACCTAAAGGATGGAAAAATGTTTTCCAGATGAAGAAAAGGCAAAGTATCTTCCAGCCAAAGGAATTCTCCCAGATAACTATTTAAACCTGGTACATGGAACTTCTTTTCACCCTGGTGAATATGCAGAAAATATGAGAGCATATTCTGTGTATGTCATAATGTGTAGTTCTGTGTAATTTAACATTAAGCATCAGTTAGATATTCAGTTGGAAGTTGGATGGATCTGCAGCTTAGGAGAGGAGTTTAAATTGGATATATGGATTTGAGGAGCTGTCAAAGTACAGAGAAGGGATGGGTAAGGCATGTGTAAGGATGAGATCTCCCAGAAACAGCATGCAGACTGAGGGAAAATAGAGGCAAGGTGTACAGAAATACCAGCAAAGAGTGAGGAAAAGAGAAATCAAGAAAGCAGTGTTGCTAAAGATGAGATTGCGAGGAGTTTCCAAGGCAAGTGATTGGTGAGCCATGCCACCCCAACTTAGGCCCAGGGGTCACATGCTTGGGAGACATCACACGTGATAGGGATTGATTTAACACTTACAAAGTCAATGTGATCATTATGAAGGCAATTATAGGAGCAGATTTATGCATTTTAGTGGTGGAGGCAGAATTTCAGCTATAGTACTTCGGTGTATGACTAAGTAATGTGGAACCAGTGACAGTAAGTGTAGATAATTTTTCAAAGGTTACTTATGAGACAGACTTGGGGGAGAAGTCAGCAGTTACATGGTGTCATAGAGAACTGTTTTCAAAATGGAGGACAAAGTATGCTTTCTGGCATAGAGACAGAGCCAGTGAAGATGGAGATGTTGAAAATGTAGGGGAAATAGAGGGCATAACGAATGGAACCAGGTCTCAAAGGATATGGGTTAAGTGCTTTATAGCTTTCATAATGTATCTACGTCAGTTAATGTCTTAAATGCTTATGATAACATTTTCACATGGGTCTTATTACTTCTACTATACAAACGAAAAAAAAAAATGAGATTCAGAAAGTTTTAGTAATTTGCCCAAGGGTACACAGCTAATAAATGTTAAAGCTGAGATTTAAACTCTTGTCTGTTTCCAAATCGCACGTTCTTTCCCACTAAGTGATGCCGACAAGCCCCAGCTCTTTAATGTTGGAACATTCACCTACAAATAACAGAGCCCCCAAGACAAAAAGGAAAAACTGTCCTGGTTTGTTTTCAGATGCAGCATCTCACTGTTTGCTCCTCAACTAAAGAATAAACTAGATAGCAGCTGAAAACATTTCTCTAAATAGGTTGAATCATACTCTGGACTCTACATAAAGTGTGGTCAGCAGGTTGGCAGCATCAGTATCACCTGGGATCTTGTTAGAATGTCACATTCACAGGCACATCACAGACTTTATGAAGTTATGCTCTGAGGGTGGGCTCTAGAATCTATGTTTTAACAAGCATTCCAGTGCCGAGACCAGCTCAGTTGGGGAGACCCTAACCCAGCGGTGCTAGAGGAATTAAAGACACACACACAGAAATACAGAGGTGTAAAGTGGGAAATCAGGGGTCTCACAGCCTTCAGAGCTGAGAGCCCCAAACAGAGATGTACTCACGTATTTATTAACACCAAACCCGTCATTAGCATTGTTTCTATAGATATTAAATTAACTAAAAGTATCCCTTATGGGAAATGAAGGGATGGGCTGAATTGAAGGAATAGGTTGGGCTAGTTAATTACAGCAGGAGCATGTCCTTAAGGCACAGATCGTTCATGCTATTGTTTGTGGCTTCAGAATGCCTTTAAGTGGTTTTCTGACCTGGGCCGGCCAGGTGTTCCTTGTCCTCATTCCGATAAACCCACAACCTTCCAGGGTGGGCATCATGGCCATTATGAACATGTTACAGTGCTGCAGAGATTTTGTTTATGGCCAGTTTGGGGATCCGTTTATGGCCAGATCAGAGGGGACTTGTTCCCAACATGTCCCTCTTCTTTGATTTGCAAATTGATAAAAGTAAGGGCAGCTTTATCACGGTGAGCTACTTCTTGCAGGAGTCAGGATCCACATCTGCAGACTGTACAAAGACAACCAACACAGATTAAAAGCACAATCGTCATTGAAATTACAGAGCTTCCAAGTGTTTTTATCCTTTTTAATGGGTTACTAACTGCTAATTTGTCTGCAGCTCCTTCAAGCACTCCAGTTTCTGGCATTAAGGTCAGGTGTGCCTGGGATGTTTTAAATATTTGTTCCTTAATTTTGCAATATCCAAAAACAAGTTTGTAGAGTGTCCTTTTAGATGCTTTTTTAACTCTTTTCCAAATTTTGTTCTTATTAAGACCATTTAATTGTTTCCACAAATCCTTATGTTAAGCTCCTAGAGCGTGCCATATCATTGAGTTTGAGGTATCACTATACTGCCATGGTTCCAGATAATGAGGTGTCACTATACTGCCATGGTTCCAGATAATAGGAACTCTTGCTGTACTTCTTGCCATTTCTACCATCTGACCATTTTTTCTGGACCAGCTGAACATAATGTGGCCATGTCACACAGACTGAGAGGTGCAATTCAAGTTAAATATTCCCTTAGGGGACCAATTAATAATGATTCCATAGGATTCATTTGCAGCACCTCTATCTGTTCTGCAATGCAGTCTTCCTAAACAAGTACGTTCATTTTTTCTGGTCAGGTTCAATTTTGTTTACAAATAGGTTTTTGAGGGCAGTATGCCTCAATTATAGGAGCAGATTTATTATGGTAAATACTGAGATCAGAAAGTATGTGTAACTGTGTCATAGAATAATTAAATCTAGGCATTATTGCCAGACAAGGTTGATAAATATGCCCAATAAGTTTAATTGTTCTCTGTGTCAGCCCTTGTTGAAGGAATAGTCATGGCAGTGGTGATAATCACTATCACAGCTACCATTAAATTACTCATAGTGACTAGCTGTCCTGCTTTCCTCAGGTTTTCTTCCGCCATCTGTGACAGTTTTTTGATATGTCCTCAGGTGGGTGGCTGTGTTGACGGCTGTTGCTCATGACAGTTGGAGTCCTTCTCAGTGTCAGCCTCAACATGGCTGCAACCAGGGGGTCCTTGGGATGCTCCTGGAGTCTCTTCCTCAGCATCTGGCTCATGATAAGGTTTCAAGTGTCTTAATGGTATCCAAATCGGTTGTTGATTTTGGCCTGGAGAAACACAAGCATAACCTCTACCCCAAGTTATTATTTTACCTATTTCCCAACTTTTTGTCATCGGATCTCTCCACCAAACCAATTGTTCTGCTTCTGTCTTTGCACTTGTTTTCTGTAGATGCTGTTCAGCTGCTGATAACATCTGGCCTTTGGGCGGGCTCAAAAAATTTAAAGTTAATAATGCTAGGTTCAGTTGCATCTATGCAGTTCCATATTATTTATTTCCCCCTTTCTGCTTTTGCAACTGCTGTTTTAGGGAAAGATTCATTCTTTCCACTATGGCTTGTCCTTGAGAATTGTATGGGATACCAGTAATGTGTTTAATATTCCACATAGAGAAAAATGTAGCTAGAGCTTGGCTAGTATAGCCTGGGGCATTGTCTGTTTTAATAGACGCTGGAATGCCCATCACTGCAAAACACTGCAAAAGGTGACATTTAACACAGGCAGAAGACTCTCCTGATTGGCATGTAGCCCAGACAAAGTGAGAAAAGGTATCCACACATACATGTACATAAACTAGTCTCCCAAACGAGGGAACATGTGTGACATCCATTTGTCAAAGAGAGTTAGGTTCCAATCCTTGAGGATTAACTCCTCCTGTAAAAGATGAGGAATGTACCATTTGGCAAGTTGGGCATCGCTGGATAATATTTTTAGCTTCTTTCCAGATAATACTGTATCTGCATTTGAGACCAGAGGCATTAACATGGGTTAAATTGTTAAAGTGTCTAGCATTAGATATTGCTTTAGCAACTAGGTGATCAGCCATTTGATTCCCTTCAGTCAAAAGTCCTGGAAGAGATGTATGAACCCTAATGTGAGTGTTGTTAAAAAGGGTGCATTCTACTTCTAACTGCTGTTTGCAGTTGGGTAAATAAAGTCAGCAGTTATCCATCTGTATGAAATCATAACTGAGCATTTTCAATTGACTGTGTGGAATGAACCACATATGACGAATCAGAAATCACATTAATAGGCATATCAAAAGCAGTCAATGCCTCAATTACCATGACAAGCTTCGCTTTTTGAGCTGAAGTATAGGGCGTCTGGAAAACTTTACTTTTCAAGCCAGAATAAGAAGCTTTACCATTACTAGATCCATCTGCAAAACAATGAAAATGCTTAGCAGGCTGCAGGTTGTTTACTGCAGGAGTTTTAAATGCAAACGGTTCACAGTCTTGCTCAGCTAAAGGGGGAGTAAAGAAACAGTCTTTTAAATCTATGACTACTAAAGGCCAATTTTTTGGAATTATAGCAGGAGATGGCAATACTGGCTATAATGTTCCCATAGGTTGTATAACTGAATTGATAGCTCTTAAGTCAGATAACATTCTCCATTTACCTGATTTTTTCTTAATTACGAAAACTGGAGAATTCCAAGGGGAAAATGTTGGAGCTATGTGCCCATTTTCTAATTGTTCAGTAACTAATTTCTCTAAAGCCTCCAGTTTCTGTTTACTTAGAGGCCATTGCTCTATCCAAATTGGCTTATCTGTTAACCATTTTAAAGGTATAGGTTCTGGAGGCTTAACAATGGCCAAGATCAAAAATTATTTCCTAATCTTTGGCAGGAACTTTGTTTTTCCTCTTGAAGCGGTTCTTTCGAAACTTGCAATTTTTTTTTCTAGTCCCATGCCAGGGACATACCCCATTTCATGCATTGTACGTTGACTTTGAGGGTTATATAATTGTTCAGGAATTAGAACTTGTGTTACCCATTGTTGTAATAAATCTTTTCCCCATAAATGTATAGGTACAGAAGTTATAATTGGTTGAATAGTCCCAGGTTGTCCTCTGGGCCCCTCACAATGCAAAATATAACTACTTTGATATACTTCAGCAGCTTTACCAACTCCAACTATGTTAAATTGAGCAGGTTGAATTGACCACATGGACGGCCAGTGCTGTAGAGAAATGACTGAAATGTCTGCTCCTGTATTTACCAAACCTTTAAATTTCTTTCCCTGAATAGTTATTTCACAGGTAGGATGTTTATCCGTGATTTGATTTACCCAATTAGCTGCTTTGCCTTGTTTATTTGTGCTTCCAAATCCTCCTGTTCATTTAATTTCACTTTTTCCCATTCCCACATATTGCACAATCAGGAGCTGTGCTATGTGCTCTCCTGGCTCTGCTTTCCAGGGAACAGAAGTAGATATAACAATCTGAATTTCCCCATTATAATCTGAATCAGTGACTCCTGTAGGTATTTGTACCCCTTTTAAACTTAAACTTGACCTTCCCAAAAGTAATCCTATTGTTTCCGCTGGCAAGGGTCCACAAACTCCTGTTGGGACCTTTTGCAGGGGTTTCCCAGGCAGAAGGCTCACAGCTTTTGGGCAGCATAAATCTACTGCAGCACTACTGGCTGTGGTGGGGGACAGACATTGTATTGGGGTGAGGGAATGGCCTGAGCTGGAAATGCTCCAGTTTAGAATGGGACCCAGGACGGGCCCCTCATGGCGTTTCCTGAAATGGAGTTCCCATCTTTATCAAACTTAGAGTGACACTGATTAGCCCAATATTTTCCTTGTTTATATTTTGGACATATTTCAGGCTCGGCAGTTTTCATTTTTCCCCTATCTGGCGGCCTGACTCGCTGATTATTTCTACATTCTTTTTTAGTATGAATAGCTTGTTTAAATTCTTGGAGTAATTTAAAAGGAGAAGACTCAAATGTAGCTATAATATTTCCTTGTTGATCTGTGGGGTATATTCTAACACGGAACTGCCAAGCCTCTAAATCACCCTCTCCTCTAGCTTGCTGAATTCCTGCCTGAATGGAACTAAGAGCGGTCGTTTGAGGCACTGTTCAAACAGTTACTGGGGCAACTACTTTTCACCCAGTGTCCTCCAGAAAAGAAAGATCTGGAGGGTCTTTTTCTTCAAAATGATCATGAGGGAGTGCAGAAGGGTAGGGATGAACCTCTCCCTCCTTTGCCACTTTAGCTTTAGCTGGCAAATAAACCTGTTCTGTAATCTCTTCTGTTACTTCATTATACTCTCGTTCCTCATTCCTCCTCATCATCAGTGTGAAAAAGTTCCAAGGTGAAACGAACCAGACCCCACACTTGTCCCTGATGCTTCCGAGCTCCCCTTCTTACTCACTATGGGGACTGATTTAAGAGTACTCAGGTGTCCTCCAGCTAGTTTTCTGTTCCAACCATCGCTCTGGCAACCCTTCAACCTGCATTCAAGCCCCCACTATGGACAACGCTTGCTGAGACCAGCTCAATCGGGGAGACCAGCTCAGTCAGGGAGACCCTAACCCAGCGGTGCTAGAGGAATTAAAGACACACACAGAAATATAGAGGTGTGAAGTGGGAAATCAGGGGTCTCACAGCCTTCAGAGCTGAGAGCCCCGAACAGAGATTTACCCACATATTTTTAACAGCAGCCAGTCATTAGCATTATTTCTATAGATATTAAATTAACTAAAAGTGTCCCTTATGGGAAACGAAGGAATGGGCCGAATTAAAGGAATAGGTTGGGCTAGTTGACTGCAGCAGGAGCGTGTCCTTAAGGCACAGATCATTCATGCTATTGTTTGTGGCTTCAGAATGCCTTGAAGCGGTTTTCTGCCCTGAGCGGGCCAGGTGTTCCTTGCCCTCATTCCGGTAAACCCACAACCTCCCAGCGTGGGCGTCATGGCCGTTATGAGCATATTACAGTGCTGCAGAGATTTTGTTTATGGCCCAGTTTTGGGGCTAGTTTATGACCAGATTTTGGGGGGCTTGCACCCAACATTCCAGGAGACTCTGATATGCACTAAAACATAAGCAGCTCTACATGGCTTGATCATAGTCAACTCATTGTACAAGAATATTCATTTGAAAACACTTTTAAAAACTAATTATATAACTAACTAAAGTTTCAAAAACAGCCCAAATATGTAGGACCATTTAGTATTATCAGAATGCTATTTGTTGAAAGGTATCTTAGACTAATTTATGTTTGATAATTCCCATTTGGTAAACACCGGGGAGCCAATTGGTGAACTGATAATGTATACTTATGATATAAACACCTAAATGTTTTTAAAAATTAAATAAAGTAAATTAAACAAAATTACTACTTGAAATTACTAATTACACTTTTGAAAACGAATCAGTTTATTTTGGAAATGAAAGACAGTAGCTGACATATAAAATTAGGGCAAAAATAAAAGAAAAGTATTCCTATGTGTAGAGTTAATGACATCTTTGATAATTATGGCATAAACTAACTTATGGCTTAAACTAGAGCACTACAGAGTTTCTAAGAAAAGACCAGACTTTTTAGGGTATTTTTGATTTTTCCATTTTCATTATGAGTGAACAGTTAATTGGTTCATAGATTTTAGTTGACTATAAACTGTAGTATAGCATGTTATAGTTTGGCTCTGTGTCCCTACCCAAGTCTCAACTTGAATTGTAATTCTCATGGGCGGCAGTTTCCCCCATGCTGTTCTTCTGATAGTGTGTGAGTTCTCACAAGATCTGATGGTTTTGGAAGTATTTGGAAGTTCCTTCTTTCTTCTTCTGTCTCCTGCCATCTTGTGAAGAGGGTGCCTGCTTCCTTTTTTGTCATGATTTAAGTTTCCTGAGGCCTCCCAAGCCATGCAGAACTGAGTCAATTAAACCTCTTTCTTTTATAAATTACCCAGTGCCAGGGAAGTTCTTTATAGCAGTGTGAAAATTGATTAATATGTAACATTAAGTCCTTAATTATTTGACCATTTTGATAAATATACGCATTATTAAACATGGTTATTATTTTTAGCATCACGAATATTTTAAAGAAAACATGATTTGACTTAAGTTCAATGCACTAAAATGGCTGGGTCCGACCAGCATGTTTTCAGTAAGTCCATGTTAGAAATGTACCTCCAGCTATTCTACATTTTTTTATGATAATCATTTGCAAACTTTAAAGTTTAGAGAAATCATGGGTTCAGGAAATCATATTATCCTATGCCCCATATGCCTATAAATTTGTAAGTCTCTACCTTTACTTTCTTTATTTTTATGCTTCTCTTTTCATTCCTCCTTCCCATTCTTTCCTCCCATTCCACCCTTACTAAACCCCTTTCTTCTTCCCTATTTTATCTTACTCCCTTTCATCCCTTACTTTCATTCACAACTTTGTACAAAAAGAAATCCGGATGATTTTCAAACATATGCACATAAGATGAGAGGTGCTAACAATATAGTTGGAATCATTAAATACTAGAGTATCGCATGGTGTTTACATTAAGTGTTATAACACATCTTGGAATCTGTTTCTCCTATATAAATCACTCTTATTTAGTTACTGTTTTATTTGCTTAACAGGGAAACAATTACATTTTACCTTAATAGTCTGTGTATTCTGTAACTATTTAATTGATTCTGTTAGTTTTGTGACTCTGTATGTCTTTCTGCTATTATTTTAATTGTAGCCTTTCTGGACTAATATCCAAAAACCAAAAATATTCAATATTCAATGTATATTTGAGGTGCTCATGAACAGTATCAAAAATATATTTGTACATACAAATATAGACAGTGAAACATTTGGCTATAAGAATTTCCTATTATTCTAATAGTACACATCACTAGTATAGTTTCTATAATTTAGAAATCTCACACACACACACACACTCACACACACATAATGCTTTTACTTAATTAATTTTTAGGTATAATATTTTGGAGAGAACAAAAATGGAAGAGGATAAATGAATTGATAAATTTGACAAGCCAGTTGGTCTAACAGTGATATGTATGATCAATTGCTCTATTTCACCAGCATTCTTCCTCCAAGTTAATCTGAACCTGATTAGATGATTCTGTGATGAAGGCCAGTGGCAACCTTCAAATACATGCCATGTTCAAGTTTTCAAGATTTATATCTGTCTTTTAGGATTTACATTCATGAAAAAAAAATCTACAAAGACAGTGACTAAGCAGATATTTAAGATAAAGGTTGACATGTTAGTCTAACCGACTAGACCCAGCATAGACCATTATTTGGAACAAGTTCCTGTAAGAATGTTACTCATTTATATCTCAAAGGTCAAGCTTTCTGAGCAGTTTTCAGAAAAAAGTAGATGCATTAAAGATGCATGAGGAGAGTCAATCTACAATGTCAAAGAGACCTAAGTGATTGTGCAGGCTTCAAACAACCTACAATACCCAGTTAAAAGCCTAGGACTCTGAAATAGTTGTTTTTCAATGGCTGTTATTGAGATGTTGAATTCTCATCTAGGTGATGTTTCCAAAAGCCACTTTGCTAGTGAAAAGCCTCAAATGGAACATACTGCAGGTTTCAAAGAACATAGTTTGGTAATGCTTCTAGTAGGAAAAAAAGAGGTTGTAACACAAAATTAACCATTCCTAAAATCATAAAATTCAGTTCCATTAAAACTGTAGTTGGAATTTCCTTTGTAACTTAAATCCATTGATAAGATTTAAGTGTGCATTTTACATTTAAAATCCTCTCCAACCAGCCACCAAAGCTTTTAAGAAATATTTTATTTTTATAATAAAATCTTTCAATGTTGCTTTTTGTTAGAATATTACATATGCTATATACTGGTTAGTTCCTTTTTAAAAGAAATTAATTGTCTGATGAATACCATGGAGAACTTGTCTCCAAATAAGCTTGCTCTTGTAGTCACCAAAATGACCAACTCTTTTGGTTCTATCTTCCATAATAAAAATGGAAAATTTCTTTATGTCTATAAAGCAATACATCTAATTAATATAAGAAAATTTCTAAAGAGCATGTCAACAAGTGAAAAATTATTTAATCAAACCAAGAATAAATATTGAGTGCATATATCATGGCAAGAAGCTAGAGTAGGATAGGCTTAAAGACGACTTCTTTGAAAAAACTATTTTTGATCTAGAAACAATGTACAAAAACATGAGGTACAGAATTAGTAAGATGGGCTTCATTGGCACTTGGGCGGCTGAGGGTACAGCAGAGAGATTTTTCCAGAGAATTTTGAGTTAACAAGGCTGAGTCCCGCATCTCGACTCTGGTGTTTAGCCTGATCACATAATTAATCTGGTCTTCAAGTATAAAAAACAGAAGTAACAATGATGTCCACCTTAGGTAATCATTTTGAAAAACAAAGTGAATTTGTGTATGTGAAGGTCTATGATAATTTATAATTCACCACAGCAAGAATTCTAGTTATTATTACATGCGTGAGTAAATGACTACCTAGACACCTATGTAAACACAAAGTAAGAACAGCTGAGTATAATTTCTAAGAAAAAAACACTTGTACTTACAGTGCTTGTGATAAGCTAGAAAAGCTGAGTTTATGGGCATCAGCATGCAGAGTTCAGCACCTTAAATATCTGAAGGTAAAGGATTTAAGGGACTGGTAATGTGGACATCGTCAGGTCAGTATCTGTGCTTTGGCACTAGGAGTCTAGAAAATGCCAAAATCATCACTTTGATACATTTATTAGTAGAAATCTCTTCATTTATTTATTTAAATTGAAATAAGTAAGTTGTAAAAAAAAATGGTGATTTCTCCAAAAGAAGATAAGCTATCACTAATAAATGAAAAGATGTATATTAAAATAGCCTTATGATTGTATACATTATTTATTATTTTAATTTTGATTAATCTGAACTTCACTACTCAGTACTATCAATAAGCATTGACAATCACTCAAGGTAAAAATTAAAAATAAAAACTCACATTTTAAGAAACCAATATTAAGTTAGTTATGCTATAGAGGTGAAAAATAATATTGATATTAATATTTGAAAATATCTGATACTGTGCCATAATGCATACACAGTCTGTTGTACAAGGAGAACACTGGACTAAGAGTTTAAAAACCCAGTTCAAGTCCAACCTTTTGAACTACCTTATCTCCTGACTTTAGATCTATTTATTGACTTCCATGTGCTTCAGTTTTGTAAGAAAGGTGGAGGTGAGAAAATGGAATTCACTTGCATCATGCTGGAAATTTATCCTGCTTCTAAGTATTGTATCGTTGTGATGTTATAGTAGTTAGTTACCAACACGTCTATTAAAAATATACTGACTTCTGCTGATATGGTGACTGCACAAAGAAAGAAAATTCTGTGTGAATACCCATTACTGTTTCTTTTGCCATGTTGCGATCATTTCTTATTAGAAAACAACAAAGCCAAGGTAATGAGAAAATAAAGATCTGTGGGTGCCGTCGGATTGCAGCAGGGAGTCTATTATACAGCAGAATAGAGGATCAGCAAGCTGACCCATGGCCAACATAACTCTCTCTAAGAAGGAGAGAAAACATAACTATGCTTTCCTCGTATGGCTCAGACCAACGTTTGTCTTCTGGTCATAGGAAATTATTTCCATCAATAAAATGGAACCATACATATATTAAGATGATGGTTTCACATTTTCCTCCTGCCACATTTATCCCTCCATCCTTTCTGGCCTATGCTAACATCTCCCTCCTGGGAGTGAGGAATGAAACGGCAAACGCTGTCAGTTTTGTTCATGATCGCTTTGTTACACATTTATGGTTTTGGAGCACCCTAAGCAACCTCATCTGCTTCTCACAGGTAGGAGATTCACTTCCTCAGGGAAGCATTCCTAGCTTCTCTGACTATGGGAGAATAATATTTTCCTTTTTAATCAAGATCTTGGATATATGGGATCAAATTTATTTCCATCTTCTGTTCTTGCAGGCTGCTTAAACCAAATCATATTCACATATTACATGCTACATCTGTTGCTGATTAACTGCTCTTATAGAACTATGTAATTACTTTTTATTCATAAATTTCAAAGAATGAAAGAAACCATAAGACACCACTTAACACCCACTAGGATGGCTATAATAAAAAAGACAGACAATAATAAATGTTCAGAGGATTTGTAGAAATTGGAAACTTTGTACATTGCTGGTGGGAAGGTAAATGGCACAGCCATTTGGGAAAACAATCTGGCAGTCCTTCAAAAAGTTAAACATAGAGTTACTATATGACCTAGCAATTTCACTTCTGGGTATATACCTGTATTAGATTGCTCCTGCATTGCTATAAAGAAATACCTGTGATTGGGTGATTTCTAATAAAAAGAGGTTTCATTGGCTCACAGTCTGCAGGCTGTACAAGCATGGTGCTGGCATCTGCTTAGCTTCTGAGGAGGCCTCAGGGAGCTTTCAGGTGTGGCAGAAGGTGAAGGGGAGCAGGCATCTCAAACTATGAAAGCAATAGCAAGGAGAGGGGAGGTGCTACACACTTTTACACAATCAGATCTCATGAGTACTCATTCATTATTGCAAGGACAGCACCAAACCATAAGGGATCCACCCCTATGACCCAAACACCTCCCACCAGGACCTACTTCCAACGTTGGGGATTACTTTTCAATATGCAATTTGGGTGGGGACGAATACCCAAACTATATCAATATCTAAGAGAAATGAAAACATTATACATAAAGCTTTTATACATATGTTCATTTGCAGAATAACTCAAAATGGACAAACAGTAGAAGAAACCCAGATGCATCAACTGATGGTAAATACAGTATGATATATGTATACAATGAAATATTATTTGGCAATAAAAAGGAATGAAAAACTGATACATGCTACAACGTGGATGAACTTGAAAACATTTCACTAAGCAAAAGAAGCCACATATCATATGATTTCAGTTATAGAAAATTTAAAGAAAAGGTAGCTCTATAGAGGCAGAAATTGGTTAGTAGTTGCATAGAACTAAGGAGGATGTGGGATTGGAGAGAGAAGGCTACGAAGTGCAGGGTTTCTTTTTGCGGGATGAAAATGTTCTGAAATTGGATAGTGGTTATGGTAGCCCAAACTTGTGAAATATATTAAAAATCACTGAGCTGTACACTTTAAAAGGGTAAATTTTGCAGTAAATAAAATACATCTCAGGTTTTTTAAGCTCTGATAAAAATGGAGTTGAAGCCATGCCCATATTGTCCAGAGAACTGTAAATTTAATATTCAAATTTTTGTTTAAAATAAGGGATACACAAGAGTTCAAGGCTACAATGAGCTATGATTACATCACTGAGCTCTAGCTTGGGCAAAAGAGTGAGACTCCATCTCCAAAAACTGAATTTTAAAATATAGGGGACATAATATTGCCTTTCACAGTAGTGAAAGGATTTCTGGCTATGGAGTATAGAAAAAACTTTCAGTTTTCTATTCTAACCATTATATACTACATAATCAAACATAACAAATTTGTTCCTAACAGCTAGAAGTGATCACTTTGTTCTCAAAAACTTCCATTTCAGACTCGATAGGAAGCAGGTAGCACTCTCCCATTTGTATATTAAGCAGGGTATAGTACAACAACAAAGGATATTACAGAACCCTGGGGTGCTTCAGCCTTGCTTCTGAAGTCACCAGTTACCATCCCTAGGCTTGAGAGAACAATGGAAGAGTTAAGTTAGGAGGATATGAACAGAGGGTTGTGTGAGGAGACACCTGGTCAGGCATTGAGCCTTTCAGTTCAGGGACACACCCAAGCCCACTTTGCCATCAAAGGCAGCGAGTTAGGAGACTAAATACCTGCTAAGTACTCCAACTTTACTCTTCTAGTTCCCCCTGGCATCAGGTCCTCCCCGATGGTCAAACTCAACAGAAGCCAAAGCTTATAACTGGCCTTCATATGGGTCAGATTTTCAGGAAAACAGAGTAGCGTGAAGAATGGCATAGTTTATCTGCTGGGACAAATGAAAGATGGCCCCCTGAACTATTTTATTTCCACCCATCCTTACAATTACTATGTACTGAATTATTGTCATGCATTTTGTCACCTCCAATAAAATAAAATTTTCTTAGAAATGAGGATTGGGTTTTATGTATTTGTGTATTTCCAACCCTTCTTTAAAAACTGCATGGTAGACATGTCAAGTATTCAATGAATACTGGTTGAATACAAAATGAAAAAAATTGATATTATTTTCCTTTCTTAATAGTCAAAAACCCAGAAATATAATTTACATTTTAACTACCAAGTCTTAGAATTTCTATCCATAAGGAATATTTAAGAGAAAATAATTGGCTTTTTTTTTCTTCAGTGAATACTTTGAGCAACTTTAGTTAGGGTTCATCATGTTTCTAATTCAGATATATTTTATTTTAAAAAATAGTAAGAGAAAGAAAGAAACCGTTATTCTGAAAAACATTTTAAAAGGTCACTTACTACTCATTCATATTGACACACTGATTCGCTCCTTCTGCAGGTAATGACAGCCTAAAAATGTCACCAACTCAAATGCAGCCAAATGGACCTTTCCTTTTAAAGTTCAGTTGTGAAAATAACCACCAGTATACATAAGTTTCGCAGGAAAATTATAACTCTCTTTTGAGAGAGTTTTTAAAGTATTTGACTCTCTTGACCTCATTCTATGAATTAAAACAATTTATCTTGCTGTACAATGAAGGCATGAAATGTAAATTCACTATATAACTTTTCAGAAGAAAAAAGATATGGAACTTTATTTATAAAAGAAGTGTGTGTTTTAAAACATACTAATTGAAACCGTGGAGGCTGGGAGAAGTAGAAAGTACAGAAGTTAAATGGGGCAAATCAGTGACTGTTACATCGTTCTGAAAAATCAAGATCAATGAAGTTAGTTGCCTGATGTAAGAATTAAACCTCTAATAAACATTTTAAAATAATTTTTGGCTGGGTGCTTACACCTGTAATCCAAGCACTTTGGGAGGACAAGGTGGGAAGATTGCTTGAGCTGCAGTGAGCTGAGATTGTGCCACTGCACCCCAGCCTGGGTGACAGAGAGAGATTTCGTCTCAAAAAAAAAAAAAAAAAAAAAAAAGGTAATTTTGAAGTTCTGAGCTGATAACTGAACTGCTGTAAAATTGCTTGGATTCTTGCTCAAAGAAGAAAATCTTTTGGATGAAAATTGTAAACATGTAAGACATTTCATATTCAGAGGGACCAATAGTATGTGGAAATCTAACCTATTCTTGGAAGGGGAAGTTTTGAAGAGTGGAAAAACATGAGCCATTGGATGGGGCCTAACAGGGCATGAATCTGCTAATGAAACTATGGTGTGGCTGATAATGTATGGGCTTCATATCACAGTTGTTGCTTGTGTTGATGAGATATCTTCCAAACTTATGTCCTTGCTCTGAATTTGGGGGAAAAGTGTTAATAAGAAATGCAAGTTTCTACTTCCAACCAAATGTTATATCGTAAATTATGCTAATAAAAAGAAGAAGATTATTTGTCCTATCTCAGTCCCCCTTTATCTAAAGACTGTCATACTCTTCCCCAAAATCAGTGAAAAGTGGGTGAATCCTTCATCCCATATATCAAGAACCTTTGCTGTGTACATAATATTCAAGTCTCAGGAGGAAGTGTGACTCTTATTTCCATGGCCCAAGGCTGGCTAGATTGCCAATTGGTCCCTTTTTGCTTAGGAATCCAGGGATTCCCTTAACTCTTTATCCCTTTTCTGAGCTTTTCTGCCTCAGTAGAAGGTAATTCTTTCTCTGCTTAGCGTTCTTGAATCACACTCCAAGTTCCAAGCTGCCCCTCACTCCCATTTTTTCCCATTGTAATGTGTTTATTTGAATATTGTATGCAGACAGCCCTGATTTTAGTGATAACTGAAAATCACAGGAAAACTAAAATACATATTATTTTAACCAGAATACAATTAAATTGTGTTTCTAGTTTAAAAGTGAATATGAACAAATTTTAAAATTTAAAACAAAATTATAGAATGGATGCAGAATGAAGTGGAAATGTAGATGCTAGTACTACAAGAGGAACACTAAAGAAAAAAGAGATTGGGTAAGATATATTACATAATGAATCATGACTGGCAATTAACCATTTCCTGAAGCAAAGCAAAATGGAAAAGCTGTTTGTTGTACAAACAATTCTTAAAGATAAAAAAGTGGTCATGATTAAGAGACATTGTCAGAAAATACATAGGAATTTTCATAAACAGTTTTCTTTCAACCGTAACAAAAGATCAATGAAGTTAGTTACCCAATGTAAGAAATAATTGTCCAATAAAATTTTTAGATAATTTTTAAATTCTGAGCTTATAACTTTGAACTGTTGTAAAATTGCTTGTGTTCTTGCACCAAAAAAAAAAAAAAAAAAAACCATTTTGATGAAAGTTGTAAAAGAAAAATTATTTCGATTATGGAAATGTTAATAGAAAATTATGAAGAAACAAAGAAATATTTTACAAAAAGTAAAGATTTTAATTCAAGCTACCAAACAATTCCCTATGGTATAAGGAACTTTCTGACAACAACACTACATATCAATAAATCTAAAATTTGAAAAATCTCAAGTGCTTTTTTTAGGTTTAGTTGAGTCGTACAACTTAGAGACATAGCCCAGTTAATACTTTGGATACATTCTTCTCAAAAAAACTTCAGAATTTAGAAGAAATACCAATTTTGTGAACTACAAAAATGAGCTTTGGCATATATATTTTTGAATCTTCAAACATCAAAAAAAGAATGTGAGCTCTATGTGAAAAATTTAGTTTCGATCATGATGGTTCATGCTCCAGGTATGTTAGGTAAAAAGTACAGATTCATTGGAATTTTAAAACAAGAGACTTAGGCTTTATTTCACTGTATGATGCCACAAATATTTATACTGAGTTATCTGAAGCAGGCTTTTTGATAAGTGTCAGGGATATAGTTGTTAAAATCATTTAGTATACACATATAAATTGATGAATAATCAATAGTTTATGGAATTATTCAAAGAAACAGAATACAATAAATGTACTGATTTTGCATTCTACCAGTGCTCTTTAATTGAGCCATGAAAAAATCTTTGAGCCATGAAAAAGATTCACAAAGATTTACTGTATCATGAACTTCAATTCAAAATTTTCAAGAACAAAAGAAATAGTTGCCAGATATTCATAAACAAAGACAAAAAAGGCATATGTTTTACCTTGTCTCACCAATATCAGAAAGTACATAAACAACATAAGTTTGAAGTTCACAGAAAAGAAAAATATTGTAACCTAGATGGACACTTATAAAAATCTATATTCAGGCCGGGTACGGTGGCTCACACCTGTAATCCCAGCACTTTGGGAGGCTGAGGCGGGCAGATCCCGAGATCAGGAGATAGAGACCATCCTGGCGAACACAGAGAAACCCCATCTCTACTAAAAACACAAAAAAATTAGCCGGGCGTGGTGGTGGGCACCTGTAGTCCCAGCTACTCGGGAGGCTGAGGCAGGAGAATGGCATGAACCCGGGAGGTGGAGCTTGCAGTGAGCCAAGATCGTACCACTGCACTCCAGCCTGGGCGACAGAGCGAGACTCTGTCTTAAATAAATAAATAAATAAATAAATAATATTCAAATTGAAGCTTTTGATAATATGAATGTATACAAATAATGTACATTTTTATAAGGTGAATATGCAGGTTTAATTGCTATTGACAACATCACGTCAGTCTTGTAGCTGCACAAAATACACAAAAATATGAAGGATGCTTTGTTGAGGTTAGTAACTTTAAAGTTTTAAATTTATGCAATTGCCCTTTGAGTTCAATGTTACTGCGTTGACATCAGAGTTAATGAATTTACTCCAGTCGGACAGTTTTTGAACCTGATATGCTTTTGTTTCAAAGGGTCAAATCAATTCTTATTTAAAAAAGAACCAATTTTATATTTCACTAGAAATTACTTTGGAATGTTTGTAACAACCTGGCTGTATGAAATTACTTTTTAAAAAAGAAATCTTTTATTTTAGAATAATTTTAGTTTTACAGAAAATTTATGAAGGTAGTACAGAGAGTTTCTACACACCACTCACTTTCTTCTATTATTTACATTACACATCACAAGTATATCATATGGTACATTTGTCATAATTAATGAAACAATATTGATTCAATAATATTAACTAAAGTCCACACTTTATTCATATTTCCTTAGTTTTTACTTAATGTTCTTTTTCTGTTCCAGGATCCTGTCCAAGATACCATATTATATTTAGTCATCATATATATTTAGGTTTTTGCTGACTTTGCACTTTGGAGGAGTACTGGTTAGGCATTTTGTAGAATGTCTCTCAAATGATATCTCACTGATGTTTTGATTGTTTTTTTTTTTTATTTTTTTTAATTTCATGGTTAGGGTAGAATTGTGTGTTGGGGGAGAAAGGTCCATAGAGGTAAAACATCATTTTCATTCCATCAGATCCAAGGGACATACTATCCACATGGCTTATCAGTATTGATGCTGACTTGATCACCCAACTGAGGTAGTTTGTTAGTTTTCTCCACTGTTAACTGACTCTCATTACCCCTTTTCCCATACTATACCTTTTAAAAAGGGGCAACTGTATGCAACTCATATTTAAGAGGTGGGGAAGGCTGGGCATGATGTCTTATGCCTGTAATCCCAGCACTTTGGGAGGCCGAGGTTGGTGGATCACTTGAGGTCAGGAGTTCCAGACCAGTCTGGCCAACATGGTGAAACCCTGTCTCTACTAAAAATACAAAAATTAGCCAGGAATGGTGGCACATGCCTGTAGTCCAAGCTACTTGGGAGGCTGAGGCAGGAGAATCACTTGAACCTGGGAGGCGGAGGTTGCAATGAGCTAAGATCATGCCACTTCACTCCAGCCTGGGTGAAAGAGTGAAACTCTGTCTCAAAAAATAAAATGAAATAAGAGGTGGGGAGCTGTGCTCTACCTCCTCGAGGGTGATAAACTGACATAATTTTTAATCCTTCTGTATATAGTTGTTCTTTTCTCCCCTATTTATTTATTATGCAATCATTTATTTATATCAACATAAACACATGGATATTTATTTTATACTTTTGGTTATATTTCAATATTATAATATTTATGTTGTTCAAATTGTAAGTGTGAATTTATATGTTTAGCACTTCCTTATTTTCTGACAATATGAAATGTGCTCATTTTATATATTTCTAGAGTCCTAGAATTAAACAGTTTCCTAAGGAGGCTGGGTGCACCATGGTGAGCCACCATGTATTCCCAGCACATTAGGAGCCCAAGGCAGGAGGATTGCTTAAGTCCAGGAGTTCAATACCAGCCTAGGCAACATATAAGACCCTGTTTCTACAAAGGAAATTAAAATTAGCACCTGTAGTCCTAGCTATTCAGGAGGCTGAGGCAGGAGGATTACTTGAGTCCAGGAGTTTGAGGCTGCAGTGAGCTATGATCATGCTACTGCACTGCAGCCTTAGTGACAGAGTAAGACCCTGTCTCAAAAAAATAAAAATAATCTTAGAAAAAAAATACATTTCCCTAAGGAGTCCTGGTTCCTTTTATTAAGAATGGTATTAGAACCCAATATCTGTGCCCTAGGTAGGCTCCTTGCTAATAGAGTGTTGTTTCTAGGTGACAGCAAGAAAATATATGTGTGTACAATGACTTAGGTATATATAAACATCTATAAATATTTTAATGTGTAACCATCTGTATCTATATGAAGCTAACATGAATTTATACTGATGTCTCTAATCCTATCACCACATCAATTATTCTAGCCTCCTCTCCTTGCATGTCTGTAACCTCTCATTTCAACGGTGAGAAATCTGGCTTTTACTATTTGCAATTCATTTATGTAATTGTTCAGTTCCAGGAGATGTGTGTATGTGTGTAACCTGCATACTTTTGTGAACTAGGTAGTATCACGGTAGTTTATTTTGCCTTTAGTCCCAGACTCCACTCAATTTCAGTCGGTTGGGTCATCATCTTTTCCCACACCTCCATCAGTGAGGCTGTTTCGTACTTTTTGTAATGCAGTTAAATGTTTTGTCACATTCTGCATTTCATCCTAGGACTCTCCTAACCTCCTAAACAATTGTTTAATTTGCATAATTTAAGATTCATTCTATGTGCTGTAAAATTCCATGAGATTTGACAAATGCATGTTGTCATGTATCCAACATTACACCATCACGCATAATAGTTTCACCACTCCAAAATTCGTCTGTGCTTCACCACTTCATCACTGTCCCCACTACCACCAAACTCTGGAAACTACTGGTTGCTTTACTATTTATAGTTTGCCTTTTCTAGAATGTCAAAAAATTAGAATCCTACAGTATGTAGCTTTGTTACACTGTTTTCTTTTTTACTGATTGATATGCTCTTTTTTTTTTTTTTTTTTTTTTTTTTTTTTGAGACAGAGCCTCACTCTGTCGCCCAGACTGGCGTGCAGTGGCACCATCTGGGCTCACTGCAAGCTCCGTCTCCCGGGTTCACGCAGTTCTCCTGCCTCAGCCTCCTGAGTAGCTGGGACTACAGGTGCCCGCCACCACACCTGGCTAACTTTTTTGTATTATTAGTAGAGACGGGTTTTTTTCACCGTGTTAGCCAGGATGGTCTCTGTCTCCTGACCTCGTGATCTGCCTGCCTTGGCCTCCCAAAGTGCTGGGATTACAGGCGTGAGCCACTGTGCCCGACCTATTAATATGCTCTTAAAACTCATCCATATGTTTTCATGGCATGAAAGCTTATTTCTTTTAATCACTGAATAATATTCTATTGTATGGCTGTACCTCTGTTTATCCATTTACCTACTGAGGGGCGTCTTGATTACTTCTAGCTTTGGATTATTATAAATAAAACTTCTATAAACATCCGCACAGAGTTTATTGTGTGGACATAAATTTTCAAATCGGTTGGAGATATCTCAATTTTTAAGTTGGGTAGAGAAGAATGTGACCAGTGACCAATACCATTGCTTAAGATAGTTGGCCTTCAGTAAATATTGACTGACAGGCTTACATGCATTATTTTCAGAAAAGGTAAATGAGGATCTAGCCAGTTAGAAGAGAACTTTCACTTTCACACATAAGATTGAATCTTAGAGTGAAAGAAGAAAATGGGTTTAGGTTGAATATCCATCACTTTTTTTAAGAAAACTCGTTTTTTATTCTTAAAAATGAGCTCTAATTTTGTAATCCTTCAATTTAATAAAGTGCCCATTAAATAGTGCCTTAAAATGATGTCATAATTGAGAAATGTATGAAACACTCCAGTTTTATTAAAATGTACTACAAAATCATTATTGTAATTAAAATTCTAGGGTTAGCTTACCCTAGAATTGCAAAGGAGGTCAAACCAGTAACATATATTTATAATGCTAAAATAAATGCATAAACTTTGGTAGTTCATTTTGTAATTTGGGAGCTAAAACTAAGTTTCTTCCCAAAGGGAGGAATGTTTTTTGACCTCTAAACTTTTTTGCATTTATTTATTTGTTTTTAATTTTACTTTAAGTTTTGGGATACATATGCAGAATGTGCAAGTTTGTTACATAGGTATACATGTGCCATGGTGGTTTGCTGCACCTATCAACCTGTCATCTAAGTTTTAAGCCCCACATACATTAGGTGTTTATCCTAATGCTCTCCCTCCCCTTGCCCCTCACCCTCCAACAGGCCCTGGTGTATGTTGTTCCCCTCCCTGTGTCTGTGTGTTCTCATTATTCAACTCCCACTTATGAGCGAGAACATGCGGTATTTGGTTTTCTGTTCCTGTGTTAGTTTGCTAAGAATGATGGCTTTCAGTTTCATCTGTGTCTCTTCAAAGGACATGATCTCATTCTTTTTATGGTTGCATAGTATTCCATGGTGCATACGTGCCACGTTTTCTTTATCCAGTCTATCATTGATGGGCACTTGTTGGTTCCAAGTCTTTGTTGTTGTAAATAGTGCTGCAATAAACAAAAGAGCTTCTGTTCAGCAAAAGAAACTAGCAGCAGTGTGAACAGGCAACATATAGAATGGGAGAAAATGTTTGCAATCTACTCATCTGACAAAGGTCTAATATCCAGCATCTACAAGGAACTTAAACAAATTTACAATAAAAAAAAACCCATCAAAAAGTCTGTGAAGGATATAAACTGAAACTTCTCAAAAGAAGATATTTATGCAGCCAACAAACATATTTAAGAAAGCTCACCATCTCTGATCATCAGAGAAATGCAAATCAAAACCACAATGAGATACTATGTCATGCCAGTCAGAATGGCGATTATTAAAAAGTCAGGAAACAATAGATGCTGGTAAGACTGTGGAGAAGTGGGAACCCTTTTACGCTGTTGATGGGAGTATAAATTAGTTCAACCATTGTGGAAGACAGTGTGGCAATTCCTTAAGGATCTAGAACCAGAAATACCATTTGACCCAGCAATCCCGTTACTGGGTATATACACAGAGGATTATAAATCCTTCTACTATAAACACACATGAATCTCCATCACTTTTATCTTCTCCTTGATTATACCTTGTGTATTGAATTCAGTTAATTTGTTTGTATTATTTTATATTTATTTACTCAGTCATTATTAAGAGATATGTAACATTCAGCAGACACCTTACATTTGTTTTTATTTAAATGTGTTTATCAATAACTGAATGCCTAAACCTTATTGGACATAACATTTTTGAATTTATTCCTTTTAGCTAACATAATCACTGGAAAACAAAAAGACTAATCTGAGAAATTTCAATACGAACTTAGTCTTTACGTATTAAAGCAGCATTGACAATGCATTTTGTGTGTGTGTGTGTGTGTGTGTGTGTGTGTGTGTGTGTGTGTGTGTGTGTGTGATGTGAAATCCAAGAGAAGATAATGAGAAGATAATACCAGTAACTCTAGGTAATTATTAGATAACATCAATGAATATTTGGAAAAAGCACCAATTGGACTTGACTGCTAATTTGCCACTAGAAAATTTTTCACATTTTCTTAGCATATGCTGAAGTTTTACCTTTTAGAAGCAACAAATATTTCTTTTTCTCTTGATACCTGACAGCTCTTATCCTTCTACCTAACCTTGTCGTTCACCATGCTACTTCTTTATCACCTAAAAATAATTTATTTAACTGGCTGCTGAAATAGACGGTGTCGTATTTGAAGCTGATTTTTTGAGACTATCAACCCACAGCTTTTAATCTCAGTCAAATCATCCTTCACATGGGACACCAGTTCCACTCTGCAAAGATGAAGTAGCGATCTACCTACTACGAACTTATCTATTTAAAATAAGATCCTTTAAGTTGACAGCAACCTTTTAAAATTACCTTACAATTTAAGTCTTAAAACGAACTAAAAATTCTAACTAATGAGCCACATTTTGTGAAATGATCGTGCTCTCCACAGTCCTCAAAACAGGAATGGTGGTTGCTCTAATATTATATATGCTGTTCATGGCTCTTCAATAAGTTATTCAAACAGTAAAAATATTTTATATTGACTTGAGTAATGCCCATAGTTTATTGTAGTTGGAAATAACTCCATTTGGAAAATAATTCAGATACTATCCAAGAACTTCTAACTTTCTAGTGGCTTGCATTGTATACTCATAACTTATTTGACTTACAAAGTTACAAGAAAACTTAGCATTTGTATTCCTCCACATAAGATCTGTGATTTTAATAGCTTTTGTTCTTGTTCACTGAATACTTCAGGCATGCTGTCTTGTTAAAAAACAGACAGTAGGAGGGGAAAAACTTTTTAGTAGTGTATACCTACCCTTATATTGTCATTGTATTTTTCTACTAGAAAGAAGTTAATTATATATGTTGAGCATATGTCTGTGAAACTTTGGAAAATGTCTGTTAAAACTGTTAAACAAAACTATTGAAGATAGAGAAGAAAACAAGGAAGGCAAGAAAAAGGCAAACAACACCCACACAAGCAAAATCCAGTTTAGAAGAGCAATAACAAAAAACAATTTGAAAATATACAATTTGATAGTAAAATTGCTGAACTTTATACAATTCTTGAGAGAACCAAAGATGAGTTATTATTCTTTCTATAGTACAACCAAAAGTTTCCCATAAAAATTAACAAAATTGAAAGACATCAATAGAAGATACTACTATCCTACTGCTATATATTTGTAGATACTTTTGAATAGCATTATGAAAATTATTAAAATAAGTGCTTCTGAATCTTCATTTCAGTGAGACCATTTATTTACTATCATGGATGCAAACTTTATTCTGATTGTAACTCAGTCTATTTCTGTTAAAGTAAAACCATGGGAATTGATCTTTTTAAGTCTTTTGCTATATAGTCAGGATAGAAACTGTTCAATATCTGGTCAGTTCTGCTAAGACAATATCTGCCCATTTTGCATATTCATCAGTGTAAAGTTGAATATCCATAGATATAGCCAACTTAAAATATACATTTTGATTGTCAAACTAGATGATTATCTTTCATCCTCCATCTGAACTGTTCAATATTCCAAATTCAAATAAAGGTAATGACATTGCCTACAGAATTTTCTTTGCCTTTCTTTTATGAAAAAAAACTAACCCAAATCTATCATTGTCAGATGAACATTTTAAAAGGTTAAATATTTTAAAATGAGAATAACACATCTGGGATATATTTGATTAGTTTTATTCTAAATGAATAGAAGTCAAATTCCCAATAGGCAGAATAACTGTTTGACATTGGAGAGAGTAGGAAAAAAAAAAAAAAAATAGAAAAAGAGTCATTTGTATTAAACTACACTTTAAATTGCTTTATAAATTTAATCATATCCATACTATTTTCACATGAAATGTTTAAATATTTGTTTTAAAAATATTAAAAGTTGTCAGGTATTTCAAATTTGACTAAAATGGTCAGTAAATACAATATACTTGCTTCTATAGTTTGTGGGTGTGTTATGCATTTAAAACATATGTTTTCATTTATTCTGTTTCTAAAATAGCCCCTCATTCTCCATTCCTTACTATGCTTTATTTTTTTTCTATACTTATCAACCTGTTATTGACTTACATGTTCATTTTGTTATTTGTTGTCTATTTATCCCAATAGAGAGAGAAATAGACAACCCCTGAAAGCAATGGCTGTTTCCTTTAGTACTGTATCTTAATTGCCTAAAACAGTGCCTAGCACATAGTAGACATGTATGAATATTTGTTGAATGATTGAATGGATACTGTTCATAACATATCTCATAGTATTCTTCCTGTTTTAGAACTGAGAAAACGGAGGTTCGGAGTAGTTACCCAACTTGACTAAAATGTCCAGCAAGGAGCTACATGCCACACATAAAATCTGCTTATTACTAATCAAATGCTATTTCTAATACGATCTTTGCTTGCAGCATTCAGCACTACTTCTCCCTCTCTGATTAGTATTATGTTCACATTTGTGTAAAACTTAATTGAAAAATAACATGTTATCTCTCTATTATGAAATAAATGACATGTATCCCAATTAAAACTTTAACAAATTATATGAATTTATTCTTAGAAAAAATTTTTGAAGAATCATAATAAGTTACTATACTATTCTTATTTCTATAGCCTAGGTATAAAAAATACTTTGAAGTGTCGATCCTTTAAACATAAGCTAATTTCTAAAATAAATTAATCACATTGTCTTAAACAAGTCATCAATATTTCTTTGACTTTGACGTATTCATCATTGAAAACATAAGAAATAATTTGACTTTAATTGCCTCTAGAAACCAATTTTGGGAGAACTTTGGTCAAGTAGCCCATCATCTTTATTCTTTGTTTTATTCATTTGAGTCCAACTTAAATTTTACATTTCAATTAGTTTTTAACATTTTATTTTAAAATGCTCTGATAGAGCCTACTGTATTATTCCACTTTTTTAAAATCAGGAAAAATGGAAAAATAAAAATTACTAATATAATAACATGTAGACTTTCATAACTTCATTTTACTATCACTTCTCTCTTTTCTAATTTATGACTGTGTCTCTCCATTCCTTCAGGTTTGTTCATTTTAAATGTTCTTTCAGGTTTGTAACTGTTGTTCCAAGATTCAAATTTTGCTTTCCTGCTCTTATCCTTGAAGAATTCATAATTCTTATGGTTATAATTATATATTTATATATCTATCTCCCCAAATTACTTTTGCCACCTAAAACTTCAGTTCCTTGAATGAAACTTCTATTTTAAAGCTCCATTATACCCAATGAGAATTGAAAGATAAATGCATCATTTCCCCTTGTGAAAGTGATTTTTTATAACAAATCTAAAATATACAGTGATATTACTGTTCTACCAATGTCACCATTTTTTCAAGTTTATGATATTTTTGATTCCCCACTAACAATCGATGACCAAGTCACATCAGACTTTCTCCTCTGTATTCACCTGATTCACTCTTCCTGCCCACATTCATGAACTTAGCTGAAAACTACTAAATAGATTTATTGTATCTCATGATAAGGTCACTGAAATGGCACAGATTCTTCTTTATTAGATTGTAGACCACCAGGCTTCATGTCAATAGCTATTTAATTAAATTTATTTATTAAAAATACTTTAACAGTTCTCATTACTGGAAAGTCTATTAAAAATTTTTGTATAATATCTTCAGTATGTGCTCTTTTAGATTATTAAAAATCTTTCATGTATGGGTTAATGGAACTAAATAGTATAGGAACATTTTGAGATCTTTATGATAGACACGTAAGTCCTAGATCATTTATGTATGACAATGAAGTAGAGAAATTGTTCATATGACTTAAACCAATTTGCACACACACACATACACGCTGTCTTCTCTTTTCCCCTCTGTCTCTAACACAGACACACAGGTACATACACAAATCTTTAAAAATTATTTTTACTCTGTTTCAATTTTTAAAAATTTGAGATGTCTAACAAAAATGCATAAATCCCAATAGTTTAAAAACAAATACATGAGAGAAATGGGGGAATGGTTTATCTATTTCCAGATAAACCTAGAAAAATGGTTAAGATATAAATTCCATGCCCTTAGGACACCACCAAGTACTGGGAGTAGGTTGTAAATTTGACTCTGAACTTCTGAACCACAAAAGCCATGAAAGAGACAAATTTACGTACAAGAGTCACAATGTCCAAAACATAAAAACAAGAGATGCTTCCTGATTCTTCAACCTGTAAGAAATCTCTCCCATGAGTCCTTATGAAAGGAACACTTTGTGATGTAGGAGATGATTTTATATAATCCTACAATAAATGCAGCCAACAGTTTATAAAATACAAAATCAATTTTGAAAAAGTTCAAAGCAATGTGGTCTGGGTATGTGGGTCTCTGGTGACTTGGCTTGATCCAAAGGTGAATTTTTCACCAAACTTTTATTATGAATATTTCAAATATATAGAAAAACTGAAAGAACAGTAAAGTGAATAACCATATCTCATTTGAACAATTATGAACATTTTACCGTAGCTACCTTACCTATTTTTCTATCTATTCTGAACCATTTGACACTAAGTTAAATTTTGTAGTGCTCTGAGAATTGATGTAAGCTGCATAATAGTACCCCTCATATGTCATGAAAACATAATTTCTCAGCCTCAGGTTTTTAGTAACAGAACTTCCAGGAAGGTGCATTTGGGGATAATAACTACAAAAGGATAAGATTGATTGAAAGAAAGGTAAGCACAGAGTTTTAAAAAGTCACAATCTCTAGTAAGACATGAGGTGAAGTCATCCTATCTTGCCCAATGAGGGAACATCCATATTCTAAGACAATCAACTAAACCAACAATGTGATGTACACACACACCAAAGTATTTTCTCTTCTTTTTTTCTTACTTCAAGAATAATTTGTGTAATATGAGGAAAATAGAGTTAAGTTTGGTAATATATTTGGATTTAAATGAAATAAATTAATGAATTTAATAATTACTTTATTAAACTCATCAACAATTAACTCATCCACTCACATAAATAGCATAAGTAGAAATTATTTCAGCCATGTCTTAGGCAGCCCTGTTTGGCAGTTCATACTCAGAAATAAGAGTATTTAAAGTTGTAGCCCTTATTGAGCTCTCAAATAAAAAACAGAAGACAGAGGCTCAAGAATGAGGCAGCATTTCCTCCCTCTATGGAATACGTGTAATGGAATTCAGTCTCTAAAAGAAAAACAAAAACAAAATTTCAAACAGAAGCCTCTGTTCTTTGTTATATATAAAGTACTTAAAACACATGCCAAGACTCATTAATAAACTTCAAATACAAAGCTTCACAAAGAGTTGGCCTCAGGTTTCTTCCTAATTTCATCACCAATATTAATGATGGTTCAGAAAAATAAAAACTATGCAGATTTATTTAGTGCTAGAATAGAACTGGATCTGGCAGATTGCTGAATTTTACCATACAGGCACAGCTCAGAGATAATATGGGTTCAGTTCCAGACCACTGCAGTAAAATGAATATATCAATAAAATGAGTCATACAATTTTTTTGGTTTCCCAGTATGTATAAAAGTTATGTTTCCAGGCTGACCAACATGGTGAGACCCCATCTTTACTAAAAATACAAAGAAATAGCTGGGTGTGGTGGTGTATGCCTGTAATCCCAGCTAGTTGGGAGGCTGAGGCAGGAGAATCGCTTGAACCCAGGAGGCAGAGGTTGCAGTAAGCCAAGATTGCACCACAGTTCTCCAACCTGGGCTACAGAGTACAACTCCAGCTCAAAAAAAAAAAAAAAGTTTACACTCTACTGTAGTCTCTTAAGTGTGAAATTGCATTATGTCTAAAAAACGTACATATGCTAAGCATACTTTATTGCTAAAAAATGCTAAGTATCATCTGAGCTTTCAGAGTCGTAATCTGGTTGCCAGTGGGGGTTCTTGCCTCAATGTGGATGGCTGCTAACTGATCAGGGTGGTGTTGCTGAAGTTTGGGATGGCAGTGACAATTTTTTAAAACAAGAAAACAACAAAGTTTGCCACATAGATTAACTCTTTCTTTCACAACAGATTTCTCTCTAGCATGTGATGCTGTTTGATTGCATTTTACCCACAGTGGAACTTCTTTCGAAATTGAAGTCAATTCACTCAAACCCTGCCATTGCTTTGTTGATTAAGTTGATGTAATATTCTAGATCCTTTGTTGTCATATCAATAATGTTGACAGCATCTTCACCAGAAGTAGATTGCATCTCTGAAAGAAACCATTTTCTTTGCTCATCTATGAGAAGCAACTACTCATCCTCAAGTTTTGTCATGAGTTTGTAGCAATTCACTCACATCATCAGACTCCACTTCTAATTGTACCTTGCTTGATATTTCCACCATATCTGCAGTGACCTCCTCCACTGAAATCTTGAATCCCTCAAAATCATCCACGAGAGTTGTATTCAACTTCTCCAAATTCCTGTTAATGTCATTGTTTTCACCTCCTCCCATGAATCATGAATGTTCTTAATGGTGAATCCTTTCCAGAATATTTTCAATTTTACTTTGCTTAGGTCCATCAGAGGAATCCCTATCTACAGCACCTATAGCCTTATGAAATGTATTTCTTAAATAATAAAATGTGACAGTCAAAATTATTCCTTGATCCGTGGGCTACAGAAAGGATATTGTCTTGGCAGGCATGAAAACAACATTAATCTTGTGCATCTCCATCAAAGTTCTTGGGTGACCAAGTGCATTGTCAATGAGCAGTATTATTTTGAAAGGAATCTTTTTTTTGTTCTAAGCAGTAGTTCTCAACAGTGGGCTTAAAATATTCAGTAAACCATGCTGTAAAAAGATGTGCTGTCATCCAGGCTTTGTTATCTCATTTATTGAGTACAGGCAGAGTAAAGTTCATGTAATTTTTAAGATTCCTAGGATTTTCAGAATGATAGATAAAAATTGACTTCAACTTAAAGTCACCAGCTGGAGTAACCCCTAATGAGAGAGTCATTCTGTATTTAAGCTTTGAAGCTAGGCATGGGCTTCTCCTTTCTAGCTATGAAAGTATTGCATGGCATCTTCTTCAAATAGAAGGCTGTTTCATCTACATTATAAATCTGTTGTTTAGTGTAGCCACTTTCATCAATTATTTTAGCTAGATCATTTGAGTAACTTGCTGAAGCTTCTACATCAGCACTTGGTGCTTTACCTTGAATTTGTATGTTATAAAGTTGGCTTCTTTTCTTAAATCTCATGAACTAACCCCTGCTAGCCTCACACTTTCCTGCAACTTCCTCACCTCTTTCAACCTTCATAGAATTGAAGAGAGTTAGAATTTTGCTCTGGATTAGGCTTTTATTTCAGTGAATGTAGCTGGTGGAATCTTCTATCCAGACCACTCAAACTTTCTCCATATTGGCACTTAAGGTGTTTTGCTTTCTTATCACTTATGTGGTCACTTGAGTAGCACTTTTAATTTCCTTCAAGAATTTTTCCTTTGCATTCACAACTTGGCTAATTGTTTGGTGCAAGAGGCCTACAGTTCAGCTTATCTTGTCTTTCAATACACCTTCCTTACTAAGCTTAATCATTTCTAGCTTCTGATTTAAACTGAAGGACACACAACTCTCCCTTTAACTTGAATACTTTGCAGCCATTGTACGGTTATTAATTGGCCTAACTTCAATATTGTTGAGTCTTAGGGAATAAAGACACACAAAGAGAGGGAGAGAGACAGAACAGTTATTTGGTGGAGCAGTCAACTTATTGATTAATTTTGCTGTCTTAAGCAAGATTTGTGATGCCGCCAAACAATTACAATAGTAACTTCACTGATCACAGATCACCATGACAAATATAATAATATTGAAAAAGTTTGAACTATTGCAAGAATTACCAAATGTGACACAGAGAAATGAATAAGCACATGCTATTGGGAAAATGGTGCCAATAGACTTGCTTTATGAAAAGTTGCCACAAATCTTCAATTTGTGTAAATTAAAAAAGTGCAATAAGCAAAGCACGATGAAATAGATAGCCTATATGATGGTGAAAAGCCAATTAGAAATAAATCTTTAGTCCTAATATTAGCCTCTCAGTTATCAGTTCTTTCCATTAACTCTCAGTTTCTGCTTGGTAGAATTACTCTTTAAATCCAGTTTATTTGCCATAGTATCATCAAACACACCACCTTAGGATGAATAGAATACGATTTTAAAACCGTTTCACATTAAATGATCACTTTCCAGTAGTTCCACCTGGCTGTCTACCTTGCTGCATTAAAATTACTTCTGAGTGACATATATGCAGATAAGCAGCTCCTTGAAGTGCAAAAATATTGACCATCCAAATCACTGCTTATAGCCAAGCTTCTTTCATGCCATTTAGCCATAGATATTTTGGAAATGTGGGAGACTGAATATCTGATCATTGGGACATATATATATGGAGATAACTAACCAAACAATGTTCAATAATAATAGAAAATCAGGCCGGGTGTGGTGGCTCTCACCTGTAATCTCAGTACTTTAGGAGGCTGAAGTAGGAGGATTGCTTGAAGCCAGGAGTTCAAGACCAGCCTGAGCAACAAAGTGAGACTCCATCTGTATAAAAAACAAACAAACAAAAAGAGCCTGGTGTGATGGCATGCACCTATAATCACAGCTACTTCGGAGGCTGAAGCAGGAAGATCACTTGAGCCCAGGAGGTTGAGGCTGCAGTGAGCCATGATTGCAGCACTGCACTTCATCCTGGGAGACAGAGTGAGACCCTGACTCAAATAATAATACTAATAAAATAATAGAAAATTAAATGGAAAAATCCATGAGAGGTAAGATAGCTATGTGCTATTCAAGATAACTAAAAAGCATCCTTACATTTCACCAGGGTTCATGCATACACACACACACACACACACACAAAGATATAAAATTTTATATTTCATTTTGTATCAAAAAATAAGAATAATATTCTACAATTTAATGTAATTTGTGTAAATTTACTCAGTTGAACTTTAAGTCACTTTCTGAGGTAGACAAGTTAAGGCATTAGTATTTTTATTTTACTGGTTAAAAGAGAGAACTGAAGCTCAGAAGGCTTATCCTAAATTACTCAGTTAGCAAGTGGTAGATACGGGTGTCTACCATATGGTAGATACCGGTAGACTATCTTCTAAACCAAATGTCAGAATGTCAGTGAACACACAGATTATACAGCTATCATATTTATTTTTTCTAGTTCCTACAAAGTGAACATATAGTGCTGTAGTGCTATAATTTACAATGTTGATGAATCACAAGTCATAGTGACAGCACCCCCAAATGTGACACAGATAAAACACAAAGGCATGAACACCAGGAGGTGGGAACATGGGAGTGCCTTTCACCACAGCCTCGTATACGATGGCATTACAGAACTCACTTAATAGATCTACAAGTTAGTTTTTTTATTGAGGTTTTTATATCTCTCTCTCAATATTTTTTATAAAGACAATAATGTCCAAAATAGAGAAAACTTATTTATTCCTTCTTAAGCGTTATTTCCTTTATTTCATTTTCTTGACTTATTGCACCAGTGATGTCTTCTGGTGTAATGTACAATAGAAGGGGTTAGAACAAATATTCTTGTCTAATTTCAAGCCTTAGGAAGGAAACACTAGTTTTTCACTATTAAGTATCTTGTTAGCTGTAGGTGTTGTGTGTATGGTTTTTATTAGTTGAGGTAGTGACCTTCTATTCCTAGTTTGCTGATAGTTTTACTCAAAAATTGAAATTGAGTATAGTTGAATACTTTCTACTGCATCAGTTATCTCATATATTTGTCTGTTAATGTGGTGGTAACATTAATAGATTTTCAAATATTGAACCAGCTTTACAGTCCCAGCTTAAACCTCACTTGATTGCAGTAGAATATTCTTTTTCTTTATTACTGATTAATTTGATAATATTATATGAAAGATTTTCACATCTATATTAATGAGGGATACTGGTCTGTGGTCTTCTTGAACTATGACTTTGTTATAATGTTAATTTGGGCCTCATAAAATAAGAAGGAAATTGTTCCTTTCTATTCTACTTTCTGGAATAGTTTGGGTAAATTTATGATATTTTTTTCTAAAACATTTGAGAGATTTTGCCTGTGAAACCATCTGGGACTGCCACTGTTTACTTTTTAGAGTTCTCAAAGAGTTGTTTCATGTATTCTGTCTAAGTTGTATAGCTGCATTCAGAGACAGGGTGGACATGCCTACTGTGTCTTACCCAGAACCAGAACCTCTAGCCTGTGTTTTTATGATGAGTTCTCATATGTGTTTCAGTTCTTGATGATGGAAATATTCTCCAGGAAGTCATGAAATGGTCAGGTTGGCTAACTGTTACACATTTTCTCTAGCATGATTTGTTCCTATAACCACATCCAAGCAACGGGCTCATCAGTCCCATTTCAACCTAGTTAAGAGATACGATATTTATGCTAGATTTATTACTAGAGTTTTGCTTCATTCTCATCACATGATACTCTATCAACAATGCCTAATAGAATAGAACTAGAACATTCACTCTATTGAAAGCATCAAGTATTTCAGTAATATTCTGCAATAAATTCCAATCTATCGGAAAATATATATATATTTTTAAAAGTTATCTACCTACATATACATATATATACATATACATATATACATATATGTATATATATATGTATATGTAGGTAGATAACTTTAAAATGTTGTTCCAGCACACCACATGGATCTGATAATCACATGCTACCATATTGGGCTGGTTTTAAGTTATGTTGGGTTATTTCAAGTGATACCTGCTAAATATGCCAGAAGATATGTATATTGTGATTCTGTGTCTGAAAACTCCAGGCTAAGAAGCTTCAATCTCTGAACCAGGATTTGTAAAAATGTAGATAATAAATATTTTAGACTTTGCAGGCTACATGTAGTTTCTACCACATATTCGTTTTTAAAAATTTTTACAACCTGTATTAGTTTTTTACTGCTGCTGTAACAAATAACCATAAATTAATTGACTTAAAAACATAATTTTTTAATCTTACAGGTCTGTAGTTTAGAGGTGTGACATGGGTTTCACTGGACTAATATCAAGTTGTCATCAGGACTGCATTCCTTTCTAGGAGATCTGGGAGAGAATCTATTTCCTCACCTGTCCCGAATTCTTGAGGCTGCCCAGTTCCCTGGCTCATGGTGCCCCCACTATTGTCAAACCCAGCAAGGTTGCATTTCCTCATCCTGCCTCCATTCTCCCATCTCCCTCTGACCACAGCCAGGACAGGTTCTCCATTTTTAAGAATTCATGTAGTCAGATTCAACCCATCCAGGTAATCCAGAATACTTCCTTCATCCCAGCATCTTTAGTTTAATCACATCTGCACAGTCTCTTTTGCCATGTAAGGCAATAGATACACAGGTTCTGGGGTTTAGGACATGGATATCTTTGAGGAGGGGACATTATTCAGCCTACCATACCACTCTTTAAAGATGTAACATATCTCCTAGCTCAGAGGATACACAAACGCAGGCCACGGGCCAAATTTGGCCTTCTCTAAACTGTGCAGCTAGTTAATATGGAGAGAAATCTTTAAGCCCACTTCCTTTTGTGTTTGCATGTTAATAATTGAAGCTAAATAATGAAAATACCTTATGTGAGGAAAATGAAGGTGAAAATTTGTTTTTAATCTTAGTAATGTGGAAAATAAATCAATGACCTTAATAAATATAAGAATGTATGTTTTTTCCCAAATTCTAAGAAAAAAATGTATATTTGTACTCATTATTAAAATTTGTTTGAATCGCTAGATTCTGGATAAAATTCAAAATTCATTTAATTATTATATATTTTAATATACATGTCAATCATATAATTTAAGAGTTTATTTATTTTATGTTATAACCTTTTTGTCACTTTCTAGCTCTATGAGCATCCTCTTAGGTCCTCTAAGTGTTATAAATTAAAATACAAAATTTACTTTTTCTCCAATTTTCTTAACAGCAAATGGCATATTTATTTTTTAATAAATTCAGTCCTTTATGTTACATAAAATTTGTATAACAGAATAAATTCAGTGTATTGATAATATAAAATCAGATAAAATTTACTTAATTTTCTATAAAACCTGAAGACATAATCAGTTTGCTTTTTTTAATTGGAAAGTTCTTCCAGTTTACTAATACTTTATATTAAATTTTTAAAACGACCAGACTCTAAATGCTATGGACTTATGGATTTTCAGCTCATTAATTGATAGCAAGGATAAATCCTATAGAACAAAGTACTACAAGATTTCAATTTATTGCCTACATCCATCAAAAACAAAAAAGGAAAGAATATTAATATAAAATTTACTTAAAAGTTACCATTTATGCTTCTATCTTATAATTTGAAATAAGTTTTAGAAGAAATAATGACTCATTATTCTTAAAGCTTCATGTCAATTATTATTACCAGCATGTCTATAATTTATTAAGAAGTAATTATTTATTTTTCACTGCCCTTATTTTTACATGACATTACTATGAGTTTATTTCATATAAAGAAACAGAAAGACAATTCTTCACATTTTAGTAGAGAAATAAGTGAGTTTGTTTTTATTAAGAAAAAGCCAGGACTAAAATTGTATTGGGAGTCATGTTATCATTATCTAGAGGGATAAAGAGAAAAAAGAACCTCTAGTCCAGTTTTCCCATTCTAGTACCATTTTGATGTTTGCAAAACTCTTAATTCAGAGTTAAATATTTCTTTGGGAAAACAAAAAAGAGTTCAGTTATCACTGTTAGTATTTCCTACCAATACACTAATATATTAAATGGTATTCTCATAATCTGAGGACTTTGTTTATAATAATGAAACAACTCACCTGATAAAATCTGGCCTGAAAATAACTGAGCAAGTCTTTATAAGATTATACTTTGGCAAGTGAATTTGTTGTAACTGTAATTTTTAACCTAATACATAGGTATTGATTCTAGATTCTTTGAAGTAGAGAAGTTTGGTGTTTCTTCTCCAAGATAGAATATGATCAGTAATATAATCTCCCTTCCTGGATAATTTTTAATTGACCTCCCTCAGAAATGCTGCCAACAGTTTAAAAGAACTTGAAATGTCTAAATACCAACACTTGGAATAGTTATGTAAAAAAAAATTCTATAACTTATTAGGAAAACAATATGCCAATTTCATTAACCAGCCTTTCCTAAAAAAGAAAAACACAGTTACCTTCTATGTGACCTAAAGATGTTTCTTACATATCTTTCAACATTTCTATGGTTCTTGGAAAACTGTAGGAAAACCTACATAATTTTTTTTTTAGTAATGTACTTGAGCTGAGAGATTTCAAATAAAACTGTGAATTTCACAAGAAACTTGAAGTAATTAAAAGGACTTACGAATGGCTTTACCAATTGTTTTCATAGTTCCATTTCTGAAATCTCGGGCAATTACTTACTTTTTAGATTGAAAATCATATTTTTCTGACATCATGCCAAACAATCTGTTTAAGTCAAGTATCCTAGAGCCAAATGTACATGATTATTCTGGAAATTGTTGTTACTTTATTCACACGCTGTTTCCTTCTTTTAAAAAAAAACCATCAATGTATATTTGAAGCCTTTAGAGAGCTCAATAAATAACATTCATTTTCTCTGCCCACAACTTGAAAAAATTTAGTAACAGGGAAATAAAAAAACCAGTAAGACAACTGGGAAACCAAAATATCACCTTCATTACAGATAAAGCTGACATTGGAAAATACGGCTCACATCTGTAGGTAAGTGGGCTTCCTAATACTTACTACCAGAATTAAAAAGACTCACCAACAGCAGAACCAGTTTCCTGTGGGTAGTTCCAAGAGACACAAGAAAGGGCTTTCATTGCACATACACATAATCTCTTTCCAGGTCCTCAGTCCCAGTAGGTCACTTTTCCCCCGAGGGAATAGTGCAAGGCTCGTGGGTGGCCCTCCACATGGAAGCACACTTAGACAGTAGAGATGAAGCATTCCATCCACCATTGTATTCTCTCCGTTAATCAACTGTAATCTTGAAACAGATCATATATAAAATACTGAGATGTCTGTCCAGTGCCACTTCATTTATGGAGTGTATAGTTTGCATGAACTGTATCATCCTGAAGAGTATACGACTAACTGGAGTCAGCGATGTGACCAGATCCAGTGTTATATTGCAAGTCTATAGTCTGAAATCCTTTCCACAGCATCCACACCACTTGCAAAAACAGACAAATTGTTATATTTTCCCCATCAATGTTAAGTTCTACCTAATCTATTTAAGGCGGGTATTCACAATAGAGAAATATTACTCCTTACAACATGAAAGAATCTGGGCCATGTTTAATTGACCGTAGGCATTGACTGTGTTCCTGACAGAAATTAAGTTTGTGGACTGAGAAGAAGATGCCAGCGTGTTGCTAATTAAAAGTTAGGGTCATGTAGCTTTATCACATCATCGCTTCTGCACCCCTACCTGGGTGAGTTACCTCCACAGTGGCAGGGCTGTCTCTTTTGATGTGGAAATGGGGTGCTCCCATATCTCTTCCACCAACAGCAAAGGACTGTGTGGTTCATCCTATTTGAATTAATCCTCCTTAACTCACCACATGAACCCTTCATTTCTGTCAAGTGCATTTCCTCAGTGTATCCCTCGTGCTATGCTTTTTCCTGCTTCACTGAATTTTCACATTCTGTTCCTTTGTTTTTGCTTATCTTCCCCTCATTATTTTTAATTATTCTAGGCCATAAAAATACAGCTGAGGCCAGGTGCGGTGGCTCACGCCTGTAATCCCAGCACTCTGGGAGGCCGAGGCGAGCGGATCACGAGGTCAGGAGATGGAGACCATCCTGGCTAACATAGTGAAACCCCATCTTTACTAAAAATACAAAAAATTAGATGGGCGCGGTGGCAGGTGCCTGTAGTCCCAACTACTTGGGAGGCTGAGGCAGGAGAATTGCTTGAACCCGGGAGGCGGAGCTTGTAGTAAGCGGAGATGGCACCACTGCACTCCAGCCTGGGAGACAGAGCAAGACTCTGTCTCAAAAAAAAATAATAGATTAAATAAATAAATAAATAAATAAATAAAAATACAGCTGAAGGCTGGTCCTTCTCCTTGAAAATATCCACCAGGGCTCCAGCTTACTACCTACTGAACTATTCCCAGAAACCTTGAAACACTTGTTTAAACCATAAATTCTACCTAACCATATCACTTAAATCAGTTTTCTATTATTTTGTGGGTGTTTTTCATAACCTTTTAGTAGATCATTAACAGATCAAGACCCGGAACTGTGTGCCTCTTTTTTTTGTTCCTTAGAGTATAAACCACAATAGTCAGTAGCTTAAGGATTATCAAAGTCAGCCAGACCTAAGTCGGGGCAAGGCACTGGCATCCACTATCTGTGTAAGCTCCGGTAAGTTACTTCGAAGCCTCAGTTTCTTCATCTGTTGTAAAGGTAAGATGAGATGAAATGTTCAAAGGCCTTAGTGTGATAGCTGAAGTATGGTATCCAATAAGGTTAGTTATTATTACCATTATTTTTCAATGGATGTTTATAGTTAGGATTCACTTATTGATGAAGTAATTTATATGTTATTTTCTATAGAAGCATATGCAATACTCATTTGGAACATTTTCAGGTTCCAGGAGTACCCTCAGTGCCTTAAGGGCAAAAATAAGACTAACGAGGAAGAGCCATTGAGACTTTTTATTACTTACCTCCCAGAATAGTGCAGGTAACTAGCCAATAATACTAATAATAATTCAAATAAGAAGTTGTCTGCCCTTTTCACTGTCATTCTCTCATGAGTAGACACTGGTCTTTTCCAGAGGCTATGTGACATGTGATATTGCAACAGACTGAATGAAAAAAATAGATGTGAGAATACAGGTGACTCCTATTAACCCAGACATTAAAGAGATTTACAAAATAGTGTCACTCTTTTCCAATGTTTTGAAAAATAGCTTTTTAAATTTTTCATAAAATATAGTATTTATATTAGCACAATAGAATACTGTTTTTAATTCATTCATAAGTACTTTTAGTTTTTTAGTTTAATGTCTAATGCTATAAATATCAATAACTATAATCTGCATAAACAAAAGCTCTTTGGAGTAGAGTCTAACAATTTACAAGAGTGCAAAGGGATCATGAGAACAAAATGTTTGAGAACTGCTGGTATAGCTGACTCTCTCTGGATTTTAATGGGCTTATACATTTAATCAGAGGATTGCAATAAACATCTGTACCAAATATGTGTTATGCCAAATATGAAGCGTTGTTAACATTTTATTTCTCAACAGCTTTCCTAAGTTTGTCCTTTCCTTCTTAATGATACTTTACTATTATATTTTCTAGTTCCCTTATCTTCTAATAAGGAACCACTATTAATTTATTTTATTTTATTTTATTTTATTTTATTTTATTTGAGACAGGGTATTGCTCTGTGGCCCAGGCTAGAGTGCAGTGGCATGATTATGGCTCACTGCAGCCTCATACTCCTGAGTTCAAGTGATTTTTCTACCTCAGCCTCCCAAGTAGCTAGGACTGCAGGTGCATGCAACACCATGCCTGGCTAATTTTTAATTTTTTTGCAGGGACAGAATCTTTCTGCATTACCCAGACTAGTATCAAACTCCTGGGCTCAAGCAATTCTCTCCACTCAGCCTCCCAAAGTGCTGGGATTAAATGTGCGAGCCACCTTGATGGCCCCATCATAAATTTTATGAAGTAAAATTGTGTCATAAATAAAACATTTTTCAAACAAATATAAATATTTTATAATATTATTCTCTCATTGATGAAAGTTAAAAGATCTTTGGGTCTAATGCTCTAACTCTTGGCAGGATTCCACTGAGCCTTGAATAATAATAATGATGATAATGATGTTATGGCTGAAATTAATTGAACATTTTTAATATATCAGTCATTTCCCTAAGAAATTTAAATATATTATTCTACTTCATTTGCACAAAAATCTTTCAGTGTAGATTAAGTTCCTATTCACATTTTGTCTATGAAGAAACTACAGTCCAATAAATTAAGAAAATTAACTAAGGTCACACAGGTAGAAATTCATATGACCTGCTTTAGAACTCATGTCTTTTCTACATTAAGACTCACAGCTCTTCTTCTATAAACAGTCTCACCTACAGTAGGAGACTTTCTCCAGTTCTTATTTGTATACTATGTTTTAAAAGTTTGTTAATATTCAGACTGGCAATGCCTTGAAACCAAGAATGCCTGCGTTTTTTTTTTTTCCATGTATAACAACAGAGTAGTATTGACTTTATCCAGCAATTCGGCTGTCAGTTAATTGTGCGATCCTATTTAAGAACTTGTGATTGTTATATAAACACAAACAGTTTAAAACAAAAATAAACATTTATTTTCTGACAATTTAGTCCAGAAATTCAGGAATGGCTTTGCTAGAAATTCCACAATGATTCTAGCTTGGAGCCTCTCATGAGGTTGTAGGGAAGATGTTTGTCAGGACTGCTGTGATGTGAGGGCTCCACTGGTGCTGCAAGATCTGCTTCCGGGGTGGCTCACTCATCATCATGGGTGTTGGCTGGAGACCGCCATTCCCTACTGTTTAGTCACAAGAGTTTCTTAGCTCATGGACCTTTCCATAGAGCTGCTTGAGTGTCTTTATGACATGGTAATTGGCTTTCCCAGGGTGAATGATCCGAGAGAAAGCAAGGTGAAAGCTACGGATACTATCATTTCTGCGGTATCCTTTTGGTTCACAGGTCAGCTATATGCAGTGTGCAAATGGACTATACAAGGGCATGAATACTAGCAGGTAGGGACCATTGGGGCCATTTGGAGGCTGTCTAGTGCATGTATTGTGATTTTTTTTAAACATAAATTTTAGCTAAACTTTAACTGATAGTTCTGCCTCTTCTACTACTATATTTCCTGTCATTTTATCCGCTTTCTTCCTCTTCAGCCCTTTTCCCCTCTCCCCTACCTCATATCTTTATTGAGGTGTATTTAAAAGTTAGGAAGGGGGCCGGGTGCGGTGGCTCAAGCCTGTAATCCCAGCACTTTGGGAGGCCGAGACGGGCGGATCACGAGGTCAGGAGATCGAGACCATCCTGGCTAACACGGTGAAACCCCGTCTCTACTAAAAATACAAAAAACTAGCCGGGCGAGGTGGCGGCGCCTGTAGTCCCAGCTACTCGGGAGGCTGAGGCAGGAGAATGGCGGGAACCCAGGAGGCGGAGCTTGCAGTGAGCTGAGATCCGGCCACTGCACTCCAGCCCGGGCGGCAGAGCGAGACTCCGTCTCAAAAAAATAAAATAAAATAATAATAATAATAATAATAAAAAAATAAAAGTTAGGAAGGGTGGAGAACAAAGAGGAAAGAACATGATTAAATAAGCACCCATAATGTGATAACTCTTCAAGAAATGTTAGTCTTATGTCCTTCCATTAAATAATCTGTCAGTTTTTTTTTCTTTTTGTACTCTTCCTTCAAAAAGTACAAGGTGAAACTAATTAGTAGTTGCATTTAATATAATGTATCTATTTTCAAAACTTTGATAGCATCTCTATCCACCTGCCTATATATTTAGAGTTGTAGCTCCATGGAATGAGGTGACATGTCAATTTTTAAAAGGTTTTTTAATTTTTTAAAATTATATTATTATTATTATTATTATTATTTTTGAGACAGAGTCTTGCTCTGTCACCCAGGCTGGAGTGCAATGGCACGCTCTTGGCTCACTGTAACCTCTGCCACTCAGATTCAAACAATTCTCCTGCTTCAGCCTCCTGAGTAGCTGGTATTACAGGCACCCACTACCATGCCCAACTAATTTTTGTATTTTTAGTAGAGACAGGTTTCGCCATGTTGGCCAGGTCGGTTTCGAACTCTTGACCTTAGGTGATCCACCCTCCTCAGCCTCCCAAAGTGCTGGGATTATAGGTGTGGGCCACCGCACCCAGCCAAAGGTTAAAAAAAAAAAAAAAAAAAAAAAAAAAAAAATCTAATATTCCAGGTTCCCTGTGGCTTCTAGAAATACAGTTAGAAATAATCCTCAATATTTTTATAGTATCAATGAAAAGTAAGGTATTAGTACTTTGCCCCCTCATTCTTGATACTGTTAATGTGTTTCTATATTGCAAGATGGTAGCTTGTCCCCATTCACACTACTATACCAAAGGGAACTGGAAAGTTGAAGCCTTTTTTCCAATTAGAAGCCATTTCCAGCCACTGACTCAGACTGCACTGAAAATATTGGAAAACATAGTACTCGTCTATGTGTATCTGTTCATCTAAATAATGGATTTAATACTTTGCTGTGGTGAAAATCAATTAGTTATTATTAGAAGGGGTTCTGAATGCAATGAGAAATGCAATATAAATATCAAATAGTAGTTCTCAAGTTTAGCATATGCAACAGCATAATTTATACAATTTCAGTTCAATCTGTAATGTGAAATTGGTAACAGGACATGACATAACTGAAGCTTGATTCAAGTGTGGCTTTCTTATTCCGTGTCCCAGCTATCACCATTTTAATACTAAATGGTTTGTCATTTTGTATTAAGTAGACTTTCTTTCTTCATGACAAACTTGAGGAATAGTCTAGAGTTTTATAAGTATCTGCAAATATTATGTAAATTCTTGGTCACACATAAAGTAGCAATTTTCTTTTTCACTTGGGTTGAATTTACTTTTAAGTATATGAGTCACATGCATAAATATAAGCCATAAATATTATTCAACACATGCTTCAGCATTTCCTTTTTCCCCCTTTTCTGATGTTTCATTAGTGACATTTTTCAAATCAAATTTAAATATTCCTTGGTTCAGACTCCAAACAGGAAATCAGTTCAAGGAGCAGGGATCAGAATGACAAAAGAACTGCTCACTTAGAGGATACTTTAAAATACTCTGTTCATTGGAAAAAAAAAAAAAAAATGCAAGCCTCCAGATTTTTCTGACCTTAATGTGCTGATTTTTCAGTTTGGATTTAACTGTGAATGAAAAACTTTGAAAAGCCATATAATCCATCAATATTATATTTGCTAGAGCCTGAGTTTCATACAACATCAAAGTATTTTTATGGCTTTGATATTTTTTCTTCCTTAATTATGCCAGCCCTAGATATATTACATTTAATACTGTTTTCCTGACTTGCTCTTATTAGCAGTTAACACTTTATGTAGAACATATGTAGAATTCCTGACGTCTGTTATTGAAACCTTGTTTTGACTGATAAGTATACTAGTGTTTAATTTAGGACAAAAGGAGAACATATTTTCAAATCGCACATGTAAATTGAAGATTAGCTGTCCTGTGTAGCTATATATATTATGATAGGCAAATACGTGCATGTGTATAAAAATGGACGCTTCATGGTTATCATTAATATTAAAAGTCAAAACCAAAATATTGATTTATAAGAAAGCTAAATTTAAAAAACTCCAGGGCATCTAGTATCCCAGCTGTCAGAGAAGGTCTCTCTTTTTTTTAATAGATTTTATTGTTTTTAGAGCAGTTTTAGGTTCGTTGCAAAATTGAGCAGAAGGTATGGAGATATTTCATATGCCTCCTATCTCCACATATGCATAAGGCTTCCTCACTATCAGCATCCCACAACACATTTGTTACAATTGATGAAACCTACAAGACACCCAGGTCCATACTTTACATTAGAATGCACTTTTAATACTGTACATTCAATTCTGTAGTTCATATTAAGGTTCATTCTTGGTGTTCTACATTCTACAGGATGTCATTGATGGTCAGATAAATGCATATTTTAATGTCATGAATCTACCATTATATAGTAGTAGTATACAGAGTAGTTTCACTACCCTAAAAGTCCTCTGTGCTCCACTCCTGTGTTTCCCTTAGTTTAGCTGGCACTTTCCTACATGAACCCACACAATCTTATCCAGTAAAGTGCATGATGAGAGGTCTTGGGGCTTAAAAGATCTTTTTAAAATGTAAATTGGAACATTTCACTGAACTGTTGAAAAGCCAAATACATGGCTTCTATTTGCACTTAGAACAAAATACAAACCCTTAAACTTTGCACATAAAAAACCTAAATGGCATGGCTCTTGCCCTCAAAGAGATTACAGTTAAATTTAGAACACAGGCATTAAACAAACACTCATGCATGTACAGTTATAAATTGTGTTCAGTGGGGTAAAGGAGAATGAAGAAGGACTATGAAAAAGATTAACTTCAGGAATTCAAGTTAGATTGGTGGATCAAGGAAAATCTCTTTGAGGAAGTGATATTTAAGTTAAGATCCTAGGAACAGAGGCCTGGAGAAGAGTACAGAAATGAGCGTTCCAGAGGAGGAAGCATTTGTGTAAGAGCCCGGGGAACAAAAACCCTTGATCTGGAAGAACAGAAAACTCTTGATAATGGATTATTCACAATGAATGACATAATGTGGTAAAATGACATTATATTAGTTGCAGATTATTCTCTGAGCACCTCAGTATTTCCTTAGTGCATTTCATAGTATTTGGTGTATGTTAGATGATCATTAAACATTTAACGAATGAACAAGTTTAATGGTAACAATAGATAAAGGAGGAGAAGGGATAATAGTAGCATCTATCTTATAAGATTGTGAGTAATAAATGAGATCACTCATAATAGCCGCTGATCTCAGAGCCTGGCACACAGAAAGTGCTTGATATATGGTAGCTTAAAAAAATTGAAGTCCCTGCTTTACACTTGAACTATTCTAAATGACTTACATGAAATATTGGAAGGCAAACTAATTTTATAATTTTTAAGTGAAATAATCCCGGTGCACTACCAAAAAAAACCCCTTTCTTATTATCTGAGTTTCATGCTATTAATGTATTTTCCTTTCTGGTTCCTACATGGTTTGCAGAGGTAACACTGCTCTCCTTTCTTATACAGACACACATACTTTTGGATGGTTGGTAGACAGTACATTATCAATAATGGTTTTGGGATAGACAATGAATTCAAACCTTGTGCCTCATTTCTGGATATCAAAACGTGTCAAAGTCCCAATAATAAACCTAGTTTTAAGCACAATTCTGAAGGTCTCCCAGATCATTCATCTTGGCTGTGCTCTGGAAGACCAAAAGTAACGGTGCCGATATGTAGACATGAAGTGCTTGCCTTCTGATTATTGAAGTAAGGGTCTGTATTTCAAATCAGGCAATTTGCAGTTTCCTTGTTTCTAAATAAACCTATGAAGTTTCCTGTTGCTGAGAAAAAAAAATTGTTTTGAATTATCCTCAGTCTTTAAATCTCTTGCCAAATGTTAAGCAAACTACTCAGAAACACACATTCATTTTTCTTAGCCAGCAATACAATGCATTGCCCAAATACGATCAAACATCCCCAAACTTTGTCAATCACTTAAATTATTAAACAATAAAACATCAAACTCTGTAGCTAAAATAAAAATATATTTCCTGGTTTCTATGAAATTACATTCTCACAGGTCATTTGTGTATTCTTATTTCTTTAAATATGGCTGTTAATTTCATCCCTTCAGTTAGAGGTTGCCATTCATGGTCAGGTAAGTTCAGTTTTCTCTATTGTTTCACTTAGAGCCTGAAACCCCATTCAAGCATCTTACAAATTCCTGCCATTGATCACAAAAACTGAGCAAGGAAATATGGATGGCTCAGTGTGAATTCATTACTCTCATTAAGAAAATGACATAAACTCCTACTGAGCAAAACACAATAGAATCATTTTCAAGTATTAGCTACAGAGTGGTGTCATTATAATATCACTTTCACATGTAAATATAAAAATGAAAGTTAAATGTTAAAAATAAGACAAAATGTAAATGTATAATAGACCAAAAATCATTCTGTTTTTGTCCTGGGGGCAGTGATGTTAAACCATCTCATGTCTATGAGACATTGCTAGTTATAAGGAATATCCACGTTCTCCTTTTCTTCTTGGGCACATAGCAGTCAGTTTTGAATAACTGATTGTGAGCTGAAATTGTCATTTTTAGGCCTCTTCCATTAAGCCTCCATCTGAATACAGAGGATAACAAAGGCTTAGAGGAGAGGGGAGCCACAACATGGAAGGCCTGGATCCCTGAATGACTATGTGGATCGGAATTCATCCTCCCCACTCGTACACCACCCCTCATGCCTACCCACATTGAGTTGTCTGTAAAAAAAACATTTGTTTGCCCAATGCCACAGATATTTTAGGGTTGTTTGTTATAAAAATTAGTCTACCTGGCCCAATTCAATAACTGATTATCTATAGATAACCCTAGTATTACTGAGTTTAATTGGAATCCATGGATATTTAAGTTTCTGGTCCATGAGGTTTTGGAAACTAAATAGTGGTAAAACTTTCAAAATATTTACTATAGAAAGGTTAATCATACCATGGAGCAGCTAGGGGCAAGTTTAATCGAATTTCCTATAAAGTGTTAAAATATCCATTTTGTGTAATGGAAGATCTATTTTAAGGTATTCTAAATGAGAAAATAAAATCTTTCTGCCCAAAAGAAATGCTGCTTTCCATCACGATAGCTGATGTTTTGTAGCACATATTCCACAAAGACTGTAGTACTTAAAAAACGTTCTATGGAAAAAAGCTGATCCCACAGGGAGCTGGTAATTGGCAGAAAAATCTCAAAATACTCAGGTAAGAAAGGCAGAGAGCTACAGCACTGCACAGCTTCAACCAGGAACCTGAAAAATACAGAAGTAAAGCACTTCCGAGGAATTAAGACTTACTACTTTAAGACTGAACTTGAAGGAAGAACAAAAGCAAATATTGGTGCCCTGACATAAGAAGCAAACTTATTTTCTCAAATTATACCTCATAGAAAAACAGTAATGCAGTTCACACAGAACAGAGTCCAAAGTGGAACAAATCTATATCCCTGGCCACATGGGTTAAAGGTTTTCACCACTTCCTTAGAAAGGAGGAAATAGAGGTTGATAACAGAACCCATTGGTATTACTTACATGTGTACACAGTGGTGTAGAAAATATTCTCATTAATAAGTGTGGCTTCAGTTATTTTCAGTAAATCATTTTGACATTCGTGTTATCTCCTGAATTCAAGACTCTCCCCTGCTTCTATTATTAGAGTTTACATTTGGTGCTCATAAAGGCCAAGCTAGGTAATGCTTACAGAATTTTGTGTTTACAATGCTTATTTCTGCCAGTGTACAGAGTAGTCATATACAGCCCCTTGTATGCTATCAACACCAAGCATATGTCACCTCAATAGTTGTCCACTGCCTATTTCGTGAAAACTGTAGTATATCAGGCACATGTTCAGCAAATCATCAACAAGACATAAAAGGGATGCCAGCAAAGACAGATGAGGACCTGTCCTGACCAATGAAAGAATAAACTTAAAAGTCACTGCAGTTATTAAACCCCAACAATTTCATAGCCCCAAAATTGAGCACTATGGCAGTCCTCCATGAAACACAGAAATTCCAGTTGTAATAGCATCATTTATGTCTTTTCTTTCTTGATCTTCTTGCAAGGTAGTAACCATGAGGAGACATTGGATGTTTGGCAAAGGCCTTTGGAATTCACCTGCTAGGCCATGATATACATTTCCAGCCTGAGGATTTTGTACAAACTGTATATCAGATTTGCCTTAGTTGGAATACAAATGAGCAACTTGAGCTCAGCATGGAAGTTTGCAGAGCTCTCTACTTGCACATATTACTGGGTATAGTTCAGAGAGAAAATTATTGTTTAATAACTGTGGTCCATAAATGTCAAAGAAAGGCATGGGCCATTCTCCATTGGGAAATGACCACAGGACTGTGGCCTCTCATTCAATATTCATTCTGAAGCCTAAAGATTGAAGCCCAGTTCCTAAAGATCAGTCTCAAAGAGAAGAATGAAGAAAAGAAACAAAATAAATAAAAGAACAAGGAGCAGCAGGGCCATGTGGCCCATCAGGCCCATTCCAGCCCACACCTTCCTAAGGAGAGACCATGGGTGCATGCATGGCCAATGAATTTATTTACCAAGAAATGAATATCTGACAAACCAACCCATTTCATTTTCTGTTTGGCTTAATTTTGTGATTTTCAACATGACGAGAATAACTTATACCATTGAATTTTTTTCATCTGAGGTAATTCATTGACTGAATTGACTAGTCATTTGTAATGCAGGCTCGATACAAAATTGGATAATTGAAACCCTCTTCAGAGCAATTTCTCCTGTAAGATGCACTAACGATCATAGATATACAGTAGTTTTTACAACTATTAATTGGTTTATTGCCAATCCAAAATGCAGCCTGTATAAATACTACATCTAAGCAATTCTCAACGGTAAAGAATGAAGTTTTTCTCCTGGTCCTTTGATCTGTATTTCAAAAACAACCTCTTACATGTTTTTGTCATTTGTATCTCCTTGCCACTTACCTAGAGAAAACTGAACAGAAAGAATAAAACAAGCACCTTGTATCTTGTGCCATTCTGTGACCCCGTTCCTTTGCAAAGTATGTTTCTAGATCCTTCTGGAATTAGAATGGACATTATTATTAGTGTGACAGGTTTCATTGCCATGCACCCATGCACCCTATTATTTGAACTGCTCTTGGGCACTCTTTCTCTTTGGGCAAGACTAGACCTGGTCCCTAAGGGTTCTAGTTTTGCCTGATCACTCTCCCCTCACCCCTAGCGTGAGTATATAATCCACTGGGCTTGGCAGTTGTCTCCTTAGAACTTTGAAATTGTTTGAATAAAACCTATACCTGATGTATAGCAAAGATATAACCATAAAACTTTTGAACATTAAAAACCTTTTCCTGTGTTTTGGTAATAAATACTCACTGGTTTACATTTATATGTGATTAACATATCTGAAGTTTTCTATTTCTATTATTAAAAGCAAACATTACTGACATAATGTTCCAATTATCCTTCTTAGAATTCATTCACATAAATAAACACTGGATGTTGCAGAAATAAAAAGCTCCATTCTCTGCTTCTACACCTGAGATTAATACATCACAGTTTTTGAAGCTGAATTCCCCAGTTTCCTGTTGATCTACCTATGGAATTTAGGGTTTCTAGAGCTCACTCATAATATATTAAAAGAAAAAAGAATAATTAAGTTGATCATTGTCCAGGATAGGTTGCTTTTTGTTGCTGTATGATATAGATCATTTAATTTTATATTTTTATTGATATATCATAATTTTACATATTGTGGGGGTACATGTGATATTCTGATACTTGTATACAACATTGAATGATCAAATCAGGGTAATTGGGATGTCCATCACCTCAAAAATGTACCTTGTATTTGTGTTGGGAACATTACAATTCTTCTAGCTATTTTGAAATTCAGTAAATCATTGTTAATTATAATTTTCCTGCTGTAGTATCAAATACTAGAACTTATTCCTTCTATCTAACTGTATTGTTGTACCCATTAACCAACTTCTCTTCATTCTTCACTCACATCTTCCCTTTTCAGCCTCTGATAATGACCATCTACTCTCTACCTCCGTGAAATCGACTTTTGTAGCTCCCACATAAGAGTGAGAACATGCAATATTTGTCTTTCTGTGCCTGGCTAATTTTACTTTAGCACAGTGACTTCCAGTTCTATCCATGTTGCTTCAAATAACAGGATTTCGTTCTTTTTTATGGCTGAATAATATTCCATTGTGTATGTTTACCACATTTTATCCATTCATTTGTTGATAGGCACTTAGACTGATTCCATATCTTGGCTATTGTGAACAGTGCTGCAATAAACATGGACGTGCAGATTCCTTTTTGATATACTGATTATCTTTCTTTTGAATATACATACACAGCAGTGGGATTGCTGGATCATATGCTATTTTAAAGTTTTGAGGAAACTCCATACTGTTTTTGATAATGACTGCACTACATTATATTCCCACCAACAGTATATGAGCATCCTCCTTTCTCTCCATCCTCACCAACATGGGTTATTTTTTGTCTTTTTTGGTAATAGCCATTTTAACTGGAGTGAGACGATATCCCATTGTGGTTTTGATTTGTGTTTACCTGATGATTAGTGATGTTGAACTTTTATTCATATACCTGTTGGCCATTTGTATGTCTTTTTTTGGAGAAATGTCTATTCAGGTCTTTTGATCATTTTTTAATCAGATTATTTGGTTTTTTACTACTGAGTTGTTTTAGTTCCTTATATATTCATGTTACTAATCCCTTGTTGGATGCATACTTTGCAAATATTTTCTCCCATTCTGCAGGTTATCTCTTCACTTTGTTTATTATTTCCTTTGCTGTGTAAAAGCTTTTTAGCCTGAAGTATTCCCATTTGTCTCTTTTTGCTTCTGTTGTCCATGCTTTTGAGGTCTCACTCCAAAAATCTTTCCCCAGACTGATGATCTATAGCATTTCCACAGTGCTTGCTTCTAGTGATTTAATAGTTTCGGGTCTCACATTTAAGTGTTTATTTCGTTTGGAGTTGATTTTTGTATATGGTGAAAGATGGGATCTAGTTTCATTCTGCATATGGTTATCCAGTTTTCCTGCCACCATTTTTTTAAACAGACTGTCCCTATTGTATGTTCTTGGCACCTTTGTCAAAGATGAGTTGGCTGTCATTTATTTCTGTGTGATTTATTTCTGTGTTCTCTATTCTGTTCTATTGGTCTGTATGTGTGTTTTTATGCCAGTACCATACTGCTTTGGTTATTAGAGCTTTATTACATAATTCAAAATCAGGTAATGTGATGCCTCTAGATGCTCAGAATTGCTTTGGCTATTTGGAGCCTTTTGTGATTCCATATGAATTTTAGAATTTTTTTTATATTTCTGTGAAGAATGTCATTGGTATTTTGATAGAAATTTTAACAATATTATTTCAATCCATGAGCATGGAATATATTTCCACTTTTTTGTGTGTCCTTTTGACTTCTTTTATCAATGTTTTAATAATTTTCCTTGTAGAGATGTGTCGCTTCTCAAGTTTATTCCTAGGTATTTTAGATTTTTGTAGTTACTATAAATGGAATTACTTTTTTAATTTCTTCTGCAGATTGATCATTGTTAGTGTATAGAAATGCCACTGGTTCTCGTATGTTGATTTTATATCCTGTAACTTTACTAAACTTATCTGTTCTAAGAGTCTTTTGGTGGTGTTTTTAATTTTTTCTAAATAAAAAATTTTGTATAAGATCTAAATATAAGATTATTATATATGATCTTAAATATAAGATCAAGAAATATATAAGATCATTATAATCAAATAATCATATGATCAAATAATCTCATATATAAGATCATTATAATAATCTTATATTTATATTTGCAATATAAGATCATTGCAAGCAAGAATAATTTGAAATCTCCCTTTCCAATTTCAATGCTCTTTATTTCTTTCTCTTTTCAATTGCTTGGAGTAGGACTTACTTATAGTACTATGTTGAATAAAAGTGGAGATAGTGGCCTGGCATGGTGGCACATGCCTGTAATCTCAGCTACCCTATAATAGGAGAATCACTTGAGCCCAAGAGCTCAAGGTCAGCCTGGCAAACACAGAGAGACCTTATCTGTAAAATAATTTTTTTTTTTTCATTAGAAATAAATAGTGAAAATGGGATGAATCTTTCCTTCAATTTGCCCCTGGATCTTGGTTATGTGTGTAGCCAACACAAATTAACTCCTCATTTCCAATAGTTTCAGTGTTCATAATTGGAATTTTGTTTCCAGAAAATGTATTTTATTCCGTAAAACACTCCAATTGATCAGTAGAGAAAACAAGATACAAATATATGATGTTTATAATTTTCAAGTACATAAAATCAAATTTTCTTGAAAAACAACAGTTAAATATTCGTTTAGAATTTGTTTTTTTTTTCTTTCTTTCTTTTGCATGAACTGGACAAGAAAAGGCTTCTCAAAATAAAATCAGTAAAATCTAAGCTGAAGAAGCCATCTTCTTACCTGGTAAATCTTCCTATGGAAAACAGGCATTTTTCATTTACCAAAGACATTTGAACTGCTTCCAAAATTTATGTTATCTGTCTCAAAAATTTCCATTGACAATTTTATAACCACACAAGTCTTTGAATGGTAAATTATGTGGAGAAGGGCAGTTGCCATGGTAATTCCTCTTTCTTAAGCATCTCTTGCTCCTCCATTTCAGTTAGAGTTTCATTGCTGAGCTCCTGGGAATTCATGGGATTCTTAGAATGCAACTACCAACAAACTCAGCTGAGCCCTCATCCCAGGATTAACCAGGCAGTGCTGTCACTGGAATAGCAAAGTGTGTGAGTTCTCACTGATCCCAGTTCTTAGCCAATTGTAATTTTAAGTTATTATTATTACCAAAGGGATAAAAAGGATATAAGTGTGTAACTCACTAGTTATAAACTGGAGGCCACCATAATTTAGAATACTTTATTATCAAATACTTAGTGATTTTTCAGATGCAAGTACCATCTAGTCACTTTACAGGTCACAACTGTTATAATAAATTCATCTTTCAAAAAACCCTAATTAAAAACTGCAGAGAAGATACAGCATATTTTGTTTAAATACCTACATGAGACAGGAGTCCCCAAGAGATCTTCATGGATTCTGTCAATGGATATGAGCACGTACTTTCTGAAGTAGGAAGTATATGAGATATACAATCACCAACTAAGCAACTGTACTGTTTCCAGTTTGGGGCTTTACAGACTCTTTGAACTGACCAAATACTAATCAGATATTTTTACTTTTGTTCTGAGAAATATGTTTTATGATATTCAAATGTGATATTAAGAAAATAGCTATTTTTCCTTTTTACTAACAAATAGATACTGTATTTTTCTCATATGAGTTTTCTAAATCTCTTGAGATCACATTTTTTTTCTCCTTTGCCCCATCATTATGGTAAGATTATATTAATAGATTTCCAAATATTGAACCATCTATCAGTCAGAATATCCTAGATTATGCTGTACCAACAAAAATCCTTCTATCTCCATGATTGACAGAATTTCTCAAACTTTGCGCTAACATTTTGGATTGGATAACTCTATTATGGGAGGCTGTCTGGTGTATTGTCAGATGTTTAGCAGCATCTCTGGCAATTATCCACTAGATGCCATTGGTGCAACCCCCACACAAGTTGTAAAAACCAAAAAATGTTTCTAGATATTGCCAAATATTCTTTTGGGAAGCAAAATTGCCTCCAGTCAAGGGCCATTGCTTTAAATCAGTGAGGTTTTCTTTTCCTTCACAGTGCATCTCTCTCAAACCTCAGTTGGATTCTCTCCTCTACACCCCTCTCTCTGGGATGCAGGATGATAGAGCTGCCACCATCTAGAGCTTTCCTGGATACAGTGGCAAAGGGAAAAATAAAGGATGTGCAGATTGCACACCAACCTCTTAAAACTGCCTCCCAGAAGTGACATGTTACTTCCACGCTTATACATTTAGCCAAATCAAATAACATGGGTACCCCTAAATTCACAGGGAATTGGAAAATGTAACATGTGCCTGAAAGACATGGAGCCAGTTGTATTGGTGATCCGACATATTAACATCAAAATATTATTTGAGAATCTGTTTTGAAGTATAAATTCTAACTCAGGCACATTTTCTTAGTAAGAATGTAAATAGCACACTGCATGCCGAGAATGTTCTCATTTAGTCTGCTTTGTTATTCACGCCTACAGACCTACAGGGTGGTTGTATTGGGTTGATGTATTTTTTATTGCTCTTTCACTATATGAATTACTTCTTTTTTTCAGTTAACCATTTACACTTGTGCAATCCACAGTAGAATATCAATATTTGTGGTTTGTGTTATATAATAATATGTGTGAGAAATATAAAAAGCAAATAAACCATAAAAAAAATTCAAGAAGGAAATCTCAATCCATACTTATTGGAATGATTTTATACGTGATTATAGGGAGTTCAAATTGCCACGCTGAGTATGTAGAACATGCTCCTCTCAGTGCTCTGTAACTATGATCCTCTTCTCATTTCCAGCCTGAGGTTCCTTGCCTCTTTTATCATCTTTTGATAAAGCTCTATAGCGGTGCCATTGTAGTATAGCTCACTTGCTAATAAAAAGTGCGACTTTGAATAATTATATAAGGTGGTGTTCATATGAGTGGTATAAAATAAAATTGCATTTTCACATTATTTTGAAACTGTAAACTGGAAATATGACATGGACAACAAACATCTCCTAAGTGTTTATTGTGTAAAGGCTTTACGTATCTTCCTCCGTCATTCCCTGTATAGCCCCAAAGTTGTAATACTATGACAGTTTTACAAATAAATCACTCAAAGTTACACAGCCAGCAGGGATAAAGTCTGCATTCGAACTTAGGCCAAACTTGTTCAACTCCCCCATGTTTCTTCTCTAATGTTTCTTACTAGGTAATATAGTGAATCTAGGCTTATTCCTAATGACTAATTTTACAATATATAAAGTAATTCAGCAGAAATCTGTGCATGAAGTGATAAGCACTGTGAAACTTTAGTGTATAGCATCCTATGCATATTTTTAAAAATAAAGACCATTTTCTAAATTCTAAAACATAATTTTATAAGTATGTAATTTTCTACTTTGAGGGTGCTCCATAGTAATTTGACCCACCCCCTACTGTGTTTGTACATCAAGATTGCTTCTTGACCCGGCACGATGACTCACGTCTGTAATCCCAGCATTTTGGGAGCCTGAGGTGGGGTAGATCACCCCTGAGGTCAGGAGTTCGAGACCAGTCTGTCCAATATGGTGAAACTCTGTCTCTACTAAAAATACAAAAATTAGCCTGTTGTGGTGGCATGTAACAGTAGTCCCAGCTACTCGGGAGGCTGAGGCAGAAGAATCACTTGAACCCTTGAACCCAGGAGGCCGAGGCTGCAGTGAGCCAAGATCACACCACTGCACTCTAGCCTGGGTGACAGAGCAAGAGTTCATCTCAAAAAAAAGAAAAAAAAAAAGATTGTTTCTCAGGGTTAACTATTAAAAATAAAGCTGTAGTGATATCCTCAAATATACAGTTTTGCCCAACTCTGTTTTCTTAAAACAAACTTCCAGAAGAGAAGATAATCTTAATCTTTTCATTCATAATTCCAATTTATCTTACAGAAAAGTTTACTAAATTATACCATTAGTAATAATGCCTGTTTCTCAACTATTTCTCCAATATAAGGGAAAAAAATTATACCTCCTCGAAAAACTTTGCCAATTTCAAAGCAGAAAATGTTATCTTGTTTTGATTTGCATTTCTTTATTAGTTAAGTTAAACTTTTCTCTCTCTCTCTCTCTTTTTCTTTTTCTTTTTTTGGTTATAAGTATTTCTTCAATGTGAGTTACCAGTTTCCTGTTCTTTGCCCATTTTCCTATTATGGAGGACTTCTCTCCAGAGGCCTTTGCTATAGCATTCTACTCAAACCTGTTGTTTTTCTCAACATACCATTTTTGCTTTCCAGTATAATAGTTGATTAACATTTAGAAAATCACAGCTGTGTTTTTCTGAGTTTACTTCATTTAGTCTTCTTGTTTTATAGACTGTTTGACTGTATTATTTGGAGTCAGACATCTTGGAATTAAATCCAAGCTCAGATACTGTGCTAGCTGTGGGAACTTGGACAAGTCACTTTATTCCTCAAAGATTAATTTCTTTTTCTGTGAGTATGCATCATAATTTTTACCTATGACATTTATGTACATAGTACCTGGCATAGTAAGTGTATAATGAATACTCAGAGTAAACTTTGTTATTGTTATTAATCTTAATATTAAATATGATGACAGGGCCAGGCACGGTGGCTCACATCTCTAATCCCAGCACTTTGGGAGACCCAGGCAGGTGGATCATCTAAGGTCAGGAGTTCGAAACCAGTCTGCCCAACATGGTGAAACGCTGTCTCTACTAAAAATACAAAAATTAGCTGGGCGTCATGGTGGGCGCCTGTAATCCAAGCTATTCAGGAGGCCGAGGCATGAGAGTCACTTGAACCTGGGAGGTGGAGGTTGCAGTGCACCAAGATCCCGACACTGCACTCTAACCTGGGCAACAAAGGGAGACTCTGTCTCCAAAAAACAAAAAACTGAACTCCAGGAAGGCAAAGTGATCTAAATTTCAACAGAAATCTTCTTTCACTTTTACGAACCCCTTTTGCTTTGTTAAAGGATGGATTATAATAAAATTCTAATAAAATAAATAAATAATGGACCAGGTATTTTTTAAAACAGCAAGGCATCATATCGTATCTCAGATATTACCAAGTAAGACAGCCACTTTCATGCCTATGTGTATGATAGACTCATACATATAACTATGTATAACTGTAATATTTTATATTATACTACCTAGCAAAGAGTTTCTAATTTCCTGAAGTGATAATATACATTTGTTTTATTTTACTGGACAAGTGAAAATATTATTTCATGCAAATACATAATTTTATCCTAAATTATCTAGCAATCAATTGATCTGTCTATTGATCTATCAGTTGATCACTCTATTGCTCTATCTAGGTATAAACAGAACTTATATCCTTAAGAGTATATTTTATGTTTGCAATTGATAAGCAGTTTGGGCGTCCATTTCTGCCTCTCAAATGGGACCTACTTATAACTATTTTCATTTTATTTCAAAGTGGATCCTGCATATGACCACAGTACCCATATTTTGATATTTGTAAAAGATCACAGGTGGATTTTATGTGCTAACTAAAAAGAGCTAGAGATAGAATGAATAAAATGTAGTATGTGATATCACAATAAGGTGACTACAGTCAATAATAATTTATTGTCCATTTAAAAATTACTAAGAGTATAATTGGAATATTTGTAACACAAATGATAAATACTTGAGGCAATTGATACCACATTTACCTTGATGTCATTATTACCCATCATATACTTTATCAAAATATCTCATAAATATATACACCTATTATGTATCCATAAAACTTACAAATAAAAATGAATTTTAAAAAATAAAGAAAAAATAAAAATGAGAAGAGCTAGAAATAATTACTCTTTAGTCCTAAGAATATGCAAAATGTTTGAAGGGTAAGAAATCATCATGGCAGGCAATATCATTCATCGTCTATGGATTTTAAATCTTTGCTGAGAAAGTGTGCATCAGTAAGAGGAAATTATTGGCTACTTAGATAATTGAAGTCAAATTTAATGGATTCTGCTATTAACCAAGCTTGAAAGATTTCTTGTTCCCCTAAGATGAACAAAGGATAAATCAAATATATGTTTGTGAGACTTGGGTAGCTCAAATAAATGATTCTCATAACCATTTTATCTTGTTTTTTTAATTCTAAATCTTAGGGAGAGAACAGCAACAGAGAGGAGATTTTTGTCCTTCAGTAGCTTACAATGCAATGAATATATTTTTAAAAATTGGAAGCACATGAAATGAATAAAATATGTAAAGTGAACCGTTATTAGTATTAGTAAGGAAACCAACAAAGGGCGGAGAAGAAGAATATGCAGGGAATCTACCCTAGATGGGATGCCAAGAGAAAGTGAGAGGAGACCAGTGAGATCTGGCAGCAACCCAGGAGGAGGAGAGGGCCTCTCATAGGGGTATAGAGGCAGACAAGCCACACCTGACATGGTCTTCAGGGAGGAAGGAGTTGTACTTTATGTCAGCTGCAATGAGAAGGTCTTGAAAAACTTAAATCATTGGAGTAACATCATATAAAGATACTTCAAGGAACACCCCAATGATACTCAGACAGTAAGAGGAAATAGGACTTAAAGGGAGATATTAGTGGGAGGTATTCCCTAAGGGAAAAGGGAATCCCTGAATAGAAAAGGGTGAGGTGTAGTACTTTCCTAGTTCAGTTCTAAACTACAGAAATGTAAACTGGATTACACATCTGTGAGTCATATATGTTAAACTAAATTATACTCAGTCCTTTTTCTTTTTTGATAAGCAAAGATAGGTGCCCATAATTCAAATTTTTTAAAAAATGAAGAGATCCAGGATTAGAGAGAAAGGGCAGAGGCAAAATGAAGAGAACTTGTGAAATTATCTACACCTGGAGAGCCCTAACGTTAGGCTATAAAGGATAAAAAGACCAAATAAAATGGAAATGCTGGATAGACTAACCTGAAAGCTATGGGAAAGACAAAAATGCATTTTGATTGGTGTCATCCAAAGATGGAAAGCTGGGAATCTGGAATAGGTAAGGCTATAAAAATACATCAGTTATAGACAATTCACAGAGTAGAAATTCTTTTTCAGTATACAAAAAGATTGTGCCACATACATACATCTTTTAATTACTATTTTGCCACTAACTTGGAGAAGGGAAGAATATGCAGGTTTTTCCTTTCCCAAAGCACGTGATTGGACTCCAAGAAGCAGAAGTCCGTTTGGTCTCACCCAGAACCATTCTAAAATTGATCACCGCTTTGCACAAGCTCATCCAGGATCTGTCAGGGCAAGTCTGTGCCTTGGCATCACACACAGGAGAACAGGAATTATGTATTCTGGAGTGAAGAGGAAATTAAGAAGCAGAGAATAAAGAGAAGGGTAGCTGACTGACTATGTTATAATTACTTTAGGGGGAACAAAATTAAATGAAACTTTGGGACTTGTTCTTAGTTTATTTTTAATAATTAAACTTCTATGCTAGAAAATATCAAACATGAAAAATTAACAAAATCATATAATGAACTCTATGTAACCATCACCTGACTCCATCAAATGTCAATACTCTGCCATTCTTTCATCTTCTATATTTCCAGGCACTCTCCGATGATTTTTTTTGTAATGCGAGAGTTTAAAATCTGTTTCTATGCTTACACAAGGCTAATTCTTACTAAGGGAGTATAATTATATAAGTGATATTATCCAGCATCAGCTTTTTGATGACTAGTATTAACTTGATGGTTTTGGTAGTAATGCGGGTAGAACAGAAAAATACCTTTTTATCTTGCTTGTATTTCATCCTGGCTAAACTCAAAATTTAAATATTTTGAATCATTTAGAAGAATCCTGAAATGGGACAGTTTGAAGACCAGGGTTCTAACCCTGTGCTCTTTTGCTGTCTTTGTGACTTTAACTGCTCTTGTGACTCTATTTTCTCATTTGTACCCTGAGATAACTAAATGAGATACTCCCAAAGCAGGTCTTTATTCCGAAGTGGCTTATTCCCTGTTCCAAAAAATGGCCTCCATACTTCTCATCCCCATCCGGAGTCCTACCTTCTCCTCAAGACACAGTTCAAGGTTTCCGTTCCATCTGTAGTTAGAAACAGTTCCAGGGCTGGCGGGTGGCTCACGCCTGTAATCCCAGCACTTTGGGAGGCCAAGGTGGTGGATCATGAGGTTAGGAGATCGAGAACAGCCTGGCCAACATGGTTAAACCCCATCTCTACTAAAAATTAGCTGAGCGTGGTGGTACATGGCTGTAATCCCAGCTACTAGGGAGGCTGAGGCAGGAGAGTCACTTAAACCAGAGTCGGAGGTTGCAGTGAGCCGCGATCGTGCCACTGCACTCCAGCTTGGTGATAGAGTGAGACTCCGTCTAAAAAAAAAAAGAAGAAACAGCTCGGTTCATTTCAACCAATACTTACGGGGGACTGATTATGTGCCAGGCACTGTTTTAGGCACCAAAGTGAGCAGAAGCAACTCGAATCTCTGCCTCATTCAGCTTGCATTCTAGTGGGGTGGCACACAACAAAAAAGATGAATAATTGAAATACGTAGTAGTAAGCAGTATGTCAGATACTGATAAGCACAAAGAAAAATAAACCGGCTTCCTGAGAACTAGAAAGTGTATGTGTATAGGGGGAGGAGGGAGAAGGTAAAGAACAAGGAAGGTCACCATACAGATACCTAAGAGAAGACCGTTCTAGGCAGAGGGCCATCAAACACAAACGCCCTATAGTGGGCTCTGCTTGCTGTATTAGAAGGGTCTTCGGGAAGCCCTTGTGGCCAGAGTCCAGTAAACAAGAGAAAAGGTACTAGTTCAGAGAGGTGGGGGCTTAGAAGTGGCCAGCAAATGTTGAAGGGCCTCATACGTCATTTTTATGACATTGGCTTATATTTTGAATGAAATGGGAACTCCTTGGGATTAAAAAGGACCCATAGGATCTGACTTAGGTTTTAACAGATTCACTGGTCTAGCTAAGAAGGGCAGAAGGAAGGAGAACAGTTAGAGTACACAGTCCATATCACACATGAAGGTAGCGTGGACCCGCCTGCTGGGTGTGGGAGTAGTGAAAAGGGGTTCGATTCTGATCTATTTTGAAGGTACAGCTGGCAGGATTTGCTGCGAGGAGTGAGAGACAGAGAGGAGGCAAGGATGATACTAAGATTTTTTGTTGGTTTTTTTTTTTCTGAGCACTGGAAACATAGAGCTCCTTTTAACAGAGAGGGAAGAGTCTGTCAGGGGTGGTGGGGGGCAATAATAGTGGTAGATTACCACCTCTAACACACATGCAATCCATAAATGTCCAGTAGACACCTCCCTCTCTGTTTCTCTCCCAGCCTGGTTCACTATTTCTCTCCTTCATTCCTGTCTTCCTCTGTCTCATATTCATAGTGTGTTCTTGTCTAGCGTATGAAATCTCACCAGGGAAGTGTCCAGGCAGAGTCTGCAGAGAGTGAAAAAGTAACTCTCCTCATATTTGTCTTTTGGTGTCACACCATATTGGGTGACCCTTCAGCTTTTCTCTAAAATTGCGTAACATTTCAAAATTGAAAGAGATCATAAAGAATATCTTGTCCAACTTTTCACTTTATAGATGGGGACACTTAGCTCAAATAAGCTAGATGATGCACCTAGAAGACAGGAGAGAGGAGAAATAAATAGTATCGCTTTCTCAAAAGCAAGGAGTAAAGATATAACCATGAGAGAAGCAATTATGTGAGTGAATGACATAGTTTTAAATCCCAGAAAAGGAAACAAATAACAGAGTGCCAAAATAAAAAAAAAATGTTACATCTATCCCTAGAGCAGAAAAGTGAGTGGCATCAAAGGCAGTACTTCTGACATGATGGCAAAATTCATTTTACAAAGCTTTAACAGCTTTTCATTTCAATACTTTTCCAAATTTGTAAAAATTAAAATAGAACACTTACACAATTTTGTACTATTGGGCTGTAAAAACCAATGAAAATGGTTTCTAAAATAAAATGATCCAATCTCCATTTTGTTTGCAAATTCAGGCTTGCATAAACCTAATTGAGTTTTAAACAAACTAACTTGAAGCAGAACAAAATTAAAAACATTCCTTGGATGTAGATTTTTCTCCCATTTAAAAATATTTAATTAGTTTCATTTTCTTTGGGTTTTCTGAAGTTAAATGATAGCTTCAAATTATGTTATAAAAAAGCTCTAGGGTGATCACTTTATTACTTAGTTTGAATCTTGTTCATTTTGTTTAGTGAACATATAGTTATAAGTACAGAGTAATATAAACATTTATCCCCCAATAACTTTACATGTATGCATGAAGAAAGGCCCATTAATCTTAGCCAGGCACCATGCATGCCTAACAAGAACCTTTAGAATGATGCAAAAAAATAGTTCTAAGCTATTGCTTTATTTAACGGTGTAGAGATGGAAAGATTATACCTTTTCTCAACCTTCTTAAGGGTCACAGCCAACACTCCTATAACAAAAGACAGGTTAACAAGAGAAAAGCATAACAGATTTATTTAATCAAAGTTTTACTTCACACAGCAGCCATCAGAAAGACCCAAATATACAAAAAAACTCTCCATTTTTATGCTTAGTCTTCATGAAGAATAGACATCCATGTAGAAATACGATTGGACAAAAAGAGTATGATCTAATGCTAATAGATCATACTGTCCAGATTTTTCTTTTTTTTCCTGTTATAGCATTCTTCCTCCTGGGTAGACGGCAGCACCCTTCTGGAATGAGGGTCTTATGACCTACTATCGGACAAGGTTAAGTCAGAGAAATGTCCTTATGGCCAACCCCTTGACAGAAAGGTGGGGAAAGTTAGAGTGATAACTAGTTTTTATGACTAGCTTTGGCTAATAGGGGTTCTGGTTTCTATGACCTGCTTGGAGGAAGAGAAATTCTGATGTCTATGACTTACTTCTGGAGAGAATGAGGAGCAAGAGACAGGAGGAGAAGAGAAGGTCAGAGAGGCCCTGGTTCTGAGGCTGCTACTGAGGTCTTCCAATATCCTTTATTCCAAAGTACTCAGCATGCCAACGTGCAATACTTTGGGATATTGTTTCCTGAGCCCCAACATCAGTAAGAAAAAAAAGAAAATCCTAAAACATTTGACATGGTTTACACTTGATCTGAACTTTTCTGAGCTTCAGTTTTATCTGAAATACTGGAATGATCAGACTTGCTTGACCTGCCTAATTGGATGGTTATAATGATCAGATGAGATAGTATCTTTGAAAGCTCCCTGATACACTGTGTCAGTGCAAATAGTATGACCATTCCAAAAACATGTCAACTTCTTTTTTCCCTGATTAAACAAGGGCTATATCCCAGACTCAGTCAAAGAAAAAAATGGGTATTTCCGTATTCTTTAAATAAAATATGTGTGTCTCTAAGCTTGACATTTGAAAGAAGTAGGCCACATCCTGTGTGCTAAAATAGAAATATGGTGAGTTTTTCTTCAATTCCTAAAATTAAATGTGATTTCACTACAGTAGTTATTTTGCTATTTAACAATGTACACAGGTGTTCATCAGTACAGCACTGCCGTCTACAAACTGGGGCCAGGAACTCAGCACTGGTGGGTGTGGTTGCTTGAGGAAGGAGAGTTCCTCAGCCTGAGAGCCAGAAATGGACACCTTGTGGATTCACCCATTGTAATTCAATTACACTTTATTGATTTCCAATGGAGAAAATCTATAGGGGGCAAAGCTCCAGGTTCCTGTACAGCGGAACTCCCATCCAAAAACACTAGAAACCAATTTAAAAACATACTGTTTCCAAAATAGCACAGTAAATGAATAGGCTATCAAGAGACGTCTGTAATTATGTTTCTTTTTTCTCATCATGTGAACACACATACACCTTCAGACTGACACATTTAACCATCTCGCAGCCAAATCAACATCCTCCAAAAATAAAGCTGACATGGCTTTATGTCAGGACAACAGTCCTTTTTCTCCGACTGGTCATTTCAGATTTTATTTTAGCATCAGAAGTTGTTGTTTTGTTAGTAAAAGATACTGAAATCTTTATTCAAGTACGTGTCTAAATCTCTATTTTCAAAATTTTTATTGATCACCTTGAGGATTTTATCTTGAAGAGCCATAGCATGATCAGTTAACTCTCACATATTAGTGAATATTATTGAGAACCTAATATTTTTCTTGGGCACTCAGATACATGCTGGATGTTTGCAGACTAGTTGGAAGATAATACAAAATGTTTAAAAAAAAAAAAAGTAAGAATCGTTTTCAAGTATTGTCAAAATTGAAGAAATGACATGAGATAAGGAATCTCATTTGCCAAATCAAAATCTCCAGAGATGGAGTCTAAGAATATGTATTCTTAAAGCTCCCAAAAGAAGTCTGAGAGATAAACAGGTTTAGAAGCAATGAAGTGTATGTGTTTTTGCTTTCTCCCCTTACAGTCTCTCATCAGAGTGATCTGTTTAGTCCTCTCAACGTTTACAAAAAAGCTGTTAGGCACCACTTTAGTCAGCTTTGCTCAGGCCATATCTGCTTGGCCCACAGGCAGTCTGTATGTGACACAGTCACCATCCTCTATTTTTCTTTATTTCTGACAGCCTTTCTCAGTGTCATTTAATGATTTCAAATCATTTCTTACCCCTCAAATATTGATGTTCCCTCTCTTCTTTCTTTGCACCTAGGCCCTTCCTGGCTGATATCACCCATTAAACTCACTTCAGCTGGAGGGCTCAGTTATGCCCTAGGGGATCCCTAAATCTTCATTCCCAACTCTGAACCTCTCCAACTCAGTTTCTGTCAAGGATTCCACACTCAAAATTTTTAACCTCAAACTCATTTCTTCCCTACTTCTTTATCAAAGGACTCACCTGCCCCGCACTGACTCTCGGCCTACTATGGGTAGGCAAAATGAAGTTGGAACAGGGACGAATGGAAAGACCCAAGCTAGAAGCCAGTCCCCCTCAAATCGCCCTTGTCCATGACTTTGCATCCACTTGTTTACTAAGACCTGTTTGTTCTACCTAAGGGATTTATGGAGAATCTTTCCTCTTCACTCCTCCAACTCCAGCCGTCCTGTTTCAAGTTATCACTGAATTGCTGACATTCTCCTGAGTTGGAGGAAGCTCATCTCTAACTCCATTTTGTGCTACTTTTCCGCCTCATTAGAAATGAACCTTTTTTCTTAAGGTAACTATCTAATATTTAGAAATTGTTTTGAATTTTGAAAAATCGGAATCACACCTTGATTTTAATTTTACTTTCACTATTTCATCATTTATGAAGTTGCCTAAAACGTGTAGAATTTCTAAGAATTATGTAGGAACTTCCAAAGAGTTACTCTAACTTAGCTCTTTATTAGTAAGAAATATAACAATTGAAGGAAGATATTTACATTTTGTTCTTAAAGATTTCAAAGTAAAAATTCATCAGTGTCTTTAATATACAGTTTCTTTCAGTGACCTGTTCCGCTGCCTACCTCGCTAATAGTTAGGATGTTTTTTCTGATGTTAACATTCTTTAATTTTGTCCTAAAGCATTATTTCTTCTATTATAAAAGCATTATTCCTCATTTAAAATGTTCTACCTCGCTAATAGTTAGGATGTTTTTTCTGATGTTAACATTCTTTACCTTAATTTTGTCCTAAAGCATTATTTCTTCTATTAAAAAGCATTATTCCTCATTTAAAATTTCTAATATAATTTTTTACTATGTAAGCTATTCCTTTCCCATAGAAATATATTGTCCTATAGGTGACAACTGAATATGTAGGGTATTTCTTTTTCTCCCCTATATCATAAATCTTGAAGAGGGAAGTTGTTCTTCAATTTAGTTCCCATTTTCTCCCTAAATAGCATAGATACTTTAAGCATCTTTTCTTTGTTTTGTTTATTTAGTAGATGGGGAGAAATTTCTGCACATGTATGTGAACAATAATTCAAACCTTTGTGCAAATTTTTTTTTACATAGTAGGCTCTTCACATTTAACTCTCTGCTAATTATTATTATTATTCTTTTTCAAGACAGAGTCTCACTCTGTCACCCAGGCTGGAGTGCAGTGGTGCAATCTCAGCTCACTGCAATCTCCGCATCCCGGGTTCACGCCATTCTCCTGTTTCATCCTCCTGAGTAGCTGGGACTACAGGCACCTGCCACCAAACCCGGCTAATTTTTTAATATTTTTTAGAAGAGACGGGGTTTCACCATGTTAGCCAGTATGGTCTCGATCTCCTGACCTCATGATCCGCCCACCTCTGCCTCCCAGAGTGCTGGGATTATAGGCGTGTGCCACCGCGCCCGGCCATCCCTCTGCTATATTCTTACCTCAGTATCTCACAATCAGAAGAAATGAATAAGATGAAGTAAATTGTTACAGTAATCAGAAGTCGTTCCCCAATCTATCCGAATATCATTTGTGAGGCCATCTACACAAATGACAACTCCATTGCTTGCTCAAGGTGCAAGTAATGTAAATTATGCATGCAATTTTCCTACAGCTTGTCAGTCATCTTACTTTTATTCTAGAGGAATTCAAGCAGTTATGGCACTTTAAGAAGGTGAGGAATAAGAAATGCAGGGCCGTAGAACAGTTTACTTTCCCTTTCTGTTCAGGTTTCCCTAATGACCCTGTACTGAAACAGAACTGACAAATACTACAATTAACATCTGCTGGGTTTACTGGAGGAGCCCCACCTTGGGTTCTTTGAAAGCCTCACACATCTCATATGAAATCTTGAGAAGTATTCATTCAAAAGTTATATAAGAGCCATCCAGTATGTGGTAGAAAATGAGGTGAAGATCGGGAGCTTGGGGTTTTGTTTTCTTTTATTTGCTGGGATTATTGAGAGTTATATTATGAAACTGAAAGAGAAATACTAGTAATCTGCAAAATTTGAAAAAAAAAGTGGGAGTACTGATTAAGGCATAATTGAAACTCATGATACTTAGAGTTACTGTTACTAACTTGAGAAAAATGTTTGAACTGATATTTTGCTTTGTAATATGTTTACAGAAAGTGGCATTATAAATTCAGGTATGAACACACATGAACACACACAAATCTACACACATAGAGTGGGGTGCTGGAGGTGGCTAGCGCTGTCTTGAAAGAGACACTTGTGCATATCTTTTCCCAAATCTTGAAAGAGACATTTGTGCATATCTTTTCCCAAATCCAGTTCAGTGGCTTTAACTTGACAGCTTGAAATTTGCCATAATGGGCATATTTACTCTACAAAAATGAGCAAGTGATACAAATCAGTGTGTTTGCTTGTTTTTAATAGAGCCAGTTTTTAAACATTAAGCAGTACACATTGTCATAACAGGCATTCTTTTCTCAAGTTTCCATGACTGTTCGCAGGACTGTTCACATTTATCTGCAATGGTTTTGCAGAGTCATTTAATTAAGGTTTGATTTCTTAATATCTTTATTCCAAATTTCTGTCCCAGAGGGTGGCAGCATAGTGCAATAAAAAGTACCTGGGGGCATTGTATTGAAAGGTGTTAATCCATGTTCTGTCCCTTTGGTTCTTGGACCTTGGGAAAGTCACCTAAGCTTTCTGAGCCAAAAATTCTTCCTCTCTAAAATGAGTGTAGCACTATCACCATGGGGATTGAATGGGATGTCGCACATAGCAGAGATTGGCATAGAGTCAGACTGAGGCAATGGGAGCTCACCTCCCAGTATCATGGACTAATAGGGTTTGATGTTGAAAGCATCTCAAGAAATGTTTAACTTCTTAATCTCCTACAACCAAACTGTATGAATCTGATGAGTTCTTGAAAAAGTTCAATATCTGTGTTTCAAAGAGAAGGTCATTGACATTAAATGAGTTATCCAGGGTAAGTCTCCTTTATCCTGACAGAGTGATTCAGTCAAAACTTTCTCAACTATTCTGTGGTACCATCTTCTGGTCTCTAGGTAGAGCAGGTAACTATTTTGTCTCTCTCTTCCTTCTTTTCTATCCTCTCTTCTTCTTCCTTTATCCTTCCCTTCTTCTTCCTTTATCCTTCCCTTCTTCTTAATCCAATTAAATTTGATTTTGGTTCTATTAAGTTGCTCAGGTGCCTTCAGGAAAGTAGATCACTTGATTAAATTTAGATCTTCTTCAAGAGCGCATCTTACATAAATAATGAAAGACATTCATGCAAATGTCAGGTGAACTGAGGAGATGTGGGCAGATCAGGTGACACGTGGACAATGATCAAGCCTGGGGAAAAAAAAGGTAGCTGTTTGGTGGGTGCATGACTACTTTGAAAGGCTGAAGGCTGGGCATGGTGACTCACGCCTGTAATCCCAGCACTTTGGGAGGCTGAAGCAGGCAGACCACGAGGTCAGGAGTTTGAGACCAGCCTGGCCAATATTGAAACTCCGTCTCTACTGAAAATGCAAAACATTAGCCCAGCATGGTGGCACACGTGCCTGTAGTCCCCACTACTTGGGAGACTGAGGAAGGAGAATTTCTTGAACCTGGGAGGCATAGCTTGCAGTGAGCTGAGATCGCACCACTGTACTCCAACATGGGCAACAGAGCAAGACTCCATCTCAAAAAAAAAAAAAAGAAAGAAAGAAAGAAAGAAAAAAGGCTGTAAAAGAAATCCCTGTTTCCTGAGAAACTATTATATGCTAGATTCTGTGCTAGTAATTTTATAATTATATTTGTTTTTTCACAATATACCTGAGAGATTAGATATCGTATTCTCTGTTTTACAGGTGAGGAAATTAAGATTTAAGGCCATTAAGTTATCTTGCCCAAAGTCACACAGTTTGTGATAGAATTTGATTCAAAACTAAGGCATCTGTCCAATGTATCTTTTTCCAATGCTATGTTACTCAGGTCAGAGTATATAGCTTCCATGCTTTTCATTTTCCTTTATTTTAATTTGAAATTGGACTTTTTGAGAAATATGCTCAGTTAATTCAGTCTATTTAAATAGACATTTTAGGCCATAGTTTAGATGTTCTAGAAATTATTTTTAGTTTCTACTTCTAAGGAATGTTTTTATCTTTTAAGATTATACAAACCATCCAGTCACCAAGACAAAAAGTAGTCCTACTTTAGATAACACATACTAATTTGCACAGTTTATTCTACTGAATTTTGATTGTGTTGTGAGGTGAGAATCAAAAGCAGGAAGGACTCTAAGGGAATGGGGAAAGTGACACTGAGTGGATTAAAGTGCAGAGAAAAGAAAGTGGAAGGTATGGACAATAAACTACATTCACTTCAAAATTTTGTCCAGGCTCAGCTCTGGCAAACATTGTCTCATTAAGCAGGAGACTCTGTATTTGCCCCACTATGCCCATGTGATTGGGTTCGCAAGGGAATGTAGATGAAGGATTATGGAAAAGCATGATCCACTGGTGAAAACAGAAGGTCACAATTCAGCCTGGTTTGCAGAAATCAAAACTGGGTTGATTCATTATGAGATCAGAAATGCAAATCCATAAAGAGCAGCTCAAGAAAGGAATTTATTCATGATCACTGGGTACAGACAGCCCTTCTACTTTTGCTTTGGTCCTTTCAGTCATATGAAGCATATTGTCATGTGGATTGTTAATATATGATGAATTACCTTCAGAGGACTTAGAATCATCTAGAGAGGTCCTTCCATGTGCAACAACTGATCCTGAGACTTGTTTATGGTGAAGAAAGACTAATAAGGGTAATAAGGGAGAAAGCATTTTATGTTCCATTTTACTTTATGTACTGGAAGGTATTTAAGTGGATGCCTTTACTTTGACTAGGGCCCATTATACTATGATAGTGTGTTTTATATCAAAGTAATTGGCTCAAAATATGCAATTTCATAACTTGAAGCCAGTAAAAGAAAATATTGTAATAATAATGGTGGAAGCTAGCACTTACTTTGTACTTATTTAGAACAGTGTCTGGCACATGACAAGCTTTGGCTATGATTATGAGTAGGAGAAAGATGATGATGGTGATAGTGATAGCAGTGGTGAAGATAATGATAGTGGTGGTGATGGTAGTAGTTATGATGATGATGGTGGTGATGATGATGTTGATGGTGATGGTGATAATGGTGGTGGTAGTGGTGATAATGGTGATGGTGTACTAGGCACTGTGCTAAGCTCCTTACACGCGTTATGCCATTTAATGCCTGATAACTCTATACAACTGATACGAGCACTGTTTTACAAATGAGTAATTTATGTGGCACCACACAGCTAGGAAATAGTGAAGTCAAGGCTGCTGAAGCTCTGCCTCTTTGACACTGTGCTATATTTAAAAGCTTTTCTTAAAACATATGCTTTAGCTGGTTAGTTAAGACTAAAGAAAAACCCAAAGCATGATTTTTCTCCTTTTTGCTTTTCTTCTCTTAGCATAGGGTAACCAAACTTTAACTATTTCCTATCATATTTATACATGCACCCACATATAACTATCTTCAAGTAGAACAGCACACTTTTGACAGTGACTGAAAATGTATTAATTTGACCTGAACAGTCAAAAAGAGGTGAGTAGCCCATGAGACAGGGTGAGAAAGTTCCCGTAGATCCAGGCTCTGCAAACACCATTGCTGCCAGCCCAAAAGTAATCTATACACACACTCAATGTTCAGTCATATATCAATCATTTAGTTTACCCTCACAAAACCATCCAGAGTAGAATCTTTACCTGTTAGGATCAACACTTTATTTCATTGAAAAAAGAAGATAATTTTCTTGAGGTTATGCTTGCCTGTAGTTTGCAAAAATGTGACCATCATAATTCCTATGCAGAATTTTTCCCACTGTCAGATAAGATGTAGTATTTATTTGGTTTTGATTTTACATGAGCACAATACCATATCTACGCCAAACACACACTTAACTGACAAGTGTGATGCATACTTAAAAGAACTTTTGTTTGCCAGTAAACTTATCTCAGAATATACAGAAATGTTCTGTGGAAATATTGAAAATAATTAATTAGGGGCCGGGCGCGGTGGCTCAAGCCTGTAATCCCAGCACTTTGGGAGGCCGAGACGGGCGGATCACGAGGTCAGGAGATCGAGACCATCCTGGTTAACACGGTGAAACCCCGTCTCTACTAAAAAATACAAAAAACTATCCGGCCGAGGTGGCGGACGCCTGTAGTCCCAGCTACTCGGGAGGCGGGAGGCGGAGGCAGGAGAATGGCGTGAACCCGGGAGGCGGAGCTTGCAGTGAGCTGAGATCCGGCCACTGCACTCCAGCCTGGGTGACAGCGCGAGACTCCGTCTCAAAAAAAAAAAAAAAAAAAAAAAAAAGAAAATAATTAATTAGAAAAAAGACTTGTTTATAGGTAAAGCAGATGTAATTGCTTTTTAAGAAAAATGAATAATTAGCTTATTGCTAAAATGCAAGTGCAGAATTTTTAGAAATTATGCAATTTCTACTTTCTGCCTGCCAAGAAGAGATCAGAAATGTCTCAAGAGACCATCTACTATGGATCAATTATAAAGAAATATATGTAGTTTATTATTAAATAGTAGTAAGTGTAGCTTCCTGATTTGATCAAATCAACAGGAGCTCTGTAAAACCAGAATGAATGAAAGCTACATAAACTACCTGAAAGCTATGTAAACTCTCCTTTATCGGGATAAGGAAAGTCTCACTGAGGGATACACAGAAATTTTGCTTCTTACTTGTTAATAACAACAATAATGGTAATAAAAATAATAACACTTAATGAGGACATAATAGTTCTAGGCATTGTACTAAATGCTAAACATAAAATTTCATTTGATCCTCATGGTGAATCTACAAGATAGGTCTGGAAACTGAGGTACAGAGAATTTGGATGACTTGCCTTTGGTCACGCAGCCCACAAATGACAGAGAAAGGCATTAAACCCAGAGACAGAGTCCAGTTCCTAAAATTGAGCCTTTTGCAGGTTCACAAGAGAGTAGAAAGCAAAACAGTAACAATGCTCTCTACTAATACAATCAACAACTAAATTTTGGTTTCCAGGTGATGGGAGAATAAGATACAATACAGTGTTAATTGTGTAGCACCAGTTGCGTTGGGTCTTCATCCAGAAATTGCACTTATTAGTTTTCTGACCTTTAGTGAATTCTTTAGGTTTTCCAGACTTCACTTTCCAAGTTATTGTGAGAATAAAAAAGCTAAATCCTTTAACACTAATATAAGAAGCTTCTATTAGTATCTTTATTTCTACTGCAGCTGTTGTCATAGCTATATACCTTAGATCTAAACTGTACTAGAGATGGGGTAGATTCTTGTGCACAGTGTTATCAGTTACAGACAAAATAGATCAAGTCTAGATGAAGAAAGGCAGGGAGAGGTCATTTCAGGAAGGGGAATCAAAGGCACGGATGTGAAAAAGTCCCTGATGTCAGCAAGAGATCATAGGTCTCTCAGTTGGTTTCCTAACCATCTTGGGTATGTATAGAACTCTCTATGTAACTATCCACATTTGTCTAAATTTCCCAATTAAGTTTTGGCCTTCCTTTGACCTTTAGGCTTCTTTTCTTTTCTTTTCTTTTTTGAGAAAACAGAGTCTTGCTCTGTCGCCCAGGCTGGAGTGCAGTGGTGCGATCTCGGCTCACTGCAAGCTCTGCCTCCCGGGTTCAGGCCATTCTCCTGCCTCAGCCTCCCGAGTAGCTGTGATTACAGGCACCCACCACCATGCCTGGCTAATTTTTTGTATTTGTAGTAGAGATGGGTTTCATTGTGTTAGTCAGGATGGTCTCGATCTCCTGACCTCGTGATCTGCCCGCCTCGGCCTCCCAAAGTGCTGGGATTACAGATGTGAGCCACCGCACCCTGCCCTGACCTTTAGGCTTCTATAGATGTATGTTTGGAGTTCAAAACCAAATATATATCTTCTACTGACTAGTAAAATGGATTGTCCCTTAGTGGTGTCTGTATTACAATGTAGCATCTACAGTAAATGAAGATATATTTATTCTTCTGCGGTGACTTTTTCTCTTCCATACCCTCATTTTCAATTAGTCGCCAGGTTCTGTGAGTTCCACCTCTGAAAAGCATCTGGAATCTGTAGTCTCTTCTACCACTAGCCTACTCAAGCTTTCTTAAGCATTTTTTGCTTCAACTGTTGTGTCTGTATTGCATATGCTGAGGTGTGTCTGTCCTGCCTGTGGTCTTCTCAGAAAATCTTTGCCCAGAGCTTCTGCAAAGTGAATGTGAGACACTCTGGCTATGACTGATGAGATCAGTGGCAAACTAAGGAAATCAGCCCAACCAATCCAGTCTTTGCCCACTAACATGAGAACTGAAGAGGCAACATGGCCTTGGAGATGACAGGATGCAAAAGAAGGAAGCTGGTTCAGGATAAGAGACAGGAAGAATCAAAGAAGGAAATTATACAGTGACTGAGAGGCAGAGAGAAGAGGATTCTTGGTTTTTAGTGGCTGCTTAGCCCCAGTTCCTGTGAGGCTTCATATAGTGTTACTGTGCTTCCTATGCTTATGATATTGCCTTTTGTAGCGTGAGTACTCCTTTACTTGAGCTAGCTGAATTCTGTTGTTTCACCCAAATATCTTCTACAACAGCTTCTAAATAGCCTTTTTTCTGTTTTACCTCTTTCCAAACCAATGATTACCAACCTCGGCTGCATCGGAATCATCTTAGAAGATTAAAATCAACAATGTTTCTGGGTTCTATCCCCAGATGTTCTGATTCAAGTAATTTAGAGGTGGCCTGCATTTGATTGGTTAAAATCTCTACAGGTGATTCTGGCACTCAGCAAACACTACAAAACCAGCGTTTCCAGAAATTTTCTGATAATAATAACTGCCTGGGATACTGCTTAAAAATAGATATTCTTGGACTTCTCTAGTTTTGGGGTGGAACCCAGTGATATATATATTTACTATAACTTGCAGGTAATTCTTATAATTAGGAAAGTTTGGAAAATACTGCTGTCATCTGCCCTTCACCTTGCTGCTAAAATAATCTTTGTAAAACATATAATTGTCTAGCCAAAGAACTTTAAATAACTTGCCATTGCATCTGAGATGAAGCACAAATTCCTGGGCAGAACATTTAAGAGCACTCGCTGACCTTTAGGTTTGTTCATGTTCTTTGTGTCTCTGTCTGAAATCCCCCTGCCTTTGCTTTCTTACCTAGAAAACTGACACATACTTAAAGGCTCAGTTCAAGGGTTACCTGTTCTATGTGACTGTCCTGCCTCACCTTAAGGAGAATTTTTCTTCTTTTTCTGACTTTCCATAGCACTCTGGACCAACATCTATTATATGTTAATGGGTACATGTTTTGAGTTTCTGAAAAACACTCTTGGGTTTTGTTTTCATGTACCCATCAGTGCTTAGTATGGTGCCTAGCACAAAAGAAGCGCTCAATGAACATTAGTTGAATAAATGAGTGCATTAGTAAAGATTTATTCTACCTTATGTCAGCGCTTCAGTTTGTTCCTTGAGCAATGGAAGGCATTTTGAAAAGTTGGCTAGCGTTAGTTGCTATACCATTTTTGCTAATTTATTTCAATCTTTTTTTTTTTTTTTTGCACTGGCCTGTCATTGGTAAGTTTTAATAGGCCTCTTTAAATCATCATCTATTTTTAATAGAAAATATATGCAGTTCATTTTCCATGTTCATCAAGTCTCTTTGTTAGAATAGCTTGGAGCCTGAAAGTTGCCATACACTAGTGTTAGGGTTAAAGCTCACAAATTATCTGATCTAAGGTAACATGTCTTTCTCATTCTCTGTCCTTGCCAACATTTTACACATTCAAGGAAAGCGACTCCATGGCCAAAAGAACAAAAGCCAGGGGATGAAGTGGGGAAAACAAAACAAAGCTCTGAATAAATGCAAAATGAAAGCAGCCAATGCTAGAGGGAAAAAAAGAAAAGGTGAAAGAGCAGCGAATTTGGTTATTAGAAACTATAAAGTGAAATCCTTTATGTTTTTTTCCTATAACATTTTAGGTCTTTCTAAATTCGCCTAAGCCGACTTACTTTTCGAGGGAAGATTTTTTTTATTGTCCAATGTTTTGGTGCCAATTTTTGTAGCACAAACTGAAGCTAAATTTGCAGCCAGTTAGCATATACTTTATTTTAAAAGCTTAAATAGGATCTTTTCCATGCAAGGTAAAGCTTTGCAAATACAAAGCCGGCAAGAACAGTGAATAGTTCTTACTCATTTTAGGTATTGATGGAGGGGAATGGGTGTAATTCAGCTGGAGTCCTCAGTCCCAACAGCAAATGCAACACTCTTCCAACATCGTTCTGGAAAAAGGGAGAGGCTGTTTGTGTCAAAGTTTGAAATGTTACCTTTTGTGGCAAGGATAATGTGATTTTATGTCAGCTCTCCCCCTATTTTCCTCTTTTGCTGAGGAGCCAGTATCATCATGCTCCTGAATTAAGAATCCATGGATAGAACACCAAATGCCAAATAAGAGTTTTCTTCTGATGCTTGTTGGTCCTCATTCTAATAACTTATCACTTGGCCTTACAAAGTACTTTTGATCTGAGTGTTCAAAAAAATGACAGATTCTTTGACCCTTGAAAGAAAATGGGTATTATCTCATTTTTCTTTACAGTGTTCCTAACAGCAGATTACATATCTTTTCTATTCAGTGGTACAGATAGAAGAGATGGTCTCCACTGGATATTAACAACTTTGCAGAGGGGGAGAAGGTGGTGTCAAATTTACTCTTCAGGGCCTGGGTCCATAGACTATAAATGTATCTTCAATACTATACTGGGTTAGCACAAGTTTTTCCAGTTGTTTCTGTCTCTGGAGTGCTGTGTGGTCTTAGCTATCTGGACACCTTTCTCTACTAGGCTTGCTTGACTGGGTTGCAAGAAGAGGATACTTGCTACATTTATTACATTTATTTTCTGTTTAAGACAGAGACACTGAAACGGAGAAGGGAAAAATTATTTGTCTCAGAGCAAAACGTTACTCATTATTGAATCTAGTTCCACAGCAGCAAACTATTGATTTCTGCCTATACTGTGTGCTTTGGTGTTTTTGTCACTTTCTTTTTCCTTTCACATTATTATTTTTATTGTCTTTTATAATGGTCCTTAACTTCAAGATAAGTTTAAATGGATGTCAAAGAAAATATTAATTCGAAAAGGTGTGTAAATAGTAAAATGACTGATTCTTTGACCCTTGAAAGGAAAAGAAACAGTCATGCTTACAAGTTTAAAAGAATTCTTCAGTTGGATGATTCTGAAAGGATGCAGCCTTGTTATTAACACTGAAAAGTTTAATTACATTTCATTATACTATACTAGCTTCTCTTAATTGCTAAAACGGGGACTATGAAAGCAAAAACAAAAATGCTTAATCTCTAGGAGCTAGATTTTCCTCGCTGCTTTGTAATGTAAATGTGCCTGTGTGTATATTAAAATTCACACACTCCATCCATCTCACTGGCATTTAATGGAGGGGTCACCTGACTTCACCTAGAGCCGCCCCCCTCCCTTTCCCAGAGGAAACCCAAAAGTGAGAGACAGGCGCGTAGATAACACAGGTTCTTGTGCTGAGAGATGTAAATGCCCCTGACTCACCGGGAAGCAAGCGAGGTTGCTGGTGGGGGTTGGGGAAAGGGAAACAGAGGGAGCGAGCATAAGCGAGAGAGGGGAGAAGGAGAGAGAGGGAGAGGGAGAGAGGGAGAGGCAGAGGGAGACAGAGAGAGAGAGAGAGAGAGAGAGAGAGAAGTGCTGCATGCTTCATCTTTGAGAGGAGGGAAAACAAAAGAGCTCAGCGGCAGTTTTGTGTTGCTGTGTCTGGCTTAAAGAGGAAAATTCTAGACATCCATGTTGAAAAATCAAAGCTCAGCTGAGACTACTTCTATCAAGAAAATTATTTTTATCTGCGAATGGGTTGGATCAGTACAGGTGGTTTGAGAAGACACTGACTGAGGACCATGGAAAGGTGGGAGAGGACGTGCGGCTTCTCTGCTTCCTTTGAACAGAGCTCTAGGTTAGTAAGCTGAAACTGACCCGGGTCTGGCTTAAATATCTATATGTGTATATGTGTGTGTGTTCTATTTATAGCCTCCAAACCCTTCTGCTCCTCAACCCCTGGGGAAGGCAGTGCCATATTCCACCAGATGTGAACCTAAACTTGATTTGACTCTCACTTCATTTGCCAAATGCCTCTCGTTTGTTTGCGGAGCTTTTGTTTAATACAGTCAGTGGAGAGCCATCATGATGTCTCCTTCTAAGTCAGAATGTGTGTTTCAGCCTTAGATTGTCAGGTGGCTGTTTGGAGAGCAGTTAGCGTTTTGCTCCAGAAAGCTGCAAATGCATGATGAGGTTATTGTGAAATATAAACAGCAAATATCTGCTGACTTGGCATTTCTTCTAATGTCAGAATAATTCAGAGAACCAAGTGCATTTGCCTTATCTTTATTTCCCACATAATTGACTTCAAATATAATAAGTTTGAAATGGCACCCCATCAACAAAGACACACACCAGGTATTCTTCCAGCAGAGTGTGTTCTACCTCCTACTGGAGCTGAAGCTTACAAAATTAATTTTATGGGGACCTGGTTTGGGGAAAAAAATACAATGTGTTATCATTAAAATAGGTTTAGAGCCTTTTTTACAACCAGTGGGTACAGATGTGTGTAAAACAAACACATAATTTCTCTTGTTTCTTGCTGTGCAGATAGAGTGTCTTTTGTTCCTGCATGTGTATTTTCCTGTGTTTTTACAAAGAAAGCATTGCTTGTGCTTTCCGTGATAGCAAGAGGCTTGTATGCCAATTTGCCATTGTGCCCTGGTCAAGAATCTGCTCTATTCTGAAGTAAACTGCCCAGAGGTATTAGTCAAGAACGTGGAGAAGGGTGGGGAGGGGGAAGAGATGCTTTTTTCTCTTCCTCTTTTTTTTCCCCTTTGACTCAGAAGTGTCTAATTCACATGATGTTAAGAGGAAATGGGGGGAAGCATTTAGTTCTGAATAGGATGCAGATCGGTGCCATGCAGTTGCCACAGACTATAACAAGAAGATGCTCGGAGCTGAGGGAATCACATTTGTAATGGGGACTCTTTAAGAAAATGTTCTGTGAGGGTGACTGGCTGGGTCCCTTTGGACCAAATTAAGATGCGCTCTGGCAGTGCACTAGCAGCTGTGAGCTGACATTTTCTTGTGAACCTAGTGAAAAATGGCTCCATATCTCTGTCTCGTCCTGAGGAGATGGTCTTTGAGTAGTCGAGCCTTTCCTCGGCATTGTGATTTGCTCTGATCTCTGTTTTCTGATGGGGACGGACTGACTTGTGGTTCCTTTCAGTTCGCCTGCCTTTTTAAATTTCGGCTTGAATGGGGAGTGGGTGGTGACGGTTTTACTTCAGTACAAACTACCCAGAGCGAAGCTTGCAGAAGATATCTTTATGGCAATCATAGGTTTCCATTTTTAAAAGGGTGGATTATATATATTTTTGGACGTGATCTAAAGCACTTTGTTTTTGTTAAGTGGGCTCATAAACAATTTCTCTAAGAAAAGACCCGTGCATGTGTGGCAGCTTACGTTTGGACTTTGGGGAGGGCTGACCAGTTTAAAAAAAAAAAAAAGATTTTTGCCTGTATTATCCAATCTGAAAGTAAAAAGCTGTGTCTTTGTATCTTGTCATGTTTTCCCTTTTTAAAACTGTGATCCATTGTGCAAGGAGAAAGATGTGTCCCCGCGCTAGAATGCAGGGAGGGAATGTACTACTGTCCTGTACTACACATGTGCTTATTAAAGAATTCCTGTACTGAGCAGGGAGTGGAGGTGCTACAGCAGCCACACTGTTCCTTTATTTAGGCTTTGGTTTGTGAGAGCTCCAGCCAGCAGAGGCAGGATGCGCTTTAGCAGAGAGCTATGTGTTTGAGGGACTGATTAAGAGCATGTGTTGTTTGGGGGTGTGCGAAATCGGTTCTCTATTGTATAGCATTTTAGGATGATGGTGTGAGTACAGAGCAGGTTTATATCTTAGGCAGAAGGTACGGTGTTGAGGCGCTATCCACTAGAGAGGGGAGCATGAGGATGCAAAATAGTGCAATAGTATGTGCATTGTGCAGAAAAATAATTCTTTAGATTTTATGGTAGTTCCCTAATTATAGAAATTCGGAAAAACTTCAGCGCTTCCTGCAAAATGACATGGAGTCATCTCCACACTAGGACAAGTAAGACTTGAGTACAATACTTTTAACAGCATGGAAACAGCTTCGTAAGTGTTTTAAGTGTGACATTTGCTCCACTGAAGGGTAACCCTCCAAGGGTTTACATCATGAGCACCTTCCCATAGGCTGAGAATTAGAGCACAGATTTTCTGGTGTCTGTTTAGAATAATTTTGATAAAGCTAAGAGCTTACAGAGGCAATAAGATTCGCCTCTTTAGTAGAACAATGGAAATGGAACTTTAATACAGCATGTAGATCCGATTGCTGCTTTTATACATGTAGACAATCTGTCTGTGGTACATGGTGTGCTTTGGGGAAATCTATGTAATTATAGCAGAACAGCAAACAAAACAATAGGTGAGGTGATATAATGAAAACATGGATCTCCAAGTTCCTAAGAGGATTACCAAGTCACTCTTAAATACTGCTAATGACTGCAGGTGAGGTGATTTTACCCAGAGAAATTTCAGATGTACAGAATTAGAGGACCATGTTTGTAAAGCTAAGAGCAGAGTTTGCTGACTGTTGGAGAAGCTGGATGGAACTCATATTTAAACCAGATAATGTGTACATATAAAAGAATCAAAATCTTAGAAACTTCCCACCAATGGAATTTTGTTTTAAAAGTTGCAAAATAACTAAAATGTAGAAAATAGTTCACAGTTCAGAAACCATCAAGGGAGAAATGAGAACATCCAGAGAGAACAAAATGTTTGCAGTGAGAGTTATGTGCTACCTGAACAACATTCAAGATGCCGAAGAGTTCTTAATGAGAGCTGAAAAAGAAAAATTAACGTTTTGAAATAGATGTCTGTATTTCTATATTCCTATAGCTTTGAGTTTGGAAAACAGAAAATTTCCCAAGGATAAATTAGTTATTCGTAAGATGCCTGTGGCATGGAAAGGAAAACTTGATAAAACAATTAAGTTTCAGGCAAACATATTTTACTCTGAATTCTTTTTGAAACATTTTTAATCACAAAGCTACTAACTTTCTGAGAATATCTTCAGTAGTAATGGCCTGCTTTCTGACATCCATTTTCTCTATCACTTTAGAACTCTACTACCTTAAACTCTCTTTTCAAGTTTTAAAAGCGTTATGAGGTGACAACATGACATTAAATAAGCAGATATGATAAAAGACTGAGCTTAAAACACTTTAATTTTATGTTCAATTTCAGGAACATTTTTCTTCTACTGTGTCTGTCATCAGCTTTTGCTCTTAGTCACACAGCTCGTGGCACTCTTTCTAAGATGTCAGCTGCTTACTCTGAAGATAACAGATTTTTAATTGTAAAAAAAAAAAAACCACTGTGCTGCCCTTTTGACTGCATTAGGTGTACCTTAATAAAGGTTAGAACTTTGTTACAGGCCGGGTGCGGTGGCTTACGCCTGTAATCCCAGCACTTTGGAAGGCCGAGGCAGGCAGATCACGAGGTCAGGAGTTCAAAACCAGCCTGGCCAACATGGTGACACCCATCTCTATTGAAAATACAAAACAATTAGCTGGGCGTGGTGGTAGGCACCTGTAATCCCAGCTACTCGTGAGGCTGAAGCAGGAGAATTGCTTGAACCTGGGAGGCAGAGGTGGCCGTGAGCTGAGATCATGCCATTGCACTCCAGCCTAGGCAATGAGAACAAGACTCCGTCTCAAAAAAAAAAAAAAAAAGCTTTGTTATAATGTGAATTCTCAATGTAAGCATTTCACAGATATCAGAGGTTAAAGCATACATATACTGTACATTTGAAGCATGTCAAGACCTATAACATATACAAAGTCAACAGTAGGACGGTTAGTTTTTTCCCTAGTTCTCATCACAAGGATGGCTTTCTGTCACATAAGCCTGCTTTCCAGAAGCAGTGCATTATTCTGTTTTCTCCTACAGATTCTTTACTCATTCTCCCAAGGCCTACTAAGAATACATCAAATTCAGTAAGTGTGATGACATAAAAAGTGTCCTTAATTGGTGGTTGAAAATTTAGGTGATATTCACCATGTGGAGGAACACAGAATAGTTGTTTTTCTCTTTAAAGCAGTAAAGTACGTCAAACTTCGGAGTGTTTAAGGAAACTAACAATATGTGTACTGTGAAGTAAGAGGCTAATTGCCAGCCAGTTAGCCAATGAAGGAGAAGATGCAAGCTTAACTCATGACTCCAGCTGAAGCACTGTAGCTCAAGAAGTTCCCATGTTAATAGGACCTCAGCTACAATTCCAGAGCTGGTTGCTCAACTTGTTCACCTTTTTGCCATCTGGGGCTGGGGGAGGAAATAATATATTAAATAAGAGATCACTTTTGCTATAAGATAATCTCTCTAATAGACCAGTCCTGCAAACAGTTCAGGTATCTTTAAAATCATCTCAGTCTGAAGTTTCTATAACTTTATCCACGAAGCAACAAATCCCAGGTGACTTTGGAAACCACTCAAAGATTTATTCTAAAATTTTGGACTGATCTCGCCAAGCACTGACCACAAAAGCGCAAACCCAGCCAAATAAGAAAGGCACAGGGATGAGGGCTTTCTCTGGTCTGTAGCAGAGAACTGAACTCTCTGGGTTATTTCATTCAAAGGGCCACAAAAGCTCAAATGCCAAGCTAAGGAACTGCTGGCCAAGTATGGAAGGATTCTTGATCTTGGATTCGTACAGCTGTTTACGAAGAGCCTTTCTTTTAGATCTTAGAAAGCATCATATATCCTTCCCTCTCAGGCCTTAGCACATGCTGGTGCCTCTGCCAGAACACGTTTCCACCCACTTTGCTTGCTCAGCCATTAAATTGGCTCTCTCTGTCATATTTGCTCCAGGTTCATCATGCTTTTTCTTCATTACACTTATCAGGTGTTTCTGTTTTTGTTTTTCCAATATTTAGTTTTATGTTAGTGTTATTACTTGATGAATGTCTTTGTCTGCCAGGGGGCAGGACCTTCTAAAGTAAGGGTCGAAATTCATTTTGCTCACAACAGTATCTATCTATAGGACCTCAAATCATGTCAACCAAGATATAAGATGTGCACTAGAGCTGGCATTATGGCTCACACCCATAATCCCAGCGCTTTGGGAGGCCGAGGCGAGCAGATCACGAGGTCGGGAGTTCAAGACCAGCCTGACCAACACGGCAAAACCCGTCTCACTAAAAATACAAAAATTAGCTGGGCATGGTGTTGGGTGCCTGTAATTCCAACTACTCAGGAGGCTGAGGCAGGATAATCGCTTGAACCCGGGAAGCAGAGGTTGCAGTGAGCCAAGTTCGTGCCACTGCACTCCAACCTTGTTGACGAGAGCAAGACTGTCTCAAAAACAAAAAAGATGTGCACTAAACCTTTGTTAAATGACTGACTGAATGAATAAATGAATACTAAAGCACCAATATAGTGGAAAAACAGAGTGTAACTAGCTTTAGCTCAACAAAGAGCAATTCTCTTCACTGAGTTGGCTAGTTTGGAAACCTAATAGGTGTATACACTAGGACAGTCCCAGGATCTCCCTTCTGTCAGGATTTTCCATGTAAGAAATCACACTTGAGTGCTTGCTATTATGATATTTCAAAAAAGAACTTTACTATCCATATCAACAAGTATTTAGAATCAGTCTGTCAAAATCATAGTCTGTCTTTCCCTCTCCCGTCCTCCTAAGGTACCTCTTTTTCTGAATCTCCCAGTCTGATAATCCTTTAGTTCTTTGCAGCCAGGCCCTTCTAGGTCTCATCTGAAGATGGCTATGCTTTGCTAAATAAGCTGGTAATAAGTTGTGAGGCCTGAAACCCATCTAAGGTGTGTGAGCTTTATTTGCATTTTGAGCAAAATTATCATGTACTGGTTAGCACTCTGCTTATTAATATAGAGGCTGTAAGGCATAACATAGCACGAAGCTTGCCTGTAGGAAGCTATTTTCAGTTGTGGAGCTAAGACTTATAAAACACAATTGGCAACTACTCTAAGAGTCTATAATCAAGAACTGTATTTGGTTGTATAGATTTTAGTAAAACTAGAGCACAGAGGAAAGGTTGTGTAAAGAAGTGGGATCTCAAGCAAACTATGACCATCTGAATTGTCAGAGGAAGAACTGTTTAACATTTAGGGTGGGGAGGGTGTGGGGAAAACGTAAAATGGTCAATGGGACTTAGCACAAGCTGTGTTAAGATATTACTCACATTTCCTTTCCTAAGTATAAAAGGCAAAAATACCTTTTATTCACAAATTCATTGAGATTTTATTCATTTAAATTATAACCGTGAGACCCTAGAAGTTAGGGCAGTTAGCAGTTATATTCCTGGACACTGGAATTCACTTCCCATTATATCTTGAAGTACTTAGTCTATCTCAGCATTTAAAACTAATCTCAAAGAAGTTTTCTGTCAGAGGTGCTTTTAAAGATTCTTTTAGCAGTATTGATCGCTTTAATTGAGGTTTATTGAAAGTGCCCAGTATAGCTCTCTTGTGGCTCATGTTCTATAAATATATCATCATCTTATTGATAGATAGTAGAATTCTCATTTCATTACAGTCAGCCTAACACTTTTTAGAAACCTTAAGTTCACACCAGAGCGTGAGGAGGAAGAATTCTTTTCCTCTGGTCTTCCAGTCGTCTTTAAACCGCAGCACTATGTAAAAATCATTTTAAAGTATGTCCTTAGTAGTACTAAACCTCCTGTTTCAGCCCTGTGTCTGGCTTGAAGGTTTTCTGTTGAAAACCCTGAAAAGAACAAACAAAACTCAGAAGTCAGAAACTATCAAGCTGCATGCATGTAAGGAAACAATGAGAGAACTGAAATTAACTGATTTTGTAAGTAGGGCAGGTAACCTATAACTAGCTTCCTAGATATATCATTGATACAGTTTCCATTTAAGTGGTTGGGTTTCAGGTTAGCTGCAACAATTGTTAAAGCCTATGAAAAGTTGCTAGTCTTGTTTTTTGTACTTTCCTTGTTTAGACGGAGATAATTGGACTCTTCAGGGTAATTCAGCGTATGTCTGTCTAAAGAGTGGGGTTCCACTTAGGACTTCTTGCCAGCTATGTTACTATAATCATGCTTTGAGAGGAAGATTCTGCACACGCAGCCCTTTAGGTGTTCTCAGTGTTGTAAAAAGAAGAGCCAGAGTATATCAATCATCCCTTCGAAATATCATCCCTTCCACACACCTGTGTGAATTACTCTTTCAGTATGTGCTAAGGCAAAGAAACACTTCAGAAAATAAAATATTTCTACCCCTATTTTATTTCAAAAGTGAAAACGTGAAAAGAAGCTGGGATTGGCTAGTAGTACATGAAAATCTGTTCTGTGCGGATCCCCAGGTTACAATAACTCGGTCTCATTGTGCATGCAAGCCTTTGTATGGTGCTGCAGATGGTAACTTTTATTTCCTAATACGTAGTTGCTACTCTGGGAATCACAATAAGTCTTTCTTTTACGATTGGTGCATTGGAGTTTAGGAAAAGTATTTGCTAGTTCCATGTATCTAAGTCAGGAGCAAAGAAATTGGTATTAAACTATTATTATATCTATTAGTAGTTCATATCCCCCAAACCTGAAAGAATACATTTAACCATGACCAGTGACTGGCAGGCCTTTGATAAAGTTAGCAATTGTTCATTTCTCATGTTTCTCTCTCCCCAAGCTGTAGAATGCTCTATATCTGAGATTGCCTGAATTAAGTTCTACTGAAGAAGGCTAGAAGTTTTTTCATACTTGTCTCAACAACCATTCTAGCCAGTGTACCAAACTAAACTGTATTATTTTATGCCCATGAGTATTTACACATTTTTTCACTGTCTGGAATGTTTTCTTCTAAGAGAACGCTAGTTATAGACACAGGTCTTCTGTATCTTTGAAGTCACTGCCTGGATAGTAATCCTAGGAAAAATGGGTTGTTCCCCAAAACTACTCACACATATGCATACCACATAATTTATTATGCTTTTCTATTTACAATTCTGTTTCTCCCACTAGATATACTTTCCAAATAACAGAGTCATTTTTTTGATTATCTTCCTATGTTCATTACCTAATAGAGGTTGTAGGACATAGTTCCTGTATATTTTAGTTATGATTTGAGCTGATCCTCTTCCTGTTCACATAGTGAAAGGAAGAATGTAATGTGAATTTTTGAAATTAAATGATTCAAAATTTCTATTTAGTTTTGTTTTTGGTTTGTTTTTTCTTTTCTTTTTTTCTTTCTCTTTCTTTTTTTTGTTTTTTTTTGTTTTTTGTTTTTGTTTTTTTTTTTTTTTTTGTGGAGTCTTGCTCTGTCACCCAGGCTGGAGTGCAGTGGTGCAATCTCAGCTCACTACAGCCTCCACCTCCTGGGTTCAAGCAATTCTTTTGCCTCAGCCTCTTGAGTAACTGGGATTACAGGTGTGCACCACCACGCCTGGCTAATTTTGTATTTTTAGTAGGGATGGGGTTTTACCATGTTAGCCAGGATGGTCTTGAACTCCTGACCCCAGGTGATCTGCCTGCCTCATCCTCCCAAAGTGCTGGGATTGCAGGCGTCAGCCACCATGCCCGGCCAAAAATCTCTGCTTGTTTTAATCCATGTTCTTTGCAGTCTCCATTTTACTGAAACTGAAAACAAATGTTAATTATACTAGAAATCAGAAATATTTTTCTCTAAAAGTCTATAAAGTATCAAATGTGAGCAATCAAAGAAAATTGGGCTAAATAATTTGATACAGGAAAAATTAATTCTGGATATAGTCCATGCATCATGTCAATATTTTTTGCCCAAATTCATGTGGAGAGCTCCTCATTGGTGCTCCTTCATACTCCAGCCACTATTGCAATGAGGAGGTGAGGAGGGATGTCTTATCTTTGCCTGGAGCTTCACTGTTCTGTGCATGTGGCCTCTAGACCAGCAGCATCAGAATTGCCTAAGAGGTTGTTACAAGCAGAATTTCAGGCCTTAACCTACCTTACAGAATCTGAATCTAGGCCAGGTGTGGTGGCTCACACCTGTAATCCCAGCTCTTTGGGAGACCAAGGTAAATGGATCATCTAAGGTTCTAAGGTCAGGAGTTCAAGACCAGCATGGCTAACATGGTGAAACCCCCATCTCTACTAAAAATTAGCCAAACATGGTGACGGGCTCCTGTAATCTCAGCTACTCAGAGACTGAGGCAGGAGAATTGTTTGAACCCGGGAGGTGGAGGTTGCAGTGAGCTGAAATCAATCACGACACTCCAGCCTGGGGGACGGAATGAGACTGTCTCAAAAAAAAAAAAAAACTACATATTTTAACAAGACCCCCAAATGGTTCAATTCTTCATTGATGTTTGGGAAACACTATTACAGAGAATATTTTTTATGAAGTTATGGTCACTTTTGTAGCCTGCAGCCTGGCTAATAACTCGGAGACAAATTATGACTATGGAAGGTTATTTCTTTTGTCAAGATATGGAATGGAATCATTTCTCTCTTCAAGTCACCCATGCCTTGCATGTCCCGGGAAAGAGAGAGAAATGAAGCTTACTACAAGTTAATATCTTACTTCTTTTATATACACTGGCTACTAATGAAGTGTAACAGGATGGACCAGAATTGAGTCTGGCCTCTGGCCCACATTAACCATATAAGTTGGACAGCTTCCTTAGGTTTTTCCATCTCATTTTCCTCTTCTGTAAAATGGAAATTATAATACTTCTTGGTAAGGTTGTTTTGACATTAGAGGTGGGGATGAGAAATTATCTCCTATAGCTTGGCACATTGTAGGTATTCAACAAATAAACAGACGCTATGGCTACCCCAGTTCCTCGTGGCTCCTTGGTGAGAGTAGAGAGGTAATCTCATTTTTCCAATATCATCTTTTAGGTGTTTGCCTCAGGTACCTCTTGGAAGTAGACACTGAGGATTTCAATTTGTTTGACTTCCTGCCAGCTGAGTTCAAGAGGACAAGCTAATGAACACCTTATGCTTCTTGCACACACACTTACATATTGGGATTAAGTATTCCTGGAGATATACCAAGCAAAAGAGGAACCTTATGTCCCGCATAATCGCTGTCTTCTTCTAATAAAACCAATTTAGGCCACTTCTCAATAAGATTGTCAAGGAAGGTTAATGTCAGAATTTCCTAGCAAAGGGGGTTACTTCGTTAGCTAAGATAGAGAAGGAACCCCATCACTACTAAAAATACAAAAATTAGCTAGATGCAGTCATGCGCATCTGTAACCCTAGCTACTTGGGAGGCTGAGGCAGGAGAATCGCTTGAACCCAGGAGGCGGAGGTTCAAGGGAGCTGAGATCACACCATTGCACTCCAGCGTGGGCAACAAGAGCAAAACTTCATCTCAAAAAAAAAAAGAGTATTAAAGTCCAGTTGTAGGACTCTAAGAACTGTCATTACATGATGGTTCTTTTTTAATCAGGGTGGAAATGTTAATATTGGAACTTTTACACCATTGTTACACTCCAGCCGACAATGTAGCCTTAAAAATATTATGTAAAAAATATTATGTAAAAAAAAATACAGGTTATAAAAGGCAAGTGCTCTCAAGAGAAACTGTTGAAAGCAATCTCCTTTATTTTCTTAAAGAACTAACTTGAATGAAAATAAAATTAAGAAATCTGTCTTAGAAAATAGTGAAAATGTGTAATAAAAATATCACATAAAACTTACACATTAAGATACTCAACTATTAATCTGTATATTATTTCATTATAGCAATATGAAAGAAAATAATAGGTATTTTTTCTAATTAACAGTTTTGCTCATAACTTTATATTAGCATCATTCTTTAATACAATTAATGATTTTAACAACATGATATTCAAATTCTTACATTGAAATTAAATATGCCATTTTAACATTCACAACTAGAGAGAAAAATAATAGCTTCTAATTAACTTTTAATAATTCTCCTTTTGGTTACACAAATTTTAAAGATTTAATACAAGGCATATCCCAACCTTGCTGTGGAAAAAAAAAATATCTATTTGTGATTTCATTAATTTTAGCTAGTTTTCTTGGGTTTAAATGAGGATTATATAAGCACCTTAGTGCCATGTGTCTTAATCTAGAAACAAATTTATAATTTAAAAATAAAGTAATTTATTTATATTTCTATGCAAATAATTTTAGGTAGGCCAGATGTTCAAATTTGAAGTTCTAGTGTAATATTAAAATAATTATAGTTTTGTATTATTTCTGACTCTGGTAGACTTGATTACTTAATATGGAGACACTATTTTGTTATTTTATTGACATTAATCACTTTAAAAATTTATTTTTGACAGTGATTTTCCCAAAAATACGTTTATATAGGTAGAGTTGTATTTTTATTCCATGAAGTCATCACTTCGTGGATGAGTGCCTTAAGCAAAGATTCAATATCTACTATATGCTAGATTTTGGTTAGACACTGAAGATAAAGATATATTTAGTCCCATAAGAAGCTCATAATTTAGTGTGGGAGATAGACATGTAAACAAATGATTTGAATGTGGCAGATTATCTACCAGAGTAATATGAATATATAGGACCTGGGTGTAACTTAAGGTGTGGAGGAATCTACATGAGATCTTGATGAATGAATATTACTCTTTCAGTTGTAGAAGAGAATAGGATACTTCAAGCAGAAGAATTTGTATTGTCTGAGATGCATAAGGAGCATTGTTTGCCCAAAAAATGGTGGCCCAGTCAACACAGATATGAGGCAATGTGTAGAGCAAAAAGAATGAGGCCCTTTTGTGATTGAGAGGCTTCATGTGGCGAGCTCTATGGTCATGAAGCTGTTTGTTTCTTTTCACACAGATGTGCATGTGATATGTACCTAGTTTACAACATGGAAGGAACTTTGATACGTATATCATTTTGTTCAAGTACATCTAAACACATGCAAACACATCGCAGTGTGGAGACTAATCAAAGAGAAGTCTAGAAAAATAGAAGTCAGAATAATCATAAGTGCACTCAATTCTGTGAATATGAGGCTTTGAAGTTTGTTTGATTTTTAAATGGAAACCACGTATTCTATTTCTAGCATACTTCATTCGTACTACAAGTAAGTATTGAATGCCTGCTATAGTTTAGGCACTGTTCCAGGTGCTTGGGATATATAATAAACAGAAAAAGAAAAACCTGTCCTTTATAAGGGAGACAGATAGGATAAAAGATAACTCGGTAACAATCTATACATATTTATATAATATATATCATGTTAGGTAGTGATCACTACTAAGAGGAAAATAAAATAAGTAGGGAAAAGGACTGTTAAATGTCCCAAATCAGAGGAAAGGGGAAAGAGATTTTTAGAAGGGAGGCCAGAGCAGGCAATACTAAGATGATTGAGTCAAGACTTGAGAGAAGAGTGAGAGCTATCTGTGGGGTGGAAAGGTACAGAAACCTTTGATTAGAATATGCTATGTTTGCCATGCTTATTTGTCATCCAAGAGGACTGGTCAAGTAGGCAGTTGGGTATATCGTTCTGGAATTCAGGAGTAAATTCTATGGTAAAATACACATTTGGGGGTCAACGGCTTATTACAGTGTTTAAAGCCCTGTGATGAATGGCATCATCTAAGGACTGAGTGTGGACAGAAAAGAACACTTTCTGTACTAAACTCCAGGCTGTATTTAATAGTTGAGGCGATAGGAAGGAATAAGAAAAAGAGACCAAGAAGTCACATCAGAATGAGAGGAGGAAAACAAGAGAGAGTGGTGTCCTCAGAGCCAATGAAGAAGAGTTTCAAAGAGAGAATGATCAACTGTATCAGATGCTGCTGATAAGCCATATAAGATGAGGACTCTCTAATGTCCATTGGCTTTAGTGACATTGAGAGTTCAAGATAATAAAAAGGAAATGGAGACAGAGAGTGCAGATAATTCTTTTAAGTTTTTGTTTTGCTTTATTTTTTTGTTTTTACCATAAAAAAGAAGAAATATTTGAGAAATAAGACAGGAGCCAGAGAGGAAAGAGGGCCAAGAGATGGAATTTTTTAAAGCTAGATGAAAATTTTTAGCATGCTTGTATGTTAAAGAGAATTATTTAAGAGAGAAGAGGAAATTGATGATTATAGAGAGAGGGGTGGGGGGAGTGAGGGGAGGGGAGATTTCAATGTCTTTAAGTAGGTCTTAGGCAGAGTATAAGATCCAGAGCACAAACAGAGAGGTTGTCCTCTTCTGGGAGTGTGGTCTATTCATTCATATTAACAGGAACAAGGTTGCACTTATGGGCAAAGAAGGAGTTAAGTGGAGAGATTTGGTGGTGAGAACTTCTAAATGTTCTCTTCTGATTGCAACAATTTCTCTGTAAAGAAGGAAGTAAGATTAAGGTGGAAGATGTATTAGAGACTTTGAGGAGAAATGGGAAGTTCTCAAGCCTAGGAAAGTGGGAAAGGGAGTGGTCTAGAGAATAATTGGCAGGTAGCTTTAAGGGCCCACTTGAAATCAGTGGTCATTTTTCTCTGGCCACTTTGAGCAGTGTTGGTAAGGTAAGACAGAGAGCTAGATTTATTCAAGGTTGTGTGAATGATGAAGCAAGAGGAGCAAGAAGATAAAGGTGAATACATTAAAGTGACTGCATTGATAAATGGGAGAATTCAAGCTGGGTGGGTAAGAAATGAGGTGACAAGAGTGTGATGAGAGATCAGTAGATTGAAGATCTCAGCAGGATTGAAGGACTGAATTGGGATTGTAGAGAACAGGAATCCCATGGTTGTCTGCTTGAAAGTATTTGATGTGAGATTCTTCCACGATACTCTTAGGTACGATGATGTCTCATCAAAGTGTCTTATTTTAAAAAGTACCCTCATTTTGTGCAAAGATAGCTGCCAAATGCGTGTATTGCTGCCCATTCCCACTAATTGGTTCATTCTCTGAACAACTGGCAAAATGGCAAATGCTGGTGTTGCAGCTGCTCCTATAGTCCCAAATGCCTCCAGAGAGAAAAAAAATAACTAAATATATTATATTAATAAGTGACAGAATAAACAGTTATTTACACTGTGTTATTATTAATCCATATCATTAATATTACCAGACTGATGCTTGAGTTTACTTTTGCAATGATAGAACCACTTCAGTCTTTGCAATAATTACAGTGGGGAATAATTTATGCTTACATGAATGGATCCCAGACTTGGATCCCCACTTGGCTGGTTAGAGCTCTGATCTCCTGCCTGACTCATGCCAGAGCTCTCCTTCAGGGGTAGTTGAGCTCTACTTCTCGCATCCTCCATTATCTGGGGAGCGCCACCTGATATCTTGTTTGAGAAACACGAATTGTGCCTGACGCTGAGTGTAAGTGACCTTGAAGTTACATTCTTCCTACAGTATCCCGGAGCACTCTCACATAGATTCTGTTTGTTTCTGACACTCTTAAAATTAGGATGCAGACTAATAATGGTGTTTGGGGAAATAAAAGGAAACATTTATTTGTTTAATAAAATAAAAAGCTGCAACCCTGTGACACCCACAGTGCAAAAGTTTTGGCAATAGGAGGAAGCAACTCAATTTTAACAGTGCTTGAATTTTTGCTAATGACAAATTTGTTTATTGAGCTGGGGTGTTCTATAGCGGAACATACTTATTTGAATGATCAAAAGCAGCTATACTTCAAAAGTTTACATCAAACTATATACCTTTGGAATATGATACTTACATTTTTGGCAGAATCAGGAGTTACAAATTCCACCAACCATACCATCGACTGGTGCCTGAAATTATCTTGTCAAATCACCAGTTGAATTTCTTCATGCTGTTTGTGGATCAAACTTGCAGAGGTATTTGTCTGCTGTGTACATACACAAGCCTTTTTCCTTGAAGACACACATGGCCCCAAAATCATGATTTTTGTTTTCACATATTCTGGTTGCTTTTATTGTATTAAGTGAAACACATATTAAAGCCCGTAGACTCTTTGAAACATGCTTAAAAGTGAAATCAAACATATTTTCATAGAATTCAACTTTCCCATTGCAAATATAACATACATTAAGCCACTCCGTTACATTAATGACTATTCAAAATACTCGAGTACATATGTTTCCAAAAACAAATGAAACCAAATGATTTTCCTAAGCTGCCATAGTTACCACTGAGGCCAAACTAGAATCCAAGACTCCTAATTTCTGTCTAGTGTTTTTCTCCCCCGTACATACTAACGGAAAGTTATTCTTGAGCTCAGGATCGTTTAGTGTCTCTCCGGTTCTGATAAATTCTTATCCTTTTAGAAAAGTGTATTTTTAAACTTCCCATCTTCAAACGCTCTGCCAACTTAAGTAATAATATGTCGAACATAGTGTAAATGATATTACCTTGGCCCGCAAAGGTTGAATTTCAGTGCACATGAAAGCAAATTCTGAGCCTTATAATACATTTTTCATAATAGAGACCATCCATCAAGGTGAAAAAAGGCATGCTAAAGCAACGAGGGACATTAAAGCAAATAACTCGGTAACTAAAATATAAAAGAACTTCCTCAGGAAGCAGACCTGAAATATCAGGATATTTGCATTCTCTGGTGTCTTTTAATTTGTTTTAAAATTAAGATGCAAGTGGTGAAGGAAGCTGACTTAGTCAACAGAAGTGGTTAGTTTGAAAGCTGTTTTGATCCATTTTAGTGAATCGTTTAGGATTTATACTTAAACATAAAATCTAATTTTCCAATTAATTTCACAAAAGAGATGCTCTTTATATTGATTGCCCAAGTATGCTCCCTATTTGTATCCAGAATATCTAATTGGCTGATGCGATCAAGCCATGTCCTTAAAACTAATACTTGCTAGTCAACTTGATACAATTTTAGAGTCTCGAAGGATTTTGACGTGTACAAGCTATACTCTGCAAGATCATTTTAACTTAATGTGGAAATGTCAGTGAGTCCATGTTTATCATAATGGACGTTTAAAGCATAATTTGTTTGATTTGGACTTATTATCAATAACTGTTTTGTTACTAGCTTTCAGTATGTATATATGTATGTATTTGAGACAGGATCTGGCTCTGTCACCCAGGTTGGAGTGCAGTGGCACGATCATGGTTCACTGCAACCTCGATCTCCTGGGAGCAAGTGATCCTCCCACCTCAGCCTCCCTAGTAGCTGGGACCACAGGCATGAACCACCACACCCAGCTAATTTTTTTGTAGATAACAGGGTTTCACTATGTTGCTCAGGCTGGTCCCAAACTCCTGGACTCAAGTGATCCACGTGCCTCAGCCTCCCAAAGTGCTGGGATTACAGGCCAGTTTTATTATTTTTATATATATGTACCATTTCTTGTGCTCATTTCTTCATAAATATGCAAGTTTCCGTCAGATATCAGTTTTCTCTGGCTGAAGAAATTCCTTTACCGTATTTTGAAGTGTAATGATTTTTACTTAGTCTTGATTTCACCTTCAGTCTTGAGGGATACTTTTACTAGATATAAAGTTCTTAGTGTAGAGTTTTCTCTTTCAATGGACTTTTCTGGCCTCCATTGTTTCTGAGGAGAGTTTAGCCGTCATTTTTACCATACTTCCCTGTGTATCATGTGTCTTTTTCTCTGTGTTCAAGTTTTCTCTTATTTTTCGTTTTCAACAATTTGAGATTGAATTGGCTATGATTTGATTTTTTTTTTTTTTTCCAGCTAGTTAAGTGAAGCACTGGGAGTGAAGAAAGAACAAAGAAATCCGTAACTAGTTGTAATCAGTTAGTTTGATTTGAATTTTTAGGAACTCTTCCTGCAGTTTCCTGAGATACTGGAACCTGTAAATATATGTCTTTTAACAAATTTGGGAAATTTTTAGCTATTATGTATTTAAATATTTTTTTTTCTGCTGCATTCTTTCTCCCTTCCCCTCCTATGAATCCAATGATCCATATGTTATATCTTTAATACTGTCTCACAGGTCACAGAAGCCCTGTTTGTTTCTTTATGACTTCAAATTGGATAGTTTTTATTAATCTTACTTCAAATTTACTAATTCTCTGGTCTATTATCTGCTACAAAGTCCAGCTAGTAAATTTTTTTTTGTCAGATACCAAATTTTTTACTTTTAGAATTTCCATTATATTTTAGTTTGCATTTCTCTGTAGAGATTTCCTGTCTGTTTATTGATTACTGTTTTCCTTTATGTCCTTGATCATAATTATAATAGCTGCCTTTAAATAACTGTTAGCTAATTCCATCATGTGAATGATCAATGTGAATGATCACAATGATTTCTTTTATTCTTGAGTATAAGTGATATTTTCTTGTTTCTTCATATGTCTAAATCTATCCTGGATATTATTTGCTTTCTATTATGTCTTCTGAAAAATGTTTATTTTTTGTTTTAGCAGTGGTTAATCCCTGAAATTTGTAAATGAGTGACACGTTTAAAAGCAGGCATGTCTAAATGCTGTCTTATTTGCAGGAGGCAGCAGCTAAAATATTTGAGCCTTTTTAACTTTAACCAGGCTGCCTGGACTCTGCATAGACAGAGTTAGTTCAGGACTCAGCCAGATATTTGGGCAGAATTTAAATGCAGAATTTGAGGCTGCCCTCTGTGACTCTTTCCTTTCCAGATAAGAAAGGGAAAAGGAGACCTTGGCAGCTGGGAGCTAGCCTGGCATTAACAGGTGTGCCTTGACGTTGTTAGAAGTTAGCCAGGCAGTCACAATAGGCTGTGGTATTCTATTATACGCTAAAAAAAATTATCAGAATACCATTGTCAGACAGGGTCATTATGTGACCATGATGAGATTTTATTTTATTTTTTTGAGATGGAGTCTCACTCTGTTGCCCAGGCTGGAGTGTAGCCGTCCATCTTGGCTCACTGCAACCTCTGCCTCCATGGTTCAAGCAATTCTCCTGCCTCAGCATCCCAAGTAGCTGGGATTACAGGTGCAAACCACCACACCCAACTAATTTTTGTATTTTTAGTAGAGACCAGATTTCACCCTGTTGGTCAGGATAGTCTCAAACTCCTGACCTCAGGTGATCCACCCGCCTTGGCCTCCCAAAGTGCTGGGATTTCAGTATTTTCCAGCAAAATAATTAGAGGCCAGATCAACATATGTATTGTAATGATTTTCATCCATGAAGCTTTCACATTATTCCTAAAATTAGACTTGGAAATGGACAAACACGTTCTTGTAACTGTATTGTTTAGAGAACTCTTTTGACTCATGCCCAGCAAAAGGGCAACAAAAGTCCAGCAAACCTCACACTGAATGACCTTATTGGCCCTCTCAAGCTTCCAAATTTGGGCCTCACCAGGCCCAAAGTGGTGTGAGCCACCTCACCAAGCCTCTCTGACCATGATGAATCAAGACAAAAAGACCAGTCTAGCATCATGTTCAAAAACAGACAAAATCAAGAACATTATCTAATCCACAAGAATGACTAAACATCCCTTCTGCTCCTGATGTAAGCGACTACTACTTCTAAAGAAAGTAGCAGTCTTAGATAAGAAATAGTAAGATACCCAACCATAGAATTACCTCTACTTCTTACCATTGAATCTGGAGCAAAACTCTGCTTCCTTAAAGAGTCCCCAAAAGAGCATAACACAAGCCCAAATTCTAGAATATATCAGACTCACCACGTTTCCCTATGGTATATGTTCTTCCTCATTTTCTGGTGATCTTTGGTTGAAGGGTTATGACACAGGATTTCCTCCTCCACTTTCTACTATCTGTAGTAGACCATAAGTCTGATCTCTGGTTTTTCAAGCCATAAAACAATAGAACTTCTATGCAATGTCAAGCCACTCTGCATGGTGCCACATGTGTATCTGCCCTGTGGCAAAAAATTAAAAAAAAATAAAATTAAAACTCTGGGATACTTACCTTGTGCCATTCCCTTTTTTCTAGTTTCTGCTTACTTTTGGTTGTTTCCCAGTGCTTCCAGATAATCATGGATTATAGTTTGTCCTGAGTTTTTAGTTGTTATCCCCAGGGGACTGTTCTGTTGTGAATTACCTCACCATTATCAAAAGCAGAAATTCCCTTTGTTGCTATTAAAACATATTACTTGGTATCATGCAGTCTATTCCTAAACTGGGCAATCTTTTTGTGATATCACAATTGAGTAGTAGCCACCATATTTCATTGCAGTAGGGAGGCATTAAATTGTAATTGCTAAATGAATAAAGTAATCTAAATTTGGAAGCTTGAGAGGGCCAATTAGGTCATGCAGTGTGAGGTTTGCTGGACTTTTGTCGCCCTTTTGCTGGGCATGAGTCAAAAGAGTTCTCTAAACAATACAATTATAAGAACGTGTTTTTCCATTTCCAAGTCTAATTTTAGGAATAATGTGAAGGCTTCATGGATGAAAATCATTACAATATGTATGTTGATCTGGCCTGTAATTATTTTGCCAGAAAATATTGAAAAATTTCTAACCAGTGCTTTTGGGGAAATAATTTGTCACTAGAACAACAATGCTACCTTGAAATTAAAGTTGACGTAATCATTAGTTTTCTGAAACTTTTTACAAAGTTTTGTACTTAGCCATTATATATCAGGGAACAAGTGGTTATCTTATTTCTTATGGGAATCAAGACCTCTAGAAACACATTCTTTTTCTCTATCATTTGAAGTCCCATGTATTTCTCCCACAGGTTGGATTTGTCTGTGTTCTGTCTGGAGAGACAAATCTTTAACATTATTTACTCTTAGACTTTCTCTGTAACTTATGAGTAACATACATCGTTATTCATATAGACAAGACATGAGATTTGGAAATGCTTTTGTGTTTCTTTAGCCATTGGATTATACTGATGTAAAATTTAAGTATTTTCTTGTTTTTTATTATATCTGTCGTATATCAGCATATTATAGAAATCTTTATAATTCTTTAGAAGTGTGAATATTTCTTTGCAAGAGCAAAAAATTTAATACAACACCTGCCCTCCAGCCTCACAATTCTCCCACTATTTCTATGGTTTCCCTAGCCCACCATATCTGTCCTCCAGAGGAAATGCTGCTGCCTTCCACAGTTTATCTTCCTAATGTATTTGCTTGTGTTTTTTGTTATGTGTATTGTCTGACTCCCCCTACTAGAATGCAGCCTCCAGAAAGAGAAATGCCTGTTTTGTTTCCAGAAGTTATCTTGTAAGACAAGAGCAGTCTTTGGCATATAAAAATTTCTGCCAATTTGTTAGTTCAACCATTGTGGAAGACAGTGTGGCGATTCCTCAAGGATCTAGAACCAGAAATACCATTTGACCCAGCAACCCCACTACTGGGTATATACCCAAAGTATTATAAATCATTCTACCATAAAGACACATGCACATGTACACACGTATGTTTATTGTGGCACTGTTCACAATAGCAAAGACTTGGAACCAACCCAAATGCCCATCAATGATATACTGGGTAAAGAAAATGTACACATATATACCATGGAATACTGTCCAGCCATAAAAAAGGAGGAGTTCACATCTTCTGCAGGGACATAGATGAAGCTGGAAACCATCATTCTCAGCAAACTAACACAAGAACAGAAAACCAAACATTGCATGTTCTCACTCATAAGTGGGAGTTGAACAACGAAAACACATGGAGACGGGGAGGGGAACATCACACACCAGGACTTGTCAGGGTTGGAGGCTAGAGGAGGGACAGCATTAGGAGAAATACCTAATGTAGATGACGGGTTGATAGGTGCAGCAAACCGCCATGGCACATGTATACCTATGTAACAAACCTGCAGGTTCTGCACATATATCCAATACCTTGAAGTATGAAAAAAAAATTGTCAATATGTATTTCTTAAAAGGATGAAGAAAAATTGTTTATATAAATCAAATTTTTCTTTGGAGGAAGTAGCAGGAGTTCTCCCTGCCTTCTTCCTCTCTCTCTTTCCCTTTAAACTATATGCCAGAGTCATCTACATAAAGCACAGTCCAGGTCTTTTTTAATCTTTCCTCAAAAATCTGTAACATCTCCCCAGTGCCTATAAAATAAAATCCAAACTCCATAGCTTGGCATTTGAGGCCCTCTGCAATCTATCCTTATTCTGCCAACAATTTCATCAACCAACGCTCCCCTTCTGCTTCAGCTCTTTCCAGTGTGATCTTTGGGCTTGCTTTCTCATTGCCTTGTTTAAATGTCGTCTTTGTTCTGTGGCCTATGCTGATTTACTTTATTTTTGATGGAAGTCACATTCCACATCTCTGTTTCCTAGATTTCCTTTTCGCCATGTGCTTATTACCTTCTAATAAACCATATGATTTACCTACTAATTACATTTATCTTGTTTCCTCCCGAAAACATAAGCTCCATGAAAATAAGACTTTGTGCCTGTTGTTGTCTCTTGAATATCACCACTGTTTAGAATAGTGCCTTGCCTCTATAGCTTGGACATCTTTTCCCCTACTTAGATTTCCCTTCCCTGAACTCCACATATCTAAATCCTACCTGTTTGCCAAGGCTTAGCTTCAGTGCTATCTCAGCGGAAGAATTCCTCCACTCCTCTGAACTCAGGTGAAGATCATTTCTTCTCCTCTGAACATTGGCACAATGTAACCAGAAACTGATTTTATATTTCTGAAAAAATATTTTCTTCCTTGTATTTTGGCTATTTGTGTGCATTTCTTATCTCTCCCACAACCATGCCTTCAAAATAGGTTTCACCACTAGCTCATCTTTACAATTTTAGTAGTACTTAGTACTCTGTGTATGTAGTAAATGCTTGATAAATACGTGTTGAATAATAGCAGCATGAATATGCTTATCACAGCACTTTCTAAAGAAATATATGAACAAGATTTTTGAATTATGCAAAACCCATGTGAAAAGGAATTTTGATTTTTGAGCTTGATTATTTTGGGGGAAAATCCAATTATGTCTTAAACTTAATGGAGTGAAAATATCCAATAAGAAAAAAATGTATTTCATATCTTTGATTTTAGATTCAGAACCCAGACTAAGTCCTATTGATAGCTTTTTTACATCAGAGTAATTTCCTTTTTTCAAAGCATTTGTGCCTTATAAATTGTTTATTCACAAACTAATGTCATGTCCAGCTACCTGAAATGGTTTGTAATTTAATTAAGGAAAATATAATTAAAGACAAATAACAGAGGATTTATATCAAGCAGTATATGTAGATTTGCTGTCACTTGGGTGTTACACTTTTTCAAAGTGTATGTCTTGGCATTAATGAATCACCTTATATTAAACAGAATTGGGAATGATAATAGGACTACGCTCATAAGATAGAGGACTGAAAGCAAATTTGATGAGGTTCTTATCCTTCTTTTTTATGGAATTTCAGAAAAAAAACTCTATCGCTGGATTATATTTGATTTCAAAAGTTTCTTTTACAGTCATTTTCCTTATATCCATGGCCAATTACCAAAATAAAAATGGCTCCCCCTGTTCTATATGAAAATTTCATAATTCCAAAGTTCAATATTCATCACTAAGTCCTCAAGGAGGGAAGATTTGAATACTGGTTTTAAGAAAGTATTTTAAAAAAAAATCCTCAAGGTAAAAGTATATTCAGAGTAATCAAACCTGGGCTTACTCAATGGAAAAGTGGTAATTAGTATCATCTCTTTTGTGAAGCTGGTTAAAAGCTGATGTTAAATTATAACTCTGATAGAATTATGCTTAAAGTGTTAAGTGAATATGTCTCAGAGAATCATTGATATTGAGTGCATATAGTACCACAGAATTCTGAAGTATGTCAGTGGAGTAGCCATATGGTGGTATGTAATAAAATGTAGTTTCCAAACTCTTCACGTAGAAACTTACAATCTTGGCTCACAACAGGAGCCCACTCCCTTTCCACCTGTCCCATGTTGCTGAAAGCCTTTGGCAGGAAAACAGGCCCTGTGCTAACTCCCAGGGACACATATTCATGCTTTGCTTTCTTCAATTCTGTGCCTAACCTGACTCAGTCACCACAGATGCAGCTATGAGTAGAGCAGACCAAACCTTCTAGTGAGATCAGGGCTGGTATGATGGGGAGAGATTCTGCATTAGTTGAGCAGCTCCTAGGAGACTGGGCTACTATCCCTTAATTCTTAAACTTACTGAGGAGCAGTATTAGGATATTTTACCAGCACAAAATTAGATATCCCTTAACTTCCTTTATTTGATTTTTTTTTCTGGTTTAGTCAACTATCCTTGCAATTGATAACCTTCTGTTAATGGACTCTGTTTCTAAGGGTTTTTATCACCTCATCTGATACCTATAATGTCTGGTGCACAATGGCATTCAATAAATATTTATTGTGTCTATGAACAAACATAAATAAATGATTCAAATCATGCATTTCTTATATGACTCTTTCCACTGGTTTAGATAAAAACCAAAGATCTTTGATAGTAGAACGATACTATTTTTAGGTTCAGCTCATGCCTTAGGGGATCACTATATAAAACAGCATTATTTAATCCCTTTAGAGAGAAATCAATAGTACCAGGTCAGGATTATAAAGATAGCTTATTTGCATTGCTACCACCTTGCCAATTGCACAAGCCATGAGAATTCTTCTGAAAATTAGGAAAACTGCCCAATTTAAGCACAGTGAACATTATCATCAACCTGGCGCTGACATGGCTGGCTGTGATGCGTATGTGCACTTGGTATATTTCCTCTAATCTATCATTTGGACTCCCTCTTTGACAATTTGAAGGTCTTAGAAATTGATTAGTGGTCTTTAAACCACAGTGATCAACAGTGGTGAAATAAAACACAGTAATAAATAGTTGTTCAGTCTTTTATTGTAATCAGGAAAAATTAGATAATTCCATGACAGATTATAGTTTATTTATTTATGTCTTCTTATTTTTCCTTAGTGAAAGCAGAGAGAATTGGGGGTGGGAAGCACAGAAGTAATATGCTTTGTAAAAAAAAAACCTGGAAAACCCTCAGACTAAATCAAAACCTGATACCTATATAGAACATTAAAACTGTACTTTGGAACAATGTGCTTTAAAAAAAAGTTGAGGTGCTAGTGGCATGGAAGACAGTCCAAATGCAAATGATGAAGAGATGGCTATAAAATGTAGGTTGGTTGGCTGCAGTTCTGCCCATGAAGCACTAGCTGGCATTAGTGCGAAATTTAAATTCACTTCTGTGCTGGTGATTGCCTCTTTGGAACTCGTTAAACATTCTTTGGCATCAAATTTTAGACTGAGTAAAGCCATAGAGCGTGATCCAGGCAGAAATTAACCTCAGGGTCTACAAGCTCCTGTAACTGAGCAGCTAAGAAGTTGATGTTCTGTCCTGGAATAAGATTCTCAGAAAGGGTGGGGCATGAGAAGGAGCTTAGAGTTCAAATCTCACAGCTGGAAATGGAGCCAAGAGTAGTGTATTTGACTTCATTAGTATTACTGCTCTTTTGGTTTGTATGCTAATCTTTTGAGCTTCATCATTTCAGTTTCTGCCTGAGAGCTGGCTCTTCAAAAACTTTAAGTGAAATGACAGTCTACAAAATTGCTCTTTGAGAACAATTAAACAAAGTCAGGAGGCAAGTAATATTTTTAGCAGTGGGTTAAAGGGATCATTTAACTATGACAAAGTGAAGCTCATAGTCTTCAGAATTGTTTCAACAGATCTGATTGTTATGTGACACGTTTTGGATGATGACTGGTTTCTACAGGCTAGCTGAGCTCAGATGGTATATAGAGGAAATATTGCTGAGACAATGAATAAGAACTTAGGAGCTATATGGAATTACTCCTGACAAGAAAGTATTTTCTTTCTGTTCAACAGGTGATTGCAGAAGAGACCCATTAAAAAATTACATTAACTGATACCACTATCAACTCATAAAGTAGGATAGGGAGAGTAAGACAATACTCAAAGAGAAGATGCCTAGAATACCAAGCAAATGATTTTCTGAGTATCCCAGTAATGTTGTATTCACTTCTTGAAATAAGGGAAATAGGAAGTGGTCATTAATAAGATAGACAGGAAGCAATATCTTTAATTAAATGGGCAACTTGTTCTTAATACAGCTGTTCTGATTGATTATGATTAACTGCCAATTCTGAGACTTGACTCATTAATTCTTCAGTGTACAGGACTTAGGAGCAGAATATTGCATGAGACACAAGTTACCAAATCCTCTGGAAATAAAGTTTAAAAAAAAATCAAGATCAACTATATTTCAATTATTAGAAAGCACACACCTTGACCACCTTGATGTATGGAGAGAACAACACACAGATTTGGAGTAGCTATGATGCAAATCAGGATAGTAGAGTTGGGAAAAGAAAGCTTGCCTCATATTGAAGGACCAGCAGGAATCAGGCCTCTGCTCTCACCTCTCATTGAATCTTTTCACTGGTACTGTGGGAAATGCACAGGCTTTGCAATTATACTGAAGAGGTTCAACTCTGAGCTCTACTGCTTAGCAGCCGTGGGCATTATGGTGCATTCTCCACTCCAGTTGAGACTTATTTTATATGTAAAATGAGGCTGAAATAACAAACCAATAGGATTGTTATGAAGTATGCATGAGAAGAAAAGAGCATAGGATTAAAGTTCTGGAGTCAGATAGTCTGAGTTTTAATCTTGGCTCAAATGTTTATAAGTTGGTTGACTTTGTGCCTTTGTTTTCTTGGATAAAATGCAGAAAGTCTCTTGCTTCTGTGTTGTAGTGAATAATCGTGTTAATGTATGTTAGGCACTAGAGCCATCCTGGTTCCTAGTCAGTTATATCAGCTCTAACTATCATTACAAACAGGACCTGGGAAAATACTTAACATATTGTAAATTCTCAATAAAAGGAAGCTGTTGTGATTATTGTGGTTTCTTTCTGCTATTAGTTCCTATCTGGAAGCACTATGTTCTTTATTTTTGCATGCCTATTTTTTCTATTTAGCCTATATGACTAAATTGTCTTTTAAGTTTTAAAACTAAATCACTGCTAAAGTTTAAAAGTGAAGGCAGGAGTATTGTCCTCCTTGCAGACTGTGATATTAATCCAAAACATTACTTAAAATAAAAAAATTTACCCATTAAGCACAAATCTATAAGTAGAAGAGATTTTTTTTTTTCCTTCACTTCGTAGAATTAGACTCATGCAAAGTTCCCAGCAGTCACAACTTCATACAAACCATAGTGAAAAACAAGGTACCAAATTAAAAGAGATATGTTTTTATGATAGTGGGACCAATAGGGAATGAAGAAACCAATACTATATTTTAATATTTAAACAACTTAATTCATATTCCATAAGATGAATCAACTAGATTAATAAGAAAATTTGCAAATGAAACTAAATGTGGAATTCCTGGAAAATGCCAGTACAAAACAGAAATTAGCCAATGAGGTAAGAAGTTAAAAAGGAGATAAACAAAAAAATTCAAACGGGATGAAAACTAACGATACTAAACAAGGATGATATTGCTATTCAAATAAGAGAAAGTTTAATGGTGACCATTTTTTCTTTATAAAATTAGCGTGGGAGAAAATTTGACTCATTCATAAAGAAATTCTATGACAAAAGAGGATGTCAATGTGTTTTTTGACCTTTTGAAAATACATCTTTATTGTTTTTACCTACTCACATTCAAAAAATACATAAATGTATGGTGATTTAAAAGAAAAAAATAAGAAAATTAAATTTTGGCGTTTCTTCTCTTTATGTAAAGTATTTTCTAACATTTCAAGTTAAAGAATTCTCATGCTCTTTAGATTGACAAAAATAAATACACAAAAAGTAGATTAGAAAGAATGTGTGATCAAAGAGGAAGTTAGGGATTTCAAAGTTTCAGATAGAAGGATAGACTTTTCAGATAGAAGGAAAAACAAAAGTGGAATGGTAAGAAGGGCTTCCCAGAAATGGCTCATTGGAATGGAGAACTTCAGTATGGAGATTAAAAATGGAAAAACAGATTTCCTTCCCATTGTCTTTCAGAGGCTGATGAATCTTAAGTAAATAGAATTGTTCACCTATGCTTATAAAGCCTTTTGGTGCATGGCCATGCCTGTAGACACCTCTTCATTTTTTCATTTAACAAATATGGATTCACGCTTAGTATGTGACAGATATTATATTACAGTCTAACGACACAAAGGCAAATAATAACTGTCATCAAGGAGATTACAGTCTAGTAGAAGAAATGGGCATGCAAATATAAAGAATTAGATCTCATCTTATAATTGGAGTAGTAGAAGTGTGAAATGTACTGCAGGCGCAAAAGAGAGAACACTTAACCCTTTCTGGCAGTACCAGGGAAGATCTTAAAAAGTGTCTTGAACAAGGAAGGTTCTTTTTTGGTGAAATCCTCTGCATTTTTATTGTACAATTCATTGTCTCATTAGCCAAACCATTTAGCACTCGTGTAGTGCTTCACAGATTACAAAGTGCCTTCAGATACATTATACATAAAGTACATTTTATTAAACAGTAGTTCCTTTTTAGACATTTTGATTGCAGCTTATTGATTTTGTCTTTATAGGCACTAGACCTATATCCCTATAGGGTTCTAGTAGAGGAGGGGATGTTCTAGTTACTATTCCTGCGTAACAAATCACTTCAAAACATAATGATTTTAAACAGCAATAATCATTTCATTATTCCTCATAATTTCTGTGGGTCAAGATTTTGAGAAGCACTTGGCTGGATAATTCAGACTCGTGATCACTCACACAGTTGTGGTCCTTTAGTAACTGGAGCTAGGACAAGAGAGAGCTGGAGCAGCATGGACTGGTTGAGCATCTCTTTGCATGTGGTCTCAGGGCTTCTCCATGTGGTCTGACCACATGGGTTAGTTTGGGCTTCCTCACAGCATGTTGGCCTCTGACCAATCAGATTGCTTGCATGGGTCAGGGTCCCTTACCAGCAAGGTGGAAGCTGAATCGACTTTTCTAGCCTTATCTTGGAAGTCACACTGCATCAGTTGAGTCACAATCTATTAGTCACAAACAAGCTACAAATTTAAGAGGAAGGGAACTAGATTTAACCTCTTGCTGGATGAGAGGCAAGGTTCTAGAAGAACATTTGAGATAGAGGATTTTATTGTGGGCATCTTTGGAAAATACAGTCTTCACATCTTCATTCAAGCTTTGAGTAAATAAATTATTCTTCTTTTAAGAAAGATGGCGTGGGATCTTGTCAGAAAATGATCCAAGCCAAAGGAAAATTACTAAATTTTACCTAAGTTTTTAAACTGATTTTTAAAATTTCAGCACCTGCCACTTTCTAACAAAACCAAGATAAAAACACGATTGGATAGATAAGACTAATTTAATTTGGCAAGGAGGAAGGATTTTCTGACATGCTTAGCCATTGACCCTTAGAAGAGGTTACCACAGAAAACAGAGGAATCAATTTCTCTGGAGGTTAAAAACTGATAGTAGAGGAATTCTATGAGTCTTACTTGTCAGTGTAGTCCCTGGAGGAAAGAGAGACACAGGGTAATCTCTTTAGGCCTATTCTTCTGAATTCACAAGGTCTGGAGAGAGTGTCTGGGTAACCTCAGAAAGGTCTTTTGGCCAATTAAAGGGCTTGTTTTATATTATGTATTTATTTCTTTATCATTCATTCTTTGAGCGCTCTGTTTCATTAAAAAGTTCCAATTTTCTACATGTATGGTTCTGCCCAATGCAATTACCAAAAGGGCTTTTCCATATCCTGATTGCTGTCCTTTAGATGATGAATTTCTAGTTATTAATCAAAGGACAGTAATCAGGATGATTAAGATAATTCTCCTTCATGATAACTTATAATTTAAGGTATTTTTTGGCATGACTGACAAGGTAAGTAACAGATTATCTATGGGTGATAGTTTTGTGTTTATAAGTGTGTTGGTATCTATATGTATATATAATCATATAGAGAGCGTAAGTGGTACCAAATAATTTGCTTTACTTGCATTATTTGATATGATTTTAAGCAACTCTAGTGTAGTTAGTATCCCTATGTTAGGGTTGATATAAATAAGGCACACAGAATTTAAGTAACTTGTCCAAAGTAAAGAGGCAAAGCTAAGATTTAATCCAATTCTGCTAACACTAGAGCCTTACTGCTTAACGAGGTACTGTACTATTTATTATTAACAGTGAAATGAGTACTCAATCTTGTTTTCTAAGTTTATACTGTATTTTCAAATAAGACTGCAGTCTGGAATTTATAATCAGAATCGTCAATGTCATTAAAGTATAGGCCAGATGCTCCTTTATCTGGTATGCAAGGCCTTTTATGATCTAACCCCCTCTCCCTTTTTTTTTTTTTTTAATTTCAAATTTTTATTTTTTCTGTTCGTCCAAAAGAGGCCTCTCTGTCTTGTTCTAGCCAAATGGGCACTTCTCATGCTGTTTCTTCTACCGGAAACTGTCACCTCAGTCTCATTACATTCTTTCTAATATTTAAACCTGTTTGAAAGCTGTCTCTTCTATGAAGCTTCTTAGATTACCCAACAAGAAGATATTTCATGAGAATTCCTATAGCTCTTACTTCCTGTATGACTTGTGAGAAATTTGTCAATGTTATAATTGCTGTTTATATGTATAGAATCTCCCCAATCAAGTTAAAAATTCCCAGATAGAAAAAAATTCCTTGTAACCAATTTCTGTCTGAATTGGGCAGCATCATTGCCTTAATTTCTATTTCCAAGACCTGTTCTTGAGAATAATATTCTTCTCAGGTTTAAAATACTATTATCATAATTATGATGTGACTAAAAATCTTTTGAGAAAATGTTGATATTAGCATGGAGGTGCTTTCTCTGTTTGCTTTCACTATATCCTTATTCAGTATACATTTTAATAACTCTAGGATGCTCATTCTGTCAGATAAAGAACATAATTATATACTTTGTATACTTTGTTTATACAATTGAGCAAAAAGAGTCTAGTCTGAATTACCTAATTGACCTCTAGTATTAGTGATGCTAAAAACTGAACTGAATTTCTGAGCATAATTCCTTAGAAGTTAGCTGCTTGTGCTTTTTTCTAGGACCGTAGATTGCACACCTAAAACTGGACAGTCATCTCACATAAGTGTGCTGTTATTTAATGAGACAATCAGACAGTACAAGTACCATCACTTCTGTGTATGAAGGAAGATAATCCTGTGATTGAAGATTTTCAATGAGTCCTAGAACTCAAAACTTGCCCCAGATACCATTTCTGTTACTATTTGACAAACAAGATTAAAATATTGTCCATTTACTGATAACCTACTTTGTTGTAAAAAAGATTTTAACAATTTTATAAATATATCAAGGTATGTACTGTAACAAGAAAACATCAATTTTAATTAAATGGCAAAGGTGAGGTTAGGCGATAACAAGGATAAGGAAATAAAAGAGACCCCAGAATAAGGTCACTAATCGAGATAGATGTTCGGTATCATACACTCTTTTTTTTTTTTTTTTTTTTTTTTTTTTTTTTGAGACTGGAGTATTGCTCTGTCACCCAGGTTGGAGTGCAGTGGCGCGATCTCGGCTCACTGCAAGCTCCGCCTCCCGGGGTCATGCCATTCACCTGCCTCAGTTTCTCAAGTAGGTGGGACTGCAGGCGCCCACCACCACGCCCGGCTAATTTTTTGTATTATTTTTAGTAGAGACGGGGTTTCACCATGTTAGCCAGGACGGTCTCCTGACCTCGTGATCCGCCCGCCTTAGCCTCCCAAAGTGCTGGGAAGGTGTGAGCCACCGTGCCCAGCCAGGTTATCCTACACTCCTACCAAGAGTGGGCTGCACATTTCATTCTGCTTACCGACGTGAAGACGGAAACCTGTTCAAGTTCATTGTAAGTTTTACTGATTTGCAGTGCCTATTAAAAACAAACCATTTGCTGAGGAGGTATGCACCTACATAGGGAACTAAGAAATTGCTTTTACGAATCTTTAAGAAACGAGCACTGTTTAAGCCCTAGGAATGATTCTTGGGTAGTAATTATAAGCCAATAGAAGCTTTTTAAACTAAAGAATTTTAAAGATAAGATAATACTATTTTGATGTAGTGATTTTGCTTTTTGTCATGGGCCAGCGTTTCCTACATAGGCAGCTTATAACTTCTCTGTTCTATCTGGTTTCACAGTGCTAGCCTTCTCCAGAACTCCAGAAAAATCTCTCATTTCAGTAATGGCACCTCATTCTATCACCACGTTCTTAATTCTACCATTGCCTTCAGAATGGCACTTAAAACATTGGCCAGCTTGCCTTATCTTTGTGTCTAACTTTCTATCATGCTGCCGGCTACCTACCCCCAACCCCAACTGCTCTTCATTCCTGTATTCAAGTTCAGTGTTCGACGACCTTTGGCCAGAGATGTTTTTTTGCCATGGATTTGGGGCTGGAGAAATGGCTAAAAGAAAGCTCTCCCCTCTACTGAAACACAGCAGTTCGACTTTTCTCTGTTATGTTGATTATAATTTTATATATAAATTCACTGAGGGGGAAAAAAGCATTCACCTGCCTTTAAAAAATTAATACTTGAAAAAAATCAATGCTCTCTGAAGTCTCTTTGAGGTGTAGATACTGAAAATTAGATCAGCTAAGCTAAATATCTCTTTTCATGCACTGTCCAAATTAGTTTTTTGTTTTCTGAATTCTCTACGTTTATGGTACCTAAATTTCTTCTGGCTTTGAGCTGTAAGCACATGCAGTAAGTATTTTAATGAGTTATGTATTTATATATTTTTTTTTCTTATGTAGTTTCTTCTTTCTTATTTACTCACTTTGGCTGCCATGCTACAGATTTCTTCCCCCTTTCTTTTTATTCTTCCCCCAAGAGAAGTACATGATTTTCATCTAAAGGACTATAGTTTATATGCCATATGAGACATTCTTCAACAACACATTTCACACATTTATTTTATTCTCAATATTGAAATTGAGCCATCCTTTTTTCATCATGAACATCATTTTTTAGAGTTCACTGGGTATGAAGCTTGAGCAACTGCTAAAAAATTCATTACACCATCCTTAATCATACCAATATCATAAAATGCACCCTTTGAAATTTAATATTAGCCTGCAGTTTTATTGTAACAGGAAAGACTAATGATTTGTTAGCAAACTAAGCAGAAAGATATCTTGACAATGGAAAATAAAGGGTATCAATACTATAATGTGACTTGTTTCAGAAGTGAAATGGTTTTACCTAAAATAACATAAATTACCCTAAATTGGAATTATTCTATAGAAATAAAATTAAGTGCCTGTATTACCAGAAAAAAAAGTCTTAAAATATTACATCAAAAGGTAAAAGAACAGATTTTCAGGCTATGACAATTCTTAATTTAATTGAACAGATTCTTAAAGCATGACTCACTTTTCTTCTAATACTACATCCCCAGTCTTTCAAGAAAAGTTGCAGGTACATGGAGGAAATCACTTCAGCCTTCTGTGACTTAAATAATAGCCATAAATGTGACTCAAATTATTTTCATGAGATATGCATATATTATATAGTTTATAAAAATCTGAAATTAATTTACAATAATAATAAACTGTTAGGGTACCAAAGCTTTTTTCTCTTAGAGGGTAATTCCTCTATGTTTTGGAAATTTCAATCTCTGAAATTTATTTGTAATGAAATGTATTGCAGTTAAGTGGGAAAGGCATGGGCTTTGGGTCAGGGTAAGCAGGGTTTTAATATTTTCTCCTTACCACTAAGAGATAGCTGTTCTCAAATGTTTTGGTTTCAGGTGTCCTATTGAAAATTATTAAGGACCCCAAAAAGATTTTTTACAATGTGGGTCATATCTGTTAATACTTATGTTTGAAATTAAAACTCAACTACTTTAGAAATATTTATTCATTTACAATAACAAGCCACAAAAAACATTTTTATGAGACCTAACTATATTTTCCAAGACAAAAAATAGTAAAAAAGAATGTATTATTTTACATTTTTGAAAACTTATTTAATTTCTGGCTTCACAGAAGATAGCTGGATTCTCATATCTCTCTCTTCATTCAATCTGTTGCAATATGTTATATTGGTTGAAGTATATGAAAAAATCTGCCTGACACAGATATGCAATTGGAAAAGGAAGGAGTATTTTAGTACCTTTTTAAGTAATTGTGAATATTCTTTAATGCTACACCAAAACTTTGATTAGTGGTAGCTTCTTAAAGGTTAGTTGCAATGTAGAATCGAAACACATATCAATGAACTTTTATTTTTTGTACTCAGTTAAATGTAATTCCAATGGTGTATCTTGCATTTTGAGTGAATCTTTTTTGCATGCACGAGTTTGTAACATCATGCATTGCTCATTTATGCTAGTCTTTCCAATGTTGACACATTTATAACGGTCACCTCATTAATTTCGCCACTCTTTTCCTCAGAGAAGATGTTATATATTGGGAAGCTGTCAAATGGACAGTGGCAGATAAAAGTTTCCCCAAATTATAGTTTAGCTCTAAAGCTCAAATTTTATTGGCAACAATCACTATCAATTGTTTTCTTTGAAGTGTCAGGTTTACTTTATGTTCGAGAAAATGTCTGCCAAATACTCAAATCTGAATAGCCATAGTTTATCTGTCAGTCATTCATTCAAGTAAAAATAGTACTTCATGCACAAAGTGGCTAGTTCAGCTTGCAACTCAAACAGTTGCACAGGTGCTTTCACAACCATCATATTTTGGTATGAAGTAAGTTACTTGAAGTTTTCATTTTGTCACTTGGAATATTAAAAAGATATATAATCAAGAATTGTGATTTAATATTTTTTTACTGTTTTGTCGGGGACATTCTTAAAAGACTTCAACCCTCCTCCCACCCTCAGTTTTCTGGCAGTGTACTGTTAGTACAGCTGGTGCTGCCACTGCTTTGATTTGTGATAAGGTACCACCACTGCTTTTGTATCAGAATGCAAATATCAACATAGAAAAGGGGGGACAATGAAGTATTAGTATTAACATTATTAAGAAAATGATTTTGACCTAATGAACCCTCTTCAGGTTCTTAGGGACCCTCAGGGGTCTACAGACTACATGTTAAGAACCTCTATTCTAGGGTTATGACCTCTTTAAGATTGTTTCCTCAATAATGAAAATAATAATGATATGTGCATTGCATATTGTTTGGACATATAAGTCTGGAAATATTCTTAAAAACGTAAGTTTCTATTCCTTTTTTTTTTTTTTTTTTTTTTTTGCCAAATATTAGTCTCTGAACAAAGCCAGTAGTTCTTCAGACAGAGCATCTCTAAAGTAATGTTATTCTTACATTTAAAATATGAATCTAATCTGTTGAAATCTATCTCTAAGTTTCTTTTATAGAAAAAAACTGTTATTAGATACTCGCTGGAAAAACTAATTGGTGTATTTTCTCACTTTCAAAGAATTTCAGGAAATGTATTTAGATTACCAATTTAACTGAATATGTGATTCTTTTTGGGTATTGGTACATTTGATATTCTTTGGGTATATGAGATGGTATATAAATATGTGATCTTATCTCTCTGCTTATTCATGAATTCATATAATTAATATTTCACATGTCTTCTTCCTATTAGATCTTGAGCATCTTGACTCAAAAATGTATTTTCAAAAAATCACTGTAGTATGTAGTACTTGATCAATAACGATTGTTATGTTTATAAGGAACCTATTTCCTCCCTACTACCTCACACATGTTCAGTCTACTGCCTTGTACAAGTTGTTGGTTGTATACACTAGAAACACAAAATTTCTAATATTAAGCTAAATGAAATGGTGTTTTAAAAAGTAAATCTATTAGATTTGTGCACATATGTGCATTTACAGTATAGTTTAGGTATGGAATCTATACCTACAGTATAGTTTAGATATGGCTGCTCTCCTCCATTTCAGATAATTAAACATTTTAAAGGAAAATAAATCAGAACTCATTTAGGTTTATTTAAATGTACTTAAAAGTTCACCTAACACACAAAGGCACTCATCAGTGACAATATGTTTTGCAAAGATTTGTTCTATAAGAGTGTGAGTCATCCAAAATCGTAGTCATCTCTGTTGGATAATTTGGAAGCGTTATTTCTCAGATGGAACAAGGAAAATCATTGCCAATGTTCTAATAAGTTGCTCAATGGTTGAATGGTTTTTAGAAAGTATATTAATAAAAGTATTGCATGAAATATTAGAAAAGGACAACTTAGTAAGTTTATCTTTTCCTATCTCATAGCCCAGTTAGCTGTTACTGTTGTTTCCTGGAAGAGGGCATAAAACTTCAGGGAAGATCTGTAGATACCCATTTCTATTAAAGTCCTTCAGGGTTGTCTATATGTGAGGCCATCAAATAATGCAGTGACTTGTCTTTCTCTTACAAGGTAAAACAAAGAAATATAAGATCTTCTGATATACATTATAATGTAATTTTTCTACCATATTAAAAATATCAGTTAAAAAATCAGAACTCCTGGGCAATCTGTACACACATGGGAAGATAAGAATTTGTCAATAATTTTCAAAATAGGCAGTGGAAGTGCAAGATATTTCATGTCTTGTAGATTTATAGTCTTTACAAAAAGCCAATTAAAAAAATTTACCAGCTACTTATACATAAGGAAACTCAACACAGAAAAGTTATGTATCCGGTTAGATTTTGCTGCTCTGTAACAGACTATTACAAAATCTCAGTGGCATACAACAAAGAACATTTATTTCTTATATGTGTGCAGGGTTCAACTGAACTAGGCTGGGCTTAGTTCAGTGGTTTTGCTTCTCTCTCCTGGGATCACTCACTGACCTCAGGATGGCCACAGGTTCTGTTCTAGGCTGGGCTTGGTTGGCATCCCCTAGCTTTGACAGATCTGCCCCCATGTGTTTTTCATCCTTTTCCTGGGACCAACAGTCTAGTCTGGGCATGTTCTTCTCATGGCAATGGCAAAAGTGCAAGAAGGAAAGTGGAAACATACAAGATCTCTTGAGGTCTAGGTTTGTCACTGTTATACTGTCACTTCTGATTTGTCCTATTGTCTGAAGCGGGTCACATAGGGTGGTCAAATGTACTTTGCTCTTACAGGAAGTACTCAAAATTCACTTGACAAAGGGATAACTGCAGAGGGGGTGAATTATTGAAGCCATAAATTAATATTCCACATTGTATTGCCTTGGGTCCTACAAATAGTGGCTCACTGAGGTAGGTCAAGAACATAAGCCTCTTTAGGCAACTGCTTTCTCAATGGTTCCTGAGACAGGTTTTAGTGCTTCCTTCTAATTTGGTCCATTCAGAGGCTATTGAGTGGTATTGAATGGCTGCATTTATATTCTAGTTTCCACCTATTACAAAAACAAGGAAAATAGATGCAGATGATGGTACCAACTTCCATTTGCCTCTGTGCAGCTGCAGTGATCACATGCTGCTATATTTGATGCCTGTATTGAGAGAAATAGAGAAAAATCATATTCTGTCAAACATAATTTGTTGTCTTTGTCTTACTGCTTCTGATTACTCTGTCCAAATTCTCATTCATAAGCAATATATGATATCATCTATTGTTGTTCTTAGAAGATATGAGGAAAATAGGTTCAATCCATATAGTTATGTTTACGATGTGTTATGCATTTTACCTTTACTGAGGCACTATATTAATTTAGACTACAAATACTATTGTTCTTTGCTATTTTGTTGCTTATCAGTGAATTACCATTTTCAGATACGTGACCATTACAGTTGGGGCATTGTATTAAATACAAATATTTTATTTCCTCTTGTTTTAAGGATGCTCCTTTATACCTGCGCTTCACTTATATCTAGTGGTAAGAAATTGATCTTATAGTCACAAATACTCTGAGTTTACTGCTTAAAGGCATGACTGTCTTACTGGTGGCTTGACATTATAACACAGTATAAAGATTTTGCTGTCTGATTTCCTACAGACAAGTATAACACAACATTATTTGGACAAAACCCTTACTAGAATGTAAATGCTGTATGTATTATTTTCGGATACTTTTAATACTTCTCTGCGTTTTTCTTGAAAGAAATTATTGATTTCACTGAATTTATTTAACTAGAAAATAACATGGAACTCAGAAAGACAAATAATTTTACTGGAATGATTCTATTACAATATTTTTGCTGTTAATATGTATTTAAGAGGCTCAAGTGAAGCAATTATGGCTAAGTGTGTATGTGTCCACGCAATTGTAAATATTTTTAACAACACACATCTCTTGTTCACATGCATTATAAAATCAAACTGCCTCCAACATTTTCTCCTCTCCTGCTTCTCTCCTAGGAGAAGGGCAAGACAGTATTGGGAAATCATTTGGCTAGTGAAGTAGAATAAGGCCCCACTCACTGATGTATTCTACAATATTTTGCAGTTATTTATGTTAGTAAGAACTAGTAAAAGCTTTTACAGGATTTGCCTATGAGAGGAAATCTGCTTGTGTTACTAAAGATTATGCTATGTGGATTGCAGAGTTTCCTCATGAACTTCACATGTATTCTGTACCTTTTCCTTCACTCCTATTTAATCTTCTATTTTGAGAATTTATTATTTTTTTAAAGCTCTAATCCCATTGTGCCATTTCCTTGCACAGCCAATTAAGGCTCTTACTCCTCCTCTACCTAGTTACCTTCAAAGAGAAAGTCTGAGTCCTAGAATAAACAGTCCCACATCAACTTTGCAAAGCTCATCCCTTATCAGTCTCCAACAACAATCCTTCGCTCCAGCAGTCCAGTTTATAGCAGTCTGGTTTCTAAATCCTTTATTAAAAGTGTTGTTACTTTATTACCTAAAAAAAACGCCATAAAAATTTTAAAATACAGATTTAAAAATCCACAAATAAAAACATCACCTATAATTCTTCCTCAGCTATATAATCATTGCCATCTATTTGGAATATTTCTTCTGCAAAATTTTCATTTCTTCATTGTATGTTGCCCCAAATTTGTATCATAAACCCTTTTAAACATCTTGAAAATTTGGAGGAATTTTACAGTGAACATTTGTATACTCAGGTTCTACCACTCACATTTTACTATTTTTGCTTTATCACATATCCAAAATACATCACTCCTATATTCATCTATCAATCCATCTTATTTCTGGTGCATTTCAAAGTAAATTGCAGATTTAGTATGTGTAATTGCAGAGCAGTTATGAGTTAGTTAAAAGTTCTAGATGAGATGAGACCTATCACAAAAGGGAAGCTATCTGATATCATAGACTTTCCTAGATAGTACTAACGCTTCCATAAATATACTTAAGGTGTCAGACTATATGTCCTAATTTTTAGTTTGGAAATCTGTCCTCATAGGACATATCTAGGGCTCCGAGTCTTCAAAAACTAGGTAATGAAATATAGGCCATTCTCACTCAGGCAAGCTGAATCCTTGGGAGATAAACAAAAGAGGCCTCTTTTATCATTGACCCACCTACCTGTAGTTGGTGACAACACAAACAGCAGGAAGGAGATGATGGAGGTGCTCTTCCTACCAGAATCAGACACAGAACACCTTCAAGATTTTATTGTTCTTCTCTTTTCTTTTCTCATTCTCGTTCTTTCTTTTGCCTGTTGTTTTATTGTTTGCTTTTAAATATATTTTTAAATTCAGCAATACAAAATATCTGTTCTTCGTTCACCTTTTCACTTCAAGCCTGCACCGTTGGCCTGAAATATGTGCATTCGCTTCTAAAGACAGTGAATCTCCTGAAATTTTATGTTCAACTGTGTGAGTACATGTATGCAGAAGAAGGTGTATGAATTTTGTCAGATCCTAAAGGGTATCCAACCCCAAAAACTGGGAGAACAATTTACTTAAATCCATAGATATACAAGGGCTCAAAGAAAATAGAACCAGTGCTTAGAGAGGTATATCATGGTCTCCCAGTCATTTCATGAGCAGCAAAAATTGGATACTGAAGGGTGGAAGATTTTTGTATTTCATTATTTCTGAAGTACATTCTTTAGTAAGAAAGCTAGGAAATGTGTAATTTCCAGAGCTTCTGCTAATTCAGTTTAATAGGAAGCACTTTCATGGAAAATATTTCAGTGGGATTCTCTTACTCCTTCAACCAGCTAGTATACATTAGAGATTTGGGGATTATAATGTTGCTCAGTCACAGTTCAATTTTGTGCGACTGTTTCATTTCTTCCTTCAAATGTCTGGTAATGAATGTAACCCTTTATTTATTTTCACTGCTTTCTTGTCTATTCAAAATTATTCTCAGGCTGTATTCCAGAGTGGAGAAACCAAGTAGAGATAAAGCTTTTGATGATCAATAAAGTAGACACAGATGGTGTGTAGGATATAGCAGTGGTTTTCAAAAGCAATTTTTACAGTTCTAATTCTTTTACTGTTTCTAATGTCACGTTTACCTGAACTAATTCTTTCTCTTATTATTCATTCTCTATAAATACGCTCTTATTTGTAAGTGCTCAAAAATATGCTACATAAAAAAGACTACAATGGCACTTCTGATTCACCTAAAGGAAATAATTTGTTATAAATTGAAAGGTTGGGCTTAAAGAGAAAATGGATTGTAGGACATTGTAAGGAGCTTTTTTTAAAGAAAGAATTTGTTTCTCACAAGAAAAGTTGGCCTTGTGAAAACTTGAGGAAAATTTTATTAAACAGAAAGTTATTTTCTGAGGAGAGATTTTTGAGGTTGTTTTCAACCTCAAAGTTTTGGCTGTTCAGAAGATTCAGTGAATATATCTCTCTGCTACCCAAGGAGAAAGTCAAAAATAAAGTTGGCAAAATTAAAATCTTGTTTCTTATCTACAGGTCTTTAATTGATCATTTGTGCATGTTGAAGTATTTAATATGTCTTAATGTTTGTCTGTGTTTCCCAACAGAGACCACTATATAATAAATATATGGTACTACATTATGTTTGTTTTAATGTATTGCCTTAAAAGTCAACTCTACTGTGAAATACATGTGGCCTCATTCATGTGACCATTTATTATTGAACTTAGCATGCCCTTGTGCTGTACATCTTTACTATTTCAATGACTTCTAAAGTTCTGCATATTAAAAGTCACCTTTTTCAATAGCATAGCCCTAAAAATAGAAGCAGTTACAGATGTATCATTAATGAGTAATCAATAAAGATATCCTTCTATAAAGCCTACTGATTGATTATGATGCCAGTTATGCCTTTGTCTTTGGCTTAGTATTAGTGGCTTGGAAGAAAAGTACTTAGGGCCCATTGAGCATTTTAGATTTGTGGAATTCATTCCTGTTGAGTACTGATGGCTAGCAAAGTATTATTAACTTGTTTTGAGTCACTGGGAGAAGTTATAACGGAGAGAAATCTATTTATCATGGTTTATATTATACAAGATTGTAACTCTGGGGATAAAAATTTAAGATATATATCTTAAAAAGTATTTTGACTGCACAGACTACTTTTTGAATAGGAAAATATAAATGTCTCTAATCAGATAATTTTTAATTATTTTGAATAACAAACATTTCTAGACTTGAACTTCTATGCTTATTTTGTAATTTGAGTTTGCATTTGGTTTATTTCAAAGATGACAGAGAAACACTCAAATGAGTGGTTTGGGTGCTTGCCTGGCTGTGCATCCCCCAAGAGGCTTCTCAAGGTGTCATTACCTAAATGGGCCTAAGTCTGCTCCTCAAACTCAGAAGTTCTAAATTTTATTTTTGTCAGCTTACTCATAGTAGACTGATTTCTTGATATAAATCAAACTGTTTATTTTCCCTGATAAGTAATTGTAAGGTAGATCAGAATTCTTGGTCTCTCAAAAACATTATATTCTCCTATAAAAGATCTACATAGAGAGCCAATTATACTCAGACTACCAAACCAATATATGTTCAGAATAAAAGGAGTCCTATATCTCAAACACTTACTGGCATCCCACAAAATAGTGTGAAGCATCTATCTAGAATTCTCTCTGGGTATAAATCCCCTGCTAGACACGAGCTCCCTGTGGATGAGGGCCACTGTGGTTCTTGTACACCACTGTATCCTTAGCACCTAGTCTGACAACTAGAATATATTGTGTTCAAAAAATACTGAATAGATGAATGAGACTGTAATTCTCTGAGTCTGTTGGCCAAGATGCCTTCTCCCTTAACAGTGCTTGAGTGGGCATTGCCAGCGTGTGCTTCTGGAATTCTTTTTGCTATTCTTTCAGTACTAAGCCAACTCCATCCTGAATGACTTTTGGTTTCATTAGATAGATGAATGTCTTCTGTTTATCTTTGATCCCACCTAAGAACCAGTCTAACCTTTTGAAGAAATTTGCTGAACCCCTAATGTGTTGTATAGTATTATATGCCAGTCTTGTAATTTATCTTAACTTCAAAATGACTGGGAGTAACCCTCACTTTTTTTCTTGTTCTTAACTTGTATCCCAGTGGTTTGGATATTGGCACTAAACCAATGTGCCTTCAAATTCAGACATTCCTGTTTTTAATCACAAGATCTTGAGTGAGTAAAAGTATCTAACACACTGTAAAGACTTAAGTCATATGATCATTAGCATTATAGATATTGTCTAATATCATTACAAGTGGCTGATCCTGACATGATTACAAAACTCTGCATCTATAGTATGCCCTCACTTCTTACCCCTTTTCAGTGAGCAGAAGCCTAAGAACTAGTTGTACCCTGTGAAAAAGTGTCAGGAGTTATGCCACAGAAAGGAAGAGTAAGGTGAATCACTTTTTTCAGATGTAAAAAGATCAGAGAAAGATGGACATACCAATTTGGAAATCTTTCACTCAAACTTTGATGGTACTAGGTCAAGAGTGTTTGATGGCTCTATCTCATCTATGTGAATAGAATTCCCTGCTGGAATTTGAGTTCCATAAAGTAAGAACCAATGTGCATTTTGTTTACTGCTAATTCATGGGGGTATAGCATATGATAGATCAGTTTTTAAAAAGCTTTTTAATGAAAGGGTGAATATCTGATGACAAACTCTTAAAATTGAGCTGTTTATATAATATTCTACAATCTAAAATAAAGATCCTTCTTACCTTTCTATGATTTACTTTGTATTTAATATCTCAACTATCATCACCCACTGTTACCATAACCTTGCAGGGAATGAACATCCTTAATGCAGATTATTCTCAAATAGTCTATATTCATACACACAAAAGTTTAAGAGTGGATTGAGCCAAATAAGATAGCATCTAGTTATAACTTCACTCAATTTTACCATCTTAGGCATTCCCTATCATATCTAAAAATTGCCCTCTCCATCACCATTACTGCCCATCTCCACGCCGGCTTTCTATTTCTTCTTAGCACGTATCACAACCTGGTATTATGTTGTGTGTTTATTTTTACTCTCAGTCACTAGACAATATGCTCTTTGTGGGCAGGGACTTGGTTTTGTTCTCAGCTATATCCCCAGAGCATAGAATAATGACTGGTCCATATATGCCTCTCAATAAGTAAATGTAGAATAAATAAACAGACTCAGATAACAGATGTCTAGACTTTATTATAGACTAACCAACTGAGCATTACTGTTTCACAACAAGCCTGAAGTGATCAGCTGTCAAGTTTCTTCTCTATAGTGTTTGACCAAGTGTTACCATTCACATTTAAAAAGTCAAAATGAAAACCCCACAATATCCTTCATATTGTGACTTCCATATTTGATGTATATACTTCAATTGCATCTTAAAATAAGAATGTAGTTCACTTGTTTGTTGTTGTATTTTACAGACTATGACTTGTGCATTTCCATCCATGAAAATTCTTCATTAATAAAGAACTACACAATTGTCTTGAAAGTTCTGATAGGCACAGCGAACTCTAATGAATAGGATCATATTACATTTTGTGGTATTTCTATGGGCACTTAGGGTGTAGTAAAGTCTGCTTTCAAGTATCATACATTTGCATATTCTGAGAATCAAGTAATGTATGGCCAGGTAATTGCTGCAACATAAGACACAGTTTCAGCCCCATCACAGAGCTAATAGCACATGACTCTCTCTCTCTCTTCCACACTACACAAAATATCAGTCAACTTATATATTTATAAGCTCTAAAATGTCTCTGCCATTCCTTCCATCTTTTTGTGTCTCCTTCTATTGCTTTTTCTCCCCTATTTCTACTGGCTTATCAAACTGTTATTGCTGCCAGATGTCAGAACATTAATTTATTTGAGCCAAGGTAAGTCAATGTCAGTCTGACAAGAAAAAGCTGCTGATACATAGGTACACTAGCACATGCTGATACAAAGTGCACTGATCAGGTGTCTCAAGGACTGTGCTCAAAGACATTTTATTTATGTTAGATAATGGAGTTATTTTAAAGTTAACATAAATTCTTCAAAAAAAACCCCACACACCTAAGAATTTGGTAATCATCCAAGAAATTAGAAAATGAAAACCAGATTTTAAAAGAATGCCTAAAAAGATGTGATTCTCATCAACTATTGTTGCTACATATTACATAGATCTTTAAATTTTCATTTGTCTCATAATTTGTAGCAATATTATAGAACTGTAAGTTGAAATTAGTATTTAAGCTGAACTAGCATATTATACCACATCAATTTTAAGAACTGATTCTAGATTATTACTTGGGAGAAATATTTTCTGTTACATTAATGTTGAAACCATTTATTACTTTAAAAATGTGACCGGCCGGGTGCAGTGGCTCAAGCCTGTAATCCCAGCACTTTGGGAGGCCGAGACGGGCGGATCAAGAGGTCAGGAGATGGAGACGATCCTGGCTAACACGGTGAAACCCCATCTCTACTAAAAAATTCAAAAAAAAAAACAAACAAAAACTAGCCCGGGCGAGGTGGCAGGCATCTTGGGAAGCTGAGGCAGGAGAATGGAGTAAACCCGGGAGGTGGAGCTTGCCCCTAGGGAGCTGAGATCCGGCCACTGCACTCCAGCCTGGGAGACAGAGCGAGACTCCATCTCAAAAAAAAAAAAAAAAAAAAACACACAAAAAAAACCGTGACCAACGATGATAATGCCAACAGTTATTTTGTCCCCACCGTGCCCTTCTTTTATTGAACTTCAATTAAAGAAAACTGACAGTGAGTTGTTTACTAATTTGGCTCATATTTTTTTCATACCTCTTATTTTCATTTGAATTATTACATCAGCTATAGATGCTATAGGAAAGATTTATGAAGTTAACCTCTTCCAGTTAATTCAGCTCAAACAAGGTGGAGACAAAGATACATTTCAAGTTAGCAAATTTATGTATAATGATTTGATAAATACTCAGAAGTCTTAAAGCTATTCCAAACCTTTTGATAACATTTAGTTTTACAAACAAATGTTTTACACACATTTAAGTTACAAATGCAACAGAAAACATGAAATAGTACTGTAAATTATCAGTGGTTCCTTTTGATATTTCTCTGAAAGATTAGATAGATTGTGAATTCTAAGTATAATATTAACCTCCGTTTGAAATTATTTTTTGAACAATAAGGAAGAATACATTAATTTTTCATCTTAAAAAGGTATGTCCCTATCCAAATTATCTTTATAATTTAATATAATATTAACTTCAATTTAACATTTTTGGAGCAGCTGTATTAAACGTTCACTTTAACATTTTTTTGAGCAACTATGTTAAAAGCCTGGGATATAAACACATAAAGACAATGGCAAAATACTATGTAAAGGGGGTTTGTAGTATAACAACTATCCAGTAAATTTTACAACTAATAAGAGCTGGGTCATGAGCTTGCAAGGCTAGGGAATGTCTAGTTTAACTTTTTATTTCTGTCATTCAGCATAGTGCCTGACCCATATTTAATACCCAATAAACAGTTGCGGAGTGCATGTTTTTAGTGCTGTGATGGGGATTTATTTATTTTTATTTTTTTTTTTATTTTATTATTTTTTTTTTTTGAGACAGAGTCTCGCTCTGTCGCCCAGGCTGGAGTGCAGTGGCCGGATCTCAGCTCACTGCAAACTCTGCCTCCCGGGTTTAAGCCATTCTCCTGCCTCAGCCTCCTGAGTAGCTGGGACTACAGGCACCCGCCACCTCGCCCGGCTAGTTTTTTGTATTTTTAGTAGAGACGGGGTTTCACTGTGTTAGCCAGGATGGTCTCGATCTCCTGACCTCGTGATCCGCCCGTCTCGGCCTCCCAAAGTGCTGGGATTACAGGCTTGAGCCACCGCGCCCGGCGGGGATTTATTTTTTTAAAGTACAATGGAAGGTCTAGAAAGGAAACAAGATATAAACCTGATTTGTTCAAAAGTGAAGATCAAAATAAATATATGGTCATTTTTAAAATTTTTTTAGTGCTCAGAAACCCATACCTAAGCATGAACCATTTTTAGGTCAATTAGTTCACCTTTGGATTCGCTTATAGATTAACTTAGTAACTTGGGCCCTGAAAACCATAAGCGTTAACGCTTTGAAAAAGACGTAAATTGGCCGGCGCGGTGGCTCAAGCCTGTAATCCCAGCACTTTGGGAGGCCGAGACGGGCGGATCACGAGGTCAGGAGATCGAGACCATCCTGGCTAATATGGTGAAACCCCGTCTCTACTAAAAATACAAAAAACTAGCCGGGCGAGGTGGTGGGCGCCTGTAGTCCCAGCTACTCGGGAGGCTGAGGCAGGAGAATGGCGTAAACCCGGGAGGCGGAGCTTGCAGTGAGCTGAGATCCGGCCACTGCACTCCAGCCTGGGCGACAAAGCGAGACTCCGTCTCAAAAAAAAAAAAAAAAAAAAGGGAAAAAGACGTAAATTGTTAACTAGCTGCCATATTTTTCAGGAAACTTAATTACTTTTCTTCATAAAAGACATTTTATCTGCGGGGCTTAAAAATGCAAGGTTGTTTTGATGTAAAAAATATAATTGAGAAAATAGCTTTGCAATCCTCCTTCATTCCAATAAATATGTCCTGCTAGCCATTTTTTATCCCTAAGTCCTCTGTTTTTTTTCTTTAACATTTCAAAAATCCTCACTGAATAAAAGCGAGAAATTATTTGACACTTAGAGTGCTTCTCTCCAATTGGCTCAAGGTCCTCTAAAGTCACCCCCTCACTGATTCAGGTGACATCCTTCTGAAGTAAAATCATGCAAGTAGCAAGTGCTGTTATTCACAGTTTACACTGGTTCAGAAGTTGAAACTCAAAAGTTAGGTGATCTAGCCCTGGACCAGCTGGAAGTATGTTGGCATATCTCAGGGTACACGTCTCAGTGCTGGAATTGCTGTACAAGACATGCTACATGCTAGGAAAGCATTTCAGAGTAATCTCCTGGCACCTCAAAGAGGCACATGGGAGCAGGCAACCTTTCTTCTCCTTCTTCCTCAACAGGAGTAACCGAACTAAGGGCCAGAATAGAGGACCCCACAAACTAAATAAGGGCACCCTACTTTAATGCAAATTGTGAGATAGTTGGGTTCTGTAAACTCCCTCATCGATTTCCTGCACCTTCTCATTTTTAAAATGACTGCACACTCAAATTGAAACCTTCTGCTCCTTGCTTTCCTGCCATGTATGACTGTGGTACCACCAGAGATGCTGGCAATCCCTTGCACTTTCATCTGACTCTCCCATCTAAAACCCATCTTTCAGGAAAGCTCCATTAGTTTTTTCAGTCTTTAGTCTACACAGGATATAAGCATTACAATTTAGTCTCTGTTTTGAACCTATGCTAGTGACCTAGAGAGGGAAAGAGATGTCCCCAGGCAATGTAATGTCTATATCCTCTTCCCACATGTTACGATGCTGTGCCCCTGACTCAACCTTTTCATTCTTCTATACATTTCATTTAGATATCCTTTTAATCATTTCATTGTGATCTCCCATCTCCTCAGCTACAGCACCTGATTAAAGCCTTCTTCCCTGGCAGTACTCATTGTCTCAGTGATTGACTTTCTGTGCAGTAAGCAGCAGGACCTAGACCACACCCCTGGTGTTTTGGTAACATTATCACCCAGTTTTCCTTCTTTTTCCCCTTTCTCCAGGCAATCAAATGTAGACACTCCTCAATGTTATTCCTTAGTCTGGCTTCATTGTGTTCTGTTTTGGCTCCCCAGCAACCTTACCTCCTCCCATGGCTTCAGCTATCTTTCTCACCATCTATCTCCTTATACTTTGAATTAAGCTTTTACCTGCTCAGGAAATTTTAGAAACTTTCTGTCATGTATTTAATAGAGTCAATACTCCCTGTTTTTGACATTTCTGATCCAAATCAATTTCCCTCTGACCTGTAGTCATCTCTTACGTTACTCTCTAATTTTCTTATTGTTAGCCAATCTAGGCCACTGGTTATTTCCTCACTCTACACCTTCTTGCTCTTGTGCCTAACTTAGTCTCCTTCCTCTTCTTAATTGCCCTTCATACTATCTCTACATACCCCAATTTTACCCATTTTTCTAGAAACACCTTAAATACTGCATGCATCCTTCATGATGTTGTCATTGCCTCTACCCCTTGAAGCAGTCCCTTATCAGTGTTTTGCAATACTTGGTCAGAAGCTTACTTGTGTCAGAATCACTTTTTGTTCTTATTAAATATGCAAATTTCTTGACCTCTGCCCACACTTACAAATGTGTTAAGGCCCAGGCCTCCTCGAGTTTAATAAGTTCTAAATAAATATGGTTGATTGAAAGAAAATGGATGAATACATTTTATTAGCCAGCACCCAATGAGCAATAGAATTTATAAGGCTGTCTTATAAACATATATATTGACCAAAGAAAATAACAGTTTGATTTTTCTTTTAAATAAAAGAAGATTGTAAAGTAGATTGAAACAATATTAGGATATTATTTAAAAGATTAATCATGCATTTCTAAGTATGGATACTTCCTTGATTATTGCAATGCTTAACAAACAACTTAATATAGTAAGGTGGCCTGGGATTTACTAACAATTTTCTCTTTGCAACTTTACTGAGTGCTCTTTGGCAATAATTTCCACATTCTTAAATCTTCCCTTTCCTTTAATATGAATTGCATCAACTAGATAAGCCAACTATAATTCTCTGATTATATTATTCTATAATTAAGCTATGTGGCTTAAGGAGGGCTATGACTTCTGATTTTAGACTATTCCTGGTCAATCCTATAAAACATAAGTACCCACATTTAAGTTCCCCCAGGGATTCTCACAAAAGAGTTCAAGACTCTTAGACAAATTGTCTAAGAAACAAATGTATTTAACTGTCCTTAATATCATTCATGTTAAATTATTTAACAGAGGTTGTTTGAGTATGTGTTAAATTTAGCCCATGTCTTACTGCTTACATTATTAACTAATAAATCAACACTGATACTGATGTTTCACCATTGTGGTATTGTGCCTGAAAATGAAGCCAGAGTTCTGGGCTTTTTTGATGATGAGATTTAAGATATATATTTTTATCGCTATAATCTTGAGCAAATAACTCTAATAAGAATGAAAATAGTGTCTTTGGTAGAAATTCATTTTGTACCATTTGAATATGGAAAGGTGACTATGAATATACTCTCAAAATTACTTGTGAGATTATTCCTGCGTTATGTGTTAGGCCTATGAAACCTATTTTGAAACACGTTCCCATGCAGAAATATGACAAAAAATATCAGGAGGCTATTTCCTCCTGACAGTTTCATGATTAGATATATCACTTTCTCATGGTTCAAATTTTAGTTTTACTGGTGGATATTAGTTATGAAAGTAAAACTACATTGTTTGTTCCCATATTATTACTGCTATTTATTATACAATTTCCTAGATTAAACAATACATTCAAATGAGGTAATGAATTACATGTTTTAAGAGCAGAATGAGCTACATTTGTTACAGAATATTATGTTAAATCTTCATTGGCAATATTAAAGAGTCATACCTTTTATGGGTTTTAGTTAATTACATATACTTATTTCCTTGGGCCAAGATATAGTTTACAAATAAAATAAAGTTTTTCCATAATATTTTTCTCTTACTAAAAGTAATAATAGATTATAAAATGCATTTTATTAAAATCCAAACAATCAAATTTGCTAGTTGTTTATGTCCATTCTTTGATTTAAATTTTCTGAGTCTAAATGTTATTTCACTCTACCTTACATTTTTCTCTTCTCTTGAAGAAAGTAAAAATTATTTTTATCTGTTTATGTTTGGCTTTATAAATTAGACTTGGAAAGTCTAATACTCATTGGATGCTAGCTAGGAAAGCTTGTCTGAACAAATCTTACCCTTCAGCCTTGATTTAATCAGTTTCTTAGTAAAAAGCTACCATCTTAGTTCTTTGAGAACCTTCTCAATAAATTCTTTGCAGATTTCTCACAATTTAATAGGCTGGAAAAAAATTGGAATGAATAGAAGACTGAATTTAATTTCAAGATAAGCACAAATTACAAGATTTCAAAATGTTCCTTTCAAAATCCTACATCTATCTGGGACCTGCCTCGGTGATAAGGGGATCTCTATTCTCTACTTTCTAAAGTATCAGGTAACCCACATATGTGATAAATATGTACTTAACTTGGTAACTTGAAGGTACAGGCATATTCTTGATTTTTTAAAGGGACCTACAAATATTAGGATTATTTGATACTAATTCTTATGGTACCTTAGTCATTCTCTGATAGCTAACTATATGCTGAGAGACTTCATTATTTTTCTGGGCATATGATTTTATGCATCACTGCTTAGGTGACCTAAAAGATGTTATATAAAAACTCCATTTATTATCAGAGAGGACCCAGCAATGAGGAAGAACTGGTACAGTGTGGGTGAGTAAAACTGTAAACAGAATACATAGATTTCCTATTTTTTTCTTGGTTATGTAATATTGGTTTAAGCAATGGCATAATTGCTTACTAGAGTTAATGTTAGATGTTAGCTTTTTAAACATTAGGTCCAATTCTTTCTTCCAGAGTTCTTCCAGAAAAATGGTTAGGCCCCCTGTATCTCCATTTTAGATTTCGATCAATAATGTTGCAATTCTCCTTACATACTGTGTTGCATTAAATCACAGAATTTTCCCAGAAGGAACAATTTAATGATCTAATATCACACTTGCTATTTTTAGATGCTTTGTGGAACCACAGGTTAGTTCCAAGGGTTGTCTATTTGATCTTTCTTACCTTTGAGAAATAAAAGTTGATTATTTGGTTTTCTGATGAAGGAAAATATGATTTTTTTAAACTTATCCTTTGGAAATTTGTGAACTTTGAATAAAATGTTGTGTAGTGTCCCCAGGGTACAAATGATTTAGAAACATATTCTTTTCCCACGACAGCTGTACATTACTAAGCTGCTTTGTATATGGTGGTGTCCTGTACCACAAATGGACCATTTCTCATGATCTTCATTATTAAACATAAAAGATTATTCTGACATGTGATGAATAATATTTTATAAATTATATATCTAAATAAATTATACAACTAGTGGTTAAGATGACTGATTTTTGACCCATACTGTCCAGATTTAAATCTCAGCTTCACTTACTAGCTGTGTCTAGGAGCAAGTTATTTATTCTGTACCTCAGTTTCTTCATCCATAAAATGAGATCTGTAATAGTCTGAATCTCATAGGTGTATTATAAGGATTGAGTTAGTACACGCTCAGTGTTGTATGACTGGCACATTGGAAGCATTCAGTGTTAGCTATTACTATTTATAGCTTAGGGGAAAAACAAAGTCATACTTATCAGATGTCACTACCGTGTTTCTCCAAATGTTGCCTCTAAATTTATCCCTCTTAGGAAGGCAGGATTTATTTATAATTTTATATATAGTTAATTAGATATATTTTGACATATTTATAAAAGAATTTATCTCCATTTTAGTTAATTTTATCTAACCACAGTACTATAATATATGATTCTGGAAAATGTGGAAATGCAACCATTTGATATATTTTTGTAGATTATGAGTTCATAGTTAATGAAAGATAACCAAGTAGATTTAACTAAATATAATAACTAAAATTATAGATGATAAATTATATAAAGTGAAAGATTAGTGCACACATTAAACAGGAGTTGCGTATCACCTCCATTTAACCTTTTTACTTATTTCGAGAAAATAATCACAAACATCTACCCTCTAGAAAAGATGGTTCAAATTAAATTCTGTCCACAAGAGAGAGGTATGTTTGGAGAATAAGTCCCCTGTAAGGAAACTATTGATAGTACTGCAGCCAGGCCCCTCATATGTCAAACACCTGCTTTGCTGAGACAAGTTTAATGCAGAGAAAGAGCTCTTAATAGCAGCAATAGGATGCCAAATCCTTGGCATGACCTTTGTCTTCGGAAGTAAAAAAGAGGGTTTCAACTTGCTTATTTTCTTCATGCAAGATCCTGCATGAACCCCAGTACATGATCATAATTCTAACTAAATGATTTTTTTTAAATGTAGTGGTTTCTATCACTCACTCCTTTTTCAGAAGACATACTGATGACAATTCGCTTCTATACACTTTTGGAGAACATAGTCGTACCAAACTTGCCAACACAATGCTTGGGTTATTTGAAGGTCAGTTACAGTTGGATTTTTTTTCTTTTTTTTTTTTTCTTCAAACTTAAGGGAAGCTATTTGATAAGCTTTAGTTTATTATACAAAAAAATTGGGTATTATTTTATTTGGACATACAGTATTTATAAGACTTCAATTGTTTATTTTATTAGAATGTAAAATTCATTGAAATAGCATGTGTTAGATCCTTGAATTCAAACAAATTCTTACCTTTTTCTTCAACATCCTATTAATTGGTTCACATAGAAGGTGCAGGGAAACTGGCTCTTCAGAATGTTGGAAAGCTGGAGGCAGAGAAATTCTTCAGGTAAATCTAGATATTCATTCTACTTTCTCCACAGACATAAGGATGCAATATTTCTAATGCCAAGTCTGTTTTTCAATACATGAACACAAACCCTCATTGTATTGTTAGTCTACACTTTTCCAAATAGTGATGTAAGTGAAGAGTAACATAAAGCACAGTGACATAGCACAGTGACATAGCAAAAAAAGCACAGTGACATAGCAAAGGTTGAGTTTTCCAGACCTGGTAAGACCCTACAGTGTCACTGGCAACCGTTATGTCCCCAGTGGGTCGTCTAGAGCAGTGGTCCCTAACCTTTTTGTCACCAGGGACTGGTTTCATGGAAGACAATTTTTTCACAGACAGGGGTTGGGGGTGGGGGATGGATGGTTTCGGGATGATTCAAGCACACTATGTTTATTGTGTACTTTATTTCTATTATTATTACACTCTAATATATAATGAAATAATTACAAAACTCATCACAGAATCAGTGGGAGCCCTGAGCTTGTTTTCCTGCAACTAGATGGTCCCATCTGGGGGGTGATGGGAGATAGCAACAGATCATCAGACATTAGATTCTCATAAGGAGCATGCAACCTAGATCCCTCACATTCACAGTTCACAGTAGGGTTCCCGCTTCTGTGAGAGTCTAATGCCGCCACTGGTCTGACAAGAGGCAGAGTTCAGGCAGTAATCCAAGGGATGGGGAGTGGCTGTAAATACAGATGACGCTTCGCTCACTCACCTGCCACTCACCTCTGCTGTGTGGCCCAGTTCCTTAATAGGATGGTACCAGTCTGTGGCCCGGGGGTTGGCGACCCCTGGTCTAGAGGACAAAGTGCTGAGACGGGCTGTATGTGCTCCTACTTGGTGTGACTACACTGGAAACATAATCTAGTTTTACAGTGAGCATATAAAATGGTATTTATTCCTGCCACTCCATAGTTGATCTGAAACAATGTTATAAGTTTTTGTCATTTTAGATACAGGCTTGAATCCTACTTAGGCATCAAGCCTGGTTGCCATTGCTTTTCTACTTAACAAGCATGAGTTAGCTGGTGCTCTAATAAGAATTGAGTTATGATAAATGAGGAAGGCGTTCCACCCTTGTTAAATAAAGAAATAGTGAAAAAGAAAATGCAGAATGACAAGAAGGAAAGTTTACAAAGGTTTCATCATCACAGAGTTATCTTGGGTTTGCCCATTGTAGAAAACGTAGTCAGTAATTGAAAATTTCAAGTTGAAACTGACTTTCACACTATTTGCTTATAGTATTATTGTCAGTACTAGTGAGCCACTGTAATGGCTCCACTACTCACAAGCTTTGTGCTTAGGAAAGTTATTTAATTTCTGTTAGGCTTAGGTTCCTGATTTGTACAATGAAAATAATACTTCAAAGGACAGTTGCAAGGAATAAACTAAATAAATAATAGCTGTAAGATTGGAGCTTGGCATATAGTTTGCAGTAAATAAAAATTTGCCATTACTTTTTATGTTTAAAGTAGATACTACTATCTGTATTTTACAGGAAAGGAGAATATTGAGGCTCAGATATTTTTACCTACTAGCCTAAAGTCATTCATAGCTAGTATGTTGAAAGCACACATGATTCATGTCCATGTGATTTCAAAGAGAGTGGAAATGTGTAGCAGATTTTCACCATAGTAAGGTCCTGAAGCTGGCCCACTAATATTACATTGCCCAAATGTACGCAGTTCATTGATATATGGCATTTTTCTTCTCCCAGATGTTGCATCCTGCTTAATTATATATCTTCCCTGTTTCTAATTTTAAAAATTGTAACATTTTACCTTTTCACTGTGTGTGTGTGTGTGTGTGTGTGTGTGTGTGTGTGTGTGTGTGTGTGTGTCTGCGCGCACGCGCGCTGTGTTGCGTGCTATAACTTCCAGGTTACGGTTAAGACGGAGAAAAAAGACGAGGAGGGTGGCTTGACAGCAACACAGGTTTATTGGACAAAGATCTGCGGAGGGGGGCGCCAGAGAGCACCGGAGCCTCCTTTCCAGCTTACAGGCTGGGGCAGTTGTAGGTCCAGGCGGGAGAGGTCTGGGATTGCTGTGAAATGGGAGTGGGAGTGGTGTGCTGGGCTGTTGATGAGGAAACAATTCACCCGGTTGGGGGTTAGGCCTGGGACCTGTCCCACAAGATGTTTCTTCAGGGTCCAATCTCTGGTGCAATTTGCACTCTGAGCGGAGTTTGTAAAAGGTGGGAGTCTGCAAAATGCTGTGGCTTGGGCTAACAGTTACCTGAGGTCCTCTTACCTTCTAAACTGTAAATAAGATTGGCTTCCAAGTGCCCCATGAAAAGCCCAATACTGTTCCTCAGTTTCCTCTAAACTCCCAGTGGGTCTTAACATCCTCATAAACACCTCTGTCTTGAACCACTTTTCTCTACAACTTTTGTGTTTTTCACTCTGTGTCCCTGCTCTGGTATATAGCCAGCTGGGGAAATTGATCTCTTAAGCACATATGATAAACACATTTCCATAAAAATCAGCGTGCTCAGCAATGTGAATGTACCACACTTTTCTGAATTATCAGAAAGGTGTAAAAACACCAGCAACTTAAAATTGAATATTAGATGTGCAAAATTTTTAATGTTTTCCCTCTAAAGGCCACTCTGCCTTTCTTTTCTTCATTTTTGTATTCTCCACCACCCACTAATTGCCATTAATTTCTAACTTAGGAACAGTTTTGCTATTTTTTATTGCTTTCTCTCCTACTAACACATGTTCTCATCTTCTGCTTTCTACCATAAGTGCCTTATCAAGATATTTTCGTGACTCTAGGCATTTTCTCTTTAAAAGAAATACTGTTTTCAAGGATTAATACATGTATACACTATAATAGCAAGCTATCTCAACTTTTCCTGGAAGAAAGGGTAAAATTAAATAAAATTAACAAAATAGAACACAGCAAAACTCACAAATGAAAGGTGACTCTTTGGGAAAAGAACGCCAGATCAGAGCTTAGAAATTCCTTGAAAACTTCAGTCAATCTTTATGCGTTCTACTACACACTATTTGCAGTAGGGCACCACATTTAGAAACACAGGAACAATTTCTCTGTTCCCAGAAGCAAGCACTAGCTAGATACACAAAGCCCCTAGTCTTAGGTTATCTGACTTAACCAAGTGAAGGGCAATTTGGTTTTAGGAGTGAGTGTTGAATCTCCATTTTCTAACTGGAATGAAATTATGATTCCAAGATGTTCTTTTCCTAAAAGCTCTGTGACTAGATTGAAAATTCCAAATGTTATGCCTTCAGTAGGCATCTCTTCTGTGTAGGACTTGTATTTTGTATTTATTTTCCAAATGTTGGCTGTACTTATTGGCACTTTTATATCTCAGGAAAAAATGCCAGTTGTCTGAGAATTTTTAAACTACCTTATCTAAAACAATATGTTCTTATTGTCTAAAGATTGACTATGAAATGAAGTCATTGTTATAATGCTACTATTATCTTACTGTCATCTGTCTTTTGTATCTTCACCCTTCTATGCTTTTTAGTTAATCAATTACTATAGTTGTGTCATTAGACTAATCATTCTGCTCATTGCTTCCTTATAGCTTTCACTGGAAGTTAAAGTTTAAATATTGGGCCTTCATTGAGTTACTATTTAAATCTATAACATGTAGATTGAGATTAAAGATTTATGCAAAGAGGCATTTCCTATTGCTTTTTGGTGACAAAGTCCTTAATTTTGAACAGGTTAGATATACAATGATAAAACCAAGGAAGCTTTAAAAATATACCTCTTTGCAGGTACAGTTTACTAAGATATTCTAGACAAATAAGAAGCAAATATTTTTCTTAAACTTCCAGAACAATGATTCTGAAACTGGTTCAAGAGTCCATTCCAATTCACTCTATTTTCTGCTTTATGTTACTGAGTGTATTTCTTGCTGCTATTTCATCCTTATTGGAACTGAAGAAAAATAGATCCTTCCCTCCCACATTCTCCCAATCTCTAAAGAATAAGGCTAATTTGCCTTAGTCCTGATTCCTCCAAGCAAATCAATTCCCATTTGATTAAACTCTCTTAGTAAATATCAGCCTTAGTACCACTGCTAAACACAGGACTCTCTCCTGAACAAAGGCTACAGAGAAAGGCATGTATAAGAGGTCTCATCATGAACTATTATTAGGGAATGTTTATAAGGCCTAAATTGAAAACCCTAGAGCTTTAGTCATGGAGGAACAGTATGATTCCTTAGAAATAAAAAAGCTGACATTCAAAGCAATTTAATCAAAGCTCTTGCCATTCCCTCTTGGGTTTCAGACATAATACGAGGCTGTTTTAAATCATTGTGACTTCCATGGCTCAGCATCTTTGGAAAATTCAAAGCTGTGTTTAGCACCTGAAAGCCTTTGCATTTCCCTCCTACCACGATGGAAGTAAATTCCTCGTATGCTTCTTATTTTAGATATTCATCTGATTTTATCTGGTTTGGGTTATTTGCTGACAGTGCATATTTCTTGAATAATACAGATAACATACAACAAACGCACTCTGCTCCTTGGTACACAGGAAATGAAGATGCTCACAGTACCAGCCTCCATGAACTAGCTCAATAAATTTGAATTGCTCATTAGATTTCCCGTGCCTCATTGTTGCCTATATGTGAACAGCTTAAGTGAATAGGAATCAGATGGAAGGTGGGGGAGAACACACAGATTTCACATAATTCCTGTTGCCAGAGAAACCATTTTCTTGCTGTCTGGGCATGCACCGAGTAGCTTAGATGAACTGGAGGCTCAGCACAGCCCTTGCTGTGACTTTAGTAAAGAAAACAAACAGAAGGGAGAAAACACTTACAAAGTAAAGCAGAATTGGGTATTAAAATGTTCTTTTAATTAGAATGGTTTGGTAGACTGAACTTTGACACCTTGCCCCCTAAGGACACTGATCCATCTGACTACACATGTGTTTCCACACTTCATGTTCATTTATATTTCTTTTTTCTCTGTGTCTAGAAGACCATGTCTTCATATATGTTTATACACTATGCATATTTACACAAGTATGTTCTCTTTTTGCCCCCCCTTTCTTTCACCTCTTCCCACAACTGTGCTCTGTTGAAAACATGGGAAACTATTCTCAGTTAGGGGGGTGGTGGTGGGGAAGAATGTGGCAGTAACATAGTAACATAGTTTGCTTACCCAAGCCGAAAAGAAATAACAGAAAACGAGGAAGCACAAGGAGAGTACAAACTGTGAATTCTAGATTTGTTTATTTAACACTTGGATCTTTTTGATGAAGGATGATTGCTAAAAACAAAAGTTAGAAAATCAGTTAAGAATACATGAGGTAAAATGTTCTGTATGCATGGTTCTCCATGCACTTTTCCATGCTTTGTGAGTATACAAAGTATACACTGAATCAGCATAGTACCTCTTTTTGTGATACTATTAAAGGAAAGCTAGTAGTAGTAGATTTTACATTTATTTGTGTATGACAGCTCTCAAAAGAGCTGTTACATATTTTGAAGGTTCTTGTTTTTTTAATTACCTCCATTCAAGGTTTCATGAGGATTTTGACTTCTTGTCCTTTCGGAAGAGGGATAGTTGGCAAATACCTTTGATGTACAGAGATTCTGTAAGACTGAGTTTGTCAATGAATTCCTTGATACATCTCATCCCATGTAGAAATGATCACTCTCTATTAGTGCCATATCCACTTGTATGTAGTTTTAGTCAAAGTGTCATCTTACACCGCATGTTTGTCTTTCTGCCTTTACCCCCACTGACTTTGTCAAACATGCCAAGACTGTAACCAGGGCCTCTTTAATTTTATAGCTCCTGTGCCAAGCATAGAACTTAGTACATAAGTACACAAGAAATGCTTATTAAAATGAATGAATTAATCAGCACTTTACTCCAAATTAATAAACATTATGCACAAGGTAACATTATAAATTAGGAGTAAAATAGGAGACTAAATTCAAGGTTCCAAATTGTCATGTCATAGTCATCACTGAACACATTTCACATTTGTAAAATAAGAAAATCACAGGCTTTCAAACATAGTCTCATATTTCAAAAAGCATATTTCTGGGGGAAAAAGTATTAAGTAAATTTGGTTTTCATTTCCATTCTTCTGATTACAGGTCTAATGTTTTTATTTTCCAATGTAAATTCCCATCTTAGATTGTTGCAATGCTAAAATCTTTGCCTGTACAATTACTACAGACTTATGATAGTTTCAAAACATTCACACTAAAATTAGATTTTTTGTAATTTATTGATTTTTGCTTTCCATTTGTCTTAGAGGGGATAGAAGATTTAAACTCTTTGATTTTTGCTGTTTTCTTCTGCTTTTCTCTCGATTCTTTAAATCTTTGTACCTTTTGTACATCAATTAAACAGTAGAAATTATTAAAGATCCTCACATAATAATGTCATTACCCATCATTTCTGAGAGTAGATCTTGTCATTCGATATGATTGCTGGATTCTGACTTGACCAACTAAAATACACCTACTGCTCTTTACTCTTTTGTATAGTTTGATGAAACTCTACTTCTTTTTAAGGTCTCAATTCAAGTTTCAATGAAGTGCAGTGACTTTTGTCATGCTCCCTTTCCCCAGTTAGTTTAGTTGATAAAAAAGCAAAGATACTGCAACCATAGCTTGCACTGGGAATCAACGCCTTCTTGTGTTAGATCTTTTCATTATAAATGCAATTGACAGAGGTGTCTATTATAAGCTATTGGTTATACAATCTTTATAAATAGCTCTCATCATGTATAAGACAAGTCTAAATTTGTTTGGAAATAGCTTCTGAAGACACCCTGCTGTGGCTTCCTCAGAGTTCCAGGCAGGCATTCAGTGGGGGAGTCAGACAGAACAAACTTTATCTAGTCATCTTTCCATCAGCTTGAAATTATGTGCATCGCATCCAGCTTAAATGATTTACTGTAACTGGGAACTTGGTTCATAGACAAGTGTATATAATCAAGCAATATGTAGCCAAACTCTACATCATCTAAGATAACTTTTATTTAAATTTCTTTTTAGAAATGTCGTGCTTAGCTATTTTTGTTGACATTGTCACTAGCCCTCTTCCTTTTAACCCAGACTTACCCTGCAGTCCAGTGGAGGAAGGTCTTAAAATTCAAACATGCAATTGCCTAGTCTCTCCAAAGACCAGTGTGTATAAGAAAGATAGAAAGCTTAGGACTCTTTAAGTTCTTGGTTCCATACTTATATTCAAATGCAAGTTCAAAAATACATTTCAAAGTCAAATAGAAATAGTTTTTGGATTATCCACCATTTTGGATGATACACATCACTGCTCTCCATTACTGCAGGTAATTAAGAGCTGCTTTTTTATATGAAAAAGTATTTCCTTAAATATCAACTCTCTCTTCTATCCAACTTTCACAAGAACTTTCCTAAGTGAAGCTGACTGATTATAATTCCACCTCCTTTCTCTACTCAGTCTCTGGAGGAGATATGCCAGAGCAATAGTATCCTACAAAGCTCTTAGGAAGGAGGTAAGAAGAGAAGCTGCGGACCTAAGAATGAAGACTCCATAGTCAGTTCTTGATAATGGAAATTTCTGAACATAACATTTCCAAAGGTCATAATCAGAAAATATGGCTCTAAAAGGAAAAAAGAACAAAATGGAAATAATCTGGCAAATATATAGACAGGACAAAACTATAGAGCAAAAGCAGACTATAAGGATGATCTAATTCACCCATTTTATTCCTGCCTCCATTTTACACATAAACGTTATGAAATCACCCTTTTGAGGTAATAACATCCCTCCTCTCTGCAACCTTCATTCCTTGCTCATATTTTTAATGTTACCTTATTATTACTCTTATATATACTCTTCTGAAACTGTTTGATTGTTTTTGACACATCTTTAGTCTGAGACCTAGTAGGGGGCTCATGCTGATGCCAGCATAGTCCAGACCCCAAATAGACAATGAATGTTTCCTTTGTTGAGTCTAATTAATTATATACATAGCCTTCGATGACGTGCAAGTTTAATACACATATATCCTGTGAACTTCATATCACTAAATGTGAGTATGAACCTTAGTCCTTTGTATATTGCAAAGTCCTTATAAGTGATAAGGTGATCATCGTGCATTAGATTACAAAGAGAGAATTTATAAAGACTTAGCTGATTTGAATTGCCAGATTAATTTTATCCTCAGAGCTTACCTATCAAGCAGTCAAACATTCATTGATTCCATTTTAAAGTTGTGGTGTAAGTATTTTCTAGATGATAACAGCATTACTTTTTGATTTAGTTGCCAGGCTTAAACTCAGATTCCTTTGGTAATAATCATCAATTTTGCAGAGCATGGATGACACTGTGAAATTACAGGTACAGAGGGGTTACCTGTGGATTGTCAAACCATATGACTATCTAGAGTTTTTATATCTTTTGAATTTCAAGAGTTGCATATGTTTTTATGTCAAGCCGCATTTAATCGTTCCATCAGTAGCAATATTCTGAGCTTTATGAGCATTTCTCTCTGTTAAGTAAGCTCTCAACTCATGTCTTCCTTTGATCATTACAGTTCATCAATAGGATATTGTACCCACTCTTGCAATGGCCCCCTGAGGAATGTAGTTGGTATTATTGTGCCATGGAGAGATAAAACTCCAGATTCATTCAGAGATTAAGCTTGCTTCCTCCTTGTTATGTTGTAGTTGGCTTCTCTAAGAATGGGTCAAGAGTCACATTCTTTGATGGGGGTAATATGGAGTGATTTGGTATCCATTACCTACACCCTCTCCCCAAACATAGGATTCTTTGTACAACCTATGCTAAGACCTGGGAATCCCCAGGGTACTTACACTCAATCAGGATCATGCGGGGCTGGCAAAGGTTTTAAAATTAGCATTAGTCCTGATTTTGATGGTTATCTAGCTATGTAAATTTGTACTAGGTACTAACTTATCTGAATTTCAGCTTCCTGTTTAGTAAAGTGTGTGTAATCTTGTCTGCTGTAAGGATTAAATAATGTAATATGTACTTAGTATGTGGTAATATGTACTTATTAACAGAAATAACCATTCTGTTAGCAATGGTTATTTAACAGGAGGCAACTATTATTAAAAATCCCTTCCCTGTTGAGGGCTGAATTTACTCTTCCGGATATGTTAGTAACTTAGAAAGTTCTGTTTGAAGGCTTGATGACTTCTAGGTTTGTGATCTAAAAGAAGAGTCATGAAAAGACTGTGTTGACCTGGCTGGATGTAGGATTGACACAAGAGAAACTTGTTGTACAGGGTCAATACTGGAAAGTTATGAGGGAGCAGAGTGTTTAATCTGTGATCCTACAAACATAGACCAGGCAAAAAGTCAATACCGAAAGATCATGTGTAAATGCCAGGAGCCAAGCACAGAAGATACTAAGAAATATAGCTGAGGACAGCAGCTGAAGATGAGAAATGAGGAATTAGCTAAGGCAGAAACACAGATAAATTCTGCTGGATAACAAGCCATCTTCAGGGCCTATTTCAACTAAGCTCCTAAGAAACTCATTGAGGACTGGGATAGTAAATGTAATTTGTACTGTGTGTTCTAGTTTGTATGGTGCTCAGTATAGTCAGAAAATAAACTTGAATGGAAGTGATGGCCACAGACATGGGAGAAGTATGATGAATGCTCTAATGGTGAAACACAGGCCAGGCAACTGACCTAGGCTGGAGACATCTAAAACAGCTTCCCACCAAAGATGAAATCCCAGGTAAGTATTAAGGGATATGTAGGAGCTTAGAAAAGAAGGAGATAAAGCACATTTCCATAGAGAGATGATAATTTGCAGAGGCACAGAGGCAGCAAAATAACAGTTTATCTAGTTGAAGCATGAGGAAGGGGTGTGGGGGTGTATATGTTGCAGGTGGGGACAGGGAGGCCTGGGGGATTGTTGAGAGAAATGAAGCTGCACTGGCCATGGGCGCTATCTCATTAGAGGCTTTGTATGTCATGGTTAAGATGTCAGATTTTATTCTGAAAGCAGTGAGGCATTTTAAACAGGTAGTAATATAATCAGATTTATGTTTCCTATAGATCAACTCACTGGAAGTGTGGAGAGTGGACTGAAAGGGAGAGTTAAGAGTCTTTTGCAGAAGTACAAGTGAGGCATGATGAGGGCGTAGCTAGTGTGCTAATAGCAGGGATGGAGAGGAGGAGACAGATTGGAGGGGTATTTATTACAGGAAGGGGTTTGACCGAGTAATATTAAGAAAAGTAGAATATTGGAACTAAAAAGAGAAAAATGTCTTATAAAGTACTTTAAAAAATGAGTATTAGAGTCAAAGTGTTTGGAGTCCTTGACATTTGCCTCTGGTAATAACTATTTATGACACTTAGGGGTTACTCATTCATGAAATGGAGTTATTGATACCTATCTTAAAGAGTTGATGTGAGGGTGAGTTTACCACTTAGGAGGCATTCAATAAGTAGCAGTTATTGTTAGTGTTATTAAAGATGCACTTAGCAAAATATAGAGAGCTGGTATTTACAGACACCATTACACTTCTTTTTTGAAACATATTCTCCCATTAAGTCCCAAGGGGGCTATATGATATCTAGAATGAAATGAATTAACATGTGTAAAATACTTAGAAGAATGCCTGGGACACAATAAGCAGTGTATGTTCACTGATATAAATATAAGTAAATACCTAATCATTTACTGTGCTTTGCCAGTTCACTCTGTCATGCTGAGAAATCAGAAAAGGCTCTGAATTCTTCTTGAAAGATGATGGCTTCAAAATTATAGAGAATTTTATTGGCAACCTAAACCTATAGTGAAGTGAGTTTATCAGTGAATAAATCTTAAAGTGGATATAGGTCATAATTTCTTTTCATTGAGCTCTTCCTGTCTGAGTTTTAGGAATGGTTTTCAGACTTTTCAAAGGAAGCCGCATGAATATGAATGCATTTGAATGAAGAAAATTTTAGTTGATAGCACAGATTGAAGATAACATTTATGACTGTTAAATAAGAACTGAATTATCAACTTTAAGCCTTGTCAGTCCCCATCAGTGGAAAATCTTCATGGAATCTATTTAATTCTTGCAAATTCTGCTTTAATGCAAGATATACCAATATATTACTTTATCACGGTAAATCTTCAATGAGGCATTATATGGGTGGATATAGATTAATCCTATAAAGGGAAACAGTCTATCTGTTCTGATTTTAAGAGATAAAGGACTAACCTTTACTTACATTTTACTCTGAATTCTTTTTCTTTCCGTTTTACTATTTTAGAAGTATCTCATACCAGACTGCACCGAGCCCCAAGGAAAGGTCTAAGGTATTTATGAGAGTAAAATCGTGGTAGAGATTGTTTTTGCCAAATGGTAATGAAATCTAGGTATGTAAAACAAGATTATCTCATTAAAGCAATAATAAACACAAAAAGATATTAGGGACCAGATGGAAAATCAAATAGGAGACTCTATAATGAGATACAATAATGCAAATCACCCAGAGTAGAGTTTTTGCACATTTAAATGTAGTTGCTTTTGTCATAAAAAGACATACACATAAAATACAATCTGTTAAACTATTTGTGTTTGAATCATAAGAATTTCTAAGTAGAGAAATAACAATGTTTATTTGGGAATCAGCGCCTATAGGTATTATTGCTACTTTTAGAATGAATGTTAAGTGTAAAGTTTCAAGTAGTGTCTGGCACAACTTAGCAATGTTTTAGAGTCAGAAGTTATAATTACACTAACAATCATATTTAGGCATATCCAATAAGAATAGTCACAGATTCACCTTTCAGGCATATTTTAAGGAATTTTTATTAATAACACATCACCAATTAAATGTTAAATTTTAGATAACCTCAGTGATTTGGTATATAATCTTTAAAAACTATCTGCCATCATCTTCTCTTCATTTTTTCCCTTCCCTTAGTCTATGGGCGGTTCTTTTATTCTTTGCTAATTTATTTATTCTTTAGTATTGATATCTTATTCACTAACAGTCCTCAAAACATTTAGGTTCCTATTCCCCTAATTATCTTGGCAGGGTGTGGCTCTTCAGGTAAACCCAGCTGCATTCAGATACAAGTGGGAGTTTTAGTAGTTGCTAGTTTCTTTGATAGTTTCGCAATATAGATTCCAGAGCTAGAAGTGAGAATTCAGTGCAAAGGAGGCTGAAATGTACTTCTGGAGGGCCAAGTCATTCCCATTGCTCTCCAGGGTATCTCCACACCAAGGCCTGTTGACTCGCAGTCCTGTTGACCTGAGTCTGTTGTATTCACACACTGTTCTTTTTTCCCTTACTGCTATTTTCCCATTTATAATGCCCTACCCTAGACCTTCAAGGGAGAAAAACAAAAACAAAAAACAGCCCTATGCATTGTTTCAGGACTGGCTGCAGTTTCACTACCTTTGCCAAACTATCTTCTATTCTCCACATTTCCCTCTTAGACAGATCTCCAGTTTGAATATAGGAGTTGATAATTTAAATGTGATTGGCTTATACTGTTGGCTAATTGTCTTGTGTTCATTAATCTTGCTTCCCAAAGTTAATATGAATTATGTAAGGACAGGGTTTATTTATTCAGTATAGACACAAATATATTTGTTTTGTGTATATTTATAAAAATGTAAATTTCTTAATATGACTTGAAAGTACTAGGTTTCTCATTTAGTTCACTGTATTAGTCTGTTTTCACACTGCTGATAAAGACATACCCGAAACTGGGAACAAAAAGAGGTTTAACTGGGCTTACGGTTCCACATGGCTGGGAAGGTCTTGGAATCATGGTGGGGGGTGAAAGACACTTATTACATGGTGGTGGCAAGAGAAAATGATGAAGAAGCAAAAGCAGAAACCCATGATAAACTCATTGGATCTCGTGAGACTTATTCACTATCACAAGAACATCACAGGAAAGATCTGCCTCCATTATTCAGTTACCTCCCCCTGGACCCCTCCCATAACACATGGGAATTCTGGGAGATAAATACAATTAAAGTAGAGATTTGGGTGGAGACACAGCCAAACCATATTATTTATTTAAATGACTCCTAACCAGAATATTAATTTTTTATAAATGGGCATGATACTTGAGATACCATTTAGTCCATTTAATACAAAAACTAGGAACTTTAAGTTTTCAACATCATATAGTTACTCAACGGCAAGTTTCCACTAGAACTCAGCTAGTTGTGCTTGTTGCCCATTTGAGAAAATTGATGGACATTCTTGCTGTGATTGGCAGTGTATTTGCCAAAGACAACGAAAGTAGGAAACTGTCATTTGTTAAAAACTAGGAACAAACTGTTCAAGGCATCTTTATAAGAATTTGCTTTACAAAAGTTCTTTTCCAGTTACTCTTTGCTGCCTGGAAATGTTTACTCAAAAGGAGGTTAATCCAGTCAACTATTTTTTCATAGGGAAAATATAAAACTATCTGGTTGTAGTTTCTTTCGCAATTCTCCCAGAAAATATTGGCCTACATGACTCAAAACTATGTACCCAAACACCAGGTTTGCAAACAAAATGACAATCAGCTTTTTCACAGTCCACTGGAATCAGCTTCTTCTCAGTCCACTGATGGGGAGTTTATCAGCATCAGTTGAGCAGTCCTTACATACATTTAATAAGGAGAAAATCAGTGGTTGTCTGACTTTAGATTTACCTGGGTATTAAGAGCAGTGGTGCACTGGTGTATTAGTCCATTTTCACACTGCTATAAAGAAATACCTGAGACTGGATCATTTATAAAGGAAAAAGATTTACTTGACTCACAGTTCCACATGGCTGGGGAAGCCTAAGGAAACTTACAACCATGGCACAAGGCAAAGAGGAACCAAGGACCTTCTTCAAATGGCAGCGGGAGAGAGAAGAGAGAGTGAAGGGGAAAGAGCCCCTTATAAAACCATCAGATCTTGTGAGAACTCACTCACTATCATGAGAACAGCATGGGGGAACCACCCTCATGATCCAATTATCTCCCAATGGGTCCCTCCATTGACATGTGGGGACTATAATTCAGGATGAGATTTGGATGGGAACACAGAGCCAAACCATATTAACTGGAAGACCAATTCTTCCCTCAAAAAGGAAGGAAAACTCCAATTTACAGTGTTTGCCAATTTCTGTGGTATGAATATACCCTCCTCTCACTCTTAACCCTCAAGTAGGCCCAGTGTCTGTTGTTCCCTTCTTTCTGTCCACATCTACTCAATGTTTAGCTCCCCCTTACAAGAGAGAACCTGCAGTATTTGGTTTTCTGTTCCTGCATTTGTTCACTTAGAATAATGGCCTCCTCAGAGGTTGCAATGAGCCGAGGTCATGCCACTGGGCGTCATGTCACTCCAGCCTGGGTTACAGAGTGAAACTCTGTTTCAAAAAAAGAGGAAAAAGAAAAAGAATAATGACCTCCTGTTCTTTCCATGTTGCAGCCAAGACATGATCTTGTTGTTTTTTATGGCTGCATACTATTCCGTGGCATATATATAACAACTTTTCCTTATCCAGTCTACTGTTAATAGGCATTCAGGTTGACTCAATTTCCTTGCTGTTGTGAATAGTGCTGTGATGAAAATGTGCATGCATGTGTCTCTATTCCTTTGTGTATTTACCCAATAATGGATTGCTGGGTTGAATGGCAGTCCCATTTTAAGTTCTTTGAGAAATCATCAAACTGATCTCCACAATGCCTGAACTATTTTACCTTTGTACCAACAGTGTGTAAGTATTACCTTTTCTCCACAACCTCACCAGCATCTGTTATTTTTTTCACTGCTTTGTCATAGTCATCCTGACTGATGTGGGATGGTATCATACTGTGATTTTGATCTGCATTTCTCTAATGATTAGTGATGTTGAGCATTTTTTCATATGCTTATTGGCCACATGTATATCTCCTTTTGGAAAGTGTCTGTTCCTTGTTTTTGCTCACTTTTTAATGGGGTTGCTCAGTTTTTTGTTGTTAATTTGTTTAAGTTCCTTATAGATTTTGAATATTACACCTTTGTCAGATACATAGTTTGCAAATATTTCTCCCATTCTGTAGGTTGTCTGTTTACTCTGTTGATGGATCTGATATGCAGAAGCTTTTTAGTTTAATTAGGTCCTATTTGTCAATTTTTGTTTCTGTTGCAATTGCTTTTGGCATCTTTGTCGTGAAATCTTTGCCAAGGCCTATGTCCACAATGGTATTTCCTAGGTTATCTTTCGGGGTTTTTATAGTTTCAGGTTTTACATTTAAGCCTTTAATCTATCTTGAGTTCATTTTTACATATAGTATTAATTCTTTAATTAACTAATTTTGTTTCTCTAGTTCTAAGCTGTTCATTGAAGAAAACTGTGTGAGTGTGTGTGTGTGTGTGTGTATCTTGAATTCCACATATTCCATTTAATGTGAGAAAAAGACCAAGTCAATAAACCCATGGCATGGTATATAAAGTAAGTTTCAGGTAACAAAATACAAGTGATAAATTACTTTTAAAAATGGCATCAGAAATGCACAGTTTATGCATTTTTTTTTTACCACACTCGTCATATTTGAAGCACTTGGCTTGTGATTAATATCTATAGGGAAGTGCTTTTTGGAGCATTGGTTCATGGACAACCACTGTTGCATCTAGAACAGTCATATTATCTTCACAGTCAGAGTTATGAAGATGAAAAACTGTATCTGTATCCATTCAATGCAAAATGATTTAGCCTCCTTAGATAGCACATAAGGAATTCTGAAACTTCACACATTCGATCTCAAAATGTTTGCCGCAAAACCTGCACCATTAATATTAATTTCTTTCTTTAACCCTCTTACTTGCATTACAGTCTGCTTCTACAACTAGACACAACTTGGAATTGTACTCCAGCCAGGGGGTTATGCACTTTAAATGGTAACATATTCAAAATAGACAGTGTCTTCTTACAGATGAATTTAAGAAATATAAACTTTTACAAGAATAAATTGAACACGATACATATTCATTGAAAGCTACTATTTTCCTAGGCAGTAACTCAATATTTTCTTTGGCTCTGGGATTTTTTTTTAAACTTTCTTTTCTGTACTGACTTCTGTGATGTCACTTTCTTCTGGATTTCTTTCTAACTTTGGCCATGGCTTTTCAGTCTTCTTTCTCACCCTTGCTTAGTTACCTCCCAAGTTTTGAAAATCTTCCAACATTGTTCCTCATGCATTACTCATCAAGATTGCTCTATAAACTCTTCTTGAGTGAATCTTTTAACCCATGACTCCAACAGTCACTTAAAAACTGTTGACTCCAAATCTGCCTCTAGCCCCAGACTTATTTAACCAACTGCATAGCAGACAATTCCACCCAGTTGTTCACAAATACTCCGTGTCCAAAATTGAATTTATCTTTTCTTCAGCTCTTTCTTGAGCAGTTTTATCATCTACCTTGTCATCCAACAAATGCTCCTGGAATTTACAATAGATGCTTCCTTTCTACCTACAAATCTAATCACCCCACGTGAAAGGGGTGGGGAAGAGCAATCATCTTGTCCGGAAAGAAGAAAGAAATGGAATGTTTATGAACAGCTTTAATGACCATAGCAGATAATATTTTTATAAGTTTTATTTATTGGTGTGCTAATCTCTATCATTGTTCTAATTATTTCACATGTATTAAATCACTTAATCTTTATAACTAACCAGTGAGGAAGGTGCTAGTATTAGCCTCATTTCAAAGTTAAGTAACGCAAGACATTATTCTATTTTGTGACTATAAACAAGATAAAAAGAACTTTTAATTAAGTAAGAAGTATTAGGAATCTTTACTCTTACTTGTAATGTTTTATACATTATAGCTCTTAAAAGTTATTACTTAAGTCACAAGAGAAGCATAAATTATTTTTAATGGAAAATTAATCTGACATATATACCTTGTTCTCCTGCACACCTTTTTGTACAATTCACATAAGTGATTTGTGGAAAATGATTTCAAGTAGTAATCAAACTTTGGCAAATGAATAATGTATTTCCCCTTAGACCAACCATGTTTCCTGTGAGTGTTTTTGAAATACCAAATGGCAGTTGTACTTCTGATATCCAGTAGAGAACTCTAGATATAATTGCACTGAACTGTACCATTTGTGTTCAGATCACTCTCCACCATTTATTCTTTTCTCAAGGGGAATTCCCTTCTTCTATTAACTTTGTCTAGAATTATGAACATTCATCAGCAGGAGAATCCCGGCACGTCTGAAATAGATATGATGCATCGTGTTCTCCTGAATACATTTTTGCTCAGTGAAACCTTAGGAAAATTCCAAAAAGTTAGTTCCCACTGGGGATTGGAAACGATGAAATTTAGTATGGTTTAAGGAAAAGTGAAAACATGATTATAAGAAAGCCTTTTAACTGGAAGTGTTTGGGAGAATAAACAAAGTATAGCTGTTTGTATATTGACGTTTTGTTAACCCATATGAGGCCAAAGCCATTTTCCGAAAAGGTAAAGTTTATGAAGGAAGGAAGGAGGAAAGGAAGGAAGGAAGGAAGAAAGGGAACAAGGCAGGGTGAACTTGTTTTGATTCCTATTAACTAACCTGGATTAGAGAAATTCTTAGCCCAAATACCACCTTTTCTGTGAACTTAGATGATGTTCCTACCCGCTATGTAAGATTACAAACATGAATTATGTATCCCTTGGCTTCTGAAGAGCAAAAGAAAGAAAATCATCATCAAAATATATTTAAAAACTGTGGTGCTACATGTACTCTACCTTACATTTTATTACAAATATCTGCATTTCCATTCCATATTTTGAACAAAACAATATTTTATTAACCAAATCTCTCAAATTTTCCCAAATAGGACAACCCCATGCTAAATGTACCCAGTGTAATAATTCACCTCCTGAAATCTCGTTTACAGTCAAAATCACAGAGTGTGATCCAACCAACCAGATGTTTATATAGTGAATATACTAATGAAGGCCCCAGATACCGGTATCATTAGGTGAAAATAGATTTAACCTCTGGTTTTATATTCTAATTTATAATTAATGTTCAGTCTTTCTTATTGTAAAGTTTTTATAATGGAAAAACTGAAGAAATGGAAATATGGATTTTTACCAATCTTCACATTTCAATGTTATAGAAACAAAATATATTGTAGACTTCATGGGGGATTTTTTAGATATTTACATTAAAATTTTATATTTTATAATATACTTTCGTATATTTAAATTATATGTAAATGTAACATTTACTATACTAAATTTATTTAAATTTAATATCTTATATTACTTTTAAGTATTTTTTCCATTTGCTTAAGTAAAAATTATGCCCATTTGACAGAGTGTGTTTAAGAGAAGTTGAATCTATACAAAGGTGTCAGAGAACTGTTGAAAAGGGTCACGATGAGAAATGATAAACCTCAATTTGGTGATATGACTTTAGGGTAAATTCAGCTCAATTCGTAATCATGTTTTTCGTTTATTCCATCCATCACAAACAATATATATCCTAATAGTCAGAGATCTTCAATCTTTGATCAAACAGAAAATTGCCAATATATGTTAGTAGGTATATTGATTTGTTCAAAGTAGTTGAGAAGAATTGACTAGAAGAAACAAAGTTTTAAAGTATGTTTCAGCAGTGAGAACACTTGGAGGCAGGGTGGGGAACATCACACACCGGGGCCTGTCATGGGGTGGGGGGAGAGGGGAGGGATAGCATTAGGAGATATAACTAATGGAAATGAGGAATTAATGGTTGCAGCACACCAACATGTCACATGTATACATATGTAACAAACCTGCACGTTGTGCACATGTACATTAGAACTTAAAGTATAATTTTTAAAAAAGAAAAAGATAAATAAATTATGTTTCAGGTTTAAACACTGTGAGATGGACTTTTACTAAAACCTTAAAAGATGGGAGTTAGCAGGCTGAGCCTCTCTCTCAAACACCAGAAATTTTCCTAAGGTTTTTATGGAGCTGAAAAATAAAGAACTTAGTTTTAGGAAGGAAGAAGATAAACAAGAAACTTCCAAATTCATTTTAATTTGAGTCTTATCTGAATTGATTAATAAGCACAGTATGTGAACTATCTCCTATGTTGACCATGCTTTTCACAGACATCCACACCATGTTTCTTAACAATTCCAATGGGCAAACACAGATTGGAGAGTAAAACAGTCTATCAACAGGAGAATCTTTATCTCTTACCATTAAGTGGCAAATGTAATAGAAACAGAGCATAGTGAAATGTAATCTGACTTGAAACTGTTCTATCAACCTCATTACATAGCAAAATAAATCTGTTATTTGCTTAACTCACTGGGTCATGCAAATTCCTGATTGCTCGGCTTTTTTTCAGTATGAGAAAACAATTTATAGCACAGTAGATAAATAATTTTAGGTCCAAGTGATTTGCTTCATAATTTCTATTTAACTAAAATTAATTTTTGTTTAGAGAGAAATTCATGGTTTTTATTTCATAGTTTCTCTAACAGGGGACTTACATTATTCTGTTTCCATATGGCCTAATTTTCTGAATTTTGATATAAAAGTTATGTGGACTTTTTTAAGTTTTGAAAGTTTCTTGGTACTCATTTTTTATGGTTGGAGGATCTTTTGACCTTCAAACTAAAGGTAAGAAATTTCACAAATAGATGACAAAGGGTTATATATTATTATAAAAACAAGCCACAAGTTACTGACTTAATGTTATATGAGGAACCTTGTTACACAATTGCCAAATAAAGTAGGAAAATACAAAATAAGACTTCAAATACAAGGATGAACCCAATATACAGGTTGAGTATCCCTTATCCTGAATGCTTGGGACCAGAAGTATTTCACATCTTGGATTTTTTTTTGCATTTTAGAATATCTGCATATACATAATGCGATGTCTTAAGGATGGGACCCACATCTAAACACGGAATTTATATGTCCTATATATACCTTACATACATAGCCTGAAGGTAATTTTATACAATATTTTACATAGTTTTATGCATGAAACAAAGTTTGTGGTCAGATGTGGTGGCTCACACTATTAATCCCAGCACTTTGGGAGGCTGAGGCAGGAGGATGGCTTGAGCCCAAGAGTTCAAGACCAGCTTGGGTAATATAGTGAGACCTTATCTCTCCACAAAATTTAAATTAGCATGGTGGCATGTAGTCCCAACTACTCAGGAAGCTGAGGTGGGAGGATTGTTTGAGCCTGCAAGGCAGAGGTTGCAGTGAGCCAAGATCATGCCACTACACTCCAGCCTGGGTGACAGAGTGAGACCCTAACTCAAAACAGCAGCAGCAAAGTTTGTGTACAGTGAGCCATCAGAAAGCAAAGGTATCATTCTCAGTCACCCACACGGACAATCTGTGATTGTTTATCACCATAGTTTCTGACTCTAAATAGTATATAAAGGTAAAGGTATATTATATGTAAAGGTAAAGTTATATACTGTCAGTGATGTGGTTTGGCTGTGTTCCCACCCAAATTTCATCTTGAATTGTGGTTCCCATAATTGTGGGAGGGACCCAGTGGGAGGTCACTGAATCATGGGGGTGGTTACCCTCATGCTGTTCTGAGAGTGAGTTCTCACGAGATCTGATGGTTTTATAAGGGGCTTTCCCCCTGCTTTGTCTGACACTTCTCTCTCGCACTGCCATGTGAAAAAGGACGTGTTTACTTCCCCTTCTGCCATGATTATAAGTTTCCTGAGGCCTCCTAAGCCATGCTGAACTGTGAGTCAATTAAACCTCTTTCCTTTATAAATTACCCAGTTTGGGGTATGTCTTTATTAGCAGTGTGAGAACAGATTAATACAATCAGGATAAATACTTAAGTATCTATCAGGATAGTATATAAGCAATTATTTTCTTAAACGTATCCACACATAAGTACCTAAAGGTGAAAAATATGACATGCCGTTAATACAGTGAAAAGATAATGTGTTCAGGGTAACTAGGCAGCACAGTAGCATCACCAACTGAATGAGGCTGGGAGGATCTTTTTTCCTTAGGGGACACAGAATAAACTGTGTGTTGTGGACCTTTGTTGTAACCTGTCCCTTGAGGGCAGATGTCAGATTTTCCAATTGTGGCATAATGTTCTTGCTTAAACATTTTCAGATTTTGGAACCTTTTGGATTTCGAATTTTCAGATTAGGAATGCTCAACCTGTATAATATCAAAGGAAGATTTTATTTGATCAGCACAGTTTTGACAAAGTCATTTGATTTCACTGATATAGCTTATTGGAAATATGAATATAATTTCCTGTAACTTCACTGTAGTGGAAAATATTTGCATTCCTATTCCTTAAAAAAGGAATACTCAGATTCTCTGAAGGCAAACTTAAGGCACTTTGGTAATCATGGAAATTATTTCTAGATTAATCTAACAGGCAGGCTAATAGTGAATTCTTAATAGTCCTCCTAACATCCTAAATAAACGAACTTGTACACATGTACAATAGGAAATCCTTTAACAATCTTAGAAGTGAATAGGTATACATTTTTTTCTATAGCTGGAAAAAATGTATATCTCATAGTTTCAAAAAGTGTATTCATCATTTAAGGATGAGAGGATAGCGGAAAGGCAATGTAGACATAGTAAAAAGGAGAGAAATAGTATCTTAAAAAGCTCACAAAATTATTCATTACAGAAAGTGGCAGAGCATTTTAGAAAATGTCCATTGTATTTTTTATAGTGAAGTTAAAAAAGACATTTGCTCTATGAGATGAAGATGGAGGTTTATTTGTATTCATGGCAATCTTTTTTTGTGTTACTATTATGTGTTAGACACTATGCTAAGTATAATAGGTGGATGATCTCATTTGATGTTTATAACAGCCCTTGGATAAATACTAGTAGCATATCCATTGTAAAGATGAGAAAGCCAAAGCTTTGAGAAATTTAATAATTTGGTCAAGAGGAAAAATAATGTAAGTGGCATAGCTAGAATTTAAATCCTTGCACTCAGTCTCAAAAGTTTAAAGTATTTAAAACTTATTTTATAATACTTCCTATCAAAATGAGAAAGCAGACTGAGAGGCAGTCTGAAGTGAAGTAGACCAACTCTCAATAAGCCAGACCACCATACAAACAAACAACAGGCTTAAATTTCCATGAATAGAATAACAGACAGACAACACTGCGGAGAATCAACTCAGTGATGCAGAGGACAAGCATCCAAAGCTCTCCCTGAATAAAAAGGAAAAACAGTGTTAAAAGAGATTAAACACTAAATATCGAAAATGTTAAAGAGATGAAAAGGCCAAAGATAGTAGAAATGAAAGACAGTGGAGAGCCAATTGACAAATAGTAGTTTCACCTTGTGATAACAGCATTTAAAAATATGTGATCCACATAGCACATGTTGTAGTTGTGTAAACTATTTAAAAGCATTGAATGATGAAAGCAAAATAAGGGTTATTTTGATTACAGTGTGATAAAGGCTGGATTGGTGTCTCTAGAACTGGAGAGTTCTCCCACATATCATGTCTAAAATTGATCTGCTTTATTCAATCACCATCTCTAGTTCGATCACTGGATGAAAATAAATCTCAAAGAAGAATGAAGTAATGAGAGCAGCAAACCACTCAACACATCCTGAATAGATGGTGGTTTGCCTGTTAAAGTGGACATGAAAAGTACTCTTAAATTCTGTTGATCAGTCTATTTATCAGAAAACTGACAATCTTTTTTTTTTTTCATCAGTTTGCATAGTAATGACAAGTGCTTGGAACGAGAGAAGCTTTTTACGTTTTGCTAAAATGTGTACAATAATGAGAAAGCCTTAAGAAAACTGATGAAAGATTTGTATCACTTAACTTGTGCAAACTAACACGTTTGTCCTTCATCTGTGGATGAAGGAAAAAAACAATTGTGGCACATACCAACTGATTAATTCAAGTATATAACTCTAGGTATATAAAGCAATAGTAATGTAGGATTAATGTACTCCTTATTTATAGTACAGCCAAGGATATTAAATTTTGCCACAGTAGGAGGGTTAGGCTACATTTAATCATTTCCAGAGTAGGTAAGATGAACAACGTTAATTCAGTTGAGTTCAAATTTGCTTTTAAGAAGTTGTCTTGCTTAGAAAATTAACTTGCAAAAATTGAGTGATTATGTCATATCAAAAAAGAAATGAGGCTAGATGCAGTAGTTCATACCTGTAATCCCAACACTTCGGGAAGCTGAGGCAGGAGGATCTCTTAAGGCCAGGAATTCGAGACCAGCCTGGACAAAGGTGGCAAGACCCTGTTCCTACAAAAACAAAAATGAAAAGATTATCCAGGCATGGTGGTGCCTGCCTGTTGTCCCAGCTACTCAGGAGGCTGAAGTGGGAGAATCACTTGAGCCCAAGAGTTCAGGGCTACAGTGAGCTATGATAATGCCACTGCACTTCAGCCTGAGCAACAGAGCGAAACACTGTCATGCTTAAAAAAGAAGAAAAGAAAAGAAATATGTGGTATACAATGAGAAGACAGAAAAGTCTTTTAAAAACTAGGATAAGAGGATATCAGAAATCTTGTTTCTGGAAGCCTCCTGATGGGGCAGCGGACACAAGCCTGGGCTTCAAATGCTCTTGCTTCTTAGCTCTAAAAAATTGTCAAACCATTCCTATAATAAAAGATGGTGTATTATTAGCCTGGTGGGATTTTTTCCCCCACTAAATCCTCCTTTTCTTAGATGACCATATGTGTTTTTTTTTTGTTTGTCTTTTTTAAATACCAAGTTAGTGTTTCCCTAAAAAGTTAGAAATTAAACTCTGCTGAGATTCAGTCATTCTTTCCCAGAAGGATGACCAGTGGTGAAATGTCTAGAAACCCCAAAATATGAGCACATTGAAAGAACTGAGCCTCTTTACCCTGGAGGAAAGACTTAGGGGTATATAAAGGCTGCCACTGGGTATTTGAAATGCTTCTCTGTGAAAAGAGGAATACACTCACTGTTTGACATCAGATGCAGAGTAAGGAGGAAGATTTCAGTTTAAAATAAGTGCACGTTGGAAGCGTTAGTGACTGTCAGTGCTTGCTCAGTCTTAGAAAACGCATGGGGAAGGCAGGCTAAGCTTATTTGTGTATGTGTTCTATATATATTTGTGAACAATTCAGGAGACTATTTTATTTTATTTTATTTTATTTTATTTTATTTTATTTTATTTTCGAGACAGAGTCTCGCTCTGTCACCCAGACTGGAGTGCAGTGGTGTGATCTCGGCTCTCTGCAACCAACGCCTCCCGGGTTCAAGCAATTCTTCTGCCTCAGCCTCCCAAGTAGCTGGGACTATAGGCGCCCACCACCACGCCCAGCTAGTTTTTCATATTTTTAATTGAGACGAGATTTCACCATGTTAGCCAGGATGATCTCGATCTCCTGACCTCGTGATCTGCCAGCCTAGGCCTCCCAGAGTGCTGGGATTACAGGCATGAGCCACCGCACCCGGACCAGGAGACTTTAAGGAAACCAGTATTCCTAGTACTGATTACCAGAAAACACCAACAAGTAATGATAGATACTTATGGTTATTGAGCACTTCCTATATGCCAGGTACTGTATTAAATGTTATATAAGGTCCTGACTTAATTGCAATAACAGGTAGATATTACCACCTTTTAACACATGGAGAAAGCGGTATTAGCCTTTATAAGCTATGTCTCAAAGTTGCACAGTTAGTAAATGACAAATCTGGGATTTAAATCCAGGTGTAGCTGTCTCAACGTTTACACTGTATTATGTTGCTTCCACTATTAGGGAAGGAGTCTTTTTATTGAAATGTACTGTTAGGAGATGAAACTCTTTAAGTTGTGGGCACTCCTAGTTGAGCTTGGGGACTAGGAGAACTCAGAGTCTCTGTGTATGAGTGTGTGTGTGTACTGCTAACTCAGTTTCTCTGATTCATCATTTGAGAAAGGTTTTAGACTGTTCCTTAATGAGAGAGAAAGAAAATCCTTAATTCTAGGACTACTTTAAATGAGAGACAGAAGAACTAATGAGAGCAATGCTAATGTAGGATTCCACCTGGTTTAAAAGATTAAAACGTTAGCATTACTTACCTTTCTGTGATTGTACATATGTGTAGGTGTGTAATTTGGCTGAAAAGAACTTTATAACTTTGCTAACAAAAACTGAGAATGATTTTTAGGGAGACCTGGACCTATGGGGACAGGAAGAAAAATAGTCTTATGCTAGGTACTTTGGATTTGTTATTTTAGTTATTCCTCCTGACAGCCCTGCAAAATGGTTATTTGAGCATGGGGAACTGAGGCTCCAAGTTTCCCATGTGAGGAAATTATCAATGGTCACACAGCTTCTATATTGTAGAACAAGGATCTGACCTTAAATCTGTCTGGTTCCAAAGCTCTTTTCACTGTGCCAGATCTTTCCTTTCAATAAACATTTGTGCTTGGAACTATGGCAGCTTTGATCCTGATCAGTAAAATCATGGCAGCAGACACTTTTCTAAGCATATCCAAAGTGAAAGAAATACAAAGCAGACAATTTTACCGTGGAGCCAGCAGTGGGTGTGAGCAGCACCTAACTCCTTAAAAAGATAGAAGGAAGTGCAATGATCCAGGGAAACCATTTGAACTACTAATATAAGCTGGAAAAAGAATCACCTTAAGGATGGGTGAGATCAGCTCATGTGGGGATTGAGTAAGCAACTGTTGTAGCCTCCTGGCTGGTTATTTGGGGAAACAATCCAAAGGCAGAAGGCATCAATCTCATCTACCCGAAGAAGAGTTATACCTTGCCATGATTCTTTCCAAAGCCTCTGAATGTTTGTATTTAGCAAGAAGCAAATAGTGGGGAGTTGAAAATATCTGTAGACAGGAAGAAAAATTTCTCTTTTGTGATGCCAATAGTAAATAAAAATGTTTTAATTGATTTTCTCTTGCTCTGCAACTTTTTGATTCTGCTTGACCCATAATGCAGAGACATGTTAATAGATTGCACATGTCATAAGAATATTCTATACAAGAATATGGTAAGTTCCACTATGTATTTTGGTTCAAGGAGAGTAGAGGAAAAAACAGAAGTTATAATGCCACAGCTGCCACCAATACCAATAGTAAATGCTAATTGAGCACCTCATTTATCCCCAGCACTATATTATGTACTTTACACAAAGCACTATGTGATGGGCATTATTCTCCATCCTTTTCAGACAAGGAAACTGAGATCGATGGAGATTAAAGACTTTGCCTAACTTTCACAACCAGCAAGTGGCAAAGATGGGATAAACAATCCGCTTTCTAGGTCTCTAGACGGGCACTTGTCTACCGTAGCATGCTGCCTCCCTGGTGCACTTCGTTTTTCATCCTTTCAGATTTTCACTGTACATCTTGCTCACTAGACATTGATCTCTGATGAGGCTTCTGAGCATGTGTATTGGATAGGATCCAGTTGTTTCCAATATAAGACTAAGTAAAAATTGCAGAATCCCTTTTCTTTAATTCAGTGAAAGAAACCATTGATAGGGAGGCTTTTAAATTGTAACCAAAGGCTTCATTAATCTTATCCACTCCAGTATGCACTAGTTAGCATAATCATTGAGTAGTGATTAATTATTTAGACAATGCAGCCACACACTTCATACGTGTACTATTTAATTCAGTGATTAGAGCATGCATTTTTTGTTCCGGATTTATTTGATCACAGAGGATAAACTGAAGAGACACAATGTGATACTTAAATACATTATGATTCTCATAGCTTTCGGAAACTAGCTTTGTAGTATGAGGAACATTATATGTAAATATGGAAAATTAATGACCTGGTTAGTGTCTAGTCAGAACCCTGACTTCTCCCTTTGCAGCTCTTAACACTTAATAGAATCCTAAAGACTTAAAATGAAACAAGAGCAGGTTTATTGAATGAACAGACTGTTTCTTTCCAGACCACTAACCTATGCTTTACTAGTGTCCAATTTAATCGACACTGTATTGCTGTGAAGTGTCTCAGTGGCAGCCTGAGGATGCTCCCTAAGGCATCACACACCACCGTCTAGAGGGAAGCTGTGGACACCAGGGCTCAAAAACTGCCTGCTTTCTGCAGTATAAATGCCATTCAGTCTCTTCTTTTATGACCTGCAGTCTACAGATTCACACTCGTAGTTTCATTCGTGTATTCATTTACAAACATGATTAAATATTAATGTTTCTTCTTCAAAGATCATTTTCAGCAGGATATCCATCTATGTAAAAACCTGCTTACTTGTATTGCTTTTAATACAAATCTTTAGCTTTCAGTTCTTCGAATGCTTCACCAATCACCACTGAGTTTTTTAAAGACTTTTTTTTTTAGAGCAGTTTTAGGTTTACAGCAAAATTGAGAGGAAAGTACAGAGACTTTCTCCTGCCCCTACGCATGCATAACCTTTCCCATTATCAACATGCCCACCAGAGTGGTAATTGGTTACAATCGATAAGCCTTTACTGACACATCATTATCACTCAAAGTCCATAGTTAACAGTAGGGTTCACTCGCGGTATTGTACATTCTGTGAGACTGGACAAATGTATAATGACATGTATCCGCCATTATAGTATCATACAGGGTAGTTTCACTTCCCTAAAAATTCTGTGTGCTTTGTTGATTGATCTCCCCTTCCCTGTTAACCCCTGGCAACAGCTGATTTTTTTACTGTCTCCATGGTTTTGCCTGCCACTGATTTTTATTTTTTCAACTCAATTTCTCTAGTTTTGCACTTTGAGTCTGCTCTTTTGGTCAAGCTAAACTTCTTCCAGTTCCTAGAATATGACTTTTGTACATACCTTTTTATACACTATCATACACCAATCTGTTCTATACCAGTCATTAGATTTCATTCTCTTTAAAATCAGGATGAAGGCTCTCACCCACTTCAGGGAGCCTGTTTTAGTTCATCTAAGCACCCTGTTATTTTCCATTTTCCCAGTAATTGGTCTATTCAACCTCATTCATTCATTATCTTACAAATATTCATAAGATGTCCACTGCATGCCAGGCCCTACAATAAACTCCAGGAATAAAACAGGAATCAAGCCACACATAGAGCTTGCACTTAGTAGGGAATGTTAAGACGTCAAGAGATATCAAATGATAACAGAGTGAAATAAGTAGCAACTAGAAGGGCCATATGAAAGCACATAAGAGTGGTACCTAACCCAGGCTCAGGGTTTCTTGGATAAGATGAAGTCTTTACATGTCCTCAAAAAGGAATAAAGTTTATCCAGGTTAAAAAGTATTCTAGGCAGAGGGAATAGCATGTTAGAAGTCACAGAGGTAAGGATTTAAGAATCATTTTAAAGAAATGGAAGGTAGAATATGAGCTCATGAATTAAAAAGAACATGGAAAAGGAAAGTCAAGGCCATTGTAAAGACCCTTGCAAGCCGTGTGAAAATGTTGTGTTCTATGAATGTGCATGTTTAGTGCAGCTTTGTAGGCAGTGTCATTTTACAGTTAAACTCACAGGATTTAAGATCGGGAAGGAATTCTCATACCATTTTTTACTCTACTTGCTCATCTGCTGAGTACTCCATTTAGAGTGACTATTCAGGAAATATTTTTAAGGGACCTGCATTTAAGCTATCATTAAAAAGTTTTCATCCTCTCTTCCACTTAGACTTAAATGAAACAAGAGCAGGTTTATTGAATGAAGACTACTAAGTAAAAATTGAAAAATTCTTTTTCTTTAATTCAGTGAAAGAAGCCTCCTGAAAGGCCAGTAGTAATGTTTTTACTTTTACAGTCAATGAAATAATGGGACATCCTTAGGGCCAGAATTTAAATCTAAAGCCCTGAGTAGAAACAAAACATGAATAATTCCTATATTCAGTATCTTTTGTGTATTCTCTCTTGTACAACAATATAAACAAATGTAGTTCACCCAGTGTTCTACAATTACTCTCTATTCCTAGATATAGATTAGAAATGTTGAAAGAAAGAAGCCCGGTGCGGTGGCTCACGCCTGTAATCCCAGCACTTTGGGAGGCTGAGGCGGACGAATCACGAGGTCAGGAGACCGAGACCATCCTGGCTAACATGGTGAAACCCCGTCTGTACTAAAAATGCAAAGAATTAGCCGGGCATGGTGGCGGGCGCCTGTAGTCGCAGCTACTTTGGAGGCTGAGGCAGGAGAATGGCGTGAACCCGGGAGGCGGAGCTTGCAGTGAGCCGCGATCGCACCATTGCACTCCAGCCTGGGCTGCAGAGCGAGACTCCATCTCAAAAAAAAAAAAAAAAAAAAAAAAAAAAGACAAAAAGTATCTGGGGATTGGCAGCACGTTCTCAAGCTAATGTCTATGGTTCTTCAAATTTTATAAATATTTTTGTTTTTTAATGCTATGATGAGAGTTGGGCAGGGAACAGCGATCAGAGAGGAATGGGAATTTAGCAAAACTGTCAGCCTTCCTTGTTGTGAAATTTGTACGTGGTGTTATGGAAACTCACATGCTGCTTTGTGGTTTACCTGTGAGATTCACTCCTGCCTCAAGTTCGCCACATTGTGAGCAGGGTGGTTAGCACATTTGCTAAGTGTATCTTTGAATGAATTCTATTATTTTAATGTATATTAAAATTGTATAGAAATTTGTCAATAATTAAAAGATAAGAAAACAAAAATTACAAAATGTAGTACGTTCAAATTCTTTAAATATTTGGGATTTTTTTTTTTCCTAAGAAAGAAGATCTAAAGCCAAATGAAAGGTTTTGATAGAGGAAAAGTTCGTATTTAATAACTCTTGCAAAACATGATTTCATATCCTGTTATGATACTTGCATGAGAATTCTGTATACCACATTCATAGCTTTTCAATTATTGGAAAGATAAACATGTAGTTAAAATTGCATAATCGGTTTAACCAAAAGAAATACTACCAGTAAGACTTACGTAGGAATGTTCATAACAGCTGTAATCGTAAGAGCCCCAAACTGGAAACAACACAAATACAACAACTGAGTGAACACGTAAATTGTGATATCTTATTACAATGAAATACTACTTAATAAAAGGGATTGAATTACTGATGCACATAACAGCATGGATAAATTTTAACAAAACATTTAAGCTTAGCAAAAAAAAAAAAAGCCAGATTCAAAATAGATACACATTGTGTAGTTTCATTTATATGAAATCTTAGAACAGGCAAAACTAATCTATAGTGACAGAAAGCAGATTAGTAGTTGCCTGAGGGTCATGTGGGGGAGACAGAAAACTGCAAAGGAGTATGGAGCATTTGAGGTGATGGATTAGACTGGAGGTTACATAGATGTATGTATTTGAAAAACAAATCAAAATTGGAGCATTTTATTTAAATTGCACCTTGATTTGAAAATTTAAAAGAATGTTTTTTTCCTGATAATATCAGCTTATAGAATATGGAATAATTATGATAAATGTTCTTTGTTCTAAAAGTAATATATTGAGTTTTGAGAATATTACAGAATTTTCAACATATATCTTAGAATTATTGGGTTGTACCGTGGCTATAATCTATGAACTAGAGTGGTCAAACTCTGTAATAGGATAGATAATTTTAAACATTTACTAAAATGTAATATGTAAATTTTAAAATTTCTCACACTCTAATGTCATATTTCAACTTCAATCTCTAATTCCATAAATTATGGTTAACACTACTTTGTATTGTGAAAGACCAAAGTGAAAGAATATTGGCTTAATTCCAAAGATATTTCTAGATACAAAACTCCAATTGACAGTGTGAAAGCAACTTTGATATCTTCTATTTAAAGAAAGAGAGTACTGAAAAATAGTTTTAACTTTCCTGGACTATTATATTTTCATAGACTTCTATTGATAAACCCTAAGCCTATTATGGGAACAGGGATCCATCACAGTAAACTATTGAGATAATTATTTCTTCCTTTCTATTTTGTCTATCTTTGAGACACATTTGTCAGTTGTATTTTAACATTATAAAAATTATATAAAAGAAGCAGAAGATCTTTGTAAATCTTGTATTAGCATTTATTTCTATTCACACTTCTTCTTAGCCATGTTGGGGATAGGATGTGTTACTTCACCTTTCACTTCAAAGGAGTAAATGCTTATTCTTCATGTTCCTTTCCACTTCGCACTGATAAAAAGTGTTCATGCTTTTCATTGTACATTCTTATACTTCTGTGAACCACAAGAATTAAGTGAATTTAAATGATCCTTTCAGTAGAGATAAAAGGTCAAAAATCTGTGGTCCCTTCGTCTAATGTGTGTTCTTTTTTTTCTTTTAAAAGTCTTGTACTATTTCAGACATTTAATCTAGGACCACATTTTTTTGTCTTCATAAAAAAGAAACCAATTGTTAAGGCTGCCAGAACTAAACATATTGAAACATAATATTTAATAAGAACTTGAATCTGTTTTTGGTAGGAAGAAAATAATTGGTTGGTCCTTTCGTTTATCATAGTGAGCCAGACAACTTCAGCCAAAGGCTAAGTGGGAGACCAGTAATATAATTTTAAATGACCTTGACCTTCTGGTGAAAGGCTAAAAAATAGGTGATAGCTCATTTTATCATTACATTGGGTAATTTAGTATAGCTACCACAAAGCCTTTGTAAAATGAGGTTAAACACAAATCAAGAGGTTAAATAAACATGGGATTTTTTCAAAGCTACACAGTCTTTAATATGCTAAATATGATGAATACATTATTTTTGTTAGCCCCACGCTTATTTTGCTATGTGAATATAAGTTTTTCTGTTTGCTTTTTTTCTTTTCTTTCCTTTTTTTTTTTTTTTTTTAAACAGGGTCACACTCTCTCGCCCAGACTGGAGTGCAGTGGCCCAATCTCAGCTCACTGTAACCTCTGCTTCCCAGGCTCAAGTGATTCTCCTGCCTCAGCCTCCCAAGTAGCTGGGACTACAGGTGTGCACCAATACTGCCCAGCTAATTTTTGTATTTTTAGTAGACAAGGGGTTTCACCATGTTGACCAGGATGGTCTCGAACTCCTTACCTTAAATGATCCACCCGCCTTGGCCTCTTAAAGTGCTGGGATTACAGGCGTGAGCCACCGCGTCCAGTCTATAAGCTCATTTTGCACTTTAAAAGTTCAGTTTTCCCTTCAGTTATCCAGAAAAATTAGATGTCATGGCAACCTTTTAAGTTAAATTATTAATGTATTCATTATACATTTATTGGACAACATTTCTGTGCTACACATTGGACAAGGTACTATAGGAAATTATGCAGGTATGGTCTCGTCTCTGCTGAGCTGAGTATCTGTCGCTTCTGTACGTTCCATGCTCTACATGTTTAAAAATTATGCCTAGCATTTCTAATTTTTAGGAATTAACATTTTCATGAGGACATTGCAAATCCTGTAACAACATTTCACACATGTATTTTAAGCTACAGTTTATCTCTATGTGACTATATTTAGCTCCTTAACAGGGGGACTCTGAGATCCAAAGAGCTGACACATGAATTAAAGCAGGGGTGAGTCATGTGGTATATAGCATTTATATACCCCTGATAGTATAATCGATAACAGTAAAAGCTTTGGGTCAGCTAGGGGTCTCAGGAGTCATCTCTGCTTAGGAGTGAGAAGAAAACCTGACTGTATTCAGGGATTCACCAGGGGTGTGTTCAATGCCAGTTTCCCTAGTCTCACCTACAAAGGTATGAGTCAGTCCTTGAAGGGGAGGATTCAGTATTTATTTTTTAACTAAGCTCTAATGCAGTGCAGCTGGACTGAGTACCACAACTTTTGGAAACCAGTGATTTAGCCCAGTCTCCAGTATAATGTAAAACTTTTACTTACATCTCTCAATAATGAAACTCATTCACCCCTGCTTGAATGCTGCTGGTATCAGAACTTAGCACCTCTGAAGGGGAATGTTTTTCACTTTTAGTCACCTCTAGTTATTAGCAAGGGTTTCCCTTTGCTGAGTTAGTATGTGCTTGCTTTCTGTGTCTTCCTCCTTCTAGACTTTCACAGAATAAAACTAACTTCTCTTTTTTATTATAGTCCTCCCGTAGGCTGCCACATGAAGATAGCTAAATCTGCTCTTTCTCAGAAATGTGCACTCTGCTGAACAATATTTTGAACGTCATAGCCTCGGATCACATTATGATGGCTAAAGAGATGTAAATACAGCTGGCCTTCAGATATAATTCCATCTATAAAATTCTTCATCTGTTCCTTTTTTTTTTTTTTTTTTTTTCAATTTTCCTCCTTTGGGAAACTAACAGCTATAATTTGGGATGGGGAGAAGCCTGTGATGAAAACACATGTAACTGCGTGATTTCCCTCTGTCCGGCTAATACAGGGACACAAATTACACAGACGGTTTCCCCTACTAATATTAACGAAGAAGAGCTGATTGAAAGGTAGCCCTGGTGATGGGTGTGTAAGGAGGCGAGAGGTTCCCCTCCTTACACACCAATGTAGAACAAACCACGTGTGCTTTTTTGTTGGTTGTTTAAGCAGAAAAACTGGAAATGAACTTAAAAATTATGCTCTTGTACTTCTCTAGCTGTTGCTAAAATGATCTCTAGAGGATTTTACTCATGTGGGGCTGCTTAAAAAAAGAAAAAAGGACAGTGACAAATTGGAGTGCAGAAAAACAAAAGTGATAAAATTCTTAGAAAACAAGGTTTGTCAGAAAAGGTGAACCTAACTTGATATGTTGAGCCAGAAGGAAAAGAAAAAAAACTTAGAGGACACTTGAGAATGATCCAAAATATACAATGAAATACATTACTGGGACAGAAATCAATTATTCTCATTAACAAAAAGGGCAGCTCTTGGGGTGACAGCCTTAAACTCTGCCAGGAATAAATGATGTGAGTTTCAACATTAGAAAAGCTTTTGCACTTTTTTCTAAGTCCATGAAGAAAGAAAATCGGGCAGGAGGAGGTATTAAAAACAGGTGTTAAGAGACACCATTGTGAAAACTTCTTTGACAAAAACATTTAAGGCTGAGATGGGGCATCCAGCCCACAAATAAAATACATTATGTGTTAAATCAGTCCTGCTATATGCAGCCTCATAAATGTAGTATGAGAAAGCCTGTTAATATAAATTATGGCTGTATTGGTACCACAGGCTCCTCTGTATGTTAAATATACAATGTTATAGTAATGGCTTTTGTTTATACTAATTACCTGCCTGCTTTCATATGCGTTATTTACCATCATTCTGAAATTTCTTTGGCCAATGTAGAATTTCTGAATAATTTTGCATATGTGTGGAACAGAGATACTGAATATTAGTTATGCAGAGCATATCACAGCTACATCTTTAAAGTTTTAGGGAGAAAAAAACACTTTTTTTCCCCCAGAAGCAACGGAAAAGTTGACTCTTGTTCATACATTTCCATTTTATTTTCATTCCATTCCTCAGCTCTCCACTGACCTCTTTTAATAATAGAGAAGTAGATATCAACCAGAAACTTCAGGGTAATGTGAATTTTATCTTTCAACTAAGAAACACATTATATCCATAAGTGTTTCTTTTATAGACCTAGACAACGTGAAACTCTGAAAACCAGTGGCTCCCAAAGAGCCCTTATTGAGGTTCTGCAGTTGGATCTGTGTTAGAGATCAAAGACATGCTTCCCACCCAGTCATACAAAGGAAAGTGACCCAAAGTAGTCATTGTTTGTTATTTGAAGCTTATCTATTCCAAGTGAGTGTTAATTGGGGGATCATAGGCTGTGATCCCTAGCTCCAAACAGCAAACGTGAGAGTCACTAATTATTCTCTTCTTTGATACTTTCCTAGAAAGCTTACCGTAATTAATGTGCTTTACAAAAAATACAAGGCCTAGTTTGTAAGATGAAATCTGTTTGGAGAATCTATTGATAATGAGTATAATACACATTTATGTTTAGGCTCTTTTTTTGGACAATGTTTAGTGTTTTGAGGATGACATAATGGATCCTTATTATATACATATACTATAGTGAGCTTAGGCAGTCCAGAAAGAGCATCTGGCATGAAGGCTATGAAAAACAACCTTACGTGATTAGAGGGTTCAGAGCTCTGCACCCTGCCACTTCTGTTGTATCACTGGGAGAAGCCCCGTTAATCTTATTAAACATTTAAAATTATCTGTAAGTTTAACACAAAGATCCTAAATGTGTTTTTGTCAATACAAGAGCCAGGCAAAAACTGGTATTTTATCAGCTGTTTTACTACTTTTCAAGTTACAGTGTACTGTTCTCCACCAAAGAGACAGAAACATTAGTATTCAGTAACAGCCCCAACAGAGACACTGTTTGCAGAGTAATAGGCTCATGTGAAAAAAAATGAGTGATCTTATGATTAGGGACTGAATATGGAATTATAATACTCCAAGAACTGAGAATAACTGCAGTGTCTGGGACGTGGAATAAGGAAAGAATGTGAAAAGATGATGGAAAATTTACTTGAATAGTCTATACTTGAAGATTTCAGGACATAGAATCAATGCTAAATTCATTAAAGCAGGATTAGGAAACCAGGATTGCTGGACAATGATGAAAATTGTATCCCTTTTCTAACTCCATCTTCCAAAAGCCCTTACAAACTTTCTCAAAACTCATCAGTGACTCCCTTATCAGTAAATCCAATAACTTTTCCTCTGCCACTTCTTATTTGGTCATACTCTACTCTTGACATCTTTCTTCATAGGCTGCCTTTCTTTGCCTTCTATGATACCAAGTCTCCTGATATATATGCAAACCCTCTGTTCATTCTTCTGTTTCTATTAGCTCTTTCCACCCTAATATCATCTTGTAGTGCTATTGCAATAGCCTCTAAATAGGTCCTCCTGATTGGTATTGCCTTTATGATGGATAAGACAACAAGAGTCACTGCTCTACTCACAAATATTCAATGGCCCTCCTCACTATAAACACTTCAGGACTCAGGTTCTAGGTTCCTCACAACCAACTTTATCACCATTGCATTTTTCATGGGTCCTTGTCTAGCCAAATTTGTCAGTAGTGCCTGTCCATATTTTCTTCCATAATTCACTTCTGGATTTATTACAAGTTAGATTCTCTCAAAATTTAGCAATAATCTACTTCTTATTGTTCCTATAAAGAGCCACAAAAGATTTGAGGTGGTTGAAAAGAATACTTAACACACAATAAAGCGAAAGAGTTTTAAATTTTGAAAATCTGGATTGTTTTTATCATCTTCCTTTTGTTTTAATACCCATAAAGAAAAGAAAAAGATACTCTTAAGAGTTCATCAACAGTACAGTGATTTATAATCCTTTGGGTATATACCCAGTAATGGGATTCCTGGGTCAAATGGTATTTCTGGTTCTAGATCCTTGAGGAATTGCCACAGTGTCTTCCACTACTATGAAGATACATGCACATGTATGTTTATTGCAGCACTGTTCACAATAGCAAAGACTTAGAACCAACCTAAATGCCCATCAATGATAGACTGGAAAAAGAAAATGTGGCACATATACACCGTGGAATACTATGCAGCCTCACAAAAAAAGGATGAATTCATATCCTTTGCAGGGATGTGGATGAATCTGGAAACCATCATTCTCAGCAAAGTAACACAGGAGCAGAAAACCAAACACCACATGTTCTCACTCACAAGTGGGAGTTGAACAATGAGAACACATGGACACGGGGAGGGGAACATCACACACTGGGGCCTGTCGGCGGGTAGGGGGCTAAGGGAGAGCTAGCATTAGGAAAAATACCTAATGTAGATGACGGGTTGATGGGTGCAGCAAACCACCATGGCACATGAATACCTATGTAACAAACCTGCATGTCCCGCCCATGTATCCCAGAACTTAAAGTATAATTTAAAACAGAGTTCATCAATAAAGAAAATTGAAAATTATATTCCCAAGGGGAAGTTTAAGCATTTCATGTTTATGTACATAAAATATCGAACAGTTTTGTGTATATCTTGACTCCAAAATTTTATTTCCTGAAACAAAATATTTATTTATTGGAAGATAGAAATAGAGACTAAAACTAGAATCTGTCCTACCTACACTTTAGAATTAATATTTTAATTCTGTGTTGGGAATTAAAATTGCTGTTTCTTAAAGTTAAAAAAAAATTATAGGATTACAGATTTTAAAAAAAGAAGAACATTTACTTGGTCATTGCATTTTTGTCTTTGCCCTGAAGACAATTCTTTTGCACATCTTCACCACGGCAGTAAGATGTTAGTGTAATTAAGTTGTCATGTAAAAGTTGTGATTCTGAAGTTTCTAAATTAATGTCTCAGGTTTTTATGAGAAATACATTTATGAAAATTCTTCCTCTCCTTCTTTCCCTGACTCGAGTCTCTCTGCTATTTTTCTAGGCTTGTGACACTGACTACCTTCTCTCCTTACTCTGTCAAGTCTCTGAGTAACCTTCCTCATGGTTGTGACTTCACTTAACACATGCATACTGTTATCTTCTCCCCAGGTCTCCTTCCTGTGCATGGGACCCACATAGAAAAATATAAGGCAGCATATATTATAGATTGGCAGCATATATTACAAAACGTATATGGCAGCATATATTACAGATTGATGTTCTGAAAAGAGTAAGGGCTTTGGAAGTGGAAAGATGTAGATGTGGTTCTATCGGTTCTCATCTTGGGGGCTGCAAACAGGGTAGTTGATCTCTTTGATCCTCATTTTCTTCATATTTAAAATGCGTATATTAGTTTTTATCTAAATATGGTTGTATAATACAATATATAAAAATGACAAACAGAATCTACTGGATAATAGATAATTAGTAACAGTTGTTGCTATTATAAATCTATTCTTTGGGTTTATAACAGACCAGGAATATGAGAGAGAGTATAAGTCTATTTGAAATGTACCAAAGAAAAGTATTGACTTGTCCCTTCCACATATACAGACTGATTGATTCTGGCCTAATTGATAAGTGTACATCTAGGGGTTATCGACCCATAGGTCTCAAACAGGGGCAGTTTCACCCCATAATGAGGCACTTGGAAATGTGGATATGGAGAATGTATTGCTGGTTGCTGCAATGTCTGAAGAGCGTGTGCTATTAGCATTTTGTGAGGGGAGTCTGGTGGTGAAGGCAGGCATTTTAAATGTCCTGCAATGAACAGGATAATCCCACCAACAAAGAACTTGTCTGTCCAGGACGCCAGTAGTACCTCCAATGAGATGATCCTACAGTATCACCCTCCCTTAGCCATGGCTTGTCAGTGTAAGACCCTGAGAATTAAGAGTCACTTTTAGGACCACCCTCGAAGCATGAGCTTCCATCAAGATCCATTGAGCTTAGTGCTTATCCCAGCCCTCTCAGGCCTTTTCCAGACCCAAGACTTATTAACCAAGTGTCTGAAAGGCTATATGGAAGAAGGTGATAAGCTTACTCCTCTACGGAGCACGGATAGGAAATGAATTCCTACTGGGTTAAGAGGGATTTAGGTCAGCTCTACAAAGAATGATTTGATTATGAATGTTGTCAAAACTCAGCATAGGTTACAAATGAAAGTGTTTAAATCTCCTTCAGAGGATATTAAGAACAGGATTACCCTTCATACTGGAAATGTTGTGAATATAATCCTGTCTAGAAGCAGGAAGTGGATAAGAAGGTGGTCTCAAATGGTTCCTTCTAGTTCTGTTACATGAACTCTAAAAGGCCAGCTAGGATTTTGTAAAATATATCCTCTCTTTCTCAATCCTGTTCCTTTATTGCTCCCTACTTTCCACTTTTACAAACCCCAAACCTAAGAGAGCGCACTTTGTTCTTGAGGGTAACCACACTTATTAGGTACTTCCCCTAAGGAACCCTAGTATTCAATTAGTGGGAAATAATATAATGATAACTCATTATACTCCATTTCAATACATGCTGTATATACCCAAATAATACCACAGAGATAATATATACGCAGGAGATTATGCATATAAACATTAATCTATCTTAATGTTTCTTGAGTTATTCCTCTCTATTGAAAGGACCTGGGGAATTGAAAGCACGTCATTATTTTTCAGAGGCTATATGTGGCATAGTCATCAAGAGAGGACTGAGATAACTTATGGCTAAAAGTTGCAATCAAATATGCGTATCTAGTTGTTTTCATTTTATGTCTCTATTTGGATAAATGTAAAGATAGGTAAAAAAGACCTCAATGCAACTATTTGCTTTTGATTTGGTTTTATTAATGTCTAATCACCAGTTGGACTAATTTTCTCACTGGTTGTTGAACAAAGCTGACCATGCTGACTTCATTGTTTGCTTTGTTGATTGCTTCTGTGGTGGGCAAAATGTAGAGAGAACTGACACATCGAGGCCCTAATCTAGGGCACAATTTCCTTATATGTTGTTAAAAATGAAAGCACCTCATCTCTGATCAGTTTCCCTCCATTGGTATTGCCTCCTAGATGTTAATGGTTCCATTACATTATTTCACACTGCTGCAGGTGCTTCCTCCTACCTGTCTTTTCTACGTGTAAATTCCAGAATAGCATTTTCTCTTTGGAAGTCATTTGTCCATCACTTCATCAGAATGACTTTGTGATCACGAACACTTTCTGTATTTGAAAGGCTCTTTAATACAAAATTTATAAACAGTACGTATGTCACTATTAGGATAGAGCTGTGCTCATTTAGGATAGTAATGTCTTTTATATACAGAGCATTAGTTAACATTTTGATAACTTTTTAAAAGTGTTTGAATCACTGATTCATTTATCTAACAAATATTTGCTAAAACCATGATATGTTCTAGGCATTGGGACATTTGGCTAGAAGCTGGGAATTGACAAATGAAAAAGATTTGGTTTCTGACTCCTACGAGATCAATCTAATGGGGCAGATAGGCATGTAAACAATTACAGTACAATGTGATAAGTGCTATAATATCAATATGTACAAGGTACTGTAAGAACACAGATGTAGGGATGCCTTGCTCTCTCAGAGAAGGGAAAGGAGGAGAAAAGAGTGAAAGGAAAGGGTGCACAAAGGAGGTGACATCTGAGCTGAAACTCGAAAAGTAGAATTTCACAGAATTTCATGGGTGAGGGCAGAATGAGGGCAAAGTAGACACACTTAATGTCTCACTGTTAGTCTAAATTGTCTTTGTTTAGGAGTTAAGCAGGAATGAATGAATGAAATGGCATTCCTGATAGAAATTAGCTAGAAAGCTTAGCAGTTATATCATTAGGTCAGAGAAATTGCTCACTTGGAATAAGTAATTTGGTGAGGAGAAGGATCTTTTTTGAAAGTGGAATGATGTTGCTTCCTTTTTATTTTTTGCAATGTTCTCTATATTTCAGAATGATAAATACCAAAAATAAAACAAGAGACAACACAAATACCCCTGTAATTTTATCCTTATTTCTATGGTCATTTGGACAACATGGTTAAAATTCACATAATGAGTCTAAATAAATACTGTAATTATTAAAGCTGTCCTGTGATTGGTAGGACTTTATATTGATAAGGACTGTGGTATCTCATCACTCAAGGAATCAACAGGCAAAATGATCAAGCATCTACTACATGCAGCTATGGTCTAATGTGAAAGATATAGGTTAGGTTAGGAGATAAAGAATAAATACTAAAGGAATTAAGTGACCATATAACTTATTATCCAAACCATTACAGAAGGAAAGGGGTTGACTAATAACTACATCAGAACAACAGGAATAAACTAAGTTTATCCTGAGCAAACCTTACCACCCTACTAATGAGTACAATCCCTTTCCAAATGAGTTATACAAGAAATAAAAACGCTGGGGATAAAGGGGAAGATCACTTTGAGTGGAGAGCAGGCAATATGTTGACTGGTTAAAGGATGGTGAGGCCTTTTCATGTGTGAGTGGTACCATGGGCATAAGTATGGAAGGCAGGAATATCCTAGAAAACAGAGAATATTTCAAGAGGAACAGAGTAGTAGGCTATGTAAAATTGCCAATAAAAATTTTAAAAGACAAATAAAAGGTGAGATTTATGAAAACCCCATTGGATTTTGAAATTAGTTTTCCAATACTCCATTCTCTTCTTAGTCCAGCTATCCAATAAAAAGCATTCTCTCTCTGATCAGTACTGCCTCCCTAGGCTTCATTAGATCAGTTCTACTTCTCCAGTACTTGAATTTGAATATGAATTTTTCCTTTGCCCCTTTCTTGGAAGTTTTCCATACATCCCACACTTGCCCATGACTAGGACTTAGATTTTAGTTCTGCTTTTTGGGTCAGTCTGTGCCCTGAGGCCATGTACCAGAGCCCTGTCTCCTGACAGCTCCTCCAGACTCTGTACTACACAGAGCCCTAGCTTTTCTGCTTAATTGTAAGGGATTATCAGAAAGTGTTAACTTCAGGCAACTCATTTAATATCACTGGACGCCATGTTTCTCATTCAAAAAACTCAGAGGATTGGACGAAATGATGTAATAAATGCCAAAGTGTTTTAATTTTCTAGTAGAAGAATCCCCAGTAAATCCACAATAATTCTTATGGGAAGATTCCTTAACTCAGAAGAAATCATGTGAGGTTGCAAATGCCAGTCATCAAACACAAGCCTTGCACGTAATGCCTTAGCCATGGTAATTGGTTGATAAATGTTATTTTTTTAATGATAAAAAAGACCAATCTTCACAAAACTATGTGCCTGACTCATTTAAACTTTAAGTACCATTCTTATTCAATGATGTTTCATTTTAAAATTTTTTCTTTAACTGAAAAGAAAGCATGAAAAATGTACTTTCATATGTCATTTAAAAGTCATCTGTAAATCTAAATTATGTTACTATAAAATAGAGAAAACATTTATATATGTTATATATGTAAATCTTTTATATAAAAACCTGATATATACTAAAGTATGAAGAGACTTAGTAGAGCCAGATCAACACAACTGGTAAATTATAAAACCTACAGTATAACAAAGTAGTATGACTGATATCACTATCTAACTGCAAATAATATTTTGTGCCATGTTCAAAGCAGGCCCTATGTAATGGAGCTCAACTTACATTTTCCTGTCAATCTACTTTTAAAGAAGGTCTGAAAATGAGGGAAAAGAAAGGAAGGAATGAGGAATGAGGTATGAAATGAGGGAAAATGGGAAGTTTAAAAAAAACTGTTTAAACGGAGTTATGTTGACTCAAACTTGGGGAAATTATCTTAAAACAGCTAGGATAACAGCCTATCAGGCCTTTTCATCCCCTATCATGAGTACTACATGGAGCACAAAATTTTGAATCAAGGGAATGCTTTATTTGTTTAGTAAGAAAATGCCTCAATGTATTTGGCAAGAAAGCAGCTATTAAATACATATTCATTATTTACAGTAGTCCTGAAAAGACTAACACAACATTAAAATGCATTGATGCTAACATTAGTATAATATCCACATTCATCACAGAACCACATTTCTTTAAAGAGACTAGTTATGGTTACTCATCCATAATATAATATAATTCTTTGTGAAATAAATAAATAAAAAATAAAAATAAAAAACTCAAAACACCTGTTTTTCAAAAATGTACCAGATACAGACTGTGTTAAAATCAACTGTAACACTGGATTGAGCTGAAATAATCTCTGGTTTTCCCTTCAATTCTCACTTCTTAGCATTAACAGTGGCCATACAGATGCATACTTTAAAAAAACATAGTTTTAGAGAAGAATTAATTTTGTAAGTTGGCTTTTCCAATAAAACAATTCTTCAGGTTAAAAGAGTGATTCCTGGAGTGTATAAAATTAACAAGCAGTCAGAAATATGAGGTGGCTGCTTAAATTAGAAAAGGCCTGAATCGCCCAGAAAACTGTGTGTCTAAACATTCTCACTTGTTCTTGTCTTGAGCACTGAGGTTTTTTCCTTATCCTCCTTTTATACAGTCTTGCCTTAGCAGAAGCCACATATTATGAGTTCATTTAGCTTTATGTTTGTTTAAATGTGTTTCTATAACGGCGTTTTATCTTAGAATCATTTAGAAGAGAAATTACCTCATTCTTTATAATGGATTTTGTGAGAATATTACTTTTCTAATTTTTGATTCTATTGCATATACTTCTTATTACTGAATATATGGCTTTGCTATTGACATTGCCCTTGCCCAAAACTGCCAGGTCACTGGTGACTTAGAATCAGTGAAAACAATATCTTTTTAACTTTTAAATGGTGTTTTATAATATACCATATTCTTGATTCATAAGGCACAATGTGGTCTGTAAAATAATCTCTTGTTTAAAGAAGGAACTAGGCCAGTGTGCATGTAACACTAGTTGATTTTTGGACGCATCCTGCAATCCTGTCCTCAGGTGCATCATTAACTTGCTCTGCACCTCTAATTTAACTTCATTTTCATTTGGAAAACGAGAAAGATGATGTTATCAAAACAGGATTGTTTACAACCTACGGAGGTCATGATTCATGGCTTGCCCTGCATATTTAGTGCCTTACAATTTCTAAACAGATCTCATTTATATTACGTCATCTGTGGGGCAGCAACATAGGAATTTCTAGGTGAGATTCAGATTTAATGTCTTATGTAAATCTGTAACAAAATAGAATCAGGAGCAAAGCCTGACTCTGATTTCTCCTTGATGATTTTAAATTCTGCATCTTGATAAAATAAATGTATTTATCAGTAAAAATCCAAACCAGTAGTCTTCTCTCCTTCCTTTCTTTCCTCCTCTTACCTCTGCTTGCCTGCACTAGCTTATTCTTGCTGTCTCCATCATTAACTTTCTTACCTTACTCTTTTTTTAACCACACAGAATGACACATTGAAACACGCACACAATATGACAACAACAACAATAGCAACCCATAATTCTCAATTTTGTAGGCATGAAAAGATCCCTGGCTCTTTTTATGGCTTTGAAGTGGAGTCAATTTGGAACTAGTTACAAAAACTAAAGAGTATGTCTTTGGTTCTTTGCAGTAATCTCCAGCAATACTGAATGTAACTACTATATCACATTTACTTACTGACGGTCATCTATAGTTCTGAAGTTTTTTAATCCAGATTTGGACACCTATGAAAATAGTGTTTCAGTTTAATCTAATAGAAAAGAGAAAGCTTTGTCCTAATTTTGTCCTACTTTATTCACATTTTGAACATGTTTACTTTCTCTTCCTAAGAGCTTTTTATATTTCAGGAATGCCAAATCACTTACTTTTTTCCTCCATTCTTTTCTATGTATGTATTCAAAACTTTATATAGCCATGCCGTTTCAATTTCTGTGGTCTTAAACTTATAATTACATTGCATAAACTCTAGCAACTGTCCATGGTCTTTTAAAAATATGCTCTCTTGGGCCTTAACATTGAATAGTTGCATATAATCTCTTTCCCAATTTGGATAATTTGTAGTTTCTAATTCTGTGTACAATAATTTGATTAGTCCATTGTATTGGGCAAGTGTAACTCATCTTCCCAGAGTTATAAATAACAAAGGTAAAAAGAAAGAATTTCTTATTCACATTGATTTAATAAAAGAGGTAGACAAAATATTAAAAATTACACATTATTTAACTTGTCCAATAGAATCATTTAAAGTATAGAATAGATACATTTACCTGTTTTTTTTTTTAGCTGCCTGATTTGGAATGTTTAGTTTTGCATCATTAATTTGGGAAACTTGGGGCCTAACATGTAGCTAGTACCTCATGCATAATAAGCATGCCATAAGTATTTGCTCTTGCTATTCATTATTTGAAATTTCTTCCACCTCAAAGAAATCTTGTTTTCTTCTGATTTAGAATCAGTTTGCCTGGTGCCAGAATAGTCAATTAAGGAAACACTCTGCTGCGCAATCAGGTGTAAAAAAAAAAAATGCTTTGCTATTTGGATGGATTTTTATGTATTTGCAGTTGAATTAGCACTATGAAAAAAAATAAAAAGCGTCTCTCCTTATTAACTTTCAACCACAAACTTTTATTATTATATAAAAGGTACACTGTATTACACTGTATAACAAAAAATCGTTGACTGCTCAACATCAGCAGTGTACTATGTCATCATGATTGTCTATTTTAATTTAAGCCAGTGGGTCATTTGTTAGTGTCTTCCATATACTGTGTTTGTGTTTGATTTACAGTTACTTTATACATAATATTAATTACATCATGTCCAATAAGAGCCAAGTGATGAGCATATTGAAAATATTAGAACACTTATACAATTCTGTGAAAAATAAAAGTAGTAATTTAAAAATGACTGTAATGCTTAATTTTATGTGTCAGCTTGACCAGGCCACGGATTGTCCATATATTTGATCAGACATTATTCTAGATGTGTCTGTGAGGGTGTTTTTGGATGAAATTAACATTTGGATCAGCAGGTTGCCCACCCACTAAACACTGCCCCCCACCCCCCGCCAACCCCCGGCCAATGTGAGTGGGTCTCAACCAATCAGTAGAAGTTCTAAACAGAACAAAAATGTCTGACCTCCCTGCAAGAGAAAGGGAACTCCCCCTGCCTGGATACTCTGAGCTAGGACATTGGTCTTCTTTTTGGCCTTTGTCCTTAAGCTGAAACATTGGTTCCTCTTGTGTCTGGAGCCTGCCAGCTTTTGGAATGAAACCTACACCATCAGATTTCCTGGCTCTCAGGTCTTGGTACTTAGACTGTGACAAAGAACTTGGTACTTGGCTGTCCTGGGTCTCGAGCTTGCTGACTGCAGATCTTGAGACTTCTCAACCTTCATAATTGTGTGAGCCAATTCCTTATAACAAATCTCTTTATATATCCGTGTGTGTGTGTGTGTGTGTGTGTGTCTGAATACACACACACATATATTCTATTGGTTCTGTTTCTCTGGAGAATCTTAACTAATAACAGTGACCAAAAGTATTTAAAAATTTTAAATGTCATTAATGAAATAAGTTACTCACCAATTATAAAGATGCTGAAGGACCGAAATAAGAAACATACAACATGTGAATTTTAACATTCTATGTAATCGATGGTGATCAGAAAGTGGCGAAACAAAGGTATTGGTAAAAGATGAAAAGAAACATTTTTGAAGATGAGTATTGACAATAGATGTTTAGTGATCTAATAATTCAGAATAAGGCTAAACATTTATTCCAAACTTTTATAGGCTAAGCATGATAAAAGCCATTGACAAAAGTTTGTTGCAACCCCCTAGATGTTTCCAGAGGTTCTGGTTTTGTTAGACTCTCCTAAATTTGAGACAATGGTAAGAGGTCAGGCCTTCTAAGGGAGTGTGTACAAACACTGGCATGCATCAGAATCACCTGAAGGGCTTGTTAAAATTTAGTTTGTTGGGCCTCAATCCAGAGTTTCAGATTAAATAGCCCCAGGGTGGGTCACAAGATTTTTCGTATCCAACAAATTCCCGGATAAAACTGATTTTCCTGGCCTATGAGAACCACACTTTAAGAACTGCTATTTAGTTGAGGGTGTTTCCTAAAAACAGCTGTGGAGATCATCAATCATGGTTATCACATGTCTCAACAGTTTATTCAGATAGATGAAACCAGCCATTTTGGAAAAAGATCCTTGGTTGAATAGGTATCCAGAGAAGAAGAGCATGCCTTCATCTGTCTTGTCTTCTGTGTTGTCCATTTCGTATTGCTATTAAGGAATACCTGAAACTGGCTAATTTATAAAGAGGTTTATTTTGTCTCATGGCTCTGAAGACTGTATAGGGAACATGATGCCAGTATTTGTTTCTGGTTAAGATCTCAGGAAGCTTTTATTCATGGTATAAGGTGAAGAGTTGGGGACAGGCATGTCATATGGCAAGAGAGGGAGCAAGAGAGAGGGAGGAGGTCCCAGCCTCTTTTTAATAACCAGATCTAGTGGGATCTAATTCCATGACCCAAACACTTCCCACTAGGCCCCACCCTGAACACTGAGGAGATCACGTTTGAAGATGAAATATGGAGGGGCCAAACATCCAAATGATATCACCTTCTTTAAAGGTCCTTCAAACATTGAAGGATCAGAACAATGAACACTTCTATAGAGCGAAAATGCATTTTGAGACTTACAAGCTAAAGCTTAAACTTGCCTCTTTAGTCACTTTGCACTTAAAAACAATTAGAATTATGAGTCACTTTTTTGGAAGTAGAGAAGCTGCTTTTTATGCATAGCTTCAATTTAGCCTCCCAATTAATGTCATCACATAGAGATATAGAGATTAAGCATGATATCTTCATTTCTATATTTCCTAGAGATACTTCTAAATCTGTAGATTCATGATTTGGTTTTAAATAATCACAGACTTGGTAAAGAAAATCTGATGACTCTTCTTACATATTGGTTTTAAAGAGGACATTTAGACTCTGAAAACAATAAACATCAGATGGTTTTAGCTGTGTTTACATTTCCTGTAGAATTCTTTCTTTATGCAGTGCCAAGTGATTATGGTTAACTTTCATTTCCTCGGAAATTGATTATTGAGTTTGAGGGTACTTCTATTATGTTCCCTGCTTTACCCTCTGGCAGGCTCCAAGAAAGAAGCAAAGCTCACATCAACCAATTTTGCAGCAAAAAAACAGGTTTGTTTAAATGAGAAGTTGAAATTGCTTTTCAAAATGAAATTTGGGGCATGTCCATGAATTTCAGTCATACATGCTATCTCTGTTTTCCTCTACCATAGAAAATTAAGAGTCAACTCTAATTATTTTTGCAAAGTGTATGTTTAAAATTTTTTCCTTGTTTCTCTGAGGCGCATAATGTTTCCTTAGGGGAAGAAAAAAAGCCAAGTTATTGGCTATCTTAAAAAAAAAAAAAACTGAGAGACATAATTAAATTATGTTTTGCAAGTCTGTGGGAGAAGCAGCAAGGCTTGGCCTGGAAAGCGCTGTTCAGTTTTCTGAATATGGAAATTTGAGGGTCAACATAATAAGCCAATCTGGAAATAATAACAGAAAGCAAATCAATTAAGTGCCTGAGGATGATATTGTTTATTAGGTTTGATCATCTTCTCCTAAAAATGATCTGTCATTTGGTGTTTTCTCGCAATGGCCCCTAAGTGGAATTAGGTTCAATTGATCAACGTTAAATTGCATTAGAAAGTGCTGGTATCATAGAGTCTTAAAGTATTTTCAAGTTGGCTTTGGCTTTACTCATTCTGTGATACTTTAAGTAGTTGAATACATATTTGGAATCCCATTGTTCTAAGCATTTTTATAAAATTTTTAACAACAGAGTAGAATGTTCACAGACTTACTGCTTTTGCTGAGTCTTACTGAAAAGTTAGATAGCAGACAAAACACAATTTGTTTTCTTTTCAAACTTGTGTTAAAGATCCAACTTTCTACATTTGCAATGAGTTAAAATATAGTCTCCATAGTCTTTAAGAATTTTTTCCATATATAGTAGGTCTTCCTGATCACATTTCATAAAGAATAGCAATCCAGAGGTGTTAAAGAAACTGATATTCCGGGGCCTATCATGGGGAGGGGGGAGAGGGGAGGGGGGAGGGATTGCATTGGGAGTTATACCTGATGTAAATGACGAGTTGATGGGTGCTGACGAGTTGATGGGTGCAGCACAGTAACATGGCACAAGTATACATATGTAACAAACCTGCACGTTATGCACATGTACCCTAGAACTTAAAGTATAATAATAATAAATAATAATAATAATAATAATATGCCAATGCTACAAAAAAAAAGGAAAAAAAAAGAAACTGATATTAATAGAAAGAGCAATAGACTTAAGAATCTGAAGACTTACTTCTAGCCATGACAGTTACTAGAAGGGTGACCCTAGGCAAAACATCCAATACCTTTGAATCTGTTTCTTTCTTTGAAAAGTAAAGACAGCAGCAGTATTTTCTCTGGCCCCAAATAGCCTTATGGTAAAAATCAAATCAGGTATTATTCATGAAAGTCTATGAGAAGTTCTCTCACACTTTGGATGATCCCTGTGAAGCTACCAGGTATCATCAAGCCAAGCTTCTTCATAGATGTCAGCTGAAGATGAGACCTCTTGCCAGTATCCCCCTGGCTGGCCAATCTAATCAAGTTTATTCCTGGCTAGCACCAATATAATGGCTAGATTTTGAGTTGGGTCCATCTAGCTGAGACTTGTTCTCTACAACTCTCAAACGGGTACTTTGTCAGGTCTCAAGAGAAAATAACAACAGCAACAAATAGAGAAAACCCCCAAACAAGCCTGTTGGAAACAATACAGGTTTAACTACACAGTGAACTCAGGCACATTTGCAACTGGACAGAATATCTTTATTACACAAGTCTAGTCTTTCTTCTTACTCTTCCCTTGTTAAGATACTTGTTTCTCTCTTTTTAGATTATTTTTCCTATCCCCATATTTGCATTGCTAAAATATGGCTAGTATCACAGGTTGTCCATGGCTATAATGATCTTAGTAGTTTTTTTGTTTGTTTGTTTGTTTGTTTGTTTTTGAGACGGAGTCTCGCTGTGTCGCCCAGGCTGGAGTGCAGTGGCCGGATCTCAGCTCACTGCAAGCTCCGCCTCCCAGGTTCACGCCATTCTCCTGCCTCAGCCTCCCGAGTAGCTGGGACTACAGATGCCCGCCACCTCGCCCGGCTAGTTGTTTTGTTTTGTTTTTTGTTTTTTGTTTTGTATTTTTTAGTAGAGACAGGGTTTCACCGCGTTAGCCAGGTTGGTCTCAATCTCCTGACCTCGTGATCTGCCCGTCTCGGCCTCCCAAAGTGCTGGGATTACAGGCGTGAGCCACCGCACCACGCAGATCTCAGTCGTTTTAAAGTCCTCTGGCTCTCTCCGCCAGAACATAATAGGAAAATAAAAAGTTCCTAACAGGTGTACTATTATTTCCAGACTTAACGATGGACAGCAAAAGTTACATAATCAGTATTTCGGTTCTTCAACTCACTCTGTTCCATTAACTACCTTTCAGTTTTCACTTGGTAACTGGCCTCATACTTTCTCTAACTGCCCGAACAGGGTTGGTTGTCCTTGTTTCCTTATCCCACTAAGCTTGACATCACCCTAATACAACTACCTGGTTAATTGTCAGTATTTCTCACTAAACTGTAAGCTCCATGAAGATATAGACTATATCTCTTTGATTCATTATCATATACCTAGCATTTAGAGAAGTGCCTGGCATATAATACTTGCTCAACAAAGATTATTTTAATGAATGAATACAGGAAGACATGAATTAACATGATAAAGTATCATTCTTTCCATGTATTATTTTGGCATTTGATCCCAGATATATGGTTTCTTTTTTCTCCTCTATTAATTTGCTGATATGACTGTTCTAAGGCTACTCCAATTCTCAAGCAGATTTCACTCATTTTTAAGAATCACTATGTTCTCCATACAAGCCAAACAGCATAGTTTTCAAGTAATAAACTCCAAATCAACCTATTAATATATGTCCAGAAAGATTATGAAGGAAATTAAAGACTTGGACTACTTCTGGCTCCCTTCTCTAACCAGCTCATCAATGTACAACGTGCAATCAGGCAAAGGACGATGTATATTAACAGTTTTCATTATTTCTCCATCCTTGGCACTGCCTACCCTCTATTCCTACTCTGCTTCATTTGATGTATTTCCCATTTCTGGAGTTCGTTATCCATTGTTAAAGAGTAACTATCCTGTATGCTTATATTAGCTATTTGTGACACATTCCATATAATGATTTTACTTCATGTATGAAAATTGTTTTTTGGGCCGGGCGCGGTGGCTCAAGCCTGTAATCCCAGCACTTTGGGAGCCCGAGGTGGGTGGATCACGAGGTCAGGAGATCGAGACCATCCTGGCTAATACTGTGAAACCCCATCTCTACTAAAAATACAAAAAAATTAGCCGGGCGCAGTGGCGGGCGCCTGTAGTCCCAGCTACTCGGGAGGCTGAGGCAGGAGAATGGCGTGAACCCGGGAGGCGGAGCTTGCAGTGAGCCGAGATCGTGCCACTGCACTCCAGGCTGGGCGACAGAGCAAGACTCAGTCTCAAAAAAAAGAAAAGAAAAGAAAATTTTTTTTAATCCAAGCTTTTTCATAGAGCTTTTTAAAAAGAAATTTGATACCATGTATCAAAAACCTTAAAACTACTTACAATTGTAGGTAGTAACATCACCTCTAGGAAAAATAATCATAAATATGTACACAAGTTTGACCCTCATTACAATACTGTTTTTAAGAGCTAAAAAATTTTTAAATTACACTAATATGTATACTAGGAACCAATGATTAAGTAGAATACATTAGTAAAATGCAGTGACCAAAATCATGCTTATAACAAGACATTATGCCTCAGAGAAATTCACATAGGTTTTTATTATATCTAAATATGAAATTTATACATAGAGTAAAGGAAGGAAGAATGAATCATGAGTGATTGTTTTGTTTTTTAGTATTTTTTACTATGAGAATTTAATATTCTTGAAATCATAAGTTAGTTTAAATAAAAGTGCTTTAAGTTTCAAGCATAGCTTAACTCAGTATACCTTCCCTTTTCTTATTTTTTTGTTTTTACTTAGGCATTTATTAATAATTGTTAGAAAGAATAAAGAGAACCTTCTAATATACTTTGCTATTTTTTAATTGAAAAAAAATGTAGTAATCAAGACACTAACACTGACAATGCAAAGTAAGTTTGTTTCTTAAAATGATAAATATATCATTTCAAGATAATTTAAATGCTAATGATTCCATTTCCAAGATTTATAACAAGAAAATTATTCAAGAGTAGAAAAACATACTAGTGCATAAAGCTATTTATCTTAAAATTATCTATGAAAGTTCTTTTAATTATTGCTAAAGTTCTAAAAAAAAAGATACATAATCAATGAAAATGGAAGTTATGACTGCCAATAATTTGGAGAATGTTTCCATTATAATAGAATTCAATTCTGTATTGTGTCTACACCAACATTACACTTCTCTAAAATATATAGCCAAAGACAAAAAAGAAATAGGGAAAAATTAAGGTTTCATAAAATAAAATTATGTTAAATAATTGTTAATTAACTAAACTAAATAAATGTTAGTGCTGTATATAACTGGTGAGGATAACTACTGGTGAAAGGAGAAAAGCAGAATGGTTGTGTGTATATATCAACATCATGGGTCCACACATATATAATGAATATGTAAGTGTCACTTCTCAATAATATTATTCACAGCTTGGAATGAGAGATGGTAGACTAATAGACTCTATGACTAAATAGACACACTCTGGTAGCCTTTGCATATTTTGTTCTCCTGGTGCTACAGACTGAAAAACTATGAAATATAATTCCTGAAATGCACTGCCCACTCATTATAGCACCCAGTGATTACTGCAGTATCAATTCAATGAAAATGTCAAAAAAAAGTTGCAATGTATTATATGTGCTGCTATAGTAGCTTTGGTATGTAAACTTTTGTAGTTATTTTGAAGGAAACATTAGGAATATCAGAATAAATTTTGTAGTGTAATAATCATTAAAAGGGAAATTAGTCATGACACCTAGAAGATTTAAATCAAGTATATGGTTAATTCACATTTATATAACTCTCAGAAACACCATGTTATGCATTAAGGCTATTTCTTTCTATATTTAAGTTACCATTAGAATCAGTGAACTTTACCCACTGACATGGTAATCGTGCTAAGGTCTCCTAGCTACCTATTTAACAAAGAAACCTCAATAAAGTATCCGTTTTTATTAGGAAATAGTTTATGGTCATCTCACTTATGTCTTACAAGCATATTTCCAACTATTCAGCAAAACACTGGCAGAGTTCAAAGCCAGAAAGACGTTGGTACAAATGGCCGTGCGCAGTGGCTCACACCTGTAATCCCAGCACTTTGGGAGGCAGAGGCAGGCAGATCATGAGGTCAGGAGATTGAGACCATCCTGACCAACATGGTGAAACCCCATCTGTACTAAAAACACAAAAATTATCTGTGTGTGGTAGTGTGTGCCTGTAATTCCAGCTACTTGGGAGGCTGGGGCAGGAGAATCGCTTGAACCCAGTAGGCAGAGATTGCAGTGAGCAGAGATCAGGCCACTGCACTCCAGCTTGGGCGACCGAGTAAGACTCTGTCTCAAAAAAAAAAAAAAAAAAAAAAAAAGGTTGGTACATATAAAATCTTGGCTTTAACTGAAGGTAGAAGAGGTAACCATGGTAACCAAATAGAAGAAAATGGGAAGAGACTAAATTCTTACACACTTGTATGTTCAAAATGTGCTAATTTAGTTCCATTCAAACTTGCAGTGTTGCTTAATGGTTAGAGTTCTAGAACCAGAGGGCCAGAGTTTCTAATTTTGTATCTACTATATATTATCTGTGTAACCTTGCTCATTTACCACTCTGTGTCTAGATTACTATTCTGTAAGTGATTTTGAGAATTAAATTATTTAAGGCATGACTGGTACATAGTAGGTACTCAGTAAATGTCAGCATTTATTATTATGAAACCTTTATTGAGCACTTTTAGTTATTGTAAGTTTCTTGAAGGCAGATACAAATGCATTTCACATGTGTATACACACAACCATTCTAATTTTCTCCCTTTACCAGTAGTTACCCTCACCAGTCATATACAGCACTAACATTTAATTTTATTTTATGAAACCTTAATTTTTCCCCATTTCTTTTTTCTCTTTGCCTATATATTTTAGAGAAGTGCAGTGATGGTATAGACACACTATCGAATTGAATTCCATTATAAAATAAATAGAAATAAATTTGTCAATTAGATGATAATACACACTTTTCGGCAAAGCAAAATATTCAATAAAAATAAAAATAAGATTCATAGGTGTTATTAAAGAAAAATGATAATAGTTTTAGAAAAGTAGTATCAGCAAAGTGTTGCTAAGATAGAATTTATATAGACCTTAAGGAAGTGCTAGTGTTTCAACTGATCGTAACTAAAGTATTTGAGGCAAAAGCAACATAGAAATAAGAAAATACTACAAGATTCTTTGGAATGCACTAAGCCAACTAGTTACTAGTTTAAAGGAAAAAGATAATGGAAAGGTAGAAGGGCTCCACATAGTAGATGAGAAAACAAAGCTGATATCTCACCCTATCACCATGTGTCTATGCACACCATGAATGTCATTTACAAATAAAGTACTTTACACCCTAAAATAAACAAAAGGAAGACTACTTTGTCTAGTTCTAGTCCCCCAAATAAATAAAGCCTTCGGCCCTTTAAGTTGGTAAGTTTTTAAAGAAAACTCTACGTCTCAGACATTTTTGTGATGTTTATGTCTGCAGATCTGTGATGACCCTTGCAAACAGATTATTCATGTGGATTTTCCCACCCCCACACAGCCTCCTCTAAGCTGGTAGCCTTGTGTTGTTGTTTCTTGTCTTTAAATACCTGCTGTGTCCTTTATACTGGAAGACTAGTTCTTCTGAAGTATAGGCTCCCTTGAAATAATTGCATGTAAAAATACTCTAAAAAATATTTTTGACTCACTTTGAGTCTTCTTTTGAGTTTTGACATCAAGCACATTATGAGTTGGCAGAAGCAGCTGACAGCAGGAGATCAAGCAGTTGGAGGTATTACTTTTAAGCAGAAGGCTACAGATGAGGAATATTAACCAGATAGTCATTTAAGAATAGACTGTAACTAGGAAGAATTCTGAGGCCAGTAGACCAGCTAAGCAGCTACACAGTGGTCTAGTTGAGTGAGGGATGACAGAGCCCTAGAGAGGAAAGAGTGGGTAGAAAGAATCATGTTGTAAGACATGGAATCTGTAAGTATTGACAGTGGACTTGATGTGAAGGAGGAAATGGTTAACATTCAAGCTTCATATCTGGATGACTAGAGAAATGGTCAGGGCATTAAAAACGGCAACATTAAGAGCTGCTGACTTCTATGGGCAATGCTGAGTTAGGGACCTGATGAGTTTTGTATCTGGGTCATTTGTGCCAAGCTGTCTAACAGGCAGTTAAAAATGCAGAACTTGGAAACTATCTGTGTATCATCAATATGGTTTAAAGGTATCTCCATAAAGGTGACACCCAAACTGATAAAAGTAGATGAGATTAGTGAAAAATAAGAATAGCAAGAAAAGAAGTGAGGACTAGGATTTACATGACTTTGAATGTAATCTGGGTCAGATTACTTATCTGTGTCTCATTGTCCACTCATAAAAAACGTGATGATAAGCTTCTTAAATACAAATGAGATAAGGCATGCAAAAATATTGCTTCACAAATGTCATTGTTGTTGCTATTGAGGGGAGAAGGCAGAAAGTCTAGTTAGTGATACAAAGAAGTAGAAACTGTAATAGAACGACGGGAGTGGACACTGTCAGAGAGGCCAAAGAAAAAAGTCTCAAGAAACAAGATTCTCAGAACCCTTGGCTGTTAAGATTTGCAAGTCACCGATACCTTTATGAGTGCTGTTTCAATAAACACTGAATTATGAAGACAGGAATCATCAGGTTGAAAAGAATGAGCAGATAATTGGAAAATGTAAATAGTGAATATATTTTAAAATATGTCTGCATATGTTTTCATAAGGAGAGAGACAATTACAGTGGGGAGGTGGAAATTAGGGCATGTTAACATATTTTAAGCAAGGTTAACATGGAGAAATGTTCTAACTAGAAAGATATTCAAGTTCCTAAAGCATTTAGAAATGGAATATACCCATTTTACTTAAGCAGGTTTTTAAAATGCCACCAATATGTCATATCATTTATAGCATGTTATTTCATTACTTCTTAATATTTCTTTTTTCTGTTTGAAATAGTTGCGTTCTTTTGAATCCATAATCCTTTGTGAGCATTATTTAATCTTTAATTTAATTGAGCTTTAAGCACTTCATTTCCTCTGATATTAGACGTTTTCCTCTTAAGGACTTCTGTGAATCGAGTTGATATTTTCATGAGAAGCACTATAAAATAGTTCAAGTAAGTTTAGGGCTAATGCTAATTTCCTAAGATAATGTTGTCTTAAGTTTACATTGGCATATTAAAGAGGTATACTTGCCACAAATGAAAAGAATAGGGTCATTGTTAAATGCGCCATTCAGTTAATTTTTTTTAATTGAATTTTTTATTTTGAGATAATTGGAGATTCTCATGCAGTTGTATGACATCATACAGAGGGATCCTACTTATCCTTTACCCAGTTGCTCACAAAGATAACATCTTAAAAAGCAATAGTACAATATCACAACCAAGATATTGACCTTGGCAGAGTCGAGATACAGAACATGTTTTTCATCACAAAAATCCCCATGTTGCCCTTTCATAGCCACCTTATTTCCCTACCACCTGCATCCCCTCCTTTACCCTTGGCAACAGGTAATCTGTTCTCCATTTCTATAATTTTGTCATGTCAGGAATGTCATATAAATGAAATCATACAGTACGTAAGCTTTTGGGGTTGAGTTTTTTCATTTGGCATAATTCTCCAGTGATTCATCTAGATTCTTGCTTGTTTTAATAGCTTGTTCTTTTTATTGCTAATTAGAATTTCATGGTATGGTTGTACCATAGTTCGTTTAAGCATTCCCTCTTGAAGGACAGACATCTAGGTTGTTTCTAGTTTGGGGTTATTACAAATAAAGTTGCTATAACATTCGTGTGCAGGTTTTTGTGTGAACATAACTTGTCATTTCCCTGGGATAAATGCCCACCAGTGCAATTACTGGCTTGTGTGGTAGTCATATGTTTAGATTTGTTTGTTTGTTTGTTTAGAGAACAATCAATTTGTTTTCCATAGTGACTGTACCATTATCCATCCCACCACTAATCTATGAGTGATCCAGGCGCTCCACAATTTTGCATTGTCACTATTTTTTATTTTAGCCGTGGTGATAGGTGTATAGTAATACCTCATTGTGGTATTAATTTGTATTGCTATAATAGCTAATGATGTTGAACATTATTGTATGTGCTTATTTGCCATCTGTATATCCACTTTGATAAAATTTATCTTGCTGTCACTTGCCCGTTTGACCATGGGGTTATTTAGATACTTTCCTGTTGAGTTTTGAGTTCTTTATTTTTCTAGATACCAGTCCTTTGTCAGATATGTGGTGATATGCAAATATTTTTCCCAGGCTGTACTTTGTCTTTTTGTTCTCCTAACAGAGTCTTTCACACAGCAAATGGTCTTAATTATATGAAGCCCAGTTTATCAAATTTCCCTTCTGTGGATTTTGCTTTTGGCGTCAAGTCTAAGAATTCTGCCTAGCCCTAGATCTCAAAGATTTTCTTCTAAGAAGTTTATAGTTTTACATTTTACATTTAAGTCCATAATCTATTTGAGTTAATTTTTGTAAAATGTGTGAGGTTAAGGCCAAAGTTCTTTAAAATACATATATGTATATTTGCCTATGGATATTCAGTTGCTCAAGCACCATTTGTTGAAAAAGCTCTTCCTTTCATTTTGTGTTTGCACCTAAATAAGAAGTTATTGGGCATATTTTTGTTCTCTATTTTGTGTAATTGAATTTGTAGTACAAAAACCTCCTGAAAAGATTATCTCCAAGAATTAAGATAGTTTCATGGAGAAATCTATGAAATTTTTAAAGAAGAATTAATATCAGTTCTACACAATCTCCTTCAGAAAATAGAAAAGGAGTGTGCGCTTTCCAATTGGTTGTTTAATTTTTTTTAATAGACTTAATTTTTAGAGTAGTTTTAGTTTCACAGTGAAATTGAACAGAAGGTATGGAGATTTCTTACATACCCTTCACCTTCCTATATGCATAGCCCTCCACCTTTCTATATGCATAGCCCTCCACCATGATTAACATCGCCCACTGGAGTGGTACATTTGTTATAATTGCTGAACATATACATTATCACTCAGAGATCATGGTTTACATAGGGTCCTTTCTTGGTGCTGTATATCCTATGAGTTTGGACAAATGTATAATAACCGTGTATCCACCATTACAGTATCATACAGTGTAGTTTCACCGCTCTAAAAATCACATAGCTCTGCCTATTTATGCCTTCCTTTTCCCAATGCCTGGAAACCACTGATCTTAAAGTCTCCCAACTTTTGCCTTTTCCAAACTACCATATAGTTGGAATCATACATTGGCATCTTTCACTTAGCAATATACATTTAAATTTATTTCATATCTTTTCAGACAGCTCATTTCTTTTTAGCACTAAATATTTCATTTTTTGGATGTGTCATAGTTTATCCATCCACCTGTTGAAGGACATCTTGGTTGCTTCCAAGTTTTGGCAATTGTGAATAAAGTTTCTACAAACATCCATGTGCAGGTTTTTGTGTGGACATGTTTTCAGCTCCTTTGGATAAATACCAAGGAGTGTAACTGCTCGATCACATGCTAGAGTATGTTTAGTATTATTAGAAACTGCCAAACTCTTCCAAACTGGCTGTACAATTTTGCATTCCCACCAGCAGTGAATATGGGTTCCTTTTACTCCACATCCTTGCAGCATTTGTAGGCTGTGTTCCGGACTTTGGCCATTCTAATAGATGTGTAGTAGTATCTCATTGTTATTTTAACTTGCTTTGCCCTGATGACATATGATGTGGATCGTCGTTTGATATTCTTATTTGCCATCTCCTATATCTTCTTGGAGAGATATCTGTTAAGGTGTTTGGCCTATTTTACTTTACTGGGTTTTATGTTTCTTATTGTTGAGTTTTAAGAGTTCTTTGTATATTTTAAATAACGGTTATTTATCATATACACTTTTTGCCAATATTTTCTCTCAGTGTGTGGCTCAGTGTCATCCTGTTGACAGTGTTTTTTACATATCATAAATTTTAAACTTCGTTTTTGATTTCATTGAAGTATAATTGACAAAATTATATATACTTAAGATGTAAAACGTGATTATTTTTAATTGTATATATTTAGGTGTATAATGTTTTGATATACATTGTGAAATTATAACAGTCAAATATATTCATCTCCTTGCTTAGTTACTTTCTTCTCTGGTGACAGCACCTGAAATCTCTCTTAGCAAATTAGTTCTCATGCTGTACATTAGATCTCTAGATTTATTCATTTTACGTAACTGCAACTTTGTACTCTCTGACCAGCATTTCCCCATTTCCCCCAGTACCCTGCCCCTGGTAGAATAGAACCACTGTTCTATTCTCTGTTTCTGCGTATTAGACTTTTTAAGACTCTAGATACCATGTAGTGATTTTCTTTCTGTGTGTGGCTTATTTCACTTAGCATAATGTCACCCATCCATGTTGTTGCAAATGAAAGGATCTACTTTTTAAAGGATGAATAATATTTCATTGTATATGGATACACAACATTTTCTTTATCCATTCATCTGTTGATGGTCACTTAGGTTGATTCCAATGAGAAAAATACCACTCTATTCATTGTACCTGAGAAGACTCAGAGGTCCAGGATTCATGTGTCTTGCCTAAAGCAATACAGTTAGGAAGAGATGGAGTCAGGAATCAATCCCAAGTCTGTCAGGTACCTAAGTCCTTGTTTTTGACCACTCTAGTATAATGGACAGCCTCTTAGGCTGTTTTGTCATGTGTTCTGATGTATAGTTTAAAATGGGGATCCTCACTTTTATTTTTCCCTCAAGTGGAATATCAATTTTTTCAAACCTCTTTTCTTTCTAAACACATCTTCTTTGATTTGTGATGCTCCTTTTATTATTGTTTAAATTGCTATACATATTGGAGTTTGTGCATGGAAGGGGGCAAACTTACTGCTCATTCCCTTCTGGGTGATGCTGCCCTGAAGGATGTGAGAGACATTTCCTGGCTGTTTCAGAAGTATTCTCCACGCTGTAAGAGCAAGTTACCTGCTTTTTTTCTGTGTTTTTGTTCATTTGCTTGTTTGTTTTTATATAAACCAAGGCTGAGACTACATGGTAGGAAAGAAAGGAGAGAAAGATGAAGCTTCTACCGTCTTCTTTTCAGCCAGGGGGTTCCCTTCCGTGCTGAGGTAGATCATACTGGAGGTGACCAAGTCCGCCTCAGGGCCTTGAAACTGAAAGGAGACTTTTCCAGGTTTTGACAATAGGTTTTCTGTTGTCTTGTGTTTTAGTAATACTATCAGTTTTTTAGCCTTTTTATGCCTGAATGGCATTTTTAAATTTTCTTTTTAAAATTTTTGATTTTTGTGGACACAAAGTAGGTATATATATTTATGGTGTACACAAGATATTTTGTGACAGGCATGCAATGTATAAAAGTCACATCAGGGTAAATGAGGTATCTGTCACCTCAAGCATTAATCCTGAAACAGCATTTTTATGGCTGTGGCTAAAGGCTTTGTGTGTAGCTGTTAAAACAGACCTGTTCAAGGCACAGGTCTTGAATTTGTTGTTTTAAATAACATTTTTCTAATACATTGAAATCAGCATGCTCGGTATTTATTACAGGAGTTCTGACAAGACAGAGAGCCAGGAGAGCAGTAGAGCAATAAATACAAATGATATTAAAATCTCAATGCGTAACCTTGTTCCAGTTTTGATGCAAAATATATACATTATATATATATGTAAAATTACACACAAATAATTACAAAGCAAAGTAGTAACAGGTACACAATTAAAATTGTATTAACTAGAAACAGAGCTATGGGCTAGTAAGATCTGTTAGGTAGGGGAAAAGCGTTTAAGCACAGAACTCAACTTGGGAAACATTGGTGTAATTACATTTAAACGAGAATTTCTGGCTATATGACCTTTCAAAACTTTATATTTATAAATGTATATTATGACTCCAGAAAATGCAACATTCCCCAAATCATATTTGATATGTAATTACATAGTGTATCTTGTGGGACCAGGTTTATTCAGGACTCAGGTTGGGAGGTGCTGATATATCTATCTATTTAACATAATTGAAATTATGTTTACTATGTGCCACATACCATTGTAGGCAATTTATACATGTCACTAATTTAATCCTCATAATTCCTCTTATGAGGAAGGTAGTATGTTGTTATCCAAGTTTTATGGGTAAAGTAACTGTGAAACACAGAGGAAGAAATTTGTCCAAGCTTGTCCATCTAGTAAGTGATAGAGCCAGGGTTTGTACCCGGGCAGCTGTCTCAAGAATTCATGCTCTTTACCTCTATGAAGATATGCAAAATAAGTGCTATTAACCTTAATCCTAGGGATTTAGGATAATTCTGGATAACTAAACATCCTAGTTTTAACCATTGTTGCTAAAATACTATTAATTTGTCTTCCTAGCTGAACAATTTCTTGTAATTTTCAGGGTATCACTATAAGGAGCAATATTCATTATTGAATACTTCCTCATTTATTTTGTAACTATCTCTTGCATATTCCCTGCATTTATTCAAAGATAAATAAAAAGAAACTTTTGACCTCAGAGTACTAAGAGTCTAAAGAAGACGGACAGGTGATGTGGTAAGATTCAGAGACTGAACTGAGTAAATATTCTGTATCCCTGATTATTATTTTTTAATCATACTTTAAGTTTTGAGATACATGTGCAGAACATGCAGGTTTATTACACAGGTGTACACATGCCATGGTAGTTTGCAGCAACCATCAACTACATTAGGTATTTCTCCTAATGCTATCCCTCCCCTAGCCCCCAACTCGCTGACAGGCCCCAGTATGTGATGTTCTCCTCCCTGTGTCCATGTGTTCTCATTATTCAACTCCTACTTATGAGTGAGAACGTGCAGTGTTTGGTTTTCTGTTCCTGTGTTAGTTTGCTGAGAATGATGGTTTCCAGCTTCATCCATGTCCCTGCAAATGGCATGAACTCATCCTTTTCTATGTCTGGATAGTATTCCATAGTGTATATGTGCCACATTTTCTTTATCCAGTCTACATTGATGGGCATTTGGGTTGGTTCCAAGTCTTTGCTATTGTGAACAGTGCTGCAATAAACACACGTGTGCATGTGTCTTTATAGTAGTATGATTTATAATCCTTTGGGTTTATACCCAGTAATGGGATTGCTGGGTCAAATGGTACTTCTGGTTCTAGATCCTTGAGGAATCGCCACACTATCTTCCATAATGGTTGAACTCATTTACACTCCCACCAACAGAGTAAAAGTGTTCCTATTTCTCCACATCCTCTCCAGCATCTGTTGTTTCTTCACTTTTTAATGCTCGCCATTCTAACTGGTGTGAGATGGTATCCCATTGTGGTTTTCATTTGCATTTCTCTAATGACCAGTGATAATGAGCCTTTTTTCATGTTTGTTGGCCACATAAATGTCTTCCTTTGAGAAATGTCTGTTCATGTCCTTTGCCTGCTTTTTGATGGGCTGTTTTTTTGTTTTTTTTTTTTTCTTGTAAATTTGTTTAAATTCTTTGTGGATTCTGAATATTAGCCATTTGTCAGATGGATAGATTGCAAAAATTTTGTCCCATTCTGTAGGTTGCCTGTTCACTCTGATGATAGTTTCTTCTGCTGTGCAGAAGCTCTTTCATTAGTTTAATTAGATCCCATTTGTGAATTTTGGCTTTTGTTGCTATTGCTTTTGGTGTTTTATCATGAAGTCTTTGCCCATGCCTAAGTACTGAATGGGTTTGCCTAGGTTTTCTTCTACGTTTCTTATGGTTTTAGGTCTTACATTTAAGTCTTTAATCGATCTTTAGTTAATTTTTGTATAAGGTATAAGGAAGGAGTCCAGTTTCAGTTTTCTACATATGGCTAGCCAGTTTCCCAACACCATTTATTAAATAAGAAATCTTTTCCTCATCGCTTTTGTCAGGTTTGTCAAGGATCAGATGGTTTTAGATGTGTGGCTTTATTTCTGAGGGCTCTGTTCTATTCCACTGGTCTATATATCTGTTTTGGTACCAGTACCATGCTCTTTTCATTACTGTAGCCTTGTAGTATAGTTTGAAGTCAGGTAGCGACCCTTGATGTTATTGTATTGAATAGATTATTGTGTTACCATTTACTACTTGGACGTCAAACACCATGTAAGCAAAAGTCTGCTTGTTTGTAGATTAGTTTGGTTGATGCAATAGATCCAAGTGAAGAAATCACTTGAGACTAGAGATCTATCAGGGAAATTCACACATGTAAAATCTTAAATGCTAACCTTCAGTGTTTATTTGCTTGCCTATTTCTTCCCCTGTTTGAGGGTAGGTATCTCCTCATTACCTGGAACAATGGCTGCCCCATGAACTCATTTGACAGTTGTGTTTGTTGAAATAAAACATAGCTTCTCTACATTTTCTTCACATGGAGAAGTATATACATATACAAGCAGCATACAGCACGTAGTTCTGATGTTTCAGATGGTGTTTACACTGCAGAATGCTTATTCAGTAGTGGTTAGTGTGTCTGGTCTAGTCAAGGCATAGGCTTTTTTTCTTTTCTCTTTTGGCTTCTGAGGTCTTTGTTGTATTTTCTACTTTTACATTTCAGAGAAGGCAGGGGTATATGTTCCATACGTCAATTACCACTTTGAAAAGGACCCTCATACTCAAAATATATTTGACCTTCAAAGTACACTGAGCAATTATGGCATTACCTTGAATCAGGGTATTTCAAAACCTCTCATTGTCTTAGATCATCATTTTATTCTAATTAAGTTCAATAATTATACATATAGAATATATATATAACCTGTTCTGTTTTTAGGATAGAATGCTAACTCTTTGATACCTGATTATCAAAAGAATCATATTACTGGAAGTTATTTTCTAGGAGGGTTTTTAATAACATTTGTGAGTTCTCTACTTCATAAAGGTAAACTGTAAAAACAATGTGTAAACCCAGACTGCATTTTAATAAGAAAGGGAGCTAAAACCAAAGCACATGGGGTGCTTCAGTGGGTGAGCTGAAATAACAGAGTGAATATCCAATGAATCAGGACAATGTAGACACTGAAGGAATTAATGGAAAAAAAAGAACTTACCTCATCTCTATTATCCAAGTCAGCCAAGTGCAAAGGCAAAAAGTTTATATGGCATGTGTGTGTATCTGTGTTTAATTTTGTATTTTGTGTGTTACATGAATTATCAGAAAGCAACTTAAAGTGTTCACCAAGAGGCTGGAGGGCCTGCATTATCAATCTCTATTATAGCAGAAATACTACTACTGGATCAAAACTACTTCACAGTCTCATGGAGGGGCTGTTGCCAGGATATGTAATGATTGATTTGAAATAACATGACGTGAGAGACACTACTAAGAATCTTCAAAGATGACAGAGTATTTTTCAAGCTTCATGAAAAATGATGAAGTTACCATGTCAAGGATTGCTAAAAGCCTACTCACAAGAACTCCTCAAATCACCACTGAGAAAGCATCTGTTTCTTGATAGTTTTTGAGGAGTTGTTTCACAGTGTGAGGTGACACTGTCTGTTTCGATACAAAGAAATAAAGTGACTATTGCATGTGTGTTGTTCTTGTTAGCTGGACATCATGTCACCTCAAACAGAATACTACTTACAGCTGAGTAGCATTTAATTTTCTTTCAACGTACCTGGATTGGTTATACCTTATTGTGTTTGAAATGATTAATAGCCAGCAGAAATACTTAGTGAAAGGAGGGCAAAGACTACTGCTGAATATCATTATTGACTTGGAATGGTAATGATATATTTTCATTATTACTGCCCATAAAATAAATTTCCTAACAAAAACAACTTCTTCTCTGTCTATGCATGCCCCTGTAACCATTTCATTAAAGGTTCTCTCTTCTTTTGCAGTCAACTGAACAGCTATTTCAAAGTTAAACCTCCTGACTTTTGAAAGCCTATTTCTCCTGGTTTAGTTCTTTGGGACCCAGCTCTTTTTCCTTTGCTTACTCCCATGGAAATGACACGTGGGACCCTTGCTTTTGAAGGTCACTCCCACATAAGACTCTGGTTCTCACTTCTCCACCCAACCCAGTCTATAGCCCTGGATGCCTGTCTATCCCTCCCCTGCATTGGAAGTTCAGACAATTGGAACCAAGGACATTTTTATTATTGAGTGAAAACATGAAGTTTGTAAACATGCAGGCTAATCCTCTTTCTAATGCATGCCTCGTGAGTTACTTTCTTTGTGGCTGTATCCAGGATCTCTCATGTAGTACTATCAGTGCTTGCGGTTGTTGACCAGATTCCAAACCCCTGAATCACCAAGAAGGTATAGAAGAAAGAAAACCATTTTTGAGTTACTGAGTTACCTACCCCAGGCTAGACTAACACCTTACTACTCTAATTATGATCTGTAGATCAGCAACATCAGTATCACCTGGGAGCTTGTTAGAAACTCACAATCTCAGGCCATACCCAGGCCTGCTTATCAGAAACTTCATTTTAACAATATTGTAAGGAGATTCCTACACACATCAGAATGCGAGAAGCCTGGGGGTAAAGCGTTTAAAAATATTTTTATATTTAACCCTCAGCACTTGCATGTGATTGGCATTAATATTCCCATTTTACAAATGAGGACTATTAGGACAAGGGAGGTTGAATAATTTATCTAACCCAGAGGCTAACCACTTGGCTGCATACCAGTGTTCCCATCTGTATGACTTGATGCCTATAAACAACAGGGATGACCAGGCCAAAACACGGGGCTTTAGAGACCTAGCGATAATTTGACAGCTGAATAGCTACCAACTGCTGTGAAGAAAAGGAAATTTTTTATCAATTACTCTTAAATCCAGGTGTAGTCACAAAGAAAATAGTTTTATTATTTTTAGTCACACTTCTATCTTAAATCAAATGATATTAACTTTTTAAATTTGCAACTCAAAATATTCACAAGATTTGGATCTGAACAACTTTTAGCTGCTGTCTCCACATGCCAAACTCAGCCTCCGATGTTGAAATTTCGCCATGATAGTAGATGTTCCAAAAAGGTGCCACTGAATCCAAAAGCAATTCTTAAAGAAAAAAAAAAAAAAAAGGTAGAATTAGTGTATAGCCGTCTAACATCTAAATACTCTTTTTTTCTCTGAGACGGTGTCTTGCTCTGTTGCCCAGGCTGGAGTGCAATGGTGGGATGTGGGCTCACTGCAAGCTCCGCCTCCCGGGTTCATGCCATTCTCCTGCCTCAGCCTCTCGAGTAGCTGGGACTAAAGGCGCCTGCCACCATGCCTGGCTAATTTTTTTTTTTTTTTTTTTTTTTTTTTTTTTTTTTTTTTTTAGTAGAGATGAGGTTTCACTGTGTTAGCCAGGACAGGATGGTCTTGATCTCCTGACCCCGTGATCCGCCCACCTCGGCCTCCCAAAGTGCTGGGATTACAGGCGTGAGTCACCGCGCCCGGCCTAAATACTCATTTTCATGTTCAAGTTCTGGCAAGCTTGTTTTAAAAATTTATAAAAATGTAAATTTTTAAAAAGTGTAATTACTTTGTGGCTTAAAAAAAAAAAAAAGTCATCCCAAAAAAAGAAGCCAGCATAAAACAGTGAAGATTACTGCTTCTTTCAACAAGTCATTGTGGGAAGTAAAAAAGTGCCACTACCCAACAGACATGCAGTTTAACAAGGCACTCAAGATCACAAAATGGCAACCAGTCAAATGCTGCAGCTGAAGAAAATTAATCACCACATTGGTGCTGACCTCACAGGGTGTTATGAAGAATGTTGAAATGGCTAAGGGTATGGGTTTACTGAACTCTTGAAGCCATGAGACTGGTCACTCAGGGTGAAAATTGTTGTAGACCTGCAATGTAACAAGTTTCTATAGCAAAATATCTTAGATTGACATCAGCAGACTTAAAACTATAGAGCAGATGGGAAGAGGCAAGCAGCAGGATTCCTGGAACCAAAATAAATTTTACCATCTTCTCAACTTTCAGAATAGATAGGAATTAATTGGAAGCCGATTAAAGAATTTATCTTTGCAATGTAAAACACAGTGTTGATTATATTCCAAGACCAGTGGTCCTCCACCCTGGTAGACATTAAAATCACTTGACAAGCATTCTGAAAAAGCACTTCTTGGGTGCTAACCCCCAAATTCTGATTTAATTCATCCGAGGTGGACCTGCTAATTTTAAAATCTTCCCAGATGTTTCTAATGTGTAGCCAAAGTTGAGAGCACGTATGCTAGATGATGCTAAAATAAATAAAAGACAAGTGAAGAAAAAAGTGTTGAATAAGATGGTGAAAGAAAATCATAAGGATCAACAATATTTCAGGTTTCAGCTGTTGTATCTTTGGAAGCAAGGCTAACAAAAATAGTCATAGCAGTGTAAGCCTGCATATATGGCGGCTTCTTCCTATTACTGCAATGTACTGAGCATTTTTGATTGGAGGTAGTAGGGAAGAAATTGTTTTATTTTTCAGTTTTTCCCTGTTACAAGGATGAGCCAGTGAACATCCTTCCATGTATATGTTGGGAACCATGACAGAATATTTTTTTTGACTTCGAATTGTTATTTATTGTGCTGTTTTTCTGCATTTAGCTTGCATTATTTTTGGAAATTTTGTAATGTAATTTTTTTACTATTATACTTTAAATTCTAGGGTACATGTGCACAACTTGCAGGTTTGTTACATAGGTATACATGTGCCATGTTGGTTTGCTGCACACATCAACTCGTCATTTACATTAGGTATTTCTCCTAATGCTATCCCTCCACCAGCCCCCCACCCTGCAACAGGCCCTGGTGTGTGATGTTCCCCTCCCTGTGTCCATGTGTTCTCATTGTTCAACTTCCACTTATGAGTGAGACCATGTGGTGTTTGGTTTTCTGTCCTCGTGATATTTTGCTAAGAATGACGGTTTCCAGCTTCAGCCATGTCCCTGCAAAGGACATGAACTCATCCTTTTTTATGCCTGCATAGTATTACATGTTGTATATGTGCCACATTTTCTTTATCCAGTCTGTTATTGATGGACATTTGGGTTGGTTCCAAGTCTTTGCTATTGTGAATAGTGCCACAATTATACATGTGCATGTGTGTTTATAGTAGCATGGTTTATAATCCTTTGGGTATATATCCAGTAATGGGATGGCTGGATGAAATAGTATTTCTAGTTCTAGATCTTTGAGGAATCACCACACTGTCTTCCATGATGGTTGAACTAATTTACACTCCCACCAACAGTGTAAAAGCGTTCCTGTTTCTCCACATCCTCTCCAGCATCTGTTGTTTCCTGACTTTTTAATGATAGCCATTCTAACTAGTGTGAGATGGTATCTCATTGTGGTTTTGATTTCCATTTCTCTGATAACTTGTGATGAGCATTTTTTCATGTCTGTTAGCTGCATAAAAGTCTTCTTTTGAGAAGTGTCTGTTCATATCCTTTGCCCACTTTTTGATGGGGTTGTTTGTTTTTTTCTTGTAAATTTGTTGAAGTTATTTGTAGATTCTGGATATTAGCCCTTTATTAGATGGTTAGATTGCAAAAATTTTGTCCCATTCTGTAGGTCGCCTATTCACTCTGATAGTTTCTTTTGCTGTGCCGAAGCTGTTTAGTTAATTAGATCCCATTCGCCTATTTTGGCTTTTGTTGCCATTGCTTTTGGTGTTTTAGCATGACAGAATATTTTTATGATAAATTCCTAGAAATAGAATTGTTTGGTCAATATGTTTATGTATGTTTATGCATTTTATGTGTTGATATTTAATTACTGTCACCCACCCACCAAGGAGGTTATAGTAATTTATATTTACATAGCCTGTATCTCAACTGTGTCTAATCATAAGAATGGGTTGAACATACAAAGGAGACAGTGAATAACCAACAGTGTAAGATTCTAAGAAAAGGGAGATTTGAAGGAACAGCAATACTTCTGAAAAGAATGTAGAGAGAGATGAAGTGAGGTGATGCTGTGTGATTGTTGGTCAGTGCTAAAGGATGGTTTGAGATTTGTCATCATAAACTGTCAAATTTTCATTCAAGTAGCAGTTGGCTGCTTGATGCAGGCAAAGAGAAAAAGCTAAGTTCAACAATCTTTCTTTGGACATGACATGGGATCTTCCATTATATTGTCCTATAGCTTTATGAAGGCCAAATATTGACAGCATAGTGATTATATTCCTAAGTATATTTTGTAGAAAAATATGTTCAAAGGAATTATATGTAAGAACATTCATTGCAGCATTGTATTTAATAGTGAAAATTTGAAAACAATATAAAAGTTACTAATGTTTCATTGGTAGGAGAGAAAACATGCTAAATTTACATAGTAGGATATTATACACATACATATATGCATTTAAAAAATTCCTATATTCCTAAATACAATTTTTTCTTGCTTTAAAGCAGCATGACTCATCATAAACATTTCCACACTTATATGATTATAAATGTTATTTTAATGATTGCCTAATATTCAACCATATTAAAGACTCCAGAATCAGAGAATAATACAACAACTGAGTGTATTCCACTAAGATTTAATAAATTTTAATATTTTTCTATCTTTGCCCAGATCTTTTCACTTTTAATAAAATACTGCAGATACAATTGAATCTCCTCCATTATACCCTTCTTCAAATTCCCTCCTTGACCCTAGTTTCCTCTTTCATCCTCCAGCAATAACCACTTTACTTGGTTTGGTGTTCATCTTTGCATGCATTTTAAAAATAGTTTAGCTGGACCAGGTGCAGTGGCTCATACCTGTAATCCCAGCACTTTGGGAGGCCAAGGCAGGAGTTCCAGACCAGCCTGGCCAACATGGCCAAACACCATCTCTACTAAAAATAGAAAAATTAGCCAGGCATGGTGGTGCACACCTGTAGTCTCAGCTACTTGGGTGGCCGAGGCAAGAGAATTGCTTGAGCCTGGTAGACGGAGGTTGTAGTGAGCCAAGATCATGCCACTGCACTCCAGTCTGGGCAACAGAACAAGACTGTGTCTCGGGGGGGAAAAAAAAAAGTTTTAGCTGATTTGTGCTTGTGTCTATAAACAACTTGGACACACTTAAAAAGTCACATAAATGGTATATATATATATACACACACACACACACACACACATCTGCAACATAGTTAACTAAGAGTTTTTATTAAGAGTAGATGTTGGATTTTGTCAAATTTTCTGTCTACATCCATAAAATAACTGGGTTTTCTTCTCTAGTTTGTTGATATGGTGAATTATATTGATTGATTTTTGAATATTAAATCAACTTTGCATACCTTGTAAAAGCTCTATGTGTTCATGGTGTATTCTCCTTTTTACATATTGTTACATTCAATTTGCTAAAATTTTATTAGTTTTTTATATTATGTTCATGAGGAATATTATCCTGTAATTTTCTTTTCTTTTCTTTTAATGTTTGGTTTTGTGATATCATGGTAATAGTGGCCTTGTAGAAGGAATTAGATGTTTTTGCTTCTTTTTCAGTTTTCTGAAAAAATTTGTACAGAATTAGCATTATTTCTTTCTTAAATATGTGGTGGAATTCACCAGCGAAGCTATCTGGCTCTGGAGTTTCCTGTAAGTGATAGTTTTTAACTAAAATATCAAGTAGACACACACTGACACACACACACACACGTATGTATACAGGCTCTCTACTGTCCACAGAGAGCCTGGACATTATACATATTAAACATGCTTAGTTGTATCTTTCAAAAATTTTGTTCATTTCATCTAAGTTGACAAATATATTGGCATAAATTTATTTATAATATACCATTAATATCCTTTTAATATCCATCAAACCTATAATGAACTTACATCTTTCATTGCAAAAACTGATAATTAGTATATTCCCTCTTCTTTCTGAGATCAGTCTAGCTTGGAGGTTTATCAATTTTATTGATTTTTCTCTTAGCCAGCTATTGATTTTAGTTTTTCTGTTTGTTTAAAAAATTTCTGCTATGATTTTTATTGTTCTCTTTCTTCTTAATTCGAGTTTAATATGCTCTCCTTTTGCCAGTTGCCGAGGTCATTGATTTGAGACCTTTCTGTGTTTCTAACATAAGTATTTGGAGTTAAACATTTCTCTTGAATTCCTGCTTTAGTAACATCCCACTAATTTTGATATATTGTGTTTTTAGTTAGTTCACAATGATTTCTAATTACCTTTTTATTTCTTCCTTGACACATGAGCTATTTGAAAGTGTGTTAGTTTCCAAATAGCTAAGGCTTTTCCAGATCTATTTCTGTTATTGGTTTCTCATTTAGTTTTCTTGTGGTCAGAAAACATCATTTTATGATGTGTCTTGTATAAAGGCATTGAAACTTGTTTTATTGCCGAGAATATGGTCTATCTTTATACATTTTTCATGTGCAATTAAAAATAATGTATATTGTTAAGTGTTCTATAAATGTCAATTAGGTTAATTTGGTAGACAGTGTGGTTCAGGTCTATAATTTTACTGGTTTTCTGTGTACTTGTTTTATCAATTATTAAAAGAGGAGTGTTGAAATATCTCAGTATCATTGTGGAATTATCAGTTTTTTTCTTTATAGCTCCATGTATTTGCTTCATGTAATTTGAATCTCTAATTAAATACATAAAATTTAGGATTTTTTGTCCAGTTAAGGAATTGACTCCTTTATTATTTTGAAATGAATTTCTTTATCACTGTTAGTGTTCTTTGCTCTAAAATCTACTTTTTCTGATGTTATTCTAAATTTCATTTGACCATTGCATAGCATAGCTTTTCAATTCTTTTACTTCTAACTTTTTTGCGTTATTGTATTTAAATGATGTTTTTTGTAGGCAGCATATAGTTGCATTTTGCTCTTTTAAACAGATGATCTGTTTTTCAATAGTGTGTGTGTATGGGTGTGTGTAGATGTTGCTGTAGGCTTTATATTATACATCTTTAACTTATCCCAGTCAGCCATCAAATGATACATCACTTCATATATAGTGTAAGAATCTTACAATAGTATGCCACCATTCCCATCCCCCACCCCTTGTGCCATTGTGATCATATATTTTAATTCACTATATTGTTATTACTTTTGCTTTAAACCATCTCTTACCTTTCAAAGGGATTAAGTTATATATTTTATATTTACCATGTTCAGAACTGTCTCAAAATAATTGTTATGCAGGTGGCTGCATTTGTCTGTATCTTAATAACTTGAGTCCTCCAGGATGATGAAATACATTTTATTTCACTTTTGTCTATCAGCCATGATAGGCATCAAATATATATTTGTTGAAATTGCTGCAAGTCATTTCTATCATGTGACTTGTAAAAGGGACACATGACTTGGCAAACTAGAGCTTTACCTAATTCTTAGTATTTTATCATTTCTTTATTTTTAGAAAATTACTACTTTTTCATCTGCTCAGAGCACTTGTATTTCTTTTTAAATGTTTGTAGCTTCCTAATTCAACAAGTTTGGACATTTCTTTCCAAAGATATCAATCCTTGGTGCACCCCAGCTACTTTCTTGGCATTTCTTAGTTATCTTTCTGAATATCCTTACTCTAACTTGGCAACAGTTTAGAGAGTATCTTACTTCCCTCTGCTTCTCCATATATTTTTCAAATTGATTCGTAATAGTTGCATGTATTTAAGAGGTACTTATGTTATTTGGGTACGTGTATACAATGTGTAATGATCAAATCAGAGTAATTGGGATAGCCATAGGATATTTGATTCCCAGTTTTATTATTCTTTCCTGGCAGAACACTCTATCTGAATACTGAGTGCTGGTTGCCCATATCCCATTCACAAGGCACACCCACACTCCCACCTGCTGCTCTCATCTATCTCCCACAACAAAATTTTTTTAGAACATTTTGTAGATGATGGTGAAGTGTGCCATTGCCTAGAAGCCTGGCCTGTACTGCCAGACTGCCCAGGTTTCAATCCTAGTGCTGCCACTTGGGCAAGTTACTTAAGGTATAAAAAGAGTAAAATGCCACCTACCATATCAAGTTGCTAGGAAAAATGAAAGAGATAATGCATGCAAAAAGCAGAGTACAATGCTTCATGTAAGGTCAGAGCTCAATAAGTATTAGTGCTTGTGAATATTGTATACATAAAAAAATGCTCATGTAATTCCTTACTTTGCCATATTAATCAGTCATGTCTTTCTCCCTTTCCTACTAGATTGATATTCATTCTGAAACATTTCATATATGTTTGGACAAATGATAAATGTGTGAAAGAAAAAACTGAAGGCTCCTAAGTGATGACCTAATATATTAAAAATTAGCAGATAGCTTTGCTAGAGGGCTCTCTCCTGCTGAACCAATTTTCAATATTTTGCTGTAATGCAACACAGAATCAAATATCTTGGAACACTTAACCTAAGATAATTCTTGTTCTTTGCCTTATTTCCATATGCTATGGTAATTTTACTGAACCATGGTCCTAAACTTAAAGCTTATGTGTATATGTATATTGTTCATATACAACTTTATCATGTAACTGTTCATCTTTATGTCAGGTAATGACAAACTTTCTATCAAATATAAAATATTACTGTGAATACCACTTTATCCAATAAGTGATAAGTAACTTGATTTCCATGGTGAACATGTAGCATACACATGGGATATTACAGATACAACAGCATAAAATTTGTATGTAATATTCAGGGGCACTTAGAGGCTCCATGTTTCTTCCCTGTATGAAATGTCTGATAAATTCCTTAGCCCACAGAAGGTCTGCTAATATAATTATACTCTAAAATGGAAGCATGGTCAACAAGATACTGTTATTTACCACTAAAAGATGCAATGCCTTCAGTAAATACTGAAGGAGAAGCTCCTTCACTCATAGGAACAGATGTGTTTCCACTCTTGATCTAGCATCACAAAACACATATTTCCCCTGGCAATTTCTTGTTCATATTATTTCAAAGATTGCATAAGAACAATCCTCTCTGGCTTTTTGAGAGAACAAATATCTATGATCCTTCTACAGATATTTTCTCCAATTTTTTTCTGTGTATTAGGAAGCTACCTGGTTGTTTTGAAGAAGTTTTCAAAAACAATAGACACATGAAATGTTACACTTAATACTGGCCACACCCACAGAAATGGTCGTATTTTTCTCTCTTGAGGTAGTGCACTCAAATGCTGGCACTGAAGTTGCATCTTGTTGATTTACAAGTACAAATCTAGGAGATAAGATCATGAAGACACAAAGGATCGAAAACCTAATATGGGGTGAGCAAACGACTTCTTACGGGTCAAATCAGTCCACCACCTCGTAAATGCAGTTTCATTGGAACACAGCTATGTTCATTTGTGTATGTATTATGTGTCCACTTGTATCTCTAATAACAGTAGTTAATACAGAGAGAGTATGGCCAGCAAAGCCTAGAATACTTAATGTCTAGCCCTTTTAGAAATTTTCTGAACTCTAACCCAAAGGAATAGCTTGGATCTAAATGGGGAGATAAATAGCTATTTAACCTTTTTCCAGGAGGTTAAATACATGCACTGTATTAGTCCATTCTCACACTACTATAAGGACATACCTGAGACTGTATAATTTATTAAGAAAAGAGGTTGAATCGACTCACAGTTCTGCAGGGCTAGGGAGGCCTCAGGAAACTTACAATCATAGCAGAAGGGGAAGCGAACATGTCCTTCTTCACATGGTGGCAGCAAGGAGAATAATGAGCGCCCAGCAAAGGGGGAAGAATCTTATAAAACCATCGGATCTCATGAGAACTCATCATCACAAGAACAGGATAGGGAAAACTGCCCTTGTGATTGAGTTATCTCATCCCCATGACATGTAGGGATTATGGCAATGACAATTCAAGATGAGATTTGGGTGGGGACACAGCCAAACTATATCATGCACATTTTTCATTCTAACATGGATTCACTAATGCCCCATAGCCTAGTTTGGCCAGCCTCAGCCTTTCTAGTTTTCTCACATACCAGATGCTCTACCCCTTCTTTTAGGCAGCAATACTTAATACTTTGGGTCTGAAAGTCAGAGCACCATCACCCTACCAGGTATAAACTCTCCAACCACTTCTTCCCCTTGAGGGGCAGGATGCTGAGTCAGCTGCTGGGCTGATGCTACTGGTATTCACCTCTTTGTTTTGTATTATGTCTCAATTAATCCTGGGAAGTAAGTGTGTTTTCATACTCTCTCTAAAGGAGGTAAAGATTTATCTAAAATTATAAACATTTTCTCTGAAGAATTCAGTATTTATTTTGATAACTCACTATTAACTCAATATCTATTATGCCGGAAGTACCTTAGTTAGCTCTTTTTAAATTTCCTTACAATTTTCTTTTATATTTTTAATTCCTAAAACTTTCCTTAATCTCTGATAATAATTGCATTTCTCAGGAATAGTGATTTGAGAGTCTATAGAGCCAAGTGTTTTGCTTTTTTTTTGTTGTTACAGGATAGTTTTCTTCTGATAGGTTTATGTAAAAATTTCCAGCAGGGGTCTCAAATGATTATTTGACAGTTCACAATACACATTCCTTTATCTTGTATCACTTTTAATTTGCTCCCCAATCAGGGAAATACAGTGGTTTAAGATTAAAACCACAGTGTTCTGGGGATTATGACAATTGGATAGAAACTGAGTCCTGCTGCATTTCATGCCTAAAAGACCGTGTGGATCTAGGCCATGGGGCTGCTGGTTGTGTGTCAAAGACTAAAGTTTCAAAAAAGGCGGAAATCGTATTCTGTCCGCACCTCCCCCCAACCCCCGCCCCCTTGCTTTTTTATCCCTTCAGAGGCATGCAGTTATCTACAGGCTGAAAATCTGGATACTTATGTTTTCTTTTTTATCAGAATGCTCATTGTTTGATTTGAACAAGTCACTTTTCTCTTTTTCCCTAAGTTTCCTGAGGGGGAGCCAGGCCATGCCACTCAACATTTAGTGGCTGGCCCACAATCACACTGGCCCGAATGGGGAGAATTGCCTGTTCTGTACAATATGAGCAGATGTTTTCTACACATGAATGCTCACAGATGTGGGTTTTGGAATCAAGGGACTTTCGGCTATAGCTGAGTATATTTCTGCTATAATATTCCCAATTCTATAATTTTTTTAAAGTAGAGAAGCTGAGTTGTGAATTTTTGTTCTGTTTTTCATCAACTATATAATAAGATTTAGTGTGATAAAATATCAACTAATATAATAGCTAGTATCATGAACATAAGATAAATCAGATGCACAGGGCATTCTTTAACTCAAGATTTTAAGCAAGAATAAAAGCACCTCATCACGAGCTCCTAGTGGGTGCTCATTAATATTTCCCTCCTCCTCTTCGTTGTTTCTTCCCTCCATGATAATTTGATGTGTGTGTACTTGAGAGCCTCAATTAAAAAAAAAGAAAGTTGATCAGACATGTGATTTATGCCATATAATCTGAAAAGCATTTCAATATTTTGAAATCCCTGGATAGTTAACTGCCCTCTTTCTTTCGTCTGGATTTTCTGATACTCTGTAGACTCTGTGTTCTACTATATACCTTGAGCATTTCAGAATATAGATGCCATGGGGACATATGGTGATACTAAAAGTTAATGTCATTGCAAGATTCTAATAGTGATAAAATGATAAAGTTATGATCCACTAAACCTTCCATGCAATGAAGGTCACTGAGTAGTGTCTCTGCACTGCTCAGAGGACTGGTGGTATCTACGCCGTCTAGTTCTGGCCCAGATTAATTTTACATGAGGAGAGTATAAAAGCTTCAAACTAAATACATATTGTTTCTATAAAAAGCCACTGATCTTTCTTTTCCTTTAGTTCAATATGTAATCTTGAAACATCTGCTAAATAATAAATTAGGGAATCAAAAACCTCCTTTTATTAATTCTATAGAATGCCAAATATAGAACATGTCTAAATTAAATATTGAAGAATTAAAATCAAAAGTTCAAAAATAAATTAATAGGTAACAAAAGGGTCATTTGTCTTCTTCCAGTCTCTTAAAAAATTCAGGAAATTAATAGTCAAGTCAAGAATCTTGGAATTATGGTTGGCTGCCCTACTTTATTGGTGAGAATGCAGTGTTCATCTCTCCTGGAGTTAGTTAGGTATGTTATATCTATCTATTGTAAGAATGGATCAAAAGGCTAGACTATAGCTATCAAGGAATCTGATTTTATTGGGGTGAGTCATTTTATCTATTTATGTCTCTGAATCCAAGTAGTGAATTATTCTGCACTGTGAATGCAAGTGAGGTAAAGATGGAAATATGAAGAAAGCAATTTATGCAACCAAAGTTTCTTTGGCAATCTGCGGGGTAGAGGAGATGGATTTTGGTGTGAAGGAATGGATAAGATTTAGGGTGCAAATCTTTTGTCACCAATGTAGTGACGATTCAAATGAATGAATAAATGAAATTGTTCACTTTGGCCTAGTTTGTCTTCAGTGTAGAGTGCTGGTATGTCAGTGGTCAAGGAATCTTGGTACTGTTGGTTATTATATCTGGTCATTTAGTGTAGAAGCCTGAAAATTGAAAATACATTGCATATACATCAACTTCAAAAGTGATCACCCCAAACATTGCCTTTCTTTCTTGCTCAGTATGACAAGTTTTTTAGTTCAGGTGATGAGCTCAGCTTTATTTTTCTTTTCTTTTCTTTTTATTTTTTTCTTGAAACAGGATCTTGCTCTGTCACCCAGGCTGAGTGCAGTGGCATGATCTGGAGTCACTGCAGCCTTGACCTCCTGAGCTCAAGTAATCAATCCTCCTACCTCAACCTCCCAAGTAGCTGGGACTAAAGATGTGTGCCACTACACTGAACTTATTTTTAAATTTTTTGTAGAGATGAGATCTCCATATGTAGCCCAGGCTGGTCTCAAACTCCTTAGCCTCCCAAAGTGCTGGGATTACAGATGTGAGGCACCATACCTGACTGAGTTCAAGTTTTAAATGATATTTCTCACATCTACCCCACATTTACTCTAGTGTTTACACCAGGAACTTAATTGTGCAAAGAAAACCATGGAATTAATAAAACGATATGGTGGCCTAAATAATTTGTTCTAACAGAGAGCTTTATGAGTACTAATTCCAAAGTACATGTTACCTATCACCTGATTTCATTTGATAAGTATAGTTGTAAACAAGCTCTAATTTTAACATTTAGCAAATCAGATAGCTTGGTATATGAAAATAATGCAATGCTATTATTTCTTACTTTTTGTAGATCTACAGATTTTTCATTTGTCTTCTATTTTTGACATCCACTATGGTTTTTCTTCATGTGAGAAATCTTCGGCATTAGATGCTTGTTTTTTCTTAACATATTATCATATATCACTGCTGGTGAGCTAGATTCAAGCTTCTATGTTTTTCCCAATATCGGCCATACTGTTGCACAGATAGAACCAAAATAATTTATATTACTTCAAATAATAAAGGTATTTATAAGCACACATAAGTAACGATTATTTCTCAAATTCATTTAACTTCTCTTGGACTCAGGAAGGGGGACATCACACACCGGGGCCTATCATGGGGAGGGGGAAGGGGGGAGGGATTGCATTGGGAGTTATACCTGATGTAAATGACGAGTTGTTGGGTGCTGACGAGTTGAAGGGTGCAGCACAGCAACATGGCACAAGTATACATATGTAACAAACCTGCACATTATGCACATGTACCCTAGAACTTAAAGTATAATAATAATAAAAAAAAAGAACACTTCACTATGAAAAATATTCCTCATGACTCTGTGCATCTATGCACTAGAAAATGAAGAATGGCTTGTTTTCTCTGAATCTAGTACATGGCTCCAGGGCCAATGCCAAAGTCATGACCCGCATGCTTTATGGGTTGTTGTAGTTATATTTGATGAGGAAATTTAACAGTGTTTTTATTTTGGGTTCCCTGAGATATGAGTGAAATTAGAGCAGTGGTTCTCCAATTATGGTTTCTGGACCTGCAGTGTCAGAGGCATCACCTGAAAACTTGTTAGAAATGCAAATAATCAGGCCCCACCCAAGCAGGGTGACTCAGAGACTCTGGGGAGTGAGAACTAGCAATCTGTGCTTTAACAAGTCCTCCACGTGGTTGTGATGCAGCCTGTGTTTTAAGAAACACCAAGTTTGGGTCTGATGCTGCCTCAATCCAAACTGTTAAAATTTAAAACAGTAATTGATGCCATATGGGGCACTATTTTGAACCTTTATATCCAAGATATTCAAGGAGAGGTTTCTTAAAAGCTTGTTTTTGGACAGTACCTAAACATTGTTAGTGTATGCCGGTGCTGCTTTAAACAAAAATTGACAACATGCTATCTTAGGAGAAGAGAGAGTTTTGAAACAATTACTGAGGTTTAGAGCAACACACTGTTAAGAAAATAAGTCAAAGTAACTACTGATATTTTACAAATGGATTTGTCAGATCTTCAATATTTTATAAAATGTACATAATGTTTTATTGAGGCTATTTATAATTTTTATACTTAAGTGATTTATTTCATCCAATGGTAGGTTTTAATTTTTTTATCTTAATCCAATCCACCCCATCAGTTAACAGGAAATCTATAAGGCACACATTACTTTATAACCTGTCTATCACATACAATTCAATGACCCAAACTATTATTTGCTTCGCTTACTTTAGCTCTATGTTTGCATAAAACCATACTTTGGGATTTTATATGATTGAAAATGAACGTAATAAAATCCAAAGCCTAGACTGGTTGTGTAAAAATTGATTACAGGCATTGGCCAAAGGAATCTATCGGATGTGTGTTTTTATTGGCAGCACACACAAATATGGTGATTGTGTTCTTACTTGCTGATGAGTAACTGACCAACTTAAGTATCTTCAAGAATCTAAGAGTTAATCAAAGGCTGAATACAGAGGAAGTCACCTCAGCTGTCAAGATCTATTTTTTCCAGCTTGCAGTTGAGAAACACCAGGAAGAAAGGGAGAATATATGAATAAGAACAGAATTCAGTTTCTCACATTTTCACACAATGACCCATCTGCTTACAATACATTGACTTAATAATTAATTCCAAGTCTGTTTCTTTAGCAACTATGTATTGGGTACCTGCCATGCAGCAAGCACTATGGAATTTTTAATATATCAGAATAGATCACGATAGATGACTGCACTGAGCCATCATCTAAGTAATAATACTGTCTGTCAAGCTGGTGACTCTTTTGAAGAAAAGTATTTTACTAAAACTAGGAAATAGCAGAAAACTAAGGGGAAATGTGCTTTAGAATTATATTTACCACAAATGCCATGCCCTTTTCTTCCTAAGACAAAAAGAGCAATGTTCCTTCATTTAAACAGTAGATTAATAAAAAAATTTCATTGGCACTCCCAGTTGCCATGGTAACAAAATGACAAGTCACCTCCATGTGATTTCACTGTGTATCAATAAGCTAACCATTTGGGAGATAATGTATTTTGTTTAGACATGTCTTTTGAGCAGAAGTACTGTATGCTTCCATTAACTCATGAAGGAGGTGTTGTTCATACAGTACTTAATTTAGCAATTAATAAATAAGCTGTTTTGTTTAAGAAATTAATAAAATATGAAACAAAGCCTCAACTTAGTAGCATTTTCTCTCTCAGTTCTTTTTCCTTTGGAGGAGTGGTCTGGTATAAATAATAAGAATAAAATATATAAATCCCAACTTGGATAATAAAACTTATTTTGGACTTTCCTATACACCACTTAGGAAAGCCCCAACCAAAACAGAAGAGCAATAAAAGAAGGTGAGCTTCAGCTATATGATGAATCATCTATATTCCCTCTTTTATTCTTCACATCTTCTACCCTATTTCTAGTGCTAGATAATTACTTGTTATTACTGTTGAGTCTTGCTTTGCTGTCAACTGTTCATCTTTTGAGTTGCAAAAGCAACTGTAATTATTTCAGCATAAAAATAAGGTAACCAAGAAATTTAACTTAATTGTTTCCTCAGTCTAGATATTAATTACCTTTAGCTGCAAATTACCATTGTACAACACTTCATTTCATGTCACATATATTTTCCTTATTTTTAGAATCATATTACTTTCCAAAGAGGTGTTCATAGATTTCCAATTGCTTTCTCCTTCTTCAGCCACTGTCTTGCCCATTGACATAACACCAACTAATATCCTTTCTTCCCAGACACAGATCTAAAATCATGCTTTCTGGCTTTTGTTGTATGTGCTATGCCTGCAGGTAAAATTAAATGACCTACTAATCAGGTTTTATGAGCACTTTCACACTTTTCAAATGACTCAGCAAATGGCAAAAACCTTCTAGCAGCCTAGGCCATAGGCATTACCTGTTTTACATGTCTGTCTACAAAAGATAAAAGGACCTTTGTAACTAGTGGCCAAGCCATTGTATACTACATCTTAGTGTGTAATCAGACAAAATGGATTTATATCTTGACTTATGTTTTTTTCATACCCAAACAGTAAAAAAGTCAATTTGTATCTTTAGGCATAATATTTTTTTCTTTATTATAAGTGTTAGCCTGAATGAAGGTAAGTGATTTAAAGCTTTGATTGTAATATATTCCGAAAGTAAGATACCACCAATGATATTTGTGAAACTGTAGTATTCCTAGTAGCACTATTAATATTACTTAAAAGGAATGCAGATATTGTTGGCATGGTGTTTATGCTTTTACTTTTTATCACGCCTTTTTATATCTATTATTTACCTCAGTGCATAAGAAAATTGATGAAGAAGTAAATAATGTTTTTATCGAGGATCACATATGTAAAACATTAAAACAAAAATGGAATGTAGATGTCCTCAATTTTTAATCTAAGAATCTTTTTATCACACCATTTTATCACACCACATCATTCTTTCACTTTAAAAAAAAAAAAAAAAAACTTTTAGGTTCTGGGGATATATGTGAAGGTTTGTGACATAGGTAAACTCATGTCATGAGGGTTTGCTGTGCAAATTATTTCCTCACCCAGGTATTAAGCCCAGTACCCAATAGTTGTCTTTTTTGCTCCTCTCCCTCCTCCCACCTTCTGCCCTCAAGTAGACCTCAGTATCTGTTGTTTCCTACTTTGTGTTCCTACGTTCTCACCACTTAGCTCCCACTTATAAGTGAGAACATGCAGTATTTGAGTATTTGGTTTTCTGTTCATATGTTAGTTTGCTAAGGATAATAGTCTCCGGCTCCATCCATGTTCCCATAAAATACATGCTCTTGTTCATTTTACGATTGCATCGTATTCCATGGTGTATATCTACCATGTTTCTTTATCCAATCTGTCACTGAAGAACACATAGGCTGATTCCATGTCTTTGTTATTGTGAATGGTGCTGCAGTGAACATTCTTGTGCACGAGTCTTTACAGTATAATGATTTATGTTCCTCTGGGTATATACCCAGTAATGGGATTGCTGGGTTGAATGGTAGTTCTGTTTTTAGTTCTTTGAGGAATTGCCATACTGTTTTCCACAATGGCTGAACTAATTTACACTCTAATAACAGTGTATAAGTGTTCCCTTTTCCCACAACCTCGTCATTTTCTTCTTTTAAAGATGAGGGTTGACATGTAAGTGTCTGTGTGTGCACATACACCAGTCATTAGAACCCACCATGCACTGTCATGTTTATCAATCCTTTGAAAATGATTTTGATAGCTCAAAAATACCTGTGTCGGGCACCAAGGTGTTAAGCCAAATGACCTAAGCTAATCCAAGCAATAAGTGAAATAAGTGAAATTTCTCTTTAAGGATGTAGTAATTCTTTCTAAAATATAATCAGGCTCTTTCTGGATCCCCTGCTGACTTCCAGCAGTCTCCCGCCTAGCTATCACTCACCTGGGTAGTGTACAGCCTACCAATATTGTGGGTCTCTGCTCCCCTTCAGGTCCTTTTCTTACAGTCTCTTCTCCTCCACCCTTTTCTCCATACTGTCTAAGCTGACAGAAATCTCAGTATTTGACCCACTAAACTGTGCGTAGGTTCTAACAATATGATTTATGGTCAATTAATAAGATTTAACCCTTTATAGCATACTATATAACTTTTTATTTTGTATTTATTATCTGCCTCTCCCTATTAAAATATTAGTTCCATGAAAGCAGGAATCTTAGTCTGTATTATTCAGAGATATAGCTCAAGCATCTAGAATAGTGCTTGGCACATAGTAAGTACTCAGTTAATATTTATGGCAAGTAAAAAAAATCTATGATGTCATTTCTGTTCTTTCAGGCAATAGTACTTAACATATAATCTTTGTCGGGTATTTAAAATGTGCTAGACATTGTCTTAAGTATGTTATATGAATTATCCCATTTGTTCCTCACAATAGCCCTATGAAGATGCTACTACTATTGTTCCCATTTTACAGATAAGAAAACTAGAGTTTACAGAGGTGGAGAACCTTGCTCAAGGTAATACTGATAACAAGCGGCTGAGTCCCAAAAAGCACAGGCAGCTTACTTTCAAAATATCATCATCTTAAAGGTAGTTTCTTTTTCATCTGAACCAAAGAGTAATTCTAATGGTGGAAATTTTAGTTTAAAGAGAAAGAAGAATGACACATGACAAGCCAGAAAGGAGGGTATTACATAAGCAGAAAATTCTTACATTATGTCCTCTCACACGTTCCATCAAGGCAAGCCCATATAAAGAAACTCCACAAGCTGGCATACCATGAGAATTGTGTTTTATTGTAAATAATAGAATCATGGCGTTCTTTGATTCTTCTTGACTCTCAGTATTTTTCTCTCTCTCTCCCTTTGCAACCCACTCTTTTGACTTTAGATTGGATAGACAAGCCTTTAGAGAGGAAATGTGATCAGCCTTGTGCTTCACCAGGGCTCATCAGGAAGTTCAGTGATGAACTAAAAGAGGGAGACAGGCACACCAGTGACACAGTTACCACCTGGTCCAGGAGGGCGGTGCTGGGGTCAGAGACAGTACAAACGGGAAGGATGATGTTGTGGAGCTATGGGACATAGAGCTTGCCAAATATTTGGAGATGGGATAAAGGAGTGAGGGAGGACTCAAAGGTAGGTGACTCTGAGGTGAAAGTTTCAAACTAGCATGACTAGAAGAATGGTGGTGGCATAAACAGGGGAACGAGATGAAGAAATACATTTTCATGATTACATTTTCCTGAAATGCTGTCAGATTTGCCACTAGTGAGGGTGGAATAAAGACATTTTCAGACTTGCAAAATCTCAGACAATGTAGCTTCCATGCAACCTTTGATAGGAAGCTTCCGACAGATGTGCTCTGCCACCATGAGGGTGTAGACCATAAAGATAGACATGGGGTCTAGGGAAGAGGAGAAACTGCACAAGACAGAGGCAAAGTGACTCCCCAGGATGATGGTAAAGGATGATCCCTGGATGGCAGCTGACAGTCCAGATTGGAGCTAGTCAGAAGCCTCCTGGAAATATTTCTTCAATAGGATAAACTTGAAAAAGTATAAAAAGTATTTGTGAACTTTGAGAGGAGATTTATCTCTCAAGGAGAGAGTTTATTTAATGAATAATGAATGGAAAATGGAAATGAAAACATATTACATCTAGAGTAATCAATAAGTTACACACGGCCAGGCGCAGTGACTCGTGCCTGTAATCACAGAACTTTGGGAGGCGAAGGCAGGGAAATCAAAAGGTCAGGAGATTGAGACCAGCCTGGCCAACATGGTGAAACCCAATCTCTACTAAAACTACAAAAATTAGCCAGGTGTGCTGGCACACACCTATAGTCACAGCTACTACAGCGGCTGAGGCGGGAGAATCACTTGAACCCTGGAGGCAGAGGTTTCAGTGAGCCATGATCTTGCCACTGCATTCTCAGCCTAGGCAACAGAGCAAGACTCCATCTGAAAAAAAATTTTTTTTTAAGTTGCACACAAAAAGTCAGTACACCACAAGTTTCAGCTGGGAATAGAATTACTAATGTAAACACTTAACACTAGTAAACACAAGATTGTTCCATTAGAAGAATGGAAGGAAAGCAGGAAGTGGTATGTGCAGTGGGGTTAGAATTGTAGACAAAAAAAGAGTTAGATTCTCATTTTCTTTAAAATCAAGAAATAATTACTAAAGTAAAAAATCAAGAGGCATATTAAAGTATTTAGAGATTTGGAGGTTAAATTAATCAGCTAAAATCAGTGTGTTTGACTCTGGATAAAAAGAAAGGGGTACTGGGGACTGAGGGTCTGCTTTTTAAAAATAACAAGTCTTACAGAATTGTTTGAAAACTTAAAATATCTGTATATGTAACTTTGTCAAATAAAATATTTTATTTATTTAATTTAAAATATGTTAATTCTAAAAGAAAGCAAAGGAAAAGAAATTTGTCTTAGGAAGATGGATGATAATTCCAGTAAAGGCTTAATTTTGAAGGAAAAATATTAAAGTAATACAGATAAGAAAAATGAAAATTAGGGAACTTTAGGAAATTTGGTTTCAGATTGTCTCTTACTTTACCAAGAAAGAATGAGCTCATGTCTTCTGCAAAAAGTCAAAGCAGCTGAATATTAGAAAATGTTGGGAATATAAGAGAGAGAGAGAGACAAGAAGACACACACAAAAGAATTATCAAGCTTCAGGAGGATCAAACTGACATTAAGTAATCTGAATTTGTGGAGTACTTTGTCAAAGAAAGTTTATGTTTTTTTATAGCAACTGCTGTCAATAATGAAATAACCAACAGTGAACATGGGGGTTAATTAGGAGTGGTGAAATCGTGAAGGTGAACTAAAGGAAAGAAGAGATTCTGGTTTTTTCCTAGCCCTTTAGTAGTTAGGGAGGCAAGTAAAGCAGATTTGGGGAACATGAGGGAAATTACGAGAGATCAGGGACTGGAGATCATAATTAGAAAGAAGATTAGAATAGGAAAAAAGGATCAGAGACTGATGTCAAAGATGGAGGTGGCAGCATTTGAGATTTTAGAGCAGAACTTCAAGCCACAATGAGGTAGGTGAACTTTCAGTCCAAGTAGGTAACCAGCATCAGTTGGATCAATAGCAATAGTTTATACTCACTGATGTTGCCTATCACAGAAGGAAGAACTCGATCATAGAAGTCTGAAGTGCAAGATGGAGATGGAAAGCCATTTAGTGAACTGAAAGTACTGATGGGCCTCCCAAGAAGAGCACAACTACAAATGTTTACTAAAATTCGGTACAGCCGTGTTACTCCAAACAAGTCAGCAACCCTGGAAATTGCCCTCAATCATGTGATCCTGGTGCTCACATGGTGCTAGAAATGCATTACCATACTGCAAGCAGTTAATTAAAGTGTGTAGCTTCTGAAATATGCAGATAAATTAGTAAGGAAAATTGAGTCTTTGTTATGTGATTTTTTTTCTTAATGATTGGAGTGTGTTCTAAATAAACAGAAAAACAAATTGATTGCCAAAAACCATATTAATGCACTTTTAATTCACAAAGGTTAAGCACATAAAAGTTAGAATATCAAAAGTTAAGGTTCTCATAGAAACATTAATTTGACAATATTATGCATACTAGATGAAGGTGGTTTGTATTTATAGCATAAAAGCAGTAGGAAATAACTGCAAAATGTGATTCAGTTAAACAAAATAACCAATTCAGGGAAAGTCATTAAATATGATTATGGAAAAAAATTGTTTTGCAACCCCCAAAGACAAGTTATAAAACTTGATTTTAGAAAATAATAACTTCAAATCTTAAAAAATGTTTTCAATAGGAATTATTCATTTTTATCCAAAATCAAATTTTCCTGGCATATTGTACATTCTGACATTAGCTTCTGCCTCTCAGTTGCAGTCCAGATTTGATTCTAATAGACCAAAAGGAGAACTGACTGGCTATTTTCATGACCTAGTTGATAAAGATTTCAAATGCAGAGAACAAAAATAAAATTTAAGGATTTAAAATACTTTTTTAGCATATAGACAATATGGGGGAGTCTATATATATGAAGCCTGCCAATGTACTACCTTATATATTTGGCCTCTATATTTCTGCATACTTCTTTGCATGTATGAATTATGTAAATTCCAATCTGACCATGAAAATGTCTTCTGTAGGTGGCGTAGAAAAAGGAAGAAGCTTAGGACATATTCAGGGAAGGAAGTATTACCTGGAAACAAACCTGCAGCCTTGAATATGTTTCTGTTTCTGCTCTTGCCTCACAAACTGGACAGCATGCCTGGAAGGCTGTGTTCTTCAGGAGAGCTGGACTGAGCTACAGTCTGAGCAGCTGATACTCCTGCCACTTTGGCCCTCATAGCTCCATTCCCTCTATGGGTGATGGAGGAGTCAGGAACAGTGGTCCCATGCAGTAACCCTTGGTAGGGAGTCACTTCAGTCAGAATTAGTGGCAGTAATGAAAGAAGGAAGGCCACATAAGGGAGAGCCTATGTGATGGAGTCAGAGAAAGTTTCCTCCTGTCAAATTAGATACTATATTCCCAGCATCACAATTACTAGTACAATTTAATTATAACACAATTCGAATTATTATTTAATTTTAAGTAGTAGTAAAGGTTTGTGATCCTTTAAATCACATAAAAATGGTTTTGGATGTAAATTTAACAAATGAAAACCAACAAACAGTCCTCCCAAGAGAAAGCAGATTATGAAAATAAAAAGATAAATTGACATTTTCCTAAGATCGCTACTTGCCATTGTATTTTATGTCATAGCGCAGCAGTCTGCAGGACAATAGAGGTTCATTCATGGAGTGAAATATATAAATTCCTGAAGTAGCAGACTGCTGGCTCAATATTCAAACCACCTCTTCAAAAAGGGCACAATGTTCTGAATTTTTCACTGAAAAATATATGCAGCTGTATCACATGGCAATGAACTCTTTATAAGCTTGATGAAGAAAAGTGCTTTGTACATTTACTTTCATCTTTACCCCCTGCTGTTTTCTGTTGCCAAACAAACAGGAGGACAAATGCGAACTGCCAACTTGCAGGATGTACAAACAAGTGGCACTGAATATTCAGAAGTATGGTGGTATTTCTAAAGTTCAACAACAAATCCCTTAGCATCTTTCTTCTGTTTTTACTTTTCTTTATTCAGGCACCACAAGGCCACATAAGGAGGGTGAGGTCCCTGGAGTGGATTATATTTTCATCACTGTTGAAGATTTTATGGAATTGGAGAAAAGTGGTGCTCTCCTAGAAAGTGGGACTTATGAAGGTAAGCACAACGTTCCTGAGAAATCTCTTTTTTGTTGGCCTCACATTTTTCTCATTTGATGGAAATGCATTGGGACACCAGGTTACCCATGGGCTGTTTGGGTTTGAGAGCTTTAATAAGATGAGTTTAGAAATGTATCCTAAAAATGTTAAAATACATCTCAAGTGTACTTTTAATATGCCTAGAGAAAATAATATATATTTTAAAATATATTATATATATATATACACCCATTTTATACACACACACACACACACACACACACACACACACTGAAGTATTCTTGTGATTGTCTCCTGAGATTAAGCTGTGATCTTTCAGATAAAATGTCTTTATCTCAAGATGTCATCTAAAAGAAGGCAGGGCTAGAATTCTAGTTCTGTCATTATCTCTGTGTGGCTTTCTCAAATTACTCTACCTCACTGGCCTTCACTTTCCTCCTATGCAAAATGATGGGGTAGAAAAAATATGATCTGTGAATGAACTCCAAATCTCTACCACAATAGAAGTCTCCTTGTGTACCCAAATCAAATGTGAACAACAAATGAAACCAAAACCTTGAATGCAGGAACTATGCCTCAGTGGAAGAGGCACTGAAACATAAGCCAAAATCTCTGTTTCAAAAGAGGCTTCGTTATTTATCTGCTACAAAAATTAAGTAACAGTTAATGTCACTAAACCTTAGTAGTCTCATCTGTAAAAGTGGAATTATGGCATTAAAAATGCAAATAAGTAAAAATATGTTGAAATGATTGCATTTATCAATTTGGGTAACATTTATATGCATCTAGTTTATATCTAATGAAAGTATGTATATGTATATATATATAATGAAATTATAACATAACTAAAAAGGTAGAAAATAATTTTTCATTCCTACTTCACAGTTATAAAGTATATGTATAGATTATTAAGTTCAAATATTAGTTTTATTGAACTGCAATTGATAGTGATATTAAAAACAGAATTCATGATATATACTTTGCTGCTTAGCCTGTCATACATGCAAAGTTCAGCAAACATCATCAAATAACTTGGGTTTGCCATGTTAACAGTTTGGCCCTCTGCTTTCTCCTCAGTTTATAGTCATGTGTCTCTTAATAAAAGGGATAGTTCTGAGAAATGCCTGGTTAGGTTATTTCATCATTGAGGGAATATCATAGAGAGTACCTACACAAACCTAGATGCTACAGCCTGGCACATTCTAGGCTATGTACTGTAATCTGTTATTTCCAGGCTACAAACCCATACAGCATGTTACCATACTGAATACATAGGTAACTGTAACCCAATGGTAAGGATTTGTTTATCTAAACATACCTAATCATAGCAAAGGTTAGGTTGAAAATATGGTATAAAAGATTAAGACAGGATAGCTATATAAGGTACCTACCATGAATCGAGCTTGCAGGACTGTAAGTTGCTCTGGGTGAGTACATGAGTGAGTGAGTGATGAGTGAATGTGAAGGCCTAGGAAATTACTATACACTACCGTGGACTATATAAGCATTGTACACTTAGGCTGCATTACATGTACTTAAAACTGTTTTTTCTTCAATAATAAATTAATCTTAGCTTACTGTAACTTTTTACTTTATAAACTTTTCCATTTTTTTTTTACCTTTTGACTCTTTTGTAATAACACTGGGTTTAAAACACAAACACATTGTACAGCTGTACAAAAATATTTTTTCTTTACTTGTATCCTTATTCTATAAGCTTTTTTTTCTATTTAAAATTGTTTTACCTTTTTAAACTTTTTTGTTAAAAACTAAGACACAACCACACACATTAGCCTAGGCCTACACAGGGCCAGGATCATCAATATCACTGTCTTCCACCTTCACATCTTGTCCCACTGGAAGGTCTTCAGGGGCAATAACAGGCATGGAGCTGTCATCTCCTATGATAACAAAGCCTTCTTCTGGAATACCTCCTAAGGACCTGCTCAAGGCTGCTTAACAGTTAACGTTTTTTAATAAGTAGAAGGCATACACTCCTAAAATAACAGTAAAAAGTAAAACATGGTAATTATCTAAGCCAGCAATATAGTCATTTATTATCATTATCAAGTATTATATGCTATACAAAACGGCATGTGCTATACCTTTTTTTCTTCAAATTTTAAGTTACATAGGTAAATACGTGCCACAGTGGTTTGCTGCACAGATCATCCCATCACCTACGTATTAAGTCCAGCATCCATTAGCTATTCTTTCTGATGCTCTCCTTCTTCTCAGCACACACCCAAAAGGCCCCCAGTGTGTGTTGTTCTCCTCATGTGTCCATGTGTTCTCATCAACCAACTCCCACTTCTAAGTGAGAACATGCAGTGTTGGGTTTTCTGTTCCTGCGTTAGTTTTCTGAGGACCATGGCTTCCAACTCCATCCATGTCCCTGCAAAGGACATGATCTCATTTCTTTTTATGGCTGCATAGTATTCCATGGTATATATGTACCACATTTTATTTACCCAGTCTTTCATAAATTAACCATTCAGGATATAGGCATGAGTAAAAGTTTTATGATGAAAACACCAAAAGCAATTGCAACAAAAGTGAAAATTGACAAATGGGATCTAATTAAACTAAATAGCTTCTGCACAGCCAAACAAGCTATCATCAGAGTGGACAGACAACCTACAGAATGGAAGAAAATTTTGCAATCTGTCAGACAAAGATCCAATATCCAGAGTCTACAAGGAACTTAAAAAAATTTACAAGAAAAACACATTAAAAAGTGGGCAAATGACATGAACAAACACTTCAAAAGACATACATGTGGCCAACAAACATATGAAAAAAAGCCCAACACCACTGATCATTAAAGAAATGCAAATCAAAACCACAATGAGAGACCATCTCACATGTCAGAATGGCTATTATTGAAAAGTCAGAAAACAACAGATGCTGGTGATGTTGCTGTACTTTTACACAACTGGTAGAACGGTAGGTTTGGTTATGCTAACATCCACAAACACACATGAGTAATGCATTGCACTATGATGTTACAAGGGCTGCAGTGTCACTGGGAAATAAGAATTTTTCTGCTCCATTACCATTTTATGGGACCACCACGATATATGTGGTCTGTCAGTGACCAAAATGTCATTACACAATGCGTGACTGTTCTTAGTTTAGTGACCTGTAGTTATTCAAGAACTCAGTATTTTGAAGTTATTAAAAATATTAAAAATGTCTTCCATTAGCATTTATAAGACAATCTAGGTGGAGACATTTATCTAAATTGCGGCTGAGACATTGAATTGCTTCTTGCCACATTCACAGGAAATAGGCAAAAATACCCAGGAAAAGGAAACAGTTTTACGCATTAGTGCTGTACCTTCTTCATATTGTCAAAAATAAAAGATAGTAGAGATGGATTGAAAACATTTTAAATAAAGAAGTTGTGTTAATAATATAAAGCTGCCTTAAACCGTATGTGAAAAATAACTGTAAATCATGGAAAATAATTTTATCAAAGATGTTAAATAATACATTTTACAGAATAATTTCCCATGGGCTTTGTGACATTATTTAGTATCATTCATTAGTTTTCATCCTTTTAATAATAATGTATTATACTTTATAACCTTATTTAAATATCATTTATGTAAGAATGAACCAATGGCTTACCATATGAGATCATTAAAAGAGTAGCATGATTAACAATATGACTTTTCGTTTATAAAAATGAAGACTTTGTAAACTGATTTTATATAAGCTGAAAAATTACATCAAATGTTAATGGTAAATCTCCATTGTTCTCATGATACACTAGATGTCGTGACATTTAATATCAATATTTTAAAATACAGCTTAAATTTTAGGTTCCAATTCACTTTTGAAAGTAATGTCCTGAAACTGTATGAACATAACCAAGTTTTGTGAGCCAGAATAGGTTACTCTGAATCTTCTTCAGACACCTTTTTAGTATGGCAGTTTAGTTTGCTGGGTTTGGTGCCAACTTAATTGGCCTAGTGTGCATAGAGCTGGTTATGGAGAGTAAGGCTGACTTACGTATAAGACTTTGACAATTGTATTAATATCATTGCTTAAAAATACACATTGTATACATGGATTAATAAGAATTTCTTTTCTCAGGTCACATAATGACCTGCGTAAACACCTAGGGAACATTCTCAAACCTCAGGATCTTCAGATTTTCCTGTAACTATAGCTGAGGAATTAGCAAAATTCACCTAATAAAAATTGCTGCATTTCTTCACTACTCGTCATAAGCTCTAGACCTAGGGCTACCACTTAATGTGTTTTTGGGGGGTTTTGGTTTTTTGTTTTCATTTTGTCAGGGAAAACTAAAGAATGTCTTTTTGCACTGTTGGTACTTTCAGGATATACAGAATTCTGTGCTGCTCAACTAGACAAAGACCTGAGAACTTTTATATTGAGAAAGCTAGCAATTAGTGGCTTAATAAAAAGCCTCATTTATTTAAATTACACATTCTCCCTTCTGCAGCGTTTAGGTCATTGCTCCCTTTCCTCCTCCTCGTCTAGTGCAGTCTCATGCCTTTGCAGTATTGTTTACAGCTCTGGGTCAGACCAGAAAATTCATCTATGATATTCTGTGAATACACCAACAAAAATAAGGAATTGAGTTACAGACCTTCTGTTAACTACGTGGGGTCTGTAAAACTGAAAGAGGGTCCCGGAATCTAACCCACACACCAGAGCAGCAAGACTGCTAATGAAACTGGAGGTAGAGCCATAACCCCTGTTTCTTCTTGCTCATCTGAAATGCTTCCAAAATTGGTGTAATTATTGTCAGGGATATTAGGAACTACTTCATTTTTTTTTTTCTATTCACAAAGATCAAGATAATCCTTTATAAAATGTCTAGTTTAAGCTGCTAATCATAGAGAAAACCAATTTTATGGTGTTTCTGTGCTTCAGCCTCACCACTGGGTTTTAGAACAGGAAGCACTCACCTGAAAAATAATTATGAGGAAAAAGCATATTTTAAAAATATTTTTATATGTGTGCATTTTTCTTTTATTGCTAATTCTCATTTTAAACTTGCTGGATAGATGTGGCTAAAGCATAATTTGTCCTTTGGTTAGAAATCAGATAGATTGCCCTGATTTGTAGTCCTGCCTTTTAAGCCTTTTAAGAAATTAACTTAAAGTCCTTGTTCCAAAAGAGCAATTTTGTTACTTCCTGGATCCTGCAAGGAAGGGCTTAATGTGCTTTAGTTACCATCTATAGCTATGCCACATGGCTGTAGGCAGGGTTTTAGTTGATTCTTAAAGCCTTTCTTCTGCTTCCACCCCCCTATTCTGAAGGCCTCATTTGAATTTGATATAGAACATCTGCTGAATAGCCTTGCATGTGAAATGCCTGGAGGACTTGGCCATGATGGTACCCATCAGGTGTTGGTAAAGGGACTCTTTTGCATGACTTGGATGATTTCATCCTCACCTTTCATATTGAATCAAGTTTAAAATTTAGTTGATAAATTTTACTGTTAATAAATTGATTATTAATAATCCATTATTGATTAATAAGCCCTACTGATGAGTCTGACAAAATCTCAAGTAACATAAAAATGATGAACCTTCATGTTAGGACTGAAGGTGTTGACTTCCTGTGAAACACAGACCACAGAGCTCTTTGGATGAATGCAGGTAATTCCCTTGGATTCAAGGTCACCTACAGGTAAAGGTGAGATGCCAAGAGGTGGAATGAAATTAGTAAATATGGCACTCTAAAAAGTACTCCAAGTACCTGTAAGGAAGACAGTTCTTTGGGAACTGTCCAAAGTGCTGAATTAACCAGGACTCCAAATCAGCAAATCCTGCCTGACCTACTTCTTCCAGGTTTCTGTGATTTTATATTCGTGGTTTCACTCAATACTTAGCAGTTGTCTTCCTCAACCTGTGTGCTGAATGTCATCATTAACTAAACCTGCCTCCCCTGATCCATGCCTGGACTGATTTCATTTAATTCACCTACTGAGATAATCCACAACTATATTCCAGAACACCACTTCTGTTGTAACATCTGCTACCATATTAGAGTGTTTTGTTTTTAAAATAAAGCTATTTTTCTATCTATTGAAAAGGTCATTGATCCTAGAGTTAAATGTTTTCTTTAAATGGACATAAGCCCAATTGTAATATCGTCCCAATTTTTAAGAGGATCAAATCAAGACCAGCAAGTTATTTAGGCATCTGACAGAATACGGTACAAATACGACATTTCCCTCCTCTTAATGTTGTGGTTTCTTATAATCGTGGACCCTAGTATACACATAGACTTGAGCCTACTGCAAACACCACACCAGGTTTCTTGAGCAATTTTTTAAAGTTTTCTCATAACTACATAAAGGAGTGCTATACTTCATGATGTAGCACATAAAATCCTATAGAAATTTAAGTATTAAGTACAAATAATTTTCTAAATTAAGCTAAACACTCCTATGATGAGATAAGATGCATAACAAATGCTACACAAATATATTTCATTTTACTAAAATCAGCTTTTATTTTAGCATAAGTTGATGTTGAAAATTTTAGTCAGAAATTTTGAATCTGCAATCAAGATAGCATCGGGTGATAAAGAGATACTCATAAAAGAAATCATTATTGGCACCACAGATCATCTTGAGCAAAACTATTCTATCAGTTCAAATTTCTAACCACTGAAATATAAATAATATTTTTTGAAAGGCATATCAATGCTTAAATTGATGCTAAGATTTTTGTCATTTTAGAAGATCAAAATGATTTCATGTTTTCCCTTTTCTTTGCACGCTATTACAAGAGGAAATTTTTACTGTGTAAGTAATAACCTTCATAACAGCAGTAGATTCTTGGCGCTTACAGTTAAAAGGGTCCAGCTGTTTTTTATCTTTCCAGGTTATAGCATGTTTTACTTTTGACTCCTGTTTCTGGCAATATTTCTGTTGTGGAAGATTCTAGGCCACGCATTCGGGTGTACTTTTTAGGAACACTGACCATTTACAAATAAAGCTCACTAAATGTTTATTTGACCAGTAGAGGAAAACATAGTGAAGTTTTATACCCCTTGAAGGTTTTAAAATGCCAGAAATTTTTGGTAAGTGATTCAGTTTGTTTTCAGAATTATTGACAGATAGTGTACGATTTTTGCATGCTATGTTCGTCCAACATAAGGCACTAGGAATGGAAGTGTCATTGTCTTCTACAATGAAGTACAATTTGCTTTCAGTTTAGGAATTTTTTGAGCCTAGCTTTTTCGAAATATGCAATATAAATGCCTATTTCTAAGCACATTTTTCTCCCCAAAGAGACTAGGACTGACATAAGCAATTAATGATTTTAATATTATCATGTAAATCATATAAAAGTATTAACTTAAAGACTAATACCAGAGAAAATGAAGTGATTTGCTCTGACACCTTAACTACAATATTAACCTGTTTACTGTTTGTTCTGTAAGTTTTTTGTTCCATTGTAGCTGACAGAAATATAATTAAAGTAAGGTCAATATGCATGGGCATAGGATTCACTTCTTTGACTCTCTCACAATCCATAATAATATTAGATAAAACCTAAGGTTCAGAAACTGTGATGTGACAGTTTAATTCATTTTCTTCTCACACTCATATTTTAATTACAATGATTTGCTAACTCTTTTGCATATCTCCTAGTGATTTTTTATGTTTTATTTTTAATGGACCAGTAATAATTGTGTATGTTTATGGGACATAATGTGATGTTTCAAAACATGGCACTATGGAATGATCAAGTCAGGCTAATTAACATCTCTAACACTTCAATATTTGTTGTTTCTTCATGATGAGAACATTTGAAATTCTTTTTTTAGTGATTCCGGAATATACAATACATGATGAATAACTACAGTCACCATGCTGAGTTATAGATCACTAGAACCAATTCCTCCTTCTAACTGAAACTTTGTATCATTTGACCAACATTTCCCCTTTATCTGTCCACCCTCTGTCCTTCACAGCTTCTGGTGACAACCACTCTACTCTCCACTTCTATGAGTTTGACTTTTTTGAATTCCAGATATAAGTGAAATCATGTATTTGTGTCTCTGTGCTTGGCTTAAATCACTCAATATAATGTCTTCTAGGTCCATCCATGTTGTTGCAAATGACAGAATTTTCTGCTTTTTAAAGGCTGAATAGTTTCTATTGTATATACCACAATATGAAAATCCATTATCTAATGATTGACACTTCAGTTGTCTCCATTTTAATCTGAAACACTTCAAAAATTCACCCAGAAAAAAATGTCCTTTGAGTGGGAAGAAGAAAAATCATGACTTCAAATATTTTACTTATATTTCTCCCTACTGTGTTAACAAACAGAACCTATTAACCTTGATGAATTAGGTGCATATTTTCAAACCCTCTGTGCTGTTTTTCTGAGTGGACAAAAAATTGGATAACAAAACTGATAATACATCATAATTTAATGTGTGTATTGCTGCAGCTATGAATATATATTGTAATATATTCACTGGATCTGACAACTCCATGACTTTCGAATACAGTAAATTTCCTCATTCTATAAGAGGCACATGAGAGAGTCTTGATGAAATTGATCCCAGCTGTTTTTAACTTAAGAGTCCATGTTTCTCTGAAATATCCCCATAGATATAAGCAGTGGCCTTTTACATGTCAAGTCTTGGATTTAACACATAGACCTTAATAAAGCAAACATTTTATTTACCCTCGTCTTTCTCAATGGTGCCCTAATGTGATGACAAAGGTTTTTCAGAGATTTGTTCTATGCATTAATGATTTGAAAGCTATACCCTGATGCCCTGTTGTATCAGTCATTTTTGTATTTGAATTTAAAATCTGAAAAAGAAAACTTCAGACATTCTTTCCTTATATCTTCTATATTCCTATTTTGGGGGACAAAGAATAAAATCTAGTTGACCTCAGGTCTATTATTTCTCTCAGGGGAAATAGTGATCATCCACATTGGAAAAATCAATGCCCTAATTTTTATTGCTAAGTAACTACTTTATTTAAATCATTGATATCCAACCAAGTTATAACAGATGTAGATGGTTTTATAAATTATTTTATAAACTGCAACTTTTATTCAGACTGCACAAAAACAATATCTGAAACTTTGAGGCCTCTATTGACCATACTGTAAATAGAAATACTGAGCGGCCTGATTAAAATGTATAAAGTAATATTCGTCAAAATACTCTGTTGCCTATGTTTAAAAGCAATCATGTTATAGAATATTCACACTGTACAAAAGCTCCGCCTTATTGAAGGCTTGGAAACCCTTATGGCAAATCATTCAAATATTATGGCAAATCATTCATAACACTAGATTAAAATTTAATATCAGTACCTCCTTGACTAAAAGTTCTCTTAGATCCATTACAGGTTGTATCTATATGTAGCAACCAGATAAAATCAGGATCAATTGTCCACATATCATGGCTGTAGAGAATGATTCCATGAAAGGGTATTCTGAAACACTCTACAAATATGAATTTTTAGGGACCAGTCGAAAGCACAAATTAATATAAGTTACAACAAAATGGAAAGTTTGACTTACACTGTCTTCAACTTACTTATTTTAGCTATAGTGGCCTCCTTTCTGTTTCTCAAACAACCAGCACATTCCTACCCACACAGGATCTTGAATTTGTCATTTCATTTTCCTGGACTACTTTTCTTCCTAATATCCACCTGTTCCTTTTTGTCACTTTGTGATATTCATCCAAAAATCTGGTCTTCAGGGAGCTCCTACCTGACTACCTTATCCAGAATTGGATTTGCTCTGATTTTCTATTCCGTTCCAATTATTTATTTTTTATTGCACTTGTAACTGACCATGTATTCTATATCCATTTGTTTGTTTATTTATTGTCAGTATACCTCACTAGAAAGTCAACTCAGGGGGGTCAGAAAATGTGTTTGAATTACTGTTCATTTTCAAACAGAATAATCTCTGGCACCTAAGCAGTGCTCAATAAAGGTGGGTTGAATGAATCGATGAATACCTGAGTTTCTGCTTCTAACCCAACAATAAGAACCCCTCTACCCCCACTTAGAGATTTAGCCTGACCTAAGACTCTGGGACATATCCACTTCCTAGTTCAAAATGCTCTAGGCCAATACTTTGAAGCTGCAGCATCTATTTGGCCTTAGAATCTAGTCCTGAGTTAACCACATGTCATAACTCTGATAATTTTGTTTTTGTCTTAATTCTCGTCATTAACATTGTGTGTCTCTGTTTCTCTCATACGTTTCCCTTTTATCTGGGATGTTGTTCTTATCTTGCTATGGCCATTCCCGTAGTGTGGTTTTCCCTACACTAATTCATAGTGTATCAAATCGCTCAAACTCAAAACAGTACATTTGGTCAACAAAACTGTACCTTCAGTCACTCCCTACACACACACACACACACACCCCAAAGTTCTATGTATTTTACTACCTATGAAATAATAATTACCATTCTCTAAAATTGCTGTCTTTTTTCATGTTTTCTTTATTTTTTCTCCCAAGTATTATGAAGACTTCCTTCATTTCTCTGCCTTCTAATATAGAAAGTCACTGGAGAGTTAGAGAAAAAAAGTAATGATGTTAAACCTATGAAAGAGGTAGAAAGGTCCTGGAATATATTGGAAAATATACAAATTCCAAAACGTATTTTAAAACAAAGGAACTGGAATGTGTGTTTTCTCATTAAGGAAATGTAAAGGCTTTGTAAATATGTGAACATGTGGGACTTGGGGTTTATTAGCTAATTCACATTTTCTGTCTGCTTTTTGATAAACTATAAGGGAGGATAAGTTTGTTTATTATTCCTTTTTTCTAAGGATTAATGGAAAAACTGAAAATAAATTTTTATCGATTAGTCATTGTTCCCTGCTAAGATTTGCACCTCACCTTACCCTTCTCTTTTTTCCTTTTACGTTAGAGTGACTTTAAATTATTTTATAATGTGTGAAAGCTTTATTCCTTTCACTGATTAATGAGTAAAATTATAAACCTGAAAATGCATGTTTTAAATGTGAATACTAATAGTAACCCAAATTAAAACAACATGTGGAGTCAATAAACAAAAAGTTTTAAACAATATACAATAGGCCCAAAATGACATAATCCTGACAATGATGGGTAAATAAAAGGAACACATTTGAGTTAAAATTTTCCAATAAGTTTTCTTTCTTCTCTTTTACCTCCATACCATATGTAAACATACTACAGCAAGGGGTATGCATTTGGCGAGAGAAACCTGCCCTTTGGCACTGGGATCTGGCACTGGAGGATGCCATTTCCGAAAAGGATCTGTTCCCTTTTGGCTGGTCCGTAGGAACAGAAAGGTTTCTTCATGCCAGGTCCCTCAGGATCAATTCTAGAAGGATTAAACACTTCCTATTTCTGCCCCTGCTCTCTAAGGATGAGAGTAAATGGTCTCCATGATACTTCCAGAGAAAAACTTTTTGATGTAGCTATCTGGTTTCCCTGGAGATGAAACAAGTGTGATTATACCTGGGATGAAATACAACACATTGCAACAAGGGCAGTTGCTAACATTTCTACCTTCAAGGATATCTAGGAATACTAATTTCCAAAGAGTGTATACAGGTTAGATAATTTTAACTACTCTCCTCCCTTCTCCCCTATTCCCCTTCAATTTAATAGGGGTCTCATTTATGGTAAAATGTAGCAGCAAATAATTAAAGAAAATGTGTATAATGGTGTTTGCAAGTTAGGGAGATGTGGGATGGAGACTCCTGGAGACAGGCAGGTTGACAGCCTGACAGTGATGGAGGACAGAGGGAAAGTATAGAAAGTTGACAGAGGAATGCAAAAACTGAGTCATCCAGGGTCATTCTTACAGTGGAACTGCTTATCAGTCTGGCAGAGGTAATCAAAATATTGCAACCCAGCATAGCTATTGATTCTCCTAATAATGACCCTGAGCTATCTAGAAAAGGTTATGTGCAGAAAAGTAATATTCAAAAAAAATTTCCTTCAAAGATAATTAAAATTCAAAAGTTTGGACTTCTGAAAGAGAAAGGCTAGAATATTCACCTAATTAGAATACTACATTCCTTGAAAATGCCAGACAAATGTAATGCAACTCTTGGTATAAAATATTTTAACTACTTTCTATTTGGAAACTATTTATTATATATATTCAAATTTATACTCAAATTAAGATTTGACTAAATTGTATCTCAGAAATGCATTCTATAAATGCAAACAAACCTGATGATGTTATTACATACCTAAAACATTCTAAGTATATATAAATATACTTTTAAAAAGTGATTAGATATTTTACAATTATAATAAAGTTAAAAACTGCACATTCTTTTTCCCCAATAATGTTTCTTATGAAGTCAGAAGTCTTGTATGTGGCATATTTGTAAAGCAGCTAATAAATGTGCTGGATTTAAAATAGATATGGAAAACTATTGGTGTATTACCAAATTGTTAAAATTGACGTATTAATAAAACACAAATTTACAAGTTTATCCTTTTTTTTTTTTTTTTTAGAAACCTCAGCATGATAGTATCTGGAAATGTTTTCTCTTCTTCTTCCTCTTTTTTTTTCTTTCACTTTTGGGACACTCACCTGTCCCCCAGAATTCTAAGGAGTAAAAGCTGCAGGACACTTGCTTCAAAGGCTGTGTTTTTAGTTGGAGAGGAAATAATACATCACTATCTTGGTTGATTTTCCTGAAAAGCCCACATTCACAGTTTGCTGTAGAGATTCTTTTTTTTTTTTTTTTTTAGATGAAGTCTCACTCTGTCACCCAGGCTGGAGTCCAGTGGCACGATCTCAGCTCACTGCATCCTCCGCTTCACAGGTTCAAGTGATTCTTCTACCTCAGGCTCCCATGTAGCTGAGATTACAGGCATGTGCCACCTCACCCAGCTAATTTTTTGTATTTTTAGTAGAGATGAGGTTTCACCCTGTTGGCCAGGATGGTCTCAAACTCCTGACCTCAAGGGATCCACCCACCTCAGCTTCCCAAAGTGCTGGGATTACAGGCATGAGCCACTGCACCAGGCCTCTTTATATATTTATCTTAGAGGCAAAACAAAATCAAAAGTTAAAGACATTTGGCCTATTATACTGTCACATTTTTAATTCATGTGCATAGTCCTGTCTTTGCAATAACCTTCATTTTAGTATACTCCTTGTTTTTCTTTTAATATTTAGCTCCTGTTTTCATTCTCTCACAATTTAAAATATTTTCTTTTTACTAGCCTTTCAAATGTTTTCTTTCTACCAAAAGCTAACTGGCATTATTTGCTTTCTGTATTTTTACTTTGTTTATCCTTTGCTTTCTTCTGAGAATTAAGAGTCCTGTGTGAATTCTCTACTACAGCTCAACTTTATATCCTGGAAAACTTCCTCTAGTGGGAAATGCTTCATTTTATACTTCACTTGATCTTATTTCTTGGTTCTGGCTTTTACAAATTAATACATTTTTTCTTCCTGTAGAGCTATGGGGAAAAACAGTGAGAATAGTGGAAATGACATTTGCTAATGTACCCACAAGGCAATGACTCATTGTCGACTACACAGGAAATTTAACTAAAATGATTTGTCTGTCCTGTATAAGAAGCTACACTGTCTTAGAAAGGGGCATGCTCATGGGGTATTTTGTTCAAATGAAGATTGTATAGTTTGGCATGTAATGTGTTCAGAAACTGATATAATGTACCCTGATTCTTCACACTTTACATGTTATTCAGTAAATCTAGTGGTGTATTGGCGTCTTCCTTTAGTAAATGGGTCTTACTACATACTTACATTTGCCTGAAGTTTGTGTGAATAAAACTAATCATTTAAATGACATATTTCATTTCTCTTCATAATTTAATAAATTATATATATCCCTTGTAGTTTAGAAAATGTCATTTTCCCCTTTTATTCTTCTTTAATCTTCAGATCCTTATTCCATTAATGAGACAGGCCTCTCTTGTCATTAGGAGGCTGGCAAGGGGAATACAAATGTTTGCCTCTAAGTATATAAGGGTATTGCCCTAACAGAGGAAAAACAAGGTGGTTTATTTGTTTTCATTTATTCTTGTTTTCCTATGTTATTTTTTAATTTAAAATTTAGTTTATTTCTAAAGCATCCTGTTGATACTCATTCTCATGTTAACTGGTTACATTCCCTTTATTCATGGTTTTTCTTGTGTTTTATTTCTTGGATGCCCTTACAATTATTATTTATTTAATTCTATTACGTACAATTTGAGACCACACTTGCTTCTTGGTAAACTCCTGTAATTCCTTACTATAGAATTAGACTCAAGAAACAATAGTTATTTCATAGAATTACTTATATTTCTCCAATACAGGTTTCCAGTTACTCAAAATATTTTTTCGCTTTTCATGTTTCATGTAAACTTTTATAACTCTTCTATTACCGGAAAAAAAAAAAGTGTCCTAATAGCATACAATTTTGAGAAACAGTAGTAGAGGTAGAAATTGTATAAGCGAATAGAGATGCATAACTAATAATAAATGAAGGTAGATCATGTTTGCCTCAAAATAACAACAAAATAACAGTGGTATCAAATTTGAACTTAAATATATCAAGACAGAAGGATGAGAAGCTGGAGTTTGGATTATAGACAGAAGCTTCTGGGGGTAGTTGGGGCAATCAAGTTATTAGAGGAAGAGTCAACCTTGATCAGCCTTGCTAGGCCAGAGTGGATTCAGGTCAATTTTAGGAAAGTCATTTACAACCTTTTTGTGCTGGATGTCCACTTTCAAGCATAAGACTTGTTGGCAGTACACTTGAAGAAACTAAATACAATCATACTACTGCACCATTCAGAAGTGAGTGAGTGTCTGATGGAATTGTTTGCATCCTGGGCTGTACCTGTGTGTTGTAGGAAGTTTTATCTCTTTGATGTCAACTAAGCCATACCACTGTGTACATCACATTTTCCAACAAACAGCACTGGAACAGAATCTGTCCTCATTTTCCACAAAAACAACAATTTATACAGCTGTATTAAAATGCAGAAGATAGACAGTAAAAAGTCGCAGTGCTCCAGTTAACCAAGGCTTTGGTAGGGAATGCCAGAATTATTTGTCCGAGTATGTAATAGAGGCCTAGAAATCATAAGTTCAAATGCCAGTCTTGGATTTGCCATGAACTCAGTGCTGGACATTTACTAGGAGGGCTCTATGTGCCCTGTATTTAAATGACTGATAAGTTGCACAGGCTATAGGAATGAGATTTGTTCTGAATGATCTTAAAGGAGTGAAACAAGGAAAAAGAATAAAGATTATGGCCTGTTATAAAGAAATGCTTTATCATAGCCAGGGCCAATGAAATAATAAATTTAAGTTAGTTGCCAAACGCAGACTAAGAACTCTCTTGGTAGAGTTGTTCTAAAGGGGATACACACCTGATAAACATTTGGACTGGTGATAACTAAAACATCCACAACAACACCAGACTTGATACTTTGCATATACAATCTCCAATTTTCACAGTGGTTTTTCAATGAAAGTATTATGTTAACCATTTTTACAGAGGAGAAACCTGAAGCTTAAAGATGTTTAGTAACTTGCAGGAAGTCTCTCAAGTAGAAAGGGGGAAAGTTGAAATTGCTTCCAGCTTTCTTTGACACATAGTCCATGCTTGGAAGACCTGTTTCCCATTGGGAATGTATTCAGTCAAATAAAGCCTGGATTTACCCTATTTCCCTTTCCACAACAGGGTGACTAGCTTTGCTCTTCTATTTGTGCCTCCTTGACCTTCAGTTTTCTTCCAGCCATGATATCTATCATTCTAAACCAGTGTTTCCTAAAGTATACTTGGCAGAACAGAAGACATATGAAAGTCTATCCCCCAAAGAGGGAGGAAACCTGTGGTCAAACAAGTTTGGAAAATGTAAAATACTGCCTACCATATTCTCTTTGGAAAATTCATATTACAGATTGTATCTTAAAATTTTAAGAAGTCCCGCAATAAAGAATTCTGTTTAAATTTGTACTTCCAGCATTTTTCAAACTTCTTAGACCATGGAACGAATTGCCATGGAGCTCTATTAACATCTCCCTGGAATTCATGTTCTGGAGCACATGTTGGAAAACAACATCATTCAACCCTCCAAGTCTCCACTGTGTTCCCTCTAAAGTCAAGTGGTTGAACTGGATGCCCTTTAAGAGTTCTACCAGCACTATACTATGTAGTGATAGTTTTCTGTCCACACAGCCAACTCTGCCTCAAGCAGTCACTAGGACTCAGCCTCTAGAAACTAAGTTAGCCTGTCCTCCTCCAAGGCCAGTGTTCCCCATCATCCTGAAGCAATTGGATTGATAGAACAGTAGAATGGCCTTTTGAAGTCACAATTACAATGCCAACTAGGTGACAACACTTTGCACATCCGGGGCAAAGTTCTCCAGAAGACCATGTATGCTCTGAATCAGCATCCAATATGTGGTATTGTTTCTCCCATAGCCAAGATTCACGGGTCCAGGAATCAAGGGGTAGAGTGGAAGTGGCACCACTCACCATCACCCCTAGTGATCCACTAGCAAAATTTTGCTTCCAGTTCCCACAGCATTACATTCCACTGGCCTAGAGGTCTTAGTTCCAGAGGGAGGAATGCTGCCACCAGGAGACACAATAGTTCCATTAAATTAGAAGATGGCCACCTGGAAACTCTGGGCTCCTCCTAAGTCAAGAGGCTAAGAGGGGAGTTACAGTGTTGGTTGGGGTGATTGGTCTGGACTTATCAAGATGAAATCAGTCTACTACTCCATAACAGAAGTAAGGAAGAGTATGCATGGAATACAGGAGATCCATTAGGGTGTCTCTTAGTATTACCTTGCTCTGTGATTAAGGTCAATGGGAGTCTCTTAGTATTACCTTGCTCTGTGATTAAGGTCAATGGGAAACTACATCAGCCCAACCCAGGCAGGACTACAAATGGTCCATACTCCTCAGGAATGAAGGTTTGGGTGGGTAGTAGAAGAAGGTAGTCATCAATATTAGCTATGACCAGGTGACCAGCTGCAGAACCAAGGACTGTAACTGTCATGAGCATTTCCTCGTTACTTTGTCAAAAACATGTTTGTGAATGTATGTACTCATACTAAGAAAATATCTTCATTTTATTTCCTTTTATCATGTGACTTAAGATTTATTGACTTTATGTTAACTTTATGTAATAGTATTTGGGTTGGGGATTGGTGTGTTTCCAGTTGTATGAAGCACAGTCCTATTATGTTAGGCATAATTATGACCTTATTGTCTTTACTGAAGATTATGATCTCAGGAGCTATATATGGATTCAAGTTGACAAGGAGTGGACTTGTGATGGTTAATACTGAGCGTTAACTTGATTGGATTGAAGGATGTAAAGCATTGATCCTGGGTGTGTCTGTGAGGGTGTTGCCAAATGAGATTAACATTTGAGTTAATCTTGAGTGGGCTGGGGAAGGCCGACCCACCCTTAATCTGGTGGGCACAATCTAATCAGCTGCCAACAAACATAAAGTAGGTGGAAAAACGTGAAAAGACAAGACTGGCCTAGCCTTCCTGCCTACATCTTTCTCACATGCTAGATGCTTTCTGCCCTCAAACATTGGACTCCAAGTTCTTCACTTTTGAGACTCAGACTGGCTCTCCTTGATCCTCAAACTTGCAGACAGTCTATGTGGGACCTTGTGATCATGTAAGTTAATACTTAATAAACTCCCATATATATATAGATACAGATATCCTATTCTGTCCCTCTAGGGAACCCTGACTAAAACAGCCAGTCAGCTAACTAGCAGAGAACAGGGGTGATAACAAGGACAAAAGTGGTTTTGCCCTTAATTTCGGTATCATATAACTTTGTGATTCTAGAACAATTTTCCTGAAATTTCTCTTTGCATAAATTAAAGTGCCTAACATCTCTTAAATCCTCCCCTTCAAAACAGTATTTTATTACATAAATCAACATAGGCATATCAGGGATTAAATTGTAACTCTCAAGTCAGTTACTAGGATAACAACAGTATGAATAATAATGATAGCAATAAGAAAATCTTTGATAGAATTTACTATGAGCTAGACTATTCTTAGCTACACACACACACATTATATATGCCTCTATATATACATACACACACACACACACATTTAGTTACCACAAAAACCTTGCAAAGTAGAAACCATTATTATCTCTATTATACATATGAGGACACTGATACCCAGAGAGGTACAGCAAATGATCTCAAAGCCAGTTGGGGACAGGGGAAAGCATGGAAGGGTAGAAGTGTGTGAATGGGGAAAAAGAGTCTGTGAAGAGGATTGATTTGAAGAGTTATGCCATGACTCCTCCACCCCCCCCCCCAAAGCAAAGATGTGAAGGGTAATTACTCCTTTACCTTAAGTCAAGAGAGGGACTTAATATGTGTCACCTTAGTGTGTGGCCTGATAGACTGGTGTCTACATTGAGCCTAAGAAATCAAAAGGCCATGCTTGGGCTTGAGCAGCCTATGATAGCTGAAAAAGGAAATTAATTTGCTCTCTCAGCCTGCTGTCACAATGCTGTGTGTTTCATGATCCATATTGGAACATGTTCAAGAGAAGCCAACATGGAACTGTCTTATGTTCTCTTGAGGGGTTTCTCGAGAGGTTCCTGTCTAAAAGGTTAAAGTGGCCAGGTCATGGGAGGCTGAAAGCCAAGCTGAGCCAGAAGAATGGGCCAACTTGGAGAGTACCAGAGGCGGGATGATACTAGCACAAAGGGATTCAGAGCTCTCATGGATCTGTGTGCCACCTCTGAAACTGAAATTGTCTATGAGGATGTAACATAGAGCACAAAGGCATTTGCTATAGTCTCGTTATTTTAGCAAAAAAGAAAGTTATTGGACCAGTATTTTGTACATCACAGAATCAAAGGAAAACTAGAACCAGGCTCTGGAAAGACTAATCAAGGAAAGTTGAGCAGCTAAACCACTACCAAGGTCATAGGGTAGAGTGGATCTTTTCCCATTATTTAGTTTTTAACACAAATTCCTCTCAATACAATGCAGTACATTTTACAAAGAGACTCTTTTTTTTTTTTTTAAGTTTGACTTCTTTCTAATGAGATGGAACATGTGGTTCTGTTTCCATACAAAGGAACTTTGTTAAGCATCTCTGACTTCTAACAACTAGTAGGCCTGCCAGCCTCGGAAACTGGACCCCACCACTAGACCATAGCCACTGAATACTAGATGATATTCCCAGGCTTCTCTGCTTCTATAGGTCAATCAACCTAGATTCAAATTCCCTGGCAAGAGTATCTGATTAGCTGAGATTGGGTCACATGACTGTACCCTAGCTGCCAGAAATCAGAGTGATGTTTTCTCTCATATCTCTGCAGAAGATGCCCCCTCTTACAATACTCACACAATGGTGGATTCCTCAAACATAGGGAAAAGGTCAAGATGCTTGGCAGGCAAACAATGCTCACCCCTAGTATAATAGGCAGACATACATAACAAAGAACAAAGGTCCTTGTAATAGTTATGTTTAAAAAGCAATGGAGTTTGGACTATTGTTAATATAATTCCATTACTATCCAGGGGCTTGCCAGGCCTTGGAAAATTTGAGTTACCTTTAGAAATATGTATAAAGAATGGAGAAAGGAATATACATTTAAAATTAGAAATTGGGAGGTCTTTTCTGATGGAAGACACAGTCCATATATGTGAAAAGCAGATACAAAGAAAGCAGAAACTGTAAAGAAAATTGTGGGAGGGCATGGTAAACAGAATACAAGGGCATGTTAACTGCAAGACAAGGAGAAATTTTATAGAGCAGTCACTTTAAATATATTTTAAAACTTTATTGATGCCATAAAATTCAAACACAATAAACATGATTCTTTGTCAAAAGTAGGCCATCATATGCAAAGATACATTGAAGTCATATGTAAAAGAGAATCCAGAGGTAAACCATCATATTTTGTAGAATATGTACACAAATAGCTTTTTCCAGAGCATTCCAAAAACTAGCACACAATGGAAAACATGTAAGAAAAATAGTGCAGACACTGGAATATTTATATTCTTCACCTTCTCTCTTCTTTCTTCATGGTTCTCCTCTCTGTGTATTATCTTTGACTACTCTCTTTCACCTTTTCTTATATTTGTGACTCTGCTGGGCTTCACAAAGTGGGTTAGGGTCTTAGTTCTTTTCCTTCCCAGTCTACACATACACCAGTCAATTGACCCAGTCTAAAATCTACATCCCCAACTCAGACCTAGTTCTTAGGTCTGAACCCACACACATCCTCCATCTGGATTGACCTTTTAAAAAAACAAACTAAAATTCAACTGAGCACATCATCTTCTCAAAACTTCTGTTCCTCCTGTATACCCAATCTCAGTAACTATCACAGCCATCTACACAATTGCCCAAGCCAGGAAACTGGGAGTCATCCTTGATTCCCCCAGAACATTCAATTAATCATGAGGTCCTTTCAATTCTACTTTCTGAACATCTCTTTCATGTGCCCCCTCTTATCCAATCACAATGTCCCTGCCATAGTTCATACAGTCGTCATTTCAGAGATCGCCAACGTGTAGTGTCCTTACCTGTCTTTCTCTCTTGATGCTGGAGTAATCTCTCTAGTGTCTGAATCTAATCACTACTTTTCTGCTCAAGTACCTCCCATCACAGTCTCCATAAAATCCTTTGTGTGCCAGAGAATTATATGGCCCCACGCCCCACTGAAAGCCACTTCACTAACTCCTTCCCAGCAAATACAGATTCCTTGAACTTCCCCTAAAATATTATATTTGTTCACATTTCCATCCCTTTGTGCTTAGATTTCCTTCTGCCCTCCTTCCAGATTCTGCTTAGTGAAATTCCATTCATCTCCAAACAGACTTCAGCATGCTCTGTGTTCTGTGTCCCCAGTAGTCTTCATTGTAGTAATTCCAGAATTATAATATTTTGGTTTGGCAGTTTTTTATCACTCTACAGGACTTTTAAATTCCTGGCACAGTTAATAGCATAGAATAAGTACTCAGTGAGTCTTTCCTTCATGGAGTGGTTAAAGTGGTTAGATTACAAATTTCATTATGCATTTCTATGTTCTAATCAGTGTTACATCCGTATAATATTTCTCTTTAAGAGGTCATGTTCCGATGTCCACCATGTTAGTGCAAAACTTCTTCTCCACCCAGTTGCCTAAATTAGAATGCTGAGTCACTCTTGACACATCCCTCTCTTGCATCTCCATATCCATTTTATCACCAAGGCCAATCAACATTACTCTTTAAGTATCATTTGAATTCTTCCATTTCTCCTCAGTTCTACCATTGCCATTAACCTAGTCTAAAATGCACATTTCTTCCCAGACTGCTACAATCACTCTCCTAAATAGAATCTGGATTCTCTCCACTCCAATTTTCACACTGCATCTAGAGTTACGTTTTGAAAATACAAAGCCAGTCTTATTTCTCTTCCACTGCCACCTCCTCTCACATGCATACAAAATCCATGGAGCCATGGCTTGGCTTTGCTCCTGAGAGCAAGGAAATGGAGGTAATCTTGTTTTCCATTATTGGAAGTATGGATACATAAAATATGAGGGGGACATATGGGGGTATTACACAACGTTCAGAAGCAACAGATGATCCATACTCATAAGTACATGAATAGATATTAAGAAAATCGCTCTAAGTAGAAAGAGTTAAAAACTAAACAAGATCGATAGCACAATGCATTTTACGTGAATTTAAATATTTTCATATAAAACAACAATTGGTATTAGCAAGAATATATTGAAACACAAAAATACATTTCTTATACTTCTGGGTGCCTGTTTCCTGCTTCATTTTTCTTCTTAGCACTTAACATCTAACCAACTTATGTTCTACTTACTTATGTCATTATTCTCTAATTTCATTATAAATGTAAGCTTGATAAGGGATTTATGTCTATTTTGTTCACTGCTATTTCTCCAGTTCCTCGAGTAGTGTGTGGCACATAGAAGATGCTCAATATTTCCTTAGTGAATGAATTTCATTTATTACATTAGAACATTCGTCTGGGAGGGGAGATAATGGGATTCACTATGGGGATAAAAGGCGACCAGTAAAGTAATCAAATCAATAAAGAAGAGGCAAACCACTTCAAATGAGTTTCAAAACCACCCAGTTCTATTATAGTTTTATCTGTTTCTGGAACATCATCTCTTCAGATGCCCTCCTTGCCCATCAGCATACTTCAACCACCTGCTCCCAGTTCTTCAGATGCACCATTCTTCTTCCATCTCAGGGCCATCCTACCTACCGTTTTCTTTGTCTAAATAACTTTCCTCTTCATATTTCCCTCTCCCCAATATTCTTTCCCTACTTAAATCCAACTCATCCTTTAGATACCAGCTCCATGACTGTTTCATCAATAAAATGTTCATGACTCCTTTAGTCTTCAGTGCTGTCAGGGAATTCCATAATCCTGTTTCATCAGAATATCTGCATATCTTAATTTGTCATTCTATGTTTGATTTTATGTTGTATTTCATTAGTGCCAATCTTGCCAGCCTATCAGCTTTAAAATATGAAGGACGATTTCTTATTCTGACCATTATTCTAATTCTTGTGCCTACCACAGTACCTGTCATATAGTAGGTATTCAACAAATGTTAGCCATTTGAACAAATAGATCTCATTGTATAGGTTTCTTTGTAGCCTGTAAGAAAATAGAAATATTGGCTGGGCGGGGTGGCTCACATCTGTAATCCCAGCACTTTGGGAGGCTGAGGTGGATGAATCACAAGGTCAGGAGTTCAAGACCAGCCTGGCCAACACAGTGAAACTCCATCTCTACTAAAGATACGAAACATTAGCCGGGTGTGGTGGCACGCACCAGTAATCCTGGCTACTCAGGAGACTGAGGCAGGAGAATTACTTGAACCTAGGAGGCGGAGGTTGCAGTGAGCTGACATCATGCCATTGCCCTCCAGCCTGGGTGACAGGGCGAGACTCCATCTCAAAAGAAAATAGAAATATAATCTGCCAGAATATGCCTAGATCAAGAAAGCTTCAAATCGTGAATGTTTTAATCCATTTCAAGGTCACTCGTCTTTCAATGTGGCCTTCATACAGGTCTTGTTGTCTCATCCTAAACGACATCAGAGCTACCAGCCTAGAAAAGTTTTCCTCAGGATAGTCATCTAACAGAGCCAGAAGGCAACAGAGATGTTAACTTAAGAGGAACCTGTATTAGGACATCTCCTCTCATTACTTCCTGCTTTAAGAGAAACATGTAAGCTAATTATGTACAAGAAAATTAATATGTCTTTTGCCTTTGAGCCAGATCCTATTCCTTATGAAGCTCAAAATTTTTTGAAAGATTTTAGTACTTTCCATTATCAGTTTTCTTGGCACTTCTCAGTGTTTCTGTCACTTTAATTGAAAAAAATAGAAGAGGTCTTTGATGACAAAAAGAATGAGTCCCTACACCTAGCAACCAGCGCCTGGAATTGCTTATTGTGTAAGGAGCTGGCTTTTTAAAGTCAGGGAGCTAAAGCTTTGATCATATTTCTCTTAAAGTCACCATTAACTTTCCCCATTATTGTAATTCTTATTTAGTCAATTAACTAGCATCTTTCCCAAAGCTGAAACCAAAGAATGAATAAAATCTTATAAACAAAGTCTGTGCGATAATATGATGATTTTCTTTTTAAAATGGTTTCTGGCCTATTTGTAGACTTATTTTTTTCTAATAATATATTTGATGGAAAAGGTTTTTCTATTTAAATGGTCATAATAAGCATAAAAAGCATTCTGTGGGGAGATATTTTTCCCCATTTCACATAATCACATACATGGCTCTTTGCGAATGTGGCCAATCTTACATACGTTACTTTTCTGGTGTTTCCTATTCCTTTCCTTTGTTTTATTCTGGTAAAAATGCTTTTAAGCTTTTTTTCTTTTTATGCCCTTAGATAAAAAGAACATAGCATTTCCACCTCAATTTTGATATGAAGACTAAATCAGATATTCTCAAGGAATTGGCTTCAAAGTATCTAAGACAAGAAATCTTCTGAAAGAAGAAAAAGAATATTTAATCGGCCCGGCATGGTGGCTCACGCCTGTAATCCCAGCACTTTGGGAGGCTGAGGCGGGTGGATCACCTGAGGTCAGGAGTTCAAGACTAGCTTGGCCAATATTGTGAAACCCAGTCTCTACTAAAAATACAAAAATTAGCTGGGCATGATGGCGGGCACCTGTAATCCCAGCTACTCGGGATGCTGAGGCAGGAGAATCACTTGAACCCAGGAGGCGGATGTTGCAGTGAGCAAAGATTGCGCCATCGCACTCTAGCCTGGGCTACAAGAACGAAACTCTGTCTCAAAAAAAAAAAAAAAAAAAAAAAAAAGTATTTAATTTCCTGAGATTATAATATGTGGAGAAGACAGAGTGAAAGAAGGGAAATTCTTCCAGAGCTTGGGCCAGAAAAGCTGAAATAGTAGACTTCTGAAATGCTTAAAACAGTTGGGCAGTAGAACTGTCTATGTAGCTTTGAGCTGTGGGGCTGATTCTACTGATGATTCCTCATGTTCAAACCTAATAGACTCAGCTAAGTAGGACTCTGGCTTGCCTGCCTCACCATCGAAAGACAAAGGCAGCTTTATACCAAGTGTCCACTACACTATGTGCTGATGGAAACCACACCAAATGATATACAAGCCGTCCAAACTTTGTATTTTCTATGAGTATTAATTATTTTTTGTTTCTTTACAATATAAATACCTCAAAGTCTGTTACTATGTCTCATAAGTTACATTGCAAAGTATAAAGATTTGGACTTCTTTGATTTGTAAAAATTGGGGAATATGATCTTTTTTTTTAATCCTTGCCCAAAACATTGGGCCATTGAATTATCCACAAAGCTCACAAATTCCTCTATCCTCCAGTAGAAATACAAAATTTGAGTACCTTTTAAAAATGCCCCTAAATACTGAAAGGGAACAGGATTTTTGCAATATCTCAAAGTAACCAAAATTTCTTGAGGTAAGGCAGACATGAATTCTAAGACCTAAGACTTTTTGTATAAAATATACAACATACTGATTCTCAGAATGTGAAGTTCAGAAAGAATGCTAAGAACATTCTTGTGAAGAAAGAAATATTACAAGTGATTACGAAATAAGTCACATTTTCAAATCTTTGGGACCCATCTCCTGCCTCATTTTTTTTCTTAGCACTTAACATCTAACCAACTTGTATTCTACTCACTTACGTCATTATTCTCTAACTTCTTCATTATAAATGTACTCTTGATAAGGGATCTATGTTCATTTTGTTCACTGCTGTTTCTCCAGTTCCTAGAGTAGTGTGTGGTATGTGGAAGGTGCCCAATAAGCATGGAGGGACCAACCCCTAAAAGAAATATTTAGTGTATCAAAAACACATTTGTTTTACTCTAAAATGTGAGAGGAGTGAATGAGATCCAAGGTTTAAACTCACATATTTCTGTATATTGTCAGACAAATGTATTTTACTTTATTTTTATGTTGACAAAATAACATAATGAGCATATTTTTAAAAGTTAAGTAGCACAAAAAGGCTTATATTTAATAACAAGAGTGTCCCGCTACACCTGTCACCAACCCACATTCTCCTTTGAGGCAATCATTTTCAACTTCCTTAGCAATTTATTCTGAAATACAGTACACATTTTAAAAGTAATTTTGTACTACTATTTGTTGATTTATCAATTTTAGACATTTCACTTCGATTTCTAACCTGATTCCTAATCTAATGAATATTTAGCTCTCCTTTCCATACATGCATCCCCACAGACAGCCCTCCCCTCATGTGTAATCACAATTTTTATTAAATTCACCGATGCTTTAATTATAATTATTGTAAATATTATTCACTCCAGTGTACTATTGTTTTATATGTCCTTTTCCCCTGTGAATTAATAATTGCCTCATTTTTCCATTTGCTTAATTTTCTAATTATGTATTGCCACATTTCCCAAATGCATTTATAATCTTTAAAATGCTAGTGAATGCTATTTTCTACACAAACACATAGGAAAATTTATAAGTTATTTTTCCCCTTCTTCAATCTGTTAATCATTTTTTGTATGGCATCATATTTTTATATCATGGATAGAACATCTATATTTTAAAACTTCTTTTGCTAACTCTATGCAGGCTCTAGATTTCAGCTTTTTATTTTTGGTAAGTCTAGTTAACTCTCCATCTATATGTCTTCTAAAATTGTGTTATTCTTGATTTGCTATTCTCTCCTATTCTCTTTCTGATTCTTTATTCCATTATTTAAAAATTCCTTTATTACCATTTTAGTAGGACTTTGGAGATAGGAGAGGAGATTAAAATGTGTTTAATTCTCCATGTATTTAGGTAATTTTAAAAGATTATTAAGATAATCACATTTTTGAAAATTATGGAGATATTTACAAAAGGTATCCAATTTTATTGGTTTTTAAGAAAAAAAAAGACCAAGAACAAACATTTTACAAGGTCAACTCCTAGGCATTGAAGAGTGAGGATGGAATGTTGGGTGTGTAAGCATTCCGCTTAAAGGGTTTTATTCATTCCTCAAGTCCTGTGGATACAGGAAGAGGTACCATTCCAAAGTTCAGACGAAGGGTTTTCTCTGGCAAATGCAGAATTCAGAGAGAAGATGACCTATGACATCCCGAGATAGGAGTGACAAGCAGCAGAGTGAGGTCATATTCTCCCGGTAGGCACAGATAACCTGGCCATTCTGGGCACCTCCCCAGTACCTCGCTGGGGGAAGGATTCAAGATACCAAATTAGGGGAGAACCTGAGACCTAGATGCAGGAAATAATTAAGTCAGACATGGCACATCACAATAGTCTTTCCAAAGCCAGAGGTTCCAAATGACTACCTCTGACTTTATGGGTCAGTGTTATTGTTCAGTGGAAGAGTAGAGTGAAAGAGATACATTGTTTTGACCCCGATTGATTTTTTTTAAGAAATCAGTATTTCTGGCTTTCAAAAAATTTTCTGTTAATCCAAACTTGCCTATTTTATTCATCCTGGCTTTTCTTAGCTCTGGGATTGTGGGTATGGGTATTTCTCATAGAGACCGAAGGATGAACTGATAATCACTCCAATACATTAGGGAGGCTCTGGAAAGTAAACATGGCTTATGTCACGTGCTAAATTATGAATGGCTCTTAAAAATAATTGTTATTGTAGTAACACTTAACATGAGATCTATCTTCTTAAAATTTTTAATTCAAGGCATAAAAATAATTTTAATGAAGGTGAAAATGTGCTAAGTATGCAAAAATGGAAATGGATAATGAAAAGGCAGGAAATCAAATTGTGTGTGTGTGTGTAGAATAGTTATGTGGAAGCTGTATGATTCCTTAATTTCTAAAAATTGATTTTTACTTGAATAGATTTTGGTGGTGCCAAAATACAAGGTCACATTCTAGAAGTGCATGTAAATGATAAATCTGCATCTTTATCTCCCTTTAATTTGTTGCATATAAAGTTGTACAGTATTCATAATTATACACAATCTATCTTTTGATGCCAGATATATTCTAAGCTCCAAACCCATGAATCCAATGCCTTCCTGACACCTCTGTTTGATGTCCTACAAGCATTCAACTCAGTATGTTTGAAGCTAGTTCCTCATCTTCTTCCAGACCTCTCAAGGGATACTTACCTGTCTCCGTGAATGGTACCTACTTTCTCAAGTCAGAAACATGTTTACTAACTTTGACTTATTTACTCCAAATAACCTAACACTATGTTCTGGTTATACGTACTAAATTATTCCTTAGACCTGTCCACGGTTTCTAGTGTCACCTCCCAATAGCTTACCTAATATAGGCAATTAGGATCTTTATCCAAATCAAAGCAACACCTCCCAACTGGTTTCTTTGATTCATTGTCCATGCTATCGCCCAAGTGTTCTGAGTACTAATCCAATCATTTTATTTCCTTGCTTAAAAATCCTTGGGAGTTCCTTCTAGCCTTAAGAATGTAGTTCAAAGTTCTTAACAGTTTCTTTGGCTGACTGTCTCTGTAGTGTCACTTCATTTTCTCTACCTCTTTCCCTTCAATTCCTGGATTTTAATCTACCATCTTTACCTAAATAGGCCATGCCCTCTCATAACTCAAAGTTTTCCTTCTGCCTGGACTCCTGTCATACAGTCTCCACCTCAGCACCTCCCTGTACCAGACTAACTCCTTTCTCCCACCACCCAATATATTTCCAGAGCTCCTTTTGCTAACCCCCATTTATTATATTCATCACACTTTATTGCAAGTTTTCATTTATTTATTTCCATGGCCACTAGACTATACAATCCTTGAAAGAATATAGTTGTTTTGTTTACAATGATATCCCTAGAGTTTAACATGATATCTTACTCATAAAAGCATTCCATAAATATATTTTAATTTTACATTAATGTATAAGCAGATTTAGCTATTTAATGTTGAACCATTCTTCTTTGAAGACAATCCCAGGAAGATAGTTAAGTCCAAAATAATTCAATATTCAGAGGCAGTTTTTAGAATATACTGTTTTTACCTTGTACTGGTGTCACTTGCTATAGTGATTACAAAATGAAGACTGCCACATGCCTATTTTTTTAATTATTAAATAGACTTATGCAAATTTTACCAAGTAATTGACTCTGTTGGAAAAAAAAACAGTTTGCCGATGTAACAAAGATTCTGGAAATATCGGATTGAAGATTCTAGAAGAAACCTTGTAAAAATATATTTAAGCAAAACCAAAATAGCCTGATATTTTAATAGCCTAGTTCCCAAATCCCTACTGCAATAATTGTCAGTTTAACTATTAAGAGACCATTTCCCAGGGTCAGTTGCATTCATGGTTAGGTAAAAGTGGGAAGGATAAGGGCAGTTAATGTATCTCCAGAGTCTACCAATGTTTAAACCATTTAATGATGTATGAATGATCTCTGCCTTTCCCTTTATTTCACTATTTCTTCTTGTATTGCCTGGGTTCTTTCACTGAAATCTTACGGGTTACGAAAACTAGAATTTTTTGGCTTTCTGCATGTGGAGTTGAATTGGTTAGCCACTTTGTGCCTCTGACCATATTTCAAGTTAGTCTGGATTAAGTTGGCTTTGGGATCCAAATCTAAAATTATGAGACCCCCAAGGAATTAATTTACTATTTTTATGTATTTTCACAAAAATTTATTATGTATCAAATATTCTGAGAAGTATACGTTATAATGTTAAATAAAAGTAGCTAAATATGCATTTCTCAAATTGGAATATGCTCAGGAATAACTCAGTGCTATAGATAAATTTATTGAATCTTATATAACTAAAGGCACATCTTCTCTTCTACCAGCATGTTTTTCAAGCTTGTCTTTCTAGTTAGCCTCCCTTCTACCAACAACTTAGGAACAATTCCTACTTAAAGAATTTTTGCTCTAACTTTTATTGCATCCTAATAGCCATTTCTCTAATGTGGCAGCTCTCCAACATTTTTCCCCACTTCCAAACATGGGAGAGGTATGTGCACGTGTGCAACACACCTGTACTCACTCAGATCTGCCTGTCACATAGATTCAAACAGGCTCCATACAACTCCCTGGGGCTAATTTATGCTCCACCCCAGCTAATTGTTTTATGTGATAGACCCATTCATGTATCTGCTGTGATGCCTCAGCTGAGAACTGTTACACTATTGGACACCGGGTCAAGATGAAGATGTCTTGATGACATTTGAATGACAATCAGGACTCTAGAAGTAATTGGTAAGTAAGAGGAAAGGATACTAGTTTATTATTCTTTCTCACTAGGCTGTCCTAAGAACTTTCCAAAAGGCATGTTAGATATCACCTGCAGTATGTATTTAAAACTTAAAGCAGTTGAGAATCAAAACTAATAACACCAAGAGCCTTCCTACCATGGTGGACCTAATTAATACAGAGCTTTCATGTAAAAAGTATAGGATTTAAAGTAGGAAGACTTGGATTTTAATCCTAGTTTTTCTCATTACTAACTCTGAAAGCTCCTTTTGCTCTGTTCCCATCATAGCCCACATCCTTGAAAGCCCTCACTACATTATATTTTGCATGTTTTTTCCTTCAGGATGGAAGCTCTTGGGGCCAGAGGACTGATGCTGGTCCTCTTGTTCCCCAGCACCTACCACTGGGTTGACAGTCAATACCTAAATAAAAAGGAACTACACTTCATCTCTAGGGCTCCACTCTTTCTAACAGCTTAACTCTCTCGTGTGGTATCATCCCAGTTCTTCCCTCCCTTTCACCCTCCCTCCCTCTGTCCCTTCCCTTCCTTCCTCCCTCTCTTCCCTCCCTCTCTTCCTTCCTTCCCTCCCTTCTTCCCTCCTTCCTAATACAGATATTTATTGAGCATTTTATCTGATCTACAAAATGAGGGTACAACAGTGAACAAGACAAAGAACAAAACTTCAAAGAACAAATCTGTTCTCATGAAGTATATTTTAAAATAGGGAAAATTCTTGATTTTGGTCCTGATTCACATAGATTTCTTTTGATCTCTATTCATAATCTACCAAAAGAGAGCTGAATGACAAAGACATTCTGGTGTTATACTTCCTTTGTATTGGGAAAACTCCAGGAACAAATAAATTCTCTGACCTCTCACTCTACTCAAGAATATTTTAGTGTCTCTCACCTGTGTGCTTCTACCTGAGAGTCTACCGATACATTCAAAATACCTAAGGTCTCCTCTGCTTCCCAACATTCTACTCTCCCTAACCTACCAAGCTCTGAGGACCTCGTCATTTATCCTTCTATTTACATTTCTTATTCTCCATTGAATTTTGGTTCTATACAGTGAATAAAAATGAAACTGGCCGGGCGCGGTGGCTCAAGCCTGTAATCCCAGCACTTTGGGAGGCCGAGATGGGCGGATCACGAGGTCAGGAGTTCGAGACCATCCTGGCTAACACGGTGAAACCCCGTCTCTACTAAAAAATACAAAAAAAAACTAGCCGGGCGAGGTGGCGGGCGCCTGTAGTCCCGGCTACTCGGGAGGCTGAGGCAGGAGAATGGCGTAAAAACCCGGGAGGCAGAGCTTGCAGTGAGCTGAGATCCGGCCACTGCACTCCAGCCTGGGTGACACAGCGAGACTCCGTCTCAAAAAAAAAAAAAAAAAAAAAAAAAAAAAAGAAACTAATTCTCATTATGCTGTCATGCCAAAATATGTCTGAACTGAGTGCAGTTTTCTTCTGAGGAAAGGAGGAAAGTAGCATAGAAATTAAACGAATTCTTATATTCTAGGTCAAACTCACATTCGATCGTATCTCTGAAACTCGTTCTTTAGCAGCTTAGGTAGCAGAGGGCAAAACATGAAGTGCTTTGCTTTTTAAAAGTAGTCATTAAACTTGTTAGATGAGAGGGTAAACAGAAATCTCAGCATAGTTTAAAAAGAAAGATAATTTCAGAAAACAGTACAATTTCTTGAAGCTAATTTTATACTGACATCAAATACCACTTTCAATTCAGGCACAATTAAATATTTGCCTTTCCACAGGTTATATATAGTCTCACATTAAGATAATTTGTTTTTACTCTGACTCCAAGCAGCATGGCACCAATTTGGGAGAGAAAAGTTGTGGAAAATCTTGTCCAAAGTCTCTAGCAAGTTAAATAGCAACACGTAGCGTTCTGGACCAAACTGAGGGTCGGGCTGCATATTCCTGTGGCCCAGTAACAAGATGCAGATGAACTTGGAAAGGAGGGAGTTTTTATTTCTGTAACCAGTTACAGAGAAAAAGCCCAGAAAATATCACCAGACCAACTCAAAATTACAAAGTCTTCCAGACCTTACATACCTTCTAAGCTATATGTCTCTGTGTAAGTGTGCACTCATCTATAGACATAAGTGATTAACTTCTTTTAATCTATAACTGATATCTGAGTCCTGAAGACCTTCTCTGCAGCCTCAGTAAATTTACTTAATGGGACCAAGCACTGGAGTGATTACCCTTATCTTGTTTGCTACTAAATCATGGAGGGTTGGGGAGGTCCTTTAGCCCCCAGTAAAACTTGTTTAATCCTAAATGGGGCCTGTTAAGAATTCCTTTGTTGTCTGGGCGTGGTGGCTTACGCCTGTAATCCTAGTACTTTGGGAGGCCGAGTCTGGCTGATCACGAGGTCAATAGATCGAGATCATCCTGGCCAACATGATGAATCCCCATCTCTACTAAAAATACAAAAATTAGCTGGGCATGGTGGTGCTTGCGTGTAGTCCCAGCTACTCGGGAAGCTGAGGCAGGAGAATCACTTGAACCTGGGAGGCAGAGGTTGCAGCGAGCCAAGATTGTGCCACTGTATGCCAGTCTAGCGACAAAGCAAGACTCCATCTCAAAAAAAAAAAAAAAAAAAAGAATTCCTTTGTTATCTTGTCATGCTTCAAGGCCTAGAAAAGGTCTGAGCAAAACTCTTGGTGGGCTTTTGTTACATTCCAGCCTTTGTATAAAGGCTCTGGCTCTTTCAGGTTTTAATAGTTAACTTAATCACGCAGTCAGTGCTGAAACAGTTATTACAGAGGCCTGTGTCAGTAAAACCTGGCCTGCCACAGTAGCAGAGAATAGGAATTAAATTGTAGAATTGGACAACATTATCTTAACAAATGACAAGCTTCTGCCAAAGCTACATAGTTCCTCCGGCACACTGATAGCAGCATCAGCATTCTGAGGAGTATCAAAGAGGACAAGACAGAAATGTGAAGTGGGATATAGGTTGATTGAAGGAGAGGGTGTTGACTAGGTGCATTCCTACAGGATGATTTAAGCCAGGCACTACCAAACATCCGTAAGCATGTTAAAAATGCATTTCCTCAATACCCCCCTCACTGTAAACCCTTGAATGTGATATGTTTGGGAGTTGAAATTGAGAATATGTGTCTTTAACAAGAGCAGCTTTCCTAAGCTACCATTTCAGAACCACAGTTTTAACACATCTATTCTAAAGCTATATTGACCAAAAAAGAACAAAAGATCCCATACCTTGGACAATTTTTAGTCAAATGGAAATATGGAGGTTTGGGGATTATATAATAAGAACTTGAATTTTTTAAATGCCAGTGTATGAAAAATGTCTCTGCTTACTCCAACGCAAGTGTCTTTTGCTTTCATGTTGTACTCAGAGACACCAAGCCCCAAATAATATTTTTTGCACTCTTCATCCCATCTGGAAGACAAATAAGAGTTAGTCATTTTCAGACAAAAACTCACAGAAGAGCTATAAGATGCACAGTGTGGATGCCTCCTTCTTGGTTAACAAGATATTCTACTTCTAAAGCAAGAAGCCCAGTCAAGTTTCCCATGTAGGTTCTCCTTGCCTTCCGTCTCATCCTCCTCTGGTCCATTACTGCCACCAGACCCATGTGTCCCAAATGCCACCCCAATCTTGTTACTCTGCGTTTCAAACTGTCAGTAGTTTCTTATTGCTTTTTTCTTTTTTCTTTTTTTTTTCTTTGAGATGGAGCCTCACTCTGTCACCCAGGCTGGAGTGCAGTGGTGCCATCTCGGCTCACTGCAACCTCCGCCTCCTGGGTTCACACCATCCTCCTGCCTCAGCCTCCCCAGTAGCTGGAACTACAGGCGCCTGCCACCACACCCAGCTAATTTTTTGTGTTTTTAGTAGAGATGGGGTTTCACTGTGTTAGCCAGGATGCTCTTGATCTCCTGACCTCATGATCCGCCAGCATCTAATTGCTTTAAAAAAGAAAGAGAAAAAAAAAATCAGGGGCCAGGTGCGGTGGTTCACGCCCGTAATCCTGTAAATTTGGGAGGCTGAGCTTTGAGCTCAGGAGTTAGAGACCAGCTTAGGTGACACAGCGAAACCCCATCTCTACAAAAAATATGAAAATGCTTGGCGTGGTGGCAGGTAGCTGTGATCCCAACTACTCACAAGGCTGAGGCCGCAGAATTGCTGGAGCCCGGGAGGTGGAGGTTGCAGTAAGCTAAGATTGCACCACTGCACTCCAGCCTGGGCAACAGAACGAGACCCTGTCTCAAAAAAATAAAAAAAGAATGAGTCAGTAATTTTTCGGAGGACATGCAAGGGCCTCTAATCTGGTCTTTTACAATGTGTACAGTTTGTGCTCTATCTTCTCCAGTGGGACTGCTTTCCCAGGTCTCCAAATCATGGACACGTGTTCCCTCCCCTGACAGTTCATGCAAATATGCATCTGTTCTTGCTTAGACAAATAGAGTGCTATAATATCATTATATTTCCTGTGTGAGTTTTTCTCTTCTTTCTAATTGACTTTTTCTACCGTCACTCTTTGCCTTGGTTGTATCTTTATTGTTTTCTTTCAAATGGTCCATCATATAATATGTTCAATAAAATTCCTTATTTTTTTTCAAATACTGACCTTTCAGGGCCTTCTGTCTCCTTACTCTAATCACATCTATAGCTGCTTTTGTGCTAACCCAGGAGAGCACAGCAGTTGGGACAAATACTGAATGACCTACAGAGCTTGCACTATTTTCTCTCTGGTCCTTTACAGGAAAAAAAAAAAAATTACTATTTACTCTGTGGTCCTTTACAGAAAAAAACGTTCGCTGACTCCTGGTCCTGTCGCTCTGAAATATCACAACAATACCTATGTAGAGAATACTTTTTAAAAATGTATTTGTTCCAGGTATGCAATGAACTCTTTCCATTTGAAGATGTGCTTTTAGCTCTGGAAAATGCTACATTTAAAAGATTTTTTTGCAACTTTGTTTCCTTGTGTTCACTGTTCTGTCTGGAACCGCTATTCGTGAGATATGATCTTGCTGGACTAATCCTCTAAGTCACCTGCCCTCCCTCATATTTCTTTTCTCTTTATCCCTTCACTCCTCAATATAAGGAATTTCCTGGTTCTTATCACACTCTTTAATAAAATGTCTTTACATATTTTCCATCAGATTTTTTTAAAAAAATTTTCAGGAGTCTTATGCTCTAGTTTTTATAGTTTGTAACATCTTGCTCTTCTTATATTTTGCCGACTGATTCTTACATTCTTATCTTGGTCTTTCCCTTTTATGTTTTAGGTTTTTATGAAAAGAAGGTTTATTCCTTATAGCCTGTTTACATTTAGGAATGAAGCAATAGAGACATTGACTGTGATCTCTGCGTACACACTGATGGCCTCATTTTAGGGAGAATGGGTGAGGAGCCAGACTCAATTTTTCAAGTCCCAAATGCTTCCATTAGAAGAGGTTTACCTATATTCCAGCTCTGAGATTACCTTCCTAATTCTCATCAGGGAGGCCTGTTTGTTTGTTTGCTTCCTTAGCTAGAGGCGACACGGATGTTAGGGCTCCGCCATTGGTGTCATGTATCATCCTGACCTCATTTACACAGTGTCTCTGAGTCCCAAGCCTCTGGTGTTCCGTGGAACAGAGTACTCCCGCCACCTCCAGCTTGGATTCATCCCTTTCTCAGTACATTCCTGTCTGCAGCTAGATGTGGCTACATTAGATACCATTACATCAATTTCACCTTCAGTATTTTAATGAGATCGCCAACCCTCTCTTGTTTGTTGCTGTAGGTTAAAACCTTTTATAATCCCTTGTGGCCTTCCCATTGAGGTCTGTTTCAGGAAGGAGAAGAGATATACTCAATATGCCTTCTTGAAATAGAATTGCTGGGTCTCTCTTGATATCATGTAAAATCTCCCAAAGCATTTCCTATGTGCTGCTCTCATGGTGTTTGTTTCTTTCTTCCTCGTGTTCCATTTATTCATATACATATTTTATTTCCTCTCTAGACCATAATCTCTTTGGAGTTTAGATAAATCTAGGCATGTGTAGTACTCTCTTTAATAATATTTGTCAAAGGAATAAATTAATAAATATAGAGAGAAAACTCAGAGAGAGGAGTCTCTGACAGAGACTACTATTTGGCTAGTGTATTGCAATCTAAGTACCATTTATCTTTACCTTTTTTTCTCAGAAATACAAATGACCCCAAATCCTAGCAATATCCCTACCTTTGGAACTACTTTAGGGAAAGAAAAGTAAATTGTATTACTCCTAAAGGGTATCTCAAGAATTTTCTTTATTTTATATGGTTAACCTGTAATAGAATCAGTCACCACAGTTTTTCCCCTTTGGTTTAAGTACCACAGAGACCAATACAAAAAGCATTTCCTAGAGGAAAGAGAGAAAAGGTAAGTGGCTTGAATGGTTTTCCTGTGGCTTCTATGTGACTAGGGAAAAGCATTTGTACTGATTTTAATTATAATGAAAGCCAACCACGATATGCAATAGGAACATTGATTTTTAGATGTTCTTATCTTGGTCTTTCCCTTTTATGTTTTAGGTTTTTATGTTTTAGTTTATTCACAGCCAGCACACCTACATTGCTATTCCACAAATGCCTGAAGCGAAATATGAAAAACCTTCTTAATGTCTTGTGATCACCAAGGGACAAAGCTGTGGAATTTGTAAAGATGACCCAAGCTTCTGGAGTTATGCCAGTCACCCTTGGTGAGACTGGAGATCAGCTCCAGGACTAAACTGTTCTTTTGAAACCCTCCACACCGGAGGTCACTAAGAAGCCAATCTCCTAGCATGGAGAAGAAGGCAGAATTAGCATTCTAGTGCACTCAGCTCCTCAATGACTTGTGCTTGGATGGCTGAAGCTTTAAATTACTATGCTAAATACATCAAGTAATTCACATAGGTAATAAATTTTGGAACGTAACAGTCTTCCTGCAAAACTACTCCCTCTTCTGCCTCTCCAAGAAAGAAAAATATAATTTCAACTTTGTCTTCTCTGTTTAAATTGTTCATCATTGCTTTAGGGTACACAAGCGAATGTTTGTTTTATTCCTGATCTCAATTTACACTGTTTTCTGAACTCCAGTTTCATAGCAGTTTGTCAATATTATCTTTCCAAAGGAACCAAGCAAACTGCCAGGATGCATTTCTAATGGCCTCCTGGTGGTAATTAACATGTCATTTATGAAATAATAACCTGCTTTTGTTGTACCTGACTTGAAGTAACTGCTCAGTTTTACTTAGACTGCATTGCTCTTTCCATATTGAAGACCTATATTTAAAGTAATCAAAGAATGCTATATTTCTTGAAGTGTAATAAAACCCCAGCAAATTTGACGTGTACCCTTTCTACCATGGCTACGTGCATGGAACATTTACAATGCAATTTAGATCACACCTGGTATCTTTGGGTCTCTATTCTTCCCTGACACACCTCTCAGTCAGGGAATTAAGGGCCAGAAAGCAGAGTCAACAAATTATCTTCTTAATATGAGCATCAGGAAAATCTCCTCATCGTAATCATAGAGTGGAGTGGTAACATAGTACAGCAGTTGTTTGAGAGGAAATATGGCATAGCAGTTATGCGCATAGACTCCAAAGCCAGGCTGGCTGGGTTCAAATCCCAAACCCATCACTTATCAATCATGTACTTTCTGGACCAGCTGCTTAGCTTCTCTGTGTTCACTTTATTTCTGCAAGATGTTGAGAATACTACCTCCCTCACTGGGGTTTTGTGAGTTAATTATGTAAAATTCTTACATTAGTTAGTGCCTGCCACATGATAAGCACTATATAAGTGTGAAACATGATGGTGGTGATGGTGGTGGTGATGATGATGATACGTAGATTTGCTTGGTGAATTTTTGAGTATCTACTTCAAAACATTTAAGCCCAGACTGTAAAATTGCCAGGAAACAGCTCTGTGATAGGCTAGGAGTTTGGGAAAACAGTAGCAATTCTTTTTGAGATTAAACCACATGGGAATCCTGGTTTAAGAAATCAGTGGTGTGGCCTTATGGGCTGAGCCCTGTCCTGATACTTAAGAAGCTTGGGAACTCCTACTTGTTCAGTTCCTGACAGTGGGCAAGTAATTTATCCTCTTGAACCTCTATTTATTTATTTGTAAAATGAAGATACTGTATTAGATGAATTCAGAGGTACTTTTCAGCTCTAAAATCCTATCTTTTTAATCAGCTGTTTGTAAATCAAATCACATCTGGAGCGCACTGGGAAAAACTTGCCACTTAAAAAAGTACAATGTGACAACTGGGAAAGTGCTTTATTATGGCAAAATCTCCCTGTTGATTCTAGCTTGTTAATGTAGCTGCTCAAAACCCAACTTTATTCACAGGCAGCACACCTTCATTGCTATTCCACAAATGCCTGAAGCTGGAAGTAAGAGGCTCTGATAGGAGCTCAGCCAGTCATCTGCACCAAGCTCACAGCTCTCTCTGGGCTAGGCACGAATGCACCTGAGCGGTGGAAATTGTTTGAGGCTGACTCGGCAGCCTTCACTCTCGGAAGGTTGCCTGGATTCTAACCTCCATTTGCACATATGTTATCTGCCTCTACCTCCTACTGAACTGCCATCTACCCCTCCCCCCGCCACACATTGGCTTGTAATAACTATTCATATTTCACATCGCCCAAGGGATTTTGAAGTTATTAATTATATTAAATTGTCTCCCGGGGAGAACCCAGACACATACACACCAATTCATGCTTTGAAGGTAAACATTAAATTTTTCAGTGCCAAAGAAAATGCAAAGGGAAGAAATATGATAATTGAGATGCAATCTTCCTCCAGCTAATTGTCACATAAAAAAGACGATAATTAAAGTGTAGGGTGGTGAGAAAAGAGGACTAACATTGAACAAGCACCTATTCTGGGAGGCCTCTGACACTAGAAGTTGTTCAGCAATGTTTCATCATTAGAGGATATGCATTGTATTCCCTACTGTACTTTTTTTCCCAAAAAGTTCCACAAAGATTCCTTGTCTAGAGTCACATACAGCCAGTAAACAGCTGGCATTCTGGAATGTGACCTTACCAGAGGGGACTTCACTATGCTTTCTGGAGGTCTTCAAGACATCCATCTCATAATTCTTTTAAATTCCATTTTGTTCATCTGTAACCAATGTAATGAATACCATTTTGTTTATGCCTTTATGAACACATGATTATAAATTCTGAATCTTTATAAGAAGAGGTAGCAAATTTGCTGGTAAAATTGCCTTGAATTTACCATATTCTTATGATTTAAGGTTGGAGAAAGGTTTTACATGCTACGGCCGAGTATTTGCTCTCTACAGTTGAAATCCAGACAAAATGTGGAGAATGATACAGGACGCTAGCCAGTAAAATGTAATCAAATGGCACGAGCTTCATCTACTGGTTGGGTTGTCCCCCCTCAGAAATATTCAGTTGGACTGTATAAAGTGATTAAATTTTGTTTGCAAATGCAATCCAGAAAAATATATCCATTTCAGTTACCTTTTTAAAAAAGAATAACTGAAACAGATACTATTAACTAGAAATCTACAGACAAATAGGACAAAATGAACTGCATTTAGATGAATAACGTAACTTAAATATAACTAGCAATTTGCAAACAACAAATAGCTGTAACTGCTCTGTGGTTCTTTGATAGCTTCCCCTCACTCCTCACTGGACAGTGATGAAAGTCCTGATAAAAGTTCTTAGCCAGAACACCCATTAGGGTGGCTATTGTCAAAAGAAAAAAAAAGAGAAAGGAAAGGAAAAATAATAAGGAGAGAGTATGGAGAAATTGGAACTCTTGTACATTTCTGGTGAGAATATAAAATGGTGCAGCTGCTATGGAAAACAGTATAATCGTTCCTCAAAATATCAAAATTAGAACTGTCAAACAATCCAGCAATTTCAGTTCTGGGTATATACCCCAAAAAATTGAAAGCAGGGTTTTAAAGAGATGTTTATAAAACCCCCATCTTCATAGCAGCGTTATTTACAATAGCCAAAAGGTGGAAGTAACCCAAATGTTCATCAATGAATGAACAGGTAAACAAAATGTGGTATATACATGCAATGGCATATTGCTCAGCCTTAACAAAGTAAGGAAATTCTGAAAAATGCTACAACATAGGTGAACCTGGAAGACATTATACTTAGTGAAATAGGCGAGTCACAAAAGGACAAATACTGTATGATTCTACTTATATCAAGTATGTAGAGTGGTCAAATTCATAGACAGAATATAGAAGGGTGGTTGTGAGGACTGCAGAGAGAGAAGAATGGAGAGTACCGGTTTGATTTGAGTCTGGGAAGATGAAAAAGGTTCTGGAGATGGGTGGTGATGCTTGCACAACAATGGGAGTGTACTTGAATTCACTGAACATTATTATACTTAAAAACAATATGGCAAATTCTTTGTTATGCATATTTTATCATCTGAAAAAAAATGGTGAAAGTTGGGCAGGAGAGAAGAACATAACAGATTGTGTTAGTTCAGTCTGCCTACTGCCCAGACTAGAATTTACCCATGTTAAAAGTTTGCACCTTTTCTTCTTCATACATAAAATGTCTTTTTTGTTTGTTTTTTTATTTTTTTTAATTATACTTTAAGTTCTAGGGTACACGTGCACAACGTGCGGGTTTGTTACGTATGTATACATGTGCCATGTTGGTGTGATGCACCCATTAACTCGTCATTTACATTAGGTATATCTCCTTATGCTATCCCTCCCCCCTCCCCCCACCCCATAACAGGCCCCGGTGTGTGATGTTCCCTTTCCTGTGTCCAAGTGTTCTCATTGTTCAATTCCCACCTATGAGTGAGAACATTCAGTGTTTGGTTTTCTGTTCTTGTGATAGTTTGCTGAGAATGATGGTTTCCAGCTTCATCCATGTCCCTACAAAGGACATGAACTCTTCCTATTTTATGGCTGCATAGTATTCAATGGTGTATATGTGCCACATTTTCTTAATCCAGTCTATCACTGATGGACATTTGGGTTGGTTCCAAGTGTTTGCTACTGTGAATAGTGCCACAATAAACATACGTGTGCATGTGTCTTTGTAGCAGCATGATTTATAATCCTTTGGGTATATACCCAGCAATGGGATGGCTGGGTCAAATGGTATTTCTAGTTCTAGATCCTCGAGGAATCGCCATACTGTTCTCCACAATGGTTGAACTAGTTTACGCTCCCACTGTCAGTGTAAAAGTGTTCCTATTTCTCCAAAATGTTAATCATAGGGAGAGAATCACAGTTGTTTGAAAGGATCAAATACATTCTTAGATGTTATGTGTGTGTGTTGGGGTTGGGGGGCTCTTAGCTGGAACTCCTGCTGTAAGTCCACAGTGTTTTCTACTTTTCTAGTTATCACAGCTAAGCTAGCCAAAGTTCCTTCCTTGTGAGTTCTGAGAGACTAATTGCACAGAGTTCTTCAATTGTCCAAAGACAGAGGAAACTAACATTGCCGAATGCTGACAATGTGCAAGTGTTGCAACAATGTTCTACTTCCACAATCGCTCGACTGTAGAGCACGCTATGCTATTCTCATTTTGCTAATCAGGTAACAGGCTGAGAAAGGCAACCATGGTTATATAATTTGGTGCACTCAGACATCATTTAATGCAGGTAGTACAGCCAATATATGAGTCTAGTTTGTCTTCTTAAAATAGAAAGGAGAGGTAAAGGAGGCAGAATGTCACCACAAATTGAGCTCCTGTGGTGTGTTGATCACTGGCTCAGATTTCCCAGACTCACCATTCTCTGGGGATCATCTTCGTGATCTCCATAAAGGTGATCATCTTCATGAAGTTAGCAGTTGCTTACATCTGATCATGCAAGACTATAAAGTAACCCCACCCTGTCAGTTCCCTTTCATGTATTCCCCCTCCCTTCCCAAAGTATTTCTGATAGTACTCGGGTAGTGTCACATCTATGCTGTCCAACCACTGAAGTCAGCTATAGGGTACCTGCTAGACATAATGCTGCCGTTGCTTCCCCGGGGCACCTCTTGTTACCACTGCCAGTGCCTTTGCTGTTTGTCTCCCAGCTGCCATGGCACTACCAGCCACCAGCCACCCACCACCCATCACAGGTGCTGCTCTCTCAGCTGCACATTGCCACTGGTTGTAAATACCCCTACTTCTTTCGCTAGGTGCCACAGTCTCCCAGGTACCGGTGCTGCTGCCACTTCCACTTTTAAGTACGTATCAGGTAGAGACCCTTTATCTCATCTTAGTCTCAGGTAGAGACTGCAGTTCTTTGCAGGTACAGTCACTATTGCACTGGAACCTTCAGGTACCTGAGTCTGATGGTCAATCCTATTTCGAAGAGAAAAATTTGTCTTCTATTTGGATAACGCTTGTTAAGATGAGTACCAAAGTGAAGTTACCTGTGTCTCGAAGTCTAACACAATTTTAGTGAGAGCACCTTTTCAGGATGTATTCACAGCCCTCTGTCTCCCTAAATTGCAGAAAGGAATTTAGGGAGCTGACCTACAATAGATTTGAATGGCAGGCCAAACTATATACAGAAATCATTCCTCCCTACTGACTTTCAGATTATTACCAGCTCAAAGTAGTTCTTCCTTCCGAAGTTTTCTGGATCCCCGTTTATCCTATGTGAAAATAGTATCCTGAGTAGCCTACTTCACCATTTCATCAGACTTTTTCAAACGTCTTTAAATCCTAGCAGCAGGCACAGCTTAGGCCTTACCTGGGTATCCTACTACAAAATTTCAGTCTCATTTAAATCCCACAAAACCCCTGTGAGGAAAATATTATTATCTTCATTTTATAGATAAGGAAATTGAGTGGCTAAGTAACTTGCCATTAAACAGCTAAGCCATTAACATTAAACATTAAAACAGCTAGTTAGTGGCAGAATCAGGATTTGAGACAAGGTCTGGCTGATATCCAAAGCCCAGGCACTTCATCACCACCCCCTGCCACACCTCCCAAGCTCAGGGCAGGGCTTATAAGGTGCTAGCCACCTTCTTCAATCACACAGCTCAGTAGCAGTATTTCTCAAGCTATGCCGGCTACTGCCCCTGAATTACAACTGCATTATGTCTACGTTGCACTTGGTCTTCATCACCCATATGTTTCGTGTGCTCTGTACTGTGCTGATGCCATGCAGAGAACTTTTAACACGTTTATCATTTCATGTGGGAAAGTAGTATTTTCCTTTCTGAGTGCTGATTAGAAAACTCCATTAGTCTAATGTCTTTGTTTCTTTTCTTTTTTTTTTTTTTTTTTCTGAGACGGAGTCTCACTCTGCCACCCAGGCTGGAGTACAATCTTGGTAAAATCTTGGCTCACTGCAACCTCCACCTCTCGAGTTCAAGCGATTATTCTGCCTCAGCCTCCCGAGTACCTGGGATTACAGGCACCTGCCACCATGCCCGGGTAATTTTTGTATTTTTAGTAGAGACAGGGTTTCACCATATTGACCAGGCTGGTCTTGAACTCCTGATCTTGTGACGATCTGCCTGCCTTGGCCTCCCAAAGTCCTGGGATTACAGGCGTGAGCCACCGCGCCCGGCACCAATGTCTTTTCTTAAGGTTGACTCCTGCTCTGAGCTAGTACTCTGAGGTTTAAGTGTTTATTGTTGTTTGGTTTGGTTTGGTTTTTTCCCATCACACATGGGTTACATAAGCTTCTTATAAAACTGTGCTTAGTGACTGACCTCTGCTGTTTAGAAGCACTTGTGTAATTTATTCTAGAAGGGTATTTGAGCTCAATGCAGAGGGTGACAATGAAGATGGTGAAATTGTCTCCATTTGGCTTCCACTCAATTCTCCATTATAAGGACTCAATTACCATAGACAAGAGAAATGAAACTGACCTTTAGGTTATCAGCTCATTCTCCCCTGCCAATACGTGATTGTTCTCTTCAGTACTGTCCAGAATATTACTGATTCTAATTATAAATCAGTCAAGCAACAGGTCTTCACTTACAGTTTTCCCCTCAAGGATAACGTCAGTACTGTCAGCCATTTTGGCTCTTCTTGTTCAGCTTGGATCTAACCTTGTCCTTCTCTCTGTTCTCTGATCGACATTTCCACAGAGATGTGTTTTCAGTTTCTTAATGTATTTTGGGGGAAATGTTTGTTTTTATTCACTTCTAAAATATATATTTGCATAATTTTTTATTATTTATTTATTATTTATTTATTTATTTATTTTTAGACGGGGTCTTGCTCTGTCACCTAGGCTGGAGTGCAGTGGCACGATCTTGGCTCACCACAGCCTCTGCCTCCTGGGTTCGTGCGAGTCACCAGCCTCAGCCTCCTGAGTAGCTGGGCCTACAGGTGCCCGCCACCATACTCGGCTAATTTTTTGTGTTATTTTTAGTAGAAACGGGGTTTCACCGTGTTAGCCAGGATGCTCTTGATCTCCTGACCTTGTGATCCGCCCGCCTCAGCCTCCCAAAGTGCTGGGATTACAGGCATAAGCCACCGCACCCAGCATATTTTCATAATTTTTAAGGGGTGAGAGAGGCTTACGTTTACTCTGTCAAGGCTCAGTTCTTTTTTATATGTGTTTTGTTATAACGTGTGTTAGCAAGTCATCTCAAGGTAGATTATTAATAAATAATCCCTAGTCTTTCTCTGTACTCACCCTTCCTCTGTGACTGACTTGAGTGGTATCTGACATTAACTTAGAGTTTTCACTTATAAAAAGAAATACAGAATTTTAAATCTGGGAAATGGTAAGCAGCAACTAATTTAGGGGTAGCTATTGAAAATACTTTGACAAATAAGGAAACTGAGGCTCCTAGATTTTAAGTGGCTTCCCAAAGCTCAATGAGTTAATGGCAGGGCTATATTTGGAAACATAGTTCTTTCTAAAGTAGTAAATGAGGTGAGGTGGGTGTATTTTCTATTCCTCTTCCAAAACCAAACAATGTCAGTCACTGGTCCCATTTTTCTAGAGGAGTCTATGTTATAATTAACTTAATGCCAGCTGCTGTAACAAATGTGTCCTGAAATCATAATGTTAAGAAAATATGTTTTAACCCAATAAAAGTGTTTTTATTGTTCAAGCAACAGTCAAATGCAGGTGCTTCTGGTAGGTAGCTGTCTTTCAAGTGTTCATTCAGGCATCGAATTCCTTCATATTACCTCTTGGCACAGGGCTCCTAACTGGAATTGTCTCCATTTGGCTGTCAGGGAAAAGGCTAGAGGATGGTCTAGGAAATTGCTATGACTTAGGCCTGGAAATCATATACATCACTTCCACACACGTTCCATTTCCAAAGTATGTTTTTGCTTTTCTTCTACACCCAGGTGCAATTGTTCCCTTCTTTCATATTGCATAAGGATTTTACAGATCCCAGTTGGTGACTTTCTGTTCAGTGAGGACAGGTATATCCAGATCTAATGTTTTTCAGCCACAGATGCTTCCCATTCTCCTTCACTTCCCACGTGGTTGCTCTTAGAATCCTTTTGTGCCTTATACCTGAAGACCGGTTGAGGGGCATGGTTACATGTCACATTTTTAAAGCCAAAGCCATTTTCAAAAATCAGTTTACTCTGCTGAACTGAGCAGAAAACTGCTTTTGCTACCTGATGGGGTTCAGGGCACACTACTCAAAAACATGACACGTTTACATCTGAGAAAACAACAGAAACAGGAAAGTCACTCTCATCATCTCCTTGCCCCTTTGCTGCTAAAGCAAGTCATAAAACTTAGGAAGGATTTCCTGACCTTCCCCTGAAGCAGGTCATAAGATCCACATGTGAGGGGTGCTCTCCATATTCCCAGAGGAAAGGAATGTCCTTACTTCTGAAGGCACAGGGACACAGAGAAGAATCTTAACAAATAGGCCTTATTAAGTTCCTCCTGGCTTATTGCCATTAGATCATACTCCCTTTGCCCAGTCACACCTCTCCACAACAATCCTCTTCTTCATTTAACAGCAACAAAAAAACAAAAAACAAAACAAAACAAAACAAAAAAACGCGTAGGTTTCCCTTGTTCTTTGGGTCTTCATTTCCTTACGTAAGCTTCTGTGTCATCCAAAACATAACCAAATTTGTACACTTTCTCTCTTAAGCTCTCTTTTATTATAGGGGCTCCAGTGATGATCCTAGCAATGAGAGAGAAAGATATTTCTTTCCCCCAACTTACCTAATCATGTAAATATGGGAAGGAAGTTCATTCTTGTGTTATTTCAAGTAGTTTGTGATTTTCCTCCTGAAAATAAAATGTGTGAAGTTACTGCTCTTAAATAATTGCACTTGTCTCTACCCTCCTTACAGTCAAAGTTCTAACCATATACTGCTATGCATATCTATACCCACCCTGGTGGTATTAAACTACTGGAAAGCATGGACGTTGAATGTATAAAAATAAATACTAATGGCAGTGATGGCATATGTATATGTATAAAATGGCCCTGATAGCATCAAGAAGCAACTCCCTTGGAGAGAAGCAAGAGGTAGGTCTTTGCTTCCTTTGGTTGGAGAAGGCCAGACACTCTTGAGGGAGCAGTTGTAGTCAAGATGCTTATGTATATCCTCCCTCCCCCAAGCCTGGGCCTGCAGCTCTTCCTCAGTCTCTGAGCAGATATTTCTGCTAGCACTCACCAAGTGTTGATAGCTGATACTGAGTTTTTTCAACTGGTATAATAACATCTCTCTGTTTCCTTGAGAATTTTATTGAAAAGTAGAAGCTGAAATTATGCATCCCTAGTCACCCACCATCATAATTCAAAAAGACTATAAATGAGAACTAAATTATTTATATGGCATTAAAAAATTCTATTGAAATTAGATCTGTCATCATCTGCATTTGTGATATCATTATCTTGATGGGGATGGGGAAGGGTGTGGGATGTTTGTTTGTCTACTCAATAGACGTACACAGGCCAAACAGAACTTTTTTATGTTTTTGTTTAAAAATAATTTCAAATCAAGAATGAATAAAATGACTAAAATTTTGTCCTCATCAAATGTTGGATAGAAATAGATAAAACTCACTCTCTTTAGTCTTTCTGATCTGCATGAACTATATGTAGGCATCAGAATTCACTTAAGTTTCCTACAGAGTACTTTGAGAGTCATTTGCTGAACTAGCTCAAATTTTTTCTAAGTAGGCTTGGCTGGCTATGGATGATCATGAGGAAGTTGAATCACTTTCAATGTTGTATCTTTGGATTATGTTAAAATTTAATGTTCTGAAACCTCCCTGTGCCCCAGTTGGGATAAGGTATCATGATTCTTATTATGCCTGACCAGTCTGTGTAGATTGCATTATACCATACACATCAACAGGAAATAATCATCAAATAACACTTGTGGGTTGTTCTACGTGGATTGTACATGTGACTGAACATGTAAATCATTACCTTGTTTAGAAGAACCTATTGTCCTATTCAAGAACTGTAACAGAGGGCCACTCATCATTTCCCCTTGATTTTCATTTAATCCATCGATATTCCTCTCTTAAATGGGTACATGATAATATTGCTCTATACTGTCAGATTCTTTTTAAGTTAGCATGTGTGTTTTTGATCTATCGTATTTTATTTATTTATTTATTTATTTTTGGAGATGGAGTCTCTCTCTGTCGCCCAGGCTGGAGTGCAGTGGCCGGATCTCAGCTCACTGCAAGCTCCGCCTCCCGGGTTTATGCCATTCTCCTGCCTCAGCCTCCCGAGTAGCTGGGACTACAGGTGCCCGCCACCACACCCGGCTAATTTTTTTTTTTTTTTTTTTTTTTTTTTGTATTCTTAGTAGACACGGGGTTTCACCGTGTTAGCCAGGATGGTCTCCATCTCCTGACCTTGTGATCCGCCCGCCTTGGCCTCCCAAAGTGCTGGGATTAGAGGCGTGAGCCACCATGCCCGGCCGATCTATCATATTTTTAAATTTCAAAGGGAAAAATAATTTCCCTTATTTTTGAGGAGCATCTTGTTGTAAAATTCACACTTACATATTCACATACACATAAACACATTACATTCACCATATTATAAAAAAGTTACTTGAAAATGTTTTATTCTAAATTACATTTTATAAATTGTTTGGTTGAGAATATCTATGGCAGTTCCATCAGTTCATTCATTCAGTTGCAAGTCTAAGTATATGCCAGGTGTACAATATTGGATATTAGAGAATAATAGATGAGTAGTTGGTCGCTGCAGTCAAATATAATCAAGTTGGAAACAGACAAGTGGGAAGTTACACTAGTGTGGGGGAAGAATAACCCCGATAGGTTCTTAATGAATGGATCCCTGTAAGAAAAAAATAGATTAACAAGAGAAAAGCAAAAGTTTATTAACATGAATATTTTATAATATACATGGGAGACACTCAAGAAATAAGTAGTTCTCCTAAAGGTGGCTTATATAGCATCTTCAACCAAGAATAGTAAACTTTTAGAGAAATGACAAGACAAAGGAAAAGACTTTGAGTCTCTAGGGGAAGCAACTTGTGAAAAGGCAATAATGGCATAAAAGGGCTAGTTAGTGAAGCTTGTTAATGTGGATTAACAATCCTCTGGTACCATCTCCAGGTCAATAAGGGTCTAAAATTGTCTTCAGTGGTTAACCTTTGTTCTCCCTGGTAAAAGGGGAGGTGGGATATCTTTTGTTTTTGTAAATCTATATCCTGCTTTTAGGTAAATGGAAGGCAAAGAGCTTTCCTGCCTCTGCTGCTTCTTGTTAGTCTTCAGCTCAACACTCCTTCATATTTTGGGGAGGCATATCCTGGTCTCCCACACTATTCGTCCATCCATTCATTGGATTCATTCACCCATCTTTTTTTTTTTTTTTTTTTTTTTTTGAGACGGAGTCTCGCTCTGTCGCCCAGGCTGGAGTGCAGTGGCCGGATCTCAGCTCACTGCAAGCTCCACCTCCCGGGTTCACGCCATTCTCCGGCCTCAGCCTCCCGAGTAGCTGGGACTACAGGCGCTGCCACCTCGCCCGGCTATTTTTTGTATTTCTTAGTAGAGACGGGGTTTCACCGTGTTAGCCAGGATGGTCTCGATCTCCTGACCTCGTGATCCGCCCATCTCGGCCTCCCAAAGTGCTGGGATTACAGGCTTGAGCCACCGCGCCCGGCCTCATTCACCCATCTGATACGTAGTGAGAGCCTTCTCTGGGTCTCACACCTTCACTGTTAGTTACTGGAATATAGCTGTGATAAGATTAGTGCTCCCAGTCTGCACTCCTCAAAGTCTACTTGTTTTAATTTTGCCTCAGTTTTGTTTTTTGTTGTTGTTTTTTATTTTTCCTTTAAATAGCATGGAGCTTATAGTCTAGCAGGAAGATGGGATGTGACTGTGGCTGTATCTGAGGAAAGCCTCACAAAGGAGTGAGCCACAGAGATGAGACTTGTGGGAACAGAAGGCTGACTGTAGAACCCCCGGTGAGGGTTTTCCAGGCAGGGGAACTCACAATGGAGACAAAAAGTGATTGGGAAAAGCTTCCAGAAAATCAAATATTTAAATATCCAACAAAAGGGTTGAGGGTATTGTGGGGAAAGAAGAAGTTTCTTTGAAGGCCTGGGAGTATTTTGCTTTGTTCAGGCATCAGGTCAACCCTGAGGGATAATGCCCTGGCCCCCACTGAGAGTCATGAACAGTGGTTAATGAGCTCATTAGCAATTCAAATAGAGGAATACAAGGTGTTAACACCCTCGCATCCACTGCTCTAGAAGCTTACAGTGTGACAATGGATTCAATTTAGAATCTCCAAAGGAGCCCTCTTTCTTCCTTTCTCTTTCCCTTCCTTTTTGTATCTTCTCTTTCTCTATGTATATATCCTCCATAATTCTAGTTAGCTTTAGAGAAGGATAAAAATAAAAAATTACCCTCCATTTTTTATTATCACTCCTCAGTTCTTCCTCTCTTGTCTCTTTTTCATTTACCCTTGCTTATTTTTTTTTTTTACTTTTATGTTTTTTCTGTGTATTTTCTTTTCTATGTTTTATCTCTTCATGCACCCATTTTCCCTGTCCACACAACTAGTATGTTTAACATACTGATGGGTTTACATTGGTTTCCATTTGCTCTATGTAATATACATGTACTATGTACTTTGTCCTTTATTATATGTAATATTTTCATCTTCATCGCTCTCTCTCAAAAAAATACAAAATAAAAAGCTTTTCTTCCATAGGGTTCTTACATTATCAGGCTTCTCTTTCTTGATATTTATGGATTTTGAGGTTCTTTTGTTCTTAAACACAAACAGAATAAAAGATTAGTAACCTGTATAAACATGTTTTATGATAATTCAAAAAATATAGTTACATCCTGCCAAATTTTCCCTACTTAAAATGAAAACCACTAAAATATACAAATATAAAGAATACAATTGAAGGTCTTTTTTTTTGGCCTTTATGCACAGTGATAACTGGTTTTCATATTAATGAACCACAAAACAATAAAAATCTCTCCTCTGAATAACTTAAATTTTCTGTTATGATATCTAATTTTTAATTAAATTCTTCTTCTAATTAAGGAAATATTACATGATCAGTATATTTCTAAAATGTAATAAAAAGAATCAAAATGCTCATAAAACCAACAGTTCTTCTCTCTTATCAAAGTTTTAATTCAACCTTTATGATATTGCTCATTCCAAATATATAACAATAACATATTGCTGACTCCTATTAATCTTTTATTCAATTAGGACCCCATACCTTATATGTTGTTTTCATTTTTGAACAGAGATATGAATTTTCATATTTATAGCTTTCCTGTGCTTTAGAATTACTTCTATCACCTAATTTTATTTTAGAATTTTATTTTCCATAAAATTAGTAGTAGCACCTATTTAAGTTTTGCCTGTATATTTATTATTTCCAAATTAATGAAATAAAATAATGAAAATTGTTTCACGTGTCCCTGTGAAGAGATCACCAAACAGGCTTTGTGTGAGCAACATGGCTGTTTATTTCACCTGGGTGCAGGCAGACTGAGTCAGAAAAAGGAGTCAGCAAAGGGTGGTGGGATTATCATTGGTTCTTATAGGTTTTGGGATAGGTGGTGAAGTTAAGAGCAATGTTTTGGGGGCAGCGGGTGAAGCTCACCAAGTACATTCTCAAGGGTGGGGAGAATTACAAAGAAACTTCTTAAGGGTGGGGGAGATTACAAAGTACATTGATCAGTTAGGGTGGGGCAGAAACAAATCACAATGGTGGAACGTCATCAGTTAAGCTATTTTCACTTCTGTGGATCTTCAGTTGCTTCAGGCCATCTGGATGTACACGTGCAGGACGCTGGGGATATGATGGCTTAGCTCAGGCTCAGAGGCCTGACACAAATAAATTACATAAAAACTCTCCTTTTTCTTTAGAATCTATTATGTAGAAAGCATGGTGTTAAGTATAGGAGAGGAAAGCAATATCCTGTGCATGGCTGACACTACCCCTATAACAAAAAAACAGATTGACAAGAGAAAAGCATAACAAATCTATTTAACAAAGTTGTGTGGATTTTTTGTTTTGTTCGCTTGTTTGTTTTAGTAGAGACAGGGTTTAACTATATTGGCCAGGCTGGTCTTGAACTCCTGTCTTCAAGCAATCCACCTGCCTCAGCCTTCCAAAGTGCTAGGATTACAGGCGTGAGCCACTGCGCCCAGCCTGTTTAACAAAGTTTTATGTGACATGGAAGACTTCAGAAATGGAGACCCAAAGACCCAGGAAAAACTGTACTTTTACGCGAAGTTTGATGAAAGAAGTGAATAGTCATGGGGAAATGTGATTGGACAAAAGGGGATGATCTAATGGTAATAAATTGAAGGAAAACCAGCAAGGCCTGTCTGTTCTGATTTTCCTTGTTGTCTCTGTATAACATTCCTTCCCCTGGATGTGGGGAAGACCCCTCTGGAATGAGAGTCTTCTGATGGACTTTCACGAAAAGTAGGTCAGAATGTGACCTTTCTAAATTGTATGGCTAGCTCTGGGAGAGAGGAGCTCTGATTTCTATGACCTGCCTTGGGAGAGAGGAATTCCGGTTTTTATGACATGCCTTGTGGGAGAAAGGGGAATGAGAGACAAGAGGGCCAGAGACAATCAGAGAGACGTTGCTTCTGAGGCCCTCCCTGTCTCCTTCAGTTCAAAGTACTCACGATGCCATGATGCCATGCTTTGGGGTATCATGTCCTGAGCCCTGAAAGAAGTATCAAAAATAATAGGTTCAAACATAAAATCTCTTTTAAAATCTCCTCAAAGGAAGTGGTAGATTGTGCATGTCACAGTAATACCACAAATGAGTAACCCAGAATGCTAGAAACCAATGTGTCCCAAAGGCCAGTTGAATAGTCTAGATTCTTGAAAAAGTTCTAAACTGTGACAAAATAAGAAAAAAAAAAAGCATTATAGAGAGGTTTGTTGTTGTTGTTTTTGTTGTTTTTCAGAAATAAAGCCCTTCCTTCTGAATTTACAGAAGTGTCTTCATTATACTGTTGTGGTAGCTTTCATGAAAACTTTTTGTTGTAGAATAGATTTATATTTTATTTAGAATAGATTATATTTATATACAAAAATAGTACAGAGAGTTTATGTTTAACTTTCATCCAATTTTCTCTGTTATGATCTTGCATTAGTGTGGTATGTTTGTCATAACTAATAAACCTATGTTGATATATTATTATTAACTGAAGTCCATACATTTCTTTTGTTTTTACCTAATGTTCTTTTCCTGTTGCAGAAAATCATCCAGGATACCACATTACATATTACATATTAGGTCCCTTAGATTGTGACAATTTCTCAGATTTTCCTTATTTTTGGTCACCCACAATTTTGAGGAGTATTTGTCACATATTTTGTAGAATGACTCTCAATTTGAGTTTGTCTGATGTTTTTCTCATGGTTAGTCTGGGTTATGGGTTTGGGAGAAAAATATCATAGAGGTAAAGTGCCATTGTTACCATATTTTATTAAAGGGATGTGTGATCAATGTGACTTATCACTATCGATATTAGACTTCATCATGTAACTGAGTGGTGCTTGTAAGGTTTCTTTATTTTAAGGTAATTCCCCCACACTCCACCCCCCTTCATTTCTGTAGTCTTTGGGAAAAAGTCACTATGTGCAGCCCACACTTAAGTAGTGGGATTTATGCTTCTCCTCCTTGATATCTATATATTCTATAACAGCATCTATATACATTACATAGAATTCTTCGACACAGGAGATTTTTCTATTCTAACTCATTTATTCATTCAATCAATCATTACATCAGTATGGACTCGTGGATATTATTAGGTTGGTGCAAAAAGTAATCGTAGTTTTTGCCGTAACTTTCAAACCTAATATTTTATACTTTGGCTATAATCCAACACTTTATTATTTTTTGGTTACTAGTTCCCTAGGGAGTAGCTCCTGTTAAACGGAATGATAGTGATGGTTGCTAATTATTTTGTGAGATTTTTAAAAAATGTATTTTTTTAATATCCTTGCAGGGCCAAGAAATCTGACAACCCTGTGTTGTTACTTCAGTTGGAAGAGAGGGACACAGTGGGCATTCAATTCTCACTCAATGAAATTAAAAACATTAGAAACTGCAGGTGTAGACAGCAAGTGTTTATAGGATGAGGATGAGATGGTTTCTGGCTAAAAAGTTAGGGAGATGACATGGTAGAGAAAGTGGAATTTAAGCATGGTCTTGAATATTTTTTAAAGATAACACTTAATACATTTACGAAAGCTGATTTTTTGAATGATAACTATTCACTGCATACAAAACAGTTATTCACCCTTATCACCTTGCCAATGCCTCACATTTGAAATTGAATTTCAAACCTTCCTGTAATCAACATGTCTCATAACAGTACATTGTAAATGACATTTATCACTTTCCACTTGTGGTGAGGACTATAATTCTTTTTTAGAAGAATTCAAATTGGACTAGAATGCTTTCTAATTTAGAAAACTATAGTGGTTGCCAATTGCTTGATTATGTACTGTAATACTTAACCAGCATCAAGATCTGACTATATATTAAACAAGTCAAGCATTACATTAAGTAGTTCTTAATCAGTTACAATTCCATCCTTAACAGAGGCAATTTTACCTGTCTAAAAAAAAACAAACAAACAAAAAAAAAGTCTTGCAATTAATTTGACACAGTGAACACATGTGTTTAATCTCTGCTTATTCCTGAAACATCACTAAAATGACAGTATACATGGTAAAATATATAAATTCATGCAGAAAAAGAAACAGGCAAGGAATCAGAAGACTGGAGAGGTCAACACATTTTCAGAATCAGGAAAGGGGATGGAGGAATACATCTGACTGATGGGAGCAACAGAAACAGTAATGAAATGTGAAAGCCTGAGGTAAGAAATGCCAGTTAGCACTGTCAGCCCCCTCCACCCTGTCACCTTTTCACAGAATCCTGGAAAGTCACAGAAACTGGAGGTACTGCGGCTTGCTGAAGGTGAGGTAAAACCTGGAGCTCAAAAAGGGAACATGGCTGAAAGTCTGAAAATAGATCAGTTGGTACCAGCTCTCCATGTCCACCATGTATATCCAACAAACTATCCTTTTTCTTACGCAATCTAGCCAAATGTTAGATGATTATTCTTTGGAGAAATATCAATGGAGAAACTAAGGCCACCTGTATACATAGCCATGGGCATACCCAGGGGCAGGGCTTGATGTCAGGCTGAAAATAGGAGGATTAAGGAAACTCAGCCCAGATCTCAGGATGCCTATAGCCAGACTGAAAACCTCATGAAAGAAACTGGAGGATTCTTCTCTGGAGAAGTGAAATAGATCCAGGTACTTGACAATGGAGACCCTCCAATAAAAAGTCAACTCACCATTCAATGTGCAGTGAAACCCATCAGTGGATGAGCCCCACCCACTCACACAGATCATACGATCAAATTTTTTTCTAATCCAATTTTAAATTTAAAAGCGTAATAAGGATTACCAAATATTAGATGAAGTCTCAAACCCGAAAAACAAAAACCAAAAGGTAAATCCAAAGGAAACAAATAATTGGGAATAAATGAAGGGCTCAGAGAAACTGTGTTACTCAGGCCCATTTATCAAGTGACCCGAAAGGCTGCCATTTTTGAGTAGGGCCCAGAACAGAAGAAGGCTCTGCAACAGGTCCAGGCTGCTCTGCCACTTGGGCCATATGACCCAACAGATCCAATAGTACTTGAGGTGTCAGTGGCAGCCTCCATATATAGAGAGAGATCTCCATATATATATATCTCTCTCTCTCCACATATATATATGTATATCTGTATATATATGTGTGTGTGTGTATGTATGTATACACACAGATATATCCTATTAGTTCTGTCCCTCTAGGAAACCCTGACTAATACAGAAACTTTAAAATCACAAGAATTGGCCAGGCATGGTGGCTCATGCCTGTAATCCCAGCTCTTTGGGAGGCGGAGGTGGGTGGATCACCTGAGGTCAGGAGTTCGAGACCAGCCTGGCCAACATGGTGAAACCCGACTCTACTGAAAACACAGACAATTAGCTGAGTATGGTGGCTTGCGCCTGTCATCCCAACTACAAAAAAAAAAAAAAAAAAAGAATTACTAAATGTAAAAAAGTAATAGCTATAGAACAAGAAAGATCCTGGGAAATAAGCATTTTAGACTAAATCATGAGTTTTTTTTTTGTATTGTTTTGTTTTGAGATGGAATTTTGCTCTTGTTGCCCAGGCTGGAGTGCAATGGTGCAATCTCGGCTCACTGCAACCTCCGCCTCCCAGGTTCAAGTGATTCTCCTGGCTCAGCCTCCCAAGTAACTGAGATTACAGGCATGCACCACCATGCCCTGTTAATTTTGTATTTTTAGTAGAGACGGGGTTTTACCATGCTGGCCAGGCTGGTCTCAAACTCCCAACCTCAGGTGATCCGCCTGTCTCGGCCTCCCAAAGTTCTGGGATTACAGGCGTGAGCCACTGCGCCTGACAATCATGAGATTCTTTAAAAAAAAAAAAAAAAATTAAACTCATGAGAATGGTGGTGAGATAAAATTAGGACCATTTCCCTAAGGATAGAAAATGAGTGCATAATCCAGGAAGCTAAATCTGAGATAGCAGTCCCAGAAAGAGACAAGAGAAATGAGAGAGAAAGAAATAGCTAAAGGAGGCCGGGCGCGGTGGCTCAAGCCTGTAATCCCAGCACTTTGGGAGGCCGAGACGGGCGGATCACGAGGTCAGGAGATCGAGACCAGCCTGGCTAACAGCTAACACGGTGAAACCCTGTCCCTACTAAAAAATACAAAAACCTAGCGGAGCGAGGTGGCGGGCGCCTGTAGTCCCAGCTACTCGGGAGGCTGAGGCAGGAGAATGGCGTGAACCCGGGAGGTGGAGCTTGCAGTGAGCTGAGATCCGGCCACTGCACTCCAGCCTGGGCGACAGAGCGAGACTCCGTCTCAAAAAAAACAAAAAACAAAACAAAAAAAGAGCCAAAGAAGAAATTCAGAACCAAAATTCAGTTACCTCAAGATTCACTGACAATAAAAAAGTATGAAACAAGTAGACATACACATACATGCAAGGTACATCATTATGAAATTTCAAGACATCAAAGACAGCAAAAAAGTCAAAGTTTCCAAAAAGGCCAACATTGGCCACATACAAAGAATCAGAATTTGAAAGTGCTATCAATTCTTCTGGACAACAATACTAGAAATGAAAAGACAATGGAGTATGGTCTTTTAAATTCTGAAAGAATCAATTTTTTACTCAGATTCATTATACCAAAGAAACTTATTAGTATATTTTAAGGAAAGAATAAAGAAATTTTCAGATATACAAGAACTCAAACATTTGCCTCCCAAACACCGTTTCTTAGTTGGAAATGGATCTACAGGAAGATGGATAACCAAAACAAAAGTTTAAACCAAAAAACAAGGGAACCCAGGAGTTCCAGGAAGCAGAGCTTTAATACAGAGCGTTACAGGAATGAGTCAAGGAATGCCCTGATAATGATAAAATTGTGAGGTTTTCAGCTGTGTAGCAGGTGAAGAGATCAAACTCTCTAAATCAAGGGGAGAATAGAGGACTCTAGAAAGGCAATCTCCAGAGGAAAAAGTGAACTGCTAAATTACCTAATGAGTTTGAGTATGTGGGAAATAGGTAAAAGATATTGTTAAAGAAGTTGTGAAGAATTAACAATACATTATAGAGAACAAAATAAAAGCAAAACCAAAAGTTGAATAAAAGAGAAAATATTATATAATTACCTTCCTGAGCAGTGAACAATATTTATATGCTCATCGTATGTAAACACAAACTACTAATTTAATAAACAATTTGAAAGACTAGAGAAGAATTATCTAAGAGATGAAGAATCTTCTGCTGCACTGCAATGTCAGTAAGCAGTATCTGAAATGGATAAATCAAGAGTAATATGAGAAATTGAAATACATATAAAAGTAAATAGCCTAAACAAAAACAAAATCAGAGTAGATAATGGTTGCATCCAGGGATAGGAATTTGGGGGGTAGGTAAGGGAATTCTGTTACCTTTACACACCTTGTAGGACAATTTGTCTAAACTATGTGAATATACTATTTTCAAAAAAAAAGAAATTTTAAAATCATACGTTGGGTTATGCTAGTGCTATAATTTACCTGAAAAATCTTTTGCTGTATAACAACCCATTTCAAAACCCAGTGGCTTAAAAGAGTATTGTTTTTGATTTTTTATGATTCTGTGGTTTGGGTGGACTAGCTAGACCATTGTTCTCTTCAATGTTGTGTTGGCTGAAGGCATTCATGTGATCACATTCAGCAGGGGAGATTGGCTTGAGAGTCAAGTTCTCCCCAGGTGGTTTCTCTCTGTATATGGCATCTTTCTTCCGCCTAGGCTCTCCACATAGCGTCTCTCTCCACCAAGATACTTTAAGCCTTCTTTGGAAATGATGGCGGGGTTCTAAGAGAAACTTTATTTTTATTTTTATTTTATTTTTTACGTTCCAGGGTACATGTGCAGAATGTGCAGGTTTGTTACATAGGTGAACGTGTCCCATGGTGATTTGCTGCACCGATTAACCCATCACCTAGGTATTAAGCCCAGCATGCATTAGCTCTATTTCCTAATGCTGTCCCCCACCCCCATCACCCTCCCCCAACAGGCCCCCATGTGTGTTGTTCCCCTCACTGTGTCCATGTGTTCCTAAGAGGAGCTTTCTAAGGAAGAGGTGCCACAATGTGCAAGCACTTATCAAGCCTCTGCTTATAGCATGCTTGCCAATGTCTTACTGGCCAAAGAGAGTGACTTGGTCAAATCAGAGTCAGGGAGGGAAATTTCTGAACAACAATATGAATACTGGGAGGCGTGGTTCACTGAGGGCCACCAATTTAACAGCATAGCCCCACATCTGTAAACTTTTGCCTCAGTCTAATATGCTTTACCTACTAGACCAAGGATGAAAGTTAGACTTACTTGATGAGAGTGTTAACTTTTCATTTGAATATTTATTTCAGTATTCTTTGAGATTGGCATGACTTAAAGGATATCACATACCTGATTCCCTCCATAATCAATTCAATAGCATTAAAACAGTCTTAATCTCTGAAGAGCTCAGTAAAGGAAACATGAACGCCACTGAAAGTCTTTGCTGAACCACAAAATGACCACAAGCAAATAAAACATTCATTTTCCCCATTGTTGATTTGTTATTGCCTCTTATTTAGCTTTAGAATTCTGTCTTTTTTTAAATTTGTAGTATTAGAAACCATTTGTTATAATGCTTTTGTCTTTTAAATTTGTAATCTATATACACTTCCAAATGTTTTGAAGAATAGTAGACAAATAGTGATAATAACTGATGTATAATGAACATTTACTGCATGCCAGGACTCTGCCGTATCAGAAATTGAATGTTAGAAATATCTGGAAAGAGCCCATGTCTGCAAAATAAAAATTTTAAGTCACTATGAGAAATATTCTTTTCTTAGAAAAACTTCCAGGTCTCGCTTTTGATACCAGATGTTTGAGGCTAGAGGTTAACTCATTAGACAAAGCACAAATTGTAAATTTAATATCAAGAATTATCATCCTTGCTTTCTCATACTTATTTTTCTTTTTCTTACTCTTATTTTTCCTTCCCTTTATTATTGCTGTTATTTCCATGATCAAACATAACATTTTAAGATAATTTAATTTTCCATAAAATCTCTTGAATGTCAGTTGTCTTACTGAGTTGTCCTTGTCACCTGAAATTATAACCATCCATCCAACATGACTATCAAAAATGACTGAAAGCACTTTGCAGATATAAGATGTTCTATAAACACTTTTCCCCAGTAGCCTACAACCCATTTAAATGGTATTTGATCTGGCATAAATTGCTATTTCAAGCATCTTTGAGCTGTCATAAATTTGGATGCTGTCCTTGATTTCTGAGTTTCATATTCCCCAAATGTTCTTTATTGAAATCCAATATTCATTCCAAAGTGTATTACACTGAATTCAAGTTAACTGAGAACAGGAGCCAGAGAGGCCCCATTCCCTAGTCATTCTTGTATTAATGATAAGAAGGAGATCACATTTGATTAGATTATTCTCTCTTTCTCAATTGTGGTGCTATTCTACAGGAGGCTTCTTTATCTATAATTTGCATGTTGGAGAATGAAGGTGATGGTAATTCCAATACACACCAGGGAAACAAGTTTATTTAAACTAAATCAACATGACAGAGAGCATTTCACTTCAAGGAGATAACACTGACTGTAAAGCAAGCCTATGGATGAATACATGATAAAAACTTGAGCAATTTTATTTACTCAAGCTAAAATATGTGCAATCTTAAGTAACCTAATTTTGCTCCAGGCTCAGAATACTCACTTAAAAAGAAGAGTTCAATATTGAATTATTACAGCTAGACTTGTAATGTCAAGAACTAAGAACCATCACAGACATTGAATTTGTTAATGTATTTAGGGCACAGAACAATGGAAAAATGAACTCAAAGGTGGGTGAAATCAAAACAAAGAAGCACAGAAATATATACAAAATCTGGAACAAAGCACTTTATTTCATTTTACATGCTGCTAATGCTTCAGTTGGAGCAGTTTTTGAGGATTATGGATATTTCTGGTAATCACTGAGCAGTTTTCTTGCCCAGCATTTCTCAAAGATTTTGTGGAACCTTAGCCCTACAAGATAGGGAAAGATATAGGAAAAATATATACAAGATACAGGGAAAAAAAAGGTTTTCATCATGTTCCCATCACAGAACTGCAAGCTGTAGTCCCACCCCTGTAACTGTCAATGTACAGTAGATATTAGCACATCTGAGAACTTGCATTAAGGCTTTTCTTTTACTTGACTCATTCTGTTTCCCCCATTTTATTTGGCCATAAAACTTTCTTTCTTTCTTCTCTTCCCCACTTCCTTCATTCCATTTATTATCTTAAGAATAGATGTTCCCCAGGCTGCTTTAGGAACCCTGGTCTGTCTAGATTATTTTAAATATAAAATCAATAAGCAGTTATTAATGTTTCAATCGTATTTACAAGATCTACTTAGAGGTAGCAAAGTCCAGATTTTAGCGAATTGGACAGGAATTAATTATAAAAAGATAAACTGTAGAAACACGTTGAAGACTTGTTTGGTAATATCTCCTAAAGCTGAACATATGTCTACCCTGTAAGCTGGCTATTCCACTCTACCCTGTCAGAATATGCACATATCTGATCACCAAAGGACGTGTACACGAGTGGGTGTAGCAACTCCATCTTAATAGTTATAAGTGAAAATAAGCCAAATATCCATTGACAAAAGAATTAAAAACAGTGAAATATCTAAGCAATAGAATACTATGTAGCAATGAGAACAATGAAAACATCACTATCCACAAAAACATAGAATCATATCAAAAACAAATTGCCGAGCAAAAACGTTCAGGCAAAAATATTACATACTGGATAATACCATTTATTAAAGTTTAAGATTTTAAATGATGAAAGTGATCAGTGGTGGCAGGAATCAATGTAGTGGTGACCTTGGGTAAGTCATAGTGACTAGATCGGGAGGAGACTTCTGGGATTTTAATAAATTTTATGTTTTCATGTGGGTGTTTGCTTTGTGAAAATTGGTCAAACTGTATGTCTAATGTGTAATTTTTTGTGTACACAGAAATAGTTGTTTTAAATAGGTAAAAAGTTTTAAGTTTTATTTTTTTTTAAATATTACTGTTGGAAACATTTGATGTTTTAATTTTTTTCTTTCCTTTTTGCCAGAAAATCGTTTTCTTAAATGCAAGTGATATTGGGCATGACTTAAATTAAAACAAATCTACCAACAGAAAGTCTGAGTTTCCATATGCCTAGATATATCACATGCATTTTGTAGCTAGAGATGGCTTGCCATTAGTGTGGGGTGTTAGGCGTGTCTGTGTGTACATGCACATGTATGTAATGAATCCAAGTGAAATATGGGAACATGTGATCCATTCAAGTATTATTTATTCATTAATTTATTCCTTAACTGTGTACTATTCACTTGGAATATGTTTTAACAGAACAGAAAAAGTCATTGATCTCATAAGCTTGTATTTTATGGATGTAAGAAATGAAACACTATATAAATAAATGAATGAACAAGAAACAACAAGCATCAGGTGGGGATAAGGGCTATTAAGAAAATAAAGCAAAAGAATAGTGATGTGTGTGTGTGTGTGTGTGTGTGTGTGTTGGCATGCACAAATGTGGCAGGGGTAACCTATTGTGGTCACAGTGCACGGTCAGGGAAGACCTCTCTGATAAGGAGACATCTGAGCAGAATCCTGAAGAAAGTGAAGGAGTGACCAAGCAGGTGTCTGGGGGCAAATGAATTTAGGGCAAACAGCAAGTGAAAAGGGCCTGAGGGAAGAGCATGTGCTGAACGGTCAAGGAATAGCAAGGAAATCAAGGTGTCTGGAGCAGGAAATAAAGACTCAGAACCCTGCAAGGACTCGGGCTCTGGAACACTGGAGGGTTTCGAGCACGGACATGACTGGTCTGACTTACATTTTTTTTTTTCAGCTTTATTAAGGCATAATTTACAAACACAGATTATATGCATTTATGATGTACAACATTTAAAAGCCTCACTCTTGCTTCTGTGTGGAGACTGGACTAGGGAATGGGGACCATAGTGGAAGCAGAGAGACTGGCGAGCACACAGTTGTTTGGTAACTTGTTCAGGAGTTGGTTGTGGAACCACTGAGAAGTGGTCGTAGGTTAAATTTTAAAAATACAATGACAGAATTACTAATAAACCGGATGAGAGGTGTAAGCAAAAGAAAATACATCAAAGATGACTCCAGAATTTGGGGCTTGATCATCTCATGGAATAGAGTTACTATTTAGGGAGGGGATCACTGTAGGATGGGCAGGTTAGGAGGCGAAATGCAAAATCACATGTTCCGGGTAGAGCATGCAAAGCTTGAGATGATAGATGTTTATGTTCAGGTGTGGATCTGCAGCTGGATACATGAATCTGGAGTTCAGTGCAGAGCTTGGAGCTAGGGACATACATTTGAAAGCTGTTGGCTTGTAGATGGTATTTAAATCCATGAGACTGAATGACTTCGTATAGAGTATAGATAGAGAAGTGAAGTAGTCTGAAGACCAATCCTCAGACTTAAACACTTAGAACTTAAACATTTAGAGTTTGGAGAGAAGAGAAGAAGCCAGAAAAAGAAACCAAAAAGGATTGACAAGTGAAGTAGGAAGACAGGGAGTATGTGTGTTTGTAGAAATTAACTGAAGGAAGTGTTTTAAGAAACTTACCAGCTGTTTCAAATGCTGCTCACAGTTCAACTAAGATGAAGACTGAGAAAGGACCCCTGGATCTGCCATGTGGATGTCTTGGTAAATGGGACAAGAGAAATGTTGTAATGGTGTGGACAGATGCTTCATTGGAGTGAATTTTGAAAATGATCAGAAGAAAAGAATTAGAGAAGGCTGAGTGTGGACTGCCTATACGGAGTTTTACTGTAAAGGAAGCAGAGAATTGGGTGTTTGCTGGGAGATGGGGGATGAAAATAGGTGTTTGTTATGTTTTGTTTTAATGATTAGAGATATTCTAGCATATGTATATGTGATTGAAATGATGCAGTAAAGAGAGGAAAACTGGCGATGCAGGGGAAAGAGCAGCCACTGCAGGAATGATGTTATTGAGTAGAGGAGAGAGAGAAGGAAGCTGGAGGTCAGGAACATCTCTACAATGTTTATTCTTGTACATATAGATGTAAGCTAATTGAAGGATTGGTTGTCTCTGATTTCTTTTCCTCTTCATCTATATATCTTACTGGGTAGTTGACACAAAAACTACCAATTAAGCCAGAAATATTTCTGTCTGTGAGAGAAAAAAAGTCACTCATTTGTCATGCATGATGGTTGTATGTGTGTGTGCATGTGTGTGTGTCGTGTGTAGGCTCTCTTTTGTTATTGTGGCTTTCAAGATATTTAGAAGGTGTGGCTGCATTTTTTTGTGTGTGTCAGATTCAGTTATTACCTGGAATAGAGCAATTCCATTTGAATTCTGATTTTTTAAGAGCCTGGTTCATAGTTCCTCTCTTCTGAAATGGTAAATAAGAGGAGAAATAGAAGAAAAGTACAGCAATTAAAAACTTGAATGTCAAGGTTTCCTATCAACTATGAATTTAGTTTTTCTAGAGAGTTAATTATTTAGCATATTAGAATAATGGGAACAATAATGGGGACAAAGTCTCTTTGTTTTTGTAAACTATGTATTTTCTCATATTTTATATCAATTTCATTTTAATATTATAAACTGCATGTTTGGTAGTAAGTCAAAACTTTAAAACCTCATATTGTAAAAAGGAGACATGAGCTCAGAGTTGATTACTTTCCATATCTAAAATAGGAAATCTATGACAGAAGCAGAATAAAATCTCAGACTGTGTTTTAGACATTAGGCTATAGTTTTTCAATTCTCAGGCTGATTGCATGAATTTTTTTAGACCTTGATGCTATAAATAATAGTTTTATATATTATTATCAACAAGAAAAGCTACTATTTTAAAATCAGCTATAGCACTGAAATTATAGAAAAAAAGATAAGGATTTAAAAGAATATGTTATCTGATGGAACCTCTCAAATATTAGGACAATGAAAGTATTCATGGTACTATATATTGGATAGATTTTACTACATATAGCTTGCTAAAGTAAGCATCTTCTTTCTCCTGACCTCTGGGTGTGTACCTGGAGGACAAATCCATTTGAACCTTGGTTGTCCTCCTCCTTTTTTTTTTTTTTCTTTAACTGTGTCTGTTGATATCCCTGTCTTTTATCATCCTGAATAGATCACTTTGTTAGCACTCACTCACCAGTGAAATTCAGTCCTTTATTAGGGTCAGATCAATCTTGTTGGTATACTTTTTAAGCATTTTTCTTCTCCCTTATTCCGACTGCCGTTCTCACCTCCATGCCTTTCTCACACTTTAAAAAATAGAATTCTCAGATTTTCAAGGCCCTCAGGATCCTTCCGCCATTCAGGATCTGTTCCAGCCTTCTCTCACTCCACTCTGTATTTCACACTGAATGTCCAAGAAAATTGGTCTTTTCCTCTTCCCATTTTCTGAGCACGCTCTTAGCTTTCCCAGCTCCATGCCTTTGCTCACACAGTTCTGTGAGGCATAAGATAAAGGAATGACTTCCAAGAGATGTCATCAACAGGGCCATTGCACACCTCTGACTTTCTCAATTCCCCTGCTCCTTGAAAGGACCAACCCAATGTCAGCTCATTTTCAGCCTCATGATTGCTTCCTAGAATAGTTGTCTTTACACAATGTTCTCTGCAGCAACCAGCCCAAGCATTATCCTCATTTTACAGATGACTAAACCGAGGTCGGGAGGTTTAATGATCTGCCCGCACCCCAGAACTAATGTGTGGCAGCCCAGGATGCCAACATTATTGCCATTTTCAGGTAGTCAGCTGCTTCCTAAATGCTATTTGACTGCATGAAGAAATAAATTTGTCATTTTTCATTTTTTTAAATTCAAAATTGGAAAGTCCTAAATGATGCTTCTTTGTCAGTAAGAGTCTTGCAGGACTAGAATAAAATAGATTAGTAGTGCCATGAGCTGAAAAATGGAGAAAATTTGGGAAATTCCTGAAGTAAGGCCAGTAGTAAGGCTGTGTTGTCTATGACAAGAAAACAAAATGACAAGCAGGTGTTTTATTTAATCTTATGTGTTTTAATGATATGATTTTTTTTAAAAGTATTTGAAAACAGCCTAGATGAACAGTTATTAAGTGCTCAGTATAGGCCAGACATTTTTGAACATCTTACATATATTAATTTTTATCTTTTATTTTTTAATGTTTTAGAGATGGGGTCTCACTCTGTCACTGAGACTGTGAATGCAGTAGCGTAATCATGGCTCATTGTAACATCGAACTCTTGGGCTCAAATGATCCTCCTACCTCAGCCTCCCAAGTAGCTAGGACTACAGGAGCATGCCACCATGCCCCACTAATTAAAAAAAAATTTTTTTAGAGACAGGGTCTTGCTATTTTGCCCAGGCTGATCTTGGACTCCTGGCCTCAGTGATCCTCCTGCCTCAGCTTCCTAAGTAGCTGGGATTACAGGTGCAAGCTACCATACCTAGTGCTAATTTTAAAAATGTAACCATTATACCAATTCTGCAAGTTAAGTTTTACCATAACCATTTTATTGTTGAAGAAAAGAAGGTCAAAGAGATGAAGTAACTCGCCCTGGACTGAACATTAATGTTATACTTGGAATTCGGAGCTAAATGACTGCCAAACACATGTGCTTTAACTGAATATTTAAGGTTGTGTAGACAGAGGGTAACATATTTTGAGGTCACTTTCTAATACAGTTATATAAAAGGCGATAGTTAAGGCTTTTGGTGACAATAAAGACTATGGCTCCTAACTGCTTACATTATAAACCTTATTATAATCAAAAAGCAATAACTTTACTTGCAAATAACTTCAAAAATTATTCAACTTTCTTTGCTAACCTGAAACTGTGTCAGCATTGAAGTTGATAAATAAGCGGATCATTGAGCAGACTTAAGATTCCTGGCATCACCACAGAAATTTACAAATATTTAGTGGTTATGAAATTAAAACAGAATGTTTTTCTTGAAGCATTGACTTTCAGAGTTGATCCAAGATGACAGATTAAATCAGATTAATGCCTATAATGCTAAAACAATGAGCAGAATAAAATTAAAGCTGGTATCCATGAGCCTAGCCTCGCTCCCGAGAAGAGCACCCAGTCAGATTACAAGGCAGTTGTGCGGGGTTCTTCCACAGTTATCCTTACCTACTCAGTTAACCTTGGTGTGGCACAGCATATTTGGTTGTGATCTTTTAGAGTTGATGTATCTCCCGTACCTACAAAATTTGAAAATTTGCAGTTTCCCTTTTATCATAGAAAGTAATCATGTCCTGTGTAATATGTGTTACCAACTTAAAAAAATAACTATTCAAATATGACTTTGATCTAATCCAATTTAATTTAGGCCTCAAATTAAATAGAATTTAAGAGTCTTATAGACTTCTTATACTTGTTTGCAGTCTCAAACACTATATTTGTGATAAGATACTATGGATTTATTTTAATAACGCTAGTGCTTAATATTTTGACTATAATCTTGTTCATTGGGTACTCTCTTTCCAGTAACTCTGCACCTGTGGAGATTGGACTTGACATAGGTATTGGGTATTTTTATTTGTAAGATGTGATATGGAAAAGCATATAGGCATTTTGTCTTTGAAGGGGCACCAACTACTTCTACCAACAGAATTTATCATAGCTCTTAGAATTGCCTCTGAGAAAAGTCATCTGCCAGGGGATTTAAAACATGGCTGTGGATTACTGGGGTCGTGTGGCACTGAGTTAATTTCTGTTTAGGACCTCAGCTCTGGCTCATTTCCTGAATCTCTTGAGTGGCTCTTGTCTGTCATTTTTCACACTTCTGGTTTCCCAAAACTCATAATCCTAGAATCAATGTTGCTTTGCATCATAAAGCTAATGGCCAAGTGCTTGAGGCGACTCCACTAATCATCACCATAGCCAGGCCCAGGAAGGTGCATGCTGCCCCAGGTGGCCTTTGAGCCTTGAATTCAGCCCCCATGGTCTCTGCGAAGCAGTCCCTTTAGTAGCCCAAATAAAATTTTCCCTAAGCTAGTAATTGTCTTGCATGTTTAGCAGTCATCTTTGAATTTTTCACCTTTCAAATTGCAAAACCTTTTCAGTTGTACCCTGTCATCTTGCAAGGATGGCTCAGCAGGACATTAAGACTTTAATAGAGACTTTAAAAACATTCCTACCAATTTATAATAATTGCACATATTTGCAAATTCTCTTTTTTTCTTTACTAGACTTATTACCATTACTACCATGTTGTCAGCAGGCAAGCTTTCTGGCAAGAAATTCCAATCAAATGACCACTCATTAAAAAAAAAAAAAAAACCTCACAAAGAGAAAAATAAAGAGATGGAGGGGGAAGTGAATGTATTTTCATACATAATTATGAGGCCTTCAAGCTTCACTTTAGAACTGCTAAAATGGGAAGCTGCAAAGGAAAAATTCAGTAGCAGAAGCCTGGAAGAGATATAAATTCCAAGAATCCCTTCTAGGGGGATGCAGTTAGGAACAGTAAACTCACCGAGGCTCTCTTTGAACGACAAAACAAATCTCTCTGCCTAGCACACATCCAATTACTGCCCAGGACATTATCTTGTAGTGGCTCAAAAACATATTTACAATTATCAGATTTCAGTGACAGTGAAAGTATCTTGAAGGAGTATATTTCACTCCACTCAACTAGATATAGTATGATTTTTTTTACCTGTTTCACTGAGAAAAAGAATGAATCATGATGATTAAGTTTGGGTCACGTAAAATCACCATCAACTGTTTATAAATAGCAGATGCCTTTTTGCATTCATTCTATATGTCTCCAGTGCAATATGTTCCAATCAGATGTTTATTATTCTTTCCTACTGTTTGGATTCCTCAAACTGTTAAAATGGCACATGAGCAGCAAAGAAAATTCTGCTGGCTTTTGTGTGGTTATTGTTGCTAAGGAAACCATTTCCTTTCCACTATAGCGTATGGGACATCTGTGCCACACTGAGTCTGCTACAGAAAGACACATAACATCAGGAATAGGGAGTGAATAAAGAAGGAACACAAATGAATAAAACAAGAAAAGTTAATACAAATAATATTCCTTTTAAATACTCCTTTTAATGCTCTAATAGTGATTGATTTTTTTATAGTAGGAAAAATGTAGAATGTGTACATGTAATTCTCAGTAACATGGAACATCTTTATGTACATCACTGCCACATCCCAACTGATTCTCTTGTTTCCCTTCTGTGAACTCCATAAAAGTATGTACCCTAATAGAGCGTTTGTGAATCTTTCACAAACTTCATCATGGTCATTACTACTTCCCAGAGACGGGAGCAGGTGTGTCCTGAGGCATGTGAGCATGCTATGGTATTTGAGAGAGCATGCCTCTCCTCCTCTATCGGCTGCCCCAAATCCTACGCCATCCATAGCTTTCTCCCTCCGAATTCACTTATACATTTGCGCCCTTACTTTTCTAAGGCGACTTCATTCCTACTTTAGCCTATCCCCTGCAACCTTTCCTGCCTTCCCCCAGATACATGTTTCTTAGTTAATAATTCAGACAGTGATCTCTTTGCCTCCTGCGTTGGTTGAAATCTGCCCAACCCCTGAGGGTGCTGCTGCTTCATCCATTCACTCTAAAAAGTGGCAGCTCATTCTCTCAAACCCCACAACTCTGATGTCAGATCAGGTGAAAGAAGAGATAGTCTGCATCCTCCCCACTTCTTCTAGGCATTAGTCTTCCACCTTGGTCTAATTTCATCTTTCCTCAATTCTTTTTTTGCAATTACTTTTGCACCAACTTAATACTTATTTTCACTGTCATCTACCTCTTGCTGTCACCTGCCTCCTGATCACTCCCTTTGTGACTGAAAACTTTGGAGGCTAAATTGTAGTCTTCTTTCATGCCAACCTATATTTCAACATGCATATAAGTGACCTGACAAATAACGTACTCTCACAGTTACTAAGCTATTTAACTCTGTTGGCCTTTCTATTTCAACCACCTACTCACCTGCCCAGAATCTTGTACTTGCTAGAACAAACACTAATTCATCTCTCTCATAAGCTCACTCCTACCTACCACCCCTTCTTTCCGTTTCTCAGAGACCTCCAGCTCTTGATCTCAGTATCTTCCTAGTTTGTCTGCTTCCTGTCTCTCTTCTATTAATCCTGACACCTGTGTGTTCATTTAACTGCTCCAAAGATTTTACGCATATCACTGCTTTCTAAGTTTTTGCTACACCTCTGTGAACTCCTGTTCCGACCTTGCTCCTCTATTTTTCTGCAACACCGACCCAAGATCACCAACTACAAATTACCACCTCTACCTTTCCCTAGGACACCTGAGTGTATAATGCCTGAGAAAGTTCCAGGTTGATGCAACCTAACATCTTTATAAATCCTGAGCTACGCCTCAGCTGCATCTACTAGAAAGGCTATATGTTGTCCTTGATCAGCCTTCTCTCCTTATCCTAGATGACAGTTCTGATGCTTTCAGCAGATAATCCAGCTTTATAAGAGCAGGATGATTGTGTAATGGTTAAGAGCATGCTATCAGAAAGCTGACAAAAGGCTATCAAAGGGAAGAACAGAAATTCAAACCCAGCTCTGCCTACTGCTGAAGCCCACAAATAATTTCTAGTTATATATTATTGTTGATGCTCTCATAAAAATAAAGGTTCAATTTCTGTCTAACACCTTTCTTTTGAAACTACAAAAGAATTTTTGCATGTTTTTAAATACTCACAATTTTTAAAATTTTAAAAGAATTTAGATTAACGTTTACATCATAAATTATCTTAGAAGATGATAATTTAAGTGTTCCAATGATTACATTTTGCCACATCAGATCTGACATTTTTCCATGTTATTTTATTCATTCTCCCTTGGAAATTCTATCCACTTTCATGGCTTCAATTATCACCTCCAGAATACTCCTCAAAACCAATCTGTAACTCTCACCTCTCTTTTGAACTTCAGTCCCAACTGTCCAAATGTCAGTTGGACATCTGTGCATGAATATTCTGCTGTCACTTCAAACTCACCATGTTGAAAATGAATATATAGTCCTAACCCCATCTAAATCTGTTTGCCGATTTTTAATATTTTTATGCAGCATACTCTATCTCAAGTTCAATTATTAATGTTGATCTTCATTTTCCTTTCTTCCTCTCTTAATGATTTTTTTTTCTCAACTTCAGCCTTCTCACATTCACAATTCCCTTGCTTATCCCTGCTTTGTGTGGGCATGGCACATGTAATTTTTTTTTTTCGTCATCCTCAAAGCTGCATGCCTTTGGTGAATATTTCCTTTAGATTTCCTTTAGTCTGTAAGTCCCCATGTAGATACCTTTATTTATTCTTTTTCTTTTTTCTTTTCCTTTTCTTTTCTTTTCTTTTTTTTTTTTTTTTTTTTTTTTTTTGAGATAGAGTCTTGCACTGTTGCCCAGGCTGGAGTGCAATGGCGTGATCTCGGTTCACCGCAACCTCCTGGGTTCAAGCGATTCTCCTGCCTCTGCCTCCCTAGTAGCTGGGATTACAGGGGCCCACCACCACGCCCATCTAATTTTTTGTATTTTTTTAGTAGAGACAAGGTTTCACTGTGTTGGCCAGATTGGTCTCGAACTCCTGACTTCATGATCCACCCATCTCAGCCTCCCAAATTGCTGGGATTACAGGCGTGAGCCACCGCACCCAGCCTATTTATTCTTCTATTTAGTCCCTTTTTTTTCTTATTCTTTCTTCATTTTCTTCCTTGTAGGATTGTTTTCCAATATTGAAGTTGCTCAGATGTGACAGTGGGTGGCAAATATATGTGTACACACACATGTGTTTGTGTGTATATAAAACTTGGATGAATTATCCATATGTTTTATCAAAAATTAAACACTTCTCAAGCCAGAGATGTGACCATGAGTATAAAGTCACATATATTTTGTAGTTGAAGAAATGGAGGCATAGAAAAAATGAATCACAACAAAAACTCAGTGTAGAGGAGAATATAGGACTTTAAGCCAGCCCTCTGATTCTCGGGTATTTTTTCTACTTTGTGGGTTCCCTTTCAGCAGGACAATTTTAAGCTTAATACAAGAATTGGCATGGGAAATATTTAATATAAGACCAAATAGTACATGCCCTTTGATAATTCTTTATGCTCATTAATATCAAATTTACAAAATCACTAACTGCTTTAAGTGAGCTCCACAGGAAATACCATTACTTATAACCAACTAATCTTTTCTGAGTTATGTACCTACTATTGACCCCTTTTATTTTTCTTATTTCTTCACAAAGTGGGAGGAATTTCTTAATAGAGTAGTTTCAAAATAGATAGCAAACTCTTTAATACACAGGTCAACCAAGGGGTAGCAACAAGAAAGTCCAAAATGCACCTATAAATCTTTACAACTGGGGGGGAAAAAAAAAGAAACAAACATGAAAGGAATTTCTTTGTCTTGAGTCCCACTATTGTTTATCTTTTGTTGTTTTTTATATTTTTGGCTTTTTTTGTTTGTTTGTTTTTTGGAAATTCAGATTGCAAGCTCCTAAAAGTAGAGTTGTAATGATTATAATCTTGCATGTATTCTGGGTAATAACCTAGGGAGACATAGAAGCCTTTCCTCTATTACCAGAGAACACTGTACATTTTGTTAAAATGCAAAAATGAAATTGGGTTCCTGAAATTTAAAATTAGTATCATGTGTATTTAAGTGACTATAAAATAGCACCCTGTACATGACCTTGATTATTAAATAAATGACACTTTAAAGTCATCCTGGTGTGTTGACTACAAGGCTTTGCAAGAAAAAAAAAAAAAAAAAAAAAAAAAAAAAAAAAAAAAAAAAAACGGTGTCTCAAAGGATCCATTGTTAGAAAAGCTGCGAAAGCGCTGTATGACCACCCTCACGTGAGCCAACTGAATAGTTATTGAGACCAAGTCACAGCTGGGACTATTACAATTACTGCCACACTTGCAAGAATGTCATTTTATCATATGACCTCTTAGGTGATTATGAGGACCCAAAAAGGCAGCCGAGAAACTGAAGGATGGAGGGTTGTAAATTATCACAGAACCTACATTTTGGCCTCCTGGGCTAGGGCTTGAGGTTAGTTTCAATGTTACTAACACCTTGCAGAGTCAAAAGTAACCATTTTCACAGACCAGTGTTTGCTAAAAGCACCTTATTTTAGAAATAACTTCAAAAGTGAACCTTAAGGTTCATTCTTCTTTTTTGGAAATTTAGAAATTGTTACTTTTTTAGGACAGATATTGTCATCATGAATAATACTAAAGGAATACTTAAAATAAAAACTGTTACTTTCCTTTCTTGCTACTATGAATTTGAACCACAGTGAATCAGCTGATATCTCACACTCTGATATAGCACACTTTGCTAGCAGAAGACCCATATTTCTTTTTAAATTAATGTTTATCTCTTTCTTTGTTCTCTCTGATTCACCTTAAATGGGAATACATAAATATACTAAAGGTGAAAAACTTCGTTTATTTCATACCAACTTCATAACATCAGATAATTGCCGACTCTGATTATTTTATTTGTATTCAATTGATACATAAAGAATTTACTACACACCATGATCTTAGAGGAGACAAATAAGAACACTCAAAATATTTATATTTAAGTAGAATTTATTTTTTTTATTTTTATTTTTTTATTTTTTATTTTTTTTTTAAGTAGAATTTAGTCACATACACAATCAACTATTTTTTTTAAAAAGAAGAGTTTCAATAAAGTACTAAAGAGGATCAGTGAGAGAGACCACCTAGAGTAGGCAGGATGACTTTAGAGAGGAGATGACATTTGTGCTGTAAGTTTGAAATCCTTTTCTTACATGTACATGTTCAATTATATTTTAAATAATCAATAAGCAAAAACTGTGCCTCTGATTATACTGAAATCAGCTCTGAAATGGATTATTAATTTTTAAGAGGAGAAAAAGAATTGCTTGTTCCTTGGAGGGCTATAACAAGAAAACTTTTGTTCCATATCTATATGGCTGTCGCTGACCTTCTAGAAAGTATTTCTGGGACATCACTCTAGTTTTGGTAAGTCAGCATCCTGTTTTATAGTGGTGGTTCAGGAGCTTGCTAGAAGAGTGGGGGAAGCCCTGGGAGCCTCCATGTGTGTTTCATAGCACCATTACTTGGCTACAGGGCCAGATACCCAAAGACTAGGGAATATTTCTAAGTAAGATGGGAAAGGAAATAGCCAAAAAATTCCTTCTCTCTAAAATTGCTCTAGAAGAAAGGCAGCCTTTTGTTAGCATTTCAGCTCACCAGGTCATGAGCAGGAAATGGTACCAGGTCTTGGCAGGAGAATAGAACAATGCTAACTAGCTTCTTTGGGGGGCTTCCAATTTTGTTGTTCTAGCAAGATATATACAGTACATATGGAAATATAACTAATTGTAAAAGGAAAGATGAATGCAGAAATTGGCAATTCAGTACAGAGGGTAAAACTCACATCACTGAGTTAGGAAACCAAAATCTCACTTTGTGTGTACTTGGGCAAATTAAAATCTTGCCTTGCCTCAGTTTCCTCACCTCTGAAATAAGAGGTCTGGACCAGACCATCTTGCAAACCCACAATTCTTTTTCTTTTTCTTTTTCTTTTTTTGAGACAGTCTCACTCTGTCGCCCAGGCTGGAGTGCAGTGACACAGTCTCGGCTCACTGCAAGCTCCACCTCCCGGGTTCACGCCATTCTCCTGCTTCAGCCTCCGGAGTAACTGGGACTGCAGGCACCCGCCACCACGTCCGGCAAATTTTTTTTTTTTTTAATTTTAGTAGAGACGGGGTTTCACCGTGTTAGGCAGGATGACCTCGATTTCCTGACCTCATGATCCGCCTGCCTCGGCCTCCCAAAGTGCTGGGATTACAGGTGTGAGCCACCGCGCCTGGCCGCAAATCCACAATTCTTTAAGTGGAGGATTCCAATAGAGGAAGCGTGGCTTTCACACTGGAAAAAGAAGGGAGTGTGTTTCTGTAAGGGGAAAGCTTGAGAAAGGCATGGAAATGGGAATATGTGAAGATATTTAGAAAATAGTGAGCAAAACGATCACTTGTTCTTAGCATTGGTTCTAGATAACTTTATCCCCAGGGCTGTTCTCACCTACATATAGAAAGGGGATTGCTTCATATACTCTCCTCATTCCCACAAGTGCTCCCATTTTAGTCTGCATCTTCTTACAAGGTTCTTTAAGCTTCCAATGCGAACATTTTGGAGTTGTCCTCACAACTTCATAATATGAAGATATACAGTACCCGTAAGTAAACGGATGAATCCAGTCCTGAAGCCCGTGAAATCAGCCCATGTTGGTGCCAACAGGAGACTTCACATACTTCCCCAACCAGTATGTTTGGTGACTATTGGGTCAAGTTGGTCAGCAAAGTGCACATGGCCCTGGGCAAAGGTATCAGAAGACTGACATTTATGTCCCACCCAGTTTTGCCCCTAACCGTAAGTTGACCCTTAGAAGTCATTCAGTCTCACTGAGATTCGCTTTCCCCACATTTCATGTAACAAGATTATTATCTTCTCTGCCTCTTACGCTGGGTTCCTGTGAGACATAATATAAGCTATATATATATATATATATATAAACTTTTTGGAAAAATATAAACTGGTAAGCAAATATAGGGCATTATGATTGAAGAGCTTTCCAGATATGCTAACATATATTGAATTTAAGGCCTTTAATAGCTACTAGATTTTCTTTTTCAAACATGGTAATAGCTTTACTGATTTTTATTGCAATACTCTTCCCAAAACGTTTTACATTATTATGTGCTTTTAGTATTTGAGACTTCAGTCCACCCAATAGTGGTTAGTGGTAAGAGTGGAGGTTGTAAAATATATAAATGCAATAGAAACATGCAGTTAGAAATGAGTGTTTAGATAAACACATTTTTGGGCTGAGTACTTTAAAATGCTATATCTAAATGTAGTCATTGACTAAAATCCATCCATGAAAAATGTTTATTGACTTTCTCAAATGTGGTAGTGGTAAGCTTTTTTCCTTTAGCACCCTATAAATAATGATGTGTTGTGCTTTTATCAGCAGGTAGCAACCATAAATAGGTAATATAAACTCAGTTCCCAAGTGCAGACAATAAGCCTTCAGAAATAACTTTATTATCATTGCCATAGTTGTGTTTAATTGGGGCTATTTTAATTTTGTAATATCTTAATTTCATAATAATTCATAGTATTATATTTCTCACTGCAGCTTTATGTACACAAACTTTTACAGCCAGAATAGTTTATTTTATGTGTCTATATATCTCACATGAGATTTCTGATATTTTATCATTTACTACATATGAAAATGACAATTTTATGATTCAGCCTAATAGAGCTCAGTGCTTTATTTCAGATCCAAATTATCTAAAATGGTGATTTTGATCACCCTGTTATGTTGTACCATGTACATAACTATAGAAGAATGTTCAGATAGAAAGATTTTGCTTTGACTTTTATGTTTAAAAAGAGGACAAATATTAAATAATAACTGTCAGTTAAACATAGCTAATATCTGGGGATTTTTAATTGCAACTGAAAGTTGATGCCATCTCTAAAGCAATGTACTTTTAATAAAAATATATGAAAAATAACTATGTAGCAAATTCAAGATATACACTTAATTGGAACTATTCATTTTGTCAGTAGTAGTAACCCCAATTTTGATATATACTTGGACCAGTTTATACTAAAAGAATGAAAGATATTCCTCGACCCTCTTAGGGTCCCTGGTTGAGTTTTGTGTGACATGGAAGCCTTCATAAGGAAACAAAGTCCCAAGAAATAATTAAACCTATCTATCTATCTATCTATCTATCTATCTATCTATCTATCTATCTATCATCTATTTATTTATTTATTTATTTCTGACAGTGCCTCACTCTGTCACCCGGACTGGAATGCAGTGATCATAGCTCATTGCAGCCTCAACCTCCTGGACTCAAGTAACCTTCCCACCTCAGCCTTCTGAGGCTGTGCTGCCTTACCTGGCTAATTTTAGTTTTTTTTCCTTTTAATTTGTAGACATGAGGTCTCACCATCTTGCCCAGGCTGGTCTCTAACTCCTGGGCTCAAGCCATCCTCACACCCCTCACACCGCAGCTTCCCAAAGTGCTGGAATTACCCACATGAGTCACCATGCCCGGCCAAACTATGTATTTTTATGCTAAGTTTGATGGAAAGGGGACAGTCATGGAAAAATGTAATTGGACAAAGAGGGTATGATTTAATGATAATAACATGGCAGAACTTAGCATAGCCTGTTTGTTCAAGTTCTTCTCTGTGACCCTGTGTCTTCAGAGATAAGGATGTTCTTTTCCTCTGGGTGTTGGGAGGATACCTCTTGAATGAGGGTCCTATGACCTGCTTCAGGGGCAGGTTAGAAAATCCTCCCTGGGATTTATGGTCTTCTTCTGGGGACACGGGGAGATGGGCGAGAAGAAGGTGAGAGTGACCTTCCTGTCTCTGCTGTTGTTAAATGCCACGGTGCCATATTTTGGGGTAATGTGTCCTGAATCCCATCAGCACTATTGCATAGAACTTTGTGTTATTTTAAAATTCTGCATATAAAGAGAAATATTCTTCTGAGGTGTGACAGACAGAATGAGGAGATCCATATGGATTTGCAGATTTATATAAGGTTCACAAATATGAGACTGAAGCTTGATTAGCTCAGAAGTGTGACCAAGATCATGATGGTGCTTGCGGCCCCATGGAGCACTTTCACAAGCACGTACACAAGCCTTGGTGACTGTTAACCATCACTTCACAGACGGCTTTGCTATGTGTAATCATGACGGTGTGCTTTCTCCAATTTTTCCCTATTTTAACAAAAATGGAAGCACCTATGAGACCAACTTTGGGTCAGTGAATCAATACCAATCTACCTTCACTTCCTGGAGAGCATCTCAGAATGCATTTTCCTCCAAGGATATGTTACTGTTTCATCATTGTTTTTTAATAGAGGGGAACACACTTTTAGAACTAGAAATGGGGGAAAATACATATAACTAACAGATTTTATGGAGCAGACAAAACCTAACAGAAATCCCACAGCAGGTCAGACTCAGGTTGGGCCTTCACCCCACATCTCTCCTTCTTATAGGACTCCCCTTCACTGCCTCCGGGCCCTACTCCCTTCCATTTTCCTGGAGTAGGACAAATATACATCATAGGAAGCAATGTGTCATAGCAGACAAAATTAAAACTCCAGATTTATTCCAAAATCCAAATCCTGTCTCTGCCACTTGGTAACTGTATGATCTGGGGTAACATGATTTCTCTGAGCTCTGGTTTATTTGTCTGCACAAACGCTTGTGTCACATAACTGTTGAGCATATTAATGGATGTGTGTAGCAACCAGGACAGTGTCTAGAATATTGCTGGGGCTTCATACTCAGTAACTCTAATGAGATAATCCTCTAACTAACTTGGGATCATTTAGTCTGAGTTGTCAGGCTTGGGGATGAAGTTTGAAGAAAGCAGATTTTATTTCATTTGTATAAGTGCAAGTGTTCTTTCACCAGTAGCACTTTAACGACAGAGGTCTTCAAATCATGTATTTATCTGAAGGAGAGTTACATTTACCTTACTATTTTCTTATTAAAACTCAGTTGCATTTCCAAGGTGACCTCGAACATTTTACAGTTTGCCATAAACATATTTATTTCATTGGTGAGAAAAATTTGGGCAGCATGGAGAGTGATACGGAAAACTTTTAAATGATTAACTGTGTTGTGATCATTAAAATAAAGCTATGAAAATGCTTATGTAGTCAAAGTATATTACAATTGTAAGACTGCGAACAGATGGGTATGTACAGCATTTTGCTACCTTGTAAAACCTAGGCCATTACCCTTTTATGAAAGGACGAATCTGGGCTCTGGAATGCACTTTGGTGTTTTTTTAATTTAAAGTTGATTTTACAGCCAACCTCTGAATTTTCCTCCTCTGCCTCTTACAGTTTTTAAGACGATCTCATCTTCCTCCACTCCATGCTAGCCACAACTTTTAAAAGCCTCAAACACTCATTCATAGCCATAGCAATTGCCCGGAGCTCACTGACCTTGTGTGGGCAGTTTGTACTTGCTCTACCACCTTGCTCAGTTTTAGACCTTTGGCCCCGTCACTCTGCCTTTGAACTTGTTTCTAGCCCTTTGGATTTGTTGTTTGTATTTGCAATGCCCAGAATTTGAACCTTACTTCACCCCTTAGATACTGGCTTCATGTTTCACTTTGGTTCAGGGCACCCCAGCTGGATCAACCCTGACCTTCTGTGGTGTTACAACACAAGTAATCTGTGTCTGCCCATTGTAGCTGGGACGAATCACAGGCCTGCAGTTTTTAAAATAAGCAATTCACAATACGGCAGCTACAGACACCATTTTTGTCCACCACACCACTATACAGTGTCTTCGTACAGTTTCTCATTTTTACCTTTACGAATTCTTAATAAGGCTGTTTTTACTATAATGCCGACTACATGTTTTCAGGTAATGTATTTCTGAGTTAAAAGGAAAATAGTCGGGCATAGTGGCTCACACCTGTAATCCCAGCACTTTGGGAGGCCAAGGTGGGCGGATCACCCGAGGTCAGGAGTTCAAGACCAGCCTGACCAACATGGTGAAACCCCATCTCTACTAAAAATACAAAATTAGGTAGTCATGGTGATGCATACCTGTAATCCCAGCTACTTGGGAGGCTGAGTCAGGAGAATTGCTTGAACTCGGGAGGTGGAGGTGGAGGTGAGCTGAGATTGGGCCATTGTACTCCAGCCGGGGCAACAAGAGTTAAACTCCATCTCAAAAAAAAAAAAAAAAAAAAAAAATCTACCTAGAAATCTATGGTTATTTAAAAATTCCTTATGTTTGTTTTTCTTCAAGTCAAATTGCCCAGTAAAATTGCTGAAAGTATATTGAGCTTTTATTTCATTAACAATGCAAACTGGAGCTGGCGCAGTGGCTTTTGCCTATAATCCCAGCACTTTGAAGGCCAAAGCAGGCAGGTTGCTTGAGCTCAGGAGTTTGAGACCCCTCTGGGCAACATGGCAAAACTTTGTCTTTACAAAGAATACAAAAATTAGCTGGGCGTGGTGGTGCACTCCTGTAGTTCCAACTACTCAGGAAGCTGAGGTGGGAGGATCACTTGAGCCCAGCAATTCAAGGCTGCAATGAGCCAGGTTCGCACCACTGTACTCCAGCCTGGGTAACAAAGCAAGACACCCTCTGAAAACAAACAAACAAACAAAAAACAATGCGAACTGGTAAAAGCCACTCATACTTGGTGTTGGAATTTACTTTAAACTTTCGTGTAAGTTGAGCATAACAGCTGGATGAGAAGTTACCCTCTTAGGGCCTCCCTGGAAGGTTCCCCCCAGGAGAGTCTCCTCAGAACTGTCTTCTCTCAAGGTTGACGTGCAGTGGGTATATTATTCATGTATGTGGCTTTCAAATTATTGAGGCTGAGAATATAATTCAGAAGGAAAGTAAGTGTAAAGAGGAACATTTTAACTAAGTAAGCAAGCAATAAGATCTCTTGAAATAGTGCAAAAGCAAGACATCTGGCTTGAAAATAAATCTTGTGGAAGAGACTCAGAAGTGTTGAAGGCCTGTAAGTTTCTATAATGTGAGTGCAAAAATCAAAACAAAACAAAACAGTGTAAACTTGCTATGCATTAGTCGAGAAAAGGTTTGAAGAGTGTTCCCAATTAACCACGACTATTTAAACAACCCACTAAAGTAATTAACAATGCAACTTTCTAACGAACACTCCAAGGTGGATTTAATATATACTGATTTGGCTAAGTCAATGATAAAAATTGTACTATACGAGGAAGCAAGGAAGCATTGTTAAGATACAGTGAGAAAGTGAATCTGGAATCAAATGAACTTCATTTATAAAGTTAAGATACGGGAGCATCCCATATTTTGACTGGTATCTGAACTTCTACAACTCACTAAATCTATTCTCAGTAATTATTATTTATTAATTCCCTTATTTCAGTCTGAAATGACTTAAGATGGCTTACAAGGAACCATATAATAAAGAAAAAATTTATTTTAAAAGAAGATACAAAGAGACACACTAAATGCATGCTTAGAAGAAGTTCTGTATAATTGCAATATGTAGTGTATATATTCCTAAAACTAAACCATTAACTTGTCTCTATGGAAACTGGGCATTAAGAAAGGATGATTATCTATAGGAGTCACAATGTTCATGAGTTAAAAAAAAAAAAAAAAAAAAAGCTGTTCAGAGGATACTCAACACTAACAGTATTCTCTCATGAGTTTGCATGGAGGGAATATGACATTAATGTAAACAGTATCAAGTATCACAAAACTTTTATTTTAAAATGTCCTCAACCTTGTCCAGTGGAGTCATGCAAAAGTGCCATTGGGTAAAAGCTCTTATCTGGGGAATCAATATTCCAAGATCCAGGTATTAACGGTCTTCTCTCTGTCTGGCTTATTCCAGGAGTAGATTTTAGAGTATCTAGAGGGAATATATGGACTGTCTGTTTCCCCTAATCTTTACAAATATTGTTTCTCTTGGCTGAGCTTTTGAAGTGTATTGAGCCATCCTAAGTCCAGGCTTATCCTTTCTGGCACAAACCTGATATACTGGCGCCCTTTTGCCAGTCAAGTGGAGCATTACATGTTTTGTTAGCTGAGTGGCAGATAGGATTGATTCTCTTATGAAAACTGAGGTGCCAGGAGAATGGGTGTCTGAACAAAAGATCATCTAACTTCTGTTCTAAAGGAAGTTACCTTAGTCCATTCAGGCTGCTATAACAAAATACTATAACCTGGGTGGCTTATAAACAACAGAAATTTGCTTCTCAAAGTTCTGGAGGCTGGAAAGTCCAAGATCAAGGTAGATATGATATCTGCTAAGGGTCTGCTTTTTGGTCTGTAGACGGTGCTTTCTGTGTCCACACATGGTGGAAGAGACAAAGGAGCTGCCTTGGGCCTCTTTTGTAAAGGCACTAATCTTACTTAGGAGGGCTTCACCATGAAAACCCAATCACTTCCCAAAGGCCTCACCTCCTAACACTATCGAGGATAGGAGGGACAAATACTCAGATCATAGTAGAAGTTAAGGGTGAAACTCTAGGTAAGGCAAAAGCAAGATTTCCGTCAGAGAATGATTTTCAGTTCATGGTAACAAACACACAAATAGGCCCTCATTAAAGGACTTAATGTCCAAATTTGCATCATCCTATTAATACACTGGCATATTATACTTGTGTTTTATAGGTCATAGGAAATGTATAGTAGGTTTTGCATTTGATGAAATTCCAGGTAGTCTTTTTTATTTTATGTGTCACCTCAGTAACAAGATGGCAATGCCCTTCAGCCAAAGTCACCAGGAGCACACCTACAGTCAAAGAAAGATGGATTTTACTAACTTGTTGTCGAGAAATGAGGGAGAGAGCACTCCATGGATCACCGTGAGCCATCTTGGTAGGAAGATTTCGGATTTGGCTTTATAGTAGGTGATTCTGAAGAGAGCTCAAGGCAGTGGGACTCTTCTCCAGATTGGATGGATGCTGTGAGGAATCAGGGGTGATTTTACGATTGGGTTTTTATAATTCTTATCTAGAATGCAGATGAATAAAGCGGGGTGAATGCAGTAGTTGGTAAAAATGCAACAGAAGGTGGTCTTACTTTTGTCTTGATCCACTATGGTCACACAACGGCCTTGTCTGAAGTTGGTATTCTGTGAAACTATTGATGTTCCACAGGAGAACACCACAGCCCAGCTGGGAATACCAGGCCAGCTCTTATCCATAATTCCCAACTCTTAGTTCCAGGCCAGCTTTTATCTGTCAGCTTTTCTCATTCTCAAAGTCCACAGTTTTTTGCTTACCAAGAGTACTTGTCAAACTGAGCCTCTCAAACAGGAAACCTACTTTTGTAAGACGTGATGCTGCTAATAAAAGTAATTTAAACTTATTAGCAATCTACTTACAGAAAATAAGAAGAGAAACTTTTTCCTTGAATGAACTGAGGTTTTAAAAAACCCATGGATGAATAGTAAAAGGGCATATACATTTTGAAAGGCAGTATGCTTTTTAAAGCAATCTCATCCTGCAAGTTCAACCACAAGTGAATTCTTTTTACCTAACTCAATATAGACATTGGATTATTAATAGTTAACATTTAAATCAAAGAAGAAATAATAGTCCCACTGTTTTTTATACTGGTAAAATAAGGTCTCTAAAACTGTATTCAGTTGTGTTCAGCATTACATTTTAAGCATTAAGACATGGAAGCAATCTTTTGTTTGTTTTTATTTTTGTTTTGTTTTGAGACAGAGTTTCACTCTTCTCGCCCAGGCTGGAATGCAGTGACATGATCTCAGCTCACTGCAATCTCCACCTCCCAGATTTAAGGGATTGTCCTGCCTCAACCTCCCGAGTAGCTGGGATTACAGGCATGTGCCACCATGCCCGGCCAATTTTTGTATTTTTAATAGAGACGAGGTTTCACCATATTGGCCAAGCTGATGTGGAATTCCTGACCTCAAGTGATCCACCCACCTCGGCCTCCCAAAGTGCTGGGATTACAGGCATGAGCCACCATGCCTGGCCGACATGAAAGCAATCTTATACATGAAGGTCTGTCTCATGGAGTAGCCTTTAGATTTACCCTATTCTGTTCCAAAAGCTCAAACCAGTATCATTAGCTTCGTGTAACAAAGAACAATGATTTCTGCTCCAAAGAAAGAAAAAGTTTCTCATAATGAAGAGCTATCCAGAAATGGAATAGGTTGCTTAATTATGTAGTGAACTTTCCAACATTAGAAATGTTGAAAACTGATGCTGAGTGAACACTGGGAATGCAGGCATAACTGTAATGCCTCAAATGGGAGTTTGGACTAGATAAGTTGGTCAAGGCTCTTTCTAACTCTGAAGGCAAAATCAATGAGTTTGAGAAAGGGGTTAGGAAGTCAGTAAGTTACCATAAGCTAGGGCAATTTAAAGATATTGTATTAATCAGCATTCTGAGAGAACCCAATTCTAGAGGTGAGAAGAAAAGAAGCTTAAAAGGTTAAGGCAATCTGGGCTCACCAATTCCTAAGGTCAGTCCATTGAAATGTGTCCTCTATTGGGAATATAGCAGGTCCTTGGATAACATCATTTCCCTCAATATTGTTTCATTTCAACATTGATGTGAGAAAAAGTCTATTCCAGGCTGAAGCAACTATCCGTGTGGGGTTTGCACATTCTCCCTTTGTCTGTGTGGGTTTTCTCTGGATACTCCAGTTTCCTCCCACATTGCAAAGATGTGCACATTATGTGAGTTGGCATGTTTAAATTGTCCTCATCTGAGTGAGTGTGTGTGTGTGTGTGTGTGTGTGTGCACCTTGTGACAGAATGGCATCCCGTGCAAGGTGGTTCCTGCTTTATACCCTGAGCTGCTTCTGGGATAGGGTGAAGCCACCCTCAGCCCTGAACTAGAATATATAGGTTGGAAAATTGAATGAATGAATGAATGAATATAAATTGTTATCAAATAACAATTTACAAAGTCCAGAACAATCATACCAATACACCACAATAAACTATGAGGTACGAAAGCACTCAGTGAACCTGCCATATTTCTTATTGTTTATGAACTGCATAGGGATAGGAGGTCCTTCTTACAGTTGTCCTTTGTAAACACCTTTTCCTTAATCCACCAACACTATGAATGCTGTCTCTCACTGAATCACCAGAAACTGGGTAAATAATCTTATTTTAATTAGTCTTTCTTAAATGTATGTATAGTTCACATTTATTTCAACCTTTAGTATTAAAAGTGTTTGGGGTGTTTATTTGGAAGTTTGGTGGTGTTTTTATGACAAGAAATAGGTCATGGGAGTTTAACTCTTCTTTATATCCATTAGCCTGTAGTAAAATTGGTTTCATTAAATGTCATTTTGCTTGAAGTTGCAGTTTCTAAGAAACCATCAATAACATTAAGTGAGAACTTACCGTACAATTAAGTGAGGATGGCCCCTGGGCAGAGACTATGCCCTTTGTTAATACTTCAAGTCTGGGCAATAATAGTATTTACTAGTTACTTAACCATGTCCAATGCACAAAGTTGAGTGCTATGCAAAAGTATGCAACATCCCATTTAACAACTTCAGAACAACTCTATGTGGTAGGCACTGTTATTATCCCTGTTTTATAGATGTTATAACATGCTTCAACTTACATAGCCACTATGTGGCACAAACCAGCTTTAAGCCTCTATTTAAGTCCATAGGTTATTCTCTTAATCCTAAATTATACTGCTTCTAGGTAGAGAGAGAGAGAGAGATGAGGCTCTTTGACAACGGGTGTGATAAAAGGACCATTTCTTTCTACTCAGGGAGAGGACACAGGGGGACACAGCTGTTGGCAATATTCTAATCAACACAGTCAATTGTTTAATTTTTCAAGGCTTAAAGAAAGGCCACAATTAGATTAAGCTATAATTTAGAATTTTTAGAATTAATAGAAAAGATAATTAGACCTGCAGGCTTGTATATCTTTCTTAAGCTTTTCTTTAATTTAGAGTATTATGTTTTGATGTTACCTGGTGGGCCATGTAAGAGTGGATCTTACATGTTCAATTATGTTTAAATCTGGTATGCAACCTAACGATCTCATAGCAAACATTGTGCTGCAAATAGTAACGCATTATTAATAATGATAGTGGTGGTAGCAGAGGTACTAGAAGTAGCAGTAGTGCAAATAACCAGAGAGTACAAATCTGCCAAAAATCTTATTCAAGCTTATCTCATTAAATGCTCAAGACAGCATTATAAATTTAGTCTTAATATTTTCTTCTAAAAAAGCAAAAATTATTAAAATATGGGCTCGAAGAACTTTGGAAACTTGCCCAAACTGACACATATAGCTGACTTGAGAGAGCCTCTTATGAAAACCTTGGATACACTATCAGGAGAAGCCACTCCCGATGTTTAACATGGGTTCTTTTCTATTTCCTGAGTGTCTAGGCTGGTTTGAGAAATAAAGGGAAAGAGCACAAGAGAGAGAAATTTAAAGCTGGATGTCCGGGGGAGACATCACATGTCGGCAGGATCCGTGATGTTCCCCTAGCCGTAAAACCAGCAAGTTTTTATTAGCGATTTTCAAAAGAGGAGGGAGTGCACGAATAGGGTGTGGGCCACAGAGATCACATACTTCACAAGGTAATAAAATATCACAAAGCAAGTGGAGGCAGGGCGAGATCACAGGACCACAGTATAGGGTGAAATTAAAATTGCTAATGAAGTTTCGGGCATGCATTGTCATTGATGACATCTTATCAGGAAACAGGGTTTGAGAGCAGACAACCTGTCTGACCAAAATTTATTAGGCGGGAATTTCCTCATCTTAATAAGCCTGGGAGCGCTACAGGAGACGGGGCTTATTTCATCCCTTCAGCTTCGACCATAAAAGACTGCACGCTTCTAAAGGGGGCCGTTCATAGGCCTACCCTCTGGGCGCATTCTCTTTCTCAGGGATGTTCCTTGCTGAGAAAAAGAATTCAGCAATATTTCCCCTATTTGCTTTTGAAAGAGGAGAAATATAGCTCTGTTCAGTCCGGCTCACCGGCTGCCAGTTCAAAGTTACCTCTCTTATTCCCTGAACATCGCTGTTATCCTGTTCTTTTTTTAAGATGCCCCGATCTCATATTGTTCAAACACACATGCTCTACAAACAATCTGTGCAGTTGACACAATCCTCACAGGGTCTTGAGGCGACATTCATCCTCCTCAGTTTATGAAGAAGATGACGGGATTAAGAGATTAAAGAAAGGCATAGGAAAACACAACGGTATTGATTGGGGAAGTGATAAGTGTCCGTGAAATCTTCACAATTCATGTTCAGAGATTGCAGTAAATACAGGCATAAGAAATTATAAAAGTATTCATTTGGGGAACTAACAAATGTCCATGAAATCTTCACAATTTATGTTCTTCTGCCACGGCTTCAGCCAGTCCCTCTGTTTGGGGTCCCTGACTTCCCGCAACAGTACACAAATACATGAACATCTTTATTTTAGATAATTTGAATAGGGTGATAAAATATGTGTCAGGGAAAATATTCAATATATTATTTAATGTTTTTGGCTTAGTTTTAGAATAGAAGCCTCTGATCTAGGAACAGCTGAACTTCAGGCAAATTGATTTATTAGTACCATAAGGTTAATACATTTTATTTTTTCCTTTGGAAGGTAGGGACTATAAACACCATACAAACAAAATCATACTCCAAATTTTAAATATATTGCAGCTAATCAGTCTGATGTTGACTAAATTTAATGTAATGTATGAAATATCAATATGCTCTATGCAAACTCATTTTGAAAATTAGTTGGAGTATTTAATTGTGTTGTGGTTACAAGTTTAGCAGAGTGGACAAAATACTCTTACTGTGTATTCTACCGACAATGTCATTAAATAGCGGTTAGCAATTTACTGCTGGTTAATGATCCAGGGCATCATGATAGCCCTTCAGGTCTCTCAGGTAAATACAATCTGTTTAAATTAATGTTGCGTAAGAATCAGGTTATTTGGGGCTGAGCACGGTGGCTCACACCTGTAATCCCAGCACTTTGGGAGGCTGAGGTGGGCCGATCACTTGAGGTCAGGAATTTGAGACCAGCCTGGCCAACATGGCGAAACCCCTTCTCTACTAAAAATACAAAAATTAGCCAGGCATGGTGGTACGTGCCTATAATTGCAGCTACTCAGGAGGCTGAGAAAGGAGAATCACTTGAACCTGAGAAGTGGAGTTTGCAATGAGCAGAGAGATTGAGCCACTGCACTCTAGCCTGGATGACAGAGCGAGACCGTCTCAAAAAAAAAAAAAAAAAAAGAATCAGGTTATTATCAGATTATTTGGCATGACTTAATTTACTATAAGGTGCCGAAGACTTATAATTTCAAGTTCCTTTGTTCTACTGATAAAACCTATATTGGACTCAAACAGAATGCCAGGTTGGATACCTGCCCTCTAGGAGCTTAAAGTCTAATAGGGATGCCAAGACAATGAACAGGCAGGCAATTTTATAAGTGGCAACATAAGTAATATAAACAGCCAGGGATACTAGATTATGAAATTAAGCTACAGGCCAGGTGCGGTGGCTCACACCTCTAATCCCAGCACTTTGGGAGGCCAAAGTGGGCGAATCACCTGAGATCAGGTTTTTTTGGTTGTTGTTTGTTTTGTTTTTGAGATGGAGCTTCACTCTTGTTACCCAGGCTGGAGTGCAATGGCTCGACCTCAGCTCACCACAACGTCCACCTCCCGGGTTCAAGACACATTACACTCCTCAAACTTTATTGAGTGACTGAGTCACCTGAGGGTCTTGTTAAAATGCAGGTTCTGATTCAATGTCTGGGATATACTTCAGAGTTTGCAATTCTAACGTGTTTCAAGTGATGCTGATGCTACTGGACTGCAGATCACATTTTGAGTAGCAAGAGTCTTATTAACATCTCTCTAAGCATTTCACACTGAGATCCGTTATATTTTATTTAAGCATAAACATAGATATACAGAGAGATTATAGTCAGATATAACTGTATCCCCACCTTACAAACGACAAACTATTAAGTAACAAACACTCTTGCCAGTTGCCAAAAAACTTTTGGCTGCTCCCATCTAAAAAGATGCACTTTATAAAGGCTGGAAAGTGCTAGGATATCTCCTTTTAGTCAATGTCTTGACTTCTGTCTAGAATGATCCACCTTAGGGCATGAAGGATTCATGCGTTCCTCTCAGACACCTGTCTTTTAGGAATTACACTGAAATCACCAATTCATTTTGTAGCAGTTGCTGAACGGCTGTCTGTTGATAATAACTTGTAGTCACTACCAGTTTCAGCCAAATTGGAACCAATGACCTTTGGGTCAGAAGTTTCATATTCCATTTCCAGTCCCTGGAGCCATGGGCTCTTGTCGGAAGAGTTGTAATTCATGAATTTCAGCACACTGCCTCCAGCCCAAAGCATAGAGATTGTTTCCTGAAACTCATAGTCACACTTGGGCTATTGGTTGTTTATGGCATGAATGTAAGAGAATTGTGTAAGGATTTGTTGTATGACACTTTTATTTTTCTAAGCAGTCGTTAGAATGATTAGCATAAAACTTACATGAATAATCATCTACCTTAGTGGCAATGGATTCCTAGTATTTCTGCATAAAGATATGACTAAAAAGTTCATATTAATATTCTGTGTAAACACTCACCTTTTTAAAATAAAATTTCCAAATATGACATTAGATTTCTTTTCCGAGCACAAGAAGATTATTGCAGGAGATTAGTGAATGCTTATGAAGCAGCATGCAAGAAAACTTTTAAACGTTCTCATCATTGTCATAGTGACATGAAGTAATGGGAAGGAAACGGCAGGCCAGACCTTATGGTATTGATTTCACTTACTATTCACTCCTATGAGGTAATCATCTAAATTACTAAGGATTTGCCCTTTTCTATGGAGGAGAGAGTCTGATTCAAATGGCCTCATATAAAGGAAATTGCTGAATGAAGTCATTACTCTAATTTGCATTTATGTCCCAATGTTAACAGTATACCTTTTTAAAAAATGATGTTTGATACATTCCAACTTACAACATTGGTTGTAGCCGGAATGCCAATTTTAATTGTCCTTTCAATATCAATTTAGACAGATCTGCTAATAGGTTTGCGTTATTAGATAGATGCCTCTAGTAATGTCATTACTGAACTGAATTGAATAGCTGTTCATTGTGATGAAGTAAACTATCAAAGCTTATTCATTCTTGACGTCCACCTACCTATTCACAGTTCCTTTTTCTCTCTACATTCGCATAAAGAATATCATTCTTTAGCTGCTGGATAATGTTAAATGAAGCTTTTGTCCTTTTCCTTGAAGGTTTTATTCTGTATCTAGATCAAATCCCATTATATCAACCTCCAAAAGACTTCTCAGAGTCTCTAGTTGAATTTGGTTTTAATCTGCAATCATGAGATCATCAGTTTGGGCTTAGGAAATCATTTTGTTTTACTGAATTTCTGCTGTAAGTCTTTCCGTTTTAATGACATCTAATGCATGCTTGTGAATCTCTCTCACACACACATGCATACTTTTAATCTAGTCTTCAAACCGTCTTCCTTTTCTCTTGATCCCCTCCAAATCTGTTTTCCACAGCGTAACAAGAAGGAAGTCATTTTTAAAGGCTTAAATGAAATCCAGTTAGCCCCTTGCATAAAACTTTTCCCAAAATCCTTGACTTCACTGACGAGGTCCTGTATGATCTGCTTCCTGTCATCTTCTCAGGCTCAAATGCTGCCCCTCCCCTCCTTACTTGCTATGCTTCAGACATGTTAGCTTTCATCGGTGCCTACGTGCTCCTCCTTTCCCAGGGACTTCATGCTTGCTATACTTTGGCCTGTAAACCCTCTTCTGACTTTTTATACAGTGGGTGAATTTTCATTACCTTTTTCATCTTCGTATAAATAGCACCGCTTCAGATGGGCCATTCTTACCCAATCTGTCTAAGGAAGTTCTCTCTGTTACCCTCTCTTACAGTATTCTGATTATGTTCTCTATCTCATTTATTTGATTAATTTTGATGTCTTTTCTGGGCTCTTAAGCTCCCTGAAGACAAAAGCTTTATCTATATTGCTTATTTGCTAGGTACATATTAAGTATTCAGTTAATGAATGATATTTATACCTGGAAATTCTTGTGTAATTTCTAATGAAAAATTTAAAAATCAACCTCAATGTAACTAATTATTGCATAGACTGGGGATTGGAAAACTATAACCTGTGGACTAAATCCAGTCTATTGTCTATTTTTGTGTAGCTAACAAGGTAAGAATGGCTTTTACATTTTTAAAGAGTATTTTTTAATGAAAAAGAATAATTGTTTATATCACATAGAAATGACATGAAACTCAAGTATTAGTTTCCATAGACAAGGTTTTATTGGTGCACAGCCACACTCATTTGTTTGTGGACTGTCTATAGCTGCCTGTATGCAACAACAGGAGAATTGAGTAGCAATGACCCAGACTACATGGCCTGAAATGCCTAAAATATTTACTCTGTGGACCTTCACAGAAAATATTTGTCAACTAACATAGACAAGTTAGCATATCAGAAATGTAATACCTAAAAACAACTACATTGTCCTGAATCTTTTTATAAATATTATTTGAAGGAAAGAATGATAGAAGTGATAGAAGATCATAAAATACTTGAATCCTTCTTTTACTGGCCTGACTTTTAAAATAAGCCTCATTTAATTGGTCTCTCATTAAAGCAATCTTCAAAGACAGTGGTTCTTAGATAGTAATGGGCATTCTAATGACCTAGAGTGACCTATGCCCGGAGCTCCTGATTAATAAGTGCAGAGTGGGGCCTGAGAATGTGCATTTCTCATAGGCCCCCAGGTGACACTGCTGCTGTTGCTCTGGGGCCTATACTTTGAAAACTTAAGCTCTAATGTGTAGTTTTTCCCAAATCTCTTTGTCATTATGAAAGTCAAGAAATACCACCAGGGCTGCATCTTTCTTTACAGGATGTGAGTGTCTCTTCTGTGTAAGAATTCATTTACTAATCGTTTATTCAGTATTGACCATATGCCAATGTTGTTCTAGAGGCTGGGAAAACAAAGCTTAATGATAAATGGCTCCTTTTGAGGAGCCAAAATTTAGGGCTTTGCAGACATCAAATAAATAATTACAGTAAAATAGAAGGGGTATAACAAGAGATTTAAACTGCTGTAGGCCTACCAATCAGTGCCTGATATCTATTACGACTTTTTAAAAGGGTAATTCTTTCAAAAAAATAAGACTTACAGAATGCTGATGTTTAAACTAAAAGAAAAAAAAAAAAAAAAAAAATCCTTACTGCAGCCTGGAAATGCCAGCCCATAGCGTCTCATGAAGAAATCCTGAGTATCAGGGAAGGAAATAAACGGCGGATAGGAGTCAGGACTGACTTGCAGCCCCTTGGACAGACAGAACACCATGTGGAGACTCACATCATGAACTTCTGCTCCAAGAACTACTGCAGGAACATACTAGGAAAACCGAAAGAATTCACAGACCCTTTGAAAGAAGTGGCTTGCCACTGCGCACTCTGAGACAGCTGAAAAACTGTGAGTGCCCAGAGTGTGAGACGGGAAAAGTCTGCCTCCAAACACACATCCTCACTGGGGAACCTGAAAATCCAGATCACAGGAGAAGGACGTAACCTTACTTGGTGTTGAAATGAATTTAGAGAGCCAAATGACATACAGAAGTAGAATAAGCAGCAGGGAGAGTACTGTAGGCACTCCCGGCCCCTACGGAAGCCCAGGGAAGCCATTTCTGACTTTATCTCACAGGGTTCCTTAGGAAGGGCTGCCAGTGGAATTGGGGAAAGACCACAGAGAGAAGGAAACTTTCAGCTGAACTTTGTAGTAATTTTGACCAAGCACAAATTTTCCTGGGCAGAATCTGGTTGGGGTGGCAAACGAGAAGTGCAGATACACACACAGAAGTCATGGCAGGTGGTGAGGGGCAGGGCCTGAAAGCCCTGCTTGGTTTCTCAGTCCTGAGGCTTGTCACCAGGGGCAAGATGTCAGCCCTGCTCACCAGCTCCCTGGATATAAACTTGGTGCTGTTGGTGGGGCACAGTGGGGCTGGATGAAGGCCTGTCAATGCCAGCTTTCTCCCACTTCTCTGGCTACCTGTGTTATGCAACAGAGGCAGCCATAATCCCACTGGGAACATAACTCCATTGGCCTGAGAACCATACCCCATCCCCCACAGTGGCCACAGCAAGCCCCACCCAAGGACAGTCAGGACAGTCTGAGCTCAGACATGCCTAACCCTGCCCCCACCTGTTGGTCTTTCTCTACCCACCCTAGTAGCCAAAGACAAAAGACATAAATTTTGGGAGCTCTGTGGCCCTGCCCATTGCCTGAGAAACCCGAATACTTATCCAGGCAACCTGAGGGCACGCTTGTATCCCCCTATATGATCACAGCTAATGCGCTCTTGAAAGCGCCACCTCCTGGCTGGAGGCCAACCAACTCAAGCATTTGCAACAACTCATAAAAGAATAACCCTGCTCCAAGAAAGGAGAAAACAGCAGCTAATTCCACCACCAGTAACATCCTGGCTAACCCGAAGCCCTGAGTCTGCCCACGTGAAACCTTCACTGCCAGCACAATCAGCATTCAAGAAAACCAGTGCAGTAAACAAAATAACAACTAAGGACCCTCACAGTCCACTTCACACCCCTGCTACCTCTGCCAGAGCAGGTGCTAATATCCATGACTGAGAGACCTTCCCCAGTACCAACCTGGAGCCTAGTAGCTCCGCTGGGTGGCTAGACCCAAAAGAGCAATAACAATCACTGCAGCCTGGCTTTCAAGAAGCCCCATCCCTAGGGGAAGGGGGAGAGCACCATATCAAGGGAGTACCCTATTGGATAAAAGAATCTGAACAGCAACCCTTGAGCCCCAGATCTTTCCTCTGACATGGTCTACCCAAATTAAAAGGAACCAGAAAAACAATTCTGGTAATATGAGAGTTCTTTAACATTCTCAAAAGGTCACACTAGCTCAGTAGCAATGGGTCCAAACCAAGAAGAAATTTCTGAATTGCCAGAAAAAGAATTCAGAAGGTCAGTTATCAAGCCACTCAAGGAGGCACCAGAGAAAGGTGAAAAGCAATGTAAAGAAATTTTAAAAATAATGTAGGTCATGGATGAAAAAATCTCCAGAGAAATAGCACAAATAAAAAACAATCACAACTTGTGGAAATGAAAGACACACTTAGAGAAATGCAAAATACACTGAAAAGTTGCAACAATAGAAACAAACAAGTAGAAGAAAGAACTTCAGAGCTTGAAGACAAGGGTTTTGAATTAACCCAATCTGACAAAGGCAAAGAAAAAATAATTTTAAAAATGAACAAAGCCTCTAAGAAATTTGGGATTATGTTAAATGATCAAACCTAAGAATAAGTGGCGTTCCCAAGCAAGAAGAGAAACGTAAATGTTTAGAAACCATATTTGAGGAAATAATCAAGGAAAACTTCCCTGGCCTTGCTAGAGATCTAGATATACAAATATAAGAAGTTCAAAGAACACCCAGGAAATTCATCGCAAAAAGATCATCACCTAGGCACATACTCATCAGGTTATCCAAAATCAAGATGAAGGAAAGAATCTGAAGATCTGTGAGGCAAAAGCGTTAGGTAACCTATAAAGGAAAACCTATCAGATTAAAAGGAGATTTCTCAGCAGAAACTCTACAAGCTGGAAGGGGTTGGGGTCTTATCTTTAGACTCCTTAAACAAAACAATTAGCCAAGCATTTTGAATCCAGTGAAACTAAGCTTCACAAATGAAGGAAAGATGACATCTTTTTTCAGACAAATAAATGCAGAGAGAATTCGCTACTTCCAAGCTAGCACTACAAGAATTGCTGAAAGGAGTTCTCTAAATCTTGAAACAAACCTCAAAATATACCAAAGCAGAACCTTGTTAAAGTTTAAATCATACAGGGCCTATAAAACAATAACAGAATGAAAAAAAAAAGATATACAGGCAATAACTAGTGTGATGAATAGAACTGTACCTCACATCTCAATACTAACATTGAATGTAGGTGGCCTAAATGCTCCACTTAAAAGATATAGAGTGGCAGAATGGATAAGAATTCACCAACCAAGTATCTTCTGTCTTCAAGAGACTTGCCTAAAACATAAGGACTCATACAACTTAAGGTAAAGGGGTAGAAAAATATATTCCATGCAAATGGACACCAAAAGCAAGCAGGAGTAGCTATTCTTTTTTTTTTTTTTTTTTTTTTTTTTTTTTTGAGACAGAGTCTCGCTCTGTTGCCCAGGCTGGAGTGCAGTGGCATGATTTCGACTCACTGCAAGCTACGCCTCCCAGATTCAAGTCGTTCTCCTGCCTCAGCCTCCCGAGTAGCTGGGACTACAGGCACCTGCCACCATGCCCGGCTAATTTTTGTATTTTTTTTTTTCAGTAGAGATGGGGTTTCACCTTGTTGGCCAGGATTGTCTCGAACTCCTGATCTCAGGTAATCCACCCGCCTCAGCCTCCCAAAGTGCTGGGATTACAGGCGTGAGCCACTGTGCCTGGCCTCTAGGAGTAGCTATTCTTACATCAGCTAAAATAGACTTTAAAGCAACAGCAGTTAAAAAAGACAAAAAGAAACATTATATAATGATAAAAGGACTAGTCCAACAGGAAAATATCACAATCCTAAATATATATGTGCTTAACACTGGAGCTCCCAAATTTACAAAACAATTACTACTAGACCTAAGAAATGAGATAGACACAATAATAGTCAGGGACTTCAATACTCCACTGACAGCATTAGACAGGTCACAAAGACAGAAAATCAAAAAGAAGTAGTGGACTTAAACTATACCATAGAACAAATGGATTTAACAGATATTTACAGAACATTCTACCCAACAACTGCAGAATATGCACTCTCTTCATCAGCACATGGAAGAATCTCCAAGACAGACTATATGATAGGCCACTAAACAACTCTCAGTAAATTTAAGAAAATTGAAATTATATCAGGTACTGTCTCAGATCAGAGTGGAATAAAATTGTAATTCAACTCCAAAAAGAACCCTCAAAATTATGCAAATACGAGGAAATTAACCTGCTCCTGAATGATTACTGGGTCAACATTGATTCAAGATGGAACTTTAAAAATTCTTTGAAATGAACGATAATAGTGATACAACCTGTGAATAACTCTGGAATACAGCAAAAGTAGTACTTAGAGAAAAGTTCAGAGCATTAAATGCCTACATCAAAATGTCTGAAAGAACACAAATTAAAAAAAAAAAAAAAGCTACAGACCAATATCCCTGATGAATAGAGATACAAAAATTCTCATCAAAATACTAGTGAACTGAATCCAACAGCCTATCCAAAAGATAATCCACCAAGATCAAGTGGGTTTCATCCCAGGGATGCAAGGATGTTTTAACATAAATCAATAAATGTGATACACCACATAAACAGAATTAAAACCAAAAGTTACAAAAATCATCTCAATGGATGCACAAAAAGCATTTGACAAAATTCAGCATCCCTTTACGATTAAAACATTAATCAAAATTGACATAGAAGGGACATACCTTGTAATAAAAGCCATCTATGATAAATCCACAGCCAACATTATTCTGAATGGAGCAAGTTGAAAGCATTCCCCCTGAGAACTGGAACACAACAAGGATGTCCACTTTCACCACTTCTTTTAACACAGTACTGGCTAGCCACTTCTATTCAAGATAGTACTGGAAGTCTTAGCCTCAGCATTCTTGTCGTGTTCCGTTGTATCTTTTAACTAGTGCATTTAGGCCACTTACATTCAATGTTAGTATTGAAATGTGAGGTACTATTCTATTCATTGTGCTAGTTGTTGCCTGAATATATTGTGTTTTTTTTTTTTTTTTTCAATTCAACAAGAGAAAGAAATAAAGGACATCCAAACCAGCAAAGAGCAAGTCAAACTGTTGCTGTTTGCCAATGATATGATCGAATACCTAGAAAACCCTAAAGACTCATCCAAAAAGCTCCTAGATCTGATAAATGAATTCAGTAAAGTTTCAAGATATAAAATCAACATACACAAATCAGTAGCATTGCTATACACGAACAGCAACCAAGGTGAGAGTCAAACCAAGAACTCAACTCCTTTTACAATAGCTGGAACAATAACCAAAATAATAATAGTAACAACAACAACTTAGGAATATCTCTAACCAAGGAGGTGAAAGATCTCTACAAGGAAAACTACAAAACACTGCTGAAATAACTCATAGACAACACAAATGAATGGAAACACATCTCATGCTCATGGATGGGTAGAATCAATATTGTGAAAATGACAATACTGCCAAAAGCAATCTTTACATTCAATGCAATTCCCATCAAAATACCACCACCATTCTTCACAGAACTAGAAAAGACAATCCTAAAATTCACGTGGAACCAAAAAAGAGCCCATGTAGCCAAAGTGAGACTAAGCAAAAAATACAAATTTGGAGGCATCACATTACCCAACCTCAAACTATACTATAAGGCTATAGTCACCAAAACAGCATGGTGCTGGCATAAAAATAGCCACATGGACCAATGGAACAGAATAGAGAACCCAGAAACAAAGCCACAAACTTACAGGCAACTGATCTTCGACAAAGCAAATGAAAATGTACCGTGGAGAAAGGGCATCCCATTCAACAAATAGTGGTGAGATAATTGGCAAGATTCGTGCAGGATCCTCATCTCTCACCTTATACAAAAATCAACTCAAGATAGAAGAAAGACTTAAATCTAAGACCTGAAACTATAAAAATTCTAGTAGATAACATCGGAAAAACCCTTCCAGACATTGACTTAGGCAAAGACTTCATGACCAAGAACTCAAAAGCAAATACAACAGAAACAAACGTAAATAGATGGCACTTAATTAAACTAAAAAGCTTCTACACAGCAAAATAAATAATCAGCAGAGTAAACAGACAATTCACAGAATGGTGGAAAATCCTTGCAAACTATACATCTGACAAAGGACTAATATTCCGAATCTACAAGGAACTACAAGGAACACATCAGCAAGAAAAGAAACCAAATAATCCCATCAAAAAGTGGGCTAAGAATATGAATAAACAGTTCTTACCAAAAGATATACAAATAGCCAAGAAACATGAAAAAAGGCTCAACGTCACTAATTATCAGAAAAATGCAAATCAAATCCCCAATGTGATATCATCTTATTCCTGCAAGAAGGGCCATAATTAAAAACATTGAAAACGAATAGATGTTGGCATGGATGTGGTGAAAATGGAATGCTTTTACACTGCTGGTGGGAATGTAAACTAGTACAACCTCTATGGAAAACAGTGTGGAGATATAAAGAACTAAAAGTAGATCTGTCATTCTATCCAGCAATCCCACTACTAGGTATCTACCCAGAGGAAAAGAAGTCATTATATGAAAAAGACACTTGCACACACGTTTATAGCAGCACAATTTGCAATTACAAAACTATGGAACCAGCTCAAATGTCCATTAATTAATGAGTGGATAGAGAAAATGTGTGTGTGTGTGTGTGTGTGTGTGTGTGTGTGTGTGTGTATAGTGGGATACTATTCAGCCATAAAAAGGAATGAAATAATGGCATTCCCAGCAACCTGGATGGAGTTGGAGACCATTATTTTAAGTGAAATAACTCAGGAATGGAAAACTAAACATTGTATGTTCTTACTTATAAGTGGGAGCTAAGCTATGAGGACATAAAGGCACAAGAATGATAACGGACTGAGGACGTGGGGAAGCATGAAAGAAGAGCAAGGAATAAAATACTACACATTGGGTACAGTGAACACTGCTCAGGTGCTGAGTGCACCAAAATCTCAGAAATTACCGCTAAAGATCTTATCCATGTAACCAAACACCACCTATTCCCCAAAATCCTATTGAATTTTTTTTTAAAGAAATCCTGAGTATTAGGAGCAAATTTAGATCTGTCCAAGATTGCTTATTTCCAAATGAGATAAGGGGAGATCATCAAGAAAAAGACCTCAAGCACAAGCTGCTCATAATAGTTCCTTCCTAACCATTACTGTTTTCTGTTTTTCTCCTTTGGAACCTAATTGGTACCATCTTTGTCTCCATTCCATCACCTTCCACTAGCCCAAGCTATAACCACCCAACAGGTTCTCCTGGCTCGGGGCTCAGACAAAGCCAATTTATCAAGACAGGGGAATCACAATAAAGAGTTTAATTCACACAGAGCCAGCTATATGGGAGGCCAGAGTTTTATTATTACTCAAATCAGTCTCCCTGAAAATCTGGGATCAGGGTTTTTAAGAATAGTTTGGTGAGTAGAGGGTCAGAAAGTAGGGAGTGCTGATTGGTCAGCTGGAAGATAAATGATAGAGAGTTGAAGCTGTCCTCTTGCTCTGAGTCAGTTCCTGAGTGGGGTGGGCGGGGGCGGGGTGGGGACAGGACTGGATGAGCCAGGTTATCGATCTAGGTGGTGTCAAGCTGATGCCTTGAAATGCAGGGTCTGCAAAATATCTCAAGCACTGATCTCAGGTTTTAAAACAGTGACTCTTAAACCATAATTGTTAATTTTGTGGCTAATTTGTTAGTCCTGCAAAGACAGTCTAATAACCAGCCAAAAGGGGGGGTTTGTTTTGGGAAACGGCTGTTTTCATCTTTGTTTCAAAGTTAAACTATAAGTTCCTCCTAAAGTTAGTTCAGTCTGCACCCAGATATGAACAAAAGCAATTTGGATGTTAAAAGCAAGATGGAGTCAGTTAGGACAGATCTCTGTCATTGTCATGATTTCTTCAGTTATAATTTTTACAAAGGCGGTTTCAAAGATACCATCTTTACCCTTGTAAATATCCCTCATTGACCTCAAGACTTTCACTCTTGCTGCCTCCAATCTCTCTTACATCCTGCAACCTGACATCTATTTTAAAAACAAACCTGAATGCCTTTAAAAACCCATAGGCTTCCTTTTATTTCTTGGAAAGTGACCCAAATCTTTAACAAGGCCTATTAGGCTCCATATTATCTCTAGCCTGAGTGTTTTCTATTGGTTCTTCCAAGCTACTATTATTTCTCCAGATTCAAGTCTTTGCAAATGTGCTCCCTCTGCCTGGACTGCTTTTCCCTCTCTGCACCTCTTGAGCCTTTACTTCATTTTACTCATTTCTCTTTAGACATCAGTGCTATGGAGAAGTCTCCACTTCACCAACTCTACTTGCTCCCCCACTATCAGAAGCAGGAAATGACCAGACTACACTGGTCATCAGTCTAGAAACAAAGGTCCATATCAAGTTAAACCTGCTATCACTTCTACCTTCAATTAGATTTCTATTGTAAAAAACAAAACTTTTGATTTCAGACTGCACAGCTCTTGGATTTGTGAACGTTAGAGGTATTTTCAGTAGAGACTATGTCTTGGGTTAAACTGAGAGAAGAAGAGCTTTCTGGCTATTTAGCAGAAATGTTGCTAATTTTCGATTTGGCAAGCAACTTGATTTATTTGGGAGCACACATACAAACACACATACACATATATACATTTCCATATAGTTTAGCCATTTGGCTTTTAGAAAAGTACTAAGGACAAGTTTAAGAACAGTGGAGCAATTTTATTTCTTATGGTTAAACAACATGCATTTCCTAAAGATCTATATTGATCTATAAATATTTTGGCACTGATTAAGGGAAAAGGACTGGGTATTCAATCATAATTCCAATTTTTTTCTTTTTTCTTTTTTTGAGACAAAGTGTCGTTCTGTCACCCAGGCTGGAGTGCAATGGCACGATCTTGGCTCACTGCAACCTCTGCCTCCCAGGTCCATGTCATTCTCCTGCCTCAGCCTCCCAAGTAGCTGGGACTACAGGCGCCCGCTACCATACCAAGCTAATTTTTTTGTATTTGTAGTAGAGACGGGGTTTCACCGTGTTAGCCAGGATGGTCTTGATCTCCTGACCTCGTGATCCGCCCACCTTGGCCTCCCAAAGTGCTGGGATTATAGGCGTGAGCCACCGTGCCCAGCCCTCTATTGTTTTCTTAAAAAGGCTAACTTGAACTCTTCTCGGAGTTCTCAAAACACCACCACTTGACCTTTTCAGCTCTTGTCAGAGTTTATAATTTTGTATTTCTGTGATTTTTCTATTAATATTTATCTCCCTCAGTAGAAGGTAAGCTTCAAAGAGAACTGTGCTTATTTCGTTCACCACTGTTCCTTGAGTTAACGTGTGTCTGGCAAATAATAGGCTATCAGTAAATGCTTGCTCCATGAATGACAAGATGATTCGATGTATGATAACCTTCCCCTCTGCACATCACTCAGCTGCCATTGGCTTGGTTAGCCAATAAGCAGCTCAACCCCCTTTGTGGCCCTTAATACTCTTTCTGACTGAGTTTCTCGCCTATCAAGTGTCTATTGTCCTGGATCCTTGAGTTGACGACTCCTCACCTTCACTCACTCTTATGAGTTATGGACGTCATTACTTACTAGTAGTTGACTACTTGTTGAGTCTTACTTTTTTTCAGAAGAACTAGCCCAGGAAGTGAGATGGAAGATATTACCATTTTGACAAATAATCAATGTAAAAATGATTACTAATATATTTTACTTCTTTTGTGGTACTAAGAGCTAGTGTACAATTTATATTGACAGCACATCTCAACTCAAATTAGCCACATTTCAAGTCCTCAACAGCGAGATGTAACAAATGGCTGCCATATTGGATAGTGCAGCTCTAGTATCTTCTCAGATACCAGGTCATCACAGATGACCTTATGTGTGTGGCTTTGGGCCAAAATGTCACCTCAGAGATTACACTGGAACCTTACAACTTCATGAAATTGCACATGATACTTCTCTTCTTCCTCTTTCGTGTTCTCCTCTTCATCATTTATTTTCCTCATCTTTCTCCAATGCCTCCTTGTCCTTACTTTTCTTTTCTTCTTCCTATTTATTTTCTGGTCTTTTTGACCCACACATTTATTTCCCTACTTTGCTCATTTCTCAGTAATTCAACAGGTTTTCCAAATAAACTCTTATTTGTGACACTTCATAATTTGCTATATAATTTGAAGGGTGGTATGAAAGGCCAAGTTATAATGTAAAAATGTGATGAGTAGAAGAGGCATACCTCAGTAAAATATACACCTTTAAAGAATTAGTAGTTGATTTCCAGAGTTTTAAATATAAAATGCCGATAGTTCAGACAGAGTTTTCTTTGTCATATTGATTCAGAGGTAAAAGAAAATCCAGGTTAAGTAAGACATGCTAGCATCATGCAGTCAAAGCCTAAGGTTATATACCAAAAAGCTAAAGAAAACCTTCTTAAGCTCTTTGGTTTGTTCATTGTTTTTCTGACTTATGCGTTAGTACTACTTACATCTAAATTGCTGCTAACGTTAACTATAATCTAACATGTAGGCTTTATGTTTGTGTCCCACAGATCACAAGGTGATTACAATGAAAATGTCAACTCCAAAAAAGTCAGTAAATTTTAAAGTATCACATAGACTAAAATAGAAAGTCGAAGTGCTTTATATATGACCTTCCACAAAGTAATCATAGTCTACATCCTATGGGAGATATACTTAGGGACTCTCTAATTCACCAACAGGGATGGATGCAAATGAAAGGCTTGGAATAAAAATAGAAACACTCTGCAACCACAACCACTTTCCCAGAAGGGACTGTGCAAAGACATATAAAGATACAGTCAAATGACAGTTTTCCACATTTATGTCATGAAAGCAAATGCGTCCAGGTTCTCAAGTAAGTGAAACTGTTGGCTTTAGTTTATTGTTATTCTCTATTCATTATCAATTCAGGGCTTTCTAATATGATGAAAAAGAAATAAAACCTGTTGTCCTTGCATCCTTTAAATTTTTTGTTACAGAATTTTGGAGGTGAGGAGTATTTTAGAGATATGTCCTAATTCTGTATTTTCACAGTGAGAAATCTGAGGTTGAGGGGAGTTTGCTGCCCAGTTCACAGTCATTTAGGAGGTTAGTGGTAGAAACCTGTTTAGAACCCAGATCCAGTGACTCTGTGTCAGAGCTCTTACCGTGTCAAGACAGCTGGGGAAAATCTAGTAACCAAACTCTTCAAGGAGAAATGAAATTTCTTTTTTATTGTTTTTCTGACTTATTAGCAACTGAGGGTTAGAGATTTGGTATTTGGCAAATTTCTTTAATCATTAACCAACAATCAGATTAAGATTAATGAGAAATTTTCCTGGGTATTGTATTTACAAGACAGTGACCAAAAATAGTTGTAGAGGTCTCCTAATTTCTTAGGAATTTTATAGTATCACAATTGATAGCACCATTGGGAGAAGGAAGTTATACAACAAGCTATAAATGTTGTGTGAGAAAAATCATGTTGTCTTTGAAAGGTTCAGTTTTCTTTATCAATTTTTGAAGAAAAAATTTAATTAAGATGACTATCACAAGAATCTGTTGAGCTTTGTACAAATGCCGATCTACAAATTTGTCAAAATTTCACTTTCATTTTCTTATTTACTGAGCCATGAAAGGATTGTCTCTTAAGCATTGAGCTCACTAGACACTTAAAAATCTTAAACAAGGCCGGGCGCAGTGGCTCACGCCTGTAATCCCAGCACTTTGAGAGGCCAAAGTGGGCGGATCACAAGGTCAGGATATCGAGACCATCCTGGCCAACATAGTGAAACCCCGTCTCTACTAAATACACAAAAATTAGCTGGACGTGGAGGTGTGTGCCTGTAGCCCCAGTTACTTGGGAGGCTGAGGCAGGAGAATAACTTGAACCCGGGAGGTAGAGATTGCAGTGAGCCAAGATCATGCCGCTGTACTCCAGCCTGGTGACGGAGTGAGACTCTGTCTCAAAAAAAAAAAAAAAAAAAAAAAACAACTTAATAATTACATTAATAATACAATTGCAAAAGGTTTCCATTCCAAAAGGTAGACTTATAAGTTTGTCACTAGCTGGAATTATACTAAAGTTATTTTTTATTCAGTACTGTTTTCCAAATATCTTTGCATCTGCATTTTGCTTGAGTTCCCTGAAGGAGCAGTGTCATCATATCTACCCTGCCAGGAGTCCTGACTACCAAGGATAACACCTCTACTGTGATTTGAGGAGCACCAAAGGCTCTTCTGAAAAATAAGTTCTTCCAGTGGTTGACTAGTTATTTCCCAAATTTTAAGATTAACCTTTTGGATTAGAGTTTTAACTCTAATTAAAATGCAGGTATCATATGGAGCCTCTTAAGCCGATTTTAATCCTTGACATCTTAGTTTAGTTTATCAGAGTAGTAATCCAGTCATTTGGCAAGACTGAAAGGAAATTGGAAATGGGACACATATCATGTGTCCAGAAGAAAAGAAAATTGGAATTGTTATGAACATGAAGTGTGAAAGTAGGACCCTAATGAAAAGAGAAGCATGAGGCACTGGGTACTGAACACCATGGGGGATCAAAGTGAGAGGGAGTTACAGGGAAAATACAAGAGAGGAAAGGATGACTAGGAATATTGTCTGTTCCCACACTACTGCCATGAGTCAACAATCCCTCTAATTAGTCATTAGTGAGTTATGACTAATTATTATAAAAAGGGCGCTTCAGTCCTATCCCTGAACACAAGAACAGGGTCCTCACAAGTCCATGCTTATTTACCTAAAACAGTCATTCTTTTTTTTTCACCTTCTATCCAATATCTTAATAATAAAGTTAAAAATGAGTATTTCAAGTTAAGATAAAGTGATAAAATAGATGATTAGGAAGCAGAATGAGAGAGTGTTGCTAAGACATGTACATCTGTTAGATGCTTAATAACATTTTACAGGTACTCAATGGACTAAAGCAATCAAACAAGAGAAATATCATTGACACATTGTCACCTACAGTTGTTATTATGTTTTGGTGTTTACTCAGTTTTCTCAGTTGTTTACAACAGAGATGTTCAGCTTATTGTTTGTGAGAAAAATGAGTTACTCAGGTGACAATACAGTAATTTAAAATGGTATTTGATGAAAGGGATTATCTAAGGCTGTGCTGTCCAGTATAGTAGCTGCTAGTAACATATGGCTATAAAATATGTGAAATGGGGCTTGTCCCAATTAAGGTGTGCTGTAAATGTAAACTGTACACTGGAAATTGAAGACGTAGTATTAAAATAATAAAATATCACAGTAACTTTTTATTGATTATGTATTAAAATTATAATATTTTGGATATATTGGGTAAAGAAAAATATTAAAATTACTTTCACATTTTTTCTTTTTTAATGTGGCTACCTAGAAAATTTTAAGATGATTGGTCAGGTGTGGTGGCTCATGCCTGTAAACTCAGTGCTTTGGGAGACCAAAGGTAGGAGGATGGCTTGAAGCTAGGAGTTTGAGACCAGCCTGGGCAACATAGTGGGACCATGTCCCTGAAAATAAATAAATAAATAAAAATAAATAAATAAATAAATAAATAAAAATCCCCATCTCCTTTAGCAAGGAAAAGAAAATGAAAAACAAAAAAGATTAAATTACATATATGTGGCTCATATTTGTGGCTTGCATTCCATTTTTACTAGATAGTGCTATTCTAAGGGATTTAATACATTGTTTAAATGGGATATACTCGTGAATTTAAAGTTTATGTTATAGTTATAAATGTTCAGATGTCTTCTTTTGGAAGCAGGTGTATATTTGACATCAACAAATCATACGTGACTTCTTTATAATTTCTTTCCGTCTGCTATCTGGTGCAGGTGGGAAATGTTCTGAGCTACTCTGATAACACCTGAAGAGAAGAGTCAGTGAAAGAAAGAGTGTCCAATTTCCTTTCCATGAGCAAACCACCTTCCCTAGCCAGTCTGTGGACATACATTTAGCAAAGATTTATCCTGTGCCTGTCTACATTAGCTAACGTGAATAAATGAATATTCAGTCAGAATGACCTCTGAGGACTTGCACACAAGTGTCAGGAAATGTTAGTCAAATTGAACTATCTGCATGACTTTCTGGAGAGCACTGGTGAATAATACAGTAAATTCAAGATGTATGTCATTGGAGATTACATTGTGAAACCAGCATTAATTTAATTTACAACAAATTTGAAATTCTTAGGTGGGGCTTGTTAAGAATAATTCAATTCCATGTATGAAAAAAAGAAACATTCCCACTTTTTGTACAGTTGTGGACTTTCTGAAAGTCACTTAAACACTGAATTTCTAAAAATTCAGCAATTTACTGTTCAGTATAAAATGCTTATTTTGTCATCAATACTTATACTTATTTCTGACACATGTAAGAGTAACACTTTTTCACCACAAAAGAAAAAGACATTATCTTTCGAGGTCAGGGAGTTTCTGCATCTTGGTTTCAAGCTGCTAACTACATTTGACATGATGAGCAAATGATACATTTTTGTTTTTTTCAGAACCAAGTGTAAGCATCAGAGATGCTTACAAAAAGAATTTCAAAAATTGGTTGACAAAAGAATTCTGCAATAAGAATTTCTGTCTTATTTTCTGGTAGAAAATCCAAATTTAGAAAAGTAGAATATTTTCTGGGTTATATTTACTCACTTCACTTTATATTTACAAAATTTCTAATTTACTAACTATAGCCATATGACTGTGATTCTTTTGCCATGGGTGACACGAGTTAGAATGATTTTTGGTAATAGTTTTAACTCATTACTATCTCTTGTTTAATATGTTAAACATGTCTTAAAGCTTGAATTTGGGATCCTTTGATGATTTATCTATTTATATTAATATACCTCTAAATCTCTGATGTGTATAAAATGATTGTTTACATACAATCTGGCAAGTTTTCTAACATAATTATGATCAGTTGGAACTCTAAATCTTTTCTCTGTTTAATGTCAGAGTCAATTTTTGCGGTGCTATTAAGGAGGCCAAGCATCAAACTATTTGCTTCATTTATAAAACTGTAAAAACAAATATGATTCTCAACCACTTCAAGTTTGCCACATATTGTTTCCAACATGAAGACATATCCTCAAGCTCTCTGGGAATCCCATTGATGAGCTGTGCTATTTGCATGCCCCATGGGTCCTGCAAGCAATCATCTCTCTTCTACTGAACCACTATCCAAAATTCATTCTTTCCATTTACTAAAATGGGAAAAAAGGATTTGAGAATATTTGGGAGGAATAGAAGTCATGACCTTAATCTGTGTGGTATCTTGAAAACAAGTATATTTATTACCTTCATAAAACCCATCTCCACTTGGGAGCCATGTGGAAGGATCTATGGTTATTTGATATAAAACCTACACATATTATTATACACCAAAAGGACTGAAACAACAGAGTAAGCATCTGAATCTACAACTTAAAAAGCCAAATAAACTAAATAACAAATGATATGTTTCCATCATGAAAACTGGTCTTGTTTAAAGATAAAAAGTGTTAGAAGTAAATGAAAGTGTTTCAAAGTATCTGCTACTTGCATTTTTACATTTCCTCATACCTAAAATTGGTTTTTAGTGTCTTTCCTATTTCTTGTCATAATACTGGGATTTAAAAGCGTAAAGAATATGATGCATCTCAGAAAATAATATTTTGGTGTCTATTACCATTCACTGAAGACTGGGGGTACAAAAAAGGAAACAGTTTAAAATTCGTTGGAATTGTTCCGTATTCCTGTTTTTCCCGTTAGCCTTACCACTAAATCAATGTGAAAAAATCTGGGAGGAACCAGAAGAAAGGTAAAATCATCACTTTAGAAACTTAAAATACAAATTTTATGCAAAGGTCAGTTGACTACAGAGAAAGCAGAAGAATAATTCCATGGTTTCAAGTACAGTACATGAAAAGTTATTTAGAAAGCTATTCTCATTGCTTTCAGATGAACTAGGGACAGGTCTGCCTTAAAATGGGTAAGGGATTAGGTTTTGCAAGGACTTTGCCTGGCAGGTTTAGTTCGTAATCTGTTTTAGTCCCTCTCCCTTTGCAATACATTGTATGAGTGTCCTGTGTAAATGGGAACTTATTAAATGTTTTTATTATAAAATAAATTATTGACAATGGGCTATTCTCTTTATTCAAATTTTTGGAAAACGTTTCTTTTCTTTTTTCTTTTTTGAGATGGTGTCTTGCCCTGTTGCCAGGCTGGAGCGCAGTGGCGCGATTTCGGCTGACTGCACCCTCCGCCTCCCAGGTTCAAGTGATTCTCCTGTCTCAGCCTCCTGAGTAGGTGGGACTACACGCACATATCTACATGCATACACTAGCAGTAGTAATAGTTATAGTTGCTTTTGTGACTGTGGTCATCTTATAGCCCCACATTCCCACTTTAACTGAATTGATTTAGGGATGTAAAGAGGTAGTGAGATTAGAGGACACAGGATTCAAAGTCAGGTTTATCTCACTAGGATTTATGCATTACACCATACTGTTGTGGGTTTGTGGAGGTTTTGTTTGTCTGTTTTAATTTCAGATTTTCTACATCCAGGCACTATGCATATAAGCACTTCATCTTTAAGGGAACAATTTTTCCTTATTTTGAAACAGTAAGGATATTTATTTTTTTCTGAAAACATACTGGTATGTTACCTAAAAGGCACATTTTATCCTTGATACATTTATTTGAATGCATTTATATCAGGGAGTCAGTTCAATGAGGTAGCTGCCTGACTGCTTGGCTAATTCTTCAGCCATTGGTCTAGGTATTTCTGGTTTCCTAGTTATTATGCAATGAGATAAAAATGTTGGCTTAGGGTAGCTTATTCTCTATGAATTGTATTTGTCAAGTGTAGTAAGAGTATGGATTATTTATGTGTTTCCTTTATATTGCTAGTATTGCCAATAATCTTAATGTCTTAACTAATGGTTCGTATTTTTACATATAAAATTTAATCTGATGTAATTTCATAAATACACTTATAGAAATAGAATATTGCTGTATAATTTCTAGTCACATCATACCAATAGGTGTAATTAGTAATATAAATTTAGCAGGATCTGTTATTTAGTATTTGATTTTAGCCTGTGCTAAATCAAATCACATAAAATCATTTATGTCTAATTAATAAAAGGCTTTTTTACTTCAGGGAAATTTAAAATTGACAAGACAAATAGGAGAAAAGAAAACCACTGAAGTGTGAACCATTTTTCTTAGTACTATATATTAAAGGTATTAAAGATATTAGAATACTACTTTAAAATCATGTATCATTTATTGAGTATGCATAGGTTAGTTTTACATTATGCTTATAAGTAGTATGTGTTGAGATCCTATAGAAAGCATAGCAACATAGCAACACAACTAAAGCTGTGCTAGCCTTTAGGAATGCTGAAATATAAAAGTTCATTGATTCTAGGGAGCAACTATTCATTTTTGTTTGCTCAGAATTTGTCTGGTACATATAGAGGTCTGATTCATTTTAAATGCTGTAAATCAAATTAGATAGTAACATTTAGCAAAGTGTATATTATCCACTTTGCAGACTGTAAAAGAAAAAAGTTGTATACTTATAGTATGTGGATAAGAACCACTTTACAACTTGCATTTTTTTTTCTTGCATTATTTTTTTTCTTGCATTATTCTCTTACTGTGAGTATCTATAGTGATGAGCAATGGCATTATTGGCACAGCTAGCCTTCAGAATATTTGCTCACTTAATGCCAGCATGAAGTTTACACTGCCGTTAAAACCACTGCAATTTTTAGTTTTTTTATAAAGCTCTTTCTCATACATTCTTACTTCATCTTCACAACAACCCAGTGAGAGGGCAAATGGAGTGGAGATTTGTCATTTCTACCTGCCAGCATTCCAAGGCCCTTTCTACCCGGGGGAGGCCCTTTCTACCTCAAGAGCCCCCAAAATAAAATGGGTGGATGGTAATGTGTCCAGAATTGGTTCCTTCTGGTGGGGTTCTTGGTCTTACTGACTTCAAGAATGAAGCCAGGGACCCTCCCAGTGAGTGTTATAGTTCATAAAGGTAATGCAGACCCAAAGAGTGAGCAGCAGCAAGTTTACTGCAAAAGGCGAAAACACAAAGCTTCCAGGCACCCAACCAGCTTGCAGCTGCTAGCTCCGGTGGCCCACTTTTATTCCCTTGTTTGCCACCCCCCACCCCCCATCCTGCTGATTGGTTCATTTTACAGAGAGCTGGTTGGTCCGTTTTACAGAGTACTGATTGGTCCATTTTACAGAGTGCTGATTGGTCCGTTTTTACAGAGTGCTGATTGGTGCATTTACAAACCTTCAACTAGACACAGAGTGCTGATTGGTGCATTTACAGTCCTTTAGTTAGACAGAAAAGTTATTTAAGTCCCCACCCATCCCAGAAGCGCCGCCCGCTTCACCTCTCAGTAGAGTTCTACCTCCCAGTCCCTCTACTGAAATCAGAGAGTGCACATCTCTTCCATTTCCTTGGCAGCCCAAGTGCTCTCATTTGATGGAGGCTCAGCCAATGAGATGATCCTGCCTGGGATTTTCCCTAGAAATGAGCAAATCAGAGCAGCTGAGGACAGTTTGGAGCCCATTCTCATGGAGGCAGTTTGCACTGTGTGTTGTCCCTTTGGCGGTAGAACCATCTGGAGATTTCAGGGCTATCAAAGGCAACATAAGTGTCTGGAGTAGACACCTTTGTTTCTGCTATTTTTTCTCATGGTTTGTTGGCCTTTCTTCTTGACATGGCTTGGCTGTGTCCCACCAAAAATCTCATCTTGAATTGTAATCCCCATAATCCCCACATGTCAAGAGAGAGACCAGGTGGCGGTAATTGAATCATGGGGGCAGTTTTCCCCATCCTGTTCTCACGATAGTGAGTTCTCACGATAGTGAGTGAGTTCTCATGAGATCTGATAGTTTTATAAGTATTTGGTAGTTCCTCCTGTGTTCATTGTCCCTCCTGCTGCCTTGTGAAGAAGGGGTTTGCTTCTCCTTTTGCCATGATTGTACGTTTCCTGAGGCCTCCCCAGCCATCTGAAAATGTGAGTCAATTAAACCTCTTTTCTTTCTAAATTACCCAGTTTCCGGCAATTTCGTATAGCAGCGAGAGAACAGACGAACATATCCCGCAACTAGCCATCTTATATATTCATATAGCACATCTCTCTCACATTTAACTTGAGTAGGTTGTGGTTTTTTGCAGCCCAGAACACAGGTGATTAGAACAATTATTGCTCTTCCCCACTTACAGATGAAGAAATTGAGCCTTACAGAGGTTAAGTAACTTGCTTTTAGTTATATAGAAAAGCCAAGCCTAAATTCTATGTCTTCTGGTTAACGGTTGTTCCTTTCACAGCACACCTTTTTCCCACATGTGTTTAGTGGCCTTTGCAGTGAGGTGTGCTTCCTTCCTTATGTATATCTCCTCCATTGCAGTGCTTACTCCTATTTCCTGTTATAATGCTTTTCTGTTTGACATCAGATTTGGTCTCCCTTACTAGACTGTTGAGCATCTTGGAAGACAAGGATTCTATTCTATTCATCTTTTTTCTCTCAAACATACTGGAGTGCCTGGGTGCATAACTTAGTACCAATAAAGATTTTAATGAATGAATGAGCAAATAAGTGCATAAATTACTCAGTTAACTGAAAACACTGATATAGGTTCGAAGTTGGTGCTGTAAGATTGATTTCAAAAAAACACTACCTCTGTTCTTTACCAATCAAAATTTTGGGATATTTTAAATAAAGTGTTTTACCTTGAACATACAAAGATGTTCACAGCTGGGTACAGTGGCTCATGCCTGTAATCCCAGCACTTTGGGTGTCCGAGGAAGTGGATCACTTGAGGTCAGGAGTTTGAGATCAGCCTGGGCAAAATGGCAAAACCCCATCTCTACTAAAAATACAAAAATCAGCCAGACATGGTGGTGCACGCCTGTAGTCTGAGCTACTCGGGAGGCTGAGGTGTGAGAATTGCTCAAATCTAAGAGGCGGAGATATCAGTGAGCCAAGATTGCACCATTGCCCTCCAGTCTGGGCAACAGAGCGAGACTCTGTCTCAATAAAATGAAATAATAAAGATGGTCACTTAATAAACATTTATTCCATGATTATTATATGCTAGGTTTTAATGTGGGAATAAATAAGAATGATTCTCTTTTCAAAAAAGTGCTGCAGATGGATGGGTGAAACAGATGATTCCATATCTCAGGTAATGGAGCTGTGGGCAAAAAAAAAATCTGTGGTAATCTGAAGAGTGAATAGAGCAGCAGGCCCACTGTCAGCAGCCATGGGAACCACTAGACTGGCACAGGGATACAGCTCTAGGCAGGATGCTGTGCACATCAAGGAAATAGCCGTAATCCTTTGAAAGCTACAGAATAGCAGAACATGCTTTGCCTTTCCAGAATATTGTGAGATGCCCCCACTACAAAAAAAATTACCTGTACTCTTAACATACTTATTTTTTAAAGATTATAATCAAGTCTGGTTATAAAAATTTGGATAATTTTAAAATTACGTACCACTTGGGAATAACACATAAGACTATATTTTGGTTTGGCACAAAGATGAGAATGAAGATTGATCTATATGTCTAAGCGTTAAAGTTCAATACAACAGAAGGAACAAATATGTATATAGAGAGACACATAGATAGAAAACCATATATATATATGTATGTGTCTATGTATGTACATATAAAATAGGATAAATATGTATTAATATGATTGTTAATGTAATTTCCATTCTTCACAAATTATGTACACAGAAGAAATATTTAACTCCAAGAATGTTTTGGTATTGTTTGCAGACAATTACTACGGTACCCCAAAGCCGCCAGCAGAACCAGCACCATTATTGTTAAATGTAACAGACCAGATACTTCCAGGAGCCACTCCAAGTGCTGAAGGAAAAAGGAAGAGGAATAAATCAGTGAGCAACATGGAGAAAGCCAGTATAGAGCCTCCCGAGGAGGAAGAGGAAGAGAGGCCTGTGGTCAATGGAAATGGAGTAGTAGTAACACCAGGTTAGTCATTTACATTTTTTATGGGTTCATAAATCTACTGTTTTAGATCTAAGATATATATGTACACATAGATATATATACAGATACATAATAAGATATATATATACACACACGTATTTCTTACATCTATGTGTTCACATGTAAATTATTATAATTATCTTCAAAGAGAGAAGATTATGATATCAAATGGAAAGAACATGGAATTAAAGTAGTTGAAAGAATATACCAAAAAAATTTTTGTCATATTCTTCCAACTACTTTAATTTTTTATTTCAATTATATAATATTAGTAGCAATATAGTGAATGACTGAAACCTCTGTAAGATATTACGAGTCTTATATATGGTTGTGTAAACTTTTGAGGTCTTTGTTAATATTAGAGAAAATCTATTCTTAGAAATCTTGCTATGCTTGCAGTTCTGTCAGTAGAGGTTATGTCATGTGATTTAGTTTACAACTTCAATGAATACAATTTTCAAAATCGCTACAACTACAGAATGCCCATATTTTTGTTTCTTTTTCCTTACCACCTGATCTGGAAACATGAAGAATATATCTTTATACATTAACAATGTGAAGCCACTACCCTTGAACAAGGAAAATAATAGCCGTGCCTTTGATTTATGATCATTATACCACATATGTAAAGAATTAGACACAAATAGGCCGGGCGCAGTGGCTCACGCCTGTAATCCCAGCACTTTGGGAGGCCAAGGTGGGCGGATCACAAAGTCAGGAGATCGAGACCATCCTCGCTAACACGGTGAAATCCTGTCTCTACTAAAAACACAAAAATATTAGCCAGGCGTGGTGGCGGGCGCCTCTAATCCCAGCTACTTGGGAGGCTGAGGCAGGAGAATGGCGTGTATCTGGGAGGCGGAGCTTGTGGTGAGCCCAGATCATGCCACTGTACTCCAGCCTGGGCAACAGAGCGAGACTCTGTCTCAAAAGAATTAGACACAAATATAAAATGTGCTTGTGCAAGGTATGGATTTGCATTTTTCTCATTCTTATTAATAGAGCATCAGAAATAGATTTTTAAAATAAAATTATTCATAAATATTACCAAAACAACAACAAAACTATGGCATTTTGGTAGCCTGTTGGAGTAAGTTACCAAAATTTCATTTTATTTTTTATTTTTTAATGGTAGCATAGCAGTGGGCATTGAAAAAATCTAAAGTCCATGTTTAAAGCTTTTAAAAAACTGTTAGCATTTGTACCTTTCATACATACTATTCTTAAGATATTTCTTAGTACTACTTTGATGTCTATATTTTCATGTTTATTGTACTGTTTCTCTACTAATACAGTATTTGAATTTTCATGCTGTTACTTTTATCAAGGAAAAACTTCATAAGCGTACTTTTTATCTTCCTTTTTCAAAATGCCTATAAAAGTGTTCTTCATTGAACATAATATGAACATAAGGAGATCAAAAATTGAATCTGTGCTAATCATGGTAGAAAACCTAAGGTGCTTTTATCTTGATTACTCAGAGGAGGGCAACCTCCTCCATTAATATATGTGAGTTAAAATATATCCACTGACTCTAGCATCATTGATTTCTAGATACAAATGCTAAAAATCACTATAAGTAATGTAATTTGTCTCCTATGAAATGATGTGGCAATTTTCAACCAGTTAGATACCTTCCTCTTTTTTGATTCTGAAGTATCTGTGTCAAAATATTTGCTTTTAATTATGTAATTACATTTGAATTAAATCGATAGTACATAGTTTTTTTTAGCTGATCTTTGATGTGAGAAGTGGAACAACTCAGCTGGGTTGAAGCAGTAACCAAAAAAGAAGCAGAGGCTGGGGTCAGATAACATTTGCAAAATTTCTTACTGTTTAACATCTTGTGGTTAAAAGTGTAAAAAGTATATTCCTGCTAAACCAGGCTCACTGATCCCTATTTCATTTCTTATCTGTGTAGGGCAAATAAAATGAAACATTCTTGATCCACAGACTTTTAAACCAGAAACTTGTTTAATTATGGGGCTTACTGAATCTAGAAAGCAAAATTTCCTTCTATTCGTACCTTAAGCATAAAGATGATGTGCTTTTATGGTTAAGAGGTCTTCATCACCCCCAGAGAAACTGGATAAAACTGAACTCTTCTTGATCAACCCTAGCCATATGACTGTCTCTGGATTCCTCAGCATGATGATAGTAGAGAAGAACTGTTAGCCAACTCCAGGTTTTCAAGACAGTCAATGGATGCTGCCAACAGTGGCTCTGTAAATAAGCCTGCTGGACAAGTGGCCCTTATACTATGCTTTTCTTTCCTGTTATGGGGAGACGAGAGATATACAAATCAGGCAGCCCTTCACCCACTGTTCAAAAATGAGCGGAACAGTCTTAAATCAAAATATGGTCCATCATCCATTATTAGAAGTCCTTTGACAATCCTGGTCTTTGAAATGTCTTTGTTTTTCTTTATGTTTATTGAGTAGAGACTTTAGGAATTTCTTTGACCTCCTCTGATACACATTTTCCAACTCTTCACCTTTTGAACCTCATCACATTGGTTTTTTTTTTTTTTTTTTTTTTTTTTTTTTTGGCACAGTGTCTCTGCCCTGCTTTCGTGTTCTTCACATTCTTCACATTCAGCAGATACAGGAGATTTCAAAGAAGACTGAGAAACATGTTCCTGGCCAGGGGTGGAGGCTCATGCCTATAATTCCAGCACTTTGGGAGGTCGAGGCAGGTGGATCAATTTCATAGGAGTTTGAGACAAGCCTGGGCAACATGGCGAAACCCCATCTCTGCAAAACACACACACACACACAAATTAGCCAGGCATGGTGGCACACACCTGTAGTCCCAGGTTCTTGGGAGGCTGAGGTGGGAGAATCGCCTGAGCCCAAGGAGGTCAAGGTTACAGTGAGCCATGATGGTGCCACTGCACTTCAGCCTGGGCAACAAAGTGAGACCTTATCTCAAACAAACAAAAAAAGAGAGAGAAAAACATGTCACTTAAATTTTAGTGAATACTGTCCTATATCAACTAACTATAGTAATAATTTATCAGACTTCAATTCAGAGCATAAATATTGTAATCAATAAGGTACATTTGGAGAATATAAAAGCATATTGAGGTAATATTATTCCATTACAAGGGAATTTTGATAATAGTAATAAGTAATGAAATAGTTCCCTTCTTTTGAATGCTTACCATGTGTTAGGAGCAGCCTAACCTCATTATAGGTATTAGTTCATTTAACTATCTTAACTCTTCCATTAACTAGGTACTACTTTACAGATTAAGAAACTGAGATACTTTGGCTAGTAACTGGAGTTCATATATAGGAAATTTTGGTCCACAACCCGTATGTCTGGCTGCCATGCTATCCTGAGTCTTATATAACAAAATACAAGCATAAATATATTTCTTAGTGATATATAGACATATAACCACTATTTTACCTGTATATCTTTCAAAGTGGTATTATAAATTTCTAGTTACCAAAAACTTCATATTGCTTTTATTTCTTGAACTCATGTACAATGAACTTACCTCCCTCTGTGGGTATAAAAAACTCCTAGTTTTTAAAATTCTGTGCATATATAAGCATCAAATCTACCAATATTTGGCTTCATATATACTTAACCAAAACTTTAATCAAGTAAAGGTTGTGATTCCTCGGTTTATATCTAATACCTATTTTTTTTTCATCTTTTCTCCTTTGAACTAGAGATTATACTTAAACTGCAGTTTTCTTTCTCCCAGACCTTATCTATATAAAGTCAATGACCACCTTTAGATATATAAGTTATCCAGTTCTGCTAACATTATCAGTGTTATCAAAATTCACATGACATGTGAATGTTTATTTTACTGAGTGTTCTTTCCTTTTGCTCAAAATTAGACCAGACACATAGAGTTAGCCCATGGCACCTAGGAAAACCATATAATGATTTTTCAGTGTCAGGACAGAAACATCTCTCTGTCGTACATTGCCTTGGTAATGGAAATCGATACAATTCTATCCTTAGATATATAGTTTTATCCTTGTCAATAATAAAAAATTAGAAAAATAAAAATAAATAATAATGGCCACTCTCCTCTAATGGATACAAACAATGGACCGGGCATATAATACATGTATTAACTCTAGTCCCGTAATAATTCTATACTTATTTTATGAATGAGATACTGAAATTTTGTTTAAAGTCCTTAACTAAAGTAAAAGTTTATTTACTGGCAGAGTTGAGATTTGGATCTAGTAATACCTGAACTCATCCGCTCTCCAACACATTTCCCAGAACTGTTAACCATGCCAAGGACAAAGGGACTTCTGACCTCTCCAAAGTAAATTGCAATCCTGCAGCTTAGAGGATTTAGTCTACATTGTATTCCATTGTATTTGTCATTTACTAGACTCACAGCAGTGATGTTAGATTTAAAGACAAGTATGGTGCATCCTTACATCAGCTTACAGATTGTTTTTGAACCGGTATTTAAAATTTATATCCCCTGGAAACCTTAACATCAACGTCACCTATATTTAGGTATTTTCATCTTTCTGTTTATCTTGTTAGAGTTGATATCAGCCTCATGGCTTCAAATTCTATAGATTTATCTGCATCCTTCCCTGCTCTGCTGTGTTTAAGGTATATTTCTAACTAATGCCCACTGGACAGCATCACCTAAGCATTACTTCTGCAACTTAAATGCAATACGTTTCACTTAAACTCTTTGCCATACAACGAACAAGCAAACCAATTCACGAAGCCCTTTACCTGATTTCTCTAATTCTACATTTCACCCATATACCTCAGAATTATCTTTATGTTTCTTTTCCCCGGTCTTGGTATTGTTTATTAGGCACAAAAGGGCCTTTGGCTCCCGTCCTTTCCTTCGAAATATCACTGCACCATCCTAGAGCACTGCCTTATTAACTCATGTGTGGACTGTAGTTCCCTAACTGATCTGTATGCCTTGAGGATCCTTCCTGATCCAATTACCTTTTTTTCCACCATAGGTAAAAATTCCTGAACCAGAACTGGGTCATGGCAGGGCATGATGACTCACACTTGTAATCCCAGCACTTTGTGGGGCTGAGGTGGGTAGATGAGGTCAGGAATTCAAGACGAGCCTGGGCAACATGACAAAACCCTATGTCTACAAAAAATATAAAAATTAGCCAGACATGGTGGCACACACCTGTAGTCCCAGCTACTTGGGAGGCTTAGGTGGGAGGATCACTTGAGCCCAGGAAGGTCGAGGCTGCAAGGAGCCATGATTGTTCCTCTGCACTCCAGCCTGGGTAACAGAGTGAGACCCTATCTCAAGAAACAACGACAACAACAAAAACAGGTCATGCAACTGTCCTCAAAACTCGAATGAGCTTCTGTTTCCATTGGTTCAAATTTCTCAGGCAGCAACTCAGGTCCTCCTACATTTGACTAGAATATCTCTGTTAGCATTGGCTGCCATTAATCCTATGCATAAACTCCCTTCTCTCATCCACACGACACACTCAAAACATTTTCAGCTGTGTGGTCAGGCCATTCCCACATTTGAATTCTCTTTCTGTATTCACAATCCATTAAAAATGTTTCTTATTTCCTGGGAATCCCTTGTTGACTTCACAGTGAAGAGTAAAAGCTGATCATCTCTGAATGACAGTAATACAATTTGCACTTTTCATGTATTTGGAAGGTATTAGCCTGGTACTTGTTGAAAACTTTTCATAATGTGCATGTCTGGTATCCCCATATATATATATATATAGTAAACATTATTAGAACAAGGACTTTTTTTTTTTTTTTTTTTTTTTTTTTTGAGACAGAGTTTCACTCTTGTTGCCCAGGCTGGAGTACAATGGCGTGATCTCGGCTCACCGAAACCTCTGCCTCCTGGGTTCAAGCGATTCTCCTGCCTCAGCCGCCCAAGTAGCTGGGATTACAGGCGCCCACTATCATGCCCAGCTAATTTTGCATTTTTTGTAGAGATGGGGTTTCTCCATGTTGGTCATGCTGGTCTTGAACTCCTGACCTCAGGTGATCTGTCCGCCTCGGCCTCCCAAAGTGCTGGGATTACAGGTGTCAGCCACCGCGTCTGTCCAAACAAGGACTTCTTTTACTTTTCTGTTTATCTGTTCAGCAATTAGCATATATCTTTAAATATTTCAAGTACGTAGTAAATCTATTTTTTTAGTCAATCTTGTCTAATCTCTAGAGGATGTCAGTTTTACAGTATCAACATGCTTACATTCCTTTCATGCTCATTTTACACTATTCAGTATATTCAATATGCAGTGTTTCCTAAGTTTGAAGGATATATCCCTGATCCTATATTCCTTCAAAAGTTGTATAACTAAAAAAAAGTATATAGAAGTGCATTTTAAAATACATACTCTTAGAGATGAGAATTAGCCGGCCTCCCTAGCTTTGGCAATACCAAAGATAGATAGATGATTAATAGATAAGTCGACTGGATGTTTTAAAAGATTGAACTCTCCTTCAGGAAAGCAAGATCCTGTAAACCAGAGTAATTAGGTTAAGCTTTCTTGGATTTCTTTTATTTCATGAGTTATCTGCTAAACTTTTCCGGAAAGTAATTCACTATTATCTTGTAGCTTCCCCTCATGAGCTATTAGTAAGCCTAGTGGAAAGAATTAGAAATGCACATATATTTTAAAAGTACTTAAATCTCTCTGTTAATACACACATACACACACACAATGCCAGGAGGAACAGGGCCCCATGAGAGCTACCTTCGCCAACAAAGAGAATACAGTATGTATACACAGAGCTGCCTTCTCCAGGCCCCCAAGCCTGCGATTAGTGCAAATGAACTGCATCTCCCAGAGAGCAAACAGAGTGTCCCTTATGTGATCACCGAGTGTCCTCGGCAATGATCTCAGTTCACCATTAGGGACCCGCATCCAGGTCCTGTGCTGCTTGGCACGCTGACTGTGCATGCACCATCAGTCCTGGTTCTGTGAATGAGACCCTGTCACTGTCAAAAGAATTATGTCCTCCCTAGTGAATCTCACTGTTTTCCTGTGAATAATGCCCCACTCTGAAACCACCCCAATGCCTATGCCCTGCTTATTTTTGTGTGGGTTCACAGAGACTGCAATTTGTGTATCTACCCAGATATTTATCTTTTTTGAGCAGGGTAAGAAGGGCTTAATTTTATGATCTTGTTCCCAGAGTACTGGGTTTTATCTCTCTATTGAATGGGTAAATTTCTGGGGCTAATTTAAATTAGCCTTCTAAAATTAGATATTCTATCCATAAATGACGGCCATTCCATCTTTTCTTGAAAGAATTATTTGAGAGTTATAACTGTACTAGTTTTAAAATGTTCTGATTATCTAGATGTAATTAAAAAGTAATGATATCACTTTAGAGTTTGTGGTGATTGTAATTACAATATTACTATTAATATTATAATTTTATAATTATGGTAATATTACTATTAATATTAATCAAACTATTATAATAGTGATTGTAAACATACCATTTTAATAAAGGAAATCATGACTAGTTTTAGGAGTGTCATTTTAAATCAAGGCACAGTCACGTTTCGGTTAAACTGAAAGTAATGGATGTGAACCTCTTTAGTCCTTTTTTTTTTTTTTTTTGAGACAGAGTTTCACTCTTGTTGTCCAGGCTGTAGGGCAATGACATGATCTCAGCTCACTTCAACCTCTGCCTCCTGGGTTCAAGCAATTCTCCTGCCTCAGTCTCCCAAGTGGCTGGGATTACAGGCATGTGCCACCATGCACAGCTAATTTTGTATTTTTAGTAGAGATGTGGTTTCACCATGTTGGACAGGCTGATCTCGAATCCCTGACCTCAGCTGATCCACCCGCCTCGACCTCCCAACCAAAGTGCTGGGATTACAGACGTGAGCCACCGCACCCGGCCCTCTACATCTCTTAAACGGATTCAGCATTGCATGCACTCAACCTCTGGAGAGGGTGTTTCTCTACTTCTCTGCAGGTTTACGTAATTTGTATGTGAGGGAGATTTGATCCATGAGTGGGGAAGGCAGAACGAGAACAACGAGCATAGCACCTCAGGTTTCTCCAGCAATTACAGAAAGCCCATGGAATTGTGAAAATGTTTAGGTTTCTTCAGTTTCTCCAGCCATTCTTAGAATCTAAGCTTTTTTCTAATCATAATCATGTATTCTCTGTAGGTGTGATTTTCACCTGTGTCCCTGTGTTTCTTATAGTTCCCCTCAGGAAAGTGATTATGATTATTGGTGCAAAATTTCAGCTACTTTACTGTCAGTGATGGCTCTGGTTATTTCTGGCTGAGGACCGGCCTTTCTCTCTGAAGAGAGCATAAGGTCTCTCCGAGCACCCATTCCTTCCACGTGACTCTATCACTGGGAACAGTATTCTGATGTTTTTACCCCTCTTTGACTTTTTGTTCTCATCCAAAAATATTTTGACTCCAATTTTGCCCCAAAGAATAGCTCTTGAATTATCAAGATCAAATTTAAAGTCTTCCTAATTTTCTCTTTCATCTCCTTTGAATTTCCTGGAACTTCAGAAAGTGGCCTCATGTTTTATATAATACTATGCTCCTGATTTAAAAAAAAAAAAATTGAAGGCAAGCTCTAAGAAATGTTGTATGTGCATGTTCTTTATTTCATACCTTGCTGTGGTTTTTTAAGTGTGTCAACATTTGTGTCAGTTTTTTCATCCCGAAGTTTGTTAAGGATTTGGGGGACTTGTTTCTTTATGATAAATATCTTTAGATACTTTCTTCTCCCCTGTTAATCTAAAATAATTTTGTCTACTAATCTTTCTGTGATTCTTTTCAATTTAGTTTTTATATCTTAGGAAATATTTTTCCTTGTCACCTTCTACCCACAGACTTTGAATTTTCTATTTTCATAATTTTCCATATTGTTCTTTTATTACTTCCAACAATTTATAACTAATTGTGGGTTTTAGATATAGAAGAAAAATAATTTTGAGGCATGAAGTATGCATTATCAGTAATTCACATATCCCTGGCTAGACCCCTGAATAGAAGAGATGTAATTAATTTGCTTATAAATATTACATGTATATTGGGAGGCTGAGGTGGGTGGATCACAAGGTGAGGAGTTCAAGACCAGTCTGGCCAACATGGCAAACCCTGTCGCTACTAAAAATACAAAAATCAGCCCATCGTGGTAGTCCCATGCTACCTGGGAGGCTGAGGCAAGAGAATCGCTTGAACCCGGGAGGCAGAGGTTGCAGTGAGCTGAGATTGCGCCACTGCACTCCAGCCTGGGCGATGGAGCAAGACTCTGTCTCAAAACTAAAATAAATTCTAAAAAAATACATATATAAATCATTTCTTCACAGGATTGGGGATTTCTGCCTTCTGGATTGATGTATCATCCCAAAAATCAGAAGCATAGTTAACCACTAACTTTCCCTAATTCTAATATCTGCTTCTAGACTTACGTTTTCTCCCAGCCTCAAATAATAAAGGGAAGCATTTGTTTACATCTGCAAAAATATGGTATAGATACATTTGCCACACTGTTTAAGGACCACCCCCTCTTTATACTCATATCTGATGTATTAATTATAATGATTTTTTTAGCACTTAGAACCACTTCAGAGCACTGAAGAGTCAAAAACTGACTAATAGTCAATAATAAGTTTGCATAGAAAAATCTCTGAAGGATCACAAAGATAATTATTATTGCTAACTTGATGGCTAGAGCTCTTAGAGTAGCAGCAGGAGGAAAGCTTGCTTTTCACTGTTTTCCTCCATTGTACTTCTGCATTTTGTGCCATGTGCGTGTTTCACTATGTCTCTCTCTATATATATATGCAAAAAAGGTTACTATACAATGTGCAAATATTTTAGCACCCATATTAGAATTGTTCTCATTTTAGAAGGTTTAGGAAAAGTAAGAAAACTGATAAGAGCATTCTTGTGCAATAATTGACAATCTTGACTTCTTTTGATCAACTGGCTGTGTAGAATGCATGACTGCTCCCTTTCCGAAGACACCGAAATGTGTCCTACACTTTTCATTACAGAATATAATCTATAGTACAGCCAGGATGAAAAATCAATTATATAAGTTTACAAATTATATATTAGAAATAAAATAATCATAATTTCCCATACATAAAAATCAGCACAATTATATTTTTCTTTTGTCCAAATATCAACCCTAAAGTGTTGATTCATTTACAAGAGCCTGTGGTTCAAATTCTAAGCCAGCTTCGAGCAGTGAAGCAAACAGTCTCCCCACCACAATCCAATAAAACCTTAGATCAATATAACAAACACACTTTTTAATGGGATTGTTGGGCTTGCACAAAAGCATGGAGAAATCTTTAAGCCCCACCACATCCAACACAGTGGCCACTACCACAAATGAGTAGAAACCACAGCGAGAAGGAGTCAGTTATAAGCCAAAGTTGCCCCCGGGATATATGAGAAGACCAAGCTTTGGACCAATATAAAATTGGGGAGCTGTGTTTCTGATTCTGCTTTAAATCAGTGCTCTCAAAGGTGCCAAAGTGATGCCAAGTTTGTAGCTCAGTAGCAGCCCCTGGTGCCCAACAAAAGCAAATGCAGAACTCTAGAGAATGTAATAGTGAACTCGGAAAAGAATGCATGGTTTCTGAGGATTGCTTCTCCTCCTTTAATTTACTTAACCCCATTACATGTCTCTGTTGAGGAAGAAAGCCTCAATTGATGCAAACACCTTTTAAAGAAGAAATACTACCTTTATGTATATCCTTCTCTGACATTTGCATTACTTTTTGAAAACCTCTAATCTAAAAATTATGGAAAATTGACCGTACCTTTTGTTTCTGTAGGCAGAAATCATTTGAATTTCTTGACCAATTTAACTACTCTATTTAGTATTGTAAATAATAGAATTCAGTGGTAATAATATGTAACATTTACCGAACACCTACTATATTCTAGCAGTTTACTACTCTAAGCACTTTGTAGATAAGTCTCATCTAATCCTTACAGGTAGGTAACTTCATTATCCCCATTGTACAGTTAACAAAATTGAAGTATCCACAGAGCGATTAAATAACTTGTTCAACATCCCACTTTAAAGGACAGATTCAAGCCTAGGTGGACTGGCACCAGCCTTAACCATTATGTTCTGCCGCTGCTTATGGAGACTGTTGTTATTGGGGAATTTCTAAAGGGAACATAAAAAATGTTTACATTTCAAATTATTCTTATTCTCTTTATGAACTACAAATATATTCCCCGATCCTTTTTTTCTCTCAGCTTAAATGTTTTCCAGCCATGCTTACTTCCAAAGAAATAATATGAAGACAAGGAGAAAAAATTATTGGATTTCTTAAAAGTTGTCACATAGCCATTATAAATATAAATCACAGGGTAAAATAAATTTTGGAAATTCAAATTTTATGATGGTTTAAAGAAATAAATTTTTCTATCTACCTTAAAAACAAATCCTTCAATTATTTTCCTTCATTTCAAAAGACGACAGTTACAGAAAATTGCGTGTTAACTGTATATATAGACCGTGCCAAATGAAAATATGGATGAGATATAAAATATGTATTATTCTTCTTGAAATGGTTTTATCTTGGCTTCTGGTTATTCTTTAATGAAACTGGATGGGGACATTCAAAACCATGACATTCTAATTTATCACTGGTCTTGTACCTGAGAAGCAACGTGTTAGATACTGGCAGGGCAATAAACATGAAAGCAGACGGAATGGCTACAATGCATATTTTGGTAATATCAAAACCTTAGACTGGACCAGAACCATAGAATTTATAAGGACTGAACTAAAGGCACAAATACATACATTTATTCTCTCCCAATTAAATGCTTTGAGTCCCTGCACTATGTACAGATATTTGAGCCCTTCTGAATTTCTTATGGAAAGGAGAAAATTATATTAACTGAATTCAACAAAACCCTCAGGGCAGGCAAGATGAAAGGAATTAAATTTCTTAATTCTTCACAACAGTTAAAGTGTAGGTATTAATAAAATATGTTTTTGTAGATCATTGTTTATAAGACTGTATGTTATAAATGTCTGTTTTGTGCCTCAATGTTTCTATAGAATTTCTAGGAATTCTATTTAACAGTCCTAGTTCTATAGACAATTTTTTCATCTTTAGCACTCTTTAAGAAGAGGTGTTTCTTCTTTACTGAAATGTTCTTTGTTTTTATTGTCAGTGAAAAAAAATTCTTGTTCTGGTTTGAAAGACACCTAAGAGACACAGAAACGCAATGGGGAATGCACAAAAAATGTCAGTGTTTGATAAGATCTGTTCATTTTAGCAGTAAATAAGGAAAAAATTATATTTTACACATCCAAAAAAGACTATTTTTCAATTTAACAATAAAAGCATACTGAGAAATGCATCTTAGAAGTCAAAAAGGACAATTTTACTTAGCCACTTCCTAATCAAATATAGCTTCACACCACTACAAAAAAGGTAAAACATACATGGGTTATTTGTCTCCTTCTCCCTAGTCAGAATTTAAATAGTCTGGGGATTCTCAAACCACAGATCTGACATATATATGATGTGTGCGAGGGCATGCTTACATGCACTTATTTCTCATCACACTGCATGGGACTAGGAATACTCGCAGGAGTAGCTGACACAGGCAAGCTTGGTTGGCATGTAAGATCTGGTTATTTCCCTCCCATTATTAGTTTGTTCTGTTCTTAACAGGTAATTTCTTAACTACTTACACAATGTCCAATATATGTCATTTTTAAAAAATTTAAGCCAATGCAGAAGAAAGATATAATCATTATCTGAAATGCAACAGTTTATTTCTATTTTCCATATTAATCAGGGAAACAAATATGATATAGCATGAAACACTAATTGGCAGTCCTTGAGATGTTAAATATTGGTTCAGTGGATTACAAAATGAACTGATCTAGTACACCATTTTATGAGTTGAATTGTGTTCCCCACCCCCAAATTCGTATGTTGAAGTCCAAACCCCCAGTATCTCAGATGGTGACTTTATTTGGAAATACGATTGTTGTAGATGTAATTAGTTAGGACGTGGTCATCCTGAAGTAGGGGTAGACCCTTCATCCAGTATGACTGGTGTCCTTATAAAAAGAAGAAATTGGAACCCAGATGTGCACACAGGGAAAATACCATGTGAAGACTGCAATTTTGCTGCCATAGGCCAAAAAGCTACCAGAACCTAAGAGAGAAGCCTGAAATAGATCCTTCCATAGTGCCTCCAGAGGGAGCTGGCCCTGTCAATGCCTTGATATAGAACTTCAGTCTCCCGAATGTAAGACAATAAATATCTATTATTGAAGCCACTGAGTTTGTGATGTTTAATTATGGCAGCCCTGGAAAAATATTACATATCATTTGGACCACATTCTCCTTGACTGTACAGTGCGTAGCTTAGTGTCCGATGGTTAGTAGGCACTAAATAAATGTTTCTAATAATGCAGGAAATATAAGACCAGTTCCTCCTCTCACTGACAAATATTGGAGTTCCTCAGACAACTGCTTTAGATACTCTGGTTTCTAATTGCTACACTGTCTTCCTAGAAAATTTTATTCAGTTATTTTATGTCATTGAGTATCACTTAACAAATCATTATCGTGATACTCTATATAGTTGCTCAGAGTTGGGGGAATCACATCTTCTCCACCCATCCCCTTCCATGTTGCCTTGAATGTCTAGGAGAGTACTGAATTTGCATTCCACCATCTCTTTTACTCACTCTGCCCAGAAGAGGTGCAGGGATTTATCTGGGTGATACAACTTGGAAGACGAACCTGGACCTTCTTGGCTCAGTTCCCCTTTTCTTCCTCCTAAACATTCTACTTTGCCCTTCTGGGAACATATTCTACCCCTACATGGAAGCCCTGCCCTGGTTCCACATTGCCAATGAATAAATTGGTCCTCTGGGTTTTGCCAGAAGCCCTTGATTCTCATATTAAACCTCATCCCTACATGAGCCTTTGTGAACAGTAAATGTGGGAATGTTGTGGATCTTTATTTGCCTTACTCATTTTTTTGTCTTACTTTGTTAAGATGGGAGAGGTGGGTGCTACTTACTGCTTTCCTCTCAGCTTAGTTCACAGTAGCCTGATAAGAAGGTCTATACTCTCCCCCATTAAGGTCTTGTCAAGTATCTTACACACTATAGATATTAAATTCGTGTTTGCTACTGTAATGCTTTATTAATTAAGAATAAAGAAATGGATGAATAAACAGATGAGTTAGATAAACTGGGAGAACTTTGCCCAGTAATCTCTGATGCATCAACAAATATGATTATAGACTTCTCCGAAGACTAGATCCCTTTTTAAGAGATGTCCTACATTTCTCTTGAGAAGTTAATGGTATTACACAGTGGAAGGAAAGTTCATTTGTTCATAGCCAAGCTTCTTGAATGACTGCTTTGTCAGGATAATTCTTTTTTTTTTTTTTTTTTTTTTTGAGACGGAGTCTCGCTCTGTTGCCCAGGCTGGAGTGCAGTGGCACGATCTCCACTCACTGCAAGCTCTGCCTCCCGGGTTCACGCCATTCTCCTGCCTCAGCCTCCCGTGTAGCTTGGACTACAGGCACCCGCAGCTGCACCCGGCTAATTTTTTGTGTTTTTAGTAGAGATGGGGTTTCACCGTGTTAGCCAGGATGGTCTCGATCTCTGTCAGGATAATTCTATATTTTCTTTTCATTCATTTTTTGACCTATTCCAATCTGGCTTCACCAACCACTCCACCGTAAAGGCTGCCATAGCTGGCAGCCAGTGTCACCAGTGATCTGCACATCATTCAGTTCTATAGATTTTATGTCCTTGTCTTGCTGGACTGTGCAGAAGCTTTCGCAACAATTAAGTGTCTTGTCTTCAACACCCTTTGCTTGACTTTTGCAACATGAAGGTTTTTTAATTTTCTCATTGCCTCCATGGCTGCCCTTTCCTCTTCTCCTTTTACCAGTCCGTTCTTTCAGTGACTTAAATGTTGAAGTTCCTCAGACAGCTGCTCCACATTCTTGTTTCCACTTCTCACACTGTCTCTTGGCAATTTCATTTACTCGTGGCTAAAATTGTAGTACCATCCAGCCATATGCTGTTGTCTTTCAGGTTTATTTTTTTTCCAGCTAAGAACTCTCTGACTTGACATCTCCATGAACCTCTAACTCAGTGTGCCCAAAACCATATGTATAGACTGCCCCTACCCCACAGAATCCTGCTCCCCTTTCCCTGTTTCCAATCTCAGTGAATAGCCTTGCCACCCACCATGTCAGGTTATAAAATCTACCCTCTAAATATTTTTTCATCCACTTATTTCTATCTCCATGCCACCCTCATTACTTTTTGAGAGCACAAAAATAACTTTCCACTGCTCTATAAACATCTATTCTTGCCACCCTCAAATCCCCGGAATAGTTAAGGAGATATTTGTGGGAAATGAAAATCTAATTTTGTCATCTACTTCAGTAGAACGTAGCAGTATCTTTGCTCTCAGGACACATTTCCAAATCCTGAGCATGCCTGATAGGGCCTCACCTAATCCAGCTGTCTTATATTTATTTCTCCCTTACCTTCTTCTGAAAGAACCCTCAGATCTCATTGCACATTGAAAAAGAGGTTTTCCCTGACTCTTTATATGAGATTATATGACTATACATATAGAAGATCCCATATACATAAGATTCCTTAGGAAGCACTCATAACACTTAAAATTACTGTATAAAGACTATACATCTTAGCATATTTGGAGTTCCATGAGAGAAAGGATCAATGTATCTCTTGTTCACTCTTCTGTCCTCAGTGCCTGGCACCAGTTGAGTGCATAATAAATATTGATTAACTGAATATTGAATAACTGAATATGTTCAGAGCATGACCTTGCATTTGAACTTTTCAGTGCAGCATGACGTTTTGTATGTTCCATGTACATACCGCAGTATGTATAATTACATGTTGAAACATGCCACAGAAAAGAGAATCTGAAGATAGCAGTGGTACCTATTTTTGCTGCTTTTATTCTACAAAATTTACAAAGGTCAAATCTATATAAGGAATCAGCTAGGAGACTATATCATTAAGGGCCATATTATATTCTTAATTTCCTTTTTAAGGGCAACACAGTGAAAACTTGTAAAGTGTTCTTATATTTTCTAATTTCTAATAGATACTTCAATATTGCTCTCCTAGATTGATGCAGAGGGGGGAAAAATTGGCCCATGCAATTAATAGTGACACCAAGATGATATTCTAATTTACTCATTTAAATAATCTATTAACTTTTGAAGTTATGAAAACAATAGATACCCAACGAAGGCATATGCAAAGAAGATATGTAAAAGAAGCTTTTCCCACCCCCATCCAAATTTACTATCCTGAGTTAATCAAAGCTGACAATCTGTTACACATCCTTGCAGTCTATATACATGCTTATACAGACATATAACTGTATATCACTTAGATGCCTTAATATTTGCTTATTTAGAAAAATAGAATTAATATTATACATTTCTCTGCAACTTAGATTACTCTTCAAATAACAATTATAAGCTCCTTTCAAGGTCAATAGATATTCATTGGTTTTAAACTACATAGGTTTCCATGGTAATGACAAACATTATTTATTTATTTAATTATATTTTCATTGATAGGCATTTATATCATTTCCAGGGTTTTACTGCTACAAACAATATTGCAAAAATAGTATTATATAGGCATAGTTATATAATACTGCCTTTATTTCTAGAGGATATGTTCTCAAAGTGGGATAACTCAAAGTCTGTGTGTATTTGTATTTTTTTATTTTAATAGGCATTATGTTCCCAAACAATTGCAGAATTTTTATATTTCCAAGATGGCTGCCTTATCCTCACATTACCTCTTACTACATTTCAGCCCCTCTGAATCTCAGTAGTGCTCTCCTTCTAGTTTCTGAGTTAAGGAACTTCTTCTTTTACCCTAATGATATTACTTTCTCTCGATGGTACCTGCTCTACTCTTCCCCAACAAATAAGACTCACGGTTTGTCCTTGACAGCAGAAAAACTAAATGGGGGGGGAAATAAATCCATGAATAGCTCAGTAAACATACACATTAGGAGATATTTTAAAAATATCCCCTATACAATTAAGCCTACACTTTGACCAAATTATTTGCCCAATAATCTCATCCCATGAAAAGGGATGAGTCTTTAAAATTATCTCATATACTCACTCTCTGAAGTGCCTACTGATGAGAGCTTTAGAATGTCTCTATTTTCCTACCTTTTCTTCACTTTCTAGAACCTGAGCTTTCCTGAGATAAAGTTTGAAACCCATGGTCTTATTAGGTCTTCATGTATTTTTCTTCTTTCTATAATCTGTCTTTAACACATATGACAAATTTTCAGAAATGTGATCATCTTCCATTTACATTTAACTGTATTATCCAGGATTTACTTCTTCTGTATTAGTTAATCCTCACACTGCTATGAAGAAATACCTGAGACTGGGTAATTTATAAAGGAATGAGGTTTAATTGACTTACAGTTCCACATGGCTGGGGAGGCCTCAGGAAACTTACAATCCTGGTGGAAGGCAAAGGAGAAGCAGGCACCTTCTTCACAGGATGGCAGGATGGAGTAGGGGAAATGTCAGACACTTATAAAACTGTCAGATCTCGTGAGACTCACTCACTACCATGAGAACAGCATGGGGGAAACCTTCCCCATGATCCAATTACCTCCACCTGGTTCTGCCCTTGACATGTGGGGATTACAATTCAAGATGAGATTTTGGATGGGGACACAGCCAAACCATATCATCTTCGTACCTTTTATTTTCTCCCCATATGTTGAGATTTCTGCTCTGATTCAATCATCATGATGTGGTTAGAGTAATTTTTCAAATTTTGCCCTCAGATAAGATACTTGGAGAGTATACATTCAGAACTTTTGCATGTTCAAAAGTTTTTTGCATGTCCAAAAGCTTTTTGCATGTTCAAAAGTCTTTGCCCAGATAGATGAATATCTTGGTAGAGTTAAGTTCTTGGATTATTGTACCTTTTTTTCTCTCAAGTTACTATAGATGTTACCCTCTCTTTGAGCTTAGAGTATTTCAGATAAAAGGTCTGATGCTCTTTAGTTCCTCTTTTCTTTGTAAGTAATCACATCTGTTCAGTATGGAAGCTGCTAAAGTTGCCTTTTAATATTGTAGTTTGGAAATTTCAACTAGATGTATCCAAGTGTCTGCATGTTTCATTAATCTGGCCTCAGATTCAGTGAACTGTTTCAATCTGCAGACTGGTGTTTCTTCATCTTAGATAAATTTTCTTCTATTGTTTATTGACTTATTATTTCTTCCTTGTGTGTTCCTTCTTCTCATTCTGGAACTCATACTGCTTATATGTTGGGGATCTTAGGTCTGTCCTCCAAGCCTGTTATCATTTCTCTTAAGGTATTTTTTGCTCTGTTGTATGGTAGCTCCCCTTAGCTATGAGGGATGTGCTCCAGTACCCCCAGTGGATGCCTGAAACCTCAAATGGTACCAAATCCTATATATACTATACAAAAAAAAAAAAACTATGATAAAATTTAATTTATAAATCAGATGCAGTAAGAGATTAACAACAAATAATAAAGTAGAATAATCATAACAATATACTATTATGAAAGTTATGTGAAGGTGGTCTTTTTCTCTCTCAAACTGTCTTACTGTACTGTAATCATCTGTTTTTGCACCCTGGTCGACCGTGGGTAACTGAAACTATGGAAGAGCTGTGTTTCTTGTTGGCAGAGCTGTATTCCTTTCTGGATTCTCTAGGAAATAATCCATATCCTTGCCTTTTCAAGATTCTAGAGGCCACCAATATTTCTTGGCTTATGGTCTTTTTCTGTCTTCTAAGCCAGCAACATTGCATCTCTTTGGCCATGATTCAGTAGTCAATTCTCCCTCTTACCCTTCTTTTCTGCCTACTTTTTTCACTTTTAAGGACCCTTGTGATTACATTTAATCATAATCATCCGGATGAGGCCATCTGGATAATCAAAGATAATCCCCCCATCTCGGGGTTCTTAATCACATCTGCAGATCATCTTTTGCCATGTAAGGCAATATTCACATATTCCAGGCATTAGGATATGAACATCTTCAGGGGCCCATTCTGCTCACCATACCTGTATTGTGAAATGGTCCTTACATTACATCCTTCAAACCTCCAATTCTGTAAACAACAATAATTAGCTGAAAGATAGATGACAATGAGGAGTGAAAGGAGAACTCAAATAGGCCTAGTGATCATTATGCTTTTTCAGAAATGTTTCCTGTTAGCCTTCATAGAGTTTATTCATGGAGTTTATTCCCTGGTACAGCATTCTCCATACTCAGTCCAGAGTTACCATGGCTGGAGTGACTAACCACATGCTCTTGTTCTCTTACAGAATCCAGTGAACATGAAGACAAGAGTGCAGGTGCCTCAGGGGAGATGCCCTCCCAGCCTTATCCTGCACCACTGTACAGTCAGCCTGAGGAGCTGAAGGAGCAGATGGATGACACAAAGCCAACTAAACCTGAAGACAGTGAGGAACCAGACCCATTGCCTGATAACTGGGAAATGGCCTATACAGAGAAGGGGGAAGTCTACTTCATTGAGTGAGTTTCACACATTTCTTTCAACATTGCCAAAAAGATCATAGCAGGATATAAATGATGTAGCAAGTTAGACATGAAAAAAAAAAAAAAAACAAAAATCGTGAACTTCTGGTAACATCTTTTTTATTTGTGAGAGAATGATGAGATAGTGCCTTAACACAGTAAAGCATCCTAGAATACAGATATAAATCAAACAATGGATTAAATAATTGCACCCTACAATCTCTTATAACTGTTTCTAAAAAGACAAATCTCCATGTTATGTTATTATTGAATTAGGAATAGTCTAGAGATCATGAGAAAGTGCTTACTCAACTCCTCCTAGGACCCCCATCTTGTCGAAATGAATTTTTTCTCCTATTATCTAAGCTAGTTGCAGGAATATTCACCATCATGTCCGGGAGTTTAATAGAATGCAACTATTTGAAGTAATAGGTCACAAAATAAAAAATATTGATGTTGTTTGTTTGGTTGGTTGGTTGGTTGTCTTTGAGACAAGGTCTCACTCTGTCATCCAGGCTGGAATGCAGTGGCACAATCACAGCTCACAGCAGCCTCGACCTCCAGGGTTTAAGCAGTCCTCCCGCCTCAGCCTCCTGAGTAGCTGGGATCACAGGTGCATGCCACCATGCCTGGCTAATTTTTGTATTTTTAGTAGAGATGGGACTTTGCCTTGTTGCCAAGGCTGGTCTCAAACTCCTGGGCTCAGGTGGTCGCCCACATTGGCCTCACAAAGTGCTGGGATTACAGGGGTGAGCCACTGCACCCAGCCAAAGAAAATGTTTTTAGCATTTGACCCCGATGTCAGATGTCGGTAAAATAATTTGGCTTTGTATAGTTCATTATACTTCCTTTTACTATATTCCATTATATTAATTGCTTACAATTGTTATGACTTGCTAAGGAAACTGTAGTGCAAATCCTGAACTTCTTAGTAATATTCAACCTAATCTTTCTTTTAGGACATTTTTTAAAAATATAATTTTTTATACATCTTAATAGTGTCAGGCTTTTCTTTAGCTTCTTGGATTAAAACAACTTTTTAAAAATTCCAAAATAGAAAATCTTTGCACAAAATTAAGTTGTTGATGTGCACAAGACAACCAAAATGTTCATTAGTAAGAATAAAAACAGAAACTAATGTAAATGAACAACCTTATCCTCTCAAAGTTGTATAAGCCTCAAAGAGTGAAAATAATAGAAACTGAAGTTTTCAGTTTTGACAGTGGATAAAAATATGAAAACTCTGATTATTTAAGAAATACATTAAAACTGGATTTTCTTTTCCAACCTGGAGTGATTTATAACTTAGATCTCTATAGGCAGAATTCAGTTGAGAAATTGAAATGTTACCACATACCAATATTTAATTCTCACGTGAAGTTGGAAACTCTGATACATGTAACCAAGGGACTACATAATCAGATAATTATTCGGTGCTCTGCTTGACTCCAACATGGATGAGAAACAGTGTTTTGTAGAAAATGAATCAATAGTGTTCACCTTTCAGAAAATGTTCTAATTTTAAAAGGAATAGGAATCTCTTACATTATTTCTTATTGCTATAATCAATGACCAAGGCATCTTTTGCCAATTAATTGGAAAATAGAATGTTTAAAAAAGTGAACAATTTAAAATAATCATATCTAGAAACATAATTTTGATATTAATGAAGACAGCATGACATCATTGCAGACCAGAACTCAAAATACAAATCTTATATATGAGGTCACAAATAGATGTTCAGAACAATTGGTGTTCGGAATAAGGAAGTTGATGATATACATATTTTTATTATATAAGACAAGGGGAGTAAGGCTATATGGAAAATAATAAAAGGAAAGCAGCATGACAAGTTGATTAAAGACTGTTTTCTTACAGTGTTTCCAATAATGCAATCATAAAAACTTTTTTTGTGTATGATTGTAAAGTAAACTTTCCTCTTTTAACTACATCAGGTATTGAGGGTATGAAGAAAAGGAACTTCAGAAGACAGAACTTATGTTCCAGGTATATAGGAAGTAGTGAGGGTCGGTCAGGGCTTGAGAGAATCTAGCAAAATGATTCTATGACTCTTGTCAGTCAGCCAGTGTTGGCATTCAAACGTGTAAGATATTTTGTCCTTGCTTTCAAACTTGTTGGCAATATGGGGAAGAGAGACAAAAAGTTATAAACAATTGATCAACAAATTCTGAATTTTGTGATAGTCTTCAGGGAAGCCAAAGCTTAGAATAGATTTAAGATATAAAAGGGTCACCAGAGAGAAGGTGAGATAACATAGACTTGAAAAGTTAGCAATGGGTAGATAGAGCATTCCAGGTATGGGAGCTGTCATTACAAAGACAAAGTCCCTAGGTGTATTAGGAATGGTGAAGAAACCCCTGACCTTACTAGAGAAGTATGTATTAGTTAGTAAATCCCAGGAAATGACTGCTTAGTTTTTGTTTCTGGATCATTAGTGCTTTGAAAGGCAAGCAAAGGAGCGGCATTTGTTGTTGTTGTTTGAGTTTGTTGTTTTTTAATCTTCCTAATGTTGGAGGGAAGGACTGGTGGACAGTATTAGGAGCAGAGATGGATGGAGGTGGAAAATTAAAACAAAGTGAAGGAAACAATTTCATCTGTGGGGAAAGAGCTGATGCTGAGGGAGAATAAGGTGAAAGAAGGAGCCTGGAGTCATGGTGGAAGTGACTGTCTGGAAAGTGATTAACAGAGGAGGCAGGATCGAGGTAGTCTATGACACCTGCTTTTAGTTCCTCCATAGACTGGAGGCATTCCCGCCTGCCTGCTCCCCGACACCCTCTGCCTTACCCCCAGTTTGTGATTCATCTGTCCTTCATAAAGGTTACCTTTGAACCTCAAGATTTGGTGTGATGAACTCAGGTATCACAGAGTGGGCAGTGAATCAGCGTCTTTTTCTCTGGTCCTTCATGTCCGTACCATCTCACCAACAACGTTACAGTTTCCCCTCTCTCTGCCTATGGTTTACTGTGCTTTCCTTTTTCTTTAGTTCACTGATTTTCTCCTGTCTGTTTTCACTCTTTGCCCTGGAATGTTCCTTCCTTTCCTAATTACATTTAAATCAACATTTCCACCCACTGTCATTTATCTGTGAGTTCCTTTGCTTCTATGACAAAGAATTCTTATGGGACTAACAAACTCCATACTATGAAAGGCCCTTGCAAACAGATCTTGTAGAACAGGAGACAGTGATTGGGGAGGGAGCATGGTTGAGCAATAAGACATGTCTTAAGGACAAAGCCACCATATGTCTCAGAGGTAGTCCTGAAGCAGTTATGTACCAGCATGTATGATAGAAAGGGAAAGTAGAAATAGGTTCACATTGTGGCATGGCTCAGTTGAGCTCATTCACATATGCATTACCTCACATACTTGTCATTTTTTTTGTGATAAGAACACTTAAAATCTACTCTCAGCAATTTTCAAAAATATAGTACATATAATTTTTATCAATTAAAAAATAAGTAAAAAAATTTTTTTAAAGGAAAGGTAGAATATCATAAGAGGAAGGTAAACCAGAGGGAAAAGAAAGGAGAAGAAAAATGAGAGAGATTTGTGAGGGAAGAAGTGCTGACATCAGTAAAAACTTTTCTCTTATGCAGATATTGTGGGAGCTGCTTAGAGTAATGAAAGTCTCCTCCGGCAGATCCCACCCTTTCATTAGACTTTGCTGAATTCTGTCTCCTGTAAAATGAAGACCATGACAAAACAGAAAATAAGTGAAACAAGGGAGAATGATTCTTTGGTTCTGTGTATAAGATAGATAGATAGATAGATAGATAGATAGATAGATAGATAGATAGATAGATAGATAGATAGATATAATAGTTATTTCTAAATATAAAGGAACTCTACACTGAAACATTAATTTTAAATATGTAGTTTTAAAAGACATATATTAAACAGTATAGGTTTTGAATTAAGGTAACAAGCAATTCCATTTACTTGTCTTTTATTATGCAATTATGTTTTGAAATATTTATTGGTTTATTTGATCTTGCAAAATAGTTATATGACTCCATCCTTTAGAAGTTCTTCATTTAAGAGGTGAAGGTTTAGAGGTTCTGCATTTAAGAGGCAAAGGTTTTTTTCTGCCCTCAGCAACCCTGGTAAACTAGTGGGCCCACTATGTTTCCCACACTACTCAAACTGCTTCCTTTGATAAAAGCAGATTTCTTCTATCCTGTAGAATGACATTTAATTGGAAAAGGAGAATTGCTGAGAAAATATTTTTATGCAGCATAATTTTAAATTTTGAGTGAGCACACTCTTCCAAACATGCTTTAAAATAGTAATAATGTCTTATGTTTCATAATTTTCAGGAGACTTTTAAATGTATAATACTGTGTAAAACCAGTAGTTTCTTTGACTCGTCATCGTCTTCATTAGCATTATCTTTGAAATAGGCAGTATATTACTTATAAATTCAAATGAGAATATGTAAATTCAAATAGTTATTATATATCAAGCGCCCACCTTTTTAAGGGTGTGTTCAGGTTAACTTAACAACAATGGTTCATCTGTTAAGCATTTATACTCCGTTCACTTAATCCTCACTTTATGAAAGTGAGGCTTTCAGAAGTAACTACTTGCCAAAAAGTCAGACATAGCAAGGGCTCTTTGATTCTATTTATTCAACAGAGGTTTATTGGTCATGTATTATGTCCTGGGAATCATTCTAAATCCTGAAAATACAGTAGTCAAAAAAACTGACAAGATTCAGACTTTCATGGGATGTAGACTGTCTCCGTGGTCCTTGTCCCTAACCAATTTGCTGTGATGCCTGCTTCACATCACCACCGCCCTATAAAGTGTTTGGTTTATCCACGTGTCATAGACGAGACTTTGAGGCATCCTTGGACAAATTAACATTCCCAAGGTCACATAACTCTTTCACTCTACAAAGTCATTCCCATTATTTCATACTACCTCCGATATAAACAAACATTGGCTGAGAAAAAAACTAAACTTTTATATTACAAATAGTATTTGTTTTATAAGTTTCTTGGCGAGCAATTCACTACTCCAGAGGCTAAATGTTCCATAAAAGAAGAACTGCCACAGGGTTAATCTGGATTGACATGCTTTGGGAATCCCATTAAATTGCTTCTTTGTTTGGGAGTCAGTTTAGTTAGTGACACAAAAGAGACTGCTATTGCTTTGGCAAAAAACAAAAAGACAACAAGAACCTATTTGTTTACTGCCATCTTCCTGAATGGCAGTGAACACTATGTCATCTTAAATAACAGGTTTTTAAATGCAGGCTTTTGAAACTGAAAATCACATCTGTGAAAAATGTCATGGCTGTATATGGTTTGCAAATATTTGTCAGGGCTGAATTTGCTTTTAAATTCTAAACAAACAGACAATTAGTTTGTTTCTTTTTGTGTTCCTATTTCTGTATCTCCTTAAGTTTTAATTAAATCATCAATTGCCATTTCCAAAAAAAAAATTAAGCATCATTTATTAAATAAAAGATAAAATACTTTGGAAATTTATTGGATAGAAATACAAAATCAATTTTTTTGGTATGCAGCAACACCAGAAATATACTTTCTTATTCTATACTTGACATATCTTACTAGTCACAAAATCTGGTCTGGGCTTACTGTCAATCGTATTACAAAAACAGGAGATACATTGAATATTTTTTCATAATTTTTTTCTTGTGCCTGCACAAGATTCTGGTATAATTCCCAGACGGAAAATAAACATTTTAGACAAAATAGTGTACAATACACGTCCACAATATCCAAAACAATATTCATAATGAAACTTCTTTAAAAATATTCTCTAAACACCTGAAAGGTAAAATGGCAAATGCAAATATTCATATGCTTAAGAGAAATTGTAGGAATATTATTTAGGAAACAACCACTAAAGTGCTCATTGACAGTAGTTTTATTTGTGTATTACCTATGTGTAGATAGAAAAAAGTAGTGAAACTTTGGGTGAGTGGAGTCTTGAAGGAACAAGTTTCCACTGTTTATCACGTTAGATATATCCAATCATTGCCTTTAATAATTATTTTGAAATGATATAGAAGGAAGAGAAAGTCTTTTGGAAAACGTTGTAATTATCCTGATGATTTTATTGACTATGGTGTAAAATCTACTCAATTTATATACCTTTAAAAATTAATGTTTATCAGCAAGCTAACACATGAACAGAAAACCAAACACTGCATGTTCTCACTCATAAGTGGGAGTTGAACAATGAGAACACATGGACACAGGGAGGGGAGCATCACACAGGGCCTATTGGAGGGTAGGGAGCTAGGGGAGGGATAGCATTGGGAAAAATACTTAATGTGGATGACAGGTTGGTGGGTGCAGCAAACCACCATGGCATGTGTATACCTATGTAACAAACTTGCACATTCTGCACATGTATCCCAGAACTTATAATAATAATAAAAGTGTTTGTTTAAACCTAAAGTCAAGTCATCAGTCTGTTATTACTGCCTCTGAACCTATATCACTACTACTATTGAAACCTTATCATCCACAGACATTTTGAATTGCTATTGACTCCAGAATATTTACCTGAACCTTGTTTATCTTGTTCAGAAGATTGTTTTATGCAATCAAATGTCACTGGCTTTAATCTCTTGTTATTCTTCTGGCGTGGTATTTCCCAGGGTGGAGAGAAATATCATTTAGCTATCAGTTTAAGATTGAGATTCAGAATTGGCTATTTGGAGGACTTATTAATCATCGTTTTAAGTCTGTTTCTAGTTTTAGAGAAAACAGAGCAAAGGAAAGGAATGTGTTTAATAATAAAAGTTTTTCATTTCACTAAGAACATTTCAATTGATGAAATTGAATTTTTCCAATAGCTGTACAGCAGTGAAAACATTTTGCTCTGGCGATATTAAAGAAGGAAAGAAAAGAAAAGGAAACAGAAATTAGGAATGGAGAACATGTTTTAATATTAGGTTTGAATTAGGTTACCCTTGAAGATCCAGTTATGTATATACCTAAGAAATGGAAAAGAGGTTTGTGCCCTGACTGGACAAACAATAGTGTAAATAATAGAGTGAATGAAAAGCTGGAACAGAAAAATAGAATATGGCATGATCTATAAGAAAAATTTAAGTTTTGCTCCTAACAAATAGTGCATCCATTGATAGCATTTCTTAATAACATAATTCTTTAATATCGCTTCTAAGACCAAATATTCATATGTAGATTATATGAATCAGCTTTCTAAGAAGACTTCATTTTAGGAAAATATTCAGATTTGAATGAAGAAAAATTGATTTGAAAGTGATTCAGGGCCAGGCATGGTGGTTCATGCCTGTAATCCCAGCACTTTGGAGGCCAAGGCAGGCAGATTGCTTGACCTCAGGAATTTGACCCCATCTCTACAAAAAAAAAAAAAAAAAAAAATGCAAAAATTAACCGGGTATGTGGCATGCACCTGTAGTCCCAGCTACCTGGGGGCTGAGGTGGGAGAATCACTTGATCCCAGGAGGTGGAGGTGGCAGTGAGCCAAGATCATGCCATTGCACTTCAGCCTGGGCAATAGAGTCAGATCCTGTCCAAAAAAAAAAAAAAAAGAAAAAAGAAAAAGAAAGTGATTCAAATACAGAATTTAAGTTTATAAGGAGAAAACTTTTCCAGTGATATTATCAATGCCTCCTCAATCACAATGCTCTCTTTCGTCTCTATGAACATGGAACTTAATATCATACTTACTAAGTGCAAAGCATTTACATTTAAAAAGGAATTCAATAATTACTGTCCATAAATAGTAGGTAAAGGTCTGTTTCTAAACTACTGGCAGAAGCTGGGAAACAGACTCTTGATTACTATCCCAGGGAGTGAAATGAAGTACCTCAGTATAAAAAGTCAAGTGTGAGGTTCCAGATGCCTCTGGTTTCAGACCAAAAAAAAAAAAAAAAAAAAAAGAAAGAAAGAAAACCTTGTACCTGGAAGTCAGATATATCTGGGTTTCATGCTAGCTGGCTCTTTCAGTTTCATGCACTAGCTATTTAGCCTTGGGCAAGTTACTCACCTTCCCCCAACCTGGGTTTCTCCATCTATAAAATGGAATTCATAATACTTAGCCACAAAGGCTCATTAGCATTAAATGAAGGGACATTTCTGAAAGTTCTGCTGCTTTCCCTGACACAGTAGACAATCGAGAAATGACACGAGATAGTGAGAATAACTTTGCAATGGTGTGCTGCACTGTAAATAGCTTTTCCTGTTGAAATGAAGCATGTTCTATGTGAGAAGAATGTTTTCTCAGAAGATAGGGTATTATTTAACCTGCTGCTTCTGTCAGTTTGGCAAAATTTAAGCTTACAAGTTGTACAGGAATGTCTGTTCATTGCTGATCCGCCTATTGCATATTTTCAAGGCCATTCTGATATGAATTTAAACTAGAAATGCGGACTTGACTGAAATTTCACTTCTGGCTTATTCCAGTCCTCTAGACAGACCCAGTGTTTAGTTTAACATCAGAGAAGAGTTTGGGATATGCCCATATGATAAACCATTGTTTTTGGTTTTCATCTCAGTTTTAAAATATGACATTAACTGAACTTAAATAGCTACTGGCTTTTTCACTTGACCTCTCACTTTTCATGATCATCACATTCGCTTTATCCTAAAAATACATGAAGTAGTATATTAGTGTGATTCAAAGTTCCTAGAAAATATTTGTTGCATTCTCCGGCTGGAATAAGAAAAGCTTCTGTGCAAATGTAGCCTGTGTATGTGTATGTGTCTCTGTTAAGGAAACTTGAATTGAAATATAAAATTATCTAGTATTTTCTTTTCCTGGTATTTATGTGACACACAGTTTGGATAGATGCAGAAAACTGATGTCATGCACCTGAATCTGCCCTAGCTAGGAACTGAAAGGAAATAACTTCCTTAAACCTGATAGTACACAGAATGTGGAAAAAATCCCTCAATGATCCATTTTGAACACAGTTTCCTGCCCGACATTTAATTCTGTTTGCAAATGGAATTATTAAGGTTTAAAATATGTAATTTAAGGGAAGTGGAAGAGCTGGTTGGTCTGTTGTCTCCCAATGCATTAAAAATATCCTATTTGCAAGGAATCTTGGAGGAGCCTGCAAATTACAAGGCTGGTGAGAACCACTGTTGAAAAATACTGTGCTGGATCTTCATGTGATGTTTAAGACAATTACTGGAGGTAACTACTACCCACATTGCTTTCAGAATCGTTTCTGAAGATCAGCTAAAAATGGTGTTAACTATAAGAGACTCAATCTGTCAAAATGTATTAAAGTGACATACCGTTAATGCTAGTTCAACCTAAAAAAAATCAACCTGTAATGAAATGCTTTATATAAACTCAGGAAAGCTGGAAAATTCACAGTTCTCTACTAAATTAGCCAGTATTTGAGACCCATGGTGGTGTGCAGTAGAAATGGTAATTGGACTCTCTGCAGTGGCTTAGTAATGTTCCCTTAATACTTACCCAAGGATGTGTTTGCTTTTGTGAATATGTCTAAGGAGCCTAGAAATGACTTTTCTCCAAAAAGGGGAAAGGATTTGGAAGAAGCAGGTGAGGACAAAAAGAAGAGAAATGTATTTTCCTGCTTACTTCCCAAGATTTCTCCCCACCTCATAGAAACATAGACATACACACACACACACACAATTTGGCTGAGGCATGTCTATAAAGAACATTTTTTAAGTGATTTTTTTAAAAATGAGAGCAGCAAACACTGAACCCAGTGCCCCTATCCTCACATTAGGAATAGTCAGAACCTGCATCCTTAAGCTTCAAGTCTTTAGTTCAGAAGAAAATGCTGGATTATGTTGACATACAAACGAAGGCCAGAACCAGATGAAAGTGCCTGCAATACTTTATATCCTTCTAAAACTTGATAATGAAGCACCACCAGACTTTACAAGGGTCAAATTGAGGAAAAATAAAAGCTGGCATGCTCTCCCAATGATTTATTATTTGATCAAATTCACAGCTTTTATCTGATCAACTTATTAGAGCCCGTTGAGAGGCATTTATCATCGAAGAGCTCTTAAATGTTAAGAATGTGATGGAGAATACTTTGTCTTTATCCCATGTGGAAGTCAGAAATAAAATGGCATCTTCTTCAGCAGCAGAAACTTCATGACCCAAGGGTCTTTGTGTCACAATTCTGAAATCATAGATGGCTCTATACCTACACAGATGGGATCGATGATCATTCAGAAAATGCTATTTGAAGAGTGATTTAACACCTCAGAATAGCTTTCTGCTACCCATCTTGACTCCAACCTCCCTCCTTCCTGCCTTGAAAGTTCCTCCATTAAGAAGGAACTTGGTTTTTACATATTTGTGATTAAATATAGTGCTTGGGTGAATTTTCTGACCTTCATTGCAAGTACAGACTGGTTTATCAGATTATCTAGCTAACATTTGTGGTTATGATTGGCAACATATAGTTAAATTTCATTAAATAAAGAGAATACATGTGAAATTTGTATCATCATTACCATTTTGACCTCCTTACAACTGTGCTAAAGTATGTCTATTACCTGGCTCTGATTTCTATTTCCATCTTCTCTTCTATTCTTCCTTTCATGTTTCATTCATTGGCCTTCTGACTGTTCCCTGGAAACACCTCAAATGTTCCCACACCTGTGCCTTTGCTCCTTCTTTTCCCAAGGCCCTCACAAATGTTGCATTCTTGATAATTTGTCCATTGGTAGATGAGATCCCTTGAGACAGCTGTACACAGTAAATATTTTGGCCCTGATGAGCAATTACGAGCCATGAGTGGTTCTTGAATTGTAATGTGCGTAAGAAGTACTGGGAGTGCTTGCCAGTGATGGAGATTGTGTAGCCCCATCTCAAAGATTTGTATTTGATAGTTCTTTGTGGACCCAGAATATGCATTGTTAATATGCATTGTCCACCAGGTAATTCCAAGGCAGGTTATTTCACAACCACTTTAAGAAACGCTAAGAATATCTCTCCTTTACTTTTTAAATTTCTGGCAAAAGTCTTACAAGAAAACATTTTTTCAAAAATATTATTTTATCATTAATTTCTGGAAATTCCATTTCAGAAACATTAGAATGCAGGCAGTCTTGTCCCCTGCCTTCTGAGCTGGGTTGAAAGTATTTGGATGAAAGATAGTTTAATGTGAGTTAATAAAATTGCTATTAATCACTTATTGAGAAAATGCAGGAATCCCAAGAACATGCTATAATCTGCATCACTTTTGTACTGCCTCTGCCAGCTCTGTAGTTAAAGGGTAACAAAACAACTGTTTATGAAAAGGGTAGGTTTAAGATGAAAATAATTCTTTTGCAAAACTCAGGAAACATTATCAGAGCCCGTGGACTGTGCTCTTCCAACTGGAGAATCCTGTATTTGTAATAAATTCCTTTTGCTCTGGATGAGTTCTGCATTTTCAATGAGGTTAACTTGGCAACATTCTAGTTGATTTTAATAAAAATAGCTGCTTTGAGGACAGGGAGCTGAGGTTGCCAAATTTACAGCTGCCTTGCACAATTACTCTTACACCTCCTTCAGGGCTACTTAGAACCAGTAAGCAAATTAAGTGTATCGATTGCAATTTTGTTGGACTAACCCGGCTTTTTTTTTTTTTCTTAAGGAATAAACTTGATTCCTTTTAGTATGTGTCTGTTCAGAGTGATCTCTTTTCTTTTCAGCCATAACACAAAGACAACATCATGGCTGGATCCACGACTTGCGAAAAAGGCTAAACCTCCAGAAGAGTGCAAAGAAAATGGTAGGTTATGAAGTTTTTATGGTGTTCAGCAATGTGCTTTGAGAATGTTTGTGTTTCTTCAGCGAGAGTCTCACCTGAAGAGGCAGTCATCTAGCTGAAACAATTTTAACGATGTAATGTTTAATGCTCAGAGAAGAGAGAGAATTAACTCGGCATTTCAGCAGGGCCATGTGGTTTTGCTTTTTCTCTCCGAGGAGACTGTGCTGAATATCACAGCTCTGTCGTCTCTGTTGGTTCTGTCTGACTCCTGGCCTGACTTTCCACTACCTACTAAGGACTTTTTGTTAGCAATAGGTCGCTCTGAGGACTCTGATCTTTTAATTGGGGTCAGATATGATGCATAAGAGAAACAGTTTGTGGCACTATAATATTTGAGTTTGTTTTCAAAGGCATAGCATTCTAGCAATTATTAAGGACTCAGTAATATAAAGAAATGCTTTCCTTGAATCAAGCATTTAAATAAAATAACCAGTTGCCTGAATGTCTTAGGTTAGCCTTAGTATTTTCCAGTTCTCAATGTTCTAATATTGACCTGCTTTAAAATAGACTGTTTTCATGCATGTGAAGAATTTTTTTAAAATAATTTTGAGGACTAGATAAATGTAAACCTTGTTTTTTAAATTCATAAATTATATGGGTGAAGTCTGTTACTGATGATACTTGTAATTTTTTAAAAATATTGAGTTTAAAGGAGCACATATAGTTTAAGATGATCAATAGCATACTCTCTAATGATTTATTATATGACCACATTCACATTCTTTATGTGATTAAATTATTAGAGCTCTGTTCAGAGGTTTCTGTCATTGAGGAGCTCTTAAAGGTGAAGAAAACAGCAGAGAATATTTGAACTTTAAACAAAGTTTTTAAAAAGTTAACTTTTAAAAAAGTGTCTAATTCTAAAATGCCTTTCTTTTCAAGCATAATTCTGACTTTCTCAGATACTATCCACATGACATTGTGCATTCCTATATTATAAGGTAACTGTTCACAGGCTAGGGACTGAGTTAAATTAAAAATTAGAGATTGTAATTTATATGAACATATATAAATGTACAAATATCCAGTTTTAGTTTATATTTAATTTTGTATTCATAACCACATCTGTACCTTTCTGTATAATAGTACAACTGTATGCAGTTGAATCCCATACAATTATTGTATGACCTGAACTTGTAAGCATGATTGGATTATATTTCATTGACACTAATGAAACATGTGTTACAAAATGTGATAGTCTGAAAATTAACATAACCTGTTCTGAGAGTTATGATTTACTTATGCCACAGTTGTAAAACCTTAGTAAATCCTAATTAAAGTGAATTTAACAATTTTGCAGTTCTGTGACATATTGAACTTCTCAGCTGCCTTGCACCTTTGAGTTGTGCTTTTTATTATAAAAAGCTACTAAAATCAAATTTTAAAATCCTGAGAGAGATGCAAGCATGACATATTGCATAATCATAACATTTCAGCATTGTTTTTCCCACATCTGTGCTTATCAGACTTCACAAGATGGTAGATGCCTACAATATGATGCTGGTGTCCTCTGAACCAAATGTCATTGAGAAACAAGTTCTAGAATTTAGTTTATAGATCGGGATGATTTGTAACTTGGTCAACTGCTGTTTGTTTTCATTTACTACAAAATAAATAATTCACAGACTCTAGTCATTATATTATTGGACCATTTTTACAGTGGAAACTAACATCTACTTTGTTAGAATGTTATTATTCTGGACACCTATTTTAAGTTTTCCTGCCAAGAAAAGTGCTTTTAGGTAACATTGTTACCTATGTTTTACTTTTCTTTAAATGACATAGATTAGTATTACTTAATAACAACACTAGATGTTAATGGATTGCTATTGAACTTGCCAGCTAAGTCATGATTCTTCATATGTATCACACTTCAGCTCAGAGAAAAGTTAATACAGTAATTTTCTGAATGCAGGAATATATATAAAATGTGTATTAAAAAATGTAGAGGCTCCAATGATGATATCTTTTTCCAGCAAAGATTTGCCGTTCCTCTGGTAGGCAGATAGAGTGAAAGCTAATTACCCTAATCCAAACCAGAACTGAGCCAGCGTGAGGTTGGGTTGAGTTTGCGCTGTACTTTGAGTGTTTGGCCACCAGAGTTTTCAACTAACAGCCTAGTGCAGGTTGGCAAACATTTTCTGTCAAGGGCCAGGTAATAAAGACTTTAGGTTTTGCAGGTCATTCAGTTTCTTTGCACTCATTGTACAAAAGCAGCATATGTCAATATATAAAGGTCATGCATGTGTTCTGATAAGGATTTATGTATGGACATCAAAATTTGAGTTTTGGATACTTTCTTTGTACTTTCTTATTATTTTTCTTTCTTTTTTTATTTTTTTTTAACCAGAGGAAGCAGCTTTTATTGATGGGTTGTCTCCTGAAACCAGAAAGACTATGTACTCTATTCCAGTTACCCCCATGCCTCCAGGACCGCATATTGTTCCACTTAGGGGGAGGATAAAAATTGCCTCTTGATTTTCCAAAGACCAGTCTTTGCTTCCCTGTGCAGCCTTAGAAACCCAGTAGCAATACTGCTTGGTGTGTTGGCTTTTTTTCCGCCCCTCCTCCTGCTGCAGCTACTTAGTGACAACTAGAGGTGGAGGGTGTCCCAGGAAGCAGTTAGATGAGTTAAGTGTGATACACAGGAAAACAGGACCGAAGCCTATCAAAAGTCCCTCTGCCCTGCCTCAGTGGCTTGGTCCTTCATTGGTTGCATTTCTCTTTGTGCTGGAATACCCCCTTCTGAATCAGAACAGGGATTTCCACTGCCAGCCGTGGACCCAGCCCCAGAGCCATGGGATGGGCTAGTTCAAATTTGGGTATGTTCCTGGCCCACAAAGATTTGAAATGATCCATCAGGCATATTTTGCCACCTCTGTACATCTTTGCTGTCTTTCCATCCAGCTCGGGGACTGCAATTTCTGGGGCAGTAGTAAGATATGTGATAAGAATTTCAAACTCGTTGTCAAAATCACATTTCAGGAGGTCATGGATATACCAACACTTTCCAAACCACCGAGTCGCTACCTTGTTGGACTCCAGTTGGAACCATCATTGTTGGCGTTCTTGTTGTTCTCCACATACCAGATAAGGGACTGATACTCCTTCTTCAGTCGCTGCACCCACAACTCCCAATCTTGGGGTCCTGCATTAGTCTTCAGTGCCAGAATCTCAGACAGAACATGTCAGGTGGCCTCGTCTGCCATCTTGGGCCAGGGCGAGTTTTATATACTTTCACATAACAAAATATTATTCTTCTTTTGATTTTTCCTCAACTATTCGAAAATGTGTAAACTATTCTTAGCCCATGGGCCACACAAAAATTGGGGCGGGCTGAATTTGATCCACAGGACAAACTGTAATCTACCATGTTTGTGTGGGACTCTACTCTTGGCAGGTCTTGAACACCAATATTTTTAAATATTTTTTTTCTCAGGATTGCCAGTCTCCCAAAAATCTGAGGTGTTTTTCAGGGGATTTAGCGTAACTCTTTTGCTTCTAGATCCTACAGCTCCAGAACTGACAAATGTCAGGAGATAACTGACTGACTGTTTGAAATCTCTCACATCTATATTTGTCACTCCAGTGCCTCAAGAGTCTTCACTCTTCTGGTTTCTTTGATGTCCAGCAGCGGCGTTTTCCCCAGGCCGAGTCTATACTGTTCTAAGAGCCCAGATTCAACAAAAAGCATCTGCAAATTCTTCCTTCACCTCTCCAGGGTTCCCTTTTGAGAATCATGTTGCTTCAGCTAGTTTCTGATTTCTTTCAGCTGCTTATTTTTTTACATTTTATCTAGACTTTCTGTTTTCTCATGTCTAATAAGCTACTCACTCCATCCTATCTGGTAGCAGAAATTTTAGTGCAGTAATTTTAAAATTGTACATTTTGGATGATACTGGGCTGGATGTCATAAAATCTTTACTGTTATCCTAATTTACATTTTAATAACTGAAGATTATATATTATTTTGTCATATATGTGTGTTCAGTATGTATGAATGTATAGAGGTATGTAGTGTATGTAGATATGTATCTGGAAATGTTTGCATCTTCAGATCTGTTTACATAAATGAGTAAAGTTAATTCCTAGTCCAATTAATATAAGAGGAAGAAAAGTAAAAGAGAGATGAGAGGGGATGCTAACTAGAGAAAAAACTAACAAAAGTGTTCTCATTGGTATTAAGGAGAAACAGGACATGGATGGCTCAGAACAAATATATATTAAACAAGCACTTAGTCTGCTGACAGTAAAGCAATCATTTTGCCTTTTTACTTAAAGGATAATACTGCTACTAAATGTGAAAACATACTTCCTTCTCTCACAATAGGGTTGGAAATACTGAAGTCATTATGTTCTGTGCATTTGTCATAGCTCTGTACACTTTTGGAGTTTTAGCAGCAGTCTACATGGCAGAAAAAACGTCTCCACCTACTACTGGATTCTAATATTAGTATTTGGGGGAGTGCTGTTTAGCAAGCCAATATAGTCTTTTTTAAAATGCCACAGAAATAGCAGTTAACCACTGAATAACTTGGATGCAAGATTGGTTAAAGTGTGTGTAAAGCCCCATCATATTTCTACCCTCAGAGTCAGCAATATGGGATCCTTCTGAGACATTTTCAATCACAAGCATTTCTGTGCTGACATCCCATGAGCGTTGCTGGATTAGAATCCATTTCAAAAGTGAAGTAAGCCTTGTAGGACCATTCTTTTCTGAAAGTTGAAATGTTATTAAACCCACTAGGATCACACTATAATGTACAGGAGAAGAAATTGTTTAAGATTTGGAGTCAGGAAAAACTGTTCCAAACCCAAATCTGTGGGTTCTTGGGCAAGGTACTTAATCTCTGGGAGCCTAGATTTTCTTACCTGTAAAATGGGAGTTTTACTTCTTTCATGCAGATTTACCTTCACATGTTGGAAGCACCATGATTGTAGCACCATCAATTCTAAATAACTGATCATTTTCTTTCCTTCAGATAATACTCTGAGCCAGCAAATGAGCCTTACAGAAGATAACTGGGAAAAAATTCTGAATAGTTATCCTACCTTAACAGCTTTGAATTACTGTAGAATGTCCTGGCAAAATGGAAATGAACAAATCCATATAGGCTAAAATTATCCATCTAGGTAATTCCAACCTGATAGTAATACACTGGGTGCCTTCCCCCCTTCAACCTGTTAAGCTGTCTCTAAATGTTCATGAAGTTATAATTACATCTGCATGAACTGGGTGACTTTGTTTCTATATTCAATACGTATGAATTTTAAGTGAGTTTTCTTATGTTACTACAGGAAAAAAAAATTACATAATCTTAACCCATTTACCTGCATGAGTAGTGCATTTCAATTGGAATTAACTAATGCTTTGAACTAATTAATTAATCTATCTTTTTAAAAAAGTGTCCACAATGTGCATGAACAAAGACAGCATATGCCATGCTTTATAATACTTATTAAACAGGATGTTTTTCAGCAGAAGGAAGTTGCCTTTCTAAAATAGTAGAAAACACTAATTAGTTTCAATTCATTTCTTAAATGAGTTTTATAAAACTGACACACTGATTAAAACGTTCATACTTTTATGTTCATATTTCAGATTCTGTTTCTAAATTACATTGTTTATCTTCCCTTAAATAGGGGCTTTGGCCTTCTCATTAAATTTGTTTTGATAATTAGTGATCCTAATTTCTCAAGAAAATTAAGTATGACCAAATTAATTTTACCTTTCAGTATTTATCTTTCTAATCTGATAAACCTGCTAAGATTATGTTCGCAAAGCACCTTGGAATCTTTCCTCAAGGAAGAACTCATAAAAAGATTCTAACAGTATTAACTATTCAAGTACTAAAAGTTCAAAACTGTAAAAACTATTTATATGCAAATATTGAACACCTATCTTGAAATATAATAAATTAACTTGAATGCGATTTTGTTTTTGTACTGATATTTTATATGTTTGTGAAAAAGGAAGAAATTTCAAATATCCTAATAGAAGCAATTCTTTTGTAGCTGGCTGGTATTAGTCGTGATGTGCTTTAGCAACATTTTGAGGTATGCTTCATCCAATAATATAGTGCCCTTTCCAGTCTTTTCAGGTCAGAAGTACTCAGAAATACCAACATTTTAGGACTATGAATCTTTTGTGGAGGAAATAGTACAATTTATCGAAAATAAATCAGGTAGGATGGATATTCCACTGTTGTGCACCAGTACCAAATTTTGGATTGTGACTGGCATCTGTTCTCGTTGGCCCCAGAATCTGTTATTGATTGGTTTATGTCCAGACCATAAAAGTTATTAAGTATTTTGAATATCCTTCCTGCACCAATGATTTATGTATTTTCCTCTTCTACCTGTTAATATTTCATGTGGCTATAAAGTAGTGCCTAGGTAAGGATTACAAAATTCTGTCCTACTTTGTTTCTTAATTGCTCAAGTTACTCGCATGTAGAGCAATGAATTATATCTTGTCGTTACTCCTCAATGCATACAACTTTTAAAATAATAATGACATCATCAAATCGGGTTTGCACAGTAGCAGAATGATTTCAAAATTTTTCAAATATGACTTTTTAAAACCGTTTTAAATTTTGAAATAATTATAAATTCCCAGGAAGTTACTAAGGAATTTACAGGAAGGTCTTAGACGCCCCTCACTAGCCTCCCCCAATGTTAACTTATAAAAATCCAGTACAATATCAAAACCAGAAAATTGGTAGTAGTACAATCTACAGAGCTTACTTCATGTTTTGCCAGGTACTCGTCTGTGTGTGTGTATGTGTGTGTGTGTGTGTGTATGTGTGTGTAGTTTCATGTGATGATATCACATGTGTAGTTATACATAAATATGACCGCAGTCAAAATTCAGAACTGTTTCATCACCACAGGGCTCCCTTATGCTACCCCTTCATAGCCATGCTTATCTCCTCCCCTTAACCAGTCCCTAACCCTTGACAGCTACTGATCTGTTCTTCATTTCAGTAACTTTGTTTCAAAAATATCCTACAAATGGAATCATAATGTGTGTAAACTTTTGAGATTGACTTTTCTACTCAAAATAATTCTATTGAAATACATTCTAGTGTGTGTATCAATAGTTTGCTACTTTTTATTGCAGTATACTATGCCAGTAGGCTATGGCATGGATGTACCACAGTCTGTTTTAGGGTACCCATTGAAAGACTTGTGGGTTTATCCAGTTTTTGGCTAATATGAATGAATAAAGCTGCTATGAACGTTTGTATACAGATTTTTGTGTGAACATAGGTTTTCACTTCTCTAAGTACCCAAGAGTGCAGTTGCTGGATTATATACTAAGTGCATTTCAGTTTTGGGACAAACTGCCAAACTGTTTTCTAGAATGGGTATGCTCTTTTACATTCCTACCAGCAGTGAACAAGTGATCCAATTTCTCTGCATCCTTGCCAGCATTTGAGGTTATGAGTATTTTTTAAATTTTAGCCATTCTGACAGGTGTATAGTGATACTGCTTTTTTGTTTTAATTTGCATTTCCCTAATTGCTAATGATACTGCACATCTTTTTATATGATTATTTGTCATATCTATATCCTAATTAGTGGCAAATCTGATCATGTCTTTTGCCAGTTGTTTGCTTTTTAAACTCAGTTTTGAAAGTTCTTTATGTATACAAGTTCCTTTACATATCTTTACAGATGTGTTGCTTATGAACATTTTCTCCAAGTCTGCAATTTGTCTTTCCATTCCCTTAACAGGATCTTTTATGGATAAATATTTTTAACCTTGATAAATCCGGGTGATCATTTTTCCTTTTATGAATCAGACTTTTGGTAGTAAGTCTTAGAACTCTTCAATCTAGCCCCAGGTCCAAAATTATTTTTCATACTTTTTCTAAATATTGTATAGTTTTACTTTTTATGTTTAAGTCAGTGGTGTACTTTGAGTTAATTTTTGTTTAATGTGTAAGAGTTAGGGTAAGGTTCTCTATTTTTTTTTCCTATGGATGTCCAACTGTTCCAGCACCATTTGATGAAAAGGCTATTCTTCTTCCATGGAATTGTGTGTGCACCTTTGTCATAAACTGTTGGATTCTGTTCATCTATGGGTTTATTCCTTCACTTGTACTACACTGTCTTGATTCTTGCAGCTATATAGTAAACCTTAATATTGAGGTAGAGTGATTGATATGGTTTGGCTCTGTGTCCGCACCCAAATCTCACCTTGAGTTGCAATACCCATGTGTCGAGGGAGGGACCTGTAATCCCCATGTGTCAAGAGAGGGAAGTGATTGTATTATGGGGCAGTTTGCCCCATGCTGTTCTCATGATAGTGAGTGAATTCTCACAAGATCTAATGGTTTTATAAATGGTAGTTTTTCCTGCACTCACACACACCCTCTCTCTCACCTATCGCCATGTAAGATATGCCTGCTTCCCCTTCTGCCATGAATATAAGTTTCCTGAAGCCTCCTCAGCCATGTAGAACTGTGAGTCAATTAAACTGCTTTTCTTTATGAATTACTCAGTCTCAGAAAGTTCTTTATAGCAGCGTGGGAACAGATTAATACAGTGATATTTCCTACTTTACTCTTATCAAAATTGTCTTAGATATTTTAGGTCTTTTGCCTTTTTATATAAATTTTAGAATAAGCTTTTCTAGAACTACAAAAACCTTGTTGGGATTCTGATAGGAATTGTATTAAACTTCCAGATTAAGTTGACAATAATATATATCTTTACTGTGTTGAGTATTCCAATCCATGAACGTGATAAGCCCTTCCATTTATTTAAGCCTTCTTTGAGTTCTTTCATCAGCATTTTGTAATTTCAGCAAAAGTATTTTGCACGTTTTGTTTAGTGTATACCTAAGTGTTCCATTTTCTTTGAACAATGTAAATGGGTATTGTGTTTTTAATTTCAGTCTCTGTATGTTTGTTGTTAGAATATATACATGAGATTGATTTTCATGTGTTGGTCATAGATCTCAAGTACTTGCTGAAATCATTTATTTGTAGGAACTTTTTTGGCAGATTTCTTGTAATTTCTGCATCTACACTATTTTCAATTGATCTAATCATAAGATATTTCTTGTTTAAACTGTTGACATGGTAGGTTACATTGAGTGATTTTTAAATATTAAATAAACCTTGCATACCTGGGATAAGTCCAACTTGGACATGGTGAATAATTATTTTTATATACTGTTTTATTTAACTTGATAATATTTTATTGAGGATTTTTGTGTCTGTTCATGAGAAATACTGGTCTGTAATTTTTTTTGTACTGTCTTTATTGGGTTTCAGTATCATAGTAATACAAGCCACATAAAATGAGTAGGTAAGCATTCCTTCCTCTTCTATTTTCTGGAAAAGATTGTGTAAAATTGGTGTCAATTTTTTCTTTAAATATCTGGTAAAATTCTCCAGTAAAACAACTGTCCTGGATATTTTTTTCAAGAGGATTTTAAGTACAAATTCAATTGCTTTAATGGTTATGGGATTATTCAGGTTATGCATTTCATCTTGTTAGTTTTGGTAGTTTGTAGTTTTATAGGAATTGGTTCGTTGCTTCCAAGTTGGTGAAATAGAAACAATTTCAAGTTTTTGAATTTTTTGGATAAACTTTGTGGATCTGTCCTTAATTTCATTGTTCTGTCCTGTTATATCCACTCTGTTACTGACCCACCCAGCAAGATTTTAATTCCTATTATTTTATTTTTCCATTCTCTAATTTCTATTTAGTGCTTTATTATAACTTCCATTTCTTTACTGAGATTTTTTGTTTCAAGAGAATTCATAATTGCTTGTTAAAGCAATTTTATGATGGCTGCTTTAAAATCCTTGTCAGATAAATTTGACATTTCATTTTTCTTGGTTATCAGAATTAGTTTATTGTCTTTTCTCATCCAACTTATTTGTCCTGGTTCATGGCTTATATTTATGTTTATCCTGGACATTCTTTATACAGACCATTTTTAAATGGACATTTAAAATAAAACCTATCATTTTACCCAAGAATGTCTGTGTTTTGGTTTGTTATGTAGGTTCTGGCCTGTTTCGTAGGCTGTAGTTCCAAATGCATTTAGTTTGCACAGCTCTTCAATGCTATTTTGGTCTGCTTAGTTCTCCTGACTTTGGAGCTCTTCATATATTCCTGCTGGTGCCACTTGCAAATTACAGAAAGCACTTCTCTAGGTCACCTATTGTGACTAGTAGGGATGTTAGACACTGGATCTGTAGGATGGAAAGTGTTTTCTCTGGCCTGTTATCTCTGCCCACATGATATAGGCAGGTATGGGGAAAAGGATGGGTCCCCCATACCGGATTTTGCTACCAATTGATAACAAATGTTGCCTTCAGACAAAAAAGAGCAAACATTATTTTGTGTTTTGATACCAAAACTATGTAAAGAACCCAAACAGATTTAAAACCATAATTCCAAAGGTGCTACTTCAAATCAGCAATGCAAAATCAATGTGAAATTGTATTGATTGTGTTTGTCTCTGAACTTCTTACTACTAAGCTGTAATTTTTAGAGATTATATTATTTTCCATATTTAACCAGGTTTGATGTCAGGGATTCACTGACCTCACCAGTGCAGGTGCTTCCAGCTGCCGCTATGGATGCAAGATGTGTTACCCTTTCTGGGATCTCCTGATGCCACCACTTACGGGTTAAAGGGACCTACTACTGCTGCTAGGTATGGGTCAGGAAAAAGACTGCCCCATGTCCCAGTTACTCTCCCCCTTTCCTTTCCCTCAGCCAGAGAAAGTAGGCTTTTCTCTTTTGTTTGCTTGCTTTTGTTGTTTGTTGACACCTGTTGTCCATTCTAGGCTGAAGGTCTTCTTAGTGTGCTATCTGAGATATATGGGAGAGAAAAGAAAGTCCTATACATTTGCTGTGGCATCATTTCCTAATTCCTGCCTTCTTCTTTCCATCTTTCAGGGTCTTTTGTGAATGTCTGTTAAGTTGTTTCCAGGATATTTAGCTGTATTTGGAGAGGAGGAAATGGGGAAAATTGGGTCTACACCATCTTGTTTGGAACCAGATGTCTAAATATGACCTCTGGTGCCAATTGATAACAGTACTTTAAAACTTGAAAATTGTTCTCACATAACATTCTCTCTGTTGAATCTACTTTGTGATGTAGGTAGAGATTTTGAACTCCCATTTTTCAGATAATTATGTTATAGTCCAAAGGATTTAGGGGCCTGATCTAATAAATGTAAATAGAAAATGAGACTTAGATCCAAGTCATCTGAGTTTAAAATGGATATCAGTGTTGTGTCCACCATTTAATACCACAAGATGCCTAAACTAGAGACATTCAGGCCTAAAAACATGTTAAGGGAAACTAGATTAAATATTTTTCCGTTAGATGAGTTCATGTTCTTAGCAGGGGCATGGATGATGCTGGAAACCATCACTCTCAGCAAACTAACACAAGAACAAAAAACCAAATACCACATGTTCTCACTCATAAGGGGAAGCTGAACTATGAGAACACATGGACACAGCGGGGGAACATCACACACCAGGGCCCACTGGGGGGTAGGGTGCTAGGGGAGGGATAGCATTAGGAGAAATACCTAATGTAGATGATGGGTTGATGGGTGCAGCAAACCACCATGGCACGTGTATACCTATGTAACAAACCTGCATGTTCTGCACATGTACCCCAGAACTTAAAGTATAATAAAAAATAAAATAAAATTTCCTTTAAAACTTTGCATTTAAAACCTATAAGAAGGGAAAATTTTTTCAAATATTCTCAGTGTTTTCCCTAGGACATCTTATCAGTAAATAGACTGATCAGTATAATTTGTAATTATTTTAATTGTCATATAATTTACATTCTTGATATGGTTTGGCTGTGTCCCCACCCAAATCTCATCTTGAATTGTAGTAATCCCCATGTGTCAAGGGTGGGACCAGGTGGAAATAATTAAATCATGGGGGCGGTTTCCCCCATATTGTTCTTGTGGTAGTGAGTAAGTCTCACGAGATCTGATGGTTTTATAAATGGGAGTTCCTCTGCATGAGCTCACTTGCCTGCTGCCATGTAAGATACCCCTTTGCTCTTCCTTCATCTTCTGCCATGATTGTGAGGCCTCCCCAGCCATGTGGAACTGTGAGTCAATTAAACTTCTCTCCTTTATAAATTACCCAGTCTCGGGTCTGTCTTTATTAGCAGTGTGAGAACAGACTAATATAATTCTTAAACTTACAGGGTAAATTTAGCTCTCTGAAAGATATTATAAAATAAGTATTATATTCTGTGTTCTTACAACATTTTTAAAAAGAATTAGCTTCTTTTGTTTTCTATGCCTTCACAATTTTTAAAAATAGATGCTCACTATAGTCCACATAATGTTGGAACAATCTCTGTAAGAGCTAAATGTGAGTCTCTGTCAATCACACTGCCAGGCATGGCATTAAGCTTCCCTCAGTGGTTAGGTTTGCTCAACAATGCAGAAAGCAAAACAGAAAGGTGAAGCACTGATCTGAATATTATAGACAAGTTTTCTCAGAAATGGGAGAAACAGATCCAGATCATCAACCCAAAGCCAAGTAATTGAACATTAACTACGGCTTTTAGTTGGAAAAAAGAAGAAGGGTTTAATTTCAGTTGCTGAAGTGAGACGATCTGATTTCCCTCTCAGTACATGTAATTTTAAGGTTTCTTAAATGCTATGCATCATAAAACAGTACATTCCAAGACTGATGATGATTTTTAAAACATTTTTTTTTTACTAGTGAGAATAAAAAATAGCACTTATGATACAATTCCGTGCATAATTGTGACCTAACCACCAAGCATCTCAAAGTGTCTGGAATAATATCGATTCAGTGATGCCAGTCACACAGCTATCCATGTTACTGTTAAAGACCCATATCTACCAGGAATTATCTTTCCAGTAGCCTAAAATTTTATGTCCTGTCTGTGGGAACTCCTTGGGCATAAAAATGTTGCCCTCAGACAAAAAAGAGCAAACATTGTTTTGTGTTTTGATACCAAAACTATGTAAAGAACCCAAATAGATTTAGAACCACAATTCCCAAGGCACTACTTCAAATCAGCAATGCAAAATCAATGTGAAATTGTATTGATTGTGTTTGTCCCTGAACTTCTTACTACTAAGTTGTAATTCTTGGAGATTATATTATTTTCCATATTTGGCCTATAAAATTAGCCCTTGACATTTTTTCCTGGTTTCCCAGTATTTGTTTTCATTGAGAAATATTTTAATTTCTCCCACAGTATCTTTTCAGGTTATCCTAATTTATATTCTTTCTTTGCCTTCACATTGGTTTAACTAACGTAAACTTTTCCTTTGAGGCTGATTTACTCCCACTCCCACCCCAGTGGTTTAAGGCTACAAAAAAGAGTGGCTTTTTCCTTCCAATTCTAGTACTTAGTTCTTACATGATATCGTAAGTCATTTTACTCATTTTAATGCAATTTCTCTGCAAACAAAGTAAGTGGATCTGGTTGTCCATATGACAAACACTCGTTGGATAACCTCTCTGTTTGTAGAATTAAACTATTTGCCATGAAACATGCAAATAAACACAACTTCTGAACCCAGTTTTCAAGGAGCAGTATAGTGGAGAGATAGTATATTAAGCTCCTCAAAAATAAAGAGGAGAGTTTAACACTGGTGTGAGGAGTCATCCACCAAACAAGAATGAAATGAAAAACCACTGACTGTGAACCCAGGAGTGTTCCAAGAAGGCTTGGGGAAAGAGAGGAAATTTGAGCAGAATTTTAAAGATGGGTTGGATTTAGAGTCATTCCTAAATGTTCAAGTTCTACTAGATTGCTTCGTTTGGTGACCTTCTCTTTTCTCCTCAACCCTTGTCCCTACGTTATTGTTCCCAATCCTGTGGCTTGACTTCCCATCTAGATGCTGATGACTCTCTTTTTCCTTCCAACTCTGATTAATTCTGTCTGCTATTATGAATACATTTAAGTGTTATATCCATTTCTCATTATTCTATTAAGCTGCATTTCTGTGATATTATTATTTCTAGGTAATTTCAGTTCACTCCATCTTCCACCCCTACTCTAGCCAGGTCTGTATTTGTTATATTACCTTTCCTTTCAAGTTCTTTCTATTACTAAACTATTATTCTTTTCTTATCTATGTTCTTCTAATCTTGATTCTGTGTTTTTCTCTATGAAATCCTTCATGGAGGAAAATATTTCTTATACTTAATAAAATGTGTTCTCTTAAAACTGCCTTTTCGTAAAAGGATGTCCCCTTTCACTGCTCACAATAGTGTACTATCCAGCTGTTCTTTCACCTCACTTTCCGTATTCAGCATAAATCCAGGGTTTATGTGTTTGTATTCAAGATGCTACATGATTTATGTATCATTCTGTTTAATTTTTTTTTTCTTGGGAGCAATGCCAGCTGTTGCTATTGTTTCATTTTTTCCACTGCGATTACTAAAACTGTGTTGTTGCCATTGAAAAAGCATACACACAAGATTCGGATAGTAGCATTCATGGATCTTCCTCGGGGCTAGAGTTCAAAAAGGTCCAGACGTCAACTTGCTATATTGATAGAATATGGATTTGAATTCCAAGTACTGATGGAACTCCTCATAAGATTATGACCCAAGAAAGGGATAGATGAACAACATAAAACTTGAAGTACCATGATGTGGACTTCCCATTTTTTTTTTTATTTTACAACAAAAAATAATAGTTTTCCAATAGTTTGAGTTTTTAGCAAAAGCATCAGAGTATTCTCCTTTGAATTGACTTCCCTATGTTTGAGCACATTTTAAGTTAATATGTAAAATTAAATTTATCTTAATAATATATACACTATATTTTCTAGAAAAACAAATCTGTTGTATTTGTTTCTCACCTTTATGTGGGAAATTTTTCATTAACTTCTACAGGTAGAAGATTATGTCTTCATTAGTATATGTATGAGTTGACAGTCTTCTGGTCTTGTTTGTCTATTTGCCATTCAGATTCTACTGGAAACTTTATTTTGTACAGAGAATTTTGCTTCATAGAATTGGAAGCTTGTTTGAGGTTTATTTAAAGTGTGTAGCTCTCACTCTGAATTTTGAAAGTGTACTGCCTTTTGCTTTGTCCATCAATAGGGCTTGGCAATCTTCAATCACTATTATATTTAATTTGTTTTAATCCTAGTACCTGGAGTTGTGTCCTATTAGCCCTTTGTGCAGCATGGTTTTGAAATTACCTTTTCCATCCAGTCTGAAATTCAGCTTGTGCGTTTTCTGGGGAGCATAGCCAAATGAAAATCCCATCTCCTAAGCTGATGCACTATTACATAGATTCCTTTTTCACTGTCTTTACACAACTTGCAGCTTACCAGATACCTGATTCTGTAAAGCCAACAGTTCCCTTTACACAATTGTAAAGAGGAAGCCCACCTTGCATATAAATAAAGAGATATCTGTGATAATTTTTTTCTCCAATAAGATAGTGTTCCCATTGGCTTAATCTTACAGTCATATCATCGTATGGGATAGTGTCTGAGAAAGCCTTTGTAAACTGTAAAGCCTAAAACACACTGGTTAATGTTGTTATTGTGGGGATGCAGGGTGTGTAACCTGATATGTGCCAGAGACTGTTCCCTGGTGATGACAGGGGCTCAGATGGTAACGAAAAACCAAAGCATTGAGTTGGGGGAGGTTGTAGCTGTTTCATAACTGGTTCACTTTTTATATGTATCTGACCAGAGAACTCATTTAAGATTTGTCCTCACTTTCCTTTTTCCCTGGCTTATTTCCTACCACTTTTGGGCTTTTTTTTATGGTCTGTGTCTGACTTAGAGCTTTCTACTAGTGAGTTTATTTGGAATGAGGAAGGCTGAAGAAGTGTTGTGTTTAGATCTCCGGAAGGAAACTACTGCATCCTTGTGTAACTGCATAAGGGAAGAAATATGTGTGTATGTGTGTCAGTGTGTCTGTGTATTGTACATCATTGGGAGTGGTGAAAAAGAGTGCATGGTAAATGCACCCGGATCAATTAGGAAGGACTTCATTTAGAAGATGGATGTTTGCACTGAATTTTAGAGAACTGAAGAAGTACATCATACCAGAGAGAGAGAAAGAAACTTGTTTTACATGTGGATTTAGTTGGAGGAAGGTTATAGATGGGAGAGAACGGTAGATTTTTATGACTAAAGATTTTTATGATTTTTATGACTGAATCAAGTGTATAGTCATATGTAAATATAAAAATAGATGAGCATAGTGAAGATGAAAGGCAGAAATGTTACAAAGTTGTAGGAGAACAGAGGCAAATACTTGTGTGCCATCAAAAAAATCTGTAGATTCAATTTATTATCCTACATATGATGGTCTTAAGCTATAGAAAATGTAGTCCTGGGCCTCAGCCAAGAAGCTTGCAGGTTAGTTGAAAAATAGCTAAGTAATGGGATCAGATGGTAGCAATCCAGAAACACTTTGAGTCCCTATTATAGGCTGTGTGATCTTGTGCCTCAGTTGCTTCTGTGGGTATTTGTTGTTCACAGAACATTTTTTTCTAAAGCATTTTCACAGATGTCAATTGTTATCTTAATGAGCACTTTATTAAACAGTAAAAATTAATATTCACATTCAAGAGATCAAGGCTTCAAGAGGTATAATAATTTCCCCCAAACTAATTGCTGGTTGAACTGCAACTAGAATCCTTCCCTTGTGGTTCCTCAGCTGGTGACCTTTCCCCTATACTACCTTGCCACTAGGCATGCAGCAGAGCCCAGGGATAGACAACCATCAGGAGTCCCTGGGATTTATAATGCTCACCAGATTCCTCTCCTAGAAGATGTCGAGCATCAGTACCACTGTAGCTATCATAAGCAGAAACAACAGCATATGTTTAGGATGATGCACTTAGCATTATTATGCAACTTAGGAATTCATGCTTAAAGGAATGCTTGAGTGCTCTCCCAACATTCCACTGGGTTTATAACGTCACATTAAGAGGAATGATATTGCAGTTACCATTTGCTAGTATCATTCAGAGCACATGTTACCTGCCATTCTTAGAAATACAGTATTCCCTAAAGAATGGTAAAAAGTGTCTTCAACTTATTAAATGCTTAGCTTTCTTCAAGAGCAATGTGCAATCCTTAAATTTTTTATTATTATTAAAAAAGATGTTAATTGGCTCCTTTACTGCCTTGGAGAAAATAGATTGTAAATTTTTTGATCTAGGAAATGTTATCAAGTGCTCCTAGGTTATATAATATTTATTGTCTATATTTGTCTTATCTTGAAAATTGTTGCCTTCTATTCAAAGGACATTTTCCTTTTGCGTACGGTATACCTTTTGTGCTGGTATATCCAGCAAAGAAATGACTATTTTTTAAACTAAATGTGAGATAGCAGTTTTAAGACATTAATACAGATTGGAAAAATAAAGTTTTCCACGAGAGCAAATTCATAATAGCATCAAAAATGGTGATGCAACATTTAAAAGGATAAGAGATGATCATCTGCAAACCTAGTTAATGTAAACACTTGATAATATCCAGAGAGTTCTCAGTCATGTGACTACAGAGAGGAAACAAGATACTCTGTAAGAACATAGGCTCTGGAGCCACACGGCTTGGATTCAGATCCTGGTTTTGCCATTTTTTGGCTGTGTAAACTTGCCACTTATTGACTGCGTGAACTTGTTCTGTAAGTAATTCCCCTTACTTTTTTTTTTTTTCTTTGAGATGGAGTCTTGCTGTGTTGCCCAGGCTGGAGTGCAGTGGTGCAATGTCGCTCACTGCAACCTCCACCTCCTGAGTTCAAGTGATTCTCCTACCTCAGCCTCCTAAGTAGCTGGGATTACAAGTGCCCACCACCATACCTGCCTAATTTTTGTATTTTTCGTAGAGACGGGGTTTCACTATGCTGATCAGGCTGATCTCAAGCTCCTGACCTCATTGATTCACCACCTCGTCCTCCCAAAGGGCTGGGATTACAGGCATGAACCACGAGCCCAGCCCCTCCTACTATTATTAAGTAAACTGTATCATTTCACTTTTAACAGTTTTTCTTTAGACTCCTATATGGAAGAAAATACTTTGAAATATGCATAGAAGTATGTCTAATCATAAATAAAATCCCCAGAATTGATTGAATACATTCTTGCTCTCTACTTCATCACTAGTTTTATGTTACTGTATTTAATATTAATGGTTACCATGTATCAAGTAATTTGTGGGTGCTAAGAGTATTACATATATTGTCTCCTTTAATCTCCACAACAGCCCGGTGCTATCCCTGTTTTACAGGGAAAGAAACTTTTGATCAGTGAATTATTCTAGGAAAGAAGGCATTGAAAATTAAATCTAAGAAAAGATAGCTCCATTCACATCAGAGTTTTCTTCTTGTGTCTCACTCCATTTTAATTGTCTTTGATAGTAGCACTGAAACAGCATGATACATTTCCTCTTTTAAAAGATCAACAGGTGGTGTGATCCTATGTGTGATCTTCTTAATGGAATACAATTGATCAGCATAATTCACCTTTTAAAACATATTCATTTCTAACACAATATAATTGGCACTCGAGCTGACGTTGGCCATGAGAATCATACATAAAACAATATGAATGTTTCATTCTTAGGCAAGAACAAGATATGTGTGAACTTGTGAAGTCGTTTTGGTCAACCACTAAAATTTACTCCTGCCACGAACGGCTTACCTCAAAGGCACATCAACATATATTTTTTGTTAATTTCACATATCCTGAGCTTGACAGTATAGCTAACCTTATTGTAAAGTATTTTATCTCGTTGAAATGACAACTTTACGTGTTAGTCACATGATGTCTACATAACAGACCCATTGTGCTCAGCCAATAGATTGGAATTTTCTTTTCATTTCAAAATTTGCTTCCATAAGCATTAATAAATTATCACTTCTCTCTCTATTTTCTATGGAAGCAATAATTTATTGGCTGGCCCAAATTACTTTATAAGTCCATGTATGCTGTGTAACATCTTAAAAGTGGAAATTTTATGTTGTTTTTTGATCACTGCATGTCCAAAAATGTTCTACAGAGCTGATTATGTTGCATCAGAAGAAAATGGTGAACAGAAAAGGTGAATTATATTAGCTTTACTCCATTAAGAATAAAAACATACAAGATCTTTTAAACATCTTTCTGCAGCCATTCATTCATAATCCCCACCACTAAATAAAGGAGAAACAATGCATTTCTGCATATTAAAATGTTCCAACCAATGTATCATTATCACTTATGTCCCAATTTCCTGTTATTTTCATTTTAAGTTAAACAGTGCTGGTTAAACCTAGTTTCCATTGTTAATGAGTGGTCTGGATATAAATGACAAATTCCACAGTGGTCAGAGCAAAAGGTACAAAATGTAGCATATTACTTACAAAGAGAGTGACAATATCTCTAAGTTCAGTTCTGTTTGGGTCAACAGTTATTTCTCCACCATTGTCATGCTAAGCACCGTGCTAGAGACTTGAGTGTGAAAAATGAGAAATGATCCTTAAGGTGGTTTTACAACTTGATGATGAGACAGTTGCATGATTGGAGTTTTGCAAAGAAAATGCAGGGGCTGATTTCCACAGCAGGCTTAGGGAACACAGAGGAGGAAGACTGCCTGTGTCTGCGGCATTTAGGGAAGCTGCATTGTATATATTCTGCATGAGATTTGCTGACCATTCGTTGGTTTAAAGGACCATGCTAGGCACTGGGTAGACACGGAAGAAAAACATGCACAAAAAAATAGAAAGATTTCCTTTTGTTTTATTATCCCATGCTGCGATGATTACCGGAAGGATGAGGGGAAGGAAAATCAGGAGTATTTGAGAGTGGGCTGAGATCCAGTATTCTCAGAATTCTAAATTGGAACATTAGGAATCTCATCCCAGAGGTAAAGTTAATATAATGCAGGTTCCCCATATAGGAGCCAAAATGAGTAGGCTCCAGACCTACACTACTATTCAAGATAGTATGCCTCTAAAAAGATAATTGGGAGAAATAAAATTAACTATTTTATAAAGAGAAGTCTTCAAATTTGCATGTGGCATGACCAGTCTTTTTTTTTTTTTTTTTTTTTTTTTTACCTGGGCTAATCCCAAAGAGAGAAAAGCAATATGGTCTCATTAGTATGGATTTAGGATAGCTTTTCACTTAGGCGACTTCGTGTACAGTTGTGTAGCACATGTTCTTCAATTCTTCTTGACTAAAGAAACAAGACGTTAAGTGGAGGTTATTTCATATGGCACAGCACCAAGGACCTTGTCTCATCTTTGAGACTCTCTCTGCTCTCTGGAGTTTAGGAAGGTGTCCACACAGAATAAGTAAATAAAAATAAAATGATGCAGTGCTTTACCTCCCATTTGCTCCGTATCTCTAATGCTTCTAGTTCTAGGTTATTTCATGAATAGTAGTTACATTTGCCTATGCAAGTCTTAATTTAGTTTTATATGGAAATTAATAATGATGTGCTTAGTTTACAGAGAGTATATATATTTGTGTAAGATGTCAAATGGATATATATCATAAACTGTGTTTAAACTTGTTTTCTGAGAATATGAAGTTCACATAATTGAGAACAAATGTTAATTTGGTCACTAGTTTATTGTTTATTTAACATTGACTTATTTGAAACAGAAGAATTGTTTAGGCAAGGAATGTTGTTGAATCATTGCCTCCTTAAATCTGAACATGGTACCTGAAATTCCTCTCGTAACTGTTGACCATTATCCTGCCCACCCGTATATGAATTTGCTATTATTAACCTTCTGACTTGGCTACACTTGTGTCACCTCTGCCAGACTCCTACCTCAGTCAGATTTATTAGCTGCAAGCAGCAGCACCTTATCCATCACGTCTGTCACAAAGAACAGTAGCCAAGATGTCAGAGGTGTCCTTTGCTTTTAACCTCCCAATTGTGGTCTGGCAACCAGTAGCTATGTATTTCCATGGATATGATTTTTGTCTATGAAAAAGCAAAGCCAATTATATTAAATAACTTAGAGAAAAGTATAACTTAAGAGACTGATTTTAAAAAATATTTTATTCTAATTGTGCAATATAGTTGAAATGATTTTTCAGTGGCTTGAAAGAGACGTTGTAAAATAATTTTATAACATGAAGATCCCTATGTAAAAGCAAGAATGACAGCCATAAGACTTTATATACATATATAATATATAGACATATGTATAATTTATATTTGATATACACACATAGAATAATTTGAATGCCTTAAGTTGTCACACGCCCTACCACCCCCTCATCTCCTACAGCCAACGTATGTCATGCATTTATATTATCTGCCTGGACTAGTTAGTAGCCACTGGAGTTTGTGCCCCCTGAGAAAGGAAAGTGATGGATGAGAGAACCATTATTTCTCTACTGTGTGTCAGGTTATGTAGTAGAATCTTTCCATATATTATCTTAATTAAACCTGATAAAACTATGTGAGGCAGGAATTATAATTGTCATTTTACAAATAAGAAAATTCGTCTCTGCAAATTTAGTAAACTAGCCCAAAGTCGCACTAAGTAAAAGTCAAACCAAAGTTTGTTTTGTTTTGTTTTGTTTTTCCAGGTTGTTTGAGTAGGTAATGTGTTAACTGGCCCAAAATGATAAGCAGTGAAAAGTTTTCCATCCACTTCTGTCCCTCCACTACCTAGAATATTTCTCCAAAAATATCCAGGTTTATTGGTTTCTCATATAGTCTTCTAGAGATATGTTTTGTGCATAAAAAGGCAAAAGAAAGATATCTTGCATCAATTGACATAGACCTTTCTTTTTTTTTATTTTGTTTTTAAATAGCTACACAGTTTTCCTTGTGAGATTTTCACATACTTTGTCTATTTAGATTTCTCCTAATGTTCTGCTGTTAAAAACATTATTATAGCAAACAACCTAGTAGCTAAGTCATTTCACACATATATATGAATTCAACTTGTTTTTTCAAATATCAACACAGTTATCTCGGTCCTTTTCCTTTCTAATATGAGGTGTTGCTTTTATCTTATACCAAAATACATTTTATATTGGCAAATTCAACTCTTTCTTATCTATGTTTTATCTAGTATATCACTCTGCCAATAATACCCTCTAATATATTATTGGAGCTTTCTAGATATCTATTAATTTCAGTTCTGACTTACATTTCTCAGCTCCCACTAGTTTAACTCCCAGTACTACTGATAGTTTTTTGTTTTAATTAGACTCTCTTTTTCTTGGCAAAATGTCTGGAGCATTTCAATTAGCCAATTAGTTCTGATCAGTGAAGTGTCTCCTTGGCTCTGTTTTCACCAGGGACAACCTTGCCCGCAAAGGGGCATCTCTTAGGATTACAGGGGTCGAGGCATAGTTGTTTATCCTTAGGGGCTGATTCCTTAAGGTTATTGTGAGGGTTAAATTAGTTAATACATGTAAAATTTAATGGATGTAAACTAGCATGCGCAAAGCACTCCAAATGTGACAGAGAACCAGCATATCACAGTAAGTATGCAGACTCTGAGCCGTGAGCCTGGGTTTGCATCTCCTCGCTGTCCCTTACTAGTTATATAAACTTTGGCAGAATTCTTGACTTCATTGTGCCTCAGTTTCCTCATCTGTAAATGGAATAATTATAGAGCCTACCACTAGGAATGCCACTTGCTTATTCTGTGCTTTTGTGTGAATTGGAGAAAAGTGTATCATCGGGACAGATAGCCATTAATTTTACTACCTAAAGGCATCTTGATGCAAAGAAAGAGTCCCAGGCAAGGTTACAGAACAGGATGCACTGAGGGCTGGATTTCTGCCCCGTCCCAGTCTCTGCCGAGTGCCTTTGAACAAGCAGCCCAATCACGCGACCCTATGCTGTGATCTTGTCTACACTGCAGGATTATCCTATTAAATGAGTTCATACCTGGAGAACACTTAGAACCATCCCACCCCATAATATGCCCTCAGTAAGTACCAACTATTTTCCCGCCTATACCTTTTCACAGTTTATTTCCCAGCCAGGTTTCCCTACAGCAGCACCATTTAAAATTGTCATTTTAAAGCACAAAAGACAAATAGAGAGCTTTTTCTAACACTTCTTTTTGTAGCCAGCACCTATTTTAGTTATTTATAAAACAGTTTGTCTCTGATATATTCCAAATAACATACTTAAATTAGCTAGGCACATGCAAACACACAAATCCTCACAAACACTTTTTTCTCCTTTGGGACAAATTTGAATGGACACAATCACTGATTTAAAAATACCTCCTGCGTTCCCAGCTTGTGTTCACACCTGTGCCCGAGGGAGGCACTTCCAGTGCAAAGTAGAATGGGACACAGAATCTGTCCTCTTTCTAGAGAAGTAAAATGGGTGATGACAGTTCACTGTGCTCCGTGTTAGGCTGAGTGGAAAGGGAGCACAAAGTAGGGGCTGAGCAAATAGCAGATGAGAAAAGGGGCTCAATAAGGTGTGATGCTGGAGTTGTTCCAAAGGGTAAGAAAGCAGTCAGGAAAATGGAATTTCATGCAAATTGAGGGCAAAGCGGCTTAACAAATTCCATTTCACTGTGATGCAGGCTTTGATTAGCAAGGAGGATGTAAAGAGCAAGTGGTTGAAGCCGGAATGGGGTGGTCCATGAAAGAGGTCAGGATAGTATTTATAAGTGTGTCCTATAGGTAAGACGTTCCCTTTCGAATGATTTGTACTGAATGTTCACCTATCCCAAAGTGTATTTTAGTGTCTCGCTTTATGGCTGAAGTGCATAGACTTAAGTTAAACCAGAGAAATAATGGCAGTCGGCTACTCAGGAGATGAGAACCTAATGTAAGAGGTATTCTGAAGGAGGAAGGGGTTTGGTGTAAAGATTTGACTGGATGATGATGGAGCTAGCTAATATTTTAACCCTGAAAGTTAAGCAGAGAAATCATAGCCATGGAATAACACACATTTTTCTTTCATTTTCTGCCTCCCATTTAGAGCCTGTTTCATAGAGTTGTTCCATTTCTCTTTCAGAAAAGAAACTATTTCTCAGGTCCTGGTGGTCTGGAAGAAACCTTAGATTTGCTAGTTTGGGGCAAAATAACCTGAAGGTATATCTTTCCGTGATAGTCTACATCTTTTCATAATTACATCTATATCCATGCCATATGGGACACCTAAAATGTCTGAAACAGCATCTTCTCCAGAGAATAGCCTAAGGATTTCTCATAATGAAATGCACATGTTAATAGTACATGGCTTGATAAACCATATTGTGCGAGGTAAACCTCATGCTCTCTAGTAAGGAACATGCCAAAAGTCCTCCATCTAGACATAGTCTCTATGTGCCCATTGCTATCCTATAATACCAGTGTCTCTAATTTAAGATTCATATGCTAGGAACCCTGCCCTGGTTCATGATGACTTTGAATGACCTACCTACAGACACCTGCTCATGTCAGTACAAACTGGGTTAGCTCACTAATGCCATATGTGTGCGCATGTGAAGCCTAGATTCCCTGAATTTAATGGATTAATGCTGAGGACACAAAAAACATTTTTTTGTTGTTTTCTGAGTTTTTTTGCTTGATAAACTACTTGTATTTTCCCCAGGTTAACTATAGTTATTTTTCATATGTCATAATAGGTAAATTTTTCAATTAGTATTCTGAAATAATGTGGGGAAAACTGATTATAGAAGCATAGTTATAATATGTACTATGATAGTATTATTGAATTTAGAAGCTCATTCCTGAGGGTTGATAGTAATGGTATTAATATTCTTAGAATAAAACACACATACTTGCCTTTAGCTCATCATCAAGCATTTCTTAAAGCTGAATAATGGTATGGGAATTTGAAAAGTTGAAGTACCATCCAGAATGACTGACTATCCCTGCTTAAAAAAATACATTTTTTGCATCTATTTGTTCTAAAAAAATCAGATTCTTATTTTATTTTGTAAAAAAAGTATTTGACCTAGGATTTAAAAACACAAACTATATATGTGGGTCATTAATATGTAGAATAAGGTTTTTCTAAAATCTGACCTGCAGGCTAATATTGTTCTTTTGAACAATAATTTTTTTTCTATTCTCTTGAAAATGAGTTAAATTTTATGAACACTTTTGAATCTTACTTGCTGTTGGTTCCTGAAGAAAACCCCCAGAATGAGAAACTCAGGAAGAAGCCTTTAAAAGGGCTACAGGTGTAGGGGGATACAAGCAGGAGGGTTGGCACAAAAGCCAGACAGCGAAAGGACTTCCAAAAGTAAGAATTCGTCAGTAATGATACATGCTGCAGTGAAGTCAGGTAAGGCATGGACTAAAAATTGTCCACTGGATTTCGCAACAAAGATGTTATTAGCAAATTTGGCAGGCATGACTTCTTGGAGTGTCGTGGAGTAGAAGCTAAATAGAAGTGGGTTAAAGCATGAGTGGGAGGGTTATCAAGAAAGATGCATTCGTAGGTCCCAGCAAACTGAAGCATTTCTCAAATATCCTTTTGAAAAATGCTCCAAGGGATAATGATGGTGGTGGTGAGGATGATGATGCTAAAGATAGCAGTAATTATGATAATGATATTTAGCATTTCTTGAGCACCTCCAGTATATCAGATACTGCAATAAGCAATTTACATGTATTATCTCTTACAACCTTTGCAACAATTCCCATTTTACATATAAATGAGATATTGATGGGTTAACTCACTCTTGTTCATCTGCTTCCCTACTTGCTACCTGCCTGCCTGCCCTCCTACCTACCTTCCTCCCCTTTTTCATTCTCCCTTCCTTCCTATTATCTATAGCAAACATTTATTTAACTCTGTTTTAGAGTCTCGGTCTTTTGCTATATTATGCAACAAATCCAACATTAACTAAAACACTGTTTAGTATGCATAGTAGACATGAAAACTAATGACAGTCTTTATTCTTCTTTGCTTCCTAAATGGAAGCCTTTCCTTGTTTACTTGCAATTTCTCTATCTCATCACTTTCTCCATATCAAACCACCCCCATTTGTGAGGGGGAGTTTCCCAGAATGTTATTCTTGCCTCTTTGCTCTCCCCCTTGTATTCTAGGACCTCACATGGTAGCATCTGCTCCCACATATTTAATTGCTATGAGGACTGTACAATTAATACATGTTTTTATTTCTCCACAAAAGCTACTGTGCTTAATGTACAAGGCCTCAGAGACTGTCTGATTAGAATACATCTAAATGAAAGTGGAGAAGACAAAGCTTTTTAAAACTCTCTCTCTGGGTTGGTTCTTTTAACATCCCATCCCAGGAACTTCCAAAACTTCTTTAAACATTACTATCTTTAATCTATGCACTCTGTTCTTGGACCATCTCACTGTCTACTATGTATGTTCCCCTCTACATGTCTTTTCTGTCCCAGCAGTGCTCAGCAAATGCCTCGTTGCTGTCTGTCCTGCTTTTGTGGTACAGCCTCATGCATGCTCACCACAGCTGCCAGCAGCCCTTCTCAGCAGGCACATCTTTTTGGATATAGATGCTCCCTTTCAGAGCACACCACAGGCACCAGGCCCTGTGGGCAAATTACATCAAGAACCATCCTTTTTATTCAAAGGTTCAAGGTGGGCCCCAGATAACATTTTTATAAGCTGCCATTTAACTCTAGCCACAGCCCTCTGAGTAGTCTACATTGACTACATCTCTGGTTTTAAATCCACCCGTTTCTCAATTTAGAAATCTTGTAGAAAGTTATAGTCAAGGTTCACTTGTGTGTGCTGAATGAGAGCAGAATATGTTTATGTTACGTTCAAAATTCTGCCATCAGCTCACCAAAAGACTACATTTTCCGGAACCATGCAGGTTTGTCAAGGCAGGAGGCTTCATGCTTCCTCATTCTCGCATGCTGACTGTGAATATGCCTTCACGCAGCAGCATTATGGTTTTACCCAGATTTTCTAGGAAGCTTTTGATTCTGCCTGTTTGGGAAAATATTGATCATTTAATATGCAAACTGGTAAGTATTTGTAATTACATTTTTGGAAAAAGGTTTTGCAATAACCATGTTCATTGATTTGCTTCCACTAAATCAGCCAGTGAAATCAGAGGCAACTTCTTTAGATTTAATAGAATGTATAATAACTTTAACGTACCTATGATAATTCTACTAGATATGGCAACAGATTTTCAATATTAAAATTCCTTGAGGGTTCTCTTTCTCTCATCATTATTTCTAGTGTTAGACTTTAAAGTCCTGTTCCCAGGTTCCCTTAGATCTAGAGAATGTTAAGTTTATTTCAGAATAGCGATATATTTTTCATTGTCTCTATTTTTATGCCATCATCCTGCTACTTAGTTTCAATGCTGAATGCATCTTTGCCACCTTCACTTTTGGTTTCCATTAACTTAATTTTTATACGATTTTTGTCTGATGACTATAGTCTTTTTCCTGAATTTTTAACAAAAAAAAATGAATAGTGGGATATGGGAGACATTTGTGAGAGAAGATGAAGAATCAATGTAAATTGTGTAGGCAAGGCACAATATATGTTTCATTCAAGTAAATTTTTTCAAAAATTGAGTTTTAAACAAGAGTACACCATGAGTGCCATGGAGTCACATATTTGATTTCAACTATTTTCTTTACATAATTGAATCATAAGTGCTTGAAAATCAGATTCAAACCTCACCTTATAATCACTTAATTTTACATTGTAATCATTTAATTTTTTCTATTTCTTTCTTTTTTTTTTTTTTTTTTTTTTTTTGAGATGGAGTCTCGCTCTTGTTGCCCAAGCTGGAGTGCAATGGTGTGATCTCAGCTCACCGCAACCTCTGCCTCCTGGGTTCAAGCAATTCTCCTGCCTCAGTCTCCTGACTAGCTGGGATTACAGGCATACACCACCACACTCAGCTAATTTTGTATTTTGAGTGGAGATGGGGTTTCTCCACGTTGGTCAGGCTGCTCTCAAACTCCCGACCTCAGGTGATCCACAAACCTCGGCTTCCCAAAGTGTTGGGATTACAGGCGTGAGCCACCGCCCCCGACCTGCTGTTTCTTGTTTACATCACTTCTCTTCAGTGAAATTTTGAAAAGTTCTAAATCCAAAAACAGGAAAAATCCTTGTTTTAGGTTACACCAGCAACATAAAATTATTGTACTCTAAACTGGTTAAAGATTAAAGCTATACAAAATATGAAAATACAGAAAAACTAATAAATCTGATTATTCTAACCAAGAGCAATATATCCCAACACACACACACACACACACCTGTCACGTGTCTTGGAATCTATTTTCTTTTTTGTATTTTTAATGTTTTCTTATACACTTATATTACTCACCAAAATGTAAACCAATAAGGAAACAAACCCTCTCTTAGAGTACTTTTATTTATCAAATTATTTGAAGAGTTAAAAATACTTTTATTGACCTAGCACAGGTAATATGTCTACCTCTTAGCAAACAGTAGGCTCTCAAATATATATTGAATGTTGAAATCATAAATAGCTAGATAGACTGACATAGAAAGAAATATGGGCAGAAAGATGTGTGAAAAGATGGTAAAAGAGATAGAAAAACTGAATGCAGGGATGAAAAGAGGATAGGTAGATAGAACGAATGAAGAAAGACAAAGCATGAAAAAGCAGGAAAGATTTTTTAAAATGTGCGTGTGTGTGCGTGGGCACGTGTGTGTGTGTTTGTGTGTGTGTGTTTTACCAGACCCTTATTGACTCCAGTTGGGATGGCACCCTGTCTGAGAGGTTGAAGAAGAGACCTAGAGCCAGTGAATGAGACATAAGGTTTATTGAGGACTTACATATAGGGCAGTGTCCAGGAGTGGCAGGCTGGACTGGATAACAGCTACCATTTGTAAAAAGTATGCAGATTATATAGCATTTTCACAAAGCAACATCCACCTAGCAACCTCCACGTAGTAACCTCCATTTAACCCAAAGCAAAGGGCCTCAGTGCCTTGCACATCCTGCGTTCCAAGAAATGGGCTAGGGATTCAGATGTCCTTTGTAAATAAGGAGTAAACCTCCAGGTTGGCCGTTCAAAGATTCCTTAACTTGGAACTCTGAACACCCCTTCTTAGACCACACTGTCATTCTCAGTGTGTGCCTAAGTTATTGCTGTCCAAGTGCATCTGCGATACAGTGTGTGTATATCATCTATCTCTGACATGTGTTGGCAAATTAAATGGCAATATTTTACACACAATTCATTAACAACATGGAAATCTGGTTTGAATTTTCAAAATAACTATCAGTTTGAAATGACACTTAGAACAAGTACCTTGTTTTCACCTAAATGTAGTAACCATGCAGTTAAATGTAGAATTATTTTTCTAATTGCTGAGCTAAAGGGCAGTTTCACAATGAACATGTGTGACCTGCGTAAGTTACCTCACTACATTGATTCACGCACTCAGTTGTTTTCTGTGATATGCCAGTATACCTTTTGGGTAACCAACCAAATCTCAGATGGCTATAGGATTTGCTTCTGGATGTTTCGTATAACTTATTGGAAGAATAAGTGTAATCACAAGATGCCATATCAAAGTAATTGGTAGAGTGAAAGCCAGCTATACACAGGGGTTGGATATTAAATTCTTATCTTGTGTTGTCTTTTTGAGAAACATTAGAAGACAGGCAAAATAAATGCCCTGGGGTGCAGCCCAACAGATGTCCATTCATGGTAAGTAATTCAGCACTTGTGAAATCTGCATCATCACTATTTCTGCATTCACCAAAATGGCTCTGGCTATTCTCACCACTGATTTGGTTTAGAGGTAATTCTGTGTTTTTCTTGTCAGCTTAAATAAATGTAAAACACTCACCTTTTCAGAATCTAAAGGTCATTCTCAAATGCCGTAAGTGAAGACACTGAATTGTCTTAAAACCTTTGCTTATTCATTGAAATATTAGATTTAAAATGATTGCATACAGCATAGCTGAAAAACATTTGAGTAAGAGAAAATATCTGCATGAAAATAAAGTGTTCAATTAAGTTTTATGGGATTCATTGCACACTTAATTAAAGTAATCTTTATCTCTACTGCTCACCATGCTCATTTAACAAGAAAATGGAGGAATATTAAATTTGTGGAATATGTCCCATATCAGTATATTTTCCAAAATACGTAAGTATGAAGTAATTGAAAATACCTTTGCTCTTAAGAGGTTTTAAATATTCAGCCTCTGCATTTATAATTAATTTAAAGACTCCATTTTTAGAGCCCTCATAGATGTAACTAAAAAAGGAAATGAGCCATAAAAGTGTTAATAGTACCTTTTGCCCAGGACTCTCTACTCACCAAAGTTTACGCAAAGTATATCTAGGTAATAACGAGAAGATGAGAATTCTGCTTTTAAATGGTTCTATCTAGTGCAGATTATTATGCAACTCTTAATGAAATGTTTTATATTGATTATATTCAAAAGTTGCCTTGCCATATCTCAAGGATTTTAGTTATCAATCTGGTATACATTTGTAAAACATGGATTGATGGAAGTGTAAAAGCAGTTTCTGTGTTTACTTATGAAATACAAAAATACTCAATTATTTTACTGTTTAAAAAGTGCAAATGTACTTTGTATGCTCTTTTATTAAACTGAGTATTATCAGTCAACTGCTTCTAAGTTAAAGACAATCATAACTTTGATTGCTCTTACATTTGAATTTTTGAATTTCTATTTCCTTCAGAAAAAAGGAATGGGCCGGGCACGGTGGCTCATGCCTGTAATCCCAACACTTTGGGAGGCCAAGACGGGCAGATCACGAGGTCAGGAGATTGAGACCATCCTGGCTAACACGGTGAAACCCCATCTCTACTAAAAATACAAAAAGTTAGCTGGGTGTGGTGGCAGGCGCCTGTAGTCCCAGCTACTCGGGAGGCTGAGGCAAGAGAATGGCATGAACCCGAGGGGTGGAGCTGGCAGTGAGCTGAGATCGCACCACTGCACTCCAGCCTGGGCGACAAAGCGAGACTCCGTCTCAAAAAAATGGAATGAATCGTTAGCAGCTTCTTTTCCACTTCTCAAGACAAAAACAAAGAAACCACACTAACAAAAAACAGATTGCAGCAAAGGTGATTTCCCTTTACCTTTTTAAACTATTACTTGTTACTCATGTAACATAACTTAAACTATTATTTAATTGTATAAAATGGAAAATGGGAAAAGTATATATACACTTGCACACATATATGCATATATATACATACACATACATAAACACACATCAAAACAAATACATAAACTTCATAAAGCAATCCTCCTTTCATCTCGCCAACAGTTTCAAAATTAGTAGTTTTACTACGTGACTGCCCTTCAAGCCTGTGGTGTTGAAAATATTAGAACAATATGGTTTCAACAGGAATATAAGATACTTAATTCAATTTTACTCTTTTATTCTTTTTTTTTTTTTTTTTTTTTTTTTTTTTTTTTTTTTTTTTTTTTTGAGAGGGAGTTTTGCCCTGTCTCTAGGCTGGAGTGTGGTGGCATGATCTCGGCTCACTGCAACCGCCCTAGTTCAAGTGATTCTTCTGCCTCAGCCTCCTGAGCAGCTGGGATTACAGGTGCCTGCCACCACGCCCAGCTAATTTTTGTATTTTTAATAGAGATGGGGTTTCACCATGTTAGCCAGGATGGTATCGATCTCCTGACCTTGTGATCTGCCCACCTCAGCCTCCCAAAGTGCTGGGATTACAGACATTAGCCACTGTGCCCATCCTACTCTTTTATTCTATTAAAACTATATATAGACTATAAATTCAGCATTATGGAACATGAAAATAAATTCTTCAGTTTGTGCATATTATTAAAGACTTTGGAGATTATTGAATATACTTGTGCAAAAATCTTTATTTTTCAAAGTATAATGTATTGAAAAGCACATATAGGCTTTAGAGATACAGAAGTGGATTTGAATCTCAGCTCTTACACTGACTAGTCTGTGCCCTGGGACAATTTACATCATTGCTATGAGCTTTATTTTTAGTCTATAAAAATAGAAGTGATTATTACATTACTGTGAGGATTAAATGAGTTAATATGTAAAATGTCTAACATACGACCTGCTACCTCTGTAAGGTCTGTATAAGTGTTGGTCTTTTTCTCTCCCTTTCTCCTTTTTATTATTTTTATTAAAATAACTTGGACTATCATGTTTTAAAAACGTATCATATGTCTAGCACTCTGCTAAACATTTTAAGATATATTATATTACACAATCCTCAGAAGGACCCTCAGTAGACATTATTATTCCAATTTGGAAAATAGGGAAATTGAGACTTACAGAGCTGAACTATCTTGCTCAAAGGTCCATCAGCCAGTAAATGGTAGATTCTTATTTCCAACCTAAGGCCTGGATTTGAACCTAGGAGAATCTGACTTATTAATCTGTTCTTCCAAAAGAATTCCCAAAGCATCCTTCTTGACTCTGTGATAAGGGAATAATATAGAAAACTTGTCATCATGGTCTGAAGATTTAAGAGAGTTTGAGAAGAAGGATTGAGTTTGACGCCACGAAAGTCAACCATGTGCCAATCGCTACGAGTAACCAACTAGTTTGCTGACACCTAAAGCGGGCAGGGTTAGTGGGTGGAAAGCAGCTCTCCCTGACATCCTCAAACATAGTGAAGTGAAAGGAAAGAGGATATTCATTGCAGTTCACTGGGGTCCTATGAGCTGCTCAGAAAAGGAATCATCTTAATAACTGCAGAAATCTGATCTTCCAGAAAACTTTTGCACTGATGTGCAGAGTGTTTCTAAATTCATGTCTCTTGCAGATGTGTTCCTGCTTACATTGACTGATGCTCCCTATAGGAAAAGGTAAACCATCTCCTTTCTTCAGAATACTAAAAGAGGATCATTCAAAAAGCAAAATGACCCATCCTAATATTTTACTGTCATTGGTATCATACTCTCCGCCAGACTCCCTTTTCCTTTCCTCTTATTTGTGAACTTCTCTTTGAAACCTAGGTTGAATACATTGTCTTTCTAGATTTTCCTGGCTGGCTCCCATCCCTACCTCCGTAGGGTTCATCACACCCTCCTCTGAAACCAGTATATTTTGTATGTCTTCCTGTTGATGTAGTTATTGTACTATACTCGAATAAATTTACACAAGTCTTTTTGTCCTAGCACATAGTAGGTGTTAAACAAATGTTTATAGAGTATTTATTATACAGTCAAATTCCTGAAAATAGATTGGGTCTCAGTAATCTCATTTTTCACAATGCCTGGCATAATGCTAAGCCTAGAGTATGTGCTCAGTAATTTTTTAAAAAATAAATGAGTAAGTGAAGACTGTAAAAGGCCCTGAAAAATGCTACTTTACTCAAGTTTATTAGAGAATGAAGGATTCTTACATAAAATTAGAGGTTTTAAAAGGATGTTTAAGGGAGATGGAAGGTAGAATATGTCCCAGGGTTAATACGGCACAAACTTACAAAAAGCCTTAAAGTTTAGCATTAGCTGAGCTGACAGCAAATGCCACATCACCAATAACAACAAAAATCACATTTTATAACATGTATAGGAAGAGATTCACCACTACTCTAATATTAAAGGTAAAATAGAAAGCAGAACTATGACTGCTGGCTTGTTGCATCTTCTCCTTGAAGGACCATTGTCTTCAAAGGGCAACGAGTAGAAAAAGTAAATCATGTAGAAGCAACTGAAACAAGTTGACTAGGTGCATCTTTCATCTCAGGTTTACAAAGATGGCCCTGAGAGCTGTAAGAAAATATCTAGTGGGTCTCATTAAAGTATTTCAAATTCCCAAACCCAGATTCTGAAAGTGATTAAAATGGGAAAAAATATTAGGTTATTACTGATTCCTGAAAGGGCAAATGTGGGTAGGTTTTGTAAACAAAAAATAGGTAGACTTAGTGTCAATCTTTGAAAGAAAAGATAAAAAAAAAAAAAAAGAAAAAACCAAATAGTTAAACAGATTACTCTTGAGCACTTAGCAAGTAATATGGTGATCCTTGGAAGCCAAATGAACATCACTGAACATAAGAAATACCAAAGTAACAATTATGTTTTGGTATAGCCACTGTATTATGGCAGGAAAATACTAACAATAGCCACAATTTAATAAGTAACAGCTGTGTGCCAGGTAATGTGCTCTGCATAATATATTTTTATTTTCATTAAAATATTAATGTAATCTTCCAGGATATTTTTGTGGGTGAGAGAAATTGGGGTTGAATCATGGGCAGATTTAAAACTGGTTGAAAAGTTGTACCTAAAGAGATTATAGCCTGAAGTAAGATGGTCTTATTCTATCTACATTGTTGTATTGTATGAATATTATGAAGCAAGGTGTGTTTATTATAGTTGTAGGTGACTCAGAGCTGGAAATAACTATTAATAGGATAAAATGACAGAATCAATATTCCTTAATTACCCAATGAGAAACTAGTAAGAAATCAGTATAATAACAGATAGACATTTCTGAATTCAAGTTTCCTAAAAAATTTAATTCATAGACTGTTTTATAGAACAGCTTTATGTTTATAGAAAACTTGAACAGGAAGTGCTGAGAGTTCCATATACCTGCTCCACCCTCCCTCCACACACATACACAATTTCCCCTTTATTAATATCTTGTATTAATGTGGTATATTTGTTACATTTGATAAGCCAATATTGATACATTATTATTAACTTAAAGTCCATTGTTTACTTAGGGTTCTCTCTTTGTGTTGTACAGTTCTATTGGTTTTGACAAATGCATAATGCTGTGTTTCCAGTATTAAAGTATTGTACGGAATATAGTTTCAATGCCCTAGAAACCCCTGTGCTTCACTCGTTCATCACTTCTCCCTTTCCAACCCTTAACCACTGATCCTTTTATATCTCTATAGTTTTGCCTTTTCCAGAATGTCACATAGTTGAAGTCATGTAGTATGTAGCCTTTCAGACTTCTTTCACTTAGTGGTGGGCATTTAAGGTACTTTTATGACTTTTCGTGGATTGAGAGCTCATTGCGTTTTATCTCTAAATGTTCTGTTCTGTGGCTGCACCATGGCTTGTTTATCCGTTAAACCTATGAAAGGCATATTGGTTACTTCTAGTTTTTGGCAAATATAAATTAAGTTGCTACAAACATTCATGTGCAGGTTTTTGTGTGGACATAAGTTTTGAACTCATTTGGATAAATAACCAAGAATGCGATTGCTGGATCATATGATAAGACCATGTTTAGGGTTGTAAGAAACTGCCACACTGCCTTCCAAAGAGGCTGTACAATTTTGCATTCCTACAAGCAATGAATGAGAGTTTCTATTGCTCCACAGCATTTGTTGCCAGTGTTTTGTCTTTTAATCATTCTAATAGGTGTGTATGGTACTGAAATCAGGTCTTAAAAATGAGTTTCATGTATAGAGAAAGGAAGGGATCTCCTTAAGAAATGGTTCGAATGGGGGGAAGAGTTCTTGGTAGATTCTATGGATCATAAGCTCAATGTATCAAAAGCTTTGATGTATCAAAACCCTGATGCAAATGCTAATAAAAATAAAGAAAAACACCTTGAAGTATGTTGATCCTATCGGTTTCCTACTCATGTGACAGAGTGGTCACATTATGCTCTGTTGGTCAGGGTATATATGGAGAATGGTAGGCAGGTCAGTTTGGGGCACATGGTACAGTGACAGCTCTGACATGTTCATCCAGATGTGGAGGTTGTATTTATGATATCAGTCATGTCAACACAAAAGATAAATGTGTTGGGTGATACATATCTCAATTACCCCGATTTTATCATTATACTTGTATACATGTATCAAAATATCATATGTATCCCCAAAAGATGGACCACTATTATATATCAATAAAAAATGGAAAATAAATAATGTTGTGAAAAAGAGGAACAGGACAAAGGAAATCTGTAAAAATATTTGAACAAATGTCATGTTAAAGGGATGACTTTTTGTGTGTTTCCAGATTGCTAAAGAAAGCCTCCCTAGTCTCAGATATAAAATGGTGATAATTTTCCTAACCCTCTGGGATTTTTGGTAGAAATTATCTGGGATAAGGTCTATAAAGGGTTTAGCATATTGCCGGACACATGATAACTGTTCAGCATTGTACCGGATACCCAGTGGGGATCTGGAGGTCAGCGGGGGAGGTATGGCTGGGAAGCATGTCAGTGGCGTTTCAGGTGAAGTGACATTTGGGCAAGTTGACTAGCTCACCTGGGGACACATACAGAGCGAAAGAGAAGAGGCCTGAGATATCATCTGAAAAGACTAGGAGGAAGAACTAGCCAAGGACATTATTGCAAGAAAGAAATGAACAGATACAAAGCTTTTGCCATTCTGGCAGGTACCTAATGCCAAGAGCCTTGGGGAAACAGCGATTCCTTTGTAGAGAACTGCTTCAATTGCTTTCTCTCCTTTTATGCCTGAAGAAAGAGCTTCCCTTAAAGAGTTGATCATTAGTGAGATTATATGATGTTAATGAAGTCTTTCAGTTTCTCCATCTGTGTATTTGCATTGCACCTGTCCCTGCAGTACCTGGGTATTTTAACTGCTGTACATGTCGAGAAATATTCACATTGTTCATTACGCAAAGGAGATCTGGCAGATTTAGGTCTGGATGTGGCAAAGTCAGGAGAGCTGTGACATTGTGAGATTACCCATTGAAAACTAAAAATAAAACCTCAGAGAATACAAAGAACAGAGAGGCAAGAGGCTATTAACATTCAACTTATGGTGAACATGATGATATATACATTACAAGGAAAAAAATTTCAAAAATTATTCCTTTAGTTTTGTCATAAAAGCAAGTGTGATTTTTTTTTTTTCAGGAGAAACCCAATCAGCTAATAAAACGCAAGAAACTGAAATGACATTATTTTCTAAATTTTAAGAAGATGCTAATATATACTAACATAACTTTTTTACATCTGAATGTTCACATCAAAATTATGTATTTTTGTATTAGTCTTCAGTAACTTTAGTATTTATTCAAAAGGCATTTTCAAATTACTAGACATTTTATAGCCTGTGTACCTGGTACCTGGTATCTAGTACCCTGGTATATCTGTTGAACTAACTTTTTCTCTGTATTTCTTAAAGGAATGGTTGCTTTTTACATTCTACATACAAAATCTCCTGTGAAAAGATTATGTCTTTATTATCAATATTAATTAAACACTACTTACTAGTTTTTTCCCCAGAAAAAAGGACATTTTTATACTTAAGAACTGTGGGTTTTTTGTTTTCAACTATTTATTTTAGGGACCTTTCAAAACTATTAGCACGTAGATAGTATAGTCTTGTTATCCTAGAATTAAACAAAAATAATCATAAGCATAATTTTAGTGCTATTAATAATACCCTGTCTTCATACTGTGCTCCACAGTTTTCAAAACTCTTTAATAAGCATTAATCCTACCATCATTCCCCCAGTTGTTACCATCAAAATCAGGGAGAGAGTACCATTTCCTGCTTGGAAGTATGGGCTTTGGGGTCAGATAAAACTGGATTTATTTACTGATTCTGCTACTTAATCTGTGAGCTTAATCAAGGTATTTTACCTACCGAGTCTCCATTTCCTCATTTTATTAAAATATGGATAATAATACCTCATAGAGTTGTTGTAAGGAGTAAATGAAATAGGACACAATCCACACTCAGTAGAGTGCCTGGCCCAAGCAATGTTAGTTATTATCATCAACATCATAGTCAACACAATTGTATTACAAAGATATTGTTATATCAATATCCCTCAGGATTCAACCAGATCTTGGAAATAAAGGAAACCTTGAAGTCAAGATCCTGTGATGGATGTAATTCGCCATTGTGAAGTATTTTTAAATGCCTCAAGCACATATCCCAAGCATATTAGTCCTATAATGATATCCTCCAGAAAGAGGAGTTCATGGTCAATAATGTGGGAAAAGTCTGCATGTCACCCTCTGAATGATACAACATATATTTGCATATCAAAAGCCTCGATCCAGGAAAGAAGCTTTACCATCCATCCATCAGTGTTGCTAAAAGTGCCCAGTCATGTAGTACTTACTGTGTACCAGACAACTGCCAGTGCTTTATACAGAAACTCATTTAATCCTCACAGCAAATCTCTATGAGGTGATACCTTGATTATCCCCATTTTACAGCTTGGGAAATTGAGGCATAGGTAGACTATAACATGCCCAAGATTCCTTAGCTATTTAAGAGGCAATGTCAGGATTCAAATCCAAACAGGCAGGTTCCAGCCTCTGGTCTCCTAACCACTACTCATATTACTTCTGTCTTTCTCACACAAAGCTCTGAAATTTACTAGTTCTATGCTCAATCTCCACCGTCAAGAACTATAAAGCCCTTTGGAGACTGACACTGCATTCTTCTAATGCACTCAAATGTTAAGTAGATTAAAAAGCAGTTCCCTTTTTGTTTTTTCTTTGCATTCTAAACACCAGGAGGAACCCTCTCATTCTAATGCAGTATTAGAAATGTATATTATTTAAGGAAGCAAGCACCTCAAAAAATTTCTGAAGTCACACACATTGGGATATGATGAATAGGAAGGGCACAGAAATAGACACTCATTCTGCACAAAATCAATATTTAACACTGGAACACTTCCAAGCCACAAGTGGGAACTAAACTAATGGAGAGAAGTTCAGCAAAGCAGTGAGTTCATTGCAACTCTGAATGGGTTGCACTGTGGTTGGTGCATGTAGAACTACTTCTAGAAATGACCTTGATGTCAACATTTTACTACTACTACCTGCCGCTTTCTATCTTTTGTTACTTGTCATGCCCCATTATTATGTGGAAATCATATCACTATTACAACATGTATCATGGTTCAGCAATTAGAGCATGAAGCTCGAAGTCCCTGTTCTTCTCACTATTGCTTGAATATATCACTATGCCAGACCAAGTATCGAATGAATGAATAGACTAATGACTGCCCATGCTAGAAAACAAACTAGATGAAGAGTTGGGATGACCTTAGTTCCAAGTCCCTGCTGCATCACTAATCACTTTGTCACCTTGTGGAAATTACTCTCCTTCCAATTCTGAGACTGTATTTGCTATCTGTGCCAACAAAAGTGACAAAAAGTGCAAGGAAAAAAAATTTAAGAGAAAATGAGAAATGTTCTTGTCACCCTCAAATTAGTAATGATCTGTTTTAATCACACAGTCTTCCTAAGAATGTTTTTAACTCCTAGAGGCCTCAGCATCCTGTCTGAAAAACACTTTCATCACAATGAGGCATGTGTTTTGTGCATGCTGCATCCAGCTTAGTCATCTTATTAATGAAAGCAAAATTAGAGAAGATTTATTTGAGTTGATTAATTTATTCCTAAATGGGGCAATTTCAAGATATGAATAACTTCCCATCTTTTATATTTCTAACTAGACATTTCTTTCTCCTTTTTTCTGTCCTGAGGGTGTGTGAAGATTATAAATAATTCAAAATATATCCTAAAATGTTTTGCCTTTTAATGAATTCCCAAGATTGAAAGGAGTTAGTTTTGTTTAAATCATACAAATGTTATGCATCAATATTTTTTATTGTTCATGACAATACAGCCCTCTTACTAGTATGATTTGATAATGTGGGAGGAGGAAATAATATATTGTAAAGATAACTAGGAAGTAATTATGAAGAAAGTCATGTTAAAGGAACATTCTGACATTTTTCAAAAAAAAAAATTCCGTTGACTTCGACAAAGGCTATCATCCTAAATGAATCAAATATGTTCATAATTATTCAAGAAAAGTATGAAGATTCATTTATGTAACTGCTGCTATAGACATAATCCTCTAAGACAGTGTTAATCGAAAGTCTGGAAAATGTACTATGATGGATGATTTGAAGTGCAAAGAAACTGCAGCTGTAGATTAAATAAGATCACAAGTGAGAAAGTTCCTTTTAGTTCTCTTCTGATTACCTGGTTATCCCAAACCTCAGGTCTGAAAGTCTCAGTTAAGTGGTAATATCTGTACCAAACTCTTACCAACTGTCATATTTAGCAAATGAGCACCCTCATTGTGATTAACTATTAAGAAGTATAATTTTTAGGCCAGTAAGCTCCTCAAAAAAATTTTGAAGCCACATGCATTCAGATAGGAAGAACAGGAAGGCCACAAAACTAGGTACTTATTTCTATACTATACAAAATCAGTATTTAATATTGGAACACTTCCAAGCTACAGGCAGGAATTGAACTAATGGAGCAAGACTCTGCTTAGAACTTTTGAAGACAATGGTATTGAGTCAAAATTGAGTCCAATTGTTTTATTTCCATCATATTTATATTTATTGCTGTTTGCCCTTTCTGTTGAGACATGCTATTTTTCTTTTATGGAATGGTACAAAGTTTTCCTGTTTATATTTTGTAACCTTAATTGTGAATCAATTCAAAGAAAAATATTAAGTAAACAATAGTGTAGATGGCATGCAGATATGACAAAAATCCTATTATGTAGTAATGTATTAATGACCAAAATTCAAGAAATACTGCTCTTCTGGGCTCAAACATACAGTCTCTCTTATAACTCTCTCGTCTCACTCCTTTCAACAGCTTCAGGTGCTCAGAGACCTACACATGTCTCTGTAGCCCTTATCAGGTTAGCCACGGAAGCAATGCTAGTGATGGGAAAGGGCACCAGGGCAGCAGAATGATGTCGCAGAGCTGAACAGAGGTTTGAGAGATAACAATGTTTATGTCTAATATCTCCTAGTAACCATCAGATTGAGTGACTGTTTTTAAGCTGAATCAGATGCCCTTTGACCCATATCTTCACCTACTGAATCACCCACGCTGTTAAATGGCAAGGTAAAAGATTTCACTCTACAAGACACTGTGTGTTACTTCTCTGTGGGTCACTGATTCCTTGATAAAGCTTGTCTTTAGTTACCTGTCCTAACCTCTTCATGTTGAGTCTTAATGATACACACAGTGAGCAGTTTTCTTGCAGAGGTGGGTATGGGTGTCTGTGTATGTTTTCTTGTGCACATAAGCCTACATATAAATACATAAGCTTGCGAATATACATATTTAAATTATTGTATAAAATATGGAGAATGGGGCTAACATGAGAAGGTCTCATTTTGAGGATCCAACTTCTGTCTTAAGAGAATTTTTTGAAATGCACGTTGTTTTTTAAAGCTAAGTCTGAATATCTCATGACCTATTTGAATGTGGGCCGGAATGATAGAAGTGTTGGCCATGGGATTGGAGTAGCATGCCAAGTTCAGATTTGGTACCTTCTATCTCAGAGTAACTCATTTCCAGATGCCTGTGAATAAATCAGTTTTTGCTGGTGAGCCCCCTCATTTCTGGTGTGGATGTGGAGAAAGAGGAACTCTTTTACACTGTTGATGTGAATGTAAATTAGTCTATCCATTATGGAAAATAGTATGGAAGTTCCTCAGGAAATTAAACCTAGGACTACCATATGATCCAGCAATTCGACTACTGAGTATATACTCAAAGGAAATGAAATCAGCTTGTCAAAAAAAATTTGCATTTCCACGTTTGTTGCAGCACTCTTCACCATAGGTAAGATGTGGAGATAATGGAATTAACCTAAGTGTACATCAGTGAATGAGTAGATAAATAAAATATGATACATATATACAATGGAATCTATTCAGTCATAAAAAGAAGGAAATCATATTATTTGCAGCAACATGGATGAACTGGAGGGCATTATGTTAAATGAAATAAACCAGGCACAAAAAGACAAATAACCTGTGTGATCTCACTTATATGTAGAATCTAAAGAAGTTGATCTCAAAAAAGTAAAGAAGAGAATAGTGGTTATCAATAACCTGGGAAGGGTGCAGAGAGGTATGTAGGGAGAGACTGATCAACGAGTACAAAGGTGCAGTTCGGAGGAATAAGTTTTGTCTCTTGCATAGTGGGTAACTATGGTTAACAATATTGCACTGCATATTTCAAAAAATAAGAGAAGATTTTGAAGGATTTCCCCAAGGCTCTTGGCATTAGGTACCTGCCAGAATGGCAAAAGCTTTGTATCTGTTCATTTCTTTCTTGCAATAATGTCCTTGACTAGTTCTTCCTCTTAGTCTTTTCAGATGATATCTCAGGCCTTTTCTCTTTTGCTCTGTATGTGTCCCCAGGTGAGCTAGTCAACTTGCCCAAATGTCACTTCACCTGAAACGCCACTGACATGCTTCCCAGCCATACCTCCCCCGCTGATCTCCAGATCCCCACTGGGTATCCGGTGCAATGCTGAACAGTTACCACTGTTCAATGCTGAAGAGTCCGGCAATATGCTAAACCCTTCATAGACCTTATTCCCAGATAATTTCTAGCAAAATTCCCAGAGGGTTAGTAAAATTATTGCCATTTTATATTTGAGACCAGAGAGGCTTTCTTTAGCAATCTCGAAACACAAAAAAATGTAATCCCTTTAACATGACATTTGTTCTTGACAAAATGGTAAATTTATGAGGTGAGGAATATGCCAAATGCCAGATTTAGTTTCTACACAATGTATACATGTATCAAAACATTGCACTGTACTCCATGAATATTTACAATTGTTGTGTGTCAATTTTTTTAAAAGAGACTCTAATAAATAAAAAAAAAATCAACTTCCCTAGCTGCACTTCTGACAGATAACATGTATCAGTATTATTAATATCAAATATAATCCTATATTTGAATATACAGATAGTCTCTCCCTGGGCAGTGCTACAATCTTTCCAAAATCATTCTGATGACAAATTTGTTGTAACTGATGAACCATCATTTGAATAGGATAATCAAAATGACTGATCCTTCTGAGAAACTGCCAACTATGCATCCTATAAATGGGCCACAGTTGATTGGTTTGACCCGAAGTTAAGTATAATAGTCACAACTTAGATGGGTTTAGTAACTCTTCTGCTGATATATGGTTGCAGCCCGGTTGTTTCATGCTTATGAGCATAATTGGAATGCCTAAAATAAGATGAAATTGCTGGCTTCATTTGAAGAGCAAAACCTTGGAAAAACTATGAACAAGTTAGCATTTTTAGTTCATATGTGAGTATATCATGAACCTTTTAAAATGACCATCTGTAAAGAGTGCTGCTTCTCTGGTCTGCCCACTTTGAACATCAGAACTTGACTGCAGAGGACATGCAGGACCCAAGGCATAGCTTTCTACCGCTAACAAAATCTGATAGAGTTCCTTTAATTGTTACTTTATGAGGAAAACAAAAAAGTTGCCTGATGATGTATCCATTTTGCTGTTGAGGTAACGCATAACTGTTTGCCTCAGTGGTATTTATGGACAAGTCCTTTTTATGAGAAACTAGTGAAATTTTTAATCAGTTCAGATCCTTCTGTTCAGTTCACATTCCTCTCTCTCATTTTTATATGTCCTTCAAGGATATGTTGATCACCATTGAAAGTCCCACATCATATTTATGCCAGCTTAAGTTGATCACTTCCCTCACCGAAAACTTCAAAAATTTTAAAAATTAAGTCTTAAGAATATCTACTGAAGTATGGCAGAGTAAAAACATTTTTATTCCACTCTCCTTCCTTGTATCTCATTAAAAACTGCCATAAATAAATGCATGCGAAGGAGAAAAGTACCATCATAAAAAATAAGTTAAACATATAGTATTTCAACTTCAAAAAATTCAGAGAAACATAATTTCTTTAAAAAAAATCTTTCAAAAGTACCTACTAGATTTTAAAGAAGAAATTATAAGACAAAAGAAACACACAATAGAAACTGACAGAGCTTGGAAAAGCAAGAGAAGAGGAAAAAGCACTAACAATCTAAAAGCAATATTAGAGGCAATAAAAGTAGCATGAAAAACACTTTAAAAGTAAAAAAGACAATATAGGCTTAAGGAAACAAATATATGAAAGAAATATTTTAAAAAAGAAAATCGTATTAATAAGATACATATAAGAAACAAGGTATACCTCACACATGTATAATTGATGTTTTCAAGGAAGAAAATGCATTAATAAATGAAATAGAAAACTTTCCTGAAATTGTCACACTTAAGCTTACAAATAAAGATAGATGGATCTCAAAAAATCTGACATAAAATAAACATTAAGGTGAATCCCAGTAAATTATTATGATTTTCTAGAATGTGGAATTATATGTGTATATCAGGAAGAATAAATGCCAGGTGAACCTAGACCTTCGTGGTAGCAACACTCTATATTGGACCATAGAATAATGTCCACTAAAGTTTGAGGTAAAGTAAATTTGACCCAAGAATTTTGTATTCATCCAAATTATTTTGCAAGGGTGTATGAAGAATATATATCAACCAACAAACTTTCTTAAGCAAGCAAGTATATAGCACATAGGTCCCTGTTTTCATAATCTTTCTGAATTTTACAATGCAGCCAGCCAAAAGATGAATTGGTATAAAAAATTCAGGATAGAAAATCCATAGTTGTAATCATTGATTAATTTCAACATTATGTGAATTATGGTGAAAAACAGCATATAAACATAATTCCTAATAATTTAAAATTTTTAAAAATCAAAAATTCTGGTTGAGGAGGGCAGATAGTTGGATAATATCTGCTTGCAAGGCACTGAAAGAGATTCAGTATGCCTAGATTATTCACTACACATGACTAAAGTGGAAGCTAGAGCATTAGGTCAAATCACTCAGGGCCTTTAAAACACATTAAGAAATTTAGACATTTTCCTAAAAGCACTGGGAAGCCATGTGACCACCCAAGGAGATCTTCTTGCCCCCTGCCCAGATAAAGCCAGTTTATCATGACAGGGGAATTAGAATAGAGAAAGAGTTTAATGCACAGTATTATATGTACTATATCTACATATATTTAATTATTTTATACATTACATATATATGTATATATACACATATGTATACATAAATTTATATATTTATATTTATATTTATACATTATATAAACATATAAATTTACTTGTTTATATGTACACACATACATACACACATACATATAAATTGAGGGAGAGCCAGGAAAACAGAACAGTAGAAAGTTCAAAGTTAAAATTTCAAGAGATAAGCACTTAATATAAAATAAACTACATCAGGATCGTATTATGAAACAATTTTTTATTCCTCACTTAACATTTATTTGAAGCAGCAGCTAGCTCTCCAATACAATAATACTAATCAGTTTTTTGATGAATCTAAATCCTAGGCCAATGAAGCACTTATTCTTCATGAGAAATGCAATTAAGTAACACATGTCACTTCCTCTTTTTCTGCCCAGCCAGAGCAACAGAAAAAGATTGCTGGGTGTGAGTGTGGGTTTCTTTCACCTTAGAGCAGAGAGTATTAAAACTCGACCTAAAGCCCATTAATGAATTGCGAGGGACCTACTGAGGGGCCAGAATGGATCTAAGATTGATAGTCTTCTTTTACTGTTCTGTGTGGCTCTCTCTTCCGTAAGTTTTCGTTTTCACTTACGATTTGTGATGGTTAATACTGAGTGTCAACTTGATTTAAAGCCATATACGTATAGCCAACTAACTGAGTTGTTTATGATTACTAAATTTGTAAACTGACCTTTGCACATTATGCCAGTTTACTGAAGATTCCAGTTCAGTGCTCTGACTAAAGCTCAACCTTGAACAGAGAGTTGAAACCTGATGTACACCAGGTAGATGGGAGCTGCAATAGTAAGTGGGCCTTTTTTTTTTCATCCCACAAAATGGCCTTAGTAAAAACATGTGAGAGTCTACACTCTAGTGGTGCTCAAGTAAATAGCACCAGCATTCAATGGAGTGATATGAAAATAAAGAAAATCGCGGAAGAATCTTCTCCTCCCACACCTACTCCTTCTATATATAGATTACTTCCTAAGAAAAGAAAGAGGAATGCCAGGTCATGTTCTTCCTTTGGTCAAACTGAAGGCCAGGAGTCTTAACTTTGAGACATCTTTGCTGTCTGTATTCCAGAGTCAATTCACACTAACTCAGATAATTCTTGACTTCATAGTCTGATGTACAGATTAGTCAAAGACATAGAAAGGAAGAAAATTATTGGATGTTTTAAAAGTCTTCATGAGGTTTTTATGATGGATGTAAACAGGTCAGAAGATATCTAGTGATTTTCATCTAGAAAAGAGAAAAATACAAAAGTGGCTTTAATAATACAGGATTAGTTACATGTTATAACAGAGGAATAATCAAAAAATAATAGTGGAATGAGTCAGTTAGTTTTTATCAATTTAGAACCTGTTTATAGAGGGCTTATTATGTTTCAGGCACATTTTTAAAGCCTGGGGATACCATTATGAACTGAAAAGATTAGGCTCTGCGCTTGTGCTACTTTGTAGGTGAGAAGAAAGGAAGACTAAGTGTGCCTAACCCAGAAGCAGAGTTTTGAATTTCAAACACTACTTGCTACCACTATGTGAGGTCCAAGATAGGACCCCATTTCTGCAGTACAACTCCCCAGTGTATTACTGCCAAATGTAAATCATCACTACCTTGTGCTATTTCTTTATGTCATGATAAGCCCACAGAGATTTTGAAACAGTCAAAAATGTTCTACCCAAACACATTTTACAGAGCTCAAGTGATTAAGTTATGAAATATGCTTTCATTAATATGACTGTGCTTAGTAGTTTTCAGAGTCTAGAGAGAAAGAGTATTTGTCAACAAGAAGGGAGACACAAGGCCACATACTTACTGTGCAAAAACTGGAAATAAGATACAAACCGTGCATTGTTCTTTAGTATCAAGTTAACTGATAGGCCATTTGGTATCTATTTGACTTGTTTAAAATGTACTTTCAAATAAAAGAAAGAAAACAAATGGTATTTTAACTAACGAACGTTTTCCTGAACAAGGAAACTGCCTTTTCTAATCTTGTATTATAGAGAGGAGCAAACAGGTTTGCATCAATAACTGTTCTGTTTGTTTAATATGTATTTTCAAAAACAGTGAATACCAAATCAAATAGTTTTAATGCTCAGTTATGTTAAATAGCCCCCATTTGGATTTTTTCCAAGATAAATCTAAGTAAATATTGATAAATAGCACAAAGCATATCAATAATATGTTGTCTGAGCTTGTTATTTAGGGGATTAAAATCACAGCCGAGAGAGCAAATAAATATTACAAGTTACACTGCATCATATTTGCCAGACTTCCTAAATTATTAGCAAATCCACTGGGTAAATGCAGCAGCAAAGCACAATCTGTTTCCCATGCAAATCTGAAATCCACTTATGAGGCATAACAGGCATAGATAGGATTTCAGATATATGATTACAGAATTATTGATTCACCATTTCCATCTCCAAAGAAGGTCATTCTAGGGATCACCTTGTAGGTTTACCCAAAATGAAATCAGAGAAGTGTATATCGGTATTTTATTCTTTCTTTCCATGTGTACAGACTTGGAGGTCAGCTTAACCAATTTGTACCAAGATGATGATTGGCATAAGACACATAGAACTTATCATCAAATGACTTTCAATCAGCTAGGAAGTATGTGAAACAAATGCACCATAACTCAATCACAAAGAAGAATGGAGGTCTCCATAGCAGTGTAAGGGCTGTTGGGGAGGAGAGTATGTTCGCATGGGAATGGTGAAATGGAGTCCTGCTTCACTGAATTGAATTGAGCAAGAAACAGGGGAAGCAAAGACTTTGGAAGGAGAGTTTGTGTAGCGAAGGCTCATAGTAATACTTGCCTTCTAAAGAAGGAGGGGTCCCTTTTATTTTGCTGGAGCTCTAGATTAGCAGAGGTATGCAGAGGGGGCCCTGAAACTGTGGCTGGGCTAGGAGCTGGAGGGAGCTGAATTACTTTGGTTAAGGAAATGGGAGATTTTGGGATTTGCCACTAGGAGGATGAGAGGAAAAGAAGAAAGTATGAAAAAGATATGAGGCTAAAGCTAAAACTGAGAGACAGTCTGCAACAGGCATATCTAACCGGAAATGTTAATTATTCATTCCTATAGTGTGAGTACTTCCTTCTACCCTGACCTCTGTATTTCATTTCCTCTACTAAATGTCTTGTGTGGGTGAGATGCTTTGGTCGTAGTATTTTTGTTTTTGTTTGGTTTGGGTTTTGTAGTTTCTTTTTTTTTCTTTTTGTTTTTTTCCCTTAAAATTAAGAAAAAGAACTGAATTCCATGACTGGGTTAACTAATTGTAAAAGAGGGACCACATTAGCAGGAAGGTAAGTGGAACTGTAAACTAATCACAGATGCTCCTCTAGTTGCAAACAGCTTAGGTAACCAAAATCCCTAATTGTGCATAAATCCAAAGTGACTCCACACAAGTAATTGCTATTGCCATCTGTTAATGGCTGGCAGAGCTCTTTGTGGAAATTGAAAGTTTTTAATAATTGAAGTTATTCTGATAATGTAACCCTTTTGTCTGCTTTACCTCACAAATTTCTGTAAATCTTAGAGAAAGTTGTAGATTCCACATTTTGTGGCTTGGTAGGTCAGATCCCTTTTACCCCAATCTTCAAGTGTATAGAGAATGCAGCTAATATCAAGGTTATGTATGTAATCTACTTTGGTTGGAGCAAAGTGTGTGTTGAGCAAAAAAGTAGAAAACTTAGGCAGCTTGAGACCAAATTACGCAGGATCTTGAATATTCAAGTCAGCAACTATGTTTCTTTACACCATGAATTATAATTCAAAATTATGATGGGGGGAAGACTAACAAGTAAGAATTGATATATCTAACCTAAATATGTCCCTCAAGTCCCACATCTGTGTATCCAGCTGCCTACTGGACATTTCCGCTTGGATTTCTCTCAGGTATTTCTTTTATTTATTTTTTGAGATGGAGTCTCACTCTGTTGCCCAGGTGGGAGTACAGTGGTACGATCTCGGCTCACTGTAGCCCCAACCTCGGGGATTCAAGCAATTCTCCCACCTCAGCCTCCCGAGTGGCTGAGACTATAGGCACCCACCACCACACCTCTCTAATTTTTGTATTTTTAGTAGAGACAGAGTCTCAATATGTTGGCCAGGCTAGTCTCGAACTCCTGACCTCAGGTGATCTGCTCTCCCTGCCCTCCCAAAGTGTTGGGATTACTGGTATGAGCCACCACACCCATCCTCTCTCAGGTTCCTTAAAATGTACTGTCAAACTCATCTTTCTCCCCCTACATATACTTTTATATGTTTTCTATGTGTTTTTATGTATTTGTTTGTTGATACCTGTTTCCTAGCCAAGAAGCTAGGAGTCAGGTCTGTTTTCTTTGTCCTTGTTCCATATAGCAAACTGGCCAATGGGATGTATTAATTTTGCCTTCACGGTGTCTCTTCAGTTCATCCTTTCTTTTCCAACCCACCACCTTTCAATTAGCCCAGACCCTCATGGTTTCTCATAGGAATTACTACAGTGTAATATGTGGGTGTGTGTCAGATTGCCCGAGTTCAAATCCTACACCATACTTCAGCAGCCTTATGACCTCTATTCACTTCAGTTTCCTTGTTTGTAAAATGTGGAAAGTGAAAGCACCTACCTTAAATGAATAAATGAATGCATGTCTGAATTATAGGAGGAAGAAGAAAAATTACATGATCAAGCCCTAGCTTTATCTAGGTACGAATCCAGATAGATCCCATGCAGGGTTGTCTGATAGAAATATAATGGGAGCCATTACATTTAAATATAATTTTAAATGTAAATATATTTATATTTAAATATGACTTTAAATATAATGGGAGCCATTATATTTATATACAACTTTAAATTTTCTAGTAAAAAAATAAAAAATAGTTTGAATTAATAATATTTATTTAGTCCAATATAGCCAAAATATTCTTTTGTGGCACTAGACACGTTTTAAGTGCCCACTAAGCCACATGTGGGTGGTGGCTCCCATTACTGGACCAAGCAGCCATAGAGATTATGACATTGGAGAATACTAATGTCAAAACCAATGAGAGAAAACCTCAAGGAGGTGCTTAGAAGGAAAAGATGATACATTTATCCTGCTCATAGTGAGGTTAGGCGATGTAAGCAATTTGGGTGAAAATATCTTAATAAGCGGTGAGAAATAGAGTTCTAAAATAGGCAGAATTGGAGGTTACATTTCAGAAGCCAAAAAACAAGGATATAGCCATAAAGTGTGCTTTAATTTTAGCTCACTTCAATAAGTGAATGTTTGTTTACTAGTATTGCCTGGTGATGTGTGGTGTGCTGTGGGGCCCTCCATGACTTCACTCTTGCTGGGCCCCCTCCTCAACAGTCCCACATCTTACTCTGCACCTCTCCAAATCCTGTCATATGAAGGCCTGCCCCACTTCTTACATTAAGGCTTTTCCAACTATTTTGTCATGTTTATCTTATCGCTCAAATCCTACCGCACATAAAATTAATATTTACACAGTTAGGCACTGTAATTACTCTGGGCACCATCTTTTGTCCTCATAGCTTGACTCTTAAGTTCCTTGAAAACAGGGAGCATTTCTGTTTCCACAGACCTCAGAATCGAAGAACTTGAGTGCTCAATAAATGCTTGTTGAAACAATGACAGACTCAGGCAACATTCAAGCTTCAGCTTCTGAAATTATGAAGGCACATCCAAGGAACTGAAAATTGCACAAACACTGTTCTTTAACTCAGTGCTAATGGTCAAACTGCTTTCAGTTGCATGTGGGTGTTCGGAATGGCAGACTCTGAAATCACTTTTGACATAAATTGGGTAACCCAGAAGGCAGTGTGGGCTTCCAGCTACTCCTCAGGTTCACCAGGAACAGGGAGTTCAAGGTAGTTACATTATAAACCTTAGATGTCTTGATGCATTTGCAGTTCATTCATCTTCGGAGGAAGATGTTTTCGTCACTGAGTAGTGAGCAGGAAGAGATTAATTTTAAAGGCAAGCAAAATAGAAGAGCCTTAACAGCCCGTTAATGATGCCATTTTCCCATTTCCTGCTCTTGATGTATTGTGCGCCCATGAATGATGGGGCAAATTCCAGGCTCCAGAAATTCATGTTTTGTGGAAAAAATCCATTTCTGTGCCTTGCAAAGCACAACTACAGGTGCAGCAAGCGAATAAACAGTACCAGCTGCTCCTTGGCTGTGGTTCGTTAAAGAGAAATTAAAGACAAAACCCAGGTTTGGAGGGAGTACAGAATCACTGAGAGGACAGCACCGGATTTTTCATGACTTTGGCTCTGCGTCTAGCATCTCCACCGTAAAACAGCATGCTCATAAAGGAACCACAGCACACACATGCTGAATATCAGAGCTGGTTTCTGCCTATATTCTGGTGAAGTGTTTTGGTGAAATGTCCTTGCAGGCTTTGTGACTTAGCCAGGGAACTCATACCAGATTCACGTATTAAAGCTCTAGAGGCTGATTTGGGAGATGATGTGGAGTGCGTAAACACATAAACTTGTCACCAATACAAGTGAATTCACATCTTAAGCTTTTATAAAATTTGTATCTCAAGGAATCTAATAGGCTCAGTTTTTTTGTTTTTTTTTTTTTATACTTATGACATGGATTCACTTTTGTGTGACTAAGCTTTTAGGAAAAGTCTGAGTGGAGAAGTTTGATAGTATAGAGTTTATCAAAATACAGAAGATAATGTTACACATCAGCGTCTCAAAAACATTTCAGTGGTTATCTGATTGCTTTATTCTCACCAGTTGATTCCTTACCTTGTGTCTGATAGCACCATGTGAACACTGCTACCAAGGATGAAGGGAACAAAGTAACATTACATGTGACATAAACAGCAACTGATAACAAACTGTTGGTTTTGATATTGCTCCTGAGTGATCTTTGACATTTTATTACTTCATTTGACATTCTGAAACTTCTCAGGAATTATGGGGAAGAATTTTCATTAGATACAATCAATGATAAGGGTAAATGAAGCTTATATTTATATTCTAAAGGTTATATTTGGAAAATTATTTTCTACCTATGTATTAAATTATAAACTTTCATAACTGCCCCTTTCTTAAGTTCACAGTTAAGTGCTGTGTACCATGGTATGTCACTTGGGAATGTAAAACAAATGCTAAGAGAACACTCAGTGGTCATGTCATGTTATCTTCTGAAAATTTATTCCTGGTGCTCTAGTCATGTCTTATAGGACATTTTACCCTGATGCAATTGGGTGCAGTGTTGCTACCCTGGTGCTGGTATTATCTCTTCATATACCCATGACTCCCATCTACTGTCAAGATGTGGGCACAGAGGCTGGATGGAAAGGTGAATAAAATACCAGGGCCCACTTCCTGCATGTGAGTGGAAGCAAAATTTTATTTTCAAACTGAGTCTTTCCTGGTAAGCAGACCTTGCCCTGATTTGTACCACTGCTTTCTATTTAGAATCTATTACGCCTTCAGTGAAGAAAATGTTGCAAAGTGCAAATTCTTTTTCATGACTTCTTCCCCCATTTCCAGAATGCTTTTATGAGTCAATTAGTAGAAAGCAGAAAGGACAAGACCTTGTCTATTGAAAGGAGCTCCTGCTCACGTGTGATTTGCCTTGTCTCTTGAGGTGGTACAGACGCAACTAAGAAGAAGCTGTGAATGGCAGCCATGATGCTTCGTGGATTGCCTGACACACTATGAGAATGTTCTCACTGGCACAGAGCAATAGCGTTCCTGTCACTAACAGGAGCAAGAAGTATGATTTCCATTATGATAGGGAATTTTCCTGTGTCCTCCAGGCTCCCACACCTCCATCTAAACCTTTCTCAAGTAATCCCGTGTCATCACTCTGACTCCGCTGTGCATTTGGTCTAGATCAGCCTTAGAGAGTACTGTTGGCATCTTTGCATGCCCCCGCCACCCCACAATCATAGTTGGTTCCCAAATGCCATTTCCATCCCCCTGCAATGGACCAGCCTAACTGCCCAGGCCCCATGCGTATCTCAAAACAGACTATTGGGATCTGGGTTTTGAAAGTCATCTGTTGGCTTCTGAGGACAGGCCAGCTTGGGGATGCGGCTGGGAGCTATGAGCTGTGATGTATCAGGGGAATGTCGTAGGCTCACACAGAGGTGTTGCCTGTAGAGAGGGTCTGTGATGGAGAAGTATGAGAGAGCAATTATAATAAGCAACCTGTGCTGCCAGATGGGATCAACCAGGAAAAATCAAATAGTGAAAGCTAATGATGAAATCATGTAAAGTGGGATAGGCAAGAAACTTTTCTGAGTTTTTGTTTGTTTGTTTGTTTTTAATGTATTTGTTATTAGCAATGAGCATGAAAGTTTGGTTTGAGTTCCCAGGTGAGGAGCCTCAAACTCTTCAAATGCATAAACTTCTCAGACTACTTGTCTAATGATGGTTCCAGGTAGAATTGAAAGTTGAGGACAGAGGTCTGTTGCAAGGACTTTCTCCTCATTAAAATTTCTTCTCTTCAGGGCTCTCTATGTCTGATTTGGCAGCCTCATCCCTGAATGATCCAAGTGGCTTTCACCTCATTGGTTTTCATTTCATTGCTCTTGGCTTTCTCGGGAATTGTTTAAATGGGTTACTATTGTCTCACTAGCAGGAACCTACCAAAAAAAGCTCATTTCTAAAGCAGGGTCTTCCTCTCCAACCCTGAGTGCGCTTATTAAGCAAATGCAGCCCCTTGACCAGTTTGAACCTTTGTGTAAACATAAACATGATTATGGGCCAACTTCTTTACCTGTACCTTTCCAAAAATAAGAAGCCTCCAGGGTGTGAAACTGATGCACTGACCCCGGATCTTTCCCTGAAAAATCTCCAGATACCTACTTGTGTGAAGGACCAGGTTCAAAATGGCATTTCCCTGTTTCCCATTTGACCTTGTCCTCTGCTTTGAGAATGTGCAAAACCCTCGAGGAAAGTACATTTTCATCTTTCTGTAGTACCTACCAACTTGGATGTGTTTTTAGGCAAGGTACAGCAGAAAATTTCAGGAAAAAATCCCCTTTCCAATAGAAATCTGTTTATTTTGCCTTCAGCAAGGAGTTGTTTGTTTTCCGGGCTCCAGACTTTCAATCTGGTGGTTGAGGCAAATGTATCTAATGTGTCCAGGGATGAATGTGAGTGCTGGGAGCTTTATGGCTGAAACAGGAGCCTTTCTTGGGATTTTCTGTGACCTCAGGCACAACTTTAGAACAAGGTGGTGTTTGCAGCTTTAGTGCCTGCAGGTATGTGGGTTCCAATCACTTCTGCTTGCAGTTCTCAGCTTGTGAGCCCACTTATGTGTGTTTTGTTTTCTTGGCTTATGGAGTTTTAAAAGTAGCACAGAATGTACCAGGGTAGGCTCAGCTGGAGATGACTAAAAGGAAATCTTGGGGAAACTGGCAGAGAGCTGTCCACTGGTGAGAAGCAGGCACAACTGAAATTCATTGGTCCTCTGTAAAGGAAGGCAGTGTCCTTCACAGGAATGAAGAGTGAGGTTAACAACTTGAATTTCTGACCAAGTGTCTATGCCACTAATTTCAAGGTTTGTGAGAGAGCAACTCGTCTTAAAGTGTATCTGTTCAATAAAGAGCATAATAATGCTAACTGGCATTTCGGGAACATTTATTATAAGCTAGAAACTGTGCTAGGCCTTCTTAACACATTATCTCTTTTTAATTCTCCCAGTTGTCCCTAGGTGCTAAGCGCTTTAGATTACCCCCATTTATAGATCAGGACACTGAAGCACAGAAAGGTTAAATCAGTTGTCCAAGATGACACAGGTGGCGAAGTGGCAGATCTAGAATGAAAACCCAAGGCAGACTCCAGAATCCAAGCTCTTAAACTTGTGAGACATTTAGGGATTGAGTTTAGGTCTTTGTCTGGTCCATGCAGGGGGATAGGAAGCAGTGGACCCTAAGGGAATGAGTGATAGAATGGCCAGCCAGCCAGCCAGCCAGCAACTCCCTCATAGGATGGAGTAGACTTTCAGTCAGATTTCAGCCTTGCATTTTCATTTTGCTTCAAAGATTATTTTCTTGTTTTCCTTACCTTTATTTTTCCTTCTGCAAGAGTTGATATATCTGTACTTCCATTCATTTCCCCAATTTTTCTGTATCGCCAACATTTTCAGTTTTACCCTTTCTATCCCACTATCTTTCTTGATGCTGTTCTAAAATAACCTATTCATTGCCCTACTCTAAATTCCACTGTCTCATTTTATGTGAGGGTAAAAGGATAATATAGGAGATGGAGTAAAGTAGAGTCATCCCTGTTTATCCTTCTCTGCTCTTTTATTCCCTTTCCATAAGAAACTAGAGAAATGTTCCTTCACCTATGAAGAAGAGGGAGGAATTGAAGTGTTTCTTTTTCCCTTGCCAGGGAGAGCTGCCCAAGCCAGTGAACCACCTACCCTGTTTTCATCCATCTCTTTATCTGTTGTAAGTTATCCCAGCAGTCTGTCATCTCTTCTCCAAAAGCTAGACACATACTTCGACTTCCTGATGCCCTTGAAGGCTTCTATGTAGCCATTCAATTTGAGTATATGGTTCTATTTTTCCTCCATAAGACCTTTTCATTCAGTTTTCCAGGTTCTCCTCTCTGTACAATCATTGTAATTTGTTTAATTGAGATGATCTATACCATGGTTCTGATCTAGAACTATTTCTACCAATGCACAGAATATCTGCCTGAATTCAGCCAAATCTGCTCAAGCATTAAAGAGCTAAGTACTTAGGCTTTGATCTTGGCATCATCTAATCTATGAATCTATATGTGGGAAAAAAAGAGAGCATGTGGAAACAACTGAAGCAAAAAGCAAAGAACGTGGAAGAATATTTTTATCAATACATATTTTCCTCCTATGGCATAGTAATCACTTGACCATAGTATTTGGCTAGATGAGACTGTGGTACGATGCTTCATTCAATCATTCATTCAGTGATTAGCTAAGGATTATATTTGTATCATAGTTGGCCCTCTGGAAGCCTAAAATATAAAAAATCCTCACGTTTTATATTGTTGGACTGTGTGTGCATAGAATCTAAATCAATCATATTGTGGCTCTAAAACTGGTGAAAAGAGAATCAGAATAAAATTTTTTCTCTCCCTTTGAATAATATTTTGTACTTTTCTGTACCTTACACTACTGACTCTTAAGCCAGATGTCTCTGCAGCTGAGAGAACCCAGGAATGCTGATGTCATCCAGAAGACTTGAAAATAAAACAGAAAACACACTTTCCTGCAAAACCACCAGATGCTGTCACTCAGACAAACCACTTTATGCTGTTCCACTTGGGACATCCTTTACTACACTGAATGTAAATGGAGAAAATTCGGGGGAGGAAATATTTAAAATTACAAAGAAATAGGAAGGGTTTTCAATAGAAAGATTGGTCCTGAAGTTTGAAGGCTGAGAGGAAACAAATTGGAACCTATGAAACCAAGAAGAATATAGATAAGATGAACAATGACTGAATCACCAAATCCTGCAATACAACAACTAGAAGGTGTCCTTAAATGCTTGAAAGGTATATTTTATACAAGTGAGGAGTAGTAAACACACTTAATAGCCACTCATTTCCCCCAAAGCTGTCCAATGCTAAATGTATCCATTAAAACTACTTAGGCAGTTAAGCTGTAATTGGGTTATTAAGAGAAAAGAAGGAAATAGATATCTCTCAGATGTGTGATTTTAATGGTAAGGGAAAACACTGATTATTCGATGTCCTGTGAGAGAGAAAAACTTTGGACTTTATAATGGTAATTCTTATTTTGACCACCTTCTATCTTTGGACTTTTGTGCTGTTTATAAGCAGCTACTCTAAAGAGTAAACATGGGAATTGTAAGCAAATAAAACACCAACCCAGGTTATTTTATACATTATTAGTTATAGTTGGTGAAGTCTTAGGAGATGTATTAAAGTTTCTCACTAAAATGAGATTTTACTATTATCTGATATCGGATATTTGTCGCATTTTCTTTATATTTAACCCCCTCGCTAATACCATTAATAATGAAAATGAGTGCTTTATATATGCATGGTAAGTAGGTTATTCTTTTTTTTTAATATGAGCTGTATTTTCAGTCCATTTTGTTGTGTAATTTTTAAACTATATGGCACAATACAGTAAATATTCATAGGAGGTCATTAAATTATACAAGAAACAATTGGAATAAATCTGGTAGATTGTTTCTATTTAGACATTAACTCTGTTTATCATTTGAGGAATTCTCATTTGTACCTGAGGTGATTGATTATTAAATCTATTAATTAGATACAAAATACTAATATGTTCTGTTCAAAAGAAATCAACAAGGCATAATTATCACACAAATCAACAATGAAGAAAGACATGTTTTAGGACATTTGAAAAAAATCACACGTCACTTATATTCTTGAGAATCTTAAACATGACAAAACATGGGTTTCACTGACTAGATATGAAATGTCTGGGGCATTTGTTTACTGCATGTTTAAGCATAGTTAGAACTAGAATCTGAAAAAGGTTTTAATTGTACAGCCTTACAGTTATTTCAATCTAAATATCAGAGTAGTTAATAACATCAATTAATTTCAAAATTTTGCTTCTGTTTTTGTGAGGCCAAGTATAAATTGTTTTTGGCAAAGAGAAAAACTAGTTTTACCTGACTTTTTTTTTTTTTTGCAAGGTCTGTGCTGGGTTATGTGTTCTGATGTACAGAATATCTAGCTGGGCTCAGCCAAATATGCTGTCAAATTAAAAAAAATAATAATTTAATATTAAAACCTACTGCCTCACATGTAATTTGAAGAAATTACCTGATTTTTTAAAATCAATTTTATTTCAGTTATGCTTTTCTTTAAGTATTTGAACGCTTAAGATTTCATATAATTCTTATTTGATGGTCTTGAAAATTGGCTACAGTCTGTGGGAAATAGGAAAGTTCACTTAACTATTTAAAAATTTTATCTACATGATGCCAAAACTCTATTTCATGGAATCTTTGGTAATTTCCTTATGGATTTTAGCTTTTACCTATGTCTATTTTCTCCTCCTAGTATTATTTACAAGACACCTTCAAAAAAAAAAAAAAACACTGCTAGTCTGCTTAAGAATTTAAGTGAGTATATGCACTCATTCCATCAGCTTGACATTATGAGAACGCACTTTAAGACACATAATGTTTCAGGTCACAACAAAATGCAAGCTACATGCTGAGAGTCTCCAGGTCTTGGCATTGATAGTTGCCGTAGATTCTGGGATCAACTTTGTCATTTACCATCTGCATTTTCTTTTTCTTCCAAGACTATGTTTCTCTTGCTTTTGACTGACCAGTTGCATAAACACTTTTGGAATAAGCTTCTGATTAAACACCTACATGTAAAACTGCTAATGTGATTTGCAAAGCCAATAAAATACCCAAGAAATTGTCAGAACTGCTTTCCTTTAGCCTTTGAGAAAGGATAGTCTGCTTCCATAGGATAATCATACTGAATTTTAAAAGTGAGTTACCAACCACTGCTTTGCTTGCTCTCTCTAATTAACAGGTATTAGCTCTAAAGAAAGTCAAAAGAAAATGGACAAGCTGTGATCTGCCTTCACACCTTTAGTCAGCCTTTGAAAGTCCTCCTGTCTGCAAGTGTCTCAAATAATTACTGAACCACTCACATACATATTTTCCTAAATGAAGTTAGTAATCATGGAGGCTAATCAAAAGTTCATTGAATCAGCAGGGAATGTAATAAAGGTATTCATAAACCAAGTAGGTGTTTTCTTTTGCTGAAAGCGCACACACACATACACACACACACACAGCCTACCTCACTGATTCCAACAGGCACTTCAGCTCATAGAGAAGCTGTAAGTCTATAATACCTGTCTCTGGGAAGTGAATTAAATAATGTATGCTCAAGCGAACCTGTGCAAAATTGTAAGTCTGACACATTGAACTTGATGGAACTTTCTCTCAGGAATTTCTGCCTTTCACTAGTAACCCCTCCTGTTGGACTTAGAGAATTGAGTCAACGAGGGATCCTGGTTGGAAAGCCATGCCTTTGCGGTGTTAACTGTAAACACATTATTTGTATTTTAACAGTGAATTCGAAGGCCTAAAGATTTCAAGAACTAAAAGACTAGTGGTTGCTTAGGGAGAATCTCAGGAAATAGACAAATTACTACACTTTTGGGGGCATGTTGCTGCCAGCTCAGAAAGTTACCAAGTTTCCCTTTTGTCCACTTCCAGCCTTATCTGTGGGGTTTCCCCATATAACAACTGTTTAAAGGGTGTTGAAGGATACTATTACTTTCATCAAATATGAGAGAAAGTAATGAACTGATTTCATTATCAGAAGAAATGGTTTATAATTAAAACCTGAAAACTTGAAAACTAAGTATATTCAGAAATGGAGGGGTGTTTTTCTCTATTTTTATTAAGTTTCCTGGAATACTTCTTAACTTTTTAAATTAGAATTGCACTCAGACATCTAAGGTAATTTTATGATTGTATTAAGCCTACTTAAAATAAAATTTTAGAATTTTTTAGCTGTACAATACATATGCATATTTACATGCAGGTTTTTAATTCCTAAGTAGTTGTCTTTCATCAATCCTGGCCCCCTCTTATTTTAAAAAAAAAAAAGCTTTTCCAGAACAGACAGTAATACTGTTTGAGCATTGTAATATTTTTCTCAAATTGTAGCTCAATGACCAGAATCACCTGGGAACCTGTTAAAAATGCAGAATCTCAGGCCTCACCCCAGAATGCTGAATATGGAATTGGAATCTGCATTTGCATTTTAACAAGATAGCCAGATGATTCATACACACATTAATGTGTGGGAAATGCCACTCTAGAGCATGTCTTAAGAAGGGCAGTGTGACACAGTGGTTAGGAAAAGGGATTCTGGATCCGAAATGCCTGATTCAGATCCCAACTCCATCACTATACTAGCCATGTGGCCTTGGGCAAATTACTTAACCTCTCAATGCCTTGATTTCTTGATCTACAAAAATGAGAATACTTATAATACCTACATCTTTGGGTACTCATGAGGTCAAAATAAATATGAGTAAAACACAAACATACTGGCATATAGCAAGTTATATACAAAGCTTGTTGCTTATTTCTAAATAAAATTATATTTTATTTAGATTATTAAGTATTATTATTAGATATAGTCACCATTATTAAAAAGAAAAAGCCTTCTTTTTTGTGCCTTTTGAAAACAATGTCTTGAATAATGGCATTTAAATTACTAAGAAAATAGCAGTATAGCAGCAGTTAGAGAAAAAAAGGTATATATTTATTCTAATTTTTTAAACTGTATGGTGCAAATGAGGCCAAGGCTGTGGGTTTAATCCCTTTATCAATCTATTAGCTTCTCATAGGGAAAAAATAAATAAAAGAACGAAATCCATTTTTTCCACCAGAGTTTTCAGTGGAGAAATTCTACCTCCCCTACTGTCTTCTGAAAGCCCCGCCTCTAAGCCCTCCTCAGCCTACCTCTCGCCCCAGGAAGCCATCTCACAAGTGCTTGGAATAGCCTAAAAGTGTGTATCAGAAAAGGAGAAAAGAAAAATCTGTCAGGAATAGCACCAAACAAGGACCAGAGAAAACAATGAGGAGGAGATGGGAGTTTTGATGATGTTTGGGTCAGTTATAAAAAAACAATGTGGCGATTTATTAATATAAACAGTTTTGCAGCCGCTTGTGGGTTTTGAATACCTTTTCCCACTTTATATCTTGAAACAGGATGGCCTCCCACCTGTACTCATTAGAGAAACCAATAGTAAAGTTCATATCTTTTATTTGGAAGACAGTCTAGATACTTTATGATGATAATTGTGCTTTGAAGTGCTACCTTAATACTTCTGCACTTTAGTCACTAACTTTTTGTTAGTAACACAGCATTATATCTGCCATTACACTATACGGTAAATGTGTATACAGGAGTGTGCTTCCCTGTCCCAGAAATGTGGAGATCCACAAGCTGAACTAGGCTACTGTGTCTCTGAAGCTTGACTCACTTGTCCCTTGGAAAATAGCTTAGCAGTCTGATAGGCAGTGGCCTACAGCATTGGTGAGTTTTTGTCCTACAATTGAGCCTATGAAGAGAAGAGAAATGTAGGTGTGAAACTAATAAGCTAGAAACCAGAGGTAATTCCAATGGAAGGTGAGAGGCCAAGTCAGCCTTTTCATAGGGTCTCTGTGCTTGGGCATGGTGGGCAGTTAGCAAGTAACAGCACCAGCCGTAAATGGGCTGCATGTGTTTGTAGGTATTCAGGGATGAGGACCTGGAGATGGAGGACTCTAGCATGAATTTTTAAAATATTCTTTTTGACAAACCATGAAAAGTCCAATTTGTGAAGGAAATTATGTGTCAATTTTTAAATATTTTTATCTTCACTTTCTAGCTCCAAGACACTAAAATTATCCTAACAGGATAGTTAATAAGGTCAATTCATAACTGGAACAAGGATGAGCAAAGATTTTTATTTTCAAGATAAACATTTGCATTTAACAAATTTTATATGTTATCTGCATTTATTCCTTTTTAAAAGCATGTTTTCAAATAATGCCTTCGTATTTATAAAGAAGCATATATAGTTTAAGGAGAGTACCAGAACCTGCTCCCACCTTCTTCTACCATCTCTTACCCTTTTCCCAATTCCTCCATAGCAACATCAACTTCACTGGCTTTCCATAAACTTGACCTCTTTTCTGTCCTGGCCTGAAGTGCTCATTATTAGATTTAACGTTTTGTTAAATAGGAACTAAATAATCATTAAATATAATTACAGAAGACTCTGTTACAATGCATGAATGTTTTCTGGGAATAAAAGGAGGGCTCTCAGAACTTCTCATTTACACGTTTGGGTTGTGTCTGGAAGTTCATAGGAGATGGCATAGGATAAAAAATTCCCATGGAGTGGAGACACATTTTTCCTACCTCACAGTTTTCTTTTGGCCTAGACCAGCCCAGATTATAATTCTTTTTCAGGAGTCTTAAACCACTGACAGACACAAAATACAGTACTCATTAATCAAAAGTTGTGTAAAAACATTGTAGATATGATTATACAGCTAATACAGAGAGATTGGAAATAGGATATAATTTGGAAGTTTATATAAATTAAATTTTAAAAGAATAGAATAAATGTAAGCTTCCTTTCATTTAGCTTGTTCAGATTCATATTCTGGCTGATTTTTTTTGTCTTTTCTATCAGTTACTGAAAGAGTGGTATTAAAATCTCTCACTATGATTGTACATTTGTCTGTTTCTGACTGTGATTCTATTCATTTTGGGTCATGCAGTCATGATATAAGGCATGTACAAATGCATAATTGTGATGAATCCAGCTTTTCATCATCATGAAATATTCCTCATTGTCGCTAGTAGCAGTTCTTGTCTTAATGCATAGTTTGTCCCTTATCAATATGGCTTTCTTTTGCTGTTTGCATGACTTGTCTTTTTCTATCCGTTTACTTTCAGTTTATCTTTGTCTTTACATTTAAAGTGTGCTTCTTATACTCAGCATATAATTGGATTGCCTTTTCATCAAGCCTGGTAATATTGGGTTTTTAATTAAAATATTTAGTCCATTTGCATTTAATATAATTACTGATGTGGTTGGAATTAGATCTATTATTTTGTTATTTCTATTTGCCCCATTAGTTTTTTATTTCTTTTTTCCTTTATTTCTGCTCTCTTGAATTTGAATTCCTCTTTTAATTGAATTTTTAGCTATGGCTTTTGTCATTTGTTTTTAGTGGTTACTCTAAAGATTACAATATACATCCTTAACTTGCCACAATTTAGAGTTAATGTTGTATTATTTCATGTAAAATGTTAGAGCATTGAAACAGTAGAGTTCTACTTGCCACCCGCATGTCTTTTGTGCTATTGTTGTCATACGTATTACATCTGCACACATACAAACTCCATTATTTGTTTTTATGTGTATGTAATATGTTGCTTTTCTCTGGCTGCTTTCAAAATTTCTCCTTATATTTGATTTTCATTAGTTCAATCATCATGTGCCTAGGTTAGGTTTTCTTTATATTAATCCTGTCTGGGATCCGATGAGCTTTTGAATCTCTTAAGTATGTTTTCCACCAAATTTGGATTGTTAAGGAACATTCTCTCCTTACCTTCTGGAGCTTCAATTACATGTGTGGTAGATTACTTTATATTTTCTCACAGACCACTGAAGCCTGTTCATTTCTTAAAATTGTTTTTCTCTGTGTAATTGAACTGATTTGTCTATACATTCATTGGCCCTTTTTATTCTGTCTTCATCCTAATGTAATTTCATGAATTTTTCATTTTGAATATTATAATTTTTAGTTCTGAATTACATTTGTTCCTTTTTACAACTTTTGTTGCTCTTCTGTGATTCCTCATTTGTTCATTCATTATGGTCATACTTTCCTTAATGTAGTCAAGCTACTTTAAAGTTCTCGTCTGCTAATTCTAACTTAAATCATTTTGGGGTTAATGTCTGTTGACTGATTTTTCTCTTAACTACAGGTCACAATTTTGGATTTTTTTTCACTTCTTAAAATTATACTGTGAATTGGTATATTATTTTTCTTTAAAGAGTGCTCAGTTTGTTCTGGCAGGGAGTTAAACTACTAGCAGATTATTGACCCTGTCAGATTTGGAATTATGTATTTGCTAGGGCAGTATATTTTGACTTTGAACTTAACCCAATGATATGCCTCTTACTTTAAGGAATCATTCTTATTTCTAAGCTGTGGCCTTTCTAACATCTCAAATACCTTTATTGCCCAAGAAACTTTGTGAGGTTTCTCCATTCTGACTGAGCTAGGACTACAAAATCTTCTAGCACTATACAGACTTTGGTTTCACCATTCATCTCTTATCTCTGTAGCAGCTGGTCTCTTCTAGGCCTTACAGAGTCTTACCCTATATATCAGCAGACCAATCCTTAGAAAAGGACCAACAGTGAGTGCATACAGATGTCTAGCTCCTCCTACCATTTCCAACTCTACCAGGTATAAGCTCTGTGACCTCAAGCAAACACATTTTCCCTATGCCTGTGTTTCCATATCTTTCAATTTGAACTGAACTGTATTAGTCTGTTTTCATGCTGCTGATAAAGACATACCCAAGACTGGGCAATTTACGAAAGAAAGAGATTTAATGGGACTTACAGTTCCACGTGGCTGGGGAAGCCTCACAATCATGGTGGAAGGCAAGAAGGAGCAAGTCACATCTTACATGAATGATGTCAGGCAAAGAGAGAGCTTGTGCAGGCAAACTCCCACTTTTTAAAACCATCAGATCTTGTGAGACTCATTCACTGTCATGAGAACAGCACAGGAAAGACCCGCCCCCATAATTCAATCAGCTCCAATCAGGTTCCTCCCATGACACATGGGAATTATGTGAGTTACAATTCAAGATGAGATTTGGGTGGTGACAAAGACAAATCATCCTGCCCCTGGCCCCTCCCAAATCTCATGTCCTCACATTTCAAAACCAATCATCCCTTCCCAACAGTCCCCTAAAGTCTTAACTCATCTCAACATTAACTCAAAAGTCTATAGTCCAAAGTCTCATTGAAACAAGGCAAGTCCCTTCTGCCTATAAGCCTGTAAAATCAAAAGCAAATTAGTTACTTCCTAAATATAGTGGGGGTACAGGCATTGGGTAAATTCAGCCATTCCAAATGGGAGAAATTGGCCAAAACAAAGGGGCTACAGACCCCATGCAAGTCCAAATTCCAGCAGGGTATTCAAATCTTAAAGCTCCAAGATGATCTCCTTTCACTCCATGTCTCACATTCCAGGTCATACTGATGCAAGAGGTGGGTTCACACGGTCTTGGGCAGCTCTACCCCTGTGGCTTTGTAGGGTACAGCCTCCCTCCTGTCTGCTTTAATGGGCTGGTGTTGAGTGTCTGCAACTTTTTCAGGCGCATGGTGCAAGCTCTCATGAATCTACCATTCTGGGGTCTGGAGGATGGTGGCCCTTTTCTCACTGCTCCACTAGTTGGTGCCCTAATAAGGACTCTGTGTGGGGGACTCCAACCCCATATTTCCCTTCCGCACTACCCTAGCAGAGGTTCTCTATCAGGGCCCCCCCTCTGCAGCAAACTTGTACCTGGGCATCCAGGCGTTTCCATATATCTTCTGAAATCTAGGCAGCAGAGGTTCCCAAACCTCAATTCTTGACTTCTGTGTACCTGCAGGCTCAACACCACGTAGAAGCTGCCAAGGTTTGGGGCTTCCATCCTCTGAGGCAACAGCCTGATCTGTACATTGGCTGCTTTTAGTCACGCTAGAGTGGCTGGGACACAGGGCACCAAGTATCTAGACTGCACACAGCACAGGGACCCTTGGCCTGGCCCACAAAACCGTTTTCTCCTAGGCCTCCATACCTGTGATGGGAGGGGCTGCCATGAATACCTCTGACATGCCCTGGAGACATTTTCCCCATTATCTTGTGGATTAACATTTGGCTCCTTGTTACTTGTGCAAGTTTCTGCAGCTGGCTTCAATTTCTCCTCAGAAAATGGGTTTTTCTTTTCTATTACATTGTGAGGCTGCAAATTTTCGGAACCCTTATGCTCTGCTTCCCTTATAAAACTGAATGTATTTAATAGCATCCAAGTCACCTCTTGAATGATTTGCTGCTTAGAAATTTTTTCTGCCAGATATCCTAAATCATCTCTCTCAAATTCAAAACTCCACAAATCCCTAGGGCAGGGCCAAAACACCGGTAGTCTCTTTGGTAAAACATAACAAGAGTCACCTTTACTCTCCAATTCCCAATAAGTTCCTCATATCCATATGAGACCACCTCAGCCTGGACCTCATTGTCCCTGTCATTATCAGGCTTTTGGTCAAAGACATTCAACAAGTCTGTAGGAAATTCCAAACTTTCCCACATTTTCCTGTCTTCTTCTGAGTCCTCCAAACTGTTCCAACCTCTGCCTGTTATCCAATTCCAAAGTTGCTTCCACATGTTCAGGTATCTTCTTAGTCACACCGCACCCTCAGTACCAATTTACTGTATTAGTCTGTTTTCATGCTGCTGATAAAGACTTTAAGAAATCATTCCTGAGACTGGGAAATTTACAAAAGAAAGAGGTTTAATTGGACTTACAGTTCCACGTGGCTAGGGAAGCCTCGCAATCATGGTGGAAGGCAAGAAGGAGCAAGTCACATCTTACGTAGGTGGCGTCAGGCAAAGAGAGAGCTTGTGCAAGCAAACTCCCATTTTTTAAAACCATCAGATCTCATGAGGCTCATTCACTATCACGAGAAGATCACAGGAAAGACCTGCCTCTATAGTTTGATCACCTCCCACCAAATTCCTCCCATAATACATGGGAATTGTAAGAGTTACAATTCAAGTTGAGATTTGGGTGGAGACACAGCCAAACCATATCATGAACATTTTCTGAAATTCCATTCTGATTCAAAACAAAACAACAATGTTTTTTAATTTATTTTAATAAATAATAACAATAGGTGGGAAACTAATTGTTTATATCTTTGTTGAACCTATTTACTTTTTCAGCTCTCAGAATTGACCTAAAGGAAGCTTAACTTGGAAATGGTTAATGATTCTTTGGGAAAGCAAAAAGTATGAGACTAAGATGACTGAGTAGTAACAGCTGGAACAATACTATCAGAAAAGCAGGAGTCTGTTTTGTGCAAGACTAGGGTTTTTAATGGGAATAAATTTAAATCAAATAATTAGACATTAATGACCACCTTTCAAGAGCACAGAATTTAGTGTCAAACTGACATTGGTTTTTAATCTTACTTCTACTCCCTCTAAGCAATATGACTTTGAGAAAGTTCATTTCTCTTCACTTTATTCTCTTACATCTGCAACAGAAGAAAATGCATGTCAGTCACGTGAGTAGATTTTTTTTTTTTTTTTTTTTTTTTTTTGCCTTTACATATTACATTCACCTTCTAGAAATAGAAAATAGAAAATTATCCTAAGGAGAGAGAAAATAATGAGGTCAATTGATATATGTAAAAAGAACTAAGGCAAGATTTATGTTGTCATGAAAAACACTTATAACAAGTGTTTGCCTGTTTTGTAGAAATATATATTTTCTAAATCATCAGGTCTATTGACTTTTTAAATTATTGTAAGACCACTTAACCTGAGATCTATTATTACAATTTTTAAGTGTATAATACAGTATTGCTAATTATAGGATCCAAAGTTTTATAATATCATCTACAGTCAGTGTGACAAATGAGAATACACATGTACCTCAGCTGGCACAAGGTATAGGCACTCTGTGTGAGTTCATCCCTGCTCCATTCTGCATGCAAAGCCCTGTGCCCTGCAGCTGCTCCTCATTTGTTTAAGGCATTCTCCCTAATGGCATCTTCAGTTCTGTTGGAGCTTTAAACTACAGTGACTACCAGGACCTGCTTGAGAGGCAAGTTTTAAGTCTACTTTTGAAATACACATTGAAATTGGCTCAACATATTTCTTCCTATTCAAATATCGTTTTGAAATTTCCCACTTTCAGCATTTTGGATTGATATATCCTTGCTGGCTAGAAATTAGGAGGATATATAAATTTAAAATTTCACAAATCCATTTATGAAAATAAGACTGTCTCACAACTCCTATAGGATACACCAAGGAAAATGTTCCTTATGACCTCTGTGGTGTTTTTGTTTATGGTTTTGTTTTGAGACCAGGGTCTCACTTGATCACCCAGGCTGGAGTGCAGTGGCACTGTAACAGCCCACTGTAGCCTCAATCTCTCAGCTTCAATCAATCCTCCCCCCTCAGCCTCCAGAGTATCTGGGACTACAGGTGTTCACCACCATGCCCAGCTAATTGTCTTTATTTGGTAGAGATGGGGTCTCACCATGTTTCCCAGGCTGGTCTTGAACTCCTGGGCTCAAGTGATCCTCCTGCCTAGCCTCCCAAAGTGCTGGGATTACAGGCGTGAGCCAGCATGCCCGACCAAATTCTGTGTTGTCTCTCATTGTTAGGTTTTTATATGTGACAGAAAGTAATCTCATGCTAACTCAGATATATTTTGTTCCGTAGCAATTTTAAGTAAATCTTTTCAAAGTCCCTTAAAAAGAAAAGTAAATTATGTCTACAATTTGGCCACACAGTTATTGTTTACTACCTCAGAGAACTCAATAAGGCCGTAGTGGTGGTATGATTTCTTTTTACCCAAACTATGCAGCTTTTACCCCGGTAAGTGAGTTACATAAAGGTATTCAGTGGCACTGACCCTGTTCTGTTATTCTTTTCATCATTTCATGCCTGGAAAGCCAGTCTTGCTGATCTATATCTTGTTCCTAGGGTTTTCTCTAGAGTCCTTCTTACAGATGGGAATCCCATCAGCCATCTCACAGGACTCTGACAAGGTGATTGTTTGCAACAACAGTTTCCACATTTGGCCAACAGCTCCACAATTTCATCCTTGAGTTCCTTCCAAACTCTTGGGTGAAGGCCATCTGGTCCTAGTGATTTATTTATGTCCAATTTGTCAACTAAACTTGGAACACCTTATGTACTCCTTACCTTTTGATCCGTTACCTCTGACCTGTGCAACTCCAACTTCCTTTCTTTCTCTTTTCTAATCCTTCTTATTCTTCAAAGTCATCATGCAAAAATAATTCATTTCATGAACTTTGCTTAATACTGTTAACAATCATTTCTCATTTTTGTTACTCAAATTACATGGCCAAGCTAAGTATTTCAGTTTTGTTAATTAAATGACATGGCCAGGATATGGGCAGCACTGCTAGGTAAAATTTTGGCATAGTGATCATCAGAACTGAAACATTAAATTGAAGGGATGGAAGGAAATCAATATCCCTCTGTGTATCCTTATGATAACTGATCGTTTCCAGAGAAATGGAAAGTGTCAATGAAATAGGACTTTCAATCAATATGACCTTTGTCAGAAAAAGTGAAAAAAAAAAAAATCTCATTTCAACCATTGTAGGTTGAGTCAAACAATACAGATAAGCATGCAGTTTATCTCCCAGTATGGTTTAAGGTTTCATTTTGAATAGAGTGCTCCTGAAAGAGGCTGGGTATATTCTTAAAGTTTATTGGATTTTTATTTCTCAAGAGAACAGTTGTTTGTGCTGATGATCCTCCCATTTTGCAAATTTACATATTTTCTATTTGAAGCACTTCCCAAATTTTTCACTTCATGGAGTAATTCTTTACTTCTTGTTCTTCACTTCCTGCCAAGAACCGTTGGTGTGGACTGTTTGGTAATTGCCACTGTTAAAGCCCTCTGAAGAGCCTTTATTCAAGTGTTAGATTTAGTGATTCTAGTTGCTGTTGTTCTGGTAGCAATAAAAAGGCAAATGATGAGCAGGCTTTCAACAAACAGCCCTTTATTGGTGCCAATGCTGCCCTGGACTAACTCCACCCTAAATCGTTGTGGCATACAACTACAGAAACTCAAAAAGGTTTGAATAATAACAGGAACTCCAAAGTAACAAAACAGCTAGTGTACCCCAATGTCCTCTGGCATCACTATCCTGTGAGGACAAATTAGGTCACTTTAATGCCTGCTTATACTGAACTCATCTGATCAGGAGGACCTCAACCCCCCACAAGTGTTTCTGGGATGCTATAAATAGGGTGGTTCTTCAGTGCTACTCCCTAGGCAAGTTCAACTCGGTTCTTCCTGTGCTACTTGAGTGTCCCATTATCCATGTCCTCTACTTGAGGCAGCCTCACCACAGCTCTTTCTGATAGTATACATCAAACTGCTAAGGTGTGTGCTTAAGGTGCTACCTTTCACTGATCCCAAGGCTGCCAGTTTTCCAGATGTTTAAGTGGCCTTGGATTCTCTGCAAAGGTTGAAAAAATGCTTAGCTCTCTTGGGCCCTTTCCCTTAAAAAGAAAAAAAATTGCTTAGTCCCAGACTCAATCTCAGGGAATGATATCTTTCCTGAGATCAGCTCTTTCAGCTTCTCTTCTTACCTCATTTCTCCCTAGTGTCTTTAAACTAGATCAGAGATGTTATGATGTTACCCCATCCCAATCTTCATTGTCCTTATTAGTCCTGTGTCACCTTACACACACACACACACACACACGCGCGTGCGCGCGCGCGCGCGTGCGCACACACAAGCTCGGTGTATATGAACTAATTAACATAGGCCAGTAAATTCTCTGAAGGGCTACACACCAGTTATAAAACACAGGCTTGCCCTTAGTATGAGCTCAGCAAGGACATCCTTTCTTATTAGTATTTATCCAAGGTTCCCTTTGGCAAACAAAATATCCCTGTTTGTTGTTTGTAAAACAGAACCTATCCTTATTAGAACTCTAGTATGCTAGAACTAATCTGGAATTCTTTTAAAAGTTAGATGAGGGGCCAAGACACTAGAACTTAGATTTTTTTTAAATGCAGATACATATCTGGAAACATTGCATGTGCAGTAATTCACCTTCTGAAAATTTCAGGCTGATCAACATTTACTGAGTTTATGTATAGCCTAACTATCTATAATGAACTTCCTAATTTCCAGGCAATTTATTATCATTTTGGCAGGGACAATATCTTGCTAACCTCCTGTTTATTGCAGTATTCAGACCTTACTTGCTGTTTGTCAGCAAAGACAAAAATAATATAATTATCACAACTACTACTATTCCTATGTTCACTATTACTACTACCTTCATTTCTTCTCATTTACTATGTACCGGGCTTTATGTTAAGCACATTCCATATAGCATCTCATTAACCTCCTACAACATTGTAAAATGGCTGTATTTGCCCTTTTCACATGAGACGAAAACTCACTTTGCCATCAAACTTAGTAATCATCAGCTACCCTAAAGAAGGAGATTGGTTTGCACAGCACTATCTAGTTCTGTACTGTCCAAAAGAGCAGCTACTAGGCACATGTGGCTATTTACATTTAAGTTAACCAAAATGAAATTAAAATTCATTTTCTCATTTTCGTTGGCCATATTTCACATGCTCAATAACCACATGTGCTGGCAGCTACTGTATTGGACAGTATAGACTATATAGCATTCCATCATCATAGAAGATTCTGTTGAATTGTGCTGGTAGTTCTCCCTCACCATTGTTCTCCTTTCAGCTGAGAGCATCAATGCCCTGAGTTTTCCTGCTGTGTTCACCTTTCCTGCCTTCTAGTGCCCTTCCATCCTGCAAACTGATCTCAAAAAAAAAAAAAAAATGTTAACACAGCTTTATCTATTTGTGGGTATATGTTCCTTTGATATATTCTAAACGCATATGGTTATTGCTTAGCAAGAAAATATAGAATTTCAGCCATTCTTACAATTGTGAATATTTGTTTCACTAGTATCCAGTTACATTCTGCATTTCTGTTGCCATATTTTTTTGCATTTTTAGAGATGAGCTCTCACTCTGTCGCCCAGACTGGAGTGCAGTGGCACAATGATAGCTCACCGCAGCCCCAAACACCTGGGCTCAAGAAATTCTCCCTTGACAGACATTGTAAACAACAGTTAAGCTCAATCAGGTGCAACTCCAAGCATACCCTTAACTCAAATGGAGTGAAAACAATGTGGAGAGCCATGACTAGGTCCTCAAATACACAAAAATGAGAACCATGTCACAACTGTTACCTGAAAGGCAGCAATGAAAACTTGCCATCAATGGGAAAACATCCCAGTTTCAGAGTTTTTTAAGTATGAAAAGAAAAATTCACTTTAGAATGGGTAAAATGTAAAAGTGTTGAATCTAAACTCTACTACTGAAGTCCATGTGGCTATAGACAATTTATATAACTTATTGAATCCTATTTCTTAATCATTAAAATAAGCACAGTAATATCTGTCCCCCAGGATAATTGCTTCAACAAAATAATACATGTAAATGACTCAGCACTTATTAAGCACACCTTTCATGTACTACATATTGTGCAATAGTTTGGAAATACTGGAAGAATAAGACTTGGTTTTGCTCTCAAATAACTCATGGTCTTTGATTGGAGATAAACATGAAAATAAGTAGTATATTGTAGAATATTATTATAGTTACTAAGTAAAAGATTGTAGATGTGGCACTAAAGAGGGAGTGATTAATAAACTTTTGGAGAAGGGGATAAAGGCAGCTCAGGGAAGGTTATCAGAGAGGTCTGTGAATGTGAATTCCTTCCCCCCTGCTCCCCCACACACCTGTCAATCATGAGTGAACAGCTCAGAGCAGAGGCAATGAATATTTTTTTTCTAGAAAATGGTTTTATTTTATGGATTGTCAGTAGCAAGAATGGATTACTTCAGGAGTCTTTAGTTAATTTGCTTCAAAATAAAATAGTAGTCTTTCAGTTATATGTAACTCAGGAAATTAGATGATAGCAAAATCTTCACTCTGGTTCTTCCTCAATGCAGCTTTATTTAGTTACTTATCAGAAACAGTAGAGAATGGATTTATACTTCCTGATCTTGTTATTTTCTTTTGTTAGGATTTTATCCTTTATTTGCAAGAAAAATGAGGATATATTTGGAGGTTTTGGTGACCACCTGTCTTAGTCCATTCATGCTATTATAACAAAATTCTTAGACTATGTAATTTTTAAGCAGCAGAAATTTATTTCTCACAGTTCTAGGGGCTGGGAAGTCCAAGATCAAGGTGCCATGAGATTCAGTTTCTGGTGAAGGCCTGTTTCTTATCAATCACACCTTTGGTGTCCTCACCTGGCATAAGGGGGTAAAGGGACATACACTGTGACCTCACATGGCAGGAGAGATGAAAGATCCAGGCGCTCTACAAAGCCTCTTTTACAGCACATGTATTCCATTCACAAAGGTGGAGCCTTTATGACTTAATCACTTCCCAAAAGGCCCCAACCTCTTAATACTACCACAATGGGGATTATGATTCCACATGGATTTCGGAGGGACATAGACATTCAATGCTTTACAACTCTTACTTCCTTTGATTCTCATAAGTTTAGAATTATTTAGGAGGCAAAAAAGTGTTTTAGAACTTAACATCATGAACTGTAATTACTATAACTTAAGAAACCTACAGAGAATAAAACACTTTGCTTGACCGTAATAGGCCCTGGAATATAATGATTTCATATAAATAATTTATATAGTGCTAACACATTTTATTAAATTGTTTCAATATTTATTTTCCAGTCATTTATGTAACATAAATTGTATGTATTTAGTATGTAACCCTAAACCAATTTCCTCTTTCATCATAGATACCTTCTGCATTTTTGGTATCAGCCCTGGCTTGCCATATCACTGCCTCATTCACCTATCCTATGGCACCCCCACCTCATCATACCATTGTCTATAGGAATCATTTGCATCCCTCCTTTGGAATTCCACTAGCTAATCTTCATTGTTCCAACATACTCACTTCATTTCAGACCATGTTATACCTTGTCAGCAACTCCCTTGATGTTGTTTCTTCAGACCTTCACTGTCACCACATATTGGCCAGTTCATGCCTCGTGCAGCAGAAATCCATGCTCACTTTTACCCAACCTATAGAGTCCATTCTGCTCCATTCTGCTCCCTGGAACTGGCAGTCACCCTACCCACTTCCATCAATAGACTTGCCTCCCTGAAATTTCTATCCATCTTGGAACTATAATGCCTCATCCTCATACAAAGGATTGGACTGTGTCCCAGCTGCAAAGATGAAATGTTAAAATATTAAAATTCACTCGATCATTTTTAAAGTAACTGTGGTTCATGTTCAAGGTCTGACAGAATATCTGCTTACAGACGTTTAAAAGATGCCACTTCTGCATAGGTTCCATATACTGAATGTTCTCACCACAAAACCCCAACCCCATCTACTCTATTACCACCACTGCTGACAAATCTACTTGCTCTTCTGTATGAAGCTGAGGATGTCTTCTGAATGGTGCCTGGTGGTGCTTGGGGATGGTTTGAGACACTTGCCAGAAATGCCTCTTTCCATTTGATACCTTAGAATCAGAAAATGGGAGCAGAGAAAATATATTTCATGCTAAATTAAATAATATTTCCCTTCCATCGACCTAGGCTTATTATTTCGATCTTGGGGCATTATGTAAAAGCATTTTGTGTGTATATACAGATAGACAGAATTGTTCTTAAAATCTCTTTAATATATTCTGTATTCAGAGTTGGCATAATGTCTTTATTTCATTTTTGTCTAGTTTATAAACCTTTTGGAATATACTACCTAATTTTGGAGACTGTCCTATTTTGACACCTTCTCTCCACCTCAGTGCTCTACACAGCCGTGCATCTTAGCTCATTTAGATGTAATTAAGGTCAATGAGAATTTATACAACTCTATAGGTCTTGAGATTTCCTACTTAGTACCAAATAAATTAATTATGAAGATATAACTTAATCTTATTCCTGTTTATCATGAGCTGAACTTAAAGGAAGGTAAGGCACAGGTTTTAAATGAAACCTTAAAATAATTCTCAGATGGGTGTATGAATAAAGGCATTAAGAAATTTTTCAAAGACTGATAGGTAGTTTCATGACTTGCTAAGTTGGACCATTTTATGAAATCTATTATTGTATAGCTCTATCCTTGTCTCACTTAGGTTAAATCAGGGCACACAGTTTTTAGATAATAGAGTCACTGAAAACTCATTATTTAAATGTCTGAAATAATTATCAGTTGGAATTTCTGAAGAGAGATTTTACCAACTTCTAGTATTTACCTATTTCATGTATTTTCCATTTGAGTACTATTAAAAGCACATTTAAACAGCATTAGTTTTAAACAATTGTCAAGTCTATTTTTGCTCTGAAGTCACTTATTCACCAAACCAAGAGGATATAGGGCTGGGTCTGCCCAATTTTCATAGCAGCAAATAGAGTGTATTTCTACCTCTTATAAGGTAAAAGAAGGGGTGGGGGTGTGTGTGTGTGCACGCACGTGCACATGCGCATGTATGTGTACAACAGCATGTGTGTGTTGTTAAGGAAAAAAATCTAATGTTTTATTTCTCTTGTCCCCTCTGTTGGTCTTTTAAAATTAGGAGTTACTGAATTTTGTCCGACTAATAAGTATAATATATATTTTATATGAAATTAAAAAATAAAAAAGTACAAAGAATAAAATAAAGGCCAACCACAATATTTCTGTTCAGAGCAACTACCCTTATATTTAGTGCATTTCCTTCCAGTCTTTTCTCTGTGCATGTATTTTTTCATGGTTTTGTTGAACAAAATTAGTCAATTATTCTGGATATTCTGTTTAATATTCTGATTTTCTTTTTATAAAGTAATATGTATATATTATACCTTATTCTTTTCCCCCTGCCACTAAATATTTTGTGCAATGTCATTCATATTTTATCGTATTCAATCTAACCTTTCCCTTATTTATGGGCATTTATGTCATTTCCAACTTACTGAAATGATGCTTCAGTGAATACTCTTGTACATAATTATTTCCATACATCAATTGCCTTCAGAAGTAAAACACTGAGGGAAAAGATGCTCAAATTTGCACCTCTGGTTAATATTTTGCTATTACTTATGTAGCTTTTTACTAAAAATCTGTGATGATTGGAATATGTTCCCATTTACTTAAAAATCTGCCATTATAAATGTACTGTTTATAATAGCCAGACAGTCCTTCATTATGTCTAAATACAACATGGATTCTGAGTAAAAATTAAAATAAGTCCCCAGCCTTCTGCAATCTTGTTTTCCCATTTTCCACTGAAACGTTTATAGAAGATTTTTCTCTGGTCTTCTGGAATTGTAACGTCCAAACATTCCTTCTCTTCCTTGGCCTGTGTGTAGCATGTGACAGGATTGACCCCATGACCAATACCATTGCCCAAGAGCCTCCCGGCACATTCTCTTCTGGTTTTCCTGCCTCTCATCTTCTTTTGCTTCTCCCTTGCCTTCTCTTTCAAGACTGCATATTTTCCTCAAGATCTCCTCATTCACTCCCATTGCCTCAGTAACCCCTTGTAGAATGACTCTCAAATTTGTTTCCAGAGTAAAATATTTTTGAGCTTCAGAATCACACTTCCAAGTGTTTATTAGGCATTTCCACTAATAGGATCTTAATGTCAATATATGCAGAGCTGAACTTACTCTCCTGTTCTTCCACTCTACTTCACCCAAACCTCTAATGTTCCTCTAATGTTGTGATAATTGCCATTTCTCATCATGTTCTAAATGCAAATCCGTGTACTTGTGAAATATAAATGAATATGGATAATTTCAGACACCATTTTCTTCCACTAATGGATTGAATCTTTTGTCAAATTCTGTTGACCTGAATTATGTATAAGGCCAGTGTCATTTGTTTGGACAAATTGGTCTTTACACAGATCAGAGTCCTAAAATGTTTAAGTGCTAAACCTAGAAAGAGAAGAACCTTAAAAGACTATCTAATGCAACTTTTCTCATTTTACGGGTGAGGGAACTGAGACCCAAAGAAGAAAACTGGTTTTGTCAAAGTCACACAGCTACCTGGCACCTGACTTCAGATAACAGTGACTTTTCCTTTAAACACTGTCTCCCTCTGCCTACAGAATAAAATTATTGAAATATTAAAAGGTTTTCCATTTGTTGAGAAGGCTTTCAGTCTCTGAAGGAAGACAGAGAGTAGAGATGGTGGTTAACCACCTTTCAGAAGCATTCATATGTTTATACTTTAGGCTTCATAAATTGGAAATTTATAAATCGTCAAGAGAAACACACAGCTGCAATTCACATTTGTGATCCTTCTCCGAATAGGAGGTCTTATGAAGCAATTTAGGTTTAAAAGCTTGAAAACAGTATTTTCTCCCTCAGATAACAAACTGTTCTCAAATATTTTGGAAGTGCTCTTTTGTACATGCACAACTTGGATGGTTGCCTAACCTAATGTTGCAATTTCATCTTCTATTACTGCCCTTTTCTCTCAACCCGGTGAGAGAAACAGTGACTAGAACCTGCCCTACTTCCATGCAACTCTTTGCCATTTTGCCATTTCCCAGAGTAACATTTCGCACCCCGCTAATGCCGGTCATGTTGCTTCCTTTATTTTAAATTTCATTACTTGTTACTTTATCCTTCCTTTCTAACATCTGAACTCCAGCTCATTCTGCATAGCACAGCTCAGATGTGACCCATTACCTCCTCTGTGAAGCCTCTGGAGTGCCCCAGGCAAAAGGAATCCCTCCCTCATGTAATTCCCCAAGCACCATGATCATTCTTGCCAACTTCATTAGAGACGGCTGTTTGCCTATCTGTCTACTGCTTCCTCTTTGACCACAGGCTGTGAGTCTCCTCAAGGAGAACCTGCTGGCTCTTACTCACTCTTGCAGCTCCTGCACCCAGTGCCAAAGCTAACTCATAACCCTTCTTAGAGGATCAATTGTTCAAGGAATGCTGAAATGACTCTTTTCATTGATTATATAGTTTTATCAATGCATTGGAAGAGGAATCTTCTTAGATAACACTTGATTAGTTGCAATAATTTTGTAGACTTGGAAGCGATAAACATATTATTCTCTTATTATGCCTTAAAGTTGCACTTAACAATTATCTATCTCCACTTAATGTAAGATTTTATTACAATAAAGAAAACAGTTTTAAAATTCCAAAGCCTTAGGACCAACATTTATGTTGACATTTTAAAAATATAATATTGATTTGCAGCCCAGTAAAATCGTTATAATGTCAAACATGGTAATATCTAGTCTTACTTGGAATATTATTTCCTTTCTCTTTATTCATTTAAATAAAGTCAAGAATCAAGGTTTGATGTGCATAATTGTACACAGAAAGTTTTATGCACAGTACCTTAAGAACTATTTCCATCACAAGGCTATCAAAGGACCAAAAGTTACTTAAACTTATCCATGTTCTAATGTATATTTCAACTAAAGCTCCACAGGAAAATATGAAGACTATTGGTTGTTCCATACAAACCCAACACAAGAAATCACCCTAAGTGATAAATTGTCACTTTCGTCAGAAAATACTTGCCAAAAAAATGCTTACATTTTAACTAGTTTGTTTTTTCTTGAGCTTGTGACAGAGCGAATTCGAGTTGGTCAATCTGCTAGTATTATTATTAGCCTACTGTCAAACTTTAGCTACAACATGTGTATTATTTTATTATTGGTATATGACAACCATTCTAAGTATTAAGAAAAGTTCATTCTTACATTTAATGATGCCATGTTTTTTAACACTGAAAAATTCAAAGATAAAGCAAGAAATCTCAGTTCAATAACCCAAGTTCACCAGGTTATAGCTTCTGAAAGTGAATTCAATTTATACAATACGAGATGCTATTTTACTGCATAATGTAAAGTGAAATGCTGTGTTGTGAAGTTGTGTTATGCCAAATTCTAGATAATATCACTCAACCCTCCCTTGATTGGCTTTGAAAATGGGACTGCTACATAGGGCTCATTTCTTTAATACTTAAAAGAAAAAAAAATTCAGTCTCATAGTGAGTCAATGGCCAAATTCTTTTTGCTGAAATAGTTTTTAAGTAACATGCTATTTTGTAACAATAATGCATACTTCTCTGAGGCTATTTTTTCTGGATATTTGTATTTGTTCAGTATTAAGCATTTGTCATTGTTGATGGCATGTTACTGACCATCAACAATAACATCTTTAATTATATTAATATGCTAATGACAATACATTGTTTATGCTTATATTTATAAATTAGCTCCCTAGCAATTACAAAGGTTTGTATATATTATATTCCCTTTTTGAGTTTTATTATCTTTGACCTTTTGACTGAATACTGCCTAGTCATCATCTTTCATGGTCTTCTCTCCCACAGAATCTGCCATAATTCTTCACTTGCCTTTTTTCCCCACAGGTAGTGATTCCCTTCCCATCTTATTCTTTTTCTCCCTGAGCTTTGCATCCTGTGTGTTTTAAAGAAGGGCAATTAATGTATCCATCTCCCATCATTTAATTATTCTGGATTTATTTGTTCCTTCATCAACTATGTACTGAGCATCAACTGTATACAAGTCAGGTGGTAGAAATCAAATGAAAGAGTATCCATAGTTACTGAATGAGACTAATTATTTTAAAGCCAAAGTATTCAGAATCCACACCCTGGAAAAGGGGGCAATGTGAAATGCTGCCATGGAAACAAAGATGATTGAAACACAACCCTGGCCTTCTAGGATCATTTAATCTAAGAGGGGAGAGAGACATATTGACAAATGTAACCTGTGTCATAGAGAATCAAGACATTCATTCTGGTGACTTTGCATTGCAGATGTAAAATGTTATGTTTCTATTCAAAACTTTACTATAGTTATAACAGCAGATTATTTATAGCAGGGTCGAGTTTTAATCCTGCTTATTCTGTAAAGTCTTCCCCAGCTACTCTTTCTTATATTTCAATACCTGTTTTACTTATGCCTGTATCACACATTTTAACAAACCTTTTCGTTTTCAAATAGTGGAAGCAACAGGATGTGAGAGCACAAAGTGAAAGCACCCATGGCTCCCCTTACTGTTCTCTTAGCTCTCCTGGGGGTCCTGGACTGAGTCTATCAGCTTCTCTTCCTTCCATGGCATCCATGTTCCATTAGCTGATGACGGTCCTTTCAGGATCCCAACACAGCAGGGCACAGTACACAACTTTTCTTCTTTTCTACTGTTTCTGATCGAATATAACAAACTACTTAACAGTTTATATTATTTTCCTGTTAATATTACAGAGAAAAAGAGCTTAATTGAATAACAAATTTATAAATTTCAAATTTCCTAGTTGCCATATTGGAAAAAGTAAAAAGAAACATGAAATGCATTTTAATAATACATCTGATTTAACTCATTATTTCAAAAATATTATATGTAATCAATATAAAATTATTTTTAGATTTTTACATTGTGTATTTTACTAAGTCTTCAAAATTTGATATGTATTAAAGAACCAAATTATTTTGTAATTACAAAATAATTTAGTTCTTTTATTAGGAATGGGCCAGAGACTAGGGTCAGGGCGGGGTCTGGGAGTGTATGCAAAAGCTTCCTTTAAGAAACATGTACCTAAATCTGCATATCTCATCTATATCCACACTACTATTTTTATGATAGCTTTCAGGCATTCATCTTATCATTTAACAAATATTGAAAATGAGACTTTAAACCTGGATTTTGAAAAACTGACCCTTTAAAACAGTGTACCAAAGGATGGGAGCAATGTGTGTAATAAAGGTCTTTGTTCAAGAGTAAATGGATTAGGCTTGATGGTTTTATTTTCTTCACTAGTCCTACCTCTCAGTTCTTCGAAGTTAATTTAGCTTTGAATAGATCGATCTTTTTTGTGATGCTCCTGAAGCACAGTGGGAAAGCACAGGCTTTGGAATCTGATGGGCATGGATTTAAATCACTACTGTGTGAGCTGAGGCAAGTTCTTTGACTTCTACAGGCCTTCACTTTCTCGTCTATAAAATGAGAGTAACTTATTGCTCATTCTTTCAGGCATCTATTTATTCATTCAACAGAAATTTATTGAGCATTCTATGCTCTAGAAATCATGCAGAATGTTGAGATTTTAACACCTAAAAAAAAAAAAAAAAAAAAAAAAAAAAGACACAGGGTCCTAGCCCTTATGGTACCTATAATGTAGTTGGGGATATAAATAGGCATAGACAGACAAATTGAATACATCATGAAAAAGCATTATGATAGAGAGGTGCTATGAAAACCCACAGGAAAAGTAAATCATTACAAGGATTAAATGAAATAATGTAGAAGAGTGTATAGCAGGGCCCATCTTATTGGATGCTCAATAATAATTGTCTTTGGTCTCTCTGTTGATATTCTAACCTCATCCTCTACTCTCCTGCCTTGTAACTGTAAGTTAAATTCATAGATGGTCTATAGTAGTATTGTCCAGTAGAAATACAACATAAGCTACCATTACGTATGTAGTTTCAAATTTTCTAGTTGCCATGCTGGAAAAAGTAAAAAGAAACATGAAATGCATTTTAATAATACATCTGATTTAACTCATTATTTCAAAAATATTGCATGTAATCAATATAAAATTATTTTTAAATTTTTGCATTATGTATTTTACGAAGTCTTCCAAATTTGATGTGTATTTTATATTTTCAGCATATCTCGATTTAAACCAGCTACCTTTCAAGTGCCCAGTAGCCACATGTGGCTAAAGACTGCCAGATTGGATCCTATAGGTCTCTGCTTCCTAACTGACCAGGGTTACACTTTTTAAGAAGCAGTGCACTGTAGGTACTGTAGTAAGCCTCTAAGAGATCTTTAATTAATTAATCAGCATCATTTTCATCCTTTCTCCATCCCTCCTTTTCTCAAGTACTGAGTATCAAAGATAAACTGCAGGCTGTGGACCTTGCCCCTCACTCCCATCCCCAATTCACTATACAGTAAAGGAGAGAAACCAATTAAGTAGATAGTTTACAACACAGTATAATTGCTTTGAGACAGATAAGGTATAAATGTGTTTTATTCTTTAAAATTGCTGACAGATTTTTAAGTGTTCTCACTGTAACAAATGAGAAGTACATGCATATGTTAATTAGCCCGATTTAGCCATTCCACCTCAATTTAGCCACTCCACAATGGCACAATATTTCAGTGTCAATTTGTATATGATAAATATCTACTGTTTTTATATTTTTAACAAATATAATTTTCTTATAGAAGAAATAGAAGACAGAGAAAATGTGTATGAAATTGGGTGATAAGGATAGAGGGGAGGAAGTTGCAAATTACCTGGAGATGTCTGGAATGGTCTGCATTTTAAGGCAGAAAAGTTAGACTATCCCTTCCATGTCAGGTTCCCCTGCTTCAATAAATAATATGCTTCTTGGCTCATTTCCTGCAACAAAGTACAAGGTTCCCAGGAGGGGTCTGTCTGGTAACAGAAATGATCTCTGGCGTCCTAGAGGAAAACCAGCCCTGAAGCTCCTGTGATTAGAGTTAACATAAATGCACCTCAATAAAAGACACCCTGCCCTGACTTACTTCCTACTTGTTTCAGTTAGCTGCAACGGACTTTTCTTGTATTTTTGTCAATACGTACATCCTTCTTCAAAGATGTTAAAGTCAATAATATTGAGTAAATATGTTGGAATTAAAAAAAAAAAAAACGTAGAAGCAGCAGCAGCAACTTGATAGATCAATTTCTTGTTAACCCCAAACCCATTTGTTGGTAACTTGACTAATTCATTACTCAACTCCTCTGGAAAGCTTTGAAGATCAGCATCATTCCCTTTGAGTCCATTAGCCTCATGACATGAGGGGCATTCTGTAATATTGTGAGATCCATAAAAGAAAATGCTTCAAAAACTTTTTATTTATAACTTGGATTTGGGAAGATAAAAAACACCTTTTAACAAAAGGTGACTTTTAATTTACTTGATCTTTTTCAAAGTCTAGGGACCTAATGGAAAGTTAAATATAGAGTAAAAATGTACACCAATCACCTGTTTGCACTAAGCACACTGTCCTGTGACAGAGGCATATTTAACTGAACTCAGTGAGTAGAGCATCCTGCAAACAGAACCCAAATCTGACTTGGCCCTAAAGGAGAAAGACCGCATGACTTCAGATCCTTCCTTTCCTATAAGCAAATAATTTGCACCTGCGTTGAGTTTGTGGAAGACTTATTTCAAAAATATGTTCACAGTCTTATTTTACCTTAATGATTGCTTCTGAAAGTGTATTTGTAAAATCAATGTATAAAACACATTTTTCTGGATCTGAATATTTAGGATGTTATCACTGCTTCTTCAGAAGAGGATTTTATGGGCTTTTTTGGGCTGCATGTCCATGAATTTATAGCACAATAAGGAAACACTTAGAAAATGCTTATAGCATGTATAATCTTATATAGTGACAATGAACATTACAACATGCTCATGAATTTAGGAAGCTATGTAGTATTATATGTCAATAGACATTGAGCATCCCTTTCACTCTTCCAGATGTTTACATTAGAGCTCACAGCTTTATCCTTACCATAGCTACAATAAATTTACAGCTGTGCGAAGTGTTTGGCATGTGAGAAAATGGCTCTCCCGAGAGAAGAATAACATGAATCTATCATGGTGGCTGACTGTAAAGTCTAGCTTAGATAACGTAGGAAATGAAAGGAATGCTAATTGATCATAATACAGACTTACAGCAACCTATGAGAGTGGCTAATATCAAAATTTCCAAGGAAAATGACATTCTGTCTTTCATGTCATAGGAAACTCATAAATCACTAAATATCAGCCAGCAGAGACCATTTAAAATCATATTTTTTCTATCACAATATGTTTTGCTATGCTATGTTTTGTTAGTCCAAAGGGGAAAATATGTGATTAATTTTATGTCCACGTTTTAAAGGAAAAATGCGTGCCCTGTGTAAGTGTTTAAAGTTTACAAACACTTACAAACTTACATATAAAGACTGCGAAGCAAGGTCGGAAATACAACTCCTAGTTACAAAGATTAAATGTAAATACTGTTATTTATTCAAAGCAAGTTACTACCATCTGGTTAGAATAGAGCTGGAGGCATGGAAAAGACAGAGGACAGGTCATGGACTGTTTTGCTCATAAATGAGAATTAAAATGTTTATTTGAAGAGTCTCAACTTTTTTCTTGTTCATTAATATATCTATAGTTTGCTGTCTTTTTAATACATTGGAATGTCCAGGATGAAGGGTCATTTTCAACAAAGATCATTTAGACATATAAGTATTTTTCAAACTTTTACATATACGCTAATAACTAAAGAGGCACTTTTTCTATGGTCCGCAGAATGAAGACAATTGTAAATTAAATTCTGATATTTTATGACATTATTCACCAGGTCCCCATTTCTTTGCATTTTATGGTATATTTGTTATCAAAAAGGTATATTTTCTAGGCACATGGTACAGATACTAACTTAAAAGGCTTATTGTTTTTTGTAGACAATTGTCTATTGTGTTTAAAAGACTTTTGCAAGTCAAACATAAAAATGCAAAAAAGTCCATGTGTAAGGTTTATTCACAATTAAGAATTTTTTAAATGTGTAAAAATATGAGTTTGTGAAGGCATAGTCTGTTACTTTAAGTGTATTAAGATGAATAGTGTTTTTCTCTAAATAAGAATATTTTTGGTTTAAAAAAGCTGAAAAGGTTTATGTTTAAGGTGAAATTCTAATAGGTAATGTTGTAAGATTTTCTATAATTGCTCAGGTATCTCTAGTATTTCATAACTGCTCTTGACATATGTAGTACACAAGTTGAAGAGAGTCAGCTAAAATTCTATCGTTTTGGGTTAGAATTACCTTGTATATTTTGAAATATTCTTGGGTGAGTTCTGAATATAAAGCATATTTAAAATGAAGTGAAGCTTATTTAATTTCATAGAGAAAGTGGTCAAAAGACAGGACACTATCATTCCAATGTGGCTTATAACTATTTTAAGGTTTGTGCCTAACTCACTGATTTTATCCACACTGAAATGACTATTAGAACCAAATACAATTTTCTTTCAGAATGAAATTATTTCGGAGATGTCACAGAAAGTATCTAACATAAATTTGGCTGAAAATAGTATGTAAGTAATGCTTGTTAACCTAAAAGGAAGCTAAGCTTGCATAAATTAAAAAGTGGAATCTATATTCCACTCTAGCAAACTGATACAAATTTGTTGTCTGAAATTCTCCAAAATTTTAGGAAAATGCTGTTTGTGGGAACCATTTCCTTAGAAGTCAAAGAACCCCAATTCTTTGCAGTTCCTCAGTGAAGGAAGAAACCATTAGCAAGTTAATTTGATTGTTTAAAACAAATATATCATAGAAAAAGACTTAATAAGATAAAATCAAATTTGATAAGTAATATGTTAAATTATACCAATATATTTTTAAAATTTGCCTTTAATGATATTTTCTCATATAGTACATATTTGCATGAAAGTTTTCATATGTTTTATATACAATATACTTATCTAAGTATATGGAGAATAAATTTATTAATATGCTTAACAATGATTAATACATGAAGTTACTAATATTCATTTGTAATTATTGACTAGTTTGCTATTTAATTTGACCAAGAGTTAAAATTAGTTGGTTGGCTTATAAGTTTAATCTGTGTTTTTAGATTTATTTATCTGGCATCAGCTTCACACATCAAAAGCCTAGGAAGAAACCAACTACTGAAATGCAACAGCAAATACTTAATATTATCTTAAACTTTGTAACACCATTGGGAATAAGACTGTATAGCATGATATTAGTTGAAAATTCCAAATGAATAAATTGGAGGAAAGAATACGACTGACACATGCATGGGTGTGTGCGCACACACACACACCCCAGGTGGACACACACACACATACACACACACACGCCTAGGTGTCGAGCACAGTGCTGGACTTCTCAAGGAATACATAGTAATGGGAGACAGGTATGTAAACAAATAACTTTAATATAAGAGAATCTTTGTAATAGAACATGCCGTGGGAGCAGAGGCAGTAATTCTGTTGAATCTGTGAGGATCGGGAGCAAGATAAAGGCATAGAAGAGAGGAACCTCTGCACTCCAGAGGACGAATAGGACTCAACAAGACAAGTGGAAATACATTGGAAAAAAAGCCATTTTCTAACCTGTTATCTGGGAAGGAGGGAGAAACGGAGAAAGGGATAGAATGTTACAACTGCTTACTCATACCCCACTAACACCCTACAAGGTGTTTTAATACTTTCCTCAGTCCTCTGTGGTAGGTATTATTGTCTCCATTTTTAAAGAAGGGAAAATATTCATTTATTATAAATTCTATAAAATTTAAATTACTAACATTTGTTGATTTATTCTGTAATAAATTTTACGCAGTAAAAGAAGAAGGAAATATAAGTACATAAATAAAATCTTCCTCAAATGAAAAGTGAAGCAAGAAATCTAAAAAGATAAAAATAAGAGATAACAAAACTTCTGAATATATATAACAACAGGGGAAAAAAGCGTAGAAGAACTTACATAAAAAGACTGTCTAAAAGGAACAGAGCACTAAGAGGGCACAAAAGTTTGTTCAACAAAATGAGAGAGAGACAGGGAGAGAGACAGAGAGAGGAGACAGAGGGAGAGAAGAATTCACATGTCTAGTAACCATAATTTTAAAATGTGTAGCCAAGCCATTACCAAAGAAATGCAAGTTAAAATATTGAGTGATTTCATCTTACATTTGCAAGGAGCTGAAAGATTGTAATCCTCAATACCTGTGGCAAGGTCATTGTTGCTGGTGCATATTGATGTTTCCCAACCGCTTGGGGATCCGTCTATCCTTCCATTTTGTTTTCCTCATCCCGAAGTGTACAGATTTTTTTGGTTGGTGGTGGTGGTTTCAGTCTCCAGGAATTTTGGTTTATTTGCTAAGAAGACTAAAAGAATCCTGTGGATTCACAAAGCTAAGGCTCCTGAGAGTTAGAAAAGGTTATTATTTTTTTAAGGGAATGGAAATGAGAAACCATTCTAGATAGAGGCTGACACATGAATTGTCATGTAAGAACTTACAAGGTAAATATACAGAAAAAGGAAATTGGCTCTCCTTAGTCTTATGCCCTGGTTTACGTTTGACTATGACAGCCAGAAAGATAAGGTTCTCAGAAGTGACATTATATTAAGCAGTAGGATGTCATGGGAAGTAATATACATAAACTTAAATCTTGTTTCCCTGAGCCGGAAATGCCCAGAAAACTACTTAAATATTAATTGCTAATAAGTTAGCCCTCCTACTGAAAAATATTTCTCCCGATCATGTGTGGATAATGATGTCATGTGTCACTTCCAACCTAAAAATATCATGATGGACCCGGATCTCATTAGTAGGCTAAAATTGTCTCAAAATTAACGCTGCTCATCATCAAATATTTCCCAGAATTTTAGTCTAATCTGAGTGATTTAACTAGACCATTTTCATGAACCTAGTTGTCTACAGACCATTTTTTCTCTTATTAAAAAATTGTGTGAATAAAAACACAAGATCTGATTATGCATTTTTTTTTAATTTCACTGCGTTCATTTTCCAAGCCTCAATAACAACTGATTTAAAAATCAGATCTGAACACTAAATAACTAATTTTACTTAATTAAGATTGACAATATATTATAATCTATTTTGTGAGAGATGATTTGAGCTGAATGTACTTAAAATGACTGAAGTAAGTAGATAATAGAGTGTTTATGTTGGAAGAGGAACCTAGAAACATTGCTTTCTGCTGCTGCTGAGTTTAACTAGGAAGGCTCCAGTCACAATGGACCATTATGTTTCTAATTGCCCTTATTAACAGAAGAAAAAGAAGTGAAAGATTTTCCCTGGAGAATCTGCTGTTTCCAAACAAACTCGATGGTATTGGTCAATACATTTTATATTTACAAGTTAGGTTTTATCATCAGAAAAACAATGCTGAGGCAGAAAACTGCACAAAGCAAATGCAGTCAGGTATTTAGGAACAAAATGTAGAAGTTACTATCTTTTCTACTTAGAAGAGAAAAACTGACAAACCAAAGATGTTCCTATATGGTTTTTTGTTTTTGTTTTGAATTGTTTTGTTATTTTTTTTTTGCTGTGTTTTATCTTGAGAGTTCTGGATCTTAAACATTTGCTTCACTGATGAACAGTGATTGAACTGTGTTAATGCGCTTGTGTTTTTATCCACTGTAAATATTATGCCTTTTTTTTTTTTTTTTTTTTTGACACAGAGTCTCACTCTGTCAACTAGGCTGGAGTGCAGTGATGTGATCTCAGCTCACTGCAACCTCCACCTCCCGGGTTCAAATGATTCTCGTGCCTCAGCCTCCCAAGTAGCTGGAATTATAGGCACATGCCACCATGCCTAGCTAATTTTTGTATTTTTAGTACAGATGGGGTTTCGCCATGTTGGCCAGGGGGTCTGGAACTCCTGACCGTAAGTGATCCACCCGCCTCAGCTTCTCAAAATGCTGAGATTACTGGCATTAGCCATTGCACGCAGCCAATATCATGCCTTTTTTTGGTAAACTACTAGCTCCCATTACCTCGATTGATGCAAATAGTGCTTCTTACCAGAGTATCAACACTTAGCATTCTATACATGAAATCCTACTGTGTTCAAAAACATTCTCATGTATTTCACAGCATGTAACACGAAGATTTCTACACTTGGCAGAGAAATGTTTCAAGTTTTCAACCTTAAGCATGTTGTATGTATGTGTAGCATTAGGTTGAAAAGATTTTAGTATTTTGTGTGTGTGTGTGTGTGTGTGTGTGTGTATGCACGCGCCTGCGTGCATGCGCATGTTGTTCAGGGTAGAATGTAAGCGTTTTAGAATGTATTTTCACTGAATTATTCCTTGGTGTTATCTAATCACCTAAATGTTCATAATCTGCACTGTGGATTTTTTGTTCTTTATTGCATCTATCCTTCACTAGCTCTGTCATGAATATCCATTGTCAAGAATATCCAAAAATGGATATTCTTAGATATTTAGAATTATCTAAATAATTCTAAAAATTAGAATAATTTAGAGTTTATTCTAAATCTCATATTTGAAAGAAAAGCATTTTACTGATTTAAAAGTAACTGGAAAGTATTGCCTGGTATCAGGAGACCAGAAAATTTAGAAAGACGAGAAAAAAGATTGGTTCATTGTCAAAGATAATTTGCACTGGGTGGAGTTTACAATTAAACGGGCAAGGAAGACTTTATTCAGGATCATTGCAATAAGGGAGATTGAACTCAAGTGCCCTGAAACAAAAAGCAGGAGGATTTTTAAACACTAGGGTGAGCTGGTGGAAAACTATTGGAGGACGTGGGAGGGGTGAATTTTGTCAGTGTAATTAAGCCATTTGGGTTTGCTAATCGGTACTTATGAAAGTTAGGCTCCTACCTTTCTTATTACATTTCAAAGAGATGGATCCCAAGTCTGTGAAAAAAAGACATTCCTGGGTTATAGACGATTTATATCTCAAAAGGGCAAGAAAGAATTTACAATATGCAAGTTTTCTAAAGAAAAATGGTCTAAGAAAAGGGAGATCAAGGGCCTATAGTCAGGAAGAAACCTGTCTAAAGTTTAGTCAAGCTGGGGGGAACATTAAGGCCTTCTTGGTCACCAAGATATTATAGGAGTTCCATATATGTCCAATAAGAGATGGTAGACTCGTAGTTAACAAGATATTTTCTAGACAGTTGATGTTATGAGGCACAGTTAAGAGTCAAGTCAAGTTGAGAGGTGCAATTTCAACAAGCATCCTCCAGATCCAAACAAAAAATCTGCATGAGTTCACCATCGAGTCCCTTCAGCTGTTCTCATAATATCTGAGTCAACTGAGTCAATGCTGCTGTTTCAGTTTCTGACTTGTCTTTGATCATGGATTATTTGATTCACTTTGACATTCTTTTGAAGAATATTCTAGCTGATTACAGCATATAGATAGGAAATTTCTCTTTTTGGCCTTTTCTCACACAGCACACACACTCACACATATAATTCAGCTTCCCAAAGGATTTATGCCTCCCCTTTTTCCTCTTTGATCTGTAGTTAGACTCTTATATTTTATAGACAGTGTTTAATTTTTACCTTATAATGCTACCCTATAGTATTACCAGAGGTGAATATAATAACTTCAGTGCTCTATAAATTAGAAATAAAAGAGGACAGAAAAATACAATATGTTGCCCTCTACTTATTTTTCAAGGCTTCTTAATATTTAGAAACTTGTCTGGTATTGTATGGAACTCCTTCCTGCTATCGCGATACATATGTGAGTATTGTTGATCCTGAGTAGCAGTGAAGTCATGTGAGAGGTGAAACTGGAGTCTCTATCTTCTTGCTTTTTATATCTCAATCTTGGAAGTCTGTAAATGTTTATAAAATGTTAGACTTCTAGTTTCTGAGCCCTAACTCAGGTTTCTGTGAGTTCCTGGAGGATTACATTCATGAAGTCATACCTTAGCTCTAAGTTCCTGCCTGCCAAACTCTTGATCTCACTTATACTTCAATTTTCATGGCTGTTTTCTTCTCCAGGCCAACCCAGATATGCAACTCAACCCTGCTTCCTTGATTCCTAGAAACCTGTCACATAAGGCATTATAAGCAATACATTAAAGGAACTTATTGATGGTTTGGGCAATGTAAGGCAGCGTGTGTGTGTGTGTGTGTGTGTGTGTGTGTGTGTGTGTGTGTGTGTGTGTGTGTAGGAATTTCAAATATGATATTCTACATTTTTACTTTCACAACTACTTTGGCCACCTTGACACCAGTGTATTTTTATAGACTCAATCCTTCTCTGCTTCTTTTTCCTAGCCCCCAAATTTATCTTCATTTCTCATGCAGAGCAGTTTACCATTCCTCTTTATGGTTTCTTTTAAAAAAAGTAAGGCTTCTAAGGTCTTATTTTTTTTACAACCAAAGAGCATTATTAAGGTAGTTTCCTGAATATAAACATTCTTATGAAAATTCTGTGGCCAGCTATTAAAATAACCATTTCCATCCCTTTCTACCATTTTATATTCATTTTATAGAGTTATCAGGGTCTGGGATATCAAATTCAACAATGCTCTAAGCTCACATTGAAATTAATTGTACCTGAAAGCTAAATTTCCAACTAGGAAGCTAAATGAAATTATGCATGATTTATTTAGGGCACCCCTCGGCCAGATATTGAGCTAATCAATATAATGCTGTCTCATAGGTTCAAGAATGGAAATTTCACTCTCTGTTCTTTTCTTTCCCGCATTCTTTATGTGCCATGATCCTTTCAGATATCACATCACCCTCTTCACTTTGGAATCATTTTATAGCATTTTGTGTATTTCTAAGTGTTCACATTTATCCATTGATTGAATAAGAGACCACTTCCTTTGTATCAAAGTACCAATAGTCTCAAGTGAAGATTAGAATGAGAAAACCAGAAAATAAATAGTAAAATGTTATATGGTAGAAAATGCTAATAAAATAAAGCAAGGTGTTGGAAAAAGGGAAGGAAAGGCAGTAGCTATTTTAGATAGCGTGGTGAAGGCAAGGTAAGCATGTGATATGTGAAAGGAGATTTGAATGATGAGGAGCCAACTATGAAAACATCTAAGGAAGAATGTTCCAAGTAAAGTAAAGGACAGAGATAAAAGCCCTACAAATGGACTGGACTTGACACATTCAGAGAACACAAAAGAAAAAAACCAGCATGGCTGGTGTATAGAGAACAGAGAGGAGAGTGGTATGACGGGAAGTCAGGGAGGCTGGCAGAATGGAAAACCTTCTAGGCCCTGTGTGGAATTTGGATTTTTTTTCCTGAATCACATGGGAGGGTATGATTTTTACCTGGTTTCTACTTATCTACAATCGCTTTGCTTTATGAAGATTATATTTTATACTGGCTATGTGAACATTTATGTTAAAAGGGTTGCCTTAAAACTACAGGTACACCCTCTCCAAATTGCCCTGTAGCCTGATTTATTCAACTCATGTTTCTTGAGTGCCTACTATGTTCCCAGCACTGGTCTAGAGCTGGAGATTTAACAATGACAAACATATGGTTTCTGCATCCAAGAACACACAGCCTCATACAAAAAGGTTTTGTTCTGTTTTTCACAGTTAACATTGTCTGCATTCTTGTAAGGATCAACCTGACTTTCCATGAACTTTTCTCTGGATCTTGGATAATATCTATTTTTAGTCCCATGCCTAAAAAGAAACGTTTATCCACTTTACCCAAAAGAAACGTTTAAGATATATCTATATGTTCATCACATTCTTGCCATTCTTTTTAGTTTCAGGATAAATCTCCCTAAAAAATTTTGTATAAGGAAACTGAATTTATATTATAAAATAGAAAAAGGAGTAGCACCGGTTTAGAACTTTTCTCTTAGAGTACCATTCCAAGTTAATTCAAAGTTGGAATTATATTAAGTAAACTGAAAATACCTGTAATGCTCAATTACAGAATAGGGTTTCAGCATTGGGACATTTCTACCACCTCCCTACATTAAGCTGCAAAAGTGCATAAAATGCAGATTACCCCCTCAGCCTGCTATTCAGATGGCTGATTACTTGTGGATGTTTTGTGACCTTAAGGAGCTGGATGATGAAGACAAAGGAATTCTGGTAAAGAAACCAAAAGTTGAAGGAAACACCAGTTTTGGGGGTTTAATCTATTGGGGCTGAATCTCAGCAACCATGAGCTACAGCTTTCTCCACACTTTTGAACATTTGTCTTGCTTCCCCCTTTTTCTTCTTTTTCCATTGGACTTTAAAATTTTAGGATATTTTTTCCAGTCTATTTCTCTAACTATATCTTATCCTCTTTTTAAAATCTGTGCTTATCTTTCTGTTTCCTTTTTTATTTTTCCCATAATGTAAGAGTGACTTACGTTAAACAAGAATCACTAAAGGACCCTATCTATGAAACTCTAAAGTTGAAGGAAAGGCAAGACAGTTTTCTGAAGTTTGACTCTCCTTGAAGACGAGAATGTTTCTAAATACATTATTCTCCTTTATAAGACCTAGCCTTTTGACCATTGAACATTTAGGAAACAAAAATACGTTGTATCTTAAAGATCCAGCTTCGTTGTAGATTCATTTCGGGTTAATAGACCTTAGACCTTCTCTCACTTTGTGAAAAAAGAACTCCTTGTTAATAATAAAATTAGCTAAACTGTGGCTGTGGAAATCTTTTAGGTTTCATAAGTCATGTGTGTTCTTTCCGTTACTGTGACTGTACATATCGACGTATTTGGAGTAAAGCTTGGATGTTGGGAATACAACAATCATTGAGAAATAGCAGTGCAAAGATCGATGAGTAATGTAGTCCCACATTTCTAACTGTCTAATGGTGAAAAAAATGAGAACATTAACCATTGTCCTGTAAGTATTAAGGGCTATAATGTTTGAACCAAGAGTTATAAAAATATTGCAGTGGCTATTTTGCTAAGAATGGTGGTCAGCAGACACTTTTAAGAAGGGAAACATGTAGCTGAACTGTAGAGGAGAGAGAAGAGTTAGATGGGAGAAGTGGGTGAGAAGTAGGCTCCAGGCGGAGCAAACATGTGCAAAAACCAGGAGTCAAAGGGTTGCAAGGAAGCCTGAGCATGAAAGGTTTGTGTGGCGAAGGACATGCCCTTGGGAAGACATGACCATGGCAGGTCATGGCAGGCTCTGAGTGTCATTCTGAGGAGTTTAGGCTTTGTCTGAGAGCAAAGGGGAAAGCACCAGAACTCTCCTAGTAGGGGAAGGGAATGAATGGATTTGCTTTTGTCCAGTATTTACTATGGCAGTCGTAAGTAGGGTGGTGTGATGGTTAATTTTATGTGTTTACTTGACTGGCGTAAGGGATGCCCAGATAGTTGCTAAACAGTATTTCTGGTTGTGACTGTGAAGTGCTTCCCGAACAGATTAACCCTTTCTCTTCTTGAGCTGTGTTATCCATCTTCTCCTGCCCTCAGACATCAGAACTCCTGGTTCTCAGAGCTTTGGCCTTGGGATGGGAGTTATACCATAAGTTCACCTGGTTCTTGGGCCTTTGAACTCAAACTAAATTATACTGCCAGCTTTCCTGGTTCTCTAACTTTACTCTTTCCCTTTATAGAAAGATTTATTTTTAATTTAAAAAAATCATTTATGTTTACCACCACTTCCTTCCCCAGTTTATCCTCCGAAGAAATGTCACACTTACAGACATTATATTCACATGTTCTGCAAACACTTTATTATGAATCTGTTAGGGTATATCCTTGCAAATATTTCTTTTCATTCTGTTTTATCCCTTAGGCAATGTCATGCACATACTACTGCAAACAGAATAGTAAAGCAATGTCTTGCTAGTTACCAACTCTGTCAATTCTTCCTTGTCAATGTCTCTCACTGTTGTCCTTTTCTCTCTCTGCCTCCTGTCATTATCCCCAGATGGTATGCCTGCCTTGGATGCTTTATCAGAGTTCTTGAGTACAAACAACAAAAATGGATTCTGCTTGATTTATGAAGAAAACAAATTTATTGAAAGACCACTGAGTAACTTACAGAATCACAAAAAAGGTGGCAAAACCAGTTGTGGACAAAAAGAAAAAACAAAGAGAAGTTCCATAGCCATACTCCAGCCAGGGTTATCCCCCAAGGACAGCTGAGTAAAGACACTGCTCTCTGGTCAAACTGCCACAACTGGTCACAGAATCTAACTGTGGCAGTCTCTGCTGCCACTAGAAAACATTCTCCACTGTTGCCGCTGCTTTGCATCACTAGCTCCAGATTAAAAATCTCATCTGGTTGTGTCTGATTGCCCAAACCTAGGCCACAGGTCCATGCCTTTGTTCCCATGTTTCCAGAGGAGTCAAGTACCTGACCTTTTCAACTTCTGTAGGTGAGAAGCAGCACCCACCTCCAACTACGACTTGTGCTATGGAGCATTCTGCAAATCAAAGAGTCAAACTCCAGTGTAACACACTTGTGTTTCAGCCACAGAAAGAGAACTGTCCCCTTGAATAACCCATTCACCTGGTTCTAATCGTTTACTTTACTATTATATTCCACGCACTGTCCTGGACATGGATATGTGCTATGTACTAATGATGTAAATATTAAGAATACAGGCCGGGCATGGTGGCTCACACCTGTAATCCCAGCACTTTGGGAGGCCAAGGCGGGTGAATCACCTGAGGTCAGGAGTTCAAAACCAGCCCGACCAACAAGGAGAAACCCCGTCTCTACTAAAAATACAAAATTAGCCAGGCATGGTGGTGCATGCCTGTAATCCCAACTACTCGGGAGGCTGAGGTAGGAGAATCACTTGAACCTAGGAGGCAGAGGTTGCAGTGAGCCAAGATTGCTCCATTGCACTCCAGCCTGAACAACAAGAGCGAAACTCCCTCTCAAAAAAAATAAATAAACTAAACTAAAATAAAAATTAAAATTTTTAAAAAAAGAATACAAGTGCCTGGATAAGTCTTTCCTAAAATGAAGCGATTATGTTGTTCCTCTTTTTGACCCTGTAATGGTTTCCAGTTACTTCAGACTCTTCAACTTAGTATTCAAAAACATTCCATTAATTGATCAATATTATATATACAGTCTTTTCTCTTATTATTTTCTAACACAAGTCTTCTACTCCAACTAGGATAGTTATCTTAAAATTTACATATACCACTTTTGCCCATTCTCTGCAAAATTATCTATCTCACACACTTTTCCCCAGCTTTTACCTGAACTCATCAATTTCCCCAAAGAGCCCCCACTTCTATTCTTTGCCTTCTTCATAATTCTACCTGAGAATCAATGAAAGTCATGAAGACATCTTAAATTAAGGCAGCCTTATTGTGAAACCATAGAATATTTGTGTATACTAGTCATACCTGCACCTTCATGCATAAATATGCCTTATAGATCCATTTCTACTTTTACCTGTGGATACTTTTACCTCTCCAAGTAGATGGTAAAGTATTTGAGGCAAGGATCGTATCTTCTCTTGTATCCCTTCTGTCTTATTTAGCATGTTAAATGCAGAGTCGACGCTATGTGTCTGTCGAACAACTGAGCAGATGTCTGGCCAGTTTCAGCTCAGCTGTCACTACCTGCTTACAAAGAATTGAGGATCTTAAAGCCAATTCTTCTGAAACTTAGTTTGTTTCTTTCTCTCCCACAATCACTAACTTGGGTAAATTCTATTTATCACTTCACAAATAATACAAACTTTATATTGCAGTGGGAATCAAGTAAGAATGACTCAACACAAATTTAGTCATTACTAGAAATTACCTAAAGTGAATGCCTAGGTGATGCCAATAGTGTCATCTTTATAGAGGAAAGATGGCATTATCGTAAATTGAAAAAGTGAATTTCCATTATGCCATATAATTTTTTCATGATTTGCAAAGTTAAAACTGAAAAGAATTTGAACTCAAGAATCTGATTATTCTGTCGTTGTCACAGAATAACATATTAATTGGGCAAAATTAATTTGCAAAATGCCCTTGTGAATACAAACAAAATGTGTCTTTTGTAAATTAAGTAAAAAATAGATGCCTATTCCTCACACAAAGTTTCTTTCTGATGCTGTCAAAAGCAGTACTTTTTGAGAGAGTGAATTTTGGCAGATGGCATTACAATTCAAATAAAATGAAACAGTCTTCCAAATACATCCATATTTCCTTATCATGTGAATGCCAGAGAAATTTTTAAAGTTTCTAAATGTTTCTCTTCTAAGTGTCCTCATGAATATAACTTGTGTGAATGCATAAATACTAAATATTAAATTATGACTCTAATGCTAGCTGACAGACTTAACTGTATGTTGATATCTTTCTGTATAACCAGAACATATATTCACTATATCTATAGTACAAGGAATTCAATACAAAAGGATTTAGGAATGCTGAATTTGGACTCTGACTGAAGAGCAATGTGGAGAGAATTTCAGAGTTCTGGGGTATTCTTCATAAAAGCTGGGTACATAATGGCTGTTGAATACAGTGACCAAGTCTTTCCTTGCTTGTGGCTCTCCACATTTTCTTACTGCTATTTAGAACTTTAGGAATCCTAAGAAAAGACAGCCCAGAAAGCTTATTTCAAGGGATTTCAGCACTTCCATTTCCCACCCTCACCCAAAGAAATTTTAGTTATGACATTGGAAAAGTTAGTTTTCCATTCACTGAGTTGTCTTGAGGATCAGATCACGTGTTTCATGTAAAGCAATCATTTATGAGATCAGTGTCTGATATATAGCATCAATAAATTATATAAATTACTGCTAATTTTAGTACTATGGTGCTAAATAACTGAGGTGAGGCCAGAAGGGGCATGGAAAATGTAAAAGATCATATACTAAATGTGTTGTGGTAGGAACCTAAGTAGCACTATTGAAATTAAATACCACCTCCCCCCTTTTTTTTTAAATATAGAGTAGTGTGCCACCCACCCCCTCCCCCTGCCAGTAAGAATTGTCAGGTAAAGATTGCCAGCACAGCTCAAGGGTCGCTTCCCTATGAAGCACTTACTGTCTATTCTAATCCCTGCTGTAAATGGCCATTCCTTCATTTAAGTACCTCTCCCCACTTCTACCACAGCATGCCCAACTTAAGAACCTACATGTGTGTCTTCAGAGAACTATATAGTGAACCCCTTTACACAGAAAAATGTAAATCCCCAGCTCTTCGCACAGTATTCAATAAACGTTGAATAAATACAAATTTTATAATGTTCACATTCATTACCAGTGAACAAAAGCATTGATCCATATTTCTCTCTGCTGTGCTGTATATAAAGCTGATAGGAGAAACAGAAACAAACCAAGGAATATCTGAAAATCTCTTCCATTTCTATAATTTTCTTGAGTTTTTTTATTGATTTGTTTGTATTTTGCTGAAAACATGATATTGGGCACCTTCATTTATAATAAATTCTATGTCTAATGGGAGTTTAAATATATTGCTCTTAGAAAAATGGTTTGGGAGGAATTTGGGATCTGTCTCAGTAGTGAGAGGTTCTGTCTAGATGTCAAATATAAAAGAAAAAGTTTGAAAGTATACAATATGGCGTTGCTTACAAAATTAAACTAAGAAAATTCTGAAATGTTACAAAGTAGTATTATTTCATTCTTGATTTTGTAAAAGGCAATAAAGTATAATACTATTGGTCTGATTGTTAAAACCACAGTGTCCACATGAGGAAATAAAAGCTGCTAAGAGTCTACGTATGTTCCCAAAGCAATGTAACTAAACCTTTAATTGCTTTGTCCATAGTTTTTACTAAAACATTTCCTTTAATCCATATGTGCTTTTCTAACATCTGTGTTAGGGCAATCAAAGAGTAGGAAATTAGCTTTATAGAATATAGCCAATGTCAACTTTTTCTTCTCTCCTCTACCCCCACCCAGCACACTTTGGAAATATCTGAAATGTGGGGCAAACAGCAAACACTCTCACCATAAGAATACCTAGCTGAATTAATTATTAAAGAGCATAAAATCACAACAAAGGTATTAATATCACAAGAAGCCAAAATTCTTTGTGCTGCCCAAATATATGTCTAGAGTTGCTCTTCTGAGAAAGGTACGACATTTTATCTCTCCCAGTGCCACAGCAGACACATCATCTCATTCATTCCGTTAACACCTGTCTCTGTTGAGCACCTAACAGTAGGTTCCAGGAACACGAAGATGAGAAGATATGCTCCCTATCTTCAAGTTTCTCACCACGAAGCAGACAGAAAACAGACGGTCATAAGACATTCTTCAGAACTCAGTAGTCCCCTTTCTCTATGGAATAGTACATTCTTTGTGTCCCTCATTGTTTTCTCTTTTTCTTTGCCTCCCATGGAGCGTTTTCGTCTGTCTTGTGGCATCTGGTCCTACTGAGTTTTTTTCAACTCTCGCTTCTCACTGCAGAACTTCATAAATCACAGCAGTTTTAGAACTAATTTGTGTCTCTATTAAGTTGCTGAGTACATGTTAATTTTATTAACACTGATAAAGTAGCTTTCATGTTCTTCTTCATCTTTTATTTTCCAACTGGAAAATATCCTTTTTCTAGCACTGGAATTCTAAAACACAGATTTTATCTTTTACTTTCAAGTATTATCTCTGAGCAATAATTGATTGATCTTTGAGCAGAAATATATTTTTTAATTACTTAAATTTTTTCTTTAAAAAGTCACCTGATCAAGGAGAATGTTCTAATGAAAATATTATCTTTATTATAGTTGTTATTTCATGGACTATATTTGTAGTACCAATGTGATTCTGATTTGTAAACTAATGAAATGATTGTATTGCTTGTTACTGTATATTTTTTCTTTAAAAAGGCCATACCGTAATATCTTTAAAAATAGTCACTTATGTGTATATGAAATAGAAAATATAATCAAACAGAATTGTATTTGCTTTCAGGTTGTTTTTTAAATGGACCCCAGTTGAATCCCTTTTTACTAGTCAGTGTCTTCTTTATAAATCAGATCCCTTCTTCCATTTCTGAGGCCAAATTGCTAATGTCAATTGAACAATTAGCTAAATTCTCTTTATCCCAACCCCTTCAAGCCAAGTTCCCCTGGGAAGAAAAGAATAAAGTCTCCTCCTACTTAATAATTTTCTAATCCTCATCTTCTACACTGTGTTATTAGCTGTTTTTCATGTTTCAGATAGTTCCAGGAAGCCTTTTTCCTTCAACAATTGTGGGACACATACACTAGTGATTTTTACCTGCCACACAGTCTAAGTTTGGACCCAATTCCTTCATCACTCACTATTCCATCAAGTCCTACTATTGCTGCTATTATGATTAGTACCACTGACAATGATGATGATGATGATGATGATGATGATAACAGCAGAGCAACAATAACAGTAGTAGCAATAGTCATAGCAGTACCTACTCTTTATTGAGTGCCAAGCATGTAGGGCAGTCTGTATTTCTATTCCTTATAACATCATGCAGAATAAATAAACTGAGGCTTATCCAAGAACACCCAACACTCAAATCATATTTGTCTGACCCCAAAGCCTGTGATGTTTCTGTCAAATATACTTATCTAAATATCTAATTCGAGTTTTACGTCATGCTATTTAATAGCCAGGTTGGTATTTGCAAAGTACAACTCAGGTGTAAGAATAGATTTTATTTATTTATTTATTTATTTATTTATTTGAGACAGAGTTTCACTTTGTTGCCCAGGCTGGAGTGCAGTGGCATGATCTCGGATCACTGCAACCTCTGCCTCCTGGATTTGAGTGCTCCTCCCACCTCAGCCTCCTGAATAGCTGTGACTACAGGTGCATGCCGTCATACCTAATTAATTTTGTATTTTTTATAGAGATGGGGTTTCACCATGTTTCCTAGGCTGGTCTCAAACTCCTGGGCTCAAGCAATCTGCCTGCCTCAGCCTCTCAAAATGCTGGGTTCACAGGTGTGAGACACTGCATCCAGCCTGTTTTTATTTTCTGTAATCAATATCATCTTGTTTGAAGCCTTCATTGCTGGTGATGGAGGGTAAGAAAACTTAAGCTTGCTAATTAAAGACTTGCCTGTTTCTTTTACTTTAAATCAGCATTATTTGGGAAGGGTACAAATGTTTTGTCAGTTTTCAAGTTCAAATTCCCTGTCAGGCTTTTCCGTAATTGTGTCTCCTCTCCTCTTCCATCCGAGGTGCTGCCAAACAATAAGAGGAACAGGTGTCCTGTGGTGATGAGGGTGGGTCTGTGGTCTGCTTGCTGTTTGCTCTCTTTCCTGGTCTCTGCTGTAGTGTGACTTACACCTGTTCATGTTACAGTGCTTATCTTTTGCCTAGAGTTGTAAAGACTTCACACCCTGAGTCCTCACCTCCAAGTCTTATCCCCAGTCAAGGTGCATGAATGTCAAACATGGATTTCTGACTCTGTCTTTACATCTCCACTTGAGCAGACCAAAATCTCCTAAAATAAGTGCCTGCTTAAATAGGAGAAAAGCCACACCCAAGGAAGTATGAGTTTAAAAAGTACATTCATATGTTTATAAAACTATTGTCTCTGTAGTAGCACACCAATCTATCAGGGTTAATTTTGAAAATGCAAACTCAGAAGAATCTGAGACCAAATTTAAAATGTAGCCTAACACCGTGACCCAATAATTATATGAATTAATGACAATTTAGTTGGTGATGTTCTAGGTACAAATCATTATTTTTAGTGCTTTTTACCTCTAAATACCATTACAAGGCAAAAATTATGTGATTCCATATATTAAAGCCTGGGGCCCTCTAAAGCTGTCTGTTTGGCTAACCCGTCTCATCCCAGTGCTGTTGAATAGTTTTCGTGTTTGCACGTAGAGTCTCCCAAAGTTGCTGAGTCTTGCATCACATCACACTGTCACTGCTCAATATGATATACTCACAGTCCGGTTGCTACCAGAGGTACAAATCACAGCTCCACTTGGGCCTTTAACATTTCCTGAAAGCCTGGCATATATGTTAGACAAGCCTACAGGGCTTGCCTAATTTGTGGGATTGACTGGCTCTTTACATGCCAGGTAACGGAAGCTGAGAGAGACTCTGACAGCTTTATAAGGGTAATATTTTTCACTAGGGTGAAGCACTCTCCAAGAATTTTCCTGATGTTTTAGGCATCAGGAAACCTTGCAGGAACAGCAGGCATCATGTTTTCTATTCCAGTCCCTTTATATTTTGCAGATTTACTTACTGTGGAGAACATTAGGAAATCCTACCCACAGCTTTTTCCATGTACCTTCATTTCCTTCTACCATGAAACAAAGTAGTAATGCAATGCATGCCATTATTTCCAAATCCTCTAATTTTTTGCATTATTATATAGAAAGTATATATGCTGTATAGAGAGAATGCAAAATAGTGACACGTGTGTGTATATATATGTGTGTGTGTGTATATATATAATCACTATTGTATTTTATAATTTTATCAAAAGGGATTTTGTATTCCATTAAGAAGAGATTACATTTCTTATTCTTGATGTTTAGTCCTTCTGCCCAAGAATGCTGCAGAGATGGGACAGAGCTGAAATGGCAAAGGTTCATATAAATGGAATGGCCAGGTCTTTGGAATAAATATCCTGCCCGCTGTTTGTGCTAGGGGCTTACTATTGGAAGCTGTTGCTCTCTTTGAATCAGGAAAATTAGGATTTGTACTAAAATCACACTACTTCCCTCTTTGAGCAAAAGACCATATTTGAAGTGGATGCTCATGTATGAAAACAGATCCCACTACAATGTGCATTAATAGATATTTTTTTGCTTTTTATAAGGTTGGTGTTATATGATTCAAGATTAATTATAACCTAAATGAAAGTGTATTTGTAACATTTACATCATTCAACATTTATATCATTTACTCCTCAAATTTAAAGATTCTTATGTTCTTTCAAGTCAACGTTCACTACACTGTATTGCCAAGATGGAAAGAATTGTGATTTCAGTATCTCCACCTAGATTATCCAAAATAATCTAGAGAGGAAATTATTTTGGTAAAGAACATCTGAGAAACCCCACATACACATCTGACTATATAAATACAATTTAATGGTTGAATTTGGACATCACTTTCATTGAATTTTAATAGGCAGCAATGGTGCCTTAGATTAATACCAAATGGGGAGTCAGAAATGTCATTGTTACAGTTACACACTAAAGAGTCATCCTTTCATGCCAAGGGAAAAGCATTTTCCTGCTTATCTCAACTGTCAGTGCCTTTGGCACTCTGTGATCTGTCTGTGATAAGTAACGCTGAAAATTGTATATTATCTCCACTTGGAACAAGGATAAGATAGGCACCGTGAGGTTGGTCAGCTTGTCCACTGTGTTAATGTTTAAAACAATTCCACAACACAAAAAACGTGGAAGCTTTCCTCTCTTCCTTTTCCATCCAAATCACGTTGACAATCAGTACTTTTATTGAGTTTTCTTTGCATGCATCTGTTTCAAAAATGTCTGTGGATTACTTCCTTGTTCTAACAGGAAAACACAGAGCTTGGTAGAATAAAGTAGGGAATCTATGACACCCCATGTCACCCCAATTTGACAAGTGCCCAGCTTGCTCATCTATAAAGCATTCAGGTCTCTCAGGATCCGTGTGTTTCACGGCAAAAGCAAAACTGATATTACTATTTAGTGGCATGTAAAATTGTCATGATGCTGCTTACATCCAGTGTTATGGGAGACGCTTCAGACAGCACCGTCATAGACTTTGCTAATCTTATCTGCAAATTTTAGTGAGCATCCCTAGGTTTGTGCTCAGTCAGATCCGTTTCATTGGTCTAAGTGGCATTTTAATTAAACAATGCTTCAAGGCTGCATATTAAATAGAAAATGAAATTAGGGCATATTCCCAAGTAGAATTCAGTTTGTCTAATAAAATAAAGGTAAATTTTAAATTTCATTTTTTCAAATCCTTACTGTATTGATGTTAATATTTAGCTGGCCCCAGAGATTTTAAACAGTAGGATTTTCTTGTAAACATCCAATTCATTAAATTTAAAAAGACTGCTCCACTAGAAAAATAAGATCTGTTGTGTGAATTCACCCCAAAATATTCAATTGAGAAATGTATTGCTGACTTATTGCATTAGGATTATTTAAATCAATTGTGATGAATTATGCCTATGAAATATAATAGCCTGTGATTCCAAGCTGTTCATAAATTAGTTACCTGAGGGTTTAGGTAGAGTAAAATATACATGTACTTCTCTTAGTAGCATATATATATATATATATATATATATATATATATTTTTTTTTTTTTTTTTTTTTTTTTTTTTTTTTTTTTTGAGACAGAGTCTCGCTCTGTCGCCCAGGCTGGAGTGCAGTGGCCAGATCTCAGCTCACTGCAAGCTCCGCCTCCCGGGTTTACGCCATTCTCCTGCCTCAGCCTCCCGAGTAGCTGGGACTATAGGCGCCCGCCACCTCGCCCGGCTAGTTTTTTGTATTTTTTAGTAGAGACGGGGTTTCACCATATTAGCCAGGATGGTCTCGATCTCCTGACCTTGTGATCCGCCCTCCTCGGCCTCCCAAAGTGCTGGGATTACAGGCTTGAGCCACCGCGCCCAGCCACAGTAGCATATATTATAAATTGTAATGAATTAATAATTAGTGAAATTATTTGCTTATTGGCTGGCTCTGCCTGAAACTGTCTGATCCATGGATCTTCTGACTTGTCACTCTATTCTCGGGCCCAGCACAGTGCCTAGCTCACAGTAGGTTATCAATGAATCTTTCTTGAAAAAAAAAGTCTCACAAAATATATTACATTATGAAAGCTGTGTTAGGTAATGCCATTGGTAAAATGACTACATTGTCCAAAGCAATCTACAGATTCAGGGCATTCCCTATCAAAATACTAATGTCATTCTTCATCGAATTAGAAAAAAATCCTAAATTTCGTATGGAAACAAAAAAAGAACACAACTAGCCAAAGCAATTCTCAGCAACAATAACAAAGCTGGAGTCATCACTTTACCTGACTTAAAAATAGATTACAAGGGTATGGTAACCAAAACAACATGGTATTGGTATAAAAATAGATACATAGACTAATATAACGGAATAGAGAATCCAGAAATAAAGCCACATATTTACAGCTAACTGATCTTCGACAAAGCCAATAAAAACTTACGTTGGGGAAAGGACACCCTCTTCAATACATAGTGCTGGGAAAATTGTCATGTGCAGAAGAGTGAAACTGGACCCCTATCTCTCACTGTGTACAAAAATCAACTCAAATGGATGAATGACCTAAACATAAGAAGACCCAAAACCATAAAAATATTAAAAGGAAACCTAGGGGAAGCTCTCTTGGACACTGTTCTGAGAAAATAATTTATGACTAAGACCTCAAAAGCACAGAGAACAAAAACAAAAGAAGAAAAAGTGAACTATGTTAAACTAAAAATTTCTGCACAGCAAAGAAAACAAGCAGCAGAGTGGAAAGACAGCATGTTGAATAGAATAAAATATTAGCAAATCATTCATCCAACATGGGACTAATATCTCGAATATACAAAGAAATCAAATAGGAAAAAACAGATAATCCCATTAAAAAGTGGGCGAATGATATGAATAGACAGTTCTCAATACAAGATATACAAATGCTAACAAGGTATATTAAAAAAATCAGCATCACTAATCATCAGAGAAATGCGTACAAAAACCACAGTGAGATATCATCTTACCCAGTCAAAACGGTTATTAAAAAGACAAAAATAACCAGATGTTAGTGAGGATGCAGAGAAAAGGGAACTGTTGTACACTATTGGTGGCAATGTAATCTAAGACACCCACTATGAAAAACAGTATGGAGATTTCTAAAAAAAAAAACTAAAAATAGAATCACCGTTCGATTCAGCAATCCCACTACAGGATATCTACCCAAAGCAAAAGAAATCAATATATCAAAGAGTTACCTGCACTCATGTGTTTATTGCAGCACTATTCAAAATAGCAAAGATATGAAATAAACCTAAGTGTTCATCAACAGATGAACTGATACAGAAAACGTAGTATATATACACAGTGGAATAATAATCATAAATTTTAAAAATCCAATCATGTCATTTCCAGCAACATGAATGGAACTTGAGGTCATTAAGTGGAGTAAGCCAGCACAAAAAGACAAATATCATATGTCCTCACTTATATGTGGGCACTAAAAAATATGATCATATAGAGGTAGAGAACGGTAAGAGAGATAACAGACTATGAAAGGTGAGTGGAAGTTGAGGGGAGGCTGAAGAAAAGTTGGTGTGAGTTAAAGGGTGCAAACATACAATAAGATAGAAGGAATAAATTCAGTGTTTGATAGATGGGTGACTATACTTAAAATTGTATTGTACTTGGGTGATAGACACCCTAATACCCTGACTAGATCACTATGCATTATATACATGTAAGTAAATTTCTTGTGTATGCCATAAGTTTGTATAAATAAATATGATTATTTCTCTTTTCAAACTCAATGAGTTTTTAATGCTTTTACCTTTTGAGTCGCTGTACAATGAAACCCTAATCCTAGAATCTCTCATTTCTTCAATATTTTGACTTAATTTTTTGACTGGTTAGCAATTTTATATACATTTAAGCTCATTTGCTATTGTTTGTATTTGATTTCAGGTTATTTTACATCTTTAATTTTATTTTTTGAATAAGAGAACATGAACATTTATGTAAAAGATATACTCAGAGAACTCTCATTCCCTTTCCAATCCCTCCCACTCGTCTGTTCATGCCACCTCTTATAGTTAAGCAGTTTCTTTAGTTTCTGGCTCTCCTTCTTATGTTCTTTTTCTAAAAATGAGCATTTGAATGTTTTTGTTTAACAGTATGATCTGCAAATAACTGCATATCAGATCATAGAGACTTTCTCACAAATCGTACAGCTGTATAGTTCTGTACTGTCTGCACATATCACGTTCATTGAACCAGTCATCTCTAGTTGGGTATATAGATTGTTTCCATGATTTGCTGTTAAAATAATGACACATTGAATAACTTTGTTTATTTGCTGAAAAAGTATTGCTGAAGATAAAACTGTAGAGAAATTCCTCAGAGGAGAGATTATCGAGTCAAAGGGTAAAATTTATCTGGTTATGTTAGCTATTGCCAAATTCTCCTAGAGGTTGTACCACATTGCCTCTCCGCCAGCAAAGTATGAAGGGCCAGTTTCCCCACAACCTTGTCTGAGAGTGTGTTGTCAAGCTTTTGAACTTTTGTGTCTGTTAGAGAAAGATATCTCAATATGGTGTTAATTTGCGTTTCTTCCATAATGAAGGAGGTAGAACATCTTTTTCCATTTAAGGGTCATTTGTATATACTTTCTGTGAACTCCCTATTCCTGGCTATTGCATATTCCTCTGTTAGGTTGTTAGCTTTTTTCCTTCCATTTAAAAAAGTTCTTTGTTAAGGAGAGTAGCTCTTTATCACTGATATGTTACAAATATTTTCTCTCAGTTCATCATTTATCTTTTAGTATTAGTTATGGTATTTTGAGCTATAGAAGATTTTCTTTTCTGGTTTTATGTAGTTAAATTGGTCACGTTTGAATCAGAGTAAGAAAGCCTTTCCTTATACCTGGGTTATAAAGGAATTTCCCCTAGTACTCATATTGTTTCTTTCTTTCTTTTTTTCTTTCTTTTTTTAATTGAGACAGAGTCTCATATGTCACCCAGGCTGGAGTGCAGTGGCGCGATCTGGACTCACTGCAATTTCTCCCTCCCGAGGTAAAGCGATTTTCCTGCCTCAGCCTCCCGAGTAGCTGGGATTACAGATGCACGCCACAATGGCCAGATAATTTTTGTATTTTTAGTAGAGACAAGGTTTCGCCATGTTGGCCAGGCTCATCTCAAACTCCTGACCTCAAGTGGTTTCCCTGCCTCAACTTTCTAAAATGCTGGGATTACAGGTGTGAGCCACCACACCCAGCCTCATTTTGTTTCATTTGTTTATTTTATACTTAGAGATTACTATGGTAAATTGACTAAAAACCTGTCTAATTAAGCTAGAAAATGGGGCTCATTTCCATCAATTATATTTGCCTAAGAAATTACCCATTTTATTCAGGTTTTAAAATTTTGTTAGTGTACATTCGTGCCAGGTATTGCTTTATTTTTGTTTTTATGGATACATAGTATGTGCATATATTTATGGGATACATGAGATAATTTAATATAGGCATTCAACACATAATAATCATGTGAGGATAAACAGGATATCCAACACTTCAAGTGTCTTTGTGCTACAAACATGTCAGTTATATTCTTTTAGTTATTTTTAAATGTACGGTAAAATACTGTTGACTATAGTCACCCTGTTGTGCAATCAAATACTAAATCTTATTCATTCTATCTAACTATATTTTTGTACCCTTTAACTATCCCCACTTCCTCTGCTACCCTTACCAACCTCTGGTAACAATCATTCCACTCTATGTATTCATGAGTTCGGTTGTTTTAAGTTTTAGCTCCCACAACTGGGTGAGAACATGTGACATTTGTCTTTCTGTGCCTGGCTTGTTTCACTTAATATAATGCCCTCGAGTTTTGTCCATGTCATTGCAACTGACAGGATCTCATTCCTTATTATGGTTGAATAGTACTCCGTTGTATATACATAGCACATTTTCTTTACTCATCCATCTGTTGATGGACACTTACGGTTGTTTCCAACTCTTGGCTATTTTTACTATTGCTTCCTTCTTGGTACTTCTTGCTTTATTATATATGACTTACCTCTTTTTAATCTTAAGCTAGCTAGTGTTTATTTTGCTTTTTTTAAAAAGTAGTCTATTTTGTACAATACTAATTTTTGCTTTTATTGTTTTCCGTGTGTGTGTGTGGGGGGGTCTCTAGAGGTTCCTTTGTTGTTCTTTTTATAGCTTTTTAAATTGTGAATTTACTTTTATTATTTCTATTTTTCCATGTTTATATATTGTAAAATTTCCTCTGGTCACTGTTTTAATTGTATGCTACAGATTTTTTATTTAATATTTTTACTCATTCATTTTAGAAAATATGCAATTCCAGTTTACATTTCCTCTTTGGACCAAGAGTTATTTCAAGTTCTTAATTTCTAGATGAAATTTTCTTGGATCATAATTTTGATACTAACATCTAGATTTTATTGCATTATGGTCAAGATTATTGTTTGCACTATTTCTGCCCATGGAACTTAAGAATTTTTATAATCTAACAATTTTAGAGAGTGTTCCATGCATACTTGAGAAGGATATGTATTTTCTATTATTGTAGCATGAAATTGGAGAGAGAAAGATGGATGGAAAGAAAGGGAGTAAGAGCCAAAAGATCTGCCTAATTATGATATTTAGTTCTTTCATATCTGTAATTTTGTCAACTTTATCTATCTTAGACTGAAAATAGTCAAAGTGCTTCTTATTAGTGTATTTTTCCTCACAACTCATGTAGTTACTGTTTTGTAAAGATGGTTCACAAATATTTATAACTGTTGTAGAGCACTATGAATTGTGACCTTTATTGTTATAAAGTTGGATTCCTTGTCATATTTAATGCTTTTGGCTTGAATTCTTCCATCTAATAGGAAGACTGTAAACTCTGTTTTATTTTTCTTCTCAGGCCTATCTTTGCCCAAACTTTATTTTTAGCTCTCTGAGTCACTTTCTTTAAATGTCTGTCATCTTTACAGGATGGAGTCAAGTTTTTCTTTATAAGCCAGACCGAAAATCTTAATAAGAAAGATAAATTACATTCAATTCTATGTTTGGTTTTAACTATCATATCTTATTTATTGCCCATATTATAATATGACTGTTTATTTCTCTATGCGACCTATTTTATTCTTTTTTATTTTACTTTGGTATTTAGGATGGTTTTTAATTGTGTTCTAATGTTTGTCTTTGTACTGATAACTTTTATAAGGCCCTTATTTAGTTGTCAATTTTAAATACTATTCATTGACCCTCACCTGTTGCCTAAGCGATAGTCCGTGAGCTCATTGGCCATTCTACTTTTTTTCCCCTCTCCTCTCTTTTTAAATTATATTTCTTCCATATTGTCTAAACATAAGACATTTACATATTCTTCTATCTTTGTCCACCTTTGATATAAGCTTAGCTCTACAATTAAATGTGTTGAATGATTACCATCAGTCCTTTCCTCAAATTACCTCTTGGTCGAAGTAGCTTGGTTTAATTAAGTAGGTATGTGTCAGGAAGGGATCTTGGGTAGAATAAACTGTGTATATGCTGGAGGGGGTGTGTGTGTGTGTGTGTGTGTGTGTGCGCGCGCGCGCGCGCGCGCACATGATAGTAGGGGTTGCTAATGAATATTTGAAGTACATTTTGGCTGGATATAAAATTCTTAGCTCACACTTTCTTTGAGAGTCTTTAAAATGCTGCTTCACTGTTTTCTAGATGTGTTCGTTCTTCCTGAGATTTAATGTTAATTTGATTTTTCCATTGTAAGGAGCTTATCTTTTAGCCATGTTTTCTCTACCTTTTAAAGTCTAATGTCTTACTGGTATGTATTTTGGAATTAACTGGGGCCAGCTCTTCCGGCTATATGGCAACCCTTTTCAATATATAAATATAGTTATTTTATTTCTGAAAATTTTTATTGGATCACAATTTTATGTATTAGTTCTATTATATTTTCTTCTTATTCATGTATTCCAATTATGCATATGCTGGATTACCTCTGCCTACCTTCTATATTATTGACCTCTCTGATTCTTTTTACCTTTTTGTTTATTTCATTTACATTCTCTTGGCTATTGTCGTGGCTTTCCTCAATAGTCCTTATATTTTCAGTTCACTCTATTTTCTCTTTGGCAGTTTGTAATTTGGTCATCTCACATTTTTTAAATTTTTATTTCATCATTTTTCTCAACTATCTTTTACTATCTATCTGTTCTTTGTTCATTAATGTTCAAAGCTTTTAAATATGTGATTCAAAGTGGCGTTTTTATTTATAAGCATTTGTTTCAAAATATCTCTAGGTTTTATTATAACTTTCTTGTTTGCAATTTTGTTTTTGTTTTCTCTTGAGATAAATTTTCATTAGCTAAATTGTTTTGGCTGTCATTTTCTGATTATTTTCTTATAGTAACTTTCTATAAATATTGTCTGCTATTTTTTTGTTTGTTTAGTTTGAAATTTCTTTTGTTCCTAGACCAGCGATAACAGTTTCGTGTAAGCAAAAGTAAAGGACTTGGTGGATTACTACATTTTTTAGGTCATGAGCACCCCCTTCTGTTGCTTTCATGAAGTACAGATTCCTCAGTGGATGCCTTTTTTATTTTAATTTTTCATTTTTATTTTTATTTTTATTTTGCAGAGTAGTTGGTGTATCTTATGAACTTATCTGCAGATACTTGATATTCACCTCATACTTTTTTCCTTCATAGCCAAGTCTCCAAGGAGCATCCCCCTCTCCCAGTAACATCATCCCGCTTTTCTTCAGAAGCTGGGCCTTCCCAAGACTGTTATTCTGCTCACTGTCAAACCCCTTTCTTTCAATTCTTCATAGTTGTGTTCTAATAGAGCAGGTTTGTTAGAAACATTTTTTCACTCGGGATGGGAATTTACCTTTCTGAGCATGATTTTTTTCTGTTTTCCCACCTTACCTCACACTTGCTACACCCTACCCTCCTTTCTGCACAGTCTCCACTCTGAGTCTAGCTGGCTGCACTGGATTGGGGCGTTCACATACCTACTTACATATAACTTCTGAAGTTCATAGTATTTTGTTTCTCCTCATAATGTTGTAGGTGTAGGTTATGGGTGGCTTTATTTCTCTCTTAGTAGATATTTACTGTTTTTAAGGGATAAGTAGAGAGGTTAAAATGTATATGTCAGCCTTTATACTATAAGAGTCCAGGATGTTTACATAAGGATTTTCAGATGGATAATGATGATGATAAATAGTTGGATGGGTAGATTAACACAGGCTTCTAGATGTTAAAACTGGAGATGCTTATTTTGAAGTCCTCTGCATATAGTTGCTTCCCAAATCTTTCTTTGTAGCTAGCCCTTTCTACAGAGTACTAGAAATATAAAGACAAAGACCTACTAGGTTCATCATGTTTTGACCTTGTAATGCCACTTGTAAACTTAAACCAAAGATGACTCTTGCTTAGTCTTTACCAGACAACATCCTTTATAGTGCCATGCTTTTCTGCCACCACTTCTTGTCACCATCTCAAATACATAGATATTATATTTAAGTTAGTGTTGCAAAAGTTCACAGCTTTTCTCCAGATAGTAAAGAGCCCCTGAATCCCCAAAATACTATTGAGTGCATACTTTTTCATACATCAATAGCCGCCAAGAAAATTGTATCCATTTTCTATTAAGTTGGTAAGATATATTAAGGAATAAATTTATTTGAAATTTTTTCTGCACTCACACCTTTCATCAACAACCAGCCCATAAAATCATGGTCAGTATTTTAATTTTTATTATAATATGGTGTAATTAAGTATTCAGGTCGATTCCACTTGATATGAATTAAATATCATCACTGTAGAATACAGCTTGGCTAGTTTTTATATCCACTGTAAACCAGTAAATCTCCTATGCCCAGAGTTCATAAATAAAGACTTCATAGCCTACATTTCCATGATATTGACTGGGTTTGTGCTCCCACGTAGGCAATATCTGAGAAAGATGAAAGAGAGTGGAATATAAAGGAGCAACATTTTCTATGTTCAGTTTTAGGGTTTTTTTAGTTTGTTCTTTGGTTTTGGTTTAGTTGTTTATTTTCCTGACTGAATGGAATAAAGATTTCTGGTAAAAAGGAGCAAACTGAAACCTTGATACACGGAAAAAGGTCTGAAAGGTTACACCTCCAGCTTTACCTGTACATAAGGTGATGGGACTGTGGTTAGCTTTCATTAATGTATGGATTTAGCTTTAAAAAAAAAATACATTCAGGATTTACTTTTATATTATCAAATGCATTTTTGAATAAAGGAAAAAAGAGACAAAGATATAATACCTTTTGTCGGCAAAAAGTCGTCTATTGTATATTTTGTCCTTGCACAATGGTCTTTCTCTTCCTCCTTTTTCTTGTTAATTCTAAAAATAATTTTCATATTTTAAACTCACTTATAGTAAGGATTCCTCAAACTCCTAAAGACCAACTAGGAGGAAAAGCCTTATAACTTTTACAAGAAAATTTAGTTATATTCTCCAGTTTGTATACTAAGTATACAGCAAAAATCTAAAATATTAGAGGAAAAGGTTTTGTGATAATTAGCTATTACCATATAATACACTACACATTACTTAACCTATGGAAATTTTTTATGTTCATTATTTTCTTTTGTACAATCATCACCTCTAAAACAAGAACCACAAATTTTGTTTTTTTTAAAAAGGCTAGTCAATATAAAATAATATAGGGTTGAAGGATATAGTTTCTGTTTTTTGGTTTCTGCCTCTCTCTCTAATATCTGAGTACGTTGCATGATTCCTAAACTGGGCTGCCTTTCTGGAATAGGAGGCCCATTCTGGTCTTCCCACCAGAACAGACCTCCATACAACCTTACATGAAGTTATATAACCAAATGCTTGTTGTGGCCCGTACAAGACACTGCCTCCCAAGAAGGGAACAGTGCCTGACTCTAGATTTAGCATTCCTGTTACTGAATCTGTGACTTCTAGGACCCAGGATGCAGCTGCATTTAAACATGAATGTTGTATTTACCCAGTTTTTCTAGGGAGCAGAAAGACAGACAACAGAAAAATAAATAAATAAAAGGTAAGATAGCAAAATTAAAAGTCATTCTCTTGAATATAGCTATTGAAAGACATCACAAGGCTGAGGATGGTGGTGCACCCCTGTAATCCCAGCACTTTGGGAGACCAAGGCAGATGGATCACCTGAGATCAGAGTTGGAGACCAGCCTTGTCAACATGGTGCAACCCCATCTCTACTAAAAATACAAAAAAATTAGCAAGGTGTAGTGGTGCACGCTTGTGATCCCAGCTACTCAGGAGGCTGAGCCACAAGAATTACTTGAACCCAGCAGGTGAAGTTTGCAGTGAGCCAAGATTGTGCCACTGTCCTCCAGCCTGGGTGACAGAGCGAGACTCTGTCTCAAAAAAAAAAAAAAAAAAAAAGACAATACAAAAGAAGAATACAAGTGCAAAAATCCTACATTCTCATTTTATTTAAATTTCAGTTCTATCAAAATGAACCCAGTGTTCTATGTGTCTGATTTCACATTAATAAAGTGTGAACATGAGACCAAAACCTGGCAAGACACAATGAAAAAAGAAAGCTTACAGGCCAATATCCCTGATCAACATAGATGCAAAAATCCTCAACAAAATACTAGCAAACCAACTTCAAGTTCTCAAAAGCAATTGCAACAAAAACAAAAATTGAGAAGTGGGAGCCAGTTAAACTAAAGAGCTTCTGCACAGCAGAAGAAACTATCAACGGAGTTAAAAGATCTACAGAATGGGAGAAAATATTTGCAAACTATTTATCTGACAAAAATCTAATATCCAAAATTCTTAAGAAACTTAATTGAACAAGCAAAAAACAAATAACTTTATTTAAAAATGGGCAAAAGACACGAACAGACTTCTCACAAAAGAAGACATACAAGCGGCTAACAAACATATAAAGATATTCCATATCACTAATCATCAAAGAAACACAACTCAAACCACAAAAGAATACCATCCTATACTAGTCAGAATGGCTATTAATAAAAAGTCAGAAAACAACAGATGTTGGTGAAGCTGCAGAGAAAGGGGAACACTTATATGGAAAGCAGTTTGACACTTTCTCAAAGAACTTAAAATAGAATTACTAGTTGAGCAAGTAATCTTGCTACAGGGTATACACCCAAAAGAAAACAAATCATTTTGCTAAAAGACACATGCACTCACATATTTTTGCTGTAGCACTTTTTACAATAGCAGAGACATGGAATCAACCTAGGTGCCCAAAATGGTGGATTGGATAAAGAAAATGTGGTACATATGCACCATGGAATACTATACAGCCATACAAAATAACAAAATCATGTCCTTTGCAGCAACATGGATGCAGCTAGAGGCCATTATCCTAAGCAATTTAATGCAAGAAGAGAAAATCAAATATTGCATGTTCTCACTTATAAGTGGGAGCTAAACATTGGATACTCATGAACATAAAGATGGCAACAATAGACACTTGAGGCTACTAGAAGGTGAAGGGAAGGAGGGGAAAACTGTTATGTATTACTATGCTCAGTAGCTGGGTGATGGGATCATTCATACCCCAAACCTCAGCATCATGAAATATACCCAGATAAGACACCTGCACATGTACCCCACTGAAACTAAACTAAAAGTTGTAAAGGTTTTTAAAATAAAGTGTGAGTAGAAGTCCTCTAATCAATGGTAAGAGTAAGTGACCTAGATTTTTCCATGTTTTCATTTTGAAGTTATTTTAAACCTCTAAAAAATTACAAAAATAGTACAAAGTGGCTCCACATAACTCCCACTTAGCTGCCACTAACATTTACATCTTTCATAAGTACAGTCATTGAGCCCAGGAAATTAATATCCATATAAACTATTAACTAATCTTCAAACCTTATGTGAATTTTTCCAGTTGCTCCATTAATGTCCTTCTTCTGGTTCAAGATCCAATTCATTATCCCACAACAAATTTAGTTATCACATCTCCATATTCTCCTTCACTCTGTGATAATATCCCAGTCTGTTTTTCTCTTTCATGACCTCGGCCCTCTCTAAGAGTACTTGTCAGTTACTTTATTGAATGTCCCTCCACTTGAGTATGTCATATGTTTCTCATGATCAAAATGGCATTCCTGGCCAGGCACAGTGGTGCGCACTGTGGTTCCAACTACTCAGAAGGCTGAGGGGAGAGGATTGCTTGAGCCCAGTAGTTTGAGTTCAGCTTGGGCAACACAGTGGAACCCCGAGTGTTTAAAAATACACACACATAAGTTTATTTATTTTTGACAAGTATACTACAGAGGTAAAGCTGTGCCCTTCTCAGTGCACAGTATCAGAATGTGGATATCTTCTTACTGAGCTAGCATAAAGGGGTCTCTGTTTTCTGTAATGAAAGTGTACCTGACTAAAAATTTAGTAAATAAATGAAATAGTGGATAAGCTTTCTGATGTGCTGCTGAATCCGGTTTGCCAGTATTTTATTGAGGATTTTTGCATCGATGTTCATCAGGGATATTGGTCTAAAATTCTCTTTTTTTGTTGTGTCTCTGCCAGGCTTTGGTATCAGGATGATGTTGGCCTCATAAAATGAGTTAGGGAGGATTCCCTCTTTTTCTATTGATTGGAATAGTTTCAGAAGGAGTGGTACCAGCTCCTCCTTGTACCTCTGGTAGAATTCAGCTGTGAATCCATCTGGTCCTGGACTTTTTTTGGTTGGTAGGCTATTAATTATTGCCTCAATTTCAGAGCCTGCTATTGGTGTATTCAGGGATTCAACTTCTTCCTGGTTTAGTCTTGGAAGAGTGTAAGTGTCCAGGAAATTATCCATTTCTTCTAGATTTTCTAGTTTATTTGCATAGAGGTGTTTATAGTATTCTCTGATGGTAGTTTGTATTTCTGTGGGGTCGGTGGTGATATCCCCTTTATCATTTTTTATTGCGTCTATTTGATTCTTCTCTCTTTTCATCTTTATTAGTCTTGCTAGCGGTCTGTCAATTGGGAAGCACAATTAAATTTAAAAAATATAGCAGGCTGACTATGCCAGAATCCAGGCAAAGCTAGGTGCATGTTTAATCATTTGGTTTTTTCCAGTTTTAGAAGCTGATATGATTGACTACAAATTAATCTAGACTTTTACAGGGTAGGAATATTTAATCACTGAATTTGCTCCATGGTTCCATGGCCTGAAGAAAATCTCAATTAAAACAGTTCTTAATGCAGCATTAACCTTGCTGATCTCAAGTGTTTATTTTTTCCTGTTGCATAGTGTATGTTATTCTTTCATCAGTGTGACCTTAATCATCCACAGATTTGTCAGGTATTGTTGAATACAGTATTCTAAATAACCTAGGACCCAAAAGCTCCAAGCTACATGCTTGCCTGATTGGGCAAATAGTACAATGTTGGAAATTCTTTTTCTCATCTTTTAGTTTAATTTAAAGAAGCAGCAGTTGTTTTGTTTTTGTTAAAACTAATCCAAGTCCAAATAACTTAATTTTCACAGTGAAAGATAATTCTTAACTTTTTAATTTTTCATCATCTAGATGTGTACTCTTCAGTGTATACCGTTAAGAAGTTTATTTTATGACTTGTCTTTTTACAAGTGAAGAAAAATTTGTGAAAATTGTGGTTTTTCATTAGCATGCTAGCTTAAATCTTTGTTTTTGAAGCAAAATGTCGTTAAAAGAATACACACAAACACACATGTGCCAACACATACACACAGCTACACATTCATATATGCACATACATACAAGTACCTTTTTTAACATTAGTTGTATATTTTTACATCCATTCTGACATAAATGAAGCAATGCATGTATCTGTTACTGGTTTCTTGTAAGATTCGGCCAACAATTCCTTGAAAATATTTAAAATGAAACAAATGATGCTCTTTGTAACAGAAAGTTAGAACTAGTGTATAATTTTGCCTCAAAGTGTGAGTCTAGGACCTCTAACAGTTCTTAAAATGCAAATGTTTATAACATATAATTTTGTTTCAGCATGAAATAATAGTTTACTTTGGAAATATGAAACAACCAAGTGAATAGACAAAACATATTGATATCTTATGAAAAATAAAGCAGATTCTCCCTAAATTCTGATGAGGACTGCGTGATGACAAGTGGGAAAGTATAATAAATAATAAATCGTACCCAGGAAATCTGGCATTGTAAATCTGACAAAGATAAAGAATCAATGAACTCTGCCCTTCTGGGATACATTGCTTAGAACTAGTAATTTACTCAGATTAAAATGAAAGAGTCATTTACTTTATAAAAAGATAATTGTACAAATTTTACCATGAAATGCTTCCATATGGCATTGGCATTAAGAAGTAGGACTGTATTCATAAGTTAACTACGTTAGGCTTTTACTCTTTATGTTTATTGAACATGATTGTTTTATATATTATTGCATTCGTAAGATGATGTTAAACCTATTATAAATACATATCCATGTATTGAACCATATTAATAAATAACAAATATCCATAACATTAATTGTTGTCCTCTGTATAGTCTTTTACTTTTGGATAAGCTGCTTATAAAAAAAAAAAGGTTTTGGATGAACTGTTTATAAAAGGCGCTCAATAGATACTTGTCAAATGAATTCCTTCTTACTAGATGAATTTGCCAGTAGCTTGGGGGATTTGGTGAAAACCATCTGGATAGTTATTCTCCTTAATCTAAATTAAGTGGTGTTTATGCCTTGTTAAACAGAGTTTCTGAATTGATATTTAAATTGGGTAAGCTTGCTGGAACCAGAGTACAGGGTTTTCAAGTCCTGAGTTGCTGGCATGATAAAATGAGTTAGTACCTAGAAAATCCCTTAGTAGTCAAACCACAAACAATACTCAGTAAAGGTTTACTCTTATTATCCTTCTGAAAGAAAGATTTCTTAAGGTACTCTCAAATTTGATGTTGTAAGTTTAAGTTATCCTTCTTCGTATGAATCATATCTTTGGCTGCAGAAATACTCATATGTTCGATTATAAACTGCTTTCCCCAACTCTACTTAGAGTGTTATGAAAGAGAAAGCATTTGCTCTGTGTTAACTTTCTAAAATTGCAAAACTTCTAAACTCTAAAATGTATATGTTTCTAAAAGTTTTGGGTGCGGAATTGTGGATCTGTGTTTAATTTGATGGTACAGAGAAACAAAATCACTCATACACTCTCAGTGAGATTATAAATTAGTACTTTTTCATGAGTTAGGAAGGTGGAAATCTAGTCATATATGTCAAAAACAATAAAAGGATGCATGCCCTTTGATCCAAAATTTCACATCTAGGAATTTGTCAATACTATATTATAGAAACATGATAAAAGATTTACATTTTAGTAGGTCCAATACAGATGACACGTGACAGGTAAAAACTGGAAAGCCCCAAATGTTCAATAATAGAAAAATGATAGAATTACACAGCTTCTAGCCATGCAGCAGACTACTACTGTTGCCACCTTAAAAATGATATTGTGCAGTAACACACATTCACATTGAATGACATCGTTAATATTCTGTTAAGTAGGAATGTCAGGCAGTAAAAGTAATATGCACTTTATGATATAATTTCTTTTAAAAGTATTTGCACATATATGCATAGAAAATTATTTGAAGGATATTCACCAAAATATTAATGGTGGTTATTTCTGGGTGGCAGGATTGCAGGTAACTTCAGTTTTCTTTTCATAACTGTGCTTTGTCTACAGTGATATGTATTATTACTATAATAATAAAACCCTTAAACTTCACTGAAATACATTTAAACTTATCAATGTATCTTAGTTTCAAATTATATTTATATAAAAATATCTATCAAGAAAAATACAGTTTTCTTCATATTTGTAGGAGTTAATAATTATAAAACCTTGGTGTATTTGGAAAACAATATTAGGAAGCAAAGCCTAGTTTTCAGACAGCATGTTTTTGCCTGTAATAGGATTTATAGTATTGTTGATATTTTTTAATGTGTGTATGTGTGAATTAGCCATGGAGAATTGAAAACATGAACTATATTATCAAGGAAACCATGTTCACAATTTTAGACCTTATTTTTAAAATAAGCCCAAAGAGTGTATTGGCAGCATTCAAATTCTGACCCACGTGGAGTAACAGCAAGCATACCATCTCAAATAGTGGGGTATCAATTGAGAATTTATAATGTCTTTGTTTCAGTCATCAGAAACAATTTGCCGTCCTCAGAAATATATTTTGAAAGATGTGGTCTTTGTCCTGAAATGCTCCTTTAGCAATACAAATAAATAAGAGAACCATATGCACTTGCAGGAAAGCGATTTGCCTTCTATATTGCACTAAATGGTGATAACATGATGACATGCCATCCTACTATTTGGCATGAGACGAATGGCTAGACCCAGCAGTATATCTGCAGAGAAGAGAGCTCTGGGTTTTAACTGCCAATTTTCAAGTCAGTGCTGCTTATAGTTTCTATAATATGTTCTGAAATTTGTTGCTGACTCTGAATGCTTTGTTCCACTTTGGTAGACCATTTCTGCAATCCATGAACAATTAAATTATATTACTTTTTATTAGAAATTGTGTTATCTGTTCTTTATTTACTGAAAGAAATAACTCTTTATTTTTCAGAGCTTCCATATGGCTGGGAAAAAATCGATGATCCCATTTATGGCACTTATTATGTTGAGTAAGTCTCTAAGTGTGATATTAACTTGTTATTAATATGTTGTGAAATTATGTTCGTATTTTATTTATTGAGCATGGGTAGCTAACAGCCCCTTCATTTCCCTTTCATCTCACTTTGAAGTATCCAGCAAGACTAGCAGCACTAGCTAGCTGCTTCTTTCCTCTCCAGCTGGCTAATTTGTCATTCCTTTCCTTTGACTCAACGATTCTAAAACACCAATTGAAAAAGTGTGTTTCACACTGTCCTCTAAATGAGTGATAATTAAAGATATCAAAGTAAATGCCTTTCATTTTGCAATCAAAATGTTGGGAGCTGACTGGTTGTGCAAACGAGATGTTCTATTAAAACAGATTTTGAAGTCAATTAAATGAATCAGCCATATTTTTTAGTTGAAAAATAAAATAAAATTTAGATTTTTTTTCTTTTCTAGGACCTCATTCCAAATCAACAGTATTCTTTCAGTACATTGGATTTTTATGTTACCTATTGGAGGTTACATTGCAATAATTTGTTGTAGTATGAATGATCCCCCCATGCATCCTTTTATTCAGAACAAAGAAACTGTTCAGGTTTAATTACATACACATATGTTTCTTGGAAAATTAAGTAATATTCATAATTTTTAAAAGTTAAATATGTGATTTATGTTTCTAGAACTCTCTCTCCCAATAGACGATTGTTTTTCATTCTTGTCTATTGTTTAATATTCCTAAAGTTATTTGGGTGAATAACAAAGCCTATATATTCCTTATGGGAAACACTACCCAAGAAATCCAAAGGTTGAAAAACAAGACTTCCACATTGTTCCTCAAGATCTTACTTTGTTTTTTCCAACCACATTCTGTTTAATAATTACAGATGGTCAAGGGTTACAGGTTGGCTTTAGTGCTAAATTGTTTTTGTAACAATATTCAAAAACCATTACTGAGCTTTTATTAGGTGTCAAGCCCTTCTTGGCACTGGAGGTGTACAGATAAGTGAAATGTGTGTGCTCTCTGCCCTTGAGGATCTCCCTCAGGAGCACTTGTCTTAACTACTTTCACCCATCATTTTCCTTTGGAAAAGCCCCAGTTTTGGCTCCACAGTCATTTCCAGATTCACAGTGAAGGTGAATTCAGTTCATTTTCCATGTGCAGTCTTCTAGCATAGTATCTAATGTATGGTGTCACACGGACACTGAACAGATACAAAAAAGTAAGATTAAGTACATAGAGGTATCTCTCACTGCAAAAATAAAGGGACATCATTTATAAATAGTTATAAGGCCTCTGTGTCCCACTAGATTGCTGATGAATTAAAGTACCCGTATGTTTTAAATAACATAGTTATAGTCCATAAATAAATATAACACTAAATGTTTCACATAAATGCTAGCTTGTCTTAATTCACTGAATCAAACTGTGCTGTGTCTAAGCCTATTACATCAGATATTCAAGGAAATTCCATGTAAGGAAAGAGAATTGAGTGTGAGGCATATCAGATCTTATCTTTAGTATATTTCCTCACAGAATCATTGAAAAAGAACCATTCCTTAGTCCATATGTTGGCAAAATCCATAAAAACCCAGATAGCAAATATTTGGGGTGGAGGATGATACGGCCTCTGTTACAGCTACTTAGCTCTGCTGTTGTAGCTTGAAAGCAACCACCGGCAACATCAGCTATGTTCCACCAAAACTTTATTTACAGAAACAGGCAGTTGGTCATATATTGCCTGCAGGTCATAGTTTGCTGGCTCCTACCCTATTTTAATTCTTCAGATTGTTTTTTCATATCTTCAGCTCCTGTCAAGCTAACTTCCAGTGCAGGAAAAGGTTTAACTAAAACCTTTCTTCTCTGTCCTAATCATCTAACAGAGAGGCAAGACAACCCTATGTCAGAAAGCTATGCTTCACCCCTTCTTGGTCATTGAGATGTGTGTTCTGCAAGTGAAGATATGCTGCTGGTAGATCCTTTGTAATTCATTATGAAATTGGACACTGGCTGTAACCCTAAATGAAAATTTTTCTTGTTATCTTTATACTTCAGATGTTTTGTGTGTGTGTGTTTGCCTACATTATACTTCTCTCTACATTTCTCCACTTCATTTTCCATGTAACACAGCCATAGTCAGAGAATTATATAGAATTTAGTCAGTTATGTCTTCTATAATTAGATCAGGCTGACATGTTTTAATAGTTTTAGATTTTAAGTGATTGGGAGGTTGTATATACAGGTCACAGTGGGTCAAAATAGTTTAATTTCCTTCCCGTTACACTCAGTTCTATTATTTGTCATGGTCTTGTCCCCATTGTATGATTTTATAGAGTTGACCAGTGTCAGTAATTAGGTGTGTGGGTGTAGCAGGCCACGCAGAAAACTGAGACAAATAAACAGATAATTCAAACTTAAAGACAATGTTAAGTAGAATATTATCCCAATATCTATTGGAAACATCCTTTTGAAAAACTTCATAAACATAATTAAGATACCTGTTATTGTATATGATGTATACATTACTTGAAATGGGGAATATCTTCCATCATCCCAAAAAAACTTTTGAAATATTTTAATTGGAATACACTTATTTACATGGTTTGTTTTAATTCTGTATCTCATCTCTATTACGCTATTATTTACACAAGGTATATATTGGTTCTGAATAGTAGCCTTGTTTATGGTAACTATAAGAATATATAAGTAAACATAGAGGTTATTCATCACTTTCAGTATGTAGAGTGTTTTTGTTGGAAGAAGAAAGTCACCTAATTTCTTACCATAAAAGATTGGTAAATGTCTAAAGTTGCTATCTCAACATTTCCATTTCAACTGTCTAGATTAAGATTCCATTCATAATTATGGTGATAGCCTTAATATCTTAAGGAATTATATTTTAATTGGTAATATTAATATTTAGTTCATATAACAAAGCAATATCTTTTTTGTTAATATATAGTCAAGAAAATGTTGATTTACTGATACTATTAATGATAATGAGCAATGGATTATCTGTACAGCTATCAATTTTATGTTTAATTACACACCCATTCATACAATTGGAGGTACTCTTTACAAAATATGAAAAAGATTCCACCTTCCAACCCAGTAGCAAAAAAGCTTACATGTATGGGCACAAGAGGTCCGGTTTAGCAGTTAGCACCTCTCTTCGGATAGACCAACAACTGGGAATAGAAGTTGCAGGTTGGGCACTGATTGAAATCAATGTAATGTCTCTAGCACAGTTGCATAAACACACATTTTCCTCTCAGCCACAGACAAGCAAATAGGAATTCCAGCAATCAATAGCAGAAGATAATTTACACAGCTAGAAAAGGAGAAACCTGGACTGAGCAGGCTTTGACCACTATAACTGACTTTACCCCACTATGCCACTGTTCTGTCCCCTGCAAATTCAATTCTAAGATTGTAGGTTTAATATATTCAAGAACTAGAAAAATCATCATCATGTTATGGAAATTGTTAACCTTTATTGAGTGCTTAGTATGTGCCATTAACTGGTCTCAGTGCTTAACAGTTTCTATCACATTTGTAATTCTCTCTATAGTGATAATGAGCTAAATTGTCTTAAGTTTACAGATGAGGAAACCCTGGCTAAAGAAGTTAAGTAACTTACCTAGAACCACACATTATTGAGATGAGGGGCTGAAATTTGGACCCAGGTAGTTTGACTGCGGAGCCCAGACTCCAAACTCTTAACCAAAATGCCTGCTATAAATTTAGCATTTATAACCCATAATGGTCTGAACAAGCCTTTGGGACCCATCCCTGGAGAAGAATGAGGGATTCCTCAAGAACGTCTCCTCCCTGGCCTCCCTGTAGTACTGTTCTACAGCAGGATGCCCGACAATGCGAGGTCATGCTGCATCCAGAGCCTCAGGAGACAGGCTGCTGACCCAGGCATTCTGAGCCACAAGCTCCATTACCCACCACTTTGGAGTAGCCCTGGACAACAAGGCCACCGAGAGCAAGACGTGAAAGAAAGGGAATCTTTATTGTTTGGACCTTAACATAAAAATGTTGGCCCTCATTTGGATTAGTAGAGGCAACACACAGCTATTTTAGAGAACAATGGGCCCTGCTCAACATCTTTTTAAATTTTATCTGCTGTCTGTGCAAACTGACTATGTAGCAGCAGAAAGAACTTAGCCCAATTTTTCCTGACAGACACCAAATCCGTGATGGTGCAGCACTTAGCACTATGTATTAAGAAGTCCTAAAATTGCTAGCTAGGAATGTAACTGTCACTGTTCATAAAGATAGGAAAATTTTTAATAACAATGTGCAAAATGGAGAGTTGAACAGCTGTGACTTTTGTACAAATGTGGTTCTCTCTCCTCTTTTGTGAAATTATGTCTGCTGGGTACATTTTGGTTTTAATGGCAGCTACACAATTTGCTTAACTAGCTGCTGGTCCAGAAGACACAATTTGCTGGGACAACTTTCATGCAAAACTGCCTTCTCTGGCAGAGACAGAGAAGCAAACCATATAACTGTAGTTAAAATGATAGTGGAGACTGGCAGATGTGATTTTCATGTAAAGGTTTTACAAGTTTTTCATGTGATGTCACACATCTGCTACTATAAAACACTATTTGTATGCAATTCCAGAAAGTATGAAAAATACTGCATAATATCTTCAACGTAACATTTAATGTAAATGGAAAAATTGCATTCATTTCATGGTTAGTGGTTGGTATCCATCATGATGTAGCAAGCTGGGAAGTGGTTAGAGAGAACTTGAACTCAATATATTATCTTAATAATGCTTCATGCCTTTGAGTAGCTTTCTAAATTTTCTAGGAGAAATGTTCCTAACTTTAAAGTTTATAAAAAGTCAGTAAACATATGAAACATTTTCAGTTAGAAATAAACATAAAAGAATACCCTTTTAAAATCTCACTAAGGAAAGCTCTAAATCTTATAAACAGCATTTGGACATATCAATTAGTATCTCTGAGTGGCCAAAAGTATGGGCTGCAGAGTTGCACAGTGTGCTAACCCTGTAGCTCCCCAGCTGTGAGATCTTGGGTAGGCAGGTTATAGACAAGAAGGAGGAGGGAGGAGGAGGAGGAAAAAGATGAGAAAGAAATGAGGAAGGGGAGGGGAGGGGAGGAACGCTTATTGTGCACTTAGTACATGCCAACTGTTATTCCAAGTGATTTACATGTACTAGCTGATTTAATCTTCCCAGAAACTCTAGAAAGTCTATATTATTATCCCTATTTTATAGGTAAGGAAACTGAGCTATAGATATTTTTATAAGTACTATATGATAGAGCCAGAATTTGAACCTAAGCAGTCTTATTCCAGAGTTGGTATTTAGCACTTAACATAGATATGTTCAGTAAGTGTTCAATAAATGTTAGAATATTTTAATCTTGTATATACCAATAATATGTAGAAAGCCTCTCCTTTTGGCATTACTTACTTTTCCAGTACTTTCGTAATTACAGTAGACTTCAAAAAGTGAACAATTCTAAGAGAAACTTTGATTTGGAAAGAAACATATAATCCCATGGCCAGAGTGTGCTACAATGAATAAAAACAGTGTTTCTTCAGAATTATTAACAGTTCCATAGCTCCAGAAACTGGCTTCCAAAGGGGTTGAGTCTTCAGTCATTCATAAGGAGGTTATATTGTCATAATTATCTAGAATATGTATCATCTTATATAGCTGGGAATTTCTTATAATAATAGTAGAAATACTAATGTGTAAGGCATTATTTTAACTTTTTATTTTAACTTTTATTTTAATGTGCTTTTACATCCATCATCCCAGATGACAGTCACAACATGTACAAAAGAGAAGATCAAATCTCAAAGGAGTTAACTGAGTTTTCTAAGGAAATATGACTGATAAGGTCAAAGCAATGCTGATGCCATTTAGAAAAAAAAACAGCCTCTCGATAGAGTAGCTATATTTTCATGTTAATAAGTTGGTTCCATTTTTATACTTTACAACATATTTTCCTCTATTAAGCAAGCATGAATCAGTAAACTCCACTTTATAGTTGAACAAAAGGAACAAGGATGTCAAAACAAATAGTGAGTGTCCTACCTCTAACTGAACTAGAGCCAGCTTTTTTATTAATTAACTTATTTGACCTTAACTTACAACTGGTTTAACGTTTTACGTCTTTCTAGCTGACCCAGGCTGATTTCATAATTTGGGGCATCATTTCTTCCAGCCTGGATAAAACCAGTCATCAGGCCTCAAGAGACATGAGTCCCTAAGATACCAGCAGTAAGTTAGGGGGCCTCCTAGCTCCACACACATGCTCTTTATACTACGTTAACTTTTCTGATAGTTCATAGTTGATAATTCCCACTTACCTCCCCCACCCTCTGTACTGCTCACTCATAAAAACTTCAACTGACTCTTACTTTCCTAATGTTTCTTTCAACTACCAGTCAGTTAAAAGGCTTATGGCTTCCCTTTACTTTTCATGACAGAGTCCCTCAAACTTACTTACTTACTTACTTATTAATTGAGACTCCAGGCTGGAGTGCAGTGGTGCAATCTCGGCTCACTTCAACCTCCGCCTCCCAGGTTCTAAGCGATTCTCCTGTCTCAGCCTCCCAAGTAGCTGGGATTACAGGTGTGCGCTACCACACCTCAGTAGAGGTCGGGTTTCACCATGTTGGCCAGGCTGGTCTCAAACTCCTGACCTCAAGTGATCCGCCCGCCGCAGCCTCCCACAGTGCCGGGATTATAGACATGAGCCACCGCACCCAGCCCCCTCAAATGTTTTTATACCACAATCCTTTCACATGAAAAGAAGTCTCCTGTCCAGTCTCTCTTCTCACCACTACCATCCAGGCAAGATCTGGAGGTGCTTCATCTCCCTATTCCTGAAGTTAGAGGTCATTTTTCCTGCTGTGAGACACTTCACCATTGCTGGCTCATTCTAACAGGATGGACATTTGCTCTCTATCCTAGTCACACTCCCCCACCCCTAAATGTCTTTCCCACTGAACATGAAAGGATGAAAACTTGACTCTGTAATTAAATACACGTTTATTAGCGACTCTTACATCTTATCAACAACCTTACTTAACAAATCTTCTGGTTTCACATAGAGGATGTTTTAGGCGCCCAGAAGTTTAAATTGGTTTAATCGCAGATGGACTTTTACAAATAACAATGAATTATTCACCTTGATGTCAGTTATGTATAAATAACTGTTAAATAAAACAAGGTAAAATAAATGCCTTTTTGTTTTTTTGTTTTTTTTTGAGACAAAGTCTCGCTCTGTCTCCCAGGCTGGAGTGCAGTGGCTGGATCTCAGCTCACTGCAAGCTCCGCCTCCCGGGTTCACGCCATTCTCCTGCCTCAGCCTCCCGAGTAGCTGCGACTACAGGCGCCCACCACCTCGCCCGGCTGGTTTTTTTTTTTTTTTTTTGTATTTTTAGTAGAGACGGGGTTTCACCATGTTAGTCAGGATGGTCTCGATCTCCTGACCTCGTGATCCGCCCATCTCGGCCTCCCAAAGTGCTGGGATTACAGGCTTGAGCAAAATAAATGCCGTTTTTTACAAACAATTTTTATAACTCTAAAACATTTTCTTTGTCCTAAAGCCAATAATAAAAAGCAAAGGAACTATTCCTCTCACCAACATTTATTTGAGAATATATTTGTAAATAAAGATAGCTGCAACATAAACACATTTGTGGGGCGGGGGGCAGTTGTGTTTGTCTTCAAGCTTTTTTTTTTTTCTCCCCCCCAGAGAGATGGAGTCTCACTCTGTCACCCAGGATGGAGTGCAGTGGCACGATCTTGGCTCACTGCAACCTCTGCCTCCCGGGTCCAAGCAGTTCTCTGCCTCAGCCTCCTGAGTAGCTGGGATTACCGGCACTCGCCACCACATCTGGCTAATTTTTGTATTTTTAGTAGAAATGGGGTTTCACCAACTTGGCCGGGCTGATCTTGAACTGCTGACCTCGTGATCCATCCGCGTCGACCTCCCAAAATGCTGGGATTACAGGAGTGAGCCACCACACCTGGCCCAAGCATTTTTTCTGAATCTAACAAATCAGGCCCTTGTTTAGGCACCTCTGGAGAGGCCTAAGCATAGACAAACAGCACAATAGCACACAGGGTAGCACAGAAGCAGGGAAACTTCCTGGCAGAGGGTAACAGTGTGCGGTACACAGACCCTCACCCCTTGACGTCCCAGGAAGAGAGGGCAGGAATGCTCACAGCTGGAGACACCATGCTTTCTGCTGCCAAAGAAGGACCATGTTCCTTCCTTCTACTCCATCATTTTTATATGATGAATGGCCTTGTGAAGGCAGGGAAGACAGTCTGAACTTGGGGAATTGTTGATTAAGAGAGTTGCAGACAACCTTTGGAGCTGGATGTGAGCTGCGTGAGAAGTGCTGTCCTGCTGGAAGAGGGGACCCTTGTCCCAGGTAGCTCATTGCTAGGCAACCCAGAAAACACTGCTAGCATCTTTCATTGGACAATCCTGTTTGCCACTCACCAAGGCAATGTTCTATGACAAATAGATGATGATTATTCTACTATTTGTGGAACAGTTGCTCATATAGCTTATTAGTTTTCCTCTCTCGAGATTGAACATGTTCTGCTTCTTGTGCGTGAACTGCAGATTGTCTCATGCTAACAATCTGTATCATTACATACTTTGGAATCATATCTTAGGCTGAGATTAAGTTCTAAACTTAGCCCATAAAGTGAAAATGGCTGAGTCAAAATTACCCTAAAATTTCCTCAAGATCCTATCCTGTTGGTGACTGGCATATTAAAACAACACTGCCACTTTTTTTCCTTTGGTGTTGGAAAATAATTCTTTCTGGAATTAAAGTAGTTGGCTGGCATTTGCATCTCCTAGATCTTTAATAGATTCATAACTGGGATCACAGTCAGCCCAAAGAGATGCCAGCAGTGTCAAAGGTATGAAGGAACTTAGTTAAACTGAGGAAGTCAAACCAAAGCAGACTGATATTATTCTTTGGGCATCCTATAATTGAATAATAAAGCAGAAGATGGTTTACCCTAACTGGGTAAAATGTATTACCACTTCATCCCCACATGAGAACTATAATTCATCTCTTTTTCAATATGCAGGTAATGTTTTTCAAAATTCCTTTTGTGTGTCATAAGTCATAATGTTAGTAATAGCTTATGTTTTTTCCATCCACAATTTTGAATTTACAGGTTAGTGCAAAATTACATTTAACCTCTCTAGCTTTAATTTGTTAATTGAATGGTTTGGATTAGGTGATTGCTAAGATCTCTTTTAACTCACTGCCACTTTATCTTAACAAGAATAAATTTGGCCTTTTTTTCTGTAAGCCTCTGTATTTTCTCATTACAGTGGCTGATCAAAAAATACTTAAAATTTTTAAAGCATTTTCTTCCATTTCTACTTTTTATTTGGTTAAACAGTAACATATATTACCATTCTTTTATTTTAATGATTTTAACAATCCCATCATGTGAGTGTTATGGAAAGAAGGCCTCTCAGAAGGGCAAATTATTATCGTGGATTCTTTTTACCAAGCTATAGAAAAAAATATATAAATATACTTGATATCCAAAGACATGAGGGCTGATATTAATACTGACATTAAAAGGGCATTACTAAAGATAAAGGATAAGTTTATGAACAAAAAAAGGTGGATAAGAACTGGTTTTTTCTTTCAAAGTAATTTATTTGATTCTGACCCCAAAATACAGGAAAGGAGCAAGGGCAACCCCTGCCACCTCTTGGTCACACATCTTCCTAGTTTATGCTTCTCTAAAATATCCTTTGTATAACAGTAAGCTCATGCTGTCCCTAAGCATTTCTTCACATTATAACAGCCACAGAGTATGGTATACGACAAGGTGGGAGTTAAAAAGAGATGCCCCTTTCACAAGGCAGGGCTCCCTCCAATTAATGTTCCAGGTCCCTTTTGCCAATATTGAAACCAAAGTAACTGGTTGTTCTATTGGTTTTCTAAAACTCTCTCCTGAACAAGTAGGTCATAGACAAATTATGCCTCTACAAATCTTAGAGCTGTTTAAAATAACCTTATAGAAAGGCAGTGACTAAGGCCCTTCCCTTGCCCCCAGCTTTAGTCCCAGGCTGCCTGTGGCACCTGGATTGCCGCCCCTGGATCCCCCACATCCCAGGGCGATGATGCAGGAAGGGTAGGGTCCCTCATATCCCAAGGTTGCAATGGCGGAAGGGTAGGCCAGGCCAAGCATGAGGAATAAACACGTATATATACACGTATATATACGTATACATGTATATATATGTATACATGTATATATGTGTATATACACACATATATATACACCTATATAGATACATATATATGTATGTGTATATATACACACACACATATATGGAGAATATATAATATATATATATTTTTTTCCTTTTTTTGAGACGGAGTCTCACTCTGTCACCCAGGCTGGAGTGCAGTGGCGCAATCACTGCTCACTGCAGCCTCGACTTCCCAGGATCACACCCAGCCCAGAGATATATTTTTAACTACTGTCAAAGCTGAACACATTAGAAAGGAAAATTCTTTTTCTTTTTTTTAACAATAAAAAATGACATCGTTAAACAGTATTTATTACTAGTGTTTATCAGATGATTCCATATTTAATTAGATGAGATTATATTACATAGACTGAGTTAATTGTGTAATAAAAATGGATGAATCATAAAAACTTTAATCAACAAATTTCACATTTCAGTTTAATACAGTTAAGTAAGCCAAATTACTAGTATAAAGAAAAGAAATTCTATTCTGTGTCTGAGAAGGTTAACTGGATTTACTAAAGGCAAAAGAAAAAAAAAGTCTATTCGTTATGCTAATAAAATTAGTTTTGCATAAATGTAGTCTCAAACTTATCATAAGGTTACATATCTCTGAAAGCTTCTTAAGCCCTACTTGTTGAGTTTGTTGTAATGTAAAGATCTTAATTCAACTTTCCACTAAGCACAACACTCACCTATGGAGGATGACAGGACCCCTTCATTCTATTCTTCTTACTTCACTTTCTCCAGTTTTAATTGGGCATCAAAATAATGTGAATGTATTTTCAGATAAATAAAACGACAGGAATGGTTATCTTTCTTTTTCGCTAGTGTTGCTTAGTAATTTATTTTGGGGCACTGACCTCATATGTAAATTTTATCTCCAAGGGAGTCTTATTTAGTAACTATTAAGCCAGAGAAAAAAATATGAATAGCTACCATTATTAAGTACTTGTTATGTATTAGGCATTTTGTAAAACTCATTTAATCACCACCACAATGCTTAATGGGAGATGCTATTACTGCTATTTTACAAACACAGAAAATGAAACTTAAAGAAGCCGGGCTATCAAACTAGTAGGTGATAAAAATATTGTTGCAGCCGAGGACAAGAATTAAGAGTCTTCACACTGTCCATATTGAAGTTGCGTTTGACTCCCAGGCCCTGAATAGTCCAAGAATGTCAAAAATAAATGTATACAGTGCTTCATCTTTAAACATTTTCATATATTTTATCTTGTTTGCTCCTCAAAACAGTCCTATGAAATGACTAGAATATTTACAGGTGAGGCAGTTGCAGTTCAGAAACATTAGGGGAATTTTCTCAAAGATAGTGTGTGGTAGACCAAATCTTCAATTGTAGCTTAAACCCAAAATGCTGTTTTGGTCTGAAAATGGAAGAGAAGGACCACTCAGACTCATTGGAAGTGGCTTTCACTTTGGTGAATCCCAGTGAGATTGAGGATATCAGAGAGTCAGGTGGCACCCCCTTGCCTTTGTTGGTGTCCAAGGTTTGGTGGTGAATATAGCACAGGTGGAGTGAGAAGTGCTCCCCTTACAGGTGACTTTTATGTGGGTATTTGGGAAGAGTTCCCACCAGCATTCAAGGTTCCACCCTGATACATAAAAAAATTCCTTGCTAAGTGACATGTTTCTATGTCCTTTTATAAAATCTTTCAACTGCCAAATAATAAGTATACATATTCATGGAGTATATAGTGATATTTTGAAACTTATAAAATATAGTGATCAGATGAGGGTAATTAGCATATCCGTCATCTCATTTATAATTTAGTTGTATTGGGAACATTCAATATCCTCCATCTAGCTGTTTGAGACTACGTATTGTAAATTATAGTCATCCTACAGTGTTGTAGAACACCAGAACTTACTCCTGTCTAGCTGTAAGTCTGTATCCTTTAACAAATTGCTCCATTTCTTCTTAGATCACTGGCCCTCAGAAGAACTGAACCTGGCCTACAACGTACAGCATTCTTTTATAAGTTTGAGACAAGACATACGTAGTTTTGTTATTGTTGACAACCTCCATTCTCCCTCACATGGAACTGTAATCTTATTCATAAATATTAGCACAGAATCACCTTATTATCATTATCATAATTGCCAGAGACATGACCCACACTCAACTTCCAGAGTCGGTAAGGGCAACGAGTTCAAGAAATGGATATTAGGACTTGCCCTGAGGGAAGCCGAAAGACAACCCTTGGAACAGATCCTTCTGGTTTGAAAGCAATGTTACACAAAGCCAGGTCTCCCGACTCCTCATTCATGCCCTCATTACCATTTCATTTCTCACTTTTTCCAATATGTAAAATGCATACACACACACATTTTCTGGTAAAACATGTTCAGTCCCTGTTTCTATGCACGTAATCACTGAGTTCTTTAAAAATATTTAATATATCAAAATCTGAATTTTCACATTTTTGTCTTCAGAAAATCAGCAGGTAATTTACAATGTTTTTAAAGTTTCCAATTTCATAATGAAAACTGATAAAAAGAAGTTGAGAATCACCTGGCTGAAGTGTATTGCAGATTACCAGACATAGCCCTTGTCTGTACATACATAAGTAATTTTACCATAAAAGTTAAGTGTATATTTGTAGCAGAATCACATAACTTGATGTTCTTGGATGTTGGCACTACATGGAGCTAGGCTTTGTTCGTGCATCTGCTGCTTAATGTGAGATCTGCAGAAAATGGTTTACCCTCTCGGAAGAGCAAGTGATTTAAAAGCATGCAACCTATTTCACTGAGGGTCAACATATAGTATTTACTAGGTGAATATTAGCTCCCATCCCACTCTGCCATCCACTATCTTCCCTTTAGTCTCTCCTTTGTCTTTTTACAAGGCTGACATTCATTCTTCATACAACTGTTTCTTTCAACAAACTGGCATCTATTAAACAGAATTTAAATCTGAATTGGAATTAACTTTAAAAGTGCACAAATGGAATTTTCTTCAGAAATATCCAACATCACACCTTTCCTGTTCTTTATTAAGAGCTTCAGAATGAAAAACACAAACTCAGCCCACTGTGGGGATATAGATCTGTATTATGGAAAAGAACAAACAAGTTATTTGAAAATACATCCCCCATTACAGTTACATGAAACTAGCATCTCATTTGTGCAAAGCTTTGATCTTCTAGTAATGGCATAATTTTAGACACAGTGTGTGAATTATATAAAACTGTGTCACAATACCTGTCCCCAATAAACCAATCTATTAAAAACAACACTGAAGCAACTTATTGCCACCTTTCTCTGTTCTTAGTGCTGCTGAAACTTTATCCTCTATTCCCACTACTTTTTCTCCATGCCTCTTCTGTCTTCCCAGGGTCCTTACCTAACAGAATTGTAGCCTCCCGCTCACTCCTAGATCTTGCCGTCACATTTAGTGGCAAGGTATTGAAAGATTCTATGTAGATTCTAGGTATCCAGCAATATATCCTTTTCTCCCTAAAACTTATCAAAAGTATTTTTTCTTGACTTTGTCGTGTTTTCTAATCCCTCTTGCATCACATTCTAGCATATAAAAGGAATTGCTATATATTTGATTTCCTCCTGGTCTATGTGGTCATAAAGACTCGGTAGTCAAGAATAATACTTCTTCAATGTTTTCCTCATCTCTGAATATTCATCTTGGAAACCTGAAATTTGGGTATTATATGGAATTGGAGTTAATTTCATGGCCTGGTGACTTTCAGAATCTGCCACAGCCTTGTCAGTTTCCCCTCACTAGCATTCTTCTCCTGATTCCCTCCTTCCTGGATAATCGCAGACATCAGTGAGGTTGCCTTTGTGATTGCCCAGTATTCTGAGTGTCTTTGGTAATTCTCTGACTCTCCTTAGAGTCAAGCTCCAAAGGATGCCTGTATCCATGGCTGTCTATGTCTATCATTATGTATGAATGCATATTTTTTGGAGTTCAGTTAAGTTATATTGTGACTGCACATTTTAGCAACTCATAAGTAATTTATTAAGAAATAGCAATCCAGTTCAACATAGAGTATGTTACAAGTCAGACTATTCTCACCCTTCCCTGTACATAGAAATGGCTATTTCCCTGGATGACTTTTTCATACTCATGGAATATTTCTTATTCAACCTCACATCCCAGGTGAAAACAATACCTAGGACACTGGAGGTAGCCAGGAAATTATGCCAAAATGCTTGGGAATTCTAGGGAGAACCACAGCTTTCCTATTTGGTTGATGTGTGGTGAAACTCATCTTAAATGCTCCCAAGTTCAGGAATAAGGTACATCATCCAAGATGGAGACTTTAAAAGCTGCAGTTCCATTACACTAAGGTCTCAATGGAAGTAGGGAGATCTTCAGACTAAACAAAACTCCATACCATGACTCAGAACTGTTTTCCTTCCAGTCTTGTAGCTTGCATCCACTCCCCTACACCTCTTGCTCCCACATGCATGTCCATGTGCACTAGCCTTGTGCTCTAGGTAGGCAGAACTTGAGTATTACTGAACACCTCTATATCTACTACTCTTTTCCTAAAATGCCCCCTTCTCCATCCAGCAAAATACTTTCATCCTTCTACAATCTGTTTACATGTCTCTTTGGGAAGCTTTCCCTGAACCATCAAACTAAGTTGTCTTTTCTCCCTCTGAGTATTTACGTCATGCATACAAATTTCAGCACTTTTTGCCTTGTGTTATATTTTCCTGGCCACTTCTAGAATGGGTAACTCATCTTAACTTATGCAGGACTATCCCTGTTTGAAAACCGAAAGCCCTGCATCCCAGGAAACTCCTTAGTCCCAGGCAAACTGAAATGATTGGTCATCCAACTTGTGTCTCTCTCCCACTGGAGTATGAGCCTCCTGGAGGAAAGGATTGTGTCATGTTCACCTTTGTGTCCTTAGTGCCCAGAATACTGAGGAATCAATGGAATTATATATGAGACATAAAGCACTTAAACTACCTAGTCAGGTTGTCAGATACCAGTAGAAGAGGACTTATTAGTCTTGTCTCAAATACAGAAACATCTTGAAATAGTGTGGTCTTTTAGTTTTCCTTTAGCTATTCTATGAACTTATAATTCATTACTTTCACTCAATCTAGAAGCAGACGGTTAGAAATACCTTTGATAACAATGATCTCCTCCTGTACTCAGCAATAACATTTTAGAGAGATGCTTTATGGGAGTGAGAAGGGATCAATAGAAAACATTTTTTAATGCATGCCTAGTGGCTCTGAATTTTTTGAAATTGAATCTATGTACCTTGTAGGTCCTGGGTGCTTCATGATGTGATTGACAGTGCGTACAGCCGTGTCTGCTAGGAGTTAATTCGAAGTTTTCCATGGAATTAGTGAAGAGTAATGGCTTAGTAATGAATCTTCCTTTATATATAAAATACACATTACAGGTTAGTGTCTTAACTAAATAACTTAGCATTACTACTGAGGGAGGGAAGAGATCTCATTTATGTGAAAATATACATTTTGAGAAGCTCAACCTAGTGTGGAGTGGAGGACAGACTCAGCTGTAAGAGTTTCAGTGCCAATATGTGGATATTCTTCTCAGTTGGCCATGATTCCACCTCCCACCTGGATACTATTTCCCCAATGCAGACACCCTGATGTCCAGGAAGAGCAGGAGAAATTAACATGTGAATGACTCAATCTTCCCATTCACATTCACAAAGCAAACTGACATTCCCCCAGGTACAGTAGGGAATAATGAATGAACATTTATAGAAGGAAAATTATCACTTAAGTGTTAGAATTGGGAAGAAATCTTTCAAGAGGCAGGATTCAATTATTCTGTTTTTTAAAAATGCTCCAAGTAAAATAGATTCCATTTTTCCATTTATTCAAAACTCATATTTTATAATAACATATTTAAAACATTAGGCTTTAATCTAGTAGTTCTAAAATTCAGCATCTCAAAGCCCTGTAAGGCATACATTGTATTATATAACCTTGTTTTGCATCATAATTCTTTTTTGCCCCTGTTTTCTCTCCCCTGCTAGACTATGTGCCTGATTCATCTTTGTCCCTCCCCTACCAACCATAGTGTCTAGTCAAGACACTTTGGGAAATAAATATTTGATGAATGATGATAGTTAGCATTGGTTGAGTACTTATATCCAGGCACTATTCTTAAGCAGTTTACCCATTTTAACTCATTTAATATGCACAACAACTCTATAAGGTGAATATTATTTTTATCTGACTTTACAGGTGAAAAATTCTGAAGCACAAAAAGGGTAAATGATGTGCTCATGGTTACACACCTAGGATGTGCGGGAGCTTGGATGTGAGCATCATGACTACAGAGACTAAGCTCATAATTATACTATCCTGTCTTCTTGGAAGAGGGTTGGCTCCAGAAGATCCTTCTGGGGTTATTTTCCTCCCATAGTTTCCAAAGCATGAAGTTGTTTTTATTCCATTTATTCAAACATGACAGTAGAGAAAAGATTATGAAGTCTTCCCAAGGCTCATATTAAAATGAATAAAATATAGTCAGGGAGGGTGCAATGTCTGTGTTTGCCTGCTAGTTCAGCTGTAGTCTAGGGGTTCAGATGGGAGGTGGTAACAGTGCAGAGATGGGAAATTGGAATTGGGGTTAGAGAAAGCCTAGGGATTCCAAGCAACCATGAAATCCACACTACGTTCATTCAGGAAGCCCCAAAAGAAGCCAGTTTGCATTGTGGTCATCCTGAGCCACAACGCCAAGCTCCAAGCCAGTCCTCTCACTCCTACTCTCAATGCTGAATTGCTGCTTCTCTAATGCTCCCACATTTCATCTCTAATATAGTGCTTTTCCTTATTCACACTTTTCTATTGTAACCCAAGATAGCAGCTGCTATAAGTTATCAGTTCCTTAGATTTAAATCGTTTATCACCAAAGTGGGATGACATTTTCTCCTATCACTGGAATATGTTGAAAGATTCTGTTTTGAAGGATTCCGTGGATTTACCCAAATGTAAAAATGATTGTACCAAATAAACTAGCCCTGAGTTTCACACCAAGTTCTGATTGTCCACAATGTGTGTGTGTGTGTGTGTGTGTGTGTGTGTGTGTGTGTGTGTGTGTGTGTGTGTATAACAGGGTCTGGCTCTGTCACCCAGGCTGGAGTATGGTGGGACAATCTCAGTTCACTGCAACCTCTGCCTCCCAAGCTCAAGTGATCCTCCCACCTCAGCCTCCCAAGTAGCTGAGACTACAGGCACTGGTGCCACCAAGCCTGGCTAATTTTTATACTTTTAGTAGAGACGGGATTTCGCCACATTGCCCAGGTTAGTCTCAAACTCCTATGCTCAGGCAGTCTGCCCACCTTGACCTCCCAAAGTGCTAGGGTTACAGAAATGGGCCATCATGCCCTGCCCACACTGTGTATTTCACAGAAGAGTGAAGCTAGAAAACAGAGATATATCTTCTTTCCTGCCTGCCTTCCTCCATTCACGTATTTATTCAGTAAATATTTGAGCACTGTGTACCTCATGCCTTGGATAATTAGTACAGTCACCTTGGATACCTTGGAAACATTTTATCTGTGATACAGTCTCCACTTAAAAGCTGCTCCCTTCTCTCTTCCTCATTGATTATTTCTAAATGTCCACTGAAGTCAAGATGGTGGGAATAGTAACCTGCAGGTACAAAGGTGTCATTCACGACTATGCACTGAAAGAGACTCTCTGCAAAAACCCCAGGAGAAGCAAGGTGGGTTGTGAACAGACTGAGATACAGATATACACGGAGCACTGATGGTAAGGGTTGGGGGATGGCTTTGATAACCTTCAGCAAACCTGTCCTGTGCATACTGATGGGCTCAGTATGTAAGACTTTCCTCCTAATTCCTCCCTTCCCTCTCCACAATGAAGAAAATGACAGGCAAATAGGACCTGGACCAGGGACCACCTTTGGCAGCGTGTCCTCTAATCAGCTGCAAATATTTCCTTCCCTCAGTGCTTGTTTGAAACTTCTGAGGCCAAAGTCCTCTTCAGGAGCAAAGATGCATTTCCTAATCCCCCCTGAGGCCATAGACAGAAAAAGAGGCTTCTGCATAAATCTTATCAGGCAAGATACTCCTTATGCAACACCTTTTCACACATTCTGAGCTTCTAACCCAGGGGATCACAGCCCTAGCTGCACACTAGGGACACCTGGGAAGCTTTCTTTCATTTAAAAAATGCCAGTGCCTGTGGATCTCATTCTGAAATTATGAATCAGTTGATTTAGGGTAGGCCTGAGTCTTCTGTTTTCTGTTTGTTTTTGAAGCTCTCTGGTGCATCTGGAATTTTAAAGCACTGCCACATAGGAACTTACTCTAAGTTTCCATTCCATGGTGAGAGGAGAGAGTCAGACTGCAGATAAGTGAATGTGAGGACAAAGAGATCAGGCAGTGGAATTTCATCCTTAAATATCCTGAGTCCTTTGCCATTTTTAATTTGGAAGCATCTCTCATCAGTAGTCTTTCCCTTCTGTAAAGAGAAAATGGAGTCTTCAAGATATACCCACTTCAGAATATGACTCTTACTCTTTTAACTTTTAATAGCTCAAGATTCTCTTAACAAAATATGACAATAGACTAGATATAATTAAATAGCAAGAACTCTTGGTAGCTTCCCAGTTTCTTGTTCTGTATGGGAGCTAGATGAAATAGCTAGTACTTATCTCACAGAGCCTCAACAATGAGAAGGATGACGTTTGTCATTCACATCTTTTTGTACACATTGTAAGACCCCCAAATCCTTGCTGAAAGAACTTGAAACTATTCATTTTGGAAGCATAAGGAAGACAAGTTTCTATTCAGCTACAATTACATTTCTTTGTGATAAGTCTTTCAGAGCTTGTGAGCATTTTAAATTTCAAATGAATGACTTCATTTGTGACAATGGAAATGTTCTGTAGCAATTAGCTTATGGTGCTAGAGCCATACCCTGCTTCTGCTGTCTGTGGGGTCCAAAGCTTGCCAAGCTAGCTCATTGGTATTTTCATTCTCTGTGAACTCTAGAAACTCATTTTGATGATAAATGGAATATTTTCAACATAGTGACCATAAAGCAGGTGGCTACACATTAACTTTTCTAAGAAAATAATTACATGCAGGTGGCAAGTTGGAGGAACTCTGTTGCATGCATAACTGCATCCCAGAAAGTTTTTGTGATGTATTTTCTAAGGATAAAGTTATGCATATGACGAACAATGACTTAGCAAAACGGATATAGAACAGATAGGAAACAAGAAAAGTTGATATCCTAGTACATTTCTTGGTTTCTTAAAGTTATTGACATATGTTTGAAAATAAATGTTTTAAAACACACACTCATCATTTAGTTATTTAACAAAAAAAGCTATTTTTCATTCACTGTGTTAATGCTCAATACACAAAGATAAATAACACATGTATCCTGTATATAGGAGTACACAATCTAGGGAAGGAGATCAGCATGAAAATTAATAATTAAAACACATTGTAATAAAGTTAGGATAGCGTGTGAAATTCATTATTGTAAAATTATTATTTAGGATGCCGTATACTACATCGCAGGAATCTCTTTATTCAAAATTTGGAAAGGAATGTCACATAAGACTTAGGAATACCATGTCCTTCTAAACAACTGGCTTGAGTGCATCTTAAATACTATGAATAGTATAATTGGTTTCTCTCTCCTGTTGAATTAGCAGCTTAAAAGCTGAAAGCTAATTTGCAACAAAACTCTAATAAACAAATAGGAACCTATCTTATCAATTCTATTGATCTCCCACCTAGATTCAACTAACTTCACCCTAATTTTTTTACTTTTGTTGTTGTTTTCCTAAAATCCTCTTAATGATGAAGTGGCATATAAGAAAATAAGTGAATAGTGACTATTGTCAATAATAACTTAATTGTATATTTTTAGGAGATCAAGACCATCCTGGCTCACACAGTGAAACCCCGTCTCTACTAAAAATACAAAAAAAATTAGCCGGGCTTGGTGGTGGGCCTCTGTAGTCCCAGCTACTCAGGAGGCTGAGGCAGGAGATTGGGGTGAACCTGGGAGGCGGAGCTTACAGTGAGTTGAGATTGCCCTACTGCACTCCAGCCTGGCTGACGGAGCAAGACTCTGTCTCAAGGAAAAAAAAAAAAAAAAAAAGAAAAAAAGAATGTAATTGGATTATTTGTTACTTAAAGGATAAATGCTTCAGTAGATGGATTTTTTTTTTAAGTGAATAAACTGCAATGAGAGAAGTCTGTTCAAAGTTTTCTGATAACCCAAGAGGGAAGAATATTACACAGGCGGGAAATGTGGCTGGGAGGGGTGAGGGAAGGAGACACAGGGGAGATAGGAAAACATCCTCAGAATAACGGCAGTAACCACTGCAACACTTCAATAATAGTAATAAGAAATAACTGTACCGCAAAAAAAATAAGCACCATACCTTCATTGTTGGGTTCTCCCTGGGTATCGAAGGGAGATACAAACATTTTAAACATTTCTCTTATCCTCACAGCAACCCATGATGTAGCTATTAATGTCCCCATTTTACAGATAAAGATATTGAAGCTTAGAGAGTTAGAAATGTGCCCAAGATGCCACCTGAAACCCAGGTTGTCTTGCTTCAAATGCTGCACTATTTATATACTGAATCTCGTGGAAAGATAAGAGGTCTGATAGAGGGTCACTGATCAAAGTAGCTCCAAGTATGTTCAAAGCAGAGGGCACATGTGGTGATGCGGCCAAAGGTGAAGCTACAGAAATGAGCGAGGGCAAGATCAGGAACAGTATATGTTTAAGTAATAGGAAGGCTTCAAAGGATTTTAGTAAGGAAGTTACATAATAATGGAGAAATGAGAAAACAGGCATCAAACTCTGGTCCTTCCAAAACAGCGTGTAGTATTAGAGTTTACAGTGTTAGAGTTTACAGCTCACATGCTTTACAGGCACCGATATTATTAGTTCACTGTGCACCACAGTCATGATGCACAAGGCCTTGGTGCACAAGAGCATTACAATAGCATTTTATTTCCATCGGAAAATAATTTTACATAGATGGTTGTACTTTGAACCCCTTACAAATGAGTTTCATTAACAAAGAGCATTGTTAGAAGAACTCCCTTCCTAAACAGCACCAAAGGCAGTTAGAGCAAGGTCCCAGTGCTTCTGAAGTTTCCCCAATAAAGCCTTTCTTAGAAATGAAAAATGATGACAGTGATGGTGGTGATTAAGATGGTGACGGTGATACAAGCTGCTGCTGATTATTGAGCATGCCTGTACTCAAAACCATATGCTAATATTCATTACTTCACTTAATCCTCACAACCCCCCCAGGAAGGAGGCATTCTGCTGGTATTACAGATTAAGACACTAAGACTCAGGTTCAATAACTCACCCAAGGTCACACTGCTAGTCAAGTGGTAGAACTGGAATTTGAATACAGGACTGATTGACTGCAGAGCCTGTGGGGCAGGCAGCTACTTTACTCTGTCTCCCTTGAGAAAAGAATTAGATCTTACAGTTGACTTACCTTGTTTCTGGGAACTGCTTTGAAATGATCTGATTCATAGTATTGGAAAATTGGTTGTTGAGATGTTGCTGCTTTTATCTCCTTTCTTTTCTGAAGCTGTAAGTGGTTTGTGTTGGGGACGTGCAGGGTGTACACACATGGTAAGTATGTGTGTACATGCCAATGTGAAATTGTACATCAAAAAGAAAAAAGTGTGCAGAGATTCATTTTAGAGATAAACACGGCCAAGTCCAGCCTTCCCACTGGACATGTGATTTAGAGCAAATAATCCGATCTCTCCATGTGTCAGTCTCATTGCCTTTAAAAGGGGGATAATTAGAATGCAAGTCTGTGTTGTTATGAAGCTTCATTGAGGAAAATTATATATAGGAACTGGCCAAGAGTTAAGTACTCAGTATTTGTCAGTTTCTCCTCCATCCCTTCTCTCCTCTTCATGCTTGCCTGCCATAATTCTATTTCAGTTTGCACGAAGAACCAAAATCAATGTATATGCCAGCCCTGTCATGGGATGTTTATATCCTAGAGAAAGAGCAACATAGGCCCACCACTGAAAGCAGGATTGTTGGTTCCTACTCTCCCCACAGCAAAGGAACTCTAAATTTCAAACAGCCTGCTATATAGGAATTCACAGTGTGCTTGGACTATAAGCTCTCAGTTTAGCTGGGCCACAGTTGCTTCAAGCCACTCTGCATCTGATAGCTACGAGTTTGTCCTCTCACCATGTAGAATATGAATTCTCCACTTTTGATTGATTTCAGCATCAACTGTCCTACATATGCATTCTGTAACTTCTGCAAAGATCTTGGGAGTCTTTCTCTTGAATCCCAGTCTCTCAATCCAGGACTAACTCTAAAAAGTGTAGACTCTGGTTGCTATACTCTATCAAAGAATTTACCTCACATTCATCCTGTTTGATATGGGGACTCTGCAAAGCTCAGGCGATGTTCTTTCCTTCAACACCATTCAGTATAAATTTCATTTCTTGCCCACTTATTTTATTGCGTATTAAACTCATCTCAAATGAACATAGTAGACCAGAAAGTAAGTGCACTTTCTAGTTCTTTTAGCTGAATCATGCATGATGTAAATAGAACAACATATGATAGATCCTTTGAGAACTCAGCACTTGTCACAGAAATGTGTGTTGTACACAGGCCAGCCCAGTCAGGAGCCTAACGGCGTGCTGGGTGAGGCACTTGACTGTAATCAGATAAGGTGGCCCTTAATCACCTGCCCTCTATAGAGCCATACGTATGGTCTTTTAAATGACCTTGCCCCACTGTTATCCTAATTGGAAATTTTCTTTTTTAGCCACATAAATAGAAGAACACAGTTTGAAAATCCTGTCCTGGAAGCAAAAAGGAAGCTACAGCAACATAACATGCCCCACACAGAACTTGGAACAAAGCCCCTGCAGGCCCCAGGTTTCCGAGGTATGATACCTGTCAGCATGTGGTGTTTCAAAGGGAAAATTGTCTGTCAAACTGCCTGCTCTTCCAAATATGTCTGTAGCTTGGACCATTTTGAAAATTTGATTTGCTTTCTCCAGACCCTCCTATTAGCTTTAGCTGGATGTTTGCATTCTCTCTAAACTAATGCCTTTAGCAACCGCAGATGAAGTTAAACCTTATAGGAATGTACAGCATGTCACCAGGTGGAGGAGATAACTGGATTTTTATAGTGGCCCTGTAAACTCCAGAGATTCTTAGAGACTCATAAGTTTGTCCTTAAAAGACCAAGCACAAGAATGAGGCTTGTTCTCCTTTGTGACAGTAGACAACTCCTCATGGACATTACCTAGGCCCAAATCCATCCGCCCCGGTGCAGCCCCGGAGAGGTCGCGCAGTGTGAATGACTTGTCTTACTATCAGCGCGACCCAGCAGGGAGGCCCTGGCTGTTTGGTACGTCCCAGGACTGCTTGCGGGACCTGACTACACCTGGGAGCCACGTAGTGGGATGAGTTGCTGCACGAACTTTTCACAGCTAGTGAGCTTCTAAATAAAAGCACAAGAGTCTTTAGAGTCGGGAGCTCTAGGCTTGCCTGCTGATAATTTTCACGCCATATAATGCAGCATAATTAAATGAATGTAAAGGTCTCCTGATGAACTTCTCTCCAACTATAAACATTAATTTGATAAAGCAAACATAGGAGAAAGGATTATATGTGGTTTTTATTTATGTTTTAAAGAAGCTCTGTTTTTAATAAAGATACACGTGATATGTAAGTGGACAGAAAAAGCAGAAGTCTAATAGAATGACTCATTATTTTAGAGTTTATTACATGTCACCTAGAATGTAACAACAAAGATATCATGCAGAATACTTAACTGAGTTACCATGTACAATTTGGCTGTTACAAATATTAAATCAGATCACCTAAATATAACACATTTTAAAAGAGTAATATAAAATATTTATCTGTGATGGAATTTAAAGCAGATATTAATTCTGTTTCCTAGTATGACGATTATTTTTTAAAACACTTATTATACTTAGGAATATATTTATTACAGATCGTAGCTGGAAAAGCATATTATATAACAAATTAGCAGGTAAATCAATGCAGTGCCTATTCAGATTATTCAGGCATATGATTTGAATCTATCAACATATTGTTACAAAATGTGTTACCTTTACATTCATAATTATATCTAAAAACATTGGCTTGCCTTTTGCTCACATTTTAGAGTATACTAAACACTATCGGAGCCAATAACAATTTATTTACCTGATTATCTTTATAGTATCTCACAACAGAGCGGTGTAAACAAAAGTCAGTCCCACATACAGGTACTCTTTCTAAGCAATCTGGACTTTTGAGTGTGTGATCACATTCCACTGTTTCTCTGTTTGTGATACTGCACATGCTGAAATGTGCTGTTATTCACTTTAAAAAAATCACAAGTCCTTTTCATGTTTCTACCCTTATTTCTTCAAGGCTTAGTTTAGGATCGGCCACTGACACATACCTCCTACCTGGAATCTTTTCTAACAACCAGAGGAACAGATCCAGATGTTGTCTGGATGATTTGGGCTCCTTGTCCTCTTTCTCAGAAGGCTCTGGCAGCCTGTTGACACAGCCTTTTTTAAGCCCAAGAAGGCTAAATTAATGAGTGGAAACTGATTTGACAAAAACTCTGCCTCCAAACCAAACAGCTTTTTCATCTTTCCCTGGATGCTTGGGACTGCTCTCCATGTGTAGGAAATTCTAATAGTTTTGCTCCTCTTGTAGTCACCACCTGCTTGCATTTGCTATGTAAGACCCCCACATTTACCCCTGGGATTGTCGCTGCTCGGGGGCTGGCTTTCTCTTGTCTGAGAACTTGCCTTGAACATGCCTTTTTCTTTTTTAACTTATATTGGCCGATGTAGAAAAACCACTCTTCACCCGGGATGCATCCCAGTTGAAGGGAACATTCCTCAGCACCACCCTAAAAAAGAGCAACATGGGTTTTGGATTTACCATCATTGGTGGAGACGAGCCTGATGAGTTTCTGCAGGTGAAAAGTGTGATTCCGGATGGCCCCGCAGCACAGGATGGAAAAATGGAAACAGGTAAGACCCTTCACGGTTTACAAAATTGTTTTGCAACATCTTTTTTTCTAAAGGCAAATATAAGGAGCTTCTTTTGTGTTTTTATTCAAAAGACAAAGGTCACTTCACTTTAGGAAAAGCAAAAAGCATAAATTATGTTTCCCCTAAGTTTAAAAATATCAAGTTGAATTAATTTAGAAACAATTTCGAATATAATCTTTGCCTTCTTTTTTAGACTACCCCTTCTGTTTGCTGGATTCAATGGTCTCTTAAGATTGACACTTTTCTAATTTATCTCTAGAGTTTGTTCTTAGCGGTGTGATTAACATTTCACACTTTTCTAACTTATATTCAGCCACAGTATTTTAAAATCTGTGATAATCTTATAATATTCTCATGCTATATAACCCAGGTTAGTTATTGAAATATACATGCCTATCTCATACAGAAAATTTTAAACTGGACTAAGTCTGTCCCCATATAATGTTTTCATATGTGAGTCTTTTCTAGTCCTTAAAAATTACTTTTCCTATATAATTACTCAGATGTCTACTCAAATCACAATTGAAATTTATTTCATGTGGAAATACAGAGGCAAATTGCTAAGGGCAGGAACATATAAAAGATGAAAATTACAGACAGTAAATGAAAAAGTAATGAACAAGGTTTGGCTTCACAGTCTGATTTTAAATTTTCTTGCCTGGCCCATGATCTTGGGTAAGTCCCACAGCTTATAAATATTAATTTCCTTATCTAGAAAACAATGAAGAAATTAAGTTTGACCTGTGTATTTTAAGTGCTGATTCAAGATTTGTATAGTGTAATTTTTTTAAATTATACTTTAAGTTCTGGGGTAGATGTGCAGAACGTGCAGTTTTGTTACATAGGTATACACGAGACATGGTGGTTTGCTGCATGCGTCAACCCGTCATCTACATTAGGTATTTCTCCTAATGCTATTCCTCCTTTAGCCCCCAACCCATGGACAGGCCCCCCCAGTGTGTGATGTTCCCCTCCCTGTGTCCATGTGTTCTCATTGTTCAACTCCCACTTATGAGTGTGAACATGCGGTGTTTGGTTTTCTGTTTTTGTGTTAGTTTGCTGAGAATGATGGTTTCCAGCTTCATCCATGTCCCTGCAAAGGACAGGAACTCATCCTTTTTTATGGCTGCATAGTATTCCATGGTATATATATGCCACATTTTCGTTATCCAGTCTGTCATTGATGGGCATTTGGGTTAGTTCCAAGTCTTTGCTGTTGTGAACAGTGCTGCAATAAACATACCTGTACATGTGTCTTTATAGTAGAATGATTTATAATCCTTTGGGTATATACCCAGTAATGGGATGGCTGGGTCAAATGGTAGTTCTGGTTCTAGATCCTTGAGGAATCAACTCACTGTCTTCCACAATGGCTGAACCAATTTACACTCCCACCAACAGTGTAAAAGTGTTCGTGTTTCTCCACATCGTCTCCAGTATCTGTTGTTTCCTGACTTTTTAAAGATCACCATAAACTGACATGAGATAGTATCTCATTGTGGTTTTGATTTGCATTTCTCTGATGACCAGTGATGATGAGCTTTTTTTCATATGTTTGTTGGCTGCACAAATGTCTTCTTTTGAGAAGTGTCTGTTCATATGCTTCGCTCACTTTTTCATGGGGTTGTTTTGTTCTCGTAAATTTGTTTAAATTCTTTGCAGATTCTGGATATTAACCCTTTGTCAGATGGATAGATTGCAAAAACTTTCTTCCATTCTGTAGGTTGCCTGTTCACTCTGATGGTAGTTTCTTTTGCTGTGCAGAAGCTCTTTAGTTTAATTAGATCCCACTTGTCAATTTGGGCTTTTGTTGCCGTTGCTTTTGGTGTTTTAGTCATGAGGTCTTTGCCCATGCCTATGTCCTGAATGGTATTGCCTAGGTTTTCTTCTAAGGTTTTTATGGTTTTAGGTCTTAAATTTAAGTCTTTAATCCATCTTGAGTTAATTTTTATATAAGGTGTAAGGAAGGGGTCCAGTTTGAGTTTTCTGCATATGGCTAGCCAGTTTTCCCAACACCATTTATTAAATAGGGAATTCTTTCCCCATTGCTGTTTTTGTCAGGTTTGTCAAAGATCACATGGTTGCAGATGTGTGGTGTTTATTTCTGAGGCCTCTGTTCTGTTCCATTGTCCTGTATATCTGTTTTGGTACCAGTATCATGCCATTTTGGGTTACTGTACCCTTATAGTATAGTTGGAAGTCAGGTAGTGTGATGCCTCCAGCTTTGTTCTTTTTGCTTAGGATTGCCTTGGCAATGTGGGCTCTTTTTGGGTTCCATATAAAATTCATGGTGGTTTTTTCCAATTCTGTGAAGAAAGTCAATGGTAGCTTGATGGGGATAGCATTGAATCTATAAATTACTTTGGGCATATGGCCTTTTTCACGATATTGATTCTTCCTATCCCTGAACGTGGAATGTTTTCCATTTGTTTGTGTCCTCTCTTATTTCCTTGAGCAGTGGTTTATAGGTTCTCCCTGAAGAGGTCCTTCCCATCCCTTGTAAATTGTATTCCTAGGTATTTTATTCTCTTTGTAGCAGTTGTGAATGGGAATTCACTCATGGTTTGGCTCTCTGTTTGTCTGTTCTTGGTTTATAGAAATGCTTGTGATTTTTGCACCTTGATTTTGTATCCTGAGACTCTGCTGAAGTTGCTTATTATCAGCATAAGGAGTTTTTGGGTTGAGACGATGGGGTTTTCTAAATATATAATCATGTCATTTGCAAAAAGAGACTATTTGACTTCCTCTTTTTCTATTTGAATACCTTTGTTTCTTTCTCTTGCCTGATTGCCCTGGCCAGAACTTCCAATACTATGTTGAATAGGAGTGGTGAGAGAGGGTATCCTTGTCTTGTGCCAGTTTTCAAAAGGAATGCTTCCTTTTTTTCCCCATTCAGTATGATACTGGCTGTGTGTTTGTCATAAATAGCTCTTATTATTTTGAGATATGTTCCATGTTTATGGAGAGTTTTTAGCATGAAGTGGTGTTGAATTTTCTCGAAGGCCTTTTCTGCATCTTTTGAGATAATCCTGTGGTTTTTGTCATTGGTTCTGCTTACGTGATGGATTACGTTTATTGATTTGCATATGTTGAACCAGCCTTGCATCCCAGGAATGAAGCCAGCTTGATCATGGTGGATAAGCTTTTTGATGTGCTGCTGGAATCAGTTTGCCAGTATTTTATTGAGGATTTTCACAGCAATGTTCATCAGGGATATTGGCCTGACATTTTCTTTTTTGTTGTTGTGTCTCTGCCAGATTTTGGTATCAGAATGATGCTGGCATCATAAAATGAATTAGGGAGGATTCCCTCATTTTCTATTGTTTGGAATAGTTTCAGAAGGAATGATACCAGCTCCTCTTTGTACCTCTGGTGTAATTCGACTGTGAATCCTTCTGGTCCTGGACTTTTTTTTGGTTGGTAGGCTATTAATTACTGCCTCAATTTCAGAACTTTTTATCGGTATAGTGTAATTTTTAAATGCCTTAGAATACTATTATAAAGTACGATAACTATATCTTTAAAGGAATATACTCTTTCACCATTGTCATGTTTTTCACACTTATTTAGTTTATGATATCAACTTTCCAAACTCAATCAGTTCTAGTAGATACAAAAATTAAAGAATTCCTTTGGAGAAAAAGTTCCGCCTTTTTTATGACCAGTACACTGATGAATTGTTCTTCCATGGGTTTTAAAGTGGTTTGTGTGTAGAGAAACAACAACAAAAAAAAAACTGAGGTATTCATCTGACATTTTTAATTTTAAATATCACCAATGCTATATTACCATTTATCATATAGTTTCTGTATAAATAACTTTTTAAGGTACCCTTATGAGTATATTTGTCACTGCCACTCATTTGTGAGTAATGCATATTGTATCTCCTTAAAAGTTGAGATGAAGTTTCAAAACTAACTCACCACGTTTCCAAACACTACTGTTATAAAAGTCATGTGTACATAATTTTCTACAAGAGTGAGTGAGAAGGTGTCCAACTCTGCCATTCATTTGGTGATATTTTTCTGAACATCCACATCTTCATGTTGCCAAAACCTCACAAACATCGAATTTTTCAGTAAAAATTACCCTGTTGCCTACAATTAGAATAAAAGAAAATTATGGGACTAATTCCGTCTTGGGAGAGGGGAAAGACTCCCCAGTGCTTTTGAACTTCAGTGAAGTATTTCACAAATCCATTTCTTTTTAGAATAAAAATGTAGTTATTTTTCTTTCCACTATTTCATGTTTCAAAACTAGAAAAGATTTATTTCAGTGTAAACTTAAAAGACAAAATAAAAATATTTGCATAGAAAATATTTTTTCTTTTTTACTCATTTTGCTAGTTTGCCACACCCACACAGTCTAAGTTAGCTTTATTCAACCACAAAGTCAAAGCTTTATTTAGAATTTAGCAGATTGTCTTCATTTAAGATCATCACAAAGCAGGTCCTAGGGGAGATAAAAGAACCAAAGATTTAATTCTATTCACCATCTCCTATTTAGTCCCCTATGCATTTAACTTGCTGAGCACCTCTCTTTCATAGTCATTGCAGTGCGCCAGGGCTATAAAGATGGGAAGAACACAGACTTGTTTTTCAAGGCGTTCACAACTAGGAGGGGCCACATGCCCATAAACAAGTAATTGTAGCAAAATATAATAGGTCTGTAATAACCACAATATTGGCACAAAGTCAGGAGAGTAGGAGAAGTGAGCAACAGATGTTTGTTTGTTTGTTTGTTTTCTCAAGAGATGGGGTCTTGCCGTGTTGCCCAGGCTGGTGGGACTCAAACTCCTGGGCTCACGCAATCCCCCTGCCTCAGCCTTCCAAGTAGCTAGGACTACAGGAATGCAGCATCACACCTGGCTAAGCAACAGAAAATTTTTAAAGTATACTGCTAACTGTATAATTTTATTAGGCTTTTATAGGGATGATAATGCCTCTCATTGGAAAAGAGTTTAATCCAACAAAATGTAATGCTTGTTAAATATTTAAAAAATTTAAAATGTTTACCTGTAATTGTGAGATAATTTTAAAACGACATGTAAAAACACATTTCTGCAACATCCCACATGTTATAATAGAGGGAATGGCTCTTCAGTTCAATTCAGCAAATATTTAGTGAATGTGCCAGACATTTTGCTAATTACTAGCAAATCCCAAATTACTAGGGAAACAAAAATGAGACAAATGTTTCTATCTCCAAGAAGTTTACCAGTGACATGTTAGTGAATATTTATATCAATGCAATAATAGAAATATGTACATAAGTACAACAGTAGTACAGAGGAAAGGGGGATCCATTCTGCTGGGAGGTGCTTAGGGAAGGCCTCATAGAGAAGATGATGCCTGAAAGAGTTTTGGATGATGAACAGGTATCTGCTAGGTGGACAAGTGATGAAGATCATGGGAAGAGGAAATAGCACATGTAGAGAGGCACAGTAGTGAGAAGTGCCTAGAAAAGAGGGTACGCCACCACCGTGTACATTAATGTTTCACCTTCAGTGTGAATTTATGGTGAAGTATGGGGTAAAATGATCATCATAAGTGGTGAAGATGAACTACTTAGACTTGTAGCAAACATCAGAGACAGTATAGAGTCATATATCCTCAAATAAAAACACCAGAATATCACAAATACACATATACCCGTGATTAAAACCATTCTTATAGAATTTTTCAACTAATTTTTAGCCCATTTGGCATAGAGGTTTACTCTATGGCTAATATTTTGCTTTACTTATATGTTCCTGGAACATAAAACAGTGCTGGGCAAATAACAGGTGCTCATAAGTACTTCTTGGTGGACAGACAGATGGATGGATGGAAGGACAGATGGATGGATGATTGGATGGATGCTTTTAAAAATGAAGAAATGAAATTTGAATAAGCCGAATTCCTCTTTTACAGTATAGCCTAGTCAATGCTAATTGGACAATGTACCTGACCACTGAAGCACCAACAAACCAGTTTTTCAGTTTCTGGATGAAATTTAAAAGACAAGTACATGGTAAAGACAAAATTAATTTTCTTTTTTATAATGACTTTATATATCAAATGAACCTCAAAAATTAACACAAATAATAGCCACTACAGATACAAAGGATAAGTTACTGGTATTGAAAAGGTGAGCAGTCTCATTTGACATTGAAATAAACATGAAAATATTTTAGTCAACTTCTCCAGCTCTAGGTGATCTGTAATTTAGTCAAAGAGATGTCAGTAGTTTGTGCAGGCACAAAGGAAAATCCTCTGTACCAAAAAGTTTGACCCTGGGTCCTGTACAAGAGATATAAGGGTAGAGTTGGGAATTATTTCTTTCTTAGTCAGCACTGACTCCTGGGAAGGGATGGAGAACAGGAGAAAATGAGGGCAGTGTGCCTTTGGCTGCTTTTTGACAACTAATTGAGCCAATGATCCTATAATGTTGCAGAAGGATTCTCAGAAAGAATTACCATAGTGCCCAGAAACCCTCTGAATTCTTATTATTAAGTGTTCTACACATCCCAGCAATCATTTGTAAACACTGGAGACCCGGATTACATTGTTTAAAGTATTTTTAAAATCAAGTTTGATGTAACATGGCTTACACAGAAACCACGGAGTCTGAAAGATAGTTATCTAACATCCTTCAGTTAAAAAGCTTCCCTCTTTACATGATGTTTTATGTTTTTCCCCAGGCTAATTTTTGAATCAAAGCTTGTGGTTTGCAACATACACGAGAGAGAAGAGAGCTAACCTATTCATGAAGTGCTTCCATAGGCAGGAGTTGAATTATGAAGTAACTCACAACCTGTTAGTTTTTACTTGCCTTCTTTTAGCATTTATCCATTTTATTAGTAAAATCACAAGAAAGTATCCTGAGAGAAAAACATGCAAGCATCCTAACATTCTTCTTCATCTTTCTCTTCTTTTTGTCTTCTTTCTTTTCTTCTTCTTCTTGCTTCTTTCTTCTGTCTTCTTTCTTCTTCCTTTTCATCATCTTTTTCTTGACAGAGTCTCACTCTGTCACCCAGGCTGGAGTGTAGTGGCACAATCATTGCTCACTGTAGCCTCCAGCTCCTGGGCTCCAGTCATCCTCCCACCACAGCCTCCCAAGTAGCTGGAACCACAGGCTTGCACCATCATGCTTGGCTAATTTCTTTAAAATTTTTATAGAGACAAGGTATCACTTTGTTGCCCAGACTGGTCTCAAACTCCTGGCCTGAAGCAAGGCTCCCACCTTGGCCTCCCAAATGCCGGGATTACAGTTATGAGGCACCATGCCCAGCCAATCCTAGAATTCTTTAACCCCTGGCACTTCTCCACTTGAGCAGGTAGATGTCACTGCTCTTTTAGTGGTTGCTACCTCTGTATCTGTGCTTCTGAAAGTAAGGGCACAAGATTAACTTTGTCAGAACCATTTGGAGAGCATTTTAAAAATACAGATTCCTGTGCCCCCAGACCTACTGATTCCATATTTCTAGAAGTAGTGTTCCACACAGTGTGTGTGTGTGTGTGTGTAATTGTTGAAGCAGTACATGTGCATGGTAAATAAAAAAGGATAAAAATATTTATCATGCTTAAAATGTCTCCACCCTGTCCCTTCCCACCCCCTAGACCTAGATCCCAGAGACAATGGATTAGTTTACATTCTTTTAGATATTTCTTTTGGTAGCTACCTTCACACTTCTAATGAATACACTTATACAGTTGTCTTGATTTAACAGTTTAGACATGACCTATATTTACTTTCTTTTAGAAAAAAATGAAGCTTTAGCATCTGGTAACCCTCCTACATCCTCCCAATAGAGTTTTACAACTAATTTTAGTGAAATTTGCATAGTTTTTGCATCATTATGGCTTTGTACATTTGTTCACTGAGCCCAGTAATGTACCATAAATATATTGTTTCCCTTAAACAGATTTGTGGAGTTTTATAATCTTTCTTTATTGCAATATCTTTCTTAAAATAATCATATTTTCCCCAAAAAATGTCATATTAGGTGCTATGGAGGATCTCCTTTTTTCTGGTCATTTTTTTTGTCTTGCAGCCCCTGTCTAGTGGGGTGGTTGCACGGCTGACACTTAGGGACTTTGCATTATATTTTTCCCAAACACAGTCCACTGTTATTCCTATCCATATCCTCTTTTTCTCACATATCTTTATTTTACTAGAGTGTGGTGCTCACATGTCTAATGTTTCTAGATTTTTGTATTTAAGAGTGAAATCCTATAAAGATACTTGGGAGTCCAACGTTGGTGGCAGAATTTGAAGACTAGTCAGATTTTATTTAGGGTTATGAAGCAGGGACAGAATAAGAAAGTCTAATCTGTTCTCTGGGGCATTTTTCTTTCTGTTTTGGAGACACCCTCATTCTCTGACTTGGGTGTTTGGTGGGAGTTCTGCATACAGGCAAATGGCCAGGCAGATCTTCCATATACTCAGATCAGATGTTTCCAGATCCCTAGCCCTTCTGGGGTTCTGTGGAGCAACTGAGAGTCCTTCCTGTCCATGCTGCCCTCCCAGCCAAGAAGACACTAGAACCGAAATCAGCAAACTCTGTAAAGGATCAAATATTAGTAAATACTTAGGTAAAACATTTTAGGTTTTGCAGACCAGATGGTCTCTGTTACAATTCTTCAACTCTGCTATTATGAAAGCAGCCCTAGACAACATGTAAAAACAAGTGGGTATGGCTGTGTACCAATAAAACTTTAATTACAAATACAGGTAGCAGCAGGTTTTGCCTCATGGGTCTTAGTTTGCCAGCTCCTGCTCTGGAATATACTTTTCAAAGTCATGATACCTCTGCTCTCATGCCTGTATTGGCATTCCATATTCTAGAATTCTCTTCCATTGTCCTGTCTTACAACCATCCTTCTCAGGGTCTCTTCATTGCCGTGGATTTATCTATTTTAAAGTCCTTGTTAAAGAGAAAGATGTGTGTTCAATCTGTTATCTTGAACCAAAAGTCTTAGAATCTGCATCATATGCCCAATGGAGTATGAGAACGACTGCCTGTAGTAGTAGCAAGAAGATTCCTTTCTCACCTACTATACAGCTTTGCAAACACCCTCCATCTTAACCTCCCCCTCTCCCATTCAAGCCTATGCTCAGAACTGCTTTGAAGGGGTGTGTGTGAATAACAACAGTGGGGACTAGCTTTTAGGGTGGAGAATAAGGGCTTCTATCCAATAGAAAAAACCTAATCCTTACATTTATCTTTCTTACCAGTCACATTAAGTGGCTTCTAGAAATAAGTCTAGGATGTTGGACTATAAGCAGTTTCTCACTTTGGGGGGTTTAAGCACTGTTTCTGGATACTCCATCCCATAGCATTATTATCTGAAATCTTAGTTACCCTTTTTACCCTCTAGGGAAGAGTGTGGATTAACCTGAGGCCCATGTGGATGGTGATGGGCCTGCTCTCAGAGGAGTAGTTATTGCCTCTCTTCTTAGTGCTGGCCATTCCGTATTGATTTTTTAGTTAATGGTCATCCAGTGGTTTCCCACTCCACCCCACCCCAGTGTTCTCTGGCCCTTCCTAACCATTCTGAGCGCCTTAGCAGTTTAATACAATTTCCTGGTTGTTCATTAAACATTCCCTGAGAAAGAGCTGCAAGAAAGCCTAAGAAGTCGTTTGAAAATGTTTTCTGGCTTGTTTTTCCACCACTTCATAACCAACCTATATCCAGAGCAGGCTTCCTTTTGAAACCTGAGCACACACTGAGGTGGGCTCTCCCCATAACTGCCCTCCTACTGCCTGCCCTATTTCAAATGTCTTAGTGAATCAGCCAGCCTTTCACCACCACCCTTCACCATAGCCAGGTGTTCACATTTAGGTAGTGTAAATCATTTAGGTAGTCTGTCAATTGCCAGAAGCAAATGAACTAATCAGAGAAATGTAATTTTTCTACTCCTTTGAAGTACCTGTTTAGTTTTCTATTGCTGCCTAACAAACTATGCCAAACTCAGGTGATTTAAAAGAACACTAGATCGTTGGCTCATGATTCTGCAGTCTCACTTAGGATCAGGTAGGTCACTGTCTTCTACTAGACTTACTTCGGGACTCATCACCCAGCTGCAGTCATATGAAGCTCTCCTGGGGCTAGGATGCACAGGGCGACTTCACTCACACTTCATGCCTCCACTGGGATGGTTGGGACACCTGAGATCTTGCCAGGCATTGCTCCACACAGTCTTAATGACAAGGTAGCTTAGGGTACCTTGAGAGAGCAAAAGGGAAGGCTATCAGGCCTCTTAAGGCCTAGGCTGGTCCTGCACAGTGTCACTTCTACCCCATTCTATTGATTTAGGTGGTATAAATCATTGAGGTGGTCTGCCAATTCCTAGAACCAAATGAACTAACCAGAGAAATGCAGCTCTTCTACTCTTTGGATCAGAACGAGTCATAGGTCAGCGCAGACTCAAGGCAAGGGAAGCCTTTTGGTGGAGAAGTAGCAAAAAATGTTTAGTAATCTTTTATCTACTGCAGTATGCTTGGGGCTGCTTTGTTTCGGAGTTCTCTGGGTTTGCGCAAACTCCGCTGAGAAAAGTACCTTTCACTTTTATGGACACTCTGCCATCTCACAATCTTTCTGGTACAGAGCATTGATAATGTTTTCCCTTTCAGTTCTCTGTAGTGCTAGCAATAAATAATGGTGAATCATAATACCACATCCAGAAATTATAAGCAGTAAAACCACCAGGTCTCTAGCTTTATCTTTCTAATAAAAATAAAGGAAGTGGTTATAGGAATTCAATTTTTCAAAAAAAGGTTTTAATCTAGCAAAATATTCATACGTCATGTTAGATAATTTTCTAAAACTGCCGTGACATAACATCATTTTGCCTGTTTAGACATTTATGAACTTTAGGTGTTAATGAAAACATTTTGGTACCTCTCAAAGTCAGAAAATAAATTTCTAGCCAACTGGCCAATACTAGTATCTTCCAGTAGAAAAGAAATAAACTTAGCCCATCAATATATTTACTCTTTGCTCTTTCTAAACACACCTAACTTTCAAAACTCCACCTCATTTTGTTCAAATACCTAATATCTCCACTGCTAGTAATGTATCTCTTAGATCAATAACAGCACATCTCACAGTGAGGGTGAGGGTGAGGGCAGCGCTGAACTCTTTCTAGCCACTACTCTCCTTTTGTTTTTGAGACAGAGTCTCGCTCTGTCGCCAAGGCTGGAGTGCAGTGGCACGATCTCGGCTCACTGAAAGCTCTGCCTCCCGGGTTCACACCATTCTCCTGCCTCAGTCTCCCGAGTAGCTGGGACTATAGACACCCATCACCATGCCCAGCTAATTTTTTTATATTTTTAGTAGAGATGGGGTTTCACCTTGTTAGCCAGGATGGTCTCGATCTCCTGACCTTGTGATCTGCCCGCCTCGGCCTCCCAAAGTGCTGGGATTACAGGTGTGAGCCACCGCGCCCAGCCTACTCTCCTTTTATAATGACACATAGGTGATACAGATGTCACACCTGGAAAAGTACTTGAATTTGGCTACAGACCAAAGCACATGGGGATTAAAAACAATGTCACTGCATCAGTTCTTAAAACCGTGCAATGTTTCAGCAACACATTTAGTTTTAAAAAGAGGCCTTTGTAACCCAAATGTTATGGTGGTGCCTCTTTATTCTCATTTCTGTCTTTTCTCTTCTTTTTGCCTTGCATAGTTCTCATTATTCCCTCTTCATTTAAAATCACATTCTGATAAAAGCTCACTTACGAAAGGGTAACTATACAAATCTGATCCTAAGTTCTCATCTCTGCTGCAGAATTAAGAACTTTACTATCATTTTAGTGCAGATATAGCAAAGTATGCTACTTTACATTTTTTTCTAGTTTCAGTATTGGTATCCATTTGGATAAGTCACACAGTAATCAAGATACGATATTCATGATGATTTTACCTATTAAGGTCATAGAACTCAATGCACTTAAATGTTCATTTATTACTATTATTTTTAAGTTATTCTGCACAAAATATTTGTATTAACTTGCACTAAGGCTCACTGGCCCTCTGAGGAGCTAAAGGAAAAAACAGGTGGGGCCTCCACTCAGCCTGAGAGCAAAGCTCAGAATGGTGCTAGACGTTATAACACCAGGAATGTTATATTAGAGTAGCAGAGTATGCTACTGGGTATAAAATTGGCATTTTAAAAACATCTGAAAGCCTGTTATTTAAATATAATAGAAATGGACTGGAAAATACGGGGTTAACATCACGTTTTTATACTTAATAGTATAGGAGGAGGTGGTTGGCTGTGAGTATATCAGTGAGAGGTGTTTACCTTCAGATAAATTTAAACTAAAAGTAACAGCTAAATGCATTTAAGCAGTTATTTTCACTTCAGCTTTCTTTTTCTCTTTTTTTTTTTTTTTTTTTTTTTTTTTTTTTGAGACAGAGTCTCGCTCTGTTGCCCAGGCTGAGTACAGTGGCACGATCTTGGCTCACTGTAAGCTCCACCTCCCAGGTTCCTGCCATTCTCCTGTCTCAGCATCCTGAGTAGCTGGGACTACAGGCGCCCGCCACCATGCCCAGCTAATTTTTTTCTATTTTTTAGTAGAGATGGAGTTTCACTGTGTTAGCCGGGATGGTCTCAATCTCCTGACTTCATGATCCGCCCGTCTCGGCCTCCCAAAGTGCTGGGATTACAGGTGTGAGCCACCGTGCCCGGCCCACTGTAGCTTTTTAAGTGTAGGTCCAAAATCACCAATTCCCTTGCTTTATCGATGAACCAAAGTGATACAACTAGATGCAAAGATTTACCAGATTCTGCTATCTGGACTGCCATCTGCATTATTTTTTTATACATAATTTCAACTTTTATTTGAGATTCAGGGGTACCTGTGCAGGTTTGTTAATAGGTGTATTGAGTGACACTGAGGTTCGGGGTATGCATGATCCTGTCACTCAGGTATTGAGCATAGTTTCTCAGCCCTTGCCCTGACCCTCCCTACTCTAGTGGTCCCTAGTGTCTGTTGTTTCCATCTTTATATCCATATGTACCCAATGTTTAACTTCCACATATAAGTGAGAATATGTAGTATTTGGTTTTTTGCTCTTGTGTTAATTCACTTAGGACAGTGACCTCCAGCTACATCCATGTCACTGCAAAGGACATGATTTCATCATTTTTTATGGCTGCATATATTCTGTGGTGTGTGTGTGTTCTATGGTGTGTATGTGTGTGTACACAAACACGTGTATATGCACCATATGCACTCTTACAGACAATGTCAAGTTCGTTCCCTTCCTACTACTCTGTCTCTCTGAACTGAGCCTTTGGTTCATCAGGAAACAATCTGCTTTTTATGAAAGATGCTTATTTTTATCTGTTCCTCCCTCAGCTGAATTGGAAATTCTCATTTGCCAGCTCCTGCCTCCCCAACCTTACTGTAAGTTCACTGAGATCAAAACCTGTGTCTGACTTGATCGTGAATAAATCTCCAAGACTTATCTCATGACCAGGTATATGGAAAATATTCAACTTGTTGATTAAATAAGTGAATGAATCTTTCTATGTGGCACTAGTCTGACATGGATTACTATAGAGTCATAAGGTTTGCTGTAATCATCATAGATTATTCTATGATTATGTTCTCCTTACAGAATTATTTAAAGCTTTTCTTAGTCTAGTTTAACCAAACATCTCACCAGATGAGTTATTATACATAAAATACTTAAGTCATGGCACATGGAATCTCTCAGAAATGGTAGCCATTATGAATCTCCATAAGGCTATCTTCCAATAAATTAAAGCTATAATATTCTAGGAGTAATGGATACATGAAAAGATCTTATCAACTCTTAGGATGTTCACCCTTTGGATCCTGGAGACAAAATGATTCTGCATTGAACATTTAAAGACACCTCTTGCTTCTTTAAATCATTTTAGACTTAATAGAGGTATCAGAAAATTTTCAGAATTGTGGTGCCATGTTAACAACTGTTCTGTTGGCAGACTGGCAGCTGAAACAGGGACATTTCACCTCTTTTGTATGCATTATCTGACACTGAAATTGGGCTAGGTGCCGTGTCAGTATGCCGTAGGATGCTCATCTCTTTTTCCTAGGCACGTTTTACAGCAGTCAGTAACCTAATCTTCATTTGTTTAAAAATGGTCTCTCCTATTTTGATACGGTAACCCACTCCAAAAATAAAAGCAAGTCAATTCTGAATCATAACAAAAAGAAAAGTCTGAGGAGGGTAAGATAGTTGGAACATGCATGAGGAAAGGTAAATGTTTCTGCTAAGAGAAATAACACTCATTGAAATAAATATATAGGATATTGGTGCATATTCCTACAGTTTGTCATATGGGTTTGCAAGTGCTCAGTGAATAGTTTAATTGTACAGATATGCACATATGTATCATCATCCACAGGTATGTGGAACAACATAAGTGAGAAGAGGCAAGAAACGTGTCTTTCATTTTCTTTAGCTAAGTCATAGATCTTAGCTCATAATTATGAATCTCTTAGTATTCTGAATGAAGAGACTTCATTGAAGTCAATAGGAGATAAATTACCATGCAGACCTTTGTTTATAAGTGTGATTCTGCTGGTTTTTGCAAGCTGCCAGTGAAATTACAGATAGAGTGCGCTGGAGTCTGCAAATGTCAAAACTGCTGCAGCTGCAGAAACATTATTCCTGTATCCAGTGTAATTAATGTGCCTCTCATCTGCTCCAGCTGAGGATTTGCATGAAGTGACAAGAGTATGCACGGTAAATCTTGAGTGTCGTCATCTAACTTACTACTTTGCTGGAAAATCAAACTCTGTAAGGTAAATTTTGCTTTTTTTAATGGCAAGAACTATTGTCAGAAGGGAAAAAATTCTACCACATATATGAAATATTGACAAAATAAGTGGGAACTTTGCTTTGTCAGGCCAAGGTTAATAGCCTAGAACTGTCTTTCTTTATATCATCACCTTTATCTTCCTGCTCTCTTTGTTTTAAAGTGTTGGGTCCTAATATTTTCACTCCTCTTACTTCTTTGTTGTGTTTCTTTTGTATTTTCTTATCTGACTGTGGGAGGTGGTGGGAAAGAATACTGGATATATTTTCTCCTGTGTCCTCATGAGAGAATAAAAATATTTGGTATGAAAAATGACTTAGATTGCCATAGGTATAAATTTCATATCAAATATTGAACATAATTTTAAGCACAATGATAAGCAATGTAGCAACATTGGCATTTTTTTAGAGGAGTCTTTCATGGATTGGTGTAAGATTGTGATCCAGGATTGGGGGATATAAAGGCTTCAAAGTGTTAAAGTAATGAGAATAAAGTAAGAGAGAGAGAGGGGTGTGTGTGTGTGTGTGTGTGTGTTTTAGAGCTGGGAGCAACAAGAGCTGAGATACAAGTATCCGTTGAACATTCCTGGAGAACAAGATGCCAGAATTTTCTGGTCACTGACATTTGCCTACAGGCTACATCGGTGGTGACAGGTGTAATCTCAAAATTTACAAAGTGGAACCTCAAGTACAAAGTAAAAGATATGAAATTGTTGTTAGTGTTTTCATCAAAGCTTAAGTCCTTGAGGGGTTTTTGGGTTTTTTTTAACGAAATGCAAAGGTCATTTTTCCTTGGGAAAAAAATAACCACCTGCCATTTCCTTGAGAAATGGTGACATTTTTCTATGAAAAGGAGACATTTTGCCCAGAGGCAAGTGGAGGCAGTTTCTAGGATTGCCTGACAGTGAGTTTACGTAAGAGCTGAACAAGATGCTGTGCCTCTGGCAGAAATGACATTTTCCTCCCTATTCAGAGCTGCAAATTGTACAAAAATACAAAACTGATTTTTCATGGTAAATTACCAAGGCTCTTATTGATGTGTGGAGTGGCATTATTAATTAACGTTATGACTTCATGCCTTGCTGAGACAAGCAGAGGTTATACAAAGATGGCAGGCTGGGGCACTTAGCCGAGTCGGAAGTCCAGGGCTTACATCTGATTTCTGTCATCGACTAATCTTGTTCTGTTTTACAATCCACCTAGCCCCTTATTGCAGCATCAGTATTCCCATCTATCATCAACTCTTCAAAATAGATACATCCACTTGCTCATTCATTTATTCACCAAACCTTACCAGGGGACATTGAGTGGCATTTTTCATAGAATTGACTCCATGACCCACAAACGCACCTCAGTGCTACTGTGGGACTCCCCTACTATAATCAAACCCTCTCCTCTCACCCTAGCTTCCATAAACAGAAGCTGAAGGAGGGAAAACATAATCTTCAGGGTAGTTTTGTGGGATTTGTGTTTGAGAGGTAACACAACAATCCGCATCAAAAAGAAAGGGGAGGCTACAGGAGAATCACTCATTGAAATTGGGGTAGCCTGTAGGAAGGGAAGATGGAGATCAGGTTTCCAAATTGGACATCTGCTCAGGCAGTGGACTCGCTTCCTTTGCCAGTCATAACAGGAAGGAAGTGAATTGGAGAGAGATGGCAGAAGAGAGAAAAGACATGGCAGTGAAGCCATTGCAACAGTATTTGGCACGAGGAGGCTATGTGAGATTTCTATGGTTGAAGTGACCATGGAGAATAGAGGCTGATTTGTGCCAGCTGTCTTCTATCCTCCACTCAAGAGAGCTGCCTGCTGGGCAAGGAACACCCAGCATCAACAGACTGGGCAGTGCTCCAGTGTGGCAGGAGCTGACAGAGGTGAAAGAGGTCAAGCTTGAACCAAATATTACACTGGCCGGAGGAAGAATGCACAGATCCATCCCACAAAAGAGCCAGCCACTGGATGCCTGCCACTTCAATAGCCAGTTACCATTCACCAGACAAGCAGCCACAACCAACACAGAAAGCATACAATTGCAACCAGTTAAATTAAAAAGAGAGAGAGAAATAGAGAGAGAGATCTTCCTCTCTGCCCCTAACACACTGGAAGAACTAGACCTTGAAGAATGAAGGAGGGGAAAAGCAGTGACTCAGAGGCAGACCATACCTCTCCACAGAGGAGGAAGGAAAGTGATTTCAATCAAGTTTGGTGTTGAGACTTTAGTAAGACTGGATATATTATAGCAAAAAGTTACTTAAAAGTTAATATGCTTCCCAAGATGTCATTAAGGAATGGGGAAAAGGAATGGAAATAGTAATTGGTGAAAAATACTACTTTATGTTTTTATACCTCTCCCACCTCCCCTCTGTCATTCTGAAACAAACAGAAGCCAGAGAGGAAGAAATGAGTGGGATCGAGTCCATTTTCCTCAGTGAACAGGTTGCATGTACATTGGGTACCCACCATGCATCAGGCATCCTTTCAGGTCCTGGGGATCTGTGGATGTGTAATACCAGTCTCTGCCATAAAGGAATGTACGGTCTGGTAAAGTCACAGAGGAATGTATGCAATTTAAAACGGCAGCTGGAGATAAGTGCTAAAAGAGATGTATACAGACTGCAGAGCAAGGACAGAGGAATGAGTCTCTCATAAGAGGAGATGTCATGGGGAGAGATCATGGTGGATTTCACAGAAGTATGATTTAGAGACGGAAGGGAAATTAAGAATTTATTAGGCAATCCAGGTTCAGAGAATATTGTGTGCAAAAGTGCAGGCGTCCCTTTATTCAGCAGGCACATATGGAGCATTTACTATGAGCCAGGAGCTGTGTCAGGTAGGATCTCTTCTTATCAGATGAAAGCAATGTGGTCCTTGGGATTCTCTATATCTGGGAGACATGGAGAACCATCAGCTTGTCTGTTATGCCTGAAGCCTAGGAGACAGCAGAGAAGGAAAGTGGAAACAGAAGTTAAGGTGAAAGGCTGCCAGGAGATTGATCAGGAGGAAACTATAAAGTCTACCTAACAGGAATGGAAGGATTATAAAAGTAGGGGAGCAACATGATCAAACATGTAACGTTCAAAACGACTTTGATCAAAATGATCAAAAGATACCTCTGGAGAGAGAGAGAAACAGAAGTCACAAAAGAAGTTAAGAAATGTGTGGAATCAAGTTCATTTTCCTCTTCAGACTCATTCCTTCTAGTTCTCTTTATTCACTACACCAATGGACTCCCTTGTCCTGTGGCTTCCACTTGGGTTGGGTCAGGGGGAAGAAGTAGCAGGTGATCACAGGGCAGGGTGACAGTGGGGTCCTGGTTCTTAGTGCATTGGTTCCTTTGCTGCTAGTTTGCTGTATGCTGGTCATCTACCTATTAAAAGCATCAACTCTAACAACCATGAGAAGAGAAAGAGGAATGAAAGGACAAATATCTGGACCATAGAATCAATGTTGCCTCTTGTCTGCATAGAAGAGAGGGGTGGAGAATGAGTCAAGTATGTTTGCTTGTTTGAATTTCGAGCTAGAGCAACTAGGTAGATTATGGTAGTACAAGGAGGAGCAGGCATTACATCACTTTAACCTAATTAAGGTGCTTTAATATCTCTGAAGTCATAAGGAATAAGGTTAGGTTAGGTGGTATGTGAACAAGGCTGTAAAATTTGTCTGGAAGATTCAGCATCTATAAACTGTTTCCTATCAAAGACAAATCGGTTCTCGATTTCATAGCTATATTTTCTTTGTTGAGTGTTTTATGATTCCCTTTTTGGTTCTTTTCAGGAAGTAATGATAGCAATAGGATTCATTTAGCCTATACTCTTAGGGGTACAGTGGGATAGTAAGCATATATGCCAAAGTCTACAACATAAAGGATGCAAAGTGCTTCAGACATGGAATAGCTACCAAAAGGAAGGTGGAGCAGCCATGCTTTAAATCAGTTATTTTTTGGTTTCTCAGATGGGAGAACAAGCACAAATAGATGATGGCTATAGAGAGACAGATTTTGATTCATTGTTTTATTTTGTATTTATTTATTTTCTTTGAGATGGAGTTTCATTCTTGTCGCCCAGGCTGGAGTGCAATGGCGTGATCTTAGCTCACTGCAACCTCTGCCTCCCAGGTTCAAGTGATTCTCCTGCCTCAGCCTCCCAGGTAGCTGTGATTACAGGCACCCGCCACCACTCCCAGCTAATTTTTTTTTTCTTTTTCTTTTTTTTTCTTTTACTAGAGACAGGGATTCACCATGTTGGCCAGGCTGGTCTCGAACTCCTGACCTCAGGTGATCCACCAGCCTCGGCCTCCCAAAGTGCTGGGATTACAGGTGTGAGCCATCACACCTGGACAGATTCATTATTTTTAAAAATAGCTTAATAACAGAGCTACCTTGCAATGGAATGGGTTGTCTAATATTAATATTCATTCATTGAGAGTTTAATGACATTGTGCCACATTCTTAATATATAATATCTGATTTAATTTTTATGATAACCCTGTAGGGTAGATATAATTATTTTACAAATGAAGAACTGAAGTTTAGGAAAGTTAAGAAACTAGCTCAGGGTCACACCAGCAGTGTGCAGTAAGCCTGGGATCCAAACCATCTTGACTACTATGCTGTTCTGCCTTCCAGGAGAACAGTCAACTCGACTAAACTGGAGGTTTAATCCGCGTCTCAGTAATTGCGTCTCAGACTCTGGTTGGAGGTTGAACCATATGATTCCTTAAGTCTCATCTCTAAAGTGTGATAAAATTCTCACTCTCCACTAGCCTTCTGTTTTTGGGTTTTTTTTCCCCCTCAGGCTCTAAAGTGTAGTGCAGTGCAGTGTAGTGTAGTGTGGTGTGGTGTGGTGTGGTGTGGTGTGGTGTGGCGTGGTGTGGTGTGGTGTGGTGTGGTATGGTGTGGCGTGGTGTGTGTGTACCAACTATTTTGCTCCATTTTTTAAATAAAAACAGACATTGAAGGAAAGTTTTAGATAAGAGATTAAAGTCCATTCCCTTTTTACTAATATAGCCTTGTCTGTATATCCAAACACTCCGGTTAGTTAGAAAGAAAATTTCAAGATCAATGTACAGAACATATAGAAATTTCATACCAGCATGGGTTTATTTCCTCGCTATATGCCCCAGGTTTTTGCTCCCAACCCGCACTGATTTCAGAGGAAAAAAGCCAGCAAATATATCCAGAAGTCACTTCACATTTTTAATCAATAAGTGAGTATCATCTGTTGTTAAGAAGTACTAAGTTAAAGGTGTTTCAAAGTTCCTCAGAGTAAGAACTATGCAGTAATTTTTATGTCATTTCCAAATTAAGCACAATTTTAGAATTGCAAGAAGATTTCACTTGATTGTTGAGGTTAAAATGAAACTAGGTTCTGTGGGTGGCGGGGGGAATACAGCAACAACAAAAAAAAACTATGACCATAAAAATTAAACCTAACTACTTAGACTAAGTGTAATGAACAGGATTCCAGGGCTGGTCTCCGAGGCTCCTAATTCCAAACTCTCTCCCCCAGGTAAGTGCTTTAGGACCCTTGTTTTGTTTCAAGCTTGTGAGAGATTAAAGAATGTAGTGTTACCTAAGAAGTGATCCGAAGAGGGTTGATGTCTTCCCAAGACAACATAGAATTTTACGCCAATCCGAACATACCATTTCTTTATTATTTAAAGGAAAGAAGTATGAATGTCCTTTGCTCACATTGCTGAGATGCTGAAGGAATGAAGTCCTCAGTTTTATGAGAAAAATTAGTTACAGAAAGATATTTCTTGTAGTTCAATACCAGGACATTGCATTATACTCTGTTGATGCCTCAAACGCAAGTATATATTTGATATTCTTGCCTAGAAAACCTCTGGGATCGTAGTACAGGATAAAGAAGTGACTAAACAAATATTTTGGAAACTGCAAAACCTTCTTCAAATGTAAATTTGTTTTTTGGTAATTTTACCTTTTTTTTTTCTTCCATAGACGTTTTTATGTCTCTTCATTAGATGAACACATATTTATTTTTAGATGAGCAAATGCCCAATATTTTTGATATTTTTCTTTATAGGACTTCCAAATCAGTTATAAGATAATAAGGCAGCATTCTTCACCTTTCAGTGTCATACTGGAAAACTGAAACATACATATATGTATATATTTCCTTAAGGTCTAAACTCCAAAGACAGGACAACTTAAGACTCTGAGTTACAAATATTCATGTACAACTTTAACAACACATTTTCATCATAAGTTTAAATTTAGTTCACCTAATTTTTTTTATACCTTAAGTTCCGGGGTACATGTGCAGAACATGCAGGTTTCTTACATAGGTATACACATGCCATGGTGGTTTGTTGCACCCACCAACCCATCATCTGCATTAGGTATTTCTCCTAATGCTATCCCTCCCCTAGCCCCCAACCCACCAACAGGCCCTGGTGTGTGATAGTCCCCTCCCTGTCTCCATGTGTTCTCATTGTTCAATTCCCAGTTATGAGTAAGAACATGTGGTGTTTGGTTTTCTGTTTTTGTGTTAGTTTGCTGAGAATGATGGTTTCCAGTTTCATCCAAGTCCCTGCAAAGGACAGGAACACATCCATTTTTATGACTGCATAGTATTGCATGGTGTATATGTGCCACATTTTCTTTATCCAGTCTATCATTGATGAGCATTTGGGTTGGTTCCAAGTCTTTGCTATTGTGAATACTGCCGCAATAAACATACGTGTGAATGTGTCTTTATATTAGCATGATTTATAATCCTTTGTGTATATACCCATAATGGGATTGCTGGGTCAAATGGTAGTTCTGGTTCTAGATCTTGAGGAATCGCCACACTGTCCTCCACAATGGTTGAACTAATTTACACTCCCACCAACAGTGTAAAAGTGTTCCTATTTCTCTGACCAGCGATGATGAGCTTTTTCTCATGTTTGCTGGCTGCATAAATGTCTTCTTTTGAGAAGTGTTCATATCCTATGCCCACTTTTTGAGGGAGTTGTTTTTTTCTTGTAAATTTGTTTTGTTCTTTCTAGATTCTGAATATTAGCCCTTTGTCAGATGGATAGATTGCAAACATTTTCTCCCATTCTGTAGGTTGGCTGTTCACTCTGATGGTAGTTTCTTTTGCTGTGCAGAAGCTCTTTAGTTTAATTAGATCCCACTTGTCCATTTTGGCTTTTGTTGCCATTGCTTTTGGTGTTTTAGTCATGAAGTCTTTGCCCATGCCTATGTCCTGAATGGTATTGCCTAGGTTTTCTTCCAGGGTTTTTATGGTTTTAGGTCTCACATTTAAGTCTTTAATCCATCTTGAGTTAATTTTTGTATAAGGTGTAAGGAAGGGGTCCAGTTTGAGTTTTCTGCATATGGCTAGCCAGTTTTCCCAACACCGTTTATTAAATAGGGAATCATTTTCCCATTGCTTGTTTTTGTCAGTTGTGTCAAAGATCAGATGGTTGTAGATGTGTGGTGTTTTTTCTGAGGCCTCCTTTCTGTTCCATTGGTCTGTATATCTGTTTTGGTACCAGTATCATGCTGTTTTGGTTACTGTAGCCTTGTAGTATAGTTTGAAGTCAGGTAGCATGATGCCTCCAGCTTTGTTCTTTTTGCCTAGGATTGTCTTGGCTATGTGGGCTCTTTTTTTGGTTCCATATGAAATTTAAAGTAATTTTTTCCAATACCATGAAGGAAGTCAATGGTAGCTTGATGAGGATGGCATTGAATCTGTAAATTACTTTGGGCAGTATGGCCATTTTTATGATATTGATTCTTCTTGCCCATGAGTATGGAATGTTTTTCCATTTATTTGTGTCCTCTCTGATTTCCTTGAGCAGTGGTTTGTAGTTTTCCTTGATGAGGTCCTTCACATCCCTTGTAAGTTGTATTCCTAGGTATTTTATTCTCTTTGTAGCAATTGTGAATGGGAGCTCACTCATCATTTGGCTGCCTGTTTGTTATTGATGTATAGGAATGCTTGTGATTTTTGCACATTGATTTTGTATCCTGAGACTTTGCTGAAGTTGCTTATCAGCTTAAGGAGATTTTGGACTGAGACAATGGGGTTTTCTAAATATACCATCATGTCATCTGCAAGCAGAGACAATTTGACTTCCTCTCTTCCTATTTGACTACTCTTTGTTTCTTTCTCTTGCCTGATTGCCCTGGCCAGAACTTCCAATACTGTGTTGAATAGTAGTGGTGAGAGTGGGCATCCTTGTCTTGTGTTGGTTTTCAAAAGGAATGCTTCCAGTTTTTTCACATTCAGTATGATATTGACTGTGGGTTTGTCGTAAATAGCTCGTATTATTTTGAGATACGTTCCGTTGTCACCAAGTTTATTGAGAGTTTTCTGCATGAGGATGTGTTGAATTTTGTCGAAGTCCTTTTCTGCATCTATTGAGATAATCATGTGTTTTTTGTCATTGGTTCTGCTTATGTGATGGATTACGTTTATTGATTTGCGAATGTTGGACCAGCCTTGAATCCCTGGGATGAAGCCGACTTAATCATGATGGATAAGCTTTTTGATGTGCTGCTGGATTCGGTTTGCCAGTATTTTATTGAGGATTTTCGCAGCAATGTTCATCAGGGATATTGGCCTGAAATTTTCTTTTTTTGTTGTGTCTCTGCCAGGTTTTGGCATCAGGATGATGCTGGACCTCATAAAATGAGTAAAGCAGGATTCCTTCTTTTTCTATTGTTTGGGATAGTTTCAGAAGGAATGGTACCAGCTCCTCTTTGTACCTCTGGTAAAATGCGGCTGCAAATCCATCTGGTCCTGGACTTTTTTTGGTTGGTAGTCTGTTACTGTCTCAATTTCAGAACTTGTTATTGGTCTGTTCAAGGATTCGAATTCTTCCTGGTTTAGACTCAGGAGAGTGTATTTGTCCAGGAATTTATCCATTTCTTCTAAATTTTCTAGTTTATTTGTGTAGAGGTGTTTATAGTATTCTCTGATGGTAGTTTGTATTTCTGTGGGATCGTTTTTATTGCGCCTATTTGATTCTTCTCTCTTTTCCTCTTTATTAGTCTGGCTAGAGGTCTATTTTGTTGATCGTTTCAAAAATCCAGCTCCTGGATTCACTGATATTTTTGAAGAACTTTTCGTGTCTCTATCTCCTTCAGTTCTGCTCTGATCTTAGTTATTTCTTGTCTTCCGCTAGCTTTTGAATTTGTTTGCTCTTGCTTCTCTAGTTCTTTTCATTGTGATGTTAGGGTGTCTATTTTAGATCTTTCCTGCTTTCTCTTGTGGGCATTTAGTGCTATAAATTTCCTTCTAAATACTGCTTTAAATGTGTCCCAGAGATTCTGGTATGTTGTGTCTTTGTTCTCATTGGTCTCAAAGAACATCTTTATTTCTGCCTTTATTTCGTTATGTACCCAGTAGTCATTCAGGAGCAGGTTCAGTTTCCATGTAGTTGTGCAGTTTTAACTGAGTTTCTTAATCCTGAGTTCTAATTTGATTGCACTGTGGTCTGAGACACCGTTATGATTTCCATTCTTTTGCATTTTCTGAGGAGTGTTTTACTTCCAATCATGTGGTCAATTTTAGAATAAGTGCGATGAGATGCTGAGAAGAATGTATATAAGAATGTATATTCTGTTAATTTGGAGTGGAGAGTTCTGTAGATGGCTATTAGGTCTGCTTGGTCCAGAGCTGAGTTCAAGTCCTGAATATCCTTGTTAATTTTCTGTCTCGTCGATCTGTCTAACATTGACAGTGGTGTGTTAAAGTCTCCCATTATTATTGTGTGGGATTCTAAGTCTCTTTGTATGTCTCTAAAAACTTGCTTTATGAATCTGGGTGCTCCAGTATTGGGTGCATATATATTTAGGATAGTTAGCTCTTCTTGTTGCATTGATCCTTTTACCATTATGTAGTGGCCTTCTTTGTCTCTTTCAATCTTTGTTGGTTTAAAGTCTGTTTTATCAGAGACTAGGATTGCAACCCTTGTTTTTTGGGTTTTTTTTTTTTTTTTTTTTTTTTTTTGCTTTCCATTTTCTTAGTAAATATTCTTCCATCCTATAATTTGAGCCTGTGTGTGTCTTTGCACGTCAGGTGGGGTTCCTGAATATAGCACACTGATCAGTTCTGACTCTTTATTGAATTTGCCAGTCTTTCTCTTTTATTTTATTTTATTTTTTTCAGTCTTTCTCTTTTAATTGGGGCATTTAGCCCATTTACATTTAAGGTTCATGTTTTTATGTGTGAATTTGATCCTGTCATTATGATGCTAGCTGTTTATTTTGTCTGTTCGTTAATGCAATTTCTTCATAGCATCGATGGTCTTTACAATTTGGCATGTTTTTGCAGTGGCTGCTACCGGTTTTCTTTTCCATGTTTAGTGCTTCCTTCAGGAGCTCTTGTAAGACAGGCTTGGTGGTGACAAAATCTGTCAGCATTTGCTTGTCTGTAAAGGATTTTATTTCTCCTTCACTTATGAAACTTTGTTTGGCTGGATATGAAATTGTGGGTTGAAAATTCTTTTAAGAATGTTGAATATTGGCCCCCATTCACTTCTGGCTTGTAGGGTTTCTGCAGAGAAATCCTCTGTTAGTCTGATGGGCTTCCCTTTGTGGGTAACCTGACCTTTCTCTTTGGCTGCACTTAACATTTTTTCCTTCATTTCAACCTTGGTAAATCTGATGATTATGTGTCTTGGGGTTGCTCTTCTTGAGGAGTATCTTTGTGGTACTTCCTGTATTTCCTGAATTTGAATGTTGGCCTGTCTTGCTAGGTTGGGGAAGTTCTCCTGGATAATATCCTGAAGAGTGTTTTCCAACTTGGTCCCATTCTCCTCATCACTTTGAGGTACACCAAAGAAACGTAGATTTGGTCTTTTCACATAGTCCCATATGTCTTGGATGCTTTGTTTGTTCCTTTTCATTCTTTTTTCTCTAATCTTGTCTTCTCACTTTATTTCATTGAGTTGCTCTTCAGTCTCTGATATCCTTTCTTCTGCTTGATGGATTCGGCTATTGATACTTGTATATGCTTCACGAAGTTCTCTTGCTGTGTTTTTCAGCTCCATCAGGTCATTTATGTTCTACTCTAAACTGGTTATTCTAGTTAGCGATTCATCTAACCTTTTTTCAAGGTTCTTAGCTTCCTTGCATTGGGTTAGAACATGCTCCTTTAGCTCAGAGGAGTTTGTTATTACCCACCTTATGAAGCCTACTTCTGTCAATTTGTCAAACTCATTCGCTGTCCAGTTTTGTTCCCTTGCTGGCGAGGAGTTGTGAGCCTTTGGAGGAGAAGAAGGCATTCTGGTTTTTTGAATTTTCAGCCTTTTTGCGCTGGTTTCTCCCCATCTTCGTGGATTTATCTACCTTTGGTCTTTGATGTTGGTGACCTTCCAATGGAGTTTCTGTGTCTGGACGTCCTTTTTGTTGATGTTGATGCTATTCCTTTCTGTTTGTTAGTTTTCCTTCTAACAGGCCCCTCTGCTGCAGGTGCACTCCAGACCCTGTTTGCCTGGGTATCATCAGCAGAGGCTGCAGAGCAGGAAAGATTGCTGCCTGTTCCTTCCTCTGGAAGCTTCATCCCAGTGGGGCACCCACCAGATGCCAGCCAGAGCTCTCCTATGAGGAGTCTGTCGGCCCCTCTTGGGAGATGTCTCCCAGTCAGGATACACGGGGGTCAGGGACCCACTTGAGGAGGCAGTCTGTCCCTTATCAGAGCTCAAATGCTGCACTGGGAAATCAGCTGCTCTCTTCAGAGTCATCAGACAGAGATGTTTAAGTCAACTGAAGCTGTACCCACAGCCACCCTTTCCCCCAGGTGCTCTCATTTTACCTTCTGACATATCTTAATATGCAGCTTTCTTCATTTTAACCTACTATGCTGATATGCATTCTTATCGTTTCCCTTCTTGGGGTTGTCAAGCCATATAATTAGATTATAGATTCATTAGGTGGAGGCCAATGGCTAATTCTGTGTTTAGTACAGAAACAATACACAGTTGGTATTTAATCATCCATATTCTCCTGTTCTTGCTTGGCGGGGTATAACAATACATCTTCTGAAAGCTCAGTGGAGTGAAAATTCCCCTGAAGAGGGTGAGAAAAAGGCAAAAAGAACAAATGAATTCTCACTCAATACTCAAGAAGTTCTTCTTTTTATGAGAGTAGAATAGCTAAGCCACTAACCTATGGAATGGGGAATCAGCCTGAATAAATGCAAAAGAAAAAAATCAATATGCAATAGTTGTTTTATGCAGCACTATTCAATTCCAAGAGGACTGACAGTTTTTAGGGGAAAAAAGATGTGTTGTGCCATTTGGGAAATAAGTGAAGCAAATAATTCATATGTAGAACTTTCAGGAGTGTCTCAAAATGTTTGAGAAGTGTTAACTGTGTTCCTTAGAGAATCATGGGTGAAGCAAGGGTAGGGAAAATATTAATTTACCTAATTTATAGATAAAGAGAAAAAAATACTTGGCAAAGCTCAAAGATTCAGGGTTTATCAGTTCATGGGCCAGAATCCCTGATTGCTCATCTGCTGTCCTATATAGTTTATAAAATCTACAGGGATTTAGCAGTATTTACTTACTCTAGGGTTATAATTTAAGTGCTGCTCAAGTGCTTAATAAAGGGTTTCACATTTTCTTCACCTTAGTTGATTCCCTCTTGGTTTGTAACCAAGTTTACCATGGCTTTCTCTAGAGCTTTATTGATTTTAATTGACAGTTTCTACTGAAACAAAAGCAGAGAAAACAAAAGTATCTACTTTGTAATAGGTGGATTCTGTAAGACTGCATTGATAAGTTAATAGTAGAAGATTATTTTATCAACCCTGTTTTATCACATACAAATAAAGGCTTACAGAGTACTTTTCCTTGTCAGCTAAGTAAAGCATCCTTTCTGACAATATCATTAACACCACTTGGAGTTCATGTAGAAATCAACCTAAAGATCTCAGAATGTTTAAAGAGCTTCATTTATAATCCCTTCAATATAAAGGAGAGGAAAAGGCAGGAACTCACTGTATCTATATCAGCACTAAAATGCAGTGTAAATAATGAATTCTTATTTATATACACCCAGTTTTATTACTGGGCTAAAATTTGATGAAAGAGAAAAGAATACACACATGTTTATTCATTGTTTGCAATGCACCTTGAAAAATCTTGAGTGACACCTTTACATCTGAAAGCACTTTCATTTAAAGTAGTAGCTGTAGGGAATAAAAGGACACCTTGTAAAAGAGACAGCAAAGTATCATAGATCATTCTTTGTCACTCATAACACAGACAGACAGCTAAGACACTTCCCAGTGGACTCTGGGATATATTTGAAGAAGTACCCAAATCCAGAGACTCCTGATGGATTGAGAAAATGGCAAATCTTCCATCATGAAAAGGTTTTTTTTTTTTTTTTTTTATGTAGAAGTGCTGTTTTTTATTTATTTATTTATTTATTTATTTATTTATTATTATTATACTTTAAGTTCTAGGGTACATGTACATAACGTGCAGGTTTGTTACATATGTATACTTGTGCCATGTTGGTGTGTTGCACCCATCAACTCGTCAGCACCCATCAACTCGTCATTTACATCAGGTATAACTCCCAATGCAATCCCTCCCCCCTCCCCCCTCCCCATGATAGGCCCCGGTGTGTGATCTTCCCCTTCCTGAGTCCAAGTGATCTCATTGTTCAGTTCCCACCTATGAGTGAGAACATGCGGTGTTTGGTTTTCTGTTCTTGTGATAGTTTGCTAAGAATGATGGTTTCCAGCTGCATCCATGTCCCTACAAAGGACACAAACTCATCCTTTTTTATGGCTGCATAGTATTCCATGGTGTATATGTGCCACATTTTCTTAATCCAATCTGTCACTGATGGACATTTGGGTTGGTTCCAAGTCTTTGCTATTGTGAATATTGCCGCAATAAACATACGTGTGCATGTGTCTTTATAGCAGCATAATTTATAATCCTTTGGGTATATACCCAGTAATGGGATGGCTGGGTCATATGGTACATCTAGTTCTAGATCCTTGAGGAATCGCCATACTGTTTTCCATAATGGTTGAACTAGTTTACAATCCCACCAACAGTGTAAAAGTGTTCCTATTTCTCCACATCCTCTCCAGCACCTGTTGTTTCCTGACTTTTTAATGATCACCATTCTAACTGGTGTGAGATGGTATCTCATTGTGGTTTTGATTTGCATTTCTCTGATGGCCAGTGATGATGAGCATTTTTTCATGTGTGTGTTGGCTGTATGAATGTCTTCTTTTGAGAAATGTCTGTTCATATCCTTTGCCCACTTTTTGATGGGGTTGTTTGTTTTTTTCTTGTAAATTTGTTTGAGTTCTTTGTAGGTTCTGGATATTAGCCCTTTGTCAGATGAGTAGATTGCAAAAATTTTCTCCCATTCTGTAGGTTGCCTGTTCACTCTGATGGTAGTTTCTTTTGCTGTGCAGAAGCTCTTTAGTTTAATGAGATCCCATTTGTCAATTTTGGCTTTTGCTGCCGTTGCTTTTGGTGTTTTAGACATGAAGTCTTTGCCCATGCCTATGTCCTGAATGGTACTACCTAGGTTTTCCTCTAGGATTTTTATGGTATTAGGTCTAACATTTAAGTCTCTAATCCATCTTGAATTAATTTTTGTATAAGGAGTAAGGAAAGGATCCAGTTTCAGCTTTCTACTTCTGGCTAGCCAATTTTCCCAGCACCATTTATTAAATAGGGAATCCTTTCCCCATTTCTTGTTTCTCTCAGGTTTGTCAAAGATCAGATGGCTGTAGATGTGTGGTATTATTTCTGAGGACTCTGTTCTGTTCCATTGGTCTATATCTCTGTTTTGGTACCAGTACCATGCTGTTTTGGTTACTGTAGCCTTGTAGTATAGTTTGAAGTCAGGTAGCGTGATGCCTCCAGCTTTGTTCTTTTGACTTAGGATTGTCATGAAAAGGTTTAAAGGAAGAATATGTTTTGGAGTAAGCCAGAGAAAGTGTAGGAAATTGAAGCAAAGCAAAGTCAATACTGAGAAAGAAAGTGATCGAGTGACAAAGATGACCACAGTTCTTCCGGTAAATGAAGAACATGTTTATAGACCTGCAAACGAATTCTAAAGGTAGAAACTTACTACCTATAACATAGAAATGAATAGAGACAAAGGAGGTTGAAATGGAACAGTAAAGAAGCTCTAATTTTGAAGATAATTTTTTAGCCTCTTAATATACATTTAATTCTTATTTGAATAGTTTGCAATTCTGAATATAATAGAGTCTGATCTAATTGGCTGAGAATGATAATACTCTTTAAAATGAGTTTCTGGCATAATGTTCAGTCTTCTCTAAGCCTATAATTATTGATAGGTGTATGCGAACAAGGAGCTATATGATTTAGTTGGGCTCAATGGACTAGTAATAATACCTCTGATCCGTGTTTGAAACCCTCCAAGGAAGAACTCAGTGTGAAGAGCATGACTAAATTCTATAGACAGCAGTACTTATAAGAAATAAAAGGAATTACAGAATATATGAACTCCATCATCAATTCTTATTTCTGGGAAAATGGCAAAATGTGAAACCCTGCCAAGTGTATGCCAGTTAGTGTGATTCATTTTGAACATGAGTTAACCCTCTGGCCCACAGACGTCCTGAGCCCAAGTGATGTCTCTCACTTAATATCAGGTCATGTTATTTACTGATTTCCCTAAGCTGTATGAAATCGAAATGCAAAACAATCCCAAGCGGGAGACAACAGGAGGTGGTAACTAGAACATTTAGAAACTTAGAAAAGTGACTTCTTCCTTACGGACCTATTGCCAAAAAATGCGATAGTAGGTCTCAGATCTTCTCCAGCTCTAAAATTATACAAATGGACAGTTGTGAACCACAAAATTACAAATATTGGTCTAACCAGTATAAAACTGTGACCTTTCTATAGCATGTCCTATCTGCAAACTGGATAAAGTCCACCCATAATAAAGGGGTAAGCCCAACAATTAACTCTGATATCCACGTCCTATCCTCTAGTAGAAGCAACCGCAGTCGACTGAATACAATCAAATAGAGTCAAAACACAAGTGCCAACAAAGGCATGTTCAGCTAATTTTATAACTTCTAATGAAATTTCTATGCAAAAACAACACAACCAAAAGCATAACAACAACATATCATGTTTAATTATCCTGAGGCATGATTTGAGTATACTACACAATTATTATAATTGAGCAAAGAATGATGGTTAAAATTACCAAGCAAAAACCAATAGACTTAAAAACAGTCAACTCAGCGGCCAGGAGGCCATGTGCGCACACGCCCCTGGTTAACACTGTTAAACTATTACCAGTAGAGCCAATGCTAAAGTTTCAAAGTTCTGAATCATTGCTCCTTAGGGCTAGGATGTGGGCGGTTTGTATTATAACTGAAGTCCATCTTCATAGTTCGTCGTCTTTTTCCATGCCCTCTTCCTTTGAAGATAGCATGATAATTCCTCAGCAAATTATCTGTCTTACGAACATCCTTTTTCATCCCATAATATAACTTCTTTCATCCTCTTTTAGAGAGCTATAAGGCATCATTTTTATATCCACTGGAAGTCATGGAAAAGCAATAAAGAGGGATTAATAAATACTTAATCTGCATTGTGTCCTATGAGTATATCATTATAAAATATATGCTATCAAACAAAATAACATATGGCTCTTAAGCTACCCAGGCCTTCTTCTGGGCTAATGCCATTTAATGCAGTGTGAGTGCATTACAGTCTTATTTAAGGATTAGGCATTTATAAAATCAATCTATCATTGTATTCAAGGAACCAAGCCTTTGATTCCATGATAAATAGTACAGAAACATTATGTTTGATTAATCTTTTTAGTGCAAATGGAGAATGAGAGGTCTTTCAAAGTGAACAGCATCTTAGTATGGGTTAATGTGGTAAAGGTTAATTCATGTCTCCATTTTAACTTAAGTGTCCAGAGCACCCATGACTTTAACTCATGTTTCCCAGTCTCAAACCTTTCTTCCTATAATTCATTTTAGATCATAAATACAATAATTTTTAAGTCATTTTAAAAAGTCATTGTAGTATCAGGAGAACTTAAATCTATTAAATAGCAAATAAGCATATGATTTTTTTTTCATCTCTGCAAAGAAATGTTGCTTAGCAGATACAGTTTTAAAAGCAAAAAAGTAAACAAAATGTGCTACTGGCCATTGAGCATAATAATACACAGGCATGGATACTTCCCCTTCCATAAATTTCTTGAGATTTTTTTTTGGTACCAATAGCAAAGTACCTATTTCTACATATCAAAAAAAGTATTTTTCTCTTCTTTTTTCTAATCTTTGTAACTGTTTTTACATGCATACTTAGATTTTAATATGTTGTGTTGATATCATTGTTTCTATTCTTATTCAAATTGGAAGATGCATTTTGATGTTTTGAACTGACGCTCACAATGATAGAATTTGAATTTTTTATGTCATTGAGCTTTGTTTCACTTTCCAATACACTTGATGTCATTTGTCCTACACGATGAAATTTTTTTTTTATTATTTCTATAGATTTAGGGGATACAAGCACAGTTTTGTTGCATTGATATATTGCAGTGGTGAAATCCGGGCTTCTGGTGTAACCATTACCTGAATAGTGTACATGGTATTCATTAGGTAATTTCTCATCCTTCACTACACTCTAACACTCCTACCTTTCTGAGTCTCTAATATCTATCAGTACACTTTCTAAGTCCATGTGTGCACGTTATTTAGCTCCCACTTATAAGACAGAACATGTAGTATTTGACTGGGTTTTCACTTAAGGACCTCCAGTTTCATCCATGTCACTGCAAAAGACATGATTTCACTCTTTTTTATGATTTCATTCATTTTTATGGCTGACTGGTAGTCTATGGGGGGGGTGTGTGTGTGTATACAGGTGTGTGTGTGTATATATATGTATACATATACATATATATACGTATACATATATATACACACACACACATATATATATACACGCAGGTATCTTTTGGATATAATATTTTCCTTTGGATATATACCCACGAGTGGGATTGCTGGATGGAATGGCGGTTCTATTTTAAGTTACTTGAGAAATCTCCAAACTGCTTTCCATAGAGATTGTACTAATTGACATTTCCACCAGCAGTGTATCAGCATTTCCTTTGCTCCATGTCTTCACCAACATTTGCGTTTCCCTGATTATTAGTGACATGGAGCATGTTTTCATGTTGTTAGCCATTTGTATGTCTTCTTTTGAAAAAATATTTGTTCCTGTCCTTTATGGAGCTTTTTATTTTTTTTCCTTTTGAGTTGTTTGAGTTCTTTGTAGATTCTGGATGTTAGTCCCTTGTCAGATGCATAGTTTGCAAATATTTTATCCCATTCTATGTGTTATCTGTTGATTATTTCTAAGTAAGTTTTTATGATACTTTTTGCGGTAGCTAAAATTTACAATTTACCTATACTAATTGCAGAACTGGACGTTTCTGCTACATAAGAAGTTTTGGTTTTATGTTCATTCTTAAAATACCTAAATTTCATTTTGACCCTAATTTTTCATATTTAAATTAAATGTTACTATATGTTAATTTAATTGTGAAAAAAACCCAAACATTTGAAAATAAAACAACTTTTTTTTGTATGAAGTTTTTTTCCACAGCCTCCATTTCAACCACATTTGCTTTGCTTTCCAATATATAAATGCCCATTTCATATAAAATTGTATTTAGATTAATAGGTTCCTTCTGTTCTTTTAGCAGATTAAGAATTTGTCACCAGGCACAGTGGTTTATGCCTGTAATCCCAGTACTTTGGGAGGCCAGCGGGTGGATCACTTGAGGTCAGGAATTTGAGACCAACCTGGCCAACGTGGTGTAACCCCGTCTCTACTAAAAATACAAAAATTAGCCAGGCATGGTGGCATGCACCTGTAATCCCAGCTACTAGGGAGGCTGAGTCAGGAGAATCACTTCAATCCAGGAAGCAGAAGTTGCAGTGAGCCAAGGTCATGCCACTGCACTCCAGCCTGGATGATACAGCAAGATCCTGTCTCAAAAAAAAGAACAAAAAAAGAATTTGTGAAAGTGTCATAAGTTTGCATATTAATGTTTTTAATTAAAAAGACAAAGACTAAACATTTTATCAGTATGTGAGCACTTACAAAGATATTTTACCTCTGTTGATCTAGAGTTATGATCAAGAAAAGATGACCACATTGACATGTTCTCGTGCATCAGATGACATTCTAATTTTAAAAGCTTCAGTTGTTCTTTTTGTCTCTTTATACTATCATTCTGTATTTCACAGGAAAATGCCATGAAAAATTAGTCTGTCCCTACTACTTCCCTCTCTTTAGATCCATCCCCTTGATCATCTGTAGTCTGGATTCTGAAACACCTCTTTACCCAGACTTCTGTCTCATCAGTACTACCAAGTGCAGAGACTTTGAGTCATTGTTCTTGAACTTTCTGAAGTATTTAATGATATGGACCACACCCTTCTCCTTGAAACTCTGCCTTCCCTTGTTCTATGGCATTGCCCAACTGCTCCTCTTTTCCAACCTCCCCACTGCTCCTGGAATCTGGTTTCTTTTTCATCTTTCTCCTGCCCATGGGGATTGCTTCTCACTCCGTCTTCTGTTTTTCTTTCTCTATTTTATTTCCTGAAGGAGCTCACCTATTGTCATCCCAGCTTAGCTACTTATTAGCTGTGTAATGTAAGGTGAGTTATTTGGCATCTCTTTGGTTTCTCATCAGTAAATTTGATATACTAGTTGATGTGAAAGTCAAATGAGTTAGCACTTAGCAAGCACTGAGAACAATCCCTGTCACCTGGTAAATCATCATTAGCCATGACTATTATTTGTTATCTCATCACACTCAAAGCTACATCTTCACCTTTGATGTTTACTTTGATTTATGATTCCATATTTCCAAGTGCTTTTAAGACATGATCACCAAATATTCTGCCAACATTATGTCAAATATCAACATGTCTATAACAAAAGTCAATTTCTTAGGCTATATTCCCTTAAAAAAATAGCTTATCCTTTCAAGCTTATCTTTTTTCATTGCTGGTATTGCCATCCTGCAGGTAACCAAGCTTGCTATCCTACAAATTTAACATTTCTCTTTTATCATCTCCATTTAATCTTGTTACTAAGCTTGTCCACTTTTCACTGTAACTTTTCAGTTTCCCACCTTGGTCCAGATCTTTGTCATCTTAGTAAACATCCCTACACCCAGCATCTTTACTCCAACCAAACAAGGTCTTATAAACATCATTTCAATATGTCATATTCTACTCTGCTTAGTGTTTGTCTACTGAAGAAGTTGGAATTTTAAAAATCAACTATATCAATAATTATTAAATAACTGAGAATAGCAGAGCTGATGTACATTTTAAAAATTATTTTTATGTTTTTGAGATGGAGTCTCGCTCTGTCACCAGGCTGGAGTGCAGTAACGCGATCTCAGCTCACTGCAACCCCCGCCTACTGGTTTCAAGTGATTCTCCTCCCTCCACCTCCCAAGTAGCTGGGACTACAGGTGCGTGCCACCACACCCAGCTAATTTTTATATTTTTAGTAGAGACGGGATTTCACCATGTTGGCCAGGATGGTCTCAATCTCTTGACCTCATGATCCTCCTGCCTCGGCTTCCCAAAGTGCTGGGATTACAGGCGTGAGCCACTGTACCCAGCCACTAATGTACTTTTAAAATATGTATTGAAAATGTAACTGCATTAAATGAAAAACTTGTTTTAATTAGTTAAAATCTTAGCAGAATAATTTTTTGCTTTTATGGAAGATTAAGAAAATAAGTAGGAAGGTTTATATAAATGCTGCCACAAACCCTAGGTATCATACAAAAGGGCCAATGTTGCTACCACTACTATAATAATGATAATGATAACTAACATTTGTTCTCTACATTAAACTTTACAAAGGATTTTTATGTAAAATATTTTATTTGATCTTCACAATAATTCAATGAAAAGAATATTAATGTCAACCTAATTTATAGAAGAAAAGTCTGAGCCTCACAGTGGTTAAGCAGCTTATCAGAGATCATGCATCCAGGAAGCCAGAAAGCCAGAACTTGACCTCAGGCTCTTGATTCCAGGTTCTATGCTTTTTCCACTGTGTTATTGAAAGACCTCAATAATTATTTTTTTAAATCTAATTTTAACTTTTATTTTAGTTTCAGGGGATACATATGTAGGTTTGTTACATTGGTATATTGTGTGACACTGACGTTTGGGGTATGAATGATTCCTTCACCCAAGTAGTGAGCATAGCACCCACTGGTAGTTTTTCAGTCCTTTCCCTCCAGTTCCCAGTATCTATTGTTCCCCTCTTTGTGTCCATGTACACCCAATGCTTAGCTCCCACTTATAAGTGAGAATATGTGGTATTTGATTTTCTATTCCTGCCTTAGTTCACTTAGGATAATGGCCTCTAGCTGTATCTATATTGCTGCAAAGGAAATTATGTAATTCTTTTTTATGGCTGCATAGTATTCCATGGTGTATATGTACCACATTTTCTTTATCCAAACCACTGTTGATGGGCATCCAGGTTGATTCCATGTCTTTGCTGTTGTGAATAGTGCTACAATGTACATACAAATGCATGTGTCTTTTTGGTAGAGCGATTTATTTTCCTTTGGGCACATACCCAGTAATGGGATTGCGGGGTCAAATAGTAGCTCTGTTTTAAGTTATTTGAGACATCTCCAAAATGTCTTCCATAGTAGCTCAACTAATTTACATTCCCACCAACAGTGTGTAAGTATTCCCTTTTCTCCACAGCCTCACCAGCATCTGTTTTTTTTTTTTTTTACTTTTTAATAATAGTCATTCTGATTAGTGTGAGATGATATCTTATTGTGATTTTGAATAATCATTTTTAAACAACTTACTACATTTGAAAAATTGTATAGTAATACATTAAACATATGTACTGTTAATGAATTTTGAGTGAATGAGTGAATTACCAAATAGACATAATACATAGTCTACCCGGTAATTCACTCAAAATTCTAAGCCCCATAGTATAAGTGTACTAAAATAACAGCATGTAATATGATGAAAACCTGAAGCAATTTCCTAAGTGACTGATGCCTAACTCAGCTGAATATTGACTTACAAAGAGACTTCAAGTATAGACCTAAGGAGGTTGCTACCTACAAGGTACCCTGTCTCTGAGATTCTCATGGACTTCAGTGTGAGTCTAGTAATGGAACATCTGAAAAGGAAGGGAATAATATAGAGGAAAAATGGTAGGCAAAGAGAATGGGGTGTAGAGAAGCAGACTCCTGTGCCTGCATCCTTTTCCAGAAAAAAAAAAAAAAGGTGGGTCTGACCTCACCCTGGCCTAGATACCTTCTCCTTAAAGATTATATGTCTTCTCTTGCTCTAAGCCCCTACTAAATAAGAAGCTTTTAATTTGTTCTTCCAAACACTTCAGCATGCAGAAATAGAACAGAAAAGGGGATACCCCACTCTGAATAACTAAGCGGACAGTCTTGTTGTACACTGATGTCTCTTCCTAGTGTCTGAGTATCACTGAGTCTGACCATTTCACGGTGGCCTCCGAGTGTCCAGACAGGCTGAGAACCACCTACCTAAATCACAGAGACTCAACCCAGATGCTGTCTTCTCAAAGAAGTTTTAGCAGCAACAAGCACGCTCTCCTATATCACATCCCCCATTAGAAGGCCACTGGCACTGAGTAACATTGATAGTGAATTTCACCATCAACAGAGTAGGGGAAAATGCTGAATATTAGAAATTCATGGCACATAAAGTGAGACTTGGTTCTCTTTGATTCAGCAAACTGATCCCCAATGACCTCACTGGAATTTAAGTCTTTAATTCTCTTATCCAATGCCTCTCAAAATCTGACCCCATTTGAACTGTCCCTTATTATTTCACCTAGCTGCCTGTAGCACCTTGCTTGGGCAGGTAGTTGAAATAATAAGGGCCCCTCTTTTCAAAGACTCCTTTCATCTTTGCTCATTCTAGTCATTCCTGAAACGATTTTTTAGAAGTTTTTACTCTGGAAAATTTTAATCATGTACAGAAGTAAAGAAAATAGTACAACTAATTCCCACATACTCTGCACTTAGGGTATCAACTCTTAGCCAGTCTGGAAAGGCATTTTCTCCTCTGCTATGCTTAAATTCATTAAGGTCTACCTCAAATCCTATGTCTGTAATGAAATTTCTCCCTAATTATTGCTGCCTAAACTTGCTCTGTTACCTTTCTGGCCTCATATGGGACAATATTACTGCTTCATGTTTTGTTATCTGGTCATGTTCTTTCTGTTATGACACTGCAGTATAAGCTCTCTAGGTACACAGGGTAGCTCCATGCATATTTGGTATGTAAAACCACATCTAATATAATATGAGGTTCACAATAGGCAATCTATGTAACTAAGCCTTATGAGCTACACTATCACTGCCTGGCAAAGACATAGTATCCAGAAAACAGTAAATAATATTTGTACTTTTGTGCCACAAAGTATATGCACCTATTTAAATTCATTAGCCAAAAGTCAGTAACAAGTTTTTATTGTTCTAATAATTAACTGCATAATTAACAATTTGTATAGCAGTAATATGAGTGAAAATATGTAAAATACTTTTACAAGGGTAAATTAAATTACCTTTTTTATTACAAAAGTTGTCCTTTGGGCATGAAGTAGTCTAAAATTATAGAACTGAGAAAGACGAATTAATGACATGTAAGTGTAAATGCTGTCTTCTTTAGTATGGGATTAATATTCCGATAGTTCAACTTACATTGACTAATGATTACAGAAATTATGAAAATGAAAGAAAATTTAATTTTCCTGGGTATATTTTGTGCTCTGGAAATAATGGCAATGATGGCTTAAAATGTTTAAACCTGAATTGGACATATGCGTCTCTCTGTTCACTTGACTCTTTTAAATAGGATTTAAAACTCTTTGATCAAAGTATTCAGAAATTTCTCATTTGTAAGTTACTTGGCACTGGCTTTTAATCTGCTCACATTGCATAAACATTACTCTTAAAACCATACCAATGACTTTCAGGACTCAGAAGTGAATTAATTCAGGATAGAAATGGCCATTGGGAACATGTGAAGTGTGTCAAATGGTAGCCCACTCCACCTTCCTAGAACTTCCAACATTTAGAGCATCATTTAGTATTTCAGCGAAAGAAGAATACAGTCATTTGGTGCTGAAATTAGTGCATCAAACCATAATTTTATGTCATGGGGGATCTTCTGCATCATAGCATTTTACTAATAAGCTTCATTAATACCTGGCAGCATGTCTTTTATTTAAATGACTTGATGACGGTTTCAAAGGCGAGAACACTCTAGATAGCACTTTATTTTATGCACATAGTTGGAATGTGGACAACAAACCAGTGTCAACTAGTGAAGCGATAGCCAAGTTAAAATGGATTTAAATTGAAGGAACAGTAAATTATCAATGTGCTGTTATTTTAGATGCCACCCTCTAGGAAAAATACATCATATAACCCATTTTATACCATCTGACATGCTTTGCTTGAGTTCATCACTCACGTTACTGATCATTAGAGGGAGACAAGAGGTTGGATGAGGAAATAAAAGAAAATCCAACTTAGATTTGCTTGTCCTTAAAAAGATCTGCTAATTAGACTTTCAATTAAATAAGGAGAAGCTTTTCAAGTCTTTGACAACAATGAAGTGAAACTACATTAGCACATCCACTTTAGCTCAGTTCAACAAACACAGGTGGTCTTCTCTTTGTTACCACATCAACCGCTTGCAACGGGTATTTTCATACTTTCTGATTCAATTTGTCCAAAATGTGAAATTTTTTCTGCCTAATTTGAAGAAATGTGAGTTCTCTGAAAGGCCAAGTTATTTAAGGTGAAGGGTGTTTAGCAAAAGTTATGCCACATTATTTGTTACCAGCAAGTATTGGTTCCTCCTTGATATTACATTTATTTGTAAATGACTAAAATGTATTGCAGATTTAAAACAATGTTTTAAACTAAAGCTCATAATTGTCTTAGTTTTAAAAAGACTATATTACCAATTGGGTATGCTTAATGATAGAGAAAAATCCATGGCTACATTGGAAAGAGAAGGAACAGGCTCTTCTTTCATGTATACAGTTCCTTGGAGAATGCAAAGGGTGTTGCCCTTCTAGAGGATTCGTGAGTCCCCCTTGCAAAGGAGGTTGGAGCTAATGGTTACATTGCTAGTTGGATAAGATGGTGACCAACTTCTAAGGATCTTGAGTTACTTTGCATACTACCATAGAACACCGTAGCAATCTGTATTGAGTATGGTAAATCTTAAAGCAACTCATTGCCTTAAACAGATAGTCATTTATTTCATTATTTACTGAGCACCTGGCACATATGATTAGGCACCAGGCTACACTGGCACTCTACCCTGAGGAGGCGAGTAGACACACTCGCTGTCTCATGGAGCTTTTGGTTGAGCAGCAACAACAGTACAGAGTTATCTCCATACAAAGGGGGCAGAAATGACATTTAGCTGAGAGCCAACCAAGCGAGGTTTCATTAAAGCAGTAGCATTGGAGTGTCCTGAAGCGTAGGCTTTTTGCAAGACAGAACTGCATTCCAGATGGAGAAAATAAGACAAGAAGGCAAAACACATGGGGCATGTTAAGGGGTTCTGAATAGTGAAATTTGTCTATAGTGCATGACAATTCATTGAGTCTCCACTAGAACAAGGCTCAGTTCTGAATTCTCAGGATAAAGTTGTTGTTGTTTTCAAAAGAAAAAAAAAAAGACACTGCCCTTATGCAGCCAACATTCTGGTGTAAAGAGGTCAGCAATAAAAAACAAATTAATCTATACAATATAATGGCAGGTGGTAGAAGTGCTACTCCATTCCATGCACACTGGTCTCCTGACTGCTCTTAGAACCATCAAACATGACCTTGCCACAGGGCTTTGCACTTGTTGTTCCTCCACCTGAAATACTTTTTGACTATTCACAAGGCTGACTTTCCTCCTTAAGATCCTCTGTTCAAATAGCGTCCTATCAAGGAAGCTTTCCTTATTAAAGTAGCAACCACTACTCTTCCCCCAATACATCTTATCCCCCTTCCGGCTTTGATTTTTCACCATAGGAGCTACTATCATTTGGCATGTTATTTAATTTGCTTGCTTATTGTTTCTTTCTCAAGTGGAAAGTAAGCACCATGAAACAAAGGGATGTTTACCTATTTTGTTTACTGTTATATTCTCAGTATCAGGACAGTACCTAGAACATTCAAGAAATATTGGTGCTATAAAGAAATATGACAAAGAAAGTAGGGTTAAGATGATTAAACAAATCATATGTTCCTGTTTTCCAGGGAAACTCAGAAAGGTCTTTCTAAACAGGTAACATCTGAATAAAAACCTAAGTAGAAGGAAAGAGCAAGCCACACAACTATCAGAGGAAAGAGCTTTCCAGGCAGAGAGAACAGGAGGGGCAAAGGCAGGAGCGTCCTTGGCTGTAGTGGCAAGAGCTAAGGAGGGTAATAGAAGATTATGTCAGAAAGATAGCATGAGCCCTGTTTAGGATGTGGACTTCATTCTGAGTGAGCTGGAAAGCTGTGGAGTTGTTGGATGCACTGCAGGAGAACAGAAACAGACAGGAAGGAAGGCAATAGTCCAAGTACTTTAGATTGGTATGAGAGCAATGAAAGTGTAAGAGTCAGGATAGTTTTTGAAGGTAGAGTTGACTAGATTTGCTAATGGAATGGATGAATGTGCTAAGAAGGAGATTTCAAGGAGGAAAGTAAGAATTTAAGGCAGAACAACTATATAATGACGTTGCCATCAACTAAATTGGGGAAGACTATGAAAGGAATAGCTTGGTGGGGAGTGGGGGAGTAGGAATTAAGAGATTTGGAGATGATAAAATTTTAAATGCCTATTCGATATCTGAAGATAGTGAGTAGGCAGCGAGATTTTTAGTCTGAATTGAGAGAGAAAGGTCAAAGCTAGAAATATAAATCTGGAACTCATCAGTGTATAGATGATATTTAAAACCATGGGAGTAGATGAGATCACCAAGGGAATTAGTGTTAATTAGAATAAACCCCTAACATTTGCATAGTGCTTTCCCATTTACCAAGCACTTACATAGTGACTGGAAAATTGTGGGAGTTAAGATTGGAAATCTAAGTTGGGCTTGGAAAAGGAAAGTGAATGAAGACAAAAAGTAATACGAGAGGATGCTGACTGCACAGTGCTTTACAAGTGATTAGATTTGGAGAATAAGGTTGTTAAAGACAGTTCTAACTCTTTCATTTGGAACTATAAAAATGTGGGGTGGGAGGGAGCATGCAGAGAGATGATAACCATTATTTTGAGCATGTAAGTTTCTGGTGCTTTAAAGATACCCAGATGATTCAGGAGGAGGAGGGAGGTTTTTTTTTTTTTTTATTTTATTATTATTATTATTATTATTTTTTGAGACAGTTTCGCTCTTGTTGCCCAGACTGGAGTACAATGGTGCAATCTTGGCTCACTGCAGCCTCCACCTTCCAGGTTCAAGAGATTCTCTTGTCTCAGCCTCCTGAGTAGCTGGGATGACAGACGCCTGCCATCATGCCTGACTGATTTATTGTATTTTTAGTAGAGACAGGGTTTCACCATGTTGGCCAGGCTGGTCTGGAACTCTTGACTTCAGATGATCCACCCGCCTTGGCCCCCCAAAGTGCTGGGATTACAGGCGTGAGCCACAGTGCCTGGCTGGAGGGAGCTCTTTAGCAAGGCCAAGCCCTATTCATTCTTCAAAACTCAGTTCAAATATCACTTCTGCCAATAAATCTTCCCCCCCCGCCTCCTGGTTTGAGTTAGGGTTGTTTCTATCTTGCTATAGCTTCCATCACATACTTAGGATTGCCTCTTTACGTGTTTATGTCCCACTTGGTTCCGAAGGAATAGATGGACATGCTAAGAGGGAGATTTCAAGGAGGAAAGTAAGAATTTAAGGCAGAACAACTGTATAATGACGTTGCCATCAACCTAATTGGGGAAGACTGTGAAAGGAATAGCTTGGTGGGGAGTGGGGTCGTAGAAATTAAGAGTTTTGGAGATGATAAAATTTTAAATGCCTATCAATATCACTGAGTTCCTTAAAGGTCCTTTTGCCTTTCATGTCTAGGGCCTCAGCACCAGGGGCAGTGCCTGAAATGTATTAGGCACTCAATAAACGAGAGTGGGTGGGTGGATAGTGGATGGCAGCAATAAGATCCCAGATGAGGCTGTTTATATTCATTTGTAGTAAAGTAAACCAGGTAGTTTGTGGAACACAGAAGCAGAATAGAGAGAGCAGAGAGTGAAATTAAAGGTCATAATTCAACTACAACTTGATCTCAGATGGGACATGTTCTCTATAAAGTATGTTTTAGGTCACCTGGCCACCAGATTGAGATCAAAATTTCAAATATTCACCACACTGAGAGACTGGTGACCAAGGTATATTCACTAGATGTTTGGGGATGAAATGAAGCATTAAAAACTGCCCTTTGAATTTTTTTTCTCTATTGTAAAGATGGGACTAAGGCATTTGTATGAAACTTTTCCATAGTCCACTGAGTTTGTCATATCACTGAATAAGAATGTGAAAGGAATTTGAAATGGTACGAATAGGAAGAAATAGCTGAGTCATTTATTATTTAATGTAATTCAATAATTTATTGAGCATCTACTTTGCATCAGGTACTAATTTTATGCTATAAATACAATAATGATCAAAATATAAATGTTCTCCCTGATGGGGCTTATAGTCTAGTAAATGTAATAGTAATAATCACTAACATTTGGCTAGCACTCGCTAGCCAGACACTGTGCTCAGGGCTCTACATGCATTATATCATTTAGTCCTCATGATAACCGTTTGAATAGGCACCCCCATTTTATAGATTGGGAGGCTAGGAACAAGAGGTTTGAATAACTTACTCCAAGTCACTTAGCCTGAAAACAATGAGGCCAGGATTGGAATTCGTGTAGTCTGGCTCTGGAAGCCCTGATCTTAAGCACATACTCTATATGTATAAGCATAGAAAAATGTGTTGCAATTTTTGAATGTAGTACAAAGCTGCTGAGATTGGTATTGGATGCAAATGCCAGGAAGCTAGCATAAGACTTCAGAGGACAAAACAAAAAAAAAAAGTTTCCAATCATCAGTCAAATATGAGAAAGAATAAGAAACAAAGAGACAAACAAAAACCAAACTGAAGTGTGAAGGATACTTTTCAGATTAATCACTTCAAAGTAGTATGTCTGGGGCAGAAATTTCCTACATTCCAAAGGGAACGCATTAGAGAAATCATTGTGCACTGTAAGTCTTTAAGTGGTTCTTGTGTCGCCTGAGTCTCGCATGCCTGTTCCCACCAAATACATTGCTGGATTCACAGCACGTTGTTCCTCTGGGGAAGATGTTTGTACTCCAAGTGTCTTAAGAGTGTTTGTGTCAGAGACATTTCGTTGGGGATGTAACTGTGATATGGAAGGTTTTTTTTTTTTTTTCTGAAATTTACTGATCTTTCTTGAAAGCTTTGTATTGCATCAACTTCTTTTCTGACTCCGCGTCACTAGCTCCAGATTTTTCTCATGTAGTGCTTTTATGTCTGGCATCTTAAAGCTGTAGAAGCCAAAACCATTCCATAGTCTAGGGATGTTTGTTCTAAATTAGCACCCATGGAAGTATGACATGGTCTTTAAATGCTTGGTCCCTGGAATGATAGTGATCTGGGTTTGACCCCTAGTTCCATCACTCATTGTATAATGTCTTACACCTCACTTTCTTCATCTTAACATAGATTTAACAGTAATTCCTACATTACAGGGTTATTGTGATAATTAATACACACAGAGTTCTCAGTACTATGCCAGACTCAATACGTTTTGGCTACCATCATCTTTGATCATTTGTAATTAAGCACACCTCCCAATTAAGATCAGGTGAAAGCCTATTCAAAAAGCAGGAAGTCAAATTTTGTTATTCCTTTCCAAGGAAATTTAGATATGTTTTTAGTAAAGAAAACCTGCAAATACATAGCAAAATAGAATGTTGATAATGTAGTAGCACTCGGATTTATAGCATTTCCATGTAAAATATTTCTGCCGTGTTCCCGGGGGAATAAGTTCTTTCCTTGACACTAAATCACAGCTCATTGGGCACCATATTTTTCATTTGGAAAGTACAGAAATTAACTTATGCATATCAACTTTCTTCCTGATTTTGGGTGTCTTTAATTGGTATTGATTTCTACCTGTGAATGGGCTTGATATTACCTATTGCCACAGTGGGCTGTTGAGAATGTCCACTAAGCTCCTGTTTTACTTATATGAAAATTCACAGATAAGTGGAACATGAAATTTCAAGTTGTTTATGGTGGTGCTTTCAATCTTCTTTCAGTCAGAGATCCTAAACTGTTTCAGCCATGATTGTCTTTGGCAGTCTAGTGAAGCCTGTTGCCCCTTCTCAGAATAATGCTTTTAAATGTATAAAATAAAATCAGAGGATTACATTAAAAAAACAATTATATGGATATGTAGTTAATCAAGTATTTTTAAAACACAAATTTGTGATATAGTAACATTTTTGATTCTTCATTAAATTATTAAATGCTAAGACCCAGCAGCATGTGTAATAGCTGTTGTAATATAGTAATTAACATAAAAGTTACTTTGAGATGTCTGCAAGAACTATAAAACAAAAATCTCTGTGATTTTTGTGGATGATAAAGTCACAGGCTCTGCTTATACTACTGTTGTTAGTGGCAAATATTTATGTTAGAATTCGCTGAAAAGCAAGATGTAATTTTTTCTCATCCAAGTTCACAAACCCCTTGAATTTCATCCAGAACCCCAAAGATTCCATGATGAAAAAGAAAAAATTTTACTCATTTTGTGATTAATATGCTGAAATGCAGTTTCCATACTTTTTTGATTAATTGATGTTTTTATAAATCTTAATTGATTAAATTAATTTTTGCCATTTTAAATACAGTACCCACAAAAGAGTAAGAAGAATCCAACACACACTGGGGTCTGCTGGAGGGCAGGGGTTGGGAGGAGGGAGAGGATCAGGAAGACTAGCTAGTGGATGGTGGGCTTAATACCTGGGTGATGGAATGATCTGTGCAGCCAATGACCATGGCACACGTTTACTTATGTAACCAACCTGCATGTCCTGCACATGTGCCCCTAAACTTAAAATAAAAGTTGGAAAACAAAACAGAATAGTAGCTAACCCCCAAAAAATCACCCATATATAACACACCCAATGGCATATTCCCTGTAGCATTTTTATGTACTTCTTTCCAATTATTTTGTAATTGCCGTAATCATACTTGCATGTAATTTTGTATCTACTTTAAACTAAACATTGTATCATAGCATTTTTCATGTTGTCCTATAATGTTTACAGCCATTAAAAGTTTTAATGATTGTGTGGTATTTTCTATTTAACCATACTCTTCCTGCTAGATAGCAACATTATTACTATGATGAATAGCATATTTCATGTAAGAGCACTGCTTAAATTTTCTCTCTGTGACAAATTTGAAATATGACTCATTCTTCAAGTAAACAACCAGTAAAAAATGGTTTTAAGATGTGGTAGGGTTCAGAATTTGCCATACATTATTTTACTTTGATCTTACTTTGATTTTACTTTGATCCCCGCCCTCCAACAGACCCCAGTGTGTATTAGATTCATCTCATTTTTTTGTTTTCTGTTGTGGGTGTTGTATTTAAAATGGCAAAATTTAATATAATTAAGATGTATATAAAAACATAAATTAATCAAAAAAGTATGAAAACTGCATTTCAGCATATTAATCACAAAATGAGTAAAATTTTTCTTTTTCATCATGGAATCTTCATGCAATCAGTAGCTCATGCCTGTAATCCCAGCACTTTGGGAGGCCCAAACGGGTGGATCACCTGAGGTCGGGAATTTCAAGACCAGCCTGACCAGCACAGAAAAACCCCATCTCTACCAAAAATACAAAAATTAGCTGGGCATGGTGGCACCCGTCTGTTATCCCAGCTACTTGGGAGGCTGAGACAGGAGAATCACTTGAACCTGGGAGACAGAGGTTGCAGTGAACTGAGGTTGCACCACTGCACTCCAGCCTGGGCAACACAGTGAGACTCCATCAAAAAAAAAAAAGTTTTAGGCCAGGTGTGGTGGCTCATGCCTGTAATCCCAACACTTTGGGAGGCCAACGTGAGTGGATTGTTTGAGCTCAGGGGTTCGAGACCCAGTCTGGGCAACATGGAGAGACCCCATCTATACTGAAAAATATAAAAATTAGCCAGGGGTGGTGGCATGTTCCTGTAATCCCAGCTATTCGGGAGACTGAGGTACAAGAGTTGCTTGAACCCAGAAGGCATAGGTTGCAGTGAGTCGAGATCACACCATTGCATTTCATGTTGGCTGACAGAGTTTCTGTCTCAAAAAAACAAAACCAGTTTTAGATTTATAGAAAAATTGTGAAGACAGTACAGAGAGCTCCCATATACCCAACACCCAATTTCTCTTCTTAACATCTTACATTAGTATATTTATTACCCTTAATGAACCAATAATGATATGGTATTATTAACTAATGTCTATACTTCATTAAGATTTGCTTAGTTTTTACTTACTACTCTTTTTCTGTCCCAGGATCCCATCCTGGATACCACATTGCATTTAGCTGTCATGTCTCCTTAGACTCCTCATGGCCATGATAGTTTTTTAGACTTTTCTTGTTTTTGATGACCTTGACAATTCTCATGAGTACTGTTCAGGAATTTTGTAGAAGGCTCCCCAATTTGAGATTTGTCTGATGTTTTGCCCACGATTATACTGGGACTATTGAATTTTGTGAGGAAGACCACAGATGTAAAATGGCATTCTCATCACATCATATGGAAAGTATATGCTGTCAACATGACATTGCTTGTTAACGTTAATCTTTATCACCTGGCTAGTATAGTGTTTGTCAGGTTTATCTACCATAAAGTTGCTCTTTGTCCTCCCTTTCCCTTCGGTACTCTTTGGAAGGAAGTCACTTTGTGCAGCCTACAGTTTCACAGCGTAGCTTTATGCTCCACCACCTTACATAGCTACCTAAATTATTTGTAATTCTTCTGCATCAGAAATTTGCTGTAAGCCCCTTTTAATGGTTAACAAAGGCTTAGCGAGATTAAGGAAGTAGCCCTAGTTTCATAGTGTTTTGTGCTTTTAACTATAGTGAGCTATAGCACACTACTTCTCCTCAACTGCCCTGTGTAAAAAAGCACTCCTTGTGTAAACGTACCTAACTGTGCTTTGCCAGGTGAGCCCTTCCCACGCTGACTGAGCTGTTCAGGGTTGTTTGGCATCAATTCCTGTACTGACTCATTTCCAAAGCTAAGTATTCATTCAGCAAATAGCGTGCATTTATTTGCAAGTATAAGGTTCCCTCTGATGCTTAAGCAAGCATTTCCAGAACCACTAGAAGTTACTCAATTTTGGAGAAGGATGCTGCAGAGAAAAGGGACTGAGCTAATTCCTGCTTTAATAAATGTTTCTATATTCTGCTGAGTTTATTCACTGAAAAAAATATTTATATGTACCAAACTCTCTAGGTACAAGGCATATCATAGTAAATGAAGCCCCGGCATCATGGAATATTTTAGTGGGAGAGAGAGAATGCAAATAAATAAATCGCTCCTGGATACTATGTCAGTCAGAAGTGCTGTGAAGAAAAATAAACCAGAATAAGTGAATAGAATACTCAAGAAAGGTCTGTGAGGGCAGGACATTTGATCAGAGAACTAAAAGGTATGAGGCAAGGGCATACTAGGTAGAGGGAACAGAAACTCCAGAGGCCTCAGGATATGCTTTGCTTTGCCTGATAGCAACCAGCTGGTTAGGGGACGTGAATTAAGGTGTGAGATCAGAGAGATGGTTGCCTCTGCTTGTGTAGGACCTCAGACCACAGTAAGGCTTCTTCTGGCTTTCATTCTAAACATGATAAGTAATTATTTAGCAGAGGAACAAAATAATAAAATTCAGATTTTTAAAACATTACTCTGGTTTGTAATACTCTGATTGAAAATGGACTCTCAGGGGCAAGAGTAGAAGCAGGATGACCAGTTAGGAAGCTATTAGAGTAGCCAAAGAAAGGGAGAGTTATACCAGAAACTAGGGTAATAGCAATGGCAAAAGTGAGACATAGACAGAGTAAATATATATTATGGAGGTAGCCATGACAAGATTGACTGGTGGACTTTTTGAATTCTTGGAGTAAGAAGAGGGAACAATCAAAGACGGCTATAAAGTTTTTGTCCTGAATAATGGTACCAGTTTCCGAGATGGAGAAGACTCGCAGAGAAGCAGTTTTATACACGTTCAGTTTGAGATGACTACGGATATTCTAGTACTGAGTAGTTGAGCCTGAAGTTTACAGGAGACATTGTGCCTGGAGATACAGATTTAGGGAGGGTTACTGACGTATAGATGACATTGAAACCTGTGGGATCGGATGAGGTTATCTATGGACTAAGTATGAACAGAGAAGATGAAAGGGCACAGAACAAGGGAGTAGCAATCGCTAGTGTAGTTGCTCACACTGAACAGTCACTGTGATAGAAACTAGGAGAATTCTGTATTCTGGAAACCCAGTGAAGAAATTCCTTGAAGAAGATAGTGATCATATATGTGAGATGATGCTGAGGACACTGAATAAGATTTCACACCCTCACAGGTCATGTGAGATTCTTTTAAATTGGAAAGAGGTTATGAGGCTATCTTTCCTTCAGTGGATGAGCACTCAGATGCACAAATTTACAGTTTATTCTCCTGTTAGTCTAAGAGAAAAATAGAGGCACAGAGATGGATGTATTCACATAGTTAGTTAATCTTGCGGTTATAGCCAAAGTAGACCACAAAATGTAGATACAAGGTGGAAGCAGCTGAAAAGAAAACAAAGCCACATTTGTCAACGTGATCTTTCAGGGACTCACTTTCTCTAAGCCAGCAGCATGGATATCATCCCTGAACTATTACTACGTTATCAAAAATTATAGTCAGTTATACCTATGTAAATATTAAAGGTATTGCACAAAAAACTAAAAGCCACAGACAGGTTAAAGGGGACAGGTACAAAGATGATAAGGTAAGATGAGGCTGATTATTTTGCCATTATCAAATAAATGGTATTAAACATACAAAAAAAATGATGCCTTATCTTTAAAAATAGTATGTTCTGTTCTGATGAGTTAGAATAACTGAAAATAACATATCATGCAGCAATATTATTCTAATACCTTGTTTATTATAGAGCAGTCTTTGTAACAAAATATCCAGTTAGTTTCAATAACCCCTGTACCAAAATTTTATTAAATGCAATTCAGCCTTACAAATACAACCACCATAAAATCAACGATTGTAAGTTCTTAATGATGAAACCATGTATTGTGCCCATCATCGTACTTAGCGTAGTACTGAGTACGTAGCAAAGGCTCAGTAAATACTTGATTGATTGGTTGGCTGCTTGATGGGTGAATTGGCTGATAGATGGCATTAAGGCAAGACAGTGCATTACTAGTAAGTTACAAGAAGAGAGGCTGTATTTGCTAAGTGTTTCCAAACGTGTCCTAAGATCTGCCTTAGGCAGAAAACTTTTCCAAATGGTAAGTTTATCCAGCAAACATTATCAGTCCCCTACAGTGCTAGACTTTTACAAAAATGAAAAAGAGACACAGAACATAGTTAAGACCTTTAGAGTTCCAAAGTGTTAAAAAGGTAATGGCCTCGATATGGAAATCGAAATGGAAATTACACTAAATAATGCAACTAGGATGAGGACACCCAACAAAGTTCTTGTTTTCCCTTTTACGATTATTTTAATACCCTCTTTTGTAGAATACACTAAAAATCAGATGATTTCTCCTAAAATTTTATGTTCAATGTGCCATTCTTAGCCTCTTGGTTAATTCAACAATAATGTCACAGTGTCTGCCTCCCTGAAAGTTCACAGTCTAATTGGGAAAAATAGTGCTAAAAAATTAAAATGTGAAAAAATATGATATTCAAATATTTACAAAGTACTAAAGAAAATGACAAGTATTCCCTGAAGAATTATACATATAAATATATATATTTATTATACTTTAAGTTCTAGGGTACATGTGCACAACATGCAGGTTTGTTACATTTGTATACATGTGCCATGTTGGTGTGCTGCACCCATTAACTCATCATTTACATTAGGTGTATCTCCTAATGCTATCCCTCCCACCACCACAGGCCCCGGTGTGTGATGTTCCCCACCGTGTGTCCAAGTGTTCTCATTGTTCAATTCTTACCTATGAGTGAGAACATGCGGTATTTGGTTTCTGTCCTTGCGATCGTTTGCTGAGAATGATGGTTTCCAGCTGCATCCATGTCCCTACAAAGGACACAAACTCATCCTGTTTTATGGCTGCATAGTATTCCATGGTGTATATGTGCCACATTTTCTAAATCCAGACTATCACTGTTGGACATTTGGGTTGGTTCCAAGTCTTTGCTATTGTGAGTAGTGCTGCAATAAACATACGTGTGCATGTGTCTTTATAGCAGCGTGATTTATAATGCTTTGGGTATATCCCCAGTAATGGGATGGCTGGGTCAAATGGTATTTCTAGTTCTAGATCCTTAAGGAATCGTCACACTGTCTTGCACAATGGTTGAACTAGTTTACAGTCCCACCAACAGTGTAAAAGTGTTCCTATTTCTCCACATCCTCTCCAGCATCTGTTGTCTCCTGACTTGTTGATGATCACCATTCTAACTGGTGTGAGATGGTATCTCATTGTGGTTTTGATTTGCATTTCTCTGAATGACCAGTGATGATGAGCAATTTTTCATGTGTCTGCTGGCTGCATAAATGTCTTCTTTTGAGAAGTGTCTGTTCATATCCTTTACCTACTTTTTGATGGGGTTTTTTTTCTGGTAAATTTGTTTAAGTTCTTTGTAGATTCTGGATATTAGCTCTTTGTCAGATGGGTAGATTGCAAAAATTTTCTCCGATTCTTTAGGTTGCCTGTTCACTCTGATGGTAATTTCTTTAGCTGTGCAGAAGCTCTGTAGTTTAATTAGATCCCATTTGTCTATTTTGGCTTTTGTTGCCGTTGCTTTTGGTGTTATAGTCATGAAGTCCTTGCCCATGCCTATGTCCTGAATGGTATTGCCTAGGTTTTCTTCTAGGGTTTTTATGGTTTTAGGTCTAACATTTAAGTCTTTAATCCACCTTGAATTAATTTTTGTATAAGATGTAAGGAAGGGGTCTATTTTCAGCTTTCTACATATGGCTAGCCAGTTTTCCCAGCACCATTTATTAAATAGGGAATCCTTTCCCCATTGCTTGTTTTTGTCAGGTTTGTCAAAGATCAGATGGTTGTAGATGTGTGGTATTATTTTTGAGGGCTCTGTTCTGTTCCATTGGTCTATATCTCTGTTTTCATACCAGTACCATGCTGTTTTTGTTACTGTAGGCTTGTAGTATAGTTTGAAGTCCGATAGCATGATGTCTCCATTTTTGTTCTTTTTGCTTAGGATTGTCTTGGCCATGTGGGCTCTTTTTTGGTTCCATATGAACTTTAAAGTAGTTTTTCCAATTCTGTGAAGAAAGTCATTGATGATGGGGATGGCATTGAATCTATAAATTACCTTGGGCAGTATGGCCATTTTCACAATATTGATTCTTCCTATCCATGAACATGGAATGTTTTTCCATTTGTTTGTGTCCTCTTTTATTTCCTTGAGCAGTGGTTTGTAGTTCTCCTTGAAGAGGTCCTTCACATCCTTTATAAGTTGTATTCCTAGGTATTTTATTTTCTTTGAAGCAATTGTGAATGGGAGTTCACTCATGATTTGGCTGTCTGTCTGTTATTGGTGTATAGGAATGCTTGTGATTTTTGCACATTAATTTTGTATCCTGAGACTGCTGAAGTTGCTTATCAGCTTAAGGAGATTGTGGGCTGAGACGATGGGGTTTTCTAAATATACAATCATGTCATCTGCAAACAGTGACAATTTGACTTCCTCTTTTCCTAATTGAATATCCTTTATTTCTTTCTCCTGCCTAATTACCCTGGCCAGAACTTCCAATACTATGTTGAATAGGAGTGGTGAGAAAAGGCATCCCTGTCTTGTGCCAATTTTCAAAGGGGATGCTTCCAGTTTTTGCCCATTCAGTATGATATTGGCTGTGAGTTTGTCATAAATAATTATTATTTTGAGATATGTCCCATCAACACCTAGTTTATTGAGAGTTTTTCGCATGAAGGGCTCTTGAATTCTGCATCTATTGAGATAATCATGTGGTTTTTGTCTTTGGTTCTGTCTATATGATAGATTATGTTTATTGATTTGCATATGTTGAACCAGCCTTGCATCCCAGGGATGAAGCCAACTTGATTGTGGTGGATAAGCTTTTTGATGTGCTACTGGATTCGGTTTGCCAATATTTTATTGAGGATTTTCACAGCAATGTTCATCAGGGATATTGGTCTAAAATTCTTTTTTTGTTGTGTCTCTGCCAGGTTTTGGTTTCAGGATGATGCTGGTCTCATAAAATGAGTTAGGGAGAATTCCCTCTTTTTCTATTGATTGGAATAGTTTCAGAAGAAATGGTACCAGCTCCTCTTTGTATCTCTGGTAGAATTTGGCTGTGAATCCATCTGGTCCTGGACTTTTTTTGGTTGGTAGGCTCTTAATTATTGCCTCAATTTCAGTGCCTGTTATTGGTCTAGTCAGGGATTCAACTTCTACCTGGTTTAGTCTTGGGAGAGGGTAGGTATCCAGGAATTTATCCATTTCTTCTAGGTTTGCTAGTTTATTTGCATAGAGGTGTTTACAGTATTCTCAGATGGTAGTTTGTATTTCTGTGGGATCATTTTTATTGCATCTGTTTGATTCTTCTCGCTTTTCTTTATTACTCTGGCTAGTGGTCTATCAATTTTGTTGATCTTTTCAAAAAACCAGCTCTTGGATTAATTGATCTTTTGAAGGGTGTTTTGTGTCTCTATCTCCTTCAGTTCTGTTCTGATCTTAGTTATTTCTTGCCTTCTGCTAGCTTTAGAATGTGTTTGCTCTTGCTTCTCTGGTTCTTTTCATTGTGATGTTAGGGTGTCAATTTTAGATCTTTCCTGCTTTCTCTTGTGGGCATTTAGTGCTATACATTTCCCCTCTACACACTGCTTTAAATGTGTCCCAGAGATTCTGGTATGTTGTGTCTTTGTTCTCATTGGTTTCAAAGAACATCTTTATTTCTGCCTTCATTTCGTTATGTACCCACTAGTCATTCAGGAGCAGGTTATTCAGTTTCCATGTAGTTGAGCGGTTTTGAGTGAGTTTCTTAATCCTGAGTTCTGATTTGATTGCACTGTGGTCTGAGAGACTGTTATAATTTCTGTTCTTTTACATTTGCTGAGGAGTGCTTTACTTCCAACTATGTGGTCAATTTTGGAATAAGTGCGATGTGGTGCTGAGAAGAATGTATATTCTGTTGATTTGGGGTGGAGAGTTCTGTAGATGGCTATTAGGTCTGCTTGGTGCAGAGCTGAGTTCAAGTCCTGGATATCCTTGGTAACGTTGTGTCTCGTTGATCTGTCTAATATTGATAGTGGGATGTTAAAGTCTCCCATTATTATTTTGTGGGAGTCTAAGTCTCTTTGTAGGTCTCTGAGAACTTGCTTTATGGATCTGGGTGCTCCCGTATTGGGTGCATATATATTTAGGACAGTTAGCTCTTCTTGTTGCATTGATCCCTTTACCATTATGTAATGGCCTTCTTTGTCTCTTTTCATCTTTGTTGGTTTAAAGTCTGTTTTATCAGAGAGTAGGATTGCAACCCCTGCTTGTGTTTTTTTCCATTTGCTTGGTAGATCTTCCTCCATCCCTTTAATTTGAGCGTATGTGTGTCTCTGCACGTGAGATGTGTCTCCTGAATACAGCACGTTGATGGGTCTTGACTCTTTATCCAATTTGCCAGTCTGTGTCTTTTAATTGGGGCATTTAGCTCATTTACATTTAAGGTTAATATTATTATGTGTGAATTTGATCCTGTCATTGTGATGCTAGCTAGTTATTTTGCCCATTTGTAGATGCATTTTCTTCATAGCGTCAATGGTCTTTACAATTTGGCATGTTTTTGCAGTGGCTGGTACTGGTTTTTCCTTTCCAAATTTAGTGCTTCCTTCAGGAGCTCTTGTAAGGCAGGCCGGGTGGTGACAAATCTCTCAGCATTTGCTTGTCTGGAAAGGATTTTATTTCTCCTTCATCTATGAAGCTTAGTTGGGCTGGATATGAAATTCTGGGTTGAAAATTCTTTAAGAATGTTGCATATTGGCCCCTACTCTCTTTGGTTTGTAGGGTTTCTGTAGAGAGATCTGCTGTTAGTCTGATGGGCTTCCTTTTGTGAGTAACCCAACCTTTCTCTCAGGCTGCTCTTAACATTTTTTCTTTCATTTCAACCTTGGTGAATCTCATGATTATGTGTGTTGGGGTTGCTTTTAAGGAGTATCTTTGTGGTGTTCTCTGTATTTCCTGAATTTGAATGTTGGCCTGTCTTGCTAGGTTGGGGAAGTTCTCCTGGATAATATCCAGAGGAGTGTTTTCCCACTTGGTTCTATTCTCCCCGTCACTTTCACGTACACCAATCAGACGCAGAGTTGGTCTTTTCACATAGCCCCATATTTCTTGGAGGCTTTGTTCACTTTGTTTTACTCTTTTTTCTCTAAATTTATCTTCTCATTTCATTTCATTCATTTGATCTTCAATCACTGATACCCTTTCTTCCACTTGATTGAATCAGCTACTGAAGCTTGTGCAGGTGTCACGTAGTTCTCGTGCCATGGTTTTCAGCTCCTTCAGGTCATTTAAGGTCTTCTCTACACTGTTTATTCTAGTTAGCCATTTGTCTAATCTTTTTTCAAGGTTTTTAGCTTATTTGTGATGGGTTCAAACATCCTCCTTTAGCTCGGAGAAGTTTGTTGTTACCGATCGTCTGAAGCCTACTTCTGCCAACTCTCTGTCCAGCTTTGTTCCTTTGCTGGCAAGGAGCTGCGTTCCTTTGGAGGAGAAGCAGTGCTCTGATTTTTAGAATTTTCAGCTTTTCTGCTCTGATTTCTCCCCATCTTTGTGGTTTTATCTACCTTTGGTCTTTGATGATGGTGACATACAGATGGGGTTTTGGTGTGGATGTCCTGTTTGTTAGTTTTCTTTCTAACAGGCAGGACCCTCAGCTGCAGGTCTGTTGGAGTTTGCTGGATGTCCATTCCAGGCCCTGTTTGCCTGGGTGTCACCAGTGGAGACTGCAGAACACCAAATGTTGCTGTCTGCTCCTTCTTCTGGAAGTTTCATCTCAGAGGGGCAGCCAGCTGTATGAGGTGTCAGTCGGCCCCTACTGGGAGGTGTCTCCCAGTTAGGCTACTCAGGGGTCAGGGACCCACTTGAGGAGGCAGTCTGTCCTTTCTCAGATCTCAGACTCCATGCTGGGGGCTATAGACTAGAGCTGTTCCTATTTGGCCATCTTGGAACCACCCTCACCTTATTTCCTGAAGAATTAAAACAAGGACCCTAGGGAAAGAGAAAGTATTGAGATAAAAGATGTAGGTAATGTCAAATAGAACTTAAACAGTACATGATTACTTTAATTTTGAATTACTGTTAATATTGTTTACATTGAGTTTTAATGGGAGAATACAAATAATTAAATTTAGAATGAGGTATGATTTTATTATTTAAATATTTTTCATGTAGCCTATTATTACATTGTCATGTTAAATTTATGTATTAAATCTGCCTGTCTCATGGTAGAAGAATTCCATTAAAATTATTCATCCCCTGAAATGAGCAAAAGCACTGCTGGATTTACAGGCCTGGAAATGTTTTCTCTTCTGCTTATTTGGTGATTTCATGCATTTGAAATAATATACTCACATTGAAAATCCAGGCACTTGGATTTATCTTGCGTATTTATTTTAGGGAAAGGAAGATAGTATTTATAGGCATTTCTTCCTCTCTTGTCTAAGTGATAACTTGGGTACCTTTGTTAAGTCTAGAGCATATCCTGATAGAAAGATGTTTGACACAACTAGTCTCAAATCCCCAAATCGTGAAAATAGAATAGATAACTGAATTTTTCCGACTGAATCTATTATAATTGTCAATGAGTAGTCATATCCACTCCTACTTAAAGTAGGTTAGCTTCTTATATAACAACATTCTCTGTAGGAAAAAAGAAAAACACTTTTAAATGATTGCTATGAAACCAAAATTACTATTCTAGCCTAAAGTATGATTACAGGAAGAAATTATACAGCTGTAGTTTATATTCATCTTCCTTATATTTTTAGAAAATATAATGGTAAAGATCATTCAGGTGACTTTTGAAGACTACTTTAATTCAATAGTCATCTATACAGATTTCCTTTATGACTCAAAAATACGGATTTTTGAAAGCTAATACTACTTATTTGTGTTTTAACCACATCCTTTCATCATGACAATCTGACAGTACCAACCTCGTGTCACAGAGATTATCTATTTGATACGCTTCTCCTCCAATGGACCCAGTATTTCCTACTATATATCAGACATTCCTCCTTAAAAATATCTTCAATGTATCCTTCTCCTGTCCATAACTTCTCTGCTTCCTGCATTCTCAGTCTGAGCTAATAGTATGTTTATTCATTTCCCAAGCTAGAACCTTAACACTAGCTCTCAAAATTTATCCTTCTCTCTGAACTCCACATTTAATAAACCTTGACAATCCCTCTTCAGAAATCTCTCTCTCCTTTCTTAAGTCCTGCCATTGGATTAGTTCAGGACCTCGTTGTCTGTTACTTTAATCAATGCAATAGTCATTTTACATTCCAGTTGAACCCTAACTTTACCTCCAGAATTATCTTTTAAAAATGATTATGCCACTTCCCTGATAGTGGGAATAATTCCCTCTGAAGATTATAAAACAAAGAAACAAACACACTTCCTTAGTCTGGAATACAATGTCTTCCACTGTAAACTCCCAACTTACTAGGTGCAGCCTTATGTCGTAGTATTCCATCTGGCTACATTCACTCTCTCAGCTGTCCTTTCACGAAATTTGTCTATTTGGGTACAAATCCACAAGCTCTGATATCAACACATCTGCCTGGTCTTTTTTTTTTTTTTTTTTTTAATTATACTTTAAGTTCTAGGGTACATGTGCATAAGGTGCAGGTTTGTTACATATGTATACTTGTGCCATGTTGCTGTGCTGCACCCATCAACTCGTCAGCACCCAACTACTCGTCATTTACATCAGGTATAACTCCCAACGCAATCCCTCCCCCCTCCCCCCTCCCCATAATAGGCCTCGGTGTGTGATGTCCCCCTTCCCGAGTCCAAGTGATCTCATTGTTCAGTTCCCACGTATGAGTGAGAACATGCGGTGTTTGGTTTTCTGTTCTTGTGATAGTTTGCTCAGAATGATGGTTTCCAGCTGCATCCATGTCCCTACAAAGGACACAAACTCATCCTTTTTTATGGCTGCATAGTATTCCATGGTGTATATGTGCCACATTTTCTTAATCCAGTCTGTCACTGATGGACATTTGGGTTGATTCCAAGTCTTTGCTATTGTGAATAGTGCCACAATGAACATACATGTGCATGTGTCTTTATAGCAGCATGATTTATAATCCTTTGGGTATATACCCAATAATGGGATGGCTGGGTCATATGGTACATCTAGTTCTAGATCCTTGAGGAATCGCCATACTGTTTTTTTTTTTTTCCATAATGGTTGAACTAGTTTACAATCCCACCAACAGTGTAAAAGTGTTCCTATTTCTCCACATCCTCTCCAGCACCTGTTGTTTCCTGACTTTTTAATGATCGCCATTCTAACTGGTGTGAGATGGTATCTCATTGTGGTTTTGATTTGCATTTCTCTGATGGCCAGTGATGATGAGCATTTTTTCATGTGTGTGTTGACTGTATGAATGTCTTCTTTTGAGAAATGTCTGTTCATATCCTTTGCCCACTTTTTGATGGGGTTGTTTGTTTTTTTCTTGTAAATTTGTTTGAGTTCTTTGTAGGTTCTGGATATCAGCCCTTTTTTCAGATGAGTAGATTGCAAAAATTTTCTCCCATTCTGTAGGTTGCCTGTTCACTCTGATGGTAGTTTCTTTTGCTGTGCAGGAGCTTTTTAGTTTAATTAGATCCCATTTGTCAATTTTGGCTTTTGCTGCCGTTGCTTTTGGTGTTTTAGACATGAAATCTTTGCCCATGCCTATGTCCTGAATGGTACTACCTAGGTTTTCCTCTAGGGTTTTTATGGTATTAGGTCTAACATTTAAGTCTCTAATCCATCTTGAATTAATTTTCGTATAAGGAGTAAGGAAAGGATCCAGTTTCAGCTTTCTACTTATGGCTAGCCAATTTTCCCAGCACCATTTATTAAATAGGGAATCCTTTCCCCATTTCTTGTTTCTCTCAGGTTTGTCAAAGATCAGATGGCTGTAGATGTGTGGTATTATTTCTGAGGACTCTGTTCTGTTCCATTGGTCTATATCTCTGTTTTGGTACCAGTACCATGCTGTTTTGGTTACTGTAGCCTTGTAGTATAGTTTGAAGTCAGGTAGCGTGATGCCTCCAGCTTTGTTCTTTTGACTTAGGATTGTCTTGGAGATGCGGGCTCTTTTTTGGTTCCATATGAACTTTAAAGCAGTTCTTTCCAATTCTGTGAAGAAACTCATTGGTAGCTTGATGGGGATGGCATTGAATCTATAAATTACCTTGGGCAGTATGGCCATTTTCACGATACTGATTCTTCCTATCCATGAGCATGGTATGTTCTTCCATTTGTTTGTGTCCTCTTTCATTTCACTGAGCAGTGGTTTGTAGTTCTCCTTGAAGAGGTCCTTTACATCCCTTGTAAGCTGGATTCCTAGGTATTTCATTCTCTTTGAAGCTATTGTGAATGGGAGTTCATTCATGATTTGGCTCTCTGTTTGTCTGTTACTGGTGTATAAGAATGCTTGTGATTTTTGCACATTAATTTTGTATCCTGAGACTTTGCTGAAGTTGCTTATCAACTTAAGGAGATTTTGGACTGAGACAATGGGTTTTTCTAAATATACAATCATGTCATCTGCAAACAGGGACAATTTGACTTCTTCTTTTCCTAACTGAATACCCTTGATTTCTTTCTCTTGCCTGATTGCCCTAGCCAGAACTTCCAACACTATGTTGAATAGGAGTGGTGAGAGAGGGCATCCCTGTCTTGTGCCAGTTTTCAAAGGGAATGCTTCCAGTTTTTGCCCATTCAGTATGATATTGGCTGTGGGTTTGTCATAAATAGCTCTTATTATTTTGAGGTACGTTCCATCAATACCGAATTTATTGAGCGTTTTTAGCATGAAGGGCTGTTGAATTTTGTCAAAAGCCTTTTCTGCATCTATTGAGATAAACATGTGGTTTTTGTCTTTGGTTCTGTTTATATGCTGGATTATGTTTATTGATTTGCGAATGTTGAACCAGCCTTGCATCCCAGGGATGAAGCCCACTTGATTGTGGTGGATAAGATTTTTGATGTGCTGCTGAATCTGGTTTGCCAGTATTTTATTGAGGATTTTTGCATCGATGTTCATCAGGGATATTGGTCTAAAATTCTCTTTTTTTGTTGTGTCTCTGCCAGGCTTTGGTATCAGGATGATGTTGGCCTCATAAATTGAGTTAGGGAGGATTCCCTCTTTTTCTATTGATTGGAATAGTTTCAAAAGGAATGGTACCAGCTCCTCCTTATACCTCTGGTAGAATTCAGCTGTGAATCCATCTGGTCCTGGACTTTTTTCCGTTGGTAGGCTATTAATTATTGCCTCAATTTCAGAGCCTGCTATTGGTCTATTCAGGGATTCAACTTCTTCCTGGTTTAGTCTTGGAAGAGTGTAAGTGTCCAGGAAATTATCCATTTCTTCTAGATTTTCTAGTTTATTTGCGTAGAGGTGTTTATAGTATTCTCTGATGATAGTTTGTATTTCTGTGGGGTCGGTGGTGATATCCCCTTTATCATTTTTTATTGCATCTATTTGATTCTTCTCTCTTTTCTTCTTTATTAGTCTTGCTAGTGGTCTGTCAATTTTATTGATCTTTTCAAAAAACCAACTCCTGGATTCATTGATTTTTTGGAGGGTTTTTTGTATCTCTATCTCCTTCAGTTCTGCTCTGATCTTAGTTATTTCTTGCCTTCTGCTAGCTTTAGAATGTGTTTGCTCTTGCTTCTCTAGTTGTTTTAATTGTGATGTTAGAGTGTCAATTTTAGATCTTTCCTGCTTTCTCTTGTGGGCATTTAGTGCTATAAATTTCCCTCTACACACTGCTTTAAATGTGTCCCAGAGATTCTGGTATGTTGTATCTTTGTTCTCATTGGTTTCAAAGAACATCTTTATTTCTGCCTTCATTTCGTGATGTACCCACTAGTCATTCAGGAGCAGGTTATTCAGTTTCCATGTAGTTGAGCGGTTTTGATTGAGTTTCTTAGTCCTGAGTTCTAGTTTGATTGCACTGTGGTCTGAGAGACAGTTTGTTATAATTTCTGTTCTTGTACATTTGCTGAGGAGTGCTTTACTTCCAATTATGTGGTCAATTTTGGAATAAGTGCAATGTGGTGCTGAGAAGAATGTATATTCTGTTGATCTGGGGTGGAGAGTTCTATAGATGTCTATTAGGTCTGCTTGCTGCAGAGATGAGTTCAATTCCTGGATATCCTTGTTAACTTTCTGTCTCATTGATCTGTCTAATGTTGACAGTGGAGTGTTGAAGTCTCCCATAATTATTGTATGGGAGTCTAAGTCTCTTTGTAAGTCTCTAAGGACTTGCTTTATGAATCTGGGTGCTCCTGTATTGGGTGCATATATATTTAGGATAGTTAGTTCTTCCTGTTGAATTGATCCCTTTACCATTATGTAATGGCCTTCTTTGTCTCTTTTGATCTTTGACGGTTTAAAGTCTATTTTATCAGAGACTAGTATTGCAACCCCTGGTTTCTTTTGTTCTCCATTTGCTTGGTAAATCTTCCTCCATCCCTTTATTTTGAGTCTATGTATGTCTCTGCATGTGAGATGGGTCTCCTGAATACAGCAGACTGATGGGTCTTGACTCTTTATCCAGTTTGCCAGTCTATGTCTTTTAATTGGAGCATTTAGTCCATTTACATTTAAGGTTAATATTGTTATGTGTGAACTTGATCCTGCCATTATGATATTAACTGGTTATTTTGCTCGTTAGTTGATGCAGTTTCTTCCTAGCCTCGATGGTCTTTACATTTTGGCATGTTTTTGCAATGGCTGGTACCGGTTGTTCCTTTCCATGTTGAGTGCTTCCTTCAGGGTCTCTTGTAAGGCAGGCCTAGTGGTGACAAAATCTCTAAGCATTTGCTTATCTGTAAAGGATTGTATTTCTCCTTCACTTATGAAACTTAGTTTGGCTGGATATGAAATTCTGGGTTGAAAATTCTTTTCTTTAAGAATGTTGAATATTGGCCCCCACTCTCTTCTGGCTTGGAGAGTTTCTGCCGAGAGATCTGCTGTTAGTCTGATGGGCTTCCCTTTGTGTGTAACCCGACCTTTCTCTCTGGCTGCCCTTAACATTTTTTCCTTCATTTCAACTTTGGTGAATCTGGCAATTATGTGTCTTGGAGTTGCTCTTCTCGAGGAGTATCTTTGTGGCATTCTCTGTATTTCCTGGATTTGAATGTTGGCCTGCCCTACTAGGTTGGGGAAGTTCTCCTGGATGATATCCTGAAGAGTGTTTTCCAACTTGGTTCCATTTTCCCCCTCACTTTCAGGCACCCCAATCAGACGTAGATTTGGTCTTTTTACATAATCCCATACTTCTTGCAGGCTTTGTTCATTTCTTTCTTTTTTCTTTTGGTTTCTCTTCTCGCTTCATTTCATTCATTTGATCCTCAATCGCTGATACTCTTTCTTCCAGTTGATCGAGTCAGTTACTGAAGCTTGTGCATTTGTCACGTATTTCTCGTGTCATGGTTTTCATCTCTTTCATTTCATTTATGACCTTCTCTACATTAATTACTCTAGCCATCAATTCTTCCACTTTTTTTTCGAGATTTTTAGTTTCTTTGCGCTGGGTACGTACTGAGAAGTTTGATGGACTGAAGCCTTCTTCTCTCATCTCGTCAAAGTCATTCTCTGTCAAGCTTTGAATCATTGCTGGCGATGAGCTGCGCTCCTTTGCCAGGGGAGATGCACTCTTATATTTTGAATTTCCAGCTTTTCTGCCCTGCTTTTTCCCCATCTTTGTGGTTTTATCTGCCTGTGGTCTTTGATGATGGTGATGTACTGATGGGGTTTTGGTGTTGGTGTCCTTCCTGTTTGATAGTTTTCCTTCTAACAGTCAGGACCCTCAGCTGTAGGTCTGTTGGAGATTGCTTGAGGTCCACTCCAGACCCTGTTTGCCTGGGTGTCAGCAGCAGAGGCTGCAGAAGATAGAATATTGCTGAACAGCGAGTGTACCTGTCTGATTCTTGCTTTGGAGGCTTCCTCTCAGGGGTGTACTCCACCCTGTGAGGTGTGGGGTGTCAGACTGCCCCTAGTGGGGGATGTCTCCCAGTTAGGCTTCTCAGGGGTCAGGGACCCACTTGAGCAGGCAGTCTGTCCCTTCTCAGATCTCAACCTCCGTGTTGGGAGATCCACTGCTCTCTTCAAAGCTGTCAGACAGAGTTGTTTGCGTCTGCAGAGGTTTCTGCTGCTTTTGTTGTTATCTGTGCCCTGTCCCCAGAGGTGGAGTCTACAGAGACAGGCAGGTTTCCTTGAGCTGCTGTGAGCTCCACCCAGTTCGAGCTTCCCAGCGGGTTTGTTTACCTACTTAAGCCTCAGCAATGGGGGGCGCCCCTCCCCCAGCCTGGCTGCTGCCTTGGCGCGAGATCGCAGACTGCTGTGCTAGCAATGAGGGAGGCTCCATGGGTGTGGGACCCTCCCGGCCAGGTGTGGGATATTATCTCCAGGTGTGCCTGTTTGCTTAAAGCGCAGTATTGGGGTGGGAGTTACCCAATTTTCCAGGTGTTGTGTGTCTCAGTTCCCCTGGCTAGGAAAAGGGATTCCCTTTCCCCTTGCTCTTCCCAGGTGAGGCGATGCCTCGCCCTGCTTCAGCTCTCGCTGGTCGGGCTGCAGCAGCTGACCAGCACCGATCGTCCGGCACTCCCTAGTGAGATGAACCCAGTACCTCAGTTGAAAATGCAGAAATCACCGGTCTTCTGTGTCGCTCGCGCTGGGAGTTGGAGACTGGAGCTGTTCCTATTCGGCCATCTTGCTCCGCCCCCCCATCTGCCTGGTCTTTATCAGAAACCATTCATGTTTACCAATTTCCTACTTATCCCCACCACCAGTTCCTGATTTTATTTCTCTCTGAGACCATGAAGTCTTCCTCCTCTCCTTCAGAGCCAATGTTTGGGGCTTCTTCTTCAGCTTTGAGCTGTAGCTTTTCTCTTTCTCCTTGACCATTCTAGTATATAGCTTTCCAATACCTTCCCCAGACATTCCCCCCACAGCCCTTAACCTCAGCAGACTCTCATTATTGTCCTCATCTCCAAGTTTATCATAATCCTGCAAGTAAAACCTAGACCATACCTTGCCTTTGCATGTACCTTGCCTTTGCATGAGGTAGAAGGAATGCCTCTTGCTGGAATTTCTTTCCCTCCCCATTAACTTGCCAGTTCCTACTCAAAACAAAAGTCACGTATCAATTCCTCTATGACACCTTCATTGACTCCCCTAAATAGTAATTTACTGTATTCCTTATTTACCTGGGTTCCCAAAATATTTCGTATATTTTGTATAACACTATTCCTTTGTATTGTAAAATATTCAGCTCCCCCAGTAGATGATGAGTTTCTTACGGACAAGAAAAATATCTTTAAAAAGTGTGGGTATTTGTAATGTCTCTTAAATCCTCTTAAGAATAAGATGAAATATGGGGATAGAGAGAGAGAGGGAGGGAGAAAGAAAGAAAATAAATTTAGTATTGAAAGGAGCTTTCAAATATTTTTTTACCTTGACCTACAATAAGGAATACATTTTATGCTGTAAATGTAGTGTGCACACACACACAATGGATAGTAAAACATTTCAAAGAGTAATATTGCTTACTAATGCAGTGTACTTTATTCTAATTTTTAACACTGATTCTTGATTTGTAGAGCATGACACATAAGGATTATTTAGGGATCTTTAAAATATATTTTCATGCCTCCGTTCCAGTCCCAGAGATTTTAAATAACATGGGATGGAAACTGGACAAAGAAGTTTTTAAAAGCTGCTTGATATTTCTGATCTGCAGTTCATAGCTGAGTTGGCATGTCTAGAGCCTTGGTATTCCCACTGTGATCCATGAACCAGCAGCATTGGCATCACCTGAAAACTTGTCAAGATATGCAGAATCTTGGACCCCACGCAGAAAACTACACTGTAACAAGATCCCAGCAATCTCATAAGCTCATTCAACTTTAAGAAACACTGCCGAGCTTAGAGCATAGAGAGGCAGTTAAAGGTAATGGTTAGGAGTGCAAACTCTGGTGACCGTGGGCAAGTTACTAACTTTTCAGGCTTTAGTTTCCCCGTTTCCCGAACTAGGACATTAACAGTCTTATGACCATAGGATTCCTATGAGTGTTACATCAGATAATTTGTATTAAGGGTTTCGCACAATGCCTGGCAACTAGCCTGGCACGTAACAAGGATAAAATAAGCATCATCTATTTTTATTATTCCCAGCACCAGCAAAATTACTCACAAAGAGGAAGCATTCAAAAAATTGTTTTGTTCATTTATTGGAGACTGAGATAGGTAAAATAATTCACCAAAATTATGTAACTGTTTTACTAAAACTCTGAGAATACAAAGGAGTTCTAAAAAATAGATTAAGATTTTTTTGGATGTGTAACCTAGATTGCCCTGCTGCTAACAGTTTCTCATGTGGGAGGTTTTGGTATTTGTTGGAGTGCAAGTTTTGCTAAGCAGCTGTGTGTGTGAATCCATGTACTAGAAACAGTGGTTTCAGTGAGTTCATTTTGCGCTGGCTCATAAAAGCTGTCTCCTAAGTTGTCAAAGTTACTCACAGGCTATTAAACCATTCAGAGTGTCCATGGCCAATTGACCAGCCCTTATTTATCCTTCAGCTGCTGCCTATGTTAATTCTAATTTAAACTGTAAAGTGTATTTTTTTAAATTGTAAACCATTTTATTTTTAGCATGTATTTTCTGTACTTATTTCTGGAATGAAATTCAAAACGTGATTTTTGCCCAGAGAAATTCCTGGTCATTAGCTCATACATAACAGTGTTTTGGGGGAGGGAGGAAGATTTTACCATATAATCAAGGTCCCTTGGTTAATGGACACACTAGTGGCTGATTCTGTTCCCATTTTGATGACAGGCAGCCAAGTTTCTCCACTGAAGACAAAACCACACCTGGAGTCAAATTAGAATTCATGTCCTGAGCTGGTGATCTACCTTACAGCTCAGTGAACTATATTATTCCTTTTTGCCTGAAAAATCATGCTGAATCCACTAGAATATATAAAGGGAAGGCACCACTTCAAAAGTTCGGCTAGATACTGATAAATACATTGCATTGACTTCTGGCCAAATCAGCGTGATCAGCTTCTTCAGACTGGAAATGAAGGATTCTTATTTAAAAAAAAAAAAAAAAAAAAAAAAAAAGCTCCCCTTTCCTCAGCCCAAACACCCATTAGGGTGAGTGGAGCAGAGAGGAGTGGACACGTGAATAAGTGTATTTGCCAAAAGTCCTCAGAACAGCTGAGATTGGATAGCAACTTAATAAACTGCATAGTTCTCTATTTTTAAACAGTGGCTATATTTCATATTTAAGAAAACATTTGCCTAGGGGAAGGCTTAAGCCATTTCAGGTGTAAACTGGCACGTCTAAGTCTCCTGCTTTGTAGGTAAGTGGTGACACATCATATTCTATACTGTGTGTGTATTCATATTTAAATTTTTTTTGTTTGTACGGTTTTAGACACAATTTAAATTTACTCATCTGTTAAATGTTACACATTTATCACCTTATGGTACTGAGGCATTTATTTAATATTGTGTTAAACACCTGTTTATCCTTAAGTGGAAAATGAAAAATAATTACTCCTGAGTTTTAACATGCAGAAAAGGTAATATTTTCATCAATTTCCCCCCACTTACAGCCTATTAACATAAACTAAATAGAATACATGCTTATTAACATTTAAAATACCACTTTTAATGGGGTCTTTTGGGTTACTTTGCTAAAGCAGATTTATCGCTTTTTAGGCCAATTATAGGTGCCATGAAATACAACAGTAACCACTTTGGAATAGGCATGTATTCTATAGATGACTGATCCATTATTTTATCAGTTACCCAAGTACCCAAACTAGATCACAATTCTAAAAAAAGAATTTCCTAGCCATTCTCTCCCATGAAAACTTGAGAATACTGCTTTTGGTGAATTTAAAATACCGTTTCGGAGAAACACAAAATTTAAAATCATTTATTACAGACAAGAAATACTAATGAGAACATTTTAAAACAGTGGTCAGGTAACTCAGCCACCAAGCACTTCATCATTTATTAGGTGTATTTACTTATTCATAATAAAGGATATGTTTGACATAACATCAGACCTTCTTTCTTGGCAAATACTACCTTAAATTCTCTAGAGGTAATTCCATCGCCAGCCATTCTTTTCAAGGACAGCTTGTTATTATTACCTTGGAAACAACAGAATAACATGTACTTCATCCTGAAATTATTTATTGAAGAAGGCCCAGAAAACAGTGATTTCAAGCTTTGACTCTTGAGATACTTAATTTCAGAAAACTTTTCCTTGGTACTTAAATTTTAGAATATTCAAATTTTGTGAGAACACATTGAACTAGGAAAATTATTTTCAAAGGAAATCCATAATCCCAGCACTTTGGGAGGCTGAGGCAGAAGGATCACTGGAGCTCAGGAGTTCAAGACCAGCCTGCGTAACGTAGTGAGACCTCATCTCTAAAATAATAATAAATTTAAGAAATAATAAAAAGAAATCCAGGTCATATCTTGAAGTCAGCCTAAAATTCTACACTATTTTCATTGCTACGTTGTTGGATAATGGAATCTGATAGCTCATTTTTAACAGGAACATCAGTCAAATCATAAAGGATGCATTCTGGTTTAATATTTAGGACTTCTTAATGCTGAAAATTGAACAAATATTGTGACCCTCCCACCCCTCATGAAGTCAACAAAGCTTGAAATCAATCGGGTTTTCTAGCTAAATATCTTAATCCAGATTGATCAATCAAATCACCCTGCACCATTTTATTTCAGGATTATATTTAGGCCTTAAATCCTGTTAAAGAAATTACCATAAAATGAATTTATTACCTAATTAAGTACAGAGTTGGATTAGGAATTATATGCAGAAAATTACATTTTTTTCTAAAATCTTTTTAAAAAATCCTTTTTTTCTAAAACTTATAGTCTAAGGCAGGGGTCAGCAAACATTTCCTGGAAAAGACAAGATAGTAAATATTCTTGGCTTTATAGGCTACATGGTCTCTGTTGCAACATTTCAACTCTGCTGTCGTAGCACAAAACCATTCAGACAATATGTAAAAATATGACCTTGGCTGTCCCAATAAAACTTTATTTGCAAAAATAGGTAGTGTGCTGGGTTTGCCTACTTGTCACAGTTTGCTAACTTTTGGTCTAAGAGAAAATCTTGGCAAGACAAACAGTATCACTTCAATGGCCTTTGGAACGAATATGGCACAGGGACTCCAAGTGGTAGAAGAACCAGGACACTGATTATATTCCAAAGCTTTTTAAATCCAAAGTTGTTTTAATACCAGCAATAGTACTATACATGCTTTATAGTTGTTTATATAATACCTTCCCATCTATCATCTCTTAAGATTATGTCTGTTTCATAGATGAAGTAATAGTTGCAAAAGGCAATTCAATGGTACTAGAAACATATTTTCTGATTCCAAGCATTCAAAGTTTCTCTTGAAAGAACTCAAAGTGAAAATTCTGTAAGAAATGAAAGTGAATGGGAGAAATATGGAACATGAAAGCCAGGCAAGTTTTTTTTTCTTTTTGAGATGGAGTTTTGCTCCATCTTATTTCTTCCATGAAATAAGGTTATTAGGATAGTCCCATAGAGTATTTTGAGTTTAGCAAGACACTTAACAAAAAACTCTTGATGGAGATAAGTTGGTGAAATATCACCTGGAAAATACCTCAGGATAATGTGTGGCTTTCTGAATACAGAACCAACAAGAGTTTACAAATGAATTAATATCACCATGCTGCCAGACTCTACTTGTGACTGTATTTAGAATGAGAGAGTATGTATGTGTATTAGTCCATTTTCATACTGCTCTAAAGAACTGCCTGAGACTGGGTAATTTCTAAAGGAAAGAAGTTTAATTGACTCACAGGTCAGCATGGCTGGAGAGGCCTCAGGAAACTTACACTCATGGTGGAAGGATAAGAGGAAGCAAGGCACCTTCTTCACAAGGTGGCAGAAAGGAGAAGTGCTGAGTGAAGCGGGGAAGAGCCCCTTATGAAACCATCAGATCTGGTGAGAACTCACTATCACAAGAACAGGATGGGGGAAACGTCCCCCTTGATTCAATTACCTCCACCTGGTCTCTCCCTTGACATATGGGGATTATGGAGATTACAATTCAAGATGAGATTCTGGGTGGGGACACAGCCAAACCATATCAGTATGTATTTTGAAGTTTTTAAAAATATCCCTATTAAATATATAGATTATAAGTGCTGGAGGAATGAATCAGGATTCAAAACGATCTCAGACTAAAAATTTAGACTGAAGAGGATATTTAATAAATGAAAAGAGAAAAACTGATACGTGATGACTCTTTGAAGGATAGCAGGTAAAAGTTACGAGGAGGGAGATTTTGGTTCAATTTAAGGAAGAATATTTAACGATTATGGCTCTGCTATGATGGGATGACCCACCTCCATAGAGTGGAATGGAGGGAAGATGACATGCTTCAGTGCTGTGCTTTTCAACCTTTTTTTTTTTTTGGTATACCCATCACCTGAAGATCAAGTTAAAAGGCAATTCCTGATGCAGATGGTCTGGGGAGGGACTTGATATTTCGTATTTCTAACAAACTCCAGTGATGCCATTGTTGCAGTCCCTGACTGTCCACATTCTGAGTGTCAAGGCTTTACGGTCCCACCCACCTGGCTGCACCACTTACTCCTGAGTTCCTTGGAACATAGTTAACATCTCAATCTAATCTTTCTAACCTGGTAAAATGGAGGTAGTGATACTTACATATCACGGGACTCTTGGGAGGATTAAACAAGATTGTATGTGCTGACACTTAATGAATACTTAATAAATGTCAATTTCCTTTCCTCCTTCACTTCCTTATTAGAACTGAGCTGCAGTGGCATAACCAACTGTCAGGAATTCTGAAACAGGAGTTCTCCTGTTTTGCGGGTCTCTTACAAATATATTGTAAGCTGAGAAAGTGGAAGTTCAGTGGCTCTTTCCTGTCCTTTCTTGGCTTTAAGTCTAAATTAGATACAAATTTGGTATCCACCATTAACCACCACTGCTCCCATGCCCCCCACAATTTGTCTTTGTGAAGGAGGTATTTGTGGGTTGATTGCAGGGTGATGGGCCTCAGTTTAGCTAAACAAGTGATTTCCTTTTCCCCACAGGAGATAGCTTCCCCAGGCCATGCGTGCCACCTGATCGTGCAGCATCAGGACGCCCTTCCAAATCCCCCAGAAACTATGCTGAGTGCTGCTTACCTTGCCCTATATCTCACAGGCCATTCTATTTCCAGCTTAAATTCTGAGTTCTCCCAGAGGTCACTCTGAAGGCTGCAGACTTGCCATGTTTCAGCTGGTTAAGCTGGGTTTGCTTAAGGTTAAGCTGAAATTGCTGCTGGGTTTGAGGATGCCTGCAGGTGTCCTGTATGAGGCAAATCTTACACTTTTCAGTTTTCAATCTCTCTATTGATAGTAGTTAAGCACTGCCTCTTTAGTTAACAACAGATCCTGCTATTGGAGCCAATAAAGCAAGAATTTTCACTAAATTGTTTCTGTGCTCACTTCAACTACAACTGTAGCCTCAATGGGAGGGAACACACTGGATGGACCAATACACACCACACACATGTATCCCATGACTGTCTCCCCACTCAGAGGGATCTGAACACAGGAACATGGGTTAGTCTCCTTAATGCTGGCTCAGGCCTATCAATTTGGTTTCATCGGCTCCCACCTGACTTCTCCCTTCTTTATTTCCTAGCTGCAGCTAAGATGCCCTGAGGGTGACTGAATTTAGGATACCATTCACCTGTTTACTGCAGTTTTAAGCCTGATGTTCAGTCTGGACTCTCTTCCTGACTAAATAATTAAAATTGTGTCTAAAACAGCACAAACGAGAGAAAATTTAAATATGAATACACACACACAGTATACAATATGGTGTATCACAACTTACCTACAAAGCAGGAGACTTAGACGTGCCAGTTTATCCACTTGGAATGACTTAAGCCCTCCCCTAGGCAAATGTTTTTAGACTGTCTCATCTAAATTGTTCAGACATAAGCTGTATTTCTGTGTTTCACTGACAGTTCTGATGCCACCATATGAGTCAATAGGAAATACAATCCCAGAACTGAAGAAGTGTGATTAATCCAAAGAATCTGATCCCATTTGACGTTTGTGCTGTACCAAGGAAGTAAAGGACTAAAAACCAACTAGTAAAACCAGGTAGTGTGGAACCAGTTCCGATATGTTAAAATCCCTCTCCCAGCCAGGCGCGGTGGCTCACGCCTGTCATTCCAGCACTTTGGGAGGCCAAGGCGGGTGGATCACTTAAGGTCAAGAGTTCAAGACCAGCCTGACCAAGATGGTGAAACCCATCTCTACTAAAAATACAAAAAAATTAGCCGGGCGTGGTGGCAGGTGCCTGTAATCCTAGCTATTCCAGAGGCTAAGGCAGAGAATTGTTTAAACCTGGAGAGGCAGAGATCGCACGCCACTGCACTCCAGCCTGGGCAACAGAGCAAGACTCCGTCTCAAAAAAAAAAAAAAATCCCTCTCCCACATCCCCTATCACATATCCCATGCCCTAATCACTAACCACCACCATCATCTTCATTTTTCTTCAATAAGTTTAATAAATAAGTTTAAATAGATACACTGTATAGTTCCAGAAATAGGAGATCAGAACCCCTCTTTTCGGTAAAGTTTGAACTTTGGTCTCTGTATCAGCTAGTGCTCTCCAGAGAAACAAAACCAGAGTAGGTATTGGCTCACACAAATCGTGAGGGCTGGCAAATTCAAAATCTGAAGGGCAGGGAAACAGACTGGAAACTCTTGGACAGGAACTGATGCTTCAGTTTTGAGGCAAAATTTCTTCCTCAGGGAAACCTCAATTTTATTCTTAAGGCCTTTCAACTGATTGGATAAGACTTGGCCAAAGTATCAACGATGATCTCCTTTACTTAAAGTCAGTTAATTGTAGATGTTAACTATATCCACAAAATGTATTTACCAAGCAACATCGAGATTAGTGTTTCACTGAATAATTGGGACTATAGTCTAGCCAACTTGACACATAAAACTATCCATTACAGTCCTTATGAACAGAAAAATCTTCCACATCTATATTTGAGTAGTAATCTCTGTATTAGTTCAGAGAGCTTAGGAAAACCGTATCACTCCAGATCTACAAAACACAAGGCAGGAGTGTAGGCAATTATTGAAATATTTAAATTATGAGTTTTTGTTTGTCTGAATTAGTAGGGCACACAACCTCACTTCACTAGAAACTTGGTTGTCTTCTATTCCCAAACCTGCTCTTGAGGGACAGCAGTGCCATGAAATCAGCAGCTAATTAATGGTACTCTGTATCAGGGCAGGGACATGGAAAAACCTTAGAATGCATGTTTGGTTGTTGTGATTTTTCCATAATTCCCAGTACTCCCCAGGATAAGAATCTCTTACCCTACTTTGCTGAGATAATGATTTGAGTTTCCTCATAAATCAAGATGCTATTGCTCCTACTACCCTTTTGTTTTCCCCTCTAGAGTCAGATAAAAAGGTGTCTTTCTCAATTTGAAGCCAAACTTCAAGCTAAACTTTCAAATTCACATACTCTGATCTTGGATCACATTCTCCTAACCCGATATGTTAAGTTTCTCTTTCCCACTTCCTCCTCCTCTTTGCTCTTCTGTCTGCCTGCTCTGATTAGTTACTTTTCTATGCATTTCCTACCTCTCCCTACCAGACTTCTTAGATGTAGTAAGTAGACAACCACACGTCTATAGTCTCACTACTTGTTCTTTCTCCAATTTCCTATACTATTGTCTCTACTCTCAACAGCCTACTGAAACTAAGCTTGGGAATATTCCTGGGGTATACCCACTTGGCGAAATCAATGGCTACTTTCCAATCTGATGTTCTATTGTTGCCACCATTGTAAACAGGTAATCAACCCTTCTTCAGACACCATTCTTCTCTGGCACCCTACACTAATGACTCTCCTCTGAAATCTCACTTTTCCTATCTCCCTCATGGGATTCTTTTACCTCAGAATCCACTCTCTTGCTAACCCCATTTTCTAAAACTTGCTGCATCTTTGAATAGCTCTTTTTTGGACATCTCATGCCTTCTTAAAAATGTTACTAATTTTTTGCATTTGGCAAATGTTTGCAAGCCTTTACTGTGTGTCACTGCTATACTGGGTGCCCCCCTAGATAAATGAGAAATAAGGGTGATTGTTTTCTACAAGATAATTGAGAAATAAGGGTGATTGTTTTCTATATTATTCCAAAGAGAAGAGGTAAAAAGTTTCTTTCATTTTGTTTTGTTTGATACTTTTGTGATCACTGGTTGTTTTTAATATTTCACTGAAGTATTAAATGGGAACTATGTATTGAAACATAATAAATTATGCTAGTTTTCCTTGCTAAATCATAGTTTACTATATTTTAAGATCAAGGACTATATTTTACTCATCTGTGTATCTGCTGGGACTTCATATTTATTAAATGGGTACTAAAACATTAAAATTATTTTTTATGACAAAAAATACATCAAACTAATGTAAGTTACACTGGTTGACTCACGCTGATTAGAAACTACAACTGGTAGTTAGTAAAAATAGAACTAATTATTTAATAAATAAGATTGAGATTGGAAAATCGTTTTGAATATGGAATGCAGGAGAAATAAGAAGTCTGGAAGTGAACGCTTACGAACTAGGTCTCTATATTGATGACTCCAAAATTTGTATCTGTAGCCCCTCCCCTCAATGTTTACAAGTCTCCTCCCACTTCCACTAGAATTTACCAAGCACATATCATAATTTACCTTCTCCTCTACCATGAATTTTCATGCACACCAGTGATACTATTATTCTCACAGATAACTAGGTTAACATTTTAAATCTGTCTTTAGCTTGTAAGATACTGAAAATAAAGATGATATTGTATATTTTATATACATACAATATACAAGATATCTCATAACTATAATTATCTTTTACCTATACTAATTCAATTGACTGTTAATCAATTATAGTCAGTAAATTGTTAAAATTAGTGTTCATGCATCTTTCCTGATTTAAAAAAATTAGTAAAGAGTCTATAAGAAAATTCTGGCTGAACAAAGAAAAATGCTTAAGTGAAATAAACACTGAAGTTTATGTTCGTGTTCTCTTTACCTTTGGGAAAAATAAAATAAAATTCCACCTCTTAGCTCTAATCTTTCTCCACTAAGCAAGTAGATGCATTGTCAGATTTAAAATGATAATTGCATGTTTAGTAGGTGAGTAAATTTAAGAACCTGCAGTCAAACCCACAGGGAAAATGAAACTAAGACAAAAAATTAAAGACATCTGACAGCAGAAAATATTTGGTATAGTTTCTATTTCCTATCCTTTCAGAGCTAAGTCTGGATTTTAATTAATATTTTTTCCGATATCTTGACTCAAGCATTCTATGCTGAAGGAATTATTGAAAGATTGACTAGCAGACTTTTGATGTAGCAATAAATATTTATGATCTGCTGAGTGTATTTTTATATTATTCATTGACTAAGTCCTTAGATCTCTTGCTTCCCTAGACCAGTAATTAGAGAGATGAAATACAAGTTTATGCTTTCTCTGTCAGTTTCATGAGTAGAATTCAAAATGGAAAGGGTAACAATCACATGCCCTCAACAGTCATTGATTACTGTTTATGTAGAAAAGTTAGCATGTCTGTGTAACTAAAACTGAAAATACAGTGTACAAAAAAGATATCATGTATCTGTTTCATGTGTTCTAGACCTAAGAAAACTAATTTATTTACAGTCAGCTAAAGGGCTAACCGCCCTTTCCATATTCAAGTCCATTATTTTCATTAAGATTATCCAACTGGCTATCAGTTAACTGGTATATCTAGTCCTATTACTAATAATTCTTCTGCCTTTTAGAATTCATGAAAAACTGAGACAAGATTTTCAAAGCTTCAGCATTTCATAAAATACCTTAAAATCATTTTCATTGTTTTCTTTATTGTACTTATTAGATGTTTATGACCTCAAGAGTTACATCCCCAGTCATCCTGATAGGCTTGGCATTTTGTTTTTCTTTTCTTCTGATTTGCTTGCTTTAGGACTTGGGCAGGCTAACTAGCCCATTCAAATATAGGTAATTCTGTCACTGAGTGATTCTTCCTATGGGCCACAACTTGTGAACAAAAACAAGACTGTTATGTCAAGATAAAATATAATCTGGGTCCGCTGGCAAGATGGCCAAATAGGAACAGCTTCGATCTGCAGCTCCCAGCAAGATTGAGGCAGAAGGCAGGTGATTTCTGCATTTCCAACTGAGGCACCTCGTTCATCTCACTGGGACTAGTTAGACAGTGGGTGCAGCCCATGGAGGGTGAGCCAAAGCAGGGTGGGGCATCGCCTCTCCCGGGAAGTACAAGGGGTTGGGGAATTCTCTCCCCTACCCAAGGGAAGCCATGAGAGACTATACCAGGAGGAACGGTGCACTCCAGCCCAGATACTGTGCTTTTCCCACAGTCTTCACAACCAGCAGATGAGGAGATTCCCTCCGGTGCCTACCCCACCAGGGCCATGGGTTTCAAGCACAAAACTGGGCAGCCATTTGGGCAGACACCAAACTAGCTGCAGGAGTTTTTTTTTGTTTGTTTTTTTCTTTTCATACCCCAGTGGAACCTGGAGCACCAGCAAGACAGAACCATTCACTCCCCTGGAAAAGGGGCTGAAGCCAGGTAGCCAAGTGGTCTGGCTCAGTGGACCCCACCCCCACAGAGCCCAGCAAGCTAAGATCCACTGGTTTGAAATTCTCGCTGCCAGCACAGCAGTCTGACCCTGACCTGGGACGCTTGAGCTTGGTAGCGGGAGGGGTGTCCACCACTGCTGAAGCTTGAGTAGGTGGTTTTCCCCTCACAGTGTATACAAAGCTGCCAGGAAGGATGAACTGGGAGGATCCCACTGCAGCTCAGCAAGGCCACTGCAGCCAGACTGCCTCTCTAGAATCCTCATCTATGGGCAGGGCATCTCTGAAAAAAAGGCAGCAGCCCCAGTCAGGGACTTACAGATAAAACCCCCATCTCCCTGGGACAGAGCTCCTGGGGGAAGGGGTGCTGTGGGCACAGCTTCAGCAGACTTAAATGTCCCTACCTGACAGCTCTGAAGAGAGCAGTGGTTCTCCCAGCACAGCATTCAAGCTCTGCTAAGGGACAGACTGCCTCCTCAAGTGGGTCCCTGACCTCTGTGTATCCTGACTAGCAGACACCTCCCAGTAGGAGCTGACAGACACCTCATACAGAAGAGCTATGGCTGGCATCTGGTGGGTGACCCTCTGGGATGAAGCTTCCAGAGGAAGGAACAGGCAGCAAACTTTGCTGTTCTGCAGTATCCGCTGGTGATACCCAGGCAAACAGGGTGTGGAGTGGACCTCCAGCAGACTCCAGCAGACCTATAGCAGAGGTCTGACTGTTAGAAGGAAAACAAACAGAAAGGAATAGTATCAGCATCAACAAAAAGAACGTCCACTCAGAGACCCTATCCTAAGGTCCCCAACATCAAGGACCAAAGGTAGATAAATCCATGAAGATGGGGAGAAACCTGTGCAAAAAGGCTGAAAATTCCAAAAACCAGAATGCCTCTTCTCCTTCAAAGGATCACAACTCCTCACCAGCAAGGGAACAAAACTGGGTGGAAAATGAGTTTGATGAATTGACAGAAGTACACTTCAGAATATGGGTAATAACAAACTCCTCCAAGCTAAAGGAGCATGTTCTAACCCAATGCAAGGAAGCTAAAACCTTGAAAAAAGGTTAGATGATTTGTTAACCAAAATAAACAGTTTAGAGAAAATATAATTGACCTGATGGAGCTGAAAAACAGAGCAAGAGAGCTTCTTGAAGCATAAACAAGTATCAATAGCCGAATCGATCAAGTGGAAGAAAGTATATTAGAGATTGATATCGGCTCAATGAAGTAAAGCAAGAAGACAAGATTAGAGGAAAAAGAGTGAAAAGAAATGAACAAAGCCTCCAAGAAATATGGGACTATGTGAAAAGACCAAACCTACGTTTCTTTGGTGTACCTGAAAGTGACAGGGAGAATGGAACCAAGTTGGAAAACACTCTTCAGGATATCATCCAGGAGAACTTCCCCAACCTAGCAAGACAGGCCGACATTCAAATTCAGGAAATACAGAGAACACCACAAAGATACTCCTTAAAAGCAACCCCAACACACATAATCATGAGATTCACCAAGGTTGAAATGAAAGAAAAAATGTTAAGAGCAGCCTGAGAGAAAGGTTGGGTTACCCACAAAAGGAAGCCCATCAGACTAACAGCAGATCTCTCTACAGAAACCCTACAAACCAAGGAGAGTAGGGGCCAATATTCAACATTCTTAAAGAATTTTCAACCCAGAATTTCATATCCAGCCCAACTAAGCTTCATAGATGAAGGAGAAATAAAATCCTTTCCAGACAAGCAAATGCTGAGAGATTTTGTCACCACCAGGCCTGCCTTACAAGAGCTCCTGAAGGAAGCACTAAATATGGAAAGGAAATACCAGTACCGGCCACTGCAAAAACATGCCAAATTGTAAAGACCATTGACGCTATGAAGCAAATGCATCTACAAATGGGCAAAATAACTAGCTAGCATCATAAACACAGGATCAAATTAACACATAATAATATTAACCTTAAATGTAAATGAGCTAAATGCCCTAATTAAAAGACACAGACTGGCAAATTGGATAAAAAGTCAAGACCCATCAGTATGCTGTATTCAGTAGACCCATCTCATGTGCAAAGACACACACAGACTCAAAATAAAGGATGAAGGAAGATCTACCAAGCAAATGAAAAGCAGAAAACAAGCAGGGGTTGCAATCTTACTTTCTGATAAAACAGACTTTAAACCAACAAGGATCAAAAGAGACAAAGAAGGCCATTACATAATGGTAAAGGGATCAATGCAACAAGAAGAGCTAACTATCCCAAATATATATGCACCCAATACAGGAGCACCCAGATCCATAAAGCAAGTTCTTAGAGACCTAAAAAGAGACTTAGACTCCTGCACAATAATGGGAGACTTTAACGCCTCACTGTCAACATTAGACAGATCAATGAGACAGAAAATTAACAAAGATATCCAGGACTTGAACTCAGGTCTGGACGAAGCAGACCTAGTAGACATCTACAGAACTCTCCACCCCAAATCAACAGAACATAATTCCTCTCAGAACCACATCGCCCTTATTCTAAAATTGACTACATATTTGAAAGTAAAGCACTCCCCAGCAAATGCAAAAGAATGGAAATCATAAGTCTCTCAGACCACAGTGCAATCAAACTAGAACTCAGTATTAAGAAACTCACTCAAAACCACACAACATCATGGAAACTGAACAACCTGTTCCTGAATGACTACTGGGTACATAACGAAATGAAGGCAGAATAAAGATGTTCTCTGAAACCAATGAGAACAAAGGACACAATGCACTAGAATCTCTGGGACACATTTAAGCAGTGTGTAGAGGGAAATTTATAGCATTATATACCCACAAGAGAAGGCAGGAAAGATCTAAAATTGACACCCTAACATCACAATTAAAAGAACTAGAGAAGCAAGAGCAAACAAACTCAAAAGCGAGAAGGCAAAAAATAAGATCAGAGCAGAACTGAAGGAGACAGAGACACAAAAAAATCTTTAAAAAAATCAATGAATCTAGGAGCTGGTTTTTAGAAAAGGTCAGCAAAATAGATAGACTACTAGTCAGACTGATAAACAAGAAAAGAGAGAAGAATCAAATATATGCAGTAACAAATGATAAAGGGGATGTCACCACCGATCCCACAGAAATACAAGGTACCATCAGAGAATAATATAAACAACTCTACCCAAGTAAACTAGAAAATCTAGAAGAAATGGATAAATTCCTGGACACATACACCATCCTAACACTAAACCAGGAAGAAGTCAAATCCCTGAATAGCCCAATGCCAAGTTCTGAAATTGAGGCAGTATATAATAGCCTACCAACAAAAAAAAAGTGAAGGACCAGACAGATTCACAGCCAGATTCTACCAGAGGTACAAAGAGGAGCTGATACCATTTCTTCTGAAACTATCCCAAACAACAGAAAAAAAAGGAATCATCCCTAACTCATTTTATGAGGCCAGCATCATCCTGCAACCAAAACCTGGCAGAGACACAACCAAAAAAGAAAATTTCAGGCCAGTATCCCTGATGAACCTCAATGCAAAAATCCTCAATAAAATACTAGCACACCAAATCCAGCAGCACATCAAAAAGCTTACTGACCACAATCAAGTCGGCTTCGTCCCTGGGATGCAGGGCTGGTTCAACATACGCAAATCAGTAAACATAATGCATGACAAAAACCACAATTATCTCAATAGATGCAGAAAAGGTCTTTGATAAAATTCAACACCCCTTTATGCTAAAAACTCTCAATAAACTAGGTATTGATGGAATATCTCTCAAAATAATAAGAGCTATTTATGACAAACCCACAGCCAATATCATACTGAATGACCAAAAACTGGAAGCATTGCCTTTGAAAACTGGCACAAGACAAGGATGCCCTCTTTCACCACTCCTATTCAACATAGTATTGGAAGTTCTGGCCAGGGCAGTCAGGCAAGAAAAAGAAATAAAGGCTATTCAAATAGGAAGAAAGGAAGTCAAATTGTCTCTGCTTGCAGATGACATGATGATATATTTAGAAAACCCCACCGTCTCAGCCCAAAATCCCCTTAAGCTGATAAGCAACTTCAGCAAAGTCTTGGGATACAAAATCAATGTGCAAAAATCACAAGCATTCCTATACACCAATAACAGACAAACAGAGAGTCAAATCATGAGTGAACTCCCATTCACAATTGCTACAAAGAGAATAAAATACCTAGGAATCCAACTTACAAGGGATGTGAAGGACCTCTTCAAAGAGAACTACAAATCACTGCTCAAGGAAATAAGATAGGACACAAATGGAAAACCATTCCATGCTCATGGATAGGAAGAATCAATATTGTGAAAATGGCCATACTGCCCAAAGTAATTTATAGACTCAATGCTACCCCCATCAAGCTACCATTGACTTTCTTCACTGAATTGGAAAAAACTACTTCAAATTTCATACAGAACCAAAAAAGAGCCCACACAGCCTAGGCAATCCTAAGCAAAAAGAACAAAGATGGAGACATCATGCTATCGGACTTCAAACTATACTACAAGTCTACAGTAACAGCATGGTACTGGTACGAAAACAGAGATATAGACCAATGGAACAGAACAGAGGCCTCAGAAATACCACCACATATCTACAACCATTTGATCGTCGATAAACTTGACAAACACAAACAATGGGGAAGGGATTCCCTACTTAATAAATGGTGTTAGGAAAACTGACTAGCCATATACAGAAAGCTGAAACTGGACCCCTTCCTTACACCTTATACAAAAATAAGTTCAAGATGGATTAAAGAGTTAAATGTTGAGACCTAAAACCATAAAAACCCTAGAAGAAAACCTAGGCAATACCATTCAGGACATAGGCATGGGCAAAGACTTTATGACCAAAACACCAAAAGCAATGGCAACAAAAGCCAAAATCAACAAATGAGATCTAATTAAAGAGCTCTGCACAGCAAAAGTAACTATCATCAGAGTGAACAGGCAACCTAAAGAATGGGAGAAAATTTTTGCAATCTGTCCATCTGACAAAGGGCTAATATCCAGACTTAAACAAATTTATAAGAAAAATCAAACAACCCCATCAAAAAGTGGGTGAAGGATATGAACAGACACTTCTCAAAAGAAGACATTTATGCAGCCAACAAACATGAAAAAAAGCTCATCATCACTGGTCATTAGAGAAATGCAAATCAAAACCACCATGAGACGCCATCTCATGCAGTTAGAATGGTGATCGTTAAAAAGTCAGGAAACAATAGATGCTGGAGAGGATGTGGAGAAATAGGAATGCTTTTATACTGTTGGTGGGAGTGTAATTAGTTCAACCATTGTGGAAGACAGTGTGGCGATCCCTCAAGGATCTAGAACTAGAAATACCATTTGACTCAACAATCTCTTTACTGGGTATATATCTGAAAGATTATAAATCATTCTACTATAAGGACTCATGCACACATATGTTTATTGCGGCACTGTTCACAATAGCGAAGACTTGGAACCAACCCAAATGCCCATCATGATAGACTGGATAAACAAAATGTGGCACATATACACTATGGAATACTATGCAGCCATTATAAAAGGATGAGTTCATGTCCTTTGCAGGGACATGGACGAACTAGAAACCATCATTCTCAGCAAACTAACACAAGAACAGAAAACCAAACACCACATGTTCTCACTCATAAATGGGAGGTGAACACTGAGAACACATGGACATAGGGAGGGGAACGTCACACACTGGGGCCTGTTGGTGGGTGGGGGGCTGGTTGAGGGATAGCACTGGATAAATACCTAATGTAGATGATGGGTTGAAGGGTGCAGCAAACCACCATGGCACATGTATACCTGTGTAACAAACCTGCATGTTGTGCACATGTACCCCAGAACTTAAAGTATAATTAAAAACACCATCTATGTTTACATTATGTAATACTATTCAGTTCAAGCAGTCAAATGTGAAATTAGATACACAAAATTTGAAGTGATTAATTTTAGTCTAAGTCTTAAGAAATGCCAAATAAATAGATGAAATGAATCTTGAAATTGTATAAGCTTATATAAACAAACATCCACATAGTTGGAAGACAAGTGTGAATGTAACCCCAAACCCACTAGGAATATGGCAGTTCAGTCATTTATAATTGTTGAACTTGACTCCTCTAAGCCACAGTTGCATCTTCTATGTCATGGGGACACTATATATTCTTCATCACACTACTTCAAGGATTAAAATAAATGAAGGTTCTGGAATGCTTGACTGACTTCTTGGCATACAGTTCTTGTTCTTAGCAGTAGCTGTAGTTATTATTAGCCAATATAGCCATTTCTCCCTGATCTCCAACAACATATTTATTCAGTAGAAAGGATTTAATTAGCTGTTTTGCATTATCTATACCAAAAAAGTAGCAAATTTAAAATATTTAAAATTTTGCTTTTCAGTTAATATGCCACCACATGGTTATGATTTTTGCATTTTACAATGATTTGAAGGAACTTGATATAAAATAAAGTGCTAATGCTATAAGTATATAAAAATCATAGTAGATTTAGTTTTAAAAGCAAGAAATTTTCATTGTTTCTGACTCTGTTGTTAATCATATTTTGCTGGAATGGAAAATGTAACACAGAAATAAACAGATTAACATACAGACATGTGGACCTATCTACGTGTATATTTACATAGATACATGTTCAATAGCAGTACAGAGGGAGGGGGCAACTTAATATCTTTGGTGATGATTCTCTGCTCACTTATTCCAATCAGCTTCAGTAGGGTATAATAATTGTAACATTGCAAACAGCAGGGGATTAGATTGTTTTTCTCTGTGCCATTTGTCTGTTGTGTCTGAGAATAAAATAATCTTCCATTGTCTGCAGTGAAATTGCTTCACATTTCCCTGAAACCCCTAGGCTAGTGACATTATTCATCCCCTTAAGAATCTGTGTGCAGTGTCCAACATGGAGAGGGTAGTGGTGGGTATACGCCCTATGGAGAAAGTAGTAGATGTCTGATAAAATAAGGTACCATATTGCTCTCCCTTTCTCTTCACATAAATCAGACAGATAATAACTATCTTTCTCTGGATTCCAAAATTTCAGTGCAGCCAAGACAAATTTTGTTCTTCCTTTTTGCCATGTGTTTGAGGGAGTTTTAATTGGCAATCCTTGGTGTATATGGCCCAATGAACAGGCTGACTCCTTGATACTTGTATAAAATATTGCTCTTTCTCAAACTGAAATTGGAAATAAAAGGGTCCAAGTTTGAACAATCAAAGTCTGTCAATGAAGATTCACATCTGCCAAGTCTGTTTCCCTTTTAACAAGTTAGAAGGGCTCTCATCAAACCCTGGACCCATGTGTATGCAATATACAGTCATATTTTTATTTAGCACGGCACGTTTGTTCTTTCTGCCAGCCATTTTATGAAGCTCAGCAACTTAATGCTGCACCACTTCTGAAATCCATATGGGAGAAATATTCTGGCAGCCCTCATTTCAGCAAGGCAGCAGGGGCCCTGTAATTTCTCACAAATGAAGGGAGTGAAGGAGCAGATCAACATAATAGAATATGTTATACTACCAGTTAAGGCATGTTGATTGGCTTGCAATTGAAGCACTAGTCAGAACCCTTTCCAGAATTACCATGTAGGGTGATAGAGACCCAAGGGGTGAGTGCTTCTCCAACCAAGCAGCTCCACCAGTAGACATCCTGCGACACCCAGTGTGGGTATTCAGGACTAGCACCCAGCTCACAATGCAGCAAACAGTACCTTTTTTCAAAAGCAATTCAAGATACCAACTTCTCAGAACGTTGTCTGGAGTTGGAGTCATGAAAGAGGGGTTTTTGGCCAGGCGCGGTGGCTCACACTGTAATCCCAGCACTTAGGAGGCCAAGGTGGGCGGATCATGAGGTCAAGAGTTCGAAACCAGCCTGGCCAACATGGTGAAACCCCGTCTCTACTAAAAATACAAAAAAATTAGCCAGGCGTAGTGGTGTGCACCTGTAGTCCCAGATACTAGGGAGGATGAGGCAGGAGAATTGCTTGAACCCGGGAGGTGGAAGTTGCAGTAAGCTGAGATCATGCCACTGCACTCCAGCCTGGGTGACAAAGCAAAACTCTGTCTCAAAAAAAAGTATTTTTTCCCCCTCTTCTACATCAATTTCATGGTATCAGAAACTAAATTCTACTTTCCTCTGGCTAAAAACACTGCTCTGGCTGGCTGTGTTGGCTCACGACTGCAATCCCACAATTTTTGGAGGCCAAGGTGGGCAGATTGCTTGAGTTCAGGAGTTCAAGACCAGCCTGGGCAACATGACAAAACTCCCATCTCTACCAAAATATACAAAAATTAGCCAGACATGGTGGCATAAGCCTGTAGTCCCAGCTCCTTGGGGAGCTGAGGTGGGAAGATCAGTTGAACCCTGGAGGTGAAGACTGCAGTGAGCCAGGATAGTGCCACTACACTTCAGCCTAGATGACAGCGAAAACTTGTCTCAAATAAATATAAAAACACTGCTCTACGTGCCTTAAAAATGTGTGTACATGCATAGGTCAGGTAGTAAACCACACACACACACACACACACACACACACACACACAATTACAAAAACCTTCAACCATGTGGCAGGAGGTAGCAGTCTGAAATGAAACAGATGCATCCATCCTTTTTTCATCCCTTTCACTCTCTCTCCTTATTATTCATTTTTCTTGCTCAGTCAGAACTGCATGCTATTAACAGTTGCGGGTAGAGTTAGAATAAACTGTTGGAAAGTGTGACCAGAGACAGTTCCCAGCTACACCCCAGCCAGCTGTCCCCTCATTTCAGGGGAGGTTTGAAAGCCATTTGCTACACTATTTTGGAGTAAGGTCAAAAGATGGCGACAGGTCGTGCCATGCTGGCCTCTAGGAGCCATTTCTGCAAAAACGAATCATGCTTGTTCAGGAAGACAATTACAGCTGTTTGAAAATAAGCATGCATGTTGCTTCGTGTCCACATAAAATGATGACTCTTTCTTGTAAGGTATTTTTGTAACTAGAGTTTTGGTTTTTGGAGTGGGGGTTGGGGACGGTTAATAAGTGGCTGAGTCCGCAGGTGTGTCCATAACACACAGAAGAGCACAGGGGAATGCTACAACCCATTTTTATCTTGCTTTCATAAACTTTTAGGGTTTTAAGATTTCTTCTTGAAAATCTTTTGGGTTCTTTTCTAGTAACCTATTTTTATGTTATACGACCCCTCTGATAAAATGTTTGTTACTTTTTGCTTAGAATTCACTACATTCTTTAGAGAAATGACAGATTCACTGACCATTTTATGCTATTGAATTCCCAACGTGAGCAAGCTATAGAAAGCCAGTGCTTTTTGGAGCTGTGCAAGAAACAGTCTTTTGTGCTTTCTTTTTGTGGCTTTACTTATAGTTTTTAATCTGAAGTGATGTTTCATCTTTGCCAGATCAGCAAATAATCAGTGCTTTAGATTCTCTTAGAATGTATTTTCTGTTTCCTTTTCAACAAAGTAAAGTGCAAGTATTTAAATATATCTTACCACTCAATGCCAAACACAAAGGAAATGTAAATACATCGTTGGACTCATTCACATCTGGTAGGGAGTAATTGTGGGATGTGTGCTGCTTAATCATAATTTAAAAAAAAAAAAACAAGCTTTTAATTCAGCATCTGCACTGGGTCACACAGATGAAATTGTGAAATGTGATTAAGAAGCCTTTCATTCTTTTGAGAAATAAGTGGCTACTCCAATATCTTAGTATCCTTCTGCCTATAGATAAGAGTGTCGCAGTCACTGGCTACTTTTGTACAAAATCAGAGAAGTTCAAGATAAGCCCCAAGAGGCTTATCACTTACCTGTTTAACTACACTACTGAAATTTCCCAATGCCTTATATGAATTCAGTAGGAGAGCTTTCCACATTTTCATCAGATGTGGGAACTCTTAAAGCCGCACCTTAGAAGTTGTCTTTTCTGACTTCTGCATTTTACATGAAAAGAAATTAGACCAAGTAAAGTTAAATACTTCACCCAAGATCACACAGCTATTGAAACAATTTATACTAGAGCTTATGTTTTGTGATGGTTGTAAGTTGTGTGGGTTATAATGCCCTGTCACCTCCCACCTCGGCATTCTCCTAGCTCTCTTCCAAGCAGCTTATTTTGGAGGACTGCAGACAATGGACCTAGCAACTGCAGTGGATTCCCTGATTCCCCTGTTTGCAATTATCTGCTTCACTGCCTCCCTCCATTAACTTAGCTAATCAAAAGAATACTGCAGTTCATCTCTCAATTTTCACATTCAGGAATTAAAGATTATTTTACCCAGCATTCTGACCAATAATAAGCTGAGAGAAGCAAAAGGGTCCTCAAGTCAAAATACATCCTGGACTGCTTGAAATTATTAGCATTTGTGTTGAAGTCTTGGATTCACTTCCTCAATCTTTCGTAATTATCAGTGTGACTTTAGAGAAGTTACTTCATTTCTCCTAGGTTCAGTTTCCCATGTATCAAGTACAGATAACAATGGCTATCTTAGATGGGTTAAGGATTAGGTAAGAGTTTGTAAATGCCAGATAAATATTAAGTGTATTAAAATGGTAGTCAATGCTGTTAGTGTGGTTAAATGGATTGAAGAATCTCGCTGTCAGAAAGAGTAACACACAGGAAGAAGAATTTACATTCAGCTAACGGAGGCAGTCAGAAAGGTGGTTTAAAAGGTAAGGCTGGCCTTAAAGGGTAACAAGCAGCTTGTTAGTGGGGACAAAGCAAGGAGAGAAGCAGAAACAAGAGCACAGAGACTGCAAAGAAAATATGGTGTTGGGGGCATGGCCCAAAGCTGGGGCCAACTGAAGCACAGAGTAGGTTGGAAAAAGCAGGAGACAATAAAAATGTGAACTGAGAGCCTCATATGTCATGCTAAAAAGTTTGGACTGAACTCTGTCTCTATCAGCAGGCACTAAAAGATGCTAAGTGAAAAGGGCATTAGAGTGTATGGTATGGAGGATGAGTTGAGAAGGAAGCAGGTAGAAGGCAGTATCTAATGCTTTGCAGCCACTGCATATGGAGAATATGAAGACTATTCATACCCTCCTGATTCTTGAGCCAATCCCGACCAGAAGTGGAGATTTAGCAATGTCTTATGTATTCCTAGAGGTCAAAATGGGGTGGCACTTGGGATCCCCGTTACCCCACAAGCTCACTTGATCATGCCATATGTTGGCCTTCTCTTTGCTATTTCCCGAGTCATTCCCTCTATGACATCAGGAAGCCCAGCTAAGAGACTATTGCAGAAGTTCATATAATAGACGGCAAGCATCTCATCTCAGGTAGTGGTGGTAGAAAAAAGGAAGGAAGCAATCAGTTGAAAAGCTGTCTAAATCCCATTACTGGGTATATATCCCAAAGAAAATAAATCGTTCTGCCAAAAAGACACATGCACTCGTATGTTCATCGCAGTGCTGTTCACAATAGCAAAGGCATGTAATCAATCTATGTGCCCTTCAATGGTGGATTGGATAAAGAACATGTGGTACATATATACCATGGAATACTACACAGACATACACAAAATGCTCTTTACAGCAACATGGATGCAGCTGGAGATTATAATCCTGAGTTAAGACAAGAACAGAAAACCAAATACTACATGTTCTCACTTATAAGTGGGAGCTAAATACCAGATATTCACGGACATAAAGACGTCAACGATAGACACTGGGGACCACTAGACAGTGGAGGGAGAGATTGGAGTAAGGACTGAAAAACCTCCCTATTGGGCACTATGCTTACTACCTGGGTGATGGGATCAGTCATATCCCAAACCTCAGCCTCGCACCGTATACCCATGTACAAACCTACACATGTATCCCCTGATTCTGAAATTTAAAAGTTGAAATTTTTAAAAATAAAAGTGGCCGGGCGCGGTGGCTCAAGCCTGTAATCCCAGCACTTTGGGAGGCCGAGGCGGGTGGATCACGAGGTCAGGAGATCGAGACTATCCTGGCTAACATGGTGAAACCCCGTCTCTACTAAAAATACAAAAAAAAAAAAACGAGCCGGGCGTGGTGGCGGGCGCCTGTAGTCTCAGCTACTTGGGAGGCTGAGGCGGGAGAATGGCGTGAACCCGGGAGGCGGAGCTTGCAGTGAGCCGAGATCACGCCACTGCACTCCAGCCTGGGAGACACAGCGAGACTCCGTCTCAAAAAATAAAATAAAATAAAATAAAAGTTATCCAAGAGCTAGAATCTAAGAGGCTTTGTGTTCGAATTTTAAAGTGAAGAAGATACTTTCAAGATCATCTGGTTCAATCCTCTTTTTATAACATGATGCCCAGCTCATAGTAGTTGAATACGTGCAAATCTTTGCTGAATAAATTAATGAATAAGTGAGGAATAAGACCTAGGAAGTGTTGATACCACTAGTTATTAGCATACCTGGCATAAAGAACATAAACCCCCTGACTTCTAAGTCAGTGCTCTGACAGCCTCATATGTCATGCTAGAAAGTTTGGCCTGAACTCTGTCTCTATGAGCAGGCATTAAAGGATGTTAAGTGAAAGGAACGACAGAGTGTATGGTATGGAAGATGAGTTGATAGCGAAGCAGGTAGAAGGCAATATCTAGTGCTTTGCAGCCATTATGCCACACTTGGGCTCATAATATATAGAAAATTACTAAGAAAGTCATTGCCTAAACCTTATTTTTATTCACAGTGTCATTTATAAAGTAGCACGTAAGAACGAAGATTCTTCTCATGAAGGAATTTTCTCTCCATTACACCTTTTACACCTAAGTATCTGTTTTTGTATTTCTATTAATACATAATTTGATGGGCATGTATAATAATGCTATCTGCGAGACTGATGTGTAAAGTCAGTAGAGCCATAGTAGGATCCAGAACCTCCAAAATGGAATTCTCCAATTAATGGCTGTTTTTATAACTGTCACTCTAAGGGGACCATCTGGGGATTTTAGAAACTGCTTCAAATTATTTTAAAGGGGATCCAACTTCAACTCTACTAGTATGACATACCACAGTGTTTCACTTTGGGGAATAAATTATATTAAGAGCAGTTATTTTCCATTTAACTGATGTGGCGAGTAGCACACCCCCAAAAGTACATGTCAGTATTATATGTTTGTGGGGGTTGTGGAGTAGACTCAAAATGGATGTACAATATTATAATAAAATTATGTATTATGATTTAAAACACAAATTAATATAAGCTGCAGAAAATAGAGCTCTATTAAATCTTATTAACTGAGAGGAAACTTTAAAAATAATAATTTTTAATGTAGAGTGCATGTAATTGGTAGGATGGGTGTTGTCAGCATTTTTTTTATTTTTTTTAATCAAAAATCTGGGTGGCAGTTGAGCAAGGGCATGCCCAAGATGGCCAAATAGGAACAGCTCCAGCCTCCAGTTCCCAGCGTGAGCGACACAGAAGATGAGTGATTTCTGCATTTTCAACTGAGGTGCAGACCGACACCTCACACCTCACATGGCAGGGTACACCCCTGAGATGAAGCTTCCAGAGCAAGAATCAGACAGCAACACTCGCTATTCAGCAATATTCTATCTTCTGCAGCCTCCGCTGCTGATACCCAGGCAAACAGGGTCTGGAGTGGACCTCAAGCAAACTCCAACAGACCTACAGCTAAGGGTCCTGACTATTAGAAGGAAAACTAACAGGAAGGACACCCACACCAAAACCCCATCAGTACGTCACCATCATCAAAGACCAAAGGCAGATAAAACCACAAAGATGGGGGAAAAGCAGTGCAGGAAAGCTGGAAATTCAAAAAATCAGAGGGCATCTCCCCCTCCAAAGGAACGCAGCTCATCACCAGCAACGGAACAAAGCTGGACGGAGAATGACTTTGATTAGTTGAGAGAAGAAGGCTTCAATCAAACTTCTCAGAACTAAAGGAGGAACTACATAACCAGCACAAAGAAACTAAAAACCTTGAAAAAGGAATCAATAAATGGATAACTAGAATAATCAATGCAGAGAAAACCTTAAAAGAACTAATAGAGATGAAAACCATAACACGAGAACTACGTGACAAATGCACAAGCTTCAGTAACCAAGTCAATCAACTGGAAGAAAGAGTATCAGCGATTGAAGATCAAATGAATGAAATGAAGTGAGAAGAGAAGTATAGAGAAAAAAAAGTAAAAAGAAATGAACAAAGCCTCCAAGAAGTACGGGATTATCTGAAAAGACCAAATCTACGTTTTATTGGTGTGCCTGAAAGTGACGGGGAAAATGAAGCCAAGTTGGAAAACGCTCTGCAGGATGTCATCCAGGAGAACGTCCCCAACCTAGTAAGGCAGGCCAACATTCAAATTCAGGAAATACAGAGAACACCTCGAGAAGAGCAACTCCAAGACACATAATTGTCAGATTCACCAAGTTGAAATTAAGGAAAAATTGTTAAGGGCAGCCAGAGAGAAAGGTCGGGTTACACACAAAGAGGAGCCCATCAGACTAACAGCAGATCTCTTGGCAGAAACTCTCCAAGCCAGAAGAAAGTGGGGGCCAATATTCAACATTTTAAAGAAAAGAATTTTCAACCCAGAATTTCATATCCAGTCAAACTAAGTTTCATAAGTGAGGGAGAAATAAAATCCTTTACAGACAAGCAAATGCTTAGAGATTTTGTCACCACCAGGCCTGCCCTACAAGAGATCCTGAAGGAAGCAGTAAACATGGAAAGGAACAACAGATACCAGCCACTGCAAAAATATGTCAAACTGTAAAGTCCATCGACGCTAGGAAGAAACTGCATCAACTAGCAAGCAAAATAACCAGCTAATATCATAATGACAGGATCAAGTTCACACATAACAATATTAACCTTAAATGTAAATGGACTAAATGCTCCAATTAAAAGACATAGACTAGCAAATTGGAAAGAGTCAAGACCCATCAGTTTGCTCTATTCAGGAGACCCATCTCACATGCAGAGACACACATAGGCTCAAAATAAAGGGATGGAGAAAGATTTACCAAGCAAATGGAAAACAAAAAAAAAGGAGGGGTTGCAATCCTAGTCTCTGATAAAACACTTTAAACCATCAAAGATCAAAAGAGACAAAGAAGGCCATTACATAATGGTAAAGGGATCAATTCATCAGGAAGAGCTAACTATCCTAAATATATATGCACCCAATACAGGAGCACCCAGATTCATAAAGCAAGTCCTTAGAGACTTACAAAGAGACTTAGACTCCCATACAATAATAATGGGAAACTTCCACACCCCACAGTCAACATTAGACAGATCAACGAGACAGAAAGTTAACAAGGAAATCCAGGAATTGAACTCAACTCTGCACCAAGCAGACCTAATAGACATCTATCTACAGAACTCTCCACCCCAAATCAACAGAATATACATTCTTCTCAGCACCACATTGCACTTATTCCAAAACTGACCACATAGTTGGAAGTAAAGCTCTCTTCAGCAAATGTAAAAGAACAGAAATTATAACAAACTGTCTCTCAGACCACAGTGCAATCAAACTAGAACTCAGGACTAAGAAACTCAATCAAAACCACTCAATTACATGGAAACTGAACAACCTGCTCCTGAATGACTACTGGGTACATAACAAAATGAAGGCAGAAATAAAGATGTTCTTTGAAACCAGTGAGAACAAAGATACAACATACCAGAATCTCTGGGACACATTTAAAGCAGTGTGTAGAGGGAAATTTATAGCACTAAATGTCCACAGGAGAAAGCAGGAAAGATCTAAACTTGACATCCTAACATCACAATTAAAAGAACTAGAGAAGCAAGAGCAAACACAGTCAAAAGCTAGCAGAAGGCAAGAAATAACTAAGATCAGAGCAGAACTGAAGGAGATAGAGACACAAAAAACCCTCCAAAAAAATCAATGAATCCAGGAGCTGGTTTTTTGAAAATATCAACAAAACTGATAGACCGCTAGCAAGACTAATAAAGAGAAAAGAGAGAAGAATCAAAGAGACACAATAAAAAATGATAAAGAGGATATCACCACCAACCCGACAGAAATACAAACTACCATCAGAGAATACTATAAACACCTCTACGCAAATAAACTAGGAAACCTAGAAGAAATGGATAATTTCCTGGACACTTACACTCTCCCAAGACTAAACCAGGAAGAAGTTGAATCCCTGAATAGACCAATAGCAGACTCTGAAATTGAGGCAATAATTAATAGCCTACCAACCAAAAAAAGTCCAGGACCAGACAGATTCACAGCCGAATTCTACCAGAGGTACAAGGGGAAGTTGATACCATTCCTTCTGAAACTATTCCAATCAATAGAAAAAGAGGGAATCCTCCCTAACTCATTTTACAAGGCCAACATCATCCTGATACCAAAGCCGGACAGAGATACAACAAAATAAGAGAATTTTAGACCAATATCCCTGATGAACATTGATGCAATAATCCTCAATAAAATACTGGCAAACCAAATCCAGTAGCATATCAAAAAGCTTATCCACCACAATCAAGTGGGCTTCATCCCTGGGATGCAAGGCTGGTTCAACATATGCAAATTAATAAACGTAATCCAGCATATAAACAGAACCAAAGACAAAAACCACATGTTTATCTCAATAGATGCAGAAAAGGCCTTTGACAAAATTCAACAGCCCTTCATGCTAAAAACTCTCAATAAATTCGGTATTGATGGAACGTATCTCACAATAATAAGAGCTATTTATGACAAACCCACAGCCAATATCATACTGAATGGGCAAAAACTGGAAGCATTCCCTTTGAAACTGGCACAAGACAGGGATGCCCTCTCTCACCACTCCTATTCAACGTAGTGTTGGAAGTTCTCGTCAGGGCAATCAGGCAAGAGAAAGAAATCAAGGGTATTCAGTTAGGAAAAGGAGAAGTCAAATTGTCCCTGTTTGCAGATGACATGATTGTATATTTAGCAAACCCCATTGTCTCAGCCCAAAATCTCCTTAAGCTGATAAGCAACTTCAGCAAAGTCTCAGGATACAAAATCAATGTGCAAAAATCACAAGCATTCTTATACACCAGTAACAGACAAACAGAGAGCCAAATCATGAATGAACTCCCATTCACAATAGCTTCAAAGAGAATAAAATACCTAGGAATCCAACTTACAAGGGATATAAAGGAACTCTTCAAGGAGAACTATAAACCACTGCTCAGTGAAATAAAAGAGGATACAAACAAATGGAAGAACAATGCTCATGGATAGGAAGAATCAATATTGTGAAAATGACCATACTGCCCAAGGTAATTTATGGATTCAATGCCATCCCCATCAAGCTACCAATGACTTTCTTCACAGAATTGGAAAAAACTGCTTTAAAGTTCATATGGAACCAAAAAAGACCCAGCATTGCCAAGATAATCCTAAGCCAAAAGAACAAAGCTGGAGGCATCATGTTACCTGACTTCAAACTATACTACAAGGCTACAGTAACCAAAACAGCATGGTACTGGTACCAAAACAGAGATACAGACCAATGGAACAGAACAGAGTCCTCAGAAATAATACCACACATCTACAGCCAGATCCGATCTTTGACAAACCTGACAAAAACAAGAAATGGGGAAAGGATTCCCTATTTAATAAATGGTGCTGGGAAAATTGGCTAGCCAGAAGTAGAAAGCTGAAACTGGGTCCTTTCCTTACTCCTTATACAAAAATTAATTCAAGATGGATTAGAGACTGTTAGACCTAAAACCATAAAAACCCTAGAAGAAAACCTAGGTGATACCATTCAGGACATAGGCATGGGCAAGGACTTCATGTCTAAAACACCAAAAGCAATGGCAATAAAAGCCAAAATTGACAACTGGGATCTAATTAAACTAAAGAGCTTCTGCACAGCAAAAGAAACTACCATCAGAGTGAACAGGCAACCTACAAAATGGGAGAAAATTTTTGCAATCTACTTATCTAACAAAGGGCTAATATCCAGAACCTATAAAGAACTCAATTAAATTTACAAGAAAAAAACAACCCCATCAAAAAGTGGGCAAAGGATATGAAGACACTTCTCAAAAGAAGACATTCATACAACCAACAGACACATGAAAAAATGCTCATCATCACTCGCCATCGGAGAAATGCAAATCAAAACCACAATGAGATACCATCTCACACCAGTTAGAATGGCAGTCATTAAAAAGTCAGGAAACAACAGGTGCTGGAGAGGATGTGGAGAAATAGGAACACTTTTACACTGTTGATGGGACTGTAAACTAGTTCAACCATTGTGGAAGACAGTGTGGTGATTCCTCAAGGATCTAGAACTAGAAATACCATTTGAACCCAGCCATCCCATTACTGGAGATATACCCAAAGGATTATAAGTCATGCTGCTGTAAAGACACATGCACACATATGTTTATTGCGGCACTATTCACAGTAGCAAAGACTTGGAATCAACCCAAATGTCCATCATGACAGACTGGATTAAGAAAATGTGGCACATATACACCATGGAATACTATGCAGCCATAAAACAGGATGAGTTCGTGTCCTTTGTAGGGACATGGATGCAGCTGGAAACCATCATTCTGAGCAAACTTTCACAAGAACAGAAACCAAACACCGCATGTTCTCACTCATAGGTGGGAACTGCACAACGAGATCACTTGGACACAGAAAGGGGATCATCACACACCAGGGCCTATTGTGGGGAGGGGACGGGGAGAGGGATAGCATTAGGAGATATACCTAATGTAAATGATGAGTTAATGGGTGCAGCACACCAACATGGCACATGTATACATATGTAACAAACCTGCACGTTGTGCACATGCACCCTAGAACTTAAAGTATAATAAAAAAAAAAAATCTGGGTAACTTGGCAAAAACAGAAGTTAGAAACACTAAACTGGAGGTAGTACATTTAGCTATGAAATCTTTTCTGGTTTCCTCTGACTAAATCTTTCCATCCTTTATTCAGTGAGAATCTATCCTAAATACCTGAAGAATTCTCAACATAGTAACGATGCTCTGTATATAGTGCAGAGAAATCTTGGAACGGGTAGAACTCCCACAAAGGAACAAAGTCTGAGATGCATTTGCAAGCCTCAGACATGAGATAGGAGCAATGTCAGGAGGAGTGATGAAAGATACCTTTGAAGACGTGAGGAAGGAAATGAATTAGTAGGCATGAATTCATACATAGAAAGGAAGTGCACTTGAGGGTAAAGGGATAGCAGAATTTAACTAGAGGCAAGTAACAATTTGTAAGTTGTGAGTAGTGAAGATACCAGCTTCACAAGAATAACTTATTGGGTGGTGAAGACAAAGATAAGTTGGAAAGACTTAAACAGTTGATCAAGAGATCAAGTAGTTTGAACTTAATAGAGTAGACTGTAAGATGAGAATTGACTAGGAAGTAAATTAGTCTGGTCCAAGGTGGTGTTTAAGGAAGGCAGAGAGGGAGTGGTAAGTGAGAGATGTTGAAAAGGAAGATTCTGTAGGCCACAGTGACTCAAAGAATGCGGGGGTAGAGGAAAGAGGTATAAAAATAACTAATTAAAGCAATGCTTTATGTAGAGTGCCCTATTTTATCCAAAATGATGATGTATCCTATTCTGTATTTTGATTCCCATGACTAAGAAAGAAAAAATTATCTTAGAACATCTTTTCATACAGGACAGCAGTTTTAAAGCTCCTGCTTCAACAAACTCATTCTACCTCACTTGCACTTTGAAATTCCATAAATGGCATTCAGGTTGTTTGAGACCAGACCTGTGGGACACCTAACTCATCACTCACACTCAATCTGACCAACAGGCCTAAAACTAACCTAAATATGGCCTGAAGTGAATGACCATTTAGGAAACAAAGTAAACTTTCCAGCAATATAGTAATGAAAATATATGCTTAGCTTTCAAAAGAAATGTATCTTCTTATTTTTATGCAGAAAAATTTTATAAAATTATAAGTATTTTCTCAAGGATGATCTCATTTTCACAGTAGCTCTGCAAAAGAGGAAACGGAGGAGATATTTTTATTCTCATTTTATAAAAGAAGAAATTGAGAGATGGGGAGATCAAGTGTCTCTTCCAATTCTCCCTCTCAAGTAGGCCAACAGGTTAGGGCCAGAGCCAGTCTTCCTGATGACGTCCCTTTCTATGCTCTTAAACCCAATCTGTCTGAGGACTTGGCATGGCACTGTCAGATGACATATACCAGGTGTCTTATATTTTTATTTCACGACATGTAAATGACATTTATACAGCACAGTCTATAAATATTCTACCCAATGAATTCTATCTGAACAAGCAAATGTTTGCTGACATCCCCATCTACAAGAGTTTTGGCCATGACTTATTATCTAGACATCTATATATTTTTTTTAAGTGGGCAGTTGAGTACTGTCAAGTTGTTATATAGTTTTGTCCTGTGATAACTGGTCACTCATCTTTTGCATTCAGAAATCTTCTATCTTCATAAAGATATTGTTGCAGGGTTCTTTCTCACTTGCCTGATGACTTGAAAAATTGCTGTGAGTGGAAAATACCCATAAATTGTAAAAGGCAGTCTAAGAAACACAAATAGTTCTCACTCTGTTTCTAAATAGCAAGATCACATTAAAACTCAAAAATAGATAACATTAATCACTATAATTCAAACAACTACTCTTTAGACCTGGCAGAGAACCTTGAGAGCTTTCAACATGACCCTTAGTTCTTTTTTCCTATGAAATTCTGGCAGAGCAGAGGGAAGGAGAGAGCACGCTTGGGGACTAAGGAGTCTGTTAACAATGATTAAAGTTTGGGAGAGCATTAGAGGAAGTGGCATTTGTTCCCTTTCTCACTTTTACTTGGCCATTCAGAAACCCATCATTTCCACAATCATCTTTGACTGTAACTGTTGTGGGAATATCTTGGTAGGACTGTCCTGATTTTATGGAAGAACGTAACGAAGGACAAATAGTAATTACTGAAATAGCAATCATCTGTTGCATAATAATTTATAGCTTAGAAACCATTTCACCTGTATGATCTCATTCGTTGTTTCCCATAGAACAATAAGCTGCTGTTACTATTGCTCATCATTACTTCTAAAGAATCGGAGTCACAGAGGATTGAAGCCAGTTTGGGAAAGTTATACAGCTAATAAGTGATGAAACTAGAACTCAGACCAAAGTCTTTCGACCTCATATTCCATGTGATCTCTACTATACCTTACAGCCTCCTAAACCTAAGGAGAATGTTGGACCAAGAATGAAAGTAGACATCAAAAATAGTCAATGAGTTTAAAAAAACAAAAAAAACTCACTGAATAGGAGGATTGAGGAAACGAGGCATACCTAAGAGAAAATCCAAAAGGCCAATAAACATGAAAAGATGCTCACCCTCACTGGCAGTCTGGGAAATGCAAATCAAAACTATGATCACATCCATTAGATTAGTAAAAATTAAGTATGAGAATACCAAGTACTATGTCAGATGTAAAGCAATGAAAATTTCAACACACTACCGATGGGAGTGTCAATTGATATGACCTCTTTTGTCAGCTGTTTGCCATTATCTAACAAAGTTGAAGATGCACATGGTCTGTGCCAGCACAGGGTTCATGGCAGAGTTATTTTCAATAGCCACAAATTTGTCATAACTCCAGTGTCCATTAACAAAAGAATGGATGAATGTTATTAAGTAGTAATATAGCCATCAATAAATACTATATTATGATGAAAACTAATGAACTAGAGGCACAAGTATCAAAATAAATATCAGAAACATATTTTAAGAAAAGTTATAGAATATTAAAATATATACCGTTTACAAAAGGCTTAAAATATGTAAAAATACTTTCCAGGGATTATTATTTAGGGATTAGATACTATTTAGAGATTATTTTTATGGACACCTAGATATGATATAAACTATAAAGTATATGTAAATAACAAACCTCAAGTAGGACAATGGTTACCTTGGAAAGGGCTGTAAAGGAAAGCAAGTTGGGGGAGAGGTGCTAGCCACGGGGATTCAACTAAAACGAGCAATGTTCCAGTCATTAAGTTGGATGTTAGTATACAAGTATTTGTTGTTCTTTCAACCTTTTAAATGTGGAAAATAATATAACATTGAAACTAAAAGAAACAGGAAGAGAAAAAAATAGTCTATCTGAATTAGACACTTCTCTGGGATACTGAGATGAACAGAATCAATTAAAAACGATGCCCAAAGCATCCCCAGCTGCCACAGGCTGATGAGGAATTATAATAGCAGTGAGGGAATGTCCACTCCAATTCAGTTCTGAGCCATGGACCCACGTTCCAGCCTCCACATCAGTACCCTCCCTGATAGACATTATGGAAAAGTGAAGTTTCATCTGACCAATCACATAGGTTGTGACATTTTCTAGAGGCAGACCTAATCTGGATCCCTGAAAATGTCTGCTTGACCTTTCTGTCAATTTGGGAAGAGGGACTGTTAATTAAGACAATGCTGTTAATTGTTTTATTCATTTTATGTTATACACCTACAAAAGACCAGAAAAGCAGTCAACTCTAAAAGTTCAACTCTGTTTTTCATTTTTGATGTTTGCAAGCTTGCTGGGCAAGAATGTCTCAGAATGAAATCCCTAGCCATTTGCACCTCCCATTCCAGAATTATCCTGATAAACTGATGTGTTCTGAGTTGTTTATTTGACAATCTGTTAAAACATGTCTTTTCATCCCTAATATACTCCTCAGCATAGTCAGGCACAATCTCAATTTGCAAGTTCAATTTTCAAGTATTATGGTTTGTGAAGATAAAAATAACAATCCATGATAAAATAGTTCTCCAAAAATAAAATTGTTATTCATACATAATTGAAAATTTTTTTAAACATTTATCTCAAACAGCCATGATTTTCTGCATTTTAAGCAGGAAAAAATATTTCTCTGAACATATTTTATAATGAATAATTTGCATTCAGGGCATTTCTAATCTAAAGTTAGCCTCTAACCAGTAGACCTCTGAAAATCTGTGATAGTTCACTGGGGAGAAAGGACAAGTGCCTTTATTGAAAATGATCCGCAGAAATATTAGTTTATCTAAAATCAGAGGATGAACTATGGCAGCTTTCTGTTTGAGACCAACGGTCTCAAATCTCTTCCATCCTATTTTAACAACAATCATATTAATAATAGTCTACGTTTATTGAGCACTGTGTGTCGCACACTATGCCAAGTACTTTTCCTACATTATGTCATTTCATTCTCACAACTTTACAAATGAGGAACTGTGGCTCAAAGCAGGTAACTTGGTCAATATTGCGTATCTGTTAAATAGTTGAGCCAAGATGTCAACCCAGCTCCCCAATCCCAAAACCTGCACTCTTGACCTTTGCTTGCATATACATGGAAGCTTTGTAATTACCTGCTATAGATGGAAAAAAATTAATAAATGGGCAAATTTTTTCTCTTCCATAAAAGAGAAAAAAGGCAATTGACTTATTAAACTTATACAAAAAAATGGTAGGGCTTTCTTTTTCATCTAAAACTCATGACCACTACTTCTCAATAGTTTGAAAATTCTATTAACTGAATTACACCGAAGATGGAAAATAAGATGAAAAAGAAGCATAGAGAATGTGCTTCTTCAAGGTACAAATTCTTCTAACCTTTTCTCTCAGAGCCTTTCTTTCTGAATATGAAGTTGTTTCTGAACTTCAAGAATAACCAAGTAGCTTTTTTTCAGCATTTGATCATTATATTTGTTGGCAGTCCTGTTGTAACCTTGAGTCACCTACAGTGATTTTAAGTATATTCTAATTGATTTTCTCACTGCTTACTGAGAAACAGCACCTCTCACTAGTCTCATAAATAATTCCATTTCTCTATGTCGATGTTAATTGAACTTACCTCATGTTGTCAATCTCTTTTTTTCTTACAGGTGATGTCATTGTCTATATTAATGAAGTTTGTGTCCTTGGACACACTCATGCAGATGTTGTCAAACTTTTCCAGTCTGTTCCTATTGGTCAGAGTGTCAACCTGGTGTTGTGTCGTGGCTACCCTTTGCCCTTTGATCCTGAAGACCCTGCTAACAGCATGGTGCCACCCCTTGCAATAATGGAGAGGCCACCTCCAGTGATGGTCAATGGAAGACACAACTATGAAACATATTTGGAATACATTTCTCGGACCTCACAGTCAGTTCCAGATATAACAGATCGGCCGCCTCATTCTTTGCACTCCATTCCAGCTGATGGTCAGCTAGATGGCACATATCCACCACCCGTCCATGATGACAATGTGTCTATGGCTTCATCTGGGGCCACCCAAGCTGAACTTATGACCTTAACCATTGTGAAAGGTGCCCAGGGCTTTGGCTTCACTATTGCCGACAGTCCTACAGGACAGCGAGTGAAACAAATACTTGACATTCAGGGATGCCCTGGCCTGTGTGAAGGTGACCTCATTGTTGAGATCAACCAGCAGAATGTACAGAACCTGAGCCATACAGAAGTAGTGGATATACTTAAGGACTGTCCCATTGGAAGCGAAACGTCTTTGATTATCCATCGAGGAGGTAAGACAAACACTGGCTCCGCAATAAAATATATGGGTAAAATAGTAGGATCCTTTAATAATATTGTTAAAATGGAGATTTCCTTGGAGTTGAATGAAATTATACTTTAAAAAATAAAGCTTAAAGAGTAAGAGAGAAAAATATGAATTAAAGGAAGCTGTGTTTTTTGAATTCTGAGAATACGTCTTTTTCTATTTTGTATTAAACACAATAATAGTTCTTTCAGTCTTACAAACATATTGATAGAAAGTTGGAGGGTAAAGATTAAATCCCCAAGTATGAATGTATTCTGTTTCAAAAGTTCATTCATGTATCAGTCGTGGAGAACTCAAACTGGTTTCCCATTGATTTAATTAAGAAACCTGCTTTTCCGATGGAAGCAATACTTTGAATCGTGCTTAGGTTTCCAGGCTAGCAGGTGGAAGCTGGTTCAACCCCTCCCAAGCCCAAGCACAGTCTTGACAATACTCAGAAGGACCATGAACTGTGAGAGCTCTGAGAGCTGTGCTGCTGTCGAAAAATCTTTTCAAAGTTTGGAATGATGTTGTTCAGGACACTTCTGCTACTGCAGGGACTGCTCTAGAAACAATTACCCATAGTACCTCCCATGATCTAAGAAGAAAGTAACAACAGGGTGAGGGCTGAAGTTCTGGGCTGAGTGTCGTGGGCAAAGTATGGAAATAGGAACAGGGCCAAGTGTGGTAGAAGCTCTGAGCCCTGAATGTTTCTTCCCCTCTACCTTCTCTGTGGGGAAGGGAATGGGGTAAAGCACAGGGCCCCTTCTCCACATCTCTTCTGCTTTGCTCTGGATGACCAGTGAACCTGGAGAGAAAAGGGAGGGAAGGGGCCATAGATAAAGAGAATACTATCTCGAAGAAAGAGTGTAAAGGAAAAGGATCAGGCTAAGCCCTGGTTTTCCTATTTGCCAATTTGTGGACTTAGGACACTGAAAGTCAATGAGCCTCAGCCGTGTCATCTGTTGCAATGGGATAATACTACTACCTAACCCAATGGTAGTGTTGTAGCCCAACATCTGCTCACTAAATGTCTGGCGAGTCTAAATTAATACCGAAGCTTCAGCATGGATGGGTCAAAAGGAACAGGACAATGAGGAACTCAGGACACACATGTGACCAACATGTGGTTGCCTATTCAAAGCGCTCAAAACAGCCTGAAACTGTCAGTTTGAAAAGCAAGTGAAGGCACTCAAAGCTGAAAGAAAGTAGCACCTTTTATGATTTATTTGGCCCTCTCTGCAGGTGTTTTTCCTTCAAGGAAGTATTACATTGTTGATTCCTTGTCTGGAAAAGGACAGCAAACACCAGGCATTTGTGAGCTGCACTCTATAAAGTCTTAGGTTCCTGTACTAAAAGGGAAATTCATATGATAGCAAAATAATCTTAAATGTGACCTTCTCAACGCATTGTTACAAAATAGCAGTTGAATTCTGATAATTAAATGTTGGCAGGGTATTTTAATTTCTTGCATTGCTTAAGATTAAACATTCCTAATTAAACAGTCATATCTTCATAGTGTCCAATTGAAAATCAAATATTTGGAACAAGTTCTTGATATTAAAGGGTATCACAAAATCACTGTGCAGTATCTACTGTATGATTCATAGAAACAAATTTGGACACATTTTTTATATACAGCTTCTTCTAAAAGCATGACATAGCAGAAAAAAAGGTACTTTGAAATCCCTAATTTACATTATGGTAATTTGTCCTTTTCTAAAAACATGTATTGTATGCCTGCTATCAGCTAGGCTACCATATTCTCACTTTTCCTTTACCCCCCATTTACTCCACAAGTAATCAAAGTGGTCTTTGCATTTGGGTTGTGTTTGGGGATGAGGGACTTGCTTTTCGTTTTTTGCCTAGCATAGCAAAATGCAGTATGCTGTGATGCTTAAAGTACTTCTAGTTGAAAACCTCTTGAGTTTACCCTGATTCCCACAATTTGCACTCATCTCTCTGAAATTAATAGGAACTAGCACCATGCTTAGGTGGCGAAATTCACTTTATCTTATTATGGGCTACTCAGAAGTGCCTATGACCTCATTGAGATAAGCAGACTCAAGAGCTGAGTTGCACGCCTGGGTCCTTATATCAGGACTATGGGTGGTCGGCTGTTTTTAATTATTTACTAGAGTTTTTAATTTATAAAGTAATAATGTACATGGTTTCACTTTTTTAAAGCAAATAATGTCAACAAGTATAAAATGAAAGTAATTTTCTGTCCTATCCCAGACTTTCAGTCCTTTCTCCCTGAGGCAAATATATTGTATGTAGTCACAGAAAGTTTATGGTCTGCTAGCACATGTGTGAATATATATAGTAAGTTTAATGTAGATGGGATACATGTGTGTTACTTTAAAATACCTTGGTTATTTGGTATTTGTTTTACATACACCATGTGGTATAATTTACATGCCACACAACACTCACCAGTGTAAGTGTATGCTCAGTAAGTTGCTAAAATGATATAGTTGTGCAACAATCATCATAATCCTTAGAACATCCATCATCCAGAGTTCCCTCAAACCCCAGGTAACCACTAATATGCTTTCTGAATAGTTTTATCTTTCTATAAGTTTTCATAAGTGGAATCATACAGTATGTAATATTTTACTTAGCTTAATGCTGGTGAGAGTTCCCTGTGTCGGTGCAGGTTTAAGTGGTTTGTTTCTTTTATGGCTGCTTAGTATTCCATTGTACAGATCCACTCCATTTTCATGTCCATTGATTAGTGTATGGACATTTGAGTTGTTTTCGGGTTTTGACGTTTATGAATCATGTTGTTATGAACATTTGGATACACGTGTTTGTGTGTGCTTATGTTTTCATTTTCTTGGGTAGATACCTAGGAGTGGTATTGCTCAACTGTAAGAAGAATATATATTTAAATTGTTAAGAAATAGAACGTTTTCCAAAACAGCTGTTGTACAAATTTCCAATTGCTGCCCATTGTTGCCCACATTTGATATAATCAGTCTTTTTATTGTTATTCTAATGAGCATGTATTGACATCTTTATGTGGTTTTAATTTACATTTCTCTAATCCTTTTACATGTTTGCCATGTTTTCATGTGTTTATTAGCATTCATATATCTTCGGTAGCATGTCTATTCAAATAATTTGCCTATATTGTGCTGTCCTTTTAAGTTTTATTAAGTTATAAAAGTTCTTCCTTTATAAGCTATGTGATTTGCAGGTATTTTCTGTCTATGGCTTGTCTTTTCACTTTCTTAGTGGTGCCTTTGAGGCACACAAGTGTTTCTGTTAAAATCCAATTTATCAATTTTTTTTCTTTTTTTTGAGATGAAGTCTTGCTCTGTTGCCCAGGCTGGAGTGCAGTGGTGTGATCTTGGCTCACTGCAAGCTCTGCCTCCTGAGTTCAAGTGACTCTTCTGCCTCAGCCTCACGAGTAGCTGGAATTACAGGTGCATGCCACCATGCCTGGCTACTTTTTTGTATTTTTGGTAGAGACAGGGTTTCACCATGTTGGCAGGGATGGTCTCAATATCCTGACCTACCTCGTGATCCACCTGCCTCGGCCTCTTAAAGTGCTGGGATTACAGGCGTGAGCCACCATGCCTGGCCCAAGTGTTTTTTTTCTTGTATGGATCCTTCTTTTGGTGTTATATCTAAGAAATCTCCTGACCCAAGATTTCTTGTGTTTTCTTCTAAAAATTGTAAACCTTTAGCTCATTTATTTAGGTCTATAAACAATTTTAAGATAATTTTTGTGTATACTGTGAATTAAGGGCCTAACTTTTTTTTTTTTTTTTTTTTTTTTTTTTTTTTTTTTTTGCTTATATATATCCAACAATCACTCTAGCACCATTTGTTGAAAAAGCTATTTTTCATTGAATTCCCTTGACACTTTTGTCAAAAATGAATTAGCATAAATGTGGAGGTTTATTTCTAGATGCCCTATTCCATTCCATTGATCTGTTTGTCTATTCTTGTGCTAATACCATGCTCTCTATGTTACTTTAGCTTTCTATTAAGTCTTGAAAGCAGAGGTGTTAGTCCTCCAACTTTTTCTCCTTTTTCAGAATAATTTGGCTACTCTAGGTCCTTGGCATTTCCATAGACATTCTAGTATTGGATTGTTTTTTCATTTTTGTTTTTGTTTTTTAAGAGACAGGGTCTCACTCTGTTGTCTAAACTACAGTACAGTGGTGCAATCATAGCTCACTGCTGCCTCAAAATCCTGGGCTCAAGTGATCCTTCACCTCAGCCTTTCCAGTAGGTAGGACTACAGGCACATGCCACTGTACCTGGCTTTTTAAATGTTCTTTTAGTGATGAAGTCTCACTGTGTTTCCCAGGTTGTCTAGAGCTCCTGGGCTCAAGCAATCCTCCTGCCTCTACCTCCCAAAGAGCTGGGATTACAGGAATGAGTCACTGTGCCTGGCCTAGGATTGCCTTTTTAATTATTTGGCCTGCTGAGATTTGGGTGTTACATTGAATCTACAGAACTATTTGTGGAAAATTGTCAACACTGAACCTTTTAATTCATAGGTAGTATATCTCTTCACTTATTTGGATCTTTAATTTCTCTCACCAATAGTTTGTAGTTTTCAATGTACAGATCTTGTACTTTTGTTCATTTTATTTCTAGCTATTTTATTCTTGTTGATGTTATTGTCAATGGAATTGTTTTATGTCTTTTCAGGTTGTTTATTGCTAATATATAGAAATGCATTTGTTTTTCATTTTTGATTTTGTACACTGCAATTTTATTAAACTGACTTTTTAAGTCTGGAGGTTTTTTTGTAGACTCCATATTTTCTATGTAGTTATTATACCATCTGGTAATAAGGACAGTTTCACTTCTTCCTTTCCAATTTGTATGCCTTTGACTTCTTTTCCTTGCATTATTACACTTGCTTGAACTTCCCAGAATGATATTGAGTACAAGAGAGGTGAGCAGACATCCTTACCTTGTCACCAATTTTAGAAAGAAAATGTTAGTCTTGCATCATTACATCTGATTTTAGGGCAGGATTTTTATATGCCCTTCATCAGGTAGAGAAAGTTGTCTTCTATTCTTGGTTTGCTGGAAATTTAAATAATCAATGGGTCTTGGTTTTTATCGAATATTTTTGCTGCAGTTATTGGGATGATCCTGTAGTTTTTGTCCTTTTTTAATATGGTATATTATATAACATGATATTTAGATATTGAACTCATTTAACATTCCTGGAATAACAACCCTACTTGATCATGGTATATAACTTTGTGTATGTTGCTGAATTTCGTTTGCTCATATTTTGTTAAGGATTTTTTTAACCTGTTTCGGGGAAGATTTTTCTGTTTTCTTTTCATATGATGTATTTCTCTGGCTTTGGTGTCAGGATAATAGCGGCTTCATAAAATGAGTAGGAAAGTGTTCCCTCTCCCTCTATTTTCTGAAAGAGTTTGTGTAGGGTTGATATTATTTCTTCCTTAAAAGTCTGATAGAATTCACCAGTGAAGTCATCTGGTCTGAGCTTTTATTTGTAGGAAGATTTTTAGTTGTTAATTCGACTTCTTTTCCTGATTTAATGTTTTCTTCTTAAATCAGTTTTGGTAATTTATGTACTTCTAGAAATTTTTACAATTCATCTAAGTTGTTGAATTAGCATAAAGTTTTTAATAAAATTTTATGTAATTCCTTTTTAAGAACCAACTTTTGAAATTGCTGATTTTCTGTTTTCCATTTGAACATTTTCCACTCTGGTAGTTACAGTTTTTTCTCTCCAACTTACTTCTTGTTTGATTTACTTTTCCTTTTCTGTCTTCTTGAGGCAGAAGCTTAGAGGATTAATGATTCCATTTCTTTCTGACAAAATCACTTACAGCTATAAATTTCACTCCAACTACTTCTTTAGCTAAATTCCATAAATTTTACTATGTTGTGTTTTCCTTTTTCACTCAGTCCAAGATATTTTATTTCCCTTGTAATTTCTTTTTTGACCTATAGGTTACTTAGAAAAGTGTTGATTCTTCCAACGTTTGGAATTTCCCAAATCTTTTTCTATTGTTGATTTCTAATAATTTCATTGTTAAAGAGAACATGTTTTGTATTATTTTCGTCCTGTTAAGTATATTACAGTTGTATATGCCCTAGTGCCTTACTTTAATATTCTTTTGGAGGGTTTTATATATTAGTTCAGAAATACATCTTGTTTTTAAAACATAATCAGATTCCCACTAATGCTAATGGATATTGTTGTTGCTTTCAGGTTTTTTCTATTAGAAAAATTATGTATCTTTTTAATCTACTTTTAATTGACACTTAATAATTGTACATATTTATGGGGTATATGATGTTTCAACACATGTATATGCTGTATAATCATCAAATCAGGGTAAGTAAATCCATCATCTCAAACATTTATTTCTTTGTGGTGAAAACATTCAAAATCCTCTATCTACTTTGAAATATACATTATTGGTAACTATAGTCAACCTAATGTGCAATAGAACACAGGAACTATTTTCTCCTAACAGTAACTTTGTGTCCTTTGCACAACCTCCCCCAACCCCTCCTTCCCACTACCCTCCTCAGCCACTGCTATCCACTATTCTATTCTCTACTTTTATGAGATGAACTTTTTTATATTCTGTATATAAGTGAGATCATTCAGTATTTGTCTTTCTGGACCTGGCATACTTAATGTAATGTCCTCCAGGTTTATTCATGTTGTTGCAAATGACAGGATTTCATTCTCTTTTATGGCTGAGTAGTATTTCATTGTGTAGATTTGTCACATTTTATTTAACTATTCATCCATTGATGGACACTTGGGTTGGTTCCATATCTTGGCTATTGCGAATATGTAGTGCTTCAGTAAATATAGAAGTGAAGATAACTCTGTGACATTCATTATATTTTCTTCAGATATATACCCTGTAGAATTACTGATCATGCAGTAGTTCTATTTTTAATATTTTAAGAAACCTCCATACTGTTTTCTATAATGGCTATACTAATGTACATTGCCATCAACAGTGTGCAAGGGTTCCCTTTTCTCCACATCCTCACCAACACTTGCTATCTTTTTTTTTTTTTTTTTTTTTTTTTTTTTTTTTTTTTTTTTTTTTTTTGAGACGGAGTCTCACGCTGTTGCCCAGGCTGGAGTGCAGTGGCGCGATCTCGGCTCACTGCAAGCTCCGCCTCCCGGGTTCCCGCCATTCTCCTGCCTCAGCCTCCTGAGTAGCTGGGACTACAGGCGCCCGCCACCGCGCCTGGCTAATTTTTTGTATTTTTAGTAGAGACGGGGTTTCACTGTGGTCTCGATCTCCTGACCTTGTGATCCGCCCGCCTCAGCCTCCCAAAGTGCTGGGATTACAGGCTTGAGCCACCGCGCCCGGCAACACTTGCTATCTTTTGTCTTTTTGCTAATAGCTATCTTAACAGATTGAGGTGATATCACACTGTGGTTTCTATTTGTATTTCCCTGATAATTAGTGATGGAGAGCAGTTTTTCATATAACTGTTAGCCATTCATATGTCTTTTCAGAAATGTCTATTCAGGTCTTTCGCACTTCTTTTATTTATTTTTTTTTTTAGCTGTTAAGCTGTTTAAGTTCCTTGTATATTTTGGATATTAACTTCTTGTCAGATTAATAGTTTGCAAATATTATCTTCTATTTTGTAGGTTGTCTCCTCACTCTGTTGATTGTTCTTTTTCAGTATGGAATCTTTTTAATTGGATGTAATCCTATTTGCCTACTTTTTTGAGACATATCCAAAAAACACTGTCTAAGCCAATATCATGAAGTACCTCCCCACAGTTTTCCTATAATACTTTCATAGTTTTGGATCTTACATTTAAGTTTTTAATGCATTTTTATATGATTTTTGTAGAGATAGAAGTCTAGTTTTATTTCCAATTTTCTCAGCACCATTTATCAAGCTGTGCTTTCCCCAATGCGTCTCTTTTATCTGATGTAAGTACAGCCACTCCTACTCTTTTGGTTACTGTTTGCCTGGAATATCTTCTTCCATCACTTTATTTTCAGCCTCTGTGTGTCCTTAAGGTTAATGTGAGGCTTTTGTAAGAAGCATATCATTGGATCTTGTTTTTTAAACTATTCAGCAAACCTGTCTTTTGATTGGAGATTTCAATCCATTTACATTCAAAGTATTTATTGATAGATAAGGACTTATGACTGATGTTTTGTTAATGGTTCACAGTAGAGATGTGTATAATTTACAGAGCAACATAACATTATTACTCTAGATTTGATATATTTGCCCTTATCAGTGAATGTTGTACTTTCATATGTTTTCATTTCTACTTGAAGAACTCCCTTAAGCATTTGATGTAAGGAAGATGTAGGGGAATGACTTCCCTCAACTTTTGCTTGTTCAGGAAAGACTTTCAGCACTTTCAATATCATCCCCTTCTTTCTTGGCCTCTGGGGTTTCTGCTGAGACATCTGTTTGCAGCCTAATGGTAGTTCCCTTATATATGACTTGACATTTTTCTCATTGCTGCTTTTTAAATTCTTACTTTGTTTTTGACTTTTGACCATTTAATTGCACTTTGCCTCAGTGAGGATCTCTCTAGGTTGAGTCTGTTTGGGAACCTGTTAGCTTCATGAATCTGGATGTTCGTATCTCTTCCAAGACTTGGGAAGTTTTCACCTATTATTTTATAATTACAGGTAAGCTTTCTGTTCCTATCTTTGTCTCTTCTTTTTCTGAAACTCTCATAATGCAAATGTTTTCTCATTTAATGGTATCCCAGAACTCCCATAGGCTGTTTTCACTTTTTTATTGTTTGGGGGTTTCGTTTTTGTTGTTTTCCCCTCTTAGTGGGTAATTTCAAAAGACCTATCTTCAAGTTCAGAGGTTCTTTCTTCTGCTTGATCTAGTCTGCTGCTGAAGCTCTATATAGTATGTTTATCATTTCATTCATTAAATTCTTCAGCTCCAAGATTTCTATTGGTTCTTTTTTAGATGTCCATCTCTTTGTTAAATTTCTCTTTGAGATCATGAACTGTTTCTCTGATTTTTTTTCAACTGTCTATCTGTATTCTCTTGTGTCACACTGAGTTTATTAAAGACCATTATTTTTAATTCCTTTTCAGACAATTTATAAATTTCCCTTTTTTTGGAGGTTGCACAGAGTTATTGTGTTCCTTTGGTAGGGTCATATTTTCACCTCCAAATGAGTCTTAGTATGCCAGCTGAAAAAGATGTAGTGGCTAGTTCCAAGTATATTCAGTGGTATAGTCTTTGTACAGATTCTTCAGCTGCAATCAACATTTGAGATGACGTCTCAGCAGCCTAGGCTATAGGAGTTTGTGGCAGCAGCAGTGGTAGCATAGATTGCCAGGGTTCTTGGTGGCAAGAGTTTTGAGACTGTCCTGATCATGTTTTCTCCACAATGGGCAGACTTAGCTGAATGAATCCCTCTTGCTGTTGGGTCTGACATGATCAATATGCAGCTGCAGCAGCACTGGGCTCCAGGATACAGGTGTCAGAGCAGCTGTGAACCTGATGTCCTGGGTTCAAGATCTTGCCAACCTATTGTAACAACTGGGTCTTGTGGTATAGGTTTACTCTGAGGCAGAGTTGGATAGAGATTACCCACAGAGCCAGGGTCTGTGACTCTGAGGCAACCTCCAGCAGGTTAGGCCCAGGGGACCAGATGATAGCTATGTCTCTGACCCTGAGGGCAGGGCACAGCACTGGCCTGGCTCCAGGAAAGAAGGGATGCTATGGAGATTTGGCCCTGGTGACGGGTTTGTCTCAGCAGCTCAGACTCCAAGGAGCTAGTTTGACTCCAGGGAAGCAGGGTACTAGTTGTTTAGCATGCGGGCCAGGGTGTCTCAGCCCAGTCAATGCTGTTTCTCTGGGATGCAGGGTTTCTATCAGCTCAGCCCAGCTTCACCAGGACACTAATTCCTTTGGAGGCAATGTGCTGTTTCAGCTCAGTCTCAGGAGATGTGACTGCTCTGAGTGGCCAAGACATCATTTCCCAGGAGGCAGGGCACATCTTCAACTCAGGCACTGGTGGGACATGACTGCTGGACAGCCAAGGCACCGTTTCCCCAGGATGAAGGGCACTATTTCAGCTCAGGTACGGGGGAGCTGGGTGTAGCAGTTACTGGGAGGGGTAGAGGAAGCTGCTTTGTCAATCCACTGTTTTCCTGGGAGGCAGTGCACAGCTTTATTTTGGGCCCTAATTGACAAGATGCAGCAACCACTGGGAAGGGTAGATAGAGTAGCCCTACAGCAGCTTGGCCTCACAGGGTAGGGTATGGTAGAAACTCCTCGCAGGGATGCTGAACCACTGAACAGGGGTGGCTCCATGGTGGCTAAGCCCTTAGGCACAGAAGAGTGCCATGGTCACTCACCCCCAGAGCAGATCATACTCTAGCAGTAGCTCTGATTCCAAGATTGCAAAGCATAGAAGCCATGTGGGTCAAAGGGGGCAAGGCACCATGTTGGCTTCTTTTCTGGAGGGAGCACGGCTGTGTGGACTCCTGACACCTCCTTCAGCTGAGTTCAGTGTGTGTGAGGACTGCAGGAGTCCCCACTGGTGAGGACTACAGGTGTCCAAGGTGTTGATGGGGGATGCTTGGGTCCACCTGCTTACTTTTTCCTCACAGGGAGAAGTCCCTCCTGGTTCAGGGCTGAGCCCAGCTGGGAGGTGAGGTGGTGGAGGCCAGGGGTTTCCTTCCATTCTCTCTGGGGCCATCCTAGATTTCTGTGGTCTACGAGGTTTCTGCTACTCCTTTGATGTACACTGGCGCTCTCCTTTCGTTATTTTCATCGAAATGTAGTTATTTGTCCGTTGTTTGGACTGTCTTGTGGGGTAGGGACAAGTACTAAGCGTTTCTAGTTGGCCATCTTGCCCCTTTCTTAGTTTCATGAAATACTTTTTGAATGCCCATGATATGCTAGGCACTTTTTTGGCACTAGAGATAAAGCAATAAAGCCAATCACATCCTTTTTCTCATGGAATTGATATTATTAGAGACAAAAAAATAAATATCAACATAGTTTGTTTTTTACATGTATATCTCGCTACCCCCTGGAGTTTTATCCTTGAATATCAATCTTATGCCCAGCTCCCTTACTGAGTTATCTTACTGTTTCTCATCATTTTTTCAGTTCATTTCATGGTATTTGGGGGCATACAATAACACCACCTACAAATAACAATCACTTTGCCTCCTCCTTTCTTGTTTGCGTACCTTTGATTTGTATTATATACATGTCACTGTTAATAGTGAGGATTATGGAAATTTCTATCCATTTCCTGACTTAAATGGAAAGTCTCATTTTACACTCTTAAATACAATACTGGCCTTCCATTTAAGATTAATATTTGCCATGCTAGGGAAATACCTCTCCATTCCCATTTGATTCAGAATCTATATCAAAAATGGGTAATAAATTTTATCCAAAGCTTTTTTTTGGTATCTTTTGAGATGATTATTATTTTCTCCTTTGACTTATCACTATGATGAGTTGCATTAAGGGACTGATTAGCATTAAGCTATCCTTTCATTCCTGGAATAAACTATGTTCAATCATATTATGCTTATAATATGCTCCTAAATTCTATTTGTTTACATATAATTTTGCATCAACTTTAAATGACATTGGCCTAAAATTTCCTTTTTGTTATACTTTTTACCATCAGATTTTACTATTAAAGTTATGCTGATGTCTTAAAAGCAATCAATACCCTTTCTCTGCTGAGAAATAATTTAATTATCTTCAAAGTTATCTATTCCTTGCAGATATAATATACATCGTTGCAAGTATCTAGTTCTGGTGTGTTGGGTTTTGTTTTTTGTTTGGTTTGGTTTGGTTTGGTGGGAGGAAGGGTACCCCTTTAGAACTTTTCAATTTCTTCCATAGTAATTAATTTTTTTAGAGTTTCTGTCTTGCCCGGGTTCAGTTTTTACAATGCATGTTATCCTACAAATTGTCTCTTTTATTCAGGTTTTCAAATGTATTTAAGTTGAATTAAAATCAAATATTCTCCATTTTCTTCTAGTTTCCACTTTACCTGAAGTAGTTATATTTTTTTCTTTTTTTTTTTAATTTAAATAGAAATGAGGTCTTGCTATGTTGACCAGGCTGGTCTCAAACTCCTGGCCTCAAGTGATCTTCCCATCTTGGCCTCCAAAAGTGCTGCAATTCCAGGTGTGAGCTATCATGCCTGGCCCTTATTTCTTATTAGTGCTTTTTCTTAAATAGGTTGGCTAATGGTTTTTCTATTTTAATGGCTTAGGAAACATACATACTAGTTTATTTATAAATAATTTATTGGCTGATGCCCAACCTAGTGTGGAACAGGGAATAATTATAGTCTGCTCAAGGACACTGTTGTTTGATGTCTGGAATATGAGAAACTCAGAGTGATTACCATAATCAAGCCTTATTATATATTTTATTCATATTTATATTAAAGTGTAACAAAGTCTTCTGAATTTGTGAACTTCCCGTTAATTGCAGTTGACCAGTTTTTGAAAACTCTTCTTCCTAGTTCTATAAAACATGATCCCCCAAAGTTTTCACTAAATCAGTATATTCTCTTCTTATGCTGACAATATATTAACTGGTATGGATAATACACTTTTTTTTTTTTTTACATTCAAAGAGAATTCAGAGTATTTAAGCAGTATCGTAGACTGTATCAGAGCTTTGAGAGAAAAGCAGAAAATTAAGGACCCAGAGAATTGTGTTTTTGCTTTAAAATTTTAAAAAGCCTATTATCAGAGAAAACCATTGTACCACAATTTTTAGACTGCACAGATAAAACATTACAAGTAAAGCTATAAGTATTAATATAATAGTGCTAATATTTTCTTTAAAAATATTCAGAAGTTTCTTTGAATTTACAGAAAAAAATGTGCAAGTATAATACACATAACACCATATACCGTTTACCCACATTGCTATTAACATTTTGCCCCATTTGTTTTATAAGAGTGTGTGTGTGTGTATGGGTGTATGTATCTGAACCATTTGAGGGTAGGTTGCATATATCATGCTCCTTTACCCCCAAATATTTTAGAGGTTGTTTCATGTTGCTATTGTTTGGAGAAATATTTAAGCAGCTAGTTTGGTAATGCTATATAGTGGTATAAAAGATACTTTATATTTATTTATTTATTTTGAAGCAGGGTCTCACTCTTCGCTGGAATGCAGTGGCACAATCATAGCTCACTGCTGCCTTGACCTCCTGGGCACAAGCGATCCTCCCACCTCAGCCTTTCAAGTAGCTGAGACCACAGGCATATGGCGCCATGCCTGGCTAATTTTTGTATTTTTTGTAACATTTCAACATGTTGCCCAGGTTGGTCTTGAACTCCTTAGCTCAAGCAGTTCACCTGCATCAGCCTCCCAATGTGCTGGGATTACAGGCATGAGCCACCACACCTGGCCAAAGATAAAGAATCACTTAGAATTTAAAAACCACCATGACCACAACAACAAAAGACTTAAGAAGTTATCAAAACAGATTTAAGTTACAAAAGAGAATAGTTATCACTAATAAAGGTCTAATATAGAAATGTTTCTGAGAGAGAAAAGCACCAGGTATTTGAAAAGATTTATATCCAGGGAGATTAGGAGAAAATCAAAGTGGATATTCCACATTCAATTATTATATAATCCCACTTTGCATTTGAAGTCAGCAGAGATAAAGCATATATGACAGAGAAAACTAAGTCACAAATCCACAGTATGAGTTGTGAATGACATGGGATACTGGCTACTGTATTAACAAATATGCCATGAAGTCTTAGCGACTTAATAAAAGTTTATTTCTCACTCACAAAAGTTGCAGTGCATGTGTTCCTAGATGGCAGATCTCCTGGGCACCTCCCCTCCATGCAGTGGCTCAGGGAACCAGGCTTTCTTCTGATGAAGATTCATGCCCTAGGACCTGAGCATCCCTCTCTGGGTCCTCTCTAACTAACTCACAGCTAAAAATAAGACCAAAAGAGCAAAGTGTCATGCAAGAGGCTTTAGGAGCCAGCCCAGGAAGGGGTGTACATCACTTTCTGCCACAGTCAATTGGCCAGAACTCAGTTCTAGTTCCCATTGGTCATAAGAGACTGGAAAAGGTAGTACATGTTCTTGTGTGCCCAGGAATTAAAAAATGGTTTGAGGTCAAACATGTGGTAGACACTCTGCCCTTGCTATTCCTTATGTGCTGTCTATACCCTGACCTGCACATCAAGGATATATAATGACTGATCATGTCACATCATCAAGTGAAATCTTTTTTTTTTTTTTTTTTTGGAGACGGGGTCTCGCTCTGTCATCCAGGCTGGAGTGCAGTGACACGATCTCGGCTCACTGCAGCCTCCACCTCCTGGGTTCAAGCGATCCTCCTGCCTCTGCCTCCTGAGAAGCTGGAATTACAGGTACACACCACCACACCCTGCTAATTTTGTTTTTTATTATTACTAGAGACAGGGTTTCACCATGTTGGCCAGGCTGGTCTCGAACTTCTGACCTCAAGTGATTCACCTGCCTCAGACTCCCAAAGTGTAGGGATTACAGGTGTGAGCCACAGTACCTGGCCATGAAATCTTTTTTCTAACATGGTATAGTGATGTGATTTATTCTAGCTTTGTGAGGTATACTCAAGCCACTGGTATATGTATTAAAATTCACAAGGTATCCTAACAGACTGAGAGTTGATAATTGACCCAAGTTCAGTGTATCTGTGCAAAGGGATGAGCAATTCCGGGGTCCCCCAAATGTGAGAAATCTGAGTATCAATGACGAGATACCCCATCCTAAGCATAGAAAATGTCATGCATTTTACAAGACATACACCAAATGGGGATATTGATCCACAAACGACACTTAGCATGAAAGAGACAGGATTCTGGGAATCTTGTGGAGTTATTGTCACACCATTTAGAAGTAGCAGAAACAGAACTCACACCTGAATCTTCTGACTGTAATTTCAGTGAGTTTTTATATTATGTCAGTTTCCCAAAATTGTATCTTTCTAAGAAAAGACTTTGATTTTGATGGCTTCTGCTTGGCTCTGCAGGACTTACTCATTTAATAAGTATTTACTTAGGGCTAACTGTGTGCCCAGCACTAGTCTAGGTGCTGGAAATATGGCAATGAGCAAAACAAAGTCCCTGCCTCAAGAAGTTTGCCTCCTAGGAGGAAATTAGACAATAAACACAGTAATACATATTAGGGATGAGAATAAAGAAAAACTGAGAAACAGGGTCAGAGAAAGGAAAGTGATGGGTAAGGAAGACAGTTCTTTTTCTTCCAAATTTATTTTTTAAATTGACATAAAATTGTATGTGTTTATTGTGCACATGTTTTGAATACCTAGCTAATACATGTGTTAATGTTAAATCTAGCTAATTGTGTATGTTAAATCTAGCTAACATATATATTATCTCATACTTATTTTTGTGATGAGAACATTTAATGTCTACTCTCTTAGCATTTTTCAAGAATATGATATATCATCATTAACTATGCTGCACAATAGATCTCTTGAACTTATTCTTCCTATCTGTGATGTTTTTATCCTTTAACATCTCCCCAACTCCTCCCAGCCCCACAACCATCCCAGCCTCTGGTAACCACCATTCTACTTCCTACTTCTATGAAATCAACTTTTTAGATTCCACATATGAGTAAGATCAAACAGTATTTGCTTTCTATGCCTGGCTTATTTCACTTACCAAAATATCCTTTAATTCATCTATGCTGTTGCAAATGACAGGACTTTATTCTTTTTATGGCTGAATAGTATTCCATTATGTAGATATAATACATGTTCTTTATCGATTGATTTCCTATCTTGGCTGCGATGAGTAGTGCTTCAATAAACATGGGAGTGTACCATATACACCATGGAATATTATGCAGCCATAAAAATGGATGAGTTCATGTCCTTTGCAGGGACATGGATGAAGCTGGAAACCATCATTCTCAGCAAACTATCACAAGGGCAGAAAACTGAACACCACATGTTCTCACTCACAGGTGGGAATTGAACAAGGAGATCACTTGGACACAGGGCAGGGAACATCACACACCAGGGCCTGTCAGGGGTGGGCAGGGGGCTGGAGGAGGGATAACATTAGGAGAAACACCTAATGTAAATGACGAGTTGATAAGTGCAGCAAACCAACATGGCACATGTATACTTATGTAACAAACCTGTCCGTTGTGCACATGTACCCTAGAACTTAAAGTATATTTTAAAAGTTCTAGGAAACAAATAGAAAAAAATATCTACCTGGGAGTGCACATATCTCTTCGACATTTGTTTCATTTCCTTCAGATATATACCTAGTGGTGGAATTACTGATCGTATAGTTCTATTTTTCATATTTTGAGAAACCTCCACACTGTTTTCCATAATGGCTATACTAATTTACATTGCCATCAACAGTGTGCAAGGGTTCCCTTTTCTCCACATCCTCTCCAACACCTGTTATCTTTTGTCTTTTTTGGCTTTTTGCTAATAACCATTCTAACAGGAGCGAGGCGATACTGCCTTGTGGTTTTGATTTGCATTTCCCTGATGATTAGTGATGTTGAGCAGTTTCCATATATCTGTTGGCCATTTATATGTCTTTTTGTGAGGAGTATCTACTCAGGCATTTTCCTTTTTTTTCATTAGTGTTTTTTTTTCTTGCTATTATTTGAGTTCCTTATGTATGTTAGATATGAACCCATTATCCATGTACAGTTTACAAATATTTTCTTCCATCCTTCATGTTGTCGCTTCATTGTGTTGATTGTTTCCTTTTCTGCATGGAAGTTTGTTAGTTTGATGTAACCCTATTTGTCTAGTTTTGCTTCTATTGCTTGGGTTTTTGAGGTCATGTTGAAAAATCACTGCCCAGACCAGTGTCATAGAACTTTTCCCCTATGTTTTCTTCTAGTAGTTTTATAGTTTCAGGTTTTACATTTAAGTCTTTGAGCCATTTTGAGTTGATATTTGTATAGGTGAGAGATGTAGTCTAATTTCATTCTTCTGCCTGTGGATATTCAGTTTTACCAACACCATTTACTGAACTTTCCTTTCTCCATTGTATGTTCCTGGAAACTTTGTCAGACAGTTCTCCTTTAGAAAGAGTGGACAGGGAAAGACATCTGTGCAGAAATCTAAGAAAGTGAGTGAGCAAGCTGTAGAGATATCCACGATAGAATTGCCCAGGCAAGCAGAAGGCCTTGAGGCAGGGCTGTGCTTGATGTAGACAAGCCATGACAAGGAGCTAAGGTGGCTAAAGCTAAGTGAGGAAGAGACAGAATGGTAGAGGAGGTCCAAGAGATTGTTGGAGGTGGACGGAGGCAGGTAATGCGGAATCTTGTGTAGCCATGGGCCAGAAAAAGGACTTTTGGTTTCACCTTTGAATGAAATGAGTTTCTGAGTGTCTGAGCCGAGTTGAGTTATCTGAGCAGAGGAGTGATAGGATATAACATTTTAAAAGGCTCCTGCTAGCTGCTGTGTTGAGAATAGACTGTTGGTGAGCAAGGATGGAAACAGGCAGGCAGGCGAGCTGGTTCCCACTGCAGTTCAAATGAGAGATGAAGAAAGCTTGAAGGAGATTGGTAGGAATGGATGTGGTAAGAAATGGATTGTAAATATATTTTAAAAGCAGAGCCATAGGATTTACTGATGGACATGATGGGGGATATAAGAAAGAGAGAAAAATCAAGATTTTTTTTCTTTGAGACAGGTTCTCGTTATTTTGCCCAGGCTAACCTCGAACTCCTGGGCTCAAATAATCCTCCCACCTCAGTCTCTCCAGTAGCTGGTACTATGGGCATGCACCACCACACCCAGAGGACTACAAAATTTTTAACCTAAAAACTCAAAGTTGCCCTTTATTTATATAATGACTATGATACATGCAAATGGTCACAGGAGACAGGATAGGGAACCGAGAGTCCAGTCTGGGACATGTTAAGCTTGAGATGCCTTTTAGCCATCCATGCAGAGATGGCTGGCATGTGGGGAGCATGTCTAAAGCTGAGACTGAATGAGAATGTCTAGGAAATGAGTGCAAATAAAGAAGAGAAACATTCTGAGGACTAAGAACCTCCAATTTTAAATGTCAGGAAGGGGAAGAGTGACCAGCAAAAGGCAAAAAACACATAACTTGTGAGGAAGAAGAAAAACAATGTCCTAGTAGCATTATGAAGGAAAACGTTTCAAGATGGAAGGCGTGAGCAGTTGTGCCAACTGCTCAGTAAAATAGGACGGAGAAGGTAGCTTTGGATTTGGCAACAGGATTAAATATTTTGAGCTAAAGTGACCAGTCAAGTCAGTTGTAAGTAAACTCAATTTTTTCAAAATTGGTTGACTAATTGGTAAGAAGTCAATATTAGTGTTTTGGTCACTTGAAAACAAAGCTTCTTTCATGTTCAAATCGGTAGAGTACATTTATTTGCATGTACTATGTTTTTATATATATTCAGGGATGAGGCAGAATACACATTGTCTCTTCATTATTATCCTGGGTGATCTTTATTTTCTCCCATTCAATTCATATGAGATCAACTTCTTATCAAAATTCCATGCACTGAGAAATCCATAAAAAATAAAAACTAATATTCCTATTTGTGCTGATGTTAAGTGATGAAATGTTGTTGTTTGTGGTAAGTTTCAATAGAAGGAGCTATTGTTCTTAATATTTTAGACCTCATTTCATTTGGAGCTTAGAGGCAGGGAAATTGCATTCATTGTATTGGGGAGATTCTTTTTTTTTTTTTTTTTTTTTGAGACGGAGTCTCGCTCTGTCGCCCAGGCTGGAGTGCAGTGGCGCGATGTATTGGGGAGATTCTTGGAGACAAGTTACTTGTATTTAGATTATCATGAAGCTCAAATACTATAAAAATAAAAAACTTTAAACTGCAGTCCCTCTGTAATAAAAAAAAAAAAAAAAGAACCATGACTAGAAGCCCAAAGCTCACCATTACACAATATATCCATATGATAAACCTGCACATGTACCCCCTGAATCTAAAATGTAAAAATAAAATAACATAAAGCAACAAAAAGTACATTGTACCATTCTAACCCCACCCTGCAAAAACACATATCGCTTAAGTATTTGGAAGAATATATCTATTTGTTTTATTTAAAAATATGTCTGTTGGCCATTTCTAAATATTGATGAAAGATGGACAGCAGAAGTGTATTGACAGATGGTAAATCCATGTGTATAACAGGATGATATGGTTTGGCCATGTCCCCACCCAAATCTCATCTTGAATTGTAGCTCCCATAATTCCCATGTGTTGTGGGAGGGACCTGGTGGGAGATAACTGAATCATGCAGGTGTTTCACCCCATACTGTTCTTGTGATAGTAAGTCTCACAAGATCTGATGTTTTTATAAGGGGTTTTCACTTTCACTTGGTTCTTTTTCTTTCTTGCCTATTGCCATGTAAGACATGCCTTTCTCCTTCTGCCATGATTGTGAGTGCTCCGCAGCCATGTGAAATTTTGAGTCCATTAAACTTCTTTTTCTTTATAAATTACCTAGTCTCAGTTATGTCTTTATTAGCAGCTTGAGAACAGACTAATACACAGGATATAATCGTTAATTATCGATTTTGTATTAACCTGTTATTTACCTCAGTTTCTAATTTTATTTACCCCAGTCTCTAACACCTTAAATGCACACCTAAATGCATAAGGAACATGTTAACATTTACCTTCATCAGTTATCAGTATAAATGCAATTGTTCAAGTAGAGATATACAGAAATGCCAATTCAGAGAAACTACTGTTTTTTAAATACCTTATTTAAAGTGGCTAATTTCCCTCAAGAACAAGGACTGTATCTTACATACCATTTTTCTCCTCAGAGCTTGGCATGCGTATTTGTTGAATTATTTTATTCTGTTATGACACCAGGGAGAGAAGAACAGTCACAAAACAAAATCAGGAAGATGCATGTGTGAATCAAATAATGCAGCTGAGTGTACAAAAATGAACAAAACTATTTTTCTACTGACTGTCTTCTGTCTGGGCTTTTCAAGCACCCTATCATCATTCGATTCTCTTTGGTCATGTACCAAGTCTTTGTCTAATTTGTCTGTCTTTCTCCTCTTTGTTCATTCCATAAATGTCCAGGTGCTGTTATAAATATGGGAACATCCAGTTAACACGATAAGTTCTTGTTCTTATGGAGTTTAACACTAATGGGTAACAACAGATTAACCTTATAAACCCACAAATTGTACTAGTTGTGTGACTGTAAATCCTTCCCTACAACAGTGCCCTCACTCAGAAAAAAAAGATACAGTCTTACCTGAATTAGATAAGGAAAACTCATTTAACTGGAACCATACCAGGTTTCTAGTATAATCTGTGCTGCTAATTCACATGTTTACTTTGGGTATGTCACTTTTCTGACCACCAACTACCCTTTGTTAAATTGAAGATGACCTGTAATGTCCATATTATGCTAAAAAATCCCTAGGGTTCTCAATGTTTCAGGATTCACAGGCTTAGTTACAATTGTGTATTTTATGAGTTGGAGGCTCCAGAAGAAAGGAGTTGTAAAAAAAATAGAGTATTAGTCTGTTCTCACACTGCTATACAGAACTGCCCAAGACTGGGTAATTTATAAAAGAAAGAGGTTTAATTGACTCACAGTTCTGCAGGGCTGGAGATGCCTCAGGAAACTTATAATCATGGCAGAAGCAGAAGTAAACATGTCCTTCTTCACATGGCAGCAGGAGAGAGAAGTGCCAAGCAAAGGGGGAAAAGTCCCTCATAAAACCTTCAGATCTCATGAGAGCTCTCTATCACAAGAACAGCATGGGGGTAACAGTCCTCATGATAAAATTACCTCCCATGACACGTGGAGATTATGGGAACTACAATTCAAGATGAGACTTGGGTGGGGACACAGCCAAACCATATCAAACAGTTTGTTTACTATGTATTTTTCTATAAACCTATTTCCTGCCCCTTCTAATCAACAGCAGTACTTTCATTAAGCATGCAGCCCAAAATTTACTTACCTTAGACAAAACATGGCAGTAGCAAAATTTGGGATTTCAACAAATGTCAGAGGGAAGAAGAAAAACTAGTAGTAATGGTTACAGCCAACAATTCTAAAGCTACAGGAGGATGGTCAAATTTACTATTATGTAAAATATGTTCAATCAGTTTATTCAAATTATTTTTAAGTGGAGGGAGGGAATCTTACTCTCTTTCATTGGAGACTTTTTTAAAAAGCAAAACTCAAATCTAAAAATAACCAGTATACGATAACTTTGCCAAGTAAGTCTCAAATTCCCCTGGTTCTATAAATTTTAAAACTTAAATTTAAAAAAAAATCACATTCCTCACTCTCTGCCACTATACTGTAATAAATTTTATTTTAGAAATTATGCTGGTCATGTCAAAAATGTGCTCTGCTGTTGGAGTGTTCATTGCTTATGCATGAAAGCAGAAATTTAAATGGACTAGGTGCAATTAAAGTTATGTACAAGAGAATTCCAGATGGCTAACTGAAAATTTTGCCATGAAGCCTGTTGAATCACAGTGCCTGCATGAGTAGGCTCTTACTTTTTGAATAAATGAATGAAATCACCTATAGCAGTATCTTGCTATAAAGCCTTATAAAATCATGTTCATTTTTCATACTGTGGAATATGAAACCATACACTTATAATGAATATAAATTCTACCAAAAAGTGCAAATGGAAATAATTGCAGTTATTATACCACATTAATGAAAGTTATGCAAATTGCTCTAAAATTTAAAGAAAATGTATTATGTTGTGCCTATCCTCCTAATTAACGTTATTTCATATTGTGTGGTATATTTATGGAGAATTTTGTAGTGCATTAGATAAATCTGTTTTATATTTCCAGGAGAGTGGGTTGTAATGAGCATTATAATGCATTTCAGTTCAGAAGCAGTTTTATGTTACAAAGCATCTTCTGCTAGTAGATTGGAAAATGTTGTACCAAAGTGATACTTCCACTAAATATTTGGAATACAATTTAGCAAGGGAAGCATAGATGAATCCATTATAGTTAAATGGCTATAAATTTGGGATTAATACTGCATTTTAGCTATGTATTTTTTTTTTCATATGTCAAAAACCTCCCCATACCACACTAGCCAGTGATCTAAAGTGATTTGCAGGGCCTGCTATATCCCACTTGCCACTTGGCATGTAAATCTGCAAACCTATATAAAGAATATAAAATGAAAACATTCATGGCCACTAAAACACATGCATTAGATCCACATATAGCTGAAGCTAATTTAATATGCCACCATCCCAAGTACTTACAGATAAGTTTCTCTCCCTCATGCTAAGGAAACTACCTTCTACCTAGGCCCATCCTTCTTTCCCTCTGGCTTCAAAAGAAAATTTATAGGTCCTCTACTCAAAGACACTAACTTCACCTTGCTCTGGAAGGAAGTCACTCTTAGTCACTCAGGGAACCACTTCATCATCTTTCCCTTTATCCTGGACCCTGTTATAACTTACTTTTTCTTCAGGCACCTCACCTTTAGCCTATACACCTGCTCTAATTTATCCCATTATTTGAGAACTTTTTATTGATTCTGCTTTCCCCTCCGGCCATGGCTTTTTCTCTTTTCTTTCATCCTGGGCCAACTTTCTTGAAAGATTATCCAAGTATGGGCCTACATTTACCCCACCATAAATCAGAAAGATAGTGATTCTTGGAGGAATAGACTTTACTTAACATCTGACTTCCTTTTCTACCTTGCACCTCTCAATCTACTGCTGTCTAGTTTCAGTCCCCATCCCACTGTTAGAAATGCTCTCTCTGTTGGCTTTCTATTTGTCGAATGAATATTTCTCATTTCTTCCAGAATATTTCCTCCTAAGGCTTCTGGGATGCTCATATCTTCTAGAGGTCTTCCTAGTTCTCTGCATCTTTTCAGACTCCTTTAGTGCATTCTTTGTCCACTCCTCAAAAACTGAGATTTCCCAGCTTGTGTTGCTTGTTAACCTTTTTGTTTCATCACTCTGTAACCTCACCACCACAATCATGGCCACCCACATGATTGCATCTACTTTTACTATTTTATTTCCCCCTCTTAATACACCTCCGTGGTTCTCCATGGCCTCTAGAAGGCAAAGACCAGACCTTTTCTCTTACATCCAAATTTTTCATCATCTGGTCCACACCAGTCTCTTTAGCCTCATCTCACCTGACTCATCGCAATTAACTCATTCTTCATTCCATAAATATTCACTGATCCTCTACTGTGTTTCAGATACCACTTGAAGCTCTTTAATACAGCAGTGAACAAAACATATAAAAACCTCTGCCTTCATGGCAGTTATATTCTCCTAGTAGCAAAGAGCTGTCGTTTTATATATCTTTGTCATTGCAAAGTATTTCTTCCTATCTTAAAAACCTACGTGTTTTGGCAAATTTCTATTTATCCTTGTGAATTCAGGTCAGACATTACTTCTTCCAGAAATACTGTCCCAGCACCTCACATTTTCCCAACAGCCTTGCAAGAATCCTTATCATTTCTTCAGGTCCAGGTTTGTTGTTAAGTCATAACATCAGGGTTACCATTTTTCTTCAGAACTTCTCAGACACATTGTGCTTTCTGGACTGAAAGATGCCTAGTCCTTTAATAAATTGTAAATGGAGTGCTAGACCAAGTAATTTCACCTTACCCGCACACACCAAATGATCACCGAATCTCTGAGTCCACACAACAATTACCTGGTAATTGAGGGCACAATGTGTTCCCCCAAATAGCCTTGCTCACATATATTGTGAAACATGAATAAATTTAGTATTATGTTTTTATATTATAAAACCATGTTATCTGGCCTAATTATACTGCAGTTTTAAAAATTGTTATAAACCCAGCAACACAGTCATATATGACTTTCAACTTCTATTTGTTCATGAACTAAGGATCATCCTATTAACAGAGGATACAAGCAAGATTACATTGTTCCTACATGAATATATTTTAGTGTCTAGCAAACAGTGTTTTACTATTTGCTCTTGTCAGAAAATACTATTAAATTAATGAGTTTGCTCACCAATTTTGTTTGAAGCTACCTACTTTCCAACAATATACCTTTAAAATATGTGGATTCCTTGCTTTTTGGCCTTTGTGGATTTTTTTTTTTTCTTGCGGAATACCTCTTAACAATGGTTCCTGATTCAAAGCCATCCCACCCTCCCCCAAACACCAGGGATGCGTTTGTAACTATCCAGGGTCATTTTGAGGTTGTATTATGGGGGGGAAAAACCCCTCTATATTAGACTTGGAAGTAAAAGTCCTTAAAAATATACTTGTAAGAACTACATTGCAGGCTTAAGGAGACAAGTCCAGCTATTCAGTCAACAACTGGACTTCTACCATACCCTAAGTTCCCAACACGTCCAAATTACATTCTTTCCTCAGCATAAAGTCCCTTCAAAGACTTCCCTTTGTGTCCAACAAAGGGAAAAGGATCAAGTGAGGGAAAAGAGAGCTTGTTTACTTCAGGGGTAGGGACGGAGGGAGGACCTTTCCATTTATGTTAGCAAACTTGAGGGAGGCTATTTGAAGATGGTGCCAGTAACATACAGTGGAAGAACTCACCATATTTGTCCAGTTAAAAAAAAAAAACATTTAGGGATGCATAAAAGTGTTACAGTACTTGTCTGGTGAAATAAAACATTAAGAATCTGTCAGATATCATTTTAATTTCAAGAATGCATGAATGGAATTTGTTTTTCGTTGAAGCTGTTTTTCATCAGTTGTTGTACTGATCGGATTCTTTTTTTTTTTTTTTTTTTTTATTATACTTTAAGTTGTAGGGTACATGTGCATAACGTGCAGGTTTGTTACATATGTATACTTGTGCCATGTTGGTGTGCTGCACCCATCAACTCGTCATTTACATCAGGTATAACTCCCAATCTGATCGGATTCTTACTGGCGTTTAGAGCCCAGGGACCAGGAATACGAAAACACCCTGCTGTGGGGCACAGGCACAAAATCCCAAAACCCATCCCATCCAGAATTCCTAGGAGTATTCCTCTCCCTGGAGGACTATTCTGACCCTTTCCCACCACCAGTTAGCTTCTCTACTCTTGTTGCCCCTAAATTTTCTTTCTGCTGCAGGCAAGGCTTGCTGAGTCTTCTCAGTAACCTTATGGCAGCACCTGGCTCCTTAAGGTGTGGTCCTCAGTACCTGGGAGGCCAAGTCATTTTGTATCCCACTTTAGACCCTATTGAATCATTATATACATTTCAACATGATCTCCCAAGTGATTCACATTCAAATGAAAGTTTGCATATTCCAGCATGCAGGCTGACCCTTGAACGACTGATCCTGGCCCAGTGACACAATCCGCTAATTTAGTGGAAGAGATTTATATGAAATTACTAAAGACCACCCTCCCCAAGGCTCCTGAGAAAGCTTACTTCAACAAACGTCTCTGAACTGCAGGGGTTTGTGAAAATCAATTAGTGATGCTTCTGAACACGCTAAAATACTGCCTGAGGAAGGCGCATGAGGAAACTGTGAACAAGTCAACTTCTGAGACAGTCAGTCACATGGAAGGAAAGTCACACTTCCAGGGTTTTTACAGAAACCAAAAGATGCCCCGAATCTGAGCTGGCATCAGGCTAATGAAATGGGGGCCTTCCAGTTGTTTCCCTTTGTACCTCAGAAGAATGAATTACCCAAGCTGCCCCTCAAAGTGTCGATAAATAAGGAGGTCCTCTTTGATATTTTAGCTTATGAGCCTAGAATCTCAATTGACTCCTTCCAAAATTTGGAAAATCATTAAAAACAAGTATCAGACTGATAGATGAAAAATGTGAACTTCAGTTTCACATGTGTAAGACAAAAGTTATTCTTTTAAAAAAAAAACAATTGCATATTCACTAGAAACACAGTTTTTAAAACTTATATACACCTCTGGTAAAATGCTTAACAATATGGATTGTAATAGAGAAATAAAATCATATTCTAAAGGAAGGGATTTGAAAATGGGCTTATCACTCTCATCCTTTAGAAATACTATATTATGCTATAAAAATAATTCTGTATACCCTATGTAGACTTTAAATTATCAGTGTTATATTATAAAAGTAGCATTATACTCTTAACTCCAAAATGTCTGAAAACACTTTATTGCAATTCAAAACAGTGCCCTTGAGTGTTAGGGAGAATTTTTCTGCTCTGCCTCATCAGGCATGATGAGATGAGCACAGTGTTTGGTCTAATTAGTTCTAGTGCTATTCCCCTGAGCGATACTTGAAGGCATTCTTTAACTTGAGAAATTAATAAGGACTAAAAAAAGGGAGAATGCGTTGATTCAGATATATGCAGTTTACTAACAGTTAACGTAGGCACTGTTAACTGAATGTTTATTAGAACCATGTTCTAATTGTGGTTTTTCTGTGGGTCACTAATCCCTGTTTACTAGATGTTGGTGGACCTCTTGACCAAGAATGGCTAGAGATCCTCTGAGTCTGTGTCTGGAGTCTCAGTTTTCACCTGACATTCTTGGCCATTTCTGCCAGAATCCAGGAGCTCTCTCTTATGACACCTGCAGTGACCTCTATTGGTGTCTCCCGCTTTGGTTGGAGGTCTTGTAAGATAGATCACAAGGACCCTTCTCTGTCATTGTCCCTTCCTATTAGGAACCTGGCTTACTGGTTCCAAAACAAACATTACTGTAAAAGTTGGCCAAAACAGCCTATCCCTCCTTGGCAGAGTGATCCAGAGCTGTCACACAGGCTCAGTGTCCTTGCAGGACCACAGGCTGTGTCCTCCTGACCTCGCACAGTGCCACACCGTAGTGCTGGCCTTTTTGATGTGAAGCTCAATCCATTTGTCCAGAATCCATACAGAGCCCAGTATCCGGTTTCTTCCTCAGCTACAGTGAAAGAAAACCAACCAAAGCCTGATTTCCTTGCAAAGTGAAGGTGTTGGGAGGCAGCCCAGTATGGTTGTTAGGACACAGGACCCGAGTTCAAATCTTGGTGTTCACTTGGCCTGTGTGATCTGCCACATGTGTCTTAGGATCTCCAAACCTCAGTTTCCTTACCTCTAATGTAGCTATCAGTGTGCTAATTACGAGGACTAAACAAGAAAATCCACATAGAGCACTTAGCACAGTGCCTGGTGCAAGACCTGTGCTCCATAAATCTTGGCTGGTGTTGGAAGTTAGAACCCCCGTTTAACAGGCCATTCCCATTCGCTCCCCTCATCCATTTCTTTTGAGTTTGGGAATAAGTTGCAAAATGTGTATAATGACGGTCAATAGATCAGAAACCATCAAATCTACTCTACTCAGGCAGAGCCAGATTCCAACCTCAATTGATTTACACTGGCCGAAAGGCCCCTGTGGGCACGAGATTCCAGATGGTTTCCACCTTCCTAGAAGATGTTTATGTTATAATCTAGTGTATTAGGTAAATGAAGTGATCCAAGAAATATGTTATATCTGCCCTTCAAAACTGTTTCTTCATAATGAAACAATTACTCCGGAATTCACCATAGGTAACAAAGGCCTCGGCTACAGAGGTTTTCAGTGTGGGCAGAGTCATAAAGATCATTTCTTAGTTACATTTTAGTCTCATGTACATTGTATTTAATGAGTATTTTTTCCTTCCCCATGAGTATATTTCTACTTTCACTGACTTCAAGTTAAATAAAGATTTGCCACATCTACTGATATTCTCAATAACAAGTCTTTTTAAATGTAAACACTCGGAAACCCTGAGTTTTGTATTTTCAGCATCTAAAAAATTTCTAAAATGCTGATTTCAAGCATGGAGTCTCTGCTGTTGATGCTGCCCCTCTTGGGTTGTGAGTCTTATGAAATGGGTCTCGAAGGAACCTGCTCTATCCTTCCCCCTTCCTGGTAGAATCTTGCTTACTGATTCCTAAATACTAACTCCAAAGGCCAGCCCATCGTAACCATTCTTGATGTGGTGAGCCACAACTATTGGTTAATAGCCTTCATTTCTTCAGAAATTCTCCTTCACTGCTTCCGTAATTTATATTTGCTATCAACTCTTAACCCTAAGTGATTTTGATGCAGATGTTTAGAGACCACGACTTAGCAAACAGTGATCTAGGCCAGAGGTCAGCAAACCATGGCTCTTGCCAAATTCAGTCCACCATCTGCTTTTGTATGGCTCTTGAGCTAAGGATGGTTTTTACATTTTTAAATGTCTTAAAATGTTAAAAGAAGAATACTGTTTTGTAACATGTAGGAGTTGTACAAAATTCAAATTTTAATGTCTATAAAATGTTATTGGAACATAGCCACACTCATTGGTTTCAGCATTCTCAACGGCTGCTTTTGCATTGGAAGGACAGAGTTAAGTAGTTTCAACAGAGATCATGTAGCCTGCAAAGCGTAACATATTTACTGTCTGGCTCTTTACAGAAAAATTTTGCCAGTCTGTTGTCTAGGCATTCACAATAGCCAATGATGCTTCTAAGGGGTAAAAAAAAAAAAAAAAAAAACAATAACAACAAAAAATACCTAAGAAGGCAGTATGGTGTCTTTATGGCACAACTTCCCCCAGGTGACAGAGGAGACAGGAGTGACAAATGGGAAGTGGAGGGGAGGATTACCCAGGCTTTCTGTACAACAAGAAGGGGGAAAATTATATATTTTTATTTCACTCATGCCTGTGAAGAGTACATCATTTCATTAGGAAGGTGGAGTTCATGCACATGAAATAGCCAGTAAATATTAAAAGAGAGATGTCCTTAAAGTCTAAATCCTATGATGCAAATAAAAGTGAGAGGAACTTAGGAAAAGAATCGCCCAAAGGTGAGATTAAAGGTGGACAAGGATTTAAGGCTAAAGGGACAGAGAAGGGGGAAAGGATTTCCCACTTTGAGTAGCTCTGTAAGTCATGAGACCTTAGAAGTGAGAAGGGCTAGAGCCAGTTAGAGAAGTTCTTTGATGAGCAGAACTCTGGTGAAAGTTCATACTGGGATGTAATGAAGATGATGTTGGGTAATTGAAATAGGGACAGATCCTCCTGTAGGGTCTTGAATGCCCAGGAGTCCAGACTTACTCTAATGAGCAATCATGATGACCAGTGTAGGTATTTCATCAACATATCAAGAACATGTGTTAGAAAAATGACTGACAACAATGTGGAATCAGACTCAAAAAGGAAAAAAATCTAAGAAACTATTTTTATTTTTAAATGAATATTCAGAGAGTTATACTTTTACAGCCCTTTTTACACCAACTGTACAAGAAAAGAATAGAAGCACCAAAATTGTGGAGAGGGTGGAAGCCTTGAATAGATGTATGCCCTAAACTTTTCTTAAAACTCTTTTAAGTCTCTTTTTGATGATGCTGTCCCACGAAATATCTATAATCAAACTAAAATCTCAATTTAAAACCCATGCATTTAATCATGCCTATCCCAACCCTGCAATTATTGCCATTCACATCTGATTTACAGAAAACTCAGTTTCGTGGTCCCCTCAGCCTTGCTGTGCAAATGTCCAGTGAAACTCTAGTTCTAATAAAAGTGTCAATCTGACGGTACATTTGCCTAACAGTTTCTTCCTTGAGAAGCCATTTATATGTTCATAAGCCTCATAGAGAAATACTTACACACATGTGTACACACACACAGTGCATTTTAAAATTGTTTTACCTGGCAGGAAAGGGTAGTTACCTCTAAAGCTTACAGTGGCAGCTATTCAAAGGCAGACTGTGATATTACACGGTAGTTTAAGAGAGGAAGTATAATTTCAGTGGTGGGAGACATTCATGTAGGCCGAGGCAATTACCCGGGTTGGACTTCAGCCAGAATATCTGAATTAACTGAAAAAGGTCTCATTTGCTGCCAGTGGCACTGAATCACTAACGAGCATGAATGTGAAGTCCCAACTCCAAATTGGTCTCCAGGCTCAGCTATAAGGTTGAAATAAGGACAGTAATGCCTGTATTGTGTCTATAATCCATTAATTTGCCTATCATGCCAAAGCCTCATTTGAGAGTTCTTGCTGCCCACATTTTTTTTTTTTGACATTTGTATACTTTCTGCAGTCTTTCTCTGACATTCAGTTAAACTGCACTGCACACCGGTAGGGGGCACCATTCGCACAGAATCTATGACCTAGACCTGTAAAGGTGGCCTATTGACTGGGAGTGGTCCAGAAACTTGTCACCAGTGCTCAAAGAAAGACATAAAAAATTGAAATTAAGCATTAAAAACTCTTCTGGCAAATTGACATGAGTAATTTTATATCGGTTGAATCAATTTTTAAAACAGGGGCTTACATTTTTCTCCTTTAATTTTCTAATAATTTTCTTTACAAACATTTGGCTCTTGATGGATTTGAATTTTTTTAAAAACTGGTCTTTTGCCAGAGATTGTTTGAGAAGCACCGCCCTGTCTTAGACTTATCTATCACATGAACAGCACCCCTGGAATTGTACAGTGTGGCTGCAGGAGCATAGAATTGCAGAAAACAAGATCTGCCTTGGACACTCAAAGGACTAAAAGAAGAATTTTAATTTATCTAGAAATATTTTAATCACTCAGCGAGAAGTGGACTGTGGTGAAAAGAAGCGCATGCCCAGGATGCTGTCTGGACTGGGCCGTTAGGAAGAAATTGACCTCTCTCTGGTCAGTCCTTGCCAAATATGGACTTGGTTTTGAAGCACTCTCACCCCAACAAATATTCAGGCTATTTTGCTTTTGGAATTGTGCCTAAAGCAGTTCTATTTCTGAAACTGAGGTGCAGAAATGTGAACACATGGAGCCAGATACATGGTAAGTGCTAAAAACATTCTTCTGGTAAAACCCCATCTTTACAAAAAAAAAAAAAAAAAAAAAACACAAATACAGGTACATGGTGGCATTTGCCTGTAGTCCTAGCTACTCAGGAGGCTGAGGCAGGAGGATCACCTTAGCCCAGGAGGCCAAGGCGGCAGTGAATGGCGATTGTGCACTGCACTCCTGTCTAATCACTAGAGCAAGACCCTATCTCAAAAACATAATTATCTATAACTAAGGAAATTCAGTGTGGGAAAGGCCTTCACTAGGCAGTCATCTTGGTTGACTCTGTTGATGATAAACCAAGGCACAGTGTTTCTAGCAATGGTCTGAGAGGCAGCCTGCTCACGGGGGTAAACAAAAACTTGGAATCTCGGAAAATAAGGGGGTAAGAATTCAAGCTGAAAGGCTGCTGCAGCTGAGGAGTGGTCTCTAATGAGCATCAGCTTTGGGTCTTAGAGCAGTTTGTGCAATATCCCAAAGAGAGACTCCAGGAAGCGGTACGCAGAAGCCAGGCCGGCAGGTAGTTTGCATCCAGGATATCTGCAGGGACTGGGCCAGCAGAGCCAATTCTGACTAAATTGGAGGTGAGCAGAGGGAAGGAGGGGGTAGCAGCCAGACCTGAGGGCCTATTTCTCTGCTGGGAATCACAGTCTGGGGTCCTGAGAACATAGAGGAATGCCCAGCGGCTGCAGTGACTTGATGCTGAGTGACGGTAGAGACATGGACTTCCAAAAATGCCATTCACCATGAGGCTTTTCCTCGGTGGGAATGGAGACTGTTGAAATAGGACAAAGGTGGAAAATTATGTCTGTTATTTACCTGATACACTTCCCCCAAAACTAAAAAGGAAAACTATTTGGTTAAAAAAAAAAATGTATGTTGTCGTTGTTGTTGTTTGTTGTTGTTGAGACAGAGTCTCACTCTGTTGCCCAGGCTGGAATGCAGTGGTGTGATCTTGGCTTACGGCAACCTGCACCTCCTGGGCTCAAGCCATCCCCCCGCCTCAGCCTCCCAAGTAGTTGGGACCACAGGCGCGTGCCGCCATGCCCGGGTAATCTTTGTATTTTTAGCAGAGACAGCGTATCCCCATAGTGGCCAGGCTGGTCTCAAACTCCTGAACTCAAGTGATCTGTCCACCGCAGCCTCCCAAAGTGCTGAGATTATAGGCCTGAGCCACCGCACCTGGCCAAAAAAGAGCACTTATAACTCACTGTGTAAAACTAAGTGAGTATGAAGACTAATGAGTGGAGAGCTTTTTTCCTAGCCCACACAACCTGATAACTCACCTCACAAGTCACATAAGTAAAAAATTTCCTTTCAATCATCCTAAAGAAAGTATTTGGTTTCTGCGTAAACTCTACCTTGTTCATTGCTCCTGTACTCCAATTCCCAGATGAGGCAAATCAATCCAAAACTCCAAAAATGCCGACTGAACAAACCATTCTATTTCACAATGAAATCTACTTACTCTGTAGAATTGAGAATGAGAAAGCGTTACCGTAACATTTGCCTTTGAATCAAGCAGTCCAAGGCTTTACATGATTTGGGTCCAAGGGATAATAAACGTTCAGAAGAGCAATTGCTTCTGCAAGTCAATTGTACCAAGTCTTTAAGTTTAAACATGGAGCAATTTTATTTTAAAAGTGTCCTACGTGCCTGGAAAAAGCAGTGGCCTTAATAAAAATAGACAATAATGATGATGAATATAATAGCGGTATTTTATACTCATCTGTTCCTTTTTAGTTTTGGATTCAAAAATGCATAAATTCTCTTCTGGGTTTCCACTAGCTTTTATACCATAAATCTGTTTTCATTATGGAAAAAAGAAAGGGGCAGTATAAAATATTGGCCATAAATCATAAAATTGGGAGGCTTGTGGCATTACAGTAAATGGTTTTGGTGAGGTAAATTTTCTCATTAAGTCCTTATCAACATTTTTAATGGTTATTTTGATCATTTAGTGTATTGATTTCTTGAAATTTCCAGTTTATTGGTATTTCTTTGAACTATTTGATAACCTCTTTGTTAATATTTCTTTAAAGTTTCAGAACTTTTGAGATAGTTCTCCTCTCCCCTAAATTGGATTGCTGTCACCACTATTTATGACTTCTCTCTTTACAAGTACTTTAAGAATATAATTTCTATTTTCAGAAATCTCAAAGCTAACTCTTAAATATGTCTCTGGGTGGTTCTTCAAACCTATAGGTCAAGTATGTGAGAGCACTTTTTTTAGTACAGAAAGCTCTTGAAAGTGGAGAGCATTTTAAGAAAAATGAAAGAACAAATGGTCTGGGGAACAAAGTGAGAAAACATACATGTTTTTCTAATCTTCCTAAAAGGAAGAGTGATGTAAAGGAAGAAACACACAGGCTTAGAACTCAAAAGTCTTAAAAGATGAAAGCCCGGGTGTGATACCCGCATACCTAGAAACTGCTCTGTGAACAGACAGAGACAGGAGCAGTTCATCTTCAACTGCCCAGACAATTGAGAGGTTATTTATGATCCACAGAAATATTGACAGCTGTGTGGTTCAAAGTACCTCCCCATAACCACGTTTCATGAGGGAGACAAATTTTCTTCTCTTTATTTTCTGATTTATTTCTTCAGCCCTAGGTAACTTTTATGGGTGTGGTTTGATTTGATTTTTGCTTTTCATTACATTTTTCACTCAATGTTAATGATTTGGTTTTCCTTTTGGCTTGAGAAATATCCATGTTCTGGGTATAAATTCCCACTTAATCTAAGGAAATTCTCTTTTCTTGCTTTTCATTTGTTAGCTCGTGACATTCCCTACAACAGTACAGGACCCGTGTGTTAAGCATCATCAGATGGCAAAGCTTGGACTCCACATGAAGTGACTGTTCGTTTTCTTAGCAATCAGAGATGGGGCCTTTGTAGGTTCACACTTGGCCATTTTCAAACCCTACTGTGTTTGGGGGCAGTAAAACAAACAATGATTAAGAACATTAGGTTCAAAAGTAGGTTTAAAATCCTAGCTCTGCCACCCAGTGACTGTGTGACTGGGGCTAAGTTACTTTTCATCTCTAACTCTTCAGTTACTTCATTTGTAAAATGGGATGGTAAGAGAGCCTACCTCACATGGTTGTTGTGAGGATTAAATGGCATGATGTGAAGTGCCTGCCAGAGTAAGAACCCAGGAAATGTGACTTATTGTTTGCAGTTTTCCATTTTTCCTTGTTTTGTGTTAGTTCTCTCTATAGAGTTCGTGAAGCTGACAAGCTAGAGAACTTACTGATAGATTGTGTACATGAATTGAAACAGCTGCTGAAGAGAAAAAGAAATTAGCATCAATTGTTTGCTATCCCATAAAACACGTGGTTTACTTAACTGAAACCCTCTAAGAATGGGGCATATTTCAGGCACATTCTTGTATAAGAGGACACAGAATGTGCATTCCCAACATATTAAACCCAGTATAAACCTCTCATCTCTCCTGAATGTCCAGTGCTTTTCAAAGAGCTATGTTTTGCATATTTGATTTTTTAAGAGACAGGGTCTTGCTCTGTCGCCCAGGCCAAAGTATAGTCATGCAATCATAGCTCACTGCAGCCTGAAACTCCTGGACTCAAGTGATCCTCCCACCTTAATCTCCTAAATAGCTAGGACTACAAATACATACCACAGTGCCCACCTAATGTTTTTATTTTTTAAACAAAAGGATCATTTAAGGCCAAGAATTCAAGACCAGCCTAGGCAATATAGAGACAGGGTCTCCCTATGTTGCCTAGTTGCCTAGGCTGGTCTTGAACTCTTGGTCTTAAACGATCCTTTCACCTCAGCCTCTCAAAGTGCTGGGATTGTAGGTGTGAGCCACTGCACCTGGACTTGATATTTTTAAATTAAATTTATATCTAACTGTCATTATAATATTCTATTGTACACATTTTCTGAATATGTGAATAATATGAGCAATATGGATTTCCCCAAATCTTTGTAATTCTCAAATCAGCCAATACTCTAATGTCCTCTTTTACTCTGTACTTTTACTCTGTTCTTACTTCACATTTTGGTCTTAGTTTTGACCACTCTCAGCTTCCCACAGCATCATGCTAAATAATTATCTTTTCATTCTAAACAATAAAGTTAGTCTAGTTCTCTAAATAGTTCTGAGATCTCACAACCTAAGTTACTTTGAGACAATAAACCCTTTGATGGTTTTCACATAGAAAGAGGTGTCTGGGGCCCAGTGGTGCTTCATGAGTAAATGGAAAAATTGGATAACAGGCAGAAGAGAACTAAGGGTCTGCCGTGCGGGGAACAGTCATCCTGATGAGAAAGCCATGGAAGAGGCCAGAATACACTAGCAAAGGAGAAACAGACAGACTGTTGAACCTGTCCTAGGAATTTAAATCTGACAAAGCCATTGATGGGAAAGAAGAGACTTCAGAGGGGAGTTAGCATAGTCAAGGTCAAGAACCAAGGAAGGCTCAGGAGGCAATTCATGAGATGCTAAAGACCAGAAAAGTGACCTGGCAATATGGCATAGTGACCCAAGGAAGAAATATGTGTGCTCAGTACAGGTACGGTAGCCTTAGAGAGGTGGGAGGGGTAAACACAACATACGGGTTGTAAACCCGGCAGCTGCACCTATCTGCTGAGATTATGGCATAAAATGTCTACAAATGACCAAAGCAGTGCCTGGCACACAGTCAAAGCTCAATAAAGTTTGCTTTCCTAACATAGAAAGATAACAAGGCATACAACAGGAATATTGTCCCAATTCTGCCATTAATTATTGACATGATTTCATGGTACATTATTAAATTTCTCTGCTGCTACCTCTGTAAAAATGGATGGGTTGGGACAAATGTTTGCTCCAGTTCACTTTATTATTTTTCTCATAGTCAAGTTACTTAATGTGTGTCTTATGCCAAAATATAAGCTGGTTTTATCGTCCATTAAAGGGAAATAGAATACACGGATCAAACTAACAAAAACAATTTTTAAATACCAAAGTATCAAACTACAGAATTCTTTTTCAGGATAAATAGCCCTGTTATTTACTTAGCAAGCATTCTTTAAATACATGTCACTTTGGTAGGTATTGGGGATGCAAAGACAAACAGGATGTGGCCCCTGCCCTCAAGAGATTTATAATCTACTTAGCCTAAGGCTCATAACAATGAAGCGTCCGGGTGTGTTCCAGGTGCTGTGATGAGAGTGCGGTCAGGGTACCATGGGTGGGGGGACCCGGGCAAGATTGGTCAGTTCTACCAGGAAGAGAGAGAGTGGTAACAGCATTTCAGAGGTGGTGCATGATATAAGACAAAGAGGTAACTTCTTGCCAGGCAATCAGGATGGGGTAGGAGTTCTAGGCAGAAACTGGCCCAGCAGTGCAAAGATAGGGTTGTCACACAGCCCAGGTGTTCCAAGAGCTGCAAATGGAGTGGGGCAGACAGACAGAGGCTGTGAGGTGGGACTTTGTAAGCAGTGGGGCTGGAGCTGCAGGCAGGGCAAGGTCATGGAGTAGCTTGTATAATAAGGAGTTTGGACTCCATTCTACAGCAAATAGGACACCAATATAGAAAATAAGAGAAGTACTATGCTCAAATTTGTACCTTACAAAGATTCCTCTAGCAGCAATGGAAAGAATGGATTGGGCAGGACAGGAATAGAGGAAAGGAAGGAATAGTTAGAAGTCATTTACAGTACTATAGGCAAGAAGTTCTGAGGTACTGGGGCTCTGAATCAAATAGTAGGAAGCAAGAGTAGAGAGAAGAGGTCAGTACCAGAGACATCAAGGAATGACAGAATGTGAAAGGGAGGATGAAATGGACAAATTTACAATGAGCCCCAGGTTTCTGGGTTGGAGAATGGTTTGCTATAGCACCGTGACTGTTGGAGAAGGAGCAAGTTGTCGGGGAAGAGATTACATTCATTATTGGATGTGGGCCCTGTAGAACAGTCAGTGTAAATACAGCTGGACAGTTGGGCTTGACATGGGGGAAGGACAAGGCTGATTTAGAAGGATATTAGATGTTTTTGGTAGTAGGAGAGGCCCTGAGGATAAAATGAACTCAACTCAGGAGAATGCCTTAGTGAGAAGAGAAAAATGCAGACGGAGGAAGCGGGTGTAGCAGACTCAGCAAAATGAAGTCATACCTTTGTCTTGGTAAGCTGTCTAGACAGACAGTGCTGGGCCTGCAGTAGCCATTCAATCAATATGCATTTAATGATGAATAAGTAAATGAATGAGCGAGGGAATCATTGAGAGAGAAGTGAGGGGCACCTTGTGTAAGTAGCAGAGGTCTGGCTTAGAAATACAGCACTACCAATTCCTCTCCTGCAGATAGAAGCTAAAACCATGAGAGAGAAGGAGACCACAAGGGAACGTGTATAAAGTGAGAAAATAAGGACTCAGGAGTGAACCCTGATCTCATTAGGAAGGTAAACGAAGCACATTCTCCATGATCCTCCGTAAAACATTCGTCATCATTAGTCAGAGCAGCCCAATCAGCTGGAACACCAGTTAGAGACACAGTTTGACCTTCATCCATAGCAAAGATGATAATGCTCCAGTTCCCCTTCACATGGGAGGTAAACGAGGACAAAGGAGGCACGAAATGTCAGCTATGATGAAGCACCAGATTCGGTATGAGCAGGTACCAGCTGTGAAGAGGCACTGTTGGGCTGTAAAGGGTGGTTCTCGACTTAATTCCATTAGAAAAAATTCTAGATTAGTCCCCACTGACGCTGTGTGAGGAACCCAAGCTGAGAATGAGCCCCATGCTACTAATGCTGCTTCAGAAAGCAAAACAGACCCACAGAGTCCCTAGGTGGGTCCAGGAGACACAAACACACTTCCTTTGTCATATGCAGGTGACAGAGGTGGCTCATGCTTTTTCAAACCCTGTTTCTCTTTAGTCAGCAAGGTTGCTAGAAACCTAAGAAGCCAACATTGTTTGTGGGCTTCTTTGTTAAGTGACTTGAAGATGGGAAATTGTTCAAAAATAAGTTGTCAACTTAATTGCATTCAATTCAGCTGAAAAATATTGTGGTATCACTAAAAGTTAATTGTTAACAATATGATTGTTAACAATGCAATTATTAACAAGTATGGCCCTGCCTTCACTATTTTTCTTAAGATTGAAACCAAAATAAAACATGGTGTTATTTAGCTTAGAAGTCAACTACTAGTGAGTTTAAGTGCTGATTTGCCCCTTCTGTGAAAGATTTATGCCACTTCTAGTGATTGTCATCAGCCCCATGATGATTCAGTGGGAAGCCCTCATATGTACATCTGCAAAGGCAGAATCCATTGGCTGGAAGGTCCCCTATGGTTCCAACATGCCTCAGGCTTGGAATACATACATCACGACTCAAGCAAGGCACACTGCTGACAGCCCAGGAGAACTTCCTTCATTCTGTCATCTATGCAATAGAGCAATAAAATATTCTTGAAAACTTCAGAGTTGTAGAGGGCTCTCAGCCTAAGCATATCTGGCTCCCTCAGTGCCATGCATCTGTGTCTCTTCTCTTTCCAATCCTAGTTCTGCCCATATGGGACATCGGAGGGTCTCTAACTTTCTTTCCTAAGTAAAATAGCAGCTTGAAATGATGCCCCTCATAGTGATGCATCTAAGCAAATACACAGGAGATTATGATGTGCCAAGAACCTCATTCTCTGCCACTACAGCCCACAGGCTACCAAATGGTCACTACTGCTGGCCTCTTCTGTTCCATTGGATAGAAAACCAACAAGCAACATCCAAATAAATATTACAGGTCTTTGTGCTGACCTGAAAGATTTCAGGACAAGATCATGGCAAGTAACTAGTCTGCTAATTGCATAATGCCCTGCCATCTTGCTATGGCAAATTGGTGTGGGAAAAGAACTCTAGACCTGGAGTCAGAGAGGGTGTGGGTGAAATCTTAGTTCTGCCATCTCCCTGTTGCATGCCTGGGATGCCATCAGAACTCTACTTCCTTCTGTGAGATATGTGTAGTCATCCCTTTCCTGCCTCCTTCACACAAATTTCATAAAGAATGTGACAATATATCCAAAACTGCCATTTCAATGACAAACTGCTACATGAGAGATACGCCACAGAGAAATAAAAATTGAGTATTGGTAAAAATGCACTTTGATGTTTCCTTTCATGCAACAAGTATTTATTGAGCACCTGCTCTACACTAGGTACTGTGCTAGGAACTGGAGAATGAATACAAACACGTAAGATCCCTGCCCTCAGGAAATTAAACCCGTAGGGGAGAGAAAAGTTATCCCAGAAACTTGCACCTTAACTCCAATGGTAAGAGATGTGAAAACTTTGCCCCAGGGAGGTTAATATAAGTGGTTGTTAAAGGTTGAATTGTGTTCCCACCCTCAAATTTATGTATTGAAGTTTACCCCCAGTACCTCAGAATGTGAACTTGTATGACATAGGGCCATTCCAGAGGTCATTAATTAAAACGGGGTCATACTGGAGTAGAGTGAGCCACAAGGACCAATAGAACTTGTGTCCTTATTAAAAAGGAGAACATTGGAGATGCCATCCCCTGTGTGCATGTCTGTGAAGATGAAGGCAGAGATCTGAGTGATGCAGCAGAAGCCAAGGAATGCCAAAGATTTCCAGCCAACTCCAGAAGCCAAGAGTGAGGACTGAACAGATCTTTCCCTGGCAACCCTTAGCAGGAACCAACCCTACCAACACCTTGATCTCAGACTTCTAGCCCCAAGAAGTGTAATATAGCAAACTTCTATTATTTAGACCCAAAGTGGGGAAATACCTTTACCAATTAGTGGTGTCAACCATGGAAATGGGAAGTAGCGTTGATGTTTATGCAACTATAAGAGCCTCTATCGGGTTTGGTTTAGAGAAGTCTGGGTAGTTACCTCTGAAGTGACCCTGGAGCAAACCAAGATCTAAAGGAGAAGCAGGAGTTAGCTGGGTCAGCAGGGCAGAGAAGCAGGCTCAATGACCTTGTGGTAAGAGGGAGACTGGAGAGTCTGAAAGAAGGTCCCTGTGGCTGGAGGAGAGAAAGCAAAGCAAGTAGGAGCTGAGCACCAGAGTGCAGTGAGGCTAGACAAATGGACGGGGAACAGATTAGGATCCTATAAAGGATTTTCACTTTGTTCTTACAAGCATGGGGAAGCCATTTACAAGGCTTTAAGTAGATGAGTGACATCATCAGATTTGTTCTTTGAAAAGATTGTTGTGACTACAGTGTCAAGAGCAGATGGATGAAGGTACGAGCAGGTGGCAGGTAGGCTGGCTGCAAAAGGCCAGGCAGGACCTGCCAGTGAATTACTCAGATGCAGCACGGGACATGAGAATTGAGGACTATTTAGAAAATAACCACAGGACCTGAAATCAACTTGAATTGCTAGGGCACAGGTTGTTATTGAAATATATTTTATATTGTACTTATTCTTGGACTCAGATAACAGTTCAAATATGTCCCAGGGTGAATGGTAATATTTCCTTAAAACATGATGACAGATTATGCTTGCCTCAGCATTGATGCTAGGACTAAATATTGGCACACTTACATTTTCTCCACCTTGATCTCATCATACTTTCAGTTCGTACTATGACTATTTCATTTTTTATGTATCAGTGGGAAAGAGATTAGCATGTTTACCAGAAAAATTGTACCAAAATGACAAAGCTGATGCCTATTTAACGGCTGTACCTCGGAAGTCTACCCCAGTCTTACAACAATTGGAGAATTCTCCCATTAACCAGACACTTTACAGGCTGTGCATTTTTAAAGGCCAAATCTGTGGAAGATTTTATTTCATTAGAGATATGTTCACTCATTACTAAAAACTAACCTCCACTTTAAAACAGAGTGGCAAAACAGGGCCCACTTGCCACCCCCTTTTCCTCCAGTCCCATGGCTGGGGTTGCTAATCAATAAAGACGGTTTCCTGCTGAGGCCATTCAGAATCCTCGGCACAGCACTCCAGGCGCCAGTTGACAGGACTCATTTGCCATCTCCATTTTAATGCTATGTAAGTCCCTTGTTCCCAAAAAATAATCACTCTAAGTGCATAGTTACATTTTCCTCCTACCACAGGTATGGTTTGCCTGTTTTCATCAACAGCATCTACAACAGATGGTGTTGATGTCTTACTCATATCCTCTCAGCTGACCCAAGTCCACAGATGACTGTGGATGCTTCTAGCAAGCTGATAGTTCTGCCTCAAGCACCAGCCTCTTATTCTCTACTGAAAAACTTTCTGTGGCACCCCAGGTGCTTCCTCAGCCTTAAAGCAGGCACAACCGAGAATGCAGGAGAGTTAACACCGTAGGAGAACAATCCTTATTCCCCCATGTTCTCGTGGTTTTTCAGAAGATCCACGATGAGACTAAGCCCCAGCTGCTCAACGCAATAATCTACTCATTATCGTTTCCCTTCCCTGAATCACTTTCCCCATTCTTTGTTTTATGCTTCCTAGAGTCACCCAAGTCCTCCTCTCAGGGTCTGCTTTTGTGAGAACCCAAACTAAAATGACATCCATGATCATCTTTTGTCTTCATGTGATATAAAACACTGACTCACCAGTAGTCAGTAAGGTTCCTCCTGGTTATCCATGGACTGTGGTGCAAGCTGTGACTCTCTGCTCCACAGCAGAACCATTAGAATCATCTTTTCTTCTACCTGGGAAGTTCTACAGGAGAACCTGGGGATACGAAAAATAAACAGGGAGAAAGAGAAAGAAGTCAATTGCACCAAGAATTCCCACTGTAAAGCAAACAAGTTTGTTCTTAATCCCTATTTCTTGCTATTGTAGTTAAGAGAAAATACATTGCAGGGGTAATCCTCTGATGATTTTTGTGCTTTTTCTCCACCAGCAGTAACAAATACTGTTAATCAGGGAAGTCACAGCCTTAAGGGAAGATTGATTTCAAGCCTTAGCTGGTTAGTCAAAACCAGAAATAGACATCAGTTCTATCTATATTCCAGACCTTAATTTTAAAAAGTAAAAGATCTAGATATGTAGACCAAAGTAGAGATAGAAATAAATTGCTCTTAACATTAATAGATTATGCTAAGAAATCTTAATGACTTAATCAGGCCAGAGTCTCATATGCTTTTTCCCAACATCCCACTAAAGTGCCAAGACATCAAAAAGAGAGTACCAGGGATTCACAGATTCTAGAAATTATTGATTGATTTTTAAATGGAGGATGGCACCTATAACAAAATAGGTATTTAAAAAGGAATGTTTAGCCTTAAAGATTAGAAGAAAGAGCATGACACTGAAAAAGATTTAGTACAGAAAACAAGAAACTCAGAAAACATACTTGGGATCCTCAGATGCTAGAAGATATAATATTTAAAAAGGAGAAATGGGCACAGCAGCTCAAAATGCAAAGACCACACAAAGTAATGCCTGATAAAGAAGGCTGAAATAGACAAATCTGTGGGCTTGGAATTACCTGAGCAGGTGAAAACATTCATTAACATCAGTAAGAACTAGACCTGATGCTGCAAGAAGTTAATGATGCAGAGGTCACCACGAGGAGGTCTCCAATTATGGAGCAGTAGGTCTCAAGTTTTATTCCAACTCAACAGCAATCACATACACATCACCCTGCCAGTAATTCTGGTTTGGATTGGGTGTTTCAACTAGGAGACCAAACCTAGGCTGGGGAGGTTGCGGCAGTAGTATGCCAGAGTTACCAGAGGAAGGGAAAGAAGTGTTAGAAGGAAAACCTTAGATTAAATTTGATAGAGTTTGAGCACAGAATGATTCGTGAATCAGGCAGCCCTCAAACCAGAATAGGTTCATAGACACCCCAACACTGTCACATGATCGACAAAGATTTATGGACAGAAGGAAAGTAACCTACAAAAATGGAATTGCGGTACAGCTCAGATTGGTTACAGCTCAACATTTGCCTGATTTGAACACAATTCGAACAGTTGGCTGCCTTTGCCCAAAACTCTGATTGGCACAAGAGCAGGTTATGGTCTGTTTACACATCCAGTTAGATTAGTAGTTCACTATGTACAGAGAAACCCTTAGGCTGTATTTAAAATATGAAGGAGGCAGCTTTAGGCTAAACTTAACAGAAGTGTGAACCAAGAGCTTTGACTCCTCCTCTCTTGGAGGAGAGGAAGAAACATGTCTCTCTTTTGATAAATATTGATCGTAGGGAGTCAAAGGACAAAGTAATGAAGGACTCTGATAAGAGTCAAGATCACATCTGCAAATAATAGCATATCCTTTGATCAGGACATCTGGAATGTGCGTTAGTCACCTGGGGACCCTGTCAAGATGCAGATCTGATTCAGTATAAGTCTTAGGTCTGAGATTCCTAACAAACTCCCAGGTGACGCTGATGCTGCAGGTCTCAAACTACATCTTGAGTAGAAAGACTTCAGAGAAATCCTGAAGCAAATGCTCTTGCTATAGTCCAGGAAGAACTGATGAAAACAAATTAATACCTAGGCATATTCTAGTAATTTGTAAAGCACTAGAAAGCATTTTAAAATACAATTTTTCCAGGAGGAAAATGAAAGGTGACTTACCAATAAAAATTGAGCAGATCCAGGCTTCTCCTTGCATCACTAACTATCAGAGGACAATAGAAAAGTCTCGACTGGGTGTGGTGGCTCACGCTGTAATCCCAACATTTTAGGAGGCCAAGGCAGGGGATCACTTGAGCTCAGGTGTTTGAGACCAGTGTGGGCACCATGGCGAAACCCCATCTACTAAAAACACAAAAAATTCACCAGGTGTGGCGGTACATGCCTGTAATCCCACTGGCTACTTGGGAGGCTGAGGCGCGAGAATCATCTGAGCCCGGCAAGTCAAGGCTGCAGTAAGCAGTTGTGATCTAGTTTCATTTGAAACTAGAAATCACATGGAAGTGCTTAGGAAAGATGCCAGCTATATGGATTCGCTACTGCTACCATAATACATTCCTTACAAACTTAGTGGCTTAAAACAATACAAACTGACCTTAGGGTACTGTAGGTCAGAAATCCAGCACAGATCTCACTGGGCTAAAATCAAAATGTCTGCACAACTGCATTCTTTTCTGTAGTTGTTAGAAGAGAATCCACTTCTGGAGGCCTCCAGCATCCCATAGCTGGTGGCACTCTTCCCCTATCTTCAGAGCAACGGCAGACAAGTCAGAGCCTCTTCCCGCTGCCATCTCTCTCTAGCTCAGCCAGGAACATTTCCTCACTTGGAAGGACTCGTGTAGTAGGTTGGGCCCACCTGTATAATCAAAGATACTCTTGGCATCTGAAGGCCTTTAGCCTTAATCACATCTGCAAATTCTCTTTTGCCTTGTAAAGTAGCCCACGCACAGGTTTTGAGGATAAGCATGTGAATGCCTTTGCAGGGGCCACTGCTCTGCCTATCACACCGAACAATATTTGAGAGAATACATTAAGAGAGGAATCAAAATTCAAAATCCCCAAATAGATAAGTACTGGTATAAAAAGAACCATGGCAAGCACCAAAACTATCTAAGTTGGGTAAATGTAAGTAATCATTGTATAAATAGTTACAGGAAAATGCAAAGTTAGAAGCAATTCATAAGAAAATAATGGTGGCATAATCATTGAAGCTGAAGGAACAGTCTATACTAGAGCACAGAGACTGGAGTGAGGTTAAACCTTCTCACCTAACCAGGATCAGGAGGAACTGGAAAACTCCAGGGGAATGAAAACAGTGATTGAAAAAGATAAAGCAAATCAAGTTGTAGTCCATACAGCACAAGGCAGCTTAAAAGCATTTAAAAGCAAGCTTAAAAGAACAAAAAGTGGAAAACAGTGAAGGAAAAATAACATGCATCTGTTGTGGCAATAAATTGTTGAACACCTTGCTGAAAAACAGACCTCTGCTCTGTAGAAATAGAATTGGAAATCCATCAAAAGCATTAAATGGAACAAACACTCCACTTTATATTGATAGAATATAAAGTGTGTTACTGTTACTTAGTTCTCATCAAAATAGTTTGTTATTATCTTGACTTTGTTCCAGAAAAAGAATCTGAGCCTCCAAGAGGTTAGGGGACTCAATGACAGTCATGCATCTGTGAGCCACAAAGCAAATCCAGGGTCTCCCTCACAGCCTAAGCTGTGCCCACCCGTGTATGTGAGACCACATAGCTAGTGAGAGGTGGAGCCGGGACTAGAACCCAAGTCAGTTTTACCCCAAATTCTGTATGCATAACTCTTACTCCACCACTTCAGAAATTGTGTTCCTGTTTCTATCTTTGCCTCATAACCAGGACCCCTAAGATTCCCATTGATTTTGCCAGTCTCTGCCACTGTGAGTGAATTCTCCTATCTAGTCCCATCCTCTCCCCATGGGGCAGATCCTGGGGTTCACCCACTGAGAGATCTGCTCCAGCCTCTTAATAAGGATTCAGGTGCCTCCTCTCCCAATTAAGGTGAATGTCTCCCCTGGTGCTCTAGATCACATCCTCTCTCATCTCATGAATTGATTTCGCCAGTTAGCCTCTTTCCTCCTGAATCTTCACACTGTCTCTGCTCAGGTTCCTTCTCATCTGGATGTTAGCATGCTTATCCCACTGAAAAGAAATCTCTGTGTGGAGGACTTTATTCCCCTGTAGCCACTATGACACTGCTTCTTCAACCCCATAACCATTTCTCAGTCCCACTTCCTCACCTTCCATTTATTCAGTATGATTTCTGCCTTTGTCTTAGCAATTGAACTGCTTCCACTGAGGTCACCAGTGACCCTCCTATCTGACAAACCAATAAAAAGTCTTGTATTGTGAATATTTACATCTACTACTTCTTGAAGCTTTCTTTCTACTTGGTTCTCTGTTACTTTTCAAACACTTCACTCATTCTATAAACCCAAGGATTTCACTTTTCATGCAACACAATTTTGCTGCATTATTTGAAGTTTTACCTGACACATATGTCTAAGCACCACACAGTACAGCCAATTACTATGGAACTTACACACCTAAACCCAAACTCATTTTGGTGCCAACTTCAAAATGTAGTTCAAACTACATTTGAACCCATACTCCCAAAGGCACCTCAAACTTATTTTGCCCATAATCTAACTCATGAGACTCCACTCAAAGAAGCCTCTTTTTTTTTTTTATCTCAGCCAATAACACCATCATCCACGCAAGTTCCCAAGCTAGAAGTCATCATAGATTTCATCTTCTTCTTTATAGCACTTCTTCATCCCCAGCAAATCTCCGGGACTCATCAGTTCTCCGGAGTATCTTTTGACTATGTCTCTGTATCCTACCCTCCTCGCCCTTCACTACCATTACTGAGCCATTCAATTAGGTCTATTGAAGTATCCACTGTGTGCCACGTATTTGCTAAGTACTGGGGATACATGATGAAAAAATAGGTATAATATCTCCACTAATGGAATGTATGCTGTAATGGGGGATATGGACATTAATAATTATAAAATTATGACATTAATAAATATGACCTAATAAATATAATTACAAATAGTACCATATAAAGGAAAACTGCAGGATACAATGAAAAAGTATAATAAGGAAACTTGATTAACAATGAAAGGTCAGGGACATCTCTGAGAAAGTGATACTTAAGCTGACACATAAAAAAGGGTCAGAGATAACTATGTGAAGAGTAAGAAAGAGTGGACAAATGAAGGAGTTCGTGCAAAGGCCCTGTGGTTAAAAACACCTGGATTAAGGAACTTCAACAATTGAAGAGTATGATGCATGCATGCACTGGCCAGGGAATCGGTAGGAGCCAATTTCTTCAGAGCCTTGTAGGTTTTGCATTTCATCTCAAGTGTCACAAGAATTCACAGAAGGATTTTCAAGCATGATCAAATTCAATGACATCGTCAAATTTGCTGTTGTTTCAGCTCAAGCAAGAGAAAATAGGGCATGAATTACAATGGTGGCCATGGAGGTAAATAGAAGTAGATTTGAAATAAACTTCAGAGATAGAAAAGAGAGAAATTTGGCGGTAAGGAAGGAAAGGAAAGTGTTAACGACTTTCAGGCCGGGCGCGGTGGCTCATGTCTGTAATCCCAGCACTTTGGGAGACCGAGGTGGGCGGATCATGAGGTCAGGAATCAAGACCATCCTGGCCAACATGGTGAAACCCTGTTTCTACTAAAAATACAAATATTAGCTGGGCATGGTGGCACGTGCCTGTAGTCCCAGATACTTGGGAGGCTGAGGCAGGAGAACTGCTTGAACCCGGGAGTTGGAGGTTGCAGTGAGCTGAGATCGTGCCACTGCACTCCAGCCTGGCCACAGAGCAAGACTCCATCTCAAAAAAAAAAAAAAAGACTTTCAGGTTCCTGTCTTAAAAACTCAGAGGGCAGGTGAAATTTCCCAAAATAAGGAGCACTAAAGAGTGAAGAGCGGATTTGGGAGGAAAGATAAAAGATTACATTTCTGTATTGAATTTATGATGCTTATAAGACACCAACAACTCAATAAAGATTTATTTAGTGTTGGTGTAAAATACCAAACAGACATGTAATCCATCTTAAATTACTTTAAAATCTTTCTAGGTGGATTTCTCAAAAACAAAAAAATAATCAATGCTGTCCATTCACCATTTTTTTAAAAATGTCAGAACTAGAGTTTTCCATTTGCAAGTATTGATAGCCTTCCACATTTTCTTTGCCAATTTTTTACAGTGTACCATAAACCTAGAGCAGGTTTCTCTCTTTATTCCTCTTATCTTGTTCAGAATGTAAATAAAAAGCCCTTTGTAGTTGTTAATATTTTCTTCAAGACTCACCTCACTCTGAGTTTTAGCCTTCCTAGCACAATTCTTCCTCTTCCAGTCCATTCCTTTATTCCTGTTTAAGGCTTTTCATCTTGCCTGCTTTATTTTGAACCTATCCTTTATGTAGCTGAGTTTATCAGAAGACAATATGTGCAGATTTATCCTTTTCGATAGTCATTGGGATTACTTGAAATGGTTGGATTGCTCTCTCCATAAGGAACAAAGCCAGGGGAGAAATGGCTGTTTGAAAACAATTTTACAGTGTTTCTAAGAAAAACGCTTTTATTTAAAAGATACAGAAAGGATCATTTTTAAAGCATTGCAGAGAAAGCCTCAGCTCCCCATATTAAAAAAAAAACAAAAACAGAAACACTTTGGGAGGCGGAGGCAGGTGGATCACGAGGTCAGGAGTTCAAGACCAGCCTGGACAAGATGGTGAAACCCCGTCTCTACTAAAAACACAAAAATTAGCCAGGCATGGTGGTGGGCAACCTGTAATCCCAGCTACTTGGGAGGCTGAGGCAGAGAATTGCTTGAACCTGGGAGGCGGAGGTTACAGTGAACCAAGATCAGGCCACTGCACTCCAGCCTGGGTAACAGAGTGAGACTCTGTCTTAATAAAACAAAAAATAACAACAACCACCACCAAAAAAACCAGATTCTTCAGGTCAAAGACGGCAGCCATGTGAAATTTTCTTTGCAAATTGAAGCCATTGCTTGGCTAACACATAGTGACACGATGTTTGAGTACTGGCAGCAGTGTGTCTTCCGCACTTGCTAAGGGACAGGTATTTTCTTAGCCTAGGTCAGTTTCATTAGGAAAAATTGCCCTTTTACCCACTTCAAGCAGCTTAAACAAATTATCTCAAAGAACTGCAGGGCTTAACCCATTTAATGAATTTTAATAAGGAATACATGAATTAGCCAAACACCAGAAAAAAAAAAGTGAATAATATTGAACTAGTTCTGATGGAAATTAGCTCATGACTCTGCTGGCTTACATTTACCAAAGGCTGAATTTTTGATGGAAAGCTTAGGCCTGTTTTCCAGGCTCTGGGAGAATGGGAAGATGTTTAAATTAAAGATTAATTTTATTAGTAGTATTTTCTCCAACAAATTAACCCTAAATGGAGATTATAAAAGCCATGGGGCTTTTTTTCCTCTTTGGGAAACTTTTAAAAAACAGTTTCTTGTATTGAAAGGGTTTCTCACAATCCCTGAAATATTTTCAGAAATGTAGTGAGAATGTGAATTCTGTTTATTCCCTACAGTCCTTCATAAGAAAGGATAACTTAAGAAGTAGAAAGGTCTGTGTGGGTGTTCATGTGAATTCCTGTCTTCCAGCAGGGCATCATAGGGACTGTGAAAAAAAAAATTCTCTCCATTTATTACTTTCTCTTTTTTCTCTCTTACACATGTGATATGTGCACAGTTTTGTTCTCTCTTTTCACTTTTTTCTTTTATTGCTTGAAAAAAATTTTAATTGTGGTAAAATACACATAACATGAAACTTATCTTACATCTCAGTGTACAGCTCAACAATGTCAAGTGTATTCAAATTATTTTGTCTCCTTTTCTTAAGTAAAACAGAACACACAGCTTTTAATAACCAAGGGCATGGAAATCAGTAGTGAAACATATCTTTGTTTAAAAGTCATTCCTACTCCTCTTTTGCTGCTTTAAAAAAAGAGAACTAGAAAGTGTTTCCCCAGAATCTCCATCATTTTTAGTAACTGCAGAATCCCCTATGAAATACATGATGTTGTAACAGTAATCTTCAAAAGCAGAATCATATGTTCTAGCAAGTATTTGAGCTAAAGGAGAAACTATTTCACATTCTGCAAATGGGAGTTCAGTGTGTCAACTGGAATGCAGAGGGATGTTGAAAGGCTTAGTTCTGTTTGGGAAAATTCCTGAAAATCTTGAAAAGTTGTCTTGGTGGCCAGGCACGGTGGCTCACACCTGTAATCCCCGCACTTTGGGAGGCCGAGTCAGGTGGATCATGAGATCAGGAGTTCGAGACCAGGCTGGTCAATATGGTGAAACCCCCGTCTCTACTGAAAAATACAAAAATTAGCTGGGCATGGTGATGTGCACCTGTAGTCCCAGCTACTTGGGAGGCTGAGGCAGGAGAATTGCTGGAACCCAGGAGGCGGAGTTTGCAGTGGCCCGAGATCACACCTCTGCACTCCAGCCTGGGCGACAGAGTGAGACTCCGTCAAAAAAAAAAAAAAAAAAAAGGAAAAAGAAAAGTTGTCTTGGCATTAGTCCAAATTGACAATATCATGATGATTTACAGTTGCTCTTCATTGTATTTTGAACTCTTATTTGAATTGGGATGATTTTAAGAAAGTTCATCATCTTTTTGCCCTGTGAAAATAAATAATAATAAAACTCTTACCACACAAATGCACACCCAGATAGGAGATCTCCACTTCAGATCTGCTGTAAAGACATTGATGTTCTTTCATTTTGGTTATCATGTGTCAGGAGAAGTAAGTTCTGAAAAGAGCCACTCTGTAATTTGCATCAAGCAATTTGAAAATGGCCTTTTGTGGCACTAGCATTGGCCACGGCATCCTGTATCGCATGAGGTGACCTCAGTCCAGGATCCCAATGAGAAGGCAGTCAGCACAATGCAATGATCTGTATAGCAAATGCAATGTTCTAAGGTTTCTCAAAATCAAGATTCCTGACAATAAAGAAAATAGTAAATATTTTCAGGGTTTTTTTTCAAATGAAATAAATATTACCTACAGTAGATGTTACTATTGTGTTTTTATTTTAAAATGGTTACCAGGGACATATATAAATTGTTCCCTATATAGGATGACCAGATTTAGCAAATAAAAGTATAAAATTCCTAATTAAATTGAATTTCAGATAAACAATGAGTAATTTTTAGTATGAATAGGTTCCAGAAGTATCAAATAATTTTTAATAACAGTATGTCCCATGTAGTATATGTCTCATGCTATATATGGAACATACTTATACCCCAAAAATTATTCATTGTTTTCTCTGAAATTCGAATTTGACTGGGTATATATTTTATCTGGCAACCATATTTCTGCAGTTCATTAAAAATTGTATTTAGGGCTATCGGGGGAACCTGCACCCAATATTTCAACGTAGATTTTTTCTATTTTCCCTAAGTGTTGGCCAGTCTGAGAAATAAAGAGAAAGAGTACAAAGAGGAATTTTACAGCTGGGCCTCCGGGGGTGACATCACATTTTGGTAGGTCTGTGATGTCCCACCTGAGCCACAAAACTACTAAGTTTTTATTAAGGACTTCAAAAGGGGAGGGGATGTATGAACAGGGAGGAGGTCACAAAGATCACATGCTTCTGAGGCCAATAAAGATCACAAGGCAAAGGGCAAAATTAGAATTACTGATTAGGGTCTATGTTTAGCTGTGCATGTATTATCTTGATAAACATCTTAAACAACAGAAAACAGGGTTCAAGAGCAGAGAAACGGTCTGACCTTAATTTCACCAGGGTGGGGTTTTTCCCCACCCTAGAGAGCCTGAGAGTAACTGCAGGAGACCAGGGCGTATTTCAGTCCTTATCTCAACCGCATAAGACAGACACTCCCAGAGCGGCCGTTTATAGACCTCCCCCCAGGAATGCATTCCTTCCCCAGGGTATTAATTATTAATATTCCTTGCTGGGAAAAGAATTCAGTGATATCTCTCCTAATTGCACATCCGTTTATAGGCTCTCTGCAAGAAGAAAAATATAGCTGTATTCTGCCTGACCCTGCAGGCAGTCAGACATTTGGTTGTCTTCCCTTGTTCCCTAAAATCGCTGTTATTCTGTTCGTTTTCAAGGTGCACTGATTTCATATTGTGCAAACACACGTTTACTATCAATTTGTAGAATAGTGGTCCTGAGGTGACATACAATCTCAGCTTACAAAGATAACAGGATTAAGAGATTAAAGACAGGCATAAGAAATTATAAAACTATTAATTTGGGGAACCGATAAATGTCCGTGACATCTTCACAGTTTATGTTTAGAGATTACAGTAAAGATAGGCATAAGAAATTATAAAAGTATTAATTTGGGGAACTGATAAATGTCCATGAAATCTTCACAATTTATGTTCCTCTGCCATGGCTCCAGCCAGTCCCTCCGTTTGGGGTCCCTGACTTCCCGCAACATCTCTCCCTTTCTTTTTATATAAATGTGCCATGGCGACGAAGGCTTGTTCGTTCTCTCGATTTTGATTCAGGATACTTTGGCTGCTCTGGCACACTAAAAACAAGTCAATTAAACAGAGAAACATAATTCCAAAATTTACCATAGTGGAGCCCCCAGTAGACTTAATCCAAGTTGTGGGGTTTAGTCCAGAAAGACTTTCTGCCACCTGATCTAATGCCTCAGGTCCAGGAACAATGGATAAATGAGCTTGAGAGGCTTCAAAAATTTGTTTCTTTAGTTTGGTTTTGTCCAAGGATAAATTATCTTTCCTACCCAGAAGGTGTCCTTTGACCATTTCCCATGAATGATCAGTCTCATTGTAGGAATATGGTGTGATACAGAAATCAGAAGTATTCCAATTGCACTGCATTTGCATGCAATGTTCGAGATTCATAAGCCAATCCCCAAGCCAAATAACAGACTGTCTTAAATCATTAATGTGATTAGCCAATTTCTCTGCTGCGGCTCCAGCCAGTCCCTCCGTTCGGGGTCTCTGACTTCCCACAACATAGGGCCAGGCGCAGTGGCTCACATCTGTAATCCCAGCACTTTGGGAGGCTGAGGTGGGCAGATCACTTTAGGCCAGGAGTTTGAGACCAGCCTCATCATCATGGGAAATGCCATCTCTACTAAAAATACAAAAATTAGCGGGGCATGGTGGCAGGTGCCTTGGTCCCAGCTACTTGGGAGGCTGAGGTGGGAGGGTTCGCTTTAGCCTGGGAGGCAGAGGTTGCAGTGGGCTAAGATCACACGACTGCACTTCAGCCTGGGGTGACCAAGTGGAACCCTGTCTCAAGAAAAAAAATTGTATCTAGTTGACATGTAGATTCAATTTACATTTCAATAATGAAATCAGTGTTGTCTTTTTTCTTCTGTCATTTTCAAGTACCAGGATTTCCTGCCTAAACAATCTGCAATGTGTGTCTGTTTCTCTGCCCATCTCACTGTGCTCTTAGATGCAGAGTTACAAATATATTCTAGTTTTATTTCTGGTTCCAAAGAAGACAGATTTTACAGGTGTAATTCAGTTTTGTGTTTTATATTAAAATGCATCTATTTAAAAAATAAATTTTAAAAATGCATCGCATCTAGTTTCGATATTAGCTACATCTAAATTTTTCCATTTATTCTCTTTTTTGTTTTATGTTCTTATCCATATTTCATATAACTTATAACTGTATCTTGAGCTCTTTTGCTTTTGTCATAAGACTGAAGCTCAAATAAATACATTTGCATTTGTACACACACAAATGCACACTCAAACACACACAAGTGGCTCAGGATAAAAGTCAATAAATGATCAGTATGAAAACATGAGTCAGGTCATTATAAAAAAAATTTTAATCCTACCAGAGAATTCTAATATACAGCTTTCTATAGAAGTAGGGGAAATAAAGGCCAGAAACTAAAACAAACTATTACTATTACTACTATTTTAAAGAATACGGCTCTTTTTCTATAAACTTGGTTTTGTAATGGACTACCTCAACTCAGAAAGGCTGAAGAAAAGGTTGTCTGTATCTCTGTTCCTGTTTTTCTATGAAGATGGATGATGAGGTACCCCAAAATTAATATTCTCAGATGAACCAAGCCTAGAAAAATGCTTAGACTTGAGAAAGGCTAGGACGCCAAGTGAGGTATAGTAGTTTCTGGGGGATGAGAGGAATAGTGTCCCTATGATCTGTGAGGCAAACAGCAAAGGCAAAATTTAGCAAGTAGTTTTTAAATAATCATGCCCAATAGAGATTATTCCATTCACATAGTGTGGAGATTCAACACACAATACACGTATATGCAAAACTTCCTAGATCACAGAAGTCTTATCTTGCTTTTGTGATCTACGCCCTACCAGAATAATTTCAGAAATAAGCTCAATATAATAACCAGCATGTCTCTTCAAGGATTTGAAAGTTTTGATTTGGTTTTTAGTGTTTTTTTTTTTTTTTTGAGACGGAGTCTTGCTCTGTCGCCCAGGCTGGAGTGCAGTGGCGCGATCTCCACTCACTGCAAGCTCCGCTTCCTGGGTTCACACCATTCTCCTGCCTCAGCCTCCCGTGTAGCTGGGACTACAGGCACCCGCCACCGCGCCCGGCTCATTTTTTTTTTAATATATTTTTAGTAGAGACAGGGTTTCACCGTGTTAGCCAGGATGGTCTCAATCTCCTGACCTCGTGATCCGCCCGTCTCGGCCTCCCAAAGTGCTGGGATTACAGGCGTGAGCCACCGCACCCGGCCTTTAGTGCTTTTTAATTTTAATTGAAATAGATTAGATTTCCTAGAGGGGCCATCCCCACAAAAACATACAAGACATTTATAGCAGTTTGACCCACAACTTCCCATGAAGTTGAGCAGAAAGTTGGAGTTTAATCACATAGAAAATTTGACCTTCTCTCTTCATCAGGACCAAATTGAGTATATCCAAAATAAATGTTTTTCATTCATCTTAATTTAAATGTTTGTAGCATGATTAATAATTTGACAAATAAATAAAAATAGCTTTTTTTTTTTAGGAAATTATTCTGATGCTCTCTCTTACCACATGAAATTCCTTACCCTGCAGCAAGCAACTTCTTTTTAACAATGATTCAGAAAGGGCTACTATTGCTTCAGAGACTGAAGCTTCTGCAGTACAACTCAGCATTAGAAATATTCCAGAAACTGCCATCACATGAGCAGTAAAGGAGCCCTGGGTTGCACCAATGGTCTGAGGTCAGACTGAATGAATCAGCCTTAGAAGAATGAGGAGCCCAAGTGCCCATGATGAAGGGCAGTCAAATTAAACACCCTCTCTCCTTGTCTCTTCTCCGCCAGGCTCCTGCTTACACCATTTTAGTTCTGCCGCCATAACTCCTGAGAGGGTAGATGATTATACATTTTCTATAGGAGGGAAAATCATCTTTTAAGATAACGTCTCATGTGGAGATGAGAGCACCATTAAGAGGAACTATTTTCAATACCTCTGTATCAAAGTCTAAGAATCCCAGCACCTGTCAAATGTGAAATAGCAAATACTCAAAGGCTGTTTGGGCATTGCAGGAAGAAGGTGACGACACAAAGAAAGTACAGGAAATAATTGAATATTTTGACGTTGTGAAAATATATAAACGACGTCTTTTCTCAAAAGTACTATTGCTGGCAATTCCATAAAACAGCAAACAAATTTTATACTTCACTGAAGACAATGGTCAATCAGCCAATAGGTTAAAATTTGTTTCACTTTTAAACCCATGGTCGAATTGTTTTCATTGGTATTTTACAGAATGAGTCAAGGAGATAAATGTATTTATTTATCTGTAATTTTTACTGTCAACTCTTTCCAAAAAGGATGCAATTAAATCCTTATAAACCATACAGTGAACATAGTTTTTTTATTAATTGGAAAGAGAAATAGTGAACAGCATATGTAAGACAGAAAGAGAGCTAATTTTACCAAGCTTCTTGGGTAAGATGGTTATTACCCCTAAACATTAAACTTAACTCTAGGTTCTAAGGAAAGCTTTGAAACATGATGGATTATATAGTTTAACTTTTTTTTTTTTTTTTTTTTTTGAGACAGAGTCTCACTCTGTTGCCCAGGCTGGAGAGTGCAGTGGTAGGATCTTGGCTGACTGCAACCTCCGCCTCCTGAATTCCAGCAATTCTCCTGCCTCAGCCTCCCAAGTAGCTGGGATTACAGGTGCATGCCTCCACGCCGGGCTAATTTTTTTATTTTTAGCAGAGACAGGGTTTCACCATGTTGGCCAAGCTGGTCTCAAACTCCTGACCTCGGGTGATCCGCCTGCCTTGGCCTCCCAAAGTGCTGTAATTACAGGCGTGAGCCACTGCACCCAGCTCAGTTTAACTCTTTTCATAAAATTAATCATCACTTATTCACAACAATGCATTGTGGTACAATTACTATTTTTGCCATGCTGAGTTGGATTCCTTAATGTGTGTAGATAACTATGTATCCCGATTTCTACAGATATTTCCTACAAACGGAAAGAGGAATAGTTGTCAACTATGCCCATTTTGAACAAGTCTGTTTTAAAGATGAAAACATAGTATGTGGCATGTTTTCAATATTCATTTTTATTAGGGATTTTATCAGAAACTACCTGATATTAACTTAAGTGAAAATTGTTGAAAGAAGGAAGATACATGAAAAGATATGATTTTGTTCTATGTGCTCGATTAAGTTTTGGATTGTTAGGACCAGCATGTGGCAGTGCCCTCTCCCTCTATTTTAAGCTTGTTTTTATCACCTTTAAAAAATTGATTTCATATGCTAAAATCATAATTTTTAAAAAGGGAATTAATCTATCATTTACTTTTAATTATCTTAATCATTTGAATCACAACAGGGTCACTCAAATCATTATATTTTGTGATAATAGAAAGAGATCAATACATTGGGTAAAAAAGGCTTCCATGATACATGGTTCATTCAATTAACAAACATTTTGAGCTCTTCACACAAAATATTTGCTAGTACTGGGGCACAAAGATAGAAATCTGCCCCATCTCGGTGGAGAAACACTCACAAAAATTTATAGTGGAACCCAATTCATAATGTAGGTATATACATTATTTTTAAATTTAGGAATAATGAAAGCTTATTAATTGTTTTTTAACCACATAAAGCAGGTAAATAAAACAATCATTTCTTATACTAAGCGAAGATATTTACCTTTGAAATCAAAATGTATGTCAATATCCTCTCTCTCTCCCCCACTAAGGCTGTGCAATAGAAATCCCTAAGGGTGACTGAGTTTTGAACCTTGTCAAGCCCTGACCATTTGATATATGTTCACTTGCCTTCTCTGTGCCTTAGTATCTTCAGCTGCCCAATAAGGAATGTTCTTAGAATCATTCATACAATTCCAATGAAATTATTTGATTTTGAGCTCCTTGAAGAAAATGATACAGTCAGGCAGAAGTTTATTATTGTTATTGTTGGCTATTAAGTAATTTAAAATCAATTACAATTATCTTAATATCATGCCACCCGTAAGTGGCAGTGGGCAATATTTTCAAAGTTCAAATATTGTTTTCTTTATTACAGGTTTCTTTTCTCCATGGAAAACTCCAAAGCCTGTAAGTTGGAATTATTATGCTTCTTTCTTTATTTCTACTTACTATTGCAATTTCATTAAATAAAAGTTGAATTTGGTGACCTCAAAATCTCTTTCAACTCTAGAAGTCTGTGATGTCAAAAAAATAAATCCTCTGTATCCCTTTGTCTTGTGTCTGTCCCACAAGTACAAGAGTCACTCATCTGACCTTCCTATAAAAACAATTCTGCCCTTTTAAAATATATACTTGCAAAATGAACATTAACACTATGCAGCCTAATGTAATGAAACTACTTTAGAAACCTTTTGTTTTTCTCCTGTCCGCAATACTATGTAGTCTTCATAACATGGAATTTTTAGAAATAATATAAACTATAGGTCCAGAAGTCTTGACCTGCAAATTAAATGTAGTCCACAAAAAATTTAACTCTGTATATATTTACATTTACATTTTAACGTCTACAGAGCTACATATGTGTGTGTCATGTGTATCTATGTTAGCTTTGTATATATGTGTATATATAAAATATGTATGTGTATATATACATATAATGTGTGTATATGTCTTTGTGTGTACATATATATGTGTATATATATGTACACACATATATTTAAGCTCTGTAAACTGTGTATACATTCTGCCACACCTGACAATCACTCAGAATGGTGCTTCTGAGTCTTCTTCAGATACTGGAGATCTCTACCATCATCTGACCACTCTAGGCCTACTTCCCTATGAAACATGGTAAAATGTCTGTGCCAATATAGGAAGCTGGTGGGTTTTAACAATCTTTTTGCAGAGCTAGGCTAGCCAAGTTGGCTTAGCAATTAGAGATGGTCTTTACTTGCTGATAGATTGAAACGATTAATTGCCCAAGTCCCAAGAGCTGGGACTGGTTTTCTGGGATCCCATTTTATGTGTTAGAATACTCTACCCTAACTGCGATATGTGAAACCCATGACCGGAAGAGGCTGCAGCAAAGCAGAAGACTCTTCCTGAGCAGGACCTCATTTAGGATTTGACTCCTCTGGTCCACAAAGAACATTAGATGGGAAAACCAGTCCTATTTAAGCTTAGCAAATCACTTAAGGATGCATGTGATTTTGAAAAGAGATACTTATAAATGTTCAAAATGAAATTTGGTTTATCTTAACCGATGTCTAAATAATTTCTTCCTTTCACCACCAAACTTAAATCTGTACTCTGTGGTTATACACATCTTTATCTAATTTAACAAGGAACCTTGCGACCTCATCATGGTGCTACAATTATGCAATCTAGTGATTTCCTTATACGTCCCACATTTATACCAAATTATGTCATTTGGTATAATTGCAGCATTTGCTGTCATTATTGTAATTACATTCATAGTCAATAATTCCAAAAAATGTTTTATAGAACTCAATGTACAATTAGTCCTGAATCCATGTATTTCTACAAAAGCTAAGGCTTGGACTTCCAGGGCATAGACAAAGGAAGGTAGAAGGCTATAGATTTAATGTCTTCCATGTATCTACCGGAAACTCGAGGACTATAATGAGAGGAAGTGTGGCATTAATACACTTGTTTAGGGTGCTGGCACTAAAGGCATTCTGCCTGGACTCAAGTTGTGCTTCTTTCCCTAACTAGATGACTTGAGCTAGCTATGTAAGCTATCAGAGTCTCAAGTTCTATATCTGTAAAGTGGAGATAATAACACCGTCTCACTTGGTCATTGTGAGGAATTCTATGAGCTAATCTATGTAAGGTGCTTAAAACATGTTGCCTCTACATGCTGAGCTTGAAAACATGAACTATTATCACCACAGGAAGCAGACCCTCCATTCATGAGCCTTTACCAAGTCACTTAAGGATGCTCTATGAAATGAACATAGTTGACTGAACTATTAATCAAAACAAGTATGTAACAATATACCACAGTATGTGGGCTTATACACATTGTCCTCTGAGTGTGGCCCTTTTGGCCTTCTCTTATCCAGTCCCACTCTCCTGGGCATGGACACTTTGGGACTGGACAAGAGAGGCCCAATAAGAAGCTTGTTGAGAAATAATCATGTGGCCGGTAACATAAACTCTAAATAGGTGAAGGCCAGGAAGATGCTAGGTAGAGGATTGATGATATCTTGGATCAGAATAAGGAAATGTTATATGGGGTGAGATCTAGCTTCCTCCTAGTCCTGTGTGACTCCCTGACTCTTTTCTGTCTTACTGATCCACATCTCATGCTATTCCATGTCAAGATAGTCACTTCCTGTTGAACAAGTAATATGCTAAAGTAGTGAGTTCTCATTCTTTCCATCTGGAAAGGATCAAGTGCATTCTACAGATACAGAATCAAGACAAATGCCATCATCTTCCAACCTTGCCCAAAATAGTGAGGGGGAGGATTTAAACTACTCCACTTTCTACAGTAAGAAAACAGTTTCTGAGCAGAGCATTTCATGGGAGTAGGGGAGAGGGGCCTGCCTCATTCATAATCTCTTTACTATTTGATGCCTGGGTGTGGACTGTATGTCCAGGCTGCTCACTGATATTTCAGTGGCTGTCCTTTCATAAAGTTTCACAGACATCCATTCATTCAGCAAGGCCAGCAGAGATACAGACTTCTCTCAGCTACAGAAAACAACTTTATTTCCATTTGTGCTTATTCTAGTAAGATGTTTATAAACATTGGCCTGGGTGTGGACACCACTGGGACTGGACAAGAGTGGCCCAAAAAGAAGCTTGTTGAGAAATAAACACCTGGCAGGTAACAAAAACTCTAAACAGAGAAAGGCCAAGAAGATGCTAGGTGGACCAAGTAAGGCCCATCTACCTCAGTAAGGGGACAGGATCAGAACGCAGGGGGTTCATGAAGGTAGAGAGGAGCACAGAGTGAGTATCCCAGATAGAAAGCAAAAGTCCAGAGACCAAAGTGTCTAAGGAAGTAGGGAAGAGTCAACGGAATCCACCCCTCAGAAGGTGTAGTCGGGTCAGCATACCAGCCCCAGCTAAGGGGGTGACCTCTGACCCTGGGGCAGGTGGTTTGCCCCATGGTCTTCTGGGTAGGAGTCACCAGGTAACTCCATTTAGGAGGGAGCAGGGCAGGAGGTGATGGGGAACAGAATAGTATGTCTGCTTTTTCTTGGGTGCAGTGATTTTCTGCTTTACAGCCTTTTGGGAAACCCTGACAGAGTGACTCAAGGGTTAATGAATGTCACAGTAGGAAATTGTGAATGCTTTGCTAAGCATGAACTGGACTCTTGACTAATTCCCCAATCTCTGTGCTACAGAAATTGTAGAATTTGTCAGTCTGCCATGGCAGCCTTCCCAAACAGTGCCCAAAGCATTACTTGTTCTGTAGTTTTAAGATTGTTTTTTAGAAACACCAATATTTCATATGAAGCATGTCGAATGACTGTACATGAAGAATACATCTACCAGCAAGACACATGTGGGTATGAAGTAACCCTCAATGGAATATGGGAGAAAGAAATAAACATTTGCTGAAGCCCTATGATGACAAATGGGAGATACTACAGCTCCCCAGACCATATTTCTAATTTATTTACTTTTTAGTATTGAGTATCTTATATTTGAAAACAGAAGGGATGAAGTCACAGCTAGAATGCATCCACCTGGTGCCTACCGTCAGCTAAAGTGAAAAATTACCAAGGATATGCCTTTACCCACAAATGTGGCCTTCCACATCATGGCAAGGTCACCCGGAATGGATGACCAAGGAAACCCAGAATAGCTTTCTGTATGAATTTTGCTATCAGATGAATTATGAAGTACATAAAGATTTTTACAAATGGGAGCACAAGGCCTGCTGAGCAGAAAATTCACAAAATTCACTAAAACTCAAACCATATTTACCAGTTATTCCCCCCAGTGTGATATTATGTAAACGAGTAATTCTGTTAGAGTTATAGGGTGGTTCTGACCCAGGATTTGCCACTGGCAACTGTTGGGCCTCAGACAAGCCACTTACCCTCTCTATGCTTCTAGAGATTATGTTTCTTAGGAGGAAATTGAACTAGACTAGGGGTTTTCCATCCTTGACAGTTATAGAAACTTTGTTCAGATGAAATCTTGGGCAGTAGCCCACATAGAAAACAAATTAAAATGAAGCCAATCTTTTTTTTTTTTTTTTTTTTTTTTTTGAGGCGGAGTCTCGCTCTGTCGCCCAGGCTGGAGTGCAGTGGCGCGATCTCGGCTCACTGCAAGCTCCGCCTCCCGGGTTCCCACCATTCTCCTGCCTTAGCCTCCCGAGTAGCTGGGACTACAGGCACCGCCACCACGCCCGGCTAATTTTTTTGTATTTTTAGTGGAGACGGGGTTTCATTGTGTTAGCCAGGATGGTCTCGATCTCCTGACCTCGTGATCCGCCCGTCTCGGCCTCCCAAAGTGCTGGGATTACAGGCTTGAGCCACCGCGCCCGGCCAAAATGAAGCCAATCTTATTGAAGGAAGGGTCAGTGACCCGTTTCTTTTCCAGTTTGTTGGCTCAACATGAACCCCTGCCACAGTCCCAGTCCCAGGTGTGCAGGGCAGGCCCCAGGTGTCTCTGGTGTTATACAGGTGCACAGTTTAAAAAACACTGGAGTATATGGCACCTCACATCCTTTCCAGCTTGAAAATATTGATAATAAACAGACCAGAGCTGGAATCGGAGCCCTGACAAAAATATAGCTGGTGTGAAAACTAAAGCAGGACAGTGCCATAGGGGACAGAAAGTTATAATCCTGCCAAGTTCAATGTAATGTATATCAAAACTGTTGTTGTTTTTTTTTTAAGTGGGCATATTTTATTCATTCACTAAATGAACATTTTCTGAGTACTAACTATGCATTGGTAATACAACAAGTAGAAAGATGCAGCCCCAGTCCCAGCCTGACCTGTTTGAGACATGGCTGAGTAGACTCATGGTAATCACAGTTGGATGTGCTGAAGTGGTGTGAGGGGTAGGAGGGACAGGGCGGTCAGCAAGAGCCTTCTAGGAAAGGAGATACCTCCTCTGAATCTAGTAGCCAGGAGAAATGAAAGAGGGGATGGAAGAGTGGAAAATACATGCAGAAAGAGAAATGAAGTATGCAAAGTTTCAGAAGCAGAAGAGAACCAGGTGGGTCCTCGGGAATGAGAAGCCAGCCCATCAGCCAATATGGGGAAGGTGAGCGAACCCAGGGTCAAGAGGAGCCCGCCACGCCCCTCTCGGAAGTTTGGCCTTTGTCCTGAGGACCATGCGTACTCAGGGCAGAGTTTCAACAGGAGGGCAAACTAATCTAAATCTTACATACACTGCCGGTTTATTCAAAGCAGGAAAGAAAAACTGAGTTTGAATGAGGCATCAGTTGATAAATGAAGATGAAGCTGGCAGTGCCAATAGGTGATCTCAGGGAGCCTGTCTTCCTCCTTGATAAAAATAATAATAATAATAAATGGTATTAATCTCTGCCTTCTCTATCTCATGGTGCTATGGTGAGGATCCAAGAAGATCATGTATGTCAAAGAACATGATAAACTGGGAAGTACTCTGCAGGTCTTTAAGAAATTATGGAAGTAGCAACATCAGTAGCAAAATTCTGGGGGAGGAACTACCAGATCCGCAATAAATGAGGCATCCTAGGAGACTTTGAACAATCCCTGAATCCTAGATGGTTGCATAATTACGTCTAAACTGAGAGGAAAGCAACTGAATGCTCAAGCGTAGGAGGTTTTTGCGATTTGCATAGGTGTCAAATGAGTATAAGTAGATGACTACATCTTCTGCTCCAGTGAAAGTGATGTAATATGTTGAAACCATCTTAGAAAAGAAACAACTAATACCGTACATTTCTAAGCACTTACACATGATTTATCTTGAGACACATTATCTTTATCCTATGGGGGAAAAAAAATAGAGAAATTAAGTGGTTTGCCAAAGATTACCGGCTCACTGTTGACAAGGTTATATAAGTTATATATAAGTTTGCATTCAAAAGTCAGGCACCGCTTGCATTTATAACAGTTTATGATGTTGTCTTACATAGACATAAAATCTTTTCTTTCAAGGAATTTATACCAAAGTTTTACCCGTTCCCTGGAAGAAAAGTCCACAAGGAAAAATGGTTAACCTAAAGGTGACAAGAGAAAGAGCCAGGAAGAATTTGTCAGTCATTTTCTCTGTCCTCTCACTTTTCAGATAATGGACCGATGGGAGAATCAAGGCAGTCCTCAAACAAGTTTATCTGCTCCGGCCATACCGCAGAACCTGCCCTTCCCACCTGCCCTTCACAGGAGCTCCTTTCCTGACTCAACCGAGGCCTTTGACCCGCGGAAGCCTGATCCATATGAGCTCTACGAGAAATCTAGGGCCATTTATGAAAGTAGGCGTAAGTGAAAGCCACATGAAACAAGGGTACATTAATAATAGCTGAGGCCCTACCAGGAGATATATTGAGGCTGAATGATCTGGCATGGTTTTATATTCTGAGTTTCAAAAGTGTTTCAAGAGCAGAGCCAGCTGGTCTAAAATTATCTTCGAAAGCCTGTTGACTCTAAAAGTAGGTTTATTATATCTTTCACCTTACATTTTATCTCCTACTTTTCTTCCCCTAATCTCCTGAAGAAAATCGGGAATATATTTTTTGGGGTTTGGGGGTGAGGTTGCTGGTTTTGTTTAGATTACCAAATACAGAAAAGAAGTGTTTGGCTTTTTTTTAAATCTGTTTAATCTGATCTTGAGCCTAAAGCATAGATTTTTCTTAGAGCCTTGAATGTAGCCATTGAAGAAGTTAGGACCTTGAGTAAAATGTCAGCCAAGCCTTCCCAACTCACAAGCATGAAATCAACTGGTTCCGAATGCAGTACTGATCTAGGTGCCAATCATCTCTCCACAGTTTTCTGCTTCTCCTTCAGTGCAGTCAGGCACATTTGAACATTCAGTCTTAAAATGTCGTGTATGCACTTGTCACCTTATCTGAAGGTCTTTTAAAATTGTTGTACTTTATAAACATTAGAAAACAAGGCTTTTAATATTGCTTGCACCATTGTTGTGCTTCTTTCTACCATCTTGCAAGTCATCTCTACATGTTAGAGGACAGGAATCTCACAGTATCATAAGAATCTGTGTATTAAATGAGCAGGAAACCCAGCCTCATAGAAGAGTTTGGTCCCTGGCGCTCCCATTTACGGTCTGCTGATTTCCTTTGCTTCAGTGTTCCACCAATGTCTTGTTTCCAACTTTATCATCTGAAGCATGAATAGCAAGTTTTAAATTGTGTGTGATCTCAGAGGATCTCAAATCTGCTTACTCTTTTGATGAGCTCAGGGGCTGAGAATTATGCACCCAGCTGGTAAAGGGGAAAGCAGACATAATACCTTTTCCCCATCCTCTACAACTCTTTGTAGAACTAATTTTGGTTGAAAAATAGTTAGGACAGCAAGCCATTGAGAAATCATTTATATCAAAATGAAACATCTCACCACCCCAAACCCACATACACTTTTTTTTAAAAAAAGAAGCTACATCAGAGCTACTATATTTCATTCCTTTCCTTCTGAACAACTGAAATATCTTTCGATGGTATCATTAGCATGTCTTTGCTGTAGCAGAGTAAGAACAAAGTAGGCATTCTTAGCTACATAATAGATTATGAATTCAGGGTATTAATGCTCATTAAACTGAAAAAAATTAAAAAGATTTCAGCCCCGTTTCTAATACCTTCTCTGCTTCAATAACCAAGTATTGATCGAATGCCCATTTTGCTGTCAGCACTATGAGGAGATACCAAAGATGAGTAATATGTCCTGCTCTCACACATTTAACTGGGGAAATAAGATAATGAATGTAAACAAATAGAGAGTAAGATAAAGTTAACAGTTCTAAGATGGAAGTTGGAAATGCATAGGATTAAAATATCATCCTCACCTCTTTGACTTGTTTAATTTTGTGATTGCATTTAGGGAGCATTAAGAGGTGCTTCCTCCTGCTTTTTGTCTCCTCCTTCATCATTCATTTCCATCCTTTTTGCAGTTTCCTAGCCAATGCAAAGCTTTATGATTCAGGACAAAAACAATGTTGGTATTTATCTCTAGTTTTCTCTTTATGGTTGTCTGATACCGTTGTGCCCTCAGTTTTCTTGTACACAACGCTCTCTCAACTCTAAAAGAATTATTTCTTTATCCAGCCCTTGCAATGCTGCTTCTGTTCATTGCCTTTCCCCTCCTCACCTGTAACAAACCAAGTAACCAGTCCGCCTTAACCTCCCAGAGCTTTCTTTTTCAGTCCTCATCTGGTAGCTCTTCATCGCCCTTTCCCTCTACAGCTGCAGGGACAGCAAACATCCTGACTCCCCACCTCACCACCCCCCGTGGGCCCCCCATCAGTGCTCTCCCTGTGCCACTGCTGCTGCCACCCTCATCACACCCCCTTCCTGCTTTCATCAGCTCTCTCTAATGTTTCTAAGGTCACAGTAATGTTTTCAGGGTCAAAAATCTCAGGAAGCCAAAAGAGGGCAAGCTCATTGCGTTTCCTATCCTTCTCTTTTCTACCACGTTTCTTCATAACACTAAATGGAGTGTCAATGAAACATAGAAATCATATCAAGGTAAGAAAAGCTCTACCACTGAAGATTAAAGATACCAGGAGAGCATGGCACCGCTTTTTCTAGTCTCTCTGGATAGCTGATCCGTTCACTCTGCTTGTGGATATGTGAGTGTCTTACCAAAAAAAAAGACAGCCTTTTGCCCTCCTATACATTTCCATTTCCAAGTTTCATTTTCTCATGTAAATGTTTAAAGCAATACTAAAAGAAAAAGATTTTAATTAATGATTGGAAAGCTCAGTCTGTTTCTCACCATCTTCAAATAGGTTTTTTTAATGCAATGATCATAAAATGTATATACCCAAACAAAAGATCAATATTTTAAAATTTGTGATTAGGAACCATTCCTATGCTTATTCCTTTGAATCACATGCATAACATTTAGGTTTGGCTCTATTTATTCTTGTGTCTTTTCCTGGGGGGAAAAAAATCAGTGCAACGAGGGAAAGTGTGGAAAAAAATCCTAACCAGAGCTGTTTAAACTGAGTCCTTTGACATTTTCCCTAGCCTATAGTGATCTTATGGTGTCCTTCCTTACAACCATGTCTAAAGCTAAAGAGATTTTTGCATTCACTTTCAAAACTGGGTTGCAGTCGCCAAATAAAAAGACACCCCTCCACCCACAAGCCTGAGCTGTACAGAGCTACAGAATGTTTGTTCTGTCAAGGCTGTCAAGAAATATTTGGATTCCAGTCACCAGTCCCCTACAAATGATGGAAATTTATCAAATGATGGAAATGCTGCTGTGCCTCATTTGACTCATAATTAGATTATGCTGACATTTTAATATGCATGCACAGGACATCTTAATAAAGATGTGTTCCTGAAAAAATATTGCTGTGATTTTAAACAAATGAGGATGATCATAGGATACTAGAGCCACGTGAAACAGAACATGACAGGTACACGCTGTGATAGGAAATACCTCCTATCTTCATGAGATCTCAAGATGAGCTGGGAATGGAGCAGGACAGAGAAAGGAAGATTCTCCCACCCAGCAGGCTAGCAGCGCCTCTGATTTCAGAACATTAGGCACAGTGCCCAGAGGTGGCAACTCCAGGCTCCATATCAATCAATAAGAATATATGAAACACTCACTATGTGTCTAGAACTCTGCAGGGCACTCCACAAGAGAAGTTACGAGAAATAACCTCTGCTCATTAGAAGCTTACAGTGAAGTTGAGGACACAAACAAACAAACAAACACATAGGAAAACGATTTCTGAACAAGGCCCCATTACACAACACAGCAAAAATATCAATATTTTAATGTGTGAAATTGTGCAGTAAAAATAACTACATACTGAGAGTTTCTCAACTTCCATGTGACAACTGATATTCAATCAAGAGAATGTTATGTGTTAAGTACCTTTGCATTATCAAAATCTCATTAATCCTTGCTGGAGAACTCTGTGCAAAACAAAAGAAAAAAAAGAATTTTTCCCCACTTACTTAATTCCATATAAGCTTAAACTTACATGTATAAAAGTATAACTCTGCCCAAAAAGTCCCTAAAAAAGTTTTAATCAGTGGACCTTCTGGATCTTCATATTAATTATTTAAACATTGACCCTAAGTCATTACTGCCAGTTCCCAGAAAAGAACAAAAATCTCCCCAACTTCCCTCTCTACCAAAGACTTTTGGACAAACGTGACTATTCTGTGTGTGATAATAGTCTCTGTTGATAATAGACTTCTTGATGTCCCTACTACTTGCAATTTTAAAAATTGAAAACAAAAGAAAATACCTTTGCATAGTGGGACAAGCCGTGCTATTTTTCACTTCTCTTTTCTCTGTCTTTTTCCCAAGAACCTCATAAAGGAAGGCTTTGAATTTGTTTTACAGTCACAGTAGGAATGACTTGAACGTTCTGGTTTGCATGCTAGCATTCCTAATGCTGAACTACATATGCCATTTCTAACGTTGGAGAAAAGTAGTTCTAAAGGCCCTTAGTGTTTTCTCCCCTGCATCTCCTCCTCCCTTCTTTCTCTCTGTGTGACTGCATCCTTGCATCCAACACGTATTTCTGATATGATAGGAAACCTTCTATTACTGGCCTCGTTACTTATAAGACTATCTAGGGTGACTACACATGGAAGTTTCCTGAACAATCCCTGTCTGTGCTGTCCTGGCATGATTATCAATAGTTCACTTTTCGCCACCCTAGACTGTCCTCATTTGAATGATAAATTATCAAGTTTTCCCTTTTTATATCATCTATTCAAGGAATAATCATCATTACTGTTCAAGAAAAGCATATATCTAAATGTACACACCATGAATAAAAAGCGTAATACCTACTCAGATAAATAATTTTTTCAAGCTAATTTATTTGGCTGATACAATGTTTGCCTATACATATTTTATCCCTAACTTGAAGTAAAGGCTTATTAGTGACTGTGTTGGTAGCCAAACGCCCAGTAAACTCCTTCCATACCCAGAAAGTTAGACATATGTACAAATCTAGTGCATGGCAAATGAAGTAGAAAAAAATTAGGTAGTAAGGTTTTGCACATTTAAGTGCTATGCCGTGGAGTCCTCTTTCTTAATACAGAAAATAAGTCAGGTTCAACATCACGATAATCACCGAACTGAAAGGGGGTTAATCTCATCTGTCTCCTTCTTCTGGGAAAGATTATACTTAGATAACTACAGCTAGATACTGGTACTGAAAAGAGGAACTGTGATAGGCACGGCAGTATAAAGTGCTTCCCAAAGAAAATGAATGTTGCTCACTTTGGAATCTTACGAAATTAAGTCTTGATCACTCTGATGGGTCTGTTGATATAGGAGAGAGGGCCTTGTCCTGCTGCTTCACTTTTCTTTAAGCCAGTCTTACTCTAAAGGTTTGTCTTCTCATTCAGCTCATGGGGACATTTCTTGGGCCTGTTCCACACTGCAGCCTTGAAAGCTAGAACAATAAGCAGATGCAACCAGGAATGGAAAAGAAACGTTCTTATTTCCAGAAACTCTTCCCTCAGGGTTCTGTCTCTTGGTTTAAACCCAAGTTGAATTATGACTGAAGTTGTTCAAACTTTTTTCTCTTGGCATTGAACTTTGGTTATCATAAGTAAACAGTTTATGAGGTACAACATGTCCACACTGCTTTGTGGTAAGATATCACTCAAATGTAGAATCATAAAAATGTCAAAGATCCATATGGTGTAATGTGCCTTATGGCATAACCTCTTTAGAACAGAAATTTCTCTGAAATGTCTTCAAAAGAGCTCACACAATCAATTTTCCTTTTCAGAATTAGAATAATAAGCGCTGAGTATCATAGCAAAGGTAGCAATCAAAAGTGATCACAGGCCAGTTCAAGAGTATAACAGAGAAGCAAACTGTTTTTTAGTACTGTATCTGAAATGAAATTATAATTTGTGGCAGATAAAAAATGGACAGTTATGTTTTTCACATCTATGGCTGTTATCCTGCTCTTTTGTTGTTCATTGATTATTGAATTCTTTCATTGTTCAGGATTGTAATACACATGTAATTCATGGCTGATCACAAATGGGTGGTTGTATTTCTAAACTATCAGGTTTTCTACTGCTCTTTCCTTGTTATTAGTGAGCAAAAGTTGTAGTTTGTACTGTCTCCCAGCCTAACAGCAGAGCCACTTGAAAGGATGGGGTACTGTAATAGCATTATTCATCGCAGAACACCGCTTGAATCTCTAAATGAAAAGTGATGGGGGAAGCCACATCACATATGGTAGTATCTCTCTAGGGTGCTCGAAACTAGAGCTCTGAAGCTTGTGAAAATCTTTCAGCTCAAGCTTTCCTGACTCCAAGTCTCCTTTTCCTATGTAATTAAATACCCAATTGAGCCAAGCTGGAAATATGAAAAAGTTTCAGAAAGGTTTAAATAAATTCATGGATGCCATAGCTACAGGCAGCTATTATGTGATCATAAAAGGCCACCGTGCCTTCCCAGAGAACACCCTCACATGTGAACACTGTGCTAGATCAAGCCCTGGCCTGATTTGCTCGAACACTGCTGATGTCCAATGGCATTAGATAAAGTACCCCCCATGTATGTTCTCTGGAACACAATCTTACTTTAGTGAAATATTAAAATAAGATAAGTAAATGTTAAAACACTTTTACCAGTGACTCTAGCGTTAGAAAAATAAAAGGATAGAAAAAGATGTAATAATGTTATCATTTTAAATGTCCTCAATTATACTGAGAGATTAATTTTCTGCACCCTTTTCTCATGGGAAAAGCATTATTGTTATCCTTAGTATAATGTATGTTATGATTTGATCTGTGAAAAAATTTGCCTTTTAGCTGGAGTTTCTAATATATCACATTGTACATTACTTTGCATATAATATATTAATATGAAGATCAGTAAATCCAGTTAACCTGTGTCTGCCATTTTAATATGTAGATTTTAATTAACTTGGAAATCTAATTTTAAAAAGGTATCCTCAGATAGCTTTCTAAGTAACTGTGGTAGCGTTTATATTTCCAACAGGTTCCTTCTGAAACAGGAAATTACCATGGTGTGAGCTAAGTAATATAGAGATAGTAAAATAAAAGTTGTGGTAGGACACATATTTTCCCCATGTATTTTAGAAATTAGATCCAATCCTAGAGCTTATAAATTTATTTCATTCAGTAATTTAAAACTAAAAGATCTTGGAATTAAGGGATAAAGGCAGGGGGAGGAGTAAAAAGTAAACTCTAAAAATCAGCTCTTGATTGAAAGTTATTTAATATATCAAAGCATTTTGTTGGTTGCACAAGTTGACAACTTAACCCAATGTATATTCATGAATAAATGTGAGACCGTCAGGGCTGCAGAGTTTAAGTGCTAGATCGCAAGTCGGTCCTCGTGAGAGTATAACATAAAATGTCAGTTTTATAGCTAATGGAAGTGTTTTAAAGGTAGCAGTCTTCCATCCCTGATACAGACAAAAGGACATTTCTCAAGTCATAATCCTAAGCAGCCACACCAAACATGAAGGTTCTTAAAAAATAACAATGCTGTGTATGATGATCCCCTTCCTGTGTCCAAATGATCTCCTATTGTGGGGGGAGGGGAGGGATAGCATTAGGAGATATACCTAATGTAAATGACGAGTTAATGGGTGCAGCACACCAACATGGCACAGGTACACATATGTAACAAACCTGCACGTTATGCACATGTACCCTAGAACTTAAAGTATAATAAAAAATAAAAAATAAATAAAAAATAAAAATAAAAAAATAGCAATTCTGCCAGAAAGTAAACACAGCTTACCTGGGAGGAATGATTGTTATGCCTTCCATGAGCCAACTAGCTCTTTATTTGAAACAAAGCTCAATGAGAAAGCAATCAGACTTTGGTCTTATTTTAATTTTTAAAGTTTAAGGAAAAAATACTCATTTTTTTATAGTGCTTTATATGGTACAACTGTCTTATAAAATTATGTCATCTTAACACATTCAGAATGGGGGAGTTCTATTGTACTAGATTCTTACTCTCTGTCTTTCAAAACTGTAAGTTGCCTCCTCTATAAATGCTCTTAAGGAATAATCACATATGATTGATGATTATATATCATAAATATATAATTTTATAGACCAAAATAATAATAATGATATGAAATTTCTTCCAAGCAACAAGTAGTTTACATATTGAAGTCTCAAAGTGTGGGAGGAGCGGTTCTTGCAAGAACATTTTACAGTTCTTCTACCTACAACGTGAATTTATGTTTTAGAGAGGTTTAGTAATGTTTAATTAATTTTTATCTGTAATTCCTGACATGATTCAAAAGCAAAACAATGTGGTAAACTTAACATGAAATTCATCATAGAGGCAAAAATATCCTGCCATTCTCTCAGATAGAAGTAACTCAGCATATCTTAACGTAGATCTTTAGCTTCTTGAGTATTTCTTGACCAGAGGTTTGCATACATGTGTCTTCTGCCCATCTCATATTAAACCCAGTTGCGTGGTTTAGGAAATTCTCTACTGACAGAACCATGAAGGAACAGGAAGAATATCTGGAGATGTTAGGAAAAAAATGTATAGCATGGTCAGAAAAGAGTGTATTATTAATTCATAATAATATTAAAATGAAACAAGAAAGAGTTTTATTGGATAATGCATTCTAATTAAGTTTAAAACTTAGATATAATACGTTTGTTTTCTAAAAAGGTTCTTGAAGAGTTTCCTGTGAGATAGTATAGAATACCTTACGCAAGTCACTCAGCATTTTGGATCTTAACCATCTGTGAAATGAAAAGTGCCTTGCCTCTCTGTCACTATGATATTAAGACCAGGGATTTAGAAGGCAGATTGAAAATCAAGGGACAATTTAATTATGTTCTTCTTCACGTTTAGCAGTCCCGGATAAAGACATGGTGAAAGTCTGCATTTCTCAAACACACAGTAAGGAGTTGCACATCTCAACCATGTAGAGTAGGAGGAAGCATGTCAATTGGAGCCTTGCCTACCCCTGAAAAATGTTCATGCATGAGAGCAACATGTCTCCAAATACTTCCAGAACACAGTGTGCAACCAGGTTGTTCTAGGTTCTAGAATTCTAAATGTGGGCTATGCCTACATTTTAAAGGTGTTTTATACTCACTTTTTTGAATTTTTATGCTATTAGAAGTAGCATAGATTATATCATAATTCTTATAAAGGATCTCTATTACTAAAATAAACCAATTTAACTCAACTACTTATACATAATTTCAACTGCCCAGATAATTGGAAATATCAAAATATTTGGACTAGTGTAATTATTGACTGGATTTTCCACTTTTCATTTCAACATTTTATGACACAAAATTATAACCTAATTTTTAAGGACCTATATTTTCTGTATATATTTCAGGTTCTAGATTGGCTTTACTTTCAAATAAGTATTCTTATAATGAGAATCAAAACTTAATATTTAGAAATGGTAATCTTATTCTACCCTGATTTAAAAAAAAATTCAGATTTTTCTATTTTGGATGCATGTAAAAGAAACATATTTACATACATGCTCATACATAAAGCAGGGTAAATCTGTCCACTAACTTGGATCTTAGAGGAAAAAAACTTATTAAACATAAGTATAAGATTGTGTTTGGGGGAGTTATGATAGCAACAAAAAAGAAAGTAAAGATGAATTTTAAAATGCCATAAATGAATTTCAACTTTAATTCCCCATTTTCCCATCCAGAACAAGTGCCACCCAGGACCAGTTTTCGAATGGATTCCTCCGGCAAGTATTGTTCAGTACTCACAGTTCTGTGAACAAAACGTCTTCCATTTTGTGTAACAAATCATTCTTCTGAGTAGTATCAGTTTCTTAGTATATAATCACTGTGCTACTTTAGTCACCTACATAAAACATGTATTCAAGGTAGACAGCAAGTCTCATCATGGTGAGCCTAAATGCCTGCCAACAAAAGACAAAGGGAAACAGTCATATTCATGAATTTCTTTCATGAAATACTCTAGTAAAAGGCTGGATGAAAAACAGCTGCCAAAGAGAGCCATCAGACTGACTAGGTCTGTGCTATGTAATACAGTAGCCACTAGCTACATGTGGCTATTGGGTACTTGAAATTGGCTACTGTAAATTTAGATATGCTGTCATATAGGTGTAAAATCCACACTGGATTTCACAGACAGTGCCCAAACAAAAAAGAAAGATTTCATTAATTATTTTATATTGATTTCTGTTGAAATAATATTTTGGATATACTAAGTTAAACAAAATATATTATAAAAATTGATTTCATCTGTTTTGTTTTCTAAAATGTGCCTACTAGAAAATGTTAAATTACTTATGTGGCTTACATTTTATTTTACATTGAATAACACTAGACTAGATACAAATAAGAAGATAGAAGGTCTCAAGAGATTTACAATTCAGACATTTCCAAAGAATGGATTAGAAATGTTGCTAACATAGAATGAAATTCTTTTCAAATCAAGTAAATATCTATATCAACTTAATTTTTTTTAACCATGCCAATTATAAAATACTATATTTCAGTAAGATTTTAAGTTAGGCTAAAATATCATATTTTAATTTTAAGAGCTTTCAGTAATAACCAATTAGTTTGCTTAAAAGGAAAAAATTTTTTTTTTTTACTTAACCATTTGGAAAACACCAATTTTAGTTTAGGTTAAAATATTTAACATTATTGTACAAATGTTGGAGGAAAAAGAAGATTTAATTTTTTTTGCTCTTAGAATTCATGATGAAAATGCTTTAAACAGCTAATCAGACCTACAGATTGAAAGCCAGAATACTCAAACAATTGCGGAAAATAGTGTTTTATAATAGTAGCACTATTTCAGGGCCGTGGGCTCACAGCACACATCTCCAGAGTGTTTCCATGATGACAGATCATTATCCATCTCAGCATGTTCTAACACCCCTTGGAGAATATATGTGCCTGAGATCATTTCATTCTGTAAGTTTCCATGTCATTTTTGGGGGGATATGTAGAAAATATGGAAGATATTATTTAGTATTTTCTCCTAAAATAACGCCTAAAGTATTTGTTTAGCTTGGTCTAAAAATTTTAAAGCATGATTATGCCTCTATACTGACGGTTAAATCTTTGTAATTTTTTAAAAAGATTATCTTATGCCCAGAGAGAAAATGGGACCTAGTAATTACAGTTGCAAGATGAAATTAAGATTTAATTTGGAATTTTAAATCTCAGCTTACTGGTCACAAAAAAGCACATGTCTTAAAAATCTCAGATTCTGAATGTACTTCATTTAAAAACAGGAGAAGGAGAGTGGCCCAGTAGTTTAGATTACTTTGACATATATGCAAAGTAACAGTTTACCTTTTTAAAAAATTACCTTTTTAAAAAATACATTACTTAGAAGACAAAAGTTATAATATAGTTGGGGTATATTATGTTACTGTGCAATTCAGATTTTGAAGAAAAGAACCAATCCAAATAGTTGGTTGAATGTCCACACAAGTTATCAGAATATTCTGGAAAATCATGACTGCATTTAAAATAAATAGATCTTGCTTGGCGCTGTGGCTCATGCCTGTAATCCCAGCATTTGGGAAGCCAGGGTGGGAAAATAGCTTGAGCCGAGGAGTTCAAAACCAACCTAGACAAGATGGCAAGACCTCCATCTCTACAAAAAATTTAAAGAGTTAGCTGGGCGCTGTGGCGTGCCTGTAGTCCCAGCTACTTGGGAGACCGAGACAAGACAGGAAAATGGCTTGAATCCAGGAATCTGAGTAGTGAGCTGTGATCACACCACCACACTCTAGCTTGGGCAGCAAAGCAAGACCTCATCTCTAATAAAAAATACAAAAATGGCCGGGCACAGTGGCGCATGCCTATAATCCCAGCACTTTGGGAGGCCGAGTCTGGCAGATCACGAGGTCAACAGATCGAGACCATCCTGGCCAACATTTGGTGAATCCCCGTCTGTACTAAAAATACAAAAATTAGCCGGGCATGGTGACGGGCGCCTGTAGTCCCAGCTACTCGGGAGGCTGAGGCAGGAGAATCACTTGAACCTGGAAGGCGGAGGTTGCAGTGAGCCAAGATCACACCACTACACTCCAACCTGGTGACAGAGCGAGACTCCATCTCAAAAAAATAATAATAATAAGATAAAATAAGTAGATGCCGCATACTTTTTGTCACATTTATAAAATGTCTCATCAAATTATGTGTCATGATTTTGACTCAGATACATTTATCATAATTATAAGGTATATTATTAACTTTATCTGCATAAGATCCTTAGGTACAGAGGCAAAATTGATAATAGAAAGTTCTAAATAATATGTATTTGTGAAACTAAGTGATAACTCCATAGTGGAATAATGCTGTGGTGCATTGGGTCTAGGAGACTGGTGAGTATCTTAAGGCAATTAAATTCAGGAAATGTTTATTTAGCAACTCCTACGGACTGTGCATAATGGAACACTATAGACAACCAATGGTAATTATGCCATCAACTAAGGAGAATATTAGTGAGAAACAATGGAATCTATGGCCAGGAACTTTGAATGGGCAACTCCACCCAAAAATAAGAGAGCCAGGAAATGGGGTGTTACAGAAACGACTTAGGATCAAAAGAAATCTGAAGTCATAAACAGTGCATCAACAATATCAAATGAGGCACTGAAATCAATCAGTATGAGGAAAGAAAAAAAGGCCATTTAATTTGGTCATTAGCATGCATAGTGACCTTAAAAAGTGCAGTAGTGCTAAGAGAGAGCATAAACCAGACTGGCAGGAATGAATCAGAGGTAGAGTGAAGGCTCCACTAGAGACTACTTTTCCTAGAAAGAGATGGAAGGAGGGAGCAAAGTCATATTTAGGATGGAAAAAACCTGAGCTTATGTGAAGGCTGAGGAGAGAACCAAATAGAAACTGGAAAATGGCTTCTACTATGGCTAACACGTGCTTGGTCACATTCACATACCCACAGGGATAAAGCAAACAAGTAAAGAGAAGGGATGTTTTAAAGGATAGAGTATTAGCTGCTTACTAGGTAATGTTAGATTTGAGCAACAGAAACTATATAATTCCTGTTTAACTCATTCTATATCTGGAGTGCATAGAAATCCAGAAGTCAAGACCATGTTTAATAACCTTTTTTGATTCCTAGTATCTTCCTCGTGCTAACTTTCCTAAATCTCTTTACAAGGAAAAGCCAAAAAGAGTGATTCTCTTTCCAGCAGGAAAAATTGAATAAATGTATCCTCTGTGCCAAACTGTGATGATACGCTATGGTACTTATGTTTTAATTAAAACATGAAAGGGGATTCAAGTACCAAAATTTAATTGACGTGTTTACAGCAGCATCCCATGTGCCAAATTAATTCATAAAATTGTTGTTCTTTGCATTTTTGAAGATTGAATCCATTCATAAAATTAATCAGTTATGTTCAGTTACCCAGCCTTTTCCCTAACTGTGCACAAAGCTACGTAAAGCAAGACTAAGGAAACATACAGCATGTGAAGCCCCTGGAGTCTTCATGTGAAATAGAAATCAGCTTTTGAAATCTGCTTTTCTTTATTATGAGAGAGGTTGTCCTGATACCTGGATGTGCTCACCATTTGCTACTTTTTAAAGTTCGTTTTTGCAATATTGGTATGAGCCTAAAATAAACTAAGACTTGCAAATTTCATTTCAGTAACTTGCCACAGTGGTCATGTAAAATTCCATCTAGGAAGAGGATCATGAGATGCTTTGTTCCATAGTGCCTAAGGATCCGAGGACCCAACTTCTAAGAAGCAACACTAGCCACAGCTGGCCATTGAACACTAATATCCAAAGAATGCTTTGTCTCCTCTTAGTCCATTTCTTTACAACCACTGCCTCCTCTTGAGCTGCATTAAGTGAGACCTGAGAGTGTCCCTGACAGTTCTGCAAAAAGTGCTGAGGAAAAAGAAGATTTTTTTTAAAAAGAGCACAGAAAAAATAAACAAGGGAACAGAAGAGTAAAAGGGGCACAGTTGAACAACATGCAAAGCAACTCAGGTCCAAATAGGTATCTACCAGACACCCTCATCTAACAACCTCCCTGGTGCATAGTTTCTTGAAACAAGAGAAAGGAATAGTGATTGTTAACTCTGTTGCAGTGAGGTAAAGAGTTGGCCCTTGGATTTCTTCACTTGAAGTTCTTGCATTAATAAGGAAAGAGATAAAACATGATACAGTAATTGCAGTAATTGAAACATGTCATCCAGCCAGAAGAGCAGCTAGGGGAAACTCAGAAACATTACAATCTGCCTGGAGAGCTAACAAAGCGGGAAGGAAAAAGAATGATGTCTCCCAGCTTTGTACATATAATTTTAGTTATTTTGTAAAGCCAGACTCCAAGAAAACAAAGAAACCAAAGAAAAATTAGCTTTCTAAAATGTTATTTTCCCTAAAAAAAAAAAAAAAAAAAAAAAAACTGCTGCCTCAAGGCACAATCTATCATATGAACTTTTTTTCCAGTTAACCATTTCTCTAAAATGTCCAGACCCTGCAGCCTCTGAATCTGTGTTCAAAATTAACAAAGAAATAATAAATAAATCACGTTTGCCAACATTCTCTAAGGGGTCTCTCTTTGCCTCTCTCTACCTGCTCATGAACCATGAAGCTGGCCACCCCTGCTGGGAAGAATGGAAGAGTGTAGATGAAATAAATGGCTGGCACATACCACCCTATATTTGAAATCAGGGTGGGTCAGAGCAACAGGATCGTAATTGTCACCAAAATGTGCATAAAGAGCAGGAAGAGGAGAATGAATGCCTCGTTCGTGTCTCTGTTCTTCAGAGTTAAATAACATTTACTTGCTAAAAATCTAGATTTTTCTCCTAAAAAGAAGTCATGAGTTATTCATTAAAGAAAAGCCCTTTAATTCCTCCAGGAATCACAGATTCTCTGACAAAAGACAAACTTCTTGTGCCTTGACACCTCTGAAAGTTCCATTCCTGGGATTGTCCTAATTTCAGCATTTCTTTAGGGGAAAAGTTTTACTTAGCAAATAAGATGGATCACACAGTAAGGTTCTTGTAAAGCTCCTTGTGCAATATGGATGGGTGCTGAAGTCACTGGAAGAACAATTTCCCACTTAGCATACTCAGTGGTGATGCAAAAATGAGAAGAATACAGGAGATGAGAAGTTCCAGTTAAACATGCTGGCTCTATCATTTTAAGTGTCACAAATACAGCACCTTCTATTTGTATTTTTAATGTGTATGTGGTCTAGAGTTCCTCCAAGTTTAAAGTGACTTACAGAAGAGATTGCCATGAACAGTCATATTATCATCAACTTGTAGAAGTTTGAACAGTGATTGAGCAATATGCATCATCTCCCATTTCCCCTTGTCTTTCTCCTTCCCTTGGGGGGAGTACAGGTACCTGCTATGATTTTGTAGAGCTCTACTCCATCTGCCTCCAGACTCCCAAAGCCTTACCACACACCCCTATATGTGATTTCATATATGATATGGAGACTTCAGAAGAAACTGAGTTCAAAAGCCAATTGTGTCTCATAGAGTGTAAGGCAAAGTTTTCATCTTCCCTCTGCCACCACTCTATTTAATAGGAATGGAATTTTTAAAGTTCTCCCATCTTTAAAATATGATTGATTATATAATTTCTAAAGGATGTGGAGGTCTAATTGCTTATTCTTCTTGCAGAATTTCATATTATTCATTGAATGGAAAAGATCTTGGTCATGTGTGCATTTGGTCATAAAAGGGTGTGAATGCTCATTGAATCTTGTACAATGCATGCAAACATATGTACTTATGTGCCTGATTCACCTTTATGTAAGAGAGCACCAGACAAATAATTGGTATTTGCCCACATCTCAGAAGTGAATGATGCCTTTCATATGTCCCTGGGAATAGCCCAGGTTGTTGGGCACCAAGGCAAGCCTGTATAATTGTGCGTTGTACACTGTATCACTCCAGCAGTCCCACCTACTGCAGAACCTGGAAAATATCTGCCTGGCCAGCAGTGAAAGAGCCTCTCTACAACGAGTGCTACTATATAATCATGGGCTCAGACGTAGATTTTTGTCCCATGAGAATTCTCTGAAATCTCGTCTTAATATCTACAACTATCCTGTTTAAGCAAGGGGAATTTTACTTAATACCTGCTTCTACAGTTCTAATACCTCCTTTAAACCATTAAGGCCTAGAAATCGCTAAACATTTCTTAAGCAAGGGATGGCATAAAAAATAGTTCTTGAAACCGCTGATCATCTGCTGGCATCCCAGCAGTGGACACAAAAGTATGCACAGCTCAGTCACGACTGAAGTTTTTCCCCCTGACGAAGGTGCCAAGGGGCAAGGGGACGGGCTAAGCATAAATCAGATTCTGCTTAAAAAGTCAAAACATTTTTATATTTAATAGTTTTAGTTTATTCTAAGGCTGAAAAAAATGACATTCAGGAGAGTTTTTCAGCTTATTTTGAAATACATCTCTGTTCTTTCAGCTGACTTCAGAAAAGTATCTTCTTATTTATTTTGAGTACTCTCATGAAGTCCAAAGTCAATCTATGGCTTGCACATTCTAAAATGTTTCGAGGATAAAAGTCCATCTTAGACCCAGATGAATTTCTACCTGTAAGTTATAAAAACCCTAAAGGAGTTTGTCAGAAAATAAATGCTTCACTTGAACCCCAATACAAGAAAGTTTAAATTCTGTATCTTCTAATTTTTACAATTTTGAAAGAGACAACTTCTATTGGGCATACGTTTATACTACACACACACACACACACATACTCCTAAACTGGATGCATCATGTCATAAACAGATATTAATAAATTACTAGGCAGTGCTTTATTAGACAGTTCCAGGGTTTTGCCATCTGTTCTCTCTTACTTGCGTAATAATTGTTCTAATCAGAGTAAACATCCTGAAAGTGATAGTCAAGCTTCTTAAGGGCAATCCGAATGCTCTCAGGGAAATCAAGAATTATAAAGGCATCAATTTTCTTACTCAGAAAATTCGTGTATTCTTTCTGCTTCTGGTAATACCCCAGTAGTGCCCTTGGCTGGTCACTATTATTCCAGGGACTACCTAAATTTGGAATACCTACTTTTTTGCTACCATATTTTTTTGTATCCTCTGTGGTTTCCATTGACCCTAACAGCACTCTCATTAATCACATCCACAAAATTAATTTATCATTGGTATGTTCAGTTCCTCAGGGGCTGGGAAAGAGGCAGGATTCATTACTCATTGGGATCTCCTTTATGCCAGGTCCAGATTATAAGGAATTGGATGTTCACCTTCGGAGGATGGAGTCTGGATTTGGCTTCAGAATCCTCGGGGGAGATGAGCCTGGACAGCCTGTAAGTTGAATCTTCTTTATTTCCATGCTTGGGGCTGTATTGTATGAGTAAACACCAGGGAAAATAGTGTTTAGTGTGATATCTAAAAGGAAATGTTTTAGGACTCATAAAGAAGTTTAAGCTTTGGGTTTTTTTATTTTTTTCCTTGCTGTTGTCTTTAAAAAGATCTCACGACATGCAGGTATCTCCATGACAAATATCTCATTAGAAATCACATTCAATAGGGACATTGCTCTTTTTTAAAATGGATTGAATTCCTCTTGAATATTATCTAATTGCACTGAACCCCTGGTATCTTTGGGTAACAGTTCATGAGTAATGGTAACACCCAACTGGGAACAGCAGAATTATGTATGTTTTTAACCAAAACAGCAAAGGAGATAAAACACAGGGATAAACAGAAATAAAATCAAGCTCAGCACTGCAGAATCTCAGCCAGATTTGAATTAAGGGATTACCAGAAGATGTTCATAAAGTCAACTTCATTGGCATAATATATATTGGGAAATTTAGAAGGGCTTTGTAGAACGTGTGTGTGTGTGTGTGTGTGTGTGTGTGTGTATTCGGAGTAAAAACATAAAATACTAGTAGTCACTAATACACAGAAAACACAGCGAGGCTAGATTTATGAGCATAGGTTAAAATATCAGCTATAAAACACTCATTGTAAAAGATATATCTTAAATGGTACCCAATGTGACTAAGTCAGGTCCACGAAAGTTTTGAATAAGTGAAGGGCCTGAGCAGTGCAGTCAGCTATCTACATCCCATCTGGCTCTGGCACCTGAGCTCCATCCTAGCTCATGTAAGGGAGTTAAATTTTAAGCCTCAGCTTTCTCATCTGCAAGATGGGGATAACAGTAGTGCTCTATTATAGAGCAGCTTTAAGGATCAAAGGAGATTATATTTATATATATATGTATATGTAAAGGTCTTGGCATTATGTCTGGATCATATTAAGTGCTGAATAAATGTTTATCATTATCAACTTTGTTTCTCTGGTTACTAGATTCTCCCAGGAAATATACTCTCTCTGTCTCTCTCTCCATATGTGTGTGTATATATATATATGGTTTTTAAATATACTATATGTACTATAAATATTATATACGTGTGGTTTTCTTGAGACAGAGTCTCGCTCTGTCACCCAGGCTGGAGTGCAGTAGTGTGATCACAGCTCACTGCAGTCTCAACTTCCTGGGCTCAATCAATCCTCCCGCTCAGCCTCCTAAGTAGCTAGGACTATAGGCATGTGTCATCAGGCCTGGCCCCAGAAAATAAAATTTGAAATAAAAATAAAACCTGGTCAGAAATCTTCAGGAGAAAAAAGTTAATCTAGTAAATGAAAGGAATCTGAAACAGTTTAAACGGTCTCAGAGTAAAGTAGATTGTCCTGGGTGAAGAGTGGGCTCCTTCCCACAAGAGGTATTCAAGCAAGCAATGGCAACCTAGCAGGAGCTCCGAGGAGCTTCCTGTGCCCTGCGGGAGGAGTTGAACTGGATGATTGATGAGGTCCCTTTCTACAGAAAACTCCAGGAAGCCGAGCTTATACTCCAAGGATGAGGGCTCTCCAGGAAAAAAGACTTATTTCCGAATTCCTGGGGATGAAATTTGGCAACAGTCAACCAGAACGTCACTAACTCCCCAGCTGCCAAAGAAGACGTGAAGGTGCTTTTGCCAAGGAGGATTGGCCAGATTTTTCATAGTGCTTTGAGAGGAGGTAGAATGCTGAAGTAAAATACAGGGCTCGAGTAACTTCAGACTTAAATTTATTCAGAGACTAAATTAAGAATCTCATGTCACAGGAAAAAGGAACTCTTGGCTGTGTTTCACTCCCATCCACTGCTTTGTTTACTCTCCCCTATCTCCCACTGAGATTACCAGGGATCCTAGGCCACCAAGTCAGCCCTCCAGCCTTCCTGCCCTCTATAACTCACCTTGTTTTATAATAGAGAGAACTGAAAACATTCTCAAGTCCCTTCATATCTGTAAGCATTTAGCGCACTGATTTATGCTACAGAACCTCCTGACCTCCACAGCGTATTTATACAGCTTGGTGTCCTTCAGGATTGTTCATGTGTCTGCCTATTTTGTTTATTCAGCAGGATTTTAAATTTCTCCTAAGCAAGGACTTCGTCTTACCCTTTTTATCCAACATGAGTGCCCCATAATTGAAAAATGTGTCATTATCCAGAGTGAGCCACACTCGAGGTTAAGGTCACAGTCTTCAGACTGCCACCTCTGCCCAAGACTCCTGGCATCAGCTGAAATAAGTTTGCCAAGTGTCAGAGTCTAAGGAAACAGTCTCCATAGACCACCCCAACTTTAAACACTAGCTCTGAATCTGGGGGCCCCATCATGTAGTAGGTTCACCGTGCACTGGTTGCCAACTTGTGTGCGTCTGTTGAGACAGAACACCCACCCACACGCCAGGCTACATGAAGTAGATTTATCACTTACAGGGAGGCAGCGAGGGACAATAGAAGGCAAGGATTCAAGAAGAGCAAGTTCCCCGAGGCTCAGGAAAGCTGCCTAGGACAGACGGAGTCTCCACTCACACTTGCACCTCAGCTGAGGGGCCCCAAAAAGCAGCCCAGTGTGGGGTTTCTACCCTGGAGAAGCATATCACAGTGGACTCAAGCACTGAAGGACATCCTGTTTCTAGGGGGGACTGGAACAGAACGCAGGCTGTTCCAGCTAGCCCCTCTTTACCTCAAGATGTTGTGTTCCTAGCACCTTCTATAGTTACTCTTGAGAACTACAAGAGAAAATGGGGAAAAATTTGGGTGAGTCCAAGGCCACCCAGAGAACTGTCCTGTGCTCACAGCTTTCCTTGGGTCCGGTAATTCACTAGAATAACTCAGAACTCAAGAAAGTGCTGTATTTATGATTACTGTTTGATTGTAGTGAAAGCATAAAAATTAGAACCAGCCAAAAGAAGAGGTGCACAAGATAAAGTCTGGAAGGGTTCCAAATGTGACACTTCCATCACCCTTAGGGACATGGTACCCTCCAGCATTCATGCAGAGAAGATTGCCAGCCGGGGATGTTCACCCAAGCTTTGGTGTCCAGGATTTTTAGCCTAGTGTTTTGTTACATGGGCGTGATTGATTGAATCATTGCCCACAAGGATGACCTCAGTCTTGGGCCCCTTTCTTCCCCAGAGGCCAGGCTGATATCATGTGGCTCAAAGGCGCAACCCACTAATTACCTCACTGGTCTTTCTGGTATGGTCAGCTCCTACTCTAAGACTGTTGGTGTGGCTGGCCCCATCCTGAGTCATCTTAGCATAAACCATCAGGTATGGTCAAAGGGGCTCACCATGAATGACAAAGACGCTCCTAATTCCAAGAGTTTTGAGGTTTCCTTTCAGGAACCAGGGAGAATGGCCAGACTTCACTTTGGGCTGAGACCAAATTATTTATGGCAAAGCCATGTGCTTAAAAGATATCAAATGAATGAAACAAAATGAAACCATGCTCAAAATAAAATACAAATAAAATACAAATAAAATTAAGGCCATTTTTAGGCCGGGCGCGGTGGCTCACGCCTGTAATCCCAGCACTTTGGGAGGCCGAGACGGGTGGATCACGAGGTCAGGAGATCGAGACCATCCTGGCTAACACGGTGAAACCCCGTCTCTACTAAAAAATACAAAAAAAAAAAAAAAAACTAGCCGGGCGAGGTGGCGGGCGCCTATAGTCCCAGCTACTCGGGAGGCTGAGGCAGGAGAATGGCGTGAACCCGGGAGGCGGAGCTTGCAGTGAGCTGAGATCCGGCCACCGCACTCCAGCCTGGGTGACAGAGCAGACTCCGTCTCAAAAAAAAAAAAAAAAAAAAAATTAAGGCCATTTTTGTATCATTCTGTGGGACACTGAGCACTAGCTGAAATAAATACAGGGCATTTAAGGGTAAACCCATCTAGAATCCATTGCACTTATACTAACATAATACTTCAAACTTACCAACCTAAGGGGTTTCCACCAGAAAGATGAGCTCTCTGTTTGTTCCAGAATAGACTGACTCACATGCTTTTTTTCCCCCTTTTACTAATAATCTCTGAGCTCCTTGAAGGCAAGGACTGTAATTTAATGGTGTTTATGTCTTCCAAGCCTAGCCTGGTACAATAAGTATTTATTAAATGGAATCGAAGAGAGTATTTTTTTACCAAGTCCAAACTGTCACCTGAGCTTCTCAGAACAAGTAAGGATCTGGAGTTTATATTTTCTGAGGCCTCTAAATTCTATAGGCTCTGCAGAATTAAAGTGGCCTAGTCCTGGAAACAGAGATAGCATCCTGGCGGCCCTACAGCATGTTTTGTTTAGTCCCCCCAGTATTTTACAATTGTTGAGCATCAATTAATTTCACCTTTTGAAAAATGGATTTTCATCTTCTCTTGAAAATTAAATTTAGCAACATCGAGCTTGCCTTTCTCCATGACAACGACTGGCTGGAACTAAGTAATGGTTCCTTTTAGACTGAGCCTGGCTGCAGTTCCCAAAACTCCTGAATGCCTGTGTTACTCTTTAAAGCTACTATCTTTGTGATTCCCATCCCAGTACCCATCCCAGAGGACTGAATTAAAAGACATTGGAAAGATGAATATTTTATGCCAATGGAGCCTTCAACCAGGGCCAGATACTTTAAACACCTAACCTAAGCACTGAAAAGATTATCAGGTCTTTTCTCCCATTTATAAATACAAATAACATTAAACTATAAAATAAATACAAGGCAAAGCGACAAAGTTTCTGATTCTTTCTATGATACTTACTTTAATAGAGTCTTTACAAAATGAAATTCTGACTTTATTGGACCCCTTGGCTCATGCTTCGTCTGCTTTGGGGGTAAGCCAGCATCCTATTCTGTAGATATTATCTTCAACTGCTCCCCTCCTCCAAAATCAGAAGGGATTGCATGACTGAGTCATAGGGAGGGAATAGTCTTGGCTGACTCAAGAGGAGAGTGGTCTTGCTGGACTTTGCCTGGCACAGAAGCAATAGAATTGTTACCAGGATGGAAGACGTACTGTTCAAAATGAAGCTCAGATGGGTGAATGCAGCCATGGTTACCACCCAGCCTCAGGACATCTTTCTGCCTGGTTTGTACACAAGTTCCCAGGTTCCTATCACTTCTGAATATTGGCTTTGCATTCCTGAATCCTTTCTCCCCTCCAGTGCGCAGGCATCAAGTATTTATGATAAGCCGCCTCAGATTACATGGATTGCTGGTTATCCTATTGTGTTTACTTAGATTTATTCTGGTTTATTCCTTCATTTGAATGATTTAAGACATACTCATGCTGCAAGTTACAGTTTTGACATTTAAGCCATAATGTAGCAGCTTAAGTCTCTCCAAAGCAAACAAAGCCAAAAAATTAGTCCTGAAAACCAGAATATTGAATCTCAGAATGACCCTGTCCAGGAGAGTGAAACTGTAAAGATCTCCCATAAACCTTTCCTTCCAGCTTTTCTACATTCTAAGTCCAGAGATAACAAACAAAATGTGCTAGCCTCATTTAGTTGCTGGTGAGCTACAAAGGGAGAGGCGTGTAAGGTGATTTGGTCTCAACTAAAGGAGGTCTCATAAGTACATCAAATGGGTTTCTGCCTCCATATATACGAAATGGTATTGACATCCCAGGGTGCACATTAAACACAACAGCACGGCTTTCAGCAAATAATGAACAGCAGGACTCCCGCTCAGACAAAGCATATGGGCATTTTTCTTGCAAGAGGAAATACTTTTCACAGTTAAATAACAATAGAAATAGAAGTGAAAAGTTGCCAGAAAGGAACAAAAATGGGATTTCCAGCTGTGAGCTGAAAAGAGATGGAAAGGCATCAAGAGGGAGAGATCTGGAAAACACTGCACTGGAGAAAAGCCATTCAAAGACAGACAATGACAGACCTAGTCTTTGGCACAGGAGTCTGGTGCGCACTGGTTGGAAGAGTTTCAGAAGGAAAGAGCCTGAAATCTGCTCACCACAGTGACAAGTTGTCCCAGGCTGCAGATACTACAGAGCAGATCTCCTGGGCTTAGGCTAACATTGGGCAGTGCAGAAAAGAATTAAAGGTACTAAAAGGCCTGGAAAGGTGGTTTTGGGTTTCTTTGTGTCTTTCTTGGTTTTTTGGTTTGTTTTTTTTTCTTTTTAATGTGAGTTTCTCCCCTGACTTACTGGGATCGCAGCCACTTGAATGTGAATTGCTGTTATTTCACATCAAATGTTCTGTTTTGTTCTGTGCCCTCACAGCATGAGATAAAGTAGAATTGTTTTGTTTCTTTGGGGTTTTAGAGAAGGCGATTGAAAAGATAGGGCCACAGATCAGCTGTTCGTGGAGAAGTTCTTTCTTGCTCTGTTTTGCCACAAAGCTCTTCCTTCAGGGCCAAAGCAATGGGGAGAGGAGAGAAAAAAAAAAAAAAAAAACCCTCCTCCAAGAGGGCAGAGAAGAGAAAACTGAGTAGTGGAACTAAAGGGTCAGCTGAGGCTAAAGAGTCCCTCTGGGCTAGAGGGTGGTAATGAATGGGGCAAGGCTAGAGTTGGCTGGGAAGGCTCACTGGCCAGTGGGCCAGGGGTCAGCAAGACTAAAAGGATGTGACCTGGTAAGTAAGGGATCCTGATCCAAGCACCAATGGTAAGGGGAATAGGTGCCTTAGCAGAACTAGAAAGCAGCTACTGTGATGGGTCAGGGAGCGCAGGTCTTGTGCTCAGCCAACTTGGGACGTGATCAGTGAGACCACAGATCCTGTGGCTATTGGGAAGTGAGAAGAATCAGAGCCTTGCTATCAAAGGGTGACTGATCTATGGACCAGCAGCATTCAACTCCTGGGAGCTTGTTAAACCTGCAGAATCTCAGGCCCCTCCCAGACCTGCAGCCTCAGACTCTCATGGGGTGCGTCCAGAACTGTTTTAATAAGCTCACCCAATGATTCCTATGCATCCAAAAGTTTGAGAACTGCTGACTTAAAGGGTCAGATATCCTGAGGCATGTTCGCAAGAGCTTACGCAAACATAAGAATGTATGCACTGGGAAACCAATATGAGTTACAGTGCAAGACAGAATCCTAGATTATCCAGTCCCTACGGTGGCAAAGGGGAAATAATAGAATGTGTCAAGTGGACAAATCATATTGGAAGTAAACGACAAAAAGTTGGGTTTTTCTCTGGAATAGAGAGAGACATCGAGCTATCTCTGTGTCAGCAGTGAAATATAATGCACAAAGGTGCCAAATGCCAAAGGCTAAGGTGCACAGCGGCAGGAGAGCTGGAAGCAACGATGGTGCAAGTGGTCAGCCTCTGCCCAGCAAAGGCTGCAGTGCCTGATGGATGGAGCAAATGTAACTGTACAATACCGCTAATGAGCAGGTACCACGAGCACCCCCACAGCACACCATGCTCAGCTCAATTCAAGTTTATTTAACAGTATGGCAACCTTTTTTTGAAACACAGTTAAGGTTATGTTATATAATGTAACTATATAATAATATACATACAATAATTATGTAAAACTATATAATTTATACTTGCGTTATATTGAATATGCTATTTATTAGATAGTCAATTGAAGGGGTAATGGAATATACTGCCTCTTTAGAAATAAATATATAAGAGGCCTATTCTAACCAACTCTAGCACTACTGTGGCCACATGACTGACACCACTCCCAACCACTGTATTTTTTCCACAGTAATCCTTTCTGGCATCCTATATAATTTACACATTTATTACATTTATGATTGTCTGACCACTAGAATGGAAGCTCTGTAGGGTAGTGATTTTTGTTTATTGTTCACTGATGAATTTCTAGCACCTAAAAGTATCCTGGGCTCAATGAATATTTGTTGAATAAATTAATTAATAAGGGGAGTACTTCATATCACAGCAATATAGTAGAAAAGCAGATCTTTTACTGGGCTCTTTTTTTCAATAAATGATATTGAACTGCTGGCACACACTGTAATGTCGAGAGTGTCTGTAAATGTTGCTGTATATCTTGCTGTTCTCCTACAGCAAGAGAGGAACTTTCTGATATGAAATTTCATCTTTACTATTTTTGTATAGGGCCCAATAGCAGCTATGGCTCTCTCAGTTGTAACCACTATTTTGTGTTTTACTTTCATCAGTCAGAATCAGAACTATACCTTAAAGTTGATAATTAACCAGCCAAGAAGTTCACAAGCCATTTTTTTCCTCTATAACTAGCTGTAAACTCTCACTAAAGTGTATAGGAAAGCTAAAGGTTGAAGCATTTTCTTTGGGCCAAACCAACTAAATGCACCTTTTCATGGGGCAGTGGAGAAACATTTATTTTAACTGGCTTTTGCACAAAGCACTTACCAAATCTTTGAAGTGCTCCATAGCGGGTTGAGCCTTTTGAAGAATAGATTGGAACATCTTTATAAAGAAACTCATAAATTCAGGTTGGCATGACAAGAAGGGAAAGTGGAGAATGTCAGGGCATACCCAACTTCCGGACTGTGGGTTGCAGGGAAAGAACTGCACTGTGCAGCCAGTCTAAGGAAGGAGATGTCAGGCCTGTCCTGTGACAGCAATCATGAATCATTTGTCAGAACACTTAATATTCCACACGGAAGCAAATCTATTTCTCACCCTACCTCACTCCCCAGGAATAAGGGGAAAGCAGAAGTCATGTGGGAAATTTTCATTCCTGTGTAGAAAGAGAGCTATTCCATGGACTAAGGCTGTGACGCCCTTCAGACTATAACTTTGCACATACTTGAGAAGTCCTGGGCATTCAGCTCTGGCTGTCATGTTAACAGGCCACTCTGAGCAGTGAGACTAAGTACAAAGGAATGGTTCTGCTGCCAAGCCTGAAGACATGCAAGCCCAAAGGTCATGATGGAGCAACTCTGCAAATTAGCTGGAATTCACAGATAGGGGATTTGAAAGAAATGATTATGCCTGAAGGAAATCAATCTGGGAGCAAGGGATTTAAAATAAAACTTAGCCTCTGTAGTATCATCAGGCTAATGGTAACCACTGCCATCAGCTGCTGTGTGGCTAAGCCACTGGCAAAAGAAAAGGGGGACCTATTGGTCATGAGTTTGAAAAATTGTTTATAGGTTAAACAGCAAAGTTAAAATATTTAATACTATTTTCTTTCCTCTGAGAAAGAAAAAAGCCCTGCTAATTGACACTAAACTGAGTGCCTCTAATGGGACACGGGGAACCTTATGGGTTGCCTTTCATCACAGTCCCTGGTTCAGGGAATTATAAAAACAACCACATTTCCCAGATGGGTACCTCCTCACTTCCTGGCACAGTAGCCGCCTAAACAGCAGAAGCACTTCAGGGAACAGGCAGAACTGGGAATGTCCTTTGCGTAGAGGACAGTGCTCCGAGAAGGTATTCAAAAGAATGGAGCAAAAATCTGGAGAAGGTCTGAGATTTTTTTGAGTAAGTCAGCTGGCCGGAAAAAGCCAACTATGAGTTTGCTTTGTTTTGTTTTATTTTCTCCTTACCCTCTAGCTTTTCAAAGCAAAGAAAAAGAAAACTTTCCATCTTTATCAGAATTTAACAATGTGCAACAGCTAGTTTGCCCTTGACTCTTTTTGATCCCTTGTTAAGTGCCATGAAAAAAGTTAAATGCTTCACATGAGTTATTTCATCCAAATCTCCCAAGAACTCCATGAAGTAGGTCTGATTTTTATTTTTCTTATTTTGCAAGTGAAGAAACTGAGGCCCACAGAGTTTAAGAAGCTTTATCTAAGACCACACAAATGTGAAACGGAGCCCGAATTCAATCCTCACCTTGTTTCAGCCAATTAGCATCAGATTATTTGGGATTAGAATTTTCCATAAGGGTATTCGTCATTTATGATGAGCCAGAAAGCAGGTGTCCCCAAAACTTCATGGCAGTCAGCAGCATGTTCAAAATATTTATCTCTAGCACTAAACAACTTGACAGAGTTGGAAGGGCATCTTTCCAATGTCTCATTTTTTACTTTACAAGTGCATGCTCAGATTTGAGGGCAAGGGATGGAATGTGAGAATCACATCTTCCACAAGTTATATAACTGTATATAAAAGGGAAAAAGATGGCGTGAACTCAGATGGCGTAGCTTGCAGTGAGCCGAGATTGGGCCACTGTACTCCAGCCTGGGTGACAGAGTGAGATTCCGTCTCAAAAAAAAAAAGAAAAAGAAGGTTTGAAATGTGAATGTCCTTTCCTTCTCACTGCTTCTCTAGATTTTGATTGGAGCCGTCATTGCCATGGGCTCAGCCGACAGAGATGGCCGCCTTCACCCAGGAGATGAGCTTGTGTATGTTGATGGGATTCCAGTAGCCGGCAAAACCCACCGCTATGTCATCGACCTCATGCACCACGCAGCCCGCAATGGGCAGGTCAACCTCACTGTGAGAAGAAAGGTGCTATGTGGAGGTATGTACCTGGAGCCTGCTGCAGGAATCGAGAGAGGTGGTAAGATGTTTTTGTGAGACACGGTAAGGCCACATGAAACAAAATATTAAATCAACATTTCTACATTATATGAGGAAGGAAACAACCTAGATATTCCAAAAGTAATGATGACTTTGAAAGTGCTGATTTTCACCCCACTGGACAAAAATCCAGTCTTTGAGGCCTGTATTTTAAATGTATTCATTAAAAATTTCTAGAATAGCCTGGGGCTAATTTAAGGTAGGTATGCTCTCTGCTTTCTGGTAGTTGCTAGTTCTAAGAAGAACAAGATAGTAACAGAAAATATGCCATTTGAAAATGTGTTTGCAAACCAAGAGTCACAGCATTTTGATGCCATAATGAGGCAACCAGGATGGAAAATTAGCTTTCATTGTAGAGCCTGATAAAATGTAACAGTAAAGCTGTTGCTCTGATATAGAAAAAACGCAGCTGTACCTCACTCCAAGAAAACACAATTCATATAGTTCCAAACTTATGAAACAGATAAATTAGAAATAATTATTCCCTTTACAACCATTTTCTCAGCTTCATAAAGGAATCCACCAAAGACATACTTTTCAAAGTCAGCCCTTGTATTTATAGTATGATTCCACTTATCTCTCTTTACCGTATCAACCCTACAAAAAATTGTTTATATTTTTAAGGAATATGTCAGTTACAAGCATCACACTGTTTTTTTAGGATCTGAGCATTCAATAGCATTAGGATTGTATTATCTCCCCTCAAAACCACCCAGCCTTTGTTCTGTGAATCACAGAGGCAGCAACTCCAATGATGTTCAGCTGTCACCTTCTGCCCCAGCACCCCGCTGGCTTCTCTGCTCCACCCCTTGACAGCCCTCATACAGAATCATCAATACTAGAAGTAGGAAGGACCTTAGCTATGTGAGCTTCCTCTTGTTACAGATGAGGAAACTGAGGCCCAGAGGTTTGATAGCTTGCCCAGCAGTCCGCAGTGAATCGGTGACAATGCAGAGAGGGGCTCTTCTCTCTAAGGCCAGTGTTTATCTCTTTATGTTACTTTGTCCCCTACACTATTCTACCACAATCCTCTCCCCTAGTGAATTAGAAGGTGTTAGAACTTAGCAAATGTCACTCCGTAATGCAGGGAGTCTTCCCATATGTGCTGTTATACCAGTTGCATTCCAGAAGAGGACCACAGGCTAATGACAGACTGTGAATGACTAGTAGGGAGGATAAGGCATATTCATGTGATGAAAAATCCTTTTCTTTCTAAGTCCCCCTAGAAACTAGACCATGAGCGAGGGCGGTCATTTAAAAGGGCAAGTCAAAAGAATTGTCAGCCCTCCCCAGTAGAGACTGCTATATATCTTGTATCTTATAGAGGTTTTGCTAAGAGGTGCCATTTGTCTTCAGAAATTCATGGCATGTCACTTGACCCAAAGAAGTAAAGCATCTTAAATTATGCTTTATCCTTGGGCTAGATGCCAAGAGGAAGACAGTGCTTGCTTGGTTAACATTTAACTGTCTCTCTCCCTGCAGAGTAAGTTTTAATAAAAAGTTTGCTGTGCTATATGTTCTATAACCTAAAGATAAATTAAAAAGATACCTGATTTACAAGGAAATATACCGCAAAGTGCAAAACCAATGTACCAACATAATTTCATGCTCCCCTTGCCACCAACTGATTATTGCAAATTAAATTTTCTTTTAATCAACCCAAGCTGTTGAAGTGTGTACCAAATGCTGCAAAAATGTACTCCTGCAATTTGTGGATCATGTGACTTCCGTAAAGATGGTCTTTGCTGCAGCTCTTACCAACTTTACTCAGTTAGGCTTTTGAGTGCATTTCAAGTGCATTTGATTTTTGAAAATGTTCTGCTGCAGATTGCTCGTTCACACCAGGAGAGTTTCCAAGTTAATTCAGCCCACTCTTCCTTGAAAGCTTCATCAGTATTGAAAATATTAAGTTCAGCAAAGGATACTTTGATAGCAAAGTAACGCCTTGAAATAGGATGGAAAAGATTTAAAAAACGGGCATGGAAAGGTGACCTTTCTTCATAGCTGCCATTTCTTCAAAGTGAGAAGGAACAACTACAAATGAATATGACAATGGAGATGCCTTTTCAAGGACTGTTGTTGTCATTGTTTTGTTATTATTATGCTTTCCTAACCAAAGGCAAGTGGGAGGTGCAAGCCTGGCTTAGGAGCGGATGGTTCGAAGCTGAGGGGAAGTGAGCAATTAGCTAAGGAAGAGATAGGAGCAGGAAGAGGAGCAGCATTGCCACCCCCTTGCACAAAGGAGCAGCGCTGTGGGGAAAGGGCTAGGAAGAAGCAAGGTCATAAGGATGACATGCTTCCACCTTCCCCTTGCCTCAGCTTGTACAAATGCCCACCCCACCTCAGAAGACAGAGGGCACTGGCTTCTTAATTGATGCTCAAGAGAGATAACACATTCATTATGAGAGATACAGAAAGATTAGTTAAATGCTGAGCAAAAATTGAGATCACACAAAAACTTGCCACAAATATTAAGTTACATACTAAGGATAGAAAGGCAAAAAAAAAAATTTTTTTTTGAGAAAGGGTCTCACTCTGTCACCCAGGCTGGAGTGCAGTGATACAATCACGGTTCACAGCAGCCTCAACCTCCCAGGCTCAAGTGATCCTTCTGCCTCAGCCTCCCAAATAGCAGGGACTATAGGAATGCGCCACCATACCCAGATAATTTTTGTGTTTTTTTGTAGAATAAATACAAAATTTTTTGTATTTGGGCTCTCGCTATGTTGCCCAGGCTGGTCTCAAACACCTGGGCTCAGGTGATCACCCGCCATAGCCTGCCAAAGTGCTGCTATAGGTGTGAGACACCATGCCTAGCCTAGAAAGCCAGAATTTTCAATCAGAAGATAAACTAGCTTCTCAAAAGTGAGAAGTTGTTGAGTAAAGGAAGAAGGTATCAAGTAGTGCTTCCAATTTTTCTTTTATTCATTTATTTTTATTTTATTGTTTCAACAGGCAACTATGGATAATAGATTGCCTCTGGTTTTATTTCCCAAACAGTAATAGCCCACACTTTCACCTTGCGTTAGTTTTGAGAGAAGATGCCTTATCCATGCCTCCAGCTCCAGGATTTGGTTGGTTTTTTTTCCCAAGGATATTAGAAGAGTGGCTTTAATTATTACACTGAAAAGCATAAATATTTTTATGTTTAGCAGATCAGCTTTGAGACATTCAACCCAATGGCACATTATTTTGGATGCACACCATGTCTCTGAGGAATTTCCTAAAGTGTAAATCTAGAATTGATGTGAAAGAACGTTTTATGACTTCAGAAAAACATGTTAGAGTCGGTCTTAAAACTATCAGCATCTTTTCTTTAACACCTAAGGGAAAGTCTAACTCTTGACCTAATGCCAAGAAAGGGGAGGTTATCTTGGCAGACGGGTGAAAAGTTTAGCCAGTATTGAAGGTGCCAGTACATTCCCTGATCCTGGTGACTACACTTTTTGCCAATTCTAAATGCATTCCCTTGTTGTTTGTCTGCAACCATGTCACCCATTTACATAAGCTGTCTGCCTTGATGAGTATAAACTGGGGAATGTCTGCACAAATGCCTGTAGGCAGGCCAGCCCCTATCATTTTCAGGGTCACAGCCTGTGGGCTGCTGCTGCCCCATGAGGACCACGAGGGACCTGGTACACATGCATGTGGATATCACAGCCCATATGACCAAGCTCTGTCCATACATATACCCCATTGCCTCGGCTGTGCTTCAAGGCAAAATATGCCTGTCTGCAATGCTGTCATCCTTCCAGGGACAGTCCTGAGAAGAGACCCAGGCACACCGTGGAAGCAGGCAAGGTCTATATGGTTACAGAATTCACAAGGTCGGGAGATCAAGACCAGCCTGGCTAATACGGTGAAACCCCGTCTCTACTAAAAATACAAAACAAATTAGCTGGGTGTGGTGGCGGGCACCTGTAATCCCAGCTACTCTGGAGGCTGACCAGGAGAATGGCATGAATCCAGGAGGCAGAGCTTGCAGTGAGCCGAGATCACGCCACTGCACTCTAGCCTAGGCGACAGAGCGAGACTCCATCTCAAAAAAAAAAAAAAAAAAAAAAAAAAAAAAACTAATTATTTGACTTGAGTAGATACTAAGCGACTGAATTCTATGCAGCCACTTGTGTATGAGCTAGATGAATGAGTCAGGGATCCTGGAAATTAGTGTTTTCTTTAAAAAAATTATATAATATATGATATTTAGTCACTTTATGATGTTTTACTATATTATTATAAAACAAGGCTGTTAATGCCCTGCAGTAGGAAGGACTGTTGGAAAGAAGACAGTCTCACTTGGGTCCAGAGCCAGATGAGTAGAAAAATGATGTGGGGTGAGTCCCTGAAAGACAATCATGTGACCAGTTTTCAAGTGTCAAGGGCCCAGAACAAGCCCAGGAAGAACTTCGAAGTCTTCTTAACTTCCTGATTTTAAATATGCTCTTTCGGCTAAAGATAAAGAACTTTGTTCTGGAAGTTGAAAGAGAAGTGCAAAGGCAATAGAAAAATATCCTATTAATGTATATGACTCTTTCACGTACCCCGGGAATCCTCAAATTGACTTAGTCAATGATTTTCTCTCTCTCCAGAACCTGTAACGTTGCCACTCCCAGTCATTTACTGCAAAGACAGATAATTCTTCTTTGTTGCTGACTTACTGACAACCAGAGCTCTCAACCTCCTAAAATATGACAGCCAGAAAATAAGATCTCTCTTGTCACTGCCTATGACGTTTAGTTGCTGATTTGGTCCAATAACTCGAGGAGATTTTCAATTTAATGTAGCAGCATAATAATTGTTTGTTTTTCTTCTTCCTGGCTATCTCCAATCACTTTATTTCCAACTTGTACAAGGACTGATAAAGGACATGTGATGTACCAAGACAATAACAACTTGTCTTTGGATGATGTGTTCCAGCAGGGAGGATACAATTTACAAGCGAAGTTTTAAATTCTGTTTGAACAGAAAGAAAGGCTTTGACATTGACATCCTGTTCTCTTATGACCTCGGTACATTTCTGACAAAAAAGCATCCATTTTTTTCTTTTACTTAAATGTGATTAATTAGATCTTAAAGAAAAATAAAATTTACCAAGTATTAACAAGCAACAGCCTGGGTCTCATTCATTCCCTAATTACAAACAAGAAATGAGTACATTTTGGTTAGGCCATTTTTAAAATCTAAGTATATAAACAAATGAAGCTTTTTTTTTTTTTTTTTTTAAGGTATCGGTGTAACAAAACATCTCTTGCAGTCTTTGTTTTTTTTCCCTGACATTTTCATTTCAAAATGGAATTGTAGCTTGTAAGGTTAACAGCCTTCATTGGAACTTTTGATAATTATTTTTAACTTGCCATATGGGACACCTTCCAGAGTTCTAAATAGGATACTATACCTAGGGACCCAAAATGGAATAATTAATGGTGATTGTTTCCCTCTTACTATTCCTCTGTTCCATAAACATCTTTTGAGTACCCTAATCAAATTTTAAGATGGGAATGAAACCAGCCCTATTTCTAATTACATTATTCTAGGTGCCCACTTTGGTTCTCTTCATCAGAGTGCCAATACCTAGGTATTAAATTAAAATGATGAAATTCTTTCTGAATGACAGATAAACTTTCATTTCAAAAACTAGCTTCTTTTGACTGGCAGCTTTCTATCATTTCTCCATGTAAATATGCTGGCTTTCTCATAAAAGTATTGGTTTGGTTTATCTGGTTGATAATAGAGTATATTTTATATTAAGATGGACTGTAAAAATGGAAAAGACCTTCAACAGCTCCTTAGAGATTCAAACTTCATAATTTCAGAGCCTGAAATTAGATTTGATCCTACAGTGAGCAAACTATTTTTTAAATGAAAATCTCAACTTAATGTATTCTTTTAAATCACTTCATTGTGATATGGCTGATATACAAAAAGCTGTGCAAACTACTTTTAAGAAGTATATTTTCCACATTCATGAAGTAAATCAATATTTCTAGGCTAGCAGAATATTATAAAGCATAACTATAGCTCTTTAGAAAAATGCATGATAGTTAACTTTACAGCACAGGGATGACCCCTGTGCTGTAAGCCCTCCTTATAATACATCTACAGCAGCATTTCTCAAAGTGTAGCCTTGAAACTTGATGCAGATTCTTGTGCCCAGACCTACTGAAAAAACATTCCGTGGGTGGCCCGTGAAGATGTACTTTTTTTACAATTTATTTAAGTGATTCTTATGCACCATATAGTTTAAGATTCTACTTGTTTTCTGACCATCTTCAGTAAATTATTCTTATGCAAAGAAGAACCTCAATATCTAAAACTAGGCATTGTCCCGGGGGTTGCAGTCCTCATGAGAGGAAGATATAAATCAGTAATAGCACAGAGGAGGCTGATGAGGGGTTTCACCTGTGTTTGCTATGAAAACTAGAACAAGCAAGACCTTGGGAGCTCCACGCCTAGGTCTGTAGCTTTTCAAATGCTCTGCATATCTGGGAGAAAGAGAAGCAAGTCAACCAGGCTTGTAACAATACCACTGTCTAGAACAGTGCCTAGTACATATGAAGCATTCATTGAGACTCTTGTCAAGTAATTGATTACCTGTGTGTGGTATATTTTCCAGGGGAGCCCTGCCCAGAGAACGGGAGAAGTCCAGGCTCTGTATCCACCCACCACAGCTCTCCACGCAGTGACTACGCAACCTACACCAACAGCAACCACGCTGCCCCTAGTAGCAACGCCTCTCCCCCTGAAGGCTTCGCCTCCCACAGCCTGCAGACCAGTGATGTGGTCATTCACCGCAAAGAGAACGAGGGCTTCGGCTTTGTCATCATCAGCTCCCTGAACAGGCCTGAGTCTGGATCCACTATAAGTAAGTGCCCAAATTTGCCTGCATTTGAATAAGGGGTCTTGTTTTGATTTGTCCCAGTGATACGAATACTGGACAAGTATACCAGAAGACTGTTGCAGACATACCGTATAGCCTGAAAGCCACAGGCTGTGGGCACAAATAAGCTGTACATACCACTGACTAGCAGAATGTTGCTGACCTCTGGCTCAAGAAGGCAAGAACACAACTAATGCCCTCAACTCCTCGACCCCTATAAAAGCTCTTCATTCTTTTGTAAATTAGGAAGAAAGGAAAACAGAGTGATGTGGTAATGTTGCCATGAAAGGAGGGGTGCTTCTTTTTATGGGTAGGTCAGGGAATGTTCTCTAAGTAACTTGACTGAGAACTGTTCAACAGAATGGAAATAGACATGCAAAGGATCTGCAGAAAGAATCAGTCCAGTCAGAAGGCTTAAGGTGGAAAGGAACTTGGTATCCAAGAAATACAGAGAAGCCCAGTGCAGCTTTAGTACAGGGAGCAAGGAGAGTGGCAGGAGGCAGACAGTGCCAGCTTCATGGGCTGTTGGTGGAAGTCTCAACTGTAGTCTAAGTCCGTGGGAACCACTGGCAGGTTTTAAGCAGTGGAGTGAAATCTGACTTATATTTTTAAAAGATGAGTCTAAATGCTTGTGGAAATTGAAACCAAGGCGTTGGGGGTGGGGGAGAAAGCAAGAATGGGAGCATGAGACATAGTCAGAAGGCTGTTTAAACATCCCTATGGGTTCAGAGACACTGGCGCCTTTGTAACCGCCCACGGGCTTCACCTTGCCTGCTGCCTAACAGAGCCAATTTATCAAGACGGGAATTGCAACGGAGAAAGAGTAATTTACGCAGAGCCGGCTGTGCGGGGAGACAGACTTTTATTACTCAAATCAGTCTCCCTGAGCACTCGGGGATCAGAGTTTTTAAAGATAATTTGGTGGGTAGGGGCTTGGGAAATGGGGAGTGCTGATGTGGTTGGGTTGGAGATGGAATCATAGGAGGTCGAAGTGAGTTTTTCTTGCTGTCTTCTGTTCCTGGGTGGGATGGCAGACCTGATTAAGCCAGATTACTGGTCTGGGTGGTGTCAGCTGATGGATTGAGTTTAGGGTCTGCAAAATATCTCCAGCACTGATCTTAGGCTTCACAATAGTGATGTTATCCCCAGGAGCAATTTGGGGAGATTCAGACTCTAGAAGCCAGAGGCTGCACGACCCCTAAACTGTAGCTAATTTGTTAGTCCTACAAAGGCAGATTGGTCCCCAGGCAAGAAGGGGGTCTTTCAGGGAAAGGGCTGTTATCCATTTTGTTTAAGTCAAACCATGAACTGAATTCCTTCTCAAAGTTAGCTCAGCCTATGCCCAGGAATGAACAAGGACAGCTTAAAGGTTAGAAGCAAGATAGAGTCATTTAGGTCTGATTTCTTTCATTGTCATAGTTTCCTCACTTACAATTCGGCAAAGGCGGTTTCACCCTTCCCTAGGTAGCAGTAGAAGGAAGAGAAGTAGATGAATGCATCTTCTGAAGCTCCTCCAGCTCTAAGGTTCTATGAGTCTATACAACAGGTGACAGTCATGGCCCATATTTGTCTTCCAACTGGCCATCTTTGCAGATTCTCAGACTCCCTTGGTTGTTTTTCCTTTTCTACCACACTCTTCCAGAGCTCATTCAGCAGCCTGCAAACAGTAGAACAGAAAAGAGGATAAGAAAATATGTGCGTTTTTCATGGTGAAGTGATTTGACCCAAAATGTTGGGTATGGAAACACGAGAATAAAGGAGCATTAAGAGAAACTAAATAAATGCACATACGTTGTAGTCCTAAAATTCTTATAAACTGTGGGAGTTTCTAGCACATGTGGGATAGGGGAGAGGTGAGTGTTAAACAATACTCAAGAAATAAAGTTATTGAGAATGAATAAAAACTTTATATGATAAAGTTAATGTTATCAAAAAAAAAAAAAAGAAGAAGAAGAAGAAAACCACCAGAACCTCATGGAAAGAGTTGCCCTGTTTAGTTTAAGCCTTGATAAATTCAGGAGTGAAAACTACAGAAGCATTAAACCTCAGCGAATATGTGCAGAAGCCAAATTACATACATCTGAAAGTACAATTTCATTTCTTTTTCTTCATGATAAGCTGAAGAAGTAAATCCAACTTTAAGCGTAGACTAAAAGCAGAATTCTGTCAGTACGATGGAGTCACCAAGATTAAAAGGATACAAAACTAAGAATTTTCATGAATTGTATAAACAGGCTTCCAATAATTTACACTTGAAGAAAGTGTTCACAGAGAGCTTTTGCAGCTATTCCAGTCTTTCAAATTGTTTATTGGGGCAGAATACCTAAAGGACTAGAATAAAAATAAAAAGTATATTGCCACAATGAAAGTGTTTAGCATGTATTTAAAGTCTCAGCTTTATTTGAACTATAACAGCCTTATTTCTAAATGTATAGGGGAATGTGTGTGTGTGTGTATGCGTCTGTGTGTGTGTGTGTGTGTGTGTACACGTGCACTTACTATGTAAAGAAACACTTTTCCTATTGCAAATAAAATCCATGCATAAGTAGATTTGGAAAATAATAGGTACAAATGCTTATAATTAACATGCAAATTTTTCTTCCTGCCAAATGACATCAGACTGACCTCAAAAAATTAATTCTAACCACTTTCAAAATGGTATTATTTTACTTCACCCTGGAGAGTGGAAATATATCCTAGAGTTCATGATGCTTCATGGCTTTTTTTCACATGTTTATTTCTTTTCAATTTAGGGAATTTAAAATGCAAGTTGCCCCCGTGCTCTGTGGCAAAAGCAGCTATTCACTGATAGCACGTTGCCTTTACAGTATGTAATTTGCAACACGCACCATGCACCTAAAAGCTTCCTGAGCTGATGCTACCTCATACTTAACATCTGTAATAATTCTGAATTCTAATTTTGAAGAGAAATGCAAAGTGTCTCATGAATGGTAAAAGCCATCCTTGTGCCACATATCCCTGGTCAAAATATCAAAGGTTTGGGGCTCTGTGAGACTGCCCGAGGTTTATGTTATCAGGTGCCCAAGAATCACGATCATTCCCAGAGCTTGCATTGTTTTTCTCTTCATGGCTTACCCGAGCCCAAGGATCATTAACACATTCACTGCTTTTTCATTTTTGTTTTTGTTTTCGTGGCTTCTGAAGCTTTTTCTTGGTGAACTAAGTGCTGTTTTGCCTTTGATAGGAGCATCATTACATTTAAGCAAGGAAAGGGCGTGGTTAATAGCCCAGGTTCTACAATCATACTATCTGGATTTGAAACATGGCTCTATCATTTAACCATGTGACCTTGAGGAAGTTACATGACCTCTTTGGGCCTCAGTTTCCTCAGTGTGAAGAAAAGAACATTTTAATACCTCGATCGGGGGGTTGCTATGAGAGTTCAATGAATATGTGGAAGTGCTCAAAAGAGCACTGGCTCGGAGTAAGCACTAAATATGTCATTGCTGCTATCTACACACCATCCCTTCTAGGAATTACCTTTCATTCCAGCAGCTCACTCTTGTCGGGTAGTGCAGAGTTTACTCTGGCTATAGGTTCTGTTAGCCATTAGTCAGAGCCACCACTCTCTGAGGACAGCTAAATCTGGGCCACAGATGAGCATATCTCTGAGGGCAGCTTCCCCCTCCCTGTCCCCTTCCTCACATGTGGCCCTTCTGGGAACACAGTCTTTCTCACCATCCACAAACTACAGCCCAGGTCAGCAATGGGGGCCATGGGAGTACTGGTGGCCAAGCCAGTCCAGCTGAGGTGCTTTTGCCGGAGCTTCAGACTAGAATTGCAGTTTTCTCTCTCCAGAGTTCACAAGCCAATGAGCTATAAAAGTCATGGAAATCATCAAAATTCAGACTCAAGGGGATGTCTTTTAGAATCTCCCTCGCAAACATGCTGCTATTGAATATTATCAGAGGAGACAGGAGAGAAGAAAGACCCAAATGTAAACTTCCCTCCCTATGGATGGAGATACGTCCAGAGCTTCTTCAGCCAAGACAACAACTTTGCCAAGGACCAGGGAGGCTTAGCTAATTGGGAAACTAGGAGTTAGGGTTTCTTACTTATTTGCTAGCATTTAGTAATGCTCTTTACCAAAGGCTCACAGATTTGTTTTCAAAATATTACTTCCCCAGGAAATAAGGAAGAAACTTTATATCAATCCATGTAATGAAGGAGCAAGCTGCTTCCTTCCAAGGTCAGTGACCGAGTAGGCCAACCATTGCATAGGAGCAGACAGGTTTAGAAGCTTAGAAGCTTTCTATCTGTAGTGCAGGAATATTCTTTTTTTTTTTTTTTTTTTTTTTTTGCCATGGTCTCACCCTGTTGTCCAGGCTGGAGTGCAGTGGTGCAGTGGCATGATCTGGGCTCACTGCAACCTTCACCTCCTGGGTTCAAGTGATCCTCTTCCCACCTCAGCCTCCTGGGTAGCTTAGACCACCATGCACCACCATGTCCAGCTAATTTTTGTATTTTTAGTAGAGACAGGGTTTTGCCATGTTGCCTGGGCTAGTCTCGAACTCCTGGGCTCAAGTGATCTTTCCACCTTGGCCTCCCAAAGTGCTTGGATTACAGGCATGAGCCACTGTGCCCGGCCAGAATATCCTTCTTGACTTCCAGTGAGAACAGGGAAGCATCCTGGACAGTTTTGTCCAATTATGCAAAATATTATGTATTTGTTTCGGACTTAAAATTGGGCCCAAGGGAAACTAAAGTGGTTTCCAGAACAAAGTCTTGAATAAAAATAAACTATAATAGGCAATTTCACCTTAAATTCTTTAAAAGATTTGAACAAAGACTTATATGCAAAATGTTCATTGCTACATTACTGATAAACATAGAAAATTGAAAATAATGTTAGAAACCACCAAAATAGATAACTTTGGTATATTTGGGAATTGAAGCATTTTCTGCTGTTGACTAACTACTTTCATTCTCACTGAGGTCTGCATGCACAGGTTAGAGAAGACTCAGGTAGCCCCTGACTGTGAGTGGATTAGATGCTTGCTCTGTAAAATGTCCAGGGGCTATGTGCAATGACGTTGAAAGGCCGATCCTTGGTCCTCCCCTACTCAAAACCCAAGTCCTGACATTCAGGTTTTATTGTAGAGCTGTAGCACCTGTCCTTATAGGTGCTTCCTAGCTCCTCACCAAACCTCTTTCCTACCAGACGTTCCCAAGAAGGGCTTTGGTACAAGTAATGAAGTGACCCTTTTCTATAATTTGAAAGTCTCCACCTTTTCTGTCATTTGTCAGGAAGATTATGTCAGAATATATGGGGTAGACACACATAGCAGCTTGGGTATTGGTGGTGGAGGTTGATAGGCTATTGAGGGAATTTCTAAATTTATATACAGGATAACAAGCAGCAGGTTAGAACATATTCAGGACAGTGGTCATAGTATTAATCTAAACAGTCAGCAGTAGGGGAATAAACTTTTCAATCCTTCCTTTCTCCATTGGTGTTCCTCTAGTGGTGCTGATTTCATCTTCTGTCTCTATCCGTAAGTGCATCACTGGTCAGCATGCTGCTGGCTCCTCACAATCCTTCAGCTCAAGACTGGTGCTGAAAATCTTTGTTTCCGCATGTGTGCTTTCTACAGCATGGGTTGAAGTTTGGACTTGGTCATTCTGGACTTTCCCTAAGGCCACTGCAATCTGATGCTCAGGGAAGGAATTAGTTATCTTTGGTAAAGCACCCTGGTGACTTTCTCAAAGTCCCTGATGATGTCCATAGGCTATGGAGATTAAAACTTAGCGTAGAGATTTTAAAACTTCACTAACAAGTCTTTTATGACATTTTAGAGTATTGTTCCTAAAAAGGATGAAATAAAAATGAAATAGGAGTGATGTGAGTTACGATTTCCCCCACCAAAATCACCTCACCAACCATGCAGACCCTGAATAGTCATTGAATTTAGAGGAGGCACAAAGTAAAACAAAAACCAAGGTCTCTCTACTCTTGCCTCAAAACACGGAGATTTAAGCTAAATGAAAAGAACACTGGACAATGAGCCCAAGGCTCACTCCAGCTTGTCCACCAAATACTGTATCCCTTGAGCAAGTCACTTGGTCTTCCTGTGTCCTTTTGTCATTTAAAATATAAAGGAAGATAGTCTTTACACCCTCTTCCAGCTCTAAATTACATGATGCCAGGAATCAGCATGGAAAATAAGGTATCAAGTTAGTTTTGTTGGTGTGTAAAAATGTATTGGGTAAGTTTGAGGCCTAGGTCATATTTTTCATTAACTAAGCTCTCCTTTTAACTTTTATTACTTTTACCTTTGATTACATAATGAAAGTGGCTCCTAACACTTTGAATTCTTTTGTTCATCTCGACCTCTGTCAAGAAATTATCTTAAACAATCACTTAAATACACTAACCCAGCTCCCCTTTCAAGGCAATATAAGGCAGTGTTTTTTCAACCTCCTTCACTTCTTGGCATACTTGTAAATTGATGGCATTTATATAACACACTAAGATAAAATGAATGAGGCTGATGGGGGCAAGAGGCAGTCCCCCAGGAGGCTCTACCCCTGGTCCCCACCAACCTCACCCAACCATCCCCAGCTGTCTTGGCACACCTGTAACATTTAAGGCACGCCCCTTTCAGTGGCATCATGGTTACAAAGCTCTGCCTTACAGTAAATCCTCCAAATAGCAACCAATTAGCCATTCATTTTAGGTTCTATTGGGGTTTGGTTGTGGCAGTGATTTTTCTTCAAACCTCCAATCATTTATTCATTGATTGCCTTAAAAATACCGGTAATAGATGCAACTGGTGCTTATCCTAGTGCCTTTGCCTTCTCTATGTCATTATAAACTTTGACTCATCAATGTTCCATCCCCAAAAGTCATTGCTAGAGCTATTGAAATACCCACACTGTTGAACATAGGAATTAGAAAGTGACTCCCATTCATTTCTCTATTTCTCACTGGTTTGCACAAACAAGTTCCCTTTCAGAGTTCTTAACCAGCTTCTCAACATGTAATGTTCTCTTATTCCTTAAATGAATCCCTGCTTTGGATTCCTTCAACAACACAAATGCTTTTACTCTGGACTTTGATCATGCTGAGAGTGGCTCACTCAGGAGGCACAATTGTGCCACCCACAATATTACTGTAAGTGCTTTCATGGCAGAAGAAATAGTGGGGTGGGAAACCTATATTAGATACAGGTTTTCCCCTCATGTATCTGGCTTCTAATATAACTAATCGAAGCCAAAGATAAACACATATCCTCAAAACCTCTGGGAAAGCCTACATATACAACAAAGATAAGATTGTATTCATCATCTATGCTGATATAATATGTTTTAAGTCAAGTAAGTCTTTTCACATTTATTATTGTGACTTAATTTCTGTTCCATGAGATAGCCAGGGGCTAAGAGGGGAGTGGAAGATCATTGCTAATGATGCAAAGTACATCAAGAAAGACTGCACTTTCTACATACAATCCAGTCTTCCTGTACCAAGTCCTTGACCATAACACTCCTGATACAAATATCTGCAGGATAAAGTTCAAACACACCTCTTGTCCATTCAAGACCCTGGGGCATCTGGACAAGGCTTCTTTTTTGCCAGCAGCTCTTCACAGCTTCCGTTCCGTCAAAGCTGGTTCAGTTATTTACCCTGTCCCAGAGGCCACATTTTACCTGTTGCCACTTGGTATGCTTCTCTTATGCAATAATATTTTGTATGAAGGTTTCTCCCAGGCACTGTGCTTGGAATCTTACACCGTATTTAATCTTCACAGCAACCCTAGGAGGTGGAGACTATTGCCCAAACAGTAAACATCGCCTATTGCTTACTGCTTCCTGACTTCCCTTCTTTTATTGTGTCTGTTATTGCTATTATAGTCATTTCACTTTTCATGTGTTTATATTTTGCTTTCCCCACAAAAGTTGTGAGTTGCTTAAGGGCAAGAAATGGTGGCATTTCTTTGGATCCTTCACAATTCCTGATAGGTTTTTTCCAAGGATTTTCATGCTCTTTATGTTGATGGGGTTGGATTGGCCTCTCATACAGTGATCCAGTGAAGTCCTCATCGAAAGGAAGACTGTGACTGGTGCTCTGCCCTAACTTACCCTGCACCCAAACCTAGCTGTTTCAACCCGCAAAGGTAGCAAGACATATTTTTGACAATGGGCGATGCAGTAGAGGATCACTTAGGGGAGGAATTACGTGAAAGCTGGTCCTTGCCCCGAGTGAGAAATTACACGCTAATAAAGCAGAACTGGAGCAATGTCCCAGAATACAGATTTCTCATCAGTTGTTCTCAGCCTGGGTGAATGATTCAGTAGTCAGCCTGGGGCCTGGTGAATGAAGACTCAGATAAGAGAGTCAGGGGCAGGGAAGCTGTCTTTTTGCCTCTGGCCAGCCCCTCTTGTCATACACTTCTTGGTTGCAAAGCCCTTGTTTTCCGAAGGGCCAGGCAGTGGCCTCAATGTGCCCCCTGATTCACCTTTCCTGGCACCAACCCTTGGAATCGTCATCCATCTGTGTGAGCACCACCTCAGCAATAATTATATAGTCCTAAATAGGAGGGTTTGGATGGCATCCCAGACTCCTTAGAAAAAAGTATTACTTCAGATTATTTATTCATTTGCAATCCTCATTAACAAAGCAACCCATTTCAGTTCCAACTAAACAACTTCTGAATCGCATTACTCCTTTATAGGATTATACTCACTAAGGTCAGAATGAATAGAACCTATTTATTCAATTCCAGTTTTTCAATCCTGAACATGACTAGTTTTTCTCCCAAATTACAACCTGGCCGGCTGGTTCCTACTAGTAAGCAAACAAGTGCAAATATATATATATATATATATATATATATATATATATATATATATACACACACACACACATATATAATCAAACTCCAAGTCCTCTGATACCGGAACACTGAAGCATTTATTAAGTAAAATAGAAAGACAAATGCAAACATTTTACTCTCCTAGCCCTAACAAATTTGAAGATCATTAAATTGTAGAATAAGTCTGCAGAGAACACCGTCTTTCTTATTTATTCTCAAGAAGAGGAGCAATGCAATCTATCAAAAAAACCTGTGTGTTCACAATGCATTTTCTAAAATTCTGGACTATTTTTCTTATTGTTGAATAGAGCTCATAAATCATGTTTCCCCCACTAGGGAATCATTTTTCAGGAGAGTTCTTATTATTGTGTTCAAAGACTCCAGACAGCAGCAGAAGGTGGATATCTTCTTACTTTTAGCTATTCAGTTGTCTTGAAAGCTCATAAATGGGTGATCAGTGGCCGTTTCCTCTGGGCTTATGTCCTGCAGCTCCTTCTTATTCACTAGATAGTACAGGGAGATAGCAACTGAGAAGAGACCCCAGGCATCACGTACAGGATGATCCTCTGCCAATGCAGGATGCCCATCACTCTCCCACATGAGGTTTAAGCAAATTCAGAGCCCGCAGGGCACTTTTGCAGAAGACAGTTTTTCTTTATACTGCATTCAGGGCCTCATGGTGCATTAAGTTCTCCGTGATTTTTTATTTTTCTTCTTTCTTCCCAACAATCAACTACATAAGAAAATATTTCAGAGAAGGGTCCTAATAAAGCTTGTTCCACATGTGGAACCATTTTAAGAGCAAGTTGTTAAGTGAACACAGTGCTGTTATTTATCACCCTTGTCCAGTTATGTTGAAAGGGTATTATAAGGGGATATTTTTCCCATTTGGCCTGGGATAAAATATTTCTATTTGATGCCCAGTTTCTATCAAGAACTCAGGGAGTGCTTCTACCAAAACTCTTTCCTACCACACCAAATCTTGGTAAAAGATCTTTTTATTTGTGCATTTGACCACCAATAATTTTGCAATTGAAGCTGAATTTGTTCCCAACCAAACTATTCTGAGCACTTGCTTGGAATCATTTCTGCAGATTAATCAGACAGCCTTTTCTGGGTGATGAGTCAGATCACTAGGCATTCCCAAGGTTTTTACAGTGCCAGAGGAAATCAACTAAATAATGGAGTGTGCCATTTCCATTTTCATTTTTCAATCTGACCTCTCCCAGATCTTATTTCTCTAAGCCAGTCAAGGGTTTGCTCTACAAAGTTGGCCAGATGTTGGGTATCTGATGAACTCATCTGCTTTCAAGAGTGAAATGCCTAAAACCTTCTGTTAGAAGTCTGTTCATCATAAAGATGTATACTTACGGATTCATCATGAGAGGAGGGTCTTCCAGAAAGCAAGAAAGAGCACATATGAAAGGTTTAGTTCTTATAGTTTTCTGGCACAGAGCAGTTGAGATAATGTGAAGTAGAAGAAGAATATTTCAACTTAGAAATCTTCATTCAAATGTGTATTAGACTTGCTAGATGAACAGCAAGATTAAAAATAGCCACACTCTTGTAGACACTTGACAAAATTGAAATACAGTAAAACCTGGGTGCCAAATTAATCACTGATATCAATGCTTCCTGGTGCCAAGTCACTTTCATCTCTAATTGATGTGTATGATCACAAGCTTTAAAGCAGACCTCCAGGTACCTACATTCATATCCTAGCTGAATTTATACACAGTTATATTTGTCCCTCTTAAGGGATGAAGGCAAGCTGTTACCCAAACATGCTTTCCAGATATAAGACAAATACATTAGGCATTCCCTACCACCACTGCTAATGCCTTCCTTAAGGTTCTAGGTTAGCACTGTGCAGCAGAACTTTCTACAATATGGAAATGTTTTATCCTGCACTATACAACACTATGGCCATTAGCCACATGGGGCTGTGGAGCATTTGAAATAAGACTGACATGTCCTGGAATTTAAGTTTTAATTATCTTTGATTTCAAATAATTAAATGGCCACATGATGCTTGTAGCTACTATGTTGGACTGCACAACTCTGGAGCATTGTGGGCGCCTTTAAATTACCTCCCTGCCTCCAGCCTAATTCCCACTCTCCCTATGCTTCAGTCTACCCTTCATAATACCTACTATCCCCAGACTCATTCTAAAACGAGTCTGATGATCTCACTTAGCTGTCATAATCCATTAGTGGCTTCTCAATTGGCTATTATATAAATTCCAAGCCCCTAGCATAGACATTAAGACCTTTCATGACCTGGCTTTCCTTCTTTATTCCAGGGCTCAGTGATGTCTGTGCTCACTGCACTCCCACCCCTCACAACACAGACACTGCTAATCCACAGATCTGTGTCTTTGCAAGTCACACCACTGTGACTATGCTGTCTGCTTCCCCCAACCTTGACCACCTGGCAAAGTCCTGTTTGTGTGTTATGACTCAGATTAGACAGCATTTCTTCTCTGAAGACTTCCAACCCTTACACTTTCCCCTGCTCACCTCCTGTCTCCTAGTTATTCTACATCAGTTCTTTTTTACTTATCTCTATTTATTTCCATCCAAAATTTCTTATCTCCTTCTGCTTTTTCACTTTTCCCCGTTTTAAAGGTTTAATTTCTGTATAGTAAAGTTTACCCTTTTAGTCTATACTCTGAGTTTTGACAGACGTGTTTAGTTGTAACTACTGCTATAATGAATCAGCTGTTCACCCACTCCCAGCCGTGGCAAGCACTGATTTGTTTTGTTCTATAGTTTTGCCTCTCCTATATAAATGGAATGATACAGTATGTAGCCTTTTGAGTCTGGCTTCCTCCACTAAGCATAACGCATTTTAGATTCATCCATGTGGTTTCATGTGTCACTATTTGGTTCATTTTCAATTGCTAACTAATATTCCATTGTATGGATGCACCATAGTTTGTTTATCCATTCCCTAGTTAAGGGGCATTTTGGTAGTTTCCTGTTTCTGGTAATTACAAATAAAGCTTCTATAAATCTTTTCATATAGGTCTTTTTTTGTGTGGAAATTGGTTTTATTTCACTTGGTAAGTGTCTAGGTGTAGGATTGCTGATTCATATGGTACCAATTTCCAAAGTGGCTGTACCATTTTATATTCCATGTATGAAGGCTCCAGGTGCTTCCAATCCTTGTGAGTACTTGTTATTTTTAGGTTTTATGGTTTTTTTAATTTTAGCCAGTCCAATAGGCGCTTAGTAGTATATCATTTTGGGGGTTGGGGGTTTTTGTTGATAGAGATGAGGGTCTTCCTATGTTGCCGAGGCTGGTTTTGAATTCCTGGGCTCAAGAAATCCTCCTGCCTCAGCCTCCCAAATCATTTGGTTTTAGTTTGCATTTTTCTCTAAAGACTAATGATGTTGAAGACCTTTGATGTGCTTTTTTCCATCTATGTATCTTTGCCAAGGAGTTTTTCTTTCACTTTTAGTCTCTTCCCCCTCCAGTATAATTGGCATTTCATTATGGACAACAAAACACATTTTGAGCCTCTTCAATCCTTTTTTATTTATCATTCATTTCTTATGTTAGCATAATAAAAGTCATTTTATGATAGTCTCAAATAAAATTATGGAAATGTATATTTGCTTAGTAAAACTGAAAACATATATAGTTATAATACTTTAAAATATAAGTCATGAGAGAAAGTACATATAAGCAGAAATCCAAACGAAGTCAAAATGTGCAATACTTGGGTAAGAAAGAATGATAAGAGAGACCACATGTGGTGATGGTCTCACTTTTCAAGTCAGGGAACTGACATAATTTATTTGACCATTCAGAGGTCACACTGCAAGTTGTTTTCAAAGTTAATATATGATCAAGATCTTCTAGCTCCTGAACACTTTGCTTGAGGGTCTGTTCATATTTAGTTTTATCCAGTCATGCAAAATTGCATTCTTTCAGGTTAAAACATACTATATACCCTGTTAGTGGAACTTTGGCTTGTGTGTGTAACTGGAGGGCCAATAAATATTCATGTAATCTTCTGGATAACATATTGAAAAGGACAGCTGGCTCAGGAGGGATCATTTGCCTGGGTTAGTATCTGTTTCCATTTATATTAAGAAAATATTGCAAGAAGTTATTATCTGCCGGAGGGCTTGGGGGAATTCAGTGGAAGTCTGATATTACATCTGATCACTTTTGACATTTACCTATTGTAACAAGGAAACTGTGTGAAGACAGCCAAGTGACTTTTTACAAAACACAATTTCAGAAGCTATAAAAGGAAAAAGGAGATGGCAGAGATAAAATACACTGCATCTGTAAAAATGAGAAACATGAGTTGTCAGCAACACCTGCTTGTAACTATCAACCATTTCTATTGGGCCTGCTGAGAAATTACTCAAAGCCAAGTACATTGATGGGTGTGAAGTCTCATGTGCTTCAAAGCTAGTCAAGAGACACAGAGGAGAAAAAGAAAGTGTAGTTTTATTGAATATTTTTAACCCTAAACCTGGAGTTGATGAAATGTAATTTTATGACATGTTCTGAACACTTGAAAAGAAATAAGTTGTCCTTTATATTTTTATCTCTCAAGACTACAAGTGACAACAGGGCTTTTAAAGGTTGGGTACATAAAATGTTTAATTTTTTTTCCAAACAAATTGAAAATCTCTAACTGGGGCACCAAAATATTGATTGCAAAAGCTGATTAAAAATTACTAAAGATATTTCTAATTTCTAATTGATAGTAATAAATTATAACTACTTGGGCTCTCATTTCTTAGACCCCAAGTAGTAAGAGTGAATGAATGAGAAAAGGATGGACAAGAGTGGTCAAGATATTTCAGAGACAAAAAAGTGACAACTCAGCAGGACAGAGAAAATCTAAAACAGATATGGATAACACAGACCCACTCATTTCTTTAGAAACTCAGGTAGGCCCAGAACTTAAAAAACTCAGGACAGAATAGAATACAACAATCATGAAATGTTTATGTTTAAAATAATAAAGCAAGCAAATATGAAAGAAATAAAGGAAAATAAAAGAAATAAAGATAATTCAGGGAACAAAAGAAAGCTTCAAAAACTTATTTATAGCCACAAAAAGATATGATATTTACTACAAACTGACTGTTTGTGTCTCCTGCTCCAAAACCTATATGTTGAATCCCTAATTCCCAATGTGATGGTGCTTGGAGATGGGCCTTTGGGAGATAGTTAGGTTTAGATGAGGTCATGAGGGTGGTGCCCCAGTGGTGGGATTGGTACCCTCATAAGAGGATGAAAAGACCAGAGTTCTCTTGCTGCAACATATGAGGATACAGCAACAAGGTAGCCATCTTAGTCCATTTTGTGTTGTTATAGCAGAATACCACAGACTCGGTAATTTACAATGAACAGATACATATTGGCTCACAGTTACAGAGGCTGGAAAGTCTAATATAAGGTGCCAGCATCTGGCAAGGGCCTTCCTGCTGTGTCATCCCATGGCAAAAGGAGGAAGGGCCAAAAGAGAACAAGAGGGGGACAAATTTGCCCTTTTATAATGGTACTAATTCTACCATGAGGGCATAATCCTTATGATCTATCGGAGAAGCAGCAGACCAAGCCAGGATGCCAATATCTAATAAGAGTTGCAGAAAGAGATCAGAAAAACAGAATGGAAAATATCAAAGAAATAGTATAATAAAGGTTCACAAAACCAAACTAAAGGAAACAAGTCTCCATACTGACGAAGAACCATACTAAAATGCACCATTGCAATACTTCAAAACAAAAAAATTATAGGGAAAATCTTAACAATTTTCAAAAAGAAAAGGTAATATAAGTATATCACATACAAGGAGCAAAAATCCTAATGGGTTCAGGCCTCTCAATAGTAACACTGGATGCTAGAAGACAATAAAGCACTGCCTGTAAGTTTCTGAAGAAAAATTATTTTTTCATTCTAGGAATTTCATACAATCTAGAATACTAAGCCAGAATTCAATCAAAAGAAGGTAAAAACAAACACATTTTCAAATACTAAGAATTGAAAAATTGGTTTTATCCCTGCACAATTTCTTAGAAAGCTGCTGTAGGATATGCTTCAACAAAATAAAAGAGTGAATCAGCAGGAACAGAAAACCAAACACCGCATGTTCTCACTCATAAGTCCGATTTGAACAGTGAGAACACATGGACACAGGGAGGGGAACAACACACACCGGAGCCTGTAGAGGGGCAGGGGGCCAAGTAGAGGGAACCTAGATGATGGATCGATAGGTGCAGCAAACCACCATGGCACACGCATACCTATGTAACAAACCTTCACGTTCTGCACATGTATCTCAGAACTTAAAATAACAAAAACTAAACAAAAAGTGAATCAGAAAAGCTGACACAGAGTCCACCTTGGAGTGCAGCAACAATCCCCACGATGACACTGTCCAGCAGACTGGAGAGTAAACTACCTACATCTGGGAGAAGGTGTTCAGAGGAATAAATTAAATCGATGATTTTAACAGCTTTTGGGGAAGGAATTAAGGATGTGTAGGAAAAATGCACAATCAGAAACCTTGATTAGAAGTGGTGAAAGAAGGAAAGAAACCGTACAAGAAAATAAAGGAAATTATAAATGCTTCAGTGAACAAGATTTATGTGGTAAAACCACAAACAATGATAACTGGCTTAACTAAATTGTAATAAAACTACTTTGGGATAAGGAGAGGAGGTGGGATGCAGAGGAAGAGTGCTAAATCCTCTATCAGAATAGGAAGTAAATAGATATTGACTAACATTGATAAAATGAGAAATAGCTATATAGGAATATTATTAGAAATGTGAAGAAGAAACAGCTAGCTAGAAGATTTAAAATGTTTGTGTTTGGGTCACAGAACTAGAGAGGATGGGAGGGTTAGGGCAAGAGACTAGAATTTTTTATTATAACTATTTTGGTTATTTTTTTTAAGTTCACACATATATTACTTCAATTAAGTTGCTTTAATGCCTGACACTTCTCATAGAGCTCTCTGAGGAAAGAAATCTATAGACAGGGAAAATGTAAGGAAGACAATTAGCTTGCTATAAGTCTCTTAAATTGTCATCATATTGAGAGCAATTGGTAGTGAGTGGGAGGGCAAAAACATGGATAGCTACTAATTTAAAGACAGAAACAAAAGAGTCTGTGGCAAAAAAAAAAAAAAAAAAAAAAAAAAAAAAAAAAAACCTATAGGGCTATAAGTGAAAGAAAAATGGTCCTAAGGTTAAGCAACACTGAACAAGATCATACAGCAATTTTGGAAATAAGCTGATGAAGCAACATCACAAAAATCTTGAGTTTCATAAAAATAAATCATTCAGATTAAGGAAAGGCCAAAGTAACGAGTACTTACTTACTTACTTAAGGTTGGGTTGGGAATGACAGGATTTTTTAAATGGGCAATTTAAACTGTACCTGTCTTAATAATCAGTACCAAGTTTTAAAAATAAATGCTTTTTCAGAAAATAAAAGTGACATCTTAAAAAATAATTAAGTTGCTTTAATTATAAGATACTTCCAATCACTACAAGATTATTTACTCTTCTCCTTTTACATTATGTGAATTTTGAAACTTTTATATAATTTTTATCATAATAGAACCATCTAGTATTTTCTAGTAATAATTTGACAAGGCTCTGTAATAAATTATAAATAAAAAGAACCCCATATTCAGGAACTAAATTGGTCATCATAAAATCGACAACCAGCCCTTTGAAAGGTAGATTTGCATGTTTGGGACGGAAGTATAATACCACACCTCAACCTTGCAACTGTTTTGTAAAAAGAATAAAGCAACTGGCTTTTCTACCCTGCAGGGAAGAATTCCTTTATCATATTTTAACATCAATAACTTTTTTTTTTTTTTTCTTTTTTTTGAGACAGAGTCTCGCTCTGTCGCCCAGGCTGGAGTGCAGTGGCCGCATCTCAGCTCACTGCAAGCTCCACCTCCCGGGTTCACGCCATTCTTCTGCCTCAGCCTCCTGAGTAGCTGAGACTACAGGCGCCCGCCACCACGCCCGGCTAGTTTTTTGTATTTTTTTTTAGTAGAGACAGGGTTTCACCGTGTTAGCCAGGATGGTCTCGATCTCCTGACCTCGTGATCCGCCCGTCTCGGCCTCCCAAAGTGCTGGGATTACAGGCTTGAGCCACCGCGCCCGGCCAACATCAATAACTCTTTAAAGTTTTTTCCATTATTACTGAATCAACTTGCTGTTTGGTTATTTGCAAGCCATGCTTGCCAAAAGCTACACAATTTTACTAACTAAAATTACTCTAGTTGAACAACAGAATTTCACCTTCTACCACTTGATTGGAAAGTCCTGAGTTGCTGGTTTTATTGGGCAATGGAAATATGTATCTTTTTCTAAGTCTTTGCGAAAAATGGAAAAATTGCCGAAATAGGGTTAATATTTATTTGGCTTAGTGGGACCAGATTTTCTATCATGACATTCAGACCCAAATAGGTCAAAAAAGATATCCTTGCTAGTTATTATACAAGTTGGCAAGGTGATTTTCAGGGACATACAGAGAAATGAGAAGTATTGCTACAGAAGAAAAAAGGTGTATCTACAAATGGAAATGTTTTTTCATTCTCTCTGTCCAGCTCCCAGACCCCACACACCTACAGATTTGAGGATCATGACTATTCTGAAGTTTCTTTGCTTCCTGCCACTCTAATGTCTAGACATTTTGTCAGACTGTGAGGAGAAAAATCATATCAAAAGAATACACGAACCCCTTGAAATACGGTGATCTATCTTAACATCTACTTAAAGAGGGTTACAGAAGAATAGTTGCTTTGTCAATGACACAATAATCAGTGACTTATAAGAATAATTTTCACAGTGGAGTAAGAGAATAACTTTTAGACCTCTTCAATAAATATATATATGAAGAATCAAAGTAAGATGAAGAATCAAAAGTATGAGTATACTTAACAGAAATTGTTTGGACTGCCTTTTCTTTTTTTTTTTTTTTTTTTTTTTTTTTTTTTTTTTTTTTTGAGGCTGAGTCTGGCTCTGTCGCCCAGGCTGGAGTGCAGTGGCCGGATCTCAGCTCACTGCAAGCTCCACCTCCCGGGTTTACGCCATTCTCCTGCCTCAGCCTCCCGAGTAGCTGGGACCACAGGCGCCCGCCACTTCGCCCGGCTAGTTTTTTGTATTTTTTTTAGTAGAGACGGGGTTTCACCGTGTTAGCCAGGATGGTCTCGATCTCCTGACCTCGTGATCCGCCCGTCTCGGCCTCCCAAAGTGCTGGGATTACAGGCTTGAGCCACCGCGCCCGGCCCTGGACTGCCTTTTCTAGTGATGTACAGGGGAGTGGAAAATGCACCCATAGAGAAAAGGATTGTTTTGGCTCCTTTCCTACCACCCACCTTATTGGTGATTTTTCTTGGTAGCTATAACATATTCTTATTTACACCTTTCATCGCAGACACCAAGAACAGTGGAGTGATGCAAGGAGGAAATATGTTATGGACATATCTACAAAAGACCAACTACAGAATTTGCAGGGTCTAGTGCAAAATGAAAATGTGAGGTCCTTGTTCAGAAAGTATTAAGAATATCAAGCTGGTGACAGGTGACTAAACCAAACACCAGGCCCTTTTGAGCATGGTGGCCTGTGTGACTGCCCAGGTCACGTGAAGCTAGCCATGTGACCCCTGGCCCATCAAATGTTTCCAAACAACAAACCCATTTTAACCCAGCCTCATGTTCTAGAATAGAACAGTCAAGTCATAGCTAATTACAATTCCTAATGTCATGAGATTTCTTTCAATTACCAATTTACTCTCAGTACTTAGCTATGCAAATTTTTAACAATTGGTATAAAATAAAAACATAAACAGTAATATATGGCTGCTGAGTGTTTCTCTCCAGCCATTTAGTTAATAGTATCTATAGGATGCTTTCTGCCCTTAGCAACGTGAGTTCAATTGGGTTCCCAAATTGCCAGTGATGGGCCCTTCTTCCCATTTTCCTGTCTGACCATCTGCTTATTACCAACTGCAGGGTAGCTAAACTGTTCAACCACAAGAGAATGACTCATGGGTGCTGGGAGGCTGGGGGGTGGGGACGCGCTTTTTGAATATGCAGTCCTTAAAACACCAGCTGTTTGATTTTGGGTTTTGCAAATCAGTTGGCTATGAATTTCAGGGAAGACGTTTTCGTCTTTGGAAAGCTAAATTTCACAGCGTTCTAGAGGAAAACAAGTCATGCCGTCTGCTTTTTCTTAATTTTACCACAAAAAACTTTAAAATACAAAACACATGTTTTTTCCCACATCTCCACCCCATGATAACAAAGAAAACTCCTTTGAAGGACACTTTGTCATATTCCAGGAAGGGACAATATCTATCTAAATGGGTTTGTCACAATAAAACATATGAAGTCAGAATTTTTAGGAAGAAGCGATGGAAAATAAGCAAGATTAATATTATGCTCTGGTTTCTAAAGGCAGAAAAACAGATAAGGAGTTTCCACCATGTATTAAAGAGATGGGAACACTTTGTGACAATCTCACATCATTCCTCTGTGCTTAGTCTCCATTCACAGGAGCTGGGCTAAAGGCATCATATCAGAGATCTCAAGGAAGCAATAATTATGAGGGCAGGAGGGACCCCAGACCACAAAGCACCTCTCCTTGTCTCCCTGGAAACCTCCTTGGATTATATACCCATTTACCCTCATAAGTTTTTTTCTAAGAGAACTGCCACTTACCAAGGGGCACATATTCCCTCCTCCCCAGAATGACCTTCCTGTTCCTCACCATTCTCTCAGTCTACACCTGGACTCAGGAATTCACTCCTCCTCTCTACTTTTGCTGCACGTTATATTTGCCATGTATTTGCCATTTGCATTTGGCTTTACATATTTTTATAAGTTTATCCCTGGTCTCCCCAACCAGACAATGAGTTTCTTGAGGGCAACTACCATGTGTTGCTTTATTATTGCCTTCCCCTCAGGGCCTAGCATAGTGTCTGTTATTAAGAAGATGCTATTCCGAAATGTGTTGATTGATGTAGTAATTGCCCCTTCTGCTCCAACCTACAAATTCAAACTAGACAGTAGGTAATTTTCACATATTATTGAAAGAAAAACAACTGGAATCATCCAACTTTTAAAAAATGTTTATTTTCACATCAGGTCACAGATTCTAAACCCAAACTAACTTCCTTTGCCTCTTTAGGCTAATGACATATTGTTTAACCTTCACAAATTAATGGAAATGCGAGCTAATGAGAGTTTATGCTATCGATTGCCTTTGAAGTATTTATTTTTCTCATGCTCATTTCAGGAACTTCCCTCTTGTAAGTTTGGCATGATTGATGGAAAATCCACTTTCCCTGTTTAATACTTTCCTCCACATATAACTCCACTTTGTGGGATCTATTAGCAAGAAGATAATTAAATGTAAACACGAGTCACAGACTTTTCTTTCTCTGAAATTAAATACACATAAACAGCAAGAAAAATAATGAGGAAAAAGGAGAGAAGGGGGATCTCATAATCCCTTCCCTTAGGATTTCAGGAAGAATCTATCACCAAAGCAAGAAAAGTCCTCCAAGTAAACATCCTGTCTTCTTTACGGGGACTGACCCAAAGTAGAAACAACAGGAATTCATTGGCTGGATCAGCCCACTTTGACCAGTTACTGAAGGAGCCGGGGTAAACCATACAAGGTCCCAGAAGAGAACCCAACAGCAAAAAAAGGAGGATCACTGCTTTCAGTAGTGATGTGGCTACAGACCCCAAGAATCCAGCCCTTCCAAACTCACTTAGAGGACATCCAATCCAACTGATCATCTCTGAATATTCCTACCAAAACAAGTGTGGTACATTGAGCAGAGCCAGAAGAGTTCATTCATCTATGGGAAAATATAAAACATGTTGCAATATAAAGAGACAATATTGTTTTATCTATAAAGGAATAAAGACATAGAAAACTGGGTTTCTTTTTTCCATAATTTATATGATTTTCAATTAAAAGGAAATTTCTAACTAGTGACACATTGTCTCCTTTCTAAATGTCAGTATGTCCAAAGCCAAATGACATATTGCAACTTTTCCCAAATATCTGTGTATCCTAAGCACACTATGTCAAGAAGACTGATCCAAAGACTTGATTTATGTTACTGCCTGACAGATGATGTCTGCAAGGCATGCTGTCTAAATGGACTGTGCTCCGGCAGTTACCTTAGTCATCAATTCTCAGGGAATTAATGAGTACCATTCATCCCAATAATAGAAACCAAGGTCAGGGCCTCTTCCTTGCTCTGTAATTCCATTAGCATGGCACTGAAAGCATTTAGGTCATAGGCTCTGTAGACTTTATCACTGAGCAAATGGAACTGCATCTTGTTTTCAGAGAGAATCCTCTCTGAGCACACCCCTTGTCAGACATTTGTTGTACATCAACATTCAGTGCACTTACATATGTAGGGAAAACTCTAGTAAAGGGAAAGTGAGGCTGCCGTTAGCTGCCAAGAGTTTCAAGTACTGTTTTTATTAAAGTAAATGCCAATAGAAAACATTTGTAATAAAACCACATCAGGTACTTTCAATTACTGAACATACATTTTTAAACTGTGTGCTCACTTACATTTTATGCAAGTCACTCAGTCATTTTATGTGGCTACCATTGAATTTATTTCAGTTTTCATTCTTTTATTTTGATTTCTATTCTTTTATCTTAGTTTTTATTCTAACCACCCTAATAAAGTTAAAATGGCTTTGAAACTAAGTGATTACCATGAGCAAGTAAGTATGTTTACAGTGAAACTTTCGTCTTGAAGTCTCAACCAGCAAGCTTTTCTAAACTAAGTCTCACCAGTCATTCCCTTGATCTTCATAATTCAAATTGCTTTCAACCTCCAACATATCAAAAAAGAAAGGAGTAACCCCAAGGTTTGAAGCCATAGGCAAGGATTTGAACTGTGGCTTTGACACTTGTTTTCTTAATAGTGAAATTAGCATGATTGTTATACTTTTACAGCTACTTCACACTATTGCTATAAGGATTTAAAATAAGCAAGTTCCACAGTGCCTGGAAATTAACAAGTAATAGCTTATCATACAAATTGTGTGTGTCTGTGTGTGTGTGTGTGTGTGTGTGTGTGTGTGTAAATCTATGTTTTAAAACATTTGGGGTTTTATGCCCAATAAATTTTAAATGATCTACAGTAATAGAGGAGAGCAGAGGCATAAATAAGTCAAAACAGAAAATCATCCAAATACCATTTGTGTTTTGAAGTATGTTTTTAAATTTCATTTCAAATGTCAGTATTTCTAAAACCCAAAGAAATTACTTCCCACAAAAGAATGACACCATGATGTGATGTCCTAACTAAACAGGATCTGAAAAGCTGTTCAATTTCCTCTCCTCTTCTCTCTCTTCTCTCTCCTCCTCTCACTTTGCCTGTCAAAAGACAGTTGCAACAAAGAACCTGCTTCAGGCAAAGTTCCTGACTTCCACTCACCCGTGAATCAGGACCACTTATGAAGTGTTTAGTTCCTGGCTTAGAGGCAGGCTGTACTCATCAAATAAAAGCACCAGATACTCGCAAAGCAAGTAATAGATTAGAGATCTGAGCCAGAAAAGTCAAGAGATGCAGGGTGGTGGCTACACTAACAGCAAAGGCTATGAAATCTGATAGACTAGGGTTCTAAGCCCTGTTTGGCATATGTGACCTTGGACAAACTAATAACTGCTATATGCTTCAGTTTCCTCTACTGTAAACTTGTAATGATATCAAATATTTCATATGATTTGTTAAGGATATTTTTTAATGGATATATACATATATATATATACACACATATATATCACTTAGCACAGTGCTTGGCTCAGGTAGGTACTCATAAGAAGTAGGAAGAAAAATGTTTAATAGCATTCAATAAATATGAAAGTGTGTGTGTTTATATGTGTAGGACTCAGTGTGGGTGATTAAGAGATTTAAATCATGCTGATTTCCTTTTGAATAATAAACTCTTACAAGTTGATGTTTTCCTACAGAGACCTGCAACATCGTCTTTTTTGTAAATCAGAGAACATAGACCCTTGACCTCATCCAGTGTCTATCTAATCCACCCAACACATCTCTTTCATAACTGAAGCTATTTTCCTGTGTTGAAACTTAGGGGATATTGCTCTGTATAATCCTGTAGTAAGCTATGTGTTCCTTCAATTCTAGCAGTATTACAGGTTTACCCCATGTGGAAAGAAACCAAGTTGGTACCTACACACAAGCACACACACCCCCCTTAATAGTGATATGAGAAATATTTAAAAGATGATAGTAATAAAAAGAATGACAGTTAATACTTATAAATCAGTTCTCACATGTCAGGCATTGTTCTACTCACTTTACATATGATAACTCATTTAATTCTCAGATGCAGTCTGTGAAGTCAGTAGTACTAGTATACCAATTTTACTGTTGAAAAATAAACTCGGAGAAGTTAGGTAATTTTGCAGAGGTCACAGGACAGATAACAATATATATATTATGGCTAGGGAGGCTAAATCATTGATGAACCATACATTCCAAGACACTGTTGAACATGAAAGGGAACAAAAACAGAAACTAAAGTTCACCCTAATTATAGTTGAAAACCAAATACCTTGCAATGCTTACATCTTTTTTTAAATCAGTAAATTAATGAGTTCTTATTATATTTCTACTTGAAAAATATATTGATTGTCCTAAGATTCCTAGATGATCTACGTAAGGTGTTCTTAGTTAAAGCCATTAGTGCTTATGGTAAATAAAAATGTGTTTGAGTTTCCAACATGATGAGTTTCACTTCAGGGACACAGGCTCAGCCAATATTTTCATATGCTATCTATAACCTTTCACAATAGAAGAATGAACAAGGTACTGGCTCATTAACTCACTAACTGTCCTTCCTTGCCATGGTTATTAACTAATGTTCTGCCTTTCGCTGTAAAGCATGTGCAAGATTGAGAGTTCAAGGAATAGACATCCCTGAAACATATTGGATGGTGGGTTGCATTTTTGCATATTTCTGCATATCAAAGCAGTACCTGATTCCATAGAGAGAGCAACAACACAGAGTTATTGACAGGTTTCTGAGCTGGGGCTCACAGTCTTGAAGGGAGAAAGGAAAGGAAATAGGTTTCTAGTTTGGTAAGCTCCTTAAGGGAGTTTACGCATGTATACTATTGATGTCCACCCCAGAAATAGTTATCTTGGTAGGTACTTAAACATTTACACTGCCAGGAAAATCTGTATTCCCATGTGTGTGGCTCTCCTCACACATATAAGTAAATAGTAAAAAGAAAATAAGCCAGGCGCGGTGGCTCACACCTGTAATCCCAGCACTTTGGGAGGCCAAAGCGGGCAGATCACGAGGTCAGGAGATCGAGACCATCCTGGCTAACATAGTGAAACCCCATCTCTACTAAAAATACAAAAAAAAATTAGCTTGGCATGGTGGCAGGTGCCTGTAGTCCCAGCTCCTCAGGAGGCTGAGGCAGGAGAATGGCGTGAACCCGGAAGGCGGAGCTTGCAGTGGGCCGAGATCGCGCCACTGCCCTCCAGCCTAGGTGACAGAGCGAGACTCCATCTCAGAAAACAAAAAATAAAAATAAAAAAGAAAAGAAGTGTACATTGTTTTTAAAAGACATATAACATTTTACCAATCCTAAACATGTTTATATTTTAATATTTTGACAGTTGGAGAGCATCTTATAGTCAATGAAGCATCATTATTTAGTTAGCAGTGTTTCTTTTTATTTTTTTTCCTGTAGTATATAAAATAAAGGTATGCCTTACCATCCATGGCATTGTAGATTTGAATAAATACATTATATATCAGACATTAGCAAAATATCAGCACCATGTAAAAGTAAATCAGAAAGAAGAGATAAGATGTGACAACACATCAACCTTTAAAGCTTAGTACATGAGTAGGAAGGTGGTTATAACTTCTTTACCAAGTGGCTACTACCCATATTAACACATATTTCTTTCCTTCCTTGTTTTCTCCTCTCAATAAAATAATAAAAGGGAAGAACTTGAATTTCTGGCATTTATTGTAGCTTTCTTAAATTGTTGATTATTGCCTCTAGAATATGAGCTCATGGGGCACAAAGTTCTATGTGATCCTCAAACACTCATATATTGGAATCTCCCTAGGAGCTTCTTAGAAAGCTCACGGTCCTCACCTCCTGCCTGGACATTCTAATTCAGATGGTCCCCAGTAAGGCCCAAATAGCTGTCTTTTTAACTCTAGGTTAATTATGATCACCCCAAAGTTTGAGAACCCCTGGTCTGTGTTTGGAATTGGCCTATCACTGCAAAGGACTTGAATTTAGAAACTCTGGTCTCAGTAGTATGCACAGGACCCCATTTGATAGAAATCAGTGTGATTTCAAAAGGCAAATATACTAACAAAGGAAGGAATTCTGACATTTCATTGTTTCCTTTGGGGCTGGGACTGAAAGAACATGTATTGGTGATGTCCCTGATACCTATTTCTGTTGGGGTTTTTTTAGCTGTGCCCCATAAAATCGGACGCATCATTGATGGGAGTCCTGCAGATCGCTGTGCAAAACTAAAAGTGGGAGACCGGATCCTAGCAGTGAATGGCCAGTCTATCATCAACATGCCTCACGCTGACATCGTGAAGCTCATCAAGGATGCAGGTCTTAGTGTCACCCTTCGCATCATTCCTCAGGAGGGTGAGTGCCTGAGGCAGCCTTGCAGAGAGGCGGTCAACACACGGACACACTCACCGGCTGTTCTCAGCCTGCCCGCCAGGGTCGTGGAGTGCACCTGCCTGCCGTCACTGTGGTGTCAGAGTGTCAGAGGTTGATTATTATTTCTACTTTTGCAAAAACTCACACTCAGTTGCAATCCATATCATGTTTATTCAGTACCTGTCTCATTCAGAGGTCAAGCTATGTGGCATTGCAGGCCAAATAGTGTGAATTCCATATACTCCGGTTTCTCTTCAGATCGCATAAACCTTTCGCCTTTTAGCCAATAGTGTGAATTCTGAGACACCAGGTTATTCAATCATTCCCTGTGGGCCCCCCCTTTTATGCTTATATTAAGTCAGAATTCATTCAACAGAGGTGATAGTTACAAATCTGAAAAAAAAAATATTTACGTTAACAGGAAATCTCTAGAGGATTCTTCAAAGTCAGATTGATTTTGAAAACGTGAGGTTTTGTGGTATAAAGAGAGCTCACTTAGAAAATGTTGCATCTGGTAAGAATTTAAAATTCCCACTGAGCCTTTTGAATTTATCTGTACAAGGACTCCCCTCTGAGGCTCAGAAGAGTAGTGAACATCACAGTTCATAACCATGCCCTGGGGGTCATGGAGCTGTGAACATCCCCGCACCGGAAATTCACCATTTCCAGAGACAATGAGTTCATGACTAGTTTCTGGCTGCTGACTCATTAACAATTTGAAGAATTCCATTTCTGGAGCTCACTGATGAGTGTCCCACACAGAGGCTGATGGGCTCACTCAACTTGGTACCCTCTGTTTTATTCAGCCCCCAATTCCATTTTAGGATTATCTGACATGTAGACAGCAAATGGCTAAACAGCCACTTGACTTTAAATATAAAACAGTAGTTCTCAACGGGGGTGGTTTTGTCCTTCCAGGGGACATTTTGTAAAGTCTGGAGGCGTTTTTGACTGTCTTGGTTGGGGTGGGCATGCTGCTGCCATCTAGTGGGTGGAGGCCAGGGATGCTGCCAACCATCCTAAAATGCACAGGACAGCCGCCCACAGGAAAGATTTACCCAGCCCAAAATGCCAACAGGGCTGAGTCTGGGAAACCCTGATATAAATGGAGAAGGAATTAAAAGATTTGGACTGTGGGGGAAAAAAGGGCAGGGGGAGAGGAGTTTATAGGGGAATGCTAATAGATCACCTTCCTTTTCTTACCCAATCAAAAAAAAAAGAGAGAGAAAAGAAAATGGCCATGCTGGTTTTTAACCTACTATCTGCAGACACCAACATGTATAAACAATTCAATGGAAATTAACTGCAAACCAGATTGCTTACTGAAAGTCTAAATACTTCTCAGTTTTCCAAGTCTGGAATGTATCTGTTGTTGGGCCCTTATTCCAATATATAGTCAATTTCAGTTGAAAATTTGATGTTATTAGGAAAGAAGTCCAGAAGCAGTTATTTAAGAGAACAGTTTTGTGAATCTTCTTGTGTCCAGCATTCGTTTTCTTTCTGGAGAAATGTGGAGTCCAGTGGGCTGTGAGGTAATAAGACTGACAAGGGATGAGGAAAAGATTGTAAAAAACATTTTCCTTTTAATGGTTCATTCTTTATCCACACTTTGAAAGACTCTTCAGACTGTTTATTACAAGCCAAAAGTGGTGGCTGATCCATTTTCTCTCAGTAAGCAATGCTGCAAAAATAGAGCATGTTTTAGAGCTTAGTCCTTTGAATTATTTTTTTCATAGTTTTACAAGGTTTTTTGGTAATCTTTTCTTCTGGCAGAATGACAAGATACTGTTCATAGCCTTGTTCCATAGTGATCATTAATGAAAGAATGCAAATTTCAGAAATGGTATTAGAACTTGATAAGATTAACCTGCTATCTAAAAACCTAGCAGAAACGGAAATAACCAAAGCCTGAGTCATCAGCAGAGGCAAAGTCACCACCTCTGGTCACCTCTTTCCCCTTATCAATGCTAACCTGACTGCATCTGCCACTGTGGTTCTCCATCGCAGAGCTCAACAGCCCCACCTCGGCACCCAGCTCAGAGAAGCAGAGTCCCCTGGCGCAGCAGAGTCCCCTGGCACAGCAGAGTCCCCTGGCCCAACCAAGCCCAGCCACCCCCAACAGCCCCGTCGCCCAGCCAGCACCACCTCAACCACTTCAGCTGCAAGGACATGAAAATAGGTAAAGTTTCCTCTGACTTTTGTGATTCTGAGAGGTGATCGGGTGGGGAGAGGAGGGAGCATTTGGGGACAGCACAGGACAAGCAGAGAGAGAGATTTTCATAAAATGGAAATTGCCATGCGTACCTTTGTGTGATTTTGAGGTTGCGTGTGTGTTATACATATGGTTTTATTAGTAAAGATAGCTGAGTGTCTGTCCTTCACAAAGAGAGATGCTTTCCTGAAGAAATGGTGAGCAGTTGCAGATGAGTAGGGCTTAACAGCTGAAGAGCATGTTAAAGGGAGTCCAGAGTGAAGAACTTACTCAGAGGCCCTCTGGCAGGAGCAAGCATGCAGTATGAACGACAGAAATACGGCCAATATATGGAGTGGCAGAAGAAGAGTATGATGTGAGATGAAGCCAGTGAGGGTGGCTGGGGCCAACCCTAAAGGGCCTTGTAAGCATGCTTACTTGATGTTTTGATCTTTAAGTACAGCAGGAAGTCATTGAAGGGTCTTCAGCTGAGGAGTGTTATCATTAGATTTGCTTTATAAGAAGGCCTCCTGGTCTGCCCTGCAGAAAGCACACAGGAGGCTGGCAGGGTGAATGCAGGTTAAGCAGTTAGGAGGTGGCTGCTTCCATTGAACCACAAAGGTCATGGCTCAGAGAATGATGATGATGTCGAAGTGGGGAGAATGTTGAAGGATTTGTAGGCATTAGTAAATATTACCAGCCAGTGTGGTGGCTCACGCCTATAATCTCAGCACTTTGGGAAGCTGAGATGTGAGGATTGCTTGAGCCCAGAAGTTCAAGACCAGCATGAGCAACGTGGTAAAACCCCATCTCTACAAAAAATACAAAAGTTAGCCGGTCATGGTGGTCCATGCCTATAGTCCCAGCTACTTGGGAGGCTGAGGCAGGAGAATCACTTAAACCCAGGAGGTGGAGGTTGCAGTGAGCTGAGAACATTCCCGTGACACTCCAGCATGGATGACAGAGTGAGGCTCTGTCTCAAAAATAAAATAAATTAGCATGTTTACTGATTATAATAACCTTACATCCTCCTACTCACAATCTAATGAGGTTCTTCTATTCCACACATAGCATTAGAGATAGGCATCACAAACTAATGAATAAGACACTTTGAACTTCCAGAAAAACATTGTCAGAAGAACAACATTGACTTCTTATTGTGACCTGTATGTAACAGGGAGCCTGGGTTGGGTTGAGCCATGAAAGAAAAAGATGAAGCGGTGTTCCCATGATGCTTTCTCCCTTTCCGTGGGAAACAACAACAACAACGAAACAAAACAACTCACAGAAACACCTCTGCATGCGAACTCCTCACTGGCCTTTTTAATGATTCTAATGTTTTCCGAACATCTGCTTCCCATCCCTCTCCTCCCATGATGGTGAAGATGAAGTGAGACTCTGTTTTTGATTCCCAGAACTCTCTGGGTTCATCATTCACATTGTTGCAAAGCAAACTGTGTTCCCTGTGCCACAGGTGGCATTTCTACAAAGCCTCATTCTACTGATTTCCCATTTGCTTTCATAGAAAAGTAAATGTCTGGTTGTCCTCAGCTGCTTATGTTTTTAATATATGCAAGGAAGAGAAAAGCCCCATAAAACAACTAATGCAGAGGTGAGAATTTGACAAGCCATAAGAAGGGTAAGTCCTGAGTGTTTCAGTAATGAGCCCCAGAAGTGTTTGCTCTCAACGTCTATCACTTCAACAGATTGCACTGGCTTTCCCCAGAATTCATCTTAGACTCAAGAGGAAGGACTTGAGTGCCCCAGTAGTCCCCGAGCCAGCTTCAGACACTTCTTGCCACTGTCGATTAATCTCGCAGCCACATTCCATTCTCCTTTCCAGAGTCAGATTTCCCTGGACATGGCTCTTGCTTCCAGCCTTGAGTGGGTGAGCTCATCCCTGGTGTGCTGAGGGGAGAGCAACAGCTGGATGCAGCCACTGCCATGTCCCATCTGCTACCAGCTCACAACTGGGATACCTTGTTCCCTATCACAGAAGCAGCGGTCTTTGGACATCCTGACTGCAGAATGAAATATTCCTAGCTCTGGGATTCAGATTGACCTAATCCAAATGTTTATAAGTCACCAACATATTTGCCCAGGGTTCTGAGGTATTTTGCTGCTTCTACTACTACATTGCTTCTAAGATATTTTGCTTCTATTACCATATTAACAGCCCAGGAAGTGCCCACTCCAACTCTAGGGCCCTTTACTGGCACTCAGGTTTCCTGGCTGAACTCTGTGATTGTTGGTGGTGGCTCATTTGCATGTGAATGAAGAGATTCAGTAATCTTACAGGTGCCAGAAACATTTTTCCTAATTGCATTTAAAGATGGCCATGGTATCAGATGGAAAACTCTTTGCCATTATTTTATATCAGGCTGGAGATATCTCTAAGACAGTTTATATGCCAAGTGCATGGCATGAATTTCCTATTTCTTCATTTGTACAAGGAGTGCCCACCTACATGTCAAATTCAGCCCACTCCCATGTTAGAGCAGGATAAAATAAAATGGCAATCTGCTTGTGAATGTCTACGTTGTGAGTTAGAATGAGTGATATTTTTTCCTGTGGAACTTACTCTTGGATTGGCTTCCCAGGACACCCCATACACTTCTCCCCATTTCTCAGTCCTTTAACATCTTTTGGGTGTGTACTCAGGAAGTATAAAATATGTTCAATATGAAGATAAGCAAAAACACTATTCAAGGAGAAGCATTTGTTGAAAACAACAGAAGAGCCGTTATGGAATATGTTTCAAAACTAAGTATAAATAGCAGAGTTCACCTTCTCTAGCAAGGGCAATTGATATTTGCAGTTTAAGATGGCAAGGTCAGTGAAAGAGCATTGGAAATTGACTTCTTTCACAGACTTTGAACTCTAGATGCTCAGGACAGGAAGTGATTCTTTTTTTTTTTTTTTTGAGACAGAGCTTTGCTCTTGTTGCCCAGGCTAGAGTGCAGTGGCGCGATCTCGGCTCACCGCAACCTCTGCCTCCCGGGTTCAAGTGATTCTCCTGCCTCAGCCTCCCTAGTAGCTGGGATTACAGGCATGTGGCACCACGCCTGACTAATTTTGTATTTTTAGTAGAGACATGGTTTCTCCATGTTGGTCAAGCTGGTCTCGAACTCCCGACCTCAGGTGATCCACCGGCCTCAGCCTCCCAAAGTGCTGGGGATTACAGGCATGAGCCACCGTGCCCAGCTAGAAGTGATTCTTGAAGGGCCCATGAGATGTGCATTCTCACCATGGGCAGCATTTATTTGTTCCGGAAATTTTTTATACCACAAAAACCTGCTAGAACTTACCATTAGCAGTCTGATTTTATCATTTCTAAAGTATCTTCAGCAATGGAATTAATAGCTATGAAGGGTTATATAGATGATCTTTTTTCAGAAGTAAAAGAGCTGTAAAGCACCAGTTTTTAAAAATAATCCTGAGTTTTCCTTAAAGTGTTTCACACATTCAAAGCAACATAATTTTTTGCCCTAGCTGGTATATTATTCACTTAAAAGTTAGCAACACTCATAAAAAATTTAGTATGTTTTCCTTATTAAAGAATTCTTCAACGTGTAGTTCAACTTAAAATCCTGACACATGACACGGGGTAGAATATAGTTTGAGTACTTGATGGCCTGGATGAGAGTGTTGAAAGTTTCATCTGCTCCTATTTTTAGTCATTTGTGTTACTTTGGGGGAGATTCTTACATTTCACCCTCTTTGGCCATACCTCGTGACACATTTGGTTAGAAATAGAGCACACAGTGGATATTGCATATCAATACCATACAGATCGTGGAAATAAAGTGACTATGCTATAACTTAAAACAGTGTGACATCCAAACCACCAAACAAGCTATTTCCAGAAAGGAACCAACACACACTGACAAATGTCACCCAGTTCAATTCCTTTTGTTTAATGCATGCATTTGCATAGTTAAGCATCTTATTCAAAATATATTTTAAATAATCCTATTCTCAGCATGCATGCTCTCAGTAGGCGAGTGGACAATTGAGGTATAAAGCAAAACCAAAATTATGCAGCTCACAAAAGGAATGCCTCTCCTCTGCAGGGTTAAGTAATAAATGGGACCTACTCAAAGGGTTGATTAAAATAACTACATTGCTAACTCCCTTCTAAAAGCCCCAAATAAACACATCTATTGCCATGCACTTTCAGTGTGACCTCGCCAAATATTAGATTACACTAATGGCAATTGTTCAGGCAAGTGATTTTTAAAAACACTTAATACTAATCAGCATTGGTAAGACCATCAGCCAGTTTTAAAAAAAAAAATCTAGACTTAAATGTAAGAATTCTACTGGTTTGCACTAGTTTTCCCGACACATTTGAGCTTTTTCTTGCTGCTAAATATTTACTCAATTCCTCATACCCTCCAATTAATTTTAAATAAAATTGTTACTATGTAGAATGTATTTTTCAATCTACCTACATCCCTGGGTAGCTCATTTTGACTGTTGCCATGGCAATAGGTAATGAACAACAGAATTCAGTGGCCTCCATACCATGGTGATAATTTTTCAGTTCACCTTATTAATGATCCCATAATGGTAGGGATTGGCTATTTCTCTTTTTTTTTAATTTATTTTTTATTATTATTATACTTTAAGTTCTAGGGTACATGTGCATAATGTGCAGGTTTGTTACATATGTATACTTGTGCCATGTTGCTGTGCTGCACCCATCAACTCGTCAGCACCCATCAACTCGTCATTTGATTGGCTATTTCTTTTGAAACTAGTAACCGCCTCAGCTTAAAGCAGTTTGGATTCACAAAGCAATGCTCCTAGCTCTGGTCTCTGTGTTTATTTCATTAGTAACTAATATCTAGAAGCAAGCAAGAGATAAATGTTGGATATAAACATTTTTGCCTTCTCTTCCATCTTATGATTACAGTAGTATTTGATGCTAATCTTGATAGCTATGATCTAGTATTTAAGCCTCTATGTAATATGTTTCCAACTTTACCAATGATTCAGTGACTTGCCACTTAATTTGTAGTTGGTGATTATATTTTACCATCACTCCTTTAACCTCTGTAAAATATTCAAAAAGACCCAACTCAGCAGGTTAAAATAGCCTTTGATTGTGTATTTGTAATATAATTAGAGATCACTTCAATCATGTTTTTATGAAGTAATGAATGATCTGCCAAGGGGTGTGTGTGAGAGAAAAAAGTAAGAGTGAGAGAGGAAGGTTGGTTTACTGGTGTTAAGATAGGCTGATGTTTTGGGATGTGTAGTTCAGTGCTTCAATCCCTAGATTTGCTGTGGCTGTGCAGTTTTTAAATAGCCAACGTCAAAGAGGAACATCCATGAGTCCTTTTCCACAAGGTTCTGGTTGAACCATCATTTTTACCTTGACTTCGTAAGGAGCCAAATAAAAAGTATACAATATGGCACTTGTCAGAGATTTTTAAATAATATTTAATCTTCTCATAATCCTGAAAACCAACAGGACCACCGAGAGGAGTGGTTTGTGTGAGCTGCCATGGCTAGACCACCTCTGGAGGCCATGTGATCATTCTAATCTCCTTAGAATGCAGAGTTACCAAAGCAAATCCCATTTCCATTGATTTAGTTACAGATCGGAAGTGAAAGCAAGGCAAGATGTGAAACCAGACATCCGACAGCCTCCATTCACAGACTACAGGCAGCCCCCGCTGGACTACAGGCAACCCCCAGGAGGGGACTACCAGCAGCCCCCTCCTTTGGACTACAGGCAGCCTCCACTGCTGGACTACAGGCAGCACTCCCCCGACACCAGGCAGTACCCTCTGTCGGACTACAGGCAACCCCAGGTACCTCCTCCCGGAGAGCAGAGTGGGCCCTGACCAAGGCTTCCAGAGAACTGCAAGGAATGAAATAGGAGAGGCAGAGGAAAGAGTACCTGGGATAGACAGCTGAAGTTCTATTCCTAGTTCTGGTAACATCGGGGTAACACCTACATCCTCAAAAACATACTGGATAAATAAATCTATTTCAGAATAAAGCAGGTCAATAAATAAATAAATATGGATAAATACATAAATAGTGGATGAGTAGTAATGGAATAAACTAATCCCTGCTAATACTAGCTAACTCCCTGTACGTTTCCTTTTCACAGTTTTAAAAATGCTTTAACCTGGAACCTCTGAGAGTGCTGCTAATGCAGAAAATTTTAGAGATGCTAGCAGTGGAGGTATTTTAGGTCCATAGTGTTTTACTATGTTTCCCCCTACCTGCCACTCTGTGATAAAGGGCCAAGCCCCGGTGGAGAAGAATAAGACCAGGCCTGGCTTCACAATCCAGAGTGTAGCGCCTGCCACAGCCAACAACTCTCTGTCTACACAACCAATGTCACGGTTATTATGATTATTTGTTGATGCGCTTCGTGTCAACTTCCTTAACTTCTCTGAGATTCAGTTTCCTAAAGGGAGAATCTTCCTTACAGGCCAGGGTGAGGATTCAACATTTATGAAGAGTCTAGACCAGAGTTTGGTATCTAGAAAATACTTCCTACTTCATAACTACATATCAAGATATAAATTAAGTACAATCTCAAATGTATCAGATTACATTGTGTTTTATTATGAATTGAAAATCACCTTTACGCCCAAAGATTTTAAGAATAGTGAAGATCAGAGAATCTTGGATATACTGCATTTTAGGTAAAAGAGAAGTTGATTTTGTACATTCCAACTTGATATTCAATAGTCTGTGCGACTGAGACATGTAATTATCAGATCCCACTAAATTTCACTTTTCTAATCAGCAAACTCTGTAATTTACATACACACACACACACACCCCTGACATTTATTTATGGTGCTCAACAGCAGTGAATGAGAAAAGTCAAAGGAAAGATGGTGTCACTCAGGCCTATCTGTAATCATTCCACGTTTGCCAAATAAACTGATGAATACCAAAATAAACAAGCTATACAGTAATTCTTTGATGACCACGTAAACTGTGCTGTGGCCTGCTCAAACCTTTGGAATTTTGTCTTTCATTTGGATAGTTTATGAAGTCAGATGACGACTTCTCCCAACATCATGTCATTTGGAATACATTAACTGAGAGAGAGAAGGAGAACACAGAGACTAGCCACAGAAGCTTCTCTGATAACTAAACAATTATTTATTCCATTTTCTCTCCAACCCCAAAGGATTTTGATTATTTCACTGTGGACATGGAGAAAGGAGCCAAAGGATTTGGATTCAGCATTCGTGGAGGAAGGGAATACAAAATGGATTTGTATGTGTTGAGATTGGCAGAAGACGGACCAGCAATAAGGAATGGGAGGATGAGGGTAAGAACAGTCTCTTTTTATAGAATTACTTAATTCTGAAAGAAAAACCCACTGTGGTATTGGAAGAGTGCTAAAGCATGCTGTCAAGCACGGTTGCTGTAGGTTTGCCTTCTTTCTAGTTCATGATGACCCAGTTTCTTAAAGGTTTGGCCAAATGCTATTTTATAATAGCTCTCATTCTCATTTTTCTGCTTATGACCTTCTAATTGATTAACCTCAATAAAGTACTATTTTTCTAAAGAGCAAATGAAAGAAATCTAAGAAATAGCTTGAAAAGGAAACATTATTGCTCCATAATTCTTTCTACGGTTTGATGATTCTGTTTTCATTAAGGTTGAATCTTTTGAAATTTATTTTTAGTTTTGTACTTTATCCCCCATACTGATTAATCACATGGTTTTGCGGGAGTTTTGGGAAATTTTTCCTTTGTGTTGAGTGGTCTTTTGGTTTGATACTGGGCAGACAGAAGCATTCGAAGAAAAAGGGATTTGGCTTCTTGGATACAGGTTGTTCTTAAAAATGACAACAGGGGCCGGGCGTGGTGGCTCACACCTGTAATCCCAGTACTTTGGGAGGCTGAGGCGGGTGGATCATGAGGTCAAGAGATTGAGAACAGCCTGGCTAACACGGTGAAACCCCATCTCCCACGTCTACTAAAAATACAAAAATATTAGCCGGGCATGGTGGCACGCACCTGTAGTCCTAGTTACTCAGGAGGCTGAGGCAGGAGAATTGCTCGAACCCGGGAGGCGGAGGTTGCAGTGAGCCAAGATAGCACCACTGCACTCCAGCCTGGGCAACAGAGCGAGACTCTGTCTCAAGGGGAAAAAAAAAGACAGCAGCTAGAAATTTTCCAATTAGAGTATAAAGTTGAGAGTAGATTTTTTCATTTAATAATTACTTTGAGGCATCTGATTGATGGGTAACTGATTCTTCGTTTAAGGGTACAAAACAAAGCTTGTTAACAATATAAAATATTAGTCTCTTTACTCTCTCTCTCTCTCGCTGTGTGTGTGTGTGTGTGTGTGTGTGTGTGTGTGTGTGTGTATGAATAAAAGCTAGAATTTATTCTTGCCCTCCCTCCTGCCTCTTTAAGTTAATAAAGAAAAGCTGTGGCTTTGGGGTTCCGGAACCTTGGGTTCTTGTGCAGAGCCTCACCAACCAATTTTCCCTGATGACCGAATCTGTTATTTCTACCACCAAGTCTACATTTCTGTGATACGCATTTCCAAGTCAGGGGATTATCCACAGTCCAAAAGCAGAAAGCATGCACATCATGTCTTTATTTCTCCCTCCCACCACAATCCTTTGACAGCTGGGAAGCCTCCGAGTTGGAATTTAAACCCAGGCAGGGCTGACACCAGAGACTGGCAGCCCTCGCCCTGATCTAGCACCACCCCCTCTTACCCCGTCTAGCCCTGGTTTGAAGATGGACCTCCACATGGTTTCCTGGCTCTACAACTTCCCTATAAGCCAGAAGGACACTTTCTTAACCTGCTTTAAGGCCAGCTCACAAATAGTTCAGTAAAACAAAATTAATCTTTGCAGTGCAGGTGAAACACAGCAGGAAGACCATGAGCGAAATGGCCAGAGCCCCTGTGAGAGATAGAGACCCACAGTGGACTACAGGGCTGGTCTCTGTAGGTTGCAAACAGTGGCCATGTATTTTAACAAGGGGTCTAAATGACTCGCTGCTGTATATGTACAGTACTCCCAAGGCAAAGAAGCCTAAATAGAGAAATACCCTTGCAGGAAAAGATTCCTCTTTCTTACAGAATTTAAGCCAGAGCAATAGTTATCAGCATGGTTCCTGGCATCAGCATCACCTGGAAACTTGGTAGAAATGCAGATTCTCTAGCCCCACCCAAACCTGCTGAATCAGAAACTCTAGGAGTGGGGTCACCAGGCTATGTTTTAGGAAGCTCTTCATGTGAATCTCTGAGGTTTTACCTTCTGAGGTTTTATTACAGATACCTGTGTCAACTGCAATCCAAAAACATTACATAAAAATTTTCAGAAATAAGCAATTTATAAATTTTAAATTGTGCAGCATTGTGAGTAGCATGTTGAAATTTTGTCCTTCCCACAAGGTGAAGCAGCCCTTTATCCACACTGTAGATGCTACCTGCCCATTGGTCACTCAGCAGCCCTCTCGATCATCAGATTGACTATCATTGTATCACACTGCCTGTGTTCAAGTAACACTTATTTTACTTAGTAATGGCCCCAAAGTGCAAGAGTACTGATGCTGGCATTTTGTTATAATTGTTCTATTTTTTTATTGTTGTTGATCCTTTGCTGTGCCTAATTTGTAAATTAAGCTTTATATATATATAAAGTACATATATATATATATATATTTTCCATATATATATATGGAAAACAGTGTATATAGGGTTAGTTCTGCCTGTGATTTCAGGCATCTACAGGGGATCTTGGAATATATGCAAGAGGTATGAGGGGAAACTACTGTATTCGCTTTATCAAAAAACCAGTGGAGAGTAGCAAGTTTTGACTTTAATTATTATACTCGATGGTTTTTCAACATCAGTTAATACTGATGTATTAAAAGTTGAACAGACAAAACAAAACACAATCTGTGAATGCAGAAAATAAGGGGAATAATAAATAGAGATATATCATTGTCACGTCTGATTGCTTTTCTTCAGTCACTCAAGAAGGCTGGCGTCATAAGAGAAACACAATGGACATTCAGATTTTAAGGAAAAGGATAATAAATTATTAGAAAATACTACTGGATCTGTTTATAAAAAGAAGACTTACGTTTGTAAAATAGTCTAACAAAATTGGGAAAGATGAAATTTGCATAGCTAGTGAATAAATCTCTGATACAAAGCTCCTAGGAATATAACCTAATTAAAAACCGAAACTAAATAGAAAACACAGGCAAAAAATAATGAACATAAAAAATAATATTGGAGAAGCTCAGTAAAACAGAGAATGTAAGAAATCAGGAGACATTTGGAGAGAAAGGATAGAAATTCTAAGTGCTTAAATAAAAATCTGAGAGTCAAGTTAAAAGAGAATCTGAAAGGAGATCAAGTTTGCTCTTAAAATGGTAAAATATTTTCCTGTTTCCATAAAAGTGTAATATAGTTCGCATTTCCATAAAATGTATTTTTATGATGAAAAAGAACATTATTTCATAACTTCATCACCTGCAGCTGGGTACCATTTGTATTGCCTACTTAGCATCACATAAGCTTATTTATAAAATGGTTTACCTACTTTCTGAAACTCACATGAAGCAAAAGTCTGCCTGCAATGGGCTTTGGAATGACCTAAAACATTTTGTTCAACTAATCAATGCACAAAAAAGATACCACTTGCCCATCTTTTTTTAAAATAGAAAGCAACATTGCCTGAAATTAGCTTCTTTTAAATTTGTCACCTTTGCTTCTATAGACCAGATATAACTAGCCAATACAAAAGCATCCTGGTTTATATATTGTTTTTATTAAACATGAAACCATTTACAAGAATATTTCTAACATATGTAATAAGTATAAATACTAACAATGATTCAAGGACCTATGAACCCATAGCCCCGCTTAAAAAACAGAACATTACCAAGCTCCCATGATTTCATTCTCCTCCTATTCTCCAGGCCTCAGAGGGAACCACCTTCCTAAATAAAGCGCTTGACATTTCTTCTATTGTTACCACAGATCTGTGTATCTCTCAACTATATCATTTAGCTTTGCACACTTTGTGAACTTTATGTAACTGGACCGTACTGTACATGTTCTTCTCTGTGGCTTGCTTTCTGTAATGTTCATGAGATTCATCCAAGGTTGGTGCAGGAAGCTATAGTTCATTTATTTTTCACTGCTACAAATTATTTCATTATGTGAATATGCTACAACCTATAATAATTATCTGTTTTTCCATTTTACGGACATTTGAGATTTTCCCTGTCAGTTTACACTTTGGTTGTTTCCAAGTTTGTTGTAACTCATACAATCTTTGTACATCTTTCCTGCTGTACCTATGCAAGACTTTCTCTAGACTAGACTATATGCCTCAGAGGGCACAAATTTAACTTACCTAAGTAACACAAAAGTATTGTCTAAGGTGGTTGTAGAAAGTTATACTTGTATTAGCATGTAAAAAAGTTTTTCTTACTACACACACTCACAGATTTGTACTTCAGACTTTTAAACTCTCATTCTGGTAGGTAGAAAATGATATATTTTAGATTTGGATTTGCATTTCTTGATTACAAATGATATTCATCATTTTTTCTTATTTTTATTAGACTTTCATGTCTCTCTTAAATAAAAAAGGCCTGTACATGTCTTTCCCCATTTTCTGTTGAATATTTCTTCGTGTTGATTACAGAAGTGCTTATATGTTATTGGTGATCATTTTTCATCAATTAATGTGATACAGATATCTTATGCCAGCTTGTGGCTTGTAGTTTCACTTTTTTTATGATGCTCTTTGATAATAAGAAAGTCTTCATTTTAGTGTAATTGGCTTAACCCTTTTTCTTTTTTATAGTTTCTGCTTTCTGTGTCTTGTTTGAGAAATCATTCTCCAAGACAAGGTCTTAAACATCTTCTCTTATATCTTCTTCTAAAAGTTGTATAGTTTTACTTTCTATATCTAAGTCTTTAATCACCTACAGCTGATTTCTCTGTATAATATAAGGTAAAACCTCAATCTCAATTTTTCCATAGGGATAACCACATGTCACAGCATCATTTAATGAGTATTTCTTTGTCCCACCCCCCGCCATCTGCAATGACAGCTCTGTAATAAATTAAATTTCTGTAAATGCAATGGTCTGTATATGGATTCTTTATAGTGTTCTACTAGTCTATTTGTCTATCCCTGTGTCAAGGCCATACTTATCTACCTTTTAATGAGCGTTGATTTTTTTTATGGGGAAACTTCCTCTCCCTCAGACACACATCTTAATTCTTCTGGGGTGTTTGCATGTTCTTGGGCTTTTGCCCTTCTTTTTATTTTAGAATTTGCTTGTCAAGTTTCTAAAAAATCCTGTTAGAATTTTTATTGGAATTGCTTGAAATTCATATATAAATGTGGAAAAATTTTACATCTTTATAATATTGAGTCTTTCCATGAACATGATGTAATCCATTTATGTAGATTTTCCATAAAGTGCTTAAATAAACTTTTATAGCTTTTTCCATAACATACCTGCAAATATCTTGTTAGACTGATTCTAACGCACTTTTTGTGTTTTCCTTTTACTCTTGAATACAGTATTTTTTAATCTTTACACAAATGCATGTGTTGAGTGAATATATGCTTTTATTATTTTTAACCCAGTCTTCTTTTTTCATTTTTTTAAGAGCAGTTTTAGGCTCACAGCAAAATTGAGAAGAAGGTACAGAGATTTTCCATATACTCCCTGCCCCACACTTGCATAGCCTCCTCTCTATCAACATTCCCCACCAGACTGGAATATTTGTTACAATGGATGAATAAGTATTGACATATCATTATCACCCAGAGTCCATAGTTTACAGTATGGCTCAGTCTTGGTGTTGTACATTCTCTTTTTTTTTTTTTTTTTTTTTTTTTTTTTTTTTTTTTTTTGAGAAGGAGTCTAAGCTTTGTCACCCAGGCTGGAGTGCAGTGGCACAATCTTGCCTCACTGCAACCTCTGCCTCCCGGGTTCAAGCAATTCTCCTGCCTCAGCCTCCCAAGTGGCTGGGATTACAGGCACATGCCACCACGCCTGGCTAATTTTTTTGTATTTTTAGTAGAGACAGGGTTTCACTGTGTTAGCCAGGATGGTCTCTATCCCCTGACCTGGTAATCTGCCCGCCTCAGTCTCCCAAAGTGCTGGCATTACAGGCGTGAGCCACCGCACCCAGCCAGTGTTGTACATTCTATGGGTTTGGACAAATGTATAATGGCATGTATCCACATTATAGCATCACAAAGAGTATTTTCACTGCCCTGAAAATTTTTCGTGTTCCACTATTCATTCCTCCCTCCCCACTAACCCCTAGCAACCACTGATCTTTTTACTGTGGGCAGAGTTTTGCCTTTTCCACCATGTCATATAGTTGGAATCACACAGTATGTAGTAGCCTTTTCAGATGGACTTCTCTCACTTAGTAGTATGCATTTAACTTTCCTCCATGTCTTTTAAAGGCTTAATAGTTCATTTCTTTTAGTGCTGAATAATATTCCATTGTCTGGATGCACTACTGATTTTGGCAATTATGAATAAAGCTGCTATCAATATTTGTGTGCAGATTTTTATGTGGACATAAGTTTCCAACTTCTTTGAGTAAAACCCAAGGAATGCATTTGCTGGATCGTATGATACAAGTATGTTGAGTTTTGTAAGAAACAACCGGCGGTCTTCCAAATTGGCTATACCATTTCACATTCCCACCAGTGATGAATGAGAGTTGCTGTTTCTCCATATCCTCATCAGCATTTGGTTCTGTCATTGTTGTTGATTTTGGCCATTCTGATAGGCATGTAGTGGTATCTCATTGTTTTAATTTACATTTCCCTGATGGCGTATGATGTGGAGCATCTTTTCATATGCTAATTTGCCATATGTATATCTTCTTTGGTGAGGTATCTGTTAAGGTGTTTGGCCCACTTTTTATCAGGTTATTTTCCTTTTCATTGTTGAGTTTTAAGAGTTCTTTGTACATTTTGGATAACAGTCCTTTATGAGATACATCTTTCATAAATATTTTCTCCCAGTCTGTGGCTTGTCCTTTTATTCTCTTGATATTGTCTTTTGCAGAGCAGAAAATTTTAATTTTAATGAAATCCAGCTTCCTAATTCTTTCATGGATTATGCCTTTTGTGTCATATCTAAAAAGTCATTGCCAAATCCAAGGTCTTATAGATTTTCTCCTCTGTTATCTTATAGGAGTTTCATAGTTTTGCATTTTACATTTAGATCGGGATCCATTTTGAGTTAATTTTTGTGAAAGGTGTTTTGGTCTGTGTCTCGACTCATTTTTTTTGCATGTGATGTCCAGTTGTTCCAGTACCATTTGTTGAAAAAACTATTTTTTCTTCATTGCATTGCCTTTGCTCCTTTGTCAAAGATTAGTTGACTACATTTATGTAGGTCTATTTCTGTCTATTCTGTTCCACTGATCTATTTGTCTATTCTTTCACCAATACCACACTGCCCTGATTACTGTGGCTTTATAGTAAGTCTTGAAGGTGAGTAGTGTCAGTCTTCCAACTTTATTCTTCTCCTGGCTATAGTACTTTTAATGTAATTTTAAAATTAACTGATAATCAGTGAAGAGAAAGGCACCTGAATTTTGTATATTGACCAATTATATCAGGCAAAATTTACTGAACTCTCTTATTACTTCAAATAATTTATCTGTACCTACCTCTGGATTTCCTGCATAAAAATCACATTTTCTATAATTAGAGTTTTATGGGTTTTTTCCTTTTAAGTCCCATTATTTCTTTTTTTTAATTTCATTGGCTTGGCTTCCTGTATGATGCTGAATAGAAGTGGTCAAAGCAGGCACTTTTGTTTATTTCTAATCTTAAAGAGAATGCTTTTTAAAATTTCATTAAACATGATGTTTACTGCATTTTTATAGATAACCTTTATCAGATTAAAGATGTTTTCCTCTATTAGTAGTTTGCTAGGAGAGTTTATTATGAGTAGATGTTGAATTTTGTCTACTTTTTCTGCATCCATAGAAAATACCATCCAATTTTTTTCTTTTATATGGTAATTAATATGATTAATCATATTAAAGGATTTTTATGGTTCAATTACTCTTGAGCTCCTGGGATGAACCCTATTTATTCATGATATGTCATTTTTATGCATTGATCAATTCAATTTTCTGTTATTTCCTTTAAGATTTTTATATCTATGTTATTAAGATTGGCCTATAATTTTCTTGTAGTATCCTGGAATGATTTTGATATTAATGCTATCCTAACCTTATAAAATGAGAAATAGAATAATCCTTTTTGTTGCTGGTATTTATGGTTGTTGTCTAGGAAAGTTTATGTATGTTTTGAATTATCCTTGAATGTTTGGTGGAAGACACCTGCAAACTCATCCAAGTCTAGAAGGTTTTCTTCATGCAAAAGTTTTAGTTCACTAATTATGTTTCTATAATAATTATCTTCATAATTTATATTTCTTTGTAAGTCTATTCTGATAAACTGCTTTTCTTCCTAATAATTTACCTATTTCATCTTAGTTTTCAAACTTTTTATATCATTTTTATTTTTATTTTATTTTTGAGACAGGATCTTGCTTTGTCACCCAGGCTGGAGTGCAGGGGTACAAACATGGCTCACTGCAGCATCAACCTCCTGAGCTCAAGTAATCCTCCCACCTCAGCCTCCCAAGTAGCAAGGACCACAGGTGTGCACCACCACACCTGGCTGATTTGTTTCTTTCATGTAGAGATGGCTCTCACCATGTTGCCTAGGCTGGTCTCAAACTTCTGGGCTCAAGCAATACTACTGCTTCGGCCTCCCAAAGTGCTAGGATTACAGTTGGGAGCCATCACACTTCGCCTGTCTCCTATGTATTTATCTCTCTTTCATTTGACTACTGTTCTGGTATTCTATTTTTCTTTATTAATCATGCCAAAGATTGTTCAATTTTCTTTCATTCTTTTCAAAGAGTCAGCTTACATATTTGTCTTCTTGCTTATTCATTTCTGTTTTTATACTTAATATTTCATTCCATCCATTCTTTCTGGGTTTACTCTGTTGTTCTTTTTTTTTCTAAGTTGGATGCTTACAGTAGTAGTTCTTAGGCTTTCTTCATTCCTATTAATATACAAATTCAAGGCTATAGATTTAATATATAGTATGTTCATTAAGTTCCAAATACATTCTAATTTCTACTGTGATTTCTTCTTTGACTTGTGGATTATTTAGAAGGTGTTTTTGGTTTTTTATTTCTGAATGTATGGGGATTTTCTAGTTAGTTTTCTGTTCTTAATTTGTCTTCAGAGAAAATACACCACATGATTTCAGTCTTGCTACAAACTTGGCCTAACATGTTGCGTTTTTTATATACGATCCATGTGTGCTTGGAAAGAATGTGCATTCTGCAATCGTTGAGTGCAGTGTTGTATAGATGTGTTCATTGGATAAAGTTTGGTTATTGAACTATTCAACTATTTTATAGTCTTACTAAGGTTTATCTATTTGATCTATTAGGTTCTTAAAAATCTTTGCTAATCGTTTTGCAAATTTTTCTTTAAAAAGCTATCAATTTTTTTTTAAATAGAAATGGGGCCTCACAATGTTGCCCAGGCTGGTCTTAAACCCCTGAGCTCAAGCAATCCTCCTGCCTTGGCCTCCCAAGGTGCTGGGATTACAGGCATCAGCCACCACACCCAGCCTGAAGAGCTATCAGCTTTTACTTTGTATATTTTGAGGGCATGGTTTTTGGTACTCAGGTATTTCTTTTATTTTCCAAGTGAATCAAATCCTTCTCATTATGTCGTGACCTACTGTATCTCTGTCAATGCTTTTTGCTTTAAAGTCGGTTTTGTCTGATATTATTATAAGCATACTAGTTTTCTTTGGTATAGACACTTTTATCCTTTCACTTTTAACCATTCTGTGTCTTTATACTGCATGTGTTTCTCTGGCCTATTAACCTGGATTTTTTTATATTGTAACAATGTATTTCACCATGGTCATTTCAGCCCATTTACATTAATTTTATTTACTTATACTTTTATTGAATTCTATCATTTTTGTTCTTTTCCTATTAGTTTCACTTTTTCTATCTTACCCTTTTTATTTTTCCAACCCTCTTTTGAATTGTTCTTTGGGGTTCCAGTTCATGCAAGGATCTCCTATTAGACCTTCCATGTGTAGCCCCTAAGCTAATTTTCTATCGTTATTGCCCAGTCATCAAAATGGAAACTCAAGGTGCCCAGGAATCAGTAGTTATTTTCTGGGTAAAAGCTGCCTTTGGTACTTGTTTACCTTCCAGGACTCATTCTCACTTTGCTTTCGGCATCAGAGGATTCTTTACTTTCTTCCCTATTCAGCAATGGTAAGGTTAGGGAATCTAATCCACCATATTGCTAGAAACAAGTTAGTAACATTTACCTTTAACAACCAAGTTACGGTAGCTACAACCACTTCCAGCTTTAGAGCTGGCAGTTGCCCCCTCTCACAGTGTGTCCACAGAGAAGCCCCAGAGGGTGCCTCCCGTGTGCCCACAGCATTCATTCTGTAGCATACGTCCTTATCTTCCTCTCCAACTCCAGTCCCCACTTGTGTGAGTCCCCTACCCACAAAGTCACTAATGAGTTCTTGCCACTGCCACATAGTCCTGCCTGAGAACACACTCCACAGTCAAGGCACTGGCACTGTGATCCCTAAGGCTCCCTCATGCACTTCTGGGTCCTGGGCACAGAGAAGCATGGTCCCCTCCACCCTGCCACACACTGTCACCTCAGCACTGCAGAATCCCATTTTATCTTCCACAGGACCCAGGTGGCTTGTCTGGGCCATAAATGTGCAGGCCTGCCTGGCTGGAGGCTTTGCCTGGACTGGGGAGGAGCCTCTCCATATCTTGCTCATATCCTGCCATTGGGATTGAATGGCATGGCATACAGTCTTGAAATAATATGCCCCTGAGTTCAGAGAAACAAAGCATTGACGCTGATTCCCTTAACAAAGACTGTCACGTGGGCACAGAATTTCCCAGTGGGAAAAAGTTGGGTAAAACAGCGATATATACCCATTGGTGAGTTTATCTGTTTGAGACCTCCAGTCATTGGTGCACAATTTACATCTATTTCATTTATTTCAATCACCTAAGATACTTTCACTGATCAGCTGTCTTAAGCTTACTCAATTTCTTCCTTGTCCTGAAGACTTGCTTGGAGGAAAATGCTTACCTGTCATAATGACTTTCTTGTCAGTTTGTTTTCCTCCCTCCTAAGGAAATAACGAGGTAGTAAAAAGAGCAGGCGCCTGACAGACATATTCAAATACTGGCACAGCAGCTCACTGGCTGTCTAGCTCTGACCTGAACAAGTTACCCTGTCAGGCGCTCACAGCTGCTCTATAGCCTTGATCAAATACCAGGTCCTCTCTGGGCAGCTTCAGGGGCCCACACTATGAGGGTTGGGAGGAGGCAGGAGTCCTCCTGAGCAGCAGGATCAGTTGAGTCAACTCTAGCAATTAGTGGAATGACAGCTTGTCCTCATATCCTGCAAGTCATTTCACAGAGAATCAATTTTACTGATCTAATCAATGGGAATCATATTTTCCAGGAAAGGTAAGGTGCCTAGTTCAATATTTCTGAAATTTCCCCTATTCTTCCACTCTCTTCTTCTCCCCAAAGCCTGTGCTTTTATTTATTAAAATACAGGCATGCATCTCTTGATGACAGGGATATACTCTGAGAAATGCATTATTAAGTGATTTTGTCCTGCAAACATCAAAGAAGTACACTTACAAAAACCTAGATAGTACAGCCTCCTACACACCAGGTTACAGCTCCTACACACCAACCTATAGCTCCTAGACTACAAACCTGGACAGCATGTTATTACATTGAATACTGTAGGCAATTTTAACACAGTAGTATTTGTGTATCTTAACATATCTAAACATAGAAAGGGTACAGTAAAAATATCATATTATAATGTTATGGGACTACCATCATATATGCAGTCCATTGTTGATCAAAACATCATTATGTGGTGCATGACTGTACTCACTACTCAGCACAGAGGTACAGAGAGCATCTTTTAAGTAAGTATGTCAAGAGGCCACAAAAGCTTTTAAATACAAATCAACTTGTATTTGCCTCCCCTCAGTCTGCTAGATAAGGTGGTTCCTTTTCAAAACACTCATCTGATCTATCTGCTTACTGTTTAAAACCCTTCAGTGGCACCCCATGGTCTTTCAGGGTAAAGATCAGATCCTCATCACAAGGCTGCCAGGCCCTGCATGTTCTATCCCCAGTCCCCCTCCCAGGTCATCTCACACAGCTCCTCCATCCCTTGCTCTGTTATCCCACCAACCAGCTTCTCTCCCCATGCCTCTTCCTGCCCATGGGGCTTTTGCAATGTTGCTCCCTCTTCCCAAAAAGCTCTTCCCCCTCCCGTCCCCCCCATTCTCCTGGGTAAGTCCTCCTCATCCTTCACATGCCAGTTCAAGCATCACTTCCTCAGAGAAGACTCTGTGTTTTCCAGTCAGGTCTCATCCACCTGTCATTGGCTCTCCCAGCAACAGGCACATCTTCTTCGTAGCATTTGTCACAGTAATAATTTTACATATTTGTGTCTGATCACTTTATGAAGTCTGGCTCTCCAGAGCACAAGCTCTGCAAGAGCAGGAACCATGTTGCTCTCGGCTCCCCACTATACCCCAGGGCCCAGCGCTGTGCATGTGGGGCACTCAGTAAATATTGACTGCTGAACACATATGTGAACAGAAGTGTGCAGTTGTGTTTTCCAACTCTGCACATTCACTAGCTGTGCTTATCACGTCCATGGCCACAAAGATACCTGATGAACCAGGACATGGGATCTCACAGGTAACTGACAATATGAATATATGTGGCAATTCAGTCTAACTCGCAGTCAGCTTTTTTTGGATCACCGTCCCCGTTTGGATACATCTAATTAAGATTTTGCAGAATCAGTGACGTTGTATATGCAAAATCCTATTGTGCCTAGCATTAAGAAATGCCTTTAATCTTAAACTAGGTGACATTCCAAGACTTGTTTTCCTTATATGTAAACTATCTCTCACCAGACGTGGATGACAAAGAAATAATGGAAATAAAGTAAAATAAGGTCAAACGGTAAATAATGAAGAACTTCAAGAGCACGGGGTATGCAAAACATGACAGAATAAAAGTTACAAAACAGGTGTGCTGGAGCCTCGTAGAAAAGGTACACAGGAGAGCAGTGCAATCTGAATGATGTGAAAGCCAGAGCTTAGCAGAATATACCAGCCCAACAGAGCTAACCCCCAGCAGGTCAGTGTAGACAAATGAGCTAAGGAAGTTGATGAAATCAAAAGCATGAGAAAAGAGAGATAACAAGTACATAAGAGGGAAATAAAGAAGCCTGTCTAGAGAAATAAAGCAATTGTATGGGCTCAGGTAGATCATTTCGAGGGCCCTGCATTGCAAAGATCATCCATGGGATGTTTTATCACGTCTGGGTGCTGAAATTCAGCCAACCCTGAAAGCCCATCTCTGCATACAGCACGCCTCTTTACAAGCCATCCAGAAGACCATTTCATGCAGATGCCCAGTTGTCTCCCAGCCATCACTCTTAATCATCCTTCAGATTGCCTGCAAATGTGAGTTCTTTTCCCTTTATTGTCTGGCCCTGCTCCATGCCTTTTATGAAGGAAGAGAAAAACCTCTCACAGAGATCAAATCCATTACCTTTTTCTTTTCAGAGTCCGACCTATGAGCACTGTGTTAAACGAGTTACATGAGCTACTTGCAGCAATGAGGGAGAGCGTGGTGTTGATTAGAGAAGAGAGCCGTGGGGCGCTCCATTGTCAATTATTCAGGGGCTCATTGCCTCACATGAGGAGGACTCCATTTCTCTGCTCTGTTTCTTCTTCTAGTGGATGCCCAACTTTGAACCATTTCAAAAGCATCTTCCCATGAGGGCTAGTTAAAGGTTTGGTAAGGAATCAAAGGGTTGAGATTGCATCTTGGCATGGAAAGACATAGAAAGGAATTGAATATATGAGAAATGTGAGGAGAGTCTTTGATTTTAATTATTCATGGTGGGGTGCGGTGCCTATGGAAAAAAATGAGCAAGTTTACAAACCACTGCTGTGATCTGAAAAATACACTTTACTCGCCTCTTCAATGAGAAGACTTGTATCATTTTCTCTTTTAAACTTAACTATAATTTTTCTGTCTTTGCCTGAGAATAAACTACGATTTCTTCCCTCTTCATTTTCCCAAAGCAGTGTTGATGCAAATTTGCTCTCTGCTTGCATTTCTTTATCATTCCTTCTCTCCCCCAGACCTAAACCTTCTGGAAGATGAGCAGGGGAGTCCCTCAGTTTGCCCAGTTACCTTCTACTTTCCATTTTCATCAGAAAGTGGGTGTGAAATGCACCTTGATCATGATTCACACAGGATTTGGTTTGCATGGCAGAGTGACTCAGAAGCTATGGAGAGCTGGGTACTCTATTCTTAAATGTGAATATCAGGCCAATCACATTTCTTCTTTGGGGTGCCCAGAAGTGTTCTCCTGACTGGCAGTCACCATCGTCAGACCGTGTCCCCTTCTTTCCCTGTGACTGCTTCCTCGCTCTGGCTGTGCTGAACTCCGAGATGGCACTGCTCCTGCCTGTGCAACGTGGCTGCTTCCTTCTCCAGGTTGAAGAGATCTGACTCCTGCATGTGTCAACTTGACAAGATACTTCTTGTCATACAAAGGGAGAATTGAGCACTTCTCCATATGGGGATTACCCCTGCTGGGTCCCCTATAAAACAGCACAATTCCCAAGGCAGGTTTATGTCTCATTATTTGGTCAAGCGTGGTGCAGGGAAGAGGTAGGGACTGACATGCCTCGTAAAGGCCTAGCCTGAATTTCCAACTGCCTGTTGGATGTTCAGGGCATTCATTTTTCATTTCAGACCAGCCACAAGTTGTTGTTATGCCATCTTAATGCCATCTTAGTGTCTCATGTCTTTGTGTAATTATCTGCCCAAAGAATGAACATACCCCTGGTCTTTAGGATGGTATTAGCTGAATCAGTCTCTTGTGGAAGAAAAAGACTCCTCAACCTAGTAGCATGACTGTGCTTGTGTAGGAGACCTTGGGAGAAGAATGAAATCCCAGAAAGGGAAGTTAAGGGCAGGTGTAAGTAAGCAAAAAGACGGATTAATGAATATTGGAAAGCGTTTGTTTTCAAATACTGCCTTCCTTGCTTTAGAAAGGGAAGGGCCAGGAACACTGGGAAATGTACTTCTATCAGGGAATCAGCAATTGGAGAACAGGGAATTGGGGGCAAGCTCCTGAGTCAGTGCTCACAATTAACTACTTAACTAGGGAGCATGCTCAGTCCTGAGCAGGGCCTGGCCTGAAATAAGCCAGTACACCTTGCTTCAGTCTGTGTCTTTTTGGAAATGGGCACAAACATTTAGGAAATACAAGTCAGGTCTCAAATTATTCATTCTTTCATTTCATTCCATTGCCACTGCCACAATACAGACCCTTGTCTTTGCTATCCTGAACTGTTCCAGTAACTAGATGGGTCCCACTTACCTCAAATTTCTCCTATTCATGCTTCCTACAACTACCAAAATTGTATTTCTAAATCACAGGTGTAATTAAACCACTTGTTTCCTCAAAAGTCTTCAACAGCCTGCCTTTGCTTGCAGGATAAGATCCAAATCGGTTCACAAGTTTTGTTTTGTTTTGAGACAGAGTCTTGCAATGTCTCCCAGGCTAGAGTGCAGTGTCGCCATCTCAGCTCACCGCAACCTCTGCTTCCCGGGTTCAAGCAATTCTCCTGCCTCAGCCTCCCAAGTAGCTGGGACTACAGGCATGTGCCACCATGCCCAGCTAATTTTGTGTATTTTTAGTAGAGATGGGGTTTCACCGTTTTAGCCAGGATGGTCCCGATCTTCTGACCTCGTGATCTGCCCACCTTGTCCTCCCAAAGTGCTGGGATTACAGGCGTGAACCATCGGATTTTCTTTAAAAGGCCTTCTACAGCCTGGCCCAATGCCATTTTCCATCCTTGTATGCTACTCTATTCCTCCAATTTATACTCCAACCATTGCTGTTTCCAGGACACACAATGCCATTTCACACTTTTATGTCTTTCCTCATCTTGTTCTTCCCGGTGGAAGCCCCTCTCTGTCTGTTTCTATGCTTAAAACCCTCCTCATGTTTCAAGAACCAGTTCTGACTACACCATGAAGACTTCACTGATCCCTGCCTCTCATCTCCCACTCTCACCTCCTTTCAGATGAAGTGCTCCCTCATCAGCACTCCAATAGCACACTGTTTGCTATATCTTTATTATGAAATATATGAAAGTAGAAAAGAGATTATAGAATATATATATACAGCTTAAACAACAGCAGTAAATAAATGCCCATGCAGTCATTAACCACCTTAACAAATAGAACAATGTGTCTCCTCCCTCCCACCTCCTTATCTCCCAGAAGTTACTCTTCTGAATTTTGATTATCATTCCTTTGCTTTTCCTCATAGTTTATCACATATGGCTATATCCCTCAATAATATATTGCTTAGCTTCACATTTTTTTAACTTTCTAGACATTGTTTATATTCCCTTGATTTTTTTAGCTCAACATTGTGAAATTTACTGGCGTTAATGTGTATTACTATAGTGTATTCATTTTCACTGCTGAATAGTTTCCTATTACATAAATACTAACTTAAGTAACCATTTTCTTGTTGATGGTCATTAGGGTCATTTCCAGTTTTTTACTATTAAAAACATTACTGTTACAGACATTCTTCTAAAGGTCTCCTGATACACACATGCAAGATTTTCTCTCAAGTAGATCCCTGAGAACAGATTTGATACGTCCTGGGGTCTGAGCAACTTCAAATTTGCAAAATAATGCAAGGAAATTTTCCAAAGTGTTTGTAGCATATTGTATACTTCTATGTGCAGGATATGAGTCCTTGTTGCTTTATATCCTTGCCATCATTTGATATAAAATTGATATTACATTTCTATTATTATGCTGGAAATGAAATACATAATTGTATATCATTATGGTTTTAATTTTCTTTCTAGTTAGTAATGAACATCTTTTCGTATGTTTGAATCATTCATTTTCCTCTTCCGTGATATGCGTGTTGCCTCTTGGCCACTTTTCTATTGTTACTGTTGTATTTTCCTTTTTTTTATTTTTATTTTTTATTTTTGTTATGGGTACATTATAGGTGCATATACTTATGGGATACTCATGATTTTTTGATACAGGCATACGACGTGTAATAATCACATCAGGGCAATTGGGGTATCAATCACTCCAAGAATTTATCATTTCTTTGTATCAGAAACATTTCGATTCCACTTATACTTTTAAAAATACAATAAATTATTGTTGACTATAGTCACCCTGTTGTGCTATCAAATACTAGATCTTCATCATTCTATCTAACTATATTTTTGTATCCATTAACCATCCCCAGTTGTCCCCCTTCTGCCTGCTTCGCTTCCCAGTCTCCAGTAATCATCATTCTAATCTCTCTCTATATGAGTTCAATTGCTTTAATTTTTAGCTTCTACATATGAGTAATAACATGAGAAATTTGTTTTTCTGTGCCTGGCTTATTTCACTTAACATAATTTCCCCCAGTTCCATTCATGCTGCAAACAACAGGATTTTATTCCTTTTATTGTAGCTGAATAGTATTCCATTCTGTATATGTACCACATTTTCTTTATTCATCCATTGATGAATACTTACGGTTGATGCCAAATCTTTGCTATTGTGAATACCACTGTAATAAACACCGGTTGGGGGGGGGCAGATATCTCGTAAAATACACTGATTTCCTTTCTTTTGAGTACCTAGTAGCAGGATTTCTGGATCATATAGTTCTACTTTCAGGGGTTTTCTTGAGGAACCTCCACATGGTTCTTGGCAGTGGTTATACTAATTTACATTCCCACTGACAGTGTACAAGCATTCCCCTATCTCCCCATCCTTACTAGCATTTGTTACTGCCTATCTTTTGGATAAAAGCCATTTAACTGGGGTGAGATTATATCTCATTGTAGGTTTGATTTGCATTTCTCTGATGATTAATGATGTTGAGCATTTTTTTCACATACCTGTTGGCCATTTGTATGTATTTTATTTTTTAAAATGTCTATTCAGATATTTTGCCCATTTTTAATAGGATTATTTTACTTTCTCCTGTTGAGTTGTCTGAGCTCCATATATATTCTGGTTGTTAATCCCTTGTCAGGCAGATACTTTGTAGATATTTTCTCCCATTCTGTGGGTTGTCTCTTCACTGTCTTGATAGTTTTCTTTTTGTGCAGAAACTTTTTAACTTGATGTGATCCCATTTGTCTATATTTACTTTGGTTGTCTGTGCTTTTGAAGTATTACTCAAGAAATCTTTGCCCAGACCAATGTCTTGTAGAGTTTCCCCAACTACTTTTAGTAGTTTCATAGTTTCAGGTCTTAAATTTAAGTCTTTAGTCAAATTTGATTTGATTTTTGTATATGGCAAAAGATAAGGGTCTAGTTTCATTCTTCTGCATATGGATATCCAGTTTTCCCAGCAACATTTTTGAGGAGACTGTCCTTTCCCCAATGTATGTTCTTGGCACCTTTCTTGAAATGAATTCACTGTGGATATGTGGATTTATTTCTGGGTTCTCTATTCTGTTCCTTTGGTCTATGTGTCTATTTTTATGCCAGTATCATGCTGTTTTGGTTACTATAGCTCTGTAGCATAATTTGAATAATGTGACCCTTGTAGTTTTATTCTTTTTGTTCAGGATGGCTTTGCCTACCCTCGGTCTTTTGTGATTCTATATAAATATGGAATTTTTTCCCTATTTTTCTGAAGAATGTCATTGGTATTTTGATATGGATTGCATTGAATCTGTAGGTTGCTTTGAGTAGTATGGACATTTTAACTATATTAATTCTTCCAATCCATGAACATAAAACATTGTGTGTGTGTGTGTATCCTCTTCAATTTCTTTCATCTATGTTTTACAGTTTTCATTGTAGAGATCTTTCACTTCTTTGGTTAAGTTTATTTCTAGGCATTTTATTTTATTTGAAGCTTTTGTAAATGGGATTACTTTCTTGGTTTCTTTTTCAGATGGAAACTTTTTAGCAGCCTCAATCTCATTATTTGTTACTGATCTATACAGGATTTTTATTTCTTCATGGTTCAATCTGGGTAAATTATGGATGTCTAGGAATTTATCCATTTCTTCTAGGTTTTCCAGTTTACTGATATATAGTTATTCATAGTAATCTCTAATAATCCTTTAAGTTTCTGTGGTATCGGTAGTCATGTCTCCTTTTTCATCTCTGATTTTATTTATTTGGGTCTTCTCTCTTTCTTAGTATTGATTTTGTTTATCTTTTCAAAAAACCAACCTTTCATTTTGTTGATCTTTTGTATCCTTTTTTGGTTTCAATTTTATCTATTTCTACTCTGATCTTTATTATTTCCTTTCTTCTACTAATTTTGGGTTTGATTTTTGTCATGCTTTTCTAATTCTTTAAGAGTCTTTGTAAGGTTGTTTATTTTGAAGTTTTTCTACTTTTTTGATGCAGGCGCTTATTGCTATAAACTTTCCTCTTAATATTGCTTTTGCTGTACCTCATAGGTTTTAGAATATTGTGTTTCCATTTTCATTGTTACAAGAAATTTTTTAATTTTCTTATCACGTTTTGTGTTTACCCACTGGTCATTCAGGAGCATATTGTTTAATTTCCATGCATTTGTATTGTTTCCAAAGTTCCTCTTGTTACTGACTTCCAGTTTTATTCTACTGTGATATGGGAAGATACTTGATATAATTTCAATTTGTTTGATTTTTTTAGGACTTGTTTTGTGGCCTAACATATGGTCTATTCTTGAGAATGATGCATGTGCTGAAGAGAAGGATGTGTGTTCTGCAGCTGTCAGATGAAGTCTTCTGTGAATATCTGTTATGTCCATTTGGTCTACAGTACAGATTAAGTTCAGTGTTTCTTTGTTGATTTTCTGTCTGGATGATCTGTCCATTGCTGAAAGCAGAGTGTTGAGATTTCCAGCTGCTGTTATATTGGGGTCAGTCTCTCTCTCTCCCTCTCTCTCTCTCTGTATGTGTGTGTGTGTGAGTGTGTGTATATAAGTGTGTGTGTATATATATACACACACATATATATACTCAAAAGGATAATAGAGAACTTCCCAAACCTAGAGGAAGATATCAATATATCTATATATATATATAAAAATATATGTAATATGATGTATGTCAACATATACATAATGTGTGTGTGTATATATACACATATGTATATATATTTGCTTTATATCTGGATGCTTCAGTGTGGGGTACATATATATTTATAATTGTTATATTGACTTGCTGAATTGACTCCATTATCAATATCTAATTACCTTCTTTGTCTCTTCTTATAGTTTTTGTCTTGAAATCTATTTTGTCTAATATAAATATAGCTATTCCTATTCTTTTTTGTTTTCATTTTCATGGAATATCTTTTTTCATCCCTTTAATTATAGTCTATGTGTATCTTTATAGGTAAATTGAGTTTCTTGTGAGCAGCATATGGTTGGGTCTTTTTTTAATCTGTTAAAACACTCCATCTTTTGATGGGAGGGTTTAGTCAATTTACAGTCAATGTTATTATTGATAGGTAAGGACTTACTACTGCCATTTTCTAATTTGTTTTCTGGTTGTTTTGTGGTCCTCTTTCTTTTTTGTTTCCTGTCTTCATTTGTGTAAAAGTGTTTTTCTCTGGCAGTTATGTTTTAATTTTTTGCTTTTTATTGTTTTTGTTTATCTATTATAGGTTTTTAAATGTAAGGTTATCATGGGTTTTGCACATAACATCTTATAACCAATTATTTTAAACTGATGACAACTTAATTCTGATTATAAAAAAAGCAAGGATAAAAAGTATAAAAACTCTAAACTTTAACTCCATCACCGCAACTTTTTAACTTTTCGTTGTTTCTATTTCTATCTCTGTACTACCTATCTCTTAAAAAGTTGTTGTAGTTATTTTTGATAGGTTTGTCTTTTAATCTTCCTACTCAATATATGAGTGGTTTTTGTTTTTTCTCTTACTGCTTTTAGGATCTTTTCTTTTTCCTTGACCTTTGGGAGCTTACTGATTAACTGCTTGAGGCAGTCTTCTTTAGGTTAAATCTGCTTGGTGTTCTATGACGTTGTGCATGAATGTTGGTATCTTCCTCTAGGTTTGGGAAGTTCTGTGTTATTATCCTTTTGAATAAACTTTTTACCTCTCTCTCTCTCTCTCTCTCTCTCTCTACCTCCTCTTTAAGGTCAGTAACTTAGATTTGCCCTTTTGAGGTGATTTTCTAGATCTTGTAGGTGTACTTCATTCTTTTTTACTCTTTTCTTTCTCTTCTGTGTATTTTCCTGTAGCCTCTCTTCAAGCTCACCAAGTCTTTCTTTTTAATCAATTCTGCTCTCAAAAGACATTTATTTTTCAGTTTGTCAGTTGAATTTTTCATCTCCAGAATTTCTCCTTGGTTTTTTATTACGATCTCTTTGTTAAATTTATCTGACAGGATTTTGAATTCCTTCTGTGTTATCTTGAAGTTCATTGAGTTTCCTGAATAGCTATTTTGAATTCTTACTCTGAATGGTCACATATCTCTGCACTCGGGGGTTGGTCAGTGGTTCCTTATTTATTTTGTTCAGTGAGGTCATGTTTTCCTGGATATTCTTGATGTTTGTGGATGTTTGTCAATGTCTAGGCATTGAAGAGTTGGGTATTTATTTTTCAGCTTCACAGCCGGGCCTGGTTTGTACCTGTCCTTCTCAAGCAGGCTTTCCAGGTATTCAAAGAGAATTGAGTGTTGTGTTTGAAGTCTTTGATCACTACAGCTACTTCTGCACTAGGGGAGGGGGATGCCCCAAGCCCAGTAATGTCATGAGTCTTAAACACTCATAGCACCTTGTGGGGTTGATAAAGATCTGAGAGGATTTCCTGGAGTACCAGACAGTCTCTTGTTCTCTTCCCTTACTTTCCCCCAAACAGAAGGAGACCCTTTCTCCATGCTGGGCTGCCTGGACTTGGGAAAGGCATTCCCATGGCCTCCACAGCTGGGATGGTACTGGGTCATACCTGAATTCAGCACAGTACTAGGTCTCACACCCAAGGCCCTCAGTGACTACTCCCTTGCTACGGCTGTTTATTTGAGGCCCAATGGCAATTTAGTCGGCAGGTGGTGAATCCTGCCAGAACTGTGTCCTTCACTTCAGGGCAGCAGGTTCCCTTCTAGCCCAGGATGGGTCTGGAAATGCCACCTAGGAACTAGGTCCAGAATCAGGGGCTTAAGGAATTTGTTTGGTGATTTATTTTACTGTGGCTGAGCTGGTACCCAAGTTGCAAGACAGAGTCCTCTTTACTCTTCCCTCTCCTTTTTGTAAGAGGGAATCTCCCCAAGCTGTCCTGCCTAGAGTTAGGGGAGAAGTAATACAAGTGCTCCCTTGGCCATCAGAGCTGGTGTCTCACTGGGTTGTACGTACCTCAGATCCATTGGCTCCAAGCCCAGTGCAGCACCAGGACTTGCCCAAGTACTGCAATCCTTGTGGCATGACTGCCTTTTCAGTTCACTCAGGACCCCAGGCCACATTAGTCAGCCAGTGGTGGGGCTAGGCACAACTCAGCTTCCTACAGCTGGTGCAGAGGATTCCCCTCTGGCCAGCGATCATCTAAATGCTCCCTCTGTGGGCACTGGCAGAATTGTGCCCTGTGTTGTGTTCCACGGTGACAGGGAAGCACTGAGTTCCATGGCAAGGCCACACTCACTTCACTCTTCTCTCCCAAGCACACAGATTCTGCTGATGGGGGTTGGGGTTGGAGTCGGCTTCAAGATTGTTTTTTCCGCCCTTTTCAGTGACTCTTTCCTTGATGTGATGTTAAAACCTGGCACTATGAGCTCTTGCCTGGTTTTTTGTTCTTATGAACATGCTTTCTTGCTTGGATAGTTGTTGAATTTGGTGTTCCTGAGCAGGGGAACGACCACTGGAGAGTTCCATTCAGCCATCTTGCTCTGCCTTCCCTTTGTTGATTTTTATACATGCTGGATACTGAATTTGTATTGGTTATATGTGTTGCAAATCTTTTCCCAGTTTGTGGAAGCTCTTTTTCTCTTTACGATCCTTTTGATGAAATCAAATTCATGTTATCAAATATGTCAATATTCTGTGTTTTTGCATTTTTTTGCTTTAAGAAATTTTCTTATGTATTTTTTTCTAAAAGTTTTAAACATGGACCTTTCATATTTAAATCTGTAATCCATCGGGCATTGCATTTTGTAAATAATGTGAAGTAGAGACATCCTAAAACCTGTTTAACCACAGCATTTACTTTATTCTAGTTTATAGTAAAAGTTAATATTCAAATGTAAGTACCTTGATATGCATTATTGCGTCACAATCATCTCTGTATCCTCTACCGTCTTAGCACAACACTTTCACCTAGTAGGTCCTCAGGAGGACTTTCTGAATTGGTTCAAATGCCAGAACCTCACAATGCCCCTCTCCTTACCCTGCACTTTGGACAACACTAGGAAGATAGCACTGCAGCAAGGAGCATAATGGCTTCTTTCTCCGTCTTGCTGAGCAGCCCCTCTCCGAATCCTGTCCTTTTCAGAAGTTCTCGTGAGCTGCTCCCCTGCCCCATTCCTCACAAGCACAGCCAGGGAACAGGACTCCTAGATATCAGGGGCATTAGTAATGGCCAGCCACTTTGTTTTGTTTTGGTCCCCCGTAATTACACCTCCCAGGAGTATTGTAGGAAGCCCACGAGAGGCCCCAACAGAGCAGAGCTGATCCCAGACTGTGTTCAGGTAATCCAGCGTGGCTCAGATATCACAAATCATGAAGAGGTATTTGTTGTGTTTTGGAGTGCCAGTTTTCTTACCCATAGATTGCCAGTAAAATGAAAATTCCAGTGGATTCACTTTGCTTTTCAACTACTAGAGTGAGTTAAAACAGCACTAAATACAAATATAAAGTTCTTTTCTGATTCATGCAAGCATGAAAGGGAAATATTTCAATTCATAGCCTAGATAAATTCATGTGTACTGTACTTTTTCCATGCTTTCAATTCTGAGCAATTGAATATGTATTTATTCATTACATACCAGAATAAACATTTCTAGAATATGCAGACAAACACTGTGAGGCACTGTGGGAGGCAAAGAAGCATACGGGAAAGAGCCTGGGTTTGGGCAGATCCCAACTTAGTCACTTACTAGCCGGGTAACCTCAGCTTCCTCATCACAAAAGAGAGGCCAATGCATACCTACCTTGCAGAGTTTTTGTAATACTTAAACAAGGTAATTAATATAAGTGCCCAACACTGCCTCATGTGTTCTAGGGCATTAATAAATTATTGCAAGTATGATCATGATGAAAAAGAGAGGGAGGTGTAGGAAGGGTCATTAATTATGATGAAATGACTCAATCCCTACTCTTTGGAAGTATATACTTCATGTCTGTATAGATCAATAACTCAGAAACAAGGCTGACTACAAATGAGAACTATAATTATCATAACCATATTTTCAAAACCAAAAATTAAAATGTGATCTGAGAAGTAAATGAATGTAAGAGCATATTAGGATCTAATATCAAAAATTGGGATTGTCCCAGAATATCTAAGGTATGCAGTCCCTATAGCTGTGACAGAAGCACTGATCATCTGCAGTGAGGAAGATCAATTTTGTCCTGAGGAGATTCCTTAAAGGAGGTGAAATTTAAATGGGATTTTAATGGGACTTCAACAGGTAGATATGAGGAAAGAGAGGAGGAATTCCAGATAGAAGAAGGAGTCTCATGGAACAGGACAGAAGACATGGCCCTATCCCCCAGGTGCCTTTTTATCATATGGAAAAGATTATAGATAATCCTCAGGACCCCCGGGTAGGTATGGAAGCAGGAAAGTAAGATGGAAGTAAAATCAGCAGAACGCTGTGTACCGCCTCACACCCATAACCCTGTTTCAGACAAAGCAGCTCTGCTCTTATGTATTTTGTATTGCCTTTCTCAAGTAAAGTTTCATTTATAAAAGACTTTCCACGCTTAATGAAAGGTAAAAAGTAATATTGTTAGGTAGTGTGCTTTGCCTTGCCTTGTTTTCCGTAACTAATCTATGTAGCCCTTTTAAGGAGCCCAAGATGACTTTTGCTTTGGTTACTTATCTTGCAAAATTGTGTGAGTGCTACCAGGGACAGAGCCCAACAGTACTGTGGGATGTCACTTGGGTCTGGGGCTGCCTTTTTGTGGGGGAAGGGGGGAAGTTTAAGATAATTTTATTAAATATTTTCCAGCTTTATTGAGGTATGACTGGCAAATAGAACATCATATATATTTAAGGGACACATTGTGATATTTTGACATACATGTGCGTTGGGCAATGATTTCTACAATCAAACTAATTCACATACCCATCATCCAACAGAGTTATCATTAATTTTTTTTTGGTGGTAAGAACATGTAAGATCTACTCTCGCCGGGCGTGGTGGCTCACACCTGTAATCCCAGCACTTTGGGAGGCCGAGGGGGGTGGATCACAAGGTCAGGAGATTGAGACCATCCTGGCTAACACAGTAAACCCTGTCTCTACTGAAAACACAAAAAATTAGCCGGGCGTGGTGGTGGGCACCTGTAGTCCCAGCTACTCAGGAGGCTGAGGCAGGAGAATGGCGTGAACCTGGGAGGTGGAGCTTGCAGTGAGCCGAGATCACGCCACTGCACTCCAGCTTGGGAGGCACAGCGAGACTCCATCTCAAAAAAAAAAAAAAAAAAAAAAAAAAAAGATCTACTCTCTTAGCAAATTTCAAGTATGTAATACAGTATTAACCACAGTTACCGTGCTGTGCATTAGATCTCTAGAACTTATTCATCTTACAACTGCAAGTTTGTACCCTTTGACCATTATCTCCCCTTTTCCCACACCCCCAACCCCTGACAACCACCATTTTACTGTTTCTCTAAGTTTCACTTTTTAAGGTTCAACATATAAGTGGTATCATGCAATATTTGTCTTTCTGTGTCTGGCTTATTTCACTTAGCATAAGATCCTCCAAGTTTATTCACGTTGTCACAAATGTCAGGATTTCCTTTTTTTTTTAAATCTGAGTTAGATTCATATATATACATATATTCCATTTTTCTTTATTCATCTGTTAAGGTATACTTAGGTTGTTTTCTTGGCTATTGTGAATATGGTGCAATGAACATGGGCGTACACAGATTTCTTCAAGATTCTGATTTCATTTCCTTCAGATATATAACCAGAAATAGGATTACTATTTTAGTAATCTATAGATGAAAAGAAATTTGTAAAAATTCCATTTACAATAGCATCAGAAAGATTAAAATACTTAAAAAAAAAAAGTAACCAAGGAGGTGAATGATCCATATACTGAAAACTATACAACACTGATGGAAGAAATTGAAAGAGACACAAATAAAGGAAATGATATCCTGTGTTCATGGATTGGAAGAGTAAATATTGTTAAAATTTATTCTACCTAAATGATCTACAAATTGAATGTAATCCATATCAAAATTCCAACAGCATTTTTCACAAAAATAGAAAAAGAAAACCCTGGAATTTGTGTAGAACTCTTTGACCTCAAACCACCAAAGCAATCTTAAGAATGAAAAGCAAGCTGGAGACATAACATATAGATTACTAATGACATTGTTAATGTATAGAAATGCAACTGATTTTTATATGTTAATTGTGTATCTTGGAACTTTACTGAATTCACTTATTAGTTCTGACAGTTGTTCTAGTAAATTCTTTAGTATTTTCTACTTAAAAGATTATGTCATCTGCAGAGACAATTTTGCTTCTTCCTTTCCAGTCTGTATGCCTCAGCATAATGAAACCGACATATAACAAGCACAGAGCTAACATCATACCCAAACTTTGTTTTAAAGAGGTGGCCCTTGGCTGGGTGCAGTAGCTCACACCTTTAGTCCCAGCACTTTGGGAGGCCGAGGTGCAGGGACCACTTGAGCCCAGGAGTTTGAGACCAGCCTGATCAACATAGTGAGCCCCCATCTCTACAAAAAAAATTTAAAAAGTTAGCTGGGTGCAGTGGCGTATGCTTGTGGTCCCAGCTACTTGGGAGGCTTAGGTGGGAGAATCACTTGAGCCCAGGAGGTGAAGACTGCAGTCAGCATGTTCGCACAACTGCACTCCAGCCTGGGTGACAGAGTGAGATCCCGTCTCAAAAAGAAAAAAGAAGTGGCCCAAGGAGGATGTGGAGCAAGCGTAACTCAGCCTTGAATGCAGGGTTGTATAATTCAGATTGTGCTTCAGATCCTTTTGTGGGGAAAAAGCAGCCCTCCTGACATGTCAAGTAGGAGTTGGGATGGTGACACTGAATAGTAGATATTGGACACTCTGAGAGGAGCACCAGTGGGAACCAATGCAAAGAGCTATATGATAGGCTCACAGGTAGGCCCTAGAAGGACATACTGAACAGTCAGGCTCCTTTGGAAACAGGTATGTCTCATATCTGAGCTCCCACATGAAGGTGAATTAGAGGCCACTAGTGAAAATAACAACTCAGATGTATACTCTGGGAAATTACACAGAATATTGTCATCCATTGTAAGAAGAGTGTAAGAATCAGTGACTCACGTTTTAAACTGTTGATTGTTTCTATTCCCACTCCTTTATGGGAATTCTCACTCCTTTTAAATTGACCACACCATTATCATTGGCACATTAAAGTGTCCTGGAATGAAATGAATACATGTAAAATTTTCATTTATCTCCCAAGTACCCAAGTGGCAATAAATCTTACACGAGAAAAGGCAAATTGGAAAATAGAAATGCACTGGAATGTCCACGAGAACATGGCAATAGTTAAAACAATGCCACAAGGAAGTATATCATAGCTTTCTGTGCTAACAAAGGTATTGTTTCTTGGCACACCTAGGAGAATTATGAAATAAGAGCTTGGGGAACCTCATATTTTACACAACTTTATATAGATTGTTATAAAAATACATGGCATTATACAGTTCTTCTATTAGGTAAAAGCCTTATCTTTCTAGTGATGTATTACTGTTTTCAAATCTGTGTTGGGAATATCCAAATTTGAAAAGGAATAGAGTGGTTTTAAAAAGCTCCCTATTTAATTTGATGCATACTGAAAACTCACTTTTGAATAGACTGGAATAGGCAATTGGGCATTAAACAGAACACTATTGTAAAATGTATAACGTAAGGGAAAAAAGTTAATCATTTATAACTCAGTTGTTTCCTAAATATTTCACTAAAGAAAATGTCAAGATGATTTAAAAATTTCACTTTGATTTATATGATTAATTCTTTGAGAAAAATGCTTTTCATTTTCTAAAGAAGACCTCTTAAACATCTATGGATTAACTTCTAAAAAAACCCTTGTCTGCAAATTACAATTAAAATATTTGAGTTACAAATTGATACTTAATACATTTCATGAAACTTTACAAGTGAAGTAGAGAGATAAAGCATAAGTATTGTGCTTAAACTGAAATGCTGATCATTATTCACTGTATGTAACCAAAGACTTTGGAAATCATTTGTATTTGAAAATGAGGATAAAGAATGCTATCCAGAACATATAAATAGTAAAAAAAAAAAAAAAAAAAAAAAAAAAAAACTCTATGAATTAAAAACAAGAAACGCAACCCAATGGGAAAAAAATGGCAAAGTACTTAAGGAAGAATTTATGAATGAAGAAATCTGAATGGCTAATAAATATCTGAAAACATACTCAGTATCAAGAAAATGGAAATTAAAGCAATAAGATAGCACTTTATATCCATCAAATTGGCAAAAGTTTAAAGTCTGGCAACTCCAAACGTTGGCAAGGATGCGGAGAACTGGAAACTTACTACGGTCACTACTGGAAACTGGTGTAAATTGATGCAGCAACTTTGGAAAATAATTTGGCAACATCAAATAAATTTAAGGATGCACATATACTCTACAAATCAGCAACTCCCCTACTATGTATATAGATCTCATTTTTGCTAATATACACGAGCACACATTTTCAGCAATGTTTATTGCAGCATGATTTTTAATTGTAAATATTAAAGGGAAAATCCTAAATGTACATCAATAGAATAAAAAAACTGTAGAATATTTATATAATGGAGAATTATATAATAGTGAAAATGAACTGTGTCCTCTATATGAACAGATATCTTCTATATTCTCTAAACTGCAACAACATAATGTTGAGTCAAAAAACAAGTTGCAGAATCACATATGTAATGCTATTTATGTAAAGTTTTAAAACTTGAAGTATTACATGTATATTCCTTATGGATATGTACATATGTAGTGAAAATCATAAAAACTGGAACCAGAAAGACACCCATCAACTACAGAATAGCGGTTACCTTTGTGAGGAGAGGAATAAAGTCAGAAAGCATGCAAGGGGCTCCAAGTCTATCCTGAAGACTTTTTTATGCAAAACAGTTTGAACTAAATCTCTCATAATATTAACTGAATTAAAATATGGTTGGTGAGTGCAAAGATGGGTGTTTTATTATTCTCAACTCTGTAATATTTTTAAATATTATATAATTTTAATAATGCATGAATATTACATAATTTTAATAAATTTACATAATTTTAATAACACATGAAATTTTTCATCATAGATTTATAAATCTGAGAAGGGTTCTTTAAAAAGTCATGTGAGCTACATACACCCTACCCACAGATCTATTAGGACACAAGTCAGCAAAGACAAGTAGTTGCCTTTCCTAAATTTAAAGCTCTAGACTGGGGATTGGCAAACTTTTATTTTTTTATCTTTTATTTTAGGTTTGGGCATACATGTGAAGGTTTGTTACATAAGTAAAGATGTGTCATGGGGGTTTGTTGTACAGATTATTTCATCACCCAGGAATTAAGCCCAGTACCCAATAGTTCTCTTTTCTGCTCCTCTCCCTCCTCCCACCCTCCACCCTCAAAGTAGACCCCAGTGTCTGTTGTTCCCTTATTTGTATTCATGAGTTCTCATCATTTAACTCCCACTGTAAGTGAGAACATGCAGTATTTGGATTTCTGTTCCCGTATTAGTTTGCTAAGGATAATAGCATCCAGCTCCATCCATATTCCCACAAAAGACATGATCTCATTCTTTTTTATGGCTGCATGGTATTCCACGGTTATATGTACCACATTTTCTTTATCAGATCTGTCAATGATGGGCATTTAGGTTGATTCTATGTCTTTGCTATTGTAAGTAGTGCTGCAATGTCCATTCACATGCATGTGTCTTTATGATAGGATGACTTACATTCCTCTGAGTATATACCCAGTAATGGGATTGCTGGGTCAAATGGTAGCTCTGTTTTTAGCTCTTTGAGGAATCACCATACTGCTTTCCACAATGGTTGAACTAATTTACACTTCCACCAATAGTGTATAAGCTTTCCCTTTCTCCAAACCTCACCAGCATCTGTTGGTTTTTGACTTTTTAGTAATAGCCATTCTGACTGGTTTGAGATGGTATCTCGTTGTGGTTTTGATTTGCATTTCTCTAATGATCAGTGCTATTGAGGTTTTCTTTCATATGCTTCTTGGGCACACGTGTGTCTTCTTTTGCAACATGTCTGTTCTTGTTGTTTGCCCGCTTTTTAATGGGGTTGTTTGTTCTCTGGTAAAGTTAAGTTTCTTATAGATGCTGGATATTAGACCTTTATGAGATACACAGTTTGCAAATGTTTTCTCCCATTCTGTAGGTTGTCTGTTTACTCTGTTGATAGTTTCTCTTTTCACGCATAAGCTCTTATGTTTAATTAGATCCTATTTGTCAATTTTTGCTTTTGGGCAAACTTTTCCTATAAAGGGACAAATAATTCACATTTGGGCTTTGGGAACATGCAGTCTCTCATGTAACTACTCAGCTTTGCTGCAGTAATAGTACAAAAGAAACTGTAGGCTGTATGTAAATAAATAAACATGGCTGTGTTCCAATAAAATGCTACTTAAACAAAAAAAACACAAGCATTGGGCTGGATTTGACCTATGGGTCACAGTTTACCAACCCCTACTCTTAACTCAGAGATGCATACATTAATTCCAATATTAACTCTCAATAAAGAAGACAACTCCAATTATTAGAGTTTTATATGGTCAGGTGTAAGGTGAGTTTGAAAGTTTCCTATTGAATACGTTTTAATGTAACTAACATTTATTGAAAACTTACCATGTGTCAGGCACTGTGCAAAGTTTACCTGCATATCGCTGTGATCTTCTCAACAACCTTATGAGATGGACACCACCATAATTCCCATTTTCAGATGAGAAAACTGAGATTTGCAGAGGTTAAATGACTTGTCTAACATCTCTAAGTTAATAAGTGGTATTAGCCATAAGGTGCAAACCAAGGGCTCCTGATTCCACCAGAGCCCGTGCCCTTAATAACATTGCTACCATTGCCACATTATCTTCCTCCACAGTGTCCTTCATACCTTCACAATGTAAGTTATCCTGTATAAACAATAACAACCAAAAAATCAAAACATACTGTCAGAGTAGAACCTAGCATATTAGGTTTTAAGAATAAACATATGTTATACACATTAGTCAGTAACCCTTTGTAAAATTTGGCTAATAAGGACTTAAAGAAGAAATGAAAATGAAATCACTTTTCCATTTTCTAGAGTAAGAATGAGTAATTAAAATTAACAGATAATCCACAAGCTTTATCTAGTTCCCTATTTTTATTCTGTTCTTTCTCTCCGTATGATATAATAATATAAGTTCCCAGCCTAGATCTTTCCAGTTATCTAGGCCAGAGCCAAAGATAAAGACTAAGTTCCTCACATTTTATTTAGAGAGTCACCAATAGTGAGGCCAGCCACCTCCTTGTGGTGGCTGTTGGGAGCTTGGGATAACAGTTTGTAAAGCAGTAACCATCCCTTCTCTCCCCATCCCTGATACCCCATTCTCCATGAGGGAAAAAGGTATCATATTTGCCCCATTCTCCTCCTTCATAATTGGGGATGCTTAAACCATCCTTGCCCTCTACTCCATGGGAGACTTATGATTGCTTCTTGTCTAAAAGTAGCTGAGCCACTGAATCAGCAGAGACCCAGATGAGCTAGGGATTGGAGAAAAGAACTGAGAGAAGATAGAGAAGAGAAGTAGTTCTAGAGAAGCCAACACTCCCACCATTTCCCATGGGTTGAGTGGATACTACAAAAGGCGATTTGGGGCTTAAGCCTGTTGGGGCATTTGCTAACTAAAGTGACCCCTACTGAAGAGGCTGTAGGTTAGAATAACCATGGTGGGGAAGGGGGTGCTAAGTGAAATAGGAGGAGGCCAGCCTCATCTGTATCTCCCAATATGAAGATGTCTTCCAAAAAAGATTTATGATCTTCCAAAAAAGTAACCCAAATAATCCTCATGAGAGAGACAGCATGTATATCACTAAATTTGAATTCTCTGAGGTCAGAAATCTTGTCTTCCTTGATGTCTTCTTACCCTGTTCCCAGCACCTAACACGACCTGGCACAAAGTAAACACTTGATTAAGATCTGCCATACAGAGAACACCAGCAAAAAGAAGAGAGCAGACTTGCCACCAGCAACTCTTGATCTCTCTAGGGGATATTGTCCCTCATACATACCCCACTGCCAGCACTTCCTTAGAAGACTGGAGGGATAAAGAAAGCGGGGGGGTGCTGCAGAGGGGAAACAGGGAAGAATAAGGACTTTTCTCCACTTAAGTAGCTCAAGCCTTCGTCCTAGTGTGCAATGAGAGTGGGAGAGATTTTAATTGAAGATTGCAATGCTAATTGCACTAGACTTTAATAGATTAAAATGTTGAAAAAATAATGGGATTAGGCTGCTACCCAGTGGGAAAAGGGCAGGAGTCAACAGCACAGCTGGTAGCAGTTATTGAAAAAATAAATCACTTGCACATTGTCTCTCAGTGACTACGGACAGTTCAATCAAACCAGTTACATTAATAATGTGATATCCTTGGAAAACAAAGGTGATAAAAAAAAAATAAGGATTTTCTGTCAGGGCAGGCCAGTGGAATTGTTTTTGTAGAAATGGTGATGAATTTGAGGGTTCCCATTCATGTATTTGTACCCCAACCTTTAGTGACAAGTGGCCCACATTTGTAAAATGACTGTGCAGCATCACACCAAAGAACAATGCAAGATTGTACAGGGACAATGCAGGAGGGGCCAGCCTCCACAAGTAGCAATATAATGATGAATTTAGGCAGGTTCGAGGGAGTATCACTGAAAGATATCCAAAGAGTACTAGTAAATGCAAGAAATGAAATGGAAGAAATGGCAAGAGCCATAGTTTAAGGCAGAAACCAAGAACAGAAAACTAGTAAATACACTCAAGGAATTAAAATACATGGACAGAGGAAGCATCATGAAGTGGACTGAAGTTGTTCTTGAACATTCACCCACACAATGTTGAAGGTACCTGTCTAACCCAAGTTAAGGAGTACAGTAGTGGCATGGGACAGCTCAAGCTAAATAATCATGCAAAGATTAACTTGATATCTTGGTACCAATGGTGCTCATTCTGCATTATTTATTGATTGATCAGTTCCCAATGGAAAAAATATATATGAATTAGAATTACATTTTTCAGGGCTAATTTGAATTTTTCTGCTCCCTCCAGCCCATAGAAAGTTGGTTGGTTGCTTGCTTGCTTAGTAGCTTGGTTTGAGAATTAAGTGAGATAATATTTCAAAAGTACCTGGCATAAAACCATGTTAATAAGTGCTAATTATTATGAAAGGTCTATTTTTTCATCTGGGTGGTTCACAACTCTGTAACAAACTCTTGGGTAATTGAGATCTTAGTGTAGAGATGGAAACTAAATGCACGTATCTCGTGGCATAAGTATAAATGTTCGAACAGAGAACTAAAAATAATTTAAGTCCAGTTAGAATGTATGATAGAGTAATATCACTTTAGCTATCTGTTTCAAACCAATTGTGAAACTCTTAAATAGCAACAAGTGGTACTCTGGGTTCTGAACATGGAGGGCGCCTCTTATATCAGCTTCCCAACCGTAGTCAGCTAGAGTGCAGTGGCATGATCTCGGCTCACTGCAACTTCCACCTCCCGGGTTCAAGCAATTCTCCTGCCTCAGCCTCCAGAGGAGCTGGGATTACAGGCGTGCGCTACCATGAATTTTTTTTTTTTTTTTTTTTTTTTTTTTTTGCATTTTTTGTAGAAATGGCCTTTCAACATATTGGCCAGGCTGGTCACAAACTCCTGACCTCAAGTGATCTGCCCACTTCGGCCTCCCAAAGTGCTGGGATTATGGGCATGAGCCACAACGCCCAGCCTGCCATTACTTTCAGTGGCCAAAATCATAGTTACCTTTGTACCAACCTAATACTTCACTGGATGCAGGTATCATTTTTCAAGAAATTGGTAAAGCAATAGAGGTAACAATATGACTTTGAATCAAGATATGCATGGGAAAGTCTCCTTTTGAAATGGCTAATTATCCATGGGATGTATGTGGAATTCTGAGAGCAGCTGCAGTTACATTAATCAGACAGTTATTAACCAAAACTGCAAAGTGGGACAGTTCAAAAAGTACATTGCAAAGCTACAATAAACCAGAGGCTTTTTATTTTAGTGATTTAAGAAAGCTTTACATTTTTATTTCCAATTAACCTATTAATAGTGATGTCACTTAAATACTCCTAAGGAATATTATCTCCTCATTATTGCCAGAAAACATGCTGCCCAATTTCATAGCTCAGCTGTTCGCATGCATGGATGGACAATCTGAATTAACTTGAACAGAAACAAGATTTTTAGACTCTCGGCTACATTCCTAGTTGTAAAATTTAAGTAATTAATATGTGACTTTAAATAGTAAAAGAAAGTAAAATAGATAATGTTTATTTTGTGCATCAAAATGATAGTGATGCACTGCTACTCTTTCTATTTATTGTGTTAGCATATCAATAGAAAAATCAGTATAATCCATGCACTCGTTGCCAATACTATTGAGTATTATGGCAATAAGTGCAGATTCTCTGGAGAGCTGACTTTAAATTAAGCTATTAAACAAAGATTGTATTTTTATTATGGCTGAACAAAGATAGTAGACCTCAGAGACATGAGTGTTTTCACTTAGTATACTCCTTGTGCACTGTTAAAATTGGGCACAAGGACATTCGTGATCCCATTGATCTGAAACTTTAACACATGTAGTTTTGAAAGCTAACTACAAAACTAACATTTATTTGAAGAGAAGGTAGTTATAATGACCAGGGAAATTCAGACCATGAAGTACTAACTAGATGTATTCACACTTACAGCTATCCTCAGTACACGTTAATTCTTTTTCATCCTACTGATGCTTGAATGAACCTGGGTTTTAAAGCTATTTGTAGCACATGAATATGTATTTTCAAACAATGTCCCAAAGGTTAATAATACATCAGAAAATCTCAAATAGCTGCTTCATGTAGAAGGAACCTTTAACTCTGAACCAAGTAAAGTCCTACTAGGGAACCTGCAACTGGTCTTGTTACTTCCACTTATAAGCTGTGAGATCTTTCATAAACTCCTGTTCGCCCCAAAGGTCAGCGTCATCACCTTAAGTAAGGATAAGAAAAACCAGAGATAAAAAGATTAATAAGATGAGCTCCTTGCCCTCAGTGTCCCTACGCATGCTTTAATTGGTGTCTTAGTCTGTTTGTACTACCATAACAGAATACCTGAGACTGAGTAATTTGTGAAGTAGAGAAATTTATTTCTCACAGTTCTGGGTTCTGGGAAGTCCAAGATCAAGGCACCAATATCTGGTATAAACCTTCGTGTGTCCTCACATGGCAAATGGCAGAAGGGCAAGAGAGGACAAACCCACTCCTGCAAGCCCTTTTAATGGCAGCATTCATCCATTCATGACCCAAACACCTCCCAAAGACTCTGCCTCCCTACACTGTTGCATTGGAGATTAAGTTTCCCACACATAAATTAGGAGGAACACATTCAGACCATAGCAGTAGGTGTAGAGTAATAATTATCAGCAACTGCTTCCTTAATTTACCCCCAAATCATTCAATCATTCTCTCTCGCATTCATTCACTCTTACTCTCTTACACACACACACACACACACACACACACATATCAGTCACTACTATGTTAAAAGCTACAAAAGATATTGTGAAAATATACAACGAAATCGCTGCTCTCAAGCTATATACTGGGAAGTATTTATAGAATAACTATCATAAATAAGAGTGTATTTCCCAGTGCTTCTCACAGGACTAGTAAATGCAAAAATCAGCCTGTCTGCTTTCAGCGGGTTACGCCAACAAAGGCATGGTTATTTCAGAAAGAAAAGAGATGCTTCCACCTTGTGGCTGTGTCCTCCTCAGTTGGTTGCTGGCAAAGGCTTGCTGTTCGTAAGCTTTTTGTTTGTCCTTACAAGTAGAAGATTGTGTTGTTTTTACCTTAACACGTTTTTTTTTTTTTTTTTTTTTGCCTTCTTCATATTATAACAAGTATTAGGGACCTTTGTTAAGACCTTGTTCTCTCAGAATTCAAGGTTGCCTTTGGCCAAAGTGAAGTAGATAGCATTTACTTATTCATTTAAGAAATATTCATGAAGCTCTTATCTTGTGCCAGGCACCTCAGCTGACAGTCGGAAAACCATAGTGAGCAAGGCACAGGCTGACTCAAAGCCCCCTCCAGTCTCCCATACACCGTCACCTCCCCCAAAGACTCTCCCTCTGCCATTAATCATTTGTGACCTACACAGTAATCATTTTTGCCCCCACTGCAAGTTTTGATCATCTATTATTTTTAAGTCAATACATCAGCTACTACTAGAAGATACAAAGATACACTCCCTCTTTCCAAGAGTTTATAATTTAGTAGGTTGAGAAATGGTAGTGGGGAGAATAAATACACAAATACCTAGACTAACAGGTAGTGTGACTGTAAGTGCTACAAGAGAGGCATAGCTATAAGAGCAGTGGACGCAGAGAGAAGGGAGGATAAAATTCCCCTGGAGTGACCAGTGATGGATTCGTGGAGGATTTGAGCAGAGCCTTGAAGAATGGGCATGATTAGGAGATGGGACTGAAGGATCCAGGGAAAATGACAAAAGTAATAAGGAAGGCTGAGGACAGCCGCAAAAATGCAGAGGAAGAAAGAGTGGAGAAAGTACAAGTGGGCCAGACTAAACACAAGAAAGGGGTGGTAATAAGCCAGAAGATTACAGGGACAAGGTCCTAAAGGATCTACACCTCATGTCAAGGAGTTTGGATTCTGTTCAAGAAGCATAGGGCAGGAAGGGAGGTGTTTCAGAAGGAGTGAGGCAAAATCAAAGATCGTCTTTGAAATATACTTATGACAACCATATGGATAGAAAGAAGAGGGGAAAGGGAGGAACAGCTAATGTAGAATGGCAGCAAGAGAAACGGGAAATGAGAGGCAGCTGCTGGAGACAGGGTACATGTAGAATTGACAGGACTTGGAAACTGACCAGGTACAAAGGTAACTGACATCTTAGGCAATTTTAAAAAGAGCATTCAACTCAGTAACCCTGAGGCCACTCCTCTTTCTGTAATGGTATAGAGGCTACACATGTTGAAGTAAAATATTAAAACAAATAAAGGTTTCCAAAAACAGTTTCTCCAATAGGATTTGAGCTAGGCTGCCACTTGATTTTTGTCTTGTTCTTGAATTATTGCTTAAAGCCTTCATCTGGCATATTTGATGTTTTAAAATCTATTCCATCCTGCACCCACTCCACCCCAGTGCTGGTTCTTCCTTTGTTCTACCTTCTCCCCCAGATTTATTCTACTTCCTTCTCTGCCCTATTCTGGGGGAATGATGGCTATGTCTGTATCACCCAACCCCTCTTGCCTTCTGGCTTCCTGTTGGATTTGGCCAATGGGAAGCATCGGCAGGAGATCAGAGGGCAGAAAGAGAGAAAGTACACTAGTTTTCTATTCCTGCTGTAATAAATGACCGCAAACAACACTAATCGATTGTCTTACAGTTCTGGAGTCAGAAGTCTGAAATCAGTTTGTTTCACTGGGTTAAAATCAAGACATCATGTCAGCAGGGCTGGTTCCATTTGGAGACTCTGGGGTAGGAACCCATTTCATTTCATTTTCCAGCTTCTAGAACCTCCTTGGCTTATATTTCCTTCCTCCATCTTCAAAGCCAGCAGCTTAGCACCTTCTGTCCTCTCTGACCTCTGCTTCTGTCTTGCATTTCTCTCTCAGACTTTGACCTTTGTGATTATATTAGGCCCACCCAAACAATCTGGATAATCGCCCCATCTCAAAATCCTTAAGGTATGCACATCTGCAAAATCCTTTTTGCCACATATTCCAGGGACTAGGAGGTGGACATCTGGGGATGGGCGACACTATTCTAGAGGCTAGGGTATTTCTTATCCTGTTGCTCCTGCCTTGGTGCTGTGAGCCTGGCAGCATTCCTTCCCGCTACAGCTCCAGCTCTAGACAGGTAGCCTCTCTTTCATGGCTCCAGCTCTCACTCAGCCCCTGTAACTTCTCTTCCTCCCCGATGTCATTCAGACTAGAGGTGGTAACAGCACTTGCCATATTTATCCTTCATTGCCTCAACAGCCCTCTTTGATTGCACTAACCCTGCCCATACTTTGAAAATAGTCCCATCATTAAATTATCTTCAAAATCCCAGCTAACTGATGTCCCCGCCACCCATCTTGGTATACCTTTTGATGCTCATTCACACTGTTAACTTGTCAGGTCTAGGACTGGTGCACACACAGTCTGAGATAGAGATGTAAATACAGAAGCAGAGGTCAGAGAGGAGAGAAGGTGCTAAAAAGTTGAAATGTAAATGCAATATGCAAGACAGTTGGCTTCAGGAAAACAAGGAATTGTTATCATGAGTCAGTATAGAAGTCATTGCACAAAGCCTAATGCTTATCCAGAAAATAAATGTATCTGATTAGATAAGTATACATAATAATAATCCCTCATTTTCTCTAAATTACATCCAAGGAAGGGAAATAACAGCTCATACAGAATTCACAATAGAAAGTTTCCTCTTTGATTTCCTTTTTGTTTACTTTTCAGTCAACTGGGGAAACTGACTTCATGACCTAATGTAAGTGATTTCTGAGCATCTGGATAAGCTAGCTGAGCTACCAATGATAGCTTTCTATTCTTAGGCAGATAATTGTAAGATATTGCCCCAGTCTCTTTTCACCTGAGCAGTCAAACTAGCATATGAAAAATGGAATGACAGTAGTTATTTTTCCTTTTTAGAAAATGTTTTGCTCCAACCAGCTTGTCTCTAAAATCTCTTTCTTCACATTCATGTCTGTTGCCACACTTGCAGTTATTTATCTGTATTAGTTTAGGGTTTGGATTATCTTCCCAACATTCATGAGATTCTTTTCCTAGAGAACTTCATCTAAAATCATGGAATACGATATACCATTCATGTCCTATAAGAATTTCTATCAGGTAGTGCTTATCAAACAGAAGAGTTTTTGGTGTTTTTTTTTTTTTTTTTTTCATTTTTAACCTCTCAGTGATATTTCCAGAAAAATATCATTTGCCCCATTTCACCATTTAATACACCCTCAGAAGCTCAACTGCTTCTCTCCCAGATTCATTATGAAAAATGTATTACTTTTTTACCTCTTCTACCATTATTATAATTATAATGATCTATCGTTAATTGTAACTACTGTGATTAATAATAGATTATATTTATATATTTAGAGATTACAAGGCACTTCCCATATATTATTTGATCATGATCAAACCTGGTTGACATATATTATGAAACCAAATTAGAATTTTATTATAAACCTTGTTTACATTTGGTTTAAACTATAAGGAGCATACAGCCAAAAAGATACTTTCTGAAAAATGCCTTCTTTCAAACATTCATCCATCTGTTGAACAGACGCATGTGGATATTTCCCATGTGACAGAGTTCCTGTCCTTGGAGAGCTTACAATATTATTGGCAAAGGTCAATACTTCTAAAGAAATGCACAGGAAAGGCACCTGACCCAGACTGCTGGGATCACAAAAGGCTCTCTGGATGATATCATCCCTGAAGTTTGAGGGATGAGTGGGATTTCCGTTTTTGAAGTGGGGAGAAGAAGGACTCAGATTCTAGCAAAAGGAACAGCATGTACAAAGGCACCAAAAAGGAAACACGCCAAATACCTTAGAAAGGTAGGAAGGGCGAGACGCAGTAACTCACGCCTGTAATCCCAGCACTTTGGGAGGTGAAAATGGGTGGATCGCTTGAGCTCAGGAATTCAAGGCCAGCCTGGGCAACATGGTGAAACCCCATCTCTACCAAAAATATAAAAATTAGTCAGACATGGTGGTGCACACCTGTGGTCCCAGCTACTTGGGGGGCTGAGGCAGCAGGATTGCTTGAACCTGGGAGGTCAAGGCTACAGTGAGCCGAGATCACGCCACTACACTTGTCTGGGTGACATAGTGAGACCCTGTCTCAAAAAAAAAAAAAAAGAAAGATGGGAAGTGATCACCCAGAGAGCACACATAGAGCTAGGGGAGGGGAGAACTTAAAAGAATTAAACATCAACCCCAGTTAAGAGCCCTAGAAGAGGCTGGGTACAGAGGCTTACACCTGTAATCCCAGCATTTTGGGAGGCCAAGGCAAGTAGATCTTCTGAGGTCAGGAGTTCAAGACCAGCCTGGCCAACTTGGTAAAACCCTCTCTACTGAAAATACAAAAAATTAGCCAAGCGTGGTGGAGTTCGCCTGTAATCCTAGCTATGCAGGAGGCTGAGGCAGGAGAATCACTCAGACCTAGGAGGTGGAGGTTGCGGTAGGCCAAGAACGTGCCACTGCACTCCAGCCTGGGCAACAGAGTGAAAATAAATAAATATATAAAAAAATCTAAAATATTTTAAATATCTAAAATAAAATAAATATCTAAAAATAAATAAATAAATAAATAAAATGAGCCCTAGAAGAGTAACGAGACTTAGAAAGAAGCAATCTAATAAAATTCTCTGTATGAGATTAATATCAGTAACAGTTGACAAGGAAAAAGGAAGGAATCAGTGAGGAAGACACCAGATCATAATTTAGAGTTCAACTATTTCCACAGTAGGGATACTGTGTCGTCTTCAAGTTTTACATATATTTTCATGTTTTAATTTAGAGGATTTTTATAAATAGAAATGGAGGCTCCAGAAGGGAAAGCTCCCCCTAAACCTCTGCTAAAGCCGGCTCCCTGATATGATTGTCCAGACAAGGCAACACTCCCACCATAGGATAGTGTGCTCAAGTCAATGGCCGGACATTTTCTGAGCTGTGACTACATGTTTTCTAAACACAAATAATAACAACACCAAAGAAGGCATACCACCTGCAGCAAGTGGTGAATTCTCAGGATCCTGCAGTGGCCTTTCACTTCCAGTGCCAGCTTGTTCCCCTCACCTTTGAGACCCTCCTAAGCAGGTTATGTGCTTAGACAGAACCTTGATGAAGGATTCTTCTCTCTTCTGTGCATCTATAAGGGTCATTTCACACTTCTACTTGGATGAAGTTTCTTGAGAGATGCTGGGACTTTTATGGGTTTGATTTTGCTTTTTTGGGGTTTTTTGTGGGAGTTTTATTATTTTGTTTTGTTTTAGAGATAAGTCCTCACTCTTGTTCCCCAGGCTGGAATACAGAGGTGCAATCATGGCTCACTGCAGCCTTGAACTCCTGGGCTCAAGTGATCCTCCCACCTCGGCCTCCTGAGTAGCTAGGCATGTACCACCACACCTGGCTAATGTTTTTTATTTTTTGTAGAGGTGGGGGTTTTGCCATGTGGCTCAGGCTAGTCTTGAACTCCTGGACTCAAGCAGTCTCCCACTTCGGCCTTCCAAAGCACTGAGATTATAGGCATGAGCCAGCATGCCCAGCCTGTTTTCTTTTTAAGTGATTACTGTCTAAAACATAGTATAAAGAGAGTCTCAGACAGTTTTCAATATATAAGTGAATTGAAGCAAATACAATTGACAGTTTTGGTGCTCTCAAACATGTGTTTCAGTTTCCAATTGGATTAGAAGTTTTCTCTCTGGAAAACCTGCTGATTTTATGGGCTCCTGTGCCTTGCTGAGGCAACTGAGCCTAACAGTTTATAACGAAAGCCAGGCCCTGTAATAGGCACTTGGAACCCATCTAATTCAATCGCAATCTAATGAAAGAAATGGGAAGGTTAATGAAAACATTCAGTGTAACCCCTTGAAAAATATTCTTCCTGTAATGGTTATTAAATAATATCTAACAAAGTTAATCATGAAAACAGCCAGTAGATATTAAAGATCACCATCAAGTTGGAAATCATCCTGTGCTTTGTTCCATCAGGGCCATTTAGGGCACAGTATTCCAGTGTCAGAGCACCCATAACAATGACTGCAGCAGCAAAGACGCTAGTTCTGACTTTTCCTTTTCCTGGCACTTCATTATTTCAGACTCAGCCTCCATTCCTCTTACTCTCAATTCTAGCATTTGTTTCCTATAACTTTACCTGTCACTACCAATGTGTGCAGGTCACCATTTACTGAAGCCTCATTTGGTCTCCTGTAAGTACCACTGAAATTGTCACGATTTGGCTGGAACTGCGTAAGGCAAGAAAGGTTGAGATATGCTGAGGTGCACTAAAGCTTAACTTATATGGCATGCAAATGAAGACCTTTACTATCACTGAAAGGCAAACCAAACATTTATCGACTCAACTGTGATTAACCGAGGGCCTACTTCTCAGGAACTGTGGCAGGTATAGATGACACAGAGACAATAGGTGTGTTCCCTGTCCAGGAGGGGTCTAGTGTCAGTGGGAAAAACCAACCTGTAAGGGAGGAATGATGATGGCATTAGCCTGTGACCTCAGATCATTAGCCACCAAAATGGTCCATAGCTAAGTCCCTCATGAAATAAGGAATAGAGATTATTCATGATTTATTGGTATAATATTACAAAGAAACTCAATTCCTCACACCTAATTATAATCTGGGATCGTTATAGTTTTTGTATGATCATACAAAATAGGCTCTGATGATGCAATGGTAACATGAGGGCAATTAACTGATTACAACCAGCTAAGCATGTTTGTAGTGATGTCCAAGCAACCCTTTGAGCTGGGACTGCTATGACTCACGGCTAAAGTAAATCCAGGATTTAATCTAATTCTTATAAATATTTCACTGAGACAAGCCAAATAGTTTATATATGACTTGACTACAAAAATGCATACAGTACAGAGTTTAAATTTTTTCTTACAACCTGAACTATTAACCACAAAAGGAATTCTGAGATGTTTGCCTTCTCCTGCCTTGGCCTTCCACAGGCAAAAAGAGAAAAAGTTTTTTTACCTGGAAAGCCCCAAGCAAGTTCAAAGATTTGGTGTTTTGTTAAAGAAAAATCTGCTATGATGTATGAGCAGAAATGCATGAGTAGGAATGCAGAACTTACTAGGCTGGGCCCTCCACACAGTAGTTACCTCACTCCACCTTGGCCCTGGGACATTACTCTAAGGTTGTTAGTTGCCCCAAGGGACCCACAGATAAAAGTATCTCTTCCATAGGAAAAAAAAAAAATGAGTTCTTAGAATTCCTCTTAAGTTGTTTGGTCAGTTTCCTAAATTTGGCAATTCCTTGATCCACATAATGCAGTGCACACAGAGACTCCTGAATTACCTTTATCTGGTTTTGGTATCTTGGTCTGTCTGTCTCTCTCTCTCTCTTTCTCTCTCCCTCTCCCTCTCAACTGGAACTCGATATTTTAAAAATACTCTAAGAATGAGTGGAGATCTTAGAAGTTTCATTTTAGTAACATAGCTCAGTTGAAGACAGCTCTGTGGCAGAGAGTACAGAAGAGACTACATCAGAGTCACAGTTGGTCTTTTTCTTCATTTCTAAAAGGGCTGCGAATTTTCTATTGGTTTTACAAAATTAATTCTCCCGATTGTGATAGAGAAAAGTGACACTCTTTGGTCACACACTGGCCACTGCACTGAAGTCAGATGAGGTCGGAAAGTAGGAAAGTAACAAGAGAATCTCTTGCCCCACCTCCCGCTGTCCCCCCACCCCGTAAGTCGATCTTCTTATATATCCAGATGACAATGAAAGAGATCACATCCCAAATTTATTTAGGGAGTTCCAGTTAAAATTATTATACAGAATACTGATATTGGAATGAAAATGAAAATTCAACCCTTTCACAGGTCATACTGTTCCAAAGAGAGATGGGAGTCTTGAGGCCAGGTCTGGACTGAGTCTGTTGCCACTGAAACCAGGTCCGTGTGAGTTGGCCCACTTTTAAAATAATGCCCAGAGTGCTTTGCAACAGTCAGAGTCAATGTTGGCAGCAGCATTTTCATTCCATTACCTAACCACCACCAGCCCCTAGAAACGTTTTTTTCCTTGATTTAGTAAGATCTTGAACTATTCCCAAACTTCCGTTGCTCCAAAATGAGGCAGAAAATCAGCAGACACAACCCCCACCACCCAATGACACTGATACCCTGGAATGGGGAAAGGGTGTAGGAGAGATTCAGCAGGTATCAGAGCATCTCCCTCTAAGGGGACCCTACATGGAAAGCCGAAATTCTGGAAATCTGCCAGGTGAAGAGGTCAGCTCAGGCTCCTGGGAACCCAATAAAAATAATGTCCTTGACTTCCCAGAGACTCATCCCTGAGGCCCCACAACTTCAGCTCACCCCTTGCGCAGCCCCTAAACCCCTCTGCTTATCCACCTCCCACGTAGTTTTCAAACCACCCCTTCTCTCCTCCACGCTAATGCCTTCTCCTTTAAGTCTCACAAGCTCACTGTAGGGAAAAGGGAAAATAAACACATACGTGAATGAAAACTTCAAATTTTCTAAATCTTGCTAAACTCAAGTATGGGACCAGAGTCAAAAGATGGGGCTATTTCTATCACAACACAAGATCTCTTTTGCCCTCCACATGGTTTTTGGTTAAAATATCAGTCTCAGGACACAAGTAACTGCAAGGCGGCAGTGGCTGTCAAGATTCGATTTGGGGTTCAAGAAGGTTTATACCTCCCTCTCCCATGGTTTCAAGATAAGCCATGTGGAAGTACTTCACTTACTCACCAATATATGCAGTGCACCTCATCCAGACACACAGTTAAAGGAGACCCAGACTCTGTGTCATTGTCCTCATCGTCTCCTTCCCCACAGCCTCCTAATGTCTCACTTGGATAGACCATGTGACAACGCTGCAACTCAGTTGCAGGAAGCTCCCTTCCTCAGTCTTCCACCTTTCTCTTTTTCTGCTTTCCACACTGAGGTCACAGGGAGATTTCTAAACACCACTCCATTTCCCTGGTCAGGTTACCCCATGCTTAACTTTTTAGTGCCTTGCCATTGCCTTCAAAATAAAACCTAAACTCCTGAACAGCATAATAAACTACTGACAGTTTCCCAAGTATACCATTCCCTCAAACTCTGTAGCCTTTACTTATGCTACTCTCTCTGCCTAGAATGCTTTCCTCTTCACCTGGGGAACTCCTACTGGTACTTCAAAACTCAGTTGAGATGTCACCACCTCATGGCAGCTCTCCCTGACTACCCACCACTCCCACACTCTGAGTTAGATGTCCCTTCTTTCTGTTCCCTTAGTACTTTGTGAATGCCTCTGTTATAGCAAAGATACATTGAGTAGTAATGGCCTTATTTACCCACTTTCTTTCCAAATAGACTGAGAACTTATTGTACAAAGAAATGATACCATTTATCTCTATATCCTCAGTTGACTGTCTGGTACATAGTAGGTGCTCAGAAATTATTTACTGAATGAAGACACTCACAACCTAGGAGGGAAGACAGAGACTCATGAATCTGTAATGAGGCATAATAAATAGAGTGGGGTGCCATTACTACTGAACAGAGAGAGTGGACATCTCTGCTTGTGAAGAGCATAGAGTCGAGGAAGGCACCCATAGGAGAAGATTCTTAGGACCTTCAGAAAGGACAAGAAATCACCAGGCCTGTGGGGAGGAGGAGAAAAAAGAACAGCAGTATGTGTATGGGCCTGAATGCCTTAGTCAGCAGGACACATTTGACAAGCTTTTCCTTAGAAGGATGACTCTAGTGACAATGAAAAGAGGTTGGTGGGAGAGTGACAGGGGAATCCTGGAATAACCACATAAAGGCCTGAATTGAACTTGTGAGCAATGGGATACATATGAGGACAGGGACAGATGCGGAGAAGTTGAGAAAACAAGGAGTGTAGCGTGACCCCCAGCTTTCTGCTTAGGTGAATGGTGTTGCCATTAACCAGGATTGGGAATTGAGAGGAAGATCCACTTTGGGAGAAAGGTAGTCAGCCCTGTCTTCTGCTTCTACTGCTGTTGACTTGGAGTTGCCTGTTGGACAGACAACGAGGTGAAGATGTTTAGTGATCAACTGGACATGTGAGTCTGAAGCTCAGAAGAGAGTCTAGCCAGGAAGGAACACTTTTTCTATATGTAGCTTCATCGGAACTGCTGTTTTACTTTTTCAATTTAATTATGTGCCATGAGGTTTCTGTTGTGGGAGGGGGCTACTTGGGGAGGGATAATTGGTCCCATTTCTGCCTCTGGCTTAGATACATGGCCTCTGGCAAACTATTCAACTTCAAGTTATGCCTGTCGCCTCAGAGGAAAGGAGACAATTAAAGAAACTTAAAGAAAGCCACTAGCCCTAAAACAGTTAAGTTAGTTCTGTCTTCTTGGTTTTTCTGTGGAATGTGGAAGTCATGCCAGTGAGGTAAACCTCATCCACTGCCCCAAATCCATACTTCCAAAGGCAGCTGAGTATACAAAAGGAATCCTCCTTACCCCTTAGAGAATCATCCTTAAGTAGAGATGTCATTTCCTTGCTACAACAAACATGTTCTTCCCCCCGACTTTGGGGGTCTTGTTTTTATGCTCTCCTGCCATTGTGATGGAAAATTTATGTTCCTATTCTCAGCCAGCCTGCAGCATCCACACTGATAATGATTAGCTATAGAGAGTTTTTCTACAGTTCTGTTTGCATTACAGAGTTTAGACTGAGATCTGCTTTAAGGTACATAACTAAAATAGCATTTTTGCAAAGCCACTCATTGTGCTTTTGCTGGTTAATTTGTCTTATGTTACTTGCACTGAGATGAGACATTTTTTAATTCTAGGGTTCCTGACAGTAATGGTACTGTGGGAGTTACATGATGTGCTCATGGTTGAACCTCCCTTATTTCAACTATCTATTCACAAATGCCAAAAGGGAATTGCTTATGGAACCCAGGCCAAAAGGGAATTGCTTATGAAACCCAATTCAAGAGGAACTGGTATTTAACCAGACAGCTTCTGGCAATTAAGTGTGAGCATGGCAAAGATTTAGCCAGGGCATTAGTCATGTGGAGAGTATGGAGAATCTCATTTTTAATTCAAGGGGCTGTGATAGAAAACTCAAGATCAAATGTGAATATCAGCCAACCACTGTTTACAAAGAAGGCAAATATCACAACAGCACCCAGGGAAATTTAAATGATACATACAAAAATTTCTCAGAGAAGCACAAAAACCAATCAGTTTATCCAACATGCTGAATTGGATGCTGCACTAAGTCAAAAGCTGGCAATAGATTCAATTACAGGCTCAAGCCTGTAATCCCAGCACTGTGGGAGGCCAAGGCGGGCGGATCACGAGGTCAGGAGATCGAGACCATCCTGGCTAACACGGTGAAACCCCGTCTCTACTAAAAATACAAAACATTAGCCAGGCATGGTGGCGGGAGCCTGTAGTCCCAGCTACTCGGGCCGAGGCAGGAGAATGGCGTGAACCCGGGAGGCGGAGCTTGCAGTGAACCGAGATGGTGCCACTGCACTCCAGCCTAGGGGACAGAGTGAGACTCCGTCTCAAAAAAAAAAAAAAAAAAGAAAAAGAAAAGGCCTTAAAATGTTTACTTCTTGATTCAAAGCAAAGGTGCCAAGGTATTGTGAATTTTAGTATCAGACATATGCCCTAATTTTTAAAACGATGCTAACTAGTTTACAGTCTCTGCCATAATAAGTAATAAGTAACAGTAGAAGTAACATATGGCTGCAACCTTTGTGGTCTGATATTTTCATTTCTGCAAAGGTAAATAAAGTTTGGTGATCAGATTCAGGATGCAGCCAGGGATTAGCCTCTTCCAAGAAGCAGCAGGCTGCCACCAAATTATTTGGATGCTCTCAGGTCATCTAGACTGGCTTTTTTTTTTTAATCTGTTGACAATGCAACTTGAGTAAAACTATCTTTGACTGACTTAATTTTTCTTCAATCAACAGGTAGGAGATCAAATCATTGAAATCAATGGGGAAAGCACAAGGGACATGACACATGCCAGAGCAATAGAACTCATCAAATCTGGAGGAAGACGAGTGAGGCTGCTGCTCAAGAGAGGCACGGGACAGGTCCCAGAATATGGTGCGTTCCACGTTTTAATTCATTCTTTTGCTCTTCCTTCTGTGAACCATAAATGCTTATGCTTATTTATAAAACGACATCAGCTCTCTATTTCTACATAAATATATATTTAGCTATCAATAGGTACACACACACACACACACACACACACACACACACACACACACACGTATGTTTATGCCCAGGAAATAAATGTGTGTGAACTCTTTCTTTTGCTCCCTCCATTAAGGAATGTTTAAAATATGAAATGTAGGACCTTCCAGGGCATCTCTGAGTGTGCAAGGAGAGTTAGCACCCCTTAAATATTAGAACTTTTACAGTTTGACTGATGGTCTGCTGTTCATTTGAGTACACAGTAATTTATCAATTATTTCCTAACACTGTTTGTGCATCAGACTATCTCAAAGGATTTGTAACTGGGGCAGGGACCAGCAGCATATCTTCAGGGTGTGAAATTTAAAATGTAAACTTCAGTTCACGCAATGGTTGCATTTCCTTGGCATTTAGGAATTATTCTGAAAATTCACTCCTGTGTTGTGTTTCTGTATGCTTTTGAGGAAGGCTTTAAAGCATGTTTTGATTCACAGATTTGTCTTCAAACATCTTTAAAGTTGTTGTTTCCCAGCAGCCCATTATAGACACTACTGACAGCATAGCTCTAGTGTGTCCGAAATAGCTGAGTGGTCATTACATGAAAAGCACCGAAACCTGAGGTGGTCTTTAAAGATAATCTCAGTGAGTGACAGACAGAAACAAAAATGCATACAGACACATCAGACTAGTGCAGATAATACCTGTTCAGATTAGGAAAACAAGATCTAACTGCTGACCTGAATAATGAGCTCTAAGTTGATTGAGATAAATTGACTCTCTTTCATCCTTCTATCCCCTACCCAAAAAAAACAGACTTCTAGGCTGGGCGCAGTGGCTCATGCCTGTAATCCCAGCACTTTGGGAGGCCGAGGCGGGTGGATCACCTGAGGTTGGGAGTTCAAGACCAGCCTGACCAACATGGAGAAACCCCGTCTCTACTAAAAAGACAAAATGAGCCGAGCGTGGTGGCACATGCCTATAATCCCAGCTCCTCGGGAGGCTGAGGCAGAAGAATTGCTTGAACCCAGGAGGCAGAGGTTGCAGTGAGCTGAGACCACAGCATTGCACTCCAGCCTGGGCAACAAGAGCGAAACTCTGTCTCAAAAAAAAAAAAAAAAAAAAAAGATTTCTAAAGAGTACTTTTCCGTTTCAGATTATTCTTTTTGCATACATTGTCTAAATAACTGACTAATATCTCCTTACTTAGCAGGGCAGATCTATATCCTGAGTTCAACTGAAATATCTAAACTCAAAGGCCTTAAATGCATTATATTTCCAGCATCTTGTGCACCCCTCCAAGCCTACAAAGAGAGCTAGCAAGCCTTCACAGTAAGTCAAAAAGCATTCAGAAGCTTCTGTAGGGCTGGCTCTAGGCCCAAGGAAACATTTCATCCCAGATTCCTACCCTTAATGCTTGAATCTAATAAAATATTTTATATATATATATATATAATATCAATAAGCACAGGCATGATCCTGCTAAAATGTACCAGCATTAATCCCTTTGTAAAGAATCTGAACTCTTGGAACAGAATAACTTTTGCACTGTAGAGCACTGACTGACTCAGTAATATCAAAGTGACCTGTGAAATTCTATCACTTCTAAAACATACCACCTTTAATGGTATGCTTCACTCCATGGTGAGACCTGAATATTATCTCTACCCAGACATTTTCATAGAGTTAATATTGTTCTAACAAGTTTATCTTTAAAAAGTTAATCCAACCAGCATGACTATCCTGAGCTTTTCATTTTTCTGTAGAATCACTATTGGTCCACACTTTCTCAGCATCCACACATCAGCTGCTTGTCTGTAGTGAGCAAGTAGAACATACTACTGATCAACCTACGGCATAACTCAAACGGTAGTGAACAAATGTGAAGCTACCTCAGACTATCATGAGGAAAAAATAAAAACATGTTTTTGAACAAGACAAAAATTCAAGATCATGTCAACATTATTTCATTAATTCTTAGCATCACCCAAAAATATATGATTACAGTGAAATTCTCAAATGAACCAGAGTGGTGTGATCTCAACTCACTGCAACCTCCACTAACCAGGCTCAAGCGATTCTTCAGCCACAGCCTCCCGAGTAGCTGGGACTACAGGTGCAAGCCACCAATGCCCAGCTAATTTTTTTGTATTTTTGTAGAGATGGGGTTTCACCATGTTGCCCAGGCTGGTCTTGAACTTCTCAAAACGATCCGCCCATCTCAGCCTTCCAAAGTGCTGGGGTTACAGGCGTGAGCCAGCACACCCAGCCTGGGCAAACTTTTGAGTGGCCAGTCATCAACATTGTTAACTGTAGCAGTATTGCAGAATTTCTTCTAAATATATTCCTCTAAAGTGTAACATTAAATCATACTTGCTAGTAATATCAGCAGTTGTCCGCTACTTTTGATATTAAATTGAGATGGATTTTGACTGTAAAAAATTTTAGAGATGATGTCACAAAAGAAAGAACATAATAGCACAGGACAATCTCCTTAAAGGAAGTAAAACAATAGTCAAACGAGATAAACGTTAGTTCTCTGGGAAAATCTAAGCTGAAAGGTGCGTGGTTATGCATAAGAAACCAAGATTAAGGATCATAGCATCTTTGAGGATAATGTCATCAAATATTGTTTCTGGAATTTCACAGTGACTGATGGGTGGGGAGATGGGACCCAGGAGTCCCCAAGACCACTTTCACATTTAGAGATTTTCTAGGAGGCCTCCTGGGGCACAGAATGTAACTGTGCTCACAGCTAAGATTTATTACAACAATATAGTGAAAATACACATTGGGCTCACAAGGGAAAAGACATAGGCGGGGTCTGGAGGAATCCACATGCAGGCTTCCTTATGCTCTCTCTCTCACACGAGGTGTCACCCAGAACACTCTTTCCACCCAGCAACAAAAATGCAGCAACGTATGTGTGACATTGCTGCTCAGGAAAATTCCCTGCAGACGCAGTGCCCGAGGTTTCCACTAGGGCTGGTGATGCAGGGACCCTCTGCCTAGCACATACCACACTTCCAGACTCCCAGAAGCAAAGCAGGCTCAGCACAAACCACACTGATTGTACAAACAGTTTAGATACAGCGAGACACTCTTATAATTTAGCAAAAGGTTTACATTAGCTTAGAGGATGATTTAACAGTCACATTTCCAGGCATCAGCCAATGGCCAACCTTGAAAGCTGGCCTTTCTAAGGAGAGCAGTCTCAGGCCTGCTCTGTTAACCTTTTCTGCATCAGAAGCAAGCCAGAGAAGTGGCCACATCTATGAAAGTCACACTATACAAGTGACTGCTACATCCAAGGAGTGCCCACTGCTAGGAACGCCATAATTCCTCCAGCATCAAATATACTATATCATGAAACAGAATTTCTTGTCTTCTTTCACTACCTTGATGCTTTCATGTAATAAAGGAATTATTTTTGTCTAAGATAAACTAGAGTATATCTTAATAAATTCGTAAGTAGCAGAACTGGGTAACAGCAAAATAATAGCAACAATAACAACAAAAGAAAGTTCTTATGGAAAAGGAAAATTCAATACTTAAGTTTACCAGTAGATATAGCCAAGATTATAATCCTACTTTTTCCTAATACACCCTAATCATGGGAAAACTGATTTTTCTCAAACCATTCTTGGTTGGAAGGATTTCTTCCAACCCTCCTGTTGATACCCCTATGATTCAAAATTCAGGACGGCTTTGAAGCAAGACCCTTATCCGGACTTCTGGACATGTCAAAAAAAAGGCTGATTTCTGTCAAGAGAAATAAAATCTCTCACTCTGAGTTCTTAAGGTGATCTGTGACCGAGAGATAAGCCTAGGTACCATTGGAAAAATACCAAAGGCGATCTGTCAGAGCATTGACTAAACAAAATCAGCATGACTCCAAGTGAGCTGGGGGAGGGAACAAACATGCTGCAAATATGTCATCTCTAATTACCCAAAGACTAACTGTCAGGTGACACCTCAGCCAGTTCAGAGGCAGAAATCAGCAAACGCCACCCCAAAAGTAGTGACTGCACACAGAAGCTGTCGAGCAGCTGCAAGGGGAGTCGGCAAATGATAAGGGCTTTGAAGGAGGAGTTGCTTTCCTAGTTAAGTCCTTGAAAGACAAGTTCAGGAGATAGATACTTCAGCTCCACTCCAGTCCTCAGGATAAGAATTTGTTGATTGTAAACTCAGTGAGAAGCGTGAGTTCCCCTCCCCTGATACACATCTCAATGCCATACTGAGAAGAGAATCAAAAGATGATGCATCAAAAGCAGTGCCCTCCTTCACCCTGGTTATTGCTATTCAAATGAAATCCACAAAGGTTAAGAGAAAAGGAAGTATGCATCATGGTTGTAAAACTGCACAGGAATAAATTATACAGATTAGCTGCCTGCCTTGAAATGCAGGCGTCCTTCATTAGCATTCAAAGAGTACAACACGAACATACACTTGATTTATCAACTGAGCCACAGAGTCAGGGCCAAGGTAAATAGAGGTGCCACTGGATGAAAAAATTCCCAACATAAGCAGTTCAGACCAAAGTGGAGCCTTTCCCTTGTTGATGTCTGCTGTTCAAAGTTAATCAGAATAAAGCAAAACATAATGGAAACATGCTTTTTACTCTGGGTTGGTACTCTGGCCTGTTTATTCTCTTAAAAAGCCACCGGGCAGGGCTTTATGAATAGAACACTGAAGAGAATCCAATTTAAGTGGGAGTCTCAGTGGCCTTAGGAGGCCAGGCAGGGTTAAAAAGGATGAAGCAGAAATCTCACAATGAAAATGGCCCAGCAACAACTAATGCCACATACCCACACAAAGGGGAAGAAACAGCCAATCAGTGAATTACACTTCTGCCTATGCTTTTATTTTCAAAGTTAATCATATCTTTAATATAACAGGTATTGGCTTGACTACAAGCACTTGGTAAATGAAATTGTTTACATTTTGTAAGTATAATAAAACTGCACTAATTGGAGAAACAGATCGATCTGAGCTGGTGACTACAGCTAAAGACATGAATGGACCAAACAGTTGGTTAGTTAAAAGTCTTCCTTTAATCAGTAAGTTAAAATGACTTTCAATAATTATATTAGAGCAGCAGGTGAAGCAGTACTGGCCTCTATGTAGACAGCAATAAGTAAGGGTCATTTGTTTATTCTTCTTTAAGAATATATATTGCCAGCCAGGCGCAGTGGCTCACACCTCTAATCCTAACACTTTGGGAGGCCAAGGCAGGAGGACTGCTTGAGCCCAGGAGTTCAAGACCAGAATAAGCAACATAGGGAGACCATGTCTCTACAAAAATAAATAAATAAATTAGCCAAGCATAGTAGCATACACCTGTGGTCCCAGCTACTCAGGAGAATCACTTATGCATAGGAAGTTGAGAATGCAATGAGCCATGACCATGCCACTGCACATGAGCCTGGGCAACAGAGCAAGACCCCATCTCAAAAGAAAGAAAACATATTGCCAAGTAAACATTATAAGTATAAGTACACCGTTATAATCTTTTTTGTTATTATCTGCTGAGCACATCCTTTCTTCCCTCTAATAATACAAAAATAAACTCCAGACAATATATTCCTACCAAGTACTCTATATGGAACAAATCCTGTGATTAATATTATTAGTTGATATAATTAATATTTCCTCAACTAAACCAGATTTACTGAACACCTACTATGTGCAGGATGCTTTGCAGGCACTGAAGGTAAAATATAGTCCTGGTCCTCCATGAGCTGACACTAATAATGACACTAATAGTGACACTAATAGTGAAGAAATGTGTTTTTTGCAGAGTAGTGACTCATAAAAAGGTCTCAAAGGATCTGCTCTCATGAAAACATTTAAATGGGTTTTATTAATTATTTGTAGAATGTAACAAGTACTTCTAGAGTGTTAAGAATCCTTGAACAGCACTTGGCTTCTTCAGTTTGTTAAGAATTTCCTTTGTAATATTTGTGCTAATAATTAGGACTCTTCTGAAGAAAGAACTTGCTGAGTGTGGGTAAATCTCTACTGAGACCTTGTCTGAATTATTCTAAATTCTAATTTAATGAGCCAAAACTTCATCTATCAAATTCACTCTTCACCTCCTGAGGCTGTCAGCCACTTCTGGGAGCCTGGACGTGTTACCTCACATCCTGGGTCTGCCTTGGTGTGCTGATGTGCCCCCTCAATAAAAGACAAAGGAGGGTCACCATCGCCCTAACCTCTTCTTCAGAGACCACGTTGATGGAAGCTTTAAGTGGCTCCATAGCCTTGGCACTAATTCACCTGCATTTTTAATAGGGCAAAAGGTGGCTTGCTGCAATAATAAATTCTGAAATTTAATTTCAGCTTCTGACATTCATGGTTGAGCATATCTTCCTTTTCCATGAGAGGGTCCACAAATCACTCAAGAACACCTTCCACCACATAATAGAAAATGATAAAGCACCTAGGGAAGGGGACAGAATGTCTGGCAGAACCCTGGGTTATATCATACAGAGAACAGGGTTCTTCCTAGCTGAAAGGCTCAGGATGTTCTCTGCAGCATTTAGGCAACCCCAGGAAATCCACTAACCATAAAACCTGCAATAAATAAGTTCCTATTTCATGGAGCCAGAGACGGGGGCTTTCTTTTTTTTTTTTTTTTTTTTTTGGCAGTGGGGACAGGGTCTGGCTCTGTAGTCCAGGCTGGAGTGCAATGGCGTGATCTCGGCTCACTGCAAACTCCACCTCCCAGGTTCAAGTGATCCTCCTGCCTCAGCCTTCTGAGTAGCTTGGACTACAGGCATGTACGACCACGCCCAGCTAATATTTTGTATTTTTATTAGAGACCGGGTTTCACATGTTGGCCAGGATGGTCTCAAACTCCTGACCTCGGGTGATCCACCCTCCTTGGCCTCCCAAAGTGCTGGGATTACAGGCATGAGCCACCGGGCCTGGCCAGGGGTTTTCTTAAAGAACACAACACTGAATTCTTTTTCCCCACTGCTCAGCGCAAACCTCATTTGTTATTGTAAGTGATTTTAGGATGAGGATGAAATCACATTTCTTCCCATTGTCTTATTGAAAATCATGGCCTATAATGATATTCCTTCTTTTTTACATACTCTTACATGATTTGCAACCTGCATTTTTCTTTTTAAGGATATACTGTGCCCTGCCCACAACCTGCAAGTCCTAATTTATTAGGTATTTAAGACTCTGATAAAAATATATTAGACCAGACCGGGTGCAGTGGCTCACGCCTGTAATTCCAGCACTTTGGGAGGCCGAGGTGGGTGGATCACCTGAGGTCAGGAGTTCAAAACCAGCCTGTCCAACATGGTGAAGCCCCATCTCTACTAAAAATACAAAAATCAGCTGGGTGTGGTAGCATGTGCCTGAAATCAGCCAGGTGTGGTGGCATGTGCCTGTAATCCTAGCTACTCAGGAGGCTGAGGCAGGAGAATTGGCTTGAACCCGGGAGGCGGAGGTTTCAGTGAGCCGAGATCATGCCATTGCACTCCAGCCTGGGCGACAGAGCAAGACTCCATCTAAAAAAAAAGTACATATATATATGTCGTGACCAAGACATCTACCAAGAAGAACCTGTTTGGCTCTTAAGGTGCAGGCTTCCTCAATTCCCAAACACTTAAGTTGTGGAGGAGATGAGTGAATAAAGAGGTATCTTTCCCAAACTCCATCAAGAAACACACCCATATAGATCCTGGAAAACCTAAAGGTACCAGCTCCTCTAGTAACCCATCATGGAGAGTCATATTTTAGGATCTAATAGGAACATTCCCTTCCTTGCCCCAACACGAAGCTGAGCTCTCCCACAAGAGGGCTGCTTTCCCTAAGAGTCCAGGAGAAAAGGCAGCTGTCTTAGTGGAAACATTGCTGAATACTGTAAGAACTTTGGAGCAGACCTTAAAGAAGTCACCAATTTAAGAAAATGTTTCTTACACTACAGGGGATTGTGGGGTGAGGAGCTGAGATTGAGGATGAAGGGATAAGATCAAATATGGAAACTAAGAAAATCCTAAGATGCAGAAGAGGAGAAAAATTAACCTTTTTTTTTTTTTTTGAGACGGAGTCTCGCTGTGCCGCCCAGGCTGGAGCGCAGTGGCCGGATCTCAGCTCACTGCAAGCTCCGCCTCCCGGGTTTACGCCATTCTCCTGCCTCAGCCTCCCCAGTAGCTGGGACTACAGGCGCCCGCCACCTCGCCCGGCTAGTTTTTTGTATTTTTTAGTAGAGACGGGGTTTCACCATGTTAGCCAGGATGGTCTCGATCTCCCGACCTCGTGATCCGCCCGTCTCGGCCTCCCAAAGTGCTGGGATTACAGGCTTGAGCCACCGCGCCCGGCAAATTAACACTTCTTTAAGAGGAATCAGAAGCCTCTCTCTCTCTCTCTCTCTCTCTCTCTCTCTCTCTCTCTCTGTCTTCCTCTCTCTCCTCTCTCTGTCTTCCTCTCTCTCTCTCTCTCTGTCTTCCTCTCTCTCCTCTCTCTGTCTTCCTCTCTCTCTCTCTCTGTCTTCCTCTCTCTCTCTCTCTGTCTTCCTCTCTCTCTCTCTCTGTCTTCCTCTCTCTCTCTCTCTCTGTCTTCCTCTCTCTCCTCTCTCTGTCTTCCTCTCTCTTTCAATCTCTCTCTCTCTCACACACACACACACACACACACACACACACACACGCACACACACACACAGAGTCTTAGAGAAATGATTCAGCCTTTTAAATACACAGATGCCTGCATTCCCTCTTGCTCTCCACAGATCCTCTGGAGATTCTGACTGAGTCAGTTCAGTCCAGGACTCTAGGTTTTTTCAATATTAATGCCATTCCAGGGAATTCACGGAGTATCATATCCTGGGGATTGCAAGACGTATCTGCTCTAGTTCCATTGTAAAGGCCAGGCCTGCCGAAGTTTCTACTTGTTGCCCTCTTTCTGTCCATGGCTTCCCACTATTTGAGTGTGCCCCACCCCTTCAGCCTTTGCCCCTCACATCTGAATTGCTCTCCATTCTGACTTGTCAGCCCTTGCAACTCAGAGAAAGGAAACTAGGTTGTCCTCCCATTGTCCTCCCATTTTCCATATCATGCCTTTTTGACAATCTGAGCTCTCCTCATCACAGAGAGTCTGGCCCTGTGGTTCACAACATGAGAATGTTGATTCCAGAAAAGCCTTCGAACCTCTCAGCTGGACCCGTTTCAAAGTTGGTGATGCATACCAAAGCTGTTTTCTCCAGTCTAATTTTCTCTTGTCTTGAAATAGAGACATTACAGAAAAGGTGTTGATCTTAAGGAGTTTAACAACAAAGCCCGGCTGCTCAAAGTACAGTCTAGTATCTTAAGACAAATTCCAGGGTAGGTCCAACCAACTGCCATAACCAGCAAGCGTCCAGTCTCCAAAGCATCACTTCAGCCAGGCCCGTGGCTACTGCCCTGTCCTGGTTTCCCCTAGTCAAATAACTCGAGCTTTAATTTTTTTACCTAAAGTACTCTAAACCCCTCATTTCCAGTGGAAGAAACAGTGAGTCTGTAAGGCCAGCTTTTTTTAAGACTTGATTTTTTAAGGTAGTTTTGGGTTCACAGCAAATTTGAGGGAAAGGCACAGAGATTTCCCATACACTCCCTACCCCCATTCGTGCATAGCCACTGCCATGATCAGCACCCCCACCGCCGTGTGCGTTTGTTACAACTGACGGACCTACATTGACACATTGTTATCACTCAGAGTCCACAGCTGACACTAGGGTTGGGTCTTAGTGTTGTACCCTGGGCTGCAGATCCTGACTGGTCCGTGGTCTGTTAGGAACCAGGCCACACAGCTGTAGGTAAGCAGTGGGCGATCGAGCTTTACTGCCTGAGCTCCACCTCCTGTCAGATCAGTGGCAGCATTAGATTCTCATAGGGGCACAAACCCTACTGTGAATGGCACATGCAAGGGATCTAGGTTGCCTGTTCCTTGTGCAAATCTAATGCCTAATGATCTGAGGTGGAACAGTTTCATCCTGAAGCCATCCCCCTACCCCTACCTGGTCTGCGGAAAAATTGTCTTCCACAAAACTAGTCCCTGGTGCCAAAAATGTTGGAGACCACTGTTGTACATTCTATGGGTGCAGACAAATGTCTAATGACATATGTCTACCACTGTAGTATCATACAGAGTAGTGGCACTGCCCTAAAAACCCTCTGTGCTCCATCTGTTCATCCATTCCCTCCACACTCACCCCTGGCAACCAACAACCTTCTTACTGTCTCTGTATTTTTTACCACAAGTCCAGATTTTTGTTATTCACAAACTGTCTACAGCCTTGCTCAAAGTTAGGATTGCCCCAATGTCCTGTTCTGATAAGAACTCCCAATATTTAACTATAAACCTTCCATCAGGATCACAAATAAAATCATATAATGCCTTACTGCAGGCTTGAATTGTATTCTCTACAACAGAATCTCTAAACTTAAGAATCACACATTCATCAATGTGCTGTTTGGATTCGAGATTTTTTAATAGAACAACAAACACACATTTAGCCCAGACTAAATAGCTGTTAACTATAAAGTGGCTCAACATTTGCTTTCAAAATAATCTGCTTTTACAGTTCTGTAGCAAGGTCTCTGGTCTGTTCAGCATGAACTCTTCAACAGTGACCCTGGCCTTATTGGGATCCTGGGTTTTAGGATTGGACACATACACTCATAATGTATGCATTAATATGCCTAGCACAGTATGCAACTCTCTGTTTCTCACATTTCACTGTAGTTTCTACTCCAGCCTTCACAGCGATTTATTTCCAGCATGCTCTGGGCCCTTTTATTTGACCTTCTGGGCATGAGGTCTCCTAGCACGTATATCTTCCAAGCCCAGTAAAGGCCACGTTTAAAACCAAATGAGAGCCTTCGCTGTGTGACACTGAAACAGCTTGATCATTTTCACACAAAATTACTTACATCTTGGCAGGGCTAAGTGGTAAACTCAATTAATAAATCCTGAAATTTAATTTCTACTTCTGACATTTATTGTTAAGCATGTGCTTTCTTACCACCCAGAGGTTCTACTTTCCATTTAACCTCGAGGTATTAGGGCTCCGCCTGTACTCTCCCTTTCCTCAAACACACCATGCTATGAAAAATACCCCCTGTGGCAAAACCCGAAATTGATGTGGAGTGCAATTCCATTCTGCACATTGAAGCCGTGTATACATAGCGCCACGTGTGGAGCAAGTTGGGCACGTACACGGGGAGAATCAGTGTTGCTGGCAAAGAGGAAATCAGGCCTCAAAACATCCAAGCTGCATGGATTAAGTTCTTCTGATCACATTAACCTCACAATGAGCACATCCCCCTTATCTCACCCTGAGCAGAGCTGAGCGAACACAGGCAGCGCAGGAGCAGTTGTTGCCTCTTCTAGGGGCCTGTCTCTTGGAAATTACTATCTAGATATTCCAGAATTTCTAGTACTTTGTGTAGATAAAGAGCTGGAGTCCATGATCTGAGCTAGATTCAGACCAAGAGAACCACAAAGAGGGTGGTTTCAAAGCACAACCCACAGCAGGTGAGTACAGTGGAACAGAACAGGCAAGACACTGCTACATTTTTTTTTCAGCTTTATTTTCTTCCAGAAAGCAATTATATCCAGCAAGTCAACTATGATTTTTTTTTAAGACAGAGTCTCACTCTGATGCCCAGGCTGGTGTACAGTGGTGCTATCTCGGCTTACTGCAACATCTGCCTCTGGGGTTCAAGTGATTCTCCTGCCTCGGCCTCTTAAGTAGATGGGATTACAGGTGCACACCACCACGCCCAGCTAATTTTTATATTTTTAGCAGAGATGGGGTTTCACCATGTTGGCCAGACTGGTCTTGAACTCCTGACCTCAAACGTTCTGCCCACCTCAGCCTCCCAAAGTGCTGGGATTATAGGCATGAGCCACCATGCCCGACCATGAACTTTGAATTTAATAAGAAAAGTTTTAGTGGTAAGGGGAACTATATGAATTTATGAGACTATTAGAGAAAATATAAATATAAACATGGGGACACTATGTATTTATTTTTATAATCCTTTTAAATTTTAGAAATGATTACTGTGACTGATTCTCAAATGACAGTTGATATCACTAAAACATCTCATTATTATGAGAAAAGCCTACAAGAATTTACATATTACCATTTCAAATTTTATTAACATTTGTGCCTCCATTAAAGCACCTCAGGATGCCCTCAATATTTTGAGAAAAGTCTACTTTTGAAATACACATATAGCTCAGTCTTTCACTAATTTCACTTGCTGCATGCTTGATAGGGTTAGCTTTACTTAAAGTCTTTATTCTTACTGCCTAGATAATTTTTATTCGACTGCTCTAAACATACTAAGCAATCTTGATTCTAACAGTAATAATATATCTTTGTTACTGGTTCTGTTAATTCTAATGATTGGTCCTAGGCTGTTCCTCCCCTTCCTTTAGGAATGGTACCTTCCAGTCTCTCCATGTGCATGAAAAGTGACAAGCATGGGTCCCCATATTTCTACTTATTGGGCCACCCTAAAGACACGGTTTGTAAAATCTGCATGAATATTATCTTTCTCTAATGAGCCTTGGTTTTGCATATGTTTTTAACTGATGTATAATGCTTTCTCTTTCATAGTAGCTTGTCTAATTATTTCTAGAGTTCTGGAATATATGTATAGCTGAGACCTTGTAAGTGATAAGGATAGGATTTTCAGATCCATGAAAATTTGAGATGCACCGCATTCTTGCGGGGGCCAGCCTAGAATGACCCCAGCAGGAAGGAAGCAGGTAGAGAACAGCAGAGCAGCACTGGCCGCATTCCACCCCACACGTTTCAGAGCATCCTCCCTTGGATTCAGTGCAAGTCACTGAATTTGTTTCCTCTCAGCCAAAGTATAGACAGCTGTAACCTAAGCTATCCTTTTTGTGTCCGATAGAAAGAGAGCCACAGTTGCCAGACCTTCTAGCCCTAGAAACTCCAACTCCACCTGGCATCATGGGTACTTCCCAGCCTGCTCTGTGGCAACTATCCAATCAGGACAAGATCCTGTCACCTTCCTTCCTCCATACTCAGTGATGCACCAAGTTTAAAGAAAAAAAAATGTTAAGGGCCCATTTGTGACTATTTTTTTAAATAGTCATAACTTTACATCGAGTTAGTGTTCGCTACTGTTTCAAAAGGAATATTCTCAAGTGTTGGCTACATTTTAGCCTTGGTAAAAAATTTCAAGAAAAGAAAATGTAACCCGTAATATTTTTAAAAATCGGAATGTAGATGATAGCCTTGCAACTATGGTTCAAGCAACTTTTTACCCCTCAAATACATCCCTAGAGCAGCCCACATTTCACTGTCACGTTCTGTGGTGGCATGTGGCTACTACCACAATTTAATTGGACTGGGATTTTATACGTCACTTTGGCTTTTTAACAGAAACTGAACTCATGCTTAGTCTCCATAGTTAGCCATATAAGTATAAATCAAACTGACACCTTCTCAATTCTGGTTTGATTCTATCCCATTCACACTGTCACAGCCATGGCTAAGCGTCTCTCCACCAAATTCTTTTAAACTGGCTCTCTGAATTTTTTCTGAAACATATTTTCCAATTATTAATGACCCTGCTAATTACCATCCAGGTCTGGCTAGAATTTAACATAAAAGACAACGTTATTCATTAAGTAAATTATTTAATTGGCTTACTACTAAACATCTTCTTATCAAAAAGGTTTATGCTGATATAAATTTAGGTAGATACACATACACACACACACACACACACACAGCCACACACACAACCATCACAGTCATTCCTTGAAGCTGTCTACAAAAACAAGTTTGAAATGTTTAATTTTCCAAAATATGTCTCTCAAAAGGTAACTTGTTGATCAGGGGAAAACTACGTAGCTAACCTAGGGCATAAAGGAGAAAGTTGCAATGTGCTAGAAAAGAGATAAAGTCATGGAATAATTATTGGGGAAATCTAGTCCAATGACTATAGGTTAGGAGGGATAGATTTCTGTTTCTGACAAAAGAAAGGTCTATGCTTGCCATATAATTTACTTTAACTAGTCTGTAATCCATGGGGATGAGGAGGCCTGAGTCAATTCACTAGAGTCATTAACTTCAAAAAAAGAGAGCAAGGGCTCTTTGTGGTTTCAGTTCAGTTCCATAAGCATCTATCAAGCACCACCTGTGACCCAAGGTCTGCTGCTCATTGCAAGGGATATAAAGATTAATAAGAAAGGCTCTGCCATGTCCATTCATAAGCTAGGATGGAAGACAGGGAGATAATTATGTAATGGGGCAAGATAAATAGCATTAGCAAAGGGTGATAAGAACCCAAAGTGGGCAGTAAACTAAATCTGCTTAGCAGAATTGTAGAAAATTCTACCCAAGTGGTAACATTTTAGCCGGGCATTGCTTTCACCAGAGTGGGAAAAAGATAAGGCTGTTTGTTTCCAAGCACATGAAATGGTTCAAGCAAAGTCAGGGAGATGTGTTCAGAAAACATAGACTAAATGGGAAAGGGGGATGGCCAAAATGAAGGAGGAGCCCTTTAAAAAATAGCCTTCTGGCTGGTCACGGTGGCTCACACCTGTAATCCCAACATTTTGGGAGGCCAAGGCAGGAGGATGGCTTGAGGCCAAGAGATTGAGACCAACCTGGGCAACATAGCAAGACCCTATCTATAAAAAAAAATTAAAAATTAGCCAGGTGTGCTAGCATGTGGCTGTAGTCCCAGCTACTTGGGAAACTGAGGCAAGAGGATTTATTGAGCCCAGGAGTTTGAGGCTGCAACAAGCTATGATTGTGCCACTGCACTCCAGCCTGGGTGACAGAGCGAGACCCTGTCTCAAAAGAAAAGAAAAGAAAAAAAGGACCTTCTATCCCAAGCAAAGGACTCTGCGGTTTATGTAATCAGATGTCACCAAAAGAAATTTTTTAATGGGAGGGTAAAAACATCTGTATTTGGAAATACACCTCAGTAGCAAATGACATGAGGGCCGGAATTAAGAAAGTGGTGGTGGAAATAGCACATTGGGGTTGGATATTGGGGATATTTCAGTCATTTCATTGATGAAATAAAGAAGGTTGGTGAATAATGAATGTGAAGGACAGGATCAGGGAGGAGGACTGTGACCCGAGGCTGGGTGGAAGATGATGTCAGGAAGCTAACAGGAAACACGAGTGAAGGGCCAAGCTTAGGCAGAAGGATGATGAGGTGAGTTTTGGACTTGTTGAGCTTCAAAGGTCTGAGAGACACTGAAGTGAGGAAAGTCAGAAATAGGGCACTTGGATGAGGCACTCAGGAGCTGGAGCCAGAGCATTTGGGGAGTCTTGGAGAGGACTTGGAGCCGTAAGTGGGGCTGAGCTCTCCCAGAGAGCGCCCACTGTGTACATAGAGAGGAGCGCCAGATGACAGAGCCACATTGGACTGGGAAGTAGGAGAAGTTGATGAAGAAAATCAGGAGAGGGCAATCTGAGAGACAGGAAGAGAACCAGAAGACAAAAGCCATTTGGAAGCCAGAGAGGGGCTTCAAAAATAATTACCCATTTTCTAGATGAAAAAGTGGTTGCACCGTCCAGAGATAGGCTGGGAAGCAAGTTAGAAAAGGAGGGAGAGTGGAGAGGATTGGCGCAATGCCAGGCACATAGCACTCGAGACATGATGGCTTTGTGTGGCTTGTGGATGGGAAGTGGCCTTCACCTACTACTCCATGGACCTCTCCAGAGGCCCTCCCCACATGCCTCCCCATGTTCTGAGCCACTCCAGGAACCCACCCAGTGTGGGCACCCCGTTGAGATCACTAGAGCTCCCACTTAGCTCCAGCCATGGGGGCCCAGGCCCTGGTGTTTCTGCTTCCTTTTTTCAGAGGGCAGAGGTGGTCAGAGTGTAAAGATGAGTAAGATACCACCTCTACACTAAAGTAACTCTCTATATGGGGAATGGTTAAGGAAAACGGGGTGCTTGTAGTTTACCAAAAAAAAAAAACAATCACACTCCTGTTGAGAGCATTTCTTGGGTTCCTTTCTTGTCTTGACATATAAAGTCTTCTGGAAACAGGCGTGCTCTCCCCAGTTTCTCTTTTCCCATGACATACTGCATTTTGAAATCTGAATTTTATCAAGACTCCAATGACGAAGTCCCCTCAAAGATCACCAGTTTCACTACGATAACAAAATCTAATGACGGATTCAACCCTTCAGCCCCTTAGGACTCCCTGTAACAGCTAACACTGTTGGTCAATGTATTCGCTGGATTTTCTCTTACCTGTTCAGTTGCTCCTCTGGGGTCTTCAACTCTCTTTCCACCCGTAACAGCCCTCCCCACCCTTTCCTTCAGGATCTCTCTTGCTCTCATGACTCTACCTGTCCCGCCGTGCAGAGGACTTTTGTGTCTGTTTGCCACCCCTGCCTTCATTTCACAGCTTCATCCCAAGACGTCAAGCTGCCTGCTAGACAATTCTACCCAGACACCCTGCATTTATGTATTCAAAATTGTATTCATGACCTTCCCTCCCAAAATATTCCTCCTTTTGAATCATCTCTTAATTAAGGGACCATCAACCCTCATGGTTGGCTCAAAACTACATTGACTGGCTTCCCTACTCGTGTGTGTCTGTGTCTGTCTGTGTGTGTCTGTCTGTGTGTGTGTTGGTGTCTGTGTGTGTGTGTCTGTCTGTGTGTGTGTGTCTGTATCTGCGTGTGTCTGTGTGTGTGTGTCTGTATCTGCGTGTGTCTGTCTGTGTGTGTGTGTCGGTGTCTGTGTGTGTGTCTGTGTGTGTGTGTGTCGGTGTCTGTGTGTGTGTGTACAACCAGTCGCCAGGTGTGAGCATACTTCTTTCATTTCCCACATCAGCCTGTCCTCCATTCCCATTGTCATTCTCTCCCAGTTCAGGCCCACTCCCCTGGATTAGACAGCCTTTACCTGTTTGCCCTACTGCTATACTGCTATGGTATATCTTCCCTGCTCATTGATGCCACAATTGTCCTAAAGGATTGCTCCACTCAAAAATATTTTCCACCCAAAAAAAAAAAAGAAAAGCTTTTTTTTTTCTGAGACAGTCTTGCTCTGTCACTCAGGCTGGAGTGCAGTGGCGCAATCTCGGCTCAAGGGAATCTGCCTTCCTGGTTCAAGCAATTCTCACCTCAGCCTCCCAGGTAGCTAGAATTACAGGCATATGCCACCGCCCCCAGCTATTTTTTGTATTTTTAATAGAGACAGGGTTTCGCCGTGTTGGCCAGGCTGGTCTCAAACTCCTGGCCTCAAGTGATCTGCCTGCCTTGGCCCCCCATAGAGCTGGGATTACAGGTGTGAGCCGCTGTACCCAACAAAAAGCCTTTAAGTGCATCCCCAAGCCGTCCGTAATTTGGCCCTGTCCTGCTATTCACTCTGATCTCCTATCTCACGCAATATTCCATAACATAGGTGTGTTCCAGTTACACAGGAACACTTGTCATTGTCCTGCATCCCCACCTTCAGGGTTGGGCACATGCTGTTTTCTTGGCTTAGTAAACCCTTTCCCCAAATCTTGTCCTCCTTCAAGAACCAGGTCCAAAGCCTGCCTCCTCCATGAATCCTTTCCCAAGTCCCGCAATCAGAAGGGATCTCTCAGACCTCTGAAGTCTCATAGCCCTCATGCTTCTCTCCCGTTCTCTTTCACTCTCTGCTTCGCAGCATAGTTATCAGTGTCCACATACTTCCTCCCCTTTGTGGTATTCAAACTCCTTGAAGCCAGGAACCTAGGTTCTTTGTACAGTGCTTAGCAGATTGAGGACAACAAGAAAGACTGAATAAATAAGTGAATGGACGAATAAACGTCTTGCAGTATCACGAAGTCATCATTCTGACAGCAAATTTCAGTGCAGGTTTTTGTTTAGATGGTTGTAGAAGCCACAAGATTGATGGCCCAAATTTCCACCAATACTCTCAACCTAATCTAAAGGTGGTGGGCGGGGAGGTGTCCCTTTTGTTTTGTTTTTTAAATAATTTCCTGCCTATCCACTTATTCTCATGTAATGAATCTCTTTGCGTTAATGGTTGAGTGGAGGAAAACTGGCTAATTGAATGTTCCAGGTAGTTGCTTCTGGTTCATCTAAGTTTTATTGTTACTACAAAGTGTTGTTTCTCAAATTGTAATTGTGACCTATGTTGGCAGCACAAACTGCAGTCTAATGTTCCAGAGTTGCTGCTGGGCTGCAGAAATGCCACATCTAGCACAGTCTCCTGGAGACAGAAGGTAACCAGGACCTGTGGAACGAGAGCTAACGTTAGGTCTGTCTGAATGGGATTCTGTACCTGCCTTTCTGCTGTGAAAAGGGGCCACCACAAAAATTCTCTAAGCTCCCTTCTAGTCTCCTGGGTCTATACCAAGTTTAACCAAATTTGCCTCATGTTAACATGCCCCAGGTCAATATGATGAGCAGCCAGAGCTAAGAACCAGTGGACTAGAGGTAGATCAGATAAGCTATTAAGATAACCTAGGAGATGCAGGGATGGGGTCATGAGGTACTAAAAACAGAAGTAAGATGCACGTGAGTTGGCAATACCAAGAGGCTTGAAAGAAGAATCAATAAAACCTGCTGAATGATGGTAAAAGGGACTAAGAATTAAGAAGGACTCAAAAAGTATCCCCACATTAGAAACTAAGTATTTGAGAGAACGGCAGAGCCCATCGTCAGGGAAAAAAACGTAGGAAAATTCTAAAGTGATGCTGTTAACTAGCTGTGCAGCCTTTCAAGAATTACCTAATTTCTCTGGACCTTGGTCTACTCATCCATAAAATAATAGGGTTCAGTTATATGATGCCTTAGTTCCTTTTTAATGCTAACATGGAGAGTACTATGAATGAACTAATCTGAGGAGCGGTAGCTCATGCCTGTAATCCCAGCACTTTGGGATTACGATTAGTCAGGCGTGGTGGCACGTGCCTGTAGTCCCAGTTATGTAGGAGGCTGAGGCAGGAGAATCGCTTGAACCCGGGAGGCAGAGGTTGCAGTGAGCAGAGATTGTGCCATTACACGCCAGCCTGGGCAACGAAGCGAAACTCCATCTCAAAAGCAAAAAATGGAATTTTAAGATGTATGTGAACATTCAAATAGTGATTCACAACAAGCAACTGCATCATAGTTGTGGCTTCAGCAGTTAAAACCAAAAGAGCAGATGGAGTCCCCAGGGAAGGGCATGGAAAAGTGGGGGGAGGGAGGCTGGCAAAGGAGAGAAAGAACACAGACATTCCCATTCCCTGCTCCAGGCTCTGTGTCACCTTCCTGCTACTTTGTGACACATGAGCAGTGACACAGAGGCTACTTTCCCTCATAACCCCAACTTTAATGTATGGACACAATCATTGTACTGTGACCACTTGGAGCTAGCTACTTTCATACACTGGGTTTTTCTGATGAAAGATTGTTTGATGTTAGCATAGTACCTTCAAAAAAACAACTTGGGTCTTTTTGCAATTCCTAATGAAAATTCACTACCACAGAAAAAGCAAGTAGCAGGAATACTTAATGTCTCTTTTTATATTCAAGATGTTTCTCATATATGTGTGTGTATATGTGTGTGTGTGTGTATACACACACACACACACACACATATATATACATAAAATGCCAGAGGGGAGAAAAATTTTCTCTCCCAAGTAAAATACATCTGTTCAGTTGGCCTTTTCCATTATAGCCATCAATAGCTTATTACCTCTGGGCATACAGCAGTCAATATCTTTAGCTTGTTTTCAAAGTAAAATATCAGGCAATGCCCAGCCAAAAAAAATCTCCCTGCTTACTCACCATGTAAGTGAAATGTTGCTTGCCTTTCAGTGGTCAAATACAGTGAAACCATGTCCCAATCTCTCTACATCCAAAGCTCTAAGGCATGTAAAAGCTCTAGCTAGAAACCCCAAGTTGTGCTATTGTTGTGAAAGACTTAAATACACAAATGACCAACAAGCGTAAGAAAAGATGTTCAATATCACCAATTATCAGGGAAATGCAAATCAAAATCACATTGAGATATCACCTCACACCATTGGATAGCAACTATTAAACACACACACACACACACACACACACACATACACACACACACACCCCTGTAATCCTAGCACCAGGGGGCTGAGGCAGGTGGATCACCTGAGGTCAGGAGTTCAAGACCAGCCTGGCCAACATGGTGAAACCTCTTCTCTGCTAAAAATGCAAAAAATTAGCCAGGCATGATGGAGGGCACCTGTAATCCCAGCTACCCAGGAGGCTGAGGCAGGAGAATCACTTGAACCCAGGAGGCAGAGGTTGTAGTGAGCTGAGATCACATTATTGCACTCCAGCCTACGCAACAAGAGAAAAACTCCATCTCAAAAATAAAAATAAAAATACACAGAAAATAACAAGTGTTGGCAAGGAGGTGAAGAAATTAGAACTCTTGTGTTCTGTTTGTGGGATTTTAAGTGTGGCCATTATGGAAACGGTATGGAAGTTCTTCAGAAAAATAAATATAGAATTACCATACAATCCAACAATCCCACTTTTGGATATTTTATATATATATATAAAATTGATATATATATGCACACATAAAATATATATGCATATAAAATATATAGGATCTCAAGGAGATACTTGCACATTCATGTTGGTTGCAGCATTATTCACAATATTTATAATAACCAAGAGGTGGAGCAACCTCAATGTCCATCAACACATGAATGGATAAAGAAAATGTGGGAGGGATGTGTGTGTGTCAGTGTGTGTGTACACCTACATACAATGGAATTTCTTTTTTCTTCAACTTTTAAGTTCAGGGTACATGTGCAGGATGTGCATGTTTGTTAGACAGGTAAACATGTGCCATGGTGGTTTGCTACACAGATCATCCCATCACCAAGGTATTAAGCCCAGCGTCGCTTAGCTGTTCTTCCTGATGCTCTCCTTCCCCCAACTCCCAACAGGCCCCAGTGTGTGTTGTTCCCCCCTCTATTTGCCCATGTGTTCTCATCATTCAGCTCCTATTTATAAGTGAGAAAATGCAGTGTTTGGTTTTCTGTTTCTGTGTTAGTTTGCTGAGGATAACGGCTTCTAGCAACAACCATGTTTCTGCAAAGGACATGATCCTGTTCCTTTTTATGGCTGCATAGTACTCCATGGTGTATATGTACCTCATTTTCTTTGTCCAGTCTATCACTGATGGGCATTTAGGCTGATTCCATGTCTTTGGTATTGTAAATAGTGCTGCAGTAAACATATGCATCTATGTATCTTTATAATAGAATGATTTATATTCCTTTGGGTGTATACCGAGTAATGGGATTGCTGGGTCAAATGGTATTACAATGGAATATTATTTAGCCTTAAGAAACAAGGAAATCCTGTCATCTGCTACAACATGGATGAACCTTGAGGACATTATGGGAAGTGAAATAAGCCAGTCACAAAAAGATGAATACTGCATGATTCCACTTCTATGAGGCATCCAAAGTAGTCAGGCTCTTAGAAACAGGAAGTAGAACGTGGTTGCCAGGGGCTGGGGAGAGGGGAAAGGGTGAGTTCAATGGATATAGAGTTTCAGTTTTGCAAGATGAAGTTTTAGGGATCTGTTACACCTAACACTACTGTACTGCACAGTTACAAATGGTTAAGATGGTAAGTTTTATGTTTTTTACTGCAATAATGAAAAAAAAGACACTGCCACACAGGTGATCCAGCGGCCCTAAGCCTTCAGTGGAGGTTACTGCACGAAGGATTGCCCCCCTTGCTGAGCTTCATTTGGTACATTATGCAGCCTTCAGGACAGTTAGATAAGAGGTGCTGAGTTTCTTAAAGGAGCAATCAGTAGGAGCCAGGCAGCTCATTATCATAAGGTTGGCATTATCATCAGTTCACTCTCTAGTTATCAGGTTTTTGTTCAGCTTCTGTTTTTGCTGCTATTGTTTTGAGTCCTGTCCCTGATTGATTTTGGAAGGAGGACTCCTCCAGGGGCAGTAAGGAAGCAGAACTGCATGTATAGAAAAGGAGCTTCCAGGGTCTGGGAGGTGTCAGTGGTTTATTTATATTCCTTTGTACCCCACCTATTTTCACAATGACTCCTTATAGACAGTAGCCCAGGTTCAGTGGGGAGAAGGAATATCAGTTGTCTTGACAGCCACTCTAGGTAGGAGCTTGCAAAATAGACAAATGCTAATAGAACACAATCCTGATTCTGACTCAGAAGCACACTGACAAGGGAGAAGCCTTTCCATTCATCTTCATTGGGAGCCGCAAGTGGCAGTCTGAGGCACTCCCTATGGGAATAGGTAATGTAAATGCAAACATTGCCAGGTTATTTAGTATTGCAAAATGTGACATGAAGATCATGGCTTTCTTTTTGCCTTTCTGTGACCTTGTCTCTTTGGAAATTTTTACTAGGTTATTATCTTATCTGTTTTACAGTTCCGAAGCCACTAGATCTATTATTAGCAAGCACGATCGTGCCCAGAGCCCTATGCTTAACACTGGATGGAAAATGCAAATCAAAATCACAATGAGATATCACCTCACACCAGTGGATGGCAACTATTTAAAAAAACACATGCCTGTAATCCCAGCACTGTGGGAGGCCGAGACAGGCATACATTGTGTGAATGAATGACCGAAAAGAAATAAGGTTAAGGTCAAGCGTGGTGGCTCACACCTGTAATCCCAGCACTATGGGAGGCCGAGATAGGAAGATCGCTTGAGCCCAGGAATTCGAGACCAGCCTGGCCAACATGGTGGGACCCTGTCTCTACAAAAAATACAAAGATTAACCAGGTTTGGTGGTGCATGCCTGTAATCCCAGCTACTCAGGAGGTTGAGCATCGCTTGAGCCCTGGAGGCCGAGGCTGCAGTGAGTCATGATTGCACCACTGCACTTCAGCCTGGGTGACAGAGAGCAAGACCCTGTCTCAAAACAGAAAAAAAAAAAAAAAAAAAAAAAAAAAAAAAAAAGATTAAATGAAATAGCAAGGTCAGGTCCTTCCCTCCAGAAGGTTATGGTCTTCCAGGAAAAAAAAAAAAAACAAGCATGCCTATGAATGAAGGGGCTTAAATAATTGTGACATCATAAGAATATAATACATACACACACCCATGTGAAGGAGAATGCCCACAGAGTGAGATGGGGGCTTTTTAAAAGACAGAATTCCTACCTCTCCAGTCTTCAGCATCCCAGAAAAAAAATTATATCCCTTTAGGCCGGGTGCGGTGGCTCACGCCTGTAATCCCAGCACTTTGGGAGGCTGAGGCAGGCGGATCATGAGGTCAGGATTTCAAGACCAGCCTGACCAACATGGTGAAACTCCGTCTCTACTAAAAACACAAAAATTAGTCAGGGCTGGTGATGCACACCTGTAATCCCAGCTGCTCAGGAGGCTGAGGCAGGAGAATCACTTGAACATGGGAGGTGGAGGTTGCAGTGAGCCGAGATCACACCACTGCACTCCAGCCTAGGTAACACAGCAAGACCCCATCTCAAAAAAGTAAAATAAAATAAAATAAATGTGTATTGCTGCATAAAGTGAGTGCATTCTGAGAAAGAACTACCATATCTAACTGGTAGGCCTGGTTTCCTCCGCTTATGAAGAGAAGGTACAAAATAAACTCAATCCATAAAAGAAAGTGGTATTGGATCCAGCAGATTCTGAGGTAGATCTCGGGGGAGTACAAGTGTGCTTGAAAAATCAAAAGGCTGGAACGAAGCCTTTAATACTCACAGCAAGCTGGAGGTTCAGTTTGGACTGCTGAACAGAATGCAACAAAATCCAGTCAATTATTTTCACCTCTATAGCCCAGCAAAGAGTAAACAATTTTTCAGCTGAAATTTTTTCTCACTCTGCGTTTTTGTCATCCTTCCCTACTTGATCGTTCCTTAATCCACCCACCCCAATAAATGGGCAACTTCTACTTTGAAACAGGGAAAGATGGACTCACAGCTGGGGGTTGGAGCTTATGATAATGGGGAAAGACAGCCACAAACATCTGCTCCTGCCAGAGACCTCAGAAGAGAAAATAAAGGAAAGCTGTTTATGTTTTTCTGAATTTCTGGTTAGTAGATTACTCCAGAGAGAAGCATTTAGAAGCTTTGGCCTCACTTTTTGACCTTCAAATATATGCATATTCCCATGGTAGGAGCATAGCCAGTCTGACCTCACAGGTCTCACCCCCTTGGGGCCAGTCTGACAAGGAGAAGGGAAGGAGGGACAGAGAAGGGCCCCTCCCGCTGACTTCCCTGCACCCTTAGACAGGGGATAACACAGTCCTGGGACAGCTTCTGTATTAAGGGCCTCCTCACCCACCCATCTCACAAAGCTCTTTGAAAGGCCAATGTTCTAAAACTCCTAGGACAGACATTTTAAAAGGATGTATTTTAAATCTCAATTTTGAAAACGTTCCTACTGTCATTCTGCAAGCAGCGTTAGTTCTCAAATGATGCCCTAATGGGCTCTCTTTTTTTAGGTAACTTTTCTGATTTTAACAAAATACTACATGTTAATTATAGAATACCTCAAAAACAGAAATAATCAAAAGAGGTAAAAGAATTCTTTTTAAAAATGTAACCATTTTATTTTGAAACCTGCTTTTTTTATTTGACAATATTTTGACTACTTTTCCATGATACAAATATCCTTCTAGACCTTGTTTTTACTGGCTGCTCAGCTTTTAGTTCTATACATTTATCATTTAACCAGTCTCCTATTGGGATGACTTTTCTTTAATTTTAACTTTCTAATTTTTCCACTACTTTAAAAAAATCCTACCAAAAAACAAAATCCTTGAAGCTGTATCTTCTCATATATATCCTTGATTATTTCCTCAGGGTAACTTTGAAAAGCAAAACCAGTGGGTCGGGTATCTGCATCCTCACAGGGGGTCATGTTCTGGTTGTCATGTATAACCAGCTTTGGAGGCCACTCTTAGGTGATAAAGTAAATTATTAAAGGCTTTTTTTTCCCCAATAGCCAAACATTTATGAGCCCTGGCAGGGGCCGTGTGATGTAATGAAAGTCCCCATTGCTGAGAGTAAGCAGTAGTCCAGGATAGCTGCCCCTTTGTCCTAGTTTGTTTTCTTGCTGTAAAAGGAATACTGAGGCTGGGTCATTTATAAAGCAGAGAGATTTATTTGGCTCGTGGTTCTGCAGGCTGTGGAGCATGGCACCAGCGTCTGCCTCCGGTGAGGGCTTCAGGCGGCTTCCACTCCTGGCGGAAGGTAGAGGTAAACTGTGTGCAGCAGTCACGTGCTGAGAGAGGAAGCAAGAAAGAGGAGGGGGTGCCAGGCTCTTTTCAGCAACTCATCCCCCAGGAAACCGAGAAGGAGAACCCAGTCCCGTGAGGACAGCAGCAGGCCATTCAGAGTGAGCCACTCCAATGACCCAAACACCTCCCAGGCCCCACCTCCAACATCAGGGATCAAATTTCAGCATGAGGTTTGGAGGGTCAAAAATCCAAACTAACAGCTGGGCACAGTAGCTCATACCTGTAATTCCAACATGTGGGAGGCCAGGGCGGGTGGATCACTGGAGTTCAGGAGTTCAAGACCAGTGTGGGCAGAATGGCAAAACCCCATCTCCACAAAACATACAAAAATTAGCCAAGTGTGGTGGTATGTGCCATAGTCCCAGGTACTTGGGAGGCTGAGGCAGGAGGATTGCTTGAGCCCAGGCAGTGAGCTGTGATGGTGCCATTGCCCTCCAGCCTGGGGACAGCAAGATCTGTCTCAAAAAAATAAAGTCTGGGTGTGGTGGCTCATGCCTGTAATTCCAGCACAATGGGAAGTCAAGGCAGGTGGATCACTTGAGGCCAGGGGTTCAAGACCAGCCTGGCCAACATGGTGAAATCCCATCTCTACTAAAAATACAAAAGTTAGCCAAGCATGGTGGTGCATGCCTATAGTCCCAGCTACTTGGGAGGCTGAGGCACGATAATCACTTGAACACAAGAGGCAGAGGTTGCAGTGAGCCAAGATGGTGCCACTGCACTCCAGCCTGGGTGACAGAGCAAGACTCTGTCTCGAATATGTATCTCCAAACTATAGCACCTCCACACCCAGCAAAGCCCTGACCTCATGGAAATGGCTATGCAATGGCTCCACTGCAAATTCTCAAACCTCCCCTCAAGCTCTAACACAAGAGGACTCCCTCCAACACTGGAAAAGAGAGTGAGGACCAACAATTGCATAATATTTATGTATATGTACAGTTTGTTTTATTTTTATTGCTCCTTCCATTTTCTTCAGTTTGTTTTTAAACAGCAGTAACAATATTTCTCAGAAACAGAGGGCTGTGTACAACCTTGTAACATACTTCCTTGACAGTTTAAAAAAACCATTGGCCCTCTCCAGCACCTCAGAGCTCGCCTCCATCTGTGTACTGTATTTCTTTGGGGAAGAGCAATTAGTCAAGAGAAAGCTGAAGCCCATGACATCTCTGACATGACTATGGCTTTCTTCTGAAATGTGATGGGCCGTAAGAGCTTTTCAGACATTTCTCTGAGAATAAATGCCAGGCAGGCTTCATTTGCCAGTGACAGAACTGACCTATGGCACACTAAACAGTGACTAATCCACAGAATCAAACCAGGTCAATGCTCCAGGTGGGGACTGGCCTTCGCCAGGAGACCACTAGCTTCTGGCTCCAGAGGTATCACTGGGCAAGGCAGAGTTGTGTGGCCTGTTCCTATTAACTTGAGTGTGAAAGTGCTTCAACGGGGGTTTGCTGCTGAGTTGGTGATAGTAGAGGGAGCCAGTGGAGCCCATGTTAGTTATCATTCTTCCTGGTGAGAATGCCTTCGCTTGCAAATATGTGCTGATTCATTAAGAAAGTCCTCATAAAATGTTTTCAGGCACAATGAGAGCTAGAGCAGACAGGCCCCGGAGAATCCCTTACGTCAGATAAAGATAGATCAGGCCCATGGAAGAATGATCACCACCTTGTAGCTCAGAAATCTAAGACACAAACAGCATTTCTGACCACCCTAACCTGTAAACCTGAGAGAGAAACAAACATTTCAATTCCCCTGCTTTCTCTCTAATCATACAATACTCTCAGCTGAACAGCAGTAGCCTTTGCTAAATCCTCTTGTGTCATTCAGTTGCTGTTCAAAGCAGATGTCCCAGGCATGTTTAGAAAGTGTCTTGTGTGGCCACCTTGACTGAGTTGAGAATGTTTATTCCTATCCAACATTCACTTTCAACAGCCATCTTCTCTCTTTTTTTGTAATATTGACATAATTTGAAGAGCCTATGGTGTGGAAAAATGAGACTAAATAAATCACAATTCTGGCCAATCACCTTGGCCTAAAACCATCAAGCAATTTAAATATGAGATCCCTAAGGTTCAGACAGGTTTACAGCTAAGGGCAAAAACTATTCAAGGACAAAATTGAGTATGAAAATGTGTTATATAAACACAGATGTAACATTTAATACATATGTAATAGCTAGCAAAACGAGTTGAGGAAACTTTCAGATGAGAAAAATAGAAAATCTGAACCATCTACCAGGCAAATTTTCTCTATTGTGAACGATTTATTGACCTTTTACATAAGTATCATACAGCTCTCATTATCAGTCCCAATGTATAAAATGGTATTTGAAAAGAGAAAGAGCGACATATTTCATAGGCCAAAGGACCATAAGATGTTAGAGTGAGCATTTCATTGCCACGAGTACAAATGTGTGGAAAATTACAGATATCAATTCTGAAGCACATCGGTGTTCAGCGAGACCCTGAAAACCTGGCATTCTCATTTGCCCCTTCTGAGCTAAATAAGAAAACGTTGCAACATCTCTGCAATGTTTTAAAAGAATCATTGCATCGATGGTTTTGCTCTGCCAGGTATACTGTTACAGGATGTCGTCTGGCACAGTCTCGCAAACTGTATCCTTGGAACTGATGGGTTTTGTTTACCAAGTTCACATAGATCCCACCGCCCACATACACAACTAGAAGTGGAGCAAAGGTGTTAAAGGCTGTTAGGGGCTCTACCGTGAACCACTTAAAAAAACATCATAGGACTGCAATTCTGTCTGCAACCATTTGTTATAGGCAAGAGCAGATCGCAGGAGTAAGTACCGACGTCTCAGCCATGATTTGCGGTGGAAGAATGGCTGAGAGAGGAATTAAGCAGGAATGGCTGAGCAGTGCAACAGACATCAGCCAAGGTATGAGCACTAAGTAAAATGTATGGAAGGAAAAACTTCAACTCTGGGCCTTAGCCCTAACTGCTCTGAGCCAAAGATGAATTTAAGCTCCTCTTATTCCTCATCTTTACACTTGTTCTTAGCTTGCAATAACCATTTCCGGGGAGAAGCACTTTACTAATGAGACTGGTAATGTGGTGGAAATTATGAGATGCCATCTCATCTTTTATTTCACAATGTCTCTTTCTCATCATGTCCTGTCCTTTAAACAAAAGCAGCACATCTTAAGTCGGAGGGTAAAAGGAAAGAATAAATTAAAATTAAATTTGAAGTCTTTTTTTTTTTTTTTTTTTTTTTGAGGCGGAGTCTCACTCTGTCACCCAGGCTGGAGTGCAGCGGTGCAATCTCAGCTCACTGCAACCTCCGTCTCCCGGATTCAAGCGATTTCCCTGCCTCAGCCTCCCAAGGAACTGGGATTACAGGGGCACGCCACTAAGCCCTGCTAATTTTTTTTTGTATTTTAGTAGAGACAGGGTTTCACCATGTTGGCCAGGATGGTCTCGATCTCCTGTCCTCGTGATCCACCTGCCTCAGCCTCCCAAAGTGCTGGAATTACAGGTGTGACCTGCCACACACAGCCTGAAGTCATTTCTTAAAATTATCCAGCTTTCCTTATATTCATTGGAAATCCCCCAGAATGTCTTAAAACTAAGACCAGAAATTGATGGAACTACTTATGTTTCAGGCTTATCCTTAGATGGAAGCCCTGGGACAAACCACTTCCCTGACCCAAAAACAGCATGAAGTGAAAGTCCGTTTTATACAAAACTATCATCAGAAGAAAAAAATGGGAAGAAAATCTAAATTAATAGAGTTCTTTTTCGGGGGGTAGTGAGAAATACCACCCAGATCATACATTTTTATAATATTATCCAAATTGCTTCTAACTGATATTTTAGTAATCGGGTGGGGGCGGGGGGAATATTTTTAATGAACATGAGGAGCAAAGAGGAAGAAGGTGAGAGAGTGACTCCAACTGACACATCCATTGTGACGGTCATATGTAGAGATATGCATATGTGAAAATACAGATTGTAGTCACAGGACCTGAGTACTAGGGGAGTCACTGTTTTCTCCACTGGGGCGTTCTTCCTAAGGCACTACATTCCTTCAAGCATAAGAGCAAAGCAATAAACCCAATTTAACATACCCTGCATATAGAAGATATGCCAGTGAAGACATCATAATGTCCATTTGGTTGCCATTTAATTTCAGAGTCTCCATTCCAAAATGTCACCTGGGCAAGACTTTCTCTTAAATTGATTCATTCCTCAAATCAACAAAGCTTTTGGTACAAGGCACTTACTTTGGCACTGTGAAGAATGGAAAGATTAATAAGCCACAGCTGTTATCTGATAGGCAAAGCCAAGACAATCCTATCAGCAAGTAAACCGCAGCCAACGTGTGCTCAGAAGAGGGAAAAGTGCATTTTCTCTGTGAGCTTATCAAAGAGGGCTGCAAGAATATGGCGGTGTCTGAGCTGAGCCAGGTGTTAGGAGGCAGAGAGGCAGTAGGGCAATCCAGTCATAGGCAAAATCAATGCAAGCAAGAGCTGGGGCTGAGGCATAGAAAGGAGTGTGACTGGAATGTAAGGTGTCTTCCCAAGAGACGGTGGGAGGCAGACAAGGCCCACAGTGCAGGCCCAGACCATCCATAGAAGCAAGACAGAGCGGGCAATCAGAGCAGTGGGGCAACAAAGGAGTCCCTGGAGCTGGGGGCCACAAGGACAATATTGCAGCCATGGCAGTGTTGCAGGTGAGCAGAGACAAGGGCCTCTACCCGGGTGGGAGTGGAAAGCCAGGCAGAGACCCAGGAGCTGCAGTTTCCCGACTAAGGGAAACCAGAGGAGGACAAACCCTGAGGCTTGGCTCCTGAGTGACTGCTGGCAGAGGAGAGATGTGGGGGTGTAAGAAGATGGCAGGTTTAGGGCAAGGGACAAGGTCATCATTAGAAAATCCAAGAAGGCTCGGCGGCCTTCTAAAAGGCAACAGGCTACCATGCAGAATCTAGGCTGGTGCAATTACAGGCTCACCAGGAGATGATTCTGTTCATTTTCTCCTCCCCAGGCAGTTCCATGCCGACTTCCCCAGACAGCTGAGCCAGATACATATCTAGGAAAGAAGATTCCACTGACACCCGCTCCCCATTTTAATTGCCTTCAAGGGAGAATTTATTTGTGGATAATCTAAATCATCCTCCCCCAATCTCTGTGTCTTTCCTATTAAGACGATGCACAGAGAGCACAGAACCACCATCGTCATCCTATGGTTCTCTAAGAAGTGCTCATTCTGTCTAGTCAGTATTAAAACTTTTACATCCTATTGATGTGGGTTTGGACTCTATATTATATAGAGATCTATAAGCAGTTACCTAGTTATTTAGCTAGTGATACAAAATGTCCATAAACTACTTTATATTGCCAATTAATATATTTAATATTTAATGTTATAAACCAACGTGTAATATATGACTTTTAAATTATTCAGTCCATATATGTTTTCATTAGGGAAGAACATTTTATTCGCATACTTATGATACCATCTCAAGACTTAATATGGCTTAATTCTATTAATAAAAACTAATTTAAAAGTCATTATCTTTTTTAATTACAGCTTTTGATTTAGTTCTTCCCTGCTCTGCAAATATGGGTAGCTGGAGCCATCATTCAATTGGTCCATAACTAACTTTGGTTTTTTTCTTTTTTTAGAGCTATCATGAGTTGCTTGGTAGAGGAAGTTGATCAAAAGGAATGTCCTCATAGGTCACACATGCAGCCCCATGACTTGGCCATATCTCAGCTTATCAGAGCTCTATGCAGATATTTATCCTCAAATGAATATGTTAGTGAATTCTATTCCAGGTCAAATCTTTAGCTTGCAGAAGACATGTTGAAGGTAATTAAAAACGTGTGGTCAGCAGTCTCACCTATGATGATGACCCACATTTTCACTGGGCGTGATATTGGACACATTCCTTTTTTTTTTTTTTTTTTTTTTGAGACACAGTCTTGCTCTGTCACCCAGGTTGGAGAGCAGTGGTGCAGTCTTGGCTCAACGCAATCTCCACCTCCCGGGCTCAAGCAATTCTGCTGCCTCGGCCTCCAGAGTAGCTGAAATTACACATACCCACCAACATGCCTGGTTGATTTTTTTTTTTTTTTTTTTTTTTTAGTAGAGACAGGATTTCACCACTTTGATCAGGCTGGTCTCAAACTCCTGACCTCAAGTAATCCACCCATCTTGGCCTCCCAAAGTGCTGGGATTATAGGCATAAACCACCGTGCCTGGCCCACATTCCTATTTCTGGTCTTTTTAGGCCCCAGAGAAAGTGGGATGCCTTCCCTTGGTATTAAGTTCCTAACTCTCCTGAATTTCTCAACTGTGCGTTCATCATTCAAGTTCTTCCAGGTCTGAGACGCCGGAAACCATCTAGTTCTTAACCTTGGCATTGACGGGAAGGATGCAAGGCCACTGAATGTCCAATACAGCAAGTATCACAAGGCTTATATATTAGCACTTAGTATAGCATGGCTGCTGGCAGGGAAAAGTTAAGGGAGAGAGAATGGAGATGAAATGTAACATCTCCCATCCAGAGTATGGGTTCTGTGGGATAAGGCTATAAAGCACCCTGCATGCACGCTCTTTACTAAGAGAATTGTACATAACTGTAAAGGAAACTGGAGTCAGGCTCTGATTAAGTGAATCTTCAAATCTCAGATGAAGGCAAAGAGGGCTTGTCTCACATATAAACATAACCATAAAATTGTTGACTGGAACTGAAAAGGCTCATGAAAATGCCATCATTATTCAGCTTCTTTTTCTCAAAGATGTATTTCTGAGGGACTTTTCTATATCTTTATATTACTCAGTATGTAATTCTATTAAAGTGCTTAACACATTGTATCATATTTATTTCTTCAGGTATTCTTCTCCCTTCCCTAGAATGTGAGCTCCTCAAGGTCATGAAGAGCAGTGTTTCTAAATTCATTTTCATATTCCCAATGGCTAGCACACTGCTCTACCTTAAGGATATAGATAGGTCTGCCGGGCGCGGTGGCTCACGCCTGTAATCCCAGCCCTTTGGGAGGCCAAGGCGGGCGGATCACGAGGTCAGGAGATCGAGTCCACCCTGGCTAACACAATGAAACCCCGTCTCCACTAAAAATACAAAAAAATTAGCCGGGCGTGGTGGCGGCGCCTGTAGTCCCAGCTACTCGGGAGGCTGAGGCGGGAGAATGGCGGGAACCTGGGAGGCGGAGCTTGCAGTGAGCCGAGATCGCGCCACTGCACTCCAGCCTGGGCGGGCCACAGAGCGAGACTCCGTCTCAAAAAATAAATAAATAAATAAATAAATAAATAAATAAATAAATAAAGGATATGGATAGGTCACCCAGTGTTTGATGAAATGAGTGAATGGATGAATGAATGACAAAACTAAAGAAAACAAGACCCCAACCAAAGATCATTAAATGGCTGTTGCTGTTCTATATACCTGTGTCTCTATAATTTAAGTACATCCTTAGATTTACTTTTGTTTTGGTTTTATTTTATTTATTTATTTACTTATTTATTTTTGAGACAGAGTCTCGCTCTGTCACCAGGCTGGAGTTCAGTGGCACAATCTTGGCTCACTGCAACCTCTGCCTCCCAGGTTCAAGCAATTCTCCTGCCTCAGCCTCCCAAGTAGCTGGGACTACAGGCACGTGCCACCACGCCCGACTAATTTTTGTATTTTTAGTAAAGACGGGGTTTCACCATGTTGGCCAGGATGGTCTCTATCTCTTGACCTCGCAATCCACCCGCCTCGGCCTCCCAAAGTGCTGGGATTATAAGTGTGAGCCACTGCACCCGGCCACATCCTTAGATTTCTAAGAGAGACTTATCAAATAAAGTCTCTTGAGTCCCAAGTTTCTATTCACATTTGGCCTTTATTCCCATTTTTAGCAAAAGGTAACACTGAGATTCTATGAAAGGCCACCTTAACTTTGCCATTCATTCCATCTCTTAATGGGAGCCAATTGTGTGTGCGCACACACACACACGGTACATTAGCCTCACAAGGGCACTGACTTTGTCTATCTTGTTGATCATTGTATCCTGACTACCTACCAAGTCCCCAAAAATATGTGTCAGCTGAAAAAATGAATTAAAGATTTCACAGTGTTCTGTCATACTAACCAGTCTTCCATACTGCTGTGAAAAAGAAAATGAACAAAAAGCTATACTAAAACTCCGCATTGATTCAAAGTGATTTGCTAGTGTTCAGCAAAAGGAGAATCTAGAGTCTGCAGATGTGTGAATGCCATTGTGGGTGGCTCTTACACCTCTATCATTCTGTCTCTGGAATGGCAGTAACTGCAACTGACCTGTCTTCCTCATAGCTATGTCCGAGAGAGGAAAAAAAAAGATCTCTTCTCTAGTCCTATACAGACATACACACATGCCCGTATTAGTTAAAGCAGCCATATGTCTACTTAGAAATAATGCATGACAAACTTAAAAAGTGAGAGAATGCTATAAGAACTCTGGGTCCTGAAAAGGAAACATTAATGGTACTGTAAAGTTTGGAGTTGGGGGAGTCACATTATTTTAATGAATGTTTCTCATAAAATAATAGAATAACAATGCCCTCCTCATAACAGAAGTGCAAGTTATGACACAAATTATCCCAACGGTTTTTCATTTACCTTTAATCATGCTACCCTGGGAAAATAAAGGAGTAAAGAGAAGGAGCTTGAACCTGAAAGATTTCTATTCTAGTAACTGGCCCAATCCATTGTCACTATTCTTTTTTGCATTTGTTTTAGGTGAAAGTCTGGCAAAAATCAAATTTAGTAAAACTAGTAATTATACCAAAAATACATTAGTTCTCAGTTTGTTAGTTTTTGAGGCTGAAACTTACACCTCTTAAGGTTTATAATTATTTTCCCTCAGTAAATTGTGGATTCCTGTGTTCTAGGGAAAGGCATTGCCAAAAATAAAGTGCAAAGCTGCTTAGTCTTCACTCTTTCCTAAGTAAACAACAATGTGTAAGTGAAAAGGAACCTTCATTCAGGTAGCTGGAATGAGTGGTGGATTTTTTTCTTTCCACAGAGACTCACATTAAAGCACCCAGACTTCAGGTGAGAAGAATCAGATGTGGTCTTTAGCACTAAAGGAGCTTGAGTTAGTTTCAATCTTTCCCCATCAACACGCCACAAGCATTCAACAAAGTGCTGGTGGAGGGTCAAAGGATGCACAGGCGGACTCTGGACAGCAGCAGGCACCTTTTCAGGCTCCTCCATAATGATCTAGCCGCCTTGGAAGAATGACTTGCCGAAAGGCCTCTCAGAGGATTAACAGCTCCAGTTAGCCCCTTCACGGTTGTCATTTATTTCAGTGCCGTCAGCAATCATTCCTGAGTTGAGCCGTAATGAATAGAGAATGATGTAAATGCGCAGGCAGACTTCAAGAGGGTTTAGACGTCTCCGTGGGAGGTGTCACGTCATGCCCATTGCCACCTGACCTGACGCAGGGCTGTCTCTAAGGCGAGGTGACCGGCCCGGGTGCGGTTCCCAGAGGTCCTCCCGCGCTTCCAGAGCTGAGCCCCGCTGCTCTACGTCTACCTGAGGGATCCTCAGGATCCTCTCATTCCCAGTCGAGGGACCACCACCTGAACCCTTGTGGGGTGACGTTACCCACCCAGGGAAGGTTGAGAAAGGGGTGGAATCGGGCACCCCCTTCCTGACCCTGCGCTGAGCCGGGCGGGGTTGGGAACGCTGCGAGAAGGGAACCCGTGGGTGGGGATGTGAGGCTGCGGCACGACCAGGGGCCGCCAGGGGGCGCCCGTCCTCCTTCCTGCTTGTGCCTCCCCTCAACCTCGCTCTGCTTGGGCAGAGGGTGGGGAAGACTAGAATTCAGCTCTCACTCCCGCCCGCCTGCAAGGTGATCCAAAGGAAGTCGCTTACCCTCCTGGCATTTTCCTTTGGAAAAGACATACAACAATAGTCCCCGCCCACAAGCCCCAGAGGGTTGCCCCAAGAGCACAAGGAGATGTCTCAGGAATGCTCTGGCAATGGCAGCCTATTTGCACGAATTATTACTAATAATGTCTTCCTTGTTCAAGTCAAACAGACGTCTGTATGAGCACAGTTGCACGTATGCTAGGAGCTGCCCTCTAAGTGACTCTAAGTGACATTAATGTGAGGATTAACCCCCAAGCTGCAGAATGAATGGTATTAGCAGGTTGCTAGGAGGTTCATCCCGCAAAACTGCAAACATCCGCCTGGGTCTGTAGACTTCAGGACTGAGCTAGAATGAAGCAAGTCTACTGCCCTGGAATAACTCCCCACATTTTTCAAGCAATTTCTGCAGTTCATTTGTTTCGAGCACCTTTGAGTTCCTCTGGCATAATCACTCTACCCTTTGTCAACACAAAATGATTGTTTAAACGACTCAATCAGATCATGCCATGGGCGACTATTTCCATTTATTATGATTTATTGCCTGTTTAGCACCAATGTGCCAGGCACATTCAACAGAACCGCCTCTAAAATGGTTTTTCTTTCTGCTCTGGAGGCCCACAGAATAAAAACAACCTGCTCAGAGTAAAGGAAAGATCATCCACACTGATGAGGGTCAGTGACTAAGGACATCTTGGAAAGAAGGTCTAATTTTCCAAATGATAAAGAACAAGACTTTTTCATTGTGATGGGTCCTCCTATTGACCTAGAGCACAAAATAAATTGATTAAAGACAGAGAATTCCAGGTTTTCTACCAGGCAGGGAAGAGATTTGTCATGGATAAACCAAAGTCACACAATCCCTCTTGAAGGCAGGAATCTGGTATCCCTAGTCTTTGGTCCCCAGAACCAGCCCCACACTGGCACCTTTAGACACTGAGTAAATGCTTAATTGATTAATTCAGCTGTGAGAGATCACATCTACAATTTAGAGAACTGAGATTTTTTTTTAACTCAGTTTTTCAAAGAAGAGCCTGTATAATTTCAATTCTTCCCTCAGCTTATTGCCAGTCAAAGAGAGGAAGGGCCAGGTACTTGGCTGCAGTGTCTGAACCAGCTGCAAATCTCAGGAATGTGTTACCTGGATAAACAGGCTCTAAGATGTTCTTTATAACAACAGCAACTAACTTACTAACTTAAAAAAAAAAAAAAAAAAAATCCTGTAAGTGAATATTAGACACCCATTAGAATCACTTGTGAAAACTTAAAAACACTATTACCGTACTATTCAGACACCCTCTCTGGAATCATAGCTATGGCAGTCAAGAGGTGTGTCCTGGCTATGCCAGTAACGTGACGTGAGTTAGGCTCAGTGAAAACGCCCACGAACTTAACTGAACCAACAGGCACTGTGAGGGTCTGAAAACAAAAAGTGTCCTGTGAAGCATAGGATTTCTCATTCTTCCTGCAACTATCATTCACTTCAGTGTCCTGGCTGAAGCTCTTCTTTCTTTCCTCAACTTCAGTTCACCTACAGTTTACAAAGTGAACTCACAGACTAAATGGTAACTTTAGAGCCATCTCGAACTTCAATGGACATGTGAATCCCTGGAGAGCTTGTTAAAATGCAGATTCAGATTCAGTGGGTCTAGGTGGGGAGTCTGCATTTCTAGCAAGTTCTCAGGTGATGCGGTCCATGGAGGACACTTTGAGTAGCAAGGATATAGACACTCATACAAATTTTTTCCTGCAAATTTTACAAAGTATGTGATATCCTTAAATTTTTTGCATTTAACAATACAGTACTACAATAAAATTAGAGTTTAACATCAAGTTGGTGTTTCATATGAATACATTACAGGTGCAGGTCCTGATCTAGTTACACATATGTGAAATATATACATACGCCACATTCATCTAAAAAATTAAGGCAGCTCCACTTTCAAGAAAGGGGAATGAGTAATCTCTGATTTTATTCTTCATTCAATTAATATGTACTCAACACTTAACATGTGCCCAGCACTGTGTTAGCGGGCTGAAATTGCAACAGTGAACAAGACAGATCCCAGTCCCTTTCTACCAGAATCTATATTCTAGTAAAGGGAGACAAACTTACAAAAAAAAGAGCGAACATAAATTATAGTAAATGTTGTAAAAGAAACAAAGAAGGAACTAAAATAGGAAATAACCCCTTTGGACAAGGTGGGAAGAGAGGCCTCTCTGAGGAGGTGACGCTGATGGCCAAAGATCTAATCCTGCCACGTCTACTCCTGTGAAGAGACAAAGCACTGAGTTTTTAGACTCCAGACATGCACACAGCCCGGGAACCAGTTCCTACTGCTTCAGCAAAGGTACTGAACAGAAAGAAACGGGGACCATTCTACAGCAGCTCCACCAACATAAATCCTCTCCCCTCAGCTCTGAGATCTTTTTTCCAGCCATCCTTTGGCTCCCCCTCCCTGGGGTGCTGCACTGACACCCTCTGCAGGGGTTGCTGACACAGGAGGGTTTTTCCATGTTTGCGTCACACGTCTATAAAAATTCAAGGCTTGATAAACCACCATCTGTAAGGATAGTCAAATTGCTTCTTGTATTTCTTTCCAGCTCAATTTTACTTCTGACAAAGTGACTCCAATGAAAAACCTTATCTTGCACTAAAATGAAATTAAGCCTGCTTGAAATCGGCCATTATATATGAACCCTAAATGCTACAGAAATTGATACCAATCAGTTTGTTTCTAGGAAGGCATCCTGGGACTGTTTGCAGAAATAAGAATTCATAGGCAGGTTTTATCAACACCGATGAGGGCTCAGATGGTTCCAAATAGTCTCATCTTTTGTCCTTTATTATCACAGCAGGAAAGATGCAGGGGTCTTTCACAACACCACGAGTAGGAAGAAAAAGTTTTCTGCATCCTCAGCTGCCTTATGGAGAAAGAAGCCTGCAGCAACCAGGAGCTTGCAGCTGGAGCTAAGGACATCATAGGCCCCCCGCCACTCCACCCCCACCCTACATTCAAAGAGAGGCCTGTGACCCCAACTGGGCTAGGCACACCCAGGGCCACTGTCTGCCCAAGGCTCATGTTAATCAGCCCCTGCTTGCCTTTAGGAGAGCTCCTTTTACCTGGATGCCTTGGGAACACTGGTTCTTGCACAGGGGGGTTATCCAGGTGGCAGACCTACCAGGTTCTCTGTTCATCCTTCTCTAGGGCTATCATAGCATCTTCTGCAGGCTACACGGGAAAGAAGCGATAGACCTACACCTCTCCTTTTCACTCCTTATGGGAGCTTTAGATAAAAGTTACCTAAAGGGGCCAAGCGTGGTGGCTCACACCTATAATCTCAGCACTTTGGGAAGCCAAAGTGGGTAGACTGCTTAAGATCAGGAGTTCCAGACCAGCCTGGGCAACATGGAGAAACCCCTTATCTACAAAAAATACAAAAATTAGCTGGGCATAGCAGACACCTGTGGTCCCAGCTATTCAGGAGGCTGAGGTGGGAGGACTGCTTGAGCCCAGGAGGTCGAGGCTGCAGTGAGCTATGATCACCCCTGTACTCCAGCCTGGGCAATAGAGCAAGACCCTGTCTCAAAAAAAAAATAAAAAGTTACCTAAAGAGGGTAAAAGGGGACAATCTCTGGATGAGTCGCTTAACTTCATTGAACCTCTGTTTCTTCATCTGTGTAATGAAAACAGCAGCAGTATCTACTTCTTAGGTTTGTTATGAAACTTAAACGGCAGAATACATGCACAGCATTGAGTATGAACAGCACGTGCCCAGTAAATGTTGGCTGTTTTTTTTACCATTATTATTAGTATTTACAAGTGCTTACTATATGCCAAAAACCATGTTAGACGCTCATTTAATTTTTATGAAAATTTGCATAATTTTGATTTTTTAACAGCTCTTTGGGATAGATATTATATCACTCATGATTGGAGAAGTTAAGTAATTTGCACAAAGCCACACAGCTGGTCAGAAGTGAAGCTAAGATCCATATCTACACTGCCTCACTCTAGATTTCAGTTCTTTCCTATCCTGGCGTTCATCGATACTGACGTCACAAAGTCAGCTACTGAAATGGAATTCATTCAGTAGGTAATCCACCTCAGGTTGCTACTGGCAAACATTTGGATAATATGCCTTAAAAAATACACACACACACACACAAAAACATGCGTTGGCCAATACCTGATGAAAAATGCTTTGAAATGTGAGGCTTTAAAATAATATTCACCACATTGTATTCTTATTGTTTTTAAAGTAAAATTAAATTTAACACAAATTTACTGTTGGGCAAAACTTTTTGGAAAGCAATACTAACAAAGAAGCTTTAGAATACAGTCTCTGTCTTCAAGGACTAAATCATTTAATTATGAAAGAAAGACATAAAAAGGAGAGTAAACGCATGAAGAAGCAAGGGATAGGCTAAGAGTTTACTACAATAAAGTAAAAAAAAAAAAAAAACCATTCAGACCACAATTAGATGTCAAACAAGAGGGTATATTTTAGGAAGCAGAATACAGGCTGGACTGACAAGTGGAAGCCAGTGGCCAGATGGCCTGTCAGGATGATGTTATAACATCTCATTTTAAGGCATTAAGGGCTGAGGTCAACCTCGGAAGAGTGGGAATGAACCCAAGGAACGTTCTGAAAAAATACTGAGGGAACTTAATGACTGATTTATACAGAGATTAAGGGAAAGGAAGAGGTTAAAGGAGATTTCAGAATCACCACACTGGGCAGGTCCAAACCTGCTTGTTCAGTCTGTTCCCAGTCTCAACTATGGCATCACCATCCACCGTCACACAAGCTGGAGCCCTAAGGGTCACTTGGGACCCCTCGTTCACTCACTCCTACCCCCACACATCTCCTCAGTCCCGCTATTTCTCTCCTCCACTACCTTCCAGAGCTGATCCCTCCTGCTCTGCTTTGACCTGCCCCGTCCCATCTCTCACCTGCACAGCACCCCTGCCTGCGACCATGGCTCCTCATCTCATCTCAAGGCTGCATCAGTACCCATGCCAGGGATCTAACACACACTTCTGATGCTCAGGCTTCAAACCTTCCAGTGCTACTCCAGCACCTGCACAGTGGACGCCATAGTCCTGTGTATGTCCTGCAAATGCAGAAGCGCATCATGGCTTCCTCTGCAGCACACTGCACCTCACATCCTGTGTTTCAACCACGGAATCCATGTGGAGTCCCCCCAAATACCATGCAGGAGGCACAGAACTTAAACAGGTGTGTTGTGGGAAGTCAGGGACCCTGAATGGAGGGACCGGCTGAAGCCATGGCAGAAGAACATAAATTGTGAAGATTTCATGGACATTTATTAGTTCCCCAAATTAATACTTTTATAATTTCTTACACCTGTCTTTACGGCAATCTCTAAACATAAACTGTGAAGATTTCATGGACACTTATCACTTCCCCAATCAATACCCTTGTGATTTCCTATGCCTGTCTTTACCTTAATCTCTTAATCCCGTCATCTTCTTTGTAAACTGAGGAGGATATATGTCGCCTCAGGACCCTGTGATGACTGCGTTAACTGCACAAATTGTTTGTAGAGCATGTGTGTTTGAATAATATGAAATCTGGGCACCTTGAAAAAAAGAACCAGATAACAGTGATGTTCAGGGAACAAGGGAGGTAACCTTAAACTTACTGCCAGTGAGCCGGATGGAACAGAGCCATATTTCTCTTCTTTCAAAGGCAAATAGGAGAAATATTGCTGAATTCTTTTTCTCAGCAAGGAACATCCCTGAGAAAGAGAATGCGCCCCTGAGGGTAGGCCTATGAACGGCCCCTGTGGGGGTGGCCGCCTTTTACGGTTGAAGCCGTAGGGATGAAATAAGCCCCGGTCTCCTGTAGCACTCCCAGGCTTATTAGGACGAGGAAATTCCCACCTAATAAATTTTGGTCAGACAGGTTGTCTGCTTTCAAACCCTGTTTCCTGATAAGATGTTATCAATGACAATGCATGCCCGAAACTTCATTAGCAATTTTAATTTTGCCCCATCCAGTGGTCCTGTGATCTCAGTCCTGTGATCTTGCCCTGCCTCCACTTGCTTTGTGATATTTTATTACCTTGAGAAGTATGTGATCTCTGTGACCCACACCCTATTCGTGCACTCCCTCCCCTTTTGAAAATTGCTAATAAAAGCTCGCTGTTTTTATGGCTCGGGGAGCATCACGGAACCTGCCGACATGTGATGTCTCCCCTGGACACCCAGCTTTAAATTTCTCTCTCTTGTGCTCTTTCCCTTTATTTCTCAAACCAGCCAAGACCCCTAGGAAATAGAAAAGAACCCATGATAGATATCAGGGGTGGGGTCAGGTGAATGAATGAGTGGATATAAGACTGCAGGAAAGTCAGCATTATGTGGCTGATTCTAGAAAATAATGAAAAGCTTAGTCTGGGTGTATAAAAGTGAGATATTTCAGCTGAGTGCAGTGGCTCATGCCTGTAATCCCAGCACTTTGGGAGGCCAAGGCAGGCAGATCACTTGAGGTCAACAGTTGAAGACCAGCCTGGCCAACATGGTGAAACCCTGTCTCTACTAAAAATACAAAAATTAGCCAGGCGTGGTGGCACACACCTGTAGTACCAGCTACTAGGGAGGCTGAGGCAGGAGAATTGCTTGAACCCAGGAGACAGAGGTTGCAGTGAGCCAAGATCATGCTACTGCACTCCAGCCTGGGTGACAGAGCAAGACTCCATCTAAAAAATTCAATAAAATAAAATAAAATAAAATGAGATATTTGGTTTTTTCCTCTTTTCAAGGTAGGCAAGAGCTGGATGTGCTTCAAAGTAGAAGAGAAGGGACCACTTGAAAGAATGGCTGATTATGAAAGAAATAGGGAATGATTCTGCTGCTTATAATAAAATTATGATCAGCTAGTCTTCACCTAATGACCGTTTCCTCAGGGAGGCCTCCCTGAACCCCTAAATGAGAGTACCTCCTTCATTAAATGCTTCTGTAGCACCTTTTGTCTTTTTTTCCCTCAACTTTCTTTTCATCACATTTGAAATCAGTTGTTCTATGTTTACCTCCTATAATAAGCTCCTTAAAGGCACATCACTTTGTCATAACATATTAAACTTAAAACACAGCACCTGACACAAAATAGATGTTCGATATTAATTAGCCACAAGATTAGTAGAATTTCTCCACCCTAAGAGTGAGCGTGCTTCTACTCGTCAATACAAATAATACAGAAATTTGCCGGTAAGAGAATCGAAAACACCACAATAAGTTGTAATTCACATGTAGTTTATATGTTGGTATTCTGGGTTGACTCATCTGTTTAGGTAAGACAGAGGGATTGAGCATCACTCTCCTGCTTAAAAAATCTCACTGGCAGCCCATTGCCTACAGGGTGAGGGTCCCACTCCTTGGTTGGCACATAGGGTTTCCCCCAACTTGCCTTCTGAGCCTCTACCTCTTCCACCACCACCCCGTGCACCCCTCCCTCTTCCCACAGCAGTCCACTGAGCTCAGCCCTTGTTCATCCCACTTTCTGGGATACTCTTCCCTACTCCCTGCATCTAGTGGACTCTTATTCTCCCTTCAAACTCAAACTCACACTTTCCCTAAGGCCCATATACAGAACAATCTGTTCTCTTCCCGCTCACTCCACAGCACCCTGTACTTCCCTCTAGAAGTCTAGAAATTTGAAATAGTACCATGAGTTCCCTGAAGGCACTGTGTCTTGTTGTTCTTTACTTCTCCAGCGCCTTGCACAAGCCTGTATAAAAATTAGTAGTTTCTTTTTTCTTTTTTTTTGAGACAAGCTCTTGCAGTGGCTCACTGCACCCTTGATCTCCTGGACTCATGTGATCCTCCCACCTCAACCTCCCAAGTAGCTAGGACAACAGGCACGCACCATCACACCTGGCTAATTTTCTTTTTTGTAGCAATGGGGTCTTGCTATGTTGCCCAGACTGGTGTTTTCTAGTGAATAAATAAAACTCTGGGTCCTCCTTGACTGCTGTCTTTCCTCACACCCCATATTCAATCCATCAGCAGGTCCACTCTAGTCTATCTTCAAAAAGATATCCTGAATCCAACCCCTTCTCACTACCTCCATCATAACCACCCATATCCAAGCTACCATCACGTCTTGTTTGAGCTACCACAGTAGCCTCCAGACTGCTGTCTTGATTCCACCTGCAATCTGTTTTGCACACAGCAACTGTGTTTGGCCTTTTAAATACCATTTCTCTGCTTGAAACCATCCAGTGGCTTCCATCACACTTGGAATAAAATCTAGACTCTCTCTTGAAGCCCTATATGATCTCACACTCCCTCTACCTCCCACTCCTCTTGTCATTCCTCAAATATGTCAAGCCCTCTCTCAGCAGGATCTTTGCACTGTCTGTTACATTTGCCTAGTCTGTTCTTAGCCCAAGTATCCAAGTGACTTTCTCCTCCTCTGCATTCAGATCCCTGCTTAATATCACGTTCCCTGACGAGCTTATCTAAAACGACACCCACCACTTTCTATCTCCTTTACTTACCTTATATTTCTTCATTGCACCAATCCATATCACTTTCTATTATCACCTATTTGTATATTGATCTTTGGTCTCTTCCAGTATGATAGTAAGGTCCATGGAGACAGGAATATTGCTTTCTTCACGGGCATATTTTCAGTGCATAAACCTGTACAACATAAAAAGTAGATGCTTAATAAATATTGGTTGGCTAGGCACAATGGCTTAAACATGTAGTCCCAGCACTTTGGGAGACCAAGGAAGGCAGATCATTTAAGCCCTGGAGCTCAAGACCATCCTGGGCAACATGGCGAAACCCCATCTCTACAAAAAATACAAAAGTTACCCAGGTGTGTTGGCGCACACCTGTAATCCCAGCTACTCAGGAGGCTGAGGCAGGAGGATTGCTTGAGCCCAGGAGGTCGAGACTGCAGTGAGCCGAGATTGTGCCACTGCACTGCAGCCCAGGTGACTAAATAAATAAATAATGTTTGTTGAATAAAGCAGCTAGGTATTGGGTTCTAACATAGAAAGATATAAATGAGAAGAAAGGGTTTTGAAAGATAAAGCTGGGTACAGAAAAAAATATCTAAGGAAACCCTTGCTGAAATACAATAACACAGTTGGACAGCTCCAGGTACAAGAGCTCTATTTTCACTAATTCATTCTTTTTAAACAGCCAGAATTGTTAAAAAAAAAAAAAAAAAAAAAAAAAAAAAAAGGTGGGGGGCGAGCTTTGGCTTTGTCCCCTGGGGACATGCTTTTGGGGATACAGTTGCACATCACTTATGAGGCCTTAGTCTAGAAGTGAATTAATCTTATGCCCGAGCCCTGCACATAAATGGTTTACAGAGGAGACGAACAGGTCAGGAGGAAGATCTTGAATACCCCAGAAGGTATGGATTTAGCTGGGGCCCAAGAGTATCCTCTGAGTAATTCATTTCCACTTCTTCCATCTTTGGCAAGATGTGGCTATTATCAGTTTCCATCATCTCTCCCATGGCATAAGTACTTTTTGATTAATTATTCTCATCCCCTATTTCAGCTCTCTGCCACTTCAGACAGGGCTGTATTTCTGTGATGAAGAAGAACACGATTCTAGAAAAGCTTTGAGATTAAAGATGCCTTCTAAAGATTAAAGTAAAACCTCTTTAATTCAGATTCTTCTAACTCTACGAACTCAGAATTCACTATCCGTCTCATTGGGCTAAGGTTCATCTTGAGGCAATGGTGAGGGACACATAGGCTTGAAGTTATAAAGCAAAGTAGTGGTGGAAATATTCTTTCCAAAAGATGTAATCAACTTAAAAAGTTTCTTCACCCAGGTTTAAAAATACTTATCAGCACTATTAAGTTTTTCCATTTAAAAAATTGAGTATGCTTTACATACATTAAAATTTACCCTTTTTAGTGTAAATTCTATGAGTTTCAAAAAATACATAGTTATATCATCACTACCATAATTAAGATATAGAACAGTTTCATAACCTCCTAAAATTCTCTTATCCCCCATTGTAGTCAAGCCTCCTCCTACACCCAGCCCTGGAAACCACTAATCAGTTTTCTCTCCCTTTAGTTTTGCCTATTTGAGAATGTCATACAGATGGAATCACACAGTATGTCACTTTTTGAATCTGGCTTCTTCCACTTAGCATAACGCAGCTGAAATTCACTCATGTTGAGTGTGTAAGTCGCTTGTTCCATCTCATAGCTGAGAACTATCCCATTGTACCACAGAGTGCTTATCCATTCGCCAGTTGATGGATATTTGGGTGGTTCCCAGTTTTTGGTGATTATGAATAAAGTCACCATAGAAATCCGCATACAGGTTTTTGTGCGAACATAGTTTTTATTTCACTCAGGTAGCCACCTCAGAGTAAGACTCCTGAGTCAGATGTTAACTAAATGTTTAAAGATCTGCCAAACTGTTTCCTAAAGTGGCTACTCTACCATTTATTCCAAACAACATTGTGTGAGAGTCTTAATTACTCCCTGTTCTTGCCAGTTATTTTCAGTTGTGTCATTGTTGTTTAATTATAGCCATATAGGTATGCAGCGGTATCTCACTGTAGTTTTAATTTTTATTTTTCTACTACTGATGCTGAACATAAAAGATGCTCTTTTAAGTGCTTATTTGCACATCGCATATCATCTTGGTAAATTGTCAATTCGATTATTGGATTCAGGGCAGGCGGGGTGGCTCATGCCTGTAATCCCAGTACTTTTGGAGGCCAAGGTGGGTGGATCACAAGGTCAAAAGAACAAGACCATCCTGGCCAACATGGTGAAACCCCATCTCTACTAAAAATACAAAAATTAGCCGGGTGTGGTGACGTGCACCTGTAATCCCAGCTACTCTGGAGGATGAGGCAGGAGAATCGCTTGAACCTGGGAGGCAGAGGTTGCAATGAGCTGAGACCATACCATTGCACTCCAGCCTGGTGACACAGCAAGACTCTATCTCAAAAAATAAAAATAATTGGATTCAAACTGTTAATTTAAAGGCTAATGTGCATATAACATCCATATAGATTATTTCATTTGCTCTTTACAACTCTGAGAAGGAAGTAGGGCAGCTATTGTTCCATTTTACAGATGAGAAATTGAGGCTGAAAATGTTACATGACTTCCCAAGTTCACACCAAGGGGCAGAACTAGAGGTGGAAGTGAGGTCTCCCAGTCACCACTCTCTACCACAAGTTGCTGACTTGCTTTGTAAAGACAAATAGGGCAAATCTTGACTCAGCAGGACTGTGAACAGTCAGCTGAGGCTCCAAGTGACTGAGTGCCCTAGAAAAAATTATGGAAAGGTAAAGCCTGTCCTTCCCTGCTGTGTGACGGATGTTTCCAACCCCCTTACTTCAGCAAAACTTCCCTGTGCATTATCTCCCTTCTTTGGAGTCTTAACTCTCAGCTACCGATACTTAAAAACACAGTCTATTAAGCAAATCTCTGACTTCCTTGCCTTTCTACCACCAGAGTAGAGATTTCTGCACTTTAATGGGAGCTTTGAGAGACACTGCTTCTTCATGCAGTGGTTTTCAACATGCAGTGGTTTGCAGACTGTTCTGTTAGAGCCTGGAGCATCCCAAGAAATGGCCTAAAGGGCTTCTGTGGGTGGGAGTCAGGGTGGGTGGCAGCAGGCTTTGGGTCCTATTTGACTAACCAAAGCAGTTCCATTTTTATCTGTTTTACATATTGGGCTTTCATTTAAAATTGTATTTGAGAAGGAGGATGTGTTACTTTCCAAACAGGTTTGAAAACCACTGCCTCAAAGCTTGTCTTTAAATATTTGAGGGTAAGAAGGTCTCCAAGCATCATTCAAACACTTAACACATGCTTGAAATAAATGGACCAGCACATTTCTCATAGATTCTCTAATGCAGATTTTACTCATTCAAATTCATCCTCAGGCATCCCCACATTCCCAAACCAGTCCGGGATTTTTTAAAATCTTAGAAAATAGAGCTGAGTTTCCTAACCTGTGCTCACACCTCTCATGAGTTATACCAAGATATTGACTCCTCTTAGCCCTCGGAGTGTTCAGAAAGAATTTGGTATCTTCAGACCTTGATCATTCTCGTGTTTACTCCAGGGCACTGTCTAGATATCATCCTTTTTTATATGTGTCCCAATGTGGAAAAGGTTGGAAAACCTTATTAATATAAGAGTAGTGTTTTGGGTTTGCACTCTAGAGTTACTCAGTCAGTTATCCTGATTCTCACTTACTAGCTGAGTGGTCCTGGCAAATTGCTTAATTTATGTACCTCTCAGTTTCCTGATCTTTGAAATGGGGATAATAGCAACATAGTTTTTTTGGTTGTTTTTTTTTGAGATGGAGTCTCGCTCTGCCACCCAGGCTGGAGTGCAGTGCACAATCTCAGCTCACTGCAATCTCCGCCTCCCGGGTTCAAGAGATTCTCCTTCCTCAGCCTCCCTAGTAGCTGGGATTACAGGCGTGCATGGTGTTTTGCCATCTTGGCCAGGCTGGTCTTGAACTCCTGATCTCAAGTGATCTGCCTACCTCGGCCTCCCAAAGTGCTGGGATTACAGGTGTGAGCCACTGCACCTGGCCTAAGAGCACCATAGTTCTTTGAACTGTTAGGTAATGTACATATGTGATCCACGCAGCAGAATTCCTAGTACATAGAAGGCACTCAGTAGATAGTAGCTCCATTGTTACCAGCCCCACCTATCCATAAGATTTGCCCTTTTGGCCATAGAGGGAGCTAAAATTTGCCACAGATTCATTGCTGCACCTTTGATTATGCTTTTAAAATGAATATAAATGTGAAGCTTCGATAATCAAATACCATCACCACTGTAGAAGTTATTAATGTTCATAACATGTAGTTTACATCTCTGGTAATAAAAGTGAAACAAATACATGTTTGAAGGCCATTACGATGGCTCCATACTTGGAAACAATGCTTCAGAAAGAGCAGATGCAAAGTAAAATAATTTGTTCTGCAATTTTTTAAGGTACTTTTATATTTTATTACAAAAAGCAATCACCTTAGTGATGGCTGAACAGATGCAAATGAACCTTTATAGTTTGAACACAATCCTTAAAAGGTTTCTCTTTTGAATGCCAGATGACTTCACGTTGCTGTCCTTTGATCTACCTTAATCATTTTAGTATTTTCCTATAATATTCTACATTAAAAGAAAATAGATTTCAATACAACCACACCAGTATTGTCTAACCCCAGAAAACTGTAGGTTGCAATAGGAAAGAGTTTTTATAAGAAATGACACGAAATTCATGGATCTTTTTACAGAATAATTCTAGTCATTTGAGCAGTAAGTATTTATGTCTCAAAGTGACTCAGTGTCTTCAGTATCTGAGTATTTTCAATTCAATTCAGCTTCAAGGAATGTCACTGTGAAGATATTTTTTTAAGTAGATAGTAATATCCCTGACCTTAAGAAATCCAATTCTGTTGTTCTCTGATTGCAGGTCTTATTTCTTTTTTTTTGTTTTTTTTGAGATGGAATCTCACTCTGTCACCCAGGCTGGAGTGCAGTGGCATGATCTCGGCTCACTGTAAGCTCCGCCTGCCAGGTTCAAGCGATTCTCGTGCCTCAGTCTCCCGAGTAGCTGGGATTACAGGCATGCACCACCACACCTGGCTAATTTTTGTATTTTTAGTAGAGACGGGGTTTTATCATGTTAGCCAGGCTGGTCTTGAACTCCTGACCTCAGGTAATCCACCTGCCTCGGCCTCCCAAAGTGCTGGGATTACAGGTGTGAGACACTGCATCTGTAGTATTTTCTAGTATTTTCACAGATCAATGCTCAAATCACAGCGACTGTCCCCCTGTGTCCAAGGTTCAAACACAAATGGCGTTTCAGAGTCTCCATTAGGAATAATGATGGACCTGCTTCTGACAATCAGTTTAGATGGAAGTTTCTGTTATACTGCCCCAGAAGACATGAGCCCTCATTTCTCAGTCAGACTAGCAAACAGTAAAGACATGCAGTGTCAGTGCTTCAGCTGAGTTTGTAGAACATTACCCAATTCCAGAAGCCATTCAATGCCCCTTAGCTACCAGCTGTGTGGCCTTGAACAAGTTCCTTAACCTCTGTGTCTCTGTTTCCTCATCTGTAAAATGTGTCTGTTTACATGTATTAACATTAGTTAATACATTTCAAGGCCTTCAAAGAGTGCCTGGCATCTAGTAAGTACCTCAGTCAGGGTTAGCTATTGCCATTATGAGTAGTATCAATAGCAATAATGCTTCTATTATCTTCCTGACCACTCTAATCCAAAAGGCAGTCATTAGGGGGTTCGCGCCCTGTACTGAAAGTAGGAAAGCAATGTAGAACTCATTCATGGCTTCAGCCTGAAGCTGGATGCCCTAAGGCCACTGGTGAGGTTATGAGACAGTTAACAAAGTCTCTTTCCCCACCCACCTCCAGCCCCACCCCCACCTCCAGCCCCACCCCTCCCCACCCCACCCCTGCTCACAATCTCTGGCTCCCTTCTAAGGGTTTTCTTGTTTATACTTTGTTACAAAAAGCAATCACCTTGGTGATGGTGGAACAGATGCAAATGAACCATTATAGTTTGGGCACAATCCTTAAAAGATTTTTCTTTCTCAACCTTTGTGTCTTCAGCACGGGATAAAATTAACTCTCCTTTGATGTGGGTTATGCTTTCCTCTTCTGTACAAATGTTTGCTGGAGATAAGAGCCATATGGGAAAACCCAGAATACAGATACTTATTTACTGCAACAAGCAGTTTATTCCTACTGGGTCAGCTCTCTGGTTTTACCATCACTTTGGTTATATATCATAAATAAGCTGTTGAAACACAATTTCTGTAGATGAGATTTTTTTTATCTCTGGCTTATGAAGTGAAGGAGCACATTTTATTTTTTAATATTGCTGGCTCCTACAAGATAATTTGAGAAACCATACATCTTTTAACTCAAAAATAATGGGGTGTGTGTGATCTGTGTGTATATATACTGATATGTACTTATGGATTAATCAATCTGTTTTCTAGGAAAGATCCAAACTGGCTAGAACTGACAATAGGAAGGGTAAGAAACTTGATCCTAACTTAGGAGAGGGGCTTGCTTCTCCCACAGTGAAATATAAGATATTTACAGTCTATCTTACCTGTGGGTTCATTGGAACATTCTCTGGCATGTTGGTTAATGACTTCCCAGGGACAGAGCTCCTTTAAGTAAAGCTATTACTGCATCATTAGAGCTCATAACAAGGGAAAGAACAACCATAAAAATTCAGAATTTGACTTTGCACCCTGGGAATCCGAGCTTCTCTTCATCCCTCTCCATCCTAAGGGGCCTCCAATTAAAGCTGGGAACTCTTCCTAGTGTATTTCTGTGGCTGACTTCCTCCTTGTTCACTCTCCCCAAACTTAGTCATTTCCCCTCCTGCTTCACATACACATTACCATTTCACCACCATCCTCCCTCTCAAAACTGATCAAAGTTCCAAACACAAACCTGTTTTTGACAGATTATACTTTAAATGAAAATCCTTTGCCCTGAAGTGTTTCCTCAAGTCAGCATTTGATTTCAAGTCTTCCATTTCTATTTGTGGAATATATGTATTCACTCATCAAATATTCATCAAGCACTTATTTTTGTGTCAAACACTATGCTAGTTATTAAGTACACTGTGATAAACAAGGCCAATGTGGTCGTTGCCCTTATGAAACTTACAGCTAGCATTTGAGACTGATGTTTATCAAATAAGCAAGCAAAAGTGTAATTACACATTATAATTACTACAAGGAAATAAAATCGAGATGCTGGTGAGGAAGGTGGAGTATCTACTGTAGATTGGAGTTCTCTGGGATGATATTAAGAGTCCTGAAGGATAAAAAAGAACCCACCATGTTCTTTTTAGATAGTTGTGGGGAAGCTTTCCCCCAGCAGAGAAGTCAACAATGATGTCCCGGAATAGAAAGTGAGCTTGGAGCATTTGAAGAACTGAACGAAGACCAGTGTGGGTGGAGAATAGGCGATGAGGGGAAATGAAGCTGGTGAGGCTGGCAGGGGCCAGATCATGCAGGCTTTTGTAGGCTATGTTAAATCATTTTGGATTTTGATCTAAGAGCAGTGGGGATCCATTGAGTGTTCAAGCAAGGGAATGGCATGATCTAATTTATGTCTCAAAGAGATTGCTGTGAATGTTATGCAGATAATCACTGGAGGTGGGCAAGAGTAGAATGAAAGAAGAGTGGGTTTCTGTAGCCAATGTGAGAAATGATAGCTTGGCAGGCCAATCCCTTGAGTAGGGTAATTAGGTTGGTTGCCCTAGGGAGGGTATGTGGTTCACGGTAGACTACACTTCTCTTTTCTGTATAGCACTGAAATTCATTTTTGAAATTTCTGTCTTCAACAGCATCCCTAAGGGTTTATGAAAGATGTCCACACTGTGGCCCTCTTTTAATTGTGTCTTCAGCAGCCCACAGTGGTTGCATCCTTCCAGGAAATCCCTATATTTTGAATTAGGGTGGTGAAAGTGAAGGTGAAGATAAGTTGACAGAGTCCACATATATTTGAAGATAAGACTAATAAGTCTTGCAGGTGGGTTGTATTTGTGCAATAAGGGAGAGAAAGGAATCAAGGATGACTCCAAGTGATGACTGTACCATTCACCAAGATGGGGAAGTAAGGGAGAGAGTACAGGATAGGCTTGGGGGGGGAAGATTTCTATTTGGACTTGTTAGATTGAAGAAGCCGATGAACTGTCCAAGTGAGTGGACATCAAGAAGGCAGACGGACATACCAGTGTACAGCTGGTAGAGCTCAACAGAAATATTTGGGAGTATTGTTGTATAAAAGCTGCATGAATAATGAAAACACCTAGGAGGGAATGCAGAGAAAGAAAACTACGTAGACCAAGCCCTAAAAAGGTCAGGTAAAATAAGAGGAACCTGCAAAGTAAATTGAGGTGAACTGCCAGAAGTAGGATAAAAAGCAGGAGAATGGGGTGTCCTGACAGCCAAGAGTCCAGTTTGTTAATGGAAGTAGTCAGCTGGGTGAAAATGTGGTGAGATATAGTCGTCCTGCAGTTTCTGTGGGGGATTGGTTCCCGGATCCCCACAAATATCAAAATGCTCAGATGCTTAAGTCCCTTATATGAACTGGTGCAGTATTTGCATATAACCTACATACATCCTCCTATATACTTTAAACCATCTCTAGGTCACTTATAATACCTAACACAATGTAAGTGCTACGTAAACAATTGCTATACTGTGTTTTAAATTTGTATTACCTTTAATTGTTATATTGTTACTTTGCATTTTTTCCCAAATATTTTCCATCCTCAGTTGGTTGAATTTGCAGATGTAGAACCCGCAGATGCAGAGGGCCAACTGTGTTAAGTCGAATACAGAGTCCTCTGGATTTCACAACAGAAAGGTCATTGGCAACCTTGACTACAGCAGTTTCACCAGGATGGTGGTAGAGAGGGCAGGCTGAGGAAGCCAGTTTGGAATGAAAGGCTGTTTCCTTCTTAATTTTAGCCACTGGGCCTGGGGACATTGGACAAAGGGGCTGCATAAATCCCAGCAGGCCAGATATGGCTGATTTCATCCTTCTACAATGGGTCTCTGTTTTTTCTAATTGTAGTTAGAGCATCTCAGAACATGAATGATGCTGTGTAGCACATTTTCCTTGGCAACCACCTCATAAATGAACATGATCACACACTTTAGCCAATGCCCAGGTTCAAAAAAGGAGAAAGGGAGACAAGGAAGGAAGGAAGGAGGGAAGGAGGGAATGGGGAAGGCAGGGAAGGAAGGAGGCGGGGAAACAGGGAGGCAGGCAGGCAGGCAGGGAGGGAGGGAGGGAGGGAGGGAGGTAGGGAGGCAGGCAGGCAGGCAGGAAGGCAGGAAGGAGAAAAACATGGTCTGAAGGAAGCAGAACTAAACTGAACTCTTCTGGTTATTATATATCAAGATTTCGTAAAGACTACATTTTCCAGTCTTAGAGAAGGGCTCTTCCTGTCCACCACAATCTGTGTCACCTTGCTGAGGCAGGTGACAGGGCAAGGTGGGATACGGGCTGCCTTCTGAAAAGTCCCCTGGTGCTTTACAGAGCTTTGCAGCCTCGTGCCTGGGCAGACACCACACGTCTGATACTGAACTGAAGAGTTCCTATGCAGAAAAATGAAAATACTCAACCACTCATATAGATGTCTATCTTTTAATCACTTTATGATATAGTAAATCTTAATTTCTCATTAATATTTTTAATCAGTAGTGACTTGGAATATTTTAGCTTTTAGTTTCTCCCACTGTTAAGTGTTTAATGATCTATGAACAAACTCCTGAGAAACTTTTATAAGAGGAATCTTCGAATTTGTGAATAATTTCACCTTTCACAATATGAAAAATCAGTGGAGGAGGGAAAGAAAAGAGTGTCTCCCTGAATCTCAGAAGTAATCTGAGGCCAACTAATGATGGATGGACATTTATTTGTCTGGTTTAATATTTTTTCATTTTTCTGGGTAGGAACTCTCCAGTTCAGTGCCAGACATGTCCGATGTTCCGAAATAAATGCTAAATCTTCTGCTTAAGGACACGATCTGGTTCCTGTTGGTTGGCAGTGGCCACTGTTCATGCCCATGTCACATATTTTGATCCTATTTGCAAGGTAACATCTTGGGACAATTTCTAAGTAAAAAGAGTAAAGAAACCCAAAATTTTACTCCCGACTGGCCCATTTTGTAATCTTGGTCAAGTTACTTAACCTCTCTCTGCTTCAATTCCTCCTTCAGGAGATGGTGTGAGTAATATCAACCTTCTCCCTTTATCTAAGAAGTAATTTGAGGCCAGCTAATTAACTCTACCATATGTGATGTAATGATGGGGAAAAGAGCTATTAAAATGTGAAATATCATTACCATGGTCCAAGTCAGAGATCACTCTTGCACAAGCAACCCTCTAGTTAGGCCTTTTGAAGACCACTTTTTAACTCTTCTAAGCTGTATCTCGCTAGATAGGTGGGTTGCCACCACCTATCATTTGTCAGTCTGATTTTAAACTGTAACCCACCCAAAAATAGAACACATTCTCATTTTCATTGGATATATTTGCCTTTGAGGATTTCAGACTATTCCTTAAGGTAACCAAGGATACCTGAGGTGTAGCAAAATGACACCTGGGAATCACAGCACCTGAAAATGACTGCCTTATTGCACTTATTCAAAACCTCACCTGCAAGGGTACTAGTTAATGAGGCGGCTTCCACAGGAGCCCAATCCATAAGTAGGCAGCAGGTGGGGTGCAGAAGAAAAATGTGCTTTCCCTTAGAAAGTGTATGTCTCACAACTGTAAAGTTGGATATTTTATCCTCATCTTACAAAGGAAGAAATTGAGGCTCAGAGAGATTTACTTGTTGGTCCAAAATCATGTCACCAGTAAATACATGCCAGAACCAGGATTAGATTCCAGGGCTTCTGATGCTCCTCTAGAATTTTACTATGTGAAAATGATAATGGACATCAGCGTATGGAAGAAGGAAGGTTAACATTATGCCCAAAATGTTCCATTCGAATTTCACATAGAATGAAAAACTTTTTTCATCTGCCATTCTAAAGATGGCCAGAATTACGGGGAAAACCAACGCCACTGCCCTTTTCCTCTCCTTATTGCTTTATAAATCAGTATCAAAGGTACTATATAAGAATCCTCAAGTTTCAAACAAAGTAGACCTTGGACATTAGATGACTGAGTATGCACAAGTATCCCTGACAGCCTCTGACACGTTACAGAGGCAGGAACTTGAATCACATGCACTGAGGCTACTGTATGGGACTGAATCTTTTAGCTAGTGAGGGAGGCTCACCTGGCACCCAGAATTCAAATCTATCTATGTGGTTTCTTTGTTCTCCACTCACGACCATATACTAATTCTGTGGAAGAAAAATTACACTCTAGAATATCACAAAATTTGAGCATTTCCAAGGTCATGAGACATATTTCTTACAAATATCAAGGATTCACGGTAATTGGATTCCCTGCTTTCATTTCCCCTTAGTGGCCAGAAGCTCCAGGGAACTGTTGTTGCTCACAGTCGTAGCTAACTCATCTCAGATTCCTAATACATCTGTCCTTCTACTTGGCTTCTGACCAGCTGTTGCTTTAAAAAAAAAAAAAAAAGTCATCTCTCATTTTTATCATTGTTTTATATGTGTTTTGATGTTGTCAATTGTCTTAGATCCTTTTTGGAAGTAGATAACTTAAATCCTAAGTAACTGTTGGAACTAGACTTCCTAGAAAGAATCATCCTAGTCCTGGGGCCCTGCATAATGTTAGAAGTACTAAGAATTAATTTCCATCCGGACTTGGCAAAGAAAAATAATGTAATTAAGGACAACGATTTAAAAAAAAAAAAAAAGATCGTTTTAAAATGAATTTATCCATATTCTGAAACTGACAGCAGCTAGGAATATGCTTTGAGTGACACCTACTGGTTGAGAACGTGAGAACGTCACTTTCCAACTTCGAGAGAACCCAGATCAGTGTTTCTCAAAACTTGGCTCAAGACCAAGCTTGTCCAGCCCGCCGCCAGCTTTGAGTGTGGCCCAACACAAATTCGTAAACTTTCTTAAAAGATGATGAGATTTATGCCTGGGCTTTTTTTTTTTTTTTTTTTTTAGCCTATCGGCTATCGTTAGTGTATTTTATGTGTAGCCCAAGACAATTCTAATATGGCCCAAGAAAGCCAAAAGATTGGACACCCCTGCTAGACCACCTTTTTCAGAATCACCTGGGTGCCTGATAAAAATACAGAGAACTTCCTGGGCCCCGTGCTGCTAAAATCTCCGGGCCTGGTCCTCCCGGGGAATCTGTATTTTTCACCACCACCCTGGTGATTCCGAGGTCTGCTCGAGTTGGAGACCCACTGATTGATTCAAGGGCTGTCAAGTGAGCTGTCCACACAGGACTATCAGGCCCGAGGACACCCCCGGAAGTTAGCAGGGCCAATGCGAAGGGATTAGGCCCGGGCTTCGCGTTCGCCTCCCCGGTCCACGGACGGGGTTCGGGGCGTGGGGGCTAAGCGGGGCGGAGGGAACCCCCAAATCCCCGGGGGCGCGGCCGCTGCCCTCTCGGCAGTGAGGGTGGGGGTGGGGGTGGGGGTGGGGGTGGGGGCGGCGGTGGCTCCGGCCCCTGAGAGCAGTCGCCCCATCTGCCTGCCCCTGTCCCCGGCATAGAGAGGGCGCGGGAAAGTCCTGCGCGCGCCATTGCTAACGTTTGTGCTTCCCGTCCACAGACGAACCCGCCCCCTGGAGTTCTCCCGCTGCCGCCGCCCCAGGTCTGCCGGAAGTAGGCGTCTCCCTGGACGACGGCCTCGCTCCATTCTCTCCATCACATCCAGCCCCACCCTCCGACCCTTCCCACCAGATAAGCCCAGGCCCAACTTGGGATATCAAACGGGAACACGACGTTAGGAAACCAAAGGAGCTTTCAGCCTGCGGCCAGAAGAAGCAGCGCCTCGGGGAGCAGAGGGAGCGCTCGGCGAGTCCGCAGAGGGCCGCGCGGCCGAAGCTCGAGGAGGCGCCCGGCGGTCAGGGGCGGCCCGAGGCCGGCAGGCCCGCCTCGGAGGCCAGGGCGCCCGGGCTCGCGGCGGCAGACGCGGCGGACGCGGCGCGGGCGGGCGGGAAGGAGGCGCCCCGCGCGGCGGCGGGCTCCGAGCTCTGCCGGCGCGAAGGCCCGGGCGCTGCGCCCACGTTCGCCGGCCCGGGCAGCGGCGCGCGGGAGGTCGAGGGCAGGGCGGGTGCGCGCGCGGGTCCCCGGCCGGGCCCGCGACCCCCGGGGGGCGCCCCCGCGCGCAAGGCTGCCGTGGCGCCGGGGCCTTGGAAGGTGCCGGGCTCTGACAAGCTGCCGGGCGTCCTCAAACCCGGCGCCTCGGCCGCCAGCAGATGAGCCGCGCGGCCAGGCCCCGCCCGCCCCGGCGCAGGCCGTTCTTCTTAGGTTCCGTCTCACGGCGTTTTAATTTATTTTCACTGTCACATGCATAGATCCACGAGGCACTAAGGCCTGGGAGCATCGACGTGAAGTCCCACGTGTCCGGTGTGCTTGGGCGGCATCGCGTCCACGCGCAGACCTAAACTGATCCTAAAGCCCCCGGTTCCATTGTGGGGGCTTTGGCAGCTATGGAAGAACCAAAATAACGTGAAGAACATCACAGAGAGAGTGCAGTGTAGCTTTAGTTTGAGAAAAAAAAATACTCCTCCCCACTGCATGAAGGATTTGGATGTCATCCAAACTTTATATCAAGAAACTGGACAAGTTAAGAGCAATCACAAACTGGAATATCGCCTTAAAAATCAAACTGCACGAAGCAAGCTGAAACTGAGACAAGATTATATCTTTTAATTGATCTAAAGCGTTGTAAATAAATTGTTCTCGACATATCTAGACAGGGGTTAAAGGGTTTCTTTGACACATTTGGAACCGTTCACCCATGACATGTTTCCATGGCTCACCCTTGGCATCCATCCTCGGTGTTAGCAGCAGCATTCCCTGCCTCCTGCAGGATGACTTAGAAATCTAGTGAGTTTCTTGGTGTGATGCCATTTTTATTGCCATTTCTGTGATCGAATCTCATTTCTGTACATTTTCAGTGGTAGAAAAAAAGGTTTTAAAAATTGTATCCTAGGGAACAGTTTGCCATAAGTCAGAATTTTGCAGTTTAGCTCATAGATCTTAATTGGTTTTTCTCTAAAATATGAATGTTATAATTGAAGGACCACAATTTGTTTAATCAAGATTGGCAACGCTGCAGTTCCTTTATGAAGAGGCTTTTCTGTCGTCCCAGGCTAGCAGAGATGGATAGCTTCTTTGTCAGCAATGTGATTTCACTTTGTCTTATTTTAAACCCTGTCTCCATGACTTCATTTGCACTTTGACAGAGCAGAGGCAGAGTTTTGTCTTATATTTCTCAGACTATAATGAATCTCTAATGTTAAAAAATTATAACAATTTATTTTCATTAAAGAACGTGAGTCTTTTTATCATTCCTTTCTGCTTATCCTTCTTTCCTTACTCTTTCTTCCTTTTGTTTCCATTGGTTTTCTTTCGTCTTGTATTCTTTGCAAGTTTTTTTATTTTGTTAGCAACTTCTAGATGTTTATCTTCATGGATCTATGATTGGCCTCCTAGTAAAATTCTAAGCCTTGCCTTTCTTTCCTGCTGTTTTAGCATTTCTTTGTAAAATGTTAGCTTCAATTAATTATCCATTGGTACTTACTGTAGCTACACATATTAAAAGGCAAAGTGTTTCTGAAGGCAATTTCTTTTTAATATGCCCTGAATGAATGAGGCTTCATCCTTTCCATATTCTAACTCTTTAGAGGAGTTCAAATGCAAATAAGCTTCACCTCCCTGCACTTGTAGTCTAAAAAGTAAAAGGGGCGATCAGGTTCATCTCAAAGGTCACAGGTAATAGCCTCCCTGGGCTGATCATTCCCTCTCCTTGTAACTGCAGCATCCTGAGTAGCAGTTTAATTTTCATCAGACATCGGAGTAGTTTAGTTGTTTGACAGGAGGAGAATAAGGTTGAAAGCCTCAAGTGAAGGATCTTGCAGCTTGTAAAAGCAATTTCCAAAAATGAAACCCATTCATCATAAACAAAAGCACAAACACATGTAGCAGTTTATAATGCTTTTGGTTTAATCTCAATTAGTCTTTCTCCCCTGGACTAGAAATCCAGTATAGTTTGCCATTAATTTATTGAATCTGGTTTTGGACAATGCTTCTGTAGTGTAGCTGCACGTCCTGGTACTGTATTCTCCGACCTTTATTTTCCACGTATCACAAAAGGAAAAAAAAAAATTGAGATTACACTGGCATAAACTCTAATTTGCACAGTTCACAGCTACTACTTGTGCAGTAATTGCTTTATGCGGCTGTAATCCATAACCTGTGAAGACAGCACATCATCTAAATCCCATTCCAAATAATATTTCTGTGTAGTGTTAGCTGTGAATTTACCCTGTACAGCTGTATCTCTATAAATATAATTCCATGTATTAATAGTCACAGAAAGACTGTAAGTGAGCAACTATTTTTATGAAACGCACCACTATGGATAAATTAACTTTTACAGAAATCTTGTTTACTGTATGATATTCTAAAACACTGTCAAATAAAATATATATCCAAAAATATTTTCTTTTTCCAACTATATAGGCTGTGTGTTGATTTGAAATAGATTACTGGGAGTTAACTTGGTTTTTCAAAACTGCAGTTTTCATCGATTTTTTTTTTTTTTTTTTTGGATGTGTAAGTTTTAATGCCCCAAATAGGAGTTTTTTGAAACTTGAATCTAAAAGCAGTGGCATTACTGGGAAAGATTGTTGGCTTTTTTGGCCTAACAGTTTTCTCAGTCTCGTTGGTATTTGCTTGTCAGGTTACTACATCATTTATGAATTGGCTGTATATTTCTGTTGCTTGCTACATTGATATTTTACCTTTTTTCAAAAAGGATTTCAAGTATCCATCTGTAATAAATTCCATCACATTTTTTCCTTTTAATTCTGAAATTTTCTCATGCAAAATCCCAAGATGTTCATGCAGAAGCCAACATAGCGAGCAGCAGTGAACTGGTCCAAAATGAGTGGTCGAATCTAGCTTTTGTCATGTCTTCGGATGCCTGTGGTAGGAAGGGAGAGTTCTGCTCGGCCAGTGGGTGATTACAGCCCTACCATCGAGGAGCTGACAATCGGAACAAACTAACCAAGACTTCCCACTCCACCTGTCAGTAGGAGGCCTAAAGTTCCCAAACTCAATCTTTTATTCCAATACAAAAATTATTAATATTGTGCATCATTTTTATAAAAGGAAAGAGATGATGTATAAAATGAAACACAAAAATTAGGAAATTTGTAACACATGCAGTTCTTTATGAAGTAATCAGAATGGGCCAGTGCAAGCTGAAAAAGACCTATACAAAAATGTAGTTTAAATGGAATATAAATATTCATACTGCACTACTTATTTTAAAATAATACAAATTACTAAGACACCAAAAGATAGGAAGCCAGAGATCAAAGGACTAGGATAGGGACAGGGCAGGAACTAGGGGGAGGCCAGCAAGGCCTCTGCTGACTTGGACAGGGCCTTATCATGAATTCATGTCTCCAAGGTATAGGTAGGAAACTGAACAGAGGAGGGACTCAGATGGGGACTGGCCAAAGGGCGAGTGTGCCCTCCTCTAAAGCTACTGGTTTGTCAAGTCCAGCACGGAACAGTATTCCACGTTCTCAAGAGAAGGAAAAAAAATTCAGGTATTTGAAATTTTTTGGTTTTTAAAGTTTGACAAGTTTAATTCACATTTATAAGAAAGGCTACACAAGAAAAAAAAAAAAAATACCACAACAAACCAGATGCAGCCACATCTGGTCCACAGCCCACCAGTTTGGAACTACAGCCAGGCATTTGGCAGGAGAACCCATTGTTTTCATCAGGGCCTGGGTCACCTTCCAAGCAGTGGAGGCACAGCCCCCAGAGGTGGTAAACCCTGTAGCTATTGGGGTACACACACGCCAGGAACTGCCTCAAATGCGTATTCCAAGCATGAGACACGCCACCAGAAACCTGGTTGCATCTCTGCAGTAGACGTGGATCTGCTGTAAAGCTGCAGAAACTGACGGTTACATGGGCCCTGAATCTTATTTGAAAGTTTATCTTCTCTTTTTAATGTGTTTCCCCCAAAATTTGTAAACTTGGGGCTTCCCCTAAGTAATCTGCCCCTGCTCCCCTGATACTGCTGTTTTTCAGGCCAAAGTCATGGCAAAAATCGAATGATCTCTTTGCTGAAATAATTTGGATTTAACAGACATTTCTGCTTCAGACAACTATAGTGCCAGACAGGATGTCTGTAAAATCACAAGAATAGTTTCCAAGTCTTACCATAGTAAGATTCCTGTTTAGTAAGTTCTGCATCATGTCTAGTGTATGCAGGGCCCCAGTTACATGTGTAGAGATTATGATTATTGGTGGTAATAACAGCTGTGGTTGTAAACATTTGGGTATAAACAATGGGGCAACACCCTAGAATTAAACCAAACCCTTGCTGGGCATTTGGTAGCAGATCACCCAGGCAACTCAGTGATCAGGGACTTCACAAAAGCTTAAGTCTGTCCCACCACCCCTGGGGAAGGAAACTGGCCACCACAAATGACAGCCTTATCTTAAGAACTCTAGTTTGATGGAATCTTTTCTTCTGATGAAACTGCTTCTTGGAGAGTGATCTCACCTGGAAGAACCTGGCATTCTGTGAAGCAATAAAGTGACCTTTGACCTCCTAAGTGGGAGAGGTACATTTTCTAAAACTAGCAGGCTGTGTGCATGTCCACCTGCTCTATACAACGGCCCTTTACATGGCAAGGAAAGGCTCCATCTGTCACCTGTCCTGCATTTGACACTGGTACATTATGGTGTAAAAACCTCTAGGGAATTAAACAAAGGGACAATTGGCGAATGCAGCCCTCAGCAGTAAGAAATAGTTAAGTGGGCAACAGCTTATTTGATCGAGGAGCCCAGGCAGAGATCCTGGTGATCTCAGAATTGGCACCTACATTTATGTGAGTTTTCAAATAAAGTCAGATTTCTGATTGAATGTGTGATTGGCTATTTGTCTGCCTTGACCACTTAGACTAGCTCTGCCAATGAGATTATACAGCACATATTTTCCTAGATTAAAGGCATCAGGGCTGGGCACGGTGGCTCACAGCTGAAATCCCAGCACTTTGGGAGGCAGAGGCGGGAGGCTCGTTTGAGCACAGGAGTTTGAGATTAAAGGCATCAAATCTATAATTACTTAAGGTTTAAGTGAAAATATACTTAGAGCATGCATGCATACAAGAGGAAATACATTCTTTGCAATATTTGAATTTATGATTTAAAAAACGGAGATGTCAATTTAACAGTGAAATTGGATCTAATGGTTTAGAAAGTTATTTTAGGGGCTATGTGAGCTAAAAAGAGCACTCACATAGGCAAACCTCCTTAATTTAGTATAATAAAAATTTTCAAATAGCTGCTATATAAAAACACTGATGGTGTACAGAGCACAGGCCCTATTCTCAAGTTGCCTATAATCTAGTTAAAAGACCATGACAGTTAACCCAGGACAGAATGTGGTCTGTGTGACAGTAGGAATGCAGGATTCTGTAGGATACAGAAATGCTAAAAGTTGTTCTGGATAAGTGGCATTTTGGTTGGATTTTGAAGGATGGGAAGGAAATCTCTTGATATCTCAAGAGGCAGAGCGAGTATAAGGGAGAGAACAGCTTGAGCAAAGTTAAGGGAAATGTTGGAGGAATGTCAAGGTAGTGGGAAGTTATTGGTTTGGCTGAGAGTATATGAGAGAGTAGGTGGAGGGGGGAATTAAAGCAGGCCACGAAGCCATTAGTGAACAGTGGAGAGTCAGGAAAGATTTCAGAGCAGAGAAGACAAAGTCAGCCCTGGGCTCTGAAGTTAGTCCTGGCAGCCTTGTCTAGGAAGAAGAGCAAGTGGAGAAACTCTTGTAGGTGCTTCATATCAGTCCTGGTGAGAGACAAGACCTACCCACCTGGAATGGAGGGGAGAGTTTTGAGGGCTTTTGAGGAGGGGAAACAAGCAGACCTCAGACCTACTGGATGCTGAGAGTTAAGGACAATCACAGCCTTCAAGCCCAAGTGAAAGGAGAAAATAGGAAGAGAATCAGATCTACAAGGGACATCACGGGGCTCTTAGATTGCCCAGATGGAAATATTCATGCAGCCAATAATCAAAGACTAAAAGTGAAGGTGTTTCAGTAAATTAGATTCAGGTGAGAAACTAAGTCTAAAGATTTAAGAGTCAACTCCCTAGAGCCCCACCACGACCCATTCCTAGACATTCTGATGTAATTGGTTGGGATGGGACCCAGACATCAGGATTTCTTTCAAAGCTCCTCAAGGAGACAAAGGTTGGGCAGCCAAGGATGAGAACCACTACCCTAGGAGTAAAAGTTGATTATGATCTTCAAGGTAGAAAATGGGCAAAGGGAAAAGGGACAGGAGCCACACTGGGGAGATGGGTCGGGGAAGGAGTGGTTGGAAGGAGTGGTTGGAGAGACTGGACAGTGCAGGGTCATGGACTCCGAGGGAGGAGAGGATTTCAATGAACAAGGAGTAGCATCAGTGACCACATGTGCAATGATGTCACTCAGAAGCAGGAGTATGACTGAATCCCTTATTTTTATTTTTGGAGGTTCAAGAGACCTTTTAGTAGAACAGTACATTTATAAAGGTCACCGAGTGAATGAGGAGTAAGGAGGCAGAGGTCTTGCTGACAGAAACATTGTCGATTCAAAGGAGAAACAGAGGAAAATTGCTACTCATGGTTGGCTGGTTGTTAGTCTGGAGGTGACTTTTGCCTGCTTCAGCCCAAGGGGAGGGGGCTGGGGGAAATGAGGGAAAGTGACTGTGGGCTGCAGGCAGGGAAGGAGGTAGTCAGAGAGCCTGGAGGAAATGGAGGTAGGGAAGGAATACGGAGTACCCCAAGAGGGATCGGGGGTCATGGAGAGGAGACTTGGCAGAAGAACACTCATCCACTTCGAGAAGGTTGTATGTCTTTCAGAGATTTGGAAAAACACTAAAGAGGCAAATTAAGAGAGTCCATATCCTGTGCCTTCTGTGTTTTCAGCTAGTGGAAATCTGCTCAAATTTGTAAAATGTAGAGGTGACACTGAAAATTTGAAAAGAATTAAAACATTTTCCTGGAGATCTTAAGAGAAAACAAACACAAACAAGAGAACAATAGAAGAAAGACAGGGCCTTTCTGAAGCTACTAAGTGGCAGATCTAGAATTTTTTCTTTTCAGAGCAGGAGTGAAAGTTTACTAAAAAGCTTTAGAAGAGAAAGGAAAGAAGGCAAGTACAACTTGGAAGAGGGCCAAGCAGGTGACCTGAGAAACCAAGGGCACAGCTTACCTCTTGACTTGGAGTTTGATCTGTTGGCCTACTTCTGGGATCTCGCGTTTCTTCTCCCCAATCCTGAGATCTTATTGAGAAGCTGCTGATTAGTTTCAGGTGTTTTCTGTTAGGAGACTGTCTTTCCCTGGCACTGGCTGTGACCAATTACTACTTTAGAGAAACAGTTAACAACCGCCTGACCATCCCCTGAGGGTCTCCCAACACTCCTGGTGCGCGTGGTGGGGGTGGAGCCCTATCCTTCCCTGCTCTACCTAACTAGCTGCCGACTGTAACATTTTCCCCCTCAAGAGTCCACGACCCCAAATCTTTGGGGTAAAATGGACAAAGGACAAAGGTCTGCCTTCTGTAACTGCTTCGTGCTGACAGAGGGGCAGTGGTGGTTCTGTGGGTCTTGATTTCTTGCCTGCAGGGCTGAGTTGGCTCCATGAGTTGGTGAAAGCGGTATCCAGCCAGGTCAAGGGTGACAGGGACAGGATTTTGCCTCTGTCGTGTCCCACTGACAGGCAGTCTAGAGGGTCTGTGTAGAAGGGTGATTATTAAATATTGAGAGGATGGTATCCCTCACTGAGGATCATGTGGAACTTAATGGCCTGAAGGCAAGAGGAGACAAACCAGGTTATTAGATTAGAAGACGCAGACCAAAGCAAAACAAGGGGGTGAGGACATATCCAAAACTTCTGAGGCTGCTGACACACTCAGGTAGCTAGTGGCTATAGTGATGCCTGCTAAGACTTGGGTGCATGGGGTTTGGCTTTGGTTAGCTCCGTTGGTCTTATTTTCCCAAAAAAGAAACCTCCAGGTTTACCCCCATCACCTGGCAGGATTTGGAGGATAATTGCCCAGAATTAGAACATTGATCTGGATTTTTACATTACTCATCCCTTTTGTTTCTTCTGAGCTGCAGCCAGAGATCACTGGTTGGTTTACAGGAATAAGCAGGGTTGATCTAAAATCTAGACAAAAACTTAAAAGCAACTTATGAGACTTGAATTTAATGAAGGGTGTGCCATAACCTGTTTCTCAGAAATAACATCATTTCTCCAGTCCTTATTTTTGTTAACAAATCATGATAGGACTGATTTTTTTGCACAATTAACTTTAGTCTTATTATACTTGGCCTTATTATTTGCATAAAGTGCAGCAAGAATAATTATTTTTCACATAGGCTTTTAAAATTGGCTTTGATGGAACTCTGTTCCATAAGGAATCTTAGATAAAACTTTTTAAAGACCAGCCCAGCCATGGGTTTGTACCCCCAAATACCTATGAATTGGGTAAATTCCTCTTCTTTTAAGGTACCAAGATAACTTGGGGCTCTTGGGCCTGTTAGAAAGTGACAGTCTTTACTCACCACAGGTTAAGAACCCTGTACAGGGACTGTGCAGACAAGGAATGAGGCCAATTTTCCCAAGGGTCTTTTATTGGCTCTATAAGTCAAGCTTGATTTCTTAAAGAAAAGCATACCATTTCATTCAAAGCCTTGGTAAAACAACAAATTTCTCCAATTGCAAAAGAAAACATTCTTATTCCACTTTTGCAAATAACTATATTGCCATAAGAATACTCACAAATTTTCCAAATTCTAGAGAAATCAGGTAGAGAGAAATATGTTCCAAATTTTGTTCACAGGTGTATACTATACTCAGTTGTCAAAGAGCTAAAAAGTTTCCTTGACTCTGAAAAATAAAACAAAGATTAGCAATGTTTTCAACAAAAAGTCAAAAAAAGATTACTTCACTCTTCTATTAGTTCAATCCATTCAGTTAAACCCTGTTCTGCTTGATATTCATGAACATTTCAGCTCTATATAGGTATAGCTTGGATATCTGCTTTTAATTAAGTTGACTTTTGATCATAGTGCTCTTAAAATCCTTTTAATGTCTTATACCCGACCTTAACCTGGCCAAATGGCAAATACTTGTGTCTTTTGAGCTTTGCCAAAGGCAACCTCACAGGTGAAGTCAATAAGTTTTAACTAAATTTATGACTTAACCATGAGTGTACAAGGTATTTTTAGAAAGGTGATAAGCAATTTTTACATAATTTAGAGTCCACAAAAGTAGCTCTGAGAAAGGAAAATTCAAGAACAGAAATCAGGCTGGGTACGGTGGCTCACACCTGTAATTCCAGCACTTTGGGAGGCCGAGGTGGGCAGATCGTGATGTCAGGAGATCAAGACCATCCTGGCTGACATGGTGAAACCCCATCTCTACTAAAAAATACAAAAAAAATTAGCCAGGTGTGGTGGTGGGCTCCTGTAGTCCCAGCTACTCGGGAGGCTGAGGCAGAAGAATGGCATGAACCTGGGAGGTGGAGCTTGCAGTGAGCCAAAATCACACCACTGCACTCCAGCCTGGGTGACAGAGCGAGACTGTCTCAAAAAAACAAAACAAAACAAAACAAAAAAACGGAGAAATCAGTCAGAAGTTGTTCATGGAGGGGCAGGGAATACAGTGATTTTTAGCATTTCTACAACCAGTTTTCACAGAGAGAGAAGCCAGAAGTCTGACTGGTAAGAATTTTAATATTTTCTTTTGGAGGAAGGGGATGCCATTTGCCCCACCCAACAGGCTTAGCTCTGTCATCTTTATTCTACTCTCCATTATAAAAGACTTAAGAGGCTAATCTGAGGACCTCCTGCACAGGGGTACTAGGTTTCGAAGCTGAGTCTTATAATTTCTTTCCAGTTTATTTTTAAGCCAAGAAGTTTAAGATTCGAGGAAATTAAACTTCTCCTAGTTTTGGGGAATGCATCCAAGGGGCATGTCCTGTGATATGGAGATGAGATTACCTATCTGCCACTCATGAAGAGAACAAAGGAGGGGAATAAATAGAAAAAAGAAGGCATCCTCCCTTTCTTCCTATTACTCTGGATGGGGCATCCCCCATCGTCCTGGGTTCCAAGCTTAATCAGTCTTACTGTATACCCTTGGTTCTTGGTTCCAGGCTTAACCAGTCTTACTGTGTACCCTTGGGTAGATCTAGAATTCTAACTCAGGTCTGTCTTAATACAAAGTCTGGTATTGAATAAGTGCTCAATAAAGAGTTGTTAAATAAAAGAATACTCCTTCCAAAACACTTCTGAGAGCAGGAATGATTCAAGTCTCCCTGTTTATCTGCAGGCATTTCTGAAACAGAGCATGCTCTGCCTAGGACTTCCTGGGCCATCTCTTCACCAGACACAGCCCATGTGTCTACAGGATTTGTCCCCTAACACTAAGACATCTAGCCTTGTTCCAAGGCCAGGAGCCAAGGACATGAACAGTAAAGTTAATCTAGCATTAGAATGGCAGGATTATTATGGCAGGATAATTATTATTATTATATAACAATTGTTTTCAAAGTGTTATTATGCATATTCCCATTTGATTCTCACACTATATAAAATGGAAATGGGAACGATTATCTTTGCAGGGATGAAGAGGTTGTGGTCTTTAAGATTATTTGCCCAAAGTCACACAGCTACTAAGAAGCATAGCACTCAGCTTCTAAATCCCAATCTTGGACCCTTTCCAGCACACAGCATGAGGAAGGGTGTAGAGGGAGTACAAGGACAAGGCCACCAAGTGGAGAAGCCCATGTTCTGGGCAAAGGGGAGTGACAGGGGTCAAGACAAGAAAAGGATATCAGAAGTGGGTAAGATGGTAGGCACTTCTAGACCATGTAGCTGGAGGGGACCTCAGAGATAGGGGGACAAGAGGTTATGCAGTTTCAGGTGGGTCCTTCCAAATCAATGTGATTAAAACGACTCTTAGGAATAAAGAATAAAACATGCGAATGAAAGCAGAATGCTCTCTTAATATCTTTAAATGCTTGCCTTAAGGCAAAAGCCACAGCAAAGGGAGACTGCTGAACCATTAGGCAAAGGAATTATCCTATGCATCATAAATTCATTCACAAAAGTGTTAGCACGCAAAGAGTGCCTTGTTACTGGAAGCAAAGACAGAAAAGATTTGACTTCTTGAAATCCAGGTACCACCAGGAAAGACATGAGCCAATTTATTTTTCCAGTGCTTAGCAAGAGAATACAAATGAGCTGCAACTGCTTCAACCATAATGGACATGGAATAAAATGAGAAATTCATAGAAAGAATGCTTCAGAACAGAGACCTGTGTACACTACCCTTTTCAAATGTTAAAAACTAGCAGGGTCATAAGATTCAGGGACATACCTTCAACTGTCTGTGTGTTATGCAGGCAGGCCTGGATTCTTGCTTCTTGATCTAGATTTCCAACTCTGAGATAGACCTAGTCATGGCTCAAAGCAAGCCAAAGTGAGCAAATGCAGCACTACAAGACAAAGGCTGAGAATATATATGTATATATACTCACACATGACCACACAGAGACTCACGAGCACACAGATACACAGATGCACACACATCTATCCAGGGACTCCAATTTTAATACTTTTATTATGACAAAATAACATCTATACCAAAAAGTACGCAAAAAACATTTGGAGGGTTTACTCAGTTTTAAAATAGGTACACGTAGAACCATCATCCATGCTGAGAAACAGCCTGGGATCAACTACTTGAGACTGGGTCAGGCACGGTGGCTCATGCTTATAATCCCAGCACTTTGGGAGGCCAAGGCAGAAGGATCACCTGAGGTCAGGAGTTCAAGACCAGCCTGGCCAACATGGCAAAACCCCGTCTCTACTAAAAATACAAAAATTAGCCGGGCATGGTAGAGTGCGCCTATAATCCTGGCTACTTGGGAGGCTGAGGTAGGAGAATCACTTGAAACCCTGGTGGGGAGGAGGTTGCAGTGAGCCGAGATCTCGTCATTACACTCCGGAGAGCCTGGGTGACAGAGCGAGACTGTCTCAAAAAAAAAAATTACTTGAGACTAATACAGAGTAAATACTTGACACGTACTTTTATTAGTACTCTTATCATTAATTAAGAGACAAGAGACATATACCATTTGCAGTGGTGCTGTGGGACTGCCATTCAGCAAGTATGTTTTAGCTGTCAGCTGGGTGCCAGGCGCTGTGCAAGGGCCACACCTGTGACAGTGAACTAGACTGGCAGTGTTCCCCACCTCTTTTCATCATCAGGCAAGTAATGCCACAATCAGTGACACAATTACAGGGTGGTGGGTGCCCCCAGAGAGAAGTCAAGGATACCACAGCAGGAGGCTTGCTGGCTGAGGGGGCAGGTGAGCCCAGCTTCTCCGGAGGAAGTGACTGCTCTGCTGAAGACTGAAGGTGCCCAGGACTCAGACAGGAACATGCTCTGTGGTACGGAAGCGTCTGGGGGAGAGTCAGGGCCTGAGGGAACCAGGATGATCAACTCACCTATTAGCCAGTGACTGGCCTGATTTTCAAACTAAAAATCCACATTGCAGCAAACCTCCCAGGCGCGGGCGAACTGCGGGGCTTGATTATCCAAGAAGGAATGGTGCGGTGATCAGGCTGGCAAATCTGAGGCCCCGACAGAAGCCAGTTGCCTCAGGCACAGAGGACGAGAGAGAAGTCGCCAGCAGGAGGCTGGGAGCCACAGAGTCCAGATCACCCAGGGCCTAATCGGCCTTGGCCAGTATGTGGGCCTCCATTCAAAAGGCAGCAGGAGGCTGCTGATGGGTTCTAATTGGGCAGAACGACCTGATGTGATGTGGGTTTCTTGTAAATAACACTCTGGCAATGGAGTGGAGACTTCAGAGGGGATAGGCCTTGTGGAGACCACCATTGTGCTTTCTACCCAACTTTTCTCCCCTGGCCTCAGTTCCTCCTCTCCTCACTCTCCATCCTCTGTGTCCTGTGCTGTAGGCTCCCAAGCCCTGGAGGCTGGAGACACCAAGCTCAGCCTCCCTGAACTTCTGTCTTGGAGCAGGCATGAGCCTTTCAGGGAGGGCTCCGGAGGCCTCACTGGTACATTTACAATTCTGTAACAAACATTCCCGGACAGGTGTCATCAGTACACCAACTCACAACCCTCACTTTCCAGGTTCTAAGACCTTTTCTCCAACACCAAGGTGTAGATTGAAAGTTGATCTTATGTCTGTGGAATTAATACTCACTATGCCTAGCATAGAATAGGTGCTCAGTGAATTCTTGCTGAAGGTTGAATAATTTTTTTAGAACTGGTCTCTTCTCTAAATCCAACATCATTTCCCTGAGTGTATTAGTCCATTTTCACACTGCTGATAAAGACATACCCAAGACTGGATAATTTATATAGGAAAAAGCATTTAATGGACTTACAGTTCCACTTGGCTGGGGAGGCCTCACAATCATGGTGGAAGGCAAGGAGGAGCAAGTCATGTTTTACATGGATGGCAGCAAGCAAAAAGAGCTTGTACAGGGAAACTCCCATTTTTAAAACCATCAGATCTCCTGAGACTTATTCACTATCATGAGAACAGCAAAGGAAAGACCCGCTCCCATGATTCAGTTATCTCCCACAGGGTTTCTCCCATGACATGTGGGAATTGTGGGAGTTACAATTCAAGGTGAGATTTGGGTTGGGACACAGCCAAACCATATCACTGAGTAGGAATGGCTTTCAGCCTGGCAAGCAGCCCTGATGAGTCAGAGTGGGCAATTTGTGATTTTCCTCAGGTTTGCAGCTGTGTCTACAAAGTTCTGACACAGGAGCCTGATACTGTTATTTGAGCATCCCTTGGGATGAAAGCTAAGCTTCTGGGACTCATTCAGGTGCTTTATCCAAAATAAACCCAATAACTCTTTCCCCTGGACTTTCTCCTCCTCATGCTGAGGCCCAGCCTTTGAAGCCAGCAGGGCTTGAGGAGGCCTGGCCCTGGCTTTTTTTGCGGGGAGGGGAAGGCAAGGGCAGGAGCAGAGTTACAATGACAGGGCAGGCCTTCTTGTTCCAGCTTTCCTTATACAAACCCAGGGAGAAACTTTCCACTAATATCCTTGGCTGAATTCAGGTACATGGTGTCCAGCTGGTCAGGATTCTTTAGATTGACTCGGCCTTCAAACTGTGAATGTTTGCTGGAAGTGTGTAAAAGGCCTCTGCCAGTCTGGGCCAGGACTGGTCCAGACTCCCTCTGCCTCTCTGCTCCAATTGCAACTCCTCTAAATAATACACACACACACACGCGCGCACACACACACACACACACACACAAACACACAGCCTATATATCCCATTTGACTCCCTGCCTGGGCTCCTGCTACTCATGTCAAGCAGCACATATGAGCTGTTTCAACCAACCTCAGCCCTGCAGCCTGCAATGGGGTCCTGCCACTCACCAGCCAGCCCCTTGGATAAGCGACTCCAGCTGAACTCCCTGCATTGGCCTCTCAAGACCAAAGTCCCTCATGGCCTTTTCTCCACTGACCTTCCCACCAGAAGAGGCCGTTTCCTCACAACCCAATCTCAAAACACATTTTCACTCTGTTTTTAATCTGTGTCAACAAAGACAGAACCAAGATTTTTTTTTTCTAACCACCACCATCATCAAGGAACTAATGGTATAGGGTAAGGGCTTTGTAAGGTTTAAATGCACAGTTAGGTATAAATACCTTAAAACATAAAGCAGTCATCTGGAACACACAGCCTTGCTAAGGGAGTAGGGGCAGCGGGGATGATTTTGTCCTGAATTACCCTGCCGAGATATTGAAAACAGCAGCAGTGAATCATCTGAACTACTTCTAGAAGACTAGCTGCGTGACAAATAACCCTCACCCTCCAACCCCCCAAAAAAGCTTATTCCTCACTCAGGTGACAGGTCAGAAGTTGCAGGGAGAGGTGGCCTTTCTTGTGCAGTGATTCAGAGCCCTGTGTTCCCTTCATTCTCCAGCTCCACCATCCCCCAGGAGACTCGCTTCTGAAAGACTGGCCTGAGTGCCAGCAGCTCGGACATCCCTGCAAGCTTGTAAGAAATGCAGGATGTCAGGCCCCACCCTAGACCTACAGTTTCAGAGCTGCATTTTAAGAAGATGCCCATGGCCAGGTGACTCATATACAGATGCTCCTCAACTTGTGATGGGGTTACATCCCACTAAACCCATTGTAAGTTGAAAAATAATCGTAAGCAGAAAATGCATTTACTATACCTAACCTACTAAACACCATAGCTTAGCCTTGCTTACCTTAAAATGCTCAGAACACTTATATTAGTCTATAGTTGGACAAAATCATCTAACACAAAACCTATTGTGGAATAAAGTGTTGAGGGCCGGGTGCGGTGGCTCACGCCTGTAACCCCAAAACTTTGGGAGACACATGAATCCTTGAGTTCAGGAGTTTGAGACCAGCCTGGGCAACATGATGAAACCTGATCTCTACCAAAAAAAAAAAAAAAAATACAAAAATTAGCTAGGTGTGGTGGCACAAGTCTGTGGTCTGAGCTACTCGGGAGGCTGAGGTGGGAGGATCATCTGAGACCAGGAAGGTCAAAGTTGCAGTGAGCTGTGATTGCATCCCTGCATACCAGCCTGGGCGACAGAGTGAGATCCTGTCTCAAAATAAATAAATAATAAAGTGTTGAATACCTCATGCAATTTATTGAATACTGTACTAAAAGTAAAAAACAGAATGGCTCTATGGGTACTTGAAGAATGGTTTCTACTGTATCGCTTTCACACCATCATAACATCAAACAATTGTAAGTCTAACCATCATTAAGTTAGGCACCACCTATACATAGAAGTTTGAGAGGCCCTGCCCTGGAGCCCCAGAGTCCTCTGGAACCAGATAGAAGAAGAGTAAAGAAGGTCTGGAGCAATTATAGCCCCTTCTTTGCTTCCTCGAGTGACCGCTCACACTCATTCGTATTCCCTTGATGAGAACTAGTCACACGGCCACAACTGGACACAAGGGAGCTGGGAAATGTAGTCCCTGACTGGGCAGCTGTCTGGCAGATACCACTCCACACTATGGAATTGAGAAGACAGATTTTGGTAGACAGATATTTTTCATTTACACACAGTACTTTTTGTATTTTTTCTTTTTCCTTTTTTTTTTTTTTTTGACTTGCTCTGCCGCCCAGGCTGGAGTACAGTGGTGCAATCAGGGCTCACTGAAGCCTCTGCCTCCCAGGTTCAAGCGATTCTCCTGCCGCAGCCTCCCGAATACCTGGGATTACAGGCATCTGCCACCACACCCAGCTTTTTCTATTTTTAGTAGACACAGGGTTTTGCCATGTTGGCCAGGCTGGTCTCAAACTCCTAACCTCAGGAGATCCGCCCACCTCGGCCTCCCAAAGTGCTGGGATTACAGGTGTGAGTCACCGCGCTTGGCCTTTATTTATTCATTAGAAGAAAGAGTATTTCCTCCTCTCCTCTAGAAACTGCCGTGGGGGACGGCATCATGGGAATTTTTCCAGGTTTCTGTGAAGGTGGTGCTAACTGGACTAATATTTCAGACAAGAAGATAAAACATCTTCTTTGCCACAAGCCATCATGTTCATAAGAGTCTGTGATCCCATGTGGTTCCCAGCAGTGCCTGCTTCCCCTCACCCCTAACACAGAGGGTATCCCCAGATGACCTTCTCCTCCAAACACATCTGAGACATCTGACCACAGAACAGCAAACATTTTTGTAAAGTGTTGAATAATAAATATTTTAGGCTTTTCAGGCCATGTTGTGTCTGTCACAATCACTCAGCTCTGCCACTGAAGCATGAAAGCCGCCATAGATAAAATATAAATGAATTCACATTATATAAACAGGGCACAGGAGAACTGACACCATCACTTATTTTGCAAATCTTTCTTGAGCACGTATTAAGCAATGTAATGTCTCTGAACCCAGTCAAAATGTAAACTCCATGAAGGCAAGTATTATATCTATCTTGTTCCTTACTCTAGTCCTTGAACATAGCACTGTGACTGGCACCTTTATAGAATGAAAGAATGAATGGTCAAATGAACATCCAGTAAGGGAAAATTTACAGATTGGAAGAACTACAGCAAGCTATAAGAGGTCCATCCTGGCCAAGAGATCCACATAGTCAAGGTGGCCAAGAAGCCTATGATCAGAATAAGACAAAAGGAAGTCATCCACCAGGTCATAACCTTTGGTAACTTGGCCCAGGAAGGGCCCTTCCAGAACAGCAAGGCCTGATGACCCGTTCTCTCCAGTGAGCAGGTGGCCACCAGCTTGAAAGCAAAGGCCCTACAGCAAGACAAACAATGCTTGTACATGCAGCAGAGAGACAAGCAGGGACCTATTAACAGAGGACTCATCAGTGTGGGGCTCAAAACCTAATATGGAGGCCCTAGACAAGTACAGAGGCCGTACTGAAGGGATTGCTAAGAGAAAACTTGGTCAAGGTCAGGAGCAGTCACAAATAATGAGGAAATAGCATGAAATCATCATGAGCCATGTGCCCGGACATTGACATATGGCATCCAGTGTTATCCTCACAGCAGTCCTGCATGTTCATAATCTTCTCCTTGCACCTCCAAAACTGCTTTCGTAAGGTCATACAACTTCATTCCAGGACTCTTCTGTAAAACTACATAGAGTTTCTCAGCCTTAGCTTTAGGCCAGATAATTCTTTGTTGTGGGAGGCTGTCCTGTGCATTGCAGGATATTTAGTAACATCCCTGACCTCTACCCACCAATTATAACAACGAAAAATATCTCCAGACATTGCCTAATATCCTCCGAGGTAGAGGAGATTTGAGGGCCACTGAGCTACAGGAGCCCAGACAGTGAGACATTGGCAAATGATAGACGCATATGTCAATGGAACAGAACAGAGAGTCCAGAAACAGACCCATACATATACTGTCAATTAAATTTCAACAAAGGTACAATGGCAATTCAAAGAAGAGAGAATAGTCTCAACAATTGAATATCCATATATATAAGAAAAATGTACCTTGATGCATATGTCATACTATATACAAAATTAAACTTAAAATGGATCAGAGGCCTAAATATGAAAATCTGAATATGTGATCAATTGGACTTAAATACAAATTTAAAACTTCTAATCTTCGAAAGATAGTTAAGAAAATGAAAAAAAAGTTACAGATTGGTGGAAAATATTTGCAAAACAAAAATCTGATAAAGGAGTTGTATCCTCAATGTATATTTTTAAGTCTCAAAATTCAATAATAAAACCAAACAACTCAATTCTTTAAAAGAGTGAGCCAGGCACAGTGGCTCATGCCTTCAATCCCAACACTTTGGGAGGTTGAGGCAGGAGGATCACTTGAGGCCAGGAGCTCAAGACCAGCCAGACAACAGAACAAGACCTCCATCTCTACGAAAAAAAAAAGTCAGGCATGGTGGCACGTGCCTGTAGTCCCAGCTACCTGGGAGGCCAAGGCAGAAGGATCACTTGAGCCCAGGAGTTCAAGTTTACAGTCAGATGTATCATGCCACTGCACTCCAGCCTTGACAACAGTGCAAGACTCTGTCTCAGAAAAGTCAACCAATCGATCAAAAACAAACAAAAAAAAAAGAAAGTTGTAAAAAGGCACTTCAACAAAGAAGATATACAGAAGACAACTGCATATAGCATGCTCAACATTATTTGTCATTAGGGAAATGCAAATTAAACCCACCAGGTGATACCAATTACATACCTACTAGAAATGGCTAAAATTTTAAAAACTGACATGCATTGTTAGTTGGATACAACCATCTTGGAAAGTATTTGGCAGTTTCTTTTCTTTCTTTTTTTGAGACAGGGTCTTACTCTGTCACCCAGGCTGGAGGGCAATGACTTGATCATGGCTGGCTGCAGCCTCAACCTCCCTGAGCCCAGGTGATCCTCCCATCTCAGCCTCCCAAGTAGCTGGGACTACAGGCACATGCCACCATGCCCAGCTAATTTTTGTATAGTTTGTAGAGATGGGGTCTCACCTTGTTGGCCAGGCTGGTCTCAAACTCCTGGGCTCAAGTGATCCCCCCACGTTAGCCTCCCAAAGTGCTGGGATTACAGGCATGAGACACCATACCCAGCCTGCAGTTTCTTATAGAGTTGAAATAGGCTTACGTATTTATGTATGTATGTATGTATGTATGTATGTATGTATTTATTTATTTATTTATTTTTATGTTAAGTTCCAGGGTGTATGTGCAGGTTTGTACATAGATAAACCTGTGCTATGGTGGTTTGCTACAGCTGTCACCCCATCACCTAGGTATTGAGCCCACCATGTATTAGCTCTTTTTCCTGATGCTCTCCCTCCCCTCTCTGCCCTCCCTCAGTAGGCCCTAGTGTGTGTTGTTCCCCTCCCTGTGTCCATGTGTTCTCATTGTTCAGCTCCCATTTATAACTGAGAACATGCAGTGCTTGGTTTTCTGTTCCTGCATTCGTTTGCTGAGGATAATGGCTTCCAGTTTCATCCATGTCCCTGCAAAGGACATGACCTCATTCCTTTTTATGGCTGTATAGTATTCCATGGTGTATATGTACCACATTTTCTTTATCCAGTCTATCATTGCCAGCTTATGATATTTTTTTTTTTTTTTTTTTTTTTTTTTTATGGCTGTATAGTATTCCATGGTGTATATGTACCACATTTTCTTTATCCAGTCTATCATTGCCAGCTTATGATATTTTGTTATAGCAGCCCAAATGGACTAAGATAGACTTCCTCTTTGACCCGTGGGTTATTTAGAAATGCGTATCTCCAAATGTTTGGGGATTTTCCAGCTATCTTTCTGTTGTTGATTTCTAGTTTAATTTCATGTGGTCTGACATCATTCTTTGTATGATTCCTATACTTTTGAATTTGTTAAGGTATGGTTTATAGCCTAGAATGTGTTGTATCTTGGTGAATCTTCATGTGAGTGTGCAAAAAATTTGTGTGCTGGTATTGTTGGATAAAGTCATCTATAGATGCCTATTATGTCTTGTTGATTGGTGGTGGTGTTGCTCAGTTCAGCTATATCCTTACTGATTTTCTGCTTGATGGATCTGACTTACCTCAAAGTCCATGGTCAATCACTCTACTCACTACCTTAGACACACTTTCAAATCCCTTGCCCCTCTTTGCTTCTGTGCATAAACCACAATTATGGTCCAAGCCAACTCTGCATGTACCTTGCCTATCTCCCCATAGATATTGAAGAAAAACATTCACCGTGCTGACTGGTATCTCTATAATTCATAACCACTAACCTCAAGTGGGCCCGGTATGCTGCTGGGCAAACAGGTTGACACTCCCTGGTCCATTCCCAGGGATAGACCCATTCCATCCACCTCTCGTGGATGACTATTTCGTACCTTCTCATTTCCCTTCAAATCGCCAACACTTCCTCCTTAATCTTTGCTCTCAGCAGATGACCTTGCTTCCTAGTTCACATTAAGATACTAGAAGAAGTTTCTACCACCATATCTACACTTGTATTTGTGCCCCTATACTCTGCCTCCAGGCCTTTCACTCTCAATTACTTGCCGATGCCACTAGCAAATGGCAACCCCTGCCCTTCTGGGCTAGACTGAGCTTGCCTGCTCAGGGGCCATACTGCAGCAATTCTCCTCTCTTGCTCCTGCGTCGTTCATTTTCCCTCTCTCTTTGATCTTTCTCATCAGTACACAGGCTATGTTTTCCTTTGGGGGGCTTTTTCATTCCCTTTTTCCTCTAGGGGAATTGCTCTTCCCCACGATAGCCACATGGCTCTCTCCCTCTCCTTCGCAGGCCCTTACCAAATGACACCTCTCAGGGATGCCTTCCCTGCCTAAGCTTGCAACACCGCTGCGGCGGGCACACCCTCAGGTGACCTCAATGAACCCTTGAAGAGTCCCTCTCCCCTTCAGGGAGGACAGAACCTGTTCCTACTTGCTTCTAACTAATAAGATATAGCAAAGGTAATGGGGTGTCAATTCCTTGATTAGGTTACATTATATGACAAGGTGATGGGCTGTCACTCTCGCGGTTATGTTACATTATTGAAGACTCCATCTTAGTAGACTGGAGCAAGAGATTGTCCTCGCTGGCTTGAGGAAGTAAGCTGCCGTGTTGTGAGAGGGCCCATGGGAACTAGGAGTTCTCTAGGATCTGAAGGTGGCCTCCAGCAGACAGCTGTCAAAAAGCAGGGGCCCTCAGTCATCTGAAAATCTGAATACATGATAAATTGGACTTAAATCAAAATTCAAAACTTCTAATCTTAATTTAAAACCTCAGCCATACAACCATAAAGAAATAAATTTTGGACTGGGCATGGTGGCTCATGCCTGTAATCCCAGAACATTGGGAGGCTGAGGCGGGTGGATTAGTTGAGGTCAAGGGTTCAAGACCAGCCTGACCAACATGGTGAAACCCCATCTTTATTAAAATACAAAAAATAGCTGAGCATGGTGGTGGCAAGCCTGTAATCCCAGCTACTTAGGAGGCCGAGGCACAAGAATCTCTTGAACCTGAGAGGTGGAGGTTGCAACGAGCCGAGAGATCGCACCACTGCACTCCAGCCTGGGCAACAGAGTAAGACAAAGAAAGTAAAGAAAGAAACAAAAGAAAAGCAAGAAAGAAGGCAGGGATGGAGGGAGAGAGGGAGGGACGGAAGGAAGGAATTCTGCTGACACCGTGAATGAGCTTGGAAGAGGACTCTTCTCTAGTCCATTTTTCAAATGAGAATGCAACTGCTGAAACCTTGAGCGCAGACTTTTGAGGCCCTGGAGAGAAGACCTGGTGAAGCCACGTTCAGACTCCTGGACCCACGAAAACTGTGAGACAATAAGTGTGTGTGTTGTTTTAAACTGCTCTGTTTGTAGTAATTTGTTATGCAGAAAAATAGAAATCTAATATACCCTAGGCCGGGCGCGGTGGCTCATGCCTGTAATCCCAGCACTTTGGGAGGCCGAGGCGGGTGGATCACGAGGTCAAGAGATGGAGACCATCCTGGCCAACACGGTGAAACCCCGTCACTACTAAAAATACAAAAACAATTAGCTGGGCATGGTGGCAGGAACCTGTAGTCCCAGCTACTCGGGAGGCTGAGGCAGGAGAATTCCTTGAACCCAGGAGGCAGAGGTTGCAGTGAACCAAGATCGTGCCACTGCACTCCAGCCTGGTGACAGAGCCAGAATCCATCTAAAAAAAAAAAAAAAGAAAAGAAAAGAAAAAAACAAGCAAGCAAGCAAGCTACTACAGCCCAAATGTTCCCTAGGACCCTTTTCTATTATTTATCTTTTCACCTTAGCATTTACCCACTTTCTGACATATTTTCTATTTCACCAATTTCCCTTGCTGATGTCACATGCTTCCCCCATGACTCCTACACAAAAGTTCCACTAAGACAGGGATTTTTGTCTTTTTTTTTCTCTGCCATTATAGTCTCAGCACCTTCAATAGTCTCAGTAAATGTTTGTTGAGTGAACGAATACATGAGTGGATGCTAAATCCTATTACCTGAGCAGAGAAATTCATCAAACTTATATATACCTCAGGGAGGTAAGACAGAAAAGACAACAGATTTGTTTCATTTTCAACTTGTTGTTAAGGAAATGTTTAAGCATTGATTCTACAGCTCATGAGCAGCAGGGGGGAAAAAGCATTGATTCAAGACCACTGTCATGTTTCCAAGTAATCGCTTCTTACAAGTGTGGCTTATTCTGGAGGTGAATTATAAATTTCTAATTTTTAATTTCTATTTTGTTTTTCATCATCCAATATATAATTGTGACTGTCTCCAGTATATAATTTCTTAGAGCATCATTCTTCGAGGCCTTTTAACTTGATTCACATTTTAAAAATATATTTCTCATCAACCTTCAGTACACACTGATACCCACATACATAACTGAAACAAAAGTTTCACAAAATAGTACTTATTCTTTTAATGTGCTCTGATTGTTTCCCATTGTGTTGCATTCTGTTCTATTTCATTTTTAAAAACTGGACAAGACCCGCTGGTAGGATTGACAAGATCAATCCTCAGTTTTCAAGCTTCTCCCAGGTTTGGATTGCTATGGGTTTGACATTATTCTCCCTGGTGCCTGTGGTGAGGCCCCCTCTTCTGTGCTGCATGGAAAATAGAAGTACCTCCCTTAGCAGCTAGGGGAGCTGGGGGCAGGCCTGGCATTTTCTTGTGAAACCGACACTGAATGAGCCTGCATTGAGAGCCGCCCACCTCTACTGCAGCTGAACCAGAGAAACACCAAGCCCCGGATGCTCATCGCCATTAGTTTGTGTGAGTGTTTCTATACTTCAAAGACTCTATCATATCCAAATAACTATCGCAACTAATCTTTAATCATGGTCATGTCTCAGATGTCTTAATGGTCCCTGAGTCACCAGCAGTTGGCCTTTGAGTCTCTGATTGTAAAGTGTTTAAAAGAATCCCTGAAACATTAGCCACCTTACGTGATTCCAAATGGCATAACTTGTGAAGATAACGAAAAATTATGGTAAAGCACTTTTCATATAGCGTGAACTAATCAGTGAGCCCAGAAAAGCCGATGTTGATGAAGTGCCATCAAGTTATGGCAGGAAATGCCACCTGCAGGTAAATCTGGGTCTAATTTGCCTTTGCAAGTAGTTTTCTATTTATTTGAATGTGAAATGAATCCGAAGGATGGCAGATGATAAAGATGCTGCCCCTTCAACATTGATTTGATTGGAAGCGCATTTGTCCTTTCTTTGAGCGTGTAGTTTCAGAGAATGTTTCAAATCTCCCTTTGTAAGTGTTAGCTCAGCAGTGCAGGCGGAGGGGGAGATGCCCCGGCGCCTTCCTCCCTTGCTGCCCTCACCTCACCATCCTGCCTGAAGGCCGAGGTGCCAGTTCGAAGAGGGGAGATGCAGAAAGCCAGAATCACTCAGAGAGAAGTCAGGAGCCGGTGAGGCCGAGCGTGCTTCTTCCCGCACTTTTTGGCTCCCCTCACCATTTTGGCCCCCATTTTCCTTCCCTTTTGGCTTTGTCCCTGTTATTGTGATTCTTAGGGTCAGATGGCCTCAGCTCTCCTGTTTAATGGATGTCTCTGCTAATGTAACTCTCTCTTATCATCATGTGGAAGCAATGGCCAAATCCACAATGTGGGCGATTCTACAGGACAAGTGGCCCGGTTTCTTCACCACATGAATAATCAGGTGGAGGTGAAGGGGAGGAACGGCTATAACATAAGAAATGAAAAACATTACTCAGATTCAGTCTTGTCTCAAAGTAGAGACAGGAGTATAGTGAATCCCCAATTGTGCATCACTCACCATCAATGTTTATCAATATTTTGTTCTTCTTGCTTCAAATATTCACTTCAACAGGTGTGTGAGAGTGTGTGTGTGTGTGTGTGCTGTGTATAGTAGCTATGGTCTCAACGTGTCCCCCTGAATTCATGTGTTGGAAACGTAATCTCCCCAGTGCAACAGTGTTGGGAGGTAAGGCCTTTCGGGAGGTAAGTTGCGAGGGCTCTGCCTTTGTGACTGGATTAATGCCACTATGGAAACAGCTTAGGGAGTGAGTTCTCTGTCTTTCCCTCTTCCGCTGTTCTGCACGTGAGAACACAATCTTCCTCCTCTCTTGCCCTCCCACCTTCCATGATGTGAGGCCACAGCAAGAAGGCCCTAATCAGATGCTGATGCCTTAATCTTGGACTTGCCAGCTTCCAGAATTGTGAGAGAATACATTTCCATTCTTTATAAATTACCCAGTCTCAGGTTTCTGTTACAGCAACACAAAACAGACTAAAACAACAATATTTTAAAGTAAATCCTAGAGTTTCTATTATTTCATCCAAAAGGACTTTAATGTATGTCACTTACAAGTACACTTTGGCAAAATGTTTTCAGCCTTTGACAAGGGGCTCCCCTGGAAGCATACCTGCGACTGTTTTTGTTTTGTTTTGTTTTGTTTTGTTTTTTCTAAGAGTCGAGGTCTCATTTTGTTACCCAAGCTGGAGTGCAGTGGCACTCCACTGAAGTTTGAGTGCATTACAGCTGCAAACTCCTGGGCCCAAGTGATCCTCCTACGTAAGCCTTTTCAGCAGCTAGGACTACAGGCATGTGCCTGGCTGTTTTCATTTTTTCTACAGAAAGGGTCTCGCTATGTTTCCCAGGCTAGTCTCAAACTCCTGGTCTCAAAATGATTTACCTCAGCCTCCCAAAATGCTGGGATTACAGGAGTGGGAGCCACTTTGCCCGGCCCCATGTGTCTCTAAATGAGGGTTTACTCTAAGGACAGTGCTGACATTTATAAAAACAAATTGTTTCTCTCCCCAGATCCTCAGGATAAAATTCCTTCTGGACCATGCTTAGGAGAAACTTCACAATTTCTCACCAAAACACTAAAACTTGGGTACATAATCAAATGTTCTTTATACAAGATCTGCTAGGAAGCTTAGATACAAAATCTGTGGCCAACCCTGTCATATAGCTGCACACAAGGAGATGAAATTTTCTATTAGTGTTATTTCCTATTCTAATATGTTCCTCTTCTTGCCGTTCCTTTTTCTTTCTCACCCACTTCAAATTTGTGTTGTCCTATTTATTTTTATATCTCTGTAAGCAGAGGTATGCTGGTGTTTCACTGGCTAGTTCAAGTAGTTCTCTGAAAAAGTGCATATATATGTATGCGTTTATTATAAATTTTGCTGCTATAAATGATGTCTATCCCACAATAAGCAAATAATAGTAAAGTACATAATACTCTGTATTGTAAATTCCATGCAGCCAATTGATTCTGACATATGCTTTCATTGAACTTTGTCAAATCCTTGTCCACAGCTAACATACAGTTGCAGTGACACCTCTAGACACCTCCTCTCAGGGAAGAGGGAGACTCTGCCCTTTGGCTTCCAGATCCATGCATTTTAAGATCTCCTGAGCTATGTAGGCTCTGTTCAATTCTCCCTTCCCTAACTACCTCCCCGAGGGCTTTGTCTAGTTGCAACAAAATCATGACATGTTTCTCTATGGACAGTTAAGGCCTCTGAAGCACAGTAATGATGCAGTGCATGACCCTGGACAGAGAGTTGAGGGGCTGAGTCCTTGATTGCCAGTCCCTGCCCTAACCCCTTGTAAACCCGGGACACATTATCTCTCCATTTCTTTTCCTCATGGGTGCAAATGAGAAGGTTAAATCAGATCATCGCCAAGGTCCCTTATAGCTCTAATATCCTTTGGTTAGGCTCTTATTAAATATGCATCAGATACATTCAGCTGTAAGCTTTGTTTTCTGATAATACTAAAACTCTGCCCTGTGTGCACAGCCCCTATAACTTGCTGCTTGTTTAATATGTTCATTTGCTCACAAAGCACAATAGCAATATTCCCTCTAACAGCAACCTTTTATTCAGTGACTGCCTTTCTCAATATTACGTTTCTTTTTTTTTTTTTTTTTTTTTTTTTTTTGAGACGGAGTCTCACTCTGTCACCTAGGCTGGAGTGCACTGGCACGATCTCAGCTCACTGCAACATCTCCCTCCCGGGTTCAAGCAATCCTCCTGCCTCAGCCTCCTGAATAGCTGGGACTACAGGTGCCCACGACCATGCCCGGCTAATTTTTGTATTTATAGTAGAGACAGGGTTTTGCCATGTTGGCCAGACTCAAACAGGTCTCAAACTCCTGACCTCAAGTAATCTGCCCGCCTTGACCTCCCAAAGTGCTGGGATTACAGGCGTGAGCCACTGCGCCTGGCCTCAGTATTACTTTTCTAAGACTTATTGGGAGGCAATCATGAAAAAATAAAATAATTTTTTAAAAGCAAAAAAAAAATACCAATAAAACCACAAAACCACAGCAGCTCCCTTCAACTCCCTTCACTCCCATCTCCTTTTGCCTTTTCTCACGTATTCAGGTGTATCAGGCTGATGGAGTTGGCTCAGATCCTAAGTCCTCCACTCTGGGGAACGAACGGACCTTTATCTGCCTGGATTTAGAAGCCAGGTCCTATTGACAACATGCTATTAAGAGTTCCAAATACCCTTTAAGTCGCTAAATGAAATGATCGTTGTCCACCCTGATCCTACTTGATTTAAGTGTTGTTTGTGAGGAGATGAATCACAAGGCAGTGCTTCACTAACTGTTCTCATTAAACGTTCAAGGTTCTGGACTCTAGGCCGTGGCGTGTTTATTTCTGGCTACACCTTCCCCTCAGACAGGTTTAGTGCCCATCATTCTCATGCAGAGGGCATCCCAGAGCCTAACGCTCCCCGTCTTTCTCCTTTACTTATTACCTTTCAGGCTCAAACTCATCCACCTGCTTCAACAGAACAGCAGCTGAGAAATAGAGCAAGCCTCCCCCTTCCTTCATAGACCATTCAACTCCTGCCTCGCCTCTGCCTTCTGTACAGGTATTATAGTCAGGTGCATGGTCCAGAGGCCTATATGTGCAGAGAACAAGACCAGGCTGCCAGCCTCCTCCCCAAAGCATCCTGGGTTTCTTCTCTGAGAATGCCACAGCATTCTCCCTCCTTTAAGGCCTTGGGTGTGTTCACAGTCTCATCTCAGGCTACTGCCCACTGGCACCTCATGTAATCTCAGTGAAACCATTCACACTCTGGGCATCCAGGACCATCAGGATAACCCTAGCCACTTCATATTACTGTGCCAAGCACATTACCTCACTTAATTCTCACTTAACTCACTGAATTTTACCCCAAGAGGGCTGATATTCAGATGGTTGGCACCAGTAAGTCCTAATGAATTATTTATAATCCACTTCTATTCTTATGGGCCTGGACCTAGGCCTGGGCCTGGGCCATAGCAGTTGTGAAAGGTATTAAATATGACCTGAAGGTAGATGCCACTTACAGTTTTCAAAAGAGGAGATGGAGGCCCTGAGTTACCCGGGAAGAGGGGGAGGGCACAAGGCATTTCTCAAAAGAAGACACACAGAAACTACAACAGGGATCATCATGGCAGACAGGAGGCAGAACCAGATTGCAGCTCAGAGTAGCATATGGAGGCTCACATGATGAATTTTAGCTCCAGAACACTTGCAGGAATAAACCAGGAATCCCGAGAGGACCCACAGACCCTCTGAAGGAAGTGGACTGCTTCTGCAGGACCCAGGAGACACCCCAAATACTGTGAGTGCCCCAGCTGTGGAAGTGGGAAAAGGAGATCCTCCACCCCGGAACACACCCGCACTGGGGAAACTGAACGCCTAGTTTGCAAAAGAAGTTTTCGACCTTACCTGGAGCTGAGTCAATTTAGAGAGCTGAGCGAACTACAAGGGTAGAGGTAGCAGTAGGAAAGGCCCTGGCAGCTCGCTGGGTCCCCAGGCAGGCAATTCCTGCCTGGCACCACAGGGATCCTTCAGGAGGGCAGCCAGAGGTGTGGGGAAAATGCCACAGGGAGAAGGAAGTCTCCAGCTGAACTTTATAACAATTTGAACCAGGTGAGAAGCCTCCTGGCCAGAACTTGGGGGAAAGCGCAAATCCAGCGTGCAGACTCCACAGGCAGGGGGAAGAACTGAGCGTTTTCTTTTGCAGCTGGGAGATGGGTAGTCTGGGGCAAGTTCTCAGCCCTGCTTGCCCACTGCCTGGAAACAGATTTGGTGCTGTTAGGGGAGGCACTGTGGGAGTGAGACCAGCCCTTCGGATTGTGTGGGAGCTGGGTGAGGCCTGTGACTGCCAGCTTTCCCCCACTTTCCTGACAACCTGCATGACTCAGCAAAGGCAGCCATAACCTTCCTAGGTACACAACTCTATTGACCCAGGAACCTCACCCCCATTCCCAACAGCAGCCGCAGCAAGACCTGCCCAACCAAGGAGAGCCTGAGTTCAGACACACCTAGCCCTGCCCCCACCCGATGGTCCTTCCTGACCCCCCCTGGCAACTGAAGACAAAGGGCATATATTCTTGGGAGTTCTAGGGCCCTGCCTCTCCATACTGCCACAGCTGATGCTCTCTGGAAAGTGCCACCTCCTGGCAGGAGGCCAACCAGCACAAAAATAGAACATTAAACCAGCAAATCTAAGAACCCTCACAGAGTCCACTTCACCCCCCCGCCACTTCCACCAGAACAGATGCTGGTATCCATGGCTCAGACCCATAGATGGTTCACATCACAGGACTCTGTGCAGGCAACTCCCAGTACCAGCCCAAAGTCTGGTAGGCTTGCTGGGTGGCTAGACCCAGAAGAGACATAACAATCGCTGCAGCTCAGCTCTCAGGAAGCCACATCCATAGGACAAAGGGGAGAGTACTACATCAAGGGAACACCCCATGGGACAAAAGAATCTGAACAACAGCGTTCAGCCCTAGACCTTCCCTCTGACAGAACCTACCCAAATGAGAAGGAACCAGAAAACCAACTCTGGTAATATGACAAAACAAGGCTCTTTAACACCCCCCAAAAAATCTCACTAGCTCAAGAGCAATGGATCCAAACAAAGAAGAAATCCCTGATTTACCTGAAAAAGAATTCAGGAGGTTAATTATGACACTAATCAGGGAGGCACCAGCGAAAGGCAAAGCCCAATGCAAGGAAATCCAAAAAATGATACAAGAAATGAAGGGAGAAATCTTCAAGAAAATAGACAGCATGAAGAAAAAACAATCAAAACTTCAGGAAACATTGGACACATTTATAGACAAATGCTCTGGAAAGTCTCAGTAGTAGAGTTGAACAAGTAGAAGAAAGAAATTCAGAGTTTTGTAGGATTAACCCAATTCTACAAAGACAAAGAAAAAAGAATGAGAAAATATGAACAAAGCCCCCATGAAGTCTGAGATTATATTAAATGCCCAAACCTAAGAATAATCAGTGTTCCTGAGAATGAAGAGAAATCTAAAATTTAGAAGACATATTTGGGGAAATAATCCAGGAAAACATCCCCAGCCTTGCTAGAGACCTAGACATCCAAATACAAGAAGCACAAAGAACACCTGGGAAATTCATCACAAAAAAATCATCACCTAGGCACACTGTCATCAGGTTATCTAAAGTTAAGATGAAGGAAAGAATCTTAAGAGCTGTGAAATAAAAACACCAGGTAATCTATAAAGGAAAACATTTCAGATTAACAGCAGATTTCCAGGCAGAAACCCTACAAGCTACAAGGGATTAGGGCCCTATCTTCATCCTCCTCAAACAAAACAATTATTAGCCAAGAGTTTTGTAACCAGCAAAACTAAGCATCATATATCAAGGAAATACAGTCTTTTTCAGACAAACAAATGCTGAGAGAATTCGCCACTTCCAAGCTGCCACTACAAGAACTGCTAAAAGGAGCTATCTAAATCTTGGAACAAATCCTGGAAACACATCAGAATAGAACCTCTTTAAAGCATAAATCTCACAGGACCTATAAAACAAAATACGATTTAAAAAGCAAAAACAAAAAAACTAAGGTACACAGGCAGCAAATAGCACAATGAATGGAATGGTACATCACATCTCAATACTAACATTGACTGTAAATGGCCTAAGTGCTCCACTTAAAAGATACAGAACTGCAGAATGGATAAGAACTCACCAACCAACTATCTGCTGCCTTCAGGAGACTCACCTAACACATAAGGACTCACATAAACTTCAAGTAAATGGGTGGAAAAAGGCATTTCATGCAAATGGATACCAAAAGCAAGCACAGGTAGCTATTCTTACATCAGACAAAAAATCTTTAAAGCAATAGAAGTTAAAAAAGACTAAGAGGGACATTACATAATGGTAAAAGGCCTTGTCCAACAGGGAAGTATCATAATCCTAAACATATATGCACCTAACACTTGAGCTCCCAAATTTATAAAACAATTACTAATAGACCTGAGAAATGAGATAGACAGCAACACAATAATAGTGGAAAACTTCAATACTCCACTGACAACACTAGACAGGTCATCAACACACAAAGTCAACAAAGAAGCAATGGATTTAAACTATACCTTGGAACAAATGGACTTAACAGATATATACAGGACATTTTATCCAACGACCACAGAATACACATTCTGTTCAACAGTGCATGGAACTTTCTCCAAGATAGACCATATGATAGGCCATAAAACGAGCCTCAGTAAATTTAAGAAAATTGAAATTATATCAAGTATTCTCTCAGACCACAGTGGACTAAAACTGGAAATCAACTCCTGCTTGTTCCCCAATTTTGCAGTTGTGATTTGTGCTGTTATAAACACGTGTGTGCAAGTATCTTTTTTGTATAATGACTTCTTTTCCTCTGGGGTAGATACCCAGTAGTGGTATTGATGGATCAAATGGTAGTTCTACTTTTAGTTCTTTAAGGAATCTCCACACTGTTTTCCATAGTGGCTATAAAAACCCTTCCAGACATTGACTTAGGCAAGGGTTTCATGACCAATAACCCAAAACCAAATGCAATAAAAACAAAGATAAATAGCTGGGACTTAATTAAACTACAGAGCTTTTGCACAGCAAAAGGAACAGTCAGCAGAGTAAACAGACAACCCACAGAGTGGAAGAAAATCTTCACAATCTATACATCTGACTAAGGACTAATATCCAGAATCTACAATGAACTCAAACAAATCAGCAAGAAAACAACAAACAATTCCATCAAAAAGTGGGCTAAGGACATGAATAGACAATTCTCAAAAGGGGATACACAGATGGCCAACAAACATGAAAAAATGCTCAACATCACTAATGATCAGGGAAATGCAAATCAAAACCACAATGCGATACCACCTTACTCCTGCAAGAATGGCCACAACCAAAAAGTCAAAAAACAGCAGACGTTGGCGTGGATGCAGAGATCAGGGAACACTTCTACACTGCTGGTGGGAACCTTTAGGTTTTCCAGGATGTATATGGGTGCTCTTCTCGATGGAGTTTGGGAAAGATACCTCTTTACTCACTCATCTCCTCCACAACTTAAGTGTTTCGGAATTGAGGAAGCCTGCACCTTAAGAGCCAAACAGGTTCTTCTTAGTGGATTTCTTGGTATATGTGTGTGTTTGTGTGTGTGTGTGTGTGTGTGTGTGTGTGTGTATATATATATATATTTTTTTATTTATTTATTTTTTTTAATTTTTTTTGAGACAGAGTCTCACTCTGTCACCCAGACTGGAGTGCAGTGGTGCAATCTCTGCTCACTGCAACCTCTGCCTCCCGGGTTCAAGTGATTCTCCTGCCTCAACCTCCCGAATAGCTGGGACTATGGGTGCCCATGCCTGGCAAGTTTTATATTTTTAGTAGAGACAGGGTTTCACCATGTTGGCCAGGCTGGTCTCAAGTTCCTGACCTCAAGTGATCTGCCCGCCTCAGCCTCCCAAAGTGCTGGGATTACAAGCATGAGCCACCGTGCTCGGCCCCCTTGCTGACAATTTTAACCCAGGTGCAGCTGAGACAACACACAGACCGAGCGGACAGACGATCATCAGAAATGTGAAGCACATTTGTCATCAACACTAAGCACAACTAACTTTATTACTTCTGGTTTTTTACCTTCCTTTCCAGTGATGAAATAAGTCCCAGTCCCAGCAAATGGCAAATCTCTATGTTTAAAGTGCACTTGGATTTTACTAATTTACTTTGCTTATGCATAATTCAAAGGGGGATTTTATTTCAGTACTTTGTGCCTTCTAGTTATTATTCCTTGTGGAAATGGCTCCTCACATACATAAGGACTAAAGCTTTACTGAAGGTTCTTTGGCTCTGTGTGTGTGTGTGTGTGTGTGTGTGTGTGTATGTGTGTGTGTGTGTTTAACTTCATTTTCTTAAGCCTACAAAATGGAAGAGTCAGTTTGGGTGACTGCTTCATGGTGGTGTTGAATTTGTCGGTCAGTAGGAATTCTAGTGAGGAGTAGGGGCAGAATGAGGAATGAAACGTCACAGTACCAGAAGGCCGGCTTATAGTTTCTCGGAAGAGATCTTATTTGAGTCAAAAGTCTCTAATTGCAGAGGAAACGGCTTGATTCAGAAGTGAACAGGCAACCTCTTTTGAATGCCAGGAACTATATTCCCCAGGGCCTGAATAAGTGAGAAAGAAAGAGAGAGAGAGAGAGAAATCCACTTTACCCCAGCACTGTGATGTTGGACATTCTCTATGTTGGGGATGGGGGTGGGGGGCACAACAAGAATCTCACTGGCTCAAGAGATAAGCATTGAAAGCCCCCAAGGGAAGCAGGCCAAGAAGAGGGCTCCTGCACCGTCTCCATGTCCCAGGCTGCCTCCGGTCAAGCTCGGTGCAAATCTTGTGCTGCCAGAGTTTCCTGCACCTCTGTGGGAGTAGTGACAGCCCATAAGGAAGATCGATAGAACATGATTGTTAAAATAGCATTTAGTTACATGCCCAGGGCATCAGGAAGCGTTCATGGTCAGAGGCGGGAGGACAGAGAAGAGACACAGATGGGCCCCTCTTAGGCAGTGTGGACCATCTATCAGCATGGCTCCTCTTGCAGAGCCTTCTAACCCCTCAGGACGCCTGGAAGGGCCACTCTGGGCATCCTCCGGTGCCACCTTTCTGCATTGGCCCTCATCTCTGGCTTTCCTCAGCACAGGACAGACCTATCCTTCATGGACATCAGGGAGTCTGAGTTCTTAGTGGCAAACAACAGGAACTAGTGGAAACCGAAGAATTTGTAATGAGAACCCCTGGGAGGGACAAGAAACTAGGCTCAGAATGGGCAGGAACAAAGGGAGACTGGAGAGCGTGAACACAGCCAGACCGGAGTCCCAGCGCTGTCTGGCTACAGCGCTGCCGTGGGATGCGGGATGAGGTGCTCAGTGCCCACCTCTGCTGCTGAGGCCACCTTAGAAAGTCGTAGCTCTCCCCATCTGTGGCTGTGCTTGAGCAAGCCCTGGCACGTGCCCTTGTCCTGGCCTCCAGGCGGCCTCTGCAACAGCTGGCTAGGCCCTGTGCTCCACCTCATTTGGGGTTGTTTCCAATAAGAAAGGATGTTTGGATATACAGCAGCCCAAACGACAACTTCAGGGACCACTTTGCAAGGCCCAGGAAGCTTAAGTGTGAGGTCTTGTGCCTGTGTGAAGCCAGAAGTCCTTGGCACCATGACACAGTTGCTCAGTCCAAACCTCCTCACAGGGGAGGCTGACCCAGGGTTCACCTTGCAGCCCAACAGTGACCTCTGGAGAGACCACAGCATCATAGACGGACGGGGGCTTGGAGACCATCCAGTCCAGCAGCCTCCGTGAGGAGACTGAGACTAAGCCCGTACCTCCAATGCTCTGAGTCCTGACACAGCCCAAATCCACTGCATCGTGGTGCGGGTGTGCTCCTTCCGGCTTTCACTTGCATGCTCTACATTTTTGCTCAGTTCTCTGAAAAACAAGGGAGAAAAACAAGAAGAAGAATCAAAGGTGAATTAGTACAGTGAACTGTTCACTAAGGGCAGCTACCTTGAGGAGAGCAGACTACGTCTTGCATACCAGGTATTTCTGGCACAGTGAGTAAACCCTTGACCTATGTGTTCACTTTCCTTTGCACTCCCAAGGAGGCTGGATGTGATTAGTCAACTAAAAATTAAATCTGATGAGCACTCCATATAAAGAAATCACCCTCTTCACCATTTTTTTTTTTTTTTTTCCTTGAGACAGTGTCTTGCTCTGTTGCACAGGCTGGAGTGCAGTGGTATGATCTTGGCTCACTGCTACATCTGCCTCCGGGTTCAAGCAATTCTCTTGCCTTAGCTTCCCGAATAGCTGGGATTATAGGCGTGCGCCACCACACCCTGCTAATTTTTGTATTTTTAGTGGAGACAGGGTTTCACCATCTTGGACAGGCTGGTCTTGAACTCCCGGCCTCTAGTGATGCCTGTCTCAGCCTCCCAAAGTGCGGGTTTACAGGCGTGAGCCAATGTGCCCGGCCTTCCTTTTCGCTTTTTTATTGACTTGTTGTCTTTTTATGTTGACTCTGACTCTACATGTTTGTTATACATCAGAATTAAAGAAAAACGTTCCTTTGGATAGAAAACACTTAGACTGGAAAGGAAGCATGAGTGTGTTGGCGGGCACTGGCGTCACTGCCTGCAAATGCTGTTGGTACGGCTGACTCTATTCTTGACATAACAGAAGTTGGTAAAAGGCCTTGGAGCAAAAAATGAAATCTTACCCAAGCAGATGAAATACCTGAAAATCAATAGGAAAAGACTAAACTGTTCCTAAGAAGAGATTGGGGGAACTCTGAAGAAAATGTCAAACTCCCAACAATGCTATAATGGCCACATGGTTGTGCTTCTTTTAAAAATCTTCAATGCAGGCACAGTTTGCTTCAGTTCACAACAACTCAAGTGTGCAGGTTACCATTGTCCAGCACCCCTCTGTTTTCTAAATTGCCTCCCACTTCCTGCTCATTCCATGTGGTTCTGGGAGGACCACCAATTCCAATTCCTCTTCCACCCCCTGCCTAAGGAGTGGGCACATGGCCAGTCTGGCCCATCTTGGCACTCCATAGCCATGGACAAGGTCATTGGTTCAAAGAATGGGTGTACGACCAAGTAAAGCCAATAAAATCGTCTTTATGGGATTGGAACTGGATGCTGGGAGACAGTGCCTCTGTTTCTATCTCCGGGATCATAAGCGCAAAGGTACATAATAACTTGGAGCTTCTGGGGGCTATTTTGCAGTTGAATGGAGAAAACTTGGCTGAATGGGAAAGAAAAGGAGGAGGAAAGGAAAACCAGAGTAAGGTCATGATGGCAATATTTGAACGCCTGGATCCAATTATGCCAGAGCCAGCACTGGCCTAACTTGATTTCCAGTTACAGGAGTCAATACATGCTCTTTTGTGCTTAGGCTACTTTGATGTAGGTTTCTGTCACTTGGAAACAAAGACCTACAAAGTCTTTTGACCCTCATTTTGTACATGTGGAGAAACTAAACCCTGGAGAGTGCTGGCCAAGATTAGACAATGTCAACGGATTAACCAGTGTACTAAAAATAACCTCAGAATCTCGCGGTTGGGGATTCCTTTCCACACCCCAGCCATGTGATCTTCTACCCCTGTCTGATCAGCATGAACAGTGTCAGTCTTTGTCCGAGCGCTGGAATCTCTGGATGCCAAAATGATCCTGGACTCCCCAAGTACAAATACCTTCTTTTCAAGTCTACCATTGCACTTTACTTTCTCCCTTTTTTTTTTTTTTCTCTTTAAGGAAAAAATACGGAATTTATTTTTAAGATTATCTTAAAGATCCCAAGGGCAGGAAGTATAACTGGGCCATCCAAATGTCTAGACAGCCATTGGAAAATTAGGAATCTGTATTACTCTCTGTGTCTCTTGGGGGCTACATGGCTTCTTAACTTTTGCTTTTCTCTGTTCTTCCTTCCTCTCCCTGTCTATGGGCCTTCTCACCTTTGATACTCATGTCTTCCCCAGCACCTGGGTTACCCAACTGCCCAGTTCATGCATCCTAAAGGAGAGAAAATATAATAAATTTCTCAACCCTCAAAAGTTTACAGCTGAGAAAAACTTCATGTAACTAAAGACAGATTAATAAGAGAAAAGCAAGTTTTATTTAAACGCGCAGTGTACATCGCACAGGAGGAACCTCGGTTCGGGGCTATCTTTCGAGGCAATGGCTTGCAGTTTGGCCTCAAATCGTATTTCAACAAAGAGCCGTAACTCTTAGAGGAGTGACAAGACAAAGGAGAGTCTCTCAATGGTGGAAAATTGTGGGAAGGCAGCATAGTTTGCTCCCAGATTTCCCTGGTCCTGTGGTGCTGTCTCTGGGCTGATGAGCCAGTGAGAATTTACATCTCTGTGTTTAGGCAGGAAAGGGGCAGAGGAGGTGGAGGGGACTTTCATCTTTGTGATTCACTGTCCTATCATCAGGCAAGCAGAAGGAATGGCAGAGCGTCCCCCTGCATTTTAACTTCGTTACACTCAACAGTCCTCAGTATTTTAAAGAAAAATATTTTAGTTTCCTTCAATCCAAACAAAAATCCCATCAGTTCATTTAGATCAATTGCTCTCGGACATTTTGATCACAGGACACCTTTATCCTCAGAAATTGTTGAGGAACCCAAAGACCTTTTGTTTACATGAGTTATTTTTATCAAGATTTACCATATTCAAAATTTAACCTAAAATTTTTTTTAAAGATTTACTTGTTAATTTATTTGATGATAACAACAAGCCAATTACATGTAACAAAATTTTTTTTTGAGAATTTTTTTTTCTCACTCTGTCGCCTAGGCTGGAGTGCAGTGATGCAATCTCAGTTCACTACAGCCTCTGCTTCCTGGGTTCAAACGATTCTCCTGCCTCAGCCTCCCAAGTAGCTGGGACTACAGGCGCCTGCCACCACGCCTGGCTAATTTTTTTGTATTTTTAGTAGAGACGGGGTTTCACCATGTTGGCCAGGCTGGTCTTGAACTTCTGACCTCAGATGATCTGCCTGCCTTGGCCTCCCAAAGTGCTGGGATTATAGGCGTGAATCACAGCACCTAGCCTACATGTTAACAGAAATATTTTTATGAAAATAATGATATTTTCCAAAGCAAATGACTTAAAGAATAGAATTGTTTTAAATCTTTGCAAATATCTTAATATCAAACTTACTAAAAGATGGCTGGGCCTTCTGCTTTAAAATAAGATAGAATAACAGGAACTGGATTTACCCTCCTACTTGAAACAGCTAAGAAACTGGACAAAATGGGCCAAGTGCGGTGGCTCACGCCTGTAATCCCAACACTTTGGGAGGCCGAGATGGGCAGATCACAAGGTCAGGAGTTTGAGACCAGGCTGGCCAACATGGTGAAACCCCATCTCTACGTTAAAAAAAAAAAAAAAATGGGTGTTTTAGCTGGATGTGGTGGCGGGCGCCTGTAATCCCAGCTACTCAGGAGGCTGAGGCAGGAGAATCACTTGAAACCAGAAGGCAGAGGTTGCAGGGAGCCGAGATCATGCCACTGCACTCCAGCCCGGGCAACAAGAGTGAAACTCCATTTCAAAAAAAAAAAAAAAAGAAAGAAAAGAAAAGAAATTTATGAAATATGAAATAATAGTTCTTAAGACATTAGGAAATGAAGGATAGTGATTTCTGGAGAGATGGAGAACAAACAAGAAGAACTGTACCATGGTCTTGAGAGAGTTCCCAGGCAGCAGTGCCAGGAAAGAAACACAGTAAAGCTCTGAGGTCTCCCTGAGCTGAGGCGATAAAGCTGGGCATGCAGGTGGGTCAAACTGGATAGAGAACCCAGGAAGAATACCAAAAAAGGAGAGCACTCAACAGAGAGAAAATTCCCAAGATCTCAGAGGACACCTCTCAAATATTCAGCCGAGAACTGGTCAGTGAATGCATGAAAATAAACTAACCAAAGTTCATGAAATAATAACCTGAAAAGATTAGGAAGGGCATACAATGTTGAAAACAGTGTCTATTTCCACCAGCCAGAATGGAAAACCTCATAATGGAAGAGCAGGTAGAGTACTCAGAAGAGTGTGCCTCAATTGTAGAGAAAAAATTAACCCAAAACTAACCTATACATCATCTGATCCTGCTGTAAAAAGCTTACAAAGCAAGATCCCAAAAGATCAACTGTTTCCAGGTAATTTAATTATTTCCCAGAACAAAGTTTAAGGATATTTATGGGAATACAAAAATACCCCACATAGGGCCAGGTGCAGTGACTCACACCTCTAATCCCAGCACTTTGGGAGAACAAGGTGGGAGGATTGCTTGAGCCAAGAGTTCAAGACTAGCCTGGGCAACATAGCAAGACCCCATTTCTACTAAAAAATGTTTTAAAAACTAGCCAGGCATGGTGGCGTGTTCCTGTAGTCCCAGCTAGTTGGAAGGCTGAGGCAAAAAGATCACTTGCTCCCAGGAGGTTGAGGCTGCAGTGAGCCATGATCGTGCCACTGTGCTCCAGCTTGGGCAACAGAGAGACCCTATCTCAAAAAAAAAAAAAAAAAATACAGCACCTAACAAAATAAAATTCACAATGTCTGGCATCCAATAAATAATCACCAATACAAAAAAGTAGAAAATAGAACATAAAATGAGAAGGAAAATCAGTCAATTGAAACTGAACCAGAAATGACACAGATAATAGAATTTATAGAAAAGAATATTAAATGGTTTATTCTATTTTTTTTTTTTTTTGAGATGGAGTCTTGCTCCCATCTTGCAGGCTGGAGTGCAGTAGCACAATCTCAGCTCACTGCAACCTCCACCTCCCAGGTTGAAGCGATTCTCCCGCCTCAGCCTCCTGAGTAGCTGAGATTATAGGTGCACATCACAACGCACGGCTGATTTTTGTATTTTTAGTAGAGATGGGGTTTCGCCATGTTGGCCAGGCTTGTCTCAAACTCCTGACCTCAGGTGATCCACCCTCCTCGGCCTCCCAAAGTGTTAGGATTACAGGTGTGAGCCACCACTCTTGGCCTAAAATAGTTTATTCTAACTGCATTCCATATATTCAAGGAACAAGCTAAAAGATTGAGCAGGTTAAGTAGAGACATAGCTTTATAAAGAAGACTGAACTTGAAATTCTAGAGATGAAAACTACAATGGAAATACACTAACTTGGGATCAGCAGCAAATTAGACACTGAAGAAGAAAAGACTGGTAAACTTGAAGATATCACGATTGAAGCCATACAAAATGAAACACGCAGAGATAAAAAGAATGAAAAGAAGCAAACAGAACATCAGAGTGAGATGCAGAAGAGCTTTGATAAATGCCGTTGGAGTCCCTGAAGCAGATAAGTGACAGAAAAAAATTTAAATAAATGATGGCCAAGATTTTAATAAAATCAAATTTGGTAAAAACTATAAACTCATATATCTAAGAATCTCAATGAATCCCAAACACAGGAAACATAAAACTGTGGAGTCTTGATAAGTAAACAACAATGAGGAAGGGGCCCCGGGGTTGGGGAGAACAGCTCTTCTGAGAGATGGCTTACCACAAACAACCTGCTGGCACAGCATCCTGTTTCCAAATACCTCACTCTGCAAGGAGCCCCTTCAGCACAACCCTATCAAACTTCCCTCCAGCCCCTGCCTCTTGGTAGACAGCCCCTTCTCTGCCGTGCTGCCCACTGCATTCTTGCAATGTATCTTTGTACTTTCTATAATAAATCTGCCTTTCTGTACCCACTACTGTCTTGGTAAATTCTTTTACTATCCACGATGCCGGCCCCAGTCAGTCACACCTATGACAAAAACTACCCCAACTTACTTCATATTCAAATAGCCTAAAACCAGTTTTAAAGAAAAGAAAAATCTTAAAATTAACGAGGGGGGAAAAAACCCCACATTATATATAGAGGAACGAAAATAAGTATGACAGTGGATTTTTTCTTTTTTAAACAGGTCTTGCTCTGTCACCCAGGCTGGAGTGCGGTGGTGCGGTCACAGCTTACTGTAGCCTTGACCTCCCAGGCTAAAGTGATCCTCCCACCTCAGCTTTCTGAGTAGCTAGAACTACAAGTGTATGCCACCGTGCCCGGCTAATCTTTTTAAAAATCTTTTTAGAGATAGTCTCACCGTGTTGCCCAGGCTGGCCTCAAACTCCTGGGCTCAAGCAATTAATCCTTCTGCCTCAGCCTCCCAAAGTGTTGGGATTATAGGCATGAGCCATGGTACCCAGACTGACAGTGGATTTCTCGTCATGAACAGTGCAAGGTAAAAAAAAAAAAAAAAAAAAAAAAAAAAAAAAAAAGTGACTGAAAAAAAAAAAAAAAATCCCTACCAAACTATGTCTTTTTTTTTTTTTTTTTTTTTTTTTTTTTTTTTTGACAGAGTCCTACTCTGTCATCCAGGCTGAAGTGCAATTGCACGATCTCTGCTCACTGCAACCTGTGCCTCCCAGGTTCAAGTGATTCTCATGCCTCAGTCTCCTGAGTAGCTGGGATTACATATGCACACCATCCCACTTGGCCAATTTTTGTATTTTTAGTAGAGACAGGGTTTTGCCATGTTGCCCAGTTGTCCAGGCAGGTCTCGAACTCCTGGCTTTAAGTGATCCATCCACCTCGGCCTCCCAAGTGCTGGTATTACAGCCATGAGCCACTGCACCCAGCCTCCAAACTGTAAGTCTTAGTTCATTAAAAAATTCTTCAAAAGTAAGAGCAAAATAAAATAAAGACTTTTCCAGATAGACGAAAGCTGAATGAATTTGTCACCAGCAGATCTGCATTAAAAGAAACATTAAAGAAAGTGCTTCAAGCAAAATCAAAAGAACAATAGCTAGAAATCTAGAGCTACACAAATGGATGAAACAGGCCAGACTAGTAATTATGTCAATCAATATAGTCTTTTAAATCATTTAAATATCTTGAAACAATAACAAATTATTTAAAGATAATTACAATGCACTGTGGCATTTATAACATATGTGGAAGCAATATGCATGACAATAGCACAAATGCTTAGAAGCTAGAAATGCAAATGTATTATAAAATTCTTTTACTATAAGTGAAGTGGTATAACATCAATTGAAAGTAGAATATGGTAAATGTAGTAAATGTAAGGTGTATTATATAAATCCTAAAGAAATCACTAAAACAAAACAAAACAAAACCAATAGCTATAGCTAATAAGCTAAGAAAAATGATAAAAGAGAATTATAAAAATGTTCAATCCAAAAGCAGGCAGAAAAAAGATAAAAGGGAACAAATAACTGACGAAACAAATACAAAACAAATACCAACATTGTATTTCATCCAGCCACGCCAATAATCACATTTCAAACCCAACCATATCAGTAATCACATTTTGGCCAGGTATAGTGGCAGGTAGATCATTTGAGGCCAGGAGTTTGAGACCACCCTGGGCAATATGGTGAAAGTCTGTCTCTACTAAAAATACAAAAATTAGCCAAGTGTAGTGGTAAGCACCGGCAATCACAGCGACTGGGAGGCTGAGGTGGGAGGATCACTTGAGCCCAGGAGGCAGAGGCTGCAGTGAGCTGAGATCATGCCACTGCACTCTAGCCTGGGCAACAGATACCAGTTCGCTAAAAGTAAAAGGGTGGAATAATATATACCACGATAACACTAAAGAAAGCTGGAGTGGCTACATTAATATTAGACAAAGCCAATTTCAGACTCGAGAATACTATCATGGATACAGAGGGTCATTTCCTAATGAAAAAGACATCAACTCCTCAAGAGTTCATAACAATACTAAACATATATGTACCTAATAAGGATCTCAAAATAAATAAAAATTGATAGAACTAAAAAGAAAAACAGACACATTCGCAAATATAGTTGGAGATTTCAATACCCCTTCCTTAACAATTGATGAGAAAAGTAGACAATTAGTAAGTATACAGAAAACATAAATAACACTGTCAACAAACTTGACCTAATTGACATTTATTTTATATTTCACCAAATAAGGGCAGAATACACATTCTTTCTAAGTGTACATGGATCACTTACCAAGATAGGTCATATTCATGGACATAAAACAATTCTTAATAAATTTAAAAGGATTTGACTCATACAAAACATGTTCTCTGACTACAGTGAAATTGAGCTAGAACTCAACAACAGAAAGATTATCTCAAATGTTTGGAAATCCCTAAGTACTTGGAAATTAAAGTCGGGTGCAGTGGCTCACATCTGTAATCCCAGCACTTTGGGAGGCCAGGGTGGGCAGATCACTTGAGGTCAGGAGTTTGAGAACAGCCTGGGCAACACAGTGAAACCCCATCTCCACTAAAAATACAAAAATTAGCCAGACGCAGTGGTGTGCATCTGTAGTCCCAGCTACTCAGGAGGCTGAGGCAGGAGGATCAATTGAACTTGGGAGGTGGAGGTTGCAGTGAGCCAAGATCACACTACCACACTCCAGCCTCCAGCCTGGGCAACAGAGTAAGACACCATCTAAAACAAAACAAAACAAAACAAACAAACAAACAAAAAACATAATTGTAAATAACCGATGTTTCAGATAATAAAAGGGAAATTAGAAAGTATTTTGCATTACATGAAATTAAAAACAAATCATATGTAAATTTGTGCAATGAAGCTAAAGCAGTGTTTAGAAAATATTTTTAGCATTATATGCCTATATTAGAAAAGAAGAAAGGTTTCAACACACTGACTCCAGCTGCCACTTTACAAAACGTGAGGGGAAAAAGCAGAAGAACAGAACTAAATATGAGAATGTTAATCAGGGGGCGGAGCAAGATGGCCGAATAGGAACAGCTCCAGTCTCCAACTCCCAGCGCGAGCGACACAGAAGACCGGTGATTTCTGCATTTTCAACTGAGGTACTGGGTTCATCTCACTGGGGAGTGCCGGACGATCGGTGCTGGTCAGCTGCTGCAGCCCGACCAGCGAGAGCTGAAGCAGGGCGAGGCATTGCCTCACCTGGGAAGCGCAAGGGGGAAGGGAATACCTTTTCCTAGCCAGGGGAACTGAGACACATAACACCTGGAAAATCGGGTAACTCCCACCCCAATACTGTGCCTTAAGCAAACAGGCACACCAGGAGATCATATCCCACTCCTGGCCGGGAGGGTCCCACACCCACGGAGCCTCCCTCATTGCTAGCACAGCAGTCTGTGATCTATCGGCAAGGCAGCAGCGAGGCTGGGGGAGGGGCGCCCGCCATTGCTGAGGCTTAAGTAGGTAAACAAAGCCGCTGGGAAGCTCGAACTGGGTGGAGCTCACAGCAGCTCAAGGAAACCTGCCTGTCTCTGTAGACTCCACCTCTGGGGACAGGGCACAGTAAACTATAACAAACGCAGCAGAAACCTCTGCAGACGCAAACGACTCTGTCTGACAGCTTTGAAGAGAGCAGTGGATCTCCCAACACGGAGGTTGAGATCTGAGAAGGGACAGACTCCCTGCTCAAGTGGGTCCCTGACCCCTGAGCAGCCTAACTGGGAGACATCCCCCACTAGGGGCAGTCTGACATCCCACACCTCACAGGGTGGAGTACACCCCTGAGAGGAAGCTTCCAAAGCAAGAATCAGACAGGTACACTCGCTGTTCAGAAATATTCTATCTTCTGCAGCCTCTGCTGCTGACACCCAGGCAAACAGGGTCTGGAGTGGACCTCAAGCAATCTCCAACAGACCTACAGCTGAGGGTCCTGACTGTTAGAAGGAAAACTATCAAACAGGAAGGACACCTACACCAAAACCCCATCAGTACATCACCATCATCAAAGACCAGAGGCAGATAAAACCACAAAGATGGGGAAAAAGCAGGGCAGAAAAGCTGGAAATTCAAAAAATAAGAGCGCATCTCCCCCGGCAAAGGAGCGCAGCTCATCGCCAGCAATGGATCAAAGCTGGACGGAGAATGACTTTGACGAGATGAGAGAAGAAGGCTTCAGTCCATCAAATTTCTCAGAGCTAAAGGAGGAATTACGTACCCAGCGCAAAGAAACTAAAAATCTTGAAAAAAAAGTGGAAGAATTGATGGCTAGAGTAATTAATGCAGAGAAGGTCATAAACGAAATGAAAGAGATGAAAACCATGACATGAGAAATACGTGACAAATGCACAAGCTTCAGTAACTGACTCAATCAACTGGAAGAAAGAGTATCAGCGATTGAGGATCAAATGAATGAAATGAAGCGAGAAGAGAAACCAAAAGAAAAAAGAAGAAAAAGAAATGAACAAAGCCTGCAAGAAGTATGGGATTATGTAAAAAGACCAAATCTACGTCTGATTGGGGTGCCTGAAAGTGAGGGGGAAAATGGAACCAAGTTGGAAAACACTCTTCAGGATATCATCCAGGAGAACTTCCCCAACCTAGTAGGGCAGGCCAACATTCAAATCCAGGAAATACAGAGAACGCCACAAAGATACTCCTCGAGAAGAGCAACTCCAAGACACATAATTGCCAGATTCACCAAAGTTGAAATGAAGGAAAAAATCTTAAGGGCAGCCAGAGAGAAAGGTCGGGTTACCCACAAAGGGAAGCCCATCAGACTAACAGAAGATCTCTCGGCAGAAACTCTACAAGCCAGAAGAGAGTGGGGGCCAATATTCAACATTCTTAAAGAAAAGAATTTTAAACCCAGAATTTCATATCCAGCCAAACTAAGTTTCATAAGTGAAGGAGAAATAAAATCCTTTACAGATAAGCAAATGCTTAGAGATTTTGTCACCACTAGGCCTGCCTTACAAGAGATCCTGAAGGAAGCACTAAACATGGAAAGGAACAACCGGTACCAGCCATTGCAAAAACATGCCAAAATGTAAAGACCATCGAGGCAAGGAAGAAACTGCATCAACTAACGAGCAAAATAACCAGTTAATATCATAATGGCAGGATCAAGTTCACACATAACAATCTTAACCTTAAATGTAAATGGACTAAATGCTCCAATTAAAAGACACAGACTGGCAAACTGGATAAAGAGTCAAGACCCATCAGTCTGCTGTATTCAGGAGACCCATCTCACACGCAGAGACATACATAGGCTCAAAATAAAGGGATGGAGGAAGATTTACCAAGCAAATGGAGAACAAAAAAAAGCGGGGTTTGCAATACTAGTCTCTGATAAAACAGACTTTAAACCATCAAAGTTCAAAAGAGACAAAGAAGGCCATTACATAATGGTAAAGGGATCAATTCAACAGGAAGAGCTAACTATCCTAAATATATATGCACCCAATACAGGAGCACCCAGATTCATAAAGCAAGTCCTTAGAGACTTACAAAGAGACTTAGACTCCCATACAATAATAATGGGAGACTTCAACACTCCACTGTCAACATTAGACAGATCAACGAGACAGAAAGTTAACAAGGATATCCAGGAATTGAACTCATCTCTGTAGCAAGCAGACCTAATAGACATCTATAGAACTCTCCACCCCAAATCAACAGAATATACATTCTTCTCAGCACCACATCGTACTTACTCCAAAATTGACCACATAATTGGAAGTAAAGCACTCCTCAGCAAATGTACAAGAACAGAAATTATAACAAACTGTCTCTCAGACCACAGTGCAATCAAACTAGAACTCAGGACCAAGAAACTCAATCAAAACCGCTCAACTACATGGAAACTGAACAACCTGCTCCTAAATGACTACTGGGTACATAACGAAATGAAGGCAGAAATAAAGATGTTCTTTGAAACCAATGAGAACAAAGATACAACATACCAGAATCTCTGGGACACATTTAAAGCAGTGTGTAGAGGGAAATTTATAGCACTAAATGCCCACAAGAGAAAGCAGGAAAGATCTAAAATTGACACTCTAACATCGCAATTAAAAGAACTAGAGAAGCAAGAGCAAACACATTCAAAAGCTAGCAGAAGGCAAGAAATAACTAAGATCAGAGCAGAACTGAAGGAGATAGAAACACAAAAAACCCTCCAAAAAATCAATGAATCCAGGAGTTGGTTTTTTGAAAAGATCAACAAAATTGACAGACCACTAGCAAGACTAATAAAGAAGAAAAGAGAGAAGAATCAAATCGACGCAATTAAAAATGATAAAGGGGATATCACCACCAACCCCACAGAAATACAAACTACCATCAGAGAATACTATAAACACCTCTACGCAAATAAACTGGAAAATCTAGAAGAAATGGATAATTTCCTGGACACTTACACTCTTCCAAGACTAAACCAGGAAGAAGTTGAATCCCTGAATAGACCAATAGCAGGCTCTGAAATTGAGGCAATAATTAATAGCCTACCAACCAAAAAAAGTCCAGGACCAGATGGATTCACAGCTGAATTCTACCAGAGGTACAAGGAGGAGTTGGTACCATTCCTTCTGAAACTATTCCAATCAATAGAAAAAGAGGGAATCCTCCTTAACTCATTTTATGAGGCCAACATCATCCTGATACCAAAGCCTGGCAGAGACACAACAAAAAAAGAGAATTTTAGACCAATATCCCTGATGAACATCGATGCAAAAATCCTCAATAAAGTACTGGCAAACCGGATTCAGCAACACATCAAAAAGCTTATCCACCATGATCAAGTCGGATTCATCCCTGGGATGCAAGGCTGGTTCAACATTCGCAAATCAATAAACATAATCCAGCATATAAACAGAACCAAAGACAAGAACCACATGATTATCTCAATAGATGCAGAAAAGGCTTTTGACAAAATTCAACAGCCCTTCATGCTAAAAACGCTCAATAAATTCGGTATTGATGGAACGTACCTCAAAATAATAAGAGCTATCTATGACAAACCCACAGCCAATATCATACTGAATGGGTAAAAACTGGAAAAATTTCCTTTGAAAACTGGCACAAGACAGGGATGCCCTCTCTCACCACTCCTATTCAACATAGTGTTGGAAGTTCTGGCTAGGGCAATTAGGCAAGAGAAAGAAATCAAGGGTATTCAGTTAGGAAAAGAAGAAGTCAAATTGTCCCTGTTTGCAGATGACATGATTGTATATTTAGAAAACCCCATTGTCTCAGCCCAAAATCTCCTTAAGCTGATAAGCAACTTCAGCAAAGTCTCAGGATACAAAATTAATGTGCAAAAATCACAAGCATTCTTATACACCAGTAACAGACAAACAGAGAGCCAAATCAGGAATGAACTTCCATTCACAATTGCTTCAAAGAGAATCAAATACCTAGGAATCCAAACTTACAAGGGATGTAAAGGACCTCTTCAAGGAGAACTACAAACCACTGCTCAGTGAAATCAAAGAGGACACAAACAAATGGAAGAACATACCATGCTCATGGATAGGAAGAATCAATATCGTGAAAATGGCCATACTGCCCAAGGTAATTTATAGATTCAATGCCATCCCCATCAAGCTACCAACGAGTTTCTTCACAGAATTGAAAAAAAAAAAAACTGCTTTAAAGTTCATATGGAACCAAAAAAGAGCCCGCATCTCCAAGACAATCCTAAGTCAAAAGAACAAAGCTGGAGGCATCACGCTACCTGACTTCAAACTATACTACAAGGCTACAGTAACCAAAACAGCATGGTACTGGTACCAAAACAGAGATATAGACCAATGGAACAGAACAGAGTCCTCAGAAATAATACCACACATCTACAGCCATCTGATCTTTGACAAACCTGAGAGAAACAAGAAATGGGGAAAGGATTCCCTATTTAATAAATGGTGCTGGGAAAATTGGCTAGCTGTAAGTAGAAAGCTGAAACTGGATCCTTTCCTTACTCCTTATACGAAAATTAATTCAAGATGGATTAGAGACTTAAATGTTAGACCTAATACCATAAAAATCCTAGAGGAAAACCTAGGTAGTACCATTCAGGACATAGGCATGGGCAAAGACTTCATGTCTAAAACACCAAAAGCAACAGCAGCAAAAGCCAAAATTGACAAATGGGATCTCATTAAACTAAAGAGCTTCTGCACAGCAAAAGAAACTACCATCAGAGTGAACAGGCAACCTACAGAATGGGAGAAAATTTTTGCAATCTACTCATCTGACAAAGGGCTAATATCCAGAACCTACAAAGAACTCAAACAAATTTACAAGAAAAAAAACAAACAACCCCATCAAAAAGTGGGCAAAGGATATGAACAGACATTTCTCAAAAGAAGACATTCATACAGCCAACAGACACATGAAAAAATGCTCATCATCACTGGCCATCAGAGAAATGCAAATCAAAACCACAATGAGATACCATCTCACACCAGTTAGAATGGCGATCATTAAAAAGTCAGGAAACAACAGGTGCTGGAGAGGATGTGGAGAAATAGGAACACTTTTACACTGTTGGTGGGATTGTAAACTAGTTCAACCATTATGGAAAACAGTATGGCGATTCCTCAAGGATCTAGAACTAGATGTACCATATGACCCAGCCATCCCATTACTGGGTATATACCCAAAGGATTATAAATTATGCTGCTATAAAGACACATGCACACGTATGTTTATTGCGGCACTATTCTCAATAGCAAAGTCTTGGAATCAACCCAAATGTCCATCAGTGACAGATTGGATTAAGAAAATGTGGCACATATACACCATGGAATACTATGCAGCCATAAAAAAGGATGAGTTTGTGTCCTTTGTAGGGACATGGATGCAGCTGGAAACCATCATTCTTAGCAAACTATCACAAGAACAGAAAACCAAACACCGCATGTTCTCACTCATAGGTGGGAACTGAACAATGAGATCACTTGGACTCAGGAAGGGGAACATCACACACCGGGGCCTATCATGGGGAGGGGGGAGGGGGGAGGGGGGAGGGATTGCATTGGGAGTTATACCTGATGTAAATGACGAGTTGATGGGTGCAGCACACCAACATGGCACAAGTATACATATGTAACAAACCTGCACGTTATGCACATGTACCCTACAACTTAAAGTATAATAATAATAAATAAATTTAAAAAAAAAAGAGAATGTTAATCAATGAAATAGAAAATAAAAAACAACAGAGAAAAATCAGTAAAATCAAAAGATGGTTTTCAGAAAATTACAATGAAATTTATGAAACTCTGGCTGGGCAACATAGCAAGACCCCATCTCTATAAAAAATAAACCAGCCATGGTGTTGTGCACCTGTAGACCCAGCTACTCAGAAAGCTGAGGCAGGAGGATGGCTTGAGCCCAGGAATTTGAGGCTGCAGTGAGCTATGATAGCATCACCGCACTCCAGTCTGGGCAACAGACTGAGACCCTACCTCTTAAAAAAAAAAAAAAAAAAATTAAAGAAGAAAGGTAAAAAGGGAAATTTGAAAAAATGTTATGCCACTTTGGTGGTTTGAAAGACAACCCACCAAAGCTTACTCAAGGAGAAATTCCTTGAAAGTCACAAGCTCCCCAAAATCACTTTCATTAAATACATTGAATTTGTAGCTACAAAACTTTCCTACAAGGAATCAAAACCCAGATGGTCTCACTGAGGAATTCTGCCAAACATTTAAGGAAGAAATAATATGACTCTACACAAGTCCTCTCAAGAAAAAATGAAGAGGTGGGAAAACTTCCCAACTCATTTTATGAAACCAGCATGCCAAAACTAGACAAGTTATAATGGGAAAAGAAAACTACAATCTAGTATTTCTCATGAACATAGACATGAAAATTCTTGACAAAATTTTAACAAATTGAACACATCAATATAAACAAAAGGATGACACACAACCAACTGGGGTTTATCCCAAGAATGCAAGGTTGGTTTTAACATTCAAGATTCAAACAATGTAATTTGCCATATTAATGAACTAAAAAAAAAAAAAAAATCCACACAACCATCTCAATAAATGCAAACTTTTAAAAATAAAATCCGACATCAGTTCTTGATAAATACTCAGCTAATGAGAAATAGATGACAACTTCCTCATTCTGATAGTGTCCGTCCATAAAAAACTTATAGCTAATGTTATATGTAATGGTGAAAAAGAATGTTTTCCCTCTAACGTCAGAAACAAGGTAGCTGTTCTCACCACTTCTATGTGACATTGTACTGGAAGTTCTAGTCAGTGCAATAAGGAAAGAATAAGAAACAAAAGTCATACAGGTTGAAAAGGAAGAAGAAAAACTATCTTTAATCACAGACAACATGTTTGCTTTATAGAAAATCCAGTGGAATCTACAACAACAACAGAAAAACATTTATAATTCTTAAGTGAGTTTAGCCAGGTTGCCAAATACATGACTAATAAACAGAAATCAATTGTATTTTTATGTACCAGCAAAAATGTTTGAAAATTGGAAACCAAAACTTTTAACATGCCATTTACAATAGCATCCAAAAATGAAATATGTAAGGATAAATCTGACAAAAAATGTGTAAGACCTGCCTGTATATTAAAACTATAAGACATTGCTGAAAGAAATTAAAGAACTAAATGAATTGAGATAGATTGTGTTTACAGATTGAATGACTCAATATTGTACAGATATCAATTCTACCCAAAATGACCTATAGATTCAGAATCCTAATAGGGTTTTTGTTGTAGAAATTGACAAGTTGATTTTAAAATTTATAGAGAAATGCAAAAGACTTGGAATAGGCAACAACTGTGAAAAAAGAATAAACTTGGAGGACTTTAAATACCTGAGTTCAAGAACTATTATAAAGCTACAGTAATCAATAGAGTATGGCATTGACATAAAGATAAACAGAAAAACAGGACAGAAGAGAGAATCCTGAAACAGATCCACATATATGGACAACTAATTTTTGACAAAAGAGCAAAGGCAATTTGGTGGAGAAAGGGTTACCTTTTCAACAGTGGTTCATGCCTGTAATCCCTGTACTTTGAGAGGCCAAGGCAGGAGGATCACTTGAGCCCAGGGTTTGAAACCAGCCTGGGCAAGCAGGTGAGACGCAGTCTCTACAAAATAATTTAAAAAATTAGCCGGGTATAATGGCACGTGCCTGTGGTCTTAGTTACTTGGGAGGCTGAGGCAGGAGGATTGCTTGAGCCAGGGAAGTCAAGGCTGCTGTGAGTCACGATCACGTCACTGCACTGCAGCCTGGGTGACAGAGCAAGACCCTGTCTCAAAAATAAAATAATAAAATAAAGAGGTTGGCCATACTAAGCACTAGTGAGCATATGGAGCAACTGGAGGCCTCATACACATGCTGGGAATGTAAAATGGTGTCACCATTTTAGAAAACGGTTTAATAGTTACTCAAAAAATTAAACAGACACTTACTGTATGGTCATTTTACTGCTAAGTATTTACCAAGAGAAATAAAAGCTTATGTCTATACAAAGTCTTATATACAAATGTTCATAACAGCTTTATTTGTAATAGCCCCAGTGAGAGATGTAAATGTTTATGAAAAGGTGAATGAATAAGCCAAATGTGATATATATCACAATATATGTATTTCACCCAGGCTGGAGTGCAATGGTACAATCATAGCTTACTGTTACTCTGATTCCGGGATTCAAAAGATCCTCCTACCTCAGCCTCCCAAGTAGCTGGGACTACAGGGGCATGCCACCACATCTATCTAATTCATTTTTCTGTAGAGACAGGGTATTGCTATTTTGCCCAGCCTGATCTTGAATTCCTGGCTTCAAGCAATCCTCCTGCCTTGGCCTTCCAAAGTGTTGGGATACAGGCGTGAGCCACCCCTCCTGGCCTGATATATTAATACAATGGAATATTATGCACTAATATACTAGGAATGGACTATTGATATATGCTACAATGTGGATGAATACCAAAATAATTATGCTAAATGTAAAAATCCTGACAAACATGAATATAATATAATATACATAAACTTCTAAACTAACTTATGACAGAAAGTAGATTAGTATTTATCTGGATATGCGAGGATGTCCAGAGCTACAAGAGTGAGTGGATACAACAGGGCATGGGGAAACCTATGGAGATGATGTTGAGGTTTTATTGCATATCTATGTCAACATTTACCAAACTGTACACTTTAAATATGCACAGTTTATGTTCATTATACTGTGCTTACAAAAAGATATTAGCAAAGAAAGAAGATGGCTATGTTCTTATTGTGCTTCCTCATTCAGTTGGTTTTGATCTGTTGTTTTAAAGCACATGAAGAAAACCCAGCCTCACACAGATGTGTTGTTGCAAAGAAAAAAATATTTTATTAGCCCCTTCTGATAACTGTGGATGTTCTTTTATGCTATACCAAAACTTGACACGTGGTAGGTTAAGTCATTGGGTGGAATCTAAAACCATACAATATACTTTTTATTCTGTTACATTAAAATCCATTGTTTCATACTACACTTTGATGGGTCTTTTACCTATATGTGATTTTAACCTTGCAGACCCCTGAAAGAGACTTGGAAAACTCCCGGAGATCCCTGAACCACACTTTGACAATCACTGATTTAGATTACTCCTTTTTTTAAGTTTTCCTTTCTAAGGATTAAATTATCAAGCCAGGCACGGTGACTCACACCTGCAATCCCAGCACTTTGAGAGGCCGAGACAGGCAGATCATGAGGTCAGGAGATCGAGACCATCCCGGCCAACATGGTGAAACCCCATCTCTACTAAAAATACAAAAATTAGTTGGGCATGGTGGTGTGTGCCTGTAATGAAGAAGTTGAGGCAGGAGAATTGCTTGAACCAGGGAGTCGGAGGTTGCAGTGAGCAGAGATCACGCCACTGCACTCCAGCCTGGGTGACAGAGCGAGACTCCACCTCAAAAATAAATAAGTAAATAAATAAATAATCAACTGAAGTGTAGGCAGCTCTCTTCACTGAGCTCAGACCATGCAGAAGGGACGAAGGGAGGAAGGCAGGCTTTGTGCTGATTTAAGAACTAGATATGGTGGGTAGTTTGGATCACTTCCATTTCTGCACCCAACTGCTACTTTCTTTTTTAACACCCTCTTGAAACAAAGTTCCTAGAAGACTTGCTGCTGTAACTGTGTGCCACATATGAGCACTCAAGGAAGCAGGGTTAAATGTCACTGACACCACTCAGCTGACATACTCTGTTGGAACATAGCATCTATCTTAAGTCCCTGAGGAAGGAACAGCATTATTTCCATTTACTGTCAGCATGTAACTAGGATCACCAGTGTATTGGTCCGTTTTCACGCTGCTATAAAGATACTAGCCGAGACTGGGTAATTTATAAAAGAAACAGGTTTCATTGACTCACAGTTCTGCATGGCTGGGGAGGTCCCAGGAAACTTACAATCATGGTGGAATGGTAGCAGGCCCATCTTACATGATAGGAGGCGAGACAGAGTGAAAAGCCCGGGGGAAACTGCCATTTATAAAACCATTGGATCTCATGAGAACTTCCTCACCATCGGGAGAACAGCATGGGGGAGCCATCCCCATGATCCAGTCATTTCCCACCAAGTCTCTCCCTCAACACCTTGGGATTATAATTCAAGATGAGAGTTGGGTGGGTATACAAAGCCTGACTATATCAACCAGGGTCTCTGGGCCTAAGAAGTGTCAAAATAAAAGGAAAATACTGCTACATTATTTAGGGCACAGAACTTTTAAGATGTCAACATAACAGAAACATTTGTCCCAGCCTCCTCAATCATTGTACCCACTGACAATGCCTTCATCATTTGTCCAAAAATGTTTCTGATCAATGTTTTAATAATGACAATTTTGGCTCACCAAGAATAACTTTGGGGCTTAAAAAAAAAAAAATCTTCTCAGACAAATTGAATTGGAATCTCTGGGGGTGGGGCAGAGTTGTTAGTATGGCTTTAAAGATAACCTAAGTCATTCTGAAAGGCAGCCAGCATTAAGCCCATCATGAAGACATCATACTCTAAGCAAACCTCTCATCTCTTTCTGATGTTCTCCTTTACCCTCCACTCAATGAGTAACTATGTTCAAAGACCTACACTACGTGTTTTGGAATATAGAAAAATGGGCCTGGCACAGTGGCTCACATCTATAATCCCAACACTTTGGGAGGCTAAGGCAGCAGGATCACTTGAGCCCAGGAGTTCGAGATCAGCCTGGACAACATAGGGAGGCCCATCTCTACATAAAATTAAAAAATTACTCAGGCATGGTGGCACACACTTGTGGTCCCAGCTACTTGGAAGGCTGAGGTGGAAGAATAGCTTGAGCCTGGGAGGTGGAGGCTGTAGTGAGCCATGATCACACCACTGCACTCCAGCCTGGGCAACACAGAGAGACCCTGTCTCAAAAATAAAAAATAAATAAAATAAAATAAATAATAAAAATAAAAATGGTAAGACATAGACTTTGTTTTGATGAGCATCTTACAACCTTGCTACATAAATGTTATGCAACACTGGAGTGGCAAAGTTAGGCTGGCTTAAATTATATATCTACCTAGCAATTTTATAAGATGTGTGAAGAGGACAGAAAAAGTAAATTGGAAAGAGAAGGCCAAGCTAAACAATACACAAAGAGCCAAAGGCAGAGGTTTTGTCACCAGCTCGCAGGGTGGCACTCAGAGTTTAGTACCTGGTGGGGACGGCAGCACAGAGGGAAAAATGAAATGGAAATCAGTCAAGGATCCTGTGTCCCAATCCTGGGATTCACTATTTAGAAAGAGACAAGGCTGTAGAGAATAAGAAGAGAATTGCCACCAAGAGCTACATTTTAGAGCTGGATAGAAGATTAACGGGAGAAGAAACTTCTGTTCCCAGAGTTTTAAAACAAGGGCCTACTAATGAGATGTAGTCTGATTAACTCCTGGTGGAACGGCTGAATTAAGACAGGCTGATTTCCAGGAATTAGGAAAACCTGAAACGGAAGAGGGTCACGCCTGAACACCAAGGTCCTGCTTAAAAGTGCGATTGCTTAATCCTGCCAACCCAAAACAAGTGAAAACTCACTCAGGGAGCAGTGCAAAAGCCTAATTTGCTAAAGTGATGGGGCATGGTAAGAAACAAAAGTGTCCTATATTACCTGTCCCACAAAAAAATAGACCTCCTCAAATTAGGACAACTGATGAAAACCGTCTGCTAGAATAACGGGGTAGCTGAATTCCTCCACAAGAAAATGCTTTTAATTTCCTTTTAGAAACAAAATTTAAAATACAAAACAATTAGTTGGGCATGGTGGCAGGCGCCTGTAGTCTCAGCTACTCCGGAGGCTGAGGCAGGAGAATCGCTTGAACACCTAGGCAGAGGTTGCAGTGAGCCGAGATCGTGCCATTGCACTCCAGCCGGTGCAACAGAGCGAGATTCCGTCTCCAAAAAAAAAAAAAGGAAACAAAATTTAAATTAAATGTTTACATTAGGAAATTATGACCACAGTTCTACTTTCTGAGAATAAAAGAATTCTTAATTCTACTGCTTATTAGAATAGAGAAAGAACATTTGAAGGAAAAATGTCTCTGACTCTTAAAGCAGAATGATGATTAGATCAAGTAATTCTAATTCTGTCCCATCTTTACTCAGATAGAGGTTAAATGGCTACTCCAGTTCACACCCAGGAAACCTGTCTGAATGCAAAGGTCAAACCTAGGTTCCTTATATTTAGAGCAGGACCTTCCTTCTATGCATAGTCAATTGACATGAAAAATATACCATTGTAAAAAAAATACGATTTTCAGGATCACCTGCTATTTGGCAAAAGCATATATAGAGTCACAATGTTGAGTAGGACCTGAATGCATCCACTAAGCCAATTCTTCCTTGCAAGCAGGTGAACTTCAAAACTGCCCAAGGCATCATCAGGGTTGGAGAATCCACAGCTTCTATTAATGCTTCCTGTTGGCCAGGTGCGGTGGCTCATGCCTGTAATCCCAGCACTTTGGGAGGCTGAGGCAAGTGGATCACGAGGTCAGGAGATCGAGACCATCCTGGTCAACATGGCGAAACCCCGTCTCTACTAAAAATACAAAAATTAGCTGGGCGTGGTGGCGGGTGCCTGTAATCCCAGCTACTCGGGAAGCTGAGGCACGAGAATCGCTTGAACCCGGGAAGCAGAGGTTGCAGTGAGCCAAGATCGCACCACTGCACTCCAGCCTGGCAACAGAGAGAGACTCCATCTCAAAAAAACAAAACAAAACAAAACAAAAACAAGAAACACTCTATGTTGAGGGAGTAATTGATAGGTTTTTTTGGCTAGCCCAGATCTTACAAGCCAAATGACCATGTGTTGTTTTAAATCCTAGGGTTAATGAAGAACAGCTGGTCAGGTCTTTGCCCTAAACACAAAGTAGGTTTTCCATTTAAAAAATTTTCCATATTGAGTAATCCAATTGTTTTCTCCTAAAGCCTTTATATTTCATCCTTTTAACAACTTAGATTTCTTTCTTTAGCAACTTTGGTTTCTCCAAGTTCATTTTCTAGTTGGTCTTGTTTACTGAGATCACTTTGAATTGTCCAAAGGGGAGCCAAATAAAAATGATAATACTAATAATCAGCAGTTATTGTAGGATTACTATGTGTCAAACTCTGAACTAAGCACTTTCTCTAAGTGGCACAATAATTTGCTATTGGAAGAGACTCAAAAGAATGAGCAATGTCTTCCTTTCCCCTATTCCAAGATGACCAGAAGATAGTCATACAATCCTATTTTGAGACCGATTCCCTCCCCTCTAGGGTATTATTGCCTTGGAGTTTCTAGACTGAAAACAGAAGTTGTCAAGTCCCTGAGGACAACTACTCACCCAGGCTTTGGTTTGGAAGTCTGGTGAACTGAGAAGAGGTGATGGAGACTGGAGGTGGGAGTTGCTGGTAGAGGCGCTCATCCCCAAGACAGGTTGCAGGTGTGCCGAATGGAGCATGGCTAGGAGGTGTGTGTGGAAGGATTCTGGGATCTGAAGCCTTGCAGCAGAGGTGAGGATTTTGAGGCTGAGCCTGGGGTCAGCAGGGAGGACGTGAGGAGCATTGCTGAGTGGCTGCAGCATCCACACCCAGTGGGCACAGGGGGAGTCAGCTGGACACCAGAAAGCACAGAGTGGAAGTACAGGTGCCGCCAGAGAACAAAGAGCAACCCAATTCCATGTTTTTCAGGTATTAGCTGAAGCCCTGGGCTTTTGTGCCAATCGAGGAGGGAGGGGCTCCTCCACACGTAACAGGTTGATTCTTTTTTTGATTTTTTTTTTTTTTAAATGACAGGGTCTTGCTCTTTTGCCCAGGCTGGAGTGCAGTGGCATAATCATATCTCACTGCTACCTCAAACTCCTGGGCTCAAGCAACCCTCCCATCTCAACCTCCCATGCAGCTGGGACCACAGGCATGTGCCATGCCACCATACCTGGCTAATTTTTACATTTTTCATAGGGACAGGGTCTTGCTGTGTTACTCAGGTTGGTCTCCAACTCCCAGCCTCCCAAAGTGCTGGGACTACAGGTGTGAGCCACTGTGCCCAGCCTGACTTCTTGATACCTTTTGAATAGGTACTCAAAGCCAGATTTAGGGAGTTGTTGTGGAACAAGTCCATGCCTGTTACACAGACATCTCTTAATTTCACACTCACAAGAACCTCATGAGGCTCCAGAATTAGTTGCTTCCTATCTCATTTTACAGATGAGGATTACAAAGATTAACTTGCCCGAGGGCATATACATGCTTCAAGGCAGTCCCAGCTCGGCCTGATTCCAGAGCCTGTGATCTTCACCATAGTGCAAGATAACTTGAGCTATTCTGTCAATTTTTTAAAAATGGTGTCACTTTGCAAGTAATTACAAATCAACTCTGTCATTCAAAGGTGAAGAAAGGCCAGGTGCAGTGACTCGCACCTGTAATCCCAGGACTTTGGGAGGCCAGGGCGGGAGGGTGGATCATTTGAGCTCAGGAGTTCAAGACCAGCCTGGGCAACAGGGGAAACCTCATCTCTACAAAAAATACAAAAATTAGCCAGGCGTGGTGGCCTGCACCTGTGGTCCCAGCTACTCAGGAGGCTGAGGGGGGAGGATCACTTGTGCCTGGGAGGCTTCAGTGAGCCATGATTCTGCCCCTGCACTCCAGCCTAGGCAACAGAATGAGACCGTCTCTCAAAAGACAAACAAATAAAAGCAACAACAAAGGTGGAGAAAGAAACTGAGGTCAACTTAATTATACATACCCTGTGCTATAGTTTGACCCCTCCAAATCTCATGTTGAAATTTGACTCCCAATGTTGGAGATGCAGCCAATGAGGGGTGTTTGGGTCATAGGACAAATCATGAATGTCTTACTCATGATTTACTCATCTCCACATAAATGTTTTGGTGCCATCCTCCTAGCAATGAGTTCTCACTCTATTAGTTCCCATTATAACTGGTTGTTAAAAAGAGCATGGCACCTCTCTCCCTACACTTACTTCCTCTCTCCCCACACTTACTTCCTCTCCCCCCATGTGATCTCTGTGCATGCTGGCTCTTGCCTTCTCTGATGAGTGCAAGCAGTCAGAGACCCTCAGTAGAAGCAGATGCTGGCACCAGGCTTCTTTTACAGCCTGCAGAACCATGAGCCAAATATGTCTTTTAAAAATAAATTACCCAGTCTGAGGTATTCCTAGATAGCAACACTAAATGGACTGAGACACTCTTGGATACAAACTTGTACCATGTCAATATTTTAGTTACATAAAAAAATTCTAGCATAGTGAATAGAGCTCTTTATACTAAATTTTAAGTTTAGAAAATGACCAGTCCTGAAAACATAGTGAGACCCATCTCTACATAAAAATAAAAAATTAGCTGAGTGTGGTGGTGCACACCTGTAGTCCCAGCTACTTGGGAGGCTGAAGTGGGAGGATCACTTCAGTCTAGGAGGTTGAGGCTGCAGTGAGCCATGATTGCACCACTGCACTCCAGCCTGGGCAACAGAGCAAGCCCCTGCCTCAAAATATCAATCAATCAATCAATCAGTCTCAGTCTGGAGCTGTTTACTAAGTATCCTAGTGAAGATGGTGACATCTCAGTGTTGTACTCACCAAGCAACTAGGACATGCCAGGCACTGTGCTAGGCAGTCCTCATCTTGAAGATAAAATACAAATTTCTTGGCTCCACAAAGTCATCTTCCAGCACTATATTCTACTCTTGCCTACACATCATTTTCTCCAGCCATACTAAACTGTTCACATGTGATACAGTAAACTGGTACCTTGCCTACTTTGTATCAGCTGCAAAGAAAGTAGGTCCAATTGGAAAAGGCAATTGGGTTTTATTCAGTGGCCAGGGAATAGAGAGGGGGAGCTCTTGCTCCAAAGGCAACTTCTCCTGGAGCAATAGGAGTCAGGGGATTGCAAAGAGTTAGATGAGGGGCAGGGCGGGTATATAACATGCTCAGGGTGGAGTTCCAGACGCACAGGTGCAGTCCCCAAACATGATTCTTCATACATTGTATGTATACAACATGGTGGCCATCTTCATTTAGGGGCAGGGATTTTAGCATTGTAATGATATGGTGAAGGTCTAAAATTACCCAAGCTATTGCTTGGTTTCTCTGCTCCTGCCAGTTTTGGGCAACTTCTGTTACTTTCTTCTCCTTTCTCCATTATCACTACCTCCTTTTTACTTTATGGCTTTGCTCAATTCATGGTTTCTCTTGGGTTTCTGCTTTTCGAGCAACTCCTCCTGCTAACACTGTATCCTAAATTCAAATTTGCAGTAAGAGAGAATCTCACTGAGTCAGCAAGTCACCATCAAGGATACAGTACATCTACTGGGCAAAGCTCTCATGCCAAAACCAACCCTATAGGCTACTTGTGGGCACATAAAATGGCGGGCCGCTTTAGAGCAAGGCACCAATCACTGACCACTGAGTTACGGCCCAGAGAGAAAAGTGATACAGTCCAGCGGGGCTTGGTGAACATGCAGAAACAACTTTCTGCTCTGTTCAGATGAAGGCTGAGAGTGTGGCAAGCCCTCACAGCACAGAGCCATCTAGTATACAAGGGTTCCACCCAACCTGTAAACCTTAAATAGTTCTCCCATACTCTAGGTACAATTATCTCTCATCAAAATCTAAATAACTTATAAAATCAGGAAAGGAAAAGATTAAAGGCGGACAGGGACCGAATCCTGGGGACTGAGGGAGAGTTGGGCTCAGAGAGCAACATCTTTTCGACAGAGCTGTAGTAGGGAGAAGATGGTAGAATTCATGCTTAATGATTTATCTCTTTTCAGTAAAGTTAGAGGAAACAGATACAGATGAGAGGAACTTGAGAGTGAGAAAGGAGGTTTAAAAAAGCCATTGTAGGCAGCATATAAATGGACATGAAATGGATTAAAAGGCACATTGCCAAATATAGAGCTGAGAGATTTCAGTTAGATCTTGATAAGCATGATTTCTTGAAAGTCAAGTTCAATGCTCTCCAGCAAGTCCAAGTATGAACAGTGAGCAGTTGACTTAAAAGTTGAGAAGCAGGTTGAAAATGAAAGGACTCTAGGGTGCTGTTAGTGAGAGTATCCACATACAAATGAGCCAGAGATCTAATAATGAAGAGATATGAATGGAATGTGCATCTGAGAATTTAGCAAAATTGCTCATAATTGGATATACAGTAACAAGTAGGCTTGCAAAAGAATGAGCCTTTCCTCCCACATTTTAGTGTGCCTGCTTAGGAAGAAAGGGAATTAAATGTCAACTTCTTGTAAAAGAATTTTTCTCATAGAGAAGAGTGATAGTTTGTGAGAAGGATGACTCTTAATGGTTCTCATATTTGGTGGGGATGCATGGGATATCTTATGTCATATGAATGATTTAGCTTGGAAATTTTTAATTGCCCTAGGCCATTACTTGTTTTTCTTGGTGAGAAAGGTGAAGAGAACCAATTTTCCTGCATAACCAACACATCAGTTCCTTGCTAGGTGCTTTACATATGCTATCTCATTAATCCGCCTAATAGCCCTGTAAGGTAGGTATTATTACTCTTAGTAATTTACAGCTGAGGAAACCAAAGCTCACAGAGGTTAATTTGCTCAAGACTAAAAGAAGCCTGATGCCAAAGCATGTGTTCTTTCCACTAGGACACACTGCAGAGAGTAGAACAGGGAGATGTCAAGATGAATTCTGATGTTTTCCTACTGCCAAGGTTTATTAGTTTGTCTATGACCTCACTAAAAAATGGACAGATAATTCATCAATATTTTTGTTCCCCCCAGGGTATTCTTCCTATGATGAACAATTTTGATCAGTCAAGAGGTGTCAAATGCTTACACAAAGATACGATTATAGAATGTATACCTGCAAAGGGGATACAGAGAGTTTGGGTTCTATCATTAAGTAGTTGTGCAACCTTGGGCAAGTTTCTTAACACCTTCTGGGGCCCATTTTTTTCATGTGGTAAAATGGGGACTTTGGAATGAGTGGTGTCGAAGGTCCTATTCGACTCAAGTCACACATTAGGTAAATAAATTGTGATTTTTCTGTGTATCAGGCACTGTTTCAGGTGCTGAGAATAGTGGTAAATACAGTTAATATCTCATGGAATTTACATTTGTCAACCTTAAATAATCAAAAGGGTTAGAATCCAGTAAATTGGCCAGGCGCAGTGGCTCACACGTATAATCTCAGCACATAGAAAGGCCAAGGCAGGCAGATCACCCAAGGTCAGGAGTCCAAAACCAGCCTGGCCAACATGGTGAAACCCCCATCTCTACTAAAAATACAAAAAATAACCAGACATGGTGGCATACACCTGTAATCCCAGCTATTTGGAAAGCTGAGGCATGAGAATCACTTGAATCTGGGACGCGGAGGTTGCGGTGAGCTGAGATCGTGCCACTGAACTGCAGCCTATGCGATACTCCATCTCAGGAAAAAAAAAAAAAAAAAAAGAATCTCAGTTTGAGTAAGTTTACTCAAGCACAAAGTTTGACAACAGCCCCTGCGGAAGCACATATCCCAAAGGATGGAAGTCAGTGTTCTGAAGTCTGGAAGTTTGGGATCATTTATATAGACAAAGTTTAGGGGAGCTTAACAGAATTTCTACATCTTTCTATAGAAGGTGTAATGCATAGTTCAATGATCTAATTAGCTGAGGTGGTCTTTTCTTTCTCTTAAAATGTGTATTTAATATTCTACACTGAAGATGTAACAGTCATGGGGGTCTTTTGCTCCACCTGGTCTGATTTAGGTATAGAACAATAAAAGAGGCAGTTAATCTATAACAAAGATTAGGGACTAGAAGAGGGAGAAGTCTGGTCTCTGGTCTTTCCTAGTCATTTACAGAACAAGAACAATAAGGAAGAAAGTTAATCTATAATCTAAGAAGCAGAAGGGGCAAATATGCTACATTACTCTGTCCCTAGGGCTTAGCTTCCCCTGGACATAGTAAGTTTGGAGGGTCCTTAAATTTTATTTTCTTTTACACATTCTACAAAATTTTGTATCTTAAGCCAATAATTCTCAAGGTGGTGACAAGTGGTTAAGTGGAACAAATTTTACAAATCACTTGGGGAATACTTTCTTGAAAGTGTATCTGTACCACCTCTGTGAAATTACATATATATACAGGTCTCTGCTCCCAGTCACTGGCAGAGCTGCTAAAGCTCTTATAATTTCCTGAATGACAAGGGTGCTAGGAGAATCATTTGTTCTAATATTTGGTCTTTGACTCTAGCTCCTGTCACGCAGTTCCTAAAAGCTTTGTAATTCCAGGTAATAGGAAAGTCTTTTACTATAAGGAGACAACTCTTGGTGGGCTCCCGAACGACGGTCAGTCACCAGAAGAACCAAACCAGTATTATAAACTTGCAACTTTCAGTTCCACCTTCCCTCCAGAGAGGCTGGAAATGGAGTTTATTCATCATGCCTATGTGATTTGAAGTCTCCATAAAAACCCCTCAACTAAGGGATTTGGAGGGTTTCTGGGTTGCACAACACATGGAGCCTACTGGAGTGTGGCACACTCTGGACAGGGCATGAAAGCTCCACACTCCTTCCCCCATACCTTGCCTATGCATCTCCTCCATCATCTGTATCCTTTATAAACCTGTAAAAGTTAAGTGTTTCTCTAGCAAATTAATTGAACCCAAGAAGAGGGTCATAGGAACCCTGATGGGGAGCCAGATCACAACCTGGGTCTTGTGACTGGCATGTGAAGTGGGGGCAGTCTTGTGGGAATGAGCCCTCAACCTGTGGGATCTGATGCTCTTTCAGGTATAGTGTTAGAGCTGAGTTAAATTTGAAAACACCCAGTTGGTGTCTGCCAGAGAATCTGGTATCAGAAGTGTTATGCACTTGGGTTTTTCCCATCCCTAATGGCCTTTTAGATTCCCCAGGCAGCAAGTTCTTTGGGGAGCCAGTGCTACTGTTAAGCATTTGTGGTATCTTTTTGTATAGGCTTGGCAGAAAAAAGGTTGAGAATTATGTTCTAAGTGATATAGCAAACAATTAAGAGGTGCCAGTCATATTGCTATTTTGAAGTATGAAGGGAGATTCATTGAAAGAGCCATTTCTAAGCTTAAAGTAAGTTTGAAAGTGCACTTGAATTAATAGTCCTAGATTAATTTAATCCCAGTGAACACTTGGACCAATCAGATAACAGAAATACTAGAATGTTTAGCCATCCTCTGTTGATCATAATCTCTCATGCTGAATTCATGTGGTAAAATCATTTGTTTAAAAACACCACTATCGGCTGGGTGCGGTGGCTCATGCCTATAAGCCCAGCACTTTGGGAGGCCGAGGCGGGCGGATAATGAGATCAGGAGTTTGAGACCAGTCTGGCCAACATAGAGAAACCCTGTCTTTACTAAAAATACAAAAAATTAGCTGGATGTGGTGGTGGGCGCCTGTAATCCCAGCTACTTGGGAGGCTGAGGCAGGAGAATGGCATGAACCTGGGAGGCGGAGGTTGCAGTGAGCCGAGATCATGCCATTGCACTCCAGCCTGGGTGACAGTGCGAGACTCCATCTCAAAAACAAACAAACAAACAAACAAAAAACAAAAATTAAAAAAACACTATCTTTTCACAATGAGCTTTAATATTCCAGGCCACAGCCAGTTTGCTGTATTCAAAAACAAACAAGCAAACAAACATTAGTGATATCATTTTGGTGATGAAAAGCCTGTGTATGTATTATTTTTTCATGTTCTAAGAATTATAACAAAATCTAAAATGTTGGAAAGCTATAAAAAATTTATTTTCACTCCCCCCAAATCTAACTAAATTTTGTTAACACAAAATTATCATAGAAATGTATATGACCTGAAAATTGAAAAAAAAAAAAAAAACACTGTCAGTCATAGAATGTTTTATTTTAAACTTGCTGTCAAACTTTCAAATACAACACATGTGGCAAAGAAACAACAGTTCACACACAACATCTGCCACAATTCTATCTTTGAACTGCCTTTTCTATAGTATGTGGTATGTTACAATTTCTTTCAACTTCTTACATTCATGGTATTCTTAAAGGCAGCAATGTCAATTTTTCTGCTTCGAAAATAGTTCAGTTAATGTTCTGAAATTGCTTAAAATGCCATTTTCCTTTTAGTATTCTACTGCTGCCCACACTGACATAATTCAACATATTATTAATAAACTGTTGAGAGGTATACTGTACTTAATAAATCAACTCCCAACTCTAAGTTAACCTCAATCTAAAACAAGCATTTTCTTAAACCAGTATACTCAGCTACTTTTCTCAAAAATATTTCCATTCTGAAATAAGATTTTTTTGTGAGATACAATAGTTTCATCTTTTATTCCTAACAGAACTCATGCCGTACTTTTTTTCTCAAAATATATTTGATATATTCTGTGCAAAATGTTAAGTTCTGTATAGGTATGTACCTTATTTTGAAAAAGTTTATAAAATATAATTCCTAAAAACAACCTCAACATTAGACAATACAGGAAGAAAAAACATCAGACAAAGCCTAAGTTTTCACATGAGAAACTAAGTATGTTCTTAAAGCTCCAGTAATACATTCCTTGAAAAAACTCAGAATGCACTTTGGTCATTATTAAACATATTTGAACATAGGCAAATCAAATGAAATGCTTTCTGTTGTTTTTCATAGAAAGAAAAAACATACTACACAATGAGGCTGAATTGAGGTTGATCAAAAGGAATGGTAAGAGCAAAGTGATACGACATGGCTCTGTTCTCCACACATTCCTGATTTTAAGATTATGATTTGGGGATTATAACTGCACCAATCAAACAAATTATTTACAATTAATCATTTTAAAGTTCTTAAAATATGGTAAAAATACGAGGATATTCCACATGATACACTTTGCACCAAGAAAATTCTAGATTGTTTCAAATGAATTTTTAGAAACCAGATGCCCAGTTTAAAAAAAATTGCAAAAACCATTTCATGTTTCATGTAATTCCTAAAATACTCGATTGTACAAATATAACAACTTAAAATCAAGGCCCAATGTAAGATACTATCATATTCGCCCGATTTACCTAACACACCAACATGATAAGTTCTCATTGGACACTTGGCAAATTATTCGTTGGGGAGGTTAAAAGCATCTAAAATAGCCCTTATATAATGGGGGTGGGGTAGGGATAATGCACCAGATAAGTTTAGAGGACAGAATTTGCAAGCTGAAGCTGTCTTTTCTGAAAATTTGGATATAGTTTTATAACTAGCAATTAGAGAAATATTTTATTGGTTTTTAGCCTTATTCTTAAGTTGTTCATTTGAGTGTGGTATGAATAGCCTGTACTAGAGTGTACCATGGGGAGAAAATTATTTACTTGAGTAAACATAATGTACTTTAGTAATATCAGTAGGCACTTCACTTGTGAGATGAGTATATACCTCACTCAAAAGGATACCATATCATGCCCTAGTACACTATAACAGATCCCATATAAAGATACGCATTAAAAGTAACAATTTTAAAAAGTGCACATTTTGAGCATGCACAGCTGGAGCTGTGCAAACAGCCCAGTGTTTCAAATAAATACAAGTATTACTAGTTAATTTTTATCAAAATATCTTACAGTATGGTAACCATTTACAATTATTGCTCTATTACAAGTTTTATCATCAAAGAGCACTTGTTGACCTGTTATATAATACCGTATATATTAATACTGAAGGGTGCTTAAACTGCAACTTAATCAGTTTGGATCCTGGCATTGTTCCAAAATAATTCAAGAGAAACCCTGACTGGATCTTGATTTACCGAAGAAAATGTTTTATGTGTATAGCTGAGTTCAATGCAATATTCCAAAGTTAAAGAATTTTTCCTCAAGTAAGGCAAGTTCACGGCATTGATGGAGAAACAGTGCTTAGCAATGGCTTCTATTTTCACAATTTGTTATTTTGCCAATATTTATGACCAATTACCAGGATCTCAAGTATCTGGATATCAGTTTCATCACCCTTTCAACAACTAAGTACATCAATGCTTAAAAATAAAATATAAAGACTAAAATAAATGTAAAAAAAAGTGAACAAGTAAAATAAATATAAGAATTGCACAAGACAGTCTGATGTAAACACTTCAACTCCCCAGCTGAGACTCCTGAAGCAAAGAATCAGTGACAAGCTTTCAGGCAGCTTAGTCAGTACTCTTATTCTGGAAAAAAGGCTACATCTTCTTTTCTTTGAATTGTCATGATTTAATCTTCCATAGCTAAAAAAAAAAAAAAATAGAAGTGGTGACAAGCCAGTTTTAATATCAAAGCTTAAATTATATATAGTAATACCATTTTAAAATTCAAATTTCATTCACAAACAAGTGCAGTTTCTAATATTTTAACTCTTTCATCCTTTTAAGAAGAACTAACCTTAAACACAAACAAAAATGTGAAAATCAGATTTCTATTGCTTTCTCTTGAGAAGTGGCTATATATATATATGTATATACAGAACTGGTTTAATATGATTATCTTACATCTTCCTAACAGTTAGTTGTGCATATATTGGAAGATGTATGCATTGCTATATAAATAAATAATATAACTTTTGGCCAAAAACAGAAATAGGGCTTTTCTTTTTCTTTTTTATCACCTAAATTAAAGTTTTATTAGTAAAAATAAATACTTCTTGCTGGGCGTGGTGACTCACACCTGTAATCCCAGCACTCTGGGAGGCCAAGGTGGGTATATCGCTTGAGGTAAGGAGTTAGAGACCAGTCTGGCTAACATTGCAAAACCCTGTCTCTACTAAAAATACAAAAATCAGCCAGGCATGGTGGTGCACACCTGTAGTCCCAGCTACTCGGGAGGCTGAGGCAGGAGAATTGCTTGAACCCGGGAGGCAGAGGTTGCAGTGAGCCAAGGTCGCGCAACTGCACACCAGGCTGGGCGACAGAGCAAGACTCCATCTCAAAATAAAAAATAAAAATAAATACTTCTACTTATCCTACATAAGACTTCTATTTACAATAAATACTGTTCCAAGTTAGAAATTCCTGTCAGTATTATAAAACATAAATATATATAATTCTTTGAAATTAAATGTGAAATGTTCACTAATTGCAATCTTACCAAAATGACTGCATTACTGTGCATGTGAGGGTAAAATGGGTGCTACAAAAATGCAACAGGAAACTAAAAAACAAAAAGTACTTGCAACCTCTTACCTTTAAATTAAATCCAAGCAAGTCACTGATAACACCAGAAACAGCTGACAGGATAACCACTTGGGTGATGTTATAAAGCAGCGGATTCATTGTAAGCCCATATAATCTGAAAGGACTGTCCAATTCCTAGCAGAAGAGAAAAAAAAGTCAGTCCCAGATTCAAAAAGAATTACTACGTAAGCTAATTCAGAACAATATACAATGAGAATTTTTAAAAAACACTTTCAAAAAAGTTACCAACTATGGATGCTTTTAGAAAGGATAAACTTGGTTAAACTTGAAACAAGTAAATTTTAATAATAGTTTTAATGGTTTTAAACAAAAAAAGGAACATCCTTTAAAAGAACTCTGTGACTAAATTTGTAACTCCAATTTCTGTCCCTTAAGCTATTATAAGGAGGCTAGAGAACATTTTTTAATATAAGAACTAGACTAGAAACTGAAAGAGAACAATACCTTTTGGTAGAAGAATTAGAAATTGACCAAATTTTCTGATAAGATTATAACATGTAAAAACTCCTCTTTGAGTCAATTCATTTTCAAATACATGGATTGATTAATTGGTTAATTCAAACATTTAAAGTTCTATTATATGCCAAGCCCTGTGCTAGGCTCTGGGAAGTTAAGATTCAGTCCCTGAGCTGAAGGACCTTACATTTAGTAGACATGCAACAAATAATTAAAATATGAAAGTCCCATTTGAAAGGTACATATAAAAAGCAAATAATGGGGCCATAGAGGAAGGTGCTCCTGAAACTTTGTGGATGGTGGGGAGTATACATTCTAAGACACATGAGAACATGACACATCTGAATGGCTACAGGTTGCTCAGCATTGTTAGGGCCCAAGTACAAGGAAGAAAGATCACTGGGCCAGCAATGTAGAAGAAAGACTAGGGAGCAATGAGACCAGAAGCAAGAATATCTATAAGGAGTTCAGTGTATCAAAAGCTTAAGTGAGAGACAAGGATCTCACATAGGGCAGTACTAATAGAGAAGGGATGAATTGGAAGATATTAAAAAGACTGAATCAGTGGACTTGAGAATTTCTTGGCTGTAAAGAGAAGAGAGAAAGAAGGTACGATCTACGGTAAGTCCCAGATTTCTGACTAGAAATCTATGTAGTTTGACTAGAGGCTATGTATGATCAAAAAGAATCATACTATTATGCTTTGTTATTCTAGTCATTTTTATGCTTTGCTCTGAGATTGTGGCTGCTCATTAAGTCTCACCTTTGTAGCTCCTTCCTACACAGTGCCTACACTCTGAAGATACCCAATATACATGTGTCAAGCAAACATACGACTACACAGTGGCTACACTCTGAAGATACCCAATATACATGTGTCAAGCAAACATACAACTACACAGCGGCTACACTCTGAAGATACAATATGCATGTGTCAAGCAAACATACAACTACACAGCGGCTACACTCTGAAGATACAATATACATGTGTCAAGCAAACATAAAACTATTAATTCAAGATATTTTTTCCCATTGAGCATTTTGGTCAAAAATGGAATTTGCCTCTATTATCTTCTTCATTATTTAAATGTCACCATCTTCCTCAAGATAATTAAAGGGATTTGAAAACAAAAGCCATCTGTAATTGCTTTTTATTATCCCCCCACCCACTTCTTCTGAACCCTTCAATACTATGTGGTGCAGAGTCTATACCCAATGCACACCGTTTAGTTGACTGAAGAATTAACTGTAACTTTGAAACACAACTAATTTCATACCATTCTCTGAAAATATATAAATAACTGTAACAATTATATTCAATTGGTTATAGAAGCTGAAATTTTAAAAACTTTTTTCCTTTTAAGAACTAAAAACATAATGAATATTGTAAGCAGTGACAAAAAATGTTTTATTAAATTACCCCCAAAGAATTATTATGAGATAAAATACATCAAAATTGTATTCTTTTGTTACCAAAACTTAAATGTTTATGACATACATTTATTATGAAAATTAGGTATTATTACTTTTTAAGCTAACTCAGGCCAACCAGAAGACTGCTCTGAGAAACACAAAGTAAAAACCTTCCCAAGTTAACAACAAATTTTCTTTTCTGAAATCTATTTTAAGGTCTAGGAGGCATACATTTCCAAAGATGCCAACCTCTACAATACTCTAAACATAATATTAAGTATTAATATACAATTTCCAAAGAAATTATTTGGATTAGTTTGAGCACTTTTGCAATGAGAAGTAAAATATAAATTGTATGTATGTGCACAAGTATAACTTGGAAACAACTTGGATAATCATGAAAATCAAATATAAAGTAGTATCTATAAACAAAAAACAAAAATTATGTCAGAACAGCATATTTGACATTATAACCATTTTCAATTCTATTCTTACCTTTAGCAGTTTAGTAGCCAGTTTTAAAACATTATTCACTAGTGTCAGTTCCTCCTTTTTGTTAGGTTTTTTCTCCATTTTCAAGTAGAGGTTTATCTTTTATAAAAAGAATAGAAATGCTTAAAATTATAATAAATACACATTTTTAAAGGACTTGAAAGATATTCATTCCAGTATCTGGTTATCGAGATTATAGGTGATTTTAATACTCTTTATACTATACATTCCAAATTTCCTATACTTATTTTATAATAGGAAAATAATAACCGTTACTCAAACACTTTTCAAATGTAATCAAAAGCCAAAATAAAAAAGACTGGATAGCATTATTTAAAAGGTGACACACTTTAGTATCACAGCCAAATCAACCTAAAAAATAAATAATAATTATAATAAACTAAATCAATGGTTTATTCTTTCTTTTTTACTAGAGATGGGGTCTTGCTATGTTGCCTAGGCTGGTCTTGAACTCCTGGATTCAAGTGATCCTCCCATCTCAGCCTCCCAAAGTGTTGGGATTATAGACAGTCACAATGCCTTGCTGTTTTATGATTTATTTGAAAGTCACTAAATAATATTTGTGTATTTGTATTATCTACTCTATAATAGACAATTCTGGGGTGTCCACAGTTCCTTTCTTTGAAAACTGCTCTAACCCCAAGCCAGTGGAAGAAGCAAGGCTAGGCAACTGTGCTTATCCCATTAGATCTCACCTTCACCCACAATCTGGCAGCCATCGCTGATTAGGCTGGAATGTACACCCAAACCAAAGCTAGTCAATATACTGACTAGGTAAGACTAACATGATGTATCTATCAGATATTGTAGGAACATAAACTGAAAAGTCAGTAAAAGTCTAAGCCAGAACTCATGCTAAACCAAACCAAAACCGTGTGTAAACCAAAATTATAGGGTAGCAAGTCTACAGAAAGGCCACTGGAAGAAAGGTGAAGAGAAGGGCAGAAATGAGAAACCGTTAGCCTCAGAGTGAGTTGGAGGAAGTGGTTGATTTTGTCCAATTCCATAAGGCTCAAGTATACTATTTTTTTTGAGTTGGAGTCTCACTCTGTTGCCCAGGCTGGAGTGCAGTGGCACAATCTCAGCTCACTGCAACCTCTGGGGTTCAAACGATTCTCCTGCCTTAGCCTAACAAGTAGCTGGGATTACAGGCACGCACCACCATACCTGGCTAATTTTTGTATTTTTTCACCTTGGGGTTTCACCTTGTTGGCCAGGCTGGTCTTGAACTCCTGACCTCAGGTAATCTGCCTGCCTTAGCCTCCCAAAGTGCTAGGATTACAGGTGTGTCACCACGCCTGGCAGGCTCAAGTATACTTTCTTAGGGATCTTTATCTTTGTGATTACTCTTTCGTTTGAGCTCATTTGACAAGTTTATTGATTCTTTAAAATCAAACTATCCCCAACTAAAATATTCATGGGAATAAGTTTCTTTACAAAATTCCTATAAAATGGAAAGAAGAAAATATTTAACAAATTCATACAAAATAAAATTAACCAATTATGCTTTATTCTTTCTACTGAGTAAAAATGATACTTACTCAAATGTGGCTCTGCTACACTGCAAAGCAAACATGTCCCATTCATAGTTTAAAATACATTAATTTATTAAGTGGTACTTCCTTCTTGTCAAATAAAAATGGGACATTAAAAAAGGAGATTGGATTTGAAATATGAATCAAGGCAGGAACACTGAAGAAAGGCTTGTGTCCTATTAAATTTTACGTTTTGCTTTATAGCACAAATGACCTTAATAAAACACATTCTTGAAAAATGTAAAGGAAATGAAAACATTTTAACTTATAGACATTAATTTATAGCATAATCAGCATGCACACTCACCTGTTCAGTAAGTAATATTGAGGTATTGCTATATTTTTTACTTGTTTCTGATCCAAGGGTAACAAATCTTAGCAGAAAAAGTGTTAATGAGATGCACCAGATTACCAGTTCCCAATTGTAGTGACAATCAAGGAAGATCTCGTGTACATGAAGTAGCTAAAAGTATGAAAAAGGTAACATAAAGCAGCAATGTGATTCAAACAATTTCTTTTTAAAAGAAATAAACATTTAATTCATAGATTGTTCATAAATTTAGTATTACATTTTAGAAACAGTCTACATTAATTATGAAATATTTTAAGCACATCAAAAATATAGAGTATAATGTAATTAATATCCATGGGGCCTCTACCCAGTTTTGTCAAATCTTAATATTTTGCAACATCTCTTTCCGATTAAAAAATATTAGATTCAGTTGAAATCACCTTAAACTTTTCCTTGATTCTCATTTTTCTTCCCCTTCCCACCCCAGAAGTAATGAATTTTATGTTTATCTTTTCCATAATTGTTTTTATTGTTTAGCTATATATACATCCTTAAACTATATTATTTTTTGTATATTTTAAAATTTATTTTCCAAGCACTTGGGAGTTGGGAAAAATAAAGAAAAAAAATTTATATGTTACCACATTATCCACATCATTCTTTAATTTACTTTTTATTCCACTGAATTTTGTTTTCAAGGCTGATTCAGGATGACAGACTTAGCTCTAAATTTGTTCATTCTAACTCCTATGTTAAAGTAAAAAAATCAGCCACGATTTATTGGCCAGTAAAACAATCAGCCACAACTTATTGGTCAACCCTATCATTAATATTTTGTTGCCAATTTCCATTATTACAAGCAATGCTGCAATACACATTCTTGTATGTGTTTCCTTGTATGCACATGCAACTTTCTCTAGAAGTTATCTGGGAGTCAAATCACTGGGTTCTTGGATATTACATCTTCAACTTTATTAGATATTGTAAGTTTGTCTCTGAAATAGTTGCCCCAATTTATACTCTCAGCAGTGTATCAGAGTTCCCTTTGCCATCATTTTCATTCATACTTGTTATTATCTAACTTCCTAATATCTGCCAATCTAATGGGTGTGAAGTGTTCTCTCATTGCCTTATTTTTACTCTTCCTGATTTTATGGAGGATGAGTATGTTTCATATGCTTATTGATAACTGAATTTCCTCCTCTGTGAGTTACCTTTTTATATTCTACATCTACATTTTTTCTAGTATGTTGTCTGTTTTTCCTATTGATTTGTAGAAGTTATGTCTATAATGTGACTAACAATGCTATTTAAGTCATTTTGCCACTGTCTTTCCCAGACTCTGGTTTGTTGTTTATGGTGTCTTTGCAAGACACGAAATTTTAATTTTTATTTGTGATCATATTAAAAATTTTGTTTTTCACATTTAGATCTTTAATCCACCTAGAATTTATTTTTATGTATGGCATGAAGTCATTTTGCTCCATTTGTACTTCATATTTCCATTATGTAAAGCCTTCCTGCATTGATATACAATGCCATCTGATCATATATTAGGTTTCTACATGTATATGGCTATGTACAACTCTATTTCATCCCACTGGTCATTCTATACCTGGGCAAAAATCATAGTCTTTCTGTAATTTTAAAATAAGTCTCTCATCTGAAGGTTCTAAGAGAAATTAAAAAAAGAAAAACAAAAAGAAAAAATAAAATAAGTCTTCGTATTTCTGGTACAGCAACTTGTTCTTCAAAATTATCTGGACTACTCTTGTCTTTCTGTGCTTCCAGATGAGTTTTAGGGAGCTTGATGAGTTACTTATTTTTAAAATAAAGCATTCTGTTTAATTACATGGGATTCCAACAATTCCCCCAGGAGAATCAATATGAAATTGAACCTTCCCAACTATTAACATTGTGACTAACATTGTATACCTTCTTTTTTAAATTTTTTTTGAGACTGAGTGTCACTCTGTTGCCCAGGATGGAGTGCAGTGGCGTGATCTTGGCTCACTGCAACCTCCGCCTCCCAAGTTCAAGTGATTCTCCTGCCTCCTCAGCTTCCCAAGTAGCTGGGATTACAGGCATGCGCCACCGCGTCTGGCTATTTTTTTCAGTAGAGGTGGGGTTTTGCCATGGTGGCCAGGCTGGTCTTGAACTCCTGATCTCAGGTGATCCGCCCACCTAGGCCTCCCAAAGTGCTGGGATTATAGGCATGAGTCACCGCGCTCAGCCTCATTGTGTACCTTCTTTTATAATTTTCAATAAAGTTTTATCCTATTTCTCCATAAGGTCCTACATATCTTTTGTTAGAATTATTCTTGTGAATTTTTGTTGTTGTTGTTGTTGCTATTGGAAATGACATATGTGTTTTGCTGTTGTTTTTAAAGACAGGGTCTCACTGTTACTCCAGGCTGGAGTACAGTGGCACAATCATGGCTCACTGCAGCCTTGACCTCCCAGGCTCAGGTGATCTTCTCGCCCCAGCTTCCCAAGTAGCTGGGATCACAGGCATGTGTCACCACATCTGGCTAATTTTTGTATTTTTTTTTTTTTTTTAAGAGACCAGGTCTTACTATGTTGCCCAGGCTGGTTTTGAACTCCTGGGCTCAAGGGATCCATCCACTTTGGCCTTCCAAAGTGCTAAGATTATAACCATGAGTCACTGTGACTGGCCAGTATTTATAGTTTTCAATTATCTATTTCTGTATATAGCAGATGTCAACAAATTATGGTCCATTGACCAAATCTAGCTTTAGGCCTCTGTCTGGCCCCAGAGCTAAAAGTAATTTTTATATTATTTCAAAGGAAGAAGAGAAAGAGGAATTAGAAGAAAAAGAATATATTTCAGAGATTGCAGGTGTCAGGCAAAAGTCTAAAATATTTATCTGGCCCTTTACAGAGGAAGTTTTCTGATCTCTGGTTTATAGAAACAAAATTAATTTTTAAAATGCTGTTGCATCTATTTTTGTTAATCTTGATATAACAAATATATTTTAAATAATGTGTCTGTAAAGTCACTTGGATATTCTATATAAGCAATCATATAGTCTACGATTTTTTTCCCCAAACTTTAGACCACTTTTTTCCCCCATCTTTGCTGATTAATATCCTCCATCAAATGCTGACTAGAAGTGGTAAAGCAAGTAACTTTGTCTTATTCCCAATTTTAAAGTAAATAACTCTTAAGGTGATATCATTATGTATAATGCTTACTCCAAATTTTAAAAGATATACTTTATCGGATTAAGGACAATACTTCCTAGTCCTTGTATCATGAATGTCCACTGAAAATTTACAAATTGTTTTCTGCATCTATTGATATGATTGCCTATTTTCTGCCTTTAATCAGCTTGAATTGCATTAATGGATTTTCTAAAGTTGAAATCTGCATTCCAGGGACAATCTTAGTCATGGCCTATTTATTGTAATTCACATTCTGGCTTCATCTTCTTAGTATTTTGTTGAAGAATTTTGTATCTAATAAATGAAACCAGCTCAGTTTCCCATTTTCATACTAGTCATGGCCTATTTATTGTAATTCATATTCTGGCTTCATCTTCTTAGTATTCTGTTGAAGAATTTTTTATCTAATAAATGAAACCAGCTCAGTTTCCCACTTTCATACTAGCTCTCTGGTACTGGCATCAAGGTTATACTAGCCTCATAAAAGGAGCTGAAGAATATCCCCTTTGTCTATTGACTAGATCTTTTGTGTAAGTTTAGGATTATCTATTTAAATATTTGACAAAATTCATCAGTAAAACCATACGGGATTTTTGTTGGTGGCATATTTTAAACTACTAAAATTTTAAACTACTTACAGCTACAAATCTCTTCAGGTTTTCAATTACTTTTTGAGTCCATTTTAATAGATTATGTATTTCTATAAAATTGTCCACTTATGCCTTCAACTTTAATGATATAAAGCACTTCATACTAGTATCTTTAAAAAATTCTCAATTGTGCCAGTATTAAATTGTTTACAGTTTAATAGTGTGCTTTTTCTTTCAAAGAATGTATTATTTGTATGTTTTAAAATCTCCAAATATATAAGATTTTTTTTTGTTGCTATCACTCTTTTCTACTTTGACTATATGACAGCTAGATATTGTGGTCTGTATAGTATCAGACATTTGGATTAGTTTTTACTTTATTGCCTAATACATGGGAAAGTTTTATAAACATCCTTGTGCCTGAAAAAAAAGTCATCAACTCAGAAAAATTCTTAGCCATTCTCTCTCCAAATGTTGTTTTTCAGCATTCTTTCTTCCTGGAATTCTTTTTTATTTATTTATTTTTTTTGAGACAGTCTCGCTCTGTTGCCCAGGCTGAAGTACAGTGGCGCAACCTCGGCTCACTGCAACTTCTGCCTCCCCAGTTCAAGTGATTCTCCTGCCTCAGCTTCCCCAGTGCTGGGATTACAGGCGTGAGCCACAATGCCCGATTAATTTCGTATTTTCACTAGAGAGAGGTTTCATCATACTGGCCAGACTGGTCGTGAACTCCTGACCTCAAGTGTTCTGCCTGCCTTGGCCTCCCAAAATGCTAGGATTACAGGTGTGGGCCACCACACCCAGCCTCCTCCTGGAATTCTTATTAGACATATGTTGGATCTCCCACGAAGTCTCAATATCCACTTGACATTTTCTGTCTCTTTATCTCTGTCCTGTATCTTAGTCATTTCTTTCATTTCCCAGTTCACTATGTCTTTAGCTGTCTTTAATTTGCTATTTATTCTGTTCATTGTGTTTTAAAAGTCAATGACTTTGTTCCCGCAGTGAAAAGCAAAAAACAAAAGTCAAAAGTCATTAACTGTATTTTTCATTTCTCTGAAGTTCTTTTTCAAACTTATCTGTTCTCTTTTCACAGTGTTATCTATGTCTTTCATCACTATAAACAAATTTAGTTTCCACCTGATCAAACTGAAATAGCTGGAGACCTAATCCTGCTATTGGTTTATCTGTTGACTCCTTCATGTTACACTGTTTCTTCCTATGTTTTGATATCAGAAGGAGCTTTATCTGTGGATCCCATGAGGTCTAGGCTGAAGTCGCATGCCCCCAAACAGCCTTGGTTTTGCTTCTGTCAGGTATCCAGGGGCCTAGGACCACTTTTTATATTAACTTCTTGACATGAGGGTTACAGGACAAGATGTATAATGTCAATTTGAACCCTAAACCTGTAGTAAGGGCAGAGTTATATATTCTTAGAAGAGACTTTTCCCCCATCCTTGTCATCCAGAGTCAGATAAGCTTCCTTCTTGTCTTCTAGTGCTGGTGAGCAGACTGTTTTTCTTATCCAACTTTTCACGGAGGCTGTAGATCTTGGAGGGTTTGACTTCATGGTGTGAGTAGGGAGGTATTACAGGTCAAGGCCTCATCTCCTGTCCTACGTGGGCATAAAATTTCAAGTCTCTGGGATACAATACTAAGACTGGCAGTGTACCTCATTCTCTTATTCTCACGCTGCCATAGCATTAATGCTTATTCTTAAATGCTCTGGTTTTCAATTTTGTCTTCATTTTTGGCCCTTTATTATCTTAGGAACTTAGACATATATACACAATATGTACATTCAAAAGCTGAGGGTTTCCCCCAGCATTGTTTGATGTTTTTTTTGTTTGTTTGTTTTTGGAGACAGAGTCTCGCTCTATCCCCCAGGCTGGAGTGCAGTGATGCAATCTCCACCTTCCGTGTTCAAGCGATTCTCATGCCTCAGCCTCCTGAATAGCTGGGATTACAGGCGCCTACCACCATGCCTGGCTAACTTTTGTATTTTTAACAGAGATGAGGGTTCACCATGTTGGTCGGGCTAGTCTCAAACTCCTGACCTCAGGTGATCCGCACTCCTTGGCCTCCCAGTGCTGGGATTACAGGTGTGAACCACTGTGCCCAGCCTGTTTGATGTTTTAAAGTAGAAGAATTTTCAGATAAGCTAGTACATCATACTACTTGGAATGGAAGTTTGCATATGTTTTATTATTTTTGTTTTTAAAATTTTAATACTTTTAAACTTGTTTTTTAATATTACATGGCCCATGACACAACCCTCAGGAGACCCTGAGGACATGTTCCCCTGCATTATAGCAGTGCATATCCTGAGATACTTTTGTACTCCCTAAGTAATCTGGGTCACTAAAAATTCTTTTTCAGAGTATGCAGCAGTTAAGTAACAGTAACTATTCAGATATAAGAAATAAAAGAGTAGTAAACATGAATAAATCGGACATTCCTGGGACAATTTCATAACTCATATGTTTCTTCTGGGAAGTAAAGATAATGAGAAGGATTCTAGGCAAAAATTAATCTGTGTTCTTTCAACAGACATTTGAGCATATATGTTCACTGTTCATGGCACAGAGATAAGATACACTTGTTTATTCTACCAAAAAAATAAACTGCAAAAAGATAACTTCAAAACTTACTTTTCTAACTAGGCTTACTTATATTATTATTTATTTATTAATCTGAAAGTTAATATTTATATATCTGGTTAATTTCTACATGGAGCGAGTTAACTCACCTGGGCACAACAGATAAAGACAACTGAGATAGTCAATAAGAAAGCAGATGAAACTATTACATCAACTGAACGCTGAGGACCTCGACGCTGCAGGGTGTGGGTGGGAGAAAAGGAAACATTTTAAAATATATTTACTAATTAGCAGATAATTTCCATGGTTTCAATAAAGGTGTCGACTCATCACCATGAGTTGATCATAGCCCACAATGTTGAATATACCTAATTTGTTAGGCAAATTTTAATGATAAAGTGTTATGATTTCCTGAGGATTTGCAACAGAGTTAAAAGGGTATCTATATCTATATAGCATAAAATTATTGGTATAACTTTCAAATACTTCATTTTGTCAAACATAAGTCATTTATTCAATAAATATTTCTTAAGCATCTGCTTAGAACTAGATACTGTGCTGGGTGCTAGAAATACAACAGAGAACAACACATGGTCCCTCTACCTTCACAGGAACTAGGAGGGGAGTGAGACATCAAGCTCATAATCACAGATATATGTGATAAATTGTGATGCTAAAAGGGAAAGACATAGGATGCTTCGAGATACTTGGCAGGAAGACTTCATTTAGATTTGAGAGTTAGGAGTGTGGGCCTGGGAAGATCTCCAGATTAAGGGGGAGGGGCAGGGGCATGACGGCACACAGCAGTGTTCTAGGTAGAAGGAAGAGCATATGCAAGAACATAAAGCAGGACAGATCACAGCTCACGTAAAGAACCGAAGCAGTCTGACATGGCTGGAATGTAGTGGACTAGGAAGGAGAGTGTTTCAAAATGAAACAAAAGACAGGTGAATAAGGGAGAACTTAGATCATAAAGGGCATTATAAACCTTGTTAAGATTTTGTGCTTTATCTTAAGAGCAATGGAGAACCTCCAAGAAGTTTTAAGAATATAGGGCCAAATATACATTTTTAAAAGATCACTGGTGGCAGACTGAAGAAAGGAATGAAAGGAAGAAATGTGAATGCTGGAATGCCAGGTAAGAGGTAACTGTAGTAGCACAAGGCAAAAGATGATTGATGGTTTCAATGAGGGTGGTAGAAATGGAACAAAGAGAAGCAAATGGATTCAAGATATATTTTGGGAGCAGAAAAGATAGGAATTGGTGATAAATTGGATACTAGAGATTAAACAAGGATAATTCCTAGGTCTGGGCTTTCATGTTTCCCTCACTGAAGTATAAGCTTAGGTATGACGGTAGGGGCTTTCATCTCATCAACAGTGAATGGCACACGGTTAACATAAATAAGTGTTTACTGAATAAAATAATCAATGTACAAAAGAATGTAACACCTGCTTAGGGTTGATAATGGGGGAAATTTTGGATGAATTCAAGCAACAAAGATCAGATTCATCCCTCCATACAACAGATATGTCATAGGAAAAAAATATCCATGCCAATTTGCAGCAGTGACACTAAGTGGACTAAATTTAATAAGTTAAATTAATAAACAGAACAATTAATTTTTTAAATATAAGAGTAGATAAATAGGGCAAACTTTTTTTTTACTTCTTTCATTATTATTTCAAAATATAAAGCATTAAACATCTAGGTATGTCAGAGGATAATTGGTCTTTAGGTCAACTTTACCAAGATATAGACAGTGCTGTGAATAAATATCATTGAACTTGCATGATTACTCCATATATAATGACATTCTACTGTTACTTAATGCAATAAGCAATCCTCAGGAAAAAAAGCGTTTTCCTAAAACCAATTTAGATGTTTCCCTCTTCCCTCCAGAGTTTTTACATCATACTTCCACAACTGGGACAATTATTTAAAAGTTTAAAGGAAAACAATGACATGAAAAGAATGACACTGAATTGCAAACTAATATTTTAAAATAGTAATAGGTCCCTTCTGTGAGGAAACTCATTGGTTAGTTTTTTTAAAAATTCTTTTTTAAGTAATGGGCTCCCTCTGCTGGCTTGTGACAACCAGGCAAGTAGAAACAAAATCCCTAATTCAGCTTTTGAATGAGTAAAAGCTGGTTACTATACATCTAGAGAGAAATATATATTGATAAAGAAACTGGAACTATCAGAAAGGGCCAGCATGTTAAAACTACTTTTATCACTCCCATTCTACCTTAAGATAGGAACGGAGAGATAGCCACATTTTTATATTCTGTACTTTCTTCAACCGGAAATGAGGAACCTCAGATTTTCGAGCCCTCCTTGCAGATGTTAAATGTCCAAAGAGTTTTGCAAAAAGTAATCGCTAAAAAAGATTAAGATGAGGATTAATTTTCAAGTAGATTACCACAGGAAAACAAAAATCAACAAAATATGAATTGTTAAGATTTTATTTGGTTAGGTACTATAAAAGCAAAATAGAAAAATAATTAGGTAAAAATGACATAATGAAATAATAAAGTATTTCAGGAATACTTTTAATATTATGAAAATGATAAAATATTCTTATTCAGAAGTCTACATTATACCTACCTGTTTATAAGTTCTTTCTGCTACACAGAGCAAAAAGAAGAAAATCCACACAAGAGACACGCGAACCACAAAACTTATTATAACCATAGAAAGAACTATGACATCTTCATTAGAACCAAATGCAATCACATAAAGTTCTGAAGCAGAATGTGCTGTGAGTTGTTCCAAGTCTGTAGCTTGAGAGAGTCGGAAAACAAATGGAGTTAAACCCAGTATGAGAGAGATTGCATTTCCAAAAATCTGGTATCCTATTCCTGGTATATGGCTGTTCACCTTGAGGAAGCCAGGGGAAGAGAGAGAAAAGAAAAATAAAATTATACCATAAATGTCATCTACAGTAAAATTATTTATAGCAATATGAAATAATTTGTTAAAACATATTCATTTTAATATAAGTAATTTGAATCCCATTCAAGTTTGAGAGCCTACTACACATAAAATGTCATTAATTCTTCAGATCTTAAAAACAATTCATTATCAGATCTCTAATTCACTAAGTAGATGGCGAAAGGACTGACTGTCTTATCTAGATCTTGAAAAAAAAATGTATGTATTTCATTATTTCAAGTTAGAAATATTCACAAATACTGTAATATTAAAGAGAATGAGATCTCATATTCACTTAAATTCAGTTCATTAAAGAAAAAAACTCAGCATTACACTTATTTCATACATTCGTACCTTAGGGTTTTTTCTTTTTTTTTTTTTTTTTTCCAGAGACAGGGTCTCACTGTGTTGCCCAGGCTGGAGTGCAGTGGCGCAATCATGGGCTCAAGTGATCCCCCCAACTCAGCATTCGTAGTAGCTGGGACTACAGGTATACACCACAGGCCCCAGCTAATTTTTTGGGTTTTGTAGAGATGTAGAGACAGGGTTTCACTATTTTGCTCAGGCTGGTCTTTAATTACTGGGCTCAAGCAATAATCCCTCCTCTAGCTCCCAAAGTGTTGAGATTACAGGCATGAGCCAACATGCCCAGCCACTTATGTTTCTCTTTGAATAGTCCAATATATAAATAAGTGTCTCCTTAAACTCTAGAAGCATTTTAGAAGAGAGATGATAGAAGGAAGAAGAAATTAAACAGAAGGGAAAAAGATGAAGGAATTAAAAATAATAAAAAAAAGGAAATTAGATAATGGGACAATATAAGAGTTTCCAATATGCTAGACTGGCAGAACTAAAAGGGATCTTAACTATCATGTAGCCAACTTTTTATATTATACATTAGATAAATGAGACTATTGTAAATTAAGTGATCTGCCAATTCACAGGTAATTAAGTTACAGAGTACAAACTAGATCCAAGATTCCAGAGACTTCCCAGTCAACTGCTTTTAATTGCTCATGCTGAGATATGTATGAGCAATATCTCAGTATGATATTGGGAGTTTTATCAATTTCTAGACCCAGTTACTTTAATTCCTGTCTTACATAAAGTGTGGAGAAGAGTTCTAGCATAATAATGCACTAAAGAAATTTAGAAATTGCAAGTTAAAAACAAGTCCAGAGAAATCAACATATTTTAAAAATCAGCAATTATCTGAAAAAAGAAATAATAGAAAATAAAATTTAAATCCACAGTATTTGGATCAGATTTCTTTGAACTACTCAAGACTTTTACCACTACCTGAGTTACTTCTATATATTTAAGCAGGCAAGAAAGTATGAATGCAAATTTACTAGTTTGATTTCTTCAAGTTTTAAGTCCTATTAAACAAACGAACCAGTAAGAATGATACAGAAACATACGCCTTTTTAATTATTTTATTTTTAAAGTTTTTGTAACAACAATCTCTAGACCAAAGAAAAGTCTTTATTAACACCTGTATATATCTACAAGCTCCTGAATTTCAAAAGAATGAATAACATAAAAGAGAAAAATTATAGATTGTATCATCTGTTCTAGGTCAGATAAGTGAAAACACTAGAAGATGAGAGTGGTTTGGTGACAAATCACTGTTTAAATCACAGTCAGAAACAAATACACACATATAACTCTTTTTTCAGGGTGAAGAAATGAGGTCAGTAGATTACTAGTATAACATTCCAGTAATTATCTTATATACAGATAATCACTAAGTCTTACCCTTGAACTACAAGAATAAAATTTAAAAACTCACTCTGTTCATTATCATTCCACTGATTTCAAGTACAGACATGTCTGCTTTCTTACAATCATTACCTTCCCATACTATAGCACTTATTTTTTCTAATCCTGGGTGGGAACTATGGAGCCAGGGCAAATGACTCTATAAAAAAAAAAAAAGTAAATATATTGATCACATTTAACAAATAAAATGTTTGTATATAAAGTTGTATATATATCTCTATATACACATACAATTTTAATGACACTAAAAATAAAAATTGGTGAATACATTTATCATGTTTTATAAATGAGATATGTAGATCTGTGCATAGCTAATATATTTATACACACAACTCTAAAACACTAAAATTCTATCTTAAAATTAGTTAGCATATACACTGAACAGATATCATAAGAAGTTACACGGTTATAAAACTGTACAAGTTCAGAACTTTCTGTAACAAGTATTAGTCAACATATGTTCAAAAATATACTAAAACATGTCAGCAAAAGTATTTAGTTGTCAATCAGTCTACATAGTTGCAATATACTAATGCTAAAAGACAAATGGATATCAACTTGTTCATAGTAATCATTGTTCAACTTATGATCATTCATTAAAAAAGAATATGACAGCCGAGATTTGAATCTCTTTGAAAGACTATATAGTGCTACAGTCTTATCCCGAAAAAGAATCTTCCTTATATACTTAATGTTTAATATCTGATTTAGTTACTTTTCTGATATTTTAATCCAGCATTTCTCCAAAGGACCAGTCTTTGTTTTTTTCAGATAGAGCAAATATTACAAACTGAAGCAGTCAGCCTCCTGAGTAGCTTGGGCTACAGGCATGTGCCACCACACCTGGCTAAGTTTTTTATTTTTAGTAGAGACGGGGTTTCACCACGTTGGCCAGGCTGGTCTCTAACTCCTGACCTCAGGTGATCCACTGGCCTCTACCTCCCAAAGTGCTGGGATTACAGGTGTGAACCACTGCGCCCAGCCCCAAAGCAGAACAGTTAATGATGGCAACAAGATTAATGAAACACTAAACCTTTATATAATCAGACTTCAAGAGAAGTAACACTAAAAGATTAAACCCAGATAGAGATCAGTTTGCTTGTTTATATTGCAGTATTTCTAGCATATTTTTAAGGACTCATATACTTCCTACATTTTGTTTTTTGAGATGGAGTCTTGCTCTGTTACCCAGGCTGGAGTGCAATGACGTGATCTCAGCTCACAGCAACCTCCGCCTTCCGGGTTCAACTGATTCTCCTGCCTCTGCTATAGCTGGGACTATAGGCGCCTACCACCACGCCCGGCTAATTTTTTAATTTTTGTAGAGATGGGGTTTCACCATGCTGACCAGGTTGGTCTCGAACTCCTGACCTCGTGCTCTGCCCACCTCAGCTTCTCAAAGCGCTGGGATTACAGGAGTGAGCCACAGTGCCTGGCCACTTCCCACATTTTTAAAAAACGATAGTTTTGGCATTCGTAGCAACCTCAAATTTTATAAAATATTTCGTTAAATATAACTTCTAACAATGAACAGAAGAATCTACTCTAGGTACATTTATTCTTTAGAGGACAAAAATGTGATTAAAATATGGTAAAAAAACAGTTTCTTGTAAACTTTTAACACTTTCCTCTGGGGGACTAAAGTTGCATTGATTAATTTCAACTAAAGTTGAATAATAATAATTCAATAATGTAAAAAAACAGAGGTGGAAAATTTTTATCTTTTCCAGAGATAAGGGATTTTAATATACTTTAACTTTCGTGATATACATTTCACTACTTGAGGTCCTGAAGAGTGCTAAGACACTAGTTATTAACTACCAACTTAATTTCTCAAATGTTATTTCCTCATTTATCTCCAAACAAAATATTCTGTTTTGGGAAAGAAATAATCTGTACCAAAATATATATCAAACTTTCTCTAGAAATTCTATAATTGTTAAGCGTCATGGAACCAAAAAGCCAGAAACAAGAAATGCAAGAAGCTAGAAGGAAAGAAGCTTGAGAGCCAACAGATTTCAACCACTGATTTACAGACTTTTTTAAACTCTCAGTCTGGAATAGTGAATTAATGTCTTCCTAATTACATGAAGAAAGGAATATATCAATACCAAGAAAGCCCATCTAGAGACAGAAATAGGAAATCAGGACATTCTCATCGTCCTTCCAAAAGCACTCCTTTTACATCTAGCTACCTTGCCAATTACTCTATCCAGCATCTGATATTACAATATTTCTAGAAAGCCTAAAGGCAAAAGAGAAGACAACAACTAGAAACTGGTGAATTTTAAAAGAGTTAATTACATGTTCAATGTTGTGTGTGGAAACTTGAAAAAATAAATTGAAAAGACTGCTATATTTCTCTCTTTCTCTCTCTGTCTCTCTCTATGTGTGTGTGGGTGTGAAATGTACATTGAAAAACAGTCTTGTTGAATCATGTCTGCAGTGTGGAGAATAGCATCACATGAAATACTTTTATTTTAAAAGATTCAGGGAAAACATCAGAGCAAATAATTTCCATAATTTTATCACATAGGTTACTCTAAATATATTTTCTTTTTTTTTTTTGAGACTGTGTCGCACTCTACCGCCCAGGCTGGCGTGCAGTTCTTGGCTCACTGAAACCTTCACCTCCCGGGTTCAAGCAGTGCTCGTGCCTCAGCCTCCTGAGCAGCTGGGATTACAGGTGCCCGCCACTGTGCCCACCACCATGCCTGACTAATTTTTGTATTTTTAATAAGAGACAAGGTTTCACCATGTTGGCCAGGCTAGTCTCGAACTCCTGACCTCAAGTAATCCACCCGTCTCAGCCTCCGAAGCTGGGATTACAGGCGTGAGTCACTGTGCCCAGCCGCTATATATGTTTTCAAACTAAAATTTAGAACTTAAAAATTTTTTTTTCCTTTGGAGACAGCATCACAGATCCAAAAATGTAGAACTTTTAAAATGACTATACTTTATCCTTATTTAAAATCTCAACTGCTTTGCTCCTTGTTCATTCAAAACTACCTGAAAACCTTAATGCTTAAATGGTGGCATGTTTTATTTCAAATAAATTCACCATGACAACCACATACTCGTTGTTTCCAACTGTGGGAATGCAGCCATTTAAGCTTTACACTTACTAAAAACTGAATTTCAGCTGAATATAGCTTTATATTTTAGTATATATTCAGCTATAGAGAAGGACTAGAGGAGAAAAATTTTCTCCTGTGGAAATGTTTCAATTACTATTTACAAACAAAATAAAACAAAGATACACATTTGGGAATATTCTGATTAGAATATACTAATTCAAATGCTCAGTGTTTTTTCATGAGAAGGGATTTTTCTATCTGTATAGTAGGCAGAAAAAGGTCTTCCAAACCTAGCACAGACTGGTTAAACAAGAAAAAAACTAGTAGCTTTTTAGTAAAGGGAGCTAATTTCCATTACTTAGCTACTAGTAAATCTAAAAGCATGAGCTTATTTTTTGAAACCTGAGAATTAAAAATCTGAGTAAGATCAAGTCTTTAATCTAAAAGCAAAAACAATATAAGCCTAAGACACTATAATTAGATATACAGAGTAGAGCATTAACAAATTTTATGTGACAGACTTAGGAGCAATTTACTCTGCATAGACATCATAAAACAATTAATATCATTTAAGAAAGCACTGGAATTGGCATGTTTTGAAAAAATTTAATTTTGTTTCAGGCATTCAATATTTATTAAATACCTACTGTGTACCTCACACTGTGTGATACAACACTGAGCAAAAAAACACACGGTCCCTGCTTTTATGCTGCTTAGTTATCTCTGGGAAAATAGCTCACAGGCATTTCCCTCAGTCTTAACTCCAGTTGTTAGTCTCAGTGACTTAGATGAATACGCAGATGATTCATTCAACACCCTATGCTTTCACGGATTGTTCACTGTTTTTTCATTTCTTCAATACCAAGGACTCTAAACTACTCCCATAGCCACACCCTAGACCTTGTCACCATACGAACTGCTCTACTTCTGAAAGGAATCTACTACAACTTCCCATCTTAACTGGTCTCTCAAACCTTCAATTCTAAAACACTTGTTCCCTTGAACACACCTATCCGTAAATGTATCAGTCCCTTCCTGATTTCATTGCCTTCTCGATTTAACAATCTAATGATTAGACTCCTACCAGATCCACCATTTCAATCATCCCCTCTCCTGTCCCTTGAATAGCAACTATTTATTGAGCACTTACTCCGTGTGACTTTGGGCACATTACTCAACTCTGAGCAATGTAAAATGAAAATAAACTACATTACCAAAGGTTGTGAAGGTTAAATACATGAGATACTGCAGCTAGATTACTTTGCACAGTGTGTGGCATAAGTAAATGCTTATTAAATGTCAGATATAGTGACAACTACATTCCAGAAAACATCACATAGCTGTGTAGAATAGGCAACTACAAATTCATGGTTTCAGATTCCAGCTGGACCCTCAACAATGTGGCAAGGTAGTATGATTGTTTTGATGTGTTCATTGGCTTGAATACACACACACACACACTCTCTCTCTCCCCATCCCCCACCCCGCCCCCGCCCTTTCTCCCTCTCTCTCTGTCTCCTTCCTCCATTCTCCACAAATGTTAACTTAAAGCCTTCACCACCATCCAAAAGCCTCCTCTTGTATCATCTCCCTTATTGCCAGTAGATCCCTTGGACTCTTGCACTTCACAGAAAAGAGATCATCAGGCAATAACTCTCTTACCATCTTGCTTGCTGCATGCACTCATCCTTATCCTATCTCAGCAGAGAATGTTTTCCTCTTCCTGTCAAATGCTAAGCTTCCTGATTATGATTCCCCTCCAGAATCCTAAGAAACGTCATTCCACCAGTCAACATTTTCTCCTGTACCTCTTTGATTCTTCCCTACTGGTTTTCCCCTGTGTATATCAATGTTTTCAAATATCTCATATATTAGGGAGTAAACACCAAAACACTCAGCTCAATTTCCCTTCTAATTACCACTTGGTTTTTTCTAAACATTCATAGCCATCCTTTTTATATTTTATTTTTGAGACAGAATCTCGCTCCATCATTCAGGATGGAGTGCGACGGCACGATCTCAACTCACTGCAACCCCTGCCTCCCAGGTTCAAGTGATTCTCATGCCTCAGCCTCCAGAGTAGCTGGGATTACAGGTGCCTGCCACTATGCCCGGCTAATTTTTGTATTTTTAGTAGAGACAGGGTTATTTAAAGTAATGGCAGCTTGCCTTTTTCATTCAAAATTATATTCAAAAAGACTTACTCATGTTGATCTATGCAGCCGAGTTCATTCCATTTCACTGCTGTATACTGTTTTATCACACACCATTATTTATTAATTCCACTACTATTGGCTATTATATTTTCAACTTTCACTATCACGCACAATACAATGATAGTGCCTATATTCTAAAGTTTCATTCTAAAGTGGAATGAAAGGGTCCTAGAAGATACAGAACTTCAGCTTTACTATATAATGACAAACTGCTCTCCAAAGTAGCTGTACAAACAAACATCAGTATTAGAGTTCTCTCTTCACATTCTTGCCAACACTGTAATTTATCAGGTTTTAAATTTTGACAATTTGATCAATATTAAATAGTATCTAATTGTTCTAATTACATTTCCCCAACTAATAGCAAGGCTGACCATCTTCCCTTATATTTTATTAGTCATCAGGGGAGTTGTCTTTTCACATCCTTTTATTTTTCTATTGAGTCATTTGTCTTTTACTTACTCATCTGTAGGAGTTCTTTATGTCCTGTATGTAGTAACACTCTGATAGTTAATGTACTGGAAATATCTTCTCCCAGCCTGTGGCTCATCTTTTAACATGCCCAAAGTTTTAAATCTTAAGATATTCAAATTTATCTCTCCATTTTTGTTTGTGCTTTTTATAACTTGTTTTTAAAAATTCTTCTCTAACCTGAAGTAACAAATATTTTTCTCCTGTATTTTCTTCTAAATGTTTTAAAGTTTTGCTTTTCTAAATGCTTTAGAAACTATTTGGAATAAATTTTCATGTGTATAATCATTTGACTCACAACCATATAGTCCGTTCTTTTTCTACTGATTTGTGATGCCACTTAATGTCACATATTAGTGATCCATTATAAACACAGGTCTATTTCTGGGTTTTCTATGCTGTTCCATTGGTATATATGTTTATGTATCTATATCATACTATCTTAAGAGTATTAAATTTAAAGTAAATTTTTATACCCAGTAGGGAAAGATCCCTGTTGTTCTTCAAAATTGTTTTTGCTATTCTTGATATTTTGCTTTTTAATATGGACTTTAAATCAGTCTAACTCCAACCAAAACCAGACAGAGGTAAAGAGACCAGAGCTCTCTTATTTCTACTATGTAAGGATACAAGGATAAGACAGCTGTTGTAAACCAGGAAGAGAACCTTTACCAAGAACCAATCATGTTGGCACCCTGATATTGAACTTCTAGGCTCCAGAACTGTGAGAAATAAATGTTTGTTGTTTAAGCCACCCAGCCTCTGGTATTGTTATAGCAGAAGGTTCTTTGATGGCTATGCGTTACCCTTTTATCAGATTGAAAGTTCTCTTTTTTTGTCTCTAGTTTTCTGACTTGACTTGGTTTTACTGACAGGATTAGATAAAGAGTTGGATAAGAGAGATAAGGGGAAGCCCAGTGAGAATTTTAAATGACCACCAAGTTTCTAGACTAGTGGGTAGATGGAGATGTCATTCACCAAAATTCTGAATGGAATAAGAAAAACAGATTTATGAGGGAGAACTGGCTAAATCTGAGGTGTTGGTGGGACACTCAAATAAAGATATCCTATGCTCTCCTCACATGTGGCTATTCAGCATTTGAAATGTGGCTAGTACGGCTGAGCAGGGTGGCTCACGCCTGTAATCCCAGCACTTTGGGAGACCGAGGTGGGAGAATCACTTGAGGTCAGGAGTTCGAGACCAGCCTGGCCAACATGGTGAAAGCCTGTCTCTACTAAAAATACAAAAATTAGCTGGGTGTGGTGGTGGGCGCCTGTGATCCCTGCTACTCAGGAGGCTGAGGCAGGAGAATCGCTGGAACCTGGGAAGCAAAGGTTGCAGTGAGTTGAGATCGTGCCATTGTACTCCAGCCTGGGTGACAAGAGTGAGACTCCATCTCAAAGAAAAAAAAAAAAAAAAGAAATGTGGCTAGTCCAAAATGAGATGTGCTCTAAGTGTTTACATTGGATTTTGAAGATTTAGTATTAAAAATCTAAAATATTTCATTAATATTTTTCATATTAGTTATATGTTAAAGTGATATTTTGAATATAATGGACTAAATAAAACATATTAGAATTTCCCCTTAAAAAAAATTTAATGAGGCTTCTAGAAAATTTAAAATTATATATCTGATTCTCATAATATTTCCATTGGATAGCATTACTATGGGCACTTGGAGATACAAATTTGATATTCATGAGATGTAGATTTGTGAATATAACCTTATAGGTGGAGTTTAGACCAAGGTGTACATGCATCTGGCCACAAAGTATGTTGAGTAAGAAAGTACTAATGCACCTAACACACAGATTTGACTTACAAAACTCCAATTACCAATAACCTTTCAGGAACATACATAACCACAATGTAAGTACTGAGATTCTATGTTTTGATGAAGCCAGACCACAGCTCACATAAAAAGAAAAAAAATTACAGAAATATAAGCTTGAATGTAAGCTTTTTCTTCTCTGTAAAATTTGAACATAAATTCAAAGGAGCTTGACTGATAGCTCCACATAAGCCAAAACCATAAACCAACCTGATGAAAAGGGTCGTCTCTATATTCTTTTTTCACACATGGATTAATTTGAGGATTTTCCACATCTGTCTCACTGGTACAAGATGAATGGCATTCTGCACAATGTAACAAGTCTTCCCATAACACATCTTCTGTTTCAGATTCTGGCCTTGCACTCTCAGAATCCTGTCTGGAACTTGAACAGCGAGAGCTGCAACTAGTACCCGATTTAGGGGCATCCTGAAATCAAGATATTCTTTGACATTAATACAATTTATGTACCCTTTCCAACTCAAAGGATTCTACAGAACCCGTATATTGATACTTTTTGCTAAAACAACAAATACACCCTCAAAAGACAGTGAGACAGCAAAACATTACAAAATATATTAGTTTTTATTCAGTAATAAAAAACCCTCACATCAAAATTTATTTGATTTCATATTTCAGCTCAGATATTACTTTGCATACAAGGGTTGTATCTATTTTCTCTTAAACTTTATATGAAGTTCACAACTCAGGCACAGAGAGTAGTCTAAGTGCATATGGTCTGCACGGTGAACATTAACTGACTTTAATTGATGTTATTAATGGCGATACCATTGGCCTTCCATATCCATGCATTTCACATCTGCAGATAAAATACAATATTCCTGAGATGCAGAACCCACAGTTTTGGAGAACTGGAGGGTGAGGGCTGACTTTATGTGTCATCAGGTTCCACAGGGCTGACCGTGAGACTTGAGAATCCTCGGATTTTGGTATTTGTAGAAGGGCAGGATATCCACCAATCCCACGTGGATACCAAGGAATGACTGTATTTTCTTATTCTAGTCTTCTTTTTTTTTTAAGCAAGAATGGATTTATCTACTGTTTTTGTTTTGCAAATGGAAGTGAAATCAACATAAAATTGGTATCTAAACCAAGAAGGTAATTGCCAATTCATGTTCTTGAGATAATCTGTGGTATAAAAGTAAAAAACTAAAACAAGTTAAATAATTTCTAATCAGTTTACTTTATCCTGGGAGTCTGTAATGTACAAAATAAAAATGAGTAAAATTTTGATTTAAATTAATTAAAAATAACTTTTACTGAATAAATCATGGTCATAGCCATCCTTTATAGTCAGGTACGTTCAAATTCTTTTTTTTTTTTTTTTTCTGCTGTCCTCTGTGACTAGATTTGTCATGTACCTTTAAAATGCATTATATTCCTTTGTCTTTCCTGTGCTATCACCGTGTTCAGACTTTATCATTTATACCTTCATTGCTATAAGCACCTCCTAATTGATCTTTGCCTAAAAGGCCTTCCTCTTCTTTCCAGATTAACCTTCCTAAAGCACAGCTGTTCTTTGACTCCTCTAGTCGAAATCTTTCCTTGGCTTCTCACTGCTCCCCTGGATAAAGTTCTGACTCCTTCACCTAGCATGTTCATCTTCATATGTGCTACTTTTTGACCTTGTCTTCCACTACATACTACAACCTTTTTCTCCAGTGACAGTAGGCTACTCCTGAGTCCCTAAGCATGGCTTGTTCTTTGCTTTATGTTCCACCCTAGGCCTTAATTATGCTCCTACCTCTTATCATTAATCCTGCACTCCTTTAAAAAGCTGTTAAAAATTAAATGAGCATGGGAACTTTGAATACAAACCTGGCACAAAGCAGGGGCTCAACAAATGCTACCTTAAAGCCACCTACCTAGAGTGATCACTTTGTCCCTGGAGTTATTATTATTATTATTATTTTGAGACAGAGGCTCACTCTGTCGCCCAGGGTGGAGTACAGTGACACGTAATCTCCACTCACCACAACTTCCACCTCTCAGGTTCAAGTGATTCTCCTGCCTCAGCCTCCCGAGTAGCTGGGGTTACAGATGCATGCCACTGCAACTGGCTAATTTTTGTATTTTTAGTAGAGATGGGGTTTCACCATGTTGGCCAGGCTGGTCTTGACTTCAGGTGATCCACCCACCTTGGCCTCCGAAAGTACAGAGATTACAGGCGTGAGCCATCAAGCCCGGCCTGAAGTGAGTTATTATTTATATTCATTTGACAATAAATTTTGCACTGCTTTCCAGAATCAATCTCTCTCTCTATATATATATACACACACACACATATGTATATATATACACAGGTTACCTACATATACCTAGTTACTCCTGAGTAACTAGGACTACAGGAGCCTGCCACCACACCAGGCTAATTTTTGTATTTCAGTAGAGATGGGGTTTTACCATGTTGGCCAGAATGGTCTGGAACTCGCGACCTCAAGTGATCCACCCACCTCAGCCTCCCAAAGTGCAGGGATTACAGGGGTGAGCCATGGCACTGGCCTCTTTTTTTTGAAGCGGGACTACATGCATGTACCACCACGCCTGGCTAAATTTTGTACTTTGTTTTTTTTCTTTTTGAGAGATGGGGTTTCGCCATGTTGCACAGGTGGGTCTCTAACTTCTGAGCTCAAGGGATCCGCCCACCTCAGCCTCCCAAAGTGCTGGGATTACAGGTGTGAGCCACCGCATGTGCGACCAATATTGTCTGTCTTAATATTCATGTGTTTAATATTCTCAAATAGATTGCAAATCTCAATACACTACAAGTCCACAAAAGACGGATTGTTTTTTTTTTTTTGGGCCATCTCCTTACCACAGGTAACAAAATACCTCGAGTGAATGAGGTACAATATTAACAATTAATCTACTGATATTAGAATGGGGATTATGAATCTACAGTGTGTTAATAGAGTGTTTGTGGGAGAAGGGCTGTTTGTTTAGAAAGAAGTAAAAAGAAAAACTTTTAAAAGAGAAGAAAATGATTAATAAGTAAAAACAAAATAAATATAGAAAGAAGAAGAAGACAAAAATCACTCTGCTTTGTTTTATAAACAGCACTCCAAAAATATTTCAGGTTCTCTAATGTCACTAGTTTTCATTAGCAAGGCACAGAAAGCATTAAGCTTTTAATAATTGCTAATTTAAAATTTGTGATAAAGATAGTTTATTATCTATAACTTCTGATGCAGACTTGCTAATCAGATTTGGAAATAGTAACAGGATTAAAGGCCTGATGACTTTAACTGAAACTAATTAATGATTACCTGATTAAGAAAATATATATAATTCTTTAGAAGTGTTTTTTGCCAAATGCAGATTAATAAGTGGGTTTTTTTTAGATGGAATCTTACTCTGTCACCAGGCTGGAGGGCAGTGGCGTGATCTTGGCTTACTGCAACCTCTGCCTCCTGGGTTCAAGCGATTCTCCTGCCACAGCCTCCCAAGTAGCTGGGACTACAGGCACGTGCCACCACAGTCAGCTAATTTTTGTATTTTTTGTAGAGATGGGGTTTTACCATGTTGGCCAGGATGGTCTTGATCTCTTGACCTCGTGATCTGCCCGCCTCAGCCTCCCAAAGTGCTGGGATTACAGGCGTGAGCACCGCACCTGGCCAAGTGGGTCATTTTATACATTTAAAAATCTGGCTGGGAGCGGTGGCTCACCCCTATAATCCCAGCACTTTGGGAGGTCCAGGTGGGTGGATCAAGACCAGCCTAGCCAACATGGTGAAACCCCATTAAAATACAAAAATTAGCTGAGGCAGGAGAATCACTTGAACCTGTGAGGCAGAGGTTGCAGTGAGCCGAGATCGCGCTACTGCACTCCAGCCTGGGCAAGGAGAGTGAAACTCCGTTTCAAAAAAAAAAAAAAAAAAACCTAAAAACTATCTACAATATTTGTGTGATTAATAGTGAATATTACTACAAATTGCCAAATAAAGTGTAAAAAAAGAAAATTTTAGAATTGAACAGTTCAAATTAAAACACATTTGTTTTGGTTTGTACTGCTCATCATTTCAAATCTTGAGACGCCCAAACCAAACATATAATCAAATTTAGAGAACACACAGTATTTATTTGAAGGGAATATGAACTTAAAACATAAATGTTTTTTGGGGGGGTGGAAGGAAAATTGTTTAAAAAAACTCAGAAGTTAAATAATTTTCCCAAGGTCATTTAAATAGTCTAACTCCAAGCCCATGGTTTCTTCATTATGCTTCTCATCAAATGTTACCTTTCTGAGATGAAAAGCTAACCTACAATTGGGAGTAAAAATTGAACAATATTTGTAGAGTTGAACAAAGCAAGACAGAGTAGGAAACAGAAGAAACACTTAAAAGAAGCTGTCAGTTCCCTAGGATGCCTCCTGCATCCCAGATAACCAAGTAACTCCTCCCAACAGAACACTGGAAGAAGTCAACTAGATATAGGAGAGAGTAGAAAAAGGCAAAAAACGGGGATTAAATGAAAGTCTACACATTATATGACAAGATTCCCACCTCATCCCCAGTTCCTTTGGTGCCAAACACCAGAGCAGCCTGTTTTATTACCTACTACTGCCATCCCACTAGAAGATTGGACGATTCTTCCCTAAAAAATACATGCCCCTAAAAAGTTTATCTATAGATATCGCCATCTGGGAGGCTTACAACGAATGGCTAGGTTCCTGACCCATTATCTTACAATAAAGCCCACCAATCCCATCCATGCACAAAATACTTCCCCAAAGAATTTTCTTTTTCATTTTGTTTTTCGTTTATCATTGGAATACTTTTATAAAGAAAAACTAAAGTTCAAACTACTCTATCTTTGGCTCCCAAGTCTTTCTGAAAAGACCTTAGTAGTCTTTGATAGCTTCCTTGCTCTGTCTCATATTGTAAGAGGTTCCACGGTCATTTTGTGTATTTCCTGCAACAAACAACAACCAGGAATCAGTCACTTCTTCAAGAAGTTGTTTTGTTTTTGTTTTGTTTTGTTTTGTTTACTTAGTGATAAATGGCACAATCTAGGTGCTAGAGATGCTTGCTCATTTGTGTTTGGGTGGGTCCAAATGATTTTTTCATACCTCACTCTTTTTTTTTTTTTTTTTTTTTTTGAGACGGAGTCTCGCTCTGTCGCCCAGACTGGAATGCAGTGGCGCGATCTCGGCTCACTGCAAGCTCCGCCTCCCGGGTTCACGCCATTCTCCTGCCTCAGCCTCCGGAGTAGCTGGGACTACAGGCGCCCGCCACCACGCCCGGCTAATTTCTTTTTGTATTTTTTTTAGTAGAGACGGGGTTTCACCGTGTTAGCCAGGATGGTCTCGATCTCCTGACCTCGTGATCCGCCCGCCTCGGCCTCCCAAAGTGCTGGGATTACAGGCTTGAGCCACCGCGCCCGGCCCATACCTCACTCTTAAAGAAAAAACATTACTAGTAATTTGAAGAGAGTACAGTAATTTATAAAATAAATTTAAATTTATAAATAAAAATGCAAAAGAGCACTACAAATCTTCTGTTTCCATTTTATTTATTCAAAGGAGGCTTTATTTTGCTTTTTTTTAGAAAAGCCCTTTAAAGCTGGTTTAAGAGTAAAAATTTTTGAGAACTGAATGCAGCTTTTAAAATATCACCTAGTCTACATTCTTCACTTTATAGATGAAGAATTTTATAGCCATATTTTATATTCATGTAATTTCTTATATCATTAAAAAAGATGTGAATCAACCAATGCTTACTATCAGCCTTACTTAGCTGGAAATCAAGATTTTAAGCAACTTTTTAATTTAAAAGTTAAAATTAATAGGTTGAATAATGTTCTGCCCTTCAAGAACCTCAATCATTTAAAATACAGTTGCAAACCAACAAGAGCAAAGATGATGGAGTAAGAAAAATACCTCTACTGCCAAATAATTTATTCTGGGAGAGAGGTCAAACAGCCCTCCAGCTCCCTTGCAGCACCAACTGACTTCTAACAGTACATACAGTAAGACAAAATTTTACAAGCTTGGTTATCTGGTTTAGGAACAAGGGACACTACATCAAATGACGTGGGTGAAGAGGCAATGGAGCAGACACACTGGCATTAGTGTCTGCCTAATGGCAACCACTGGGAAAAGAAACAAAACCACAATCACCAGAAAGATTAACCAGAGACACAACCACAAAGCAGAGTGTGCCAAGAATAGTAACTCTTCTAATCTTAATACTCTGAAGGCAATCATATTCCAGCATAGCGTAACATGTGTTTTTTTTTACAAGTTTAACCCAAAACCATCAAGGAAAAAAATACTAACATAGCTCAAAAAGAGTAAAAGGTAATGTTTATAAAAAAGTGATGAACAGTGTAATTTATTTGCCTTAAAGCCAAATGTTCTACCCTCAGATTAGAAACTGAAAATACAACTGAATGAAATTCTTTAAATAATTTTAAGCTCAAGAGATATGATATAGTTGAAAAGGGTTTAGAGACAATAAAAATTAATAAGGAAAAAGGGAAACAAAGAAAAAAAAACTGAATTTTGCAGTATGGGGACTTAATAACTGGTGACAGCAATGTGAAGGAAGTTACTTAAAAATAATAACTTTGCTATGATCAAATGTATAAAGCCTTTCAAATTGTAGAAAAGTGAACATAGGAGTGTGCAGATTCTCTCTCCAGAATGATCTTCGTTAAAAGCAAACAACAAGCAATGCATGAGTCTTCAAAAATAATGCACAAAGTGAGCTCAAATATGTGGCTATCTATCAATACATGTGCAATACATAAACATAAAACTGCTATTTTATAAATCCAGATCACACAACAATAAATATTGATAATAATGTGAAATATTTATTTCAACAATTTTTAATTGTTGAAAGAAGTTATAAATTAGTAACATATAAAATAGATATGTATGTATATACTTAAGGACAAAGTATATACCTCATTAGGGTAATGTTTCTTATAATGGTGTGACTTTCTATTCCGAAGAACGCTTTCAGAAGTCCTGTCCACGTGACGACGTAATGAGTATCCTGTTTCAGGACCTTCCTCACTGGAGACTTCATCAGAGACATTTGTTACTTTCCTTTGGGTATCCTAAGTGGGGAGTACACAAAGAGGATTATAGGTAATTTCTAACCAACCTTTTAGCTTTTAAACTATGAAATTTGAAATTACACATACATATATACACATAACTTCAAAATATCCTCAACTACCACAAAGTAACTAATTAGTATTACCTGATTTTCTGAAAAAATATCTTAAATCAGTGACTATACTTTTAAAGCATTTTTACTTTTAAAAGTACTTCAATAGCCATTTGTCAAATATTATCCCATAATATTTCTGTTCATAAAAGGATTTGAAACAGTTTCCAAAAACAAGAAATATGCCAGGCACAGTGGCTCAAGCCTGTAATCCCAGCACTTTGGGAGGCTGAGGTGGGAGGACTGTTTGAGGCCAGGGGTTCGAGACCAGCTTGGGCAACAGAGCGAAACTCAGTCTCTTAAAAAAGATAAAAATAAAAAATCAGCCAGGCATAGCAGTGCACACCTGTACTCCCAGCTATTCGGGAGAGTGAGGTGAGAGGATCACTTGAGCACAGGAGTTTTAGGCTGCAGTGAGCTATAATCGCACCACTGAACTCCAGCCTGGGCAACACAGTGAGACCATGTCTCAAAAAACAAACAAACAAACAAAAAGAAATATAAACAGGAGAAAAGCAGAACAGAGACCACTTAAAAGAAGGTGAAAGAACATATTACACTATTTTTTCAAACTGGAAAAGCCATCAATTGTAAGACACACCACTAATTTAATAATGGTTTATAGGACAAGAGGAAGTAAATAGCAACTGCATGTGTGCACATGTCAGACAACATTCTACACACATCAATGTGTAAAAGATATCCAGAGTTTAGAAATTATGAAATTAAATGACTCTAAAGCATACGTTTTATTGATATTTTCATGTTCCTCATACAACTTTACTATGTAATATTAATACAAGCCTGAAAACGTGTTTGAAAGCTGTATGACTGAAAATTTATCTGCTGAATGATAACAGTGATGAGAGGCTCACATCATCAGAGCTAAATGCTGAAAAAAATCTAAAATCAGAGTGAGGGACTACATTCATTGCAGGCCCAAGCTGTACTATGGTTACTGGTACTGAAAATACATGAACGTTCAAGTAGTAACATATACTTTACCCAAAATTAGAGAATCCTCTTTTCTTTATTTTCCTCAACACAATATGTTCATGCTCACATTCCCAAATGTAACAGAGGTAACATCTTTCAATTTGACTCTCTCTATATTTTTTACAGTAACAGCTTCTAAAGAATAAACTGTTCAACCAAAAAAAATTCAGTGAAGCAAAGAAATAGAGACATCACATTAAGCTTTGTTGCAATAAAACCAGAGTCTCTCTATTTTGGAAAAGTAAAGAAATAATTGTTCTCTTTAACAAATATGTCCCCAGTAAGATTTTTTCCAGATTAAAAACAAAACAAAAGAAAACAAAACAGATATGTTGACACCACAGGTAATGAATGCAGGAAAAACAAGGTATCTTCTTATAGAGAACATGAATGGAAAACTGGTTTCCTAGTTCAGCTTTCTGAATTATTACATGTTCCACTTAGTGCAAATTCTTACACACATAGAAGTAGGGAAAGAAAAAGGCTTAACAAACAACAACTGTAAGTTATAAAGTGCTTTTAACGTTTTGGGGCTAGCCACAGTGGCTCATGCTTATAATCCCAGATCTTTGGAAGGCTGAGGTGGGTGGATTGCTTGAGTCCAAAAGTTCGAGACCAGTGTGGGCAACATGGCTAAGCCCTGTCTCTACAGGAAAAAAAAAAAAAAAAAAAAAAAATTAGCTGGGCATGGTGGTACCTGCCTGTAGTTCTAGCTACTCAGGAGGCTGAGGCGGGAAGATCATTTGTGCCTGGGAGGCTGAGGCTGCTGTGAGCCAAGATCACACCATCTCACTGCAGCCTGGATAACAGAGTTAAGACCTTGTCTCAAAAAAAACATTTTGGAAAAACTGAAGCCATCAATTCAGAAGGTGTCAGATTATATCGTCAATCAAGTTTAATCACAACACTTTATCTCATTTACAGTTTCGTGTTACAAAGGCTCACAGAATTAATTCTGGAGAAAATAGTTCAAGGGCAACTACTATATCTAAGTCACTTCACATTAGCTAATATAAAATCACACAGGCAAACTATTTTAAAAATCACACGTACTTTGCTAGGACCATCCCTGGAACGCAGTGTTCCTGCGTTCCAGGCTGTCTCTTCTGGTTGAATAGTTTCACACTGAGGTTCATGGTTTTGTATTCCATCTTCACTGCTTTTAACAGTCTTTTTCCCATCAAGGGATACATAGCCATTGTCAGTTTCAGTTGATTTATCAATTGAATTCTTTGCTTTCTTTGATCTAAAAATTAAAATATGCAGGAGAATGTTTGGACTTAGCTTATTTTGGATAGGTTACTGATAGCAATTATAATCTGTTAATAGTTACATCAGATAGCTACTTCTCTAAATTTTAATGACCATCCTATTTGTATAATAAATAATTTAGAAATATATCTAACAGCTAGAATAAACATGTAAATTAATGTCTCCTATTTCAGCTTACTTCAAAGGTTTTGAGGTCTTACAGACAACAATTCTAGGAGACATGCCCTAACTTATCAAAAAATTCTTAGTAAATCAAATGGTCTTTGAACAAAATCTAGAAACAAAATTTTGCCCATTTCTGATTAAAAATATATTTTGAAGTTTATTTAAAAAATGATCTGTCAGGTTAAGTTGCAATTCATGGTTTAACTTAGTTTGATAAATTCATTTTAGTACACAACTCATTTTAATATACAATGAAGACACAGGTCTTTTGTAACATAAAAAGATATAAAAAAAGGAAAATTTTAAATAAGTTTCTAAATAATATAAGAAGTGAAAAAGAACACAAAGAAAATAAAAGAGTAATCTCTTTCACCCACTGAAATAATCTCTGGAAAAGATATTAGTAATAATGCAGCTTATAAATATCTAAAGGGCTAGAATTGAGGATATTTATAAGAATAAATTTTTTTTCAACATACAAAATATAACATGGGAAATAAGATGTTTTTTACTAACAGGCAAACACTTGAGTCCTCTTCAAAGACTACAGCGGGTGAAAGAACAGTTATTCAAAGGAAATGGTTAGTAGAAATATGAAGTTAGTCCCACACAAAATTAAAATGTGCTCAATGCAGATTAAGTCTATCATAAAACATTTTTAAAGCAATTATATTTAAATAAATTCCCTTGAATTTTTGTTGGAGGTATCAATTTTGCAAGTAAGGAAAAATAAAAATAGTATATTGCCTTCAGTTAGGTCAAAAACCAAAAGTTTTTAAAAAATGCACACATACCAAAAAACCCCACATTAGTTTTAACACTAAGTTACTCAGTTCTATTGGAATCTGTATTTTGGAACTGAGCAGGACCTTAAAACTCACCTATTCAAAATGCTCATTTTGGAAACAAGAACCAGTCTAAGTGACTTATTTAAGGTCACGCAGCCAGTTAGAAGCAAAGCTTGCACTAGAGTACAGACCTTCTGACTATTAAGTTAATTATATTCTCCATACTACCTCAAACTGCCCACTCTCTGGGAAACTGCCTGTTAGGATTTCTTAACACACTCATCAACCTAGAAAGTTTCTGTCTTATGCAAACTGGCCCCTTTCCTTCCTTGTCCTTCTTCTGCAAGGTTCCAAAAAGACCATCATTTCCCATATGCTCTACAGAGCTCCAGTGCTTTTTAGTCATTCAGAGCACATCTCCACAGAGTTGCAAGACTGAAAAGTCAAATCTCCAGATCATTTACTTTCTGTATGATCCTCAGAAGCATGGAGAGACCAAGGGAACAATAAGCCATAGGATAAAGAGGATGGGGAGAGGGAGGAACATGAATTACAGGAGAGAGGAAAATGGGCAAAAAATAGAAAATAAAAGATGCAGAGGAAACATGTTACTTTCTCTGGGAGAGAAAGTGACCAAAACATTAGTTATTGTTTCCTTTACCTCTCCCTTGAACACTGTGCAATGTGCAGATGTGGAAAAAGACCAAGTGAAGTTAAGTTACTTGATATCCTGAAAATGTCAGAAACTCAAAGATAAGGAAGAGAGAATGTACTGGAAAGGTATTTAAAAAGGTTCATGAAAATCAGACTGGGCTGAAGAAGGGAGACGAAAAGGGGGATAAATTAGGTCAAAGAAGATGGAAAAGTTGGTAGAACCATTAATCAGACAATATATGCAAGAAGAGAAATTTATTTAGGAAGAAAGATGGAACACTCTGAGAAATGTTAGTAGGCAGCTGAAAACATGAGCCTGGAGGCCAGCAGTCGAAGTAGAAATAGTGGCTGAAAATTTGGGAACGTGTAGAATGAACCAGACTCTACAGGGTTAAAAAAGGGTAAGGTAGGGAGGTGGGGGTAGGCCAGTAAAAGGGTCTTTGAGTCTGTAGTAACTGTTGCTTTAACCATTTTTCTAAGGAGAATGTATTCTTTCCTTAACAGGGCAGGGTAAATACTATGTGAAACCAGGAGAAAGAGTACCGGTAGCATTCATCCCAAATGATACCTTTCAGCTATCTCTCAGTTCCTCCTGTCCTTACCTCTGCTTCCTTCCAATCTTCTCTGGGTTGTTGCTCTCCCCACTATCTCCTCAAAGTTCATGTTACACTCTCAGGAGACAAGAACAGTAATTTACTAAGCTGTAGTAGGTATTTGATGCTTCTCATGAACCCTATGGAGGTAAGTTGCAAACTAAGCTGCAGTGGCAAAAGAAAAATGCTAAATGTAAGTATTATTCTCAGAGTTTACAAACAGAGGCAGCCTGGTAGTAGCTGGTAATGAAAGCACTTGCAAGAATATCAATGGAGTGGGACAGCAAGAGCAGCCCAGTGATAGTCAATAATGGAAGCCCATCTAGGGATAATATTAGAGAAGAGTACCAGATGCAGCCTGGCAGGGTTAGAAGTTGACCTATATAAAGGCGACAATTGGAATAAGTAAACATATTGAGGATAATGGGAATCAAATTTTTCTCACTGATAGAGAAAGAAGATATAAAAAGAAGAAGAGGCCGGGCGCGGTGGCTCATGTCTGTAAACCCAGCACTTTGGGAGGCTGAGACGGGTGGATCACAAGGTCAGGAGATTGAGACCATCCTGGCTAACACGGTGAAACCCCATCTCTACTAAAAAAACTACGAAAAAATTAGCCGGGCGTGGTAGCGGGCACCTGTAGTCCCAGCTACTCGGGAGGCTGAGGCAGGAGAATGGCGTGAACCCAGGAGGCAGAGCTTGCAGTGAACCGAGATCGCGCCACTGCACTCCAGCCTGGGTGACAGAGTGAGACTCCGTCTCAAAAACAAAAAACAAAAAACAAAAAACAAAAACAGGGAGAGATAGAATGAACCCTGCAGGACTGTATTTGAATTGGAGCTATCAATGCAAATTGATGGTGTATAATATATCTAGATAGCTATAGAAATAAATATAATTGTAAAGGGCCAAATATACATTTTCTAGCTCTGCTCATTGAAAAGGTCTGGGGTTAACAACACCCCAGTTGCAACAAGCACATCTTGAACTCAGATTTTGGTTTCTATATACTACTCTTCTTGAAAAAATAGTTGATTCCAGGCTGGGACAGAGGAAATACAAGTTGAATCCAAAACATTTTGTTGTGCCAGAAAGTAAGGAAATGCTCAAAGACTGATACAGATATGTCAGAAAGCAAGGTTAATTGCTCAAAGAGGTTCTATGGCCAAAATTAGGTCAATCTGATCATCAAAATAAATAATGACAGTAAAAAATTGAATAAAATAGAAATCTAGGAGTAAATAAATAAAGGAAAACTTCTCTTTAAAGCAGAATGCCAACTAATAAATGTAGAAGGAATGATAGAGTTAGAAAAATAACCACTTGGAAATCATAATAATAATTAGGGCAAGAATAATCTATAGATGCTAAAGCTAGAAGGTGAAAGCAGCATAATAACTGGGTCATGGCCAGGCCTCCACATCCACAGGTTCCATATTTGTGGATTTAACCAACCTCAAATTGAAAATGTAGTTAGGCTTACTATGCTTGCACCTGTACTGAACAGGTACAGACATTTTTTTCGTCATTATTTCCTAAGCAATACAGTATAATAATGATTTACATAACATTTATACTGTTACTAGGTATTAAAAGAGGATTTAAAGTAAATGAGAGGATATGCATGGGCTATATGCAAATATTATACCATTCATACACAAGACTTGAGCATCCTCAGAGGCTGGTATCTTGTGGGGGTGTGGGGGTGGTGGTGGGTGGGGGTATCCCAGAACTAATCTCCCATGGATACCAAGAAACAACTGTGATTTTGTCTGTTTTGTTTTGTTTTTAAGAGAGACAGGGTCTCACTCTGTCTCCTAGGCTGGAGTATAATTGGCAAGAGAGCTAAATTCCAATTACTGCAGGCAAAGAGGGTCAAAAACTGTGGCTGCTCCAGGCAGGTTTAGTTTTACCACTGATTGCTATATGACTCATGTTGGCATTAATAAACAAAAGTAACTACCTCAAAGGACAGTATTGATAAAATTTATCAAAAGGAACACAGGTTACTGAGACTCAGATGTTTAAGTAATTCCTCCTGTTGCCTTGTTTTAGGGAATAAAAATACAGTAAAGGCAGTGGGGATGAGAGATTTATTTAAAAAACAAATATTGTAAAATTCTACTTACATTTTTAAAAGGGAAATTAATTCTATTTAACTTTAAAACATGCACAAAAATAAACAGGATGCAAGAAAAATTGCATTTTGATTTTAAAATAAACATATATACTAAAATCACCATCCCTCATCAAAAATGGAAAGCAGAAAGTAGCGAGTATTACGAATTAAAGTATTACTGTACAGGAAGAAATATTTTTTAGTATTACACACACACACACACACACACAAATCTACCTTCTGACATTTACAATTCATGCATATAATACTCATTTCATAAAACTAGAGTTAACGCTATTTTCTTAGATCAACCCAAATACCACAAATCAAAGGCACCTGGAAGCAAGGTTAGTAGTATCTTGAAAACAGGAGACATACATCTCTATACTGCTTTTATTTCTTCCATGATAGAAGCAGTATTTCCTAGACATGCACAGTGCACCCTTGGCAACACCCTCAGCAAGGAAAAAGCCCTAGAAGCTTGGAACCGTTGAAAAGAACCCTGGCCTGAGAGTGGTGGCCTCCTGGCTCTGCTGTTATTAGTGATTACAGTGTTATGAAGAATAAATTAAGATGAAATCAGTGAAAATGTTTATTTGTAAATTGCAAATATTGTAGTAATGTATTAGCTTACTCCTAGATTTTGAAAAACTGTCTACCAAATTGAGCATAAAAATAATGAGAAAACAAGCCGGGCCTGGTGGCTCATGCCTGTAATCCCAGCACTTTGGGAGGATGAGGCGGGCGGATCATGAGGTCAAGAGATCAAGACCATCCTGGCCAACATGGTGAAACCCCTTCTCTTTTAAAAAATATAAAAATTAGCTGAGCATGGTGGTACGTGCCTGTAGTCCCAGCTACTTGGGAGGCTGAGGCAGGAGAATTGCTTGAACCCGGGAGGTGGAGGTTGCAGTGAGCTGAGATCACACCACTGCATTCTAGCCTGGCGACAGAGCGAGACTCCATCTCAAAAAAAATAAAAAATAAAAAATAATAATGGCCAGGCACGGTGGCTCACGCCTGTAATCCCAGCATTTTGGGAGGCCAAGGCAGGAGGATCACAAAGTCAAGAGATCAAGACCATCCTGGCCAATATGGTGAAACCCTATCTCTACTAAAAATACAAAAATGAGCTGGGCGTGGTGGAGTGCACCTGTAGTCCCAGCTACTCGGGAGGCTGAGGCAGGAGAATTGCTTGAACCCGGGAGGCAGAGGTTGCAGTGAGCCGAGATTGTGCCACTGCACTCCAGCCTGGCGACAGAGCGAGACTCCATCAACCCCTCTCCAACAACAAAAAAAATACTACTACTACTACTACTAATAATAATAATAATAATAATGAGAAAACAGCTTATATTTAGAAGACAGCTCAGTCAGAATCTCAGTTTAATGTGGATCCGATATAACTCTAGCCCAAACCAAAGAAAGCTGTGATTTAATACTACCAGAAAATGTCAAATTTCTGGTAGGTTTTTCAGAATGTTGAAAATTGATTACAGACTTTCATTTGCCATTTTGAGAATCCCTAAGAGTCTGAGGGATGTTAGAAACAACAAGACTGATTTTCTGTATCTTTTCTGACTCTATCATTCCATGATTCTCTGAGAAAAAAAATCACAAATTTAATTCTGTTCTGGGTGTTAAAGAAGCTTGCAGGGGTAACTTAAGGGCTTTTCCTAGGAATATCTTTCTATGCTGAGGGGGAAGGACCTCCAAGAAGGCCCAGCAATCCAGACTTAGTCATTCAGCCAGTCAGTGAACCATCATAAAGTTGCCGCTCTCCTCCATCACTGTGCCTTAGCTGCTCACTCTCCTATTCTTAGCTTCTTGAGTTTAGCTTAGTTTCTATGACCTTATCAGATTTCTGAGAACTACTCTTCTTGTAAAAACATTGCATATCCAACTCCCTGTCTAAATTCACTTCAAGACCCAACTGAAATGTGAAGCCTTCCTGACTCTACTTGGCAGAGATCATTGTACCCTCCTTTGTTCTCCTAGGATATTCTGTTTGCATTTGTAACACTGTATTTCAGTGGTTTATATGTGATTTTCCTCTACCAGCTTATGAGCTTCAGCATTGTCCTCCCAGCATGTGACTCAATGCAGGGCTTAGGATGGTACTTCTCAGATATTTCTTTTTTTTTTCTTTTTTTGAGACAGAGTCTAGCTCTGTGGCCCAGGCTGGAGTGCAGTGGTGCCATCTTGACTCACTGCAACCTCCGCCTCCCGGGTTCAAGTGATTCTCCTGCCTCAGCCTCCCAAGTAGCTGGGATTATAGGCACATGCCACTATGCCCTGCTAATTTTTTGTATTTTAATTTGATCTGGTGATTTAGAGACAGATAATCAGAATAAAACTAGATCACATGTTAACTAATATGCCTGACTGACCTACCTTTAAGATTCCTGTCACATTTAGCCTTAGTATTTACTGTTTTTAACACTAAAGTGAAAATTAAAGATTTAATGAAGCTGGGTGTGGTGGCTCACACCTGAAATCTCAACACTTTGGGAGGTTAAGGTGGGAGAATTGCTTGAGCCCATGAGTTTCAGACCAGCCTAGGCAACATAGTGAGAGGTGTAATTCCTGTTTGCTGTTTTTCAGCGATATTGTCACAGTGAAATGAATCTTAGAGGACATGAAAGGAAAGAAAGAAAACTTAGGATTCATGTGACTTCTGAAGTAAGTACTATGCTGAACGACACACAATCAAGATGTAATTCATCCTATTCAATCTCTTTAGTAGAAAATATAATTTAATATATTAAACTACATTAAATTATAGTAATAAATTATAATATCAAATATATATTTAATATTAATATAATTAAATTATTAATATGATTAAATTAAATATAAATATTAATATAATAATTAAATTACATTAATTAAGATAACAATTCATTGAAATTAAAGTACTAAATCCTTAGGAAATACAATTGATTTGTATCTTTTTTTTTTTTTTTGAGACAGAGTCTTGCTCTGTTACCCAGGTTGGAATGCAGTGGCACGATCTCACTACAACCTCCATCACCTGGGTTCAAGCAATTCTCCTGCCTTGGCCTCTCAAATAGCTGCAATTATAGGCACCCACTAGCACACCTGGCTAATTTTTGTATTTTTAGCAGAGATGGGGTTTCACCATGTTGGCCAGATTGGTCTTGAACTCCTGACCTCAGGTGATACACCCGCCTCGGCCTCACAGAGTGCTGGGATTACAAGCGTAAGCCACCGTGGTCAGCCTCTATATCTTTTTAAATTGATACTTTCTTAGACTTTGTCAGGTTCATAAAGGTTTATTAAACTAATTGCCAATTTTTCAAATGAGAAATACTATGTCATTTCAAAAATAATAGTTTTATCTTCAGAATAAAATGTACTTTGAGATGACAAATAGTACCTTTCCAACTTATAAATACAGGGTTTTAAAATAGTGGTTCTCTTAGTTGGGCATGGTGGCGAATGCCTAGAGTCCCAGCTACTTGAGAGTCTTAAGTGGGAGAATCACCTGAGCCTGGGAGGTTGAGGCTTCAGTGAGCCATGATCATGCCACTGCACTCCACCCAGGACTACAGGAGTGAGACCCTGTCTCAAAAAAAAAAAAAAAAAAAAAAAAAAAGGGGTGGTTCTCTCAGTGTGCGCAGTGAGATAGGTTAAAAAAATATATATATACAAAAATAGAATAGTGGTCCTCATCCTAACATCTAGAAAACCATCAAGATACCATACACAAAGCTTAGATATCTATGTTGTTATTAATTTATTTTCCTATCAGTTATGTTAATAGAGATAACGGAAGTATCCAGCTTTTCAATTTATCATCAGAAACAATTGCGTTAAGTCTTAGTTGATAAGTTGGTAAGTGTTTAGTTGATAAGTGCTTAGTTTAACCACTTCCTGTCTTAACAAAGTCTGAAAGAAGAAAATATCATCAAGATCTCTGAACTCAGCTTAGGACTTCTAAAATTAACATTTCTCTTAAGATCTTCTTGTACCTAATATTTTTAAAAGTCTCATTCATATGCTGGCAAACCAGCCCCCAAATCAGATAAACACAGTACATCTTTAAAAATATTTAGACGTACAGCTGTCATGATTAAAGAGAATAAATCCAGAGTGAGTTAGCCACGACAATGGACAGCCACTGAAATGGCAGTCAAGATCATGGTCATGCTGCTGCCCAACAGGAGGAATATTTAAGTCTCTATTTCATTTGATAAGAGAAATATAGTAAACTTCCAAAGGTATCAACCTACCAGTTTTAGGGAGACTGAATACTACACATAATATCAGTTGTAGACAACCAAAACAAATGAATGATTCCCAAAAAGTGAAATATATCCACTATGCTATTTATAACTGCTTATCTGGAAATGCTCAAGAAACTGACTTTGCAGTGACTAAATTGTTGCATGCCAATGTTAAAAAAGGGAGCTATATTACATCCAAGTTAGTTATGTGTAAAACATTTTTTTAAAAAAAGACTAAAGAAGAGAGAGATATAGACAGAATTCAACCCGTTAAAAAACGAAAACAAAACATACTGTCTCTGGAAGAAGAATAGGTGATTGGAATAGAAAGAGTTATCACTCAATGCCATGTTACTGTAAACTATTAAAATATGGAAAACTTTCCCAAAAATTACAATCAACGAAAATATGCCCAGGATATAACTGCTTAGTTCTACAATGCATGATAAACTTTATCCTAAGAGCACAATCACAAATTGATGAAATATGGTATTAGTGAAAGAGTTAACAAAGTGACAGAAGAGTTATTTGCAGTATCCCTTTTCTTGATTAATTTAGTACCTTTCATCAGTTACACTCAATATTTTGATTACAGCTTTTTAACTTTTTCACATTTATTATAGGTATATATAAACTAGTAATATAACCCTTAAATGTTTTGAATATTCAAAATAATAATAATACAGGCTTGAGTTAGGTTTAATTTTTTTTAATGTTTGCTATAATTATATTTTCCTATTTGTTAGGTCTTCATTGATGGTACGACTATACAAACTATACAAAAAGCTATTTTTGTATAGTTGTATACAAAAAGTCATTTTTATATAGTAAAAAAATGCACATGGTACACTGTACAAAAGTAGAATTACATACTATAATATACATTTTATTAACTTAAATAACAATGCCTATATGTTTTATTTCAGATAATTGTGGATAATTGAGGCAAGAACTTAGAAAAAAAATTATACAATTCACATGACATTTTAATACAGCCAATTCTGACCTAAAACGGTGATAAAAATAAATTAACCAATTAATACAAGTAAAATAGAACTTGAAATATATAAAAGAAACCAAAATCAAGAAATCCTGGCCGGGTTCCGTGGCTCACACCTGTAATCCCAGCACTTTGGGAGGCCAAGGTCTGGTCAACATGGTGAAACCCCATCTCTACTAAAAATACAAAACATTAGCCAGGCATGGTGGCGCATGCCTGTAATCCCAACTACTCGGGTGGCTGGGGCAGGAGAATCACCTGAACCCGGAAGGTAGGGGTTGCAGTGAGCTGAGATCATGCCACTGCACTCCAGCCTGGGCAACAGTGCCAGACTCCATCCCCCCCCCACCAAAAAAAAAAAAAAAAAAAAGAGAAATCCTAGCTAAATATGCTTTGGTATATTCATTCTCATATAGATGTATTTATACATGACCCAAATAAACTTTATGGTGTCTATTTTTCCATTATCTATACTATTATAATTTATCAAAATTCATAATGAGGCTGTCACATTTAAAGTAATTAATACTCATTACCTGAGATTGAAGTGCCAGAAAAGGGATAGTGCTATCTCTACACCATATAAAGCCTTAAATAAATACAAACCCTGATAAAAAGAAAGCAGCATGCCAGAGATCTCTGAAGACAGCGCCAACGCTGTGAGAGGTGCTTGTACCGTGGCTCTGAACTGCTCCCTCTTGTGTGTTATCTGTGGTACTAGAACCATCTCCTTCCCTATGTACTTCCAAATGGGCTGCTTTTCTTAATTTCCTTCGTCAGAAGAGATTAAGAATGGAAGGCAGCTTTAATATTTTAATAACCACTTTCTCAGTAGTACAATCAAAAATTTGGAAACCATAAACACAGGAACTTTACTTAATACATAATAAAATTTAGATTTACTAGATAAAATTTAATCCAAATATCATGATGCATAGTCAAGACCAATTTCTAGAAATGTTAAGGTATTGGTCCTTGCTTATATTGGCAGGTCAGTGGACAGAAGGTTGTAAGGATTGCATTGGACGAATATTTACAAAAGCATTTCTTCCCTATTTGAATGCCACTTATCTGCAGGTGAAGAAAGAAGAAAATTTAGATCGGAGAGAATTATAATCTAATTTATCAACATTGCTATTTATCTAATGTAGGTATTATCTTTTAACAATGAGATGGGCTTAAATCTCAGCACCCAAAAACTACAAATTTCACAATCTCTTAGCAATGATATTCAAAAGAGGACCTGCTCCAAAAGAGCCTTAAAACAAACTCCAGTGTGCTGAGTGGCCAGTGAGACACGCTATGTTTACTGAATCAAGGGTAATATTAAACGGATTCAAACAGAATTTAGTGGCGGGGTATGGTGGCTCATGCCTGTAATCCCAGCACCTTGGGAGGCCGAGGTGGGAGGATGGCTTGAGCCCAAGAGTTCAGACTAGCCTGGACAATAAGGTGAGACCCTGTCTCTACAAAAAATAGGCCAGGCACGGTGGCTCACGCCTGTAATTCCAGCACTTTGGGAGGCCAAGGCGGGTGGATCACAGGTCAGGAGACCAAGACCATCCTGGCTAACACAGTGAAACCCCATCTCTACTAAAAAAATACAAAAAATTAGCCGGGCGTGGTGGCAGGTGCCTGTAGTCCCAGCTACTCGGGAGGCTGAGGCAGGAGAATGGCGTGAACCTGGAAGGCAGTGCTTACAGTGAGCAGAGATCGCACCACTGTACTCCAGCCTGGTGATAGAGCGAGACTCTGTCTCAAAAAAATAAATAAATAAAATAAATAAATAAATAAATAAACAAAATAAAAAATAAAATAACTAGTCAGGTGGGGTGGCATACACCTGTAGTCCCAGCTACTCAGGAGGATGGGGTGAGAGGATCACTTGAGCCCAGGAGGTCCAAGCTGCAGTGAGCTGGACTCCAGCCTAGGTGATGGAGATAGTGAGACCCTGCCTCAAAAAAAAAAAAAAAAAAAAAACAGAAAAAAACAAAACAAAACAAAACAAAACAGCATTTAGTAAATACAATTTAGCTGAAATTTTTTCTAGGTTTTTGTTTTTGCCAAAGCATCTTAGAAATACAAGATTTTATAAGTAGTAGGAATTATTAACAATCTAGCTAACATATATTGTCTACATAGATATTAAGTGACTAGAAATGAGCTTCAAGAAAAAAAGAAACAAACAAACAAAAACACAGGCATATGGTCTTAAAATGGCCTTGAAGCAAACATAGAAACTAAATCATTTGGTAATTGATTCTGAAGCTCAGTGGTTTTTTTGAAAGAGCAACCTTACAAGATAAGATTTTAGTCTATGAAGATAAGAGGAGTCAAGAACAATTGTGGATTCAAATTACATCAATGTACAAAAAGATTACTTTTTAAAAACAGTACCTTCTTCTTTTACCCCCTGTACTTAGAGGAGGTTTGGGCGTCCTTGTGGAAACAATCTGGCAGTGCACAGTTCCCAGGAGCAGCATCAGCCATATCGGCCCAATCACCTCTGTGAGAGGTATGCTGTGTGGGCTAGAAGTGGAGCAGAATAATACTATTGCGGCAACTACAAAAAGGGAAAGAAAATACGCTTAATTATAGATCTGACAGTCACCTCTTCAAAACTCTTAAAATTGTTTTTACATTATTTTTTGCCAAAATATTTTTCTAAATTTAAATGAGTTTAAAGTATTACTACAGACAAGCTCTTTCAGACTGTTTTATTGTCTGCCACAGCCTAACCATGGTATTTAGTAATAAACTCTTGGAACAAGACAACACCCAACATAGTCTCTAAAGTACACCTCAACGCTGCAATGTAAATCAGATGCATATGAATCTAAGGACATTTCTAAGTAACATCACAATCAGAGAACCACCCTAACCTCAAGTACATTATTTGTTTTACAAATAAGGAAATCTTATGATAAGTGTATATAATACAGCTATAAAGAGCTTCTTATTAATAGAGGTCTATCTCCTTAGAATTAATAACACATTTACTTAGGCATAGTTTCCAGAGAAACCACTAAACACCCATCAATGCTAACCATTACTACATGAAGGGAAATCTTGTTTTTGCCTATACAGCATCCCTTAGACTTTCTGGATATAAACTGTCTTTACCTTTGTCTCCCTCCTTTATCCATCATCACATATTCTTATTTCTCCCACCACAGGGATAGACATGTAATCTAGGCTTGTCACAGTCTTAGTAAGTCTGAATACAAAAGTTCATAAAAAGATGGGCAAGTGACCTAAGCAGGGCCAATCAGTCTTTTTCAGGGACTAATATAGGTGCTTCAAGACCTTTCTCCTAGATCACAAACACTAAAGACTATGAAAAAATGAAATTGCTAGGGGCCACCTTAACCACCACCTAGAAAGAGCCAACCTAAGAATGTGACCAGCAAGACCAGAGTCAACAGCAAAAAGAAGATATTATCTGAGCCTCTCAATCCAGCCATGCCTGAATCCACGGCCAGGGAGTACCTAAAATAAAATGTAAATATTAGAAGATTTTTGGTTATTTTCTTAAGTGTGATCACTGTAATGTGGTTATATGTGCTTACTTTGAAGAGATGCATATTGATGTATTCAGGGGTAAAATGTCTCAATGTATATAATTTACTTAACAAAATAAGTAAACATCCCAAAATGTTAATCATTGGTAAATTAAAGAGATGGGTATTTGGGTGTTTAGGGTGACCATATAATTTACCATCTAAACCAAGACACTTTTGAGAGTGAAAGGCACCAGGACAACATGAGTAAACTTGGGGTTGGACAATCCCAGCCAAACTGGGACAAATGGCCACCCCAGCTGTTGTACTATTCTATCTAGTTTCCTGGGGTTTTTTTTAGTTTTTATGATAAACAGTAAAAATAACGACCAAAAAAACCAACTTCTTGCAAAAGCTAGTTTGCATTTAGTTTCTGCCACCTGCAATTCAAAGAATCCTGGTCTAACATACCAAAAGCTTAAAACATCACTTAATCTGCTAATATACTTAAAGAGTATCATGAAAACAAATTTCAGCTGTATATAACTGTAAGTAATAAGGTTCCTTAAAAAGAAAAAAACAAAAAATTTAAAATGTCAATCATCTTTATGAATTACCCTGGAATTTAACCCAAATTCTCTAGTTCTTCCATAACAGTCTAGAATTTTGAAAAGCAGAGTCTTTTTTGTTTTTAGTATGAATTCTAATGTGACTTTTATCAAGTCTTTAATATTTTTGAGCCTTGGTTTAATCTTCTGTATATCTACATAGTACACAGCATACATATACATATAGTAGTACACAGGCACTATAATAGGTTTTAGGTGAGGTAATGCATGCAAAACATTTTGAAAAGTTGCTTATACACAGTAAATGTATACTGAACATTGGGAATAACAGCTTTTTTTTTTTTTTTTTAGCCACCATTAACTCTAATTTTTTTTTGGAGATGAAGTCTCGCTCTGTCGCCCAGGCTGGCGTGCAGTGGCGTGATCTCGGCACATTGCAGGCTCCGCCTCCCAGGTTCACGCCATTCTCCTGCCTCAGCCTCCCGAGTAGCTGGCACTACAGGCGTCTGCCACCATGCCCAGCTAATTTTTTGTATTTTTAGTAGAGACAGGGTTTCACCATGCCATTAACTCTAATTTTAAAAGGGGCAAATACAAATGCTTACTTAAGAAGTTCAGAGTTTCAGACACAAAGGAGAATATCTTTTAAAACTTTAGGTTTTATATAGTTATTTATCTGAACTCTTTCAGCTCTGTGATCATTATTCTCTGTAATCCTAGGTCTGGGAGCATACAAATTATATTTTCTGTATATCTTAACAGGAAGTTATTACATATTGTGAAATTCTGATGACAAGCCTTTAGAAAAAGAGGGAGGAGCTACTTTCTTCCTCTCTTTTTCCTTTTTTCTTCTGGCTGTATCTCTCCTAAAAGTGATTATGTCCCTCCCATGGTGTCAGTTCCTGAGACAGTGGCTTTTCCTCCATGACTCTGGTATCACTTCTCCTTTTTGTTTTCCTCTCAAGTGAAGGTTTAGAAGATACATGGAGAGCCGGGTGTGGTTGCTCCTGCCTGTAAACCCAGCACTTTGGAAGGCTGAGGTGGGCAGAACACGAGGTCAGGAGTTTGAGGCCTGGTCAATACGGAGAAACTCCATCTCTACTAAAAACACAAAAATTAGTTGGGCGTGGTGGCACACGCCTGTAGTCCCAGCTACTCGGGAGGCTGAGGCATAAGAATCGCTTGAACCTGGGAGGTGGAGGTTGCAGTGAACCAAGATCATGCCACTGCACTCAGCCTGGACGACAGAGCGAGACTCTGTCTCAAAAAAAAAAAAAAAAAAAGAAGAAGAAGAAGATATACGGAGAAAACATTCACTTATTTTTTATAATGCTGAATTATACTTTTTGAGCATTTAATGAAGTCCTACAAACTAGACAGTGCTGCTAGAGATTTCTGCTGGGGATCAACTAAGACAGAATGTTGCTGGGCACAAACATTTCCACGGCAGGACTTCACGTACTGGGCAAGTGGAACTCTAGGAGCAGGCTGGATGCAATGGCTCAACATCTGTAACCCCAGTACTTTGACAGGCTGAGGCAGGCGGACTGCTTTAGCCCAGGAGTTTGAGACCAGCCTGGGCAACAATGTGAAACCCTGTCTCTACAAAAAAAATTCAAAAATTAGCTGGGAATGGCGGGGGAACCTGTAGTTCCAGCTATGGAGGTGGAGGTAGGAGGAATTATCAAGCCTTGGAGGTCGAGGCTGCAATGAGCCATGACTGTGCCGCCGCACTCCAGCCTGAGCAACAGAGAGAAACCATGGTGGCTGATACCTGTAATCCCAGCACTTTAAGAGGGTGAGGTGGGAGGATTACTTGAGGTCAGGAGTTCAAGACCAACCTGGGCAACATATTAAGACCCCATCTCTACAAAAATAAAAATAAAAAGAATTAGCTGGGCATGGTGGCGTGCTCCTATAGTCCTAGCTAGTTGGGAGGCTGAGGTTGGAGGATAGCTTGTGCCTGGGAGTTCAAGGCTGCAGTGAACTATGATCACATCATTGCACTCCAGCCTGAGCAACAGAGCAAGAAGACCCTGTGTCTAAAAAATAGAATGGAATAGAATATTATCTTCCATTTTTAGGACTGTTAATCTTTAAGATTCAGTGGCAGTTAGGCAATGGAGAAAAAAAGACAAGACACAGTCTCTGCTCCCTCTCCCTTGGTTTAGACGAGGGGTACCCAATCTTCTGGCTTCCCTGGGCCTCACCGCAAGAAGAATTGTCTGGGGCTAACATTAATGATAGCTAACATAAAATACACTAACACTAATGATAGCTGATAAGCTTTAACAAAATAAATTTTAAAAATTCTCATAAGGTTTTAAGAAAGTTTATGAACCTAGGTTGGGCCACATTCAAAGCCATCCTGGGCTGCATGTGGCCTATGGGCCATTGGTTGGACAGGTTTGGTTTAGAGGAAAAAAGAGACATATAAAGAAACAATGAAAATACCTGTTATGAACCAAACTGTGCTCCTTTCATCCTCCCCACACAAATGCACATGCTGAATGAAGCCCTAACCCACAATGTGACTACATTTGGCGACAGGGCCTATAAGGAGGTAGTAAACGTTAAAGAAATTCGTAAGAGTAAGGCCTTAAACTGATATGACTCTTGTCCTTATATGAAGAGGCAGAGATACCAGAGTATTCTCTCTCTCCACTCACACACACAAGAAAGGCCCTGTGAAGACACAGCAAGAAGGTGGACATCTACGAGTCAGAGGCTTCATCAGACACCAACTCTGATATTGCCTCACTCTTGCACTTCCATCCCTCAGAATGGTGAGAAAATAAATTTCTGTTGTATAAGCCACCCAATCTGTGGTATTTTGTGATGGTAGCCCAAGGTGACTAATATAATACTTCTGATTAACTGCTATAATACACATAAAAAAGATACATAACTACATTGGGGAGTGACGAAAGGGTTCTCAAAGAAAGTGCTGTCTGATGTCTAATCTAAGTTTGAGAGAACACAGAGGATTGACTAAACAAAAGGGAAAAGGGCTACCCCACGCAAAGGGAGTGGCATGTCTGAAGACACATAGGCAAAAAAGCATGGAATGTTTAAGAAACAGCAAAGAGCTAGTTTAGCCTGGTTAGGGTGGGATAGAAATTCAAGGAGGGATTTGAAACCTCAGATTGCATCTTGAAAGCAGTAACTAGTGAAGTAATTTAGACCTTAAGCAGCTGGTTTGAATTAGTCATTTAATAGGTAAATGGACAGAAAGTAGATGATATAAGGTTTCCTGGCAGTAATCTTGGCAAGAAACTAGGCAACCAAGACATGGAGAAGTGGGGATAGAGCTGAGAATAAATAGTTGAGATACTTAAAAAGCAAGTAATTGAAGTAAAAAACTATACATCATTATATAAAACCAAATCTGACTGCATTTGATTCTTTCTGCCTTTCTTTTTCTTTGAGACAGAGTCTCGCTGTGTGGCCCAGGCTGGAGTGCAGTGGCGCGATCTTGGCTCACTGCAAGCTCCGCCTCCCGGGCTCACGCCATTCTCCTGCCTCAGCCTCCCCAGAAGCTGGGACTACAGGTGCCCGCCACCACGCCCGGCTAATTTTTTTGTATTTTTAGTAGAGATGGGGTTTCACCGTGTTCGCCAAGATGGTCTTGATCTCCTGACCTCGTGATCCGCCCACCTCGGCCTCCCAAAGTGCTGGGATTACAGGCATGAGCCACTGTGCCCGGCTCTTTCTGCCTTTCAAGAAGTGGGAACAAGAATGACGACATAACTCAGAGCACTGTAGCACCCTGCTTTTACACAGGTTGCTGCAATGAAGATAGACATACAGTGGTTTTCAAAGCTAATGGCAGCCTGTCGAGGGTCCTTAGAGTCACATCATGACTTTGGTACTGGCTGTGTGACTTTAAGAAAGTTAAGTCATTTCTCTAAGCTTTACTAGGAGAATGTTTAGTAGTGTTCATCAAAAGGGCCTTATAATTAAACTTGGGTTCTGAACTTAAAAATATCTAATTTAATGCCCAATCTAACCTGTGTTCCCTATTTAACTTAGAGGAACCAGTAGTAAATTTCAGACACAATATAATTATACAATGTCAGTGAACTTTTAGTTACATTGGAAACTTGTTTGTCGTGGAATACTAGAAAGTAGCAATATTTTGAAAAGCACAATGCACTGTGATGTACAATCAATGGTACTGAATTACTCTAATAAGCTATCGCAGTTTCTGACCACATTCAAATAAAGTTTTCTCCTCTAGGTAAGCCAGAAAACCTTGAAGATAACTACACTTAAATTAAGTTCTCTTAAGTCCTTTTGAGAAGCAAACAAGAAAATGATAAAAATTATGATCACTGTAACTAGAGAATATTGATAAGCAAATATGTTCACTTCAGCAGTAATTATAATAGCAAAAAATAGCAATCAGCTTAACTGCCCAATACTGATGTAGGACAAGATACTTTCTAGTAACTAAGAAGTTATATTTACAAAGACTCTGATACTTATTATGACATTAGGTAAAAAAAATATGTAGATGTTCACAAAAATAATCTCAACTATTAAAAAGTATTATAAACTTAAAGGCAAGATGATGGGTAGTTTTTTTTTTCTTTAGCTTTTTCTACATTTTCCAAATGTTCTGCCATGAAAATATTATTATATCTTTAATCAGAAAACACACACATTCTAATAACAACCACAAAATCATCACAGTCCACACCCTTTTATGTATATAAGATGTAACTTGGCTTAGAAGAAACAACTTTATCTAAATAAAAGTCTGCAGTTTTTATTATATTTTTATTTATTTAAAATTATCTCTTAGAATCTGTCGATAAAACAAATTTAAATAATCATTCAGGACTGTAATCATGGGGTTTTTTTTCTAATAACATTAAAAAGACTGAAAGGACATCAACCAAATGAAAATAACTGCTTTGTTCACGTGATGGAATATGAATAGTTTCTTCATTAGTTTCTAAATGCTCTACAGTGTTACACATGTTGTGTTATATACTGCTGCTAAGACTATGCAGTAGAATGTTGTGTTAGGAGGCACCATAAGAGCTGTTAAGTGTGTGGTTCTGGGATCAGAATGCTTAGACTTGAACCTGGACTCTACCATACTTGATGACTGCGTGGCTTTGGGCCCTTAAGTCGTTCAGGTCCCACGACTATAAGTGAAGCGTAATAACAGTCCCTATACTTCACTGAGTTGATGGGAGAATTAAATGAGAATCTAGAAAGCACCTAGCAGAGTGCATGATATACAGAATTTTGATAAAGTACAAGGACAGCTCAGATCACAGTGGTAAAAGGCACAGAAAAAAGAAACTATACTTAAGGCAGGAATAATAAACTTGTATAGGTTGTATTTTTAAAAGACTGGTATGTATGTATGTGTGGAAGAAGCATTTTGATGAGGTTTTTTTTTTCTAATTTTAAAAAATCTTCTCAATTTCTATTTTTCTTTAACCATCTACAGATTCAAATATTCATAAAATTATATTGGAAAATAACTTTGTTTTCTCAAATATTTTTAATGCCAAATCAATTATGTGCCTTTATTAACATACTTATACATCATACTCAGTAGTAGTTAGCATATGTTTAAAACAAAGCCTTATTAAACCTGACAATATAACATTCTGAAAGGTGAAAGCAAAAATCACTTAATTATACCTTGAAGAAGATAAAGGACAAGAAGCCAGAAAAAGATGACCTTTGATGTTACTTGTAACCACCACCGGAAGAAAAAGGGGAAAAATACAACTCGAACGATTCCCTTTCTGGTCAGGGAAGTCCAAGGACTTTCAGGCTTTGCCTTTGCAAATGCAGACCCTGAAAAAAGTAAAATAGGACAACAGAGTATATTTACATATTATTCTTTAATTTCTTTAAAGAAAAAAATTTCAATGTTTGAAAAACATGACCACATAATTTTATTCTGTATTATACTATGAGTGAGAAATGTCCAATTTATAGATACTTTAAATATTTTGAAAAAAACATTTTTTGAAATAACGGAATTTATCCCACATATTTTATAAATACAGAACGATATTCAAATGTCAGTTCTAGTTAGCAATTACAAATTACCACTTTAATTGTCTTTTTGTTTTTGAGACAGGATCTCACTCTGCTGCCCAGGGTGGTATCAAACTCCTGGGTTCAAGAGATCCTTCTGCCTCAGCTTCCCAAGGTGCTGGGATTATAGGTGTGAGCCATTGTACCTGGTCCCATTCTCTCTTTTTAATACTATTCTTGTCTTCATCAAGGTTCACAATGTTTTTATTTCTAAAAAGATAGACAGACAGATACATATCTGACATAGTTTGGAATATTTGTCCCTGTCCAAATCTGACGTTGAATTGTAATCTCCAATGCTGGAGGCAGGGCCTAGTGGGAGGTGTATGGGTGATAAGGGTGAATCCCTCATGGCTTGAGGCTGTCCTCGAGATAGTGAGTGAGTTCTCAGGAGATCTGGTGATTTAAAAGTATATGGCACCTCCCCGCTACCACTGTCTGGCTCCTGCTCTGGCCATGTGATGTGCCTGGTCCTGCTTGCCTTCTGCCATGGGTAAAGCTTCCCGCACCAGAAGCAGGTGCTGGTGCTGTGCTTTCCGTACAGCCTGCAGAACCATGAGCCAATTAAGCCTCTTTTCTTATAAATTACCCAATCTCAAGTATTTCTTTATAGCAATGCAAAACAGCCTAATACAATATTTAAACCAATTTTGAATTCTGTTTCTTCCAGAACAATGTCTACTTGTAGTAAGCATTTATTTATCCAAGACTCACCTCTTACAAGATCAACATCTATGAGGTCTGGTTTCACATGTGCTGTTTTCTTTGGTTTATTCCTTAGCCCCTATAATATATCAAAAAAGTATTGGAATTGTGTATATACTTAAATCTAGAACAGGAGAAAATCAATTTCTGAAAATTTCAATTTAAAATAAAATTGTTAATAGTACTGACAAAATGTAACACATTATGCATTTGTTACAAATGGAACACAATTACAGTATTGTAATAAATTTTATTATTGTTCAAAAAGATATATTTAGAGATGTGTATAACATGCCAGGCCGGTTTATTAACAGTAAAATTCTAATACAAATACTATTACTACCAAGCAAATTTAGGTGTACAGCTTTAGGTATAGAGGGAACTGCATTGGCCCCATATTGGCATTTGGAGAGTGTTGAGGCTAGCTAGGGGAGCAGCAACCCTGAAGGAACCTCAAGGTGTGGTGCTGTAGGCATTATTTCAGAAAGCAGTAAATCACACAGCTGAGGACCAGAAAGGATGCAGACTTCTCAGCAGACGCCAATCAGCTGAGAGCCAGGCAGGACGATGCACTACTCAAGGATGATGGTTGCCATTATGTTCACATGTCAACCCCTCATCAGACCATAAATGCCACCTCATCACCTCAGAATGTAGACACCACAACCAGGAAGGGGGGAGGGAGAGGCAGTTGTCATAAACTGAATTCATTTAAACATGAAATTATTGAACACTGAGTAAAATTAAGTTTCTGCTATCAGTATATAGAGTGGAGTGGGGGAAGTAGATCAAAACTATTGGGAAAAAAAAAACCTATAACAAAATTAATTACTTTATTACTTAAGACTAGAATGTTAAGAATTGGAAGAGCTAACAAAAATAAAAACAAAAAAGAGAAAACAAACAAAAAACAAAAAGAATTGCAAGAGCTTAAGCTAAACTCTTCAGGAGCCAAGTACTGCAAGATGACACATATGTTTAGATGATTTGTTTTTTATTCATTCAATTAAGCAAGTAACTGTGCAGTAAATCCTGTCTCTGGTCCTAATCCAAGTAACAATGACACCCCCCAACAAAGTAAAAATCTGATTAAGTATTCTGTTTGCATCTAAAACAAAGAAGAGAACCATATTTGAGGTCAGAATTAACTGAGGTGTCTAAACCAAAAATGTGACCTGAAACCAAGACGTAATTAATCTTTGAATCCCTTCAAATAGTTCTGTCTGAAGTTGCAAACCACCCAGAGATACAAAAAACAAAAATGAAGGAGAAAGGGTAAAAGTTAAAGAAATAGCAATGACAATTTTATATATAGTTGACCCTCATATTCTCAGATTCCACAATTGCAAACACACCTACTTGGTAAAATTTCTTTGTACCCCCAAATCAATGTTCACGGTGCTTTTGCCCTAATTTGCAGGCATGCATGGAGTAGAAAAAAAAAAAATTGAGTCACCCAACGTGCATGTTCCCAGCTGAGGTCAAACAAGGTGATGCTTTAACCTTCCTGTTTCAGCTCTGATTACTGTAAACAGTGTCCTTTGTTGTGTTTTTCACATTTTTGTGCTTTTTGTTGGCAATCCTGTTGTTCAAGATGGCCCTCAAGTATAAGTATAGTGCTTAAAACACTGCCTCGTGTTCCTAAGTGCAAGAAGGCTGTGATGTGCCTTATAGAGAAAATGTGTTAGATAACCTCTGTTCACCCAGGCACAGTGGCTCACACCTTTAATCCCAGCACTTTGCGGGGGCCAAGGTGGGCGGATCACTTGAGGCCAGGAGTTTGAGACCAGCCTGGCCAGCATGGTGAAACTCCATCTCTACTAAAAATGCAAAAAATTAGCTGGCCATGGTGACACTTGCCTGTAATCCCAGCAACTTGAGGAGGCTGAAGCACAGAGAACTGTTTGAACGCAGGGGTTGGAGGTTGCCATAAACCAAGGTCATGCCATTGCACTCCAGCCTGGCGACAAAGCAAGACTCTGTCCCAAAAAATATAAAGTAAAAACTAAAAACTAAAAAAATAAATATAACCTCTGTTAAGGTATGATTTACAGTGCTGTTAGCCATGAACTGTTAATGAATCAAAAATATATATTAAATAAGGTGTCTTTAAACAGAAATACACATAAAACAAGGTACTTCCCCAGGCAGCAATGGTTCAGTATTCACTCATTCAGTGTTCATGGGTGACTTCATTGAATATAGCTACCCCAAATAATGAGTATGGGCTGTATCTGTACATTATTTCTGATTTTACTGTCACTATAGAGTGGCTGACGGATTAGAAATCATTCCTAAGATTTTGCCTACTGGAGAGGCAACAGTAATAATACATATTTAAACAAAAATTCATTAATAAAGCACTATTTGGATTTGGTATTAAGTTTATTACAGTAAGATTTTACCTTTATTACTGTAAAAATATTTGAAAATAGTAACACATTTTAATTTACTTGTTTTTTATAAATTGCATCCCTAACAACTTGAAAGTAACCTTATTGCCAATGTCTTCCAACTAATCTGAATCTTTATTGCTGTATACCTAAAATTTTTATCAAGAGTGTTTTAAGAACTAAGAGTCCCTATAGGAGAAACAGTAAGTTTTCTTGATTTGTGCAAATATTGTTTTTCAACATGCTTCTTCTAATCAACCTTGTTCATATGGGGTTCATTTCCAATTTTGTATTCTATTAAAATATATTTATTTTGAGCTATATTGTAGAGCTATACCCTAATAGCCAGTTTCAATAAAATTTTCCCCCTAAGGTAGCTTATCAAGATAATTTAAAGGTTTAAAAAAAAAAAACAAAAAAAAACAGAAGGCCAGGTAAGGTGGTTCACACCTGTAATCCCAGCACTTTGAGAAGCTGAGGTGGGCAGGATCACCTGAGGTCAGGAGTTCAAGACCAGCCTAGCCAACATGGTGAAACCCCATCTCCACTAAAAATACAAAACTTAGTCGGGTGTGGTAGCGGGCACCTGTAATACCAGCTACTTGGGAGGCTGAGGCAGAAGAATCGCTTGAACCCGGAAGGCAGAGGATGCAGTGAGCTGAGATCAAATCTACAATTATTCTATTCACAAAAATAAAAGAAAGCATCAAGATACAAACATTCATTAAGTCTGATTTTAATTAAGTAGATATTTTACACTGGAAAATTTTCAACTGGCTTTGGATAAACCACATTCACACAAAGTAGCATAGCTTTCAGTACTGTTTGAACTGTTAAACAGTTTAAATGAACAAATAAAAAATGAAAAGTTTTTTTTAAAAAAAGAATGAGATTTTTAAAACTACTAATTTATGTACAAACTAGAAAGTAGAAACAAGCAGCACAAATGCAATTAATACCAATAACAAAAAAATTTTATTAAATATAATTTAAACTCTTATAATATATTCCTATAGTGAAATGACTCAAACACAGTAGTATAAAGTTTTTTATTAAAAAAAAAAAATTATCTAAGTACACAGATAATGTTGGGCCAAAAAAAAAGAAAGAAAGAAATGGGCTGTTTAAGTTTAGAAAGTGCTTCTGTTATCTAGACGTCTGTGTATTATTAATATTTAGACTCCATCAAAGTACATAAACAGTTTCATTTTCTAGAAATCTTGTTTAGTTCCCCCATCCCCCTTTTTCTCTGTAATGACTTTATAAGCTTTTTGGTGAAGCTTTAAAAGTCTAGTAGATAGTAAAACAGGAAAAACTTCCAAATTTACTTTTAAATTTTGGTCAAGGTAATCAGAAAAAACAAAGTTTTTAGTTATAATTTCTAAAATAGTTATGAAAAAATAATTTGCAATTTACAAAAGATTTTACGCTTTAGCAATATCAACTCTGGGTCTTTAATTGAAAAATAAACATTTCAAAAAAAATATATTTTCATGTCTTTGATTTCTCTAGTAGCTGCTCACTGCTTTGACAACTAATGAAAGAATCAATTACATGGGACAAACTCAATACATTTGGTACACTGTTCTCTAAACAACAGGTAGAGTGTTTTTTTTTTTAATCGAATATTAACATTAATACACCACCGTTATGTACCTCTCTAACTTCCTTAGAATAAATACAAAATTATTTTACACTATAATTTACCTTCATTAGAACGCTTAGTAAGAATGAAATGTGCTTTTAGGCTTGTTAACAAATTGATCCTTTTAATTAAAAATAACAAGAGTAGGGAGGATAAGTTGATTATGTATGTATGTATGTATGTATGTTTTTTTAGAGACAAAGTCTCACTCTGTTGCCCAGGCTGGAGTGCAGTGGTGTAATCATGGCTCACTACACCCTCAAACTCCAGGGCTCAAGTGATCCTCCTGGCTCAGCCTCTCAGGTAGGTGGGACTGCAGGTACGTCCCAGCTAATTAAGAAGAATAATTTTCTTTTTTAGGGATAGTGTCTCACTTTGTTGCCCAAGCTGGTCTTAACTCCTGGACTCAAGCAATCCTCCCACCTTGGCCTCCTCAAGTGTTGGTATTTCAGGTGTGAGCCAGATAAAACTGATTAATGGGTAGAGTGCATATTATTCAAGTGATGGATACTCCAAAAGTTCTGACTTGACTACTACACAAGCTATGCATGTAACAAAATTGCACATGTACTCCATGACTTTGTACAAACAAAAAGGAAAAAATAAATAAAAGTCTATAATTCAGTGGTTCTAAGTACATCCATAATATTGTGCAACCATTACCACTATCCAGTTTTAGAGATTTTTTATCACCCCAAAAGGAAAAAAAGATAACGAGAACAAGTTTTCTTTAATTTTGTCTTATTTTTATCTTTATTTTTAAAGACTAGTGAAGTGCAATAGTGGGAAAGAGGGAAAGAGTGAAACAAGGAATTCATCTGATCTGTAGCTGACTGTGAACAATCGAGATAACTTGCTACCTTCAGACCTGCCAAAAGAGCAAGTTTTTAGGTTTTTAATTCTTCAATTACTATTACAAGGTATTATCTTTAAAGGGAGACATACTTCAGAAAGAAGCTGTAGGTCCTAACTTTCCCTAAGATCATCCTGTTAGTAGCACCAAGTAGTAACTAATATAATCCTTCTTCACCCTAATCTCTACTTAGGATTTACAACAGTTCTTTTTAAAAAGAGATTACATAAGTAATGCAGTAGTTTGTGAACAGCTCCCAAAAACTAAAAAAAAATTATTTATATATTTTTTTTCTGAGGCTTTTAAATTCCAAATGTGTCAACCTGATAACATAACCTTTCAAGGTACTTAATATCTCCTGTCCAACGAGTTAAAGGCTTTCTAACTGTCAGAGAGAATAAAAGGTATTATGGCATCTTACTAGACCTCTCTGCTGCTCTTTATTTGCTTGACTATCCCAACTCTTCTTCATACTCTCTCCATACTATTTTCTCATAGATCTCCTCCTTTTCTTTCCTTCTTTACTTGCATCTCTTTATTTACCTACCCATTAAATGTTAGTTATTTCCCAATGCTCTGTTCTCAGCCCTTTTCTTTCATCATTCAACAGAAATCTACTCATTCCTATGGCTATATCTATATAATGTTTTATATACATATGTATGTATCACATACAAACACATACCTATACATAGTCACTTTATAAACTGAGAACTCTTAAATGTCCCTCCCAAGTACCAAATAGATATTTCTATAACAAAATTCTAAATGTGCTCTTCTTGCAGTATTTCCTATCATCCTTAGTGCCGCCTGAGTACATTTGTTAAAATATAAGCTTCTGCTTAAAAATCTTCCAATATCTCCCCTGTTGTTTTCCAGATTATGTCTAAACTCTTCGGCAAGCCACTCAAGCCCCTTCATAATCTGACTTCCATTTTCTAGTTTTACTCCTACTGACACTCCTCTCCTTCCTCTATCCAACCTTTTACCAAATCAAACCACTTGAGGAGCCCTGCCTCAGTCATGTTTCTTCCACTCTTTACATATATTTCCATCTGCTCTTCATCTGTCTGAAATGTCTTCCTTAAGTTAATGAACCGCTTCCTCTTTGAAATCTTTCCCAGCCTCCCCAGGCTTGTCTCCCCTCTCACTCTCCTATAGAGTTTTAGACATGCCTCTCTTAAAGGAATTTATCTCACGTGTAATTATGTATCTCCCCTACAAAACTATAATCCATTTTATCTTTCTGTCCCATGACTTAATCCTATATTTAACACACACCACAACTTTGTTAAACGTATTAATCCTTCCTCAAAAGTTTAGAGATTATCATTGCCAAATGGGAAAGAACCTTGCTCTTTATTACAAGTGACTAAGTAGTCTAAACATTAACAAATTTTTGGACCGATTTTTAGTAACTCTAGAGACTGGTTTTCAATCTAATGTAAACCTTTCTGTACAAAACAGAAAATGTCAAGTAACTAAAGTAATATTGTCTGTGCCCAGATTAAATTTAGCTCGTGCAGAAACACACTGATTAGTATCTATGCAAATGAAAAATATAAATCTTATTATCAATAAAGAGTGCTGAGAAACAATAAATTCAGTTGAAAAACAGTTTTCATGCTAGCGAGGTAATCTATGAGAATATTTTATCAGCATAAGAGATGTGATTACATGTTCAGGAAGAAAATGCCTACTACGAAAACATTTTAATTAGTGCTTTACTGTCCTAAATTCTTTTTTTAAATGACCAACTTTTCAGTGACTCTTTCTGAGTCCAAGTCAATCTGTTAGTAGCACCAAAAAGCAGATCTCAATTAAGCAGAGCAGCATTTGCACAGGATCACTCAGGCGGGAAAAATCCTGAAACACTTACCAGTTTAATAAACTGTACAGAGCAATGACAGCATCAAAAGGGAGGAAAAGCAAACTAGAAGTATAAGGTGACAAGTGAAAGGGGAAAAAAGCTGACAAAAAAAATAGTCATTAGAAATTCAATTTTAAAAGAACAGAAAGATGATAAAAAGAAAAAACCACCATTAGAAGTAAATGTGACTATGGTAAATAAAGCTTACTCCTTTCTTTAAAAACTTCAATAGAATAGTAATTTATATCTTAAAAGTACATGAAAAAAACACTACAGAAAATGTAATTAATAATTCATAGAACTATGTTTCAAAATAAACAAAATGAAACTCATTACCTTGATTTCTCTCTGTTCAACAGATTTTTCCCATATTTGTTGATCATATGCTCCAATCTATGAAAAGAAGACAACACTACATTAAATGATGATTGCTGGTACCCATCAGATAGGTATAACTCTGCTTGAAATATAAGCAACTCAGTATTCATTCAGCACAGATTAGATTTAGCCCTATCTCAGACTTCTCAGATCAGTATCGTATTATTGCAGTGGTTCTCAAAGTATGATTTCAGGACCAGCAGTATTAGTGTCACCTTGGAACTTGTTAGAAATACAAACTCTCAGGCCCCATTCCAGAGTTACTGAATCAGAAATACAGGCGTGAGGCCCCAAAACCTATGTTTTAAAAATCCCTCTTGAATAGCGAGGGAACAACAGGCACTGGGGCCTACTTGAGGGAGGAGGCTCAAAGGAGGGAGAGGTTCAGAAAAAAAAACAAAAAACTATCAGGTACTATGCTCAGTACCCAGGTGATGAAATAACCTCTATACCAAACCCCCAAGTCATGAGTTCACCTATATAACAAACCTGGACATGTATCCCTGAACCTAAAATAAAAATTAAAAAACTTTTTAAAATCCCTCCTGATGATTCTGATGTTGAAAACCACCACCCTAGGGAATCCTTAATTGTAAATAAACACAATTGCTACAGCTCTGTTACATTTGGGGAAAAACTTCCAAGTGATAAATTCTTTATGGCATTATTTTTAAAGAAGAAAAGTACTAATATTCAATACAATTACAAATTTATAAACATGCAGACCACAATTACCACTTAAAGTTTAAACTGGAAAACAAAGTTGTGAAATGATTGAAGACACAGGAAATAATTATGAAGCAGAATTTCTTATGGCTTCTATTTTTATTTATTCTTAGATGCTGGAAAGTTCTCTGAACTAAACCTCCAACAGGGCAGGATGACCAAATCATTCTTTATTGTTCCCACCCAAGTTATTTCCTATTAGCTCCTACTGTTTCCAGTTTCCACTTGAAATGGGTCAACACCATACAATTGTGACTAGGAGTTTTCATTATTTGCATTAATTGAAAATTAGAATCCTAATAAATTAAAAATATTTCAGATAACTACACTTAAGAGACTAGAGACAGAAAATGACCAAAGATAGACAAAGATATTATAAGAAAATACAGGAAGAAAGAGTATTTTCTGACTCACAACATAATTTACCCTAAAGTCCTTTAATCTATACATTATTTTTTAAATCTCAATTTCAAGAACTGAGAAAATGAGAACACCAGAATGGTTTAAACGTAAAGGTAGAATAAAATAACTTAAGTGACTCGATAAGAGCCTTTAATGTCTGTTATTCTTTTTTTTTGAGATGAGTCTCATTCTGTCGCCCAGGCTGGAGTGCAGTGGCACGATCTCGGTTCACTGCAACCTCCGCCTCCTGGGTTCAAGCGATTCTCCTGCCTCAGCCTCCCGAGTAGCTGGGACTACAGGTGTGTGCCACCACACCCGGCTAACTTTTTCTATTTTTAGTAGAGGCGGTGTTTCGCCGCGTTAGCCAGGATGGTCTCTATCTCCTGACCTCGTGATCCACCTGCCTCGGCCTCCCATAGTCCCACAGTGCTGGGATTACAGACGTGAGCCAACATGCCCGGCTAGTCTCTCTTATACATTATCTTGCTCATATTAATTCTTCTGGTCCTGTAAATCCTATTCTCTTTTTTACCACTTTCCTATGACTCTTTTATTTTAAAAATCATATTATGGCTGAGTGCAGAGTGGCTCTTGCCTGCAATCCCAGCACTCCGGGAGGCTGAGGTGAGAGAATTGCTTGAGCCCAGGAGTTTGAGACCAATCTTGGCAATGTAGTAAGACCCGTCTCTACAAAAAATTAAAAAATTAGCTGGGTGTAGTGGCACATGCTTGTAGTCCTAGCTATTCAGGGGACTGAGGTGGGAGGATTGTTTGAGCCTGGGAGGTTGAGGCTGCAGTGAGCCATGATCATGCCACTGCAGCACTCCAGTCAGGGCAGCAGAGTATCCTGTCTCAAACAAAAAACAAACAACAACAACAACAAAATCGTGTTATACCCCCAAAATTAAAATATTGTAACACCTAGACCAAACAACATGCTTATATGTAACTAAAACTGCCATGAGTCTCTATGAAGCAGGATTAAGAAACTCTAGGTAAACAATAACCAACTGGTTAGTCCTAATGGTAGAGCTGACCTGCAGTGACTAGTTGCCCCTCATCCTCTTAAATTCTAAATTCAATCAATCAATCATCTTCCTTAAAATCAGAAAAGGTAAGTACAGGAACATAGATTCCACACGAATAATTCTGCTCTAATTGAGTAATTCAGAATAACTGGGCTTATGCAAATAAAAAATTTATTTTTTAGGCCAGGTGCGGTAATTTATTTTTTAGGCTGGGTACGGTGGCTCATGCCTGCAATCCTAGCACTCTGGGAGGCCGAGGCAGAAGAACTGCTTGAGCCCAGGAGTTTAAGCCTGAGAAACATGGCCAAACTCCGTCTCTTCAAAAAACACAATAAATTAGCCGGGCATGGTAGTGTGCCCTTGTAGTCCCAGCTACTCAGGAGGCTGAGGTGGGAAGATCACTGGAGCCCAGGAGGTCGAGGCTGCAGTGGGCCACGATCATGCCACTGTACTCTGTGTGAGTGACAAAGTGAGACCCTGTCTCAAAAAAAAAAAAAAAAAAAAGTGTAACATTCCAATGCACTGCATACTTTTCAGTAAAATACTACTTAAAACCAATAAAGAATAGATACCAACATGTTTTAATAACTATTTCGGCAGTATTTTGTTTTCATATACAAAAGGGTGCCTAGCTTGTCTACAAAAGAACTATTTTTATTTCCAGGTGACTCAAGAATGTGAATGTGTAGATATATGTCCTATAATCCTAAAATCAGGAAAAATAAAATAATCCTATTCAACAGACCAAATCGGAAATGCATGTCAATCCTTGGCATAACTAGGTTCAGTGTAACTCCAGCATGGTACTCAAGAGGCCCAGGCTTAGAAAGATACAGAAACCCTAAGAAACTCCACAGTGAAGCAGTAGGTAAAAGTGGAAATGCTTCCTGAAAGCTGACATAGTTCATTGTAAACAGCAGAATGCAATCCTAAAGGTGGGTTGATAGACATTCCTATTAAAAAAGACACAGGATAAAATGGTTTGTTTTACTGGAAAGACACATTTATTCAAAGATTTGATAGGTGAGAGGAAGGGCAACTTTTACTATTAATAGAATGTCTCATGGTGTCGGGGTAGGGTCTTAATTTTTTTAAGCTAGATAAATTTCATTTTCAATTACAGCAATTAAATGTCTGTAAGTGCAGGAATCAGTTCTCCTTTGCAGCAGACTTCTTTTGTTTTGGAAATACTACCAAATAGGCCAGGCGCAGTGGCTCACGCCTGTAATCCCAGCACTTTGGGAGGCCAAGGCAGGCAGATCATGAGGTCAGGAGATGGAGACCATCCTAGCCAACATGGTGAAACCTTGTCTCTACTAAAATACAAAAAAAAAGGCCAGGCGTGGTGGTGGAGACCTGTAGTCCCAGCTACTCAGGAGGCTGAGGCAGGGGAAACGCTTGAACCTGGAAGGTGGAGGCTGCAGTGAGCCGAGATCGCACCACTGCACTCCAGCCTAGTGACAGAGTCTCAAAAAAAAATAAAAATACCACCAGAATGAACATTTTAGTTACTTAAGCAAACAGACTACTTTTTTGGAGAAAACTGTGAGGATGCTGGTTAACCTAAATGCAGATGTCTCAGAAGGAGATGTTCAGGGTTTTGCTTAATAATGTATATGCCTTCAACAAATTACCCTTACATATGAATTCAGAATGAATTATCTCTGAAATTGTTTCTTGGGATATGTGTGTAGTACATCAGAGGCCTCATGAAATCAGAGTGGTAGCCAGATGCTAGAAGTAAGAGTGAAGGGATTCTAAAGATCTCTTCTGGCCTTTAGTCTCACTTTATTCCCAGCTGGCAAGACAGTAAATCAGAATCCCTGTGGCTAGACTGAAGCTCTTCCCTGAATGAAACATAATTCTATTGTCAATCATTATAGGGCAAGAAAAGAAGTGACACTTAGGACTAGGAAAGAGAAGAACCATCTTCTCAAGACTTAGGGTCATGGATGAAGAATAATTTGCAGAGCTGTGCTACCAAAGTTAAAAAATAACAGGACAGGTTTTCCAACATTTCTATTTTACCTCTAACACACAAATATACCAAAACAGTTTCCAACATTTATATTTTACCCCTAACAGACATTCCCATTAACACACATTTCCACTTTACCTTTAAACACAAATAATGCACTTTCCCCTTCTGCTTTATATTTATTGTTACTGTATCCCTTTTAATTTTTTTTTAATTTTTTGAGACAGGGTCTCAGTCTGTTGCCCAGAGCAACTTGGCAGACTTGACTGAGTCACACAACTTTGATAGGTGGTTTTTAACAAATTTCTTCTACATAAAATTAAATCACAAGGCCAAGTTCAATTATAGTTCTCTGTGAAAGAAAACTCAGGAAGAAGATAACTACTTTTTAAAAAATGGCATACAAAAGATTAAAAGAAGTTCAGTGGTAACGTTTGTCTAATGGTACAGTAATTTTAAGAAGATAGTATGTCTTCAATTGAGAAATAAATATTATGTAATATTTTGACTACTTCAACATTTTTGGTACCTCTTAACTGTTCTCTTTTTCTTCTCCCTCCCCCAATGCCTCCGGTGTTTGTGTGTTTAGAAAAGGGCCTATTCAACATAACCCATAGGTTCACAGAAAAGAGATTTCTTTAAAAGTGCCTAACATTCTAGGCCGGGCACAGTGGCTCATGCCTGTAATCCCAGCACTTTGGGATGCCAAGGTGGGCGGATCACTTGAGGTCAGACGTTCAGATCAGCCTGGCCGACATGGTGAAACCTCATCTCTACTAAAAATACAAAAAATTAGCTGGGCATGGAGGCAGGCGCCTGTAACCCCAGCTACTCAGGAGGCTGAGGCAGGAGAATCACTTCAACCCGGAAGGCAGAGGTTGCGTTAAGCCGAGATCGCGCCATTGCACTCCAGCCTGGGCGACAAGATTGAAACTCTGTCTTAAAAAAGAAAGTACTTAACATTCTAAAAGGAGATATAGTCAAATAATGTTTTGTTGATAGATACACAGAAAGAGATATACCAAGGTAATTAATGTACAAGTAATGGTATAGATATCCAACCATATTCTTCGTAAGTAATGATCTGCTTCAAGGAGGAAAAAACATTGTTCCATCACATAAGAGGAGACTCTGAAATCCTGATTTATATTCTGTAGCCAATAGTTTTGTACATTGTGAGAATGTGAAGTCCTTTCTCTGGTGCTTGGCTATGGTAAGCAACTTTATCAATGCTCTTGTTATTACTCCCAGAGATGCCCTGAATACCTTAAGCCTCTGGTGCACTCATACTCAGAGCTGACTTACAGTCAGCTTTTCCATTCCTGGTCCCAGATGACCAAGCACTTTGTCATCTACAAACTCATCCTGTATCTTTGGCAACATGTCCTGCACTCCTATATCAATGCCTCACCATAACTCTTTCCTCTTAATGACAGCAAGGTCAATTAAAGATTTTCTTCCCACAAGCTTTAATTCCTAATTACTGTGACCATCACCATTCCTGAAAGAATGTCTAGCCAGTTACTACTTCCCTGAGAAGACTGAAGTCTTAAAATACAAATATCATTTTCTGTCGTCTCTACTTCTGTTTTCTCATCTAAAGTTTGAGCCATTACAGAGGTCAAAACTGATTAAACAAAAAAAAACAATAATTATGGAACAGCATCCTGAAAGCAGTAAGAGGAATAAGATTCAAAAGAAAAAAAAAAGGAATTGAGAAACTAGAATTTAGTAATATCAAACAGATGAAAATTCCACTAAATTAATATTCTTTAGATGCTTTCTGACCTACTGAAGACTGTTCTAACAGGAAAATTTCTAACAGGAAAATGAACACGTTAAACATGCTGTAAAAAACTGAAATTAACATAGCGAATATGCTATATTAAATATATGTAAATACATACAGCAGATATTTAGAAGAATACATGAAAATCATTAATAATGATTACCTCTGAGAAGTACCAAAGACAATAGCACTTTTCCTTTCTGCCTTATATTCACTGTTACCGTATCACTTTTTTTTAAAGACAGGGTCTCACTCTGTCGCCCAAACTGGAGTGTAGTAGCATGATCTTGGCTCACTGCAACCTTGATCTCCCAGGCTCAATCAATCCTCCCACCTCAGCCTCCTGAGCACCTGGGACCACAGGTGCGCCCCACCTTGCTCAGCTAATTTTTTATGTTTTGTAGAGATGAGGGCTCCTTATGTTGCTCCTTATGTGAACTTGAACTCTTGGGCTCAAGTAATCCACACACCTCAGCCTCCCAAAGTGCTGGGATTACAGGTGTTAGCCACTGCGCCCAGCCACTGTATCACTTCCTCCCCCTGCCCCTCTCCACAATGGAGATGTACTACTTTTATAAACCAGGATTCTAACCCAGGTCTATTGAACTCCAAAGTAATTTGAACTAGTTATCTTAGAAACTAATATGTTCCACAGTAACTAGTTAAGTTACTATCACTGAATAGGAACTTTATAGAGAATCATCTACCTCCTCCTACCATTACTCTAATTTTATATATTTACAAGTCTCTACACACTGAGACAAACAAAATGAAATGGGAAAGGGGAATAAGGGGAAAGGGGGAAATGGAGGAAGGGAAAACTGGGAGGGAAAGAAAAGGGTAAAGAAACAGGATGATTGGTAGGTAGAGAAAAAGACTGCCTTTGTCTACGTATCTGCCAAGGTCAGCTCTGGCTCCTATGAAAAAACTTTGTAATGAATATGATGATATCAAAAATACAAATATTAAAACCTAGATAATTAGATGGTGAAATGAGAAACATGTATCACTTAGGAATTTTAGAAAAGAAGTATCTTTGAAAAACAATTTGAAAAGCTACTCTTAGGCTATCTAATTACCCCTAGGTTATCACATTCAGAACAGCAGTGGCTCAGATATCAAGAGGCCAAAGAGAAGGTGTCTTGCTTCAAAAAGGTAGTTATCAATAGTTTAATTAGATTAAGTGCTTAGATAAAAGATTAATAATTCACAAATAAAAATAAGCAAGGCAAAAGGAGACCCATATTTGCAAACGTATTTAAAGCACCTAGTTTCCTTAACTAATGAACAGATATATCATAATACTGTATGTCAAAGCCCTAATTTTTCCTACCACCATGTTTAGTTTCTTTTTTCTGAATCTCATTTAAGAAACTCTGAAAAGCAAGCTACAAATTCTCACAAACACTAAATACCATACAAAAAGAAAACAGAGTCCCAATTTCTTCCTAGATGAACCCCATGCAACAAACATCAGAGGCCAATCATGTGCCAGGATAAATGTTGTCTATTACAAGGGTGAACCAGCGCCCCCGGCTAACATTCCATATTTTAATGGTGATTTAATAGCTGGACAACCAAACGTAATTTTTTGAGTCTTTTTATAAAAATAAATGTTATCAGTCAGAAAATACACTTTGTCAACTCAGGAAGGGAACATCAAATACCGTAAGTTCTCACTTATAAGTGGGAGCTAAGTTATGAGTAGTACACAAAGGCATAGAGAGTGATATAATGAAGAAAGCCAAAACAGGGGTGTGCAGATAAAAGTCTTTTTCCTAATTAATTGCCAGTGTAATACTTTTGATAACTGCTTACAGTTTACAGATGAAAATGGAGCTGTCAACAAAATCATTTTGTTGACAAGATCACATTTGCCAAGATACCTAAAATATATGGTTTGCATTGCCATAATTATCTACCTATAAATTTGATAAAAAAGAGAAAACCGAGAGGGCTAAGTGATATAACAAAGTTAAGTTACTGAACAAAATAGTGGATGTGAGAATAAAACACTAATCACCAATGAAAGAAAATTATTATCTATAATCCCCAAAATTATGTTGTCATGATGAACATTCGACAATTATTCTCAGTACTTCTGTTCATATTACAAAAAATAAAGAAGAGACATCTGGGCCACTTAAAATCATTAGAATGATGAATAACCTTCAGACAAATCTTATCCAGAAATAGTAAAAAATAATTATTTTGACATTAAGACTTTTAATTTGGAAGTAAAGTTCTCAATCCTTTGGATATCATATAGGTTTTCACTGTTTTTTGGCTCATAACTACTACTTCTCAAACAAATTTGTCTCCTGAACCACCTAGAAATCTCTCTGAATCCTGAAACTGCTCCTAATAGGCCTTATTTCTAACCTACTATTCTCACTACTACTCAATTTATGTACTACCCCATTCTTTTTTTTTTTACAACATCCTATTTTAATCTACATATTGTTCAATGTTTCTAGTTGTCCATTACACAGATGTGCAATGGACAATTACACACACATACACACACACCCCTAAAGAAGTTTGTAGACGTCAGACACTCAGGTGACTTTAATGATGAGGATCAAATGAGGAAGATGAATCATTTAATTACACAATATAAACTATGATGATAATAATGTCACACAGAAAGCTATGGTCTGAGAAAATGTCCAAAGCTAGCAACTCTTTCAAATGCATAACAACTACCAAATTATTTTACCAAATCTCTAACTTTTCTGAATCAATCTTTTTAAAAAACTCTAAAAGCATTATGAGAGGCCAAACCATAGAAGATCTTTAACCCAATCATTAAAAATATTGCCTTACAATTCTAGAGTTATTTCAGGAAGACCTTAAATGGGTAAGTATTCAAATTTAAGATATCCTAATTGGGAAAAGAAGTCTAAACCATGGAATAAATATTATTGACTATAAGCAAAGAGTTTGCTTTGTAACCACTTGCAAATCTCTTTGCTTTAACCAATCATTTATTTATTTTCTATCAATCATTATCGGAATATAATAAAAAAAAGTGTTACAAAAAAAGTAAAGCTACTTGAGTAGAAGGCAAATTTAAAAATAAATAAATTTTTTTTTCAAGATTTGAAATCTTTTGGTTGGGGGACAATGTGACTTTTCAAGGAAGAAAACAGATTTCTAGAATTTTGTCAATTTATATATCTAGCTACCCATTTGGATCAAAACACCAAACACATTCTTATCTGCAGATACTAAAATCTAGCTAGTTATCAAAGATTCCATTAATTATCAGTAATTAAAGCTAAAGTTACTTAAAATATTCCCAACATCATCTAAAACAACACCATTCTCTGCATTAATCCCCAAAAAAGGATACTACAGACCACATACCTATAACCAAATCACAAATCCTGATCAATCTCCTATTGCCAAGGAAAGCCAGCTAATGACATAGTAAAACACTGACTCAAGTTTAGAAAAACGTCTTGAAGGTATTCTTTATTTCAATGAAAAGAAATGATTATGGTAGAATCTACCTCTCAGAAGTTATAAATCTAAAGAAAAAAATATTCACAGAGTCATAATTCAAAGTAGAATCAAGTAAGTACTGTTGCATACCACTGAAAGATGGTCTGAAAGGACCAATGTTTGTAAGATAAAGTGTACAAGAATAGGAAACTCACTGGATATGGATGTATGAGAAAGAAATAAAGATGACAGTTTCTGGCTTAAGTACCTGGGACTGCACTGCTACTATTAACCATGACATCCTGGAATAAAAGCAGGTTTGAAAAAAGGCCATTTGGCTGGGTGCAGTGGCTCACACCTATAATCCCAGCACTTTGGGAGGCTGAGGTGGGCCGTGTTTGAGTCTAGGAGTTCAAGACCAACCTGGGCAACATGGCGAAAGCCTGTCTCTACAAAAAAAGAAAAAAGAAGTAAAAAAAAAAAAAAAAAAAAAAAAAAACTGCCATTGGAGCCTAAGACAGCCAAGAATTATGGCTAGAGATCAGCAGAGTTGGGAAGGTACAAAATCTGGACCTCAGCAGCAAAAATTGGGTGTTTGGATGTTATCTGGTCAATTTGATCACCTAAGGAAATTGAATATATTAAGGAGACCAAGAACAAAATATTAAGAAGGATAAACATATATATGGAGGGGAGAAGAATCAAAAGCAGGTAATGAGACTTACCAAAATTGGATAGGTAGGAAGAGGACTAGGACAATATACTAATAAAAGCTAAACAAGGAAAGAGTTTCAAGAAAGAAGGTAAAGCAAGGAGGGCTAAAAATACTGAAATATTTTGAAGTGGTCATGGCAGTTAAATACATTAATGTCAGTAAACTTAATCTCATTTAAACAGTAGGCAGTCATTAGAGGAGATTTGGAAGCTGGGGAGTTTGGGGAATGGGGACAATAAAAAAGGTAAAAAACAACCACTTGGAGAGACAGAATATATTGTCCACTAGAGACAGTGATTGGAGGGATACCAGATAGAGCATATGCAGCCGAGTTGGTATTAGAAGCAGTCAAGTAAGTTATGTTTGTATTTTTCCTTTTACCACCAAGGTTCAAAAGTCCAGGATCAGGAGTGGAATTTGAATATCCGTAACATACTGTACCACCAACACCTACAGTATGCCAGGCATGATACTATGCACTTGCAAGTTTCCTCATTTAATCTTTATAGCTTCCTTTCTCTTTTCCCTCTGCTTCTCCTGAACAATTCAGCACTAAAGCCATTAGATGGGGCAGAACCATGGGGGCCTAAAGCAGGGTGCCAGAGCTACAGTGGAGAGAGCCTGATGCATGGGTGTAGCAAAGCATGGGGTATCAATCCAATTGGGATGTGAAGGAGGACCTTGTGGGGGTGAGGAGAGTCAGAGCCTAAGCAGAGCAAGAAGGATGACCACATGTGGGGGTGACCCAGCACAGGGTACAGAAGCTCAAGCAGCGTAAGGAGGACATCCACTTGTAAGACATCTTGGTGTGAGGTGTTGGAGCCCAAGAAAAACAAAGAAGGTCTAGAATAAAGATCTTGAGAGAGATGAAGAGGGTATCTACATACAGGATGGGATGGCAGCTAAGATGGGAGAATGATTTTATATGTGGGGACTGATATCTCAAGAGCCTGAGAATGTTCCTATTTACTGAGTTACTGAGAAATCTCTATCTCTAAAATGCTCCTAAAGAAATAAAAGATTAGTCTGACAACTTCCGAAGCTATCTGTAAATAGGAAAATGGCTTAATAAATACATTATGGCATACTCAGAGAATAAAATGTTACGGTCATAAAATTATGTTTTTTAAGGATATTTAGTAATGTGAGAACATACTTTTGGTAATGTTACATGAAAACAGGAAAATAAAAAATACGATGCTAATATTGTTGGGGAAAAGTCACAATGTCAACAGTAGAGCAACTGTGTGATTTTAACTTTTATTATACTTAACCTGCATTTTCCACTTTTCCTATGATACATATGTATCACTTTAACATTTATAATAAAAACCAGTATTTTACAAATGAAGAGGAAAGGGGAGCTAATACCCTCAACTAACAATCAAGTGTTAGGTGTTAGGCTAGATGCTTTTGTATACATTTCTCATGGAAAAGTACTGTGAGTAGAAGGGGGCGAGTTATTAAGAAAGCAACTGCCACTGCTCAAAATCAATTTATGAAAATAAATTTGGTTTTTCCTATAAGATACATAAGAGAAACTTTCAGCTAAAGAGATATTTTAACAACAAAACCATCAGAAATTTTAGTAGTATTAAAGTAGCATAAAAGGGCAGATAGACGATAAACAATTGGCTATGTCAATTATCCATCCGTTCTTGAACATCAGGAAAAAAAAAATGAGTTAAAGAGCCAAAATGTGAAAATGTGCCAATTACCCAGGAAAACAAAATTATTCCATCTGTGTGACAGAAGAGTAACTTAAATTGCATTAGGTGGTGGTGGAAATAATTCAACTGGTTCATACAGGAAAGGGAGGGAATGGAAGAAAGGGAGCTCGGCAACAGCTTTGTGGTAGAGCTGGGAGAATTCCAAGTTCTGGAAGAAGCTAAGGAGAGAAGGCCATCACGAGTTCTTTTGGCCTCTGCAGCCATGAGGGGTTGGCCATATGAGAAGCAGCAGCAACAGCCATGGACTGTCTCATCTGACTCCTCCCCAACTACTGTCCTTCAGTCCTCAAAAAATATTAAAAAGATTAGCCCTCAACACTAGTAACACTATGATTACAGTAGAATCTGCTTCTAAGAAGTTATAAATACAAAGAAAAAATATTCAAAAAGTCAAATTCAAAGCAGAATCAAGCAAGTACTATTGCGTGCCACTGAGAGATGGTCTGAAAGGACCAATGTCTGTAAGATAAAATGTACAAGAATAGGAAACTCACTGGATATGGATGCATGAGAAAGAAATAAAGATGACAGGTTCTGGCTTAAGTACCTGGGACTGCATTGCTACTATGAACCACGGCATCATAGAATAAAAGCAGGTTTGAAAAAAGGCCGTTTGGCCAGGTGAACTAGATAGATCCACCTACCTAGTTAGATCTAGATAGATCTATCTAGATACAGTGCCACTTCAGGGGTCCCTCAATAACCCTCAAATGCCAAGCCACCCTTTTTAATACTTAAAGAACTAAATCTTTAATTTAGAGATTAAAAACACACATCTAGTTGATTCAATACCCATCTCTCCTTATCCTTATGTAAAATCAGTAAAACAATCACTGAAACTGCTTTGCAAAATTATGACAGTAGGAGAAATCTGACATAGCTGACTCCATCTTGCTTCTAACCTCCAAGCTGTGCTTGCTCATTTCTGGGAGCAACCAAGCTAACTTTGGGAGGAATTTAGCTTATAGTTTAAAGGAAGGATGATAATAGCCCTTCCCAAAACTACCCCCTCCTTTGAAACCACCTTTGTGAAACTAACAAATTAGCCACGAGACTAGAAATTATGGCCCTGGAGTCATGTAGCCAGAGGTCACAAGATTCATAACCTCCCCAGTTGCTCCTACAGATAACATCACTATTGTAAAACCTAAGATTGGCGTTTGAGGTATTTTTTGGACCCTGCATTCTGATGGACCAGCTGGCGCCACCCAGACCCATAAAATGGCTCAACTGGTCTTGTAATCCCACCCGGGGACTGACAGTGCAAGAAGACAGCTTTAACAACCTATGATTTCATCCCTGATCCAACCAATCAGCATTTCCTATTCCCTAGCCCACTGCTTGCCAAATTATCCTAAAAAATCCAAAAAATAAAAACAAAACCAAAACAAAACCTAGTCTCCAAAATTTCATAGACCAATTTGAATAATAATAAACTCTCTTTTCTGCTTGCCTGGCCCTGCGATTTTTCAACTCTTGGCTGCAAAAACCTGCTGTTCTCAGTGCCTTGGTTTTTCCGGGCAGTAGGCAAGATGAATTAATTGGGCAACTACATCACTAAGCGTAAAGTACTGAAGTCTTGCTATACTCTGACAGAGACTCCCAACCTCCACGTCTGTGTTATTTTATCCTGCACATCCCCTTCCCAACAATGATCCAAAGGCAGACACACAACTCAAGTGGAGCCAGACTTTCCATTCCAGACATCACATGAGTAGGAGAAACAGAGACAGACAGCTAATACAGAGGAATAAAATTAACATTAACTACAGATCCCAAGAGAGAAGTTTCTAGAAATTCTGCTGCTAAGGGGCCCTACACAGCCTTGGTTTCCTTTCCTTCCCACGTCTTAGCTGGCTGATGGCACAGTTTACACATGTGATGAAAAGTAGAAGCAGAACACCGTGGTGTTTTTCCCTGGCCCAAGTTTAATGAGAACATTGCTGTTAATGCATGCAAACCAATACCATTCTGCATAATTTATGAAGACTGTTTATTTTCCAACTTGCGGGTACATGGCAGTACATTCTGAGTGGATTTATTTATCAAGCGACTATGTGATTAATAATCTTTCCCAAAAAGTCATTTTAGCAAAGATAATTTAACCTCTGCTTTCAACCTTGGATGATGAATTGTGAAGACCCTGCTAGTGAGGAAAGCAAAGATCATCACTGGCTGGGCGTGGTGGCTCACGCCTGTAATCCCAGCACTTTGGGAGGCCGAGAGGGGGGACCACGAGGTCGGGAGTTCAAGACCAGCCAGACCAGCATAGTGAAACCCTGTCTCTACTGAAAATACAAAAATTAGCTGGGCATGGTGGCACAGTGCAACTACTCAGGAGGCTGAGGCAGAAGAATCGCTTGAACCTCAGAGGTGGAGGTTGCAGTGAGCCAAGACTGTGTCACTGCATTCCAGCCTGGGCGACAGAGCGAGACTGTCTCAAAAAATAAAAATAAAAAAAGAAAAAGAAAAAGAAAAGATCATTACTGACTTCTATTAATCATGGGAAAATAATTCAAATATATCTTATTTAAATCAAACAGAGGGTGAAAATACTTAAGAGTAAATACCCAAGTTCTGTTTAACAAACCTATAACAATAATTCCCAAGTATTAAAGCTTTTAGAGCCAAATCCATAAAATTTAACATTACTCAATTCATAATTATTTGGAATTTTTGATAAGTGTTATTTGAATTATTATAGAATGGAAATCACTGAAAATTATTTAAAATAAATTATTAAATTATGCAGTGGTGCAATCACAGTGATCTTCCCATCTCAGCCTCCTGAGTAGCTGCAACTGCAGGCGTGTACTACCATGCCTAGATAATTTACTTTATTTTATTTTATATTTATTTATTTATTTTGTAGAGACAGGGTCTCACTTTGTTGCCCAGGCTGGTCTTGAACTCCTAGGCGCAAGTAATCCTCCCTCTTTGCCCTCCCAAAGTGCTGGGATTACAGATGTAGGCCACTAAGCCCAGCTGACTTTTTTAGCTTCTAAATCAAAGAAACACAGTGGAAGATGGGATATAAACATTATCTTCATTTTACCACTAACAACAGTGTTGCTCATATTTTACATATCAAACTTAAAAGAGAAAAAAACTCCAAAAGACATGAACTTCATCTTCCCACCTAATTTAAGACATTAATCGACACTGGTTATAACTCTCTTGGCCACAGATGCATTTATAAAAATTGAATTTACTCAGTTAAATAACACTGACCAAAATCAACCTAGTCAGTAAATGTACAAGACCTCTAATAGAATAAAAACACTTAAGTTAAAGTGATAGTTGTATTAATAATCAGTAACTGCTGCTACCATTTATTGAGCATTTACTGGTCCTTGATGGCAGTCCAGGCAGGGAATGAGACACAGACAACACATTTAATGCCACTTCTCTCAACCACCTAAGAACCCAAAGCCAGGTAAGAAAAAAGTAAAAGAAATAGGGGAGATTTGGTTGTTAAGTGGGGAGTGAAATCACTGTTAAGTAAAGAGTGCAGATACTATGGCCCAGACCAACTAGATCTGAATTCTGGCTCAAGCACGCAGGCACTGTGTGACTTTAAGAAAACTACTACACTTCTCTAAACTGTAATGGCCTCAGTTATAAAATCAGGATAATGGCAGTAATATGTATTTAATAGGGTTTTTGTGATGATGAAATGTATGTAAAGTACTTTCAGACATTGTGTGGCACACATGAAGTGTTCAATAAATATTACCTGTTGTTGGCTTGGCATGGTTTCTCACGCCTGTAATCCCAGCACTTTGGGAGGCCGAGGCAGATGGATCACGAGGTCAGGAGATCAAGACCATCCTGGCTAATGTGCTGATAATGTGCTGAAGCCCTGTCTCTACTAAAAATAGAAAAAATTAGCCAAGCATGGTGGTGGGCACCTGTAGTCCCAACTACTCGGGAGGCTGAGGCAGGAGAATGGCGTGAACCCAGGAGGCGGAGCTTGCAGTGAGCCAAGATGGTGCCACTGCACTCCAGCCTGGGCAACAGAGTGAGACTCCGTCTCAAAAAATAAATAAATAAAATAAAATAAATAAATAAATAAACATTATCTGTTATTATTAGCCAAGAAATATAACAACCATGATATAGGAGGCTCTGGGCCAACTACTTTACTTAAACAATGTTGTTTAATCCTTATAACAATCCTGGAAGTAGACAGAGTTATTCCAATTTTAAAGAAGATGACTGTTTTCTTTAAAACACATACGCGTGCGCGGGCGCACGCACGCACACACACACACACGAATAGATTTTTTTTTTAATTAAACTATTTTTTTTTAAACCTAGGAATAAATCTAACCAGGGAGGTGAAACATCTATGTAAGAAAACTACAAGACACTGATGAAAGAAATCAGAGGTCACAAAAAAATGAAGACATCCCACACTCATGGACTAGGAGAATATTGTGAAAATGACCATCCTACCAAAGATAATCTACCGAGTCAACGCAACCCCTACACAGAAACAGAAAAAAGCAATCCTACAATTCATACGGCACCACATAATACAGAAAAAGAATAGCCAAAGTGACTGGAAGCAAAAAGAACAAAGCTGAAGGCAGCATACCACCTGATTTCAAAATATATTACAAACCTATAGTAACCAAAAGACCATGAGCCTGGCAGAAAATAGACACAGAGACCAATGGAACAGAACAGAGGACTCTGAAATAAATCCACATACTTATAACCATGTGATTTTTGACAAAGGCACCAAGAACGTTCATCCGGGAAAAGACAGTCTCTTCAATAAATGGTGCTGGGAAAACTGATATCCACATACAGAAGAATGAAACTAGACCCCTATATTTTACCACATATGTAATGGTTAATACTGAGTGTCAACTTGACTGGACTGAAGGATACAAGGTATTGATCCTGGGTGTGTCTATGAGGGTGTTGCCAAAGGAGATTAACATTTGAGTCAGTGGGCTGGGAAAGGCTGACCCACCTTTAATCTGGGTGGGCACAATCTAATCAGCTGCCAGTCTGGCTAGAATATAAGCAGGCAGAAAAACATGAATAGAGAGACTGGCCTAGCTTCCCAGCCTGTATCTTTCTCCTGTGCCGGATGCTTCCTGCCCTTGAACAGCGGATTCCAAGTTCTTCAGTTTTGGAACTCAGGCAGGTTCTTCTTGCTCCTCAGCTTGCAGACGGCCTATTGTGAGACCTTGTAATCATGTGAGTTAATACTTAATAAACTCCCCTTTATATATATAGTTATTCCATTAGTTCTGTCCCTCTAGAGAACCTTGACTAACAGATTTTGGTACCAGGAGTGGTTCTAGAGGAACAGAATATTAAGGATGGAGTTCTTTTGTTGGTTTTGGGGTTTCTGGAGTTGGCTGCTTAATATGATTAGACCCAAAAATGCTCAGGACTCTACTTCTAATAGTATGGAGAACACTGTTAGTCCTTGGCGTGATGTTTGGAGAGTTATGCAAAATAAATGCATTTGACACTTCTGATTCATCACTTGTGAGAGGCAAGGAGTGACTCAACACAATACCTTTGACCATATGTGGAGAACCATGGAACATAATGAAACTGGTTGGTTGCTCCTAAGTTCAGTGGACAAAGTGATGAAAGAAAATTATGAACTCAGGGATTCTATCTCCTGGCTTCAGAAGCAGATACTGAGCCTCAAATTTGCTAAGATTGCCCTGGGTGAGAATCTTATCTCCTCTACAGAAATAGCCGAAATTGTGGAAAACCAGACACAAGTTCTTATCACACAAGTGGCTGACCTTCAACGGAAGGTGCATGCACAGCATCACCAGGTGTCTATTGTTAAAGTGAGTGCATTGATGGAAAAGAATGCAACTCTGAAACGTGGAATGGGGACATGTGGGAGGACCTCGATGAGGCAGGACACTGAGTTTGTAAATTCTGATGAACCTTTTTTTGCCAGAAGAAACAGCTTCCCTATCCCCAGTAGTGGCAACATCCCCTCCCCGACCCATGCTGCCATTAGCCTTTCCACCTTCATCTGAAGAGATAAACCTTGTGCTGCCTGAGGCAACAGTGATGACCTCCCCTGAGGCAGCTGTAAGGCAAGATAACACTGATTCTCCTCAGGTGCCACCACTCAAACCCCTGTTTGCTTCTAGACCCATAACTAAAGTCCCAGCGGGCCCCTAGAGATGGGGTTGAGAGTGTGACCCATGAGGACATGCGCTACACTCAAAAAGATCTGCTTGAGTTTTCTAATTTATATAAATAGAAATCTGCAGAATAGGTATGGGAATGGATATTAAGGGCGTGGGATAATGATGGAAGGAACACAGACTTGGATCAGGCTGAATTTATGGATTTGGGCCCACTAAGTAGGGACTCTGCATTTAATGCTCCAACTCCGGGAGTTAAAAAAGGTTCTAGGCCGGGCATGGTAGCTCACGCCTGTAATCCCAGCCCTTTGGGAGCCCGAGGTGGGGGGATCACAAGGTCAGGAGATCGAGACCATCTTGGCCAACATAGTGAAACCCCGTCTCTACTAAAATTAGCCAGGCGTGGCACATGCCTGTAATCCCAGCTACTTGGAGGCTGAGGCAGGGGACTCGCTTGAACCCGGGAGGCGGAGGTTGCAGTGAGCTAAGATCACACCACTGTACTCCAGCCTAGTGACAGAGCAAGACTCCGTCTCAAAAAAAAAAAAAGGTTCTAATAGCTTATTTGCCTGTTTTGCTGAGATATGGATTAAAAGATGGCCCACTCTGAGCGAGCTGCAAATGTCTGATCTTCCTTGGTTTAACGTAGAGAAAAGGATCTAAAGCTTTAGGGAGATTGGGCTGGTGGAGTGACCTACTGACTTTAGACCTAGTAACTTTAGACCTACTGACCTCCCCAGCTGAGAGGGTCCAGAAGAGGTACCCTTGACCAATGCCTTGTGAAACAGATTTGTGAGGGTAGCACCTGCATCTCCGAAGAGCCCTGTAATTGCTCTTCTGGGTACGTCAGATCTAACAGTGGGAAGTGCAGTCTCTCAACTACAAAATTTAAATTACAATGGGAATAACTGGATCCCAGGTGGCAGGGGCCAAGTGGCAGCAATCAACCCTCAAAGGCAAGGTGGGTGTGGCTACCATAATGGACAGCAGAGACAAAGCGGCAATCAGAAAAGTCTGACTCATGTAGAGCTCTGGCATTGGCTAATTAATCACAGTGTTCCTAGAAGTAAAACTGATAGGAAGCCTACTTCATTTCTGCTTAATTTATACAAGCAGAAAACTTCTAGGTCAAATGGACAAAAGACTAATTTGAATTATAAAAACAGAGAATCATGGCCCCTCAATCAATTTCCAGACTTGAGCTGTTTTTACAGACCCAGAACCCCTTGAATGAAGGGGAGGCCGGGTCCCCTTAACGAGGGGCCCCATTACACTACCGATAATTTATGCAGTGAATCTTTCTCCCATCCTTCCCCTTTTACCAGGGTAACTGTTCACTAGGGAAAAGGAAATGATCAGACATTTCAGGGACTACTGGACCCTGGCTCTGAGTTGACACTGATTCTAAGGGACCCAAAATGTCATTGTTAAGGTAGGGACTTAAGGTGGTTGGGTAATTAACAGAGTTTTAGCTCAGATCTGACTTATAGTGGGTCCAGTGGGTCCATGGACTCATCCTATGGTCATTTCTCCAGTACCAGAATGCATAATTGGCACAGACATACTTAGCAGCTGGCAGAACCCCCACAATGGCTCCGTGACCAGTAGGGTGAGGGTTATTGTGGTGGGAAAGGCCAAATGGAAGCCATTAGAGCTGCCTCTACCTAGAAAAACAGTAATCAAAACCAATATTGCATCCCTAGAGGGACTGCACAGATTAGTGCCACCATCAAGGACTTGAAAGACAAAGGGGTGGTGATTCCCACCACATTCCCATTCAACTCTTCCATTTGGCTTGTGCAGAGACAGATGGATGTTGGAGAATGTCAGTGGATTATCATGAGCTTAACCAAGGGGTGACTCCAACTGCAGCTGCTGTACCAGATGTGGTTTCATTGCTTGAGCAAATTAACTCATCTCCTGGTACCTGGTATGCAGCCATGGACTTGGCAAATGCCTTTTTCTCCATTCCTGTCCATAAGGCCAACCAGAAGCAATTTGCCTTCAGCTGGCAAGACCAGCAAGCAATTTATTGTCCTACCTCAGGGGTGTATCAACTCTCCAGCTTTGTGTCATAATCTTATTCGGAGAGACTTTGATCACTTTTTGCTTCCGCAAGATACCACACTGGTCCATTACATTGATGACATTATGCCGATTGGACTCAGTGAGCAAGAAGTAGCAAACACACTGGACTTATTGGTAAGACATTTGTGTGCCAGAGGATGGGAAATAAATCTGACTAAATTCAGAGACCTTCTACCTCAGAAAAATTTCTAGGGGTCCAGTGGTGTGGGACCTGTTGAGATATTTCTTCTAAGGTGAAGGTAAGTTGCTGCATTTGGCCCCTCCTACAACCAAGAAAGAGGCCCATCGCCTACTGGATTTTGGAGGCAACACATTCCTCATGTGAGTGTGCTACTCCAGCCCATTTATCACATGACCTGAATGGCTGCCAGTTTTGAGTGGGGTCCTGAACAGGAAAAGGCTCTGAATCAGGTCCAGGCTGCTGTGCAAGCTGCTCTGCCACGTGGGCCATATGACCCAGCCAATCCAATGATGCTTGAGGTGTGAATGGCAGATAGGGATGCTGTTTGGAGCCTTTGGCAGGTCCCCATAGGTGAATTACAGTGGAGGCAAGACCCTGCCATCTTCTGCAGGTAAATACTCTCTTTTTGAGAGAAAGCTCTTGGTCTGTTACTGGGCTTTGGTAAAAACTGAACGTTTGACTATGGGTCATCAAGTCACCATGCGACCTGAACTGCCTATTGTGAACTGGGTGCTTTCTAACCCATCTAGCTATAACATGGGTCATGCACAGCAGCATTCTATCATCAAATGGAAGTGGTATATACGTGATTGGGCTCGAACAGGTCCTGAATGCACAATAAGTTACATGAGGAAGTGCCTCAAATGCCCACGGTCTCCACTCCTGCCAGCCTGCCTTCTCTCCCTCAGCCTGCAACGATGGCCTCATGGGGAGTTCCCTATGGTCAGCTGACAGAGAAAGAGAAGACTAGGGCCTGGTTCACAGATGGTTTCCCAGTGGGCAGAACTTCTAGCAGTGTACCTGGGGTTGTGAACTTTGCATGGAAGGAGAAATGGCCAGGTGTAATTATATACTGATTCATGGGCTGTGACAAATGGTTTGGCTGGATGGTCAGGGACTTGGAAGAAGCATGATTGGAAAACTGGTGACAAAGAAATCTGGGGAAGAGCTATGTAGATGGACCTCTCTGAGTGGTCAAAAACTGTGAAGGTATTTGTATCCCATGTGAGTGCTTACCAGTGGGTGACCTCAGCAGAGCAGGATTTTAACAATCAAGTGGACAGGATGACACCACTCAGCCTCTTTCCCCAGCCACCCCTCTCATTGCCCAATGGGCCCATGAACAAAGTGGCAGGGATGGAGGTTACACATGGGCTCAGCAACATGGACTTCCACTCACCAAGGCTGACCTGGCTGCAGCCACTGCTGAGTGCCCAATTTGCCAGCAGCAGAGACCAATACTGAGCCCTTGATATGGCACCACTCCTCAGGCTGATCAGCCAGTTACCTCGTGGCAGACTGATTATATTGAACCTTTTGCATCATGGAAAGGACAGAGGTTTGTCCTCACTGGAATAAACCCTTACTCCACATATGGGTTTACCTAACCTGCATGCAAGCTTCTGCCAAGACTACCATCGTGGACTCATGGAATGCCTTATCCAACACCATGGTATTCCACACAGCATTGCCTTTGGCCAAGGCACTCACTTATGGCTAAAGAAGTGTGGCAGTGGGCTCATGCTTATGGAATTCACGGGTCTTACCATGCTCCCCATCATCCTGAAGCAGCTGGATTGACAGAACAGTGGAATGTGCTTTTAAAGTCACAATTACAACGACAACTAGGTGACAATACTTTGCAGGGCTGGGGCAAAGTGTATGCTCTGAATCAGCATACAATATATGGTACTGTTTCTCCCATAGCCAGGATTCACAGGTTCAGGAATCAAGGGGTAGAAGTGGAAGTAGCACCACTCACCATCACCCCTAGTGAGCCACTAGTAAAATTTTTGCTTCCTGTTCCTGAGACATTATGTTCTGCTGGCCTGGAGGTCTCAGTTCCAGAGGGAGGAACACTGCCACTAGGAGACAAAACAACTCCATTAAACTGAAGTTAAGATTGCCACCTGGACACTTCGGGCTCCTCCTACCTTTAAGTCAACAGGCTAAGAAGGGAGTTACAGTGATTGGCCCAGACTATCAAGATGAAATCAGTCTACTACTCCACAACGGAAGTAAGGAAGAGTATGCACAGAATACATGAGATCCATTAGGGTGTCTCTTAGTATCACCATGCCCTGTGATTAAGGTCAATGGGAAACTACAACAGCCCAGTTCACACAGGACAAAAATGACCCAGACCATTCAGGAATGAAGGTTTGGTCACTCCACCAGGGAAAAAACCATGACTTGCTGAGGTGCTTGCTGAAGGCCAAGGGAATACAGAATGGGTAGTAGAAGAAGGTAGTCATCAATACCAGCTACAACCACATGATCAGCTGCAGAAACAAGGACTGTAACTCTCATGAGTGTTTCCTCCTTCTTCTGTTAAAACTGTGTGTGCATGTATACACTTGTACTAAGAAAATAACTTCATTTTTATTTCTTTTCTCCTTTATCATGTGACATAAGATTTATTGACTTCATATCAGCATTTAAGTATTGTTAACTTCACGTAATATTATTTGGAATGGGGATTGGTGCACTTCTGGTTGTACAAAGGATAGTTGTATTATGTTAGGCTTATTATTTTCTTTATCTGAAGATTATATATGATCTCAGGAGATGTGTATGGGTTCATTTTGACAAGAGGTGGGCTTGTGATGCTTAATACTGAGTGTCAACTTGACTGGATTGAAGGATAAAAAGTATTGATGCTAGGTGTGCCTGTGAGGCTGTTGCCAAAGGAGATTAACATTTGAGTCAGTGGGCTGGGAAAAGCAGACCCATCCTTAATCTAGGTGAGCAAAATCTAATCAGCTGCCAGTGTGGCTAGAATATAAGCAGGCAGAAAAATGTGACAAGCGAGAATGGCCTGGCCTAGCCTCCCAGCCTGTATCTTTCTCCTGTGTTGGATGCTTCTTGCCCTTGAACAGCAGATTCCAAGTTCTTCAGTTTTGGAACTCAGACTGGCTCTCCTTTCTCCTCAGCCTGCAGATGGCCTATTGTAAGACCTTGTGACAGTGTGAGTTAATACTTAATAAACTCATATATATATATATATATAATTATTTTTCATTAGTTCTGTCCCACTAGAGAACCCTAATACAACATACAAAAAAAAAAAAAAAATGGATTAAAGATTTAAAAATAAGACCTATGCTGGGCGCAGTGGCTCACACCTGTAATCCCAGCACTTTGGGAGGCTGAGGCGGGTGGATCATGAGGTCAGGAGATCGAGACCATCCTGGATAACACGGTGAAACCCCATCTCTACTAAAAAAATATATAAAAAATTAGCTGGGCATGGTGGCAGGCGCCTGTAGTCCCAGGTACTCGGGAGGCTGAGGCAGGAGAATGGTGTGAACCCGGGAGGCAGAGCTTGCAGTGAGCCAAGATCACACCACTGCACTCTAGCCTGGGCGACAGAGCAAGACTCCGTCACAAAAAAAGACGGAGCAACACTCTGTCACAAAAAAAAAAAAAGGAAACAAAATCGCAAGACCTAAAACTATAAAACTGCTAGAAGAAAACACTGGAGAAACACTTCAGGACACTGATCTAGGCAAAGAATAATTTTGGGGTAAGACCCCAAAAGCACAGGCAACAAAAGTAAAAATAGACAAATGGAATTATATGAAACTAAAAAGCTTCTGCGCAGCAAAGAAAACAAGAGAGTGAAGAGACAACCTGCAGAATGGGAGAAAATATTTACAAACTACCTATCCAACAAAGGATTAATAACCAGAATATATAAGGAACTCAAACAACTCAACAGCAAAAAAAAACCCCAAATAATCCAATTCAAATATATGGGTAAAATATCGCCAGATATTTCTCAAAAGAAGACACAGAAGTGGCCAAAAGGTATGTTAAAAAAAAAAAAAAAAATCCAAAACAGTAACAACAAAAAAACTCAACATCACTAATCATCAGGGAAATACAAATCAAAACAATGAGATATCATCTCACTCTAGTTAAAATGGCTACTATTGAAAAGACAAAAAATAACATATGCTGGTGAGATGTAGAGAAAGAGGAATGCTAATACACTGTTGGTAAGAATGTAAATTAGTACAGCCGCCATGGTAAACAGTATGAAGGTTCCTTAAAAAACTAAAAATTGACTACCATATGATCCAGCAATATAAAAGAAGGAAGTCCTGCCATTTGCAGCAACATGGATGGAACTGAAGGTCATTATGTTAAATGAAATAAGCCAGTCACAGAAAGACAAATATTGATTGCTATGTTCTCATATATGGGAGCTATAAAAATTGATCTCATGGAGGTAGACAGTAGTACAGGAGACTGGGAAGTGAGGAGGATAAAGAAAGGTTGGTTAATGGGTGCAAAACACACATAGAAGGAGTAAGTTCTAGTGTTTGATAGCACAGGAGGGTAACAATAATTTATTATATATTTCAAAATAGCTGGAAGAGTAGTTTTAAAATGTTCCCAACATAAAGAAATGATAAATGTTTGAGGTAATGGATAGCCTAATTACCCTGATCTAATCATTACCCATTCTATGTAAGTATCAAAATATTACATGTATCCCATAAGACATATAATTATGTATCAATTAAAAATTTTAAAAATAAAAAATGAAACAGATGTAAAGACCTTCAATAACTTGCTCAAAGTCAAAAGACAACCAATGACAGAACCAGACTGAAAGGATGTTCTATTCCAAAGATCTTTTTTGTTTTTTTGTTTTTGTTTTTTTCCTGCTTGATTTTTAAGTCACTAAGATGAATAAAATACAAATAGGATCTATATTTATGTGTGGTACGAATTCAAATTGTTCAAGTCAAAATGAAAGGGAAAATTTATTTTAAAATTTCTCAGATACTATGTTAGAGCTTTCTCAAAAATCATTTAAAAGTTAACATTATCACTCCCCTTTTAAACATGAGGAAACTGAGTCTCAGAGATGTTAGCCCACGGTCAGATAGTTTTTAAAACACAGAAGTTGGATTCCACCTGCAAAGCATAAAAGCCCACAGGCTTTCCATTATATAATGCTGCCTTCCTAGGATAAATCTGATTTGTCTTTTCTCAAAATAATAGCAATGTGGAAATTGCTATTCTCAGTGGCAGAAACCGTTTCAAACTACTTGTTGAGATGAGAATTAAGTAAATATACTACCCATTTCAGGTATATCCATTCTTTGACTTGCTGAAATTTGTTTTTAATTAATCAGATTACTAAGAATAGCTTTCATTTTTTCTTTGTATTCATGATTGTAATAAAAAGTCCAATTTTGGCTGGGCAAGGTGGCTCATGCCTGTAGTCCCAGCACTTTGGAAGGCTGAGGTAGGAGGACTGCTTGAAGCCAGGAGTCCAAGACCAGCCAGGGCAACAAAGCAAGACTCTGTTCTGTACAAAAAAAAATTTTTTTTTTAATTAGCCAGGCGAAGTGGTGCATGCCTGTAGCTCCAGCTACTCGGGAGGTTAAGGCAGGAAGACTGCTTGAGCCCAGGAGTTGGAGGCTGCATTGAGCTACGATAGTGCAGGATACTATACTCTAGCCTGGCAACAAAGTGAGACCCTGTCTCAAAAGAAAAAAACAAAAAATCAAATTTTATTATTTCTTTCACATATAAGAGGCTAAATGCCATCCAAGGAGACTGGGAAGTTTCCACCAAGGCACTTCATGTAGAATGGGGGGAAAAAAGGAAATGTTTCTTAACATTAAGGGTATATTTATGATATTCTCTCATCTATATTAACTACTTTATAAAAGGTATTGGGCATGATTTGCCTCCCAGAACACAACTTGCTTTAAAGTTCTGCCAACTTTGTAAATTCCTTAAACAGGGATTCATCAATCTACTAAAACAAAAGATCATATGTACAGGAGAACTGCACAGATGTTTTACAGCATGAAGCTGTAGATTAAGTATTTACTTTATTACACCGTCTATCACCCAATCTAAGATGATGCTAGAAGAAAAAAAATGAAAGCTCTCACATATTTCTTCTCAACTGCCATCTACTATTAGATAATTTTTTTCCTATGATATACCAGAACTCCTTAGCTGTGCCCCCTTCCCCCACCTTGGATAGACAGTCCAACCATGGTTACTGAAGGATACTAACGTCTCTGCTTTTTACTCCTCAAATGCCAGTTGAGGCAGTTAATGTTCACAATATTACAATAACAGCAGTAAGTAGTAGTTAGAATTTATTTACCAAGTGCTGATACCCTTTCCACATATTAATTTACTTAATTCCCACAGCACTACTAAGTAGATATTACTGCTATCTCTATTTTTACAGTATAAAAACTTAGGTTGTACAAGGTTAAACAGTAGCAATAAACAGGAATTCAAATACAGACAACCTGGCTCCATAGCTGTGCTCTTACCCACCAGTAATTTCATTAATATACATCCACAAAAACGACCCTACGTTCACTTGCCTTGGTTCTGATCACTAAGAGATGTCTGGGAAGGGTTACATTTAATCCCTAATCATTGTCATATACTTCTCCCTGTATTACCTTCTGTGGGCTATCTTGCCAGCAGGCAAGCCATCAGGGCTTATTAAAAAAGCAAATAAAAATATACAAAACTCTTCAAGAATTAGCCTTAACAATATGTAAAATAATTAGTATTATTAATCAAAGGGTAATTATAAGGATTAAATGTGCTCATACGTATGGGGCTAACAACAGGAACAGACATGCAAAAGCTCAATAATTAGCCATTACATCATCTGGATATTACCTAATGCTTCCTTTTCCTTCATATTGCAGCATGTGACAAGGAAAGAATGTAAAAGCCTATTTGCATTCTTTCACTACTCATCATAGCATATACTCTGATTTATCATTCTAAAACACAACCCTGACTAAATCATGTGTACAAAATATAAATCAAGGCTACAGCACCATCCTTGTTTACATATTTCTAATAGTTTACTATAAATAGCATGAAAAGCTATGTCATATTTTAAAGCAATTTAAATGCCGAGAATATTAACATATCTTACTTATTTTAAAAATACCTAACATAATATTGCTGTTCATTCATTTGAAATCAAATATGAGACCATTAAAGAGAACAATCTTACGCCGTACAGACCAGTATTAACTTTTTTCTCACTGACGACACAACTGAGGCTTTAAGAGATCTCAGGTTTTACATCTGGTAAAACCCAGTTTCTGACTTCCAATTCCATGCCCTTTCCACTGCACCACACTCTTTTACGTAACTTGTTAACCACAGGCCAGTATTTTCCTAAGTACGTTCAACAGATACTCAGGGGAAAAAATTAAGTCAAATAAATTGAGAAATGATGTTTTCTCTGTCTGTCTCTTAGACAGTCAACTACACATTATTTGCCCTGGAAAATCCTGAAATCATAAAACTTGTTTACCTGTGTCTCACTCAATATTTTCCAAACTGATTCGACTATGAAATCCTTTTATTCTCCTAATACTTATTAACATCATGCAGAGCACACTTCAGGAAATGTTACTACAGAATAAACCATTACGTTTAATACTTAATTTTTTTTTTTTTTTGGAGACATAGTCTCACTCTGTCGTCCAGGCAGGAGTGTGGCGGTGTGATCTTGGCTCACTGCAACCTCTGCCTCCCAAGTTCAAGCGATTCTCCACCATGCCTGGCTAATTTTTGTATTTTTAGTAGAGACGGGGTTTCACCATATTGGCCAGGCTGGTCTTGAACTCCCGACCTCAACTGATCTGCCCGCCTTTGCCTCCCAAAGTACTGGGATTACAGGCATGAGCCGAGCCCAGCCTAATACTTAATGTAATAGATAATCAGTATAAAGAGCCTATTTCACAGATTTGACAACTCAAACCAAGTCCCTTGAAATAAGTGCCTGGCTTGATTCATGGCACATCAAAGATACTTAAGAATAAAAAAACTATATAAACTAAAAGTTTAATATAAATACTGTCTCTTGACAGCACTGTTTTCAAAGCAGTAAACATTTACCAAGTACCAAGTATACAGTAACACCCTGAAATAATGGAGATATAAAGATAATGATTCTTGCTCTCATGGATTAGCAGGGGAGATTAATTATCAAGTCAGCCTGTAATAAGCAGTAGAATAAACAAAATACCACTGTCATACAGAAGTAGAAGAATAACTGATATTATAAAAGAGATTGGCTCGTGCCAAGGCTCACATCTATAGTGCCAGCACTTTAGGAGGCCGAGCCAGGCGGATCACGAGGTCAGGAGTTTGAGACCAGCCTGACCAACATGGTGAAACCCCGTCTCTACTAAAAATACAAAAATTAGCTGGGCATGGTGATGCGTGCCTGTAGTCCCAGCTACTCAGGAGGCTGAGGCAGGAGAATCGCTTGAACCCGGGAAGTAGAGGTTGCAGTGAGCCGAGATCGTGCCACTGCACTATAGCCTGGACAACAGAGCGAGACTCTGTCTCCAAAAAAAAAAGGGGGGGAGATTCCCAAATTATTGTTAAATGGAGCAGAATGAATTTAGCTTATATGGAAAATCTCAGGATGTTTATGTCTAGGATGGTAAAAGAGGATGAAGATCTCTCTGTAGCTTTCCCTGTCCCTACACAGAAACAACTCCCCTTTCAAATTTTTTTCCTCAAGGAATACTATCACATATTACTAGGGTCATGTCAAAAAGACTCAGAAGCCAACCTAAATAAGCTCCTATTATTAAGACAGAACAATCTGTCTGACAATGGGAAAGACATTATTATGGACAATAACACCAACAGGTGGAAACATGAAATATCTTTAAAGCCATGAGTTCATAATGATAATTAAACAAACAAGCAACACAGTGGTGACCTTTGGAGGATGCTGGGTAACTACAACATTACTCTGTAAACTGTAAAGAGAAAGAATCAAGAAAAAAAAAAAAAAAACACTATACCACTGCCACAAAAAGAACACACACAACTTTCCCATAGGAGCACTAGCAGGAGGAGATACCTAATCCAGTTTTCAGGGGATTATGAAAGATATCTGTGAGGGGAAGATGCCAGTTTTGAGTTTTAAGGACCAACTTTAGTTAAAAAAAAAAAAAAAAAAAAAAATTAAAAGCCTAAGTGGGCAGTCTAAACACTAAGGTGAAAAATAGCATGGGAAGACTTTAAATAGTTTTACTCAGAGGGATGGTGTTAGAAGGTAAGAAAAGTTGAAGGCTGAAAGGGGTAGGCAATGAGGCTACTAAGCTAACTGGAATTAGACCAGAAAAATCCTTATAGGCCTTGCAAAGAGTTTATATCACATATGAAAGAAAGCCTTTGACGAGTGTTAAAAAGGTGAGTGACAACGTCAAATTTTTGTTTAAGAGAAATCACTCTGGTGGGTGTGAAACATATTTAACTGGAACAAGAATGAAAGAATAATGAAGGTAGGGAGATCACAACAGACTTGAGAAATATTTAGAAGACAAAAGCAGTAACAGAATGGCGACTAGAGGAACAAACTCACAGGGAACTTTGTGTGAGTTACTGTAACACTTTCAAGGTAATTCTATTGCAGCATTTACCATAAAGTATAACAGTTACTTGTTTACATCTTGGCTCCCCATGATGCAGTTTCCTAAAGATAAGAACTCAGTCGGGCTGGGTAAGGTGGCTCACACTTGTAAATCCCAACACTTTGGGAGGCAGAGGCTGGAGGATAGCTTGAGCTCGGGAGTTTGAGCCCAGCCTGGGCAACATGGAGAAACTCCATCCCTACAGAAAATTTTTTAAAAACTAAGCCAGGCATGGTGGCTGACTCCTGCAGTCTCCAGCTACTCAGGAGGCTGAGGTAGGAGCCCAGGATGTTGAAGCTGCAGTGAGCCATGATGGTGCCACTGCACTCCAACTTGGGCGACAGAGTAAGAACCTATCTTCCAAAAAAAAAAAAAAAACCAAAAAAAAAAAACAAGGAACTCAGCGCCTGATACATAGTAGACACATCATAAGTGTTATTTAAACATAAATGCATGTAAATCCTATCAGGACATGATTTTTTGAAATGAGAAAGTCTTGGTTAAAAAAAAAAAAAGGCCTTTAATAATCCATGTGTAATAAACTTTAGTTTCAGAACTACACTGAGACCAGGTTGGGGGGGAGGGAAGAAAAAATATTTAATCCTAAAAATCAATCTCTACAGGTAAAACTAAATGTATTGAATTTTCCCTATATGAAATCAATGGAGGGAGGTTCTACCTAGTAATTTTCTCCTTGGTTTTCTACCAGTAAATAAAAATAAACCATATAATAAAGTGTCACAGTGGACAAAACAGCAGTAATTAGAAATACATCCTGCTGCCTACCATTTTGAGATTGGAAAAATAAGACCTCATTCCTCCGATTCCCCAAAGCTGTAAAAGAAGTACATTTTAATAAGGCTACCTTACTAACTAGCTCTTTATATACCATCTTACTTGATTGGAGATTACACTATCCCCCTTCTCCACAAATTAGGTAAGCCAGAACTCTTTGTAATTCAAATCCACCACAGGGGTAGAGAAAAAGATACCAAAAACAGAAAGCAAACTAAAGCAAGACTTCACTAAAAATAGCCAGGCAAAATATATCCTAATAAGGATATTGATTCAGGGCAAAAGTTCAAACGGGAAACTTTCAGGTTGTATATGTTCAGCATTTTATTCTCTGTGAATCAATCCTTGGTGCTGAATCAACAGCTTTTATTTGAATAAACTCTATGGTCCCTTGGGTAAAGAGCAATTTAGCTTCTAGGTTGACCTGTTAAATGGCATTTGCAAATGTCATTCTTTGTAGAACTTAAACACACAGCAGGTTAACAACAGTGTTTTAGTCACTCCCAGGCCTTTCAAAGTTGGTACATTTGCCTAATTTTAGGCTGCTGATGGTAATTTACTACTTTATTTCACCATCATGTCTGTTGCTATGGTTAAAAATAAACTGACTGCAAGACACTTGGAATATAACTGGCAAACATTATATCATTGATGAACATTTCTGTTTTAAACCTATTCATCAAAAAACGAAAAAGGTTAGAGGCTAGTTTTCCAGTATGTCATAAAATATTTTTCTTTCCAATACCCCACAGGTATAAGAAGCTTTATTCAATAAAGAACTTCAGCTCTATTCAAACAGCATCATTTCTTGGATCTCTTCATACCTGTGTAAACTACTACTTTAATTTTTAGGTGCTGTATCTGGCAACTGCTATTGGCAAATGATTGCTTCCTTTTAATGGAAAAATTATTCCTTTTATCCAAAAAAAGTCATAAGCAAATGACTGCAGTATTTCAAATAAATTATATACTATGTAGAAATTCCTAGTCTTGATGTACCAAGGTATTTGCAAACCAAAAACCAAAAACATTCTATTACCAAATACTTAACTTCTAAAGAGAATATAAAATGCTAAGAATTTAGAAATGTATGTATTATAGTGCCTTAACACTGTAAAAAAGACATCTCAAAAACTTTAAAGAATTTTCTACTGATAATGTTTTTATGAAGTCAGTACTTTTACACTAAGGAGAACTATAGATGGATCCCATTGGAGTCTATAAACATTACTGTGTAGAAGCCTAAAAAGGCACTGCTAGGGAAGAGTGAAAGGTATTTTTTTCTATTTTTCCTTTTTTTTTTTTTTTTGAGATGGAGTTTCACTCGTTGCCCAGGCTAGAGTGCAATGACATGATCTTGGCTCACCGCAACCTCCGCCTTCCAGGTTTAAGCGATTCTCCTGCCTCAGCCTCCCGAGTAGCTGGAATTACAGGCATGCACCACCACGCCCGGCAAATTTTGTGTTTTTCGTAGAGATGGGGTTTCTCCATGTTGGTCAGGCTGGTCTCAAACTCCCAACCTCAGGTGATCTACCTGTCTTGGCCTCCCAGAGTGCTGGGATTACAGGCATGAGCCACCGCGCCTGGCCTATTTTTCCATTTTCTTTACAAATGGGAGTTGAATCTGTAGTTCTAAACATAAAATTCTATAAATTCATGGTACAGTTGACAACATCTCTGGACCAGGTTAAAAACAAAAACAAAAACAAAAAAAACACAAGACCTTTAAGTTCCCTTATCTCTCAATGTTTTAGTTTTCTCATCTGTAAAATAAAGATAATAGAAGATTAATTTATAAGGAATCTTTCCCTTTCTGCATTTCTCTCAATGTTTTACTTTTCTCATCTGTAAAGTAAAGATAATAGAAGATTAATTTACAAGGAATCTTTCCCTTTCTGCATTTCTCTCAATGTTTTACTTTTCTCATCTGTAAAATAAAGATAATAGAAGATTAATTTACAAGGAATCTTTCCCTTTCTGCATTTCTGATTCTTTAGTAAGGTTAGGTTCTAGCACAAGGTAGCCTAAACAGTGGTAGCCTCAGGCAAAACAAAAACAAAGGAACAACAATAAGGCCGGCATGGTGACTCAGCCTGTAATCCCAGAACTTTGGGAGGTTGAGGCCGGCAGATCACGAAGTCAAGAGATGGAGACCAGCCTGGCCAACATAGTGAAAACCCATCTCTACTAAAAACACAAAAAATTAGCCGGGCATGGTGACGGGCGCCTGTAATCCCAGCTACTCGGGAGGCTGAGGCAGGAGAATCGCTTGAACCTGGGAGGTGGAGCTTGCAGCGACCCAAGATCGCACCACTGCACTCCAGCCGGGGCAACAGGGCGAGACACGAGACACGGCATCAAAACAAACAAACAAACAAACAAACAAACATCAAAAGAGCTATCAGTAAAATCAGTTCATTGGAGTAGTACTTGACTTTTCACCCAAAGAACTTTATTCAGGTTTTACTTTAGAATAACATAATTTATTTACCTACAATTCTTTTTTTGTTTTGTTTTGTTTTGCAGACGGAGTCTTGTTCTGTTGCCCAGGCTAGAGTGCAATGGCGGGATCTCGGCTCACTGTAACCTCTGCCTCCCAGGTTCAAGCGATTCTCCTGCTTCAGCCTCTCAAGTAGCTGGGATTACAGGCATGTACCACCACAGCTGACTAATTTTTGTATTTTTAGTAGAGACGAGGTTTCACCATGTTGGCCAGGCTGGTCTCAAACTCCCAGTCTCAAGTGATCTGCCCACCTTGGCCTCCCAAAGTGCTGGAATTACAGGCATGAGCTACTGTGCCTGGCCTATTCACCTACAATTCTACAAACTGATTAAACAACAAATCAAGATAAGGCTAAACAGAGAACTCACAATAAAGGACAGATCTATCACGATGTATTATAACCAAAGCCATAATAGACAATAACAACCACAATTCAGGTAAATATTAGAAAATGGTCATTTCTACTCTATTTGCAGTGTTAAAGGAAACAGTCAAAAGTAAAAGAAAATTTGATCATTTAAAAAAACATACCCAAAGAATTCACCATATAGGATACTGCATTCCTCAAAATTACCATGTAGAATTAAGTGTAAGATATAACTGAAACTATATCTGTCTTTATAGTTATCTATTCTATCCACTTTTTAATGCATCATTTGTTTTGTTCCTTCCTAAAACACCCCTCTTAACCATGAAAACAAAGTACTTCAAAGGATCCCAGATAAAGAATGACACATGCTAAGGAAAAAAACTGTGTTAGAAATTAAAGCAAATAATAAAAATAAATAAATAAAAATAAAAAAGAAATTAAAGAATAAGGGAGAGAGCAATTAAATGTAAGCACATAATTTTCAAATATACAAAGGAAAACTGACCACTTCTAATGGTGTTTTTCCATTTTAACAGATATAGAAATGTCCAATTTAAGGGAATAATTAAGGCCAAGTAAGGTGGCTCATGACTGTAATCCCAGCACTTTGGGAGGCCGAGGTGGGAGGATAACTTGAGCCCAGGAGTTCAAAACCAGCCTGGGCAACAGAGTGAGACCCCATCACTACAAAACACAAAACAAAAAATTAGCAGGGCATGGTAGCACGTCCCTATAGTCCCAGCTATAGGCACAGGGTGGGAGGCTGGGGTGGGAGGATTGCTTGAGTGGAGGAGGTCAAGGCTGCAGTGAGTCGTGACTGTGCCACTGCACTCCAGCCTGGGTAACAGAGTGAGACCCTGCCTCAAAAAAGAAAAAAAAGAGCAATTAACAAAAACCTTTAATTAAATATATTATTAATAACAACAGTCTATATTTAGCAAAAGTGAACAGAAGGGAGAGGAAGTGCTATAGCAATATTTATTGAATAGCTACTATACACCAAACACTGTACTTGGTGTTTATATACGTTGTGTCATTTAATCATCACAGCAATTTTAAAAGGATTCTTTTCTCAATATTACAGATAAAGAAACCAAGGCTTAGGAAAGGTAAGAAACTCACTCAAAGTTGCTAAATAAAAATAAAACCAGCTAACTTTGGACAGCCAAATATGTCCTCTAGTACATAATCACTGCAAATTGTTGTGTATAATTAGGCCCAAATACAAAATCTTGTAGCCTCAAAGAGAGGAATGGCTTTCCAGTAGCCTGTAGCAGTTACAGAAAAAATAACATTCTCACATATTTGATTTCAATGAGAGTATAAATTTTTTAAACTGCACATGTCGACTCAACTGCTCCAATTTTATAACTAAAACAATGGATTAATATTTTATATACATCTAAATGTAAACTTTTATATTCAATGTCTTTTGGTCCTAATAGACACAATCAGCATTTTAAGAGACAATCAATAATTTATCACAAAGTAGGTTTGACAATCCTCCAAGATTAGGACATTGAGAAATATACAGTCTGGTTTAACTTATATGCACTTTTTAAAAAGTGAAGAATGTTATTATTTATAATAAGAAAGGAAACCTCAAAATCGTTAGGTTAAACAGCCCAAATATCTATTTATTTAATAAGAACTGAAAGCAGAAAATTGTGCTTAATTTTGCCCAAATGTATTCCTTAACACTTCATATAAGAGGAGATAGGTGCCAGGCATGGTGGCTCACACTTGTAATTCCAGCACTTCGGGAGGCCAAAGCAGGAGGGTTTCCTGAGCCCAAGAGTTCAAGGTCAGCCTGAGCAACACAATGAGACCCTGTCTCATTGTAAATTAAAACAAAATTAGCCAGGTGTGGTAGTGCATGCCTATAGTCACAGCCTCACTTACTCGAGAGGCTGAGGTGGGAAGATCGCTTAGGCCTGGGAGGTTGCGGCTGCAATAAGCTGTGATGGTGCCACTGTACTCCAACGCAGGTAACAGAGAGAGACCCTGCTTCAAAAAAAAAAAAAAAAAAAAAAGAAAGAAAGAAAGAAAAAGAAAGAAAGAAGAAAAGAAATTCTCACTTCCTGTTCTGCAAGGTATCTGTAAGGATGTTTTATATTTAAAATGTTTTAAATTAAAAGAAGAAAGGCCGGGCGTGGTGGCTCACGCCTGTAATCCCAGCACTTTGGGAGGCCAAGGCGGGCGGATCACAAGGTCAGGAAATCGAGACCATCCTGGCTAACACAGTGAAACCCGGTCTCTACCGAAAATACAAAAAATTACCAGGCATGGTGGCGGGCACCTGTAGTCCCAGGTACTCAAGAGGCTGAGGCAGGAGAATGGCGTGAACTCGGGAGGCGGAGCTTGCAGCAAGCTGAGATCGCTCCACTGCACTCCAGCCTGGGCAACAGAGCGAGACTCTGTCTCAAAAAAAAAAAAAAAAAAAAAGAGGACCTAGGTGTTTGACAATCATAACATCTAAGAACACGAAGAAAATATTTAGGATCCTGATCTTCTCTTACTCAGTTATTCACTGGTGGTCTAGGATAGAGCTACACAGATGGAAACAAAGCTACACATCTCCACACAAAATCCATCAAAACCAGTAATATACTTCAGTTACTCTTCAGTAGTAGGTTGAATAGTGTCCCACAAATACTCACATGCACCGGAACCTCAGAATATTTCCTTATTTGGAAATAGGGTCTTTGCAGATGTAATTAGTTAAGGATCTCAAGATGAGATCTTAACTTAGATGGGCCCTAAATCCAATGACTACTGTCCTCATAAGAAGAGGAGAGAACACAGAAAGAGTGTCAAGAAGGCAATGTAAAGATGGAGGTGAAGATTGGAATGATGAATCTACAAGCCAGGGAACAACAAGGATTGTTCACCAGAAGTTAGGAGAAAGCAGAGAACAGTTTTTCCCTCAGAGCCTTTCTCCAGAAGGAACCCATCCTTGTTGACACCTTGATTTTGGACTTCTGGACTCATGAATGGTGAAAAAATAAACTTCTATTGTTTTAAGTCACCCAGTTTGTGGTCATTTGTTATGAAAGATATAGAAAACCAATATAACTTCTTATAATATCTTGTTATAACCACTGAGTTAATTTATTTCATTATCACAATAAATTAAACCATGAGACTATCTATAGAAGCACTCTGGGGAAAAATGCTATATAAATGTATGGTGGTACTCTAACATCATCACCATTCCTGTCATTGTTAAATCAACACATATGTATCTATAATACTAACTCTTTTTAAAAAAAAAAAAAAAGTGTATACTTTTCCAAAGACAGAGACATCCGAAGTCACCTAAAAACAATCAAACAAACAAACCAACCTCTCAAATTAAACAAATGGGTTATATCAAAGTCTCTTCAGTCTGTTTCTCAAAGAAACTTTAGGATAGGAAGACCAGTGGCCTGAAAGTCAGCAGACCTTAGTTTTGGCTTTAATCACTAATTCATGATCAAGTTATTAACTTCTATGGGTGTCCAATTTCTTACCTATAAAGCAAAAAGTTTAACAGGAACTAGATAACCTCTAATGTCAAACGCTCGACTATCACATAGTAGAGTTTCTTTTTTCCTTGTAAACAAGTAAAACTAAAACCCAAATTATTTAGGCTAGAGATACCCAAACTGGAGACAGTGTGTGAGTGGAAAATTAAGAATTTCATAACCAAAATAGGGAAGAAAAATCCTAAGTGAAAAGGCAAATGTTACAGCAACTAAACTAACCAATCCATTTGTGCTAGGATAAGTCTTATTTTTGGCGAGTAAGTGACATTAAAAAGGAAGAAGTGGAAAACATGATCAGTGACTGAAGTAAGCAAAATTGAGGTTTATAACTGCTACTTAATCATGATTTTGCTGTATGAGTGTTAGACAACAAACATCAACTAAATACCCACTTTTCTACCACCAGATATTAGAAGTCTACTATTTCAGATTTTCCATTTACAAGAAATTTTAAGCCTCATGAGAATTTTTTGAATCCATGAAATAAAGTACTCTGATAAGTTTAAGGAATATAAAGCAGTAACTCTGGGTTGACGGCTGACCCATATATCAATAATCCTTAAATAAATACAAAAGACAGTGTTACTCCTTTATATACATGAACAAGGCGGAATTCAGAGAAATCAGGCAATTTATCCAAAGTTATACAGACTGTCAAGAACAAGGATTCAAATCTCTGCTTTCTAAAACCCAAAACCTGTGTTCTTGTTAACTATTAAGATACACTGCCTCATATGGTGGTTACCATCAGATGGTTGTGACAAGGTTTTTGGTCTGAGCCCTATTTTACACAGGTGGTCAGCTGGTAAAACTTCATCAGGCTGATTTATATTCCATGTGATTTGCTGAATATATACTATTACTTATTTAAAAATTAATATGTGTTTGTATATACATACTCCCTCCATGCTTTAGTCGGGGCTCTTAAAAAAAAAATCCAATTCAAACTAGCTTCAACAAAGGGGAATTCCTTAGAAGATAACGGCTGAACTACTCAAAGCTAATCTCGGGGTAGAGAGAATCCAGAGACCAGAGTACCATGATGGCCTGTGGTTGTCTCTTTCCTATTCATGACCTCTAGTGCTATCTCATTTCCTCCTTTCCACAACTTTCTCCAATACGGTAACACGTCTAGAGATAGCTCCAGACTTTCGTCCTTGTTAACTCCCCCATGAAAGAAGCAAGAGTCTTTTCTATCAGCTCTAATTTTTGAAAAGTTTATAAAAGGACAGCTTAGGTCACTGCACAACCTGGACTGATCACTGTGGCCAAGGGGATGAAGAATCATCTCTGGCTTTGCCTTAACCATGTATCCACCAGTTTGGCCGGATCAAAGGAAGAGTATTCGTAGCAAAAACATGGTCATTAGAGATATTCTTAAGTACTGAAAGACACTCTAATTTATCATCTATTTTATTGCAAGTCATAAGATAGTTACTATTATTATTTTTAAGAGTGATATAGTCATCCCTCAGTATCTGTGGAGGATTAATGCCAGGACCACTTGCAGATATTAAAAATCCATGAATCCTCAAGTCCCTTATATAAGATGGTGTAGTATTTGCATATAACATATGCATATCCTCTCATATACTTTACATCATCTCTAGATTATTTATAATACCTAATATGATATAACTGTTCTATAAACAGTGGTTATACTGTATTGTTTAGGGAATAATGGCAAGGGAAAAAAAAGTCTGTACATGCTCAGTACACACACAACCACCCATTTTTTAAAAATACTTTTAAGCCAGGTATGGTAGCTCACACATGTAATCCCAGTACTTCGAGGCTAGAAGTTGAAGGCCAGCCTGGGAAATACAGCAAGACGCCACCTTTACAAAAAATTTAAAAATGAGCCGGGTGTGGTGGTGCGTGCCTGTAGTCCCAGCTACTTGGGAGGCTGATGTGGGAGGATCATTTGAGCCCCGAAGTTCTAGGTTACCGTGAGATATGATCACACCACTGTACTCTAGCCTGGGAGACAGCAAGGCCCTGTCTCTAAAAATAAATAAATAAATAAATAAATAAATAAATAAATAAAAATTTTTTAAAATGTATTTTTGATCCACAGTTGCTTGAATCTACAGATGTGGAGCCCACAGACCTTGAGGGCTGACTGTACTTCATATTTATTGACAATTTATAAACCACTTAAACACTTATTTTTATTTTTTAGAGATGAGGGTCCTGTTATGCTGCCCAACCTGGACTCAAAATGTTGGACTCAATCAATGCCTCAGCTGTGTAAGTAGCTGGGACTATAGGTGTGCAACATCATACCTGGTAAAAAATTTTCAAGAAACCTTATTTAGATTATTGGAGCAAGATGGCCAAATAGCAATCATGCTAGCAATCATGCTCCCAGAAGGAACACCAAATTGAACAAACTACACAAGAAAGCACCTCCATAAGAACCAAAAATCAGGTGAGTAAACACAGTACTTTGTTTTAACCCTTATCAGGGAAAGACACACTGAAAAGGGTAGGAAAGACAGTCTGGAATTGTCAACACCACCCCTCCCACATTCCCAGTAGCAGCCGTGTGGCGTGGACAGAGTATATCAACGTGCTTGGGGGACAGAAAGTGTAGTGATTATGAGACTTTGCATTGGAACTTGGTGCTGCCCTGTCACAGTGGAAAGCAACATGGGGCAAAATTCAGCTGGTGCCCATGGAGGCAGCATTTAGACCAGTCCTAGGCAGAGGGGTATTATCCAGCCCAGCAGTCAGAAACTGCATTCTGGCTAGCCCTACCACTACAGACTAATGCCTTCTGGGGTCCTAAATAAACTTGAAAGGCAATCTAGGCCACAAGGACTGGAATTCTTAGACAAGTCCTGGTACTGTGCTGGGCTCAGAGCCAGTAGACTTGGTGTGCACGCAACCCAATGAGATAGCAGCTGGGGTAGCCAAGAGGATGCTTGCACCACTCCTTCCCCAACCCCAGGCAGCGCAGCTCACAGCTCTGGGAGAGACTCCTTCCCTCCATTTGGGGAGAGGAGAGTGAAGAGTAAGGAGGACTAAGAAGACTTTGTCTTGGAACTTGGATAGTAGGTAAGCCACAACAGAATAGGGCACTGGACAGAGTACTGAAGTGCCCATTCCAGGCTGTAGCTCCCAGACAACCCTTCTAGACACCCTGGGACAGAAGGGAACCCACTGCCTTGAAGGGAAGGACACAGTCCTGGCATGATTCATCACCTGCTGACTGAACAGCCCTTGGGTCTTGAATACACGTAAGTGGTACCCAGGCAGTACTCACTGCAGGCCTTGGGTGAGACTCAGGGTCCTGCTGGCTTTGGGTGTGACCCAGCACATTCTCAGCTGTGATGGCTACAAGGAATAATTCCTTCTGCTTAAGGAAGAGAAAGGGAAGAGTAAGGGGGACTTTGTCTTGCAGCCTGGGCACCAGCTCGGCCACAGTAGGGTAGAACACCAGGCAGACTCCTGGGTTCCTTGATTCCAGGCCTTGGGTCCCGGTCAGCATTTCTGGACCCAGCATGGGCCAGAGCAAAGCCTGCTACCCTGAACGGAGAAAACAGGCCTGGCAGCACTCACCAAACACTGAATGAAGAGCCCTTGGTCCCTGAGCGAACACTGGCAGTAGCCAAGCAGTACTTGCTGTGGGCTTGAGGTGGTGGTGGCCACAGGGAGAAACTCCTACATGAGCAAAGGAGAAGGAAGAGTGCAAAGAACTTTGTCTTGTGGCTTGGGTGCCAATGCAACTGCAGCAGAATAGAGCATGAAGTAGATTTCTAAGATTCCTGACTCCAGGCTCTGGCTCCTGGATGGCATTTCTGTACCTGCCCTGGGCTAGGGTCGGGGGTGCGGAGAGTGGGGCAGGGGAGCTTGATGCTCTGGAGGGAAGGATGCAAGCCTAGCTGGATTTACTACCTGCTGACTGAAGAGCTCTTGGGCCTTGAGTGAATGTTAGTGATAGCCCAGGGAGTGGTCGCTGTAGGCCTTGGGCGAGACCCAGTGCCATACTGGCTTCGGGTCTAACCTGCACAGTCCTAGTAGTGGTAGCCAAAGGAGTGCATGCACTACCCTTCCCCCAGCTCCAGGCAGCTCAGCAGACAGAGAGACTCCATTTGTTTGGTGAAAGGTAAGGGAAAGGAAGAGACTCTCCCTGATAATCCAGGGAGTTTTCCCACTTCTTACTCAAGATAACCAAAGCAGTACCTGCACAAGTCTGCAAGAGTCACTGCATTACCAAGCTTGGGTTGCCCCCTAATGCAGATACGGCCACAATGACCAAAGATTTAGATCACAAAACTAAATTCCCTTTGAATACTTGGAAATCCTTCCCAAGAAGGATAGGTACAAACAAACCCAGACTGCAAAGAATACAATAAATACCTAACTCTTCAATGTCCAAACATCAATGAACACCCACAAACATCAAGAAGATCCAGGAAAACATGACCTCACCAAATGAACTAAATAAGGCACCAGTGACCAGTTCCAGAGTGACAAAGATATGTGACTGTTAAGACAGATAATTCAAAATAGCTATTTTGAGGAAGCTCAATGAAATTCAAGATAAAAAGGAGAAGGAATTTGGAATCCTATTAGAAAAATTTTACAATAAGATTGAAATAATTTTAAATGTAAATCAAATTCTGGGGCTTCAAGATACACTGGCTGACTTTAAAAAAAAGAGAAAGAAAAAAAAATCTGGAGCTGGGTGGCCAGGCCCGGTGGCTGACACCTGTAATCCTAACACTTTGGGAGGCCAAGGTGAGCTCAGAAGTTCAAGACCAGCCGGACAACACGCTGAAACCCTGTCTCTATTAAAATACAAAAAATTAGCTGGGTGTGGTGGTGCACGCCTGTAGTCCCAGCTACTCAGGAGGCTGAGGCATGAGAATTGCTTGAACCCAGGAGGCAGAGGTTCCAGTGAGCTGAGATCACACCACTGCACTCCAGCCTGGGCAACAGAGCAAGACTCTGTCTCAAAAAAAAAAAAATCCAGAGCTGAAAAGTTCAACTGACATACTAAAGAATACATTAAAGTCTGTCAACAGCAGAACTGATCAAGCAGAAAAAAAGAATTAGTGAGCATGCTATTTGAAAATACAGTCAGAAGAGACAAAAGAAAAAAGAATAAAAAAGAATGAATCATGCCTACAAGATCTAGAAAATACCCTCAAAAAGGCAAATCTAAGAGTCACTTACTTTTTTTTTTTTTTTTTTTTTTTTTTTTTCTGAGACGGAGTCTCGCTCTGTCGCCCAGGCTGGAGTGCAGTGGCCGGATCTCAGCTCACTGCAAGCTCCGCCTCCCGGGTTTACGCCATTCTCCTGCCTCAGCCTCCTGAGTAGCTGGGACTACAGGCGCCCGCCACCTCGCCTGGCTAGTTTTTTGTATTTTTTAGTAGAGACGGGGTTTCACCTGTTAGCCAGGATGGTCTCGATCTCCTGATCTCGTGATCCGCCCGTCTCGGCCTCTCAAAGTGCTGGGATTACAGGCTTGAGCCACCGCGCCCGGCCGAGTTACTTACTTTTAAATGGAGGTAGAGAGAGAGATAATTGGGGTAAAAAGTTTATTCAAAGAGATAATAACAAACCTAAAGAAAGATATCAATATTCAAGTATAAGAAGTTCATAGAACACCAAGCAGATTTAACCCAAAGACTACCTCAAGGCATTTAATAATCAAACTCCTGAAGGTCAAGAATAAAGAAATGAGCCTAAAATTAGCAAAAGAAAAGAAACAAATAACATGCAATGGAGCTCTAACACATCTGGCAGCAGACTTATCCGTGGAAACCTTACAGGCCAGGAGAGAGTGGCAGGACATATTTAAAGCGCTGACGGAAAAAAACTTTTACCCTCTAATAGTATATCCAGGAAAAATATCCTTCAAACATAAAGGAGAAATACTTTCTTAGACAAACAAAAGGTGAGAGATTTCATCAACACCAGATCTGCCCTTCAAGAAATGCTAAAGGGGGTTCTTCAATCTGAAAGGAGGTTAAAAAGCAATAAGAAATCATCTGAAGGTACAAAACACACTGGTAATAGTTAAGTACACAAACACAGAATATTGTAACACTATAGTTGTGATATATAAACCAATCATATATTGAGTAAAAAGACTAAAAGATGAACCTATTAAAAATAATAACTATAACAACTGTTCAAGATAAAGACAGTATAAAAAGATATTAATAGAAACAAAAAATTAAAAAGCAAGGGGCATAAAGTGAAAGTATAAAGTTTTTATTCCTTTTCTCTTTGCTTGTTAGTTTTTGCAATCAGTATTAAGTTGTCATCAGTTTAAAATAATGGGTTATGAGATGTTACTCGCAAGGGTCATGGTAACCTCAAATCAAAAAACCTACAACAGATACACAAAAAATAAAAAGCAAGAAATCTAATTTTTCTATTTTTAGTAGAGATGGGTTTCACCATGTTGGCCAGGCTGGTCTTGAACTCCTCAAGTGATTTGCCCACCTCAGCCTCCCAAAGTGTTGGGAATACAGGTGGGAGCCACCGTGCCCATCCAAAAGTAAACTTGAAAAAATTAACCAGGTTGGTGGCACATGCCTGTGGTCCCAGCTACTCAAGAGGCTGAGGCAGGAGGATTGCTTGAGCCTAGGAATTCAAGGCTGCAGTGAGTTATAAGTGTGCCACTGCACTGCAGCCTGGGCAACAGAGCAAGGCTGTCTCACACAAAAAAAAAAAAAAAAAAAAAAAAAAAAAAAAAAAAAAAAAAAAAACCTTTAGAAACTACACAAACACATGGAAATTAAAATTAAACAATATGCTCCAGAATTATCAGTGAGTCCATAAAGAAATGAAGAAAATTTTAAAAATTATTACAAATAAAATAGAAATACAACATACTAAAACTTAGGAGACACAGGGAAAGCAGTACTAAGAGGAAAGTTTAATCCTCTTTAATCCAATCAGCCCCTATATCAAAAAAGTAGAAAAACTCAAACAATCTAACAGTGCATCTTAAATAACTAGAAAATAAGAGCAAATCAAACCCAGAATCGGTAGAATAAATAATAAAGATCAGAGCAGTAATCCCAGCACTTTGGGAAGCCAAGGCAGTCGGATCACTTGAGCTCAGGAGTTCAAGACCAGCCTGAGTAACATAGTGAGACCCGTCTCCAAATAAAAAAAAAATAAAAAATAAAAAAGCAGAAATAAATGAAATTGAAACAAAAAAATACAAAAGATCAATGAAGTAAGTTTGTTTTATGAAAAAATAATCAACAAACCTTTAGCCACACTAAGAAAAAAAGAAGACACAAACATAATTAAAGATGAAAAGGGTCATATTACAATGAACTCTACAGAAATTCAAAGGATCATTAGAGACTACTATGAGCAACTATATGACAATAAATTGGAAAACCCAGAAGAAATGGACAAATTCCTAAACAGACAACCTACCAAAATTGCACCATGAAGAAATCCAAAATCTGAACAGACCAATAAGTAATGAGATCAAAGCTGTAATAAAAGGTCTCCCAGCAAAGAAAAGCCCAGGACCCTATGGCTTCACTGCTATACTTTACCAAACATTTAAGGAACTAATACCAATCCTCCTCAAACTATTCTGAAAAGCAGAGAAAGAGGGAATACTTCCAAACTCATTTTGTGAGGCCAGTATTACTGATACCCAAACCAGACAAAGACATATGAAAAAAAGAAAACTATAGGTCAGTATCCCTGATAACCACAAAAATCCTCAACACACTACTAGCAAACCGAATATAACAACACATTAAAAAGCTCATTCATCATGACCAAGTGGGATTTATCCATGGATGCATGATGGTTCAACATATGCAAATCAATCAATGTGATACATCATATCAACAAAATGAAGGACAAAATCAATCAACATTCCTTCATAATAAAAACACTTAAAAAACTGGGTATAGAAGGAATATACCTCAACACAATAAAAGCCATATATGATGGATGCATTGCTGGTATCAAACTGATTAGGGAAAAGCTGGAAGACTTTCCTCTAAGATCTGAAACACAACAAGGATGCCCATTTTGCTTCCCCCCCCCCCTCCAGTGCCCCCACATTCTGGGAAGAAAACAGATCACTTTTTTTTTTCTTTTTTGTTTTGTTTTTTTCTGAGACAGGGTCTCACTCTGTGAACTAGGCTGGAGTGAGTGCAGTGGCACAATCATGGCTCACTGCAGCCTCAACCTCCTGGGCTCAAGTGATTCTCCTGCCTCTACCTCCCAAGTAGTTGGAACTACAGGTGTATGCCACCATGCCTAGCTTATTTTTTTTCTATTTTTTTAGAGACAAGGTCCCACTATGTTGCCTGGCTGCTCTAGAACTCCTAGGTACAAGAGATCCTCCTGCCTTAGCTAAGATTACCGGTGTGAACCATCGTGCCTGGCTTTTTTTTTTTTTTTTTTTTTTTGAGACAATGTCTTGCTTTGTCTTTCAGGCTAGAGTGCAGTGGCACAAACTGGCTCACTGCAGGCTCACTTCTAGGGCTCAAGTGATCCTGCCACCTCAGCTTCCCAAGTAGCTGGAAATAAAGGGGCTTGCCACCACACCTGGCTACTTTTTTTTTTTTTTTAATTTTGTAGAGACAGGGTCAAGCCATGTTCCCCAGGCTGATATTGAACTCCTGGCTTCAAGCAATTCTCCCACTTCAGCCTCCTGAAGTTCTGGGATTACAGGCATGATCCACAATGCCCAGCCACTGCCCACTTTCACTAATGTTATTCAACACGGCAATGGAAGTCCTAGTTAGGGCAATTAGACAAGAGAAGGAAATACAAGACATCCAAATTAGAAAGGAAGAAGTCCAATTATCTTTGTTTGCAGATGATATGATCTTTTATTTGGAAAAACCTAAAGACTGCACCAAAAATCTATCAGAACTGATGAACAAATTCAGTAAAGTTGCAGAATGCGATCAACGTAAAAAAATCAGTAGCATTTCTATATACCAACAGTGAACAATCTGAAAAAGAAACCAAGAAAGTAATTCCATTTACAATAGCTACAGATAAAATAAGATACCTAGGAATAAACTTAATCATGCAAATGAAATGTCTCCACAGTGAAAACTACGAAACACCGATGCAAACAATTAATATTGTTAAAATATGCATACTACCCAAAGCAATCTACAGATTCAATGTAAGCACTATCAAAATGCCAACGACATTCTTCAGAGAAATAGAAAAAATAATCCTCGAATTTTATCTGGAACCACAAAAGACCAAGAATAGCCAGACATTCTGAGTGAAAAGAACAAAACTGGAGGAATCATATTGCATGACTTCAAATTATACTACAGAGCTATTGTAACAAAACCAGCATGGTGGCCGGGTGCGGTGACTCACGCCTGCAATCCTAGCATCTTGGGAGGCCGAGGTGAGTGATCACTTGAGGTCAGTTCGAGACCAGCCTGGCCAACTGAAGAAACCCCGTCTCTACTAAAAAAAAAAAAACAAAAATACAAACACACACACACACACACACACACACACACACACACATAAATTAGCCAGGCATGATGGTGCATGCCTGTAATCCCAGCTACTCCAGAGGCTGAGGCATGAGAATCACTTGAATCCAGGAGGCAGAGGTTGCAGTAAGCCCAGATCGCGCCACTACACTCTAGCCTGGGTGAGACAGAGGGAGACTCCATCTCAAAAAAAACAAAAGCAAAACAAAAAAACCCCAGCATGGTACTGGCATAAAAAAAGACATGCAGATCAGTGGAACACAATAGAAGCCCAGAAACAAATCCATATAACTACAGTGAACTCATTTCAACAAAGGTACCAAGAACATCACAATGGATGTTCTCTTCAATAAATGGTAAAATGACGCTGGGAAAACTGGATATCCATATGCAGAAGAATGAAACTAGACACCAATCTCTCATCATATACACAAATCAAATCAAAATTGATTAAATATTTAAATCTAAGACTTTAAACTATGAAACTACTACAAGAAAATATTGGGGAAACTCTCCAAGATATTGGACTGGCCAAAGGTTTCTTGAGTAATACTACCAAAGCACAGGCAACCAAAGTAAAAATGGAGAAATGCGATCACACCAAGTTAAAAAGCTTCTGCAGAGCAACGGAAAATATCAACAAAGAGACAATGTACAGAATGATAGAAAATACGTGCAAACTACCCATCTGACAGTGAATTAATAACCAGAATATACAAGGAGCTCAAACAACTTTATAGGGAAAAAAAATCTAATAATCCATTTTAAAAATGGGCAAAAGGTCTGAATAGACATTTCTCAAAAGAAGACACAAATGGCAAACATGTATATGAAAAAGTGCTTCACATTATGGATCATCAGAGAAATGCAAATCAAAACTACAATGAGATATCATCTTACCTCAGTCAAAATGGCTTTTCTCCAGAAGACAGGTAATAACAAATGCTGGCAAGGATGTGGAGAAAAGGGAATCCCTGTACACTGTTGGTAGGAATGCAAATTAGTACAGCCACTATGGAGAACAGTATGGAGGTTCCTTGAAAAACTAAAAATAGAACTACCATATGATCCAGCAAGCCCACTCCTAGGTATATACCCCAAAAAAGGAAATTAGTATATTGAAGAGATATCTGCACTCCCATGTTAACTGCAGCAGTTATTCACGATAACCAAGATTTGGAATCAACCTAAGTGTCCATCAATGAATGAATGGATAAAGAAAATTTGGTACATATACACAATGAATAGTATTCTGTCATGAGAAAGAACGAGATCCTGACACTTGCAACAACATGAATGGAACTGGAGGACATTATGTTAAGTGAAATAAGCCAGGCACAGAGAGACATACTTCACAGGTTCTCACTCATCTGTGGGAGCTAAAAATTAAAAGAACTGAACTCATGAAAATGGAGAATAGAATGATCATTACCAGAGGCTGGAAAGGGTAGTAGGGATGGGAAACAGAGATGGTTAATGGGTATAAAACCACAGTTAGATAGAATGAATAAGATCTAGTACTTGACAGCACAACAGGGTGACTACAGTCAATAATAATTTACTGTACAATTTAAAATAACTAAAAGAGTATAATCAGAACATTTGGAACACAAAGAAACGATAAACGCTTGAGGTAATGGATACTCCATTTACACTGATGTGATTATATGTTTGTATGAAAATATCTCATGTACCCCATAAATATATAAACCTACTATGTACCCATAAACATAAAAATAGATTTAAAAATTATATTTAAAGTTGACTTATCCTGTCACAACCTGTGTGATTCATCCAAGGGAAGCATTACTATCTGCAGCTTAAAAAAGAAAAAACTGAGGCTCATAAAAATTAAATAACATGTTCAATATTATAAGCTGGTAAATGTCACAAAATCAAATAGAGGTCTCGATGCTATACACAGTGCTCTTTCAACCTTATTATACTATAAAGCATGGTAGTTTAAAAGTACATTCAAGAAAAGGACATAAAAGTGAAAATGTAATAAGTGCCTTTGTCTATGGCTCAGTACTTCTTTTTGGTAGATCTTAATTTTCTCTCTACTACTATAACCAGCTAAGGCAAGAGGAATGTATAGAAAACCATACCCCCTCAGAAGGCACTTCTGTGTATCACTTAGGATGCTTTCAGAAGCAAGAAACTAAAAAACCCAACTTCAAATGACTGAAAAAATACAGGGATTTATTGTCTCACACAGTAAGAAATCCCAAATTAGGTCATTTTCAGAACTGATTAATTTTACAGTTCATAAAGTCCTAAAAGGCTCAAGTTTTCTTTCCATCTTTCATTTCTGACATCCTCAGCCCATTAGAAAGCTCCTTTCATGGGAATTAAGTCACTATAAAAGCTTCAGGCTTGCAGGCTCATGCCTGCAATATCAACACTTTGGGAGGCTGAGGCAAGAGGATCACCTGAAGCCAGGAGTTCAAGACCAACTTGGGCAACAGAGCAAGACCCCACTTCTACAAAAAAGCAAAAAAGGAAGAAAACTACCCGGGCATGACAGTGCAAGCCTGCAGTCCCAGCTACTCGGAAGGCTGAGCAGGAGGACTGCTTAAGCCCAGGAGTCAGAGACTGCAGTGAGCCATGGCTGTGTCACTGCACAACAGATTAAATGACAGAGCAAGACAGGCAGGAAGAGCTGAGAAGAGAAGAGAAGAGAAGAGAAGAGAAGAGAAGAGAAGAGAAGAGAAGACTAATTTCAGGCAACGTGCCTCACCCACCAATGTCCCAAGACAGGAAGGCAACCCTCTATTTCATATCATTATACTGTATTATTTAATATATGTAAAGCACTGAAAAAGTGGCACATAATAAGTATCACATAAAGTTTGCTATTATTATTATTGGTTGTTTTTAGGATGTGAGAGACTTTTCCCAGAAGGCTTCATTTCTCATTAGCCAGAATTGGAATACATGTCCCATTCTATGCCAATCACTGGCAAAGGAAACAGAATGCCATGATTGGATTAGACTTACCAGGATTCACCCCCTCTAAGACTCTGGATACACATTCTTTGGCTATAAAGCCTGTGGAGAGGAATGAATTCCTTAACAAAGTAGAGGCTCTTCCACTAGGAAAAAAGGTCAGGAACAATTTTGGGTAGGAAACCCCTATATGGCAGTCTTCCACACATCCTTTCTTCTCAAGGAGCTAAAAGAGAAGGAGTCTGGAAGGACCTTGGGGCTTGTTCTCACAACATGGAGAAAGGAATAAGCCAACTCTAGAAAAGCAGTAAGAAAAAAGAGGCAGACGGACACATCTGATGGTGCTCTCGTCCTGGGATTAAGTCAACCCTGAGAAAAGCTTCACCACTAAGCACGGTTTAGCTTGAAAGCCAATAAATTTCCCTCTTTAAGATAGTTTGAGTTAGATTTGTCTTACTTGCAAAAGAATCCAGGAGACTGATGGAGGAAGGATAATATTAAATGACTGCACATGGTTTTGGAGTTGAAAGCTGAGACTTAATACTTTTGAACCATCCGTGCAACCTTAGGCAAGTTAGTACTCTGAAATGCCCTACACATACTTAAGTACACACACACACACACACACACACACACACGTGCACATGCCCACACGCACATTAAACATGGCTGAACTTTACCAAAAAGGTGTTCCCAACTATTTACAATTGATAGCAGTTACCAGTCAAGTTCATATTACTCAGGCTAGTTTCTCATTTAAATTACTAAATGAATCCCAGTGCTGGCTCATATTTAAAAGTCGTTAAACATATTCATTAGTTTTCTCATTGCCAATTGACTCCTTAAAGACAATGACCAAGATCCGTATCATACAGTTCTTCCTTAGCCCTGTAAGCTAAATTCACTATTTTACTATCACTATACAATGTTGCTAGTGCTTTTTTTTCCCCCTTTTAAATTTGGGGAGTTTTTCTAAGCCACTTTTCTCCTATATATTTATCCAGTGAAAATAGAACCTCATTCTCTCATAATTTTATCTGCACAGTCACAGTGGAATCTTACGGGTCATTATATTGTTTAAAAGAATACTCAGGGTGTCAATTATCTTTGAATACATGTAACTTCAGGTCCCTATTTCAAATAACTTCCAAAAGATAAGTAACTCCATTCCCTATCCTTGGAAATGAGAAACTAGAAATATGAAAGCAGAGTATTTTGCTACAAAACACATTCAGTAGCTCATTATTAACTAAAAACTATTCTGGTTTCTCCCCTGCTATCATTCTTGTTGCATTAACAGTTCCTCCAAGTTAATAACTGAAAATTACTTCAGACCAATAGGAACTTTAAAATTATTCATAACTATGAAGGCTACAACAGCATAAAATGAAGTTTAAAATTGGATATTAAAGGACTTTTAAAATCTCAGAGTAAACCATGCATAGAATAATTTATTTAGGCCAGTTGCAATGGCTCATGCCTATAATGCCAGCACTTTGGGAGGCTGAGGTGGGCAGACTGCTTGAGGTCAAGAGTTCAAAACCAGCCTGGCCAACATAGCAAAACCTCATCATTACTAAAAATACAAAAATTAGCTGGCTGTAGTAGCATGCGCCTGTAATCCCAGCTGCTCGGGAGGCTGAGGCAGGAGAATTGCTTGAACCCAGGAGGCAGAGGTTGCTGTGAGCCAAGATAGCACCACTGACTCCAGCCAGGGCGACAGAGTGAAACTCCATGTCAACAAAAAACAAAACAAAACAAAAGAATAATTTATTTAAAAATACTTGATAATTAAGTAGAATTTCTGTACACATTTATAATAATTTAAAAGTTTGTTTTCATTTTCTCCTGGAAATATCATATCTGATATTATAGCTCATGTTCAAAAGAGTTTACAAATCAAGTGATGGCTTTTGGCCATTCAATATTCAAATATAAATATAAAAATGTCACAATTTTCTAGTGGAGAAAGGTGACTCTAAAGTGAGTTATGGCTGGGCATGGTGGCTCAGGCCTGTAATCCCAGCACTTTGGGAGTCCAAGGCAGGAGGATCGCTTGAGGCCAGAAGTTTAAGACCAGCCTGGGAAACATGGTGAAATCCCATCTCCACAAAAAAATACAAAAATTAGGTGGGTGTGATAGCATGCATAGGCACATAGTTCCAGCTAGTTGGGGGGCTGAGGCAGGAGGATCATTTGAGCCCAGGAGGTCGAGGCTGCAGTCTGCCGCGTTCACACCACTGCACTTCAGCCTGGGTTACAAAGTGAGACCCTCCCTTAAAAATAAAAAGAAGTGAGTTACTACCAAACAAATATTCAAGAAAATGAAGATAAATGTTTTTGGCTTTTATTTACAAGGATACTACTCAGTATAAGCTGGATACTATTGAATGATAGTTACAAAATCAAAGAGCATTACAATATTAAAACTTTTAAAAATCATATAATCCAGGGCTTCTTAACCTGGGTTTTAAGATAGATGTGATATTTTCTGTGTATGTACATTATATACATTTTTCTCAAAATATGATCCTTAGCTTTCAACACAATTTCAAAGGGGTCCGTGATTGAAAACAGGCTGAGAACTATTAGTTAGTCAATGTAGAAAAGTGGAAATTGATGCTCAGAGAAATAAAGTTATTTGCCTGTGGTTAATCAGTAAGTACAACTGCAGTTCTCCTGCCTTCATTTCACTGACGCATAAACATCTCTAAAAATTTTTTTAATAAGCATATATTTAAGAGACAAACAGATCTGTATGACCTAAGCCAGTGAGGGGAACCCTCAGGCTAATGATAAAAGAAAATATTAAGATGGCAGCTGGGAGACATGACTTAAGAACAATCTATTCAGTATGGACTAGATAAAACAGAGAGTTCTAGGAGGGTCAGTTCCAAGAAAGGAAAAAAGGAAGAGATAATACCTGAATATGACTGACTGCAACAAAAGAAGTGTTACAATTTCATCAGAGACTTAGTAAAAGAATTTGAAAAACCAAGCAAAGGGAAAGAAAAGTTACACAGATTGGAAATATTACAACATAACACATCTTTAAATGATACATACACAAACATAATAATGTAAGCACCAAATACTGATTTAACCAAAATTTGGAGTCACTGGGACGATAGAGGGAGGAAACTTAGGGGAAGCTTATAAAAAAGCTAAATCCTAATCATATAGTCAGAAGTCAACAAGTAACATCTACAATAAAATGACCAAGAAAAAACAAGGCAGGCATGCTTCAAAACATGAAATATCATTTTTAAAAATGGTGTTATTCAACAAAGGCTGTCTTAGAGCATAGGTCAGCAAACCAAGGCCTACAGGCCAAATCTAGACCCTTGCCTGTCTTTGTAAACTAAGTTTTACTGGAACACAGCCACGCTCATTAATTTTACATATTGTCTATGGCTGCTTTTGTGCTACAATGGCAACGCAAGGTTGAGTGGTTGCAGCAGAGACCTATGACTCAAAACCTAAATTATTTACTATCTGTTCATTTAAAGAAAAAGTCAGTCAATCCAATCCTAGTTTAGAACGTTGTATGACATTTTGTATCTCTGACTCCTACATATAAATGCCAGTATTCCATCAAAAGCCATTAGGATGAGGAGTGGGACTCCTCATCTTTGAAACTTTGGTTTCAGAACCACTGAGCTATAAAGATTTTAAAATGATTGCCTCTGGGGGAGCAAAACTCAAAGACTACGTAAGGATAGGGATGGATAGTATTGCAGGCTGCCTTTTTTTTTTTTTTTTTTTTTTTTTTTGCAATAATCCTTGAAACACTAATCTTTCAACATATTCACATGTATTTCTTCAATAAAATTAAATTTAAAAGCAAAAGGAAAAAATAGAGCAAATCAAATCCAGTTAATGGTTCTGGCAACTCCCTAATTTTTGTGATGAGCCTGGGCAACATGGCAAAACCCCGTCTCTACTAAAAATACAAGATCTAGCTGGGCATAGTGGCACATGCCTGTAGTCCCAGCTACTTCGGAGGCTGAGGTGGGAAGTTCACTTGAACCCAGGAGGTCAAGGATGCAGTGAGCCGTGATTGTGCCACAGCACTCCAGACTGGGTTAACAGAGTGAGACCCTGTCTTAAAAATAAATAAATAAATATATAATAGAATATGTGATTACATTTGCTAGTATATTTTATGACATTTCTTATAGTTGCTCTGGAGAATATTTTGGTTGCATGTATCCAAAGCTGCCAGGTAAATGACCCTTGGATAAGAGGGTCATTTCAGTTACAGGGCTAACTTCAGTTACAGGGCTAACTGAATCTGAGTATAATATTTCACACCCTCTGATCCCAAAAAAGGTCAGTCAACCAGGTATGTTCTATAAATGATCTTCAGTAAACTCTAAAGTGTTTAATGTAAAAAGCCAAACAGAGAAAAAGTTTATTAGGTAGAAATTAGAAAAGAGAAAAACTTTCAAAGATACAGACAGGAAAATGTTTAAAGTTTTTTTTTGTTTTGTTTTCCTTAATTTACAATTTTATTTAGCTCTTTAGCTAAGCAGACTGATTTTTAACTTGACTGGAAGTTTAAAAGTTTAAAAGGAGGCACTAAAAAACACAGAAGACAATTAATAGTATATTGATATCAATACTTCCAATAAAGTACCTCATATGAAAAATGTAATTATATACCCGTGTCATGTTCTACCCAGAAAACAAATAACACATCTAAAAACAGACCATAATCCCATGCCAGCTACTAAGGGAGGTTTAGGTAGGAGGATCACATGAGCCCAAGAGGTTGAGGCTGCAGTGAGCCATGAGTGTGCAACTGCACTCAAGCCTGGGTGACACAGTGAAACCCTGTCTCAAAAAATATTCTTAAAAAAGGCCATATTCTTAGGTTTGTCTAACTTTTAAAATTACTTTTAAAATTAGTAATTTTAAAATAACTTATTTTCAATTGAACAAAATTTTAAATCATCTGTTTGGCTGGGCGCAGTGGCTCATGCCTGTAATCCTAGCACTTTCAGAGGCTAAGTGAGGCGGGCAGATCACCTGAGGTCAGGAGTTCAAGATCAGCCTGACCAACATGGCGAAACCCTGTTTCTACTAAAAATACAAAAATTAGCCAGGCGTGGTAGCACATGTCTGTAATCCCAGCTACTTGGGAGGCTGAGGCAAGAGATCGCCTGAACCCAGGAGGCAGAGGTTGCAGTGAGCTGAGATCATGCCACTGCACTCCGGCCTGGGTAAGAGAGAGACAGACTCCATCTCAAAAAAAAAAAAAAGTGTGTTTTTTCTACCATATAAGAAAAGCTTTAAATGTATCATTATATTTTGTTAACAGACACCTGAAGAATAAGGTATCAAAATGTTTTAAAATGTGAAAACAAATATAATTCACTATGTACACAAAAGATCTAAGGTATTACACGAAACAATGTAAATTTTAAAGAATATAAACAACACTCATTAGGAGTAAACAGTTTACTGTATTGTCAAAAATGCCTATATTCTTTTGGACTTTATAAAGAAAAACATTACATCGGTAAAGCTTATTTTGAAATATATGAGATGATACAGCTATTTAAAGTAGGTATGACAATCCTAAAACATCAAAATAAACACTTCAATATTTCAGGTTGTAAAACAGAGTCCCCAAAACTTTATTTTACTGAAGAATTCAGCTACTGAATTGTAACTCACAAGAAACAAATTAAAAACTGTTGATACATAACTGTTGTTACATAATAGCTCTGCTAATCTTTCTCTTAGAAAATTTAAAAAAAATGTTAATGCTTGTATAAAATGCTCATTTTATCCACTCCTGGAGATTTGCATTATATTATAATTAATCTAGCTACTTTGCTATTGTAGAGTAAAAAGTAGAGAAAAAATATTTTTCAGCATCATCCTTCCCATTTATTTAGAAGTAAAATAAGTACAAGGAAAATAAAAATAATCTTCCTTTTCCACTCAAAATCCTAACATCTATAGCATGAAATAAACATATATTTTTGAAATTAAAACATTTAGAAAGCTAAAAGTTTTGACTATCAACTTACCTTCTTTTGATACCAGACTATAGCATCTGTGACTTTGGACGCCATTTATTCCACTGAAATCACACATTGGTCATTTTAGGCTGTGCAAGAGAGAAAAACATACAAATGACTTTGTTTCCACCTTCCAAAAGGAGACAGAACAGCATGCAGACATAGCACTCTGGTTACTTGCAGAGCAAGGGGTGTATGACGAGACTTATATTACACCCTTCCTCATTACTATTTTAGCAACAGGTTCTCTTAAGTAAACAAAAATCAGTTGCCACAATAAAAGAAAGTTCTATTTACGTGAATAAATAACACTTGTTTTCTTACAAAATAGGTTGAATTGTCTCTTTTAAAAAATATTTTACATAAATTTCAGAATTTCCTAGGTTACTACCAGAAATTGTACATCTACAAATCCACATACAAGAAACCAATTAATTCAATCAGTAATGTAGTTTTTTTCTAAAAACCAGTGTCAGTTACCGTTGCTAAAGGATGGCTTAATAGAGATGACAGAATTTATAATGACATTTAATTTTCCCTGATACTCAGTAAACACAAAACTGAATTAAAATAACCCAAGAAGCCAAAAAGTATTTATGTTAAATACTAAGCCAATATTAGAGTTAATACACAGGAATAATTAACACTAAAGACTTCCCAGATATCACAGCTTGCTAACTGTCATTTAAGTAATTATGACAATCCTCAAAGATCAAAATAAACACTTTAATATTTCAGTTTATAAAATACAGTCCCTAAGTTTATTTTATTGAAAAAATTAAGCTACTGAATTGTAACTTACAAGAAACAGATTAAAACAGTTGATATGTTATATAACTGCAAATCTCTTTTAAAAATAATTAAACTAAGACAAATACCAAAAACCATTTCATAAGCATCTTTTCTGTATTTGTCTAAAACAGGATTGGTACTAAACTTAATGATTTTTTAACCCTAGACGTTATTTGAGACTGATTCCCACCAACTCCAGAATACTATTTTAGTCATAAGATGACACTGGCATAGAGGGTACTTCTAGTCTAGTGTTAAGGATTAGCCTAGAACAGGTTCAAAAGCAGTTATTGGCCCCAGAACTCATTACAAACCAGGATCATCCAAGGCCACACAGGATGATCTCAGGAAAATCCTGGGAGTAAAGCACCCTGCTGAGCCAATCCTAGTACATACAGATCTCCAACTGTAGAAACACTACTACTAGTTTGCCTCAGTAAACAAAGTACCAGAGGTTTGATATATCACTCTTGGGAGCATGCATGTTTTTTGAGCATATTAAGATTCAGATACAATAAAAATTATCAGCAAGTTCAGATGTTTAGATGATAAACCTCTAAAATTTAAAGCAGAATTTATTTAATGCCTGTATTTTTGATAGTGTTATAAACCAAATAATTTTATAACCTTTCCTAAGATATTAGTGACTCTAACTGATCAAATTCAAGCAAACTATGTTTTGAAATCCCTGACAAACAGCCTAACATAATGGAAAGAAAAGAAGGATACAGTCAAAAGACCTGAATTCAAATATTAGCTCCACTATCTATTACGTAAAATTGAAGAAGTCACTGAATTTCTCTCAACCTGTTTCTTTCACTTATAAACTAGAAATAACTGTACCTCCCCATCCCTTATAGGATCTTTGTGACCAATAAATAATATACATAAGATGCCTGCCACAGTCCAGGACATGCAGTAGGTTTTCAATTACAATTATTTTTATCATCAATTTTCACATAAAAAATTCCCCAATCTGGGAACTAGAAAGTATTTATATTTCCTTTTTTAAACATAGCAGTTTAAAGAGAAATACATGCAACCAGTTTTTGTTCACACTGAAAATAAAAACAGCTACCCAATTATCATAAGGTTACAATGTCAATTCTCAATTACATACACATGGATTATTTACAGATTTCAAAGTTCACCTCCACAAATTTCTCAGTCAGGTGTGGCTACCTTTATTTCTCTCACGAGGGTTTTTTGAGGAAGCTTTCCCTTACTGACTTAAAATTTCCCATTTTTGTTTTTCTGTCCTGGAAGCCTTTGAGTATGATTTATTAACTTTAACCACATTATATCCCAGAGGTTTTCCCCACTGATTTTGCTAGGGGACTATTCAATAGACATTACACCCTCATTATATTTGTTTGTCATGACAACTGTAAATGCTTTCCAGATTGGTTATAACCTGTCCCCTCAAGCAAAGTATGAAAAATGGTACAAAAAGATGAGAATATCAACTTTTCTCTTACCCTCTTTTCACTTTACCCAATCTTTATTGACAAATATTCCAGATTATCTAACAAAATAAAGATCCTCTTTCCTAACCCCCAACAATGTAAATAATATACATTTCATATACAAAATGTGAAAGGATTTTGTCAGTCTATTAAACATATCAGATATTTAATATATTTAGGGAATATTTAAACATTCACATATAAATAATAGTTTTTTTAAAAAAAGAAAAAGCTCAAATGAAAGTGAGAAAAATACTGCCTGCCTCACAAGAAAATAATCGCAAAGACTTTATATATATATATTTGGTTTACCTAGCTACACTTAGATAAATACCAAAAATCTAACAGCATTCTAGTTATATAAAGTGTTCTAAATATTTTAAACTATATTTATTTGGGTCTATAGAAATAAAAATTCAACGAATTTTCTTTTTTTAAAACAAAAACAAAAACAAAAAAACCTTTCTTCAGTAATGGTGATTTTCTGTGCAAACTCATTTAATAGTTTTTCCATTGTGTCAACAACCTTTCAGTCAAACTGAATGGCTCATACCTATTTTTAAAACAGGTTTTATAGCATGCTGAGATAGATTTCTGAACTGGATATCTGACAAAGCACACTCAAAGATACCCAAATTACACGTGGGTATAAACAACATGGATTAATAAGTCAAGTTATTTCATGAATAATGAAGATTATTTCTAAAGCCTTTCCAAGTTCTTTGATTCTATGATAGTACAGGAATACAGTTTTATAGTCTCTACCATCATGATAGCTCAGATTTAATGTTAAATTATCATATTAAAGTTTATTTACAGAAAAAAAGCAAAAAAACTTACTGGGGACCTTTACTAGAGGATCTTAATCTTTTTTGATCAACTGATCTGATACAAGCATGGGTATTATGATGCATAATACTTATTTATTTAGAAATAATCTAATCCTAAAACCATAGGGCTAACTGCAGGCATAATATTGGGCGGTTAACTCTAAGCTAATACTATCCTTGACACAGATTTAATTATCACACCTTAACAAAATATCTGAAATTCTTCTTTTTATTTTTTGCTTTTTTTTAAATTATACTTTAAGTTTTGGGGTACATCTGCAGAACGTGCAGGGTTGTTACACAAGTATACATGTGCGATGGTGGTTTGCTGCACTCATCAACCCGTCATCTACACTGGGTATTTCTCCTAATGCTATCCCTTCCTGAGTCCCCCACCCCGACAGGCCCCAGGGTGTGATGTTCCCCTCCCTGTCTCCATATGTTCTCATTGTTCAACTCCCACTTATGAGTGAGAATACACTGTGAATGATGGTTTCCAGCATCACCCATGTCCCTGCAAAGGACATGAACTCACCCTTTTTTATGGCTGCATAGTATTTTGTTTATCCAGTCTATCATTGATGGGCATTTGGGTTGGTTCCAAGTCCTTGCTATTGTGAATAGTGCCACAATAAACATACGTGTGTATGTGTCTTTATTTACTGTATTGATTTCCACACAAAATGCCAAAGACCAGGGTGGTGGGAAAAGATGAGTACAGAACAGATGGTATGTTAAGTCTGCCTCTACGGAATCTCAATCAAATACAGTTGAACAACATGGGGGGTAAGCTGCGCTGGTCCGCTTATATGTGGATTTTTTTCAATAAAAGTTATACCAAGTGTGCCTGCTACTCCTGCCTCCCCTTTTACCTCTTCTGCCTCTGCTATCCAGGAAGGCAAAACCAACTGCTCCACTTCTTCAACCTATTCAATGTGAAGATGACAATGATGAAGACCTTTATCATGATCCACTTCCACTTAAGGAATAGTAAATATATTTTCTCTTCTTCTTCTTTTCTTTTTTTTCCAGATGGAGTTTTCACTCTTGTTGCCCAGGCTGGAGTGCAATGGTGTAATCTCGGTATGATCTTGGCTCACTGCAACCTCTGCCTCCCAGGTTCAAGCGATTCTCCTGCTAGCTGGGATTACAGGCATGTGCCACTACATACAGCTAATTTCGTATTTTTAGTAGAGACAGGGTTGCTCCATGTTGGTCAGGTTGTTCTCGAACTTCTGACCTCATGTGATCCTCCCATCTCGGCCACCCAAAGTGCTGGGATTACAGGTGTGAGCCACTGTGCCCGGCCTATTTTCCCTTCTTTACAATTTAATAACACTTTTTCTCTAGCTTACTTTATTGTAATTATACAGTACATAAACCTATAACATATAAAATATGTATTACCTGTTTATGTTATTAGTAAGACTTCCTGTCAACAGTAGGCTATTAGTAGTTAAGTTTTGGGGTATTCAAAAGTTATAGCCAAATTTTCCACAGCACAGGGGTCAGTACCCCTAACCCTCAATTGTTCAAGGGTCAACTGTATAATAATGCCCATGAGTATTCTTTGCACAAATACGGTCTCCCACATTGTCAGATTTTTTTTGTTTTGTTTTGTTTTGTTTGTTTTTTGAGACGGAGTCTCGCTCTGTCGCCCAGGCTGGAGTGCAGTGGCGCGATCTCGGCTCACTGCAAGCTCCGCCTCCTGGGTTTACGCCATTCTCCTGCCTCAGCCTCCTGAGTAGCTGGGACTACAGGCGCCCGCCACCGCGCCCGGCTAATTTTTTGTATTTTTAGTAGAGACGGGGTTTCACCGTGGTCTCGATCTCCTGACCTAGTGATCCGCCCGCCTCGGCCTCCCAAAGTGCTGGGATTACAGGCGTGAGCCACCGCGCCCGGCCCATTGTCAGATTTTTAACCAATCCCCATGTTACAAAAATTATATCAAATACTATACAATGTTACAATGTACATCTCTCATTATCTGAACCAAAATTCTCTGTTCTGGCATGACTCTAACTAGGCTCAGAAAACAATGTATTTCCCAAAAAATTAGCCGGGCGCGGTGGCGGGCGCCTGTAGTCCCAGCTACTCAGGAGGCTGAGGCAGGAGAATGGCATAAACCCAGGAGGCGGAGCTTGCAGTGAGCCGAGATCGCGCCACTGCACTCCAGCCTGGGCGACAGAGCGAGACTCTGTCTCAAAAAAAAAAAAAAAAAAAAAAAAAAAAGAAAGAAAACAATGTATTTCCACCTCTGACACTTTGCCTGCGTTATTATTATTCCTATTCCATCCTTTTCTCCACTCATACATCCTTCTAAATCAGCTCAAATCCTACTCCTCCAAGATGAAGCTTTCTTTTTTTTTTCTTTTGTTTTTTTTTTTTTTTTTTTTTTTGAGATGGAGTTTTGCTCTCATTGCCCAGGCTGGAATGCAATGGTGTGATCTCAGCTCAATGCAAGCTCCACCTCCCGGGTTCAAGCAATTCTCCTGTCTCAGTCTCCTCAGTAGCTAGGATTACAGGTGCCCACCACCACGCCAGGCTAATTTTTGGTATTTTTAATAGAGACTGGGTTTTACCATGTTTGCCAGGCTGGTCTCGAACTCCTGACCTCATGTGATCCGCCCGCCTCAGCCTCCAAAAGTACTGGAATTACAGGCATGAGTCACCACACTCGGCCAGCTTTCATTTGGACTAAAAAATGCTGAAGCTTAATGTCTCTCTTCTAGCACCAATATATGCTCAAAAATCTGTAATTTAAATAGAAATGTAAAGCAATATGTGATCACACAGGTCACTTGGTCATATATAAATACTCTTAAAGAAAAAATGTGGCATCAGTCTTTCTTTGTCTCTAAGTACTCAGTACACTGTAATATATGGTAAAGGAAGTACAGCAGATAAAAAGCAATGACTAAGCATCAAGAGGACTGGGTTCTAGATCCAAGTTCTGATACTAAGAGCTGTGTGCTCTTGAATAAGTACTGAGTTCTCTGGACCTCAGTTTTTTCCAAGTGCCATCTAGCCAAATATTCCACAACTCAACAAAGGTTAAATAACAATTGTGTGAAAAGAAAGAGTTCAGAGCAGTCTGAGCCATGTGAGGTATGCAAGCACAGACATGTGAGTATAGGACTTCAGTCAAGCCCCTACATCCAAGCCTGGGGGGCAACTGTTTAAAGTCATTCCTTCCTGACTAGCTGCCTCACTCATTTATCTTCATGTTTCTGGAATTTGTGATACAAAGTACAATGTATAGCAAATCAATAGTTTATGTTATTTTAACATAAATTCTCAGTAAACAACTCAGGAACTGCTTCTTCTTTCCCTTTAAAAGAAAAAAAATCTTTTTTTTTTTTTTTTTTTTTTTTGAGACAAAGTCTCACTCAGTTGCCCAGGCTAGAGTGCATGGCACGATCAGGGCTCACGGCAGCTTCGACTTCCCAGCTCAAGTGATCCTTCTGCCTCAGCCCCAAAAGTAGCTGGGACTACAGGCATGTACCACGATGCCTGGCTAATTTTTTTGAATTTTAGTAGACATGAGGTCTCACTATGTTGCCCAGGCTGGAAAAATCCACTTTGAACTGCTGCTAATCAGAGAGTATATTCAGAGCAACTCAAATCTGTGCTCCCAGTTGCAATCCTCAAGCTTGATTCAAATAAACCCTCTGCTTATATTAATTTTGTTTCAGCTTCTTCCTCTCAGGTCACCAATTCCAATAATGTACAGAAGTTCCTCTGAATTCTTACTAACACACCCAAAAACATTAATATTACTTTTTTTTTTTTTTTTTTTTTTTTGTTGAGACAGAGTCTCGCTTTGTCGCCCAGACTGGAGTGCAGTGGCCGGATCTCAGCTCACTGCAAGCTCCGCCTCCCGGGTTCACGCCATTCTCCTGCCTCAGCCTCCCGAGTAGCTGGGACTACAGACGCCCGCCACCTCGCCCGGCTAGGTTTTTGTATTTTTTAGTAGAGACGGGGTTTCACCGTGTTAGCCAGGATGGTCTCGATCTCCTGACCTTGTGATCCACCCGTCTCGGCCTCCCAAAGTGCTGGGATTACAGGCTTGAGCCACCGCGCCCGGCCAATATTACTTCTTAAAAGTGTTACATATATGGAATTTAACATAGTAGAAACTGTTAGACTAAATAAAAAATATCTATTTATTTTGTTTTTAGAGACAGGGTCTCGCTGTCACCCAGACTGAAGTGCAGTGGCTTGATCATAGCTCACTGTAACATCAAACTCCTGGGCTCAAGCGACTGTCCTGCCTTAGCCTCCCAAGTAGCTAAAGTTGCATGCCACCAAACTGGGCTATTTTAAAAATTTTTTGTAGAGAGAGATGGAGTCTCACTATGCTGCCCAGGCTGGTCTTGAACTGCTGTCCTCAGCAATCTTCTTACCTCAGCCTCCAAAAGTGCTGGGATTACAGGTATGAGCCACCACGCTGGGCCCTAAAGAGCTTTTAATTTGTTAAAAGTAGTTTATATAAATCTCTTCAGGCCCTCATATTATTATTCCATTCCAACAACCTTGTATCATTCTCTGCTGCTTACAAAATAAAATCCACAAGTACTGTATTTAGACTCTCTACAATCTGACCTTAATTGTCCAACATTATTGCTCATCATCTTCTCATACAACTTGTTTCAACCATCCCATCCTTTCAACATTTTCTACCTCTGTGCCAAAATTAACACTTCTTTTTCTAAAACAAGGAAGATTGTGACAAGACCTCCAAAATTTCACTTTCTCCATATGTTTCTCCCAAATTCTTCCATTCAATATTTCTCATCCTGTTCTGTGTTCCCCTTACAGTAGCATCCCCTTTATCCAAGGCTTTGCTTTCCACATTTCAGTTACTGCAGTCACTGCAGTACAGTAAAATAAGATATTTGGAGACAGAGAAAGACCAAATTCACATAACTTTTCATTAGAGTATACTGTTATAACTGTTCTATTTTATTATTTGTTATTATCTATCTCTTACTTGCAGCAGTCCCCAACCTTTTTTAGCACCAGGGACTGGTTTTGTAGAAGACAATTTTTCCATGGCCAGAGTGGGGAGATGGTTTTGGGATGATTCAAGAGCATTACATTTATTGTATACTTTATTTCTATTATTATTACATTATAATATATAATGAAATAATTATTCAACCCACCATAACGCAGAAATCAGTGGGAGTCCTGAGCTTCTTTTCCTGCAACTAGATGGTCCCATCTGGGGATGATGGGAGACAGTGACACCCAAAGTGTGTTATGTCCAGTCTATTCCATAATCTCATTTTGGTTGCTGTCAACTATACTACAGAAAACCCTGCTTCACAAAGATAGGATGATAGAAATGGAAACAGACTTTTCAGTGTTTTTGTGGCAAGGACAGTCCGCCTTGACTTTAATCCAGAATGTATGGAGATTTGAAGTTGTCTCAAACATACTTTTAAGGCCACCATCATGTGCGACCTTAATCAGTTGATCCTCTTCTAGCATGGACAAAGTCGATACAGTTGGCTTATTCACAAACAGGTTGCAGATCCATTACTTCCCAGTTCGGGGGTGTTTTCTGGTTGGGAAGTAATGCTCAAACTCTTTTGAAAGCTGAGATAGGTGATAATGCACCAGAGCTGGGAGAAAGAAGGTCCTGGCTCAGTCTCTCTCAAAATCTCTGCTAATGTTTGAAACATGTCAAAAAAATCCCTCAATGTTCACTCGTCACCCCCATAATTCCAGTATGGCTTTGAATGCAGCCACTTTATCTACTGACTTGAACACATTTGTTGTTCTCCCCTGAAGTCACAAGCTGAGTTCTTTGAGCAGGCTGAATATGTCACACAAATTAAGCAAGTTTTGTGATCCATTCTGTGTCACTGAAATGTGCTGCCAGTGATAACAATTTTTCTAAAAATAAAAATAAAAAGCCAGGCACGGTGGCTCACACCTGTGGTCCCAGCACTCTGGGAGGCCGAGGCGGGCAGATCACGAGGTCAGGAGATTGAGACCATCCTGGCCAACAGGGTGAAACCCCGTCTCTACTAAAAATACAAAAAATTGACTGGGCATGGTGGCGGGTGCCTGTACTCCCAGCTAATCGGGAGGCTGAGGCAGGAGAATGGCATGTACCCGGGAGGCAGAGCTTGCAGTGAGCCAAGATCGCGCCACTGCACTCCAGCCTGGGGGACAGAGCAAGACTCTGTCTCAAAAAAAAAAAAAAAATCTCTGGAGAGACCTTGTAACTCAAAACCTCTGGCCACTGATCTACCTTTAGAAAGCCATCTTACTTCTGTGGATAAGAGAAGCTGTGTGTGCTCTGCATCCATTTCCTCACAGAGCTGCACAAACAGACATAAACTAAAGGCATGTACTTTAATGTGGTTGATAATTTTAATCACATCCTGAAAATGTTGGTTAAGTTTGGGTGACATTTTGTGCCTAGTCAGCATTTCTCTATGGATGACACAGTGCGTAGACACGCATGCAGAAGCAACCTCTTTGACCGAAGTAGTGAAACCAGAAAGCTGTCCAGTCATGGCAGCCACTCCGTTCATGTATATACCAACACAAAATCACCAAATCAGTTCTACAGCTGTGGTACTGGTTGGCAACAAAAGGGCACATAACATATCCTCATGCACATCCTCCTGAGAAGTATATGACACAAAAACAAGCACTACGGCCTTGTTGTCAACATCAGTAGACTTGTCAACCTGGATTGCACACCATGGTGACTCATTAATCCTAACAATTGTGCCTCAATATCCTCTATTTCATCAAAGCATCTAGTTATGGTAATAGTTGAAAAAGGAACATGTGCCACCTTCTGAACTGCAGCCTCTCCTAAAAGTTCATAACAAATGTCCTTAACAGCAAGCAGGCAGGATCAACTCTTCACCAATAGTAAACAGCTTCTTAGCTTTAGCAATACTGTTAGCCACTAAGAATAATGCTCTCAGTGCAGACACATTTGATGAAGTGGTGGCCTTCCATAATTGCTTCTGTTCTTCAGGTTCATGTTTTTTTCTTCTGAAAAACTCCAAAGCCTTATCTTTTAATGCAGGATAAGTGGTCTCCATGTGACAACGCAGTTTTGAAGGTTTCATGGCTTTGTTGGATAGCTAGTCACCACATATACAAAGCAGGCCTGGAGAATGTGAATCACCTGTTGCAATGAACCCATAATTTAAGTGGGACTCTTGTTATTCTTTTAAATGCAGCTTTCTTTTTGTTGGCAGTCTTACAGTCTTCTGCTGTCTCATCATTGGGTCTTCCCCCTTTACAAAGAAGCTCTCTAGTAATGTTTTGTTATTTACTCATTTTGGCTAAGGCTAGCTTGTGGGCTTAACCAAATCTGTGACTGAGGTAAGTGCAGTGTGAGAAAGACGTGTGGATGGACAAGGTAAGTAAAATAATAGGTGAGCCATGCATGGACTAAAATTAAGTGTTGGATTCTGACTTAAAGCCTGTCACCAGATACAGCTGTAAAAATGAAGCACTCAACTCACTGATAGGGTTTTGATATGAGTCTGCAAGCAATTTATTTATTGCGGTCTCTGTGCAGTCAAACCTCTCTGCTAATGTTAATCTGTATTTGCAGCTGCTCCCCAGTGCTAGCTAGCATCACTGTCTCAACTCCACCTCACACAATCAGGCATTAGATTCTCATAAGGAGCATGCAACCTAGATCCCTCACATACAGCTGAGAACAGGGTTCGCACTCTTATGAGAATCTAATACCGCTGCTGAGCTGACAGGAGGCAGAGCTCAGATGGTAATGCAAGTGACTGGGGGCAGCTGTAAATACAGATGCAGCTTCACTCACTTGCCCACCACTCACCTCCTGTTGTGCAGCCCACAGTTCCTGCCAGGTTGCAGACCAACTGGTTGGGGACCCTGTCTTACTGTACCTAATTTATAAAATAAACTTTATCATAAGTATGTATATGCAGGAAAAAACATAGCAAATATAGGTTTGGTACTATCTGTGGCTTCAGGTTTCCATTGGGGATCTTGGAATATAACCCTCACAGATAAGGGGGACTGCTATATACTTAATATATTGTTTTATATAGACTTTAGTGTACTTTTCTGTTTGTGCCCCTACCTCCCACCTATACGTTCTTTGAGAGTAGTCCAATGTCTTTATTATCTCTGAATTTTCCTAAAACTTTTCGCCTATATGAAACACAAATATTTACAAATCAAATTAAAAAGTTGCCAACCAAAGTACCACCACAGACTAATTAATTTAAGGGCTAGAATTGAAAACTCTACCTGTCCAACTCCTGTACTCCCCCAACACGCACATAAAAAAACATACTTTTTCATAACATTAAAGGGTACAAAGATATCATGAAGTATAATAAATATGGTTGGTTTATTTACTGATCTGTCACTCAGTCACCAATATGCAAGATTTAAAAGGTTTTATATATTGCAAATCTAAAAGGTCCAATGAAAGTACGTTAAAGTCTAGTCTAACACCATTCCTAAATGCTAAAGTTAAATATAACTCAGCTGCCTTCTCCACAACCAAAACAAGACATTTTTAGACCTTGAAAACTGGGAACAAAGTTGCTCTGCCCTTAAAAGGGTAATAAATGCTAAGGTTCAAATCACATCTTTCATATTGATACAAAAGCTAAACAAAAAGAATGCAATCTCCTACTAGTTTCAGGGCTCCTACTTTGTAATCATGTGACCTATAAATTATTACAAGTTATAGGAACAATTTTAATTCTTCATCTGGAATGAGGATAATATTTCATGGAAATGTTTGGAAGAATAAACACCACATGTTTTATGGTCAAAGTTGTAATTTTAAACGAAATGCAAAATAAGGTCTAATAAACAGCTATACATTTTCTATTATACCTGTCATAAAATGAGTATCTGTAATTTTTATTTTCCTTAATGGAACCAATGCATAGTCTGTGTACTTTGGGCTAGAAGATGATACATAATCTAAGAAGAAAAACTACAGGGAAGTAACATCTCTCTAAACCTGTACTAATAAAAGTGTTTTGTGCTGTTACAAAATCTAAGTGAATTCCTATATCTATAATCTGTTTGTTAGGAGACAGGATCTCACTCTGCCACCTAGGCTGGAGTTCAATGGTGAAATCATAGTTCACTGTAGCCTCAAACTCCTGGGCTCAAGAGTTCCTCCACCTCAGTCTCTCGAGTAGCTGGGACTAAAGGTGGACAGCATCACGCCTGGCTAATATTTTTTTATTTTTTTGCTTTTTGTGAGGCCGGGTCTCACTTTGTTGTCCAGGCTGGTCTCAAACTCCTGACTTCAAGCAATCCTCCTGCCTTGGCACCCCAAAGTGCTAGGATTATAGGCGTGAGTCACCACGACCAGCCTAGAGTTACAATTTTTTTTTTTTTGAGACGGAGTCTTACCCTGTCACCCAGGCAGGTGTGCAGTGGTGCAATCTCGGCTCACTGCAACTGCTGCCTCCTGGGTTCAAGCAATTCTTGTGCCTCAGCCTCCCAAGTAGCTGGGATTACAGGTGCATGCCACCACACCCAGCTAATTTTTGTATTTTTAGCAGATAGTACCAAACATACATGTTGCTATCTTTTTCCTACATAAATTTTGTATTTTGAATTTTTAGGGTTTCACCATGTTGGCCAAGCTGGTCTTGAACTCTTGACCTCAAGTGATCTGCCCGCCTCGGCCTCCCAAAGTGTTGGGATTACAGGCGTGAGCCACTATACATGGCCTAGAGTTATAATCTTGATACTAACCACAAAGCCCTCTGCAGAATTTCCTGATGGGTACAACCAACCCACCTGATATGTCTTTTAAAGCAACTTTTTAAATTTCAGGGTTTCTTAACTTCAGTATTACTATTACCAACCAAAGTACAACCACAGATGAATTAATTTACTCTACCATTCCTTGAGCATTATTTGGGTTTTTTGTTATTTTGTTAAGTACTTAAATGTCCTTTAAATAGCTAATTATAATGTACTGGCTTTTTCTTTTATTTGACTGCTGTGCTGCTTAGAAAAATCAGTAATGAAATATGATCCATTTAAATGGTTTAACTTCCTCATTTACTCAGAGGAAAGTTTTACCACCAACCTATCAGGCTCAATTCAAACATGGACATGTTATTACTCGTTTTCAGTAGAAACATTCTAAATTAGTGTTCCAGGTACTCTTTATCAAAATAATAATGGATTAAATGATATCTAAATGGCTTAAAGAGTTAACTAAATGGCTTAAAGAGTTAACAGACCTTAAAAATGACTTAGAGATTAAAATTTGCTAACAATACCTCATCATCAAAAATGAGCTGGGCTCAGTGGCTCGCACCTGTAATCCCAGCAATTTTGGAGGTTGAGTCGGGCGGATCATGAGGTCAGGAGTTCAAGACCAGCCTGGTCAATATGGTGAAACCCTGTCTCTACTAAAAGTACAAAAAGTAGCCGGGCATGGTGGCACATGCCTGTAATCCCAGCTACTCGAGAGGCTGAGGCAGGAGAATTGCTTGAACCTGGGAAGCAGAAGTTGCAGTGAACCAAGATCACACCATTGCACTCCAGCTCTGGGTGACAGAGCAAGACTCTGTCTTGAATTTAAAAAAAAAAAAAATGCAATTAAATAAAATTTGAACATTGCTTTAGAGATGTTTCAGCCACTATCTAATCATTTAAAAAAATATTTACTGAACATTTACTAACACTGCACAGTAATCGACCCTGAGGATACAACAGTGTACAACAAACAAGATGGCTGCCCTGATGAAACCTGCGTTGCACAGAGAAGATACAAAATGATCAAGACTTGTGTTGAGGAAGTGCCCTAAACAAACAGGGAGATGATTGGGACTGGATGGGATACTTTTGGAAAGGATGGCTAACAAGGTCCCCTCTCAATACTCTGAATTGAGATCTGAAGGATAACAGCCAGCTATGCTAAGAATTAAGAAAAGGACATTTCAGGCAGCAGGAAGAGCAAACACAAAGACCTTGGGACACAAATGGCAGTGGTTCAAGATAAAGTCTGAGAAGGAGATAGGAGGCATCAGGTCATAGATGCCATAGCAAGTAATTTTGTTATAAATAAAACAGAAAGTAATTGAAGTGATCCCAGCAGAGCAGTGACCATCCAATTTCCAAAAGACCATTCTTATTGTGGCACAGAGAATGAACAGGACTGCAAGGCTCAGAGTGGAAGTTGTGAGGCTAGTTAACAAAGTATGATCACAGTTCCACGCAAAAGAAGAGGATATAGTGGGCTCAGAGGCAAGTAGTATAGATGGACTAGAGGTAGTTTTGAGTCATATGTATGGGTAAAATCAACAAAATCTAGGAATAGACTGGGATGGGGCAGGTTGAGGGAGGGATTAAGAAGAAAAGAATCTAGGTTTTTGGCTTAAACCATTTTCTGAGACAGAAAAAAACAATGGTTATGAAAGGAAACACAAAAATTTAGTTTGTGGCCTGTTAAGTTAACCATAGCTACAAAACATAAAAATAAAGAAGTCAAAGAAGAAATAAACTAAACAGAGGGGTAAGAGTTTATTTATTTATTTATTTATTTTTGAGACAGGGTCTCACTCTGTTACCCAAGCTAACGTGCAGTGGAGCAATCATGGCTCACTGCAGCCTGAACCTCACCAACTCAAACGATCCTCCTGCCTCAGTCTCCCAAGTAGTCAAGACTACAGGTGCACACCACCATGCCCGGCTAATATTTTTTTTTTTTCCGCACTATGTTGCCCTGGGCTCAAGCAATCCTCCCACCTCAGCCTCACAAAGTGCAGCGATTACAGGCATGATGAACCATCATTCCCACCTGAGATTTTTTTTTAAGATGCAGAATCATAAAGAGTATGATTTCATTTTACCAAATAAATAGACACAGTGGGCCGAGGCTGCACCACTGCATTCCAGCTTGGGTGACAAAGCAAGATTCCGTCTCAAAAAGAATAAGTAAATAAAAATAAAATGAAAATAAAATATTAATTTAATTTTCCATGAATTCTAAGAAAAGAAAATGAAAATGGAAGAACTCACGAACTTCAGGTGTCTTGCCACAAGAGTTATTTAGGTCTTAAAACATCCTCCTAACATTTAGAAAAAAGTTTCCTTAGCTTATAGAGCCATCAAAACAAAAGAAAAAAGTGACAAAAATCATTCTTTAATAAATCCAGTGATTTTAACTTTTATCTACATGTTCAACTTTACATTGTATCCATAGCTTCCTGTTATGAAAGCAGACATAATTAACATGCTTACACTTCTCCAAAGATCTCACATTTAGATTTTATTCCACAGCCACCTTTCTCAAAGTTGTTCCATTTTCTTCTGTATTTAAATGGATTTGATGATCACCCCTGATTATTTTAAGATGGCTTTGCCATACCTGAAGTCATTACTATTTAATTTTGTTTCATTTGAGGTTGACTTGATTTAATCATCAAACAGTATTTTTCAAGAAAGGACTGCTATATTCTGTGCTCTTACATGTTAGAGAACATCTTCATTGCTTCCTGTGTATTTGATTAACCACTTGGTTGGCATGGCAGAGACTGCTAATTGACACCCATTATTCCATCATCCTCTTTGAAAATTGTGCTGGCACACTGCTGCCCAAAATAAAGACCTTTCCTAACCTTTCTTGCAGTTAGATGTGGCCAAGACTAAGTTCTGCTCCAAACACCACCCAAAAGTGTTGGGTAGTACTTGTAGTTGGGAAAAGCCCTTTTGTTCTTTCTCCCCTCCCTTTTCCTGATCTTTTCAATGTTATTTTAATGATGACAGCTCCAGCAGCCACCATGGACAGTGACACTGAGACTAGAAACCAGGTGTGTTCATAGATAGGGAAGATCCTGGGTTGCCTTGGGTGAAGCCACCATACTAGTTCTAGACTGACTATTTCTATACTTCTTGTACTCAAGATTATAAATCATTCTAGTTTAAGCCACTGTTATTAGCAGCCAAAACAAATCTATCTGATCCTGTTGGGTATAATACTTCTGGTTCACAAATTCCTACCATCAAAACTTTGTAAACATTTTTCCATTGTCTTCTGGAATTGACAATAACTGAGAAGTTAAAATTCAGCTACCTTGAATTTTTTTCTCTTTGTATAGGTCATGTTTTTCTCTTTCTGGCCAGGATAACAAAATAATTCCCTCCTTATTTCTGAAGTTAAAAACTACTAGGATATGGTCAATTTTAATCATTTCATATTTTTTTCCTAGCATTTAGTGTGCCTGTCAATCTGCAAATACACATTTCATTTCAAAAGCTTTTGTCTGGATTTTATTTCTGAATACTTTTTCTCTTCCATTTGTTGAAGTCTCTATTTTAGGGATATCAGCTATTCTTACCTAGTCTTTTCAGAGTTACTTCTTTCCTTTATTTTTCTCCTATATTTGTAGAGTTGCCATCCTATATTTTTTTTTAATCACATTTAATACAGAAACTGCTATCCTCAGCTCCTATTTACTCTGATATCTAAGATTCTGCATGGCAACCCCTAACACCTTTCTCATCTTAGTTGGGTCCATTTTTATTTTTGTGTACACATGTTTATGCATACACACACAAACTTCAGTTTGAGAATTAGGAACTACTCTTAATCTACTTTTCTACAATCCAACGACACAGAAAAGGAAGAGCTAAAATTGGACTGAGCACAGGCATGGCTGAGGTGTCCTTAAATGTCCTGTACCAAGACTGATCTCCCTAGTGAGGGATCTAGCCTACCTTCATGCGCTTTGGCTCTTGCCCTTAACTCAGAGTACCATTCAAAATGTCAATGCTTGCTGCCTCTGCTGAGGCTCAGCACTGGTATGTAGGGTCTTCTCAAGGATTTTTCCTTGACTTTTTGCTTCCTACTCACCTCCTAGGTCTACTTCTCTAAAAGTATGAATGAGATATCGCAATATTTTGTAGGCTTCCTCTTTCCTTAGTCTTGTTTCTGGGATATGGGGCTGGGATTAGAAGACTTGTCATATACAACTAGTATCTTCTCATTCTTTCTTTACCTTCCACTTTTGAAGTATTTGGTATAAGGCTATAGATACCCCTTTTTTGTCTGCTTCTTTCCATTTCTGCCCTCTTTCTTCAACCCACCATCTACTCTTTCCTTCTTTAAATTGGTTTTAGTGAAGAAAAATTATGTGACCCCACTTAATTTTTACTCAGAAATCTCTAATTATTATTATTATTGTTGTTGTTGTTGTTATTTAGAGACAGAGGCTCGCTCTGTCACCCAGGCTGGAATGCAGTGGCACAATTTTGGCTCACTGCAACCTCGAACTCCTGGGCTCTCAAGTGTTCCTCCTTTCTTAGCCTCTCAAGTAGTTAGGACTACAGTTGTGTGCCAGCCATTATACTCGGCTAACTTTTTTGTGTGTGTGGGGTCTTGCTATGTTGTCCAGGCTGGTCTCAAACTCCTGGCCCCAAGCAATCTTCCCACCTTGGCCTCCCAAAGTGTTAGGATTAAAGAAGTAAGCCACTGTGCTTGCCATTTTACTTCTTTTAACATTTATTTTTAAAGTACTCAACTCAATTCTTTACATTACTGACTCAATTAAAAAGTTAAATTTATTTGGAAGGCCGAGGCAGGCAGATCACGAGGTCAGGAGTTCAAGACCAGCCTGGCCAACATGGTGAAACATCTCTACTAAAAATACAAAAATTAGCCTGGCATTGTGGTGCACACCTGTAATCCCAGCTTCTCAGGAGGCTGAGGCAGGAGAATTGCTTGAACTCAGGAGGTGGAGGTCGCAGTGAGCCGAGATTGCACCACGGCACTCCAGCCTAGAAGTAAAATTTAAATATTCTAAGATAAGATTCTAAACTAACAACAGCTGCACTTTTACTTCTGCTATTTCTAACAGAAGGAAGTAAAGGGAGGATACCCAGTTTCAATTCTTTTTATAAACTCAAGATACTAAGCAAAAAATGTAAGAGCATAAACTAAGCTCTTCTGTGAATTTGTTACAACTACCTCCAAGAAAAAAAAAACAAAACACAGGATGTATTTTCCCTCCTCAAATCTACTCATCTTTTACTATCTGTTCAATTTTCCAACAAAGAACCCTAGAATCTTTCTTGTTTCCTCCCCTTTCCCACCTCCCACCACTATAAATTCTATACCTGGCACACAGAAACCACTCAATAATTATAAAGGAATAAATTAATATAACCTATTTGTCATACCTCCAAACTTCTCTCATATGATCCCTCTCTAGCCCCACTACCATACACCTGGTACAAGCTGATATCTAATACCATGACTACACTAACAATCTATTATTGTTGCTTTACTTTCACTTCTTATCTTTTTAAATTACTGACCTCATCACTTAAAAATCTCTAGTCTCCCACTGCCGAAGAAAAGAATTTAATCAACACTGCATTCAAAACCCTTCTTTTACAATTTGACCATAGATTTATTATTTCTCCAGTCAGTAGCATCTATCATCTCTACTTTGTTCCACAGTTTCAATTACCCGCCCTCCCCAACCTCCCATCCATATACATATCTTACATTCTAGCTACACAGGTTCACAAATATACCATATACTTTCATGCCTGCCTTCTACTCCAGGTAATACTCCTTGTCTAAAATAACTTTCTCCTTGTTCTGATCTATTTGAAAAGTTATCTAAATTCCTTCTAAGGAAATCAAACTGTGAGAACATACAAGCCATGGTGTTCAAATAACTCGACTACTTAGAGTAATTTAAGATTCAGGCCAGGCGCAGTGGTTCACATCTGTAATCCCAGCACTTTGGGAGGCCAAGATGGGCGGATCACGAGGTCAAGAGATCGAGACTATCCTGGCCAACATGGTGAAACCCCATCTCTACTAAAAATACAAAAATTAGCCGGGCATGGTGATGCGCGCCTGTAGTCCCAGCTACTCAGGAAGCTGAGGCAGAAGAATCCCTTGAACCCGGGAGGCAGAGGTTGCAGTGAGCCAAGATCACGCTACTGCACTCCAGCCTGTTGACAGAGCAAGACTCCATCTCAAAAAAAAAAAAAAAAAGGGTAATTTAAGATTTAAATATTTTTAATTTCAGAGGGTGACATCAATAAGATGACTGACTAGAGATACCCAGCACGCATCCCCCCATAAGAAAGAACCTAGGCATCAAATAAACAGCTAAGATTCAGTTTGAGTGTCAATGGGAGAGTACTGGGGTGCAGCGAGCAATTGGAGATGCAGGTGTGGAGACTGGAAGTCTATGAGGGCAGCATGGAAATACCTGGCCACTGCAGCCCTGTCTCCCCAGCCCAGATTGGATCTGCCCAGAGCCAGGAGGGACTTCCCATTTCAGGGAAAAGGTAAGCAGAAGATCCCTACCAGCCCCCACTGCCACTGCAAACACCTACAATCCTTACTACAGGAGAAGCCCACAGTCCTTGCAAGCCTCCAGCCCAGTTTGGAGAGCTGCCAGGAATTCATGCAGCTGCACTGCCCCAGATTAGGAGCACAAGGTGCACACTCCCCTCCCCCATCCATCCACTCCCTGGGAGAAAAGTTGCTGCAGCATGGTGCCATCTTGAGACCAGAGCCACCTCTGGAGCTCACCCTGCTCTGGAGGTTAGTAGCCACTGAATTTCTCTAGCACTGGAGCTCCATCTTCATTCCACCAAACCCACATGGGTGGCTGAACACCACAACCCCAACTATGCAGAGCCAGGGCCCAGGATCGGCTGTGACTCCAGTCCTGCACAGCAGGGAAATCAACCTCCCTTACCCTCCGCTCCCCAACACTCTGCTGCCACTGCCACACTTCCAGTCAGAGGAACAGTCTGGCAGTCTCACCCAAGGCAAACCTGCCCTTGAGCCAAAGAAAACTGCTACATGCCCTCCAAGTGGGAGCGCACCCCCTAAGTTTCTCAGCAGCTGATACATCCCTTGGGCTGGCAGAGAGGCTACACATCTGTACTCAGGTCCTGAGAAACAGCCCTACAGCACTCCCCCACTGCAGATACGCCCTTAGCTCTCCACCTGCAATCAAGGTCTAAGAAACAGTCCTGTCCCTGGGCACAGCAGGTTGCCCCTGGTGGGCATACTCTCAGTCCATCCAAGCAGCCAGGAGCCCACGACTGTACCTGAGAAACAGCCCTGTGGGTCACCTCTGGCAAACATGTCACCTGAGCCCTATGGAGGGCTCACTTCTGAGCCACAACCCTGAGCCAGCCAAGCAGCCTTGTACCCACATGCCAAACCTGAAAAAGTTGTGTGAACCACCCCTAGTAGACAGATTGATTCCCAGGCTGGGCAGCCCTGTGCCTGCTCCTGGACCTATGAAACAGTTCCATGTGGGGCATCTCCCATGCCAGTCAAGAAGTTGTGAAGCCATGTCAAGGGCCTGAGAAATAGCTCTGAGGGCCGTCTATGGTGGACACACTCCTGAGTTCCCTGAGCAGCCTTGTACCCATTTCCCAAACCTGAGAAACAGCCCCACGGGCCATCTACAGCAGATATATCCACAGGCCAGCCAAGCAGAAGAGAAGGGAAAGTTAAGGAAACATATTTAACGAAATAACAGCTGCAAATTTCCCAAATCTTGGGTCCGAGACAGACATCTAGGTCCAGGAAGCTCACTGAACCTCAAATAGATGCAACCCAAATAGGTCCTCTCCAAGGCAAAATATATTCAAATTGTCAAAAGTCAAACACAAAGAAATTCTAAAAGTAGCAAGAGAAAAGCATCAAGTCACATATAAGGGAATTCCCATTAGACTAGTAACAGATTTCTTATAGAACCCTTACAGGCCAGCACAGAATTAGATGATATATTCAAAATATTGAAAAGAAAAAAAACTGTCATCCAAGAATATTATATCCAGCAAAGCTATCTCTCAGAAATGAAGGAGAAATAAAATCTTTTATAGACAGGCAAAAACTCTGTAAATTCATCACCACTAAGCCAGCGTTATAAGAAATGCTCAAAGGAGTCTCACAGTTGGAAGTAAAAGGATGATAACCACCATCATAAAAACATGTGAAACTATAAAGAGAAAAGAACTAGAAAGAGAAAAGAACCAAATCTAATTACAGAAAACTACCCAACCACAAAAATAAACAATAAGAGAGGAAAAAAGGAAATAGAAAACAACAAGAAAACAATCAATAAAATGACAGGAGAAGGTCTTGCCTATCAGGAGAGGGCCTCATCTTGAATGTAAACTGATTAAATTCCCCATTTAATCAAAAAGGAGACTTGTCAACAGATACCACAGAAATACTGAACTACGAACAACTTGGGACGAGTGCAGTGGCTCATGCTTGTAATTCCAGTGCTTTGGGAGACCGGGGAGGAAGGATCACTTGATTCCAGGAGTTCAAGACCAGCCTGGGCAACACAGCAAAACTCTATCTCTATATACATATTAGCTGGGAGTAGTGGTGCACACCTATAGTCCTAGCCACTCAGCAGGCTGGAGCAGGAGGATTGCTTGAACCCAGAAGTTTGAGGTTACAGTGAGCTATGATCACACCTGTGCACTCTGGCCTGGGAGAAAGTGAGACCCTGTCTAAAAAAACAAAACAGAACAAAACAAAACAAAAAAATACAACTATACACAAATTTGAAAACCTAGAGAAACTAGATAAATTCCTGGACACATACAACCTATCAAGATTGAACCAGGAAGAAACAGAAAACCTGAACAGACCAATAACAAGTAACCAGATTGAATCACTAATAAAAAGTCTCCCAAGCTGGGTGCGGTGGCTCATGCCTGTAATCCCAGCACTTTGGGAGGTCGAGGCGGGCAGATCACCTGAGGTCTAGAGTTTGAGACCAGCCTGACCAACATGGCAAAACTCCATCTTTACTAAAAATACAAAATTAGCTGGGTGTGGTGGCGCATGCCTGTAATTCCAGCTACTCAGGAGGCTGAGGCAGGAGAATCACTTGAACCTGGGAGGTAGAGGTTGCAGTGAGTCGAGATCATGCCATTGCACTCCAGCCTGGGCCAACAAGAGCAAAACTCCATCTCAAAACAAAATAAAACAAAAGGTCTTCCAAAAAAGAAAAGTCCAGGACTGGATGGCTTCACAGCTGAAGTTTACTGAACCTTTAGGGAATAATTAATATCAATTTTTCTCAAACTATTCCAAAAAATTGAAGCAGAATGATTCTTCCTAACTCATTCTATGAGGCTGGGATAACCCTGAAACCAAAACCAGACAAGAACACAACAAAAAGAAGAAAACTGCAGGCTAATACATTCAATGCACATATACATAAAAATTCTCAACAAAATATTAGGAAGCCGAATCTAACAACACACCAAAAAGATAATACATCATGATTCAGGGGAATTTATCTGAGGAATGCAAGGATGGTTCAACAAATACAAATCAATAAACATCATACATCACACCAATAGAATGAAAGACAAAAACCATATGGTCATCTTGATAGATACAGAAAAAGCATTTGATAAAAGTCAACATTCTTTCATGATTAAAACCTCTCAAATTAGGGATAGAAGGAAAGTATCTCAACATAATAAAGGCGATATACGGCAAACCCAAAGCTAACATCATACTGACTAGGAAAAAGCCAAAAGTGTTTCCTCTGACTACTAGAACAAGAGAAGGACATCTACTTTCACAACTCTTATTCAACATAGTACTGAAAGTCCTAGTCGGAGCAATTAGTCAAGAGAAATAACAGGCAACCAAGTTGAAAAGGAGGAAGTCAAAATGTCTATTTGGAGATGACACAATCTTATATATAGAAAAACCTAAAGACTATACCAAAAACTCTTAGAACTGATAAATGAAATCAGTACAATTACAAGATACAGTATCAATATACACAAATCAGTAGCATTTCTAAACACAAACAACAAACTAGCTGAAAATGAAATCAAAAAAGGTAATCTTATTAACAACAGCAACAATAAAAGAATACCTAGGAATAAATTTAAACAAGGAGATGAAAGACTTCTCCAGAAAAACCATAAACTACTGATTAAAGAAACTGAAGATGACACAAACAAATGAAAGACATCTCATGCATATGGATCAGAAGAATATTGTTAAAGTGACCCCACAACTCAAAGAAATCTACAGAGTCAATGCACATGTCAAAATAACAATTACCTTCTTCACAGAAATAGAAAAAACAATCCTAAAATACATATGGAACCACAGAAGCCTCTGAATAGCTGAAGCAACCCTGAGCACAAAGAGGAGCCATCATACCATCAGACTTCAAAATATACTACAAAGCCATAGTAACCAAAACAGCATAATACTGGCATAAAAACAGACACATAGATCAGTGGAACAGAATAGAGAACCCAGAAATTAATCAATCCATGTATCTACAGTTAAATGATTTTTAACAAAGGTGTCAGGAACACTCATTGAGGAAAGGATAGTCCCTTCAATAAATATTTCTGGGAAAACTAGATACGCAGAATAATAAAACTAGATGCCCATCTCTCATCCTATACAAAAACTGACCCCAAAATGGATCAAAGACCTAAATGTAAAACCCAAAACTACAAAACTACTAAAAGAAACCATAGAGGAAATACTTCAGGGCATTGGTCTGAGAAAAGATTTTATGAATAAGTCCTCAAAAACATAGGCAACAAAAGCAAGAATAAACAAATGGAGATTATATAAAAACAAAAAGCTTCTGCACAGCAAAGGAAACAATCAACAGAGTAAAAAGATAACCTATAGACTAGGAGAAAATACTTGCAAACTATTCATGGAACAAGGAATTAATAGCCAGAATATAAAAGGAACTCAAACTTTTTAACATCAAAAAACAAACAATCCAATTGAAAGATGGGCAAAAAATCTAAACACATAAAAGAAGACATACATGTGGCCAATAAATATATTTTAAAATGCCCAACATCACTAATTGATATGGTTTGGCTCTGTTCCCACCCAAATCTCATCTTAAATTGTAGTTTCCATAAACCCCATGTGTCATGGGAGGGACCCAGTGGGAGGTAACTAAATCACTAGGGGGTGGTTTCCCTCATGCTATTCTCATGACAGTGAGTAAGTTCTCACAAGATCTGATGGTTTTATAAAGGGCTCCCCCCTTTGCCTGGTTCTCATTCTTCTCTCTCCTGCTGCCATGTGAAGAAGGACGTGTTTGCTTCCCCTTCCACCATGATTTTAAGTTTCCTGATGCCTCCCCAGCCATGCTCAACTGTGAGTCAATTAAACCTCTTTCCTTTATAAATTACCCAGGCTCGGGTATGTCTTTATTAGCAGTATGAGAATGAACTAATACACTAATCATCAGGGAAATGCAAATCAAAACTATAATGAGATACCATCTCACCCACTTAACATAGTTACGATCAAAAAGACAAGAAGATAACAAATGCTGGTGAGGATGCAGAGATAAAGGAACTCTTACACATTTGGTAGGAATGTAAACTAGTACAGCTACTATGGAGAAGCGCATGGAGATTCCTCAAAAAACTACTAATAGAACTACCATATGATCCAGCAATCCCACCACTGGGAATTTTATCCAAAGGAAAGAAAATCAGTATATTGAAGAGACATCTGCACCCCTTGTTTATTGCAGCACTATTCACAATAGTCAAGATATGGAATCAACCTAGATGCCCAACAACAGAAGAATGGATAAAGAAAATGGGGTCTACAGACAGTGGAATACTGTTCTGCCATAAAAAGAATCAAATCTTGTCATTCGCAGCAACGTGGATGGAACTGAAGGATATTATGTTAAGTGAAATAAGCCAGGAACAGAAAGTTAAACCCTGCATGTTCTCATTCATGGTAGAAGCTAAAAAGCTGATCTCATAGAAGTAAAAAGTAGAACAAAGGATACTAGAGACTGGGAAGGGCATAAGGAAGAGAGGGATAGGAAGAGATTTGTGAAAGGTTACAAAATTACAGCTAGATAGGAAGAATAAGTTCTAGTGTTCTATACCACTGTTAGATGACTATCGTTAACAATAATATACAGTTCAAATAGCTACAATAAATAATGTTTGAAATAATGTATATGTCAATTACCCTGATCTGATCACTATACACTATATGTATTGAAACATCGTTATGTACCCCTCAAATATGTACACTGTCAATTAATAAAAGTAGATTTTCTAAATAATGTAATTGAATTGAGCAAAACAAAATGTGTATCTGTCCTGGACCCATGTACTATAAACAGGCAAACTATTAAAAGTTATTTCATGTCAGGCATGGTGGCTCACTCTTGCAATCTCAGCACTTTGGGAGGCTGAGATGGGCAGACTACTTGAGGTCAGGAGTTCAAGACCAGCCTGGCCGACATGGTGAAACCCCATCTCTACTAAAAATACAAAAATTAGCCAGACATGGTGGTACACACCTGTAATCCCAGCTACTTGAGAGATTGAGGCACGAGAATCACTTGAACCCAGGAGGCAGAAGTTGCAGCCAGCCAAGATTGTACCATTGCATTTCAGCCTAGGTGGCAGAGCAAGACTCTTATCTCAAAGAAAAAAAAAAGTTATTCTAATATATTAAAAACAACAACCAAATTTCCACGAAGAAAAAAAAAGGCGAACTAAACATAGGCATCTAACTTTACTCCCTTACAATATCTAACTGAAATGACAGCAAAGGCATACGTACACAAGAACAGAGAGAACAGAGAAAAAAACAACAAAAATGAAGCTTGAAAGAAGATATGTGACTTGTAACTGACCTAGCAGATCTGAGATAGCAGACAGCAATAGTAGAGAAAGGAGAATATTAACCCAATTTATGCAATAAAATCAAAAAGTTTCAGGGATTCATGGTTTAAGCATCCCCTGGAAATGGGAATAAAGTTAGTCCCATCTTTAGGCAGACTAGTTGAAAGCTGTTAAAATAAAAGATCCACTTTATCTATGACCCTGCAGGTAACTGGAAGTCAAACACGTATCTTTATGAATGGTAAATAAAATATCAGTTGAAAGAGCTGAACCTGTTTGTCCCTGGGAAACAGAAACTGTGGAAAAGGGGCTCTAGGGCTGCTATTTTCCTAAATTTTGTATAACTATCTCTGAAAACATCTATCTGCAGAACTTTGATAAAACTACAAATTGAAACCAGTTTTAAATTTCAATTTCCCAATAGTTATAGCTTCAGTAAACTGGAATTCTTACCATCATAAATATGACGGAATTATGCAATATATTCCAAAATTTCCATTTAACATACTGGACAGCCACTTTCATAGAGTTCATTATCTGCAAATCTGCCTGTTTGCTAAAATCAATACTCCTGGTACTTTTACAGTCATTTACAGACATGCACAAAGCAGAGAAAAATCTGAGGTTCCCAACATGCATGTTCCCAGCAAAGGCTGAAGAAGGTGACACTATCTTCTTAAATAAGATAGCTGTTATACTATAAACAAGTGTCCTTTTTGTGGTGTAAGTGTCATGTTTTAGGCTTTTCTTTTTCTTTTTCTTTTTTTTTTTTTTTTTTGCTTTTTGTTGGGATTTTGCTGTTTTATTTTATTTTATTTTTGAGACAGAGTCTCGCTCTGCTGCCCAGGCTGGACTACAGTGGTGTGATATCAGCTCACTGCATCCTCCGCCTCCCGGATTCAAATGCTTATCCTGTCTCAGCCTCCTGAGCAGCTGCGATGACAGGTGCACACCACCACATCTGGCTAATTTTTTTGTATTTTTAGTAGAGACTAGGTTTCACCATGTTGGTCAGGCTGGTCTTGAACTCCTAACCTCCAGTGATCCACCCGCCTCAGCCTCCCAAAGTGCTGAATTACAGACGTAAGCCACCGCACCCGGCCTAGATACTGTTGTTTAAAAATGCCCCCCACCACCCCCGGGACTGGGCGTGGTGGCTCACACCTGTAATCCCAGCACTTTGGGAGGCCGACGCAGGCAGATCACGAGGTCCGGAGACTGAGACCATCCTGGTCAATATGGTGAAACCCCCATCTCTACTAAAAATACAAAAATTAGCTGGGCATGGTGGCACGTGCCTGTAATCCCAGCTACTCGGGAGGCTGAGGCAGGAGAATAGCTTGAACCAGGGAGACAGAAATTGCCGAGATTGCCGAGATTGCACCACTGCACTCCAGCCTGGTGACAGAGTGAGACTCCGTCTCAAAAAACAAACAAACAAACAAAAAATGCCCCCCAAGCGTAGTGCTGAAATGCGGTCTAGTGCTCCTAAGTGCAAGAAAGATTTAATGTGTCTTACAGAGAAAATACTGTGTTAGCTAAGTTTCATTCAGATATGAGTTATAGTGCTATTGGTTGTCAGTTCAATGTTAACAAAATTAACAACAAAATTAAAAAAGGTGTCTTTAAATAGAAACACATATGAAACAAGGTTATGGATTGATCACTGATGACAAAAATGTTGTGACCAGTGGCTCACAGGAACTCAACTCTTATTTCCTCTAAGAGCAATGCTTCACTATTGGCTAATTCAGTGTTTGCAGCGACCTTATATTAACACAGCTGTGAACGATGAGAAGTTGCCGCAATTGGACTTACAGAGTGGGCTTGCAATTAGCTCCAAGAAGGTAGATGGAAAGTTAATGAAGTAGAAATGAGGACTGAATTGTGTTTCCTGAGTTTTCTCCTCCTATGGTTACAGGGGCCAATTTAAAATTAGGATATGTGGCTTTAAATATTACTCTTGATACTAGGTCATTTTAAAAATGATGAACATACGACTGGACACCAAATCTTACTATTTTATGTAACATCGTTATTAACATGTCCAGATCATCAATTCATGATTGATAAAACTACTAAGCCAACTAGCCTAAACCACCTAGAAACTGGAGAATGCAATACAATTTAACAGCCACTATCCCCAATGTTCTTTTAATCTGAAGAAATTTTCTGTAAGTCAGGAAACCAATATTTCAATTTCTAGTCCATTCAAATCTACATCACAGAGAAAAGTACTTAATAAACATACTGCAACTACTATTTAAGCCAGAATGATGAGCTAAGCTATGTATAGCTCATATATTTCATCATTGCTTAAATATTTTCAGCAATATGACACACAGAAGGTGCTCAATAAATACATTTCTCTTCTCCCTTTCAGTGCAAAACATTGCTATCTACTCCCACTTCTCCATCTCCTCTCCTCAATCCAATCATGCTTTTGCTCCCAGTACTCCACTGAAAGCTCTCTTTAAGGACACCAATGACTTCCAGTCGCTAAATGCAATGGTCAGGTCTCGGTTGCTTATCTTATTCAACCTACTGGTAGTATAAAGCACAGCTGATCATGTTCTCTTCTCCCGGAACACTTTATTCACTTAGCTTCCGGGAAACCACTCTCTTCAGTTTGTTCCTCTTTACTTACTCCTTCTCAGTTTCTTTGCTAGTTTGCCTCTTCTCCCTGAGCTCAGTTTTTGCACATCTCTATCTTCACACAGTCCCTTGATGATCACATCTAATATCTTGGTTTAAATACCATGTATAAAAGAGTGTGTAACTGGATTGTTTGTAACTCAAAGGATAAAATGCTTGAAGGCCTGGTTTAAAATGAAAGAAAGAAAGAGAGAGAGAGAGGGAGAGAAAGAAAGAAAGAAAAAGAGAAGAGAGAGAGAGAGAGAGAAAGAAAGAAAGAAAGAAAGAAAGAAAGAAAGAAAGAAAGAAAGAAAGAAAGAAAGAAAGAAAGACAGACAGACAGAAAGACCATGCATCTATAGATGACTACTGTATGGCTACTATTAGATTATACCTATAACCTCACCTGTTCCTATATCCACTACATTAGAAAAAGTCAAACAAGTTTCCTTACTTGAGGACTTCTCAGAGCCTTTTAACACGTTACTCTGCATTATAAATATCCAATAGAAGATTATGTACACATTATTTCTTACATTTATTTAGAACAGAATCCTTTCCTCGTGATGCATCTCATGAAACATACTATTGACTAAGCCACTAAATATAGCATACTTAGACATCTCTCAAGTAGTTCTAATGTCTTACAGCACACACAAATTATGTAATAAGCAAGCTTCTCCTGATTAGAGATAATAATTGGGTTTGAGGTATTCAAGTCATTTTACTCCATTAGAGGAAAACTCGCCTCAAAATTTTCCTTATGCAGAGATAAATTTATCTCTCTCTTAAAATACATTCATCTGTATTAATTATGTACTCTAAGTGAACACAGAATAAATGTGTGTCATTTCTTCTGCCTCAAACAACTTAATATAATAAGCATATGTTGTCATTTATCTTTTTCCAGACTAAATGTTCCCAGTTCCTTCACCTGTTCTTTATATAACATGATTTCCAGGCCCCTCACCATACAGGTTCTTTTTCTCATCAGATAAGATCTAAGTAATTCCTGGAATCCAGTTAGTCAACAAAACAATGTATTTGAAGAATGCAAAACATTGGAGCTACAATTTCTTGTGATAAGGATATGATCACTTGATCATGTAGCCTAAGCCTATATTCACTTTTTTATTTTTAGCAGCCATGACACTAGTTAATATTCTTTCTGAAAATAAAAGTGTATTACACACACCCACACATATATATACTCATCCATATACATATATACTTTACGTCCACTGAGAGGGCCTAGAAACAATGACTCCTCAGTAGCAATAAGCACACCTAACACCTAGATCTCTAAATACCACTTCATAGTAAAATAAACCAACATTGCTAAGAGAAATGTCTTACTCTAGGGCTGGCACAGAGATAGTACCAGATGACTGTGGAATATCTTGTTGGATCAGAAAGAAAATGCTCAAAGAATCATAGAGTCATTGGCAAAACAATAAAACAAGAATCCATGAGTCTACACTGATATGAATAAATAAGTGAAAAAAGAGGTAGAAGCTTTTCTTTATCACAAAAGTCAGCTAATAAACATAAAAGAAACTACAAAATCAGAAAAATCACCATTTGGCACCCATCTTGATAATCATGGATTCACACAAGAATCATCAATAGATGTTAAAATTAATGGGTAAGTTTAAGAGTAGTAGGATACTAACATAACTTAAAAATATCTAACCACAGGTACGTATTAATTACAAAGAATAAAACAGTGACTTTATCTTGTAGAAACCTGGCAGATATCTCCTTAACTAAATTATAGAAGTTATCATCACCAGTAATAGGAGAAATAACAGTATTTGCCCTCCTCATATAATGCACTAGAAAGTACACAACATCACGTCTGTAGTATTCCTGCCTAAAGTACGTAACCCAGGGCTGGGCACAGTGGCTCACGCCTGTAATCCCAATACTTTGGGAGGCTGAGGTGGGTGGATCACTTGAGGTCAGGAGTTCAAGACCAGCCTGGCCAACATGATGAAACCCTGTCTCTACTAAAAATACAAAAATTAGCTGGGCATGGCGGTGGGTGCCTGGTCCCAACTACTTTGGAGGCTGAGGCAGGAGAATCGCTTGAACCCAAGAGGTGGAGGTTGCAGTGAGCCAACATGGCACCACTGCATTCCAGCCTGGGCCACAAGAGCAAACCTCTGTCTCAAAAATAAAAAATAAAAATAAAATACATAACCCAAATCTAATCACGAGGAAAAATCAACCAATCTCACACTGAACATCATTCAGCTGGGAGTGGTGGCTCATGCCTGTAATCCCAGCACTTTGGGAGGCCAAGGTGGGCAGATCACCTGAGGTCAGGAGTTTGAGACCAGCCTGGCTAACATGGCAACACCCCGTCTCTACTAAAAATACAAATATTAGCTGGGTACAGTGGTGCCTGCCTGTAGTCCCAACTACTTGGGAAGTTGAGGCAGGAGAATCGTTTGAACCCAGGAGGCGGAGGTTGTAGTGAGCCAAGATCACGCCACTGTACTCTAGCCTGGGTGACAAAGAGAGACTCCAACTCAAAAAAAAAAAAAAAAAAAAAAAAAAAAAATGAACTGGGTTTATGTAAGAAAATGCAATTATTTGCTTACCTTTTAACTCATCATATATGCCTACATTTATTTCAAGGGAAACAGGAATGTTGACAATGAACCTAAACACATTCAGCCAATCAAACCTATAGTCTACTCTGGTTCTGGCTATACAATGCTTATGCACCCTAAACACAAATTTGGGATTTAAAAATAATAAAACCAAAATGGTACTTTTTATACTTTCCATTTAAAATATTACTTCAAAACTCAGTATACAGGAGTTCCCACTTCTAGCCATGATGGGAGTAATGAGAACCAGATTATTCCTCTCCATTTAAAAACTAAAAAGTTAGGAAAAAAAGTGAAATGTTTTCAGATATTTGGGTAACTGATAGCACATCCTTGAAAGAGTGGAAACAAAAAGTGAGCCCTATGATTGTCCAAGTGTGCTGTCTGCAAAGTTTCCAGGATGCAGTGCCAGAAGGGGAAAATCCAAAGCCCAGAAGTATCCCTACATTGACAAGCCAGATTTGAGTATTCAGAGACATCAAGGCAGCTAGAATTCCTAGAGCAAAGTATCCAAAGAGGAGAGAACTGCACAAAGACAGTTCTGTAGCTCTGTAGAGGATTCCCCTTAAGTCTTCAGTTGAATATTGACTGGCATATGCAGTGTAGGAAAAATTACCTGAAGCAATGGAAAGAATCACCAAAAAGGAGCAGGAAGACCAATTACAGCTTTAAACAACGTGAAATACAAAATGTCTGGCATTCAAACAAAAATTAGCAGGCATATAAGTAAACAGGAAAACATAATTCATGATGAGGAAACAGAATCAGACCCACAAATGACAAAGATGAAAGGACTTGTAAACAAGGATATTGCAACATCTATTATTTAAAACATTGCTAAAAGAAATTAAAGACTCAAATAAATGAAAAGAAATCCCATGTTCATGGACTGAGAAATGTAACACGGTTAAAATTTCCATACTACCCAAAGCAATCTACAGATTCAGTGCAATCCCTATCAAAATCCCAAGAGCATTTTTGGCAGAAACCAAAAAACTCATACTAAAATATATATCGAATCTTAAGGGACCCCAAATAGCCAAAGCAATTTTTAAAAAGAACAACAAATTTGGAGGACTCACACTTCCTGATTTCAAAACATATTACAAAACAGTAATCACAACAGTGTGATATTGGTATAAAGATAAATCAACAAATGTAATAAAGACCCAAGAAATAAACCCTCATATATGTGGTCAAATAATCTTCAATGAGGGTACCAAGACCACTCAGTAGGAAAAGAACAATCTCTTCAACAAATGGTGCTGGGAAAATGGGATACAACAAAAAGAATGAAGGTGGACCTTTATCTTACACCCTCTACAAAACTTAACTCAAAATTGATTAAACACCTAAACATAAGAAATAAAACTAAAAAACTCCTAGAAGAAAACACAGGAGAAAGCTTCATAACATCTGACTTGGCAATTATTTCTTGGCTATAACACCAAAAGTATAGGCAACAAAAGCAAACACAGACAAATGGGACTACGTCAAACTTAGAACCTTTTGTGCATCAAAAGGCATATATTTTTCTCCCTTGCAGAATGGGAGAAAATATTTGCAAATCATAAATCTGGTAAGGGGTTGATATCCAGAATATATAGATGACTCCTACAACACAATAACAAAAAATCAAATAACCTGATTTAAAAATGGGCAAAGGATTTGAATGGACATGTGCCCAAAGATGATACACAAATGGCCAACAAGCACACAAAAAGATGCTCAACATCACTAATTATCAGAAAAGTACAAATCAAAACCACAAGATATCACCTTACATCCATTAGGACGGCTATCATAAAAACAAAACAAAAAAAAACAGAAAATAAATATTGATGAAAATGTGGAAACATTGGAGCCCTTCTGCACTGTTGATGCAATTGTAAAATGGTACAAAAAGATTAAAAATAGAACTACCATATGATTCAGCAATCGCATTTCTGTGAATATATCCAAAAGAATTGAAAGCAGAGTTTCAAAGAGATACTCACACACTCATATTCATAGCAGCACTATTGACAATAGGCAAAAGGCGGAAGCAGCCCAAATGTCCATCAATGGATGAACAAAAAATAGTACATACATATGATAGGATATTATTCAACCTTAAAAGGGGCAAATCTAAGAGTCTTTAAAAAATTTTATGTATATAAAATGTATGTGTGTGTATGTGTGTTTAAATCTCTTCAAAAGAGAACTGACTAAAGCTAAAAGATCAACAACATAGTTTGGGATTTAAAATATACAGCACAAATAACAGCACAAAGTTTCAGAAAGGGGAAACAGTATACTGTTAAAAGGTTCTCATAAAATATATGAAGTAGTTTTATTACTCAAAAGTAGACTGTAATAATGATGTATACTAGCTACTACAAACAAAACTACAAGAAAAAAAGAGTTACAGACAAGTCAAAAATGGTTATAAAGTGAAGTCATAAAAATACTCAAAGAATCCAAAAAAGGTAGAAAGAACAGATGAGACAAAAAACAAATAGCAAGATGATAGACTTAAACCCAATAATATCAATAATCACATTAAATGTAAATGGTCTAAATTAAAAGGCAGAGATTAGGAAACTGGATTTTAAAAAGCAAGACCCAAGACCCAAAAGCAAGACCTATTTTTATGTGTATCTGTCAGATACTCACTTAAATATAAACATAAAAAAGGTAGAAAGTAAAAAGATGGAAAAAAATATCATGTTAACTCCAATGAAAACAAAGCTCGAATGGCTATACAAAATAGATTTCAGAGCAAAACATATTACCAGGATTAAAGAGGTCCATTTCACAATGATAAAGGGATCCAATTCACCAAGCAAGCATAACAATCATAAATATGCGTGCACCTAGCAATAGAACTTCAAAATACATAATGCAAAAATTTAAAGAATTGCAAGGAGAAATCAGCAAGTCCACATCTATAGAGATTCAATACCATTCTTTCAAAAATTGATATAACAAGTAGACAAAATCAACAAGGACATATAGAAGACCTGAACAATTCTATCAACCAACTTGACTTGACTGACTTTTTTTTTTTTGAGATGGAGTCACCCAGGCTAGAGTGTAGTGGTGTGATCTTGCTGTAACCTCCACCTTCTAGGTTCAAAGAATTCTTCTGCCCCAGCCTCCTGAGTAGCTAGGACTACAGGCACACACCACCAACCTCAGCTAATTTTTTGTACTTTTAGTAGAGACGAGGTTTCAACATGTTGGCCAGGCTGGTCTCGAACTCCTGACCTCAAATGATCCCCCTGCCTCGGCCTCCCAAAGTGCTGGGACTACAGGTGTGAGCCATCCCACCCAGCCTTGACTGACATTTATAAACCACTCCACCCAAAATTATTTTCAAGTGTGAATGAATCATTTGCCAAGGCAGACCATAATCTGGGCCATAAAACAAGTCTCAATAAATTTAAAATGATTCAAAACATACAATGTATGTTCTTTGACCACAGCGAAATCAAGTTAGAACTAAGGAAAAAATATCTGAAAAATCCCCAAATATTTGGAAACTCATCTACATACTTCTAAATAACAAGTGGAGTCAAAGAAATCACAAAGGAATTTATCAAGGATTCTGAACTTTAATTAAAATGAAAACATATCAAAATTCATGAGATGCAGTCAAAACACTATTTAGGGGAGAATTTTATAGAATTAAACACTCCTTTCCGAGAAGAATAAATGTTTCAAATTATGAGCCAAGCTTCCAACTTAAGATTCTAGCAAATCAAGAACAAATAAAATGCAAAATAAACAGTAGAAACAAAAATAATAAAGATGAATAGAAACCAGTGAAATTGAGGATAGAAAATCAATACAAAAAACTAAAAACTGGTTCTCTGAGAGGATCAATAAAATAGATCAATAAACCTCTAGCCAGGAGAACAGGAGAGAAAAGAGAAAAGACAGCAGTCAGAATGAGAGAGAGGACAGCACTATATGTCTTACAGATATTAAAAAGATTAATAAGAAAATGTCATGAATAATTTTATGCCAATGAATTTAACAACTTTAGATGAAATGAACAGATTCCTAGGAAAATACAAACTATCAATGCTAACTCAAGAAGAAATAAACTGAGTAAGTCTGTGTCTATTAAAGAAATTGAATTTACAGTTAAAATCCTTCCCACAAAGAAAATCCCAAGCCTAACAAGCCTATATATGTAAGTCACTTAGTATTGTCTGAAGTTTAAGATACATGGAAGGATCAAATATTTATTAACCGTCATGTGCAGACACTAAAAATATAATTTTGATATCATTATGTTGGTATTTCAGCAAAATTATTCTGAAGGAAGCTGTGTGAAGAACTGTGTGAAGAAGCTGTGTGAAGAATTTAATTTCCTAAAAGGAAATAAATGACATAATTTGGGGACAATAATGAGGTTTGAACTAAGTCAGTGGCAATGGTTGTTTTGTTTTTTTCTTAATTGTGGGTGTTGGGACCAGGCCAGATTGAAAGATGGATGTTAGTAGAAGCAGACAGAGGACTAGATGTAGTAATTGACTGGCAATTAAAGATATGGAGAGGAACAGAGTAAGGACACCACATGACTCTTGGCTTGAACACTAAAAGAACCCTCATTAAGGCCAGGCATGGTGGCTCACGCCTGTAATCCCAGCACTTTGGGAGGCCAAGGCGGGTGGATCACCTGAGGTCAGGAGTTCAAGACCAGCCTGGCCAACATGGTGAAACCCCATCTCTACTAAAAATACAAAAATTAGCTGGGCATGGTGACGGGCACCTGTAATCCCAGCTACTCGCAAGGCTGAGGCAGGAGAATTGCTTAAAGTCAGGAGAAGGAGGCTGCAGTGAGCCGAGATCGCGCCATTGCACTCCAGCCTGGGCAACAAGAGCAAAACTCTATATCAAACGAAAAAAAGAACCCTCATTAAGATAGAGACTACAAGGGTAAAACAGATTTAGGAACAAGAAGATGGGTTTATTTTTCAACAAATGATGCATTCATACATTCAGCACCTAAAAGACACACAAAAGACAATGGGATATACGGAATGAATACGCAGGAAATCTGTGTAGATAAATCAGTATGCTCTGTCTCCCAGGATTACTTGCAATTAAAGCATTCCCATAACTATACAATTAATAGCTTTTCCTTGTCAAACAATTTTAGAAATAAGAAAGTGGTTAAGAGATTTGAGAAAACGAGTCCCTTTCCCTATACACTTAATTCATGGTATTGAAACCCTACTTCACTTATGTTTTTCATTGTCATTTCGAATAGCAAAACCTTATTTATGCACTCCATCTGGTTTAATGAATTTGATGTACTTTCTTCAGAAAAAAGTTGATAATGTGAAGCTCTCTCCATATATTTTCCCTTCTTTTGTGTGGGTAAAATGATTATTCAACTCTACCTGTTGAATCCTATTGCCTCTTTTTAAGGTTTTATTTGCTTGTTGGACATTTTCTGGCTTCTCTTATTCTATCTGGGAATTGGTATTTTAAAACATACATACAAACACGCACACACGCCTGTTCAACTTAGTCAAATAATTGCAGCAACCACTTTTTGAGCTAGTCTTATAAACCAAGAATATGTTAAGTGCTTTACATACATTATTATCTCATTTAATTCTTAAAATCTCAGAAAGTAGGTAACTCCATTTGGTGAATAAATAAAACTGAACCTCAAAAATATTACATAAGGAGTCCAATGTCACACAACCAGTGATGTCAGTATCAGGCCTTGAACCTAGGTCTATAGAGCACCAAAACCCGTGCCACCTAAGTTTCATACATTTTTTGCTATCTGTAACAAATCCTATACAGAAGGTCTTACAAAAGTACTTTCATTCATGCAACAAATATGAGTGCCTACATGTCTTTAAAACTGCTGTAGATATACTTTGAACAGCCCCTTTCTTGAACTGTTTTTGCAACTGGAAAGCTGCACACTATGCACTTTTCCCTTTACTTCCTCTCCTTAAATGTCAAATTTAATCATGTTATGATTATTATCAGGTAGTGGTTCAGCCACAGCTATTTCCTGCCCCAGTTCCTGTTCAGTACCCAGAATAAAATCCAGCATATTTTCATTCCTAGTGCTCTACAACTACCTGTTCTAGGAAGCAGTCAGTTGTTCTCATCTGAAAACTCACTTCTATATTTTGTGTCACATTAGCAATTTTCATGAGACTAACAAGGTAGACTAAAAATGCAGTTTTCCTAAATGTCACTTAATATTTTCCACTTTCACATGATTCTGGTCATCAAGTGATGTTTCAGATTTGTAAATTTAATGTATTTATGGTTCGGTATTAATCTGAGAAGACAGAAGCATGAGACTTTCTCAGATTTTCAAGGGCAGTCCCAATTTAAAACACCCTGGCCAGGTGTGGAGGCTCACATGTGTAATCCCAAGACTTTGGGAGGCCAAGGTGGGAAAATTGCTTGAGGTCTCTAGCCTGCCCAACATAGCAAGACCCTGTATCTACAAAAAAATAAAAATTAAAAAATTAGCTGGACACAGTGGTGCATGCCTGCAGGTGTAGCTGCTCAGGAGACTGAGGCAACACGATTGCCTGAGCCTGACAGTTCAAGGTTTTACAGTGATCGCACTTCTACTCCAACCTGGAAGACAGAATGAGACTCTGTCTCAAAATAAAAAAAATTCTGGCCCACTATCATATATCAAGTAGGGGTTAAGAAAAGACAGTCAAAATATGCAAAGGGGAGTTTGCAATAATGACTCCAGGTGGTTACAGACTAGGTAAAGGGGTTAAAGGATGGCAACCGTCACTTTGGAATTCTTCGAGTCTTACTTTGAACTGGGAAAATAAGTATTGGAAGGTAAATATTAAATAAACATGTAATAATGGACAAACTGCTGAGGTTTTCCTGTAATTTTAGTATCTAAGTATGCAATTTCCAATTATCAAAATTGGGTAGTACTCACTTTGTCCAATCACATTTACATACCATTATCACTTAAACCTGGCCTTCACACATACATTTTATACAAAGCTACAATTACTTACCATTCCCTCAGCAATCCACATTTCTGTTCTGAGACTCTGCCTCTTCCTGTTCCGCATGGAATGCCCTCCTTCCCCACCTACAAATACCACCTTCAGACCTTTAAGGCTTCAGTGTTAGCTCCCCTGAAACCCAACTAGTTCTCTCTTAAAATTATTGTTTCTTTTTTATTCACTGCTTTCCATGTGCCAGTACTTTATATATTTTATTTAAGGCTTAATATCGTCTTTGAAGTATTATCCTTTCCATTAAACAGATAAGGGAACTGATGCTAAAAGAGGTTTGGTATTATGTTTCAGGAATTCAAATCCAGACTGTCTATACTTTAACTGAATTCTTGTCTCAAGAATTATTGGGACCACAAGCATTTTGGATTTGGAATATTTGCATATACATAAAGAGATATCTTAGAGATGGGACCCAAGTATAAACACAAAATTCATTTATGTTTCATTTACACCTTATACACATAGCCCGAAGGTAATTTTATGTAACATTTTAAAATAATTCTGTGCATGAAACAAAGTTTTGACTTTTTTTATTTTTTATTTTGAGATGGTGTCTTGCTCTGTCACTCAGGCTGGAGTGCAGTGGCACAATCTCAGCTCACTGCAACCTCCACTTCCTGGATTCAAGTGAGTCTTCTGTCTCAGCCTCCGGAGTAGCTGGGACTACAGGTGCATGCCACCATGCCCGGCTAATTTTTTTTGTATTTTCAATAGAGACGGGGTTTCATCATATTGGTCAGACTGGCCTTGAACTCCTGACCTCAGGTGCTCCACCCTCCTTGGCCTCCCAAAGTGCTGGGATTACAGGCGTGAGCCACCGCGCCCGGCTTGACTGTATTTTGACTGTAACCTGTCATATGAAGTCAAGTGTCTTGTGGCAACATCTTGACACTCAAAAGGTTTCAGATTTTACAGCATTTCAGATTTTCAGTTTACAGATGCTGAATCTGTATATATCGTATTGTATTATCATAGTTTGTTCAAATACCTATCTCTCCCATCAAATGGATGCTCCTCAAACACAGAGAAGGTAACTCCATCCCTTTATCTTCAGCAAAATCCAATAGTGCCTATTATACAATGATCTCAAAGTGTTACTATGTACAATAGTGGATTCAATTTACGGTTTTGCAGCATTATTTTCCACTGAGTAGTCTCCTACTATAAAGTCTCCAAGAATCCAATTTTACTGTGGTAATAAAGTATAATGGCTTGGAATGTAGGCTTTGGAATCAGAGTGTATAGGTGTAAATCTCACCTCTACTGACTCATTAGGGAAGAAATCTTGAACAAATTAGTTAACTAAGTCTTGGTTTGCTCATCTATAAAATGACAGTAATCAGTACCCATCTCACAGGACTAAAATGATTAAATAATATACAAGTAGTCCAACTATTTCGAGTCTCATTTTATCCACATGACACCCTAAATTCTCTTCATTTTAGTGAAGGTTTTTTTCGTTACAAATTCCTTGCAATTCTGCATTAAATGGACCAGCCAAAAAAGGTTCATGGTTTAAAAACTGGGTGGGTCACCTTATTTTTAAGGCCAACTGTCCAGTGCCAGTTTGGGCTCAAAGAAAGTTTACTCTTGGAGGCTTGACTATGCAAGAGTGCCCCTATTGTATACTATACTTGTTTACTCACCACATTTTCATGCTCCACCAGAAAGTGGTCAAAATTAGAACACGAAAACTCTCCACCTCACTAACACCTAACCTAAAACTATCAGATGCATTCAGACAGCTAGTCTGTGTGGGAGGCAGGCTATTTCTGGAGCAAAAAAATTTCCTGGAACCACTTTGTTTCTGGCCCCAGACACGGCTCATTCTCCCCAGACCTCCAGATTCCTCTCCTCTAGGTTATGGAGGTTGAGCCACTGCAACTGATAAGGCATATCCATTTCCTTCTCTTAAAATGTGCAGTCCATACACCATATCCAAGTTAGGATTTCAAATTGTTATACTGTTTTGTGGCTCTTTAGGCTAAAGTGCGCAGTTTCCAGACTCTCAGAATTCCCCTTCCAGTATTAAAAATACGGTGAAAAAAGCCCAGTTTGAAAGAAAACAAACTTTACAAAAATACCTGAAAACAAGATCAAATACTAAGTCTCTAGCCAAAGTCTTGGAGGAAAAAAAATGAAAAAAACGTTTAAAAATGGCAAAAGCTAACCAAAAACTGTAAGATTAAAGTATCACACCTAAAAAGTAGTCTCAAAGCAAGGAGGATATACTATACACAAAGAAAGTAACCGAAAACTACAAAATATTTAATATTCACCATGAATTTCAAAATTACTTGGCATGTAAAGTACGCACTGAGATTAATAAATTGTTCCAGATCCTGCACAGGTTAGTATAAGGCAGTTCCTTGTTTTTGCCACGCTAAAAATAAAAAGGGTGACAGATTAGTGACAGAATGATCCCTGAAGTTACACAAGGAGGTGCTGAGTTAGAAAGCCATGACTCGAAGGACAATACCAGAATGCTGGCTGTCAACACTGGGCAGATAAAAATAAGAAAAACCGAAGCATGCTGTTGGAGCACGGTATTGTTTCCAGACGGGAACTACCCCTTAAGGCCCATGCCTAGCATCTCAGCACCCTCTCCGCCGTGTTGGGATCGGAAAACTCGACTGCCGCCTGCTCAGAGGGGGCAGGGCAGCGACCCTCCTTCCACCTCCGCCAGCGCGCGAGCCGCCGCCCCCCCTCCCCGAGCCCGCTCCTCCGGCCGCTAGCTGACCTCTCCCTGCCCGCCGGGCTAGCCACCCGAGACCCCTGAACGCCCTTCCAGGACCCGACGTCCCCTCAGCACAGCGCTAAGGGAAGGAAGCAAAGGACAGGGGCCTGGGAGCGGGGCCCGAGGGGCGGGTGGCGGTGCTGGGGTTCGGCCCGTCACCATCAAGGCTTGAGGACCGCGCGAGCTCGGGGGGAAGGCGGCTGAGCCTCCGCCACCAGCCGACTGATAGGAGGGGGTCGCGGCTGACTCCGGCCCTCAGGTACGGGAGACTGCCGGGAAAGACGCCGGCGGCGGAGGGCGACGCGCTGGCCCCGGAGCCCCCACCTCCATCCCGACGACCGCTATCCTCCCTCGTCCCGATCCATCCTCGAGATTGTGTCAGAACTCGACGACCTCCACACGGCCCACCCGAGCGCGGAGGTGATGCCGCTCTTACCGTAGGAGCGGGCGCCGCGCCGCTAGGAGGCGGCTGAGGTGCGCGCGGGAGACTCCGAAGCTAGCGCCGCCGCCGACAGAGCCCGAGGAGCCACAACGAGGCTGCCGGCGGGCGCGCTGCCTCCAGAGCGTTGCCCCACCCCCTCTCCCGCAGGATTTTGCGCCGGAGCCTGCAGTCACTGCGCGCGGGCAGGGAGGATGGGAGGAGGGGCGGGGCGTCCCGAGAGGGCGGAGCTGAGCGCCGGCTGCTCTGATTAACATCTGTGGGCCCAATGGGAGCACGGAAACTCCAGGCTGAACTTGGACTGATTTCCCTCCTAACCCGTGACAGTAGAGAGGCGGGACCAATGGGGCTTTTTATTGCCGCCTTTCTGTCTAACCCGAAAGTTAGGAAAGTCGGTTGGTTTACACCGGAGGACAAATGGTCCAATTACCGCGGAAAACGGACCTCTGAATCCAGATTGGCGTCCTCCCTACCTATAGGATAGGCTCAGGGGCGGTGAGAACCAGCCCCGGATGTGGGCGCGGCACTGAGGTAGGACTGAGAGATCCTATAACGCAGTGTTTTGGGGAGGCGGAACTGAATTTTTTTCTTAATTATCATGTGACGGGTTCTGGATTTAATGGGGGGAAAAGTGCGGAAAAGGACAAGCATCCAAACTGGCGAATTTCCTGATCTTCGCGTCCCTCTCCGCTCTCCGGCCGGTGGCGCTGCCAGGTGAGTCTGGGGCTCTGCCCTAGCCCGCACGGTAGACCGGCGCTGGTCTCCTGATGCTTCCGTGGGCTGTGCGGCCGACCCCCAACCCATCACACAGCCAGCCCCAAACGCGCACACGCCTGCTTGGCTCCAGGGCTTCTGTGCGCATCCAGCAGGAACCTTAGTAAACTCCAACGTGTGCTGGGCCCACAGCCCATAAAAGGGGAGCGTCCGGGTGGGGCGCCGCGAGCCGACTGTCGGTGTTTGCAGAAGGGAAAGTATAGTTTAGGAGCGTCCTGAAGTTCCAGGGGCAAGTAGGCCCCCAGATAAGCTAAGTTGTAAGCAGAACGCTGTTCCTTTGGCAAGGCCGTTGCTGCAAGGCTTTTCAAAAGCAACTCATTATGAAGAATAAATATGTGGACTCATGAAGCAAAATTATCTTTGGGATGAGGCAGGTTCACTTGGTAGAGTACTGGCAGTGGCGAGAGAAGGGAAATGGGGGCTGATACCCACCCGCGGGCGATGTGGGTGGGGCTCTATATATTTCCATAACGGGGTCACTCCGAAGGTTTTAAAAATGAATAAGGAATCATTAACAAATATTTAAGTGTCTTCCTAGTGCAGGAAATAGCCACCTTAAATGGGAAACATTTTAGTTGAGCACATTTTTGGAGTACGCACCTCCCCCTTTCATGTGGAGAGAATAGTAGGAAACATAACGACTGCCCAAATTGATGAAGACGTAAATGTAAAACTGGGATCGTATGTCATCGTTGTAGCTCAGCCTACAAGCGTACAATCCTTCAATCGTCATTTAAGTATCAGCAGTGCTTCCCCACTGAGGGTATTTTCGTGCAAGAACAGAATTTTGTTACATCCCACATTATAAATCTTGTAGGCACGATAAGATTGTTACTTGCATCCTTTCACCTCCAGCCTTAAAGCACCTGTGGTGAGTGCAGCCAAATATAAGGAAAAAATGAAGCTTGTCTTATCTGATGGCAGATGGAACAGTTAGGTTTAAGCAAATGTATAATCGTAAACCGTTTTTCAGAGGTTCACAAAAACGGCCAGATAGATTGGAGATGGGGATTGTGCAATTTACAGGATGAAATCCATCCGTGGTTATTAATCAACACACACCCATCCAACCCTGCTTCCAAATTCAGTCCCACATCCCACTATATGGCAGCCTCTGGCCGGGAAAGGAAACCAACACAGAAAAATGCCTCCTTAGGAGCAAAAGTACTGCAGTATGAAGCCTGTGCCAATTAAGTAAACAAGTTTAAGTGCCACTAGATGGGTATAAGGGAAAAGAGGTGAGTTAGGAGACTCATACTTAACTGTTGAAATAGAACAGATGTGTCCTCTTGCACCGTGATAGCCATCCACTATTTAAAGTAGTATAGATGTTGCACAGTACATCAAAGTTAGTTCTAAAACATAATTGAGCACGCTAATCTAGGGTATTTGGCTCAATTAGCCAGTTTCTTCACCTTTTCTCTATTATCTTCCTGCATCTTTCCTCCTACCACGCATGCTTTTGTTCCTATGGGTAGCACCTTCTGATCTTTTTCTCTTTCCATCAAGTATCCTCTCTCATCTTCAGGGCCATTCCCCATTGGCTTATTTCTCTGTTTGTAGTCATAAATTCTTCCTTTCCTGAAAATTTCTTCTTTCAGTTTCATATACCCTATCTTTCATTTTCTCTTCTCCAAATGCCTCAAAGGAATAAAGTGTTCTCAATTGTTTCCATTTCTTGATCTTCTGTTAACTGCATACAGTCTGGCTTCTGATTTCCCATTCTACTTATCCTTTTTCCAAATGGTCATAAAGGTTGGTATAAAAAACTTAAGTAGAGGAACATATCATAAACCTCTATGTGAAGATTAAATAAAATAAATGCTATCCCTAAGTTTTATGCATTCACAATCAAAATTCTAAGTTTTTAAGAATCAGCTTAGCAATTTTAGCATTGAAAAACTGCAAGGACAAAATAGAAAATATTCTAGAAAAGAAGCCGGCATGATGGCTCACACCTGTAATCCCAACACTTTGGGAGGCTGAGGTGGGTGGATCACTTGAGATCAGGGGTTCGAGATCAGCGTGGCCAACATGGTGAAACCCCAGCTACTTGGGAAACTGAAGTGGGAGGATCACTTGAACCCGAGAGGCAGAGGCTGCAGTGACCCGAGATCGTGCTACTGCACTCCAGCCTGAGTGACAGAGTGAGACTCCATCTCAAAAAAGAAAAAAAGATTCTAGAAAAGAGAACAGCTAGTAGATACTAGGTCTTCCAGATATTAATACATTCCTAGAGCAACAGTAAGTCATACAGTATTAGTGCAAAAGAGAAACATATGGATCAGTGAGGCAGAATAGTGATATAAGAAATAGCCCCCAAAATTTAGCATCTAATAATCACAAAACATCAAAAGTTATTAGGTGGTCCTGATTATTGAATGGATAACAAGTAGTTTTATATATATATATATCTCCACAAATCAGTGAGAGTATTGTTAAAAGGAAAAAAACTATTATATCAAGAAGATATTTGTAAGAATTTTTATGAGAAAATAAGTGAGAATTTAAGAATATAAGTTTCAGACTATGTGAAAATCCAGTGTTACCAATGCCTTTTATATTATATAGCCTAACAACCTCTTTACAATTTTTTTTTTTTTAGACAGTGGTCTCACTCCCATCGCCTAGGCTGGAGTGCAGTGAGCAACATGGCTCACTGCAGCCTTGACTTCCCGGGTTCAGGTGATTCTCCCACTTCAGCATCACGAGTAGGAGGGAATACAGGCACGTGCTACTGCACCTAATTTTTTGTATTTTTAGTAGAGACGGGGTTTCACCATGTTGCCCAGACTAGTCGTGAACTCCTGGGCTCAAGAGATGCACCTGCCTTGCTTGGACTCCCAAAGGGTTAGGACTATGGGCATGAGCCACTGCCTCCAGCCACTAAAATGTTAATTCTACTTTATATTCTTGTAATTTTTATTAATCGTTCCCTCCTTTTATTGATGGATTGATTGATTGAGACAGGATCTCACTCTGTTGCCCAGGCTGGAGTGTAGTGGCACGATCTCACGGGTCACTCACTACAGCCTCGACTTCCTGGACTCAAGCAATCCTCCCACTTTAGCCTCTCAGTAGCTGCGACTACAAGGTGCATACCATCACGCCTTGCCAATTTTTTTATTTTTTGTAGAGACAGGGTTTCGCTATATTGCCCTGGCTGGCGTGGAGCTCTTGGGCTCAAGTGATAGGCCCACCTTCTCCTACCCAAGTACTGGGATTACTGGCGTGAGTCGTGCACCCTTCCCATTCCCTTCTATTAAAACTCTTCTCAGCTTGATACCCACCTTTCCCTTTTTCACTACTTTGAATGCTTTTTTCTTTGTACCCCTTGAAACTGAATGAAAAATTACAGATTTACAAATGTATAGGAAGATGAAGAACATCTTTGCGGTGCAAGAATAAAGTTGTAAGTGCCTGGACTTGAGTGATAGCATTGAAAAGGAATCACCTGACATTTTGAATAGAGCTTATACAGTGGATATACTAAAAATTGTATTTTGTCATGGGCTGTAAGGAATGGTGGATATAATGTCAATGATCACTAAGTTTTAGAGGATTTGTAAGGAAGAATAGTAGAATGTTTTCAAAATTAGGAAGTCAGTTGGGAAAGAACCAGTTTTGTTCACTAGGAATGGAAGTTATACTTTTTTTCTGGTATCAAAACAATCTTGACTTTTTCTCCTTCTCTTAGGGTGTATTTCCTTTTTTTCGATCCTGCAACAGCCTCTTTAAACTGTTTAAATGAGAATGTCCTTGGCTCAGAGAGTACTACTCACCTGGCTTTTCACATTACTCTTCTTGATCATGTTGGTGTTGAAACTGGATGAGAAGGCACCTTGGAACTGGTTCCTCATATTTATTCCAGTCTGGATATTTGATACTATCCTTCTTGTCATGCTGATTGTGAAAATGGCTGGGCGGTGTAAGTCTGGCTTTGACCCTCGACATGGATCACACAATATTAAAAAAAAAGCCTGGTACCTCATTGCAATGTTACTTAAATTAGCCTTCTGCCTCGCACTCTGTGCTAAACTGGAACAGTTTACTACCATGAATCTATCCTATGTCTTCATTCCTTTATGGGCCTTGCTGACTGGGGCTTTAACAGAACTCGGATATAACGTCTTTTTTGTGAGAGACTGACTTTTAAGTACATCATCTCATTTCTATTGCTGTTCAACAAGTTACCATTAAAGTGTTCTGAATCTTTCAAGCTTCAAGAATACCAGAGAACTGAGGGAAAATAACAAATGTAGTTTTATACTACTTCCATAAAACAGGATTGGTGAATCACGGACTTCTAGTCAACCTACAGCTTAATTATTCAGTATTTGAGTTATTGAGATCCTTATTGTCTCTATGTAAATAAAGTTTGTTTTGGACCTCATTTTTCTACATGACTCTTGAATAATCTGTTGTATATGGTCAGTATCTAAAGTAAGTAAATATAAAACCTTTAACCTACATGTTTGGGCCAGGCGAGGTGGCTCACACTTGTAATCCCAGCACTTTGGGAGGTCGAGGCAGGTGGATCACTTGAGGTCAGGAGTTCAGGACCAGCCTGGCCAACATGGTGAAACCCCGTCTCTACTAAAAGTACAAAAATTAGCCAGGCATGGTGGTGGGCGCCTGTAATCCCAGCTACTCAGGAGGCTCAGACAGGAGAATCACTTGAACCCTGGAGGTGGAGGTTGCAGTGAGCCAAAATCACACCACTGCACTCCAGCCTGGGCAATAATAGGGCTAGACTCCATCTCAAAAACAAAACAAAACCTACATATTTGAATAGAAGTTTAATATACGACGATTGTATTATGACCAAAGTAAATGGCCATTTGTGTTTCTAAATTATGAAGGAAAAAAAAAACCTAGTTACTAAAACAGGGATGCCATTTTGTATTTACATTTAGAAAGAATCTGAGTTTGACAGATTTTTATCTAGGCTAAATTCATTATTACCTCTATCTTCTGGTTGGGACAAATAATTCTGAGGTGGCATGTTAAAAAAGCAGAAAAGCTGGGTGCGGTGGCTCACGCCTGTAATCCCGGCACTTTGGGAGGCCAAGGCGGGCAGACCATGAGGTCAAGAGATCGAGACCATCCTGGCCAACATGGTGAAACCCCATCTGTACTACACAAAAATTAGCTGGGCATGGTGGCGGATGCCTGTAGTCCCAGCTACTCGGGAGGCTGAGGCAGGAGAATCGCTTGAACCCAGGAGGCAGAGATCACACCACTGCACTCCAGCCTGGCGAAAGAGCGAGACTCCATCTCAAAAAAACAAAACAACAACAAAAGAAAACAGCAGAAGCTTGCCACTTACTAAAGTTAGGGGGACCTAATAATCCTGATTCTGTCAGGACAGGCCCAGTTTATACCTGTTGTCCTCGGGTCTCAAGGAATTAGTGCCCCTCTCACAATTAGAAGTGTCTTGAATTGAGAAAGCATATTATCACCTTCAAGGTACTAATCAATTCCAATGAAGCAGAGGTGGCAGTACTTATAAAAATTCCAAAGAGGTTGAAGTGTTTTATAACCCTGAAGCACGATGATTGTTCTTACCCTATACAACCCTCACCTTTAGCTTTAAGAGAAATCTAAAGTGATTTTTTTTTTCTGTTTTAAAAAGATCAAACAAAAAAGTGATTTCTGGCTACTGAAACAGAAGGTCTAGTTCTGCCTTGTAATGACAGATAACATAAGTTTCACAACACAACAGATTAATACAGCGTAACTCATTAGGCATTTGAACTGGAGAACTAGGCTAAATAAAAACTAATCAACTGCAAATATTTTAATCTTATAATTGGCAATAATTAGTATTTTCAGTACATAAAAATAGGATTGAGAATAGTTAGTACTAGGAATAGAATGTCCCAGGCTTGATCAGATACCTCTAACTCAACTGAGAGATCCATCCATGCTTTGGTGTATGGGATCTATCATTAAATAAATTCCAAGTAGAAGAAAGCTTACATTTCTCTAAAAAACCAGCCAAGAGGATTTTGGAGTACAGGGAAAAGGAAAAGAAGGGATGGCACCGCGGCAAACAACCAGCTAGGCCAGAAGTCAGCAAAATTTCTCTGTAAAGGGCTGCTCAGTAGGTGATGTGGTTTCTTTTGCAACTACTCAACTCCGTCTTTATGGCAGAGGAAGCAGCCATAGACCATGGCTATATCCCAATAAAACCCTATTTATGGACATGAAATTTAAATTTCAAATGATTTTCATATCACAAAATACTATTTTTACTTTTGTGTCAACCATTTAATGCCATAAAAACCATTCTTGCCTCACACACCATAGAAAAACTGGTGGTGTGTTAGATATGGCCTACGGGAGGTAATTTGCTGACCCCTGTGCTAGGCAATAAAAGCAGAATGGAATTCTGTGTGAGATGTTAAGAGGAAAGGTCTCTTGCTCCCCTAAACAGTTCTACAAGGAAGGAAGAGAGAAATTAGGTAAGAATTGTACGTAAACGGCAACACGATAACCAACTTGTTTACACATGAGGGTCAATGAATTTTAACAGCATCTGAAGGATTCCCAGAAAGCAGAACTGCTCTACTAAATAAACACTTGAAGCAGCACAATAAATTATCATGGATATGTGCCTCAATACACCCATAATGTATTACATTAAAACATTACGTAATGAAAGACATTAAAGATAGAAAGCATGCTTACAGGTAGAAAAATCAAAACAAATGGACCAATATGTAAACAGTACTGTACGAAAATACCTTCCTAGGTTTTAGTTATAGGATTCTTGTTTATATGACAGAGAAATCTACCAATGACGTTTTTTAAGATTAAACACACTGCCTCATGAAGGAAACTTAAACATCAGAGGTTCTTACCAAAGCCGATTTTTTCTAGGTTAGCATGGATGTAACTTACTCTGGTTTGGGCAAAAGATTTGTCATCAACAATCTGAGTAAAAGCAACCTGTGCACAAAGTAACTTTTTATAAGACTTGAAACTATGAAAAGGGGCGGAGTGCAGTGGCTCATACCTGTGGTCCCAGCTACATGGAAGGCTGAGGTGGGAGAATCGCTTGAACCCGGGAATTCAAGATTACAGTAAGCTATGATCATACCACTGCACTCCAATGGGTGACAAAGTGAGACCCTGTCTCAAAAAAAAAAGAAAAAGGCCCACACCCACACCTGTAATCCCAGCACTTTGGGAGGCCGAGGCGGGTGGATCACTTGAGATCAGGAGTTCGAGACTAGCCTGGCCAACAGGGTGAAACCCTGTCTTAACTAAAAATACAAAAAATTAGCTGGGTGTGGTGGCCGGCGCCTATAGTCCCACTTGAACCTGGGAAGCAGCGGTTGCAGTGAGCCGAGATCGTACCATGGCACTCCAGCCTAGGCAACAAGAGTGAAACTCCGTCTCAAAAAATAAAATAATAATTTTAAAAAACATTCAAATGATCCAGAACTTAGTAACATTTCATGAACATAGGGACCAGATATGGTAGCCTCAACCAAACATGTAAAACATGAACACAAATCTACCAACAAAGAGCTTTCAAGCACCAAGAAAAATACTTGTACAAAGCTTCAAGAAGTAGAGATCTATCCTTGGGTTCAAGCTTACTGCAATTTTAAAAGTTATTAACCTGCGGGACCCCGTGGCTCACACCTGTAATCCCAGCACTTTGGGAGGCTGAGGCAGGTGGATCACGAGGTCAGGAGTTCGAGACCAGCCTGTCCAACATGGTAAAACCTCATCTCTACTAAAAATACAAAAATTAGCCGGGTGTGGTGGCCGGCACCTATAATCCTAGCTACTCAGGAGGCTGAGGCAGGAGAATTGCTTGAACCCTGGAGGCAGAGGTTGCAGTGAGCCAAGATCGCACCACTGCACTCCATCCTGGGTAACAGAGCAAAAGTCCATCTCAGGGAAAAAAAAAAAAGTTATTAACCTTATAAATTTGGTCATCTGGTTTCCAATTTGCTTTTTCACAGTGCAGCAAATAGGAGGGAACTATTGACTAATGAACAGAAGTGATAGCCAAAGGAGAGGAAACCACAGAATCATCTTCATACAAGGGCGAGCATATCACTACGCACCTGAGTCATCAGGAAAATCAATTAATTTCTCTTTATTGAGAGGAAAATATATCAGAGTCCTTTCGGTGTTATATATACAAGCCACAAACTACCAAAGGAGTTTTCCTTACTGTTGATTGGTCATGTTTGCACAGTAAACATCACTGTGAGCACAAAGTATTAATTATTAGTGTCCTTATACTTAGTGGCATAAATATTAAAACATGCAGAGGGTTGGGTTTGGTGGCTCTCACTTATAATCCCAGCACTCTGGGAGGTCGAGGTAGGAGAATCACTTAAGACCAGGAGTTCGAGACCAACCTGGGCAACATGGCGTAACATGAGGTCAGGAGTTCGAAACCAGCCTGGCCAAAATGGTGCAACCCTGTCTCTACTAAAAATACAAAAATTAGCCGGTGTCATGGTGCACACCTGTAATCCCAGCTACCCGGGAGGCTCAGGCAGGAGACTCACTTGAACCAAGGAGGTGGCTGGGTTGCAGTAAACTGAGATCACGCCACTGCACTCCAGCCTGGGCGACACAGTGAGACTCTGTCTCAAAAAAAAAAAAAAAAAAAAAGTTACACAATTTTAGAATAGGGTGGAAAAGGACAGGACATCTCTTTGTTGTAATGATGGAGAAACTAAAGCCCAGATAAATAATTAGCCCATGGTCACGGATAAGAGGAGGAGTGGGACTCCAAATGCTATTTCCACAAATATGTCTCCTGTTAAAGGAAAAAATAAAAAGTAACAGTGGAAGATACCAGTTGTCAAACCCTGAAGATACCACTGGGTTACAAGCTTTTCTGAGGGACCTGCCTTACACTTCACGTTTCTCATTTTGTGTTGCCCTGTATTCAAGTCAGTCAGTCATACTGTATTACACCATAAGGCAGTTGTCATCTATCTATACTTTTGCCTGTCTACCACTATCATCTATACATGACAGTCACAAATTTGTAATTCAATCAAGAATAGGCAGTCTATGATAAGACACGATTTTGAAATGCCAGCTTGGGAAAAACAGTGAACTAGGAAGATAGTTTTTGATGTCCACCTGCCTTTACCATACCTTGCCTTGACCCCTTCATGAAATTCCTCCTCACAGATGCCTATCCTCTGCCCCAAATTAGAATACAAAGAGGAGATAGTGAGGAAGGTGTGAAATGACTGGAGTGACCCAGCACAGAACTCTTTTAACTATTCTTTTGACTAATTCCAGAAGCAGAAGCTAACATGTAAGGTATGTAGAGTAAGCCAGGCAATGTGCTCAGTAAACATTTGGCATGTTCTGTCACTTAACTTTCACCACAAATTAACAGAACAGTATTATCCCTCCCATTTACAGATGAGAAATACAGACTAAGTAATTTTCTCACAGTTATACAAGTGTGGTTTTGGCGGGTTGTTTTTGTTTTGAGACAGGGTCTCGCTTTCACTCGGGCTGGAGTGCAGTGGCTTGATCATAGCTCACTGCAGCCTCAAGCTCCTGGGCTCAAGCCATCTCCTACCTCAGCCTCTTGAGTAGCTAGGACTACAGGTGTGTGCCACAATGACTGGCTGTTTTTACTACTATTATTAATTATTTAGAGATGGGAGTCTTGCTGTGTGGCCCATGTTGGTCTCAAACTTCTGGGCTCAAGTGAGCCTCCCACCTGGGCCTCCCAATGTGCTGGGATTACAGGTGTGAGCCACCATGCCCAGCCTTATTCCCTTTTACTGAACTTCAGCTATGTTGCTACAAATGCCTGCAGTCAAATATCATGGCTGGGAGCAGTGACTCATGCCTGTCATCCCAGCACTTTGGGAGGCTGAGGTGGGAGGAATGCTTGAGCCCAGGAGTTCAAGACCAGTCTGGGCAACATGGTGAAACACAATCTCTATAAAAAATTTAAAAAATTAGCGGGGTGTGGTGGTACACACCTGTAGTCCCAGCTACTCGAGAGACTGAGGCGTGGGAGGGTCACATGAGCCCAGGGAAGTCAAGGTGGCAGTGAGCCTGGGCAACAGAGTGAGACCCTGTTTCTAAATAATAAAGTGGCTTTACAGGTTTTACAGAAGGACTAACTGTATGAAAATGTGCAATCTTTATGTCCTTCTTCCATTCCTGCAATGGAATGGATATAGACTGAAAAAAAACTAGGGCAGGTTGTCATCTTCAGTATTTTCAATTTTTGAATTTTTTTAAACATGAGTAGGGAAAACCACAAAAGCTTAAACAGAATGCCTGTCTGATAACCAGACTTTATCTACCACTTAAGACTTAAAAATGTGAAATTCTGCCTCAGACTCTGAGATACCAAGGTGTTTCTTATGTAGCCAGGCATGGTGGCTCACACCTGTCATCCCATCACTTTGGGAGGCTGAGGCAGAAGGAATGCTTGAGCCCAGGAGTTCAAGATCAGTCTGGGCAACATGGTGAAACACTGTCTCTACAAAAAATATAAAAATTAGCTGAGCATGGTGGCATGCACCTGTAGTTCCAGCTACTAGGAGGCTGAGCTGGGCGGATCACTTGAGCCTGGGAGGTTGAGGCTGCAGTGAGCCAAGATCGTGCCACTGCACTCCTCCCTGAGGCTCCGTCTCAAAAAGATAAATAAAGTGGCTCTGGCGAAAGAGGGAGACCCTGTCTCAAAAAAAAAAAAAAAAAAAAATAGGTGCTTATATTTGCCATTTTAATCATTTTAGGAATAGTTAAAATTTATCTTTAGTTTGTAATAATTTTCAGTGTGTCTCTAGAAAAACCAGCTGAAGGAAAAATGTTGGGTAAGTTTCACAGGTTTTACGGGTTTATTTCTACAATACTGACTCTCTCCAAGCTGTCCAACAGGGCCTGGATGTCTAATAACTACCTTCTTAAACTGTATCCATAAGAGTTTTGGTTAGACTGCAGTACAAAACAAGAAACTTGGTTTCTTTATAATACCTTCTCATCCAACTTGTCTCCATTTTTCTTTCTGTTGTAATCCTAGAATTGAATTTGAAGTCAGACTGACTTTAAATTATACAAATCTACAGAGGTGGGAGGATCACTTGAGGCCAGGAGTTAAAGTTCATCCTGGGCAACATAGCGAGACTCTGTTTCTACCAAAAAACAAAAAAAAAAATTAAATTTAGCCAAGCATGGTGGTGGGCGCCTGTAATCCTAACTACTCAAGAGGATGAGGCGGGAGAATCACCTGAGCCCAGGAGTTTGAGGCTGTAGTGAGCCATGATTGTGCCACTGCACTCCAGCCTGAGTGACAGAGCAAGACTGTCTTTAAAAAGAAAGGAAACCTACCTAATCTTCCCCCACCCCTAGTGTACAGTATGTTCCGTCAAATATTTATTGAACACCAAGTATAAAATATATTAGGTGTTGGGGATACACAGTGATAAAATACCCAACTTCTAGCTCATCGTTTAGCTACAGTCCAACATGTACTTAATATGTATATTTAATGCTATGAGCAGAGGGCAGCAGACAGATTTGGGTCTATACCAACTACTGGGTGAGGGGACAGTTGGAGATGTCCCCTGTAAAGCCTATGAAACGCTGTATGTAAAGCAGGGGTCCCCAACCCCCTGGTCCCAGCCTGTGGCCTGTTAGGAGCCAGGCCACACAGCAGGAGGTGAGTGGGGTGCAAGTGGGCATTACCACCTGAGCTCCACCTCCTGTCAGATCAGTGGCAGCATTAGATTCTCATAGGAGGGCAAACCCTATTGTGAACTGCACATGCAGTTCAGATCTAGGTTGCATGCTCCTGAAAAATCTAATGCCTGATAATCTGAGGTGGAACAGTTTCATCCTGAAGCCATCCCCCACCCAACCCCTGTCCATGGAAAAATTGTCTTCCACAAAACCAGTCTCTGGTGTCATAAAGGTAGGGGACCACTGCTGTAAAGGCAGTACAGGAGATGATGTCTGAGTTTTGAAAAGAGGAAGAAGATCTCACAATGTTGTATTCCAGATATTTATTTCCCCAGCAAAGGCAAAGAATTTTAAAAGTTCACAAAATGGCAATTACTGCCAGCTGGTAAAGTGGAAAACTGGTCACATCAAATAGAAGAAATTGTGTTACATGAAGCTGGAAAGGGAGGGCCTATAATAAAGGCTCTTCAGTGCTATGCTAAGCATTTGACCTTTATTCATTAGCAAAGGAAAAGCCAAGGAGTACTTCTACAAAGAAGAGTAATAATTCTATATTTTAGAAAGGTTAATCTGTTGGTAACACAAAGAATGGAATGGAATAAAGAGGGAAAGGGCACAGGACTAGAACACTTTAGGGTATTTTGAGTCCAGGTGAGATGAACATCTACTATGACTGTGATGTGACAAGAGCAACAGATGAATTATTAAGTACTTCTGGGGCTGACTCAATCTCATAACAAATTAGACACAGGAATCAGGTACAGTGGCTTACACCTGTAATTTCGATACTTGGGGAGGCTGAGGCAGGATCACTTGAGGTCAGGAGTTCCAGACCAGCCTGGCCAATATGGCAAAACCCCATCTCTACTAAAAATACAAAAATTAGTGGGGTATGGTGGTGCACACCTGTAATCTCAGCCACTCAGGAGGCTGAGGCACAAGAATCGCTTTAACCCAGGAGGCACGGGTTGCGGTGAGCCAAGACCATGTCACTGCACTCTAGCCTGGGCAACGGAGACTCTGTCTCAAAAAAACAAAACAAAACAAAACAAAAGGACACAGGAAAAGAGAAAAGTCAAATTAAGGTGATTATGAAGGAAGTGATGACAATAACCAAATTGGGAGGAAAGAAAGAGCTAATGCTTGAGGGCAAGGCAAAAAAGAATTTAGATTTGACCATATGGATCATTAGAACTAAAGTGAAAAACCAGGCTGACTGAAGCTGTGGGATCATGAAGGTAGCTCAGGGACAGACTGTAGAGGCCTAAAGGAAAGACCATGGAGACTGCCTTAAATAGTGGCAGACAGGCAAAAGAATCCTTCCAAAGAAACTGAAACACAACATGAAAAGAACAGGTCATAAAGAGTTTTAGGAGTAAAATGATAGTGCTGCAAGGGTCAAATAGAAATACTAAGAAGTGCAGCAGGCTCACATCTGTAATCCCAGCACTTTGGGAGGCCAAGGTGGGCAGATCATGATGTCAGGAGATCGAGCCCATCCTGGCTAACACGGTGAAACCGCGTCTCTGCTACAAATACAAAAACTTACCTGGGCATGGTAGAGGGCGCCTGTAGTCCCAGCTACTCAGGAGGCTGAGGCAGGAGAATGGCGTGAACCCGGGAGGCGGAGCTTGCAGTAAGCCAGGATCGTGCCAGACTCCATCTCAAAAAAAAAGAAGTGCAGCCACTGGATTTGGCAGTCAAAAGGTAACTTTTGAGAAAACCATTTCAACATACATGTGAGGATTTAAATGAAATTGTAGTGAAATGAGGAATAAATGTAAGATGAGGAAGTGAAGGCAGACAGAAATTCCCAAGAACTTAGGAAGAAAGACGGAACAAGAGCATTAACAAAAGCCAGACTTAAAGATAAAGGTATTTTTAAAAACAACAGATTTGAGGTAGAGGCAGGTAAAAATCTGGCTTAGTTGACAAATAAAATTTCAAAAAAAACTTTGGGTTGGCGGGGCAGGGGGATCAAACTGTCTGTCCAAAGAAGTTTCTCAACTCTCTATTACACAACATTTGTGACTATAATATTGTTTGTTGTTTGTTTTGAGACTGAGTCTTGCTCTGTCACCCATGCTGGAGTGCAATGGCACGATCTCGGCTCACTGCAACCTCCGCCTCCCGGGTTCAAGCGATTCTCCTGCCTCAGCCTCCTGAGTAGCTAGGATTACAGGTGCGTGTCACCATGCCCGGCTAAGTTTTATATTTTTAGTAGAGACGGGGTTTTGCCATGTTGGCCAGGCTGTGCGACTATAATACTGATTTGCCTCTGACTCTGTACACTTAGTAGTCTTAAGTAGCACAACAGCAGTGAACTTTACAGAAAAGTGTAGATTTAACATTCTAACAACATAGATGCGTAAGTTCTAAATTTCAAAATGTACAGAATGATCCAGAGTTCTCACATGTTCACAGTGCAGTTCTTGGTAGGCAGTTCACAGTAATTAAACATACAAGTTACAAATTTTAATTTCTAGTTAACATAAATTCTACTCGCCCAGCCCATATTTTGTTCTCAAGCTCATTCATATTCCCTGATTGGGTCTGAAGTCCAAGAAGAGCTGGAAGGGAAGATAACCTGAAATGCAGGATGTTTTCCCCTCCCTTCCCCGCTCTCAGCAGAGATATGACTGCTATACAACACCCATAAAGCTACGAGGAAAAGACAGCTTTGTTTTTAGGCTGTGGGTGCTTGACGTTCTAAAAAGCAATGATTTCCATCTGTAGTATGTACTGGGTTACAGAAAGAAAAGAAAAGCCAGGATAGAAGACAAAAGGACTTACAAGCTCTCCTGAGTTGTCCCCTTAATTATCATATCTGAAGTGTACTGTCAGTGCCAAACCTCAAACATGACTCTTTCATAAAACACGCAATGCAGTCTAAAACCAGTAAAATTGTGTTTACATATAAATGTAGTTATATCAAGTAAGAGAAAGAGTAAGATCTATTCTACCACACCTAAAACCCATCATGTAGTCTAAAAGTATTTTGAAAAGAATGGCGCTTTTGTCTTCCCAATCGTTACGTCTAGTGGGACAAGAGAGGTATTTATCGTACCATTCCCAGCACCCATACCTGGTTTAGTGACCTTTTTAAGATAATCCTCAATATCTGTCTCTGTTGGCGTAAGTCAACTTTTGAGAGTTAGCTTTAAGAGTAAAAAAAAAGATTTTCAAATTGGAGTCAATTCAAGATTTTATGGTTTCTATTGAAGACAGAAAAGAACTTTTAAAGTTGACAAGATTAAAATGTCAATTTAAAGAAAATAATTACAAAAGTAAAAAGATTGTGGTTATCAATTTTAGTATTTATTGAAAGATGGAAGACAAGGAAAATATCTCTCAAACTCCAAAAACAATCTTGCACCTTTGCTAAATGTAAAATAAATTTTGAGATATTTGCTTTACACGACAATGAACCTGTCTAAAAAACAACTAAATGCAAATTTAATCCAAACGGTGCTAATTTATTATTTACAAAAAATGCTCTTATCTGCCATAAGTATTTGGGAAAAAACTGTTTTACACTCAGGAACACTAATGAAATACCTTAACGACAACTTAAAATATAAAACCTTCCCTACCCTCAATGACCACCCCCCCCCCAGAAAAGTTACAGAATGGATTAAAAATGAATACATGTGGAAACAAACATAATTATTTCCCACAAATGTACACAGAAACAGGCACATGCACACACACATATACAGTGTTGTGCAAGATAACTTAATGTTTATTTAAGGTCAACAGCCTTGGTGACAAAGAAGATAATGAATATGGCTTCAGTAAAGTTTGCAAGTAAATATCACAAATGTTAATTCTTTTGCTAGCTAACCAGCTAACCTGAGTATGGAATATGTATTATTTAGATAGCTAAAAGGTTATAAACAAAATGGAGGGGTGGGGAGGGGGAAGCACTATAGCAGATTCCACTGAGGTACCTTAGTTTTTATGTAAAGGTCTGTATACCCATTTAATAATTTACGTAACAATTCTTTATTCTATATAGTATATGACCATATAGAAACTAAGTCTTACGTAGTTTATTGTTCTGGTCCAAGAAACTGGAAATAAAAGCAATATTCTTCAGATAAAGAACTGGAATGTACTAACTATAAAACCATTAATATAATGCAATATTAAAATAGAAAATTTTTAAATGTAATAAAGGTAGTCAACAAGTTCTCAGATTGTATCTGAAGAGGATTTGAAAATTATAACCCGTAAGACAAGGAACGTAAGCATTGTTGAAGGCAATAACAAGGCTATACCTGCAAATCTTGAGCCCACTGATTTATACTTTACCTTCAGAGATGTATGCTTTTTTTTTTTGAGACAGAGTCTCATTCTGTTGCCCAGGCTGGAGGTCAGTGGCGCGATCGTGGCTCACTGCAACCTCCACCTCCCTGGTTCAAGCAATTCCCCTGCCTCAGCCTCCCGAGTAGCTGGGATTACAGGCGCACGCCACCAGGCCCAGCTAATTTTTTTGTATTTTTAGTAGAGACGGGGTTTCACCATGTTGGCCAGACTGGTCTCAAACTCCTGACCTTGTGATCCGCCCGCCTCGACCTCCCAAAGTGCTGGGATTACAGGCGTGAGCCACCGTGCCCGGCCAATGTATGCATTTTAAAACAATTTAATTTTCATATTATAGATAAGTCTGACTATAGGTTATATAGGAAACTATACCTAAAAGCAACCACTATGGTTGTTATTAGATATGCCTTCCTTTAAGTTAAAAAGTTTAAGGCTCATATTTTGGAGGGATACCCTAAAGATATTTTCTCACAGTATGACCTCAATGCATCTACATATATGCTACTGGAAAACTGGAAATAAAACACATCTCTTGTTAAATATATCGTTCTCCAACTTTAAAGAGAAACAGAAAACCATTTTAATCACATCCCTTCTCATTTCTCAATACTGGTTTAAGAACTTTTGTCACTCAAAAGGGTAGGTGCAAATCCATAAATTTAGCTTAAAACAGAAGATTAAATAGGTGGGGAGCACGGTAAGACAATGACATATAAAACAAAACTCTTACTATCTTGATTTATACCTTCCCTATCCCATGAAACTTCCTATGTTGCAAACACTGATTTCCTACAAACCATGAAAATTTCCTATGATATCTGCCTGTCCTTTTATTAATCTAGGGGCCAGAACTGACATCGTTGCTGCAATTAACTTTTATTTGTTCTGGTAAAATGCTTCTTCCTAAATGGCTTCACCCTAACCAGAAATATGAGCAGTTTTGATGGGTACTATAGATGGAAATACCAACAGTAACCCAAAAGGCAGCACAAAGAACCCCAACTGAAAGTCATCAACCAAAGTATGCGCCCAGAATAATACCAAAAACAAACAAAACATATCTGCAATGAGCAAAGTTTCTTACAGCAACACATACATCAAAGACTTCTGTCTGACTTTTAATTACAATAGTGGAAGCAGTGTCAAACAGTGAGTCTATCATTAAAGAGTCTGTTTTACTCATCTGTAGTTAGGCACTGGCAATCTGTCTCCTACCTCAATTTAATGTCTAGAACTTCTTTTGAAAAGCAAGTATTCCAAGTTGTTTGCCTTGCTAGGGTAGGGAGGGGATCCTGAGAGAGATGAGGTACCACAAACTATTTTGTTAGTTACATCTCTGTACATGGCAGTTGAGTCATTGTCATTGCCCTTATTTTACAGTTTTGTATTTGCCGTATTTTTCTCCCATTCTGCAAGAAAAATGTAAAAGGATTTTAATTGCTCACAATTAAGCTTTCTGTAACTAAAGATTTTATACTCAGCTATTACTTAGTAAAGGTACTTATTAGTAAGAAAATTCTCTATACTTCTTATCACTCCATACATAACCAAAAAAATCTATGGTAGGCTATGTAATCTGGCCACGTAACTTCATTAGTTAGAAGGCTTTGTTATCAATAACATACCTTGTTTCTCCCAACTTTCTAAAACTGTTTCTATTACCTACACCGCTTTCTTAATAGTTTAATATAAAAATTTTTCAATGTATTCCGGGGAGAAGGGCTAAGGAATTTTACATATTCATCTTATTCAGCAATTTAAGAAAATTATGCAAATATGATATACATATATACATTCACACACACACAGATGCACACTTTCTTAACTGAGTCTTGGTTGTTAAAAATGCCTGCACAGGCTAGGCACTGTGGCTCATGCCTGCAATCCCAGCACTCTGGGAGGCCAAGGCGGGCAGATCACAAAGTCAAGAGATCAAGATGATCCTGGCCAACATGATGAAACCCCATCTCTATTAAAAATAAAAAAATTAGCTGGGTGTGGTGGCACGTGCCTGTAGTCCCAGCTACTCGGGAGGCTGAGGCAGGAGAATCACTTGAACCTGAGAGGCAGAGGTTGCAGTGAGCCAAGATTGCACTACTGCACTCCAGCCTGGTGACAGAATGAGACTCCATACCAAAAAAAAAAAAAAAAAAAAAAAGCCAGCACAGCGTGGGGAATTTAAATATGTACTAGATTTGACTTATGTACATTTGCACTCCAATACCACACTAAATGGATATACCAGCAGAGAATCATATCAAACAAATGACTTAAATGAATTGTCAGTTTGTCTTTGCAGACTCAACAGAAAACATATTTATTAATATGAACCTTTATTAAGTGGCTCACATTTCAGTATAAATCACACTAAAAAGATATTTTAAAAGCTATTTACACTACAGTGCTGACACATTTAAAATGAAAAAAAAAAAGGATATAAATAAGCTCTATGGAAAAGCTTTAAATTGTTGAAAAAGAATTCTGGCTCATATTACAAAATATATATATATTTATATATATGTTAATGTCAGCTCTATTCTAAAACCTAAAATTCCAACGTAAATGATTTTTTTTAAAGACTCCTTTATGTTTAAACCTGCAATGTTTACAGTGCATCTGGCCCTAAGTGCTTAATACTTCACAGTTATGGACAGGCACTGAGGAATGTTACAAAGCTACATAAACAATGTTTTGTAACAGATATAGGAGCAAGTCCTTGGCTTGCTTTCAGAATTCATGAATCTTTATTACATTATTAAATTTTTTTAAAAAAGGATTTTAGATGCTATATGCAAATTTAGCACAAAATGTCATCGTCTTTTTTATCTTGATTTGAATGTGCTGAACTGTGTTGCCTTATATCAACTAGACTTAGATTTCCAGGGCACAATTCTTCCTTTAAATCTTTGTTGCTATTTTCAAATTTAGAATCCACGTCAATCTTAAATTCTGTAAATTGAACATGATCCAATTTTGCTTTAACATTCTTGCCATCCATATTATTCAGTGCTCTAGTCTTTTCAGGAACATTAACATTCACAGGTTCTTCCTTGATTCTTACAGATGCAACAGGTTCATGTTTAATCTGCTGTAATTCATATTTAGAATGAAGTTTATCTGAAAAAACAGAATCCAAGGAGGCTTTGCTTACAGCACAAACCATGTTGTCAGTGTCAGGTCCAAGAACAGATGATGTGGAATCTGATGATGTGCCTGTTTCATGAGTAGCTGTATTCTGAGAAGTGTCCTCCTCTGAGTGATATAATTTGAGCCGAATGTGCCATGCTAAACTGCATACAGCTGAAACTGTCTTGAACTGATGAACAACATTCCTTGGAATAAAATAAATGTCATTATCATATAGCTGAATCCTGGCATAGCGAATGCCTTCCCTCCTCAGTTGATTCAGTTTTGCATCATCAACCCATTGGACACACTAAAAAATAATAAAACAATACAAATAAGACTCTTCATAATAAAAACTAAACCAGTAAGTGTAAGACAGTAAGTGTATTAAAAATACCTGGGACAGTGGAGGTTCATGTAAATCTAACTGCATTCGTTGAACTACTTCTAAGAAATCTTCAGCATGAAAACAAATTACATCTTTGGTTATACGGGGTTGATCAGGCCTAAAAAAGAAAATGAGATAACAAGAATCTGCCATAAATGTTTCACTCTCTTGAGCTCTTATTAAACTCAAAGCAAAAATGGTTTATGGTCAATACCACAGTACTGTCTTACAAATAAACTGTTAATTGGAAAGCCATTTCACATATTTAAAGAAAGAGCCAACACCATGACTTTCAACCTAGACAGAGATTAAAAACTGACTTCATTTTGTATAAATATTTGTCACAAGAGTTTGGAAAACTGAAATGATCTGAATTGGTAAACTGTATAAACCAAGAAAATTAAGTGTTCTATTTGAAGAATAAGATTAATGCTTCATACATTTAAGTGCTAAAGTTGAAAATACTACATAAAAATTAGAAGTAAATGTGAGGAAAAGGGAGTATTTTCTTTCCATAGAAGATACATATAACTATACTGATGCATAAAACTCTTAAGTAACTTTATAAATTAAGAGATTTCATTAGAAAAGTACCAATATAATAAACTTGGTGTTTGCTGAGGTTACTCGTCCCTTTAAATATAATTCTAAAAAATTCTCAAATTCTTCAATTAATTAGGAATATATAAATACATTTTTACAGAGATGCTAAAAAATGGATTTTGGAATAAAATTCCAAACAACATTAAAAAAAATCATATGAAGGCAAATCATAACTAAATTTCTAAAAACCAGTGATAAAAAAAGAAAATCTGAGAATCATGTAATACATTATATACAGAGAAAGAAGGATAAGAATGATCATAGGCTTCTTATCAAAGGCAATGCAACCCTGAAGAGAATGGACTACTTTTAAAGTACTAAAAGAAAAAGTCAATCTAGAATTCTATACCCACCAAAAATATCCTCCAAAAATGTGAAATAAAAACATGTTCAAATAAACAAAAGCTGAGAGAATCTGTCACCGGAAAACCAGCATAACAAAGACTGCTAAAGGAATTTCTTCAGGCGGAAGGAAAATGATACTTAAATGAAAATGTAGATCTATGAAAAGGAATGTATAGCACACCTAATGATAAATATGAAAGAGGTTTTATTCTCATTTAAAGAAATATCTTTAGAAATGATTCTTTAAAGAAAAAGTAATAACATACATCGTGGGGTTTATAGCATACGTAAAGTAAAATACAAGACAATTAGCACAAAGGCCAGAAATGTGAAGGGGAGGGAATAACTGGAAGTATACTATTGAAAGATTCTTACACATTACATAAAGAAGTCTAATATTATTTGAAGGCAGACTGTGGTAAGTTGACAACAATGAAATTTAAAAAAAAAAAAACAAAAAAAAAACCACAGTGCTATAAGCTACTAACCAAATCATGGAGGTAAAATGGAATGCTTAAATATGACAAGAAAACGGGTAAAAAAGGAATAAAGAAGCAAATTGGAAAAAGCAAGAAGGTAAATTTAAAATCAAATTTACTAATATTTCTATTAAATGTAAATAATCTAAATACTCCAATTAAAAGACAAAGATTGTCACTGGGTTAAAAAAAGTAAGACTCAACTATGTATCTATCTACATGTAACAATAATATAGACATAAGTTAAAAGAAAAAGAATGGGAAAAGATACAGCATGTAAATACAAATCATAAGAAGGCTGAATTGGCTACATTAACAAAGTTTCAGGACAAGGAATATTACCAAGGATAAAAAGGGCAGTTTATAATGAAAAAATAGGTCAATTTATCAAGAATAACAATTCTAAATGTGTACTTGCCTAAGAACACAGCTTCAAACTATATGGAACAACCTTCAAAACACTATGCTAAGTGAAAGAAGCTAATCACAAAAGACCACGTTATGTGATTCCATTTATATTAGATGTTAAGAACAGACATATACCTACTGACAGAAAGTAAATTAGTGCTTGCCTAGGGCTGGGAGTATGGAGGATGGAGGATGGAGGATTGGGGAGGTGATGGCTAAAGGCTGTGGTTTCTTTGTGAAGTGATGAAAATGTTCTATCATATGTTCTATCATTTTGGTGGTGGTTGCACAACTCTGTGAATATACTAAAAACTATTCAACTGTATGTACACTTTAAATGGGTGAATTGTATGGTATGTGATCATGGCTTGATAAAACTGTCACAAAAGAAAAAATAGAGCAAAAACTAGAAAAACTGACAGGAAAAAGACAAATCCAGTATTAAAGCTGCAAATTAACAAGTAGACAAAAATAAGTAAGACTATAAAAGACGTGAACCACATTCACTATCAACAAAGTTGACTTAATTGTTCTTAATTTATAGATGTGGTGGTGTGTGGCTGTAGTCCTAGCTACTCGGGAGGCTGAGGCAAGAGGCTTGCTTCAGCCTAAGAGGTCAAGGCTGCTGTGAGCCATGACAGCACCACTGAACTATAGGCTGGGCAACAGAGTGAGGCCCTGTCTCTTCGGGGGGGAAAAAAAATTTAAATGGTTCTAATAAGCAAAATAGCATATTCCAACTCACATTTCATACCCAAACAATACTTGATTTTGGAAAACAAAAATCTAAGCAAGCAAAATTATTTTTTTTTTGGTGGCGGGACAGAGTTTTGCTCTTGTCGCCCAGGCTGAAGTGCAGTGGCACCATCTCGGCTCACTGCACCCTCTGCCTCCTGGGTTCAAGCAATTCTCCTGCCTCAGCCTCGTCAGTAGGTGGGATTACAGGCACGTGCCACCATGCCCGCCTAATTTTGTGTGTGTGTGTGTGTGTGTGTGTGTGTGTATTTTTAGCAGAGATGGGGTTTCACCACGTTGGTCAGGCTGGTCTTGAACTCCTGACCTCGTTATCTTCCCACCTCAGCCTCCCAAAGTGCTGGGATTACAGGTGTGAACCACTATGCCTGGCCCCAGCTAATTTTCGTTTTTTTTGTTTTTTTTTTGAGACAGAGTCTTGCTCTATAGCCCAGGCTGGAGTGCAGTGGTGCGAGCTCGGCTCACTGCAAGCTCCGCCTCCTGGGTTCAGGCCACTCTCCTGCCTCAGCCTCCCGAGTAGCTGGGACTACAGGTGCCTGCCACCACGCCCGGCTAATTTTTTGTATTTTTAGTAGAGACGGGGTTTCACCGTGTTAACCAGGATGGTCTTGATCTCCTGACCTCGTGATCCGCCCGCCTCGGCCTCCCAAAGTGCTGGGATTACAGGCGTGAGCCACCACGCCCAGCTTCATTTTCATATGTTTAATAGAGATGAGGTTTCACCATGTTGTCCAGGCTGGTCTCGAACTCCTGACCTTAGGTGATCCACCCGCCTTGGCCTCCCAAAGTGCTGGAATTACAGGCGTGAGCCATCACACCCAGCCGCAAAATTACAGTAACTTTGCTTTATATGTTTTATCCATTTAATAAATGGAAAGTAACAATGTATGAGATGACATCTCAAGTATATTTAAAAGAATAATCCATTTTTTAATCTGTCAAAATATTCAAAGTGAAACTTGTAAGCAAAGCTGGAAAAAAAAGAATATGGAAAAGCAAATACATAATAAAGAGAAACCAAACCTCAGAAAGGGTACAGAAAAGCAGGAGGAAGAGAAAACAGAACAGAGCGGAATCAGATTGAAATCAGTCTCTGCTGTACCATTTACTAACTATATGACTTTAAAAAAAAATTATTTGACAGCCCTGAGCCTCAGTTTCCTTATATGATAAATATGGAGCAAAACGTAGTTGAGAAAAATTAAATTAAATGACATTTGTAAACAGGCATACAGTATGCACCAGGTAAGCCTTAGTTTTCCTTTTACCTTAATTTTTTTTCACATCTACGTCACTTAGAACATGAAATTAATTATTTCAGTTAACCCAAATGTTTAAACCTAGATTCTGGCAATTTATTTGTTTTTGTTTTTGTTTGAGACAGAGTCTTGCTCTGTCACCCAGGCTGGAGTGCAGTGGCACGATCTCGGCTCACTGCACCCTCAGCCTCCTGGGTTCAAGCGTTTCTCCTGCCTCAGCCTCTCGAGTAGCTGGGACTACAGGCGTGCGCCACCATGCCTGGCTAATTTTTGTATTTTTAGTAGAGACAGGGTTTCACCATATTGGCCAGGCTGGTCTTGATCTCCTGACTTCGTGATCCACCCACCTCAGCCTCCCAAAGTGCTGGGATTACAGGTGTGAGCCACCCTGCCCAGCCAGATTCTAGCAATTTAAAATCTTTAGTACAATTATACAATTAAGATATCCAAATACAGGTAAAAAACGCAACTTTTTTCTCACAGTAAGGAGGAGTGACTAAGATTTTCCAAGAAAAATTGTAGAAGCCAAGAAATTCTTTGATTAAAATAGCAGTAGTTATACATACCACTCTCCACAGTGCACAGCCTTCAGCACTCCAACAGCAGCTGTAGTCTGTCGTTCAAAACCTTGTCCTATATGATCTGCATGAGCTCTTGTCCTGTCTTCAAAGAGCATCTCACGGGGCTCACTTGTTCGAGGTAGGTACTGAAGATTTTTTATTTCATTGGTAGTTCTGTTTTTTTAAAAAAGAAAATTACATTTATATAGTGACAATTGCCATCAAACATTCAATAATCACATAATTCAGACAAAAAGATATTAAATCTGCTCTCAAATCAAATTCTATCTTTAAAATGAACAAGAACAAACAAAAACACACATACAATACCCTCATTTTTCAAATATACCTTCATAAAAGTAACAGTTGTAAGGAAATACACGGATAAAAAATTAAATTACAAATGGTGTTGTTTACCTAAGTTTCCCTATACACAGAATCTTTACCTGGGGCTTTGGTACCATGCCCCCACTCAAATCTCTTGGGTAACACAAGATAGATAGATATATATCTGAAACAAACAGGTAACTTTTAAAAATGCATTAATTCAATATTAATAAGACACATACTATGTGCTAGGTACTATCTAGGAACTGGGGCCAGTGAATGAGACAATAGCAAATAAGACAGAAGAGGACCCTACTCTCGTGGGAGTTTATAGTCTGTCTAGTGAGGGAAGGATCAAAGAAATAGATTTAGCAATAAAACACCCAGCAATAAGTGCTTCCACAAAATATACATGGTTTATTGGAAGTAGAAAGGAAAACCTTAGCTCTGTCTTGGAAGACAGCCATTTCCCACTGGCCCTGTCCTCTACCACTTTCCTTCTAGAATGCATATGCATACAGAAGTTGCTGCCTACTTAGCCTCACTCATTGCTGAAACCTCTCCAATTTTGCTGTAAGCAAGGAAAGGGTAAGAAGAATTTCTCTGGCTGAGATTCATTTTATGTATCTTCCTCTATGGTTTTTGTTTCTTCCAGATGCAACTCTGTATTACCCCCATAATTGTCTCCTCTCATTCTTGTCTGTCTTCCCAGGGCTCACTCTTCCTAACTGGTTCTCTACTTTCCCACCCTTAATCTCTATTATTTAACTACTCTGTGTGCACCCTGCATTACAGTCTTATTACACATACACATAAAATGATTTTTTTTTTTGGCTCTTCGTGATTAATGTTCTACATGTGTCAGAATGCCAGATGGTGTTGCTTCCTCTGGAAACCTAACAGGTTCTCAAACTCACAAATTTAGTTGCATAAATACCACATTCTAATGAATTAAGACTATATAGCACTTGGCACAATGCCTGACACTGTTTTTGTTAAACTATTATCGCATATACCGTGGCTTGTATACCCTGAGGTGAATGAAGTTCCTCAAGGTAGTGTTGAACCCCTTTAAATTACATCTAAAAGTTTGTATTTATCTGTATTGTTCTGAGAAAAGACTTTCAGATTCTCAAAATGATCCATACATTCAAAAAAAAAAAAAAATTAAGAATCACTGAGGGGGCCGGGCACAGTGGCTCACGCTTGTAATCCTAGCACTTTGGGAGGCCGAGGCGGGTGGATCACCTGAGGTTAGGAGTTTGAGACCAGCCTGGCCAAAACGACGAAATCCTGTCTCTATTAAAAATACAAAAATGAGCAGGGTATGGTGGTGCACGCCTACAGTCCCAGCTACTCAGGAGGCTGAGGCAGGAGAATCACTTGAACCGCGGAGGCAGAGGTTGCAGTGAGCTGAGATTATACCACTGCACTCCAGCCTGGGTGACAGAGCTAGACTCCGCCTCAAAAAAGGAAAAAAAAAAAAAAAGAATCACTGAGGAACACATCAGTTTTACCATTTACTACTAACTTATAAATTAACCTGTAAAATTTTATTCATCCAATAAATATTAAGCACCAGACACTGTGTTTAGGTGTTAGAGACACATTAGTAACAAACCCAATAAAGTCCCTGCCATCATGCAACCCAGAGTTTACTCAATGACTTTTTCCCCATTTTCTTTTTAACTTAATAATCACTGTAACCAGTAAAACCACCTTTAGGTATCTAAAGAAAAACCTATAATCAGGACGGGCACGGTGGCTCACACCTGTGCACTTCGGGAGGCTGAGGCGGGAGGATCATGAGGTCAAGAGATCAAGACCATCCTGGCCAACGTGGTAAAACCCCATCTCTACTAAAAATACAAGAATTAGCTGGGTGTGGTGGCACGTGCCTGTAGTCCCAGCTACTCGGGAGGCGGAGGCAGGAGAATCTCTTGAACCCGGGACGCGGAGGTTGCAGTGAGGCTAGACTGTGCCACCGCACTCTAGCCTGGTGACAGAACAAGACTCAGTCTCAAAAACAAAAACAAAAAAGGCTATAATCTCTCCTAGCATCATCTCCATCCATTCCAACTGACGTTACCCTAATGTACAAATGTACATTTTCTCCACACTTTTCTCTGTGCTCACATAAATACACAATCACACATAGGAGGATTCTGTTATTTATTTCTTTGGATAAAGACAAAATCATACTAGATACATTACACTACATTTGGCTGTTTTCAAGTGTCATGAATATCCATCTAGATCAAGACATTTTTTAAAACTAACTATTTTGCCTTTTTTTTTTTTTTTTTTTTTTAAGAGACAGGGTCTGGTTCTGTCACCCAGGCTGGAGTGCAGTGATGTACTCATAACTTACTGCAGCCTCAAACTCTTGGGCTCAAGGAGTCCTTGACTCAGCCTTCCAAGTAGCTAGGGCTACAGACATGTGCCACCACACTGGCTAAATTTTTTTTATTTTTTTATTTTGTAGAGGCAGCATCTCACTATGTTGCTCATGCTGGTCCTGAACTCTTGGGATTCAGGTTATCCTCCCACCTTGGCCTCCCAAAGTGCTAGGATTACATAAAAGAGCCACTGCACCTGGCTTATTTCACTATACTCTCTTTTTCTGAAACACAGTCTCGCTCTATCGGCCAGGCTGGAGTGCAGTGACACGATCTGGGCTCACTGCAACCTTTATCTCCCAGGCTCAAGCAATTCTCCTGCCTCAGCCTCCTGAGTAGCTGGGATTACAGGCATGTGCCACCACGCTGAGATAATTTTTGTATTTTTAGTAGAGACGGGGTTTCCTCATGTTGGCCAGGCTGATCTCAAACTCCTGACCTCAGGCAAGAGGTCAAGAGATCAAGACCATCCTGGCCAACATGGTAAAACCCCTATCCCCCCGCCTCAGCCTCCCAAAGTGCTGGGATTACAGGCGTGAGCCACTGCACCTGGCCTCACTATACTCTTTAATAAGAATGTATGAAATCTATTCAACCATTCCCCTGTTGACAGTCATTCGGACCCTTTTAAAACGTTTTTCTTACCACAAATTTATTTACCTTTCGTGTTTTTATTTCTTGGGATAGATTCCCAAAAGTAGGAGTGCTAGATCAAAGAGTTTTATGTTAAATTTTATGATCTATTGCTGGATTACTTTCACAAAATTACAGCAGCTCATCCTCCAGTCAACAATATATAAAAAATTGTTTCTTCACATACCTACCAGCCTATAATATTATTGCTATATTAATAATTTTTGCCAATATAATGAATAAAAATATCTCATAGTTCTTTTAAAATAAACTTAACTGCCTGAGGTCTATTTTTCTACTCGGTTGTTTACACTTGAGAATGCTCTTTGGACATTAACTTTAGTCTGTCATGAGTTCCGAATGTTTTAGTCCAGTCTATCATAATTTTGAACTTCATTGTTGATGTCACTTCCCTCCCAAATACTATTGTCACTGCATTGTTTGGTCTTGCTTAGGAAGGTCTCCTCCAGGCTTAAACAATTTTATTCTAATATTTTAACTGTTTTATCTGTGATGCTTAATTCTCTAATTTACTTCTTGTAATAAGGTAGGGGCTCTGCCGCCTTTGTTTTTATGAGAGCCAAATATGCCAGCATTATTCATTAAATACATCTTCCTCTTCCCACCTATCTCATATATTAAGTTCCCAATATACTTAGATCTATTTCTGGACTCTTATTCCAATGATCTATTTGAACTTTATAGTAACTTTTAATATCCTGTATCATAAGCTCCCCCTCACTTATCTTCTCTTTCACTGAAAAATTTACTTCCTTATGAATTTTAAAATCATTTTATCCAGGAATGGAAGTGTTAGTCCAATTGAAATGCAAAAAAATTTAAAGAACTATTATTTTTATCCAATCCAGAACACAGTAAGGCTTTCCATTTGTTCTGATCTTATTTTATATCCTCCACAAAATGTTTTAGTCTTTTTAGCACAGGTTCTGAATATTATTAAATTTATTCCAAAATAGTTTATATTTTATGACATTTTTTCCATTCATCATTACGATTTCTTGTCATTTGCCTACATTTCTCATGCCCTATTTACATTTTAGGTTTTATAACAAATTATATTAGCATGTATCACTATTTTTAAATTTATATCCCAATTATGGTCTAAACTTTGCCTTCCTTCTTCCTCCAATTTTGAACTAACATACACACCCCAACATACAAACACTCATCTCCTCTAATAAAAATGTGTATACAACATACCTTTTCCTTTTGAAAGGTGACTTTGGCATATCAGCCACAGGGATCATTTGTTCTCCTGGACGAACCCACATGATGGGACCATCATCACTATCTTTTCGACTCTGTAATTTTAGACTAGATAGCGTCCCCCATGGCAGTGTACACTGGAGACAAATAATTATGTAGATTGCAATTATTTTCAAAATGTATCTTCAAGTGTATGTTAATAATAACATTGTTCCCCTGACAAACACACTTTCATTCACAGCTTTGTACTTAAGCACTTGAAATACATATTGAATATATCCCTATATATTGATATACTTTGCTTCAAAAAATTGTTTCAAACACACCAAGAAAATAATTATGCTTGGATGGTTCTGTCCCCCTACCCTGCTAGAGGTATGATTCACCTCTAGCAGAAAGAAAAGAAAGAAAGAGAAAGAAAGAGAAAGGAAAAAAGAGAAAAGAAAAAGAAAGAAAGAAAGAGAGAGAAAGAAGGAAAGAAGGAGAAAGAAAGAAAGAAAGAGAGAAAGAAAGAAAGAAAAGAAAGAAAAAAAGAAAGAAAGAAAGAAAGAAAGAAAGAAAGAAAGAAAGAAAGAAAGAAAGAAAGAAAGAAAGAAAGAAAGAAAGAAAGAAAGAAAGAAAGAAAGAAAGAAAGAGAAAAGAGACAGAGGGGAACGGGAAGAGAAAAGAGAAGAAGGTGGCCAGGCACAGTGGCTCACGCCTGTAATCCCAACACTTTGGGAGGCTGAGGCAGGCAGATCACCTGAGCTCAGGAGTTTGAGACCAGCCTGGGCAACACGGCGAAACCCATCTCAAGTAAAAACACAAACAATTAGCGGATCGGATCATGGTAGTGTCTGTAATCCCAGCTACTCGAAAGGCTGAGGCATGAGAATCACTTAAACCTGGGAGGCAGAGGTTGCAGTGAGCCGAGATCGCACGACTGCACTCCAGCCTGGATGGTCTCAAACCAAAAAAAAGAGAGAGACAGAGAGAAGAAGGAAGGAAACTGAGGGCCACTGTCCATGGAATGTTGAGAAAAAAAATTTTTTTAAAATTCACCACACACCCCCTTTTCAAAAAGGATTGTCAAATTTCTGTAGAAACAATGCATTTAGGTTGGGTGCGGGTAGCTCACGTCTATAATCCCAGCACTTTGGGAGGCTGAAGCAGGAAGACTGCTTGAGCCCAGGACTTCAAAACTAGCCTGGGCAACATAGCAGGACCTGTCAAAGGAAAGGAAGGGAAAGGGGAAGGGAAAGGGAAAAGGAAGGGGGAAGGGGAAGGGGAAGCAGAAGCGGAAGGAAAAGAGAAATAATGCATTTAGTTCATGTACTTTGAAAATTAAATTTGAAGCAACCATTTAAATAATATTTGGTAATTTTTAAATATAATTCAATAATAAATGCAACCTAATTCCATTATGTAACTACTAGAGAGAAGTAGAAAAGGAACAAAAAGTTTAAAAGGAAAAGAGAAAAAGGAATGGAACAAGGTTAAAGAGAAAGGGAAGAAAAAGATACATGCACATAGAGGGTAAAAACACCAAGCAAACAGAAGTGGTAAAAGAAAAGATGTCTTATAGATTATGTGGTGAGTATTAGAAATCTTGTCACATTCCACAGCTTACCTGGACCCTGAATTTCAGTGCAGGTTTGCACTGACCTTTGAGTTACTGATTAAATAATTAACCTAACTACACAGCTCAGAGATTCCTCTCTCAGTGGGATAGCCCCAGCAGCTCACAAGAAGAAGTATTTTCTGAAAATGAAGAGGCTTTTTAAAAAAAAAAAAAAAAAGGAATCTGGCTACAAATTATTTAAAGGGGCCTGTGGGGGTGGGCACAGGGGCTCACACCTGTAATCCCAGCACTTTGGGAGGCCAAGACAGGAGGATCACTTGAGCCCAAGAGTTCGAGACCAGTCTCAGCAACGTGGTGAAACCCCATTTCCACAAAAAATACAAAAGTTAGCTGGGCATGGTGGCATGTGCCTGTAGTCCCAGGTACTTGGGAGGCTGAGGTGGGAGGATCATCTGAGCCCACGGAGGTCAGGGCTCCACATTACACCACTATACTCCAGCCGGGACACACAGTGAGACTGTCTCAAAAAAATAAATAAAATAAAGGGGCCTTTGGCTACATTGTCTAAACATGTTATTTTATGGATGATGAAACTGAAGCCCAGAAAGTTTAAATGGCTTTCCCAACCCAGACAGGTACAGCCAAGGCTAAAATATGGATGTGTAATTTCCCAGGCCAGTTTTCCACAATGCTAAACTGCCATTCCTTTGTCTTAAACATTTGTAGTAGAATCTTTCCTGTACTTCTTAAATCCTTTAGTACTTAGTTTATAAAGAGCTGATAAACACATGGAACCTAAATTCCTAAAGTGTTAACAGGTGTTATTTCATGGCCCACCACTTAGCTTTGCCATTACAATCAGGACCTGAGATGTCACATGTACACACAAGAATTATGTGAGTTTCCCATCTCTTGCTCTCCTTCCCTCCAGTTCAAATAAACCAAAATGTTTCCATTTCTGAAACAGCCATTCATTTATAGTGCATGTAGCATGAAAGAAACACTCACAATTTAGATTACTCATATTGGTTTTTCTTGCCTTTTTAAACAAAAACTCTAATCCCAGGAGAGATTATCTCTTACTTTTAAAAATGGTGACTCTTCCAACATGTCAAGGAACTCAGGGAAATAATCTCCTACTTCTTCATCAACTGCTCCCACCAAGCTTATTTGTCGCATTGGGCCAGCTCTGTAAGTACCATGAGAATACGTTCTTTTTACCTGAAGAATATGGATTTAATTAAAAGTTAAATACATTATTTTTACCTGAAGAAAATGGATTTAATTAAAAGTTACACATAATGCTTGCTATCATTTTGTAACAATAAATTTTTATCTCAGAATATTATATCATAAGGAGGCAAGCAAAACAAAACAAAACTTTACGAACAGTAACAGATAAGGCATTTTAAAAATAAAACTTGCACTAAATCAAGCTATTTTACTTTCTCTAACTATTCCTACACACTGCTTATGAAAACACAGTTAAGACAAATAAGCATTAATTCTAGACAACTAACATCTCCTTAGAACAGAGGAACTCATTATCTGAATATTCAAAAGTTGGTGTATTTTTCAAAGTTGGCTGCATTTTTCTAAAGTAAAATGAGGTTCATATCTTTTCATCAAAATTTTCCAAAGTAGACCCTCTGAAAACATTAATCATCACCAGTGGCTTATATGTCTAAAAGGCCACCAGCGATGCTCTTCTTTTTTGATCTTACAATATTAACTAGAAACCAGTTTATGTATCTATTATTAATTCTGATGAGAAACTACTAGAAATTAAGAATTACGGCCAGGCACAGTGGCTCACGCCTGTAATCCCAGCACTTTGGGAGCCCAAGGCGGGCAGATCACAAGGTCAGGAGATCAAGACTATCCTGGCTAACACAGTGAAACCCCATCTCCACTAAAAATACAAAAAAATTAGCCGGGTGTGGTGGCAGGCGCCTGTAGTCCCAGCTATTTGGGAGACTGAGGCAGGAGAATGGTGTGAATCTGGGAGATGGGGCTTGCACTGAGCCGAGATCGTGCCACTGCACTCCAGCCTGGGCGATAGAGCAAGACTCTGTGGGGGGGGAGGGGTGGGGAGGGGCGGGGACAGGAGGGGAGGGGAGGGGAGGTTAAGAATCAGGAATCCTAAGATCCAAATGTGCCTTTGCTATCTACCAGCTACATGACCTTCAGAAATTATTTACGTTCCTTGAGCTTTGATTTCCTTAACTGGAATGTTTTACAGCAGATTGCTGAAGAAAACTTGATAATGATATAAACTCACCCGCCATATTGCTAGTAAATGGGTGGCATTCAAAGAGCCAAAACAAAGCCATCTGAACCTCAAGATTCACTGGTAATGACATTTTTTGCCAGCATATTTAAATCCTGACAAAGAAACCTACGTGTTTTCATATACTAACACTAGTAAACAAGTTGAGTCTGTCTTCAAGCAAAACAACTCCTTTTGATAACCAAATTATAAGCAAAATTGTAACTGTCTCTTTCTCAGGATTAGCCTTTGTGGACACCAAATTTAGGAGACCAATTTGTCCCAGTTTGCCCAGGACTATCAGTCTTAAAACTGAGAGTCTTGGTATTTCAGGCAAACATGGATGGTCAACTTTTATCACATCACAGACACAGATTATAAAAGATAGTCACATCAAAAGTTGAATCGTTACAATCACAGCTGGTAAGAGTATCACAATATAACAAAGTAAATCCAACCCATATGTTTTCAAAACAAAATCATTTAAGACAGAGAATCTCATTTGTTATTATAATCAGCAAAGCAGTTTAATGACGTTAATTCTTTAATAAATTCACCAGATATCCAAGCTTAAGTTTTCCTAAACTTACAAATTGACTTATCAGAACTACAAACCATTCCTACAAGTTAGAAAATTAGGGGCCTGTAATCCCAGCACTTTGAGAGGCAGGAGGATATCTTCAGCCTGGCAGGTCCAGGCTGCAGTGAGCTGTGATCATGCTACTGCACTCCAGCCTGGACAACAGAGCGAGATCCTGTCTCAAAAAAAAACAAAAAACAAAAAAAAGAACAGTTGGAGCTTGTGCCCCCATTGTGTACTCATTGTCTCACCTTTTTCCTGTCTCCTAAAAATTCCTATCATCTCCTATATCAAGAGAGCTAAAAGTTAAAGCCTAACTCTACAACAGTCTTCAGACTCTAGATGTTTAGATGCATTAATAGCAACACAGTAAGAAATCCAGTCTATGCATCTCTATAACACAGTCTAACAAAGAGGCTAAGGGTATCAATCTGAACTCTAGCACATTTACCAGAATATAACACATCAAGTCTGTTAAGTGATTCTGAGATTCTAAGTTTTGTATCTGCAAATGACCATAAGGAGTTTTGAGAGACAATAGCCATTTAGAAAGTGAAATCAAACAACTGATATTGTAAAACACAAATTTTCCAAGTGCTTTGAAATATATCTAAAAAGTCAAATTAGAGTTAGGGGTGGTGGCACGAAACTGTAATCCCAGCTACCCAGAAGGCAGAGGCAAGAGGATCACTTGAGCCCAGGAGCTCAAGATCAGCCTGAGCAACACAGCGAGACCCAAAAAAAAAAAAGTCAAATTATATATATTTCCACTTCACAAATAAGTACATTCTCTGTGCATAAATTTCCTTATCTTGTTTAAATTAGATACCTAAAACATTTAGTTCTAACAAAGCCAGAATCAAGTCCCTGCCACTGACTTGGTTCGTCCTACTACATCACAGCACCAACAACGATCAGCTAAATAATTGGGGCAGTTTATCTTGTGGGGAGGGGATGACTGTTAGGAAAGAATTTTCATTACGTGAATTCTTCTAAAATACGAAGCACAACTAAACTTTCCATTTGTCTAGTAGTTTTAAAAAGTCACACTATACATGAAATAAAACCAAAAAACTATAACATCATTAAACTATAGAGAGTAGAAGATAAATACAATAATCAGAAAACCAGAACTAACTGTTAACACAGTCCTTTAACACAGTAGTGTAAAATTTATGTATTTAAATGTGAATAAAAACATGTATCACTGAGTAACAGGAAAAAAAATGGGTAAAACTTGAGTGGTAATATTACAGACAAATCATATGTTGTGTCATGACTCAAGAACTTTATCTACTAATTTTGTTTTGACCAGATGTTGCTATTTCAGGTTAGAATAATTATTTCATTGATTGAAGAAGTATTACCGACCTAGCCATCTCATTTCAAATTCACATTTACATTAATTTCCAAGTTTACAAATATTGCTTTTTATTTCAAAATAAAACACGTCCAAATTAGTATAGACCTAAACATTATAATTTTTTAACATAAAAGACTGAATAGGCCGGGCGCGGTGGCTCAAGCCTGTAATCCCAGCACTTTGGGAGGCCGAGACGGGCGGATCACGAGGTCAGGAGATCGAGACCATCCTGGTTAACACAGTGAAACCCCGTCTCTACTAAAAATACAAAAAACTAGCCGGGCGAGGTGGCGGGCGCCTGTAGTCCCAGCTACTCGGGAGGCTGGGGCAGGAGAATGGCGGGAACCCGGGAGGCGGAGCTTGCAGTGAGCTGAGATCGCGCCATTGCACCCCGGCCTGGGCGACAGAGCGAGACTCCGTCTCAAAAAAAAAAAAAAAAAAAAAAAAAATATGGTCCTATTAAAATTCATAACTATTTCAAAGGATTTTTTAGAGACCCTGAATTTTTAAAGTAATACAGACTCTACTCAGATTATATTGCTAATTATCTTAATTGAATTTTTAGTTAGTTCTTCCCATCTCATGCCAAAATACATATAAAACATATAGATATGTAAAATTCACTTTCACACATAACTTACTATAACAAAAGTATAAGTCTCTCTCTTTTAACCAGAATGTACAAAAACCGTGAGGCAGATCCCATTTGCCCACTAATAAAACCAAAAATAAATTCTATTAGGAAATTGCCCTTTATAAAAACTGCTTAGCTATCACATGTTTAAAACAAACAGCAATGATCTTCCAAAACATTTATTATCCAATAGTAAAGATAAAAATATGATCACCCACCTGAATAAACATAAACCAAATTTTAAAAATTAAATTGAAGTCATTAAAATCTTAATCTGTAAAAGTATTAAATTTTAAAATACACTGTAATTTAACTTTTAATTATATATCATTTCATACAAATTTCTAGTTTAATAACACAATATTTCAAATCCATCAGTTGTAACCATTAACTTAAATGTTACAAACATGGCAAGTTACACATAGCGTTTCCAATTTAAAAAGCATATACTGCTTGATAAAATAAATTATGGTACTTACACTGTTAAAACGTAAGAATAAAATCCACATGCTTTTCACAAAAATGTAAATAATTCCTGATTTTGGTGACACCTCTTTTGTTGCAAAACTATATACCAAATAACTACAATTCACCTATTACATAGGATAAAATTATATCTACAATATCACACACAAAAAATCAAGCCTCAATTCTCTAAAAATCACCTATCCAGACTATGCCAGACTGCGAAGAATTCAACAGCAGTGAGGCGGGAGAGGTAACAGATAAGTATTAGAAGAATCTCTAAATAATCAAAGTAAATGTCACAAAGACCATGGCTCATAAAATGTCCTCTTCTTACATATCCATTCCTGTATTAGGCACAATTATAACTACTCTCTAAAATAATAAAGGACAAGAAACCACAAATTTAGAAGGGGAAGGAGGAGAAAAGGGTAAGCACAGCTGCAGCTGCCCTAAGACATCAGTATTGTATCATAATGACAAACCAATACTGAAAATAAAGTTGCATTATGTTGCATATGTTCGGCAATGAAGGTATTTTTATAGAACCTTGGTACTTAAAACGTTTCCACTAACTAAAAAAATCACTTATCTGGAAAATCTCACATCCTGATGATGCTTAATGTGAGCTTACTATATTTGCTTTTATTCACTTCAGTAAACATTAATCAAACCAGTTTTCTGATGCAGTTAAAAAATTAACCTGAAAAAAGCCAAAACATGTCACTGCTTTAAAATATAGGCCAGGCACAGTGGCTCACACCTGTAATCCCAGCATTTTGGGAGGTCAAGGCGGGAGGATCACTTAAGATCAGGAGTTTGAGATCAGCCTGGCCAACATAACAAAACCCCGTCTCTACTAAAAATACAAAAATTAGCCAGGCATGGTGGCGGGTGCCTGTAATCCCAGCTACTCAGGAGGCTGAAGCACAAGAATGCTTGAACCCAGGAGGCGGAGATTGTAGCGAGCCGAGATTGCACCACTGCACTCCAGTCTGGGTGACAAAAGTGAGACTCAGTCTCAAAAAATAAATTAACTAAATAAAAAATGATAATAAAATATATTTGCTTTCTAAAAAAAGAAATGCACTGAATTACAAAGATACATACAGTTCCTCTTGATTTAGGTATATAGATGTGTCAAAAAGAACACAATAAAAGACAGGCATGATAATTATATATTTGTGGGAAAGCTTGTATTTAAATAGTGGCCTTCAGAAGAAATATAACATATTTAATCTAAATCTCCTCCCCCTCCCCACAAAACCCCACGACCAACATGGCCACATTATCACTTTTCCCCTTGTATATTCTCTATAAATATTATGAAGGGAAAGAAGAAAGTAGAAGAGACCTATTGTACCCATTGCCAGTAAGTGTCAATACCAAAATCTGAGAAGCTTTGGTTAACAGAAAATTAAACAATTGTTTAAACTAATATTCTACTTATACAATGTAATTTAAAAAAAAAAAAAAACACCTTAGGATTCTGAGATTGGCTTGCTACAAAGGGAAAAAAGTAGCCTATTCTTAACAGGAAATATATTGCCAAAAACAAATCTATAAGATGTTTTACTTATTACTGTTTTCTCTTACGTAAATTATGAAAACTGTTGCAATCAGGAAAAGGCAAATATAGTAATAATAAGCAATTTTTTTAAAAACTCCAAAGAACTCACTTGAAAACAACCTGCTGTTTCCCAAAACATGTTCCCTGAAGAGAGAGCTCTACAGTCCTCTAAGTCTGGAAAACCCTTCTTGTTTAGGAGGCTCACCACGCACACTGGCTATAAGTTTCTGAGGAGTCTCAATGCAAACAAATATTACTTATTTGGTCCAGCATTACACTATTTTGGACTTCAAAACCTGTTTTTTGTAGTTGTTTTAGTATACCTATCAACATTCCAAGATAGTAAAAATTCCTCAGAATACTTTCATAGTGATCCACAATAAATATAGAAGATAGATATTTTTACCTTGTATCAGCACAATGTGAAGAAAATATAAAAATAGGAACATTATTAGAGCCAAAGAATTGAGGGGGTGGGAGCAGAAGCTGTTGATTCAATTCTGCTGAGGATTTTTTTTTAGCGTGTGGGGAGGAGAGTCCCTTATTTTTAAAAACAAGGCCTGCTCAGAACATTCTGAGGCAATCTAAAAATGACATAAATGACTGTGCCACAAGGGGGAGCCATTATCCACCACATCTGGCAGATAGTTTCTAATTAAAATAGGGAATATTTAATCAACGTTTTATTTCAAAAATACCCATATAACTGCAACCAAAATAAGAACGAAAGTATTATCCACTTTAAAATTAGTAAAATAAAGGGGTAAATCTTTTTTTATTATTATTAGAGCATCTCATCTGGTCCCTGACATGGTATTTTGTATAGATCAGTTCATAAGTATTTGAGGAGGCTGGGGCAGGCACAATTGGTCAAAATGAAAATTTAGTACAAAGGTAAGCAACGTTTCAAAGATGAAACATCAAATTGCTTTTACTAGCCTAACAGTGAATGACTCCAGCATGAATTCAACAAATGCTAGTGTTCTGCCCCAATTCTATAGTGAAGCAGGTCTAACAGTCAGATCAGATTTAATGTTTCATTATTAAAATAATAGACTTTTAATCATCAGTTAACACATTGATGTAAGTTGCCTGAGAAACAACTTAGAACCAGAATAAAATTAAAATAAGATTTAGAGTTTGGAAGTGGATGAAGGGTGGTTAAACAATGACTGCTCCAGTTTTCACATTCTCACAGTTCTTAGTACAGGGTTCCAGAGTATGTGCACTGATTAAAGACAGTGACAAGACAGAAATCTAATTTCTTTATTGACAGAGAAAACTCCTATTTTATTTGCCTTTTTCTATCCCTACGGTAGAACCCAGGAGCACAATAAATGTCTGAGTGAATATTTGAATGAAGTACAGATGGTAGAAAACCTAAAACGATAGATTGCTTAGAATGGTTTTCAAGAATTATAAGGGAAATGAACTCACAGTACAAAAATTTTATAATTACTATACTTAAATTATGTTTGTAGCCAATCATTTTTTTATTTGTCAATTTAAATCTTATGGGTCTTTTTTATCTCTCTTGATGTCAAATTTTATAGTCTTTTTAAATAAATCCATTTAATTAAAATGTTAAAAAAAAAAAAAAAGAAAAGAAAACCTAAAATGAACATGGTCAATTGCAAATGGCCACAAATTCTTCCCAGGCCTATATGCTCACTCCTGTGCAACGTGACTGTGCCACTCCCGTCATCAAGAAGTGGAGTCTATTAATGGGCACGCACAAAAAAAGAGTAAGGCCTACAATTTCATTGCACAACAGGGTGACTATAGTCAGTAATAACTTAATTATACATTTTAACTAAAAGAGTGTTATTAACTGGGTTGTTTGTAACACAAAGGATAAATGTTTGTGGAAATGGACACCGCATTCTCCATGATGCACGTATTTCATATTGCATGTTTGTATCAAGATATCTTATGTACTCCATAAATATATACATCTACTATGTAGCAACAAATATTAAAAATTTAAAAAATTTTTTAAATAGGCCAAGCACTTTGGGAGGCCAAGGTGGCACATGCCTAATCCCAGCTTTCAGGTGACTGAGGCACGAGAATCACTTAAACCTGGAAAGCTGCAATAAGCCGAGATCATGCCACTGCATTCCATCCTGGACAACAGAGTGAAACTCTGTCATACACACAAAAAAATAAAGTAAAATGAATAAATAACCTAAAAGAAGTGGAGTCTATTTTTCCACACGAATCTGGGTTTCACCAGTGACTTCCCTTTGTCAACAGGACATTAGCAAACACAACACAAGCAGAAGCTTGTACACTGGGGCTTACCCTCTTTTTACTCAATGGAACCCTGCAACCACCACCATGTAAATAAGCCCAGGCTAACCTGCTGGATGATGAGAGAAACGTGGCCATCAACCCAGCTGACATGCATCAACCACCAACCATATAAGTGAGGTGTGCCAAGACCCAACTGGTCTGCCAATCATCAGATGTAAGAATGAAGCCATATAGCCCCAGCTAAGTTAGCAGAGACCAAAAGAATTGTCCAGCGAGCCCAAAGAATTGTGAGAAATGAAACCTTTTTTCAGTTCACTAAGCTTTGAGACTTCTGTTTATACATTTAATACAGCAAAAGCTAACAGATATGGACAGGTTACAAACTTTGGGAAAAGTCCATACATACGTTTCTATTCTCAAATAGACTTTCATGATACAGTTTCATATTATATCACTAACCTCAGGGCCACAGCATTAGAGAAATGACATGACCTGTTAAAATATATATAATGCCACACGGTCTTCAAACCTTTCAGGCAACCTGCAAGGATACAGATGAAGATGGAAAACAGAATTATACAAGTAAAAAGAATTCCAAAACCAAAGACGAAAGAACAGGGATGTTTTAATCCTTTGTCAGTGTTACGTATATGTGTTTAATAAAGTTGAACAGATGCTAAAATGAGTATTTGTGAAAGCTACAAAGTACTATTACAAAGATAAACACTATCACTACAAAAATCATAGAAACAGCTACATAATTTGTCATCTTTTAGTTTCTACAGAATTTAAAGCAAATTATTTTGGTTGTCCTGATTGTAATTTAAGAACAATAACTAAAACAGAAAACTAAGCTCATGAGGATACAAACTCAGCATGAACTTGGTTTGGGTTCTACAGCTAGTGGTGGTCAGGACCATCAGGTTGCACAACCTAGGGACTGCCATTTACATCACTGAATGGTTGCAGTGCACAGCTTCTACCATCATATAAAACATAAAGCACATATAACATTACTATATATATTCTTTTATCAATTAAAAATGGTGCTAATTAATTACCTAGAGGATAGTATTCTCATGAATTTCTTTTTTTTGAGACAGAGTCTCACTCTGTCATCCAGGCTGGAGGACAGTGGTGCAATCTTGGCTCACTGCACCCTCTGCCTACTAGATTCAACTGACTCTCCTGCCTCAGCCTCCCAAATAGCTGGGACTACGGCGTCCACCACCACGCCCAGCTAATTTTTTGTATTTTTTTTATTAGAGACAGAGTTTCACCATATTGGCCAGGCTAGTCTGGAACTCCTGACCTTGTGATTCACCTGCCTCGGCCTCCCAAAGTGCTGGGATTACAGGCATGAGTCACCACACCCAGCCATGAATTTCTTTAATGCTGCTAAATGTATTTTCCAAACTATATTACATTCTAAAAAATAAGTGTCAGGCCAGGTGTGGTGGCTCATGCCTGTAAACCCAACACTTTGGGAGGCCGAGGCAGGTGGATCACCCGAGGTCAGGAGTCAAAGACCAGCCTGGCCAACATGGTGAAATCCCATCTCTACTGAAAATACAAAAAATTAGCCAGGTGTGGTGGTACACATCTGCAGTTTCAGCTACTCAGGAAGCTGAGGCAGGATAATCGCTTGAACCCAGGAGACAGAGGCTTCAGTAAACTGAGATAGCGCCACTACACTCCAGCCTGGATGACAGACCTAGACTCCGTCTCAAAAAAATAATAATAAAAAAATAAAAAGTAAAAATAAAAGTCAGATTTGTACCATTTTTCTCTATCAACTTCACTCTACCTTGTCTTCCCACATTTTTCTAGATCTTTTGAATACTGCTTTTGGACTAGTTTTAACTAGATCAAAGATTTTTCAGAATATAAAAGGTAGAAAAGGGAACTGAAGGATAGTTACTGAATTACTCTACAGTTCTGCTTTCCTCTGCTCTGCAGAAAGCATTGTCATCTCATAACAAGAGCAGGTTCTATTGAACTGAACCTACTGAACTTAGTCAAGATGGTCCCCGACTCAGATGGTTCAACTCATAATTTTTTGACTTTACTAGGGGTTTATCAGGTTGAAACCTCACAGTTAGGTCAAGCAGCATCAGGACTTAAGATGGTTCGCTTCCTTGTAATTATTTTTTTCAGTGGGCTTCTCAGAGGTTGTTTTGTTTTTGAGACGAGTCTCGCTCTGTCACCCAAGCTGGAGTGCAACGGCACGATCTCAGTTCTCTGCAACCTCCGCCTCCAGGATTCAAGAGATTCTCCCTACCTCAGCCTCCCGAGAAGCTGGGATTATAGGTGCCCACCACCACGCCCAGTTAATTTTTGTATTTTTAGTAGAGACAGGGTTTCACCATGTTGGCCAGGCTGGTCTCGAACTCCTGACCTCAGGTGATCCGCCCACCTCGGCCTCCCACAGTGCTGGGATTATAGGCGTGAGTCACCACGCCCAGCTGTTTATCAGAGTTTTAAATGCATTTTCAACTTAAAAGTATTTTTGACTTACAGGTTTATTAGGATGCAGCCCTAGCGTAAGTTGAGGAGCAGCTGAAGTTAGTGAGAAGTCATCAAGTTTGATTCCTGAGCAAACACTTTAACATTAATTTAGCTTTATTATCCACAACTGGTTTTTGCTGTGGTTTATATTAAGTAAAACTACATTCCAATATTGGTACCTCTGCTCTTCCTTCCCCTAGAATACTGACTCACATTAGGTCAATTAATGTCATCTCAACCAATGATTTTGGTGAAAGCAATTTCACACAGCAGTATATGGGCTGATCCACTTGACACCACCAAAATATACAGTTTCACTACATGATTCTAATAACAAGCATTCATTAATGGAAAACTCGTTTTTTCTAAATTTCATATAACCTAATTACTAAATTTTTGTTTTTGTTTTTTGGGGTTTTTTTCTTTGAGACAGGATCTCACTCTGCTGCCCAGGCTGGAGTGCAGTGGTGTGATTTTCTTTATTTGCAAAGAGACATGGGCCTTGCTATGTTGTTCAGGCTAGGCTCAAACTCCTGGGTTCCAGTGATCCTCTTGCCTCAGCCTCCTGAATAGTGCCATGGCTAATTACTAAACTTCTGACATTCCAAATAACTAGCATGTACATGACAGTACCACAGATAAGGGAAAGGGGGATGTTGGAAGATAAATGGGGTACAAAATACATTTTCAGTTTCTCAGGATGAGTGTTAATGTCATATTCTAAGAAGTGCTGAAAACTTCCATGTTCTCAAAAAGGGTGATTAACAAAATGAGGTTCTTGAATATACAGGAATAAATCTTTTAAAAATCTGCAAGACCTCTATGCTGAAAACCAAAAAGTATTACTGACAGAAAATAAAAAGACAAATGAAGGGGAATACCATGATCAGACCGGAAGACTCAATGTTGTAAAGGCATCAATTCTACCCTAACTTATCTACAGTCTCAATGTAATACCAAGCAATATTCTACCAGGTAACTCTTTGAAACTTGAAAAGCTGATTCTAAAGTTTATATGAAAGTGTAAAGAGCCATGGAAATCTTGAAGAACAAAGCTAGCAAACCGATTATAGATTATTGAGATTAATTATAAGCTAGGCACAGTGGCTCACACCTGTAGTCCCAGCTACCCAGGAAGCTGAGGTGGGAGGATCACTTGAGCCCAGGAATCTGAGGCTACAGAGCACTATGATCGTACCACTGCACTCTAGCCTGGCTGATAGAGCAAGACCCTGTATCTATCTATCAATCAATCAATAGAAAGAGTTACTATAAAGCTGTAACAATTAGACAAAACAATGGAATCAGAGAGAGCCCAGAAACAGACCCACACACATATGATTAGCTGGTTTATGACTAAGGTGACACGACAATGCAATGAGGAAGGAGTATCTTTTCCATAAATGATGCTAGGTCTTTTGGGTATTCATATGGAAAAACATGAACCTTGATCTTTACCTCATTCGATATACAAAGATCAATTCCAGATGAACTACAGATTATTTTTCCAATACTTTTAGCTGCTGTTTTATTAACTATAGATTTAACCATGAAAGGTAAAACAATAAAAGTTTCCAGAAGAAAAGTTCACAGAATATATTAATGACTTCGTGGTAGGCACAGATTTCTAAAACAGAATGTAAGAAACGGTAATCATAAATGGATTATAAATTATAAATTAGATTACATTAAACTTAGGAACTTCCGGTTATCAAAAACACCTAAGAATGAAAAGGTAAGACACCAAGTGAGAGGAAATATTTGCAATACAGTTAGCTGACAAAAGATTCTTATCTACATATATAATAGTCCAACAAATCAACTAGAAAAAAAAGCAGTAAGAAATTGATAGAGTGGACAGGTACTTTACAAAAGAGGGTATTCAACTGGATAAAAAGGTACTTGACATCCTTAGTCATCAGGGAAATATAAATTAAACCACAGAGAGCTACCACTACATAGTCACCAGAATGACTTAAATGAAAAAGATAGACACTACTAAGCATGGCAAAGGATATGGAACACTGCTAGTGGGAATGTAAATCAGTGCAGTAACTTTGGAACACTGGTAGTATCTAGCAAAACTGAATATGTGCTTATGTTTTGATCCTGAAATCCTAATCTTAGGTATATACTCAAAAGAAACACATACATATGCTCATCAAGACATGTGGAAATATTCATAGCATCCGTGTTCTAACAGCCTCAAACTGGAAACAACTCAAATGTCCATCCAGATGGTAACAAGATAAACAAACTGTGGTATATTAACACAATGGAATACCATATACAGTACCACTACATACAAGATGGATGAATCTCACAAACATTATACTACAGAAAAGAGACCAGACACTATCTGATTCCACTCAAGTTCAAAAAGAAGTAAAATATATCAGTGATGTTCAAAGTCAGGACAGTGATCACCTGGGTTCATGTGGTGGGATTAGGGGGCTGGCACAGTACTGATAAAGAAGGGTCTGGGGAAGATTTCTGGCTACTAATAATATTTGGCTTTTTAAAATCATGGGTGTGTTCTCTGTGAAGATTCATCAAGCTATACATTTATAATATGTATAATATGTATTGTGTATACATTATACTTCAATAAAAAGTTTACTAAATAAAATCACCTCCTGGAAGGGACATTTCAATGTAGGCTGAAAGAGCTTTAACTGGGAGAACTCAAGGGATGAGAAATAGAACTGTGCAAGAATAAGCATGCTCATTTTTCTCCGACTGCTCTCTCTTCTGGATGCCATTCAGTTTCATAAAGCCAGTGTCTAAGGACAAATCGAAGGCTACCTCCCAATCTGCAGACAACTTCCCCACTCACAGGAATAAGATCTGAAGAATCTTATGATAAAAGGAATATGGTCCTTGCACATGCATTTTCCTGCCTTTAAGTCTAAAGCTAAAGAAGCAAAAGTAGTCCCTGCAGCTGACATGCTCAGGTCACCAGGGTAGCAGATCACACAGATATGGGGCCAGAACCACAGCTGGTAACAAACAGGATCCATTTGCCTGCAGTTTCCTCTTTGCAATATATATTATCCAAGAAGCCTGAAGAGATGGTGACAACCAGTGTAGGTGGCTCATCAAGGACTTGAGGTCCACAACCCAGGCATACACTGCCATGATTAACAAGTCCAGCATCTCATTTTATTTACTAACAAAAGCAGTTTTCATGGTGTACATATTACATAGTTTAGATGAAAATTCTTATAATTTAGTATAAAATTAATAATTCCTCACTTTATTTGAAAAAAATATCTGAAAAGCATGTAATGTGATGCACATCAATGAATGTGATGCACATCAATGAACTGTCACACTTAAAAGATTACTGAAGCAAACTTGCATAGTATCAAAGCAAGAAGGTTTGTGATATTGTGGAAATAACCGGGAATGGGAGCCAAGAGGCCCAATATAAAACTGGACATTTAGGAGACATGTAATAAATGACAAATGAATGATAAGGTGATAAGGGACTTTGAGCATGTTATCTCTTCTCTCACTGGATCTGTTTCTTCACCGCTAAAATAAGATTATAAAGAGGATTAAATGAGTTACTACATATAAAATACTTAGAAGAACTAGTCCTTGGCACAGTCAGTACTCAATAAATAATGAACACTATTATTAGATGCCAGTCCTGATTCTGCCATTAAACTCAGGTGTAACCTCAGACAAGTAACTCACCATTTTGGGTTTCTATAAAATGACAGGGCTAGTAATGGATGCTCTATAGCTCCCTATCCACCTTAGAAAATATTTAAATTTCAATTCTCAAACATCTTATGTTAGAGAATAATTCCTACACACACACATTAAAAATTATTTTCCAGGCCAGGCGAGGTGGCTCATGCCTATAATCCCCAAACTTTGGGAGGCCAAGGCAGGCAGGTCACTTGAAGTCAGGAGTTTGAGACCACCCTGGCCAACATAGCAAAACCCTGTCTCTACTAAAAATACAAAAATTAGCCAGGTGTGGTGGTGCACGTCTGTAATCCCAGATACTTGGGAGGCTGAAGCAGGAGAATCGCTTGAACCCGGAAGGCGGAGGTTGCAGTGAGCCGAGATCACACTACTGCACTCCAGTCTGACTCCATCTCAAAAAAAAAACAAAAAAAACAAAAAAAAAACACACACAGACACACCCCACATTATTTTCCAGACTACAATCTACTACAGAATATACACCAAACATACTCATGCTATTGGGGGCGGGGTACATGTAGATATGACTGAACATTCAGACTACCATTTAAAGTGGAAACTATAACTTGAGCACCCATCAAAAAAGGAATATATTCAGAATAAGGAAAGGAGCCCTGGATGATGATTAAGATTTTGTTCTATTCCTGACACTGCTGACAATGTTAATACCTTACTCCTCTCTCTCTACGTCTGTTTACTTATTTGTAAATTGAGAGATGTTGGGATAAATCACCACTAAGATCCATTTGAGACTTCCTTTACTTTTTCCCTCCTTCCAAACTAGAATGTTATCCTAGAAACCAAAAACTGTTCCTAGAAAACCAAAAACTACAGCATCAATAAATGTGAGAACTGGCCAATCTCCCAGCCTGAACAGTCCCAATTTGAGGATGGATAATAATGGCATCAGCCTTTCAGATGGGCCCACACTGAAGTTCAAGAACCAGCAGACTCTATTATGTCTGCTTTCCAGAATAATATATATTCTCCTACCTTTCTCTATAGAGAAGGGTAGGAAATGAAAATTAGCTCAATATACTGATTGCTACTTTTTACACATCATTACACAATAACTGATGATTCCTTCCTACCACAATATTTTTAATGGCCTACATTTATTCAGTACCTACCATGTGATGGGCCTGGTGGTAAGTACCTTAAAGCATTCTAAAGTTAGAAGACAATTTTAGGTGATTTCCAGGTAAGAAAACTATTTAAGGACTGGAAAATGCATGGCTAAATTCATTTCCTTAGGTTCAAGTTCTCTCCTTGCAAAAAAAAAAAAACACACACATAAGTGAAAATTGAATTTTAAATTCTTATGCTCACATCAAGAAAGTAATTTACTCTTAATACTCCCAAATGATTTCATTATAGTCTTGCCTTTTTATTTCAACCTAATTAGGAACAAAAAAACAGAAATTCATCTAAAAACATATAATTAAAAGTTATTTTGTAAAATAAAACTAAAAACCTCTTACCTGAGCATGAAAATTGGACATAGTCGTTGTCTCTATATCTTTCTTTCCTAATATCTCCATTTTCACTGGTGAATTGGGAAAATTAAATGAAAAATAGTCTAAAAAGTCAGGTAAATAAGTAGCTGCCCCATGAACAATACCCATCACGTAGAAAGCTGCAGAGTTTTCGTTTTCACTGAACACTAGACCCACAAACTCTTCTGCAAACCTCTCCATCTCCATAGGAGACAGGTGGGAGAGTTCGTTACTGTAGGCATGGATAACCGAAGCACCTCCATTAGGCTGGTGCTCTATATGAATGAGTTGTTTAAATTCCAAAGTGTCCAACCTTTTGAGGTTATTCTGAACTCGTGGCTCCTTTAATGAGACAAATGGAAACTCACTGTTCTCTGGAATTTTGGAATCATAGTTCTTGGTATCCAAATTCTTCCCAACGTAATCTTTTATGTTATCATTTAGGATGCCTTTGGTTTCTTGATCTTCAACATCAGTTAGCAATCCTGAGCAGATGGTCTGAATAGATTTGTTATACATTTTCGGACGCTTCCGTTTTTCATTCTCTTTGTGTTTCTTTTTCTTTTTCTTCTTTACCTTTTTAATTTGTAAGTCTTCTATATTTGTTTTTGGTTTCTCCTTCCCACCTGTTGGAAAAAATGTTTTTTGAAACTCCATATTTTAATTACTTTAAAAACCATGCTTTAGGAACAGTTTTGTATAAATAAGAAGTTTACTTCTGAAAATTTACTCAGAATTATATATTTAGGACTCATTTTTTACAGAACTGATAATCAATATTTAGTCAGTCTTTTTTGAGATGGAGTCTTGCTCCGTCGCCCAGGCTGGAGTCCAGTGGCGGGATCCCAGCTCAACGCAACCTCCACCTCCCGGGTTCAAGCAATTCTCCTGCCTCAGCCTCCTGAGTAGCTGGGATTACAGGAGCACGCCACCACGCCCAGCTAATTTCTGTATTTTTAGAAGAGACAAGGTTTCACTATGTTGGTCAGGCTGGTCTCGAGCTCCTGACCTAGTGATCTGCCCACTTCAGCCTCCCAAAGTGCTGGGATTACAGGCATGAGCCACCACACCCAGCCAGCCAGTCTTTTCATCTACACACACACACACACACACACACAGAGAGAGAGAGAGAGAGAGACGGAGAGGAGAGATGGAGGGAGAGAGGGAAAGAGGCAGGCATAGAGCAAAGTTACATCTACAGTGTGTGCTACCATTCTGACATATAGCAAATGCTCACAGTTTACAGAAATAAGGAGATGAATGAATATTTCAGAAAACAATCTTCAGGCCAGGCATGGTGGCTCAGGCCTGTAATCCCAACACTTCGGGAGGCTGAGGCGGGTAGATCACAAGGTCAGGAGATCAAGACCATCCTGGTTCACACGAGAAACCCAGTCTCTACTAAAAATACAAAAAATTAGCCAACCGTGGTGGCACGCACCTGTAGTCCCAGCTACTCGGGAGGCTGAAGCAGGAGAATCACTTGAACCCAGGAGCCAGGGGGTGCAGTGAGCTGAGATCGTACCACTGCACTCCAGCCTGGGTGACAGAGTGAGACTCCGTCTCAAAAAAAAAAAGAAAACAATCTTCAAATTTTAAATGCAGAAAATCAGAAATGTAAAGATGAACAAAGATCAATATAAACAATGCCCTCTAGATGTTACTCATTGATATATATATCATCAATTTTACTTTACCTCAGGTCTTAAAAATTGCATCAAAGTATCATGGAGATTTATAAATCATAAAGGGACAAAAAGAGTTGTGCAATATAACAGCAACAAACACAGCAATTCCTTAGCTTTCTACCACATTTCCTTCTTAGTAAATTACTCTTGCATCTAATATAGTCTACTTTAAGTCCACCACAGTTTACAAAATTACAGTAAGACCCAAAAAGGTACTACAAAAGAGATGACAAAAATCAGAATCATTTATCACGTTCTAAGCTCAAATAATACCCATGTACTGGTAAAGAGATGAATAAAAATGTAGCCTGTACGTTAAAGAGCTTTTGTGAACAAAATCAAGTATATTCTGGGCTCAGAAATGTAGAAGTCCAAAGGATAAAAGATTAATCCACAGAGGCTTTACAGCTATAGAATCTAAGTATACATATAAACAATATTATCACATTATATTCATTTCTATATAAGAAAAATACAAACAAGTAAATAGCCTCATGAGAAAGATAATATAAAAAAGCCACTGAACTAAGGGTTGAGAAAAGGTACTCACTGATTCCATCTTTTATCTCAGTTTCACAGATAACCTACCATGAATGAAATTCTCCCAATCCGCTTCTTTACCTAAACATTTTCATCTTCACATCTTTCTTTCCTTTCTTCTTCCAGTGATTGAGACGTTCTATTTGCAAAAGTAAGTCCTTCCCACCAACTCCAAAACCCTTGTTTAAAAGTCTTTGACCACCAAACTTCTCATAAAGAATAATCTGTGCCCTGAGTGGTTAACAAAGTAAAAAGAACTTTTTAAATTAAAAAAAAAAAAAAAAAAATTCCGGCCGGGCACGGGGGCTCACACCTGTAATCCCAGCACTTTGGGAGGCCGAGGTGGGTGGATTGCTTGAGGTCAGGAGTTCAAGACTACCCTGGCCAAGAGAGCAAAACCTTGTCTCTACTAAAAACACAAAAATTAGCTTGGGCATGGTGGCGCACAACTGTAATCCCAGCTACCTGGGAGGCTGAGGCAGGAGAATTGCTTGAAATGGGAGGCAGAGATTGCAGTGAGCCAAGATCACGCCACTGCACTCCAGCCTGGGTGACACAGTGAAACTCTATCTCAAAAAGAAAAAAATAAAGAAAAAAAGAATTATCTATGCCCAGGGTCTTTCCTTTATCACCTTATCATTCTTACTGCTTAAATTCTGGTTCTGTTTTCAATTTGTTTAAATTTGCTTTCCCAGAATGTTGAAATATCAAATCCAGTTATATTTACTCAAATCATTTTTTCCTGTGTCTCCATGATTTGACAGAATTATCCAGCTCATCCTTGATTACTTCTGAATTCCTTGATGCCACTGTCTTAATTTTTGGTCTAACAGCTGCATAGCTGTCTCTCATCCTGAATGCTAGAGCCATATTAACCTTTGTATAATTTTTATATATTCTTTTAATCATATTCATTCCTTAGCTAAACTGCTTTCAAGAGCTCTCAATGTCTACCTATAATCTCTTCAGTCTGGAATCCAAAGACAGTGCCCTCAAGTACCTCATGCTCTGGTCAAATTGCACTATTTATTTACAATTTCTTACAAAACATAATTCTACTAGCAAAGGCATTTCCTCTCCTTAAAATACCCTTGCCTTGCTCGTTACTTACCAATGAACTCTTTCCTATCCATTTGATGTGACTGAAAGTTTCCTGAGGCCTCCCCAGAAGCTGAGCAGATGCCAGCATCATGCTTCCTGTACAGCCTGCAGAACCATAAGCCAATTAAAGCTCTTTTCTTTATAAATTACCCAGTCTGAAGTATTTCTTTATAGCAGTATAAGAATGGACTAATACAGAAAACTGGTACTGAGGAATGGGCATTGCTATAAAGACATCTGACAATGTGGAAGTGACTGCCCTAGTAGAGAGGTTCTCCATGAGAGCTCCATTCCTTTAGCAGGCTTCTGCCTGAACATCCACGTGTTTCCATACTACCTCTGAAAACTAGGTGAAGCTCCCAAGCCTCGAATCTTGCATTCTGTGTACTGGCAGGCTTAATACCACATAGAGCCACCAAGACTTATGGCTGGCACCCTTGAAGTAGTGGCTCAAGCTGAATCCAGGCCCCTTTGAGCCACAGCTGGAGCTGGGGTGGCTGGGGAGCAGGGAGCAGTATATCCTGAGTCTGTGCAGAGCAGCAGGGCCCTGGGCCTGGCCCAGGAAACCATTCAGTCCTTTTAGGCGTCCAGGCCTGTGATGGGAGAAGCTGACACAAGGTTCTCTGAAATGCCTTCTAGGACTTTCCCCCATTGTCTAGCCTATTAGCAGTTGGCTCTTTTGTTTTATTTATGCAGATTTTTGCAGCCTGCTTGAACTCTTACCTGACAATGGGCTTTTCTTTTCTACCACAGTTCTGGCCAGACTGCAAATTTTCCAAATCTTTATGGTTTGGAAACAGTAATGTGGGGAAATGTGGGGCTGGAGTCCCCACACTGAGTCTCCACCAAGGGACTGCAGAGTGGGGCTATGAGAAGAGGGCCACTGTCCTCCAGACCCCAGAATGGTAGATCCACCAAAAGCTTGCACTATGTACTTGAAAAAGCCTCACACAGTCAATACCAGCCCTTGAGAGCAGCTACAGGGGCTGAACCCTGCACAGCCACAGGGGTGGGGCTACCCAAGGCTCTGGGAGCCCGCCTCTTGCATGAGAGTGTCCTGGATGTGGGGCATGGAGTCAAAGGGGATTATTTTGGAGCTTTAAGATTTAATGACTGCCCTGCTGGGTTTCAGACTTGCATGAGGTCTGTAGCTCCTTTCTTTTGGCCAATTTCTCCCTTTTGGAACGGGAGTATTTACTCCATGCCTACACCGTGCCCTCCCCCTGCCCCACCATCTTGGAAGTAACTAACTTGTTTTTTATTTTATAGGCTCAAAGGTGGAAGATATTTGGCCTTGTCTCAAACGAGACTTTGGACTTTGAACTTTTGGGTTAATGCTGGCATTAGTTAAGATTTGGGGGAACTGTTGGGAAGGCATGACTCAATTTTGCCATGTGAGAAGGACATGAGATTTGGGAGGGGCCAGGGATGAAATGATATGGTTTGGATCTGTGTCCCCTCCCAAATCTCATGTGGAACTGTAAGCCCCAATTACAATTGAAGGTGGGGCCTGGTAGGAGGCAACTGAATCATGGGGGTGGATTTCCCCTTTGGTGCTGCATCACCATAGTGAGTGACATCTGGTTGTTTACAAGTGTGCAGCACGTCCCCCAGAACCACTTCTCTCCTGCTTTGGCCATGTATGGTGTGCCTGCTTTCCCTTCACCTTCCACCATAACTGAAAGTTTCTTAGCAGATGCCAGCTTCATGCTTCCTGTACGGCCTGCAGAACCATAGGCCAATTAAACTTCTTTTCTTTATAAATTACCTAGTCTCATGTATTTCTTTATAGAAGTGCGAAAATGGACTAATACACTATCCTTTAATGCAGGGGTCCCCAATCTCAGGGCAACAGACCGGTACTGGTCCATAGTCTGTCACAACTAGGCCGCACAGCAGGAGGTGAGCAGTGGGCGAGCCAGCGAAGCTTCATCTGTATTTATAGCCATTCCCCATTGCTCACATTACTGCCTGAGCTCCACTTCCTGTCAACATTAGATTCTCATAGGAAGGTGGACCCTACTGTGAACTAAGCATGTGAGGGATCTAGGTTGCCTGCTCCTTATGAGACTCTAATGCCTGAAGATCTGAGATGATACTAGTGCTGGGTGCTGCTGCAAATACAGATTAACAAGCTCATGGCTCCCACTGATTCTACATTATAGTGAGTTACACAATTATTTCATTACCTATTATAATGTAATAGTAATAGAAATAAAGTGCACAATAAATGTAATGTCCTTGAATCATCCCAAAACCATCCCATCTGTCCATGAAAAAACTGTCTTCCACGAAATCAGTCCCTGGTACCAATAAGGTTGGGGACCACTGCATTAAAGACAACTCTTATGTCCTTTCCTTCATGTTGCTTTCCCTCATTTCTCAAGTTAGAACTGAAATCACTTCACTCCTAACTCATATTATAAAAGTTACATGCTTCTCTCATGGGATACCTGTATACCGTATGTCCATCAACACCGTATAAATGAAACAAATAACCTTTATATTAATTTAGAGTGAAATGATATCTCTGGGATTATAGACATGAACCACCGTGCCGAGCCTCAGTCACGTTTTTGCACATATGAATACCACTAAATTCTAGCCCTAAAAACAACAAAAACTATTTCAAGTTGATAGCAATCCATAAAAGTGAAGTCTGATATTAAGAAATTATCTGTAAAAATTCATAGAAGTGATAATTAAGTATCCAATGAAGAACTAGTATGAGAAGCAAAAACAGAAATCTGTCAACATTATTCATTACATAGGTATATAAAGTCATAAAAGAAAAAGTGTTAATTCTCTAAAGAGTCTATCTGTGGCCAGGTGCAGTATCTCACACCTGTAATCCCAGCACTTTGGGAGACCAAGGCGGGAGGATCACCTGGGGTCAGGAGTTCGAGACCAGCCTGGCCAACATGGTGAAAACTCGTCTCTACTAAAAATACGAAAAATTAGCCAGGCGTGGTGGCAGGCACCTGTAATCCCAGCCAAAATAGCACCACTGCACTCCAGCCTGGGTGACAAGAGCGGGACATCTCCCAAAAATAAAAATAAAAAAAAGAGAGTCTATCTGTAAGCAGCTAAGACATACACTTGAATAATGTTATCAAATTCAGACGTGCTGCCTAGGTATGAACTATCAAAATATCATATTTAGGTTAATTAGTATCTTAAGAACAATACTAATTTTTTTTTAAAAAGTCAAACAGCAGGCCGGGCATGGTGGCTCACACCTATAATCCCAGCACTCTGGGAGGGCAAGGCAGGAGGATCACTTGCACGTAGCAGTTCCAGACCAGTGTGGGCAACATGGTGAGATCCTGTCTCTACAAAATCTTTTTTTTTTTTTTTTTTTTTAATTTGCTGGACATGTTAGTACATGCCTGTAGTCCCAGCTACTCAGGAGGCTAAGGCAGGAGGATGGCTTGAGCACAGGAAGTTGAGGATGCTGTGAGCCATGATCATGCCACTGCACCCCAGCTGAGGCAACAGAAAAAAATAAAAATAAAAATAAATGTAAAAGGTAAAACAGTCCAGACATGGTGGCTGATGCCTGTAATCCCAACACTTTGGGAGGCCAAGGCAGGAGGACCACCTGAGGCCAGGAGTTCGAGATCAGCTTGGGGAACATAGTGAGACCTCATCTCTACAAATAAATGAAATAAAAATAAATGAAACAGGAGACTAAGCAAAATGAAAGATGAAACAATCAAAACAAAAAATCAGGGAAAAAAGGTAGTAGTACAATAAAAAATAGAATTTAAGAAAGCTTAAAGGGCATAGGTGTGATTAATGACATTCCTAAATACAACTGAAAATATATGTAGAACTGCATAAATTATGCAATTGTTGCCAAAATGAACAAAACTTCATTTGAGCAAAAGTATATTTAATATCCTACACTTATGCCTAACACCAAAAAAGGTTAAATCAGAAAATATAGTGAGTAGAACACATTACTTTGAAATAAAACAGAGACAATACTTAGTCTATTTCATAGGCATGAGGATAAACCAAAAAGTATTATAATAGGAACTGAAAAATGCAAACCAATAAGAAATCAGTTAAGAGATTCCTTTTAAAAAAAAAAAAAAACTTATGCCAGGCGCGGTGGCTCAAGCCTGTAATCCCAGCACTTTGGGAGGCCGAGACGGGTGGATCACGAGGTCAGGAGATCGAGACCATCCTGGCTAACACGGTGAAACCCCGTCACTACTAAAAATACAAAAAACTAGCCGGGCGAGGTGGTGGGCGCCTGCAGTCCCAGCTACTCAGGAGGCTGAGGCAGGAGAATGGCGTAAACCCAGGAGGCGGAGCTTGCAGTGAGCTGAGATCCGGCCACTGCACTCCAGCCTGGGCGACAGAGCGAGACTCCGTCTCAAAAAAAAAAAAAACTTATTTATTTATTTTTTTAATAGAGACAGTGTCTTACTATGTTGCCCAGGCTGGTCTCAAACCCCTGACCTCAGGTGATCCACCCGCCTCGGCCTCCCAAAGTGCTGGGATTACAGGCATGAGCCACTGCACCCGGTCAAGAGGTTCTTAGACCGAGCATCAAGGAGTTAAATTCTCATGGCAGAGCAGCCTGGGAACATAGCAAGATCCTGTCTCTACAAAAAATACAAAAATTAGCTGAGCATGGTGGCAAACACCTGTATTCCCAGCTGCTCAGGAGGCTGAGGCAGGAGGATCACCTGAGCCTGGGGAGGTAAAGGCTGCAGTCACCTGTGATCACACCACTGTACTCCAGACTGGCAACAGAGTAAGACCGTGTCTCAAAAAAAAAAAATTCCCACGGAAAACTATTCTGTAATTAAAGACTGAAATGAGCACTGTATGCAGAAGAGATAATATACCTGAGACTGTTATTCTTAGAGAGTCCTGTTTGCAAGGTTGACTCTGGGCTGGCATCTAGGAATTTTTATTTTTGGAGGGTTCCCACCATTCTGTAAGAGTCTTCACTGTGCCAAAACTGTGCAAACAATATAGTTTTGTTGTTGTTGTTGTTTTGTTGCGTCGTTGTTGTTGTTTGAGACAGGGTCTCACTCTGTCGCCCAGCCTGCAGTGCAGTGGTGCAATCTCGGCTCACTGCAACTTCTGCCGCCTCCCGGGTTCAAGCGATTCTCCTGCCTCAGCCAAGCAAACAGCTGGAATTACAGGCATGCAACACCACGCCCGGCTAATTCTGTATTTTTAGTAGAGATGAGGTTTCACCATGTTGGCCAGGCTGGTCTCAAACTCCTAACTTCAAGTGATCTGCCTGCCTTGGCCTCCCAAAATGCTGGGATGACAGGCGTGAGCCACCACGCCTGGCCTAAACAATATAGACTTGCTGAACCCTTGTTTTCCTTCTGGGAGTCTGGAATTTTAGTTTGTGGAAGGCAGATGGTGCCTATATGACCAATGTACAAAGAAAACCCTGGGCACTAAGTTTTTAATGAGCTTCTCTGGCAGACAACATTTCACATATGTTGTCACAATTCACCACTGCAAGAATTAAGCACATCATGTGTGACAACATTGGGAAAGGGCTCTTAAGAAACTTGTGCCTAATTTCTTCCAGACACTGCAACATGTGCTATTTTTCTTTGTTGATTTTACTTTGTATCCTTTCCCTGTGTGTCCCTGTGTGTGTATATTTTTTTAAAGATGGGTTCTCGCCATGTATGTGTGTGTGCCTCTGTGTGTGTGTATACATACATACATACAGACAGACAGACAGACAGACAGATATTTTAAGATGGGTTCTTGCTACGTTGCCCAGGCTGGTCTCGTACTCCTGGGCTCAAGCAATCCTCCTGCCCTAGCTCCCCAAAATGCTGGGATAAGAGGTGTGAGCTACCATGCCTGCCCTCTTTCACTATAATAAATCATAGCCATAAGTACAACTATATGCTGAGTCCACTGAGTCCTTTCAGCAAATCACAGGCCCTAGGAGTAGCCTTGGGAACCCCCAGTGGACACAGGCAAAATGCATTCTTTACATGAAACCAAACTGGGGTATTAGCATTCACTAGATAGATTTAAGAGTTTTATATAATCTCTCACTCATTTCCTATCTCTACATATGAAATGCAGTAGATATGTACGCGGAAAATTTTAAAATAAGGAAAAAGGCCATTTTAAATACCAGTTTGCTTCTCCTACACGAAATAGTATTTAAAGTCCATGTTAAATTTTTTTTTTTTTTTTTTTTTGAGACGGAGTCTTGCTCTGTCACCCAGGTTGGAGTGCAGTGGCGCGATCTTGGCTCACTGCAAGCTCTGCCTCCTGGGTTCACGCCATTCTCCTGCCTCAGCCTCCTGAGTAGCTGGGACTACAGGCACCCGCCACCACGCCCAGCTAAGTTTTTGTATTTTTAGTAGAGACAGGGTTTCACCTTGTTAGCCATGATGGTCTCGATCTCCTGACCTCATGATCCACCCGCCTCGGCCTCCCAATGTGTTGGGATTACAGGCGTGAGCCACCACGCCCAGTCTAAATCTATAATCCTTTAACAGAACCCAATAAAGGATCCTGACAGGTACCTATAACAGAAAGAACAGAATTGCTATCCAACTAATCTGGCCCTTCAAAAAGTGTAAGATTAGAAGTAAAATGGTGGCCAGGCGCAGTGGCTCATGCTTGTAATCCCAGCACTTTGGGAGGCTGAGGCAAGTGGATTGTTTGAGGTCAGGAGTTCGAGACCAGCCTGGCCAACATGGTGAAACCCCATCTCTACTACAAATACAAAAATTAGCCAGGTGTGGTGGCACGTGCCTGTAGTCCCAGCTACTCAGTAGGCTGAGGCAGGAAAAGCGCTTGAACCGGGAAGCAGATGTTGCAGGGAGCCCAGACTGTGCCACCGCACTCCAGTCTGGGTATCACAGTGAAACTCCATCTCAAAAAAAAAAGAAAAGAAAAATGTCGATGGGAGACCCTCCCAAAAGCCACAGAAAAATGCACATAGCAGACCACACACACAAAGCACACAGATACACACATGTATAGAGTCAGAGTCAGAGAGAAAGTGCCAGACTGGGAGTGAGGGAATCAGAAACAGAGATGCAGATATACCTACAGCCAGAGAGAGACAATCACAGAGGCAGAAAGAAGAGCACACAGAAACAAAGACAGCACGTGTTGTTAATGGCTAATTATGAAAAGAAAAATTAAGAAAAAACTTTTAAAATCACAAATTCATTGGCTTAATTCTATCACTAACTTTCGTATACTTTTTGTATTAATAAAGTGAAAAACAAAAGTAATTCAGAAAAATTTATAAAATTTATATCTATCTTTCTCTCTCCCCCGCCCCATTATTATATATAGGAAAAAAGTACTAACTGGCTTAGTTATTTTCAACTTTTGGCCTCTGGAGAATGAATCTGCTTTTTATGCACTGCAATGGTTGTCACTCTTCCAGCCATGAGTTACCTTCCTGTGACCTTTAGTACACTACCAATCACCTTGGACACCGGCTTCTTTTAACCCCCATTCTAACTGCTCACAAGCAAACTTATTTAAAATGCTATAATAAAAAACATTTACTCTAAAAAATACTATAATCATAGCACATGTTCTCACACTTTATCATTAATAAACAACATAAAAATGCCTGGGACACACTGGATACAATCAGAAAAAGCAGTTGGTGAATTTTAGTATAACATGAGACCCACTAAATAAGCTTTGTTTCAAACTTATTTGTTCCTTTAAACTATTTTGAAAAGAGCAAATAATCCAACTTTCTTAGCAAATAAACCTTTATAAGGTTTTTGCATTAATAAAAAACTTTTTATCATGCATATAATTTTATATATATTTCTAGTAAAAAAAACTTGACAGGACAGGCGTGGTGGCTCACAACTGTAATCCCAACACTTTGGGAGGCCGAGGCAGGCGGGTTGCCTGACCTCAGGAGTTTGTGACCAGCCTGGGCAACATGGTGAAACCCTGTCTCTACTAAAATACAAAAAATCAGCCCTGGGTGTGGCGGCGTGCGGCTGTAATCCCAGCTACTCCGGAGGCTGAGACAAGAAAATTGCTTGAACCCAGGAAGCAGAGGTTGCAGTGAGCTGAGACCACACCACTGCACAAAAAAAAAGACACTTTTTTTTTTTTTTTTTTGAGAACGAGTCTCACTCTGTCAGGCAGGCTGGAGTACAGTGGCACAATCTCGGCTGCAGCCTCTGCCTCCTGGGTTCAAGCAATTCTCCTGCTTCAGCCTCGAGAATAGCTAGGATTACAGACAAGCACCACCACACCCGGCTAATTTTTGTATTTTTAGTAGAGATGGCATTTTACCAGGTTGGCCAAGGTGGTCTCAAACTCCTAGCCTCAAGTGGTCCACCTGCCTTGGCCTCCCAAAGTGCTGGGATTACAGGCGTGAACCACCGCGCCCAGCCTACCTGACACAATTTTTAAGAAAAACCTGGAGGAAATGAACTGGTGTGATATACTTAGCATCTATTTTAGATTTTCAAATGCCATCATCCATCAATACCTGTGTATACCACAGCTTGCAACATTATCATTAACAGAAGAAAAAAATTACAAGGATAGAATAAAAGTTGGAGGCCACAAGGAAAAAAGTGGCACACAGTAGTAGATGAAAGTATATTTTCCCTCAGCAAACTAAATGATTTGTTGTTCCAAGTCACCACCAACAAAAGATGCCTTTCCCCACCACCGCCACAGGCTCACTTGGGAAATGGCCCCACACACTAAGCAAATTCTTTCTTGTAGATAGTAACAACAGATAACACTCAGTGCTTTCAATGGGACAAGCACTGTTTTCCCAAAGAATTATGTGTTTATTCACTTAATTATCTATATACTACACACTGAGGAGAGGAGAGAGTTTGGTTTTGTTTTTTTTGTTTGTTTTTTTTGAGACGGAGTCTCTCTCTGTTGCCCAGGTTGGAGTGCAGTGGCACCATCTCGGCTCACCGCAACCTCTGCCTCCTGGGTTCAAGCAATTTTCATGCCTCAGCCTCCCTAGTTGCTGGGATTACAGGCACCCACCGTAATTTTTTGTATTTTTTTTAGTAGAGATGGGGTTTCGCCAAGTTGGCCAGGCTGGTCTTGAACTCTTGACCTCAGGTGATCCACCCGCCTCGGCATCCCAAAATGCTGGGATTACAGGCTTGAGATACTGCGCCCAGCCGGTTTTGTTGCTTTTCAATCACAAGGTTAATCTCTCACACATACTCACAAGAAAGATTTCATAACTATTTACTACTCAGTAGTATCTGTGAGACAGATACTATACTTGGCATTTCCTCATACTTTCCCTCATTTAATCTTGGTAACACTGTAAGGCAGTAATTAAATTACTACTTACCTCCATTGTGAATACATTTTCCCTAAATTTTTCCATGGACATCCCAGAAGTCACAAATTAATTTCCACATCTATCTCATTCTTCTACATTATTCATCACCAGTTTCAGTTTAACTTGGTTCAAAATACCACCTAAATTTTTGTCTACTTCAAAGTTAATATTGTATATTTCTTTTTTTCAAAAAATCTCAATTTTTAGGCTGTTTTAAATTTTATTTCCATGTGTAATCTCTAGATTCACATAATTCACATTATGTTAGGAATCCAGTATTCAATCAAGAACATATGAGGCTTTTATAAAGTATTTCTAAAACAGATTCCTTCTCAAGTAACAGAATTTACAGCATGATATTTTCAAATGAATAAGAAAACTACTATCTGATTAAATCAGAAAAAATAGCTATTGGACTAAATCAAGGGTGAAGTTAAGTAAACTTGACTTTTCCTTTTCGTTTTTTTTTTTTTTTTTTTTTTTTTTTGAGACTGTATCTCACTCTATCACCCAGGCTGGAGTACAGTGGTGTGATCTAAGCTCACTGCAACCTCTGTCTCCCGGGTTCAAGTGATTCTCATGCCTCAGCCTCCCAAGTAGCTGGGATTACAGATGCCCACCACCATGCCCCACTAATTTTTTATTTTTAGTAGAGACGGGATTTCACCATGTCAGCCAGGCTGGTCTGGAACTCCTGACCTCAAGTGATCCACCCACCTTGGCCTCCCAAAGTGCTGGGATTACAGGCATGAGCACCCAGCCTTAAGTAGACTTTTCAAGCATTCATCACTGGCTGCTATACAGAACTAGTGTGGTTATACTCCATTCCTGCCTCAAAGGCTTACAATCTAATTAGACAAAACAGATAGAATACACTGGCAAAAGAAACAGAACAAAGGACCATGAGCATTAACTAAGTAGCCATCAACTTAAGCTCTGACATATTTCTTCAAGGTTGAAAGAATATCATAGAAAACAAAGTTCTGATATGTTGATAATAGACAACGAATATCTGAAAACATGACAAAGAATGCAATGAAAATACAGAATCTAATACTCTTTATCTTAAATAATATAAACTACCAGTTGTTTTGCTACATATGCAGTGCTGTGGTCTTTTCCCCTCTAAGCAAATATAAAGCCTTATGAACAATTAAATTAAATATGAAGTTAATTAAGGTCAACATGTTCTGATCATCAACTACCAACATGATAGCACTAGTGAATTTGCTAGATAGTGAATTCGCTAGTTGTCTAGCAACCAAATGCCACTGATTCTTACCTTGACATCTGAGTGAATTTAAGACTACCCTTACGTCTATTCTACCATAAATTCTCTCTTTACAAGTTCAGCCTTATTGACAGGAATTGTAGTATACTTATTACCCAACCACCTACCCCCCAAATTCTTCTCTCCACCCTACCCTCATATATAAATAGCAAATGAATGCAACTATAACAGAGAAAAAAAAGAATAAAACAAGGATATTCTTAAACATATAAGAAACATACTGCTTCTGATTTAGCTCAGAGTAAAATGTTCCCTCTAAATCCTAGACTATGGTATGGTGATTACAGTCAATGATTTTTAAGATCACTTCCTTCACCATCCCTATCATACTAAAACTTGCTTCAGCAATTTTTGTTGATTTCTTCCTTTTAGATTATCTAAATATAAGTAAGACTAGTAATGCAAACATAGGATTAACTTATTTTAAAATAATTTAAGAAATTAAGTTTAATGAAGCTTAACCTTTACAACTTTTTAATGGCTCACTAAATAAATATACTATAAGACATGTTACCATACAGATTAGAACTCTCTATTGTTACATTTACTTTTCATTTCCTCATCATTGTTTATTCTCCACAAAATTCAGCACCAAGTAACATTTCTTATTTTGTTCACTTAGCCAACAGAGATACTGAACAGCAAAATAAAGTAGAACTAAAATCATTGAATAAAACTTACTTTTCAGCAAAATCTTTACTTCTCCATTCTCTTTCTTGATCTCATTCATTACTTTATGTTTCTTTTTCTCTCTCTCTTTTTCTTTGTCTCTCTCTTTAATTTTGTCCTTGATTTTATCTGGAAGACAAAACGGAAGAAATATTTAAAATGAAAAAATTACAATTTTATTTATCTGCACAAACTATAGGTAAATTTCTGGAATTACAATACACAAAGAAAATCAGAATGAGGAACAAATATGTGTTTTCTTTTTCCTCTCAGGTTTTGGGGAATATTTCTAAATTTCCTTTTTTTACTGAATATGAAACACATATTGTCAAAATTTATCATTATACATTTTATTCTAAGTATTCTTCACCTACTTCATGTCAACCAAAATATTAAATTTATTTCATATCACTTAACTAACTTTAGCTGAAGCAAAAGCTACAGTGGAAAAGTGCTAGTGTTGAAATTGAGCATCTATGGATTAGCAACATAAGAGAAAAATTACTTGATCTCAGTTTCCTAATCTGTAAAATGGTAGCTGATACCTTCCTCATATGGTTAATATAAGGATTAAATGAAAAAAGATGTAAAATGACTATGTAGAGCCGAGCACATATAAGACTAGATGTTGGTTCCCTTATCCTTGGCTCCTTTTAAAAACAGTATGACTCAATCTGACTATGTGGTGATACTGTGATATTTAAATAAAGGGCATAATAACTCTAGGGATCATTCATTTGCACTCTAAAACTTCAAACAAAATATTTGATATCCTATTAAATTCTTCTTTGTTCAAATGACTTCCTTTGCACCCAGCAAAAGGCAAAATATAGAGAAGGATATAAAGCTTTGCCCTCAAAAATCTTATTATTGATTACAAAACCATGATGGAAGTACACAAGATGTGAAATATCCCAGAACATAGTAGAGATTATAGAGTATATATACATACTGCATAATCCCTTAAAAATCACTCCTTACGGCCAGGCGCGGTGGCTCAAGCCTGTAATCCCAGCACTTTGGGAGGCCGAGACGGGCGGATCACGAGGTCAGGAGATCGAGACCATCCTGGCTAACCCAGTGAAACCCCGTCTCTACTAAAAAATACAAAAAACTAGCCGGGCGAGGTGGCGGGCGCCTGTAGTCCCAGTTACTTAGGAGGCTGAGGCAGGAGAATAGCGTAAACCCGGGAGGCGGAGCTTGCAGTGAGCTGAGATCCAGCCACTGAACTCCAGCCCGGGCGACAGAGCGAGACTCCGTCTCAAAAAAAAAAAAAAAAAAATCACTCCTTACTTTCCTTTCTATAAATACTACCATAACCCAAGTCCTAATCATGTAATGATTACATTACTGTCTATATAAGCACTGTCCTGATCTAGACAGTAATCTAAATCTGAATCGAAAAACAATTTTATTAATTTTAATAATGTATTTTGCTTAACCCAACAGGTCCAAAACATTATAATTTCAACACCGAACTGATATTTTTAAATTATGAGATATTTTACATTTTTTCTTAAGATTTCAAAATCTAACGTATATTTTACATTTATGACACATCTCAATTTGAAACTAGTTCCACTTTAAGTGCTGAAGAGTCACATAAAACTAGTGGCTACCACACTGAATAGCACAGGTCTACACTACTTAAATAAATTTTCAAAAAATTAAATCCATGTGATTAATAAACATTTTTAAACTTCACTCATTAATATACAAATTAAGACATTATTTTCACCTATAAAACTGACAACTTTTTTTTTTTTAATTGATAACACTCCAAGCATATGAGAGTACAGCAAACAGGAATTCACTGACTCGACAAATACGTAGTCTGAGTATAAGAAAAAGGTTAGGGATACAGGGGTGAATAAACTAGATAAACTCCCTATCTGTCCACATATAACTTAACTTCTGGAATAGATTAAAGTGTTTCCACACTTCTGATTGGTTTGTTACTCTTACTTTCTGATGTTAAAGTCCTTGAAATCCTGTCATAGGCTGCTGTCTAGCTATAAAATGTTACTCCAGGTCAGGTACAGTGGCTCACGTCTATAATCCCAGCACTTTGGGAAGCCAAGGTGGGCGGATCACCCGAGGTCAGGAGTTCAAGACAAGACTGCCCAACGTGACAAAACCCCGTCTCTACTAAAAATATAAAAATTAGCCATGCGTGGTGGTGCATGCCTATAATTCCAGCTACTTAGGAGCCTGAAGCAGGAGAATCGCTTGAAGCAGGGAGGCGGAGGTTGCAGTGAGCCAAGATCGCGCCACTGCACTCCAGCCTGGGTGGCAGAGTGAGACTCTACATCGGGGGGGAAAAAAAAGTTACTCCAAGTATCTGGAGCTTAGACACATTATATTAGATAATATTTCCTAAGTAAACTTTTAACAAGATGAACTATTTATATATCACTTAAAATTACAACTGAAAAAAGTCACCTAAAATGTCTCCACATTTCTTTTTCTAATCATTTATGTTAATCTTATCAACTTAGAAGTAGTATTTTAATAACTATTAAACTTTATTAAAGTATAATATTAATGTAATAAAATGGAGATACTTGTGAAACAGCAACACAGAATCCTTCTGTGTTCCCTTCCAGTCTTTACATAACACCCCTAAAGGTACTCACAATCCTGACTTGTAATCATACAGGTTAAAATAACTATGAACTTTTTTTTTATTTTTTTGAGACAAAGTCTTGCTCTGCAGCCTAGGCTGGACTGCAGTGGCACGATCTGAGCTTACTGCAACCTCCACCTCCCAGGTTCAAGCAATTCTCCTGCCTCAGGCACCAAGTAACTGGGATTGCAGGCGCACACCACCGTGCTTGGCTAATTTTTGTATTTTTAGTGGAGAGGCGGTTTCGCCATCTTGGCCAGGCTGGTCTCGAACTCCTAACCCAAGTGATCTGCATGCCTCGGCATCCCAAAACGCTGGGATTACAAGCGTGAGACACCACACCTAGCCAACAACTAACTGTAAACTTTCAATAGCATACATTCACAATATAAGCCTACCACAATCACAAGACATAAATATTTTTCAGAATGAAATCAAACTAGCTTCTAGGGAAATTGTACTAGCTTCTAGCGAAATTGTAGCTTCTAGGGAAACTATTGTACACTATGACTCAATTATTTTTAAACTTTAGAAATATACATACATTCCAAAAAGAAACTGAAAGATAACCCAAATTATTAAAAGCCATTATTTAAAATTATTTAATTACCCCATCTCTACTAAATTATTATAATTAATTATTTAATTATTTAATTACCCCATCTCTACTAAAAATATAAAAAATTAGCTGGGCATGGTGGCGGGTGCCTTTAATCCCAGCTACTTGGGAGGCTGAGGCAGGAGAATCGCTGGAACCCAGGTGGCAGAGGTTGCAGTGAGCCAAGATGGTGCCACTGCACTCCAGCCTGGGCAACAGAGTGAGACTCCATTTCAAAAAAAATGAAAAAGAAAAAGCCACTTCTAGATCTTTACATACAGAAGTGATTATGATGGAAAACAGTGCCCTGGCATCACTGTTTACTACAATACATTACTCCTAACAAGACTAGAATTCTTATTCAGTTTTTATTCATTTCTTTCTGTGACCAAGAATTTGTATGGTTTTATCCTTCACAGTCTAATCTCAGACTTGGGAAACATTCGTAACTGACCTTATCATCATAATTCTCAGAATAAAAGTAAGAACTCTGCCACCATAAAAGCAAGAAACTATCTGTTTGAAAAGTCAAACTAAATATAAGGGTTACACATTTTATTTAAAAATAAAAAGAGGAATCATGACAATGTCTTACGGGCGAAAGAATACACAAACAGATCAATGGAACAAAACAGCAAGTCCAGAAATACATCCACTTAAATACAAGCAATTTATCTTTGACAAAGGAGCAAAGGCTATATAATGGAGATATAATGAAGATAAAAGTCTTTTCAACAAACAGTACTGGAACAACTGGGAGAGGTGGTATGTGCTAGAAAATAACACAGAAGAAAATCTAGATGACCAGGGATTCTGGGTTTTTAGATTCAGCACCAAAGGCACAATAGATTAAAAAAAGAATTGATAAGCTGGATTTCATTAAAATTAAAATTTTCTGTTCTGCAAAAGACACAGTCAAGAGACTAAAAAGAAGCCACAGACTATAAGAAAATACTTGGTAAAGATGAGTCTGATAAAGGGTTATTATCCAAAAAAAGATAACTCTTAAAACTCAATAATAAGAAAACAAACTATTAAAAATGGACCAGGCCAGGCACAGTAGCTCAAGCCTGTAATACCAGCACTTTGGAAGGCTGAGGCAGGCGGATTGCTAGAGCCCAGGAGTTTAAGACCAGCTTGGGCAACATGATGAAACCCCGTCTCTACTAAAAGTACAAAAATTAACTGGGCGCGGTGATGCGTGCCTGTAGCCCCAGCTACTCGGGAGGCTGAGGTGGGAGGTTTAGGTGAGAGGGTGAGGTGGTAGGATCACTTGAGTCCAGGAGGCAGAGGTTGCAGGGAGCCAAGATCGTGCCACTGCACTCAAGCCTGGATGAACCAGTGAGACCCTGTCTCAAAAAAAAAAAAAAAAAAAAAAAAAAAAAAAAGACCAAAGACCTTAACAGACACCTCGCCAAAGAAGATATACAGATAGGAAATAAGCATATGACAAGATGTGCCACACCTCATGTCATCAGGAAAACACAAATAAAAACAACGAGATACCACTACACACCTATTAGAATGACCAAAATCCAGAACATTGACAACACCAAATGCTGGCAAAAATACAGAGCAACAGGAACTCTCATCTGCTACTGGTGGGAATGTAAAATGGTACAGCCACTCTGGAAGGCTGTTTAGCAGTTTATTACAAAACTAAATATATTCTTATCATATGTTACAGCAATCACAGGCTTTGGTATTTATCTAAAGGAGCTGAAAACTTATGTCTACACAAAAATCTGTACCACAATATTTACAGCAGGTTTACTCATAATTGGCAAAACTTGGGAGCAACCATAATGTCCTTCAGGTAGCACATTCAGACAATGGAATATTCTTCAGCACTAAAAAGAAGTGAGCTATCAAGCCATGCAAAGACATGGAGGAAATGTAAATACATACTAAGTAAAAGAAGCGGTGTGAAAAGGCTACATAATGTATGCTTCTAACCATATGACATTCTGGAAAAGGCAAAACTATGGAGACTTTAAATAAAAAGATCAGTGGTTGCCAGGGTATAGAGGGGAGGAGGGATGAATATAGGCAGAACACAGAGGATTTTTAGGACATTTAAAATATTCCGTACTTTATTATGGTGGATACATGTCATTACACGTTTGTCCAAACCCATGAAAATTTATACCACCAAGAGTGACTCCTAATGTACACGATAGACTTTGGGTGGTAATGATGTGTTAATGTAGGTTCATCAGTTGTAACAAATGTACCACTCTGGTAGGGGATGTTAATAATGGGGAAGGCCGAGGCAGGCAGATCACGAGGTCAGGAGATCAAGACCACCCTGGCCAACACGGTGAAACCCGGTCTCTACTAAAAATACAAAAAATTAGCCAGGCATGGTGGTGGGTGCCTGTAGTCCCAGCTACTTGGGAGGCTGAGGCAGGAGAATGGCATGAATCCGGGAGGCGGAGCTTGCAGTGATCCAAGATTGTGCCACTGCACTCCAGCCCGGGCGACAGAGCAAGACTCCATATCAAAAAAAATAAATAAATAAATAAAAAATAATGGGGAAGGCTATGCATGTGTTGGGGGAGAGGGTATATGAGAAGTCTGTACCTTCTGCTCAATTTTGCTATGAACCTAAAGCTGCTCTAAACAAGAGGTCAACTTTTTAAGGCATAAATAAGTAAATACAAAGGGGAGTGGGGGGAACAGATGCAAACAGACCTATAATATAGTTTAAACCCAAACGGCCAAAGGAATCTAAGAATGGAAGAAAGAAGAAGGAATACATGACTAAGTTACTATCAACCCAGAACAAAAAGGAAATTATATATGTGGAAAAATGAACATGGGCTAAACACATACCTTTTAAACACATATAAAGTATGTGTTTAGCCCACACATAAAGGTTAAGATATAAAAAGAAACTCATTAAAATAATTTTGTTTGTTTTTTTGAGACAGGGTCTTCCTCTGTCACACGGGCTGGAGGTCTTCCTCTGTCACACGGGCTGGAGTGCAGTGGCATGACCACAGCTCACTGCAGCCTTGACTTCCCAGGCTCAAGCAATCCTCCTACCTAAGCCCCTCAAGTAGCTGGGACAACAGGTGCACGCCATCACACCCAGCTAATTTTTTAATTTTTTGTAGAGACAGGGTCTCACTGTGTTGCCCAGGCTGGTCTCAAACTCCTGTGCTCAAGCTCTCCACCTACCTCAGACTCCCAAAGTGCTGAGATTATAGCAGTGAGCCACTGTGCCCAGCCTAAAATAATTTTAAACAAAACATAAATGGGATCTTCAGAAATACGGTGAACTTACGATTTAGCAGTATAAGCCATATACGCTTCAGTGTAATATGTATCTCATTCACCCAATACACTTCTATTAAGCATGTATGGATTTAGGAAATAAAGATGAATAATAATACTGCACTAAGAATCTTACAGTCAACAAATGCCAGTTGATTCTTATTGTAACTACCACTTTGGAACATCAGTTATTAGCAACAAAATAATCTCATCTGGTTTCAATAAAATTCACTAGTCTCTATTATTATTAAAGTCGTGAGGGCTCCCGAGGTGTCAGTAGTGGACACTGCCTTCACTTCTGTTCTGACCTTGCAGCTATAGGGTCCCCAGAAACCTTGAAGAAATCCCTGTTTACCACCTCCTTCCAACTGCAGCCATACATACCTCAAAATTAGGGCAGAAAATCAGATTAAAGAAAGCTAGTAACTCTTACATGGAATGAATAAAAAGAATTCCACACACAAAAACACCACAATGGAAGCTGCAGACAGAGAGAAGACTGTAAAAGAAGTGAAAGGAAAAAGCAGACCACATTTAAAACAGCAAAGGCCTACTGACTTCTCAACAGCCACAAGCCAGCAGAATATTTTCAATATGCTAAAAAAAAAAAAAATAAGTGGCACTATCAAAATGGCAGAGCAGAAGCCATCTGGCTTCACTCTTCCCCAAAGAAAACCAAAAGCAAATATCCAGGATCAAGACTATCGCTAGCAATATCCCAGAACTCAAACCTGAGGTGCAGATGATCCCCAGGGCCACAGGGAAATTTAAAACTCCAAATAGATGGTAAGAGAAACCAACTTCTGTGATTCCCCTCCCCAGACCTGCAAGGCACCCCATGGAAAAATCCCCCAAGACTCAAAGTTTTACATTAGAAAACGTAAGAATGAGGCAGACAGCCAGCTTCTTTACCATCTTGGGTTCTCCTGCAGGAAAACCATTTCTGCCTTAATCCACAAGAAGCATTGCAAGTGCCTGTAGGGAGAAAAAGCCCTGATGGCAGCTGGAGACAGTCCAGGAAACTCTGCAGTTTATCTCAGCCAAAAAATTAGGCCAAATCAGGGTGGCTGTTGAGCAGCACCACACCACAGGAGGCAAGCTCCATGGGTCTTCTGGGCATGAACCTGCAGCCAGCCCTCCCACACGGCGGGAGTATCCTTTGTAGGATCAACTCCCGCCCCCCGCCAGCCGCGCCTCCACCCCGTATTGGGGATAGGCAGTCCTCTGAACATTTGCCCCAAATAGGCGAACTTGGGCTTACTGCGACATCTAGTGCTGAAAAGGAGGCAGCAATATGGAATTAAGGGGATTCGACAGGCAACCGCACAAAACCACTAAGCAAATAAACTCTGTAAGGACCAAAACAAGCCAGACGCCAGACACTGAAGACCAGAATACATAAATAATCCTTCAATGCAAAGCCACAGACATAAGACCACAAGACACAACAGCAAAGAGGCAGCCATCACCTCCCCAAAGCAAGGAGCCAGTGACCAACCCTAACAAAACAGCGACATGTGAGCTCTCAGATCAAAACTTCAAAATAGCAGTTTCAAGGAAACTCAGACAACTCCAAGATAACATAGATAAGCAATTTAGGAATTTACCAGAGAAATTTAACAAAGATATTGAAATAAAGAAAAAAAAAAGAAATCCTGGAACTGGGAAATGCATTTGCTGCAATGAAAAATGCACTACAGGCTCTCAACAGTAGAAAGAATAAAGCAGAAGAAAGAATCAGTGAACTTAAAGACTAATTATTTGAAAATACACAGAAGAGAAAAAAGAATAAAAAGGAGCAAAGCATGACAACAAGATATAGCGAATAACCTCAAAACAAACATAAGAGTAGTTTCAAAGAGTGGAGAAAGAAGGGGCAGTAAACTTGTTTTAAAAAATAATCCTTTTCAATTGTGTTTGCAGCCACCGCCACACCACTCTCTCTCTCTAAGGCCGGCACCACCTCTAGCTCACTGAGCTCCAGCCTAAGGAGAAGGTGGGTAAGTAAGGAGGCCTCTATACCATAGTTCCTACAAAGCTGACTGCCCGCAAATCGACCAGTGTGGTAAAGCAGCCAGGAGGTCGCTCACAAGAGTGTGCCCTCTACTGGAAGGGTAAAGACACATCATCATCACAGGCCTGGTATTACGTGAAATTACACGTTACCAGAAGTCCACCGAACAACTGATTCACAAACTTCCCTTCCGGCGACTAGTGCAACAGATTGCTCAGGGCTTTAAAACAGATCTGCGCTTCCAGAGCACAGTTATTGGTGCTTTGCAGGAGGCAAGTGAGGCTTAACTGGTTGGCCTTTTTTGAAGACACCTACCTGTGTGCTATCCATGCAAAACATGTAACAATTATGCCAAAAGGGACAGGCGCGGTGGCTCACGCCTGTAATCCCAGCACTTTGGGAGGCCAAGGCGGGCAGATCATCTGAGGTCAGGAGTTCGAGACCAGCCTGGTGAACATGGTGAAACCCCGTTTCTCTAAAAATACAAAAAATTAGCCAGGCGTAGTGGCACGTGCCTGTAATCCCAGCTACTCAGGAGGCTGAGGCAGGAGAATCGCTTGAACCTGGAAGGTGGAGGTTACAGTGAGCTGCAATCACGCCACCGCACTGCAGCGTGGGCAACAAGAGCAAAACTCCATCTCAAAAGAAAGAAAAAAAAAACCAATTATGCCAAAAGACATCCAGCTAGCACACCACTAATACGTGGATGTATTATCCCTTTTCACACTGCTATAAAGAACTACCTGAGATAGAAAAAAAGTTTAATTGACTCACAGTTCTGCATGGCTTGAAAGGCCTCAGGAAACCCACTATCGTGGCAGCACGATAGTGCTGGAGAAGCAAGCACTTTCTTCACAAGATGGTAAGAGAGACAGAGTGAGGGGGGAACTGCCAGACACTTTTAAACCAGCAGATCTCATGAGAACTCACTCACTATCACAAGAACAGCATGGGGGAAAACTGCTGCCATGATCCAATCACCTCCCACCAGGTCCCTCCCTCAACAGGTGTGGATTACAATTCAAGATGAGATTTGTGTGGGGATACAGAGCCAAACCATATTGGTGGGGAATATGCTCAAGAATCCAGTATGATGGCAAACATTTCATTCTCCCAAAAGAAAAAAATTATCTTCTTCTCATTACTGGTAGTTCTGAATGTTAGATTTTTTTCCCCACCATGGGGTCAAAAGGTGCCTAAGTATGTGATTGTGAATGGAAAAACAGGTGACCGAAATCAGGTAATGGCAGTTTTTCCATGTTCATTTGTGTGTGAATTTTTAATATAAATGCAGGGATGTAAAGCATTAATGCAAGTCAAAATGTTTCAGTGAACGAGTTTCAGCAGTTCAACTTTATAATTATAAAGAAACTTGTTAAATTTTTTTCTGAAAAAAAATAAATAAAACATAATCCCAGAAAACCTTCCAAACCTGGAGAAAGATACGTGTCCAGACACAGGAAGGTCAGAGATCACCAAACATATTCCACCAAAATAAGACTACCCCAAGGCATGTCAAATTATCAGAGAAAAATGACAAAGATAAGATTTTACAAAGCAGTAAGTGAAAAGAAGCAAGTATCATATAAAGAGCTCCGATTAGCCTGACAATAAACCTCTCAACAACTATACCTGGAGGAAGTAGGACAACATATTCAGAAGCTCTTCAATCTGAAACAAAGGGGTGCTAACATACAAAAAAAAATTGAAGGTACAAAACTCATGGGTAAAAGTACACAAATTCAGAATACCCTAACACTGTAACTGTGGTGTATAATCCACTCATATTTTTGGCATCAAGTATAATAGGTAAATGGGCAGGGCACATGCAGTAGCTTACGCCTGTAATCCCACACTTGGGAAGGTCGAAATGGGCAGACTGCTTAAGATGAGGAGTTCCAGACCATCCTGGCCAACAAGGTGAAACCCCATTTTTACTAAAAATACAAAAACTAGCCAGGCACAGTGACGCGTGCCTGTAATCCCAGCTACTTGGGAGGCTGAGGCAGGAGAATCGCTTGAACCCAGGAGACCAAGGTTGCAGAGCAGAGATCGCACCACTGCACTCCAGCCCGGGGAACAGAATGGGTGAGACTCCATCTCAAAAAAAAAAAAAAAAAAAAAAAAAAAAAAAAGATAAATCTATCAGAAATAACCATGGCAACCTGTTAAGAGATGGGAAATATGAAAAGATTGACATTAAGAGAAGAAAAGTCAAAATGTGATAGAAATTGACTTAAAAAGGTTTTGTTTGTTTGTTTAAGTTTTTCCTTGGTTTCTTTCTGATCAAAGTTAGTTGACATCTGTTTAAAATAACTTGTGGTCGGGCACAGTGGCTCACGCCTGTAATCCTAGCACTCTGGGAGGCCTAGGCAGGCGGACCACCTGAGATCAGGAGTTCCAGACCAGCCTAACCAACACGGAGAAACCACGTCTCTACTAAAAATACAAAATTAGCCGGGCGTGGTGGCAAATGCCTGTAATCCCAGATACTCAGGAGGCTGAGGCAGGAGAATCACTTAGAACCCAGGAGGCAGAAGTTGTGGTGAGCCAAGATCACACCATTGCACTCCAGTCTGGGTAACAAGAGCAAAACTCCATTTCAAAAAAACAAAAACAAAAAAACCTTGTTATTTCTAGAAGATATTTTTGCAAGCCCCACAGTAACCACAAAGCAAAAACCTACCATAGATACCCTAAAAAAAGGCAATGAATTAAAACATACTACTAGAGAAAAATCACTTAAACACAAAAGGAAAACAGGAAGAAAGAAGAGAGGAAAACAACCAGAAAACAAGTCCTTATCTATTGATAAAAATATTGAATAAAAATAGACTAAACTATCCAATTAAAAGACATAAATTGGCCGGGCGCGGTGGCTCAAGCCTGTAATCCCAGCACTTTGGGAGACCGAGACAGGCGGATCGCGAGGTCAGGAGAATGAGACCATCCTGGCTAACACGGTGAAACCCCGTCTCTACTAAAAAATACTAAAAACTAGCCGGGCGAGGTGGCGGGCGCCTGTAGTCCCAGCTACTCGGGAGGCTGAGGCAGGAGAATGGCGTAAACCCGGGAGGCGGAGCTTGCAGTGAGCTGAGATCCGGCCACTGCACTCCAGCCTGGGCGACAGAGCGAGACTCCGTCTCAAAAAAAAAAAAAAAAGACATAAATTGTTGGGAGGCCAAGACGAGTGGAACGCTTGAGCCCAGAAGTTTGAGACCAGCCCAGCAACGTAGCGAGATTCCCCATCTCTACAAAAAATAGAAAAATCAGCCAGGCCAGGTGGTACATGCCTGTAGTCCCAGCCACTCGGTAGGCTGAGGTGGGAGGACCACCCGAGCCCCAGAGGCATAGGTTACAGTGAGCCGAGATGGCACCACTGCACTCCAGCCTGACTGACATGGTGAAACTCCAACTCAAAAAAAAAGAAAAAAGAAAAGAAAAAATTAGCCAGGCATGGTGGCGTGTACCTGTAGTCTCAGTTACCTGAGAGGCTGAGGTAGGGGGACCACATGAGCCTGGGAAGTTGGAGCTGCAGTGAGCCATGACCACATCACTGCACTCCAGCCTGGGTGACAGAGACCCTATCTCAAAAAAAAAAATGGGGCGGGGGGGGGGGGCAGCAAATGATCTAGATAGGCATTTTTCAAAAAACATACAAATGGCCAACAGGTACATGAAAAAAGAATCAACATCACTAATCATCAGGAAAATGCAAATTAAAACCATGAGATATAGTCTCACCCAAGTTAGAATGGCTTTTACCAAAAACACACACATAAAAAACATGCTGGCAAGGATGCAGAAAAAGGAGAACACTTGTACACTGTTGGTGGAAATGCAAACTAGTTCAACCAATATGGAAACTAGTATGAAGGTTCCTCAAAAAACTAAAAATAGAACTACCATATGATCCAGCAATCCTACTGCTGAGAACCTACCCAAAAGAAAGGAAATCAGTGTTATCAAAGAAATACCTGCGCTTCCATGTTTACTGTACTATTTACAATAGCCAAGACAGAGAATCAACCTAAGGTTTCATCAATGAATGAATGGATAAAAAAATGTGGTACATATACACAATGGAATATTATTCAGCCTAAAAAGAGAAGGAAATCTCATCACTGGCAGCAATGTGGATGGAACTGGAGGTCACTATGTTAAATGAAATAAAGCAGGCACAGAAATTCTGCATGTTCTCACCCATATGTAAGAACTTAAAAAGTGGATCTAATGAAGGTAGAGAGTCGATAAGCGGTTACTAGAGGCTAGGAATGGCAGAAGGAAGGGAAGGATGAAGAGAGGATGATTAATAGGTACAAAATACAGTTACAAGAGCCAGGCTCACACACATGTAATCCCAGCTACTCAGGAGGCTGACGTATGAGAATCACTTGAGGCCAGGAGTTTGAGAACAGCCTGGGCAACATAAAGACGTCTGGCATCTCTTAACCAAAAAAAAAAAGTTGGTTTTTGTTCTTTTTTAACTAGTTGGGCATGATGGCACATGCCTACACACCAAACTACCCAGGTGGATCCCCTGAGTCCATGAGTTCAAGAATGAAGCGAGCTATGAACCCTGCACTGCAACTCTAGCTTGGCTGACAGAGTAAGACCCAATCTCTAAAAAAGTAAAAATAAACCCAATGGGAGGATCACTTGACCCTAGGAATTCGAGGCTGCAGTGAGCTATAGCCATGCCATTACATTCCAGACTGGGTGACAGAGTAAGACCCTGTCTCTAAAGTAAATATCAAAAAATAAGCCTGAGAAACAAAGCAAGATACTGTCTCTACAAAAACCTTTAAAAAAAAAAAATTACCCAGGCACGGTGGTACACACCTGTAGTTCTAGCTACTCAGGGGGCTGCAGTGAACTATGACAGTGTCAAGGCACTTCTGCCTGGGTGACAGAGCAAGACTCTATCTCTAAAACAAAAACTAGAATAAACATGTCAACAATCCATTTACCTGGAATCTTCAGAATTATCTACCAGATAACAGAAGACTGTCATTTTTTAATTATTCTCATGACTTTTTAAAATGTACTACATACTTCCTAGCTTCCTAAAATATACCTTAATTATGACAAAAATTTTTAACTCTCATCATTCTCACACTGATGACCTCAAAAATAGAAAAAAAAAATTTTAATTATTCAAAATGAAAATTTTTTTGTTGAGTCTCATTTCATTTTATTCTATCTCTTAATTCTCAGATGTCATTTGTCACTACAGGAAAGAGAGGTAACAGTTCTAACTTTTGGCAATCACCTAAAGGACAATTCTTATTTTTTCTGTGCTAAGAAACTAAACAAGGTCCATTAGTACTATACTGTATAGTAATTGGGTTATCTATATGTATTACAGGAAATTTCACACTGTATTCTGGTTACAAACATCTGTCTTACCATCCTCCTCCCCCCCCCATCCACGTAAACTCCATGAGTAGAGAAGGCTTTCTTTCAATAAATGCTTGTTTTATGCATGAAACAGTTTCTGTGATAAAGTGAGAAATTACTGCATTATTTTCTACAGTAAATCAATGACTTTCTCTTTCATAAGGTGCTCTTGGTTCATCTTCATTAATCCTTCCTTCTTTTCCTTTGCCATGCTACACCACAGAAGGAAATTCTTAGTCCTTAAAGTCTTCCGGGAATAGTTTCTCAAATTTAGTCCCCTTATCTAACTGGCCTAGTCATTTTTTACAGTAAGTTCTATGACTGAATGAAACTATCCCTAACATTAAGGATCCACAATTTTTCTGAGTGTAAGTATAGGACAAACAATTTTCCCCAAAAGACAATGGGTTAATTTCCTTCTTAAGCAGAGCTTTTTTCTTTTTAAACGGACAAATACAAATTGTATATATTTATGGTGTACATGGTGTTTTGATGTATGAATGCATTGTAAAATGGTTAAATCAAGCTATTCAACAAATATATGCATTACTTCACATACTTATCTTTTTTATTTTTTTTATTGTAAGTTCTAGGGTACATGTGCACAACGTGCAGGTTTGTTACATATGTATACATGTGCCATGCTGGTGTGCTGCACTCATTAACTCATCATTTACATTAGGTATATCTCCTAATGCTATCCCTCCCCTCTCCCCCCTCCCCCCACCCCACAACAGGCCCCAGTGTGTGATGTTCCCCTTCCTGTGAAGTGTTCTCATTGTTCAATTCCCACCTATGAGTGAGAACATGCAGTGCTTGGTTTTTTGTTCTTGCGATACTTTGCTGAGAATGATGGTTTCCAGTTTCATCCATGTCCCTACAAAGAACATGAACTCATCCATTTTTATGGCTGCATAGTATTCCATGGTGTATATGTGCCACATTTTCTAAATCCAGACTATCACTGTTGGACATTTGGGTTGGTTCCAAGTCTTTGTTATTGTGAATAGTGCCGCAATAAACATACGTGTGCATGTGTCTTTGCAACAGCATGCTTTATAATCCTTTGGGTACACACCCAGTAATGGGATGGCTGGGTCAAACGGTATTTCTAGTTCTAGATCCCTGAGGAATCGCCACAGTGTCTTTCACAATGGTTAAACTAGTTTACAGTCCCACCAACAGTGTAAAAGTATTCCTATTTCTCCACATCCTCTCTGGCACCTGTTGTTTCCTGACTTTTTAATGATCGCCATTCTAACTGGTGTGAGATGGTATCTCATTGTGGTTTTGATTTGCATTTCTCCGATGGCCAGTGATGATGAACATTTTTTTCATGTGTCTGTTGGCTGCATAAATGCCTTCTTTTGAGAAATGTCTGTTCATATCCTTTGCCCACTTGTTGATGGGGTTGTTTCTTTCTTGTAAATTTGAGTTCTTTGTAGATTCTGGATATTAGCCCTTTGTTAAATTAGGTATTGATGGGACGTAACTCAAAATAATAAGAGCTATTTATGACAGACCCACAGCCAATATCATACTGAATGGGCAAAAACTGGAAGCATTCCCTTTGAAAACTGGCACAAGACAGAGATGCCCTCTCTCACCACTCCTATTCAACAGTGTTGGAAGTTCTGGCCAGGGCAATCAGGCAGGAGAAAGAAATAAAGGGTATTCAATTAGGAAAAGAGGAAGTCAAATTGTCCCTGTTTGCAGATGACAAGATTGTATATCTAGAAAACCCCATTGTCTCAGCCCAAAATCTCCTTAAGCTGATAAGCAACTTCAGCAAAGTCTCAGGATACAAAATCAGCATGCAAAAATCATAAACATTCTTATATACCAATAACAGACAAACAGAGAGCCAAATCATGAGTGAACTCCCATTCACAATTGCTTCAAACAATAAAATACCTAGGAATCCAACTTACAAGGGATATGAAGGACCTCTTCAAGGAGAACTACAAACCACTGCTCAGTGAAATAAAAGAGGATACAAACAAATGGAAGAACATTCCATGCTCATGGAGGGGAAGAATCAATATCGTGAAAATGGCCATACTGCCCAAGGTAATTTATAGATTCAATGCCATCTCCATCAAGCTACCAACGACTTTCTTCACAGAATTGGAAAAAACTACTTTAAAGTTCATTTGGAACCAAAAAACAGCTCGCATTGCCAAGTCAATCCTAAGCCAAAGGAACAAAGCTGGAGGCATCACACTACCTGACTTCAAACCATACTACAAAGCATACAGTAACCAAAACAGCATGGTACTGGTGCCAAAACAGAGATGTAGACCAAAGGAACACAACAGAGGCCTCAGAAATAATACCACACATCTACAACTATCTGATCTTTGACAAACCTGACAAAAACAAGCAATGGGGAAAGGATTCCCTATTTAACAAATGGTGCTGGGAAAACTGGCTAGCCATATGTAGAAAGCTGAAACTGGATCCCTTCCTTATGCCTTATATAAAAATTAATTCAAGCCAGGGCAGTGGCTCACACCTGTAATCCCAGCACTTTGGGAGGCCGAGACGGGCAGATCACGAGGCCAGGAGATAGAGACCATCCTGATCAACATGGTGAAACCCCATCTCTACTAAAAATACAAAAAATTAATCGGGTGTGGTGGCGGGCGCCTGTAGTCCCAGCTACTCAGGAGGCTGAGGCAGGAGAATGGCGTGAACCCAGGAGGTGAAGCTTGCAGTGAGGGGAGATGGCGCCACTGCACTCCAGCCTGGGCGACAGAGCGAGACTCCGTCTCGAAAAACAAAAAAATTAATTCAAGATGGATTAAAGACTTAAACGTTAGACCTACAACCATAAAAACCCTAGGCATGGGCTTCATGTCGAAAACACCAAAAGCAATGGCAACAAAAGCCAAAACTGACAAAAGGGATCTAATTAAACTAAAGAGCTTCTGCACAGCAAAAGAAACCACCATCAGAGTGAACAGGCAACCTACAGAATAGGAGAAAATTTTTGCATACTTATCTTTTTGTGTGTGGTGAGAACACTTAAAATCTACTTAGCAATTTTCACATCTATAATGTATTAACTGTAGTCACCATGATATACAATAGATCTCTTGAACTTATTTCTCCTAACTGAAATTGTGTATCCTTTGAACGTCTCCCCAATCCCCCAGCATCCGGTAACCACCATTTTACACTTTTTCTATGAGTTTGACTCATTTATACCTCACATATAAATGAGATCATAAGGCATTTGTCTTTCTGTGTCTGGTTTATTTCATTTTGTACAATATCCTCCAGATTCATCCATGTTGTTGCAAATGAAATGACAGGATTTCCTTGTTTTTGTCTTTTTGTTTTTGTTTTTTAAGGTTACACAATAATTTACTGAGAGCCTCCTCTCCCTGCCCTTGCAGTCTATAGGCCACTTCTTCCGCTCACAGATTTTGTGTGTTAGTCCCTGGAAGACAGCTGGGGTTAGGGGCACTGTGTACTGCCACGAGACCCATAAGGTGGGTCTGTCTTCCTCAGACTTCAAGAACACAGCTGGTAGATCCAGCTCCTCATAGAGTGCCTTCACCAGGTCCACCTTCTTGGCCTCCTTCTCCCGTAATTCTCCTTCAGGATCTGGTAACTGTTCTGGAGTGGCCTGTTGCAGACACTGAACCATCAGCCAGCTGCACTTGTTGTCCTGGATGTCAGTGTCAACTCTGCCAGTCACACTGGGGTCCCCAAAGAGGTCAAGGTAATCATCTCGAATCTGAAAGAACTCTCCCATCTCCAGCAGGATCTTCCTGGCATTGGTGTGTTCCTTCTTGCCATCAATGCCCACCATATACATGACTGCAGCTACAGGAATCAATTGTACTTGACAATAGATCTGTACCTCTTTTCAGTGAATCTGCCAAGATCCACCCTGCCCTGGCGGGGCGGGGGGGCTGTGATAAGGTCCAGAGTCTGCCCAATCTCAGTCTGACAGAAACTCTGCAGGAAGAGCTTGATCAGGTTCAGGTAATAGGGCTGCTCCAGGCAACAAAGCATGTATCTCTATTGAACTTATTTCTCCTAACTGAAATTGTGGTAGACACAGCAGGCGGTAGATACATGCTTCCAGAAGCACAGCATCATTGATGGCATCCAAATCTATGCCTGGCTTCTGATACCAGCTGATCTGCCCCTGGCAGGTGAGTGAGGATGAATCCATGATGTCATCTGACACCAGGAAGAGTGCTTGCAGTAGTTCCACACACCAGCTCACAGTCAGCGCCCACTCAAGACTATCAGCATCCTGTTTCCCTGGCTCCACCAGCTCCTGGAATGCTACCAGCACCATTAAACCCTGGTGATACTTGCCTCCAATGGCACTGTACTCCAGGACCTCCTCGAGTCGGGCAATAGCACTCCTATCTCTGGGTGCCCCATCTCATTCTCAGTCAGCACCCTGACAATCCGGGAGAAGTGCTGAATGAAATCCTACTTTTCTTGGGCATAAACATCTGATTTCTGGTCTCCATTCAGTCTGAGGGAAGAGCAAAGTGCTCTGTTCCTGGATGTGGGTTCCTGCTTGGTGGATTTCCTTCTTTCTTAAGGCTGAATAATATATCCACAGTGTATATATACCAACATTTCATTTATCCATGCATCTCTTGACAGAAACTTAGCTTGACTCCGTATATTGGCTATTGTGAATAATGCTGTAATGAACATGGGAGCATAGTAATTTCCTTTCTTTTGAGTATATACTCAGCAGTAGGATTGCTGGATCACACGGTAGTTCTATTTTTAATTTTCTGAGGAATCGCTATATTGTTTTCCATAGGAGCTGTACTAATTTACATTCCTAATAGTGTACAAGGGTTCCCTTTCTCCACATCTTCACCATCTGTAGAGCTTTGTTTAAAAAAAAAAAAAAAGCTTTTACAATACCAAAAAAACTTTAAAAATTTTAAAAATTGAAAAATAAAGGAACAAAGGACATAAAACAGCAAGTTTCAAAGAATGCTAATGTTAAAAAAAAAACATGGAAAAAATGTCAACCTTACCAGTATTATTCAAAGAGATACAAATCAGAGCAGTAGGAAACCACTTTTCACCTATCAAATTGACTATTAAAAAAAAAAAAAAAAAAAAGAATAACGAATGCTGGCAAAGGTAAAGTGAAATAAGTACTTCTACACAATGAGTGTAAAGACAGTCTTATTGGAGGGCAATTTAACAATATGTAGAACAAACATTAAAACAGATCAGTCCTTTGATTCCATAATTCCGCTGCTAGAATTTAATAAAAAGGAGGCAAACCTGCACAAATACAGTTGCCCATCATCCATGGGGGATTAGTTCCAGGACACCCCCATAAATACCTAAATCCACGCACCAAAATTTGTGGATGCTCAAGTCACTTATATAAAATTACATAGTATTTGCATATACAACCTATGCACATTCTCCCACACACTTTAAATCATCTCTAGATTACTTATAAAACCTAATATAATGTAAATACGATGTAAATAATTGTTAGACTGCATTGTTTAATTTATATCATTTTTATTGTTGTATTGTTATTTTTCATTGCTTTTTTCCAAATACTTTTGATCTATGGTTGGTTGAATACACAGATGCAGAACCCACAGATGAAGACGGCCAACTGTACCAGCTAGCTTATACAAGGGTCCTCATTCCCCATTATTTACAATAGTAACTGAAAATAACTTTTAAAAAAAAATTTTGTTTTTGAGACAGGGTCTCACTCTGTCACCCAGGCTGGAGTACAGTGGCACAAATATGGCTCGGTGCAGTCTTGACTTGCCCAACTCAAGTGATCCTCCCACCTCAGTTTCCCAAGTAGCTGGAAGCACAGGCACATGCCACCATACCAGGCTAGTTTTTTATATTTTTTGTAGAGACGGGGTTTCACCATGTTGCCCTGACTGGTCTCGAACTCTGTCCACCTCTGTGTCCCAAAGTGCTGGAATTACAGATGTGAGCCATCACACCTGGCCAGTAACTTAAATTTTAATTATGAAGAACTGATTAAAGTTGGGTATACTCATACAATGAAAAATTATGAAGTCATTAATGTTTAAAGTAACAGTCAAAATCTATAAAAGGATCCCAAGACTATCATATATACATGTGTGTGAATACATGTATATACACATAAATGCACATATTACATGTATGCATATATGTTTGCACATATATACACACACACACACACACACGCAAACACACATATAGCTATCTTAAGGAAAACTGACTCAAAGTTTATAAAAAGAAGAGTTAAACTTCCCAGTCCTCCCACACCAAATAGTTGAGATTATTTCACTCTCATCCCTTAAGGAAAACACTGAACTTCCATTTTTGAAGAAACTAAATAGGCTTCAAGACTCAGGCATCCCAGGTAAGGCAAAGGACGTACCTAAAAACAAGCTGACTGTACTTTCCTAAAACGCTTAAACTGAATTAAATTTAGAAAGGAGATATGGAAAATTAAAAATATAATAGCAAAACTGAAAAACTTAATTAAAATGTTAGAATATAAAGGCGAGATAATCTCCCAAAAACCTGAATAAAAGGCAAAAAAAGTAGAAAACAGCAAAATAAGGTGACCTAAAAGGATCTATTCAGGAGATCCAATATCAAATTAACTGAAATTTCGGCAGGGGGGCGGGGGGAGTAGTTCAGAATTTTATAGGGAAGAAAAATATCAAATAAATAATACAATAAATCTTCCCAAAAAAGATCAGTCTCCCAAACGAAAGTTTTCATAAAGGATGAGTACAAAGAATGGAATCCACCACCGTGGTCCCCTCCTCACACACACACTATACACACAATTATGAAATTTCAGTATACTGGGATAAATAAAAGATCCTAAAACCTTCTAGAGGAAAGGAAAAAATACACAGATCACATAAAAGATCAGGTAACTATGGAAATGAACTCTTCAACAGTAACAGTACACAGATGCTAGAAAGTAATGCAGCAATGCCTTCAAAATTGGCAAGTGAAAATAATTTTTAATCTACAATTTTATAATCTGCCAAACTATCAATCAAGTATGCAGGAAGGCATACTCAGACAAGCAAAAATTTTTTAAAAATTACCACACATGCATGCTGTCACAGGAAGTTATTTGAGGGTGTGCTCAAGTAAATTAAGGAGTAGTGAACAAAGGAAGACGATGTGAGATTGGGGGACCCAGCATAAAAGAACAGATGAGAATGTATTAAAATAAACACTGTGCAGATAGCTCAGCAGATAACTAGTTCAGGCTGAAGTACAAGAATGGAGCACTTAAAAACAAGACCTCCAGAAACAAAGGGGGACCTGGCAAATTATCTCTTATCACAGAACACAGAGAATAGAGTAGAAAAGGAAGCAACGGATACATAAGTAAATGAAAAAAAGAGGCAATTTTTAACTACACAAAAATGAAGAAAGCCATATAAAAAGGATGTCTCCCTGATCTGCATTAAACAGCATTTGCAGAGTCATTATAAGCACTGATTATTGTTTTAACTAAGGTATGTGGAATTATTAAAAAGGAAAGAAGCTAGGTTATAAAAGTGGTCATTCTGGCCAGGCTCAGTAGCTTACACCTGTAATCCAAACACTCGGGGAGGCTGAGGCAGGAGGTTTACTTGATGCCAGAAGGGCAAGACCAGTCTGGGAAAAAAGTGAGGCCTTGTCTCTACAGAAAAAAAAAAAAAAATCTGTTTTTTAATTAACTTAGCATGGTGGCACAGGCCTGTAATCGCTGCTACTAACTGAGCCACTGCACTCTAACCTGGGTGACAAAGCAAGTCTGTCTTGAAAAATAATACTAAAAATAAAAATAAATAAATAAAGTGGTAATTCTTATCTAACATAACAAGAATGTACTATATGTCTAACTAAAGAAAAGTAGTATGAGCATTTTATTCAGAAATTTGGAATTAAAAGCAGACGGGGGACTGAGTGTGATGGCTCACGCCTGTAATCCCAGCACTTCGGGAGGCTGAGGCACGAAAGATCACCTGAGGTCTGGAGTTCGAGAGCAGCCTCACCAATATGGAGAAACCCTGTCTCTACTAAAAATATAAAACTAGCTGGACGTGGTGGCACATGTCTGTAATCCCAGCTACTCAGGAGGCTGAGGCAGAAGAATCGCTTGAACCCAGGAGGCGGAGGTTGCAGTAAGCCGAGAGAGCGCCCCTGCACTCCAGCCTGGGCAACAAGAGTGAAACTCCGTCTCAAAAAAAAAAAAAAAAAAAGATGATGGCCAGGCACGGCGGCTCACGCCTGTAATCCCACCACTTTGGGAGGCCGAGGTGGGCGGATCAAGAAGTCAAGAGATTGAGACCATCCTGGCCAACATGGTGAAACCTCATCTGTATTACAAATACAAAAATTAGCCCAGGCGCAGTGGCTCACGCCTGTAATCCCAGCATTTTGGGAGGCCAAGGCGGGAGAATCACTTGAACCCAGGAATGCGGAGGATGCAGTGAGACGAGATCGCACTACTGCACTCCAACCTGGGCAACAAGAGCGAGACTGTCTCAAAGAAAACAAACAAACGAAAAAATTAGCTGGGCGTGGTGGCATGCGCCTAGAAGCTGAGGCAAGAGAATCGCTTGAACCCGAGAGGCGGAAGTTGCGGTGAGCCTAGATCGGCCACTGCACTCCAGCCTGGGTGACAGAGCGAGACTCTGTCTCAAAAAAAAAAAAAAAGCAGATGGGAAACTAAACTAGCTGAGGACCACGAATAGAGAAACCTAGGGACACTTCTTACTATAAATTTTTCACTATTTTTAAATTAAATTTTATCTTTAAAATTTACAGTTATTGTCTTCCTCCCCAAAACCCTAAACTCCAATCTAATCACTAGAACAACATCAGACAAATCCCAGTTGGGAGACGTTCCACAAAATACCTAACTGGTACACCTCAAACAATCAAGATCATCAAAAGCGATGGAAGTCTGAGATACTGTCTCAGCCAAAAGGAGTCTAAGGAGACATGATGATTAAATGTAATACAGTATCCTGGATGGGATCCTTGAACAGAAAAAGGATACAAGACAAAATACTAAGGAAATTCTGAATAAAGTATGGACTTTAGTTAATAATAATGCATCACTACTGTTTCATTAACTATGATAAATGTGCTAAATAAATGTAAGATGTTAATAATGGTGTATGGGAATTCTGTACTACCTTTGCAACTTTTCTGTAAATCTAAAACTACTCTGAAATGAAATGCTTACTAAAAAACTTATAAAGGCAAAACTTAACTAGAAATACAGAGATACACATGTATATGTATGTGTGTATAAATTTAACAATATATAACAGAAGCACTCTAAGACACACTGTCAACTAAAAAAAAAAAAGGAGGTTTACAGAAAAAGGCATATAGATAGTATATTTAGGTTTTTAAAAATAAACTACATAATCTTGGCCAGGCACAGTGGCTCATGCCTGTAATCCCAGCACTTTGGGAGGCCAAGGCAGGTGGATCACTTGAGGTCGGGAGTTCGTGACCAACCTGACCAACATGGAGAAACCCTGTCTCCACTAAAAATATAAAATAAGCCGGGGATGGTGGTGTATGCCTGTAATCCCAGCTACTTGGGAGGCTGAGGCAGGAGAATCGCTTGAACTCAGAAGGCAGAGGTTGCAGTAAGCCAAGATCGCGCCATTGCACTCCAGCCTGGGCAACAAGGGCAAAACTCCATTTCATAACATAACATAACATAACATAACATAACATAACATAACATAACATAACATTAGTAAATTGTATCTCTTCTGTGAGTGTGTGTGTTTATATACGTACATGTGTAAATGCACAGAAAAAGATGTGAAAGAACAAACACTTAAAAGGGCTCACCCCTGGCCGGGCATGATGGCTCACGCCTGTAATCCCAGCACTTTGGGAGGCCGAGGCAGGTGGATCACCTGAGATCAGGAGTTCAAGACCAGCCTGGCCAAAATGGTGAAACTCCGTTTATACTAAAAATACAAAAAAAACTTAGCCATGCATGGTGGTGCATGCCTATAATCCCAGCTACTCGGGAGGCTGAAGCAGGAGAATCAATTGGACCCAGGTGGCAGAGGTTGCAGTGAGCCGAGATTGCATCACTACACTCCAACTTGGGCCACAAGAGTGAAACTCCATCTTAAAAAAAAAAAAAAAAAAAAAAAAAAAAAAGCTGGGGGGCTTATCCCTAGGGAAGAAAGAAAAGGAACTTCTAGTTTTTATTTCATTTACTTCCTAAATTATTTGAAACTTCTACAACAGAAAGGGATTCATGGCCGGGCGCAGTGGCTCACACCTGTAATCCCAGCACTCTGGGAGGCGAAGGTGGGTGGATCACCGGAGGTCGGGAGTCCGAGAACAGCCTGGCCAAGATGGTGAAACTCCGTTTATACTAAAAATACAAAAAATTAGCCAGGCGTGGTGGTGCGCACCTATAATCCCAGCTACTCGGGAGGCTGGGACAGGAGAATCAATTGGACCCAGGAGGCGGAGGCGGCAGTGAGCCGAGATTGCGTCACTGCACTCCAGCTTGGGCCACAAGAGCGAAACTCCCTCTCAAAAAAAAAAAAAAAAAAAAAAAAAAAAAAAAAAAAAAAAAAAGGCCTGGCGTGGTGGCTCACGCCTGTAATCCCAGCACTTTGGGAGGCCGAGGTGGGCGGATCACAAGGTCAGGAGATCGAGACCATGGTGAAACCCCGTCTCTACTAAAAATAGAAAAAATTAGCCGGGCGCAGGGGCGGGCGCCTGTAGTCCCAGCTACTCGGGAGGCTGAGGCAGGAGAATGGCGTGAACCCGGGAGGCGGAGCTTGCAGTGAGCCGAGACTGCGCCACTGCACTCCAGCCTGGGCGACAGAGCGAGACTCCGTCTCAAAAAAAATAATAATAATAATAATGGGGGGCTTATCCCTAGCGAAGAAAGACAAGAAACTTCTGGGTTTTATTTTATTTACTTCCTAAATTATCTGAAACTTCTACAATAGAAAGGGATTCATGGCCAGGCACAGTGGCCCATGCCTGTAATCCCAGCACTTTGGGAGGCCAAGGCGGGTGGATCATCTGAAGTTGGGAGTTCGAGACCAGCCTGGCCAACATGGTGAAAACCCATCTCTACTAAAAATACAAAAATTAGCTGGGCGTGGTGATGCACATCTGTAATCCCAGCTACTCAGAGGCTGAGGCAGGAGAATCACTTGAACCCAGGAGGCAGGGGTTGCAGTGAACCAAGATCGTAACACTGTACTCCTGCCTGGATGACAGAGCGAGACTCTCAAAAAAAAAAAAAAAAGAAAAGAAAAAGAAAGGGATTCATGTATTATGTATCATTTGTATAATCAAGTTGGTAACCTAAATCTCCTTCCCGAAAGAACTGATAATTATGTTCAGATATATACTTTTTTAAAGATTTAGAATCACTCACAGTATATTAGCAGACACAAGAAAAAAAAACATTTCAAAGTAAAACACTGAATATGTAACATAATATGTATTCACATAAACACATTTTAAAAATGTTTCCAAAGGTCTCCCTCCATTAAAACTGTTCAAGTGCTGTTCTACCTCACTTGATATACGTTATCTCAATGTTATGTTATAATTAATCAAGAGAAAAAAAGGAGAAAATTAGAAATAATTATGGGCCGGCACAGAGGCTCATGCCTGTAATCCTAGCACTTTGGGAGGCCAAGGTGGGAGGACAGCTTGAGCCCAGAAATTCAAGACCAGCCTGGGCAACACAGAGAGACCCTGTCCCTTAAAAAAAAAAAAAAGTTCTTTTTTTTTGAGACAGAGTTTCATACTTGTGTCCCAGCCTGGAGTGCAGTGGCACAATCTCAGCAACCTCCGCCTCCCAGGTTAAAGTGATTCTCTTGCCTGAGCCTCCCAAGTAGCTGGGATTACAGGCACACACCACCATGTCCAGCTAATTTTTGTATTTTCAGTAGAGATTGGGTTTCACCATGCTAGCCAGGCTGGTCTTGAACTCCTGACCTCATGATCCTCCCACCTCGGCCTCCCAAAGTGCTAGGATTACAGGTGTGAGCCACCACGACCAGCCAAAAAAAAATTTTTTTAATTAACTGGGCATGGTGGTACATGCCTGCAGTCCCAGCTACTTGGGAGGCTGAAGTAGGAGGATCGCTTAAACCCAGCAGGTGACGGCTGTAGTGAGCTGTGATCATGCCACTGCACTCCAGTCTGGGCAAAGAGTGAGACCTTATCTCAAAAAATTAAAATTAGTGGCTGGGCACAGTGGCTCACGCCTGTAATCGCAGCACTTTGGGAGGCCAAGACAGGTGGATCACGAGGTCAGGAGATCGAGACCATCCTGGCTAACACGGTGAAACCCCGTCTCTACTAAAAATACAAAAAATTAGCCAGGCGTGGTGGCGGGCGCCTGCAGTCCCAGCTACTCGGGAGGCTGAGGCAGGAGAATGGCATGAAGCCAGGAGGCGGAGCTTGCAGTGAGCCAAGATCGCACCACCGCACTCAGCCTGGGCGACAGAGCAAGACTCTGTCTCAAAAAAAAAAAAAAATTAAAATTAGAATTAAAAAAAAAACTATATAGGTATTATGAACATGCATACACACATACATTATGTATTAGGTTTAACAGTTTTTAAGAAAAAGAAGCCATGCTTTTACTCTTCAAACCACAAATTTTGATGTACAGGATACTCTTTATATTCATTTTTTAGAAATTACAGTGTCATAAAAATCCACACTGGAAGTTCTTAAGAAATGTTGGCCAGGCGCAGTGGCTCATGCCTGTAATCCCAGCACTTTGGGAGGCCAAGCCGCGTGGATCACTTGAGGTCAGAAACTCGAGACCAGCCTGGCCAACATAGTGAAACCCCATCTCTACTAAAAATACAAAATTAGCCAGGTGAGGTGGCGCACGCCTGTAATCCCAGCTACTCAGAAGGCTGAGACGTGAGAACTGATTGAACCAGGGGGCGGAGGTTGTGGTAAGCCGAGATCGCACCACTGTACTCCAGCCTGGGTAACAAAGCGAAAGTTCGTCTCAAAAAAAAAAAAAAAGAGAGAAAGAAGAAAATGTCAGAATTTCATACTACAGCTTTCAGTCACAATATATTGTTGCTGCACAAATATCAAATAGGCTTCACACTATCAGTTTTGCCTGCCCTGAATATGAGCCATAATTCACACCATAATAATGCAGTCCATGAAATCAATTGAACTGAGCAACAACGACATTCCTCCGCTTCCCTCTCCTATATCCTTCCAGGAATAATATATGGCTAGAAATGGATGAGAGAACAAGCAGCGGCAGAAGAAGAGAAATGTACAGAACTTAAATGGGGAAGCAGAAGGAAAAGTAGTTACACTACAAAATGATTAGAATTACATAAGCAAAAATAAAAATTGAAGGAGATGAAGGATACAGTAAAAAGAAGAGAAAGGACTTTATAAACAGTAAATGGGAAAGAAGTGATTTATCACAGCCCCTCCCTAACACAGCTAATCAAAGCTAACAAGTCCAGTGGCTTCTCAGCCCTTTTTCCGTGGACCTCACTGCAATATAACAGTATTGATTCCTTCTCAAAATTTCTCAAGTTTCACTGAAACTGTACTATCCTACCTGACTACTCCCTCATTCTCATAATCCTACCATCCAAACCGGGACATTTAGCTAGGATCTCTCCTATGCATTCTTCTCTCTTCTCTACACTGCCTCTAAAAATGTACTCACATGATGTAAACTATAACCTCATGGCAAATTAATCTCCAAATAAATCTCCCAACCCAACCTCTCTGCCAAACTCCACATCTTCATCTCCATAAGGAATATTTAACACCAAAATATCATCTTTCTAATATAAAACAGTTGAAGTTCTCCTTCCAATTCTCTGTTAATGGCACATCCTCATCCAACATCCAAATACAAAAAATTTTCAGTAACACCAATACTTCCTTCTTCAATTTTCCCCTAACACTAAATCACTTGACCAGTTCAGTTTATCCTTCTGTTAAAATATTTCTGTCCTTTTTTCCCTTTCCATAGTCACCACCTACTGTATTCTCACTAGCTTTTGAAAGAAAGGGTTTCCATACCTATAGTTTCTTTCCTTTCCACCAAGTAAGCACAGTGACCAAAAAAGGTTCCTTCAATGTATAGTTTACCACGTCACTCTCTTCTGCTTAAAATGAATGAACAAACCAGCTTACCTCTGCCTATCTAAAAACAGAAAACTCCCACAATATGTCATTCAAGAATCTTCAGTTAAGACTCACCTTCTTTTTGCCTCTTCTTCAACTGTTCACCCACATATATAACAAGATTCCAGATTACTTGATTCATCATTATTCAAATATCTTACTCTAATAATTTTTACTAATATCCCTTAGCTAAAATGTCATTGCCCATCCCAATTCCACCTGCCAAAATCCTACACATCCTGTAAGATCTAGGTGAAATTTAGCTTCTTCCACTAAGCACTCTTCGATGCCCACAACCACAAATGACCACATCCTCCTCCTCCCTCTTTTATAATTTGAATTCTGATTTTTTCTATAACTGCTCAATCTGCCCTCCTGTTTTCTAAGCTCCTTTGCAATTATCATATCTTGCTCTTCTTTGCTACCTTCTGTAGAACCTAGAATGGTGCTTTGCATATAAGTGATGCTCAATGTGAATGAAGTTTCCAGGGGGCAAAAGGATTTAAGTAAAAAGAAACAAATTACTATTGATAAGCATTTGAAGGCAATCATAGAAGACAAATAAAAAGCAATATGCAGAGAAAAAATTACCAACAATAAGCAGTGTATTTTACATTGCAGCTATTTCTCTCTCTAATAAAATTAAAAATTATCTCAAGGCAAGAAATATAAAGTTCTCCTCTTTGTATCTCCCCTTCTTCCACCCCCACCCAAGCACAAAGCAGGCCATAAATAAGTGTTTTTTAAATCCACATAAGAAAGAAAGCAGCAGGCTGGGCACAGTGGCTCACCCCTGTAATCCCAGCACTTTGGGAGGCCAAGGCAGGAAGATAGATCACTTGAGGTCATTCGACCAAAATGGTGAAACCCCATCTCTACTAAAAATACAAGATGTAGCCGGGCATGGTGGCCCATGCCTGTAATTCCAGCTACTCGGGAGTCTGAGGGATGAGAATCACTTGAACCTGGGAGACTAATGTTGCAGTGAGCCAGTATCACACCACTGCACTCCAGCCTGTGTGACAGAGTGAGACTCTGTAAGAAAGAAACAAAGAAAGGAAAGAAAGGAAAGGAAGGAAAGGAAGAAAAGAAAGGAAGAGAGAAAGAGAGACAGAGAGAGAAAGAAAGAAAAAAAAAGAAAAGGAAAGAAAGAGAAAAGAAAAGAAAGGAAGAAAGAAAAGAAAGCAAGCAAGCCTAAATGTATTGTGATATAACAGAAATAATTCAGGCTTTATAATTACACATATTAAGCTCAAATTCTAGCTCTGCCAATAACTGATCAAGTGACACAAAGCAAGCTACTTAACCATGTTGTGCCTCAGTAGTCTCATCTGTATAGATAATAACACTTGTCTTTTACAATTTTTTTTTTTAAACGGAGTTTCACTCTTGTTGCCCAGGCTGGAGTGCAATGGCACAATCTCGGCTCACTGCAACCTCTGCCTCCCAGGTTCAAGCGATTCTCCTGCCTCAGCCTCCCGAGTAGCTGGGATTACAGGCATGCAGCACCACACCCAGCTAATTTTGTATTTTTAGTTAGACCCAGGGTTTCTCCATGTTGGTCAGTCTGGTCTTCAACTCCCAAACTCAGGTGATCCACCCACCTCGGCCTCCCAAAGTGCTGGAATTATAGGCGTGAGCCACCACGCCCGGTCTGTCTTTCACAATTTTTATAACAGGCAACATATGCATTGTTTCCAACACTATGTGCAATACCTAATTTTAAGCACTGGACAAATATAGCCATTATTATTAAATATAAATAGAATTTTCTTACAAAAGCACCCAGTAACACAGAGTGACAAAAATACTACAATAACAATAGTCACAAGAACACACGAAGAGTAAGAGGAGGGAGGATCATATGGGCCCAAGAGTTCAAGACTGCAGTGAGCCATGATCACACCACTACACTCCACAGTATGGGTGACAAAGTGAGAGACTGTGTCCAAAAAAAAAAAAAAAAAAGAGAGAGAGAGAAACAAAAGGAATCTTGACCCAAACCTTACAGACGGAAGTTTTCAAAATGCATTGCGGACCTAAATATAAAACCTACACCTATAAAATGCCTAGAGAAAATCTGAGAGAAAATCCTGTGATCTAGGGTTAGGAAAAGCTTTTGAAGTTAAGAAACAAAAGATGCAAACCATAAAAGAAATAAAAGTATAAAGTGGGCTTCATTAATTTATAAATTTCTGCTGTGAAAAACTGTGAAAGACAGTATTAAGAGAACGAAAAGACAGAGAATGGTAGAAAACATTTGCAAAACATGTATCTGATAAAGGACTTGTACCCAAAATATGTAAACAACTTTCACAATTTGATAATAAGAAAACAACCCAGTGACACTCTGAACAGACAACTCATCAAAGAAATATATATAGAAAACAAGTACATGAAAAGATGCTCAAAATCACTCTTCATTAGCGTAATGCAAATTAAAACCACAATGAACTACTACTATGCATCTACTAGAATGGCTGAAGATTTTTAAACTGGCAATATCAAGAGTTGGGAGTCTTTCTTGAGGGGAGGTCTGAATAAGGCAAAAACAGAGTTGGGAGAAATGAAAAATATAACTACTTTGAAAAACAGTTTGGCAGTTTCTTGTGAACTTAAACATACTTAACAGCCCACTTACACCTAACAGCCCAACAATTCCACTGCTAGGGCCAGGCACAGTGTCTCATGCCTGTAATTCCAGCACTTTGAGAGGCTACCGCAGGCATGATCACTGGAGGCTAGGAGTTCGAGACCTTCCTGGCCAACATGGTGAGACCCCCATCTCGACTAAAAATTTTTTAAAAATTACCCGTGTGTGGTGGCGGGCATCTGTAATCCCAGTTACTTGGGAGGCTGAGGCACAAGAATCACCTAGCCAAGATCACACCACTACACTCCAGCCTGGGCAACAGAGTGAGACTGTCACCAAAAAAAAAAAAAAAAAAAAAAAAAATCCCACTGCTAGGTATTCACCCAAGAAAAATGAAAACATATATCCACTCCAAACTTATTTTTTTTTTGAGATGGAGTCTTACTCTGTTGCCCAGGTTGGAGTGCAGTGGTACAATCTCAGCTCACTGCAACCTCTGCCTCCCAGGTTCAAGCAATTCTCATGCCTCAGTCTCCCAAGTAGCTGGGATTACAGACACATGCCACCATGCCTAATTTTTGTATTTTTAGTAGAGATGGGGTTTCACCATGTTGGTCAGGCTGGTCTCAAACTCCCCACCCTCAGGTGATCCGCCCATCTCAGTCTCCCAAAGCGCTGGGATTACAAGCATGAGTCACCACATACAGCCCACTAAAAGATTTTTTTTTTTTTTTTTAGACGGAGTCTCACTCTGTCCCCCAGGCTGGAAGGCAGGGGTGCGATCTCCGCTCACTGAAAGCTCCACCTCCCAAGTTCACGCCATTCTCCTGCCTCAGCCTCCCGAGTAGCTGGGACTATAGGCACCTGCCACCATGCCTGGCTAATTTTTTTGTATTTTTAGTAGAGACGGGGTTTCACCGTGTCAGCCAGGACGGTCTCGATCTCCTAACCTTGTGATCTGCCCGCCTCAGCCTCCGAAAGTGCAGGGATTACAGGCATGAGCCACCGTGCCCGGCCGCCCACTACAAGATTTCTATGTGAATGTTTAGGGCAGGCTTACCTATAATCTTCAAATACCAGAAACAATCCAAATGTCCACCAATTTGTAGCAACAAATTGTGCTATCTCCACAAAAGGAATTACTACTTAGAAACAAAAATAAATGAACTGATTCATACAACTGTACTAATGGATCTCGAAAGCAATATAACAAGTGAAAAAAGCTAGACAGAAAAAGCTAGTGTTTGATTCAACTTATATGACATTCTAAAAAAGGCAAAACTATTGGGACAGAAAACAGATCACCCTCGGATTAAAGATGATGGGAGAGCACTGTGTAGCAAGAGAGAACTCTCTGCCGTGATAAAAATCTGCTATGTCATTACTCTGCTGGTGGCTATCAACTATTCATCAAAACTCATAAAACTATATACCTAAAAAAGGGTAAATGTATTTTATGTAAATTACAATTCAATAAGTTTAATGTTTCAAAAAGCCAGGAAAATTCTGAATAAGAGTATCAGGATTTTTGCCCTATAGATATCAAATCTATCCTAAAGATAGAGTAATGAGGGTATTAGTTGAGCAGAAACAAATTTACAGAGGTAAAGGTAAAAAAGTGTAAATCTAAAAACAGACCCAACTACACATATGATTTTAGTATGATAAACATTAGCATTCTACATCTTTGTGGAAAGGAAGGACTATTCAATAAATGATGTTAAAACAACTAATTACTAGAACAAAATTAATTTGGATTCCTAAATTTGTGTCTAAATAAATTCTAAACAAAGATTTTAATCAATAATGTCATATAAAATAATAATAGGCTATTTAAGAAAATATTTTTATGAACTAAAGGTAGAAATAACATTTCTAAGAAATAAAAGCCAGAACAGCCAAGCGAAGTGGCTCACACCTATAATCCCAACACTGGAAGAGGCCAAGGCATGAGGACTGCTTGAGGCCAGGAGTTTGAGATCAGGCTGGGCAACACCGTAAGACTGTGTCTTCATTTTTTTAAAAAAAAAAAAAGAGAGAGGATGGGGGCGGTGGCTCACACCTGTAATTCCAGCACTTTGGGAGGCCGAGGTGGGCAGATCACGAGGTCAGGAGATCAAGACCATCCTGGCTAACACGGTGAAACCCCGTCTCTACTAAAAATACAAAAAATTAGCCAGGCATGGTGGCGGATGCCTGTAGTCCTAGCTACCCGGGAGGCTGAGGCAGGAGAATGGCGTGAACTCGGGAGGCGGAGCTTGCAGTGAGCTGAGATCACACCACTGCGCTCTAGCCTGGGCAACAGAGTGAGACTCCATCAAAAAAACAAAAAGGAGAGAGAGAAAAGCCAAAAAATTAAATTACTGATCAATTTGAGTACATAAAAACATAAAACTTCCGTATGAAAGAAAGACCAAGCACAACTCCCTTAAATAATGTTTATGAACTAATGATAGTTTAGAGAGAAAAAAACTGCAACAGTAAAGGGATAATATGTCTAATATACAAAGTTTCACAAACCAATTTTTAAAAAAAGAAAAGGATAAGTCCCTCAGACTTGGCAAAGCACATGAACATTTAAGTGAAATGTGAAAATGTGTTTAATCTTAATCATTAATAAATGCAAATCATAAAATTTCCAACAATCAAAACGTGGATTTTGAAATCTGAGAAAACAGCATTGGAAAGAATGTAAAAAATGGACAGTCTCATATATATATATATATATATATATTTTTTTTTTGAGACAGAGTCTCGCTCTGTCGCCGGGGCTGGAGTGCAGTGGCCAGATCTCAGCTCACTGCAAGCTCCGCCTCCCGGGTTTACGCCATTCTCCTGCCACAGCCTCCCAAGTAACTGGGATTACAGGCACCCGCCATCTCGCCCGGCTAGTTTTTCGTATTTTTTAGTAGAGACGGGGTTTCACCGTGTTCGCCAGGATGGTCTCGATCTCCTGACCTCGTGATCCACCCGTCTCGGCCTCCCAAAGTGCTGGGATTACAGGCTTGAGCCACCGCGCCCGGCCTGGACAGTCTCATATATGCAAGTGATATAGCAAATTGTTTATCTTTCAGGAAAGCATTATTTATCAAAATTTAAAGTGTATATATCTTTAACTTTCCCCTTACCCTCTATAATTTAACTTTTAGAACTTTATCCTAAGTTTTAAATGAATAAATGCCCACACATGAAGTTTTATTTTAGCATCATTTACAACAGAAAAAAGAATATAATGTTTCTTTTGAGTTATGAGTTAAATATATTATGGTTTATACATATAATGCAAATAGGAATACTAGGTAAGCAATTAAAATTGATAATATAGTTCTACATGTATTGACATGGAACAGTATTTCTAATATACTGCTAAATGAAAAAAGCAGGTTGCAGAACACATAAACAACGTTGTGTACATTAAAAAAATCACATATGTGGCCAGGCACAATGGCTCACGCCTGTAATCCCAGCACTTTGGGAGGCTGAGGACGGTGGATCACCTGAGGTCAGGAGTTTAAGACCAGCCTGGCCAACATGGAGAAACCCGTCTCTACAAATACACAAAAATTAGCCAGGCATGATGGCAGGTGTCTGTAATCCCAGCTACTCGGGAGGCAGAGGCAGGAAAACGGCTTGAACCTGGAGTGGAGGTTGCAGTGAGCCAAGACTGCACCACTGCACTCCAGCCTGGATAACAGAGCAAAACTCCATCTCAAAAAAAAAAAAAAAATTTTATGTATATATAAGATTTGTAGACATATAAAAAAGCATACACATAAAAATTATATACATGTACATATAAGTGAAAATAATACACTAAGTGAAAATATAATCATTAAAACATAATAGTATTTCAGATGTTTTTCTTCCTAAAATTTGAATTATTTTTACAATGAGCATATACTATTATAGTTAGAAAATTTAATTAGGCAATTTTCATTATGATTACAAAAAAAACATACAATTATAAAATGTCAAACGAGCTTACAAAGAACCTTCAGTATTTGGTTCAAACCTCTTATTTTACAGATGAAGACCCTCAGCCTCACACAGGTTTTACTCCTTTCCTTCAGATCACAAATGGGTGATAGGGCAAGAATTTGCTCCTAAGGCCTCCTGATTCTCAGTGCTATGGTTTTTCCATTGTATATTACACAACATGTATGTTTTCACTCATAATTCTATATATATGGAAGTATGCAAAACAGGTAAAAATTTTACTAGAAATTTACACTGTACTTAAATATGGTTCCTTCTGAACACAGAACAATTACTCAAAATGCCACTATTCTAAAATAAGAAAAAGTATTCCCTCCTTTACTTCTATCTATCCATTCCCAAACTGTTGTTGGTTAACACAGCTTTTGTAAACAAACTCAGACTAACAATACAGGCTGGGCACTGTGGCTCACACTTGTAATCCTAGTACTTTCAGAGGCTAAGACAGGAGGATTGCCTGAACGCAGTTCAAGACCAGCCTGAGCAACACAGCAAGAAGCCATCTCTACAAAAAACTTTTTTTAAATCGGCCAGGTGTGGTGGTGCTCACCTGTAGTCCTAGCTACTTGGGAGGCTGGGCAAGGGGATTGCATGAGCCCAGGGGTTCGACATTACAGTGGGCTATAACCAAGCCACTGAACTCTGGCCTGGGTGACAGCAAGACTGTGTTCCCAAAAATAAAAATAGTTAAAAAAAAAAAATTTAATATGCAAAAGATCTTCTTTATACAATGTAGTGATAAGTTTCAACTATGTGAAGTTAGAGTATACAAAATGGCAATTCTGATAACTCAATTTGTGAAATATAATTAGATTACTATTACCCACACAGTTTATTTCCTTTCCACTTGACAATTTGCCTGTTGTCTGTGAGCTGCTGATCAACTTCTTATCCCATTATCACCCTTCTGCTGTTTTCAGTTTGAAATACCAGCCAATTGTTTTTCTAAATGACAATCAGGCATCTCTTCTGAGCAGCTAAAAAGGGCTGAAATGTACTGCAACTCATTCAGTTCCCAACTATGTATCCAGAAGTTGAAGGTCTGATCCAAAAGAAGATAATCACAGACCCAGCTTTCACAGAACTTACAGTCTTGCAAAGAGGACAAACAAGTTACTAAAATGAAGGAAAGAAGGCTGGGCATGGTGGTTCAAGCCTGTAATCCTAGCACCTTGGGAGGTTGAGGCAGGCAAATCACTTGAGATCAGGAGTTTGAGACCAGCCAGGCCAACATGGTGAAACCCATCTCTACTGAAAATACAAAAATTAGCCAGGCATGGTGGCAGGCGCCTGTAATCCCAGCTAATCAGGAGGCTGAGGCAGGAGAATCACTTGAACCCAGGAGGCAAAGGTTACAGTGAGCCAAGATCGCGCCACTGCACTCCAGCCTGAGCAACAGAGCGAGACTCCATCTCAGAAACAACAAAAAACAAGAAAATGAAGTAAAGAAAGTCAGCATAAGAGACGAACAAAGTGAAGGGAACCTAACCTAGTCATAGAGGAGCACAGGCCTCCCTTTCAAGTTGAGACCTAGAGAGATGAGCAGACATTAGCTAGGTGTAGTAAAAGTGTGGAGCTGGGGACGGAAAGAAAATGGGTGGAGAAAGTTCTAGGCGGTGAGGAGCACTGAGAAGAACCTGAAGAACAAAACAAGAATATGATCATCCAGAGCTCTGGAAGACATTTCAAGGAATCTGAACTTCATCCCAGCAACAGAAAAGTGAGATGATTAGACATGCATTTAGATGAAATACATGGTTCAGGGTGGTATGGCTGTACACTAGATATGCATTTAGATATCTGGTTATCACTCTGACCATATAGCATAAAGAATGAAGTGAAAGCACATGGATCTGAAGTAGGGAGCCCACTAAGGAGGCAACTGTGCAATAATCCTGGCAAGAGACAATGGTAATTTGAACTAAGACTAGTAGAAAAGACAGAGCAAAAGTGGAAAGATACGAAAGACAGTGAGTGGTAACCAGATTTGGCTACAAGTTAAATGACAGCAGAGGGTACAAACCCAGTTTTCAAGACTGAGCCACTAGGTATATGGTACTGAGACAAGGAATATACATAGCAAGACAAATCTGGATAAAGAAGACTAAAAGTTTTGAACATATTAATTCTACAGTCTTAAAAAATATCTGGCCAGGCACGGTGGCTCACATCTGTAAACCCAGCACTTTGGGAGGCCGAGGTGGGCGGATCACAAGGTCAGGAGTTCGAGACCAGCCTGGCCAACATGGTGAAACCCTGTCTCTACTAAAGATACAAAAATTAGCCAGGGTGCAGTGGCAGGCGCCTGTAATCCCAGCTACTCGGGAGGCTAAGGCAGGAGAACTGCTTGAACCCAGGAAGCAGAGGTTGCAGTGAGCCAAGATCACGCCGCCACTGCACTCCAGCCTGGGTGACAGAGCAAGACTCCGTCTCAAAAAAAAAAAAAAAATCTAAGGACATATTAAATGTCAAGGAAGCAATTTATATAGATTTAAAAGTGGACTAAGTTAAAATTTGAGGAGTGCTAACAATGGACACGAGAAAACTTACCAGGGCAATAAGCAAAAGCCAGAAAGAAGAGTACAAAGGGCCCAAAACCAAACCAAATGCTGAAATTAGTGGCAGAAGACAGACAATGAAAATTAGGGGGCCGTCGCTCTCTAACGCCAGCACTGCCTCTCGCTCGCCGAGCTCCAGCCAAAGGAGAAGGGGGGTAAGTAAGGAGGTCTCTGTACCATGGCTCGTACAAAGCAGAATGCCCGCAAATCAACCAGTGGTAAAGCACCCAGGAAGCAACTGGCTACAAAAGCCACTCGCAAGAGTGCGCCCTCTACTGGAGGGGTGAAGAAATCTCATTGTTACAGGTCTAGTACTGTGGCGCTCCATGAAATTAGACGTTATCAGAAGTCCACTGAACTTCTGATTCACAAACTTCCCTTCCAGCGTCTGGTGCGAGAAATTGCTCAGGACTTTAAAACAGATCTGCGCTTCCAGAGCGCAGCTATCGGTGCTTTGCAGGAGGCAAGTGAGGCCTATCTGGTTGGCCTTTTTGAAGACAGCAACCTGTGTGCTATCCATGCCAAACGTGTAACAATTATGCCAAAAGACATCCAGCTAGCACGCCGCATACGTGGAGAACGTGCTTAAGAAGCCACTATGATGGGAAACATTTCATTCTCAAAAAAAAAAAAAAAAAATTCTCTTCTTCCTGTTATTGGTAGTTCTGAACGTTACATTTTTTTTTTCCCTGGGGTCAAAAGGTACCTAAGTATATGATTGCGAGTGGAAAAATACCCCAGAAATCAGGTACTGGCAGTTTTTCCATTTTCATTTGTGTGTGAATTTTTAATATAAATGCAGAGGCGTAAAGCATTAATGCAAGTTAAAATGTTTCAGTGAACAAGTTTCAGCAGTTCAACTTTGTAATAATTATAAATAAACCTGTTAAATTTTTCTGGACAATGCCAGCATTTGGATTTTTTTAAAACAAGTAAATTTCTTATTGACGGTAAAAAAAAAAAAAAAAAGAAAAAAAAGAAAAAAGAAAATTAGGGTGGTGGGGATGGAAGACTCTAAACAGTTAATTTTGTTACCTAGGAACTAAGGAGGACTCTAGATTATTTGCTCCTCATTAAAAAAAGTAACTATTGGCCGGGCATGGTGGCTCACGCTTATAATCCCAGCACTTTCGCAGGCCAAGGCAGGGGGATCACCTGAGGTCTGGAGTTTGAGACAAGCCTGGCCATTATGGTGAAACCCCGTCTCTACTAAAAATACAAAAATTAGCCAGGTGTAGTGGCGGGCACCTGTAATTCCAGCTAATCGGGAGGCTGAGGCAGGAGAATCGCTTGAACCCAGGAGGCGGAGGTTGCAGTGAGCCAAGATTGTGCCACTGCACTCCAGCCTGGGTGACAGAGTAAGATTCTGTCTGAGAAGAGAAGAGAGAAGAGGAGAGAAGAAGAGAGAGAAGAGAGGAGAGAGGAGAGAAGAGAAAAAAGAGAAAAGAGAAAAAAGAAAAGAAAAGAAAAGAGCTCTCTGGTCTCGGCTGCAGAAGCGAGATGACGAAGGGAACGTCATCGTTTGGAAAGCGTCGCAATAAGATGCACACATTGTGCCGCCGCTGTGGCTCTAAGGCCTACCACCTTCAGAAGTCGACCTGTGGCAAATGTGGCTACCCTGCCAAGCGCAAGAGAAAGTATAACTGGAGTGCCAAGGCTAAAAGACGAAATACCACCGGAACTGGTCGAATGAGGCACCTAAAAATTGTATACCGCAGATTCAGGCATGGATTCCGTGAAGGAACAACACCTAAACCCAAGAGGGCAGCTGTTGCAGCATCTAGTTCATCTTAAGAATGTCAACGATTAGTCATGCAATAAATGTTCTGGTTTTAAAAAATAAAAATAAAATAAAAAATAAAAAAAAGGAGAGGAGAGGGGAGGGGAGGGGAGGGGAGGGGAGGGGAGAGGAGAGACTACTGCTATCTGCCCCTGTGAGTTCTAAAAGGGTCCCTCCACACAGGCAGGCAGACACACATACACATACACATACACATACAAAACAGAATCCCTTCTATGTCAAGCAGTTATTTTTAACCCTTACCACTGACTCACCACTAATGTTGAGTTCTATCTGATGACAAAACTCTAATATAAGGTACCGGACTACATTTCAAACTCAGTTCTCCGGCGGGCCAACTCGCAATTTTTCAGTGATATGCTTATTCTCTTCATCGGAAGCCATGAAAATATCTCTGAATCCTCCTTTCTTGCTACACATTCAATAATCAAGATGCTTTATCATATGTTTCTCTCTAGGTCTTTCTTTCCATGTCCAAGTATACCAATCATTTTTTCAGTAAAATCACTTCATTTGACTAATACAGTAGTCTTCAATATCTGTCTCCAATTCTTCTCTCAGCCAATCCATCCTACACAATGCCAAAGTTATTACTGCTAAAATACCAATTTAAATATATTATCACCCTCCTAAAAAACTGTGTCTTGCTGTTGCACACAAAATAGTCTGAACTTGGCCGGGCGCAGTGGCTCACGCCTATAATTCCAGCACTTTGGGAGGCCGAGGCAGGTGGATCACAAAGTCAGGAGATCGAGACCATACTGGCTAACGTAGTGAAACCCCGTCTCTACTAAAAATACAAAAAATTAGCCGGGCGTGGTGGTGGGCGCCTGTAGTCCCAGCTACTGGGGAGGCTGAGGCAGGAGAATGGCGTGAACCCAGAAGGCGGAGCTTGCAGTGAGCCAAGATCGTGCCACTGCATTCCAGCCTGGGCTACAGAGCAACACTGTCTCAAAAAAAAAAAAAAAAAATTGTCTGAACTCCTCATCCTGGCAAAAGGAAGGCACACTGTGGCCAACTTTCAACTGCCATGCCATCTTAACTTCCAACTTTGTACAAAAGCATCTATCTCAGCCAATGGTTCTCTTCCCAGACTACTGAACATGCCACACACCCTCCTGCCTCTACAATCTTATTCACACCATCCCACCTCCCAACCCCAAACAAGCCTGTCTCCATCATCTCCATTTACCTAAATTCTACTCTTCCTCCAAAACCCAGTTCATTCATTTGATAGTCTCATAACGCAAAGTATGATTCTAGATGAAGGAGATTTAAAAACAAATTTAACAAAGTTTGCATGGTACTTGAGAGTTGGGGCTCTGAAATCAGACTATCTAAAGATCTGAAACCTAGATTTACAACTTATTTTATATTTAAATTTTCTGAACTCCCATACAGTATTTATGAAAGGCTAACATCTAATTAAACTTTAAAGGACTAGTGAAAATTATATAAAACCACAGTATATGTAAAGAGCTAAGTAAAGGTCTATACATTTTGGCTATTATTATTACTATTTCTGTCCTCAAAGAGCTCATATCCCAGCTCATGGTGCACCCAAGTACTCACTGCATAAGCTTATGACCTATCTCGAAAGTGCCTGATATAGATGCCAGTCATCTATAATTTAAAAAAAGAGAGAAGTGCTTGACAAAATTTACAAATTTTGGTACTTTCATTATTCTCAAATGAGAAAACTGAGTAATAGTGAATATTCATTCCTTTAAGATATAAAATTCATCAGTGATCCAACCAGAATATTATCCCAGGATATCTGCTTTCCATATATTGCTCCAATGACAAACAGTGAAAGTGGTTCTAAGTTAAATATCTACAGGAAACATATACCCTTCTATAAAAAAAGCTGGCTGGGCGCGGTGGCTCACGCCTATAATCCCAGCACTTTGGGAGGCTGAGGTGGGCGGATCACGAGGTCAGGAGATCGAGACCATCCTGGCTTACACAGTGAAACCCTGTCTCTACTAAAAATACAAAAAATTAGCCAGGCGTGGTGGCGGGCGACTGTAGTCCCAGCTACTGGGGAGGCTGAGGCAGGAGAATGGCGTGAACCTAGGAGGCAGAGCTTGCAGTGAGCCGATATCGCACCACTGCACTCCAGCCTCGGCGACAGACCAAGACTCCATCTCAAAAAAAAAAAAAAAAAAAGCTAACAAAAGTAGCTACTTAAATATGCAATGCAAACATGGTTGATAAAATTAATTTCTTAATAAAAAGGTATTATATATTTTTTCTTCAGATTAATCACTGAGTGTAAGGGAAAGGTCATAAATGATCACTAAAACAATACCTACTCTAAAGGACTTCATGAAATCTAGTTCAAGGCCAGACGCAGTTGCTCAAGCCTGTAATCCCAGCACTTTGGGAAGCCAAGGCGGGTGGATCACTTGAGGTCGGGCATTCAAGACCAGTTGGGTCAACAGGGTGAAACCCTGTCTCTACTAAAAATACAATTAGCTGGGCATGGTGGCACACAACTGTAACTCCAGCTACTTGGGTGGCTGAGGCATGAGAATCACTTGAACCGAGGCAGAGGTTGCAATGAGCTGAGATCGCGCCACTGCACTCCAGCCTGGGTGACAGAGTGAGACTCTGTCTCAAAAAAAAAAAATCTAGTTTAATGGGAATTCATATGGGTATACAGTTAATCTATATTAGCCAAGAGAGGGCATCATGGAATAGAGATTATAATTTTAAATTATACACAGTATCAGTAATACATATTTGCTATATTTAAAAATTGGCAGGGCTTTTTTATTTTTGGCCATGTTACCAATATTGTAATAGATTACCAACTGTAACTGGACTACTACAATCAATCTTTATCTACAAGCACTGTGCAAGTGGCCTTCCAAAATTCAAAGTATGGTGAATTAAGAATTCAATAAAAGTGTTTACCACAAGATTCTGACCATACAGATAACAATAAACTTACAGTATTTACTCTGGTATCCGAAATAAAAATAGATTGCCAAATTTTAAACTAGACATAGGAGGAGCAATTTATACTGAATTTCCCACCCCCCAAAATAATTCATTTTATATTTAGAAATCATTTGGCATCATTCTTTAACCCCCAATGAAATGGTTAGGCTGGGATAATTAACAATATAATGCCATTAAGGCCAGGCCTAGTGGTTCATGCCTGTAATACCAGCACTTTGGGAGGTCGAGGCGGGCAGATCACTTGAGGTCAGGAATTGGAGACCAGTCTAGCCAACACAGTGAAACCTGTCTCTATCAAAAATACAAAAGTTGCTGGGCGCAGTGGCTCATGCCTGTAATCCCAGCACTTTGGGAGGCCAAGGTGGGCAGATCATAAGGTCAGGAGCTCAAAACCAGCCTGGCCAACATGGTGAAAACCCATCTCTACTAAAACTACAAAACATTAGCCCAGCGTAGTGGCAGGCACCTGTAATCCCAGCTACTCAGGAGTCCAAGGCAGGAAAATCGCTTGAACTCAGGAGGCAGAAGTTGCAATGAACCAAGATCGCACCATTGCACTCCACCGTGGGCGACAAAAGCAAGATTCCATCTCAAAAAAAAAAAAAAGAAAAGAAAAGAAATTAAATACAAAAGTTAGGCGGGTATGGTGGCAGGCACCTGTAATCCCAGCTACTTGGGATGCTGAGGCAGGAGAATTGCTTGAACCTGGGAGGCAGAGGTTACAGTGAACCAAGATCACATCACTGCACTCCAGCCTTGGCAACAAAGTGAGACTTCGTCTCAGAAAAAAACAAAAAAACAAGAAAGAAAATGTTATTAAGTAAAAGATAGTCAGGGAATTGGATATTCACAAAGCATCACCCCACAGATTACAAGCTAAATGCAAATATAAAAACGAACCATTACAGGCCAGGTGTGGTGGCTCATGCCTGTAATCATGAGGCCGAGGCAGGCGGATCACCTGAGGTCAGGAGTTTAAGACCAGCCTGGTCAACATGATGAAACCCTGTCTCTACTAAAAACACAAAACTTAGCTGGGCATGGTGGCATGCGCCTGTAATCCCAGCTACCCAGGAGGCTGAGGCAGGAGAATCGCTGGAACCCGGGTGGCAGAGGTTGCAGTGAGCTGAGATCGAGCCACTACACTCCAGCCTGGGTGACAGAGCAAGACTCCGTCTCAAAAAAAAAAAAAAGAATCATTACAATGGAGAGACCTAGTGGTCACCTTAATCAAGTAATCAAATTTAACACCATTAATAATGAGACAATCTAAAGACTGTATGCCTCCTGATGTAATATGAGCACCTAGGAAACACTCTCACCCAAACTGTTTAACCTGAATTTAACAGAGTCTTTATAGCTAACTTCCAATTTACAAGAAATATAAAGTAAGTATCACCACAATAAGATAACTATTTAAAAATTATGAATACAGGAAAATTTGCATGATAATAAGTATGCTGGACTGGTATCTTCAAAAAGTCAATGTCATATTAAAGAGTCAAGATACATGTATTTTATCACAATTTTTAAAAAATTTTTTAACAAGAGCTAATCTGGAAAATATAGAAGCAAATCTATTCTAGATGGGCAATATACCAAATTAATGACAGTATGGGGGTTGAGATATCACAGATACATCAATTAATGATAGTTTGGGGTAAAGGAAGAATCTCACTTGTATATTTACACATTTACACACACACACAATTAAAACTTTATTTTTTTGAGATGGAGTTTCGCTCATCACCTGTCACCCAGGGTAGAGTGCAATGGCGCCATCTTGGCTCACTGCAACCTCCACCTCCCAGGTTCAAGTGATTCTCCTGTCTCAGCCTCCCAAGTAGCTGGGATAACAGGCGCCCAACACAGCTAATTTTTGTATTCTTGATAGTGACGGGGTTTCACCATGTTGGCCAGGCTAGTTTTGAACTTCTGACCCCAGGTGATCCACCCACCTCAGCCTCCCAAAGTGCTGGGTTTACAGGCATGAGCCACCGTGCCTGGCTACTATTTAAACTTCATAAGCACTATTAGTTATGTAATGGGAAAAAAAAATCAGTCCTAATTGTTTCTTGGTAAAATTATTTACATCTGGAATAGGCTTTAAAATGCTAGAGCCAAAAATAAATAAATAAGTGGAGATGGGGAGGTGAAAAAAACTGTTGAAGTAGCATAATGAGTACACCCAGAATTCAAAGTACACTGGTTTCTTTTGTATTAATTAAAAATCTTGTGATTAAAAGTTAAATTTTTCAATCTGTAATTCAAGAAAATATAAAATATACAACATAAAGTTTAATGTATACTCAAAATGAAAATGTTTTGAAGTTACAAGTTTATCATTATTTTTCAATATCCTATGTTAGGTAGTTTATCCATTACTTGAAAAGTTTAATTCACTTGAGATTGGTGAAAAATTAATGAGATTTATTATAACCAACTTAAAACTTCTGAAATACAAACTTCTTTCAAAAAGTTAGTATGGTTCATTCTAACTATCAGGTGGTCTCAGAAACCAGGACACCATGGGAAAATTAGACAAATTATACTTACTTGTGAAACTACATGTCTCCAATGTGTTAGGTATGAAAGTAAGGTCAGGAACTAGCATCCCTTACGAATGCCTAACAATATGCCAGGTTCTACAATATACTATGTTCATTCTAACAATCACCCTGTGAAAATATCATGCCTTTATAACAGACGTATATCAGCTCAAAAAGAGTAACTGTATCAGGGCGTGGTTGCACACCTGTAGTCCTAGCTACTGGGGAGGGTGAAGCAGGAAGATCCTCTGAGCTCAGGAGTTCAAGGTTACATTGAGCTAAGACAGTGCCACTGCATTCCAACCTGAGCAACAGAGCAAGATTCCTGTCTCTTAAAAATATACCCAAACAGGCCGAGCATGGTGGCTCACACCTGTAATCCCAGCACTTTGGGAGGCAGAGGCAGGCAGATCACCTGAGGTTAGGAGTTGGCCAACACAGTGAAACCCCATCTCTACAAAAACACAAAAATTAGCTGGGCATGGTGGTGGGCACCTGTAGTCCCAGCTACTTGGGAGGCTGAGGCAGGAGAATCGCTTGAACTTGGGAGGCAGAGGTTGCAATGAGCAAGATTGTGCCACTGCACTCCAGCCTGGGTGAAAGAGTGAGAGTCCTTCTCAAAAAAAAAAAAAAAAAAAAAAAAAAAAAAACCCAAACAGTAGGAAAAAAGAGACAAACACATACTCCACTTCTGACATAACTAGGAGATACTGTAACTATTACCTGAAATACAATGTATAAAGACAAAAAGCTAATGGTAGAATGGTAAATGCCTTAGCATAATGGGAGAGATAATAACAAACAATCCTCTTTACCCTGCAATACCCCAGAAAAGCTCAGAAATCCGAGGGTGCTAGGAAATAGAGCAGAATACCCACAAACACACACTCCTAAGGGAACAGGAGGTATGGTCCTCAGCAAAACTGAATCAGAGTGGCTCCAAGATGAGGGGTATAGCTCACAGAAAAGAGAAGTGAAATGCTGGTATGAAAACAGGGAGACTAGGTAAAAACTTACTAAATGAATGACAAGACTTGTAGCTTTCTTCCCCTATGAAGCACTAGAACCCTGTCATATAAACTCATTACCTCTGCCAAGCCCTTCACTATGGACTGAATCATGCCTCCCCAAAATCCGTATGTTGAAGCCTTAATGCCTGATGTGACTGTATCTGAAAATAAGGCTTTTAGTAGGTAACTAAGATTAAATGAGGTCAGAGGGCACAGTCCCAATCCAATAAAATTGGTAGCTTTATAAAGAGAAAAGGAAGAGATTTTTCTTTCCATTATTGGAAAAGTCATGTGAGCACACAGGAAGAAGGCAGTTATCTACAGACCAGGAAAAGAGCCCTAACCAGAACCTGACCACGATGGTATGCTGACCTCAGGCTTCCAGCCACCAGAATTATAAAAAATTAATTTCTGTTAAGTCACCCATTCTATGGTATTTTATTATAGCAGCCCGAGTGACTAAGACACCCCTCCTTTCTCCATCATTCCACCCACACAGAGACAGGAAAATTAAAGGACCTCTATCTGAAGAAACTGAAAGCCTTCTTACCCAGCATCCAGAGAAAAGAAATGAAGATTAAAAACACGGCAGTCCATTAGTCATTAACCTTGCTCATGATCACAAAGATCTGAACAAAACCTCCAACTAAAAGAAAGCGACCAAAACAAACAAATAAGAAGAACAAAAAATAATAGGAAGAACAGAAGAACACCTCAAAGAAGCTGTCATTAATATCCTTGAAGAGGAAACAGAAAATGCTGCACCCATGAAAGAGGAACAAAATACCATAATACTGAAACAAAGGACAAGAGCTCTTAAAAATTCTTATTAAAAGCTTAAACTTTTCCTGGCGTGGTGGCTCACACCTGTAATCCCAGCACTTTGGGAGGCCAAGGCAGGCAGATCATGAGGCCAGGAGTTGGAGACCAGTCTGGCCAACACAGTGAAACCCTGTTTCTACTAAAAAATACAAAAAATTAGCTGGGTATGGTGGTGTGCGCCTGTAGTCCCAGCTACTCGGGAGACTGAGGCAAGAGAATCACACAAACCTGGGAGGCAGAGGTTGCAATGAGCCAAGATTGCACCATCGCACCCCAGCCCGGGCAACAGTGCAAGACCATCTCAAAAAAATAAAAGCTAAAACTTTAGAATTCAGTGAAGGCCAGGCACGGTGGCTCACGCCTATGATCCCAGCACTTTAGGAGGCCAAGGCAGACAGACCACCTGAGGCCAGGAGTTCAAGACCAGCCTGGTTAACATGGCGGAACCCTGTCTCTACTAAAAATACAAAAAATTAGCCGGGCGTGGTGGCGAATACCTGTAATCCCAGCTACTTGGGAGGCTGAGGCAGGAGAATTGCTTGAACCCAGGAGGCGGAGGCTGCAGTGAGCCAAGATCATGCCATTGCACTCTAGCCTGGGCAACAGAGCAAGACTCTGTCTCAAAAAAAAAAAAAAAAGTAAAATTCAGTGAAAGTTCAGAAGGAAGAGTGAGATGTGAAGAAAAACACCAAAGAAAAAAATACATAAATTATAAAATTCAGTGAAAGGATTGAAATCCCCCAGATAGCAGAATAGACAACTTTTTGGAGATCAGATGTCTTAACATCTACTTTGGGAACCAGACAATAATGGAATACCACCTTCAAACATTTGAGGGAAAATTATTTCCAATGCAGAAATTTCTCAACCGCCAGTCAAGTAAAAGGGTAATAATGAAATCCAAAATGAAAATCCAAAATGAAGGAAGAAACCAAAAGGCAGGCATAATATTCAGAAAAATAAAGTTCAACAAAAGTTAAAGAAATTCCCAGAATATCACTAAGGAAAGTCCCAAGGTGATAGCTATACAGCAGGCCTAAAGAGGAAACAACCCAGACTAAAAAGCACAGAAGGGATGTCTTGTTTTTTTGGTTTTTTTGAGCCGGAGTCTTGCTCTGTTGCCCAGACTGGAGTGCAGTGATGCCATCTCAGCTCACTGCAACCTCCGCCTCCTGGGTTCAAGCGAGGCCTCAGCCTCCCAGGTAGCTGAGACTATAGGCACACACTGTCACGCCCAGCTAACTTTTTGTATTTTTAGTAGAGATGGGGTTTCAGTGTTGCCTAGGCTGGTGTTGAACTCCTGAGCTCAGGCTATCCGCCAGCTTCGGCCTCCCAAAGTGCTGGGATTACAGGCGTGAGCCACCGCGCCCAGCCCCAGAAGGGATGTCTACAGGAACAAATGGAATGGGTAAGTTTATCTGACAGATTTGCCCATGTGGAAAATTGCACTGAGAAGCATTTTATGGAGCTACTGGAGGGTACAGAAAGACTTTGCCAGAGAAAACTAAGCAAACGAAAAAAAATGAGACATGAAAAACAAAAGGTTACACAAGAAAATAAAATCATAGTAAATTATTCCTTCAGCAGAAACAAATATTTAGTCATATGATAAAAACTCTGAATATGAATTTAACCTAAAATTGTGCAGTCACAATACTGGAGAGTATAGTTAGAAAAATCTTCAGACACCCATCCCTTTGATATCACTCACATTTATATACCTCAGATTATTTGATTCTAAGAAAAGCTGCTATTTTCATTAAATTCTGCAACTACACTTTCAAGGTAAAAATTCAGTGAAATGCTCTGGTTTCGTCTTGAAATACTTCACAGGCTCATTTTAAGGAAAAAAGTCAACAAATACAAAGCAAAAGTACTAACGATAGTTAGAAGATCTACACAAATTTTACTGGTTACTGGAGTCAGTGAAGGCACATTGATAGCTAATTAAATATTTGTTGTGTTGTTTGCCATAAAATAATTCTAAATTTTGGATACTCTTGGTATACGTCCATTTTTACTTTCCACACTTACCAATTCTACAATTTGTTCAGTCTTACAAGAATATTGATTAACTCTTCAGTAAATTACCTCCATAAGCACTAAAATCAGATTATTTTCTCGTTTTAAAAATCTAGAATGTTGGTTGGGCACGGCAGCTCACGCCTATAATCCCAGCACTTTGGGAGGCCAAGGTGGGCGGATCACGAGGTCAGGAGTTTGAGACCAGCCTGGCCAACATGGTGAAACTCCGTCTCTACTAAAAATACAAAAATTAGCCGGGCGTGTTGGCGAGTGCCTATAATTCCAGCTACTCTAGAGGCTGAGGCAGGAGAATTTCTTGAATCCAGGAGGTGGAGGTTGCAGTGAGCCGAGATTGAGCCACTGCACTCCAGTCTGGGCAACAAGAGCAAGACTCCGTTTCAAAAAAAAAAAAAAAATCTAAAATGTTTTGCACTTTTCCTTTTTATAAGAAACTTAACTTTTACTTGGTGAGTCAAGCTATCACGCAAGTCAGCTACAGCAATATGATAAGATGGCCTTAAGAGATTGTGAGGCATCAAGCCCTGGCACTAAATGGGCCTATATTAGTATACTTTCATAATTCTCTTGTTCATCATTCTTAACTTTCATATCTGTCAATGATCCTTCCTCTATCAGCATTCACCCATCTTTTAATTAGTTATAGGGTTAAAAAAATTAATAACTATGCTTCAGATTTCAAATAACATTTACTGAATACCCTGCTAGGCCCTTTCATATACATGCTTTCATTTAATCCAAATACGTTCTGTTAGAATGGTCACCAACGTAAAAATAAAGCAGTTCTGACTTAAGACTTTTTAAAAGCCCAACTACAAATAAATACAGGAGCTTAACTGTTTAATCAAATTGGGGTGCAGGCTAGGTCTTTCGAGGGTGTGTGGTTCGGGTTTGTTTTGTTGAGGGAGAATCTCTTCCTTGTTTAGGTGTCTTTATAGCTAACGTCTGGTTCTCACTCAGACTGTTCAATCAGCCAGTTGTGGATAATTGAAGGGTTACTGAACTATGCACAGCCAACTTAGAGCAACACTAAAAAGAGGTATATACCTAAACAAACACTTGGTCACCCATTCACCAAGATTTTTACAAAAAGCACAGAGAAATGAGCATTGTATTGCAAATTAGGACTTTCATATTTGCAACTATATCTATAATAAAGGCATATATGTATTCTTGCTATACTACTTGTTAATACCACTATTTAAGAATCTTCTTAATTCATTAAAACAGAACTTCAATTCAGTTAAATTCAAACTTTAGAAAGATATAAGTATTCCCCAAGTTACGAGGGAAAAATTTTCACCATTAAATTTACCACCAAGACACTGAAAAGCAATCTTTTTCTGATAGTTTTTCAATAAGAGCATTTCTATCTGAAAAAATGAAAATCTTACAGTAGTGTTAATATCTTGCCACTACTCAAAAAAATCCACATAGGTCATGGGAAAAGATCATTCCCACATCTTAATGTAAAACCTATTACTGTTTATATTCAGGATTAACAATATTAGTGTTAACCCTCAAAAGGAGGAGGATTCGAAATGTAATTGAAAAGACTATAAAAATTCCTCTTTAACAGCCATTTCACTTTAAGGACCATTTGTGTACTCCACATTTTAAGTTAGAATTGTTAAAGAATGCTTATTCTCAAATACTCCATTACTCCAGCTATGTAACATTCATATTTACTTCCTCTTTCAGAGAACTTAGAGCAAATGTGCAGTTTACACACCACAAACACTAGTGATGATACCAAGCTGCTTACGGACAGACTTCCAGGCACTTATCCCCTAAATTTTACATATAATTGTTAAAACAAAATAGCTTTAAAATACTAACCACCTAAAATTCCTGAATAAAAGTACCATGAATCCCATCCTCAAAACCATTTTCCTAGAAGCAACACTCCCGGAAGCTGAGAGATCTTTACATTGCACCAGAGTCCCTAATGGCTATGCTTAGATGTCAAAGTTTTGCTACAGGCAAAAAATATCAAGGAAGAAGTGGCACTATTGCTACATGCACATGCAGCATGTTTTAAATTGTGAAAACAAACAATATTATACCAAACAGAAAATTTTTCATGACCTAAGCTACTGTTAGATCAGCAATGCCAAAACTGCTTGACATTTCTTTTTCTAAAAAACAAAAAAAAAAGAGTCATTTGACAACACTGTGTAGCAGTGCACATTTATAATGAAGATCATGCGCTTTAAGCTTGCGATCACATAAAGATTTGATTTTCACCTAGTCTGTATGTTGCACTATTGTCAGATCATTATGTATCCGTAGCTGAAGTGGCAGAAACACCTATTTTAAAGAAACACTATCTGAAAAATTATACGACTAGCCTACATTTAAAAACAAAACTGACCCTCTCTGACAAGAACCCTTAAGAATCTGCCTTTTTCTAATGCTCAAACAATCTGCAGCCGCTTGACCTGTCCAAAAATCGTCAAAGCTCCTGGCTCTTATCATTTGCTGCAGGAAAAAAAGAATATGGCTGAAAATTCTTTCAGAAGGGTGCTATTTCAAACAGGACCACCCAAAACACTTAAGAATACGCAGCGGAGAGTAGGGTGCAGGGAGGGTACCTTACGAAACAGCGCACTTCGGGCCCTGCACGCTACCTCATTTCCCTAATAGGGATGAAAAGCTCAGGCCTCTGGTAGCTTCCAGCTGACGCCAGTGCTCTCTCCACACCCCTTTTTTGACAGGATTATCCAGGGTTGAACGCTGTGTCACAAATACGAATTCCCGCGACCACGTCTAAATGGCCTAACAATCAACCGAGCATCTTTTACAAGACCAAACCCTTCCCCCATCCCGTTCCCTCCATCTCTCTCCCTAGCCAAACACACCTAGGGGAGTCCTCAAGATGGATTTTTACAAATCCTGCAGCGCACTAACTGGGAGGAAGAAACGATACAGAAAATAAGAGCGTCGGCCATCCCCTTCTCTGCAACCGAAATTACAGGCTCCATTTCCTATCCCCTTGGGAACTGCAAAATCCTCTGCTGAAAACCGGACGCCTCCCGGCCCGTCCAGGCTGGCGCACGAGGCCGCCGCGCTCCCCCTTCCCGGGCCCCGTGGGCGCCAGTGGGGCGGCGGGGACCCGCGGCACCCTCCCCTCCCCCTCCCCGCACGGCACCCACCTCGGGGCAGCGGCTTCACCTCCCCGTTCTCCTCCCGGGAGGCCCCGCCGGCCTCTCGGGCCCCGCCGAGACCGTGCCTCCTCCTCTCCTTCTCCCGCTTCTCTTTAGGTCTGCGCGACTTAGCGTTAGCCGAGGCAGCGGCGGCGGCGGGCAGAAGGAGATGGTGAGGTTGAGCGTGCAGCAGCGTAGGAGGGACCAGCAGTTTGCGCGGCACCGGCTGAGACAAGGAAGCGGAGGCTGAAGAGGGAACGGCCGTGCCAGCGGAAAAAGAGAAACTGCTCCGAGAAGAGGACGGGGAGGGAGCAGCAGACAGAGGGGCAAAGCTCCAAGACGCGGAGCTGCCATAGCTCTGAGGCGAAGGAGCTGACGGCGGCTGCAGCTGCCTGCTGTTCCCGCCGCTGCCCCCTTCTCCGTTCACTCTCCGCGGTGCCTTCTTCTCCTCAGTCCGGACCTTCTTGGCGGACAGAGAACCCGGAGGGTCCCGGGAGGAGGGCTGCAGCTTGCCAAACGGTTCTTTCTCCGAGACGGTGGCGGTGGGGGCGGAGGCAGCGACACAGTGCACTGGGCTCGGCGGTTCCGCCATTTTGCGCTTCTGTTGTATTTACTCTCCTCCGCTAGCCGGCGCGGGGCAGGGGGCGGGCCCTCCGCGTGGGCTAGGGAAGGGGCGGAGCGACCGGGCCACCGACCGGGACCTCCATTGGGCGAGCCACGCTGAGAGATCCACCTAAGAGCCAATCAAAGGCACAAACATCAGACGAAGGGGCGGGATCGCCAAAGGGACCCTCTTTGGAGGTCAGAGCTCGGCGGGGTGCGGCTAGTGGCGGATTGCTCTGCGAGGGGAGGGCTTTCCACTGTTGCCAGCGTGAACTCGGGTGCCGGGTGGATATCAGGGAAGAATCCCTGCCCTGGACCCCCAGATCTGTCTTGGCCCAGGTAGCGATCGTCTCTGCTGCCAAGAAGACTTTTAGCTTGTACCACTTTCCCTTCCATTTTTCCTGGGGTACCGCTCACCGTGCATCTGCGCGTTCAGAAAGCTGGATTTCGGGGATGCTCAGTTCAGAAGAGAAAAATTTGCCGGGAATCAAGTCCTTCTTTTTGTTAGTCGGTAGTCGATGATGGGAGGTGTTCAAAATCATTTGATGTGGTGACAAGGTACGTTATTATTGCTAGATCATGTGCTCTAATCCATTGAGGGAGATAACTTCCGGCAACTCTAGAACTTTCGGATTACTTACAAGCTTGAAGGAGAGAGTCTGCCTGGATTTGGAGACTTTTTTGAACTGTTGTGGCTAGACCCTTAACATTTTTTATTTATTTATTTATTTTGTTTATTTATTGAGACAGAGTTTTGCTCTGTCGTCGAGGCTGGCGTGCAGTGGCGCGATCTCGTCTCACTGCAACCTCCGCCTCCCGGATTCAAGCTATTCTCCTTCCTCAGCCTCCCCAATAACAGGGATTACAGGCGCCCGACACCATGCTTGGCTAATTTTTGTGTTTTTATTAGAAACGGGGTTTTACCATGTTTGCCAGGCTGGACTCGAACTCCTGATCTCAGGTGATCGGCCCACCTCCTCTTCCCAAAGTGCTAGGATTACAAGCGTGAGCCACCGTGTCCGGCCTTAAGATTTTAATTTTATAATAATTATTATAACTTAGAGTTGCCAAGAAAAATTTGTTGGCGATTATTTATAGATGTTTGAAAGACAAGAATTGTTTTTTTCGATTTCTGTATTTTAGCATTTAGTAAGCACACTGCGTGTTGGATGTTTTGTAAGCATGTGCTTTGATTTTTGCTTCGAAGATAAGCAATTTGGGGAGATGGGTTTTAGCTTAAAAGATAAGGAATGTGGCCAGGCGCGGTGGCTCAATCCCAGCACTTTGGGAGGCCGAGGTGGGCAGATCACAATGTCAGGAGTTCGAGACCAGCCTGGCCAACATAGTGAAAACCTGTCTCTACTAAAAATACATAATTAGCTGGGCTTGGTGGCACGCCCCTGTAGTCCCAGCTACTCTGGAGGCTGAGGCAGAAGAAGCCCTTGAATCCGGAAGGCGGAGGTTGCAGTGAGCTGAGATCTGCCATTGCACTCCAGCCGGGGTGACAGTGCCAATTTATTCATTTTTTAAAGAATATTTTTAAGAATTTTTTTTTTTTCGGCCAAGAGCGGTGAGTGGCTCACGCCTGTAATCCCAGCACTTTGGGAGCCGGTGGTGGGTGGATCACCTGAGGTCAGGAGTTCGAAACCACCCTGACCAACATGGTGAAATCCTGTCTCTACTAAAAAAAAATTAGCCAGGCGTGGTGGTGCACGCCTGTAGTCCCAGCTACTCGGGAGGCTGAGGCAAGAGAATCACTTGACCCCTGGAGGTGGAGACTGCAGTGAGCCGAGATCGTGCCACTGCACTCCAGCCTGGGCAACAGAGTGAGACTCCATCTCAAAAAAAAAAAAATGTTCTGAAGTCAAATTTAATATTGGTTTAAGGTCTTATTTTTAGGTGCCTCAAATTTTTTAAAGTAATAAAATTATTGGATGTGTAACATGAAAACTTTCTAATTGGAATTGACTGGCAGCAGATGTCTTCAAGAAAATTAGCATTGGTGAGAGAGTGGACCGAGAGGATTAGGCTGGAAATCATCTGCTAATGCACTAGTTTCGTGACCTTAGTCTGGCTGCTTCACTTGTTAGGTCCTCTGTTTTCTTACCTGTTAAATGAGTAAATTTGATTACATGATCACTAAGGTGCCTTCCGCACTCAACTTATGCCATATTCAAGAAGATTTTCAAAATCACTCCGAAACTATTACAATTGAATTCAGTTTTTTTTTTTTTTTTTTTTTTTTTTTTTGAGACGGAGTCTCGCTCTGTCACCCAGGCTGGAGTGCGGTGGCCGGATCTCAGCTCACTGCAAGCTCCGCCTCCCGGGTTCACGCCATTCTCCTGCCTCAGCCTCCCGAGTAGCTGGGACTATAGGCGCCCGCCACCTCGCCCGGCTAGTTTTTTGTATTTTTTAGTAGAGACGGGGTTTCACCGTGTTAGCCAGGATGGTCTCGATCTCCTGACCTCGTGATCCGCCCGTCTCAGCCTCCCAAAGTGCTGGGATTACAGGCGTGAGCCACCGCGCCCGGCCCTTGAATTCAGTTTTTAATTGTTGACCCTCCTAATCTAGTAAAGTGTCTCTAACATCCATTAATATAGTGCCTGGAAACTTGCACCACTCATTCTCTGATCTCTAGCACACAGGTCTGGAAAATCTGACTTTTTTCTTTCTTTTTTTTTTTTTTTTTTTTTTTTGAGACGGAGTCTTGCTCTGTCACCCAGGCTGGAGTGCAATGGCCAGATCTCGGCTCACTGCAAGCTCCGCCTCCCGGGTTCACGCCATTCTCCTGCCTCAGCCTCCTGAGTAGCTGGGACTACAGGCACCCGCCACCTCGCCCGGCTAGTTTTTTTTTTGTATTTTTTAGTAGAGACGGGGTTTCACCGTGTTAGCCAGGATGGTCTCGATCTCCTGACCTCGTGATCCACCCGTCTCGGCCTCCCAAAGTGCTGGGATTACAGGCTTGAGCCACCGCGCCCGGCCTAAATCTGACTTAAGAGCCCAGGTAAACTATACCCTTGCCTGCATGAATTTGTTACTCCTTGCATTACATTATACTCTCATGCACTGTTATTAGGCCTGGCACTAAATTTGTATAGCCTGGGCAAGAGTGTGGCTATGGAGGTCCACACACCATCTGTCTAAATATTTAAAAAATAAATCAAGATAACAAACTTCTATAAAATACTTTCTATTCTACTTCCTTGACAGATCCACTTTCATATGATCTGGAAGTCCATGTTTGAATTTAGAGTTCTCAGAGTCCCCGGACTGACCCCATTCTCCTCCCATCCCCATCTTCATCACCTGCCACACCAAAAGGGGCTGTACATACACCCAACATGTCCAGGCATATGTCCATATCCCCCGCCGCCTGCAAATGGTGATGTGCAATTGGCAGCTCACTCTGCCCTCAGATCTAGCCAGTCTAAAAGAGGAGTGCAGGCTCCAGGCAGGCATGGCCCCTGACCTCATGGGCTCCTCATCCTTTACAGCAAGAGGAGGGCCAAGTAAACAGAGGCCCCTTACCCAGGTCTAAAGACAGTACTTGTCTGTTATAAAACATACGCAACTATCTTATTTTCTGTCCTGTGTAATTAGCCATTCCCTTTCAACTAGATTATTCTTGTCAACTCTTAACTGGCGGAGATTTTCTACCACTATCACCAATTTCTTTTAGCATAATCTCTCTATAATCTCATACAGGTTTTTTATTCTACAGCTAGAAAGCTCTTTTCAAGACCTCGGCCAGGTACAGTGGCTCATGCCTGTAATCCCAGCACTTTGGGAGGCCGAGGCAGGCAGATCACCTGAGGTCAGGAGTTTGAGACCAGCCTGGCCAACGTGGTGAAACTTTGTCTCTACTAAAAATACAAAAATTAGCTGGGCATGGTGGCACACCCTTGTAGTCCAGCTACTCGGGAGGCTGTGGTGGCAAATCGCCTGAATCTGGGAGACAGAGGTTGCAGCGAGCCGAGATCATGCCAGGGCACTCCAGCCTGGGCGACAGAGTGAGACTCCGTCTCAAAAAAAACGAAAAAAAGCCTGGATCTGACCACCTCTCTTGCCTTGCTTCAGACCTGAAGTCAATGGCTTTCAGTGCTCTCAAGACAAAAAACAAAATCCTTAATGTGTCCTATAAGACCCTTCATGATCTAGCCCCTTCTTCGTTCAAACTAAAAGATCTTTAATCTCCAGAATGCACGATGTTGTCTTTCAACATAGGAACATTGCATATGTGGTTCTCTCTACCTGATGTGCTTTTTCCTTTGGCTGTTGCCTATGTGATGATTTGGATAATGAACATAAGGGAAGCAGATATCATGAATACCTTCTATATTTCTAACCAGCAAAACTTGGACAGTGGGGCCATTCCCTGAGCCAAGAAACACTGGAAGAGTGACAAGTTTCAGGTACTCTTGGACCTTGGACCTGTTGAACATGAAGTGCGTTTTCTCATCTCCATTCCTTTTTGCTTTTCGGTCGTTGGTGTTGTCGACTCACTGGTTATCTGTTGCTTCCTTTTCCATTTCATTCCCTGTAACGGCTCTACCAAAAGCATGCTACCCTACCTACCCTACACCCTGCTTCTCCACCTTTTTTTTTTTTTTTTTTTTTTTTTGAGGTCGGGTCTCAGCTCTGTCACCCAGGCTAGAGTGCAGTGGCAGGCTCACAGCTCGCTGTAGCCTTGACCTCCTGGGCTCAAGCATTCCCCCCACCTCAGCCTCCCGAGTGGCTGGGACTAGGGCATGCGCCACCATACCCAGCTAATTTTTATATTTTTGTAGAGACAGGGCTTTGCCATGTTGTTGCCCAGGCTGGTCGAGAACTCCTGGGCTCAAACACTCTGACCACCATGGTCTCCCAAAGTGCTAGGATTAGAGACATGAACCAGCATGCCCAGCTGAAACTGGGTCTTTTATAAAGAACAGAAATTTATTTTCTCACAATTCTAGGGGCTGGAGGCCCAAGATCCTGGCACTGGCAGGTTCATTTGTTTGATATGGGCCACATCCTCCTGAGGGGAGGAACATATTGGCCTCACATGGTAGAAGGCAGAAGGTTAGCAGGCTGAAGGCTTCATGAGGCCTCTTTTATCTTATTTACTTATTTTGAGACAGAATCTTGTTCTGTCACCCAGGCTGGCGTGCAGTGGCGCAACTGCAGCCTCAACCTCCTGGACTAAAGTGATCCTACCACCTCAGCCTCCCAAGTAGCTAGGACTTCAGACACTCACCACAGCTCGCAGCTAATTTTTGTTTATTTTTTGTAGAGATGGGGCCTCACTGTGTTACCCAGGCTTGCCCATGAAGCCTCTTGTAATCCCATAAACCTCATTCACAAGAGAGCAACCCTTCTGGCCTAAACATCTCTTAAAAGCCCCACATCTTAATACCATTACATTGGCCATTAAGTTTCAACACCTGAATTTTGGAGGGGACACATTGAAACCGTAGCAATGGGTAAAAAATAATAATAAATCAGAGTCAGGTTGAATGTGAGATAATAGGAAGTGGAGGGGACTATAGAAAACTTGGAATGTGGTGTGTTTTCTACAATATACATTTGTGCTTCTCAGCGCTCGCTGATCGTTCCCTTATGGAAATAGTGGGCCTACTTGCTAAGTATGTAGACTTTTTAATGGGAAGTTTCCTAAACACCATGCAAGCCGAACAAAACATCTGTGAGTCAGATATAACCCACAGACGAGCAGGCTGACTTCCATCTAGAAAGGAGTAGCTTCGTTTTGTTAAGATAGTTTTGAGAGTTTGGTTTGTTTTCATGCACAACCCTGCCTTTGTCCATTGCTGGAATAGATGCTAATCGAATATATTCAAACTTCCAGCCACAACAAATGTGTGTTAGCAGTTTTTAGAGCTGTCCTCTGTGTATTTAAGGAGAGCAAACTGGGGGAAAATAGAGTTGAAAATTGTAGTAGAGGGATCAGCCACCGCTTAAAGGCTTCACTGAAGAGCCATTAGCAGCCACACAGCAGAAAGCAAAAGGTAGAAAGAGTAAAAGGGGCCAAATGGAGTAAATAGAAACTATCCATAAATGTCTCTCCTGGGGTTAATTATGCTGCCAGAATTTTCATATGGAAGAACATCAGCTCATTTTGATACTTATTTTAAGAAAAGGGATAGGAGGCCTGTAAAATGGGTATAAGGAGCCTTTTTCAATAATGTAAATCTCTGAAAAGAAAAGCTTAAGTTTTGTGGTTGTTAAAAAAACAAATGGTTTGTGGTTCTAGTCAATTCTCCAGGAAGAGGAAGCTATTTTAGGTAAGAACTGGTAGGTAGAGAGTAAAATGTATTTATCCACACCTCGAAGCCTAGGTGTGGCAAAGAAATGTAAGGAAAAATGATAGACTCATAGAATGTCCGAATTGCAAATGCAGCCCAGTACCTAATTTATTAATTTTCTTTACTATCCTTTACTTTCTTTTTGAACAGTGAATAACCTCCAGAGTAACCATTCTTGGCTTCATAGTTTGAGCCACACTGTCACACCACTTGTGGTTAAGAGGGTACTGTTCACTGAGTGCCTTGTGTATCTCTTATGTTTGTGGGTGTTTTGCATCATCCCAATTCTACAAAGCTTTCCAAGGCATTTTTCAAAACTGAGCTGGAATTTCATGTTTATTCTTACTCTACACCACTTTTCTTTCTAATATGTCCTATTTTGCAAGAGGAAGCAGAAGTCTAAAGCATCAGAATGTTAAATCCAGACATTGGTCAGGCCTCTTTAGAAGTTTAAGTTAATTAGAGTTTTATGTTCAGAAAATAGACATTCAAAAGAGATGCAGTGTTTCTTAGAGTGCTGGTAGATTCCAGCGCTTTTATCTCATAGAAAAGAACAGGTTTGAATGTGTCCCCAAAAGTTGTGTGTTCCCCAAAGTTCATGGCTTAGAAACTGAATCTCTAATGCAACAGTGTTGAGCGGTGGGGCTTTAAGAGGTGATGAGGTCATGAGGGCTCTGCCCCATGAAAGGATTAATGCCATTATCCAGGAGTAGATTAGTTTTTACGGGAGTGGGTTCCTGATAACTGATAACCCACAGTTAGAAGAGTGCAGTTTTGTACAAATACCACACATGGAGTAGGGCCAACAAATTACCAAACTACGACTGTCACAAAGTCATTCCATAATTTTAATTTTGCAGATTCTGCTTTGAAAAGCTTGTCTGTATGATTTATGTACAGTGCCTTGAGGTAACAATATGATGATATCCTAATATATATTTTGCCTCACATTCAAGTGCTGGCTCTTCTTGATTCCCCTCAAATTAATAACTACTTCTATACCATTAGCTTATACCAACAGCTAAGGACCCATCAAGGAAATAACCACTCTTTTGTTTAACTTTTAAAACTAACCCAGTAAGTCTCTTTACATATAATGCCTATTCTAAGGATTTTTTTTTTTTTTAGACAGAGTCTCACTCTGTCACCCAGGCTGGAGGGCAGTGGCGCGATCTTGGCTCACTGCAAGCTCCACCTCCCAGGTTCATGCCATTCTCCTGCCTCAGCCTCTTGAGTAGCTGGGACTACAGGTTCCCGCCACTACGCCCGGCTGATTTTTTGTATTTTTAGTAGAGACGGGGTTTCACCGTGTTAGCCAGGATGGTCTTGATCTCCTGACTTTGTGATCCACCCACCTCGGCCTCCCAAAGTGCTGGGATTACAGGTGTGAACCACCGCGCCTGGCCTATTCTAAGGATTTTAATCCTAATCTTTTCCCTATTTAATCTGTATAATTCATCTCAATGGGTGGAAAATACTAAGTTCTAATGTCACTGGGAGTTTTCTGCTAGTGAAAGTGTAGAATAAGGAGAGACAAATCAGATACCAAGAAACCTTGAATATCAAGACCTGAAACCTGAAGTAAAGGTTTGCCAAATCCAGCTTTGACAACATAGATGGACAAGTGCAAATGCAAGATAAAGGTGCTTTCTATTTGTTAAGTTCTTTTAACCTTAGGTGGGGTTTGTCCTGAAATCTTAATCTTGCCATCTGAGCTTACAAATACTGCCAGTATGCCTTACTCATCACTTTCATCTGTGTCAAATGTGTGAATAGTCTGGACACCCAGTTACTTTAGTTTCCTTACAGTAAACTGGCAGTACATGGCATAGATCCTGGAGGCACACAGTTTCTCTTAAAAGTTGTTTGATAGGCTGGGCGCAGTGGCTCACGCCTATAATCCCAGCACTTTGGGAGGCTGAGGCAGGTGGATCACCTGAGGCCAGGAGTTCGAGACCAACCTGGCCAACATGGCGAAACCCTGTCTCTACTAAAAGTACAAAATAAGCTGGGCATGATGGTGCATACCTGTAATCCCAGCTACTTGGGAGGCTAAGGCAGGAGAATGGCTAGAACCTGGAGGGTGGAGGTTGCAGTGAGCCTAGATCGCACCACAGCACTCCAGCCTGGGCAAAAGAGCAAGAATCCATCTCAAAAAAAAAAAGTTCACTTGATGATGCCAAGTGAAGTGATTCAATGGTTATAGGGAAAGAAACCTAAAATAATGCAGCACCAATATAAACTGCAGTATACAATTATAATATAGGTATTTGTGAATGAATAAATGTTTGGGGATTAAATACCTTTCTTTTTTTTGAAACAGGACCTTACTCTGTCACCCAGGCTGGAATGCAGTGGTGCGATGTCAGCTCACTGCAACCTCTGCCTCCCGGATTCAAGCAATTCTGTGTCTTAGCCTCCTGAGTAGCTGGGACTATAGGCACGCACCACCACACCCAGCTTATTTTTGTATTTTTTGTTGATAGGGTTTCGCCATGTTGGCCAGGCTGGTCTCGAATTCCTGACCTCCAGTGATTCGTCTGCTTCGGCCTCCCAAAATGCTGGGATTACAGGCGTGAGCCACAGTACCCAGCCTAAATACCATTTTTGACGTTCCAAATAGGGGTGTCAAACAGAAAAACCCAAATATGTTAGGGGGAAATGATTTTTTTTTTGAGGATATAAAAGGTAGTGTTATTTTTATTTCTATCAGCAGACTAATGTCTCTGACCACTTATGACAATTGAAAGCATAAGTCATATTTACATATATTGCCTCTCTCCCCCATAATCTGTTACGTTTGTAGTAACATTGTACTAGTTTTTTGTGTGTGGTTTTTTGTTTGTTCGTTTGCTTGCTTTTGCTAGTCAATGACATTATTTTCTACAGTTTCTTTATTCCTTGGTATACTACCACTTATGCTAGAAGTTCTTCTGTCACCATCCATTTATGGATTCACTTCTTCAGTTTATTGTCAAGTTTATTAAATAGTCTGCTTTTGACTGGGCACAGTGGCTCATGCCTGTAGTCCTAGCACTTTGGGAGGCCGAGGCAGGCGGATCACGAGGTTAGGAGTTCGAGACCAGCATGGCCAACATAGTGAAACCCCATCTCTACTAAAAGTACAAAAAAACAATTAGCTGGGTGTGGCAGTGGGCACCTGTAATTTCAGCTACTCAGGAGGCTGAGGCAGGAGAATCCCTTGAACCCAGGAGGCAGAGGTTTCAGTGAGCCGAGATCAAGCCATTGCACTCCAGCCTGGGCGACAGTGCAAGACTCCATCTCAAAAAAAAAAAAAAAAAAAAAAAAAAGTCTGCTTTTCTTATTTTCCACATATGTTAAGTGTTTAGTCAGTAAATGCTTAACAGCTACCTGTTGCCAGGCACAAGGCAGACCTGGTCTCTGTCCTCATGGAGTTAACTTTAATCACAAGATCTGTTTCCAAATAATCTCTTGTTTAAGACTGTGTTGCTCTGTTGTTCAAGACTGTGATCTCATTTATTACTGATGACAATCAAACAGTATTAAGTGTCTACAATGTGCCCAGCACTGTGTGACAATGTAATTAATAATATAATGAAATTAGTAGGCAAAGAACATGGGGAAAGACTTTCTAGGCTGAGGAACAAGCATTTGGAAAGAGATGGAGAGTAATGACACATTCAATGTGGTATTCTTTGTGAGAAGTTCATTGTGGTTCAAGGATAAAGGACACAAAGTGCCATAAAAGGAGAGGGCTCTCTAAAATGGGTGAGAGCCAGATTGTGTAAAGTGTTGCCCTTGACAGCCTTGGCATGCTGAAGAGTCAGTAAATACCTTTTGTTAACTTAAGGACTTTAATGAGGAAGAGTGAAAAATGTTCACATAACCATTTTCACTACCTGCTAATTCCTCACAGACTTCACCAGGTACTGCTTTCTAACTTCAGTTGGCCAGATCCACATGTCAGATCAGACCAATTTGCCTTTTGACTACCCATGTAATACTTAAACACTGTTGCCGTTATCATAGCTTTTCTTCAAACCAAATAATATTAGGGACAATTGAAATTTGGGAATTAGATTTACCTTTGCTGCTACTAAGTAATTGTCAGAATTTTAAATGTCATATTCATTTTACACAGCTAATCTCTTTAGCTTTCCTATGTATATTCCTACTTATGATTACTTGTAATTCTCATCTGAAAGCATTAAAATATTTTGAAAGTAAGACAGTAAAATTGTGAAATACTTTGGTATTGGTTACAAAACAGTACTTAGGTACCTTGTTCCTGATTTTTCTGTATTTTTTAAAAATAAGGCCAGGCACAGTGGCAAATGCTTATATTCCCAGCTACCCAGTAAGCTGAAGCAAGAGGATCACTTGAGCCCAACCTGGGCAGCATAGTGAAACCCCAGTCACCAATTAAAAACAAACAAACAACAACCAAAAAAAAGAGTATATTTTTTGAAGATATTTTACCACATATACAGAAGCAAACAAAGAGGGCGAGGAACTGTTTAAAATAATGTTAAGCAAAATAAAACCAAAGAAAATTTAAGTAATAGTTAATAGTTATTGTTATAGAAGAGATCAAGTTACTACCCCATTCTCAAAAAAGAAAATCTGCAAGTAGACAGTTTGCGGTGCTAGAGTAAGCTTTTCCTTAATTTCAGAAAGCCTGTATTAGGCATTTACTTTATGCCAAACCCCATTTTAGTGACTGGAAATATAAAATAAATGAAACACAGTCCCTGCTCTCAGTGGACTTGTTGTCTAGGGAATGTTAAGTAGAACCACCTGAAATTGCATTGTTTTTGTAGGCCAGCTATCGGTTCCACCTGACATATGCGTAAACAGAAATTTGCAATAATAAAGATATGACCAAGGTGCTACTGGCACTGACAAAATGCTTCATGCTGCCTAGAGCAGTCAGTGAAGGCTCCCCAGGGGAGATGACGTTTGAACCGAGTTTCGGAGGATGATTGGAGTTTACCACGTGTTCATAGGAAGCAAGGAGAATGAGGGCATTCCAGTAGCAGGAGACAGCATGCATAGAGTTGTTGAATGAAGAAAGAGCCTAGCGCACAAGGGAAACTGCAAAAGTTCAGACTGGTTGGAATGCTGGAAATATTGTGAATGACAGGAGATGAGACTGGCGAGAAAACAGAGGTCAGATTGTGGAAGGTTGTCAAGCCAAAGAGTTTGATTTTATTCTTGAGATTGATGAGATGTGTGTAATCCAGGAATGTGCAAGACAATCTATAAGGGTTCAGAAAACATACTGATTCTATGTACAGTTACCTTTGTCTTAATTTTAAAATTTCAAATTGTGTAGGAGTTACAGTGTGTATAATTGTTATTATAGTACTGGATCAAAATAATTTATAAATAAATACAGACATAATATAGTGTATTACAGGTTAAATTGTGTACCTCAAAAATTCATGTTTAAGTTCTAACCCCCATTATCTCAAACTGTGACCTTATTTGGAAATACGATCATTGCAGATGTAATAGTTAGTGAGGTCAAGTTAAGAAGCAATAGGAGGCCAGGCATGGTGGCTCACACCTGTAATCCCAGCACTCTGGGGAGGCCAAGGTGGGTGGATCACCTGAGGTCAGGAGTTCAAGACCAACCTGGGCAACATGGTGAAACTCCGTCTCTACCAAAAATACAAAAATTAGGCTGGACGTGGTAGCTCACACCTGTAATCCCAGCACTTTGGGAGGCCGAGGCAGACGGATCACCTGAGGTCAGGAGTTCGAGACCAGCCTGGCCAACATAGTGAAACCCTGTCTCTACTGAAAATACAAAAATTATTTTGTATTTTGGTGGCAGACACCTGTAATCCCAGCTACTCGGGAGGGTGAGGTGGGAGAATCGCTTAAAACTGGGAGGTGGAGTTTGCAGTGAGCCACACCACTACACTCCAGCTTAGGAGACAGAGCGAGACTCTGTCTCAAACAAACAAACAAACAAAAGTGAAAGAAAAAAAGAAGCAATAAGGTGGTCCCCCAATCCCTAATCCAGTATGACTCATGTCCTTCCAAGAACAGAAAATTTGAACACAGACACACAAACAGGAAGAATGCCTATGCCTTTTGAAGGTAAAGGCGGACATTGGGGTAATGCTTTTACAAGCCAAGGAACTCCAAAGGTAGCCAGCAAACTGTCAGAAGCAAGGGGAGGGTCCTGGGACATATTCTCCTCACAGCCCTCGGAAGAATCAGTCCTGCTCACCTTGATCTTGGACTTGCAGCCTCCGGAACTGTGAGGCAAATGTCTGTTGTTTAAACTATCCAGTTTGTGATACTTTGTTACAGCAGCCCTAGCAGATTGAGATACTTGGTTAAAAACTTCAGGCAACACTGATGAGATGATGCAAAGGCTTTGAAGAGTCGGTTTATGTTTAAGAGTCCAAATTATGAATGTCCTATCTTTATACAGTCTCTGTATTCAAGAATTGACCTTAGGCTAGGCACAGTAGTTCACGCCTGTAATCCCAATACTTTGGAATGCCAAGGCAGGAGGATTGCTTGAGGTCAGGAGTTTGAGATCAGCCCTCGTGTATTAGTCCATTCTCATGCTGCTTATAAAGACATACCCAAGACTGGGTAATTTATAAAGAAAAAGAAGTTTAGTGGACTCACAGTTCCACGTGGCTGGAGAGGCCTCACAATCATGGCGGAAGGTGAAAGGCACGTCTTAGGTGGCGGCAGACAAGAGAGAAATGAGAGCCAATCTAAAAGGGAAACCCCTTATGAAATTGTCAGCTCTCGTGAGACTTATTCACCACCATGAGAACAGTGTGGGGAAACTACCCCCATGATTCAGTTATCTCCCGCCGGGTCCCTCCCACCACACATGGGAGTTCTGGGAGCTACAATTCAAGATGAGATTTGAGTGGGGACAAAGCCAAACCATATCACCTTTCCTCTACTAAAAATTAAAATTAAAAAATTAAGCTGGCATGATACTATATGTCTGTAGTTCTAGCTAGTTGGGATGCCAAGGTGGGTGAATTGCTTGAGCCCCGGAGGTTGAGGCTGCAGCGAGTCATGATCATGCCACTGCACTCCAGCCTGCACAACAGAGCAAGGCCCTGTCTCAAGAAACAATAAAAAAATAATTTAACTTAAGGTGATGTCTTGACTGCAGTATTTATTCTACTTTTTAAAGCCATTATGGTGGGAAAACAATTTGTTTACATTTGTAGTATAGTTTATGTTAAAGATTGAAGAAACTGGGAAATATTTTATCTTTAACTCAAAACAGGATGGTGATATGCAACAGTTTTAGGCAAAAAACATTTACATTTAAGAAAAAAAGTATCATTTAATCCCATTAGGCGGAAGTGGAGCCACAAGCAAAAACAGGGCTGGTTATGGATGTAGGTTTCCCTTTCTGTTCATATGTTGAAACCTAATTCCCAATGTGATGGGTTTTGGAGACGGGATCTTTGGGAGGTAATAGGTCATGAGGGTGGAACCCTCGTGGATGGGATTAGTGCCATATAAGAAGAGTCCAGAGAGCTAGCTCACTCCCTTTCTGCCATGTAAGGATACAAGAAGTCGGCCTGGAAAAGAACCCTCACCAGAACCCTACACTGGCACTCTGATCTTGGACTTTCAGCCTCCAGAGCTGTGAGAAATAAATTGTCTTTAAGTCATCCAGTTTATGGTACTTTGTTACACCAGCCCAAACTGACTGAAGATGGGGTCCTAGCAAGCAAAATCATAGCTGTGAAGACTGTAATAGTATCTCATCAGCATAGGGAGGGCTATAGGCAAAACATGCACTAGTCTAGCTACTTAATCTTCAAGTATTAAGGACAACCTGTCCTTTTTATACAAGTCATACATTAGACATGTGCCTAAGATTGCAAAACACTGTGATTGAGTTTTCAAGGCTAGGGATACACCTCAAACTCAGATGTACTTCTTTGGTGCCTATTTGTAAGTCAGCAAAATCCAGAATTCAATAATATGTTAATTAATGTATTAATATGAAAATATTTTTGTGCATTATATTTTCTGCATTTTAGATCTTTGTGTGCCGTGGAATATTTGATGATTTTTGGCTTTACTTAGGTTAAGTCAACCAAAGCATTTTGAAATGCTGCTTTTTTTTTTTAATTCACGTGTATTTGTGGGTTTTTGTTTTTGTTATTATTGTTGTTTGAGACAGGGTCTTACTCTGTCACGCAGGCTGGAGTGCAGTGTCACAATCACAGCTCATTGCAGCCTCAACCTCCCAGGCTTGGGTCATCCTCCCACCTCAGCCTCCTGAGCAGCTGAGATTATAGGTGCCCACCACCATGCCCATCTCCTTTTTGTATTTTTAGTGGAGACGGAATCTCACCATGTTGCCCAGGCTGGTCTTGAACTCCTGGGCTCAAGTGATCTGCCCTCCTCGACTTCCCAAAGTGCTAGGATTACAGGTATGAGCCACCACACCAGGCCTAAATCCACATGTATTTGTAATAGTTTTGCCATTGTTTAGACAGGTAGTTTTTAGATTTTTTAAAGTAATAGAAGAAGCCTTTCTTTCAACTAAATCTTATGTGGAAGTCCAATATGCAGCAGTTACGTTAGGCAGTCATAGAGGACTGGCCATTTATAAAAAATATACCCTTGTTTTAAATCTTTGTTTCTTGTATTTAGTCTTGAAGTTCATGTTTTATGACTACGTATTCTATGTTTATTTTATAGCGTGTTAGTAAAATGAAAGGAATTTACATGGATGGGGATGATAAAGATGCTACTGACCTATTATTATAGGGCCTATGCTTGGAGTTGCTTTTCAGTAATGGGATTGGATTTTTAAGAATCCATCTATCAGGCTGGGTGCGGTGGCTGACGCCTGTAATCCTAACACTTTGGGAGGCTGAGGCAGGCAGATCACGAGGTCAAGAGATCGAGACCATCCTGGCCAACATGGTGAAACCCCATCTCTACTAAAAATACAAAAATTAGCTGGCTATGGTGCCGCATGCCTGTAGTCCCAGCTACTCAGGAGGCTGAGGCAGGAGATTTGCTTGAATCCGGGAAGCAGAGGTTGTAGTGAGCTAAAAAAAAGAATCCATCTATCATCTGGCTGGGCATGATGGCTCACACCTGTAATCCCAGCACTTTGAGAGGCCAAGGAGGGAGGATCACGAGGTCAAGAGATCGAGACCATCCTGGCCAACATGATGAAACCCCGTCTCTAATAAAAATACAAAAATTAGATGGGTGTGGTGGTGGGCGCCTGTAATCCCAGCTACTTGGGAGGCTGAGGCAGGAGAATCGTTTGAATCGCTAGCTGAGATCATGCCACTGCACTCCAGCCTGGGCAACAGAGTGAGACTTCGTCCCAGAAAAAAAAAAGAATCCATCTATCCTCTTTAATTTAGTCCCCTTTGTGGCCACACAGCAGTCTGTGTCCTACACCCACTTGGTCAAGAATATGTGTACTACTCACAAAAATGTATTTCTCAGTAAGTGACTCCCCTCTCTCTCCTTTCACCACTGTTCTTTTAACAATTTTTGTTTGTGCACTATTCATTTAACTGTAACTTTGCCACCTTTGGACTCTAATAGACTCAAAACCTGTTTGTCCAGTTTAGTGTATGTTTGTTTTAGTCCCTCACCCATGACTTACAATCATATTACTGTAAGCTGATATTTGGAACTACATATACCTTTCATATGTTTCTTTTTAAATTTTTTTTCTTTTTGCAAGTAGTTTCAGGATCTATATTTTGTTTGTTTGTTTTTGAGACCGAGTCTCGCTCTGTCTCCCAGGCTGGAGTGCAGTGGCATGATCTCAGCTCACTGCAACCTCTGCCTCCTAGGTTCAAGCAATTCTCCTGCCTCAGTCTCCCAAGTAGCTGGGATTACAGGCACCCGCCACCACACCCGGCTAATTTTTGTATTTTTAGTAGAGACGGGGTTTAACCAAGTTGGCCAGGCTAGTCCCGAACTCCTGACTTCAGGTGATCTACCCGCCTTGGCCTCCCAAGTGCTGGGATTACAGGCGTGAGCCACCGTGCCCAGCCTATATATGTTTAAATTGTCATAAAAGCTAACACGCTTTGGGAGGCCGAGGCGGGTGGATCATGAGGTCAGGAGATTGAGACCATCCTGGCTAACATGGTGAAACCCCGTCTCTACTAAAAATACAAAAATAATAAGAATAATTTAGCCGGGCGAGGTGGCGGGCGCCTGTAGTCCCAGCCACTCGGGAGGCTGAGGCAGGAGAATGGTGTGAACCCAGGAGGCAGAACATGTAGTGAGCCAAGATCACACCACTGTACTCTGGCCTGGGAGACAGAGTGAGAATCCGTCTCAAAAAAAAAAAAAAAAAAATACCCAACACCATTTGGGGATGTTGGGGATAGCAGTGGAATGTTTCAGAATTAAGAGTTTTTGTATTTGTGGTATTCTCAGATGGCTCATTTTTCCAAGATCATGCTATGTCAAGTGGCTAGTCTGATAGCCCATAAGCCATAGTTCAGGGACGTTTTTACCTTTTTCTAAAGGGTACATATAAAAAGATATAAAGAACAAACTATTCAGATAGTTTGGCATCAGTGAGTCATTTCAATAAAAATATACTCTGAGTCTTCCTTCTTTTAGCAAATGTTTATTGAGCTCCTACTATGTGCTAGCAGTCATTATGCTAAGTTTTAAGTATACAGTAGCAAACTAAATGAACATAATAATCCAGGCCTCATGGGATAAATTACAGCAAAAAAAATTATATGCATAATACATTCATACATGTATAAAATCTTCATACCAATTACAAAGGAAATAAACAGGGCTCTACAGAGAGAGTTAAAGAAGCTACTCTAAATAAAACAGAAAAGGAATGAGAAATGAAAGGAATTCTAGAATTCCAGCATTCTAGCTGGGTGCCGTGGCATGCACCTGTAGCCCCAGCTACTCAGGAGTCTGAGGCAGGAGGACCCCACGATCCCAGAAGTTCAAGTCTAGCCTAGGCAACATAGTGAGACAGAGCGAGAATCCGTCTCAAAAAAACAAACAAAAAAAAACCCAACCAAAAGAAAAGAAATAAAAATTAAAACTGCGTTATAGGCTGGGTGCGGTGGCTCGCGCCTGTAATCCCAGCACTTTGGGAGGCCGAGGCGGGTGAATCACGAGGTGAGGAGACCGAAACCATCCTGGCTAACACGGTGAAACCCCGTCTCTACTAAAAATACAAAAAAACTAGCCGGGCGAGGTGGCGGGCGCCTGTAATCCCAGCTACTCGGGAGGCTGAGGCAGGAGAATGGCGTGAACCCGGGAGGCGGAGCTTACAGTGAGCCGAGATCCGGCCACTGCACTCCAGCCTGGGCGACAGAGCGAGACTCAGTCTCAAAAAAAAAAAAAAAATACTTTAAAGAACAAGTGGGCCGGGCGCGGTGGCTCAAGCCTGTAATCCCAGCACTTTGGGAGGCCGAGGCAGGTGGATCACGAGGTCAGGAGATCGAGACTATCCTGGCTAACATGGTGAAACCCCGTCTCTACTAAAAATACAAAAAACTAGCCGGGCGTGGTGGCGGGCGCCTGTAGTCTCAGCTACTTGGGAGGCTGAGGCGGGAGAATGGCGTGAACCCGGGAGGCGGAGCTTGCAGTGAGCCGAGATCACGCCACTGCACTCCAGCCTGGGAGACACAGCGAGACTCCGTCTCAAAAAAAAAAAAAAAAAAAAAAGAACAAGTGGAGGCCAAGTGTAATGGCTCATACCTGTAATCCCAGCACTTTGATAGGCCGAGTCAGGTGGATCACCTGAGATTAGGAGTTTGAAACCAGCCTGGCCAACATGGTAAAACCCCATCTCTACTAAAAATACAAAAATTAGCTAGGCGTGGTGGTGGGTGCCTGTAATCCCAGCTACTCAGGAGGCTGAGGCGGGAGGATCCCTTGAGCCCAGGAGGGAGAGGTTGAGGTGAGCCGAGATCGCGCCACTGCACTCCAGCCTGGGCGACAGAGCAGGATTCCATCTCGCAAAATAATAATAATAATAATAATAATAATAATAATAATAAAGTTTATATGGAGGAGGGAAAAGACCAAGAATAAGCAACGCAATACTGAAGAAGATTAACAAAGTTAGAGGATGGCACTACCCAACTTCAAGGCTTTCTGGCTGGGCATGGTGGTTCACACCTATAATCCCAGCACTTTGGGAGGCCGAGGCAGGTGGATCACCTGAGGTCAGGAGTTCGAGACCAGCCTGACCAACATGGTGAAACCCTGTCTCTACTAAAAATTCAAAAATTAGATGGGCATGGTGGTGGGTGCCTGTAATCCCAGCTACTCAGGAGGCTGAGGCGGGAAAATTGCTTGAATCTGGGAGGCGGAGGTTGCAGTGAGCCGAAATCTCGCCACTGCACTCCAGCCTGGGCAACAGAATGAGACTCCATCTCAAAAAAAAAAAAAAAGACCTACTGTAAAGCTTCAGTAAGCAGGCGCCTGTAATCCCAGCTGCTCTGCAGGCTGAGGCAGAGAATTGCTTGAACCCGGTAGGCAGAGGTTACAGTGAGCTGAGATCGCACCACTGCACTCTACCCTGGGCAACAGAGTAAGTCTCCATCTCAAAAAAAAAAAAAAAAAGTCATATGTCTAGATATAAAATGCAATGCAAAAGCCTTAAAACACCTAAAAGATAAGACAGAATTAAATCCAGATGACCTAGGGTTTTGCGATGACCTTTTAGGTACAACACCAAAGGCATGATACATGAAAGAAAGAACCAATAAGTCCAATAAGTTGGACTTCCTTAAAATTGAAAATTTGTGCTCTGGAAAAGACACTGTCGAGTGGATAAAAAGAGAAGCCACAGATTGGGAGAAAATGTTTGTAAGACATATCCGATAAAAGACTGTTATCTAAAATAGACAATAAATTCTTTGAGAGGGAGTCTTGCTCTGTGGCCCAGGCTGGAGGGCAGTGGCGCGATCTCGGCTCACTGCAAGCTCCGCCTCCCAGGTTCACGTCATTGTCCTGCCTCAGCCTCCCGAGTAGCTGGGACTACAGGCGCCCTCCACCACGCCCGACTACTTTTTTTGTATTTTTAGTAGAGATGGGGTTTCACCGTGTTAGCCAGGATGGTCTCAATCTCCTGACCTCCTGATCCGCCCGCCTCGGCCTCCCAAAGTGCTGGGATTACAGTTGTGAGCCACCACGCCTTGCCGACAAAGAATTCTTAAAACTCATCAATAAGAAAACACCCAATTAAAAAATGTACCGGGCTGGGCCCGATGGCTCACGCCTGTAAGCCCAGTACTTTGGGAGCCCAAGGCTAGTGTATCATTGGAGCCCAGAAGTTTGAGACCAGCCTGGCCAGCATGGAGAAACCCCCGTCTCTACTAAAAATACAAAAATTAGCCAGGCATGGTGGCGTGTCACTGTAGTCCCAGCTACTCACTTGGGAGGCTGAGGTGGGAGGATCACTTGAGCCTGGGAGGCGGAGGCTGCAGTGAGCTGAGACCACACCACTACACTTCAGCCTGGGCAACAGTGAGACCCCATCTCAAAAAAAAAAAAGGACCAAACAACACCTTGAAAGACATCACACTGAAGAAGATATTCAGGTGAGAAATAAGCATATGAAAAGATGCTGCATGTGCAGGATCTGAATTTTTTTCTAAGAAGGAAAGAAAAAGATGCTGCGCATCGTATGTCATCAGTGAAATGCAAACACAATAATACCTCACCAAAACCTATGATGAGGATGATATGTTTGTTTGTTTACTTGTTTGTTTGTTTTTGAGATGGAGTCTCGCTCTGTCACCCAGGCTAGAGTGCAGTGGCGCGATCTTGGCTCACTGCAACCTCTGCCTGGAAGGTTCAAACAATTCTTCTGCCTCAGGCTCCCAAGTAGCTGGGACTACAGGCGCGTGCCACCATGCCCAGCTAATTTTTTTTTGTATTTTTAGTAGAGACGGGGTTTCACCATGCTGGCCAGGCTGGTCTCGAACTCCTGACCTTGTGATCCACCTGCCTCAGCCTCCCAAAGTGCTGGGATTACAGGTGTGAGCCACCATGCCTGGCCCGATATGTTTTTTAAAGACAGAATCTCATTCTGTTGCCAAGGCTGAAGTACAGTGGTATGATCATAGCTCACTGCAGTCTCAACCTCCTGGCCTCAAGCAGTCCTCCCACTTCAGCCTTGCAAAGTGTTGAGATTACAGGTGTGAGTCACAGTGCCCATCCTACACACCTATTAGAATGACCAAAATCCAGAACACTGGCAACATCAAATGCTGGAGAGGATGTGTAGCAACAGGAACTCTCATTCGTTGCTAGTGGGAATGTAAGATGGAAGACTATGTAAGGCAGTTTGGCAGTTTATTAAAAAACGAAACAGGCCAGGCACAGTGGCTCATGCCTGTAATCCCACTGAGATCACGCCAGTGCACTCCAACATGAGCGACAGAGTGAGACTCCATCTCAAAAAAATAAAAATAAAAATAAATTAAAAATGTAACATACTCTTACCCCATGATCTAGCAATCACGCTCCTCGGTATTTAACGAGGAAGCTTTGGCATTTACCAAAGAAGTTGAAAGCTTATGTCCACACAAAAGCGCACACATAGTTTTTGTTGTTTTTTGGGTTTTTGTTTGTTTTTTGAGACAGGGTCTCATTATGTCACCCAGACTGAAGTGCAACGGTGCAATTATAGCTCATTGCAGCCTCAAACTCCAGGACTCAGGTGATTCTCCTACCTCAGCCTCCTGAGTAGTTAGGATTATAGGCATGTGCTACCACACCAGGCCGGAAACTTCTATTAGATATCCTTTTGTAGCTATTGAGTTTTAAGTTGTATGAATGCATTGCATTGCATTTCAAATTTAAAATACAATTTTAAAAATAAGAATGTTAACTAGACAATTATGTAATAAAGACTTTGCCTGCCAGAATTTTAGTAAAATGTATTTATTTGGTTTTCAATCATTTTAAAAATTCTTCATTTCTTGAAGATTTATCTAATTTCTCTACCAAGTGTACACAGTAAAAACAGCAACAAGAAAATTACCATCAGGGAGACATCAAAGCAGTATAATGAAACTAGTTTAGCAAGAAAGGGTGCAAATAAGAAACGAATACTCAGAGGATCTCAGCTTTTTATTTTTAAAAAATTGAAAGATTAGTACAATGAACATGCATATTAGATTTTATGAATTAAATATGTTACAGGACCATTTTGGAGAGAATTATGTATCTCATGGTGGGGATTCCTGGGGAATCTTTAATGCAGGATAAACTCCAAGGGCCAGAAAAGCTGTTCACCACACTTTTTCTCCTACCTTTTGCCCCACACAATCCCTTACTTATAGAGGAACTGCCCTTATTCAGTAGCTGTTCTTGCTTATTCAGCTCCTTATTCAGGAGCTGTTCGCTGTTCTTGCTAGCCTACGTCCCAAAGAAGACCCAAAAAATACACCGTTTTTTCTTTTTTTTTTTTTTTTTTTTTTTTTTTTTTTGAGACGGAGTCTCGCTGTGTCTCCCAGGCTGGAGTGCAGTGGCGTGATCTCGGCTCACTGCAAGCTCCGCCTCCCGGGTTCACGCCATTCTCCTGCCTCAGCCTCCCAAGTAGCTGAGACTACAGGCGCCCGCCACCACGCCCGGCTAGTTTTTTTGTATTTTTAGTAGAGACGGGGTTTCACCATGTTAGCCAGGATAGCGTTTTTTCTTAAAAACATTCTTCACACTTGGTCTGATGATTTTTACTTGTTAAATGTAATCCGTTGTCCGGGCGCAGTGGCTCACACCTGTAATCCTAGCACTTTGGGAGGCTGAGGCAGGTGGATCACCTGAGGTCAGGTGTTCAAGACCAGCCTGGCCAAATGGCAAAACCCGGTCTCTGTTAAAAATACAAAAATTAGCTGGGTGTGGTGGCAGGCGCCTATAATCCCAGCTACTTGGGAGGCTGAGGCAGGAGAATCGCTAGAACCCAGGAGGCAGAGGTTGCAGCAAGCCAAGATCACGCCATTGCACTCCAGCCTGGGTCAAAGAGCGAAACTCTGCCTTTAAAAAAAAAAAAAAAAAAAAAGCAGGCCGGGCGCGGTGGCTCAAGCCTGTAATCCCAGCACTTTGGGAGGCCGAGACGGGCGGATCACGAGGTCAGGAGATCGAGACCATCCTGGCTAACACGGTGAAACCCCGTCTCTACTAAAAAATACAAAAAACTAGCCGGGCGAGGCGGCGGGCGCCTGTAGTCCCAGCTACTCGGGAGGCTGAGGCAGGAGAATGGCGTAAAACCCGGGAGGCGGAGCTTGCAGTGAGCTGAGATCCGGCCACTGCACTCCAGCCTGGGTGACAGAGCGAGACTCCGTCTCAAAAAAAAAAAAAAAAAAAAAAAGCAATCCATTGAAAACTTTTTCTTCTCAGTTATTTCTAATTAATTAAGTATAAAATTGAATTCAATTGTTTCAATAATAGTATATACAGAATTCTAAATTATAACTCCATCAGTTTCTTTAAAGCTTTTTGGTTTAACCTTTTCACAATATTTGGTCTCTACTTCCATTGCTATGCAATTTGTTGAGGCAGGATATCTCTCTGGAGTGGAGTAGCGCAGTCACAGCTCACTGCCCCCTCGACATCCTGGGCCCAAGTGACCATCTCACCTCAACCTCTCGAGTAGCTGGGACCACAGGTGCGCACCACCATGACCAGCTAATTTTCTCTATTTATTGTAGAAATAGGGTCTTGCTTTGTTGCCTAGGCTGGTCTCAAACTCCTGGGTTCAAGCGATCCTTCCACCTCGGCCTCCCAAAGTGCTGGGATTGCAGGTGTGAGCCCCCACACCTGACCTGTTTGTTTTTTCAATCCCATGATTTACCTTTCTGTGTCACCTATACCTGAGACTTGGTAACCATCTCTTCACATACTTACAGTTAATTGTTCATCATTCATCACACCTGGATGTCTTGCAGTTGACCGAACTTGCCCAATTCTTTTCACAATTTCCCATAGGTCTAATTTCACAAACCTTTAATCAGTTGCTGTTCTCTGAATACTGTCCAAGTCTTTTCTCTTTATATAGTATGACATGTAAAATTAAATATAGTTTGTTCCAACTGAAGCCTGCCCAGTGCCAAGTAAAGCAAAAATAATTGCTTCCCTCCTTTTTCATGCATATGCCTTAATACAATCCTAGGAAATATTTGTCTCTTATTTCAACTCACCTAACTTAACACCAACCATAATTGTTGGCTCTCCCTTGGCTGTTTCATCTACAGCTGCCTTTCCAGTATTTCCACATGCTTGCTGCAATTCAGTAGCATGTTAAAAGTTACATGTTACATTTCTAAGAGGATTTCTTTCACACATTTTTTATTTAAAAATTGCCCCATGAACAATGTGAATGTAGTGTTTGGGGCCTCAAGAACTAAGGCTTGAACAATTCCAAGTACTTTTGTGGTGGGACCTGGAAAGACGGATTTAGATGGAGAGGTACCGGGAGAGACTGCTGAAAACTGGAGGAAGATGGCTGCCTTTGGTTTTCTCTTTGTTTTTGTTTTTTGAGACAGAGTTTCGCTCTTGTGGCCCAGGCTAGAGTGCAGTGGTATGATCTCGGCTCACTGCAACTTCCATCTCCCGGGCAAGCGATTCTCCTGCCTCAGCCTCCAGAGTAGCTGGGACTACAGCCACCTGCCACCACGCCCAGCTAACTATGTATTTTTAGTAGAGATAGGGTTTCACCATGTTGGCCAGGCTGGTCTCAAACTCTCGACTTCAGGTAATCTGCCCGCCTTGGTCTCCCCGAGTGGTGGGATTACAGGTGTGAGCCACCATGCCCGACCAACTGCCTTTGTTTTCTCCTGTCACAGTTCTTTGGTTGTAAGCAAGGGAAACTAATTTCAGCTAACGTAAGCAAAGGGGAATTTGTTGGAACTGTATCAGAGGATTTTTCAGTTGACTGGAGAATCATGCTCAGAAACTGCAAACACCAAGAATGCTCCCAAAAGTAGGAATCTCAGCCATAGTTTATAGAAGAAGAGAGCCGGGTGTGGTGGTTCACGACTATATCTCAGTGCTTTGGGAGGCTGGAGGTGGGAGGATTGCTTGAGGCCAAGGGTTGAACATCAGCCTGGGCAACATAGTGAAACCCTGTCTCTACGAAAAATAAGTTTAAAAAATAAGCCAGGCACAATGGCACGCTCCTGTAATCCTAGCTACTCAGGAGGCTGAGAGACGATTGCTTGAGCCCAGGAGTTCAAGGCTGCAGTGAGTTATGACTGCACCACTGTACTCCAGCCTGGGCATCAGTGTGAGACCTTGTCTCTTTAAAAAAAAAAAATCATAGTGTCCATCTTTGGGGACTCTTCCTTGGTTCTTCCCCAGTTTCAAGTTCTAAACAACCCTGGACACTGGATGTGAGGCACTGTGGGGGATTCTAAGAGTAAAAATACACAACCAGTACCCTTCAGGATGTTACAATCTAGGAAGGATAGAAAGATGCACGAATAATGAAATATAAACCCAAGTGTTAAATATGCTCTAAGAAAAGTAAAATGGGGCCAGGCACGCAGGCTCATACCTGTAATCCCAGCACCTTGGGAGACTGAAGCAGGAGGATCACTTGAGCCTAGGAGTTTGAGACCAGCCTGGAAAACATGGTGAGACCATCCTGGAAAACACAGTGAGACCCCGTCTCTAGTTAAAAATAATAATAATAATAATAATAATTTTTAAAAAATAAAGTAAACCGGGCTTAACGGCGTGAGCCTGTTGTCCCAGCTACTTGGGAGGCTGAGGCAGGAGAATTGCTTGAACCCGGAAGGCGGAGGTTGCAGTGAGCCAAGATGGTGCCACTGCACTCCAGCCTGACAACAGAGTGAGACTCCGTCTCAAAAAGAAAAAAAAGAAAAAGTAAAATGTTCTAAAAGCCAAGTTCCCAATTGTCTCCTGGTTGCAGAGAAATAGATGTTCCCAGTAACTCTCATGGTAACTACGGTTGCCATAAGGTGCATTTAGACTAGCTTTAACAACCTCTCAATTATTTTTTCATTGAACTTCTTCACTCAGATACTACAGTATTTCCAGACAGGTAAGTCCCCTAACCTATGTAAAAGTCCCCTTAGTGCTTGTTTTATCTTCACCCTAGGAAATCTCACATTCAGAGGATACCTCATCAGCTTCATCTGCTCAGATGTCCTCTTGCTCAGCACTTGCAACATTAGTGAAATGACACATTGGTATGTCACTTTTTTGTTTCTTTTCTTTTTTTTTTTTTGAAACGGGGTTTGGCTCTTGTTGCCCAGGCTGGAGGGCAATGGCGTGATCTCACTGCAACCTCCACTTCCTGGGTTCAATCAATTCTCCTGCCACAGCCTCCCAAGTAGCTGGAATTACAGATGTGTGCCACCACGTCCTACTAATTTTGTATTTCTTTACTAGTGATGGGGTTTCACCATGTTGGTCAGGCTGGTCTTGAACTCCTGACCTCAAGTAGATCCACCTACCTTGGCCTCCCAAAGTGCCAGAATTACAGGCATCAGCCACCATGCCCAGCACCCCCCACTTTTTTTTTTTTTTTTTTTTGTCTTTAGCAGAGACGAGGCCTTGCTATGTTGCTCAGGCTGGTCTTGAACTCCTGAACTCCTGAGCTCTCACCTTAGCCTCCAAAAGTGCTGGGATTACAGGCCTCAGCTACCATGCCTGTCCACATTTTGTTTTTTTGTTTTGGTTTGGTTTGGGTGTGTCATATTTTGATATTAGATGATCCAAAATAATTTATCTTGGTATGCAAGATGTTCAAGGAACAAACAAACAAAAATAAACAAGCATCTATAATAAGGTACCAAAGTTTTGAATTATTTATCTGTGTATATGTATGTATACACACACAGACTATTATGAGGCATTTTAGAAATCACTTTCTCACATGCATTCCAATATAATTTCCTGAGAAAGGAGTTTCATGCAGGGAATTATACATAAACCACAACCTATTTTTATGGCCATTTTGAATTACCTTTTGTATTTCAAATTCACTTTTTAAAGCTTCACCCATGGGGCGGGAGGACTGCTCGAGCCCAGGGATTCAGGACAGCAGAGAGGTGTGACCATGCCACTGCACTCAAGCATGGGCAACAAAGTGAGACCCCCATCTCTAAAAAATTTAATAAATAAAGGAAACTTCACTCATGCCCACAGAAGAGAAAATTGTGAGTGAGTGCATCAACATCTACAGTACGCAAAAACAGTAGCTCTGAACATTGTTAGTAGGGTCCTAATAGTTACGATAGCCCAGTGAAAACTCTCAAAGGAAAGTGAAAATCTTCCTTATGTTAATAACATGGAGGGAATCTACCAATTTTATGTTTTTAACAATAAATTTTATGCCTTTTCAGATAATGTGTACTTGTTTTATTGGTATTGTGAGTAAAGGTTGGGGGAGAAATCATAATATTTAAAAATTAGATATGCTACATTTTGGCGATTCTTACATAACTGATTTCACTATTGTTGAATTCTTAACATGAAGTGAACATGTTTTTGTTTTTGTTTTTTGTTTTGTTTGACAGACAAGGTCTCACTCTATCATCCTGGTTGAAGTGCAGTGGTGTGAACACAGCTCACTGCAGCCTCAGCTTCCTGGGCTCAAGTGATCCTCCCCTAACACCTCAGCTTTCTGAGTAGCTGGGACTACAGGTGTATGCCACCATGCCCTGCTAATTTTTTTATGTGTTATAGAGGCAGTGTCTCGCTTGTTGCCTAGGCAGATCTGGAACTCCTGGGCTTAAGTGATCCTCCCACCTTGGCCTCCCATAGAGTTGGGATTATAGGTGTGAGCCACTGGGCCCAAGGCTTGTTTTTCTTTTTCTGAAACAGTCTCACTCTGTTGCCCAGGCTGGAGTGCAGTGGCCCGATCAGAGCTCACTGCGGCCATGACTTCCCGGGCTCAAGCATCCTCCCTTCTGAGCCTCCCTAGTGGCTGGAACTACAGGTGCTCACCATTACACCAGACTAATTTTTTTAATTTTTAATTTTTGTAGAGATGGGGTCTCACTATGTTGCCCAGGGTAGTCTGAAACTCATGGGCTCAAGTGATTCTCCTGCCTCCGCCTCCCCAAGTGCTGGGATTATAGGCATGAGCCACCATGATGCCTAGCCTTAAGTGAATATTTAACAAAATGACTTTGTAGTATTATTTTCTTCATGTACCAATAAAATTGTTGTGGGGTGTTTTCCCCCTCCCCCAAATTTGAGTACATCCATGGAGATACATCACTGAGATAAGCATCATCCATTCTTTGTGACAATGTGGAAGAAAGATTAAGAAACTGCCCTTTAGTACTCTCAGGATCTTTGGGGATAGTTCAGAAATCACTAACCGTTACTAGAAATTTGATTGGGTTTTTTGGGGATAATCCAAAAATCATCAAGTATTGATGGAACTTTATCATTCTAAACTTCTTAGAGACTTAAAATTATTTCTTGGAAACTTAAAATTCACGCTAATGCTGGAATGCCACTAGCATCCATGAACATATCATTTTAAGTAAGAGGTGGTATATTCTACTCTCCACTGTGATATCACAGTTCAGGCCACTGTGATAATGTGCTTATAGATGTGGTAATGCCTCCTCTTGGTACCAAAGCCACATTCATTAGCTTTGTCAAAATAAATGATACCAGTGATACTGATTTCTTGCACTCTCAGTGACATAACAGGATTTCAATGAAACAGTCCTTTTAGTTTTTACTCTTTTATCACAGCCCCCTTAAATTACAACCCGCTTAAATTAGAACTCTGGTGTGAATCTGTATGAGCTATTATGGGTGAGAGGTTACCAGGACAGACCCTCAGAATTATCCTTTCGCTCAGACACTGGTTTAGTCAGAGATCATTCTTCATGGGTTTTGCATTTCTGCACGTCTGGCGAGTGAAGCACTGACTGCCCTTCATTCAGGACGCTCTCTTCAGGGATGTTTGTAGAGCAGACAGTCTTAGAGGCTAGGAATAAGGTTTTCCAGAGCGAAGGGCAAGCAAGTTTATTGCCATTATAAGAGATTCCGGCTCCTGCAGCTGAAGGTTCCTCTTCTATAATGCAGCCCACTGCAAGGGCAGATGCCATCTGGCCTTTTTGCCTCTCCCTGTGGAAATGGGGACTTTGCAAACTAATGCCAAAAACAAACCACAAAACGGATACTCTGGCTATTAGTATCGCTATTGCTGTAAGAAAGTCTTCATTCTGGCTCGGGACTATGATGTCTTCTGCCAGCATCCATGTGCCAGGCGAACTTTTTAGCTTGTAAGTTGGGTGAAATCTGAGATTGTTTACAGTTTTTCACATTGCCTCAAACCAAATGCACAAGCTCTGACTCCCAAAAGGCTATCTTGTCCCTTATGTGAATATATTCTCAGATGGACTAACTCCACCAGTGTTCCAGATGGACGCCCCCATGGCTGAGTCCTAGAGGGAACAGAGCTTAGACTCAAATCAGGACCCCTGCTATACACAACTCTGCCAGTGTAAATTACTGTCATCATCCAAAGGCAGACTTCTCACTGTGCTCATTATGATGCCTATGTCATAAGTAAGGAGGCCCTCCCCCTTGAAATATACTCGGCCTCTATCCTGCAGCTTTATATCCCATGAAGTCTTCTTCAGTTATTCCGCCTGTGTTAGAGCTTTTTCAGTTGCATGGAACAGAAACTCAGCTTATAATTAAAGATTAAACACTGGCTAATGACCAAAAACTAAAGTGATGAACACATTCATTACTTGGTTTGCTTATCCTTTTATTCTCACAGCTAATTTCCTTGATATATATATATACACACACACACACACACACACACACACACACACACACACTGACTGGCTGGGCATGGTGGCTCACACCTGTAATCCAGCACTTTGGGAGGCCGAGGCTGGTGGATCACTTGAGATCAGGAGTTCAAGACCAGCCTGGCCAACTTGGTGAAACCCTGTCTTTACTAGAAATACCAAAAAATGGCTGGGCACGATGTCTCACGCCTGTAATCCCAGCACTTTGGGAGGCCAAGGTGGGCGGATCACAAGGTCAGGAGATCAAGACCATCCTGGCCAACATGGTGAAACCCTGTCTCTACTAAAAATACAAAAATTAACTGGGCATGGTGGCACATGCCTGTAATCCCAGCATTCGGGAGGCTGAGGAAGGAGAATTGCTTGAACCAGGGAGTTGGAGGTTGCAGTGAGCCGAGATCATGCCACTGCACTCCAGCCTGGCGACAGAGCGAGACTGTCTCAAAAAATAAAAATAAAAAAAAGAAATACGGCCTGGTGAGGTGGCTCATACCTGTAATCCCAGCACTTTGGGAGGCCGAGGCGAGCAGATCACCTGAGGTCGGGAGTTCAAGAGCAGCCTGACCGACATGGAGAAACCCCATCTCTACTAAAAGCACAAAATTAGCCAGGCGTGGTGGTGCATACCTGTAATCGCAACTAGTTGGGAGGCTGAGGCAGGAGAATCACTTGAACCTGGGAGGAGGTTGCAGTGAGTTGAAATCACACCACTGCACTCCAGCCTGGGCAACAGAGTGAGATTCTGTCTCAAAAAATAAAAATAAAATAAATAAATAAAAGTGCTGACTGAGTTTATTTCCTGGTTTAAAATGGAAACTTATAAAGTTCAGGCATAAATGTAAAATGAAAATATCTTTTTACTAATAACCCTAATGGCATTCTTGTCATTAGGATTAAGAACGTGAGCCTGTAACAGAAGGAGCCTAAGAGCCTATTTACATTTCTGGAGCTAAAGGCAGTGTACCCCAGAGACCCATTTTATCCCCTTCATTTTCTTCTTACCAGAAGAGCAACTCAGGATTCTTGCTTCTACACATTCCTGGGCATTTTCTTCTCCATATCTTTTTTCCAAAAGATGTCCTTTCCTGCTTACACAGAAAGGTGGAGAAAAAAAAGTCAAAGGATACAATTTCCACTTTCTTTAACCCATGCTATGTGCCCAATTATGTCTCCCCAAAAATTCACATATTGAAATCCGTAAATACCTCAGAATGGGAGTGTATTTGGACATAGGATCTTTAGGGAGGTAATTAGAGTAAAATGAGGTCATTAGAGTGGGCCTCCTTTTTCTTTTTAATAATAGATTCCCTGGCTGGGCACAGGGAATCGCTTGAACCAAGGAGGCAAAGGTTGCAGTGCGCCAAGATCCTGCCATTGCACTCCAGCCTGGGCGACAAGAACAAAACTCCATCTCAAAAATAAAAATAAAAATAAATAATAGATCCCCTCTCCACTCAAAATGATGGGTGGGCACATGGCTTCCTAGCTGGAGACATTTCCCAGCTTCCCTTGCAAATCAGTGTGGCCACTTGAACTAGGTTTTGGTTAATGAAATGTGAGTGGAAGTAATCAGGATTCTTCTGCTTTAATGGCCTCAAGAATGAACTCGCCTACTCTCCACACATTGCCTTACTCAGGGCTGGAATGTGGACAAGGTACTGATGAGCTACTTCAACCCCATGTGGTTGAAGACAACTGCTTGTTACTCAGATACGGAATCTACACACAGAGGCAAGTAGAGACATGGCCAGCTGGGTCCCTGGATGAACTCTTGTCTATCTTCACAACCGTTACAGGGGAGAAATAAACATTTCTTATTTAAAACAATGTTATTACAGCAAGTTAGCCTAAACATTAACTAATACAGCCAGCAGTAAATTAGTACTTTTGTGTCAGGCAGTGTATTCAGCTTCTATGTAGATTATCTGTTTTAACCCTCACAACAGCCCTGTGATCTCGATTCTGCTATTAACCCTGTTCTATCAATGAAGAAATTGAGGCACAAAGTGGCTCAAGTAATTTGACCAAGATCATGCAGCTAGCAGATGGTAGAGCTAGGAAGTATACTTAGGCAGTAGACTTCAAAAACTACTTTTTAGGAAACACTTATACACTGTCGGTGGAAATGTAAATTACCAAAACCTCTATGGGAAACAGTTTGGAGATTTCTCAAAGAACTAAAAATAGAACTTCCATTTGATTGAGCAATCCCATTAGTGGGTATCTACCCAAAGGAAAAGCAATCACTGTATAAAAAAGAAAAAAATGATACCTGCACTCATATGTTTATCACAGCACTATGCACAATAGCAAAGATATGGAATCAACCTGAGTGGTGTCCATCAACAAATGATGGGATACAGAAAATGTGATGTGTGTGTGTACATACATACATACATATACATATATACACACACACACACACACACATATATATATATATATTTTGAGACAAGTTCTGGCTCTATCACCCAGGGTAGAGTGCAGTGGCACGATCTCGGCTCGCTGGAACCTCTGCCTCCTGGACTCAAGCCATCCTCCCACCTCAGTCTTCCGAGTGGCTGAAACTACATGCACAGGCCACCACACCCGGCTAATTTTTGTCTTTTTTGTAGAAACAAGGTTTCAGGCCAAGTGCAGTGGCTCACCACATGTAATCCCAGTGCTTTGGGAGGCCAAGGCAAGCGGATCACCTGAGGTCGGAGTTGGAGACCACCCTGGCCAACATAGTGAAACCCCGTCTCTACTAAAAATACAAAAATTAGCTGGGTGTGCACCTGTAGTCCCAGCTACTTGGGAGGCTGAAGCAGGAGATTCGCTTGAACCCAGGAGGCGGAGGTTGCAGTGAGCCGAGATTGTGCCACTGCATTCCAGCCTGGAGTGACAGTGAGACTTCATGTCAAAAAAAAAAAAAAAATTAGAAAAGAGGTTTTGCCATGTTGTCCAGGCTGTTCTCAAAATCATGAGCTGCAGCAATCTGCCTGCCTCAGCCTCCTAAAGTGATCAGAGTCCTGAGTCACCAAACCTAGCCTGGTGTGTGTGTGTGTGTGTGTGTGTGTGTGTGTGTGTGTATACACGTGTATATATATGTGTATATGTATATATATGTGTACATGTATATGTAGATATGTGTGTGTATATATACACATATATATACGTGTGTGTGTGTGTGTGTGTATATCCTGCCTCAGCCTCCCGAGTACCTGGAATTACAGGCACACGCCATCACTCTCTGCTAATTTTGTATTTTTAGTAGAAACGGGGTTTCTCCATGTTGGCCAGGCTTCTCTCGAACTCCCAACCTCAGGTGATCCACCCACCTCGGCCTCCCAAAGTGTTGGGATTACAGGCATGAGCCACCACACCTGGCCCATACATACATATACATATTACAATGGAATACTATTTAGCCATAAAAAAATGAAATCGTATCTTTTGTAGCAACATGGGTGGAACTGGAGGCCACTGTCTTAAATGAAACAACTCAGAAACAGAAAGTCAAATACCACATGTTCTCACTTATACATGGGAGCTAAATAATGTGTACACATGGACATAGAGTGTGGACCAATAGACACTGGAGACTAGGAAGGGTGGGTGGGTGGGAGGGGTAGAAGAGTGAAAAATTATTTAATGGGTACAATATACATTATTTTGGTGACGGTTACACTAAAAGCCCAGACCTCACCACTACAATATATTCACATCACAAAACTGCACTTGTATCCCTTACATTTATACCAAAAAGCAATCTTTTACTGGTTAGCTTTAGTACATCCCCTGAGAGAATTTGAGATGCTTTGCAGGGGCTAAAAATAGAGGCATTCCTGTTCTACCAACCAATTTTGTTCAGTTTCCTGTCTAGTACCTGCATAAGAAAAATGAATTTTTAAAATTCTTGGAGATTTTAATGTATTTATCTTTTGCATTATAAAACCCTACTCTGGAAGATACTCTTTAGACATTCCAGATATTGGAATTTTATGTACAGTAAAATTTCCAAAATAATTTTGGAGACTAACATGGACTTACTTTCTTCTTTCTTCCCCTTCCTTCCTTCCTTCCTTCCTTCCTTCCTTCCTTCCTTCCTTCCTTCCTTCCTTCCTTCCTTCCTTTCTTTTTTCTTTCCTTCTTTCTTTCTTTCTCTCTCCTTCCTGTCTCTCTCCCTCCTTCCTCTCTCTCTCCTTTTTTCCTCTCTCCTTCCTTCCTCTCTCTCCTTCCTTCCCCTTCCTTCCTTTTCTTTCTTTTCTTTCTTGACAGAGTCTTACTCTGTCATCTAGGTGGAAGTACAGTGGTGAAATCTCGGCTCGCTTCCCAGGCTCAAGTGATTCTCATGCCTCAGCCGCCCGACTACCTGGGACTACAGGCATGCATCACCATGCCTGGATAATTTTTGTATTTTTCAGTAGAGACAGGGTTTCACCATGTTGGTCAGGCTGGTCTCAAACTGCTGATCTCAGGTGCTAGGATTATAGGCATGAGCCACTGTGCCTGGCCTAACATGGAGTTTTTTTTAACTTTTTTTGGTCAAGGTGAGTCCCTTGAAATGTTAAAAACCTATTCATTGGCCGGGCGCGGTGGCTCACGCCTGTAATCCCAGCACTTTGGGAGGCCGAGACGGGCGGATCACGAGGTCAGGAGATCGAGACCATCCTGGCTAACACGGTGAAACCCCGTCTCTACTAAAAAATACAAAAAAAACTAGCCGGGCGAGGTGGCGGGCGCCTATAGTCCCAGCTACTCGGGAAGCTGAGGCAGGAGAATGGCGTGAACCTGGGGGGCGGAGCTTGCAGTGAGCTGAGATCCGGCCACTGCACTCCAGCCTGGGCGACAGAGCGAGACTCCGTCTCAAAAAAACAAAACAAAACAAAACAAAAACCAAAAAACCTATTCATTCCCATCATTCACAAAAAGGACATTTTAACTCCAAGATAGATAGGAGAGTCAAAGACTGGACCAAAAAAGGAATATATTATAATTAAACGGGATAAATTTTTCTTCCACTGTTTGGGGCTTGAAATCTATCACCTTCCATCCAGTGGGAGTGAGCCTCTGATGATGAAAAGGGTATTTTCTCTAAGTTTACTTTAACAACAGTCATCATTGGGCCATTTAAAATTCTTGGCAGGAGTTGGGCACGGTGCCTCATTCCTGTAAATCACGCATTTTGGGAGGCTGAGATGGGTGGATCACGAGGTCAGGAGTTCAAGACCAGCCTGGCCAACATGGTGAAACTCCATCTCTACAAAGACAAAAATTAGCTGGGTGCAGTAGCTGTGCCTGTAGTCCCAGCTACTCAGGAGGCTGAGGCAGGAGAACTACTTGAACCCGGGAAGCAGAGGTTGCAGTGGGCTGAGATCACACCCATTGCACTCCAGCCTGGGTGACAGAGTGAGAATCCGTCTTAAAAAAAAAATTCTTGGCAGGGCCTGGTGTCTACAAATCATACATTTCTTTAGTGTGAAGGCAGCACTACCTGTAGCAGGATATTGCTTCACACATCTAACCTCTTGTAGTTTATTTCACTAAACTGAATTTTACAACATGGAAATAGTATGTACCTTATTTCCTCACATACTTCCATCTCATAAAATTTCTCCTAGAACCTCTTTTGAGTATCAAATAAAAGGTGACTTTTATGGTTTTAAAGTCTCTCTGTTCTCCCTCTCCCTAGCTCCCCACCTAGATAGGCTGCCATTATGATCGCTAACAGGAAAATTGACAGATTTAAAATTACTGTTTATGTTATTGTCTGTGCAGGAACATTCAAAAAATAATTTGTGTCTCATTCTGCTGTAGAGACAAAAATACTTTTTTTTTGTTTTTTGAGATGGAGTTTTGCTTGTTGCCCAGACTGGAGTGCAGTGTTGAGATCTCGGCTCACTGCAACCTCCACCTTGCGGGTTCAAGCGATTCTCCTGCCTCTGCCTCTCGAGTAGCTGGGATTACAGGTGCCCACCACTAAGCCCAGATAATTTTCTTGTAATTTTTAGTAGAGACGGGGTTTCAACATGTTGACCAGGCTAGTCTCAAACTCCTGACCTTGAATGATCTGCCCTCCTCTCGTTCCCAAAGTGCTGTGATTACAGGCATGAGCCACCACACCTGGCTGACAAAAATATTTTTTAAAATTCTCCTAATGGCTGTTTTGTTTTGTTTGTTTTTTGTTTTAGGATCTTGCTCTGTCACCCAGGCTGGAGTACAGCTGCACCATCACTGCTCACGGTAGCCTCAACCTGGTGGGCTCAAGTGATCCTCCCACTTCAGCCTCCTGAGTAACAGGGGACTACAGACATGCACCACCATGACCGGGTAATTTTTAAATTTTTTGTAGAGACTGGGGTTTTATTTATTTATTTATTTTTGAGAAGTCATCCAGGCTGGACTGCAGTGGCGTGATCTCAGCTCACAGAACCTCTGCCTCCCAGATTCAAGAGATTCTACTTCCTCAGTCTCCCAAGTAGCAGGGACTATAGGCGCCCATCACCGGCTAATTTTTCTTTTTTGGTTGTTGTTGTTTTTTGAGACAGAGTTTTGCTCTGTCTCCCAGGCTGGAGTGCAATGGCGCGATCTCCGCTCACTGCAACCCCGGCCTCCCGGGTTCAAGCAATTCTTGTGCCTCAGCCTTCTGAGTAGCTGGGATCACAGGTGCGTGCCACCACGTCCAGCTAAGTTTTGTATTTTTAGTAGAGACAGAGTTTCACCATGTTGGCCAGGCTGGTCTCGAACTCCTGACCTCACATGATCTGTCTACTTTGGCCTCCCAAAGTGCTGGGATCATAGATGTGAGCCACTGCACTCTGTCTTTTTTTTCCCCCCCAGAGTCTCACTCTGTCACCCAGGCTGGAGTGCACTGGTGCAATCTCAGCTCACTGCAACCTCTGCCTCCTGGATTCAAGTGATTCTCCTGCCTCAGCCTCCCAAGTAGCTGGGATTACAGGTGCATGCCACCACACCCAGCTAATTTTTGTATTTTTAGTAGAGACAGGGTTTCACCATGTTGGCCAGGCTGGTCTCAAAGTCCTGACCTCAGGTAATCCACCTGCCTCAGCCTCCCAAAGTGCTGGGATTACAGATGTTAGCACAGCCCCTGATTGCTGTTTGAGATATATGTTAGTTTGGTTAATTTGTGCTGGATATGGAGATGCTCTTCTAGGCCAGAGAAGTATTAAAGAAAATGATCACCTTAAAAAGCTAATACAAAGGCTGGGTGCAGTGGCTCATGCCTATGATCCCAGTATTTGGGAGGCTGTGGTGGGAGGATTACAGGAGCCTAGGAGTTTGAGACCTTCCTGGGCAACAAAGCAAGACCCCATTTCTACAAAAAATAAAAAAATAGTAGCTGGGCACAGTGGTGTGCACCTATAGTCCCAGCTACTTGAGAACCCGAGGTGGGAGGATCACTTGATCCCAGGAGTTGGAGGCTGTAGTGAGTCATGATGTCCCACTGCACTCTGATCTGAATGACAGAGCTAGACCCTGTCTCAAAAAAAGGTCCAGTGCGGTGGCTCACGCCTATAATCCCAGCATTTTGGGAGGCTGAGGTGGGCGGATCACCTGAGGTCAGGAGTTTGAGACCAGCCTGGCCAATATGGTAAAACCCCATTTCTACTAAAAATACAAAAAATTAGCTGGGTGTGGTGGGGTGCGCCTATAATCCCAGATACTCGGGAGACTGAGGCAGGAGAACTGTTTGAACCCAGGAGGCGGAGGTTGCAGTGAGCTGAGATAGTGCCACTGCCCTCCAGCCTAGGAGACAGAGCAAGACTCTATCTCAAAAAAAAAAAAAAAAAGAAAAGTTAATTAAAAAATTGCATTGTACTTGAATTTCCTCAGGTATCACCAGTCTGTGGGTAAAAAAGGAGAGTAACATTAACGATTCAAGGCCGGGTGCGGTGGCTCACGCCTGTAATCCCAACACTTTGGGAGGATGAGGCGGGCGAATCACGAGGTCAGGAGATCGAGACCATACTGGCTAACACGGTGAAACCCCGTCTCCGCTAAAAAATACAAAAAATTAACCAGGCGTGGTGGCGGGCGCCTGTAGTCCCAGCTACTCGGGAGGCTGAGGCAGGAGGATGGTGTGAACTCGGGAGGCGGAGCTTGCAGTGAGACGAGATTGCGCCACTGTACTCCAGCCTGGGCGACCCAGCAAGACGCTGTCTCAAAAAAAAAAATAAATAAATAAACAACGATTCAGATTCCACTGGCTCTTGTTCCCATGGATTCACAGAAGAAGTTCTGCCCAATTTCAAAACTTCACATTTGCTTCTGGGAAGCCCATTCGGGAAAGTTTCCTGTGGCCCCCGCCAGAAGGCAGCGCTACTTCGCCCAGCAACACAAGTCTCTGCAGCACCTGCCCCGGCAGCGCCAGTTGAGCCCCCGAAGCTGGGAAGGCTTAAGCTGACTCCTCTGCTGCACATAGCAAAAAATGGTCATTTCTGTAGTTGCAGCTACAGATCTACGATAATCAATCTATATCCATATTTTATGGGGGTTTTTTGAGGCAAAGTCTGGCTCTGTTGCCCAGGCTGGAGTGCAGTGGCATGATCATCATTCACTTGTAGCCTTGACCTCCCTGGCTCAGGTGATCCTGCCACCTCAGCCTTCCAAGTAGCTGAGACCATAGGCATGTACCACTAAGCATGGCTAATTTTTCAATTTTTATTTTTTGTAGAGACAAGGTCTCCCTGGGTTGCCCAAACTGGTCTTGAATTCCTGGGCTCAAGCAATCCTCCTGTCCTGACATCCTGAAGTGTTGGGACTACATACGTGAGCCACTGCGCCCAGCCCTTTTTGTTTTTGTTTTTATTTTGTAAAGGTAACTTCCCAGTGGAATCCTCAAGATTTCTTCATGTTTTTGGAAAAATGAGCTACATTTGAGATTGTTTTCCTTTTTGGAATTTAATGGTATTCATTACATTACATAGCTATGCTGAGCTCTATTACACTAAAAAGTAGGCTAATTGTCTTAACTTTGACAGTAATGACATTAAATGTGTGAAGATTATATTTGGAATAAAGCACTTGGATTCATTCATTTCTTCAGTAAATATTTATTGAGCACTAGTATGTTCCAGGGAGTGTCTGTCTACATTCTGGGGACAAGTGATAACAAAATCCCTGTCCTCGTGGTGAGTTAACAATCAACAAACTAACAAACATTTAATTTATGTCATCAACTCATTTCCACAAAGATAATAACATCTTGACTTCAAGTTTTCTGAGTTTCTGGTCTAAAGAATTGTGACCTTCAAGAGCTCAAATCATTTGTTGGGGAGAGAGGCCAGTGACACATTTTTTCCTTTACAATGAAAGTACCTGTAAAAAGAGGAAGAGAAACTCGGAGGGTAAAGATAAAAAACGCTGAAATCTTCTTTCTGGATTTCAGATAGAGTCTCTCGCCCTAATTGATGCAATTTACACACCATGCGTCTCCTTCCCTAGGACCTTCTCCAGTTCTTGGGGACTACAGATGAACTTACTTTTAATACATTTTATGGCATTTGGAGGCCCTCCAGTGGACAAATACTATACCTGAAAAAAATCCTTTTGCTATGCTAAAGTGTTCACGTGTGAAGTGTACTCATGTTTGCAACTTACTTTGAAATACATATTTTAAAAGATGGAGTAATGGATGAATAGTGATGCATAGATCATTAGACATGTGATAAAAATAACAATGTTAGTTGTAGAATCTAGATGATGAGTATATTATATGACTCACTGTATAATTCTTTCAACTTTTCTGTTTGAACATTTGATAATAAAATATTGAATAAAAATCTCTTTGCTAAAGATTAATGCCTTTAGTTCACATTATTGAAAATTTTGCTGAGATAACATGTAAATTACCTTCAAAAATCATCTTAAAAATTGTCTTAATAAACATGGATTTTTTTTTTTATTTTTGAGACAAGGGTCTTACTCTGTCACCCAGGCTGGAATGCAGTGGTATGATCATGGCTCACTGCAGCCTTGACCTTCCAAGCTCAAGAGATCCTCCCATCTCAGCCCTCCGAGTAGCTAGGACTACAGACGAATTAAAAAATTAACCCGGCTAATTAAAAAAAAATTTTTTTTTTTTGAGTTGGAGTCTTGCTCTGTTGCCCAGGCTGGAGTGGAGTGCAGTGGTGTGATCTTGGCTCACTGCAACCTCTACCTCCTGGGTTCAAGCAATTCTCCTGCCTCAGCCTCCCTAGTAGCTGGAATTAGAGATGTGTGCCACCACACCTGGCTAACTTTATTTTCTGTAAAGATGGGGTTTTGCCATGTTGGCCAAGCTGCCCTCGAACTCCTGACCTCAAGTGATCCACCTGCGTCAGCCTCCCAGAGTGCTGGGATTCCAGGCATGAGCCACTGCACCAAGCCTTAAAAATGTTTTCGTAGGCCGGGCGCGGTGGCTCAAGCCTGTAATCCCAGCACTTTGGGAGGCCGAGACGGGCGGATCACGAGGTCAGGAGATCGAGACCATACTGGCTAACACGGTGAAACCCCGTCTCTACTAAAAAATACAAAAAACTAGCCGGGCGAGGTGGCGGGCGCCTGTAGTCCCAGCTACTCGGGAGGCTGAGGCAGGAGAATGGCATAAACCCGGGAGGCGGAGCTTGCAGTGAGCTGAGATCGGCCACTGCACTCCAGCCCGGGTGACAGAGCCAGACTCCGTCTCAAAAAAAAAAAAAAAAAAAATGTTTTCGTAGAGACAAGGTATCACTATCTTGCCCAGGCTGGTCTTGAACTCCTGGGCTCAAGCAATCCTCTTGCCCCAGACTCCCAAAGTGCTGGGATTACAGGTATGAGTCACTGCACCCTGCCTGGATTAATTTTTAAATGCCTAAAAAACACTTATTTTTAGAAAGTTTAGACAATGTAAATGTGAAATAGCTCTATGAATTCTTTGTTTGAAAAAAGGCTTATCTTCCTGGAATACCTGTTTTATGAACTCAGGCAATTGTTAACAAGTTAACTGAATTTACTTTGCTTTTTACATTAGAGAGGCAATCGTTTGAGAATTATTGACAATAATTTTTCTTAGGGAGATGCATTGGTCTGGGTTCAATGCAGAGGCAAAATCTACCCTTAGCTGGTGTAAGCCAAAAGGGACTTACTACATGGTATATTATAAAATTTGTCAGGTTAAAGAAACAGCATATAAGGACTTTGGGAGGCCGAGGTGGGCAGATCACAAGGTCAGGAGTTTCAGACCAGCCTGGCCAATATGGTGAAACCCTGTCTCTACTAAAATTACAAAAATTAGGCGGGAGTGGTGGCAGGCACCTGTAGTCCCAGCTACCCAGGAGGCTGAGGCAGGAGAATCACTTGAACACGGGAGGCAGAGGTTGCAGTGAGCCAAGATTGAGACACTGCACTCCTGCCTGGGTGGCAAAGTGAGACTCCATCTCAAAAAAAAAAGGAATAGTGTATAGGCTGAGCTTCAGGAGTGACTCACAAATCTACTCTATAGACCTGGGCTGTCAAAACATGCTGTTGATGCCAGGATCCAGAAGCCAGCCCTACAGCTGCTAGTTCCAGAGCCACATTGCCTTTCCTATAAAACACTCCATCAAGAAGGATGCCTCATAATCTGTCTCTCTGCCACTCAATTATGAATTCTTCACTATATGCAAGTGCTTCTAGCAGAGGTTAGTTGGTTTGAGATAGGGTCTCATTCTGTTGCTCAGGCTGGACTGCATGGCACAATCGTGACTCCCTGCAGCCTTGACCTTCTGGGCTCAAGTGATTATCTTGCCTCAGCCTCCTGATTGGCTGGGGCTACAGGTGCATGCCACCACGTCTCACTAGTGTTTTTTTTTTTTTTTTTCAGAGATGGAATCTCGCTATGTTGCCCAGGCTGGTCTCGAACTCCTGGGTTCAAGTGATTCTCCCACCTCAGCTGCCCAAAGTGTTGCAATTTAAAATTTATGTAACAGCCCGAAAAAGGGTACCTTCTTCACTCTGACTGCCACCTCCATTCAGACAATTTCTTTGTAAGTTATGTGCATCTGGGTCTACCTGTAAGCAGAAAATCGGGTTAGGCCCTCAAGGAGCTTGCAAGCGAATGTGGAAGACATATTTTATAAACAGCCAATTTTAAATGATGTGGAAAAACTGAATAGAATACAAGAGCCAAGGAAGCTTGATGGAGAAAGTAGATAATTCTGCCAGAGATCAAGGGAGTGATACATGGAGAAGTAGAAAGACTTTATAAACAAAGTAAACTTGGTGGACTTTGAAAGGTATGTCACTCTACTTTTGCTTTTGGAGAAAGTGGTCAGGGTGGGGCCAAGGAGCAAAGCATAGAGTTGGAAAATTCCAAGGTTTATTTGGGGGCTAAATTTCTGGTTGAAGGTTAGGGTGGAGGAGGAGTGGGAGTGGCAGATAAGGCTAGAAAGCTTGGAGTCACATAATAGATGTCAAATGCTAAGGCCTCTCTGCTCTCATGGTTACTTTCCCGGGAAGAATTACTTAAATAGGGCTGTGACTTGAATATATAATATCACCTAACTCCAGTCCCGCCTCCTCTCCCACATCTTTCATCTAGTATAGAGGGAACAAACCTTCCCTTCATTGTAACCTAGGACAAGTTACTTAACTTCTCTCCGTAACTTGATATCCAAATATATAAATGGAGACTGAAGATAGTGCCTATATCGTTAGTTAAATAATTTACTTAAAACAGTATGTGGACACAGTGAGCACCATATGAACGCTTGTAAGTTGGAGGCAGTAGATATAGCATTGCCTATCAGAAATTCTCAAATAATTGTTTAGAGACATTTAAATAAAAAGGAGGCTGGGCACAGTGGCTCACGCCTGTAATCCCAGCACTTTGGGATACCGAGGTGGGCAGATTATTTGAGGTCAGGAGTTTGAGACCAGCCTGGCGAACATGGTGAAATCCCATCTCTACTAAAAACAACAACAAAAAAATACAAAATATGACCCGCGCATGGAGGCACGTGCCTGTAATCCCAGCTACTCGGGAGACTGAGACAGGAGAATAGCTTGAACCCAGGAGGCGGAGGTTGCAGTGAGCCGAGATTGGGCCACTGCATGCCAGCCTGGGCGACAGAGTGAGACCCTGTCTCAAAAAAATGAAAAAGAAAAAAAAAGGATTTTTAGACTTGTGCTAACTCCCAGTCATGGGCTTAAGACTTTCACAATAAAAATCACTACGTGTATATATCATTCTAGCCTTAAAAAACATAATTGCTAAAAGGACTATTAGAATGCCTTTCTATTTTACAGTCTGGGTAAATGCTTTCCCAGATTTAGGAGCTTCTTAGAGAGTTTTATCAAACATGCAGGCACATTTCTGATTATTTAAGGCTTAAGACTTAGGAAATTCTTTGGCTTTTAGCTACAGCCTTTTGACGTTTTCACTGTTCATTACCAGTATCGTGCTGTGGAAAGGAAAAGAGAAGGGACACAAGGTGATTTTATACACACAAACAGTGGAAAAGTGATAGTGGATAGGAAAAAAGTAGAATCTACATGAAATATTTGTAGATTTAATTTATATTCTGTTCTCCATTATTGTAATTGTTTGTGTCATACATTGCTGCATAATAAACTACCGTAGACTGGGTGCAGTGGCTCATGCCTGTAATCCTAGCACATTGGGAGGGTGACATGGGAACATTGCTTGAGGCCAGGAGTTCAAGACCGACCTGGGCAACATAGCAAGACCCCATCTCTACATGTGAAAAAATAAAAAATAAATTAGAAAACTACTATAAAACATAACTTTAAAAGAACACTTAATGATTTCTCACCGTTCTGCATGAGGGCACTGCTATATGACTTTCTTCCATGTGATGTGGGCTGGGACTTGTTGGGAATCTCTCCACATGGTCTCTCATCAGTTCATGGCTTAGCCTGAGCTTCTTTACATGCCAGCAGTACCCCAAGAGACTGAAGCAGGAGGTCTCTTAAGGTCTAGACCCAGAATCAGCCCAGAAACACATCTGCTCATTTTATTGGTTAAAGCAAGGCACAAGGCCAGCCCAAATACTAGGGCTGGGAAAACAAACACTACCTTGACGAGAGGAGCTGCAAAATATTGTGGCTACGATTTCCAACATACCTCAGTAGCTGACCAAGTTGACTGTAAAATTAAATTGGACAAAATTGGTAAAAATTCCAGATTCTGACTTCTGCCAGACATTTACCCCATTTTGCATTTACCCCTTTTGCAGATCTGCAGATTAGGAAGTAGACAGAAACAGTAAGAAAAAACACGTGGATAACCTTAATCAGTTTTCGTTTGTGTATGTGTGTGTGTGTGTGTGTGTGCATGTGCGTGTGTAGAAACAGGTTCTTGCTAGGATGTCCAGGTTGGAGTGCGGTGGCTATTCACAGGTGATATCACAGCACACTGTGGCCTCAAATTTCTGGGCTCAAACAATCCTCCCACTTAAGGCCTCCTCAGTAGTGGGGACGATAGGCACATGCCACTGCGCCCAGCTTCAAGACTTTTTTTTTTTTGAGATGGAGTCTCGCTCCGTCACCCAGGCTGAAGTGCAATGGCACGATCTCGTGCAACCTCTGCCTCCTGCAACCTCTGCCTCCTGGGTTCAAGCAATTCTCTTGCCTCAGCCTCCCAAGTAGCTGGGATTACAGGGGCCTGCCACCACACCCAGATAATATTTGTATATTTAGTAGAGACAGAATTTCACCATGTAGGCCAGGCTGATCTTCAGCTTCAACTTCTGATTTCAGGTGATCCACCCACCTCAGCCTGCCAAAGTGCTGGGATTACAGGTGTTAGCCATAATGCCTGGCGAACTCATAGGCTTTAAAACATATGTCTTGGGAGCTGGGTGCGGTGGCTCACGCCTGTAATCCCAGCACTTTGGGAGGCCGAGGCGGGCGGATCACGAGGTTAAGAGATCGAGACCATCCAGGCTAACATGGTGAAACCCCGTCTCTACTAAAAATACAAAAAAAAAAAAAAAAAAAAAAAAAGATTAGCTGGGCCCACTGGTGGTGCGTGCCTGTAGTCCCAGCTACTCAGGAGGCTGAGGCAGGAGAATTGCTTGAACCCGGGAGGCAGAGGTTGCAGTGAGCTGAGATTGCACCACTGCACTCCAGCCTGGCCACAGAGTCTCGTCTTTAAAAAAAAAAAAAAAAATATATATATATATATATATATATAAATATGTGTGTGTGTGTGTGTGTGTGTGTGTGTGTCTTGGGCTCATGCCTGTAATCCTGGCACTTTGGGAGGCTGAGGCAGGTATATCACTGGAGGTGAGGAGTTGGAGACCAGCCTGGCCAACATGATGAAACCCTGTCTCTACTAAAAATACAAAAATTAGCCGGGTGTCGTGTCAGGCGCCTGTACTCCCAGCTACTTGGAGGCTGAGACAGGAAAATCGCTTGAACCTGGGAGGCGGAGGTTGCAGAGACCCCAGATCATGCCACTGCACTCCAGTATGGGCGCCAGAGCAAGACTCTGCCTCAATAAATAAATAAATTAATTAAATTAAATAAATAAAGCCTATCAGTGACCTTTGACTTAACTAGCCCCTTTTTCAACTGAGTTAACTAGTACATACATTTCTTATCCATTAAAGCCTGTATTCCTATCTTCTCTGAAATCTAGAGGCATATAATAGGGTCAGTAGTTAAGAGTGAGGATTTTAGAATAGGAGCTAGATTTAAATTGTGGCTTTGTACTACTTTGTGTGAGTTTATATACATTATCTAAAGTCTGTATTTTTCAGATTTATTCATAAGACAGTCTACCTCACAAGGTTTTTGTGAAGACTGAATAAATATGTGTACAGAGATTAGCAGAGTGTCTGGCACACGGAAAGCATCCAACAAGGTCAATGATTTTTATTTGCTAGGCCTCAGTCTGCAGGAACATATACTGAAGCTTTAAGATTTGCTCAAGCCTCTTGCAAAATGGTCTATGGGGCATCTGGCAGTAGGGCCTTCATATACACTCCCAAACACTGAAGCCACCCAAACAAACTTTTGTACTTAGCTCTCTGAATTTGGAGTGACTTTTCTAAATTTTTAACCCATAAATTTCCTCTTGGTTTGCTTTGCTGCCCCCTTCTGGTGGAATGGCAGAAGAGTTAGATGACATTCCAATCCCTACTGTCACTCAAACTGCTAAAAGCTATCGATATTTTGAATCCTTAGTCAAAGAATCCAACTCGCAAAAATCTCTGGCCTTACATTCAAGTGAATTCAAATGAAAATAAAGTTTAAATGTAAAACTTCTACCCATGAATTTAAATTTATTTCTATTACATGGAAAGTGATACTGGTAGGTAAAATAATTATTAGTTATTAAAATGGATTACTCATTTTAGATTGAAAAGATTTAAGAATATTTTGCTATTCTGAATGGCCACAGAAAATTCCCTATAAACTGCATTTCAATTTTCTGAAACAGTGAAATGTGTACATATAGAGTCTTAATTTTAAAAAACTTTTTTCCTAGGCTGGGCACAGTGGCTCATGGCTGTAATCCCAGCACTCTGGGAGGCCAAGGCGGATGGATCACGAGGTCAGGAGTTTGAGACCAGCCTGTCCAACACAGTGAAATCCCATCTCTACTAAAAATACAAAAATTAGTTGGGTGTGGTGGCATACACTTGTAGTCTCAACTACTCAGGAGGCTGAGGCAGGAGAATCGCTTGAACCCGGGAGGCAGAGGTTGCAGTGAGCCGAGATCATACCACTGCACTCCAGCCTTGGACCAACAGAACAAGACTGCATCTCAAAAAAACAAACAAACAAAAAACCAACCAACCAAACACAAAAAACCCCTTTTTTCCTAACATTAATATCAGCTAATCTCTATATCTTCCAAACTGTAAGACCTATGTATTGTCCTGGTATTCAAAAATTTTAGCATAGAAACTCCATGCAAAATGTTACTGTGTACTTCCTTCAAATACAATGAGAAAGGTAAATACTTAGCCTAATACAGAAAATTATTGAAATCACTTAAACAATTTTCACATTGTTTTAGAAGATATTGTAAATATTCTAGGCCAGGCATGGTGGCACATGCCTGTAATCCCAGCAATTTGGGAAGCCGAGGCAGGAGGATCGCTTCAGCCCAGTAGTTCAGTCTGGGTAACATGGTGAAACCCCATCTCTACTGAAAAATACAAAAATTAGCTGGGTGTGGTGGCATGTGCCTGTGGTCCCAGCTACTTGGGAAGCTGAGGTGGGAGGACTGCTTGAGCTGGAAGGTCAAGGCTGCAGTGAGCCATGACTGCACCACTGCACACACCAGCCTGGGTGACAGAGTGAAACTCTGTCTCGAAAAGAAAAAGAAAAAGAAATATTCTAGGTTTTATATAGACTAAGCTAAAATTTACAAGCAAATGTGCAGAAAATTTGTACATCTGAATTTTCATTAAACTGTTAATCCTACTGTAGAATTTTGTGACCAGAAAAACATTTCCTTGGTCCTTGATTTTCAGAAAAACATATTTTAAGGAGAAATGTACACTGTTTTCTTGTTTACTTCATATTGGCTGTTTGGGTACAAATCTGCAGAAGCTAAAAAATATGTTCTTTTTGAAGTATTGGCAAGAGTTCTAAAGTTACAAATACTATTACATTAAGTCATGATAACAGCACTTATGCCACGTTATCTCTACAAAATGTAAAATGACTGGAATCTCTGGAATTCCCTTCCCCCACTAATTCAACAAAGCTGAGATTTGTACTTTAGAACAGAGAGACCCATCTCCTGCAGCTACCCAACCATTGCTGCTTTTACTGGCCAAATTATTTACAATCTAAATATTGGTCATTTGCATATTTTATAGGAATTATGCACCTTGGAGACAAGGGAACAGGTTGCAGCAAATCTGTTAAAAATACAGTTTATATTCAAAACTAGATCTACTTTCCATGTTTAGCACAATATGTAAGGGCTGCTTATTGAGTGGAAATATGCCAAAATCTGGGTTAAAGCCTTTGCAGTTCTCTACTTGCCAGAATGAAAACATGAATTTCTGGCCTTTAAGGCTGTGTAACGAAGAACCAGAATTGGAGAATAAAGTACTAAAAAATTGAAACTAATTATACAGGTTATTATTTAGAAAGTTATTCATATAATCTGAATTTTTGATACCTAGAATAGCCATTAAAAGTAGGCATTTAGGAGATACCTCTGTAAAAGGCCAAAAGCAACAAGAACTTTACTAAAACCAGCATAAAAATGAGCTAATTCAATTTAGTCTTGTATTTAATATTAAACCAGAATGATTCCATAGATTGCAATAGAGTACCAAATATAGGCTGGGTACAGTGGTTCATGCCTGTAATCCCAGCACTTTGGGAGGTCGAGGCCACCAGATGGCTTGAGTCCAGGAGTTTGAAACCAGCCTGGGCAATATAGTGGAACCCCATCTCTACAAAAAGTACAAAAATTGGCTGGGCATGCTAGTGCGTGCCTGTAGTGCCAGCTACCTGGGAGGCTGAGGTGGGAGGATCGCTTGACCCCGAGGGGTGGAGGTTGCAGAGAACTGAGATGGTGCTACTCCACTCCAGCCTGGGTAACAGAGTGGGATCCTGTCTCAAAAAAATACCAAATGTATATCAACAAAAATATTACAATCAAAAAACGTTTTAAGGCTAAATATAATGAAGATGTCATTCTTCACTGGAATTTCTCTCAAAAGCTTCAGATTGCATTAATTCATTTTATTGCTCCCCTTTAAATTAAGCATAGAATTGTCTCTTTTTAGTTTAACTCTGAAAATTTTTTTCTTTCCCCTTCCTTCCTTCCTTTCCTTTCCTCCCTCCTTCCTTCCCTTTCTACCTTCCCTCCTTTCTTCCTTTTTCTTTCTCTCTTTCCTTTCTGTCTCTCATTTCTTCCTTTCCCTTTCCTTTCCCCTTCCTTCCTTCCTTCCCTCCCTCCCTCCCTTCTTTCTTTCTTTTTCCTTCACTTCTCTTTTCTTTCTTCTTTTCGATCTCACTCTGGCATCTAGGCTGGAGTGCAGTGGTGGGATCACAGCTGACTATAACCTTGAACTCCCAGGCTCACGCAATCTTCCTGCCTTGGCCTCCCAAGTAGCTGGGATTACAGGCATGTATCACCTCACCCAGTTAATTTTTGTATTTTTAGTAAAGACAAGGTTTCACCATGTTGGCCAGGCTGGTCTTGAACTCCTGACCTCAAGTGATCTACCCGCCTAGGCCTCCCAAAGTGCTGGGATTACAGGTGTAAGCCAACGCACCTGGCCTACTTTTCTTATTTTTGGTAGAGATGAGGTCTCTTAACTTCTGGGCTCAAGCAATCCTCCTGCCTTAGCATCCCAAAATGCTGGCATTACAGGCCTGAGCCACCACACTGGCCAAAAAACATAATATGTAATTTTCAGAAAACATGTATAGATGTTTACAGAGAGGAGTCAAATATAAAGTTTGGAGACTATGGGTATATTCTCGGCAAATAACTCACATTAGTAGGCGGTTTTTTTTTTTTTTTTTTTTTTTTGAGACAGAGTTTTGTTCTGTCACCCAGGCTGGAGTGCAGTGGGGTGATCTCGGCTCACTGCAACTTCCGCCTCCTGGGTTCACGCCATTCTCCTGCCTCAGCCTCCTGAGTAGCTGGGACTACAGGCGCCCGCCACCACACCTGGCTAATTTTTTGTATTTTTAGTAGAGACGGGGTTTCACCGTGTTAGCCAGGATGGTCTGGATCTCCTGACCTCGTGATCCGCCCGCCTTGGCCTCCCAAAGTGCTGGGATTACAGGCTTAAGACACCGCACCTGGCCAGTAGATGATCCTTTTAGCCACTCTGCTTATAAACTGGCTCCAGGAGCGGGACAAGAGTGCAAACAACCTACATTAAGCTTTATTCCATGGGTATATTTATGTGTTTTAAATAGGTAAAGAGGCATTAAGTTTGAAAATACAGACTTATTAATAGGAGTCTATTAATAGACTTCTTTTGGGAATATAAATCGAAACCAGATATGGACTAGCTACCTCAACATGTACTATGGTCTTGGATTTAAGTCATCGATTCAGTAGACATTTATTTGTTTGTTTGTCTGTCTGCCAGGCTGGACTGCAGTGGTGCAATCTTGGCTCACTGTAACCTCCGACTCCTGGGTTCAACTGATTCTTGTGCCTCAGCCTCCAGAGTAGCTGGGATTACAGCCACATGCCATCACACCCAGCTAATTTTTGGATTTTTAGTAGACGTGGGGTTTCACCATGTTGGCCAGGATGGTTTTGATCTCCTGACCTCATGATCCGCCCGCCTCGGCCTCCCAAAGTGTTGGGATTATAGGCATGAGCCACCATGAGTGGCCAATACTTTTTCTTTTACAGATGGAGTCTCACTTTGGGAAGTCGGGGCAGGAGGATCACCTGCATCCAGGAGACCAGCCTGGGTGACATAGCAAGACCCCATCTCTATAAAAAATCAAAAATTAGTCATGCACGGCGGCATGCACCTGTAGTCCTAGCTACTCAGAGTCTGAGGTGGGAGGATCGCTTGAGCCTGGGAGGTCAAGGAGGCAGTGAGCTGTGATTGTGCCACTGTACTCTAGCCTGGGTGAAAGAGTAAGACTGCGTCTCACGGAAAAAAAAAAAAAAAAAAAAAAGGCAGGGCACAGTGGCTCACGCCTGTAATCCCAGTACTTTGGGAGGCCAAGGGGGATGGATCACAAGGTCAGGAGTTCAAGACCAGCCTGGTCAAGATGGTGAAACCCCGTCTCTACTAAAAATACAAAAAAATTAGCCAGGCATGATGGCAGATGCCTGTAATCCCAGCGACTTGGGAGGCTGAGGCAGCGAACTGCTTGAACCCAGGAGGCAGAGGTTGCAGTGAGCTGAGATTGTGCCACTGCACTCCAGCCTGGGTGACAGAGCGAGACTCCATCTTAAAAAAAAAAAAAAAAAAAAAAAAAAGGGGATGGAGTCTCATTTTGCCCAGGCTGGAGTGCAGGGATGTGATCATAGCTCACTGCAACCTTTAACTCCTGTCCTCAAGTGATCCTGCCTCAGCCTCCTGAAGCGTTGGGGTTATAGGTATGAGCCACCACACCTGGGATCAGGACCATATTTAAGAAAATACTTATATTCAGGCTATACCTGTAATCCCAGCACTTTGGGAAGCCGAGGTGGGCAGATCGCTTGAGGCCAGGAGTTCAACACAAGCCTGGCCAACATGGCAAAATCCCGTCTCTACTAAAAAATTACAAAAAGTAGCCAGGTGTGGTGTGCATACCTGTAATTCCAGCTACTTGGGAGGCTGAGACACACGAACTGCTTAAATCTGGGAGCCAAAGGTTGCAGTGAGGCAAGATTGCGCCATGGCACTCCAGCCATGTTGGCCAGGATGGTTTTGATCTCCTGACCTCATGGTCTGGGCGACAGAGTGAAACTCTGTCTCAAAAAACAAAAACAAAACAAAACAAAAAAAACGCTGGGCGCAGTGGCTGATGCCTGTAATCCCAACATTTTGGGAGACCGAGGTGGGCAGATCACCTGAGATGGGAGTTCCAGACCAGCCTGGCCAACATGGCGAAACCCAGTGTCTACTAAAAAAAAAAAAAAAATTAGCCAGGTGTGGTGGTGTGTGCCTGTAGTCCCAGCTACTCAGCAGGCTAAGGCAGGAGAATCGCTTGAACCCGGGAGGTGGAGGTTGCAGTGAGCTGAGATCGCACCACTGTACTCCAGCCTGGGTGACAGAGTGAGACTCCGTCTCAAAATAATAATAATAAAAAACGACCCGGCACAGTGGCTCACGCCTGTAATCCCAGCACTTTGGGAGGCAGAGGTGGGCGAATCACAAGGTCAGGACATGGAGACCATCCTGGCCAACATGGTGAAACCCCGTCTCTACTGAAAGAAATAAAAAGAGAAAATTAGCCGGGAGTGGTGGTGGTTACCTGTAGTCCCAGCTACTCAGGAGGCTGAGGCAGGAGAATCGCTTGAACCCAGGAGGCGGAAGTTGCAGTAAGCCGAGATCGCGCCACTGCACTCCAGCCTGGCGACACAGCGAGACTCCGTCTCAAACAACAACAAATAACAAGAAAGAAAATACTTATATTCAAAATTAGTCCTACTTTTCACACTTAGCTACCTGAGTCTACATATGCCAATATTTCCACTAAATTTCACGGTCATTTCTCAAAGAGGCTAGGTTAGTAGAGCAGGAAGTTTAAGTAAATGTACTTAAACAGTACAGAAACAAAGAGGAAATGGTTGATTTGACTTGTTGGGAGACAGGACAAGGTCAGTTTAATACAGGAAATGATACTTGAACTAATTTTGTTAGATGAGTAGGGCTCACCAGAACAGGACAAAGAACGATGTTAAGAGGTAAGGTATAGGATGACTAAGGGGATTGGGCGGCTCTGGAAACTGTAAGTAGTTCGTGGTTGGAGCACAGATGTGACCAGAGAAAAAGCCAGGGAGGACAGCAGCAGTAAGATCAACAGGTCTTGCATGATCTGCTCAGGAGTCTGGACTTGATCCTGTAGGTCGTGTTCTCCAATTTTATTATGCAACAGAATCATCTATGCTGCTTGTCTAAAATATACATTCTTTGGCTCCTCTCTAATTCAGGTCCAGAGTAGGATCATGGAACCTCAATTCTAGTGCAGGAGAACCTGGGCCAGGTTTTGATTTTTTTTTTTTTTTTTTGAGATTAAGTCTTGCTTTGTCTCCCAGGCTGGATTGCAGTGGCGCAATTTTGGCTCACTGCAACCTCTGCCACCTGGGTTCAAGGGATTCTCCTGCCGCAGCCTCCCAGGTAGCTGGGATTACAGGCGCCTGCCACCACGACTGGCTAAGTTTTGTATTTTTAGTAGGCACGGGGTTTCACCATGTTGGCCAGGCTGGTCTCGAACTCCTGACCTTAGGCGATCCACCTACCTCAGCCTCCCAAAGTGTAGGGATTACAGGCATGAGCCACTGCTCCTGGTCGGGTTTTGAATGTTTTGATGAAGCATTACTACAGGCAATAAAGAACCATTAAATATTTTTTAGGGAGAAGTAACAATTACAAAGTCAAGAGCAGATCCAGGTTGGCCTTCTAGCAACATTAGCCTGATGGTAGTGAGGAAGGTAGACTGATTGAAGAGATGAGAACTTAGAGTACAAAATGATTCAGATGACTGGCATGGGGATGTTGACCATGTTGACAAATAGAAATGTAAAGATTTACACCATGTAACTGCAAAAATTCAATTAAATATCAAATAGTTCATTTATTCTCTCTGGGGTTTTGTGCACTCATGGTTTCATTCATGTCTGTATTAATGCCCTAATCTTTTTTTTTTTTTTTTTTTGAGACGGAGTCTCGCTCTGTCACCCAGGCTGGAGTGCAGTGGCCGGATCTCAGCTCACTGCAAGCTCCGCCTCCCGGGTTCACACCATTCTCCTGCCTCAGCCTCCCGAGTAGCTGGGACTACAGGCGCCCACCACCGCGCCCTGCTAGTTTTTTGTATTTTTTAGTAGAGACGGGGTTTCACCGTGTTAGCCAGGCTGGTCTCAAACTCCTGACCTGGTGATCCGCCCGTCTCGGCCTCCCAAAGTGCTGGGATTACAGGCTTGAGCCACCGCGCCCGGCCTAATGCCCTAATCTTGATCTTCAAAGTAGACCTTTCTTCTGAACTTCAAATATATTTCTACCTGTGGACTGGACATCACTTCTTTGATGCTGAAGCTATTGGCTACCTAAAACTCAACATATCCAAAGTTGACAATTTTTCCTTTCCAAGCCAGAATCTTGGGAACTAAGAGACCTGCCCATTCCCTCATATCCATTTAATTATCTAAATAGAAGTAGGAATTCTGAATGTTCTATCTACAGTAAATTAAATTTCAGAATATAAAAAAGCAAACTGATACACAGTAAACTCTTTACATTCAAGAATTTAACATTCATAGTTCCTACTATTTTAAGTGGCCCCAAGGGTTTAGAACATAGAGTCACATAATTTTGCTCTTGCAAAAATCTGAACCACATATTCTATGAGGCTGTTACATGTGAGCAAGTCAGTTACCTAGTGACTGAGTCTAGCTCAGCACTTACATATAATTATGGCTTTATTGCTTTATCAATATATGTAGAAAATGTTCATAAAGTAAAAAATACTCTTTGTGAAAAATGGCTCCCAAAAGAAAGTTAACCGATAGTACTTACGGTGGAGGGATTTTTTTCCTTTTTTTTGTTCTTTTTGAGATGGAGTTTCGCTCTTGTTGCCCAGGCTGGAGTGCAACGGCGAGATCTCAGCTCACTGCAACCTCCGCCTCCCGGGTTCAAGTGATTCTCCCGCCTCAGCCTCCTGAGTAACTGGGATTACAGGCATGCGCCAACATGCCTGGATAATTTTGTATTTTTAGTAGAGACAGGGTTTCTCCATGTTGGTCAGGCTGGTCTTGAACTACAGACCTCAGGTGATCCATTCGCCTCAGCCTCCCAAAGTGCTGGGATTACAGGCGTGTAAGAAAAAAAATAGGTACAAAATTGCTAAACTTAGGATATGCATTATATTTAGTTTTAGTTGATACTACCAAATAGTATCTGCTTCAGACTTGAACAGGTAGTTCACAGAAGAGGATATCCACATGGTCATATGCATGTGAAAAGCTGCTCAACCTCACTAATCATCAAAGAAATAGACATTCAGGTAAGACAAATACCACTATATACCCATTAGAATGGCTAGAATGAAAAGTACTGACCATATCAAGTGTTAGCAAGGATTTGCAACAATTAGAAAAATCAATTTAGAAAACTAGCAGTATGTCCTAAAGCTGAAATAAACATGCAAACTCTGTGATCTCAAAATTCCACTCCTTAATATATATCCAACAGATATATGTACCTGTGTTTGCCAAAAGATACATGCATGGCTGCCACACAGTGGCTCCGATCTGGAATCCTAGCACTTTGGGAGGCCCAGGCTGGAGAATCACTCAAGGCCAGGAGTTTAAGACCAATCTGGGTAACACAGTGAGACTTTTTTTTTTTTTTTTTTGAGACGGAGTCTTGCTCTGTTGCCCAGGCTGGAGTGCAGTGACGCGATCTCAGTTCACTGCAAGCTCCGCCTCCCAGGTTCAAGCAATTCTCCAGCCTCAGCCTCCCGAGTAGCTGGGACTAAAGGTGTCCGCCACCAAGCCCAGCTAATTTTTTGGTATTTTTAGTAGAGACGGAGTTTCACCGTTTTAGCCAGGATGGACTCGGATCTCCTGACCTCATGACCCACCCGCCTTGGCCTCCCAAAGTGATGGGATTACAGGCGTGAGCCACCGTGCCCAGCCCATAGTAAGGCTTTTATTTTCTACAGAAAATAAACAAAATTAGCCAGATGTAGTGGTGTGTGCTTGTAGTCCCGGCTACTTGGGACGCTGACGTGGGAGGATCATTTGAGTCTGGGTGGTCAAGGCTGCAGTAAGCTCACACCACTGAACTGCGGCCTGGGTGACAGAATGAGATCCTGTCTCAAAAAACAAAGAACAAATAACTGCTACACATATGAAAATGAACAAATTTCAGAAGCCTAAGGAGGTGGCTTCTCAGTTGCAGATACTGTTCTATTGCTTGACCTAGGCAGTGGTCACACTCACATAGGTGATATTCTTTACAATGATTAATAGGATTTTTTTTTTTTTTGAGATGGAGTTTCATTCTTGTTGCCTAGGCTGGAGTGCGATGGCACGATCTCGGCTCACTGCAACCTCCGCCTCCCAGGTTCAAGCAATTCTCCTGCCTCAGCCTCCCAAGTAGCTGGGATTACAGGCATGCACCACTACACCCAGATAATTTTGTATTTTTAGTAGAGACGGGGTTTCTCCATGTTGAGGCTGGTCTCGAACTCCTGACCTCAGGTGATCTGCCCACCTTGGCCTCCCAAAGTGCTGGGATTACAGGCATGAGCCACCGCGCCTGGCAATTAATATGATTTTTGCTTACTTCTGAATACATGTATACTTCAGTGAAGGTATTCCAAGAAACTCCATCCCAACCACAAAAATCCTTATGATTTTAGTACTCTACAATAACTCATCAAGTGTGTGAAGGGGCTAAAATTTTTTTCAGTTATGCTTTTATTTCAGTTTACATTGTATTAGGAAAAGATCTATTACAGGAGTGCCTGTGTCTTGAGAATGTCAAGCATCCACTGTATTACCACTTCCTTATTACCAAAGCATACAGAATATTTTCAAATTCTCACGGATTGGCCAGGCGTGGTGGCTCACACCTGTAATCCCAGCACTTTTGGAGGCTGAGGAGGGTACACCTGAGGTCAGGAGTTCAAAATCAGCCTGGCCAACATAGCAAAACACCATCTCTACTAAAAATACAAAAATAATTAGCTGGGCGTGGTGGTGGGCACCTGGAAGCCCGGCTACTAAGGAGGCTGAGGCAGGAGAATTGCTTGAACCCAGGAGGCAGAGGTTGTAGTGAGCCAAGATCACACCATCGTACTCCAGCGTAGGCAACAAGAGCAAAGTTCCGTCTCAAAAAAAAAAAAAATCTAAGGGATCAACATGAAGATGAGTTAGCTTTAAAACAAATTTAACAAGAAATTGTAGTATTACTTTCTCCTCCACAATAATCCCCCTTCTACTCATATAAGGTTTTCCATGTACTTTAGTTTCATAATTTCTTCATTCTTTCATATGCAGAGGGAAAATACAGACATCCAACAACTCCAATCTACAGTTGTCAAAATTCAGACTTAGTACTGAGGAATGGAATCTGTGCTCCAGTCATGGGATAAGAAACCAGTTTTCGTTCCCAACATCCCCTTGGTTTGGTTTTCTTTTTTTTTTTTTTTTTTTTTGAGATGTAGTCTTGCTCTGTTGCCCAGACCAGAGTGCCGTGGTGCAATCTTGGCTCACTGCAACCTCTATCTCCTAGGTTCAAGCAATTCTCCTGCCTCAGCCTCTTTAGTAGCTGGGATTCCAGATATGTGCCACCACACCCAGCTAATTTTTTTGTAATTTTAGTAGAGAAGGGGTTTCACCATGTTGGCCAAGCTGGTCTTGAACTCCTGACCTCAAGTGATCTGCCCTCCTTGGCCTCCCAAAGAGCTGGAATAACAGGCGTGAGCCACCCCATCTGGCCCCCTCTGTTGGGCTTTCTACTAGGACTTTGGTAGGCTAGTAATGATAAGGATGAGGAATGCCTAGGGGCAATAAGTATTTAGAATTGGCACAGCCATGTTTTTGGCAGAAGGTACTCGCTATTCCCTAATTAAGAGATTAGGCCTGGCATGGTGACTCATGCCTGTAATCCCAGCACTTTGGGAGGCCAAGGTGGGCGGATCACCTGAGTTCAGGAGTTTGAGACCAGCCTGGCCAACACAGTGAAACCATCTCTACTGAAAATATAAAAATTAGCTGGGCGTGGTGGCGGGTGCCTGTAATCCCAGCTACTTGGGAGGCTGAGGCAGGAGAATCACTTGAACCTGGGAAGTGGAGGTTGCAGTGAGCCGAGATGGCACCACTGTACTCCAGCCTGGGTGACAGAGTGATACTGTCTAAAAAAAGAAAAAAAAAAGAGATTAAACTCCATTCACATTCATTTCCTACCAAGACTGAGCCAGCAAGAAGGCTGATAGTTAAGTCCAATTTCCTAGGAATGAAAAATGAAAAGCCAAGGCAACAAGTAGGCGCTGTAAAATTGTTTTTTTAATGGCAGGTCAAATATCCTGAAACATACATGTATTTTGATAGTCTTCTAATCCCAGTTGAGTTCAAATATTAAAGAAACACACACAAGCTAAGAGAATTCAATATTGTTCCAAGGCACTTACTGAATCTCTGACTAGATGAAAACAAGAACAATTAGGATGAACAATTAGACCGTATATAATATAAAAATAACTTTGCTTACAATTTACAAAATGTATTATTATTACAATCTTTGATCTCTGATAACCTGCAAAGCTGGCTGCATGAATCCAGCAAGTTTAAAATTCAGAAACTATTTTCTAAAACTCCAGGGCAAATAATTTACAAATAAAGTACACAAAGATTTAGACCATGCAGAAATTTCTTACATCTTCTGTTAATAATATTTCGATTGCAACTTTATCAAATTATATACCTACTTGCCCTGTACATATACAAAATAATGCATACATGATAAAACAGAAAAAGAGTAGTCCTTAAACTCAATATATCATAAAAGTATTACTATATTAACATGTCTACAAGCAGCGTGTAACAGGGTTAAGAGACATTAAGGCAATAATACTTGAAGTTTCAAAATAAACCATATGTAATACTTTTTCCTAAGTATAGTATAAGGCAGGTAGATGGTCCCAGCAAAAAATATTAAGGTAACAATCTACACTGCTGTTAGTCCCACATATTAAAGATGGAATACTATAAATCTGGCTTTCAGTGGCACCTGAATTTTCCAGTATAACTTAAAAGTGTCTTTTAGCTCCCTGAATCATGTCCATTCTGAAGGTGGATCTCTTGGTCCTTTGGGTTTTCCACATCGATTACCAAAACCTACAGTGAAAATACCACAATAACTAGTCAGTGTTCAGAAATACTTTTAAACTACTAAAAACCATGTCCACAGACATTCTGATTTTCTGGAACAAATAAATTTCCACAAGGGAATTTAGAATTTAAGCCAAACAAAACTCTGTAAATGCAAAACGATTGTAAATTTATCTGGGGTAACTGAAAATGATTGCTTCTTTTAAAAATCTTATGCTGAAAATAAACCAATTTTATCACAATGTAAGAAAAACATCCAAGATAATTTAGTCTGTCCAACACAAAAGATTTTTTTAATATACTGCAGTTTTCTATTTTAGTTTTTAATCTCAATGTGAAATAGAATTAAGTGCTTCATTTATTTCATGACTAGTCCAAGCAACTTTGGAAAATCATATACTTTATTCTTGGCAAGTGTCACTTCACAATGGCAAATGAGCTTTTCTCATTCTTGCCAGTGTTAACTACTTACTAAAAATTATTTATTAAAGAAATTACCAATATCTGTGGCTTCTGTTGGACTTTCTGATGTTTGTTCTCTCTTGTCACTGAAAGTAGGTGGACATTCTGTACACATCTCGTAGTGAATACCTCCCGCTGGATGATCTAAATAGCAACACAAAACCTTTGTTAATCACCATGCTTTGTAGCATCATATATATACAACTCTTTAATTTTTTAAATGTTGGCAAGCATGAAAAGAGAAAATTTTCTCTCCTGGGCACCATAATTTTATAGGTCAAGATCAATATAAATACAAACGTAGTGAGCACAGAAAATCATGTCAGGTATTATTGTGGTCACACAGAAATCTGCAGTGAGTACTTCTGCAACGTGAGGATTCTCATTATTTTTATTTCCTAAATCTAGGTCTTGACATATTACATTCCCTTAAGGTAGCTATACTATATGCCTATGTTCTAAGGGAATAATTGCAACTGAAATGCCTTTGTATAGAAATCAACAAGGTCAGTCCAGGAGCGGTGGCTCACACCTGTAATCCCAGCACTTTGGGAGGTTGAGGCGGGTGGATCACGAGGTCAGGAGATTGAGACCATCCTGACTAACACGGTGAAACCCCATCCCTACTAAAAAAATACAAAAAAGTTAGCTGGGCATGGTGGCGAGCGATTGTAGTCCCAGCTATTCGGGAGGCCGAGGCAGGAGAATGGCGTGAACCCAGGAGGCAGAGCTTGCAGTGACCCAAGATCGTGCCATTGCATTCCAGCCGAGGCGACAGAGCGAGACTCCATCTCAAAAAAAAAAAAAAAAAAAAAAGAAATCAACAAGGTCAAGGTTAATTAATGAAATATTTCCACCTGAAATAACAACGCAACTTTTTTTTTAGACAGAGTTTCCCTCTTGTTGCCCAGGTTGGAGTGCAATGGCGCAATCTCAGCTCACTGCAACCTCCGCCTCCTGGGTTCAAGGGATTCTCCTGCCTCAATCTCCCTAGTAACTGGGATTACAGGCGGCAGCCATGATGCCCAGCTACTTTTTTATTTTAAGTTGAGATGGGGTTTAACCATGTTGCTCAAGGCTGGTTTCAAACTCCTGACCTCAGGTCATCGCCCGCCTTGGCCTCCCAAAGTGCTGGGATTATAGGTGTGAGCCACGACGCCAGATCTAACTACTTTTAAAGTTTTATGTTGTTTAGATTGTAGTTCACTCTTTAATTACCAATGTTCAACATTAGTAACAAAAGAAATTAACTACTATAATTCATTCATTCTTTCACAGTCTTGAACATACCCCATACCTCCATGAGGAACCTTTCTGGAAACTTGGAATACAAGTAAAATAACAGACAATCCCCATCCTCAAGATGCTTACAGTCTGGAAGGGAGCCCACAGACTTTTTTTTTTTTTTTTTTTTGAGATGGAGTCTTGCTCTTGTCACCCAGGCTAGAGTGCAATGGCACAATCTCGGCTCAGTGCAACCTCCACCTCCCGGTTCAAGTGATTTTCCTGCCTCAGCCTCCCAAGCAGCTGGGATTACAGGTGCTCGCCACATTTTTGTATTTTTAGTAGAGTTGCGGTTTTGTCATGTTGGCTAGGCTGGTCTTGAACTCCTGATCTTGTGACTGCCTGCCTCGGCCTCCCAAAGTGTTGGGATTACAGGCATGAGTCACCACACCAGGCCCCACAAACTTCTTAAAGAAAATAAAGCTAGAGAACAATAAAATAGAAAATAAGTAGTTTAGGTCTTGCAAATCACTTAAGATCACTGCCACAAACTCTTCTTTGGTTTTGTTAGCTTCATTGTTCTTCTTTTTGAACAACTTTAAAAACATAAAAGCCATTGGTTTAGCTCAAGGGCATAACAAACATTAGGGCTATAGGCCGTGCAATGCCAAACCCTGGTCTAGTAGGAGACACAGAGAGATATATTAATTATTATAGCAGTGTGATAAGCTTTTAAATAAAATTATGCATAATGTGCAATAGAGACAAAGAGGAGAGGCATTTATATGAGACTAGTGGTGGTGAGATATTCAGAGCCATATTCTAGGAGGAAATGATGATCCTAGACTAAACAGCCTCCATTTTCTCTGTGAAGTAAAGGTCATGTAAGAGTTAGATGGATTCCAGTCCAGGCTGGCCTGGCTCTATAGCTTCCGCTATTTTCTTTTTGAGGTGGAGTTTCACTCTGCCACTCAGGCTGGAGTGCAGGGGTACAATCTTGGCTCACTGTAGCCTCCACCTCCCAGGTTCAAGCGATTCTCCTGCCTCAGCCTCCGGAGCAGATGGGATTACAGGCGCACACCACCATGCCCGGCTAATTTTTGTATTTTTAGTAGAAATAGGGTTTCACTCATGTTGGCCGGGCTGGTCTTGAACTCCTAATCTCAAGTGATCCACTTGCCCTGGCCTCCCCAAAGTGCCAGGATTACAGGTGTGAGCCACTGTGTCCAGCCCTGCTATTTTCTTTATAAAAAGGTATAGAAAGTAATATCATTTATAAGATGGAACAGACCCATTAGGCCAAGATCCAGAATATAATCTTGAGAGAAGAGCTGAAGCGAAATGGAGGGTAGGGGCAAAGGCAAGAGGTGAACTGAAGACATTATACAGGCTAGGATGTTTGATGAGTTACTTACATGGTCACTGACTTTAATAATAACTTGATCTATTTTAGTACGATATGACAGTAATAGGAATATGGTAGAAAAAAATTCAAACTGGGCATTGTAACACTGGTTTGAGCTATATAATTTTATTGGTCTTCGCAAATAAACGAAAAAGTACTAAAAGAAAGATTTCTAAAACAATAGGTTTCTACAAAGCCAATTCCATCATGTAGGTAAATTTGGGGCATTTATGTAAGTTGGGATCTAACTTCCAGGTGTTTTTAAAAACAGAAAATAAAAAACAGAAAAATATTTTTAAAAATCTCTTTCCCATGAGCCTGTAGCTATTGATAGTAAATGCTCCCATGATTTTCCAGATCAATACTACTATCTGGTGGTAATAATTAATTTGGAAGAATTATAGTACAATATTAAGCTTCTAGAAGAGCTGTCCTAGACATTTTCACATACAGAAATAACTAAATAGCATGAACTATGAAGCACGATATTTTGTAGAAATTAATCTATAAAATTATAGTAAAAAGGAAAAAAAAATCTAACGACTTACCACATTTCTCATTTTCAGAGGTTATCAAGCCCTAGGAGGAAGACATTTAATATCTATTACAATACATTCATTTTATATACAAATAATAGAAAGCTCGGTCTGTTATGGATATATATCCCAAGAAATCAAGGCCTATCATTTTCAGCATCAGAGGAAAAGCAAACAATTGTGCTTTTAATTAGGCTTAAAATTTTTAAATGTTACACTGTTTCTACTTGGAGTAAATGTTTCTGGATGAGCGCTGAAAAGCACGGGCTACTGCATGAAGGAACATACAGCTAAGTTTTGCCAGCCACTATTACTGATTATATCATTATTGTATTTTATGTGTCAATTAAAATACATCATGTTTTAGAATCAAATATAAGATGTAGCTCAATTCCAGAGATATTAAATATGGGAGAAAATATTAAAAAGTATTAATGTTAATAAAAAATGCTGTCTCCTATGGACAAATTTGTTGTTGTTGAGACAGGGTTTCACTCTGTTACTCAGGCTGCAGTGCAGTGGTGCGATCATGGCTCACTGCAGCCTTGACCTCTGGGGCCCAAGCAATCCTCCCATCTCAGCCTCCCAAAATGCTGGGACCACAGACATGTGCCACCACCTCTGGCTAATTTTTAAAATTTTTGTAGAGATAAGGTCTCCCCATGTTGCCCAGGATGGTCTTGAACTCCTGGGCTCAAGTGATCCTTCTGCTTGGCCTCCCAAGGTGCTGTGATTACAGGCGTGAGCCATCATGGCACGCCCTCAAGATATTTAATTGCCAAAACATTTCTTGAATGTCAAAGAAATGCCAGGTAGCCAGAAAAAAACAAAAGAAGTGACTATGTGCCTAGTGTTATAATGGGAAGCATCTAGAAATGTAAGAAAGAATTAGGACCCTGAAAATAGTAACTCCTATTTCATTCATACCGTCAAAATTATTTGAAACATGACATAATTTACATATTTCAAAAACAGCTTGAGAAAATAATACTTTAAAGTGATAGTTGTACGTAGATCAGGTTACTCTTTTAAAAAATTTCAGATCCTACCTTTTATATGTGCTTTTCATCTGAAATCTTAGCATAAGAAATGCTGATTAAAAATTACAAACTATATTTAACGATCTTAAGATGACAGCTATTTCAACAAGTGCGAGATTAGTTAACAAAAGAGTAAAAATGTTAAGCTATAACCGTTCCAATTCCAAAAGGACTCACTTCAGACTTTTTTTGTTCAGATCGTTCCTGACTTTGAAGTTCACTCCATTCCGATCTTATAGGTGTATCTGAGAAAAATGAAATCTTATCGTTATTAACACCTTGAATTTTTGATATTTCTTTGCATTAAAATAAAAAACAGATCCTAAAGATTTTAGAAACTATCACTTCCACAAAAATTCTGTAGTTTCTGGGTAAGCATATTTCTGAAGTTTCTAAAAAAAAAAATTGTAGTTTCTATTAATTTGAGAACATTCTTTTATGTTTCCTTCCTTCAAAACCTAAGTAAATGAATTCAGTCATCAGTTTATTATAGTCTGTAGATAATGTGACAGACAAGTGAAGTATATTGCTTAATCTAGAGATAATGTGACAGACTTAAACAAGTGAAGTATACTGCTTCATTGTTTTCAACATTCTTTTTAGTTGTTGTTGTTGAGACAGGGTCTCACTCTGTTGACCAGGTGCGATCTTGGCTCAGTGCAGCCTCAACCTCCCAGGCTCAGGCAATCTTCCCATCTCAGCCTCTTGAGTAGCTGGGACTATAGGTGCATACCACCTCACCTGGCTAATTTTTGATTTTATACAGACAGGGTTTTGCCATGTTGCCCAGGCTGGTCTCAAACTCCTAGGGCAACATGGAACAGAGATCCACCTGCCTTGGCTTCCCAGAGTGCTGGGATCACAGGCATAAGCCACTGCCCAGTTCTTCAACATTTATCTTAAAATCAGTCAAAATTCACTTTGGGAGGCTGAGGCAGGCAGATCACTTGAGGTCAGGAGTTCGAGACCAGCCTGGCCAACATGGTGAGACCCTATCTCTACTAAAAAATACAAAAAAACATTAGTTGGGAGTGATGGTACATGCCTCTAATCGCAGCTACTCAGGAGTCTGAGGCAGGAGAACAGCCTGAGCCCAGATCGTGCCACTGCACTCCAGCCTCAGTGACAGAGTGGAACTCCATCTCAAAATAAAACAAAACGAGGCCAGGCGTGGTGGTTCACGCTTGTAATCCCAGCACTTTGGGAGGCCGAAACAGGCGGATCACGAGGTCAGGAGATTGAGGCCATCCTGGCTAACACAGTGAAACTTTGTCTCTACTAAAAAAAATACAAAAAAATTAGCTGGGTGTGGTGGCGGGCGCCTGTAGTCCCAGCTACTCAGGAGGCTGAGGCAGGAGAATGGCGCAAACCTGGGAGGCGGAGCTTGCAGTGAGCCGAGACTGCGCCACTGCACTCCAGCCTGGGCAACAGAGACTCCGTCTAAAAAAATAAAAATAAATAAATAAATAAAATAAAATGAAACAAAACAAAAATCAGTCAAAATTAATATATTGGTAAAATGTACTTAGACTAGTGAGCACCTCCACTGAGCATGAGACACTGTTAAATATAATCAAGCTGTTTCTGCACTTTTTTTTAGAGGATTAATAGGGAGAAGTACATTATCAATGTTTTAAAGTATGATCACTTTCTCCCAGTTCTGATACTCCAGTGGTCTTTCTTTTTTCCTTCCCCAGACGGGGTCTCACTCTGTTACCCAACTAGAGTACAGTGGCACGATCATGGCTTACTGCAGCCTCCAATTCCAGGGATCAAGCAATCCTTCTTCTTCAGTCTCCTGAGTAGCAAGGACTACAGGCACATGTCACCACGCCTGGCTACTCTTTTATTTATTTTATTTTATTTTTTGAGACGGAGTCTTTTGTTCTTGTTGCCCAGGCTGGAATGCAATGGCATGGTCTCAGCTCACTGCAACCTCTGCCTCCTGGGTTCAAGCAATTCTCCTGCCTCAGCCTCCCAAGCAGCTGGGATTACAGGCGCCCACCACAACTGGATAGTTTTTTCATTTTTAGTAGAGAGGAGGTATCACTATGTTGCCCAGGCTGGTCTCAAACTCTTAGGCTCAAGCAATCCTCACGCCTTGAACTCCCAAAGTGCTGCGATTACAGGTGTGAGCCAATGTGCCCAGTCTACTCCAGGGGTCTTATGTGTATTTCAGTTAACATCAATCCAGTGACGCCCACCCAACAGAAATGTTTACTGACCTAAACCTAAGGAAAGCAATTAATGTCTTCATAAATAAGTGCTACTTTTTTTTTTGAGACGGAGTCTTGCTGTCGCCCAGGCTGGGTGCAATGCCATGATCTTGGCTCACTGCAACCTCCGCCTCCCGGGTTCAAGCGATTCTCCTGCCTCAGCCTCCCGAGTAGCTGGAACTACAGGCGTGTGCCACCATGCACAGCTAATTTTATGTATTTTTAGTAGAGACAGAGTTTCACTGTGTTAGCCAGGATGGTCTTGATTTCCTGACCTCGTGATCTGCCCACCTTGGTCTCCCAAAGTGGCAGGATAACAGGCATGAGCCAATAAGTGTTACTTTTACTGAATGAAAATACACCAGACTGCAAATACACTTATAATTGCCTTTTTTTTTTTTTTTTTTTTTTGATACGGAGTTTCGCTTTTGTTGCCCAGGCTGGAGTGCAATGGCACGATCTCGGCTCACTGCAATATCTGCCTCCCAGGTTCAAGTGATTCTCCTGCCTCAGCCTCCCAAGTACCTGGGATTACAGGCATGCGCCACCACGCCTGGCTAATTTTGTATTTTTAGTAGAGACAGGGCTTCTCCATGTTAGTCAGGCTCGTCTCAAACTCCTGATCTCAGGTGATCCGTGCATCTCAGCCTCCCAAAGTGCTGAGATTACAGGTATGTGTCACTGCATCTGGCTTTATAATTGTATTTATTTATTTATTTAATTTTTGAGACGGAGTCTTGCTCTTCGCCCAGGCTGGAATGCAATGGCGCAATCTTGGCTCACTGCAATCTCTGTCTACTGGGTTCAAGTCATTCTCTCCTGCCTCAGTCTCTCAAGTAGCTGAGATTACAGGCGTCGGCCACCATGCCCAGCTAATTTTTATAGTTTTAGTAGAGACGGGTTTCACCATGTTGGCCAGGCTGGTCTCGAACTTCTGACCTCAGGTGATCCACCCACCTAGGCCTTCCAAAGTGCTAGGATTACAGGCTTGAGCCACCACGCCCGGCCTATAATTTCAGTTAAGTGAATTCTGATATCTAACATAAATGCAGTAATTTCTATCAATCTTAACAAGTAAAAAAATCATTTAAAAGCATTTCTCAAAGAATTAAAAGCATGTCAATATCAATTTACTTGTTTTTGAATTTAATTATGCAGCACAATAGCTCATAGATTAAAATCAGGCATGTTTTTCAGAGTTTATTATTAGAATATAAAATAAATGTAAAAGCAAAAGAGACACTCACTATGTTCACTTGCTAACACAAAAGATTCAGGAGTTCTTTCAGGTAGGGGAGGAGGTGAATCTTCACTAACATCAACATCTAAATTAAACACATAAAAATTTAGGCAAATTATTAAAAATTAACATGTCAGCTAAACAAAATCAGAGAGCTTTCTTGACATTCTAAAATTTCCTGTCACAAGTATCTAGATCAGTTTTTAAAAATGCAAAACAAAAATACGCAAGAAACCATTTCCACTCAACTCATTATCAGGAAGAATTATGATGCTTATTGAGCAAAGATACTGCATACAGAAAATGACTCTCTCCCATGACTTTCCTGCCACTCTACAGACATCATTCAGTTCTCCAAGCCTGAAGGGAATCTTCAGTCAGCTGGCAAGTGACTTCTCTACTGATCTTACTGATGATGCTTTGTGTACAAAAAGGAAAGCTTTGGTCATTTGTGTTATGAAACGCCTAAGCCAGTGTTTACCAAACAGGATTCAATTGCTTAACACCTTTCATGATTTTTGCCATATTATGTAACATGTGTCCTATTCACTTTTAAAGTTGGACTCATTTTAAACTTAACTGTGTACCTCAGTCATGTTTTAAACAGCAATAGCTGAAATAACATCAGAAATACTAGTTATTTTTCCAAAACAGGTAAAGATATGGCTATTAAAGTTTTTAAAAAATCTTCATTTATTTATTGCTGAAGATTTTGTGTACAGTGGCACATTGAGAATGCTGACTGAAGCTATATACAGGTTTTTCACTAGTAGAAACAAAATTAGCTCTTGGGAAAAATAGTGCATTAAGTAAGCCTCATTGGTTAGCTTTACTATGGCTTAAGGTAAATGAGTGCATTTGATCTTTGAGTTTTCACTGGAAGCACAGAAAGAAAACATGAGGATACAATTCTGTGTGTGAACTCTCAGGTTGGGGAGGGTGGGATAAAGAAAAAGAAACGTGATGGTCCTATTATTATTTTGTCTTGAGCCTTGCCCATTGTTCTTAAATGAACACACAGTTTTGCCATGATACTCTACTTTTTACCACACCTGATAGGCTATGCATAGGTCTTTTCAATTTTCAACACACATGAGGTGAGTATGATTGCTTTTGCCCCTCCTGCATTTATTTAGCTGGAGACACAAGAAAATACAGCCTCTGGGTCCTGCTGAAAGAAGAGTTCCAGTCCAATACTTGATACACCTACAAAGAGTACCAGAACTCTCCCTTGCCACTAAAGAACTATCTACCTTATCCAGTAGTGGTAGTTTGAGTCATCACCATATGTCTCCTCGCCCTCTTGTTACTAACAGCACACAGTGAAGAGATGGCTGTCGGAAGGAAGGGACACATAATCTTGGCATTCTGGTACCATTTCATAAATTAAATGAACAAAACAAAAGGGCAGTTCAGCCCTTTTTTTTAATCAGTTATCTTTCAGAAACTCTGTTTTTCTCTCATGACAGTTCTCACCCTTAAAAACTTTTATTTTCTAAGTGTGGCCCTTGCTTTGTAAATGCATGTTTCTCCCTGGAACTCTGGATTGCTTTTCCTGTTAAAAACTTTTGTTTTAGAGGTTATCTAACCAGATATTGCATATTTTACATAGGCTTTTGCCAATCATATACTGTATGGGGTCTTCTGTAATTGAATCTGAGAAATCTTTCAGGAGGCCTAAGTCAAGACTGAAATTGGAATTGATAGCCAGGAATTTTTGTCAGGCAGTAACTTATGCAAAAGCTTTTTAGGTATCAATACAAAATTATTCCATTACAGTCATGTACTACATAATGACGTTTTCATCAACAAGATGGCGTAAACAACAGTGGTCCTGTAAGATTATGATACCACATTTTTACTGTACCTTTTCTATGTTTAGATACACAAATACTTACCATTGTGTTACAATTGTTCAGTACAGTAATATGTTATACAGGTTTATAGCCTAGGAGCAAGAGGCTACACTGTATGGCCCAGATGTATAGTATACCATACCATCTAGGTTTGTGTAAATACATTCTATGACATTCACACAATGGCAAAATTGCCTAATGACATATTTTTCTTAGAACATATCCCTGCCATTAAGAAATGTATGACTGTAATTCACTAACAAGTTCTAGGACCAAAAACCCCCCCCAAAACTCTAATTCTGGTGCCAATGGTTCTATAAGATAATGATCTACAAAGGAAATAATAATCTATAAGGTAAATAAACAATCTATAAAGTAAATAATCTATATGGTAAAAATTTGGCAACACATTAAAAGTAAGACTACTTGTAGTTACGCTGCAACAAAGAACATTTACACACAGGAAAATCTTCAGTTAATATCAAACCAGTAACAGTTAACGTTGAGAAAAAAGAAACCAGAAATCACATTTATAGTGATTTTTGCTTTGAAATACAAAACCAAACAAACAGAAATGAGCTGGCACATAGTAGGCTGCTTTTAGCTGTATCTTACTCTTTTTTTTTTTTTTTTGAGACAGGGTCTCCCTCTGTTGCCCAGGCAGAGTACAGTGATACAATTATGGCTCACTGCAGCCTTGAGCTCCTAGGCTCAAGTGATATTCCTACCTCAGCCTCCAGAATAGCTGGGACCACAAGTGTGCACCACCATGCCCAGCTAGTTTTTTATCTTTTGTAGAGATTGGGTGTCACTATGTCACCCACACTGGTTATGAACTCCTAGGCTCAAATGAATTTCCCGCCTCAGCCTCCCAAAGTGCTGGGATTTACAGGCATGAGCCATCAATAGACTTGTCATGTAGTAGTAACTTTTAATGAGCATATCATATCATGTATCTTTTGGCCCTCACCAAATTCTATTTCCAGTAATTTTTTTTTTTTTTAAAAACACAACAACAACAAAAAAACTTCCTAAGTACAATATACCACATGCTTGATATACTAAAAAAGCCCAAAATGAAAATTTCTTATGTACATATTTTCTTACATAGTTATAGCTGAGCAGTTATATTTCAAATTCTGAAGTTGAGGAACAAAAGACATTAGCAATTTAAAATTATGGTAAACTGGTAAAGTAATATCTATTATGCTAATTATGATCTTCTAAAGATCCTTCAAATAAAACAAAGACGAATCAAGAAAAGAGAATTCTGTAATTTAAGCAACTAGTTTAAGACTGTTACCTGGCTGGGCACGGTGGCTCATGCCTGTAATCCCAGCAATTTGGGAGGCTAAGGCGGGTGGATTTTATGAGGTCAAGAGATGGAGACCATGCTGGCTAACATGGTGAAACCCCGTCTCTACTAAAAATACAAAAAATTAGCCAGGCGTGGTGGCGCATGCCTGTAATCCCAGCTACTCGGGAGGCTGGGGCAGGAGAATCGCTTGAACTCGGGAGACAGAGGTTGCAGTGAGCCAAGCTCGTGCCATTGCACTTCAGCCTGGGCAATAAGAGCAAAACTCTGTCTCAAAAAGACTGTCATCTATTCTACCAAATACACTCTCAAGTTAAAAAATACAGTATATGTGAGTTAGAGAAAACAAAAGCACTACAGTATGGGTGGCATATAATGGGTCAGAAATAGAAAATAATCTTTCAAGGCCATGGGTGTTAGCTCACGTCTGTAATCCCAGCACTTTGGGAGGCCTAGGTGGGCAGATCACTTGAGGCCAGGAGTTTGAGATCAGCCTGGCAAACATAACGAAACCCCGTTTCTACTAAAAACACAAAAATTAGCCAAGTGTGGTGGTGCACACCTGTAATCCCAGTTACTGAGGAGGCTGAGGTGGTAGATTGCTTGAGCCCAGGAGGCGGAGGTTTTATGCAGTGAGCCAAGATCATGGCACTGCACTCCAGCCTGGGTGACAGTGAGACTCTGTCTCAAACAAAATAAAAACAACAAGGCAGGGTGCCAGTAACTCACACCTGTAATTCCAGCACTTTGGGAGGCCAATGTGGGCGGATCATGAGGCCAAGATATCAAGACCATCCTGACCAATATTTTGAAATCCTGACTCTACAAAAAAATACAAAAATTTGCTGGGCATGGTGGCAGGCACGTGTAATCTCAGCTGCTTGGGAGGCTGAGGCAGGAGAATTGCTTGAACCCGGGAAGCGGAGGTTGCAGTGAGCTGAGATCACACCACTGCACTCCAGCCTAAGCAACAGTGCAAGACTGTCTCAAAAAAAATATATATATATATGTATATACATATATATATTTCAAGGTCACAGTACTTATTTTGCCTGCACATTTATAAATAGCAGTCTGTATGTGTCACTACCAAAGTTCACTGATAGGTAAGTGACCACTGATAATCAATATATCAATAAATAGCTTTAAAATTTATATGTTTACTCTCCACTTTAGGGTCTGTTTAAGATGGCAGCCATCATTACTTTTAGCAGATCAAAGAGGAGTTTCAAGAAGCAATAATACACTTTGGGAATTGAGTGCATGCATTATCTTGAAATGCTAAGAGTGCTAAAAAAATAGTAATTCTTTAAATAATAGCTTTGATGACTAGGTATGCACATAGCCCACTCACTACTGAATGAATTAAACTGCCCATATTCTACTGAGCAGTTTGCAGTATTGTTCCTGGGTTAAACTCAGGGTTGGAAACAGCCCTATTTGGAAGCATTTGTGAAGATAGTAAAAACAAACAAAAAAAGGTAATCTGTAGTTAAAGGAACAGTAAAAAGATGACTAGATATTTAGGAGAAACATGGGTGACATTATATGGCCAACCAAGACATTCTACAGTATTTTTGCCACTGTTATTTTAAGTGATTCTTCCCTAAATTATTTCTAATTATTCAGTCAGATAAATTTTTTACCAATACAAAAACAGTAAGATCTATAATAAAGAAAAAGAAAATAAATTATCCAGTTATAACTACTAAAATATTTTAGAAACACCCAGTAATATAATGTGATCAAATTGTTAACAATAAATTAAAAGCTTATATTAAAAAATTAGTATCTAAGACAGATTTTGCTATAGGTTCTATGGTATAATATGGAATAAAACATAATAAATCAATAAAGCTAAAGTGCTTAAAACAGTGACTGGCACATAGTAGACATTTAAGTATTTGACACTATATTATTACCTTTTTCAGCACCTGAATGTATTGTTCCTGCTATATTATGTCTAGCAATGGACATTGGCAATACTTTCCTAGTAGAAATGCTTTCAGTACTAGTGGCAGCAGAAACTGTGGCACTTGCTGTTGAAATATTGGTTTTATTCTGGGTCACAGCACCATCAGAGTTTCTTTCATCTGAGTCCGAGTCATCAGAGTGAAGTGGATTAGTAAAACTGAGGGGTGTTCTGAAGAGTGGTGAAGTGTTATCATGATCCACAACATCAGGGGTTTCAACTTGTGTTGAAGGACTTGGTGTTAAACTCACAGTTTTCATAGTTTGACAGTGGATATCTGAGGAATTGCCTTCAGATAAATCAGGTATGGGTATGGCATTTTCAGGTCCATGAAATGACCATGTTACATGTCCTTTCTCATCAAGAGGCAAGCAGTCTGGCCTTGGAGGTGTGTCTGAATTCTGGGATTCTTCTGGTGGAGTAACTGAAACTTTGTTTGATTGTGTTACACTGCAGTCCACACAAGAATTCTGAGAAGTATCACTGACATTTAGATCTGAACTTAATTCCTGTGGCTTAGAGATTTTATCAGTTGTACAAGGTGAAGCAGATTTAATTTTAATTGCATGTCCCCTATTTAAAAGTGTGTTCCCATCAAAACTTTTTGGTCCCTCTTGGAGAGGGACCTTCTTAATTTCGAAACTTAAATTTCGTTCCAATTTTTTATCTATCTGTTCAATTGTTGATTCATTTTTCCCTGGAAGTTCTGTTGGTTTACTATAGTTTCTGTTGAGGTCTGCTGAATGTTGTTCTGATGAAACCATATGTAACACTGGCTTTGGGTGGTATCTATCATTGTCCTGCCACACAGTAGTGACTGTTGGAAAAGCTGAAGGGGGCGAAGGTGTCAAGATGGGTGGCACTGGATGAGGTTCCGGTGGCTGCAGTATTTCTTCTTTAGCATCCCCTTCAACAAGGCAACTGAAAAACAAATATTTAAAAAGGGCATTTTAAGACTGTTAAACAAGTTGATACAGGAGAATTATGTAGCTAAGACTAGTATATTAAGAGCCATTAGAATCTGGTTGTGAAAACTGTAATTTTTCAGACTAAGAAAATTTAATGTTCATCAAGGTAATACATATACTGCTTAAAAAGACTTTTAATGAAAAACATAGTCTCTGCCCTGTAGCCCTCCTGTTAGCCAGAGGCATCCACTTTCAACCTTTTTTTTTTTTTTACAGCTGCTTCTAAAATTTACCTCTGTATTTCAGACTATTTCAAAAGTTATTTCTTGATCTCTATTTCACATATTTTCTACTGACTTCCTACTGTGGAAGTGTCCTTCTCTATCTTTCCAATACTGTTATATTGTAATTTTTCGTTACCTCAGTTATATGACTGCAGATATTATTCACATCTATGACACCATTATTTCATATCTTTTCTTCTACAATGTCTTGTTTTCCCCTAACGACTGCCTTGGGTTTCTGATTGCTTAGCTCTCTATGCACCATCAGTTACTCAGCTTTTCTTCTAACTTTCTTGCAGATTGGTATACCTCCTCTCAATAATGACAAACACACATAGTAACTATCAATACCACAGACATCCTTCTTAGTAACTTTTGGCCTTCTGCTCCAGTGTGAACTACTGGTTCCCTAAGCCACCACAGAGCTAATGTTCTCTCTGGTTTCAGATTCTCCTGTTTCCCAGGTCCCATCTTCCTCTTTCTGGGTATACTCCTTTGTTTGGGTGGGTTACACCCTCTAGTTGCTTTTATTTTTTTCCTTAAAGAAATGGGGGCCAGGCACCGTGGCTCACGCCTGTAATCCCAGCACTTTGGGAGGCCAAGGTGAGTGGATCACTTGAGCTCAGGAGTTTGAGACCAGCCTCAGCAATGTGGTAAAACCCCATCTCTACTAATAATACAAAAATTCACCAGGTGTGGTGGCACACACCTGTAGTCCCAGCTACTTGGGAGGCTGAGGCAGGAGAATTGCTTGAGCCCGGGACGTGGAGATGGCAGTGAATTGAGATCGTGTCACTGCACTACAGTCTGGGCGACGCAGCAAGACTGTCTCAAAAAAAAAAAAAAAAAAAAAAAAGAGAGAGAGAGAGAAAGGCTGCGCACCGTGACTTATTTGGAGTTCACAATCAGCCTGGGCAATATGGCAAAACCCTGTGTCTTCAAGAAATACAAAAAATTAACTGGGTGTGGCAGTGTGTGCTTACAGTCCCAGTTACTAGGAAGGCTGAGGTAGGAGGATCACCTGAGCTTAGGGAGGTCAAGGCTGCAGTGAGCTGTGATGATGCCACTGCACTCTAGCCTGGGTGAAAGAATGAGATCCTGTCTCAAAAAAAAAAAAAGATAGGGTTTACTATGTTGCCCAGGCTTTGTTGCTTTTTAAGAACTTTATATGATGCAAATTTCTTGAGGGCTTGTATATTCAAGTTTTTGTTTTTCTTTCGAGATAGAGTCTCGTTCTGTTACCCAGGCTGGAGTGCAGTGGCACCATCTTGGCTCATTGGAACCTCTACCTCCTGGGTTCAAGCAATTCTTGTGCTTCAATCTCTTGAGCAGCTGTGACTACAGGCACATGCCACCATACCTGGCTAATTTGTGTATTTTTAGTAGAGACGGGGTTTTGCCATGTTGGCCAGGCTGGTCTCGAACTCCTGGCCTCAAGTGATTTGCCTGCCTTGGCCCCCGCAAAGTGCTGGGATTACAGGGGTGAGCCACGGGATCCCACCTCAGAGTTTTTGCTTTTTTTTTTTTCCCCGCAGGTGATCAACCTTTTAATTATCCAACCAGATAATTGGCAGTAATCACATGGTACACCAGGTTTCCCCTTAAAAGAGACTCTGTGGGCTGGACATGGTGGCTCATGCCTGTAATCCCAACACTTTGGGAGGCCAAGCGGGCGGATCACAAGGTCAGGAGTTCGAGACCAGCCTAACCAACATGGTGAAACCCCGTCTCTACTAAAAATACAAAAATTAGCCAGGCATGGTAGCGTGCGCCTGTAATCCCAGCTACTCAGGAAGCTGAGTCAGGAGAATCACTTGAATCCGGGAGGTGGAGGTTGCAGTGAGCTGAGATCATGCCACTGCATTCCAGCCTGGGTGACAGAGCGAGAGTCTGTCTCAAAATAAATAAATTAATTAAATAAATAATTTTATCTGTGAAGTTCAGATTCTCTAGACACATTCCAACATTCCTAGAATAGGACATGACAAGATAAATGAATACCTCCAGAATATTGATCATATTACAACGACAGCAATACTCTCATAAGATATTCCTATATCTGTTGAAGTTTTACAAGTAGATTCTTCTTCTTTATTTTGTTTTGAGACAGAGTCCCACTCTGCCACCTGGGCTGGAGTACAGTTGCACAATCTTGGCTCATTACAACCTCTGCCTCCAGGGCTCAAGCCATCCTCCCAGTTTAGCCTCCCAAGTAGCAGCGACTACAGGTGTGCACTATCACCCTGGCTAAGTTTTGTATGTTTTGTAGAGATGTGATTTTGCCATGTTCTTGTTGCCCAGACTGATCTCAAACTCCTAAACTCAAGCAATTCACCTGCCATGTCCTCCCAAAGAGCTGGGATTACAGGTGTGAGGCACTGCACCTGGCCTGCAAGTAGGTTCTTAATCTGAAAGAGTAGCTATCAAATTTTTGCAATCTAAAATAAAAAATAATTGTAGGCACCTCCTACAATTTATAAAGCATATACAAAGACCAATAGGTTATCCTAAGAACGTATCATAATACAAATAGAAAATACGAGTTTTAAAAGGATGAAATAAAATTTTGATATAAATTGAGGTGTATTATTTTCCCGACATGTACATCAGACCACTTTTCCATAATCAGTATTTTATTTACTTATTTTTTATTGAGACAGAGTCTCATTCTGTCTCCCAGGCTGAAGTGCAGTGGTGCGATCTCGGCTTACTGCAACCTCCGCCTCCCAGGTTCAAGCGAATCTCCTGCCTCAGCCTCAGGCATGCACCATGATGCCCAGCTAATTTTTGTATTTTTGGCAGAGACAGGGTTTCGCCACATTGGCCAGGCTGATCTTCTAACCTCAAGTGATCCGCCCTCCTCGGGCTCCCAAAATGCTGGGATTATAGGTGTGAAACACAATGCCCAGACTCATGACCAGTATTTTAGAGATTTACTTGATTAACAAACCCCATATATCCTCAACAGTGCCTTTTTCACAGGGTAGTTCGGAGAATTAAATGAGTTAACATCTGAACAACAATTAGAACAGAGCTTGACAGATATCGAATATGATATATGGGTTTGTTAATCGAGTATTTTCAAAGTTTTTAATTAAAAAAATCTTACTCCAGATTTCAGCATTATTTTTATCTTACTCTAAAATACATACTTAATTTAAAATATTTATTTTTTAACAATTTTATTTTTATCCTTTATATTTGAAACTTGGGTATATACCCTCTATAAAAAAATTTATGCCCTTTAATTCTAATACATTTTTTTTTTTTTTTGGCTAATTTCTTCTTCCCAACTCTCCTTTTAGACTACTATTAGTTCAGTGACAGATCTTCTAGTTTTGCTTTCTAATTTCCTCATCTTTTCTCTCCTACTTTCTCTTTATCTATTCATTTTCTTGAAATAGTTCCTTGACTATTTCCCAAACTTCTGCTTAATTTTTAAATTTATAGTATTATATTTTTAATTTCTTTCTTTCTTTCTTTCTTTTTTTTTTTTTTTTGAGACAAGAGTCTCATTCTGTTGCCCAGGCTGGAGAGTGGTGGCGTGATCTCGACTCACTATAACCTCCACCTTCCGGGTTCAAGTGATTCTCCTGCCTCAGCCTCCCGAGTAGCTGGAACTACAGGCACACACCACCACACCCAGCTAACTTTTTTTTTTTTTAGTAGAGACAGGGGTTTCACCCTATTGACCAGGCGGGTCTCGAACTCCTGACCTTGTGATCTGCCCGCCTCAGCCTCCCAAAGAGCTGGGATTACAGGCGTGAGCCACCGCGCCTGGCCTATATTCTTAATTTCTAAGAGCTTCTTACTTATTACCCACAGGTCTTATTTCATGGTTTCATTTCCCAATGACTGAGAGAAGTGGACTGTTAAGTTTCTTTTTTCCCCCCATCTTTTTCATTTTACTCTGTATTGTCTCCATTTCCTCTGTTTTTCATATTAGAGGCTTCTGTCAAATGCCCAATCATTCCTAGTTCTGTTCAGTTTTAAGAACTGGAAGAATTGGAATACTGGCAGGGCATGGTGGCTCACACCTGCAATCCCAGCACTTTGGGAGGCCAAAAAAAAAAAAAAAATACAGAAATTAGCCAGGCATGGTGGTGCGTGTCTGTATTTCCAGCTAGTTGGGAGTCCAGGGTGGGAGGTTCAACTGAGGTCGAGGCTGCAGTGAGCCATAATCACACCACTGCCCTCCAGTCTGGGCAACAGAGCAAGGCTCTGTCTGAAAACAAAATGAAAGAAAACGAATTGGAATATTAAAAATGACTGGAAGACACGTACAGTCACGTGATGTTTCAGTCAATGATGGGCCACACATACCATGGTGACCCCACAAAGTTATAATGAAGCTAAAAAATTCCCATGAATTTGTAGCAAAATGCATTATTCACATGTCTGTTGTGATGCTGGTATAAACAAACCTACTGTGCTGTCAGTCATATAAAAGTATAGCACATACAATTACGTACAGGACATAATTCTTGATAATAATAATAAAGAAAACAGTTACCGGCTTATGTACTTTTTTTTGAGATGGAGTCTGGTTCTGTCACACCCAGGCTGGAGTCCAGTGGCGTAATCTTGGCTCACTGCAACCTCCACCTCCCAGGTTCAAGCAATTCTCTTGCCTCAGCCTCCCAGGTAGCTGAGACTACAAGTGCCTGCCAAGAGGCTCGGCTAATTTTTGTATTTTTAGTAGAGACAGGGTTTCGCCATGTTGGCCAGGCTGATCTCGAACTCCCAGCCTCAGGTGATCCACCTGCCTTGGCCTCCCAAAATGCTGGGATTACAGGCGTGAGCCACCGCACCTGGCTTGTACTTACTTTTTGTTGTTAATTTTGAGTGTATTCCTTCTAATTGTTAAAAAATTAGTTAACTGTTAAACAGCTTCAGGCAGGTTCTTCAGGAGGTATTCTAGAAGAGGGCATTGTTATCATAGGGGATGACAGCTCCATGTGTGTTTCTGCCCCTGATAACCTTCCAGAAGGACAAGATGTGGAGGTAGAAGGCAGTGATATTGATGATCCTGACCTTGTGTATGCTTAGGCTAATGTGTGTGTCTTATTTTTAACAAAAATGTTTAAAAAGTAAATAAAAATAAATAAAAATAAAATATACACAAAACACATATATTTTATATATACGTAAATAGGGACTTGAGCAATCTGCCCGCCTTAGCCTCCCAAAATGTTGGGATTACAGGCGTAAGCCACTATGCCCAGCCAACATGTACTTTATTTTTATTTTTTTATTTTTGAGACAGAGTCTCACTTTTTCACCCAGGCTGGAGTGCAGTCGTGCAAACTTGGCTCACTGGTACCTTTGCCTCCTGGGTTCAAGCGATTCTCCTGCCTCAGCCTCCCAAGTAGCTGGGACTACAGGCGCACGCGACCACGCCTGGCTAATTTTTCTATTTTTAGTAGAGACAGGGTTTCACCATATTGGTCAGGCTGGTCTTAAACTTCTGACCTCGTGATCCCCCTGCCTTGGCCTCTCAAAGTGCTGGGATTACAGGTATGAGCCACCATGCCTGACCCCATCGTGTACTTTAAACAATTAATGTGTTTACTGTAGCCATACTGAAAAACAAAATACACTATTTTACTTATCAATCTTATGATTTTGTGATTTTATTTTCAGTTATGTTGGATCAATTTACAATAGTTCTAAAACTCATCCCAACTTAGAAGTCACAAGGTTCTCTTTGTCAAACACGATGACCTTCTGGCATTTGACTCCATTACATGAAGAAGAAAAAAGGTGACCTATGCATGTAATATAAAATCACACACAAAGAATTTCTGGAATGTATGCCTAATAAAAATCTGTCTTGAGTTGAATATTTTTTCTTAATACTCATTTGCTTTTTTCTTCATTATCTTTTTGTTTATTAGAGAGTAACAGAAGTCAAACTTTTGAACAGGTATAGGAAAAAGGCTTTAAATTCAAGTATTCTACTCTTTTTTTTTTTCCTATAAAATTAAGAAGAGATTGCTGCTACATGTAGTTAGAGGTAGAAGAACATACAAATCATAAATATCAGTGTAGACTTTGAAAACCTCTACATTGGCTCAATCTCAAAAACCAAATTCAGAGGGCAGCAAAAATGTTCCATTTTTTAGGGCCAGTAGTTTCTTTTAAGATCCTAGGGCTCCTATGTGGAACAGAGAAGTTAGAGAACTAATATTTTATAGGTTTCAAACTGGCTACCTTCCACAGATGGCTAAAATGCCAACCAATTTTGGTAGATAAAGTGGAAATCAAACAGGAAAGAACTACTAAAAGTTTTGTTAGCACATAGCTAACATCTTGAACATTGAAATGTTAAGACCTGACCTCATCTATACACAGGCTTCCTGAGGTTCCTCAGAGAAGTATGCAAAGGTATTCCAGAGGCTATAACTACCACAACACTTAACTACATGCTTTATATACATTATCACTAATTCTTAACAACGGAGAATACTAGTACTATATCTCACTACAGTGAAGTAAAGAATTTTCAGAGAAGTGGCTTGTTGAAGTTCATTCAGAAGCAAATGTGAAAGTTAAAATTTGGAATGGGACCTATTTATGTAAAAAGCCTCTTTATACCAGAGTATACTTCCTCTTTCTGTACTCAGCAGGTTCCTTCCCAGGCAGTTAGAATCCTGCATGGTCAAAATGAGAGTAAATTGCTCCTGTGGTGTGGAGGGATTCTAACCAAACCTTTAGTTACTGAGGGAAACCGTAGGTTTTTTCTTTTGTTAAGAGGGATTATTTCATTAGAATGATCTCTTGGAATTAGCAACTCAGTGCTAAGACATGACCCTGGCCATTTGACCCAACTTTCACCAAAGTTTTAAGATGGAAACAAGTGGTGTATCCTGTATAAAAGACTTTATTTTGATGGGAAGTCAATAAGTTTTGGCAGATCTATGTGCAAGAAAGACATTATAAAATATTCTAATAGTTTTTTATTTAATCCTTAGGACAATACTTAACTCCTTCTCCCCAGGATTAAATAAATTAATCCTAGATCCCAGAGCTAAATGGCTAAAAAGGAGTTGAAACTATCTTCTTCTAACTCTGTATTCTTTCCATACTACCATGTTACTGACTTAGCAGCTACCCTGAACAAGAAGGAAAGGAAAAGAAAGATAGGAATATATATGATTTTAACTATTATAAATGAGCTTGGTAGAAAAGCAAGAAAAATTAAAGAAATAAACTCATCTTTGCTAGTAACGTTATTAAATATCTTCACACTTCTTCAACATGCATGCAATTTTTGGCAAGCATATTTAGTCATCAGGAGAAAAATGGAAATCTTTAGACATAACTAAAATTTTAGTTATATCACATATCAAAACATAAACTATAGTCAATTCATGGTAGTATCCACATTCTACTACAGTATATTATTGAAATTTTATCCAAAATGAAACCAAATTTTTAATAAACCAGTAACAAATCAGTTGTCATATGTATGCCACATTCTAACAAAACAATGACAATAAAAGTTATAAAAGTAATGTAGAAATATTCAGAATTTGTCATTTTAATTAACAGTGAGTAAAAACAAGTATGCTTTTAAAGAAAATGTTCAAAGACATACAATACCTGCGGGTCCTTGGTGGTTTCGGAGGAGGAGAATCTTGTTTTTCAGGATCTATGGAGCTGACCATGTTTTCAGTATTAATTTCATTCTGCCAAGGGAAAAAATACTTCACTAAGGTTAAAAGAAAAATAATTTTTCCTCCTCATGTTTCAACTAAATTGTTTCTGTGCTTTTCAATCCTTAACACAATGCCAATTGTGCCAAGTTCAAAAAAAAAAGTCTTATATTCTGGCTCTATATTTTAGCCTGAAGGACCAGACTTCAATGAAGAGACTGTATCAAAAAAACAATGCATCACAGTTACTGGAAAGATCAAGGTGTACAGCAGCATTTCAACACATCTCAAATGCTACTGTAAAAAAACAGATTCCCCAAGATAATGTGGATCAAAGAACGTAGTATCTCCCTGCCCCACCATCACTACCACTAGAAACTTAATACATGCAGAGAGAAAAAAGAGCCAACAAATAAGGCTTATACCATTTATGGAGTAATGGAGTATCATTTTATGACTCCCCATTACTACCTAGTACTTTTAAACTGGTGGTCCTAGGATTCATTTTAACCATTTCTTGCCTTACTCTCACTGTCACTATATGGAGTGCGCTAATCCATTAGGGAAAATAGCTCCTATATCACTGGCTACCCAAATGGACCTCAAAAAGGCAGACAGAGCCCATCCCAGGAATATCCTTGGTTCTTGCTGGTCATGAGGACCAATAACATCATTAACATTGATGTTTCACAGTCAATACAGGTATAAGAACCTTAGGTTTAGGACTGTGAATAGGGGAGCGGTAAAATGAAAATACTGCCTTGAATTAGTTTCACTATCAACATATCTCATATTTATCTAGCTAGGGTATTTTAATTCTAGGATATGTTATGTCCAGGAGACATCTCAGATAATTTGCCAACATCTCAGATAAAACAGCCATCTTTACATATACTATCAACTAAGGAACTCTGAAACTGTAGTTGCATTTTGTTTTGTTATCAGTTTTTAATTAAAAGGCACTTCTGCTATGTCCATCATGACAGCTTTGTAACTGTTACTTCAATTATTTCCAATTAAAAAACTAGAGATCTCAACTTCCTAGCAATTTTAAGTGCACCCTATCTCCTTATATGTAATCTGATGAATTAGAAGTTTTATACATCTCACTTCCTGACCAGAACAACAGAGTTACGTCAGAAGACTTAAAGCATTCATCCTTAATTAAAGCCACCCACCAAAATCAGGCATTTGGTGCAGAAATATCTGGCTATAGGTAGGGTGACCATATAATTTATTGTCCAAATCAGGGCTCTTTTGAGAATGAAAAAGGAGCATTATTATTATACCTAGACAACTAGTGTGAACTGGTGTGCCTTAGGCAAATCAGGACTTTTGGCCGCCAAAGTTTCAGATCCTCAGGTACCACCAGAATTTAAAGACTCTGCATCAAAAAGGTACCCTCTAGGCTGGGCGTGGTGGCTCACTTGAGGTCTAGAGTTCAAGACCAGCCTTGGCCAACATGGTGAAAACCTGTCTCTACTACAATACAAAAATTAGCCAGGCGTGGTGGTGCACGTCTGTAATTCCAGCTACTTGGGGGACTGAGGCGGGAGAAACACTTGAACCTGGGAGGCAGAGGTTGCAGTAAGCCGAGATCGTGTCACTGTACTCCAGCATGGGTGATAGAGCAAGACTCTGACTCAAAAAACAAAAAAACAAACAAACAAAAAAACCCCAACATATTATTGATCATCTGCTTATTATTTCCATTAATGATATAACCATAATTCTGAAACACTTGATATTTTGTACCAAAATGTGCATTAAGTAGGTTAAATAAAAATTAAAGGCAAACCATATGAACCTCTATTTTAACTGTTTCTAACCTACAAAACGGCATTTTTTTTTTGTAGCACACATAAACAAACTCATGTCATGTCAATCAAATATTTTGTTGCCAAGTGAGTATAATATTGAATTTACAAAAATAAAACAAAACTATGTTTTCTTTGGATTTTGGAGCTGCAGGTAAGGCAATGTGGATATCTATGTGAAATGCACTGAACAAAGTCGGCAATGCAGAGGAAACTAAAATGTAAGAAGGACATGGTATTATCTTTAACTTCAAAATGTAGTCTGGTAAAATCGCCAGAAAAAAAGTAGAAGGGTAATACTAACAGCCCCAAAGTGGCATAATCAGTACTATGAAGCTATGAAATCAGAAAAAAAGTTATAGTTGAAAATATTAAGAAGATAATTGAGAAAAAATAAGTTGACAATATTAAGGTAAAATGTAGAATGACATTAAGGGATTGGTAAGATTTTGACAAAAAAAGAATGAGGATTGGGAGAGGGAAAACAGGTGGAAGGGTAAAGAGAAGACATAATAAGGACATTTTAGGCAAACACTACATGTGACAAAGTAAAGGTTTCATGAAAGATTCCTCATTCTGGGTGAATAAGAGCATGACGAAGCCATTAACAGGAAGAACCAAAAGAGAACTTCTCGGGGAGATTAGCTTTCAGAACATACTGAGTTTCCTCTGATGAAAGGAATCAATGTGGCAACGCAGAACTGCAACTCAATAAAGAGCCACTAACTAAACAGCATGTACAAAACCTCCTGGTCACTGGACTTCACAATGTTCTTCTTGGATTATGTCTCCTACACACCTACATCTTCTGACTCTCTTGTATTACCCATAATTTTTGAATCCACATTTGTCATGTATACAACTTGCTGAAGCAATCCCAACTTTTGAAATGGAAAAGAATTTTAGGAATTAATCTAATGCAGTGCCACGATGAAACCTCTGCAGCCTTGAACTCCCGGGCTCAAGCAATGCTTCTATCTCAGTCTCCCAAGTAGCTAGGACTACAAGCACATGCTACCATACCCAGGTAATTAAAAAAAAAAATGTTTTGTATAGATGGGGTTTCGCTATGCTGCCCTGGCAGGTCTCAAACTCCTGGTCTCAAGCAATTCTCCTGCCCTGGCATCCCAAAGAGCTGGGATTATAGGCATGAAATGAACCACAGCCCCAGCCTGTGTTCCCTTGTTTTAAACAGAACTTTGTAAAGTTATCTTGTGTACTATTATTTTCCATATAGCAGCTTTTTGAAAGGCTACAAAAACATTAAGAAACAAATCATCTAATATTTAAGAATATTACCAGCTGCAGAAGAAAATAAATAATAAATCAGGGTGCTTTAAAAATAAAAAAATTATATTTTAGGGAAAAAAAAATCCAGAATTCATTATCACATCTAAAATGTACTATACAAACACAATAAAAGGACCATAACACAAATTACGAATGCTATTACTTAATCATTCTAGAATTGAAATACTGGTGTTGACAATTCTTTTTTTTTTTTTTTGAGATGGAGTCTGGCTCTGTCACCCAGGCTGGAGTGCAGTGGCCGGATCTCAGCTCACTGCAAGCTCCGCCTCCTGGGTTTATGCCATTCTCCTGCCTCAGCCTCCCGAGTAGCTGGGACTACAGGTGCCTGCCACCTCGCCCGGCTAGTTTTTTGTATTTTTTAGTAGAGACGGGGTTCCACTGTGTTAGCCAGGATGGTCTTGATCTCCTGACCTCGTGATCCCAGCGTCTCGGCCTCCCAAAGTGCTGGGATTACAGGCTTGAGCCACCGCGCCCGGCCAACAATTCTTGTAATGGTGTCCTTTATATATAAGATAAAAAGGCATGATGCACAACTTAACAGATGTTTGCTTATTAAGGTACTTCTAAATCCTCAGGCAATATGATAGAGGCTTACAGAACAAATTTTCTCTTTAGATCTCTCATTCCAGGAAGTCACTGTAGTTGTAAATATCTCTAAAAAATACTATTTATTTTGAAGTCTTAAATAACCAACTAGTATATCAAACTAAGATTTTTACAAAAATAATTCTGGAACACAGAACATTTAAACAGAACTTTTACCTATTAACTAAACTGTCAGAAAAGTAGTAAGTGGGGACTTATTTTTACTTCTCACAGCATAGCTTCTAAATAGTAAATACACCTTTCAAGTCATTTTATTCCACCACACAGTTCTAAGATGATTTTTCTCAATTTTTCAGATTCCACATTTTCTTTAAGATTAATGGTCTGCAACCACAGATAGCCATCCTATAAAAAGAGTCACCTATATTTACAAGTTGACAGAAAACATGATTTCTTAAGAGGAAAGTATTAAAAAGTTATCTGGAATGATAATCCATCTTCTGTTTTTTTACTATTTATCCATTCATCTATGGAGATATTTCTCTCAAACATTTAGTTTATGTCTACTATGTACCATGCAATGAGCAAGAAAGTAGGTTTGAAGTAACTACTTTGAAATAACTACTTTATCTACTATGGGTATTATTTCATCTCATCTCCTACAAAGTATGACTTTCTTGTTATATTCCTGTAAAGCTCTGACCTGTTAGACAGAAAGAGCCTATGATAGAATTATAATGCTAGTATAGATTTCAGGGTATTAAAAATGATTGATTTAATGGAATAAAACCTTACAAAGATCAGACTTGGATCTAATGAGAAAAAGAAGGTGATGAAATATTTATCACATATTTTCTGGAGATTATTTAAATATAGTTAAAAGCTTTAAAAAAAAAAACAACAATGGCTGGGCACAATGGCTCATGCCTGTAATCTCAGTGCTTTGGGAGGCTGAGGTGTGAGGAGGATTGTTTGAGCCCAGGAGCTCGAGACCACCGTGGCACATAGTGAGACATTTCTACAAAAAATTTTTTTTTTAAATTAGCTAGGTGTGGTGGTACGTGCCTGTAGTCTCAGTTACTTGGGAAGCTGAGGCGGGAGGAAAGCTTGAGCCCAGGAGGTTGAGGGCGCAGTGAGCTGTGATTGTTCCACTGCACTCTGGCCTGGGCAAAACAGTGAGACTTTGTCTCAAACAAAACAAAACAAAATAAAACCTAAATACTGAATACTGCAATAAAAGAACTTTCTCCTATAATTCCTGCACTTTGGGAGGCTGAGGTGGATGGATTGCTTGAGTCTGAGGGTTTGAGACCAGGCTGGGCAACATAGTAAAATCTCGTCTCTATAAAAAAATAAACTCGGCAAGGTGGTGTACCCGTCAGTCTGGGAGGCTAATCTTTTTTGTATTTTTGGTAGAAATGGGGTTTTGCCATGTTGGCCAGGCTGGTCTCAGGTGATCCTGCCTGCTTTGGCCTCCCAAAGTGCTGGGGTTCCAGGCATGAGCCACCGCACCCAGCCTAAAAACCTGTATTTCCAGATACAAAAACTTTAGCTTTGAAATTAATCTTGAATTCATGGAATAAAACAAATACTTTTCAATTAAAGTTTAAAGATGCTGGGTACAGTGGCTCATGCCTGCAATCCCAGCACTTTGGGAGGCTGAGGTGGGTAGATCACTTGAGGTCAGGCGTTCAAGACCAGCCTGGCCAATATAGTGAAACCCCATCACTACTAAAAATACAAAAATCAGCTGAGCATGGTGGTGAGCGCCTGTAATCTCAGCTACTTGGGAGGCTGAGGCAGGAAAATCACATGAACCTGGGAGGCAGAGGTTGCAGTGAGCTGAGACTACGCTACTGCACTCCATCCTGGGCAACAGAGTGAGACTCCACCTCAAAAACAACAACAACAACAACAACAAAAACCCCCCAAATTAAAGAAAAGTGTTTATAGCCTACTCAGTTTTTTGAAATATTAAATATCTCAACTTAGATTAAATTATACAAAATATTATAAATGGCCAGGCGCAGTAGCTGACACCTATAATCCTAGCACTTTGGGAGGCTGAGACAGGTGGATCACCTGAGGTCGGGAGTTTGAGACCAGCCTGGCCAACATGGCAAAACCCAATCTCTACTAAAAATACAAAAATTAGCTGGGTGTGGTGATGCATGCCTGTAATCCCAGCTATTCAGGAGGCTGAGGCAGGAGAATTGCTTGAACCTGGGAGGCAGAGGTTGCTGTTAGCAGAGATTGCGCCACTGCACTCCAGCCTCAGTGACAGAGTGAGACTTCGTCACACACACAAAAAAAACAGGCCGGGCGCGGTGGCTCACGCCTGTAATCCCAGCACTTTGGGAGGCCGAGATGGGCGGATCACAAGGTCAGGAGATCGAGACCATCCTGGCTAACACGGTGAAACCCCGTCTCTACTAAAAAATACAAAAAACTAGCCGGGCGAGGTGGCGGGCGCCTATAGTCCCAGCTACTCGGGAGGCTGAGGCAGGAGAATGGCGTGAACCCGGGAGGCGGAGCTTGCAGTGAGCTGAGATCTGGCCACTGCACTCCAGCCTGGGCGACAGAGCGAGACTCCATCTCAAAAAAACCCAAAACAACAAAAAAACAAAAACCAAAAAAACACACAAAAAACAAAAAAACAAAAAACACATTAGATTCTACATTATAAAATATTTGGCTAGATTCAGAACATGTCATAACAGGATTTAATTAAGCTAAAGGCATTGTAGGAGGTTTCCTTGCACAATAATTCCTATGTTAATGAAGGAATAAGAATGAGGTCACATAAAACTTAAAAACCTGAAATTGTCACTTGGCTAATAAAAGAAATGCATATTTCCTAAAACTCATGGACCAATATTAGACTATCTTAACAAACTGAGATCAGCATTTGGTAATAAATCTCTCATTTGGAAAACCAAGGAAGTTCAAACAAATATTCTGGGAGCTGACAAAACCACTTAAAGGGAGAAAAGGAAAATGAAGGTTATAAATTTTGTAATTTATTTTCTCATACTCGGTTTAACAATGTAATAGTTATAGACTCAATGATAAAGATGTAAAATTCTACAAGAAAAAAAAAAAAAGCTCAGCACCTTCAGGGACAAGGTGGTGATATATAGAAGGGAAACAAGACAATTGGTTAGAAAACAAAGGCAGAAAAGAGAACACTAAAAGAATACAGTATTTTTGTCAGGTCTAGAAGTTGAATATCCAATAAGATGCTATAAAGCTAAAATAACACTGAATTACAACACAACAAAAGGGAGTTAACTGTGGCTCTTTTTAATTCTGCTTAACTGAAAAGCATATACACAAGGCCAGGAATGTTGGCTCATGCCTGTAATCCCAGCACATTGGGAGGTTGAGGCGGGCAGATCACCTGAGGTCTGGAAATCGAGACCAGCCTGGTCAACATGGCGAAACCCCATCTCTAGTAAAAATACAAAAATTAGCTGGGCATGGCAGCGTGCGCCTGTAATCTCGGCTACTGAGGAGGCGGGGGCAGGAGAATCATTTGAATCTGGGAGTTGGAGGTTGCAGTGAGCCAAGATCACGCCATCGCACTCCAGCCTGGGGAACAAGAGTGAAACTCCATCTCAAAAAAAAAAAAAAAGAAAAAAAAGAAAAGAAAAGAAAAGCATAAACACAAATAACGAAAACACTTTATACAAAATAAAATTCAAGTACAATCAATGCAGAATTACTTAGGTGGGGGTGGAAGGGAAGAGTAAAGAGAACAATGCAATTTTTAAAAAAAAGTAAAATGTTAATGAATTATATGATTTTTGACATGAGATCTTTCCTAACTTTATTTCATTTAGAACATAATTTATCTTATATTGGAGTCATTAAATAGCCACCATAATAGAGATACAAATAAGAAAATGTTAAGTGTCCTGAGACAAAACACAAGATGACAAAAAAAAAAAAAAGCTAAATATAACATCTTAACAAAAAGTAAAAGTTTCCTAAAATGTATAGGCCAATAACACCTACCACTCCATCAGCAATTTTCTGAGCTCCATGAATTTCATATAGTTGTAGCTGTTTTTCAAACAGTTGGGCAATAGCTCTATGAACAAGCTCATATTGCTCCTACGAGGGAGAAAAATGATTAAAAAATAAAAAGAAGAAAACATTTTAAAAAAGAAGAAAGCATTTATAAAATAGCAGTTTATAAAGGGAAACAACTTTACCTTTGTTTGTACTGCAGAATGCCTTTGTGTTCTCATTTCTTGTATTAAATTAAAGACATTAAATTCCTCTGGTATTTTCTAAAACAGAAAATTTAATACATAAACTTTGTACATCTATTCAGAAAATAGTAAAATATTCTTCAGCTTATCACATAAAACTTAAATACCTGGTAGTTTACTGCAAACATTTATTGAACACCACTTAATGTATCTCAGACACTGTGCGTGGCACTGTAGAAACAAAACTGTTCTTGACCTTCAGCATTCAAGCTGGGGAGACAGGTATGTCCAGCCAAAGTATGACTGCAGTATACAGGGAATAAAGAGGCTATGGCTAACTGATGAGTGTGTGGAGTTACAACATAGCTGGATATCAAAAGAAGGTTATCCCATAAAAAGTGAAGGAAATATACATAAGCACAGCAGACTGAATGTATACTCTATGTTGGGAATTGAGAAGTTTGATGTAAATAAAGCCTAAGACTAAAAGAAGGAGAAAGTACTCAAAGGAGGAGAGAAAATAAGGACATTTGGGATTAGACTGTGAACATAAAAAAGAGATTGAATTTACTCTATAGGCCAGTATCTCCTGGATTGGCTATATAAGGACCAGCTAAAAGACCTAGGTAAAAATATAGATCCTTTGGCTCCATCTTGGGGAACTAATTATGAAACAACCTAAACAGTTCTTTTGTGCATATGGAATTGGGACTACTGCAATGGGCAACGTTGACATGAGAAGATCTGATATTCACACAATTTTTCCATCAGCGAAGAGGACAGTCTAAAAGAGTGAGAAACTGGTGGTTTACAGAAGCGGAAACATCAGAACGGTTATCAACAAGAATATTTTGGAGTGGTTAAGATGGAAGGGTTAAAAATGGTTTCCAGGTTTGCTGCTTGGAAGTTCTTATATACATCATAAGATTTTTACATGAAGATTTAACCTAGGCCGGGTGCGGTGGCTCATGCCTGTAATTCCAGCACTTTGAGAGGCCAAGGCAGGCAGATCACCTGAGGTCAGGAGTTTGAGACAAGCCTGAAACATGGTGAAACCCCATCTCTACTAAAAATACAAAAATTAGCCAGGCATGGTGCTGAATGCATGTAATCCCAGCTACTTGGGAGACTAAGGCAGGAGAATCACTTGAACCTTAGAGTTGGAGGTTGCAGTGAGCCGAGATCACACCACTGCACTCCAGCCTGGGCGACAGAGGGAGATTCCATCTCAAAAAAAAAAAAAGAGAACTATGTTCAAAATACACAACTTTTATTTTATTTTATTTTTTGAGATGGAGTCTTGTTCTGTCACCCAGGCTGCAGTGCAGTGGCGCAATCTCAGCTCACTGCAACCTCTGCCTCCCAGGTTCAAGCAATTCTCCTGCCTCAGCCTGCCAAGTAACTGGGATTACAGGCACTGGCCACCATGCCTGGCTAATTTTTGTATTTTTAGTAAAGATGGGGTTTCACCATGTTGGCCAGGCTGGTCTCGAACTCCTGACCTCAGGTGATCCGCCCACCTCGGCCTCCAAAAGTGCTGGGATTATGGCATAAGCCATGGCACCTGGCCAAAATACACAACTTTTAAAATGACCAGATATTTGTTTTGTTTGCTAGCATGCATTTACGTGTCCCTTCCCACTCCAATTTTAATCTTTGACTTTTATGTTAAAATGCGATAGAATTTCAGTTAAATTTTGTTCACTTAAGCATTTTCATTTGAGAATTAGATGATTATAGTTTTTGAGGAAAAAATATTTAACCCCAGAGGGCATTTTAAGGAACTGTTTAACATGTAAATATTTCCTTGTAACAATAAAAAATGGAGAGATGGCAGGGAAAAAAGAGAAATAAGGGGAAGAAGGAAGAAAAAGAAAAAAGAAACATTTTATTAATTCTACTTTGTACAAGACAGAGATGAACAATTCATGGAAACTATAAAGCTATATTAAAGGCGTCTCTCTAGAAGTGAACACATTATGGAAACGTGTACATAATGAAGAGACTTGTTTTTCAAATCTATCATGAACGCTGTATCTTATTTATCTCTGTATCATCCACAGTATCAAACACTATTTCTTGGAAAAAGCAGTAGTAAGAAAACAATCACAACAGCAACAGTAATCAACACTAACAATAAACTGAGTACTTACTATTTACCACACATAGTTCTGAAGAACTTCACAAAAGTTAATTTATTTAATTCTTATGCATTACTACTATGACCCCTATTTTCTGATGAAGAAATAGAGACAGTATGGGATTAGTATTTTGACCAAGATCCCACAGCTAGTAAATGAGAAAGCCAGAATTATAATCTGGGCAGTTTGGCTAAAGTCAGCATTCACAGACTACAATACTATAACATCTCCAGAAGGCATAAATACGTACTGAATGAAATACACTTATAACTAGAATAAATATAAAAGGCAATGGGCCGGGCGCAGTGGCTCACGCCTGTAATCCCAGCACTTTGAAAGGCTGAGGTGAGTGGATCACCTAAGGTCAAGAGTTCAAGACCAGCCTGGCCAACATGGTGAAACTCTGTATCAAAAATATAAGACATTAGCTGGGCGTAATGGCAGGCACCTATAATCCCAGCTACTAGGGAGGCTGAAGCAGGAGAATCACTTCAACCCAAGGCGGAGGCTGCAGTGAGCTGAGATCGCGCCATTGCACTCCAGTCTGGGCAATAAGAGTGAAACTCCATCTCAAAAAAAAACAAAAAAAAAAAAAGGAAGAAAAAAAGGCAATGAAAATTCAGTATTGGAAAGGTCAGTAACAGTTTATATCCTAATGCAAGTATTCACTCACCTAGGACACTCTTACACTGTTGACCAATGCATCACATCAAGGCAATATGCAGCAATTATACCTTTTTTCTATCTTTATTTCTTTTTATTAAATCATTTTTATTTTTAAATTATTTTTAGAGATGGAGGTCTCCCTATGTTGCCCAGGCTGGTCTCGAGCTGCTGGGCTCAAGTGATCCTCCCGCCTTGGCCTCCCAAAGTGCTGGGATTACAGGCATAAGCCATCGTGCCCGGCCTTCACTGCCTTTATTTCTTACTTAATAAAATTACTTTGGAAAAAATAACATGTATAATAAAATACGCACTATAATTTACTACAATTAATAATTAAGTTTGAAAATAGTAATAGATAAATTGGACATAATGCTACAAAAAAGTATTCTTACCCCAGCTTTTAGTAAATTCCACGTATAATCTATGGCACAAATGGCACCTGTTCTTCCACAGCCTGCACTAAGGATATAAAGTTTGAAAAAAAATTGATTTTTGTGATAAAACAACTATAAAATAAATGTGGATGGACACGTTAACATTCAGAAACGAAAAGAAATTTGACAAAATTCTACTTAGTAAACAAAATACAACTTACAGTGTGTTCACGGCAACATTGGTAACATAGAATACGTATACATACACACTATGATTTTTCCTATACATACATACCTATGATAAAGTTTAATTTATAAATCAGGCACAACAAGAGATTAACAACAATAACTAATAATACATTAGAACAATTATAACAATCTACCACTACTCACTACCTCACTACTCTTGAGGTTTGGGCCATTATAAGTAAAATAAGGGTTATGTGAACATAAGCACTGGGATACCATGACAGTCCATCTGATAACTGCAGTATTTACTATGTGACTAATGGGCTGGTAGAGTCTACAGTGTGTACACACTGGACCATGGGATGATTTATCTCTCAAGCAGGACATACTTCCCTATGCTTCTCAGAAAGGTACAGCATTTAAAACTTACAAATTGCTTACTTCTGAAATTTTCCATTTGATATTTTTGAACTATGACTAACTGAAACTGAGAACAGTGAAGTCTTGAATAAGGAGGGCCTATTGTCTATCTTTTAAGCATTTCATTTAAGGGATTGGGCGCAGTGGTTCATGCCTGTTGTCCCAGCATTTGGGAGGCCAAGGCAGAAGGATTGCTTGAGCCTGGGAGGTCTAGCCTGCAGTGAGCCATGATGGCACAAATGCACTCCAGCCTGGGTAACAGATTGAGACTCCATCTCAAAAAGAAAAACAAAAATTAATTTATGGAACTTCCAAGAGTAAGTGACTCACAGACTAGCTACTAAGTCGTCACTCTGGAAGTCTAATGCTACATCAGAAAATGTGACTAGCTAACAACGTCTTACAGAGACATATTTATTCTATGCTCGAGACGGTTCTTGTGGCTGGGTGCAGTGGCTCACACCTGTAATCTCAGCACTTTGGGAGGCTGAGGCCGGTGGATCACTTGAGGTCAGGAGTTTGAGACCACCCTGGCCAACATGGTGAAACCCTATCTCTACTAAAAACACATAATTAGCTGGGTGTGGTGGCGGACACATGTAATCCCAGCTACTCGGGAAGCTGAGGCAGGAGAATCACTTAAACTGGGGAAGTGGAGGTTGCAGTGACCCAAGATCGTGCCATTGCACTCCAGCCTGGGCAGCAACAGCAAAACTCCAACTCAAAAAAAAAAAAAAGGCTCTTGTTTTAGAGTACAGGAGGAAACAGTACATCATTTCAATCTATAGAATGTGTAGGAAAGGTGAAGAAGGCTATAAGCCCTAGAAAATGGATTGAGCAACAGCACTGATTTCATCAAAAGAACAAGACAATGATACGCTCTCATATTCCAAAAAACTAATGGAAACTGGGGAATGTACAGTAACATACTATAGGTTTTTTTAATTTTAAAACATGACAGGCTGGGTTCAGTGGCTCACGCCTGTAATCCCAACACATTGGGAGGCCAGGGAGGGCAGATCACCTGAGGTCAGGAGTTCGAGACAAGCCTAGCCAACGTGGTGAAATCCTGTCTCTACTGAAAATACAAAAAAAATTAGCCAGGCGTGGTGGCGGGTGCCTGTAACCACAGCTACTTGGGAGGCTGAGGCAGGAGAATCACTTGAACCTGGGAGGTGGAGGCTGCAGTGAGCTGAGATCATGCCATTGTACTCCAGCTTGGGTGACAGAGCAAGACTCCATCTCAAAAAAAAAAAAAAAAAGAAACAAACACACACGACAAAAGTATTTTAAAGTAACTGCTTCTCAACTAGAGAAAGGCTTATGCATCTTAGAATTGAAAATCACTATAAGTAATTATAAGATGTTACTGACATCACCAGAATAATTTTTGGCAAAACAACCCCACAAAGTTGTGTAGCATTTTAATGCATATTTTGAAATGTATACCTATCAGTGGTTTGTTAAACATGTAACCTAAAATTCCTGATAAAAGTACACTATAAGCAACCTAAAATGATTTTTAAAACCTCAATAATAAACATCATCAATTATATTAATTTTTAGTTGTTGATACTTGTGAATTCTGTGCATCAAAACATTTACAGAATTTTAGTTGAGTTACTGGGATAAATTATATATATCTAAAATTTGATAGTTAAAAGTATAATATAAAGATACAGATAACCAGATCAATGAAACACCACAGAAAGTTCAGGAACAGATCTGAGTACACGTAACATTTCTTACATAACAGTGAATTCTCCAGAGAAGATGAGACCATTCAATAAGTGGCAAAGGAAAAGTTAGCTATCAATGAAGAGCAAAAAATTAAATTCTGATCACATACCTTAACCGTAAAAAAATTCCAGGTGGATAAAAAATATATATATAGGATATAAATATATTGGATATTTATCCAATAATAAATGTTAAAAAGTAAATCTATGAAAGCACTAAAAACATATGCAAAATATATACACTATTGTGTTAGGGAAAGACTTTCTATGTATAATATCTCAATGGACAAAAACCATTCAAAAATCTGACATGACAAAATGAAACTTATGTATGTCAAACAGGCAGAAGACAGGAAAAACCATGGTACTTACAACATGACTAAAAGTTAATGTCCTCAATATATAAAGAATTTGTATAATTATTAAAAGATGAGGCTGGGCAAAGTGGTTCACGCCTGTAATCCCAGCACTTTGGGAGGCCGAGGCGGGTGGATCACCTGAGGTCAGGAGTTCAAGACCAGCCTGACCAACATGGAGAAACCCCAACTCTACTAAAAATACAAAATTAACCGGGCGTGGTAGTGCATGCCTGTAATCCCTGCTACTCGGGAAGCTGAGGCAGGAGATTTGCTTGAACCCGGGAAGCGGAGGTTGCAGTGAGCGAAGATTGCAGTGAGCCGAGATTGCATCATCGCACTCCAGCCTGGGCGATAGTGCAAGACTCTGTCTCAAAAACAAACAAACAAACAAACAAACAAAAAAACCCCACCAAAAACCTTGTCTGTCACACAGGCATTTAAAAAGCAAACAAAGGCCGGGTACAGAGGCTCACGCCTGTAATCCCAGCACTTTGGGAGGTGGAGGCGGGCGGATCATGAGGTCAGGAGTTCGAGACCAGTCTGGCCAACATAGTGAAACCCAGTCTCTACTAAAAATACCAAAAATTAGCCAGGTGTGGTGGTGTGTGCCTGTAATCCCAGTACTCGGGAGGCTGAGGCAGGAGAATCACGTGAACTCGGGAGGAGGAGGTTGCAGTGAGCTGAGATCGCGCCACTGCACTCCAGCCAGGGTGACAATGCAAGACTCCGTCTCAAAAATAAAATAAAAAAATAAAAATGAAAAGAGAACACCCAGTATTGGGAAAGGTATAGGGAAATAGGTACTCTCACATACTGCCAGCGGTAGAATTAAGTAGCATCAATTTTCTGGATAACACATTAAAAAATGCTCATTAAAATATTTTAAAAGTTTATATACTTGACCAAGAAATCTCACTTCTGGATATTTATCCAGTAATAAATTTATCCTAATAATTGCAGATGTGCTCAAAGATTTAACAATAAGATGGCCACTAAAGTAAATTAAAAACAAAAAATAAAGTGGACACTGAGCTTTTACACTGTTGTTTAAAATAGTTGAGGCGGAGGTTGCAGTGAGCCGAAACTGTGCCATTGCACTCCAGCCTGGGCAACAAGAGCGAACTCCATCAAACAAAACAAAACAATACTGTATGTACACACACACACACTGAAAGGACACATTCTCGAGTTTTAACAATGGTTATATCTCCAGTGGAACTAGTGGAAAGCAAAATAATTTTCTTGCTTTTATGGATGTGTTTTCTAAGTCATTACAGTTAACATATTGTTTTCATTGTCTAAAAATATTTAACGGTCAATTTATTTTTTGATAAAAAGCCTTCCTATATAAATGGATTTATGATTGAACAGGAAATTATTTTAACTAACTTGTAAGAAGTCAAGTGAAAGTAATTTCTTTATGTTTTAATTCTATAATTAAACATATTGTTTATTTTTAACTGGTCAATTCTACTTAATTAAATGGTCAACTAACCACTGAACTAACCACAGAAAAAATTTGTTTTAATGAACCAAGTTGTTAACTGATTCCCACATCTCCACCAGCAAGTTACTTTCCTGGCCCATGAATAAAAGTAGCCCTTTTACTTCATTAATTATAAGCATTACAATCAAACCAAGTGAATAAGAAAACTATCTTCGGTGCTTTGACTCCACTGAAAAAATATTTTAATTATGTAAATAATAATAAATAAATCTCTAAGTTTGAAAAATCTCATTTCCTTTTTATAACAAATGTGAATGCAGATAACAAGTCCCTTAGAGGAATAAATTGATAGTTGTCTTATGAAATAAGTACTATGACTATAAGGCCTTTAGAAGAATCTAATGTAAACCAAAAATTCAGAGTAGAAAAACTGCCTAAGGATTCAAAAGTAGCTTCTACTATGTAGAAACCCATACCTATATAATGAAATTCCAAAAATTAGGTTTCAAAATATCCTGTATCACCCATATTAAAATGATACCTATATTCCTTTTTTTTAAAAGAGATAGGGTCTACTATGTCACCCAGGCTGGAGTGCAGTAGAGCAATCATTGCTTACTAAAGCCTCAAGCTTCTGGGCTCAAGCAATCATCCTGCCTCAGCCTCCCAAAGCACTAAGCCACTACACCCGGCCATGACACTTATTGCAAACATTTAGTATTTTCTTGACTAATTCAGTTTTGTGCTTTTCCTTTTAAAAGGGTATTTTCCATTACACTCCTAAATCCATAACACAAATTTAGCTTTGTTTTATGTATTATATATAATGTATACATATATGTGCATACATATTATGTATATTTAGCTTTGTATTACATATTAATGTGTTACCTATGTATTATGTATTTAGCTTTGTATATTTGTATCATGAGAATGACCAGATGACAGAAATAAGCCAAAATGTTAGATTAAGAAAAGCTGGTTATCTTACACTGATTTCTCTTAGCTAAAATATATTACACAATTAACCCCCCTTCTAGAATACAAAATTAACTGTCCCCCAAGAATAAACAAATCTCATGTTCATTCCCCCAAAGTCAAAGGCAGAATTTACATGATTTCTTAACACATCCAAATGAGTAATTTTGCAAAACCTAACTGAACTTCAAATATTATTTGAATAAATGAAAATATTTCTATCACATAATTTAAAGTAGGTACACCTATACTCGTACTTTCACATTCAGAGGTAGCTTAACTAGGTCAGTAATCACTGAATTTTATGTAATGCTTATAATGAGGTAATCTACTATAAAACATAACTTAATAAAAAATGTCTAGTAAATGTGTATCAATCGTTCATATTATTTTACTCTAAGAATGCTGGCTTCCTGCTTTAAATTTTTCAGTAGCTATAAATTATAAAATTTCATGATATGATAGGCAGTGGTGCAAACGTGGAAACTGATGTTCCCCAAGAATAAAAACAGCATTTAGTTTTTCATCAAATCTAAAACACACTTTTTAAACTCAATGTGACAGCTCTGAGATTGGTATGTATCTTACCACCAATGGCTTTTTACAAATGACATTTTCCCCTTATAATTGGCAGTGATTTTTTTACTGTTAATATACATTAATAATTGTGTGTCTTAGAATTGATGATATCTTAGATCAATAAGACCTATGTATATACATCTTACATACATTAAAAAAAGAAAGTCATGTTGCCAGGTGTAGTGGTTCATGCCTGTAAGCCCAAGACTCTGGGAGGGCAAAGCGGGACAATCACTTGAGGACAGTTCGGATCAGCCTGGGCAACAGAGCAAGACCTGGTCTCTTTAAAAAAAATTTTTAATTAAAAAAAAACTAATTCAGTGTGGTAGCACATGTCTGTAGTCCTAGCTACTTGGGAAGCTGAGGCAGAAGGATCACTTCAGGCCAGGAGATCGAGTTTACAGTAAGCTATGATTGTGCCACTGCACTCCAGACTTGGCATCAGAGTGATATCCTGTTTTTAAAAATCTCATGTCAATGTTTATCAGGAATGAAAATTGCTTGGTCATTGTTTCAGGGAAATTGATTAAAAGAAAATACTACTATATTGACTTTAAAAAGTAGAGTAAGATGAGGATCTGAGATTATATGCTCTAATCAGAGCATATAAGAAGAGTATGTTCTACAGCTTTCCACCATGTGAATACTATTTTCAAATAGATGATTTTGTGTTTTAATGCAACAATACTCTAAGCGGTCTGTCAACCAAATGAGACCATATCAATTTACAAGGTCCCAAACATTATATCATGGCTAGGAGAAATTCAAGATTACTATCATATTAATGCAGAAATAAAACCTTGTGTAACATCAAACTTAAATAAAACTTGAATAAAAATATTGTATTTATAAACTTGGGACATTCTTTCGTACCTGCAATGAATACAAATAGGAACATCTTCATGTTCTTGATATTTCCTCATTAAGCTTATCATGTCCAGAATAGAATCAAATGATGAAGGAACATCATGGTCTGGCCAGTTCACATAATGAAACTGATACAGCCTACGAGATTCCTTCAAGAAAAACAGAAAGTCAACAATTATGAAAATACTTTACAAAGTTTAAAGCTGCACAGCTCATTTAAACTGCCATTTCTAAGAGATTTGTGTGGCATTTAGCACTGCTTTTAAAAAAGACCCAAATAAATAATAGCTGACACTTACTGTTTACCACATGCCAAATATCTAAGGGCTTCACATGTAACACTTTAATTTCCATGAGGAAAGTACTGTTAATACCATCCTCATTTTATAACTGAGATATACAGATAAAATAACTTGCCCAAACTTTCATAAGAAGTGACAAATGTGGGCTCTAAACCAGGCAGGTTCTACTTCCAGAGCATGTACTTTAAACACTACACTATATATACTGTTTAACTAATCCACACTATTAAATGGATGAGCAATATACCATAAGCACCATGTTAGAGTAGGTTAGAGTAGTAGCCATTGTAATCAGAAGACTAATAGAACATTAAACTGAAAAAGAATGGAGACATGAATTTGTCCAGTCCCAAACTCACTTGTCTTCTTACAGATTAGTGGTTCTCAATACATGGTCTGGGCACTTCCTCCCCTCAACCCTTTTGAGGGGTCTATGAGTTTTAAATAATTCTCAGAATAATACTACAATTTACTTGCCTTATTCTTTAACAGCCAATACAATATATGCTTATATATTCATGGTTTTAAAAAATTTCTCAGTTTTAATTTCAAATATAGTATATACTGAAAGATATAACTCACAGAAACAAAAACTCTTTGGGATTCTCAACAGCTTTGAAGAATGTAAAGGAGTACTGATGTTAAATGTTTTGAGAATGGTTACTGTAGGCGTTTAACAGAAAGAGCAACACTCGAAATCTAAGCAAACCATACTCCAATTCTACTTTTGCCATTTCCTAAATAACTTCAGGTAAGCTATTTAACTTCTTAAAGCTTCTGTATCTTCATCTATGTGCAACGGACATAACAGTATCTGGATATTATGCAGTTAGGAGAATTCAGATGCCTGATCTACTACAGAAATTCATTAAGGTACTTATTATTATTACTGTAGATTAAAAAATTAGCAACTAGTCCAGACTCAGTGGATCACACCTGTAATCCCAACACTTTGGGTGGTCAACGCAAAAGGCAAGAAGATCAGTTGAGGCCAGGAATTTGACAGCAGCCTGAGCAACACGGCAAGACACCATCTCTATAAACTATAAAAAATTTAGCTGGGTTTGGTGTCTCATACCTGTAGTCTCAGATACTAGGAAGGCGGAGATGGGAGGACTGCGTGAGCTCAGGAGTTTGAGTACAGCCTGGGCAATATATAGTGAGACCCTGTTGCCAAAGAAAAAAAAAGTCAGGGCGCTGTGGGGGCCTCAACTGAAAACAATATATATCTCAATGAAGACTTAGCTTTGATAGTGACGTTTCTTTAACAAATTGTAAACTAGTAAAACAGGGTAATAATTATATAAACAATGCAATAATCTGCTTACTGCAATAGAGGAAAAATATTTGCAGCAAAGAAGGCATAACTATTCCAAATTTAATAAATTTAGGGTGTGTTACAATTAATATTACTTTATTATGTAATGTGATAAGCATAAATGTCAAGATACTAAATATCACACTATCATTTTCATCTTCAAAACTAAAATATTAGCAAATTTCATTAACTATGTTAAATAACATAGTATACTATTTATATAGCTTGTTTTTTTAGTAGCTAAAAGTTGATTAGTTTGCAAAGACTTAAAAATTAGCTTCACACGCTTTAAAAATAAAAATTGCTGATACTTTTTTTACTTATAAAAAAACTATAAAGCAGATATAAAGCAAAATAATAATATATATAATATATATTATTTATATTTTGCAGATATAAAGCAAAATAATTTTCTAGCAAACTCATTTTACCAAATAAAACATTTAGGTGCTAGTAAGTATTATATTTTCTATCTTAAAAAAATTTTATTTTATTTTTAGTTTTTAAATTTATTTTATTTTTTTGAGACAGAGTCCTGCTCTGTTGCCCAGGCTGGAGTGCAGTGGCGCCATCTCGGCTCATGGCAACCTCTGTCTCCCAGGCTCAAGCAATTCTCATGCCCCAGCCTCCCGAATAACTGGGATTATAGGTGTGCACCACCATGCCCAGCTAATTTTAGTGTTTTTTAGTAGAGATGGGGCTTCACCGTGTTGGCCAGGCTGGTCTTAAACTACTGGCCTCAAGCAATCTACCCGCCTCAGCCCCCTAAAGTGTTGGGGATTACACACGTGAGCCACCACACCTGGCCTCAACTTTTATTTTGGATAAAGGGGTACATGTGCAGGTTACATGGGTATATTGTATGACACTGAGGTCTGGAATACAAATGATCCTATTACCCAGGGAGTGGGCATACTACCCAATAGGTGGCTTTTCAGCCCATGCTCCCCTCCCTCTCTATATCTTCTCTTTGAAAACTATTCTCTATTCTCAAAACCATTTTTGAGAGTCTCGCTCTGTTGCCCAGGCTGGAGTCCAGTGGCACAATCATGGCTCACTGCAGCCTCAACCTCCCAGGCTCAGCCTTCTGAGTGAGTGGGACTACAGGCACATGCCACCATGCCCAGCTGACTTTTTTCTTTTTGTAGAGACAAGATCTCACTATGTTGTCCAGGCTAGTCTTGAACCCCTGGACTCAAGTCACCCTCCCACTTCAGCCTCCCAAAGTGTTGGGATTACAGGCATGAGTCACTGTACCTGACCTGAAAACTATTCTTAGAGACAGTCTATAAATGGTAAATACCTACATTTTGAAATTCAAGTAAGAGTGTCCTAATGAAGTAGTCTGTTCTCGCTTGTTCATCCTCCTAAATAAAGAGAAACATTTGTAAGTCAGTGAAAACGTTAAAACAAAAAGACACATCAAAACAAAATACTTGTGTCAAAGTCCACAATATAAAATTAACCTTTAAAATTCCAGATATACCTGATAATTATTTTAGAACTCTAAAAGTCATCAATTTGTAAATGTCTGAAGTGATAGACACACTAATTATCCTGATTTGATCACTCCACATTTTAAATTATACATACATGTACCAAAATCACGTGTACCCCATTAATAAGTATAGATAATATGTGTCAATTAAAAATAACGGCAAGAGGGAAAAAAAAGCTAGTAAGCCATTAAAAGACATGGATGAACCCTAAATGCACATTACTAAGTGAAATAAGCCAACCTGAAAAGGCTACATACTGTATGATTCAAACTATATGACTTCTGGGCCAGGCGCGGTGGCTCATGCCTACCTATAATTCCAGCATTTTGAGAGGCCGAGGCAGGTGGATCACTTGAGGTCAGGAGTTTGAGACCAACCTGGCCAACATGGTAAAACCCTATCTCTACGAAAATACAAAACTTAGCTGTGCATGGTGGCGTGCACCTGTAATCCCAGCTACTCAGGAGGTTGGGACAAGAGAATTGCTTGAACCCAGGAGGCAGAGGTTACAGTGAGCTCAGACAGTGCCACTGCACTCCAGCCTGGGCGACAGAGCGAGACTCCGTCTCAAAACAAACAAACAAACAAAAACAAACTATATGACTTCTTGAAAAGGTAAAACTATGGAGACAGTACAAATAATGACTACCTAGGTTTGGGAAGGGAGTGAGAGGAATGAATGAATAGGTGGAGCACAGGACGTTTAGAGTAATGACACTATTCTGTAAGATACTACAATGGTGGAAACACGTCACCATGTATTTCTTCAAACCCACAGAATGTATAACACCAAGAATGAACCCTAATGTAAACTGTGAACTCTTAGTGATAATGACTTGTCAGTGTAGGTTTGTGAATTGTAACAAAGAGACCGCTCTGGAAGGGAATGTTGATAATGAGAGGGCTACATGTGTGGGGACAGGGTGTATATAAGAAATCTTTGTACCTTCCTCTCAATTTTGCTGTGAACCTAAAACTGCTCTAAAAAAAAAAAAAAAAAAGTCTTGAAAAAGTTAGGCAGCGGCTCACACTGTAATGCCAGTAGTTTGGGAGGCTGAGGTGGGTGGATCGCTTTAGGGGTTCAAGACCAGCCTGAACAACATGGCAAAATCCTGTCTCCACAAAAAAAATACAAAAACTAGCTGGGCATTGAGGCATAGGCCTGTGGTCTCAGCCACTTGGGAGGCTGAGGTGGGTGGATCACCAAGCCCAGCAGTGAGGCCAAGGATACAGTGAGCTGCAATCACGTTGCTGCACTCCAGTCTGGGTGACACAGTGAGACCCTGTCTCAAAACAAAAAATGAAAACACTAAAACAAACAAACAAACAAGCCTTAAAACAAAGTCTCCTATTAGATAAAGTCTCCTAACAGATAGACCCAAACAGTATGTAAGAAAAGTGAATTTGGGAATCATATTACTTACTACACTAAGAAACTTGAAAAAGAAAAGTTCATTAAAAAAACTTGTATAGACAGTAAAGAAAAAAACATCAATTTGCTTTTGTAAGTTTTACTTATACCTAAAAAAAGTGAGTAAATGAATTACTTAAGCATCTATCACCCAATAAAGTATCTGCAAAGTAGTAACCACTCCCAGAATCATGTAAATATAAATAGAATGTCATTCCTCAGTACCAACCACCATATCCCATCTTCAACCATTTTACCTTTCCAAAACGCATGATTTTCCCTAACATTCAAGTTTCAATTAACTGGATAGCAACTGAAGAAGGAAAAGGGAAGAACACCCCAAATTATTATTATTATTATTGTGGTTGACGATAACATAACCACTTTAAAAGGTCTCTCGCTGTGATTTAGTCAAAGTATTAATCTACATCAGTCTATCACTAAGCAAATTATTCTTTTTGCCTTATTGGTTAAAACCACAAATAGTTCAGAACAAGGATTATGAAGAACAATGGTGTATGTTGTTTTATTAATAAAAATAATACTACTATACCTGCTTTAATTTTTAAAATCATAGTAATTTACTTTGAACTTTTCAAATAATATTTGAACTTTTTCAAATATTTCTGTAAAGGACCAGATAGTAAATATTTTTGGCTTTTGGGGCCATAAAGTCTTTGTCTACACAACTTTGCTATTGTGATAGAAAAATTCATAAATTAATGGGCACAGATGTGTTGTAACAAAACTTTATTTACAAAACAGGCAGTGGGCTAGATCTGAGCCATGGGTAGTGTGCTGACATCAAGTCTAAGTGGTTACATGTGGCAACATATGATTGAGCTCCTGCTAACCAGTCTTCACCCTTTCACCATGACTTTACCCTTGTCCTCATCCCACATCAAGAGAGAGCTCCAGAAAAGACTGTCATTTCTCAGTCTCAAACTCTGACTGCCAAGTAGTCAAATGACTTACTATGAATATTTTTACCAACATGCTATTTATAAATTTGATTTTTGTTTGCAGTTAAGTCAATGATAACAAATCCTGAGCTGTCTGAATCAATAAGAGACAAACAAATTACCTTCCATTCTTAAATCATCAAAGAAAATGTTTCTTCAGCATGGATCAATCCTGATGCTGACAAATTAAACCAGTCACTACTAACAAAATCAAACCAAATCACTTATCTAGAGACCTTTCAAGTTATCTACTTTTTTCTTTTTAATAAATCTTTCTGTGTTTTTTTTCTTTGAGAACTGTTTATAGAATATATATTTTAGTTTAATTGGAAAACTATCCCCCAAGAACCAATTCATTTTCTACATTATAAAACTATTGCATTCTTCCCTATATCCATTATTGTAAATTGTTTACTATTCCTGACTCCCAAATATTCAAAAATTTCAAGCTGGTTTGTTGTTGAATGTTAAGCACTGTATTTTCTCTTGAACTGCAATATTCACTATAGTTATCTTATTATATCTAAATTTACAAATGTTCGGCCGGGTGTGGTGGCCTGTAGTCCTAGTACTTTGGGAGGCCAAGGTGGGCAAACTGCTTGAGCTCAGGAGTTCAAGACCAGTCTGGGCAACACAGGGAGACCCCGTCTCTACAAAAAGACAAAAATTAGTAGTGGCCCATGCCAGCAGCCCTGGCTACTCAGAAAGCTGAGGTGAGAGAATCACTTGAGCCCGGGGGATTGAGGCTGCAGTGGGCCATGATCAGACCACTGCACTCCAACCTGGGTGACAGGGCAAAATCCTGTCTCAAAAAGATATATACAAATAAATAAAACTTTAAAAATAAATTTACGAATGTCCAAAACAACCACACTACACAGAACTAGGTTTCTATGCTGTCGAGGAATCTAATATTTCAGATTTATTTCTGGATTGGTGAAGGAGTGTTGGTGTTTCCTCACTGAAGTAGACAGTGTGGTGTGTATTTGGTATTATTCAAGCCAAATAAAATGAAATGCAGAAGGATTTTTAACATTTTAAAAAATGTTAATAAAGGGCCGGGCGCGGTGGCTCAAGCCTGTAATCCCAGCACTTTGGGAGGCCGAGACGGGCGGATCACGAGGTCAGGAGATCGAGACCATCCTGGTTAACACGGTGAAACCCCGTCTCTACTAAAAAATACAAAAACTAGCCGGGCGAGGTGGCGGGCGCCTGTAGTCCCAGCTACTCGGGAGGCTGAGGCAGGAGAATGGCGTAAACCCGGGAGGCGGAGCTTGCAGTGAGCTGAGATCCGGCCACTGCACTCCAGCCTGGGCAACAGAGCGAGACTCCATCTCAAAAAAAAAAAAAAAAAAAAAAAATGTTAATAATGTCTCACTATTTTGCCCAGGCTTGTCTCAAACTCCTGGGCTCAAGCAATCCTTCCCACCTTAGCCTCCCAAAGTGCTGGGATGACAGGTGAGAGCCACTGCACCTGGCCTAAAATTTTTACACTTACCCCACAAATAGTTAATTCTGATCAGCACCTTAAGAATATTGACTATTATATCCAAAAAGTTCAATAGTGAGTTATAGTTATTATAAAAACAACATTGATTTATAAAGTAGACAGCATGATACAGATTTGGTCCTGTCTGTTTTTATGTCAACCTAGAAAGCACTAAACTTTGGGTATGTATGAGAGGAATTCAGTCATAAGTATAACTAAGTCATAAAATTATGGAGTTCTTGAACTCAGCAATGACAAGTAAAACCACATAAATTATATTTCATTTAATCATGGAAAACAAAGTCAAAAACAAGAAACTCTGAATAGGGAATGTGATACTTAATTTTATCTGTCAACTTGGCGGGGCCACAGTGTGCCCAGAATATTTGGTCAAACATTATTCCAGTTATTTCTGTGAGATGTTTTTGGAGGAGATTAACATTTAAATTGGTAGTCTCTGAGTAAAGCAAACTGTCCTCCATAATGTTTGTGGGCCTCATCCAATCTGTTGAAGGCCTGAATACAACAAAAGGACCAGCCTCATGAAGCAAGACAGAATTCTCCAGCAGGCTGCCTTCATCTGCAACACCGGCTCATCCTGATTCTACAACAGACTTTTCAAACTAGAACTGAACATCAGCTCTCCTGGGTCTCCAGCTTATTAGCATTCAGACTGAAACTGCAGCATTGGCCCTCCAGGATCTCCAGCCTACCCTGCAGATCTTGGACCTGCCAGTCTCTATAACTGCCTGAGCCAATTCCTCATAATAAATCTCCTTAAATGTATCCACATACACACAGATGCACACACACCCCCTCTTATTCTATTGGTTCTGAAGCTCTGGAGAACCCTGATATAGGCAAATTCATTAATTATTATTTTTTTTTTGAGATGGAGTTTCACTCTTATTGCCCAGACTGGAGTACAATGGTGCAATTTCAGCTCACTGCAACCTCTGCCTCCCAGATTCAAGCAACTCTCATGCCTCAGCCTCCTGAGTAGCTGGGATTACAGGCACCCGTCACCACGCCTAGCTAATTTTTGTATTTTTAGTAGAAAGGGGGTTTTGCCATGTTGGCCAGGCTGGTCTCGAACTCCTGACCTCAAGTGATCCACTCGCCTTGGCCTCTCAAAGTGGTAGGATCATAGGCATAAGCCAGCTTGCCTGGCCTAAATTAATTAATTTTTATGTTATGTTGAATTACAGTCTTTTTATGGCACCTAAAGAAAACTATTGCTTTTATTTTAAAATTCACTTACATTTTCCTTCTTTCTGTCCATGCCTTTCTTTTTCCTACTCTTCTTATTTCCTTCAATGTTTTTGTTTTTTGATTCATTTTCTCAGATTTTTGCTGTGTTAGCTTTTGAGCTTGAATTTAATTCATTTCCAGAGGTCATTACATATTAAGAAAACATTTTAAGTTTCATATCAAATAATCTGCCAGAAAGGACCAATCTTTACTTCTAGTATGGTAGTTCTTAAACTTATCTTTATACATAATTATAACAATTTTTGAGACCACAATTAGATATGAAGGGTAAATATGATACACTATACTCCAGTTATCAAGTCTTTCCCATTTAATCAATTTGAAATGAATACACTATTTCCAAATACTAAAAGTACAGTTACTTCATTTACATGTAAACACTTACTATCAATTGATATACAAAGGTTAACACAAAATTAATATAGTAAGATACAAGGAAAATATACATTTATGAAAAGTCATCCCAAAAGCTTCCAAATTTAAAAGCAGCATATAAACAAATACTTTTTTAAAATGTAAGTATAGGTTTGTGAGTCCTTGGCATCTATAAACCTGGGTTCATACCACATTATAATTTAATTATTCATCAGTTTAGCATGCCAATTTTCTGAAAAAAAGTGTTTATAAAAATGGATACTTACACAAGAGATTTTAAATGGTGCAAATGTTATGGGGTCTTCTCCATACAAAGGCCAATAGCGCTCACATTTTTTCTGTCATCCAAAAAAAAATTAGTAAGTAATTCATATAAATTTTTCTTAAACTGTTATAAATATTTTGTGTCCTGGGGTTCTGCTTACTTCTACTTCCCCAAAACAGAAAAACTCACATTAGTAGGCATGGAGATGAGAGAGCTTAGCTTACCCAATTGTTTTTAAAAATAGGCTACTGTGTCTTCTCCAAGAATAGTCATAAGAACCTTACTGACTTAAGTGCATAACTGTTCATTGCTATCTGCCAGCTCTACATAGTAAACCAAAGATCCTCCTCTAGGTAAGAAAAAGTAATTTTAAAAAAGTGTCTGGTACGAGGAGGTCCATTTGGTATAAAGGTTGCTAAGCAAGTTTTATTGCTTGTAACATGACAATCTCTATAAATATCTGGCTGAATTCTCATTAAATGTAAAATATGTGATGAAGTGGAAAGAGTATTCTACTTGGAATCAGAAGAATTTTGCAAGTACTAATTCTACTTCTTTACTGACCTTCAGTTTCTTTATCTGTAAAAACAGGAATAATAATCCTTATCTTACGGAGTTGTTGCATGTTTGTTAAATAAGAGTGTATTTCAAATGTACCATAGATGGTAAAACCCCTACACAAACATGATGTATTATTTTAACTATCCAATTTTATTTGAGATTACAGAAAGTGTAGTCAAATAATTTCTCCTCTTACCTTCCTATTTTAAACAGGTATAGAAAAAGAATACTAAATTTTCATCAATTTCTAATATCAAGCACCTCATCATTTCAGAAAATCAGGTTAGTGAATGAAAAGCCTAACTTTATGGAAGATAGAATGATTCAGATGTTAAGAAATGACGCATTTTGTATCAAGGCCCAATAAAATCCAAGTCTCTAAGTGACCATCTAGCTTAAATAAACCTTTTCAGCAGTGGGAAAAGCATTGGTTAATGAATTCCTAATTAAATCCTCACAGTTTCAAATATAGTAAATGGAGTTATTACCAATAGGTTGAATGAACTATAAGTTGACAGTAATGCTCACAGAGAAACAAAGTAGAACTGTCTGGTATGTTGGGTTTGCTAATATTTTAGAGGCTTAAAAACACAGGTAACTTCCAAATCTCATTTTCCAAGAGACGTTTACAGAAAAATGATAAAATTAAATTCTTTTTTTGAGATAGGGTCTCGCTTTGTCACCCAGGCTGGAGTGTGCAGGGGTGCAATCATGGCTCACTGCAGCCTCTACTTTCTAGGCTCAAGTGACCTTCCCACCTCAGCCTCCTGAGAAGCTGGGACCACAGGCGTGTGGTACCACACCCAGCTATTTTTTTTTTTTAAATAGATGGAGGCCGGGCGCGGTGGCTCATGCCTATAATCCCAGCACTTTGGGAGGCCAATGTGGATGGATCACTTAAGGCAAGGAGTTCAAGACCAGACTGGCCAACATGGCAAACCCTTGTCTCTACTCAAAAATACAAAAAAATTAGTCAGGCATGGTGGCACATGCCTTTAATCCCAGCTACTCAGGAGGCTGAGACATGAGAATCGTTTGAACCTGGGAGATGGAGGTTGCAAAGAGCTGAGATCACGCCACTGCACTCAAGCCTGAGTGACAGAGCAAGACTGTCTCTCCCCACACACACACACACACAAAAAGATTAAAAAAAAAAGAGAGATGGGGTCTTGCCATGTTGCCGAAGCTGATCTCAAACTCCTGGACTCAAGCAATTCTCCCCCGCTAGCCTCCCAAGTAGCTGGGATTACAGGCGTGAGCCACTACACTTGGACCTTAAATTCTTTCTGAAATGTTTAAAAAAATTCTTTTTAATCTTTTACCTGACAAAATGTTAATACCTTAAAACAGATCAAAAACAAGTTGTAAGAGATTAATTTAGGGAAGAACAGAAAGCAGTGTGACTAACAATGCCCCTCATTCAGACGAGCAGTAATAAGATTATATTGTTACTTATATTCCTGGTATAAAACTAATAATGATATCAAAAACTATGTGTTAAATATCACATACACATAATCTCTAACACTGCAAGGTGGGTATTATTTCCTTTCAAATGTGAGGAAACTGAAGCTCAGAGTGAACTGTACTGCACCATGGTCAAAATGCTTGTAAAAGGTAGGTTTGTCCGATTTATTTATCTATGCTTTTTCTACCAGGTCATATTCAAAGTCAAGATCAAAGTCAAGGTTATCAGATAATTTCATAGGTCCTAACTCACTCATAATCTATTACTAACAAGACACAGTGAATTACAAAAACCTCAGCTTCAAAAAATTTGTACTCAATACTACTTTTTTTTTTTTTAAAATGAGACTGAGTCTCGCTCTGTCACCCAGGTTGGAGTGCAGTGGCACAATGTCGGCTCACTACAAGCTCCGCCTCCTGGGTTCACACCATTCTCCTGCCTCAGCCTCCCGAGTAGCTGGGACTACAGGTGCCTGCCACCGCTCCTGGTTAATTTTTTGTATTTTCAGTAGAGACGGGGTTTCACCATGGTCTCGATCTCCTGACCTCGTGATCCACCCACCTCGGCCTCCCAAAGTGCTGGGATTACAGGTGTGAGCCACCGTACCCGGCCTACTTGATTTTTCATCAATAACTTGATATATACTATGAGCTTACTAATATAATGAAAAGAGAAATACATCCTGAACCTTATCAGTAACTTAAAACATTAGGAGAGTGACATTTAAATTCTCTAAGACAATTGATTAATAATATTAACGTACATATTGACAACACTTAGATAACTTGATTATTTAATAATTTCTCAGTTTTTATATTTTCTCATTTTATTCACTTTCTGTCCAACATTACTTAATACTGACAAAGGAAATAGTTGGGAGTAATGGAATAAATTAAGGTTTCCCTACTGTTTATGCAACATAACTGAAAGATGTATCTTTTGCAATATATTACTTACTGAAAAAAATTAACATATTTACAAATTAAAGATAATTTTAACTGTATTAATTACATTAGTATAAAAAACTTTGAATAAAATCACTATGTAATTTGTAAGTTTGATTTGTATGTCACATTTATAGAAGACCACACTTTATAAGTTTTATGTAAATACAAATTATCTGTAACTCTATCATTACTTCCTACAGTGAGGACAGAATATGATGCTGTAGGACACCATAATAGTTTTGAAATAAATTTTACTTTGACATAGCATAAAAATACCAATGTTAGAAAATCAGGGTAAGAAATTATCTTCTCTCAGCTTTGAAGATAGGAAACAAACAAAACATATTGTGGTATTAACAAATAGACTCATCAAAATATTCAGGCCTCGTGCGGTGGATTACATGGGATTACATGCTTGTAATCCCAGCACTTTGCGAGACAGAGGCAGTCAGATCACCTGAGGTCAGGAGTTTGAGACCAGCCTGGCCAACACAGTGAAACCCCACCTCGACTAAAAATACAAACATGAGCTGAGCCTTGATGGTAGGTGCCTGTAGTCCCAGCTACTCAAGAGGCTGACACAGGAAAACCGCCTGAACCCGCGAGATGGAGGTTGCAGTGAGCTGAAATTGTGCCACTGCACTCCAGCCTGACTGACAGAGCAGGACTCTGTCTCACCATCTCAAAACAAACAAACAAATGAACAAAAATTCAAACCATATATTAATAACCAGATTTTTTATAATGTATTTTCACTTGTTCAATTTTATTCCTATTTAAAAATACCTCTCTATTTCAGTCCACAGATGGTATTCTACTTACAACACCACTGAATATTTGAAGATTACTAAGTAACAATACATAATTAATTATTGTTAAGTACAGGAATACCTCATTTTCCTGTGTTTCTCAGATCCTGCATATTTTACAAATTGAAGTTTTGTGGCAACCCTGCACCAAGCAAGTATATTGGTATCATTTTTTCAACAGCAAATGCTCACTTCAGGTCTGTCACATTTTGGAAACTCTTGCAGTATTCAAAACTTTTTCATTATGATGATATCTGTTATTGTAATCTGATCAGTGATGTTTGAAGTTACTACTCTGTTTTTGGGTGCTACAAACTGCTCCCATATAAAATGGCAAACTTCATCAACAGATGTTGTGAGCGTTCTTACTGTTCCATTGACAAGCTTTTGTACCCTCTCTCTTCCTCTCCTCAGGCTTTCCCATTTCCTGAGACACAGTATTGAAATTAGACTAACTAATAACCCTACAATGGCCTCAAAGTGTTCAAGTGAAAAGGGTCACATACTTTTCACTTTAAATAAAAAAGCTAAAAACGATTAAGCTTAGTGAAGAAGGCATGTTGAAAACTGAGATAGGCAGAAAGTAGGCCTCTTGTACTAAACAGCCAAGTTTAGAACGCAAAGGAAAAGCTCTAGAAGGACATTAAAAGAACTACTCCAGGAAACACACAAACAATTAAATAGGTCAAACAGCTTTATTGCTTACAGGGAGAAAGTTTTAGTGGTCTAAAAGATCAAACCAGCTACAACATTTCTACAAGCCAAAGCCTAATACAGAGCAAGGAGCTAACTTCCTTCATTTCTATAAAGTGTGAGAAAGCTGCAGAAGGAAAGTTAGAAGCTAGCAAAGGCTGGTTCATGAAGTTTAAGAAAAGAAGCTGTCCCCATAATATAAAAGTGCAAGATGAAGCACCAAATTCTGATGTAGAAGCTGCAGCAAGTTACCCAAAGATCTGAGCTAAGAGCACTGATGAAACAAGCTATACTAAATGACGTATTTTCAGTATGGATGAAACAGCCTTATACTGAAAGAAGATGCCATCTAGGACTTTCAGAGCTAGAGAAAATAAGTCAATGCCTAGTTTCAAAGCTTCAAAGGACATGCTGACTCTCTTGTTAGGGGTTAAGCCAGCTGGTGACACTAAGTTGAAGCTAATGCTCATTTACCATTCTGAAAATCCTAAGGGCTCTAAAAATCATGCTAAATGAACTCTGTCTGTGCTCTATAAATGGAATAAGGCCTGGATGTCAGCACATCTGTTTACAGATCTGTTTTTGCTTTTTCAACCCCACCCCCAGCCCATCCCTATTGCATGGTTTAAGGAATATTTTAAGCTCATTACTGGGGACTACTGGTTGGAAAAAAAAAATTCCTTTCAAAATATTTCTGTTTACAATGCACCTGGTCACCCAAAAGCTCTGATGGACATGTACAAGGAGATTAATACGTTTTCATGCCTGCTAACACAACATCCATTCTAGAGCCCATGGATCAAGGAGTAATTTCGAGTTTCAAGTCTTATTATTTAAGAAACATATTTTGTAAAGCTAAAGCTGCCATAAATAATGATTACTCTGATAGGTCTAGGGAATGTGAACTGAAAACCTTCTGGAAAGGATTCAGCATTCTAGATGCTATTAATTACATTCATGATTCGTGGGAGGTCAAAATATCAACATTAATACGAGTTTGGAAAAAGTTAATTCCAACCCTCGTGATAACTTTGAGGGGTTCAAGACTTCAGTAGAGGAAGTAACTGCAAATGTGGTGGAAACAACAAGAGAATCAGAAGTGGAGCCTGAAGATGGAACTGAATTGCCACAATCTCATGATAAAACCTGGAATGGATGAGGAGTTGCCTCTTATGGATGAGAAAAGAAAGTGGTTTCTTGAGATGGAATCTACTTCCTTGAGATGGAATATACTTTTGGTGAAGATGCTGTGAACACTGCTGAAATGACAACAAAGGATTTAGGACATTACATCAACTTAGTTGATAAAGCAGTGGAAGGGGTTGAAAGGACTGACTCCAATTTTCAAAGTAGTTCCACTGTGGGTAGAACCGCAATTGCTGTTGGTATCAATCAGCATGACACGCCACAGAGTATTCTTTCATGAAAGGAAGAGACAATCAATGTGGCGAACTTCACTGTTTTCTTATTTTACGTATTTAGAGGTGGAGACTCCCTCTGCCCAGGCTGGAGTACAGTGGCATAATCATAGCTCACTGCAGCCTCAACCTTCTGGGCTCAAGTGATCCTCCCACCTCCGCTTCCCAAAGTGCTGGGATTACAAATGTGAGCTACCATTCCTGGTCCTGTCTTTTACCAAAAATTTCCACAGCTACCCCAACCTTCAGCAAATGCCACCTTGATGAGTCAGCAGCCATCGACGTCAACAAAACCCTTGACCAGCATAAAGATTACAACCAGCTGAAGGCTCAGATGATCATTAATGTTTTTTAGCAATAAATTATTTTTAAATTAAGGCATGGAAGGCCGGTCACAGTGGCTCACACCTGTAATCCTAGCAATTTGGGAGGCCGAGGTCAGCAGAACACCTGAGGTCAGGAATTCGAGACCAGCCTGGCCAATGTGGTGAAATCCCGTCTCTACTAAAACTATAAAAATTAGCCGGGTGTGGTGGGACATGCCTAAAATCCCAGCTACTCAGGAGGCTGAGGCAGGAGAATCGCTTGAACCTGGGAGACAGAGGTTGCAGTGAGCCAAGATCGTACCACTGCACTCCAGCCTAGACAACAGAGTGAGACCCTGTCTAGGAAAAAAAAAAAAAAAAAATTAAGGCATGAAGTGTTTTATAGGTATAATGCTACTGAACATTTAACAGACTATAATACAGTATAAATGTAACTTTTATATGTACTAAAAAAACAAAAAATTTGTTTGAATTTCTTTATTGTGGTGGTCTGGAACTGAACCTATAATATCTCTGAGATATGCCTGTGTGTGATAAAATATACTTACAAAATATAAAAGAAAACAACATGCTTGAGAGATTATTTTGTCCCTTGTATGAAAAAAAAGCAACAGCAGAACCCCAATATAAAACAAGTATTTACATTAACTGCTTATGTTCAGACTATAATAATAAAAGACCAAGAATATTTATCCCCAAAAATGAAATAATAAGAGGAATAGATTGTACGTACCCTTCCCATCTCAAATTCTCGGCAGGCCATTACAATGATCTAAAAAGTGATGGTGGGGAGTGAGATAAAGAATGTATCAGTTAAACACAATTTTACTTTTTAATAAAATACAGATTTCAAGAATTTTGCACCCTGAGAAGTATAATTGGCTTGCCTAAAAAAGTAGTTTCAATATTAAATGTGTAAGTTAAAGAAATTATCAAAATTAAACTTTCCAAACAAAGGCTAACTATATAGCAACAAATTAAATTGGTTCCAGTTAACATGATTTTTTTGGTTTGAATTAAATTATGTGAATCTTACAGATTTACTTTGTGACTTCTGAAATTATATTAAAATACCACTTTTAGGATATTTACCTAATTATAAATAGCACTATTAATTAAAAATACATTTATAATTATTTAAATATTGAATGCATTTAACACAATTTTAAAAGGTGATCACACCTGCTTTGCCCCGTTTTATAATGTAAACTTTCAAACACAGCATAGTTGAGAGAATTTTACAGTAAACATTGTATAGCCATCATCTATATTCTATCATTAACATCTCACCAGTTTCATCACATAGCTATCCCTCTATCAATCCATCTTGTTTCAAAAATGCATTTCAAAGTTAAGTTTTGAACATCAGTACGCTCTCCCCAAAAATACTTCAGCATGCATATTATTATCTAGAACACAATAATTTTTTTTTTTTTTTTGAGACAGAGTCTCGCTCTGTCACCCAGGCTGGAGTGCAGTGGCGCGGTCTCAGCTCACTGCAAGCTCCGCCTCCTGGGGTCACGCCATTCTCCTGCCTTAGCCTCCTGAGTAGCTGGGACTACAGGTGCCCGCCACCACACCGAGCTAATTTTTTGTATTTTTAGTAGAGACAGGGTTTCACTGTGTTAGCCAGGATGGTCTCAATCTCCTGACCTCGTGATCCGCCCACCTCGGCCTCCCAAAGTGCTGGGATTACAGGCATGAGCCACCGCACCCGGCCAATCTAGAATATAATTTTTATATTGTTTCCAGTATTTTTCCCTTGAGGCAAATTTTACATATAATGAGATACACAAATCCTAAAGTGAACATTCTCCGAGTATGGACAAATGCACTCATCTGTGCAACACAAATCTTATCAAGACACAGGATGTTTCCATCATCCAGAAAGTTTCTTCATGCTCTTTCTCAGTCAATCCCCAAGCACATCTAGTTTTTAAAGTGAAGTACAGCAAATACAAATAACTGGAAAAGTGCCCCCCTTTTATTAATCTTTCAAAGACCAGAGGATGTCAATGCTTTAGAATCACTACAATTCCATAAAAAAGCCGTAAGACAAAAATGAAAGTTCCACATTATTGATTTTCCACATCCACACAAAGAAAAGTATCAGTGCACATGGTTAGGTTTCAAGAGTACTACAGAGCAGTATAGGGTAGCTCTTTGCAGTATTCTAACTAATTTCTCTGCTTCCAAATCTAAGGGCACATTATTTCCCTTCATCCAAAAGAGTAAGAGGGCAATGAATGAACTCCAGGGGCAGATGAAATTCTCTTACACTGTATATTTATAGTTTATTTATAGTTATGTGTTTATATATATTTTCTGAGAAGAGGAACTTAAATGAGTATAACTGTACTATCAAGTATTTTACTGACCTATTAGAGCACTAATCCTTTTCTGATTTTTGTAAGTTGTTTGATAGTTGTATCATTACTAACTTAGGACAAAATTTAAATTGTTATCACACCTTCTTCTTCAAATATTTAGCCTAGTTTGTAAAAATTTAATAAGACATCCTAAAAATGTACCCATCTTTTTAGTAAACATCAGCAATAAGTAAACATAATTATGGATTTTTAAAAAATCCCCTCATTCCTTATTCAGTAAAGCATCCTATATCATTACATATGTATTTCTCAAAATTTATTGTGAAAAGTAAATTACTTACCACAACATTATATTCCCATATCATCCTCCAAAAATCTATTACTGTATTTGCTAAAGGTCCTTGAGTTGCTACATATGCTTTTGGCCCATAGACGCCCTAAAAATGGTTAAAAGCAAATTTCACATTTATTTTGATTACCAAAAATATTTCATTACCCAAAATAAAAGGTTTCAAATTGTATTAGTAATACTGTTGTTTTAACTTAAACCATTTCTAAATAATGTGCCTTTCATAGTATATTAAAGCATGGCAAAATATATTCAATCCACTTAAGCTTTTGATGACTGCTATTACTTTTGTGTGTTTACTGGATATGGTGCACAGAATAGGTATTTAAGAACCGCCTTATGCCAATTAAAAATTATTACTTATCTAGGCATTAAAAACAAAAGCCTGATACCTACTTAACAAAGCTAACTGTGGCAGAAATATAGAGCATGCTCTGATTCTAAAACAATACTAAAACGAGTAAAGAGTTCTTTCTTAGTTTCTTCCATAGCTACCTTCCATTATCTATTCAACTCTGAAGTTTATCAGGCATCTACCATACACGTTTTTAATAATGAACATGAGAATATACCAAACAGGGTCACTGACTAAACTACTAAACTGGCACATAACTGACTCATACAATGAATCAGTGTCATTAAGCGTAATTAAAAACTATAACTTTTAACAAACACCCTTATAAAAGAATATGAACACTGACAACATCTGAAATAGCAAACTATCAATTTATTAGTTTTTATTTAAGGTATTAATTTTGGCTTTTAACTTTGTTTAAATAAGAAATTTTTGTTTAAAACCATGACTGCTGAATATTGACACAGATATTAATTTTACCACATAAACTTTTTTTTTTGAGACAGAGTCTCGCTGTGTCACCCAGACTGGAATGCAGTGGCGTGATCTCGGCTCAATGCAACATCCACCTCCCGGGTTCAGGCGATTCTCCTGCCCCAGTCTCCTGAGAAGCTGGTATTACAGGCATGTGCTACCACGACCCGCTAATTTTTGCATTTTTAGTAGAGACTGGGTTTCCCCATGTTGGCCAGGCTGGTCTCAAGCTCCTGACCTCAGGTAATCCACCCGCCTAGTCTCCCAAAGTGCTGGGATTACAGACGTGAGCCACCGTGCCTGGCCTTACATAAACTTTGATCAGTTAACATTTTTATCAACAAAAACATATGAAAATATGTATAGACACCATATATAAAATAACTGAAAATTACATTATCATATCACTTGAAAGATTCAAAAACACAGATTAGCTGATGGAAAAAAAAGCCTTTTATTTAAACTGAATCAAGTGGCAGTTTGCATCTATCTCTATTGATAACATAAAGAACTTGACGCTGGGTGCGGTGGCTTACGCCTGTAATCCTAGCACGTTGGCAGCCAGAGGTGGGCTGATCATAGGTCAGGAGATCGAGACCATCCTGGCTAACACAGTGAAACCCCATCTCTACTAAAAATACAAAAAATTGGCTGGGAGTGGTGGCGGGTGTCTGTAGTTCCAGCTACTCGGGAGGCTAAGGCAAGAGAATGGCGGGAACCCGGGAGGCGGAGCTTGCAGTGAGCTGAGAAAGAGCCACTGCACTCCAGCCTGGGCGACAGAGCGAGGCTCCATCTCGAAAAGAATTCGACTGCTTTTCATCAAAGGGTATCCAAACAAAGGTTATAAAAAAGAGACTATTTAATGTTGGATTTTGGGTTGCCACCCGAAACAGTGACAACTGTCAAAAGTTTTATATTTAAGGCTATGTTCTAGAATTTTAAATCAGTATTATCCAGTAATCCCACCGCTAGTAATTTATGCTAGGAAATTATTCAAAAGAACAAAGATGTTTACTGCAGTATTATTATTTTAAAAATCTGGAACAACCTATATGGGTCAACAACAGGGAATGATCATGTTCATTTGTGCACACAAACCCAAAGGGATAACTGAGAAAATAATTTAGTAATAGGTAAGACTTCCATGGAAAAGAAGAAATAAAAAAGAAAATGTTATCTCTGCTATAACAAAACTAAGTACAAACTATTTATCTATATGAATAAGGAGACTAGAAGGAAAGCATATAAAAACAACGTGCCAGGGCAGTGGTTTTATTTTTATTTTTTTTTTTTTTTTTTTTTTTTTTTTGAGACGGAGTCTCGCTCTGTCGCCCAGGCTGGAGTGCAGTGGCCGCATCTCAGCTCACTGCAAGCTCCGCCTCCCGGGTCTACGCCATTCTCCTGCCTCAGCCTCCCGAGTAGCTGGGACTACAGGCGCCCGCCACCTCACCCGGCTAGTTTTTTGTATTTTTTAGTAGAGACGGGGTTTCACCGTATTAGCCAGGCTGGTCTCGATCTCCTGACCTTGTGATCCACCCGTCTCGGCCTCCCAAAGTGCTGGGATTACAGGCTTGAGCCACCGCGCCCGGCCTATTTTTTCTTTTGCTGCTGGTACCACGTCCGAGCAATTCAAAAAGGTTTTACAAAACTAGTATGTAGAAAGACATTAATATGGCAGAGAAACACCATATGAAGTTAGTACATACCTTTATAAAATTTGCATTGATATAGTCTGAATCTTGTGAAGGAGTCTTTAATGTCAATTTAACTCGGCTGTGATCAACTACAAGAAAAAAATACATAAAATATGTATGGTTGACACACAGGTATTTTCTAATGAAGTGTAAGTAAGGTTAGACAGCTTAAGAACATTTACTTTAAAAAACAATGGATGAAAATGGACTCTAGGTATCAGTAGGGTAATTTCTAACATTACACTGAAAGGAAATAAAATAAATTTTCAGACAACCACCACCTGGCGGGCACCTGTAATCCCAGCTACTCTGGAGGCTGAGGCAGGAGAATCACCTGAACCTGGCTGGGAGGCAGAGGTTGCAGTGAGCCAAGATTGCGCCATTGCACTCCAGCCTGGGCAACAGAGCGAGACTCTGTCTTAAAACAAAACAAAACAACAACAGCAGCAAAAAAAACCACCACCACCAGTGACGTAAAGCAGTGTATTAAAGTTGCAATAGGAATCATCTCTAGAACTCTTTTAAAATGCAAATTCCAGGACATTATCCCTGATTTACTAGGGCAGAGTCTAGGTATTTCAGCCTCTGCAGCCTTTAACAAACATATCAGGTGGCTGATGAATACTAACCAGTGATACAGAAGCCCATATGCTAAAATTCTTATTAAAAAATCTAACTTTCATATTTCACAAGAAACTATAAAAAGTAAATTTTAACAAATTAATGAATTGAGATTATATATAAAAAGTGCTCAACACTGCTCTGGCTAATAATAGTTATTAGGTAATGTAGCTTAGAGTAAAAATCTTTACAAAAAATTTTATGAAGTATATTTTTCTTTTACATTTTTATTGATTTATTTTTTAAAGGAATATGTTTATAATTTTAAAAAATTAGACCTTAAAGAAAGGTATAAAATGAAAAGCCTCCCCTGCCCTTCAATTCCAGGGCTCTCTCCCATCAAGATACTATATTAAAGTTTTTTTTCCCCTTCCAAGTGTACTTATTACACATATAGCTATATACTTTGAAAAACTACTACACAAATGCAAGCATCCTATACATGCTGTTCTGTATCATTACTTTTCAGTTTATAGTATATCCTGGAACTCTTCCCAAAGCACAAAAAGATTTACTTTATTATTTTTACTATTATTTTAAAATACAGAGACAAGGTCTCACTCTGTCACCCAGGCTGGAGTGCAGCGGTGCGATCATAGCTCATTAGAACCGAAAACTGCTGAGCTAGAGATCTTCCTGCTTCAGGCTCCCAGTGTTTGGATTACAGGTGTGAGCCACTGCACTCAGCTTGCACTAGCCTATCTCAGTCTTTTTAGCTTAACAGAGAATTCCATCCTGTGAATGCTTCATTCTTTATTTAGCTACTCTGCTGATGGGCCATTTTTTTTCCTATGAAAAACATTACTACAGTGAACACTAATGTATATATAGCTGTTACCAGCATTGCTGTAGGGTAAATTCCTAACAGAGGAATTGCTACTTGCCTTCTAAAAGGTATGTAACAATTTATACAGGGTTATTTCATAAGGGTGACTGGGTATTACCAAACTTTTCGTCACTGACAAACCAAAAAGTAAAAAGATCTTGATTTAATTTCCATTTCTTGAATTATGCAAAGGATTGTATGTTTTAATATATTTACTGGTTATGTGTATTTCTTTTTCCATAAACCACTTGTTTATATCCTTTGCCCATTTTTCCATGTCTGTTTTGTCCTACTTATTTTTATGAAATCTATGTAAAAAGAAAAATCAGCCCTCTGTCACAGGAAGTGCAAATAGTTTTTTCCAGTTTGTGCTGATGTTTAAAACTTTTTATTTAGAACTAATTTTAGATTTATAGAAGGAATTTCCATATACCTCTCACTGAGCTTCCTCTAATAGTAACATATAACCATAGGACAATGATCAATAATACCACAAAATCAACACTGTTATAAAACTATTAATTAAACAAGACTATACAAATCAGTGTTTTTTAATCTTTTTTCTCTTTCAAGGATCTCATATCAAATTTAACTTTTAGTGGCCGGGCATAGTGGCTCACACCTGTAATCCCAGCCAAGGTGGGAGGATCACCTGAGGTCAGGAGTTTGAGACCAGCCTGGCCAACATGGCGAAACCCCATCTCTACTAAAAATACAAAACAAAAAAAATTGGCAGGGCATCGTGGTACATGCCTGTAATCCCAGCTACTCGGGAGGCTGAGGTGGGAGAATTGCTTGAACCCAGGAAGGGTAGGTTGTGGTAAGCTGAGATCGCGCCACTACACTCCAGCCTGGATGACAGAGTGTGACTCCATCTCAAGATAATAATAATAATAATAATAATTTTTATTTCTCCTTAGTCTCCTTCAACCTAAAAAAAGTTTCTCTATTTTTTTTTTTAAATGACTGGAACGAAGTTATGAATTTTTGGTAATACCACTGAATGATGTTGTGTCCTTCTCAGTACAACACATCAGGGGATACATGATATACATATGTTTCAGTACTTGTGATGTTAACCTTGGTCACTTGGTATTTTATGGTATTGCTTGGTTACCAAGAGGGAAAGTTACTGCCTTTCTCTTTTATAGTTAGTAAGTAGTTGAGGTTAGATGCTTTCAGATTATGAAACCCTAAACAAGTAGAATTGCCTAGTATTCGTTGTTTATGGATTAGAAGGGACCATAACATATAACATATAAAATGCCATTATTATTATCACATTATAATCCCTTCTAATCAATGAATGAATATCAAAGGCAGTTAAAATACAAAAGGAAACACTGAAATGTTAACAGACATGAATAAACTTCTTAGCAAAGTATTAAAGAACAACTAATAGTCACTAATTTATTTTTCACTGGCTCAAATTTTATACATAGCACTAAGGCCCAGTTCTGCTAATTTAATTGATAAATTTACTTTTAAAAAAATATTCTTTAGAAATTTGTAGAAGAGACATATAAGGAGGATATACTTGCTTCTGGCGCAATTATTCATCTCCTCACTGTATTCTAAGAAACAGAATGTTTACAACATGTTTGTCAATGCTCTGTCATTTATTTCATGCCACCTTACATGTCCCATCCCCCTTTTTATATGCCATTTGGGATAGGAAATACACATACAAAAAAAAGCTATGCTTCTGGAAAATGAGAATAGAATATTCAGTGGTTAGGATAATGATGGCTGAATAACTACAGGAAGCTTCCTCTTACCACGTTTGCCAGTAATAGGGGGTCTCAGTTAATTACCCTTATTCACATGGCATATTAGCCTCTATTCAAAGTATCTCAAAGGCAGAATACAATAGTTGGTTTACCACTGGCTCTCAGTAAAGTTTCAGGTGACCCTAAATCCAAATGAGAACAATTGCTCCCAAATGATAGTTAGGACTGGTGCCAGGCTGGCTACATGCAGGCTGGTAATTTCCTTTTTTAAAAAATTTTCGAAGATGGAAAATTTTAAGCATACACTAAAATAGAATAGTATAACGAATCTTTGTATATCCATTACCCAGCTTCAATAATTATCAACATTTTGCCAATCTTATTTCATCTACCCCAATCATTCAACAGCTGGGGAAAGCAAATTAAAATCCAAGATTTCTGGAGTACTACATCTTGCAGTAAGTTTAATTCAGTAAATTAAAAATGGGGCATAGAAATACCTTTTTTAAAACTCCCCATTTAAATTCTATAGGCAAATTTGGTAGTCACTGCTTTCTATTAGGTACTCACAGCATATTAGATTTTAAAATCAACATTATGCTACTTACACAGCATATCATGTGTATTTTGATTTTTTTTGGCATTTTAAATGTGAATTTTAGTATCATTCATCCAACAAATATTTATTGCGTGTAATAAGCACAATAATGTTGTTCATATATCCATAGTAAAGTAATAGCAAGGAAAGAGAGTAAGGAACATCTTGAGGATATCAGCAGTCTTCAGAGCTGTGACAAGCTGGGTCTCAGGGAATGAGAAGTTTGCCAATTGATTAAAAAGAAAACAAAATAGGGCATTATAGATAGCATAATAGGCTCAAAAATATAGAATTAATAAAAAATAGCTACCATGGAATGAACGTTTCCTCTAAGCAAAGAATTTTATCCTCACCACACACCCATGGAGATAGAAGTTATTATCGCTATGCACAGAGGTATGCCCAAATCACAAAACTGAGATGGCAGCGCCACATTTGAAACTGGGGTTGTCTGATTTCAAAGCCAAGGCTCTGGGTCTAAATAAGTACATGTACTGAAGAGGTGTGAAGCAACATGGGACTACTGGAAGAAAGAAGTGGTGAGCAACAAGGCTGAAAATGTAGCCGCCTGTTCTCACTCACCTGACCATAGAGCAAAGAAGGGGTGGCTTGGAATTGGAGTATGGAACAAATGCATGATTTCAAATAAACGAGTGGATATCCATCCCAGTTCTGTCCATTGAAAAGGCCTAGAAGCAATGACACACCAAGCCCTGTTCAATGGTGGGGTCATCCAGGACTTTCAGGATTGCTCCCCGCCCTCCCAGCTGGCTTTTCTGCCACAGCAGACCGGGTGTCCTTCACCTGCCTGCGTCTTCTGTAGTTTGTTAAGCAGCACCCTTAGCTCCTGTGACACTTTAGGGAGAAAGCCACAGCACCCATGATGTTGGGCCAGCATTAACACCCGGCAAAGTGCTGGGAACTAGAAGTAGCGAGAAAGAGCTTGGGTGGCTGTTTTAATATTCTTCACTGGTGCTCTTTTTTTTTTTTTTTTTTTTTGAGACGGTGTCTAGCTCCGTCACCCAGGTTGGAGTGTAGTGGCACCATCTTGGCAACCTCTGCCTCCAGGTTCAAGTGATTCTCCTGCCTCAGTCTCTTGAGTAGCTGGGACTACAGGCATGTGCCATCATGCCCAGCTAATTTTTGTATTTTTAGTAGAGGTGGGGTTTCACCATATTGGCCAGGCTGGTCTTGATCTCCTGACCTCAAGTGATCCGCCCGCTTCAGCCTCCCAAAGTTGTGGGATTACAGACGTGAGCCACTATGCCCGGCCAGACCGGTGCTCTCATTAAGCACATTTAGAAATAATCTAAGTATCAAAAAAATGAAAGCAATTATTTCTCTCCATGGTTTTGCTAGCTATCCATCCAAGAGGAACAAAATCATAGGTCAACAGAGAGAGTTGTATGACACATTCATAACAGCATTATTTAATATGTTCATCATCCATACAATGGAATATTATTCAACAACAAAAAGGAATGAACTATTGATGCATGCTACATCATGAATGAATCTTTAAAATGTGTTAACGAGAGGCTGGGCGTGGTGGCTCATGCCTGTAATCCCAGCACTTTGGGAGGCCGAGTGGGGGCGGATCATGAGGTCAGGAATTCGAGACCAGTCTGGCCAACATAGTGAAACTCTGTCTCTACTAAAAATACAAAAAATTAGCCAGGCATGGTGGTGTGCGCCTGTAATCCCAGCTACTCAGGAGGCTGAGGCAGAAGAATCACGTGAACCTGGGAGGTGGTAATCCGAGATCGTGCCACTGCACTCCAGCCTGGGTGACAGAATGAGACTTCGTTTAAAAAAAAAAAAATGTGTTAAAGAGTTAGACACAAAAGACTATACAGGAAAATCTATACAGACAGAAAGCTGATTAACAGTTGCCCAGGGCTGAAGACTCAGATCTTTTGGGGATGATGGGAATGTCTTAAAACTAGATTTCATTAATTGCTGCAAAACTCTATGAGTTTACTTTTTTAAAAAAATCATTGAATTGCGCAATTAAAATGGATAAATTCAGCATCCTGAGTAGCTGGGACCACAGGTGTGCACCATCATACCCAACAAAGCTGTGTGTGTGTGTATGTGTGTGTGTGTAGACTGAGTTTTGCTATGTTGCCCAGGCTGGTCTTGAACTCTTGAGCTCAAATAATCTGCCCAGCTTGGCCTCCTAAAGCGCTGGGATTACATGCGTGAGCCACTGCACTCAGGCAATGAATTAAATAGTTATCTAGCAGTAAATAAGCACATATCTCTCAGTACAATTACTTCCAATATAAATTTCCAGGCCAGGTGCAGTGGCTCACACCTGTAATCCTAGTACTTTGAGAGGCCGAAGTGGGTGGATTACCTGAGGTCAGGAGTTTGAGACCAGTCTGGCTGACATGGTAAAACCCCGTCTCTAATAAAAATACAAAAACTTAGCTGGGCATGGTTGCGGGCACCTGTAATCCCAGCTACTTAGGAGGCTGAGGCACGAGAATTGCTTGAACCTGGGAGGCAGAGGCTGCAGTACGCCCACTGCACTCCAACCTGGGCGACAAAGTGAGATTCTGTCTTACACACACACACACACACACACACACACACACAAAATCCAAATCAAAATAACTAGAAATTTACTGGAGACCTACTTATCAAACCTTAGATAACTTAAAGGAAAAAAGACACTGTCACTCTGATTATTGCACAGTGATTAAGAAAGAACTCGAGCTCTTGGACAAGGTCTCCCAATGTTGACACTCACACATTTTGGCTTAGAGAAGTCTTTGTTTGGGGAAGGGGGCTGCATCCTGTGCATTGCAGGATGTGTAGTAGTATTCCTAGCCTCTACCTGTTAGATGCCATTAGCAGCCTGTCCACTCCCATACCCCAGTTGTGACAACCAAATCTCTCCAGACATTGTTAAGTGTCCCTTGAGGGGCAAAATCACCCTAGTGAAGGCTTTAAAACTACCTGGGTTTAAATTCTTGCCCCACACTATTTAACTGTGAGACAAGCTTTTTAACCTCTTTGTCTCAGTTTCCTGTTTGCAAAATGGCACATAACAGTATTTACCTCAGAGTTTTGCTGTGATGATTATGGTAAATAATCCATTTATCACAGAAATCAGCAAACCATACAAATCAGAACTTTCATTTTTCAGAGGACCAGTTTAACAGTACACCACTAACCTTTCCCACTACCCCTAGTCAAACTGTAAACTTCCCCTTCTATTCTCTGCTTTCTCCCTACCCCTCATTCCAACTATATTCTCAATAACACCAATTACCATCACATGTCAGACCACATATGTTAATTTGTATTGTCCACCGCCTTGACAAACATATAAGCTCCACAAGGGCAGGGATTTTGCCAGTCTGTTTTTTGTTGCATTCCCAGCATATAGTACACCCTCAGAGTTTTTTGTAAAATGAGTAAATGCCGAGGGAGGCGGATGACTTGACGTTAGGAGTCGGAGACCAGCCTGGCCAACATGGTGAAATCCTGCCTCTATTAAAAATACAAAAATTATCCGGGTGTGGTGGCGGGTGCCTGTAATCCCAGCTACTTGGGAGGCTGAGGCAGGAAAATAGCTTGAACCTGTGAGGCAGAGGTTGTAGTGAGCGGAGATTGCACCACTGCACTCCAGCTTGGGCAACATAGCAAGACACCGTTTCAAAAACAAAAACAAAACAAAAAAAGAAACAGCATATGCAAACAGAAACCTACAGCTAGATGACAGAAAAAGAAAGTGGACTGAATGTGTGCGTTAATAATTCCAGAGCAATCTGGGATCACCTTAAGATTATCTTGCTTAATACAAAGTATCCAGAAAGCCATGTCATCCCCTATTCTGAGGCAGACTGGTGCTATGGTCTGAATATTTGTGTCCGTCCCAAATTCGTAAGTTAAAACATAAATTCCAATGCAATAGTATTAAGTGGTAGGGCCTTTAGGAGACGATTAGGTCATACCTTGTGAATGGGATTACCAGCCTTTACTAAACAAAGAGGCCCAAGGGAGCTTGTTTGCCCCTTCCACCATGTGAGGTGCAGTGAGAAGGTACCATGTATGAACCAGAGTGACCCTTCACCAGACAGCAAATCTGCTGGTGCCTTCATCTTAGACTTCCCAGTCTCTAGAACTTTAAGATACAAATGTCTGTTATTAATAAGCGACCCTGTTCATGGTATTTCTCTAACAGCAGCCTGAACAGACTAAGACAACGGGTAAGAAAAGTGGACTATATTTTGCAAAAGCTTAATGACTGGTTACTACGTGCTAGGTACCCCTTTTTTTTTTTTTTTGAGATGGAGTCTCACTCTGTCGCCCAGGCTGGAGTGCAACAGCGCAATCTCGACTCACAGCAACCTCCGCCTCCTGGGTTCAAGCAATTCTCCTGCCTCAGCCTCCTGAGTAGCTGGAATTACAGACACGCTCCACCACATCTGGCTAATTTTTGTATTTTTAGTAGAGACGGGGTTTTACCATGTTGGTCAGGCTGGTCTCGAACTCCTGACCTCGTGATCCAGCCATCTCGGCCTCCCAAAGTGCTGGGATTATAGGCATGAGCCACCATGCCCGGCCACTAAGTACACTTTTAAGCATTTAATATTAACCTGTCTATTGTGCAGATAATCCTAAAAAGTACTATTATAATCTCCATTTTAAGGATGGCAAAACCAAGGCACAGAGAGGATCAGTCCAAGGTCATATAGCTAGCAAGTGGTGGAGTCAGGATTTCAACTTCCAGAATCAGAACGCTTTACCATTATGCGATGTTGCCACTTGTTAATTCTGCCAACACAGGCTATCCACACATCCCACAGCTGATAATAATATAGAACAACACAAGAATGAAGGATTAAATTGAGGCAAAGAAGTTAGTGGAGAAAAGAGGGAAAGAGATGAGAGGGAAGAGGTGTTTTAAAAGAGTTATCATGGAAGAAGAAAATTTCAAAAATAGGGATTGATCAATGGCATCAAAATAGTTCAACATTCTTGAATAATCAATATCCTTCCTGTTAGAATAAACAAATCTGGCAATTAAAAAGCCACTGGACCCTGGGCAACATGGGGAAACCCTGTCTCTGCTAAAATACAAAAAATTAGCTGGGTGTGGTGGCAGGCACCTGTATTAGAGCTGTCCCAGCTCTCAGGAGGCTGAGGCACAAGAATCGCTTGAACCTGGGAGGTGGAGGTTGCAGTGAGCCGAGATCCCACCACTGCACTCCAGCCTGGGATACAGAGCAAGAGTCTGTCACCAAAAAAAAAAAAAAAAAAAAAAAAAAGTCACCAAGAACTTTAAGAACACTTTAGAGAGAAAAACCTTTAAGACCGAATGAGAATTGAGGAAATGACGTAATGGAATGTAGATATTTCAAACTACTTGAGAAGAAAGACGACTGGAAGCTTTAAAAGATAGCAAGTGTGACGTATAGCTTTTATTGGATAAAGTGATGGCACACTTTAAGTATACTTTCAGAGTTAAAGTTATTTTGCCAGAAAACTATGCTATTTAAGAATACAGACAAGGCGCAGTGGCTCACACCTGTAATCGCAACACTTTGGGAGGCTGAGGTGGGAGGATCACATGAGCTCAGGAGTTTGAGACCAGCCTGGGGAACACAGTGAGAACCCCCACCTCTAAATAAATAAATAAATAAATAAATAAATAATTAAAATATTAGAGTGTAATGCAATCAATCTAAGACATATACTTAGAGACACATACTCAGATTGCTGAGAATAGTACACACACAGATGTTTGAGTCATCCTAGGCTTCATTTTCTCATGCATAATTAATCAATTAGGGTTCTTGTGAATAGATATATGAAAAATCAATATTGTTAGCATTTTATAAAATGTATTCAGTTGTCTTTATTATTTTAATGAAATAACGTCTTTGAACAGAGAGTTCACAAAAGATATTTTCACTTGGATTTACAGTATTTAAAAGTAATTTAGAATTACAGCAACTAAGATACTTAAAGGAAAAAAATTAAACAAAAATTAGGATCAGAAGGAAAAACAAAAAGCAAAATTAAGAATTGTATCTTTTTCGTGTACTTTGAAAGACAGGTTAATTACTACTTCCTTAACAGTGAAAGTCAGGAAGAATAAAACTAGTTAGGTTACAAAAGGCTAATTAGCATTTCTATGTATTTTGTCAAGAGCATTTGAAACTTACATGGCAGTATGTCCTTGTATCTGTTCTTTTTAACATTTTCTTCTTTTTCTCCAGTGGCTGTGGGATATATCTTTTCTGTTCTATATTTGGTAGACAATCTTCTTAACCGCTTAAAATACAAAAAATAAAAATTAAAGTTTAGAGAAACAGTGATATTTTAAAATTTTTAATGAAATCTGGTGACCCCAATTCCTCACAACTCATTTTCCTGTCTCTGAGCTCTTAATTTTCCCATCCCTTAATAATTAACCCCAAGGATAATTTCTTTTATAGCATAAGTGGAAACATAAGATTCATATTTATTTCACATAAGCAGCAAAGAGAGAAAACAGAATAAAAGTAATATAATTTAAAGATATCATTAATAAACTGAGTCAGAATATTTAACTCAGTCTTTAACATATTTGAGAAATTTCAGTGTTTTAACTAAGGGTCACAATAACCAAGTTCTAAAATCATGCCTAAAAGAATTATGTACAGGTTTCTTTATTTCTTCTCTCAATAAACCATGAGCACGCACCCATGATGTGCCAGGCTTTCTCCCAAGGCATAAGCTAATAATTACGTACAAGACATTGCAAAACAAAGTTCTTTCATATTGAATTGGAAATGTCCAACAAAGACCAATTCTGCTTATTCACTGCATTACAGAAGTAGTTTGTGGGTTAGTGACAAATTCTTACCACATATGGCAGTAGGGATGTTCTTTGGGCTGGAATATTTCTGTGTGTCAGTAATACACTTCCTGCTTTCAGAAGCACTGAAAGTCAGTATTGTGAATTGTTTAAATTCTACACAACTACATTGCTGAAATTTAATTTCAAAGGAACTTTCTTTCAGGCCTCAAGACATATTGAAAGCATTTTGGTTTTACCATTCAACAAATTATTAAATACAAATAAAATGAAAAATAAGTCTGGTAAAATTTAACTTTCTCATTACTTTATTTTTGCTACTTGTGATGCTGATATTTAAGGAACTAAAACTGTCTATAAACCTTTTCTTTTTCTTTGAAAAACTACTAAATTTTATCATCACAATACTAGAGACCTACAACAGTTATACATTTTTTTCTTTATGATGAAGATTTACTAGAATCTTACTCTGCACTGGCACAATGTCAAAGTAAAATTCCCCACATTTATGATGCTATTTCTTGTGATTTCCTGTGGTAATAGAGTTCTCTAAATATATACGTGTGTCAGAGGAAAAACTGTATTCAAAAGTAAGTGGGGGCTGAGCATGGTGGCTCACACTTGTAATCCTAGCACTTTGGGAGGCCAAAGTGGGAGGACTGCTTGAAGCCAGGAGTTCAAGACCAGCCTGCTTGACAATGCAAGACCCTGTCTCTATAAAAACTAAAAAAAAAAACAAAAAAAACAAAAAAAAAACACGTAAATTGGTTATTGATGAGAGTACGGGAAATCAGAACTTCAATACAATGTTGGTGGAAAACAACATATTAGCCCAACCAACCCCTAAGGAGAATAATTTGGTAATTACAAATGTACCCCTCAATCCAAGAACTGTACTTCTACAACTTTGTCCTCCAGATAAAAATGGGACACACATGAAATGATTTATCTTCAAAGTTACATGCCACAGCACTTTTTTTGTTTGTTTGTTTGTTTTGAGACAGGATCTTGCTCTGTTGCCCAGGCTGGAGTGCAGTGGTGCGATCTCGGCTCACTGCAACCTCTGCTTCCCGGGTTCAAGCGATTCTTCTGCCTCAGCCTCCTGAGGAGCTGGAATTACAGATGCGTGCCAACAGGCCCAGCTAATTTTTGTATTTTTAGTAGAGACAGGGTTTCACTATGTTGTCCAGGCTGGTCTTGAACTCCTGACCTTAGGTGATCCACCCGCCTCAGTCTTCCAAAGTGCTGAGATTATAGGTGTGAGCCACGCGCCCAACCACTGCGGCACTGTTAGTAATAGCAAAAAATCTACAAACGATCAAAGAAACCTCTTAATAAAAGACTGGCTAAATGTTTTATTCATACCATCAAATATGAGAGAGCTGAAAAACAAACGAGTTAGCTTTTTATAATATATAGTGAGATGACAATATCTGAAAAATACATATTGAGTATAAATGTAAAAAGCAGGAAACATAATAGTGTACATTACATTATATATACAGTGTAGTATTTATATATGTAATAATACTACTATTGGTGTTAAAAAGAAATAAAAACATATTTGTATTTGCTTGTACATATGCATGTATCATCTCTGGAAGAAAAACTATTAACAAAGGATGTGTCTATGAGGAAGAGAAATGGGTACCTAAGGGAAACAGATGGGAATGGGACATTACTATATGTCTTTTCATAGCTTTTGGACTGTATGACTGTATTGCCTGTTCAAAAAATTGAACGTAAATAAAAAAGGAAAGTAGAAAAGATTGTTTATGATGTCGTTACTCCATATTAACAAAGATCCTCATGGTTACTTATATACACATCTTGCATATTTAATTAAAACTTTTGTATTTTCTCTGCTCAAAGATTAAGTATCTGAAAAGATGTATTTTTAGATATTTATAGTATCAGTGCATTTCAAAATATTATATTTGAATCGGACTTAGAGAAGGATATCAACTTAAATAGTTGCAGAAACACAGAGGGAAAAGGAATATATCTTAGGTCAATGTCGGTGAGAAAAAATATAAGTACAAAGAGTGATTATAAAATGTGAACGTATCTCAGGAATGCCTGGTACAATCACTCTAAGCTTTTCTTTTTCATTCATTCATTCATTCATTCATTCACTCATTCACAGACAGGGTCTCACTCTGTTGTCTAAACTGAAATGCAGTGGCATGATCATGGCTCACCACAGCTTCAAACTCCCATGTTCAAATGATCCTCCTGCCTCAGCCTCCAAAGTAGCTGGAACCACAGCTCATGTCACCACGCCCAGCTAATTATTATTATTTTTTTTTGTAGGGTGGGGTCTCCCCATGTATGTTGCAGAGGCTGGTCTCAAACTCCTGGGCTCCAGCAATCCTCCTGCCTCAACATCCCAAAGTGCTGGGGAATACAAGTGTGAGCCACCACGCCCAACCCACTCCAAACTTTTCTTCTTTTACATGACAAATTATGTTTTTGAGAAATGTGCAAAACAAAGCTTTTATGTGAAATGACTTTACATTTCTCAGACAATGAACCTTGAGAACTTCTGTGTCCAAAAACTTATCTAAGCTTGGATTTTCATTTGTCCAGTTTTCTTAAAGCCTAGCACACCATTTCTTAAAATGCTTTCTATATTAAAGTTTAAAATGGAGAATGCTCTATTAAAACAAAAATCTACAAAAGTAGTATTCTTTGCAATTTTCATGCCCATCAGAGATACAAAAGTGGTCCGTTAAACAAGTAAAAACTTTGTTTTGCACTTTAAAAAGGTATCTTCAAGTTGGAACTTATTTCCCACCAAAAAATGTCAGCTTTATAGTAAGCTACATAAATTAAAATTCTGGATCTGGTATTTTCTTAGCTCTGTGACAATTAACATATTTAACTTCTCTGTATCTCATCTATAAAACAGAGATAATAACCTTCACTCAGCAAAAGGTCTGGTACATAAAATGGCTCAATAAATGTTAACTGTTATTATTGAACTAATTACTGGAACTATTTAAATGTTGTTACTTCAGATTTATTTCTCTAAAACCTTTCCTAGATCAAAGATCAGAAAGAGTTGCGTATTCCAGTCAATTTATCTGCCTGAAATTGCAAAGCAGTTTGTCAAATTTGTGTGTGCTTCAGAATCACCTGGAGGACCACATTGCTAGGCCTCACCCCTAAAGTTTCTGATTCAGTAGTCTGACGTGGTAATTGCCTGATAATTTGCCTTTTTAAAAGTTGCTAAGATTCTACTTAAAAAAAAATCCCATGATGATCATCTTTCTGTGTCTTTGTGTATGCTTTCTCTTTGCCTCTTGGTGGTCTCCCCACTTGCACACCTCCAAATCTTACTTATCTTTTAATTTTAAACCCTAGCTCCTACAGAGTTTCTGATGCCCTTCATTCAGACATAATCTTCCCCTCTGAATTCTTTTACCTTAATATGTACTCTTAGAACACTTACATTTCTTACTTTTATGATAAATACATAAAGAGAATACTTCTTATTTACCCTGTTAAACTATAAACTCTGCAGGTACAAAATTACTGCCAGATTAAGATCTGATTCGACCTAGAGCAGTTTTTTTTTTTTTTTTGAGACAGAGTCTCGCTCTGTCGCCCAGGCTGGAGTGCCGTGGCGCGATCTCCGCTCACTGCAAGCTCTGCCTCCTCCCAGGTTCACGCCATTCTCCCACCTCAGACTCCCCAGAAGCTGGGACTAAAAGTGCCCACCCACCTCAGCCTTCCAAAGTGCTGGGATTACAGGCGCGAGCCACCGCGCCCGGCCTTTTTTTTTTTTTTTTTAAACACAACAACATTAATGTCTAAATAGTTCTTGAATAGAAGTTCATTTAAACTCTATGAAACAGAAAGTATCTACACATATAATTTCATTTTAACTTCCTGACCACTATTATATTGTCTCTGACGAAGCCATTACTAGGAAAGAAACAGAAAAAAATTAGGTATTATTGAGAAACATGATATAATATACTAAGAAACCTTATTCATAGACTGTATGAGAATAGCACTAAACACTAATAATTAATTTATTATGTAATATAATTATTTCATATAATCCTAAAGCAAGAAATAATTTTTAATCATTTACTGTATTAACTGGGCAAAAATATAGCTAAATGATATCTGTATTAAGTTATAAGTACCCACCACACCCTTTATCATGTGTGACTTTTTTTAAAAAAAAGCTAAGCAAACAAATCTTTTAAGAAAGACATTTGCAATTAAGTCTACCCTAAAGATCTTTATTGAGACAGGGTCTCACTCTGTTGCCCAGGCTGGAATGCAGTGGTGCAATCACAGCTCACTGCAGCCTTAAACTCCTGGGCTCAGGTGATTGTTCCACCTCAGTGTCCCTCAGCGAGTAGCTGGAACTACAGGCATGCACCACCATGCCTGGTTAATTGTTTGTATTTTTTGTAGAGACAGGGTTTCGCCATGTTGTCCAGCCTGGTCTCGAACTCCTGGACCAAAGCAATCTGCCCACTTTAGCCTTCCAAAGTACTGGGATTACAGCCACAAGCCACTGTGCCAGCCTACCCCAGAGGTCTTTAAAAAGTCACATAAATGAATTCCAAAAATAACTGCATTCCTTTATTACTGTTCTAATAAGTCGAGTCTGACCATTTTAGTTCCACATTTAAAAACTCTCCTATGTGTCTATCACCTCGAACATAAACTACCAAATGTTTAATTATAAGATATGTTGAATGCTGCCTGTCCAATTTTCTAGCCTGTTTTTATAATGCTCTTATTAGAGTTTGATGCTTCAGTCATATAGAATTACTCACCACCACTACTACTAGCAGTAACCCTCCACTTCTTAAACATCAAGGTTGCACAATTTTTGCTCTTACTGGTGAGCAGGGCTCTGGTTAAAGTGTTACTTCCTTTATGAAGGCTTTCTTGAACCTTCCCTCCTTTACTGCTCCTCAGCCCTCTGCAATGAGTCCATACTACATTGTTCTATTGTCATTTAAAAGTATTTCATAAGTATTTCAGTACTTGTCCATCTTGTCCACTAATCTATAAAACTGAAGGCAGAGATTAGACTACCTTATTGGACTTTATAGACCAATAGCTAATGCAAAGCAAAACTCTCATTACAAATTGAAGAATTGTTTATTGAGCCTTCTCAGACACGTCAGAGAAACATTTTTAATATTTAGAATTGTTGATGCAAACAAAATTCAAGTTTAATATTCACTTTGCTTTAAACAGCTTTTATTTTATTTCTTAAAACCCTGAATTTGTATTCCCCTAATCCTAAATCGATAAATGGATTCTCAAAAGCCTCCAATATCACATGCAATGTGACTTTAAGATATCCATTTGCGTGTCAAGATTCAAGTTCTTAAAAGGGTGGAAGAATTCATTGTTCATCTAAGCTCCTGAGAATGTTTGAAGTTTGTTAAATCTCTCCAGAGTCAAAGAGCTGTCTATTGGCCTGTCCACTGGATGTGCAATGGGCATCACAAACATGCTCAAATAGCACCACCACTCAACAGTAGTTCAAGCCAAAAATCTAACATTCATCCTTGATTTGTTCTTTTATCTTGCTCTTCTCCCCATCAGCAAATCTTGTTAGCAAAATATAGCTAATTCTCTTCATATTCACTGAACAGTCTTTGAAGTGAAAATACATTTAGACAGACAAGTGTTAAATTAATTTGTTGGCTGGATTTTAAATCAGGACAATTAAGAAAACAATAAATTAACACAAAAAGAAACAGCACTAAAATGGAAATTAAGCTAACTAAAATTCCTTTTGGAGTAAGATGTGATATATAGAAATTAAATATCAAAGTTGAAGATCTCTCATGCTCTGTTATAAGACCACACACCACTGCCCCAAACACAGTAGAGTTTCAGCTGGGTGCGGTGGCTCATGCCTGTAATCCGAGAACTTTGGGAGGCCAAGGCTGGTAGATCACGAGATCAGGAGTTCGAGACCATCCTGGCCAACATGGTGAAACCCCATCTCTACTAAAAATACAAAAATTAGCTGGGCATGGTGGCATGTTCCTGTAATCCAAGCTACTCGGGAGGCTGAGGTTGCAGTGGGCCGAGATCACGCCACTGCACTCCAGCCTGGTGACAGAATGAGACTTCATCTCAAAAACAACAACAACAACAAAACACAGTATGAGTTTCATAAGACACAACTTTTAGTAAATACGCACATAAGAATATAGAAATATTAAAACTATACCTTGTATAGTAAATAAAAACGGAAATTACTTTAAGCTTAAGAGTTATGTTGTGGCAAAACATTAAGGCTACCTAACCCATAAAATCATACTCCTTTTACCTAATTGCTCCAGAAAATTTCTGAGGCAGTTACTGGAGAATTCATCTGAATTTTAAAAGGTGGCAGGTTTGGGACATAGTTCGCATTCAATAACCACTGTTAAATACATAAATTCATCTGGCTTTATATTTAAAAATTTTAACTGTCCTCAGTCAGAAAAACCACACCATCTTAATAGTGTTAATTTTACCCTACAAGATGCATGATAACCCAACCAAAGTTTCTTAAAACCCCAAATACAAATTAATAGCAGCATACAGTAAAATCAGAGTATAACTTCAGCCAAAGTAACACTACACTGTCTCAAAGTAACACTGTATTATCACTGTTCTCTCTCTAACTTTACAAACACACTTATATAAAAATATGCATATGGGCCAGGCACAGTGGCTCACGCCTGTAATCCCAGCACTTTAGGAGGCCGAGGTGGGCAGATCACTTGAAGTCAGGAGCTCAAGACCAGCCTGGCCAACATGGTGAAACCCAATCTCTACTAAAAAATACAAAAATTAGCCGAGCCTGGTGGCTTGTGCCCATAGTCCCAGCTACTCAGGAGGCTGAGGTTGCAGTGAGTCGAGATCGCACCACGGCACTCCAGCATGGGCAACAGAGCTCTACCTCAAAAAAAAGAAAAAACACACATCACTAACAATAATGGTTATAAGCAGCTAAAATAACCAAAGGGTCTTTCAACTACACAACTGCAATGTCTACCTTTAGTTGCAAAATATGCAACTCTGCCTATCAAAATTCATCTTCCTATCTTTGCTCACTGTTCACCCACTGCTGTATAACAGACTAATTCTCTCCCATTTTTTTTTTCAGAAATGCGTGGCTATGCCTCCTCATTTGAAGCTAACTCAGGATTGATAATAAAGAAAGTAACTTTGAAGTAAACAGGGCCAGTCTTATGAGTCTTGGGGTAATAAAATGATTCTGTGCTTTGCTCATGTCAAAATCTATGCTTTACTTATTCCCCAATTGTCTGCCAAGCAAACTCCCTGCTTTCTACTAGCCCAATACAGAAATCATCTTCATGAAATTTTTCCTGATAGTAGTACTGGCATATAGGCCCACCATCTCTCTATCTACTTTATATATACCTCATCTCTAGCTACTTTATATATACCTCTTATCTAGAACATATCCCAGTGTACAGCAATTATTTAGATATGCACATATGCCATCCCTGATAGAACATGAATTCCCTGATTTAGACCATATCTTCTTCTATTAGTACTAGCTACTATCAACATAACCCCATAACAAATAGTAGAGAGTAAATAAACTGTTTAGGTCTTCTATGTAAATCAAAATTGACCAGTATACTTAAGAATATATTGCTTACACTTCATTTCTACTTCACAATAAGGCAGCTTTAAGTCAGAGAAGCTGGGGTTCAATTCCTAGGTTCCATCAACTACTAGCAAAGGAGATCTCTCCAATATAGCTAGATAATCTTCCCTGAATATGTGTAGCAATAGTCCTTAATTTTGAGAATGTTTTTAAATAAAACCTTGTACTACAGACTTTATGTTTTAAAATAATAAATATGGCAAATCATACACTAAATGAAAAAAATGTAATAAAAAAACAAGGCTGTTCTTTTTCTTTTGCATAGCCTAGACAATAAGCAAATGATTTTTTTTCTTCTCTCCTGTCCCTTGGTGAGAAAATACAAACTTATAATGCAAGTTTACCCTTTCCCTATCCCGAAAGCATATTTTTATGGAAATAAAAGTAGAATCCCACTTGAACTAGGAGGATAGTAAAATTAAAATTTTGTCATATACATTAATTTTATTGAAATGAAGATATCCAATACAATAAATGGAAAATGTTCCAGGTTTGATTATTTTTGTTTTAACTCACAAGGTCCTCACTTTCTTTTACCCATTTCCTCATCATCTGTTATCTAATGTCCCTCTATATATTTAACTTAGCAATTGCTGGTTCCACTGATGTTCCGCCAATCCCAATTTCAAATACTTTGTCCCTACAGTAAATTAGCCTAAAACTCCAAAATCTAGATATTAAAAGTATGACTCCCGACTATGTCTTCCTTCATCTGGTTATGCATCCTGACTCTGATTTAAGAAAACACAATCACTATAGTCCCACTTAGTCTTCATAGGGGCATACTCTGCCAAACCCAGACACCCAAAGTATTACAAAGGAATCCATCACTAATCTCATTATCTCATAATACATAATAAAAACATACAGTAGGCTGGGTGCAGTGGCTCACGCCTGTAATCCCAACACTTTGGGGCCGAGGTGGGCTGATCACCTGAGGTCAGGAGTTTGAGACCAGCTTGGCCAAGGTGGTGAAACCCCATCTCTACTAAAAACAAAATTAGCTGGATGTGGTGACGTGCACCTGTAATCCCAGCTACTCAGGAGGCTGAGGCAGGAGAATCGCTTGAACCCGGGAGGCAGAGGTTGCAGTGAGCCGAGATTGCACCACTGCACTCCAGCCTGGGCAACAGAGTGAGACTCTGTCTCAATAAATAATAAATAAAATAAAATAAAATAAAATAAAAATACAGTAAAATTGAGAATATTAAGTTCCAGTGTTAACATATTAAGCCACAATTACATCAATTCTTTTTACCTCCAATTACAAAAATAAAACAAAGACTCCCAAATTAGTAGCAGAGGTTCAGAATTCACACTTCTCTCTGCAAAAACAAATATAGTACAGGAAAAGAGTCACTTGTGTAGTTTAAGAGAGCTCAATACTTATTTACCAGTATATGGAAAAAAGTTATTTTTTGCAAGGCCAGACTGCCACAATGCTGTGGTCAGCTGACCAAACTTTCTAAAGAGAAACTACACTTCCTGGTGAACCACTAACTCCTGAACCCTCTGAAAATTTCATTTTTTTCCTTTATTACCCTACTAAAATTACTTTTAGCAAGTCACCAATAATCTCCAACACGCATCAAAATCTTAATAGCTTCAGTTCCTATGAAGTATTTCATATAGATGATTCAACAGACACAATTTTACATTCCTATATGACTTAGCAATCCACTCGAATCATTGTGATGGCTACTATCAAAAAACCAAAGTAGGCTGGGCACAGTGGCTCACACCTATAACCCAAACACTTTGGGAGGCCAAGGCAGGAGGATCATTTGTGCCACCTGAGTTCAAGACTAGTCTGGGCAACACAGCAAAACTTCATCTCTATTTAGAAAAAAGAAAAAAGAAAAGGGAGAATAACAGGTATTGGCAAGGATATGGAGAAACTGGAACCCTTGTGCTCTGCTGCGAAATGTAAAATGGTGCAGTTACTATAGGAAACAGTATGGTGGTTCCTCAAAAAGTAAAAGTAGAATTGTCATATGATTCAGCAATTCCACTTTTGAGTATATACCCCAAAGAACGGAAAGCACGGTCTCGAACAGATATTTGTACAACCATGTTCATAGCAGCAGCATTCACAATAGCCAAAAGGTGGAAGCAACTCTAAGTGTCATGCAATGGGCAAATGGATAAACAAAATGTAGTATATACATACAATGCAGTATTATTCAACCCTTTAAAAAGGAAGATTTTGACGCATACTACAACATGGATGAACCTTGGGGACATTATGCTAACTGAAATACACCGGTCACAAAAAGACAGTATTTTATAATCCTAATTATATGAGGCACCTAGAATTGTCAAATCCATACAGACAGAAAGTGTAATAGAATGGTGCTAGGGGTTGGAAGAAGGAGGAGAATGAATTTGGAATAAAGAGGGTGGTTTAATGGAAACAGAGTTTTAGCTTTCCAAGATGAGAAGAGTTCTAGAGATTGGTTATACAACAATGTGAATGTACTCAACACTATTTAACTGTACACTTAAAAAATGGCTTAGATGATAGGTTTTATGTTACACGTATTTTACCACAATTTAAAAAAAAAATTTTAAATGGAAAGAAACCCTCTATAGTTGTTTGTACAGAATTAAAGGTCCTATCCAGTATCAAAAAGAACAGCTAGCTGCAGGCAAGTGCCGTTAAAGTATCTCAGATTACCAGGTCACACAATATTCATATAACATTGGACAGCTCTGACCTATTCATGAATTAACTGTTATGATATTCCCAAAAAATATTTTTAAGTTTGCTGACACACTGGATTCAGATATTTATAATAAAAAGAGCTTCCTCTTCAGACTCAATTATCACTTTTATGATGACGGCTGGCTTCACATTAACTTCACCTAACCTATCCTATGCCCAGGGACTGTTTTAGGTGCTAGTGATACAGAGGTGAACAGGACAAAATCCCTGCTCTAATGAGGCATATATTCCAAAAACATGTCCTAGTCATATAGCACTTATCATTCCTGCCTTTTATATCTATCATGTTTACACGTTTTATCCCATCACTACCAATGCTGCCACCACCCAAGATTATAATTCACTGCCTCACAGACAATAATCTATTTCTTTTTCTTCCTCCACAGAGCCTAGTGTCTTCCAAATACACATTCAATAAAGCAGGGCAAGTCTGCTAGACATAATAGGCATTGATAACCCATTCAGAACATCACACAGTGAATTGGCACCCTATTTTCACATTCAGTTCATTAAGTTTATGTAATGTAATTTATAAAATTAGAGAGCATAAACTTAAAATCCTATTTGAAATTTAACATCTGTTGTTTACCATCCTATTGACATGAAGGTAATGAAAAACTGAAGTGTAATTTAAAATAATTTACCTAAGTAGTATCTCCTCGTCCTAAATAACATACCTAAAGACACTTACTTTTGGATTCACTTCTTCATTATATCACCTACAATGTTACCAAGGAAAGCTGTCAATCTTTCACCATCAAGGGAAAATGGGCACAATAAAGGGGTCAGATAATACACACATGTAAAAAAACTCAACATATCAAGTGATCCAACATATCACCATACTCAGAGCTATCATTTATTACAGCTAAAGGATACAAAGTGAAAGCAGCAAAGAGAAAGGCACAAGAGGCAAAGTCCAGAAGAAACTAGGCACATGCTTTCAAAAATCCTCTTCTAATGAAATTACACAGGACCCTCTCAATTCCTGCAGAAATAAGTTGTGACAACACATGTGAAATGTTGTCCACAAGGGAAGTGCATTAGAAATAAAGTGCCTATGGCTTTTATAGGAGGCTGGTTACACAGGCACACTGCCTAACAATATACCAAAATTCCAGACTCCCAGAAAAAAAATATATGTTCAACATAAACCATATTATCTTTTGTTTTTGTTTTTCAGAGACAGAGTCTTGTTCTGCCACCCATGCTGGAGTGCAGTGGCATGATCATGGCTCACTGCAACTTCAAACTAATGGACTCAAGTTATCTTCCCGCCTTAGCTTCCCAAGTAGCTAAGACTACACAGGTGCACACCATGACATCTGGCTAATTTTAAAACATATTTTGTAGAGAGGAGGTCTTACTATGTGGCCCAGGCTGGCCTCAAGGAATCCTCCTGCCTCAGCCTCCCAAAGGGCTGAGACAACACGATTGAGCCACTGGGCCCAGCCCATAAACCACATTGTTTGTACAATTTGGGCACAGTGAACCACTCTTATCAGGGGATAATGGAAATTCTCCCAAAAGTCTAAGTTCCCAGACACCAGCCAAGGGATAACATCATAAGCAGGCCTTTCTAAGGATAGTAGTCTTAGGCCTGCTATGTCACTCTTTTCTGCATACAGGTATAAAATGAAAAAGCAAAACTTTCTCCCCTCCACATCTATTTCCTTTTAGGTAACCAGTTATGTAACGTCTCCTTACTAATAGCTATTTTAGGTTGTTTCACAAAAATTGTTGCATACTTGGACATACTATTTTATGCACATATGCAAGTATTTTTACGGAAAGATCCCTAAACTTGACATGCTGGGTCAAAGAGTACATACATTTATCAATTCTACTAGAAGTGGCCAAACTGCCTTCCAAAATAGGCTTCACCAGCTTACCCTCCCCTTAATGGACCTAGAAACACTAGTTTTCTATATCCTTACCAATGTTTGCTATTCTCAATTTCTTTCTTTCTTTTTTTTTTGAAATGGGAGTCTTGCTCTGTTGCCCAGGCTGGAGTGCAGTGACATGATCTCGGCTGACTGCAACCTCTACCTCATAGGTTCAAGTGATTCTCCTGCCTCAGCCTCCTGAGTAGCTGGGATTACAGGCGCCCACCACCAGGCCCAGCTAATTATTATATTTTTAGTAGAGATGGGCTTTCGTCATGTTGGCCAGGCTGGTCTCAAACTCCTGAGCTCAGGTGATCTGCCTGCCTCAGCCTCCCAAACTGCTAGAATTACAGGTATGAACCACCACACCCAATCGCTACTCTCAATTTCTGAATTATCATCAATTTTTGAGTTTTCATCAAATTTGGTAGCTACTCCCCCAACAGTTAACAATGATTAACTTCAATTTTTCTGATTATTGGCGAGGTTGATGATTTTTTTCCTGTGTTCAGCACTTAATTGCATTTTTCTTCTGGTAATTATCATACCATATTCTCATGTTTCTACTGAAATGTTCTTTTAATTGATATATAGAAGCTCATCTTAAAAATCCTTTCTATAAAGCCTTGTATGACCCTTTTAACAGTATGTGACTTTTCCCTTTTAAGATTCCTAATTGCACAGTGTGAATATACCTAATGCCACATAACTGTACACTTAAATGATAAATGTTTTGTATTAATACATTTTATCACAATAAAAAAAGATGTAAAAAAAAATCTGTCACTCAATCTTAAGAATAAGTGAAAAGCTAAACAAACTGAAAAATCAACAACTTTTCTCAGATCCTTAAGAGAAGTCACAGGTCAAACAGCTGCCCCCAAACTGGAGAGACAGAAGGTGAATACAGAGAATCACAAGTAATCAGAGCAGAAACACTCACACAGCAAACCTCCAAAAGAAACCTGGCCGGGCGCAGTGGCTCAAGCCTGTAATCCCAGCACTTTGGGAGGCTGAGGTGGGTGGATCACGAGGTCAGGAGATCGAGACCATCCTGGCTAACACGGTGAAACCTCATCTCTACTAAAAAATACAAAAAAATTAGCCGGGCGTGGTGGCAGGCGCCTGTAGTCCCAGCTACTCGGGAGGCTGAGGCAGGAGAATGGCGTGAACCTGGGAGGCAGAGCTTGCAGTGAGCAGAGATCGTGCCACTGCACTCCAGCCTGGGCACCGGCAGAGCGAGACTCCGCCTCAAAAAAAAAAAAAAAAAGAAACCTGAACTGTAATTGATGAATTGCTAGAGGCACAGTGGGAACGACTATGAGGGTTAAAATCTCCAGGGGAGGCTGGGTGCAATGGCTCATACTTGCAATCCAAGTACTTTGGGAGGTGGAAGCGAGAGGACCTCTTTTGCCCAGGGTTTCGAGACCAGCCTAGGCAAGCGCAGTGAGACCCCACCTCTACAAAAAATTTAAAAATAGCTAGGTGTGGTGGCTACATCTGCAGTCCCAGCTACCAGGGAGGCTGAGGTGGGAGGATCACATGAGGCCAGGGGTTGAGGCTGCAGTGTGCCAAGGTTGTGCCGCTGCATTCTAGCCTGGACAACAGCGAGACCGCTCTAAACAAACAAACAAACAAACAAACAAACAAAAACTCCAAGTGTGCCCAATCAGAGGGGGCCCCCACATTTTTGTTTTACCTCCAGGAGCTCTACTAGGTTCTCACAGTAAATATCAAGAGAAAAATCCCCTCATGCTTCCAGCAGCAGGAGAAAGAGGAGCCATTTTGCAACACACCAGAATATTCCATTCTTTTTTTAATTTTTAATTTTTACTTTTGAGACGGAGTCTTGCTCTGTCACCAGGCTGGAGTGCAGTGGCGCGGTCTTGGCTCACTGCAACCTCCACCTCCCGGGTTCAAGCTGCTTCAGCCTCCCGAGTAGCTGGGACTACAGGCACGCGCCACCACGCCCGGCTACTTTTTTGTATTTTTATTAGAGATGGGGTTTCACCATGTTGGCCAGGATGGTCTCTATCTCTTGACCTTGTGATCCGCCAGCCTCAGCCTCCCAAAGTGCTGGGATTACAGGCGTGAGCCACCGTGCCCGGTGGAATATTCCATTCTTCTTAACAAGGTCTGCCCTACGGAGAAATGATTTAACCTGAGCCTAACCTGCTGGGGTTTTAGCAGAGCCTTATTTACATCAGGTAAGGAAAATACCCAACTATAGGTCATTCAAGCCATCCTGGGGGTGAGGTGCTGAGAAACAGGATATAGTTCAAAATCTATAAACAAGCTCTCTAAAAGACTGAGACCTTGGCTCTGGGTGGCTCATGCCTGTAATCCCAGCACTTTGGGAGGCAGAGGTAGGCAGGTATCCAGCCCAGAAGTTCGAGACCAGCCTAGGCAACGTGACAAAACCCCGTATCTACAAAAAAATACGAAAAATTAGCCAGGCATGTTGACACATGCCTGTGGTCCCAGCTACTGGGGAGGGCTGAGGTGGGAGGGCTGCTTGAGCCCAGGAGGCGGAAGTTGCAGTTAGCTATGATTGTATCTCTGCACTCCAGTCTGGGAGACAAAGCAAAACCCTGTTTCAAACAAACAAAGAAACAAACAAACAAAAAAAACACCCTATGATTAATATCCTAAGAACTCTAATGGATAAAGTAGATAGTATGCAAGAATAGATGGGCAATCAATATAAGCAAAGAGATAGAAATTCAAAGAAATAACCAAAAAGAAACACTAGAGATTTTTTAAAAGACTGTAACAAAAATAAAGAATGCCGTTGGTGGGCTTATTAGTAGACTGGACATGGCTGAGGAAAGAATCTCTGAACTTGAGGATATCTCAATAAAAGCTTCCAAAACTAAAAAGCAGACTAAAAAGACTAGAAAAAAACTGAAACAACAGAACAGAATATGCAAAAACTGTGGGGACAACTACAAAAGATGTAAATATGCATAAATATGCATAAGGGTAATAACAGAAAGAGAAGAAGGGAACAGAAGAAATATTTGAAATAATGATTGAAAACTTCCCCAAATTAATGCCAGAAACCAAACCACAGATCCAAGCAGCTCAGAGAACACTGATCAGAATAAATGCCAGAAAAACTGTATGTAGGCATATCATTTTCAAACTACAAAAAAATCAAAGATAAACACAAAGTCGTTTAAAAAGCAAGAGGAAAAAAAATCATCTTACCTACAGGGAAGCAAGTATAATAAGAATTACATCTGACTGTGTTTCAGAAACTAGGCAAGCAAGAAGACAGTGACAAAATATCTTATTAAGAAGAAAAAACCCCACCAACTTAGAATCCTGAACCCTGCAAAATTATCCTTCGAAAACCAAAGAGAAATAAACTTTCTCAACAAACAAAAATTAAGGCTGGGCAAGGTGGTTCATGCCTGTAGTCCTAATGTTTTGGGAGGCTGAGGTGGGTGGGAATTTGTTGCCACAGACCTACCTTGTGAGAAATGTTAAAAGAAATTTTTTAGAGAGAAGAAAAATTATGCTAGTCTGGAATTCATATCTACATAAAGAAAGGAAGAAGAAATGAGAGAAAGAATAAATGAAAGTAAAATTAAAACTTTTATTTTTCTTATTAATTGATCTGATGACCGTTTATTCAAAATACGTATGCTTGTGTGTCTATATTTATTTGTAAATGAGATAATGCCAGCAATGATACAAGGGATAGAATTAGGGTTATTTTGTCATTATAAAGTAATCTCACCATCCATAAAGTGGTACAGTGTTATCTGAAAGTGGACTTGGATTTGCTGGAAACGTACACTGCGAATGCCAGAGCAACCATTTAAAAAAATAAACACACCCAGCTGGGCACAGTGGCTCATGCCTATAATCCCAATACTTTGGGAAGCCAAGGCAGGAGGACTGCTTGAGGCCAGGAGTTTGACAGCTTGGGCAACATGGTAAGACCTGCTCTCTATAAAAAATAAAAAACATTGCTTGAGGGTTGGTGGCACACACTTGGTAGTCCTAGCTACTCAGGAGGCTGAGGCAGGAGCATCACGTGAGCCCGGAAGTTTGAGGTTACAGTGAGCTATGACATGCCACTGCACTCCAGCCTAAGCAACTAAGTGACACCTTGTCTCTTTTGAAAAGAACAACAACAAAAAAAAGAAGTAAAACTGACATGCTAAAAAAGGACAGTCATATGATATTTTGAATTAAAACTGCAAAAGGCAGAAGAAGAGTAGAAGACAAAAAAAAAATAGAACAAAGAACAAGGGCAACAGAAAATAGTAGCAAATATGGTAGACATTAATCCAATGCTATCAGTAATCACTCTGAACGTCAATGGTCTAAATGTACCAATTAAAAGATTGTCAGAGTGGATTAAAAACCAAGACCTAAGTATATGTTGTCTACAAGAGATCCACTTTAAATATACAAACACACATAGATTAAAAGCAAATGGATGGAAAAAAATATATCAGCTAACACAAAAATGAAGTGAGACTAGTTATTAATTTCAGATAAAGCGAATTTCATGGCAAGTAAAGTTACCAGGGATAGGGTGGCTTTACATCATGATAAAGGGGTCAATTCTCCAAGAAGACATTATAATCCTTAATCTGTATGGATCTAACAACTGTGCATAAAAATGTAAGGCAAAACTGACAGAACTGCAAGGAGAAATATCCGAATCCACTATTATAGTTGAAGACTTCCGTACTCCTCTATCAAAAATGGGCAGATGAAGCCAGCAGGAAATGAGTAAGGACACAGTTGAACTTAACAGCACCATCAATCAACTGGATATATAATGCACGTCTACAGACTACATAAGACAACAACCACAGAATACACATTCTTCTCAAGTTTACATGAAACATTCACCAAGACAGAGCAAATTCTGGGCAATAAAATACATCTCAACAAATTTAAAACAGCAATCATACACAATGTCTGCTCTCAGACCATAATGACACTCAAAATATTTTGGACGTAGGGGCATTTTAAACTTCAGATTAGGGATGCTCAACTCTGTATTTTCAGATAATTAAATATACTATACACATTCTTTTTGTCTGTCACCAAAAAGGTCCAAAAGAGAAAAAGAGCAAGGTGTTGCCTTTTTCCCCTCCCATTTATTTAACTTCTCACTTAATGCCCTAATAATGCTTCCTTCTTATCATTTATTTAGAACAACATCTGACACTGTGTCCTTTATTCTTACTAATTCAAACATTAGAAACTACTTCTGTTTTAAAGAAGCTAAGACTGAGAGTGGTTCAAATCATGTACTCAACATTACACAGTAAGTAATGGCCAGGTCTAATACATATATACCTGTTGTAACCCATATAATTGGACTGTCCACTATAATCCTAGACACTCAATTTCCTAAAATCAAACATATGACAAAGATATGTTACTTCCATCAGGTCTTTTCTTCCCTGCCTATTTTTACTTTTGTACATTCCTTCGTTTACACCCTCTTTAAATAATTAAGACTCCTGCCCAGTAGTGTCACCAAATTACCTTTCCCTCTCTTATCTATAACCTGTTTTAAAGGCAAAATAATAATTCATAGATCTAATCCAACCTACATCCTATTTAAAAAAATAATAAAACCTCTATACCTTCTTTAACAACTAGAGAAATAAACGATGAGGTCATTTTAGAACATATTTGAAAATATACATATGATGCTGAGACCTTGTAAACAATACAAAAACAGCATATAATAAAGCAATGACAAGAAATTAAATGGACTGGTTAAATATTCATCCTGTACTTTAAGTTGCATTTTTGGGAAAAAAAAAAATAGTTTAAAAGTAATCTACCAGGGAGCAGTGGCTCATGCCTGTGGTCCTATCTACTTAGGAGGCTAAAGCAGGTGGATCCGTTGAGCCCAGGAGTTTGAGGCTACAATGAGCTGTGATTGTGCCACTGCACTCAAGCTTGGGCAACAGAGACAGACTCTGTTTCTTAAAAATAAATTTTAATAATCTTCTATCTAAATTATAAAGTAATTTTTAAAACTAGACTTTTTACTTTTGTGCACCATCTAATAATGTCAGTGAATGGGTGTGGAGGTAAATATTTGAACATGGTAATTATTTCAGTTGCAAAATCCTATTACTGATATCCACCCACCCTGCGTTTCTCCTTGGCATTCATACAAGGGGTCTTCAAAAAGTTCATGGAAAATATGTACCATGAAAAAAACTATGCATGGATTTCAATGTTTTTTGCACCAAAATAAACTCATACTAACTTCTTATAACATGTTTGATGAACAGGATCTCATTTGAAGCACTAAGAACTGTAAGTTATCAGTTTGAAAAGAACCCCTATCAGAGCAACATGAATTCTGCTAAAAAACTGAAGCAAGAACAAAACATCAAATTTATGGTAAAGCTTGGATGGAAGAATGGTGAAGCAAAGTTCATGGGGACAATGCCCCAAATATCAGCAGTTTACAAATGGATGCCTCTTTTAAAGAAAGAACAAGGTGATGCTGAAGATGAAACCTGTAGTAGCAGACCATCCACATTGATTTTTGAGAAAAAATTCATCTTGTCACGTGCCCTAACTGAAGAGAACCTGCAATTAACAGCATAAACAATAGCCAACACCACAGACATCTTAAGTTGTTCAGCTTACACAATTCTGACTGAAAAATTAAAGCTGAACAAACTTTCCACTCAACTGGTGCCAAAACCATAGCACCCAGATAGCTACAGACAAGAGCAGAGCTTTCAATGGAAATTTTAAACACGCCTGTAATCTCAGCACTTTGGGAGGCCGAGGCAGGTGGATCACCTGAGGTCAGGAGTGCAGCCTGGACAACATGATCAGCCTGGACAACATGGCGAAACCCTGTCTCTACTAAAAATACAAAAATTAGCCGGGTGTGGTGGTGCACACCTGTAATCCCAGCTACTTGGGAGGCTGAGGCTGGAGAATCACTTGAACCAGGGACATGGAGACTGCAGTGAGCAGAGATCGTGCCACTGCACTCTAGACTGGGTGACAAAGCAAGACTCCGTCTCAAAAACAAAATGAAAAATAATAAATAAATAAATAGGTGGGATCAAGATCCTGAAGCATTTCTTAAAAGGATTGTAACAGGAAATGAAACATAGCTTTACCAGTATGATCCTGAAGACAAACTCAATCAAAGCAATGACTACCAAGAGGTGGCAGTGGTCCAGTCAAGGCAAAAGTGGACCAGTCAAGAGCAAAGCTCATGGCAACAGTTTCTGGGGATGCTCAAGGCATTATGCATGTTAATTTTCTGGAGGACCAAGGAAAGATAACATCTGCTCATTATGAGAGTGTTTCGAAAAAGTCAGCCAAAGCTTTAGCAGAAAAACATCTGAGAAAGTGTCACCACAGAGTCCTTTTCTACCCACAAAAATGCCTCTTGCTCATTCCTCTCATCAAACAAGGGCAATTTTGTGAGAGTTCAGATGGGAAACCATTAGGCATCCACCTTACAGTCCTGATTTGGCTCCTTCTGCCTTCTTTTTGTTTCCCAATCTCAAAAAAATCTTTAAAGGGCACTCATTACTCTTCAGTTAATAATGTAAAAAAAAACTGCTTTGAAATGGTTACATTTCTAGGACCCTCAGTTATTAGGGATAAACAAAATGGTTGGTGTATCATCACTTATAAAAGTAAAGTGATGGAGTTTATGTTGAGAAATAAACTTTATATTTTTAATTTTAATCTATTTACAAATTTATTTATAAATAACATTTATTTACTTAATTCCATTTTTCCATGAGCTTTCTGAAGTCCCCTTGTAGAATATATTTACTATATTAGATGAATTACAAACAACTAGGTGTAAGTTACAGGACATTTCTAAACTACAAAGTACCTTCCAGTCTATTTCTGCTATCCATTATTAACACACATTAATAAATCTTGGGCACAGACAACCAACTGACAGAGTAGGTAGAGAAAGGTGACTAGGCAAATAGAATTTCAAAGGGAGGCACAAAGGCAGGCAGGCAGGCAGACACACAGGCGCAAAGACAGACACGCTAATAGACAGGCAAACACAATGAATATAGTAACACATAAATTTTAGATGATTCATGAACTAAAAGAACTATAGTTAGGTTAATTTTAATAATGCAAAATCTACTATGAAGAAAATATGTTAAGTTTTTCAGATAGTGATATATTTCTGACATATGATCACGGAGTAAATCATAGTGACTACTTTGATAAAAATGATCTTTAGGGCCAGGCGCAGTGGCTCACACCTATAATCCCAGCACTTTGGGAGCCAAGATGGAAGGATCACTTTAGGCCAGGAGTCTGAGACCAGCTGAGGCAACATAGTAAGACCTCATCTCTACAAAAAAGTAAAAAAATTAGTAGGGCATGGTGGCATAGGCCTGTAGTCCTAGCGACTCAGGAGGGAGGCGAGTGGATCACTTGAGTCCAGGAAGTCAGGGCTGCAGTGAGCTATGATTACACCACTGCACACCAGTCTGTGCGATAAAGCAGGACCCTATCTCTTAAAACACAAAACAAAAAAACACACACAAAAACAAAAAAACAAAACCCCAAACTTTAAAACAGGATTTCCTTGCAAGAAGGTTCCATATTTTAATATTGGAAAATTATAATTTAAATATTAGGTACCATAAATAAGCAGCTTATAGATAATCTTAATTTTAGTTTGCTACACAGAAACCTTAAAATTTTGCCTGATGTTTAATGTCTAACTGTAAATGTGAAATAATGCTCTGCCAGAGCCAACAAATGGTTCTCTCAAGTCACAAGGACTCTTTGTGCTTCTTTTTCCTTCTCTGAAAGAAGGTGGGTGGAGTTCATATGGAGCTGAAACCTTAAAATAGTAATTTTTTTTTTCAATTTTGCTTCAGGGATTCTCTACTAGACACTCTTTGGGCTGCCTGCCTAGTTATTAAGCCATCCCTTCCTTTCTCTAAAAAAAGTTCCTTCCTTTCATACACATATGAATAAGCTCACCACCTTATGCAACACCCATCTCACTGGCGAGTTGGTTATTTTCTTCAGGAAATTGAAAACAAGATGTAGCAATTCTAGTCATTCTGAGCTCTTCCCATAATCTGAGATAAAAGTGAATGAGACAGGTTAGATTACCATAAGGGATGCCTTTATTCAGCACATGCAGGCCAAAACAGTGAAAGTCAAAATGCAGAGAGAGGTAAGAGAAGAGTAAAGCAAGTGTACAGAGAAGCAAAGAGAAGTATCCAAGCAGCCCCAGAGACATGGAAACTAGAAAACCATAGAAAGACACAGCGGCTGGCATGGAGAGAGGAGTCACCCAGGCTCTCTATTTCTTGGTTCTGATGCTTCAACCTGCTCAAGGATAGTATTCCATTTCAACGAATTCTTTCTTCACTTAAGCTACTTTGAGAGTAGGCTGCAACCAAAAATCTATACTGACAGAAAACTTTTTTGGTAATTTTGAGGATATTTATGCTCTACTTTGGGGGGCAGGGGGCGGGGCTTTATTGACTTCTTCCGTAAGACTGAAAATGTTGGCCTAAGCAGCATCATATCATAGAAAAAGCATCTGCTTTCCTAACTTGGGTCTAATTTCTCCAGTTCTGCCACCTTTCTATGGCAAGACCTGTAATAAGCTCCTTAATTTCTAAACAGTTTTTATATTCCTTATAACACTAAAGAGTTTATGACTTCAGGAGTAAAACCAACATACACAATGGGGAAGAAGGTGTCTAGAAAAGCTATTCTTCATGGTTTTGTAGCATGTGACCTAGAACTCCTTTCCTTTCTCACGTTGGTTCTGGTCACAGATGCATAGTCTTAAAACCTCTTCAGAGTCATCTTAGGGAAAGCTCAATTTGCTGAGGAATCCAAACTAAGCAAGAGACCCACCATTATAAAAAAGCTGCCTTAGTCCTGAAGGCTTTTTAAATGTAATTTCTTTCCACAGGGCACTTTTAACATATCTGATAGATGCCAATGAAAAACACTAATCTAGTCATCTAAGAACTGTGTAAACAGAGAGAGTACAACTTTATATACCTGAAATAAAGTAAAATTACTAGATTTAAGAACATTTACCATGTGACAAGGACTCAATTTTTAAAAGGTCCTACTGTAAGAGCAAACAACTATGCCATAATAATGGAACATCAAAACACTCCTCATCAAAACACTCAGAAACACAGGCCAATTTCAAAATAGCATTTAAGCTGATATTCCTTTGGAAATCCTATATTTGGGTACATTAGATTTGCTTATTTTAGACACACTGACCCTGTTCTTCCCATCTAAAACTCACAGTTCTATCTCTGTTTATCTCCAAGTCTGTGAAAGTATTGTTGCCTTTTATTCACCTAGTTCACCTGACAAACTCTTCCTTCAAAAACCAGCTCAAATGTAGCATCTTTGTGGAAATTGTCCATGATCTATTCAGGCAGATTTAGGCTCTCCTGTCTCTCTAGTTTAAATTCCGAATATACTTCCATTGGAGCAATATGTCATCTCAAATTCCTTCAACTATCTTCTATGTACTACGTTAGAAACTTTACATATATTATCTTGTTCTTTCCAGGTATGTATTACAGCCCCAACTTCTCTAGATAATCTGCTCAGAATCACAGCAGGGCCAGGATAGAAATTAATAACTGTATAGCTCCTAAACTCCTTATCTTCCCACTAGTCTATAAGTTCTAAGGCTTTTGGGACCCAAACCCCTTGAGAAACTAAGAGCTATGAACTTTCTTCCCCCTAAAATGGGCTTACACACAAAAAGTATTACATATAATTTAAAAGGGTTCAAAGATTCCCCTGAAGCCCACCCACTGCCCCCAGGAAAAGTCCTGCTGCTTCTCACAAGTCTCTTCAGTTAGTAAACTTCCTGAAGAGAGTGACTGCCATATTTTCAACTGCCAATTCAAAAACACAGTACCTAGGGCATAGTGGGCACTCTGTTATCTCCATAAATACCTTCTGTATGAATGGATAAATGATAGAGACCATGGATGGATGACAGAGACAAATCTTTGCGTTCCTTCAGAGCCTATCAGGGCAGTCACTCAAATGTTGTTAAAATCTCTTTTTAAATGCCGGTTAGATATAAAAAAAGTTATTACAGGAAATGTAGATATTAGCACACTTCTCAAAGTCTCTGAGATTAACATGGTCCACAATATGACTAGGCTTTGTGTACTCACCAAATGTCATCTTGAATTATAATTCCTGTGTAATTATAATCCCCCATGCTATTCTCCTGATAGTGAGTTCTCACAAGATCTGATGGTTTTATAAATGTTTGGTAGTTCCTCCGACGTTCATTCTCCTTCCTGTCATCTTGTGAAGAAGGTGCCTTGCTTCCCCTTTGCCTTCCACCAGAATTGTAAGTTTCCTTAGGCCTCCCCAGCCAAGCTCAACTGTGAGTCAATTAAACCTCTTTCCTTTATAAATTCTATGAAGAACTGCCAGTCTCGGGCAGTTCTTCATAGCAGTGTGAAAATGGACTAATACAGTCCACATTCCACTTTCTCCAAAAAAAACTTTCAGGAAGCAACTACTGTTTGCTTCTTATATCTGCCATACGCCAGCCACAGACCCTACAATATTGTATAAATGAAAACAAGATTTTTGTGTGATGTCAGAAGGAAGGAGATAATTGTCAAGGTTTGACTGCATGAATCTAAAAAAACTTAAATACTACACGAAATATAAAATGCTGGAAGAGGAGTTCAACTCATATTTGGAAAAGACTAGTGGTTTAGAAATTGCATATCACCTGATTTACCTTATCAAGTTTTCAACTCAAATCTAATGAAAGGCTTTTTTTCTTATGGCATTAAAGATCAAATTTTACAAAGGATTTGAAAAGGTGCTTTAAGATAAACTGTACTAAATTTTTATTCTGGAAAGTGAGAATTAATCACATTTTTGCTTCCAAGTTTTTGGTGAACATGGTGAAGTCATTTTAAATTTTTAGCTTTTTCATCTTCCAAGTACTGGTTTATAAAATAAAAGGGGAGACCATCCTGGCCAACATGGTGAAACCCCATGTCTACTAAAAAAACAAAAATTAGCTGGGTGTGGTGGCAGGCGCCTGTAATCCCAGCTACACGGAGACTGAGGCAGGAGAACTGCTTGAACCCAGGAGGCGGAGGTTGCAGTGAGCTGAGATCGTGCCACTGCACTCTAGCCTGGCAACAGAGCAAGACTTTATCTCAAAAAATAAATAAATAAAATAAATAAATAAAAGGGAAGCTTTCTGAGGGAAAAAGTATGTTCAACAGTACAACCACAGATCAGCAAGATTTCATTCATTTAGTAGGTATGCTCAAGGACCAGGAATAGCTTACTTCAAAGGGAAGAAAGGATACATACCACAGAGTATAGGAGTTTAACACTGGAAAGGTAATGTGACATTATGTTAAGAAGGTTCTGGAATGCCAGGCTAAGCAGTACAGACTTTATCCTATAGACCTGTGATTCTCAACTAGGACCAAAGTTACAAAATTGGGTGAAGCTTCCAGGTGATGTAGAAGCAGCACTTGGATCAGATGTTTTGAATTGACTTTCAAAATATGCATTTAAAATTTCCAATAATTGTAATGGTCATAAAAGGGAACAATGAGTCTTTTAACTTATATTTTTTATAATAAAAATTAAACCATGCTTCCAGTGCAGCCCACATCTCTTGATTGTACAACCAGTATGGTTTCCATTAGCCTACAGATGCCGCCACTTGAAAGTGGTATTTTAGGAAAGTGAATATGATATATTGAATGAACTGGATGAGGAAAGAAACTAGAGGCAAGTAGAGAACAATAGATATCACTTATAATCACTCTCTAAACGTCCACAAATTCACCATTTTTGAAGAGATACTGATGACATGATATCTTGATTTTATTAAGTCCAAAGCCAAAAGTTTAAAAGAAGACATTTTATTAATACTCTAAGACAATATCAACAAAGTATTATCCATGGGGTATAGGATGCACAAGTACAGAAGTTACCTTAAGAAATTGCAGCTAATAAAATCATATTTATTTAAAATATTTGAATTCAATGTAGCTCTTGTATTTTCTTTTTCAGTGGATACTGAAAATACAACTAGAGTTACGTGAATATATCTGTGTAGGAGGGGAAGAAGCAGTTCTCATGGCCGTCTAAAAGACAAACCTTTGGACCACTGAAGAATTCACCTGAAGAATAAATCCGTCTTACAGCATTAAGCTTGTCTACAATGTCTGCACACGCAATGGACATTAGTACCTATTAAATGCCAAGCACTATATTAAGCAATGGGGATACGGCGATAATTAAGTCCCATTCTCTAGCCTGGGAGGTTTTCAGTCTGGGGAAGACAGAAATGTAAATGTTTACGAATCTAACAAACTGAGTGCTATAGAAACACAGAAGTATTTAACATATGAACAAAAAACCTACATCCATCTAAATGTTAATGTCTTACTTTCAATTTCATCCTTTAAAAATCCTTTTTCCAAGTTAAATGTCAAATATTGATGGAAAAAAGTTAATATATTTTGAAAGTAAATACAGTAAAACATTCTTGAGAACGCTTAAATTTTTAGTTTACTGTCTCAGTGAACCATGTCTGGAGAGTTACTTAAAAGTTCACTTCCACTTCTGAAGTTAGTTAAGATATAAATATGTTTAGATGAATACTCATCGAAGGATGGAAAAGAAAACCATATTACTAAACCAGTGGCACTGGGTAAGCACTAAGATTAGCTCAAATGCAAGGACTAGAAAATATTTCACTCTAGTTTTTAAAGACAAATTACGACATACAAAATCTTACAAGCTAACCACAAGAAGATACCAGTTCACACTCAGTAGGATGCCTATAATCAGAAAGACAGCAACAATATCGGTGAAGATGTAGAGAAACTGGAACCCTCGTGTACTCCTTATGTAAAATGTGCAGCAGCTTTGGATAACAGTCTGGCAGTTCCTCAAAATGTTAAACATAGTGTTATCACGTGACTGAGCAATTCCACACTTAGATATATACCCAAGAGAACTGAAAATGTGTCCACACAGAAACTTGTACACAAATGTTCACAGTAGCATTATTCACATTAGTCAAAAAGTGGAAAGAATTCAAATACCCATCAACATGATGAATGGATAAACAAAATGTGGTATCTATATAATAGAATATTATTCAGCCATAAAAAGGCCAAAAGCACTACTGATCAATACTATAACGTGGATGAAACCTGAAATAATGTTAGGTGGAGTCTGTCACAAAACACCACATATTGTATGATTCCATTTATATAAAATGTCCAGAATACTTAAATCTATGGAAACAGAAGGTAGATTTGTGGTTGCTTGGGGCTTGTGGGAAAGCAGGGAGTGACTGCTAATGGGTACAGAAAGCGAAGAAAATGTCCTAAAATTGATTGTGGTGACTGTTGCATAATTTCATCAATGTAATAAAAAACTAGTGAATCATACACTTTAAATGAGTAAATCTTATGGTAGGTACTTATATCTCAATAAAGCTATTATTAATTTTTTTAAACCTGCAAGCCACAACACTGAATAAACAAATGATGAAAATTTTTATGTTTATCAAGACTGCAACATAATATCTTTCCAGGCAAAAGAGGATATACACATAGACAAGAAATAATATGAAAAATATTCTCTAGTTCTCTCTTAAAAAAAAAAAGGCAGTGGGAGGGGCACACTCTCCTTCAACCAGTCTTCCTCTAGCTCCTACTCTCTACTTTCAAAATGTTAAAAAAAAAAAAAGGAAAGACGCTAAACCCACCCTTTACCCTACAATCTGGCTTCTTCCCATACCCCAACCCAAACTGCTTTTTCTAGTCACCAAAGCACTCCTACGTGCCAAATGGAATGGGTACTTTCTCAACCTCACCTTACCGGTCCTCCCAGCATTATTTGACTCTGGTAATAACTCCTTTCTTGAAACTCTCCCTGGCTTTTCTGACATCTCTGGTTCTCCTCCCTCCTTCTTGAACACTCCTTCTCAGGAACAATCACTAGTATATCCTTCTTTTGGCTGTTCTTTTAAGACTGATGTTCTTCAACCTAAAGCTGGTCACTCTATAAGTTTGCTGGAATAAGCTCATTCACTCCCATGATGTCAACTATCTCCTACATGCTTATATGATGATGCCTACATCTTTAACTCCATCCTGTCAGAAATCTTAAGCTCTACATTTTTACTGGATGTCTCAGAGGCAACGCGCAGTTTTCACATGTTGAAAATTAAATGTATCCTCTTCTCTCCTGAAACTTCCTCCTACAATGTTGTTTGGTCTCCTCTACTTGTTTCTCCTCCCTCACTCCTTATTCTACCAAATGGTATTCTCTACCTTGGGTGACAGATACCAAGCTAGACATTTTGCAAGTCATAATACTATACTCTTTTCTTCTTTACTACCCCCATCTAATGAATCATTGAGACTCCTTTCTTAATTCTTATCAGATGTGTTATATACTCTATTTCCCCATCTCAGTTCACTTTAGGCCCTCACATCTCACTTCTTCTATTTCGACAGCTTCCAAAATGCCACTCTTCATACTGCCATCAGACTCAACTTTGTAAAACACAAATGATTGTTTACCTTTCTTAAACGACTCAGCAGTGCTCCAGAAGCCCAGACTAATGATTCTCACCTTTTCTACCAGAACCTATCTGAGTAAGTGAAGGTTCAGAGTACAACTCAAGGAGCAGGCTGGAGAAGGCGAGGATGGGGGAATGACGCTGTAGTGGGCCAGCATGTCTATTTTCTTAACACCTCCCTACTTTCTCCATGACTCTAGGAGTTACAATGCAGACTGTCCAGAATTGCTATTATCGGTCTGTAGAATAAAATCTAAGTATAGCATAGACATAAGATCCTTCACAAAAAGACCTCTAACTTTCCCAGCATCACCTTTATCATTTACCATGTATTAGCTCACTGGTTCTCAAAGTATGGTCCAGGACCACCTCCCCAACCCCCAGTCATCAGAGGGAGTCTGTGTGGAGTAAAACCTAGGTCTGTGAAACATGAATGTGCACCACTCTACTTTATACATTTATCTCTCAGTTTGTAAATACTAAAAGTAGAGATAATTGAGATCAAATTCTGATCAGCCACAAATTAGCTATTTGCTAATTTATTAGCAAAATTAGCATGTTTTCAACATGCAAATAACTATCTAGGAAACAAAGTTCTATACAGTCTGGGTACCTTAGTTGTCTCTTCTTTAACAGTATGGGGCACAACCAAGGCCAGTAATAGACACTCATAGAATAGTTAATGACAGGTGGAAAATTTCTATCCTCAATAGTAATCAAGAAATTCAAGTTAAAACAAGATACCAGTTTTCAACCATCAAATAAAGATCAAGAAAATTATAATATGAACACTCATACATTACTGACAGTTGTATGAACTGACAAAACTTTTTCAAGTTTATGAACATGTATTAAATGTTTATATACTTCTGCCTAGTACTCCCGGGAAGCTATCTTATGCAACAGTGAAAAATGTAAAAGTTTTGCAAAAATTTTAATCACAAAATTATTATATGTAACAGCAGAAAGTAGAATGACCTAAATACTCAACCACAAAGAAATGGAATTAAGATATAAAATAGTCACCAAGTAGTAGGCCAGCTATGGTGGCTCACATCTGTAACCCCAGCACTTTGAGGCTGAGGCAGGAATTAGAAACCAGCCTGGGCAACATGAGGAAACCCTGTCTCTACAAAAAATACAAAAATCAGCAGGGCTTGGTGGGGCGGGCCTGTAGTCCCAGCAACTCTGGAGGTTGAGGTGGGATCCCACGGAGGCTGACGCTGCAGTGAGCCAGGATCGCAACCATACACTTCAGCCTGGGTGACAGAGTGAGACCCCATCTCAAAAACAGAACAAAACAACAAAACAAAACAAAACAAAACAAAACAAAATATTAACAGACGTAGCCTTTAAATGATAGGACTATAGGACGGCTGGATAGAGCAAAAAGAGCATTGTCACCAGAGTCAGGCAAGTGGAGTATTCATTTGAACTGTGGTCTAAGTGTAAAGCATTATTATTATTCTATTAATTTCCAAATTTGGAATAAACATTATTTTATAATGGAACAGAGTTATATCAGCCACATTAACTCTAAGGCTCAGTCATAAAATGTTAAGATTTTAAAATGCATTTTTAATCAACATCAGAATTTAAGAATAATAGTTAGAATCTATAAGCTAATCTTTTTTTTCTCTTTCCATGCCAGGGGAACATAGTTCCTCTCCAGCCTTCCAGTCAGGGGAAAAAGCAACACCAACTACCAGCTGCCTTAATTACAGCTATTGCTTATCAAGTCAGGAAATAAAAAAAAAAAAACCAAGCCCTATAAAAGAATAGCCTTAGTCATCAAATCTCCAGTGTAGAATCACCTAGCTATACCTAGGTATCATGGAAGAAAAAGGAAACTCATTCAGTCCTTGAGAAATGAACTCTCGGTGGCGCATGCCTGTAATTCTAGCACTTTGGGAGACTGAGGCGGCAGATCACAAAGTCAGTCAGATCAAAGTTCAAGACCAGTCTGGCCAATACCATGAAACCCCATCTCTACTAAAAATACAAAAATTAGCCAGGCGTGGTGGCATGCGCCTGTAATCTCAGCTACTCAGGAGGCTGAGGCAGGAGAATCGCTTGAACCTGGGAGGTGGAGGTTGCAGTGAGCGGAGATTGCACCACTGCACTCCAACCTGGGCGACAGAGCGAGACTCCATCTGAAAAAGAAACAAACAAACAAACAAACAAACAAAGGAAGAAAGGAAGGAAGGAAGGAAGGAAGGAAGGAAGGAAGGAAGGAAGGAAGAAAGAAAGAAAGAAAGAAAGAAAGAAAGAAAGGAAAGAAAGGAAGAAAGGAAGAAAGGAAGAAAGGAAGAAAGGAAGAAAGGAAGAAAGGAAGAAAGGAAGAAAAAGAAAGAAAGAAAGAAAGAAAGAAAGAAAGAAAGAAAGAAAGAAAGAAAGAAAGAAAGAAAAGAAAGAAAAGAAAGAAAGAAAAGAGAGAGAGAGAGACACAGAAAGAAAGAAATGAACTCTCCAATAGGAATCCCTGACTCATCCCCAAAGCATGAACCCTAAGGCTACTTCTCCAATACAGGAGTTCAGAGGCTGGGCACCTGTCCTGATGGCCCACATCACCAAACAATGCTCCTCCCTGTCTGTATATGCCTAGGGATAACAAGGTGACTAGCATGCAAACAAGAAATGACCAGGGACCACACCATCTCTTCTTCCATAACCAAAATAAGATGGTAAAAAACTAGTTTTAGGCCCGGCACAGTGGCTCACGCCTGTAATCCCAGCACTTTGGGAGGCCAAGGCAGGTGGATCACTTGAGATGAGGAGTTTGAGACCAGGCTGCAAATATGGCAAAACCCCATCTCTACTAAAAATACAAAAATTAGCTGGGCGTGGTAGCTTGCGCCTGTAGTCCCAGCTACTTGGGAGGCTGAGGCAGGAGAATCGTTTGACTCTGGGAGGCAGAGGTTGCAGTGAGCTGAGATTGCACCACTGCACTCCAGCCTGGGCTACAGAGCGCAGAGCAAGACTCGGCTCAAAAACAAAAACAAAAAAAAGCTAGTTTTAAACGCCTTAAATATTCAAAGTATTTTCTTCTACTTTCGCTAGAAAGTAGTAAAAAGGGGACTGCATCCAGTTGCTGTAAATGACACCATTCAAAAGATACTAAGACAATTAAAGTTCAATAGTAAAAAAGGAAAATACCCTCTTTTCCTTAACCCTTTCAGATCAAAAAGTAATTTTTCAAAAATACATAGGCTAAATATCAAGAGCAAATGTTTAAATATAAGCAATATTTTTATTTTTAATAAGGAATAAGTTAGATTATTTAACTTATATTTTCAATCTTCAAAAGATACTGAGAAAACTTTACTTCCATCCTCAATTATTGGTCTGGGGAGGCGGGAATCACAAAGCTCAACGATACTAGTATAATATTGTGTAAGGTCAAGGACCTATTTTATAAGCAGTTAAAAATTTAACGCTAAGCTTTACTGGACAGGTCTCTTTAAAACGTGAAAAAGTATTCACTACTAAGTCATATCACCTCCACCATAAAAACTACTGTACTTTTTAAATAAAAAATAAAAACTAGCCAATGTCTGCTGCCCATTCATTTTACAGATATTAACTGTGTATCCTTTTCATAATCAGGTTTCAGAGTTAAGTGATTATTCTTGGAGGTGTACCTTACCCAGGATAAAAATTTTCCCTAGCTGATTTCCCCTTCTCAACCCCCGCCAAAACTAAGGAGCAACCACTTCCCAAAGTCCCACTTCCTTTTCCATTCCCCAGACCTACAGGGTTTCCAACGCCCCAGTCTTGCGCAATATCCGTAGGAGCAGCAGCCGCAACCACCGCCTCCTAAGCCGGGAAACAACCCTAGAGGGAACATTGTCCAGCAGAAAAATAAAAGGGGCGGGGGTTGGGGGGGTGGGTAACATAGGAAGTCGACTTCTGGTCCCACGCCTTCGGATCTGACCCCCTCATAGTGAGCTAGAGCAATAGTGTATCTAGAGCAGTTTCATGAACAAGACTTTTAACCTTACCTCCTCTCAAGCCTGCTTGCACAAGCAGAGGGCGGAAAGTGGGGGGTGGCGGAGGCGGGGGGGGGGGGGGCGCTGGGAAGGTTATCTCCCAGTTCAGGGCTTCGGCCCGTAGCGACGCCTCCGCCCCACCAGGACTATTGTTCCCAAGTTCCCCACCCCCACCCCGGATAGGAAGTGATAGTCACATCCCCTTCGCCTTCGGCTATATCCCCTGGGGAGTCCGAAGTCGGTTTCCTTCAGGATAATCCCCCCACCCACACTTATCCCCTGAACCGGACCCCAAGATCACCTTAAACCTGGGTCTCAGGAGAGGAGAAGCGGGACGCGGGTAAATGGAAATTAGGTAAACCCATGAGATTCCTTACGGACAATCCTTTCCCAAGCGTTGGAGATCATGATTGCGACCCCAGAAACGGCAGAAGTCCTACCTTGCCCGCTTTGAGACCAGCTAAAGCAAAGGGATCCCAGGAGTTAGTGCCAACCTCAATTCCCCCGTTCCTCTGTCAGCCACGATCTGCACTCCTCCCGGTCACAGCCAGATACCCTGCCTCGACCCTCCTGGGAGGAGCGGACTGGGCGGGGAGATGTGGAAACGCGAGCACCCCCCGGCCTGCACCTCACTAGTCTCCGGCTCCCGGCCGGGTAAACAATAGGTGGTCGCGAGCCGCGGTGCAGGCTGCAGGCTCGGCCGCGCGGCCGCTCCCTTCGCGCCCCGGGCGCCCGCGCGGGGGTCGCGAACATGGGAGAAGAAAGCAGGCCACGGCGGGAGGCGCTCTCGATTCCCGCCGGCTTCCAAGACCACCCGGCCCACCGGGCTGGTGCGCGCCCCCTCCGCCCCTTTCCTCACAGAGGTACACAAAGCACTGGCGGCCCGGCCGGGAGAGGCGGCGATGGGCTCCGGCGCCGGCGAGACAAGGCGACAGCGAGGGGAGAGACTCACCATGAAGTCCCGAGCGAAGTTGTCCTCCCCATTGTGGTCAGGACTCTTCATGGCCTGGACCCTCTGGATGAATTTCCTCAGGATCTCCACTTGCTCCATCCTCCCGCGTCCCCCCGGCTGCGGTCGCTGGCCCCCCCGCCGCCCGCCCGCCCGGCGCAGAGCCCGCTCCGTCTTCCCCAGCTCGTTTCCCCAGCACGTCCCTCCCTCCCGACCCCCGCCAAGCCCCGCGGCTCCCTCCTCCTCCCCACTGCCCTAGGCGGCGGCTGCGGCGGCACCGGCTGGGCTCCCGACACCACAACTTCCAGGAGCAGCCGCCGCTCTCCCACAGTACCAGGCGAGCCGCTGCGGCTAGCGCCAACCCCAACCCCCAGCTTGCTCCATCCTCCTTCCCCGCCCTCCTCCTCCGTCGGAGACGCCGCCGCCGCCGCCGCCGCCGCCGCCGCCTCAGGAACACAGCTAGCTCTCCGCTCGCCCTGCCCCCCCTTCCCGGTTCTTCCTCCCCCCCACCCCCCGCCAGCAGCCGCAGCCGCCTCTCCCCACGGGCGCGTCCCCGCCGCCACCCAGATGCGCGGCCTCGCGCTGCGGCTCCGCCCCAAGCGCCGCGCCTGCTGATCCATCCCCGCCCGCCTCCCGGCCACGCCCCCAAGCCCGCCCTGCCGGCCCCAGGCCCGCTTGGAGTGGCTGGAAGGCACTTCAGCGGGCGGCCTGGAGACCTGACTCCACTTCCGGGGCGTGGCCCCGTTCAGGGATCTCAGAGGTCGGAGTAGCGTCGCGAGGAGAGTTGGTTCCTCAGAAGGAGGGAATGCGACTCAGAGCGGGGCAAGCAGTAGTGTATCAGAGTAGGATTCTGCTGGAATTTGCGGTCTCACCGCCTACTAGGGAAGAGAAGCAGTTTTCAGGAGTCCCGCACCGCCGCCAGCCGTGGACTGGGCCTACAAGTCACGGCCTGTGGAGTCCAGGAGTGGGGGCGGGCGAGGGCTGGCTGGAGGCAGGCTGGGAACTGTAGTAGTGTCACCGCCACGTTCGCAGCAGGTAGATGCTCATTTTGGTAACGGATTGGTGAGAGTGGATAGCAATTAGGCTTCGGCACCTTGGAGCGTGGCTCAGCTAAGGGAAGTGAAACGCTTCCTGGGTGAGAGGACTTTTATTATTTGCGCATCCTCTTAAACCTGGCGAGTGAGCGCCTGAGGTTCGGAGTGCCTTCTTCCCGGATGACGCGGGTGTGGGATCTTCGTGTTTGCCGAACTGAAGGAAATTTGCCTTCCTGCCTTGAGGTTCGCAGCAGTTCATAACTGAATAAGAGACTTCCCTCAGTAGAATGGACTTTATTTATAAATCTATTAAATCTTTTTTTTTTTTTCCAGAGCTAAGGTCTTGCTCTATCGCCCATAGTGCAGTGCTATGATCACGGCTCGCTGCAGCCTTGAACTCCTGGGCTCAAGGGATCCTCCTACCTCAGTACATCACCAAGCCCAGCTAATACATTTTTAAAATTTATTATTTATTTGTTTAGTTTTGGTAGAGAAGGGGTCTCACTAGGTTGCCCAGGCTGATCTCAAATTTCTGTGCACTGGGGATCCTCACCCCCTCAACTTCCGAAAGCGTTGGGATTCTAGGCGTGAGCCACCGTGCCTGGCCTATAAATCTTTATTCATCTTTGTAAACTTCTATCAGAGAATTTATTCTGGTCTAACTCATCATTTTACAAATAAAGCGACTTCCTGACATCCCCCAGAGTATTCTTAGCAGAGCTGTAACTAGAACACAAGTTATTTTACTTTCACAACAGTGGCCTCTCACAATGTGACAGAACTGAAGGATTTGATCCGTGAACTGAATTTCATCATTTATACCCACAAACGTTTTTGTACAGAGCAGGGAATTTGGTTATAATAGGAAATACCAGTGGTAGAATACTTTCTTAGATGAAAGTTAGGAGCACTATGGAATTTAGTGAAAAACTCATAGAAGAAAACAGGGGTAGGCCGGGCGCGGTGGCTCATGCCTGTAATTCCATCACTTTGGGAGGCCGAGATGGGAAGATCACCTGAACCCAGGAGGCGGAGGTTGCAGTGTGCCGTGATCACACCACTGCACACCAACCTGGGCGACGAGACTGAGGCCCTGTCTCATAAAAAAAGAAAAAGAAAGAAAATAGGTGTAACAGGATACAGTTTATTTACTTCTTCAAAAAAAGGAAAATATTTCTCTTAAAATAATCCAACTAATATATCCACCCCAGAAATAGGCACGTCAGACCGGGTGCAGTGGCTCACGCCTGTAATCCTAGCACTTTGGGAGGCCGAGGTGGGCGGATCACTTGAGGTCAGGAGCTCCAGACCAACCTGGCGGATATGGTGAAACTCTGTCTCTACTAAAAATACAAAGCCGGGTGTGGTGATGCACGCCTGCAGTCCTAGGTACTCCAGAGGCTGAGGCAGGAGAATCGCTTGAACCTGGGAGGTGGAGGTTGCAGTGAGCCGAGATCGTGCCACCACACTGCAGCCTGGGTGAAAGAGCGAGACTCCGTCTCGGGGAGGGAGGAGGGGAAAGCCAGGCGCGATGGCTCATGCCTGTAATCCCAACACTGGGAGGCCGAGGTGGGAGGATCACCTGAGGTCAAGAGTTCGAGACCAGCCTGGCCAACATGCTGAAACCCCGTTTTTACTAAAAATACAAAAAATTAGCTGGGCGTGGTGACGCATGCCTGTAATCCCAGCTAGTCAGGAGGCTGAGGCAGGAGAATCGCTTGAACCCGGGAGGGGGAGGTTGCATTGAACGAGATCGCACCATTGCACTCCAGCCTGGGCAACAAGAGCGAAACTCCGTCTCCAAAAAAAAAAAAAAAAAAAAAAAAAAAAGAAAAGAAAAAAAATGCACTTCAAGTTATGCCCTTCCAAATTTTTTCCTATGCATTTATATACGTGTGTGCATGCAAAGAGATACAGTTGTGCTCTGTATTTCAAAAATTCACTTAGAGGAATAATTTAATTTCTAAGGTAAACTTTATTTGAAAAAAGGGCCTGCAGTATTTTACTTTAACCAGATACTGAGACTCAGTTTCACCAGATGTGAGGAAATGCCAGAATCACGGCTTGATCATGCTCACTGTAAATGGCCCTTTCCCCTCAGAAATGGGAGAGAAATTCGACTGTAAGCAGAGAAATGGAAAGATGATCAGGAGTACCTCCGCTTTTGATGGTTCAAAACAATGTACCAACCAGACAGTGATCGGTAAAGATGATATGCTGGACAAGTTGTGTAACAGTCTACTACCGTGTGGTATAGTGTTGGGTAAGAAGTGTTACTTGTTTAAGGTGTTGAGTCCCATTTTGGCTGGTGTTTTTAGTCTTTTTAAACATGTTTCCTCTTACTGGCAAGCTTCTCTCTCTTTCTTGCAACACTTGAGAGTTTCTTCAGTTCTCAGCGGCTACTTTTGGCATCTACTGCTAGGTTTGGGAAAATTTGTGTAAACTATCTCCAAGGATTTCAATTCTTTTTTTTTTTTTTTTTTTTTTTTGAGACGGAGTCTCCTTTAGTCGCCCAGGCTGGAGTGTAGTGGTGCGATCTTGGCTCACTGCAACCTCCGCCTCCTGGGTTCAAGCGATTCTCCTGCCTCAGCCTCCCAGTAGCTGGGATTACAGGCGCCTGCCACCACGCCCGGGTAATTTTTTTGAATTTTTAGTAGAGATGGTCGGGCTGGTCTTGAACTCCTGACCTCAAATGATTAACCCGCCTCGGCCTCCCAAAGTGCTGGGATTACAGGCGTGAGCCACCAAGCCCAGCCAGGATTGCAGTTCTTTGGAAAGGTTTAGCAGTCTCGCTCTGTCGCCCAGGCTGGAGTGCAGTGGCGCAATCTCAGCTCACTCCAAGCTCCGCCTCCCGGGTTCCACGCCATTCTCCTGCCTCAGCCTCCCGAATAGCTGGGACTACAGGCGCCCGCCACCATGCCCGACTAATTTTTTTGTATTTTTAGTAGAGACAGGGTTTCACCGTGTTTGCCAGGATGGTCTCTATCTCCTGACCTCGTGATCCACCCGCCCCGCCTTCTCAAAGTGGCTTTTTTTCTTTTTAATACATTTAGGTCTTGTTTCAATCTACATATGGCTTTTTAACATATCAACATATGAGGGTTTATGCCGTGTGTGTCAGATACAAAAATGTCTTAGAGACGGCTCCTACTCCTAAGGAATGAACATCTTAGTTCAGGAGACAGGAAAAACAATAAACTCTTAGTTACTTTAAGTTAATAAATGTGAAAGAGTGATACAGATAATGAGTGGTTTAACAGTTCCGAGGAGAGAGAATTGTGGACCGGGCTGTCAGGATGAGGTGGTCACAGAGGTAGACCTTGAAGGGTAAGTTAAATTAGGTTTGAACAGGAAGTAGAACGCCCAGGCAAGAGAAGTGATAAGCATGAAGACGGCAAAGCAGAAGTTTGAAGTAGAACGTTTGTATAGATGTGAAAGCTCCAAAGTAGACTAGGCTCTGGAGAATGTTGATACTGTAGGCATGGGAGCCACAAGAGGTTTCTGAGGATAGAAGCAAAATTATGGAAATGAGGAAAATAGTAATCTGGTACTTTTTTTGATAAATTGTGAATGAGAGAGAAGGGAATGAGAGATATTAGGAGCCAATACATGAAGCAACAAAAATAAAAGTAAGCAGTGGCCGGGCGCGGTGGCTCACGCCTGTAATCCCAGCACTTTGGGAGGCCAAGGCAGGCAGATCACGAGGTCAGCAGATCGAGACCATCCTGGCTAACATGGTGGAACCCCGTCTCCACTTAAAAAAAAAAAAAAAAAAAAAAAAGCCAGATGTGGTGGCGGCCGTCTGTAGTCCCAGCTACTCAGGAGGCTGAGGCAGGAGAATGGCATGAACCCAGGAGGCGGAGCTTGCAGTGAGCCGAGATCGTGCCACTGCACTCCAGCCTGGGTGACAGAGCAAGACTCCGTATCAAAAAAAAAAAGAAAAAGTAAGAAGTGCAGGCTGGGTGCCCTGGTTCACGCCTGTAATCCCAACACTTTGGGAGGCCGAGGCAGGCAGATCACTTGAGGTCAGGAGTTCGAGACCAGCCTGGTCAACATGGTGAAACCCCATCTCTACTAAAAATACGAAAATTACCTGGGCGTGGTGATGGGTGCCTGTAATCCCAGCTACTTGGGAGGCTGAGGCAGGAGAGTCACTTGAACCTAGGAGGCAGAGGTTGCAGTGAGCATAGATTGTGCCACTGCACTCCAGCCTGGGCATCAGAGCGAGACACTATGTCAAAAAAAAAAAAAAAAAAAAGTAACAAGTGCAAAATACAAAGACACAGATGGAGGTGAGAGAGACTTTAAAGAACTCATAGAACTGGGGGGTGACTGATTTACAGAACAGGAAAGAAGGTTGAAGTCCCAACACCGTGGCTCACACCTGTAAACCCAACACTTTGGGAGGTTGAGGCAGGAGGACCACCTTGAACCCAGGAGTTTAAGACCAGCCTGGGCAACACAGTGAGACCTCATCTCTACAAAAATGAAAAATTAGCCAGGCATGGTGGCATGTGCCTGTGGTCCCAGCTGCTTGGGAGGTTGGGGTGGTAGGATCACTTGAGCCCAGGAGGTCAAGGCTGCAATGACCCATGATCGTACCACTACATTTCAGCCTGGGTGACAGAGGGAGACCTTGTCTCAAAAAAAACAAAAAACAAAAAGGCAGTGGTTAAAAAACAAAATTACATATATGCAATGAAGTTCTATGAAGCCATTAAAAAAAAGAAGGAAAAATCTATATGTGCTAACATGGACTAGGACCGAAGATATGCTTATTGTAAATGAGAAAAGCAAGGCACACATTGTGTTTATAGTATTCTTCCAGTTATATAATATTTAAATTGAACATATATAGACTTTTTCTGAAGAATACTTTAAAAACTGTTAGCTATGGTTGCCTCTAGGAGGATCTTGAGAATCCTTGGTAGAAAGGAAACAATTTCCAACCTGTATACTGATTTATATTATGAATATTTTACCATGTGCATGCATTACTTTTCCAACAAAATTAAGTCTATTGAATTTTAAAATTCTTTTAGAATTTCAACCCCAGATTGTGGGAAGAATGGCAATATCTTTAATAGAAACAGGCAAATCAAAGGAAAAGGAGGCTGGGTGCAGTGGCTCTCACCTGTAATCCCAGCACTTTCAAGAGGCCAAGGCTGGAGAATTACTTGAGCCTGGGAGTTCAAGACCAGACTGGGCAACATAGGGAGACCCTGTCACTATGAAATAAAATAATTAGCCAGGTGTGATGGGATGCACCTATAGTCCCAGCTACTCAGGAGGCTGAGGCAGGAGGATTGCTTAAGCCCAGGAGTTCCAAGCTGCAGTGAGCCATGATTGTACCACTGCACTCTAGCTTGGGCAACAGAGCAAGACCCTATCTCAGGAAAAAAAGCTGGTTGGAAGGAGGCAGATCTTGTTTGGGAGATTTTTAAAAATGGCACATGGTAGGTCCAGCTTTAGAAAGCTCACCTACCTACACTATAGTCTCAGGGAAATTTACTGCTCTGTCTATCCTCCGTCACAGCTAAGTGGGCACTTGAGAAGTTAATCAGCCCATAGAGACTGGCCAGCAACTATGTCCTGGTATAAGAAGATGGTCTGGGCCAATCAGTTCTCACTCTTAGGAATCTGAATTTGGAAACCTAGAGTCAGTCATTATGCAGCAAGGGCAGAAGATGAATGTATGCCATGGAGTAGAATTAGCGATCTGAAGCTTTGAGAGAGAGTAGAAAGTATAAAGAATCTGATTAAGACAAGAACATTGGGACGCACTCAGTGGCTGACACCTGTAAGCCCAGCACTTCCGGAGGCCGAGATAGGTGGATCACTTGAGGCCAGGAGTTCGAGACCAGCCTGGCCAACATGGCGAAACCCCATATCTATAAAATTAAAAAAAGAAAAATTAAAGGAAAGAACATTAAGCAGACATGCAGCAATATGTGGGTATGTCACAACATAACCCATATGGCCATGGGGGAGTTGGGGAGAATCTCCAGAGTAATCTGACTTCCAATAAACTTTCAGGGGAAGTTCAGTTGACATTTATTCCATAAGTAAATTTTGCTTTTCTTGAAACAGAGTAGGGCCGTAATAAAGAGCATGGGCTCTGAGGTCAGGGAAATGAAGGTTCAAAAACCTGTTCCATTTCTTGTTCAGGGTAAGTCGCTTAACCTGTCTAAGCATCAGTTTCCTCTTCTAGGAAAGCCACCTGGTGCTGGCTTAATGAGATAATGTTTCAGCGGTGGTGTACTATATACTTACTCATAGAAAACACAAAATAGGCCAGGCGCGATGGCTCACACCTGCAATCCCAGCACTGTGGGAGGCTGAGACAGGAGAATTGCTTGAGCCCAGGAGTTTGAGAACAACCTGGGCAACACAGTGAGACCCAATCTCTACAAAAAAAATTTAAAAATTACCCAGGCATGGTGGTGCATACCTGTAGTCCCAGCTACTCGGGAGGCTGAGGTGGGAGGATTGCTTGAACCTGGAAGGTTCAGGCTGCAGTGAGCTCTGATCCCACTGCATTCCACCCTGGGCAACAAAGCAAGACTGTCTCAAAAAGAAAAGGAAAACAAAACTCAAAATAAGAACTGGTTAAAGACAGTTAATGATTTCTGGGTTTTGTGCTTTTTTACCTCCTGCGTCATCTCTTTAGGCACTTTTCCGACTCAGTAGCTACATCACTCTGGGTAAATACAGGAGGAATGAGAAGAAAGCTACATTTCATATTTTTAAAAAAATCTCTCTTCTTATTACTTTTGTGAAGGTCTGAGTGGGAAGGAATTTAAAACTAATAATCCAAAAGAGGTTTCAGGATGATCTACTTGTCTAATGTTCATAGTACCTTTTTTTCCCGTTAGCTCAGGTAAAATTAATGCTGTAAATGTGTGGAAATTTTAACTTTTGGGGTGTTTTCACATCTATACTCATAAAAGCTACCTTTGTTATGGCTTTCACAGCATTTTATAGCTCTTTGTGAGTTCTGTTTTTTTTTTTTTTTTTTTTTTTTTTTTTTACAACCCTGGGAAGTAATTTCATATCATTTTCTTCATTAATAGATAAAAGCTAAATGAAGCACAGTGAGTGAACATGATTAGCTCACTTGTGGAAAACAAATGTCAGACACATGGCCAAAGCTTACAGGTCCTGAGTTTCCTGATTGTTGCGTAAACCACTGAGTCACAATGATTCTATACCTGGTGTGATTTAAGTGAAACTGCAGGTGAAGGTTGAAACCATTCCTGAGAGTCTCCCATAGTGGCACTTCTAATATTAACCTGTGATTTCATTCTACATTCCTCAGTCCTCTCCATACTCTGAAACTGTATTTAAGATGGACTTTTGGGTGGGAGGTTATGAAAGAGTGAATGAGAAGCTAGGGAAATTCTTGTTTATCCTGGTATCCTTTTTATTCCTTCTTCCTAGCCATAGTCCCAGCAAATGTTGACCATTTTTTAATCTAAGTTTTTTGTTGAAATGTGTCATCTAATAAATAGGAAACTGGCAGTAAGGGAGCATAACTTTTTAGTTTCCTACGGTAACATAAAATTTTCAGAAGAAAGACACATAAAAATGGAGAGAAGTTTAGAAGGGATGAAATTTCTCTAATATTTAATATATATTTCAAAGCTTAATATTTCAGAGCTTTTTCATGTATCACATCCTGTTTATCCTTATGACTCTACCCTCAAGTGGGTAGGTCAGGTATTATTGTATTCTTTTTTTTTTTTTTTGAGAAGGAGTCTGTCTTTTTCCCCAGGCTGGAGTGCAGTGGTATAATCTTGGCTCACTGCAACCGGGGTTCAAGTGATTCTCCAGCCTCAGCCTCCTGAGTAGCTGAGATTACAGGTGTGCACTGCCACGCCTGGCTCTTTTTTTTTTTTTTTTTTTTTTTTTGTAGAGATGGGGTTTCACCATGTTGGCCAGGCTGGTCTCTAACTCCTCACCTTAGGTGATCCACCCACCTCAGCCTCCCAAAGTGTTGGGATTACAGGCATGAGCCACTGCACCCAACCCTATATTCTTTTTATGCATTAGAAAACTAGTAAGGATAATAATGCATAACTTTAGAGAAATTAAATTATTTGCCCAAGATCACATAGATGGCAGAACTAGAACTAAAACCCAGGTAATTCTCCACTCAATGAAAACTTAAGAGTGTTACACAACAAAGGCTACATACAGTAATAATTAATGCTAACTGCAAGAGAATACAGTCATTAAATCCACCCTCTTCTCTAACCTTTCTATTTCATACTTCTTGTGCTGTTTCATTTAACATTCAAAGAAAAATTAAAATTTTATAAATAACTTCGAAGTCAAATACTATCTGACCATCTAATTAGTGGTTTTTCAACATGATGACATTTGGTTTCTGTATTCAGGAACGGATCATTAACAAAGCTTATGAAATATAATTGTGCCATATAAAATTCATTCACTTTATTGATTGAGGTCAAGCCAAACTGCCAGCAAAACAAAACAAGCAAAAAATCCCTTTTCTTCAGTGACCGCTAATATTTTAGATTTAAAAAATGTGCTTCCACTTATTTGAGGTATCTAAAGTAGTTAAATTCATAGAAACAAAATAGAATGGTAGTTACCAGGGGTTGGGGGCAGAAGGGAAAAGGGGAGTTTAATGGGTATAGATTTTCAGATTTACAAGATAAAAACGTTCTGGAGATCTGTTCACAACAATGTGAATACAGGTATACTTAACACTAGTAAACTATACACATAAAAATGGTTAATATGGCAAATCTATGTGTTTTTCACCACAATATAAATAAATAAAATATATAGTTTGAGATGATAAAAAAAATGGTTAGTGGTGATAGTTGCACAACAATGTGAATGTACTTAATGTTACTGAGCTATACGCTTAAAAATGGTTAAAATGATAAATTTTATGTTAGATATATTGTACTGCAGTTAAAAAATTGTATTTAAAGTTCCAATATGATTTTATATTTTTATCATATTCACTATTCTGTGAAAATCTTGCACTTGATGTTTCTGTGTTGCCAACTAGAAAGAAGAGATTTCTTTCAACTCTGTTATTTAGCCTATAGTCAAACAAATAATTGGTGTTGTTAGCAGCTATGCAAGTCTAAACTAAAATCTATAGAGGGAAATTTCATTTCCAAGATTCACTATAATATTATGCAAAAATCTTCTAATGCCCATAGAATTCTACAAGGCACCTAATGTGCATATTATATTTCATCATTTGATGGTTACCTTACCTTGTCAGTGAATATCATATTTCAAGAGGCCCATTTTTTAGTCATGTTCACATTCATTCAATAGTTGAAACTTTGGTTTTTGTTTTGTTTTAAGACAGGGTCTCCCTGTCACCCAGGTTGAAATGCAGTGGCACAGTCATGGCTCACTGCAACCTTGACCTCTGGGACTCAACTGATCCACCCACCTCAGCCTCCCAAGTAGCCAAGACCAAAGGCGCATGCCACCACACCCAGCTAATTTTTGTATTTTTTGTAGAGAGTTTCACCATGTTGCCCAGGCTGGTTTCAAACTCCTGAGCTCAAGCAATCTGTCTGCCTTGGCCTCCCAAAGTGCTGGGATTACAGGCATGAGCCACTGCACCTGGCTCAGTAGTTGAAAATTTGTTAAAAGGTTTTCACCGTTAATAGCTAGTTATGATTAATCTCAGTTTTCAATTAGCAAAGCATTTTATGGTTTTAAAATTATTTTAAATTTCCATTTAATATGCTCTACCAGTTGCTTTTTAAAAGTATACTTTTAAAATAGTTTATTTTAAACTTTAGGGTGTATCCTTTTTTTTATTTTTCCAAAGAAATTAGCTATGTAGGCTGGGCGCGGTGGCTCACGCCAGTAATCCCAGCACTTTGGGAGGTCAAGACGGTGGATCACGAGGTCAGGAGATCGAGACCATCCTGGCCAATACGGTGAAACCCCGTCTCTACTAAAAATACAAAAAAAATTAGTCGGGCATAGTGGCGGGCGCCTGTAGTCCCAACTACTCAGGAGGCTGAGGCAGGAGAATGGTGTGAACCCGGGAGGCGGAGCTTGCAGTGAGCTGAGATCAGCCACTGCACTCCAGCCTGGGTGACAGAGCGAGACTCCATCTCGAAAAAAAAAAAAAAAAGGAAATTAGCTGTGTAATTTATCAAGGCAATCATTAACTGCCCTTTCCTTGTCAATTTTTAAATAATTCAATTATTTCAAAATTCTGGTGAAATATTTACTTATATCTTTCTTCAGTAGTAAGTTGTCTCCTAGAGATTTTTTCATTTCTTTTTCTAGCTGAATGTTTGGTATTTAATATTTCTTCAGTAGATTCCAATTTGCTCTCTTTCCGTAGTTCTCACTGAGTGATCTTTCTGTTATGTGTTACATGAATACTATTTTTAAGTATATTCATAATATTTCACAAATCCAGTATCATGTGTCATACAGCTGAGTCTAAGCAGTGGTTTTATTTTTAATGAGCAATTTGTGAGACATACTATTAATCATGCAATGCCTTTAACAGTTGAACTTTTTAATTGTGGGTTTGTGTGTGCGAGGGAGATATTTATGATTTCCACTAAAGCCCTCAAAGCTGCTCAGACAGCCCTTTTATCCATTTTTGGTCAGCTCCCATGGCTTTATCACTCTCTTCAAGCCCTACACCCTGCTTCTTCATTCTTAGAAAAAATAAGAGTTATTAAGTTTTAACTCATTTTCTCCTTTCCAAGTGAAATTGGAAAATCACACAAATTTATCCCTATAATTTACTCGTTTCCCTCCACTATTAGGATTCTGTTGATCCTCTCTACCCTTTTATGTCTCTTCCTACTCTTGCTGTAGAAATATCTCCTCTCCTTTATCGTCAGTCTTTTTCCCTTCAGTGACTCTCCCTATCCTACAAAATGCTGAGGACTCCCACAAACTGCTGCCCATCTCATGCAACCCGCAACAGTCTGACTACTGGCACATTTCTCCTAAAGGACTTCCTACTTGCCAAATCTCATGACCTCTTAGTGTACATCCTTCTTTTTTTTTTTTTTTTTGAGACGGAGTCTCACGCTGTTGCCCAGGCTGGAGTGCAGTGGCGCGATCTCGGCTCACTGCAAGCTCCGCCTCCTGGGTTCACGCCATTCTCCTGCCTCAGCCTCCCGAGTAGCTAGGACTACAGGCGCTCGCCACCGCGCCCGGCTAATTTTTTGTATTTTTAGTAGAGACGGGGTTTCACTGTGGTCTCGATCTCCTGACCTTGTGATCCGCCCGCCTAGGCCTCCCAAAGTGCTGGGATTACAGGCTTGAGCCACCGCGCCCGGCCTTAGTGTACATCCTTCTTAACTCTTGTGCAGCATTTGACCCTTTTCAGTGAATACCATTCCTCCTTGAAATTCTCCCTTTCCTTATTTTTTTAATTGAAGCAAAATTTATATAACATGTAATTAACCATTTTAAAGTTAACAATTTAGTGCCATTTAGTACATTCACAATATTGTGCAACTACCACATCTATCTAGTTCTAAGACATTTTCATGTCCCCAAAAGGAAGCCCTATTCCCAGTAAACAGTTACTCCCTACTCCTTCCTCCGCCTAACATCCTGGCAATCACCAATCTGCATTCTGTCTATATGGATTTACCTATTCTGTATATTTCATATAAATGGAATCATATATAATAGTATGTGACCTCTTGTGTCTGGCTTCTTTCACTTGCATAATGTTTTGTTTCAAATCTTAATATTTGCATATTTGCCTCAGATGTTCAGTAAGAAAACAGTATGGATAGAGTTGAGATGCCTATAGAGTTCTTCCCTTCTCTCCCCAGAAATAACCATTATCTTGTATTTAGAATTTTTATTGTTCCAGTACATGTATAACCTTATGTTAAGCAGTATCTTGCCTTTAAAAAATTCTGGTAAAATCACATGACAAAATTTACTATCTTAACCTTTTTAAGTGTTCATTAGGGTTAAATATATTTGCATTGTTGTGCAACAGATCTCTGGAACCTTTTCATCTTGCAAAACTGAACATTTATACTCATTAAACAATGTTCTTCGATTTCCCTCTCCTTTTAGCTCCCAGTAACTACCATTCTACTTTGTTTCTATGACTATAACTATTTTAGATACCTCATATAGGTGGACTCACACTTTGTTGTCTTTTTGTGACCAATTTCATTTAGTGTAATGTCTTGAAGTTTCATCCATGTTATAGCTTATGAAAGGATTTTCTGCCTTTTTAAAGCTGAATAATATTGCATTATATGTATATACTACATTTTGTTTATCCTTTCATCCATCGATGGACTTTTGGGCAGTGTTCACTTTTGGGTAGTTGTGAATAGTGTTCCTATGATCATGGTTTTCTGTAGAGAACCAAACTATTTTCTACAGAAGCTGCATTTTACATTCTCACCAGAAATTGTACAAGGGTTCTAATTTATTCTCATCCTTGCCAACACTTGTTATTTTCCTTCAAAAATTTTTTAGCCATCCGACTGGATGCGAAGTGGTACCTCATTATGGTTTTGATATGCATTTTCCTAATGATTAATGATGTTGAACATCTTTTGATGTGCTTCTTGGCTATTTGTATATCTTTGGAGGAATGTCTACTCAGCCCTTTGCCTATTTCTGTCTTTCTTTGCTCCTGTAACACTTCATACATTTAACACAATATTTTAGCCCTTACATTGCCTTATAATGGTTTGTTTATATATCTAGGTTGTGAGCTCCTTAATGTAGAGATCTATCCTTGTAGCTAATAAATCTCTCCCAAGTTCATAGTAAATGTCTGGTACATGGTAGTTTCTCAAAAAATACTAAATCTCAGACCTTGCATTTAATTTTTTTTTTTTTTTTTTTTTTTTTTTTTGAGACAGGGTCACACTCTGCCACCCAGGCTGGAGTGCAGTAATGCGATCTTGGCTCACTTCAGCCTCAACCTCCCAAACTCAGACAATCCTCCAGTCTCAGCCTCCCAAGTAGTTGAGACCATAGGCACATGCCACCAAGCCCAGCTAATTGTTTGTGTATTTTTGTAGAGACAGGGTTTCATCATGTTGCCCAGGCTGGCCTCGAACTCCTAGACTCAAGCAATCCAACTGCCTCGGCCTCACAAAGTGCTGGGATTATAAGTGTAAGCCACTGTGCCTGGCCACAATTTCTACATATATTTGTGGTGAACAAAATAACTAAAGTAAAATACACTAACTATAAAACAAAACAAAACAAAAAACAAAAAAACTTTTAAAGAATGTGAAGACGAGGCATGGTGGCTCATGCCTGTAATTTCAGCACTTTGGGAGTCTGAGGCATGTGGATCGCTTGAGTCTAGGAGTTCGAGACCAGCCTGGGCAACATGGTGAAACCCCATCTCTACAAAAAATAGCTGGGCTTGGTAGCATGCGCCCATAGTCCAGCTACTTGGGAGGCTGAGGTAGGAGGATCGCCTGAGCCTGGGGAGGTTGAGGCTGTAGTGAGCCTTGATCACGCCACTGCACACCAGCCTGGGCAACAGAGTAAGACCCTGTCTCAAAAACAACAACAATAACAACAAAACAACACTTTTTATTGTGGAAAATATCAAATGTGTAAAAGTAAAGAGAATCGTAAAATTAACACCCTTTGATAATTATTGATACAGCATCAGTCTGGTTTCATCTAAATCCCTTCTACTTTCTCCCCACTGGATTATTTTAAAGCAAACCTCAGAAATCATTTTATTCATACATAAATACTTTTGACATTTTTAAAGGAAAGATTTGAAGCACTAAACATAGAACTTTAGTTCACCTGAGGTTAACTAACTGGAACCCTCAATTAACTATCCTCCAATTTTAAGAGAACAGGACAAATTGGAAGAAATTATCTGCCATCTCAGAGCTTAAAAAAATTCTACGTAATAGGTTCTAGTCTTAAAACAAATCCAACATAATTTTCTGAACTTCTACATTTTGAAAAACTCAAATGATGAACTGATATCATTACACCGAACTCAAGGTATTACAAGAGCTAAATTATCACAGAAATAGCCAAGATAAAGTATTTCATCATAACCTTCCTATGTTGCAGCCCTGCTTATTAAGTTTGAATTTAAGTGTGGAAAGTATATTTTTCCATGGTAACTTTTTATTTTTATTTTTATTTTATTTTATTTTATTTTTTGAGACGGAATTTCACTATTGTCACCCAAGCTGGAGTGCAGTGGTGCGATCTCGGCTCACTGCAACATCCACCTCCAGGGTTAAAGTGATTCTCCTGCCTCAGCCTCCCAAGTAGCTGGGATTACAGGCACTCACCACCATGCCCAGCTAATTTTTGTATGTTCAGTAGAGATGGGGTTTCACCATATTGGCCAGGCTGGTCTCAAACTCCTAACCTCAGGCAGTTCACCCACCTCAGCCTTCCAAAGTGCTGGGATTACAGGCATAAGCCATTGCGCCCGGCCAATTTCTGTTGTATTCTTTTCTTCATTAAGAGAATCGATAGCTGTAACCCAGTGTTATTTATAAGCCATACCCATAAGTCACACTGATATGTCTCCTACATATGGTATAATAGCCTAAATTATAACATTATTTATCAATCATATTGCCCCCAGGTATTAGGGGCAATATATGATATATTTCTTAAGAATAAAACTGGGGAAACATTGTTAATACAAATATATGTCATTGATTTGAACTCCTACCTTTTCAAAAATTGAGTTAATTTGCTTGAACTGAGCTAAAATATTTACCCTTGTGTAATCCCTGAGTAAAAGCAGATCAGTGATATAGTATAAACATGATTACAGAAAAATGATCAACCTACTTAAGACAATAACTGACTTGCAAGTAATCATTTGAAGTAATCCTTAATTCATTCAGGCAATATCTATTAAGCAGCTATATGCACTAAACATGGATCTAGAAATATAAGGATATATAAGGGATAGCCACTACTTTTAAGAAAGTTGCATTCTAATAGGTATACAAACAAGTAACAAGTAGATACAATGATATGTTATAGTCGCCAGGATAGCAGTCTTACAGGGGACGAGGGTGGTGGGGAGATGGATGTGGGAGCGTAATGGTCATTTTACCTATGGGATTGGGAATGAGGTAGAAAAGTCTTTAAAGAGAAAGTAACACTTGAACCGAATATCTGAAGTTAAGATGGTGGTTGTGTGGGCCAAGTGGGTGGTAGGTAGCATTAAGATATTTTTTTAAGGCATAAAGAGCAACATGATTTGGAGGTTTGAAATAATCCACCTGGCTAGCAGAATTGTTTGGCAGGGGTAAAGCATAGACTACCTACTGTGGGAGTGAAGTGAGATAAGGCTGGAGTGGTGGGCAGGGGTCAGGGCATGGATGGCCTGGTACCATGTACTAGAGGAATTTGAACTTTATCGTGTAGGTAGTACAGAACCAGTGAAGGCCTTCAGGCAGGATAATAACATCACTTCATTTTACTGGTTTATCAGCAATGGATTAGTGATGGAGTTAGAGGTAGACTGTTACATGCTGCATATAAGCAAAGTCAAGATCCTGAACTAAGAATGTAGCAATCAAGATGAAGAGGAGGAAGACAGATTAGAGAAGTGCTAGAATCTGTAGGGCTTCCTAACCAATTGTAGAGGGAGGTATGGTGAGAGGTATGAGTAAGGAGAGAAGTCACAATCTCAGATATATTCAACAGCCAGGCAAACGTATATAAATGAATGAAAGGAGCTTCAGCATCCTTTGTGGTCACTATGAAGACTATGTGAACCACTAGCTCATCTGCTACTCATCTCTAGCCAGTTGTTCCATGCAGGCAGGGTGTAGTGTAGTGTTGCCTCATCATCTTCTGTTTTTTAAAGAGAAGCCTAAATCTGTATTCTTCTGTGAAATCTCCCAAATCTTAAATGTTGGCCTGAAGTTTTTTAAAGTACTTCCTGGACCAAATAAAAACAAGTTTAGTCAATAAGCAGGCATTGCAGCCTCTGTTCTGGGTGATTCCTGGTTTCTACCTTAAATGATTAGAAGCATGGTGCCTGCTAAGAGAGTAGATCTCTCCATGGATCTATGGATATTAACATATCTGTGGAATTTAATTAGCTTGATTGTGGAAATCATTTCACAATGTATACATATATCAAAACATCACATTGTACACTTTGAATATACACAATTTTTGTCAATTATATCTCTATAAAGCTAGGGGGGAAAACAAAGCAAATAAAACCATCAGGTTAAAAAATAAGAAGTATTGTGCTATTCAGTAAGATATGAATTAAAGGAGGAGAAGCATGTCAAGAGGTGGCGTGGAGAACCTGGAGGAGCATTCAGGGTTTGAGGTAACTTAATTAACAGGAAGCTACAAATGCAGGTCTGGAACACAAGAAAAGTATTGACTGGAAAATAAAGATCTGGGAGTTTCAGTAAATAGATGGTAGATGGAACTGCTGGGAGTGAGTTTTGCCCATGGAAAACAATATAGAATGGGATCAAAAGAGAATAAGGAACAGAATCTTAGGGAACACTATCATTTAAGAGGCAGGTAGAGAAAGAGAAGCTAGCAAAAGACAATAAGAAGTTGTCAGAGAAATAGGGAAAGAACTAGAGATAGGTCTTGTAAGTCCAGGGAAATAAATATATTTTAAGTGTCAGATACCTTAAAGAAGTCAAGTAAGAATACAATAAAAGAGGGGGAGGCATGGAGGTGTGTGTGTGTGAGACAGAAAGAGAGAGAGATTATGAGATTATAGTTGATGCACAAGGCTTAAGTGTTGACTAGTTGCTGAAGATGATAGGGACAAAAGGCAGAGTTGCTTTATGTTAGAGAATACAATGCCAACTGAGATGCCCTTGGTTCTGTTTTATTTGTTTATTTTTAGCAAAGTTTAGCTTTTGCTCCGCTCTCTCAAGTAGAATGTTACTGACAAGTGTTTCTAGTGTTTATGAAGAAAACAATCCCAGACAGTTGTAGTGAGAATGAGCCAGCTTCCTATATGGCGAGCTCCTGATAGAATCATAGATGTTTGAAGTAGCAAGAAGGTCTTGAATTTGCATAAGGCATTGGATCCCAATCTTGGTTACATATTAGAATCACCCATGGGGCTTAAAAAAATACTGATGCCCAGGCCCTGCTCCAAATTAGTTAAATCGGAAGCTCCATGGCTCTGCTCCAAATCAATTAAATCAGAAGCTATTCCCAGTTGATTCTACTATATTTGCAAGATTGAGAATTACTGACCTAGTGGAACTGGAGTCACCCTGAACCACTTGGGAAAAATGATGCAAAAATACAGTTACTCCTTCATTTATTATAATAATGATAATTGCTACCATTATTCATAAACTTAAATGTGCAAGAAACAAGACATTACTTTCTCTAGTTGTTTAGATTCTGTTTTGTGCCTATAATCCCACCAGACTGACAAAAAAAGAGCAATCCTTTACGCCTTCTCTCTTCCCCTAGTTATTCTAGGTTCTGGTCCCTTACACATGGCCAAGTTGTCAGGTATTATTATGGCATCTTGTTCAGCTAATTAAGCAGTAGAACTGAGACAATTGCCACCCCATTTGTCATGTGTGGTGCCTTCCAAGATAGCCCCAATGATTCTTACCTCCTGATATTCACGCCCTTGTGTTGTCTCCTGCCATGTCATACCAATGTTGGTCTTTGTGATAAAATTCAGGGAAGTGGCCGGGCGCGGTGGCTCAAGCCTGTAATCCCAGCACTTTGGGAGGCCGAGACGGGCGGATCACGAGGTCAGGAGATCGAAACCATCCTGGCTGACAGGTGAAACCCCGTCTCTACTAAAAAATACAAAAAACTAGCCGGGCAAGGTGGCGGGCGCGTGTAGTCCCAGCTACTCAGGAGGCTGAGGCAGGAGAATGGTGTAAACCCGGGAGGCGGAGCTTGCAGTGAGCTGAGATCCGGCCACTGCACTCTAGCCTGGGCGACAGAGCGAGACTCCATCTCAAAAAAAAAAAAAAATTCAGGGAAGTGATGGTGTGTGACTTGTGACACTAGATCCGAAAAGACATGGTGATGTCTGACTTGTTCTCTTGGATGTCTCTCAGTGGGTGAACCCAGCTACCTTTCATGAGGATACTCAAGGATTCCTATGAGAAAATGAAGCCTCTTACCAAGAGCCAGCACCAACTTGCCAGCCACATGAATGTGCCATCTTAGAAGTGGGCTCCCGAGCCCCAGTCAAGCCTTCATATGACTGCAGCCAGGGCTGATATTTTGACTACAACCTCATGAGAGACTCTGAGCCAGAACAACCTAGCTAAGACGCTCCTGAATTCCCTACCCACAGAAAGCATGTGAGATGTTTCTTGTTTTAACTAAGTTTTCAAGTGGTAATTTGTTATACAGAATATATAACTAATAAAGCATGGCTCCATTAGGTCTAAACATTGTCTTTTGCTTACATAGCACAGGAATCCTGCTGTTTCATGAGGCACTTGAGTATGGAAATTCTTGTGAGGTTGCTTCTGTCCCTGTTTGCCCCAACATACCATGTAGCTATTCCTTCACTGGGCTTGCACCTTTCCACTAGTCTCTGCTCAGGAAGCAAAGCCTAACTTTCCTCTTTTCCTAGAAATACAGACCTATTTGTCGACCTTCTATCCTTCATCTTCAGCCTGCGGATATTTTGTTTTTGTCTTGGGGAAATTCTCCTCATTTTTGGCCATGATACTTTGTACTTGAATCTTCTCAACCTCTCCAGGACTTTCAGAAATAAAAGGCAGAAAACTTACAAGCTTGTCTTCTTTCTACCATATTGTAATGCCTCCCCTGAGACAGTGAACAAATGACTAGCTCTTTGAATTTTGTGAGATGTAGAAAGAAAGGGGAAAATGAAGGGAGAAAAAAATGTGAATATCTCAAAATACTATCCTACCAGAATTATCAATATGTGTCGAGTGCTTACTATGTGCCAGATACTATACCAAATGCTTTACATATTTTCTCTCATTTAATCCTTATAATAACCTATGAAGTAAGTACTATTATCATGCTTATTTTATAAACAAGATGATCAGATTTAGAGAGATTAAGTAACTTGCCTGAAATTTCACTGTTTTTAGATGGTAATGCTGAAATTCTACTGGGAATCTGTGACTCCCAGCTCCAACTTTTGACCATTAGCATGCAAGTTCTTTCCATGTGGCTGGGGAAGGAAGAAGGTTGGTCTAAGGGTGCTTTCCTTTGGCTTCATTTGTTCACATAAATGAGTATGCCAATCACACCTAAGACTTGTCTGTCATTAATACATTTCTGACAGTGGCTTCCACTTGGCAACACTTTGTCGGTGGGTGGACCTACTCTGTACACTTGAAATGTTGAAAACTGCACTTCTTCTAAAATACTGTTTGGATCAGTCATTTCATTTAGTTAAGCAGGCCATCTGTCTATCCAGCATGTTTTCCAAGTGCCTGTGCGTAGGTACTATGTAAAATGCTGGGGACACCAAGATGAATGCAACACTCACCATGAGCTATGTGTGTGGTGTTTAGATGAAACAGACATAAAAGCTAATTATAGCAGTGAGATAAGTTGTATATCTAAACAGCATATGAATATGTGTTCTGGAATGCAGAAGACAAATACTAATCTCAGCTTAGGTATATCAAATAAAACTTCTCAGAAGTAAGAAGCCTTCAAGGATGAGTAGAAATTCACCAGTAGGACATTCTGGACAGAGGAAGTGGCATGGGCAAAAATGCTTGGCAATTTTGGAGAGCAGCACACCGTTGACAATAATTGGAGGGGATGATGTATGTTTATAGGAGCCAGATAATGAAGATACTTGTTCTACCATGCTAACAAGTTAAAATAATTGAAACTCTCACCCCACAGGAGGAATCTTGCCCACAAATATTCTTTGTTTGGTGTCGGTTTTTCTTCTTGAATTTGAATGTCTTTAAAAAGATATACATTCTATGGGCCGGGCGCGGTGGCTCAAGCCTGTAATCCCAGCACTTTGGGAGGCCGAGACGGGCGGATCATGAGGTCAGGAGATCGAGACCATCCTGGCTAACACGGTGAAACCCCATCTCTACTAAAAATACAAAAAAAAAACTAGCCGGGCGCGGTGGCGGGCGCCTGTAGTCCCAGCTACTCGGGAGGCTGAGGCAGGAGAATGGCGTAAACCCGGGAGGCGGAGCTTGCAGTGAGCTGAGATCCGGCCACTGCACTCCAGCCTGGGCGCAAAGCGAGACTCCGTCTCAAAAAAAAAAAAAAAAAAAAAAAAAATATACATTCTCTAGTCTTCTGTCTCCTCAGGCTCACCCCTCCATATTTAGGTTACCTAGCTATCCCTGCAGACATTTGAGCTTACTCCCGCTGCTGCAGCAATGGGAAGTCACGGAAGATTATCTTAAGGCAGAGATAACACAAATGTATTTGCTCTTTCAGAGACCATTCCGGCTTACTGTGGAGGATAAATGGTGAGGCCAATTGGGAAGGGATGGTACAAGATATAGAAATGTCTTAGCTCAGGCTGCTATAACAAAATACCATAGACTGAGTGGCTTAAACACAGATATTTATTTCTCATTATTCTGGAGGCTGGTAAGTCCAAGATCAAGGTACAAGAAGATTCAATTCTTGGTGAGGACTTTCTTCCTGGCTTGTAGATGGCCACCTTCTTATTGTATCCTTAACGAGAGAGACGGAGCTCTGGTTTTCCTTCCTCTTCTTAAAAGGGCACTAATCCTATCATGGGGCCTCCACCCTCATGACTTCATCTAAACCTAATTTCTTGCCAAAGGCCCCACCTCCTAATACCATCACAATGGGGGTTGGAGCTTCAGCATATGAATTTTGAGGGGAATACAAACATTCAATCCATAATAAGCAACTTACTGGGTGAAGAGGCTGAGAGGGAGGACTCATGATTCTCAGTTTCCCACTGAATGAATGGTGGTTCCATTAACCCCAAATAGATAGCACAAGAGGTTTTATTCTATACATTTATATGAAGTTGTAAAATTTCTTAGGAAGGGTTGTGGATCAATTGCTAAAGTCTACTTAATGTCTCTTGGAAGTACCTGGATGAAGTTCACCAGGAGACTTTTCAAAAGTGTCTTAAATGTTCCTATAAATATTGTGACATATTTATGTCATAAATCAGGATACATGGTAGGACATGTTGGGCACTAAAAACAGACATAATATTTAAAATGGGAACTGTTATGAAAAATCAGGAGTGTATAGTCACCGGATATAAAAATTACTTTGTTGTCTCATCTAGGTTCTCTTTTATCAAAGGTCTCTCTGAATAAAAATACTATCATTAGAATGTACATGTTTAAATAAACATGTCTCAGGTACAGCTAATCAGTCTATGGGTATTTCCTCATTTTCATCTTCAATAATAATTTCAAACTCCCTACTATACTTTTCTACAGAGCTATTAATAGGAAGCCTCCATCAGCTGACTTGAGTTTCCTCTCATTTTCCCAGTTGACATTCACTGGAGGTATTAATTGGAAATATAATGTCTAAAAGACATACGTAGTCTTCAAATTGAATACTCAGGCATTGAATAATCTTAACTTCCTGAAAATCAGCTCTGCAATCTGTAAAGTATCTAGCACACTCAAAATGTAGAGTACCTACAGGAAGGAAAACCATAGCATGGCAATGTCTTCCTGTTATTCCATACATGTTAGTGTGTTCTATTTTTTACAATGCTTGCTAAACTGGTTTTATGCTTGAAATAATTGTCACAAAGTTTCACAAAACTTTGGAAACACGATTAACCTAACAATATTGAGTGGGATACTATGGAGAATGCAAAGATGTATAAGACATGATTTCCTTCAGGCGTTTAATACTGATTAGAGGAAATAAGGCACATTCATGAAAAAGATAATAACATAAGCTACTATGTGATGTCAAACAATAGTTCTTTTTTTCATGCCTATGAATTCATTAGAGACAAGAAAAAAAGAAAAAATTTCACAAAAAATTGGCATTTTCTATGTAATGAAAGAAACTTTACCTCTAAAATACAAGCACAGAAAACAAAAAATATAAGTAAATGAAATATTTCAAGACTTACAATGTAAGAGTAAATTTTTTTTTTCAAACTTTTCTTTCAGATGCCGGGGGTACACGTGCAGGTTTGTTACATGGGTAAATTGTGTGTCACTGGGGTTTAGGGTACAAATGATTTCATAACCCACGTGGTGAGCATAGTACCTGACAGTTTTTCACTTCTCACCCTCCTCCCATCCTTCACCCTCAAGTAAAACCCAGTGCCTTGTTTTTCCCCTCTGTGTCCATGTGTACTCATTGTTAACTCCCACTTATAAGTTAGAACATTTGGGGTTTGGTTTTCTGTTCCTGCATTTATTTGCTTAGGACAATGGCCTCCAGTTGCATCCATGCTGCAAAGAACATGATTTCATTCTTTTTTATGGCTCCGTAATATTCCTTGGTGTATATGTACCACATTTTTTTAATCCAGTCCACTGTTGATGGACATAGGTTGATTCCATGTCTTTGCTATTGTGAAAATTGCTCGTTTGAATGGTCGTTCTGTTTTAAGTTCTTTGAGAAATCTCCAAACTATTTTCCACAGTGGCAGAACTAATTTACATTCCCACTAGCAGTGTATAAGCATTCTCTTTTCTTAACAACCTCACCAACATGTTATTTTTTTACTTTTTAAAAACAGCCATTTTGACTGGTGTGAGATGGTATCTCACCATGGTTTTGATTTTGATTTGCATTTCTCTATTAACTAGTGATACTGAGTGTTTTTCATATGCTTGTTGGCCACATGTGTGTATTCTTTTGAGAAGTCTCAGTTCATGTCCTTTGACCATTTTTTAATGGGTTGTGTTTTTTTGTTTGTTTTTTTTTTTGAGACGGAGTCTGGCTCTGTCTCCCAGGCTGGAGTGCAGTGGCCCTATCTCGGCTAATTGCAAGCTCCGCCTCCCAGGTTCACGCCATTCTCCTGCCTCAGCCTCCTGAGTAACTGCGACTATAGGAGCCTGCCACTACGCCCAGATAATTTTTTGTATTTTTAGTAGAATCGGGGTTTCACCATGTTAACCAGGGGTCTCAATCTCCTGACCTCGTGAATCGCCCGCCTCCGCCTCCCAAAGTGCTGGGATTACAGCCGTGAGCCACTGCTCCTGGCTGGGGTTGTTTGGTTTTTGCTTGTTGATTTAAGTTCCTTGTAGATTCTGGATATCAGGCCTTTGTTGCATGCATAGTTTGTAAATATTTTCTACCATTTTGTAGGTTGTCTGTTTACTCTGGCGAATAGTTCTAATGATAAGTATATACTTATACGCATAGTATGACAAATAGTACCAATAATAAGGAAGTAATATTTTTTCCATCAATGGGGTCAAAACGGCATTTGTTAATAAAATGGACTAAGAGTATTTACAGTATTTTTGTTCCTTTTTTTTTTTTTTTTTGATACAGGGTCTCACTGTTTGGTGGAGGCTGGAATTCAGTGGCATGATCATGGCCTCACTGCAGTCTCAACCTCCTGGCTCAAGCCATTCTCCCCAATAGGTAGGACTGTAAGCATGCCCCACCACACCCTGCTAGCATTATAGCTTTTATAATAACTTGATTATTTTCTTATTCAAAAAGTAATACATGTATGTACTTGCAGAAAATTTAGAAAAAACAAATAAGCAAAAAATAATGAGTTTTAGTATTATAAAGTAAATATTTTGACTGATAATGGTAGGCCAAGTTATCTGAACCAATCTTCCTACTAAAAGTAATTAGAAATGCTGGAAAAAATATAAAGAAGTAGTTTAAAAACATTGAAGACCTGAGAAAACTGGAACTCCGAGAAGTTGGTGAGGACAGAAGCCATTTGCTAAAGGCATGTGCTGATCCCTAGTAAATTTGAACTATCATTTTGATAGCCTTGTGGGACCAGGGACAGAGAAATCAAAGTGCCTGGCGAACAGAGCAGGCACTTTAATCGGCAATTTAGACTCACATAGTAAATTGAGATTCAAAAAAATACCCTTTTTGGGCAAGGTAAACCAGAGATAAACCACTGCTCCGTACACCAGTTAGGTTTACATCAAATGGAATCTCAGGCCTTGAACTTGAATTAAGATGGTCTCCAATCGGCAGGAGCCTTAGGCCCTACCAGAAATAAACAGAAATCCTCTCTAGAGGAAGATACCTTTGTCCTTGGCCTCAAATTATTACTTTAAATAATTTTTTTCAGGGAGCGTTCATTCTGGTTTTTGTTTTGTTTTGCTTTGTTTTTAGATGGAGTCTTGTGCTGTCACCCAGGTTGGAGTGCAGTGGTGTGATCTCAGCTCACTGTAACCTCCAACTCCCGTGTTCAAGCAATTCTCCTGCCTCAGGCTGCTGAGTAGCTGGCAAGTGCCACCACACCCGGCTAATTTTTTGTATTTTTAGTAGTGATGGGGTTTCACCATGTTAGCCAGGATGGTCTCGATCTTCTGACCTCGTGGTCCGCCCGCCTCAGCCTCCCAAAGTGCTGGGATTACAGGTGTGAGCCACTGTGCCCGGCAGGGGTTGGTTTTTTGTTTTTGTTTTTTTTGTTTGAGATGGAGTCTTGCTTTTGTCGCCCAGGCTGGAGTGCAGTGGTGTGATCTCTGTTCACTGCAACCTCCGCCTCCTGGGTTCAAGTGATTCTCCTGCCTCAGCCTTCAGAGTAGCTGGGATTATAGGTGCCTGCCACCATGCCTGGCTAATTTTTGTATTTTTAGTAGAGATGGGGTTTCACCATGTTGGCCAGGCTAGTCTCAAACTTCTGACCTCAGGTAGTTTGCCCCTCTTGGCCTTTTCATTCTGTTTTGTAGAATGGAGCCTAACCCCCACAAAATAAAAATAAAACAAATTTTCAAGTACAATGAGCAATGCACAAAGATATTCAGGCACATAAGGAAATCTGGTCCTGTGAGAAAGATTCAAAGGAAACAGCAGATATTAGAAACAGATCCACAGACTATGAAACAACTATGTATGTCTGTAATTAAAAAAATAAAAAGACAACTTGAAAATATCTTCAGGTAACAGAAAACTATCAAGGGATATAGCAGATTTAAAACAGACATTTTGACCAAATTGAGTAAATTTAACTAGTTTGTTTTTTCTCATATTTAAACTTATTAATTAAATTAATTTTTTTAGTCTTTTCAGTGTCATGTTTTAAAACCTAAATCAATGTACTATGGCCAAAAGTGTTAGTCTCAACCGCCATGGAGAATAAAAGTGGCATTACTGTTATTATCATTACATATTAGAAAAGTCACAGTATCTCAGCAAATAGTCATCATCAAGTCATAGTATTTTAACTTACAATGATACAGATTTATGATGTCCTTCCATTTGTACAAAGGTAATTAGTTCTGACACTTAAGTCAGTTATCTGACAATCTATCCAGCTTAAAGATACGAAACCAACCTTAAACCCACTGAAAAAAGAACTTACCACTAGATCCCTGTATCAGTCAGGAATAGCTTCAGCTGTGAGTAAAAAAGCCGAAATAACAATGGCTTAGTCTAGAGCTGAGGTGGCCCAGGACTCTTGTAGCTTCCATTCCCAAAGTCACCTCATGTTTCAACTGGACTACTCCAGTCATCACAACCACATTCCAGTCTGTCTGAAGGAAAAAAAGGATAATCAGGGGCAAAGGACCCATCAGCTGTCTTATAAAGAAGGTTTCCATGAACTGCCATACTCTGCTTACCTGTAAGAAAGAGAAAAGCATGGCCAGACATGGTGGCTCACCATGCTCATCCCAGCACTTTGGGAGGCCAAGGTGAGCAGATCACTTGAACCCAGGAGTTCAAGGCCAGCCTGGGTAACATAGTGAAACCTTGTCTCTACAAAAAATACAAAAATTAGCTGGGTGTAGTGGCACATACCTGTAGTCCCAGCTACTGGGGAGGCTGAAATATGAGGATCACTTGAGCCCAGAAGATCGAGGCTGCAGTGAGCTATGAGTGTGCCACTGCACTCCAGGCTGGGTGACAGAGCGAGACCCTGTCTCAAAAAATGAATGAGGAAAACAGCATCTGACATCTAAGAGCTGCCCGAGCAGTCACAGTAAAACTTGGTGTTTTCCTATTAAATATATGCAACTGCAAAGAATACCAACATTTGACAAAGCCATTCTGTGATCATGATGGATCAATATAAACACAAAACTACACCATAATTATACCTGAATACAGACAAAAACATGAACATTGTCCAAACTGCAAAGTGACCAAATATCTCCCTGTTCTGCCTAATATGGTTTGTTACCAATTATAGCTCTAACTATGTTTCATTTCATATCAAATGTTTTAACATACCCAATCATAGAATTGCCTTTGCTTCCTGATGGTATCCAATCCAGAGTAAAGCTCTGGTTCCTTCAGCCCTTCCTAAAATCGTCTAAAGCAAGGCAAATCTTATTTAAAGCCTTTCTAATACCCTCTTTACTGAGACACCCATAGTTCCCCATGGTGTGTGTTCTCTCTTATAACAACAAGCAGTAAACCCACCTTATTCAACCACTAGCATAGTCCTGTGGTTTTTGGGTGGAGGGCATTGACACACATCTATCATTGGCAATAAATTAGTTATAGGGTCATACTCATTTGCAGGAGTTGCTGAGAAATGTAGTCTTTTCCTTGGGTCATCATGTGCTCACTGAAAATTGGGGTTTCTATTGTCATATAAAGGAGGTAGTGTAAGAGTCAACTAACCATCTCTTCCTCAATTTCCAAACTAAAGAAAGCCAAGAGGCTTTTAAAAATGTCACCATCAGGCCAGGCGTGGTGGCTCACACTTGTAATCCCAGCACTTTGGGAGGCTGAAGTGGGTGGGTTGCCTGAGCCCAGGAATTTGAAAACAGCCTGGGCAACAAAATGAAACCCATCTCTACAAAAAAATAAAAAATAAAAAATTAGCCAGGCATGGTGGCATATGCCTGTAGTCCTAGCTACTCAAGGAGGCTGAGGTGGGAAGACTGCTTAAGCCCAGGAGGCCGGGGCTGCAGTGAGCTGCAACACCAGTGCATTCCAGCTTGGGCAACACAACAAGACCCCGTCTCAAAAAAAAAAAAAAGTCACCATCTAAAGTAAATGTGTGCTAAGAAGCCAGAAGAGCAAGAAGAGTTGAAAATGAATAAATAAGCCATGTAATTGACAGAGTCAAGAAGCCAAATTGTAGGTTCAATCTCTTTCAAAATAGGGAAAGATGTCCCAAATGAGAAAAGCATAGACTCTACAAAGGAGGGCAGGCCAAGCACAAAACAGAAATTAGTTGGGCCAAAACTAAACACAAAGAATATGTTGCAGAATAAGACCTTTGTAAGCTCCATCCCAACAGGAGAAAACAAACAAACAAGGAAATGATTGTTGGTGTTAAGTGCTGTATAAATAAACACTGCTAATTCTGAGTTACCATGTAAGCAAAAATGGAGGGAAGGACTGGTTCTTTCTGGGAAATGGAAGAAATGTTGGTGCCAGTCTCACAGGGGAGATATTATCTTAGTTATGCTTTGAAAAATGGGTAGGAATCTACTAACATAATATAGGTTGTAAAAAGAGAATAATAAATGAATGGATTATTCTACATTTGGTGTACAGAAAGGTTATCATTTTTGAAAAAGAATGCTGCCAATATGATGAGGTTTTTAAATTAATTAGAGTGAGGCCGGGAGCAGTGGTTCACACCTGTGCTCCCAGCATTTTGGGAGGCCAAGACAGGTGGATTGCGTGAGTCCAGGAGTTTGAGACCAGCCTGGCCAACGTGGTGAGACCCCGTTTCTGTAAAAAAAATTTTTTTTAATTAGCTGAGTGTGTGGTGCTTGCCTGTAGTCCCAGCTACTGGGGAGGCTGAGGTGGGAGAATCACCCGAGCCTGGGAGGCAGAGAATGCAGTGAGCCTAGATTGCACCACTATACTCCAGCCTGGGCAACAGTGAGACCCTGTCTCAATAATAATAATAATAATAACAGTGATTCTTGTCTAGATTTTCCTGTTGAGAAGTTGCCTTCGATGGCCTTGGGTCAGCTCTTTGTGTTTCTATTTGCTACAGGTAAGCTCATTAGACTTTTTAAATAGGCAGCAAAACAGATATTCCTGGGTTCATCACTTAACAAAAAAAGTCATTGTTGCCTGTTCACTCTGATGGTAGTTTCTTTTGCTGAGAATGGGAGAAAATTTTTGCAATCTACTCATCTGACAAAGGGCTAATATCCAGAACCTACAAAGAACTCAAACAAATTTACAAGAAAAAAACAAACAACCCCATCAAAAAGTGGGCAAAGGATATGAACAGACATTTCTCAAAAGAAGACATTCATACAGCCAACAGACACATGAAAAAATGCTCATCATCACTGGCCATCGGAGAAATGCAAATCAAAACCACAATGAGATACTATCTCACACCAGTTAGAATGGCAATCATTAAAAAGTCAGGAAACAACAGGTGCTGGAGAGGATGTGGAGAAATAGGAACACTTTTACACTGTTGGTGGGATTGTAAACTAGTTCAACCATTATGGAAAACAGTATGGCGATTCCTCAAGGATCTAGAACTAGATGTACCATATGACCCAGCCATCCCATTACTGGGTATATACCCAAAGGATTATAAATTATGCTGCTATAAAGACACATGCACACGTATGTTTATTGCAGCAGTATTCACAATAGCAAAGACTTGGAATCAACCCAAATGTCCATCAGTGACAGATTGGATTAAGAAAATGTGGCACCTATACACCATGGAATACTATGCAGCCATAAAAAAGGATGAGTTTGAGTCCTTTGTAGGGACTTGGATGCAGCTGGAATCCATCATTCTTAGCAAACTATCACAAGAACAGGAAACCAAACACCGCATGTTCTCACTCATAGGTGGGAACTGAACAATGAGATCACTCGGACTCAGGAAGGGGAACATCACACACTGGGGCCTATCATGGGGAGGGGGGAGGGGGGAGGGATTGCATTGGGAGTTATACCTGATGTAAATGACGAGTTGATGGGTGCAGCACAGCAACATGGCACAAGTATACATATGTAACAAACCTGCACGTTATGCACATGTACCCTACAACTTAAAGTATAATAATAATAAATAAATTAAAAAATTAAAAAAAAAAAGTCATTGTTATAAACTTAGTTTCATGAGTGTTTCTTCAAGGATGCTTGTTAAAGTCCCATCAAAGAAAGGATCCCATGGCCTAATGAAGATGTACCTCCACCTTGGGATGGCCTAATGAAGATGTACCTCCACCTTGGGATATTTTGCAGACCAAAATAAGGCAGGAGTGATGAAGAAGTAGAAAGAGAACAATGTTCTCTTGTATGTTGGTCTGCCACTAAATGCAATATTAGATGATTGATTTCTATAGCTAATGAATGGTAACAGTAGCTAACATTTTTGATCATTTATATGCATTATTTCATTTGAATTAATACATTTAACAATTCTATGAATTAGTTATAATTCATCCTAATTTACAGATATCCAAGGTCACATAGTATGCAAGTGGCAGATTTGACGTTTGGACACAGGCATTTAAATTTTAGAATTTGCACTGTTAATCATAAAGCCTATGATACTTTCGATTTACAACATATACCAAACAATATACCAGTATATTATTTGTAAGTGAAGAGTCAAGTAAATATTGTGTTTAAGGACAAAAAAAAAAGAGAAAGAAATCAGCTGTTTTGAGCAAACATTATATGCCAAACACTGTACTGTGTGCTTTCCTTATATTATCTCATTTATTTATTTATTATTTGAGGCAGAGTCTTGCTCTGTTGCCCAGGTTGGAGTGAAGTGGTGGGATCTCAGCTCTCTGTAGCCTCCGCCTCCCAAGTTCAAGCGATTCTCCTGCCTCAGCCTCCCAAGTAGCTGGGACTACAGGTGTGTGCCACTGCGCCTGGCTAATTTTTGTATTTTTGGTAGGACAGGGTTTCACCATGTTGGCCAGGCTGGTCTCCAACTCCCAACCTCAGATGATCTGCCCACCTCGGCCTCTCAAAGTGCTGAGGTTACAGTGGTGAGCCACTGCACCCAGCCTTATAATTTAATTTAATTTAATTTTCAAATCACCTGTTACAAATCACCTCCTACAAACAGGTATAATTTTTCAGTCCCCTTTTACAGAAATGGCAACTAAAATCCAAACAGCTTAGATAACTTACATGAGGTAACTTCAGGTCTGTCTGACAGTAACATTGATGCTGTTAATCACCATGAAGCGCTACCTATATATTCACAGTGGTGTTTCAACACTGAACAAGGTATTTGCAATTTTTGGTAATAACATTTCTAGGTTAAGTCAACTTTTAACTTTCTACATTTTTTTCTTTTATTCAAAAACATTTACAGGTTTATCATATTGCCTACAAATGTCACTTAGAGAATGGAGAATCATTTTAATATTAAAATAAAATACAACAAAAATTATTATATTTGCTCAGAAATTATCTGATACTTTAAGATATTCTAAAGCTAACCATAAATGACTTTTAAATTATGCTATTCTGGATGATTCACAATACTATTCCCTTCTGTTAATGGAAATGTAAAATTAATAGCATCTTTAAAATTCAGAATTTATGTAAAGTGCATTCACAAATCACAATTAATACTCATGCCCCTCTAACTAATGTTTTCCTCATTTGAGTTTTGGATGTCGCAAAATACCAGAATTACAGAATCTGAAAGCAGGGCGAAACTTCTTAAAATTATGTAGTCCAACATCATTTTACAGATGAGGAAACTGAGGCTTCAAGAGATTAAAATAATTTGTCCAATGTGATGAAACAGGTAGTGCCAAGGAGGGGCTGGAGGAGGCCTTCCTACTGCCAGCCCTCACCCGGCCGTATTAAACATAATACCGTCTAAATAAGTAAACACACGATCTAAATAGAAATGAACTTGCTATGTAATAAAACTTGAAGACCCTAAAATCTTTTAGAAGCCCCCCAAATCACTTTAGATTTACTTAGATAAAAACAGTGTGTTTGTGTGCAGTCGTAGATCATATTGCGCTTTTTTTTTTTTTTTTTTTTTAGACGAAGTCTCGCTGTCGCCCAGGCTGGAGCGCAGTGGGGTGATCTCAGTTCACTGCAACCTCCACCTCCTGGATTCAAGCAATTCTCCTGTCTCAGCCTCCTGAGTAGCTGGGACTACAGTTGCACACCACCACACCCGGCTCAGATCATGCCAGTGGTCATTCACTTTCTACATATATTTTCAATGAACAAAATAAAGTAAAATACACTCATTATAAATAGTTTTTTAAATAATGTAAAGACTGAGCATGGTGTCTAGTGCCTGTAATCCAAACACTTTGGGAAGTTGAGGAAGGAGCCCAGGAATTTGAAAACAACCTGGGCAAAATAGGGAAACCCCGCCTATACAATTTTTTTTTTTTTTTTAAGTAGCCAGGCACAGTGGTGCACACCTGTAGTCCCAGCTACTTGAGAGGCTGAGCTGGGAGTATCCCTTGAGTCCAGAGGTCGAGGCTGCAGCGAGCTGTGGTTGGGCTACTGCACTCCAGCCTGGGTGGCAGAGCGAGACTCTGTCTCAAAAATAAATAAATAAAATTAAAACAATGTAAAATACATAGTGAACATCTCTCTTAACCTCCCCTTTCTGCTTTAATATGATTTTTCCAGACACTATTTAATCTGTTTTCAAAACATTTATAAATGTTATATATATGTCTTTCTGTACATATATATGTATGTGTATTTATCTATACACGCACACATATGTATATATATGTAAACACACATTTATGTAAATATAGGGAAATCATACAGGTTTTAAAAATGTTTCAGCACATATAAATCTACATCTTTTTCAAAATAATAGACCATACAGTATTTCACAATACGAATGTACCATAACTTATTAAACCATACTCTTATTGAAAGACATTTAAATCTTTTCATTTTGGTGAATATCCTTACTTACAGATGTTTGAATAAATGTAAAAGTGTTTCTATAGAATAAATTTCTATAATTTATGTTAAATAATATCTATAAAAGTTCTTTTAAATACTACCAAATTGCCTTCCACAAAAGCCATATCAACTTACCCTGAAATTCACTTTTGATTATAGTTGCTCCCATGTAAACATTCTAACATCCCAGAACTAAGCAAAAATCCCTCTATGCCATATCCTGTTCATGAAACAGTGGAAACAAAAGAATATATAAGCCGTTTCCAAAGCATAATGACAATTCCATCTTTAGCCTATAAACAGGAAGTGACACCAGGATAAAAGCATGACTTCCTTTATTTTCTCAATGAGAAAAGCGTAGCAGACACCCTCACCTCACACTCCTGTTCCTTTTCCACCCAAAAAAAATCAAGCAACTGAATAACCAGGCTGCCACCAATGGATAACCACATTTGCAAGTGAAATCAAGGTTGACATTTTAACCAAATGAAAACAAGAGAGCTGGTAGAAACTCACAATGTCTTATAAACTACTGCTCAGACATTTTGTGTATCATGTCTGCTCACACTCCATTGGCCAATGCATGACATATGGTCACACTCTACATAATCCTCTTTTAGGAAACCTATACTTGGGAACACTCACTGCAGCCTACTGTAGGTGACTGTTCTTTTTATGTTGTGGATGTGATGAGGAGGTAAGAAGAAAGGAATTGCCACAGTTGAGATCTTACTCTTCTGATAGGACAAATGCTTTAAAGATAATTAGATATCAGCACAGAAGAGTAGAGAAAAAAAGACAGATGACAATGCAGTGATACTGCAATCAAATTGCAGTGCTGGGCTACTAATGAGCATGGGGTTTCTGGGTTGATGAAAATGTTCTAAAATTAGATTGTGGTGACGGTTGCCTAACTCTGTAAATACTAAAAACCACTGGAGATACATTTGAAAAGGGTGCATTTTTCATGGTATGTGAATTACAGTTCGACAAAACTGTTATTAAAAAATTGCATTCTGGGGCCGGGCATGGTGGCTCATGCCTGTAAGCCCAGCACTTGGGGAAGCCGAGGCGGGTGAATCGCGAGGTCAGGAGATCGAGACTATCCTGGCTAACACGGTGAAACCTGGTTTCTACTAAAAATACAAAAAATTAGCCGGGTGCGGTTGCGGGGGCCTGGAGTCTCAGGGGGGCTGAAGCAGGAGAATGGCGTGAACTCAGGAGGCGGAGCTTGCAGTGAGCCAAGATGGTGCCACTGCACTCCAGCCAGGGCAAGAGTGAGGCTCCGTCTCAAAAAATAAATAAATAAATAAATTGCTTTCTGGATTGTAAACTAGTACCTTCTATAACTTGAAAAATTTTTTTCTTGGATACTGTGAAAAATATACATTCAGAGAAGTTATAGGTGATATTTTAAGAACTCTATTTTATCACATTTCAAATAAATGTAATATACCTATGAAGTTTTTAAGCTTTCTATTGTGGAAGATTTCAAACACATACTCTGCTAGAACAGTATAATAAAGCCCATATATGTATTGTTCTGCTTCAACAATTATCAACTAATTTTGTTTTCTCTGTACTTCAGATTATTTGAAGTCCTAAGTAGCATATTTTATCTGAAAATATTTAGTACATTTATCTAAAAGATAAGGACTCCACCACTGAAACATAATCATAGTGCCATTTTGCACATCCAAAAAACAAGTTACTTTTTAGTATTATCAAATATTCTTATTTTCCTAATTGTCCTATAAATAATATTTTTGTGAAATCTTTTTTCACTTGAAAGAAAATCTGGTAATGTGAATTATAAAATAATTACAATATTCAGAGCAAGAAAATAGCATTCCTAAAAATAGACCTAAACTATTTCCCATAAAAGGCTAAACATTTGAAAGGGAACTTCTTTTGCTCCCTTGATGATGTATCTATACTTTGATATGTAAATAGAAGTGTGTGTGTATGTGTGTGTGTGTCTGCAGGTGGTTACCTTTGAGAAAGAGGAACAGAGGGGAGGGGGAAGATTTTTAATTTATTCTCTATACTATTTGAATCTTCTAACTATTGCTATGTATTACTTTTCTTTAAAAACTAAACAGTAAAATGAATTCTCTAGGTTTTTCATTTTTTGCTGTCTTTTTAATTTCCTCTATTAAAATATGATGTTGCTTTTTAAATACAGTGAGAGAAAAGACTGAAGTGAAGAACAAGAGTTGGTTGGTATAAGATGCAGCCAAGAGTTCACATACACCATTGAGCCCTATATACTTGCTAAGAATAGGCTGCAAATTAGCATCTAGACTTTCTAGCAATCTGTAAGAAGAGACTAAGCTGATGAGATACGCAAGATATACATTTTATGAGAGAAAAGCAAACAAATTGCTCTGGACAAGCGTAACTAGTACTCTTAATAAAGCCAGAAGAAAATTTCTCCTAAAGGTTCTCACAGAAGATACTGCTTAGTAAAGAACATGCAGTCTACACTAACTATAGCTGAATACAGAGGTTTTAAGGTTGTCTTCTAACATCCCTAAATATAGGCTGATGAAAACCACCAGAGTGAAACTGGTAAAAATAATACACAAACGGCAGCAGCATGATGTGAGCCTGGCATGCAGTTCTCTGCTGATCTGACTGACTAGGATATTTATAGGAATCACAAATGCCGATGACTACACGAGCCAGGTAGGTAATTTAGTGAGGAAAGCCTGCTGCCTATGAGATGATGGTGTGCATGTGTGTGCACGTGTGTGTGCGCGCGCGCGTATGTGGACTGTGACCATGAAAAACCCTGGCCCTAACTAAATGGAGCAGCAGCCATTTTTTAGCTCCAGCAGATGTTGCCATGTGGGGATACCATTATATTGTTGCCAGATCTTCTATATCTGACACCTCAATTTTTCAGTGTTGGCTAAAATATTTTAAAATATTGTGTGGGTCAAACAAAATAATTCCATGGGCTATATTGATCCGAGTTTGTGACTGCTTATCTAAAGGAATGAATTGATATCATATCTTTCAGGTATTCCTCACCAGCATACTTCTCTCAGCACATATATGTGTTTTAATTATTTTCTAAGTCAGGGGTATGATTGACTTTCTTTTGCAAGAATAGAGTTGCTTAAGTAACATGGGTTCCTGAATAGAAAATCAAAAAGAAAATGAAGGTAATTTATTGTATTTATTTATTTATTTATTTTTGTATTTTTGGAGATGGAGTCTCGCTCTGTCACCTAGGCTGGAGTGCAGTGGCGCGATCTCGGTTCACTGCAAGCTCCGCCTCCTGGGTTCACGCCATTCTCCTGCCTCAGTCTCCGGAGTAGCTGGGACTACAGGCACCCGCCACAACGCTCAGCTGATTTTTTGTATTTTTTTGTAGAGACGGGTACACCATGTTAGCCAGGATGGTCTTGATCTTCTGACCTCGTGATCTGCCTGCCTTGGCCTCCCAAAGTGCTGGGATTACAGGCGTGAGCCACCGCGTCCTGCCCATTTATTTTCAATCACTTGATGATTCAATTTTTATGAAATGATTAAATGATTAGCAGAGTATTAATTTTAGAACTGGCCTTCTTTCATGGTGCTCTTGGAACTGACCCCGAAGAGGCTTAGCTTATTTAAGAGAGGCCAAAAATGATCTGGTGTCAGCACTCAGAGGGCACTTTCTTCTCATTTTTGTTCTTGCATTTATACTTCCCACCAGTGATATTAATGCTGATATTCTCTTATTCATATGTAGCCAGTTCAGAGTTCACAGATAATGTGATTGGAAGATTTGACTTCTAATTTTATTACAACCAACCAGTATCATAGAAATGTCTATGTGTGACTGCACAGGTGCTCTAGTTCTTACACAGTGGCTTCTGTACCTAAAGCCCTTCTGATGCATGCATGTCACTAAGGCTGAGTCGAGGAAAATGCTCCAATAAAGTGATCATTAGGGTGTTCCTGAGGACAACAAAAATTTACATAGCTCTTGGACCGACAAGGATCATATTTCAAGATGGCTTCAAATATTCAGTTAATCAAAATCAACCTCACAAGACTACATCCAGATAAAAACTTTGGAGACCATGCCCAGAAATATGTCAGATTTATTTTTTTCTACTATAAATCCAGGGAAGATTTAAGATTTTTAAAAATTTTTCTGTAAAATAAAATGATTTATAGTAATAACTAAAGAAATTTTCTAGAGTATGTGGAATACGTGGCATCGCGTTAATGGTGTACATATTTCCATTTAGAGCTGTTTGATATGTTTGAAGTTAACAACCATTATACTGTCACCACAGTATGGCAGTAAATTACTAAATAAACACACATTCCCAGCATTTACCTCTTCTGTTAGAGTATTGTTTATCAAGAGTTTTCTTCAAATTTAAGCTTTAACATTATGTACCCAGACATAATTTTAGCTTTTATTATAAGAATTGCTAAATTAAGATGATTTTAATTTGGATTAAGTTTCACAATGTATAATTATTTATCTGTATTCATTCTAAAAAGATTTGAAGTAGTTTATAATAAAGTATAGAGGCATATATTTTTTTAAAAACACACGAGAAAAAGAACAACATTCAGTTTAGGAATAGAGTGGTAGGACTGGAAGGCGTAGGGATAGTGAATTATTAACCTGAAAACTTAAGCATGAATAGCTGCTAAAATTTAGTAGAAAACCTTGGGAGGCTGAGGCAGGCAGATCACCTGAGGTCAGGAGTTCAAGACCAGCCTGGCCAACATGGCAAAACCCTGTCTCTACTAAAAATACAAAAATTAGCTGGGCATGGTGGCAGGTGCCTGTAATCCCAGCTACTTCGGAGACTGAGGCAGGGAGAATTGCTTGAACCCGGGAGGCAGAGATTGCAGTGAGCCGAGGTCGTGCCATTGCACTCCAGCCTAGGCGACAGAGCAAGATTCTGTCTCAAAAAAAAAAAAAAAGAAGAAGAAGAAATAAATATTGCCTAGCATTCAACTCTACGAATTTACCTCACGGATCTTGTTAAGGACATTGAAGAAACACAATTATCATCAAATTACAATTTTATAAAAAATACCAAAACATCCCTCATGTGGTCATTTCCACATAGGCTTTTGGCAAAAGTTTAAGAACATAATGTTAAATAGATTTCTGTGAAAGCTGAAGAAATGCAGATTGACTTTGTCATTTTGGGGTAATGGTAATGTGAACGGTAATAGACTTAGTAATTTCTATGCCTCTTGGAGTATCCCATGTAGTAAACAACAACGATATTGAATACAACACATTTTTAAGACTCACAAACCTTCTGAGATCTCTTATTTTCATTTATTCAGGCAGTACTTACTGATGTTATGACATATATGCCTGTTCTGTACAGGCCCTAGAATTTTCATGAACATATCTCATCTTTAGATGGTCCTTAAGTATTTATATATAACATGCACATTCACCTGGCCTAAGGAAGGGTTATACTTACTATTAATTCTCTCTCTGATATGTATACACATTAAATTCTATATTCAACTAAAATTTTCATGAAATCTATAGATAATTTTTACCTATAGCAAGGTGAAGATATGCACTTACAAAGTAAAAAGCTTCAACAAAACTACATGAGTCATAAATCCCACCACCATCCAGTCATCCAATTCAGTCGTGCTTAATTCTTCCATTTCCTGTAGACTTCCTTACTCCCAGCAAATCAGTGATTAGAATATCTTTATTTCCTCACTTCCTGTATCATTCAGGATCCAGAGAGTAGAACTACGAGGAGAGATACATACATACATACATATAATATGTATTATATATGTACACATAAATATTCCCTCTCCCTCCCCATCTTCTATTCCTGTCCCCCCTACACTCCTCTCTCCCTCTTCTATTTATTAAGAAAGGGATATATTAAAGGGATCTGACCTGTAATTGTGGGAGCTGGTTGAATATTCTCTATAAGGCTGTTTGCTGTCTTTGCCTCAGATGCCAAAGATTGAAGTCCACTGCCTGCTACCTCCACTGCCACTCCCAGCTCCAAATCTTCATCACCTCTTGATTATACCATTTTTTGCTTGATCTTCTTGTTCCTGCCTTTGCTTCAGTACTATTATCCACAGAGCATACAGCGATCCTTTTATAAGTCAGATCATTTCATTTCTCTACTTGAACCCTCTAATGCTTCCTCTTTCACTCACATTAAAAATCAAAGTATGTTCATTTGAATGATCCAGGAGGCTCTACACAGCACTCTTAATCATTATGATAGGCTGCTGTATTAATCTGTTTTCATGCTGCTGATAAAGACATACCCAAGACTGGGCAATTTACAAAATAAAGAGGTTAATTGGACTTACAGTTCCACATGGCTTTGGATACCTCACAATCATGGCAGAAGGCAAGGAGGAGCAAGTCATATCTTATGTGGATGGTGGCAGGCAAAGAGAGAGCTTATGCAGGCAAACTCCCATTTTTAAAGTTATTAGATCTCATGAGACTTATTCACTATCACAAGAACAGCATGGGAAAGACTTGCCCCTGTGATTCAATTACCTCCCAAAAGGTTCCTCACACAACACATTGGAATTGTGGGAGTTGCCATTCAAGATGAGGTTTGGGTGGTGACACAGCCAAACCATACCATTCTGCCCCTGGCCCCTTCCAAATCTCATGTCCTCACATTTCAAAACCAATCATGGGGTCCCAACAGTCCTCCAAAGTCTAAGCTCATTTCATCATTACCTCAAAAGTCCACAGTTCAAAGTCTCATCTGAGACAAGACAAGTCCCTTCTGCCTATGAGCCCGTAAAAAATCAAAAGCAAGTTAGTTACTTCCTAGATACAATGGAGGTGCAGTCATTGGGTAAATGCAGCCATTCCAAATGGGAGAAATTGGCCAAAACAAAGGAACTACTGGCCCCACGCAAGTCCATAGTCCAGTGGGGCAGTCATATCTTAAAGTTCCAAAATGGTACCCTTTGACTCCATGTCTCACATCCAGGTCATGTTAATGCAAGACATGGGTTTCCATGGCGTTGGGCAGCTCCGCCCCTGTGGCTTTGCAGGGTACAGTCTCCCTCTTGGCTGCTTTCATGGACTGGTGTTGAGTATCTGCTGCTTTTCCAGGCGCACAGTGCAATCTATCAGTAGATCTACCATTCTAGGGTCTGGAGGATGGTGGCCCCAGTAGGGACTCTGTGCAGGGGCTCTGACCCTGCATTTCCCTTCCGCACTGCCCTAGCAGAGGTCCTCCATGAGGGCCCCACCCCTGCAGCAAACTTCTGCATGGACAGCCAGGCATTTCCATACATCTTCTGAAATCTAGTCGGAGGTTCCCAAACCCCAGTTCTTGGCTTCTCTGCACTTGTAAGCTAAACACCACATGGAAGCTGCCAAGGCTTGGGGCTTGCACCCTCTGAAGCCATGACCTGAGCTCTACATTGGTCCCTTTCAGCCATGGCTGGAGCAGCTGGGACACAGGGCACAAAGTCCCCAGGCTGCACACAGCCCAGCCTATGAAACCACTTTTTCCTCCTAGATCTCCAGGCCTGTGATGGGAGAGACTGCCATGAAGACCTCTGACATGCCCTGGAGACATTTTCCCCATTGTCTTGGGGAATAACATTCGGCTCCTTGTTACTTATGCAAATTTCTGCAGCTGGCTTGAATTTCTCCTCAGAAAATGGGATTTTATTTTCTGTCGTATTTTCAGGCTGCAAATTTTCTGAACTTTTATGCTCTGCTTCCCTTATAAAACTGAATGCCTTTAAAGCACTCAAGTCACCTCTTGAATGCTTTGCTGCTTAGAAATTTCTTCTGCCAGATACCCTAAATCATCTCTCTCAAGTTCAAAGTTCCACAAATCTCTAGGGCAGGGGCAAAATGCTGCCAGTCTCTTTGCCAAAACATAACAAGAGTCACCTTTGCTCCAGGACCCAACAAGTTCCTCATCTCCATCTGAGACCACCTCAGCCTGGATTTCATTGTCCATATCATTATCAGCATTTTGGTCAAAGCCATTCAACAAGTCTCTAGGGAGTTCCAAACTTTCCCACATTTTCCTGTCTTCTTCTGAGCCCTCCAAACTGTTCCAGCCTCTGCCTATTACCCAGTTCCAAAGTTGCTTCTACATTTTCAGGTATCTTTTCAGCAGCACCCCACTCTACTGGTACCAATTTACCTTATTAGTCTGTTTTCATGCTACTGATAAAGACATACCCGAGACTGGGCAATTTACAAAAGAAAGAGGTTTATTGGACTTAGAGTTCCACATGGCTGGGGATGCCTCACAATCATGGTGGAAGGCAAGGAGGAGCAAGTCACATCTTACGTGGATGGCAGCAGGCAAAGAGAGAACTTGTCCAGGCAAAGTCCCGTTTTTACAGCCATCAGATCTTGTGAGACTTATTCACTATCACAAGAATAGCATGGGAAAGACCTGCCCCCATGATTCAATTACTTCCCACCAGGTTCCTCCTGCAACACATTGGAATTGTGGGAGTTACAATACAAGATGAGATTTGGGTCGGGGCACAGCCAAACCATATCAGCTGCCATATGTATTATGACAGCTGTGGTAAATTTTATGGAGAAAATTAAAACATGGTAGTGAAAGTGAGAATTTTGTGGGATAGCTTAGGTTACCATTTCAGTAGAATAACTCTTCCTGCAGAGATTCTAATAGAGAACTTGAGAGCTCTACGAAGTCTCTTCTTTACTTTGCCTCTTTGTTTTAGCACTTTAAAACATTATTATTTTGTTTTGAAAACATAATTAACTTTGGGGCAGATTTTTTTTTTTTTACTATATATTCAGATATCTATTAAGAAAGTTTTTTTTGTGAAGTGTAGTACTCACTTGTATGTTTTCTAAATTATTATTTAAAATTATTTCTGTAACTAGCATGGAGTGAATGCATGTTTGGCTAGTATCCATCCATGCTTTTCAGATAGAAAGAACTGCACAGCATTCATTGTAAGATGCAACATGAATAAATGCAGTTTGTAAAGTTATAGGGATGAATTAGTCACATTTTCCGTAACTGCTCATCTCAGAATTATTCACACATATGTTATTCCTTTAAACACACATCCTAATTCCAAAATAATTGGTCACAATAATTGGTCACAAAATGACCTTTCCTTTTTTTTGCATGCTTGTTCATAATGAGGTCTTCAAAGGGAAATAACCATGTGCATCTTTGTTTTCATTGTTTTCATATTATAGTTATTTAATAAATATTTGTTGTCTAAATAAAAAAAAGAAAATTATGTAAGTCTAGTTTGGGAAGAACATTTTATATTGCTAAGAATACAAACAATTAAAATAATAATAGGCAAGGGATTTAAAATATCCAGAAAAAGGCTGGGCACAACAGCTCATGCCTGTATTCCCAGCACTTTAAGAGGCCGAGGAAGGCTGATCACAAGGTTAGGAGATCAAGACAATCCTGGCCAATATGGTGTAACCCTGTCTCTACTAAAAATACAAAAATTAGTTGGGTGTGGTGGTGTGTGCTTGTAATCCCAGCTACTCGGGAGGCTGAGGCAGGAGAATCACTTAAACCAGGGGGTTGGAGGTTGCAGTGAGCTGAGATCGCACCACTGCATTCCAGTCTGGTGACACAGCAAGACTCCATCTCAAAAAAAAAAAAAAAAAAAAAATTTTCAGAAAAAGTTTCAGACTCTCATAAAATGTATCTGGCTATTTAAACCAGCCATTTGTATTTCTGATAAAAGCAGGTGATTCTGGTCAAGTTCATATGTATTTATTTTGAACATTGGCTTTGGGAATTCAGACAGCTAACTCCATAGTCCATAGTTTTATACATGCCAGGTAGTCCATATGGATCTAACTCCATAGTCCATAGTTTTATACATGCCAGGTAGTTTTGATCATAATGGGTAATAAAAGATGAAAAATAAAATGTTGAAATGCAAGACCTATATTTAACTCCAAAGCATAGACCCAACAATTTTCTCAACTCCTGTCCCTTGCTTTTGTGGTAAATTTTGTGTGATGTTACTTTGAAATAGATGAGGAGCCTCTCCAAAGACAGTCAGCAAAAAGGATGATATTAACTTTATTGAGTCTCTCCTACAAGAGACTTGTATGAGGCATTATGGTGGACATTTTTAATTTTTTTTTTTTGTTTGTTTTTTTGAGACAGAATTTCACTCTGTCTTCAAGACTAGAGTGCAGTGGCATGATCTCGGCTGACTGCAACCTCTGCCTCCCGGGTTCAAGTGATTCTCCTGCCTCAGCCTCCCGAGTAGCTGGGATTACAGGTGCCCACCCCCACGCCCTCTTAATTTTTATATTTTTAGTAGAGACGGGGTTTCACCATGTTGGCCAGGCTGGTCTTGAACTCCTGACCTCAGGTGATCCGCCTGCCTCAGCCTCCCAACATTTTTGATAGATTTTACATGTTGAATATCCCTTATCCAAAATGCTTAGGACCGGAAGTGTTTCAGATTTTGTATTTTTTCAGATTTTTGAATACTTGCATATACATAATTGGGATATTTTGGGGATGGACCCAAGTTTAAACGCGAAATTCATTTATGTTTCATAAACACCTTATATATATATATATAGCCTTAAGGTACTTTTGCACAATATTTTAAATAGTTTTGTGCATGAACAAAGTTTGTATACATTAAACAATGTGAAAGCAAAGGTGTCACCGTCTCAGCCACTCATGTGGAAATACATGGTTGTTTGGCATCACTATTGTTCCTCTGAATTTATATGCTACCAAAAACCCATCATTTTCTTATACTTATTCACATATAAATATTAACAGTCAAATAAAATGACCTACCATTAATACAGTGAAAAATAATGTGTTCAGGATAACTAAGCAGCACAGTAGCATCACCAGAATACCTGCACTGGCTGCTAAACGACAGCAACTACAAACAACAGCAGGCTTGCTGTCTCCACCTATGACGCTGTGTTTTGATTAAAAGGTCACTGTAGGCTGGGCGCAGTGGCTCACGCCTGTAATCCCAGCACTTTGGGAGGCCGAGGCGGGCAGATCTCGAGGTCAGGAGATTGAGACCATTCTGGCCAACATGGTGAAACCCTGTCTCTATAAAAAATACAAAAATTAGCAGGGTGTGGTGGTGTGCACCTGTAGTCCCAGCTACTCAGGAGGCTGAGGCAGGAGAATCGCTTGAACCCAGGAGGCAGAGGCTGCAGTGAGCCAAGATCATGCCACTGCACTCCAGCATGAGCGAGACTCTGTCTCAAAACAAAAAACAAAAAACAAAACAAACAAACAAAAAGTGACTGTACACTATATTTTATTTTATTTTTTTTTAGGTGAGAAGAAACATCAGAAGCACTTGAAGGACCAGGGAGGTGGGTGCTCCAGAGATGGGGAGGCAATCTGCTAAATGGCTTTTTAGAAAATTTCCTCCAGAGTTATCTGTCTCATTAATAATGGTTTTTGTCTTAGAATTTTCTCTTTCATTTTATAAACTGACATGATTTCTTGTTCAATTATGAATGTACACTGATCTAGTCCTTCAATAATTCATCACACATTTTAACCATGTCTTCTATAGGCGCCTTTTCTTTGGTGTTAATGACTTCATCTTCATCGTCACTATCTGGATCATCTTGATTCAGAACCATTTCAGCTATTTCAGCTATTTCACCATTGGTCAATGAATGAACAACTGGAGGCTCATTATCAATGTTAAAAGCTTCTTTGATATCTACTTCTTGCAGCTTACTGATGCATTCTGAAGGTATATTATTTTGCATATATAAAGAGGTCAGACATTCATGTTTTCCTCACTTGACATATGTAATCCTTCAAAGCCATTACTTTGCTCATCATCATCACTGCACATAGTCACAGGTTAGAGGTTGCAGGCATGAAAACTGTATCTTCAGTCACTGTCTTCCAAGCATTGGCAACAGCATGTACAGCATCTTTCATGCTAAACTCCTTTTGCAAACCTTCCACACCCACACCTCTCGTCACTACTGCTAGCATGCTGTTCAGGAAAGTGCTTTTATATTTACTCTTCATTGATCTAAGGATACCCTGGCCACATGGCTGAATTAATAAAGTTACATGTTGGGGAAAGTAGATGGCATAAACATTTTTTTATGAGAATTTCAGCAGGAAGATGAAAAAAACAGTTATCATGTATAACAAAATCTTGCAGTCATCATCCAGTTCAGCTTCCCTGCAGTGAGCATGAACTTCTGGTACAAAATATCTGGAACACCAATCAGAAAATATGTCCCTGGTGATCTGTGAACTTTTGTTAGCATAATAATGGTCTGGTAAGAAATCCACTCCTTTAAAATAGTGAGGACATAAGCTTTTGCCTGCCACAGTATCTTCCTGGGGCAGTAATGCAAAACAGTGATGTTTTATAAGCATTATAGACTTGTTCTGGTGTCAGATTCTCATCAGCGATAACTTGGGCACGCCCGTCAATCATTGCTGCTTTATGATCAGCAGATGCTTTATCACCTCGAATTGTAAAAAAGTTAGTGTTGTGTCTTTTCTTCAATGTATGCAGCCAGATATATTGAATATTCACAGTTCCCTCCAATTTCCAGTTCATCATGATAAGTCTTTGCTCATTTCATTATCAGCATGACATTAAGTGGCAAGTGTTCACTGCATCCTGACTGATCCAATTTTTCAATACATGATCAAGATCATTATTTTTAGTTTTGTGCAGTGTTTTTCTGTTTTTACTAATTTTTACTCATCATTTTTAGCATAGAACTCCAACTGTTTATCCTGACATATATGGTAGTCATTCTGACACCATACTCTTCTATTAAGATGTTTCACATTTGCACCACTGTCCAGTTTCTCCAACAGCTTGATTTTCTGTGGTATCCTATAAACATAAATGCTTCCTCTTTTTTTGGTAACTGCAGGCCTTTTGAACATTTTTTCAACAATATCTTTACACCACAGAGCAGAAAATAAACAAGAAAACACAAGGAGTAATGCATGTAGGTCTTTACCACATGTAGGGCATTTTGGGGAACCTGCTGTTGGCACATCTGGCCTGCACATGTGCCATTTTATTACATTTTATGGGTGTGCTTTCATGGAGGAATATGGTCATGCACAGAAAATATATATTGCAGCCGAAGTGGGGTGGAAGGTTCTTTTTCCCCTTGGAGATGTTGAATAAACTCTGTGTTGTATGCCTGCATTTTTACTGTGATCCATCTCTTGGGGTCAGGTGTATCAGACTTCGGAGAATTTTGGATTTCAAGTTAGGGATGCTCAACCTTTATGTGTTCTTTCTTTTTTTTTTTTTTGAGATGGAGTCTGGCTCTGTTGCCCTGGCTGGAGTGCAGTGGCACGATCTTGGCTCACTGCAAGCTCTGCCTCCCTGGTTCACGCCATTCTCCTGCCTCAGCTTCCTGAGTAGCTGGGACTACAGGCACCTGCCACCATGCCTGGCTAATTTTTTTTTGTATTTTTAGTAGAGATGGGGTTTCACTGTGTTAGCCAGGATGGTCTTGATCTCCTGACCTTGTGATCCGCCCGCCTCCTCCTCCCAAAGTGCTGGGATTACAGGCGTGAGCCACCGCGCCGGGCCAACCTTTATGTGTTCTTAATCCCATCCACAGCATCTCGTATATGAGGAAACAGACTCAAGTTAAGTAACTTGGCCAACAAAGTGCACCACATGAGTGTGATGATGATAGCAATGACATGAGGAAGCTGTTTCCAAAGGGGATTAGGCAACTTCCCCAAAGTCGCTCACTAAGAAAGTGGCAGGGCCAGATCTAACTCAATAGTCCAAAAGCAGCACTGTCAGCCTGGAGAGACTACAGAAACTTATGATCTTGGCTAGGCGTGGTGGCTCACGCCTGTAATCCCAGCACTTTCGGAGGCCGAGGCGGGTGGATCATGAGGTCAGGAGTTCAAGATCAGCATGGCCAAGATGGTGAAACCCCCTCTCTACTAAAAATACAAAAATTAGCTGGGCGAGGTGGTGGGCGCTTGTAATCCCAGCTACTTGGGAGGCTGTGGCAGAGAACTGCTTGAACCCGCAAGGCGTAGGCTGCAGTGAGCCGAGATCGTGCCACTGCACTCCAGCCTGGGCGACAGAGCGAGACTCTGTCTCAAAGAAAAAAGAAAAAGAAATTTATAATCTTAGAATTGAAAGAGACTTCACAGATCATCTAGTTTGTTCAAACTCCTCCAGCACACCAATTTTACATATGTAGATACTGAAATACAATATATTAATGTGCTTTCAAATGAGAATAAGATGTGAAATTATTTGTTCAATTGAATTCTTTGCTGAGTGTGTTGTAGGTATTCACATTTTAGTAAGTAAAGAAAAGGATGCTGTGATAATACCTGGAGAGAAGGATGTTGCTGGCAGTGGGCTAATCATCAGTGAATGAAGTGAACAAGATCCAGGTGTTTGTGCTTTACTGGGCTCCCCACCCACATCTCTCGTAGTTCCCCTATTTTCCTGTCACATGCTTATAAACTGTTGAGGGCAACATGGGAGTTTAGAGAAATCATAAAGGTATATTTTAGGAGTATGAAGTTCCCCCAAAGTAGCCTGTTCTTTATCAGTTTCCATTGGAAGTACCTTTGTTATCGAAAACAATTACAAGAACTTGCCCATTAAAAGGAAATATTAGCAGATCTGTAGGCCTGAACTGTAAGGTTCTCTGGATAGTCTGTTTACTAGATCTCTTGCAGAATAAAAATCATGTGTAATGTGATAGGGTCTTTTTTTGCTTTGGACAGAAATGAATACTCATGGTATTTCATTTTTAACAACTCCTGGCCTGGCGCAGTGGCTCACGCCTGTAATCCCAACACTTTGAGAGGCTGAGGCGGGCAGATCACCTGAGGTCGGGAGTTTGAGACCACCCTGACCAACATGGAGAAACCGTCTCTACTAAAAATACAAAATTAGCTGGGCGTGGTGGTGCATGCCTGTAATCCCAGCCACTCAGGAGGCTGAGACAGGAGAATCACTTGAATCCAGGAGGTGGAAGTTGCGGTGAGCCGAGGTCGCGCCATTGCACTCCAGCCTGGGCAACAAGAGCAAAACTCCGTCTCAAAAAAAAAAAAAAAAAAAAGGCAACTCCTTTGCTTCTCATTCAAAGCAAAGGTCATCCTCCCCTACTATCTTCGGTCATGTCCAGTTAAGTGTACACACTCCACAAAGCTGCCTTCTATCAAATAACTTTTTCCTATGAGAGAGCCACTTCTTCTAGGATGCAGATTCTACAAGCTCTCTCTCTCTAAGGAGCTGGTTCCAGTGTTTCTCATCCTTATAATCAGGAAGTTCATCTTTGCATTTACCATATACAATCCACCACATTTCTCCTGGCTCTGCTTGCTGTGCCACTGGGACAAGCTACACAAAATTCGGTCACGAGGGAGCCTTACCGAACTCTCAAGGGAATGGCTACTGCCATGTGAAGTACTAGAACAAATTGTAATGTGCTCACCATGCTCTTTAAGTGACAGTAATCCCACTCTGATGCCCAGCTCAGCCTGGTCACTCCTGGAAATTTTAGTACTCCCAATTTATTCTATCCCTCTTCTTCACATTCCCCCTCAAAACAACTACTTTTGAGCTATTAAGAGTGGAGAAAAGTGATTATCGAATTAAATATTTTTCATTTAAGTATGAATAATTTTAAAAAGACTTTTTTCTCCTCAAGTATTTACTTTTTAGAGTAAGCACCTATTGATTAAGGAATAAAATGCTTCTTACTGAATAATATTAGCAGTTGGGGCTAATATTATCTCCTTTCAGGCCTGCTTAGAAGTAAGTTTAGAATAAGCACAATCAGAAACGACAAAGGTGCCATTACAACTGATCCCAAAGAAATACAAAAGATCCTCATCTCTACACATATAAACTAGAAAACCTAGAAGAAATAGATAAATTTTTGGAAACGCACAACCTCCCAAGATTGAATCAGGAAGAAATTGAAACCCCAAACAGATCAATATTGAGTTCCAATATTGAAACAGTAACACAAAAGTCTACCAATCAAAAAAGCCCAGGACCAGATGTATTCACAGCTGAATTCTCCAGATGTACAAAGAAGGGCTGGTATCAATTCTACTGAAACTATTCCAAAACATTGAGGAAGAGGGACTCCCTCCTAACACATTCTATGAAGCCAGCACCACCCTGATACCAAAACCTGGCAAAGACACAAGGAAACAAGACAACTACAGGCCAGTATTCCTAATGAATACAGATGCAAAAATCCTCAACAAAATATGAGCAAACCGAATCCAATAGCACATCAAAAAGTTAATTCACCATGATCAAGTAGGCTTCATTCCTGTGATGCAATGTTAGCTCAACATACACAAATCAATAAATGTGATTCACGACATAAACAGAATTGAAAACAAAAACCGTATGATCATCTCATTAGACATGGAAAAAGCTTTTGATAAAATCTAACATCGTTTCATGATTTAAAAAACCCTCAACAGGCTAGAGCCATCAAAGGAACATACGTTAAAGTAATGAGCCATCTCTGAGAAACCCACAGCCAACATCACGCTGAACAGGCAAAAACTGGAAGCATACCCCTTGAGAACTGGAACAAGACAAGGATACCCACTCTCACCAAGGATACCCACTCTCACCACTCCTATTCAACTTAGTACTGGAAATACTAGCCAGAGCAGTCAGGCAAGAGAAAGAAAGACAGACATTCAGATAGGAAAAGAAAAAGCCAAACTATCTCTCTTTACAGATGATGTGATTCTATACCTAGAAAACTCTAAAGACTCTGCTAAAAGACTCCTGGAACTGAAAAATGGCTTTAGTAAAGTTTCAGGATATAAGATTAAATGTACAAAAATCAGTAGCATTTCTATATAACAATTATTTTAAAAATTAGAGCCAACTCAAGAATACAATCCCATTTACAATATCCACAAAAGGATAAAATACCTGGGAATACGTCCAAGGAGGTGAAAGATCTCTACAGGGAGAACTACAAAACACTGCTATAAGAAATCGCAGGGCCGGGAGTCATGGCTCATGCCTGTACTCCCAGCACTTTGGGAGGCCAAGGCGGGTGGATCAGCTGAGGTCAGGAGTTCCAGACCATGCTGGCCAACACCGTGAAACCCTGTCTCTACTAAAAAATATACAAAAAAATTAGCCAGGCGTGGTGGCGTGAGCCTGTAGTCCCAGCTATTCAGGAGGCTGAGGCAGGAGAATAGCTTGAACCCGGGAGGTGGAGGTTGCAGTGAGCCGAGATCGCGCCATTGAACACTCCAGGCTGGGCGACAGAGCAAGACTTAGTCTTAAAAAAAAAAAAAAAAAAAAAAAAAAAAAGCCGGGCGCGGTGGCTCACGCCTGAAATCCCAGCAATTTGGGAGGCCGAGACGGGCGGATCACGAGGTCAGGAGATTGAGACCATCCTGGCTAACACGGTGAAACCCCGTCTCTACTAAAAATAAAAAATAAATTAGCCGGGCGTGGAGGCGGGCGCCTGTAGTCCCAGCTACTCGGGAGACAGAAGCAGGAGAATGACCAGAACCCGGGAGGCAGAGGTTGCAGTGAGCCGAGACTGCACCACTGCGCTCCAGCCTGGGTGACAGAACGAGACTCCCTCTCAAAAAAAAAAAAAAAAAAAAAGTAATAATAAAGTGTTTAGCAGATTACATTCATAAAGCAAATAATATCTATTAATACTATTAGATACTATAGTCCAAATTATCTTTGATTCCATAAATGATATTTGCATGGCTTCATCTAAAATGCTTTCTGTTTCATTACAGTTCATGCTAACAGTTCTGAAATGCAGAGTAGAGAAGTAAGCTCAGTTTTAAAAATTTGTTCTTATAGGTCTGATTATATGTCCTTTAAACATTTTGGTTGCTTTTCCTGGAATCTCCAATTAATCTGTACCGTATCCATAAGCATTTATTTTTCTTATATTTCTGTAAAATGTGTACATTTTTTAATGTGAAAAGTCAAAGCAGAAACATTGCTATAACTAAGCCCTAACCAACACTGAGAACCAAGGAAGGATAACCTCATGATTAGTAAATTTTATATTATTTCTACATAACACTATTAGACTCATTTTTAAATGTGCTACTTTCCTGACTCTTCTCTCTTTTCTTTTCTTTTCGATGGAGTCTCACTGTCTCCCAGGCTGGAGTGCAGCGGCATGATCTCGGCTTACTCTGAGATTCTGGTTCTGGCGGTTCTCCTGCCTCAGCCTCCCGAGTGGCTGGGACTATGGACGTGAGTCACCACGCCCAGCTAATTTTCGTATTTTCAGTAGAGAAGGGGTTTCACTGGCAGGGCACGGTGGCTCAGCCTGTAATCCCAGCACTTTAGGAGGCTAAGGCAGGCATATCACCTGAGGTCAGGAGTTTGAGACTAGCCTGGCCAACATGGTGAAACCCCGTCTCTACTAAAAAAAAAAAGATACAGAAAAACTAGCCGGGCGAGGTGGCGGGCGCCTGTAGTCCTAGCTACTCGGGAGGCTGAGGCAGGAGAATGGCGTGAACCCGGGAGGCGGAGCTTGCAGTGATCTGAGATCCGGCCGCTGCACTCCAGCTTGGGCGACAGAGCGAGACTCCGTCTCAAAAAAACCCAAAAAAACCAAAAAACAAAAAATTAGCCGGGCGTGGTGGCCGGCGCCTGTAATCCCAGCTACTTGGGAGCCATAGGCAGGAGAATCGCTTGACCTCGGGAGGCGGAAGTTGCAGTAAGCTGAGACCACGCCTTTGCATTCCAGCCTGGGCAACAAGAATGAAACTCTGTCTCAAAAAAATTAAAAAATTAGCTGGGTGTGGTGGCATCTGCATGTAGTTCCAGCTACTTGCAAGGCTGAGGTGGAAGGATTGCTTGAGCCTGGGAGATTGAGGCTGCAGTGAGCTGTGATCATGCCACTGCACTCCAGCGTGTGCGAAAGAGCAAGAGACCCTTCTCCAAAAGAGAAAAAAAGGTAAAAGGGGGCCTTGAATGTTTCACTTTTACTCTCTTTATTAGGAATGTGATATTTTTTATATGTGATAATTAAAATATGCTATTTTTTCAAACAAAATAAAATGGTACTGTTACTTGTTGCATCATTTCTATGTTCTCAACTTCGTGTGCATGCATTCATTTTTTTTTTTTTTTTTTTTTTTTTTTTGAGACGAGTCTCGCTCTGTCGCCCAGGCTGGAGTGCAGTGGCCGGATCTCAGCTCACTGCAAGCTCCGCCTCCTGGGTTCACGCCATTCTCCTGCCTCAGCCTCCCGAGTAGCTGGGACTACAGGCGCCCGCCACCTCGCCCGGCTAGTTTTTCTGTATCTTTTTTTTTTTTAGTAGAGACGGGGTTTCACCGTGTTAGCCAGGATGGTCTCGATCTCCTGACCTCATGATCCGCCCGTCTCGGCTTCCCAAAGTGCTGGGATTACAGGCTTGAGCCACCGCGCCCGGCCTGCATGCATTCATTTTAAGCTATGATTTTGGATTCTGTTTTTATTTTTAAAAAAACAATAAATTTTCTTTATGAAACTATCAAAAAGCAAGTGCTAATTTATTTAATATATTCTCCAGTTGAGAAATGGTCACAGGATCCAAGAGGCCACGTGTCATGAAATCAGAGAAATCATTCTTATGTTGTGGAGGCTGAACTGCTTTTGTAAGTACCTGGGTGGTCCGGCCGGATTTCCGGGTTGAATTATAACAATCTTTTGTGTTATGGGATGCCTTGCCCAGGTTGTGCAATGTAACCATGAGAACCAAGCAAACCTGTTGCTCAACTAATTCAATTCTGTTTCTTGTATATACAAATCAGGTTATTTCCATACAAACACGGTTTAATAGAATATTTACCACCTGACAAGAAGAATTGTAAAAATTTCTGTGGATTCAGTGATTAAAAAAAAACAAACAAACTAGTTTGAAAATATGTTGTGAGCCAGCTAGGGCTCAGAGGACTTTATGGTCTTGATAAAATTCAGGTTCAGCCAAGAACGGGTGACTTCAGATGCAATTGTTCTTTACAGGTGGCTCTTTCTATCTCCTTTCTACCCACCTGGGCTACCCACAAACTTCTTCCTCATCCTAAGACTATGCTGCAGGTGTGTTAGGTGCGGCACATACCACTGATACAACCCCGGAAGAGACGCTTTTACTTCCTACTAAGGCCAAAGGCCAGGTTGGTCATTTGATTCGGAGTCAATGGGTTTGTTCTCGATCTGGGGCAGAAGGTGGGAGAGAAAGAGGAGTATATGAATGGTCCTGACAAGAGAGCATATTAAGTGTTAGTTTGAACTGTATCAAATTTCTGCAGTTTTCACACAATGACTGATAGTCATCTATTTCCTCTGAAGTAGATGATTTATTTATTTATTTATTTTTATTTATTTTTTTGAGATGGAGTTTTGCTCTTTGTCACCCAGGCTGGAGTGCAGTGGCATGATCTCCGCTCACTGCAACCTCCACCTCCCCGGTTCAAGCGATTCTCCTGTCTCAGTCTCCCAAGTAGCTGGGATTACAGGTGCCTGCCACCAAGCCCGGCTAATTTTTGTATGTTTAATAGAGATGGGGTTTCACCATGTTGACCAGGCTGGTCTCGAACTCCTGACTTCAGGCAATCCTCCCGCCTTGGCCTCCCAAAGTGCTGGGATTACAGGCATGAGTCACCACACTCGGCCAGATGATTTATTTTTATGCTTTGTGTTCTGCTTCTAAATCTATTTTGAGAAAAATGTGAATCAACTAAGTTTGAACTCAATTTCAATTTGTACTTAATTCAATAACTTTCCTTTTTTTTTTTTTTTTGAGATGGAGTCTTGTTCTTGTCACCCAGGCTGGAGTGCAATGGCACAATCTCGGCTCACTGCAACCTGCGCCCCCCAGGTTCAAGTGATTCTCCTGCCTCAGCCTCCCCAGTACCTGGGATTACAGGTGCCCGCCACCATGCCTGGCTAATTTTTGTATTTTTAGTAGAGATGGGATTTCGCCATGTTGTCCAGGCTGGTCTGGAACTCCTGACCTCGTGATCCACCCACCTCGGCCTCCCAAAGTGCTGAGATTTCAGGTGTGAGCCACCACACCCGGCCTTAATTCACTAACTTTTCAAACATTAATCCCTCAAAGAAAAATAAAATAAGTCTAATCTCAAAAAACGGGTTTGGAAAATGTGTTTTTAAAAAGAGAGGGAAAGGGCCAGGCGTGATGGCTCATGCTTGTAATTCCAGCACTTTAGGAGGCCGAGGTAGGAAGATCACGAGGTCAGGAGTTCTGGACCAGCCTGACCAGCACAGTGAAACCCTGTCTCTACTAAAAATACAAAAATTATCTGGGCGTGGTGGCAGGTACCTGTAATCCCAGCTACTTGGGAGGCTGAGGCAGGAGAATTGCTCGAACCCGGGAGGTGGAGGTTGCAGTGAGCCGAGATCATGCCACTACACTACAGCCTGGGCAACAGAGCTAGACTCCGTCACAAAAAAAAAAAAAAAAAAAAAGAAAGGGAATGAAATTTCCAGCATATCTTTGGGCAGTTCTGTGCTGTAATTTTCCACCGTGAAGATCTGAAACTTCTAGGGATTCTGTTGCAAAAACTGCTCTTACATAAGGTTTTTCTTCTTTACCTTGTTCTATGATGTTTAGAGCCCACAATTGCTTTGTTATATTATGAGGATATTTCAGGGTCTAACCCATATAAAGATATGCAGATTATTAATCATATCTATGTAATAAATGATTACTGAAGCCCCACTATGTGCCAGTCCCTGTCTATATGCCAAAGATACAAAAATGAAACTCCCAGTCTTATTGGGGGACTATATACATATCTGAATAATACGAAACAGTCACAGAGATGTTAAAAGAGCCACCTACAAAGTACAACTGGGCCAGAAAGTAGAACAATTCACTGCACCAGAGAGAGTCAAATAATGTGATAATAATTTGATCAAGATCTTAAAGGATGACTAGAGATTCATCCAGTGGGTCCACCCAGTAGGAGTAGGCATTCCAATCACAGGGAACATTGTTTGCAAAAGGAAGGAGGCCTGAAATGCAAGATAAACCCAGAAAGGGGCCTGGAATCATTGGAATTTAGGGTACAAAGATAGAGCATAACTCCCTCTTGCCAGTTGGCTGGTTCTCTCAGCTGCCTCTCACATTCTCCTCTTATGATCCACTCCTGCCTCAGCTCCTGATGCAATAGAGTTCCTCTTTCTCTAGTCTAGCATCTCTGGTCATCCAGTAGGTAATTTTTGAGCTAGTTTACAAGCATCAGACTCCTTTCATGAAATGGACACACCTCGTGCCTCTGTGTGTATTACTCTAACAAAACCAGTTTGATTACTCCAACCGCTCATTAGGGTTTATTCCTAAAGACTTTTCAGCTATTTTCAAGTCAAATCTATCCTTGAAGAGTGAAGATTTGTCACCATTCGGGATACTTAAAAGAATATATTGGTAGTCCTGAAAGTAATCCTGAGAGGTATCCAAAAATGTTTTGAGAAATTATAGCCTTTTAAGATGATTCTTTGAAGAGAACCCTCCTTTGGATGTGCAAGCTCTAGGGTATTTTAAAATAGTCACATATTGTTAATGTTTTAGGTATGATAATGTTGTGGTTATGTTTTTTAGAAAGTCACTTTTTGGAGATATATACTAAAATAATAAGGATTAAAATGATGATGTGAGATTTGCTTTAATATAATCCAGTGAGGGGAGGAGAGGGCAATGCGGGGAGTACAGATGAAATAATATTAGGCATATATAGACTTTTCAGCATATAACTAGAAATGCTGGATAAAATATAACAAACAAAAATGTATACACAGCTGAATTTGGAAAAAAAAAAAAAAAGAAAGAAAGAAAAAAAAAAGAAAAAAAAAAGAAAGAAAGAAAGAAAGAAAGAAAGAAAGAAAGAAAGAAAGAAAGAAAGAAAAAATCCCCAGCGTCAGAAGTAAATTAAGGATTGAAAACCAGAACAGTTTCAAAAAGTACTAGTATATTTTTGCATATGTTTGGAATGTTTAAGAACAAAATGTTTTTAAAAAAATCACCTAGGCTGGGTGCAGTGGCTCACGCATATAATCCCAACACTTTGGGAGGTCTAGGTGGAAGAATCGCTTGAGCGCAGAAGTTCAAGACCAGCTTGGGCAACATAGTGGGACGCCCAAATTAGCTGGGCATGGTGACACATGCCTGTAGTCCCTGCTACTCAGGAGGCTGAGGCCTGAGGGTTGCTTGAGTTCAGGAGACTGAAGCTGCAGTGAACTGTGATCATGCCACTGCACTCTAGCCTGGACAACAAAGAAAGACCCCACCTCTAAAAAACAAAACAAAACACAATAATCAGTTTATTATCCACTCCATAGGTTAGGGGAATTTGAATGTTTATAAAGACCTTATACCTTTCCTGTAAAAAAAAGTTTAATATCTATTTATATGTAGATAAATAATATTTTAGTAATTCTAAAGGTAAGTACACAATTGAACACATACTACAAATCTAATAAGTGAATGTTTACCAGAAATTCTTTTACGCCAAATAGTTCATCACTTCTTATTTCAGCCTGTTGCTGTTTTTCATTTTACAGCACAACTATAGTACGAACACTAGTGAATAAATACTACCAAATGTGGCTGGGTCCAGTGGCTGACGCCTGTAATCCCAGCACTTTGGGAGGCCGAGGCAGGTGGATTACCTGGGGTCAGGAGTTCAAGACCAGCCTGGTCAACATGGTGAAACCCCGTCTCTACTAAAATACAAAAATTAGCTGAGCATGCTGGTGAATGCCTGTAATCCCAGTTACTTGGGAGGCTGAGGCAGGAGAATTGCTTGAACCCGGGTGGCGGAGGTTGCAGTGAGCCGAGATCGCACCACTGCACTCCAGCCTGGGTGACAGAGCAAGACTCCGTTCCCCTGCCACACCAAAAAACCCAAAACGATAGATACTAACAAATGTAAATGTAGAGATATTTTTCTCTCTGTTACAGTGTGTCACTTTATATTGATTTATCTTCTTTATAGCACCCCCACTCCACCTGTTTAAAAAAAAATTTTTTTTAAAGAACTCCAGGCATTCTTGGACAGTAAAGATCTTGCTAAAACCAGGTTCCTCTTTAATCAAATTGTTTAGCCTGTAAAGTAGCTTATATAGTGTGATGTCTTTAGCCCTGCTTTAGTATATAAAATGTTTTGTTACAAGAATGGTAAGGCAACTCAGTGGGTCCTCTTTTTCCCCGGGAGAGCACACAGACTCAAGGGTATAGGGTGAGCTCACCTTTGGACCTCAGAGATCCCTTGGAGATGAATTAATTACCATAGGCAAGGTTGTGCTGTTTAAATCGACACTGAATTCATATATATGCATTTTGTAGTGGTTCTCCTTGCCCCAAATCCAGCTTAATTAACACACCCTAGTTGTTAATATTTTCGTTTTATAAATCACCTCTGCAAGTTTCAACTTATATATTTTTCAGGATACTTCCCCTTTAGGTGAATGTTTCCCAAAGTAGAACCTAAGGACCACCTGCATCTGAATCAGTTGGAGTGCTTGTTAAAACTGTAGATTCCTTGAGATACTGTCATTTGCAACAACATGGATGGAACTGGAGGTCATTATGTTAAGTGAAATAAGCCAGGCACAGAAAGACAAACTTTGCATGGTCTCATTCAATTGTGGGAGCTAAAAAATTAAAACAATTGAACTCATGGAGATAGAGAGCAGAATGATGGTTACCAGAGGCTGAGAAGGGTAGTGGGGGCCGCAGAGGTTGGGGAAATGGAGATGGTTAATGGCTACAAAAATATAGTTAGAATGAATAATATCTGGTACTTGATAGTGCAACAGGGTGACCACAGTCAACAATAATTTAATGTACATTTAAAAATAACTAAAAGAGTGTAATTGGAATGTTTGTAACACAAAGAAAGGATAAAGCTTGAAGTGATGGATACCTCATTACCCTGTTGGTTATTACCAGTAGGTAATAACCCTTATCCTCGTCCCACCCTCCCACCTTTGGTAGTCTCCAATGCCTATTGTTCCACTCCATATGTCCATGTGTACCCAGTGTTTAGCTCGCACATATAACTGAGAACATGAATATTTAACTTTCTGTTTCTGAGTTATTTCACTTAGGATAATTGCTTCCAATTCCATCTATGTTTGGTGTCACATTAATAAATGCATAACAAATTCTTTTGCAATGATGGTTTCCTAGTTTGCTATTAATAAGCAATTTATAGAACTTTGTAGGAAGGTCTGCAATTGAGTTGCCACCTAATAGATAATTAAAAAATAATTTTTGATGCTAGATTGCCCCAAGATTTTTGACATGATTCTGACAGAGTGCAAAGAATTAAGAGCATTGTTTCTATTCCTACCTACTTATTTATGCAAACAAATTTTCTCAGTATTTACATTAATAATAAAACAGAAAAAGGTGGGGGAATGAAACAGATTGTCTCAATATAGTAAGTAATTTTTATCCAAGATACCTGACCCAATTTTAGCAAAACCATCCAGGCTCCATCTAGCTAGTTAAGAGATAGATTTAAATTAAAATTTACTTTTCTGTTTAATAATTACTTATCAACAGTTGTAATATATTCATGTTGTTTCGTCAGTAGTATTATAATAATAATTGAGATGATATCTCAATCCAGGATAATTCTTAAACATAGCTTCATGGTCACAGGAAGTAATTTCAACATATATACTTTTATTGTGATAAGATAATTGATAAAAAGACTTTTAGGAATAAAAACGTTATACTAGGATACAATTTTTTGGTGGAAGCAGAATAGAAATATGAGTTCAAGGAGAAAAAGGAAAGATACAACATTTCTGATTATTAAAGAACAGCTTGTTCATGTATTTTTAAAAAAGGGATGATGTGGTATTTAGATTATATTAGATATATTTTTTAAAGTGCTATAATATTTTTATTTTAAAATGACAATATTTACAGAACATTGGAAGTTACATCCTTTGCAACTATTTTAACATGGAATGAAGAATTTTAGATGTCAGCTTAAAAATGTGCAAGAGGACACAAGCTTTACAAAATTCTTTTAGAGGTGTTTGCAAGTAAAATGTTGGAAGACCATGTTTTAGGAAACCCCGTCCAGAGATTGGTGTGTGGAATGGACTAGAATGGGGACGAATGGGGATAAATTGGGCAAGGTACCAGTTAGGAGACAATTGATGTTTTCCAGACTTAAGGAATTTCAACTGTGTTAAGTTCACCAGCATGGAAATGAAGAGAAACAGACTAAAAGCAAACACTACTAGGAAATAAGAATTATTAGTGTCCGTTGCTGCTTCATTTCATTTTAGGTTTTAAATACCATCAAAACTGAGTTTCCTGTTTTCTGCCTGTAGACTCTGCCCTGACCTAATCTTGAACTTCTTTCCTTCCTTGCTTCCTTCTTTCCTTCTCCACCCCCACAACACTTCAACTATTCATCAGACATTCTGTGAAGTACTGGGGCCCCTAAAATGGTAAACAATAGGTCCCTGGTTTCTGATAACTTTTATTCTAGTGGAGAAGCTTATAGCTGACTAGATGCCTAGAGAGATATCACATATGGCCTATACAGCTCTACCCCTCTTTCCTTTGTAGTGTGCTACAGGACAGAGAGTTGCAGCCTTCATTTCTCAGACTCTGTCAGATTCCATATGTGACCCAGCCTCTGCCAAACAGATGTATGAATGTGGTATTTGGACAAGAGAAGTGGTACAAAGGTGACATTGTCAGAGTTGTTTGAACCAGAGTGACTCCATCTTGAAGAGATGCTGGGTAAAATAAGACTGAGACCTACAGGGCTGCATTCCCAGGAGGTTAGGCATTTTTTTGTTTTTGTTTTTGTTTTTGTTTTGAGACGAGTCTTGCTCTTGTTGCCAGGCTGGAGTGATTTCTGATCAGTCCTCAGTTTTCTGAGGATGGCACAGGAAATAGCTACCTTGGTAGGCACTTCTGGCAATCATTCTTGGAAGCTCAGCCTGGGGCCTGTTTCCCCAGCCTTTCCAGTAATTTTGAAAGCTCCTAGTTCATTATATTAAATCTCTATAAGTTTAAAATAGCTAAAATGGTTTCTTTTATTGGCAACCAAATCCTGGCTGATACAGATGAAACCCTCAATGATTCCTTCTAGCCCCCTGCCTCCTGTATTGTTCCCTAAGTCTCTTTCTTGTCAAAGGGAGCTGGGATCCAACCAGCCAGTGATAACCCTGGAATGCCACATTGTTACCTGAGTTGCTACTATTCCTCCCCTGTGTGCTTCAATGCTTAGAACTAGGCTCTGGCATGACTTGTTCTGATTGGTCCAACTTTTGGGGAACTAGAATCTCTCCTGCCCTACCCTGGTGAAGGCTATTCACAAACAGATGTAAATGTGAGCTTAGAAGTACTGACCCTGGCCCCAGGCGTGGTGGCTCATGCCTGTAATCCCAGCATTTAGGGAGGCTGAGGCGGGCAGGATCACCTGAGGGCAGGAGTTCGAGACCAGCCTGGCCAACATGGTGAAACTCTGTCTCTACAAAAAAATAAAAAATTAGCCAGGTGTGGTGGCACATGCCTGTAGTCCCAGCTACTTAGGAGGTTGAGGAAGGAGAATCACTTGAACCTGGGAGGCGAAGATTGCAGTGAGCTGAGATCCTGCTACTGCACTCCAGCCTGGGTGACAGAGAAAAAAGAAAAAGAAAAAAGGGCTGACCCCTTACCTACCAATTTTCTGCTTCTATGTTTCATCCACCTGCTTAGGACTCGAGGGCTTCCCCTTGAATCTTTATTGTGCCCTTTGGACAGGGTGCCTTGTTGACCTTGCTGCTCCTCCACGTGTGTCTCTCTATAACTGGGTCATTTCCTCTAGAGCACTGATTCTCTTGAGTTGGCCTTAAAAGTTTCCTGGGAATCTAATTTAAAATATCAATTCCACAACCCAACCTTGATTGAGTAGGTTTGAGGTATGGTGGGAAGTCTGCATTTTTAACAAGAGCCACAGGGCATTCTGGCCCACAAGGACCTTGGTCTACACCTTGACAACTCTCTGATGTCAGTGTCTAGCCCATGTTAGTGGGTAGAACAGACAGCAGGTCGTAATTCCTTCCCTCTTCCTGTACTGTGAGAATGAGAAAAGAGAGAGGTTAAAGATAGCCCTAGGTTGTAAGCTTGCCTGACTGGGATTATGACTGTAGCACTAGCTCACACGGGGAAATTAAGAAGTGAAACCAGTCTGTGGAGTAAGATAATGAGTTCCCTTTGAGACATGTTGGGTTTGATATCCAAGTGAAGATGTTATATTGTTGGTAGCTAGTAATGGATCTGATGACTCAGGTCTGGAAGTTGATTAGTAATAGATTCTCTGTCGAGACTTCAGAGAATCACTGCTGTAGCTAAATTATTTCATTAATGTGATTCAAACCACGGTCGTCCTGAAGATGACATAAATACTAGTATCATGGCTAGGCGCGGTGGCTCACGCCTGTAATCCCAGCACTTTGGGAGGCCAAGGTGGGCTGATCACGAGGTCAGGAGTTCCAGACCAGCCTGTCCAACATGGTGAAACCCTGTCTCTACTAAAAATACAAAAATTAGCAAGGCGTGATGGCACGTGCCTGTAATCCCAGCTACTGGGGAGGCTGAGGCAGGAGAGTTGCTTGAACCTGGGAGGTGGAGGTTGCAGTGAGCCAAGATCGTGCCGTTGCACTCCAGCCTGGGTGACAGAGCGAGACTCGGTTAAAAACAACAACAAACAAATCTAGTATCATTTCCAATATGACATGGAGTCAAATATACTTATATTTCTTACTGGGTTGTAAAGCAGAAAAGTGAAAAGATTTGTGGCAGACAAATCTGTGTTATAAGTTGCGTAGGAGATGCTTGTGGCCCAGCTCTTTCCCTTAGGGCTCTCCTTCCCCCTCCCTTAATCCTTCTCCTCCTTTCCTCCGGCCCACTGAGAAATTTATCTTGGTTGTGTAAATTGGAGAAGGAAAGATTATGTGGGATAAGGGCAATAGAGAAGAATAAAAACCAAGACTAGGAGTATTATTGTAAATGTTTCAGCTGGTCACAAACCAGCTCAGGTAAGATAATGATGCTCCTGCAGGTGTCTCACAGGTCTTTGTGTAAAGGAGAACTCTAGATTCTTCTTCCAACTTTATTGTAAAAGTCCTGTTTCTGCTTTCTCTAGGAGTTAAAGCCACTGTTTAAAGTAGCTTTCAAGCTCTGTTTTCAAGTGAAATCTTATGCAGAAATAGTATTTCATTACTGTAACGCTACTTGATCAAGTTCAAATATATACCATTTGTTTATTCTAAAGTTGTTGCCTGAATTCCATGAGAACAATGAGACTGTTCTGATAGAGATGAAAGTGTAAAACTAGGGTATATGGGCAATGGTTATATGTAAGCAAACAGGTTTATTCCTGATTTGTATTGTTTGCATAATATTGTTAAAATTCTGATCCATTCAGGATAATTTGCATTTGCAACTTTTTTTAAACAACATATTTTGCAATCTTAGGATACTGCAGATAAGCAGATATGGTGTGAGAACCCTAATTCTGAAATCTAAACAAAAATAATTTAACCTTGGTGTCAGTCATAGATACTAAACACAGTATGTTTTAGACACTGAGATTATTTTAGAGAACAAAACAGACACGTGGAATTTATAGCTTAAGTTCCATGAGACATAGGCAGATAGACATTAAACAAATAATTGTAAGTAATAATAAGTGCATAAATTAAAGGTTGAAAGAAATTCTAAGTATGCTGGGAATGTTTGACAGGGGACCTCATCTTATATAAATGTGGTCGAAGATGCTCTTCCTAAGGAAATGATATTTAGATGAAGACGTGGAGAGTGAACAGGCAGAGGTAAGGGGAAAAAAAGTCTTCCAGGTAGATGGGTCAGTATGTGTGAAGGCCAAAAGGTGGCAGAGAGCACAGTCTATTCAAGGAACTAAAAGTCCACATGGCTTTCCCCCAACAAAGCTGAAGAGAGTGGTGAGCTATACATAGAGGTCAAATAGTATAGGACATTTTAGCCAATGCATTAAGGTAATTTGCAGAGTACTAACTGACGGGTTTTTTTAGAGTCAGAGTCTCAGTCTATTGCCCAGGCTAAAGTGCAGTGGCTCACTGCATAGCTCATTGCAGCCTCAGACTTCTAGGCTCAAGCAATCCGCTCACCTCAGCCTCTCGCGTAGCTCAGACTATAGGCTGCCACCATGGCCAGCTAATTTTTTTTTTAACTTTTTTTTTTTTTAACAACTTTTATTTTAGATTCAAGGGGTACATGTGCAGGTTTGTCACAAGAGTATATTGCATGTTGCTGACGTTTGGGGTATGATTGAATCTGTCACCTAGGTAGTGAGCACAGTACCGAACAGGTAGTTTTTCAGCCCTTGCCACCCTTCCTCCCCACTCTTGTCATCCCCAGTGTCTGTTGTTTCTGTCTTTATGTCCATAGACACCCGATGTTTAGTTCTCACGTATGAGTGAGAACATAGGGTATTTAGTTTTCTGTTTCTGCATTAATTTGCTTAGGATAATGGCCTCCAACTGAATCCATGTTGTTGCAAAGAACATGATTTTGTTCCTTTTTTTTTTTCTTTTGAGACAGAGTCTCGCTCTGTCACCTAGGCTGAAGTGCAGTGGCACGATCTTGCTTCACTGCAACCTCTGCCTCCCGGGTTCAAGTGATTCTTCTGCCTCAGTCTCCCAAGTAGCTGAGATTACAGGCGTGTACCACTATGCCAGGCTAATTTTTGTGTTTTTAGTAGAGATGGGGTTTCACCATGTTGACCAGGCTGGTCTTGAACTCCTGATCTCAAGTGATCCACCTGCCTCGGCCTCTCAAAGTGCTGGGATTACAGGTGTAATATACCACACCCAGCCAATTTGTGTGTGTGTGTGTGTGTGTGTGTGTGTGTTTGTATGGCTGTGTAGTACTCCACAGTATACATGTACCATTTTTTTAATCCTACCCACTATGGATGGGTACCAAGGTTGATTCCCTGTCTTTGCTACTATGAATAGTTAATTTTTAAATTTTTTGTAGATATAGAGTCTTGTTATGTTGCTGGCTTCAAGTGATCCTCCTGCCTCAGCCTCCCAAAGCACTGGTATTACAGGCATGAGTCACTGTGCCCAGCCCTAATTGATGTCTTTTTAATCCTAGAACTTTGTCAACCTTAAACCCTCTGCCACTTGGGCTGTAAGCCAAGGAGTATTTTTCCCTAGGAGACAAAGGAAGTATCCCAAAGAAAGTCAAGAACAGAAACTTAAAAGTTTTGGCTTTTAAGTTTAAAACAAAAAATTAACAAGCTAGGCATTAGAAAAATTTGGACAGCATACTCACTGAGTAAGAGTATATTACAGGGCCTGCATGGGGTGCCTGAGAGTTGGACCTGAGCACAGTCTCACAGATAAAGATGATTCCAAGTGGGCTGGGGAGAGGAGTCATGTATTTTCCAACTTAGAGCAGGCTGACCAGGATGGTGGTGGTGAAATGATGCAAATACCAAGGGCAGCAAGTGTTTAGAGGAAGAGACAGAAGGGATCAGTGTACTAGAATGGGGTTGGGGACCACCACTTAATATTTCTTACAGCATCCTGACATATCTATGTTAAGTATTTGGGCCATATTTAAAAGACAGTGGAAAGCCACTGGAGGATTTTAAACAGAAACCTGACTTGACGATATCCCTCTAGCTGGGTATAGAGAATGATTTGAAGAGTGTGAGACTGATCTAGAGGGAAACTGTGGAGTTTCCATCTATAGGATGGTAGCAGCAGAGATGAACAGAAATGGACAGCTTATAGATATTTGTCTTAGTCTTCTTAGGTTGCCATAATAAATACCATAGACTGGTGGCAAAACTATAGAAATTTGTTTTCTCCTAGTCTGGAAGTCCCAGATTAACATCTGTCAGGGTCAGTCTTTGATGAGGGCTCTCTTCTTGGCTTTCAGATATCTTCTTGCTGTGGCCACGTATGGCAGGGAGAAAGCAAAACAGACAGAGAAATCTCTTCCTCTTCTTATAAGGTCACAGTCCTATGGGATTAGGGCCCCACCCTTTGACCTAATTATATAATGTCCTAAAGACCCCCAACAGAGTTATATTAGGGGTTAGGGCTTCAATATATGAATTTGGGAAGAACACAATTCAATGCATAGTAATATCTTAACCTTTAGGAGACTGTGCTTGATTGGATTTAGGGATGAGGTGGAAGAAAGGGAGAGGAGACAAGGATAAACTGAGGTTTCTGACTTGGGCAGAATTGATAGTGCCATTTGTGGAGATTGGGATCATTGGAAGTAGAGAAGATTTTAGGGAGAAATATCTGAACTTAATGTTAAAAATGTTTATTTTGAAATATTTATGACATATCAAATAGAAATATCAAGTGGGTAGTTGGTTATTTGGGCCTGGAATTCAGAAAAAATATGTGGTATACAGACGTTGATTTAGGATCCATTAGCCTAGAGATGGTATCTTAGTCTGTTCATGCTGCCATAAGAGAATACCATAGACTGGCTGGCTTATGATCAACAGAAATCTATTTCTTGCAGTTCTGGACACTGGGAAGTCCAAGATCAAGGGACCAGCAGATTTGGTGTCTAGTGAGAGCCTGCCTTTTGGTTCATAGACTGTGCCCTCTCACTGTAATCTCACATCATGGAAGGGATACGGGAGCTCTCTGAGGTTCCTTTTATAAGAGATTAGTGATATGAGGGCTCCACCATGATGACCTAATCACCTCCCTAAGTCCCCACATCTAAATAACATCACATTGGGGATTAGGTTTCAATATATAAATTTTGGGGGAACATAAACATTCAATCTATAGCAGATAGCCATTAAGCCATGGGACTGGGTGAGAGTCCCTAGGGCAGTGGTTCTCAAACCTTAGTGTGCATAAAAATCGCTTGGATAGTTTGTTAAAACACAGGTTGCTTGGACCCACTCCAGAGTTTCTAATACCGTTGTACTTTCAGAGGCAGTATGAACATTTTAAGGCTTTTGAAATGCACTGGTAAATTTCCTTCTGGAGAGCTCATAGAATTTATATTTTTACCAGTTGAGTATAAGGAAGTCTATCCTCATCGTACCCTTTCCTGCATTGAATACTGTAAATTTTTAAATATTAGAAGCAAAAAAAATCTCATTCCAATTTTGTTTTGCCCATCTTTTTTATTATTTTTTTTTTATCAGTGTGATGGTGAACATTTTTTTCCCCATGTAAAAATGCTGTTTGCACGTCCTTTGGTTTTTGGTAGAAACTTCTCAGTTTTTACATATTTATATTTTAACACATTTATTGGAAGACCCTTTAATACATCACTGTATTTCATAACAGGCTTATTTTGCAGATAATTCCCACTGGTAAAATGTACCTAATGGGTATGAATCTTCACAATTAGACAGGTCTGTGATATTTACCTTTGTGACTATGATGAAAAAATACCCTGCTACTGTTATTCCAAGTTTAGTAATATAAAAATGTGGCCTATGAGCTGGGAGTGGTGACTCATGCCTGTAATCCCAGCACTTTGGGAGGCCGAGGTGGGTGGATCACCTGAGGTCAGGAGTTCGAAACCAGCCTGACCAACATGGTGAAACCCCGTTTCTGCTAAAAATACAAAATTAGCCAGGCATGGTGGTGGGCACCTGTAATCCCAGCTACTCGGGAGGTTGAGGCAGGAGAATCGCTTGAACCTGGGAGGCAGAGGTTGCAGTGAGCCGAGTTCACGCCATTGCACTTCAGCCTGGGTGACAAGAGCAAAATTCCGTCTCAAAAAAAAAAAAAGGGGGCCTATGTAGTGCCAGAGACGTTTCCTGGTGTATGTGGGGTAAACAAAAACAAGACACTGTCATTCTAATTGACCCAAGGCTGGCTGTTCTGTGGTCTTTTAATGGGGTGGGGGCCCAGAGATTCTTCCTCTTTTTCTAAAAGTAGAACACACTTGACTGGCTCTAGTAAACTGGACATGACCTAATGTTCCATCTTACACGATCCCATTGCATGGGAAAGCCAGCCTAAACGCTTAGCCAGACAGCAGTGAAGCTACTGATGATAAAGCCAGATACTGCTGGGAGCTCAGCTGTCTTGTCTCTGTGGCTCTTTACTTTCTGACAGCCTTTTTTAGTCAACAAGGTTAGAGGACTTGAACGTATGCCTCAAACACTTACAACTCTTTCTTGGCCTGTATCATCCCTTGTTAATTTGTTATAACATCTGCGTTGGCCCCTTATTGTCACTACTTTTGGCATCTGACAATCTCAATACAATGAAACTGGGATTAGGTCTGGTTGGATGGCTGTGAAACAAATGTTCCCAGCATCATCAAATTGCATGTCTTTTCTTTTTTTTTCTCTTTCTTTTCTTTACTTTTTTTGAGACGAAGTCTTGCTGTGCTGCCCAGGCTGGAGTGCAGTGGTGGGATCTGGGCTCACTGCAACCTCTGCCTCCCAAGTTCAAGCAATTCTGCTGCCTCAGCCTTCTGAGTAACTGGGATTACAGGCATGTGCCATCACACCCAGCTAATTTTTGTATTTTTAGTAGAGATGGGGTTTCACCATGTTGGTCAGGCTGGTCTTGAACTTGTGGCCTTGTGATCCACCTGCCTCAGCCTCCCAAACTGCTAGGATTACAAGCGTGAGCCACCGCACCCAGCAATTAAATTGCATTTCTTAAGCACCTACCCTAGAGTTACTTAATCATAGCTGGAGATATTTTCTGGCTCTTTGAAATCAGGATAGCCAGCAGATTTTGCAGATAAAATGCACAGGGCATAATATGGCATCATAGCAAGGCCAACTGTCTTCATACCCAAAGGATATGGGATTTTACAATATATTTTCACTCTGAATGAAGGTTTTGGGATCCTCTGGCTCTTCTTATATCAGGTAAAGAGCAGAGCATGGTGGAAAGGACTTTAACTCTGAGTTTAGACAGATCAATCTTCTGATTTGGAGTTCAGACAGATCAGTCTTCTGAAAGTGACCTGGAGTCACTTTCTTCCTTTCTTAGAATTTGTTCCTTCATTTGCGAAGTGGGGTAATACATGTCTGACAGAGCTATTGTGAAAATGAGGAAATATGCAAAACATACTGCAGGTGCACAAATGTCAGTTCCCTTCTGTTATTGACGAGGAGTTGCCTCCACTTTAATGAAAAGGATTTTTAGTGTGACTAAGATTCAGAAGGTAAGTTTTTCTTTAATGAATAGCCTGATTCTTGAACGATAATGACTCAGCCACAAAGGCTTGAGTAATTGTTTTATGGCTTAGACTTCCCTTGGCATGAGGACCCCACCCAGCCCATATGAAAATGAATACCATTAAGCAGCCAAATGTTTCTCCATTTTAATTGAATATTGTGTGTGGAGACCAAGACTCTCAATAAGTCCAAGGACTCTTGTACGTCATGTCCTTAGCATGATCATCTCCCCTCTTCTTTTTACAGTCCATGATGGTGGAAGAAGATGAGACAAGGAATGTTCCTGTTTGGGGCTCCACTGAAAGCCTCTGGTGCAATTTCCTGTAAGGCCTCCACTTTCCGTTTGCTGGAAATTTTTAATAATTGAAGTAATACCATAATTAGAACTTCCAAAATCACATATTAGAAGTGGCTGGGCTTTAGACCCCCTTGAGTCAGGATGAGATAGAACAACTCAGTTTAGACATCTGATTGATTACCCATTACCCCCATTCAGTTATTAAAATGGGATCTCTAAGTCTATGAGCCACAAGACATGGTCAGCTTAGTCTCATTGATATTTCCAAAAAAAAAAAAAAAAAACTTCCAAATTATTTTTAGTTTAGCTCTTTTGATCAACTCAGGTTATGTCCTCACACAACCTCCAAACCCTTTTAATTCAAACTTGATGGATGAATTGCTTGAATAAATTTTCCCATGGGTATACTAAATAGAGGTATTATTGTCAGAATTTATAGGAAATGTAGTATAATTTTTATACTTTTTAATAGTATAATTTTATAAAGTTAGTATGATTACTAACTTTATTTAAAAAAGGTATTTCTTCTCTAGGAGGAATTCTCTGGCTTAGCTAAGTTGGTTATAAGATCATGGAAAAGAAGGCAGGGAGGTTTGGGAAGACTTCTGTCCCAGATTCTAGGGCAGTTACCAATAAGTTTTGTCACACTGGTTGCATCAGAAAATTCTCTAGTCTTCACTTCCTCAATATCAGGGAGTTAAGCAAAATAATCTCCAGGAGTTCTCCTATAAATTCAAATTACGGGAACTCATCTATTATATAACCCAAGGCCCAAATTTCTGTCTTGGAAATTCTGAATCTCTCCTTATGAAGTTGTTAGTGGAGTGGGGAATTTTCAAAACTCTATTTCTCATCATTTCTTAGTTTAACCATTAAGTGCCACTGGTAATAGACTTACAGATATTTATTAGGACAACAGTAATTTAGCATCACATTCAAGGCATATGGAGAAAACAAAAGGTTCAAGTTAAAAGCATGCCTAAATATGTCTCATTTAACGAACTTAATAGACTTGCAGAAGCTTCCCACTAATGCAGTATTGTTTACAACTTATCTCCATAAAGTCTATTGAGTTGTGCTTTTCCCATTTGATTCAAACTTACGCAAATTAACATTTGTGAGTACATTTTACTTCAAATCACACCTATCATAGTACAGAACTCAAGTCCTAAATTTGAATTAATATTGGGTTAAAATTCCTTGCCTTCTTCTGATATGCTTAAGAAGGTGGATGATACGACGTAATTACATTTTTGGACACTTAGGATAACTCTTACTATTTAAAAACAAAACTGAGAACTGAAATTCTACTAACCATAAGAATTGACTGTAAAAGGGACTCACCCAATTTGGTGGTCACCCTAGTTTTTAAAAATGAGGTTTGAATGGAAAATTGTAAAAGCAAAAGACTATTAATAATGGCAGAAGGTGGGTGTATGAACAGGTGTAGTACATTGTGGTGCAGATATGTGAAATTGCTGTAATTTTAAAGAACCACATCCCCATTTTTTTGTTACCTTCTTAACAAATGGTGATTTTATAATTCAGAAAAAGAGGTACTAAATGTTGAGATGAGACTATTAGAATCTTTTGCTTTCAAGAGAGTGGGAAGAGTTCAACTTAAAATGTTAGGACTCAAAAATAAGAATGAGTATTATTTGTTTTAATCTGAATTTTACCCCAGTGAAGGAGATTAAACATTTTCACAAGCATTTATAATGACCATGACCAGAAAGACCTAGCCATTGTGATTTCTTACCTGAGTTTCTGCACCAGCTTGCTAATTGGTTTCCCTGTTTCCAATATTGATTCTCTATTCTGCCAACAAATTGACCTTCTAAAACACAAATCTGATCATGACCTTCTTCTTTTAAAACACCTTTAGTGAATTCCCATTGCCTTCAGAACAAAGTTCAAATCTTTAGCATGACATAAAAGGTTCTTCATTATCTGACATCTGCCCTTCTGTTCAGCCTTATCTGCCAGCATGCTTCCTTGCTCCAATATAACCGCTTTTTTTTGTTTTTGTTTTTGTTGAGACAGAGTCTCACTCTGTCACCCAGGCTGGAGTGCAGTGGCGTGATCTCAGCTCCCTGCAACTTCCTGGGTTCAAGCGAGTCTTGTGCCTTAGCCTCCCGAGTAGCTGAGACTACAGGCGTTCACCACCATGCCTGGCTAAATTTTGTATTTTTAGTAGAGACAAGGTTTCACTATGTTGCCAGGCTGGTCTCAAACTTCTGATCTCAGGTGATCCGCCTGCCTTGGCCTCCCAAAGTTCTGGGATTACAGGCGTGGGCCACTGTGCCGGCCCAATATAACTTCTTGGTCATGCTGAACCAATTTTACTTCCCTAAACTCACCTCACTTTGTCATCACACTTTCCTAACTCTGCAGATACTGCACCTCTTTCTTGAACTGACTTTCCTCACTTCTTCATGTGGGAAACTCTTATTCATCCTTTACTCAGCAACCATCTCCTTTCTTGATTTGTACCCACTCCTCCAGTTTGGTGTTAAGCCTTTGTGCCTGTTGCATATTCTGATGCATACACCATTGCATACTTCGTCTTACTCTAAATCTTACTTCATCACTCCTCTACAATGCAATTGTCTGTCTTTCTCTAGACTGAGACCTTCCAGAGGAAAGATCTGTGTCTTCTTTATCTTTTTCCCTCAGCACTTACTATAACGCCTGGCACATAGTAGGCATTCTGTAAATGTATGCTAAAATAATCAATGCGTAAATAATCCAGAAAAGTTCAACATGGACTGACTTTAAAATGAGATTAATTGTGACAATTGTTAGTTCAGATTTTTTTAATTAAAAAATTCTTTACCTTTAAATCTAGCCAATTTTAAGCCAATGTTATAGCAGAAAAGAAATTATTTACAAGGATCATTTAGAGTAAAATCAAGTCTCTATTTTAATAAATATATGAGATAAATTGTATCTTTATGATAATTTGTTGCTGTAAATGTATTCATACCAGGACAATTGTCACATTTAAAATTCTCTAAATAATTTTGGCACAGGTGAAATCTTCTAACTTTGTTAAGTCCCTAAGCTCTTTTTCTTTCTTTCTTTTTTTTTTTTTGAGACAGAGTCTTTGCTCTTGTTGCCCAGGCTGGAGTGCAATGGTGCAATTTCAGCTCACCGCAACCTCTGCCTCCTGGGTTCAAGCGATTCTCTTGTCTCAGCCTCCTGAGTAGCTGGAATTACAGACATGCGCCTCCACGCCCAGCTAATTTTGTATTTTTAGTAGAGATGGGGTTTCTCCATGTTGGTCAGGCTGGTTTCGAACTCCCGAGCTCAGGTGATCTGCCTGCCTCAGCCTGCCAAAGTGCTAGGATTACAGGTGTGAGCCACCACGCCTGGCCTTTTCTTTTTATTAGACAGGGTTTCTGTCACCCAGGCTGGAGTGCCATGGCATGATCACTGCTCACTGGGGGCTCAACCTGCTGGGCTCAAGCAATTCTCCCCTCTCAGCCTCCTGAGTAGCTGGGACTACAGGCACAGCAACTAGAACTCCTGGGCTCAAGCAATCTTCCTGCTTCAGCCTCCCAAAATTCTGGGATTACAAGGGTGAGCCACTGCATCCAGCCCCTGAGCTCTTTCAACAGGCTGATTGTTTTGTGTCAGCCTCTTCTCCAGCCGCCTCAGCCCATTCTCTTCAGAAGAGAATGTGAAGACCTGTGAAGCCCTGGCTTCACGGCTACTTTTATGATACTTCCCCCTCACGTTAACTCCAGATGAACACTTAATGCTCCAACCTTTCTAGCCAATTGTGCTCTGCAAAAACTAGGCAGCTTCTCTGACACGATGACTTAGAGTCCTTGCTCCAAAGAGGGCCCTATACAATTTTCCTGGTGCTTATTGACAAAGAAGAGGAAACAGATAGTGTCAATTTTGTGCATTCTTCTTCTTATTCCTAAAATTGCCTATAGTGGCCAGTGTTTTAAAGTCTTCAAAGCTTTATATCTCAGATGCTCATCTAAACACTGGATGGCAAAGAGGTCACCGTCCGTGTCAAGCTTATTGGCAAACAAATGGTGCTTGCGTAGCATCCAGTTCAAGGTGCCAGCTCTGAAAATCACACTGAGTGCACATGGACCCTACTGCAGGTGGGTGAGGAGGGCCTCAAAGTGCCGCCACTTGGCAAACCTACAAGCTGCGTGCATATCAGACAAGTCATAATTATAGCTTAAGGAGAGTGAGCTGGGGACTTCAGGAATCCTTTGGACAGTGGCCTAGAGATACTTGCTGTATGTGTCTTGGGCCTACTCCATAAACTTTAAAATTTTTTTCATTCTCTAGCATATACCCCACATCCTCCCTACTGACCACAAAATAGGCACTGCCTGAAATAAGAGATGTTTCGAGTGGAGGACACATTTTGACAGTCCCCATGTTTGTCAGCTTTCCATTAATAACTGCATACCCCCTTTTCCACCTTTCTTCCTTGCTGACTAGCATCCTCTCAGTTCCCAGGTTGTTTCTACCCATTAATGACTTGAGCTTCCTGCAAATTTCCAGGTTGGTTTGAATAGCAAAATCCATACCACAAAGATTTGTCAAGTACCCTAGTCTGTACTCATTGTGTAGAGGTCCTTCATGCAGTTGCAATCAGCCTGAACCACTCCACAGAGATGCAAAAACCTCACCCTCCGCCCCTCAAGGCTCTGTCTGGCAGAAGTAGCACAGTAGGGCACCTTCTTGCACCTCCAGGGCCAGACTTTCACTCCAGCACTTTCTCTCCATGCAGAGTAAAGCACAGGTACCACAATGGGTGCCGGATGTCGCCTGGAATCAGAGCACTAAATGATCCAGACTTTCCTTAATTCTAAATGTGCTGTTCTTTATTTTAATATATCTTTGCACTTCCGATAAATGCAAACTGACAACCTTCAAGGCCATGAAGGAGGGAAAATCTGTTGGTGCTTGAAGCCTAGAAGACCACCCTTAACAAAAAAAAGTCCCTGATCATTGTTTGAAATGCTGAGGAAGTTGCTGTGGAGGAGACTTTGTTTCTTTTTTCTTTTTTTCCTTTTTTTTTTTTGAGAAGAAGTCTCACTCTGTCGCCCAGGTTGGAGGGCAGTGGTGTGATCTTGGCTCACTGCAACCTTTGCCTCTCAGGTTCAAGCACCATGCTTGGCTAATTTTTGTGTTTTTCGTAGAGACGGTGTTTCACCATGTTGGCCAGGCTGTTCTCGAACTCCTGACCTCAGGTCATCTATTTGCCTCAACCTCCCCAAATGTTGGGATTACAGGTGTGAGCCACCACGCCCGGCCAGGATCGATTCTATTTTCTAAGCTCTGGAGCATTTGATATGCCTTTAGAGAAGTTCACACCAATTCCAAACAAGTTAAAAATGTTATACGAAGTTAGTGCATGTAATGAGTTCTAAATAAATTTAAGTGTTATATAAGGTTCAATATATGTAATATTGTATTGAACAATACAATTAGAAGTAGATGATTTTTATTTATAGGAAATCATTTTACTGCATTGATTATTCTAGGTTTATCTAGAAGAATGTTGGCAAAGGTCACATTAGTAACTGAAATCCAGAAAGACTCCAAAGCCTAAATTAAGATAATGACATAAGTTTTCTTATTGCAACTTTTTGATCAAACCGGTTACACATGCTTCTCTTCCTGTTCTTCCTGCCCTCTGGTGGAGGTGCTAACGAGCAGGCCAGGAGATAAGCAAGAACCATAAAGGAGAATAGTGAAAAAGATCAAGGTAAGCCTAAATGGCAAACCACTCCTGAATAATTGAAGAGCCACTGTTCACCTAGAACAAACCTCTGCTCCTTGTTTTTTTTCCAACATTAAATGGGGACAACAGTATTTACCATAAGACTATTATTCCCAAGCTGGTACCTTTCCATAGGTACTGCTTTCTACCTTTAGTCTTGCAGATCTGGCTAATTCCCACACAAAGAAAACCATTCTCCTACTGTGGCCTCTTCTATACCTGGAAAAGAATGCAGGTTGGTACAGTATAAAAAGCAGTGGACTCCAGCGTGTTGGGTGTTTGGGTCACCATTCCATCACTTTACTCTTCAGAGTCCTTTCGATCCTATTCCTTAGATTGACAATGTACTTTTAGTTTGCGACAAATCCTTCCTAAGCTGGAACTTGGCATAGGAAGCTTTGTTTCATTTGAAGGAGATAATGACTTTGAAAGAATACTATAATTTTACTGGGTTTGTATATGATTTAATGCATTCATGACATTTGTTTTATTTATGTTGTTAATTGCTAAATAATAGCAATCTTAAATACTTCTGAAATGCCTTTTATCTTGATCCTGAAAGACCGTTGCTATAGCATTAAAACACACTTACTGAAGAAAAAAGAAAAAACAGTGGACTAGGAAGTGAGGGTTCTGTTTCCAGCTCTGGCCCTTGCTAGTGACTTGGATGCCCTTGGGTAAGTCTCTTAACCTCCCTGAGACTAGTTTTCTTAATCTGTAAGTTAAGAATTATGATATTAATGGGTCTATTGTGAGGTTCAAATGAAATAATGGTAGTTAAAGTGCTTTGTAAACAATAAAGCACCTACAGAACTAGGGTAATGTTAATGTAGTGTTGACAACTCTTCTCTGAATCAACATTTAACTTGACTTGGTTGTCTGTGTACTTTAAAATGATAAATAATGGTTTATCCTTTTAATCTTTAGCAAATAAATGAAGCCTTTGGTCTTGGATCCATAGAAGAAACAAATTCTGTGTCCTGATGTAATCCAAGTCTGTGTGTGGACTCTCTAGATTCTGCTTCATTTTTGTTTTAATTATAGCATTGAAAGAGTGGAAGGTTTAAAATTATACCTTTCAGAACTACTCATTATTTAGTGACTCTACATTTCAAATATATTGCTCATGTCTTTAAAATAAATGATCAGGTTCTTTTATTGTTACCTTGGCCTAACTATACATTTATTGACATAGTGATAATAATGGTTTTTAGTTTTTGTTTTTAACATTTCCTTGAAGCTGTAATAATTTAGAAGATTTAAATATTTAGACATATTAAATGTTTAAGTTGCTTACACATTTTATTCTGTGTGGCTGAGGATGATTGTGAAATACATAGAAATTATGTAACTAGAAGAGTTGAGAGTTCTGCACTTCTTTCTCTGCTACACACACAGTCTCTCATCCCTCTTCCCATCCCACTTTCTTAGGATATACTAGAAGAAAAACAAAAATGGTACCTATCTGAAAAACACAAAACTGTCAAAGGTACCTGGTCCAAGTCACCATTATTCTTGGCTAGGTATTTACAATAGCCTCCTATCTGGTTTTCCTACTTCAATCTGTTCTTAAAATAGCAACCAGTGGGCACAGTGGCTCACACCTGAAATCCCAGCACTTTGGGAAGCTGAGGTGGGAGGATTGCTTGAGCCTGGGACGTTGAGGCTGCAGTGGGCCAAGATTACCCCACTGCACTCAGCCTGGGCAAAAGAGTAAGACCCTGTCTCAAAAAAAATGCATCTATATCTATATAAATACAGGTATAGATATATCATTCATAGATAGACAGACAGATAGATAGATAGATAGATAGATAGATAGATGGATGAATAGATTCAGCCAGAATGATAAAATCCATGTCAGATAATGTCATTTACCTGCTCAAAAACCTCTGAAGGCCTTTACTCCTCTGTCCTCTTTTCCTGCCCACTCCTCGCTCCCTCAGTCCAGCCACATTGGCCTCCTTGACCACACCAGGGCCACATCAGCCTCAGAGCCTTGCTGTGCAATACTCTTCCCTCAGACACTTGAATAAGTGGCTTCTTCACCTCCTTCAGGTCTATTCATCTCCCCAGTGGTCTTCTCTGTCCCATCTTTTAAAATGGCAGCTCTTATCCCACCTTTTATCCCTTTCTCTATAGTGCTTATCACCATCTGACCCACAATATGTTTACTTATTTCTTTTGTTTATTGCCTGTCTGCCCCTCTAGAATGTAAGCCCATGATGGCAAGGGGACTTGTCTGTTTTGTTAACTGCTGTATCCTCAACACCCCAAAGACTGCCTGGTTCATAGCAAGTACGCGATAAATGTCAGCTGAATGAATGAATGAAACAAAGATAAGTCATGGTCTTATTTGATTTGCGACACTATAAAAACTGTGAAATTTTCATCAAAACAAAATAAAAGCTATGAAATTTTTGATATCTTCCAATGACGAGAACTAGTATAACATCCAAGGCATTAGTGTCCTTCTCTTCCATATCCTCCCCCTCCCAAGTATTTTGGCCATTCTGTGTTTCTAGAATTGAGATCTCTTTTAATCCATTACTGTCCTTTTAAGTGTAAGTATAATTGTGTAAACCACTCATAATTTGTCATGAAAGGAGGAAAGGATTGAATAATAATGAAATACTTGTCCTTTGTTTTCTTTGATACTTTAATCTCTTGATGATGTTAGTTTTGGCCATTCATTTTCTGACTTCTCTTTCTCCCCGTCTCCAAAATTTACATATTACCAAAGGATCTTGCTTGGATTTCTTATCTTGCTTTGCATGTTCTCCGTTAGAAGTTATATCCACTGTTACGGCTTCTGTTATCTCCTTGTCTTAGATTACGCTCATTTTTATAAGCCTAATTTTGACATTTCTTTTTGGCCCTAATTTTATGTTTCCCTCACTGGGCCATCTTTTGAGTTCTCAATGTCTAAACCAACTGGGCACAGTGGTTCACGCCTGTAATCCCAGGGCTTTGGAAGTATCATTTGAGCTCAGGAGTTTGAGACCAGCCTGGGCAATATAGGGAGACCCAGTCTTTACAAAAAATTGAAAAATTAGCTGGGCATTGTGGTGTGTGCCTGTGTTCTCAGCTACTTGGGAGGCTGAGGTGGGAGGGTCACTTGAGCCCAGGAGGTCGAGGCTGCAGTGAGCTGTGATCGTGTCATGACACTCCAGAGTGGGAGACAGACTGAGACCTTGTCATAAAAACACAACAAAAAATTGGCTCCTGTTCCAGTAATTCGTCTCTGTTAATGACCCTGCCTACTTCTAAATTTGGAAATGTTTTTAAGGCTTGTAATCTTTTATGAGTTTCTTCACATTGTCAAGTCTTGTTGCTTATACTTCTCGAATATCTGCTGATTCATTTCCTTCTTTGCTTTCATTAGATTTGGGATGGGGCCTGAGATTCTGCATTTCTAATATGTTTCTGTGTCAAGCTAATGTTTCTGGTCCATCGACTATACTTGGAGTAGCAAGGTCCTGCTCTGAGATAACAATGTCCATCTGAATCTAGTCTTCCACTTTCTAGTCCATAGCTATATCTAAGAAAGACTCAATTCTCTTTCAAAAATAGAGATCTGATATTGCTCAGTCTTGTTTTTTTTCTATGTCACAAAAGATTTGGAAAGTTACAGACAGAAGATGAAACATTCAAATCAGCCATAATGGTCAATTCAGGATTAATCATGAACAGTTTGATGTGTATCCTTTTACTCCTTTCTTTATTTGCATGAAAATACACATTCCAGTTATATCTGTATTTTTAAAACCAAAAAGGATCATTTATCTTTTTTTATTATCTAATGTATAAATTTGCTTTCTAAGTTTGTTGACTCCCCCATGTTATAAAGAAAAATCCCTTCTTTCTTTCTTTCTCTTTCTTTTTCTTTCTTTCTTTCTTTCTTTCTTTCTTTCTTTCTTTCTTTCTTTCTTTCTTTCTTTCTTTCTTTCTTTCTTTCTTTCTTTCTTTCTCTCTTTCTTTCCTTTCTTTCTTTCTTTCCTTTCCTTTCTTTTTCTTTCTTTCTCTCTCTCTCTCTTTTCTCTCTTTCTTTTTCTTTCTCTTTTTTTATTTTATCTCGCTTTGATTCCCAGCCTGGTGTACAATGCTGCAATCATGGTTCATTGCAGTCTCAATCTCCCAGGCTCAAGCAATCCCCCGACTTCAGCCCCCTGAGTAGCTGGGACTACATGTGTGTACCACCACACCCGGATGATTTTTTATTTATTTATTTATTTATTAATTTTTTTTGAGACCAACTCTTGTACTGTCGCCCGTGCTGGAGTGAAGTGGTGTGATCTTGGCTCACTGCAACCTCCACCTCCTGGATTCAAGCGATTCTCTTGCCTCAGCCTCCCGAGTAGCTGGGATTACAGGCACACACCACCATGCCCAGCTAATTTTTGTATTTTTAGTAGAGACGGGGTTTCACCATGTTGGCCAGGATGGTCTCAATGTCTTGACCTCGTGATCCGCCTGCCTTGGCCTCCCAAGTGCTGGGATTACAGGCATGAGCCACTGCGTCCAGCCAATTTTTGTATTTTTTAGAGATGGAGTTGCACCATGTTTCCTAGGCTGTCTTGAATTCCTCAGCTCAAACCTGCCTCAGCTTCCCAGTGTGCTAGGATTTCAGGCATGAACCTGTATGCCCAGCCAGAAGTTGCCTTTTCTATAGAATAAAAACGCCCAATTCTGTTTTTTCTCAACTTCTTTGGCTGCTTTCGGGGACTTGGTGCAGTCAAGCAGATGAATCCTCTGTTGACTTTGGTTCAGGGGCTGGTGACTCAAAGCAGCAGGGATGATGCAGAATCCGCTCTGGCCAGGGCCACAGCAGCAATAGCAGCTGCATCCGGTTTCCAGTGGCAGCAGACACAGCTGTTCTGAGGCAATATGCAGTGTCCAGCTCCCAAAGACTTGGCAGTGCAAGCTATGGGGTCAGTGCTTGGCAGCTGGAGTGGTGACTTCATGGACCAGCTCTGCAGAATGCTTTGGGTATGGTTCTTGCCTTGATGGTTCTGTTCCCACCTTTGCTTCTTAAATTAGCTTCAAAGTTGACTTAATATACCGGTAACAAATATTAATGATATTAATAATAACTGACTCTTAGGTAGTGCTTAATATGTGCCAGGCAAATTTCTAAGGACTTTATGTGTATTAACTCATTTAATCGTTTACAAAACTCCAATGAGTTATGGACTGATGTTATCCCCATTTTAGAGATAAAACTGAGTTACAGGGAGATTAGGTTACTTGTCCAAGGTCCTGTGACTATAAATGGTAGCTCTGAAACTCAAACCTAGTCAGTCTGATCTATTTCTTAAGAGCCTTGACTGATACACATACTGTTTCGTAACCTAATTTTTTCATGTAACAAAATTTCATGTCATTAAATATTTATTTAAGCATTTAAAGTAGCTGTATAATGTTCAATTATAAGGATGATTCATGTTTTATTTACACAACTCTCTACTTTAGAACATCAAGGAAATCCTGGTGGCTGAACTTCCTTTTCTTTTTTTTTGAGACAGAGTCTTGCTCTGTCGCTCAGGCTGGAGTGCAATGGTGTGATTTCAGCTCACTGCAACCTCTGCCTCCCGGATTCAAGCAAGTCTTCTGCCACAGCCTCCCAAGTAGCTGAGACTACAGGTACACGCCACCACACCCGGCTAACTTTTGTATTTTTAGTAGCGATAGGGTTTTGCCATTTGGGGCAGGCTGGTCTTGAACTCCTGGCCTCAAACGATCCACCCACCTTGGCCTCCAAGTTGTTTTGTTTGTTAGTTTTTAATATCCATGACTTTTTCTTTGGGATAAAGTCTTCAAAGTGGAATGCTAGGTCACGGTGTATTCAGATCGCCTTCCTGAAAGTTTATTCTAATTTACACACCCAGCCATAGAAGGAAACATCCTGTTTTCTTGAGTCCTTATTGACATTGAATGTTAACATTAAATTGTTTTCCTTCGTGGCACTGAAAATCATACATAGTTTTCTTTAAACTTGAAATTATTTAAACATTTAAACATACATTTATTGGCTATTTGTTCAAAGTTATTTTGTGAATTGCCTTCTCCATCACCTATAGAATAAAGGTGAAACTACTTCAGTTCAAAGCTCTTCCAACTCTGACTCAAACTACTTTTCTAACTAATTCTCCTACAGGTTTTAACATTCACTTGGCATACTCAAGGGGATTATTTTGTTTTGGATTGAACCATATGAATATGTATTTTTGTAGGCCAAAAAATTGTTGACTATTGATAGTTTCATATGGTGAAAACTTATAAATCTCCAAAACCTTTGCTGTGACACTACAATATGTTACACAAATGCCTGTTGCCCATCTCTGCTTGGTGAAATCCTGCTAGTTCTTTACAAGATGGAGTTCATGAATCAGGCCCTCTCCCTCCAATTCCCTTGCCACCCCTCTCCAGGTTCTCCTCTCACCCCCAGCTTAGGTAACTGTAGATCGTTTCTTTTCACAATTTCAACTCTCATTCTTTCCTATCATAGCTGTAGAATGATCTCAGGGAATTGCAGCTGAATAACAAGTTTTCATTTGCCTGGCAGAGGGTGAGCCCTCTGTTGCTCTTCTCTGGCAGAGGCTTATTTATTTTGGCAGCCTTAGAGACAAGCAAAGTCCCCGGCTTATAGTGGGTGCACAAAAAATGTCTGTTTAATTGAAAAACTGGTAACTTTAGGCCCCAGGAAGTGCCTTATTAGTGCAATACTACTTGCAGTTTCTTTCCATGTTAAATAAGGAAGAGCATGTGTAACACCTTCTAGTATCTTCTGATTTGGTTGCTTGGTATTTTGTTTGGAATTGGTCCTCCTTATTTTGAATCCTCCATCTTTCTAATTCATCTTTTCCTATATTTTCAGATGTTTTAATTATATTGCAGTTCAACAAAATTATTTTATTCCATGGTACAATTCCCAAGAGCAAAACAGCACAATTCTCTAGCTGGCTAAATAACAAATCAGCGTACTTTCCAAGGACTATATTCTGTATTTTTTTCCTTTTAATCAAATCCATCTTTTCTGTCAGTTGGACTTTCAGGAGCTTTTATTGACTTTTGGGAAATACCAGTGCTATAGACAGTGTAGCTTCAGGAAACATTAAAAGTAAAAATATTTTTAAAAATGCATTAAAAACATTTAAAAGGAATCTTATTGAGACAGTCTTCTGTTCATATAAGGGATACATTGCACAATTAACTTAAGGTATACTTACCGGAAGAAAATGATGAAATTATAGAACTTTAAAGGTAGAAGAGACCCCCAAAGGGTTCCAGTATGTGCTCTTTGGTGAAAAAATACCAAATAGGAGTTGGGGAGAGAATAGTTTGAGCCCAACTTTGGCTCCATATTTCCTCTCCAGTTAATTTGAGTGATGTTCCAACTCTTGCTCATCTTTTCTTACCTACATATCCTGCCCTAGCCATTCCTGGAATGAGTTCAGGTAGAAGCAGCTGCAATGCCAGGCCTCTTTTGTGTTTATATTCAGAGGAGACTGGGCATTGCTTTATGTATTCTTCATCCCCCCTTTTCCCCTAGACATTTTGCCAGCTCTGGCCTTTTCTTTCCTGCTTGACCATTAGGCAAGAATGTGCTCAGTATTTTGCCATTTTTAAGTGGGTTTCTCTAACCAGGAAATTAGTTCAATGAACAGGTCCAAAGAGCCAGAAGAACTGCATAAGATTTTGTAAAAGGTGGATGGGGTATTATAATTTAAAAGACAGATTATAACAAGTGTTGATGAGAATATGGAGAAACTGGAACCCTCATACACTGCTGGTGGGGTGAAAAATGGTGCAGCCACTTTGGGAAACAGTCTGGCAGTTCTTCAAATAGTTAAGCATAGAGTTGCCGTATGATCAAGCAATTCTCCTCTTAGATACACTCACGAGAAATTAAAACATATGTCCAGGCCAGGCATGGTGGCTTATGCCTGTAATCCCAGCACTTTGGGAGGCTGAGGCGGGCAGATCACGAGGTCAAGAGATGGAGACCATCCTGGCTAACATGGTGAAACCCCGTCTCTACTAAAAATACAAAAAAAATTAGCTAGGCATGGTGGCATATGCCTGTAGTCCCAGCTATTCAGGAAGCTGAGGCAGGAGAATCGCTTGAACCCGGGAGGCAGAGGTTGCAGTGAGCCAAGATCGCGCCATTGCACTCCAGCCTGGCGACAGAGCGAGACTCTGTCTCAAAACAAAAACAACAACAGCAACAACAACAACAACAACAACAATAATCATATGTCCAAATAAGAGTTTGTACATGAATGCCCACAGTAGTGATATTCGTAATAGTCAAAGAGTAGAAGTGACATAAATTTCCATCAACTGATGAATGGATGTTGTATGTCCATAAAATAGAATACTATTCATGAATTAAAAGAAATGAAATGCTGATACATGCTACAATATGGATGAACCTTGAAAACAAGCTAAGTAAAAGAAACTAGTCACAAAGGACCATATGTTGTGTGATTCTGTTTATACGAAATGCCCAGATAGGTAACTCTATACAGACAGAAAACAGATTAGCAGTTGCCTGCAATGATGGTGGGGGGAGCAGAGCTTCTTTTTGGGGTAATGAAAATGTCCTAAAATTGATTGTGGTGATAGATGTATAAATCTGTGAATATACTAAAAACCATCAGATTTTACACTTTAAGTGGGTGAATCGTACAGTCTGTGAATTATATCGCAATAAAGCTATAAAAAATAAAAGGATGGATTTTTTTTTTATATGTAATTTTGTCTCCTGGTACTTTTCTGGCTAGCTGGAGATTCCCATGATAATTTCAAACTTACTTTGTTCTTTGATTCTACTTGAAGTCCAGCCAATAGCTCATTAGCTATTAGTAGGGTGGGAATTTGACTCATAATGCAACTTAGACATGAAGATAAAATATAAGTTCTTTATTTACTTTATAACCAATCTGGCTTTCCTCCTGAGTCCTTAACTGTGGATAGTGGGAAAAATAAATGGCATATGTTGTTCCCAATGTCTGGGAAGACCACTATGATGGAAGGAATGGCTGGGACTAATTTATCTGCAGCTAACACACACTATTCTTGCTGCAGCTATATTCACTCAAATGACTAATGGACAGGACAGTCAGTGTGGGGCTTCATATGTATGGTTCTGAATTCTTGTCTTTTTTTTTTTTTTTTGTGATGGAGTCTCCCACTGTCACCTGGGCTGGAATGCAGTGGCGCGATCTCGGCTCACTGCAACCTCCAGCTGTTCAAGCAATTCTCCTGCCTCAGCATCCTGAAGAGCTGGGATTACAGGCACCTGCCACCACGTCCAGCTAATTTTTTGTATTATTAGTAGGGACGGGGTTTCACCACGTTGGCCGGGCTGGCCTCGAACTCCTGACCTTGTGATTCACCCCTCTCGGCCTCCCAAAGTGCTGGGATTACAGGCGTGAGCCACTGCGCCTGGCCCTTCTTGTCTTGATTCTATGCTTTGTTTTGGCCTTCGTTATCCATGTGATTCAAGACTCGCTTTGAACTCCTGGATATGTGTGATCCATAACTCATGAAGGCTCTTTTGATTTCTAACTACTGGCTCTGTCTTGAGCACTGGTTTCCCGGCAATGTCAGTGTCTCTGGGTTTGTTGTATTCCTGTAACTGGTCACAAAGGTTCATTGTTTTGGTCTCTATCATGGCATCTGATCCCATCTCTATGATCAGTAGCTGGCTAGGGTGATAAAATAATTGTTTTGTGGGTTCCTGAAGCATTAGAGCTTAGCAGAATACATACGCTTATTTCCTTCTTCTGAAACAATATTTAAAAGCACTCTAAAATGTTTGAAATAAAATTTGCCTTGTTTTTATAATTTTGTATTGATGATGCTATGAGTACTTGTTTTACTTTTTAAGCTGCATTTGTTCGTACGTTTGTTCTTTTGGAAAGAGCACTGTCTGGCTATTGGTGCTTTGAATGGAGGGAGTTACAAAATCATATTACATTGTTGGCTGAAGGATGAGATAAATTGAGACATGTATTTGTTCCTCCAATTGTTTTATTCTTGGTCTAACTAAATCAGTGATGTGACAGTTCAGAAAGGAATTCAGAGCACTTACTGGTGACTTATATTCTGAAGGACTGTGACTTCTACAGTGAAAAATATTTCAAAATTGGCATTCATTCAGGAATGAATCTTAGCATTCATATAGTGTCTGATATGGTCCCAATGTCTAGGAGTTAATTTTTATTACAAAGAATACTTTATTTTGGAAAAAATAGAAATGTTAAGAATATTTAACATAATCTGAATGCATATTGAGTTTACAAAGGAACCAACTTGATTAAAACATATTTGACTATTAAATGCGTAAGAATGTGAGCCTGTATCTATTATATAAGATTTTTTATTCAATAAAAATCATCTGTGTCTATTATATACATATGTATACAAATATAAAATTTCAGGGATACACACACACACATACACAAATGTATTTATTTATTTATTCTTAGGTATGTTGGTCCAAGATTCTACTGGATATAATTTTTGCATTATTACCTTAATCAAATCCATACCTGTTAATTCATAAATGTTAACCTTAGAAGTGAAAGGTTGATAATGAAAATCTTTTAAAAGTGTACTATTTTGGCTGGGCACGGTGACTCATGCCTGTAATTCCAGCACTTTGGGAGGCCGAGGTGTACAGACCACGAGGTCAGGAGATCGAGACCATCCTGGCTAACACGGTGAAACCCCGTCTCTACTAAAATTACAAAAAATTAGCCAGGCGTGGCGGCGGGCACCTGTAGTCCCAGCTACTTGGGAGGCTGAGGCACGAGAATGGCGTGAACCTGGGAGGCGGAGCTTGTAGTGAGCCGAGATTGCGCCACTGCACTCCAGCCTGGGCAACAGAGCGAGACTCCATCTCAAAAAAAAAAAAAAAAAAAAAGGTACTATTTTGATTATTTATTGACTTATTCTGATATTTCAAAGTATTAACAGCTGTAAAAAAATGTGTAAGTTATTTGTAACGACTCTTAAGGCAGTTGTAGAAGAAATGCTACTAAAACATGAGGTAAAATTACACAGATCACTAGACTCAAGAAAATGCAATGATGATAGACAAACAATAGTCAAGAAAGAAAAGGAAGAATAATTGGAAATGAGAAGAAAAGTGAAACATCAAAGGACTAATCTAGCCGAAGCCCTGGAGAGATCACTGACCATCAGTAAATAAGAGTATGATTTAGGAAGGTCAGGTGCGGCAGTCACACCTGTAATCCCAGTACCTTGGGAGGTCAAGGCGGGCAGATCACCTGAGGTCAGGAGTTTGAGACCATCCTGGCTGACATGGTAAAACCCTGTCTCCACCAAAAATACAAAAATTAGCCGGGTGTGGTGGTGCATGCCTGTAATCCCAGCTACTCAGGAGGATGAGGCAGGAATATCGCTTCAACCCGGGAGGCGGAGGCTGCAGTGAGCTGAGCTTGTGCCACTGCACTCCAGCCTGGGTGACAGAGTGAGAGTCCGTCTCAAAAAAATAAAAGAGTATAACATAGGGAAAGGATGTTATAATTGTAAGCACTGCAATGACTTCATGTATTAGTCTCACATCACTTATGCCTCTCATTCCATTTGACCTGACTGACATACAGATTAGACTGCTGTATCAAATGGGCCCAACATACAATGACAAACAAGTAAAAGTCCAAGGTCTGTAAGGTGGCTTGGCAGTGTCTAGACCCAAGGCTTGTTCCACATCTAACTTGTGGTGTTACCATTTGGAAGGTGTTGTCTTCATCATCCACACTGCTGAAGATGGCTCACTACCATGTCAACTGGGTTTATCGGAGGCATTTGAACTGGAGCAACTCCATCTTGAGTAGGAACTGTGTAAAATAAGGCTGAAACCTACTGGGCTGCATTTCCAGACGGTCAGGCATTCTAAGTCATAGGATGAGATAGGAGGTCAGCACAAGATACAGGTCATAAAGACCTTCCTGATAAAACAGGTTGCAGTAAAGGAGCAGGCCAAAACCCACCAAAACCAAGATGGTGACGAGAGGGACCTCTGGTTATCCTCACTGCTACACTCCCACCAGCACCATGACAGTTCACAAATGCCATGGCAACGTCAGGAAGTTACCCTATATGGTCTAAAAAGGGGAGGCATAAACAATCCACCCCTTGTTTAGCATATAATCAAGAAATAACCATAAAAATGGACAACCAGCAGCCCTGAGGGCTGCTCTGTCTTGGAATACCCATTCTTTTATTCCTTTATCTTCTTAATAAACTTGTCTTCACTTTACTCTATGGACTTGCCCTGAATTACTTTTTGCGCAAGATCCAAGAACCCTCTCTTGGGGTCTGGATTCGAACCCCTTTCCTGTAACAGGTTCACATTGCAGTCTGTGAGAAAGGGAAGAGGCAATCAGGAGGCCTTATGAAACCTGACACGGGGAATGAAGGAGAAAGAAACTTGACCAGCTGTCCAATGTTTTAAGAGTTGTTAGATTTTGGGACTGAAACAGTCTCCTAGGGAATGCTGTGTCTTTCTAGGAAAAAAATGGTCAATCTCTGAGATGCCCTCACCCATCCTGTTTCTGTCCTTAAGAAGATGCCCTGGTGTAAAGGGAAGAGGGTTGTGGTTTATGTCCCCACTGATGTGGGATGAGTTGGGGAGATTTGGCTGCTCAGCAGGTTTGAGCATGGGTCAGTTGTAGAGATGATCTCTTTCCTGAGCATTACATGAAAATCAAGGGGGGAAAAAAAATAAAAAAAATCAAGGACAAGAGAATCCTTTAACCTTGGCATTATTTGGATTTCTTCAACACAGTGGTTCTCAAAGCATAGTCCGTGGGTCAGCAGCATTAGCAATATCTGGGAACTTGTGACAAATGCAAGTCCTACTTCAGATTTAATGAATCAATAATTCTGGAGGGGGGTTCGGACAACTGTGTTTTAAAAAGCACTCTCGGTGATTTGAGGCCCATTGAAGTTTGAGAACCACAGATTTAATCCAATTCACTGAGAGGGGAACTCAGAATATGTGTCTGACTAACTCTTCTTTTCTTTTGCTCTCTTGCTACTTCTTTTTCTTCTTTTCACAATTTCCTGGGACTCGAGGGGAGCAAACTTTTCCTTTGCTTCCCCTAAAGTAGCATCCTACTTCCATAAAGGGTGAACCCTCATATCAACATGTAAAACAAGTCAACAAACAAAAAGGTGCTGAGAATGAGCCTTGTGGGTTTGGTCAGGAAGAGGGGAGGAAATTAGGAATTTGGAAGATAACTTAGATTGTTACATGATCCTATTTTGAATGCAAGAAGCTGAGTATTTCTTTTGTCTTTGTATTTCTTAAGATATGCTTCTATTCTGCCCTCTGCCCTGAAAAAAATAGCATGAAATAGCATGTTGAGGAGCTTGTTCTCAGAGCAGTAAGAGAACTCCATATTATTTTCAAAGTATTGGAGGCCGGGTGTGGTGGCTCATGCCTGTAATTCCAGCTCTTAGGGAGGCAGAAATGGGAGGATAGCTTAAGTCCAGGAGTTCAAGACCTGCCTGGGCAATATAGCAATACCCTGTTCTCCGCAAAAAGGGAAAAAAAAGTATTGTATCACCCAGTTACACACTTACTCACTTTTGCCAGGAGCCTACATTCAAATTTGATGAGGATGATGAAAAGGACTCGCTGCTGCTCTTATGTGTTCCACAGGAGGAAGTGGTACTGGGCAACAAAAACAGAATAAAGTCAAGAATGCAGAACATCTATTTCTGGCTGTTTCTGTCCCAGCATCTTCAATGAAATGCAGAGTTTCCTCTGATTATAAAATAGAGATAATATTCTGAACGCAATAGCACATAAAAGGCATTTATTTTTACCTCTTCCTCTGCCTTGAATGGTAACTTACCTTCATTCTCAATGTATATTAGAATTTATATTGCCCAAATAGAAAGTACTTCAGTTTTCACTCATTTAGTGGTAGTATATTTCCTTGGGAGAGAGTTGCCTAGTAAGCAAAAAATGTGTGGGAGGTTAAACTTTTATAATTATTTAAAAGAAATAACTTTAAGTATACTACATTAACATGGCTGTAAATTGGAAGTTGTCATTTTTCGAAATGGGGAGCTTACAGAGAAAGAGACATGACTCTTACCTCCATTTAATCCATTCTCCACATCCGGCCTTTTGAAAGATGGTTTTAAGAATGTAAATGGTATCACTCCCTCTTTTTGGGCTCCCCATTGCATTTATTAGAACCTGCAGTTTCCTTAACATGTTCTCCAAAGTTCTGTAGAGTCTGCCCCTGCCTTTTCCGCCAACATCATCTCGGGCTTCTCCTCTTTGCTCAGATTGGCTTTCTTTCAACTCTTTTTTTTTTTTTTTTTGAGATGGAGTTTGGCTCTTGTTGCCCAGGCTGGAGTGCAATGGCGCGATCTCCACTCACTGCACCTCTGCCTCCTGGGTTCAAGAGATTCTCCTGCCTCAGCCTCCCGACTAGCTGGGATTACAGGCATGCGCTACCACGCCCAGCTAATTTTTGTATTTTTAGTAGATACAAGGTTTCTCCATGTTGGTCAGGCTGGTCTTGAACTCCCGACCTCAGGTTATCCACCTGCCTTGGCCTCCTAAAGTGCTGGGATTACAGGCATGAGCCACCATGCCCAGCCTTTCTTTCGACTCTTGAACGAATGACATGCTTTCCTGCTGCAAGGCTTTGGGAAACATTCTTTTGTCAGGAACGTCTTTTTCCTAACCCTTCCTGAGGTTAATTCTCACTTACTCTTAATTTCTCAGCTAAATGTCTTCTCAGAAAAGCCTGCTATGATTTTAGGAGTCCCTCTTATTGACCATTTCCCCTCATTATCAGTTGTCATAATTTCTAATTATGTATTAATTTGGTGCTTATTTTATCTAGATTAGATAATAAATCCTATAACATTAGAGATCATGTCCATTTTGTTTACTTCCCTATACCTAGTGCCTAGCATAGTGCTTGACACATAGTAAATGCTCAACAAACATTTAATGATTAGATTACCAAATATCATACAGCAAAATGGACACTGGTTTGAAATATAAGTGATAATCTTTCCTGTAATTTTAACATTACAATTTATCGAATTAGAGTGTTCACAGATGGGTTGTATTCCAAAATATGCAAGCTGGTTATTTGACAATCAGATTATATTTCTCCACAGAAAAGCTGTTGTTGTTGGTTCAGGCCTGCACCTGCTAAATGTAACAATTTATAGATCTTGTGCAAGCTCACCTCCATCCAAATATTGGCAACATGAGACCTTAGTTTCCAGATCAGGATTCCTAGTTTTCAGCCTCCACATAATTTTTAAGGCTTTTGTTTGTGTGAGTTTAAGATAGAAATAATGTATTAAAAAGGTGATTTTTAGTTTTCTTCTCTTTCAATGTCCTTTTGATTATCGGACTTGTATGTGGAGAGAGAAATACTGCTGTAAAGTTGTTCTCCGCATCAGGGGTAGCGTTCAGTAGCTGGGGAAAGGGACAGCTTTCAATTGCAGTGTGGAAGGAGATCTTTCAGCACACACTGAGATCTCAGCAGACAGCAGCAGCTCCCAGTGTACAGATGTGTTTGTGTTTATGTGTACTGGAGGTTGGTTGGGGGGTGTCTGCTTGGAGGAGGGGGAATGACCCTGAAATTGCTCCCTTGTACGTTGGAGTGTTCTCTGCTGTTTAGTCACAGTGGCAGCTGCACAGCCCTAACTCCATTGGAATGCTGCCTCTCAAAGACCTCATCAACAGGCACAGAAGTGGACACTCACAAACGCAGGCATATTTTTAAAGAGCCCAGTGTTAGCTGGGCATCATAAGAACGATTATTCATTGCAGCTCTCTCTCCATGAGGTCACTTCAAATCAAATTAAATTTTGCTTTCAAGTCCCTCCCAGACCTAGAGAAGCCTATTAGGCTTGGAAAGGCCTACGTGGCTAACAATTTCCTGATCAGAACAGGAATTTCCTCTACAACACCCCTGACAGGTGTTCCTCCAGCTTTTGTTTACTCACCTCCTTAACAGACGGCCCACTTCATACTTGGACAGGTCTCATTGTTACATTTTTCACTTTATACTACAATGAAATCTGCCTCCCTGGACTTTCACCCCATTTGTCTTTTGCTCTCTGCAGCTATGCAGAATATGTCTAATCCTTCTTCAACATGACAGTTTTTCAAATATTTAAAGACAGCTGTCATATCCTCTCCCCTAATTTTTCTTTTTCCAGGTAATATAGCCTCAGATATTTCAATTGTACCTTTTGAAGATAGTATATTCATGTGGAAAACATGAGCAACAGCCCTAGGCAAACCTGGGTTCTGTCAATTTGTTTATTCAATTATTTATTCTTCTTGATTTATTCCCACTAATAAATAGAATAATACAGTCATGATACATGCTACAAAGGAGAGGTACATGGTTCAATGAGTGTATACACTAGGCAGGGATTTCACCCAGAGAAGAGAAGTCAGCTAAAGCTCTCTTAGCAGGTCAAAGTTGAATTGAGAGCTGATGGATAGGCAGTAGTTAATAAGGTGAAGAGGAGGGGAAGCGCTTTCAAGGCAGAAGGAGCAAATGTCTAAAAGCCTCGTTCTGGGAGGGACATGTGATGGAGGTATCACTTATCATCTTAGATCTTTAATTTCTGCATATGCAAATAGGCATTATAATACCTTTTCTCTTATTAAAAGGATTATTCTGGTCACCCATGAGATGGATAGTAATGGGCTTTAAGTTCTGTGGTGTTACTCATCATAGAATAAATCCAGTAACCCAGTCAGGTCTGTTCTCTTACTGTTCCACCAAGAAGCATTCCTGCTTTTGTCCTTTTGCTTCTGCTCTTCCCTTCCTAGAAAGCTCTCCCCTTTGCTGGGTGTTTAGCCAATCTTTACTACTTTTACTACCCATCCTAAGTTCTAATCCCTCTGGGACGTTTTCCTAGGCATTCAGGCTCAAGTCCATTTCTGTAGTGTAAAGGCTAAATGCAGGGCTTTGTGGTCTTGAGTTTGAGTTCAGGTTCCGCTACTGACTTCCTGGTGGTCTTAGGCAAATTACTTAGTTTCTCTAACATTCAACTTCCTTATCTGTGCAAAAGGGGTAATAAAAGTAACTACTTCGTAAAGTGGTTGTGACTATTGAGATGAATGTGTACATAAAACAGTGCCCTTCCTAATAGCTGTTATCTCAGTCCGCTGGTCCTGCACCTCCTCTGTGACTTGAGGCCTCTGACCTCTCACCCCTTGCCTGCCCCCAACCCCTTTACTAGGAAAAAAACATTCTTTGTGCAGCTGTCACTGAAGCCCGAGTGACCAGGTAAAGCCAGACCAACGCCACTGGTAACTGAAAGATATGCTTTCATTCGGTTTGGAAATATCGTCTTCCTTCCTACACCCACTCCCTGATACCAAGTGGCTCAGTAATTCTTTCCAATGCATACTCTAAGGGTAGAGGGGTGGCGAGAAAGCCATCCACTGTTGCCTGAGATGTTTGAAGCCTCTGAACCCCGCTCGCAGCTGCATATCCCGCGGAAGCCACTGAGCAGTCAGCCCGCAAGCGCATGTGCACGCGATCAGGGCCTCTGAGCCACCCACAGGCAAGCCCGGTTACCTTCCAGCTGCCCAGGCCGGCTCCAGGTCCGCGTCACCGTGAAGGGCCGGTCCAGTCCAGGGAGAGTGCAGAAGGCAAGTTATATTCATGTTTTAGGTGGCAAGTAAAATCACTTTTCAGATCCTCATGTCCGACGCTTTTCTAAATTAAAAAAAATTTTTTTTAAATTCTGTTCCATATTTTGACAATTTTGTATATGTGTGTGTGAAGAGTCTCGCTTTTTCACCCAGGCTGGAGTGCAGCGGCGCGATCTCAGCTCACTGCAACCCCTGCCTCCCAGGTTCAAGTGATTTTCCTGCCTCACCCTCCCGAGTGGCTGGGATTACAGGCGCTTGCCACCATACCCTGCTAATTTTTGTATTTTTAGTAGAGACGGAGCTTCACCACGTTGGTCAGGCTGGTTTTGAACTCCTGACTTCAAGTGATCCGCCTGCTTTGGCCTCCCAAAGTGCTGGGATTACAGGCGTGAGCCAACACACCCGAATGACAATTTTTAATAACATGAACAATTAATTCAGCAATTAAAAAATTTAAATACTTACATTCAAAATGAGGTTAACTAGGTGAAATTCTAGCATTGCCTTTTAAAAGATTGCAGCCTATATGTCAAGACTGCAGTCAAATAATTGTAGCAGTGGGATATTGAGTTTCCATCTTGAAAAAGGAATGGAAATGTACTGAATTGATTAAGTCCTTTGATTTAAGATTCCTTATGTTTACAGACTGCAGACAATTGTGGTTCAAATATATTGCAAGCCATTTTCTTTGTAGAATTAATAGAATCTGCAAAATAGAAACTAAACCAATCTTGCACTTGTGATTTAAACCCCTTACCAGCGGCACTCTGCATTTATTTCATACTTCAGATACTTCTCATGCTCTGGTAGGTCAGGGGCAATAAAAGACATATTAATACATGTCTAGTTCTGCAATCAATAAAGCTAATTTAAATTATCCTCTAACAGGTGAGAGAAAAGATTAGTATTTAGGTCTGAGATTAACTAGTAAAAATAGGCCATTCTGTGATATCCTAAGGGACATAGCATAGTTCAGGGTTTAAGGCTCAAAGAAAATCTCTTCTGAGAAATGTATGAGACAAATACATCATTATGGACAGGTGTATATTTCACTAATGATTATATCTTTATTCTTAGTCTTCCAGGCATCATTCCTCTCTATTAAGCTTTAATACTTTTTTTCTCCACCAACCTCAATCCTATCAATTGATTTTTTAAAAATTTCTTCCCCTTTGGTCTGCAATTACATTCACCTTGCTTACTGTTTCAACAGATACTAAAAATGAAAATCAGTGTACTTATTTGTCTGTTGCAACCATTTTGATTAGAAGTATTCAAATAGTACATCTCAGGCCTGGCGTGATGGTTCAGGCCTGTAATCCCAGCACTTTGGGAGGCTGAGGTGGGAAGATTGCTTTGAGGCCAGGAGTTCAAGCCAAATAGTACAGGTCACTGAAACACTTAATTAGGAACCAAAAATGTGTGTACAAAAACACCACTCCCATGATTCTATGAAGTTCAAAATTGGCCATTCTGCTTTCTTAAGAAATTGGTCAAAATGAAAATGTACATTTTGTTCTTTTTCTCCATTCCCTTTAATTCGGTTTTATTTCCTTTGTTCTTTTTTGTAGTTTTCTCCACCTGCCCCCACACTGACTTTCTTTTGACAAATCCCTTGAATGGTGGATATCTGACATCAGTGTCCACATTTTAACACCTTCATTAAATTTAATATTTTTCACAAAAAGCCAGTGGCACCTTAGGGAATCAGGAGCTTAATAAATGTTAGCTAACCCCATTTTATGTCCAAATCCCTCTTTTCCTGTTGTTCTAACATTTATTTTATTAATTGTTATCTTCTGATCAAGCATCATAAGAAATACAACTGAAGATATCCCATTTTTTCCTTACACTCCTCAATATTTTATTTTTGATAGATTTCAAACATACAGAAAGGTCAAAATAATTGTACAATGAATATCCACATACCCACCCATACATATTCTACAATGAGCATTTTGCTATATTTGTTTTATTGCCCAACTATTTATTTATCCATCCTTCAATCCATTTTAATTTTTTGATGCAATAAGTTGCAGATAGTAGTATAATCTCCAAAGGCTTCAGTATGTGTATTAACTAGATTTTTTTTTTTTTTTTTTTTGAGACAGAGTCTTTCTCTGTCACCCAGGCTGGAGTGCAGTGGTACGATCTCAGCTCACTGCAACCTCTGCCTCCCGGGTTCAAATGATTCTCCTGCCTCAGCCTCCTTAGTAGCTGGGATTACACGTGCGTGCCACCACGCCTGGCAAATTTCTGTATTTTAGTACAGACAAGGTTTCACCATGTTGGCCAGGCTGGTCTTAAACTCCTGACCTCAAGCAATCTGCCCGCCTCAGCTTCCCAAAGTGCTGGGATTATAGGTGTGAGCCACCGCGCCCAGCCTTTAAGTAGATTTTTGTATTGCTCTTTTTCTTCTTCAAGTAATATGATCTCTTAGCCTCCCCTAGCCCCAGGCAAACAGTGTTGTAATTTTTTCCCATGATAGATTAGCTGTGCCTGTTCTAGAACTTCATGTAAATTGAGTCATAAAGTGTGCACTTTTATGGGTAAGACTATTCATTCAGCACAATGTTTTTGCAATTCATCCATGTTTTTGTGTGCATCAATAGTTCCTTTTTGTCATTGAGTAATATTCTGTTATCTGACTATATCACAGTTGGTTTATCCGTCTTCCTATTGGTGAACACCTGAGTGGTTCCTGGATTTCGGCTGTGATGAATAAAGCTTCTGAGAACATTACCATACAAGTATTTGTGTGGACATTATGTTTTAATTTCTCTTGAATATTTAGGAGTGAAATTGCTGGGTCATAGAATGTGTGTGTGCTTAGTATTATAAGAAGCTACCAGGCCTGTCTCCAAAATGAATATGCCACTTTACACTTCTGCCAGCAATGTCTGAACATTCTGGTTGCTTCACATTCTTGCCAACATTTGGTGCTGTCAGTCTTGAATTTTCGCTGTTTTGGTGGATGCATAATGGTGTCTCATTGTGGTAGTAACTGGCATTTCCTGATGACTAACGATGTTCAGTACTTTTTATATGCTTATCAACCATTCTTTGTGAAGTGTCTGTTCAAAATATTTGCCCACTTTTTAGTGGATGTTTTACGTTTTTGTTATTGAGTTATAGAAGTTCTTTATATACCCCAGATACCAGTCTCTTGTCTGATATATGTTTGTGAACCTATTTCTCCTTTGATTTCATCCATGTTGGTCTTCATTCTGTAGTATAATTGAACTCGTGTCTAACACTGTCTATATAGCTTGTCTAAAGATCCTTATAAGTTTGTGAAATACATACCGGCTAGGTGGTATCTTTCTTAGATACATGGCAAGGCAATGGTGGAGTACTAGAAAACTATTGAGTGTCAGAGACTGTACTTTCTATTTGCCCTTAGTAGTAGTTATTTTCAGGATGGAAAGTAGTGCTCACTTTCTTAGTTTACTTTTAAAAACAGTTTCATCTAGGGGTCTGTTTATAAAGTAATACAAAATGAAACAAGCCTAAGAGTAATTGTAAAAAAGAAAACTAAAACTTTTTTTTGTTTTGAGACAGGGTCTTGCTGTCACCCAGGCTGAAGTGCAGTGGTGTGATCTTAGACCACTGCAGCCTCAACCTCCTGGGGTCAAGCGATCCTCCCACTTCAGTCTTCTGAGTAGCTGGGACTACAGGTGCATGTCACCATGCCTGGCTAATTTGTGCATTTTTTTTTTTTTTTTTTTTTTTGTGGAGACAGAATTTTGATATGTTGCACAGGCTGGTCTCAAACTCCTGGGCTCAAGCCATCCACTTGCCTCGGCCTCCAAAAGTGCTGGGATTATAGGAATGAGCCACTGTGCCCACCCCAAAACACATTTTAAAGCTACTTTATACATAGTTATCTAGGGAAAAAAGTAGCTAGTGTTGTCTGTGCTTGATGGTAATAACAAAGTTGATGTTAATACTTTATATTTGCAAAGTCTTCATTTTTCCCCCAAATACTTTCACATTTTTAAATCTTTATAATTAGGAAATAAACTTTAGTTATCTTCATCTCTAAGAGGGGAGGGAATTAATACTGCATCTAGTGTAACTGTTGTGGCAAGTTATCATATTCAGGATTTAGTTTTTAGTTTTAGTTTTAATTTTTGTTTTGAGACAGGGTCTCACTCTGTCACCCACAGATCACAGTTCACTGCAGCCTTGACCTCCCAGGCTCAGGTGATCCTCCCATCTCAGCCTGCAGGGTACCTGGGGCTACAGGCACATGACACAATGCCTGGCCAATTTTTTGTATTTTTTGTACAGATGGGGTCTCATTGTATTAACCAGGCTGGCCTCTAACTCCTGGGCTCAAGCAATCTTCCCACCTTGGTCTCCCAAAGTACTGGGATTACACGTGTGAGCCACCTTGCCCAGCTCATGATGTAGTTCTTAAAACCAAGGTGTAATTGAAAATCTAGGAAAGTTAAAGTACTTTTGTTTGTAATACAAAAGCTTGGTAACAATTCAAACATCCAGTATAGAGGACCAGTTCCAGTTCAAATAAACTATGTTTCAATCATACATTGGTATACTCCCCCTTCTTTGCCTCCTACTACTGAATATGTCATTTACTCTTTTTTTTTTTTTTTTTTCAACTCATGACTTTATAGCCATAGGCTTTTACAGGTGAAAAGAACTTTCGGGTCATTTGGTTCTTTCCTCTCATTTGACAGAAGACACAAACTCAACGAGATTAAATAATACCCAAAATAATAGAACTCACAATTTTGGGCGTTAGAACTAGACACACTTCTGGTTTAATAAATGTTAGAGTTCGTGTTTTTTTCTCTGTTGTCAATCCCTGTGGATTTGTTCTTTAAGATGATGATCACATTCACCCTTCCTTTCTACTGAGTTTGCCAATGTGGTCTCTAATTATATCAAAACTGGATTGTTGCAACATCCTCTTAGCTAGTCATGTAGCCTAATCTTTTTTTTCTCTCAGGTCCATCTCCTTTATTTTGTCTCACGGATGTTGCTAATATAGGCCTTTCATAAATCATCCTTTTACTCCAAAAGCTTCATCCTTTTAATTCAGAAGTGGTTGTCACTGAATCAGATCCTGAATTCCTAAGAATCTCCATGCTCTTGATTCCATCCTGCCTCTTCATCCTTACTTCCCTTGTTCCCCAACTGCACCTACTCATCAAGATGGTCTCACTCTCCTCTAGCTGCATGTGAATTACTGCCGTGGTTCCTATGTTGGTTCCTTATCCTGGTACCTGCCCACTCTCCGTCCTCTCCATTTAGTCACTTTCAACTCATTGTTCGAAATCCAGCTCAAGGCTAGGTGTGCCAGCTCATGCCTGTAATCCCAGCACTTTGGGAGGCCGAGGTGGGCGGATCACTTGAGGTCTGGAGTTTGAGACTGGCCTGGGCAACATGGTGAAACCCCATCTCTACTAAAAATACAAAACTTAGCTGAGCGTGGTGGTGCGCGCCTGTAGTCCCAGCTACTCAGGAGACTGAGGTGTGAGAATCACTTGAACCTGGGAGGCAGAGGCTGCAGTGAGCTGAGCTGAGTTCGCACCACTGCACTCCAGCCTAGGCTACAGAGCAAGACCCTGTCTCAAAAAAAAAAAAAAAAAAAGGAAAAGAAAAAAAAAAAAAATTCCGGCTCAAGCTCCACCTTCCCCATGAAACATTTTGTGATTACAGTGATTTCTTAATCTCCGAATATACACTGTAACATCCCACTTGGCAACTGACACATGAACTAACCTCTATAAGAGATAAAAACCCAAAATCTCAGTGGCTTAACACCGTAGAAGTTATACTTGCTATTCACAGGTGAGAGTGTATAATTAATGGTGCATCAGGGGCAGGGATGGGGAAAAGGAGCACTGTGCTTTTTGCAGCCGTTTGGAGACTCAGGGTGATGGAGGCTTTACCATCTTCAACACAAAACTCCCAGAGTTGCCCCAGGCATTGGTACTTGCTGAAAGTTGGAAAGAAGGACAGTCTATCTGCTTCTTTGCCACCTCAATCTGCTTCTTTGCCACCTCAGTCCAGAAGTGGCATAACACTTCTGCTGGTGAGAACCAGGCACAGGGCTCCACCTTGTGCTGGGAAATGTACCCCCTGGCTGGGTGTCTGTATCCCTGGAACTACTTTTCTCTATGGAAGAGAAGCACAAATCTGGGGAGTAGCTAGCTGTCTTTGTTACAGTATTGTCCTGTTCTGATTTCTAATTGCTTTGTGGGTGTTGTCTTGGCATCTCCAGCTGGATTTCACACAGTAACTAAAATTCATCAAATGTATACAGTAAGACAAGAGTCTGGCATTTAGTGTGTGCTCAGGGAATATCTTTGTTAAATAATAGATTTATGTAGACTTTTTAAAAAAAAAATTCCTGATTCCTAAATTAAACAAAGAAAGGGAAACAAAATTGACAAATCCCTAATGGTTCTGTCTTTTTTTAAAGAGTACTTTGCAATGCAATTTCTCACTTCACCTACAGAAAGTGAAATTTAGCTGCAGTATCTTCAATTTCAAAATAATAATATTCTTTTCCGCTTCTATGGACTATTTTTAACCATTTCATCTTGTCTTTATATTCTAGTCTTTTTATTATAGAAAAATTAACATATATATGAAAATGGACAGGGTATTATAATGAAATCTCATGCACATATTACCTAGCTTTAACGATAATTAACTCATGCCCAGTCTTTTAAAATCTATGTATTCACTTCCTTCCCACACTAAATTTCTTGAAGCTAAACATAAATACATTATTTTGTATGTAAATATGTCTGTTTGTAACACCAATAGGTAAGGCCTTGCCCAAAAATACCCCACAATACTATATATCATTTTAAAATAACAATAATTCCTTAGTATCACTAAATAATCCAGTTAGTACTTACATTTCCCATAGTTTTTTAAATAATTGGTTTGTTCAAATCAAGATCCAAACAAGGTCTAAGTGTTTTTATCTCTCTCTCTCACACACACACACACACACACACACACTCACACACTCTAAATAAATAAATAAGGAAGGCAGGAGGAAACTTGGAGGTGATGGATATGTGTATGGCATAGGTTGTGCTGATGGTTTCACAGATATATACTTATCTCCAGGCTCATCAAGTTGTATGCATTAATTATGTACAGTATTTTGTATGCCAATCATACCCCCAATAAAGTGATTTACAACATTCAGAAAACACCATTAAGAAACTTAAAAATGAAAAGATCCAAAGAAGGGCTACACACAATACATTTTAGACATGCCTCTCAAATATTTTTAAAACAACAAGTCTTTTCTCCCCTCCTTCCCCCTCCCCGGAATTTATTTGTTGAAGAAACAAGGACATTTGTCCTATAATGATTCTCATATTCTGGATTTGGCTGATTCTTTTCTCTAGTTTGTACAACAGTTTCGTGTACTTTTGTCCCCAGTATTTCCTAGGATCTTGATCAGATTCAGGTTTTGGTTTTTCACCAAAGGGTGCAGTTGCGTATCTCCCTCAGAAGGCATCATGTCTGGTTATCTCTCTTTTTGATGTTAACATTTATTAGTGGGTTTAAGAGTTTTCGCCAGATACATTCATCATGAAGTTTGCCTTTGGCTTTTCGCCTAGTTATCTTGGCTGCCATTGATGATCATTGCCTAGTCTATTATTTCATTAGGCATGTCTTGTCTCTTTTTGCAATGAGATTTTCCAATGTTTTAAAAATATTTTACTATTTTTTCATCTTATATTATTAAACATATGTAAAACATTTAAACTTCCGCCTAATTCTAATAATGGTAATTAACACCTGTTTGGCATTTAAAATGTTTGTCACTTTACAAAGCTTTTTTTTTTTTTTTTAAGGGACATGGTCTTGCTATGTTGCCTCGGCTGGATTGCAGTGGTTATTCACAGATTCGATCATAGCTCATGATGGCCTCAACCTCCTGGCCTCAAGTGATCCTCCTGCCTTAGCCTCCCAGGTAGCTGGGACTACAGGCACGTGCTATCACGTCCAGCTTACAAAGCATTTTCATATACATTACTTCACAAATATTACCTGATACTCACAGAATACCCTACAGGTGAACTGACTCTATAACTTTGGGCAAGGGTCCTCACTTTAGAGATGAAGACAATAATAATAACCGCTCCTAAGATCATTATGAAAATTAAACAAGTCAAATGTATGCAAACTGCTTAAAATAGTGCTTACTATATTACAGCAAGAGTGAAATAAAAATTTGCTACCACAATTATTAATATTGTTAATGCTGCTATCATCATTTCTTTCAGTTTTAACCATTATGTTGTTGGTTTATTTTTAAAAATGTTTCCTTGACTTTTTTCTAGTGTTTATGGAGATTAATAAGAATAATTTAATTTCTATGTTCCCATATAATTTCACAGTCTTGAAATCCTAGTCATAACCCTGATTAACTTACAGTGTGATATGAACTGAACTTTTACTGTCATTTGTGGTTAAATATTATTTATTCTGTTTATTTATAGAAGACTAAGAATCACTTTCTACCAAAATAAAAACAAAAATGAATATATTTAACTTATGCTCTTCAGGCTATCTATCTATATATACACCATGTTCTTCTTTATGAGCAAAAAAGCAATGTATTTTATATGATAAGCTTTTATAATATTCTGTAATAAAATTTAATGAATCATGGAGTACTGGAGCCTAAAGGACCTTGGAGAGCAGGCTCAACACTTCATTTACAGGTGAAGAAACTGAGAACTAACCAAGTTAAAGGAGCTGTTCAACTTGCACCTTCACATGACCGACCAATGGCTGAGCCAGGACTAATAACAGATATTAAACCAGCTCTAGTCCCTAACATCCTTCTAGTATACTGCATAATGCTAAACTACTTTAAATGTTCCATCACCAGTTCTCCCAATACCACCCCAAAAGCAGACAACATCACCATTTGGAGTTAAAAGTGAGAAACATGAACTACATGCTTGAAGACACACAAATATGGAAGCAGTAAAGCGGAACCCGGGAACCTAGGTCCGTTGAATGACACTGGACTGATGACAGGCAGTAAGTGTATGTAAGACTAAATATATATGTGTGTATATATTAATACATAGTCATAAAGAAAAATGACAACTATTTTCCACTGACACAACGTGCCTAGTGGTACTTGTCTATTCACATAGTCATGTATGAAGAGGAGAATTACAAGGCAGATTTTAGTTTTGGCTTTTATGTTTTTAAATTTTTAATTGTGGTGGATTTTAAATACACAGAAAAGTAGATAGAATAGCATAATTAATTCCTATGTAGCCACCACTCAGCCCAATATCCGTCAACCTGAGGCCAATCCTCTCCTATCCATCTCCTCATCCACTCCGTCATTGGTATTATTTTGATGCAACTTACAGACATCATAACATTTCATGTTTACATATTTGAAGCATATTCTCTCTCTCTCTCTCTCTCTTTTTTTTTTTTCGAGACACAGTCTCGCTCTGTCGCCCAGGCTGGAGTGCAGTGACCTGATCTCGGCCGATCTCCGCTCACTGCAACCTCCGCCTCCCAGGTTCAAGCGATTCTCTTGCTTCAGCTTCCTGAGTACCTAGGATTACAGGCACCCGCCACAGTGAAGGCTAATATTTGTAATTTTTTTTTTTTTGAGACGGTGTCTCACTCTGTTGCCCAGGCTGGAGTGCAATGGCATGATCTCAGCTCACTGCAACCTCCGTCTCCTGGGTTCAAGTGATCTTCCTGCCTCAGCCTCCCAAGTAGCTGGGACTACAGGTGCACGCTGCCACGCCTGGCTAATTTTTTATATTTTAGTAGAGATAGGGTTTCACTGTTGTTGCCCAGGCTGGTCTCAAACTCCTGCACTCAGGCAATCTGCCCACCTCGGCCTCCCAAAGTGCTAGGATTATAGGCGTGAGCCACCACGCCCGGCCTAATATTTGTATTTTTAGAAGAGATGGCCTAATATTTGTATTTTTAGTTTCACCATGTTGGCCAGGCTGGTCTCAAACTCCTGAGCTCGAGCAATCTGCCCACCCTGGCCTCTCAAAGTGCTGGGATTATAGGCGTGAGCCACTGTGCCTGGTCGTTGAAGCATATTTCTCTAGAAGATTAAAAAACTTTCAGAAAAACATAACCACAAGATTAATTATCATACCCAAAATTGTAACACAAATTCCATACAATCATCAAATAGGCCATCAGTATTCAATTTTCCCATAGTTTTAAAAACAGCAACCTTTAAAGTTACTTTAAAGAAAATCAGGCTCCAGTGCCACACACTGTGATGATTTCTCTTTGATCTGCATGTTACTTCTCTCTCTCTATTCTCCTTGTAATTTATTTGTTGAAGAAAACAGATTTTTGAGCTGTAGCTTTACTTGCAGTCTGGATTTTGCTGCTTTCATGCCCATGGTGTAGTTACAAGCCAGCTTGAAACATTAAAGGAAATGTTCATGCATATTATTATCAGATTTCACTTAATTTTGCTGGTTAATTTTGGACACTAGTGATAACAACTGGAAGTCGGAGAAACCAGCATTTCTGGTGGATCCCAGCTGCCTGTGGGCGCTGTGACTGGGTTAGCTGCTATCAGGCTGAGAAAGTTTGTCTCTCTTGTGCCAGTCCCTTCCTGTTCTCTAATCTAAATTGGACCTCTTGCTGTATCTTTTCAGAATACCCTCTACTTTTCCTTCCCAGAAATTGTCAGGATAAAACTGTAGCAGACTTTGACATTTTTATAGTTAGAAAAGTCAGGAGTGCATGAATGTAACTTTGAGCACAAGGGAGTTCTTTTTTGTTTGTTTGTTTTGTTTTTGTTTTTGTTTTTGTTTTTGAGATGGAGTCTCACTCTCTCGCCCAGGCTGGAGTGCAGTGTCCGGATCTCGGCTCACTGCAAGCTCCGCCTCCTGAGTTCATGCCATTCTCCTGCCTCAGCCTCCCCAGTAGCTGGGACTACAGGCACCCGCCACCACGCCCAGCTAATTTTTTGTATTTTTTTTTTTTTTTTAGTAGAAACGGGGTTTCACCGTGTTAGCCAGGATGGTCTCGATCTCCTGACCTCATGATCTGCCTGCCTCGGCTTCCCAAAGTGCTGGGATTACAGGTGTGAGTCACTGTGCCTGGCCAGGAGTTCTGTGTAACACCACAAGCATGGTTTCCAGCTAGGAATAGGAAAATATACATTTGATAATTTGTGATATTCATTTCTAGATGGGAACTTTTTCTCTTGTGACTAAGCACCAAGTCAAATTCAATTCTTCCTTCCCCTTTTCTCCTCCCCTGGGAAGAAGAACTAGGTTCCTGGGCCAAGGTTATCCCATATGTATGCCGTTCTTTACTTGATTCTCACCCTTAACTGAGGTTTGGGCTATTTCTTCATTTCATAGGCTTGTCGTATTAACAGTGTGGTCAGTCCTCCAAATAGACAGGAAGAAGAGATTCAGAAGAGGTGAGAGTATAGATGCTAGTAGATACTGAAGAGAAGCCCCTGGCACCCTGTTTCCTGTTGGGGCAAAACCAAGGGAGGTAACTATAATAACTGCACTTATTTAGGAGCATCTCAAGTTTGAAATGCAGATGGGCCAAGGACAGCGTTACAGAACCCTGCACATTCCAGGATAGTGTGGGGAAATTGTTGAAAGGGTCTGAGTTCTGAGGGATTTGAGGGTAGTGGAAAAATGTCAGGGTGTCCATGGAACCAGGAAAGACGGCATGTGTGAACTTTGGGACTGGAAGCAATGGCAGGGAGCATGAACACCAGCAATGAACGCCAGATACCACTTTTGATAAAGAGCACCTCAGCGGATGCATGTATGTGACCCAGCAAGGGCCATGTGGACAACCACACCACAGAAGCCCCCCGTGCCCTGATGCTGGAGGATAGTTAAGGCTTTCTGGAGGAAATTGGGCCATCCTCATGAAAAAGAAACAGAAGAAGGAAGAGGAGAACTTTGAATACTGACTAATTTTATACTGAAAGAGGCTAAGTTATCTTCAAATGACAAGATTGAGTTAATTTTCCTTTCATTAGCAGAAAGGGGATGCAAGAGTTAAGTTGAACGCCATCAGAAAAGTTAAAAGTATATTCCAGCACATCTGGGATATGGCTACCCATTTTAAACCCGCCACACAACTCACATTTATGTGTTTATTTTAGTTATTTTTATTTTTATTGCCGCTTGAGATCTCATATGTGTTTATTTTAAATGTCTGTCTTTCCTAGATTGTAAGTTTCACGAAGGCACAGACCATCCCTTTCTTGTTCTGTATTCTTAGTACCTAATCCAGTGCTTAGCACCTGATAGATCCTTGAGAAGAATTCGTGGAATGAATATCAGACCCATACATCAGAGTACCTTCCACAGTACTTGACATAGAACAAGTACATAATAAAGAATATTTTCTTCCTTCCTAGGGGAATGTATATTTCTTTGGGGACAGTCCATCTTGCTTTTTTGATAACCAATTATGTCTTACGTGGCTCTGAAAATAAGTCTGCTTTGGTTGTTTTTAGGGAAGGAACTTAAGAAACTGAAGACATGGTGTTTGTCTTCTCTAACCCTATTCTGTATCCAAAGGGTATGCTGGATAAATGACAGTCGTCACGACTTCAGAGTGTATATTCTGTGGAAGGTGGTGAATACCTAGGGGTGATTGCACCACCACCACCAACACATTCTTAGCCCCTTCCTTAATTTTGACATGTTTTATCCCTTTCCCTCTCAGATGCCTGGGATCCAATCTGTTTTTATTCTCCTATCCTTTTTTCTGTGCCACCGTTCTGGCCTGCTCTTCCGAGTCATGCCCCCAGCCCCACACCCCCTTGCTCAGGATTGACTGTCTCCCCTACTAGTATCCAGCTGCCCTGGGGAGTTCTGAGCATTGACCCCTGCTGCTTCAGAACTCGTGGCTAGAAAGGGGCCATACATTCAAGATGGTTCTCATTTCGGGTAGAGCCATCTTTTTCTTTTCTTTTTTTTTCTTTCTTTCTTTCTCTCTCTCTTTCTTTCTTTCTTTCTTTCTTTCTTTCTTTCTTTCTTTCTTTCTTTTTCTTTCTTCTTTCTTTCCCTTCCTTCCTTCCTTCCTTCCTTCCTTCCTTCCTTCCTTCCTTCCTTCCTTCCTTCCTTCCTTCCTTCCTTCCTTCCTTCCTTCCTTCCTTCCTTCCTTCCTTCCTTCCTTTCTTTCTTTTCTTTCTTTCTTTCCTTCCTTCTTTCCTTCTTTCTTTTTCTTTTTTTTTTTTTTTGAGACGGAGTCTCGCTCTGTCGCCCAGGCTGGAGTGCAGTGGCGTGATCTCTGCTCACTGCAAGCTCTGCCTCCCGGGCTCTCGCCATTCTCCTGCCTCAGCCTCCCGAGTAGCTGGGACTACAGGCTCCCACTGCCACGCCCGGCTAATTGTTTGTATTTTTAGTAGAGACGGGGTTTCACTGTGTTAGCCAGGATGGTCTCGATCTCCTGACCTTGCGATCTGCCTGTCTCGGCCTCCCAAAGTGCTGGGATTACAGGCGTGAGCCACCACACCCAGCTGACATCTTCTGGGGGGAATAAAAAATTTTATAAAATATGCCAAAATGCAATTTAATATCTATCATTTTAAACCATGTATTTGTATTCCATCTCATTTATAAAAGTATTTGAGGTAAGTATATCTCAGGAGATCGTTTTGTAAATAAGTTCACTAACCAGTTAAAAAAAAATCCATGAGCTCTGATTTTGACTTGGAAAATATGGACCCTATAATAGCGTATTGCCCAAACTCACTTAATAAGAATTACCTGTGCTGCTTGTTAAATATACAGATTCTAAGCCTTTCTCTCGGAGATTCTGATTTAGCTAATTGAAGGGCCCTGAAAGTTTTTTGTTTGTTTTTCCTTTTCTTTTTTTTTTTTTTTTTTTTTTTGAGACTGAGTCCTGCTCTGTCGCCCAGGCTGGAGTGCAGTGGCACGATCTCGGCTCACCACAACCTCCACCTCCCAGATTCAAGCGATTCTTCTGCCTCAGCCTGCCATGTAGCTAGGACTACAGGCGCGCGCCACCATGCCCATCTGATTTTTGTATTTTTAGTAGAGACGGGGTTTCATCATATTGGCCAGGCTGGTCTCGAACTCTTCACCTCATGATCTGCCCACCCCGGCCTCCCAAAATGTTGGGATTACAGGCGTGAGCCACCACGCCCAGCCTGTTTTTTCTTTGGATGATTTTTTTTGACCTGACAACTTTAAGAAAAATTGCTAACGTACATAGTGAGAGCTGGCAGAATGAAGACACACGAGGCACATGGACAGAAGTTGTGGGGGAAGAACAAGGAAATCTCTGGGTGAAAAGAAATTGGATCCAGTCCTGTTTTTCCCCACCCCCCAGTGTGAATATATCTGTGTGAATGATGATAATCAAAAAAATTTATGGTATTATAGAAAGCTGGTAATATTGATTGATGGACTAATAATATTGCTGGTGTAAAGATTCTCAACTATCAAGGTAACAACAACAACAAAACTCCTGAAAAAACCTAAAGCAGTGTAAAATAGCCCTAATTCCAGTCATTTCTGTGATCTCCTTACTGCTCTATCTTATTACCATGTAACACAAACAACTAAGTATAACATCAGATGTGTCTGATTAAGCTGTAAGTTTTATTTTATTAGAACAGTGACCCCTCCCTCTAAATACCTATTTGTATCTTTACATAATCAGTCTTCGTAGGTAGTTGTGTATGTATTATGTTACCTTATCCACCTCAAAATATTAGAAAGAACTGCATAAATAAGACCCTTCCTTTATTTTTATTGTTTGAATTTTAAGGCTAATACTTTTTATAATTATTTATTTATTTATTTATTTTTTTGAGACAGAGTCTTGCTCTGTCGCCCAGGCTGGAGAGGAGTGGCGTGATCTGGGCTCACTGCCACCTCGGTCTCCCAGGCTCAAGCGATCCTCCCACCTCAGCCTCCCGAGTAGCTGGGACTACAGGTGTGCACCACCCCGCTGGGCTCATTTATTGTAGTTTTGTAGAGATGGGTTTCACCATATTGCCCAGGCTGGTCTCAAACTCCTGGACTCAAGTGATCTACCCACCTCGGCCTCCCAAAGTGTTGGGATTACAGGCATGAGCCACCATGCCTGGACCCTAATACCTTTTAGAATAATAGTTTACCCATATTATAATCTCTGGCTCTCTCAATAATTTTGTGTATTTCTGTCCTATCCTTGAATTGAATTCTGCATTTCAAAATGTACTCCACTTGGTAAAGAACAGTATTATAGAAAAGGAAAACCCCAAACCATTGTATTTTGAGGCCTCTCCCTGCTGCAGCCTTCCATTTCCTGCAGTCTCACGATCTCTGGGATGGAGGCATCTGGGCAGGGGAGTTTTCATGGAGGTCACTGGCCTTGAGGAAGTTACTGTGTCTGAGGGACAGGAACAATGAGGTCTCTGGTAAGTTGGGGCTTTTGCTGCCAGACGACCTCAGATGCTGGGGTATGTGGAGGCGCCTGGCGGAAGGCAGCAGTGTGTAGACTCTTCCAGGCCTTCTGGTTGATGATCCTGTCAATGTGTCCATTGCTTAAAAGGTGAGATCATTAAAACTTATAATTCCTAAACGACCCTGTTTTTGTAGTATGAATTTCTTCTTAACAAAATAGCGTCATACGAAACAGGGTTAGTAGTGCCAGTTTTGGGGCTGCTGTTATTCTCCCCTTACTGGGGTCTGTGGCTCTGCTGTTTTGTGTCGGCAATCTGGCTTCTGGCCAGAGACAGCAGATTTCTAAGCCTGTTGCACTGAAAACTATTGTCATTGAAAAAATTTCCAGTTGCTCAGTACTTCCCAAATGTTGAATTGTTTTAGAGGTTTGCAGCCATACGATAATGTCTATTAGTTTAATATTACCCCTTCTCTGCCTGCTTTTATGTAAATAACAGCATGCTGCTGGCTGATCAGATGCTGATGGAATCCAGCCTTGAAGGACCTTGATCATATTATCCAGCAAAATTAAATTTGGTTTTTATAGACTTGCCCTGCTGCCACCCATATTTACCAGTCCCATCCCTTGCTCTCTTTAGATGGTCATACAGAGTTTTCTTTCTTACATCACTGAAGAATACAAAAACAATGCCTTCAGAGTTTCCCACAACACAGATTTTCATGCATCAAAGGAAAGCAGCACTGAGAAGACAGGCAGATTGTATTAGAATTATTTGGGTCCTTAGCTTGATTCCCTTCCTGGCTGATTCAGTCCATTCCTTTGTGTCTGCCTGTCCATCTGTGAAGAGAAGATAATTACACCGGTTCCTCATTTACCTCAGAGGGATGTTACAGACATTCATTTTGAAAGCCTATAAAGCTTTTTGAGCATGGAGAAGTATAGTTGCAAGAATATATATTGTCGTTGCAGTGATCCTTGCAAATCTTAATTCCAGTTACCGATATGTTGATGAATATGCATTATTCAGTTTCATTAAATAAAAGCTGGCTTTGCCAGGCGCGGTGGCTCAGGCCTGTAATCCCAGCACTTTGGGAGGCCGAGGCGGGCGGATCACTTGAAGCCAGGAGTTTGAGATCAGCCTGGCCAACATGGCAAAACCCCATCTCTACTAAAAATACAAAAATTAGCCAGGCGTGGTGGGGTGCGCCTATAATCCCAGCTACTGGGGAGACCGAGGCACAAGAATCATTTGAACCTGAGAGGTGGATGTTGCCGTGAGCTGAGATCCCGCCACTGCACTGCACTCCAGCCTGGGTGACAGATCAGAGCAAGACTGTCTCCAAAAAAAAAAAAAAAAAAAAAAAAAAAAGAAAGAAAGAGCTGGCTCTTCATGCTCTGTGAGGTTTTCCCAAAGTGTGTATGTCTAAGAGGAAGAAGAAGAGAGTTTGGTGAATGGAAAATGAGCCACAAATGTAGGTTTTAAGTAATCCATTTCCATTTAACTCATTTGTGTTCAGCCTTGAAGCTAAAGGAGATGGGCTGAAGAAATGGCATGAAGTAAGCAGCAATCCTAAACTCCACATTGCCCCAATATTTTTCTGACTTATGATCAAAAGTGATCACTTCAGTCAGAAAAAAAAAATTCAGGTCAGAAATGTATGTTTCTGACCAAAAAAAAGTTTTTGTGTAAAGCTTGGCAAGTTACTTAGACCTCTTTAATTGATAAGTCTTCCTAAAGATTTAAAAGAAAATCAAGTCAATTTACATAATCCCTACAATGTCTACTGTCAATTATGTAAGAGGCAAGGCTGTCCCAGATATATAAGGTACATCAGTTTCTTCCAAAATATCATTTTACCTATTATTAAGTTTTCATTGTCTTTCAAGGTGGAAAGCAACAGCTGTTTCCTGAAAATAGCTAAAATTGCATGAGCAGTATGGGAAACAGGAAACATACAACAAATACTTATAAACTCAGAGATCCAGAATGAGATGATTCCTATTTTCTTCCGTTCCACAGCACTCATCCTTGACTTCCCATTGTGAAGATGAACAACAAATGTTTGTTAAATGCCTATTATGTGCTGGGCTAGTGGTTCTCAAGTGTGGTTCCCCAGACCAGCAACATCAGCATCACGTGGGAACTTGTTAGAGACGCAAATCAGAAGCTGTGGCGTCGAGCCCATTAATCAGTGTTTTAACAAGCCCTCCATACAGGTGCCTTTTAGAATTGGCATTCCCCAGGGTGATAGCAAGGTTGGGATGGGCTGGCCAGCCTATGGGCTGTATGGGGAGTGGCTGATCACAAAGAGCACAAAGCTTATCCCACCAACTCATTAGAGGGTGCTCCTCTTTCCGAGCCAGTTCAGGACTTGTATTTTGGAGGAGAAACTCCTCCTCTGGGATTCAGAGCTCATTCCAGATAAAATGCTCAAACAGGAGATATTCTAACTTGTGATTCATATTTTGTGCCAGTCATGAAAACAAAGCTTCTCTCTGTTGCTCTTGTAGCCCTCAATTTTGGAGCTTGAGCTTTTCTCCAAGATGGAAAAACAAGGGACAGGAGGCCTAAAAAGGATTTGATCCCTATCATTACCCTCTCTCATCTCACCTACCCTTCCCACTACTTTCCCCCCTTTGCCTCTTGACCTCCCTGTGCCCAGAATGCTCACTCATGAACTTGGGAGAGGTGAACAAGGGAGGGTGAGAAATGTGCTAGAGATGGTTGAGAGACAAGATGCTCCAGGGCAGTCCCCAACATCCCCTGTTAACCTGTGTGCTTCCCATTCCAAGGGATGAGCTGCACCTTAGCCACCCTTAACTACACCCCAATCACTCCCTCTCCTCAGATAAAAAGCAATTCCAGGAAATAGAAGTTGGCTTTCTCTTAAGCAGGATGTGACTATGATGTATGTTTCAATTTCAGCTGGTGGTGACCTGGCTTCTAATAGGAACCCACATCCCCCAGTCCTTGGCAGAGAATGCCTGACAGTGTGGCCAGCTTCCTGAGGTTTATGACCTTGTGACCCACAGAGCATTTCAGTCCTCTTCACTCAGCCTAGCAGGCAGATTTGGGGACTAATCATACTTGGAGTCACTATTTCCTGCAAGAAACCTTCCCTTAGGAAGCTTTGTAACATTTCTTTGCAATATCAAAGAGAGACTGGGAGAGAGCAGGCTTTAATTTTCACCCGTGACTTAAAATTAATATGTAAATATAGGAAGGAGAAGGAGGAAACTGCGTGGATGGAACAACCTGAGACATCTGGGTCTTTATTCATTCCAATATTATTTTATGAGATTACTATTCAGCTACATACATGAAAGAGACTTCTGAATGGCAGACAGGGTGGAAGGCTTGGCTTACCTAGATTGCATATAATCAGTATGTAAGGAGTTCGGATTTTTCTGACAGTAAAAGCAATCTTGACTAAGACGTTTGAAGCAAAAGTTAACACGAGCTGAATCTTAGATCGAATAGAAGAGTTTACCCCAGAGAACTATCAAGCATTTTTTCCAGTGATCTGTGGGGAAACCTACAATTTGATTTTTGAGGGTGAGTTGGGGAGTAGAAGAGAGTTTCTGAAAACTCTCCCTACTATTTCTTTTGTTTTTCCTTTTCTTTTTCTCTTTTTTTTTTTTTTTGAGACGGAGTCTTGTTTTGTCACCAGGCTGGAGTGCAGTAGTACAATCTTGGCTCACGGCAACCTCTACCTCCTGGGTTCAAGCAATTCTCCTGCCTCAGCCTCCCAAGTAGCTGGGATTACAGGCACCCGCCAACACACCCAGCTAATTTTTGTGTTTTTAGTAAAGATATGGTTTCACCTTGTTGGCCAGGATGGTCTCGATCTCTTGACCTCCTGTCTCAGCCTTCCAAAGTGCTGGGATTACAGACGTGAGCCACCGCGCCCGGCCTATTTCTTAATCCTTAATTCTATTTTCCTGGTTTACTTTGTAGAGTTTGCTACACAGGATGTCTTTCACTGTTAAAATTTTCATGTTTCCTTGGTTACTAGGTTGCAGTTTTCTCCTAAGCCCGTTTCTGTCTCCGCATATGAACTTGGTGACAGGGATTGGGAAGTGAATTTGATGATCTTATTGCTACTATAGTTAAGAATCAGCACTGTTGATAAGCAAAAGGGGCCTTGGGGATCATAGTTCAACTTCTTTTATTTTAAAAACGAGAAAACCAAGTTCAGAGAAGTTAAGCAACTTGCCTAAAGTCTCGGAGCCTGTTCATGCCCGGGCCGCCTCGAGAATCCAGGCCTCTTAACTCTGAGTCAAGTACTAAATACATGACTCTATTGCTGGCCTTTTTTCTTTTCTTCCTTTTTTTTTTTTTTTAATGCCTGAAATTCTTTACCCTCTTGAGACTTAGCTGAGCATTTGGCCAACCTGGTGTAAATATCAGGCTTTTTCTTAAGTGACAAAGTTTTGATACTATCAAAGAACACCCTGACGGGAAACTGTACTATCTGCTCCCGGGGGTGGACACAGATTAGATGGACATTTGGAAAGCTGGAGGCCCTGAGGAGAAAGGTGACACATTATGGGGTTCAAGTTGCGATTAATACTAAGCATTCTGATGGCATGCTGCTTCCACGCAGGGGACAGAGGTATCGCTTTCCCATGGGCTCTAATTTGTCTTCATAGTCTCTCTTCCAGCAGACCCAGAGATGGATCTTGACTAAAAAGATAAACATGCTGATTGTCTTTTTAAAGAAAAATTCTGTGGTGGAGGAGGTAGTCTCTTTTAAAATCTGGTAAAGATACAGATTTTTGAGAATGGAGACAGTTTAAATTAAACATAGTTCAAAAAATTAAACATAAGAGGGAAACGAATGGAATCCTTCATAAAATGTTTAAAAGATTACCTACGAATCTCAATACTTCTGCAGATTATTTTCAGAAAACAACGGGTTTTAAGAGGGCTGAGCTGTGGCCGTTTTGGTGATGAATTGCTTGGATCCCCTTTCGAACAGGCTGGGCTAGTTTCAATTTCTCTAAAGTTGTCTGTATTATTAGCATTCATGTAAAGAAAGATTCAGAGGTTTACTTTGGTTTTTTTTTTTTTTGGCGCAGTAAAATCTTTTTCAAAACAATTTTCTATGATATGGTAATTCTTTTATACCCCATGTTAAGTCAGGTTTCTTTTGTATATTGTGATTCATGCTAAGATAAATAAAAAATAAACCACGATTGAAATTTTAAAGAAGAAGCTGCTTAACGAAGATCTTTAAGTAGCTAATGAGTCAGTGTGTATTCACAGAACTTTGATCAATGCTAGCAGGGACTATTTTGTGCTGGGAACAAAGACACCAAAGAGATAGCCACTGGGAGGAGACCGGAGGGAGGGAAGAGGCTCCCGTGGAGCACTGGAATCAGGAAAAATTTCCCAGCCCTCATTATCAAAGCCGGCTGGAGGGAACAGCAGTGAAAAAAACAACATGCAGAGCCACAAACAGGTGAAAAATGCAGAAAGATGTAACGTTCTTAGCAAGGAGACACATCCTTCATTTATGATCACCTACAGCATATTTTCAAAGTAAAATCCTATCAAAGAAAATAAGCTCTTGTGATTCAACAGCCATAGGACAGCTGGCATTTCCCTCCTCCCCCAACAACTGACACTCTCCAGAGGGACACCAGAATCCCCTGAATTTGAGCATTACATCTTACAACAAAATATTTAATTTTAATCAAATTTATTTTCCTAGGGGGCATTCAAAAGAGCACACTAACCCATCACTTTCGAAATGATAATTTATTTACTTAGTTCTTGCTTATTCAGGACTCTCGATTGGCTGACTTGGTTCCTCCAGGAATTGCCTCTTCAGAGGTGGTGACAGTAGGTCTTCTGTGGAGTGAATTGCTGGGACACGGTTCAGCTTCATTAAAGGGAGCTTTCAGGGAAAGCGGGAGCTGGGGTCTGGCTGCCAAGATTTTAATGAATTGCTTCAGATATTCTTTTTGGTGGCTTCCACTGTGTTTAGAAATTTGAGAAAAAAAATCTATGTACAGAACACATGGCAGTTGGACATTAAAAATCTGCCACACACACAAATATCTGTCATACATTTCTTTTAAAATGGCTAAGTGCTACTCATGAAATTCACAAAGGATTTCAGGAAGTCAATGTGTATATTTCAATGAAAATATTTCTGTGATATTATTTATTACTTGTCATCAATTTCCCTGTGCAATTAAGTCATATGATTATTTTGCAAAAAAAGTTTGATTTTAGTAATTTTTTTCCTGAGACCAGTTAATGGAAGTTTCTTATTATAGAGGGAAGGACAGTCATTTAAAAGGTAAACATAACACTTTTCATTAAGCTTCTCCTGTTATTTGACTATGGCTTATTTCAGCCAGTTTTGGAGAATTCATACAACACAAGGCCAATAAATGGGGTTAATTTCATTAGGGGTTTGCAGTACAGTGGGGGGAAATGCAATCTAATGTAAAGCCCTTGCATCTTTTAATTCAGTGTTTTAAATCAAACTTACCCATGTCACTAAAGTTTGCCTACAGCACGATAGGAGATGATAGTTCCTTATGCGGGGGAAAAAGAAAAAAAACTTCATGAGACTTCAGAAATACCAGTCCTTCTGATAACATTTATGATTTTTAAAAATATTTTTTGGCCGGGCGCGGTAGCTCACGCCTGTAATCCCAGCACTTTGGGAGGTTGAGGCGGGGGAATTGCGAGGTCAGGAGATCGAGATCATCTTGGCTAACACGGTGAAACTCTGTCTCTACTAAAAATACAAAAAATTAACCAGACACGGTGGCACGTGCCTGTAGTCCCAGCTACTCAGGAGGCTAAGGCAGGAGAATTGCTTGAACCTGGGAGGCGGAGGTTGCAGTGAGCCAAGATTGCGCCATTGCACTCCAGCCTGGACAACAAGAGCGAAACACTGTCTCAAAAAAAAAAAAAAAAAAGTATATATATATTTATTTCAGGCCAGGCATGGTGGCTTTTGCCTGTAATTCCAACACTTTGTGAGGACCTGGTGGGAGGATCAGTTGAGCTCAGGAGTTCAAGACTAGCTTGCCAAGATAGTGAGACCCTGTCTCTACAAAAAAATTAAAAAATCATCCGAGTATGATGGTACACACCTGTAGTCCTAACTACTCTGGAGGCTGAGGTGGGAAAATTGCTTGAGCCCAGGAGGTGGAGGTTGCAGTTAGCTGTGATCATGTCACTGCACTCCAGCCTGGCTGACAGACAGAGACATTGTCTCAAAAAAAATATTTTTGTTTTTCCATTTTGAAACAATCACAAACTTACAGAAAAGTTGGGAGTTCAATATAGGAAACATTTTTTTTCTGAACTATTTTAGAGTAACTGCTGATCTGATGTCCCATTACTCCCAGATAATTTAGGATGTATTTTGTACAAACAGGAATATTCTCTGATCCTTTCGTAGTTCAAAAGCATGATGATTGGGTGTTCACATGCTCACATGTGACATGTGCCACCCTCGAATCTTGGTACAATGTTGGGACATTACCCATCTGACATAAAAAAACTATTTTTTTAAAAAAAGAACATTCTCCTATGTCCCGTCCCGCGGGATCGTCAATGTAGGCCCTAGAAGAGGGAGTGGGAACTCGGGGGGACAAGAGACACCAGAAATGGAGACAAGACAGTATCCTGATCAAGTGTCGTTTATTCGTGGCAGTGTAATGCATTATATAGACCGGCAGGGGCGGAGGTTGGGCCAGGGCGATGATGGTGGCCCTGCGGTGGGCGTGGCCAGGTAGGCCTCAGTTTCTTCGGTCGGACGTCATGTTGCGCCTGCGCCGTCGGTTGGTAATTTTCCCGGGCGCGGGATGGCGCCTGCGCTGTAAGTTGATCATTTTCCCGGGCGCGGGAAAATGGGTGATGAAGAACCAGGAAGAGCGCCATTTTGTACCGGCGTATGAGACAGCAGAACAGGGAAGAAAGTAAATCTAGGGAGGAGGCATAAAGTGGAAATGTATAGAGCTCAGGCGTCAGTCATCAGTTATAATCGCTATGGCCGGGCCACTTAGCTCCGGACACTCCTATATAACCACAGGCAAGAAGGGGGTATGTTTTGGGAAAAGGCTGTTATCATCTTTGTTTCAAAGTTAAAGTTCCTCCCAAAGTTAGTTTGGCCTACATCCAGGAATGAACAACGACAGCTTGCAGGTTGGAAGCAAGATGGAGTCGGTTAGGTCAGATCTCTTTCACTGTCATAATTTTCTCACTGTTACAATTTTTGCAACAGGGGTTTCATTCACTCTGGCTCCTGTGTCCTTCTGACATATCATGGTTCTTTCAGCATGTTCTTGCTTTCTGGCACTAGAAGGTGTTCCAGGTTCATCTTTCTTTGTGCCAGGTGTGTCGATTGATATAGGGGCATTGCTGCTCCCCGATGTTCAGAGGACAGAACTAGAGAATATATGCGTGTATGTGCATATATGCATAGGCATATTTATTATGATATCTACCCCTCTATCTCCCTATCATCATCTATGTATTAAAAACTATGTTGGCTGGGCATGGTGGCTCACGCCTGTAATCCCAGCACTTTGGGAGGCCGAGGTGGGCGGATCATGAGGTCAAGAGATCAAGACCATCCTGGCCAACATGGTGAAACCCTGTCTCTACTAAAAATACAAAAATTAGCCAGGTGTGGTGGCGCGTGCCTGTAGTCCCCACTACTCAGGAGGCTGAGGCAGGAGAATCGCTTGAACCCGGGAGGTAGAGGTTGTAGTGCACCGAGATCACGCCACTGCACTACAGCCTGGTGACAGAGCGAGACGCCGTCTAAAAAATAAATAAATAAATAATAAATAAAAACTATGTTTACCCAATACTTATAATTCCAATCCAACCCTACAGCTTTTTTTTTTTTCTTTTTTGTGACTCTTTTGCCTGCCAGTGAGAAACATGGGTCACATTATTCTTAATATATTCTCTTAAATCATTCAACCTCATCTTAGCTACCACTCCCCTCCTTGGCAGATGCCCTAAGCCACGTGAAATTTGATACTCCAGGCTGAAAAACCACTCCTTGCCCACTCATCCAGCCACATGGCCCACATGGACACCCTTCTCACTCTACTTAGACTGACATCTCATGCTGGGTGACCATTCCCTAGTCCCCACACCATCCCCCAAGGATAACCTCTTCTCCCTGCTTGAGTTCTGACATTCAAATTTTGGTCAACACCTTGCTCCAAACCCCTGTGCAGAGGCTTGCTTTTCTTTGTCTACTTTGGTAGTTTTAGGATGGAATTGTTTAGAAGGGGCAGGGGAAGGAATAAACGGTGAAAAGTAGGAAGGAAAAGGAGGAAAGGGGAAGAACATTTGTGTGGAAATCACAAGATTAAGTTTCTGTTTGAAAATGATACAGTTTCAATAAGAGAAGAATCAAGCCACTTAAAATGGAGTGTTTTCTGACTGATACAGAATATAATATCCTTTCCTTCTTGGCCATTACAAATGATACTAAAATCCATGTATTCATTTATTCTATGAAATGAGTTATCATAGATGGGAACATAAATTTCATATGATTATATATTTCTCAGATGATCTCTTCATATTTTGTACATTCCATTGTTCTATTTGAGATACAGTAATTCCATACAGTTAATATTTGTTCATCAACAAAACTTTAAAAGGAACTTGGTGAAGCATTCTTGCCCTCAGAAGTGTTTAGTACTCTATTGTCACCTCAATTCTGCCCTGTCCTTTGATTAAATCAGATATAGTTCCTTTAGAACATTTGAACTGTCGTCTAGCCCATCTTGTTAAATGGCAGTTCTTTATTTCCTGCCAAGTCATAGGGCTATCATTCCATAGAACATTTCCTTAAAAAAAATCTGTGTCAGTCTTCTTTTCAACAAATTTCAGGATGAGTGCTAACATCATAAATAATAGCCAAGCAGATTTAAAGAGTTATTCTATTAATCATTGCTAAACTCAGTGTCAGCTTTCTAAGAAAACAAAAACAATATACGAGTTTGTGACCAGCCTGACCAACATGGCGAAACCCTGTCTCTACTAAAAATACAAAAATTAATTGGGTGTGGTGGTGCATGCTCATAATCCCAGCTACTCAGGTGGCTGAGGCAGGAGAATCGCTTGAACCCGGGAGGCGGGAGGTTACAGTGAGCTGAGGTCGCATCAGTGCACTCCAGCCTGGGCAACTGAGTGAGATCCTGTCTCAAAAAAAAAAAAAAAAAAAAAAAAAAAAAAAAAGAAAAACCACAACAAACAATATATGATGGCCCTGAGCATGTAGCCATCTATGCAACTACACAGGACAAAAATGAGCAGAAGTTGTCAGGAAGATGATCCCTTAAAGGCTGAACAATAATTTTATAGTCAAAATCAGAGTGAAGATACATTTTTAAAAATTAAGCTAGTTTTTAAAATTGAAAAGCTAACATGTGCCTAAGGGTAAAACAAAAACAAAAACAAACAAACAAAAAAACAACCTTCACTGAGTTACATTCCCCACAGAAAACTATTGTTAACAGGAGTTGGGATAGTCCTTGGAATTCCATTTGTAACTCTTAAGAAATGGGACTATATCTTCTATTTTAAAACATATCTAAACAAAACTGTTAGATGAAGAAAATATGTAGGGTGCCAATGTGCTTCATTTTTAGGACAGAATTAAAAACTGCTATGAAATGACTGCAAAGACATCTGTATTATAACAGCACTTGGAATTGGCGATTCGGGAATTATTCATCTTGAACATCTTATGTAGTTTTAAAAATTCTCTAGAAAAACCACATCTGTTTTCATCTTCTCTTGTGCAAATCTTTAATACTGTTCTTGAAATTACACTAAGGAGAACACTGAAAAGTTAGCGAACGTATGTAAAGTAGATCACCTTGCTTTAGGATGCCCATTTATTTTATTAGGATCGCTGTGTTGTGCTGTGCACAGAGTAAGTATGTTTTGGAGGACTCATATTCCTCTACCCCCTTGCCTACTGCATCTTGGTGAGGTCTCTGCTCTGCAACAAATCAACACAGGTTTAAAACTCAGTAATCCAGTCACAAAGAGAAAGAAAGAAACAACCCCCATTTAAAGCGCCAGTGCTTCCCAAACTTCAGTGTGCACAAGAATCATCACCTTGAAGATTCTGATTCACTGCACTGCTTCACCTCTTTTCCTGCCTTGTGCTTGCATATCTACTATAGTGTAAGCACCTTTATCTCCTCCCTTTAGCTTACTGATTCTCTGTGGCTTGCCACTGGAACTTGTGACCCATGGCATGGTTCAAACTTCTGGAATCAGTATTTACCTCCATTTTAGATTTCTCCCCAGATACAGACCTTTAGCTCTGGTGTATCTTCAAAGCTAGCCCTTCCATGCACATCCTCACCTGGCCCTCTCTATGGTGGACAGTAAGGCAGCAATACCGAGGTGGAAAGATCCTCACATTAAGTAGCAGAATGTTGCTATTCAAAATGTCATCTGTGGACCAGCAGCTTTGGCATGACCTGGAAACTTGTTAAAATGTAGACTCTTTGGCACCACCTCACCCTGCTGAATCAGAATCTACCTTTTATCAAGATCCTTTAGGTGTGGCCGGGCGCGGTGGCTCACGCCTGTAATCCCAGCACTTTGGGAGGCCGAGGCGGGCGGATCACAAGGTCAGGAGATCGAGACCACGGTGAAACCCTGTCTCTACTAAAAATACAAAAAAAAAAAAAAAAAAAAAAATTAGCCGGGCGCGGTGGCGGGCGCCTGTAGTCCCAGCTACTCAGGAGGCTGAGGCAGGAGAATGGCGTAAACCTGGGAGGCGGAGCTTGCAGTGAGCCGAGATCGCGCCGCTGCACTCCAGCCTGGGTGACAGAGGGAGACTCTGTCTCAAAAAAAAAAAAAAAAAAAAAAAAAAAAAGATCCTTACGTGATTTGAATGCTCATTAAAGTTTGAAAATCCCTGATTTAAGATGCTTTTGGCACAAGTAACAGAAAACTCAACTCAAACTGGCTTACATAATACATAGAATGACTTTCAGGTGATCTAATCCAGAGGCCCTTAGGTTATCAGGGTTTTACAACAAACTCTTTTTGCTTATCTGAGCTTTTTCCTGTAAGCCTACTCCCTCAGCATAACTTCACTTTATGTTAATAAAACAATACAAAATATAGAATGACTCTAATAAGTGTTCAAGCAAAAACCTGTTATTATAGTGCTCTTTGGCCTGTGTCCTAAAGTTTGAAATGATCACTCCTTAAAATAGAAACCCTTGGTTGCAAGTAAAAATCTGACTCAATATCATTTAAATAATAGGAAATTCATCATCTCTAATATCAGAAAGGGCAGAGGATGGCTCCAAAAATAATATACCAAGGTTTCTCTTCTCTGTAGTTCTCTGGAGTCTTCTGACTCCAATGACTCCATTTTCAGTGTGCTAGGTATCGGAAATTCCAGCAATCATATCCAGACCCCAAAATATCTAAAGACTGAAAGGGACCATCTTTTCCCATGTGTCTTGTTTTAAGAATAGAGAGATCTGTCATAGCAGAGGTTTCCTTACAACTCAGTGGCCAGAATTGGGCATCATACTCTGACAGAGATCTCTAATTGCTTCTGAACATTTACTTTCCCCACCTTCTTTAGTAACACTGTCCTGAGTTTTATCTGGGCACATCACTGGCCAGGTATATTTCCTTGCCTCCCTTGAAAGCCACATTTGGCCATGTGACTAAATTCTGGTGAGTGAAACATATATAGAAATGTTGTGTAGACCTTCTGGGAAGTATCCTTAAAAGAGAGGTAGCATCCTCTTTTTATTCCTCTTCTCCCATTGTGATTTCTGGAATGCAGACATGAAGGCTGAAGCTTCTGCAACCCTCTTGGATCATGAGGACAAGGGTACACTCAAGATCAGGTGGAGCAAAGAACTGGAAGGAGCCTGGTTCCCTGATAAATTCAGGAACCTGTCCTAAGAGCTTTATTCTGCCTACCTCCAGATAGGTGACAGAATAAAACTTGTGTGTTTAATTTACTGTTAATCTGAGTTCTTATTAACTTCTGGAGAATCTAAGCCTAACTGATACACGTGCCTTCCTATAGCACCCTCATGACTTTGGTCACATCTTTCTTTTATTATCTTATTATTTCTCACCTTCTTTACATTGGCTTTTTCACTTAATTTGAAGAGAATTTTTTATATCATCATTGCTTGACTATAAAATATAAAATATAAAGTTAACTGCAAAAATATTATCTTATTATTTCTCACCTTCTTTACATTGGCTTTTTCACTTAATTTGAAGAGAATTTTTTATATCATCATTGCTTGACTATAAAATATAAAATATAAAGTTAACTGCAAAAATAAAAACAATGGAAATGTATTGAATTTAAAAAATTGGCAAACAATATTCCTGTATGACAAAGGCAACAAGCTTATTTGATATGAAATAGTAGTTGCATTAGCTCCTCAGGGGCTCCAGTGGTCTTCCTTTTATTCACTGACAATATTAGTAGCTTCATTAGGCATTTATCTTAACATGTGTCTAGGGGGGAAAAAATTCAAGACTTTTACATTTAGTTGGAGTAGTTTTCAAACTTAGCCTAAGAATCACCCGAGGCTCTGGGTAAAATGCACATTTCTGGGTCTTGCCTAGGTGTAGACTCGAGACCAGGAGTCTGCATTGTAAAACAGTGCCCCAGATGACGTCAATACAAGTAGTTTTCAGACCTTAACTTCGGGAAACATGTGAAAAAGCATTCTTTATTACTGTATTCACTCATTCTTCAGTAATTGTCGAGCACCTTCTAGAGTGCTCTGTTAGCCCCTGGTGGGAGGCAAAGGGCAGAGGGTTTGCATGGAGACTTAAGATTCAGTTTTCATGTTTCAAGGGAGTACTGTATCAAATGAGATGCACTAGCAACGTTACCCTAGGAGGTTAGGGTTGGAGAGGTCCCTGCGGGCTGCTGTTGGGAGGAGAAGGCTCTGTGGCCAGGCTGGAAGGACCTGGAGGTTTTTCTGTAAGGAAGGAGGCTGGAGTCAGAAGTTCCTTAAGCCAAGTGAGCCTGGACTTGAGCTTCTAAATGAAAAGGAGTGAAGGCTCTGGTAAAGAGAAGACACATTATCTCGGGGCAGTGAGCTGTTACTCAAGGTCTTCTGCATAGAGATAGGAGGAAGCCCGGTTTGGAGGAGAGTAATAACCTGGCGTCGATGTTCAGGATGAATGGGATGTAGCAGTAACCCAACCAATGAGTGTACCAGTGGTGTGCACCTGAACGAAGAGAACGCTGAGGAGTGGTGAGGTTATGAAAACACTGAACTTATTTGTAGGGAGTAGGAAGGAGGTGAGAAGGCACCCAAGATGACATGTGCCCCTGTAAGAATGAGAGCACTTTTTAAAGATATCTCCGCAGGGGGAATCCTAGGTAATTCAGCTTCCTCGAACCAATGCAGGGAGTTAAAAGACAAAAAGGACGCTGTTTATATCAAGCGGATTAACCCTTTTTAGCGTTTCTCTTACAATGGGATCACCTTCGTCACCTGCTCCCAGTTGCTACTCATTACCTTAATAACACTAATAAAGCACCACCACCTCGAAGCTGGGGCGAATAGGCCTAAGAGACGGCCTACTTCTGTGGTGACCCTGAACTGCTCCAGGGGACCCAGCTCTCTGAAGCCAAGTGGTTTCCACACTTTGCTGCACAGTGGTCACTCGGGGAATAAAGAAAATAGGCCTACCCTCCAGGTTTGGAAGCCACTGGGCTAGCGGCCTCGCCAGGGCCCTGAAGCGCCCACGTCCTTGCGCCCTCTATCCTCGGCCCCGAGGGTGCGCGCGGAGGCCTCCCGCCCCGGCGGGCCTGGTCCTGGCGCCCGGTCCTCCCCGCTCCACCCCTACCCGCCATGCCCGGCTCAGGGGCAGGTGCGGGCCGCCAGCGGCTGAGGGCCGCGGGCCAGGAGGAGGTGGTGCCGGGGCTTCTCAGGCCAGGGCGCCGCGGAACCGAAAGCAGCGGGGGGCGGGGGAGAGGAAGGAGGGGGCGGGCGCGGGGACGCTAGGGCGAGGCGGCCACGCGGGGCCGGGAATGCCCGCGGCGCGGGGCCCCAGAGCCGCCCGGTGGCCGTGTCCGGGCGATGGCTCTCCGCCTCGTCGCCGACTTCGACCTCGGGAAGGACGTGCTCCCGTGGCTGCGGGCGCAGCGGGCGGCGTCCGAGGCCAGCGAGGCCGGAAGCGGCGGCGCAGGTGCTGGAGGCGCGCGTCGGGGCGGGGTGGGGGCGGGGAGTGGGAGTCCCTCATAGCCCCCGGGCTCCGACCCGGCGGGGAGCAACTCGGAGCCCTGCTGCCCTGTGGAGGCTGGTGCGAGGGCGCCGCTCCCCTCCTCAGAGGGCTGTTTTGGCTTTGCCACCCTCACCCGGCCACAGCGGAAGGTCTGGGGGCAGAGCCCGGGCCAGGTGGCGGCGGGGCCTGAGGCGCCTGGCTCGCTGCCGGCCCGCGGCAATTCTCCGTTGGCCGAGGGGCCGGGACGCTGGCGGTTCCCTCAGCATCACCTCGCGGCGAGGGCAGAGGGTCGTGCTCAGCCCAGCGGTCGCATCCCACCTCCCGCGGGGTTCATCGGCCGCGCAGGGGCTTTGCCGAGACAGGGGTGCTCCTGGAAGCTTCACGTTTTGAGAAAGAATCCGTGACCACCAAGGAAACCACCCTATATCCAACAGTGGAACAGTTTGTCCCCACATTTGCGAGACGTGTTTCTGCCTCTGTTGAACCGTGTCCGTGGCTCAGGGGACACGGGGCTCGGCGCTAGAGGCGCGAGAGGGCAGGGGCCGCCTCCGGGCTGCGGGCTGCGGAGCGAGAGCCCCCAGGCGCCCCCGAGCTCCGCACCTGTGCAGGCTGGGGCTGCGCGCGAGATGCTCGGCTCCCGGTCCAGCCACTTCGGGGCTTTTTGATGATTCGGTAAGGGAGTGAAAGTGACTTTTGAGCCTTCCCAGCACTGATCTGCTTTAAAGAAGGAGAACGTTGTGATTTCTCACAAAGTTTTTAAAGTCTGTAAATGTTGGAGCTTCAGAGCTTACACGCAGCTTCAAAGCAGCGATGCCTGTGGGTCTCACCTTGCGTGTAGGGCGTTGTCCACTTCGGTAAATTTGGAAGTGGGTTTTTCGGAAGTGGTTATTAAATGACCCACATATACAACTCCTTTCCCTAAACGCTGGTGAAATTTTTATTGATGTAAGTTACATATCCAACGTTGCTATCTTGTATCTTCACACTCTCCTGTGACTATAGCGGAATTATTTGTAGGTTTCCTTGGCTTGGAATATTATTAGTTCCAAATAAGGAGTTATATGTTTGTGTAGCGTATGCGTTGAGTTTGCATTAGTGTCATGATTAGTAAGGCTTTACTTTTTTTCGAGGTGGGGAGGGTGGTCAAAGAAGAATTTTATACAAAAATTAGCTGGGCGTGGTGGCACGCGCCTGTAATCCCGGCTACTCGGGAGGGCTGAGGCGGAAGAATCGCTTGAACCTGAGAGGCAGAGGTTACAGTGAGCCGAGATCGCGCCACTGCACTTCAGCCTGGGCAACAGTTAAGTCTCCATCTCAAAAAAAAAAAAAAAGTCGCCCAAATGTCTGAAAAGTTTTTGAAGGCTTAACTTTTTGAAATACAACAGGCAGCTCTGTCTTTTACCACGAAGTACTCCTTTTTCTGGACTCCCACTTTATTTTGCTAAATGGCAGGTGTCTGCAAATGAGAAGTTAGATGAAGTGTGAAATGCCACAGTCTTACGTTTCAGTAATGTGTGTTGTGCTTGAAAAGCTGTGTGTGATCCACTTGGACCTGGCTTCCTTGTATCTTTCGCTCATCTCTGAAGAAATATAAACTTGTGTATTGACCTTCCACTAAACAACAGATAGCTCTAGGTCCTCAGAAGGTACTTTCTGAAAATACTAGCTTTTCTGATACTGGTAGTATTTTGCTCTTTCAGAGCAAATATCTTGGCAAGATATTAGCCCTGTTATACTAAGATAATTATCACCTCTGATAATCACCAGTGGGTGGTAGCTCAAAAATACCCCCACACAAATTAATTCCTGTTCTGTAATTTATAGCAGTGGCAGGGAAATCTGAGATTCTGTCTCATTTCTAGCACAGCAGTTACTACATACATTTGTGCAAATCATTATCCTTTCAAAGTTCCAGCTTTTCAAATGTAAATTATGAATAATTGTGCCATTGTAATGCCTCCTCTATGCACACTTGCTTTCTAAATTTGAAGCCTTAATATTTTTACATCAACAAATACAATTGAAGTTTTCTTAGAGATGCTAAGTAATTCTCATGAAATATGTATGACATATTCCTGACAAAACAGAGAGCTGGGCTAAGTCAGCCATGGAAATTCTGTGCCTATAAGATAGCATTTTGGTCAAAAAGGGGTCAAGGAGGAAAGAGACCAGATTTGGTTACTGCATTTGCTCCTGGTTCTGGGTTGAACTTTTGAGAAAATGGTTTCTCCTGAAATAAAAGAAGATATTTGTTAAAAATCAAAACAGCTGCATAAAAGAATATTTTAACATGTAGCTGTAAATAATAAAAAACCAAAGCAAAACCATGTACCCACTACCCAGCTTAAAAATACAGCAATGTCAAGATTCTTGAAGGCTCTTATGTGCTCCTTTCTGATTCTCTTTCTTTCTCTCATCCTCACCTCCTAGGTTAGCAACCATTTAAATTTTTATATTTTAACATTACTTTGACTTTGTAGTTTAGCCCGTATGTATATCTCCCTCGGCAAAATATTTCATTTTGCTTGCCTGTGAACTTTAAAGCATACTGTATGTATTCCTTTTGCTTATTTTCCTTCTCAATATTGTGAGATGTACTCATATTGACTGGCTAGCTGCAAGTTATTAATTTGTATTAATTAATGCCATATAGTGTTCCATCGTGTGAATTCAACATGATGGTGGACATGGAGATGCACCCCTTAGATTTTCCTTTCAAAGAAGAGTTTGTCCCAGATGCTGTGAGTATGGTCAGCAGGCGGTCTTCAACTGTCAGCCCCTTCAGGGATTGCCTGGCAAGAGGGCTGCCCTACCCAACTTCACTTCCTTTTGGGTATGGACCACATGAGATTGAGTGGGCTTTAAAGGCCTGGCCATTTTTATTGAACATGGGACAACTCCATTTCGGTTCTGAAGCTTCCTCTGTGGTAGGCCCAAGGTCACCTGAGGATATTGGGCCTGCATTGCTGCTGGACTTCTCACCCTACCAGGACTTGCTTCCTTCTCCTTCCTCTTACGGGTGTTAATCCCACTTTCCTGAGCACTCCCTGATGAATATACTGGGTAGTAAACTCTGTCTCAGAGTGCTTCCTAGGAAACCCAACTTATTTTTCCAGTGGGTGGCTTTTGGGGGGTTTCTGGGGTTTGCTATATGGTCAGTACTCTTACCACCTGGTGCACACAGGCGTAGGTTTCTCTAGAATGTATATCTAAAAGCGGAGTTGCTGAGTTATAGGCTGTGCACATCTTCATCTTTCCTGGGCAGCGCCAAATTGTTTTCCAAAGTGTTGTACTTATTAACACTCCAGTTTGTGGTGTGGAAATGTTTCTGATACTCACTATCCTCACAAGCCCTTGACAGTTCAGGATTAAAAAAATTTTTTTTTGTCAAACTGGTAGGACTAATTGTTTCATTGTGCTCCGTGGTTGAGCATCTCTATGTATTTACCGGCTATTTGAATTTCCCCGCCTGTGAAATGTCTATTCATCCTTTTGTCCACTTTCCTATTTTTTTTAATTGATTGTTTTTAGGAGTTATGTTTTTGGGATTCTAGTTCTTTGTTTATCACAATCTATCACTTTTGTTTCAGTTTGTGATGGTGCCTTTGATAAACAGGAGTTCTTAATTTTAATGTAGTCTAAATTAGGAGTTTTTCTTTATAGTTTGTACCTTTTAGGATCTCTTAAGTCCTCCCTGTTTTGAAGTCGTGAAGACATTTTTAATATTAACTTTTAGAAGCTTTATGACTTTTTTACATTTTGATTTTAATCCACCTAGAATTTATTTTTATGTGATATGTAGGAGTCCAATTAAAAAAATATTAATAGCTAATTGTTTCAATATTATCAACCAAATAGTCCTTTTAGTTCTCACAACAAAGCCCCTTCTGTCACATCAAGCTGCCTTATGTAGGTCTCCTTTTCTGAGTTTATTTTGTTCCATTATCTCAACTTGATAACTTTTTTTTTTTTTTTTTTTTGAGAGCTGGCTCTGTCGCCAAGCTGGAGTGCAGTGGCACGATCTCAGCTCACTGCAACCTCCGCCTCCCAGGTTCAAGCAATTCTCCTGCCTCAACCTCCCAAGTAGCTGGGATTACAGGCATGCGCTGCCACTCCCAGCAAATTTTTGTATTTTTGGTAGAGACAGAGTTTCACCATATTGGTCAGGCTGATCTTAAACTCCTGACCTCAAGTGATCTGCCCGCCTCGGCCTCCCAAAGTGCTGGGATTACAGGCGTGAGCCACCATGCCAGGCCATGACAGCATCTTAATAACTATGCTATATGATAAGTATTGAGAACTGGTAGGGTAACTCCCCTCACCTTAGTATTCTTCATGTCTTAGCTGTTGTATGCCCTTTGCTTTTTCATATATATTTTTTTGAATCTGCCTGTCAGATTTCACAAAAGAGTTGATTTGGATTTCCTTTAGTCACATTGCCTCTATAGATCAGCTTGGGGAGAATTGGCATCTTTACGATATTGGATCTTCCTAACTATGAATAAAGTATAGCTCATTATTTATTTAGATCTTTTTAAATGACTCTTAATAAGTCTTAGAATTTTCTCCATGAAGGTTCTGCACATGTTTTGCTAGATTTCATCCTAGGTTATTTTTTGTTGCTCTCATAACTAGCACACTTAAAAACATGGCATGTTGTAACTATTGCTGGTATACAGCACTGTAACAGATCTTACATGTTGATTTTTGCATCCAGTGCTCAATCCCTTGTTGGGATTGATCACATCTTCAAGAAAATAAGATCCACAGTATGTAAGTTTTCTAACATTTAAATGTCAATATTGAAGACTGGAAAGGATGTAGATTTTCTTGCCTGCTTTTATTAGTCTTGGATTTATGAAACACCACATTGACTTGTCTTTCAAATATTGTAATCTTTGCCAGGGAAGTGGTATATTTTACCAAGTGACTGATTCAAGAATAGTACTTTTTTTATGTTGCCTCCTATATATTCCTAGATTGATTTGGGGGCCAGAAGGTTACCTTAGTCACATTGTTTTCACTTTTTTTTTTTTTAAACTATTTTCTTGCCACTATCTGTCCTTTTTACTTTTATTTCTGCTAATTCTTTCCTGGTCTCCTTTTCTAATTCTCATTTCTCTCTTAACTTCATTTTACTCAGAATATGAAATATAAATCACATGATGTTTACTGCATAGGTTTAGGAATTGTAATAACTGGTCATCTTGAGCCTGAGGATTTATATGAATTATTTACAGAATAATAATGTTATAGGCATAATCATATTTTATCACCTCTTGATGTATGTATTAGGAACTAGTTCAAAATTTTGTATGAGGCTGCATGACATTTTTTTCCTTAAGTATGGTTACTGGAAAGACAAATACTTTGATTTTTGTCTCATAGCAGTTTGGGATAAAACGTACACATTTGACAAACCCTCTTCCTGTAAAGTGAAATCACTTTTGTTTGACAAAGAATAGATTGAAACTAATGAGAATATCTGGCCAACCAGCTTTTGTTTTACAAGAGCTATGCCTTGCCAATACCTTCAATATCTAGGTACTCTCCTTTCTTTTATAGGTTTACCTATGCAAGTGTCTATCAAAATGCTACATTGTTTTCTTCATGAGCACTGAGTACACTAAACTGTGAAAATAAACCACATTTCCTCATTTGAAATTGCAAAACTTCTTCCTCTGGACTTTCCAGTGATGTACTACTGGGAGAAGAGTCAGAATGAATAAGCAAAGAGGTTACTGAATACTTCTTTTAAAAGGGTGTGTTAAGACATGGGCAACTAGTCCAGGGAGGAAGAGCTGATGGCTTAATAGTATGTGGTGAGACATTGGTCTCTGGATTTGCAACATTACCAAATTTGTCTATTTCAAATGTCCTTGAAATGTGAACCATGTACTTAACTGCAGGGTTATTCAGCCCTGCAGTTATTACCTAATGCTCCCATGACAACATTATTTTTATTTCTTTCAACTCTCTGTCTGTCATGGTTATAAGATGGTCCAAGTTATGCCCTCTAACGAATACTGCTTAATATGTAATGTACATTTGTAGTTCAGTGGTTCTTAACCCTGGCTGCCCGTTAGAATCACCCAGGGAACCTAAAACACATACATATACATCAGAGAGTGGGCTCCACATCAGCTCAATAAAATCAGACTGTCCTGGGTATGGCTTGGGGCATCAGTGTTCTTTTAAAAGCTCCCCAATGATTTTAAGACAGCCAGAGTTGAGAACCACTAGTTTAATGGGATAAGCATGTGTCATTTATTGTAATCTGCGTTTGTTGGAGAATTTTTTCCTCTTAATGTTATAGTAATCTGAAAATAGATATGCCTTTGCAAGTAAATTGGATTTAGCAAGATTTCTTGTAAAGAAGTTTCTTATCTTAGCTGAAACCTTTTAAGTGTACTTTTGAGACGGTCTCTCCCAGCATACTTATAATCTTGAAAGAAAAAAAATACTTCTCAAAATATTGACACATTGCATTCCAGAAGTTTGGAGTCATGTACAGGATGAAAAAGAACTCACTGAAGTTCTCTTTAGATGTCTACAGTATCTACCTTTCAAAGGACTTTTGAGTAATTACCCATTTTCTCATTGTAAGCTTGATAGAACACTCAGCTCATTGTTCTGTTTACCTTTTTCTAGGTTTGAGTTCAGTCTATGCCACTTTTTCACTGTATATGGGTCAAGTATCATTATCTCATTGAAAAGTGTAGTAGGCCTGGAATACCTTGTACAGTGCAGATGAGATAGAAATGAGAACTCTCTAAATTGTGAAGGGCTACTTAGCCATAAGCATTATTATTATTATTATTATTATTATTATTATTATTAAGAGACGGGGTTTTGCTATGTTGCCCAGGTTGGTCTTGAACTCCTGAGCTCAAGCCATCCTCCCACCTTGGCCTCCCAAAGTGCTGAGATTACAAGCATGAGTCATCATGCTCGGCCCATAAACTGATTATTTAAATCCTAGTCCCCTAAGAGACCAAATTATTATCCTTATTATCCTTCGGTGTGAAGTGAGTCTGACATCTCAATATACGTGTCAATATACTGACAAACGTTTATACCCATGTGTAGAAAACACTTTGCCCTATCCTTTTGCCCTGCCCCTAGGAGATGCACAAAGCTGCTGCTTGTGAGGGGAAGGGAAGAGAGATCTCAGGATGATGTCTAAGTTCTCAGTGAAACCTGCTCTTCCTCTCTCTAAATGTTTCCCACGTCCAGCTCCAGTGCCGGTATCCAGCTCACCAATTATCCTTATTTTTTATCTTGTCTTTTCCTTTTAGGAATATAGATAGAAATTTGCTGAGTTACAGATATTTTGCATATGTTTTGTCTTAATATTAGAATTTGTCATAATTAATGTAAAAACGAGTCAAATTTAAGCAATTTTATTTATTTATTTATGTATTTATGTGTTTATTTATTTATTTATTGAGACAGAGTCTTGCTCTGAAGTGCAATGGCTCGATCCCAGCTCATTGCACCTCCACCTTCTGGGTTCAGGTGATTCTCCTGTCTCAGCCTCCTGAGTAGCTGGGATTACAGGTGTGCACCACCATGCCCAGCTAATTTTTTGTATTTTTTAGTAGAGATTGGATTTCACCACGTTGACTAGGCTGGTCTTGAATTCCTGGCCTCAAGTGATCCGTCTGCTTCAGCCTTCCAAAGTGCTGGGATTACAGGCATGAGCCACTGTGCCTGGCCATAATTATGGATAACTTTTGAGGAAATTGGAAAAATACACACTTCTGCCCAATTAGTGATAATTACAATGCTGAATCTACCAATGTTTAAATCCTTTAACTGTAGAATTAGGAGAAATATCCTAAAATTTTAGAAGAAAGATGGTCAGTTAACTTATAAGTTAAATGTTTTGTGTAAAGAGTCTGTATGTCCTTCCGCAAAATATGGCTTTCATATAGAGAAGGACACAAGTTATAAGTTCACAGCTTAGTTAATTTTCACAAAGTGAAGCACACTCATGCAACTAGGGCTCAGAACAGCAAGGAAAACATTAACAGAACCTCAGAAGTCCTTCATGGTCCTTTCTAGTAGTCACTTATCTAACACTGTAGATTAGTTGTGCCTATTATCGAAAACTTGTGTATGAATTGAAACATACAATTTGTACCTTCTTTTGGTGGTGGGGAAGGTTCTTTTGCTCAGTTTTATATGTATTATTGCAGAATGTTAATTCATTGTTTTGTGCTATTGTTTGGATATAACACAATTTATTCATTCTTCACTTAATGGATAGTTTGGGTTTCTGGTTTGGGCAATAATGTACCACAGTACTATAGACATTCTTATGGGTCCCTTGCTAAATATATGTATATATTTCTTTTGAGGATATATGTACAAGTGTAGTTGCTGAGTCATGTGTTCGGATTCACTAGGTACTGCCAGTTTTCCAATTTATACTCCTATTAACAATGTATGAGAGTTTCAGTTGCTTCAGATTTTTTTTTGCATCACATAATACTAAAACATAAGTCAAGGATGCATGTTATAACTTTTAGTATAACTAATAAAAGAATAGCAAAAACATGTAACTGACAAGTTAATAGGTAATAGAATGAAATCATAAACTTAGTCCAGAAGAGTAGTACAACAGGTGAGACACATAGAAAACAAATAGTAATATGACAAATATCAACCCAATATGTTAGTAATTACATTAGATGTAAATGGACTACATACCCCAATGAAAAGATTAAGAACGTCAGATTGGAGGAAAAAATCCCAAGTAGATACTGCTTATAAAACATATCTTCAATATAAGGACACAGGAATATTAATAACAGAAAGTTATGCAAGCACTAACCAAGCTGATGTAGTTATATTAATATCAGACAAAGTAGACCTTAAAGTAAAAATAATTATTAGAAATAAAGGACGTTGTATAATGAATAAAGGGTTGCTAATCCAGCTCCTATTTTAAAAATTTATGTGTAATTTTTCAGACCCAACCATGTGTAGTTACAAAGACTTTATCTGACAGGCCTTACGGGAGAAAGCTGCCCTCCTCAAATCCGACTCGGTGTGTGGCCAATGCACCGTAGTCCCTGAAATGAGTTATGGGTGTGATTCAGGCCCCGCTGGCCAGCCATACTGTTACAGATAGCTGCATTCCTAGCCCAGGTTCTTCATTTAGAGGCCTCTTTATCAGAGGCCTTTAGCAGAGAACTTTCTCAGGTGCCTCTAAACCACTAAAACCACCTTAGCAGGTGGAAGAGGGAAGCTTTGAAGACTGCTTTTTCTCTACTCCAGTGAAATATTTTTCCACTCCTAGCTCTTCTCCCTCTCCCTACCCTTGGCATCTGGATCCATGATACTGCAGGAACCTTTTTGGGAGGGTCCCTCGATAGTGAAGAGAGCTCCATATCTGTGCTGATTCACTTGACCCTTGGCTAACGGCACCATTCCATGGGGAGAAAATAGACCAGGGACATTAGCACTTTCTCTTGTTGAGCCTCTTGCTTTATAGCATCACAGTAAGTGATTAAAAGCTTGACTGTTAAAAAGTTAATATTAACTTTTTAATCTTGTTTTAATTGAGTACTCAGACAGCTGGCACTCAGCTTAGAGCCTAACAGTGGTTAATCCACCAGGAGGCTATAACAATTCTAAATTTGTATGCCCTTAATGATGTATCCTCAAAATGCATAAAGCAAAAACTAACAGATACTTGAAATTTATTGTATAACATTCACACAGAAAAGAGCATACAGCTCAGTGAGTTATCATAGAGTATATCAGTATACCCAAGACGTTTAACATTACCAACACCTAACAAGGCTCACTTGAGATACCTCTCAATGACTATGGCTTTCTCCTTCCTTAAAGGTCACTACTGTTTGTACTTCTAATAAAAGAGATTCGTTTCGCCTGTTTTTAAGTTTTATATAATAGAATTATTAGTATATATTTATATTTGGTTTCCTTTACTAATATATTGGTTAGGTATGTTTCTAACCATCTTCTGCTGAGTATTAACCTGCTATTATCATTTCAGATGTTTTAGAAAATGATTATGAGAGCTTACGTGTATTAAATGTTGAAAGAAATGGAAATATTATTTATACATATAAGGTATGTCTATATTCTTTTTTATTGTGGTAAGATGTAAAATATACTGTTTTTAATCATTTATATTCTCTTTTTACAGAATTCTATACTGTATCTTATTGAGGGGTAATGAATAAACTTGTTGGCATTTAATCTTAACTTATGGCTTTGTGTGTGTGAGATTGAATAAAGTGATTGAAATTTAGTAGTATAAGGTTGGGCATGGTGGCTCACATTGTAATTCTAGCACTTTGGAAGGCTGTGGCGGGCAGATCACTTGAGGTCACGAGTTTGAGACCAGCCTTGCCAACATGGCAAAACCCTGTTTCTACCAAAAAAATACAAAAATGAGCTGGGCATGGTGGCGCACACCTGTAGTTTCAGTTACTCAGGAGGCTGAGGCAGGAGAATCACTTGAACCCAGGAGGTGGAGGTTGCAGTCAGCTGAGATTGTGCCATTGCACTCCAGCCTGGGTGACAGAGCGAGATCCTGTCTCAAAAAAAAAAAAAAAAAAAAAAAAAAAAAAAAAAAATTAAATGTTTCTTCATTTTAAAATAAAACTAAATGGGTATATCTGACATAATAACTCAAATTTTGAATCAATGAACAATTTCATTTTCTAGACAAAAAATGCCAAGTAAAAATGTTTAAACCTAATTAATATGTTAACATTTTATCATTGGAGAAAATATTAAATATGATTAGTCTCTTCAGACGTAGATATGTTAGGACTTGACTTTTGAAGCATTGTTATTATTTTGTTTTTAGAAACAGGGTCTTACCCTGTCACCCAGGCTGGGGTGTAGTGGCATAATCATAGCTCACTGCAGCCTCAAACTCATGGGCTCAAGTAGGTTCCTTGAGCTCCTGCCTCAACCTCCCCAGTAGCTAGGACTACAGGCATGTGCAGCATTGTTATTTAACAATGTGTTTTCAATGTCAAGTGTTCTAAGGAAAATTTAGCTTTACCATAATAAGCACACATGAATAATTCAAGTGGCCAGTTTGCTTTGCACAGTTACATCACTGTACTTTTATTTAAGTAAAAATAATTATTGTAAGTTGTGTCTTAGAATGGTACCTTTAAGGAATTGTGTGATTCACAATGTTTTACTTATAAGAATGCTATGGACTTGTCCTAGGCATCCCTATTATCTATCATATGTGTATATTTTCAAAGACATAAGTGGAAGTATAAAAAGATTTACTCCTTCACCATGCTCAGTCCTACTAGACAGTTCCCCAAATTCACTGAGCTCTACACTATTGATGCATTTCATTCTTTGAGCCCAAATGACTAGCTAAACTGGATTCAGTGCCCCTCTGACAGGCACAGAAAGCTTCTTTTAAAGTACTTACTGCTAAGATTGAGCTATTGCAGGTTGGTTTTAAAACTAGTAACATTCTAACTTCCTAAACAATGACATTTAATAAACATCTGTTTAATTTTTTTTTAGGATGATAAGGGAAATGTCATCTTTGGATTATATGATTGTCAAACCAGACAAAATGAGGTAAAAATCACCATAAATCATAGATTACTCGTTGGTTACTTTACTGCCTTTAGAGTTTTCTTCTTTGTCTCCTCCTTTTTCTAGACATAAATTCCAACTTTATTTTCTTTTTTCTCTAAACATTTTATTTGAAAAAACAGAATTGCAATTTAAGACATGCACACAGGCCAGGGTGGTCTTTGGTATGTCCAAAGAACTAAGAAAGTTTGGGGGTTTTTATCAGAAAGAGCAATGTTACATATGGCTTTGAAAGAAAACTCACTGGCAATAGGAAAGTTTCCAGGACCTGGCAAGATCTCACTGGTGTGTGAAAGCAGTAGGTAAAACTAGTTTCAGAGCCATGGCAGTTTGTTTCAGTAGCTACTAGGTGAAGCTATTCTTAAGTTTATGGCATTTGGTCATTTTGGCAGCTGGCTTGCAAGACACCTGGCCAGGCACTTGTGCCCCGTGTGCTTCTCTTTTCTTCTCCTGATCTCTTGATTTAACTCAATTGAGTATGACAGAATAACACCAATTCATGCAATCAGTTATCACAGTATATGCAACAGTTTTATTCTTTTATTTGTTGATGGGCACCTGTTTCTAACATTTATCTATTATGAACACTATTGTATACGTGGCTATTTTAAAATTCTTTTGTATGCATATCTAGGAGTGGGAATACCAACTTTATTTTCTAAAAATTTGTATTTCTTTGCTTTCCTTCTCTTATCCCTTAATGATCTCTTGGTCCTATTGTCTTAAACAAAAAACACAAGGACTCTTGAACCAAATAGTAAGGTGAAGTCTCTTAGACCTTTGAGATTTAAGTAAAATTGGCTCAAACAAATTATTCAGTATCCTGTAAGAAAGTAGGAGGTCCAGTGTCCTCCTTGAGATTTGTGTACTTCCACATCATCGTATAATGACCTCTGACTCTTTCTGCTTCTGCTTAACCTTCACGTGTCTTGTTTCTCATTATTTCTTAATGATTCAGACAAGGAACGCCTTTCCTTATTTTTTTCCCCAGATTACTCACATAAGGCATTGGTTGATGTGACAGGCGACTTTGTCTAATTCTGGGAGCAAATGAGAGGGAGTAATTTTGTGCCTATGTAAAAACAATTTAGAATTGAATATTGGACATTTTTTAACTTAAATGTCCTTTATCCGTTAGAAATTTCTTACAGGTCGCCTTACTCTTCAGGGTTCCAATATGCTGCTTGGTTAATTCTCTCTTCCTTCTTCCACCCCTTTCACATTCATTCATTCATTCATTCACTCACTCATTCACTGATCCGACAAATAAACATTGAGTGTTTTCCCTGTCAGGTGCTGGAGACACAGTGATGATCAACGTAAAGTCTTTCACAATACACAGTCTAGGGAAAGAGAATAAAATATCAAGTTTTCAGTGCAATTGTTGCTTAATTTCTGTGTGGCATGTATTCTAAAAAAATGGATTGAGAGGAGACACCATAGTCTGTCTTCTCCCAATCCAGTTGTGGTGACTGCTGTTATCTTTTGTGGTCATATTCTGCTCACATTTCCCAAGACTGTGAGCACTGACAGTAGGAGCACTTTGCATACCAATGTGTTTCATCCCGGTTACCTTTAGCTTACTGCCTGTGAGTGGTAGGAGTGCAGTGAATATTTTTCAATGGATTGATAGTAATAGGTTCCCTCCAGAGTGGCTGTTTTTCAAAAATTTTCCGGTGACAAAGCTGCTTTGAATTCCAAAATGTGAAAATTAGTCCAGAAAATAAATTGGCCAAAGGATACATTAATAGGAAATTTAAACTAGCTTTGTAAACAGGCAAATTTTGCTTCTGAACCATAGTTGCTAAACAAACCCTCCCCTTCTCCCATCTCTTCTCCACATAAGCACAACCCTTACAGCCCATATGTGTTTTTGACTGACCTTTCGATGGTTTTGTTGAAGGAATGGATTTGTATGCCAAATCTAGATGGGCTTTAAAATTCTTTTTTTTTTTTTTTTTTTTTTTTTTGAGATGGAGTCTCTGTTGCCAGGCTGGAGTGCAGTAGTGCCATCTCAGCTTACTGTAACCTCCGCCTCCGGGGTTCAAGCAATTTTCCTGCCTCAGACTCCCAAGTAGCTGGAACTACAGGTGTGTGCCACCACGCCCAGCTAATTTTTGTTGTTGTTGTTTTAGTAGAGATAGGGTTTCACCATGTTGGCCAGTGATCTGCCTGCCTCAGCCTCCAAAGTGCTGAGCTCGTGATCTGCCTGCCTCAGCCTCCAAAGTGCTGAGATTACTGTGTGAGCCACCACACCCAGCCTAAAATTCTTTTCAAGCACTATATTTTTCCTTGCAAAGGTGCCACCGTGAGAAAGATGGTGCCATCAAGAGGAAAAAAAAGTCTTTCTCTTGGTAATTAAGCTTCAGGATGGGATAATGGTTTCTCAGTCTTAATGCTTACTCATCCTTCTCTAAAAGTTTTTAGTTTTTAAATTTGAAAAACAAGTACAGCAATGTCCTGTGTACTCTTCACTCAGTTTCTCTCAATTGTTACATCTTGTGTAACTATAGGATAATATATTAAAACCAATAAATTAATGTCAGCAGAATGTGTGCATATAGTTCTATGCCATTTCATCACTTGTGTAGATTCCTGTAATTATCACTGCAATCAAGAAAGAGTTATTCCGTCACCACAAGATCTATTGGTGTTGAAATTTTACCAGTTCAAATGAAGTGTAGAACTCTTATCTCCTTTTAAGTCTCTTTGCCTTCCCGTGTTTTTGTCTTTGATATTTCCTATACATTCTTTAAGATCCACATCAGGCAATGTTATACTTTTTGCCCCGATTGTCGAACATAATTTAGAAAACACAAGAGGAGAAGGAAAGTCTATTGTGTTTACCTGTATATTTGCTCTTTCCATGGTTCTTTCTGATGTTCTAACATTCCTTTTATCATTTCTTTTCTCTTTCAAGAACTTTTTTTAGCCATTTTTTTAAGGGTAAGTATGCTGATGACAAGTTCTCATAGTTTTCTTCATCTGAGAATGTCTTTTTTTTCCTTTCATTACTGAAGGATAATTTTGCCAAGTATAGAATTCAGGATTCATAGTTCTTTTTGTTCCTCTCTTGAAAAACGTGCCATTTCCTTCTGGGTTCTCTGGTTTCTCATGAGAAATCTGCTGTCTTTTGAATTTTTTCCCCCCATTAGATGTCACTTTTTTTCTTTGCCGTTTTTGAAAAAAATTTTTTCTTTCTCCTTAGTTTTCTGAAGTTTGATTATGCTGTGTCTTGGTATGGATTTGTTTGGATTTTCCCTGTTTGAGGTTCACTCCACTTATTGAATCTGTAGTTTCTTGCCAAATTTGGGACATTTTTAGTCATTAGCCAATATTTCTTCAAATATTTTTTCTTAATGTTCCAATCTGTTTCTCTTCGCTTTTTGTGGACTCTGATTACAAGAATGGTAGATCTTTTGTTATAGTCTCATGGATCTCTGAGGTTCTGTTTCTTTTATTTTTCGGTTTTCTGTCTATCATTTAAATTAGGTAACTTCTATTGTTTTCAAGTTCACTGATTCTTATGTCCTCTCCACTATGTTGTTGAGCCTAAAAAAAAAAATTGGTAATTGTATTTTTTAGGTGTGAAATTTGCATTTGTATTTTTCTTTACATATTCCATTTCTTGCTGAGACTTTTTTCATTTGTTTCGAGCATACTTGTTATTACTTATTGAAGCATTTTTATGACCATTTTAAAAATCTTTGTCAGAAAATCCCAATATCTTTGTTATCTCAGTGCCTGTGCCTATTGTTTTCTCATTCAGTTTGAGATTTTCCTGCTTCTTGGTATGACATGAGATTTTCTATTGTATGCTAAACATTTCGAGGACTACATTATGGAACTCTGGATCTTATTTAAGTCTTCTCTTTAGCATGCCACCTCTGATAATTTACCTGTTGGGGAATTAGTGGGGTTGGTGGTACAACCTACTACTGCTAGGTTGTGCCGGGTGAAGGTCCAGGTTCCCCACTTGGCCTACTTGGATACCCTAGTGGAGAGAAGTGTCTTGTTATGGCCAGACAGAAATGGGATTTCAGTCTCCCCACTTGGCCTCCACTGATACCACTGCAGAGGAGCAGGATGGGGGAAAGGTAGGTGAAGGCCTCATTATCACTGGGTGGTAGTGAAAGTTCTGGCTTCCCATTCAGCCACCTCAGACACCATCCCAGTGAGGAGGTAGAAAGGGACTTCTTTACTACTGGAGTCTGGGTGGGAGTCCAGGATCCATGTGGCTTTTCTGGCACTTTTAGTGGGGGAAGGCTTATTTAACACTGGGAATGGATGAAAGTTCTGATTTCCTTTTTGGTCTTCTTTGATACTCATCTTGCAGAAGGGGGAAGGGTGCCTTGTTATAGCTGGGCAAAGGTGGGAGTCTAAGCTCCCCATGCAGACTTTGCTGATAGAGATGGGAGTGGGGTTTCATTTACTTTCGTGGTGTTTAGCTGCAGTTAGGGTGGTTATAGTAAAAAGTTTCTCTCTTGCTATGTTTCCCCTTTCCAGTTCCTTTGGCTAGAGAGCATGGATGTGTGTGTGTTTTTGTCTGCTCCCATCAGTATTTCTGTTGTTTTCACCCCTTTAGCTCCGAGTCTAGGCTGTATGACACAAAAGGAAAACCCAGGGAACTCGCCACTATGTCATTCATCAGGATCTGGGGTCCCTAAAGAGTGTGCTGCCTTCTCTCTGCATTTCAGAGTCATCTTTGAAACTTAAAAAAATATATGTCCAGGGTTTTAAAACTGTACTTGGTGGGAGCAATAGGGATAAGTGGGTTGACTCCACTTTGCCCCGCCCCACCTCTAGTTTTGAGTTAATGGTCTTACCCTGGAATCGGCAAAAGAGAAGCAATGTATTACTTATGCTTCCCATTAGCATAAGTAATGGGATAAGCATAAGCACAGTGCCAATAGCTTTCCTTCCTCACCCTCTTCCACCTCTTTCTCCCACCTTCTGTCATGTAGGACTTCCCTGGTAGTGCATACAAGAGTGAACATGACCTAAACTGGTTGGATAAAAGAGAATACTTTGCTGGGAATTTGGGACATGGATTCTTCTCTTTTCCATTGGATTTGGTGATAAGTGAATTCATTGGGTTGGAATTGCTGTGACTTTGGGGAATAGAACTTGGAGCTCTATTGTGTGGAGACTGACAAATGTATTGAACCCAGAAAGCTAGGAGAATGGGTATTTCCAGCTCTAGATCAAGCCAATACTGAAGTAACACCCCATTCTGTTCAATTTCATGAGCCACTAATTGTCTTTTTGCCTAAGCTAGATTGGGGAAGATTTTTTGATGCTTGGAGTTAAAGACTTCTGATACTTGCACACCTATTGACCTAGAAATTCCACTTTGAGGTTTTGATTCTACAGAAATATCTGCACAGATTCACACAGGTTTATGTAAAAGGTTCATTGGATTATTATATTACCTAAATGTAGGAGGCATACTAAATGCCCATCAGTAAGTTTTGGAAATTGATACAGCTATTAAAGGATTAAGACTTCTGTACTGGTACAGAAGGCTCTCCAAAACATGTTGTTACATGAAAAAAGCAAGTTGTCAGAATAATACATTTAATACATTCCATTTATGTTTTTTAAAAACTTGCAATGTAACTGTGTAACATAAGTGCATAAATATAGACAATTTATAAACGTGCTTCCTTTTGGAAGAGAGTTGGGATTGGCTGAGTATGAAGGACTGCTATTTCTTTTGACCTTTTATTTTTGTTTGAGACAGGGTCTCCCTCTGTCACTTGGGCTGGAGTGCAGTGACACAATCATGGCTCATAGCAGTCTTGACCTCCTGGGCTCAAGTGATCCTCCTATCTCAGCCTCCCAAGTAGCTAGGACTACAGGCATACCACCATGCCTGACATATTTTTAAAAAAACTTTTTTAGAGATAGGATTTTGTCATGTTGTCCAGGCTGGCTTTGACTTTTTATTTGATAGCGTTTCCATCTTTTAAACATTGAGACTATACTTATGTTATCTTTGTAATTAAAAGATAACACATTAAAAATTATGTGTATGTACCCATTCTTCTTAGTAATAATTTAGAATTAGATTCTTCTTAGTAATAATTTAGAATTCCTCAGTTAGAGCAAGAGTCAAAGGAAACCAAAAATTCTCACATGAATTCAGTACCTGATTAACTGGAAGTTCACTTTCCATAATCAGTTGTCCCCTAGCATTGCTAGCTTTTCCCATCGACTTCTAGCTATAGGGGTCTTGTGTGTTCTCGATACTTTTTTAGGGTGCAGGTACTAGTAACCTTCTTAATACTTATACTATTTACTGTTTCTCTTAGGCTGTTGTCTTCTGAGATCTAAGACTGTCTCTTTCCCTTATCCTCTGGGTGTTCTTTAAGACAGCCTGCCTAATAGAACTGGTGTTCTCTAGTTCCTCAATCTCCACATCACGTCCTCCTACATGGGCATTTTCATTTTCTTTAATATTCAAGAAAATGGAATCTTGCAACATTTGGAACATTTTAAACAACAACAAGGAAAAAAATTAAAGAAGACTACCTTCCCGGTCCTCTAAATATGAAAGGCCTATGGGAGATGCACTTGTGACAGTGGCTAAGAAAACTAATGATTATTTTGTAATTAATTACCTCAGTAATTACAATAGCTAACATTTGAGTGCTTATTGCACTAAGTGCTTCATAGAGATTATCTCACTTGATCCTCCTAACAATCCTAGAGTAGATATGTTTTACTGATGGCGGGATAGAGAAGCTGAATAATTTATCCAAGGTCATACAGCTAGCAAGTGACAGAGTCAGGATTTGAACCTGGTTCTTGCTGGGCTCCAACGTCTATGCTCTTAACCACTATACTTGGTGGTCTCATGGCTAAATATCAGTGCCAAACATGGCTTACAATAGCAAACTTTTTTTTGGTAAAGAGTAGTCTGGAATGTGTCAGCATAGCTAAATTAGTTTCATTCTTTACTGAAATATTTTGCCCCAGTAATACTTAGCACAGAGCTCAATGGGAATTTATGTTCATATAATTGTTGTTTAATGTATGAAACTTCAAACTAAAAAATACTTTTGTTTTAATAGCTTCTGTATACCTTTGAGAAAGACTTGCAAGTTTTCAGTTGCTCTGTCAACAGTGAAAGAACTTTGCTTGGTAAGTTGAGCTCTTACTGCTACATGTCAAGAACTGAACTACATCTTTTAAGAGTTTCAAAGTATTAGATTTTTTCAGTATTATTCTATAACAATGATTTTCTGAGAAAGAAATGTTCTTGACAAGTTAAGTTTGAAATAAAGAATATGGAGGGTATACCTACAAAAAAGAATGCTTTGTGTTCTGCCCTTATCTTCCGTTGACATATCTCTTTGAGCCCTCATCTATTTGAGGTATAAAATGGTAAGCTTTAACAAGCCACCATATGGATCAATTGCTAATGGAATTTTTTTTTTCTTTTTCCATTAGCTGCAAGTTTAGTTCAGTCTACTAAAGAAGGAAAAAGGAACGAACTTCAACCAGGTAATGAAATTACACTTTTTAGTACCTATGGGTAGATGAAGGTTATTGGTAGATGATTTATTATACTACTAAATAAGATTTCAAGCATCTTTAGAAATAGCCTTATTGTATCTCAGAATAAAAGACAAAGGTCATGTCAAGCATGAACAAGACTTCTAAAAAATATATATTTTTTTCAAGCAAACAGAAAAGTACAGACAATGATCTAACAGTGATTTAACAGAAGTATTAAGATGGTAATTATTACCTGCAGGCTAAATAAATGCTGAAGTAGAAACCTATGGTCAGATGTTGGTGTAAAAGATTGGGAAAGTCAAGAATGCATCTTTTCTTATATCTGGTTAAGTATCGATTAGTACCTAACACATTGTAAGTAGTATACCAATACTGAAGATCAATTCTGCTCATTTGCCAAGGCCCACTTTATAGTTTTGTAGCTGTGTGATGCTCCCTGGCCCCTCCCCACCACCTTTTAAAAAGTGCTGTAAGTCATCCCTCTGTCTATAACTCAACAGTATTGGGTGCCTGCTGTGGGTCAGACACTATGCATGGTGCTGGGGATACAATGGTGTGTAAGAGAGGAATAGCATCTACCCTCATGGGGCTTTCAGTCTGGTCTAGGGTTTCAACTGCAAATGCATACATTGGCCAGAGAGACCATGTAAATATGTGAAGTAGATTGAATGTAAGAAAAAAAATCAAGTGACCAGCAGAATGTCTTTGTGTTTTTTTGTTTTTGTTTTTTTTCCCATTTTTAACATAGAAACCAAGAAATATTTTTTTTTATTTAATGGAAAAAAAAAAGTTCAAGAGCTATAGGGACTAGTAGTGGGGTGGGGATGCCCCGTGGGGGACTTTCAAGAGGGGGAGCCACTACTCAGCTCTAGCTTTTTGTTGTCACTAGCAAGTCCAGTGGAACTGGCTTTTCAATTTATCAATGGAAGTCTGGAGCTTTTTGTAAAGATCGAATTTGTAAATGTTGGCTTGAATATATTTAAAAATGCTACTTGGGACAATAGTAACCACCTGTGGGCTGGAGCCAGCCTGTGACTACCATTGGTCAACTGCTGGCCTAGTGGGTCTCCTATCAATCTCGTACTATTCTGCTCCCAGGTGCTTTCCATCTGTTCTGTTTATTTGACGCTTAAATTCCTTCTTAAATTACTTCTTTTGTTAGCATAGTTACCACTCAGATGGATTTTCCTGTCATTGCATGTGATGGAAAAACCCTTTGTACTTACTTTCCACATGAGGCTTGTGAGGCACTCCTGGGCTTCTTATGACACACATTTCCCCAGAGCTGAGTCTGGATGGGACTTCTTGGGGGCCTCAGTAAAATTGTTTTATTTGGTGGGCGGGAGGCTCACCTGAAATCTCATAATTTGTATTGCTCATCCTTACCCTCCTCTTGCCATGATATACTGAGAACAACAACCCCTTCCTTCTTCAGTGCCATGTCCTCCTTTTCCCAGTACTGTCAGCACTCTCTGCTCCTTTTAGAATTAAGCACAGGGCTTGCTTCAGAGGAGACGGAACTGGAATGGGTTAAGTAAAATATGATCTGGCACATTGGTGTGCTGACCCTTAAAACAAGGGTATGGGCAGAACCCCAGGATATGGCCCTGACCTTTGGGCTAATAGACCCCTTTCTCCAAGAAGAGGAGAGGCCTAGCTGCTGTGTTCCTGGAGGTGGTGAGGGTGGGTCTCTGTATAGAACCTTGGGTTGGCTCCTGTGCCTCCCAGTTCTTCTTGAGCCTTATTTTTTTGGCCTTAAAAATTCTTTATTATGTTGGGAAACTGAGTAGTAACTATATTTTTACATCTATCTATTGTGCACCATATATGCCTGACTGTCACACAGAACAGTGGTCATTTATGATTATGTAGAATATAAAATTTACTTTCAGGCCAATTTTAAACTTTACTTGATTACAACATTAAAGTCTGTTCAGGGATGCTTGCTCAGTCTTGTAAGTTTGATGCACTTATAGTGAGATTATCTGCTTGCATCTTTAAAAATAGTGCAATGAACATTATTAGTTGTTGTATTGGATACCTCAAAACTTTACCATGTTGGCCAGCTCTGCCTAGGTGTAGTCTGACAGTGCCTCGCCTCAGCTGCCCTACCTGTGTCTTGCTTTCTGCCCAGGGCGCTTGGGAAAATCTATTTACTGCCTACACACGTACAGCTTGGAAGTATGGTTGGGCATGATGCCCAGGAGAATAATCCATGACCAATGGTGGCAAGGAGCTGAAAGATAAATGATCTTCCTTTCTGTCTCCAAAGTGGGTAATTGTGAGGTGCACTCCAAGCAGCTTAAAATCCAAGGTGGTCACTAATTTGATAATGCCCCATTTACTGGTATACTTTTCTTCCCTGTTTCATTCTTCCCAGTCCCTTATGCCAACCCTGGCTAGAGTGATCCTAGAGTTATATTGCTGCCTGAGATAAGTTCTTATCTGAGTGTGAATTTCCCCATACACTGTGTCTGAAGCAGAGATTTGAGTGCAATTAATTTATTTGGGGAAGGATACTAGGAAAGGCCATTAGGGGAGTGTTTAAACAGAGACCTGAAGGTGGGGAGGGAACAAGCATGAGGCTATGGGGAAAGCACATTTCTGGAAGATTAAACAGTCATCACGGACTATACTTAGTAGACTCACTGTTCAAGGATAGTGAGGAGGTCAGTGAGACAAGTGGAGTGAACAAGGGGCAGAGTGATAGGAACTGAGGGCAAAGGAAAAAGGAGGTGAGGTGCAGACAGATCGCATAGACCCAAGGAGGCCATTGTAAAGATTGTGGCCCTCATTCATAGTAAAATGGGAAGCGATATGCATATTGAGCAGGGGCGTGATCTAACTTGCTTCATAAAAGGATTGCTGTAGCTGCTGTGTGGAAGATGGACTGCAGCAGGGCAAGGGGAGAACTATTATAATCTAATGGCTTGGACTGGTGAAATGGAGCAAGGGCTAAGTGACTGTGTTTGGATGTATTCTCAACTTTTCAAGATTGGCCGCTTGGCCAGGCACAGTGGCTCACGCCTGTAATCCTAGCACTTTGGGAGGCTGAGGCAGGTGGATCACCTGAGGTCAGGAGTTTGAGACCAGCCTGGCCAACATGGTGAAACCCTGTCTCTACTAAAAATACAAAAATTAGCCAGGTGTGGTGGCACATACCTGTAATCCCAGCTACTAGGGAAGCTGAGGCAGGATAATTGCTTGATCCCAGGAAATAAAGGTTGCAGTGAGCAGAGATCACACCACTGTACTCCAGCCTGGGTGATGGAGTAAGACTCCATCTCAAAAAAAAAAAAAAATATATATATATATATATATATATGTATATATATGTATACACGCACACACACACGCGCGCACACACACACACACACACACACACACAGATATGCATGCTGCCGGATTTGATGGGAATATGAGAAAAAGAGACAAGTCAAGGGTGACTCACTGTAAGGTTTTTTGGCTAGAACAGGTAGAAGGGCATGTGGGTGTGTATGTATGCATGGGAGGGGCAGGAAAGAAGAGTTTCATTTGGACTTGCTCGGTTTGACATGCCTAATAGACATCCCAGTGGAGCTGTGAGGTGGAGTTTGGAGATGAGTCAGAAGGCCAGGTAAGAGGTCGGGGCTGGAGAGACACATTTAGGAGTCATCAGTATATGATAGATATTGCTCATCATGGGAAGATTTCATTTTGTTCAGTAAAGATTTCAGATGATGTAATCAGAAAGCACTCTAGGATTTATTAGAATATTTTATTTGAATGAATATTTGGAAAGGTTATTTTGTCTGTCCATCAAATGGCCTTACAAGCCATTAGTTATAAGATGTGGTTTGTCTCAGGTGGGGTTTAACACTGTTGCTTAAAATGAGATTTTTCCACAGTAGATGAGACAAATTGCACCATCTTTTATGTAAACAGGGTTCTTTGATCCACATACTTTACAGTGCAGTTTTTTTTCTTTTTTTTAATCAGTAGTGCTCCTTTTCTTGGCTGTAGAGATGGCAGAGTTAATATTTTACTGAGAAAATAGCCTTCCATAGCAAACCAGGTTCTGGCTGTCCCCTTCATCCTCCCCTGTGGAGTTGCATTTGCTACAAGTCACAGCAGATCCTCACTGGGCAGCAATTGGGGTGACCACATGGGTCAGGGGCCCCATTGCTACTGAGATTTTCCAGAGCTCCCTCTCACCACCATAGACAGTCAAGTGTCACAGACGCTCTGTGAAGCTGTGATTTGGTTCAAGAGCTTGAATAACCAGAGCTCCTTCAGAACCAGGCCATACTGAACTCTTCCATCTTTGTCACCATTTCACAGCGTGTGCCTGGATCACACCACGGTCTTTGGCTCACCTCCGTTCTCCTCATGTCATGTCTATCCCTCTGCCTGATCCTGTTGTCTCTCCTTGTGGTATCCAGACATTGCCTGGTCCTGTCTTCCCCTTCAGTGATGGTCTCCCAGTCTCCACTGATAATCTTTTTTTTTTTTTTTTTTTTTTTTTTTTTGAGACAGTGCCTTGCTCTGTCACCCAGGCTGGAGTGCAGTGGCATGATCTCGGCTCACTGCAACCTCCGCCTCCTGTGTTCAAATGATACTCCCGCCTCAGTCTCCTGAATGGCTGGGATTACAAGTGTGCACCACCATGCCTGGCTAATTTTTTGTGTTTTCAGCAGAGAGGGGATGGACAGGCTGGTCTTGAACTCCTGAGCTCAGGCAATCTGCCCACTTCAGCCACCCAACATGTTAGGATTACAGGTGTGAGCCACTGTGTCCAGTCTCCACTGATATCTTGATTCTCAAAATTCTTTTTTTTTTTTTCTGAGATGGAGTCTTGCTCTGTTGCCCAGGCTGGAGTGCAATGGTGCGATCTAGGCTCGCTGCAAGCTCCGCCTCCCAGGTTCAAGCAACTCTCCTGCCTCAGCCTCCTGAGTAGCCGGCACCACAGGCATCCACCACCATGCCTGGCTAATTTTTGTATTTTTAGTAGAGACAGGGTTTCCCTGTGTTGGCCAGGCTAGTCTTGAACTCCTGACCTCAGGTGATCCACCTGCCTTGGCCTCCCAAAGTGCTGGGATTACAGGTGTGAGCCACCTCTCCCGGCCATCAAAATTCTTAATTTAGCACCTCATAGAATAATGGGATTTTATGGCTGAAAGGGATTGTAGAAGTAATCTGGTTCTTTGGTCTTTCATTTTATTCTGATTATTATTTTTGAGACAGGGTCTTGCCCTGTTGCCCAGGCTGGGGTGCACTGACACTGTTATGGCTCACTACAGCCTCGAACTCCCTGGCCCAAGTGATCTTTCTACCTCAACATTCTGAGTAGCTGGGGCTACAGGCACACACCACCATGCCCAGCTAGTTCTTAATATTTTTTTCATTTTTTTGTAGAGATGGGGTTTCACTGTGTTGCCCAGGTGGGTCTCAAACTCCTGGCCTCAAGTGATCCTCCTGCCTTGGCCTCCAAAAGTGTTGGAATTACAGGTATGAGCATCTTGCCCCACATGTTTTATTATGTTTAATAATGAGGCATTGAGGCCTAGGAAAGCTTGGTGATTTGCTGTGAAGTAAATACCAGGATAATGCAGAACTGAAACTAGAACTGATGTCTCTAGAATCTTAATTCACAATGCTTCCTTTCTCACTGTGAAAGCACATGGTATGTTATCGAGAGCACAAGGTATGTTGCAAACCTATCTACAAAGGTTTACTCTTATTAGGCTAGTAATATTAGTCAAATGTCTAGGTTGTACTCCAGAAGGGAAAAATTAGTGTAGAAAGATTTTTTTTGCCTTGAAAGATCTTCCCATTTTAAAGATAAGAAAATCTAGCTGATAGCTGGCTATCTCATTTGGGTACAAATTCCTGCTTAAAAAAAAAAAAAAGACCAAATATATGGTGATTCTTTTTCTTTTTTTTCTTTTCTTTTTTTTGAGACGGAGCCTTGTCTGTTGCCCAGGCTGGAGTGCAGTGGCGCGATCTCAGCTCACTGCAACCTGCGCTTCCTGGGTTCAAGTGATTCTCCTGCCTCAGCCTCCCAAGTAGCTACAGATGCGTGCCACCACGCCCAGCTAATTTTTTTGTTTGTTTAGATGGAGTCTCGCTCTGTCACCAGGCTGGAGTGAAGTGGCGCATCCTTGGCTTACTGCAACTTCCGCCTCCTGGTTTCAAGAGATTCTCCTGCCTTAGCCTCCTGAGTAGCTGGGACTACAGGCGTGTGCCACCATGCCCAGCTAATTTTTTTTTTTTTTTTTGGTATTTTTAGTAGAGATGGCGTTTCACTGTGTTAGCCAGGATGGTCTCAATATTCTAACCTCATGATCTGCCTGCCTCAGCCTCCCAAATTGCTGGGATTTCAGGTGTGAGCCACTATGCCCAGCTGTGATTATTTTTCTAATGAGAAAATTTCCTCTTTCTCCCCCAAAAGGTTCCCCCTCCCCCCGCCCAGTTAAAATACATAAACTTTTGGCCTGGTGCGGTGGCTTACAACTGTAATCTCAGCACTTTGGGAGGCTGAGGCAGACGGATCACGAGGTCAGGAGTTCGAGACCAGCCTGGCCAACATGGTGAAACCACATCTCTACTAAAAATACAAAAAAATTAGCCAAGTGTGGTGGCGGATGCCTATAATCCTAGCTACTCAGGAGGCTGAGGCAGGAGGATTGCTTGAACCCAGGAGGCGAAGGTTGCAGTGAGCCGAGATCATGCCACTGCACTCCAGCCTGGGTGACAGAGTGAGACTCAGTCTCATTTAAAAAAAAATTATATATATATATATTTATATATACACATACATACATACACATACACACACACACACTTTTAGGTCAAAAAATGTCAGCTTGTACTATTTAATATGCTAATTTAGTCATATACATTTAAAATAACAAGAGAAATTCATTTTCCCCCCCTCAAACTCACCGCTCAACAGAGCATTTCTATTCTATTTTACTTCACAAATATCTTTGACACCAATGTCTTTCTTATTCCTGGAGCCATTTTTTGAGTCATCAAGCAGATTCCCAAAGTAACTCATCCATACCCTTGGTTGTAAGATCCTGTCACTAGGATTTTCATCCTAAGCCACAAGCATCCATTTACCAAACACTGGATTTTCATTTGTTCTGTAGTGTGTATATTATGTGATTCAATGTAATAACTCACTGTCTTGCTTTTTCAAGTAATATTTAAAAGGCATGTTTATAGATAGATCCAGACCTTCCAATTGTTAGGACATAGCGCAGAAATTGTTTTACATTCTTGGTTTTTTTCAAAAAATAAAGCAGTGCTCTCAGGTTGCTTTCTTAAATATTGAAAACTAACACTGATTAAATTCCACGCTTCTGTACCCTCCCCAAATAGTATGTTATTTTTCACAGTGAAGTCACTGAGAGACACTGGATCATATTAGAATCTCAATAAAAGCTCAAATATAAGGCCAGTCCTTCTTTTCTACAGTTTAATCTTGGGGGAGGGAGAACCTTGACCTAAATTTAGATATCTTTGGTAACTCCACGCGGGGAAGCCCGTGTCCATGGACTTCCCCCTGATTGCTGTCTTTTATGGCATTTGCTAGATGTGACAGTGAAGAAATAAGTGGGTCATTATCAGTGCTGTACCACTGTCCCCGAGGGAAACCCAGCCTATGTCCTACTGATAGATACTGTCGGCCTTAACATGTTCATGTATCAGAAATCATTTTATTTTCCTACACAAACAATATTTGCAATTGTGCTGCCGAATTGGAGTGACACAGAATCACACTGTGTTTATTTAGACTTAAAAGCCTAGAGGGCTTGTGGAGCTATGCTAAAAATGGCATGGAATGAGCGCAAACAACTTCTTCACTCCGTGTATATTGATTTCTCCCTTGAGATCTTTTCTGTGTCCCTCTTGGATTTGTAGAAGTGTCAAACTTTAAAGTCAAACTTTAAGAAAATTACCTTTTATTTTCCCCCGGTAGAATAGTTAATACAATAGTTAACATATTTATATTTTTGGAAAGTTCAGATATGTCTGCTTTTGCAAATCATAGAATTGTGATAATTGGGAAAAATGATATCCATTAGAAACCTGTTTGTTAGGCCCTTTTACACGTTGCTGGTGAGAGTGCAAAGTAATATACAGTGATCTTTGATTTCAGAGGCCGCTTGTGTTTTAATTGTGATGCTTTTCTGTAAATGCAAAATTATTATAACCTGAAATTTGTCTCCCTTGTATCTACTGTTGTTTCCAGGGCTGTTCAAAGACTTCCCTTTTCACATTTGCATTTCTTGAGTATCCTGTGGTTTTCATAATAAAAAGCAGCTTCTTCAGGGCTCCTGAGGATGTGGAAGGCAGGTCCTTTGCTGGGCTGATTGCTCTTTTGGGGTCCTGGAGCTACCACACATCCTAGAGAGTAAAACTAGGAACAGGTGTACAGTTTCAGTCTCCTCACAGGACTTTAGGATGATAGAATGGTTTAATAGTTTATAGTCACCGTAGTAGGATTTATCAGAAATTGCTCTTCCCTCTTGCTTTGGAAAAAATAATGTGTGATATTATAATCTTTGTTACTAAAACCCTTCTTTTCTCTGTAGGATCAAAGTGCTTGACTTTGTTGGTTGAAATCCACCCTGTTAACAATGTGAAGGTTCTGAAGGCTGTGGATAGCTATATTTGGGTTCAGGTAAGTAAGCATGCTATTCATCACTTACCTCATTAATCAAAAGGTAGGCAGCCTGGAAGAATTGGGGTTTACAAAGTACTTTCACTCTATCATTATCATATTTACTCCTCAGAACAGTCTTGTAGACTACTGCGGCTGGAAGTATCCGCTCTTTCTTTGCAAGCATGGAAATTAAGAACTCGAAGCTAGCTCCACCAACTCTGTCATACTATCATTTGTTTCATAGTAATGTAATATTTTCTCATGATAAAATATCAAATATTGAATATTTTCTCATAAAATATCAAATATAATTAATATTTTCTCATGGTAAAATATCAAATATTATAAATTATTAAACACATTTAAGGGAAGCTTTAAAATGGTCTGTGTAATGTATTTACATGGTTGACAGATTAAATATCTATGATTAAATGGCTTAATCCCTGAATTTATCAACTTCATGAGTTGATGCAGAAACTGCATGTATAGTGTAGATGGCATAGATATAGTCAGTCCTCATTATTTGGAGATTCCATATTTGCAAATTCTACTATTCCTAAAATTTATTTGGAATGCCTAAATTAAACACTCATAGTACTTGGCCAGTTATTTGCAGATATATGCTGAATGGTGAAAGAATTTGTCACCCAACATGCACATTCGCAATTGAGGTTGAACATGGCGATGCCCTGCCTTTTTTGTTTTAGCTCTCATACTAAAATGACGGTTGTTTTCATGGCCTAGTTCCATCTTTTGTGCTTTTTCCTGGCGATTTCACTGTTTAAACGGCTTCCAGGCATAGTGCTGAGGCACTGTCTAGTGTTCCTAAGTGCAAGAAGACTGTCAGATGCCTTAGGGAGAAAATATGTGTTTCAGATAAGCTTCATTCAGGCATGAGTTACTGTGCTGTTGGCCATGAGGTTAAGGAGTGTCTTTAAATAGAAACACACAAAACAAAGTTATATACTGATCTATTGACAAACATATTGTGACTAGAGGCTTCCAAGAATTTATCCTTGTTTGGGTTTGGATCATAATCCCAAAAGACAATCCTGAACAACATAATCCTAAATGTTGAAATCCTGAAAGGTGAAAATCCCTGATGTCTAAAGTCCCAAAAGTCATGATCACAGGATTGTTAGGATACACGAGTGTCTATACCTTCAAAACTGTGTATGTTATTATTGCCTATTTTATTGTATACAGTGGACTATGAAGTGTTCTTTTGTGTTTTGCTTCTCAGATAATTCTTCTTTTAAAAAAGTCAGTACATCTTTTTTTTTTTTTTTTTTTGAGACGGAGTCTCGCTCTGTCTCCCAGGCTGGAGTGCAGTGGCACGATCTCCACTCACTGCAAGCTCCACCTCCCAGGTTCACGCCATTCTCCTGTCTCAGCCTCCCGTGTAGCTGGGGCTACAGGTGCCTGCCACCGTGCCCGGCTAATTTTTGTATTTTTAGTAGAGACGGGGTTTTGCAGTGTTAGCCAGGATGATCTCAATCTCCTGACCTCGTGATCCGCCCGTCTCGGCCTCCGAAAGTGCTGGGATTACAGGCGTGAGCCACCGCACCTGGCCATCAGTACATCTTTTAAATAATTTTTAAAATTATTATCTTCCAGAATTATATTTTTGGGATTTTGATCTTTTGGGATTTCAATATTTAGAATATGGCATTTGGGACTGTGTCTTTCAGAATTGTGATCAATTCCCTTTGTATTTTCCGTAGAAACAATGGTTCAGTATTCAGTATACAGCATTTGTGGTGATGTTACAGAACATAACTACTACAAATAATTTGAATCAACTGTATGTGTTCATGCGGTGCTACAGCATAATTTCCTTTCGCCTAATTTCACGTTTTGTTACAGGGTCAAAATATCATTTCTTTTGGTCTAGCTGGAGTCAATCTGCACCACTCAAAGTGTCTGCCTTTCTGTCCCCCAAGCTACTACCAGCCTCCAGCCTATGGGCCTCCCTATTCCAGTGGGTTAGGGGAGAGGGTTGTCTCTGTCTGCCCAGGGTCCTCCCCTGTCAGCCAGTCCTTTCAGCTGCACATTTCCCAGCCACTCCTGACAGCACTGTGGGTCACTCCTCAATTCCAGACATGGCCTAGCCTGAAGCTCCCAAGCTGCATTCCCCTACCCTCAGGAAGCTACTCTGTCTACACTGTCGTCAGTGTGGGGCGGCTGGGGGACAGAGCACACTTCCCTTTTCTGGTCTGTTCTTTGGCTTCCTCAGCATCTTCTTAGGGCCATATAGATGGTGGAGACATGACTGAAGGATTGGGGTAACTAAAGGGAATTGGAACATAGAAAGGGGAAAAGTTTTTAAAAGCAAGTGGTTGTATACATTGCAAATATATTAAAAACTACCAGAAATTGTATATACTAAAGTGGTTAAAATGGTAAATTTTATGTTATGTGAACTCAGTTTAAAAAAAAAAGTGGCTGGGTGCGGCGGCTCATGCCTATGATCCTAGCACTTTGGGAGGCTAAGGAGGGCGGATTGCCAGAGCTCAGGAGTTTGAGACCAGCCTGGCCAACATGGCGAAACCCCATCTCTACTAAAAATATAAAAATTAGCCAGGCATTGTGGTGCACTACTGTAATCCCATCTACTCAGAAGGCTGAGGTGGGAGAATTGCTTGAACCTGGGAGGCGGAGGTTGCAGTGAGCCAAGATTGTGCCATTGCACTCCAGCCTGGGCAACAGAGCAAAACTCCATCTCAAAAAAAAAAAAAACCAAAACAAAAAAGTTAAAAGTACGTGGAACAGGACAGCATCTGTAGGCCAAAGGAAAGGTCGCCACCCAAATAAAGTAAAACTTGTACTCATTCTGTGGACCCATCTCAGTCCCTAGCCCTGCCTCCTGCCCCTGTGTCTATGCCTCTGGAGAGAGAAACTCCTCCAAACCCCAGTGGCAAATCCCCACCTTCTCCCTCCTGCCTCTAGAGAAATGACATCTACTGTCCATTGAGTTGGTCTTGCCCTGGGATCAATTTCCTTTTTCTTATAAAAACATCCATGGTGATTTCCAGTAGCACATTTCCCTAACTCTGCATGTGTAGTCTTGACCACCTACACAGAGGAGGACAGTGGCAGGTGGGGCTTGGATCCCAATCCGGGACCCTTTGAGTGTTCCCTTTCAGCACGAGGTGTGTCTTCAAGATAGTTCCAGTGGGTAATTCCACACCCTCTACACACCTAGACTACAGACCTCCAAAGACCAATATTCATTCTAAGTCTAGCTCCTTATTTGTGAAGGTAAATTTTCCTAAGTAAATATAATCTGCTGATTCCCGAAGTAACTCATCCATACTCTTGGTTGTAAGATCCTGTCACTAGGATTTTCATCCTAAGCCACAAGCATCCATTTACCAAACACTGGATTTTCATTTGTTCTGTAGTGTGTGTATTATGTGATTCAATATAATAACTCACTGTCTTGCTTTTTCAAGTAATATTTAAAAGGCATGTTTATAGATAGATCCAGACCTTCCAGTTGTTAGGACATAGCCCAGAAATTGTTTTACGTTCTTGGCTTTTTTCAAAAAATAAAGCAGTGCTCTCAGGTTGCTTTCTTAAATATTGAAAACTAACACTGATTAAATTCCATGCTTCTGTGCCCTCCCCAAATTGTATGTTATCACCTTGAGTGCTTTTGTAGAGCTGTGTCTGAAGCCTGTCTGCTTTTGGTTTCCAGGCCTTACTCTAGGAACACCTTATAATAGAAAGAAAAACAACACCTACCTAAATGAGACTTTAAAAATAACATTCTCCCTGATTGTCACAGGAAACCCAGGCAGAGGTTTAGAGGTTGGCAGTTACACCTCTTCAGCACCTCAGTCCATGTCACGTTCCTAAGCAGGCATGCCCTGGCCACCTCTGTAGAGCTGGAGGCAATACCATCTTCTGTAGGAGCAGATATCTCCATATTTTGAGGCACTGAACATTTGTTCTCCTATCCTGTATGTGGTGTCATTCATCTCTGCTTTTCCTCAACTCCGGTATACAAAGTATCTTGTTTGATGTGAGACATTTTCCAAATTATGAGACAGTTAGTTCTGTATTATTTTTGTAGCTGAATTTTGCATTGCTATTTTATAATTTTGACTTTATTGCTCTGAAGCATATGTTTTGCTTTTCATTTCCAAAAGGGAACTCAACTATAAATGTTCCAAAAATTGACTAGTACTATTTTTAATCTGATATTATGCAAAGTTAGGGCACTAGGAAATAACAAAAAATTGTCCTAAGTTTAGTCTGACTAATGACTGAGAGATTGGGACATAAAAGTTATGCCCTTTTATATTATTTTCAAGTTTTGGGTGAGGAAAAGAACAAAATTCACGGGTCTTTCATGCCGCAAAATAAAACGACTGGTTTACAGTTGCCCTTTTGAGTCATCCTGTGACCAGTTTTTCCTCATTATCACAGCTGACGGGGTCAGGACTTGTGTTGCTGGCAGCCTGCTTTGTCCTGCAAACAGACACATAGTGGTGGGCTCATATGGGAGAGCACAGAGGAAGAGGAATGGGGTGTACTTAAGCCTTTTCTTCCTGGTGACAGTCGTTCTGTGCTTTCAGGCTTGTAAATCCTCAACTCGTGTGACACATGACTCACTGTTCTTTCTTGACAAGTTCTGGTTATGTTGTGCTTTGTCTCTCGGATGTGGGACTTTGGAAGTTGTCGTGGGGAATATGTTTACTTGGCTCTCAAATTATATACTAGGTTTAGTTGCACAAAGACTATGTTGATGTGTGTGTGTGTGTGTGTATGTGTGTGTGTGTGTGTGAAATAGAACATTCTGTATAAATGTTGTTTGCATTATTTCTGATTGGTTTCAGAATCAGACATTCCAGATAGGAAGCACCATCCCTAGAAATAGCTTCAACTTTAACATTTACTGTTTATTTTACTTTATTTTTAGCAGAGTCTTGCTCTCTTATCACCCAGGCTAGAGTATAGTGGCATGATCTTGGCTCACTCCAACTTCCACCTCCTGGGTTCAAGTGATCCTCACACCTCAATCTCCTGAGTGGCTGGGACTACAGGCACATGCCACCACACTTGGCTAATCTTTTGTATTTTTTGTAGAGATGGGGTCTTGCCATGTTGCCCAGGCTGGTCTTGAACTCCTGAGGTCAAGTGATCTGCCTGTCTTGGCTTCCTAAAGTGCTGGGGATACAGGTGTGAGCCACTGTGCCCAGCCAGAAGCCTTACTGTTTAAATAAGTGAAGATAGTGTTGTATTTGAGATCAATTCCCCTCTCGAAAGCTGAGGTCCTGACAGTGTTCTGTTTTCTTGCTTGCTTTGACCTGCAATGTGTGTGTGCAGGTGATTTCCCTAAATTCTTCTGTGATTCCCAGTTTCTTCAATGGTCTTTAATAGTACAGTCATCAAGCACAACTTTGGAAATACTTGTTCAAGCAAGATAGTTGCTTACAATTATGATTAATTTCTTTTTTACAGTTTCTCTACCCACATGTTGAAAGTCATCCTCTTCCAGAGAACCATCTGTTACTGATTTCAGAAGAGAAATGTAAGTGTATCTTTAGGTGGAATATGGGAATTTCATGAATGGCATATCGTCTCCTAGTGTGGGACATGATTGAATCTTCTAGATATCCACCTGCCATTGCCGAGGGTCCACTGAACTTTGATGTCCATATGAGACCTGAAATTCCTTGGGAAGGGCTTTTCCTTTGGCCCCCAAGTGTTGTTCCCTTTGGCTCTGTTCAGCTTTCTCATCCTGGGAATGATGGGCTCTTGCATACATGGATTTGCAATTTTGTCCCATGGTAGAATGTTTGTAGAACAGGTCATTTTTGTCATTTTTAGTTCATCTGTCTTTTGGGTGTCTGTCACAGTGGATAACTATAATATGGAGATGCTTGGATGGAGAGAGGGGAAGTTTATGGTAGCTAGAAGAATCCCATGTCAGAACTTGAGAAGACCTACTAACTTAGACAAATTCAGGTAGAGGCAAATAAGTTTAGGACATAAAAGGTTATGTCCTTCCATGATGATTTCAAGTTAGGAGAGGGAGAGGAAGGACAAAATTTACTAGTGGAGCTTGTAAGCTGTCTTTCGCATTACAAGATGAAACTGCTAGTTTATAGTTGGAAGGACAGGCTTGAGGGGTAAGGCTTTGTTCAGTGTCTAAGCTCGTGTTCAGTTTTGTAACTAGGACCAGCAGAAGGTAAATATGGCTGAATTCAAATTGTTACCAATAGAAAGGGACCATCTACACAGACTGCCTTTAGTGTTCAGGGTTTTGTTCAAGTGAAATTGACCTCTATTAAAATGCTTCCCCAAAATGTCTCGTATAATGAGTTTTTTATCTGGTATGTTCATAAAAACAACTGTTTGGTATTTGGGAATTGGAGATAAACTCTGCTAAGTAAGCCCTTGTTAGCCCTAGACAACACTGATGGTATAGGGGAGCCAAGTACTTGCTGAGGGAACCCAGGGAAGCAGGTGGGCTAAATGCTTCATGTATTGTTGATATTGAGGAGCAGAATAAATGCAGGACTTGAAATTAACTATAAAGGGAGGATGGAGAAAAATGGGTTTTAAAAAGTTTTTGAACCTCTATTGTGAGATTACAGTTTGTGATAATGTTGTTTTTATGGCCAGTTGTTTAATCTGCATTGCTTTTATAACAATGTTTTTACAAGTGTTAGGCAAAAATAGTACTCATATGTTTCCTTAAAGTTAAATTATCTTTCTCTGTTTTTCTTTTAAAGATATTGAGCAATTACGTATCCATGTTGCCCAAGAAGATGGAAATAGAGTGGTAAAGATTTGAAATTCTTTTCGCCTCATAGTTTTTGATCCACAAAGAACTACATTACTAGACTGCTAAAGAAAATTAATGTTATTGATATATGATGTTTTCTTTATTTGATAACTTTTGAAGTATAGACTTGCTGTTCTAATGTGTGAAATGATACAAATATATATGAAGTTAATTATCCCATTTTTCTCTATCTCAACCCTCAATCTCAGTATCCTGAAGAAGCTGATAACAGCCTGTGTATCTTTCCACAGCCTTTACCTTGCTCGTGCAAACCTGTGTAAGGTTGTATGTGGGGATTCAATTGTTTTTACCAAAGTAGAATCATAATACATAAATTTACCTGCTGCTTTTGTGTTTGCTTTTGCTTAGCAGGTAAAAAGATCAGGAGTATCCCTATGGGTTACTAAAATAGAGATGTAACTAATTGGTTATTTACTCTAGTTTTTGTATGTACATATATGCATATCATGGGATCATACCATATATTTATACCATATATACAATCATACTGTATATCATACCATATATGGGTTTCATAGAGTGTAATTTTTTTGCTTGTTTTACACATGTACCTTTTTTTTTTTTAATCTCTTTTGTTCACAACATGGTATGTATCATACTTTTCTCCATACTAATACTAATCTCCTACCCCCACCTCTGACCCACCCAGGGGTTTATTATCCATTTCTTACTCATTCAGCTTTGTGGAATTACCTGCAAGTAAACTAGAATAGCTCCAATTCATTCTCTTTAGAAGCAGATAATGGTCTCTGCTATGGATAGACATTCACTAAATTGCCAGTTTTTTGTTTTTGCTTTTGAGTTATAAATCATCTTAAACTTTTTTTTCCTATAGCCTTATGTATTGGTACATATGTTTATTTGAGCTAAATCCTCAGGGATGGAGTGTTTGATGGGTACATCCATTTAATAAATTCCAACAGATTTTTCCAGGTTGCTTTCCAAAAAAATTCTAACAATTGACAATGTTTGAAGCAAAATTTAAGAGTACGTTTTCCCTCAATTCATATCACGAAAAGGTATACTTACCTTTTAAAAAATTTCCAATTTGATGAGTTTAAGTTGATATCTCAGTCTGTATCTCCCTTAATATTGATGCATTTCACCATCTTTTCCTCAGCGTACTGGCTATTTGATTTGCTTTTTTGAAAATTGTTTAGTTGTATCCTTATCTATTTTTCTACTGGGCTTTTTCTTGATAATTTATATAGGATCTTAATATGTTACTGATATTAAAAATGATTTTATTCAATATTTAGTCTGCATCAAAATTGTCTCTGAAAATTTTAATGTTTCTCTGAAGATTTTAAAGTTAAATGAACAAATTGAAACAGAAAATTGCACTTAAAAATTGTGTATCAGCTATTGAAAGCCTTGAATCAAGAAGCCTGGCTGGAAAATTGCCAGGAGAAAGTGTGTCACTGAAGCTCTGGGCTACCATTGTCCTGCAGGGGCTAAGTGGATGGGAGCACAAGGACAGACAGGGCCAGGGGTCAGAAGAGGGTCAAGCCCAGGAGGAAAGATCAAGGCCGAATCCCAAAGCCAGTGATGAGAATTTAGAAGAGAAATAAATAAGCAAGTTGGGGTCAGGAACTGGGAATGAGCATAGACAGGGGACTGACTGGTTAGAAGAGGGCTTGAGAGCAGAGAGAGAGAGGCGGACAGACACATACTGGAAAGAGTGATGGAGGGGACACCTGTCAGCAGCCCAGAAAAGATTCTGCTATTCAGGATGGTACAGCTTTAGCATTCCTTAATTCACATGTGTTCTTCCAAGAAGTACTTCTGCCCTCATTTTTAAAGGCTTAGATGACAGCTTCATACAGCGTAAGTATAAGACCATCTCTATCATGCAGGGATGTTGCGAAGAATATGCAATTCCACATATTCTTCGCAACATCCCTACATGATAGAGATGGTATTAGGCTTATCCCTGTTTTTACAGAGAAGACAGCAGCCAAGACTCACAGAGATGAGGTGACTCTAGAGAGAAACAACATTGAGATTTGAACCTGGGTATGCCACAATCTGACATTCATGTTCTTGTTAGTACATACCTTTACCTGGAACGGTTCTCAAATCTACTCCAGCTCAACAAATTTCAGAAAAATGATTGCCCAAAGTTTAGAGACAGACAGGTCCTCTTGGATCTTTTCTCTGGCATCACTTTCCTCTTGTCTAAATGTAATGGACAGGGTAAGCAGGAAATAGTGGTTTACAACTCTTTATGCCACATGGTTCCCCTCAAGTTCCAAGTTACCATGGGTGGAGAAATCCCTGTGAGGATTAGGGAGGGTTTAGGCATGAACATGGACCAGTCTGGTGTTTCTTTTTTCTTCATTTCTTCTACCCCAACCTGTCTTTATTCTTTACTCATCTATCTCAATGTAGGTTACTTTTGCTTAATAAGCATTTTGAGGAAAGTTAATTCTTAACTGCTTCTGTTAAATTATTTTGAGGTCAGCTGATGCACTGAAAGGGCACTGGGAGGATTCCAGGACATAGATTCCAGACCTTGCTGAACTAACTATGCGGCCTAATCTAAGTGCTGAGAGCCTCAGTTTTCTTACCTGTTAAGGGATTGAATTGGATGGTTTCTAGAATCTCCTGATTTTAAAGTTCCATAGTTCTGACTTTGTTACTTAGTAAACAAATATTTTATACTTATAATATCTTTGGCAATTTACTCTTGTACACCTTATTTCATTTTCTGCCTTTTGTTTTTTTGTTTTGTTTTTTTTTATATTATACTTCATGTTCTAGGGTACATGTGCACAACGTGCAGGTTTGTTACATATGTATACATGTGCCATGTTGGTGTGCTGCACCCATTAACTCGTCATTTACATTAGGTATAGCTCCTAATGCTATCCTTCCCCTCTCCCTCCACCCCACAACAGACCCTGGTGTGTGATGTTCCCCTTCCTGTGTCCAAGTGTTCTCATTGTTCATTTCCCACCTATGAGTGAGAACATGTGGCATTTGGTTTTCTGTTCTTGCGATAGTTTGCTGAGAATGATGGTTTCCAGCTGCATCCATGTCCCTACAAAGGACATGAACTCATCCTTTTTTATGGCTGCATAGTATTCCATGAAGGCATAAAAAAGGATTTTTTTCTTTTTTTGAGATGGAGTCTTGCTCTGTCACCCAGGCTGGAATGCAGTGGTATAATCTCGGCTCACTGTAACCTCCATCTCTTGGGTTCAAGTGATTCTCTGGCCTCAGCCTCCCGATTAGCTGGGATTACAGGTGTGCACCCCCATGCCTGGCTAATATTTGTATTTTTTTAGTAGAGATGGGGTTTCACCATGTTGACCAGGCTGGTCTCGAACTCCTGACCTCAGGTGATCCACCTACCTCAGCCTCCCAAAGTACTGGGATTACAGACGTGAGCCACTGTGCCCGGCCCATTTTCCGCCTTCTGAACAAACATTCCTTGAGCACTGTTACATGCTAGAAACAATCAATGCATTGGTAATAGAAAGGTGTTGTAGAGGCCGGGCGCAGTGGCTCAAGCCTGTAACCCCAGCACTTTGGGAGGCCGAGACGGGCAGATCACGAGGTCAGGAGGTCGAGACCATCCTGATTAACACAGTGAAACCCCTTCTCTACTAAAAAATACAAAAAAATAGCTGGGCGAGGTGGCGGGCGCCTTTAGTCCCAGCTACTCGGGAGGCTGAGGCAGGAGAATGGCGCAAACCTGGGAGGCGGAGCTTGCAGTGAGCTGAGATCAGGCCACTGCACTCCAGCCTGGGCGACAGTGCGAGACTCCCTCTAAAAAAAAAAAAAAAAAAGAAACGTGTTGTAGAAGAGTGTGTACTCATTGCGGGAGGCTTATAGCATTAATTAAAATGTAATTGTCATAGAAGCATGCCAATGCACCATGGGAAAACAGGTGAGGATTATATTACATCTTGGGGATGTGAGGGAAGGCTTTGTGTAGGACACAATGTGTAAGTCAGGCCTTGAAGAATGAGTAGTTAGGTATTGCTGAGAGATGGGCAATATCATCATACTCATCATGGGAGACATAAAGGTGAGAGGCATGCCCAAAGCTGCATGGTTGGTTTATGGCCAAACTGGGGTCATTGTCTACTACTTCCCACTGCCAGGCCTGAGTTTTTCCTTGGCATCACAGCCTTTGTCTTTGGTAGTGGAGGGTTCTTGTCTGCAGAGGCTTGACTTGAGAGAGTTAGGTACAGAACAGTGAGTTCTGAATCTTCTATTAATGCAGCTATTGATTTGTGGGAGGTGTGGTGTTGTCTTCAACAGCCTCAGCCTGTCTGCTAAACTAAGAGCAATAATACAATCATATATTATAAGTGGGAAGAAGAGGAGGCAATGAAATGATGTCTTAAAACATTTCTGGAAAGACTGTGTGTGCTAGGGGTGGGGAGCTTCTAACAGTGAACTGTGGAAATATTTACACGTATCGTAAAGATAGACATGGAAAATAATTATGAATTCCAGATATGTTCTCCTTAAAAGTTATTCATACCTTTTTTTTTTTTTTTCATTTTTAGGTGATTAAAAATTCTGGCCGTCTCCCGAGAGACAGAATAGCTGAGGATTTCGTTTGGGCTCAGTGGGATATGTCAGAACAGAGATTATACTACATTGACCTGAAGGTAAAAAAACTAGTTCATGGGCACTCCTTTTTTTTTTTTTTTTTTTAACAAAAATATTAATTTTTTTAGAGACAGGGTCTTGCTCTCTTGCTGAGGCTGGAGCGCAGTGGTGTGATCATAGCTCACTGCAGCCTTGAACTCCAGGGCTCAAGTGATCCTCCCGCCTCAGGCTCCTAAAACATGGATTACAGGCATGAGCCATAGTGCTTGGCCCCAGCACTTTTTTTTATAAGAACAATTTGATTTTGACATTATTACTGCAGTTCACTAATTACTACATTTTCATTGATGTGAAATAGTCAGTGAAGTTTTATTAAACATAATGATGAAAAGATTTTCATAATTGTTTGCTTCTTGACTGCTTCCTTTTCTTTTTTTCCTAGTTTTTAAATAAATATGCCGTTCTGTTTTCTCTTTTAGAAATCAAGGAGTATCTTAAAATGTATCCAGTTTTATGCTGATGAGAGCTATAACTTAATGGTAAGTCCAGAAAATGATCACACTACAGGAAAGTTTATGATACATTACTCTTTTTTTTTTTTTTTTTTTTTTTTTTTTTTTGAGATGGAGTCTTGCTCTGTCCCCCAGGCTGGAGTGCAGTGGTGTGATCTTGGCTCACTGCAAGCTCCACCTCCTGGGTTCACGCCATTCTTCCGCCTCAGCCTCCCGAGTAGCTGGGACTACAGGCGCCCGCCACCCTGCCTGGCTAATTTTTTTGTATTTTTAGTAGAGATAGGGTTTCGCCGTAATATCCAGGAATGTCTGGATCTCCTGACCTCGTGATCCGCCTGCCTCGGCCTCCTAAAGTGCTGGGATTACAGGCGTGAGCCACCGCCGATACATTACCCTCTTTTAAGAGAATTGTTATTATGAGCAGCGCTTTAGCATTCCTGATGTTTGTGTTAGTCACTTGTATGAGCAAGTAAAATTAGTTCTTGCCATCTCCAGGCTTCCACTCCATAACAAATCCAGTTCATTAGGTCACTAGAAGAACACACACCAGAAATGTCCGCTAACTGAATGCTTCATATCAAAGAAACACGTGTAAGTGAGGATTAGTAGAAGGTATTAGGTTGACGCAAAAGTAATTGCGGTTTCTAATCATTTAAAAGTAATGGCAAGAACTGCAGTTACTTTTACACCAACCTAATAATTTTTGGGGTCTGTAAGAGATAGCTTTAAGGGGTTACAAGTTATTTGACCCAAAAGGACTTGTGAGGATGGTGGATTTGAGAATAAAGAGACAAGTCAATCAGAGGGTATAGTTTAACCAAAATCTAGCATTACCCCTGAAAAAGCTATTTGGAACGTTAGCATTTGTTGCATCAATGGAAAAAAAAGAAAAAACTTCTAAAAATAGGAAAATGTAAATTTAAGAATTTGAATTTTTTAAAAGATTTTTAAAAAGTTAGCATTGTGGTGAAGAGTCTTTAATATCTTTGTGATGGGCAATACAGTGTTGTTTTTTTTGTTTTTTTTTTTTGTTTTTTTGTTTTTTTCTTTTTTAGACAGAGTCTCACTCTGTTGCCCTGACTGGAGTGCAGTGGCATGATCTCTTCTCACTGCACCCTCTGCCTCCTGGATTCAATCAATTATCCTGTCTCAGCCTCCCTAGTACCTGGGATTACAGGCACCTGTCACCATGACCAGCTAATTTTTGTATTTTAGTAGGGATGGGATTTTACTATGTTGGCCAGGCTGGTATTGAACTCCTGACCTCAAGCAATCCACTTGCCTTGGCCTCCCAAGGTTCTGGAATTACAGGTGTGAGCCACCGTGCTGGCCTATTCTTGAGTAGGACTAGTGTTGCTGTCTAATACACATTGTTATGCCATTGCAAGAATTACACTTACCCATCCTGCGCTTCTGTTGGCTCATCTACTCTCCTTTTAAAGACACCCAGTCCTTCCTTTCTTACTCAGTCATCTATGTCTTGTAAAAGATGGTTGCTTCCAATTGGTCTATTGTACAACCTGTTTTTGATATTCAAATCTAAGACAAAGTTTGTCAAGCATTAACCCTTTAAGAAATAAATAAACATCAAGCTCATGATTGTATGTAAACTCCAGAGTATTTTCAATGGACTTTCTATGCAATGGATTTGGAGTACAACCTCTGAAGATAATGATGGTTACATTTCATTATTAGGCAAGCACAATATTTTTCTGGTTTACTTGGGCTTGCTCTGGTTTTCAGAACTGTCATCACTTTCATTGTGGGTTCATTTTCTTCTGATTTTTTTTGACAGTTTGAAGTACCCTTGGACGTATCATTAAGCAACTCAGGATTTAAGTAAGTTATTCATAGGTCGTTACTAATTTTTATAGATACTTGTGGGCAAAATGATTATATTTATTCCTACTTTATGCTATGCAGATAAAAAGAGAGTTTGATATACTGTGTCCATCTTTTTTTGTATTCCCATTCTCCATAGCAAATATAAACAACTTTATCAAACATGAACCCAGGATTTTACATATAAAGTCAATTGTATTGATTTCCTTAGCCATTTATTTCTGTAGTGCATCCCCATTTATTTTGATATATGGATATACCCTTCTCCCTGTGATTAAATAGAAGGATTCGATGGGTCAGAGAGCTACATTGGGAATCAAACATCGAAACCCTTTTTATTGCCATCAAAGAGGATGTCACAGGTCAATCCACTTGTAGCTCAGCTGAGTTTATTGTTTTTTTTTTTCTGTTTTCCTTTTTACACAAAAGACAAGGTTTTTTCCTTTTTCCACTCTATTTTACATGTGGCGGAAACATGAGATGCTTCTGAAAAAATAAGCATAAGGCCATCAATATGTAGAAGACATGAAAATCTTTCTAAATTGGAGTAATGATAATCCTGAACTGTTAAGTATTTCACTAGCTTTATTTCGTCATGTATGAACATTTAGCTTTGCTTACTTTGAAACTAGTGTGTGCATTACTCTATATCAGAAAAGTTATAAAAATGTAAGATGAAAGTAATATTTTTTCCTTATTATTAGGCTAATGCCATTTATATACCGTGTATTTTGAAAAAACTACATAATTTATTAACCAAAAAAAAGTTATCTACTTAAATTTCTCAGGAATGTGTTTCTATTTCTGTGGGTATATTATTTAGTGGTTACTCACATCCTTTATGAAGGGATGTATTTTTAAATGCATACAATAATTTCTCATTCTTTGTGTTCTTAGACTTGTCAACTTTGGATGTGATTACCATCAAGACCGAGAAAAATTATCCAAACACCTGACTCTGTGTGTTTTTACCAACCGTACAGGTAAACTAGGGTTATATTTATCAGTTTATTCAACTGTACTTGAGTTCTAGACAAAATTTACTCATCCTTTAGCTATATGGAGTCTGAATATAGAACAGAGCTACATTTTTATGTTGGTGATCATATGGATTGTCATATATCAAATCATCTTCATTAATTTTAAATATACACTGTCTGTATTGAGGAAGCCACAGTTATTCTTAACAGCAGAATTTTTCTTCTAGTAGTTATTATTTGTATGGTTCTAACAGAGAAGATGGATTTGTATTTAACCAATCTACATTTTCTCACCTGCTTCATCTTTTAACAAATGGCAAACAGCGATAGCTGTGCTTTCTGGGTCAGGCTTACTGATGTGTTTGGTTCTAAACTTGTGTACCTGGCTTTAAGAGCCATGCTGCAGCCTACTGATGTTAACAATCAGAGCTTGACATAAAGTTATTAATGTGAAATATTTTGTTTCTTAATACCAGTTTTTATAGATAGAAAAAAAGCAGAGGGAAAAGAAGAATACCTAAAGATGAGAGAAGATGAATATGATTACATTCAATAAATCTGGTGAAAAACTGCTCATTAACCTTAATAATCATCTAAATCATCAGCTCTGATAACTACATGTAGTAGCCATTTTTAATATCTCAACTTTAATGGACATTTACTACTTAAGTAGCATTTGGACTAAAATTGTATTCCTTTGAAGTCAAATTATTGTGGGATATTCACCCATTAGGCCAACATTTATTGAGCACTTACTGTTTGCTAGGTGTTGGGGATATGATAAGTAAAACTGCCCTAATCTTTATTAGCGTAAAGGTTACTATTTGGCGCAGATTTTAGACATTACACAAGTGCACACTTAGTATTTAAATAAAATCATATTATGAATGAGCGTTATAGAAAGTCATGAAAACTTATGATGGAGGTTTAATAGAAGATACTAGTATCTTCAGCCATGTTCTAGTTCAGCCAGTCCATCTTTGTTTCTGCCTCCTTCCAAGTTATTCCATCCCATTCCATTCTTAGTCCTGAAAATTGCCCCCTTTACCACTTCATTCCTGCATAATCCATTCCCCCTTTTCCTGTCCACCTCAGGTATCCCTCAGCTGTACTCATCCCTTCATACACCAGTCCTAGAGAGCTCAAGGAGGTGGTATTTCAGTGGAGACTTGAAGGTTATGTATGAACTAAGACCATGTCACTGAAGTAGAGTGAGTGAGAGAGAGAAAGCTGGAGAGGTAGGCAGGGGCCAGGCCATATGGGACCTTGTGGATCATGGGAGGATTTTAGACTTTATCCTAAGAATGATGAGAAGTCATTGAAGGGTATGTTTTGTTACTATACAATTTATTTTGAGAATGCACAAGCTCACTGTAAAGTTCAAAAATATAATGAACATCCATGTACCTTTTACTTATACAATCATATTTATAGTATTTGCTTTATCATTCTCACTATATATAGGTATCGTTTTATTTTTTGACCAAGTCCATTCAAAAGGAGGTTGCAGACATCGTAACACCTAACCACTAGATAATTTAGCACACACCTCCTTTGATTAAGGACACTTCTACATAATCTCTGTTCCCTTATTACTGAAATAAATTATCACATTAGTCAATAAACTTTATTTTCTATTCAAATTTTCATAATTTCTTCAAAAATGTCATGTGCATATATATGTGTGTATATATAAATAAATATGTATGTATATAACTTTTTAAGTCAGGATTCCATCAAGATTCATGCATTACATTTGGCTGTTTAAATTCATAGTCTGTTAATGTACAACAATTCTTACATCGTACTCCCTGCCTTTCTTTTCATTGACATATTGAAGAGTCCAGCCCATTTGTCTTGTGGAATGATCCACATTCTGGATTTATCCAATTGTTTACTTACATAGGCATTTAACTTTTTCCTCTATACATTTCCTGTAAATTGGAAGCTCCGCACAACTGAGTAAAGGCACAGTTAGACATAAGTTAAGCATTTTTAGTGAGAATACTTCATAGGTGATGTTGTGAACTTCGCTTTTATCAGATCAGGAGGCCTATAATGTCAAGATGTCCTACTGTTAGTGATGCTAAGTCTGGTCATTTGCTTAAGTGGTAACCACTGTATGTCTCCCTTATGAAGGCACATTTTAACCTCTGAATTAGTAATTTGTAGGAGGGTACTTTGTCACCATGTGACTATTCTATTCTCAGCCTTTCACCTGTCAGTTTTAGGATTCACTGATACTCCTTCACCAAAGCATCTGTGCAGGCAATGACATGATTAGATACATATTTTCAAAAGATCACTGTGGCTGCTGTATGGAGGATGGATTGGGTCGGGTACGGTGGCTTATGCCTGTAATCCCAGCACTTTGGGAGGCCAAGGCAGGTGGATCACCTGAGGTCAGGAGTTTGAGAGCAGCCTGGCCAACATGGCAAAACCCCATCTCTAGTAAAAATACAAAAAATTAGCTGGGTGTGGTGGTTCATGCCTGTAGTCCCAGCTACTCAGAGGCTGAGGCAGGAGAATCACTTGAACCCAAGAGGCAGAGGTTGCAATAAGCTGAGGTCATACCACTGCACTCCAGCATGGGCAATAGAGTGGTAATATTGAGAGACTCCGTCAAAAAAAAAAAAAAAAAAAAAAATGACAAAAGATGGAGGATGGGTTGGAGGAGGCAAGAGAAAAAGTGGGAAGATAAGCAGTTAAGTCTAGTCCTACATTTGAAATAAGGATGAACTAGGATGGGCAGTACAGGTGAAAAGAACTAGATGGGATTGGGATGCATTTTAGAGATGAAATTAAGATAATTTGCTATAAATTACACGGAAGAGGAATGGTTCTCAGGTTTCTGGCATCGGTAAATGAGTGAACAGTAGTGTAGTTTACTGAGGTATAGGGGTTTTGATGGAGCTTAGGAAGATTGTGAGTTTTGTTTTGGACATGTTGACTAAAAGATCTGGAGCTTAGAAGAGGGGTCAGGACTGGCAATGAATAAATGTGGAAACTGTTAGAATATAGCTGGCATTTGAAGCCATGGGGGGAGTATTTGGTCAGGAGGGAAGACACTTATGAATAAGATCTGGGAACATAAATATGTAAAGGTTAGGTGGAACATCCAAAGGAAAAGGAAAAAAGAATGGAGAGAGAGAAAGCAAAAACCAAAACAAGTGTGGTATTGTAGTAGCTGAAGGCACAGGGTAGTTTCACAAAGAAATGACTGAATAGGTAGTGAGAGGTGGAGTCCACTGTGTCTAGTAGCATGAAGATTACTGTGAGCTGTTTGTGTTGTGGAATTGAGGTGAAATCTTGAATATGCTGGGTTAAGTGGCATATGAGAATTGAAAAAAGTCATAGCAGTATGTGTAGACATGAGAGAGGCAGCAGCTGGACAGGGAAATAGGATTTAGGGAATATTTTAAGACAGTAGAGACTCTAGGATGTTTGAATGCTTACAGCATATATTGAGTGGAGAGGAAACAGGACAATACATAGCAGAGAGGAATAACTGGTACAATGAATTTGCTTAGAAGGTGGAATGGGATCCAGAGCTCACATGGAGGGATCAGGGTGGGTTCTTCCCTGGTACTTTGCTTTATTTATTTATGAATGAGGCGGAGTCTTGTTCTGCTCTGTTGCCCAGGCTGGAGTGCAATGGAGCAATCTCAGCTCACTGCAACCTCCGCCTCCTGGGTTCAAGTGATTCTCTTGCCTCAGCCTTCTGAGTAGCTGGGATTACAGGCACACACCACCATGACGGGCTAATTTTTTTTATTTTTTTAGTGGAGACAGGGTTTCGCCATGTTGGCCACGCTAGTCTCGAACTCCTGACCTCAGATGATCCGCCCACCGCAGCCTCCCAAAGTGCTGGGATTACAGGCGTGAGCCACCACGCCCGGCCCCTGGTACTTTACTTTAAATCTGTTGGTTATGAACGATCATTTTAGGCTTTACTCCTGTGTGGCTTTTTATTCCTTTTTATATTTCCACAGGCATTTCTCATGACCATTACCAGCTGTAAGTTATAAATGGGGCTAATTATGACGTATTTAATAAAATGTTAGGTTTATCTGACATAAAATGTGGAAGAGTCTGTTTTTTCCCCTTCTCAGCAGTGTGTGGAAGGGTAGAAAACAAACTTCACTCTTCACAATCAGCTTTGAAAAAATAAAAAAAAAAAGCCTGTTTCAAATGAGATGCTTCCAGATTTAAGATGAAACAAGCCAGAGAAGCAACCTTTTGTTTTTTGACTAATAAATTGTTCATGTGTTTCCCATATTACTCTTCAAAAGTGGTTTTTTTTTTTAAACCTTTGTTGTTAAACAAAATCTATTCCAGCAAAATAGTATTGGAGAAGGAAGCAAAGAGTCTAAGCTATATGTGACTCCCTCTATAGTAGAAAGCTGAATTCTCCAGTGCCATGGAGGCCAGAAACTGTGGTTCAGGAGAGGAATGCTGATAAACTTAGGCCCTTATACAAACTTATTTCAACTATTTACATTAATGATGATGATATAATAATATTTGACATTTTGCTGTCACATTTTGGTCATCAGAAGCTATTTTGTCCTTTCAGCATTACTTTTTATATTCTTGAAAACATTTGTCCTGAATTTCCCAGCACTAAGAAATAAAGACGGCTGTCTTCCAAGGAACTAGAGGTTACGATCTGGGTGATGGGTGTGCCCATGAGATTGGTGGTGGGCAAAAGTGCTGCTGCCACTGCTGCTGTCAGGCCACTTGTGTATTATTTAACATGAGTTTATATAGATTTTTCGAATAAAAAGGATAAATCAGACTTTCTAAGCATTGAAAGCATATCTTACTATTTCCCTGTCTAATAGTCAGCTCTGAAGCTGTAGTGCTCTTGTGTGTTCTAAGTCAGTGGCTATAATTCTTTCTCGTGCACCACGTATTGGGAGGGTAGTGAGTAGGGAAGTGTGTAAATTCTCCTTCCTATTCATATAACTGCAAGAGTTGCTCTTCACAAGTTCCCATATTAGGCCTATGTTTTAGCATTTTATAGAGCCTTTTAATAATTGCTCCAATGAGATAATTTCCCTTGGAAAACTTTGTCCATGATAGTTTTCATTGTCCAAATGATTTCCCCAAGGCTAGCCAACGTTGAGATGTTATCTTCATCATTGATGAATTTCATTAAAAATCTTTGGATACACCCTTAAGAGCATGCTTTATTTTTTTCAAACTGTGACTTCCTCCAGCTTGTAAATAGCAGCAAGACTGTTATGGAGTAATAATACCAGCTAACCTTTATAGCCAGATATAACTTCTTTGCAACTAACAATCTAACAATAACAATCTCTTTATACACAATATCTTATATAATTATCTCACAAGAACCCTATGAAATAAGTTCTATATTTTCTTTATTTACAGATGAGGAAACTGAGGCTTAGATAATTTAATTAACTTGCCTGAGGCAATAGACTTAGTAAACCAAAAGCAGGATTCACATCCAAATCTGCTGATTTCAAAAGTGGTTCTCAACCTGGGTTCACGTTAGAATCATTTAGTGAGCTTTAAAAAATACAAATACCTGAGTCTCACACCCCCAGAGATTCTGACTTAATTCTTCTGAGGTGGAACCTGGGCATCTGTGATCCCGAGTAAGTTTAATGTGCTGTCAGGGTTAAGAACCAGTGCTCTAGAGCTGTGTTGTCCAGTATGGCAGCCACTAGCCACATACGGCTATTTAAATTTACATTAATTAAAATTAAAGAAAAAAATCCTGGACTGACTAGAAGCAGCTAATGTGAGCCACTGTCACAAGGAAGAACAAAAGCGGGGAGCAAATGCAGGACCTTCAACTGAATCATCCAGATGTTCACATTGGGACTAATCAAGGAAACAGCTTGACCCATGGAGAATGGCGAAAAGCAAGGCAGGATGACAGCCCACCTAGGAGTGACACAGGGCCAGGGGAACCTCTGCCACTCAGGGAAGTGGTGAGTAAATGTACAACTCCAGGAACCCATGCTAGACTAAGAAGACAAGAGAGAAGATCCAAATAAACACAATTAGAAATGACGAATAGGATGTTACCACTGACCCCTCAGAAATAAAAATAATCAGAAACTACTAAGAATACCTCTATACACACAAACTAGAAAACCTAGAAGAGACAGATAAATTCCTGGACACATACAGCCTCCCAAGTCTGAACCAGGAAGAAATTGATTCCCTGAACAGACCAATAGTAAGCTCCCAAATTGAATCAGTAATACATAGCCTACCAACCGAAAAAAGCTCAGGACCTGATGGATTCACAACTGAATTCTACCAGATGTACAAAGAAAAGCTGGTACCATTCCTACTGAAACCCTTTCAAAAAATTGAGGAAGATGGACTCTTCCCCAGTTCATTCTATGAGGCCAGCATCATCCTGATACCAAAAACCTGTCAGAGACATAAGAACAAAAGAAAACTTCAGGCCAATATCCTTGATGAGTGCTGATGCAAAAATCAACAAAATACATGGAAACTGAATCCAATAACATGTCAAAAACTTAATCTACCACAATCAAGTAGATTTCATCCCTGGGAGGCAAGGTTGGTTCAACATATACAATTCAATAAATGTGATTCATCACATAAACAGAATTAAAGACAAAAACCACATGTTTATCTCAATAGATGCAGAAAAGGCTTTTGATAAAACACAATACCCCTTCATGTTAAAAACTCTCAGTAAACTAGGTATTGAAGGAAAACCTCAAAATAATAGCCATCTACGACAAACCCATAGCCAGCATCATACTGAATGGGCCAAAACTGGTAGCATTTCCCTTGAAAACTGGCACAAGACAAGGATGCCCCCTCTCACCACTCCTATCCAACATAGTATTGGGAGTCCTAGCCAGAGCAATCAGGCAAGTGAGCATCCTAAATAGGAAGAGAGGAAGTCAGGCTATCCCTGTTTGCAGATGGCATGATGCTACAGAAAACCCCATAGTCTCAGCCCAAAAGCTCCTTCAACTGATGAACAACATCAACAAACTTTCAGGATACAAAATCAATGTACAGAAATCTGTAGCATTTCTTTACACCAACAAGAGTGAAGTCAAGAGCCAAATCAGAAAGGCAATCCCATTCACAATTGCCACAGAAAGAATAAAATACCTAGGAATACAGCTAACCGGCAAGGGGAAGTTAAAGCGGTCTACAATGAGAATTACAAAGTACTGCTCAAAGAAATCAGAAGTTACAAATGGAAAAACATGCTCATGGATAGGAAGAATCAATATCATTAAAATGGCCATACTGCCCAAAGCAATGTACAGATTCAATGCTATTCCTATCAAACTACCAACAACATTCTTCACAGAACTAGAAAAAACTATCTTAAGATTCATATGGAACCAAAAAAGCCTGAATAGCCAAGGCACACTTAAGCAAAAAGAACAAAGCTGGAGGTATCACATTACCCAACTGCAAACTATACTACAGGGCTACAGTAACCAAAACAGTTTGGTACTGGTACCAAAACAGGCATATAGACCAATAGAACAGAATAGCGAAACCAGAAATAAGGCTGCACACCTATGACTACCTGATCTTCAACAAAGCTGACAAAAGCAATGGGGAAAAGACTCCCTACTCAATAAATGGTGGTGGGATAACTGGCTAGCCATATATAGAAAATTGAAACTGGAACCCTTCCTTACAACATATACAAATATCAAATCAAGATCGATTAAAGACTTAAATGTAAAACCCCAAGTTCATAAAAATCCTGAAAGAAAACCTACGCAATACCATCCTAGACATAGGAATGGGCAAATATTTCATAACAAAGACATCAAAAGCAATCACAGAAGAAGCAAAAATTGACAAATGGGATCTAATTAAACTTAAGAGCTTCTGCACAGCAAAAGAAACTGATGGAGTAAACCAAACGACCCACAGAATTGGGAGAAAATATTTGCAAACTATGCATCTGACAAAGGCCTAGTATCCAGCATCTACAAGGTATTTAAATTTATAAGACAAAAACAACTCCATTAAAACGTGGGCAAAGGACATGAACAGATACTTTACAAAAGAAGACAGGTGGCCAGCAAGCATATGAAAAAATATTACTGAGGATTAGAGAAATGCAAATACATATTACAATGAGATACCATCTCATACCAGTCAGAATGGCTATTAAAAAGTAAAACAAATAAACAAAAAACAGATGCTGGCAAGGTTGCAGAGAAAAGGGAAGACTTATACACTGTTGATGAGAGTGTGAATTAGTTCTGCCATTGTGGAAAGCAGTATGGCGATTCCTCAAAGGTTAACAGCAGAACTACCATTGGACCCAGCAATCTGACTACTGGGTATATGCCTAGAGGAATAAAAATCATTCTACCATAAAGACATATGTATGCAAATGTTAACTGCAGTGTTTTTCACAATGGCAAAGACATGGAATCAACCTAAATGCCCATCAATGACAGATTGGATAAAGAATATGTGGTGCATATATACCGTGAATTACTGTGCAGCTATAAAAAAGAATGAGATCATGTCTTTTGTGGGAACGTGGATAGAGATGGATGGAGGCTGTTATCCTTAGCAAACTAATGCAGGAACGGTAAAATGAAATACCTCATGTTCTTACTTACAGGTAGGAGCTAAATGATGAGAACTCATGAACATGGGAACAACAGACACTGGCGTCTTCTTGAAGGTGGAGGGTGGGAGGAGGGAGTGGAGCAGAAAAAATAACTATTGAGTGCCAGGCTTAATAGCTGGGTGATGAAATTATCTGTAAAAATAAACCCCTATGATAGGAGTTTATCTAACAAACCTTCACATGTACCCCTGAATCTAAAATAGAATTAAAAAAAAAATCCTGAAATCCCAGCTCTTTGGGAGGCCAAAGTAGGAAGATCACATGAGCCTGGGAGTTCAAGACCACCCTGGACAACCTAGACTCCATCTCTTAAAAAAAAATTAGCCAGGCATGGTGACACACGCCTGTAGTGCCAGCTATTTGGAAGGCTGAGGTGGGAGGATTGCTTGAGCCCGGGAGGTCAGTGCTGCAGTGAGCCATGTTTGTGTCACTGCACTCTAGCCCGGGCAACAGAGTGAGACTTCGTCTCAAATAAATAGTGCATCAGTTGTACTATCCACATTTTGAGTGTTCAATGACTACATGTGGCTAGTTGCCACCATATTGGACTATACGGGTATATAACGTTTCCATTGTCAAAGAAAGTTCTGTTGGATAGCTTCACAGAGCCTGAGTACATACCATTTCACCTTGCTGTGTCTGTTTTTCCCTTTGGGATTGGGTGGGGCAAGTAAGCATGGCCTAACAATTTGGAAATATTTGCTTGTAAGTTCTGGATATGGTTCTTAGAATATATAATTAGGTACATTTATTCTACATCTCACTTTTTTTTCCAAGTGAGAAAAAACAACTTTCATTCTCTAAAGGATGGAGTGCAGATAATTTCTTAGAGTGGAGGTTATGATCTATGTTGTCATGTTCATTTCCCAGGATAGAATCCTAAAAGAACTACTAGGTGAATGCAAGGTATGAATATATTTAATCCTCTGTGAAACAATTTTTCTGAGATATTGTATTAGTTCACTCATTCACTACTATTTGAGAATTGTGTAAGAAGCACATACTCCCTTGACAGTATTCATTATCATTTAAAAAACTACTACTGCTTCTCCGAGAGAACACCAAATGGCGGATGACGCCGGTGCAGCGGGGGGGCGGGGCCCGGAGGCCCTGGTGGCCCTGGGGTGGGGAACCGCGGTGGCTTCTGCGGAGGTTTCGGCAGTGGCATCTGGGGCCGGGGTCGCGGCCGTGGACGGGGCCGGGGCCGGGGCCGGGGTCGCGGCCGTGGACGGGGCCGGGGCCGAGGCCGCGGAGCTCGCGGAGGCAAGGCCAAGGATAAGGAGTGGATGCTCGTCACCAAGCTGGGCCGCTTGGTCAAGGACATGAAGATCAAGTCCCTGGAGGAGATCTACCTCTTCTCCCTGCCCATTAAGGAATCTGAGATCATTGACTTTTTCTTGGGGGCCTCTCTCAAAGACGAGGTTTTGAAGATTATGCCGGTGCAGAAGCAGACCTGTGCTGGCCAGCGCACCAGGTTCAAGGCGTTTGTTGCTATGGGGGACTACAATGGCCACGTCGGCCTGGGTGTTAAGTGCTCCAAGGAGGTGGCCACTGCCATCCGTGGGGCCATCATCCTGGCCAAACTCTCCATTGTCCCGGTGCGCAGAGGCTACTGGGGGAACAAGATCAGCAAGCCCCACACCGTCCTGTGCAAGGTGACAGGCCGCTGGGCTCTGTGCTGGTGCGCCTCATCCCTGCACCCAGGGGCACTGGCATCGTCTCAGCGCCTGTGCCCAAGAAGCTGCTCATGATGGCTGGTATTGATGACTGCTACACCTCAGCCCGGGGCTGCACTGCCACCCTGGGCAACTTCGCCAAGGCCACCTTTGATGCCATCTCTAAGACCTACAGCTACCTGACCCCTGACCTCTGGAAGCAGACTGTGTTTACCAAGTCTCCCTATCAGGAATTCACTGACCACCTTGTCAAGACCCACAGCAGAGTCTCTGTGCAGCGGACCCAGGCTCCAGCTGTGGCTACAACATACGGTTTTTATACAAGAAAAATAAAGTGAATTAAGCCTGTTACTAAAAAAAAACAAAAAAACTACTTCTAAAGGAAAATTATGGTGCCTTGTTTTAATTTTTATTTATTACTAGAGAGTCTATAGTCTGTCTTTTTAAAAGCAATTTCATGTTCCTTGTGATTATAGTATATAAAACAATGGATAAACCAGTAGTTTTTTGCTGATAATGTTTACTGTATGAAAGCAGTCCAAGTGGTATATGAGACTTTTGTAACTCTCATAATTATTATTTTGTTTATACTTTAGTGATAGATTACTTTTATTCTCAGTGAGTTGGCTGTAATTGTAAAGAAAAGTTGTTATTGTGTGCTCAGTAAGGTAACGGTCATTTTACATCTAATAGAATTGTTACCATGTTATCTGATGAAGTAATTATTTTTTGCTATTTTGTGTTTAAGATAATTGCAATAAAATGTACTACTGACAATACTTTGCAGTGTTAAATGTCATTAAAAAGTCACAATTGACAAATATTATAACAGAATGCTTATAAACGTCCTTAAATAGCCCTCTTAGAGGAAATTGACTTTTTTTATACCATGATTCTTTGATAAAGAAACTAATGGGGTAAAGTAGAGGAAATACTGAAATCCACTGAAGTAGAGTAGCGATTGAGTTCACACAGCTAGTTAACATTAGCTCTGAGGCTAGAACTCAGGTTTCCTGACTCCTTTTTGAGTTACTTTCTACCTGTCAATCTCCTATTTCAGTTAATCAAATAAATACATTAGAATAGACATATGTGTTTAAGCATATTGTCCTCATTTGTATGTAGGTCACTGATGGACATTAGTCCATACAGCAGCAGCTGCTAGAGATAATGTACAGTTTCACACATTGAGAGAGGTGGGGAAAGCTGAGGGTGTTCTGGAGTGATGGGGTAAGTGAAGGGGGTCAAGACTTACCTGGAAAGGCCGTTCTATACTAAGAGCTCTCCTTTGGCCTTGGGCCAATGCCTTCAGTGACTCAATTATGGATGGATATGGACTCATACGCCACATTTGTTTTTACTGACCCATAAGATAGATCACACTTTTCCTTTCAATCAAGATAAACGAGAGACTGGAAACTTTCTGTGAAATGAACACAGTTTTTGATAAACTGGTGTTCATAGCTGTTAGTAATAATTAGAAGGTGACAAACTAGATAAGGAAGGACAATGCATGCATATTAGGAGAATCTCATGAGGCTTTGGAAACTGTCTAGAACCCCATGATTTCATATGCAGGAGTATATCTGTGTTCATTTTCCTATCCTTCAATAGCCTGCCACAATACATTGCTTATAGTGTGCGCTAAAAAATTACTGCTTTGAAATTTCTTAGCAACTTGTTAATAGACCACTTCTAGGACTTGGGAATAATCTGTGAGGTAAGATGAGGCAGGACATCTAAAGGAATAGAAGTAAGTTTAAGTGGTTTAGGAAACTTTATTTATGACATAGATTAAACTCTACTATACTTTCTTCTAGGAAGTTTGTGTGTATGTTACAGCCCGAAGTGTGCCTCTTGGGAACAAATCACATATTCAGTGTTTTACATTCATAAAGGTACTTTTCATGTCTTCTTTGTTACTTTTACATGATAACTTTTTCCAAATAGTAGCAAATTAGATAGCTCTTAACAGTGTTATTAGTAATTTTTTGGGGACAGGGTCTCCCTTTGTCACATGCGGTGGCATGAATACTGCTCACTGCAGCTTCAACCTCATGGTCTCAGGTGATCCTTCCTCCTCAGCCCACCAAGTAGCTGGGACTACAGGCGTGTTCCATCATGCCTAGCTAATTTGTGTATTTTTTTTAGAGATGGGGTTTCACCATGTTGCCCAGGGTAGTCTTGAACTTCTGAGCTCAAGCGATCCACCCGCCTCAGCTTCCCAAAGTGTGGGAATTATAGGTGTGAGCTACCATGCCCGGCTGAGATTACCATTGAATCAATTTTTATTAGTTCATTCTATATCTGTATACTTACAGGATATATATTTCCTGAAGAAAGTTGCTAATGGTGAATATCAAGTTAGCTAGTTATTTTTATATATTGTATATTTTTATCCTGGCCTATATATTTTTCTAAGCTTGTGGACCAATCCTGAGGGAGGTATTTACCCAAAGTGTGTTTATTTGCTTTTTAGTTATTGCTAATTGGAAAGTATCTATAGATTTAACTTACAGAGTTACATAGGGTTTTAGTTAAAAGCATCCATGATCTCAGACCTCAACAGGTTTTAGATCTAAGATACATTTATTCCATTGCACACATCTATGGCCCAAGATATTGATAAACAGTCTAGGGAGCAGCAGTCAAATGCCTGTTTTCTCCTGGTTCTGTAGTTGATCACAGTATGCCCTGTAATAGTTTTTAGTTTGAACTAAGGAGTAATTGTTTTGCTTGTTTAGTTCCTTAAAATGAGTATTTGTGCAGTATATAGTATGGGTGTATTTAAAGTTTTTTAAAGATGAAAATTTTTCCAATATTTAAAAAAATTATGCCAAGCCACACCAGAGCTGCTTATTCTATAGATGGACCTAATATTACCTCCTTAGGTTAGAGATCAAGGTAAAAAAGTTTAAGAACTTAATGGAAAAACTAAAGTAACTTCAGAACTAGACATATATACTATTCATACTTAAGTCGTATAAGTTTGAGATTTTTGTGGAAAATTTTCATGCATTTTTCTAATCGTTAATCTATTGATCAAAGCCAGTAAATAAAACTTTTCTGAAGATTAAGAGTTAGAAAGTAGAGAGGAAAGGCCAATATACTGAGGTTGTTAGCTCGACTAATTCCCTTCCTACCTAAAAGTGGGATTTGTAAGTGATTTGGAGAAGTCTCAGAGGGTCTTAATGACTGCATGTGTGTGGCAGTGAGCCTTGAGGAATGAGGGCCAATGAGCCATGTGGTCATCTCTATCTCTTGGATCTTTAAGTAAATTCCTTCAGATCCTCCCCTCCCTGAACAATCCACCTGTCATGGTCTAAGATTATAATAAGCCTAGAACAACTACTGGAGTGTGACTGCCCTCAGATTATCCGCCTTCAGTGCTGGGTTTTGGAGAATGAGGAGAACCATGAAATCTAGAAGTCTGAAGATGCCCACTTACCAGTTTCAGGTCACTGAAAATTTAGTGTGTTACATAGTCACTGCCTTGGGTGGAGTTCCAGTTCTTTGTTTAACATTCTCTGGCTTCTTGTTCTCTCTTTGCAGGACACAGCAAGACCTTCACTACTTCTCTTGAGAATGTTGGCTCACACGTGACAAAGGGCATTACTTTTCTCAACCTTGGTGAGTGATGGAGAGATCACACCCCCTGCTCTGAACACTTCTTCCTGGGCATGATATACCTCAGCCTTCTATACTATCCCATTTCTCATGCCTCTTTGAGACTTGGATTGTGATGACAGTCAATGACCCACTTGAAGTCTGACAAGAGAAGATTTTCTCTGGAACACACCCCTCCCTCTCAACTCCTTAGCATTTGGCTTGAAAGGGTTGGGGGATGTATCTTCCCTTTTTAGAGAACCTAGGCTGTGAGCTTTCTTATGTTTTTTGGTAGCAGCCTAAAAAGCCATTTGTTAGCATAAAAATGATGACTTGTATGAGATATTGCCAAATAGCCCATGAGAAATAATGCATCATATTATCCCTTGATTATAGAGAGGACAGGGGCCCCTGGGAAATTGTCTATTTCCTGTTGCTAATCTTGAAAAGCTTCCAAGTCCCATTAATGATTTATGGATCAGCTTGAGTTGTTTTCACTGAGTAAATATGGTGAAGGGAACCTGAGTATAATGAAGAAAATAAAGAAAGGGTTTGTTGTACCTCCCGCCTGAAAGCTGCTTTTCCATGCCAGTTGGGATGTGGGGCACAAAGTTTAGCACAAGACTAAGTAATGCTTTACTTGCTTGCATATGGAACATGGCATATGGAACATTTCCTTTAAAAAAGGAGCTTCAGGTTTAGAGCATGTAATTCTTTGATATCTTTTTCCATCCCTATTCCACAGTCCGTCTACTGTCATGACGCATGTTTGGGAGAGTGCAATGTGAGGAAACTGAGCAAAGTGATTTTTAGTTTGAATGCTACTATTGATGAGGTTGGATACTTACGCTGAGTGGGCCAGTATGGGCAAATTTTAAACATGATCTCTGAATTTGTGGGAAATTGCCTTAGGGAAGCCTGGTTCTACTGCTTCCTGTGATGAGAGAGATAAATATTATAGAAGGTTTCCTGGGTCTGGGACTTGATTCTTATCAGCAATGCTTTATCAGCATCCCATCTCAAGAGTGATGTGGGAAACTTTCCACTAAGAAAACAGCACTTTGGGAGGGCAAAGGTATCCTTCCTTTTTTCACCCCTGGGAATGACTTGCAAAGGGCAGGCAAGATTTAATCTGTGGTCTTCAGCATGTGGAGAGGCCAGAAATACAAGCTTGTAAAAATAGGCTATTTTTCACATGTTGTCTTTCCTTCTTAAGCACGTTTTATAGGCACAAAATCATAGCCCAGTTTAAAACTGCTCTACAGGTAATTTTTATGACAACAATATTGTTTTTTTTGAGTAATATATTTTTGGCTACTAACTACATGCAATTTCCCCGGACTGTCACCCTATTAAAATGGGCTAATATTGATGAAAATATTAAAGAATAACTTTTTGAAATTTTCCATGAACCCCAAACACTTCTATATAAGAAAGATATATTTATAAGTAAGGAGCTACTATTTATTTAATGAGTACTATATGTTAAGTATTTTAGTTGTTATCTTGTTCCCTACAGCAATTCTGATTGGTGATATTATCCCCATTTTACAGATAACGAAACTGAGGCTCAGAAGGAGTGAGCTCTGTGCTCAGGCTTACTTCAGTGTCTTTTATCAGGGACCCTAGATTATTCTTAGTTTTTTTTTTTTTTTGAGATGGAGTCTTGTTCTGTCGCCCAGGGTGGGGTGCAGTGGCGCGATTTCGGCTCACTGCAACCTCTGCCTCCCGGGTTCAAGCAATTCTCTGCCTCAGCTTCCCAAGTAGCTGGGATTACAGGTGTGCACCACCATGCCTGGCTAATTATTTTGTATTTTTAGTAGAGACAGGGTTTCACCATCTTGGCCAGGCTGGTCTTGAACTCCTGACCTCGTGATCCACCAGCCTCGGCCTCCCAAAGTGCTGGGATTACAGGTGTGAGCCAGTGCGCTTGGCCTATTAATAGTTTCTTTAAACATTTTGTTATTTTGTTTTCTTAGCATTTTATTTCAACTAAAACTTTATCAAGTATTTTGTTTAGAGGTGTTGTTTTAGTATTTTTCTCTAATGCAATCCAGAATAAACTGAGAGAAAATGAAGTGAAATGATCCCATCAGTCACCCACATGGTATGCAACATAACTGCCCAAACTAGAAAAGATAATTAGTGTTGTCAGTGTTACAATCCTAGAGTACTTAATTTAAACATATTTATTCATAGAATTTGATTTTTATCTTATAGCATTTTTGATATATTTTTAAAAATGTAAAACTTTAGTCTAAATGTTTTCAAACATTAAAGTTTTAACTAAATATAGGTGATTAAATTATTTTCTTGAAATTATAAGAATTAAAGTGTCCATTTTACATGTGGCGTATGAGTGTACATATAGCTTCTGCTTATGTGTGGTACCTTTTCTTCTCCATATAAGATCTTTATTAGAAAAGTCAGCAAATAAAATATAATAAATTGATACAGAGTTCTTTCATCAAATTTTCCTAGCAAACTTTTTGTTTGTTTGTTTGAGACAGGATCTTGCTGTGTTTCCCAGGCTGGAGTACAGTGGTATGATCTTGGCTCACTTCAACCTCTGGCTTCTGGGCTCAAACTATCCTCCCTCCTCAGCCTCCTGAGTAGCTGGGATTACAGGCACATGCCGCCATGCCCAGCTAATTTTTTGTATTTTTCCTAGAGATGGGGTTTTGCCAGGCTATCCAGGCTGGTCTTGAACTCCTGACCTCAAGTAATCCACCTGCCTCAGCCTCCCAAAGTGCTGGGATTACAGGCATGAGCCACCGTGCCCAGCCAATAAAAATAATACCCTACCTTATTTTGTTTTTAACTGACAAATAGTAATTGTATATATTTATGGAGTACAATGTGGTGTTTTGATACCTGTATACATTGTGGAATGATCAAATCGGGCTAGTTAGCATATCCTGTATTCGTTTATTGTTGCTGTAACAAATTTTTTATTTTTTATTTTTTTTATTTTTTATTTTATTTTATTTTTTTTGAGACGGAGTCTCGCTCTGTCGCCCAGGCTGGAGTGCAGTGGCCGGATTTCCGCTCACTGCAAGCTCCACCTCCTGGGTTCGCGCAATTCTCCTGCCTCAGCCTCCTGAGCAGCTGGGACTACAGGCGCCCGCCACCTCGCCCGGCTTATTTTTTTTGTATTTTTAGTAGAGACGGGGTTTCACCGTGTTAGCCAGGATGGTCTCGATCTCCTGACCTCGTGATCCGCCCGTCTCAGCCTCCCAAAGTGCTGGGATTACAGGCTTGAGAGTTTCAGACACCACAGACGTTCTCTTAAAGTTCTGTAAAGTTGGAAGTTCGAAATGAGTCTTGAAGGGGCTAAACCAAAGTGTGGGCAGGACTGGTGCCTTCTGGAGGCTCCAGGGAAGAATTTGTTCCTTGCGTCCTCCCTCCAGCCTCTAGTGCAAGCTTGTCCAACCCTTGGTCCATGGGCTGCACATAACCCAGTATGGCTTGAATGTGGCCCAACACAGATCTGTAAACTTTCTTAAAACATTGTTTTTGAGATTTTAATTTTTAAATTTTTTTAGCTTATCAGTTGTCATTAGTGTATTTTATGTGTGACCCAAGGCAGTTCTTCTCCCCAGTGTGGCCCAGGGAAGTCAAAAGATTGGACACCCCTGACTAGAGGCTAGTATTTCTTGGCTTGTGGCCCCTTCATTCCAACTATTTTCCTCATCGTATGGTCGTCTTCTCTTCTCTAGTCAAATCTCCATCTCATAAGGATTTTTGTGCCTACCTGTGTCTACCTGGATATTCCAGGATAGTCTCCCCATCTCGAGATCCTAGTCACATCTGCAAGGTCTCTTTTACCCTATTCACAGGTTCTGGGGATTAGCACGTGCATATCTTCAGGAGCCATCATTCAGCCTACCACAGATACTACTGACCCTTTTGGTGAGACAATAATTCCCTGCTCATTGAGGGACTGAACATCCATCACTGGAGCCCACTCACCAAATGCCAAATAGGAATCTCCCTCTCCCTGCCTCAGTGATGTGGCAACCCAAATCAGGGTCATATATTTTCAAATGCCACCTCCCCACGGATATAGTGCCATCCTAATTAACTAGTTAAGTGGTACAGCTGGGAGGTAACTAGGTCATTTGATGCCGATACCTTTTCATTATGTCCCACTATATTCTTGTTTGTGTTTTTGCTGGTAAAGTGTTGCCATAATAAGATGATTGCCACCATTCGTGCTAGGCGCTTTAGCATCATTTAATCCACGTTGACTGAAAGGACACTTCTAAGTCAACTGGTTTGAGTTCTATATCCTCTTTCCTTTCCACAGAACGCCTTCTATGCAAATGATTAGCATGTGTTCCTTCACTTCTCAGGAAAAGGAGTCTAGCTGGCTCACTTATAATCTAAATGTTCCATCTATATAAAATTACTACTGTGTGAATTTCTGTTTTTTAAGATCCTAGAAAAAGTATTGGCAAGGGCTACTTCCACCCTTCCATTCTCCAGAAACCTATTTTTTTATACCTTGTCTCCATCTGAGTACAAATGTTCTTGGTACAAAAATATCTAGTGCAGGGATCGAAGGTGTGAATTCTAGTCAGCTTGATATGCAAGGAAATAAATTAGTACTTCACAAAGTGTCAGTGTGTCTGCAGAGATTGTTCTGATGAATATTGATTTAAAGGTTTTCTAAACAAAATGCTCCTGCTGCTGCTGCTGATGATGATCAGTGGACGAACATGGGCAACAAAATTTTAGAGCTTCCCCAAACTGGCAGAAATTATGAAGAAAATTCCCAATATAAGCTATTTCCAGCCTACCAGATTAAGGAATAATTCATGTTGCTTGATATTTTTTATTCTAATTTGCTCTGAGGTCATTTAGATTCACATAAAGCCACAAATCACTTAGAAACAAAACTGCAGGTATAAATTAAGATAACCATGGCTAAATATCTGAAGAAAATTAGCCAAAGATAGAAATAAATGAGGTTTACCTAGTAAGAGAAATGTGGCTGGTCGTGGTAGCTCATGCCTGTAATCCCAGCACTCTGGGAGGCTGAAGCAGGAGGGTTGCTTGAGCCCAGGATCAAGACCAGCCTGGGCAATATGGTGAGACTCCATCTCTATAAAAATAGAAAATATTAGTGGGGTATTGGGGGCACAGGCCTGTAGTCCCAGCTACTTGGGAGGCTGAGGTGGGGATGATCACTTGAGCCCAGGAGTTTGAGGCTGCAGTGGGCCGACATCACGCCACCGCAACTCCAGCCTGGGTGACAGAGTGAGACTCTGTCTCAAAAAAAATAAAAAATAAAAAGGCCGGGCGCGGTGGCTCAAGCCTGTAATCCCAGCACTTTGGGAGGCTGAGACGGGCGGATCACGAGGTCAGGAGATCAAGACCATCCTGGCTAACACGGTGAAACCCCGTCTCTAAAAAAAAAATACAAAAATAGTCCCAGCTACTCGGGAGGCTGAGGCAGGAGAATGGCATAAACCCAGGAGGCGGAACTTGCAATGAGCCGAGATCCGGTCACTGCACTCCAGCCTGGGCGACACAGCGAGACTCTGCCTTAAAAAAAAAAAAAAAAAAAAAAAAAAAAAGGACTGTCATTAGATAGCTTATTAAATTGGTAAAACTTTTGCCTTTTGAAATATTCAGAGAAAGGCAGGGATAATGTGACGTTCTGTACCTGTGCAGCTCTTACCACATGTAGATGATGTAAATCTTTCTCTTCTATAGACTATTATGTGGCTGTTTACTTACCTGGTCATTTCTTCCACCTACTTAATGTTCAACATCCAGACCTGATCTGCCACAGTCTTTTTCTGACAGGTACGGTTATAGTTTTTCTCTTGTAGAGATGGCCTATTTGAGTTTGTTTTGACTTTAATAATTTATGTTTGGGTGAAAGGAGGTTCTTTTGTTTGCTGATCTACTTTTTTTTTTTTTTTTTGGCCAGGAAATAATGAAATGATTGATATGCTACCTCATTGCCCTTTACAGTCATTGTCAGGGTCCCTGGTACTGGATTGTTGTTCTGGAAAGCTCTATAGAGCACTGCTCAGCCAGTCATCTTTATTACAGCTTCTGCAGAACACCCGCTTAGACTGTGAGAAGATGGCCGCGTTGCACTGTGCGCTCTACTGCGGTCAAGGCACGCGGTTCCTGGAAGGCCAGGTGAGAAGATAGCTCATGTTTTAAAATGTACAGATAGACGACACTGAACCTATTTATTTTGTGGTTGAAAATGGTCACCGGGCGCAGTGGCTCATGCCTGTAATCCCAGCACTTTGGGAGGCTGAGGCGGGCGGATCACCTGAGGTCAGGAGTTCGAGACCAGCCTCAACATGGAGAAACCCTCTCTCTACTAAAAATACAAAATTAGCCAGGCATGGTGGTGCATGCCTGTAATCCCAGCTACTTGGGAGGCTGAGGCAGGAGAATTGCTTGAACCTGGGAGGTGGAGGTTGCAGTGAGCCGAGATCGCGCCATTGCACTCCAGCCTGGGCGACAAGAACGAAACTCTGTCTCAAAAAAAAAAAAAGAAAGAAAATGGTCAGGAGTTATTTTTATTTAGTTACAATTAATTGAGGTGTATGGCCTTTCTGCTGACATCATCGTCTTTTGTGTTGCTTTTTTATGGATCCCTACCAGGTCTCAGACTCAGGGTGTTTCTGTTCTTTTGGGTACTCCCTTTTCCAATTGGGAATAAATGTTTAGCTGTGTCAGTAACATTTCAATGAAGAGCTCCATAAATAATGCGCTTCTTAAATATCTACTTTTTTTCCTGGTCTGTATTTGATCTATAATTATCAAAAGGACTAAAATCTGTGGCAGATTATTTATTACATTTATAATAAAAATAGCTTACATTTGTATTTCACATTAGAGTTTATTAAGTTTATCCACACACTTTCTGTGTTATTTTACAGCTATCCTGTGAAGTCAGAGAAATCTCCTTATCAGATGTAGTTAAGATCAATGAGTGGCTGGTTAACTACAAAAAAAAAAAAAAAAAAAAAAAAAAAAAGAGACATTAGACATTTTATTTTAACCTAAAACATTAAAATGTACATTATTCACCTATGCTTTGACTCAAGCCTTTCTTCGTGCATCTGCTAATTGAAGTGCAACATCATTTTTCTTGCATAAAAGCACTAGTAATGAGTTACCTCTAACTTCTTGTCACTTTTTAAAAATTTTTATGTCTAAGGATATAGTGATTTAAAGACCCTTACAAAGCAATCTGTGTATACCAGGCATTTTTTTACCCAATCTTTTTAGTTGTTTCCCCTGAACCTAGTTTTCTAGTGTTTTAGAGACATGCCTTTGACTCTTTCCAAAACATTCAACTTTTACTGACCCAATGACACTCTCTGCATCCACATTTTACTTGTCTGTAGTAATATTGTATTACCTAATTTTGAAAATAAGTACAATAGCATAAACAGGTTTTGAATAAAACAGCTTACTGGTAGGAGCAGAAGTGCAAGTGTGCACCATAGCTAGGTGTGTCTTATATTATCTGTCAGTGCTGAGATGGCAAACATTCCTCCAGCAGGTGAGGATGATTATGGAGATGAGAGAGTTGATGGTAGAGCAAGAATTATCCCTCCTCGGAAGACAGTACAGTGATGCTCACAAAGGTTAACTGGTATGTCCGTATTCACACTGAGGACCCAGCTGGAATTCACACCCAGCTCTGCTGCCTCCAAGCCTAGTGGTTTTGTTTTGCTTTTTTTCCTGGATCCCACAGCTCTTTCCACTGGTGCTTTGCTATAACATGACCTATTCTTGCACAAACGTTAGGTTGAAGAACGTTTATTTGGTTCCCAGCCAAGGAGATTTATTTAAAAGATGTATGAAAAGGATCTCACTTATAATATGCTGTTTTACCTACCCAGAATTGCATTATGTATCTTGAAGATAGTGTAGAAGTGAGTATATTCTTAGGCAATTCTAAAATAGGTATAGAATGCAAAAGCTTCACGTATATTTGTACTTCTTTGGTAGTGGAGGCAGAGAGCAGATTTAAATACCAACAGAGTTTTGTCTGACTTTTTAAAGATTATTCAATGGATTTCTGAGAATGTCTCTGCCTGCCATTCATTTGACCTCATTCAGGAATTTATAATTGGTAAGTGTTGCTGATATTGCACCTTAAGTTGAATATTTGACCTTTTTGCTTGAGGGAAAGCAGTAAGTTGATAATGAATGCCTCAACCTGTCCAAATGCTGCTTAGGAGCACATTAAAAAAAAGAAAAAAACTCTATCGGAGTCAGCAGCTAATTAAATTTCATTCTCTTGTGGTTTTCTAAGAAGCTATGGCTGTACAGAGATTGATGAGATACAAGATAGGATCTTGATTCTATAACCTTATTAGTGATTTTTTTTTCCAGTAAGATGTAACTTTCTTAGCCCAGTTTTTTGTTGGCTGGTTTCGTATGAAGTGACATAATGTCATTTGGGTAGATATAGTACTAAGTTATTGTTCTCATTGTAAAAAGCAGAACCTGAAAATTTTAGTCAGTAGATAAAATCATAATGGTTACCATTTTGAGGATGAGGGATAAGACAATGAAAACTTTGTTGGTTTGCTTGTTTTGGTTGAATTACAATGCTGTCATCATCTTATTAAACCACATCTTTTTTCCCCCATTAAAAAAAAATCTACTCAGCTTCTTCATATTGGAGTGTATATTCAGAGACAAGTAACATGGACAAACTATTGCCACATTCCTCAGTGCTCACTTGGAATACAGTAAGTTAACACTGTGTATGCTGTGTGCAAATAAAATCAATTCCCAGTTGTGGGTCAGTTGTTGGACACCCCTCTTATAGTCATCAGGGTCGTGATTTCACTACTGTTTTGACTGATAAAGAACCGAGTTTTTTTTTTTTTTCTTTTTTTTGGCAGAAAAGTAATAGCGAATCCCTGCTATTGGCCAAAAGTATTTGTATAAAAACAGTAAAACCGAAGGAGCAGGTAAACAGGGTATTTATTATTCTTCCTGTTACCAGGCAGAACTAAACCTCTATCATGGTATTTTTATTTTCTAAGTGACTAGAGTGGATTACGATATGTACTAGGTTTATGTAAGTGAGGAATGGGTGCATTGCTGCTATTATACTTGGTAGATAAGGACCTTCATGACCTCTTTTTCCTGCCCCATTAAAAAATCTGTAATAACTCTAGAGCTTCAGGATCAGTAAAAGTCAGCAATCTTAGGCACACTCACCCCAACTGACTTTTTCTCCCTGTCGGTTCAGACTCCCTCCTTTTAAATTAGGATGTGTTGAGCTAAAACACTGCTCATTTTCTCTTGAATATGGTACAGTAGACAGAGCTTTGCTGGCCCAGCAAGTGAAAACCATGCATAGGCTGTGCCTGAAAAAGTTCTGCCTCTTGTTTCTTATTTAGATATTAGAACTACATACTTGCTTTTGAGGCAGAAGTTTATATCAAAAAGGTATTTAGAAAAATAAGTCAAATTTAACACAGTCATAGGAAAAGATGTACTAGGATAAATGGTGACACTTTATGTTTAGACCCTGTCTAAGTATAGTCCTTAAAAAAGATGTATCAAGTGTGTTTGATTACTTTCCAAAGTTTTGGTATGCACAGTGGCAGTACTTTCCTAAAGGCCTTTTCTTTGTCTTTTACTGTCATAGTTATTAGATTTTTATGCCTCACCTTAGAATTTAAGGGAAAGGCCTGAGCTTGTTCCCGCTCTAGGTGCCCACTTTTTTCTTTCGGAACACATGTGAATAGACATGCAGACCCTGTGGTCATACGACAGGAAGTCTGCAGGTTACACCACCCTGGAGTCAGGAAATGCACATCTCCGCTCCCTCCCTTACCAACCCCCCACTGTTATGTCCTGTGTTCAAAGTGTCCAGGAGGCAGTTGGGACCACTGGTTCCCAGGGTTGTGTTAAAAGACTGAGCCACATGTTAACTGGATGTGGTGTGAGAATATCACCTTGAGGGTAACGCTTCTCTTTTGCACTTCTCAAGATTGTGTAGGGCGGAGCAGCTATTGTGGACACGCACAGGGTGACATCAGTAAGTCCCACAAGAAGAGCGATATAAAGAAACCTGTGGTTATAACCTCCCTGTACTGAACTAATCTTGGAGTTTGCCATGTTGCTTTAAACTTCTTGTGATTGGACTAGGTTACCTTAAAGATCTCTTCTAATCTTGAAAAATCTATGAGTCTATGCTTATCATTAGCTATGATGTAAATCATTTATTTTTCTCTAATCTGCAAATGTTCTTAATGCTACAACCTTAATAAAAAGCTGCCACAGGAGAAAACATGGACTTCACACTTTTGTAGGAGACAACTGACTTGGATTTTTTAAGATAATAGAAAATATGATGCCCTTACAAATAGATAATCCTGAATTATGTTTTGCAAACAACTATACCTCTTTTAAAATGCCATTTATAACCTAAAACCGTAATGAAATTTTAATGTTTTTTTTTGAGGTATCCTCTGTAGTGATAAATTAAGCTCACAATAGATTCTTATCACAGCTTTCAACTGTCACAATGAAGAACTTAGTTGTTTGCATGTTCTGAAAATGTATTTCTCTGTCACTGTGATACCCTTTTTTTACAGGAATATTCTGTATCAGTAAAATCTCGGTCATTTAAATTCTAGACAAATATCAATTTTTATTTCTACATTACATCTCGTAAAATATTTTCTTATATAGTTACCTACTTTTTTTAAGGAAATGGAAGCTGATTTGACCAGATGAGAGGCTACTTACATAATTAACATACAGATGCACTTTTCAAAGTAATAGTGAATAAAGGGCAATCTTGAAAGTTTATCATTTCATTAAATTTCTGTTTTAACGCTCACTAGTTAGCAGAATGCTATCATTTGCCCTTCTTGAAATGAATTGTTCACTTTTCAGATTTGCCATGATGATAGCGCTGCACAAACTTTTTTTTTTCTTTAGAGATGGAGTCTTGCTCTGTCATCCAAGCTGGAGTGCAATGGCACAATCTCAGCTCATTGCAACCTCCACCTCCCAGGCTCAAGTGATTCTCCTGCCTCAGCCTCCTGAGTTGCTGGAAATACAGGCACCCGCCACCATGCCTGGCTAATTTTTTTGTTTTTTAGTAGAGACGGGGTTTCACCATGTTGGCCAGGCTGGTCTCCAACTCCTGATCTAAAGTGATCTGCCAGCCTTGGCCTCCCAAAGTTCTGGGATTACAGGTGCGAGCCACTGCACCTGGCTGCTGCAGAAACTTTTTTATGGGGAGCTCTTACCTCTGAAATTACAGAGGACAATGAGGTACAGAACAATTATCCAGCCAAGTCATGCAAGAATTCCGTTAGTCTTGGTTCCTTCTAGTGAGGTAGGGGCCAACTATAATACATTTAAGTGAAAGAAGAGAGGAAGGAGTATTGATAATGAAACATTTCCTCTTTATCATTACATTTGGTGCAAACATAATTTGCCTCATTTGTTCTTTAATAGAAATGTATAAAAATACCCTATTTGCTCTCTATTTCTTTGTAATTGTCTTTTCCTTTCGTTTAGAGACCCTGTCAACTATTATAATTGTGACTTTAAAGAATACGTTCCTTCTGGAGGCAAGAGATAGGCTAGGCTATATTCACTGTTATTTATGTGCTCCAAGGTTTATTTAAAGTAGAGGTTAGAAACTGGAAGCTGCCCTTAGCTTCTTTCTGTGCAGAAAACACTCCCTGAAAGCTTGAGCTAGTGGTAGCTCATACACTGAGCAGCGGTGTGTTTTTTTCCCCACTATAGGAAATTCCTGGAATAACTCTTGTGACAGAAGACATTGCATTGCCTTTTATGAAGGTAGGTCCCTTAGAGCAAGAAACGAAAGTACAGACACATGATTAAAGCTCTGCTGCCTGAGTATTATGGTGGTTCCAAAAGGGATTGCAAATTGGCTGGGGCGGGGAGGGCGAGGCACTAGGGTGGGTTTTCTGGAGAATCCTTCCTACATGGGTGAGTGATCACTGAGTATGATAGTATGGCAATTCTCAGGAATGCTCTTTGAAGAAGGAAGTTTCCTGAAGATAGAAGAGAATTACGGTGCTCAACTTAAACCTTCCAAAACTGTGCCTCAGGCCAGGCTGTACTAGGGAGGTCTGGTAGATGATCTTTAGAGAGGCTGGTAGCTGCTTTTACTTTATTTGCACAACTATTACTCCCTCAAAATGAGTGCGCGCGCACACACACACACACACACACACACACACAGAATTTCCAGTCTTAAAACCATTAAGTAATGTGGGCTAGGATTATCTAATTTCCTTCTGGTTCTAAAAACAGCTTTTTTGTTTCTCAAGAGTGATCTGTATTGGCCCACTACGTGGTCTCCATCAACCTCTGAACATTAAGCTGTAGCTGTTAGTGTCTTTCTGCAACCTGGTGGCTTCAGAATAGTTTCGGAGTACCATATGAGAATGGGGTGCAGTGAGTAGAAAATAATATGTATGTCGTTAAAACTAGGGGGAGTATTTTAGTGCAGTTTCCTTGAAGCTCCTTTGTTGTTTTTGGCATTTGGCATTGCCTCCTGTTAATCATAGCTTGATGTAGACTGGGAAATCTCAACTTCTGGCAGCAGGGAGCTCCGGGTGCTGATGCCTTTTATTTCCATTTGATTCTTTTGTATCTGTGAAGGGCAAGCTAGGCCTGGGCAGCTGGGGGAAGGCTGTGGCATTTGAGGTCACAGTGATTCACTGCGGGCGAGAGAGCGCAGATCGGGGCCCAGGTTAGTGGTTCTAGGTTTTGGTCTTAAGAAGAATCCCTTAAAAATAGACTGATGATCTGTGTTTCCAGGCAAAAGCATGGGACTGCTGTGAAGTCCTACTAACACGTGAAGATGAAGAGAAAAGAAAGGTTTTGTTAATAGTTTAAAAGGTGTTTTAAAAGATTCCACCCTTTCATTTTATTTATTGTTTATTGTTTCTGCCCTTTCCACTAGTCTTACCAAATCCATAATGTGTTTTTATTTTATTTTTAGAGATGGGGTCTCCTTTTGTTGCCCAGGCTGGAGTGCAGTGGCATGATTATAGCTCACTAAAATCTCTAATTCCTGGGCTCAAGCAGTCCTTCCATCTCAGCCTCCTGAGTAGTTGGACTATAGTCATGAGTCACCACACCCATCCAGTTTCTTATTTTTTCTTATTTTTTTTGTAGAGATGGGATCTTGCTATGTTGCCAGGCTGATCTCAATCTACTGGCCTCAAGTCATCCTCCTGCCTTAGCCTCTCAGAGTGCTAGGATTATAGGTGTGAACCACCATGCCAGACCATAATTTTTTTAATGGACAACAAACCAGTGAAGAAAAATTTTGAAAGAAATATCATCCACAATTCTATAGTGCCTAATGTACCAACTGTCTCTTCTCCCCCATTTCCTCTTGGCTTTTGTTATAGGTATGCATATTTTACCCAGTAGTAATTGTGATCTAGAGATATTAGATAAATTTTAGAAATTATGTTATTGTAAACATTTTTTCATGTTGCTATGTAAACTTATTATAATTTCTAATGACTGTATAGGATTCCACTGGATGGCAGTGTCTTTTTATTTTTATTATTTTAAATTAATAAGTGTGTGAGGAAAAACTCTGTCCAAACTGTGTTTTCTCTCTCTCGCACTGCAACAATAATCAACACAGAAAACACTTCTGTTACCAAATGTGTGGGAATTCTTTCCTCACGCACCAAGCAGCAGACAGCAGCTGGGTGTCCTCTAATTCAGTTCTGACGCTACCTACCCAGAGACAGTGTCAGATCCCACAGGTTGGGGGGCATAGTCCCCAAGACTACCTTCCATACCCTCAGATACCAGGTGCAAGTCCAGGCCTCTGGAACTTCTGACCAACTGTCTTCAAGTTGGGGTTCCCACGAAACCTCTTTAGGTTTGGTTAATTAGCTGGGGTGGCTCACAGAACTCAGGGAAACATGTTTAGTGGCCTATTATAAAGGATATTGCAAAGGATACAGATGAAGAGATGCATAGAGTAAGGTCTGGAGGAAGGGGCGTGGAGCTTCCAGGCCCTCATTGGACTCACCACCCTCCAGGAACCTCCACCTGTTCAGCTATGGGGAAACTTCCCCAACCCAGTCCTCTGGGATTTTTATGGAAGCATTCCTTTCCTCCAGGGTATAAGGTGGGGCCCTCTTAGGGGAGGGTCTTAAGATCCACAATCAGAAAGGTAGGGGGGTGGGGCGGGGGTGGTGGTGGGGAGTGGTGGTGGGGGGAGAGTCCTGCCTTAGGGCAGGTGAAAGGAAAGCAGGAGAGAGAGTTTCCTGAGACTAGTCCTGGTTCCGAAGCCTAAAACACCCAATATTATAACAGTAGGCTGTAACAAAGGCTATGGGCATTATGAACCAGGGGTGGGTGGATGAAAATTAATACATACAAAACACCACAATAAGTATGTCATATTTTATTTTGAGGTAGGGTCTCACTCTGTTACCCAGGCTAGAGTGCAGTGACACAGTCATAGCTCACTGCAACCTTGAACTCCTGGGCTCAAGCAGTCCTCCTCCTTCAGCCTCCTGAGTAGCTAGAACTACATGTGCATGTCATCAGGTCTGGTTAATTAAAACTTTTTTTTTTTTTTGTAGAGACAGGGAATTACTATGTTGTCCAAGCTAGTTTCGAACTCCTAGGCTAAAGCCATCCTCCCAACTCGGCCTCCCAAAGTGTTGGTATTACAGGTATGAGCCACCATGCCCTGCTGGGTTGCAGTGCCTTAACTCAATTGTTCTTCTGTTTTGTTCTACTCAGCCTCCTGAGTAGCTGAGATTACAGGCGTGCACCACCATGCCCAGATAATTTTTGTATTTTTAGTAGAGGTGGGGTTTCACCATGTTGGTCAGGCTGGTCTTGAACTCCTGACCTCAGGTGATCTGCCCACCTTGGCCTCCCAAAGTGAATATTTTTATACATATAGTTTTTCTTTTGATCTATTCCCCTAAGGTTAAGAGCCCAGAAGTAATATTGGGTGAAAGGCTATGACGATTTTTATAGCATTTGATTCTTATGATAAATTGATATTCAGTGAAAGGGATGTCACACGCGTCCATGTGAAGAGACCACCAAACGGGCTTTGTGTGAACAATAAAGCTTTTTAATCACCTGGGTGCAGGTGGGCTGAGTCTGAAAAGAGAGTCAGCGAAGGGAGATAGGGGTGGGGCCATTTTATAGGATTTGGGTGGGTAGTGGAAAATTACAGTCAAAGGGGGTTGTTCTCTTTCGGGCAGGGGTCAAAAGGTGCTCAGCCGGGGAGCTACTGAGCCAGAAGAAGGAATTTCACAAGGTTAATCACTCAGTTAAGGTGGGGAAGAAACATATCACAATGGTGGAATGTCATCAGTTAAGGCAGGAACCAGCCATTTTCACTTCTTTTGTGATTCTTCACTTGCTTCAGGCCATCTGGATGTGTACGTGCAGGTCACAGGGGATATGATGGCTTAGCTTGGGTTCAGAGGCCTGATATTCAGAGGCCTGAGCAGGATTAGGGGAGGCATGGGAATCTAGAGTGGGAGAGATTAAGCTGAAGGAAGATTTTGTGGTAAGGGGTGATATTGTGGGGTTGTTAGAAGGAGCATTTGTTGTATAGAATGATTGGTGATGGCCTGGATATGGTTTTGGATGAATTGAGAAACTAAACACAAGGTCCGAATAAGAGAATGAGAAAAACAGATACTAAAGGACTAAATTGGGAGGACATCCAATTAGAGAGGACCCAAGGGGGTTCAATGTAATTACTTGCTTGGTTGGCAAGTTTAGGCTCTATCCTTGAGTTTTTTTATGTTGTCATATACCAGGCCAGATTGATTTAGGTAAAAACAACACTTTTCATTTAAAAATATAGAGTCTTTTTTTTTTTTTTTTTTTTTTTTTTTGCAGTGAGTAAGTTGAGGCCTCAGAGATTTTGGAGGAAAGAGAAATGCAAAGCCAGCAATTATTTGTTAAAGATGGATTAGAAATGGCTAGGAGAGAGTGAGTGAGATTGGTAGTGTGGTGGACATAGCTGGGGGGAGGAAGAGGGTGGCATAAGAACAGGAACAAGAATAAGAATGAATATAAAGGTAAAGAATAGGACTTCATCAGAGTGAAAGTATTGGAGTGTACCCTGTCAGCAAAGATCATCTATCCACTCTAAAAGGGAGTTAAGAGTGGTGGTTTGGGGATAGCATGAGGAGATATTAGCTGTGATGACTTGGAGAAATAGTGTAAACCGGCAGTGTAAACAAGAGCAGGACATTTATGAGTAGTAGAGAACAGTGAATAGGAGTATGACTAGACAGAACATAGTAGGGATGACAAGTTTTTGGGGTGCAGTTCAAGTTGGGCTGGTGTCTGGAATGACACTGGGCCCTAATAAAACAGAGCATCCATACAGGAGCTCAAATGGGCTGTACCCCGTAGCATCCCGAGGACAGGCCTGAATTCTGAGAAGGGCAAGTGGGAAAAGTATTGTTCAGTCCTTTTTAAGTTGGTGGCTGAACTTGGTAAGGTGTGTTTTTTTTAAGACCATTGGTCCATTTTGCCTTTCCTGCAGATTGAGAATGATAGGGGTCTGAAGGTTCCACTGAATACCAAGAGCCTGAGAAACTGCTTGGGTGATTTGACTAGTAAAGGCCTGTCCATTATTGGACTGTATAGAGGTGGGAAGGCCAAACTGAGGAATTATGTCTGACAGAAGGGAAGAAATGACTGTGGTGGCCTTCTTAGACCCTGTGGGAAAGGCCTCTACCCATCCAGTGAATGTGTCTACCCAGACCAAGAGGTATTTAAGTTTCCTGACTTGGGGCATGTGAGTAAAATTGATTTTCCAGTCCTGGGCAGGGGCAAATCCCTGAGCTTGAATGTATAGGGAAGGGAGGGGGCCTGAACAATCCCTGAGGAGTAGTAGAATAGCAGATGGAACACTGAGAAGTGATTTCCTTGAGAATAGATTTCCATGATGGAAAGGAAATGAGAGGTTCTAAGAGATGGGCTAGTGGCTTGTAACCTACATGGAAGAGGTTATGAAATGACGACAGAATAGAATGGGCCTGTGAGGCTGGAAGGAGATATTTTCCTTGGTCTAAGAACCATTTGCCTTGTGTGGGAAGAGATTGATAGGTGGAAGTTTCAGTGGGGAAGTAGGTGGAAGTGACCGATGAGAAGGAGGAAAACTGGCAGTGAGGGACAGAAGTTGGAACACTAGCTGCTGCTTTAGCTACCTTATCAGCATAAGCGTTGCCTTGAGTGATGGGATCTGACACATTTTGATGGCCTTTGCAGGGAATGACTCCAGCTTCCTTTGGAAGTAAAGTGGCCTTGAGAAGAGTTTTTATTAAAGAGGCATTAATGATGGAGGACCCTTGCATAGTGAGGAAACCTCTTTTTGCCCATATAACAGCATGGTGGTGAGGATATGGAAGGCATATTTAGAGTCGTATAAATATTGACATGTAATCCTTTTGCAAGAGTGAGGGCTGGAGTTAAGGCAATGAGTTTGGCTTGCTGAGAGGTAGTGGAAGGGGGGCAGAAAGTATATGCATCAGGTGTGAGGAAGAAAATAGATTTTGGAAGTTATGAGAATTGTAGAGAGTGAGTTGAGCACATAGTTTGTGATTTTGAGGGCCTCTAAAAGTATTAAAGCAGCGGCAGCTGCCGCATGCAGACGTGAAGGCTAGGCTAAAATAGTAAGATCAAGTCGTTTGGACAGAAAAGCTACGGGGTGCTGTCCTGGCTCTTGTGTAAGAACTCCTACCACACAGCCCTGCACTTCAGCTGTGTGTAATGAAAAGGGAGTGATGAGTTAGGGAGAGCTAGTGTGGGAGCTGTTTTTTAAGGAATGGAAAGGGAAGTGGGGAAAGGATTTAGGATCTATGGGGTCAACTAGGTTTATTTAGAATAGAATAATGGGTTGTGGAGAGAGGTATTGAGGATAGGAGAGTATATGGGTTTGGCACCATGGGGTGGATAGGCAAAACAATTTGGTTGATAGGTGCAGATCCTGAACTAACCTATAAGGCTTGTCTGTTTTTGGGACAGGCAAAATGGGGGAATTGTAAGGAGAGTTTATAGGCTTTAAAAGGCCATGCTGTAACAGGTGAGTGATAACAGGCTTTAATCCTTTTAAAGTGTGCTGAGGAATGGGATATTGGCATTGAGCAGGGTAAGGGTAATTAGGTTTTAATAGGATGGTAAGGGGTGCGTGATCTGTCACCAAGGAGGGAGTAGAGGTATCCTATACTTGTGGATTGAGGTGGGGAGATATAAGGAGAGAATGTGAAGGAGGCTTTGAACTGGGGAAAAGGCAGCAATGAGGTGTGACTATAGCCTAGGAATAGTCAGGGAAGCGGATAATTTAGTTAAAATGTCTTGACCTAATCAGGGAACTGGGCAGGTGGGGATAACTAAAAAGGAGTGCATACAAGAATATTGTCCAAGTTGGCACCAGAGTCGGGGAGTTTTAAGGGGTTTTGAAGCCTGGCCGTCAATACCCACAACAGTTACGGAGGCAAGGGAAATATGCCCTTGGAAAGAAGGTAATGTGGAGTGGGTAGCCTCTGTATTGATTAAGAAGGGGACAGGCTTACCTTCCACTGTAAGAGTTACTGAAAGCATCTGTGATGGTCCAGGAAGCTTCTGAGGCAATCGGGCAGCATCAGTCTTCAGCTGCTAAGCTGAGAAGATCTGGGAAGGAGTCAGCCTTGGGTCAGAGTTCCAGGGGCTCCGGGAGTGGCTGCCAGGCGAGTTGGACAGTCTGATTTCCAGTGGGGTCCCGCACAGATGGGACACAGCTTAGGAGGAATCCTGGGCTGTGGGCATTCCTTGGCCCAGTGGCCAGATTTCCGGCACTGAAGTAAGATCCTGGGGGAGGAGGTCCTGAAGTAATGCTTGACCGCTGCGGCTTAGGCATTTTGAAGTTCTTGTGTGCTGGAGATGTGGCTGGGGTTTCTCTCACAGTGGAGGCAAGGAATTGCAACTCAGAAATATGTTGCTACTTGGCTGCCTCTACTCTATTATTGTACACTTTGAAGGTGAGGTTAATTAAGTCCTGTTGTGGGGTTTGAGGGCTGGAATCTGATTTTTGGAGCTTTATGTAATGTCAGGAGCGGATTGGGTAATAAAATGCATATTGAAAATAAGACAGCCTTCTGGCCCTTCTGGGTCTAGGGCGGTAAAGCGTCTAAGGGTTGTTGCCAAATGGACCATGAACTGGGCTGGGTTTTTATATTTGATGAAAAAGAGCCTAAATGCTAACTGATTTGGGAGAGGTTGGATAAATAAAAAGGAGCATTAACCTTGACTGTGCCTTTAGCTCCAGCCACCTCTTTAAGAGGAAATTGTTGGGCAGGTAGGGGAGGGCTAGTAGCGGAAGGAAACTGTAAGCCAGACCAGGTGTGAGGAGGGGAGGTGATAAAAGGATTATAGGGTAGGGGAGTGGAGGCTGAAGAAGAATTGGGACCTGGCTTGGCCTCATGAGGAGCAGCCTGGGGAGGAGGGGAGAGGTCAGATGGGTCTGCAGAAAAGGAGGATTCAGAGGACTCAGAGCTTGGGGTGGAGACTGAAGGAACAGACAAGAGAGAAAGAAGACAGATTTGGAATGAGTCGCGTGGGAGCAGAGACTAGGGAGGGACCAATGTGTAAAAGAATGCCTGGACGTCAGGTACCTCAGACCCATTTGCTCATTTTTCGACAAAAATCATCCAGGTCTTGTAAAATGGAGAAATCAAAAGTGCTGTTTTCTGGCTATTTAGAACCATTATTGAGTTTGTACTGGGGCCAAGCAGTGTTGCAGAAGAAAATAAGGTGCTTAGGTTTTAGGTCAGGTGAGAGTTGAAGAGGTTTTAAGTCTTTGAGAACACAGGCTGAGGGAGAAGAAGAGGGAATGGAGGGTGAAAGGTTGCTATAGTGAAGGAGGCAAGCCCAGATAAAAGAGAGGGTAGAGACACAGAGAGAAGTGGGGTGTAGTGAGCAGCCCTGGGCTGCAATGTGGGTGAGCAGCCAAAGCAAGTGTCCCTGTAATTGACTTGCCACCAAGGGAATGTGGGTGAATGACCCCAGGACCACAGGCACATGCCACCAAGCCTGGGTGAATGTGGGCAGGTGTCCCCATGGTGATCAGACACCAATGGAGTGTGAGTGAATAATCAGGCAGGCCTCCCTGCAGTGATTAAAACACCAAGGGAAGACTGTCTTCCAGAGTCTGTGACTGACACCGGAGTTTTGGGTCCACAGATAATATGTGTCTCCTTTGTCTCTACTTCAGAGGAAAAAGAACTGGAATTGGAAGGACAGGGAGATTGAAGGGTAGCAAGAGAGGCTGGAGAAGAGAGTGAAAAGACCGCCCACCCGATTTGAAAGTGGTGAGATGTTCCTTGGGCTGGTCGGTCTGAGGACCTGAGGTCATAGGTGGATCTCCTCACGGAAGTGAGGGCGAGGACAGGGGACCGGTCTCCCGAAGGAGTCCTCCTGTTCCAGGTCTTTGGTACCAAATGTCACTTGCGTCTGTGTGAAGAGACCACCAAACAGGCTTTGTGTGAGCAATAAAGCTTTTTAATCACCTGGGTGAAGGCGGGCTGAGTCCGAAGAGAGTCTGCGAAGGGAGGTAGGGGTGGGGCCATTTTATAGGATTTGGGTGGGTAGTGGAAAATTACAGTCAAAGGGTACAAATTACAGTCAAATTACCTCTTTCAGGTAGGGGCAGGGGTCACAAGGTGCTCAGTGGGGGAGCTTCTGAGCCAGGAGAAGGAATTTCACAAGGTTAATCGCTCAGTTAAGGTGGGGTAGGAACAAATCACAATGGTAGAATGTCATCAGTTCAGGCAGGAACTGGCCATTTTCACTTCTTTTGTGATTCTTCACTTCCTTTAGGCCATCTGGATGTATACTGTAGGTCACAGGGGATATGATGGCTTAGCTTGGGCTCAGAGGCCTGACAAGGGCTAATTTACATTTACAAGGGATTTATGAGTTTACCAGTTTTACTACAACCTTATCAACATTGTGCCTTTGGGAGGTCATTAGTTCATGAGGGCAGAGCCCTGGCGATTGCAATTAGTACCCTCATAGAAGAGACCCTACAGAGCCAACTTGCCCTCCCGCCACATGAGGTTACAGTGAACACATGGAGGTCTAGGAAGTGGGCCCTTATCAGACACCACATCTGACCACAACCTGATTTTGGGCACTCCAGTCTGAAGAACTGTGAGAAATAAATTTGCTGATAAGCCATCTGGTTTATAGTATTTTGGTGTAGCTGCTGTAACAGACTAAGACCTATATGAACATCTTGGGCAGGATAAACCAGTTAAATCAGAAAATCTTCCTTAGAGAGACAAAGGACTTCCTCATCTTATAAATAGTTCTCAAAGTCATTTTAAAAATGACTGGTGTCATTTAAAAACTGGTGTCATTTCCTAAACAGGAAATATATTGAAACAAGGTGCTTGCCTTAAAAGGAATGTCATTAACAGTGTCCTTCCTAAGAATGATTTTATCCCTTTGTAAACTATGGATTGCTCTAGGGAAACGGCAACTTTCATAAAAGGCTAAAAATTGCCCTTGATTTTATTTTTATTTTTTAAAAATTTTGATTGATTGATTGATTGATTGAGATAGGGTCTCCCTCTGTCACCCAGGCTGGAGTGCAGTGGTGCCATAGTGGCTCACTGCAGCCTTGACTTCCTGGGTGTAAGCAGTCCTCCCACATCAGACTCCCAAGTAGTTGGGACCACAGGCACACGCCACCAAGCCTGGCTAATTTTTTTTTTTTTTTTTTTTTTCCTGTGGAGACAGGGTCTTAGTATGTTGCTGGGGCTGATCTCAAATTCCTGGCCTCGAGGGATCATCCCACCTCAGCCTCACAAAGTGCTGGGATTACACACATGAGTCACCACACTTGGCCTGCCCTTCATTTTATGAGAAGAAAAACCATTAAAACTATTCAACCACAGGAAGCATGTATGAGTTTTTAAAACTGGAAAATAAATATAAGTATAAAGATGAGCATGATACAAATGGAGAAATGGGATATTTTTACCACAGTCTTTAAGTTGGACATCTGTATTTAGTCACTTGTTAGAGATTGTTGATTACCTGACTCGGAGACTGGGAAGGACAAAAACTTACTGCTCCTTTCTACTTATGGCCACTCAGATGTGAGGGTGTTACTGCCAATGTCTATCAGTCGTCTGATGTCCCTGAGCAACTGGGAGAAGAGTAGTTTATACCTGGGCTGCTCTCCATTCAGAGACTTATCTGCTTTTTCACTGGTGTTAAACTGTTTTAGGCTGAGTGCGCTGGCTCACACCTGTAATCCCAGCACTTTGGGAGGCCGAGGTGGGTGGATCACTTGAGGCCAGGAGTTCGAGACCAGCCTGGCCAACATGGTGAAACCCTGTCTCTATAGAAAATATAAAAATTAGCAGAGTATGGTGGTGCACGCCTGTAACCCCCAGTACTTGGGAGGCTGAGGCAAGAGAATTCCTTGAACCTGGGAGGTGGAGGTTGCAGTGAGCCAAGATCACGCCACTGCACTCCAGCCTGGGTGACAGAGCAAGACTCCACCTCACAAACAAAACACAAAGTTTTAATTGGGCAGAGCGTGAGTGTAATTAATTGCTTAGTGAAGCACAAAAGACACAAAAGCACAAAAGACTTGACCCCCACAATACAGACAACCATGATCACTTAAATAAAAAGATTTTTAGTGGTCTGAAGTATTGGTATAATTACAATGTAATAGTTTACAATTTTTAAAAATTGTTGCTTTGACAAAGATGTAGCATCAATAGCCGTGTTAGTTGGTTATGTGGGAAATACTGATTTCCCAAAGTTCAGTTTGCACATATTTTCTGGAACAGTTAATTATAGTGAGGCCAGTGGATACCATAAACCTTAATTTTATGATGCAACAAAAAAATACTAATTAGAGGTAGATTAGCATAGATTAAAAAAATAAGATGATACTGGCTGGGCACGGTGGCTCATGCCTATAATCCCATCATTTTGGGAGGCCTAGGCGGGTGGATCACCTGAGGTCAGCAGTTCGAGACTGGCTTGGCCAACACGGTGAAACCCCTGTCTCTACTAAAAATGCAAAAATTAGCTGGGCATGGTGGTGGGCGCCTGTAGTCCCAGCTACCCGGGAGGCTGAGGCAGGAGAATTGCTTGAACCTGGGAGTTGGAGGTTGCAGTGAGCCAAGATTGCGCCATTGCACTCCAGCCTGGGCGACAGAGGGAGACTGCATCTCAAAAAAACAAAAACAAAAAGAAGAGCTTGAGGCTAGTGATTTCATTCCTGTTGTTTCTGTACCAATGGGGGTGTCTTCAGGCTACTTCCTAGATGATGAAATTGAGGAACAGACCCAGGATGGAGGATTCTTGTTTTTGTTCCTCTTCTACCAGCTACTACACTGTGCTGGTCTTATTCATAGTTTTGGTTGGGGACAAGTGTTTTTAATTCTCAAGACTGAGAGGAGGGAAAGAGCTTAGCATTGACTTTCTCAGGGCATAAACTGATTGTGAGATGGAATAGTTTAGAGCCATATTTAGTGATTTCATTTTTAGAAAAAAATTCAACCCATTGAAAATAATAGAAACTACCCAGATGGGCAAGTAAGTGGAAATTTTTGCGAGATAAGGAGCGAGTCCATTTATATTCAGGAGACCTTGAAATTGCAGAATGCATTTCCCTAAGTGGGCAGCCTTAGTAGTTCTGGTCACTTACCCTGTGAATGAGTGTTCCTGTTTAGAGCATCTTAGTTTAGTGCCTTCCTAGCTTTATGTATACACAACATTTTCTATTTATTCTGTCAGTGCTTAGAGGTAGTGGGTCACTGTGTTTCTCTGGGCTGTAAGTAAAAGCTGATACTGAGATGGGATCCACTGAAGAGCCAAATTGGATGATGCTTTAGCTGTGCTAGTTGAGTCCTGGCACACAGAGGAAATGGTTCTCTTTGAGCTGGCCGACTCCTCTGTAAGAAGATGCTGGTTAATCAGCAGAAGTAGGACCAAAGCCAGAGGGCCTTTTAGAAATGAAAGACAGATTTTTTTTTTTTTTTCTGGCAGTAATTTGCAGATGAACCAGTACCACAGAGTTTTTTTGTTTGTTTGTTTTTGGATTAATCAGCAATCCAAATAATAAATGGGAAACAATTCCTTAATGTAACCCACTGGTTCTTTTGTTCAGTGAATAGTTGTGATGGGCTGTGTTTGGCAATTATTTCAGGTCATCCTACGAGAAAAAACTCCCCTTTATGTAGGAAAATGCTTCTAGGTCATTCCTTGAGGATCTGATTGCTTCTAACATTGTCTCTAATTCAGGGGTATTTTTCTTTGCTTTGGTTTATTTTTTAAGACAGTCTCATTCTGTCATCCAGGCTGGAATGCAGTGGCATGATCTTGGCTCACTGCAACCTCTGCCTCCCCAGGTTCAGGTGATCCTCCCATCTCAGCTTTCCAAGTAGCTGGGACTACAAGTACACGCCACCATGCCCAGCTAATTTTTTGCATTTTTAGTAGAGCCAGGTTTTCACCATGTTGCCCAGGTCTCGAACTCCTGAGCTCAAGTAATCCACCCATCTTGGCCTCCCAAAGTGCTGGAATTGCAGGTGTGAGCCACTGCACCTGGCATGGGTATGTTTCTTATACAGCATTTTTGTGTTTTATTTTTAAAGCTTTATTAGCTCTTTTCAAGTAGCTGGTGATGGGCTTTTTGGGCGGTTGTGGCTTTCATTTTGTGGTGCTGTTGTTCCTGATGAGTACAGTATTTGCTTTGTTGGATAAGTGCTAGCTGATTGACAGTGATTTCCTGTGCTCCCAGGTTCATCCTTTTTTTTTTTTTTTTTTTTTTTTTTTTTTTAATTTTAAGTTCCAGGATACATGTGCAGGACATGCAGGTTTGTTACATAGGTAAACGTATGCCACAGTGGTTTGCTGCACCTATCAACCCATCACCTAGGTATTAAGCCCAGCATGCATTAGCTATTTACTCTGATGCTTTCCTTCCCCCAAACCCCCAAGAGGCCCGAGTGTGTGTTGTTCCCCTCCCTGTGTCCATGTGTTCTCATTGTTCAGCTCCCACTTATAAGTGAGAACAAGTGGCATTCGGTTTTCTCTCCCTGTGTTAGTTTGCTGAGGATAATGGCTTCCAGCTCCATCTGTGTCCCTGCAAAGGACATGATCTTGTTCTTTTTTGTGGCTGCATAGTATTCCATGTGTATATGTACCACATTTTCTTTATCCAGTCTATCATTAATGGGCATTTGGATTGATTCCATTTCTTCACTATTGTGAATAGTGCTGCAGTGAACATACATGTGCATGTAGCTTTATAATAGAAGGATTTGTATCCCTTTGGGTATATACCCAGCAATGGGATTGCTGGGTCAAATGGTATAATACTTCTGGTTCTAGGTCTTTGAGAAATCGCCATACTGTCCTCCACAATGGTTGAACTAGTTTACATTCCCACCAACAGTGTAAAAGCATTTCTATTTCTCCACAGTCTCACCAGCATCTGTTGTTTCTTGACCAGGCTCAGCCTAGAGCATAGGTGGTGCAATGGTGTGTCTTGGCTCTTAGGATGGGATTCTGCAGATTCAACTCTCCCTTCCCCTCCCCTCCATTCTGGGTTACAGCATCTAAAATGTTATGTGGGAGATCCTTTTATTCTCTGGGATAATGAGCATGCTGGCGTCACCTTGGCATTTAGAATCCCTCAAAGATTTGGCCCTAACTACCTCTTCAACTATATCTCCTATTTTAAAACCACACAATAAACTAGAGGTGTATAGATTGAATTAAGTGTTTGAGGGTGGGGTGCCCAGGATTACTTGAACATGCTCACTGTTCTCAGTCGTGGCTGAATGTTAGGATCACTTGGGGGAACTTGTAAAACTCATAAGGCTCAGGCACACCCCAGGCCAATTAAATCAAATTGGGGATGGGACCCAGGTGGTTCCAATGGGCAGCTGAGGCTGGGAGTTGCCCATGCTGGAGGGTATTGTCTTCACCATAGAGAATGAAGTGCTGTTGGCTCTAATGCTCTGGCTCAGATCTGAGCCCCGAATCCAGGTTATAGTCTCTGTCTTTGCTCACACCTAAGAGTCCCACCTGGAACATCCTTTCCTTGTCCTTCACTGTCTCAAATAGACTTTCCAACTTACAATGATCTCTGTGCATTTCTTTTTTTTGGAGACAGAGTCTCGCTCTGTCGCCAGGCTGGAGTGCAGTGGTGCCATCTTGGCTCACTGCAACCTCCGCCTCCCGGGTTCAAGTGATTCTCCTGCCTCAGCCTCCCAAGTAGCTGGGACTACAGGTGCATGCAAGCACACCCAGCTAATTTTTGTATTTTTAGTAGACATGGGGTTTCATCATGTTGGCCAGGGTGGTCTTGATCTCTTGACCTTGTGATCTGCCTGCCTCTGCCTCCCAAAGTGCTGGGATTACAGGCATGACCCATCGCACCAGGCTGCATTTCTTAACTGAGAAAAATTATCACTTCTCTAGTGGATACCAAATAGTGACATAGTTTTTTTTTCTGTATCATCTTAATATCTGTAAGATATTATAGATATTCTAATATCTATATTAGGTCAGTGACCTCTCTGAAAACGATGTAAGTTCATGTGAAAATATTTTTGGGATGTTTGGCTAACAGTATTTCTTACTTAAATGTAAGTTTTAATTTTTGTTTTATTTTAAATTCAGATCCTTTTCCTTCTAACTCTAGTCTATTTTAGGCCATGGATTTCTTTGAAAATCTGGTGCAAGCTATAGACTGTCTCCCCAGAAGAGCACTCATACAAACACATGCTCTGTTTTACATTTAGGCAGTGGGTGCTGGAGCCCCTCAAAAGCCTGTCCACGGACATGTGGCGAGCTCTGTTTTATCTGTTTCTTCTTAGCAGACAGATGGCTATGCTAATTAGCCTGATTTGATAATTCCACAATGTATGCATGTATTGAAACACCACATTGCAACCCATAAATGTATACAATTATTTGTTAATTTAAAATAAAACAAAACTACGAAAAATGTGCCTACCTCCCCAAAAGGTTATGAGGAAAGGGATTTTTAAAAATGGAGTAAGAAGGAAGGTAATTTGGGCGAGATCTTTTCTTAGGAGCTGCAGGGAGTGGGGACTTCTAACAACAGGATAGCATTTGACTTGAGGGGATGGGGCCAGATGACAGGTAGAGGGCACCTGACTTTCTCCCCTTCCATATCCTGTCCTGGGCAACATCTGGGTGAACTGCGTGGGTGGTGGGACTCCTGTGGCCAAGCAGGAGGAGTTAATAGCTCAACAGAACGCTAGATGTCACCACAACACCAATTAGTGTTCTGGCTTTTGGCACTCCTGTGCCTGAGCCCAGATTAGGACAGCAAGAAATCTTTAGAGACTTCCAGTCAGGGACCTAATTCTGTCAAACGTCTACAGGATTTGTCTTGTCTTTTTTTTTTTTTTTCTTAAATACAAAGAAGAACCAAAGGGTGGATAAGTGTACATTCATTATAACTAAATGGAAAGGGAAAGAAAAGATGAGTGAGGTGAGTCAAGTGAGGAGTGGGATCTGATTCATGTTTTCCCCTGGAAATGAGACTTTCTTGGCAAGAGTTTTTTCTGTCTCTGGGAGGAGGGATGTTGGCTGGATGGGCATTTCAGGCTTCTGAAACAGCAAGTTTTAATGTTATGTTATTCACTTTACTGATACTCCAAAATACATTTCAAACCAATTATGACTGTCTTTTGAATAAAAATGGTAATAATGTGCTATAATTTAACATGAGGGCATTTTTCTTGATCGAGGTTTGTTTTTGTTTTTTGTTTTTTGTTTTTTAAGTTTTCTTATTTTTCTTGCAGTTCAGCCAAGTCTGTCACCTTGGCAGGCAATAGCTCACTTAGTTTTATGACCACACATTACATCTCTGGCCCCAATCAAATCATTTGTAAATGCACATATTTTGGCAAAAAGTATCATAAGTCTACCTTTTTTGGTTTGTGTCAGAATATCCTTCAACACTAAGAATGTATTAACATTGCATTTTATTATTTAAAAATGAATATAATGGATACATTCTTGCTTCAGGGTAGTACAATTATATCAATAATTCAAAGATCTAGATAGAATGCTGACTAATTCTGTTTTGGTGTATGTGACAATGTAAAATTAGTTCATTTTATCTGTTTTTGATTCCTAGGTTTTGAAAAATGTCCTTGGGAGTAAATAAGTTTAGCAGGAAAGTACGCCTACTCTACTTATCCAAATGTTAATGAACTTTGTCTTAGTGAACATGGCACTGTTGACACCACCTAAGTCATAAAAACAGGGCTCTAGGGAGGAAATGACTCAATGTGTTTAATACAGGTTTCCCTGCTAAGCCTCAACCCAGGGAAGTCCTGTTGGTTTTGAGAAGTGAGCAGCAATTCTCTATGTGGTTAAAAAAACAAAACAAAACCAAAAAGATAGAAAATGAAGTGGGGAAACAAGATCCTTTAAGTCTATTTGAGAATCCCTATTGGGTCTAGAATGCCATCCTCTGTGGAATGTATTCACTCAGAAACGTGGGCCATGAGAGCTGGGGAAATAAGGCGTGCGTGATACTCGCTGGGTGGTTTGGGCCACTGGGCCTGCCTCTGAAGGCCACTGATGTTTTTGTCTCCTACAGGTGCTCAACTTTAAGGGCTACTGGGAAAAACTGAACTCCAACCTAGAATATGTTAAGTATGCCAAGCCACACTTCCACTATAACAACATTGTGGTCAGGAGAGAGTGGCACAACCTGATCTCTGAAGAGGTATGAGTGGGTCAGTGAGAACAAAGCCAGCTGCCAGGCATAGTGGACTGGATCCAGGCGATGCCTTTAAATCATAAGGCTGGCTTCCATGTGCAGCACTGTTCTCAATTGCCAGGCACTCGAACGTTGTCATTACTGATCTCAGTAGGCAGAGATGCTTCTATGATCTCTGTTCTCCTGGGGAGGAAACTGAAGAGCAGAAAGTTTAAGGGACACACAGCACATTCATAGTAGAGTACGATTAATATCCACGTCTCAGATGTGTTCTCAGGTTACTTACGTAGTTAAAAATTGATTTTAAAAAATCTAGGTGTTCCCAAATTAGTGGTCATTAGGGGTTGGGGTAGTTGGAGGGAGAATAGTGGATGTGACTCACTGTCCAGGGGCGACCTAGGGAAATCTTTAGGGGTGATCGAAGAGTTCTCTATCTTGATTGTGGTGGTATCTTGTGGGACATGAATCTAAACATGATAAGATGACATAGAATGACACACATTGTACCAATGTCAATTTTTGATTTTGATATTGTGCTCTAGTTATGTAAGATATAAGCACTGAGGAGACTGGGTGGAGGGTACATTGGATCTCTCTCTAGTATCGCTGCACATAGATTAGTGTTGTTGTATGTAGTATATAGTTGACTTGCAGTTTCCTGTGAATCTGTAATTGTTTCAGAATAAAATGTTTCTTAAAACTTTTTGAAAAATCTAGGTGTTCTGATTACCTGGAAAATATATTTCTTCTATCTGATGCTCTTAACTGTATTGCATTATGTCCTTGATGTGAAAAGTCACCAATAAAACCTTTACCTTCCATACTCCTGATGTGTTCTCACTCCTAGAAAACAGGAAAAAGAAGGTCCACGGCATACGTGAGGACTATTCTTGATAATGCAATAAAGTAAGTGAAATTAGAGGTTATCGTATCTGTAAGATGGTTAACATTTACAATTACTTTGTTTTGTTGGCTACCTTTTATAGAAGTAGTTTACTTTTGTTGCATATCCCCAGCAAAATGATATTGTCAGCTTCACAAATGCATCCACTTGGACCCTATTCTGGAATTTGTTGCTGGAATTTCTAGTGGGAAAAGCTTATATGTTGAACCTTATAGACTTGTAACCTGTGAATAGATGTTTACAATGGATAAGTGGTAAAGAAATTTCCTATTAGTGAGCATTTTAGGAGAAAAAGGCAAATACTCGTTTGATTTTTTTTTTTTTTAAGTGTCAGTGGGCTAGTGAGCTTGCTCTTATTTTGAAAGCCTATTTTCTGGATATATGAGTCATCTCAGAGTACTAAAAGTATAGGCCCCATTCCAACCTCTGTTCTATTTTCTGTCCCCATTATTTTAACTGAGAGCTACAATTGTTTTAAATTATTGCCGTTGTTGGCACTAAAGGGTTTTGAGATTTTATAATTGCCTAATGTGGCTTTCACTACATTGATCAAATGTAGTGAAATGATTTTCAGCAGCCTAAGAATAGTTTCTACAGTGGTTTTTATGCATTTTTAAAGGAGGATATCTTTGTATAATGTGGCTTTAAATTTTTTAAAAGCAATGCTGTCTATGAATAACATGGCTAATTTCTTCGTAGGGTGATTTCTAACCTAGAAGCAAGAAATTTGGGTAAGAAAAGATCTGTAATAAAGCCTTCTGGGTTTCAGTCAGTGTTTTGTTTGTAGCACTGTTCTTCCTACCACTGTGGGTTGGCAAGAAAATCACTTCCAGTAGTGTGGTGCAGGCAGCACCTTTTAATATCTTGTTGTTAGAGTGGCTGCACAGCTCTTCCCATGTCTGTCTAGGCGCCAGGACCTCCGGGGACAGCTGCTGAATGTGCTTTTGCTGTGGGAGTCCCTGGGTGATGCATTGCCTTGCGGTTCTCCTTATTTCCTGTCATACAGAGCTGCCCTCTGGCTGTGCCCACAAGGATGCATTTTGGCAATTCCCTTGGCTTGGCGCTGCTTGCTTTCTAGCTGTCTGATCCTACCAGGTCTTGCCTTGTATGTGCCTCTCATTTTGGTTAAAAATTGGGCACAGAGGTCCTAGAGGTATAAAGATGAGGAGCTTCCAGGTAAGCAGTGTGGAAAGAGCATAGGCTTGAGAGCTAGACAGAGCTGGACTTATATTCCAGCATGGCCTCATGTGAACCAAGTGCTCCTGGGCAAGTCACTTAACCATTTGTGCACTGTCCTCCTCAGGGGAATGAGGAGAAAATGAGACTAACTGGGGTAATGCAGATAGCACCTAGCATAGTGCTTAGCGCATGTGGGTACCTGAGGTGGCTCCTTTATCCTTAGTGTGTAAGGAAGAAATGTTAACGTGTGGCTTCTAAACCAAATGACAGGTATTATGTAATCTGTAGGTGTAGGGAGTGAGAGGATAGGTCAGGAGCGGGGATGGCTGGAGAGGGAGGGAGGTTGGAAGAGGCTCCCCAAAGGGCTGACATGTGAGTTAAGTCTTGATAAACAAAGGGGACTTGGCCAGGTGAAACGAGGGGAGGGGAATGCTGAGCATATTCAGGCATAGGCTTGTTTGTAGTTGCCAGAAGAACACTTCCATGCCTCATGAAGGTCAGCGTTCATTAAATAAGCTTTTGTTTTTATATCCCAATCCTGTTTTATGGGCTTGGATGTTGGGTGACTCTAATGGAAACTATTTTATACTGTGCATTGCTGCACCTCCTGCAACTGTGCACACAGCACAGTGAACTGTGACAGTGCACTTGTCATCCAGCTTAGGCTGACAGAGCCTGGGCTCACTGACCAGACCAGGAGGAACCAGCCCCTGCCTTACCAGGCCATCAATGCCTGAAGCCAGGGGATCTGCCCTGCCAGACAGGGGCATGCGTGTGTGTGTTTCAGGCATACCATCCTTGCATTGCTGGGGGTTTTGCAACGGGGAATGTTGCTAGTCTGGTTGAGGTTTCTGTCATGCCACCCCTCCTGCCCTGCTTATGGAGCTACTCTATGTGTCAAGGCCGTTTGCATCCTGCTACTAGTCAGTCTCTCTTAATGCACTTTAGGAAACTCTTCCCTTTCCTCGCATATGCTTTGCATATACTAGTTCCCCATAAAGAATGTCACTGCCTGAAACAGAACATTCTGTGAAATGCAGGGCTGTTGGATCCACATGTTAAATTGTTTCATATCAATCAGAAGGGTTGTGTGGGATCCAGGGAAGATTTATCCCAGGGGGTCAAGAGATATCTATGCCCTCCCAGAAGGAGTTGCCAGCCCACTGAGCAGGGTGGTTCTACCCTCTTGCCTGGCACTGGATCTCAAGTATTTAAGAAGAAAAGAATGGAATACAAAGATGTTAGAAGTGCTTTGGGGCAGATTTTCCAGCAAAACTGGGTTTGTCTGCCCCTAGGGCTACTACACTGTAGTGTGCATTGCAAATCACGGTGGAGAAAGTACCATTTCATTTAACATATCACTTTTCCACCTTTTCCTAGCTACCTTTGTAGTCTGATAACTTGTGCCAGTTAGTAGTATTTGCTGCAGTAATTGACTGGCCTCCTCAGCTCAGTAACTCCCAAGGCTACTGAACTACAGGGTTCAGAAAGTAGAAAGGAGCCATGCAGTCCTTCCACTGAGCCCTGTTCCCTCAGTTTATGATCCCAGAAGGGTTAAGAGAAGGCCCAAGTCCCTCTGTTTTCAGTGGAGCAGAGGTTCTTAGCAGTGAGTTTTAGTGTTAAACAAAAATCAAAGCTAGAGCCTACTGGGGTTGAGGAATGTGTTTTCTTCCTTTCTTGGTCATTCCCTGTTTCACATGGCTCTGATAAGTTCACCTTGTAGGAGTAGGTCACACTTAGGTGATGAAAAATTTTCATCCTGTCAGGGAAGTGTTATGTTTTCCCAATGACTCAGAGAACGGAAACCCAGGCTGATTCTTCTTCCTCTAACCCATCTCATGAAAACTGCTCAGAGCTTAACTATTGCTCTATTTCATTTCAGGGCCAAGATTAACACCCCTCTTGCAGGAGGAAGACAGCCACCAGCGGCTGCTCATGGGGCTGGTAAGTGGTATGTGGGTTCTTTAGGGACTGACCCTAAGACAAGGGGAAAGGGTTACAGTGGGCTTCTCATTCTGATCTTATTCTTTATTCTTTACACAAGTATGTTTTGCCAGCATTATGGACCCTGTGTGTCCAGTGGTAAGCAACCCATATGATTTCTGCCCTCTTGGAATATGTAGTCAGGAGGGAAGACACACATGAATCACACCAATACATATGTAATTTACAACATGATAAGGAGTGTATAGCGTTGAGAGTGCTTTAAAAAAGGAAAGAGCTGCATCTTTGTGGCATTTGTATTTGGGATTTCAAATACAACATAACAGGCTGGGCACAGTGGCTCATGCCTCTAATCCTAGCACTTTGGGAGGCCAAGGCAGGCGAATCACCTGAGGTCAGGAGTTTGAGACCAGCCTGGCCAACATGGTGAAACCCTGTCTGTACTAAAAATACAAAAATTAGCTGGGCATGATGGTGCATACCTGTAATCTCAGCTACTCAGGAGGCTGAGGCAGGAGAATCGCTGGAACCCAGGAAGTGGAAGTTGCAGTGAGCCAAGATTTGCACCACTGCACTCCATCCTGGGTGACAGAGGGAGACTGTCTCAAAAAACAAAACAAAACAACAACAAAAAAACAACAGAACAAAGTACTTTTTCTCAAGAAGTCATAATACTAGGATGACCAAAGAAATATAAATCAAAATAAATTAATTGAAAAGCAGAATTTGTAAATAAATCCAAAACCTTTAAAAAGCTGATTAAAGAGACATCTGGACAGCCTAATAACATATTTTTAATACCATATGGACTTAAGAATGGGATAATCTATTTATTAGTTTAGGTTTAATTTTCAACTTTTCTGCCTTTATTGCAGTCATTAGTGTTGTTTCTACATAATATATTTGAATTTCTATAGTAAGGTTTGAGTTTCATAGTTTTTAATATATTAGGAGAGGTTAGTTTAGATATGGCAACAATAGTAAAAGAAAAATCTCACATATACAAGAAGGAAATAATTATGGTACTTTTATAAAATTAAATATTGCGCAGCCATTAAAATAGTATGGCAAACATGGCTGGGCACTGTAGCTCACGCCTATTATCCCAGCACTTTGGGAGGCCGAGGCAGGTGGATCACCTGAGGTCAGGAGTTCGAGACCAGCCTAGCCAACATGGCGAAATCCTGTCTCTACTAAAAATACAAAAATTAGCTGGACATGGTAGCACACGCCTGTAATCTCAGCTACTGGGAGGCCTGAGACATGAGAATCGTTTGAACCTGGGAGGTGGAGATTGCAGTGAGCTGAGATCGCACCACTGCACTCCAGCCTGGGTGACAGAGCAAAAAAAAAAAAAAAAAAAAAAAAAAGTATGGCAAACAATGTTTATACGACAAACATGCAACATTAGAATGGGTGTGCACACCAGGGAAAAGAAAAAAATAACCCTCAATTATTAATGTGGGTGTTAGGATTATGGGCGATTTTAATTTTTATCTTCATGGAAAAATTGAAAAGCACAAAGAAGTATGCACTATGTATTACACAGAAAACATCTTTTATTTAAAGCCAAATTAATTGGCACATGCATGAGACTGAATTGAAATAATATACCACTATGTCTTGGCCTGGAAGGTTGTCGACTCGGTTTTACTCAGGGTATTGTAATGTGAATCTGCTAAAATAGAAGATGTGTGCATGGGTGATATAAGCTGTACAACTCCCTTGTGCTGTTTATTGGCACAAACATGGCCCTGGCATCCTGCTCTTGCTGAGCGTGTTGTCTAGGCAAAAGGCAGAGGAGGAAGGAGGAGAAAAGCAAAAGGTGGGGAGGGCTGCAATGTTAATGGTTGGGGGAGTGGGGAGGCCCAAGGATGATCAGACAAAGTGAGTTTAGAAACAAACCTATTTGGAGGCACCAGAATGAATATTTCATTACCTTTGCATGTCAAGGGGCTGTGTTGAGTGTCTGTGGCCACTGTGGAAAGGGAAGTACTTGATTATTTCCCGTTTATTCCTGCCTCTCTCCTTCCAAAACACCCAAAGCTGTTGCCCCCATTGGCTCAGTCATTCTATGTATAGAGTTGTTCCTGTTAATCCCCCAGGACTCTAGGAGCAGTAGACTTCCATTGTTTGGTAGATCCCAAAGCCTGTGACTTCTAAGTTGGTGACTTTCACTGTCTTCTTTGGAGGATTCTCATCAGAGTTAGAGCCTTACTCACAGTCGCTCACTGGGCTTTGGGTGAATCATAAGTAATTCATTTTGAGGCAAATGTTGGGGACCCCTTATTTATGCGCACCAGAGAAATATTGACAGTTATGCATTTCCGTTGATGGGACCTTCAGATCCAATATTTTTTATATTGATGAGGAATGTTAATAAGTGGATCTAATTCAAACCAGTTGCAGGTATGTGTGGGTAGGCTGTGACTTATCTAATGCATATCCTGTTTTCAGATGGTGTCTGAGCTAAAAGACCATTTTTTGAGACACCTACAGGGTGTAGAAAAGAAGAAAATTGAACAGATGGTTCTGGACTACATTTCAAAACTGGTTGGTCTTGCTTTTTATTCTCCTCATATCCCCCTTCACCCCACTCCCCATATAGTTCTGAAAATGTGGTTCAGTGAACCCATTTATGTGTGTTTCAAATTAGATTTTTGGAGATCTCCCGTTCTTAAACCAGCACTTGGTGCTATAGATTGAGAAAAGGGAAACAAGGACCATAAACAAAAGAGCATTTGGTGTGGAAAGTGGGTTCTTGCCCTCCCTTCAAATACTGATTATACACCCATGGAAGCATAGGACAGTGAATTTAGTATGCTTGCCAAATGTTGATATCTCGTCTTGGCAACTTCCAGCTCCTTATTAAACAGTAAGGAATGACTTCTCTACATGGAGGTTTATGCAGACATGAGAGAACTTGAACTTCAAATCTTAATTAGTTCCAGTGGCCTAACTAGGCCAGATTCTAGCTCACTTGTATGAATACTGCCATGTGAGACTGAGATTGGCAGTTCCTTACCTGGTAGCCGCTTACTGAAATTTTGTGATCCAGATTTGTAACACCACTCTATGTGTGAATAGTAGTGATATGACTAGATGGAATTTTAAGGTTGTCTTGAGTCTTTCAAAAAGCATATAGAGTTGAGGCCTGATCTTGCTTAGAATCTAGAAATAATGTTGGACAAATTCAAAAAAACATATTTGCACAGAAAGAGAAAACACTCCATTATTTCTCCAAATTTGTATAAGATCAGTATGCAAATAAGTCAGTGTGTGAACATATATTTTTCCACTGAACTCTGGAAGATTTATTAAATTTATTAGACATAATCCTCATTTAATCATTTCATGTTTAATTTTCAAGTTTTCTGCCTTTATTGCAGTCATTAGTGTTGTTTCTTCATAATATATCTGAATTTCTATAGTAAGGTTTGAGTTTCATAGTTTTTAATATATTTGGAGAAGTTAGTATTCTCATGTAGTGATATTTATAATCAGAGATTTGAATATTTCTTAAGTCTTCCTCTCAATAGAACTGTACCAAGGAACTCACTTTATGAATGTGTTACTGATCCTCCCCATGTTGACATTAACTTGCTTTTTTTAAAAACTCACAACACACAGTAATTTAACACATCCACCTATCACCTTTATTTCTGTTGACTTGAAATCTTTTCTCCCAAAGTGCTAAGAAGGTTTTCCATTCAATCGTCATTTTTCTCCATAGTTAATAACATAAGTTTTAACACCAGTTTGTGTTAACAGCCTGTAGAACCAACAGGCCCAGAAACGATACATATGAAGTCTCAGAAAACTCAAGGTCCCTGACATTGATTCAGCAGTCACTGATTGAGGCCACATCTCCCTGCCCCTGCCCAGCAGCCACTAGTCATGCCTTCTGCTCCCCTCTAAGGAGAGTGGCGGGCATCCTTTCTAAAACATATCCAAGAAAGTTGCTGCAGAACCTGATTATATTGGTTACAACTTACTTGATTTCAGCCAAGGAGAAACTGAGGATCTGTATCACTGAGGATAGCGTTTGCCTGTGAGTCTATGGAGATCCTTCTGCTTTGCCCCCTGTTTTTGACCCACACAATGTGTGGATTCATGGCCGATAACAGCTCCATAGGGACTGCTTTTCTGCTGGCAAACTCATTGCAGAGTTAGAATGGGTTTCTGGATAGAGCTCTAAGACAAAGAAGGCTACCTACTTTGGTTGATTAGTTCCAGTCAGTGTGCTAACCAATTCTTACAACAACCCTATGAAATATTTCCCCTTACTTTACAGATGAGGACACTGCAATCTGGAGAGGGTGGGTAACCTCTATAGGGTTCCACAACTAGTAATGTTAGAATCTGGACTTGATACCAGTCTTACTCCACAGCTCATGATCATGACCTCCATTCTGTGTCTCTTTTCTTCTGACTGACCACTGTTCACTCTTGCATTGTGACAGGCCTAGAGCAAACCCTGTAGCACTTTACCTTCACCGATGGATGAGGGTCTGGAAGTGTGAGTGGTGGGGCCAGTTAGCTGGGCTGGGGAGGCTGAGCTGGGGCACCACTCGCACAGACAGAGGATGCTCTGTTAGATTCTGGTGCACATTTTCAGTCTTTCCATTTTGGGTTCAGTGCATTAGAATTGACCTCAGAAAAGCTAGTTCTGTGTCTGGGCGCAGCCTGAATGCCAGCTGCCCTGAAATGCTTATCTGAGTTATGGAGGCCTAGCTGTGGAGCCCTTGAGGGAAGGAATGGAGCAATGGTTAATGGACTGTCTTCACCCTCCAGCTGGATCTCATTTGCCACATCCTAGAAACCAGTTGGAGGAAACATAATCTTCATTCCTGCATTCTCCACTTGTACGCAAGTATTTCTCACTTTTATCATGGTGTACAAAGAGTGGAAACAACTCTGTTTTAGCAGAACCCTTTTGAAATGTACTGGTTCAAATCAGTTCTCACCAGCTCCAACACCATCTAGCTTAATTCCATACTCAGCATTTAAAGTTATGCCCCCCTGCATGTGTACCCTTTAATATATAATAAAAGCTAAAATTAAAAAAAATGTTATGCCCCTGTTACTTTACCCATCCTCTTTCCCTGGCACATGGTTGGTGACAGGGGAGGGACAAATAAGCCCAGTACTGCCAAGAAGGGGAATTTTACTTAATACAATGTGTAACATATGTGCCTACTCTGATTAAATTCTAGGCATTAGGATGACGGTCACAGTCATATTTATGGGGCTTTCTACAAGGCACAGCATTTCATGATTAGCATGAACCCTTGTGTAGTACTCAAAGCCCCTGCTTAGGACAAATGGGGTGTCACAGATGAGCTCCTTGGCTAACATGCTTTGTTTTTTTTAACCCAGCAACAGTCGTGGCAGTGCTGCTGAATTTGCAGTTTTTCACATCATGACCAGGATTCTCGAAGCTACAAAGAGTTTGTTTTTACCTCTGCCTCCTGGTAAGTGTTGGCTCTTTTGTCCTTTGGTGTAATAAATTTATTTCTTCTTCATATGGGCCCTTGCCTTTGGTACTTTGTAAGTTTGATGATGAGACTTGTGTATGAGAAATTGTGTGTCTGGTGTCACTGTGAGTGATGGGCCCTTAGGTTGGTCTCTGCTGACCAGAGCTCCTCTGACTACTAAACTATGCTGTAGCTTATTACTAACTTTAGGGAACCTAGGCTTACCCCATGCAGCTTTCTAGGATAATTTGAACCAGTGGAGCTAATTCAGGGAGCTCTGTCTCTGATGTCGCCAGGCCTAGTTTATCTGATTGAGATGTCTGAAGAGTAACACTGGGAAGTGGGTCTGGCTTAGTGCCAAGAATTGAACTGATTCTTATGCTCTTGGAGGCTAAAAAATTCCCTTCGAATTTTTAAATAGGATCAAGTCAGGCCACAAAACATCCTTGAGAGATGTATATGCAGTCATTCATTTAATTGATCATTTGTTCATTTAGTCAACAGACATTTGTTGAGTAACTATGACATGACAGGTAATGTGCTAGAAATTAGAGCAGTGACAAAGATTAGTAAGAGTCTAGTTGGGAAGATGTACATAGACATCAGTATCTATTATGAGAAATAAGCCCCTGTTAGCTACAAACTCTCTTGTGCTCATTACATATCAGTTCATTTTTTTATTAAGAACACTTAGCATGAGACCTACCCTCTTAACAAATTTTTAAATGCACAATACAGTATTGTTAAATATAGGTACAATGTTGGATAGCAGGTCTCTAGAACTTACTCATCTTTCATAGCTGAAACTTTATACCTGGTGAACAGCAATTACCTATCCCCTCCTCCCCAGTTCCTGGCAAGCACCGTTCTACCTTCTGTAGTTTCTATGAGTTTGACTACTTTAGATACTGCATGTAAGTGGAATCATGCAGTATCTGTTCTTCTGTGACTGGCTTGTTTCACTTAGCATAATGACCTGAAGTTTCATCCATGTTGTCACATGGAACAGGATTTCATTTTTTAAGGCTGAGTAATCCTCCACTGTACATTCTACACTTTCTTCATCTGTCAATGGACATTTAGGTCGTTTCTCTATCTTGGCTATTGTGAATATGTTACGATAAACATGGGAGTATATACATATCTCTTCAAGATCCTGATTTCAATTCTTATGAATGTTTATCCAGAAATGAGATTACTGGATCATATATTGATTCTTTTTTTGAATTTTTTGAGGAACCTCCATACTGTTTGCCACAGTGGCTGTACCACTTTACATTCCCACCAACAGTGTATAAGGATTCCAATTTCTCCACATTCTTGGCAACACTTAGATTGTGGTTTTTTGAGAGTAGCCAACCTGAGAGATGTGAGGTGATATCTCATTGTGGTTTTGATGTACATTTCCCTGATGATTAGTGATATCGAGCATATTTTCATATAAGTGTTGGCCATTTGTCTGTAATCTTTGGAGAAATGTCTGTTCAAGTCCCTTGCCCATTTTTCAATCTGGTTGTTTTCTTGGTATTGAGGTTTGAATTCCTTATATGTTCTAGATACTAACTCTTCATTAGATATATGGTTTGCAAACACTTTTTGTCATCCTGTTGGTTTTGCCTTTACTCTTTGGATTGTTTCCTTTGCTGTGCAGAAGCTTTTTTGTTCGGTGTAGTCCCACTTACATATTTTTGTTTTCATTGTTTGTGCTTTGGATGTCATATTCAAGGAATCATTGCCAAGACCAATGTTGAGAAGCTTTCCCTCTATGTTTCTTCTAGGGTTTTTTCAGTTTCAGGTTTTACGTTTAACTTTCTAATGCATTTTGAGTTGACTTTTGTTTATGGTAAAGATAAGGGTCCCATTTCATTCCTTTGCCTGTGGACAGTTTTTCCAACGCCACTTATCAGAGATACACAATCCTTTCCCCATTGTGTGTTCTTGGTGCTTTTGAAGATTAGTTGCCTGTATATGAATGGGTTTATTATTGCATATAAGTTCTAATGAGTGTTAAACTTTATGATTGCTGTAACTGCATATCAGCTGATTTTTAGTTACTTCATTCATATATATTCATCCATTCATCATTTGTTCATTCCTTCATTTTAGGTCAACATATATATGATACCCATTTTGTGCCAGGTACCGTTGAAAGTACACACAAATTAGTACACTTAATTTTCATAAAATTTGTAACTGGTAGAAACTTAAATTGGACCACATTAAATTGTCAGTGTCCAACCATTTTTTGGCCAACAAAAATGGCACTTTCATGTGGTTCCACTTAATATTATTCCCATTTTATAGATGGTGAAACTGAGGCCATAAAGGTTAAGTAATTTGCCTAAAGTCACATAGCTATTAAGTGACAGAGCCAATATTCAAATCCAGGCAGTCTGGCTCCAAAATCCATGCTGCTGCTTGAATTTTATATTCCAGTTGAATTAGTTGATATTGAAACATGGGCTATTTATGGGCCTAAAGAATCCCTACAGCGTGTGCTTCTCTGAATTTATGAAACATCTGATACGGTTTGGAATCCTTCATTCTTCATCCACCTTATTTAATGTCTGTCTGTAGAGGCAGTACAAAAGGAGTTGAAAGTGACCATTCATGAGGGGAATGGATGGTTTAAAATTATCCCAATGGAATATGAGTTACGAGGTACACCTTAGAAAAAGTGAAGGATTTCAGGAAAACTACCTTTGTGACTTAAATTCTTAATTGTTTGTTGTTAACACAAAAAATTTGGTAGGGAAATGGATTGACAGTTTCAGGTTGGTTCATTACAGATATTCAAGCTTCTTTTGAAAATAAATGAAACTTATGGGGGACATTGTTATGCCTGGAGATGATAAAAATCCACTTTCTACCCAACTCACATTCCTTCACAGGGATAAGGGAAAACATAGAAAAATGTTATCCATAGTGGTCGAGAATTATAAGTAGACATATGGCTTGTGTCTGGGTCAGGTAAGGAAAAGGTGTTTCTCCTTTTCTTTTAAATTATAAAGTTCTAGGGTACATGTGCACAATGTGCAGGTTTGTAACATAGGTATACATGTGCCATGTTGGTTTGCTGCACCTATTAACTTGTCATTTACATTAGGTATATCTCCTAACGCTATCCCTCCCCCAGCTCCCCATCCCACAACAGGCCCCAGTGTGTGATGTTCCCCCACCCCTTGTCCAAGTGTTCTCATTGTTCAGTTCCCACCTATGAGTGAGAACATGTGGTGTTTGGTTTTCTGTCCTTGAGATAGTTTGCTGAGAATGATGGTTTCCAGCTTCACCCATGTCCTTGCAAAGGACATGAACTCATCCTTTCTTATGGCTGCATAGTATTCCATGCTCTCTCCTTTTCTCTTAAATGTTTATTTCCATCATGTGACATGGAAATAGATGGGCGGGAAGTCACACTGGATCATGTGTGTGTGTGTACACGTGCATGCTTGTATGAATTCAGGGTGTTTCTACATGCACATGTGTAAGTGCTTGCTTTCCAGGCCTACTGGACTAATGAGGACTATTTGAGTTAAACAATTGTCAGAAACTTGTAACATGAATTGGTTAAAGTTCAGAAGGGAATAATGGGGACCACAAGAAGGAAGTCAGGGTTTAGAGCTAGGGCATTTGCTTTTAAAAAAAGGAACTATATTGCACTTGCTGGCCAGAGGCGGCCAGGAGCCCTGGAAGATGAGGACTAAAGTTGGGTGGAGCTGATGACTAATTATAGCCAATTTGCTCTGTTGCTCAGAGCTGATGTACAGAGGCCAAGAACAGGTCCCTGAACTTGGGACTGTGCCCTGGGGATAGAGGATGAAGGGTCATCAGGGATCTTTAGGATATGAACACAGGGCTGGAGAGGGAAATTTGAATCCAGAAAATCAATAGGATCAATAATGTAGTGTAAACTTTTCTTCAGAAATAATTTTGTAACTTTTTTTTTTTTTTTACTAATAGTTTTGTGAAGAATTTCCAAATCCATTTGAAAAACTTTGTTGTTAATTAGTAAAATAGTGGAGTTTTTTTGGACTCAAGGAAGCTAGTGGACTTATCCTGTTAGCCCATTAACACATGCTTGTGGGCAGAGCCTGTACTTCATCTGACCCTTGATGTTACAAGGACTTAGGACTGTGCCCCATGGCTTGTGATTCATGTGTTTAGAGAGAGAAAATCCCATGATTTCTCTGAATCTAAGCCCTGCTCATTGGGCATCATCCTTTTGCCAGGAACCTTCCCAAGAGCAGGCTATGATTCTTCTGTCATTCCCACATTCAATCAGTTGTGAAGCCTGTGCCTGTTACCGGGCCTCTCTGATTCAGTGCCTCCGTTACCTCTGATCCATGTTCAGGCAATAGCTTCTCTATAGGTCTTCATAACTTCTGCAGCAAACTGTTACTCCAACTCATTCTTTCCTGTTGCCATATTAATATCCCAATGGTAAATCTTCTGTCCCTCTTAAAAACTTTCATTGCCTCCTCAGTCTCTCAAATTAATACATCTCTGTCATTCAGCATTCAACCTCTGTCACCTGCACTCACAAGCATAGAACTGGTCACATTTTTTTAAATGTCTGTTTTTTATAATTGTCTCCCCCACCAGACTGTAAGGTGTATGGGAGCAGCAATTGTGCCTGTTTTGCTTATTTTTGTACTTTTAGCCCCTTGCCAGGTATGTGGAAGGGATGTGCTGAATAAATTAGCTTTTCCAAACTTACCTCTTAATCATTCTCCTAATATGATTCCAACCCACCTGGACCATTTACTATTTTCTGAATATGCCCTATGCTTTCTTATCTTCCCTCTGTTCATGTTCTATTAACACAGCTGCCAGTTATTGAGTAACAGTGATATTATGGTTGAAAGCCTACACTACACTCACACAGTTGATGCAATTTCAACTTACACATTATTATTTATAGGATCCTGGGCAAGTTTCCTAGCTCCTGTGAATCTTGCCTTTTGGCTTTTCCACTTATGAAGTGGGAATCTAGTAATTCCCACCCCATAGTTTTGTATGAGGATCAGATGAGCCAGTACACAGTTTGAAAGCCTTGGTACATGCCCAGTATGGGTTGCGATTGTTATATTGCATGCTAGGCTCTTCATAGACCTGGCTGTAGTTCTCAAAGCAGCCTGTGGGAAAGGTACTGGTGGTTTCATTTTAGAGATGAAGAAATGGAGGCTCAGAAAGGCTTAGTTGCCTGCAGCTGGTGAGTAATAGAGCAGGATTCTGGCCTAGGGCTGCTCATGCCAAACCTGGCTTTTTCTACTGTCCCCGCTCATTTCCACTCATAGGAATTGCATCTATCCTTTGAAGCTCCCCACAAATGCCATCACTTCCAAGAGAGCTGTTTTGATTCTCTCCTGGTCTGATACCTTCTCCCATGCATGATGTTCTTATCTTTGTCAATAGTAGCATACTTAGAGATCTGGGTTTTTGTGGGTAGCTCTACCCATGAGACAGGCTTGAGAATGCCTGCCTCTCCACTGAATTCCTATAAATTTGCTATCTGGCCATATTGTTTTAATTCTTTCTTTACTATACTTTAGTCCAAGTAGACTCTAAAAGCCTTTCTCTGGGGCATACCCAGAGATCAGCCATATAAACTATTCTCTTCTGGTCCAAATTTGTTTCCCTTCAGCAAAAAGGTCCTCATCCCAACAACCTTTTAGTCTGGACGTATGAAGTCTGAAGTGCTTCTGTACCCTTTCGCTACCTTACTGTAGAATCACAAACATATCAAACTGTGAAACCATTGAGCAGGCCTTGCTCTCTTTTTGCATAGGAATGGACCCAAGGAGCAGGGAATGTATAGTTACCAGAAACTTAGTATAGACCCAGCATGATATTTAGTTATCAATAATACAGAGAAGGAAACTTGGACCTTGTTTTCAAGAAATTTAGTTGGTTCCAGGCACCAAGCACTGAACTAAGTGCTTTATTAACATGATCTAATCCATTCCCTGGGGGCTGCTGGAGCTGTTGGCTGACTGCGTTTACCCTCCGGATCTCTCATCCTAGGTTTTCATACTCTGCACACCATCCTCGGGGTCCACTGTCTCCCTTTGCATAACCTGCTGCACTGCATTGACAGTGGAGTGTTGCTTCTCACTGAAACAGCTGTCGTAAGGCTCATGAAAGGTAAGAGGCCCTGAGTTTGCCAGAGTGCTAGTTCCAGTCAGAGCACCGCCAAGGCTAGCTTCTTGGGCGTGCAACCTGTGCAGTCACAAAGAGCCTGGCTGCACTAAGAGTCCCCTTTTCAGTTTAATGCTGCATTACATCTTGAAATTCTTAGTAATATTTGAACAAGGGCTTGCTCATGTTCATGTTATGCTGAGCCCCACAAATTATACAGCTGGTCCTGTGAGCACAATCCATTCCCTGTAATCATCTTTTGGGCCCATTTAAAGTGTCTTAGCCCTTCAAGAGGTCCTAAGGGACTTTACAATCCACATACAACTATTAGATTCCTTTTCTGTGCAAGAGGGCACTTGAGGCTAGGAGCCTCTGCAGGCTCGTTTCTCAAGAAAATGTCACGAAATGGCTTACTTTCAGCTATTAACGCTGTCGTTTCAAAGTTAGACTAGAAATGCAAGGAAAATTATTGAAAGGGGCAATGCTTATATGGATTTGAACTTTAAATTCTGTAGTATAATCACTCAATTCAATTGTATTTTAAGATGATTTTTGTTTATATGAAAGCATTTGTCATTCCTCAAGGTACCTTGTTTTAAGTTAGTCAATAAAATTGCTTTGTACTTGGCAGCCTGTTACAGAAAAATCCCTTTTTATTCAGAGAGTCAGAGTAAAATTTCCAAAATGCTGTTAGATTAGCTTCAGACTACACAGTTGGGATATGTCTTATCAAGATGAACCACTCAAGTATTAATATTAACTTGCTGAAGTATCAAAACAGGTATTTGTTTCATTTGCCAATCTCTAACTTTTTTGTAGATCTGGACAATACAGAGAAAAATGAAAAACTGAAATTCAGTATCATTTTGCGGCTTCCTCCGGTAATCCTGAGTTACATTTTATTTTCTCCCTAAGTTTTGGCATGACCCTCCTTCAATTTCTTCTTGCAAGAAGAGCATTTACTTGCTTTGGGTTAAAGTCAATTGAATCGTTTCACTTTTCAATGCTTCCAAGAAATCCCACCCGTCCCCAGCCCTCTGTCAGCTGTTTCCCACTGGGCCTACAAAGCACTTGCTCCTCTGGCTCTGCACTGCCTTGGCACAGTCCAGTGAGAACATTAAGCCATTTTCGCCTCTTAGGAAACCACACTAATATTTACATCTGAGTCTGAGAGGGAGGGAGAGGGGAAACGTGCTTTTGCATTTAAACAGATTTAAATTGGATACATTTGAACACAGGTGAGGACAGAAGGTTCTAGAACGGTATTTCCCCTTACTGCATTTCTACCATGGTAGGAAGACATTCCCGGGTGAAAGGAAGAATGAGAAACACAAGGGAATATCAACACTCAGAGTCAGAGATACTATGAAAATATGAAATTCCACAGCAGGGTCTTTCGAGCCTCTAACTCTGCAAACTTCCTGACCTGAAGCCAGCTCCATCTGCTGTGTACACGCCTTGCACACTTGCACCTCTGGCACTGTCCTCTCACGAACGGCTGTCTGTTGTCTTTCTGGACCTAATCGCCCTTCTCTGTAGTAGCCCTTCCCCCTCACTCACAGGCTTACTGAAGCAAAGGCAAGAATAGAAAACAAAGCATATTTTCCATAGCTAGATCTCTCTGGGGAACATTGCTGAATATTTAGTTTGGTCTCCAAATCTGTTTATTTCCCCAGTACTCTTAGGGAATTAAAATTTTCTAGGTGAGACAATGGCAGAGAAGTTGATATAAACATGCGTACACCCCTTAGTTTCCTGTCAAAACATCAGAGTTGGCATGCCCATCTCTGGTTTTGAAGAGCAGCGGATAAACTCCATTTCAGTAAAAGGGTTTGGCAACATCAGTGTATAAACCACTTTCCTCAATGTAGCATTTGAGAGAGTATTTACTCCCTCATTGAAACTTCATAGGAACATGGCATTTCTCCAAGGGTCCTTATCATCAAGGGCCTGTCTTAGGCTAACCAGCTACTTTGGAATAATGCTTTTATAATTATGAATAGATATAAGGTATGTTTACTTAATATAGTGTGCTGTATATTCTCTACTTTTTTTCAATTTGCATAATAGCTTATTGGTCAGAAGATTTGTAGACTTTGGGATCATCCTATGAGTTCTAACATCATTTCACGGAACCACGTGACGCGACTGCTTCAGAACTATAAGAAACAGGTGGGTTTCTCTGAAAGCACAGCCAACTAAATGTTTTTAGGATCCTGTTTGCCCGTGACAACATATCTATATGGACAGCAATTATAGTTCTTATCACTTTATTTTAAAATTGTGCTTATTGTGGAGAACCAACTTACACCTGAAGTGGTTTCCCTTTTAGCCTCGGAATTCTATGATTGACAAGTCATCGTTCAGTGTAGAATTTCTGCCTCTGAACTACTTCATTGAAATTCTGACAGATATAGAGTCCTCCAATCAAGGTAATTTACTCCCTGTTCTCAGGGTCTTTCCACTTTTCCCTTGACACATCAGTCCTTCCCTATTCACTTCTGTGAACTGACACATCAGTCCTTCCCTATTCACTTCTGTGAACTGTTTTCTTTCCAAAATCCTTTTACATACAAGTAGGCCCTTATAGCAGTTGGTTTACATTAGCAGTACACAATTTACTACCTAAATTACCAAATAATCACCTCTGAAGTTTTAAAAGAGTCAAGAGGTTTAAAGTCCATTTGGTTGATGCAAATGTTCTTGGTGCTGAAGTTTAATAAAATTTAAAAACACATTCTCAAAAAAATCATTTTACTAAAATATAATTATGATTTTAATGAGCTGTGAGCACAAAGTTATAAATGTTTCATGGCCCCATAGTAACTCTTTTTCCCTGCCCCCTCCCCATGTTTTTCCAGCCCTGTATCCTTTTGAAGGACATGACAATGTGGATGCAGAATTTGTAGAGGAAGCAGCTCTGAAACACACCACAATGCTTTTAGGCTTATGAAAAAGAAAACGCAATTGGATCTGCTGCTGCCATTTTAATCTTGCTCATTAACCTTACTCCTGTTGAGAATCCTTTAGCAATATTTAAAATTGGTAACAAAACTAAGAAATTGTTCAGCCATTTGAGTTTCAGGTTGGTACACGTTCAGACAGAACTATAACTGCTGTATCACATTCCAATTTTGAATAGTCATTGAGCAACCAAGTGTAGAGAAATGATAAATGGTCTAAGAAGGCATACAGTGGCATAAACTATGCTCTTCCTAGTAGCTTAATAGGCCACAAGCTAGTTGCACTCTGAAATAAAATATGCTTTAAAAATGTAGGGAACAGTGCTTAGAAAAGCAAAAACGAGGTGTGTCATTGAAATAAGAAGAAAATTAAATGTTATGTAAGAACACTATTTGGAAAGAGATTCCTTTTAAAAACTGAGTTTGTACTAAATCAGATTTGCCATGTCCAGCACAGAATAATTTGTACTTAGTATTTACAGCAGGGTTTGTCTTTGTGAATTCAGATGAAATGTATTTAATTTTTTTATATTTATAAAACGTTGATTTAGGAATATTTTGTCATTAAAAAACCTGAAAACAAAGTTTTGGCCTGACTTTCCCTGTTGTTTGAATGTAGCCTTTTTATTGAAGCCAAGAATCATAAGTCTATGAACTTTTTTTTTTTCAAAGGCCACCATGTGACACCTAACTCATTCTACCATTTCCTTTTTTCACTTTTCTATAGTGATTTCATTCTAACCCACAAATACAGTTGCAGCCCAAGGTCAGCCCACAACCCTTTGCTTTTCTGTCTGTCTTCAGACTGAACTTGAGATTTTAATGATTATAAATATCATTAGCTGGTATGATCATTCAACTTCCTGTCTAAAATAATTTTGTTCTAAAAATTGTCCTCTCTTATAGAATTACCCTTTTTGGTCAAATACTTCATGGTCACCAATGACTAGGCTCAAAATCTTGGAGCCTAGTCAATGCAATGCTGATTCTTTCTCTTGATAAGGTCATTATCTTTCAATCCCTGCTTTCATTCATTTCTTTGCATACCTGGATTGTTCTAGCTGCTCCCTAAGGTCTAAATTTATCTTAAATATATTTGAGAAAAACACTAGTTTGATCTGGTCACTCTGCTCATAATCTTTTAATAACTTGCCATTCATTATAGGATAAAATTCAAACTCCTTGACATGCAAAGTATCCCAAATTCCTGCCTTATACAATATGAACATTTTCTTCCAGCCAGGTCAGTTCATTGGGCCTTGAACACAATTCTTGTCTTAGTTCCAAGCCTTGCTTTAGGTTATTTCGCACACCTGGATTCCCTTCTCGTCTGTTAAAATCTTATTCATGCTTACGAGTCAGATAAACAGTTCTGTGATCCAGGCCATTCTAGCACCTGGTGGCATCTTCCTTCTGAGCCAGTATCATGCATTGTAATATTTAAGTATCCCTCCCTTTGTGATGTTATTTTTCTATTCTTAGGTTGCTCAAACTTCCTATGTGTGTATTTTTGAATCCCTAATGAGGTTACTAATTCCTACAATACAGGAACTATGTTTAAATATGCAGTATTTCTTATTTTCAAAGGCAATTCCAAGTAATTGCTTTATGACTCACCAAGCAGGTTAGATTTAGGCTGAGAGAGATTAAATTTCTTTTAAATCTGGCAGGATTAGGACCTTGTACAGATGAATTTAGTAAAATAAAGGGATGGAATATTTCTCACTCCCAGAGTTGCAAAATAAAATTCATAACGCTACCAGTATGAAATATACTTTCACCCCCTTCCCTCCAGAAACACCGCTGGCCCAGCTAAACAGTCATGCAGCCATGTCATGGGCTTGAGAAACAGCCCTGTGCCCACCCCTGGCAGACATACCCCCCAAGCCTGCTGAGCAGCTGTGTGCCCATGAACTGGACCTGAGAAATGGCCCCATGGGCTACCCCTAATAGACATGATCCCAGGCTAGCTGAGCAGCCTTGCACCCACATACTGGGCTTGAGAAGCAGCTCCATGGGCTGCTCCCAGGCTGGCTGAGCACCTATGTGCCTGTGTCCTGAGCCAGAGAAACAGTCCTGTGGACCACCCTCAGCAGACACATACCCAGGCTAGCTGAGATGCTGTATGACCATGTCCCAGGCCTGAGAAACAGCCCTGTGAGGTGTCCCTACCAAACATGCCTCCAGGCCAGCTGAACAGCTGTGCGTCTGCATACCAGGCCTGAAAAACAGCCCCATAGGATGCTTCTCATAGGCACATGTTCTGGCCTGCCAAGCAGACTTGCACCTGTGCCCTAGGCCTGATGATAAACAGCCCTGTGGGCCACTATCAGCAAATGTGCCCCTAGGCCAGCCATGCAGCCTTGTGCCTGCATTCTGGGCGTGAGAAACAGCACCATGGGCTGCCCTTGGCAGACACGTCCCTAGGCTGAGCAACCACATGCCCATGTTCCTAGCCAAAGTAAAAGCTCCGTGGCTCCAACTCCAGCAAGCCAGACTCCAAGCTGACTGATCCACCATGTGCAGGCATCTGCCCTCAACTTGAAAAATAGCCTGGTGAGCCCACCCCAGTTGCCACATACTTTCTCAATCTAGGCCACTGAGAAACATCACTAGTGTGGATTGCAGCTGAAGAAACTTTAAAGATAGCACATTAGTCTCCTTCCATCTAGAATGAAGGCCAATGCACTCCACTGAACTGACACCCCACAACTCATTTATACAAATAAGTCTTTCCCTATGAAACCTCCATAAAATTGGAAGAGCTGACTTTTCCACCAGATGCGTAGAAATCAATGTAAGGACATATCAAACATGAAAAAGTAAAGAAACATGACACCTTCAAAGGAAAACAATAATTCTCCAGTAACAGACCCCAATTATAACAAAATATAGGAAATGCCAAAAAATCAAAATAATAATCCTAAGGAAACTCAGATTCAAGAGAATACAGATACATAATTCAACAAAATCAGGAAAACAATTCATGATTTGAATGAGAAATCCAACAAAGAACCAAACAAATCCTAGTTGAAGGATTCAATGAATGAAAAACACAATTGAGGGCTGCAACAAGACTAAACCAAGCAGAAGAAAGAATCTCTAAACTTCAAGTATTTTGAAATAATATAGGCAGACAAAGTAAAAAGAATAAAAAGGAATGAAGAAAGCCTATAGGATTTATGGAAAACTATTAAGTGAACAAGTAATCATATTATGGGCATTCCAAAAGGAGAAGATAAGGGAAAAGATGAGGGAAACATATGTAATGAATAGAAAACTTCACAAGTCATGAGGGAGGGGTGGACATCCAGGTCCAGGAAGCTAAAAGAACCACAAATAGATTCAAGCCAAACAAGTCATCTCCAAGGCACATTGTAGTCAAATTATCAAAAGGCAACAATAAAGAATGCTAAAAGCAGCAAGAAAAAAATGTCAAGTCACATATAAGGTAAACCCCATTAGATTAATAGCAGATTGCTCAGCATAAAACTTACAGACTAGGAGAGAATGGGTTGATATCATCAAAGTACTGAAAGGAAAAAGAAAAGCCAACAATATTATATCTAGAAAAGCTATCCTCCACAAATGAAGGAGAAATAAAATATTTCACAGACAAACTAAAACTAAGGACATCTATCACCACTAGACAGGCCTTACATGAAATCCCATAAGAAATACTCAAGGGAGTCTTACATCTGGAAGTGAAAAGACAATCACCATCCTCATGAAAATATGTGAAACTGGCTGGACATGGTTGCTCACACCTGTAATCTTAGCACTTTGAAAGCCTGAGGTGGGGAGGATCGCTTGAAGCCACAAGTTCAAGGCTGGCCTGCAAAACATAGTGAGACTCTGTCTCTACAGAAAAAAAAAAAAAAAAAAAAAAATTAAAAACATGCAAAACTGGCAAACTCATCCGTAGAGCCAATACACAAAAATAAAGGACTCAAACCTTATTACTACAGAAAACCATCTACCCACAAAAGTAAATAAGAGGAAGGGACAAAGAATAAATAAAACAACCAGAAAACAATCAATAAAATGACAGGAGTAAGTCCTCACCTGTCAATAATAACCTAAAATGTAAATGGATTAAATCCCCCATTTAAAATATGTAGACTCAGTGGGTGGATCATGGCAGATGGGATGCAGGACTAGATTGCAGCTCCAGAAGAGAAGCATGCAGAGGCTTGCATTATGAATATTAGCTTCAGATCGACTACAAGAACAGACCATCAATCCTGAGAGGACCCACAGATCCTCTGAAGGAAGCAGACTGCTCCTGCAGGACCTGGGAGACACCCCAAATACTGTGAGTGCCCCAATCGTGGAAGTGGGAAACGGAGACCCTCCTCTCCCAGACACACACCCCCATGGAGAAGCTGAATGTCTGTTTGTGGGAGAAGTTCCCGACCTTACCTGGAACTGAGACAAGTTAGAGTCGCGCCGAGTGAAATACAGGGGTAAAGGAAGTAGCAGAAAGGCACTGGGAGCTCGCTGGATCCCCAAGCAGCCCATTCCTGCCTGGCACCACAGGGATCCATCAGGAGGGCGGCCAGAGGAGCAGGGGGTAAGACTCCACAGGGAGAAGGACTTCTCTAGCTGAACTTTGTAACAATTTGAACGGGGCCAGAAGCCTCCTGGCCAGAATTTGGAGAGAGTGCGAAACCGGCTTGCAGACTTCACAGGCGGGGAAAGAACTAAAGCCCTTTTCTTTTGCAGCTGGGAGGCGGAAAGCCTTGGGCAAGTTTTCAAGCCCAACTTGCCCTCCGCCTGGAAACAGACTTTGGGCTATTGTGGGTGGCACCGTGGGAGTGAGACTAGCCTTTCAGTTTGTATGGGAGCTGGGTGAGGCCTATGACTGCTGGCTTTCCTTCACTTCCCTGACAACCTGCATGACTCAGCAGAGGCAGCCGTAATCCTCCTAGGTACGCAAATCCAGTGACCTGGGAATCTCAACCCCCTCCACCACAGCAGCTGCAGCAAGACCTGCCCAAGGAGAGTCTGAGCTTAGACACACCTAGCCCCATCCCCATCTGATAGTCCTTCCCTACCCACCCTGGTAGTGGAAGGCAAAGGACATATAATCTTGGGAGTTCTAGGGCCACAGCCACCTCTGGTTCCTCTCCACACTACTATAGCTAATGCTTTCTGGAAAGTGCTATCTCTTTCTGGTGGGAGGAGGCCAACCAGCACAAAAATAGAGCATTAAGCCACCAAAGCTAAGGACCCCCATGGAGTCCACTGCACCCTATGCCACCTCCACCAGAACAGGCACTGGTAACCATGGCTAAGAGACCCATAGATGGTTCACATCACAGGACTCTGTAGACAACCCTCAGTACCAGCCTGGAGCCAGGTAGATTAGCTGGGTGGCTAGACCCAAGAGAGAGACAACAGTCACTGTGGTTCGGCTCACAGGAAGCCACATCCACAGGAAAAGGCAGAGAGTACTACATCAAGGGAACACCCTGTGGGACAAAAAAAATTTGAACAATAGCCTTCAGCCTTAGACCTTCTCTCTGACAGAGCCTACCCAAATGAGAAGGAACCAGAAAACCAACCCTAGTAATATGACAAAACAAGACTGGTCAACACCCCCCCAAAATCACATTAGTTCACCAGCAATGGATCCAGACCAAGAAGAAATACCTGATTTACCTGAAAAAGAATTCAGGAGGTTAGTTATTAAGCTAATCAGGGAAGGATCAGAGAAAGGTGAAGTCCAATGCAAGGAAATCCAAAAAATGATACAAGAAGTGAAGGGAGAAATATTCAAAGAAATAGACAGCTTAAAGAAAAAACAAAATTCAGGAAACTTTGGACACACTTTCAGAAATGCAAAATGCTTTGGCAAGTCTCAGCAATAGAATTGAACAAGTAGAAGAAAGAAATTCAGAGCTCAAAGACAAGGTTTTCAAATTAACCCAATCCAATGAAGACAAAAAAATAAAATATGAACAAAGCCTCCAAGAAGTCTGGAATGATGTTAAACAACCAAACTTAAGAATGATCAGTGTTCCTGAGAAAGAAGACAATTCTAAAAGCTTGGAAAACGTATTTGGGGGAATAATCGAGGAAAATTTCCCTGACCTTGCTAGAGACCTAGACAGGCAAACACAAGAAGCACAACGAACACCTGGGAAATACATCACAAAAAGATCTTTGCCTAGGCACATTGTCATCAGGTTATCCAAAGTTAAGACAAAGGAAAGAATCTTAAGAGCTGTGAGAGAGAAGCACCAGGTAACCTAGAAAGGAAAACCTATCAGATTTAACAGCAGACTTCTCAGCAGAAACCCCACAAGCTAGAAGGGATTGGGGGTCTTGTCTTCAACCTCCTCAAACAAAACAAATATCAGCCAAGAATTTGGTATCCAGCAAACCTAAGCATCACATATGAAGGAAAGATATTTTCAGACAAACAAATGCTGATCAAATTCACCATTACCAAGCCACCACTACCAGAACTGCTAAAAGGAGCTCTAAATCTTGAAACAAATCCTAGAAACACATCAAAACACAATCTCATTAAAGCATAAATCACACAAGACTTATAAAACAAAAATACAAGTTAAAAAAAATAACAAAAAAATTCCAAAAGTACACAGGCAACAAAGAGCATGATACCTCACATGGTACCTCACATTTCAATACTAACATTGAATCTAAATGGCCTAAATGCTCCACTTCCTAAACATATATGCACCTAACACTGGAGCTCCCAAATTTATAAAACAATTACTAATAGGCCTAAGAAATGAGATAGACAGAAACACCATAATAGTGGGGGACTTGCAAAACTCCACTGACAGCACTTAGGGAGGTCAACAAGACAGAAGGTCAACAAAGAAACAATGCGTTTTAACTATACCCTGGAACAAATGGACTTAACAGATACATACAGAACATTTCGTCTAACAGCCACAGAATACACATTCTATTCAATAGTGCATGGAACTTTCTCCAAGATAGACCATATGATAGGCCATAAAACAAGCCTCAATACATTTAAGAAAATTTAAGTTATATCAAGCACTCTCTTAGACCACAGTGAAATAAAACTGGAAATCAGTTCCAAAAGGAACCTTCAAAACCATGCAAATACATGGAAATTAAATAACCTGCTCCTGAATGAGCATTGGGTCAAAAACAATCAACATGGAAAATAAAAAATTCTTCGAACTGAATGACAATAAATGACACAACCTATCAAAACCTCTGGAATACACCTAAGGTATAGTAAGAGGAAAGTTCATAGCCCTAAACGCCTATATCAGAAAGTCTGAAAGAGCACAGACAATCTAAGTTCACACTTCAAAGATCTAGAGAAACAAGAACAAGCCAAACCCAAATCCAGCAGAAGAAAGGAAATAACCAAGATCAGAGCAGAACTAAACAAATTGAAACAAACAAAAATACAAAAGATAAATGAAACAATAAGTTGTTTCTTTGAAAAGGTAAATAAAATTGATAGGCCATTAGCAAGATTAACCAAGAAAAGAAGAGAGAAAATCCAAATAACCTCACACTGAGAAACGAAAAGGAGATATTACAACTTACACCACTGAAGTACAAAAGATCGTTCAAGGCTAATATGAACGCCTTTATGCACATAAACTAGAAAACATAGAAGAGATGGATAAATTCTTGGAAAAATAAAACCTTCTTAGCTTAAATCAGGAAGAATTAGACACCCTGAACAGACCAATAACAAGCAGCAAGATTGAAACGGTAGTTTAAACATTACCAACAAAAGGCTGGGCGCGGTGGCTCATGCCTGTAGTCCCAGCACTTTGGGAGGCCGAGGCGGGTGGATCACTTGAGGTCAGGAGTTTGAGACCAGCCTGGCCAATGTGGCAAAACTCTGTCTCTACTAAATACACAAACATTAACCAAGTGTGGTGGTGCATGCCTGTAGTCCCAGCTACTCTGGAGGCTCAGGCAGGAGAATCACTTGAACCCAGGAGGCGGAAGTTGCAGTGAGCTGAGATCACACCACTGCACTCCAGCCTGGACAAGAGTGAAACTCTGTCAAAAAAATTACCCCCACAAAAAAGTCCAGTACCAGATGGATTCACAGCAGAATTCTACCAGACATTCAGAGAAGAATTGGTACCAATCCTTTTGACACTATTCCATAGGCTAGAGAAAGAAGGAACCCTCCCTAATCCATTCTATGAAGCCAACATCGCCCTAATACCAAAACCAGGAAAAGACACAACCAAAACAGAAAACTACAGACCAATATCCTTGATGAACATAGATGCTAAAATCCTTAACAAAATACTAGCTAACTGAATCCACAAGATATCAAAAAAAGAATCCACCATAATCAAGTAGGTTTCATACCAGGGTTGCAGGGATGGTTTAACATACGCAAGCCAGTAAATGTGATAAACCACATAAACAGAATTAAAAACAAAAATTACATGATCATCTCAATAGGTGCAGAAAAAGCATTTGACAAAATCCAACATTGCTTTATGATTAATATCCTTAGCAAAATTGGCATACAAGGGACATACCTTAATGTAATAAAAGCCATCTATGACAAACCCACAACCAACATAATACTGAATGGGGAAAAGTTGAAAGCATTCCCTCTGAGAACTGGAACAAGACAAGGATGCCCACTCTCACCACTCCTCTTCAACACAGTACTGGAAGTCCTAGCCAGAGCAATCAGGCAAAAGAAATAAAGGATATCCAAATCGATAAAGAGGTAGTCAAATTGTCCCTGTTTGCTGACAATATGATTGTTTACCTTGAAAACCCTAAAGACTCCTCCAGAAAGCTCCTGGAACTGATAAAAGAATTCAGCAAAGTTTCCAGATACAAGATTAATGTACACAAATCAGTAACTCTTCTATACACCAATGGTGACCCAGCTGAGAATCAAATTGAGAACTCAATCCCTTTTATAATAGCTGCAAAAAAAAAAAAAAAAAAAAAACAAAAACGTAGGAATATACCTAACAAAGGAGTCGAAAGACTTCTACAAGGAAAACTGCAAAACACTGCTGAAAGAGATCATAGACAATACAAACAAATGGAAACACATCCCATGCTCATGGATGGGTAGAATCAATATTGTGAAAATGACCATACTGCCAAAAGCAATCCACAAATTCAATGCAATCCCCATCAAAAAACTACCATCATTGTTCACAGACTTAGAAAAGACAATTCTAAAATTCATCTAGAACCAAAAAAGAGCCTGCATAGCCAAAGCAAGACTAAGCAAAAAGAGCAAATCTGAAGGCATCATATTACCTGATTTCAAACTATATTATAAGGCCATAGTCACCAAAACACCATGGTACTGGCATAAAAATAGGCACATAGACCAATAGAACAGAACAGAGAACACAGAAATAAACCCAAATACTTACAGCTAACTGATCTTTGATAAAGCAAACAAAAACATAAAGTGGGGAAAGGACACCCTTTTCAACAAATAGTGCTGGAATAATTGGCTAGCCACATGTAGGAGAATAAAAGTGGATCTTCATTTCTCACCTTATACAAAAATCAACTCAAAGTGGATTAAGGACTTAAGACCTGAAACTATAAAAATTCTAAAACATAACATTGGAAAAACACTTCTAGACATTGGCTTAGGCAAGGATTTCATGACCAAAACCCCAAAAGAAAATGCAATAAAATCAAAGATAAATAACTGGGACCTAATTAAACTAAAGAGCTTTTGCACAGCAAAAGGAACAGTCAGCAGAGTAAACAGACAACCCACAGAGTGGGAGAAAATCTTCATAATCTATACATCTGACAAAGGACTAATAACTAGAATCTACAACAAACTCAAACAAATCAGTAAGAAAAAAAAATCCCATCAAAAAGCAGGCTAAGGACATGAACAGACAATTCTCAAAAGAAGATATACAAATGGCCAACAAACATATGAAAAAATGCTCAACATCACTAATAATGAGAGAAATCCAAATCAAAACCACAATGCGATACCACCTTACTGCTGAAAGAATGGCCATAATCAAAAAAAGAAAAAAACAGTAGACGCTGGCATGGATTCGGCGATCAGGGAATCCCACTTACACTGCTGGTGGGAATGTAAACTAGTACAACCACTATGGAAAACAGTGTGGAGATTCCTTAAAGAATTAAAAGCAGAACTACCATTTGATCCAACAATCCCACTACTGGGTATCTATGTAGAGGAAACAAAGTCATTATTCGAAAAAGATACTTGCACATGCATTTTTATAGCAGCACAATTCACAATGGCAAAATCATGGAACCAACCCAAATGCCCATCAATCAATGAGTGGATAAAGAAACTGTGATACATATATATAGACACACACACACACACACACACACACACACACACACACACACACACGGAATACTACTCAGTCATAAAAGGGAATGAATTAACAGCATTTGCAATGACCTGGATGAGACTTGAGACTATTATTCTAAGTGAAGTTACTCAGGAATGGAAAACCAAACATCATATGTTCTCAATGATATGTGGGAACTAAGCTATGAGGACACAAAGGCATAAGAATGATACAATGGACTTAGGTGACTTCGGGGGGGAGTGGGAGGGGGCAAGGAATAAAAGTCAACATATATGGTGCAGTGTATACTGCATGGGTGATGGGTGCACCAGGATCTCACAAATCACCACTAAAGAACTTATTCCTATAACCAAATACCATTTGTAACCCAATAACTTATGGAAAAATTAAATAAAATTATACTTAAAAAATAAATTATATCAAGTGGCTGATTGGATTAAAGAAAACTAAGACCTAACTGTATGCTGCCTACAAGAAACTCACCTCACTTGTAAAGTCACACATAGACTGAAAGTGAAGGGATAGAAAAAGATATTTCAAGCACATGAAAACCAAAAGTGAGCAGGAGTAGCTATATTTATATGAGACAAGACAAACTTCAAGTCAAAAGCTCTAAAAAGAGACAGAGAAGACCATTATATACTAATAAAGGGATCAACTCAGCAATAAAACAATTATAAATATATATGCACCCAACACCAGAGCACTCAGATATATAAAGCAAATATTAGAGCTAAAGGGAGTGATAGACCCCAGTGCAAAAATAGTTGCAGATTTCAACACCTCATTCTCAGCACTAAACAAATAATCTATATAGAAAATCAACAAAGAAAAATTGGATTTAAACCATACCATGCACCAAATGGACCTAACAGACATTTACAGAACATTTCACCCAACAGGTGAAATGCAGGATACATGTTCTTTTCATCAGCACATGAAACATTCTTCAGGACTGACCATAGGTTAGAAATAAAACAAGTCTCAAAAAAAAATTTTTTTTTTTCAGATGGAGTCTCACTCTGTTGCCCAGGCTGGAGTGCAATAGTGCAATCTTGGCTCACTGCAACCTTTGCCACCTGGGTTCAAGCCATTCTCCTGCCTCAGCCTCCCAAGTAGCTGAAACTACAGGCATGTGCCACCATGGCCAGCAAATTTTTATATTTTTAGTAGAGACAGGGTTTCACCATGTTGGCCAGGCTGGTCTCAAACTCTTGACCTCAAGTGATCCGCCCGCCTCGGCCTCCCAAAGTGCTGGGATTACAGGCATGAGTCACTGCGCTCGGTCTCCAAATTTATTTTTTAAATCAAAATCTATCAAATATCTGACCATAATGGAATAAAATTAGAAATAAATAATGAGAACATTTGAAACTATACAAATACATGGAAATTAAACAACATGCTCCTGAATGACCAAAATGAATAAGAAATTAAGGAAGAAATTTAAAAATTCCTTGGAACAAATGAAAATGGAAACACAACATGCCAAAACGTATGGGACACAGCAAAAGCAGTAGTGAGAGGCAAGTTTATAGCAACAAATGCTTACATGAAAAAACTAGATTTCAGATAACCTAATGATATACCTCAAGCAATTAGAAAATCAAGAACAAATCAAAGTCAAAATTGTAGGAGACACAAATAATAAAGATTAGAGCAGAAATAAATGAAATTGAGAGTAAAAAAAATACAAAAGATCAACAAAACAAAAAGTGGGTTTTCTGAAAAAAAATAAACACATTCAACAAACCATTAACTAGACTAAGGAAAAAAGAGAGAAGACCCAAATAAATGAAATCAAGAGCAAAAAAGGGGATGTCCCAACAGATACAAAAAATAATTCCAGGGTACTTTGAATTACTATATGTCAAGTTAGAAAACCTAGAGGAAGTGAATAAACTCTTTGACATATACAATCTGCCAAGGTTGAATAGGGAAGAACTAGAAAACCTGAACAGATCAATACAAAGCAATTAGATTAAATCAGTAATAAAACGTCTTCCACATCTGTAATCCCAGCACCTTGGGAGGCCAAGGCAGGTGGATCATTCAGGGCCAGGAGTTTGAGAACAGCCTGGCAAAACCCCGTCTCTACTAAAAATTCCAAAAATTAGCCAGGCATGGTAGTGCATGCTTATAATCCCAGCTACTTGGGAGGCTGAGGCAGGAGAATCACTTGAACCTGGGAGGCAGAGGTTACAGTGAGCCAAGATTTGGCCACTGCACTACAGTCTAGGTGACAGAGCAAGACTCTGTCTCAAAACAATAAAATAAAATAAAATATATAAAATAAAATGTAAAATAAAATAAAGTAGTCTTCCAACAAAGAAAAATCCAGATGGTATCATTGCTGAATTCTACTGAACCTTTAAAGAAGATTTTTTTCTTACATGGTTTGTAAATCATGTAATGCTGAAGTTTGAGGTACAAATGATCCTGTCATCCAGGTAGTGGGCATAGTACCCAACAGGTAGTTTTTCAACTCTCCCCACCTCCCTCCCTCTTCTCCCTAATAGTCTGTTGCTTCCACCTTTATATCCATGTGTACTCATTGTTTAGCTGCCACTTTTAAGTGAGAACATATAGTATTTGGTTTTCTGCTCCTGTGTCAATTTGCTTAGGTCAGTGGCCTCCAGTTGTATCCGTGTTGCTGCAAAGAATGTGATTTTATTCCTTTTTTATGGCTGTATTCTATGGTATATATGTATCACATTTTCTTTATCCAGTCCAGTGTTAATGGGCATCTAGGTTGATTCCATGTCTTTGCTATTGTGAATAGTGCTTTGATGAATGTACAAGTGCACATGTGCTTTTAGTAGAACAATTTATTTTCCTTGGGTATATACCCAGTAATGGGATTGCTGGGTTAAATGGTAGTTCTGTTTTTAATTCTTTCCGAAGTGGCTGAACTAATTTGACATTCCCACCAGCAGTGTTAAGCATTCCCTTTTTCCTGCAACCTTACCAACATCTTTTTTGTGTGTGTGACTTTTTAATAATAGCCATTCTGGCTTGGTGTGGTGGCTCATACTTATAATCCTAGCACATTTTGGAGGCTGAGGCAGGAGGATTGCGTGAGGCCAGGAGTTTGAAAGCAGCCTAGGTCACACAGTGAGACTCCATCTCTACAACAAATAAAAGTATTAGCTGGGTGTGGTGGTGTGCACCTGTAGTCCCAGCTACTCAGGAGGCTGAGGTGGGAGGATCACTTGAGCCCTGGAGGTGGAGGCTGTAGTGAGCCAAGATCATGTCACTGCACTCCAGCCTGGGTGATAGAGTGAGACTCTGTCTCCCAAAATAAATAAAATAAAATAAAACAAAACAACAATACTACCCAAAGCAATCAACAGATAGATTGCAGTCACTATCAAAAAACTAATGGCATTCTTCAGAGAAATAAGAAAAACAATCCTAAAATTTGTATATAACCACAAAAGACCCCAAATCGCCAAAGCAATCCTGAACAAAATGAACAAAGCTGGAGGTATCACACTACCACATTTCAAATATACTACAAAGCTCTAGTAACCAAAACAGCATGACACTGGGATAAAAACAGATACATAGACCAATGGAACAAAATAGAGAATCAAGAAATTCATCCACATATCTACAGACAACTGATTTTTGACAAAGGTGCCAAGAATACTCATTGGGAAAAGGACAGTCTCTACAATAAATGGTACTGGGGAAACTGGAGGTCCTTATACAGAAGAATGAAACTAGTCCCCTACCTCTGACCCTATTTAAAAATCAACTCAAAATTATCAAAGACCTAAATATAGGACCCAAAACCATAAAACTACTGGAAGAAAGAATAGGAGAAATGCTTCAGGACATTGGCCTGGGAAAATATTTTATGAATAAGACCTCAAAACACAGGCAACAAAAGCAAAAATAAACAAATGAGATTACATCAAACTTTAACCTTCTGCACAGCAAAGGAAACAACAGAGTGAAGACAACCTACAGAATCAGAGAAAATAGTTGCACACTAATCATCCAATAGGGGATTCATATCCAGAATAAATAAGGGACTCAAATATCTTAACACCAAAAAACACTACAAAAACAACAATCTGATTTAAAAATGGGTAAATGACCTGAACAGACATTTCTCAAAAGACATACAGATGGCCAACAGGTATATGAAGAAATGCTCAACATCACTAATCATCAGGGAAATCAGGGAAATAGAAATAAAAAAAAAAATGAGGTATCATCTCACCCCAACTATGATAGCTATTACCAAAAAGTTAAAAAATAACAAATGCTGGTAAAGATACAGAGAAAAGGAGCTCTTATATACACTGTTGGTAAGAATGTAAACTAGAGAAGTCACTATGAAGAATGATATGGAAGTTCCTCAGAAAACTACAAATAGAACTAACATATGATCCAGCAATCTCCCTACTGGAAATTTATCCAAAGGAAAGAAAATCAGAATACTGAAGAGACATCTGCACCCCCATATTTACTGCAGTGCTATTCACAATAGGCAAGATATGAAATCAACCTAGGTGTCCAACAACAGATAAACACATAAAAAAAAATGGGAGTTACACACACACACATACATATCATATACATAATGGAATACTATTCAGCCACAAAAAAGAACAAAATCCTGTAATTCGTGGCATCGTGAAAGGAACTGGAGGATATTATGTTCATTGAAATAAGCCAGGTACAGAAAGTTAAACACCACATGTTCTCACTCATTTGTGTAAGCAAAAAACTGTTCTCACTCATGTGGAAGCTAAAAGTAGAACAGCGGATACAAGAGGCTGGGAAGGTTAGGGGAAAGGATGAGGAAAGGAAGGAATGGGGTAGATTTGTTAATAGACACAAAATTACAGTGAAATAGGTGGAATAAGTCCTATGTTCTATACCACTGTAGGATGACTATAGGTAACAATAATATATAGTTTCAAACAGCTAGGAGGATACTGAATATTCCCAACACAAAGAAATGATAAAGTTTGAATGTATATGCTAATTACCCTGATCTGATCACTATACATTATATGTACTGAAACTTCACTATGTACCCCATGAGTAGGTACAATTATTATTAGTCAAAAAAGTAAAATGAAAAAAAATGCAAACAGCCATGACAAGTTTCACTACTTTACATAATTTAGATTTACCAAGATTAAGTGCTACTTCTTATTCGACAAAGTGAGTTATGCCTTTGCAATACTTGAGATATTTTCCTTTTCAAATAGCCATTGTTTCTTTTTAAAGTGTGTAGATTGAACGGTATTTGTTTTTTCTTTAATAAACAAAGACTACTCTGCCAATTTCTGTACTTCATTGAAAAGAGATTTATTTTTAGTGCATTTTTATAGCACCTTGCCAACTACAAATTTCTGGAATGTACTCAACATAAAGAGTGAAAAAGAAAATATAAGCAATTCAAATATATACTTTGACATATAAATGTAGGACAGTTCTGTGTCCTATTCAATGTCATGAAAGGTATAGTAGTTGGTAGGTAAAAAGAAACCATGTTGTACTCTGTTGTTGACTAATTGTGGTTATCTTACTTATCAATAAAATTGGAAGTATTATGCTCACATTTTTCACCTGTGGGTACAAGGAAGCCTGGTTGAAGTCCTCTCCTTGAGAGGCCTGGATTTGTTCACCTACTCAGATTTCAATTGGCTTTATAATAGGTTTCCTTATGTGCCTCATATTGGCTCCAGGTTCACTGGGTTTAAAAGGAGCCAAAGCACCATAAGGTTTTGGCAAAGGAAGAGTGGCCTCTGCTTCTGGGATGTAGGCATTTGGACGCTGCTCTGCAGTCGTGTAAACACCATTGGGCATCTGGCGATTATCTGCTTCCAAGAACTCCTGCAAAGAATGATTTTTCCTTTTCAGTTCTCTGAAAACTCTGGTGAAGTCACTTTATCCTTAGGTCCCAAAAGACGCAGCTGGCCTGGACAGTCTTTGACTGTGCTAGCTGATACTCCCCAAAGGGATGGGAGGAGTAGGAGGGTGGAATCACACCACACACACACACACACACACACACACACACACACACACCCCTCATTGGAATGGGCTGTATTGCTTCAGCATCACATTATTCCTGGAGTTTAGGGTTTTTCAAAGACTGCTTCGTGGGTCCTAACTATGTTTCCACCTCAATATCTGTCATCAAGCACTAATTATTTCCCTGTTTTTGACAAAGGCAGAGCAACATATTTCCTTTGGTAAGTCATTGGTGAGCAAATATTACAATGGAAGAGATAGAGGAGTAAAGTGCAACCAGAGGAGGAAAACGGTCACCAGCTTGCTCTGAGCCGCAACGTTTTCGAGATTTTGCCTGTGCCTCTGGAAAACAGAGTAATCACTTACTGCACTAAAAAGCCCTCTGATAAATGACAGTGGGACACCACAGGTAAAATCTGAATGCCCTAAAAGGAACAGTCCCAGGTGGTGCGGAAATTATAAATCATGTAATTTATACCTGTGCTCAGGTATTCCTAGTGTGTTTTGAATGCAGTTTTGTCTTGGGTTCAGGAGCAAATAGGGACCCTTTTGGTGACATCCACTGGACAGTTTGAGTGAGTTGTACATCTGGAGGATGTAGACTCCTTGGAAAGAGATGCCTAATTCCAGTCTAAGAATACTGACAGGTCATGGGGGTAGGCAGAAGATCTGGTATCTAACTTGCAGGGGGAGTCAGTGATAGACCTAGCCTTAGGCCAGAGGACTAAGGTGGGAAAATAAAGGGGGGCCGCTGAGGCCTATGATGTACATCGAGCATCTGCAGAAGGCATGGCAACTATAATGTGGGTGGAGGCCTCACTGTATGCTGTGGAGGCCACAGCAGATGAACATGGAACAGTCAGGTGTGGTCTGAGCAGAGGTGCCAAGACAGAGATTGGAGACTTAGAGACAAGACCGATGCCAGCCTGGTCGTCACTATGCTGGTGGAAGGCCATGATGTTCAGCCTCGGCAGCCCAGGATGTAAGGCTGTGGGGGGGGACCTGTGCTTGCTAAGTGTTCTTCAGTGAGTATTGTGGCACTCTGGATTACTGCACTTTGACTTATCTATAGAATATCTTTAAACACACTTCTGATGACTGTTGGGACTGTGTGTGGTAGAGTGGGGAAATTTTTCTTATACTGTGGGATGAATGACCCCCTGAAAGCAGCCCCTGCTGGCACCCTTTAGAAAAGCAATACAGGAGCCAAAGCCTACCTGAGACTTTTCAGCGAGGGCCAAGGCATGCATTTCTTCATCTCGAAGGACCTTCAACCATTCTTTCTCAATTTCCTTATTGAGTGGCAGACCTTTTTCTATCCTGGAATTGCAAGTGAAGATGAAGTCTTCTTTCTCCCTGACTTCCTTTTGGAGTTCAATGGTTAGGGCTTGTTTCATGGACAGCTCAGCAACAACAGCCATCATTTTCTCAGTTGCATTTTTTATCCTTCTTTGATAGCCATTCATCTAGAATTAAAGAGCCCAAGGCTTAGTCTATGTATGCGGTCCACGAAGACTTAAAATGGCAGGCTGCTGGCCGTCTATAATGGTGGGGTGCATTTTTGCCTGAAGGAAGGAGGGTCTAACTTGGAATTCACAGAAATTAAGAACTGGAAGAGACTGCAGAGATTGAGCCGAACGCCCTGGTTGTGTAAGGACAAGGAGAGAACAAGAAAAGGATTTGTTTATCTAGTTACTCAAGGTGGATAACATTAAGGAGAATAGGTTAGTGCCCATTTTTAAGCATTTTTAAGAGGTGAGAAGGAGAGGTGAAAGGATGTTTTTTTTTGTTTGTTTGTTTTTGAGACGGAGTCTCGCTCTGTCGCCGGGGCTGGAGTGCGGTGGCGTGATCTTGGCTCACTGCAAGTTCTGCCTCCTGGGTTCACGCCATTCTCCTGCCTCAGCCTCCCGAGTAGCTGGGACTACAAGCGCCCAACACTACACCTGGCTTTTTTTTGGTATTTTTAGTAGAGATGGCGTTTCACCATGTTAGCCAGGATGGTCTCGATCTCCTGACCTTGTGATCCATCTGCCTTGGCCTCCCAAAGTGCTGGGATTACATGCGGGAGCCACTGCGCCCAGCCAGGGATGTTCTTTTTTTTTTAAATTAAAATAAAGACAAGGTCTTGTTCTGTTGCTCACACTGGAGTATAGTAGTGTGATCACAGCTTACTGCATCCTGGAACTCCTGGACTCAACCGCTTCTCCTGCCTCAGCCTCCTAAGTAGATAGGACTATAGCCATGCACCACCACACTTGGCTAATTTATTATTTTTGTAGCCATGGGGACTTGCTGTGCTGACAAGGCTGGTTTTTAACTCCTGGGCTCAAGCAGTCTTCCTGCCTTGGCCTCCCAAAGTGCTGGGATTGCACGCATGACCCACTGTGCCCAGCCAAGAGTGTTCTTGATGCCTAAATTCTAGCTTAATTTGACGTTATTAGTTTGTCACTTATCCAGGGGCAAAAATCTGGTAGAACTAATGTTCCTCTTTGCTTATGTAAGATGATCAGCAGAAGTTCTGCATCTGAAATGACTTTTTAAATGAAAACCATCACACTGACATGTTGGCGTTATTGATAATTCCTGGTGTGCATCATTACTAGGTCAGAAACATGCATGAGCCGAGCTGGGGAAAACTTAGTCAATAACTTAGAATGAGAGCTGTTCCTGGAGTGTTTTGTCTGTTTGTTTTGAGACAGGGTCTCACTCTGTCACTCAGGCTGGAGCACAGTGGTGTGGTATCAGCTCACTACAACCTCTGTCCCTGAGGCTCAAGTGATCCTCCCACTTCAGCCTCCCAAGTAGCTGGGACCACAGGTGTGCACCATCACGCCTGGCTATTTGTTTTTGTATTTTTCGTAGAGATGGGGTCTCACTATGTTTCCTAGGCAGGTCTTGAACTCCTGAGCTCATGTGATCTACCCGCCTTGGCCTCCCAAAGTGCTGGGATTACAGGCGTGAGCCACTGCGACCAGATCTTTTTTTTTTTTTTAAACCTATTAATATCAGCTATTTAGCATTAATACAGTTAAAAGATAGCACTAATTGGAAAAAAAAAATCTCAAAAGGCAGGAAAGAAGTAAAACTGGAATTAGGGGTTCCTGTAATCTCTCTGTCTTATAAATGGTAGAATCCTTTAGTGTGATAGCCATAGGGGGCAGTTCAGTGGTGATACCTTCTACCTGGCAACACTCACCAGTTCCGCCTACCTTGCCTTATTTTTTCTTCACATCATGTCTCACTGCTGATATGATACATGTTTTTCTCTATTTGATTAGTCTGTTATCCTGTAAGAATGTACTCTTCATGAGGACAAGGACTATTTGTTTTACTCATCATCATAGTCCCAGTGCTCAGGACAGTGCTTGGAATATAAGAGGCACCCCTGCCCCCAAATTAAAGTTGAATATTTTCTGAATGAAGGAATGAATGAACTCAGTCTGTTTCATTCTTTGTTCTTGGACCAGGATAAATTGGGACATGCAAATGAGCTTCCAAATACTACACCTAATGTTGAATACCTTCCTCTCCTAAAGAGCATATCCGGTCACATCTGTACCTCTGCTTAGAGGAATGTTACGGCTAGTGATTTACCTGCCTCTGAAAATGTAATAACTGATTATTATATACAAATTTTGCCTCCTTAATGGTAGGTAATATAAATTTTTATGACTTCTATACTGAACTAATTTTTAGGAAGCATGTATCGAATAAAAATGACTACCACTAAAAACTTCAATGAGTCGTAAGTTTTGCCATTTTTATTTGACTTTGACACTTCGGCTTTGACAACTTCCACTAACAGACTGATCAGTCCAGCAGCACTGGTGCAATTCACAACTTTAAGTCATAAAATAAGAAATGCTAAGACTTAGATAAGCTAATGCACTTTGAGTGAATTATCATGTCTGATGTGTCTTTAAATGTTGCTGCCTTTCCTTTTTTAAATGAATTTCCTTTTCTTTGGGGGGAGTCATTTTCTACTCAACCACTGCACACTTGAGTGTGTATGTCCGTCTGTGTAACTAGACAACTTCCCTTCTCTTCCATAAATTAGAAAACAAAGCTTCGTATTATTCTGGGTTGCTCCAAGTCTTAACTGAGATTTCCCACTTTCTGCTCCCACTTCTGTTGGGAAATTTGCAAGAGGAGCCATAAGCTATCTAGGAGGAGTGAGGACTTGATGAGATGTGCAATCTTGTTTAATGTGGCTAGGCCACTTATGTGTTCGACTGTGTAATACTTGCAACAACTTCGGCTATCACACCCATTACACAGATGAGAAAACTGAGTTTTAAGATCATTTGTCCATCTTTCTCAAGGCCATTTGCTAGTTTTGATAAATCATAGATCTGGAATCTGAATGTCTTTCTACTTTCCAGTTCTGCCTACTATGAGATTATCATTTCAAATGGAGGGGGCAGTGAAATCTGGGGAGGAGGAAGAAGCCAATGGAGAGCATGGAAGGTAGGGAAAGGAAAGGGGAGAATGATTGTTAGACTAGGACTCAGCTGTGCTGGAGCTTTCCTGGCTATGGAAAGTGGCCGCTATGTACATTTCCCTAGCATTACTGTTGCCTTCCAGGCAACTCTGCCCTCAGCTTTTATAAGTCAGGCCTCAGTGAAAATGACTTCCCCCAAGGAAAGGGAAATTCATTTTGCAAAAGGCAGGCAGGCAACATTTATTTAAAGGAATATCAGACATGCTAATTCAGGCAAAGTGCCTGAACTTAACTAAGCCTTAGCATCAGTCCAGCGGCAGACGTGTGACTCACAACTTTACCTTAGTTTATGAGGCAAAGTTGCGATTTGCATACCTGCCACTGGCCTGATCAGTCTATTCATGGAAGTCATCAGAGCAGAAGCATAAGAGTCAAATAAAAATGGCAAAGGTAGTCTAAGATTTACAATCATTTCTTGTTTAGTGTGCCACATGTGCTTCTGAAACAGAACTGGTTATTCATCTTGTACGTGTTTTTCTAGAGCCTGGTATATGCTAGGCATTGGGGAAATTAAGAACAAGGAACAATTGCTGCCCTCAGGAGCCCACAGTCTCTGGTGTGGGTATTACCATTATCTGTTTTCATCTGTCTCTCCCTACTAGACCCTGTGAGCTTCCTATGGTGTAAACAATGTGTCCCTTCCTCTTTGTTTCTGAACTCATGCCTAGCATGAGTGTAGCACATAGCAGGTGTTCAGTAATTACTGTTGACTGGCTGAACTCTGTACTGGCGGGATGCTCCAGAGGACCCCAGAGGCCAGGTGAGTGGCCAAGCCTCTGATGGCTCTATGGTACGCGTGAAAGGCCTTGCATGAATGGTCTTGTGTAGGGGTAGACTGAGGAAGGAGGGAGTCCCACGCGTGCACAGACATGACGCAGAAATGGAACAGGCACTGGGTGTACAGGCTGATGGGGCAATTCCCCAAATGAACCTTTGCTGGAAGCAGGACTCAGAGCCACAGGAAGCCTGGCGAGACCTGTGGGAGTCTAGGGGGACTTCTAGGGGCTCTGCTGGCTGCTCCTTTCAGTGCAGCTTCTAGCAGTCCCACCCCCACCCTGAGGCTTTGGATCTGCCATCCTAGCCTCTTATGCTTATTAAATTAAGGGGTTCTGTGTTCCTGGCCTTTCCTCACCAGTGGTGCCTGGTGGGCACCTCCGTGGTGCAGTTGGTCTGGGTGTTGTGTGACTGCATTTCTCTTAACAGTCCCTTTCTATTTCTGGGTTCTGGCTGAGTTCTGGATTGGAGCAGTCCCTACTAAGATCACTGGATAAGTGAGGCGCTCCGCTTAAAAGGAACTAGAAAGGATTTCACTTTGTGCATGGGATACAAAGATAATAACGGTCATAGTTGGATAGTTGCCCTGCTAAGTGAAACTTGAATACTGTCATTTAAAAGCTTAAGTTTTGCCACTGCGAAGTGAATTCGTTCAGGGAGTAAGATTGAAACATTTTGGACAATTCTGAGTCATCCTTCCGTTTTTCTAAGTTTCCCTAGTCATAAAGCCTAATCTCTCCAGTGCTTCCCTCAATAAATCTATCAGTCTGTGGAAAATAAAAGGTAATAAAGGAGCAGGGGCAGAAGGGAAAAGGCAGGGTCTCAGGCCTACCTTCTTGGCTAAGAGCAGCGTGTCCTGCTTGCAGTCCTGAGTTTTGCTGCAGAGCCTGTCTGTGAGCCGGGAGACCTGTTCATAGATGAAATCCTTCTCCAGCAGCTTCTCCTCCTTCTTGGCCAGTTGTAGTTCCAGCTATGTTTGAAAATAGTTTCAAGAGGAAGAAAAAATGTCATCCAAGACAAAATCCTATTTCCTAATTAGAGCACTATTTCCCCCTACCCCTACAAAATACCTCTGGAAAGTGTTTAGAGCTGGGTTAAGTCAAGACTTCCCCTGCCCCAGCCCCTGTAGATACCTCTGGGAGTTACAGTAGGGCCCCCTCAGCTCTATCTAGCATCCACATCACCATTCTTCTGATGTGTTCCCATCAGGAAGACAAATTAATCCATTTAAGATGCCAGAATTACTCCTTTGGGCCATGAGAGAAAGGTGCCTTCGGAATCTCAAAACCACTGGTTTGGAACTTCTTTTGTCAAGTGTCTAAATCAAGCTTAGAATGTATGACTAGATTACAACGAAAGGACTATATTAGTGACTCGAATAACGAAGGATAGGTCTGTCAGCATAACATGAAACAGTACCGTAGGTATCTGTGAACTACATCAACAAGGGGCTACCAGATGCAATTTTAAGCAAGAATGTTTACCTTGTCTAATTTTTTGATCATTTCCTTTTCGGTCAGATCTTTCCCTGGAAGGAAGCGAGCTCTGTTCTCACCGTCAGGCTTTATGAACTGTTTCTCCAGGTCTTTAATTCTGTCTGTACACTGTGAAAACTATTAAGAAAAAAACATTAACTTTAAAATGAATTCTCTAGCTCAGTAAATTTGAAAATCACATTGCCTAGGGTCTTCAGAGTTTTTCAGGAGGACCAACCCAGACAAGGGTAGAAGAGAACTCTGTTTTCTTAACACCCCATCAGATGGGACCTGCTTAAGTGATGTTTACTGCTCATTTATGGTACTGCAATGATGATGTCTACAATTGACCATACAAGGTGAGGCAGTGCCTTCTGGGTCATAGAAAAAGCTGATTTCACAAGCAACCCTTGATTGCTTCCCATTTGTGTCATGTTCATGGGATGCTGTGTGGTTGCAGGGCTCCAAGTATACAGCCTAATATGGTTGGATGTGCCCCCTCCAAATCCCATGTTGAGTGAAATGTGATCCCCAATGTTGGAGGTGGGGCCTGGTGGGAGGTGTCTGGGTCATGGGGGCAGGGTGGGGCCTTCATGAACGGCTTGGTGCTGTCCTTATGATAATGAGTGAGTTCTCACTCTGTGAGTTCAAGTGACATCTGGTTGTTTAAAAACAGCCTGGCTCAGCCGGGCGCGGTGGCTCAAGCCTGTAATCCCAGCACTTTGGGAGGCTGAAGCAGGCGGATCGTGAGGTCAGGAGATCGAGACCATCCTGGCTAACATGGTGAAACCCCGTCTCTACTAAAAATACAAAAAATTAGCCAGGCGTGGTGGCGGGCGCCTGTAGTCCCAGCTACTCGGGAGGCTGAGGCAGGAGAATGGCGAGAACCCGGGAGGCGGAGCTTGCAGTGAGCCGAGATTGCACCACTGCACTCCAGCCTAGGTAACAGAGGGAGACTCCGTCTCAAAAAACAAAAAAAAAGCCTGGCTCCTCGGCTTCTTTCTTTTGCTTCCTCTCGCTACACAACGTGCCTGCTCCCCCTTCACTTTCCACCATGATTGGAAGCTTCCTGAGGCCCTCACCAGATGCAGATGCTGGCACCATGCTTCCTGCACAGCCTGCAGAATCATGAGCCAAAATAAACCTCTTTTCGTTATGTTACCCAGCCTCAGGTATTCCTTTACAGCAATGCAAATGAACTAATACACAACCTTCACCTCTTCATTGCAGGTTGTTACAAAGACCAGGGTAACTAGCATACAACACGCTGGACTTCATTTTGAAACACTTGGCTGGCAATGGGTTTAATGGCTTCCCAAAGAAGGAGAAAAACATTCTTAATCATTGAACCTACCTAATGTATGCTCTGTGAGGAACAGCTTGGGCTATTTGTATTTTTTCTGCTAAATCCCTAATATAGTGTCATATGTATTAACTGTATTTGTTGAATCAGTGAGATTTTGGAGGTGAATGAAGAAACATGGCTACTCCTAAATAGGAAGGGTAGCCACACCTAGTTTTTGTTTTATAGGGAGAGAGAGGTGACAATCAAGAAGCATTATTTTTCAGTTTTCCTACTGAATACCTGTGTAATCTCAGGTAAATCATTTGTCTTCTCTAAACTTTAGTTTCCTCACTTGTCAAATAGGAAGAAAAAGCTCAGTCCCACGGGGTTGATCCATCATGTGAGATAATGTATTTATGGTATTTTACAACATGTCTAAGACTGATACAGGTAGGCCGGGCGCGGTGGCTCACGCCTGTAATCCCAGCACTTTGGGAGGCCAAGGCAGGCGGATCACAAGGTCAGGAGATCGAGACCATCCTGGTGAACATGGTAAAACCCCATTTCTACTAAAAATACAAAAAATTAGCCGGGCATGGTGGCAGGCGCCTGTAGTCCCAGCTACTTTAGAGGCTGAGGCAGGAGAATGGTGTGAACCTGGGAGGTGGAGGTTGCAGTGAGCTGAGATCGAGCCACTGCACTCCAGCCTGGGCGACAGAGCCAGACTTTGTCTCAAAAAAAAGACGGATACAGGTAGCATTTTAAAAATTTATGCTCCTCCTCCCTACAGAAAGAATTACAAATGGTGATCAATAATTTAACATTGTCCTTTTTCCGGTATCTACATTCCTTAAATGTCCTTAATACAGAATTGAAGTATACATACATATGTAATCAAGCATTTGTTGTATTTATTATTAACAATACTTAATGTTCCCTTTTCTTAATTAGGAAACTAAATAAGAAACAAAAATACAGTGCTTGCTTATAAAGGGGTGTCTCGATTTTAGTTTTCCTTTGGCATTTGAGGAAAAACTGTTCATGCTGTTTATGTAAAATAGTGTCTTCGTGTCCCAAAGTAATTCATGTGACTTCCAAGGTGCCTAAAATTGAGCTATCATTACAGAACCAGGAGAACAGACTCATGATAATCCTTGGATTAGACTGTTGGACAATTAAAAACTGTTCTGGACAACTGAAAAAAATGCAAACCTTAAGAGAATTCTGAAAATGATGCAAAAAAGGGGGAAGACTTAAAAAAAAAAAAAAAAAAAAAAAGACACTGTGGCTGTAAAAAACAACAGGATATGACTGGGATCTGGCACTGCAGAACAGGGCACAGAAACAGCTTGCCTGAAGCTAGAAATTTCACAGCACATCCTTCAAGGGTACACATGATTGGTGCTGAGCAGATATAATCAGAATTCACTCCGGTAGAGCAGATAACTGATAACACATAGTCTGCATGTCTCAGGTGATGTGCAATCAAAATGATCAAAGTTCACCATCAGGTAGGGAGTGTAGTGTTATGAAATGTATAATATTTCCTTTTTGGGTAAAAGTGAATTTACATTTCACACTAGATAATTGGTTTTATATAACAAAATGACATTTTTTTTTCTAAGAACAATTTATCCACTGAATGGAAGTATTGATTTGCAGTGAACACAAAGAATATGCTTATACAATAGAGAGGAAATTATTCTGTTGCAGATTTTATTGAATTTAAAGTTCTTTTATGTTGCTCTGCATCTTGATAGTGTAGGATGGGAAAAGATAGACCTGAAGCTTCATTTTGGGAAAAAGCCGGAGAGAGCCAAATTCTTCCGTAAAATGAAGTGGGGGCAAGTATGGAGTTCCTGGGGGCCGTCTGGGATGATGAGGCTGTGGAGGGAGAGGGGAGGTGAAAGACAAGCCAGTGAAATTGAGCTAGGCAAGGGTGCAGTACAGAGTATTAGCACTCAGGGAAGTGTCTCCAGTGATAGAGTGCCCCCAAGAAGAGCATGGATGTCTGATATCTAATTGAAGGGCTTTGCATTTCTGTAATGTAACCCCACATACCATTGCCCCACATCTTTAATAAAGTCTGTCCACAGAGGTCTCACATGAATGGTCTTGTGTAGGTATAGCCTGAGGAAGGGGTCAGTCCTGTGCCTTTGCGGACATGGCACAGAAGTGGCACAGGCACTATGTATGCAGGCTGATGGGCGATCCCTCAAATGAACCTTTGTTGGAAGCAGAAGTCAGAGCTCCAGGAAGCCTGGGGAGGCCTGTGGGAGTTTAGGGGGACTTTCTGGCCAATTGATCTGAATCTGGCTATACTTACTGAAGAAATGAATGGAAGAACTCATGGCTCAATTAAAAAAAAAAAAAAAACACTTGAAATCAGAACATTGGCATATTTGTGCAAACTGAAAGAGGCTATTATCTATACAGCATATGCACATTCAAATGGCATACAATATGAAAGCAGATCTATCATATAGTCCCATGAAATCCTATGAATCCCCTTGACATGATTAAAAAAAAAAAGAGGGGGGCCCAAAACTGTCCAGGGCATGAGCTAATGAAAACATTTACTTGTACGCCTAGAAAACAAATGAAAGGATTTCTCCCAGATTTCTGATAATTTTAACAGTAATTGTATCTTGGGGGTACAATTTTATTTTCTTCTTTATAATTTTTATACTTTTACAAAATTTCATTCACCACATATCTTAACTTTATTATCAGGAAAAAAAATCCAAATGCAAACCTGACATTTTAGAAAAAATGTTATAGGTTAGAATTTGTTCCTGCTACATTGAGTTAATGGGAACAAGTTTAGGCTACAGTTTTCAGTTTAATTTTAAAAAGTCTCTATGAAGAATAAACCCCTAGTAACACATGTGAAGAAAGTAGCTTTATATTCATATTTTATTTTGTTTTTTCATGTTTTAGTTTTTTGGATTTATCCACTTTAAAAAAGGCCATGTCAGAGGCCAAGTTACTAAGCTATCATAGAACTACAGTGGTTAATAAAGAGTCAAGTTATATGTGACTGCCAACTACTAATAAGCAACAATCTCCAGACAATCTCTTGCTCTGGGGGCCAGAGTATCAAAAGAGTGCTGGCTCATCCTCAAGATCTATCCAGCAAGCAGCAACGACATGAGTATGCTGAGGGTAGTGAGAGTCTAGATCAGTGAAGTTTGAGCTATGAGGAAACTGAGCTAGAGATAAGTCCTGGGAGACTTTAAATTCTAAGAAAGGCAGAAAATGCCTCATGAGAAAAAAAAGACAATGTGGAGTCTGGATGCCTGAAGCGCAGATTCCACCCTAGAGCAGCATTCATGTGCATTTTTAAACAAGATGGATTCTTACAGGTCCTAGAAATAGTATGGCTTGGTTTACATGCAAGAACTCATCTACAAACTAATAAAGGTGGAAAAAAATAAATGGTCTGAGGAAGTGTCCTGTGATCACTCACCCACCTGAATTTGGAGCACAGCTAGGTCGGCATCCAGGGACCTCTTGGCTGGCAGTAATTTCTGGGTAACACAAATTTGTCTTTGCTTCTCAGCAATCTTCAGTTTCAGGAATCGGATCTTTTCTTCCAGTAGATGTATTTCAATTTCTCCGTTTAGTTTCATCTTCTCTTGGATATTTATTTTTTCATAAAAAATGCATACTTCTTCTTCCCGCTCTATCAGCTGAACGCCACTGTGGTCAAATTCAGAGGTAGAGGTTAAGTGGGCATTGAGACCACCGTTTTACTAGTCATTGTGATTCCCTCTGGCTTTGGATGCAAGATATACATCAACACAGCATATACTTCCAGAGGATGACAGATAGTCACCAATGGCTTTCTAGTTAAATTACATCCACACTTTGGATTTCTCTAGGGATAGGAGGGTTACTGAGCCTCTCAAGTTTGAGGCCGACCATGTGGTTGGCTAGCCACAGTGTCTCTGAAAGTCCCAAAGGTTTTCCCGGGGTGGGAAAGAATGTCATTCCCAATGCACAAACAAAGTGATCCCATAGTCTGATTTTCTGCAGATCCTTTTCTCGGGTCAAACTTGCCAACTAAGGCCTGGCCAAAAGCACACAGGCAGGGGGCCAGGGAATGTAGTTCTGGTGTGAGTCTGCTCTACATTAAGTTGCTAGGCCCATTAGTTTCTTCTCAAGTTGAATATTTCTGATTGTAATTTCCCCATAAACAGACAAAAATCTATCCTTTGTAATCATGCCAGGAGAAAGACCCCTCCTTGAACGAAGAATATGGGGAGGAAACAAAGTAAGAATGTTCTAACCCTAGCAGCTTTGGTCTGCATGGCTGATCATGCCCCACTGATCTGAGTAGCACCTGGGTGTACACTGTTTGTCCAAAAGCTTTGGTTTGTGCCAGGAGCCAAATAGTATTTTTTTTCTCCCCTGGAGAAAAACCTACCAGCCCTTTGAAAATCTGCTGTTCTTCAAAGGACCCTAAAGGTCTTCCCACACACTATGCATATCTGTTATTTCAGAGTTCCTCCTTTAATTGCTTCTATCTATGACTCCCCTTCCTCAAAACATGCATGCACGTGGTTGTACTTGGCTAATCCCAGCTCTATATTTTGTCTGTTTTCCTTTCAAAGGCTCAGGATCAAGTTCTCTTGATAACCGAAGCCAGGAGCAATGTTGTACCACATTTTTGTACTCTCAAGTTCTAGCACTCTAATGCCTTATACAGAAAAGCACACAATCAAAGTTTGATTAAAACATTCTGATACCAGATGTCATTATCACAGGGCTCTGCAAATTTCACATTCCTATTTCTCAGAGCATAAGTAACTTGGGGGAACTGCTGAAGTAAACATTGATTAATGATATAATTACAGCCTGGAAGAAATAATGCTACTCCTAAAGGTCTTACTAACTTGCTGAGCAAATGAACTAGGAGAATGGCTGAGTAAATATAATAAGACCAAACCTACCACAAAAATGGGTACAAGTTCCACGCTTATTTATGTCAATTATGTTGAAAGAATCTGATGTTATAAGAGGCGCCCTGAATGACCACCTAGGAAAGGACATTGATCTTCAAGCAAGCAACTTCCCCAAACCCCTCCTCTTTGCCTGTTTATGAGGATGGTATTTCTATTTTTTTTTTTTTTTTTTTGGAGACAGAGTCTCACTCTGTGGCCCAGGCTGGAGTGTAATGGTGCGAACTCGGCTCACTGCAACCTCTGCCTCCCAGGTTCAAGTGATTCTCATGCCACAGCCTCCCAGTAGCTAGGATTACAGGCACCCGCCACCACACCTGGCTAATTTTTTGTATTTTATTAGTAGGGATAGGGTTTCACCATGTTGCCCAGGCTGGTCTCGAACTCCTGAGCTCAAGTGATCCCCCGCCTCGGCCTCCCAAAGTGCTGGGATCACTCCACTGTGCCCGGCATGAGGACAGCATTTCTTATTTTCAAGGGAAGCAACACACAGTCCCTTCTCTCCAAAGGCTAATGAAACCTGAATATCACATTTCCCTCACTATTCACTGTCAAGTCTAGGTAGAAAAAGAGGTGACATTCCTCAATTGGATCCCTGGTGCTCTGTTCTCACACCTGGTTTTTACCTTTCATTTCGATGCTGAACAGCTTTTTCATATCTTTTGCGAAGCTGCACCATCTCCTCTTCGATCATTGTGATCATATTGGCAAGTCTGTCAATGTTATTTAACTGGGCTTCCTTCTTTTCTTTCATTTCCTGAAGTTTTGATGCAATTTTGCGCACATCGTTTTGCATGCTCTCTCTGATGGTAACATTGTTGGCGTGTTTCAGCATGGAATTTTGTAGCTTTCTTTTAAAATAATAAGACAATGGGTAAGATGATAATTTTCTTTATTTAAAAGGAATGAAGGCTTCTGAAACACAAGCACTATCAAAGCAGACCTTGCTTTAGTGTAGCCCTTGAAATGATGATGCTAGTAATAATGATATTCATCTTATAATACTCTTCAGGAATTTTCATAATCCTTCCAGGTCTCAGATTTTCTCTCCTCCAGATTAGAAAATCTTTACTTTGTGCCCCAGCATTCTGCTGCCCCGCTTTATGAAAGCAAGAGACTGCAGTCATTCATTTATTGTCATTCTCAGGAGACTGCTGTCTTGAGGACAGAGATGGTTATATCCAATAATATCCATTGGACATAAGGTGGTACCTGACTCAGTCTATGGCCACAATAAATGCTGAATGAATGCATGGCCTCCATAAATGTATTTCATTTTCAAGTTGGATGAGAACCTGATTGGGAAATTATATTTTTCTTTTCATCCACCCCCGACCCCTGAAATGAGGCCACTTTATAATCGCTTTGTTGAAGGAAACTGGGCAATAATGGCCACCAGAAAATTAGATTATACCCTGATCGTGTACTGTTTACTAACATAGGTGAAAGAGTCCAGCAGATCTTGGCATATGGTAAATAATAAATGAAGAAAACAACCATTTGCCAGACATTCTTCTGAGTGGTTTTTATATGGATTAGCTCATTTCATAGTAAAATGTCATATGAAATAAGGACTATTTGTATGGATAAGGAAGGTGAGCTCAGAGAGACAAGGCAGCTTGTCCAAGGTGACACAGGTAGTAAGTGGCAGGGGTGGTATTTGAGTCTGGACACCACCTCTTTCACCAATCTGCTATAATGTATTGCCTCCCACAACACATTAGATGCTTTAAATCTACAACCAGGGGATGTTGGTTAACAAACGATTTGATTGTTTTCTAACTTCCTAATCCCAATTATTAGATTTGTGCTTTTCTTTCTAATTTCTTTTCTTTCTAAAATCATCGTAGTAAGCACAGTTATATGTTACAGTTTTTCATTCATTAAAAAAATGACTCCCAAACAGTAGAAGCATGATAGATTATCATCTATAAAACAAGATGCTTGAACAAGCACTTTCTCTGGCTTTCTAAAATACTATTATTTTTATTTTTTTATTTTTTTGAGACAGGGTCTCATTCTGTCACCCAGGCTGGAGGGCAGTGGCACCATCTTGGCTCATTGCAGCCTCTGCCTCTTTTCTATTGTATTATCCCCAGGATTTTTAGAGTTCAAATGAACCAGAAAACAAGCCTTTGAAAGGCCAGTAGTTATAACACTTACCTTTCTTGACTAACAGCACTATTTCTCAGAATTTCAAGTTCATTTAATGACATTTTATGCCTTTCTTTTATTTCATTTACTTTCTGATGAGCTTTGTGGAGTAAGTTAACAAATTTGTTTCTTTCATTTCGAATGGTGTCATACAGTTTAGCAAACTCTTTGAGTCTGTAAATACAAAGCGTTTACTGAAACTTATGAAATAAACATCAGGTTTTTTTCTCACCTAAATAGGTAAAACACCATATAATTACTTTACCTCCGATAAATTTCACATTTTTTCTTCTTGTGTATCCTGATTTCAAGATCCTTTGCTTTGATTTCTTTAACAATGTTGGTATATTTTTGCTGAAATGTAAAAAAAAAATGTCAAATAAATAACAACATATGAACACTCCCAGCTCTATTCCATATCATTCCCTTCCATTAAAGACAATTCTCCAGCCTAGGCAACATAGAGAGACCTCATCTCTACAAAAATAAAAAAATTATCTGGGTATGGTGGTATGCACCTGTAGTCCCAGCTACTCAGGAGGCTGAGGTGGGAGGACCACTTGAGCCCAATAATTTGAGGCTGCAGTGAGCCATCGCATCACTCCGCTTCAGCCTGGGTGATAGAGTAAGACTCTGTCCCTCAAAAGTCTTTCTTGGCTTGCTGGGTTGTATAGATCAGGGTGAAGGTCTGAAAATCCCCTGGCTAGCTGAACTGATTCACATTGGCTAAGACAAACTGTTAACTGTTACCTAAGGAAGACAACAAACAAGAGAAGGGAAAAATCAAAAAGCCTGCATGGGCTGGGTTTGAGGAAAAGTTTGGAGGACTTTTGAGAGAGAGGAAGAGTGATTTTGAACTACACAGCTGGAATGGGTGAGCACAGAGTTTATGGAAGATAGATGAAGAAAGAGGATTCCTAGTAAGATTTGGTGGTATTATAAACTGAACTCTCTGTGGTGCTTTGTCAGAGACTGAAGAAATGATTTGAAAGTGCTTTGCAGTATTTTGTATGTGGGGTGTTTTCCTACACAATAAAGCATCATATTGAGACCAGCTGTAAGGAGGTGTTACACATAAATATTTTAAAAGAAAGCAGTTACATTTCTAAAATTCTAAAAAATATATCAAGTGCTAAATACATTAGTTATGTTCTTTAAATCTAAAGATACTGGTTCTTGCATCTGGGATAAGAAACGTATTCAAAAATGAAGGACTTGCTGGTAGAAACCAGAGGAAATAGTTTGTCAGCCTTCTCTCAAGGACCGAGAGCAAAGCCCATTTGGTATGAGTGATTCGAAAGAAACTAGCTGTAGAGCCAAGATTGATGTGTAGCATTTTTCTAATGTTGTTCTCCATGAGAATAGGGGTCAGGAAGAAACAAATATTTAAATAACTGTACACATGAATAATAAAACAGATGAGAAAATGTAGTGTCATCTATTCTGTCTTGGGAGTGATAGCGACATTGTTTTTTTTTCTTCACCTTGGTCTTTAGGGATGTGGATGCCATGTGAACGTAAAATAGTAAGACTGACTGCCTTCTTATGAAAATCGCAGCTGAGTACAGGTAATGTTTCACGCACTAATTCCTAAGGCTACAAATACTCAAGGGATAAACATTTGTCCCTTATCAATTTCCATATCTCAAGAAGAATTGTCTTTTGTGGTTTAATATGAATTAACTCATTTAATAATGAGGTTTGCTTTACATAGATTAGTCACACGTAGATAACATGTACATCAGTTTTTGAGATTAATTGAAAATTATCTAATTCGTAAAACAGATCAGTGTTTATTTTAACAAATCAGTATACCTCTAGTGTTTCTATAATTTCTAAAGAGAAAAGGGAGGAAGTTTCTAACTAGGAAAGACTCACTTGAGTGGGATCTTCCCAGCCAACACCAAGTTGTCTTGAAAATGTTATTCTGGACCAGTCCCATCCCAGACCCTGACCTGGTGAAGATGGCTTTCTCCTTCCTTCTTTTCCTTCCTTCCCTTCTTCCCTCTCTTCCTTCCTTCCTTCCTTTTATTTTTCATTTTTGAGATGGCGTCTCATACCGTCACCCAGGCTGGAGTGCAGTGGTGCAATCTCGGCTCACTGCAACCTCCGCCTCCCGGGTTCAAGTGATTCTTCTGCTCCACTTCCTCAGTAGCTGGGATTATAGGTCCGCCAACATGCCAGGATAATTTTTTGTATTTTTAGTAGAGATGGGGTTTCACCATGTTGGCCAGGCTGGTCTCGAACTCCTGACCTTAGGTGATCCACCCGCCTTGGCTTCCCAATGTGCTGGGATTACAGGCATGAGCCACCGCTCCTGGCCCAAGATGGCCTTCTCACATCTCTCCTCTCTCCTCTCCTTGTCCTACTCCTGCATCTTACCCCCTCAACCACCATGTGCTCTCAAGCTGCCTTTCTTTCATCCTGTCCTCCCTGACCATTTCTTTACCTGGTGAAATCCAACTACCCCATGAACTTCACTGTTGCTGCAGCCTTCATGGTGGAGTCTCAACTGTTTAACGTGGATTAAGTAACTTTCATCATCTGACTTCTCCTGCTCTCTGGTCTCACTATTTGACATCTTTTCTCCCCATCTTCCCATGTGCCAGCCATGCTGAACTTCTTTTAGTTTCTTAAATATTAAAGTGGAAAAATAAACAGTGAAAGGGGGATGTGAAGTGCCTGCAGTGGGCTGTGCAATGTAGATCTTCTCCTCAAGTCTTCTTTGCAAAAATGTACTTCATACCTCATTGCTCACTAATGCTTTGGTGTAAGTGAGCTCTTGCTGCAGAGTGAGAAGAAATGCCATTCCATGTAAATACTTACTTAGAATGAGAACAAAGGGTGTGCTTGGAAACAGACCACATCTGGGTCATGTGATAAACTCCTTCCTTCCTTCCTTCCTTCCTTCCTTCCTTCCTTCCTTCCTTCCTTCCTTCCTTCCTTCCTTCCTTCCTCCCTCCCTCCCTCCCTCCCTCCTTCCTTCCTTCCCTCCTTCCTTCCTTCCTTCCTTCCCTCCTTCCTTCCCTCCTTCCTTCCCTCCTTCCCTCCCTCCCTCCCTCCTTCCCTTCCTCCTTCCTTCCTTCCTTCCTCCCTCCCTTCCTTCCTTCCGAGAGGGAGTCTCGCTGTGTCGCCCAGGCTGGAGTGCAGTGGTGCGATTTCGGCTCACTGCAACCTCCACCTCCTAGGTTCAAATGATTCTCCTGCCTTAGTCTCCCAAGTAGCTGGGATTACAGGTACCTGCCACCATGCCGTGATAATTTTTGTATTTTAGTAGAGATGGGGTTTCACCATGTTGGTCAGGCTGGTCTCAAACTCCTGACCTCAAGTGATCCACCTGCCTTGGCCTCCCAAAGTGCTGGGATTACAGGCATGAGCCACCACACCTGGCCTGATAAATTCTTCTATTTTAGTAATATGTAATATCCTGTTCATTTTTAACAGGGAGCTTCTGGGCATGATCTGGACATAATCCTTATATGGAATAAATGGTTAATGGTAGAATTTTAGCTGGCGTGACAGGAGGGCTGTTTTACCATTTGTTGTATTGTTGATTTTAGGGGGGAATGTTGCACTGGCACTTTTTTGGAGGCCCAGGAAAATCACAGCGTGATGCAGCAACTAAGGGTATCTGGCATTCGATTAAATGATGCCATCTTGATGAAGTTGGAAGGGACAGCTATCTAATGCTACCACTCTTGAGTTGTTCCTGGACAAATCACAGTGGAGTCTGAGATGGGAGTGAAAACTAAATGATATCTGCAGCCTATGCAGCTGCCAGCCCTGTCCACTGGAGGCACCCATTCTTACTGAAACTGCCATCTGTTCAAATCCTCTGCTCATTGTCAATGATCTCCTTTCCCCTCTAAATTGTTGACTACTGTGAATTGAATCCTGGGACTATCTTTCAGTGCGTGATGGAATCTCATTTAGGGAAGATTTATAGTCACTGGTACTTGAAGGAGAGGCACAGTTATAGCGATCCCTTGGCATACATAGGGAACTGGTTCCAGGTCCCTTTGAGAATACAAAAATCCAAGCATATTCAAGTCCCAAAGTTGACCCTGTGGAATTCACCGATAAGAAAAGTGGGCCTTCCATATATGCAGGTTTTGTATTCTGAGTACTCTACTTTTGATCTGCATTTGGTTGAAAAAAAATCTGTGTATAAATGGGCCTATGCAGTTCAAATCCATGTTGTTCAAGGGTCAATTGTATAGCTTTCTAATGCACACTGCATTCAAATGAGGCTACCCCGAACTCTTGTAGTTATCAATAAATGGTTTAAAAAAATGCAGTTACCTGAGCTTTCAGGAAATCCTTGGACTTTTGTTCCTTTTCATCAATTTTGATTTGAGTCATGCGGACAAGGTTGAATACCAGCTCTTTCATGTTTTCTTGCTCCTTTAAAAGCTTGTTTTCTTCTGCAAGTTGTTGTTCTACTAACTTAGACTCCATTTCAGATATAATTTTCTTTTGAAAAAAGCACAGATAATATTATAACTTAATTGAAGGAATACAATAAAGCTAGTATCTCAGACTACCTTTTTATTTCCTATACAAAATGTATTTTATTAAAACAAACAGGCCAGGTGTGATGGCTCATGCCTGTAATTCAAGCCTTTGGGAGGTTGAGGCAGGAGGATGACTTGAGGCCAGTAGTTCAAGACCAGCCTGGGAAACATAGCAAGATCCCTCTCAATAAAAAAATAAAAATAAAAAATAAAGTAATGCTGTTTTAGCTTCATTTTTTTCCTTTATTTTGTAATATAATGTAAAAATCAGTGGGTTAACATGATAGAACCTTTTCTTATTCAGACTGTATTTTCAAGTGACTAAGAAAAAGAAGAGACATAAAAACAAAAGAAAATTTGAAATTAGACATTGGTGAAATAAAACATCTGTGACTTACTTTTAATGTAACCAATAACCCATAATTTAAAAATCTCATTCCTTTGAATACTTTTTTCTGGTTCAAACATATTCTTTTTTCTCAAATTTAATGTAGGATTGGAGTGGACTTTGAGTTGAAGAAATATACCCACATTAAGCAGGATCATACTCTCTTTGATGACTCTCTTATTGATAAGGTTTTGTGAAGCACTGTTAAAAACACAACTTTGTACGAACCCTTCTTAGATAGAAGCTTAAATGAATGTTGATATTAACCTGTTGGGCCAAATTCCTCTTAGCTACTTCAACTTCCTTGTGAAGCTCTCGCCTTCTCTCAGATAATGTAGAATCATCTTTAGGGATAGCTTCAATCTGGAAATCAAAATTTAAAAACACACATTTATGTAAGAAATAAATCTTCGGGAGCCTGAGGCAGAGAATTGCTTGAGCCCGGGAGGTGGAGGTTGCAGTGAGCCGAGATCATGCCACTGCACTCCAGCCTGGGCGACAGTGCGAGACTCTGTCTAAAAAAAAATCTTCACTGCCATGTAGTCAACTTCATCACACACTTTTTGAAAATGCTGGGCAAATCATGAGTCTCAATCTTACAGGAACTTCCCTTTATGCCAAATATTCTTTATAAGCCATGGCAAATTAAAATAGAAAGACCTGCCAAAAATCGATAATTTGCCAGCTGCAAATGTTTTATTATTTAGAAATAAATCTTAATAGCTAACATTTATTGAACATAAACTAAGTGTCCAGCAAGGTTCTAAACGCCTATATATATGATCTTACTTCATCCTTACAATACCCCTCACAAAGTGGGGAATATTTTCTCCAATTGTGCAGATGAGGAGAATGAGGCACAAACACATTTAAGTAACTTGCCTCAGTGGTGCAGGTGCAAACCCAGGGAGGTAGACTTGGAACCCATGATCTGCCTACCTCATGACCCAGCACTTTGGAGACATGAATATAGTATGACTATTCAAATTATAGTTACTATAAAATGTGAGTACATTTATGAAATCTTACAGGATAAAGAAAAATATGTGATTTATTAATAATAGTGGGGATAGTTTGCTACTTATATGTAGTCATTTGATTAGTAGCTGGAAATTTCTTACACGAAAGAAAAGCCTCAACTTTTTGGTTGATACCTAAAATTTCACCATTGCCTTTCTGTACACGTAGCAGCTGATGGGGAAAGGGTACCATTCAAGGCTACAGGGAGGGTCATCTTGGGGTGCTTACAGCCTACTTGACTTAGAGCAAGTTTAGAGTTGGCTATTTACACTGTGAAGGCACATGACTCCAATCTGATGTGGTTCAGTTCCTACTGTGACAGCACACACTTGTAGGCCCTAAGGTTGAATACTGGCCAAAATTTGACCCAAGAAAGGAATATCACACTGTCTAGTGATTTGAAGGTTACTTAACAGGATCTTTCTGAGGATCATGCTGCTACATTAGAGTCACTAAAGTGTGTCTTTGGATGCCCCATCATCCATGAGCCAGGGTATCTTCAGTAGCACCTTCTGTACCCTCAGTTGTCCATGTCCTGCTTTTCCATCGGGTCTCCTACCCTGGAGCACTAGCTCTTGAGATGCACACACTGGACTTGGGAAAATGAGACATGGTCTTGTGAAACATGTCTAACAATATACAGAGTTTTGTGGGCTTAACAAACATAAAATTGCTACAGCAGATCGGAAAAGGGAGAACTCAGTATAGAATTGAACAATCGGGAAAGCCTTCCTGGAAGAGGTGAGTATTCATCAAGGAAGAGTTGATTTCTCCTTTAGGAAAGTCGAGTTAAGACCTCCCGGATAGAGGAACTCCAGCAAACATCCTGGGTCCCTGTCTGATTCTCTGCTACAGGTGTGCCTGGAGTGGGCTGTCCTCATGCTCTGCTCCCGGCTGTAGGCAGATCTAAACGTGAATGATAACAGGGACCAGGAACCCTTATAAGGTTTTGACAGAAAATATGATGAGAGAACACTCACTAGCTACTACATCAACCAAAGGCTCTCGACAGATTTTTCCGGCTTGAGGTCTCAGACACGTTGGTTATTTCCAATATTTTGAAACACAAATACTGCAATAAATTGTATTCATTTTTGAACTCGCAACTGCTTCTCTGATACCATTTTCAATTCTCCATAAAGCCCAGCCCTCTAGTTTCAGGCAGGAGTTAGGTAGGCTTGGCTTGTGGAAGAGGTGACATGATAAGCCATTGGTAGCAGAGCGTCCTGCTACCCTCCACCTTGATCTTAGCAACTGTGTTAGTCAGGGTTCTTTATATCTCCTGACATATATCTATATCTATCAATTTATCTACTTTGTGTCTCTCTCTCTCTGTGTGTGTGTGTGTGTGTGTGTGTGTGTGTGTGTGTGTGTGTGTATGGAGTGGAGTTTATTAAGTATTAACTCACAGGATCACAGGGTCCCGCAATAGGCCATCTGCAAGCTGAGGAGGAAGGAAAGCCAGTCGGAGTCCCAAAACTGAAGAAACTTTGAGTCTGATGTTCAAGGGCAGGAAGGGTCCAGCACAGGACAAAGATGCAGGCTGGGAGGCTACATCAGTCTCTGTTCACATTTTTCTGCCTGCTTATATTCTAGCCACACCGACAGCTGATTAGATTGTGCCCACCCAGATTAAGGGTGGGTCAGCCTTTCCCAGCCCACTGACTCAAATGTTAATCTCCTTTGGCAACACCCTCATAGACACACCCAGGATCAATACTTTGTATCCTTCAATCCAATCAAATTGGCATTTAGTATTAACCATGACAGCAACAGAATGACATTTTTTTCAGAGTTGCAATGTATCTAGGAGTACTCAGACTTCTTTGCAGCTGGGTGTGCCCATATGAGCTAAGACAAGCCAATGAAATGTAAGTGGAAGTCTGTGAGGAGGGGTCCTGGGAAAGTGGCTGTTTTCCTGTTAAAAGGAACAGCCAAGCCAGCAATCATGCATGTCTTTTGCTCTTTGCCCTTTCTCCTCCTTGTGCGAGTTTATGCTTAAAGGTGAAATAGCCATTTTCTGACTATGGAGAAACAAATGTACACACAAAGGTTGACTGAAAGGAGAGCTAAAAGGATCCTAGACTTTTCATTATGTGAAATAACCTGTTGTGCCTACCTGTGTTCTTTTTATTAAGTGAGTAAAGCAACTCCCTATTTAGCAAAATCATTACAGTTGAGTTTCTGTTAACTTGTTGAGGCCAAATTGCAAACCTAACCTAATAGGTGTTTCTTTTGAAAGGAAACCTTCCTAAGGTAATCTGGAAAATAGGCTGGAGTTAGACTTAAGTCTCCAATAATGTGGGAAGAAAATAACTATCAAGTGTCAAAGTTCTAATTACATGGCCTGGAGTTACTTGAGATATTTACCATTTCTTTTGAGCCCCAAATTGCATATATCAAGTTTTGTAAGCTTATGTTCGTTCTTTTAGTTTTTATAGTGTAGCATTTCACACTTAAAAATGTATTTATTGTTACCAAACAATAGAAATGTGTAAAGTAAAAAAAAAAAAACTACTTCCTACCTCTGCTACTTCAAGTACTACTCCCCCAGGAGTCGCTATTAATAGTTTTGGTGTCTGTTCTTCCAGGCATTTTCAATGCATGAATAATCATCGGTAACTTTCATTGAAGTTAAGGAATTAGACATTATTTGTTGTTGTAAATATCCCAATTATTTGATATCAGTGAACCTCAGTTTAACACTTTGATATTTTTCTAAAGCATTCCAACCTTTCGTGAGGCTTGTACCTTGAGTTTCTGGGAGAGTCTCCACGTACAAGTCAAATGCCATAGGAGAATCAAACAACTGTCTCCGGGGGGAAATACATTCTGAAGAATAGCCAGAGCTCTTCATGTTCACCTTTTATCTCTTTTAGTTTTGGATTGCATGCAAGTCTGAAAAAATGTTCACTTGGGCTGGGAGTGCCGGGCCTGACCCACTCCTGTTTTCAAGTGCTGTCAGCTGTGGGCAGTGGCTGGGCTAATTATAAATCACAGGGTCAAAGAGGAAGTTCGTCTCTCACTGAAACTGTACTAGAACAAAAACAGATTTTCCTTAAAATCAACAAAGGAAAAGGATTTTAATACATTTTAATTTCTCTTAGTTTTATATTCTATGGGTGCTATTTTGTGGACTTCATAGCTAGTAGTGTCATAATATAAATAGCTTTTATAATATTTGTTAAAATCTGAACAACTTGTATGCATTCCACTGCAAACTCCTCTTCGGTCAAAGGCCATGCCTTACATATTTTGTGTCCAGTCAGATTAAACTACAGTGACAAGCCTCACCATCACAGACAGCTTCCAAATAGATTTATAGCATCCCATGCTTAAATATAAGCAGATAGCCAAGAATTACCATATATTGGAGGAAAGTTTCTAATAACAAAGAGACAAAAAACAAACAAAAAAAGAAAAATACAGAAAAAACATGAAGAAAAGTCTTATTTAGGACAAGTATAACAAAAAAGAAACTATCATTAATAGCCTCAATGAGATAAGAGATTAAAGACACTATGAAAAAGAAACATTCAGAGAACAAAGAGAGCACAGGGAAATATAAAATATGATAGCATAATGAAAGAATAGAAGGGTTGAAAGGAGCTGAGGAAATTTCTCTTTTAGCAAGTCAAATGACAAAAAAGAATGGAAAATAAAAGAAAAAAGACAAGAAAATTAGAGGACTATTTTAGAAGGTCCAACATCTGCGTAAAAGGAATCCAAGACAGAACAGAGAAAATCAAATGGACAAAATTAAATAATTATAGACAAAGTATCAAAACTTTGGAAGGACATACATTTCCATTGAAAGAGAACCCACTGAGTGCCCCACACAATGGATACAATGGGAACATCACTGTAAAATGTAAAAATTCTGGAGGCAAATAAGTGATCCTACAAATTCCCAGCATGGAAAAAAATGGTTTCAAATAAAGGATCAGTAATTAGAATGACATGAAGAAGACAGTTAATGAATGCCTTCTTCCTGAGGGAAAATGATTTGCAATGTAAAATTCCATATCCAATTAAAGTATTAATTGTCTGTGGCTAGTGTGAGGGTAAAATATTTTTTAGCATGCAATGTCTTCTGATATATACTTTCCAACACACAAAGTCTTAAACAATTACTTTTTCACTAGCATTTTTCTCATGAAGCTACTGGAAGGCATGTCCCCTCCTCCAAAAGGGGGTAAGCTAAGAGAATAAAATAGATGAGACCCATGAGATAGAGTCCGAAGAGAGGTGAAGGGCATCACCAAGATGACGGCGTAAGGCTCCTATGATGAGAGTAGTGCAGTAAGCACATAGAGAAATGGGACTACTTTGGAACAAGTCAGAAGGCTGAGAAAGAAAAAGGCAGCCCCTGATATCCAGGAACAGAACTGGTACTCATACATAGGCCTTGATATTCTCCTGTTGAACATAAACAATTGCCCAGAACATCAACTTCAGACAAAGCCACTCTGTAATCATGATGGATCAGGACAAAAACAAGGCCACTCCATAACTGTATTTCAACATAGACAAAAACATGAACATGATCCAAGCCACAAAATACCATACATTCTCCATGTACAGCTTTGTTTAACAATCATAGCTTTAGCCTCCATCTAATCTTTTCTTTTTCTAAGTAACATTGAAGATACTTGACCACAGAATTACTCTCATTTCCTGAGAACATCCAAATTCAGGGCAAAGTCCCATTTCTTTAAACCATTCCTCAAGTCACATGACACAAATCCTGTACGTCCTTTCTAATACCCTCTATTGAGACTCCCTACAATTCTCCATGGCGTGTGTTCTCCCTTGCTGCAATGTGTAATAAACTCAGCTCATTCAACTACTGGTGTATTCCTGTTAGTCTTTGGCTAGAGGTCATTGATGAGGCTTAGCAGAGACTTCTTCAAGAAGAGTAAATGAATAGGCCATCAAATGTGTTTTAACATACTGAGAGATTTATATAATTGGAGAAGAATTTGGGATTGAACTAATAAGCACAGCAAAAACTATAAAAGTGTAAAAACAGGATGTTTATAAATTCCTGGGAACAAAAAATTTTGTAAGGAAGGGTAATTATATAATATCACATGGCTCAGGCATGAATAGCCTTTATATATTCATAATAATGTGAATACTAAATTCTGAACTAATCAAAATTATATGAGGATACTGTGTATACAGAGGGACAAGAAACGTATGTGTGGTGAACAGGGGTCTAAAGAGGGCTGAATCCTCATCTTTTATAGTGATAAGTACAAAGATCAAGTCTACAACTGAAAACTCAAGTAGCAGCATCATAAGCATGTTACTTGGCGTATGAAGATATACCAAAAGAATTGGTTGAAGAAACTGCACTTGATTAGGAAGATGACTTGATTAGGAATGGGAAATACATGGACAATCTTTCTTTCTATGCCTGGGGCAGACATCACCAATCAACTACAGAGCTCCTATCTAACAAGTCAGCACTGGGCCTCAGAATCCTTTGCAATATTGGGCCAGGCACGGTGGCCCACACCTGTAATCCCAGCACTTTGGGAGGCCAAGGCGGGTGGATCACCTGAGGTCAGGAGTTCGAGACCAGCCTGGCCAACATGGTGAAACCCCATCTTTACTAAAAATATAAAAACTAGCCAGGCGTGGTGGTGGGTGCATGTAATCCCAGCTACTCGGGAGGCTGAGGCAGGAGAATTGCTTGAACCCAGGAGACAGAGGTTGCAGTGAACTGAGACAGTGCCACTGTACTTCAGCCTCGGCGACAGAGTGAGACTCTGTTTCAAAAAAAAAAAAAAAAATCCTTTGCAATATCATCACTTAGGGAGCTACCCCCAAATGGAGGGAGCTTGCATTTGAGATGAAACCTATTTGCTTTTATAGTATGATCTTTAAGATTCCTCTTGGTTCCTTCATTCTGTGATTATGTGAATTAAGGATCCATTGAATGTCTTGAGCAGGTGAGTGACACATGAATGTGTCACTTAAGAATATAAATTTGTTAGCAAAATGGAAGAAAAATTGGACATGAAAGGAGCTGGACCTAAGGAAAACAGCTGGTGTACAGGCGCAGTCATTCAGGTAATGTAGAGTGGGTACCGAGAGGCATTTCCGGGGTTCATCAGTAGGGTCTGAGGATGATGCCATCTTCTCCATAGGAATCAAATAGCCATATTCACAGTCTCATCCTGACTATCATTCACTTTAGCCTTTCAAAGAGTTCATATGTATAAAGGAAGGATGGCAATATTTACTGAGTATCTTCTCTGTACCACACATTTTCCCATTTGTAATCACTCATTTTTTGCAATAATCCCAGTTCAAAGGTTTGGAAACAACTAACATAGGAAGGAATTCAATGGATCTAGAATCTGAACTTGACTCTGCCTGACTCAAAGGTGAAGCTCTCCTCAGTATAGCATGTTATCATTGCCTTGAACACTGAAATGAGTCATGAAGAGAGAAAAATGCAGAACCACTTTTAAATCAGAGCAAAGGGAGATGAAATTGCTAGAAAACTACAATTAAAGAAAAATTATAGTATATAGAAAGTGTCATCATCACTTGGTAAGATGACTTTGTCATTGTCACCATTTTGGACATGATCTTATGTTTAGAAAGCGAATAACTTTACAGACTCACAATATTTTAACCCCTACAATACGATGGTGAGTGTCAGAGCAAAATCCCAGGAATCATGGTTTTATTTCTTTTCAATGCCAAGTGGAAGTCAATCAGAGCCGTGTTTAAATGCAGAGGTACACTGTAATGTGTGCGATGACATGAGAGTATGATGTTTTTGCTGAAGGAATTCCAGTTTGTCATGCCAATGCACATAGTCATTAAAAGCTCTGATGGTTTTGCCTAATCCCAGCAAAGTCTCTCTGCCAACAGCAGGCAAATCTTCCACATGCCCAGGCCTAGACTTGGCAAACGTCTCAGGGAGGCAAAAAGCCACCTGTTTCTGCTCACCAGGAAGTGATGATGCCTTTGTGGAATTTACTTCCTATTTGCATATGTCTCCTAAAAATATATGATTTTCAGTTTATTGATTTTTTTCTGGCTGTCAGCAGAGACCATGGTCCGTCACAATTTTCTATTGTAACTAGAAGTGGAACTAGTAGGATGACATTGTGTCTTATGTTTATGTGTCCCTTCTATGGTACTTAATCTAGATTTTCTGGTAGAAGTGAACCTAAGTCTGTTTTGTGTGTGTAGTCTTTTAGAACCAATCTTGTGATTTTTACCAATGTATAACCCTTTTTGAGCTAAGAACTATTAATTTATGAGACGAATTATTTCTTCTATTTAGGTTACCTTACTCTTCAATATTAAAAAGAATGCTTTGATGACTCAGCATTAGAAACATATTGAATGGATTAACTTTACTTACTACCATAACTACCAAAATTGTTATTAAAGGCAATTATACATTTTATCCCATTGTTTAAAGAAATCTTACCAAACAGTTATTTGATCAAAAAACAGGAATTGTTTTATTAGTACAAGCAACACTTGCTGGTTTTAAGAGTTTCCTACTCATCACATTGAAGTTTCCATTAGTACTTTGAATGGACATTATACCTGCTGTCTACTATAAATATTACTATGACTGAGGTGGGGTGGCCACAGGGTCTGTGTTTGTCCAAAGTTCCAATTTAACATCCTAACATGCTATGCTTTGGGCTAAGATGGAGTAGCTTGCAGTAAACCAATGCTTCCAACAAGAATAACTTGGGAAGTTGGAATAAAAATATGTTTGAGGGCATGAGAGTTGCAAAGGTAAGCCAGAGTTAAAATCATCAAAGGTATTAGTGCTGTCTTAGAAGGAGTAAAAATACAAATAATTTATACTGGATTCTAGTAAGTCAAAGATAACTGTTGTAATCTTCAGGGTAACTACCCGAAGAATAGAAACATAATGTAAAACTAACAGAGGCATATCTAAAACAAAGATAGCAGAACAATATGAAATGTTGATTAATCCCAAGGAAGGAAATATGAGAGAGAAAGTGGAACATAAAGCAGATGGGACACAGAGAAAGCAAAAGTAATATCATAGAATAAGGTCAAATATATCCACAATTACATTAAATATTAATTTTTAGACTAAATACAAGAATTGAAAGGCAGAATTTATCAGACTAGATTTTGAAAAGTATGTGCTGTGTATATGAGACACACCAAAATAAGGACACAGAGAGAGTGACAGTAAATAGGGCTGGGCGCGGTGGCTCGCACTTGTAATCCCAGCACTTTGGGGAGGCGAAGGCAGATAGATCACTTGAGGTCAGGAGTTTGAGACCTGCCTGGCCAACATAGTGAAAGCCCGTCTCTACTAAAAATACAAAAATCAGCCGGGTATGGTGGCACATGCCTGTAATCCCAGCTTTCTGGGAGGCTGAGGTATGAGAATTGCTTAAACCCGGGAGGTGGAGGTTGCAGTGAGCTGAGACGGTGCCTGCACTCCAGCCTGGGCAGAAAAGCAAGACTGTCTCCAAAAAGGAAAAACAAAATGAAAGTAAATAATACCATGCAGACTCTAACAGGCCAAAAGATAGTGTAACTGATATTATTATACTAAGATCAGACAAACAATCTTTTAAGGCAAAAAGCACTACTACAGTTAAAGAGATTTCAGAGTGATACAAATAAATCTACCTGTTGGAACTGCAATAAAATGATTAAATAAGAAGTATATATATATCATAAATATACTATGTATAACAGTTATATAAAATAATATTTATAAAAACACATATATAGTAGAACATACATGTTTTATTTGTTTTGCAAAAGACTATAAAAGTACATTTTGCCTCACAGATACAGAAAACTTCTTTTTTTGTTTGAGATGGAATCTGGCTCTGTCATCTAGGCTGCAGTGCAGTGGCACAATCTCAGCTCACTGCAACCTTCGCCTCCCGGGTTCAAGCGATTTTCCCGCCTCAGCCTCCCAAGTAGCTAGGATCATGGGCATGCACCACCACACCCAGCCAATTTTTGTATTTTTAGTAGAGACGGGGTTTCACCATGTTGGCCAGGCTGGTCTTGAACTCCTGACCTCAGTGATCTGCCCACCTCAGCCTCCCAAAATGCTGAGATTACAGGCAGCAGCCACCGCACCCGGCCAGAAAACTTCTTGAAGATTTTAAGTGCCATCTGACAGCAAGACCAAGTCCAAGTCCTAGCTGTTTGTAACACTTATAACCCTAACCAATTTTTTCACACATGTTCCTTAAGGTTGGTCTTTCAGTTAGGACAGGCTAAGTTATGCTACAGAAATAACCCCCAAATATCATGGCTTCGAACTACCAAAGCTGTTTCCTACAAAGCCTGTGGGCAATCAAGAGGACTCTGAGACAACTGTTGGCTCAGCATTCCCGGCTGCTCCCATTTTACAGCACCTCCATGGCGTCATGCACTTCCACAGTTACCACAGGAGAGGGAAAAACAGCTAGAAGGTCTCACACTGGTAACTAGATGTAATAGGCTGGAAGTGATGTGTGTCACTTTTGTCTACAATCCTCTGGCCAGAATGAGTTATGTGACCCTGCTCAACGGCAAAGGGTGCAAGGAAGTATAAACTTTCTATGTGCCCAGGAGGAAAGGAGAACTAGGCGTAGGTTAGGATCAGAGGTGTCTACCACAGCTGGAAACTCCTGTTCACATTTCTGAGGTCGTGACCCTCCATAAGTTTCTGGAGCATGACAGTCCTGAAGAGAATCAGAAAGGTTTCTATATACCTAGCTGCTTCATCTCAGAGGCTGACCCCTTTTTCGCTCAAGGAAGGCTCTAGCACAAGGCTGCAGCCCTCTCAAGCATCCTCTGCCCTTTCAGTGGTGCTTGGTCATTTACCACAGGGAGTGCCCTCTGAGAGAGGAGACAACCAGGGGCAACAGGACCCCTCACTTGGGAACACAGAGGCAGGTAACAGTTGTCTTGAGCATTTTCTGACTGGAACACCTCCGACTCTGCACAGAAATAGCCAGGAGCCTGGCACTGGGTTCTGGATTGCCCTTGGCTAGTTGGAAGTGCAGGCTGCTGATCATCTATATCCACATAATTTGACCTAGTCCTTCACTGTTATAGTCTGCCATGACACCATGCTGGATCTGACTCTTTCAACTGGTGAAAATAATGATCCACTTGGCCCCACTCTGCAGTGAACCCTCTAGCTCTTCTAGAATTGGATGACCCAGTCACTTCCCCAGGTCAGGCTGATGAACAACTGATCCAAACAAGACATTTCCCTAATCTTGGGTTAGCAAAATGAGATTACAAAACATTATAGGACTATAGATTTCATAACAGGCTTGATGCATTTGAAAATTACCTTTTCTCTGTTACTTGTATTTTCTTCTTCTCTATTGGCAGCAAAAACGGCTTCCTAAAATATTTTTACTTCAAAAGTTAGCACCGAGCTTAAAAATCAGATGATAGTTTACAGCCCTCACCTCTAATAGAAGCCTTTGATGCATTGCTTGAGTTTGTGTAAGCGCATCCCAGGACACTTTCAAGAGCAGTTCCATCTTTCTTAAATTGCGAAAATCCCGTTCTTTCTCTCTTTGCTTACGAGAAAGTTCATCATGGTAGTTCTGCTTGTCAATGAGACTGTTGCGTAAATTCAGATCCAATATCCCTCTGTTCCAGGTAAAGGAAGAATATGAAAGTGATTTGTTATCAGCTGTCCTAAATGTATTTCAAAACTTATCAAGACAGCATGTTGAATATTGGCTCCCAATCTCTTCTGGCAAAGACCTAAAAACAGAACTACCATTCGACCCAGTAATCCTATTACTGGGTATATACTCAAAGGAATATAAACTGTTCTATCATAAAGACACATGCACACGTTTTCTCATCACAGTGCTATTCACAATAGCAAAGACATAGAACCAACCTAAATGTCCATCAATGGTAGACCAGTTAAAGAAAATGTGGTACATATGTCATGGACTATTATGCAGCCATAAAAAAGAATGAGATCATATCCTTTGCAGGAATGTAGATGGAGTTGGAGGTCATTATCCTTAGCAAACCAGTGCAGGGACAGAAAACCAAATATTACATGTTCTCACTTATAAGTGGTAGCAAAATGATGAGGATACATGGACACATAGAGAGGAACAACATGCACTGGAGCCTTTCGAAGGGTGGAGGGTGGGAGGAGGGAGGGAAAGAATCAGGAAAAATAGCTAATAGGTACTAGGCTTAATACCTGGATGACAAAATAATCTGTACGACAACCCCCCATGACACAAGTTTACCTGTAACAAACCTGTATGTGTAACCTTGAATTTAAAATAAAAGTTTAATAAAAGACAGCATGCTCAGTATATACATACACAACTATTCTGATATTGGAATCATAAATTGTAAATAATGCCAAAGGCAACTAGGTTTGTGAGTTGGTATCATTTAGAACTGCAGTCTTATAACCCTCACTCCCCAAAAAATAACAGATTAGCAGAGATAGAAGCCTCCAGTGTCCTTGAAATTCTACTTAAAAGCAGGACATAGGCTGGGCGCAGTGGCTCACGTCTGTAATCCCAGCACTTTGGGAGGCCAAAGCAGGAAATCATGAGGTCAAGAGATCGAGACCACCTGGCCAACATGGTGAAACCCTGTCTCTACTTAAAAAAAAAAAAAAGTTAGCCCAGCATGGTGGTGTGCACCTGTAGTCCCAACTACCTGGGAGGCCGAGGCAGGAGAATCACTTGAACTCAGGAGGTGGAGCTTGCAATGAGCTGAGATCGCACCACTGCATTTCAGCCTGGGCAAGACTCCATCTCAAAATAAAATAAAATAAAATAAAAAAGCAGGACATAAAACTCTCCTAGAGAATTACACCATGAAATTACTTCTATTAGAAAAAAGTCAAGATGGCCTAAGAAATATCATTGATTTGTTGGCAAAATCCCTGAACTAAACATAACATACTCCAGTCACATAATTTTCCAAAGGCACATTCAGAAACATACAACATATAGCAGATTTTGTCCTGAAAATTTGGTAACAGAAAATTGAGAAAATGTATGAGTAAAATATCAAAAAATACTTCAAAGTGCTTTATCTGATAATATATTAATGGTGAAAGTTGACTTAAAATTATTTAAAAATATTAATGACAACACCAAAGTAAGATTATGTTTTGAATTCTCAAGTATAAATTGAAGAAAAATTTAGATGACAGAACATAACATACATAAATATAACTAACCTTTCAGTTAATGAAGTTGCTTCATTCTCTCTGGCTAATTCCAATAGCTTGACCAATTGGTTATGTTCTCGTTCTTTGATTTCAAGTAAGGCTCGTTTGCCTTCAACTTCCTTTATTACATTTTCCTTCTCTTCCACTATAGCACTAACCTTGTTTTCAACTTTCTTTAGGGAGTCATTTAGGTTTTTGACTTCTTGTTCCAAGAGAATTTTTTTCTTTTCCATTTCTCTGTAGGGGATACACACACACACACACGTTTGCCTTATTTTGAGGCCATGCTGGCCTTACCTATTCTTGCTTTCTAACCAGGCAGCAGAAGAGATAATCATAAATTCAATGATCTCAGCAGTGGGTAAAGACCACAGATGGATGGGACTTAGACGGCATCTCCACTGAGTGCCACGGAAGGCAGGAATTTGCCCAGCCTCCCTACTTTCTCTGCAGATCCCAATTTGCTACCATCTCCTGTGATTCAGCCCCCATCCTGACCAGCCTCCTGGAATTGATCTGAGTTTCTCAACTTTGGTGTTGGTGAGCTTAGTTTTTAGAACAGTTACTAGTGCCTGCCTAATTTTTCCCTTTCCTCTTAAGATTAGTCACCAGAGTAATCATATTGTTTTCCCAGAATTTTTGCATCTTCACTTAAAATCTTTTATCTTTTTTGGTTCCTCTAAACACTGAGAATTTCCTCAATGACCTCTGCCTCCAAATCTACTCTGAACATCTGAGGGATGTTACACACATGAATGGGTGGCAAAGTGGGGAGTTACTATTATTTGGTCTCTGGGCTGCTGCCTGGCTGATATACTTCTAGACCATGAAATTCTAACCAGTTCACATAATCTATCCCATGTACAGCCCTGTTAAAGTCAATTGAATTTCTCCATAAAAATATGATTTATAAATTGGCAACAGAATCTTGACCCGTAATTAAGCCATAAATATTATGAATGATAGTAATTTGGTGCATTACTTTCTTTTAAAGAACTTGATATAAACAACCTAGACACGGCCAAAAGCAGACATTTCTAAAATTATCATAGTAATTTAACATGTCAGTTGTTAGTACTCTCGTTTCAGTGTGCACACATAACTTGGACTGGGAGGGATTCAAAGTAAAAATATTGAATCATACATTTTTTTGCGTGTTATTTTTTCTATCTCTTTTCCAATTTGTACTGGAATGGTTTGATAGTGGGCCACTTCATCCTAGCAAAGAAAGGAAATCATGTTAAATTATGTGGTCTTCGAGTAGAAGCAATTAAGACAAGAAAATTAAATATGAGGGAGAAAGGAACTACGATATGTAGATACTTACCATCTGCCCTGTGTGCTTTAATTATCCCATTTAATACTCACAATGACCTTGTAAGATAGCTGTATTTGTTATCCTTTTGAAGAGGAGGTAGCTGAGTGTAGCAAATACTGTTGGTCTTCTGCCCAGATTCCCTTTATGGAGGTACAGATGGTCCTCCACATTCATGCAGTTACATCCCAATAAACCCATTGTAAGTTGAAACTATGTTAAGTCGAAAATGTATTTAATACACCTAACCTACTGAAATCATAGCTTAGCCTAGCCTACATTCTCAGGACACTTTTATTAGTCTATAATCCACCTAACACAAAGCTTATTATATAATAAAGTGTTGAGTGCCACACAGTAAATACACATAACTTATTGAATACTGTATAATAAATGTAATTTATTCAATACTGAAAGTGAAAAATGGAATGGTTGCATGGCTACTTGAAGCAAGGTTTCTACTAAATGCATACTGCTTTCACACCACTGTAAAGTAGAAAAATCATAATCTGAACCATCATTAAGCCAGGGCCCATCTGCCCACCCACCCCCAGATGCTGCAGGGATGACTGCTAATGGTTCATGCTTAATTTCCTCTCCATCAGATTGTCACTGGCTGAGCAGAGCTGCCTTGTGAAGGAATGGGAGCCAGGGGGTGGAGGGAGGAGGGGAGCAAGCTGCAACCAATGACTAACCGATGCGGTGATCTAACAGACACCCCCCACCCCCACCTCTGGGTGCAACAGCCTCCATGATGTAACTTAAGACTTCGTGAGTTCTCCATGGGATCAGGCTGAGACTAGAGTTCTCCTGAAGCAGCTGTATTCTGGCCCATCTTCTTCCCCAGCTCTATCCTGCTTTCCTCCATCTCCTATAGGATTCTCCTTAGAGCTCTCCTTCCATTAGTAGTTGTCTTAGGCTCTGTTTCTGGGGAGCCCTGCCTAAGACTCATGCTACAAGAACTTAAATAAGTTTCCCGAAGTCACACAGCTAGTAAGTGGCAAGGCCGAGCTCAGAAGCTAAGTTCGTCTAACACCACACCTCCCACTATGCTCTGTGGATTCACGGGAGGTTCAGTTGAAGTCTCAAGAGTCTTACGTACATGGCAAGGGTTATAGACAAGCACCTTCCTGCCCAAGGATGTCATTGGACTTTGGAGCCGGGGTAACACACATGCAGGGAGGTTGAATCCGTCACTGCAGTGTGGTGGGCGAGACATTTCTCTGTGGGATCTTGCTCAGTCCTGGGGCAGATCACATTTTGTGGGGCTGAAACTTGTACCATCTGGAGGGCCCTCGTTAAGAAAAAGAGTAAAAATTACAAATGCTAACTTAGGTACAGCATCTTGGAAGAGGTTCATGCAAGTGAGGGGCCTGAAGCTTAAGCTTCACTGGGTTCCTGTTAAATCCATCTCTGCTAGGGTCTTGTGCTCTGTTCAGCAGCTGGGTACATCTTGGCTGACTGCTCTAGGACTGTTACAGAAAAATAGGTCAAAGTGTATCACCATGATCCCCTAGGCCAATGAGTTTCAGATGTTGTTTTTAAAACAGCTCTAGGTTAAACTGTTTTGAGAGTTATTTATACATCTTTCAAAGTAAAATGAATTTTAATTCATTATCTCCTAAAACATAAATACAGGCCTCTCATCCCTTTTATAGTGAGAGGAAGTGGAATGCAATCAAACAGACAAGGATAAGGTAATACAAATATATGTGAGAGGTTAGGACAATTTGATTGTGTGTGTGTGTGTGTGTGTTGTTGTTGTTAGGACAATTTGATTGTGTGTGTGTGTGTGTGTGTTGTTGTTGTTGTTGTTGTTGTTGTTTTTGAGACAGAGTCTCACTCTATCACCTAGGCTGGGGTGCAGTGGTGCGATCTCAGCTCACTGCAATCTCCACCTCCCGGGTTCAAGCAATTCTCCTGCCTCAGCCTCCCGAGTAGCTGGGATTACAGGCGTCCATCATCACACACCCGGCTAATTTTTGTATTTTTAGTAGAGATGGGTTTCACCATGTTCGCCAGGCTGGTCTCAAACTCCTCACCTCAGGTGATCCACCCGCCTTGGCCTCACAAAGTGCTGGGATTATAGGTGTGAGCCACTGCACCTGGCCATGGTTGTTCTTCAAGGAAACAATTGTTTGTGACACTCGTTTCTAACGTCCAAAAATGTCTGGTGAGGTCAGGAGAGACCTTTTCACAGGGTGAGGCTCCAAATTAGAGTGATACTCCCAAATACCCTAAGGTCTTTTGTGAATTCCCAGAGCCTAGATTTAGTTTGATAGGATCAATCGCAATACAGACATTTCAGTTTGTGAGACAGTACCCCTCTTTATTCAACCTGCTGGTTACTCTTAATACCCACACACTTTTATATCGATGCAAGGCACAATGTTTAAGTATTAACGGCAAGTAGCACACCTTTAAGACGACCTGATGTTCCAACAATTCTTCTAGTTCCTTCTGCTCCTTTAGTAACTGCTTTTGTTTAGATGCCAAATCTTCTCGTAAATTTTTAATTTCTAATTTCTTCTGCATTATTTCTTTACGTAATTCTTCAGTGCTTTCTCTCAATATTTTCATCTTCTTCTCCATTTCCTTTAAAAGTCATGAGATGATTAGGTTATATAGTCTGAACAAACATTTATCTACCTAAAAACTGAATTAAAACTAATTTCACTCACCATTTTGATTATATTTGTTTTGAGGTTCATGAATGATTTCTCACAAAGTTAAATGATTTCTCACAAAGCTAAATGCAACTTGTGATTGCCAACATCTTTAACAAAGGCATGATAATGATACTGCATGTATAATTAAACACGTTAGATTTGAATTCTTTTTTTATTAGTGCTCTTTTCTATTCTCCTACTTTAAAAATGCTTCATTTTTCGTGTTAATTTTTATTTCATACCAAGGACGTGAAAAAAAATGTACAGTCTGTTTTCTAGTAGCTTTGTGATCTGACAAAATCAGATGCAAATAATCTTTGAATATCTGACTTATGGTTAACCTGAGTCACATGGGAACTAAAGATAAAGGTGTTCATATTTGGATACCCAACACTTTGCACTGCTTAATCCCCCACTTTCTTATTGATATTACTTCTCTAGCTCATGCACATTCTCCCCAAATACCATCTACCCTAGAATCATCGAAGATCTTTGTCTCATGTCTGATTACCTGTGGAGTGTTTGACTTATGGGAGAGAAGCCTTCTCACACTGAGAAGGTCTACAGTTACTGTTACTAATGACTCAGTGCTGGGTCTATTTAGCCTGCCCTGGGCTTTCTGTATAGCTCCCTCCTCCCACTGCTGCTGGGTGAGAGCATCATTGGTGATCCTAGGATCTGAATGAAATTTCAAAATGTTTTTCCCATAAAATCTGTGTTGTAAATGATGGTTTGGCATACTTATTTAGAATTAATAGTATTTTACTCTATGCTAAACAGGTTTTTGGTGAGCTGGCCTTGGAATTAAACCACCACCAACACACTTTTGGATTATCAGAAGGTGGAAGGAGTGCAAAGTATGGTGATCATTCTATTTACTTTCTATAATAGATTGTAAAAAGTGGCCACAAATTCCTCCTATCTCCGGGGTATGCATGTCCCTTTGCATTTACTTGATCATTCTTCCCATTAAGAGGTAGGGCCAACTTGATTCTAGACTTGGTCATGTTATAATACTTGCATTGGCCAATGGGATATCACGAAAAATGATTTTAGCAGAGACCCAAAAAGGTCTTACATATTGGAGTTTGCTCCTTCTTGAGGCTGGAAACCCTTCCATCATCATGTGACCAACTAGTGACATGTGACCTTAGACCAAATAGCCTGCCAAATGGCTGGTATATGAATGGAGCTATCCTAGTTTACCCAGCCCCAATTTGGCCAGCTAAGACCAGAAGAATTCAGAACTGTGAAAAATACGAAATGGTGGTTGTTTTAAGCCACTAAGTTCTGGGATGGTTTGTTAGGCAGGAATAGACAAGTGATACATTTTCTTTGTAAAAATGTATTGTAATAACTTGAGATGTTCAGAGAGCTATGACCGTAATAGCTACAGCAAAATAATATTTTTAGTGTCAACCACAGAATCTTTTTTTCTTCTGGAAACAAAGCAGACATTGTCCAACTAAATACAGCCTAAATTAGATGCCAAGTTGCTAAGGTCTATAATAGGCATCACTTATATTTACTCCAGAAGTTATGTAGCTAGTCTTTTCAGCATCATTCACAGTTAAGACTTTAGAATCTTTAAATTGTTTCAGGATATGGTTGTTGTGATAAACAATATTTATAAAAAGGGATGATTGAATCCAGCTGTATTTAAGAAACTCTATATCATCTAAGACTTACTCCTGGCTTTGGTATCTTCTCAAATTCTTTCATTATGATGATTTTTTCCTCCTTTAAGCTGCAAAAAAAAAAAAAAAAAAAAAAAAAAAAATCAAGTTTGAAAAAGTACAAAGAAATAAGTTCTTTCTGTAATAACAACTTTCTATCTTCTCATCCCAGAATGCCATTCCCATGCTTGTCTGCCAGGCAACCTGGTGTCCATTCTTTATGATGGTTTTCCTGAATCACAGGTGCATTGGGGTGCTCCCTCCTCCCCAGGACTCCCATAACTTTGTGAACACACACTCACTTAGAGGAATTACCTCAGCACATTATAAATGTTGGGGACCATGGGCCTACCCCTGGGACACAGGGTCCTTCCTGGCAAGCTCTGGGCTTTTTCTTCTTTATGTCACTTGGACTGGGCTAGTGCCTGCCTGGATTCCTACTACAGCCTCCCAATTGATCTCCTACTTTGCCTGCCTCCACCTTTGCCCATTAAAGTCAATTCTCCACCCACACCACAGTGATTTTTTGACATGTAAATAGATCACCTCGTTTCCCTGTTTGGTAAATTCCCATCACACCTGGACCAAAATTTGAACTCCTTTCCCACACCTACATGGCCCTGCCTCATCTGCCTCTGTAGTCTCACGGCCTGCCACTCTCTGGCACCAGTCACACTGGCTTTCTTGCCAAGCTTGTTTCTACCTCAGGGCCTTTGCCCTATCTCATCCCTCCAGCGGGTATGCTCTCGCCACAGATCTTTGCATAGCTCACTTCTTGGTTCATGCAGACCTGTACCGATATCACCTTCTCATAGAGGTGCCTTGCCATCTAAAACAGTACCAACAGTCCTCAAACTCTTTCCTCGTTTTGCTTTACTTTTCTATATAGTATTCATCATGACCTGACATTGTATTACACATTTCCCCACTAGAAAACCTAGCTCCCAATTTACCACTGCATCATCGTCTTAACAAGTGCTTGCATATAGTTGCCATCCAGTAAAAATTAATATGAATAAATGGAACAACTGAAATTAGTTTTGTTCCCATCTTCATTATTTAAAATGATGTATGTGCTGAATGAGATACAGGCATGCATATGCAAATAGATCATCACTCAGAATGACCTGTTGCACCACATTCTTCTACATCCAGATTGCAGAAAACCCTCACAGAAATCACAGAAGGGAAGAGTCCACAGTTGTTCAAAGGTGTGAAGAAGGGTTATTTGAAGAGCTCAGTTTCAGTTGTGTGTGACAATTGCATTCCTGAGGTATAACGAATGCTAGAGCCAGAGGAAACTTCAGAGATCCAGATGCGACAGGGACATGGATACACAAGAGACTGAATGAGTATTTCAGGTGAAGGGCAGATTTAGACCAGGAGCCAAGTCTAAGTGGTTATTAGATATGGGTATTTGAGGACAACTATTTTTACTTTTGTTTCCACTACAAGCTATTAAAACTGTGACATGAACTCATAAGCAGTCCAGGTGGGCACACCTTGTCTACACTTCTATCCTGTCACTTCTATCCTGACCCATTGCCATGTGTTTGCTGCACCATTTTCCCTTCCTGGACACACAGGGTGACTATATTTCACAGTCGCCCTTGCATTTGGATTGGGGCCATTGGACTAATTTGCCCAAGGAAGGTGAGTGGAAGTAACAAATGTCTTCCCCAGCCGTGTTGAACTTGGAAGGCACATGCTCCAGCTGGCAAAGCTTAGGATCGAGGTGGCTGCATGACTTGCACTGGACTGTGCTATGAGCCAGAAACAAAATTTCATTCAGTTCTTCCGCTGAGATTTTAAGATTTGTTCTTACTGCATAGCCTAGTTGAAGCCTAACTTCTCCTTTTCTTATTCTGTATACCGTTTCCACAGTGCCAGTTACAGTGATGAGTTAAACATCCTTATTTCCAGTTCAGAATTTCCCTGGAGCTCCAAATTTTTATGTTCAGTTTCTTACTGGGCAATTCCAGTTGTGTATATCAAAGGGCCCTCAAATTAAACCTCATTATCTTCCCACCTGAAACCTACTGTTTTTCTATTCCTTCTTTTGGTAATGGCATTTCAATTCACTTAATTTTCAAAATTATAAATATGAGCATCATTCTTGAAACCTGTTTCTTGCTTCTTTCAAGATTTTTTCTTCATTTTTCAGTTTCGAGTTTTACTGTGATGCATTTGGAACACATTTCTTTGAGTTTACCCTGTTTGGGGCTCATTGAGCTTTTTGAATCTATGGGCTTTTCTTTCACCAAACTTGGGGAGTTTTCAGCCATTGCTACTTCAAATTTTTTTCATAATCATATACCTTCTCTTTCTGCAACTCCAGTGACATGAATGAGATGTTTTGCTGTTGTCTCATGGATGCCTAAAGATCTGTTGTTGTTATTTTTGTTTGTTTGAGATGGAGTCTCGCTCTGTCGCCCAGGCTGGAGTGCAGTACAGTGGCGTGATCTTGGCTCACTGCAACCTCCACCCTCGTGGGTTCCAGCAATTCTCCTGCCTCAGCCTCCCGGGTAGCTGGGACTATAGGCGCGTGCCACCATGCCCGGCTAATATTTGTATTTTTAGTAAAGATGGGGTTTCTCCATGTTAGCTAGCCTTGTTTCAATCTCCTGACCTCAGGTGATCTGCCTGCCTCGGCCTCCCAAAGTGCTGGGATTACAGGTGTGAGCCACCGCACCTGGCCATGGATCTGTTCATTTTTATTCAATTTTTTTTCTCTGTTCAGATTGGACAATTATTTATCTTCAAATTTACTGACATCTGTGTGAGAGAAAGAGCACAAGAGCAAGCAAGCAAAAGGACTTTTAAATTCTCTTGAGAATCACAGCTCCAAAGGTTCCCTTCTCCAGTATTTTGGCTCCTGTGGGCTCCCATCACATATGACTCTGCCACTGCTGCCTCAGTGTTGCTTGGAAGCTGAGGTATGAGAGAGTGGAGAGGAATTAAAAGCTAAACAGGGGTCTGGACTCTCTCTGAGCATCATGAGTTCCTTGCTTGTTCCTTGAGCCAGAATTAAAGGGCTTTTCCTGGAGCTCTCTCTCCAGGTCAGTGTTCGTCTCTGGATTTCATGCAGGTTAGCATTCAGGTTAGGGGATACCAGAGGGGAAAAAATAATAACTTAACCACAGCTCAATGCTACTTTTAATCCTGACCTTCTTCCCCAACCTGCCTGTACGTGATTTACTTTTCAGGGTCCTCAAATAGACGCTCATGCATTCCACTCGATTTTATAGCTGTGTTTAGTGGGAGAGACAGGATGAAGTGGGCTTACTCCATCTTACCTGGAATCACAGCCCATGAGATGATGTTTAAGATCATAGGACTGGATGGGATGGATCACTTCGGGATAAATTGTAGATAGAAACAGGAAGAGAACTAAGGACTGATTTCTGGGATTTCAAAATTTAGAAATCCAGAAAATGAGAGACTAGTAAAGGAAAAGCAAAATATTTCTGGTTTCCATTCCTGTATGTAAGGAGCTTAAAGGCTCCACTCTACCTTAACAGGTAAAAAACTTAACAAACTGAAAAATCAACAGCTCTTCTCATATCCATAAGAGAAGTGAGGTCACACACAGGGCAAACTACTCTCCCCAAAATTGGAGACACAGAAAGTGAATACAGAGAATCACAACTTATTGGAGTAGACACCCATAAGCAGAAACTTGGGCAGGAACCAGTGCTGGGTAGAAAAATCTAAATTGTAATTGATGAATTGCTGGAGGTTTGGCGTGGACATGTCTGAGAGTAAAAATCCCCAGTGGGACACAGTTTTGTGAGTTTTACCTCCAGGAGCTTAACCAAGTCTTCTCAGTGAGTATCAGAAAAATCTCCTTGTGTTCCAGCAGGGGAGGGAAACAGAAGTACTTTGACATGCCAGAGTATTCTGCTCTTTTTAACAGGCCCACCCTGAGCAACTATAATTAACCTGCTGGGGTTTGATCGGAGTCTAACTGACCTAGGGAAGTGAAACACCCAACTCCAGCTGGCTGTAGCCTTCCACAGGGAGAAAGGGTTCCACTGATTCCAGCCCACTCTAGCCATCCTGTCTTTCCTAAGGGGGTTCGGAGGGTGGTGGGAAGTATTGATGAAGTTCACAGTTCAGAGTCACAGACTCACTAGAAGACTGAGACCTAATCATAGCACCGTAGAATGCTCCCCTCCCTCCACACCTCACCACCATGTTCCTGCAGTCCTCTTTAAAGCAGTTCCTTTTATCCAGTACATCATGTCTGGCTATCAAGAAAAAAACTGCAAGGCACACTAAAAGGCAAAAAACACAGTCTGAAGAGACAGAGCAAGCATCAGAACCAGATATGGCAAGGATGTGTGAATTACCAGGAATTTAAAACAACTATGACTCATATGCTAAGAACGCTAACAGATAAACTTAATCACAAAATGGGCAGCGTAAGTAGAGAGATGGAAATTCTAAGAAATAACAAAGAAATACTCAGCCAGGAGTGGTGGTTCATGCCTGTAATCCCAGCACTTTGGGAGGCCCAGGCGGGCAGATAACTTGAGGTCAGGAGTTCAAGACCAGCCTGGCCAATATGGTGAAATAATCCCATCTACAAAAAATACAAAAATTATCTGGGCACGTTGGCGGCCGCCTGTAATCCCAGCTACTCAGGAGGCTGATGCAGGAGAATCTCTTGAACCCGGGAGGCAGAGGTTGCAGTGAGCTGAGATTGTGCCACTGAACTCCAGCCTGGGCGATGGAGTGAGACTCTGTCTCAAAAACAAACAACAACAAAAAAAAAAAAAAAAAAGAAAAGAAAAAAAGAAAAGAACTACTAGAGATCAAAAGCACTTATCAGAAATGAAGAATGCTTGTAACAGGCTTACTAACAGAATGAACTTGGGTGAGGAAGGAATCTCTTAGCTTGAAGATATCTTACTAGACACTACCCAAACTAAAAAGAAAAAAAAAAAAAAAAAAAAAAAAAGACTAGGAAAAAAACAGAATATTCAAGAACTCTGGGACAACTAACTACAAAAGGCATACATACTCATAACAAGAATACCAGGAGAAGAAAGAAAGGAATACAAGAAATTCCTTCAAATTAATGCAGGAAAATAAACTACAGATCCAGGAAGCTCAAAGAACATCTAGGCATATCATATGTAAATTACAGAAAGTCAACGATAATGAAAATTCCTGAGAGAAGTTAGAGGAAAACCACACTTACCTATGGAGGAACAAAGAATTACATCCGATTTCTCCTCAGAAGCCATACATGCAAGAAGAGAGTAGAGTGAAATATTTAAAGTATTGAGAGAAAAAACTACCAACCTAAAGCTCTGTACCTTGTGAAATTATTCTCCAAAGTAAGGAGAAATAAAGACTTTCTCAGATAAAAATTGAGGACATTTGTTTGTCAATAGACTGCTTTGCAAGAAATGTTAAAGGAAGCTCTTTAGAGGGAAGGAAAATTACGTAGGTCACAAACTCAGTTCTGCACAAATGAAGCGCATTAGAGATGGAATCAGTGAAGGGAAAAGAAAAGCTTTTGTCTTATTCTTGAGATAACAGATAACACTGTTCAAATTTATAACAGCAGCAATGTATTCAATTATATATGCATATATATTTATGTATGTCCATGTGTAAGTGAAATAACAGCAATGATACAAGGGATAGGAAGGAAGAATAGGACTATTTTGTTAAAAAGTACTTGATGTGGTATAGTGTTATTTGAAAATGGTCTTAGATTAGTAAATGTATATTGCAAACTCCATGGCAACCACTTGAAGTAAAAAAAAGATGTACAACTGATATACTAAGAAAGGACAGAAAATTGAATTACATTAAGTGCTTAGTTAAAACCACAAAAGGCATAAAAAGAGGGAACAAAAACAGGAATGAAGAACAAGCACAATAAATACAGAACAGTAAAAATACGGTAGAAGATACTAACCCAACTACAACAGTAATCATGTTAAATGTCAGTTAAAAGATTGTCACAATGGATCCAAAAATAAAAAAAAAAAAGACCCAAAGTATATGCTGTGTCTGCTAATAATCCAGTTTAAATATAAAGACCCATATATATTAAAAGTAAATGGATAAAGATATGCCACACTAACATTAAAAAATGAAAATAGGGTGGGGGGGGGGGGGGGGGGGAAATATGCCAGTCTAACTAAAAAATGATGAGTCACTAAATTAATTTCAGACAGAACAGACTTCAGAATAAGAAAAGTTATCAGAGACAAAGAGAGGCTTTATATAATGATAAAAGAGTCAATTCTTCAAGACGACTTAATTTTTTTTGGTTCGTTTGTTTGTTTTTTTTTTAGCAGAGTCTTGCTCTGTCACCAGGCTGGAGTGCAGTGGTACAATCTCGACTCACTGCAACCTCTGCCTCCTGGGTTCAAGCGAATCTCCTGCCTCAGCCTCCTGAGTAGTTGGGACTACAGGTGTGCACCACCACACCCAGCTAATTTTTTGTATTTTTAGTAGAGACGGGGTTTTACCATGTTGGCCAGGATGGTCTCGATCTGTTGACCTTGTGATCTGCCTGCTTTGGCCTTTCAAAGTGCTGGGATTACAGGTGAGAGCCACAGCGCCCGGCCAATGAATTCTTAATGTATATGCACCTAACAACAGAACATCAAAATACATGAGGCAAAACTGATAGAAGTGCAAGGAGAAGTAGATGAATCCACTCTCACAATTGGAAACTTCAACATCCCTCTATCAAAAGTGCACAGATGCAGAAGTCAGAAGATCAGTTAAGGACATAGTCAAACTCAATAATCCCATCAATCAATTGGATATACTTGGCATCCTAGAAAGAAATGTCAGTTTTTCTAAAAGCCAGTCATCATTATAAATTGAGATTAACAAACAAAATAAAAACATTAGAAAGTACAGACAATGAATGGGAACATATGGTTTTGTTCACTTGTTCATGAGAAAATACAAAAAAGTTCATAACTAAGATGACATGATGCTAGAATGACATTTTAGAAACTGCTTCAAATAGCTTGAATGTTCTAAACAAAATGAGTTTGATATAATTGCGTATTTCTTCCAATAACTGTATTTTGAACTGTTTTATCAACTAGATTTCCTGAAGAAGTCTAAGAGAAATATTTTTCATTTTTCTTGCTAGTCTGCATTTAATGGCTATTAAGTGCCAAAGAAGTCATATGATTTTCCAATATAGAAAGATTTTGAAGTTTGTATTGATCACACTTGAAAAATCATATGAAATAATAGAATACACAGACAATTATGTTCACTGGTTATAGCAAATAAGCAGATCCCACTAGCCCGTAGATCTAGGAAAATGAGCTAAAAGCACATGCACACCAGGTTTTCTCATTTGTATGCATTTAAAGGATACAAATGCAGTTTTGTTACATGGATATATTGCAGTATGGTGAAGTCAGGGCTTTTGGTACAACCATCACTTAAATTATATACATGTATACCCATTAAGTAATTTCTCACCTTCACCCTCCTTCTGTCCTCCCGTCCTTCTAAGACTCCAGTATCTACTACTCCACACTCTATGTCCACGTGTACACATTACTTAGCTCCCACTTATGAGAATGTGTGCTATTTTGCTGTTTGTGAGTTTTGTTTCACTTAATGGCCTTGGTTCCATCCATGTTACTACAAAAGAAATAATTTCATTTTTTTATGACTGAATAGTATTCCATTGTATATATATGTCACATTTTCTTTATCCAGTCTCTTGACAGACACTCAGGTTGACTCCATATCTTTGCTATTGTGAATAGAGTTGCAATAAACATCTGAGTGCAGGTATCTTTTGGATATGATTTCTTTTTCTTGGGTATATAGCCAGTAGTAGGATTGCCCGATGGACTAGCAGTACTATTTTTAGTTATTTGAGAAATATCCATACTGTTTTCCATAGAACTTCTAGCAATCACATTCCTAGCAACAATATATAAGTATTCCCCTTACTCAGCACTCCGCCAACATCTTGTTTTTTTTAATCATAGCCATTCTGACTGGTTTAAAATGATATATCATGGTGGTTTTAGTTTGTATTTCTTTGATTAGTGATGAACATTTTTTCATTTGCTTCTTAGCCATTTGTCTTCTTTTGAAAAATGTCTATTCATGTCCTTTGCCCACTTTTTAATGGGATTATGTTATTTTTATGACATTTTATTTGCAATAATGTAGATGAATTTTGTAATAAATGTGTCACATTGAATTTAATGTAGGTTAGTTGTCTAGACCACAAATTGAGTTTTTTAGATCTTTAAATAGTTATGCCTTTGCTTTTAGAATTTGCATATATACATTAGTGATATTTTACTTCCCAGGTATTGATCCTACACCTTGGGCATGCTGCCACCAGGGGGTGGTAGTGTGCTACTATCGTTTGGTTACAAAGGCAACCTGAGTATTTCTGAGTTTCAAAATGGTTGACAGCAAGCTCTTTCACAAGATGTGACTTATGGTCTTTTCTTTAAATATATTTTTATGTTTAAACAAACATAAAATGACTAATTCTTTAGGACATTTAAAATTTACATTTCTATCATACATTTTCTTTTTAATTAAGAAATACTGACTTATTTCCTCTAAAAGGAATGTACTTTTCTACTTTTAAAGATTATAATCCTACTCCATCACACACGGTTGATCATTTTTATTTTCCCTGTTATCTTTGAATAAACTTATTTTAAATGTATATGTGTGGTTGAATCCATTTTTACCTAACATTTAATTAAAATATTTTCCTAAGTTGCTAAACACACTTTATAATAATAGCTATTTTCAAGGCTTTCTACTGGGTGGATGTACCATAATAAAATAATCTTAAATATTATTTATCATATACTAAGCATACTGTGTGCCAGGTGTTTTAAATGCATAACATCTAAAATTCACAACCTTGCTAAGTAGGAATTGTTATTTTTGTTGCACAAATGAAGAAACTGAGGAGTTAAGCAACTTTTCCAAAGTCACACAGTCAAAGCTAAACTGACACACAAATACAGCTCTGACTAGAGGTTCAGTATCAAGAATGCATTTCTGGAATGCATTATTTTAAATATTCCACACTTTTTTAGAATTCAGATTGCTTCCAATATTTCACTTTCATAAATATCAATATCTTTATGCATTATATCTTTTTCTCTCCTTTTGGGTTATCACTTTTGCATGGGATTACTGGGGCAAAAACATGTTTTTGTTTCTGTGCCTCCTGGTATATATTAACTCCTAACCTTTCAAACTTGCATTAAAACTTAAATCTGACATTTTTAGTCAGCTTTCCTGACTAAGGGGTGCTTTGACATCAAAGCTCCTTAGGATTTACTTCCTTTCTAAAGCAAGGTCAAAAGGCTTTTGGTTTTAAGGATCTATGGGTGAAGAGATAATGCAGGAAGCCTGATATGCTGACATGTGTGAGAGGCATTACTCACCACAGGAGTAGAACCAGCATGGATGGGTGAAAGTTGCAAGAAGGTAGGTTTATAAACAAATCCAACAACCATTTAAGTGCAGGAGCATTTCCAAAGTTGGTATGAGCCTCCGTGGGGGGCTGAGAGCTTCCTGTCACTGGAAGTGTTTACACGTAGACTGAATGATCACCGAGAGGAGACTCAGGTGACTGACCTGCAGTCAGGGCTGAGAACCACCTTTGGAACGCATGGTCCTCTAACTGTAATGTGAGTCAGAGTCACATAAGCAAATGTCACTTTGGGTGGCGGCGGTGGGCTTGGGCAAAAATCATAATCATTACTTTTTGGATGGGATCTGCCTTTCAAACAAGTGTCTCAGGTGCTTCTCTTTGAGTTATGAGAAACACATTCAGAGAAATCTGTTCTAAGCTAGTTCTTTTAAGATAGTTGTTGCCACAGAAGAGCAAAGATTTTTTTTTTTTTTTTTAAGTTAAGGTAAAATCTGTTCTAGCTATGAGTTTTTCCTTGTGACTACTCCTAAGTACCTACATGCCTGTCACATTCTAATTTTCTGGAATTCCAGATGCATTGCTAAGATCATTCCTCCTTTCCTTTCTTACCAGATCTGTTTTTTCTTGTTTCCAACTTTGCTATCATCACTGGACCAAGACCGGAAAACAACTAATAAACCCTGAATGTGCAACAAGGACCACAGGAACCAGCCGCAGGAGAGTCAACAGTCACTAAAGTCAGGGTCACGTCAGGACAACCCTGCACGTGTGTGGCCTGAGTGTTCTCACTCTCCGTGTTCACAGCGCAATGGACAGTGCCAGCTCACCACAGCCTTGTTTCCCCCAGCTGCCCAAGACTGGTCAGAATGCGTCAGACGTAGCACGAAAGACGCAATGTATTTGCTGTTCAAAGTTTAAGAATTACTAGAAAACAGGGAAGCTCCAAAAGGTAACACAGTCAAGGCAAGGAAAAGGTTGAACAGAGTACTGAAAAATCTTTTCAAACTGTTCAGAAAGGTAAGTACTCCTGTTTTGTTTCAAAAAATAAGTTCAGCAGCATTTCATTACTTTATTATTATTTATAATGTATTAATTTAACTTTAAATAGACTACATATTATTTCCTGAACTGCATGCTTATCAAGTCATAAATATTAATCCAGAACCAGAAACTACTGCAACATAGATTTAATTATTAACCAACCAACCACATAATTAGATTTATTAACATTTATTAAAAGGTTTATGTTATGTGAACATACACAAAAAAATCGACAAAATTACACAGCAAAATCCTTTCTCTAGAGTATTGGAACAATATGTTGTTCTTAGTAGTTGCCAGTGATTCAGAAGTTCCTGAAGATATTGGGTGGAGGAGTGCTAGTTTTTTGGGCTTCTATTATCTAGACACTCAATGAGAGTCTGTTGTGCTGTTCTGACAAATGTCATCTGTACATGTAGATGAATAGTTTTCTCTCATTAGCTTCATCTCTTTATTTTTATGTGGGGATGGAAATATCTACTTTTTCCAGGGGGACGGAGGTCAGTGGGAGGGTGTTGAGGGAACTGGTTTCTGTATCATGTGCAGTCATGTGTCGCTTAACGAAGGGAATATATTCTGAGAGATGCGTCGTTAGGCAGCTTCATCACTGTGTGAACACATGGAGCACACTTACACAAACCTACATGGTGTGGCCGGCTACACATCTAGGCTGTGTGGTAAAGCCTGTCGCACCTAGGCTATAGACCTGCATAGCAGGTTACCGGACTGAGTACTGTAGGCAATTGTAATACAATAAGTATTTGTGTATCTAAACAAAGAACACACACAGTAAAAATATGACATAAAAGATAAAAAATGGTACACCTGTCTAGGGCACTTACCATAAATGGAGGCTGCAGGACTGGAAGTTGCTCAGGGTGAGTCAGTGGCTGGGTGAGTGAGTGGTGAGTGAACGTGAAGACCTAGGACGTTACTTACACTCCTGTGGACTTTATAAACACTGTACACTTAGGCTACACTACATTTATAAAACATATTATTCTTTGATAATAAATGTACTGTAACTTTTTTACTTTACAAAATTTACTTTTTTTTAGCTTTTGACTCATAACACAGCTTAAAATACACATTGTAGAGCTGTGTAAAAATTTTCTTCCTTTGTATTCTTATTCTACAAGGTTTTTAATTAAATTTTTTACTTTTACAACATTTTTTGTTAAAAACAAAGACATACACGAGTTCAAGACCACCCTGACCAAGATGGTGAAATACCATCTCTACTAAAAGTACAAAAATTAGTCGGGCGTGGTGATGGGTGCCTGTAATCCCAGCTACTCGGGAGGCTGAGGCAGAGAATTGCTTGAACCCGGGAAGCAGAGGTTGCAGTGAGCCGAAATCATGCCACTGCTCTCCAGCCTGGGCGACAGAGCACAACTCTGTCTCAAAACAAACAAACAAACAACAAAACAGACATAAACACACACATTAGCCTAGGCCTACACAGCGTCAGCATCAAAGCCGTTGTTTTCTGCCCCCACATCTTGTCCCACTGGAAGGTATTTAGGAGCTGTTATCTCCTATAACAATGCCTTTTCCTGGAATACTTCCTGAAGGACCTGCCTGAGGCTGTTTTACAGTTAATATATATTTTTTAAGAAGTAGAAAGAGTACACTCCAAAATAAAATGTATCAAATAGTAAATACTAGGCAAAAGTGCATTTGCAGCTTCATTGCAATCTTATGGGACCATCATCATATAGACAGTCCATTGTTGACTGAAACACCATTATGAGGTGCATGACTGTGATACTAAATATGGTAAGGCAATGAAATGCAGAGCCTATCATTCTTTACTGCTATTTCTTTTAGCATCACCATTATTTTTAGGAAAATAAGCTTGTTAGTTCTTGAGCCATTAATATTTGAGAATGCAAGGGAATCTTCTCAAGCTTAAGAATGATACATTATAAATTCAAAAAGAATACATACTAAACATTTCTGCAAATGTGCATTTTGAATGTTCTTATTCACCGCAGGTCACTAGGCATTGTCTCCTTCCCATCTCAGTGAATAATCTGCCTGTCTATACCTAAAGGGCAACAGTTCTGGTTTTTGTTTTTGTTTTTTTTCTCTTGGCAGGAATAGTTGGAAATTCTAAACAATTTAAATATCAACTGACTTATGTTCTTCTTACTCTTTCACGGAAATGTCAAGCATTCACATTTTCAATACTAATGAACAACCACCAATTGTTTTAATTTCAGTATTTTCTCAACTGAAAGAGCGCTTACAGAGCACAGAAATAGCTGGGCTTTCTTTTTATAGATGTCACTGGAAAGCCTGAAACAAGTTTAGATTGAAAGACAAAAAACCTCCCATTTCCCCCCCGAATAGGATGTCTTGATTAAACTGACCTTCTTTATTCACACCCCACCCACACCCACCACCAGTGAAAAAATAGGCCCCAAAGAGAAGATTTTAAACCCAGGGCTTCTAAGGTCTTCGAGAGGTTGCTCAAGTCATTTGCTTATCTCTAGGAAGGACTGAATTATATTTGCACTGTCAGAAGTCCACCTCTTAAAAATAGCCAGAGAAAGTTCTGCCACCTTAAATGGTAACAAACTCTAGGAGAAATGGTTTTGCTTTCTCCCCTGTACCCAGGCACAGCACACAGCACACCACAGCAGAAAACTTGAATTGCCATCATTTTCAAATTCAATCTAAATAGTATGACTTGCTGAACAAACCCTTCCACTGACTTGCTACTCCCTGGGAGGAAAGTTAGAAGAGATTTTGAAAATAACACTTCCCCTTTTAGCACTTAATGTCTGCTTTAGTTCACTAAATGACGTCCTCTAAATTTGGATAAGTAAATGTGTCTTCCAAAAGGATGTACCTTTTCTCCTTGATCCTGAGGAATAGCCTAGTAGTAGGAGATGAAGTTTGCGTATGTGGTCCTGTTGCTGTTCTCTTAGAAGAATAGAGTGGGCCAGATGAGATGTGAACCTCAGCTCACGGAGGCTTGTTTGGAAAACGCATGTGGGGAGAAGCGCCCACCATGCAGATGCGTGCTCTGGTACTGCACGCATGAGGGGCCACTGCCAGGGCAGGGGGAGGGCAAGGGAGCGCTAAGAACTTGTTTGATGGAGTGTGTTCTTTGGCTGCAGCTGTCAATGAGATGGCTTTCCTGACATGAAAAACACAGCAGGCATCTCTGTCACCTGAGCTTTTATTCGAGAAGTGTAATTTTCTTGTTCAGGGACTTCCCATTCCATTCTAAGGATTCAAGAGAACCAGGCTTGCAATCATCATCATATTGCTGTCTCCTACTCCTTCAGTTACCTCAAACTTCATCTCATTTTTTTTTTCTATTTATGAGGAAATGACTTTTCAGTGTGCTGGAGAGCATTGTTCACTTACCTTTTTAATCTGTACTGATTATGGAACTCTCTTTCCTTCACTGCATTATATTCATTTTGATACTTGAGAAGTTGTTCTCTCATTTTGGAGACCTCCGTGGAGAATGCTTCTGGAAAATTATCAGCTTGCTGCAGGTGAAACTGCTGCTGTTGTACTTGCTCAGTGAAACGTTTGGCATTCTGTAGCAGTTGGACCTCTGACTCTTGTGTGCTGAGTTACATGAAAAACAGAGACTCATGTAATGAGACATGTACACCCTCGGTTCCCTTTGTGGCTCCTGTGGGGGTCTAGTGAGGATAGCTGCTCCCCACTCCTGGGCTCAGCTCAACTCTGACATTTTTGTGCCAAGTCAGTTGACCCTTCATGTCCGTGGGTCCACATCTGTGGATTCAATCAACTACAAGGGAAAATTTTTGTTAAAAAATCGAGTCTGCTTCACCTTTGTGGTATTCTCCTCCAAAACACCTAACTCTGGTCTAAATATGAGAAAAATCCCAAACTGAGAAACATTCTATAGAATACCCGACTAGCACTCTTAAAACTGTCAACGTGATTTTAAGAAAACAAGGAAACACTGAGAAATTGTCACAGAGATCAAGCAGACATGAGGACTAAATATAGTGGGGTATACTGCATTGGGTCCTGGAACAAAAAAAGAACATTAGTGGAAAAACTGTTGAGAATCTGGAGTTCAATTGATAGTCATATACGAATGTTAACTTCCTAGTTTTGACTGACCATGGTTATGTAAGATGCTCCCATTAGAGGAAAATGGGTGAAGGATATATGGGAACTTCATATATTATTTTTGCAACTTTTCTATGAATCTAAAATTATTCCAAAATAAAATGTTTACTTAAAAATTGTTTCTTTACTGAACATGTACAGACTTTTGTTGTCATGATTCCCTAAACAATACAGCATAACCACCATTTACATAGCATTTACATTGTATTAGTATCGCAAGTAATCTAGAAATGATTTAAAGTATACAGGAGGATGTGATTAGGTTACATGCAAATACTATACCATTTTATATCAGGGACTTGAGTATCCATGGATTTTGGTATCTGCGGGAGCTCCTGGAATCAATCCCCCATGGATACCAAGAGATGACTGTACTATGCTAGGTGCAAGAGGTGAATAAGGCTTAGCTCCTAGCTTCAAGAATCTTACAATCTGGCAGATAGGGAGGAATACCAGATGACAAGTACTACTGCTGGTGTCCAGATCATGACAGCAGGAGACAACAGAAAAAGGATCACTCAATGGGAATGTGACATTTGCACTTGACTTTGAAGAATGATTATGACTTACTAGAAGGGGATAAATGATAGGGAAAGAGGAGATTTCCCCTTGGACTCCCCAAACAACCCTAGCTCCCTTTAATTCTTGTAACGTAATTGTAGGAAAATCTCTCCCCACTTAGTGAACTAAGACAGAAACTTTTCTAAAGACACTTTATTAGGAAACTAGAAAGAGAAATTCCTATACACAATTATGAATATAAATAAATTTATAGATTTCTGATTCTAAGATGGACACTGGTTAGAGCTGGACTTGAAGGTCACAGTAGAGGGAGATTCCTACAATCCCAGTTATGTTCTATGGCCTTGGCCCTATGTAGGGAAAAGGACTAAACATCTGTCAGAGGATGTAGAAAAAGGACATGGTGTAATCTCCAGTATCTTGTAGAACTCCTCTATGCTGCAAGCTAGCATCAGCTAGCAACAGCCCCAACCTTACCAGTAGATAGGATTCGTATATCCCAGAAACCCTTATATTAGCTACCTCGCCTATTTGAAGTAAGCCCTCACCACTTCCTATTTTAGAACCAGAGCTCTCTTTTGATGTGTGCTCCCCACCAACTGTCCTCACCAAGAGAAATCTTCAAGTTCCAGCTCATTTGCAGAGACGCCCAATGACTTGATCAAGCCAGTCTCAACTGAAGTTACCTTGTGCCTGCCTCACCTTTGTGATATTCTCAATTCAGTACAGATACATCCATTGTCCCAGGTTTTACAATGTTATTTGCTCAACAGTATCTAGCAAAACATTTACTGAGACATAACACGTTCCAGGCATGATGTTAGGTACCAAACAGCAGTAACAATAGCTACAATGAAACCTCAAATAATTTTCACTAATGAAAGCTGCAATTATTCTCCTATAATTCAATTTCCATGTATACTAATAAACTTTGCAAATCTAAAGTTATCTGATCTCCTTAATAAGTCAGGCTTCAGCTAGTGAAATTGTAAGCTGTTGGCCCAGGCTACAGTGCCTGTTTCTCCACAGAAAGGACAGGGTGGTAGGGTTCCAGCCAGAACACAAATGGCAACTTACCCACATGTACTTAAAACATGACACCAGTAGAAGAGACTTTAACAACTCTTATAACACGGTTTCTATGGAAGACTCCTTCAGTTTCAGTTCAATATTTCCAGGCTATATCTGCCCAGCTGCAGTCCTAGCAGCACGAATGTTAACGTCTGCTTCATATCTTTCCCACCCACCAGGCATTGGGAGTAGGAGAGAATGGTGAGTGTTTGCAATGGCAATAGAGGGAACTAAGTGGTCAAGAGGTAAAATGTGGGTAGCAGAAGGGAAGTTAACTGTTTTGCAACACAACCTGGAAGAGGAAGAAATAACGCCATAGCTGAGGTCCTGTATTGCTACTTGTCACTAGGGGCCAGGGAGCTGAGTTGCGGGCCAGGGGAGGAGGAAGTTAAGTCAAAGCACCCTGCAAATCTCCACTGGGCTCTAGAGAAGAGCTATCCAGAGGGCAGGAAACACTGATATTCCTTGTGTTTGCAAAGAGGATTGGAGGGATGCCCAGAGAACTGCATGGCATTTCCTCTCAGTTAAGCAGTGTGAAGTATGCTGTAAAAGGTGACTCCAGACTTTCCACTTAAAGTCTCAAAATTCCTGAGTATTGAGGACTCTGAGAACACACTGGCAGGTGTGACCAGCTATGGGGGAATGGAACCTCCATTAGGTGTGAGGGTGAGGACTTGGCTTGGGCTTGAGGACAAGGAACGAAGGCTGGGGGCTCTGGAGGGGTGTGAGGAACCTGGGTGCACCTGAAGTTTGCATAGGAATGCAGTTCTCCTCTTCTCAAAGTTGTTCACTCTTCCCTCATGCTTTCACCCTCAAAGTAGCCAAATATCTCTGGGCAAGATAAGAAGGAGGGGCAGTGATTAGGAATTGCGGGGAGAGGACGGCTGGGGAGTGGCAGCATGGAGTTTCTATCTGCTGCTGTTGCTCCTTGGCTTTTGATGAAGACACCATGCAAGGCCATGAGACAAGACGGGGGAAAAGGAAAGAAAGAGGCTTTGGAGTGGTAAAGAATCACAGCACATTAGGGTTTTTCTTCACTCCCCTGCCCTCTTAATTCCCAGTGGCTAATAGCCAGTGCTCAGGCAGGCTTGCTGCACTCTTCTGTGATAGCCTGTTCTTCTGACCTGTTGCTGACTGGGACTTGCAAGGTAAGTAGCTTGTGATTTGGGGAGGAGGTGAGAAGTAAAGACAGGGTCTCAGCAGACTTAGGCTGGGGTTGTTGGAGAATCTACACCTCTGAGTGATGAACAGACATGGGAGAAGGGTCCTGCAGGTGTGGCCTATGCAGAGACTGTCAGTGTCCCACCAGAATCCTCTTGCCCACCGGCAGCTTTGGTGGACAGTTGCCATATGTCAGCAGCACCTGTGTCCCTCTGCCTGAGAGCTGTCTCTGGCCATCAAAGTTTGCTTCGTTTGTCAAAGGGCAAGCTAGAAGTGTCAAGAGCTAATCTCCCTGGGAGTAATTTGTAATAAAATGAATGGTGGAAACTGGTGGGCAAATATTCCAGTTTCTTCACTCTTCAGGGGGAGAGTGCTGAGGTGAGCCACTCAGAGGCTCCTCTGTGAGGCTGAGCCCCAGTAGCCCATCATATAAACTCGCAGATGAACATGGCCCGTTCAAGGCTGGATTCCTTCCTTCCCAGTTGCACTTCGCCACTTGCTCATGATGCTTTCTCGTATCACTTCTCAAACTATCTGAATGCAAATCCTTGCCTCAGGGTCTGCTTATGGGGGAATGCAAATGAAGACAGGTCTCATCACCAGTAAGAAATTTAAAGATGATTAATCATGTCTCCATACTGGTAAACTGCGTACCTCATCACGGCGTCATGCAGCAAGGTATACTTGGCTTTTAACTCTGCCATTCTGGTTCCAGGAAGTTTTCCCATAGCATGTAACTAGCAAAGAGAACAAAGGGTCACTATTAATCACCACCCTCTTTAGTCTCTTAAGCAGGCGATGGAATGGATATATGGATATCTTATAAAATCCTCCATTCAACATTAGAGGAGACACATGAGGCAATGTAGTGTACTGGAAACATGCCAGGTGTTTGGAGAAAATAGTGCTGGTTCTATTCTGCCCCCAGTACATTCTGTGTCCTCAGGCAAGTCTCTTCATCTCCCTAGGCTGTTATTTCTTTGTCTGGAAATTAAGAGAATTGAGTTAAATTCTTGTAATTCTAAAAGAAAATTCAAGGTTTAACAAATAATCTGAACAGTGTAGATTATAGGAAAGGCTATTTGTAAATTGAGAAAATGAATGGTTATTGAACAGCTATTAGAGTATGTGTTGCCCATCAGTTATTTCATTCTTAAAAATATTGTGAAATAAAGATTATCTTCTCCATTTGAAACTAAAGTTTAGAAAAATGATTTGTTCAAAATTGTAGAGCTGGTTGAGCTCCAAAAACCCACAATCACTCCCTTGTACCATGATGCCTTTGCCTCTGCTGTCAAAGAAGCATGGAAAGTTTTCCAATGCATAAAGAGGTACTAATTATTCCCATTTTATTTCTAGTTAAAATGACTTTTGATCTGTTCTCTGAGTTAGGTGATAATTAGTTAACAGACATCATAAAACATCGTCAAACACTAAAGTTTTACCATCCTAAAATCGTAATGCAATGAGCATTTGTATTAGGTTTGACTTCAACTGCTAGCGACAGTATCAAAATAGAACTAAAGAGAATATTTGTGTTTTTCAACCCAGTTGTTCTTACGTTCATTTATTTATTTATTATGGAGTCTCACTCTGTTGCCCAGGTCGGAGTGCAATGGTGCAATCTCGGCTCACTGTAACCTCTGCCTCCTGGGTTTAAGCGATTCTCATACCTCAGCCTCCCGAGTAGCTGGGACCACAAGGGCGCACCACCATGCCCAGCTAATTTTTTGTATTTTTTTGTAGGGATGGGGGTTCACCATGTTAGCCAGGCTGGTCTTGAACTCCTGACCTCAGGTGATCCACCTGCCTTGGCCTCCCAAAGTGCTGAAATTACAGGCGTGAACCACTGCGCCTGGCCCTTACCTCTAAAGTATTTATTGAATCCATCCACTTTCCTCTCCCTTCCCCGATCTCACTGGCCCAAGTCTCATCATCTTTCAGTTGGACGATTACAAAACCTCCTAATTGCCCTTCTGCCAGGGAGATTTTTCAGGGAGATCTTTTTAAAAATCAGTCAAGGTTATGTTATGCTGGGTGCTCAAAACACTTCAAATGGAATAAAATTCAAGACCCTTGGTATTCAAGACCTTGAGGTCCTGCCTGACTCCAACACCCCCACAGCCTCCTTACACAACACCCTCTTCAGGCTCCCAGTGCTTCAGTGCTTCTGCCACACTGGCTGCCTTTGATTTCCACAAGTGTGTGAGTCTCTCTTTTTCTCCAGGGCCTCTGATTAGTCATTCCTCACTCCCTCCGCTTCACTCCAACTCTTTCTTCATGCCTCAGCTTAAATATCAGTTCATAAGAAGGCCTTCTCTGACTTCCAAATCTAAGGAAGATTACCACATGTACTTACTCCTTCCCCTAAAGAACGCTGTGCTTCATAACATTACAATCTGCAAGAATAAATTTACTTACATTATTAAAAACATTTTTATACTTCCCCAGCTAGTATATAAGATCTATGAGGAAAGGGCCCAGATTACCTTGTCCTTCACTGTATCCTCAGCCAAAGTATTACTAGAATCCCAGGCACAGTATAGGTGCTAGGTAAATTGCTTATATTTGTTAGCAAATGAATGAATGAAGCTATAAAAATGCAAAAGTCTGAGTGTATACAGTGGGGTTTCACGGTCTTTCTACCCACGTCAGGGTAGAAAATGTTAAATACATTATGAAACCCTCTCTTCTTTGTGAAAGTGTTGGGGATCTTTCCTGAGGGCCATATTAGCTGGTACCAGACCTGGCTTCCAATCCCTACAGTCCTCATTTTTTTCTTTAATCTATGGGTGAAATATGGTGAACAAGATCTTTAAGACCTTTGAGGATACTCTACCTATATCAAATATCTTAAAATCTACTCATATGCCACCTTAAATATAATTTATTTATAACTTTTTTTTCCCCCAGAGATGGATTCTCACTCTGTTGCCCAGGCTGGAGTACGGTGGTGCAATCTCGGCTCACTGCAACCTCTGCCTCCTGGGTTCTGGCAATTCTCCTGCCTCAGCCTCCCAAGTAGGTGGGACTACAGGCGCATGCCACCACGCCCGGCTAATTTTTTGTATTTTAGTAGAGATGGGGTTTCACCATGTTGCCCAGGCTAGTCTCGAACTCCTGAGCTCAGGCAACCCACCCACCTTGGCCTCCCGAAGTGCTAGGATTACAGGTGTGAGCCACTGCGCCCGGCCTATTTGTAACTTTTTAACTGTTGAATTGCTGTTGGTAAGTAGACTTAATGTCACATTTTACAGACATTTATTTTGGTTCTGCAGTATTTTTTAGCCAATATAGAATTTATTTCATGTTTCAAATATTTTCATTGGTTTCCCATTTTCATTGGTTTCCCAAAGTGTACAGACCATAGTTACTACGCCTTTAAAATCTAATAAGTTAAAAAAAAAAAAAAAAAAAAAAAAAAGCCTTTACAAGTAGACACACTTAAAGGAGAAAAGTTGCTGGGAAAAGATTATGAAAAGGTAAATATGTGAGTGTGTGTTTGTATGTATATGTGTACAATGAAGACCAACTAGGGGCTAGCCTAGTAACTAGCTAATCACTCAGCTTCTGAAGGTAAACTACTGGGTAAAGTAATTGTGGATTCATATATTCAAAAAACAGATAGTATTTAGCTTTTTTCTTAAGCTGAAAAGACCATTACTTCCTACTTAATGCTCCCTGCATAATACAAACAGAAATGAATGTAACATAGGCCCTGCCTTAAGGTAGGCCAAAGTTTGAAGAGATAGATACAAAAGAAATGACAGAATACTGAAACTACATTCTGTAGTTTTATTTTAAGTAAATGATTGTATCTGGCATTTTGCAATGTTTTAATATTGCAAGTTAAAGCAGGGGTTCCCAGCCCCTGGGCTTTAGGAACTGGGCTGCACAGCAGGAGATGAGCAGTGGGTAAGTGAGCATTACCACCTGAGCTCTGCATCTGACAGATCAGTGGTGGCATTCGATTCTCACAGGAGCATAAACCCCATTGCGAAATGCGCATGTGAGGGATCTAGGTTGTGCGCTCCTTATGAGAATGTAACGCCTGATGATCTATGGTAGAACAGTTTCATCCCAAAAGCGTTCCTTCCACTCCATGGAAAAATTGTCTTCCAAGAAACTGATCCCTGGTGTCAAAAAAGTTGGGGACTGCTGATTTAAAGCAAATAAGTAAAATTATAAATTACAGACCAATCCAGGGGGTGGGTGGGACTTCCAAAATGGTGCAATGAAGAGCTTGATGAATTCTCTCCCTCAAAGAAACATTGATTTGGCCAGGCGCAGTGGCTTATGCCTGTAATCCCAGAACTTTGGGAGGCCGAGGCAGGCAGATCATCTGAGGTCAAGAGTTCGAGACCAGCCTGGTCAACATGATGAAACCCCATTTCTACTAAAAACACAAAAAATTAGCCGGGCGTGGTGGCACATGCCTGTACTACCAGCTACTCGGGAGGCTGAGGCAGGAGAATCGCTTGAACCACAGAGGCAGAGGTTGCAGTGAGCTGAGATCACTCCACTGCACTCCAGCCTGGGTGACAGCATGAGATTCTGTCTCAAAAAAAGAAAAGAGAAGAAAAGAAACACTGATTTAACTGGTCAAAATAATCTAAGACTACCATTTAAAATATCTGGAAATTGACCTAAGGGTATATAATAAATTGAGAAACACTTATTCAATAAAATCTACTGAAGCTCAGCAAGAAACTGCCATTTGAACCATGGGCTGCATCCATCCCTCTAGCTCCAGGTTTCAGAACTATTCTGGGCAGGCTTGCAGCCAGTGAGGTGCCCATGTACCCCACTTTCCTATTGCTGAAGATCAAGATCTATCCCAGATGAAGATCTAGGAAACGGTAGCACTCAGCACTCATCCTCCCCTTCTTCCGCATGGGCAGCTGTCGCTGTTTGGTAGTGCCAGTACTCACACCCTAATGTCCTGCTCTACAGGCAGACCCTTGGCAGGGCAAACAAAACAGAGTTTCCCATATCCCCAGCTCCTGCTCAGTAACACAGAAGGCCCTAACCAGGCTGGGGGCTGAGCAAGCTGTGAGGACTTGCAGCTCTGCAGCCCTGCCTTTGACTTTATTTGGAACAGAGTGTAGTACATTCATGTCCCAGAGCAATGCAAAAAATAATAGACATAGAAAAATAGATATCATAAGGGCTAACAGAGTAGGCCAATAGCTCTGCGATACTAATAGATGCAGACCAGCAGAAGTTTAACAGATAAATTGGGATGAGGGACAGTAAAAAAATTCACACTTGATACTGGTGGTCCAGGAGACTGTGGAAAAGCCCACGGCTGTGGCCACCCAAGATCAACTAGACAGGGTACTTCCAAGCTGTCAGTCCCTGAGTTGAAAGTGGCAGGTATATAAACTCCTTGAACTTCAAAAGTTGCTCCCAAGTCACACACAGACCCAATGGAAAAGGATGAAAACCTTACTGGCCCAGGGGGCTGAAGCGTGACCTCTGACCAATCAGTGACTGACCCAGGGCAACCCCTAGGAACTCAAATTTAAAAACAAAAAAACAAGGGACAACTATCTAAGCAGAGACATCAGAGGCTGCCTACTGTGGGGGAAAAATATACTTCATAGTATTAGTCCAGCCAAGTCACTAAACAAATAAATAAATGAACAACAAGAACAAGAACAAAACAGCATCAATAAGCCTGGGAAGTATCAGAATCCAGAGTTGTTACAATATATGACCTAAAATGTCCAATTTTCAATGAAAAATTGTGAGACATGCAAGGAAACAAGAAAGTGTGACCCCCATCCCACATAGTGAGATCCCTAGCCCTTTTTTACACAGGAAAAAAAAACAAAAAAAAAACAAAAAACAGGCAGAAACTTTCTTGGGGAGGATGCAGATGTTAGATTTAACAAAGACTTCAAAGAAGAGATTATAAATATGTTTGAAGAATGAAGGAAACCATGTTTAGAAAATTAAAGGAGAGTATGATGACAATGCATCAAATAGAGATTGTCAATAAGAAGAAATTTTTAAGGAGCTACACTGAAATTCCTAAGTAGAAAATCATAATTGAAAAATTCACTGGAGGAATTCAACAGTAGATTTGAGCAAGCAGAAGAATCAGTAAACGTGTAGATAAGTTGAGAAGGCAGATGTGCCCACTTATTCATGTGGGATGTGCTTCAAGACCCCAAAAGGATCCCTGAATGGATAGTACCTAACCAATATATGCTAGGCACAAATTTATTTTCCCTTCACAATTCACAGATAAGATGTATTCTTACTGTAGATCTTAGCAACCTCAGCAAACTTTTTTTTTCTTTCCTTAGTAAGTTGAGAACTTTCACTTTTTCACTTAAGGAAGCACTTTATGGCTTCTCTTTGGCATATCCAAATTGCCACTAACACTGTTCTTGTGCTTTTGGGCCATTATTAAGTAAAATAAGGGTTACTTGACACAAGCACAGCAATCCTGCAACAGTGGACCTGATAACTAAGACAGCCACTAAGTGACCAATGGGTGGGTAGTATACATAGTGTGTACATGCTGGACAAAGGGATGATTCACATTCCAGGTGGGATGGAGTGAGACCATGAGATATTTTATCACACTACTCAGAATAGCATGCAATTAAAACTTATGAATTGTTTACTTCTGGAATTTTCCACTTAATATTTTTGGACCATAGTTGACCACGGATACCCGAAATGGCAGAACATAAAATTGCAGATGGGGTGGTGGGGACTACTGTATATAATTTGAAGAACAGAGAGAAAAAGTATGAAGACACACGAACAGATTGTCACAGAAATGGAGGACATTAAGTCCACTAAATTACATGTAATGGGAGAACCAGAGAAAAAAAGAACAGAAAAAATACTTGAAGAAATAAAAACTTTGCAAATGGGATAATAACATATTCAAGAGCTCAAAGAATCCCTGGTAGAATCAACAAAAAGATATTCACAGGGGGGCACCCAACATGGCCGAATAGGAACAGCTCCAGCCTCCAGCTCCCAGTGTGAGCGACACAGAAGATGGGTGATTTCTGCATTTTCAACTGAGGTACCAGGTTCATCTCACTGGGGCGTGTCGGACAGTCGGTACTGGTCAGTGGGTACAGCCCAACCAGCGAGAGCTGAAGCAGAGCTGTGAAGCACAAGGGGGAAGGGAATTCCTTTTGCTAGCCAAGGGAAACAGACACACAACACCTGGAAAATCAGGTAACTCCCACCCTAATACTGCACTTTACCAAGGGTCTTAGCAAATGGCACACCAGGAAGTTACATCCCGCACCTGGCCCAGAGGGTCCCACACCCACAAGCCTCCCTCATTGCTAGCACAGCAGTCTGAGATCTAACTGCAAGGCAGCAGCAAGGATGGGGGAGGGGCGCCCACCATTGTGGAGGCTTAAGTAGGTAAACAAAGCCACCAGGAGCTCAAATTGGGTGGAGCCCAACACAGCTCAAGGAGGCCTGCCTGCCTCTGTGGACTCCAACTCTGGGGACAGGGCATAGCTAAAGAAAAAGCAGCAGAAACCTCTGCAGATGTAAATGTCCCTGTCTGACAGCTTTGAAGAGAGCAGTGGTTCTCCCAGTACAGAGGGTTGAGATCTGAGAATGGACAGACTGCCTGCTCAAGTGGATCACTGATACCTGAGTAGCCTAACTGGGAGACATGCCCCACTGGGTGCAGACCGACACCTCACCCTCACATGGCTGGGTACACCCCCTGAGATGAAGCTTCCAGAGCAAGAATCAGACAGAAACACTCGCTGTTCAGCAATATTCTATCTTCTGCAGCCTCCGCTGCTGATACCCAGGCAAACAGGGTCTGGAGTGGACCTCCAGCAAACTCCAACAGACCTGCAGCTGAGGGTCCTGACTGTTAGAAGGAAAACTAACAAACAGAAAGGACACCCACACCAAAACCCCATCAGTATATCACCATCATCAAAGACCAAAGACAAAACCACAAAGATGGGGAAAAAGTAGTGCAAAAAAGCTGGAAATTCAAAAAATCAGAGCGCACCTCCCCCTCCAAAGGAATGCAGCTCATCACCAGCAATGAAACAAAGCTGGATGGAGAATGACTTTGACAAGTTGAGAGAAGAAGGCTTCAGTCAATCAAATTTCTCAGAGCTAAAGGAGGAACTATGTACCCAGCGCAAAGAAACTAAAAACCTTGAAAAAACAATGGATGAATGGATAACTAGAATAATCAATGCAGAGAAGACCATAAAAGAACTGATAGAGATGAAAACCATGACACGAAAACTACGTGACAAATGCACAAGCTTCAGTAACTGACTTGATTAACTGGAAGAAAGAGTATCAGTGACTGAAGATCAAATGAATGAAATGAAGTGAGAACAGAGGTGTACAGAAAAAAGAGTAAAAATAAATTAACAAAGCCTCCAAGAACTATGGGACTATGTGAAAAGACCAAATCTACGTCTGATTGGTGTGCCTCAAAGTGACGGGGCAAATGGAACCAAGTTGGAAAACACTCTGCAGGATATCATCCAGGAGAACTTCCCCAACCTAGTAAGGTAGGCCAACATTCAAATTCAGGAAATACAGAGAATGCCACCAAGATAATCCTCGAAAAGAGCAACTCGAAGACACATAATTGCCAGATTCACCAAAGTTGAAATGAAGGAAAAAATGTTAAGGGCAGCCAGAGAGAAAGGTCGGGTTACCCACAAAGGGAAGCCCATCAGACTAACAGAAGATCTCTCGGCAGAAACTCTACAAGCCAGAAGAAAGTGGGGGCCAATATTCAGCATTCTTAAAGGAAAGAATTTTAAACCCAGAATTTCATATCCAGCCAAACTAAGTTTCATAAGTGAAGGAGAAATAAAATCCTTTACAGACAAGCAAATGCTTAGAGATTCTGTCACCACCAGGCCTGCCCTACAAGAGATCCTGAAGGAAGCACTAAACATAGAAAGGAACAACAGGTACCAGCCATTGCAAAAACATACCAAAATGTAAAGTCCATCGATGCTAGGAAGAAACCGCATCAATTAACGAGCAAAATAACCAGCTAATATCATAATGACAGGATCAAGTTCACACATAACAATATTAACCTTAAATGTAAATGGACTAAATGGTCCAATTAAAAGACACAGACTGGTAAATTGGATAAAGAGTCAAGACCCATCAGTTTGCTGTATTCAGGAGACCCATCTCACATGCAGAGACACACATACGCTCAAAATAAAGGGATGGAGGAACATCTACCAAGCAAATGGAAAACAAACAAAAAAAAAGCAGGGGTTGCAATCCTAGTCTATGATAAAACAGACTTTATCAAAGATCAAAAGAGACAATAAGGCCATTACATAATGGTAAAGGGATCAATTCATCAGGAAGAGCTATCCTAAATATATATGCACCCAATACAGGAGCACCCAGATTCTTAAAGCAAGTCCTTAAAGACTTACAAAGAGACGTAGACTCCCATACAATAATAATGGGAGACTTTAACACCCCACTGTCAACATTTGACAGATCAATGAGACAGAAAGTTAACAAGGATATCTAGGAATTGAACTCAACTCTGCACCAAGCAGACCTAATAGACATCTACAGAACTCTCCACCCCAAATCAACAGAATATACATTCTTCTCAGCACCACATCGCACATATTCTAAAATTGACCACAGAATTGGAAGTAAAGTACTCCTCAGCAAATGTAAAAGAACAAAAATCACAACAAACTGTCTCTCAGACCACAGTGCAATCAAATTAGAACTCAAGATTAAGAAACTCACTCAAAACAACTCAACTACATGGAAACTGAACAACTTGCTCCTGAATGACTACTGGGAAAATAACGAAATGAAGCCAGAAATAAACATGTTCTTTGAAACCAATGAGAACAAAGATACAACATACCAGAATCTCTGGGACACATTTAAAGCAGTGTGTAGAGGGAAATTTATAGCACTAAATGCCCACAAGAGAAAGCAGAAAAGATCTAAAATTGACACCCTAACATCACAATTAAAAGAACTAGAGAAGCAAGAGCAAACACATTCAAAAGCTAGCAGAAGGCAAGAAAAAACTAAGATCAGAGCAGAACTGAAAGAGATAGAGAAACAAAAAACCCTTCAAAAAATCAATGAATCCAGGAGTTGGTTTTTTGAAAAGATCAACAAAATTGATAGACCGCTAGCAAGACTAATAAAGAAGAGAAGAGAGAAGAATCAAAGAGATGCAATAAAAAATGATAAAGGGGATATCACCACCAACCCCACAGAAATACAAACTACCATCAGAGAATACTATAAACACCTCAATGCAAATAAACTAGAAATCCTAGAAGAAATGGATAATTTCCTGGACACTTACACTCTCCCAAGACTAAACCAGGAAGAAGTTGAATCCCTGAATAGACCAATAGCAGGCTCTGAAATTCAGGCAATAATTAATAGCCTATCAAACAAAAAAAGTTCAAGACCAGACAGATTCACAGCCAAATTCTACCAGAGGTACAAGAAGGAGCTGGTACCATTCCTTCTGAAACTATTCCAATCAATGGAAAAAGAGGGAATCCTCCCTAACTCATTTTATGAGGCCAGCATCATCCTGATACCAAAACCTGGCAGAGACACAACAAAAAAAGAGAATTTTAGACCAGTATCCCTGATGAACATCGATGCAAAAATCCTCAATAAAATACTGGCAAACCAAATCCAGGAGCACATCAAAAAGCTTATGCATCATGATCAAGTGGGCTTCATCCCTGGGATGCAAGGCTGGTTCAACATTCGCAAATCAATAAACATAATCCAGCCTATTACCAGAACCAAAGACAAAAACCACGTAATTACCTCAATAGATGCAGAAAAGGCTTTTGACAAAATTCAACAGCCCTTCATGCTAAAAACTCCCAATAAATTTGGTATTCATGGAACATATCTCAAAATAATAAGAGCTATTTATGACAAACCCACAGCCAATATCATACTGAATGGGCAAAAACTGGAAGTATTCCCTTTGAAAACTGGCACAAGACAGGGATGCCCTCTCTCACCACTCCTATTCAACAAGTGTTGGAAGTTCTGGCTAGGGCAATCAGGCAAGAGAAAGAAATAAAGGGTATACAGTTAGGAAAAGAAGAAGTCAAATTGTCCCTGTTTGCAGATGACATGATTGTATATTTAGAAAACCCCATTATCTCAGCCCAAAATCTCCTTAAGCTGATAAGCAACTTCAGCAAAGTCTCAGGATACAAAATTAATGTGCAAAAGTCACAAGCATTCTCATACACCAATAACAGAAACAGAGAGCCAAATCATGAATGAACTCCCATTCACGATAGCTTCAAAGAGAACAAAATACATAGGATTCCAACTTACAAGGGATATAAAGGATCTCTTCAAGGAGAACTACAAACCACTGCTCAGTGAAATAAGAGGACACAAACAAATGGAAGAACATACCATGCTCATGGATAGGAAGAATCAATATCGTGAAAATGGCCATACTGCCCAAGGTAATTTATAGATTCAATGCCATCCCCATTAAGCTACCAAAGACTTTCTTCATAGAATTTGAAAAAACTGCTTTAAAGTTCATATGGAACCCAAAAAGACCCCCTCATTGCCAAGACAGTCCTAAGCTGAAAGAACAAAGCTGGAGGCATCACGCTACCTGACTTCAAACTATACTACAAGGCTACAGTAACCAAAACAGCATGGTACTGGTACCAAAACAGAGATATAGACCAATGGAACAGAACAGAGCCCTCAGAAAGAATACCACACATCTACAACCATTTGATCTTTGACAAACCTGACAAAAACAAGAAATGGGGAAAGGATTCCCTATTTAATAAATGGTGCTGGGAAAATTGGCTAGCCATAAGTAGAAAGCTGAAACTGGATCCTTTCCCTACTCCTTATACGAACATTAATTCAAGATGGATTAGAGACTTAAATGTTAGACCTAAAACTATAAAAACCCTAGAAGAAAACCTAGGTAATACCATTCAGGACATGGGCATGGGCAAGGACTTCATGTCTAAAACACCAAAAGCAATGGCAACAAAAGCCAAAATTGACAACTGGGATCTCATTAAACTAAACAGCTTCTGCACAGCAAAAGAAACTACCATCAGAGTGAACAGGCAACCTACAGAATGGGAGAAAATTTCTGCAATCTACTCATCTGACAAAGGGCTAATATCCAGAACCTACAAAGAACTCAAACAAATTTACAAGAAAAAAACAAACAACCCCATCAAAAAGTTGGCAAAGGGTATGAACAGACACTTCTCAAAAGACGACATTTATACAGCCAACAGACACATGAAAAAATGCTCCTCATTGCTTGCCATCAGAGACATGCAAACCAAAATCACAATGAGATATCATCTCACACCAGTTAGAATAGCAATCATTAAAAAATTAGGAAACAACAGGTACTGGAGAGGATGTGGAGAAATAGGAATACTTTTACACTGTTGGTGGGCCTGTCAACTAGTTCAACCATTGTGGAAAACACTGTGGTGATTCCTCAAGGATCTAGAACTAGAAATACCATTTGACCCAGCCATCCCATTACTGGGTATATACTCAAAGGATTATAAACCATGCTGCTATAAAGACACATGCACACGTATGTTTATTGCGGCACTATTCACAATAGCAAAGACTTGGCATCGACCCAAATGTCCATCAGTGACAGACTGAATTAAGAAAATGTGGCACACATACACCATGGAATACTATGCACCCATAAAAAAGGATGAGTTCATGTTCTTTGTAGGGACATGGATGCAGCTGGAAACCATCGTTCTCAGTAAACTATCGCAAGAACAGAAAACCAAACACTGCATGTTCTCACTCATAGGTGGGAATTGAACAATGAGATCACTTGGACACGGTAAGGGGAACACCACACACCGGGGCCTGTTGTGCGGAGCAGGGAGTGGGGAGGGATAGCACTAGGAGATACACCTAATGTAAATGACGAGTTAATGGGTACAGCACACCAACATGGCACATATATACATATGTAACAAACCTGCACGTTGTGCACACGTACCCTAGAACTTAAAGTATAATAATAATAAAAAAAGATATTCACATTTGGATACACCACAAACTGCTGAAAGCTAAAGATAAAGATAAATCTCTAAAGTGGCAAAAAACCAAAAACAAACAAAAAAACCCCCAGCTTATTATGTACAAGGGAATCACAGTAAGAGTGACTCGTCATCTAAAATAGTGGAGGACAGAAGGCAGTGACTTGACACATTCAAAGTGAAGAAAACACACACACACACACACACACACACACACACACACACCTGTCAGCCAAGAATCCTATATCCATCAAAAACATCTTTCAAATAGGAAGGGAAAATAAAGACATTCCAATATAAACCAAACTAGAGAAAATCATTGCTGGCACACCTGCCTTATAAGAAATAATAAAATAAGTTCTTCATGCTGGAAAGAAGGGACAATAACTCAAATCCACGTGAAAAAACAAAGAGTGTACTCAAGTTGAAAACATGCTCATATAAAAGCTTGGACACGAACGTTTATAGCAGCATCCTTCATAATAGTAAAAAAAAGAAAAAACCTTCATGTCCATCAATTGACAAATGGACAAACAAAATATATATCCATAGGATGGAATATTCAGCCATAAAAAGGAATGGAGTCTTCACGCCTACTATAACATGGGTGAACTTTGAAATCTATATGCTAAGTGAAAGAGGCCAGATACCAAAGGCCACATATTGTGTTATTCATTTATATGAAATATCCAGAGTGGGCAGATCTTTGGAGACAGAAAGTCGATTTAGTGGTTTCCTACATGTAAGGCAACTGGTGGGAGGGGAATGACTTTTAATGGGCACAAGGTTTCTTTGGTGTCGTGAAAATATTCTACAATTAGGCCATGACTATAACACTCTGTATATACTAAAGGCCATTAAAAACACTTTAAAAGAGTGAATTTTATGGTAGAACTCAAGAAAACTTAATTTTAATGTAAATTATATTAGAAATCAATTTTCTGTGTAAAAGAGATACAACTGTAAAATCAAATTAGTGAAAACACTACAAAATTAAAATTAAATTGCAAATACAAAGGATGAACTCATGCTTAAACTTTTTTTTTCCTAGCTTTGTCCATTAAATAGCCTAGACTGCACACCTACAACTATCTGATCTTTGACCAACCTGACAAAAACAAGCAATAGGGAAAGGACTACCTATATTCAATAAATGGTGCTGGGATAACCGGATAACCATATGCAGAAGATTGAAACTGGACCCCTTCCTTACACCATACATAAAAATTAACTCAAGATGGATTAAAGACTTAAATGTAAAACCTACAACTATAATAACCCTGGAAGACAGCCTAGGCAATACCATTCAGGACACAGACATAGGCAAAGATTTAATGATGAGGACACCAAAAGCAATTGCAACAAAAACAAAAATTGGCAAACGGGATCTAATTAAACTAAAGAGTTTCTGCACAGCAAAAGAAACTATCAACAGAGTAAACAATCTACAGGATGGGAAAAATTTTTGCAAACTATGTATCCAACAAAGGCCTAATATCCAGCATCTATGAGGAATGTAAATTTATAAGAAAAAGCCAAACAACCCTACTAAAAAGTGAGCAAAGGACATGAACACTTTTCAAAAGAAGACATACATGTGGCCAATGCCAACAATTTTATGAAAAAAAGCTCAACATCACTGACCATTAGAGAAATGCAAATCAAAACCACACTGAGACACCATCTCACACCAGTCAGAATGGCTACTATTAGTTGGCGGAGGGAGAGCTTTAGGAAAAATAGCTAATGTATGCTGGGCTTAACACCTAGGTGATGGGTTGACAGGTGCAGCAAACCACCATGGCACACATTTACCTATGTAACAAACCTGCATATCCTGCACATGTGCCCCAGAACTAAAAATAAAAATTTTTTAAAAAGTCAAAAAATAACAGATGTTGGTGAGGTTGTGGAGAAAAAGGAACGCTTATACACTGTTGGTGGGAATGTAAATATTTCAGCCATTGTGGAAGACAGTAGCGATTCCTCAAATATCTAAAGACAGAAATACCATTCGATCCAGCAACCCCATTAATGGGTATATACCCAAAGGAATATAAATTATTCTATTATAAAGAGACATCCATGCATATGTTCATTGCAGCACTATTCACAATAGCAAAGACATGGAATCAACCTAAATGGCCATCAATGATAGACTGGATGAAGAAAATGTGGTACACATACACCATGGAATACTATGCAGCCATAAAAAAGAATGAGATCATGTCCTTTGCAGGGACATGGATGGAACTGGAGGCCATTATCCTTAGCAAACTAACACAGGGACAGAAAACCAAATACTACATGTTCTCACTTATAAGTCGGAGCTAAATGATGAAAACACATGGACACATAGAGGGAAACAACACACACTGGGGCCTGTCACAGGGTGGACGGGAAGAGAAGGGAGAGGATCAAGAAAAACTACTAATAGGTACTAGGCTTAATACTTGGGTGGTGAAATAATCTGTACAACAAACCCCCATGACACAAGTTTACCTATGTAACAAACCTGCACTTGTACCACTAAACTTAAAGGTTAAAAAATATATAATGGTCTAGAAACAATGCCACATTAACAACGAGTACCCCGCTAATACGTTTTGGTCTTTAATCTTATTTCCCACTAAAAGCAAGCAGCAAGGGTTAGAAATGGTTGATTACAGGTCTGGTATAGGGAAGACACAAAGTGAAGCTGAGACACCTTGTTAAGCCAGAAAGCAAGAACCATCCATAGAAGATGATCTTATTTTACATATGAGTATGTAAATATAGAGAGATCCAGAAGGATAAGAACTAAGATGTTGAAATGATATGCTCTGGGTAGTAAGAATGTGCTGCTTTTATGTTTTTATTTTTGCCTGCCTGTGTTTTCTAATTTTTCCAATATGTATTACTTTTAATAGCAAAAGGCTATTAAAAATGTGCTTGCAGACTACTGCTGTAAACAAGAGGGAATTAGAACAGAATTTTAAGCTAGAGAGTACTGTGATCAGGTCCTAGTGGCAGATAAAGCCAGATTCTAGCTCTGACTCAGTGAATGCTCAACTGTATTTTCCCTAAGTTGAGTCCCATATTTAACAGCAATGGTTTGAAGCCTAACTGTAGGTGGGCCAAGGATGCATGTTGGCTAGTTTTAGGGGCACAGAAAAGCAGGAAAATTACAGAGGTTTCTTTTCCTGTTTTCTGTCTCTATCATTCTGCTGACCTTTGGTGCCTTACGAACCAGAAAAAAGAAAGCTGACAGGGTACAACACGTGATATGTCCTTGCAGTTTCTACATAAATTGGAGAAGGTCAAGTCATAGATGTTCAGAATGTTAGGTGATAAACTTTGTTATATTGGTATCCTCTAAAAAAACAAATATCTCTTAAAAAGACTAAAGTGTGGAGAATAGATTTTAGCCACCTTAAACATAAAAAATCATAATCTAGATGTCAACATCCATCAAAAAGAGACTTTTCTGTGAAATTATGAACTTTTTAAGCAGGTCGATCCCTGGTTAGAAACTTCACACTAAGTTTTAGCGGATAAAAAATGCTTCACTCATAAACAGTATCAGACATGGAAAATGGTTGCATTTTCACATTGCATGATACAAATGGGTACAGAACTCAAGTTTGTCATGTTTCAAAAATGCAGAATCTAAGAAATACAGCACAAAGGTCAATCTTAAATTGTCAAAGAGTATACACAATGAAAGGTTAGCTATAATGTCATAAGTTCACAAATATGATTTCACAATAGATTCTGTGTTACTGAATTGCCCTGCTGGCAATTATGCGACTGGAAGGAAACATTTACTCTAGAGATAAAGTTTAAAAAGAGTTCATGATTCACGGATGACATGTAATAATATGGAAAAAATTTCAAAAATTGAAATTCTAGGACATTCCAAGGAAAGTAATAGCTCTGTAAGAGCTTTTACCAAGTGAGTTTATCTGGAAGGGGGTCAGCATGAGGAAACAATTAGGTGTTTGCGTGGGTGTGTGCAGGGAACCTGGATTTGTCCAAGGTGGTCATAGCTATTTGCCTACCCTGTTCTTGTGACTTTGACATTACCTAGCGGGTTGGCTTCATTCTGGGGAATGGCTGGCATGCTTTGGAAGGTAATATAAATGCGAAAGTATAAATGGTTACCACTCTCATCTCCCTTTCGCCTGCTCCCCTCTCACTGCTGGAAATAAACAACATAGCCATTTGAAGTTGTTTCCAAATGCAGCTGAGCTCTCAGCACTGCTTCCTTTGACTTTTCCCATAGGTTGTTATCTCAAGCTTTAGCTTTCTCACACGTCTAACTCGTTCACAGAAAATATTAGGCCACATATTCCTTTCCTTCTCCACCTGTGCTTTCAAATATATGCTCTCCTACCTTTTCCTAGGCATTGAGTCATCAGTGATAGCTTCTCTCCTTTTAATCTCTACTTCTTCCTCTTTTTTTTTTTTTGAGATGAAGTTTCACTCTTGTTGGCTAGGCCAGAGCGCAATGGCGCGATCTCAGCTCACTGCAACCTCCACCTCCCGGGTTCAAGCAATTCTCCTGCCTCAGCCTTCCCGAGTAGCTGGGATTACAGGTGCCCGCCACCATGCCCAGCTAATTTTTGTATATTAATAGAGACGGGGTTTCACCATGCTGAACAGGCTGGTCTTGAGCTTCTGACTTCAGATGATCCACCCACCTTGGCCTCCCAAAGTATTGGGATTACAGGTATAAGCCACTGCACCCGGCCCTACTTCTTCTTTACTGGCTAGCATAGTCTAGTAGTCAAGTACATCATTGCTTCAGACCCTTCAAAGGATCTTACCACAAGTGATCCACATCACTTGTGGATCTTATTTTGAATTATAGCTCTGCAAGGTTTTTTTTTTTTTTTTTTTTTTTTTTTTGGCAAGATCTTGCTCTGTTGCCCAGGCTGGGGTACAGTGGTGTAATCATAACTCACTGCAGCCTCGAACTCCTCTGGCTCAAGCGATACTCCTGCCTCAGCCTCCCAAGTAGTTAGGACTACAAGTGTGCATCACCATGCCCCACTAGGTTTTCTTAAAATGTTTTGTAGAGATGGAGTCTTGCTATGTCGCCCAGGCTGATCTCGAACTTCTGGTCTCAGGTAATCCTTCTGCTTTGGTCTCCCCAAAAGTGATGGGATTACAGGTGTGAGCCACCATGCCTGGCCAGCTTTGCTGTTTTTTTAAATTATGCAACTTGAAGTGATATTTAACTAGTCCTTGCCTTGGTTTCTTCAGTTGTAAGAGACACAAAAAATGAATCAATGTACACATGTAGTTTAGTATCTTAGTGCACAAATAAAGTCTTAATCAGTGTTAGCTAGTTTATTATAATCATTATCTTAAACCTATAAATTTGCTCATCTCTCTCATTTCAAAAACCAACAAGACAAAATCTACCTCGGGCGTTGTGCTCCCATTTAATTACCTTCTTTCTCTCCTTGACTTTTCACTTCAATTCTTCTCAAAAGAGTAGTCTCTGCTCTGTCCCTTCATTCCCTCCCCTTTCATCACTTACCAACCTGTAGTAACCAGACTCCCAGTACACTATCAAATTAGTAAACTGACTGAGGACTTCCTCACTTGTCCTCCTTGCGTCTGTCCTGTATGCTGCCAGCAGACTGCTCCATCGAAACACAATTCTCACCTTGCTTCAGACCCTTCAAAGGATCTTACCACCTTCAGAATTAAGTCTAGGCTCCTTAACATGGTGTACAAAGGTCTTCATTATCTGGTAGCTGCCGCCTTCTCCAAACCTGTCTCCTCCCTCTCTTTATCTCCTATGATGATTTCAGTTCTGTAATAGCAACTACAGTTCCTATGGTAGGTAGAACAATCCCCCGCATTCCCCAGGATGTGCATGTCCTAATCCACGGAACCTGTGGATGGCTCTCTTTACATGACAAAAGAGACTTTGCAAATTTGATTAAGAATGGCCCCTTGAGATGGGGAGATTATTGTGGATTAACCAGGTGAGCCCAATCCAATCATGTGAGTACTTCAAAGCAGAGAATCATTCCTGGCTGGATTTCAGACATGAAATGAAAGGAGGAGGAGGAAAGATCTGAAATATGAGAAGGACTTGACCCACTGTTGCTGACTATGAAGGAAGGTGGTCATGAGTCAAGGAACATACGTGGCTTCCAGAAGCTGGAAAAGGCAAGGAACTAAATGCTTCCCTGGAGCCTCCAGAAATGAATGTAGCCATGGTTATACCTTGATTTTAGCCAACTGAGGCTCAGCTTGGACTTCTGATCTACAGAATTATTAGATGATAAATTTGTGTTTAAGCCACTAAGTTTGTGGTAATTTGTTATGGCAGCACAGAAAACTAATACAATTCCTAAACAACACCACGTTTTGTTTTGTTTGTTTGTTTTTTAAATTATACTTTAAGTTCTAGGGTACATGTGCACAGCATGCAGGTTTGTTACATATGTATACATGTGCCATGATGGTGTGCTGCACCCATTAACTTGTCATTTACATTAGGTATATCTCCTAATGCTATCCCTCCCCCCTTCCCCCACCCACGACAGGCCCCAGTGTGTGATGTTCCCCTTCCTGTATCCAAGTGTTCTCATCATTCAATTCCCACCTATGAGTGTGAACATGTGGTGTTTGGTTTTCTGTTCTTGTGATAGTTTGCTGAGAATGATTTCCAGCTGCATCCATGTCCCTACAAAGGACATGAACTCATCCTTTTTTATGGCTGCATAGTATTCCATGGTGTATATGTGCCACATTTTCTTTATCTAGTCTATCATTGATGGGCATTTGGGTTGATTCCAAGTCTTTGCTATTGTGAATAGTGCCACAATAAACATATGTGTGCATGTGTCTTTATAGCAGCATGATTTATAATCCTTTGAGAATATACCCAGTAATGGGATGGCTGGGTCAAATGGTATTTCTAGTTCTAGATCCTTGAGGAATCGCCACACTGTTTTCCACAATGGTTGAAGTAGTTGACAGTCCCACCAATGGTGTAAAAGTTTCACAGCCTGTTATTGGTCTATTCAGGGATTCAACTTCTTCCTGGTTTAGTCTTGGGACAGTGTATGTGTCCAGGAATTTATCCATTTTTTTTCTAGGCTTTCTAGTTTATTTGTGTAGAGGTGTTTATAGTATTCTATGATGATAGTTTGTATTTCTGTGGGATTGGTGGTGATATCCCCTTTTTCATTTTCTATTGCATCTCCTTGATTCTTCTCTCTTTTCTTCTTTATTAGTCTTGCTAGTGGACTGTCAATTTTGTTGATCTTTTCAAAAAACCAGCTCCTGGATTCACTGATTTTTTGGAGGGTTTTTCATGTCTCTATCTCCTTCAGTTCTGCTCTTAGTTATTTCTTGCCTTCCGCTAGCTTTTGAATGTGTTTGCTCTTGCTTCTGTAGTTCTTTTGTGATGTTAGGGTGTCAATTCTAGATCTTTCCTGCTTTCTCTTGTGGGCATTTGTGCTATAAATTTCCCTCTACACACTGCTTTAAATGTGTCCCAGAGATTCTGGTATGTTGTATCTTTGTTCTCATTGGTTTCAAAGAACATGTTTATTTCTGCCTTCATTTCATTATGTACCCAGTAGTCATTCAGGAGCAGGTTGTTCAGTGTCCATGTAGTTGAGTTGTTTTGAGTGGGTTTCTTAATGCTGAGTTCTAGTTTGATTGCACTGTGGTCTGAGAGACAGTTTGTTATAATTTCTGTTCTTTTACATTTGCTGAGGAGTGCTTTACTTCCAACTGTGTGGTCAGTTTTGGAATATGTGTGATGTGGTGCTGAGAAGAATGGGTATTCTGTTGATTTGGGGTGGAGAGTTCTATTGGTGTCTATTAGGTCTGCTTGGTGCAGAGATGAGTTCAAGTCCTGGATATCCTTGTTAACTTTCTGTCTTATTGATCTGTCAAATGTTGACAGTGGGGTGTTAGAGTCTCCTATTATTATTGTGTGGGACTCTAAGTCTCTTCGTAAATCTCTAAGGACTTGCTTTATGAATCTGGGTGCTCCTGTATTGGGTGCACATATATTTAGGATAGTTAGCTCTTCTTGTCAAATTGATCCCTTTACCATTATGTAATGGCCTTCTTTGTCTCTTTTGATCTTTGTTGGTTTAAAGTCTGTTTTATCAGAGACTAGGGTTGCAACCACTGCCTTTTTTTGTTTTCCATTTGTTTGGTAGATGTTCCTCCATTCCTTCATTTTGAGCCTGTGTGTGTCACTGCACTTGAGATGGGTCTCCTGAATACAGCACACTGATGGGTCTTGACTCTTTATCCAATTTACCAGTCTGTGTCTTTTAATTGGACCATTTAGTCCATTTACATTTAAGGTTAATATTGTTATGTGTGAACTTGATCCTGTCATTATGATATTAGCTGGTTATTTTGCTCGTTAGTTGATGCGGTTTCTTCCTAGCATCGATGGACTTTACATTTTGGTATGTTTTTGCAATGGCTGGTACCTGTTGTTCCTTTCTATGTTTAGTGCTTCCTTCAGGATCTCTTGTAGGGCAGGCCTGGTGGTGACAAAATCTCTCAGCATTTGCTTGTCTGTAAAGGATTTTATTTCTCCTTCACTTATGAAACTTAGTTTGGCTGGATATGAAATTCTGGGTTGAATATTCTTTTAAGAATGTTGAATATTGGCCCCCCACTCTTTTCTGGCTTGTAGAATTTCTGCCGAGAGATCTTCTGTTAGTCTGATGGGCTTCCCTTTGTGGGTAACCCGATCTTTCTCTCTGGCTGCCCTTAATATTTTTTCCTTCATTTCATCTTTGGTGAATCTGACAATTGTGTGTCTTGGACTTGGTCTTCTCGAGGATTATCTTGGTGGCGTTCTCTGTATTTCCTGAATTTGAATGTTGGCCTGCCTTGCTGGGTTGGGTAAGTTCTCCTGGATAATATCCTGCAGAGTGTTTTCCATCTTGCTTCCATTCTCCCCGTCACTTTCAGGTACACCAATGAGACATAGATTTGGTCTTTTCACATAGTCCCATATTTCTTGGAGGCTTTATTCATTTATTTTTACTCTTTTCTCTCTAAGCTTCTGTTCTCACTTCATTTCATTCAGTTGATTTTCTATCACTGATACCCTTTCTTCCAGTTGATCAAATCGGTTACTGAAGCTTATGCATTCATCACGTAGTTCTCATGCCATGGTTTTCAGTTCCATCAGGTCATTTAAGGACTTCTCCACATTAGTTATTATAGTTAGCCGTTTGTCAAATCTTTTTTCAAGATTTTTAGCTTCTTTGTGATGGGTTTTTACCTCCTCTTTTAGCTAGGAGAAGTTTGATCGCCTGAAGCCTTCTTCTCTCAACTCGTCAAAGTCATTCTCTGTCCAGCTTTGTTCCGTTGCTGGCGAGGAGCTGCATTCCTTTGGAGTGGGAGAGGCATTCTGATTTTTAGAATTTTCAGCTCTTCTGCTCTGTTTTTTTTCCCCCATCTTTGTGGTTTTATTTACCTTTGGTCTTTGATGATGGTGATGTACAGATGGGGTTTTAGTGTGGATGTCCTTTCTGTTAGTTAGTTTTCCTTCTAACAGTCAGGACCCTCAGCTGCAGGTCCGTTGGAGTTTGCTGGAGGTTCACTCCAGACCCTGTTTGCCTGGGTATCAGCAGCGGAGGCTGCAGAAGAGTGAATATTGCTGAACAGCAAATGTTACTGCCTGATCGTTCCTCTGGCTGCTTCGTCTCAGAGGGGTACCCAGCCATGTGAGGTGTCAGTCTGCCCCTACTGGGGGGTGCCTCCTAGTTAGGCTACTTGGGGGTCAGGGACCCACTTAAGGAGGCAGTCTGTCCGTTCTCAGATCTCAAACTCCGTGCTGGGAGAACCACTACTCTCTTCAAAGCTGTCAGACAGAGACATTTACATCTGCAGAGGTTTCTGCTGCCTTTTGTTTGGCTATACCCTGACCCCAGAGGTGGAGTCTACAGAGGCAGGCTGGCCTCCTTGAGCTGCAGTGGGCTCCACCCAGCTCGAGCTTCCAGGCTGCTTTGTTTACCTACTCAAGCCTCAGCAATGGTGGGCGCCCCTCCCCCAGCCTCGCTGCCACCTTGCAGTTAGATCTCAGACTGCTGTGCTAGCAATGAGGGAGGCTCCATGGTCGTGGGACCCTCTAAGCCAGGTGCAGGATATAATCTTCTGGTGTGCCATTTGCTAAGATCCTTGGAAAAGGGCAGTATTAGGGTGGGAGTGTCCCAATTTTCCAGGGGCTGTCTATCACGGTTTCCTTGGGCTAGGAAAGGGAATTTCTTGACCCCTTCCGCTTCCCAGGTGAGGCGATGCCTTGCCTTGCTTCGGCTCTTGCTCGGTGGGCTGCACCCACTGTCCTGCACCCACTCTCTGACACACCCTAGTGAGATGAACCTGGTACCTCAGTTGGAAATGCAGAAATCACCCGTCTTCTGTGTCGCTCACGCTGGGAGCTGTAGACTGGAGCTGTTCCTATTCGGCCATCTACCATACCATGTTTTTACATGTTATTTCTACCTATCTGCAATTTCTTTTCTCTCTTATCTACTCAAAACACTCCAATTACCCCTATTCTTCCTTTAAAGCAACTCAGTGGTCACCACCTGTGGCTCCTTCAAGTGACACCTCCAGGCAGAATCGATTAGTTCTCCCTACTGCTGCTGTATTTTCAGATGCCTCTATTATTGCACACATTGTACACTGTGGTCAACATGTTTAAACATCTACCCCCCCATTAGACTGTGCACTCCTTGATGACAGGAACCCTGCTCTGTTAATCCTTGAGGCCTCACACATAATTTGACATCTTGTAAGTGCTTAATAATTTCCATTAAACTGTTGTTGATCTAAGCTTATCTTAAAACCAACGACGCAGTTAAAAGAATTCATGTTTATTCACCACTTCCACTGCAACTTATCTGTCACAGAAGGCAAATGTAAGAGATGGAGCATAGCAAGGTAATTTGGCCTGTCCATAGGCCTGGAAGAGCAAAGTGTGCCTTACAAAACTAGCTGCCTTGCTCACAACTCTTCTCCCTTCTGTGTGGTTGGCAAGGTTCACAGGATGAGCAGAGAATTCTGGGACTGTTCTCTCACAGCTGTTTGTTCCTTCTTTGGTGGCCACCACAGGAATGTGAGGGGGAGGTCAAAGAGGGCAAACAGGGCCTCCCAAGAGTTAAGACAGCAAATGCGGTGGGCATGGTGGGTGAGTAATGCAGGTGCTTAGCCACATGTATGACTTCAAAGTTGCAATAATTTTAAGATAAACATATGGTCAAATAAATTAAAAGCATGCCTAAACACATCCATGCCAATAAGTGTCATTCCCTTTAAAGCACCCACATTTATCCTAGTGAAACTGCAGTTGCTTAGACCTTTAATAATCATTTAACCCATGTTTAAAATTATTTCCTCTCTACCTCCAAGGATCCTGGGGGGAGATGGTAGCAGGTTGGAGTGGCTGTGAGCCCGAGAGGCAGGAAATGAGCCAGACTGAAACCCATATGCCTCTGTCAGAACTTCAAAGACTGCACCAATGGTAAGAGGAAAGAACTTAACAGGGCCAAAGCCGTGAAGCATATTCACTTAAGGATCAGAACACAGTCGGAGTCAGGAAACAGAGCCAGGATAAAACCACTAGAATAAAGTCACAAAACATTAACCAGAAGAGGCAGGGAGTGACCTGGCTACCAGAAGGAATTCTGTTGCAGGATGTGACAGACTAATCAGTGTTTAATCCTTCCTAGGCAGAGGCTCCACCACTAGTGCACCTTTAAATGCCTGGAGTGGGCTCAGGCAGTGAGAAACTAGAAATGGAGCCTGGGCCTTTAGAGATCAGAGCATCTCTCATACAAGGGCTACACATGTATGAAGAACATGTCCATAGCTGGTCATTTGTTACCTCACTTTGTTGATCACAGACAAAAACCACTTCCCTGACCTTGTCCTATGTGTTGTCATTGTAAATGTGGGTGAGCCCAGAGAACAGTGGGCTGAATCTCTGGGTTTGGCTGCTTTCTATGCTGCCAAGTAGTAGTGGACACCCACCTTTCAAGCCCCCTTTTATGTGCTGAGAGCACCTCCCTTCTTAGCTGTCTGTCAGTCAGTATACCCCAGCTCTAGGCTGCAAGGCTTCAGTGTGGGGACAGAGGTGCTCCCCCACAACAAAGTCTGGGACCTCTGGTGCCCCACCTTCAAGTTTTGAAGATGCTGTTTCACCCAGTGTTCTTTCTGGTATTCGTCAATAATAGTGCATTTAGCATGGAGGCATCCCCAAGTGCCCTTCACTTCCCCTTCTGCCAGGCAGATTGTGATGAACAGTGAAGTCTTTCACGGCTACTCACAGAAGTAGTCTTTAAAAAAAGAACAAAAACTCAAAATTGCAACTTGAACTTCCCCATTAATACCATAAAATGGAACTTGGGAGCAGAATATAAGGATGTTTGAGTTCTACTCTTGCTAATTCACTGCTAAGGGGGCTTGAAATCCTGGCCACATATTTAGGCAAGTCTACTCTTTGTTAAATCATTTCCCAAGTAAGTTATTCTTTTTGATTCTGTTGAAAATGAAATTTTCCCCTCACTTTCATTTTTTGGCTCATTTATTGCTAGTGTATAGAAGCCATTCAGTTTTGTTCACTAAAATTCTCATTTGTCATGTAAATACAGAGCAAACCTCAGAACTCAGGTATGAGCCCTTTTATGTTTTCTGCAAGTGTTGTGTTTTGGGCAGAATATCTTTGTCTCTTTTGTTCACTTGATAGATCCTGAGCATTTAGAACACTCCCTGACACGCAGGTACTCGAAAATGTTGAACGAATCAGGCCACCATCTCTCATGCATTCCTCCATGAGAGCACTTATCTTTATGTGTTGAAATCATGTGCACATGTCTGTCCATCAGATGAGAAGTACTCTGAAACCAGGGATCATTCTAGTGTCCTAGGAACCCTGCATGGTACATGTCACACACCGGGTGCTCAGCACATGCCTGAAGACTCTATGGCTATGTATCAGGGTGGGGTTGCAGCATGAAGGGTTGCACATATCACCAAAGGAAATCACAATGTGTGGTGCTCCCTTTCCATATCCACATGTGATTTGGACCAGTCATAGAACTAACACCAGCAAATTAAACAGTGTGTATATGTGCATGCCTGTGTATGAAGGAAGAAGAACATAAATTTGATATTTGTCATGAATGACATGACAAATACTGTATGTTGACTGTATGTAGAATACACACTCACTATACAGTTTGGAATGGATATTAAAAGCCTTTGAATCGAAAACCTGTCACACATTTCCTCCTGACACTGCTATCCAGGCAAAGTCAGTGATGTGGTTTGGATCTGTGTCCCTATAAAAAATCTCATGTTGAATTGTAATACCCAGTGTTGGAGGTGGAGTCTGATGGGAGGTGACTGGATCATGGGGGTGGATCCTTTATGAATGGTATAGCACTATCCCCTTGGTGCTGTGTCATTATAGAGTTCTCATGAGATCTGGTTGCTTTAAACTGTGCAGCACCTCCCTCTCCTCTCTCTCGCTCATGCTCCTGCCTTGTAAGATGTCTGTTCCTGCTTTGCCTTCCACCATGAGTAAAAGCTCCCTGAGGCTTTCCCAGAAGCAGATGCCTCCATGCTTCCTGTACAGCTTGTGGAACCACGAGCCAATTAAACCACTTTTCTTTGTAAGTTAGCCAGTCTCACATATTTCCTTATAGCAATGGAGACTGGATTAACACAGTCTTCAACTCAATGTGATCTGCCTCCAACAACACACAACTCAGCCTATAGCTACTCAATGGAAATCACTTCAGTAGATTGGTGGGCCAAATTTAAATATCAAAGAGATTCAAATCCCGAGGTAAAGCAGAAAATTCAACATCTGAGTATTTGAATCCTAACACTTTTTGGTGAGCAAAAGAATGGAAGTTTAAAAATAACTAAATGGGTATTATCAAGTGTTGTGGGAAGTCAGGGACCCCGAACGGAGGGACCAGATGAAGCCACGACAGAAGAATATAAATTGTGAAGATTTCACGGACATTTATCACTTCCCCAATCAATACTCTTATAATTTCCTATGCCTGTCTTTACTTTAATCTCTTAAACCCATCATCTTTGTAAACTGAGGATGTATGTCGCCTCAGGACCCTGTGATAATTGCGTTATCTGTACAAATTGTTTGTAAAACATGTGTGTTTGAACAATATGAAATATGGGCATCCTAAAAGAACAGGATAACAGCAATTTCCAGGGAACAAGGGAGATAATCATAAGGCCTGACTGCCTGCAGGGCCGGGCAGAACAGAGTCATATTTCTCTTCTTGCAAAAATGAATGGGAGAATTATCACTGAATTCTTTTTCTCAGCAAAGAACAGTCCTGGGAAAATAATGCATTCCCAGGGGAGGCCTCTAAAATGGCTGCTCTGGGAGTGTCTGTCTTATGCAGTTGTAGATAAGTTAAGAAATACGCTCTGGTCTCCTGCAGCACCCCAGGCTTGCTAGGGTTAGGAAATTCCAGCCTGGCAAATTCTAGTCAGACCGGTTGTCTGCTCTTGAACACTGTTTCCTGTTAAGATGTTTATCAGTGACAATGTGTGCCCAGCAGGACATGGACCTTCATCAGTAATTCTAGTTTCACCCTGGCCTTGTGATCTCACTCTGCCTCTCTGCCCTTGTGATATTTTATTGCCTTTGAAGCATGTGATCTCTGTGACCCACACCTTATTCATACACTCCCTCCCCTTTTGAAATCCATAATAAAAACTTGCTGGTTTTGCAGCTCAGGGGGCATCACAGAGCCTGCCAACGTGTGATGTCACCCCCCGGAGACCTAGCTGTAAAATTTCTTTTGTACTCTTTCTCTTTATTTCTCAGACTAGCTGACACTTAGGGAAAATAGAAAAGAACCTATGTTTAAATATTGGGGGCTGGCTCTCCCAATAATAAAGTGTTACATTTAAAAGTTCTAAAGTTAGAGCCTCAGAATCTTTTAGTTTATGTACTAATGTGAACCAGTTAGCTACCAAATAAATTTCTTCAAATGCTATAATTGACTTGTAACAGAAAATAGCTATTTCCCATCATAATTTCATAACAGATTATCCTGGAATTTCCTTGGAAAAGGGTGGAATATTCAGAAATTAACAGTCTTCCAAGAAATCTGTTTTGTATTATATTTAGAGACACAGTTCTTCAGTTTATCTTAGTTTTTTAAAAAGCCAATAGAACCATACATAAGTATAATTTGAACTTTTTAAATTTGATACCAAACTTTGATACCTAAACAAAGTAGAAAGGAAACTTTTTTAAGTTTAAAAAATAGATTCTAACAAACATTTCACCAAACACAGCTGTTTCTAGTTCACAAAATTGACCATTACAAAATATTTTAATGTGTTTTCTGGCAAACAAATTGCCTCATTTCATGGAAAGGCCACATTTCCAGTTATTACTGATAGTTTATAAGAGTTTAAGGATATATAAACAATTTCTATGATTTCTATATCAGAAAAAGAAGGTAAGATAGTATTTAAATCTCTTAAAATATGTAAGATAGACCTTACTCATGTCATGGTAGTGTATTTCACGCCACAGATTGCAAATTAACAACCAACAGTATAACTACACTCTGCAGGTGTTTTTAGTGTGCACAAGTTTTTTTTAAAAAAATAGAGAATTCATTGGCAACACTTAAAAATTGGGGCCAGTCATGGTGGCTGATGCCTATAATCCTAGCTCTTTGGGAGGCTGAGGAGGCAGGATCACTTGAGCCCAACAGTGAAGGACCAGCCTAGGCAACATAGTGAGACCCCATCTCTACCAAAAAAAAAAAAAAAAAAAAAAAAAAAAAAAAAGCAGTTATTCAGAAGGCTGATATGGGAGGATTGCTTGAGCCTGGGAGATGGAGGCTGCAGTGAGTTGTGATTATGCCACTGGACTCCAACCTGGGTGACAGGGTGAGACCCTGATAAAAAAAAGAGAGAGAGGGAGAGAATTGGTAGGTTTTACCATAAAAATCAGAATTTTTCACTTTTCTTCAAAAATTATTACACTTGATGACACTGGATTCATATTCCACTGGATTCACTGTTGCAAATGCAGCAATCAAGTGGCATTTAGCAGAGACTGGCTTTCAGAGCTACCATAAGAGTACGCTTTTAAAAAGGGGCACAGTCTGACCCATTCATTCAATGTGTGCACACATACCAAGACAACTATTTGACTCACTCATGATAGATTTATGGGCCTTGTGGGCATTTGAGATTGGTATCTTGCTTTATAATTTATATATACATACATATGTATCTATTACATATAATATTTAATACATAAAATTTATATATAAATTATAACCTTATAAATTACAAAGGTTATAATTTATATATAGGTATATAAATATACACACATATGTACATACAGTCATGTTCTGCAAAATGACATTTCAGTCAATGATGGACCACATATGCAATGGTGGTTCCATAAAATTATAATGGAGCTGAAAAATTCCTATTGCTTACTGACACTGTAGTTGTCCTGACATTGTAGCATAACACATTAGTCATGTGGTTGTGGCCATGTTGGTGTAAACAAACTTATTACACTGTCAGTTACATAAAACTATAGCACAGTACAGTGATGTCCTAGGCCTTCACATTCACTCACCACTCACTGACTTACCCCAAGCAACTTCCAGTCCTGCAAACTCCATTCACAGTAAGTGCCCTATACAGGTATGTCTTTTTCTTTTATACCATATTTTTACTGTACCTTTTCTATGTTTAGATACATTTAGATACTTAAATACTTACCATTGTATCACAGTTGCCTATAATATCAGCACAGTAACATTCTGTACAGACTTGTATCCTAGGAGCTATAGACTACACCATATAACCTAACGGTGTAGTAGGCTATACCACCTAGGTTTGTGTAAGGTACCCTCTATGATGTTTGCACAATGATTAAATAGCCTAACAATGTTTTTCTCAGAACATATCCCTCTTAAGTGACACATGACAACACCCATATAGAACTATATATTTATATAACTCTCTCTCTATATATATATGTGTGTGTGTGTGTGTGTGTATATAGTTAACAAGGATAGATATGTAGAAAATATTTTGAAGTTGTAGTTGACTTTTTCCACAAATATGTATATATTTTCATATATATTTATAATGCCATGGCTCTTTGTTTCTAAAACAAATGAGTATGTAGCTGAATTTCTATTTTATATATGCATACATGTATATATATACACACATGTGTATACACACATGTATATGTGTATGTACATACACACATATACATGTATATACATATGTATACATATACGTATATACATATGTATGCACATATACACATATATGTATATATGTATACATATATGTATACATATATACATATGTATACACATATGTGTATACATATATACATATGTATACATATATGTGTATACGTGTGTGTGTGTGTAGAAAATGTCATTCACTTGGTTGAAAGAATGGCTCCCTGGTTCTAAAACTGTTGCACAAACTTTTTGGAATGTCTTATTCCTTGGGATTGTGTCTGTCTCTCTTGCCTATCTCTGTACCTATCTGAGTATAAGGCTGTATGACTGTATCATTTGATGTTTAGAACTTAATACTTTAAAATTCTAGAGATTTTCTTACTGTTTCCCTATTAACCTTTGATAATTTAATGAAAAGATCATATAAATGTGTCCGGAGCTGCACGCCCCGGCCATAGCGAATAATAATTAAAGATTAAACGCCTGAGCTGTTTTCATTTCCACCCCACACCTTCTCCCTAGATTTACCTTCTTCCCTGTATTAATACCGCCATTAAAAGATGGCGCTCTTCCTGCTTCTTCATTCATTTTTCCCACGCCCACGAAAAGACTACCTGACTGCGCAGGCGCAACATGACGTCCGACCGGAGAAACCGAAGCCTATCTGGCCACGCCTTCCACAATGAGGTAATTTCCGCCTTAGCCCAACCCCTTCCCCTCCAAATGTATATAAGGCATTGCATTACCGCCATTAAACGAGACTTGATCAGAGCACTGTCTTGTCTCCATTTCTCGTGTCTCTTGTTCCCCAAATTCCCACTCCCTCCTCCAGGGCCTACACTGACTATCCCGTGGGCCAGGATACGTGGCGCCCGAACAGGGACCTGGAAACGAGGGACTCTGTGAGGAAGAGGACGCCAAAGGACGGTCGACCGCTAACGAAGACAAAAGGAGTCAAACTCTTCCGATCACCGCGGGAACCTGCCGCGTCAGAATCGAAGGTAAGTGACGCGTCCGAAATGGGACAAGAATTAAGCCAACATCAAATATATGTAGGACAATTAAAAGAGGCTTTAAAGATACGAGGAGTAAAGGTTAAAGGTAATGATTTGTTTAAATTTTTTGATTTTGTAAAAGACACTTGCCCTTGGTTCCCACAGGAAGGAACTATTGATATTAAAAGATGGCGTAGAGTAGGGGATTGTTTTCAGGACTATTATAATACTTTTGGGCCAGAAAAAATTCCTGTAACCGCCTTCTCTTATTGGAACCTCATTAAAGATTTAATAGATAAGAAGGAGGCCAATCCGCAAGTCATGGCTGTGGTCGCTCAGACAGAGCATATTTTAAAGGTTAGCTCCCGCTCTAACCTCACAAAGCCTCCGCAAGATACGGAGGAAGATCTCATTTCCCTCGAAAGTGATCATGAGGAAATCAAGTCTCCTTCTGTAACAGATAAAGAAATGCCACACGAAAACAAACCAAAAAAATACCCAATTTTACAGATGCTTCAAAAGGAGGAGGAAATTAATAAGCCTAATCAATTGGATATAAATTGGGATGATTTAGAGGAAGAGGCGGCTAAATATCACAACCCTGATTTGCCTCCCTGTTCTTCATACCCACCCCCATATAATAAGACACATAATGAGGCTTCTGCGCCCATTGTTATGGCAGCAATAGGTCCCAAAGAAGAATTAAAGCAAAAAATTGCTCAACTAGACGAACAGATTAAACTTGAAGAGTTACATCAATCATTGATAATTAGGCTCCAAAAGCTAAAAACAGGAAATGAAAAAATACCTAATTCAGACGCTATGGAGGGTTCCTTGCGCCCACTTCAGCGGCCTGGACAACATGTTCCAAGAGAGGGGTTAGTTGCTAGCCGACATAAAGAAGACTCCTCCCCCAAAGACGTTTTTCCGGTCACTGAAACCATAGATGAACAGGGACAGGCTTGGAGGCATCATACTGGATTTGATTTTACTATTATAAAAGAGTTAAAGACTGCTGCCTCTCAGTATGGGGCTACTGCTCCATATACTGTTGCTATAGTGGAATCTGTAGCTGAGAATTGGCTCACTCCTACAGACTGGAATACCTTAGTTAGGGCAGTTCTTTCTGGGGGAGACCACTTGATTTGGAAGTCAGAGTTCTTTGAAAATTGTAGAGATACAGCTAAAAGAAATCAACAGGCAGAAAACGGTTGGGATTTTGATATGTTAACTGGTTCAGGTAATTATGCAGACACTCAGGCCCAAATGCAACATGACCCTGGACTGTTCTCACAAATCCAGGCTGCTGCTACAAAAGCCTGGAGAAAACTTCCCATTAAAGGAGATCCAGGGGCCTCGCTCACAGCGGTTAAACAAGGACCCGATGAGCCATTTTCAGACTTTGTGCATAGACTTATGACCACGGCAGGTAGAATCTTTGGAAATGCAGAAACGGGTGTAGATTATGTTAAACAGTTAGCTTATGAAAATGCTAACCCCGCCTGCCAAGCGGCAATCAGACCTTATCGAAAGAAAACAGATTTAACAGGATACATTCGCCTTTGTTCAGATATTGGGCCCTCATATCAACAAGGCCTAGCAATGGCCGCCGCTTTTAGCGGCCAAACAGTAAGAGATTTCCTCATTAACAAAGGTAAAGATAAAGGGGGATGTTTTAGATGCGGTAAAAGGGGACACTTTGCAAAGGATTGCTGTGAAAACCAAAATAAGAGTCCAGAAGCAAAAATCCCAGGCCTTTGCCCAAGGTGTAAAAGAGGAAGGCACTGGGCAAATGAATGTAAATCTAAAACTGACAGTCAAGGAAATCCTTTACCCCCCAGGCAGGGAAACGGGATGAGGGGCCAGCCTCAGGCCCCGAAACAAGCATATGGGGCAGTCAGCTTTGTTCCAGCCAGCAACAGCAATCCATTTCAAAACTTAGTAGAGCAACCCCAGGAAGTGCAGGATTGGACCTCAGTTCCACCTCCCACACAATACTAACACCTGAAATGGGACTGCAAACCTTAAATACCGGAATATATGGACCCTTACCACCTAACACTTTTGGGCTACTTTTAGGAAGAAGTAGTGTCACCATGAGAGGCTTACAAGTCCTCCCTGGAGTTATCGATAATGATTATGAAGGAGAAATTAAAATTATGGCCAGAGCTATTGATAGTATTATTACTGTCCCTCAAGGAGTTAGAATAGCTCAGTTACTCCTGCTACCTTTGGTTAAAACAGATAATAATAGGCCGGGCGCGGTGGCTCAAGCCTGTAATCCCAGCACTTTGGGAGGCCGAGACGGGCGATCATCACTAGGTCAGGAGATCGAGACCATCCTGGCGAACACGGTGAAACCCCGTCTCTACTAAAAAATACAAAAAACTAGCCGGGCGAGGTGGCGGGCGCCTGTAGTCCCAGCTACTCAGGAGGCTGAGGCCGGAGAATGGCGTAAACCCGGGAGGCGGAGCTTGCAGTGAGCTGAGATCCGGCCACTGCACTCCAGCCCGGGCGACAGAGCCAGACTCCGTCTCAAAAAAAAAAAAAAAAAAAAAAAAAAAAAAAAAAAAAAAAAAAAAAAAAAAAAAAAAAAAAAAAAAAAAAAAACAGATAATAATATCCAATACTCTAATAGAAATATAAAAGGTTTCAGATCATCAGATATATATTGGGTGCAACCAATTACAAATCAAAAACCCTCTCTAACCTTATGGTTAGACGGGAAGGCATTCACTGGACTAATAGACACAGGGGCTGATGTAACTATCATTAAACAGGAAGATTGGCCCTCTCATTGGTCTACCACAGAAACTTTAACTCACTTGAGAGGAATTGGACAAAGCAGTAATCCTAAACAAAGTTCTAAATACCTAACATGGACAGATAAAGAAAACAATTCAGGCCTCATTAAGCCGTTTGTCATCCCTTACCTACCTGTTAACCTTTGGGGGCGAGATCTACTCTCTCAAATGAAAATTATAATGTGTAGTCCAAATGATATAGTTACTGCACAAATGTTAACTCAAGGATACACCCCTGGTAAAGGTCTTGGAAAAGGAGAATGGTATCCCACACCCTATACTGGTTTCAGGACAACTTGATAAAAAGGGGTTTGGAAATTTTTAGCTCAGGCCACTGACATACCTGCACCCCAAAGGTGCGCTGACCCCATTACTTGGAAGTCAGATGAGCCCGTTTGGGTTGATCAGTGGCCTTTACTCAATGATAAACTAAGTGCTGCCCAACAGTTAGTGCAGGAACAACTAGCAGCAGGACATATTGAGGAAAGTAATTCCCCTTGGAATACACCTATTTTTGTTATTAAAAAGAAGTCTGGTAAATGGAGACTCTTACAAGATTTAAGAGCAGTAAATATCACTATGGTCCTTATGGGTGCTTTACAACCAGGATTGCCTTCACCGGTTGCGATTCCTCAAAAATATTTTAAAATCATTATTGACCTTAAAGATTGCTTTTTTACAATTCCCCTTCACCCTGCTGACCAGAAAAGATTTGCCTTTAGTCTTCCATCTACAAATTTTAAACAACCAATGAAGCGCTATCAATGGAAAGTCTTACCTCAGGGTATGGCCAATAGTCCTACCTTGTGTCAAAAATATGTAGCTGCCGCTATAGAGCCAGTCAGAAAAACATGGGCACAAATGTATATTATACATTATATGGATGATATTTTAATAGCAGGAGAAATTGGCGAACAAGTCTTACAGTGCTTCGCCCAACTCAAACAAGAGTTAACAGCAGCCGGACTACAAATAGCCCCAGAAAAAGTACAATTACAAGATCCATACACTTATCTTGGTTTCCAGATTAATGGACCCAAAATCATTAATCAAAAGGCCGTTATACGTCGTGATCATTTAAAAACTTTAAATGATTTCCAAAAATTACTGGGAGACATAAATTGGCTTCGACCGTACTTAAAGCTCACCACAGGAGAGTTAAAACTCTTTTCGATATATTAAAAGGAGACTCTAATCCAAAATCCCCCAGGTCCATTACTAAAGAAGCATTAATAACACTCCAACAGGTAGAACATGCCATTGCAACACAATTTGTTACCGGTATTGATTATTCTCAGCCATTAATATTCCTTATTTTTAACACAACTATAACCCCTACTGGCCTATTTTGGCAGAACAATCCCATTATGTGGGTACACCTGCCCTCCTCCCCTAAAAAGGTTTTGTTGCCTTATTATGATGCCATAGCTGATCTAATTATCTTGGGAAGAGAAAACAGTAGAAAATACTTTGGAATAGAACCCTCTACCATTATACAGCCCTACACTCAATCACGCATCCATTGGCTGTTACAAAATACGGAAGCCTGGCCCACGATTGTTGGCTTTGTCTTAAAATGGGCCCCCCTATTCCTCTAGCCATACCTAACCTTTCATTGCCCTATGTCAATTACTCAAATGAATCCTTAGTAAATAATTCCTGTCCTATTACCCCCCCCCCTTAGTTCAACCGATGACGTTTTCTAATTCCTCTTGCCTCTTTTCACCATCATATAATAACACTAAAGAAATTGATTTAGGCTATGTTGTGTTTGGCAACTGTACTTCCATAATCAATGCCACCAACCCTTTGTGTGCTATAAATGGCTCGGTTTTCGTTTGTGGAAACAACATGGCATATACGTATCTACCTACAAATTGGACAGGGCTTTGTGTTCTGGCCACTCTTCTCCCCGACATTGATATCATCCCTGGAGATGAACCTATCCCCATCCCCGCTATTGAACATTTTATTTATAGGCCGAAACGAGCCATACAATTTATTCCCTTGTTGGCTGGACTAGGAATCACCACTGCTTTTACTATAGGAGCCACAGGCCTAGGAGTTTCACTAACCCAATATACCAAATTATCCAATCAATTAATTTCCGACGTACAAACCTTATCTAGTACTATACAGGATCTACAAGATCAAGTAGACTCGTTAGCTGAAGTAGTTCTCCAGAATAGAAGAGGTCTAGATTTGTTAACGGCAGAACAGGGAGGGATATGTTTGGCTTTACAGGAAAAGTGCTGTTTTTACGCCAACAAATCCGGAATCGTCAGAGATAAGATAAAAACTTTGCAAGAAGAACTAGAAAAGCGCAGAAAAGGCCTGGCCGCCAATCCACTATGGACTGGACTCGATGGACTTCTCCCCTATCTCCTGCCATTTCTTGGTCCTTTACTCACTCTTCTACTCTTCCTCACTCTCGGGCCTATAATCCTTAATAAGCTTATGGCATTTGTCAGACAACAAATTGAGGCCTTCCAGGCCAAACCTATACAGGTCCATTATCATCGCCTTGAGATGACTGAAAATGGTGAGTCTTATTTACCTTAATAAGACCACCTCCCCTGTGTGCTGAACTGGACAGTCAATGACGGGTAAGAGGACACTATCTCCATCGGAGCCTAAGACAGGAGGGCCGCCCTTGCTGCTGCCTTATCCCATGACGGGCCTAGAAGGTGGGGGTGAGTTGACCCAACCTAAGACAGGCGCAGTTCCCAAGGGGTTTTCTTATCATAAAAATATAAAAAGGGGGACCTGTCCGGAGCTGCACGCCCCAGCCATAGCGAATAATAATTAAAGATTAAACGCCTGAGCTGTTTTCATTTCCACCCCACACCTTCTCCCTAGATTTACCTTCTTCCCTGTATTAATACCGCCATTAAAAGATGGCGCTCTTCCTGCTTCTTCTTCATTCATTTTTCCCGTGCCCGCAAAAAGACTACCTGACTGCGCAGGCGCAACATGACGTCCGACCGGAGAAACCGAAGCCTATCTGGCCACGCCTTCCACAATGAGGTCATTTCCGCCTTAGCCCAACCCCTTCCCCTCCAAATGTATATAAGGCATTGCATTACCGCCATTAAACGAGACTTGATCAGAGCACTGTCTTGTCTCCATTTCTCGTGTCTCTTGTTCCCCAAATTCCCACTCCCTCCTCCAGGGCCTACACTGACTATCCCGTGGGCCGGGATATAAATGTGAATTTGATCCTTTGTTCACTAATCAAAATATTTTAAAATTATAGTAAAAGATTTTGCTACTTGGATATTAATGTGTACTTTCAATACAACAAAACATACATCATAGAACAAAAAAAGGTTAAAAAGATTATGAAGACACTGTGAGAAAATGTGTTGGTCAGCTAAATGTTGTTTTGGCTGAAAAACAGGAAACATTCAATTAACATGAAAACCTTTCTCTTATCTGTTATCCTTGCAGTTAATGATCCCTTTGGCACCGTACTTTATGAGCTTTGACAAAAAAGCAAATTATAATTTGTGAGGGAAATGCAGACAAATTCTGAAAAACTTGCCCCAGCAGTTATTTTAGCAAAGGTTTGAGCCAAATAGGAAGTAAACATCCAGTAATGTAGGCAAATGAGAAAATTATTTCCAGGGAAGTTAAGCACCAGCAGACTAGGGATTCTAAGAGAGGAGTTATCCAGACAAAAATAAACTTGAGAAATTGCATAATTTCTAGCTTCCAGTGAGATAAAAGACTGACAATTCCATTAAGAGGGGTCCATTTCCATCTTTTTTTCACCAGTATATTCCCAAACTCAAGATGGTTGAGAAACTTGAGCAAGGTCACAAAGCTGACCTGAGGCTTTGTAGGGACTTGATCCTATAACTGATTCACTTACTAGTTTTTATAAATGAATAACATAATCTTGCTGATGGCATAGAGACAGTGTGAAGCACATTTAGAAAACTTTAGGTAGCCCAGTTTGGCAGGCATAAAAGACCATCTGGAGGTGGACACTATCCAAAGAAGAATACTATGTCAAATTAATGCTGTGAGGAATGGAGGGTGACGAAGCTAATTGCACTATAACTTATTGTATAAAAGTAAGAGATAATGCTCAAAATTACAAAAAAAGAGGGGACAAAGTCATTATATAATGGTATGAATATAAAAATAACCATTATAACAAAAGCACAAATCTTCCTAAATTACAGAAGCTATACTATGAATTAAAAAATGACATTTACAAATATAATGAAAGGATAAACCTTAAAATGAGTTATTATAGGAAGAAGGAGGAAACAGGGTGGGGGGGTGGTTAGGGATACAAGCTGGAATTCTTTAAATATACTTTGTTTTGTAGATATGATCTAGAACAATGTAGTACTTTATTAAATTAAGAAGCAATTATTAGAATTCGAAAAAATAAACCAATTGAATATAACTATGTATCAAAGTATAACTTCATGGAAAGGAACCATTCCGATTTGAATAGGAATCCTAAGTAGATTTTACCCTAAGGACAAAAAGACCTGCAAATATTTTTTTATAATCACATTGTTGGTAGTAGTGTTATTCTGAAACAGTTATGTGTACACTGTGTGATAAAGTCAATGAATAATTACATAATGTCATTGAAAACTAGTATGTTGATGTGGAGAAAAGAGACATCTGTAAGACTGAAGAGGTAAAATAAATTCCCTGTGTAATTATTGACTTTGAATTGGCAATATTATGATGTATTTTATATATACATTATCTTTCCTAGTTCTGTCATTAAAAAGGCATAGAAACAGAGATTAACCTAGCAGCAATGAGTGCCTCTTATTCCGAGATTCTAGTCTCTAAATACCATTTCCCACTTAAAGAAAAAGGGGAGGCTCCTTTGGAGAAATGACTGATTCCAAGTTTTCAGCATGGAAGCAAATAAGCCTCCAATGCTTCTATCACATCAGAAAGCAAGAAATCTACCCAAGACTACTAGAATCATGTCAAAGCGATTTGGAGTCATGTCAAAAGGCTCCTACTACCCCAAAAATGGGCCAGGAGGACTGGCAATGAGCTAACAATTACAAAGGATGGGAATAACTATGTTTAAGTAAATGAGTTCACAGTAATAGTTAAAAAAAAACTCCAAAAAAACAAAAACACCCCCCAACACCTCTCACCTTTGAAGGATACTGGGGAATCAATTAATCATTCTGAAAACTTGAAAATCAAGCATTTATCATGCCTCTACAACAGGGTAACCAAATAACTGAGTGGAAGTTTCTCTTTTTAGAAGGATTCTAATTAATAAATGAAGAGAAAATAATAGTATTCTAATATTGTCATTTAAAATCCCTAATGAATTAATAGACCCAGGCAAGGATTATCAATAGCAGGTAACATCACTAAAAGGGAGACAACCAATATCATGTGCCTCCTGATGAAAGTTCATGTAACCAAGAGGCATCACATTTTCTGAATTCGAACTATACTACAAGGCTATAGTAACCAAAATAGCATGGTACTGATGCAAAAATGACACACAGATCAATGAAACACAACAGAGAACTCAGAAATAAAGCCATATACTACAACCAACTGATCTCCAACAAAGCTGACAAAAAGAAAGAATTGGGAAAGGACATCCTACTCAAAAAATGGTACTGGAAAAAGTGGCTAGCCATATGAAGAAGAATGAAACTGTACCCCTAGCTCTCACCATATATAAAAATTAACTCAAGAGAGATTAAAGACTTAAATGTAAGACCTCAAACTATATAAATCCTAAAAGAAAACTCTTAAACATTAGACTAGAAAAAAAATTTATGACTAAGACCTCAAAGGCAAATGCAACAAAAACAAAAATTGACAAATGAAATTTAATTAAACTAAAGAGCTTCAGCACAGCAAAGAAACAATCAATGGAGCAGACAGACAATCTACAGAACGGGAAAAAATATTTGCAAACTATCAGGCTGACAAAGGACAAATATCCAGAATCTGCAAGGAACTTAAATCAACAAGCAAAACACAAAAAAACTCATTAAAAAGTGGGCAAAGGACGTGAACAGACGCTTCCCAAAAGAAGACATATGAGTGACCAATCATATGAAAAAATGCTTGTCATCATTAGATAAATGCAAATGAAAGCCACAATGGGATACCATCTCACACCAATCAGAATGGCTATTATTAAAAAGTCAAAATATAGTATGCTGGCAAGGATGTGGAAAGAAAGGAATCCTTATATACTGTTGGTTGGAATTAGTTCAGTCCCTATGGAAAACAGCATGGAAATTTTTCAAAGAACTAAAAATAGAACCACCATTTGACCCAGCACTCCTACTACTGGGATTCTCAAAGGAAAAGAAATCATTCTATCAAAAAGACACCTGCACTGCTATATTTATTGCAGCACTATTCACCATAGCAGTCATGGAATCAATCTAAGTGTCCATCAATTAAGACTGACTAAAGAAAATATGGTACATATACACCATGGAATACTATGCAGTCATAAAAAAGAATGAAATCATGTCCTTTGCAGCAACATGAATGCAGCTGGAGGCCATTGTCCTAGGTGAATTAATGCAGAAACAAAATCAAAGTCTGCATTTTCTAACTTATAAGTGGGAGCTAAACAATGGGTACACATGGACATAAAGATGGAAACAATAGACACTGGGGACTTCAGAATGGGAGGGAGGGCAGCGAGGGTCTAAAAACTGCCTACTGGGTACTATATTCACTATTTAGGTGATGGGTCCAATAGAAGGCTAAACCCAGCATTATGCTATATCAATATACCTGTGTAACAAACCTGTACATATAGCCTCTGAATTTAAAATAATTAAAAAGAAATGATAAATGTTTGAGATGACAGCTATGCTAATTAACCTGATCTGATTACTATACATTATATGTATCAAAATATCACTATGGGTAGGGCAAGGTGGCTCATGTCTGTAATCCCAGTAATTTGGGAGGCTGAGGTGGGAGAATTGATTGAAACCAGGAGTTGAAGACCAGCCTGGGAAAAGTGGTGAGACCTTGATTCTACTAAAGGTTTAAAAAAAAATTAGTTAAGCATAGTGGTGCACACCTGTGGACTCAGCTACTTGGGAGGCTGAGGTGGAAGGATGCTTGAGCCCAGGAAGTCAAGGCTGCAGTGAGCTCTGATTGTGCCACTGCACTCTAGCCTGGGTAACCAAGTGAGATCTTGCCTCAAACCACCACCACCAGCACCACCACCACACAAAAAGCCATCACTATGTAAACCATAAATATGTACATGTGACAATAACAAAATTTAATAAAAGCCTGAACAACAACAACAAACAAAGTTCATGGCACCACCTAGAAAGCAGCCTTGGCAAAAAAAAAAAAAAAAAGAAAAAAATGTAAATGTGACCTAGATAAAACATTTATGCACTAAGGCTCTATGAATATAATGGAAATACAGGCTTACTAATAAGCAAAATCCAGATTATGGAAAAATTTATGGGACAAATGGTCCAGCTTCTTAAACACAATTTTCTATTACATTGCCACATTACCTTACCTCTCGCCCTGTAGGCTAGAATCTGCTAATGACACTTACAGGCTTAGCCAATAACCATGGAGAATTTACTCTTTTTTTCTTTTTTGTTTATTATTGTTTGTTTACTTATTTGAGACATATCACTGTGAATGGGATTTTTTCTTCAATATGTTTTTTAACTTGTTATTATTAAATAGGAAAGCTATATATTTGTATATTTATATTGTAACTGGTCATCTTATTGTACTACAATATTATTTTGTATTTTTATGTAGGCATTTTGTCAGCTACAGATAATGGTCATTTGTTCTTTCCCATATGTATGCATCATTTTCTAAGTGCCTTGGTAAACATTTTCTGAATTATATGCAATGATCATGCTCATATCAGGCACCCTTTCCTTATTTCTGTTTTTAATGGGAACACTCCTGGAGTTTCACAATTAAGCATGACATTGGCTATTTGTTTGAAGTGAGTGTTTAAAAGAGTAAATAGGCTGGGCACGGCAGCTCACATCTGTAATCTCAGCACTTTGGGAGGCTGGGACAGGCAGATCACTTGAGGTCAGGAGTTCAATACCAGCCTGGCCAACATGGTGAAACCCGTCTTTACTAAAGATACAAAAATTAGCCAGGCGTGAAAAAGCATGCCTGTAGTCCCAGCTACTCGGGAGGCTGAGGCAGGAGAATCACTTGAATCCGGGAGGTGGAGGTTGCAGTGAGCCGAGATCATGCCACTGTACTCCAGCCTGGGTGACACCCAGGCTGTCTCAAAATAAATAAATAAAAATAAAAAAATAAAGTAGAAGCAGCACAAACCTTGTAACAAAGCAATTCCATTCCTTGGTGAATAACCCTTCAAGGTGCATGTACAAGTATATGGAGAGACATGTACAAGAATGCTCAAGTAGCATTATGTGTAACAGTTGAAAACTGGAAACAATCCTAATGTCAATTAGAGATACAACAGATAGAGGACTAAACATACAATAGAAAAATACATGCAATAATATTGATGGCTCTCACAAATATAACATTGAGTTAAATAATCCAGACACAAAAAAATATATTTTGTATGATTCTATTTACACCAAGTTTAAAAAACAGGCACAGCAAAAGGAGGGTGTTTAGAAATTCATGCTTAGATGGTAAAACTATGAGGAGTCACAAGAAAAAAATGATAATAAAAGTTAGGATAGTTGCTATGTTAGAGTGGGTGAGGGGGCATAAGAGGAATTACTGAGAGCTAATGTTTCATTTTTTGTCCTGGGTGGTGGTTACTTGGGTATTTGATCTGAATTATACACTTATAGATACCTTAATGTATATCTAATATATTTCACAATTTTAAAAGATTAAAAACTATTACAAGATTGATATAGTTTGGTTTTGTGTCCCTGACAAAATCTCATGCTGAATTGTAATCCCCACTGTTGGGAGAGGGACCTGGTGGAAGCTGATCATGGGGGCAGATTTCCCCCTTGCTGTTCTCAAGATAGTGAGTTCTCATGAGATCTGGTTGTTTGGAATTGTGTAGCACTTCCCCTTTCGTACTCTCTCCCTCCTGCCCCAGCCATATAGGACATGCTGGCTTCCCCTTTGCTTCGGTCATAATTGTAAGTTTCCTGAGGCCTCCCTACCCATGCTTCCTGTACAGCCTATGGAACTGTGAGCCAAATAAACCTCTTTTCTTTATAAATTACCCAGTCTCAAGTAGTTCTTCACAGCAATGTGAGAATGGACTAATACAGAAAATTGGTACCAGAGAAGTGGGGCATTTCTATAAAGATACCTAAAAATGTGGAAGCAGCTTTGGAACTGGGTAATGGACAGAGGTTGGAACAGTTTGGAGGGTTTAGAAGAAGACAGGAAGATGAGGAAAATTTTGGAACTTCCTAGAGACATGTTGAATGGTTGTGACCAAAATGCTGATAGTGATACGGACAGTGAAGTCCAGGCTGAGGAGGTCTCAGATGGAGATGAGAAACTTATTAGGAACTGGAGTAAAGGTCACTCTGGCTATGGTTTAGCAAAGAGACTGGTGGTATTGTGCCCCTGCTCTAGGGATCTGTGGAACTTTGAACTTGAGAGAGATGATTTAGGGTATCTGGTAGAAGAAACTTTTAAGCACCAAAACATGTAAGATGTGCCCTGGCTGCTTCTAACAGCATGCACTCATATGTGTACACAAAGAGATTATCTGAAACTGGAACTTATATTTAAAAGGGAAGCAGTACATAAAGGTTTAGAAAATTTGCAACCTGACCATGTGGTAGAAAAGAACTTCCAGTTTATGGGGAGAAATTAAAAGTCAGCTGTGGGAATTTGCATAAAAGGAGCTGAATGTTAATGGTCAGGACAATGAAGAAAATGTCCCCAGGGCATTTTACAGACCTTCACAGCAGCCCCTCTCATCACAGGCCTGGAGGCATAGGAGGGAAAAATGGTTTTGTGGGCCAGGCCCAGGGCCCCACTGCTCTGTGCAGCCTTGAGACATGGCACCCTGTGTCCCAGTTGTTCCAGCTCCAGCCATGGCTGAAAGGGGCCAAGGTACAGCATGGGCTGTTGTTTCAGAGGGTACAAGCCCCTAGCCTTGATGGCTTCCATATGATGTTGAGCCTGTGGGTATGCAGAGGGCAAGAGTTGAGGTTTTGGAGCCTCTGGCTAGCTTTCAAGGGATGTATGGAAAAGCCCGAATGTCCAGGCAGAAGTCTGATGCAAAGGTGGAGCCCTTATGGAGAACCTCTACTAGGGCAGTTCAGTGCGAAAATGTGGGGTTGGAACCTCCACACAGAGTCCCCACTGGGCACTGCCTAGTGGAGCTGTGAGAAGAGGGTCATTGTCCTCCAGGCCCCAGAATGGTAGATCCACCAACAGCTTGCACTGTGCACCTGGAAAAGCCTCAATGCTAGCCCATGAAAGCAGGTGCAGGGGCTGTACTCTGCAGAGCCACAGGGGTGGTGCTATCCAAGGCCTTGGGAACCCACCCCTGTGTCAGTGTAGCTTGGGTGTGAGACATGAAGTCAAAGGAGATTTTTTTGGAGCTTTAAGATGTAATGACTGCCCTGCTGGGTTTTGGATTTGCATGGGGCCTGTACCTACTTTGTTTTGGCTGATTTCTCCTTCTTGGAATGGGTGTGTTTATTCAATGTCTGTACTCCCATGTATCTTGGAAGTAACTACCTTGTTCTTTATTTCACAGGGTCATAGGTGGAAGGAACTTGCCTTGTCTCAGATGGGTCTTTGAATTTGAACTTTTGAGTTAATGCTGGAATGAGTTAAGGACTTTGGGGAACTGTTGGGGAGGCATAATTTTGTTTTGAAATGTGAGAAAGACATGAGATTTGGGAGTGGCCAGAGGTGAAATGATGTGGTTTGGCTTTGTGTCCCTGCCCAGATATCATGCCTGTAATCCTAGCACTTTGGGAGGTAAGGCAGGAGGATTCCTTTGGCCCAAGAGTTCTAGACTAGCCTGGGCAACATAGTGAGACCCCATCTCTTAAAAAGATTAGCTGGGCATGCTGGCATATGCCTGCAGTGCCAGCTACTTGGGCAGCTGAGGTGGGAGGACTGTTTGAGCCCAAGAGGTTAAGGCCACAGGGAGCTGCTGTGATCATGGCACTGCACTCCAGCCTGGGTGACAGAGTGAGACCCTTCATTTCTCTGATTTGTAAATGAGAGATTTTGGAGTGGCAGTAGTTAGGGAAGTATGTTAAAAGACAAAGAGAAACAGAATGAAGGACAGAAAGAGGAAGCTATCTTCTCTGTCCAGGCAGCATATATCTAACATAGCAGTAGTTATAGTCATGTGCTGCAGAAAGATGTTTTAGTCAACAGTGAACCACATATAGGATAGTGGTGCCATAAGATTATATTTTTACTGTACCTTTTCTGTTTAGATACACAAATACCATTGTGTTACACTTGTATACAGTATTCAGTATAATAACATGCTGTACAGATTTGCAGCCTGGGAGCAACAGGCTATACCACATAGCCTATGTGTGTAGTAGGCTATACCATCTAGGTTTAAGTGCACTCTGTGATATTAGCACAACAAAGAAATTGCCTAACACTGCATTTCTCAGAACACATTCCTGTCATTAGCAGACTCATGACCGTAGATACTGTGCCAACTTTGTGGTCTAATTTGGAATTAATGACTCTAAAAATGTCCATTTTGGAGTTAGCAAAAGGAGAACCTAATGATGTGACAAAGTGAAAGGGAACTGAGGGGTTCAGAAAAGGTGTCCTTACTGAACCCCACATAAGGTGTTGCCTGTGCCCAAGGCTGGGTCTGGCTTGAAATGCCTTCATCTGCAACTTAAAGCACCACAAAGTCAGGGATGTGTCTGTTTTTCACCCTTATTATTCTCAGGGCTAGTATACAGCCTAGTCCAATAAATGCAAAGTAAGTGTTTGTTGAATGGATGAGTAGCTAAAAAGAAGTAGATCTGTACATTTTCTAGTGGAATTAATGATTTAAAGTACAGTATGAATTTATATCTTGATGATCTGCTTTGCTATATTGCTTCTAATTAATAACATTTAGAATCATAAAATGTTACACCTGAAAAGGACCTTACAGATCTCTAATCAGACCATCTCATATTACAGATAAGAAACTTAAGGCCTAGCTTGTTAAGGCTTAGTTCAGTGGCAAGAAAGTTACTGGAAGGCTCTTCACTAAGAACATATATTCAATGACTATCACCCTAAGGCTCTTTTTTTCTATTATATCTTTCTATTTTTTGAGATGATCACAGTAATAAATGATTTATTTTAAATCTCTATTTGTATATGACTGACACAATTTATGTGTCTATTTTGCTGTTTTCTTGTGCAATAGCAATTGTTACAGCTGAACTTTGTATCAATTGTCAAAATACTGCCTACAAATAAACACTATCAAAATAATTTTGTGTTAAATACACAAGCAGAAAAAGTTGTGTCAAATAATGGTGGGTAGTTTCATATAAAATAAGGGTCAAGCAATTTTACATCTGTTGATAATAATCATGAAGTAGTTTTTCTACCCTGAAAAGTTTTCACTGCAAATAACAGAAAATGACTTAAATCATACAAAATATCAAACTAGAAGTAGAACAAGAAAAAATAAATAAGATAATGCTATACCTCAGAATGCTATACTTTAAATCATGTTTTAAAAGACTTCCTTAGAAGAACTTAGATGAGGAGATACCCATGTATTCCAATGTTTACTGTTAAAACTACAACATTTACTCCATTTAATAAATTTTCTTTAGTTACCAGCACAGTGGAAATGGCCTTTCAATTAACATTTATTGAGAGTTCACATGATGACATCTATGTCTCATAAGATAAACTTAAGAATCTTTAAAAAAAAGAATTTCAAAGAATGCAATGACCAGCATTTAAAAGACATGCATTGGCATGAAATTATTTAGTTAGCGGGAAATTCGTAGTTTAATATTTTCATTTTGCCACAGTAGTTTAATTGTTTCAGCAACACTATTATTTATGAATAAACTGAAATATTAAATTTCTAAGCTATATTTTATGACTAAACTTATATTTAATGGATTATATAACATATCTCACAATGTTATATATGGCATGACATTATATAACACACAATACATAAATATGTAATAGGTTATATATTATATAAATTCATGTTTATATATGTATGTTTCTTTTTTGGAGATGGAGTTTCACTTTGTCACCCAGGCTGGAGTGCAGTGGTGCAATCTCAGCTCACTGCAACCTCCGCCTCCTGGGTTCAAGCGATTCTCCTGCCTCAGCCTCCCATGTAGCTGGGATTACAGGCACACACCACACTGCCTGACTAATTTTTATGTTTTAGTAGAGATGGGGTTTCATCACGTTGGCCTGGCTGGTTGAACTCCTTACCTCAAGTGATCTGCCTGTCTTGGCCTCCCAAAATGTTGGAATTACGGGTGTGAGCCAGTGCCCCTGGCTATATATTATTTCAAAATGCCAAAGAAAGACAAATAAACAAAACCCCAAAAAAACACAAGTGATAAGCAGGTAAAATCAAATTAAGCATCTTAGAATAAATATATAGACAGTTTCAAGAATTTAAAGCCCTGGATTTTGTAACAATATATGGTCAATCGTTATTATTCATGGATCTTGTCTTTGTGATTTGCCTACTGTCTAAAATTTATTTGTAACCCTAGAATTAATACTTGTGGGACCTCTGGATCATCTATGGGCACGCACAGGGTGGCAAATATGTTGATCTGCCAAATACATATATACCTAGCTGAAGTCAAAGAAGGCAACTTTCTGCCTTCTTTTAGATCTCATACTGCAAACTGGTATCCACTATGCAGTCTATTTAATTAGTGTCATGTTTTTCACATTCTTGTGCTTTTTGTTGGTGATTTCACTGTTTAAAATGGCCTCTGACTTATCTGGAGAATGTGGCTGAAATAAAAGACATTTTAAGAAATAATAAAACAAAACGGCCCCTGAGTGTAGTGTTGAAGTACTGCCTAGAGGGGTTTTTGTTGTTGTTGTTTGTTTGTTTGTTTGTTTTTGGGACAAGGTCTCACTGTATTGCTCAGGCTGGAGTACAGTGGCATGATCTTAGCTCATACAACCTGTGCCTCCTGGGCTCAAGTGATCTTCCTGCTTCAGCCTGCCAAGTAGCTGGGATCACAGGTGTGCACCACCATGCCTGGCTAATTTTTTGTGTTTTTGGTAGAGATGGGGTTTCACCATGTTGTTCAGACAGGTCTCAAGCTCCTGAGCTCAAGTGATTCACCCACCTCAGCCTTCCAAAGTGTTGGAATTACAGGCATGAACCAGCATGCCCAAGTTCTTAAGCTCAAGATGGCTGTGATGTGTCTGATGGAAAAAACACATATGTTAGATAAACAACTTTCAGGTTTGAATTATAGTTCTGCTGGCCATGAGTTAGTTCTACATTAATGAATAACATATATTAAATAGGGTGTCTTTAAACAGAAACGCACTTAAAATAAGGTTATATATTGATTGGTTAACAAAAATAAACCTAACGTTAGGAGCAATGGTTCAGTATTTGCTAATTCAGTATTCACAATGACTTTATAGGAAACAACTACCATGAATATGAGAAATGAAGGCAAGATATAGAAAGCCACATTGGATTCTCCTAATTACTTTGATTTTATTATTTGTTTTGTTTTGGGAATATAAGCAGCAGCTTAAGATCAATCTCCAATACAAGAAATAAAAATTCCTGGGCTCAAGCGATCTTTCTCCTTAGCCTCCTGAGCAGCTGGGACTACAGGTGCACGCCAGCATGCCTGTCTAATTTTTAATTTTTTTGTAGAGACAGGGTCTCACTATGTTGCCCAAGCTGGTCTTGAATTTTTGGCCTCAAGTGGTTCTCCTACCTCAGCTTCCCAAAGTGCTAGGATTACAGGTGTAAGCTACGGCACCTGGCTGGTTATATGAAACTTCCTAAGTCTCTGGAAATTTAGGGAAATTACAGTAAATTAGATGTCATATCTCATGAACCTTTTGGATCCTTCATGATCCCTGGCTTGGTGTGGAGTACGTAAGAATTGATTTTGTTGATAAGTATTGACTAATGAACTTTCCAAGACTCTTGTGGAATATTCCAGTTCCATAAAATTTCAATCTGAGAGGCCCTGGATACTCCCACTTAAGACCTGTGCCATCAGCATATTGGATAACTATGTTCTGTAGTTTCATTAATAGTGGATATCTGTATGTTTCTGCCCTATACTTCAGTTGATCCAGAAATCTGAAGGATTCCCATAATAGATATTTCATTGTAGGTCCATACTGGAAGATTTCTAGTCTGAATCTCTCATCTATGCCAGAATGAAGTACCTGCAAGTCATACACAGAGCCTACCAACTATTATTCTAGCTTTAACCAAAATCAGGCAATTCTTGTTCTGTGGGTTGTGGAAATCATTTTTTAAAATTCTTTTCACGAAATTTATAATGAACAAGGACTAAGACCTCTAAGGAATATTAAAATAAATATTTACTGTTGACATTTCAAATTAAGTAGTTTAAAAAGTGAATGTTTTAATTTTCTTATCAGAAAAGCACATATTCTTTAAAGAGCAATTAAAGGTTTCTGAGTTTAATAAATCAGAAACTACAAATGTTAAATTAATAAGCTTAATATCAATGAAAGGCTCTCAATACTATAAATATGACTATCATTAAATTTACTTTCTTCTTTTGGTACAAGTAGAAACACAAAGGGTTTCCTTCCAAAAAAAAAAACAACTATATTAGGGGAAACAAAAATTTACTTTAGGAATCTGATCCAGGTATAGAAAATGCAGATCCTCTCTTAAATATACTTTGTGAAAGCAAAAAGGAAGTCTAAACATGTGAATATAGGCTAATGAAAGTAAAATTTCATATGTGGCTTATAGAAATAAATCTTGCTACTTTAAAATCCCACCATGTGTTGGTGTTAAATAATTTGTTTAAATCTAAAAAACAAGTCTATAAGTGAGTATGTGTCAGTGCTGGGTCAAGGATGGATTCGGGGTAGAAAGGAAGATTCTGACACTGCCATGAGGAATAAACAGCCGACACTAGGAGTCAGGGTAGGCTCAGCATGAAAGAATCCAGAAGGGCTTTCAGCAAGAGGGAAGAGGCAGAAGGTCAAGTCACAGGGTGGTAACTCCTAGTAGTGAAGGACAAGTCAGCTCTTCAGGTTTCGATTTTCTGATGGCCTAGTCCTGCTTGAAACCCTCTCTTTTCCTGGTATTCATGATGCTCCTGTACTGTCCTGGTTCTCATCCTATTTCTTTGGCCATCCTTTTGATTCCTGTGATTTCAAATTGACATCCACATCTATTCTGTGTCAATATTCATACCTAGATGTCCACTCTTTGCTTGATATTTCCATTTGGTGGCTTGTCAATACTTAAAACCCAATGTACTGAAAAGAGAAATACTACTACAATCTCTCCAACCTACTGCTACCTCTGTCATTAGAATGCTATCATTTAACTGCAATCAGAGGCAAATTTCAGAGTTCTCCCTCTCCGTCTAGTTCTCACCACTTATCAGATCCCATGGCTTCTATCACGCCTTGGCAATAATGCCTCCATCTCCTTTCCTACCCCTCCTGCCTCCACACTGGTTCACCTCTTATCTAGTGCCTGCTACCACACTACTAGCTCTCACCTAAAATGCCATTTGCCACTGATTTCTAGCAGAAGATTCATTCCCAAAAGTAATCCTAGGGGTGGGGGAAAGGTTTTATTTTCCTTGCTCAAAAACCTTCAGTGGCTCCCCATTATCCAAGCATTGCTTTAAGCACAGGCTTTCCACGTAGTTCTAACATACCCTCCCCATGTTATCTTTCCTCCTATGTGGCAATGTGGCAAAGAGAAAAGATATGAACTTTGAATCGCATACAAGTTCAAATTCCAGCTGTCTCTTAAAAACTCTAAACCAGAACTGAAAACTGTAAAATGACCAGGCAAGTCATTTATTGCTTTGAGCCCTTTCTTTGCTCATCTGCAAGTGCAGGTAGGAACTGTCGAGGCAGCACAACACCCTGCCACCATGAGCTATACACTTATTAGGGGAGTCGAGCCTCTTTCACGTGGTAGTCACTTAGCATCTGCCTTCCAGTCAGTGGCCAAATGACTTTCTAAACCGAGAACCTAGCAGATCACCTATCAGTGTCAATGAAACTGGTCAATAGAGCAGTTCTGTACCCATATGTTGGGGAATTTTTATGGATCCTGAAGGGACAGAAGCCAGTTCTGAAAGCGCATCCAAGCTTTTTAGGTGGAACTGTGCCATTGGCCCTTGGTTAACTGGGGTGTGACTAGCCAAAAACCAGCAGCAGTGCTTGACATGCAAATTTCTGATTCAAACAGATGAACCAAAAGCCCACTACAAGAGTCCAAAAGCTATACTTCTGTTAGGTTTAGAAACTTTAAAAAGTACTTAAGATTTCATTTGAAAGTCCAACGTGAAGAAAATACCAGGTCCTTAATGCCCCTTTTTAAGAAGGAAAAAGGGATTTTTGTCTGATTTGTTCACCAGTGTGGACCAAGTGCCTGGAATAGTGGCTTTGCATGCAGAGGGCGCAGAGTTAATTTATAATGAATAAATATATAGGATATCAATATATGTATGAGGAATGAATGAGTGAATGAAAGTGCCTATGGCATGCATCTTATATATGCTCTAGCATAGTGCTGAGTACACAGAAGATCCTTAATAAATACTTTACTAACTCAATGTAGGGATTTATACTCTAGTCAGTGAAGGACATTTAACAATGCCCTTAAGGACTAGAAACTAAATATCTTTCCTATATATTTCTACTTGACAAAATGTTTTTTTTAAACCTATGTTGTCACCATTTCTCCTTTTTTAAATTATCTATTGTTTCATTTCTTACTTCCCAAAAGGGAAGTGTCACAGCTTGAAAATAGGTGAGGAGAGAGAAATGAGGTTAGGTGTTAGGGGATTAAATAGATATTTTTAGCTAAAAAGTTTTTGTCTAAAATTGAATATATTGAATGGAATGAAGAGAAAAACAATTTTTGAAAGAGCTGTATGAAGATGGAAGAAAATAAGTCATAAGGTGTGTAGAACATGTTTGACCAATTTGTTTGGGAAGAATGTTACATTTATACACTGCATTTTTTTTTCTTAAGTGCTCCAAGTTTTTTTTTTTTTTTCTTTTTTGGGGGGTGGGGTGGGGGTGGGGGGGATGCAGTTTCACTCTTATTGCCCAGGCTGGAGTGCAGTGCTATGATCTAGGCTCACTGCAACCTCTACCTCCTGGGTTCAAGCGATTCTCCTGCCTCAGCCTCCTGAGTAGCTGGGATTACAGGCACACGCCACCACGCACAGCTAATTTTTTTTTTTTTTTTTTTTTTTTAATAGAGATGGGGTTTCACCATGTTGGTCAGGTTCGTCTCGAACTCCTGATCTCAGGTTATCCACCTGCCTCGGCCTCCCAATGTGCTGGGATTACAGGCGTGAACCACCACGCCCAGCCAAGTGCTCCAAGTTTGCGTAACTATCATTCCTGTACGAGGGAAGACATAGCTAAATTCCTCCGCTACAGCTACAGGAACAAAGGCTCAGTAACGTTGATGATCTGTTTATACCATCAGAGGTAGATCTAGGGTTGGAAGCCAGGTCTCCTGAGTATGCGAGAATAAATACAGTCACGGAAGTGTAAAGAGAGTCTGCCAACATTTTGAGAACGTGAATAGGATTTGGCTAAAATTAAGAGGATATATAGAAAAGTCACAGGAAATCAGGTTAAAGAAACAAATATGATATAGGCTACAGAGTGTTTTAAGTAATACAATAAAACATTTAGATTTTTGCTCATGTCAGTCATTTTGTCAGTCATTTTGAAATTATTTTTGAAGCAAAAAAACCCTTTTTAAACAAGAAATCTTATGAGATGTCAACATGCAAAACAAATTAAAAGGAGGTGGTTTCTCTAATTGAAGCTGTTCCTCTTTCCTGACTTCAGCCTCTGAAGAGAAAGTTACAAAATGATTATCATTAGTACTGCATGTTTTGAACAAGCTGATATACCAAGTGGCCCAGAGAGCAGATGGAGGAACCAGCGTGGAGACAGAAGCAAGAGGCCGGCCTGCCAGGGCTACCTGCAGAAAGAAAGGGCAAAGATGTTATAGGCAAGAGAAGTTCAGGACGGAGACTGGCACAGCTCAAAGATTCACATTTGAGCAGCTGTGGAAGATGACAGTACAATTACCAAAATGTCCAAGGGCAAAGGAGGCAGCTATTGGTTTTGATGAAAGACAATGATGTCCTTTTAAATGGGTCTTAGGCACTTAAGACATTTATATACACTATGCTACAAAGGAATAGAAAGTAGCACTTTTTTCTCTACCAGTTTTCTTCTCTTTTTCAAGTAGATGAAGCAAAAGTCAATTACAATAGTCAGAAAGCTGTACTTTGTTATACTTAGAAACTTCTAAAGGTGCTTAAGATTTCACCTGAAAGTCCAACATGAAGAAAATACAGGCTCTCCCATGCCCCATTCTAAGAAGAAAAAAGGACCATTTTCATTTTAGTAACGTTTCTGTTTTGCAGACAGTTTGGATAACTAGCTCTTACTTTTTATCTTTAAAAACTGTTTTTCCAGTGAAGTATAATTATTTACTTCAAGCGTAAGTATACCAAATTATTTTAGAAATGTAAGACTTTTCTTATGCTTGATAAAATATAGTATGAAAGTGATTCTTGTTGACTATGTACATTTGACTATAATAATTTCAATGCATGTTATTTCTATTGAGAGTAAGTTACAGTTTTTGGCAAACTGCCTTTGATGAGGGCTATCTCCTCTTCCTGTGCGTTTCTAAAACTTGTGATGCAAACGCTCCCACCCTTTTCTGGGAACACAGAAAGCCTGACTCAGGCAGCTGCCGCTATTAAAGCAGCTCCAGTCCTGCACACTCCCTGCTGGGGTGAGCAGCACTGTTAAGATGAAGCTGGCTAACTGGTACTGGCTGAGCTCAGCTGTTCTTGCCACTTACAGTTTTTTGGTTGTGGCAAACAATGAAACAGAAGAAATTAAAGATGAAAGAGCAAAGGACATCTGCCCAGTGAGACTAGAAAGCAGAGGGAAATGCGAAGAGGCAGGGGAGTGCCCCTACCAGGTAAGCCTGCCCCCCTTGACTATTCAGCTCCCGAAGCAATTCAGCAGGATCGAGGAGGTGTTCAAAGAAGTCCAGAACCTCAAGGAAATCGTAAACAGTCTAAAGAAATCTTGCCAAGACTGCAAGCTGCAGGCTGATGACAACGGAGACCCAGGCAGAAATGGACTGCTGTTACCCAGTACAGGAGCCCCGGGAGAGGTTGGTGATAACAGAGTTAGAGAATTAGAGAGTGAGGTTAACAAGCTGTCCTCTGAGCTAAAGAATGCCAAAGAGGAGATCAATGTACTTCATGGTCGCCTAGAGAAGCTGAATCTTGTAAATATGAACAACATAGAAAATTATGTTGACAGCAAAGTGGCAAATCTAACATTTGTTGTCAATAGTTTGGATGGCAAATGTTCAAAGTGTCCCAGCCAAGAACAAATACAGTCACGTCCAGGTATGTATAATAGTGTTTTCTTATCATATGTTCATAAATGTTATATAGAGAGTATCTATAAACATTAATCTAAGTTAAATAGATGACAGATTAAGTCTTTTATTTATCAAGGTGCACAGGAAAAGTAATTATCTTCTCAAATATGACCACATAAATAATATATGACCTAATTATAAAAATCATAGTTTTGTATCCACTAGAAGTCACTTTCAATTTTAAGATCTTATTTGCTAATGCCAGACCTACATGCAAGCGGAAGTAGAGAGAATTTCTTGATGTTTTAGTGCATTTAACTTGTCTCTTCAATGAGGTGTTTGAAAACAATAAAGATAAGATTCACAATTGTGCCTTGTTTGTTGGAAATCAGTTTTTCTTGTGATTGGCTCACTGCCACTTCTCATGGCTAAAGAGGTCTTTGAAAGATTTTAGCAATTAATCTGTAGTTCTTAATCCCAACTATCTGGAGAAAATGGGAGAGTTTACAGATGGAATAAAAGCAGTTTCATACGTGTGCAAACATTTTTGCTTTGAGACCTACTGGCACAAAAAATGTTTTAAGGGGAGAGTTTTGGCATGCCACTAAGGGAAGGAATATATTCTTATTTCTTTCTCTTTTACCTGAAGTTAGAATTCAAGCAGATAAAAGTAGAACCCATCCTCATCATCCAAATTACTTGAATTAACTTTAATAAACACATGCGAAATTCCACAGACTTAATCGCCTACTCCACCCATGAACTAACAGTGGCATTGGCTCCCCAAACCTTGGCTTTTCACCTGAGTCACTGGGACCACTGTTGCTGTCTCCTTATACTTGGGAAAGCCATCTCTGCATTTGGAGCTCTACTTACCGTGAATGTGAGGTTGAAGGGACAGGGCGGAGATCACTTTCATTTAGAGACAGTATCTCAGGCATGCTCCATCCCCAGGGCATCTGCCAGTGAAGGAGGGAAGGGTCATATTTTCAAGGACCTCTGTTGCTAATACTCCTGGCAACCTGCATCTGAATGTATGTGGCACACTGCGAATCTGAGGTTCACCTCTTAGGTGACATCTGTGGGTATACATTAGATTAGATGCTGCATGGCAACTTGTCATGATATGAACAAGACTCTATTGTCTATTTTTCTTCTAAATGTTTTGGGGGAAATAACTGAATATTCTGAGCTCTAAATATACAGGGATAGATTTGTATGCCTTAGGGTATCTCATATTAAATTTACCTTATTTGTCACACATTTTAACAAAAACTATCTAGGAGTAAATATGTCTTTGATTCACACAGAACTTTGTTACTGATTATTATGCTTATCCTCAAAATAGTCACCTGTTGTTTCTTTCTAGAAACCCAACATGTGAAATAGTGGCTACTTTCCTAGATAACACAGAATAAGAATATTGGTATATTATTGAAAAAGATATTTCTTTTTCACTTGAGCTTCTTTATATAGCTGTCAAGTAAAATAAACATGAATTTATGATCAACGCTATCCATTAGGATTTTAACACATCATTTGGAATATATCCTATAAAACCTTCTGACAGTAGAGGCTATCAGCCCCTTTAGGTGAAAGACAATAGCAGCCTATGCTTCCTCTGTATGCATGGAATACAGTTCTGGGAGAGTAGGAATCATCTGATTTTTAGGACCAAGGAATGCAATGATTGAGAACAAAGCTTTGCTGCCAGCCAGATCTGAGTTAGTGTCCTGGCTTTGCCACTTAAAGCTTGTGTGAAGTTGGGCAAGCCACTGACCTTTATGCCTAAATATCCTCACATACAGACTGGCAGTAATGCCTACATCATAAGGTCAATGTTCAGATTCAGTATGAAAATGTTATCCAGTCTGGCAGCATGCCTAGAACATATAGGTAGGCCTCACTAAATAATATTAAATTATTAAAATTGTAATTTATTTTCTTATTGTTGTTTGCTATTGATGCTGTCATTATTACTACCAACCAAGAGTATATTAGAGGTCCTTTCTGCTTCATAACATCAGGTTCTTTTTCTGAGGCCTTAACAAGCATTTGCTAAACAGGTTCAAGTAAGTTTAGTAAAGTTTCATTACTGCCATTGATTGAATTATCAAACTGCTTTTGTACATATAAAGAATTCTTCAGATGCATGGTTTCTATTAACAAGATCCAATGCCTTCCTTTTCTTCCTCTTCAGTTCAACATCTAATATATAAAGATTGCTCTGACTACTATGCAATAGGCAAAAGAAGCAGTGAGACCTACAGAGTTACACCTGATCCCAAAAATCGTAGCTTTGAAGTTTACTGTGACATGGAGACCATGGGGGGAGGCTGGACAGTGCTGCAGGCACGTCTCGATGGGAGCACCAACTTCACCAGAACATGGCAAGACTACAAAGCAGGCTTTGGAAACCTCAGAAGGGAATTTTGGCTGGGGAACGATAAAATTCATCTTCTGACCAAGAGTAAGGAAATGATTCTGAGAATAGATCTTGAAGACTTTAATGGTGTCAAACTATATGCCTTGTATGATCAGTTTTACGTGGCCAATGAGTTTCTCAAATACCGTTTACACGTTGGTAACTATAATGGCACAGCTGGAGATGCGTTACGTTTCAACAAACATTACAACCATGATCTGAAGTTTTTCACCACCCCAGATAAAGACAATGATCGATATCCTTCTGGGAACTGTGGGCTGTACTACAGTTCAGGCTGGTGGTTTGACGCATGTCTTTCTGCAAACTTAAATGGCAAATATTATCACCAAAAATACAGAGGTGTCCGTAATGGGATTTTCTGGGGCACCTGGCCTGGTGTAAGTGAGGCACACCCTGGTGGCTACAAGTCCTCCTTCAAAGAGGCTAAGATGATGATCAGACCCAAGCACTTTAAGCCATAAATCACTCTGTTCATTCCTCCAGGTATTCGTTATCTAACAGGACAATTAATTCCTTCAGCATTTTAGAATATGCCTTGTTTCATATTTTTCATAGCTAAAAAATGATGTCTGACTGCCAGGTTCTTATGCTACACAGCATTTGAAATAAAGCTGAAAAACAATGCATTTTAAAGGGGTCCTTTGTTGTTATGCTGTTATCCACTGGACACTTGCAAGCAATTAGGAATATTGAGAATTATACATTAGATTTATTTATAATTCTCTTAATTTCTATTAATTGAAACATTTTCTATTGCTTGTATTACTTGCTATATTTAAAAAATAATTGTTGGCTGGGTGTGGTAGCTCACGCCTGTAATCCCAGCACTTTGGAATGTCAAGGCGGGCAGATCAGTTGAGGTCAGGAGTTTGAGGCCAGCCTGGCCAACATGTGAAACGCTGTCTCTATTAAAAATACAAAAATTAGCTGGGCATGGTGGTACATGCCTGTAATCCTAGCTATTCGGGAGGCTGAGGCAGGAGAATCACTTGAACCTGAGAGGAAGAGGTTGCAGTGAGCCAAGACTGAGCCACTGCACTCCAGTCTGGGTGACAGAGCGAAACTCTGTCTCAAACAAAAAAATAATAAATTTTATTCAGTAGGCTAGATTCTACACTAAGTTATCTGTATTTGGGCCATGATTTAAGCTCATCTGAAGGTATATCACCCTTTTCAGGCTATAATTATTTGGGTAATCTTCATTCTGAGATAAACTTTATTTAGCATTTACTTTGCAACAGAACAACCCTACAGCATTTTAGTTCGCAGACTAAGGGAACTAATACATATATAATTAAACTTGTTCATCTATCATTCATGAAATGTAAAATAATTATCATTTAAACCGTTTAAAAATGTGGTACCATAATGTCACATTATGCTACATTCAGAAAGCAATGTAACTGTGAAGACCAGGTTTAAAGGTAATTCATTTACAGTTTAGAACTCCTTAGATGTTTGATGTTGAAAACTGCTTTAACATGAAAATTATCTTCCTCTGCTCTGTGTAAACAATAGCTTTTAATTTAAGATTGCTCACTACTGTACTAGACTACTGGTAGGTTGTTTTTGTTTGTTTTTTGTTTTTTTCTGGCAGGTTAGGGGTATGTGGGGAATGAAGCATTTACTTATAGGCTATAATACTCTGAGGCCAATTTTATATCCAAAGCAATAATATCATTAAGTGATTCACTTCATAGAAGGCTAAGTTTTCCTAGGACAAATAGAAAACATGAATTTTGAAATATATAGAACAGTAGTTCAAATACTATATATTTCAACCCTGACTGGTAGATTGCTTATTTTACTATTAGAAATTAAGAGAGATTTTTACCCAAACAGAAATATCTGTAATTTTTATAATTCATTCAGTAATTCTGGAATGCTATATATAATATTTAAAAGACTTTTTAAATGTGTTTAATTTCATCATTGTAAAAAAGGGATCATCTCAGAGAGAACAGCAATATTCTTCATATTTTAAAAAATGCTCTAGAGTAACATTTGAAGTATTTCGCTGTAGTGTATGCCAGTCCTAGAAATAAATTTAAGTTTCTGATGTCTGTTTCTAATACACTAACCAAGTTTTCAAAATATATTTACAAAGATGCATCTTTACCCATTATTTTAAAATGATTAGGGAGGATCATTGCTTCAGGTAACAAGTTAATTTTTCAAATATTAGGCCCTTACAGAACTATTTAGTCAAAAAGAGATATTCCTTTAAAATACATAACCCAAAGCTTTCAGTTAAACATGATATATCACAAATGCTATTAAAATGTTAAAGCAAGAGGAATGCAAATAGCATTAAATGATGACCAAAATGTAAAATATTGTAGATTTCAAAAGCTGTGTATCTATTAGGTGGGATACCAAATGTAAATGATGTAACTAATGTTGTTTTTTCACTTTTTGCTTTTTAAAAAAGACTAAAAACGTTTTGATATTATACAATGTATTTGTTTCAGATAAGGTCGTTTTCATTTAGTATATATAATTAATGTGTGTATAAGTTTAAGTAAATTCCTATAAGTAAAAATGGATTTATCACAAAATACAGTTCTAAAGAAAGGTATATATGCTCATATCCAGAGTATCCACTGATTTAATGGGAACTAGGTATAACTTCAGGAGAATTTTGCACCTAATTCACTAATCTATGTAAATATCCAAAAGCTTGTCCTATCTTTCCGCATTATTTCAAGGGATCATTTTATTTTTCATTCTACTTTCACAGCACTTTTCTAGTAAATTCTGTAACACAGAAATTCCGTCTTGGAATCATTTCATGTTACCAATAATTCTAGACTTTTTTAACATTTAACATGTTGATGGAAATAGCTATCTGCTAGAGTCTTTTGCCTTAACTATTCACTAACATATGCTAATGTTCACAAATATGGATTGACTATTTACAAACATTAGAATCTTGTCTTGGTTCCATTTTGATGGCTAATATTTGTTATCTTAATTTTAAGACTGTATTTCTGATGTTATCATTCCTTGAAAATATTGACTAAAACTGGGTCCTTAGAAATTCCAGGTGGAGCTGATTTACCGATGACTGAGGGAAAAAATCAAATTTTACTAATAGTAATGCTCCAAATCAATTAATGACACATCTGTTCAATAAATAAAGAGCTTAAATATACAAAACATAAGAAATATCTGAGCAACAAAATTTGCGGTCTTTACTTTTGAATAGCTACTCAAGAAAAGGTTTTAAAGGTAAAAGTTATGAGTAATGTCATCACAATAAGCTCTTGTTTAAAATTCTTTTCTTTTATGTATAATTAGGTTTATGTTTCATGTCTTTTTAAAACTTTATAAAAGATTTAATTATCACATCTATTCTTCAATTTGGAAACATTAAATATTTTTGGTTGTAAAATAATATTTATGTACTTGTGTCTGAAAAGTTGTAAAATGCTTACCTAAGCTAAACAATATCTGTGACTCCCAAGACTTTAATGAGTACTATTTCATTAACAAGAAGTCAGAGGCAAATAGAGGAACACCATTATCTTACTTCTCTCTAGAATACTGTTGAAACATTTGAAATACAAAAGTTTCGGTTTCATTTTGTGGCATTCAACTTCCTCTCCTCTTTTTCCGTTATTAGTGTTGCTGCTCTGGTTAGCCCTCATCATATCCTCAGGACAACACAAACACATCTGAATAGTCTGCACCTCTGGTTTCAGTCTATTCCAGTCCAACTTTCATCCCCACCAGGGGGATTGTTCAAAAGTACAATTCTGATCATGTTATCGTCCCACTTAAAACTTCCAACAATGCCTTATTTTCCATAAGATAAAATCTGGCAAATAAGTCCCTTCATGAACTGATTTTTACTACTTATACTTCTGCCATACTAAATGCCTTGTTGTACTCAAACAAACCATGTTTTCTAATGTTTTCACTGCCTTTAGTATACTGTTTCCTTGGTCTAGATAAAATGCCATCCTCTTTCTTTACTGGGTTTTGTCTTATCACCCATGATTAACAGCGGGAACTCAGGAGCTAGCCTTCCTGGTTTGAATTTCAGTTCCACTATTTGCAAGCTGTATGATCCTGGGCAAGTCACTTAATGTTCTTCGGTTCCTTCAATTATAAAATAGGACTAGTAATAGAATCTGCCTGTTAGAGTTATTGAGAGGATTAAACAATATATATAAAGCACCTAGAACACATATAAATATATTTTAAAAATCATCATCACCAGCTGGGTGTAGTGGCGCATGCCTGTAATCCCAGCACTTTGGGAGGTCGAGGTGGGCGGATCATGTGAGGTCAGGAATTCAAGATCAGCCTGGCCAACATGGTGAAACCCCATCTCTACTAAAAATACAAAAATTAGCGAAGTGTGGTGGCTCACGCCTGTAGTCCTAGCTACTCAGGAAACTGAGGCTGGAGAATTGCTTGAACCTGGGAGACAGAGGTTGCAGTGAGCCAAGATTGTGCCACTGCACTCCAACCTGGGTGACAGATACAAAAAATCATCCTCAAATTTTTTTTTTTTTTTTTGAGACGGAGTCTCGCTCTGTTTCACCGTGTTAGCCAGGATGGTCTCGATCTCCTGACCTTGTGATCTGCCCGCCTCGGCCTCCCAAAGTGCTGGGATTACAGGCGTGAGCCACCGCGCCCGGCCCTAAATAGTTATCTCTTATTGGCAGAGTTCTCTGATGACAGTAGGTGGGGTCCTGGCACCTCGCCTTGATCCTATGCCAGCCTATATATTCCTTATTATCTATTATTCAATATTGTCTAAGTTCTATCCTGAAATCAATGTTTGAATAGGAGTAAAGGAAATTCGAGATATGAGTATTGTTATTCAAAGTGATTAATAATATGTTGCCACAGAGAAAGAGTTGTAGTCTAAAGAGGCCACAGTTATGACTGGGGAAGTAATGGGTAGGGTCAAATCTGAGGATCTGAGAGATTGTGAACATAGGTGAGAAGCAATCACAGCCAGGGAGAATATGGCAAGACAGGATCAAATACAGTAAGTCTTCACTTCACGCTGTTGATAGGTTCTCGTAAACAGCGACGTTAAAACAAAATACCATGTAAGAAAACCAATTTTACCATAAGCTAACTGACATAAACAAGAATGAAGTTCCTATGGCATACAATATGTTGTTTTTGCTTAAAGTTGCTGTTTCCAAGAACCTATCCATGATGTTAAGTGAGGACTTACTGTATACCATGGGACTGGGAACATAACAGTGGCAAATTTTTAGAAGGGGTCCTAGGAACATGCCTGTGGGGACATGTCACACAGAGCCATATTGCTGTGCCTGCCCAATAGTGATTGTTCCAGCCTACTGAATTCCTGAAGAAAAAAGCACTATTTTTCATACTACTTATAATTTTGAAATTAATTTTAATATAAAATGCATGAATCCTTTAATTTTTTAAGAAGCTACAGATTAAAATAAAGACTCCTTCACAAACCACTTCAATTTCAATCCTGTCCCTCTCCCCAGAGGTAACAAGCCGAGGTGGCCAATTCCCAACTTCAATTTCATTCTGTGCATTTCCAGATCACAATGTCTACTAAGTCTTAATTTTGCCAGGTCTCTTTTGTTGATTGACTGGAAAGAGGTAGAAATGAGAGGAAATGGGTATACTTTGAAAACCTGGAATATCCCGAGTTCCCAAACATGACTGGGCCCTCCTTGCTTTTTGAAGTAGTCCCTCCCCTGACATTGATAAAGATGTCCTCTTGCAGGAGGGCACTGCTGCTTTCTTTCCTGGGGGAACACTCTAAATTCTCCCTTAGGCTCCTTCATCCCACTCATCAGCATCTCCAGATGTGCCATCAGGACATGCCCCAATATCAATCCTAAAGTCTAATGGAAAGAGAAGGCTTTGCACAACTTTGCTAACTTATATCAGCAGAAGGCCGGACAAGACATGTAGAGAGAGACTGAGGTTGCTAAGAAGAAACAATTTTAGATGTGACTGAATTTACTGGTATAGGTATATTTACCAGAAATTATAGATTAAATAGGCTATCTTGAGAAGACATGTTTGACTCTGTTTGCTTGCTTAGTTAATACAAACCTACATTCAATAGCAGCTCATGGTAAGTCAACTTGAGAAGCCAGAAATGTTTTAGAACTCAGACTTATGGAGATGGAAATGCTGGGGTAAAGTTAGCCTTAGTTCATTCATCGAGTGCACACCACGTGTCAGTCTTCTAGGAGGCTGCAGATTCATCAGTGACCAACATAGATAAAAAATCTTATACTCGTGCAGTGGGTAGTAGAGACAAATATATGGTAAATATTTATCAGAGGAGACAAATACATGATAAATACCATCATACATTAATAAGGGAGTGCTAGAAAAGGGGGTGCTGTTTCATATAGGGCAGTCAGAAGAGGCCTGTCTGTGGAGGTGAAATCTGAACTCATAAAGATATGAGTGCGCAAGCCAGGCAGATGTCTGGGATAAGTGTGTTTCAAACAAAGGGAATATTAGGTGCAAAAGCCCCAAGTCTGGGAGGGTGGATGCCATGTTTGAAGGTCAGCAAAGGCTCTGGGGTGGTGAGGAGATGAGATCAGAGACAGCTTGGGTGGTTGGGGATGAACAAGGGATGCGAGTGGTATACCGGATCACCTAGGCCTTTAAGCCATGGTAAGGACTGTGCCTTTTATTCTGAGTAGATAAGAGCCATTTAGGGTTTTGAACAGAGGAAAGACATGATCTCAACCAGTTTTAAAGGAGTCACTTTTGTAGCCAAGTAGTAATAGTCTGTAGGGAAACAAGGATTGAAGCAAGGACATCAGTTTGATAATGTTTGCAATATTCTTGGTAAGTGATGATGAAAGTATGATGAAAGGTTGCAGTGAGATACATCTATTTTGAAGGTAGAGGTGACAAAATTTGGTGATCAAAGGTCAGTCAGTGGTAGATAATAACAATTAGAGGCATTACAGAAAACTACAAGATTTTAGTCTGAGCAACTGTGAAGGATGGAGCTGCCATGAACAGAAATGGGGAAATCTGCAGGGGAAGCCTGTCTGAAAAGTGTGTGAGGAGTGGAATGGAGTGGGGTGGGAGGCTGGAATCCGAAGTTTTGAATATTGTAAGTTCAAAGATATCCAAGTGGATATAGGCATTTGAATATTACTCTGAAGATCAGGAAAGACATCTAGGGCTCAGAAACACATTTGAGAAATGCTGGAATGCAGATGGTAATGAATCCATGGGATTAGATAACCTAGTAAATAAATTTATGTGCAGCAGACTTTTACAGAAACAGCCCTGGCACAAGCTGGCCTTGTAGAAGTTGGAGATGAGGCGGCAGCCCAGTTGCATCCCACCCATCCATCCTGTAATGATGTCATTTGAGAGGTACCAGTGACACTTTATGGAGAAGGCAGATATTCATTCCCATTGCAATAGACACTTATTTTAGATTATGTTAGATATAGATTTGCTTTTCCTTGCTTCTGCCAGCAACAGTATTTTTGAGTTACTAGATGTCTTAAAAAATCATCATGGTATTACACAATGGTATTCTACAAAATTTTTCTTTTGACTTAGGAAGACACTTGACAGCGAAATGAGGGGGTGATGACTAATTGAAGCCTCAAATACTGCATCTTCTTGGAGATACCACCTTATGAGAGTGGGGTGTTGTGATGTAACTACAGTGCGTGTGTACGTACTTGTGCATATGTAGATACACATATGCATATAGCAAAAGAAAATGAACTAGGCCACAGATCAAAAAACTTTTCATTTGTTAGCAGTGTGCTGCCCAAGTTTGAGGAATCATTTGTGGTCATTTAAATTCATTAGAGTACTAGTTTGCTAGGATTATAAACCTTTAGTTGGGCAGAGACTAGTTTTACTCCCCTTTTCCTTATTTTAGAGACACTAATGATCTTTTTAAAAATTGTGGGTACATAGTAGGTGTACATATTTATGGGCTACATGAGATTTTGATAGAGGCATGCAATGCATAATAATCACACCAGGGTAACTGGGGTGATAAAAGAAAAACTTCATCTGAATTAAATTTAAAGCAGTTTAATTGAGCAATGAACAATTTGCGAATCAGGCAGCCCCCAGAATCACAGCAGATTCACAGAGACTCCAGGGGTACCTCGTGGTCAGAACAAATTTATAGACAAAAAAGGTAAAGTGACGTACAGAAATCGGAAGTGAGGTACAGAAACTAGTACTCTAAGACTAGTTACAGCTCGGCATTTGCCTTATTTTGAACGCAGTTTGAACACTCAGCATCTATGAGTGGTTGAAGTATGGCCACTGGGATTGGCCAACACTCAGCTATTGTTACGGGTCCATACTATCGTTAGGTATACATCAAATGTAGATTATAAAAATTCAGTTCTAGAGGATTCATTAAAAGGCCATTTAGTCAAGCAAGTAGATTCTTCCTCTAGCTCATTTTTTAATTTACTTTTATATGGTTTGGTTTATGGGGACCCTGAGTAAGAAGCATAGTCTAAACTCTTGGCATTATCCTCCCAATAGTCATAGTAATAGTCTCCCTGGTGTGCTGTATTCTCTCAAAGGTTTTAAATGCTTGCATGCAGCCATCTCTAGAATGTCAAATGGTCTGTCTTCAACTGGAATGACAGATGCTGAAAAATGGGTGACCATGAGAGCGCCGTAACCTATGAATGACATGCTGAGACCAGAAACCCAAAATGATGGTAACTGAGAATGGTGCTAAGGCCCTAAGTTTTGGTCACACTCTCACCTAAGTGAGAACCTGGCCAAAAAGGGGGAATTTTTTAAAACAAAATGGAAGGCCATTATTTTGGACTGAGCTTATATACTAGGCCCCAACAAACCAAACCAAACTAAAATGGAGTCATTTGTGCCAAATGTGACATAATCAAACTAAGGCTTTAAGAAAACACATAGATCCTAGAACAGACCAGGTTTTGTTTCTTCTCCTGTAAACAGGATGTTCCAGCATAAGGAGGTACCCTCTACTCAGTCCTTATTCCCTCCTTGCAAAACCTACTGTTCTGTTTCCCAGTGGGTTTCAAAACTATATAAGTACATTTATGATAGTCATAGCAACATCTATGACTAAGGTTTTGGTCAATCTCTCAAAAGTGAGAAAATGACCAAAAGGGGGGAATTGTTAAAGCAAACTAAATATGGCCTGAGAAGGACTCCATACTTCTACATTTGAGTCCTTGTGGATAAACACTAACCTAGCTTAACAGACAAAACTGAAAACCTAACTTAATAGCATGCACCTGTAACAATAGCCGAGTGTTGGCCAATCCCAACAGCCATACTTCAACCACTCAGACTGCTGAGTGTTCAAATTGCATTCAAATAAGACAAACAGTGAGCTGTAACCAATCTTGCTGTTTATGTTACCTCACTTCCAATTCCTATACATCACTTTATCTTTTTTGTCTATAAATTTGTTCTGATCCCACAAGGCACCCCTGGAGTCTCCGTGAATCTGCTCTGATTTTGGGGGCTGCCCAATTCGTGAGTTGTTCATTGCTCAATTAAACTCCTTTAAATTTAATTCAGATGAAGTATTTATCAGGCACATTCATCCCCTCAAGCATTTATCCTTTGTGTTACAAACAATCCAATTATACTCTTTTAGTTATTTTAAGGTGTACAATTAAATTATTTTTGACTGTAGTCCCCATTGTAGGTCTCATTATTTTTATTTTGTACTCATTAACCATCCTTACTTACCCCCTGCCCTCCCCACTACCCTCTTCAGCCTCTTGTAAACATCCTTCTACTTGCTATGTCCATGATTTCAATTATTTTAATTTTTATCTCCCATAAATAAGTGAGAACATGCAAAGTTTGTCTTTCTATGCTTGGCTTATTTCACTTAACATAATGACCTCCAGTTCCATCCATGTTGTTGCAAATGATGGGATCTCATTCTTTTTTATGGCTGTATAGTACTCCATAGTGTATATGTACTACATTTTCTTTATTCATTCATCTGTTGGATGCTTAGGTTGTATCCAAACCTGGGCTATTGTGAATAGTGCTACAATAAACATGGGAGTGCAGATATATCTTTGATATACTGATTTCCTTTCTTTTGGGTATATACCCAGCAGTGGAATTGCTTGGTCATATGGTAGCTCTAGCTTTAGTTTCTTGAGGAACCTGGAAACTGTTCTCCATAGTGGTTATACTAATTTACATTCCCACCAACAGGGTATGAGGCTTCCCTTTTCTTCATATCCTCACAGCATTTGTTATTACCTGTTGTTTGGATAAAAGCCATTTAAACCCAGGATGAGATGATATCTCATTGGAGTTTTGACTTGCACATCTCTCATCAATAGATTCTTAATTATTTCAATCTCTCTGTTAAATTTATCTGATAGAATTCCAAGTTCCATCTCTGTGTCATCTTGAATTTCCTTAAAACAGCTATTCTGAATTGTTTCTCTGAAAGGTTACATGTCTCTGTTTCTTTAGGATTGGTCCCTGGTACTTTATTTAGTTCATTTGGTGAGGTCATGTTTTCCTGGATGGTCTTGACACTTGTGGATGTCTGTCTGTAACTAGACATTGAAGAGTTAGGCATTTATTGTAGTCTTTGCAGTCTGGGCTTGTTTGTACCTGTCCTTCTTGGGAAGGTTTTCCAGATATTTGAAACAGAACTTGGGTATTGTGATCTAAGCCATATCTGCTTTAGGGGCACCTCAAGAACAGAAACACTGTGGTTCTTGCAGACTCACTGAGATACTACCTTGATTGTCTTGGATAAGATCTGGAAGAATTCTCAGGATTATGAGGAAGAAATTATTGTTTTCTTCTTTTACTTTCTCCCAAACAAATAAAGTATCTTTCTATATTCTGAGACACCTAGAACAGAACACAAGGGTGTTCACAAGCATCCCTGTGGCTAACACCACTGGGAATGCACTGGGTCTTACCCAAAGCCCACTGTGACCACTACCTGACTACCACCTATGTTCTGTCAAGGCCCTAGGTCTCTACAAACAGAAGATGGTAAAACCAGCCAGGTTTGTGTTCTTCCTTCAGGGCAGTGAGTTCCCCAGGCCCTGGGTGGGTGGGTCCAGGGGTACTGTCCAGGAGCCAGGGACTACAGTCAAAAACCTTAGAAGTCTACCTGGTGTTCTTCTCTACAGAGGCTGAGCTGGCATGCAAATCATGAGATGCTGTCCTTCCTACTCTTCCCTTCCCTTTCCATAGGCAGAGGAGCCTCACCCCATGGCCACCACCATCACAGGTCCATGAGGAGTACTGTCAGGCTACCACGGATGTTCCCTGAAGGCCCCAAATCTCTTCAGTCAGCTTGTGCTCAATGCTGCCTGGCTTGGGAGTCACCTTTCATGGCAGGCGGCTCCTCTCTGGCCCAGGACAGGTCCAGAAATGCCACCCAAGAACCAAGGCCTGGAATTGGGGACCCCAAGAGCCTGCTTGTTGCTCTCCTCACCTGTGGCCAAGCTGGTACCTGAAGCCAGCAAGTCTCAGAGTCTCACTGAAGGTCCATGGTGTACTACCTGGGTATCACTGCTGGTTATTCAAGGCCCAGAGGCTCTTTAGTCAGCAGGCAAGGTCCTGCCAAGCCTCAGTCCTTCCCTTCAAGGCAGCAGTTTCTCTTCTGGCCCAGGGTATGTCTAGAAATGTCATCCAGGAGCTAGGGCCTGGAAAGAGGGCCATGCCACTCTGACTGCTGCCCCATCCTACTGTGGCTGAGCTGGTATCTAAGATGCAAGACTAAGTCCTCTTTGTTCTTCCCTCTCATCTCCTCAAGTGGAAGGAAAGGGTCTCTTCTGGAGCCACAAGCCATGCAGCCTGGGCTTGAGGGAGGAGTGGTGCAAGCACTCCCTTAGCCACCCTGGCTGGTGTCTCAGTAGGTCACATGTCCCACAAGTCCCCTGGCTCTGAGCCCAGTTCAGCACTAGGACTCACCCAAGGGTTGCAGTCCTTGTGGCCTAGACTGCCTTTCAAGTTTCTGTACGGCCCCAGAGCACTTTAGCCTGTGGTGGCAAGGCTTGCTGGAGCTCAAGTTCCAGCCACTGGGATGTGTAACTCCCCTCTGGCTAGGGCTGCTTTAAATACTCCCTTCTTGGGCAGGTGTCAGCTGAGTTCAGCCTGGTTTTGCTTTCTGTTGTGACAGACTGAGTTCAATCCAATGTCTCACCATCCCTGTAATCTCCCCCTTTCAAGTGTACAGATTCTCTCTCTGTGCCACGTGGCCGCTGCTCAGGGGTTGGGGAGGGGTGGTATTGGTGATTCAAGACTGTCTTTCCTATTCTCTCAGTGCCTCTTTCAGCAATATGAAGTTAAAACCAGGTACTGCGAGAACTCATCTGATTGGGGTAATTATGAAGGTTTCCTTTTTGTAGATAGTTGTTACATTGACATCCCTGTCGGGGAAACTATTGGTGGAGCCTTCTATTTGGCAATCTTGTTCCACCCTTCAACATTAATGATCTTAAAACTTAGTCTTTCATAAATGTTTTCAAAAAGTTATCCAAGTTAGAAGTAACCTATATCTCATATTTTTAATAGCTTTCAAAGTCTTAACATGGAATGGCTACAAATGAATCTGGCAATTTTCACTAAATGTTAGGTCCAGCTGCAGATTGAAGTGAATGTAACTCTCTGTATATGGGTAGGTTTCCCTTGTGGATGAGGCACATACATGCTTACACATGTTATTTCATGTTATTTATAACATAATTGCTATAATATGTAACATATAACGTGTGCCCACCAAAAGAAAGTAGATATGCAGCTCTTACATGTAGTCAAAAGTCAGTACAGGCCAGGTGCGGTGGCTCATGCCTGTAACCTCAGCACTTTAGGAGGCCGAGGTAGGCGGAACACCTGAGGTCAGGAGTTCGCGACCAGCCTGGCCAATATGGTGAAACCCTGTCTCTACTAAAAATACAAAAATTAGCTGGGTGTGGTGGCATGCACCTGTAGTCCCAGCTACTCATGAGGCTGAGGCAGGAGAATTGCTTGAACCTGGGAGGCAGAGGTTGCAGTGAGCTGAAATTGCACCACTGTACTGCAGCCTGGCGACAGAGCGAGACTCTGTCTCAAAAAAAAAAAAAAAAAAGTCAGGTCAGTACAACAAAAATCGCTATGGGCCAATAACTAGCTAGTTTTAAGCAATGTTATATAAAATAACTTGCCGTAATAAAATTTTAATTTAATTCCCCTACAACAAATTCTGTTATCAGTGCTGCTGTTATTCCTTTAATTGTTCCTTCTTTACTGCCTTTCTTCTTTTCCACACTCTCACAGAATGGTTCCTCTTCACCTATTCAGACTTTGCTCTTTCTACTTCTTGACAAATTCTCTATCAGGTCAGCAGCCAGCCTGCTGTCCCCATGCCCATATCCAATCCTGCCTCTGCATCTTTACTCATCTCAACTCTCAGAGGTAAATAAATTAAAATCATACTCTGGCTAACTGGTGCTCTGCATCTTCTTAGACATAGCATGGTCTCTCAAGATCGGTATTATCTTATTAGTCATGTCACAAAGAAATCTACACTAATCTCTGAGAATAGATACTCTTTTTGTTATTGTTGTTGTTTGGTTTTGAGACAGGGTCTCACTTTGTTGCCCAGGCTGGGGTGCAGTGGTGTGAACACAGCTCACTGCAGCCTTGACCTCCTAGATTCAAGCAATATTCCTGCCTCAGCCTCCTGAGTAGCTGGGACTACAGCCATGTGCCACCATGGTCAACTAATTTTTTATAGAGATGGGGTCTCCCTGTATTGCCCAGGCTGATCTCAAACTCCTAGGCTTAAGCAATCTGCTCATGTTGGCCTCCTAATGTATTGGGATTATAGGCATGAGCCACTGCGCCTGGCCTATACTCTCCTTTTAAAATGAAATAATCACATTTCAAAATACACACGCAAGACTTTGTCTTACCTCCTCAAAATAACTGATATTACTATTGGAATCCAATTAATATTTACCATTTGCTTACTCTGTGCATGAATAGCATGGTGCTATATGCATAGTATTTTGAGTAAGATTTTTTCAAAGTAATAACTTTCTAAGCTCTCAATCTGAGAGTTTCATCTCTGGTTTTCAACATTTTCTCTGAGTAATTAAGGGGAATGATACTGTTTATGATGAATTGCTTCTCTATTACAAAAGACCCCCTTTATACAAAGTGCAGCATACCTGTGAACACATAAGATCTGCTTGGTTTTTATCTCTGAAAATTGGCTTGCTTTAGGTATTAGTCTGTTCTCACGCTACTAATACATATCAGAGACTGGGTAATGTATAAAGGAAAGAGGTTTAACTGACTCACAGTTCCACATGGCTGGGGAGACCTCACAATCATGGAAGATGAAAGAAGAGCAAAGGGACTTCTTACATGGCGGCAGGCAAGAGAGCACTTGTGCAGGGGACTCCCATTTATGAAACCATCAGATCTTATGGGACTGATTCACTGCCATGAGAACAGCAGGGGAAAGACCACCCCCCCACCCCGACCACCACCAGATTCAATTACCTCCCACCCGGTTCCTCCTGCAACATGTGGGAATTATGGGAGCCACAGCTGAAGATGAGATTTGGGTGGGGTCACAGCCAAACCCTACCACTTTCCCATTTTCTACAAGAGGCAAGCAATCTGTGCTCATGTTAAAAGTTTATCAAAGGGTCCACAAAATTATTTGCTTGTATTTCTGTCCCATTCGGTAATGTAATATCATATTTTTTTCCAGTGACTCTCACCTGTTTTAATTTTATTTAGAGATTCTTGTTTCTGCATACTAATAATGATAAACAGCTGTCACTTGCTGAGCGCCAACTATGTGCTGGACACTTCCCTAGGAGCATTTCCAGTATCATCTCTGTTTGCTATGATTAATGCTGGAATAAGGAGGCAATGCTTTATGCTCACTAAAAGTCTTCCCTGGGGGAGCGGGGGGAAGCCTCTGTTATCTACAAACTGTTTATCACTTGTAGATAATTATCCATTTTCAGCTGTCCTGACCTTCTTGGTCAGGAAGTGGACTAATTTTCCATGGGTAATAGATACATATAGTAAACTTCAGTTTCATCCCCCCTAGACTTTCTGTGTGAATCCAGGAAGTGGAAAATGATTCCAGTTCTATCTCTGCTTAAGGTAAAACATCTCTTTCTGTATTTTATCAAAACAACTATACGATATTTTGCTAACAGGAGATATTTCAAAAATTAATATATCTCCAAGTGTGTTAATGTCCCTACTTAACCTAGTGGTTAAAAATTATTTTCTTCCTGCAGCTAAGTCAAAATTTACAACAACCCTGACAGAAAGGGCAAACAAGTTTCTATGCTCTCCAAACACTATTTTACTCCCATGGTTACATGGCAGAATTTGCTGAACAAATTCTGCTTAAGTACAAAGACTTTGTGAGTTCTTTGGAAGCCAAAGACTTTTTGTGTAAACAGCAAAGTCCTTATTTTCATTTGTTAGATAAAATAATTCTTTCAGAATGTGTCATTTACAAGTAAATTGTGTTGGTGATGGTGACTTTTAAATTTCTGTCCTATATGGAATAAATTTATTCAACCTGATCAAGCCAACTATTAGAAACCTAGAAAGGCCCTGATATCATGGATAACTATGAAAGTTGGATAGGAAAGACCCAATACTTTCATGATGAAAGCAGGGTTGGTATTTAACATTCTGAGTTGCTAGAGTCGGATCCTACTGTGTCCCCAGAGGCCCTAAGCTCCTGCAGACATATTTTCAAAACACTGAAGAAAGGGATTGGGAAAGAAGCCAGCAGAATGTATAATGTGTGAAACACTATTTAGCTGGAACAGTTCTGCTTTTATTCCGTATCATGAGGTTTCATTTCTAATTTCACTTGAAGCAAAGTATTTTTTATCTTTCAAAAAATATTTGAAAATCATTGCCTCCCTATCACATATCCCTTTGAGGGCTCAGCTGGAAAAATAAAACTGGAAGAGATGTATGATGGTTCTAAACATTTAAATCACGAGAACTTAGGTTGGCTTGATATAGGAAACACATTCAGAAATCCAGAATAAATTTCTTAAGTTTGCTTTAAAATAGTGATGCAGTAATGTGATTATTTTAGCAAGGGGCTTTACTAATTACTAGGTATATTTGCTCTTTTGAAAAATCTTAGCATAACTATATGCAAAACAGTGAGCTAAGAGTTCACAAGGAGCATCAAAAAGAATACTATGTGCTTCCTGCTCTCAGTGTTCCTAAAGCTACTACAGATTAGCTTGAAAAACAAGAAAGAAAATAAGTGACATGAAGTCAGAGCAAGCACTATGCGGAGAGGATGCAGAAGCAGAAGTGATCACATTTTGTCAGGAAGGGAGATGCTTCGGGAGAAAAGATGAGATCTCAGCTATCCTTGAAAGATAGGTAGAATTCTGAAGCACAGACACGGGAAAGCAAGCACTCCTGGCCTGGGTGCAGGATGAGCAAAGACATCAGCAGGGTGGAAAACCAGGCGCTAGTTAAGAAAACAATAATACGTCTAATTTGGCTGGAGCATGGGAGAAAAATGATGGATCAGATTGTAGAGGGATTTGACTATGAGGTCAAGATGGTGACACTTAATCCTTATAATAAGGCAGAGAAAAAGTCAAGAGTATCTACAGTCTCCCTCTGCCACCTATTAATTGCTCAGTTCTGTGTCTGTACTTATGAGGTGATGATGGGATACTGGGTGGGAAGAAAAAGTAGAAGGAACTCTGAAGACTGCTTTGCAAAATAATGAAATGGCCAAAGAGATCAAGGAGAAGATGGACAAAGATACAGAGAAGAAATACATAGCCTGAGGGTGGGAAGGCCTGTTTCTGAGGAGATTTTAAAAGAGAGAAGAAAGAGGTGTGGGAGAGGTTGCTGTGATGAGGAATTTGGGGAGGTTTTGCTGCTTGATATGCTGTGGAAGTCATGCCTCCATTTCCTGAAGGAGACTTCAGCACAGCCATATTGCTTTCCAAGGCTTCGTTTCCTTTAGGCTGTGTTGAGATGGGTTTTAAGGTTGGAGGGAGAAGGTTCGGTTTTATTCAGTTCACGAATTATCTGTACAGAGCAGGGGTTTCTCCGGTGGTTCCTTAAGGTGGGGGGCCTGGGAGTGGTGGGGTTGGTGGCGCTGATAGGGTGAAGGGGAGAACAAGGAGCCTTCACTTTACATCCCTCACCTCTATATCCACCACATCCGAATTTTTTCTACTTTGAGACAGGGTCTGGCCTTGCCACCCAGGCTAGAGTGCAGAGGTCTGATCTCAGCTCATGCAATCTCTGCCTCCCAGGCTCAAGTCATCCCACCTCGGCCTCCCTAGTATCTGAGACTACAGGTGTGCACCACCATGCCATCTGTAGTCTTTTTCCTTTTCTTTTTTTTTTTTTGGTAGTTTTTTTGTTTGTTTGTTTTGGGTAGAGATGGAGTCTCACTGTGCTGCCCAGGCTGGTCTCAAACTCCTGAGCTCAAGCCATCCACCTGCCTTGGCGTCCCAAAGTGCTGGGATTACAAGCCCGAGCCACCACGTCCAGCCTCGAATCTATTTTATGTATAGTGCTTCTGTGTAAGACTGCCACGGGGAAAAAGTGATAAAAGCAATTTTAAAAGATGGTAAAACAATCATGGTAGGCAGTGAGGTATCCCTGAAGTATTATAAGCTGAAAAATGTTTTACTAGTATAAAGTGAGGTTCAGAGAACTTAAATGACTTGAAGTTTGCACAGCTAGAACATACAAAGCTAGACCTAAGACCCATTTTTACTCAATCACTCTCCCACCCCCCAGGGATCAGGGTTTTTTTCTTTCCAAACCATTAAGATTTAAGATATTTTGAGCCTGTCCATTCTTAGTTGTAGCCTTTATAGATAGTAAAATTCCTATCTTCCTAATCTGAGGTTTAATGTCAGGTAATTCTTGTGCCTCTCTATTTTGTATTTTGCTACTCAGATGTATCTGTTTGCCTCCACCTGGATTGTACAGGCTGAAAAGAGGTAAAGAAATTTTGCCTCAGAAGGTAATAACTTGGCCTTAGGTTCTAACCTTGTTGCTTGTATCTCCTTTTTGTTTCCCCGGCACCAACATACTACCTTCAACAAAGGTGAAAATATGATTACATAAACCATCAAGATACTAGGAAAAAACACAGGAAACATATTTATAACCTCATAAAAACAAGTCTTTAAGGTATGTCACAAAATCCTGAAGCTGCAAAGGAAAAGGTCAATACATTCAAGCACATAAAAAAATTAATTTCCACATGGGGGAAAAACTATCATAAGCAAACTCAAAATACAATAAGCTCACGGGAAGATTTTTGCAGTGCGTGTTGTACACAAAGGCCTACTTTCTAAATGTATAATGAGTTCCTATGAATGTATGAGAAAAAACTAAATTTCTCAATGGAAAAAATGGAAAAAAAATGTGAGCAGAATTCACACAAAAAATAATTACAAGTGGGTCTTTGTACTAAAACCCTACATGTACTAAGGCTCTACATTTCTTGCTTCAGCATAGTTGCTGCTTTAACATTTGCCCTACATACGTCGCCTGCATACACCTTGTTCTGGAAAACCTGATATTATATTATGTCTGAGTCACCTGCCTTCACCTCCTCCTCCCTGCTGAGGGCACACTTTTCAAATGCCAACTGACTAATCCAGAACCTACACCCCCACTGACCTTTATCACCCCAGTGCCAGGTTTCAGACAACTAGGAACAGCCCTTATGAATGGGCCCAAAGCCCAATGAAAGTATTCAAACTAGCCAATCCTAGGCCTGCTTACCCCCACCTCATCTCTTCCTTATCTTGAAAACCACGGTAAAGGCTCTTGCCCACAATTCAGCCCTCTCCCTATGTCTTGTGACCAACCACACTTTCCCATGTGACACCCTACTCACCACTGTGACATGATGTGTCCCTTCCTTCAGGAACTGTGAGTAATAAACTATCATTTCAATGACAATTATCCCCTGATCTGTGTGCCTTCCTATATCTCAAATTTCCTATTAATATACATTTTAAACAGTAAACATATGAAAAACTCCATTCCACTTATTTTAATAAAAATATTTTAAAAGACTATGATGAAATAACATTTTTTTTTCCTTATCAGAGTGACAATGGTCAGAAAGTCAGATGGTACACAGTGCTGGTATGAGTAAAGAGACACTCATTTATTACTGGTAGGAACACAAATTGCTACAACCTCTATGAAGAGTACCTTGGCAATAAAAACAAAATTTTTAAATACACAAACCCATAACCCATCATTCAGCCATTCCACTTATAGGTATATATCCAAAAATTTTTAAAGCAGGATTTTTTTTTTTTTTTTTTTTTGAGACAAGGTCTCACTTTCACCCAGGCTGGAGTGCAGTGGAATGATCTTTGCTCACTGCAACCACTGCCTCCTAGGCTCAAGCCATCTTCTGACCTCAGCCTCCCAAGTAGCTGGGACCACAGGCATGAGCCATTACATCCAGCTAATTTTTGTATTTTTGTAAAAGCTGCGGTCTCACTTTGTTTCCCAAACTGGTCATGAACTCCTGAGATCAAGCAATCCACCCGCCTCACCCTCCCAAAGTGTTGGGATTACAGGTGTGAGCCACCATACCTGATCTTAAAGCAAGATCTTAAAGACTTATTTGCATGCCTATCATAATAGCAGCACTATTCACAATAGCCAAGAGGTAGAAGCAACCCAAGTGTCCATCAGTGGATGAATGGATAAACAAAATATGGGGGGGGGGGGTTGTCTGTGTATGGTGGTACATATTTATGGTACATATATATGGGTGCATATATATTGTATATTGTATCTATATGGTATGTGTATATATATGTATACACACACAATGAATTATTATTCCATCTTAGGAGAGGAATTCTGACACAGGCTACAACATGAATGAACCTTGATGACATTATGCTAAGTGAAATAACCCATTCATAAAAAAACAAATACTGTATGATTCTCCTTACAGGAGGTATATCTAAAGTAGACACATTCGGCCGGGCGCGGTGGCTCAAGCCTGTAATCCCAGCACTTTGGGAGGCCGAGACGGGCGGATCACGAGGTCAAGAGATCGAGACCATCCTGGCTAACACGGTGAAACCCCGTCTCTATTAAGAAATACAAAAAACTAGCCGGGCGAGGCGGCGGGCGCCTGTAGTCCCAGCTACTCAGGAGGCTGAGGCCGGAGAATGGCATGAACCCGGGAGGCGGAGCTTGCAGTGAGCTGAGATTCGGCCACTGCACTCCAGCCTGGGTGACAGAGCGAGACTCCGTCTCAAAAAAAAAAAAAAAAAAAAAAAAAAAAAAAAAAAAAAAAAAGTAGACACATTCATGGAAACAAAGTAGGAGAAAAGGGGAACTGGGGAGTTGTTTAATGGGTGTAGAATTTCAGTTTTGCATATGAAAAAGTTCTAGAGATTAGCTGAACAACAATGTGAATATATTTAACACAAATGGTACACTTAAAAACAGTTAAAATAGTATAATTTTATCACAAAGGTTTTTTTGAATGAGCAAATCCACTGACCCAGCAATCCCACTATTAGGAATTTGACCTTTTAACATGATTACTCCAGTATAAAATGATGCATGTATAAAGTTAGTCACTCTATCATTATCTGTAATAGCAGACGATTGGAAATGACCTAAATGTCTCATAAGGAACTAGTTTTAAAAAGTATGTTCCATTCATGCCTTGAAATACTAGGCAATGAAAAAAAATAAAAATTGTATATATATGTGAAAAAAGTGTGTATATTATACTACCACTTCTTTATGCATAGATGTTCTATAAGGCTATATAAAAGATTGCTAATTATGGTTGCCTTTTGGGAGGGGCAGTTTAGATCGTAGAATGGGGTGGAAGGCTGACTTTTCACTGTTTACTATTCTGCACCTTCTGGATTTTGTAATATGTATATATTTTATATATTAAAATAGCTTTATATAACTAAAACTAGCCCCATGGCTGAACAAATTTTATTACAATTTTATTATGATTCCCTGATACTCTGTTCCTTAACTTCCCAGTCTGGCTTGCATCTCACTGCTTGACCATTGAGAACCTAATCTTGCTTGCCTAATGAACACTTTAGTAATTGCCTTGTCTTAGCTAACTTTTCTGGGTTGACTACTGCTAACTCATTTAACTGATTTACCTGTAAGTCTGGTTACCAGATGGACAAATTCCCAGTCCTACTCCCTTCTGTTTATTTGCCAAGGAATCTACCCAACAGACAACAGTACCCTCTCTCTGTCTACCTATATATTAATACCTCTTTTTGTTGAAAAAGGTATTTTATTTTAATCCTTAAGCTTCCATCTTTAGTCCCCAATGTATTAAAATAGTGATTGCATTACTAAAGGCACTGTTTTGCAAGATGCACATTCACTACTAAGAACCATGAGCTTTCCGAAGCCAACCTTCTCTCAAAGGAAAAAATACTATTATTTCTCCTAATATTTATTTTGAAGAGCAACATCTGGTCAGTGACTATTTAAAAAGCCAGTATCAAAGTTTAGATTATTATTTTTAATATTTAATCAAGTTGCTACAACAGTGGTAAACAATGAAAAATAAAGAGGTGATTAAAACTGTATTAACTATATAATTAAACAAACATGCACATACACATACAAACTAGGATCTCATTATGTCAGTAAAGAACTAGAAAAGGATAAAGGAAAAGAGAGGCAAATAAACCACACAAACAGAGGGACAGATGGGCCACTGAGGGTAGGGCCACTGCTGCGTTTTCCTCCCATTCCTAGCTTTGGGTCAGGCATATTGTAGACGCTCAGGAAAGATTTTTCAGAATGAGTAAAGGAAGATAATCTCACAGATTGTGAGGAGGTAAAGGACCAATTTTTCTTTATCTTTCTTCTTCTCTGTGCCCGATTTTCAGCACCCTTCTGACTCCCTCTTACCGCTAAGCACAGCTTGTTCAAATAGAGTTGTTCTGACAATACCCCAGATTCCTGGCCAAAATTAATCTCCACGTTTATCATTTTAAAGGTGCCAAGAGGAGGACACCCTAACACAGTGCCTTCTTTCCTCTTACCCTGACTGCTTCTGCAGTGTACAATTTAACTGAATTGAGGGGTATTAGTCTACTTAGGAAAATGGAATATGGCCTGTATTCTTATAATCTTAGCATCAATATTAAATCTTTGTAAATGGATTTAAGGTATGTTGGTATCTCAAATATTTAAGTGCATTACAAGGTCTTCTTCCATACTGGAAAGATTTTTAAATTACCACCCCACTGTCAGAGTAAAAACAATAATAACAAAAATATGGGAACAATAGAACTTATCTGTACTGTTCAATAAACTATCCGTCTCTTTAAAGATTCTTGACAGCCAAAGAAAATCTTGAAAAATTATTCTTGCAAGGGTGCCTGGATGTCTGAAGGAAAAGTGAAAACATGCCAATAATAGCAAGATTTGCAGGAAGGTTTATAAAATAAACTTAGTCATTTTTTAAAGCACAGCCTATAAGTACAGCTGTTAGTGAGGGGTGATAACTAAGGAGAGGATGGGAAACATACTAGAAATATTTAAACAGAGTGTTACATATTTATCTTTGTTTTCATACACAGTCTACTTTAAAAGTCAAATTGTAAAGCCTAAAATAGCAGTGTTTAAATGTGTGAATGTCAAGTGAACAATGTCAAGTGAAATGTGTGCTAAAGCAGGAAATGGAAGATTGGGTTCCAAATTCCACCCAGATGTGTAACCCAGGGCAGTCTCAATCTTCCAGAATCTTTAAGATGGAAATAGCAGTATCTCAAAACTCCTATTACAAAATCATTCTGAAAAGTAAATTTACATACTTGAAACTACTTCGTAAGCTCCTTGAGGGTGGGGTTCTTATCTTTTCATCTTTGTAACCAGTTAAATAAGGTATAAAAAAATAGAAAATATTTAATTCCTTAAAAATTTTTTGAAATATCATTAGGCATTATCTCAAGAAGCTCATTAGTAACTCTATAGAAAGTCCAACCTACAAAATAAATTAAGCTTTTATTAATTTATCAGCAGAGCACCAATACTTTCAGTAATTAAAATTTTAGGCCAGGTGCAGGGGTTCACACCTGTAATCCCAGCATTTTGAGAGGCCAAGGTGGGTAGATCACTTGAGCCTAGGAGTTTGAGACCAGCCTGGACAACATGGTGAAACCCTATCTCTACATAAAATATGAAAATTAGCCAGGCCTGGTGTTATGTGCCTGTGGTACCAGCTACTCCAGAGGCTGAGGTGGGAGGATTGCTTGAGCCCAGAAGGTAGAGGTTGCAGTGAGCTGAGATTGTGTCACTGCACTTCAGTCTGGGCAACAGAGACAGACCTTATCTCAAAAACAATTATTTAAAAAATCCAGCATTTATTTACCTAGTACCAGCCTTAAGAGAACAAAATATATAGAAAATAAAGCATCTTTTGAAAATGTGAATATCCTTGTAAAAAAGATAATTTTACAAGTATGAAATTAGGTAAACAACGGCAGCATCTTTTTTTAAATACAGTAGTAGACTGTGTTGTTAAATATACATAGGTATCAAGCTGCAAGTCTTTCAGAACGCATTCTGAATACTATATCAAGAACCTACTGTGTCTACACCTGTAGCCAGAGACGTGCCCCATAAGCTCAGATCCACGTACTGGACATTCCCTTCAGACCTGTTGCTTCTTCTGAACTCTCATGTATGGTGCCATAATTTGGCTGATTTCCTAAATCAGAATGCCAAGCATCAATTTAGATTCTTTTTCTCACCCATTCCATCCACTCAGACACTAAGTATAGAGACACTAAGTCTATATAAGTCTAAAAGACACTAAGTCTTTTTTACTTCCCTAATATCTCTCCTAAATGTATTCACTCCTTTTTCCTCATTGCCACTGCCACTGTGCAGTCTCTCTTCACATCTTCATCACGAAATGGCATTCTAACTGGTGAGGTGGTAGGAATGGAGAAACACAAATTCAAGAGATATTAACAGAGAACCAACTGACAGAACCGAGGAACAGAGTTAGGTTTGGGAGAAGGATAATGGATTTAGTTGTGAGTATGTTTAGTTTGAGGTACTTTGGGGTCATCTACATGAAGATATTCCAAGTATGTGCATATATGGGTATGGACAAAAAAAAACCCAGATTCATAGTGGACCCTGTGTATGTGGATAAAATATCCCCTTTCATGTCTTACTGCCCTCAAAATCTTTCTAGACCATCTCATCCCACAGCCATCAAGCTTCTGGTAACACTACTTGTATCTTCTGGTTCCACAATCATATGTCTTTTGTTGACATTTAATATTTCAATCTTCTTGTTCACAAATAATGCTTCTAAAGAATAGGAACCTTTTTATGCTTTATGTCCATAAATTCTCATGGTATCTAACACAATCCAGCACACAGGAGGTGCTCAAAACCAAGGAGGAGTTGAAGGGATGAATTTAATTTCAGTAGCTTTAGCAATAATAATTATAAACATCTAGCACAGTGCCTGGCACATAGTGAATGCTGTATCTTTTATCTTTTAAATAGATTGACTTAATGTCCAAAATTATTGTTCACAAGGTTCTTGACATCTTAATACTCATCAAATCTGATATGCAACTGAAACTTGGACATAAATGCTGCCATTACATATTTTGTAAGAAGTGCAACAGTTCATAGTTTTATATATAACATGTTTTTGTTAAAAGGTTATATATCAACAAACTTAATCCATCTTCGTCACTGCCCATGATGATCTGTATACCTCCACACTCTACTTTTAGTTTCGTATTCTATTTTGATTCATAGTTTTACTTTCTTGGTGTTTCCCTACAATGTTGGCTCTCCCTTTTATGCCTCCCAAATGCAATGCTCCTATGCCTCCTTTTCTCCACCCCTTGGCTAAGTCAGGTCAAAGACTTACTTAACAATGATTGGCACAAGAATTATTTTCAGGAAATGAAGGGAGGAAATGCCTGGTTCTTGGTAAAAAGCAAAGAGCCAATTATTTCGCTTAGGCAAAATAATATAATGTTTTGATTTTGACTCATAGCATTAAGACAAAAATGATTTTACAGACTCCAAGTCTTGGAAAAGTTCAACATCTGACACACTGACCCATGACAACTGAGGTCACATTTATAAATCAGTGCTGCTTTACATAAGCACACACAGATAGAAGTAGACATCCTAACTAGAGAATACCATGAAAGCTATCACTTATATTAACCCTGGACGTGTGAGAGCATCTAACAAAATACCCATCCGAGTGTATGCTGGTTCAACCTCTTTGGAAAAACTGATTGAAGTTCTTTACTAAAGTTGCATACAAACCTAAACTATGACAGAGTAACCCCACTCCTGTGTATACACCCAAGACAAGTTCATTCTTAAGTACAAGGCCTGCATAAGAATGATCACAGAATCTTATTCATAATCTTCAAAACAGGAAATAATACTTTTGTAAACAAAATAGAATGAATCAACAAATTAGGGTATATTTACATAGTAGTGAGGTAGGAGGCAGAACTCGACTTCGGAGGCGGGGCTTGGACCTCTCACCAAATTGAGGACTAGCTAAAACAGGTCTGAGGCAGAAGCACCTCCCCCATTAGACACATTCACCAGTGTGCCATGTCGGTTTACCATTGCCATGGTAACACCGGGAAGTTACTGCCCCTTTCCATGGCATCAACTCGACAACCTGCAAGTTACCACCCTCATTCTAGAGATTTCTGCATAAACCAGTCCTTCATTTGCATCTAATTAAAAGTGGATATAAATATGAGTGCAGAACTGCCTCTGAGCTGCTATTCCGGGTACACTGCCTATGGGGTAGCCCTGCTCCACAAGGATCAGAACCTCTGCTGCTGCAGTTCACTGCCACTTCAATAAAAGCTGCTGTTTAACACCACCAGCTTGCCCTTGAATTCTACATGGTTGAAGCCAAGAACCAACAATCCTCCCAAGCTAAGCCTCAATTTGGAGGCTTGACTGTCCTATATCATCAGGACACTAAGAAGCAATAAAAAAAGAATGGAATTACTGCCACACATAATGCTATTAATGAACCTCACAACTATAAAAGTGAGCAAAAACAGCCAGACACAAAGAAAAACATACTGTATGACTCCATTTATATGATGTTCAAGAAGAGGCAAACTAATATATAAGCCAAGATAGTGGTTATCTTGGGTGGGAGCAACGACCGGGAAGGTCTCAAAGGAGACCTCAGGTTCCTGGAAGTAGATCCTGATCAGACTGAGAATATGGTGGGAGAAGAGTTAAATCAATGAGATACATATTTAAAGGAGATATTTAACTCTCAAACTGACAAAGAACATAGATGATTGGGAGAAGAATGATAAATTCAGTTATGGACATGTTGGTTATAGGCAAATGTGAAAAACCTGATCTGGCCAGGCGCCATGGCTCACGCCTGTAATCTCAGCACTTTGGGAGGCCGAGGAGGGCGGATTACGAGGTCAGGAGACTGAGACCATCCTGGCTGACACAGTGAAACCCCGTCTCTACTAAAAATACAAAAAATTAGCCAGGCGTGGAGGCGGGCGCCTGTAGTCCCAGCTACTCGGGAGGCTGAGGCAGGAGAATGGCGTGAACCCGGGAGGCGGAGTTTGCAGTGAGCCGAGATAGCGCCACTGCGCTCCAGCCTGGGCAACAGAGCAAGCCTCCGTCTCAAAAAATAAAAATAAAAATAAAAAATAAACCTGGCCTGTACACTTAGTATTTGTGAGGTTTACTCTATATGTTATACCGTAACAAAAAAATTAACAATATAAAGAAAATGGGACAGGATTAAATACTCAGTAGGACAAAAAACGTCTGGAGTACCAGCCCTCATAGTTAGGCAGCACTGGCCAATTTGGGAAGCAGGTGTCCCACATTAACCCACACAGATGGGAGTTGTGTGGCTTGGTTTCCAAGCATCACTTAATCACCCTTTTTTTTTTTTTTTTTTTGAGACATAGTTTCACTCTTGTTGTCTAGGCTGGAGTGCAATGATGTGATCCCGGCTCACTGCAACCTCCGCCTCCCAGGTTCAAGCAATTCTCCTGCCTCAGCCTCCTGAGTAGCTGGGATTACAGGCATGCACCACCACACCTGGTTAATTTTTGTATTTGTAGTAGAGACGGGGTTTCGCCAATGTTGGCCAGGCTGGTCTGGAACTCCTGACCTCAGGTGATTTGCTCACCTCGGCCTCCCAAAGTGCTGGATTACAGGCATGAGCCACTGCGCCCAGCCCCAAGCATCACTTTGAACATTCATCCCAAGGAGTGAATTAACACAGTGTAGTTCCTGCCCTGTTAGGTCTTACTGCTTAATGTGATCATAATGTCAGTGGGGAACTCTAAAATTTTCTTTTTCTTCTTAAAAATAAAGGGATACGTGTGCAGAACATGCAGGTTTGTTCCATAGGTCTATGTGTGCCATGGTGGTTTGCTGCACTTATTGAGCTACCCTCTAATTTCCCTCCCCTAAGCCCCCAACCCCCCAACAGGCCCTGGTGTGTGTTGTTCCCCTCTCTGTGTCCATGTATTCTCAATGGGACTCTACATTTTCTATGCAAAATATTTTATGACGATTAGTCAATAAATATCTGTTAATAACTAAGCCCCAAGTGATGTGGGAAGAGTTGAGAGGTTGGAGAAACCCCTGTGAGCTGGCTACTCAGGCAGTTCCTTGAAGGACATGAGATTTGAGCCAGGATCTCAAAGGTTAGGAACAGACTCGGGGGTTGCAAAGTGCAGTCTATGCAAGCATTTTGTTTGGTGTTTTAGTATGAATGGCATAGCTTTAAAAGCAATGGAGGCAATGTGACTAGGCAGATTGGTGGATAGCCATGATCTTACATCATGTATTTTGAATTTATGCCAGTTTCCTTAGACATCTGAAGTTATTCTTTCTAAATGTGGGAAAGTCCCTGATAAGGGGAACAACAAAGAGTAGATCCCGAGAATCTAAGGGAATGACTACATTGTAAAAGTAGTTTAGGTATAAATTGCAGAGGCCTGTGACTGTCTTACTGAACACATTCTTCAGGCAATATGAGACGAGAGCATGACACCCATGCATGGCAATTTGGCAGGCCTGGGCCAACTGTGCAAATAGCATTAGTAACGAATGCTGTAAGCAGCTTCTGCGTTTTCCAATGTTATGCCAAGCACCTGGACCCTTGGAAGTGGATTTCTGACTGCTTTCCTTCAGTCGTCATCTGCATTTTTGCCATTTTTGCAGATACAGTTTCTGTTTAGACAACCGAAGGAAGACAAAGTAGGTTAGAGGACAAAGACAACTGAAGGAAGACAAAGTAGGTTACACACAGTAGGTTAAAAACTTGTGAGACCCATGGATTTTCGAAGAATCCTAAAAGGATTATAAAGCTACAGATGCCAATTAAGAACAATATCTTAGTGGTGGTGTTATGGAAATAAAGTTTTCTGAAGCCAATAATTCTGAATATTCCCAAAGTTTGCAATTTATCGCTTGTTTGAGGAGTTCTCAGGCAGTAAAATTGCTGATATTGATACTACCCAAAAGGGTAGGTAGCACAGTTGTTTGAAACTATTATTGAAAGCTCTTGGATATAATTATCAGAGGCCTGTTATACCCAGCAATTAATAACTATAATTTGTGCATCCATGTATATTGAGAGATTCTTGAAATATGTATTAAATTGTGAGATTGAGGATCAATATGCATGAGAAGTTATCCTAATTTTGCAAAACAAACCTTTATCTTTAGCTTAGAAAACCTTGAAGATAATTTTTACTATTAGCATAACTTTTGCTACAAATAAACTCAAGTTGTTGTGATTTTTACTGTTATGGCTTTATAAATTGGTCTTAAGGTCTCTCTGTGAAGAGTGGCCATAAGCCAAGATAGCTGCTCTTTAGAAGAGCCCTGATGGACAGGGCGTCAGGTTCCTGTGTGTCAGTCATGTGAGACACAATGACAACAATGAAAAGGTGAAATCAAACGCATGAAACAGAACAAATTTTTTACTTACAGATCTGACAGCTTAGGGGTGCTGATGGGGAGCGCAGATAAGTCTGGAGGTGGCAGGGAGCTCAGCAGTGGGTGGGGAGTGAGAGAGCAGCTGTGGAACCTCACCTTTATTAAGGTATATGGGTATTATCACTCTGGTCTTCTCACAGGAGTTGTGGATTGGCTGATTTAAGGAAAACACGCCAGAAGGGGGAAACTTATTTATATGACTCTGGTGTTGACCATTAAGTTTATTATGGTTAGCAGCTGTGGGGTGTTTTGGGTTTGGGATTAGCAGGATGAGAAACAAGTGGGCTATATCTCAACCACGTGGGGATGAGTTATTTTAACTAGTACAAAGATTGGGTATGATTGGGTTTCAAACAACTTATGTCAGACCTAAGAATGCATGAGTTTATATCATAAGTGTATGTTGATTCAATGTCTTTGGTAGCTACTGCTGTATCAAACAAATTTATGACACAAGTTTAGCCTTATTTTTGATTTGATTATTAAAGGTAGTGGTGAAGTAGAAATCCTAATGCAAAGTTGGACATATGATGGATTTTAACAGAAATGTGAACCCTTCACTTGAAATATTAAGATTAGAGGAAGGAAATCATGGTTTTAAAAATATAAAGATAAGCATTTCTTTTTCTCCATAGCCTTGCCAGCATCCGTTGTTTTTGACTTTTTAATAATAGCCATTTTGACTGGTGTGAGATAATATCTCATTGTGGTTTTGACTTGTGTTTCTCTGATAGTGATGCTGAGCATTTTTTCCTACTTTTGTTGGCCACATGTATGTCTTCTTTTAAGAAATGTCTATCCGTGTCCTTTGTCCTTTTTTTAAATGGGGTTATTTGTTTTTTGCTTGTTGATTTGTCTAAGTTCCTTATAGATTCCAGATATCAGACCTTTGTCAGATGCATAGTTTGCAAATATTTTCTCCCATTCTATAGTCTGTTTACTCTGTTGATAGTTTCTTTTACTGTGAAGAGGCTCTTTAGTTTAGTTCAGCCACTGTGGAAAGCAGTTTGGAGATTTCTCAAATAACTTAGAGCTACCATTCAACCCAGCAATCCCATTACTGGGTATAAAACCAAAGGAAAATAGATCGTTATACCAAAAAGACACATGCACTCATACATTCATTCATCACCACACTATTAATAGCAAAGATGTGGAATTAATCTAGCTGCCCATCAGTGGTGGATTGGATAAAGAAAGTGTGTTTTTTTTATATATATATATACCACAGAATACTATGCAACCATATAGGAGGATGAAATCATGTCCTTCACAGAGACATAGAAGGAGCTGGAGACCATAATCCTGAGTGAATTAATGCAGGAGAAGAAAACCAGACACTGCATATTCTCATTTATAAGTAGGAGCTATACATTGAGCACACATGGATATAAACATGAGAATAACAGACACTGCAGACTACTAGAGAGTGGAGGGAGGAAGGGGAGTATGGGTTGAAAAACTACCTACCGGGTACTATGCTTACCACCTGAATGCAATATGCCCATGTACCAAACCTGCACATGTATGCCCTGTATCTCAAAAGTAAGATTTAAAAATATATAAAGATAGATGTAGAAATAGATTTAAATTTGTGTGGATATAAATATTCATAAATCTATTTTCTAGCTCTGTCCACTGACAGGGGCTAGAAACTACAACATTCTAGGAGCAATGACCATACTCAGCATTAATATCTTAGTTTCCAAATATCATTCTCCAGTAAAAGGAACTAGGGATCCTCGAAGAAATGACTGGAGCAAAGAAAATACAAGATGAGCCCAGAACACATTCTTGTGCCAGAAAGGAAGTGCAGAAGGAATCACAGGAGCATATCAGAAGGACAAGTAAGCCTACCTGAAGGGTGTACACTGGCCAAATGTGGGACAATCAGAGCATGAAAAGGAATGACAGTGAGATACCATAAGTCCACACTGATAAACAGATGAAAAAATAAGGAAAGAAGAGAAAGTTCTTCCTCATAGTAGAAAGCCACCTAACAAATATAGAAGAAATGATGGAATTAGAAAATCACCATTTGACAATCATCATAACAAAAGTTGATTTGGGTAAGTATCACCAATAAATCCCAAGCTAGTAGGTGAAAATATTAAGAGGAGTAAGACAACTACATAGTCTCAGAGTATCTCTTCTTGAGGTGCTTATTAATTTCAAACAGAAAAATAAATAAATAAAAGAGAAATCTGGAAGTCACCACCTTAACCAAGTGATCAAGATGAACAAGTCTAGCAGTGGGACAAGGCACATCATGTGTTCCCGGTAGAAGACACTTGAGAAGAATACAACATTGTGTCTTTATATTTTCACCAAAAATACATAACTTGAATCTAATAATGAGAAAATGGGAAAAATCTAAATTGAAAAAAAAATCACAAAATAAACAACCTCTTCTCTTCAAAGTGTCAATATCATGAAAACTAAAGAAACCCTGAAGAATTGTTCCAGATTAAAGGAGACTAAAGAGATGACTACTGAATGCAATACATAATCTGGAATTTTCTTTTGCTATAAAGAACATTATTGGGACAACTGGCAAGACCGGAATAAGGTATGTAGATTAGAAAATGGTATTACATCAGTGTTAATTTCCTGATATTATTGTACTATGATTAAGAGAATGAATATATTTTTAGGAAACACAGGGATGCATTTAGCTGTAAAGGGGCATCGTGTCTTCAGAGAGAGAAAAAGAGAGAGGTTGAGAGAACAAGAAGATAGAAAGAAAAGGATAAAGCAAATGTGGTAAGATGTTAACATCTGAGAAATCTGGGTTTAAGTTCCAAAGTAACTATGGAAATTCTTTGCACTATTCTTGCAACTGTCCTGTATATCTGAAATTATGTCAAAATAAAAGAAAAAGTCAAAACTGTAGAAAAAGTGAACACTTTAGCAATTTAGATCCTGTACACACATATATAACACAATTTTTTTTTTTTTTTTTTTTTTTTTTTGAGATGGAGTCTTGTTCTGTCACTCAGGCTGGAGTGCAGTGGCGCTATTTCGGCTCACTGCAAGCTCTGCCTTCCAGGTTCACGCCATTCTCCTGCCTCAGCCTACTAAGTAGCTGGGACTACAGGTGCCAGCCACACCCAGCCCACACATTTTTTGTATTTTTACTAGAGACGGGGTTTCACTGTGTTAGCCAGAATGGTCTCGATCTGACCTCGTGATCCACCCGCCTCAGGCTCCCAAAGTGCTGGGATTACAGCACTATTATTTTAAAATAATAAATAGTGGGATTATTTTAAAATAATAGTGTTATGGATTACGGGCCATAACACTATTATTTTAAAAATTACTTTTTTATTGCATTCTGTTCCAATTTGGTTTTGCTTCTCGGTTTTGAATAAATTCTGTTTTTGCTTTAAGACTTTTTAAACTTATTTTTTACTATGATTATCAAATTTCTTAGAATGTTTTATTCAGTTATATAAAGTTTGTCATCTGAAATTCCAATGTCCTTTAAATCATTTTCTAAAGTATAGCTGTCAGGCATGACCAGGTAACAGTTGAATATGTAGTCAGCCATTACTCAAAAAAAAAAAAAAAAAAAAAAAAACCCTCCCCATATATGGGTATTTCCTAAACGTTCATCTTGCTTTTTAAAGTTCACATAATGAGAATTTATAATTCATCATATTCCCCTTTTTGCTTATTTGCTGATAGAAAACAGCAGATTTCAGTGCTCCATTGCAGTAACTATAGTTAGTTAGGTAAATATATATTCTTTCTATCATATGACAAGATCTTTTCATTGTATGGAAGTAAATGTAGTATATGCAATAATAAAAGAAATCTTCGTTTCAGGTACCAACCCAAGAAATGTATGTAACTGACTGAATATATATGCTAATACTTATGCTACGAAAGTATCAGAACCTACACTACTGCATTGGCTCAGAATTACATGATAAATTTTTGGAAGAAAAGGCAGGGACGATTTTGTTTTAGTGTATCAAGTTGTAAATATCACCTACAGGATATATGTAATAAAGAATTTTGATAATGATATTGGCTTCATTTGAATTTTTAAGTACATGTTGAGTTGGGTTTTACTGCAGTAACGTATAAAGAAAAATATACCTCATGCAGAAAAATGAAAGCTGGAGTTTCAGATAAATCAACAAACCGCTCATCTTGAATGTTAATTGTGGGCACTATGGCATAAATGGGCTCTTGATCCTTTTCATCTTTCTCCTCTTCCTCTTCTTTTTCTGTGTCTGTGCTACTGTCTTCCATTTTTCACGATTCTAAAATAAAATTAATCCATATGTGGCTATTTAGGAGTGTCTTCACTTATAAAGTAAAATTAATGGAAAATAATAAAAATAAGCAAAAAAATGGAATAAGCTATTCTTCAATGAAACTACAAATCAGGAAACTATAATCTCATTGTAAAAGACTGCTTTTTTGCAAAGATACTCTCTACTGTTGCATTCAAATCAATCATTCTTATTTTTAAAAGTATGCTACTGTTGCAATAATTGGAAAATAAAATATATACGAATTATAATGAGAATGCAAGTCAATATCAGCCTAGACATTTATGCAACAAGAAGTCAGAAACCTCTCCAGCTATCCTATTATCAGAAAGCAAAGTGTGCTTTCTGATACCTCTATAATCTATACCTTGTACCTATTTCTGTAGAAAAGTACTTAAAATACTGTATTGTAATTTACTATTTTTTATATTGTCTACCTTATTGGACTTCTTAGAACAGAAATTATATTCTTATTTACCCATTTACCTTCAACACCTCACAAATAACATACTTAGAATGTGTGCTAAAAATAATTGCCAATGGGACAAACAAGTTCTGCTCTTCTTCTAATGTTCAAAGAATATTACAATTGCAAAAGTTTACTTGAATTTTCAGAAATAAAATGCTTAATACTAAATCAATGCAGTAACAATAATTCATTCACTCCTTATTGGAAAGTTAGTTTGTCCAAAACCGAAGTCCCACAGGAGCAAAACTGAGGTTCTTCTGTAATTGCTGTGGGCAACTGCTAACACCAGCTTCAGAAATTTTTCTTCCTCAAATCATATTGGCAGGGTGACCTACATAATTTGCAGGACCCAGTACAAAAAAACAAATGTGGGATTCCTTGTCAAAATGTCAGAAAAATGTCCTCTGAAAGTTACTAATATATAAAAAGTCTTCCCTTTAAAAATATTTTATTACTTATAAAATGTGATGGGGTAATAGCAATACATGAATAACAACAAAAACTAAGTGAATAGCAATGAATCCTAAGAAAATATTTTTGATGTCACAATTTTATATAATAAAATAACAATAATATCTTGATTGATCATAAGATTTTTCTGGCTCACTTTTCTGCAAATTAATTTACTAGATCATCAAAATTTATACTCATTGTAATTTCATTTTTAATTGATCAAACTGAAAGTGATGTGAGTTGCTCTTGGGAAATGCAAGATCATACATAATTTTTGGCAATTTTTAATTTGAGAAGAATCTTCCTGCTCATGTATCTTTCACTGAAGTTTATAAGAATATTTATAGGCTGTGATAACATTTAGATAAATTTCTGATAAATCATTTCAAAATATAACCGTTTGAGCTGATGATTCTTATAGAACAAGTTTCTAAAAAGATTTAACTCTTTCTAAAAACCAGCTTCCTCTGTGAATTTAATTTTAAATGTAAATTTATTCAACATTCATTTTTTTAAAAAATTTATTTATTATTATTATACTTTAAGTTGTAGGGTACATGTGCATAACGTGCAGGTTTGTTACATATGTATACTTGTGCCATGTTGGTGTGCTGCACCCATCAACTCGTCATTTACATCAGGTATAACTCCCAATGCAATCCCTCCCCCCGCCCCCCTCCCCATGATAGGCCCCGGTGTGTGATGTTCCCCTTCCTGAGTCCAAGTGATCTCATTGTTCAGTTCCCACCTATGAGTGAGAACATGCGGTGTTTGGTTTTCTGTTCTTGTGATAGTTTGCTAAGAATGATGGTTTCCAGCTGCATCCATGTCCCTACAAAGGACACAAACTCATCCTTTTTGATGGCTGCATAGTATTCCATGGTGTATATGTGCCACATTTTCTTAATCCAATCTATCACTGATGGACATTTGGGTTGATTCCAAGTCTTTGCTATTGTGAATAGTGCTACAATAAACATACGTGTGCACGTGTCTTTATAGCAGCATAATTTATAATCCTTTGGGTATATACCCAGTAATGGGATGGCTGGGTCATATGGTACATCTAGTTCTAGATCCTTGAGGAATCGCCATACTGTTTTCCATAATGGTTGAACTAGTTTACAATCCCACCAACAGTGTAAAAGTGTTCCTATTTCTCCACATCCTCTCCAGCACCTGTTGTTTCCTGACTTTTTAATGATTGCCATTCTAACTGGTGTGAGATGGTATCTCATTGTGGTTTTGATTTGCATTTCTCTGATGGCCAGTGATGATGAGCATTTTTTCATGTGTCTGTTGGCTGTATAAATGTCTTCTTTTGAGAAATGTCTGTTCATATCCTTTGCCCACTTTTTGATGGGGTTGTTTGTTTTTTTCTTGTAAATTTGTTTGAGTTCTTTGTAGGTTCTGGATATTAGCCCTTTGTCAGATGAGTAGATTGCAAAAATTTTCTCCCATTCTGTAGGTTGCCTGTTCACTCTGATGGTAGTTTCTTTTGCTGTGCAGAAGCTCTTTAGTTTAATGAGATCCCATTTGTCAATTTTGGCTTTTGCTGCCGTTGCTTTAGGTGTTTTAGACATGAAGTCTTTGCCCATGCCTATGTCCTGAATGGTACTACCTAGGTTTTCCTCTAGGATTTTTATGGTATTAGGTCTAACATTTAAGTCTCTACTCCATCTTGAATGAATTTTCGTATAAGGAGTAAGGAAAGGATCCAGTTTCAGCTTTCTACTTATGGCTAGCCAATTTTCCCAGCACCATTTATTAAATAGGGAATCCTTTTCCCATTTCTTGTTTCTCTCAGGTTTGTCAAAGATCAGATGGCTGTAGATGTGTGGTATTATTTCTGAGGACTCTGTTCTGTTCCATTGGTCTATATCTCTGTTTTGGTACCAGTACCATGCTGTTTTGGTTACTGTAGCCTTGTAGTATAGTTTGAAGTCAGGTAGCGTGATGCCTCCAGCTTTGTTCTTTTGACTTAGGATTGTCTTGGAGATGCGGGCTCTTTTTTGGTTCCATATGAACTTTAAAGCAGTTTTTTCCAATTCTGTGAAGAAACTCATTGGTAGCTTGATGGGGATGGCATTGAATCTATAAATTACCTTGGGCACTATGGCCATTTTCACTATATTGATTCTTCCTATCCGTGAGCATGGTATGTTCTTCCATTTGTTTGTGTCCTCTTTTATTTCACTGAGCAGTGGTTTGTAGTTCTCCTTGAAGAGGTCCTTTACATCCCTTGTAAGTTGGATTCCTAGGTATTTGATTCTCTTTGAAGCAATTGTGAATGGAAGTTCATTCCTGATTTGGCTCTCTGTTTGTCTGTTACTGGTGTATAAGAATGCTTGTGATTTTTGCACATTAATTTTGTATCCTGAGACTTTGCTGAAGTTGCTTATCAGCTTAAGGAGATTTTGGGCTGAGACAATGGGGTTTTCTAAATATACAATCATGTCATCTGCAAACAGGGACAATTTGACTTCTTCTTTTCCTAACTGAATACCCTTGATTTCTTTCTCTTGCCTGATTGCCCTAGCCAGAACTTCCAACACTATGTTGAATAGGAGTGGTGAGAGAGGGCATCCCTGTCTTGTGCCAGTTTTCAAAGGGAATTTTTCCAGTTTTTGCCCATTCAGTATGATATTGGCTGTGGGTTTGTCATAAATAGCTCTTATTATTTTGAGGTACGTTCCATCAATACCGAATTTATTGAGCGTTTTTAGCATGAAGGGCTGTTGAATTTTGTCAAAAGCCTTTTCTGCATCTATTGAAATAATCATGTGGTTCTTGTCTTTGGTTCTGTTTATATGCTGGATTATGTTTATTGATTTGCGAATGTTGAACCAGCCTTGCATCCCAGGGATGAAGCCCACTTGATCATGGTGGATAAGCTTTTTGATGTGTTGCTGAATCCGGTTTGCCAGTATTTTATTGAGGATTTTTGCATCGATGTTCATCAGGGATATTGGTCTAAAATTCTCTTTTTTTGTTGTGTCTCTGCCAGGGTTTGGTATCAGGATGATATTGGCCTCATAAAATGAGTTAGGGAGGATTCCCTCTTTTTCTATTGATTGGAATAGTTTCAGAAGGTACAACTCCTCCTTGTACCTCTGGTAGAATTCAGGTGTGAATCCATCTGGTCCTGGACTTTTTTTGGTTGGTAGGCTATTAATTATTGCCTCAATTTCAGAGCCTGCTATTGGTCTATTCAGGGATTCAACTTCTTCCTGGTTTAGTCTTGGAAGAGTGTAAGTGTCCAGGAAATTATCCATTTCTTCTAGATTTTCCAGTTTATTTGCGTAGAGGTGTTTATAGTATTCTCTGATGGTAGTTTGTATTTCTGTGGGGTTGGTGGTGATATCCCCTTTATCATTTTTAATTGCGTCGATTTGATTCTTCTCTCTTTTCTTCTTTATTAGTCTTGCTAGTGGTCTGTCAATTTTGTTGATCTTTTCAAAAAACCAACTCCTGGATTCATTGATTTTTTGGAGTTTTTTGTGTCTCTATCTCCTTCAGTTCTGCTCTGATCTTAGTTATTTCTTGCCTTCTGCTAGCTTTCGAATGTGTTTGCTCTTGCTTCTCTAGTTCTTTTAATTGCGATGTTAGAGTGTCAATTTTAGATCTTTCCTGCTTTCTCTTGTGGGCATTTAGTGCTCTAAATTTCCCTCTACACACTGCTTTAAATGTGTCCCAGAGATTCTGGTATGTTGTATCTTTGTTCTCGTTGGTTTCAAAGAACATCTTTATTTCTGCCTTCATTTCGTTTTGTACCCAGTAGTCATTCAGGAGCAGGTTGTTCAGTTTCCATGTAGTTGAGCGGTTTTGATTGAGTTTCTTAGTCCTGAGTTCTAGTTTGATTGCACTGTGGTCTGAGAGACAGTTTGTTATAATTTCTGTTCTTGTACATTTGCTGAGGAGTGCTTTACTTCCAATTACGTGGTCGATTTTGGAGTAAGTACGATGTGGTGCTGAGAAGAATGTATATTCTGTTGATTTGGGGTGGAGAGTTCTATAGATGTCTATTAGGTCTGCTTGCTGCAGAGATGAGTTCAATTCCTGGATATCCTTGTTAACTTTCTGTCTCGTTGATCTGTCTAATGTTGACAGTGGAGTGTTGAAGTCTCCCATTATTATTGTATGGGAGTCTAAGTCTCTTTGTAAGTCTCTAAGGACTTGCTTTATGAATCTGGGTGCTCCTGTATTGGGTGCATATATATTTAGGATAGTTAGCTCTTCCTGTTGAATTGATCCCTTTACCATTATGTAATGGGCTTCTTTGTCTCTTTTGATCTTTGATGGTTTAAAGTCTGTTTTATCAGAGACTAGTATTGCAACCCCCGCTTTTTTTTTTCTCCATTTGCTTGGTAAATCTTCCTCCATCCCTTTATTTTGAGCCTATGTATGTCTCTGCGTGTGAGATGGGTCTCCTGAATACAGCAGACTGATGGGTCTTGACTCTTTATCCAGTTTGCCAGTCTGTGTCTTTTAATTGGAGCATTTAGTCCATTTACATTTAAGGTTAAGATTGTTATGTGTGAACTTGATCCTGCCATTATGATATTAACTGGTTATTTTGCTCGTTAGTTGATGCAGTTTCTTCCTAGCCTTGATGGTCTTTACATTTTGGCATGTTTTTGCAATGGCTGGTACCGGTTGTTCCTTTCCATGTTTAGTGCTTCCTTCAGGGTCTCTTGTAAGGCAGGCCTAGTGGTGACAAAATCTCTAAGCATTTGCTTATCTGTAAAGGATTTTATTTCTCCTTCACTTATGAAACTTAGTTTGGCTGGATATGAAATTCTGGGTTTAAAATTCTTTTCTTTAAGAATGTTGAATATTGGCCCCCACTCTCTTCTGGCTTGGAGAGTTTCTGCCGAGAGATCTTCTGTTAGTCTGATGGGCTTCCCTTTGTGGGTAACCCGACCTTTCTCTCTGGCTGCCCTTAAGATTTTTTCCTTCATTTCAACTTTGGTGAATCTGGCAATTATGTGTCTTGGAGTTGCTCTTCTGGAGGAGTATCTTTGTGGCGTTCTCTGTATTTCCTGGATTTGAATGTTGGCCTGCCCTACTAGGTTGGGGAAGTTCTCCTGGATGATATCCTGCAGAGTGTGTTCCAACTTGGTTCCATTTTCCCCCTCACTTTCAGGCACCCCAATCAGACATAGATTTGGTCTTTTTACATAATCCCATACTTCTTGCAGGCTTCGTTAATTTCTTTTTCTTCTTTTTTCTTTTGGTTTCTCTTCTCGCTTCATTTCATTCATTTGATCCTCAATCGCAGATGCTCTTTCTTCCAGTTGATCGAGTCGGTTACTGAAGCTTGTGCATTTGTCACGTATTTCTCGTGTCATGGTTTTCATCTCTTTCATTTCGTTTATGACCTTCTCTGCATTAATTACTCTAGCCATCAATTCTTCCACTTTTTTTTCAAGATTTTTAGTTTCTTTGCGCTGGGTACATAATTCCTCCTTTAGCTCTGAGAAATTTGATGGACTGAAGCCTTCTTCTCTCATCTCGTCAAAGTCATTCTCCGTCCAGCTTTGATCCGTTGCTGGCGATGAGCTGCGCTCCTTTGCCGGGGGAGATGCGCTCTTATTTTTTGAATTTCCAGCTTTTCTGCCCTGCTTTTTCCCCATCTTTGTGGTTTTATCTGCCTCTGGTCTTTGATGATGGTGATGTACTGATGGGGTTTTGGTGTAGGTGTCCTTCCTGTTTGATAGTTTTCCTTCTAACAGTCAGGACCCTCAGCTGTAGGTCTGTTGGAGATTGCTTGAGGTCCACTCCAGACCCTGTTTGCCTGGGTATCAGCAGCAGAGGCTGCAGAAGATAGAATATTTCTGAACAGCGAGTATACCTGTCTGATTCTTGCTTTGGAAGCTTCCTCTCAGGGGTGTACTCCACCCTGTGAGGTGTGGGGTGTCAGACTGCCCCTAGTGGGGGATGTCTCCCAGTTAGGCTACTCAGGGGTCAGGGACCCACTTGAGCAGGGAGTCTGTCCCTTCTCAGATCTCAACCTCCGTGTTGGGAGATCCACTGCTCTCTTCAAAGCTGTCAGACAGAGTCGTTTGCGTCTGCAGAGGTTTCGGCTGCGGTTTGTTATTGCCCTGTCCCCAGAGGTGGAGTCTACAGAGACAGGCAGGTTTCCTTGAGCTGCTGTGAGCTCCACCCAGTTCGAGCTTCCCAGCAGCTTTGTTTACCTACTTAAGCCTCAGCAATGGCGGGCGCCCCTCCCCCAGCCTCGCTGCTGCCTTGCCGGTAGATCACAGACTGCTGTGCTAGCAATGAGGGAGGCTCCGTGGGTGTGGGACCCTCCCGGCCAGGTGTGGGATATGATCTCCTGGTGTGCCTGTTTGCTTAAAGCACAGTATTGGGGTGGGAGTTACCCGATTTTCCAGGTGTTGTGTGTCTCAGTTCCCCTGGCTAGGAAAAGGGATTCCCTTCCCCCTTGCGCTTCCCAGGTGAGGCAATGCCTCGCCCTGCTTCAGCTCTCGCTGGTCGGGCTGCAGCAGCTGACCAGCACCGATCATCCGGCACTCCCCAGTGAGATGAACACAGTACCTCAGTTGAAAATGCAGAAATCACCGGTCTTCTGTGTAGCTCGCGCTGGGAGTTGGAGACTGGAGCTGTTCCTATTCGGCCATCTTGCTCCGCCCCCTTCAACATTCATTTTAATGTGTCCTCTAACAATTTTGGTAACTTCTGGAGGTTGTGCAATAATCCAAAAGTGGCTTTATATTTTGTATAAAACACTTGCTTATATGCATTCTATTGTTGTATGTTCCATTACAAAGAAAAAATAAAATTAAAAATGGTCTTTCTTGTTCATACTTCATTTATTCAAAGCTTTATAAGCTTTATTCAAGCTTAGAAAAGTATTATTTTCTGTCACATGCAATCATCTTTAATTTCAATTCCTAAACTTATGGATATTTGATTTGCAATATTATAGCAGTTTTCAAAACTGGAGATTTTAAACTCTCTGAATAATTCTAATAACTCCTTGACATGTTTTATTGCAATGTCTGTGTGTTTGCTTTTATTTTGTAATATTTTACTAAAAAAGTTTTCTGCATGAGTGCCAATAGTTTCTTTCCTTATTATATGTGCAAATACCACAGGGACAGGTGCTGGGGACCAGCCTCCCATGGTAGGTTCTAGAACTGTCCCCATGCAGAGCCTTTTCTTTCTCCTGAGGCCATCACTGATGTAGCTGTCCCTATTACTTTTGCTGTCATGTTGCTTCTGCTGCTATTGCTGCCATTGCTTTTGCCAACGTGCACTCAAGTGCTGGCCTGGCTGCCTTGAGACTCTGTGATACCTCAGATTGCTCTGATGCATGCTTTTGAGCACCAGGCCACAGGCCTATTTGCTTGGCACCCACACCCTCTGCTGCAGCCACTGATTCAGGCCTGTGCGTGTGCACACTGCTTCCTGGCCTATCTGTGCTGCTCATGTGAATGTGCGATTGTCCCAACAGACTTTATTTACAAAACTCAAGCTCAAAAATAAAATTTTAAGTATTTAAAAATGGTGACAGCAGAGCATTAAAACAAGTGCAGGGCTCTTCTGAGAGCAGATCTTTGTGTGACTATGTAGGTCATACATCTATGAAGCTGAAGCCGGCCCTGTATATTAGCCATTGATTTGGCCATGTATTCAAGTAGATCCACAGAAGTTTCTAAAAGAACTCTGTCTTAGTCAGCAAGGCCTCCATTGGCCCACTTTGGTGACATTGGGATGACTGCCCTTCTGGAGAGAGAGCGGGTAAAATGCCTCCATTGTATAAGAGAATGCCAATATCATCAGCAGCTCTTTTTGATCTCAGAAATACATGAATCTTCACTAAATCAACAGAATATTATACTTACACTCTTCTCTTGCCAGAGAAGATAACTGCAATTGTAAGATGCTTTTGAAAGATGCATGAACTGCTTTGAAAGATGCTTTTAAGGTCTGAATCTTCTGCTGAATATGTATCCTTTCTCATGTCTATCTTATTGGATTGGCTCTTTCTTGATGACATTGAGCCTCACTCTATAACATGGAAAGCATGTTCTATCATATGAAGCCAGAAGGCTTGGTGGGTTCTGGGTTCTTGAATGTGTTAGTCAGGTGGTCACAGACATATCATTTATTCATTAAATTTACTCCTCTCTAAAATGGGGTAAAATTAGTAAAACAAAACAACAACTAATTTTTATGTTTCAAAAAGATGTGCAGATTAAACATGATAATGCCTCTGGACTTGAGCTTCTACTCTGCTGTCTCTAATTTTCTGCCACAGCCGTAAATTATACATGTACTTGTTTTCCTCTTCCTGCTGCTACAACAATACTTCATAGGTGGTAACATACACTTCCATCAGGAGGCTCCAAATATCTGATTGTCTGTTGTTATGTGATGTTAATAGCCAGTGGTATCATCTGACTTCCCTTCCTTTAACACACGTTCGCTTTTTTCAGTGCCTATAGTGTTTTTTTTTTAATAACTATTATTATTATGACATTACAATACTTTATATTTGTTAACTAATCACAGTTTATTGCTTAAATCTTCAAGCAGCTAAAAATGGTTTGGCTATATATTTAAATTTGTTTTGTGAATAAACTAAAATATGTATACTCAATCCTTTCGTGGATATTAAACGTGCATGAATATCCCAGAAAAATATTTCCTTCAGAACATTAGGCTATATCTTATTTTTAACCTTTTTATTAAGAAGTGTTTCAAAGGCCGGGCATGGTGACTCATGCCTGTAATCTCAGCACTTTGGGAGACGGAGGCAGGTGGATTACCTGAGGTCAGGAGTTCAAGACTAGCCTGGCCAACATGGTGAAACCCCATCTCTACTAAAAATACCCAAAAAATTAGCCAGGCATGGTGGTGTGCGCCTGTAATCCCAGCTACTTGGGAGGCTGAGGCAGGAGAATCACTTGAACCCCGTGGGTGGTGGTTGCAGTGAGCTGAGATCACATCATTGTACTCCAGCCTGGGAGACACAGCGAGACTCTGTCTCAAAAAAAAAAAAAAAAAAAGAAAGAAAGAAAAGAAAAGTGTTTCAAATATAAACAAAAGTAGTAGATTAGTACAATGAATCCTCACGTACGCATTAATCAGCTTCAACAAATATCAATTCATGAGCAATTTTATCTATAACCCTTCCACTTCCCCTCTTAACTCTCTAGATTATTTTGAAACAAAACTTAGACATTTAGACTTAATAATATATCCTAAAGAACTTTAGAGGAATATACAGAGATAGACCTCATTCCTTTTCATAGCTGCATAGCACTCCTTTGCATAGATGCACCATAGGTTACTCAATTTCCTATTTATAAACATACAGAATGTTTCCAATTTTCTGCTATTTTGAAAGGGTTGCAAAGTATAGTACAGTACATCTATTTATTTTAAAAATATGTATATATGTGTATTTTTTTTTGAGACAGAATCTTGCTCTGTCTCCCAGGCTGGAGTGCAGTGGTGCATTATCCACTCACAATAACCTCTGCCTCCCAGGTTCAAGTGATTCTCCTGCCTCAGCCTCCCGAGTAGCTGGGATTACAGGCGTGTGCCACCACAGCTGGCTAATTTTTGTATTTTTAGGAGAGACGGGGTTTCACCATGTTGGCCAGGCTGGTCTCAAACTCCTGACCTCAGGTGATCCACCTGCCTTGGCCTCCCAAAGTGCCAGGATTACGGGCACGAGCCACCACTCCTGGCCTTGAAATCTTTATAATAAAGATGGTATTAACTTTGAAAACTTAGGTTCAGACAATTTCTCAGAGCACTGCACCTTTAAATATGATACAGCTTCCCTGGGCAACAAATGATAAGTACCATGCTGAATTTGTACAAATTCCTCAGTTTGCTAAAGTTTTCAATCTCTATTATTCTGAAAACATTCTAAATATTTTAGAGCAAGTAAAGTATTTACATAGGGAAGCAACTAAAAGATACTACAAGAGAGTTCTGATCGAGATCATCAGAAAAACTTTAACCTTTAGAATAAAAATACTTAGGCATACATTTAACCAAGGACATGAAAGATCTGTACACTGGAAAATACAGAACTCCAGTGAAAGAAATTAGACGTAAATAAATGGAAAGGTATCCCATGTTATGGTTTAGAAGAATTAATATTGTTAAAATGGTTTTACTACACAAAGCAATCTACAGGTTCAACCTGCAATCTCTATAAAATTCCAAAGGCATTTTTTCACAGGAATAGAAAAAAATCCTAAAATTTATATGGAACCATAAAGGACCCCAAATAGCCAAACCAACTTTGAGCAAGAACAACAATGCTAGAAAAAAATCGCATATTCTGATTTCTAATTGTAGACACAGTTATAGTAATCAAAACAGTATGGTGCTGGCATTAAAAAAAAAAAAGACCAATGGAACAAAATAGAGAGCCCAGAAATGAACCAATGCATATATAGTCAAGTAATTTTGGGCATGGATGTCAAGAATGCACAACATAGATTCTTCAATACAGGGTGTTAGGGAAACTGGATATCCACATGCCAAAGAATGAAATCAGGCCCTTGTTTTACATCACACACAAAAATTAACTCAAACTAGATTAAAGAATTAAACATGAGATCTGAAAGCATAAAACTCCTAGAAGAAAATATAGGAAAAAGGTCCTTGACATTGGTTTTAGTGATGATATTTTGGGTATGACACCAAAAGCACAGACAACAAAAGGAAAAATAAAGTGAGATGACATCCAACTAAAAAACTTCTGCACGGCAAAAGAAACAATCAACAAAATGAAAAGGCAACCTATGGAATGGGAGGAAATATTTGCAAACTATATATGTGATAAGGGGTTAACATCCAAAATGCACAAGGAACTTATACAACTGAATAGCAACAACTCAAATAATCCCATTAAAAATGGGTAATGGAGCTGAATAGACATTTTCCCAAAGAAAACATAGAAATGGCCAACAAGTACATAAAAAGGTGATCAACATTACCAACCATTGGGGAAATGCAAATCAAAACCACAATAAGATATTGCCTCACACCTGTTAGGATGGCTATAATTGAAAAAACAAAAGATAGTAATTGTTGATGAGTATGTGAAGAAAAAGAAACCCTTGTACACTGTTAGTGGGAATATAAGTTGGTAAAACCATTATAGAAAACAGTATGAAGTTTCCTCAAAAAATTAAAAATAAACCTTCCTTATTATCCAGTAGTTCTTCTGGTTATATATCCAAATGAATTGAAATCAGGATCTCAAAGTGATATTGGCACTCCCACATTCATTTCATCACTATTTACAAAAGCCAAGATACGGAATAAACATAAATTTCCATGGACATATGAATGCACAAAGAAATTGTGATATATGTATACAATGGAACATTTTACAGCCATAGAAAAAGGAAATTCTGCCATTTGCAACATCATGGATAGAAAATGAAATATTTAGGCAGACAGAGAAATACAAATACTGTATGATCTCACTTATATATGGAACTTAAAGTAGTCAAACTCATAGAAGCAGAGTGGGATGGTGGCTGCCAGGGACTTGGGGTAGGAGAAATTGGGGAGTAATGGTTAAAGAGTACAAAATTTTAGCTATGCAAGATAAATAAGTTTTGAAGATCTACTAGACAGCATAGCGCCTGTAGCTAACAATACTCTTTTGTATACATAAAATTACTAAGAGAGTAGATCTTATGATAAAACAACAACAAAAATAATAACACAGGGGTGGATAAAACTTTGGGAGGTGATAGATATGTTTATGAGATTGATGATGGTTGATGGTTTCATGGGTGTATACTTATCCCCAACCTCATTGAGATGTATACAATAAATATGTACAGTATTTTATACATCAACCATACCTCAATAATGTGTTTTTTTAAAAAGGAAAAGATGAAGAGTGAGTAGTGACAGAAAACACAACAAAGGAAAATATTAAAAAGCCTGTGTGAATTAAAACAAAAAAAAACCACTAATTAATCTAATTAAATAGGCAAGAAAGGACTTAACCAGGTAACAAAGTTTAATGGATAAAACAATAAACATATGGCCAGGCATGGTGGCTTACTCCTGTAATCTCAGTACTTTGGGAGGCCGAGGCGGGCAGATCACAGGGTCAGAAGTTAGAGACCAGCCTGGCCAACATGGTGAAACCCCGTCTCTACTAAAAACACAAAAATTAGCCAGGCATGGTGGCGGGCGCCTGTAATCCCAGCTACTCAGGAGGCTGAGGCGGGAGAATTGCTTGAACCCGGAAGGCAGAGGTTGCAGTGAGTCAAGATAGTGCTACTCCACTGTAGCCTGGGCAACAGAGTGAAACTCTGTCTCAAAAAAAACAAAAAACAAAAAACAAAAAACAATAAATATCCAAAGACAGTTAATATAGGATTGCAAAGCCCATTGTATTAACATTACTATATTGCAGGCAATATGATTGAGAGCTATAAAGAAAATAATAGAATAAAATATATTCTCAGGCTACAGTGGTATAAACAGAGAATGTTTAATATAACACCTTAAATTCCTGGCATAGGAAGAACTACATAGCTGTCAGGTATGGTAATTCTAGAGACTTATATCTCCAGAACGCCTAAATCAATTAAGTAAATATTTATTGAGTTTTCCTATAAAGATAAAGACTTTACAAATATGCAAACAATGTATAATCTGAAGAGAAAGGAAGGCAGGGAAAGAACTAGTTCTCTGTCACATAAGCTGAGGTAAAATAAGCACAAATAAAAAGCAACGTTCTTAGGAAAGTACATAAGGCTGAAAAAGCAACTGGTAGCCTGGAATTTGGGACTTCAACTCTGGGCATTAGGAGCTATGGCGGAGTTGTAAAGATATTGCTGACAATGAGAAGAATGGCTTGGAAAAGGTGTGAATTTAGAGGCAAGGAAACAATCTGGAGGCTAGGACCCAGCCACTGTGTTATCGGTAGGAGATAGTGTTGAGCAAGACCAGACAAGGTTCCTGACCTGAGGGGACCCACAGACCGGCAGCAAGACAAGTTAATGAAAAATCACAGACACAGGCCGGATGCGGTGGCTCACGCCTGTAATCCCAGCACTTTGGGAGGCCGAGGCGGGCGGATCATGAGGTAAGGAGATAGAGACCATCCTGGCTAACACGGTGAAACCCCGTCTCTACTAAAAATACAAAAATTAGCGGGGGCACGGTGGCAGGCACCTGTAGCCCCAGCTACTCGGGAGGCTGAGGCAGGAGGATGGCATGAACCCGGAAGGAAGAGCTTGCAGTGAGCCGAGATCGCGCCACTGCACTCCAGCCTGGGTGACAGAGCGAGAGACTCTGTTTAAAAAAAAAAAAAAAAAAAAAAAAAAAATCACAGACATAAAATTCTAAAAGTTTTAACTGAAATTGGTGCTATGATAACTTGAACCACAAAAACAGGGTGGCCACACACTGCACACTTATAGGGAGCACCACCGGCATAGCAAGTTCTGTAGAGAAGCGGCCCCCACTGGAAGGAGGCAAGGCAGTACCACGCGATGCTGTAGGAGTCTGAAGAGAAGAGGATGTGGTCTTAAGGGGATTTTAAGAGAGCAGAGGACATGAATAAGCCAAAATAGGAAGCTTCACAAAGAATAATTAAGCAATAAACATTGCAGGGTACCCCTTGTTTTGTAATACACATCAGTAATTCCTCTTCTTCAAACGAAACATTGGTGATCATCGTTTTGATTTTGAATTCTTAAGGAAAAATTTCTAGATAGATACAAGGAGCATGTGTAAAAATCAAATACTGCATGCTCCAGAGAATGGGGCAGGATGCACAAACAATGTGACTTTTGGACAATAAAATGGCAATGCTTCAAGAAAGCTGCAGCAGAAAACCACACTGTCTTTCGATATTACTCATCGCTGAACAAGCACAGGTTTTGCTCATTTTAGAAACAGCAGGGTGTAATGTAAAGTCGAATATGATTTCTTTCTCTCCTAGCCCCACATAGAACCTGCGTGTTCTTTTTTTGTGACTTGGCTCTTCTGACTGCCCTGAAGATAAGATTGGGTGCTCCTTCCCCCAGCAGCCCATTGCTCTACAAGGTTAATTACAAGATGTTTCTACAAGGTTAATTACAAGATGTTTCTACAGGAACTCAGAGCTGACCCCTTGAAGGAAGGGAGAACTCTGGGGCACTTCCAATGTTTTGTTTTGTTTTGTTTTGTTTTGTTTTAGTTTCCTAACATGTTAAAAAAAAAAAAAAAAAAAAAAAAAAAAAACAGAATAGTCAAAACTGGGTTACAAAAATTCTGGTATAAAGTTGTATGACAAGTGCCTTCAATTCTGTCAGTGTATCTCTGGTAATTACATGTATATTATCTTTTGGCGATAACATCGAAAGTCTATAAAATCTAAGGCTCATCCTACGGGGCCTCTGGTCCACTATATGACAGGCTCAGAATATTGGGCAGCCAATCTGACATGAGGCATACCTCAGATCCGTTTAATGGACAACAGCAACAATGTCAGATAGAACTAACTTAATAGTCCTAAATGCCACAGATAAAATTATTGCAGTTATTCCTGCCTATATTTTATATTCTATGTACAATTATACTATGCACATTTTTACCATACAAAGACAAAGTTAGGCTTGAAACATTTTTTAAGATGTAGATACATATTTTATTTTATTTATTTTTATTTTTGTGGGTACATAGTAGGTATATATATTTATGGAGATGCTTTTTTTAAGAAAGAAAGTAAAAATGTTGTTATTCAAAGACCCAACAAATCAAACCACAACATTTTTTTTTTCCTGAAAGAAATGATACAGAGGACTTTTGAAAAAAGAATCCTGAAAAGAAAAGAATCCTACAGGAAAAACAAAAAGAATCTTAAAGGAAAGGAAAAATGAAAACTCTTGCAGTAAATATGTACAGATAAAAATTGCCTCATAATTGAAGTGTTAAAGTAACAGTGGGGTTGGAACTACCTTCAATTAAAACCACACAAACACACAAATAGCAAACCTCTGAAAGAAAGCTTCAAGGGCATATCTGGCCTTTAAAGTTAATGTTCAGACGTGTTAAACAGTTACATCTTAGATTATGTGCATGTGTAATCCATGAGGAATCTGTTAATTGCAACATGATGGTGGAGAACCCAAGGCTCTATGATAGAATCAGCACCCCTCCCGAGGATGGAAGAGTGCTGAGAGAGCTCTACGCCTTCTCCTTCATTTCACCATCCCCTTGCCTTTCTTTGCCCACTCCTACCATAACCCAAGCACAGACCCAAGAAAAGTTCCTCACTCTCTCTTTAAAGCATCTTATACATTTATTCCCTTTCTTCTCGGAAACCTACATAATCAAAACAAGCTCTGTATTACTTATTTCTGAGTAGGTATAACATGTGGGCTTATCACGGGGCAGCACCTTACATGAGGCAGAACTGCCATAAAAACAGACAGGATGTGTTTCCAACACACCCTCCTGGTTGCCCTTGTCAGCATGCAAGCACTCTTGTTCAGTGCGCCTAATAATATTTATATAACCCTTTACAATTTAAACAAAACTTTCCCTTGTATTACTTCATTTGTCCTAACAACCACATACCATAAGAATTACCTCCATTTTGTACAGGAGGAAATTGACAGAGAGTATAAATGATGTGCCCAAGATCACACAGCAAGGATTGGCAGTATTTATTTAAACCCATGTCACCTGGCTCCAAATCCCTCACTCTTTCCTATTATACCATGCAAGACTCTCTCTGTGGTCTTAGCAAAGCCCTTCCCTCTTGGCCTTCAATAGCCAAAAGCAGGATCAACAATACAGGCGGGCTGACACAATTTGACTTCTGTCACTGCAACAGTGTTAAGGCTAGGACTCTTTTAGAAAAAGCAAGCCAACACAGTGTAAATCAGTTAAAGACAAATTATTGTTGAGCAGCAATTATTAGGCAGTCCATGAGGTGGCAAGGCTGAGCTGAGCAAAACAGTGGGCTATAGAACTTGTTGCTATAGTTACAAACAAAAGGACAACCTTCGAATATACACAGTGTGGTGAGAAACACTGTTCTTACATCTGTAATAATTTACAGTCATTCTGCAAGTTTAGGCAGGCCTCAGAAATTCAAAAGGTGCCTGAAAGGCGCTATCAGTTCCCTTAATTAGTTTCCAAATAATTTAGCAGTGAGCAGAGTCTAAGAGTTCCAAATCTTGTAAGAGATTTGAAATGCCCGGGTAGGTCTAAAGCTGACGGTCTTCCAGAAGGTCTGTAAAGCAGAAATTCTGCCTGTTTGGATGCAATCTAGAATGCTCACACTGGAGGTCACTCCTCTTGCTTGCTATGAAAATGTACACATTAGAAAAGTCCCACTGTCCTCCTTACTTGAATTTTTAAAGACGATACCAAAAAGGATGTGTATAACATCACAATACTGGTCTATATATCTTATCTAATGCCTTGCAAACCTGCTTTTTCATTTACCCCTTTCCTCTTTCTCACACCCTGGTTAATAGGAACTGTGGACCTAGATGGATCTGTTTGCTTAGCAAAGACCTCCATGAAATATGGACTATCACTGCTTCCCACCACTGGTTTCTATTAGCCAGGTTCCTTCCTTCTTCCACCTGCTCCTCCACCTTGCTGCTTCTTTTATCTGAAACTGAGACTATTGGTTTTGACTTAGTCTACCAGGATGGCAGCATGGGGTCATGGAAAGAACTACTTTGAAGTTCATCAATTTAGGCTTGAATCTCATTCCTCTCCTTCCTGGGTGACTTTGGGCAAAATATGCAACCTCTTAGTAGCTGTTTCCTAAACTGCAAGATGATTTCAATGTTATCGTGAGGATTAAATTGGACAATGCATGTGTCTCAGCCCAGATCTCAGCATGTTGGCCTCGATAAATGTCAACTCCCTCCCACCAGCGCCTTGTTCATTTTATTTCATACATAATGTACCTTACATTATTTTGACAAGGAACAAATAAAAACAGGTCATCCTGGAGCTGGACCAAATATTTCAGTTATCTATAGGCTGGAAAAGATGGTCTGGGTCCTCTTTGGCATGAATTTGTCCCAGAGCACTCCTTTAGGCTTTGGTGTGAGAGCCTTAAAAGACCTTATCTTCAGTTCTCACTATGAAACATTTAAATCTGGGATAAGAAAGGGTGTATAGGACATAGGCTATTAGATCAGGGGAAAGGGAGCAACACCATTAAAGAAAAGACTTTAAAAGAATACAAGTCAGCTCTAAGTCAGGGGAAGAGCCACCTTAGATAACAAGTGAAGTAGGCAAAGTTCCCTCTCCCATGTCTACAAATTTCATAGCCTCCTCTTTTTGTTGCGTAAGTATTTCCTGTTCTGAGGCTTTCACTGGCCCTTGGCAGATCTCCACTTTAGTCTTTCTCTCTCCTTGGGCAGCATCCCTTACTCAATTTATTTTCTTTTTTTTTTTTTTTTTTTTTTTTTTGAGACGGAGTCTCGCTGTGTCTCCCAGGCTGGAGTGCAGTGGCGTGATCTCGGCTCACTGCAAGCTCCGCCTCCCGGGTTCACGCCATTCTCCCGCCTCAGCCTCCCAAGTAGCTGAGACTACAGGCGCCCGCCACCACGCCCGGCTAGTTTTTTTTGTATTTTTAGTAGAGACGGGGTTTCACTATGTTAGCCAGGATAGTCTCGATCTCCTGACCTCGTGATCCACCCGCCTCGGCCTCCCAAAGTGCTGGGATTACAGGCTTGAGCCACCGCGCCCGGCCAGTCAATTTATTTTCTTCCTTTGAAGGTAATGGCTCTGACATTAATTATAGAGTTAGAATAATATTTCCCAAGCCAATTTTCCTACCTTTTCATTGGAAGAATAAATTAAAAGTAAAAATAAATAAATAGATCTCTCTGATTTGGAGAACAAAGAGAGTTGGTGAGAAAAACAAATTAGTGTAAGCCTCTGAGGTACCTCATCTACCCAGGACAAGTCTTAGGAAAGGAAATGGTGGAACCTGAACATTCAAGAATATCAAGGGGGTAATGTGCCTCCTTTCCCAGGTGGTACTTGGAAAAAGTGGCAAGGTTCCAGAGCCATCACCATCTTCATTTCTTTATGTGATGAAGCACAGATGACTAGGCAGAGAGGGCACAAGAGAGGTCACAGAGTGGCACGGGAGAGGTGCAGAGGCTGGTTGGGAGCACTACCCCACAAAAGTCCTTGAAACTGGGATGAAAGGACACTGCTCCAGAAAGCTTTGTGGACCAGACAACTGCGAGCCAAGTGGGGATACAGAACTCTCAGAAGACGCCAGCATTAAGACCCACATCTGAGACCCAGGTGGATGCACATCTCAGGAGGAGCCTGCATGGTCAGACACCAGCCGTCGGCCGGACAACCAGCCTGAAACCACAGCGCTATCTAACGTCCCTGAACACAGGCCTCATGTCCAGGAGGAGGAGAGGAAAGGGAATCATGAATAAAGGGTTTTTTTTTTAAATTTAAATCAGCTTTTTTGAGGTATAATTCATATGCAATAAAACTCACAAGTTTAAGTGTACAATTTGATGAGATTTTACAAATGTTGACAGCTGTGTGATCACTACCACAAAAGTTTCTCTCACTCTTAAAAAGTTCTTTCTATCTGAGGCACTTTCTAAACACATAAATAAATAAATAAATAAATAAATAAATAAATAAATAAAGTGTTAAAAATTTCTTCGTGCCCCTTTACAATCAGTCCCTCACCCTATCCCCTCCCATTCCCATCCACTCACTCACTGGCACATGATAACCACTAGTAGTTTTGCCTCTTCTAGAATCTCATGTAAAGAGAATCTGTTGTGAACAGAATGTTTACGTCCCTCGCCCCAATATTCATATGTTAAAATTTAACCCCAATGTGATGGTAGTTGGAATGGAACCTGTGGAAGCGCCTTTGTAATAAGAGGCCGCAGAGTTCGCTTGCTTTCTGCCATGTGAGGCTACAATGAGAAGCTGGCAGTCTGCGACCTGGAAGAGGGCCTGCACCTGAAGTTGACTGTGTTGGCACCCTGATCTCTGACTTCCAGTCTCCAGAACGGGGAGAAATAACATTTGTGTTGTTTATAAGCCACACAGTCTACAGTACTTTTTCATAGCAGATCAAACTAAAACAGAATTATAGATGTGTCTGGCTTGTATCATCTAGTGTAAGGTTTTTGAGATTCTTCTACATTGTTGTGGGTATCAGTATTTCATTCCTTTTATTGCTGAGTTCAATTCCATTGCATAAATAAACCACATTTTATTTGCCATTCACCAATTGATAGACATTTGATTTGTTTCCACTTTTTAGCTACTATGAATCAAGTTGCTATGAACATTTGAGTACAAGTCTTCATGTAACTACAAGTTTCCATTTCTCTTAGGTAATACCAAGACTGGAATTTCTGGGTCATAAAATAAACATATATTTAATTTTATAGGAAACAGCCAAATTGGTTCCCAAAGTGGCTGTACCTTTGTATATTCCCACCAACAATGCACTAGGGTTCCCGCTGCTCCACATTCTTGTTAACACATGGTATTGTCAGTATCTCAAATTTTTGACATCCTAGTGAAATTGTACTAGTATCTGAAGGTTTTAATTTGCATTTCCAAAATGGCATTATTATGTTGAATATCTTTTCATATGCTTTTTTTGCCATTTATATATATTCTTAGGTAGAGTATCTGTTCAGATATTTTTATCCATTAAAAATAATTGGTTGTCTTCCCATTATTAAGTTGTGAGAGTTCCTTGTATATGCTGGATATAAATCCTTTACTAGATATGTTTGGCAAATATTTTTCCTCAATGTCTCCTAGTCTTTTCATTTTCTTAGCAGTGTCTTTTGAATTTTGGTGAAATCTAATTTATTGGTTTTTTTTTCTTCTGTGGTTCACACTTATTATATTCTATAAAAGAAATCTTACAGATTATCCTGAATTAAAAAAAAAATCTTTGCCAAACCCAACATCACAAGATTTTCTCCTATATTTCCTTTTAGGAATTTTATAGTTTTTACTCTTATAGTTAGATCTTTAATCTATTCCAAATTAATTTTTTGTGTATGGTAAGGGTTGATGTTCACTTTTTTGCATATATATACAATTGTTCCTGCCATTTGTTGAAAAAAAATCTTCTTCCCATTGAATTATCAGAGCACCTTTTAAAATACCAATTGACCAAATATATGTAGGTCTATTTTTATACTCTATTCTGTTCCATATGTGTCTATTCTTATACTAGTATAATATAGTATTTATTATTGTAGCTTTATACTAAGTCTCTCTCTCTCTCTTTCTTTCTTTTTTTTTTTTTTTTTGAGACAGAATCTTGCTCTGCTCTGTCACAGGCTGGAGTGCAGTGATACGATCTCAGGGCTCACTGCAACCTCCACCTCCCAGGTTCAAGTGATTCTCGTCCTCAGCCTCCAGAGTAGCTGGGATTACAGGTGCCCGCCACCATGCCCAGCTAATTTTTGTATTTTTAGTAGAGACGGGGTTTCATCATGTTGAATAAGCTGATCTGGCACTCCTGACCTCAAGTCATCTGCCCACCTCAGCTTCCCAAAGTGCTGAGATTACAGGCATGAGCCACTGCACCCAGTCTATAATAAGTCTTAAAATTAGGTTTTATAAGTCCTCAAACTTAATTCTTTTCCAAAGTTGTTTTGTCTATACTAGATACTTTGCATTTCCAAATTGAGAAGCCAGCAGCTTGTCAATTTCTATTTTGAAAGAGCTTGATGGTCTTTAATCCATCTTAAGTTAATTTTTGTATAAGGTGTAAGGAAGGGATCCAGTTTCAGTTTTCTGCATATGGATAGCCAATTTTCTCAATATCATGTCTTGAATAGGGAATCCATTCCCCATTACTTATTTTTTGTCAAGTTTCTCAAAGATCAGATGGTTGTAGATATGTGACGTTATTTCTGAGGCCTCTGTTCTGTCCCATTGATCTATATATTTGTTTGGGTACCAGTACCATGTTGTTTTGGTTACTGTAGCTTTATAGTATAGTTTGAAGTCAGGTAGAATGATGCCTCCAGCTTTGTTCTTTTTGCTTAGGGTTGTCTTGGCTATATGGGCTCTTTTTTGGTTCCATATTAAATTTAAAGTAGTTTTTTCTAATTCTTTGAAGAACGTCAGTGGTAGCTTGATGGATGGGGATAGCATTGAATCTATAAAGTACTTCAAGCAGTATGGTCATTTTCATGGTATTGATTCTTCTTATCCATGAGCATGGAATGTTTTTCCATTTATTTGTGTCCTTTCTTGTTTCCTTGAGCAGTGGTTTATAGTTCTCCTTGAAGAGGTCCTTCACATCCCTTGTAAGTTATATTCCTAGGTATTATATTCTCTTTGTAGCAATTGTGAATGGGAGTTCACTCATGATTTGGCTCTCTGTTTGTCTATTTTTGGTGTATAGAAGTGCTTGTGATTTTTGCACATTGATTTTGTATCCTGAGACTTTGCTGAAGTTGCTCATCAGCTTAAGGAGATTTGGGGCTGAGACGATGGGATTTTCTAAATGTACAATCATGTCATCTGCAAACAGGGACAATTTGACTTCCTCTCTGCCTCTTTGAATACCCTTTATTTCTTTCTCTTGCCTGATTGCCCTGACCAGAACTTCCAATACTATGTAGAATATGAGTAGTGAGAGAGGGCATCCTTGTCTTGTGCCAGTTTTCAAAGTGAATGCTTCCAGCTTTTGCCCATTCAGTATGATATTGGCTGTGAGTTTGTCATAAATAGCTCTTATTATTTTGAGATACATTCCATCAATACCTAAAACCATAAAAACCCTAGAAGAAAACCTAGGCAATACCATTCAGGACATAGGCATGGGCAAAGACTTCATGACTAAAACACCAAAAGCAACGGCAACAAAAGCCAAAATTGACAAATGGGATCTAATTAAATTAAGGAGCTTCTGCACAGAAAAAGAAACTATCATCAGAGTGAACAGGCACCTACAGAATGGGAGAAAATTTCTGCAATCTATCCATCTGACAAAGGGCTAATATCCAGAATCTACAAGGAACTTAAACAAATTTGCAAGAAAAAAAAAAACGCCATCAAAAAATGAGCAAAGGATATGAACAGAGACTTCTCAAAATAAGACATTTATGTGGCCAAGAAACATATGAAAAAAAACTCACCATCACTGGTCATTAGAGAAATGCAAATCAAAACCACAACAAGATGCCATCTCACATCAGTTAGAATGGCGATCATTAAAAAGGAAACAACAGATGCTGGAGAGGATAGGGAGAAATAGGAATGCTTTTACCATGTTGGTGGGAGTGTAAATTAGTTCAACCACTGTGGCAGACAGTGTGGTGATTCCCCAAGGATTGAGAACCAGAAATACCATTTGAACCAGCAATACAATTACTGGGTATATACCCAAAGGATTATAAATCATTCTACTATAAAGACACATGCACATGTATGTTTATTGCAGCACTGTTAATAATAGCAAAGATTTGGAACCAACCCAAATGCCCATCAGTGATAGACTGGATCAAGAAAATGTGGAACATATACAACATGGAATACTATGCAGCCATAAAAAAGGATGAGTTCTTGTCCTTTGCAGGGACATGGATGAAGCTGGAAACCATCATTCTCAGCAAACTAATACAGGAATAGAAAACCAAACACCACATGTTCTCATTCATAAGTGAGAGTTGAACAATGAGAACACATGGACACAGGGAGGGGAACATCACACACTGAGGCCTGTCAGGGGGTGCAGGGCTAGAGGAGGGAGAGCATTTGGAGAAATACCTAATGTAGATGACAGGTTGATGGGTTCAGCAAACCACCATGGCACGGGTATACTTACGTAACAAACCTGCACATTCTGCACATGTATCCCAGAACTTAAAGTATTAAAAAAAAAAAAAAAGGCTGATGGAATTTTGACTGGGATGGTGATGAATCAATATATCAATATATATCAATCAACATATCATTGTGATATCAAAATACCAATATTGATATCAATATGTCAATCAACGTCTCTACTAAAAATAATGTGGGGAGATTTGACATCTTATATTGAATTAGATTTCCCTTAAATATGGTATTTTCCCCTACTTATTTAACTCTGCTTTAATTTCTCTCAGTAATGTTATATAGTTTTCAGAGGATGGGTGCTATGGACTGAATGCGTCCTTCAGAAGTTCATAATCTCCAATGTGATGATATTTCCAGATGGGGCCTGTGGGAGGTAATTAGGTCACGGTAATCCCCCCAAATTATATTGGCCTTAAAAGAAGATGCACGAATCAGCTTCCTTCCTCTCTATCTCCACCATGTGAGGAACAACAAGAAGGCTGTTGTCTGCAAACCAGGAAGAAAGCCTCATCAGAACTGACCATGCCAGCATGATCAGTATCACCAGCAATACTGTGATCTCAGAATGCCCAGCTTCCAGAACTGTAAGAAATAAATTTCTGTTGTTTAAGCCACCTGGTTTATAGTACTTTTGTTATAGCTGCTTGAACTAAGACAACAGAACCTGAATATATTTGTTGTTTATCTCTAATTATTACATATTCTGTATATTATTGTAAGTGACTTTAAGATTTCAGTTTCCAAATGCTGTTATTAGTTCTTAGAAATACAATTGATTGGCTGGGAACGGTGGCTCAGCCTGTAATCCCAGCACTTTGGGAGGCCGAGGCAGGCAGATCATCTGAGGTCAGGAGTTTGAGACCAGCCTGGCCAACATGGTGAAACCCTGTTTCTGCTAAAAATACAAAAATTAGCTAGGTGTGGTGGTGCATGCCTGTAATCCCAGCTACTGGGGAGGCTGAGGCAGGAGAATGGCTTGAACCCAAGAGGCAGAGGTTGCAGTGAGCCAAGATTGTGCCACTCCCAGCCTGGGTGACAAGCAAGACTCCGTCAAAAAAAAAAAAAAAAAAAAAAAAGAGAGAAAGAAAGAAAGTAAGAAAGAAGGAAGGAAAGAAAGAAAAAAAAGAAAATGATTTTTGTTTTTGACCTTGTATCCTATAACTTTGTAAAGTTTCGTTTTAGTTCTAATAGCTTTTTAATAGATTTCTTACAATTTTCTACTTACACAGTCATGTTGTCTGTGAATAAAGACAATTTTACTTCTTTTCTAAAGTGATTTTTTTAAGACTTATTTTTTTGGGGGTGGGGATAGTTTTAGATTCATAGCAACATTGAGAGAAATGTACAGAGATTTCCGGCATACTCCTTGTTCCCATAGGTGCATAACTTCCCCTATCATCAACATCCCCCACCAGAGTGGCACATTTGTTACAACTGATGAAACTACATTGACACATCATAATCACCCAGAGTCCATCGTTTACATTAGAGTTCACTCTTAGTGTTGTACATTCTAGGTATCTGAACAAATGTGTAATGACAGGTATCCATCATTATAGTATCATACAGAACATTTTCACTGCCCTAAAAATCCTCTGTGCTCTGCCTATGCATCTCTCCCCACCCACCCCAAACTCCCTGGCAATCACTATCTTTTTTTACTGTCTCCACAGTTTTGCCTTTTCCAGAATGTCATATAGCTGAAGTCATGCAGTGTGTAGACTTTTCAGATGGGTTTCTTTCACTTAGTAATATGCACTTAAGTTTCCCCCATGTCTTTTTATGGCTTGACAGCTCATCTCTTTTTATTACAGAATAATATTGCATCATCTGGATGTGTCAAAGTTTATTTATTCATTCACCTACTGAAGGACATCTGGGTTGCTTCCTAGTTTTGGCAATCATAAACAAATAAAACTGCTGTAAACATCTGTGTGCAGATTTTTATAGGGACATAAGTTTTCACCTCCTTTGGGTAAATACTAAGGAGCATGATTGCTGGATATATGTTAAGAGTATATTTAGTTTTGTAAGAAGCTACCTATCTTCCAAAGTGACTATAGCATTTTGCTTTTTCACAGCAATACATGAAAGTTCCTGTTGCTCCACATTCTTGCCAGCTTTTAGTGTTGTCAGTGTGCTGGAGTTTGGCCATTCTAATAGGTGTGTGATAGTATCTTACTATGTTTTAACTTGCATTTCCCTGCAATGTGAAGCATGTATTCATGTGCTTATTTGCCATTTGTATGTCTTCTTTGCTAAGATTTTTGTTAAGGTCTTTGGCCCATTTTTACATCTTTTTGTTGCTGTTTTTGAATTTTTAAGAGTTCTCTGTATTTTTTGGATAATAGTCCTTTATCAGTGTGCCTTTTGCAAATATTTTCTCCCAGCCTGTGGGTTTTCTCATTTTTTGACATTGTCTTTCACAGTGCAGAACTTTTAAATTTCAGTGAAGTTCAGCTTATCAATGATTTCTTTAATGGATTATGCCTTTGGAGTTGTATCTAAAAAGTATTCACCAAACCCAAGGTCATCTAGGTTTTCTCCTATGTTATCTTCTAGAAGTTTCATAGTTTTGCATTTTACATTTAGGTCAAAATCCATTTGAGTTCATTTTTGTTAAGAGTGTAAGATCTGTGTTTAGATTCTTTTTTTTTTTTTTTTTTTTTGCATGTACATGTCCAGTTCTTCTAATACCTGGTTTTTTTTGCAAGTGCCCCCCTCCAGCACCATTTGTTGAAAATACTATCTTTTACTCCATTGTATTGCCTTTATTCCTTTGTCAAAATTCAGCAGACTATATTTATGTGGGCCTATTTCTGAACCCTCTATTCTGTTCTATTGACCTATTTGTCCACTCTTTTGCCAGTACCACACTGTCTTGATTACTGTAGCTATATAGCTTCCTTCCTCCCTATCTCCACCATATGAGGAATAACAAGAAGACTGTTGTCTGCAAACCAGGAAGAAGGCCTCATCAGAACTGACCATGCCAGCATGGTCAGTATCACCAGCAGTACTGTGATCTCAGAATGCCCAGCTTCCAGAACTGTGAGAAATAAATTTCTGTTATTTAAGCCACCTCGTCTATAGCATTTTTGTTACAGCTGCCTGAACTAAGACACAGAACCTACATATATTTGAGTTATATGTAAGCATTGAAGTTGGGTAGTTTCAGTCCTCCAATTTTGTTCTTCTTCAATATTGGGTTGGCTATCCTGGGTGTTTTGCCTCTTAAAATAAACTTTAGGATAACTTTGTTGATATCCACAAAATTAGCTGCTGAGATTTTGATTGGGATTGCATTGAATCTACAGGTCAATTTGGGAAGAACTGCTAACATCTTGAAAATACTGTCTTTCTCTCCATGAACATGAAGTATCTCTCCATTTCTTAGGTTCTTTGATTTCTTTCATCAGAATTTTTTAGTTTTCCTTATATATCTTTATTTCATTAGATTTATACCTAAGTATTTCACTTTAAGGAGTTCTAATGGAAATATTTTGTTTTTGATTTCACATTCCACTTGTTCATTGCTGCTTTGTAGGAAAGTGATTGATGTTTGCAAAACAACTTACATCCTACAACTCTGCTATAAATGCTAATTAGTCTCAGGAGTTTTTTGTTGTTGTTGATACTTTTTCTACATGGACAATCATGTTATCTGCAAATAAAGCCAGTTTTATTTTTTTTCTTCCCAATCTATATCTTTTACCTACTTTTCTTGTCTTACTGCATTCAGCTATAACTTCCAGCAGAGGATTGAAAAGGAGTGGTGAGAGGGGACATCTTTGCCTTGTTTTTTGATCTTAGTGGAAAAGCTTCTAGTTTCTCACCTTTAAGTATGATGTTAGCTACAGGTTTTATATAGATATTCTTTAGCAAGTTGAGGAAGCTCCCTTCTAGTCCTAACTTACTGAGAGTTTTTGTTTTTTGTCATGAATGGGCTTTGCATTTTGTCAAATAATTTTTCTACATCTATTGATATGGTCATACGATTTTTCTTTTTTAGCCTGTTGATGTGGTGGATTACATCTATTGATTTTTTAGTGTTGAACCAGCCTTGCATATTTGAAATAAATCCCACTTGGTGGTGGTATATAATTATTTTTATACATTGTTGATTCAATTTTGTTGAGGATTTTTGCACTTAGTGTTTATGGGAGACATTGGTCCATAATTTTGTTTTCTTTAATGTCTTTGTCTAGATTTGGCATTAGAATAATGCTGGCCTCCGAGTGATTCAGAAGTATTCTTCTCTCTACCAAAAGAAATTGTAGTGAATTAGTATAATTTTTTCCTTAAAGGTTTGATAGAATTCACCAGTAAACCCATTTGAGCTTTGTGCTTTCTATTTGGGAAGGTTATTAATTATTTATTCAATTTATTTAACAGATATAGGCCTATTCAGAGAGTCTATTTCTTCCTATATGGATTTTGGCATGTTACATCTTTCAAATAATTGGTCCATTTTTTCTAAGTTACCAAATTTGTAGATACAGAGCTGTTCATAGTATTCCTTTTTAAAATCTTTTTAATGTTCATGGGTTCTGTAGTGATGTCCCCCCTTTCATTCTGATGTTAGTAATTTGTGTCTTCTCTCTTTTTTCTTAATCAGACTCACTAGAGGCTTATCAATTTTATTGATCTTTTCAAAGAACCAGCTTTTCATTTCATTTTATTTTCTTTATTGATTCCCTGTTTTCAATTTCATTGATTTCTGCTCTAATTCTTATTATTTATTTTCTTCAGCTTACTTTGGATTTAACTTGCTCTTCTTTTTCTAGTATTCTAAGATGGAAACAGTTTTAGATCTTTCTTCTTTTCTAAAATATGCATTCAATACTACATAATTTCCTTCTAAACACTGCTTTCACTGCATTCCACAAATGTTGATATGTTGTTTTCACTTTCATCGAATTGAAAGGGTTTCAGTGGTTGTTGTTGCTGTTGTTTTTGAGACAGGTGGTGGCACAATCATAGCTCACTGTGACTTCAATCTCCTGGGCTTAAGCAATACTCTTGCCTTGGCCTCCCAAGGTGCTGGGATTATAAGCATGAGCCACCATGCCTAGCCTCAAAATATTTTTTAATTTGTCTTGAAATTCCTTCTTTGACCCATGTATTATTTGGAAATGTGTTGTTTAATGTCTGTATATTTTGGGATTTTCCGGTTATATTTCTGTTGTTGCTTTCTAATTTAATTCCTTTGTAGACAGAGAGCAGACACTGAGTGATTTCTAGTCTTCTAAATTTGTTAAGTGCTGTTTTATGGCCCAGAATGTGTCTTAGAGAATGTTCCATGTGAGCTTGAAAAGAGTGTGTTTTCTGTGGTTGTTGGATAAAGTAGTCTACAGATGTCCCTTATATCCAGCTGATTGATGGTGCTGTTGAATTCATCTGTGTCTTTACTGGTTTTCTACCTGCTGAATCTGTCCATTTCTGATAGGGGGATGTGGAAGTCTCTAATTATAATAGTGGATTTAAATATGTCTTCTTGCAGCTCTATCACTTTTGTCTCACCTAGTTCGATGCTCTTGTTAAGTGCACATGTGTTAGGGATTATTAGATCTTCTTGGACAATTGACTCCTTTATCATTATATAATGCCTTTATCACTGATAACTTTCCTTTTTTGAAGTCACCTGTGTTTGAAATTAATATAGCTATTTCTGCTTTCTTTTGATTAGTGTTAACAGGGTATAATTTTCTCCATCCATTTACTTTTAATGTATATGTCTTATATTTAAAGTAGATTTCTTGTAGACATCCTATGGTTGGATCTTGTTTTTTTTATCCACTTTGACAATCTCTGTCTTTTAATTGGTGCATTTATCGTTGCTGTTCAAAGTGATTACTGATATATATTAAGTCCTCACTTAATGTTGTTGACAGGCTCTCAGAAACTGAGACTTTAAGCAAGACAATGCATAACAAAACCAGTATTACTATAGGCTATCTGATATAAACAAGTCCTTATGGAAAAACATTACCAACCTTCTTTTTTCTCTTTTCTCTTCTTCTTCCTCTTTCTTTTTCTTTCTTTTTTTTTTTTTTTTTTTTTTTTTCCCTCTCTCTTTTTCTTTCTTTCTCCCTTTTTATGTTTTCAGGGCCTCACTCTGTTGCTGCAGCCTCAATCCTCTGGGCTCAAATAGTCTTCCCATCTCAGCCTCCTGAATAGCTGGAACTACAGACGCATACCACCATATCTGGCTAATTTTTGTATTTTTTGTAGAGATGGGGTTTCGCCATGTTGCCCAAGCTGGTCTCAAACTCCTGGGCTTAAACAACCCACCCACCATGGCCTCCCAAAGTGCTGGGATTAAAGGTGTGAGCCACTGCACCTGACCTGAACTTCTAAATAAAGACTCAAAACACTTCTAACATTAAAAATTGAAATAAATGCGGGCTATACATATATTTAAGAAAGATTAAGAAAAACAAGATAATTCTTTACTCAATTTTTGGTGAACCAGTGAACAATGGTGGTTGTAGTTGTGATGGGTTAAATCAAGGAATAAATATTTGCAAAGAAAACATTGTGAGAAGCACCTTCTACCACTATGCAGTTCAAAAACAAACAACAACAAATATGGTGGGCTTGCTGAGTGCTTTCATACTGCATTTATTGTTGTGCATTTGTATAATTATCACATTTTATGAATTTTTATTTTGCAATAATTTGTATCTGTTTATGTCTTCATTTTCCAATTCACTTATTGTAGTTCTGTGTCTCAGCTAGCTGGAACCTATCCCAGCAGCTCAGGTACCAACCCTGGACAGGATGCCATTCCATTGCAGGACACACATACACACCCCCAACCCACACTCACTTAGACAGGGACAATTTGGAGTCTCCAACTAACGTAACATGCACATCTTCGGGATGTGGTAGGAAACCAGAGTACCCAGAGAAAACCCAGGCAGATGTGGGGAGAACATGCACGCTCCATAGACACACACACACACACACACACACACACACACACACACAGCGGCCTTAGCCAGAAATTTATTTTTTTAGTCAATATTACTATAAAACAATGTTGAACAAAACAACGTTATTTGAAGATCTGCTGTAGTTGGATTACTATCCACCATATTTGTTACTATTTTTTATTGATTGCCCTTGTTGTTTGTTCTTATTTTTGTCTTCCACTCTTTTTCTGTTTGGTGGTTCTAACTGAGCATTTTATATGATTCAATTTTCTCTCCTTTTCAGCATTTGATTTATAATTCTTTCTTTTAGTGGTAGCCCTAAATTTGCAGTATTAATTTCCAACTAATCCTAGTCCACTTTCAAATGACACTACATTTGGCTCTAGCAAAATATGTGTTTGAACAGCATGGGTCCACTTTTACAAGAATTTTTTTCAATAAATCCAGTCAATCCTCCCTCTTATAGAATTCTGCATCCACAGCCAAATGCAGATTGTAGGATGCAAAATCCCCCAAGACAGAGGGCCAACTTTTGTCTTACGCAGGGTATGCAGAGGGACTTGAGTATGTGTGGATTTTGGTATCCACAGGGGTCTTAGAATGAATGCTCCATAGATACCAAGGGACAATTGTGTACTGCTTCACCTTATAATAACAAAATAATCACAATTACTCCCTCCTGCCAATTATACCATTGCTGTCATTAATTTTACTCATATAGAAGCATGTATGTGTGTGTGTGTGTGTGTGTGTGTGTGTGTGTGTACCTAAGCATATGTAATTGATTTTTCAGTCTGTTCAGCTTTTTATTTGTTAGGATGGAGTAGCACCAAGTTCCTTACATGAAGAATCCCAAACCAGAAGCTCTTTTATTTCCTTTTATTGTCCAATTGCATTGTATGGGACCTCCAGTACAATGCTGAATAAAAGTGGTTAAAAAAAAAAAAAGTTGTTCCAGGCCAGGCGCGGTGGCTCATGCCTGTAATCCCAGAACTTTGGGAGGCCGAGGCGAGCGGATCACCTGAGTTCGAGACCAGCCTGGCCAACATGGCAAAACAACGTCTCCACTAAAAAATACAAAAATTAGCCAGGTGTGGTGGCGCACACCTGCAGTCCCAGCTACTAAGTGGGGATGAGACAAGAGAATTGCTTGAACCCAGGAGGCAAAGGTTGCAGTGAGCCAAGATCACCACTGCATTCCAGCCTGGGCAACAAAGCGAGACTCCATCTCTAAACAACAACAACAACAACAAAAGTTGCTCCAGATCTCAAAGGGAAAGCATTCAGTCTTTCATTATTAAAGTGTGGCACTAAGTATAAATTTTTCATAGATGGCTGCTGTTGGAGGAGGTTCTCTTCTCTTTCAAGTTAGTGGAGAGTTTTTATCAGGAATGACACTGAGTTTTGCCAAAAAAAAATTGTTTTTTTTGAGACGGAGTCTTGTTCTGTCACTGAGGCTGGAGTGCAGTGGTGTGATCTCGGCTTACCACAACCTCTGCCTCCTAGGTTCAAGTGATTCTCCTGCCTCAGCCTCCCCAGTAGCTGGGATTACAGGCATGCACCACCATGCCCGGCTAATTTTATATTTTTAGTGGAGATGGGGTATCGCCATGTTGGCCAGACTGGTCTCGAACTCCTGACCTCAGGTGATCCACCCACCTTGGGCTCCCAAAGTGCTGGGATTACAGGCGTGAGCCACCATGCCCAGCCCATCAAACACTTTTTTAAAAAATCTATTGAGATAATCACATTTTCCCTTTTTTAAGTTTGTGAGTGGTGAATTACACTGCTTAATTTTATTTATTTATTTATTTGAGACAGGGTCTCACTTTGTCACCCAGGTTGGAGTGTGATGGTACAATCACAGCTCACTGCAGCCTTGACATCCTGGGCTCAACTGATTCTCCTGCCTCAGTGTCCTGGGTAGTTGGGACTACATGTGTGTGCCATCATGACTGGCTAATTTTTTTCTTTTCTTTTTTTTTTTTTTTTTTTTTGTACACACCGAGACTCATTATATTGCCCAGGCTGATCTTGAACTCCTGGATTCAAACAATCCTCCCACGTTGGTTTTCCAAACTGCTGAGATTACAGGCACGAGCCACCACACCTGGTCCACTGCTTGATATTTGGTCATAAAATTAATCTTGCATTTGAGAGATAAACCCCCACTTGGCCATGATGCATTATCCTTTTCCCATATTATTCATTTTGATTTGCTCATGTAATGTTAAGGATTTTGCTTTTGTGTTCATGAGGGATTATTTTCTAGTTCTTTTCTGGCAATATTTTTATCTAATTTTGTTATCAAGATGATACTGGCCTCATTAAGTGAGTTGGGAAGAGTTCTCTCCTTTCTAATTTTTGAGACAGTTTATGTAAAACTGGTAGTATTTCCCTTAAAATATTTGGTAGAATTCACTTGTAAGGTCATCTGCTTCACAGATGGTGTTTTCTTTTTATGCATGATTTTTTGAAATTCACTTTTAAATTTACACAGAGTAAAAATTACTCTTTTTGTTGACAGTTCTGTGCATTCTATCAAATGCTTGTACACATGTTACCATGACTACAATCAAGATGCAGAACAGTTCTTTCCCTTCCCCTGGACCAAAGTAAATTCTTTCATGCAGTACCCCTTTGCAGTCAAACTTTACCTCCACATGTATCTCCTGGCAACAACTGATCTGCTCCCCATCGTTTTTATTTAGCCTTTTCCAGAATATCATAAAAGTGGAATCACGTAGTATGTAATCTTTCGAGTATAGCTTCTTTCACTTTGTAAAATGTTCTTGAGTTTGTTTTTTTTCTTTTACATGGAGTCTCGCTCTGTTGCCCAGGTTTAAGTGCAGTGGCATGATCTTGGTTCACTGCAACCTCTTCCTCCCAGGTTCAAGGGATTCTCCTGCCTCAGCCATTCAAGTAGCTGAGACTACAGGCACCCACCACCATGCCTGGCTAATCTTTGTATTTTTAGTGGAGATGTGGTTTTGCCATGTTGGCCAGGCTGGTCTCGAAATTCTGACCTCAAGTAATCAGCCCACCTCGGCCTCCCAAAGTGCTGAGATTACAGGCGTGAACCACTGCACCTGGCCTGTTCTTGAGATTTTTATCTATTTTGTTGTGTGTACCAATTGTCACTTTTTATTACTGAGCAGCATTCCATTATGTGGATGTACTACAGTTCGTTTTTCCACTCACATCTGAGAGAACTTTGGGTTGTTTCAAGGTTTCTGGCGATTGTAAATAGTCTTTGATAATTTGGGGGTGGTATCTTTTCCTTTGAAAATTTTGGCCAGATTTTCCTGTTACTGATATGTTGAGTAATTTGGGATTTTAAGATGGACAATTTGACTATTATGCTGTTCATGCCTGCAATCCCAGCCTTGGGAAGCCAAGGTGGGAGAATCACTTGAGGTCAGGAGTTTGAGACCAGTCTGGCCAACATGGTGAAACCCCATCTCTATAAAAATTGGCCAGGTGTGGTGGCAAGCACCAGTACTCCCAGCTAGTTGGGAGCCTGAGGTGGGAGAATCGCTTGAACTTGGGAGGCAGAGGTTGCAGTGAGCCGAGATTGCGCCACTGCACTCCAGCCTGGACGACAGAGTGAGACTCCATAAAAAAAAAAAAAAAAAGAAAAGGATATGATGCTGGCTGTGAAGCTCTGGGTCCTGTTAAAATCTTCTAAGCTCTGAGTCCTGCTAAAATCTTCTAAAGATATTGATTTTTGTTTGTTTGTTTTAGTAAGCAATCAATCTGGTCAGGCTCAGATCACAAGTTCTGTCATGCCTTCAGGGACAGTAATTCCAATATTTAGCTTACAAAGCCTTTGCTATGCTCTTTGGGTCTGTACATTACATGCAACACTCACGAGTTGTTCTGAGACCTTTGTGGTATTTTTATCATAGCTCATTTCTCAAAGCCTTAACTATGCTTTCTTGAGTAGTCCTCCCCTTATCTGCATGGGATGCATTTATAAGACCCCCCCCAGTGGATGCCTCAAACTGTGGATAGTACCCTATATATCCTATACAAGCACTGTGGCTATAACTTTTGCAGTTTGAGATGTGACAGCAAAACTAGTACAAAATTGTCTTCTCCACAATTTCACAAATAGAAGATTTGTCCTTATCATAGATTTTAGCAATCTCAGCATATGATTTTTTTATTTCCTTATTAAGTCAAAAACTTTCACCTTTTCACCTAAAGGAAGCACTTTATGGCTTCTCTTTGGTATATCCAAGTAGTCAGCATCACTACTCTTGTACTTTGGGGCCCTTATGAAGTAACATAGGGTTAGTTGAATGCAAGCCCTGAGATACATCAACAGTTGATCTGATAACTGAGATGGCTACTAAGTGACTAGTGGGCAGGTGTCTGATTTAACAGTGACTTCAAAGCAGATGTTATAAATATGTTTGAAGAATGAAAGGAAACCATGTTTAAAGAATTAAAGAAGAGTACGATGTAATTCATCAGAGAATATCAGTAAGTAGAAATTTTTAAGAAACCAAATTGAAATTCCTAAGTAGAAAATTATAATAATTGAAAAATTCGCTGGGGGAGTTCAATGGTAGATTTGAGCAAGGAGAAGGATCAGCGAACTTGTAGACAGATCAGTAGAGATTACAGTAGTATGTCCTTATCCATGGGGGATATGTTCCAAGATCCCCAGTGGATGACTGAAACCAGGATTAGTACCAAACTACATATACTATGCACTAATTTATTTTTCATTCTTCACAATTTCACAGGCAGAAGATTCATTCTAACCTTGGATCTTGGCAATTTCAGCATATAGCTTTTTTTCTTTCCTTATTAAATTGAGAATTTTCACCTTTTCACTCACAGGAAATATTTTATGGCTTCTCTTTGGTATCTCCTAATTGCCAGCATTACTACTCTTGTGCTTTGGAGTGATTATTAAGTAAAATAAGGGTTACTTGAATACGAGCACTGAGATATCACAACAGCAAATCTGATAACCAAAACAGCTAAGCTACTGAGTGACAACTGGGTGGGTGGGATAGACAGTGTGGATATGCTGCACAAAGTATGGAGTGAGACAGTGCAAGATTTCATCATGCTTCTCAGCAGTGTGTGCAATTTAAAATTTATGAGTTATTTCCAGAATTTTCCATTTAATATTTTCAGACTGTAGTTGACCATGGGAAACTGAAACCTCAGAAAGCAAAGCCAAAGAGGGGCCTACTGTACTCCACGTTCGTGCAGGAGTAGGGCTGACCCTGTTACTTACGTAGTTTCAAACACAGAATTAGGATCACCAGTTCTCTCCTACATGGGATTTCTACTACACTTTATGGTTTTTGTGGGCCCCCTTTGTTATGGCCAGAAGGATCAGGCTGTCTTAAAGATTTGCCTTATGCTGCCGTTCACTTCCAAGTAGTTGGGGCTGCCCTTGAGGTAAAATATCAAGAAAAAAAGAGAAATAGTATGAGGATTCCCCCACACACTTTCTTTCCAGTTCCTGTATTCAGAGAGACAGTGTTCTCTTTTATTCTTAGGAATCTTCACAGCTTGGCAGTGGCAGTGCAAATCCGTGTTTGGAGCTGGCCTTGGGGCACGGCCAGCAGACCAAAAAGAAAAGAAAAAAAAATCGGGATTTCCCTACACTTTCTGTGTGGCAGGAGCCCCTTTTCTTCTACACAGTTCTCAATTCAGCCTGCTTTTAAGTGAAAGCCAGAAGATAAAGGAGGAAAAAAGAAAAAACGAAACCCAAACTTATTGGTATGTCTTATTTCTTAAACTGCATGTTAGGCATAAAGATGTTCTTTTTACTATTATTCTTTAGACTTTATTCATACTTTATTCTTTTGTATGAATGAGTTACTTTGCAGAAGGAAATGAAGCAAAAACAAAAGAAAATAAAGATAAAAAACCTGGCCCATGACCATGGAAATTGGTCAAGTTCTGACTGAAGCACGTCCAAAATTGTTCTAGAGGGAACAAGAAAATTTTTATTATAATCTAGAATGTAAGGGATTTTCAGAAAAGAGAACTCCTGCTGAAGATGAGCTATAAATAAAAATTTATAAGCCATGACAGGAAATAAACCACCATGAGACAGAGTTTGTTTAGGTAGCAAGAGAGAAACAGCAACCTAAAAACAGAACAGACAAGAATAATTTCGCATAAGTATGTTTAAAATAATTAAAGAGGCAAGAGAAGGTAAAGAAACCACAGTAAAATGAACAGGGCAGTTTAAAATAAGAGAAAACAGATTTTTTAAAGAACCAAAGAAATATTCTAGAAATGATAATATAGTCATTGGGATGAAAAATTCAATGCAGATATTAAACAATGGATTAGCAAAGACTGGGAAAGAATTAATGAATTGGAACATAGATTTGAGGAAATCATCCAGAATGAAACACAAAAAGATGAAGAGGCATAAATCTTGTAAACACAGTTAAGAGATATGGATGACAGAATGAGAAATTAAAATATATGTCTAAATGAGAGCTCCAAAAGTAAAAAATAGAAAGAGCAAGGAAAGTCTGAAGATCTATAAATTGGAGACTTTAGACAAAGAAAGCATATTGACTTCTGAGCAGGATAAATAAAGCTAAACCATATTAACAGTTTTCTAACAATCTTCCATAAAATAAAAGAGGCAACACTTGCCCTTCTAATTTTACCCTAATATCAAAACCAGAAAAAGACATGAAAGAATACTTTGGACCAATATCCTTCATGAAAATAATACGTAAAAATCCTCACAAATTTAGCAAGTTGAATCTAGCAATTTATAGAAAAGATAACGATGGCAGTGGCTGGTGCCGTCACGCTGGCTGCAGCAGGGAGGCAAGGCTGGGACTGCAGACCCAGGCCTCCCACTCCACGGAGCAGCCAGGAGCCCACCCTCCTGGGCGGGGCTACAGCCGCCCAAACCGCAGCTGTAGATCGGAGCATCCCTGTGCTCTTGACGCAGGGCTGGGAGCAGACAAGATCTGCCCTCTTGGGTGCAGCTGCAGCCGCCCGACCAGCAGCTGCAGACCTGGGCCTCCCACTACACGGAGTAGGCAGGAGCTGGGGAGTCCCGCCCCTTCCGAGTTGGCGTGCAGGAGCTCCCTGGGTGCAGCCGCCACTGCCCTCTCACCCACAGGACCCAGGCATCTCTGTAGCCTGCACCCTCTGGGGCCTGGGAAGGCCCCCCAATCCCTGCAGGCTTGGGGTGTCTGCTCCTGCTGCCTGACCTCTCTCCTTTCCTGGAGCTGGCTCAGATCTTGGAGTGAGGTTGGGGTTGAGCCCTGGGGCCATGAATGGCAGCAGGAGGCAGGCAGATTATTGGGCGGAAGGGGGCAGGTCCCCAGAAAGGCCCTACCTTCAGTCCAGGGAGGGCCTGAAGGCTGGGGGCCAGCTGCCCATCCTGCAGACCAGTGTGGAGACTCATGGGGCCTCTTCCAGCAGCCCATGGCTACCCACGGACCAATCAGCATGTACTTCCTCTCCTCTGAGGTCCATAAAAGCCCTAGGCTCAGCCAGAGCAGGGCAGAAGCTGGCCAGAGGATGAAGAGGGTGGAGGCATTATGTAAGGACCAGCTGCAGAAAGGAGCTACCCTCTCTGCTGAGAGCTTCAGAGACAACCTGCGGGCAGAGAGGAACCACCTTATCCAGGGCCTGCTCTCCACTGAGAGCTGCAAACAACCGGACAACCAGTAGCAGAGAGGGGCTACCCTCTTCAGGGCCTCCTCTCTAATGAGAACTGAACACTGGACAGATGATCTTCCTACAGAGAGGAGCTACCCACTGTGGGTCTCCTCTGAGCTCTTGTAACACTTAATAAAGCTCATCTTCGTCTTGTTCACCCTTCACTTGTCTGCGTACCTTATTCTTCCTGGATGCAGAACAAGAATTTGGGCAAAGGTGCTGTGGTCACAAAGGTTTCTGGCCAGGAAATTGACATCCCAAAGCTCCCTGACAATAACATGATCAAATGTAGTTTATTGAGGGAATGAAACACTTGAAGAACAATCACTGTAATACACCACATCAATAAATTAGAAGAAAAACCATATGCTCATCTTCATAGATATAGAAAAAGCATTTGACAAAATGCAGCACTCACTCATGATAAAAAGTCTAAGCAAATTAGAAATTAAACTTCCTTAACTTGCTAAAGGGCATCTTTTAAAAATCTACAGCTAACTTCCTAATTGTTGTTGAAATACCCAATGTTTTCCCTCATAAATAGGAAATAAATAAAGGATTTCTGCTTTTGCCACTCCAACTCAATATTGTAGTGGCGGTCTTAGCCAGTGCAATAACACTAGAACAGAAAAGCCATACAGATTAGAAAGGAAGAAATAAAACTGTGTCTATTTGCAGTTTCACATAGAGATTTCAAATAGAATTAGTACCTATATATATTCATTAAATACTTCTCAATGTTGATAGTTATTAGTTAAGATTGTTGAGTTTATTAATATTTCACAAGAATAATAGAAGTCATAAGATATATTTTTAAAATAGTTTATAAATCAGAAAGTTAACAAATTCTTATGGCTTTTCTCTGAATTCTTTGTTTTGGTTACCTTTTCTTCTGAAAACTCTCTCATGACCTCTGCTGTCCATTTTTTGAACATAAATCATTTAATAAAATATTAATTGACATTTACATCTAGATGGTAAGAAATCCTCTGCCCTTCTGATTATTTGAGCCAGTTTTAGGAAACAATATATGCGAAGAAATGCTTTAAAATTGTTTTCTTATATAAATGTAATATATTTTCACTATTGATAACACACAAAAAATTGCAGTAACCTCTCATCATATCACTGCTTAAAGATAACCACTGTTATCAAGTAGTATATATCCCTCTGGAATTGTTTCTGTAAAGTATAATTCTATGTTAAATTTATTATTATTATTACACAATTGGGATCATACTGTACATGCAATTTTGTATCGATTCTTGTCACTTTATATATGGAATATTTCCCATATCAAGATATAATGTTTAAATTGTTGCATAATATATCAGATATATAATAATTCATGTAATACTCTCTTATTTGGGAGCATTTAACTTTTTTTTTTGAGACAGTTTCACTCTTGCTGCCCAGGTTGGAGTGCAGTGGTGTGATCGTGGCTCACTGCAACCTCCACCTCCTGCGTTCAAGCAATTCTCCTGTCTCAGCCTCCTGAGTAGCCGGGATTACAGGCATCCGTCACCATGCCCAGCAAATTTTTTTAATTTTTAGTAGAGACAGAGTTTCACCATGTTGGCCAGGCTGGTCTCGAACTCCTGACCTCAGGTGATCCACCCATCTCAGCCTCCCAAAGTGCTGAAATTACAGGTATGAGCCACTGCACCTGGCCAGGGAGCATTTAAATTGATGCAATTATTTTCTTTTACAAGTAACCCTATAAAATGTAATTTCTTGAGTATCCCTAATTTTATGCTTACATCCCCAAAAGTACAATTTCTGAGTCATGGAAAAAGTTTTTCATGCTTATTGCTGAATTGAACTCTAAAAATTTTGTACTAACTTAACACTCCTACCAGAAGTATATGTTCATGACCACAGAAATGACTTTTTAAAACTAAGATGTGAAAATATCTTAGAAACAAACTCTAAATAAGGAGAAAAAAGTTGTATATAATTTTCTACTTATGAGGTGACTAATTCCATTTTTTCTTCAAAGGTGTCAGGAAAATAGAAGGACATTTTGGTAGAGTGATAAAAGGGCCAGATCTTCTAATTGCTTAATCTTAATGTTTCTGAATCTGTTTCCTCATCTATAGTATGAGGAGAATAATTTCCCACTTAATTAGCGAGGATGCAGTGAGATGATGCATGTGAACATGGTTTGACAACTATGTCATATAGATGGAAGACATAACTTTTATTAATCACTGTTTATATGTGGACAGATTTGATACTCATTATACTGTTTTTAAATGTCCATAACTTTAAATATTTTATATCAATCTTAATAATAATTTTCTCCATTTTCAACCTCATGTGATCAGAAAAGTCAATTTTCAATCAATTCTATTTGTTTTTTGAAAAAGTAAAATAATGATTATGCTACATAGAAAATTATAGTTCAGTTGCCAATTCCATTAACTTAGTTTGTCTCAGAAAAGGAAAAATTACCATATAAACAGAATTATCTATTAAGAATTAATATTTAATCTAAAAATGTCTAGTGCCTCTACAAAAAATTTGAGTACATTCTCAACTTCCTTAAACCGGTGCCTTTTTCAAATTTCTTTTCAAAGTTACACCTGTCAGTTTTCACTAAAAAATAGTTTGAAGATTATTTTGAATAATTATAACCAATGAAACACAAAGGCAAGAATAGAACTATTGCAGTGGGCCCTTGCTGAACCTGAGCTAGAACCTATAATGAGTCAGTCCTCACTGAAGGAGGAATGAGGAGGGAAGAAGGACTAGAAAGACAGAAAAGAGGCAATGATAACTTAAGAAAACACTGAATTTTTAAAAAGATAGTGGCTGGCAGAGTACCTGAGACTTGTACCCAGGAGGGCGTTAGCCCAGTCTGTCTATCACGATTGCCCCAGGAATTCTAGTCATTGTACTTGGGCAAGAGCTTCAATTTTTTAAGGCACTTGCATTTTATGAAACGTTAGTGTTTGCAGGTGTCTTGGCTAAATAATTTAGGGAATAAATTTTAGGAGGAAGTAGCGGCACAGAAGGGGAGAGAGAAACCAGGCAGGAAAGAAGAAAATAAATCTTTCTGTTCCCATTACTTTACTTCCCATAGAATTATACAAGGTAAACACACACACACACACACACACACACACACACACACACACACCCCTTGTAGGGTCATTGAGAACCATCTTTCTTCATTTTAAAACTAAAGAAACAGGTCTAGGTGACACAGATGAAGCAGTGGCAGAGCCAGGAAAATAATCTGACCCTTGTCCCTGTTCTTTCCACCGCACCATGGTAACTCCCTTTTTTGTGTCTTTTTTTGTGTTTTGTTTTTAAACACTCTAAAACTGAGGATCATTTGTAGTCAAAGAGATCAATGCTATTCTCAAAACAAGTTCTGATCTCTCATAATTTTCTTGGTAACTCAGAATCAATGTTAAGTACGTTGAAATAAAAATGCAGTACTTTACACGGTAATTTTGTAGACTGTGCACCACGTTCCCATCCATTTTCTTACTTGATCCTTACCAAAACCCTTTGAGGCAAGGCAAGGCAAGTATTATTATCTTCATTTTTAAAGTGAGAAAATTAAAACCCAAAGAGTAAGGTCACTTAGGGTCAGGAAGGAGCCAGTACTCTGTTCCTATATTTGAAATATAGGAGGGAATACACTTCCAAAGAGGCAATTCCCTCAAAAAGCACCAAGAGTAAAGGCTCTTTACTCTCTTGCCAAGGCATTCTCTATCCCCTGGAGACGCCTGCACTAGGTTAGTGAAGCATGGGTCTTGACACCCACAGAGGTTACTCCTAGTTTGCACCTAGTTGTCATCTTAAAAAGCGCAGTTTCTTACCCCTTCCCTTGGTCCTGATCCTTATTTTAGGCTTTTTGGGATTTGGCCTCCTGGGTCTCACTTCGAAGCTCCACCCTCGCCAAACAAGAAGTCGCGTCCTTGGTATCCAAGGTGACCGCGCAGCTTTACCCACGTTGCCCCTTTCTTGCTTTCCATTGGCCAGTTGGACTCCTATGTACCGCCCCTCCAATAGCCAATGGTCTTGAGGCAAAGGGCGCCCGCCTTTCCCAGGGAGTCTAACACATGCCCTTTTACCCGGGCTCCCCTGCGCATTGCCTCCTGGGATATGTGGTTTCTAAGATGCCAGAGCTCTACGATGTTCCACCCCTTTACAACTACCTATCCCGTCCGCCTTAGCGAAAGGGGCGGGCGTAGGCTAGGAGTCCGGGTCAGAGTTTAGAGCTTTCAACTTGCAACTTGCCTCTGGGGCTTGCGTGGCTGATGTTTAAATTGCCTAGTCAAGCGAACCGGCTCCCTCTTGCTTCAGCAAACCCTGACAGACGTCTCCTATTTGACTTGAGGCGGCATAGTGGCCAAGTCGATTGGCCGTGGCAAGTGACCCTCCCTGTAGCTGAAGTGTTCTAAGGACTGGAGAGAGGGGCGCGCCATGCTTGCCCCCTGCTCAGGTTGGGAGCTTGGCTGCCTCCGTCTCTGTCTCCGTCAGGTCCGATTGTGGGCTGGCACTGGGCGCTGGGCTTCCTGGGCTTGCCAAGCCAGGCCGTACGGCTCAGGTCGGGGCAAGCCCTGGCCCGGATCGGAGGCTGAGGTCCCTCCGCCTGGCCCGGCGCGCCGGACTCTAAAGGAGTGGACGCTGCAGGTGAGCCCGTTCGGTCGGCTGCGGGCGCGGCTCCCGTGCCACCTGGTCGTGAGGCCCTTGGACCCCCTCACCTACCCGGATGGCGACCGCGTGCTGGTCGCGGTGTGTGGCGTGGAGGGCAGCGCGCGGGGCCTGGACGGCCTGCAGGTGAAGTACGACGAGGCTCTGGAGGAGATGGCCATTTTGTCTGACACTATCGACCCCCAGGCGTTCGTGGAGGTGAACGCGCCCCTGAAGTTTGGCAAGTGAAATGAAGTGAAAACGGGTTTGGGTCCCAGGGCACGCACAGTGAACTTACTAAATTTGGTCGACTTGCACTTTTAATTGGTCCTGGCTTTCTAAACCTAATTTACAGTTGGCACCTTCGGAAATGCACCTTTTCCTCTGTTCTATTCTTGAGTATCCGAGTAGTATTTAAAAATTAGGTTGCCTAACTAAAAATTTGTTATAGAAATTTTATACATCGAATGGAAACATGATTTGGTATAATCCAGGTCAAATTATATTTCTGGAGCCGCGTGTGTTCTCCTTTATCCCGTTGTCATTAGCAAACTGGCTTATTTTTCAAGGTTGAAGTTTCTTGACAATTCATTCAATGGTATGGCAGTCCATCTACATTTCCCCTTACTCACAGCCTGGGGGTGTGTCCCAAAACAGCCCTGTCAATAGGATGTTCCGTTTATCACCTGGTTTGAGTATTTGGTTTGAGACAGGCGCCCAGCTTCTTACTGTTATGTTTCCATTCTTTTTGGCCTAAGTTTTCCATGAGTAGCAAGCTTTGAAGAAAAACACATAGTAAGCCTGCCTAGGAAACTTCAATAATAATGCCTGCAAAATAACCTTTCCTAGGTTTTTGGGTTCTGCGTTATTTCCTAAATGGCAAGCCACTGTGTACACACACTTTTCTAGGAAGGGCTCCCCAGACTGTCATTCTAACTGCAACTGAAGGAAGATATTGATGATGATGATAATAATAATAGCATTTAGCATTTTTAAGATCATCTTTTATAATGCTTACAGTTGCACCAAATAGCAGATACTGTAGTCCTCCCTTATCCACCGTTTGGCTTTCTCAGTTTGTTACCTGCCTCAACTGTTGTAGGAAAATATTAAGATATTTTGGCAGATCACAGTAATATAACTTATTTCAGTATATTGTTATAATTGCTTTATTATTGTTGTTCATCTCTTACTATGCCTAGTTTATAAATTAAACTTGGTCATTGATATGTATATAGGAAAAAACATAGAATATATAGGATTTGGTACTATCTGTGGTTTCAGGAATCCAGTGGGGCGGGGGTGGGTCTTGTCTACTTTAAGAGAAATCATCAATATTTATGTTAATTCCAAATTAAATATCAGTGTTTTTAATTTTTAAAATTTGTATACAGAGATGCCTGCAGTTACATCTTAAATAGACAGCCAAGGATGGCATTTGTGATTCCTTATTTTCCAAACTTTCTTCATATACCACTTCCATTTGTCCACAATCTTGTGGGGGTTTGTTTTTGAGACTGCATCTCACTCACTCTTTCACGCAGGCTGGAGTACAGGGGCACAATCATGGCCCACTGCAGTCTCGACTTCACGGTTTTAAGTGACCTTCTCACCTCCGCCTCCTGAGTAGCTGGGACTACGGTGTATGCTACCATGCCCAGCTAATATTTTTATTTTTTGGTAGAAATGGAGTTTTGCCACATTGCCCAGGCTGGTCTTGAACTCCTGGGCTTCAGGTAATCTTCCTTCCTTGGCCTCCCAAAGTGCTAGTATTACAGGCATGAACCACTGCTCATGGCCTGATCTTGTAGTTTTAATAGTATATATTAGGTTTTTCAAAGTTGTTCCCATTTTTAAAAAATTACTTCAAATACCTTGTGATATAGCTGCATGATAATATTTTCATTTTCTAGGTATGAAAGGTTAGACATAGGATTTGAAAACCTAAGTCATGATCATATATACTGGGGAAGAGGCTTCTACAGTCTTTCACAGGAGTACTTACCAGAATTGCAGTCTCCTTTACTTCCCATCTATGTTAGTTCTCTTTAGATGATTTAGGCCAGTAGAAATAACTGCTCTGTTTCTAAAAACTGGCAGAAAGGCTATTGTATTTGGTCCCGTTGCCATGATAGCAGACCCCTTACCTTTAGAGTATGCCCTTTCCAGGATTCGGCAATATTATGGACATAACTGAGGAGTTGGATTTCTGGGGGTACTAAAATGCTTTGGAGCTTATAAATTGCAGTACTAACGTGCTTTCTTCTTTTTTTACTTCTAGGTTTAGATATCAAGTCATCAGGGTCTGGCTGTGTAAAAGTTCAAAGTATTGAGTGTGATAATTGCAAAATTGAAACAGAGCATGGGACTAGCGTCTTGCAGTCTGTTAAGGTATAGCATTTTTCTAATTTTATTTCACTGTTATTTTTTTAAAACCCTTAAGCTATGAATCGTACTATCAAACTCAAGAGATTCTTCTATTTTTCAGAACATTGTCATTTATTCATCTCTCAGAAAGTCCTTGGCAAACATTTTGTCTTGAAATCAGTTCTAGTAAAGTACAGAGGTTATAGCAGTTTTGAGGTTTTGCCTCAAATTTCTTTTTCATTTAATTTCAAAGTGTACAGTGATACTAATAGTATTTTCCTAGTATTCTGAAATCTTACTAAAGAAATTTTAGTTTCCATGAATGATTTTCTTCTATTTTATTAAAGAGTAAGGCAGAATCTTTATGCACTGTAAATGTGCTTAAATATTAGATTACTTTAATCACATTTTTAATGTACTAGGTAGCTCATTACTTAAGGATTAAGTAGTTATTTGTGCAAAGTAACATATGATTCATCTTGTTTTGTAATTAACTTTTTTTTTTTTTTTGAGATGGAGTCTTACTCCATTGCCAGGCTGGAGTGCAGTGGTGCAATCTTGGCTCACTGCAACCTCTGACTCCCTGGTACAAGCAATTCTCCTGCCTCAGCCTCCTGAGTAGCTGGGATTACAGGCATGTGCCACCATACTCAGTTAAGTTTTGTATATTTAGTAGAGATGGGGTTTCACCATGTTGGCCAGGATGGTCTTGATCTCCTGACCTTGTGATCCGCCCGCCTCAGCCTCTCAAAGTGCTGGGATTACAGGCATGAGCCACTGCGTCTGGCTGTAATTAATTTTTTTTATTTTTTAATTTTTTTTGAGACAGGGTCTCACTCTGTCACCCAGGCTGGAATGCAGTGTGTGATCTTGGCTCACTGTAACCTCAACCCCCTAGGCTCAAGCGATCTTCCCACCTCAGCCTCCCAGGTAGCTGAGACCACAGGTGGGCGCCACTATGCCTGCCTAATTTTTTTTAAATGTTTTTTTTGTAGAGACAGGCTCTCACTGTATTGCCCAGGCTGGTCTTGAACTCATGGACTCAATTGATCCTCCTGCCCTGGGCTCATAAAGTGCTGGGATTACAGGTGTTAGTCACCATGCCTGACCTATATTTAATTTTTTAAAAATTAGACTGGTGTCAGTTGTAAATAGTTTGAAATACCTCTCTGATAGGTACTAGCTTATCGTTACTCTTAGTGCTTCTTGCATTTGCATAGTCAAAACTTGATACTTTTGTGAACTTTGAAAGCATGCAGTTTTGTTGAAGTCAGTCATCTTTGCTTCATAATTGCAAAATATTTTCATTTTTAGATTTCTAAACACTAGTTAGAATAATTTGATGCATTTTTAATTTTTACATTTTTTTCTTTCATCCACCTTTATTTGCGTATCTGCTATCAGCATCTGTCCACATGTGAATCATTTCAAATAAATTTAGTGGCACAAATATCATAAAAGATTCACATTACCATCACAAGTCCTTTTAGCACAATGAGTTGGTTCAGATTCTTGTTGTAAAACATTGTGCAATAAGGTCTTCATGTTGAATGACTAACTGGGTGAGGATATCATAATTCTTTTTTGTCCTTAGAAATATTTTGTTCAGTCGTTGATACTTAAGTTTCAGAAAACTAATCTAGACTTGTCCTCTGAAGACTCAAGAGTGTGAGATTTCCAATTTCATGATCAAAATTAGAATCTAGTATACTGCTGTCTCTGCATTTATGTTTTGATTAATCTGATAGTTCTGAAAGATCTTTCTCTGTTGATTTTCTTCTTTTATGCCATTGTAGGCATAAAATTAGAAATGGTTTCTTAGCCTTGGCACTATAAACCTTTTCAGCCAGGTAATTCTTTGTTGTGGGGGCCTGTCCTGTGCAGTATAGGATGTTTAGCATCATCTTTGGCCTCTACCTTTTAGATGCCAGTAGCATGCTCCTCAGTTGTGACAAGGGAAAATGTCTCCAGACCTTGCCAAATGTCTTCTGGAGATAAAATCATCTCCAGTTGAGAATGATTGCTTTATGCAAGTCCATCATTCTTCTGTTTTCTTATTATTTTAGTGTTTTTAAAAAACATATTTGGGAATAATTTATGAATAATGATGAAATAACTCCTAGGATGATGAATTAGCAAAAAAATAAAATAAATGAAATAAGAACACTATTATCCCATAATGTATTTTAGATTTATAAGAGTCCAGTGGACCGATAATGGTAATTACAGGTTAGAATGAGTTTTGTTCTATTTTTTTAAAAGTAAGTACATTTTCTATTTGTTCTTGAAAGACCTCCCAAGAAATAACAGAAATCATAAAATATCAGTTCTTACAAATAAAATAGCTCAAAAAAAAAATTCATGAAAAATTAGGCTTGTGGATACTAATGATATACCAAGGGTTAAGAGAATTATCATTGAGATCATAGGATTTAACTAACTTCAGTTCACAAATGAGAACACTTTGGTCTCTGGTTTAAGTTTTAAGTATCATACAATATCATTACCTTGAATTAGTGATCACCTGTTAATATGTTTCTCTTTCATTAACTTAAGGACTTGAAATATAGTTGATCTACCTAATAAAAAAAATTTTTTTTTTGAGATAGAGTCTCCCTCTGTTGCCCAGACTGGAGTGCAATGGCACGATCTCAGCTCACTGCAACCTCCTCCTCCTGGGTTCCAGTGATTATCCCAGCCACAGCCTCCCGAGTGGCTGGGATTACAGGCACCTGCCATCATGCTCGGCTAATTTTGACCAGGCATGTTGGCCAGGGTTAGTCTTGAACTCCTGTCCTCACATGATCTGCCCACCTTGGCCTCCCAAAGTTCTAGGATTACGGGTGTGAGCCACCATGCCCGGCCCTACATAATAAAATTTTTATAGCAATAACAATAACTACTGTTAATAAGTCCTTATTATGTACCAGGAATCTTAGCTAAACCTTCATTTAATGCTTGAATTTTCTCCATTTTATGAAGGAAGAAACTAGAAGGCACCAAGAGATTGAGGAACTCACTTGCGTTCACATAGATAAAAAAACTGAGCTGGGATTTGACCTTGGGTCGTTCTGATTTCCAAGCTCATGCTCTTTCCGCCTTTCTTTATTGTCCAGGCAAAACATATGGTAAGACCACATTTGTGCAGCATCCTTAAGAATAAGATAAGTGCCGGGCGCGGTGGCTCACGCCTGTAATCCCAGCACTTTGGGAGGCCAAGGCGGGTGGATCACAAGGTCAGGAGATCGAGACCATGGTGAAACCCCGTCTCTACTAAAAATAGAAAAAATTAGCCGGGCGTGGTGGCGGGCGCCTGTAGTCCCAGCTACTCAGGAGGCTGAGGCAGGATAATGGCGTGAACCCGGGAGGCGGAGCTTGCAGTGAGCCGAGATTGCACCACTGCACTCCAGCCTGGGCGACAGACCGAGACTCTGTCTCAAAAAAAAAAAAAAAAAAAAAAAAAAGAATAAGATAAGTGAACTTTTTTTTTTTTTTTTTTTTTTGAGACGGAGTCTTGCTCTGTAGCCCGGGCTGGAGTGCAGTGGCCGGATCTCAGCTCACTGCAAGCTCCGCCTCCCGGGTTTGCGCCATTCTCCTGCCATTCTCCTGCCTCAGCCTCCGGAGTAGCTGGGACTACAGGCGCCCGCCACCTCGCCCGGCTAATTTTTTGTATTTTTAGTAGAGACGGGGTTTCACCGTGTTAGCCAGGATGGTCTCGATCTCCTGACCTCGTGATCCGCCCGTCTCGGCCTCCCAAAGTGCTGGGATTACAGGCTTGAGCCACCGCGCCCAGCCGATAAGTGAACTTTTTAGGCAACAGACCCTTAACTAATTGAATGTCACACATTTGTAGTTTTTAAATGCAGTGTAATTTGTTTTCTAAATAATTTCTGATTTATTTAAACATTTAACTATTTGGTTTTATGTTTTTAAAAATTTTATAATCAATTTCACATTTTTTTGGGAATTACATGAGCTTTAAATTATAACAGTAGCTCTTATTATTTTTGAACCTTAGACCTCTTAGAAAATCTAATAATTATCTCCTTAAGAAAAAAATGCACATATCTATGAAGTTTTGCTTATAATTTTGTAAGTTCATGTGAGCTTGGTTAAGAGTTCTTGACTTAAAACAACAAGTGTGCTCCTCCTGTCGCCCAAGATGCCGAAAGGAAAGAAGGCCAAGGGGAAGAAGTTGGCTCTGGCCCCTGCTTTTGTGAAGAAGCAGGAGGCCAAGAAATCAGTGAATCCCCTGTTTGAGCAAAGGCCTAAGAATTTTGGCATTGGACAGGACATCCAGCCCAAAAGATACCTCACCTGCTTTGTGAAATGGCCTCGCTATATCAGGTTGCAGCGGCAGAGAGCCATCCTCTATAAGCAGATGAAAGTGCCTCCTGCGATTAACCAGTTCACCTAGGCCCTAGACGGCCAAACAGCTACTCAGCTGCTTAAGCTGGCCCACAAATACAGACCAGATACAAAGCAAGAGAAGAAGCAGAGGCTGTTGGCCAGGGCCAAGAAGAAAGTTGCAGCCAAAGGGACCTCCCCACTGAGAGACCACCTGTCTTTCGAGCAGGAGTTAACACCGTCACCACATTGGTGGATAACAAGAAAGCTCAGCTGGTGGTGATTGTGCACAACATGGATCCCATCGAGCTGATTGTTTTCCTGCCCGTCCTATGTCATAAAATGGGGGCCCCTTGCTGCATTATCAAGGGGAAGGCAATACTGGGATGTCTAGTTCACAGGAAGACCTATACCATTGTTGACTTCACACAGGTTAACTCGGAAGACAAAGGAGCTTTGGCTAAGCTGGTGGAAGCTATTGGGACGAATTACAATGACAGATACAATGAGGTCCACCGTCACTGGGGCGGCAATGTCCTGGGTCCCAAGTCTGTGGCTCACATTGCCAAGCTCGAAAAGACAAAGGCTAAAGAACTTGCTACGAAACTGGGTTAAGTGTACACTGTTGAGTTTTCTGTACATAAAAGTAATTAAAAAATAAAAACAACAAGTGCTTTGGGGATAGTCTTTTCAAAGGCTTATCACATATTTGATAAGGAGTATATTAAATATAATTTGACTTCAGACTCATGTCTCTGGACATAACATAGTTAACTGTGCTATAATACAGACCTTTTTTTTTTTTTTTTTTTTAAGAGACAGGGTCTTCATGTGTTGCCCAGGCCAGAGTGCAGTAGCACGATCCTAGCTCACTGAATCCTCAAACATCTGGGCTCAAGTGATCCTCCCAAATAGCTGGGAAATACAAGCATGTGCCACCATGCCTGGCTTTTTTTTTCTTTTTTTTTTTTTTTTAAAGAGAAAGGTTCTTGTTATATTGCCCAGGCTGGTCTCAAACTCCTGGCCTGAAGTGATCCTCCCACTTTAGTGTCTCAAAATTCTGAGATTACAGGTATGAACCACTGCACCCCAGCCAAGATCTTCTTAAGAATGAGTAATTTTGCCCTCTTCACTAAATTTTCTGAAATTTACTCCTGGGCTATTTTACCTAAGGTTTTACTATTTTTCCTCCTAAGTAAAGCAACTAGAAGCCATATAGTTGTTTTGAGTTTTTGTCTCCCTGCTTTTTAGATATTTCTCTGCAATTGCTGATGATAGTGGTGAGTTTCCTTTGCTATTTTTTTCCCTCTGCAGCTTCTGCTATTTACCTATTATCTCTTTATAACTGTAACAAAACTAAAGACATATATAATGATTAAGGGAAAATAAACTACTCTAAAAAAAAAAAAAAACAGGCTAGGCCGGGTGCAGTGGCTCATGCCTGTAATCCCAGCACTTTGGGAGACCGAGGTGGGAGGATCACGAGGTCAGGAGATCGAGACCATCCTGGCCAACATGGTGAAACCCCATCTCTACTAAAAATACAAAAAATTAGCCGGACATGGTGGTAGGTGCCTGTAGTCCCAGCTACGTGGGAGGCTGAGGCAGGAGAATCGCTTGAAACCGTGAGGCGGAGCTTGCAGTGAGCTGAGATCACGCCACTGCACTCCAATCCGGGCAACAGAGCGAGACTCCATCTCAAAACAAAAACAAAAAACAACAACAGACCAAACATCTAATGGCTCATATATAATATGAGTTTATTTCTTACTTGTGTCCAGGTGTGTGGGTGGGTCTTTTTCATTCAGTGATTCCAGGTTCCTTCCATCTTCCGGCTCTGCCATCTTTTAGAGCCTTGTTATTCTCTGGACCCACTTGGTGGAATGAGAAGAGCACAGAGAAGGCACAACTTGTTCTAAAAGCACCAACCTGGAAATGGCATATAGCATTTCCACTTACGTTCCCTTAGTAAGAGCTTAACAACACATAAGAGGTAAAGGAAGCTGGAAAATGTGGTCTTGCCATGGGTCAAGCTATACTGTTTTACTTTGGGAAAAAATGGATTTTGGTGAGCCAATAGTAGTGTTTGCCATAGTTTCCATGTCCAAAACCAAGTCACTGACACACACATACTTTTGTCTTCTGTCTTGCAGAATAGGCTAACTGGCTTGTGACTGCTGTTTTGTGCTCGGAGGCACTTTTACTTAGTTTCTGGGATGTGTTGCGCTAGAAGGTTTAAGTGGGCTGTTACCCTAAGTGTATTCTGTCCTTCAGACCACTCCAGCCTTAAGCATGTTGGCTTTGGAATCGTACAGAGCTTGATTCTAATTGTTACTTTCGGTTTTGGGTTTTTTTTCTGTGTCACCCTGATAAAGTGATTTACCTTTCTGAATCTTGGTATTCTTCCTCTGTAAAATGGGGAAAATGTAATATTTCTCTCTCTGGTTTGTCATGAGGATTAAATGATAGTTCATGTGAAGTAGCTAACATGGTATCTGGTGCAGAGAAAATGCCAAGTAAGTGATAACTATTATTGTTATTAATGATGAACAGTAACAATGATTATTATTGTCATCTTCATCACTGTGGATATTTAGTTAGTTGGTCACAGTGATTTATTTAGTTAGCTGGTCACAGTGATTTTTGATTCCCAAGTCCTTCTTCAGTGAAGCTACCAGAATACCCAAGTATCTCTTGTTTTTCCCTTTGAGTCCAGGTGGCTTATTTAACCCCTTTAATAGCAGTTGACATTTTTTTCCAGTTGATGTCATTATTCGAAGCAGTGAGTTTCTATATCATTCCTTATTCTTCTTTTGTTGCTTTGTCAGTATTAATACAGAAATGTTGAAAATATTTCACTAGTGTAAGTCAAACTTACTCTCTTTTTCACTATATGTATTTTTTAATTTGTCTTTCAGGGTCAAAAATTGCATGTTCAAACAAAAGGAGGCAAAGTGATCTGTCTGGGAACAGTTTATGGAAATATAGATATTCATGCATCAGATAAAAGTGTAAGATTGCAACTTTCTTTTTTTTTTTTTTTTTTACTAATTGCAACTTTGCTTCCATTTGGCTCACCAAGTGGGTAGGTTCTACAAAGTTCGTAGCATAACATTCCCTTTTTAATGCATTTTAGTTCATAAGTAAATTCAAATTTGAAATTGAAGTGATTAAATAATATACAACTTAAGTTTTAGTTTGTGGTTTAATACTTTTGACAGTTACTTAGTTCCTAATCAATAAAAACTTAAATGCTTACTATTTAACTCTAGTTCTGAAAAGACTTTTATTTTTATGATCATAGATTAAAATAGATCATTAAGTAATATCACCAGTAACTGGATTGGATTTTTCTTGTGTTAGGTTTATTTGAGTATTTTCTAAGACCTTTTTACTTCGCCCTTAGGCAAGTTGAGGGGTGTTTCAAAACTCAGCTTTCTTCGGTATTTTCCACAAGGTGGCACCATTAGATAGCTTTACTGCTCTCTCAGAGCTTTTTTGTTTTTAGCAGCTATTGGGATTTTAGTTGTTATAGAAAGATAGTTTGTATTTTTTAATCAACTCCTTTTGTAGCCTTTGGTCATTTAGCATAGTATTAAGAGTAAAGGTATAATTTTGGCATTATAAATTGTCATTTAAAATATGTGATTGATAATATATCTTTGAGAAAAAGTTTCCTTTTATTTTACATTTACACAATTTGCAAGAGTCTTTTTGTTTCCTATAAATTTGCTAAATTCTATAGTCAGCTTTATTTTCAGATAATTGGTGGAGAAGAGTTGTGAGCATATTGTATATGTAGATTATTGTTGGCATAATTAAACAAGATAGATTATAACAGTAATTGTTTCTGTTGTTTTATCTTCCTTCACCTTCCTACAAATTTGCTAAATTCCATAGTCAGCTTTATTTTCAGATAATTGGTGGGGAGGAGTTATGAGCATATTTTATATGTAGATTATTATTGGCATAATTAAACAAGGTAGATTATAACAGTAATTGTTTCTGTTGTTTTATCTTCCATCACCTTTCTCTCAGACCCCGTGGGAGGTTGTTCAAACCTAAACATTTAAAAATACTCTGTAAATTAAACTAGGAAAGTGTTGAAAGACACTGTGTGGCCTTATACTGCAGCTTTTTTGAGATGGCATTTAGTTTTACTTTTTAGATTGCTGTGGTCTTGGAGGTGCAAGAGGGAAATTAGACAAGTTTACAGCCCCTTCAAACTCAGTAAATGATGGCTAATGTTATTGAAATAAGTTACTAGAATATTGTAACATTTATAATAAAATATAAGTATTAAAGAATTTAAAATCTTAATCATTTGCTACTTTGAATATCTTGGCTACTGTTTCCTCTCAGTTATTTATTTGTTCCAATGTTTATGGCTTATTGAATATTCATGTATTTTACTTGCTATTATACAATTTTATTTCTTGATTGAGTTTTGTTATGTACTAAAGAATCAGTCTAGGTGTTTTTTTCTATTTTTATTATGTATAGTATTGATTTTTAATGTATAATTCTAAGTTTGTAGTTTTTATAAAACATAAAATACTTGTGAAATCTATTAACTTTTAATATACAACTTTCATAGAAATGTGATTTGGATATTTGAGAGACAAACATAGTGAATTGGTTAAGAGCACAGAATACATTGAGAGCCAAACCACCTGTGTTTGAATTCTGGCTCCACCATTCACTAAGCTCTATAACTGGACAAATTACTTAACCTTTGTGTGTCTCAGTTTTTTGGAAAATTGGATAATAGTAATAGAACTAACTCAAAAAATCTTCTATTAAGAGGATTAAATGAGTTAATACAGGTAACGTACTTAAAACAACATCTGGCCCATAGCTAAGTCTAATGTAATGCTTACCACGATGATGATGACAAAGGTAAAGGAATCACAGGAAAGATAACTTGACCAGTTCTAGACCTACCAGTTAGCTTCCCTGAGACTGTTTCATTATTCAGCAAACAGGATGGTGATATTTGCTTTGTCCACTTAACAAGATTGTGAGAATCAAATGAGCACTATAAATAATAGCATCATTATTCTACATGGCTGTTTTTAAATTGTATTAATTTTAGTGTCTAAGTTTAGTTTTATAACTTAACAAAGAACACAGAAACCCATTTTGTCTGACTATTTGGTGAATCGATGACATAGTTGTCAGTTTTCCTCTCAGTCTGGGCTACAAAGCCCCAGTACTTCCTTAAAACTTGATTTTCATTATTTGTAAGAACTACGTATGTGTATTTATGTATATTCATAATAACTAAATGAAAAATTTTTCTTTTCATGTAGAAAAGAAAATTTATAGCAATACCTCTGTCAGGAAGGTACTGATTTTTAAATCTACTTTTTGTTCTGTCATTAAATAGGTAAATTTAAATTCCTTCCGTTTAGTTTGGTGGAAAGCTACTGCCTTATTAGAGGTCAAGTGGAAAAGTTCTAGAAATAATAGAATATTCACTACATTAATGTACTAACAGAGAGAAATCATGATAAATCAATAGAATCAGATAAAGTATGTGCTAAAATTCAAAACCTATTCATGATTTAAATAGCAAAAACAATAAAACAAAGTTGAAATAGAAGGGAATGTCCTTAATCTGATAAAAATCATTTTAAAAATATCTATAGCAAACATCATGCTTAATGGTGAAATGTTGTAAACTTTTCTTTTGAGAACAGGAATAAGACAAGGATGCCTGCTATCCCATTGCTTCTGCTAGCTGCTATTCACTGTTGAATTGGGGGCCTGAGACAGATGGTTAAGGCAAGAAAAAGAAGGAAAAAGCAGGAAAAAAAGTATTAATATAAGGATTGGAAGGGAGGAAATGAAGCCATCACTTGTAGACAGTATAGTAACACATATATAATTTTTTAAAGTACAGATAAATTATTAGGATTAGTGAGTTTAGTCAAGTTGTTGGATTAAGATCAAATACAAAGTTAATTAGGATAAAATGAAATTTTAAAAGATACCTTGTACAATAGCACTTAAAAATATGTAAAAGGAATAAATCTAATAAAAGATTAAGAATTTTATATAGGACATATAAAACATTATTAAGAGAAATTAAAGGAGACGTAAGTCAATGGGGGAATATATTGGATCTATTCCATATTCTACAGAGAATGCACTATTGCTCAGAATCTCGTAATTAGAGGTAGGGAATCACAGTCAATAAAGTGATTGTGTACTAGGTAGTAACATTTTATGTAGTTACCCGCTAATTCCACAGGGAACATTTTGGCTTTTTACCAGTCTTTGTTTTATAATGAACTGATTAGTATTTCTCTTACTAGGCTGTTACCATAGATAAACTGCAGGGAAGTTCTGTTACTATATCTACTGAAGATGGTTTGCTGAAAGCCAGGTATCTTTATACAGAATCATCATTTCTGTCTTCTGCTGCTGGGGATATTACATTAGGAAGTGTTCATGGTAAGCTGACAAAGGCATGATACATCTCAGACTTTCCACATAGCATAAATTTTAAGAGATGACTCTCTGTAGTTGAAAAAGGATCAGGAAACTGGCCTTTTAAATAATGAAATGCAGACTAACCATCTTTTTAAAAAAATGTAAAAATAAAATGACTCATAAAGCTAATTTAATTTTATTTGGGCAAGAGATTAAAGATTATGCTGTTATATATGGAACTAATAGTAATTCTAATTTTTAATGCATTTCTTTTTTCTTTTTTTTTTTTTTTTTTTTTGAGACAGAGTCTTGCTCTGTTGCCTAGGCTGGAGTGCAGTGGCATGATACTGGCTCACTGCAACCTCCACCTTTCAAGTTCAGGTGATTCTCCCACCCTAGCCTCCCGAGAAGCTGGGACTACAGGTGTGCGCCACCATGTCCAGCTACATTTTGTATTTTTAGTGGAGATGGGGTTTTGTCATGTTGCCCATGCTGGTCTCAAACTCCTGGGCTCAAGTGATCCACCCCCTTGGACTCCCAAAGTGCTGGGATTACAGGTGTGAGCCACACTGCATCCAGCCTGTGTTTTCTTACAATAGGAAACAAATAGCAAGAAATATATGCAGGAGATGAAGTAAAAGCAGTGTTAGGTAAAGATGGGTACTGAGTGATTGCTTTTATGTTAACATAAGAAAGCTGAGGGTTAAATTAATGAAACATTTGGTGGAATGTAATTATAGCAACGCTGATACTAATTTTGTTTTAAATGTTTTGTGTGCATTTGTACTGGCACCAGGTTTTCTCAGCACCCTGTTGTTTCCATTTTCTTTGATAAATATCCTCTTGTGATTTCTAAATCCTGTCTCTGCAAGAAATATTACATAGTTAATGTTTGTATTATTGAAGGAAAATAAGAAGAGTATAATGATGAGGTAATATGGCAAAGGGCATGCGTGTGTTCAGTGTCACTCAGCCTGCTTCTTGAATTTCCACAGAGCAGATGATTCAAATCCAAGTATGTTTTCTGAAATATATACAGATAGAATTAATAATCACTAATCCAGTATAAAACATCTGCTAAATGCCTTTTGGACCATATTCCAGGAAGTACAGATTCAGACTTTTTCCATATATGGTCCACTCATTTCACCTCTATAGTAAAGCTTGATATTGGTATCTGTATACTCTGGCAAAACCCTCAGATTTTAGTTGTGAGCAAGAGTTACAGAGTGGCATTAGAAAGCATGGTTAGTGCTAATCATGCTATGTAGCAATTTGGCAAGTAGTCTTCTAAAAAAATATTTTTAAAAAGCATACTTATATGCTTGAAATAGTTCTTGAGCCTCAATTTAATGGTTAAACCTCAAGCATTCTTACAAGGTTAAGGTAATATTTGAACCCAAAATAGTTTAAGTACATATGGAGCTGTATCCAGATGAAGCAAATGGTGTTGTTACTTATTCATTTATTTCTTTTTTATTCAGTTGTACATTAAGTAGATCTGGTCATTTGTAACTCTTCATATTTTAAAAGTGACTTTTATATAAGCATTGCATTTCTAACTATCTTAATCATAATGAAAAGTACAGTGCTTAATGTATTTAGTAGCTTTTAGTGGAGAACAATTCCTTATCAAGTCAGACGTAGATTAACATCCCCAGGAAAAGCAGCTCTGTTCTCTGCAATGCTTTACACCATGTTAACACTAAATTCATAATGTTTCTTTCTTTGCATTCTTTTAAGTTAGATAAATTGAATTTGGTACGGTTTATCATTAATTGCCTACATGGTAGTAAAACAGGTGGTCTTTTTTGAAGCAGTCCTCAAAGTACTCTAAGTCTGTTGATTACTTAAAGTAGCTAAAATGGAAATACATTGCTAGAAAACAAAGTTAATTCCTTAGCCTTAATAAAGCCTTTTTATATTTACTGACCTTTAATATGAAATCAGATACCTTTCCTTAGTTGGTTTAAATCTAGATCCTCTTTTGGACTATTGTTTCAGGTTGAATTTCCCTGAAAGCAGACACTCTGAAATGGAAATTTGAGCACAGCAGATTTACTAGGCAGGCCTCTTGGGACCAATGCCATGTAAAGGAAGAAAGCCAGATTTCCATGGGAGAAGCTGGACTGTGATACAGTTTCAGTAACCCACACGGAGAGCTCTGAAGCTGGGATGGTCCCTCAGAGTTGTCTCAAGTGGGGTGAGAGGAGCTGGACATTTATATCCCCAATCATTAGATGCAAGCTGCCCCGGGAAGGAGTATGATCTTGGCCCGAAGTGGCTCCTATTCCCTAGGTAATTCCCAAAGAGGGCTGACAGCTGAGGGCTGTCTGCCAGCAGTACTCCCAATAGCTAGGAAAATAAGCCCTCAGTTATGATGGGGGATCTGGATGAGGAATACAGCATCCACTACAGTTATATTTATTCATTCATTTGACACATTTATTGACCACCTACTGTGTGCCATATTTCCAGGCACCAAGGGTGCAAAGTTGGGCAGGAAATGAAACCTGTCGTTAAAGAACTCAGAGTAGAAGGATTAAATACACTTTCTTATTTTCTCAGTCACTACCATCGCCTTTGGGATGTGACTTCCCACCTCATTTCCAGTGGTCCATTATCACCCTGCCTCAATGCAATGAACTCTTTTAGTTGTTTCTCACAGCTTCTTTTGTAATACTAGTACAGCAATGAGAAGGAGTAGGGGAAGGGAATATTTAATCCAATTTCAAATTATGGTTACTTTCACAGAAGTAACTGTAGAAAAACTTCCATGATCAGCCTTGCTTTCTCCACCTAGTCCTTGACCCTCACTCTGCTTTGTTTTTTCAGCATATACAAGAGAGAAATAAGACAGGAAACCCCTCTTCATTCCATGGACACACCCCAGTGCATCGACTTTTAAAAAATCACTCTTCAGGCACATCTAAGTTTCTTGCCTTCCTCTCCTCTGTCACCTCTATTTCCATCCTTGTCCTAAGGGATTATTGCATGAACATGCGTTTGGAGTTTGTAGTTTGGGGTTTGGGATGGGAGCGGTACAGGAAAGTAGGCAGTGTTTTAGTGTCACGTCCTGGTGGGTGAAATTAGTCATGGCTGGTGAAAGTAAGTCCCAGTTTTCTAGCTCCTGGAATTTTTGTGGGAGTTATTTCTCCCAAGATCTTCCCAACCTAGAACTCTGGATATATATTTCAATGAATTCTTTGTTCTAAATGCTGATGGTTATATAACACAAATTAGGTATATATTTTGGCTATATTTAAATAAACTGGCTTGAGAATCTTAAAACTTGTTTTTACGGGAAAATATATTGCTATTTCTAAACATCTGACTTACAGAAAACAAACTGAGAATATATGTATTCTTGTCCAGGATTTATTTACTTTAGCTTCTTTTTTTCTTATAAGCAAGGCTTAAACTAATTTTTTTCCAGATAGAGCAGGAAAAAAACCCCAACATATAGATGTTGTAAAAACCATGTATACACAAATATAATGCAGTAACTTTCTTTTTGGTAGATTTTAGAATTTGTGCCTACAAACTCTACTTGTAGAGTAGTGGGTGGGTGGGAGGTTGAAAGCAAACATGTATTGAGTGCCTAAATTGGCCAGCCCCTTTTACTTAATCAACGATTGGCTGTTTACAGATGAGGAAAACTAGACTTAGAAATGTCTAATTGTTTACTCTCAACTCCACAAGTTAATTAGTGGAATAGCAAGGATTTGATCCTAGTTTCTTGGCTTTCTAGGAGAGGTTTTTAAACAGTGAACTTGATTGCAACCCCAAATTCCATCATCACTTTGAGGGCTTCCTGGCTCACTCTAGAGATGTTTCCTCCAGGAAGACAGTACTATAACACAGATGCACTGCTTCAGCTATGTTCTACATTATAACTTCCTTGAGTTTCAGGACATTTATTGTGCTTTATGACCGAAAATGTAGATGTTCCATACAGTGTTTAGGCTTAGCTCCATGGTGGCATTCAGGAATTGGACTCCTTTCATAAAAGTGATGGTGCTGTCTTAAGTGTGTGGCTTCTAAGTCTTCCATGAAATGAAGCAAGAGCATGAAATTTATTTTTTGTCTGCATTTTCAATTTTTTTATATACCCTGATGACAAGGCAACATTTAACATACTAGTGCATAACATACTAGTGCCGAGTACTTAGAGCATGCCCGTTAATGAGGAAAAGAGTAATGAAAAGAGCAATATATCTTTCCTGGCCTTGTAAGTTGATTCCTATATTTAGAGAAGAAAATAATTTATCCTAAGTGTTTTTTCAAGTGAAATTTTTAAGTATAGCTAACTATATTTTATATGTAAGATTTTATATATTTTATATGTCAGATTTTATATGTAAGATTACATATTTTACATGTAAGCTAACTATATTTTATATGTAAGAAACTGAGTAAGCTAATTGACTAGTCATATTTCCTATTTGTACATCTGGTTGAATCACATCTATTAAGTGTGTATGCCTTCTACAGAATAAACCAGTTTATTCATTGACTTATTAAATATTCACTTTCTGGCGATGGGAATCTAGTGGGAGAATAGGTCCTTGGATAGCTTGTGTTTAGATGTAAAATTTTATGACAGTTTACTATCTTGATTTCCTTCTAAATCAAAAATTAAATTTGGTTTTATATGAATAATATTTTATTAAATTCTGATACTTGAATATTGATACTTTTTAAAGAATACTATGCATGTATAATACATGCATGTACTTATATGTACTCTACAAAATACATTTTAAAATATAAATATGGTATCCTGACTCTATTGGAGACAATGAAAAACTTCCTTGAAATGGTTTGCCAGGATTGGTTTTATTTATAACCTATAATTTAAACAAATTGATTTGATTAAGATATAAGAGTGTTCATGTTACTTGTTTTCATGCATTTTAAAAACCTATGTTATGATTTGGAATAGTGATTAATGAATAAAACTCTGTTTTAAATATTTAGATTTTCTATGTAACTTAGGCTCTATTTTAAGTTCTTTGGAAACATATCTTGCTAGATAAATTGCTGAGTATTAGTTCTCTCATTTTCTCTGCACTTCAAAAGTCCTTTGTTCTTCAAAGATTTGGCATACATGCATAAACTTTTCCTTTAGTAACTACTTTTTTATTTTTGAAATTTTCAAGAAGTACAATTTATATGAACTGTACGAAACACAGGTGATAACTTTTGATAGCACTCAAAATTTCAGAAGAAATGTCCCAATCTGCTTTAAGAAGGACTTGTAGTCACTGATAAACTTATAAATCTGCTTTGTAAACTTAGAGAGTCAGAAATAATATACAATTTTAAAACACGGAAGCTTTTATTGGATTAAATAGATGTTTTCATGATGTTCATGAAAATACTTTATTGAAATTCTAGTATTTATTCCTAGCCTAGGTCATTATGAAGTTTTAATTTAATTATCATTTTGATACTTAATTTCAAATCTGGACACATACAACTTTTTTTTTTTTTTTTGAGAGAAATCTCACTCTTGTCCCCTAGGCTTGAGTGCAATAGCTCAATCTCGGCTCACTACAACCTGCGCCACCCAGGTTCAAACAATTCTCCTGCCTCTGCCTCCCAAGTAGCTGGGATTAAGGTGCCTGCCACCACACCCAGCTAATTTTTGTATTTTTAAATACAGACAGGGTTTCACCATGTTGGCCAGGCTGGTCTCGAACTCCTGACCTCAGGTGATCTGCCCGCCTCAGCCTCCCAAAGTGCTGGGATTACAGATCTGAGCCACCGCGCCTGGCCACAACTTTTTTATATGAAATACTAGAAAGGAATTACAGCTTTTTTGTGTGTGGTGCAAACCATGTAGGTTTTTCAGGGTTTAGACCTCTGACCCAAAACATTGATATTTCCTACAGTGTCTGTCATAAGTGCAGCTCCTTAGAGACATTCAGAGACTTGACTTTTCCTGTAAAGGTGATGCTACCATCCTGTTTGTGACTTCGAAGTCTTCCTTAAAGAATGAGAAAGCCTAGAGGATCATGGAAGAAGTTTCAGAAACCAGGCCTAGAAGTGCATATATTACTTCTGCCCATAGATCTTTGGACAGAATATTTTAAAATGGCTTTATCTAACTGCAAAGGCTGAGATACGTAGTTTAGCAGTACTCTTAGGGAAGAAGAGAGGCACACAAATAGTAATGGGCACTGGCAGTCTCTATCATATATTTATAATTGCTCTTTCACAAATGTCTATATATTCCTTCTCTTTTCACCTCTGTGATAATTGGTATTCTCCAGGATTTCATCCTTGTCCTATTGTTCTTTCTCTACATATTTTCCTTGGGCATCTTGTATACTTTTGAGTCTGAACTACCCTTACAAGGGTGTTTCAAATCTGATTATTCAAATCTATGTCTCTAGCCCCGACTAATTTATACCTCCATCTGGCAGGTAGACATAGCCATTTGGATCAACATTTCTAGCTTTTTCTCCTTCTTTCCCAGTCCCTGAATGTCATCTGTAATGTGTCCTCTTTCCTTATTTTCATTTGCTGTTTCTGATATTGCCATGTTCCCAATTCCCATGCTATAAACCTGGCAGTGGTCTTAACTTCCTGTTTCTTTCTCATCTCCTACATCTAATCAACTACCAAGTTTAGGCACGTTTCATCTCCTAAATAGTTCTTCAGTCTATCTCACCTTTTTCCTGCTAATTTCTACACTTCTGTTTTAGACCCTTGTGACCTCTTGCCTTGATATTAGCAATAACTTTGCCTCCAGCTTTGCCTTCTTCAGATTCCATTTCTCCTCACTGCAGCTAAAGTAGTTTATTAGTGATGCACATTGAACATGTCATTCTCTTACTCAGACCGTTTTCTACTGCCTTAATGACGTGCCCAACTTCCCTTTTCCCTCTTCTGACTCCATGCTTTGTCTCCAGAGTTATAGTCTTTTTTCCTATACACATTTTTACCTGTTTTATAACTCTGAGTTCTTGATCAGAGCCTTTGATCATACTGATCACACTGTTTATATTCTGCCTGAAATGCTTTTCCTAGCTTTTTAAAAATCTTCTTGACTTTTTAAATCTTTCAGTCCTCAGCTAAAGCATCTTGCCTTATCTCTGGTTTTCTACAAATCCTTGCCTAATCATAAACTCCTCAAGAGCAACGATTATGTTTTATTCATCTCTATATTCTTAACATTTAGCACTGTGGCTTGCAAATACAAGTGTCTGCCTTTCCACCTCCCCACCCCTACCCACCAAAAAACACAAAATGACTTAATCTCTAAGGATACTTGATTACTCTGTTTGGATTATAAGAGTTATATGTGCTTTAACCATAATCACATTTCTTTTGGTGAAGAAAAATAAACCAATGTTTATCTTTAAATTGATTACATATTTTTTTCCTCTGACCATGCTAGAATGAAAGGTTACAAGCTAAGAAAAACTATCTATTTTCTCAAATACTGGGATTTGTGGAAAAGTTATATAACTTGAGAGTAGGGTAAGCACACATAGTTATTACAGACCATCTGGTGTCTGCTTTATTGGAAAGAAACTTTTACTAAGATTTACTCCTCTCAAATAATTAATTTATTATTTTCAGTGATATGAAGTAGGTGAAACCAAAATATAGAAAATTTTGCTAATAATGCCCATTTTATTGCTTTGTGTACTTTTAAATATAATACTTTATTCCACTATGCATTTGAGGCAAGGCATCCATTTTGTGTTTTCTAATGACTTTAGAATATTTCTGTTTAAGGTAGAGATTTTCTAAATATTTTGATATGAGTTGAAAATAAGTTTTTGTTTACTGTTTTATTTAGAATTGACAAAAATATTTTGAAGTGTATAACTATATAGTATATAACTATACAGTATTTGAAATGATTCCTTAATTCCTTGGGTTTTTGTTGTTGTTGCTCCATTATGCTTTTAGTATACAGTAGGACTCTAACATTCATGAAGAATGTTATCTGAGACTCTATAGGTCCCACTATAATCAACTAACCCTCATTTCGTATAGATCTAAAACTTCTATTTTCTGGTTCAAAGAATCATTATTTTCTCAAGACCTCCTCACTTTTGTGACAAGCACTAATGATTGGCCTTTTAAAAAAGACCATACTTTTATTTAAAAAAATAGTAAATTTTTACTGCATTATTAAAGACTCTAGTGTAAAACAGTAAAGCTCCATTGCCTTGATGAGTGGGTGACTGGATTCACTAGCTAAATGACTGTAAAACTTTATCATAGTTCTTTATTAATAAAGTTACAAATATCAGGGACCTGTCTGCTTCATCTTTTATTGTTCAGGAGTTAGAGCAGTGTCTTAGTCTGTTTTCTGTTGCTATAACAGAATACCTGAGACTGAGTGATTTTTAAAGTTTATATATTACAGTTCTGGAGGCTGAGAAGTCTGAGGTCTAGGAGCTGCATCTAGTGAGAGCCTTCTTGCTGATAGGGGCTCTGCAGAGTCATGAAATGGCTCAGGCTTCACATGGAGAGAGGCTGCATGAGAGACACCCACACTGGCTCTTATAACAGACCCACTCTTGTGATAGCTAACCTACTCCCTCCATGACCCATTAATCCATTGATTCATGAATGGGTTAATTCATTCATGAGGGCAGAGCCCTTATGACTCAATTAACTCCCAAAGGTCCCACCCTCACAGTATTGATGCAGTGGGGACCAAGTTTCCAACACATGAACTTTTGGGGGAACATTCAAACCACAACAAGCAGTAAAGAGAATGCTGAGTATGGAAACACCCACTGTCTCACACTAGGGGAATCTCCTTAAAGCATGGTTTTCTTATATTTTTATCCATCTTGAAATTGTTCACTGACATTTTTGGTGTAGGATAGTCAGTAGACTTAGCACTCTGTGGTTCTACCACACGTTGCTCTTTGCCTACTTTTCCAAACTTTTTATTTGTTCACAAAATAATTGTGTTTACTATGTACTATGCACTGCGCTAAGTTCCCAGATATGAAGCTAAATAAGAAAGATGTGATTCCTGTCCTCATAGACTTGCCTCATTGCTCCAGCCTATCTGATCTGCATTATTTAAACATAGTATGTATAGCTCTGCTTTTTTACATTTGCTTATATGATTTATTTTCCCAGGAAATGTTTTTTTTCTCAGCATATTAACATTTTACTCACATTTCAAATTTCAGCTCAAGTGATACCTTCTATATGACTAAACCTCCCTGTCCAAGCTAGGTCATTTTAGTCTCTTTCCTGTAAGTGCTGTGGCACCTGAGTCATGCTGTCCACTTAGGATATTAAAATTATTAATATATACTGATTTTTAACTTTTCATGTGTGCATCTTTCCAGATATTCTATGAGGTTTTGGATAGCCACTGTGTCCTCTGGCCCTCCAATGATTCATGTCCTTCCTACATGCAAAATATACTCTCTTCCTCCCAAGGTTCCCAAAAGTATCATCCCATCATGCATCAGCTGAAAGACCAGAATCTCTGCATCAAAATCAGCTCCAGGTGAAAATGAAGCTCCTCAGGTGCGAATCTGAAGACTGATGAACTAAAGAGACAAATTGTCTACCCACCCCCTAAACATACACACACACACACACACACACACACACACCACCTATACACCAAACAGAGTGGACAGGCATTAGATAATGACTGTGGACTTTCTTGTTGAAATGGGAGGCACAAAGGAGTCACTGATCCATAGTGATTTTTTCAGGTGGGCAAATGTTAGAAGTTCTTTTATTAGATCTCAAGGCCTGGGAATAATTCTTCATGGTTCTAGGTTTCGACCACTGAGCTCTTGGTTCCACCCTCTAAGTCATTCATCCTTTTTTATGAAATGTAGCACATCTTTACAGTTGAGTAGTTTTCTCAGTCTGCTTCCTGCTAGTAGAATTCTGAGGCTCCAGTGGTCTCATTTCACTTTGTACTGTCACTGTCCCCTTCAGTCCAAGTTGGCAATATTTACTGATATAATTGTCTCAAAAACTTTGTCAGTCTTCTGTGAATCTCACTGGCTTTCATTCCATTGGACAAAAGCCACATCCAAAAATCTTTTCAAAATATGGGTTTCTGCAGCAATATTGAGGTTAATGCCCTCCAGCTTTCTAGGTCTATTTGATTGAGAGGATCTGTGAGGTCTTAATCTTTTTAAATTTTTTTTTTTTTGGTGTAACTGATTAATACCATGAGGTACCACCATCTTTCTGGGGTCTTAACAAAAGGTTTTAGAGTCACCCCTTCAGATTCATTTATAGGCCATGTTCAAGCAAGTGGGATCTAATTAAATGAAAAAGCTTCTGCACTGCAAAATAAATTATCGACAGAGTAAATGGACAACCTACAGAATGGGAGAAAATATTTGCAAACTCTGCATCTGACAAAGGTTTAATATCCTTTGTTCCTTTGAATCTTCAAGGAAGTTAAATCAATAAGCAAAAAACTAATAACCCTATTAAAAATGAGCAAAAAACAGGAACAGATACTTCTCAAGAGAAGACGTACAAGAAACCAACAAACATGAAAATCTGCTCCAAATCACTAGTCATCAGAGAAATGCAAATCAATACCACAATGAGATATCATCTCACACCAGTCAGAATAGCTATTATTAAAAATAAGTCAAAAAACAACAGACACTGGCGAGGCTGTGGAGAAAGGGGAAAACTCATACACTGTTGGTGGGAATGTAAATTAGTTCAGCCACTGTGCAAAGCAGTTTGAAGATTTCTCAAAGAACTTAAAACAGAACTACCATTCAACCCAGCAATCCCATTATTGGATATATATCCAAAAGAAAATAAATCATTCTTCCAAAAAGACACATGCACTCAACATGTTCACTGCAGCTCTATTCACAATAGCAAAGACATATAATCAACCTATGTGCCCATCAGTGGTAGACTGGATAAAGAAAATGGGGTACATATACACCATGGAATATTATGTGGCCATAAAGAAGAATGAAATTATATCCTTTGCAGCAGCATGGATGCAGTTGGAGGCCATTATCCTAAGTGAATTAACACAGGAATAGAAAACCAAATACCACATGGTCTTACTTATAAGTGGGGGGTAAATATTGGATAATCATGGACATAAGGATGGCAACAATAGAAACTGGAGTCTACTAGATGGGGGATGGAGGGATGGGGCAAGGGTTGAAAATCTATTGGGTACTATGCTTAGTACGTGGGTGATGGGACCATTTGTACCCCAGACTTCAGCATCACACAATATACCCAGGTAAAAAACATGTACGTGTATCCCCGAATCTAAAATATGAAAAAAAAATAGTAATCCTATAAGCTTCAGTACACAAACCAAGTTTTTATTCATACACAAATATACTCCTTGTTCATATACTCACAGGAAATATGATGGTATATTAGACCTTTAGATGGATTTTTGCAATCAGGTACATCTGGCTGTTGAGTAAATGAATCCAGTGCCTTTTTTGCTTTTTCCCAGATACTGATATAAGTTGGTATTCATAAGGTATGTGAAATGAGATAAAATGAATTTACTGAAGATTAATTCTGAAGCCAAAGTTATTCCTTTACTTTTTAGTGTAGTTTTGGAATTATTTTAGAAGAGATAACATTATTGCTTATATTTTCAGTAGAATAAATATGAGTTCCTGATTTTAGGAATACTTATACATACAAACACACATATGAAGAATAATCCTACTACTTTTGGTATTAGGGGAAAGGGGCTGGGAAGAATGGTTGCAATATTCCATACCTATCATGAGAAACATATTTTCACTAAGACGGAAACCTTTGAAGCTTCTTTGTTCTGTTTTGTTAGTCATACCTCCATGTATTCATTATTTGTATCTCAAACCACTTTAATTCTTGGCCCAGAAACTACTTTAATAGACATGGCAAGTGGCCTGAAAAATAAACGTAATTCTTTTTTTCCATACCATATTTTAGTGTTACTTGGTTGAAAACTTGGCTTTGTGTGATCTGATAAATACATTGATATTTAGGTTGAAAATGTATAGTGATTATGTTTCAGTAATTTTTTTTCACTTATGGGTTTTAGAAGTATTGTTTTTCCTCTGTGCCAGTAGGTATGGTGATTTGTAATTATGCTATAAAAGCTTAAGGTTTGGTAGTAGAGAAAGAAGGTTTGCAGAGGTACCTAAGGCTAGTTATTTCAGAACTACAGCTAAATCTTTGACTGGATTTGTGATATTGGGAAAAATTGCCCACAAAAATAACATTGTAGATATTCATCCATGTTTTAGCATTGCTATGTATCACAGTTCCTTTCTAGATTGTCTCTAGTATATGAAAGTATCTTTTTCTTTTTTTGCAGGTAATATAACATTACAAAGCAAGATGGGTAACATCACAGTAGGTACGTGCTAAGCTACTAGTTCATGTATTTTGCCCACTTTTAAAAATAGGTATATTTGTGATGACTTTATTAGAATAAATGAAGTCTACAGTTTAACTGATGAACTTGACAGGCTCACAAGTCAAATATAGGCAGAACTAATGTACTAATTATGTCCACTCGAAAAAAATTGCCTGAGCTAGTATTAAGAAATGTCTTATATTTCTTGCTAAACTTCTCTGAAAAAAAAGAAAGAAAGATCTTATAAATTTCTTGAATTCTTCAAATATCTAAATTAAGTCTTTGAAAGAAAGATATAAATAATGTCACTGTTTATTGGTCTCCAAATGTGTTAACATTTGAAGACAACCTTGTGAATACCAATAACTAGTTAGTCAACATATATTTACTGAGTATCTGCCATGTATTAAGAATTCTTTTAGGTACTAGGGAACATGTTGGTCAACAGGACATAGTTTTTGTGTTCAGAGACCTCACTTCTCTGAGCCCTGGGAAGAAAGACAACAAGCATATAAATAACAAAAGGTAATTTTAGTTTGTGGTAAGTACAATGAAGAAATAAGAATGGGTAACTGAATAGAGATTGGGGAAAAGAAAGCTACATCAGTTAGGCAATTGGGGGTGGTCTGGAGAGGGTACATTTAAACTAAAGCCAGACTAATGACAAAGAGTTATGTAAAATTCTGGATACAGGGCTCCCGAGATAGAGGAACAGCAAGTGCAGGCCTTGAAAATGGAAGTTTATTATTTTCAGGGGATAGAAGGCTGGCTTATGGGGAAAGTGGTAGGATATGAGGTAAGTAAGACTAGATCTTAGGACCTTGGAGACAGGGCAAGAGTTCAGACTTTATTCCAACTATAACAGGATGTTAGGGAAGTGATATATATTTATATTTTAAAAGAACAACCTAGCTGTTATTTCATAATGTACCAGAAGGGTTCAGAAGTGAAAGCAGGCTATTAGAAGGCTTAATTTGTTCATTCTACTGTTAATGGACACCTGGGCTATTTCTAATTTTTTGGCAACTGTAAATAAAGCTGCTATGAATATACTAATGTAAGTCATTTTAGGGATTTATATATTTTTTTCCTCTTGGGTAAATACTTAGGTGTGGAATTGCTGAGTTGACTAGGTAGGTTCTGTGTTTAACTTTATGATAAACTACCAGACCTTTTTCCCAAAGTTCCACTTTATACTCTCATCAACAATGTATGAGAATTTGAGTTGCTCCACATCCTCATCAACATTTATTATTGTCAGTTAAAAAAATTTTTTATATCACCTTTTGTTGAAAAAACTTCCTTTCTCTGATGGATTACTTTAGTATCCTTGTCTAAAATCAAATGACCATATAAGTGTGGCTCAATGTCTGATCTCTTGCTCCTAATTCATTGATTTGTTTGTTGAGCTGTATACCAGTGCCACAATATCATGATTACTGTAACTTTGGTAAGTCTGTAAATCAGGTAGTTGAAGTCTTCCAAATTTGTTCCTTTTAAAGATTGCTTTGGATATAATAGGTCCTTTGATTTTCCAGTCAATTTCTACCAAAAAGTACAGTTGTGATTATGTTTGGGATTGCACTGAATCACATTGAATCTTCCAATTAATGAACATGGTAGGTAGCTATTTCTATTTATTTAGATCTTCCTTAATTTTTCTCAGCATTGCTTTGTAATTTTCAACGTAGAAGTCTGGCACTTAGTTAAATTCATTTGTGTTTTTAACACTGTTATAAATGAGACAGGTTTTAAGACTTTGCTTCTAATTGTCTACTGCTGATATATGTAAATACAAATGTTTTTTGTTTTTTTTGTATTTTTTTGTTTTTTTTTTGAGACGGGAATGTCACTCTGTCTCCCAGGCTGAAGTGCAGTGGCGGGATCTCGGCTCACTGCAAGCTCCGCCTCCCGGGTTCACGCCATTCTCCTGCCTCAGCCTCTCCAGTAGCTGGGACTACAGGCGCCCGCCACTACGCCCGACTAATTTTTTTTTTGTATTTTTAGTAGAGACAGGGTTTCACCGTGTTAGCTAGGATGGTCTCGATCTGCTGACCTCGTGATCCGCCCGCCTCAGCCTCCCAAAGTGCTGGGATTACAGGCGTGAGCCACCGCGCCCGGCCCATATATAAATAATTCTTATATATGGACCTTGTATTTTGTGACTTTGCTAAATTTATTCTTTCTAATAGTGGTTTTCTCGAATCTAGAATCCTTTCCTAGCTGAGTAGACATTTTCATCTGTACATATAGTTTTACCTCTTTCTTTCCTATCTTTATTACTTTAATTTTTTTCTTGCCTTATCCGACTAGCTATGAACTTCAGTATAACGTTGAGTTGTAGTGATGAGAGTGTGGTTCCCTGCACTTGATCCCTATCCTCGTCCCCACTATTAGGGGGAAGGCACTCACTATTTTACCATTAAGTGTGATGTTACCTATAGATTTTTAACAGATGCCTTTTATCAGATTGGGAGAGTTACCTTTTATTCCTTGTTTGCTTAAATTAAGTTTCTCTTTTTTTACTTTCTTTGGTTGTGACTTGAGTGTTGAATTTTGTCAAATACATTTCCTCAATTTATTGAAATGATCATTTTTCCTTTAGTTTATTAATATGGCCAAATATACTGACTGATTTTTCTTTTAAATTTTATTTACTTATTTATTATTTAAAAAAATAGAGACAAGGTCTCACTTTGTTGCCCATACTGGTCGCAAATGCCTGGCTTCAAGCAGTTCTCCTGCTTCGGCCTCCCAAAGTGCTGGAATTACAGGCATAAGCCACCACACCTGGCCCTTTCTTTAAAATATCTATCATTTACTCAGTGCCCATGTTCAAAGCACTGAGCTAAACACATTACAATGTAGATTTATTTTGGTTTCTTTTGTGTTTTTTGTTTTGTTTGGTGGTTTTTTTTTTTTTTTGCTTTTACTGTCTTTATTGAGACATAATTGACAAAACCATATATATTTAAGGTGTACATGCAATATGATGATTTGATATACATATATATTGTGAAATGATTTCCACAGTCAGTTTAGTTAACATATCTGTCACTTCACCTCATTACCATTTTATGTGTATGATGAAAATTTAAGATTTACTCTTTTAGCAGATTTCAAGTTTACAGTACAGTATTGTTAATTACAGTCACCATGCTATACATTAGATCTACAGGACTTTCTCCCAGATCTATAGAATTTCTCCATTATGTAAACTCCAAAAGAATGAAATTCTGTGGATGAAGTCTTAATTTTACTCTTGATAATTAATTTTGGTTGTGATAATTTGTGTTAAACAAAAAAATAGGGCTTGTTTTGCTACATAGTTTTAAAGTATCACCGTTGCCTTCTTTTTCGAAAACATCTTGAGTTTTCATTTTTTTATTTTTTGACAGCCTCCAAAGGATAAGCCATTATTAGAGATCAGTACAAATAACATGAGAATATAATTACTTTGTGGCTTAGGATATAATTATTTAGCTGTCATTTATTTCTCATTTGGAGGGAAAAATAAATGAAACTATTGTTTATGAGCCACATAAAAATTCCATGTTTTTTTTTCCCCTCCTTGAGAAAGCGAGAAATCAAACTAATGTTTCAGCTATTTTACTTTGTTCAAACTGGAATAATACACACCTTGTATATTGCACTTTTCTTTTTTTTAGCATAATGTAATTTTTACTTGGCTTCTTTTAGGATGCAGTAAGAGGTTTAAAAAGGAGTTCTGTTGGTACATAAGCAGTGAAATGTTCATTTTGTCCAGCTATTCTGTGTCATTTATTTCTAGTGGTTTCATTTTCCAACGTCAGTGTTTACTTTTGACACTTGAAAACTAAATAAATTGAATCTGATAAAGGGCATTTTCCATTATAGATTGGAAATAAATTATTATAAATGATATGGGAGCCAGATTTTACACAGTTTATTCCAAATTTATTGTCTTTGTTTGAAGTCAGTTAATATTTTTTTAAAAGAAAAATGTTGGCTCCTTTCTCTCTCTCTCTTTCTCTCTCTCTCTCTCTATATATATATATACACACATACACACACACACACACACAAATGTTTTCTTTCTCTGTTTTGTAGAAAGTATATTTTTGGCATAGTTTTCACCACACTCCCTACTTTGTTTCCACTTTGAAGTAATAAAACCTCCTGATAAAATATGCTTTTTAAGAGGCTTCTCTAAAAAGAATATGCTTTGGCCTTCTCCAGGCAGTCAGATAGAATACTAAATTAAAGATTCAATTGCCATGGGAGAAAGAGAAGAAGGAAAAACCACTTAGTACTGACTCTTCAAGTTCATTTTCTTACTTATTTCTGACTGTTTTCACTTGAACTTGAAATACTGGTTGATTGAAAAGTGGAGTCATCAACAACATAGGGAAATTTGAATGTCAAATCAGGGTTACCTTTATTATTTTCTTATCCACACTTAACGATACCTGTTCAATTCCAGAAACTTGAAAAGAATTATTAGATATAAACAAGCTATTCTTCAAATTATTCCCTGTCCTTCTGCCCCCTAAAGAAATGCAGCAAGCCAGGAACAGTGATTTGTGTCTGTAATCCCAGGAGTATCACTTGATCCCAGGAGTCAGAGACCAGCCTGGGCAACATAGCAAGACCCTGTCTCTACAGAAAAAAAGAAATTCAACAACTTTATGTAGAGTAATCTTTTACTATTAGGAGTACTTCTTAGTATTAGCAAATTTGCTACAAGGAGAAATTATAAGAGGTTTTGATTTTTGTTAGCCTTGCTACTGCTTGTATGTGACTATACATGAGGTAGAATTCTTTGGTAATTATTGAAAGTTTACTAAATGTGTCAACATGATAAAAAACTAAAAATATCCATGGTGCTTAGTGGTTTCAGGATCCATTACTTGCAGACTCTCCTTCCTATTCATTAAGTTTTAGAGTAAATGTTTAGAGATAAGTTATTCAGGTTAATGTAGATATAGATTTTTTAATTAGTTGTCCAGTTTAATAGATTTCTAGATTTCTGATACTGTTTACGTTTAAGTGCAAACAATGGCATTGTTATGAGGAAATACTAAACCTTGCAAGATTCTTAGCCCCTTATCCTAGTGCTAAAGCAGAGCCTTTTGTTTCAAGTTTATAATTCCATTCATCAAGTAAGAATGATTTTACTTATGGTTTTTCTTCTTCCTAGATTCATCTTCTGGATGTCTAAAAGCCTCAGCTCATCAGGGTGCTATAGATGTTTATGTCAGTCAACTGGGGACAGTGGAATTGAAATCCCATAAAGGTTAGTGAAGGCTAGTGAACTGGAATGTTTTATTTTGACATATGATGTAAGGAAGGTTTATGTAACACTCAGGAAACAGATGGTCAAATTATCTATACTGACATAGTGATTTCAAGAAAATATCTTCAGATAGAACCTGATTTAAAGGCACTGGTCTGCTGGCTCTCTAGACCAATGATCTTTACAACTTTTGGGATAGATAGCCATGCAGACTATCTTTCTCTTTGTAGTACAAACAAAAATGAGTATTTTGACTGTTGTTACGGAATTTTAAAATGTTACTCTGTGAATTTTTTAGTTTAATCTATTCTGAAATAGAATAATCTTTGAAGGAAAAATGCTGCCATACACTCTTTTGGGAGCTTTTCTGCCAGCCTGTAAAAGGAACTTCTCAGGCAATCAGTATAGAGTAACAGTTTTCAAAGTGTGATCCTTAAATAAAAGTATCACACAGGAAGGTCCTCTAAAGTGATTATTTAGTCTCTTAAAGTATCAAGACTTAGGATATGTCTCTATCATTTAACTTCTGACACAACTTATTCTGAGTCCAACTCTTTCATTTAAAATGGTATACTTTTCATCTGAAAGCTAAATATGAATTTGTCTGTTCTTCTGCACACATGGATGTACACATACGTGTTGACAAGTGACTTGGGTGAAGTAGGCTGGCCATAGGGGCTGAAGTGGCTTGGCTGCAGAAAGTTAAGAACTGTAGCTCTGTATAAAAAAATTTTTTAAATAGTCTAGAAGCTCTTGCATGTTGGCCAGATGTTTAACAAGGAAAATATTTCCTCACAGAGACTGATTGTTCCTGCTATTAGTAGTTTCTTTACCATATTGATTTAATAGTTTTTTTTTAATCCATCTCTAGAATTTGTCAGTGTGAAAACTGCAAAACACAGAGGTCTGAAACCTCAGTTATTGCTGATACACTGGTGTGATTTCTCAATATCATATTTTCTCCCTTTAAAATAGGATAAACTTATGTCCTCACTAAATCTAAGAGCTTTAGGTAATACTCTTCAGGGTAAATTATAAATGGCATGTAAGTTATATAATTGTACTCCGTTATTACAAAGATCCAAGGAGAAAAGGGATATATTGTTAATATAACTAGTAACAGAGTAGGAACAAAGTTTTGAATAAGCAGCTCTTACATAAAAGTAATTTAATGTTTTGCATGGTAGGCAAAATAAAACAAACAGGAAACTGTAAAACTTTTGAAGATTGTTAGTCTTTATTCACTTAAAATATTTTTTAGTATTATTTGAAATAGTATTTGAAACTATTGAAATAGTATTTGATGTTGCAAATTTTGATTAAGATTACAGTTTTATGTTTTCTTCTACTGGGACCATGTTACTGGCAGAAGCTTAAAGACAACTGAAAACAAAGATTTCTGTCTTACTTCAGATCTCCGAATTCTCAATACACTTGGGAACAGTAACTTTTTAGAGTAATGGAACGTTATTCAGTAACTCTTTCTTAATGGTTAGCAAAGACATCTGGAATCCATTCCAACTCTGCCACTGTCTTGCTGTAGGGTTCAGAGCCAGCCACTGGAGTCTCTTAGGTCTTCACCATTTTGTGATGTGGAAAAATATATAATGCTTGTTTTCTTTCACCTTATGAAAATTAATATAGTGACCTTCTTAATTCATTCAGAAAGGCTATGCTTGGGCCTGGGAGTCACACCTGAATCTGAGTACTGACTTTTCCACTTAACATTTTGTCCTTGGGATAAATCACTAATTTTAAAATAATATGCCTTCAATAAATGGTGCTGTTAGTTCACATTTGAATTTTTAAGAGGATAATACTGATGTCAACCATGAAGAACTTTATGAAGTGAAAAGAGGTTAAAGAACACAACAAGAGCTCTCCTTTCTAAAAAAGTTAGTGTTAAAGACTGGATATTAGGAAGGTTTTCAAGTCATGAAAATTCTTCATTCACAAACAGTAATGGAGTTTTGGTAGTGGTGATTTTTGGTTTTTAAAGATGTGGAGGGAGATGGGGTAGAAATCTTTGTGTTGCTTAACATTTTTAAAGATCTCAAAAATCTAAGATCATGTTATGCATTTAAGAACAGAGACAAGTGTTCATAAAGTTAGTACACTTGAAACTTCATACATTTAGAGATATCAAGCGCTACAAAAAAAGTTTTTTAAATCCATGATTTTCTACTTTTGAAAGTATGTTTGGTAGAAAAACATATCTTCTATTTATCCTGAAATCTTCCAGGGTTGTTTTTGTTTTGTTTTTTCCTAAAGCCCTCATATGTTGTTATGGGAATCTCCTGTCTGTAGTTTACATTTGAACTCTGGAAAGCAATTTGGTTTTTTGTTTTTGGTTTTAAGACAGAGTCTCACTCTGTCACCCAGGCTGGAGTGCAGCAGCAAGATCATAGCTCCCCGCAGCCTCATCAGGATCACCTAAGCTTGGGAGGTCAGCCTTCCAGGTAGATGAGACTGCAGTTGTGCACCACCACACCCAGTTTCTTTTTTTTTTTTTTGGTAGAGACAGGGTTTCGCCATGTTGTCCAGGCTGGTCTCGAACTCTTGAGCTCAAGCAATCCACCTACCTTGGCCTCCCAGAGTGCTGCAATTATAGCCATGAGCCACCGTGCCTGGCTGCAATTTATTTCTTAATAAAATAAACTAGTTGTAGTGATGTGCGTTGTTCCCTAATTTTTTTTTAGAACAGAACAGTTCATCATGCTTATCTCAAACTTCTAGATCCAGTTAGGAAGACTAAGAAATGACTTAAGGAAGCTTAAGCTGATGTTAGCCAGATTGGAAGGAAAACTGTCACCCATAAGTAAATGCATCCTAAACCCCATCCTGACCATCTTAGTCCACAGAGATGGGTTAATGCTTTATGGCAGGGGCCTTTTGCCTACTTTATTTAATGAAAAACAGAAAGAAAAACTTCTGAAATAGGAGTGTGTTGGTGAATTTACAATGCAACCCTCATAATTGTTTTGAAAAATGATTCCATACCTAACAGAGTACTTTTCCTGATTTACTCCTTTAGAAGCTTGAATTACAGCCAGGTTGTATGGAAATTCAGGTTGAGTGTCTTATCTTATCCAAAAGCCTGTAATATACTCAAAAGAAATATTAGTGAGTTGGAATTCAAATAATCCTTTTCTATTGTTATTTTTTGTTACACACAAGACATATCTGAAAGCACAAGAGCTCAGTGTTCTAGTTGTGTTATAATGATGAGGTCACAAGTCCTGTACTATGATGGGATAGCAATGTGTGAAATACCATGGTGGTTAAAAGCATGGGCTTTGTAATAATTGAGCTGAGTCTAGGTTCCAGCACTAGCACTAGTGAGAACTTGACAAGTTCTTATCTATAAAATTGAGGTGATAATAATACCTCATGGGGGCACGCCCAAGATGGCTGAATAGGAACAGCTCCAGCCTCCAGCTCCTAACATGAGTGACACAGAAGACAGGTGATTTCTGCATTTTCAACTGAGGTACCGGGTTCATCTCACTGGGGCATGTCGGACAGTTGGCGCTGGTCTGCGGGTGCAGCCCAACCAGCGAGAGCTGAAACAGGGCGAGGCATCGCCTCACCTGGGAAGTGCAAGGGGGAAGGGAATTCCTTTTCCTAGCCAAAGGAAACTGAGACACACAACACCTGGAAAATCGGGTAACTCCCACCCTAATACTGTACTTTACCAAGGGTCTTAGCAAACGGCACACAGGGGGTTATATCCCACACCTGGCTCAGAGGGTCCCACACCCACGGAGCCTCCCTCATTGCTAGCACTAACTGCAAGGTGGCAGCGAGCCTGGGGGAGGGGCACCTGCCATTGCTGAGGCTTAAGTAGGTAAACAAACCACTTGGGAAGATTGAATTGGGTGGAGCCCACCACAGCTCAAGGAGGCCTGCCTACCTTGGTAGACTCCACCTCTGGGGACAGGGCATAGCTAAACAAAAAGCAGCAGAAACCTCAGCAGAGGTAAATGTCCCTGTCTAACAGCTTTGAAGAGAGCAGTGGATCTCCCAGCATGGAGGTTGATATCTGAGAATGGACAGACTGCCTGCTTAAGTGGGTCCCTGACCCCTGAGTAGCCTAACTGGGAGACATCCCCCACTAGGTGCAGACCGACACCTCACACCTCACACGGCTGGGTACACCCCTGAGACGAAGCTTCCAGAGCAAGAATCAGACAGCAACACTCGCTGTTCAGCAATATTCTACCTTCTACAGCCTCTGCTGCTGATACCCAGGCAAACAGAGCCTGGAGTGGACCTCCAGCAAACTCCAACAGACCTGCAGCTGAGGGTCCTCACTGTTAGAAGGAAAACTAACAAACAGAAAGGACACCCACACCAAAACCCCATCAGTATATCACCATCATCAAAGACCAAAGGCAGATAAAACCACAAAGATGGGGGAAAAGCAGTGCAGAAAAGCTGGAAATTCAAAAAATCAGAGCGCATCTCCTCCCTCCAAAGGAACGCAGCTCATCGCCAGCAATGGAACAAAGCTGGATGGAGAATGACTTTGACGAGTTGAGAGAAGAAGGCTTCAATCGATCAAACTTCTCAGAGCTAAAGGAGGAACGACATAACCAGCACAAATAAACTAAAAACCTTGAAAAAAGATTTGACGAATGGCTAACTGGAATAACCAATGTAGAGAAGTGCTTAAAAGAACGATAGAGATGAAAACCATAACACGAGAACTACATGACAAATGCACAAGCTTCAGTAACCGACTCGATCAACTGGAAGAAAGAGTATCAGTGACTGAAGATCAAATGAATGAAATGAAGCAAGAAGAGAAGTGTAGAGAAAAAGAGTAAAAAGAAATGAACAAAACCTCCAAGAAATAAGGGATTATGTGAAAAGACCAAATCTACGTCTGATTGGTGTGCCTGACAGTGACGGGGAAAATAGAAAGAAGTTGGAAAACACTCTGCAGGATATCAGCCAGGAGAACTTCCCCAACCTAGTAAGGCAGGCCAACATTCAAATTCAGGAAATACACAGAACACCACAAAGATACTCCTCGAAAAGAGCAACTCCAAGACACATAACTGTCAGATTCACCAAAGTTGAAATGAAGGAAAAAAATGTTAAGGGCAGCCAGAGAGAAAGGCCGGGTTACCCACAAAGGGAAACCCATCAGACTAACAGTAGATCTCTCGGGAGAAACTCTCCAAGCCAGAAGAGAGTCGGGGCCAATATTCAGCATTCTTAAAGAAAAGAATTTTCAACCCAGAATTTCATATCCAGCCAAACTAAGTTTCATAAGTGAAGGAGAAATAAAATCCTTTACAGACAAGCAAATACTTAGAGATTCTGTCACCACCAGGCCTGCCCTACAAGAGATCCTGAAGGAAGCACTAAACATGGAAAGGAACAACAGGTACCAGCCATTGCAAAAACATGCCAAAATGTAAAGTCCATCGATGCTAGGAAGAAACTGCATCAACTAACGAGCAAAATAACCAGCTAATATCATAATGACAGGATCAAGTTCACACATAACAATATTAACCTTAAATGTAAATGGACTAAATGGTCCAATTAAAAGACACAGACTGGCAAATTGGATAGAATCAAGACCCATCAGTTTGCTGTATTCAGGAGACCCATCTCACATGCAGAGACACACATAGGCTCAAAATAAAGGGATGGAGGAACATCTACCAAGCAAATGGAAAACAAAAAAAAGCAGGGGTTGCAATCCTAGTCTCTGATAAAACAGACTTTAAATCATCAAAGATCAAAAGAGACAAAGAAGCCCATTACATAATGGTAAAGGGATCAATTCATCTCAGGAAGAGCTAACCTAAATATGTATGCATCCAATACTGGAGCACCCAGATTCATAAAGCATGTCCTTAGAGACTTACAAAGAGACTTAGACTCCCATACAATAATAATGGGAGACTAACACCCCACTGTCAACATTAGACAGATCAATGAGACAGAAAATTAACAAGGATATCCAGGAATTGAACTCAACTCTGCAACAAGCAGACCTAACAGACATCTACAGAACTCTCCACCCCAAATCAACAGAATATACATTCTTCTCAGCACCACATCTCACTTATTCCAAAATTGACCACATAGTTGAAGTAAAGCACTCCTCAGCAAATGTACAAGAACAGAAATTATAACAAACTGTCTCTCAGACCACAGTGCAATCAAACTAGAACTCAGGACTAAGAAACTCAATCAAAACCGCTCAACTACATGGAAACTCAACAACCTGCTCCTGAATGACTACTGGATACATAACGAAATGAAGGCAGAAATAAAGATGTTCTTTGAAACCAATGAGAACAAAAATACAACATACCAGAATCTCTGGGACACATTTAAAGCAGTGTGTAGAGGGAAATTTATAGCACTAAATGCCCACAAGAGAAAGCAGGAAAGATCTAAAGTTGACACCCTAACGTCACAATTAAAAGAACTAGAGAAGCAAGAGCAAACACATTCGAAAGCTAGCAGAAGGCACGAAATAACTAAGATCAGAGCAGAACTGAAGGAGAGAGAGAGACACAAAAAACCCTCCAAAAAATCAATGAATCCAGGAACTGGTTTTTTGAAAAGATCAACAATATTGATAGACCGCTAGCAAGACTAATAAAGAAAGAGAGAAGAATCAAATAGATGCAATAAAAAATGACAAAGGGGATATCACCACCGACCCCACAGAAATACAAACTACCATCAGAGAATACTATAAACACCACTATGCAAACAAACTAGAAAACCTAGAAGAAATGGATAATTTCCTGGACACTCACACTCTCCCAAGACTAAACCAGGAAGAAGTTGAATCCCTGAATAGACCAATAGCAGGCTCTGAAATTAAGGCAATAATTAATAGCCTACCAACCAAAAAAAGTCCGGGACCAGATGGATTCACAGCCAAATTCTACCAGAGGTATAAGGAAGGTTTGGTACCATTCCTTCTGAAACTATTCCAATCAATAGAAAAAGAGGGAATCCTCCCTAACTCATTTTACGAGGCCAACATCATCCTGATACGAAAGCCTGACGGAGATACAACAAAAAAAGAGAATTTCAGACCAATATGGCTGATGAACATCGATGCAAAAATCCTCAATTAAAATACTGGCAAACTGAATCCAGCAGCACATCAAAAAGCTTATCCACCATGATCAAGTGGGCTTCATCCCTGGGATACAAGGCTGGTTCAACATACACAAATCAATAAACGTAATCCAGCCTATCAACAGAACCAAAGACAAAAACCACATGATTATCTCAATAGATGCAGAAAAGGCCTTTGACAAAATTCAACAGCCCTTCATGCTAAAAACTCTCAATAAATTCGGTATTGATGGAACGTATCTCAAAATAATAAGAGCTATTTATGACAAACCCACAGCCAATATCATACTGAATGGGCAAAAACTGGAAGCATTCCCTTTGAAAACTGGCACAAGACAGGGATGCCCTCTCTCACCACTCCTATTCAACATAGTGTTGGAAGTTCTGGCTAGGGCAATCAGGCAAAAGAAAGAAATAAAGGGTATTCAGTTAGGAAAAGAAGAAGTCAAATTGTCCCTGTTTGCAGATGACATGATTGTATATTAAGAAAACCCCATCATCACAGCCCCAAATCTCCTTAAGCTGATAAGCAACTTCAGCAAAGTCTCAGGATACAAAATCAATGCACAAAAATCACAAGCATTCTTATACACCAGTAACAGACAAACAGAGAGCCAAATCATGAGTGAACTCCCATTCACAATTGCTTCAAAGAGAATAAAATACCTAGGAATCCAACTTACAAGGGATGTGAAGGACCTCTTCAGGGAGAACTACAAACCACGGCTCAGTGAAATAAAAGAGGACACAAACAAATGGAAGAACATACCATGCTCATGGATAGGAAGAATCAATATCGTGAAAATGGCCATACTGCCCAAGGTAATTTATAGATTCAATGCCATCCCCATCAAGCTACCAATGACTTTCTTCACAGGATTGGAAAAAACTGCTTTAAAGTTCATATGGAACCAAAAAAGAGCCCTCATTGCCAAGACAGTCCTAAGCTGAAAGAACAAAGCTGGAGGCATCACGCTACCTGACTTCAAACTATAGTACAAGGCGACAGTAACCAAAACAGCATGGTACTGGTACCAAAACAGAGATATAGATCCATAGAACAGAACAGAGCCCTCAGAAATAATACCACACATCTACAGCCATCTGATCTTTGACAAACCTGACAAAAACAAGAAATGGGGAAAGGATTCCCTATTTAATAAATGGTACTGGGAAAATTGGCTAGCCATAAGTAGAAAGCTGAAACTGGATCCTTTCCTTACTCCTTATATGAGAATTAATTCAAAATGGATTAGAGACTTAAATGTTAGACCTAATACCATAAAAACCCTAGAAGAAAACCTAGGTGATACCATTCAGGACATAGGCATGGGCAAGGACTTCATGTCTAAAACACCAAAAGCAACGGCAACAAAAGCCAAAATTGACAAATGGGATCTAATTAAACTAAACAGCTTCTGCACAGCAAAAGAAACTACCATCAGAGTGAACAGGCAACCTACAGAATGGGAGGAAATTTCTGCAATCTACTCATCTGACAAAGGGCTAATATCCGGAAACTATAGAGAACTCAATCAAATTTCCAAGAAAACCCCATCAAAAAGTGGGCAAAGGGTATGAACAGACACTTCTCAAAAGAAGACATGCATACAGCCAACAGACACATGAAAAAATGTTCATCATCACTCGCCATCAGAGAAATGCAAATCAAAACCACAATGAGATGCCATCTCACACCAGTTAGAATGGCAATCATTAAAAAGTCAGGAAACAACAGGTGCTGGAGAGGATGTGGAGAAATAGGAACACTTTTACACTGTTGGTGGGACTGTCAACTAGTTCAACCATTGTGGAAAACAGTGTGGCGATTCCTCAAGGATCTAGAACTAGAAATACCATTTGACCCAGCTGTCCTATTACTGGGCATATACCCAAAGGATTATAAGTCATGTTGTATAAAGACACATGCATATGTATGTTTATTGCGGCACTATTCACAATAGCAAAGACTTGGAATCAACCCAAATGTCCATCAGTGACAGACTGGATTAAGAAAATGTGGCACATGTACACCATGGAATACTATGCAGCCATAAAAAAGGATGAGTTCGTGTCCTTTGTAGGGACATGGATACAGCTGGAAACCATCATTCTCAGTAAACTATTGCAAGAACAGAAAACCAAATACCACATGTTCTCACTCACAGGTGGGAATTGAACAATGAGATCACTTGGACACAGGAAGGGGAACATCACATACCGCGTTCTATTGTGGGGAGGGGGTAGGAGAGGGATATCATTTGGAGATATACCTAATGTAAATGACGAGTTAATGGGTGCAGCACACCAACATGGCACATGTATACATATGTAACAAACCTGCATGCTGTGCACATGTACCCTAGAACTTAAAGTATAATTAAAAAAAAACTCATAAAGTTAATATGGGGATTAAAACATAATGTAATTAGGGGTCTGGCTCATATTAAATGCTCAAGGGTAAATCCTATCTATAAGCTACATGTGTAATAAATTACTCACTTTCTGGTGTTGGATGAGCTGGGTAGTTCTACTGGCAAAAGAAGAACTAGTAGTTAATAATGTGCTAATAACCCATATTCTTGACGGAAGTTACCATGAATGCCTTGAGAGTAAGAGAACTTTGAGCACCTGGGAATAAGGAAAAGGTTTAAATAAATACTGTATGCTGAGGAGTAAAAACAGTGTCCCAGGAGCAATGCTACCCTTTCAGTCAAATTTAAAATAGACTCTGGTACTTTTGATTTCTTTATATTACTAAACTCTCCTTTACATTTATTACAGGTTCTATTATTGTCAAGGTTCCATCTTCACTTGAAGCTCATTTACAGTTATCAGGGAAAGAGGTTGATGTGAACTCAGAAGTCCATATTCAGGAAATGACTGAAGCTCATAAAGATGATGTTGTAACAGTGACTGGTAAGGAGGCTGCATTTTGCTATGTCAGATGAATAGCCATTCTCCATACAAAAGTAGAAATGTGGTACACTTAACGGAAATTTTAGCTTTTTTATACTTTTCCATTATTACGTTCTCATGTTTGACATCTTTTTTTCTTCTAGTTGCTTATCATTAATATGATACAGACATTTTGTTTAAAAAGACTTCATTAAATCATTTAGGAACACTTATTAGTCCTGTCACTGGGTAAAATTGATTTTTAAATTTTCTAGAAGAGCTGCTTTCTAATTCTTGAACTTAAAAATAAACTGAATACATATATTATAATGCAAAATTTAAAACTAACTTCATATGACTGGAGTAAATATGAATTTTGTTTGGTATGTACATTTTAAGTGTACTCTTTTAGAACAACAAATTCTCAGTCCCACAAATGTGAATAGCTTTTGTACATTTTTCATTATATCTGGCTACACTGGTGGCTGATACTATTTTTTTAAGATTTGTCATTGGTTGAGGTTTTTTTTGTTTTTTTTGACAGAGTCTCGCTCTATTGTCCATACTGGAGTGCAGTGGCGTGACCTCGGCTCACTGCAACCTCTGCCTCTCGGGTTCAAACGATTCTCCTGCCTCAGCCTCCTGAGTAGCTGGGCCTACAGGCATGCACCAGCACGCCTGGCTAATTTTTTTTGTATTTTTAATACAGACAGGATTTTGCCATGTTGGCCAGGCTGCTCTCGAATTCCTGACCTCAGGTGATTGGCCCGCCTTGGCCTCCCAAAGTGCAGGGATTACAAGCGTGAGCCACTGCGCCTGGCCAAGGTTTGTTGTTTTAATGAATAAAAAAATTAATGCTGGTGAAGTTTTCCTTTAAATTTTACCAGAATGGCATCAAGGAGGACACTGCAATTAGACCGTGTATAGGGATGAATGCTACAAGCTAAAGGCACGAGATGCCAACTAGAAAAAGGAAGAATAGGGGAGTAGGAGAGGGTGGTCTTCGTAAGATCAAATTTCAGTGTTAGATATTCATTTTATATGTCATGAAAATTAAGAAAGTTCTGTTAAAATTCATAGAATATTAACAAAAAACATAACGGGAATAAAAATAATACCTATACACTCCCAGATCTAACTGCATGCTGCCTAATGGGCAGACTCATAGTTATGTGGTGAAAATTTGATGAAAATCTAAGTACAGTCATGTATCACTTAATGACAGAGATACATTCTGAGAAATGTGTTATTAGGCAATTTTGTTGTCATGTGAGCATTATAGAGTGAACTTATACAAACCTAAATGGTAGAGCCTACTACACACTGAGGCTGTTTGGTAGCCTATGGCTCCTAGGCTACACCTGTACAGCAGGCTACTGTACTGAAAACTGTAGGTAATTGTAACACAATGGAATTTGTATATCTAAACACAGAAAAGGTACAGTAAAAATATGGTATAAAAGATAAAACATGGTACACCTGTATAGGGCACTTACCATGAACGGAGCTTGAAGGACTGGAAGTTGCTCTGACTGAGTCAGTGTGATGAGTGGTGAGTGCATGTGAAGGCCTAGGACATTACTACTATAGACTTTATAAACACTGTACAGTTAGGCTACACTAAATTTATTTTTTTCTTCAATAATAAATTAGCCTTAGTTAACTGTAACTTTTTTACTTTATTTATTCTAGAGATAGCTGCTTTCTCTGTTGTGTAGACTGGAGTGCAATTATAGCTCACTATAAACTCGAACTCTGGGGTCAAGTGATCCTTCTGCCTCAGCCTCCCTAGTAGTTGGGATTACAGGTGTGTACTATGATGCCCAGCTAATTTTTAAAAAAGTTTTTAGTAGAGATGAGGCCTTGCTATGTTTCCCAGGCTTGTCTTCAGCTCCTGGCCTTAAGTGATCCTCCCGCCTCAACTTCCCAAAGAACATTTTTACTTTATAAACTTAAATTTTTAAGAACTTTTTTAGTTCATGTGTCGTGGCTCACGCCTGTAACCCCAGCACTTTGGGAGGCCGAAGTGGGTGGATCGTTTGAGGTCAGGAGTTTGAGACCAACCTGACCAACATGGTGAAATCCCCATCTCTACTAAAATACAAAAATTAGGCAGGCATGGTGGTGGGAGCCTGTAATCTCAGCTACTTGGTAGGCTGAGGAGAAAGAATCCCTTGAGGATGTGAGGGACCTCTTCAAGGAGAATTACAAACCACTGCTCAACAAAATAAAAGAGGACACAAACAAATGGAAGAACATTCCATGCTCATGGATAGGAAGAATCAATATCATGAAAATGGCCATACTGCCCAAGGTAATTTATAGATTCAATGCCATCCCCATCAAGCCAGCAATGACTTTCTTCACAGGATTGGAAAAAACTACTTTAAAGTTCATATGGAACCAAAAAAAGCCTGCATTGCCAAGACAATCCTCAGCCAAAAGAACAAAGCTGGAGGTATTACACTACCTGACTTCAAACTATACTACAAGGATACAGTAACCAAAACAGCATGGTACTGGTACCAAAATAGAGATATAGACCAATGGAACAGAACAGAGCCCTCAGAAATAATACCACACATCTACAACCATTTGATCTTTGATAAACCTGACAAAAACAAGAAATGAGGAAAGGATTCCCTATTTAATAAGTGGTGCTGGGAAAACTGGCTAGCCATATGTAGAAAGCTGAAACTGGATCCCTTCCTTACACCTTATACAAAAATTAATTCAAGATGGATTAAAGACTTAAATGTCTGACCTAAAACCATAAAAACCCTAGAAGAAAACCTAGGCAATACCATTCAGGACATAGGAATGGGCAGGGACTTCATGTCTAAAATACCAAAAGCAACGGCAACAAAAGCCAAAATTGACAAATGGGATCTAATTAAACTAAAGAGCTTCTGCACAGCAAAAGAAACTACCATCAGAGTGAACAGGCAACCTACAGAATGGGAGAAAATTTTTGCAATGTACCCATCTGACACAGGGCTAACACCCAGAATCTACAAAGAACTTAAACAAATTTACAAGAAAAAATCAAACAACCCCATCAAAAAGTGGGCAAAGGATACGAACAGACACTTCTCAAAAGAAGACATGCATACAGCCAACAGACACATGAAAAAATGTTCATCATCACTCGCCATCAGAGAAATGCAAATCAAAACCACAATGAGATGCCATCTCACACCAGTTAGAATGGCAATCATTAAAAAGTCAGGAAACAACAGGTGCTGGAGAGGATGTGGAGAAATAGGAACACTTTTACACTGTTGGTGGGACTGTCAACTAGTTCAACCATTGTGGAAGACAGTGTGGTGATTCCTCAAGGATCTAGAACTAGAAATACCATTTGACCCAGCCATCCCATTACTGGGGATATACCCAAAGGATTGTAAGTCATGCTGCTATAAAGACACATGCACATGTATGTTTACTGTGGCACTATTCACAATAGCAAAGACTTGAAACCAACCCAAATGTCCATCAATGACAGACTGGATGAAGAAAATGTGGCACATATACACCATGGAATACTATGCAACCATTAAAAAGGATGAGTTCATGTCCTTTGTAGGGACATGGATGAAGGTGGAAACCATCATTCTGAGCAAACTATTGCAAGGATAGAAAACCAAACACCACATGTTCTTACTCATAGGTGGGAACTGTACAATGAGAACACTTGGACACAGGGTGGGGAACACCACACACCAGGGCCTGTCGTGGGGTGGGGGACGGGGGAGGGATAGCATTAGGAGATATACCTAATGTAAATGACGAGTTAATGGGTGCAGCACACCAACATAGCACATGTATACATCTGTAACAAACCTGCACATTGTGCACATGTACCCTAGAACTTAAAGTATAATAAAAAAAAAAAAAAAAGAAAAAAAAGAATAAACTTTTTTTTTTAAAAAAAGGACAAGCCCTTGAACCCAGGAGGCAGAGGGTGCAGTGAGCCAAGATGGTGCCACTGCACTCCAGCCTGAGCGACACAGCGAGACTCCTTCTCAGAAAAAATAAAATAAAAAACTTTCTGACTGTTCTGTAATAATACTTAGATTGAAACACAAACACATTTTACAGCTGTAGAAATACACTTGTCCTTATTCTGTAAGCTTTTTTCTGTTTTTAAAATTGTTAATTTTTTAAAAATTTTACTTTTTAAACTTTGTTAAAAACTAAGACACAAACACACACATTAGTCTAGGCCTTTACTGGGTCAGGAACATCAGTATCACTTTCATCTCCACATCTTGTCCCCCCGAAAGGCCTTCAGGGGCAATAACACACGTGGAGCTGTCATCTCCTGTGATGACAATGCCTTCTTCTGGAATACTTCCTGAAGGACCTGCCTGAGACGCTATTGTATCTTAACTTTTTTTTTTTTAAATAAGCAGAAGCTGTACACTCTAAAATACCGACAAAAAGTGTAGTAAATACATAAATCAGTAACATGGTCATTTATTCTCATCTAGTATTATGAACTACACATAATATATGTGCTATACTTTTATATGACACTGGAGTGGGTTTGTTTACACCAGCATCACCCCAAACACAAGTAGTGTGTTACATTTAAACGACCATTAGGATGGCTACAAAGTCACTAGGTAATAGGAATTTTTTAGCTCTTCTATAATCTTATGGGACAACTGTCATTTCTATAGTTCCTCGTTGACTGAAACATTATGATGCAAAGACTGGATATCAAATATAGTAAGAATCAACTTGTGATCTAATGTCTTGAATTTGATAAGGAGCCAAGAGAATTACCTATTTTTGGTCCCAGTAGTCTAAAACAATAATACACGTTTGTTTGTTTAAGTGTGCTCTGAGTCACAGCATAACTAAAATTATTAGCATATGTAAGCATGTTTGAATTATAAGCTAAAGGTAATTTGTCATATTTTATTCACTTATTCATAGAATCATATGTCTTTCTAAAATTTAGATTTCGTTTTAAAACTATTCTCATGACTTCAGTCATTATTTCTGTGTATATAACTTCCAAATCAATACCTGCAGACCTGATCTCTATTGTTCTTGCCCATTTCTATTCCACTAAACCAGTGCCACCTCAAACTTAATGTTTAAAAACAAAATTATCTTTCCCTAGCCTATGTCTTCCTTCTCCTGTCTTCTCTATTTTTCTTTATTTGCTCAATTACTCAACAAATGTTTGAGTCAAGCACTGCCAGAAACTAGGGGTGCAAGGGTAATATAAAGCATGGTCTCATTGCCTTCTGAGGAGTTTACATTCTAGTGAGGAAAGGCAAATCAGAGAATACAGTACAATGGGATCAATGTTAGCATAAACGTATGTACATTGTACTGTGAGAACACAGAGGTGAGAAGTGAGAGAAGTCAAATATGGCCAAAGTATAGAGAGTGAAGGAGAAAGTGGCATAAAAGGAGGCAGGAGAGTTTGGGAGAGGTCAGATCATATGGGACAGTTTGGATTTTATATTAAGAGCATTGGGAAGCCCTTGGGAGGTTTTAATTTGGGGTTCACATAATCAGATTTGTGTGTTAGAAAGATCACTCTGAATGTTGAGTGGGAATAGATGAGAAGGAACAATGGTGGATGAAGGAGAAAAAAACTTTTGCTTTTTAGGAGGTTACTGCAGTAATTCAGGAGAAGGAGTACAGAGGCCTGGACTCCATAGTGAGCTATCTTAAGGTCATCAAATAAATAGGCCTTCAGTAACCTTTGCTTGAAGACAAAGACGAATGAATGCTTTGAGGAAGCTGCATGCTTAACCCATTGGTTATTATGAAGCACCTTAGCCTACTGAGTTCTTTTTGTGTGTTACTTGTTATTATGTCTTACACTCTGGCCCCACCTCCTGAACCAGGAAGGGCCAAATTACAGAATGATGAGTTTATTTCCTGTTCACAGTGGAAGAATCTAGGTACTGATCAAGCATCGTTTTGCAGAGTAGCACAGACTATCATATAAGGTTGGTACCCAGATAGATCTGTAGGTTGTCTCTGATAGCAAATTAAATCCATTAAAGTAATTTATGCAGCAGGACCTCAGGTGAAGAAAGCAGCAGTCTCTGGAGGGAGCTGTGAGTGTGAACAGGTGATTGGGTTTAAGAGAAACTTCCATATTTCATTTTGGTTTTAAAACTATTTGGTGCCCAGTCAGCCACAGGTCTTATGTATCAACTGGATGAAATAATTTAAGAGGCCTAGAAAATCAAGGCAGATTTCTTTTTTTCTGTGGAGATTTCCAGTCTGAAACCAAATTTTGGAAATAATGAGCAGCTTTATATGTGAGCTATTATTATAGGCAGCTGAGCTCATCTCATCTGGGCCTTCCTCATAGAGCCCATGAGGGATAGAAACAGAAATAACTCTTATTGCTAAGAGCCTGGATTTTATCTGCAGCATGACTTCTGGATAATCTCTGTAAGAAACCATGCCAGTAAAATTTAGTCCCTTAGGTTCTGGCTTCCCACAGGGTTTTGATGTGTCAGCTCTATAATTTTATTTGATTTCCTGCTCCATGGTTTCCTTTGCTATTGCTGTCACTGGTAAATAACTCAGGTGTATAATTCCTACCATGATTTACACGTATTATGTGTTACTCTGAAGTCAAAAGGAAACCTGAGACTCTCAGGCTGAAATATTACCTACTAAAAAGCTATACCCAAGTGTGTATTGGGGCTGCATTCTCTAATCTTTATGAGAGTCTTGATTCTAAATTTTGTCCCCTATCCATGTGTGGCAAATTTAACATGTTGTGAGTGGCTTAGGGAAGATACTTCTAATAAGGTGGCTTCTCTATTAGGTTTTAGACTTGGTTCATCAACTTAGATATGAAACTTGACAGTGGTATACATCAAGTCTCCAAGCCCAGGTATGCATGTGGTACAAAGTCCTTTTGTCTTTACAGCTCCATGATTTAGATATTTAAATGTTCAAAGAATATTAGAGGTAAAGTGTGTTGCCAGTGAATGGACTGGTGTTTGTCATTGTCTGGATGGTAGGGAAGCTAGCACTACTGGGTTTACTTCGTTTTAGTAAAACTGGAAATATAAAGCATATAAAAAATAAATTCATTTGGGATCAAAATGAACCACCAAGTCAGAAAAGAGTTCTTAGCTTGTCTAAAGACCAGAGAGTAAACATACAATGGAATCGTTATTTATAACGGAATACTGGTTCATGGGTTGGAAAAGAGGTTGAAATGAGACTAAGCTCATAAAATGCTACTTTAAAAACCTGGAGACACTGTTTTCTCTCCAAATCGGGAAAAATCCAGTCTTTTGATATGACTAACTCTTGGAAATAGCTCTGAGTTTAGAACCCACTGAAGTTTTTGGTCTTTCAAAGCTTATAGCACATGAATTTGTCTGTATATATATTTCAGGACCACATGGAAGAAATTCAATAACAGAATGAAGAATGCTATAAGGCTTATAGCTATCTGCTTAAAAATATTTGACAGGGAGTTAATGGAGGAACTGTTTTCAAGTCATGGTGCTTTTATGGTGGTGGTTTTTGTTTTTGTTTTTGTTTTTTGAGATGGAGTCTCTCTCTGTCGCCTAGGCTGGGGTGCAGTGGCGCCATCTCAGCTCACTGCAACCTCTGCCTCCTGGGTTCAAGTGGTTCTTCTGCCTCAACCTCCTGAGTAGCTGGGACTACAGGCACCCATCACCACGGCCAGCTAATTTTTGTATTTTCAAGAGACGGGGTTTCACCATATAGTCTTGCCTCCTGACCTCGTGATCTGCCCACCTCAGCCTCCCAAAGTGCTGGGATTACAAGCGTGAGCCACTGCGCCCACCTGCTTTTATGGTGTTTTTATTTCCCCACCTTTTTGTTAAACTGTAAGATCTTGAGAGTATCATGGGTAATCAGATGTCAGTGTTGCTAATGTTTGCCCCCAAAAAAGATCAGGTTTTCTTTCCATTCATCTGCAAACTTTATCTGTAAACACCATATAGTAAATATGTTAGACTTAACAGATTACATATGGACTCTGTTGCATATTTTTTTTTTTTGTTTTTCAGTAACCCTTAAAAAATGTAAAAGCCTGGCCAGGCACAGTGGCTCACACCTGCAATCCCAGCACTTTGGGAGGCTGAAGCGGGCGGATCACCTAAGGTTAGGAGTTAGAGACCAGCCTGGCCAACATGACAAAACCCTGTCTCTACTAAATATACAAAAATTAGCTGGGTGTGGTGGTGGGCACCTGAAATCCCAGCCACTCGGGAGGCTAAGGCAGGGAGAATTGCTTGAACCCAGGAGGCAGAGATTGCAGTGAGCTGAGATCGCGCCACTGAACTCCAGCCTGGGCGACAAAGGGAGACTCCATTCTAAAACAAATAAATAAATAAAAAATAAAGGTAAAAAATAAAAGCCCTTCTTAGCTTTCAGGGTATTTAAAAACAGGCCCCTGGTCAGATTCGGCCTGTGAGCTATAGTTTGCTGATCCCTAGACTAGAGTTCAAAGTGCAGGCCCCAATCTTAGAGCATATGAGCTCTGTTTGTGATGACTGTGGAGTTTTGTTTTATTATTGTTTTTGTATTTATTTTGGTCATTCAAGAAATATTAAACCATAGCCAAATCCTTATCCTAAGTGAACTATCCCCAGTAGTGAAGAAAACATGATTCATGCACATAAAAGTTTAATCTTGTAACATTTAAGAAACAGTGCAACCAATAGAAGATATATGATGGCAAATAAATACACAAAAAGATATTTACCATCACTAGCCATTAGGGAAATGCAAATTAAAACCAGAATAAAATACTACATACTTACTAGAATGGCTAAAATTAAAAATACTGATTATTCAAATGCTGGCAAGTGTGCAGAGAAACCGGATCTCTTCTACATTACTGGTGGGAATGTAAAATGATACAGCTACTCTATAATTCAGTCTGGCAGTTTCTTAAAAACAACAACAACAAAAAAGAAACTACCATTAATCACCTAGCATTTATATTCCTGGGTATTTATCCTGGGGAAATGAAAATTATGTTCACACAAAAACCTGTACACAAATGTTCACAGCTTTATTTGTAATATCCCAAAACTGGAAATGACTGAAATATCCTTCCATGACTGAATGTTCATATGACTCATGGTTATGTCCACAGAAGGTAATTCACTGATAAAGGGAACAATCTGTTGATGTAAACAACTTGAAGAGAATTTAAGGGTATTATTCTGAGTGAAAAAAGCCAATCTCAAAATGTTCCATATTCTATGATTCCATTTATATAACATTCTTGAAATGACAAAATTAAAGATGTGGAGAATAGACAAGTGGTTGCCATAGGTTAGGGAAGGAGAAGGAGAGTATGACTTTAAAGGGACATGACAAAGGACTTCCTTTGTAGTGACAGAACAGTTCCATATCTTGATTAAAATGATGGTTACATGAATCTATATATGTGATAGATAAAATGTCATGAGTATATACAAAGACATACCCAAAAAATGAATGCATATAAAAACTGGTGAAATCTGAGTAAGGTCTATAGTCCAGTTAATTTGCCAGCTAATTTCCTGGTTTTGATAGTGCAGTATAATTATAGAAGCTGATAGTGCAGTATAATTATAGAAGCTGTCACCATTAGGGGAACTGAGTGATGGGTACACAGTACCTGTTTTTGTAACTTCTTGTAAGTATGAAATTATTTCAAAATAAGAAGTTAAAAAAGAGGGTGGAAAGAAGGCAGGGGGAGAGAAAAAGGGAGAGGGAGAAAAATAATGAAGTCTTCTGGGCAGGATGGAGCTAAAGGGTCTGACTTACCTTCCCACCTGAAACAGTGACAAAAAAAATTTAAAAATTAGGCAAATTTAGGAAACAAATAAGATGAGTCCTGCTTACTGCCTTGAGAGAGTCTCCAGGCTCCAGTACAGGAAAAGGGAATTGCTCTGGAGTCTAGAACACTCCCTGAGTTAGGGAGATCAAGATGAGAGTCCATAAAGATCAAGACCGAGTTCATAGGACAAAGTACCCGAGGGAATAGAACCTGGTGCTCACACAGGTCCAGGAATAATGTCTGTTCTTCCCACCAGTCTGGAAAGAAAATCATAACTTATGGGGCATTGGGTAGAGCATTTAGTAGTGGGAAACAATTAGTCTTAGGCTGAGCACCACTCTATAACTGCCTAACAAATTATAAAAGCAAGAGATGTAAGGCTTAAACCGTTTCCAAGTAACTTAACTGCATCCTTGAACAAAGCTGAAGATCTACAGGAATACAAAAGTATCCAGCACTCAACAAAGTAAAATCACAATGTTGTAACCCACCCAACAGGTTCACCTTGCCCACTGCCTAGAAAGAGCCAACTTACCAAGACAGGGGAATCGCAATAGAGAACAAGAAGTTCACGCAGAGATGGCTATGCAGGAGACCAGTTTTATGATTACTTAAATCAGTTTCCATGAGAATCTGATAATCTGAGTTTTTAAGGATAATTTGATAGGGGGCCAGCGAGTTGGGAATTTTAATTAGTCAATCTGAGATGAAATCATAGGGAGTCAGAGCTGTCCTTTTGTGCTGAGTCAGTTCCTGACTGGGGGCCACAAGATCAGATGAGCCAGTTTATCAATCTGGGTTATGCCAGCTGATCGATTGAGTTTAGGGTCTGCAAAATATCTCAAGCACTGATCTTAGGTTTTACAATGGTGATGTTATCCGCAGGAGCAATTTGGGGAGGTTTAGAATCTTGCAGCTTCCAGCTGCATGACTCCTAAACCACAATTTCTAATCTTCTGGCTAATTTGTTGTCCTGAAAAGGCAGTCTAGTCCCCGGGCAGGAAGGGGGTTTGTTTGGGAAATGGCTGTTATTGTCTTGGTTTAAAAGCTAAACTATAAACTAAGTTCCTCCCAACAGTTAGTTCAGCCTGTACCTAGGAATGAACAAGGACAGCTTCGAGATTAGAAGCAAGATGGAGTTGGTTACGTCAGAGCTCTTTCACTGTAATAATTTTCTCAGTTATGATTTTTACAGAGATGGTTTCAATATCTAGCATTGAATCAAAGATTATCAGACATGCAAAGGGCAAAAGAACCCATGAGTTATAATGAAGAGAATAATTGAAACTAACCCAGAACTGACACAGATGACCAAATTAGCAGAGAAGGAAAATAAAAGTTATTATAACTGTATTCCACTTGTTCACTTAAGACATGGAAGATATAAAAAGAATACCAAAATTGAATTTCTATAAATGAAAACTACAGTGACTGAGATGAAAAATACAATGGATGGGATTAGACATTGCAGAAGAAAAGATTTGAGGAAGAAACTATTATGATTATTTTTTGGACAGAATTGTATATTTCCTTGGTATACTCTTGCCTAGAGTACTGTTGATTTTATTATTATTCCAAGTATTTGGGAGAAAATTTAGTGGATAGGCATCATTAAAACTAGCTCAAAAATATTTTTTTTTATCTGGAAGATTTCTTGTCAAGGTATCTTGGGTTACACTTTTGTTGAGAGAAGACTGTAAAAAGTTAAAGAACGTTGATGCAGGGCACAGTGGTGCACGCCTGTAATCCCAACACTTTGGGAGGCCAAGGTGGGTGGATCACGAGGTCAGGAGATAGAGACCATCCTGGCTAACATGGTGAAACCCCATCTCTACTAAAAACACAAAAAATTAGCTGGGCGTGGTGGCATGTGGCTGTAGTCCCAGCTACTCGGGAGGCTGAGGCAGGACAATCGCTTGAACCTCGGAGGTGGAGGTTGCAGTAAGCCGAGATCGCACCACTGCACTCCAGCCTGAGTGACACAGTGAGACTCCATCTAAAAAAAAAAAAAAAGTTGACAAAATTAAAATATTTTGTTATGGAATTGTATGTGGTGTTAAAGGTTTTGTTTGTGAAATGTATGTGTTAAAAATAATAAAATTTCAGAGTAATTACTTTTATGTTGTTTCATAGTGTATGATTTATTTTCCTAGTGAGTTGGTAAGCTTTGTGAGAGCACTGGTGTGTCTTTTTACATCTTTTGAACCTCCCTAATATACTTAGCATGGCACTTCCTATAGTGGGCAGCCCAAAGTGTTTGTAGTGTAAAAGAGAATCCTCCAACCCTAATGCACTGACTTTTAATCTGCTATTATTAATAATAAGGCAGCACTAGAAGTATCCCTCTGAACCAAATGTACATAAACAAAGACTGTTCCAGGGTTAGAAGTGGGAGTGGGGAGGGAGGTGGGAAAAAGCTCACTTTACCAAGAAGATTGTTAATCCTATTTTTAAACAAGACAATTCCGCAAGTTACTTCCTGGAGCCCTGTCTTTGTTGATAGCTAGTGCAGAATAGATCAGGTACATGTTGGATTAAATAAAAAGAACATATAGATTCATATATTTGGGTACATTGGGGCAGGAGTTTTGAGAGCAAATTACAGAGTTAAACACATGTCTTAGGAAGCCTTTCCTTGCCCTTAGTAGAACCACACTGCATAGGGATAGAGTAGTCATTTTCCCATTTCTTGGTCAAAGAAACATAGTGTGATTTTAATTGGCAAAGTGTGGGGAAAAGAAAGATCAAACTGTTATTGTGTCTATATAGAAAGAAGTAGACATAAGAGACTCCATTTTGTTCTGTATTTGAGATGCTGTTAATCTGTAACCCTACACCCAACCCTGTCCTTGCAAGAGACATGTGCTGTGGTGACTCAAGGTTTAATGGATATGGGGCTGTGCAGGGTGTCCTTTGTTAAACAAATGCCTGAAGGCAGCTTGCTGGTTAAAACTCACCACCATTCTCTTAATCTCAAGTGCCCAGGGACACATACACTGCGGAAGGTTGCAGGGACCTCTGCCTAGGAAAGCTAGGTATTGTCCAAGGTTTCTCCCCATGTGATAGTCTGAAATATGGCCTCGTGGGAAGGGAAAGACCTGATCGTTCCCCAACCTGAAACCCATGAAGGGTCTGTGCTGAGGAGGACTAGTATAAGAGGAAAGAAGGCCTCTTGGCATCTTCTGCCCATCCCTGGGCAATGGAACATCTTGGTGTAAAACCCGATTGTATGTTCTATTTACTGAGAAAGGAGAAAACCGCCTTAGGGCTGAAGGTGGGATGTGCTAGCAGCAATGCTGCTCTTTATGCACTGAAAAGGTTTATGGAGATGTTTACATATGCATATCAAGGCACAGCACTTTTCCTTAAACTTACTCATGTCACAGAGATCTTTATTCATATGTCTTACTGCTGACCTCTCTACTATGATCCTATTATCCTGCCACTTCCCCTTCCCCCCCCCAGATGGTAAAGATAATGATCAATAAATACTGAGGGATCTCAGAGACCGGTGCCGGCGCGGGTCCCCTGGGCCCACTTTTTCTTTCTCTATACTTTGTCTCAGTGTCTCATTTCTTTTCTCAAGTCTCTCATTCCACAGGTGTGGAGGGGCAGGCCACCCCTTCAACAAAGGGAAGTAAATAAGGAGGAAGGCTTCTGAAACCCCAAATTCCAATATATGTTGAAAAACTTTTGTAGGAAGGAATTTATAAACTTTACAAATTACTAATAGAATAGAGTCTCCACAGATTCAGGTCAAAGTGCAAAGAAGTTTCAGTAAATTATTTATTGGCAAGATAGAAAAAGCTACCTAAATGGAATTTTATAAACTGTCCTCCCTTTTGAGTATTGTCTCTAAGCTGAAATTGCTTGTGTGTTCTTTTTCTTGAGAGCAGTAACACTGTGCTTGGCCTCTATTGCTGCAAAAGGAAATAGGTTGAAGGCTTTTCACTCCATAAGTAAGAAATGTATTATTGGGGAGGTGATAAATAATACATTAAGGAAGAGATCTCAGATATTTAGAAAAGCCTTACTATTATTGATGCTTTATTATTGGTGCTAAATGGTATAAAAAAAGAAGAAAAAGTTGGAAAAACAAAAATTTCAGGATTTCCAGTTCTTTCCTCCACATTTATTTTATTTTATTTTTTTGAGACAGAGTTTCACTATTGTCGCCCAGGCTGGAGTGCAATGGCACAATCTCGGCTCACTGCAACCTCTGCCTCCCAGGTTCAAGCAATTCTCCTGCCTCAGCCTCCTGAGTAGCTAGGATTACAGGCACCTGCCACCACGCCCAGCTAATTTTTGTATTTTTGGCAGAGATGGGGTTTCACCATGTTGGCCAGCCTAGCCTCAAACTCCTGACATCAGGTGATCTGCCTGCCTTGGCTTCTCAAAATGCTGGGATTACAGGTGTGAGCCACCGCACCCAGCCCAACATTTATTTTAATTACTAGAAAAAGAAACTCTGTATTACAGAAAAGGAACTGGGTGTAAGGTACCTCAAAATCATGACCTACCTAATGCAGCATGGGCACAGAAAAAGAACAGTTTAATAAAGTTGAACCCCTTATTGATGAAGGTTAGAGTAAACACAGGGATTTACCAATTGGACTAAGATATTTTAACCATCTTATCAAAGCTAATTAAAACGGGGTTGTGATACTGAAAATATAGCGAGAGAATAAGAGGGAAAAACCTTACAGGATGTCGTTGAATACTCAACTGTGTTCTGGGAAAGATGCAATGAGCTCCAGGACATAGACAAGATTATGGCTCGGAGTGAAAAGGAGAGATAAGAATTCAGAGAATAATTTGCATCAGAAAAGCACTTGACAAAAAGATCAGATGGTACAAGCACCTGGCACCTTTTCTTCAGCTGAGAATATCATGGTACTATTATAACAGAGGGAAAAACTGTACTGAGGAAGAGGATCATTCTGTATTTTGTGTGCTTGGATTCGACACAGAAAATATTTATGATGAAATGCAATATGTAATCACAACTCCCCTCAGTTCAGATTTTGTTATTGAACCAAACAGAGGTCCACTCACCCGGCGTAATAAGACTAGGTGTCTAGGCCATATCTAAACCAAGGCTTGTAGCACGAGAAGGGAAAGCGTTTGTTTGTAGGGACCAAGCAAGGAGAATCAGGCAGATTATACTTACCACCCGAACTCTCAGATGGCTTGTAAGTAAGGGTTTTTACAGGTAGAGAGAGCCCAGTGGCCGGGAGTGGCAGGACTAGATTGCAGCTCCGACTCGGACAGACAGAGCAGCATGTAGAGGCTCACATCATGAATTTTAGCTCCAGAACAACCATAGGAATAAATCAGTAAACCCAAGAGGACCCACAGACCCACTGAAGGAAGCAGATTGCTCCTACAGGACCCAAGAGACACCCAAAATACTGTGCTGGTATCCATAGCTGAGAGATCCACAGACGGTTCACATCACAGAAAGCTGTGCAGACAACCCCCAGTACCAGTCCAGAGCCTGGTAGACTTGCTGGGTGGCTAGATCCAGAAGAGAGATAACAATCACTAAAGCTTGGCTCTCAGGAAGCCACATCCATAGAAAAAGGGGGAGAGTATTACAGCAAGAGAACACCCCATGGGACAAAAGAATCTGAACAGCCTTCAGCCCTAGCCCTTCCCTCTGACAGAGCCTACACAAATGAGAAAGAACCAAAAAAAAGTGTTGGTTTTCTGACAAAACAAGGCTCTTTAACAACCCCGCAAAAATCACACTAGCTCAGCAGCAATGGATCCAAACCAAGAAGAAATCCCTGATTTACCTTGAAAAAGAATTCAGGAGGTTAGTTATTAAGCTAATCAGGGAGGGACCAGAGAAAGACAAAGCCCAATACAAGGAAATCCAAAAAATGATACAAGAAGTGAAGGGAGAAATATTATTCAGTGAAATAGATAACGTAAATAAAAAACAATATATAAAAACTTGAGGAAACAGACACACTTATAGACATGCAAAATGCTCTGGAAAGTCTCAGCAATAGAATTGAACAAGTAGAAGACAGAAATTAAGAGCTCAAAGGCAAAGTCTTCGAATTAACCCAATCCAACAAAGAAAAAATAAGAAAATATGAACAAAGCCTCCAAGAGGTCTGGGATTATGTTAAATGACAAAATCTAAGAATAATTGGTGTTCCTGAGGAAGAAGAGAAATATAAAAGCTTGGAAAACATATTTGGGGGAATAATTGAGGAAAACTTCCCTGGCCTTGCTAGAGACCTAGACATCCAAATACAAGAAGCACAAAGAACACCTGGGAAATTCATCGCAAAAAGATCATCGCATAGGCACATTGACATCAGGTTATCCAAAGTTGAGACAAAACAAAGAATCTAAACTGTGAGACAAAAGCACCAGGTAACCTATAAAGGAAAACCTATCAGATTAACAGCAGATTTTCAGTAGAAACCCTAGAAGCTAGAAAGGATTGGGGCCCATCTTCAGCCTCCTCAAACAAAACAATTCTCATCCAAGAATTTTGTTTCCAGCGAAACTAGGCATCGTGTATGAAAGATACAGGCTTTTTCAGATAAACAAATGCTGAGAGAATTCGTCACTACCAAGCCACCACTACAAGAACTGCTAAAAGGAGCTCTAAATCTTAAAACAAATACTGGAAACACATCAAAACAGAACCTCTTTAAGACATAAATCCCACAGGACCTATAAAACAAAAATACAGTTTAAAAAACAAAAACACAAAAACCAAAGTACACAGGCAACAAATAAAATGATGAATGGAATGCTACCTCATATCTCAATACTAACATTGAATGTAAATGGCCTAAATGCTCCACTTAAAAGATAAGAACTGCAGAATGAATAAGAATTTACTAACCAACTATCTGCTGCTTGAAGAGACTCAGCTAATAAGGACTCACATAAACTTAAGGTCAAGGGGTGGAAAAAGGCATTTCATGCAAGTGGACACCACAAGTGAGCAGGAGTAATTGGGGACTTCATTACTCCACTGACAGCACTGGACAGGCCATCAAGACTGAAAGTCAATGAAGAAAAAATGGATTTAAACTATACCTTGGAACAAATGGACTTAACAGATATATACAGAACATTCCATCCAACAACTGCAGAATACACATTCTATTCAACAGCACATGGAACTTTCTCCAAGATAGACCATATGATAGGCCACAAAATGAGCCTCAATAAATTTAAGAAAGTTGAAATTATATCAAGCACTCTCACAGACCACAGTGGAATAAAACTGGAAATCAACTCCAAAAGGAACCTTCAAAACCATGCAAATATATGGAAATTAAATAATCTGCACCTGAATGATCACTGGGTCAAAAACAAAATCAAGATGGAAATTTAACAATTCTTTGAACTGAAGGACAATAGTGACACAACCTATCAAAACTGCTGGGATACCACAAAGGCCACCTAAGGCTACTTTTCCTCCTAAGAGGAAAGTTCATAGCCCTAAATGCCTACATCAAAAAGACTGAAAGAGCACAAACTGACATTCTAAGGTCACATGTCAAGGAACTAGAGAAACAAGAACAAACCAAACCCAAACCCAGCAGAAGAAAGGAAATAACCAAGATCAGAGAAGAACTAAATGAAATTGAAACAAACAAAAAAATACAGAAGATAAATGAAAAAAATGCTGGTTCCTTGAAAAGACAGATAAAATTGATAGATCATTAGTAAGATTAACCAAGAAAAGAAGAGAGAAAATCCAAATAACCTAAATAAGAAACAAAATGGGAGCAGAAATATGAAAGACCATTCAAAGCTACTATGAACACCTTTATGCACATAAACTAGAAAACCTAGAAGAGATGGATAAATTCCTGGAAAGATACAACCTTCCTGGCTTAAATCAGGAAGAATTAGATACCCTGAGCAGATCAATAACAAGCAGGAGATTGAAGTGGTAATTAAAAATTACCAACCAAAAAAGTCCAGAACCAGATGGATTCACAGCAGAATTCTACCAGACATTCAAAGAAGAATTGGTACCAATCCTATTGACACTATTCCACAAGATAGAGAAAGAAGGAACCCTCCCTAATTCAGTCTATGAAGCCAGCATTACTCTAATACCAATACCAGGAAAGGATACAACCAAAAAAAGAAAACTACAGACTGATATCCCTGATGAACGTAAATGCTAAAATTCCTAACAAAATACTAGCTAACCGAATCCAACAACATATCAAAAAGACAATCCACCACGATCAGGTGGGTTTCATACCAGGAATGCAGGGATGGTTTAACATATGCAAGTCAATAAATGCGATACACCACATAAACAGAATTAAAAACAAAGATCACATTATCATCTCAATAGATACAGAAAAAGCATTTGACAAAATCCAGCATTTCTTTATGATTAAAACTCTCAGCAAAATCGGCATACAAGAGACATACCTCAATGTAATAAAAGCCATCTATGACAAACTCACAGCTAACATAATACTGAATGCGAAAAAGTTGAAAGCATTCCCTCTGAGAAATGAAACAAGACAAGGATGCCCGCTGTCACCACTCCTCTTCAACACAGTACTGGAAGTCCTAGCCAGAGCAGTCAGACAAGAGAAAGAAATAAAGGGTATCCAAATTGGTAAAGAGGAAGTCAAACTGTCACTGTTTGCTGGTGATATGATTATTTACCTCAAAAACCCTAAAGACTCCTCTAGAAAGCTCCTAGAACTGATAAAAGAATTCGGCAAAGTTTCAAGATACAAAATGAATGTACACAAATCAGTAGCTCTTCTAAACACCAACAGCAACCAAGCAGATAATCAAATCAAGAATGCAACTCCTTTTACAATACAAAAAAATGAAGTACTTAGGAATATACCTAGCCAAGGAGGTGAAAGACCTCTATAAGGAAAAGCTACAAAACACTGCTGAAAGACATCATAGATGACACAAACAAATGGAAACACATCCCATGCTCATGGATGGGTAGAATCAATATTGTGAAAATGACCATACTGCCAAAAGCAATCTACAAATTCAACACAATCCCCATCAAAAAACCACCATCATTCTTCACAGAGAGAAAACAATTCTAAAATTCATATTGAACTGAAAAAGAGCCCACATAGCTAAAGCAAGACTAAGCAAAAAGAACAAATCCTGAGGCATCATATTACCAGACTTCAAACTATACTTTAAGGCCATAGTCACCAAAACAGCATGGTACTGGTATAATAATAGGCACACAGACCAATGCAACAGAATAGAGAACTCAGAAATAAACCCAAACACTTACAGCCAACTGATCTTCAAGAAAGCAAACAAAAACACGAAGTGGGGAAAGGACACCCTTTTCAACAAATAGTGCTGGGATAATTGGCTAGTCACATGTAGGAGAATGAAACTGCATCCTCATCTCTCACCTTACACAAAAATCAACTCAAGATGGATTAAAGACTTAAATCTAAGACCTGAAACTAAAAATTCTAGAAGATAACATTAGAAAAACCCTTCTAGACATTGGCTTAGGCAAGGATTTCATGACCGAGAACCCAAAAGAGAATGCAATAAAAACAAAGATAAATAGCTGGGACTTAATTAAACTAAAGAGCTTTTGCACAGCAAAAGGATCAGTCAGCAGAGTAAACAGACAACCCACAGAGTGGGAGAAAATCTTCACAATCTATACATCTGACAAAGGACTAATATCCACAATTTACAACGAACTCAAACAAATCAGTAAGAAAAAAACAATCCCATCAAAAATTGGGCTAAGGACATGACTGGACAATTCTCATAAGACGATATACAAATGGCCAATGAACATATGAAAAAATGCTCAATATCACTAATGATCAGGGAAATGCAAATCAAAACCACCTTACTCCTGCAAGAATAATCAAAAAATCAAAAAAAAGTAGATGTTGGTGTGGATGTGGTGATCAGGTTACACTTCTACACTGCTGGTGAGAATGTAAACTGGCACAATCACTATGGAAAACAGTGTGGAGACTCCTTAAAGAACTAAAAGTAAAACTACCATCTGATCCAGCAGTCCCACTACTGGATATCTACCCAGAGGAAAAGAAGTCATTGTACGAAAAAGACACTTGCACAGGCATGCTTATAGCAGCACAATTTGCAATTGCAAAATCAAGGAACCAACCCAAATACCCATCAATCAACAAGTGGATAAAGAAACTGTGGAATATATATATATATATATATATATATATATATATACACACACACACACACGATGGAACACCGCTCGGTCATAAAAAGGAATGAATTAACGGCATTCACAGTGACTTGGATGAGATTGGAGACTATTATTCTAAGTGAAGTAACTCAGGAACGGAAAACCAAACATCATAGGCTCCCACTGATATGTGAGAGCTAAGCTATGAGGACGCAAAGGCATAAGAGTGATACAATGGATTTTGGGGACTTGGGGGGAAGGTTGGGATGGGGGTGAGGGATAAAAGACTACAAATGGGATGCAGTGTATACTGCTCAAGTGGTGGGTGCACCAAAATCTCACAAATCACAACTAAAGAAGTTATGCAACCAAACACCACCTGTACATCCATAACCTATGGAAAAATTTAAAAAATAAATTAATTAAAATAAAGGTGGGGAGGCAAAGGTTATAGGCAAAGTCATAAATTGATACATGGGACCTACATATTGGTCTGACCTAAAAAGGCAAGACATCTAGAAGCAGGGGGGCTGCAGGTTATAGGTGGATTTAAAGATTCTTTGATTTCTGATTGGTTAAGGAAGTGAAGCTTTATCTAAAAATTTGGGATCTGCAAAAAAGAATGTTAGTTCTGGCTCATGGGCATGACCTTCTCCAGGCCCCTGAGAAATGTACAATGGTCAGAGTTTAGTCTTGAGCTTCCGCTTATCTGAAGTCCACGTTCCAGCAGATCTGTTTGGTGTGGGGGTCCAGGTTTTTGAGAAACAACTCAGAGACATATGTTCAGATTTTGTCTTTGGTTCTTACAGAAAAGAAGACATCTATTTTAACCTTTTTGGCTATTGTTTTAAGCTATTATTATGTTGTTGTTGTTATTAAGTTGCTCGTTTGCTTTATTTTTTCCCCCGAGACGTAGTTTCATCCTTGTTGCTCGGGCTGGAGTGCAATGGCGTGATCTCGGCTCACTGCAACCACCGCCTCCCTGGTTCAAGCCATTCTCCTACCTCAGCCTCCCAAATTGCTGGGATTATAGGCACCTGTCACCACACTAGGCTAATTTTTGTATTTTTAGTAGAGACAGGGTTTCAACATGTTGGCCAGTCTGGTCTCAAACTCCTGACCTCAGGTGATCCGCCCACCTAGGTCTCCCAAAGTGCTAAGGTTACAGGCTTGAGCCACCTCACCTGCCTGCTTATTTGCTTTTTAAGGCTACTTAGGTAGGTGCCTGGAATTGTTTTAACGAACCCAAGATTTTTCTTTTTTCTTTTTTTTTTTTTTTTAATTTTTGTGCTTGAGAAGGGCCCACAGGCCCCTACAAGCAGTCCCTGCTCTATCTCAATTTGACTGGTTTCTTAAATCCAGAACTGCAGTGGAACTCCAGAGGACATATAACACCTTTATAACCTTGATTTGTAAAGAAAACATAGAACTAGAAGAATAGATCTGAGAAACAAACAAGGAGAGCTTTGTGATTGCCACAGCCTATGACCTTGAAAGAGTTTCCAGGCTGCAGGGCAGGGAGAGGTTGCACAGGCAGAGCCCAGCAGACTGCCTGAGTAGAGGAGACTGAGCTTCTGAGCTGAGCTTCTGGAGAGACAGGGCTGCCCAGAGTTCATAAGAGAAAGTTCCGGAGGGGAGCAAGCTGCACAGAGGGGATTGCGGAAGGTGCCATGAACAGTCAGCAAAGTACTAATGAGCAAGCGTTGAGGAAACTACCTATACATGGTCCACTTGAGGATGAACCTCAAAATAATTATGCTGAATTAAAGAAGACGGATTTTTTTTTTAAAGTGCATAACTGTATACTCCCATTTATGCCATTTATATAAGATTTTAGAAAAAGCAACAACTCCATCGTGCTACAAAGCTGATCAGTGATTGAAGGGGGTGGGGGTTGGAGGGTGACAGGAAGGGAGGAGCATGAGGGAAAGACTGCACTTGAATACAAATACATTTTTGGGAGTGATGAATATGTTCATTATCTTGATTAAGGAGATATGGTTCACAGATTTTTACCTATGTCAAAACTTACTACATTGTATACTTTAAGTACATGTAGTTTGTCAGTTATACTCCAGTAAAGCAATTTTTTAAGACTGCATTTAAAAATAATATATGCTGAGCATTCCAAATCCAAAATCTGAAATGCTCCAAAACATGAAACAAGGAAATGCTCATTGGAGTAATTTGGATTTCAGATCTCCAGATTAGGGATGCTCAACTAGTATGTCTTCTCCAAATATTACAAAAAAAAAAAAAATCTGAAATTTGAAACAATTCTGGTCCCAAGCATTTTAGATAAGGGATACTCATCCTGTACAAATAAAAAACAGAGCTTGGGCGTGGTGGCTCATGCCTGTAATCCCAGTACTTTGGGAGGCTGGGGCTGGTGGATCACGAGGTGAGGAGTTTGAGACTGGCCTGACCAACATGTGAAACCCCGTCTCTACTTAAAAAAAAAAGAAAAAAATACAGGGTAGGCTGGGCATGGTGGCTCATGCCTGTAATCCCAGCACTTTGGAAGGCCAAGGTGGGTGGATCACCTGAGGTGTGGAGTTCAAGACCAGCCTGGCCAACATGGTGAAACCCCGTCTCTACTGAAAATACAAAAAAATTAGCTGGGCATGGTGGCACGTGCCTGTAGTCCCAGCTACTCGGGAGACTGAGGCCGGAGAATCGCTTGAACCCAGGAGGCGGAGGCTGCAGTGGGCCGAGATCGTGCCACTGTACGCCAGCCTGGGCAACAGAGCGAGACTCTGTCTCAAACAAAACAAAACAAAACAAAACAAAACAAAACACAGAGTAGCCTCCCTCGCAGGGTTGTTCTGAGAAAGTGAATGGAGGGGAGCAAGCCCAGATAACCTCTTTGCAACTCTTTCCCAGTTCAGACTATCTTTACCAAGATTCTTGATGTTCTAAGGTGTTTTTCAGTTTTATAGATGTGTTGCTAGGATCTATGTGGTCAATTAATGCTCTTGATATAACTTTATGCAATTTTGTATTTTAGGACTCATGAATCAAGCAAGCAAACGTGAAAAATGGATTAAGGCTGATGCCCCAAAAGGCACTGTAAGTTTTAGAAGGCAAAGCTGGTTTCAGTCCCTGAAACTGCAGGACTAAGACTGATTTGATTTGGATTTATGATTTTTAACAATGATTCGCAGATCTGTGACTACAAAAATGTAAATCCCACCGTTCATATAAAGGTTGAAAACAACAAATTGAGAATGAATACTGGTGAACTGTTTTGGGAGGCTTTTTCAAAATGTGTACTTTGCTATTGTTTTCATTTTCTACTGCTGTATAACAAATTACCACAAATTTAGCAGCATAAAATAATACTCATTTACAGCTCACAGTTATGTAGGCCAAGAGCCCAGTATGTCTAGGTTCTCTGCTCAGGGAATCACATGGCTAGAATCAAGATTTTGGCCAGGCTGAGTTCTCATCTAGAGTCTCTGGGAAGAAATCTACTTCCAACTTCATTCAGATTATTGGGAAAATCCGGTTCCTTGTGACTGGATGACTGAGGTCTCCACTTTCTTGCTGGCTGTCAGCCAGCAATCACTCTAAGCTTCTAGAGGCCACCCACAGGCCTTCTCATGTTGCCCCTCCATCTTCAAGCCAGCAGTGATGCACTGAGTTCTTCTCATGCTTTGAATATCTGACTTCTTCTGCAACCAGCTGGAAGAATATATACTTTTAAAGGGCTCACTCGATTAGGTCAGGCCCACCCAGGATAACATTTGTTTTGCCATATAATGTAACATTCATAGGAGTGATGGCCCATCGCATTCAGTTTCCACTCCCACTCAAGGGAAGGAGATTATACAAAGGCATCCATCATGTGGGGGCAATTAGCTTAGAATTCTTTATAATGTTGCTCTCACATGACAGGTTTTCTACTTAGTACCTCTTATGGCATCAATGTAAATTTAAGCTGTAAATAAAAAACACGTATGTGAAGCAGTTGCTACTGATTGTTAATATCTTTTGTGTAATTTAAGATATAGCTCATTAGGAGGAAAGAAACAGCTATTTTATAGCTTGATGTATGAAGACAGATTTTTATAAAGGTATACTGTATAAAGATATTTTATTAATTTAATTTCTTTCAAACATCTCTATTCCTGGAATATTTAAATTACATAATACTGGCCAGGCACAGTGGCTCATGACTGTAATCCCAGCACTCTGGGAGGCCAAGGTGGATGGATCACTTGAGGTCAGGAGTTCGAGACCAGCCTGGCCAACATGGTGAAACCCCCATCTCTACTAGAAATACAAAAAAAAATTAGCTGGGTATGGTGGTTCATCCCTGTAATGCCAGCTATTCGGGAGGCGGAGGCAGGAGAATTGCTTGAACCTGGGAGGCAGAGGTTGCAGTGAGCCGAGATCACACCACTGCACTCCAGCCTGGGCAACAGAGTGAGACTCCGTCTCGATAAAATTAATTAAAATAAATAAATAAGTTATATAATACTATAAGACCAGACCTATCTTTTGGTGATGTAGTTTGGATATCTGTCCCCCAAAATCTCATGATGAAATGTAATCCCCAGTGTTGGAGGTGGGGCCTGATTGGATCATGTGAGCAGATTTCTCACTGATTGTTACCACCACCTTCTTGGTTCTATCCTCATGATAGTGAGTTCTCACAAGATCTGACTGTTTAAAGGTGTGGGCATCTTCCCCCTCTCTTGCTTCTGCTCTTGCCATGTGATGTACCTGCTCCCACTTTGCCTTCTGCCATGAGGAAAAGCTCCCTAAGGCCTCCCCAGAAGCCAAGCAGGTGCCCATGCAATGCTTTCACAGCCTGCAGAATCAATTAAACCTTGTGAGCCAATTAAACCTCTTTTCTTTATAAATCACCCAGTCTCAGGTATTCCTTATAGCAAAACAAGAATGGCCTAAATCGCTTGGATTATATTTTTTATGATTAAGATGAGTCCATTTTTTTTTCTTTTTTGGGACAGGGTCTTGCTCTGCCACTCAGGCTGGAGTACAGTGGCACAATCTTGGCTCACTGCAACCTCTGCCTCTCAGATTCAAGCAATTCCCATGCCTCAGCCACCAGAGTAGCTAGCATTACAGGTGCACGCCACCATGCCCAGCTAATTTTTGTATTTTTACTAGAGATGGGTTTTACCATGTTGGCCAGGCTGGTCTTGAACTCCTGGCCTCATGTGATCTGCCTGCCTCGGCCTCCCAAAGTGCTGGGATTACAGGTGTGAGTCACTGCACTGGGCCAGGAGAAGTCCATTCTTAAACACTTAATTTTTAACAAACCTTTCCAAATATTATTTATGATTATCTTTTTCTTTTTTTCTGAGGTCTCACTCTGTTGCCCAGGCTGGAGTGCAGTGGCATGATCATAGCTCACTGAAGCCTTAAACTCCTGGCCTCAGGCATTCTCCTGCCTCAGCCTCCTGAGTTGCTGGAATTACAGACAGGCACCACCATGCCTGCTCTAATTTTTTAATTTTTTATAGAGGTGGGTCTTACAAATTCATCAGGTCTCGAACTCCTGGCCTCAAGTTGTCCTTCTGCCTTGGCCTCCCAAAGTGCTGCGATTATAGGCATGAACCACTGTGCCCAGCCTCCTTTTTATTAATATGCCATTTCTTTAGAGTTCTGTTTTTAACTTCTTATTTATGAAACAAAAGTCAGCTTTGTAGGGTATCTCAAAGTCTCCTTTTAGTTCACCCTTCATGAAATGAGAATGTATACAAGTCTGAAAGATACTCACACATTGGTATATTTGGTATGGTTGGGGTGTGTTATACTATTAAGTAGAGGAAACTGTGTGGCAGTGAGGCAATTTTTATAATCTTTTTTCACCTTCATGCAATTACATAAACATTTTCATGACTAAAAATAAATTAGCCAATCACAGCCAGAAAAGTCATAAGCATAATAGCAGTCAACTATATTTAAACTATTAATGGAATTGTACATATTTGGATCACATTGTTAAGTCCCAGACAAAAAGAAAAAGCTGAAATATTTTACTCTCTTGGACACAGACCTATGAATATGAAATGTTTAAGGGCTAAAGACCTAACTAATATCTTTGATATTTTGAGTACTTTGCACTGAGAACTTAAAAGATCTCTCTACCTGTATACCTTACTTCTTGGTTCCTTTCATAGCTCACTTTTTCTACTCCTTTTTTTCATTTATGTAGCTGTAAAATTTGTCTCCCTGGAATGAATGAATGTGTCTTCTGTTCTTGTTTAAGAGAGGATGTTACTCAAAGAGCTTTGGAGCAAGCTCTGAATGTAAAGCAACCTGCTAGGTTTCTGGAGAATACGTAACAGGGTGTGTTTCTTACCGGGGTCTTCCCAGGGCAGGTGTCATTCCTTTAGAAAGCAATTGCCTCTTTTATAAGTTCCTCCAGTTGTGTGCATGGGCACTTAGGAATCAGATTTTTGAAAACATCTTTAATGCAGCTGCCAGAAATTTCCAAATTTAGGTTAAAACCGTACTTTTATGTCATCTTATGTCTCTTGGCTATGGTTCTAAAACTTCCCATTGAAATGATTCTGTTGCCTGTGTGCCCACTCCTAAGAACCTTTCCACAGCTAAGTAATATTACCTTATTTCAAAAACTTTGCAAATCAACCTCAGTGGGGGAGAATTACTAAAAGCATTTAGCTAATACAGGGTAACCTATAATAATACTTTGTACAATCTTTTTAAAACTTTTCAAAGTAACGATGCTTTAAGTTTTTAATCCTTGTTTGAAACTTGTGGAATACAAAAAGAGAACTCCACGTGAGAGATAAGTAATTGAGGAAATAGGTTAAAAGGCTGATCTGATATTGCTGACATAGCTTGTTTGCAGCAGTCAGAACAGAGTTGTGCTTTCTCTTGGACTGTGTCAACATCAGTGTTACATAATATCAAATAATGGTAAAAACCCGCAGATGTGCTGGCTTCAGCAGCACATATACTAAAACCCACAGATTAAAGCTTATTAAAAACTAATATGTAGATATGCAATTAATAACCCATACTTCCTAGCATAAAATTGAGGGAGCATCTTTTTTGGCATAGCATAGTTTAAGAATTCCTCCATTGTGCAAATTTGATTAAAGAAATATCTTTCTGAGACATTGCAGGGACATTCTTTCTATTCAGATAGTTCTAGTTTCTATTTAATTTGCCCCTGACTAAGTAAAATGTTGAGATAAGTCCAGAGTTAATTGGTGGCATTTAGTTCTCTTTTGTTGTTAAATGTCTGGAAACCACAGGAAAGCCACATTTCCTTTGAAAATATTAATATATGTCTGTATTCTTTATAAAACTTTATAAAGCACCACAGATCCTTAAAGTTATGGCCCTGGCTCAAACTCTTAGTTTGACATATGGCCATCTCTGCTTTCTTTTTCCTTTCTAGAGAAAAATTTCTTAATTTCTTATAAAAAAAAATCTCATCTCTCAGGGTTGTTTCATATAACTTTACATTTTATAATCTCATCAAAAAACTATTGGTTTGATTAAATTTAGGCAGAAATTTTATGTAGTCAGTATTTGATTTGGCTTCTTTTTTTTGTTTGTTTTTTGTTTTGTTTTTGAGACAGAGTCTTGCTCTTTCGCCCAGGCTGGAGTGTAGTGGCGTGATCTAGGCTCACTGCAACTTCCGCCTCTCAGGTTCAAGTGAGTCCTCTGCCTCAGCCTCCCGAGTAGCTGGGATTACAGGCGCTCACCACCACAGCCAGCTAATTTTTGTAGTTTTAGTGGAGACGGAGTTTTACCATGTTGGCCAGGCTGGTCTCGAACTCCTGACCTTATGATCCACCTGCCTCGGCCTCCCAAAGTGCTAGGATTACAGGCATGAGCCACTGCTCCCGGCCTGGCTTCTTTTTTAAATCATGATTATTTAGACAGAAGAACTACTGATGTATTTGGAAATATTTGTAGTTGGAATAAGAATCAGAAGATGGTTTGTTGCTTGTTTACATTGTTATTGAGATTCAGCTAGTGAACATACTTGCAACAAATGGAGAAAACTTGTCAAGTTCTTGATTTGTTGTTTTTCCTGCTTGAGGCTGAAGGTCACGCTGCTTGCTCTTCACTGCTGTATGTTGACTTTTCCACTGTTAATTCTGAGGCTCCTTTAGATGGTGTTACATTGTCAAGCTCTGTAAGAGGGTCTCCTTCCCTATCATAGCCAAACCAACGTGGAGGGTCATTAGAGTTGTATTCCTGCTGCTGAACTTTAGATGACATTCTCTGAGCTGCCTTCCTGTAATAACAGTGCTTAGCATTAGCTAGTTGCAGAAGTAATCCCTAGTGCAGAATTTTCAAACTCAACCAAATTTGGAGTTAGAGAATTCACTGTCACAATTTGAATTCACATCAGACCTCTCTTGCCTTGCTGAGAGTGAGGAGATGGGTAAATGTACAAATAAAGAGGGTCCCAAAGCCTCAGTAGCTCTGATTCAACCACTTCAGAAATTAACAGATACAGTGAATGGGTAAGGAAACTACACATGGCCATGGAAGAGGAACACTGAGGCCTCTATTTATTTACACTGCTTTGAGTAAGCCCCTTCCTTGGTATTTCTAGTTTCTCTGATGAGGGAGTAACCTAACCACCCTACCTGTGAAGGCTGACCATGCACCAGGCCAGGAGCTCTTAACCCAGAGTTCACAGATCCCTTTTGACTACATGGATGAACTTCAGGGAGGTCCATGTACTCCCTGAAAGTTCATGCAGTTTTGTCTATAATACACATTTTTATGAGGTTTGTGACTCAAAGGTGTCCATGACCAAAGTGATTAAAAAATACTGTTATAGTCTTTCTTAGGAGGAAATAAGAAAGTAAAGAAGGCATCAGAAAAAAAGTATGTCTAACTTTAAAACAAAGCCATTGTGAGGACAGAAGGAAGAATTTCCTTTCCTAGAAAGTTAGTTTGAATCACGAGATTAGTACTAAAAAGGAGATGAGCAATTGACCACTTCTGTAGGATTAGAAATTAGTAACTGTGATGTTTACCCATGAAGGCACTACCTTCTCCACTCTTGCTGTATGTTACATTGAGTTATTAATTGCAAAAGTCTGGAAACTGAGTCATTGATATGGAGCTGGCATTACCATACACTTTGAGTTAAGTTTGTGCTGAATGGCGATATGAGTTCAGGTAAGGCAATGAAATAGGAAGAAAAAACCCCAACAACACAGAGATAGCAGTTTAAATTGCTGTTACAGTTAAGTTGAACTTTAGATGTATTAAAATAATTGTAACCAAACTCAACAGGGAGATAACCAAAGCATTGCTAATTCTGCCTCTAAGCACATTGCTTTTTAACTGATATATCTGCTCTCACACAAAACTTCTACATACTTAAAGAACAAATTGAGTAAAAGCAATGATCATATACTAATTTCTAGTTTGAAGCCACCAATCCCTATGGACTAAAACTTGGCAAACAAGTTTATTCTCTTCAGAGAAATATTTATTCTCAGTTTTGAAAATGATAAGTTTATTGTCAAAGATAATGTTTTGCATTCTGTTAATTTTTTTATCTTTTTTAAAGGTGCTATCCTGCATTTTAAACCTCTTATGTAATCTTTATATATCCTCATCATAGAACATTACTATGCAAAAGTAATGGGTTTATATCTTTTGCTTCTCCCATATTATTCTCCTAATGATATTTCTCCCTTTTCAATTCTATAAAGGTGAACTTATCGTATCTTTCAACACACTGTCTGAACATTTCTCCCCCTAAGACTTACTGAAACGTAATACCAAATGTTGAGGCATATAACATTGGCACCATCAGTTTCATGTGAGTAAACAGTGTCCTAAACAGCAAGGCTCCATTGTTACCCTTCACCCACCTCTACCAGCCTAAACATTATCCATTTTTCAAAACTCCAAACCAATCCAGCCTCCTTGGAAATGGCTCAAACCCAATCTTCTCCTCCTCTAAATATCTACAGGAAGTTGATCATAGAATTAATTTCTTTCTATTACATAGCTTCATGGCATTAATTATTTATAATTTTAAACTTTGTCATTTTCCTTTTATTTAAGAAGGCAGTAAGTTACTTAAGAGTTTATTACATTTCTTTGCAACTTTCTGAAACTTATCGTGAATAGCTCAAACGAGAGATTTCAGCAGCTTACACCAAGAAGGGAAGTCCTTTAACCCTCTTGGCTTTTGCTGGTTTGCTGGTCTAGAAGGGCATTCTTATGTTCCTATTTCCAACACCCTCCTGCCTCCTGCCTCCCAAACACCAGAGTTCTGGACACACCCTGTAGTTCTCAGTTGTTCATAATCATTCAATGCCACTGATGTTGACTATAGTACAAGAGTAGCACAGTTAGAGGCAACAATGATCTTGACCTGCAGGAAAAGGAAATGCTTGTTTTAGGGAGTAAAAGATTTGCAAATCCTGATTCACTAAGTTACATCTTACCTTTAATGTCAGAAGAGCAACAGTTTTGAGGGTTCTAGATAACTGGTAAGAGGATAAGTACTACTAATGATAAGTCTGGGAATGTGTAAATATTGAGTACTATGGTTGCTTAGTCAGCTACAAGCCAGGGTAAATTAGATGGTAATTGTGATATAAAACAATTAGTAAGTAGTGGGGGTTTGAAAAAATAAGAAAAAGAAAGGTGAGAATGTTGACTCCTTAATATAAGAAAAACAGCAAGTGAACAGGGAGACAACTCCTTTAATGCAGTGTGATGGGACAGAATCGAAATGAGCTGCATGTTGAACCCCAGCCATGGGTGAAGTGCCCACTGGTATACACATTTCTTTAATGTACTCATTCCTTAATCCCCATCCCCCTTACCCCAGCTCTGCTCTCCAGTCCACCCACAGACAGCTTTAGTGAAACCAAACATCAGTGGGTCCCCTGACTATTGGAAGTGATCCTTACTGACTGGAGGGGAGCAAAGGATAAGATCTCAGACGCACTCTCCTTCCAGACTCAAGTTCTGGGAGGTTAAGGCTTCCTCCACCTGGTGTGTCTTTAGGGCCTGTTTTAGTCTTAAGTGCTTTCACAACAAGGGTGGTCTTAGGGAAAAACAGAAAATATGAATCTGTCCTGGAGCAAATCTAGGATTATTTTTAGAGAGCTATGGATACTAGTGTAGACTATTCCCTATTCCACTTCTTGCCTGCCCTTCAGAAAAGCCTTAGCCATGACTAGCTGTCCTCATCACCTTTGGCATCCTCACATGGACTGACTATCCTAAGACCCAGGACCTTGCCAAGAGAAGAGATCGGCAAGTGACTGCCAGAAGGTTTTTCTGAGTTCTTTATCATAGCATCCTATGTAGCTGTGTGTTTGCACAAATGTACCTTTAAAAAAAAAAAATAGATTCAGGGTATACATGTGCAGGTTTGTTATGTGGGTGTATTACATAATGCTGGGGTTTGGGCTGGTATTGAACCCATCAGCCAAATAGTGAATATGATGCCCAGTAGGTACTTTGTTAACCCTCACCATCCTCCCTGCCTCCCCACATTTGGAATTCCCGGTGTTTATTGTTTCCATCTTTATGTCCAAATGGTTAGCTCCCACTTTTAAGTGAGAACATGCAGTATTTGGTTTTCTGTTTCTGTGTTAATTCACTTAGGATAACGGCCTCCAGCTGCATCCATGTTGCTGCAAAGGACGTGATTTCATTATTTTTTATGACTGTGTAGCATCCCATGGTCTGAATGTACCACATTTTCTTTATCCAGTCCACCGCTGACAGGCACTTAGGTTGATCCAATGACTTTGCTGTTGTGAATGATGCCACAATAAACATACAAGTGCAGGTGTCTTTTTGATAGAATTATTTCTTTTCCTTTGGGTAGATACCCAGTAGTGGGATTACTGGGTTAAATGGTAATTCTATTTTAGTTCTTTGAGAAGTTTGTATACTGCTTTCCATTTTCGCTGACCTAATTTACATTCCCACCACAGTGTATAAGCATTCCCTTTTTTCCATGTCCTCACCAGTATCTGTTATTTTTTGACTTTCTAATAATAGCCATTCTGATTAGTGTGAGATGATACTTCATTGTGAGTAATTTTGCATTTCTCTGATGATTAGTGATGTTGAGCATTTTTTCATATGTTTGTTGGCCACTTATATGTCTTCTTTTGAGAGGTGTCCATTCATGTCTTTTGCCCACTTTTTAACGGGGTTGTTTGGTTTTTGCTTGTTGATTTAAGTTCTAGATTCTGGATAGTAGACCTTTGTCGGATGCATAATCTGCGAATATTTTTCTCCCATTATGTTTACTCTGTTGACTGTTTCTTTTGCTGTGCAGAAGCTCTTACACATGTATTTTGAATGGTATCAGGAACGTTAAAAATGTAGAAACTACATTTCTGCGAGAAACCTCTCTCTCTCTCTCTTCCCCCCACCCCTCCCCTTTCTGTCTTAATAGCTTGATGCTGTAGTATGATCAGCACATAGGAGCTAGGAAATATTGAAAAGAAAATGTATTCTTAGGAACCACTGTGTGTTCTAAATTTCATAGAGCACATATGGAATCCTTTGACTGTATTCCATTCTGCTTTGGCCTAAGTGACTGTGAGACCCTGTATGAAATGATTTGGGAATTGAACCAATCTGCTGCAGTGGTTAGTCATCATTACTTATTTAACCTGGTGAGAGAGGTTTCTTTGGATCAGTATAGAACAGTGATTCTCAAACATGGTATGTCACAGTTGTAATGTTTCACATTAGGTGGTTAATAACAACACTGTACTGAAGTTTGTTAGTGATTTTTGTTTCTTATAAATTAAAAGGGATTCAGGGTTAGCCCTGTAGTAACATTGTGTGCCCTCGCTCACATTTCCTTCTAATCTCTTGAGTAGGCAAAAAAAGGGAATGTTGGAGCCACCACCAAGGATTGCTCATAATCCATAGCCTGTCTTATAAATGTGCATCAGACATAAATTGGGCACAGCAGAGCACGTGTCTCCCCTTACTGACCACATCCCTTGAATGTCAGAGCTTTCAAAAAGCTTGAGAATGTAATCTAAAGGCAAAAAGCAGCACAAAGTAGGGCACTCTTTATTTGTGTGGCTGTGGGCACGTTATTTAACCTGTTTAAACTAGTTTCCTTATCCATTTTGATGATAAAGTGTATTTGTGAGGATTCTATAATATCTGTAAAATAGGATTTAGCACAGTACGTGGCAAATAATTGTTAAATAACATTATTTGTTCATACCGATAATAAAAGTCAACAGTTCCACATCAGAAAGGCTTGAACCTTTCCATGAGCTGGAGAGGAGAACTCTGATAAGAGTTTTATGTTTTAGCAACACAGATCTCCTAGAATGCCTGAGAGTAGGAATTGCTCGAGTTTACGCTTCTAGCAACTGCTAAGAAGGCCCTCCAGGAATCTTCATACTGTGATCTGGGGCTCTGAAGGCCACTAAGACTTACTCTACTCGTTCTCTAGAATTGAAGGTTTTGGGCTCCAGATGCAAATACACCAGAAAGTTTCCTTTACTTTTTTCAAAAATTTATTTCCAACTTTTATTTTAGGTTCAGGAGTACATGTACAAGATGTACAGGTTTGTGACATAGGTAAACATGTGCCATGGTGGTTTGCTGCACAGATCATTCCATCACCAAGTATTAAGCCCGGTATCCATTAGTTATTCTTCCTAATTCTCTCCCTTTTCCCACCCTCCACCCTCCAACAGGCCCCAGTGTGTCTTGTTCCCATCCATGTGTTCTCATCATTTAGCTCCCACTTATACGTGCGAACATGCATTATTTGGTTTTCTGTTCTTGAATTAGCCTTTTCGCTAACTATACAATTCTTCAGGTTCTCTGTGGTTCAGGCCCTCCTGGGTTGTGGGGGCCATTGTGAAGGTCTTTCTTCCTCTCTCTCACTCCTTCTACCTTGTTGCCTTTCCCCACAGAGGGCCATAAATTGAATGGCTGGCTGTCACAGCTGCTTCAAACAGCTTGTCATGTTTTCTGATCATAGTTGTTACTTATTCCTCCCTGAAATAAAGGAGCCTTTATCTTGCATCCACATGGCGCTTCTGGGGTCACTTCCTGGAAACACTTCAGACTCTGGGGTTGGTAGAATGCCAGACATATCTTCTGTGGGAAACTCTCCTGCAAAAGAGCTACAGCCAATTTGCTCATTGACCAAAAGTTTGCTACTCCCCTGGTTCAGAAAGGGTGAGCTGAGCAGACCTCTTTGATTTGCAAAGCTGGCGCAGTAATTTCAAATTCCACTGAGTATGAGGGAATTTATGTATAAAACAGCCTCTTCTGACAGCTGTAATTGGATCTTAAGGGCTGCACCATACATTGTTTTCATGTTCAAAATGGAATCAAGCATGTGGAGAGCACTGCTTTGTGATTCAAAGTCACTGAGCTTCTTCCCAAGCCAGAAAAATCTCTCTTATCCCACCTGCCAAAGGTTCTGTTTCACCCAGACAAGACAAAGCCTCTGCAGTTGAGGGAGCCACACTGGCCCTGATTAGAGTGAGCATAGGTAAGGAATTAGAGATCATCAAGGGCTTGAGTTTTGAAGGGTCTACATACACTGTGCATTTCCAACTCCACCAAAGGATTTAAATGCAAAATAGAGCCCCCAGAGCTGATCCCAAAAAGCTGCCTGCAACTAGGCCTCCTTACCACTTCTCTAATCAAAAAATTTGAGGCCAGGGTATTTCAGGAGCCCCCTAACTGACAAGTAGCACCCTCTCCTAGATGTTGGACATAAAGACAGATGTTTCTGGAGCCTTACTAGTCCAAACACTGGGACTCTCCAAGCTACTCTGCAGTGAGGACTGTCTTTCTCCATCGCTAGACAAAGATGGAATCAAGGGATTCTAGGCCTCTTTCCTGCTAGAGCTAAGCAAAGGTGGAGCTTTCAGGGAGACTAAAGGGTAGTGGTATGGCCTCTTTAGACAACGAAGTGCACACACAAAACCAGCCCCTTTCTAAGCATTAGGGCCAAGTCTCTGCCTGCTTCTTGTGGATAGGGACAGCCAAGTTTGATTGCAGAAGACAAAATAGGCCTTTGGCTGTCACGGCTTAGACAATGGAATTTTTCATAGCTATAGCCGGTTAATTAGAGTTCTGCATTGGGGTTTTGGGACAAAGCCCAGCTAGTAGCCAAGTCTTACTATGCCTTGTTTTATTTTTTGCACGTATATTTATTAAATCTAGGGACCCAGCAAGAAGACTGAGCAGTTAAAGGCAGGATTCGGATGTTACTGGATATCCTGGGTCTTCTTGACCAGTCACTATATTAATCATACTTCAGTGTCCCATATGTCTTGGTCCATTTTGTGTTGCTATAACAGAATACTACAGACTGGGTAATTTATAAAGAAAAGAAATTTATTTCTTATAGTTATAGAGGCTGGGAAGTCCAATATCAGGTGCCAGCAACTGGCAGGGGCCTTCTTGTATCATCCCATAGCAGGAGAGAAGGAGCCCTAACTCATCCTTTTATCAGGAACCCACTCCCATGATAACTCACTCACTTCCACGATAATAGCATTTGTCTATTCATGAGGGCAGAGCCCTCATCACCTAATCACCTCTGAAAAGGTCACACCTCTCAATAATGTTGCATTGAGGATTAATTTTCAACACATGAACTTGGGGGAACACATTCAAACCATAGCATCACACCATGATTAGGTTCAAAGAGCCCCTTGCCAGAAAATCTCCATTCATTCTAGAATCTTACTTATTAGAAGTTCAGTAATATTACCTCTTATAAATAGTGATTGGCAAAATACAATCAAAAGATTAGAAGCTAAACTCCTTTGAGTAACACATTATTCATTCACTGTCATCTTGCCCAAAGTTGTCTGTTAATAATCTAACAAGTTTGGCAGAGACTCCTAGGACCCTATTTCATTGTATGTTCTTTAAATGAGGTTAATAGTATTCATATCAGAGTTATCTCCAGACCTATCATGAAGGGTTGAGTCTCCACCCCTCCTCAAAAATTTTCAAGGACCTACCCCCTTCTCTCTGATCCAGCTCCAGCTGGCTGCCCTCCCGCTGCAGGCCTGGGCCCAGTGGGAATGGCTGTTTTACAAGTAATTTTTCTTTCTTTTTTCCATTTCATTTTAACTCACACTTCCTTGGATAAGAAACCATTTTCTTCCTCAGGCCTCAAGTAACCAGAGCTCATGGTTCAGCTCATGCCATAACTACTTAATTAAGAAAGTTCCTCTGTGAAATCTACATGCGTGGGCCACATTGTGCACTTTATACTTTGATAATATTAATTCTTGGTATTAATTTTTCACACCTGCCCAATAGAACCTTATCTTCTATTTCAGGGAATGGTCAAGGATTCTCATTTTAAGCATTTCATATGTTACTTTACCAGGTCAGTTAAAATACTTGCACATTTTTGCCCTCAGTCAAGAGGCAAAAACTTGTGAGCTTGTTTAATCAGATGATTCTCGTAATCCTCTAGGGGAGATTAACTGAATGGACTGTATTTTGAGAAATGAGCAGAGAAAGAGCTAGAGTTAAAGCTTTGGACACCTGCTTAGTCAAGGAAGGGAAGATGCTTAAAGTAAAAGGCCTACTGGAAAAGGGATAGGAAACCACAAAGGCCATTTTAGAACAGCTCACAATGTTAGCTTCAATTAGGCAAAAAATAAAATGAAATGAAACTTCCTAACACTGAAAGCTGCTATGTATTATGAACCTTATAGCCATATACTATGTTTTCTCAGAAAGTAGTTCTCAAAGTTTGTCATAGTCAGGTACATACTTACTTGGAAATATTTGTGCAGTATTGCATCTTAAGGATCCGGAGTTGTTTGCAGCCTATCTGAAGGTCCTCAAGGATTTGGTCAGTAAGCAGGACACAACCAGAGATATCCAAAATGTGCAGGTAATGGCATTTTGCCGATAACATCTCCATCGCTGAGTCAGTAATCTGAACACAGAGCCAAAGTAAGTACTGGCTATTCAAACACTATCTCAGGGAAGAACAGTGCCTTAGTCACTTTGGGCGACTATAATAAACTACCACAGACTGTGTAGCTTAAACATCAAACATTTATTTCTCACAGTTCTAGAGGCTGGGAAGTCCAAGATCAAGATAAAGATAGAGGTAGCTGCAATTGGTGTCTTGGGAAGTCCCTCTTTATTTGCAGATGCCTCCATTCTTGCTATCTTCTAACATGGCAGAGAGAGAGAGAGAGCTCTAGTCTTTCTCTTCTTATATGGCCATAATCCCATCATGAGAGCTCTACCCTTATGATCTCTTCTAAACCTGTTTACTTCCAAAGGCCCCACTTTCTATTACTGTCACAGTGGGAGTTAGGGTTTCAACATAAGAATTTTTGAAGGACAAACATTCAATTCATAACAAATAGAGTAACAAAATCAGACACTTGCAAATTCTCTTTCCCCCAGCTTGTCACATAATGGGCCTACAATTCAAGTGAGTTGTTTAGCTGTTTCCAAATAAGGTTAGGACAGTAAAATATCTGCCTCAAGTAGCACCAATAGAAATTATGATCTTAGCAAGGCACGGTGGCTCATGCCTATAATCCCAGCACTTTGGTAGGCTGAGGCAGGCAGATTGCTAGAGCCCAGTTCGAGACCAGCCTGGGCCACATGGTGAAACTCCCAATACAAAATACAAAAATTAGCTGGGCATGGTGACATGTGCCTGTAGTCCCAGCTACTTGGGAGGCTGAGGTGGGAGGATTGTTTGAGCCTGGGAGGTCAGTGATGCAGTGAGTCAAGATCACGCCACTGCACTGGGTGACACAGCCTCAGTGACAGAGCGGTACCCTGTGCCCCACACGCTCCCCCGCCCCCCAATACACACAAAGTTGTGATCTTGCTGTTATTTTCATTTAAGAGTCCTCTGGTTTGGATGGGAAACTTCATCAAAATTTTTTAGTAATACCTGTTACACCAATATGAGCAACTTATGAAATGCTATAGAGATGGGATTTGGCTTTAAGTTTAAAATCCTCTCTAAGGCATCATCAATGTGAAAATATATGTTTAATAACATTACATGTTACAAAACTACAAAATATATATCCTCCAAAGTTAATCTGCAGACAGGCTCATATTACTATGAGAAGGGACCTGGACATCACTGTTCATTTAGATGTAAAAAGATGGAGTAACCTAGTTCTGGAAAGGGACAAGTAGGCCAGACAGATGTTTGGAAGCAAGGGGAGAATGAGAAGCAGAAGCCACAGATACTACCCAAATCCCACTCTGAAATATCCTGCCAAGGGTTCCAACATCTCACAGTTTTGCCCAGATGTACTACAGAGGTAATTCAACTATACTACTTAGATTATTTCACTCACTCCAGGACTAGCTTTCAAATTTATAGCTAAACTGAGCCTTGCTGCAGAATCAACTAGATTACTCTCTCCAAAGGAATTTTTTTCCAACTGCATTCAATTTCTTATTTTAAATGTTTGAATATTCTAAAAGACATAGGCCATGAGGCTTGGCTCTTGTTTTAACATAAAGTTAAAAGAATTATCCAAAAAAAAAAAAAAAGAATTATCCAGAAAAACACTTCAGTTTGAAATATATACTTTTTAACTTTGGAAAAAGAGATGCTGTCATTGTCTAAACATGCTTTGTTTCCAGAACACGCTCAGGACCAAGGTTAAACATTACAACTGACTCCACAAAAATGTCTCAGACATTCCTGCCATAATAGGTTGATCTCTGAGGATCTGATGTCATTGATAAAAGAAAAAGAAAAAAAAAAAGCCCTCAGAATTGTAGAAAAAAGGAGGGACAACAAAGTGATGGAAAAGTCCAGGGAAGGTGGAGTTCAGAGTAGCAGGTTTGGTTTGATACTAGGAGAGCTGAAAAAGAGCCTGACAGTTCCTGCAGATCAGTAGCTCAAGTTGTTCAATGACTGACGTGATGTCGTTGGGATTTATGGATTAAGGGCTGGAAACTGGAGATGGAAATAACTTTGCTACATTTTTAACTCCCAGATATAAGGGCCTGATCTCAGCCTCATTGGGCAGATTGTGTTACTTCCAACACAACTACTTTTGATTCCTTGAAAAAATGTTTTGGTTTATTTTTAAATGAAATTATTTTATATTTTAGAAATAATATAAGCACATTGCCAAAAAATAGCAATAATAGCAAAAGAAAACAATTACAAATTTATCACCTTAACATAACTACTTTTAGCGTTCTGGAATATTTCTTGCTAGTTCCCCATTCCTATCCCCATTAACAGATTTGTAAATATAGTAATTACATTCATTTTGCATCCTCCCTTTTTTTTTTTTCCTCTGTTGCCCAAGCTGGAGTACAGTGGCACGAGTTCGGCTCACTGCAACCTCCGCCTCCCAGGTTCAAGCAATTCTCCCACCTCAGCCTCCTGTGTAGCTGAGATTACAGGCGCCCACCACCACGCCCAACTAATTTTTGTGTGTTTAGTAATGTTGGTCAGGCTGGTCTCAAACTGATGACCTCAAGTGATCCGCCCACCTTGGCCTCCTAAAGTGCTGGGATTACAGGCATGAGCCACCATGCCTGGCCTTTTTTTTTTTTTTTTTCTTCAAGTTGGGTTTCACCATGTTTCCCAGGCTGGCCTGGAACACCTGGGCTCAAGCTGTCTTCTTGTCGTAGCCTGCCAAGGGGCTGGAAACATAGCTGCACACCACCAAACCTTGCTTTCATCTTGCTTTTTTGTTTTTCCTAGTGCATTCTCATACTACTGCACAGTCTTCATATTCACAATCTTTAATTATTATAAAATGTTTTATTTAGTAGATGTCGTTTAGTTTATCATTCACATATTTCTGGTCATTTCCATTGTTCTTAAGTTTTTACTATTTAAATAACATTTTGATGACTGTTCATAAATATAGTCTTTTCCAAGTTTTGGACTGTTTACCTTAGGATAGATTTCAGAAAGTGGATTTGTATGCTATAGTTTGAATGTTTGTTCCCTCCAAAACTCATGTTGAAACTTAATCCAAGATGTGGCAGTATTGAGAGGTAGGGCCCTTAAGAGGTGATCAGGTCATGAAGGCTCTGCTCTCATCAATGGATTAATGTGTTATCATGGGAGTGGGACTGGTGACTTTATAAAGAAGAAAGATCTGAACTAGCCTGTTAACATGCTCAGCTCCCTTGCCATGTGATGCCCTGCATTGCCTTAGAACTCTACAGAGAGTCCTTGCCAGCAAGAAGGTTCTCCACCAAATGCTCCACCTTGACCTTGCCTCCAGAAATGTAATATTACTAAATAAATTTTGTTCTTATAAATTACCCAGTTTCAGGTATTCTGTTATACACAACAGAAAGTGGGCAAAGACAAGGTATGACCACTTTTGTGGCTCTTGTTTACGTATTTTCATATTGCTTCACAAAAGGATTAAACCCATCTATAATGCTATCTACAATATAAGGACCAGTTTCACTGACCCCCTGCCAACCACTGGGCATTACCATTAAAAAATGTGCAATTTGGTAGGTAATAAATGATACTTCAAATAATAATGTTTTAAGTTGGATTTCTTTCTTATGTTGGATCTTTTTCCACATCGTTTACTAGTAGTATTTTCTCTGATTTGAATCCCCTGGCTCTGGCACTCTTCAATTGTGACCATAGGTATAAGTTGCTTAAATTCTCTGAGCCTCAGTTTCCCCATTTGTAGAATGGTTACCCAAGATTGCCAAAGAACTAAAGAAGAACATGTATGTGACCAGTGACTAGCATAAAGAAAGCACTCAATAAATGGTAGCTATAATTTTGATTATTCATTTCCTTTGCCATTAATATATGGGATAGGTTTTTTTTTTTGTTTTTTTGTTTTTTTTAGTAGAACCTCTTTATACAAAAGAGAACTTGACTGTTGGCTTTCAGTTTGCTGAATTATACTTTTGTTTCTCCTCCCCTTTGCCCCCTCCCCTCCAAGTCCTGTTTTGATTGTGTTGGAAGTCAGGTAATTTTACTAGCACTTCTGGTGATCATCCCAAGAAAAAACTGCCTTGAAGATGGACGGCAAGAAAGGGGCTGAATAGTCCACAAAATGAACTTTTAGGTTAATGACAGTTGGTTTCATGAGACATTAACTAATGAAAATCTAATGCAGTAAGAAATAATGTGTTTTAAAGGTCAGGCCAAAAAAGAGAGTCCAAGTTTTTGCTCTAGCTTTTTGTTAAGCCCCTGAACTGTGGGAGGGCTTTTAAATATAATAAAAATATTTTTAATATAAGCTGGGCATGGTGGCTCATGCCTGTAATCCCAGCACTTTGGGAGGCTGAGGCAGGAGGATCACTTGAGCCCAGGAGTTTGAAATCAGCCTGGGCAACATGGTGAAACCCCATATCTACAAAAAATACAAAAATTAGCTGGGCATGCCTGTAGTCCAGCTACTCAGGAGGCTGAGGTGGGAGGATCACTTGAGCCTGGGAGGTTAAGGCTGCAGTGAGCTGTGATTGCACCATTACACTACAGCCTGGGAGACAGAGTGAGACCCTGTCTCATATATATATATAAAATATATATATCTAATAAATATATCTAATATATAATAAATATATCATATAATATATAAGATATATTTCCAAGAGAGGGAGAGGCTCTTAGGAAATTATCTTCTTGCATATTATGTTATATTAGGCTATATTTGGCTATTTCCTAAGAGCTCTATTGTATTATTTTCATTTATTTGTGAGAATGTAGCTGTGGTAGATTAAAAATGGCCACAAATGCTTTGCAGCTACTCTCGGGAAGAAGTAGAGTCTGTTTCCTCACCTCTTGAATCTAAGCTAACCTTGTCACTTGCTTTGACCAAAGGAATGGAGCAGAAGTCATATTCTTCTGAGCCAGGCCTCAAGATGCCTTGCAGCTTCTGCCTTTAGCCCTTAGCCTCTTGGAGTGTATTACTGCCCTTGAAGCAGCTCAGCTAGCTTGTTGGAGGATGTCACAGCTGGGTCCCCTAGGCCAACCAGCTCTAAGGGGAGTCAAGAGATGACTGCTGCTGCTTGGGCAACCCTGGGGCCAACCACTATCAGAAGAACCACGCAGCCGAAACCAGCCCAAATTCCTGGCCCATAAGATTGTGAGAAAATAAAACGTAGTTGTCTTAAGCCACCGAGTTTGAGAGTGACTGGTTACATAGCAATAGATCAGCCAATACCATGTGCCAGAAATCTCACCCTTTGTAATATATAGTAAAATATGACCCATTGATCATTTCTTTAACTTATGACCATTTTGAAACCTCTAATTGATTTTCCTTATGGTCATTTTAAAACCTCGAAGCTGAAAGAATTTCCAAACATGTTAGCCAGCTGCACTAAGAAAATAAAGGTTGAAAAGGGTAGGGTTGTCATGGGGAATCCCAGAAGTAGCAAATCTCTTACTCCTCTCCCATTACATTACAAGTCTGTGGAACTGGGATAAAGTTATCTCACTAAATCCTATTTGCTCAATACTCTATACCTTTCCACTCCTAATTTCCCCATCTGTAAAATGAGGGTAATTTAAAACAGACAAAAAATAGTATTTACTCTCATCTCCCAGTGTTTCAGTGGTCTGGAGACATTTCTCCAAATAATAAACTTTTTGGGTAAAATGTTTTACCATATTAGTATAAGAGAAATTCTGTGCATGCCCTGGGGATTTCTCCCAGCTCACAAGTTTGTGTAGCTTTAACTGAGCCCGGGGCCTTAGGGAAGAGCAGCCGGGCTTTGTGACCTGGCTCAATCACCTTCTCAGATGTATTTCACCTGTAGGACAGTTCAAGTAACCTTGGCACACCCCTTCTCTCCCTTTTGTAGATCGTCATTCTCAAGCATAACTATAGAATGTGCTGGGATGTAACATCCTGAGACTGAGGATAGGGGGTACTGACTGGAACAGCCAGGCTCTGTTCCAATTCCCCCGAGAAACAGGACATCTTTGTGCTTCAGCCCAGTGGGTCAAGTGAACCCCAGGTTATAAAACCCAAGGTGGTCCACCTTCCAGAGTCCTTCAGCTGTGGTGCAAGTGGAACATTTACAGTTGAGATTTCATCCATCTTGAGCAGCTTTCCTGAGCCTTGGGAAACAGGCTCTCCAGGAATCCTGTCTCACTAGACTCAGACAAGTTGGTAACCAGTGCACAGTGGACCTGCTTCACGTCACCTACGCTTTTAGGACAGAAATGCAGTTCTAAAGCACTGGCCTGTTTTCACTTACCTTATCCCTCTCAGAGGTGTATTGCAGAGACATTTTGTTCAAGGCTTCGCTTTAATTTTTCTCATTTCCCACCCCCTTTTCTTTCTAATCATTACTAACTCCTACTTCACATCAGTCATGAGGGTCAAAAGTGACAGTGTTAATCACAGGGCCTAGTGCACTGCTGAGTGCTTTGAACTGGCCCCAGAACAACCAGCTTTTCCTCTGATTTGCAGCTATCTTTGTTTTCCTTGGCATTTTAGTGTCGAGTAGGATGAGGTCACAGTACTACTGACTGACCTTGAAGGTGAGGTAGTTGCAAGGAAAAGCTGGCCTTTCTGGGGATGGATAAGATGACCATTCAAAATTCACCCGTGGACTTTTGGGAAACCTGGCACAGAATGATGAACCAGATACCAACATTTTTTACGGCTCATCAAAATTGACATAAGTGGAATATGTTAGGCTGGACCACAGCCTTATGAATTCAGGGTGAGTTGAGGAGTATTCAGATTGGTCCAGATGATGGGCCCCACATCTGAATCAGGATGCTCATCTGACTCACAGTGTGACCAGAATTAATTCAGATGGTAAAGCTAAACCTTTCTACTCCTTTATATCCGAGTTCTAAAATAATCGACTCCACTTTCTTCCTCTTTCTCCCTCTAAACTTTTGATATAGAGTGATGCATTTCATGCATATTTGTTTAACATCCCCCTTAGCTTCTGGGCTGCAAGACAATATCCATGCACAGTTTACAGAAGGAATTCCCTCAACCTTCATAACAAAAAACAAAAAACCAAAGCAAGCAAACAAACAAAATCCTCTGCCCTGTTTTCTGTTTGCACTGGAGCCTCTTCTTTTCTCATTCTCCTACTTTCTGCTTTAGAGCCACTAAGAAACCCAGTCTCCATCTGTGCCTGCTTTACAGCCAGAGCAGTTCTCATTTCTCACTAAACCATGTGTTGCCCATATGTCTGTGTGCTATGAACGCAAGAATCCTGGCGAACTATCACTGTTTAAGCTGCAGAGAGTCAGTTGGTCAGTGCTGCTAGTGTTCTGGGTCCCTTGACCCAGCTCACTGATAGAACCAGATGATGCTGACCAGAAAACCATCTGGTTCCCATAGTTCTAAACAAGTATATTATTAAACAAAAATAATTTTTGCTGTGAACTTTTTGGCTTAGTTTTGTCATGGTTTACCACATCTTTTTCCCTGCCGCCTCCTCCTTTTTATTGCAGTACAATTAGCTAACCATACAAACCAAACAACACAGAAGCTGAACTTCTAGATTAAATAAAGCATAGGGCATCTTGAGAGTTGATGTGGATGCTCTAGTAAACAAAAACCCTCAGTGTGCACAACAGAATAGAACAAGATTGTTAATAACCTTGTAATTTCTGAGGATTTTCAAAAAGATTTCTTAGTTTTCTTCGTTCTTCATATTTTGCTAACTCCAAGTTTTTCCTGTTAATTTGTGTTGATCAGTATCTTCCACTTTAGAGACCTTCCTCTTATGTCTGGTAATCCTTTTGTTCATGATTAAGAGTGGAGGACTAAAAACTAATCGGAAGGTCTGAGTACATGCATCTCTATTGTAAGCTTCAATGAAGGATGATCTAGGTGGGTTATTTGTTGGGAACCCCCCACCCAGCCGTCAGTTATTTTAGGTCTTTCATCTTGGGCTAGTCAGGGTTCCCAGAGAAGAGGCTACCAATCTCCCACCTGGAGAAAAAGATCTGGCCACCAAGTTCTTGATGCTCAGTTGGAAAAAGTGCTTGAATATCTCTGCACTCAGCATTCAGTCACTTAGTTAGCCTAGCAACCCTCTGTTTTACTATCTCTAGAGTAGTGGGCAATTAAAGAACAATTTTGGCCCTCGCCTCCACCAGAGAACATTTGGTAAGGTCTGGAGGGATGGGATCTTACGTGCTACTGACATATAGTGAGTAGAGGGCAGGCATGCTATTAAACATGTACAGTGCACAGGATACACACACACACCCCACTACAAAGCATTATCTTGTCCAAAATATCCATAGTGTCAGGGATGAAGAAACAGAATTTAGGAAATAAATCTCCAAGCTTCTGTTTAGGGTGGGGAGAGACAGTTGCCCAGATTTATGGAGCAGAAGCTGGAATATAGAGATCTATCTACTTCTTAAGAATCTCTAACTCAGTCATCATTATTTTCATCACCACTCTTAAGCCAGTTCCAAAGGTACACGGTGCTCCCAAGCTTGAAGATTGTGGTGTAAATCAGATTTTTTTTCCCAGCTTTCTCTACTGTTGGCTTAGGATTCAAAGCAGTTTCTGGTCTGCTAAATTAGTCCATCTATTTTCAAGCTTCCAAATTTTTGTTGCTCTTATCTCCTCTCCTGTTTTCCTTATCCATGTAGGCCCTCACTCTTCATGTCTAGTTTTGGTAGGGTTTCAAGAGGAACAAAATTATATGTGTATATGCAGTCTACTATTATTAATCCAGAACCCGAGATCTCTAGTTCTTTACATGGAGATATGTCCATAGTATATTAAAAAGTAGGTTACAATGTATTTTGTAAAGTATGATTCTATTTTTTTTTAAAAAAGAGAAAACACAAACTTTCTATAACTATTTCTAATCTCTTTGTGCACAGAAAAAAAAATCTAGAAGAATAAAATACCAGCAATGGTTATGTCCAGGTGATGATAGGACAATGGATATTTACTTTCTTCTTTAAGCTTTTATATGTAGATCAAATTTTTCATAATGAGTACTTCATTTATATACAGAGGTTCAGAAAAATTATAAAACGCTTGAAAATAACACAAAAGATGATGGTATGTCCTTGGAGTGTCAACCTAGAACACTGTTTAACAGGCCTACCTGGAGAATTCTGTAGGAAATCATGCCTTTGTTTGACATACTATTTACTGTTCACTAAGGCCCCAGCTCAATGAAGTTACATGTTAATTGTTATATTTTTGTCCAGGAAAGATGCAAATTATTTGTATCTCGTAGAAACTGTAACCCCAAGGTTATAGATTTAATAATTTGTAAGACATTTTTAGATCTAACCTAACACTCTTAATCCAACATTCTTTCATCAGTTCCTATAAATACTAAGTTCATTCAAATGCTCTACGTACTGGCTTTGTCATTTTGTTGGTCCTCTGATTAGTGAATTAAAGAAATCTTTGACACATGTTTATATTTGTATGAAAATTATATTTTTAACTTTTGGAAAATTCTACTTTGACACCAATGGAATCATAAGCTATTTCCAATCTGAGGATAGAAAAAAAAAATCCAATGAATACCTCAACCATGGCAAAGAAAACACATTCTGAGTCCAGCCCTGACTGCTGTCCTGCCTTGTCCCATGGCAGTGCTTAAACTGAACATGTTTGAGCCCTGACTCCTGCACATACCTTTGGACAGCCAGCAACGCTGAGAGACGTGAGGTTAATGCAGTAAATGGCCAGTGCTTTGATAATCATATCTGACAGCTGGGAGCAATAAGAGACATCCAAATGTTCCAAGATCAGTGAGCTTTTGCAGAATGCCTGCAAGAAATTCCAAGGTCAATTTTTTCTTTTCTTTAGTCATCTAGAGCTATCCTACTAATAGCAGCTATTAAATGTACATTTCAGTCCCTGAAATACAGATGTTAGATCTTGATGCCCCCAAAAAATAATTTTTAAAAAACCCATGTTACATCCAACATCTCTTTATAGCAAAAGATATTCACAAAGCAGCTTAACAGCTTAGTGATATTCAAATGCTTGCTAACAAAATTTGGTTTTCTTGAAGTTAGGTCTAATGAAATTTGACTCACATGGTCAGTAATTATTAATTACATTCAGCCAAATGAGTGGAAGAAAAGAAATCTGAGGGTAAGATTAGATGGCAGACGCTCCAAGATTGACAGTGGAATGTAATGGAAAGAACAAATTCTTTGGAATCAGACAGATCCGAGTTTTACTTTCATTTCTATCACTTACTACCTCTGAAATCTTAGCAAGCTGTTACCTTTCTGAGCCCCAGTTTCCTTTTTTTTTTTTTTTTTTTTTTTTTTTGAGAGTCTTGCTCTGTTGCACAGGCTGGAGTGCAATGGTGTGATCTTGGCTCACTGCAACCTCCGTCTGCCAGGTTCAAGTGAATCTTGTGCCTCTTGCGCCTATTGGGATTTCAGGCGTGCACCACCATGCCCGGCTAATTTTTTTTTTTTTTTTTAGTAGAGATGGGGTTTCTCTAGGTTGCCCAGGCTGGTCTTGAACTCCTGACCTCAAGTGAGCCACCGTCCTCACCTCCCAAAGTGCTGGGATTACAGGCATGAGCCACCGTGCCGAGCTCCTCTTTTTTAACTTAGGGAAAATAATATCTACTCTCTAGCATTGTTTCGAAATGCTGAAATGTTCACCTGAAACATCTAGGGCTAGAAAAAGGCCTGGAAATCATTCCTTTATATCAATACTTCTTAATTTTCATTCCTACTTTTCAGTTAAAAAATAACTCAGTGATAAGAATCCATGAGGAAATAACACTTAAAAGTTCACAACTCAGCAGTTATACAAGAACAAAATGATCCACAAAAGTAAACCTGTCATTGCAAAAATATATTTAAAAAGCAATAGGAGTGGAAATTGGAAACCATGATAGAAAGAAAGAGAGAGAGAGAGAAAGAAAGAAAGAGAGAGAAGTAAGGAAAAAGAAAGAGAGGGAGGAAATTTCCTCCCCAAAATGTGAGATTATAATAACTACATGTGCTCAATCACTCTTAAGGATTCTGCCTCATTATGAAGCAGCTCCTCTTAGAATACAAAGTTAGAGACCTCAATAAATGATAGTTTACCATTAATTTCAGTTGTAAGTACTAGTCCACTTCTTATTTATATGTAAAAATAGATGTCCATTGGACTACATGTGATTTTCCTCTCAGGAATAAGAGAAGGGTCAGTGCCTGGGCATCAGAATGACAGTTTACAGGTAAAACCACCAGTGGGCCTCTCTCCCACTGCTTATGCCAATTTTCTCTTGTTTTAGCCCTAAGGAAGTTTGGAAAGAACTAGTTAGCCAGCTATTTTCTTTAGCAAGTTAACAGAATAGGGAAGATTTCCAGGAGAGGCAGTGTAGCCTAACAGTTAAAACTAGGACTGTGGCATCACACAGAGTGGGGTGAGAAGCCTGGCTCTGCTACTGTGGGTTACTGAACCTCTCAGAGCCCCAGTGTCTCCTTGGGCAAAATGGTAATAATAATACCCATATCAAAGAGTGGTTGTGTAGATTATATGAAATAATATATATATACCTGATGTGGCTCTTAGCACAAAATAGATTCTCTAGCTATCTCTAAGATTTTATATACTGTGTTATAGTTGAGAGGCAGTATGCACATTGGCTAGTGCTTGGCACATAGTGAAGACCCCATAAAAGTTAACTAGTGCTTACTTCAGCAGCACAGATACTAAAATTGAAAAAAAATACAGAGATTAGCCTGGCCCCTGAACAAGGATGACACAGATTTGTGAAACATTTAATTTTTTTTTTCAGTTAGGAGGAGAAAGTTCAAGAGATCTATTGTATATGATGACTATAGTTAATAATAATGTATTGTATACTTGAAATTTGCTAATGGATTTTGAATGTTCTAACCATAAAAAGTATCATAAGTATGTAAGGTGATGAATGTTAATTAGCCTGATTTAACCATTCCACAGTGTGTGTGTGTGTGTGTACAGCATGTTGTACTTCATAAATATATACGATTTTTATTTGTCAGTTAGAAATTTTAAAGCCATTAAAAAGAATAAGATAAATGTTAACTACTGTCAGGATTTGCACATGACACCAATAATAATAATAAGATGCACACATGTATTGTACTTTGAGAAAAACTGAAAGATATTGGTTATTTAACCCTAAGTCATCATCTTTTCCTGACCACAAAGCCAACAGTGATTCATTCTTTGATCTCATGCAGAACTTGTCTTTTTCAACTGATTCAGCACTTAGGGTATTTGACTAATTCCTGTATTGCATGAAAATCTGTCTTGTCTGGCAACTACGTGATGGCAAAAATTAGAAGGGGCAGCTTGTCAGGAGATAGCTTGGGACCTGTCGCTGCAGGTAATCAACACAGTGGGGCACACCCAAGGAGGTACAGAAAGGAATCTACCTTTGAATTATTGCAATCAGTGGCCTTGAATCTCAGTTTGGAGATTCAATAAGAATGCAGTAAGTCTCTTGTACTGCCTGGAAATCTGCTTTCATAGCCCTTTCCCAAACATCATATTAGAACACAGTAAGTGTTCAATAAATACTAGTTGGTTCATTGATCCTTTATGTATTCAAGAAAATTAAGAAGTCTCTTTTAATAATACAAGAATTTTTATGTTGCAAGGAGTAAAGTGACATTGTTTTCCCTTGTTAGAGACATTAACATTGTTAGAGAGAATGGACAGAGTTAAAGGAACCAGAGAAAAATTAAAGCAAGAAAGAATATTTAAACTATAAGAATAATTTATTGAAGGACGAAACAAGCTTTAAAGGTAGATTCAAGGCTCTTTGTGTCTGCAAATCCTCTTCAGTAGCATCTGCCAATGTCTTGGACTGCTCAAATCAATTCTGCCTTATGCCTTTTTAAAAGCTCTAATATTCTTTAAAGCCAAATGTTCTCAGAGATTTTAAATTTTAAAATAATTTAAAAATGATTACAAGGTCTATGATACATTCATGGTACCATTCTCATCCATGGAAAACCTGAGGCACAAAAATTGGTCTAAGGCTTTATGCTAAATCAGTGGCAGATTGGCGAACTAAAGTCAGAACTTTTCCCCTCTTATAATCGGTTTTCCTTTAAACACATATAAGTCATATTAAGTACTTAAATCTGCAAGCATGTTTCAACATAATCACTCATGAAATTCCATTTCCCCCTACAGATAAGATTACAGTATACACTTCTGGCTCCAGTGCTGCAGAATCATACTTCTATCCATGCTGCCGATTTTCTTTTCTTGGAAAATACAACACTAAGTTTCTTCCAAGTCAAAATCTTTTACAGTAAAGACAGAGATAAAATGCTAACATTATAAAGTTTGGCTCCTCTCCCGTGTATCAGCCAATTTTGCTGTGGGTTAACAATCTGGAAGAAAACCTCCATATCTCTTAGCGAGTTAGATCATTCCTTCTTGTGTCTTCTGAGCTGAGTCACAGTGTAGGGGCTTAATGACTACATTCCTAAATAGGGGATGTAGAGGAGACTGAATTTCACTCACATTGATTGACTGTCACAATAATGTGCTTCTGCCAAAATCCTGATTTAAACCACTTCGACAGGTGGCAGCTTCTAGCCTTAGAAAAGCTCACTTTGTGCTGCAGACCCGTAACACCATCTCTTGACTATTCGCCTCATTAGGTCCCAATTAATTCTACTGCAAAGTTGGGGAGTTTTTCCTTGTTTGTTGGTAATTCTGGGGAAAAAATGTGCTGGCAAGAACCATTTTCTATAATGAAGACATTTTTGGCTGCCCCAAAGGCTAAAATGCAACTTCCACAATTTTAAGAGATCAACTAAATACAAAAACTTCAGTTTCTTGGGCCTCGTATTTGAGGCCCAAAATATCTACATCGCATATCCCATGAGATGCAGAACTACACTCCACCAACAATGGCCTTGTTCCCACTGGGCATCAGAGCAAGTGTGACTGGTCATGGCCTGGCACCACAACTAAACTCTGCAGAGCCTGAAGCTGCCCCTCCCGGAGATGCCACTCTTGCATTCCTACCCTCCCTGCCAGGGAAACCAGGCTAAGCAAGGCTTAGCGAAGGCCCAGCCTCAGAGGAGCTCACTGTTTTAAAACATGGAGAGGACTCTGAAAGGGAAAGGGGGACAAGGCCAAGGACCAAAACAAATATTTCCAAAGACACTTTCATGATGAAAGTTGTTACAAAATTAGATGGTGATTTGAGGGATAAACTTTGGCTTCATACCAGCTCAAATGTGGTTTATTCTACAGTCTTCCCCAATTCTTCCCTGTGGAAGAAATGCGCTCTCAAATCCTTATAAGCTTTTCTTTCTTTTTTGACAGGGTCCTGCTCTGTTGCCCAGGCTGAAGCATAGTGGCATGATCATAGCTCACTGTAGCCTCGAATTCCTGGGCTTGAATGATCCTTCTACCTCAGTCTTCCACATATGTGCATGCTACTGTGCCTGGCTAATTTTTTAATTTTTATAGAGCCAGGGTCTTGCTATGTTGCCTAGGTTGATCTCGAACCCCTGGCCTCAAGTGATCCTTCTTCCTTGGCTTCCCAAAATGTTGGGATTACAGGCATGAGCCACCACGCCCAGGCAACTTTCTCACTTTCTACTTGTGTTATAGTTATTCATATAAGTGTCTTATCTTCTGCATTGACTGTAGCTTCTTGAGGGTAGAATCCATGTCTAATTTATCTTTGCCAACACCTGGCCTGCAGAATTAGTTCAAGATGAGAGAGTATCCAAAATGAATGAAGAATGCTTCTCAGCACAGGAGTGAGGAGAATGAGCTTCCTTAGATGAACCTCAGAATACTAAGCCCTGTCCTTCTCACTTGGCTCAGTAACTGCCAGAGGCAGCATACAGGGTTGGTTAAGAGCACAGTCTGGGGGCCCACTGGCTTGAGTTCAAATCCTGCCATGAGATGTTTTGTGTCTATGGATAAGTTACTCAACCTCTCTTACCCCTCAATATTCTCATCTGTGGCGTGGGAATAACATAGGAGTCACTTAATATGAGGAGTAGCACCTACTTCATTGAGTTGTTGGGGAGATTAAATGAGTTAATATGAATAAAGCAGTTGAACAGTACCTTGCACATAGTTAGCAGTCAGTAGATAGTAGCTAGTAGTATTATTTGTATGCACTGCTTCTCTGTGGCTGATTGCCAAATTTTAAAAATCATGAACACCATAGTAAAAAAATTTTTTTTTTTTTTTTTTTTTTTTTGAGACAGAGTGTCACTGTGTCACCCAGGCTGGAGTGCAGTGGCATGATCTCGGCTCATTGCAACCTCCACCTCCCGGGTTCAAGAGATTCTCGTGCCTCAGCCTCTAGCTTGGATTACAGGTGTCTGCCACCACGCCCAGCTAATTTTTGTATGTTTAAGTAGAGATGGGGTTTCACCATGTTGGCAGGCTGGTCTTGAATTCCTGATCTCAGAGATCTGCCCACCTCGGCCTCCCAAAGTGCTGGGATTACACATGTGAGCCACTGTGCCTGGCCTAGTAAAAATATTTTGAGCATACGCTTTCAATAAATGTATATTAATGTACTTTGTAAATTATATAGGCATATAACTATTCAAATATATATCATATATTTAAACATATAAAATAAAATGTATGAGATAAAAAATAAATCTAACATTTCTAGGACTTTTAATATTTTCTCATCACATCAAAAAAATTGTGTTATTCATTTGCTGGAGTACGTACTTTCTCTGGAGACGCCTACCCAACAGCACACCTTTGGTTGCCAGTAAATCTTGATGGCTTACTGGCTGCACAGATCCTGAGCATTTTGTAAAAATAAGGGAATCATTTTTAACATATAAAATATCACAGATGCATAAAAAGAAGGCAAATTGGAAGAAATTAAAGAACAGAAAGGGTAAGCAGTGAAAGAGAATGTATATTGGGAAAACCAAAAGGAAAGATGACCAGGAAAAGACCAAAACAAAATATCTTTGAATTGTATTTGGTAACTAGAATTTGTTGAGAAAAATTTTAGAACAGCTTCAGGTTTTAGATTTTCTCTCCAAAATAAAAATGAACCAGGGTTGGACTACCCAAAAGGCAATCAGATATTTTTCTTGTTGCCTGTGGCATAACCCACACTTTTTCCATTTATTTAAGTTTATTTTTAAAAAGGGTGCCTAGTGGCCCAATCACCTGGCACCAGTCCAGGGTCCTCTGTGGGACAAGAAAGGTGGGGGAATTCCTTAAGCTAAAATAATCAGCCTGAAAGAGTTGATGGGTGTCTATTTGCACAGCCAGACACCTCACCTTTTGTTCTTAGTGTTTCCCAAGAAAATGACAACTCAAAATGTTTACTGTAAGGACAGTCACACCATCCTATGACCTCCTCCATTTAAGGATCTCTAAGAGATAATGAGTTCATGAACTATTATCAGTACTGCTTTCACCTCCCATTTGTGGACATAATAGAATAAGAGGTGATCTAATCAAGGGAGGCTACCAGTCTAATGGAAAAAAACAGAGCCTGGAATCTGAAATTGTATCTATGTGACCATGAACAAGTCATTTAACCTCAAGTTTCTTCATATATAAGAGGAGAATGAAAATAACTGTCTACCTATCTCACAGGCCTATTAGAAGATGAAAAGAAAATGTGTATTCTAAAAGCTCTTGGAAGACATGGACCCTGGGTTTTGTCTGTGAACCAGAGAGATCCTGGAACGATCCTATCTGTGATGTATGTGATGAGGGCTTTAGGATGAGGAAATATAATAAACAAAATTTAACTGGAACTGATAGGGAGGGTTATTACAAATTATAACAAGGAGAAATCATAGCTCCTGTGAAACATGCCACAGGCATTTGTTTATGTCAGGCGAGGCACAATGAGCAAAGCCTAGGTGTGTCACATAGAAGAAGGATCAAAAACATATCAAAAACCTAAACAGAGGTTTAAGAAAAAAAGAAGCAAACATTCTGATGTTTATTTTCCCTGTTTTTTTATGTTTGCCTTCAGACAATCTGATAGTTTTTTTTTTAACTTTTGGCAAGTTTCATCTTACATAGGATAAACTAATGTTCCAGGGGCGGCTTAAAGAGTGGGAGAGGGCTCCTATTGATTATCCTCCTTTTAACACATTCTCTTTTAGTTCTGTTCTGTGGATCCTCAACATGAAAAGAACAGATGTGCACATTCATTTAGCAAGTTCAGCAGTGCTTCAGTTGTCTGAGAGTGGTTCTTCCCCAATGGGAGTGGGCAAGAAGCCAGGACTGGTGTGGGGTGTTCTCAGCTTCAGCTGTTTTTCAGCCAAGAAAACATAGTACCCATGACTCCAGTATCCCTTGGAACCTTACAGACAATGGGAAACTGACGAACTGTCAAATCCCACATCCTTTGAAGTCTAGCAAATTTCTAATTCTTTTGAACTGCCTCCACAATTAGAAACACACTAGTGTCAGGAGCCACAGAGAATACTGTTTATTTCTTTTGCTCATGGGCTTTGAAGAAATAATGCCTGGGTATCTTGGCAAGAGTTTATCTGTGACTTCCAGTTGATTCCAGGTGTCTTGGGTCTCCAGGGGTATGTTGTTCTATTATAAAGTTTAGGAAACTATCCTTGGCATGGATAGCCATGCAGCACAGATTTCCACAGTAAAACTCTTAATTATTTCAGGTTTTGTGGGGGGTTGCTTTCTCCACAAGCTACCAGATATCCCCACTACCCTTCATTCTACCAGAGGAATTCCTTAGTTTCCTCTCCCAATAACCTGTAAAACACTTCTAAACCAGAGGCCCTCTGGAATCTCCATCATAGACAGTTTAGTCAATTATTTCCTAATCATAACTTGGAGTATTGGATGAGAAGAGAGACTTTGCCAAGCAATATGGTAAGAGATAAAAGATCCAAATATCTGGACATTCCACCTCCCCATACAAGAGATTTCAGAGCTTCTGCTGCAACAAAGGCCAATAATTAAAGTCATTTTGGAAAGGAGTCCTCCGTTGCTTCTGTTGCGAACCATAAACACAACTTGTAACCCTAGAGAAGAGGTGGAGTTATTGAAATCTCATGCTCTGATAATTACTGAATGACTTAATCTTGGAAAACAAATAGAAATCAATGTTGAGTTCTTTAAAAAAAATTGTTGCTACATGGAGCCAATACATCTAATCCATCTTTGGCATTACAAGTCAGTATGTGTCAAAGGCTACCATAATCAACTTTGGTTGAGCACCAGGGGGTGGAGTCTATCAACTGATGAGAATGATTGATGAGAATCTTGCGCAAACAACATTTATAACTAGTTACAAAGCTTAGTGATTCAAAGTAAGTATTTGAGATCAGAAGAGAGTCACTGGAGAGTAATCCAGTTCTTGCTGTTAGGGCACATGAACTCAACCCTTCTTACACTCTAGAGAGGAACGTCCAGAACACACTGGTCATAGGCCATTGTGGGGGAGGAAGATTTTGACTGGACTGTTGCTGAATGAGGTAGGTACTCCTGGGCCTTTCTGACCTGAGTATCCATGTAGACAGATGTTCCATACAAATTCTAGGGGTTTCAGTTCCATAGCACAGATAGTCCAGAGTACAAGACTCAGAACTCTGAACCCTCAGTTTCCACTTGGACTATGCCTGGAGCCCCTCAACTTACTGAACATTCCTGGGTCAGACCAAAAGTCAAATGAACAGCAATGACTCTTGCTCTGTTGTTCTCCCAACTATGAAGTAGCTTATGATTGTGCCACATGGTTGCCGCCCTTCCCAGTCCCTCATTCCAAATCCCTCCTCCTCTACTTCCTTTTCTATTTGTAAATCAAGATAACTGTTACCAAAGGGCAAATTTTAAAAATCAAAAGTTTATAATCCAAGAGAATATATCATAAAAGTTTATGAAGATTAAGGGAGAGAAGAAGCATGTTACTTCAAGTGGTAGGCCAGGTGTGGTGGCTCAGGCCTGTAATCCCAGCACTTTGGGAGGCTGAGGCAGGCGGATCACCTGAGGTCAGGAGTTCAAGACCAGCCTGACCAACATGGTGAAACCCCGTCTCTACTAAAAATACAAAATTCCCCGGGCGTGGTGGCGCATGCCTGTAATCCCAGTTACTTGGGAAGCTGAAGCAGGAGAAGCACTTGAACCTAGGAGGCAGAGGTTGCAGTGAGCCAAGATCATGCCATTCCAGACTGGGCAAAAACAGCAAAACTCCATCTCAAAAACAAAAACAAAAAAACACCAAAAAACCTGCAACTGCTTTTAAAGAAAGGCTGGGTATGGTGGCTCACATCTGCAATCCTAGCACTTCAGGAGGCCAAGGCAGGTGGATCACTTGAGGTCAGGAGTTTGAGACCAGCCCGGCCAACATGGTGAAACCCCATTGCTACTAAAAATACAAAAAATTAGCCAGACATGGTGGTGGGCACCTGTAATCCCAGCCACTCCAGAGGTTGAGACAGGAGAACTGCTTGAACCCAGGCAGCGGAGGTGGCAGTAAGCCAAGATTGTGCCACTGCACTCCAGCCTGGGCGACAGAGCGAGACTCCATCTTAATAAAAAATAATAATAATAAAAATTTAAAAATCCAGTGTGAAGCAGCTAGAGCAAGATTGAGGGTCTCAAAAAAGATGGAGCCTGAAGAGGACAATGAGAGAAGTGGAGGTTCTAGTATCTCTACTGCTGTTTATACCCCACAAGCCAAAGTCAGATACCTAAGTGATCATCAGACAACAGGGCGCTGACCTAGGTGACACCCTTAAAATTCATCGATGGTGCCATCTGTAAGGTATTACTAAACCAGCTCGTGAAGAGTATCAGCCAGAAACCAGGCAGAAAAGACAAGAGAGCAGATGAGGCTGAACCACTACCACAGACTTCCTTCCTTGGTGTAATTATAAATACTACACACTGCATTCTGGTTTCAGGGCTTTAAAAAGCAGATGAACTGTCTCTGTTAGAGATACTTTTTCATAATTAATTTCAGAGTCATTTATTAATTATCTTTTATAGTTAATAAAAGATAAGAGGGAGCAATGTTTGGGTTTGGAAAACAATGACGATTATCTAAGTCTGAATCTTCACCTCCCCTCCAAACCAGAAAATATAAAGAGAAAAGAAATAAAACTGCAACAATACCCATATATTCATCATTACTAGAATTAAGAGAACAATACAACCTTCAAATTACTTATAATTAGAGTAAAAACAAATTCAAACAGAGCTCCCTTAGCCTGCCTGCTGCTGCCACAAACCTAGAGATAGAGTGGGAGGGAGAATGCCTAAAAGACTCTGTCCTAAGAGTGGAGGGGCGAAGAGAGCTTAGAGGAAACACAGACAAAATCATGCCATACACAATGGGGAAAAAAATGTTTTTTTCTCTATAGTCACACCACTCTCAATACTTCCAGAACACTTCACTTCTGATACCAGATGTGCGCGTTTTTCCGCACACTAACCAATTCTGTGACACCAACTGGATGTTCTATAATTTAATTCAATTCTGACATTAACTGGAGTTAGCACAGACCCCACGTGTTCAGAGCTCAATCCCAGTAGATTTCAGATGCCAATCGCAAGTCCCAGGTTGTCATTTGGACTTCAAATGAACCACCTATATATTAGGGTTCCCATAACTACCTCCTTGGGCTTGATAATTTGCTAGGACAACTCAAAGAATTCAGGGAAACATGTTTACCAGTTTATTATATAATAAAGGATACCAATGAACTGGCAGACGAAAAGGTACATAGGGCTAGGTATAGAGGTCCTGAGTGCAGGAACTTGTGTCCCCATAGAGTTGGGGTGCACCCCTCTCCTGGCATATGGATGTGTTCACCAACCTGGAAGTACTCTAAACCCTGTAGTTCAGGGATTTTTATGGGGGCTTCGTCATGTAGACACCATCAATTATTAGCTCAATCTCCAGCCCCTGTCACCTTCCCAAAGGATGGGGAATAGAGCAGAAAGTTCCAAGATTCTAATCATGGCCTGGCCTTTCTCATGACCAGTCCCCAACCAAGAACTCACCAAGAGTCACCTCATTAGAACAGAAGATACACCCAGGAAACTCCAAGGAATTAGGAGTTCTGCATCAGGAACCATGGTCAAAGACCAAATATTAGAACAAAAGATACCTATTACCCCTATTGCTCAGAAAGTTACAAGCCCTTTAAGGAGCTCTGGGCCAGGACTGTGGACAAAGACCAAAATATACATATCTCCTATAAATCACACACTCAGAAGAAGAGATATTTTGGCAACAGTAAGTGCCAAAATACTGAATCAATCTTGGTAGTTCATAGGGCTTGAAAGTGGGGATACCACCAATATTCCTGGCAGAGAAGTCAGATGCATGGACATCGTCTTTAACCACATCTTCACACTCATCCCTCATCTGAACTATTGACAGTTTCATGGATTTTGCTATCTAAATGTTCTCTAATCCATTTCCCTATCCCCAGCCTCCCTGTTACTTCCCGTGTTCAGGTTGCTATCCTCTCACCCCTGGACTGTAACAAAAACCTCTTATATTCCTACCTTCACTGTTGGTAGGTCTCCTTTTCCCCTTCTGCTCTTCAATCTAACTTCCACATTCCTTGTTAAAGTGATTTTTCTAACAGATAAACTTCCCTGGCATTCCCATGCTGGATTAGGTACCTCACCCAAATCCTCCCATAGCCTCCTACATGCCTTTATCACAGCATTATGACTAAAAGCATCCTTTTGGAATTAGACATTTTATACACTAGCTCATGTGCTTACTTGTTTTATGACTTGGGAGTGGTTTTTTAACCTCTTGGAACCTCCAGTTTGTAAAATAGAATTAAAAGTATTGCCTACCTCATAAAGTAGGAAATTAATACATGGGAAATACAACAGTGCCTGGCAGTAGTAAGTGCTAAATTGATATTAGCTGACAACCACCACATAGTATTGAATTTTTCTGCTTATATCTGCCTAACCCCACTAGACCTAGCCTCATCATTAAAAAAAAAAATTATAATGATTTCTGTTTTCAAAAAACAAACAGATTATCCATGTCCTCTACATGGAAAGTCTAATCCAAAATGTTTTGTGTTCAATCACTGAACAAGATGTCACATTTTCACAAAATAAATTAATCTGAGGCTGGACATGGTGGGTGACGCCTGTAATACTGGCACTTTGGGAGGCTGAGGCGGGCAGATCACCTGAGGTCAGGAGTTCAAGACCAGCCTTGGCCAACATGGTGAAACACCATCTCTACTAAAAATACAAAAATTAGCTGGGGATGATGGCACATGCCTGTAATCCCAGCTACTTGGAAGGCTGAGGTGGGAGAATGGTCTGAGCCCGGGAGGAGGAGGTTGCAGTGAGCCAAGATCATGCCACTGCATACAAGCCTGGGCAACAGAGCAAGACTCCATCTCAAAAAAAAAAAAAAAACTGAAATGAGATGATTTGAGCATGATCTTACATGCAGGTATGGAGTAGCCTAATTAATCATCTAAGCTCTTTCCAACTTGCTAATTGCAAATAATATCCCAGTGTTGTAGTAAGGAAGCTTAAGAATCGTTCACAAGCGTAATGGACATGACCAAAGTGCCTGAACTTTGGGACAGCCACAGGCCCCACCTATGCAAGCACAGCCAGCCCACCAGGCTGCAGGGTAGAGAGCACAAAAAGCATTTGCTTATGACAGCCACAGACTCAATGCTCACTGACGGTGGCTGTCCACCTTCTCAGCTAACCTGTAGCTCTTCTGTATGGCCTACACTCTCAGAATGGTGTTTATATATTTTAAATGGTAGACAAAAAAGCAAAAGAATAATAATATTTCATGATATGTGAAAATGATATGAAATACAAATTTTCAGTGTCCATAAAGTTTTATTGGAATACAGCAACTCTCATTTATTTACATATTGTCTATGGCTGTTTCTATGCTCAATGGCAAAGCTGGGAAGTTGCGACAGAGACTGTATGGCCTACAAAGCCTAAAACAGAAACTACCTGACGCTTCAAAACTTGACAGAAAAAAAAAAGCCTACCCCTGCTCCAGTGTGCAAGCTCCTGTCTGCTTCATAATTGTAGTCACTATAGGGGAATGAATTGTTGTGGGCTAAGTGAATTGCTTAAGAAAACATGGCCATGTAAGAGGCAGAATTGGAATAAAAATTAGGACTCTTGACAGCTAGTCCCACATTCCCTAAATTATATTATTACTTTTGCTATCAGAGAACTAATCCACACACTTCCACAAGAAAAAGAGCTTTGTCATTTAAATGGATGATTAATTTTTTAAATAAAATATAGATAAAAAGGTAATTCTTTAACACCTATTTTTTTTTCTTTTTTTTCTTTTTTTGAGATGCAGTTTCTCTCTGTCACCCTGTCACCCAGCTGGAGTGCAGTGGTGCAATCTCGGCTCACTGCAACCTCCGCCTCCCGGGTTCAAGTGATTCTCCTGTCTCAGCCTCCGGAGTAGCTGGGACTAGAGGTGTGCGCCACTATGCCTGGCTAATTTTTTTGTATTTTTAGTAGAGACGGGGTTTCACCATGTTGGGCAGGCTAGTCTTGAACTCCTGGCCTCAGGTAATCCACCTGCCTTGGCCTCCCAAAGTGCTGCAATTACAGGTGTGAGCCCTGCACCTGACCAATAAACCAATTTTTATTACTTGCTTTGAATACTGACCATCATCTATTGGTTTTAGCCTAGAAATGTATAATCATATAGCATGTCTCTATACATAATTTGGGTGTAATACATATACACATTGACATATATATGATGTAATATATACCAAGGTGTATACATATATTTAATTTACCTACATATACTAGACATAGATGTACATTTACATATATTTGCATGTAAACACACATATATGCACACTTTCACTGTATACACACCTGCCAGTCCTTTTGGTGCATCCTAATGAAACCTGATTTTCTCCCACTAATGACATTTCTTAATCAACTACCTCAACCTACTAACACTGAAATAATTAGAAATTTTTGTCTAGCTGCAAGATTTTCATTCAAAGATAATCTGCATAAAAAATACACATTTATGTGTATGGATATTATATAAACGTGTTTATATTATGCTTCATTCTAGGAAAGGGGAATGAGAAATGCAAACTAGATTAAGAGTATAAAAAGCAACCAGAGGCCAGGCACAGTACCTCACCCCTGTAATTCCAGCAGTTTGGGAGGCTGAGGCAGGTGGATCACCTGAGGTCAGGAGTTCGAGATCAGCCTGGCCAACATGATGAAACCCATTTCTATTAAAAATACAAAAAATTAGCCAGGCGTGGTGGTGCGCGCCTGTAATCCCAGCTACTCAGAAGGCTGAAGCAGGAGAATCACTTGAACCCAGGAGGCAGAGGTTGCAGTGAATTGAGATCGTGTCATTGCACTCCAGCTTGGGCAACAAAAGTGAAACTCCGTCTCAGAAAAAAAGTAACCAGAGTAAATAATTGGATTTATTCCATTGGTTCTATCAAAACAACTTAGTAAGATGGAACTTCTAATATTTCTGTACTGTAACACTGCATTTAAGCCAATTCCTTTGCCATACTTGGCCATCTGTTATTTAACTGACCTCATCAAATCCTCAAGAAAACGATTTCTTAAGAAATGCTCAGTTACAGCTGCATCAAACATCTTCTCCAAAATGCCTTTCAAGAGAACCAAATAATTTTAGTGTAACATAATCATTGAATGTCTGTTGTTCTCAGAAAAGAACTAAAGTTGGAGAAAGTAATTAAAGCCAGATCCTAAAAGTCAATACATCTGAGGCTCCAGACAATGACTCTGTATGTGCTGTGGTTTCCACTAAACACTAAAATGAGGTAATTTTTTATTCTTATTATGTTCACAACTCTTGCAAAACCCAACCAGGGTAAAAGATTTATTCATTTTTCTCATTAAGTGAATTATGTAGTGTATAAGTTTTCAACGTCTTATGCTAAAAACAGAATCTCTCCTATAGTTACCTTTTCTAAGTAATGAGAGAGCATTCTTGATAAAGTGTGGATAATCTGAACATCTCAATTTACTCATCTTATTTTATTCTCTTTCCCTCTCTTTCTAAATCCAGGTAAGGAATTGTGAAATTCGTTTGTATGTCACTTTCTCCTCCCCCTGCTTTGTCTGTTCCCTTTTGGGACTTAATAATTGGGCTAGAGGAGGCAAGGGGAAAGATTACCACAGGCCAGAAGTATGAACCTTGGAAGAGTAAAACTGGTTAAAAGCCACAACACAGACACACAGACACACACATACCAAAAGCAGGGAGGGGAAAAAGAGGGATGAGAAATGATGAAAAAGAAAAATTTCAGGGTTGAGGGTGAGGGGAGGGAACTCAGAGGACAGGCCAACAGGTGCAGCAAACCACCATGGCACATGCATACCTATGGAACAAACCTGCATGTTCTGCACATGTATCTTGTTTTGTTTTGTTTAGAAAAAAATTAAGGAAAATAAAAGAAAAATTTCTTGTTCATGAACTCAAGAGTAGAACCACTAATCTTTTAGATTACTGAAAATAAATACATGTCAGTTTGTAAAAGATTACATTGTTTTAAAGATATGCCAGAAGTCAGCTGTATGGTCATATAGTTAGCAAATGGGTAAATGCTTTCGTCTACAATCTCAGAGCACCTAAACATAGTACAATTTTTAGGCTCCAAAGAGAGAAAAGAAAAATGTCTGGACCCCACAGAATCAAAAAGAAATGACAGAAAACACTGGTCTCCTGATACTTAACATCAAACTTTGGTCAATACTCCTTCATCCCAAGGATGAGAGGAGCATCTAAAAATTAATCAATGATGCATATTAAAAGACTATGTCATCACCATGGTAGGTTTCAATACTCCTAAATGATTTCTAGTTATTGGTCAAATATAATTGATATGAGAAATATAACCCAGTATTTAAAATGTTAATATTTTAAACGGTTTTTTCTAGTCTATCACCTTGTCAAAGATCTTTTGAAAGCCTGACTATATCATATTCATAGATAAAGCTTTGTATAAATGTATGTTTAACCCTTAAATTAATTGCAGCAGGTAAATCATGGCTTAACTTTAGAGGAATCTTTCAGCTTTTTCTCTTAGTAGGTTACATACATCTAAATAATTTGTAATCCTTTTTGTTATGAAAGAGTTACAATCTTTCCAATACGGAATTTTCTAGTCCTCTCTGGGATATGTGTTTTGTGTTCGTTTATTTAACTCTACAGTACTGAATATACTACCAGGCAGATTTCTTAGGGACTTCTTAGGACATCAGTACCCTTGGTCTAAAATTGGGAGAAATTGACATTATGTGACACTAATGCTCCTTAAAGTAGATTCCCTCAAGTATGATTACATTGTTCAGACCCAGTGAGAAACAGCAAAAATAATTTGAAAACATTTTTTCTCACTAAACTGTCAATCAACCATTCAGAACAGCAGTTCTCCATTTCCACCTTTCATTTCCGTAAAACTGTTACTGAATTAGTTTGCTGAGAAGGCATAAGACTTTGAGCCAGTCATTTAAGCCCTCTTGGCCTTTGATGTAATTTTTTATTCCTACTGCCTTAACATTAGGGAGTTGCTTTAGATGTTTCTAAGATTCTTTCAGCTCCAGAAGTTTAGAATTCAATGCTAGAGGTCTAGAGCATCTTTTGAGCTGGAATCCTCTACAGCCCACCAGTTGAGATGGTATTGTAACACTCCTATTAGTCATGTTAAAACTTCTTGGAAAGTCTACTTCAAACTGACAGAGATAACTTCAGGTTTGCCATGCTCTGGGGACTTCTCAGCTTTTATTGCATTATCTTCCTACTTGTGGGATAAACCCTTTTATAGGTTTTTCTTTCTCTCTTTCTTCCCTCCCTCCCTCCCTCCTTCCCTCCTTCCCTTCCTTTCTTCCCTTTCCTTCCCCTCCTTCTCCTCCTCTTCTTCTTCTTCCTCCTCCTCCCCTCCTCTTCCTTCTCCTTCTCCTCTTCCTTCTTCTTCTTTCTTTCTCTCTCTCCCTCTCTGTCTCTTTCTCTTTCTCTCTCTCTTTCTATTTCTACTTTAGCTTCAGGCTTTTATGAGTGGTTGGGGTTTTAAACTCTCAAGGCACATTTATCTAGAACTTCCAATGTGTTTCAGTGCTTGCATTCCTAGGTTACTGCTTCCCTTCTTGTTCAATACATGTATGACAAATAACTTTGGGTTTTTTTCTAACAGCACATTGATATGCTTAAAGTGATGGAAAAATTACACTGTGGCTTGCTCACAGTATGTACTTTATGACTTCCTGCACATCACTGAAGAGTAGGTCTAGGAATTTTACTTTTCTTGCAAGCTCTTGAAGAATCAATTGAGCATGTAATCATTTATCCTAGCCAATTACTTATCTCATGCTTCCCATTCCCATAAAGGATGCTAGCAAGTATGTTTGAGTAACTTAAGTTCCTAACTGTTGAGTGTCTGGCATAATTTTTCAAACTCCCCCAACTTTCAATGATTAGATTCTATAACATTTCTATCTACAGAATACTTTGTTTATATGAGAAGACTTTTACCACATTGCAGTTCATCACTCTCCATGTAAAATATCCCTGTTTGTTTTGAATCTGACATGAGGAAGGGAGAGAGTAGACAGGGAAAAATGGGAAAATAAATCTCAATCACTTTGGCTGTGGAGACCTAACTAAGAGCCTGGAGTTGAACTTGGTTCAACTAGGATCACATATGTGTTGTTACATTTCCAATCCATTTCTTTTTTTTCTACTATGACCCACAAAATTTATTCAATTTGTACTTAATTAAACTAAAAAGTTTCTGCACAGCAAAAGAAACAGCAGAGTAAATAGACAATGAACAGAGTGTGAGAAAATCTTCACAATCTATACATCTGACAAAGGACTGAGATCCAAAATCTACAATGAACTCAAACAAATTAGCAAGAAAAAACCAAACAATCCCATCAAAAAGTGAGCTAAGGACATGAACAGATAATTCTCAAAAGAAGATGTACAAATGTCTAATAAACATGGGAAAAAATGCTCAACATCACAAATGATCAGGGAAATGCAAATCAAAACCACAATGTGAAACCATCTTACTCCTGCAAGACTGGTCATAATCAAAAAATCAAAAAATAATAAAAGTTGGCAGGGATGCAGTGAAAAGGGAACACTTCTGCACTGCTCGTAGGAATGTAAACTAGTACAGCCACTATAAAAAACAGTGTGGAGACTCCTTAAAGAGCTAAAAGTAGAACTACCATTTGATCCAGCAATCCCACTACTGGGTATCTACCCAGAAGAAAAAAAGTCATTGTATGAAAAAGATACTTGCACAAGCATGCTTATAGCAGGACAATTCGCAATTGCAAAATTGGGGAACCAACCCAAATGTCCATCAATCAATGAGTGGATAAAGAATTGTGATTATATATACACACATACACACACACACATATATACACATATATATACACACACACACATATATATATTCCATGTACACATTCCATACACACACACACACACACACATACATATATATATATGTGTGTATGGAATGTGTACATGGAATACTCTTCAGCCATAAAAATGAAATAATGGCATTTGCAGTAACCTGGATGGAATTGGAGACCATTATTCTAAGTGAAGTAACTCAGGAATGGAAAACCAAACACTGTATATTCTCACTCATAATTGGGAGCTAAGCTATGAGAATGCAAAGGTATATGAACGATGCAATGCATTTTGGGGACTTGGGGGAAAGGGTGGGAAATGAGTGAGGAATAAAAGACTACAAATTGGGTACAGTGTATACTGCTTAGGTGATGGGTGCACCAAAATCTCACAAATTACCACTAAAAAAAATGTACTCATGTAACCAAACACCACCCATTCCCCAAAAACCTATGGAAATAAGAAATAAAGTGAATTAATCAATTTTTTGAAAAATTTCAATCTTAATTCTCTAACAGATGATCTTAATGATCTTACCTGAATTCCAACATCAGTGATTCCATAACACTCGGATACAGAAAGTTCCTTCAATTTTTTATGTTTGGAAAGTACATTCAAACCCTAAAAATATTTAATATAAAGATCATTTGTGATTATCATTTAGTATGGAATATATAGTTCCAATAACCATTTATACAAACTGACAATATAAAAAATCATTTATGAAAACTAAAAAATTTTAGCTGCTGTCATATTTCTTTATACTTAACAAATGATAAGACCACTTAGGTTAGGCAATGCCATTAAGTAAAATTTTCAGGTTGTCTCTAATGTTTTACAAAAGCTTTTATGGAATCCCAGAGTCAGAAAACTCCCTTAGGAGGTTATTATCTTGCCACTTGTTTCCAGATACATGTTATCTGAATCAATATAAACAAATCCAACTTACTAATTTATTTTGAAGACACTTCATGTGGATAAAGAACCTATTTGTTAATATATTTTTATTTATGCCTAACCAAAACATCTTAAAATCTTTAGCTCATTTTATAATGATTAATCCCTTGAAGAGGAAGAGAATAGATCTTTACATAAAGGCCTAGAGACAGATAATCATTCAGTAATAAACCACTTCTTTTTCAGATTAAAAGCCTTGGATTTTTTTAATTAAAAAGAAGAGATTGCACTTCCAGCCTTAATTTTTTTATGTGTGATTGTGTTGTCCCATTTCTCAGTATTTTTTCCCCAAATTTACTGGCACAACACTCAGATAAGGAACTGACGAATGTGGCTTATTAATGCCATCGTTCTGTTTTTTAATCAGGATCACATTACTTTTATGTAATCCCATACAATGTGCTTCCTAAACTACATGGACAAGAGAAGGGTTGTTCCCACCCACGCCATTCTGTGATTCCACGGCTGGCTGGCAGGGAAAATACCAGAAATGACACATAGATTTGTCCTTTTTATATTTTATTTGCAGGATTGGTTTATATTTTATTGATCTTAAATACAACATTTGGACCACAGTTGAAAATGGGCTATGCAAATATTATATCTTGGTTTTTTTCTGTTTTTTTTGTTTTTGTTTTTGTTTTTTTTGTTTTTGTTTTTTTGTTTTGTTTTGTTTTTTTAAATTCCCAATGCACAGATTGGGCCTTCTCATTAAAAAAAAAAAAAAAAAAAGTCTGGATTAAGAAAAATGTGTTTTATTTAAGCCTCTGCTTAAACTATGATTTCTAATTTCTTTTAATGGTATTGCATACCACTCCAAAATAAAATCTGTGAATTCGTTTAACTTTTTAAAAACTTTTATTTGCATTTATTTTATGCTGAATTTATTCCTGTGCCATAAATTTTCATTTGTTTGTTCGGTTTCTTCAGGAATATATTTTTCTTCTATGCAACCTCATCCTTTCAATTTTATTGTTGACTGTGGATCTTTTGCTAGGAACCCATTATGTTTTCTGCCTCCCTGTTTCAAAACAAAGTCTGACCAAACCCTGCAGAGCCATCACATGTAGTCTGGGTTCCAGATGTGGATGCTATTTTATTCATGTTAAAAGAATTGGAAGAGTTTAGATATTCCCCAATAGAATCCAAATGGTTTGAACACAAATATCAAGTAAAAGATGCAAAGTTTGTCTCTTTACCCTATACTTGATAATAGCTAAGTATGTTTTAGTATCCTATAGAAAATTTGTCCTATGAAACTATCTCTGAAGTTTTCACTTAGATTTCACTTTTATGTAGTCAAGTTAGAATCTTTTAAGATGAGCCACAAATGAAGTGCATTTGCTAAATATGACATATAACAGCATATATGCTTATTACTTTATTCAAAATCATTAAAAATTAAAATATTAAGATGGAATGCCTTGTCTCATCACTGTAATTGTTCATTAAGACATATGGCCTAAAAATTGAATGGATCAACATTATTAGCCATTAGATAAATGCATAATGACATACCACAACATACTTACTAGGATGGCTATAATTTAAAATACAGATAATAAAATGCGTTGATGAGGATGTGGACAAATTGGATATACTGCTAGTGGAAATGTAAAATGAGCCAGCCACTTTGGAAAACAGTCTGGCATTTCCTCAAAAATTAAACATAGAGTTATACTATGACCCAGCAATTCTACTCCTAGGTTTATACCCAAAAGCAATGAAAACATATGTTTACAAAGACTTGTACATGAATGTTTATAGCAGCACTATTTATAATAAAATCCATGCATTCTTCAATAAATGGTGCTGGGAGAACCTGATATCTGTATATAGAAGAATGAAACTAGACTCCTGTATCTCCACATACAAAAATAAACTCAAAATAGATTAAAGACTTAAACATAAGGCCTGAAACTATAAAGCTATTAGAAGAAAACATAGGGGGAATGCTTCAGGGCACTGATCTTGGCAAAGATTTTATATAGCTAAGACTTCAAAACCACAGGTAACAAAAACAAAAATAGACAAATGGGATGATATCAAACTAAAAAGATTATACACAACACAGGAAACGATCAACAAAGTAAAGAGACAACCTACAGAATGGGAGAAGACATGTGTGAACTAGTCATACAACAAAGGACTAATATCCAGAATATACAAGGAACTCAAACAACTCAACAGCAAATAAACAAATGATCTGATTAAAAAGTGGACAAAGGAACTAAGCAGACATTTCTCAAAAGAAGACATATGTGAGGGCGATGTGGCTGTGATATCTGTCACCCCACTGATCGCCAGGGTTGATTCGGCTGATCTGGCTGGCTAGGCAGGTGTCCCCCTCTTCCCTCACTCTTCCATGTGTGTCCCTCCCCAAAGCTGCATGCTCAGTCAAAGAGGATAGCCAACCCTGATGGAGGAGGATATGGGTTATTGGTCTAGGGTATACAAGTAGCTGCACTTACCTGCCTGAACCTCCAAACAACCTCTTAAGAAGACATACAAATAGTCAACAAATATACGAAAAATCATCATCAGGGAAACATACATCAAAACCACAATGAGATGTCATCTCACCCCAGTTAGAATGGCTATTTTCAAAAAGACAACAAATAACAGTGCTGGTGAGGATGCAGAGAAAAGAAAACTCCTATATAGTGTTGGTGAGAATATAAATTAATACAGCGATTATGGAAAACAGCATAGAGATTTCTCTAAAAACAGAACTATCATATGATCCGGCAATCTCACTACTGGGTGTTTACCCAAAGGAAAGGAACTCAGTGTATCAAAGGGATATCTGCACTCCCATGTTTGCTGCAGCACTGCTCACAATAGCTAAGATATAGAATCAACCCAAATGTTAATCAACAGACAACTGGATAAAGAAAATGTAGTATATATACACAATGGAATACTATTCAGCCACAAAAAAAAGAATGAAATCCTGTCATTTGCAGCAACATGGATAAGCCTGGAGGACATGATGTTAAGCAAAATAAAGTTAAGCACAGAAAGATAAATACCACATGTCCTCACTTGTGGGAGCTAAGAAAAAGTAGAGTACAATTGTGGGAATTAGAGGATGGGAAGAGTGGCAGGGAGGGAGGATGGAGATTGGTTGGTTAACAATTTCAAAATTATAGTTTAATAGGAGGAATGAGTTCAGGTATTCTGCAGCACTGTGGGGTGAATATAGTTAACCATAATTTATTGTATATTTTCAAAAAACTAGAAGAGAGGATCTTTAATGCTCACAACACAAAGAAATGATAAATATTTGAGGTGATAGATGCTAATTACCATGATTAGATCATTACATAAGGAAATAACACTCTGCATTCCACAAATTATACAATTATTATGTGTCAACTAAAAAGAAAAGAAAAAAGTGGAAACAACCCAAACATCAATCTATCAGTTGATGAAAGAATAAATATAATATGTTATGTCCATACAACAGAAATGTCATCCTAAGTAAAAGAAGACAGACCCAAAAGGCCACCTATTGTTTGATTCCATCTGTATGAAGAAGAGTCCAGAACAGGCAAATATATAGAAACAGAAAGTAGATTAGCAGTTGCCTAGAGCGGGCTCAGGGGTGGGACAGGCATAAGGAGTGACTGCTAATGGGAAGGGCTTTTCTTTTGGGGAGTGAAGAAAACGTTCTGGAATTAGATTTTAGTGGTGGTTCCACCACAAACATACTAAAAACCACTGAATTGTATACTTTAAATTGGTGAGTTTTATGGTACGTGAATTATGTCTCAATAAAAAGTGTTCAAAAAAAGATTGATGTAATAATTGTATAAGTAAATAAAACTCAGAAAATATTCCTACAGCATCCTTCAGTCCAAGATGAATATAGATATTACCCACTTTTAATATATTTTTGTTAGCAACTTCAGACCCTGATGACCAAAATATTAGCCAAACAGGGAGCAAGAGATGTCACCATGCTCATGTGTTAGACAAGTAACTTGAAGCCCTTTCTCCTGGAAGTAAACACATCTTTGTAACTAAGCAGCAACAAATTGAGCCGGCAGAGATGAGGTCTCCACTAAAAATTGCCTCATGCTAGTTACAGGAGACCAGTGAATTTCACTGCTGAATAAGTGAAATACACTATTTCAGGCAACAGGATTCACTTTTAATTTTTTTTTCTTTTTTACTCAGAAGCTTTTTAGTTTAGTGACCTAAAGAATGTCAGAGCCAAAAAGGTAAATATTCTATTTGGCACTGTGAGGTTCATAAATGCTCCAAATTAGGAGGTGTTCTCTGAAACAAGTGACATTTACATTTTACAGATTTCTGGTGCCAAGGTTTTAGCTCTGGGAGGGACAGGAAGAGTGGAGTGGGAAGAGTACAGTGGGAAGACAAGCCAAAAATGAGGAGGCAAGAGGTAACAGCAAGATAGACTGACTCAGCCTCAGTGGGGCAAAAGGCAGATTGATGCTTACCTTTCAGGAAAACCGTGGCATCATTGCAATGGAAATCGTCCTTGGTCTCCCTCATAAGTCAGCCAAACTCATGAATGCTTTTACTGGAAAGAGGTTTTGCTCTTATTTTCCCAAAGCATAAAAAGGGACTACATTTCATGGTCAGGTGAAGTGCAGAGGAAAGCAGCTGGAGTGGTGGCCTGGAGAAGTCACCAGCATTACAGGTTGCATGAGAATGCGAGGCACCAGAAATTCACAGGAATCCTGGGGAATACTTTGCTCCTCCATCGCTAATGGAATCAAGGTGCCTAAATCTTAGGGGCCCAGGAATTCCGAGTGGAAAATTGGCTTCATTATATCTCCAGTATCAGGTTCATTGAGGGGCATATCAAGACATAAGGCTCAAAAGGAAGCAGGCACCAAGTCACAAGAACCTTGTACATTATTCTAAGGAATCTGGACTTCATCCTATGCAACAGAGTTAAACAGAACTTTCTCTCTCTGGGGAATATGAGCTGGTACATAAGTCACTATAATGAGGTTCCTTATGTACCAACTCATTCTCTACAGAAGGAATAAAGTATGTGTTTCAAGAGAGCTATAGGGACCACACAGCAGGGAATGAATGCTTCCAGTTGGAAGAAACAGGTGGCAGTCTAGAAAAGAGTTTCACAGAGGAAGGAGATTTTGAATCAAGCCTTAAAGATTAAGTATCATTTTGACGAGTGAAACAATGAGAACAGTGTTTCAGGCTGAGGAAACAGCCTGAACAGAGACTTCATGTGGAAAGTGTGAGTTGTTGGGAAGTAGTTCAGTCTGGGGTCACTGGGAGTAGTGGGAGGGAAGATGGAACACTGCCAGGAACAGACACATGCACACAGACATTTGAAAGCAGACAAATCCTTGAACACTACACTTTCCCCACACTTTTTCATCTGGAATTGTTTAGCTGATGTACATAGACAACAGCAATGAACTAGTTACCAAATATTGGAATGCTCTGTGTGTGTGTGTCTGTGTGTGTGTGTGTGTGTGTGTGCGCGTGTGTGTGGGTGTTATGTACTTACTATACGGCTGAGTCATACTACATCTGGCTTAGACTATCACCAACATAAATAGAAAACATGCTTCCCCAACTCTCTATTTTGAAAATATTCAAATGTACAGAAATGTTTAAAGAATAGTTACAAAGAATACCGACATACCCTTTACATAAATTCACCAATTATTAACATTTTGCCGCATTTATTTAGTTAAGTGTATATATGAACATACATATTTTATTTATATATATGTATGAACAAAGTTTTTATACATATGCATAGTTTATATATATAGTTATATATAAACACACACGTATATATACACAAATATACATAAATTTCTCTGAACTACTTGAAAATAAGTTTCAGATATCATGATGCTTTATCCCTGAATATTTCATGTGCATCTCCTTAGGAATAAGGACATTTTCCTATGTAACTATATAGTATTATTATGTATATATAGTATAGACATATATAGCATTATGACACCCAAGAAAATTAACAGTAATACCATAGTATCTAGTACAAAGTCAACATGCACATTTTTTTGTATCCAAGACCCAATTTGTGCATTGGATTTGGTTATCATGTCTTTTTAGTCTTTTTTTATTTTTATTTTTTATTTTTATTTTAAGACATTGACTTTTTTTAAGGATTTAGGCCAGTTATTATGTAGAGTGTCTCACATTCTGTATTTGTCTAATTGTTCCTTATGATTAGATTCAAGGTAAACTTTTTTTGCAAAAATACTCCTGAATTATTATAGCATCCCATTGGGAGGCACATATGTCCAGTTGTTCCACAATTGGTGATGCTGTTGGGCCACTTGGTTCAGAAGATGACTACCATAGATCTCTTCATTAGAAGAGGTACCCCTTTTTATTTAAAAAGTAATTTGTTGAGATGTCATAGTACACACAGAATATTCTGCAAACATGAGAAGTGTTTGTTATAAAGAATATATAGTAACATACTTAGGTTCAAAAAGCAGTATACAAAATTACATCTGCAGGCTGGGCACGGTGGCTCATGCCTGTAATCCCAGTACTTTGGGAGGCCAAGGTAGATGAATCACCTGAGGTCAAGACCAGCCTGGCCAACATGGCAAAACCCCATCTCTACTAAAAATACAAAAATTATCTGGGCATGGTGGCAGGTGCCTGTAATCCCAGCTACTCAGGAGGATGAGGCAGGAGAACCGCTTGAACCTGGGAGGCAGAAGTTGTAGTGAGCCAAGATCATGCTACTGCACTCCAGCCTGGATGACAGAGTGAGACTGTCTCCAAAAAAAAGGAAAAGATCACATCTTCATATGTGTGTGTATAGTGTATGCATATGTGTATTAAAAGAAATGGACGTTTTGGGCAGGGCGCAGTGGCTTACACCTGTAATCCCAGCACTTTGGGAGGCCAAGGCGAGTTGATCATGAGGTCAGGAGTCCGAGACCAGCCTGGCCAATATGGTGAAACCCCATCTCTACTAAGAATACAAAAATTAGCCAGGTGTGGTGGTCCGCACCTGTAGTCCCAGCTACTTGGGAGACTGAGGCAGAAGAATCGCTTGAACCCCAGAGGCGGAGGTTGCAGTGAGCAGAGATTACGCCACTGCACTCCAGTCTGGGCGACAGAGGGAGATTCCGTCTCAAAAAAAAAAAAAAGAAAAAAGAAAAAAAAAGAAATGGATGTTTTGGAGGGTGGGCAATGATACGTTTTTTCATTATCCATATTTCTTTTAGTATTATTAATGTTTATGAAAATAGCATAATTTGGAGGAGAAAAACCCAATATATAAGTCTCTTATTGAATATTTTTGTATATCAACAAAGAAGTATATAAAATATTAACACTAGGCTTTATTTCTTTATACAAAGCCACACAGTTCTGGTTAGTTTACTTTCTATTCTAAACAAACTATCAGCACAAATGCACTAATATTGAAGCAAAGTACTCAGCTATGAATGTTAACATGTACAAGTATTATATACATAGATGAACAGTTTTACTTTACAAATGATGGATACTGCTCTATCTTCATATTACTTGACCCGGCTTTGAAGCTTGACTCTGCTGACCATCGCCTGCTTTTTGAAATAGCATCTTCCTTGTTTCTCATGATATTACTCTGACCTCTTTCTCCACCTACTTCTCTGGATGTTCGTTTTCAGTTTCCTTTGTAGGTTCATCTTTCATATCTATCCAATACATACTGATGTTCCCTGGAGCTTGGAACTTGATCTTCTCTTCTCTTTCTATCTCTCAACCATGGGTTTGACCACTTCAGCCATCTCTAGATCTAGCCCAGATCTCTCTCCTGAGCTACAGATCTTGTTCGCTAACTGATAACTAGACATCTGAATGTGTCATAGGCCCCTCTAACTCAACACTGTTACTTTCAGAGGACTAGAATTCAAACTGGAAGCCATGAGATTTCACTGAGCTCTTCCTATTCTTTCTGCTAGCTTCAGTCAGGAGTCTGGTGAAAGATGAATGCTTGTGATGGACTTTCCTTTGATTTAAGTACATTGCTCCTTCCTCTGCATTTTGTACCTTTATGACCCTCTTTATAGGGCTCCAATTTCTCTATATGGGAAATCTATATAACCTAGGGTATTTGATATTTGAATTCAGCATATTGGAAAATGCACTCTATGAAATAAGATGGAATGGGGCACCCAGCACTCCAGGATGTAGTTATTGGGGGTATAGATCATGGGAAATCTAAAAAGGCCCCTGACAGTCAGTAAACATAAGAAGGCTTCTTTCATGCCTTTTTTGTTTGTTTTTAAGGATAAAACAGGGCATAAGTTTTTTCTGTGATAGAGGGTATAAAACCGGAGGGGGATGGTATTGAAAATCCTGTGTAAGTTTTCTTTCAGAAATGCTTGAATTTGAACACACTGAATTCCTATGGTTCCAGGTATCCTGAGGAAAACAAAGTAAAACAAAACAAAAACAAAGATTCCAAAAGTCAGATGGGTGTTTGTCTTCTCTGTCACCCAGAATCAAAGGGGCCCATAGTAAAGAGAGATGTGCTAGTACTAGTATTAAAATTGTCCAAAATGGAATTCAGCATCTTGTCTCCATACCCTAATTACTCTCCTAGGTTCTTTTCCTGGTTCATGGCACCACCATATTCACAACTGACCAAATAAAAACCTGAGCATTGTGTATGTCTCCTCTCTGCCTCCCTGTTCCCCATATTCAGACAATCACTAAGCCCTACCAAAGCTACCTCCTAAATATCTCTCAAATCTGCCGCCACCATCAAAACCTCACTATTTCTGGCTGTCATTGCAATTGCTCATCCCTTCTTCAATAGATCATCCACACTGCCACCAGAGTTATGTTTCTTGTGCACAAATCTGTCCTATTCTTCTACTCAGAGTTCTTCAATGGCTCCTACTACATACTGCATGTAGCCTGAACTGCTGTGCAGGGCACTCCAGGCCACCCAAATTCTGCCCTCCATCTCTTTCTCCAGCCCCATCTCCCACCACATCCCCTCTCTTCTCCGGCCATGCTCTGACAGAACTGAGTCATCTGTGGATCCCAACACATAACCCTCCTCATGCCTCCAGGCCTTCTCACCTGCTTCTTCCTCCAGCTTTCAGCTGCACCTCAAAAACTGAAAAGCTTCCCTTGACTCCTCCACAGAGACAATAGAGACAAGTGTTCTTTTTTTTTTTTTTTTTTAAGATGGAGTCTTGCTCTTGTCGCCCAGGCTGGAGTGCAATGGAGTGATTTCAGCTCACTGCAACCTCCGCCTCCTGGGTTCAAGCGATTTTCCTGCCTCAGCCTCCCAAGTAGCTGCAACTACAGGTGCCCGCCACCATGCCCAACTAATTTTTGTATTTTTAGTAGAGATGGGCTTTCACCATGTTGGCTAGGCTGGTCTCGAACTCCTGACCTCAGGTAATCCACCCGCCTCAACCTCCCAAAGTGCTGGGATTACAGGTGTGAGCCACCACGCCCAATCAAGTGTTCATTTTCTAACTTATCCATGCTGTTGTGGTGCAATGCCTCCATCTCCTTTTCAGCAAATAAATCTCATTATGTCATAATTCAAATAAATAATCACTAAGATGCATTGACTGCTTGCCATGTGCCAGTTTACATGCACTGCCTTACTTAATCCTCATAACAACACTGTGAGGTAGGTAATATTATAATCACCATTTTAAAGAGAAGGAAATGGAGGCACAGAGAAATTGAGTAACTTGCCTGCGGTCTCAAAGTGCCGTGGCACCAGCCAAGATATGAACCCATACTCTGAACTCATACTTTTAGTAACTTTTAACTATACAGTGGTGTTGCTTTTCTTGTTGTTGTTATTTTGCCATTAGACTATACCTTGAGACCAGTACTCTGTCTTTCAGTTTGGTACTCCCAGAACTTAACAATGTGTAGGATATATAGCTGACAATTAGTAAATATTTGTTGAGTGAATCAGTCTACTTATAAAATTATTTATTTATATGGACTCAATTTTCTCTTATCTTGCTGGCATATTCTCAGAATTTTTGGATGAAAAGTATTTCCATTTGGAATTGTTTGAATCAGGACTTACATTTCACATGCTTCTTTCTGAAAGATTTGCTGTTTGGTATTGCATACCACATTTCTTTCAGAAATAAAGAACAAAAGTTATACTTGGAAATATGTATTATCTCAATGAGCACATCCTCCTTCTAAATTCACTGATAATACTGTCATGTACAATGTTCTTGAAAATTTATCTTCATCTCCCAAGCAATCTTCCCTTTTCTTCTCTAGTTAGTAATTAGGATTTTATAAATATAATGTACCTTTTCTTCTCAATTATTTTATTTATTTTTGTTTGTTTTTGTTTGAGATGGAGTTTCGCTCTATAGCCAGGCTGGAGTGTAGTGGCGCGATCTTGGCTCACTGCAACCTCTGCCTCCCAGGTTCAAGCAATCCTCCTGCCTTAGCCTCCCGAGTAGCTGGGACTACAGGCACGTGCCACCACACCTGGCTAATTTTTGTGGGTTTTTTTAGTAGAGACGGGGTTTCACCATGTTGGGCAGGATGGTCTCGATCTCTTGACCTTGTGATTTGCCCGCCTTGGCTTCCCAAATACTCCCTGGGATTACAGGGTGCGCCACTGCTCCCGGCTGATTTTATTTTAATTTTTAAGAGACAGTGTCTCGCTGTATCACCCAGGCTGATCTCAAACTGCTGGGCTTAAGGGATCCTCCAGCTTCAGCTTCCTCGGTAGCTGGAACTACCAGTCTTCTCAATTATTTTTGTTTATTTCTACTTAATCAATTGTTAGTATGAATTTTGTAATCACATTTCTTTTGAAAATGTATCAACCTCTCTGACCTAATTTATTGACCTACAAGTCTAAAGGAAAGCCAGCTTTGATCACCACACAGAAATAGATTCTGTATTGTGATGCTCATAGAAGGAAGGAAAATTGGCATCTCTGTTACCTGGAAGTAGATCACCTGGCCTTGAGACTGCTTGCCTCCTACCTGATGGAGGTAGAGAGGACAGTCATGCTGCCAAAGATCCATCTTGAGGGAAGTGACAGGCTCAAGTTGGTCACTTTTGTTTGCAGTGTTTTTAGTAGGCACTTTGCTAGAAACAGGAGACAATGGACCATAACCTCTGTGAGAAGGAACCACTATCACTGCGTGATGGGACCAGCAGATTCACATAAGGCCACTGGCTGGAGAGAAGGGCCTGAGGAGGACTAGGAGAGGTCCAGCTCCATACGAAAAAAACCAAAAGTCCATAATTGGGCAGACTTCTTGTTATGTACTTTTTGAAAATCCATGGCAAATCCATTTGTCTCTGAACTACCCTGCTTCCTTTCAACTCTCATTCTTCCTATTTCTTGAATCCCAAGTGATTTCATGTGTTTCCTGCTTTAGAGATTTTGCTTCCCTGGATTCAGGCTTTATTTGTGTGTGTGTTCCATGCAGATGGGTGGTCTCTTTCAAGTGTATCATCAGATTTAAGACACGCAGCTGTAAGTGCTTTCACTCCAGCTCAGACCATATCTGAGACAATGTGGAATTTAAAGAAGCCTTAAATGTTTTGTTAAGAGGAAGGAACTCGTGCCAGATTCATTCATTCACTCACTGATCAAACATTTTGTGTGCCTCCTATGAACTAGGCATCTTGCTAGACATCCCAAAGACGGGATGATCCAGCCTCTTCCCTTGGGAAGCTTACAGTGCTATAGGGAGACAGGCATGGAACAGATACTAGAATATAACGAGCTGATTGCTTCAGTAGAGACATATAGAAAGTGCAGTGGAAACACAAAGTAGGAGATCCTAAGCCTGCCCAGAAATTCTAGGAAAGCTTCCCCACAGCTGAAACTTAAGAGATAAGCAAGGCCAAGCATGACAGCTGACGCCTATCATCCCAACACTTTAGAAGGCCGAGGCAAGAGGATCACTTGAGTCCAGGAGTTTCAGCCCAGTCTGGGGAACATAGCAAGACCCAATCTCTACAAAATAAAAATGGAAAAATCAGCCAGTCATGATGGTGTGTGCCTATAGTCCCAGCTACTCGGGAGGCTAAGGCAGGAGGATCGCTTGAGCCCAGGAGGTTGAGGCTGCAGTGAGCTATGATGATGCCACTGCACTCTGGACTAAGTGACACAGAAAGACTCTGTATCCAAAAAAAAAAACCCAAACAAACAAACAAACAAAAAGAAGAAGAATTTACTAGGCGGACAAGTAGGGGAGAGGGTGTTTCAGACAGAGGGAATAACTTGTAGAGATGGGGAAACAAGAACACAGCATGTTTGAGGAGCTGTAGGAGAGTCAGTTCTGTGTCTCTGGAGCTGAGGATGAGAGGCAGGAGTCAGCTGGAAGTAGGGCTGCAGGGGTGGGCAAGGGCCACCTCAGGAAGCGCTTGCTCTACCAGCCCATTGATACTGTAAGCAGTGTGGAGTCCCCAAGGAAATCTGAGCCAGGGAGTGATAGGCTCAGATAGATAGATAGATAGATAGATAGATAGATAGATAGATAGATAGATAGATAGATAGATAGATAGATAGATAGGCAGCAGACAGACAGACAGATATAATTTTTTTTTTTTTTTTTTTGAGACAGAGTCTCGCTGTGTCAAACAGGCTGGAGTGCAGTAGTGCGATCTCAGCTCACTGCAAGCTCCACCTCCCAGGTTTACGCCACTCTCCTGCCTCAGCCTCCTGTAGCTGGTACTACAGGCGCCCGCCACCACACCTGGCTAATTTTTTTTGTATTTTTAGTAGAGATGGGGTTTCACCGTGTTAGTCAGGATGGTCTCAATCTCCTGATCTCATGATCCGCCTGCCTCGGCCTCCCAAAGTGCTGTGAGTACAGGCGTAAGCCACCATGCCCAGCCAGATATTTTTTAAGTTTTGCTTTTTACTGACACAAAATAATTGTACCTATTTATGGGATACAGTGTGATGTTTCGACACATGTAGACATTGTGTAATGATCAAATCAGAGTAATTAGCATATCTATCACCTCATTGATCATTTATTTCTTTGTGGTGAGCGCATTTAGAATCCTTTCTTCTAGCTACTTTGAAATATACAATAATACATTATTGTTAACTACAGTCACCCTACCGTGCGATAGAACACCAGAACTTATTCCTCCTATCTCACTGTAACTTTGTACCTATTGACCAACCTCTCCTCATCTCCCCCTCACTGTCAGGCCTCTGAGCCCAAGCTAAGCCATCATATCCCCAGTGACCTGCACGTATACATCCAGATGGCCTGAAGCAACTGAAGATCCACAAAAAAAGTGAAAATAGTTTAACTGATGACCATTGTGATTTGTTTCTGCTCCACCTTAACTGATCAATGTACTTTGTAATCTCCCCTGCCCTTAAGAAGTTTCTTTGTAATTCTCCCCACCCTTGAGAATGTACTTGGTGAGCTTCATCCCCTGCCCCTAAAACATTGCTCTTAACTTCATCGCCTATCCTAAAACCTATAAGAACCAGTGATAATCCCACCACCCTTTGCTGACTCCTTTTACAGAATCAGCCCGCCTGCACCCAGGTGAAATAAACAGCCATGTTGCTCACACAAAGCCTGTTGGTGATCTCTTCACACGGACACGTGAGACACTCACCACTCCCTCCCCAGCCTCTGGTAACCACTATTCTCCTCTCTACTTCTATGAGATCCCCTTTTTTAGATTCCGCATATGAGTGAGATCATGAGATATCTGTCTTTCTGTGCTTGGATCTTTCTGTGCTTGGATTATTTCATTTAACACAATGTCCTTTAGGCTCATCCATGTTGTCATAAATGAAAAGATTTCACGCTTTTCGGGCTGAATAGTATTCTATTGTGCATATATATATCACATTTTTTAATCCATTCATCCATTGATGGACACTTAGGCTGATTGTATATATTGGCTGCAGTGCACATGGGAGTGCATATATATCTTTGACATACTGATTTAAATTCCTTTGTGGGTTTTTTGTTGTTGTTGTTTTGTTTTGTTTTATTTTTGAGATAGTCTCACTCTGTCACTCAGGCTGGAGTGCAGTGCTTCAGTGGCTCACTGCAACCTCTACCTCCTGGGTTCAGGCAGTTCTCGTGCTTCAGCCTCCCAAGTAGCTGGGATCACAGGTATGCACCACCATGTCCAGCTAATTTTTGTATTTTTAGTAAAGACAAGGTTTCGCCATGTTGGCCAGGCTAGTCTTGAACTCCTGGCCTCAAGTGATGTGCCTGCCTCGGCCTCCCAAAGTGCTGGCATTGCAGGCATGAGCCTCTGTGCCTGGCTTGATTTCATTTCCTCTGGATATATACCACGTAGTGGGATTGCCGGATCATATGATAGTTCTATTATTAATTTTTTGAGGGACCTCAATAATGTTTCCACAATGGCTATACTAATTGTAATTTCGATCAACAGTCTATAAGAGTTCCCCTTTCTGCATATCCTCGCCTGCATTTGTTACTTTTTGCTTTTTGATAATAGCCATTCTAACTGGCGTGAGGCAACAGCTCATTGCAGTTTTGATTTGCAGTTCCCTGGTGTTAATGATGTTGAGTTTGTCTTCATGTACCTGTTGGCCGTACACATGTATGTCTTCTTTTGATAAATGCCTATTCGGGTCTTTTGCCCATCGGATTATTTGTTTTTCTGCTATTGAGTTGTTTGAGTTCCTTGTATATTCTGGATATTGAACCCTTGTCAGATAAGCATAGTTTGTAAACATTTTCTCCCATTCCACAGGTGGTCTCTTCACTCTGCTCACTGTTTCCTTTGCCGTACAGAAGCTCTTTAGGTTGATATAATACCATTCTTCTATTTTTTTTCTTTTGTTGCCTGCGTTTTTGAGGTACCATCCAAAAAAATCTTTGCCCAAACCAATGTCCTGAAGTGTTTCGTCTATTCTTTATTCAAATAGTTTCATATTTCTGGCTCTTACATTTAAGTCCTTAATCCATTTTGAGTTGATTTTTGTATATGGTGAGAGATGGGAATCTAGTTCCATTCTTCTGCATGTAGCTATCCAGGTTTTCCAGCACCATTTATTAAAGAGAATGTTCTTTCCCCAATGTGTGTTCTTGGTGCCTTTTTCAAAACTCAGCTCGCTATAAATGTGTGGGCTTACTTCTGGTTTCTCTATTCTGTTCCACTGGTCTGTGTGTCTGTTTTTATAGACGGACTGAGATTTGCATGCTGGAAGCTAACCCTGCAGCAAAGGTGAGTATGAGAAATAGTGCTTGAACTAAGCCAGGGGCAGTGGGGATGGAGAGGAGGCAGATGGGCAGTTATAAGAAATGATTAGACTCTACCAATGACTATTAAAGTTCTCACATTGGCTTCTTTCTATTTTAGTATAGTATTTAGTAATAGATTTTTTGGCTAGAAATAGCTGAAACTAGATAGCCTTATAATACATACAATTAAAACTAACATGGAAACAGCATGCCAATATTCAATTAGAGTTCTTCTTTTTGCAATTCAATTTGAAAATAATCTGTATGCTGTCAGTAATTTAAGACCCATTATTACTGTGATAATAGTAATAGGTAACACTCCCCTAGGGAACTATGCTGTAATATGGCAGAGATAATATACAACACATTAGGAACTAAACCACACTTATTTTTTAAAAATCTAGAGACATTAACATCACCATATGATTTATGTTTTCTTAAAGAATGAATCCGTAATACAAACCCATTGATATTGCCTTGAAATGATCTAGATTGAGAAGTGTGATTTTCTGATAATTATGGACAACATGACCAATATTTATAATAGAAAAAATAATGTCATAAATGTAAAAACTGGCACTATTAACATATGTCAAGATGCTTTGTTGTCATTATCATCAGTGATTACTTGCTTAGCATCTGCCCCTACCCAGGCACATGAAGAACGGAAGGAGTTGCAGACCCAGGCAGGAGGTGTAACATACAGAAAGGTCCTGAGGTAGGAAGGGATTTGGCTTGAGGAGCTAAATGAGAGCAGTGGGGCTGAGGGAAAGGAAATGAGCTGAGCAGGGGCATGGTCCTGGAGTGGTAGACAGAGGTTTCTTTAATTAATAGTAAATGTTCCTTCAAATTTTGGTCATAGCTGGGTGTGCTGGCACTTGCCGATAGTCCTAGCTACTCAGGAGGCTGAAGCAGGACTATTGCTTCAGCCTAGGAGGTCGAGGCTGCAGTAAGCTTTGATGGTGCCACTGCATTCTAGCCTGGGGGGCAGAGTGAGGCTCTGTCTCTAAAAAAAATTTTTCTTTCTTTAATTTTTGTCTTTCCGATTTAATTTCTTGGTTTTATTAGACACTGTTGTTATTCCCATTACACTCCACACTTGACTACATCACCTGGTCCTCTTACAATCTTTTTGACCTTCTTTCTTTAGTCTCCTTCATGGATTTATCTTCTTCTTTCTACTCCCTAAGCACTGGTGTTCTGCTACATTCTTCCTGGGAGTACATTTCTCCTCATGCCCCTACGCTGTCCTTGAGGATCTTGGCCATATTCACACCTCCATGAGAGTGACTCCCCCATCTGCAGGTCTGGTAATCATTTCTCTCCCAATCCTTTGGCCTGAATATCCCACAGATTCTAACTCAGTCTGATAAAACTAAAACCATCTTTCCCTCAAAACCTGTTACTTCTCTTATATTACCTCTTTTTAGAGGTAGGACCTCCATCCACCCAAAGCCAGATTTAAAAAATTTTTTTTAATTTTTTTTTTTTAAGACAGGGTCTCACTTTGTCACCCAGGCTGGAGTACAGTGGTACAATCTCAGCTCGCTGTAGCTTTGACCTCTTGGACTCAAGTGATCCTCCCACCTCAGACCTCCAGGTAGCTGGCACTACAGGAGTCTGCCACCATGCCTGTCTAATTTTTTTTTTTCTGTATTTTTGTAGAGATGGGGTTTTGTCATGTTGGCCAAGCTGGTCTTGAATTCTTGAGATCAAGTGATCTGCCCACCTCAGCCTCCCAAAATGCTAGGATTACAGGTGTAAGCTACCACACCTGGCCAATTCTTAAATTTTTTATTCCAAAGCCAGAACTTTTAAGTCAATTCTTATCTTCCCATCCCTCCACCCAGGTCCTCATTTTCCACAATAATCAATCACCAAGTTATTTCAGTTTTAGCTACTAAACATTCTTTAATATGTCCTTTCCATGCTTGTTCAAGCCTCTGACCTAGTTCAAGAACTCCTCATCTCTTCCTTTAACTACGAAAATACCTCCTACTTGCCTCCCTGCCCCCAGTCCTTCTCCTCTTCAGTCTGTCCCCCAGAGAACAACCCAAATAATCTACCTAAAATGGAAGGCTGACTATGACTATGACTCCCCTACACATCACCCATTAGTGCAAGTCCAATCTCCTTGACAGAGCATGAAATTCCCTCCATGATATCTTTTTATATAGTGTATTCTAGCAGGACTAAGCTAAATCAAGTTCCTTGAACAAGGATACATTCACATGCTTCTGTGTTGGGCAGGCTGAATTAAGAGATGCTTTCCTCTTCTCACCTCTATCACTATGCCTGCCCCATCACATCTAAATTGCCCACACCCACCCTTCCAAACTGGGCTGCAGAAAATAGGTCTTACTCACATTTGTTAATCCTAGAGCCTAGCATTTTTTTCCTTCATTCAATGAGTATTGATCAAGTGTCTACTACTTCCCAGGGTTCTGGGAAAACAGCAGTAAACAAAACAAAGTTTCAGTCTTCATGGATCTGATATTCTAGTGAGGGAACTGCAGGAGATTGCCTACATAACAGGCACTGAAGATCTTGTACTCATAATAAAAATTTTTGAAAATCAAGCAAATAAAAAGAGTGTTCTTAAACCACTGTCTCAGCACACTGTCTGGGAGACTGCTCTGACTCACTTTTCCTTTAAACAACAAATATGGTGGTGACTAAGGCAACTTAAGTAACAGACTGAACTGCCCTCACCATGGATCCTGTGGTCTTTAGTAAATGATAATCTGATTAAGTAGCAGAAAATATTTTCCCACATACATGGAGATATAACCTCATATTCAAATAATCCTCTGGAGCAGGAAGGGAATGAATAATAGCCCATTTAAGTGAATATTTTGAAAAGCTGTAGGAGATTAAAGATTTCTAAAGATACCTTAAGATATTATCACATTAGTAAGCTATTTCTCCCACTTAGAACCCTATCCTGTTTATATAAGAAGAGGCAAATTGACATATTTCCTCTTTCCCTAATATGTACTTGGTAGGTAACTTCCTAAACAACTTTTATTCATGGATGATACAATAAATGATTCACTATTTTCCACAAAAGGAATAACTGAGGAGAATAAGATTGTTATAAGAAACATATAAATCTTGAAATAACTGTGTTCTCCCCTTTGCTTCCCCCATTTAAGTTAGTTCTCTCCAATAAACATCTTTCTGGATTTCTAAATGTCTGGATTTTTGCCTTTGCTGATCCACTTCTTGAGTTTTCATGATTGTTCAGAACACAATGTCCCTTTAGCCTCTCCAACCCCAAAAAGCTCTTCTACTTTTGAGGTGTGAATTTCAATTGGTTTCCTGAGCTACATCTCTATAAAGCTGTCCTGCAAGTGAATCAAACTAAACATGTTCATTTTCCCAACCTGCAGCAAACCTGCTCCCTGATTGTGTAAGAGACATAGCTGAGGAAGGCACACCATCCTTTATGCAGATGCTCAAGCCAAAACTCTGGTGCCATCCTTGATTTGCTCCCTCTCTTCCTTATCCTCACATTCAGTTGAGCTCTATCTCATTGTTTCTTCTTCCTCAGTGTCTCCCAACTGTGCTGACTTTGCTACATGCTTACTGCCCTCTCCCTAACACAGGCGTTCATAACTTTTCACCTGGATGACTGCTTTATAATTGGTCACTATGCATCTATGATTCCCATATCTGTCTAGCAGATAGAAGTGACCTTTTCAGAATAAAAAAAATCTGACCATATTACTGTTCTGACGATACTGAATGTCCTTCCACGGCCCAAAGAGCAGAGATCAAATTCCTTAATGTGGCCTCTGGACCCTCAATGACCTGATCCCTGTCTACCTCTTAAACATCATCTCTCACCATACTTCTCAGGCCATACTCAAATGTGTGAGTTTCTTGATGTCTCACAGTTTTAAACCTCTATGCCTTTGTGCAGGCTGCTTCTCTGGCTCACAGAACATCCTTTCTTCTCTGGGAAAAGAAGTCCTCTGAGCCAGGTTAGGTTTCCCCTCTGTTTCCCACACTCATCATACTGTGTAACCACTTGCCCCACTCCTGTCTTCCCACTAGAATGTAAGTACTAGGAGGAGGAATCATGGCTGTTTTGTTCATTCCAGTATTCTCAGCACTGAGCACAATGTAGTCAGAGTAAATACTTGTTAACTAAATGAGTAGTGTGATTCTAACAAAATTCACCATTAAGAATTGAGAATGAACACAATTATTAGAAAATATGGGAAATTTTCCCCCAAATGGCACAACTGGTCACATTTGATCTTTGCTGGGTATCTGCAACATTCCAGTTTAAATCCTGAATGTTATGTCTGTAGTCAAATTTGCACTTACTCAGACCTATAATCAATCAGGCTGGTGTTTAGCTGCCCAAGTTGACATCCGGGATGACTCATTTTAATTTGACTGTTTGAGGTTAGCTTCCTCAGCTGTTGTAGCACTGTAATTGTCAATCATTTGCTTTTTAGATCAGAGTTTAACTGACTTGGAGGAAGAAAACAACAGAAGACTTATTTTTCAATCTTGTAGCAGAAAACAATTAGTATAATTCCCCATAGATATCCATTTACAATTCTCTTAAATTACATATATGCTTCGGAAGAAAATAAAAACAGAGACTAGAACTCAAGGCTATACTCCGAAGTTTTTTGTTTTTTGTTTTCTTGAGACAGGATCTTACTCTGTTGCCCAGGTTTCCCAGGCTAGAGTGCAGTGGTACAATCACAGCTCGCTAGCCTCGACCTCCCGGGCTCAAGCCATACTCCCACCTCTCAGCCTCCTGAGTAGCTGGGTCTGTAGGTGCGCATCATCACACCTGGCTAATTTTTGTATGTTTTGTAGAGATGGGGTTTCATCATGTTACCCAGGCTGGTCTCAAACTCTTGGGTTCAAGTGACCTGCCTGCCTCAGTCTCCCAAAGTGCTGGGATTACAGGCATGAGCCATTGTGCCTGGCCTATATTCCTAAGTTTTTAACTTGTCCTCTGTAGATAAAATTTTAATATACAGTCTTTAAAAATAAAACCTGAGCTTTCCCCAAATGCTAAAAACTAAATAAGCATTTTAACCTTCACTCCATTCAGTCAACAAATATTCCCCAGGCACTTCAGCCTTGTGGTAAGTGCTGCGGGGGAATCATATTTTGATGTGTTTTATAATGTGCTTTGATTCTCTACTTCTCGTCACTCTGTGACCCTTCAGACAACAGCTGGCCATTCTACTCCTATGTGTCAGGAAAAGGTTCTTACAGAAGAACACAGGAGAAAAATCCTGGGCCTTTAAGCTTCAAAAGCCCAAGCCCTGAAAGACTTGGAGCATAACATTTTTCAAAACCATGTAATCGGTTGGAACATTCTTTTCCACCCTCAGATTAGGAAAATAATCTATGTCAAAAGGAGAGGAGCAAATATGAGAAGAGGGGAGAGAGGAGGTGGAGGGGAAGAAGATGAGAAGGGAGAGGAGGAAAGGAGAGGACAGGGGAAAAGAGGAGGGGAGGGGAGAGCCAGAGGGAAGCAAATGCTGAGAAATTCACCATATGGGGCTCTGTTCTAGACCTTCTCAGTCTCTACCCAGCTAGAGAAAAAGTTGGAACCCCCAGGTAGGCTTGGGGACCTAAGTAGATGGGAACCCATTCCACCTTTCCCAGGAGGGTTGATAAAAGCAGTAAGACAGAGTGTTCCTGTGCTCGTCATTGCATCAGTTAAGAGTCAATGGGAAAAGGAGAAACAACCCTGAGCATTCAAAACTGAGATTTAATTTTAATGGGGGAGTGGCTACATAGGTGGTAGAGAAACTGAGAAGCCAATGGGACAGTGACAAAATCTAGAACTTAGCAGCAGTAGGAAGCCACTACTGTCCCTATGCTGGAAGGACAATGGGAAGATATGATGTTATAGAAGCCCAGAGGTCAAGGTCATTCAGGGAAGCTAGAACCACAGCAGGCCTGTGGTTCAGAGGGGAGTATACCACTAAAGAAATGCAGCTGATGATGATGATGCAAAGAAAGGTAGAGGAAAACCTTGGAATATCCCTTCTGCTGGCCCTTTAATCACTCACAAATGTCTCACAAGCACCAACCCTACTCTGGAATCCAGCTGACTTGTGTGAGTCACTGTGTAGCGGAGCAAGGGGAGGGTGAGTCATGGGTTTGGGGGCAAAAACATCCATGATGCGGGAGCAAGAAAATGTCTCCAGCAGGTGTCTAGGACTGTGGACCTAAGACAGCCTCACAGGATCTCCATGATGCAGAAAAACCCAGAGGAGCCCCGAGCAAGGCAGACATGACAGGGAAGCCTGAAGACTTGAAGGGGCCTTGGAGTTGGAACAAGGAAGAGACATCCGGGATCCACCTGGACAGGAAACTAAACACCAAATGGGCCCTCGTACATCTCAGTGAATTCCAGCTTGGACAGAAGACAACATTGAGAAGACCAGACACTGACCCTGCCATAATGAGTTGACTCCATGATACTGCTCCCTACCCATAATCTCCTATCACTCATGGATGATATGGAAGGGAAGAGGAGATCATCTAGCAGAAAGGAGGCTGAATCCAAGTTCATTCATAGATAAAGAAAGGAAAGAACCTAGACCAATGAACAGATCTAGTCCTTCATTTAAAAGACTCCACTGAATGTTGACGAAGGATGAACACATAACACAGATGTCTGCAATGCAGTGAGAAGCGGAGAGAAACAGTTCATGTTAAAGGATGCACTGGGGCTATTCCTCCTATATAGGAAGGATATAGGATATAAGATATTGTCTTCCTATATCCCTCCAAATGCATGATTTTCAAGAGAAGTCCATATATTCCTTAATATAACTATAGCCCATTTAGTTCTTTCAGAAACATGACAAATCTCTCAGGGTTATCCTCCTTTTGATTAGTAAATGGGGCAGTCCCAGAGGGATAAGATGGATATGGCCTGAGTCTCAACCCTGATGAATACAATCAGCAGCTTGCAGGAAATGAATTCCTTAAAATATATCCTTTTGTAGATTTGTTGAGGCCATTTCTAGACTTAGAGTCTTGAACTAAAGACTTAGATCTCAAGGCATTCAGGCAGTCTTATAAAATGTGCAATCTGTAAGAAACATATAGTTAAGCCATCTAACATATATTATCTCCAAAACTTCTATAATGAAACAAATCTCAAATTATCATGACATACTCTGATCTATCATGACTTTCCTCCAAATACAATATTTTGCTATTTTTTTAAACAGAGAAACATGACTGTTGATTCACAAAGAAACTTTTTTATCACCCTTCTAGAAACAATATCCCTAAACTTCACTTTCATAATAGGATAAGAAATAAAACATATTGTTGTTCTCTCCATTGTTTACAAAACAGCAAATAATTGTATTATAGAAAACAAAAGTCATTGTACTGTTTTGAATTTTTTTTACCTCATTAGAGATGTCTGTTCCAGAGAGATCTATTGATACCAAGGAAAAGATGTTCACAATATATCCAATTCCTTGGGCTGTCAAATGGTCACAATTTCGTAAACTCAAGTAGTTTAAATTAGGGCAGCTAAAAGAAAGTAGCATGAATTAATTTTAGCTGTCAATCATATTGTCAGTAAGCAATTTCTTCATATAAAAACTCTCTTGGGAAAACAAATGGTATTGAAGCAAGGATTTTCCTTTACTCAACATAAAAGTAAGACTAAAAGTAAAAAGTAATTTGACATTACAAAGCTGGATGAAAGGGCAGTAGATTATTATATGACTTTCTGTAATTTAGTTTCATATTGCGACTTCTACAAGGAAAAAATATATCACATACATATAAAAACTATCATGTAAGTACCACAATGAATGACCTCTAAAAGTGCAAGTTAAGATCCCTACTTATCCCTTACAAGTGTGCTACAGGAATTGTACAAGACCTCTGACAAGAGGGGAGTCAAGAATAAAGTAACCAGCCAGAATACCCCTTGGAAAATGCTGGAGTAAAGATAATCTCCTTGAAAAAGTAGATTAGAGATAATCTCCTTGAAAAAGTACAGCCACTCATATCTAGATATTCATTATTTCAGGAATGACTCCATCTCAGATGTAATTTAAATATAATAATATAATTTAAAAATTGGTCCAATCTGTGACTTCATATGTCTTTCACATGGTTTCACTGAATATTTAACCAGCTTCTGGGCATCTCTGATGTTCCCCCCAATGTCATGAAATCTTTGCTTTTAGGTGTCTCATTTCTCCTATTATCAAATATACAATTACTAATGATATGATGTAAAAGACTGTTTTATCATACCGCTCAGATAGTTTCATAACAGAGACATCACTTAGCCGCACGCAGTTGCTTAAATTTAGCTCTCTTATCCTTATGCTTGCAGGACCATCAAGAAATTGCCTTAGCCCCATATCACCAATTCTGTAGGAAAGAGTGAGAAAAACTTTACATGTGATTCTATATATAAACATATAGAATAGTATTAAAGTAATAGCTACCATACCCAACATAGTTCCAAAATACCAAGGTAATATCTATACACTGGTATTTTGTCAATATTTTAAAACTAAATTTGATTATATAGATTTTAATGTAAGAAAAAAGTAGAAATGAGAGGAATGGGAGAAGTATTAATTAAAATGTTATTTCTGTTCCTTTGTTCATAATTTTTAATAAGACAGATGGCCCTCAAGATCTTTTTCTCTTGGGTTAAAATGTGATCAAGTTAAGTAGTCCCTGATACCATTTCCTGCAAAAGAAAAAGATCAAAACTTAGAAGAGTGAGAACCAAGACTAACAGTCAAACTACTGCCAGGATTTTGGAGAAATTTTCACTAAACACAAGGTCAATTTGCTAGACAGGAAACCCAACATGAGCCCTTTGGCTTCTTTCCTTCTGAATCAGAGAAAACCTGATGCTGGAAGAAGACCTTGACCTCAGCCTTCCCACACTATCCTAATCAGAAACTTCTCTGTGTCAGTGCCATACCCCTACCATGTTGATCTTGCTTTATAAATGGCTGGATGTTCGTTTGGCCCATCAGTTCCCTGTCTTCCATTGGAATCTTCATTTCTAATTCCTTTTGAGAACCACCAGATCCTTCTAGGAAGCATTTCAGGAAATAAAGCAGGACAGGAGTTTCCACCAATGCAATCCTAAGAGGCAGTTTCACAACAGCTCTACAGGTGGGCATACAGATGGGAAGAACATTGGGAGCAAAACATGCTGATTGCTGACATCCGTTACATCCCCTGTTGGTTCAGATTTGCAAAGAACTGAGCAGCAAAGACAAAAGATATCCTGTTTCAGCTGAATGAGCCATAGTAAGTGGATGCCTGCTGTGCCTATCAACCCACCTTCCACCTGTAAGAGGGGGAGTGTGCCAGCACCTAGGAAAGCAGTTAAGGGTGTGTGTGTGTAGAAATTCATATTATAGTCAAGAAAGGATTAAAAGTCAATGGTAAAGATTATTGAGGTAATGATCCAAATTAATTGGTTAATGCAGTTAGGGCCAAACCTAGGTGTGTATCAAAAGTATCCATGCTGGGGTTTTTTTTTTTTTTTGTATTTTTCTTTTTTTAAATACACAAGCTGGGGTTTCAACCCTAAAGATTCAGACTCAATAGCTCTGAAGTGGGGCTTGGGAAACTACAGTTTTTGTTTGTTTTTTGTTTGTTTTGGAGACCAAGTCTCACTCTGTCACCCAGGCTGGAGTGCAGTGGTGCGATCTCGGCTCACTACAAGCTCTGCCTCCCGGGTTCATGCCATTCTCCTGCCTCAGCCTCCTGAGTAGCTGGGACTACAGGCGCCCGCCACCATGCCCGGCTAATTTTTTGTATTTTTAGTAGAGACGGGGTTTCACCATGTTGGCCAGAATGGTCTCGATCTCCTGACCTCGTGATCCGCCCGCCTGAGCTTCCCAAAGTGCTAGGACTACAGGCGTGAGCCACTGTGCCCGGTGGGCGTCTATAGTTTTATTCAGCTCCTCAGGTGATTCTGACACGTTAGGATTTTTACTTTTAAATTCTTTTAAATATGTATTTTTAATTTATCTTTTTGTTGCTGATTCCTGAGTTAATTGCTTTGTAGTGAGAGAGTATCATTTGTTGATAAAAATAGTTTGAAAGTTGCTGGAACTTGCTTTTAAACTTTGTTGATGGTTGATTTTTTAAAGGATTGATGTGTGTTTGAGAAAAACATATATTGTTTTAACTCTCCAACTTACTATCTTAGATCTAACTCTTATATATACATTTTAAAACCTTAAAACTCTGATACTTGTTAGGCAGGAATCTAGACCCAACATGGCGGCATTACCCGGTGTAGCAGGCCTTTTGTTAAAGACTCCCTTCACCCTTGTACACACCCGCAGACTTACATGCATCAGAGTTCCGGCTGGGCAACCACACTCCCCCATGACCTGCAGCTCACCTTCATTCCACAAGTTCATAAATAGCAGTTTCAGTTAACAGTTTCCAAAGACCCCTTCCTCATGACCCTTACTCAACTCCTGCCCTAGTAGTTTCAAGACCCCCCCAGGCCCTGTTTGCACAACCAGTTTCCCTACCTCTCAGGCTATAAAAAGCCCCTATCCTCCTCCCTCAGCGCGACTTCCTTGGCCCACGCCTTTGGACCAAGGAACCTCGCCCACGAGTCCTAATAAAAGCTATTCTCACTGCTGTTTGCCTTGTGTCTTTGTTCCCGGTTCGGCTCCAGCCTCAGTTTACCTTTACATTTGGTGCCAAAACCCGGGAGGAGACCCCTCCCCGGACTCCTGCTAGGTCGGGCAGGCTGTCCTCTCCCCGAGCCAGGATCCCCTCCTAAAGCCTGGAGGACTCAATTCGATCACTGCTGGGTAAGTTTTCCCCCCGTTCTGAAGGTTCCCTCCAGGAGTCCCTGTCCGAAACGCGCGGCTGCGTCAGGGGCTCTCTCTGGTCAGCTGTGACCTTGGCACCGGGGACTAGGAGACATCCAACCTCCCTGAAAGCCACCATACCCCGCACTCCACGTGGCAGTGAGAGGACGCTCCCATTGCCTCCGGACTGCCCGCCTTGAGACCATAGGAACTACCCAGTCCAAACCAAACCGAAAATCTCCTCTGGGGTGCCTCTTGGCGAATCTCCAGACTTTAAGTCTCAGCCAAGACATAAAACGAAAGCGGCTCATTTTCTTCTGCACAATAGCATGGCCGCAATATAAATTGGATAATCAGTCTCAGTGGCCTGCAGAAGGCACTCTAGACTTTAACATTCTCACAGATCTGACCAACTTCTGTAAGAGACTAGGCAAATAGTCCGAGATACCCTATGTTCAGGCCTTCTAGGACTTGCGTTCTCGCCCAGACCTCTGTGCCTGATGTTCGTTGGCCCAGGTCCTGCTCGCGAAATCTACTCCCTCAGCCAAGGAGAAGGACAACTCTTCCTCCTTCTCTGAGCCTCCTGACACTCTTTCCCTGCCTCCTCTTTGGCCCCCCACACAACCCCCTCCGTACCCTAACCCCTCGTTGTCCCCATCCTCGTCGGCACCACCCCTTCCCTCTACCCCTTCTGTGTCCCCACCAAACCTGACAGATCCTGCCTCTCCTACCTCCACCTCCTCCCCTTCCTCACCTGTCTCAGCCCATACTCGGTCCAGGACTGACCTCCTGTGTCCCACCGAAGGAGTAGTCCGGGTCCATGTGCCGTTTTCATTGGCAGACTTGTCTAAGGTTGAGGAGCGTGCAGGCTCCTTTTCGGCCAATCCTACTCGTTATATCAAAGAGTTCAGGTATCTATGCCAGGCATATGATCTCACCTGGCACGACCTCCATGTCGTTATGACCTCAACCCTGTCTCCTGAGGAGCAGGAACGCATCCTAGCGGCAGCCAGGCAGCACGCTAACCAGGTTCATTTAACTGACCCTGCCATGCCAGTTGGCACTGAGGCAATGCCCTCGGCTGAGCCCGACTGGGACTACCAAGTAGGGCAGGCAGGCCACCGCCACCAAGACATGATGGTTCAGTGCCTTCTTGCTGGCATGCAGGCAGCCTCTAACAAATCAGTCAACTTTAACAAATTAAAGGAGGTAGTCCAAGGCGAAGATGAAAATCCAGCCGTTTTTCTTAATCAGCTGACTGAGGCACTTATTCAGTACACCCGCCTTGACCCTGCCTCCCCAGCAGGAGGAACCATCTTGGCCTCATATTTCATTTCTCAGTCGGCCCGATATCCAAAAAAATTTAAAAAGGCAGAGGAAGGCCTTCAAACTCCCATCCAGGATTTAGTCAAACTGGCCTTCAAGGTCTACAACTCCAGGGAGGAAGCAGCCAAGGCCCAATGACAGCCCAGGCTAAAACAGAAGGTACAACTCCAAACCCAGGCCTTGGTAGCAGCCCTGAGGCCAGCTGGCTCCAGGAGCTCCCAGAAAGGAGGTACTCCCCGAGCGCCATCTGGTGCCTGCTTCAAGTGTGGCAACGACGGCCACTGGGCCAGGCAGTGCCCTAACCCAAAGGAGCCAACTCGCCCCTGTCCGAACTGTCAGCGGATGGACCGCTGGAGGTCAGACTGCCCCAACCTAAGGATGGTTGCTGCACCTCCACATGACGACCCTCCTCCAGGTATTGGAGGCGCCTTCCAGCTCCTCGACACTGACGAAGATTCGGGAACCCAGACTCGGGAACCCCTCTCACTCTCGCCGAGCCCAGGGTCATGCTCCAGGTAGCAGGTAAGTCCATATCCTTCCTTATGGACACGGGGGCTACCTACTTTGTTTCGCCTTCCTTCAGTGGCCCCAGCCACCCCTCCACTGTCACAGTCATGGGAATTGAAGGCACTCCCTACACCTACCACCAGACTCCTCCTCTGTCTTGCCACCTGGATGGCTCCCTCTTGCACTCATTTCTTATCATTCCTTCGTGCCCAGTTCCCTTGTTAGGATGAGACCTCCTCTCCAAGCTAGGGGCCTCAGTTCACTTCCGACCCAACCCCTCCCTACACCTCACGTTCCTCTTCCCCCTTCTCTCACCTGACAAACCCCGCCAGGCTGACCCCCGACTCCCGTTTCCAGTCCCCATTAACCCTAAGGTGTGGGACACCTCCACCCCGATCATTGCCCAGCACCATACTCCGGTCCGCATCCGGCTAAAAGACTCTTCCAAGTTTCCCTCTAGACCCCAGTTCCCTATCTCCCTTGAACATCGACAGGGATTAAAACCTATCATTACACGCCTGCTCCAACAGCACATTCTAGTTCCCACCAACTCACCATGCAATACTCCTATCCTGCCTGTACGGAAAAGCTCTGGGGCCTATCGTCTCATGCAGGACCTACGCCTCATCAATGAGACAGTAGTCCCTACCTTTCCAGTTGTTCCTAATCCATATACACTCCTCTTGCGCATTCCCCCGACACCACCCATTTCACTGTCCTTGACCTGAAGGATGCCTTCTTTACCATCCCTCTACACCCAGACTGCCACTTTCTGTTTGCTTTTACATTGGAAGATCCAGACACTCATATTTCTTCCCAGCTGACTTGGACTGTTTTGCCTCAAAGGTTCCGTGATAGCCCCCATTTTTTCGGACAGGCACTGCAATGGATGTTGTCCTCTGTCCCCTGACCCACAGCACACTATTGCAGTATGTTGATGACTTATTACTATGTAGTCCTTCCTAGGAGTGCTCCCTTGCAGATACTGCTACACTTTTAAATTTTCTAGGTGACCGAGGTTATCAGGTTACCCTGGCTAAGGCTCAACTTTGCAGCCCTTCTGTCACCTACCTAGGCATACTCCTCACACTCACTACAAAAAGCCTCACAGCAGATAGAATAAGCCCCCACTGGTTGCGGTACCCTTACCCAGCCCTTTTAACTCCTCTAACCTAACCCCCTCCTTTCCCCTTCCCAGCCGAACACTACATCAATGAGTCAGGACTAGTAGAAACCAATCTCCTCACTCTGGAAAAGATTCAGGAAAGACTCCACCAGAAAAACCTCAGATCAAGGCCCTCACTTACGTGGTGGCAGTCGTCTGTGGCCGGTTAAGTCCTACCCTTTCTAAGCCCCTTACTAATCATTGGCTTCTTGCTACTCATAGCTCCCTGTGTCCTCCGCTTCATCCAGGACCGCATGAAAGAAGTCTCCCAGGTCACTTTCAATCAGATGCTGCTCCACCCCTATACCCAAGTTCCGACCTCCGAAGAACCCCACGATGACCCATACCAGCAGAAAGCAGCCAGATGAACACGTCGCCCCATTTTCTTATTAGAAAGAGGTCAGAATGTTAGGCAGGAATCTAGACCCAACATGGTGGCATTACCCGGCGTAGCAGGCCTTTCGTTAAAGACTCCCTTCACCCTTGTACACACCCACAGACACATGCGTCAGAGTTGCAGCTGGGCAACCACACTCCCCCATGACCTGCAGCTCACCTGCATTCCACAAGTTCATAAATACCAGTTTCAGTTAACAGTTTCCAAAGACCCCTTCCTCATGACCCTTACTCAACTCCTGCCCTAGTAGTTTCAAGACCCCCCAGGCCCTGTTTGCACAACCAGCTTCCCTACCTCTCAGGCTATAAAAAGCCCCTATCCTCCTCCCTCAGCGCGACTTCCTTGGCCCGCACCTTTGGACTGAGAAACCTCACCCGCGAGTCCTAATAAAGGCTATTCTCACTGCCATTTGCCTTGTGTCTTCGTTCCCAGTTCAGCTCCAGCCTCAGTTTACCTTTACAATACTAAGCTTTATCTTTTTACCCTATATATTTTTTCATCCTCCCTCTGTTGTCATTTCTTCAGAATGATCTTCCAGCTCTATACTTCTCTCCTCTGTGAGTTCTAATCTGCTGATCAGCAATCCATTGTTTATTTCAATAACTATATTACATCATTTGTTTCTAAAAGTTAGGTTTTTTTCCCAGATAAATCTAATTGTTTTATCCTGTTTGGTTGTCTGCTCATATTTCTGATTCCATTTTTTATTTCTTCGAACATTTCATACATGGCTACTTAATTGTCTGACAATTCCAATATCTGAATTACCTGAAGGTCAAATGTATTTTGCTGTTTCTGTGACTCTTTTTCATGGTGATTTGTATCTTTGTGCATTTTGGCAATCTTTGACTTTGAGTACCTATTTATTTGATCTTAATCTCTAGCCTGAGAAGCTTTGTGCTAACTTCTTCCAGGAGCTCAGGAACTACCTACCTGAGACCACTCTGTCCCCCTTAAAGAGGTACAAACTCTGCAGAAGTCTCAGGTTCTGCTTCCCTACTTTGAGTCTTGCTCAGAGCTGATTCTCTCAAAGGCAACTGTTGTCATAACATTTGTGTTCAGAGCTGCTCAACCTTTTATGTTTGCTGGTTATTCACTATTCATCTCAGTGAATTTGTTCATTGAGAGAGTAGAAAAGAACCAGGGGATTCAGGGCTACTAGATATTTCTCTTACTCTTTGTGAGCTCAGCAATATATTGAAAATATATTTAATCAAGGATCTGAACTATTTTTGGCAGAGCCCCTTGAAGTGTCTTGTCACCTCTACTTCTGGAGGCAGAAAACTTCCATTTAAGATTAATTAGGCAAGGCACAGTGGCTCACACCTGTAATCCCAGCACTTTAGGAGGCCAAGGCAGGTGGGTCACCTGAGGTCAGGAGTTCAAGACCAGCCTGGCCAACATGGTGAAACCCTGTCTCTACAAAAATACAAAAATTAGCCAGGGATGATGGTGGGTGCCTGTCTACTTGGGAGGCTGAGGCAGGAGAATCGCTTGAACCCGGGAGGCAGAGGTTGCAGTGAGCCAAGATTGTGCCACTTCACTCCAGCCTGGGTGACAGAGTGAGACTCCATCTCAAAAAAAAAAAAACCTGCAGAAGCCTGTGTGAAATACAAGAATGAAATTCAGTTGTATTTCACATATTCATACAGATAGAATTAGTTGATACACACACTTATGTAGTGTGTGTGTGTCTGTGTCTGCATCTCACCGTTATTATTAAATGTAACAAATTGATCCAAACTTTGTGGCTTAAATGGCAAATATTTATTATCTCCCCGTTTCTGGATCTGAGGGATTTGGAAGTGAACTAGAGTAGTTCTAGCTCAGGGTCTCTCATGAGTGTGCAGTCAAGATGCCAGCTGGAGCTTCAGTCATCTGAAGGTTTGACTGGGGCTGTAGGGTCTGCTTTCAGGCTCACTCACATGGCTGTTGGCAGGAGTCTTTAATTCTTCACTGGCCCTTGGCTGGAGCCCTCATTTCCTAATCCAGGTTTTTTCCATTCCAAACCCTTATATCTCCTCCAGCTCCCAATGACCCATGCTGCCTTCCCATTTTAATAATAGGCAACATAGGTTGAGATTCTATGTAGTGGGCCAGTGCAGTGGCTCATGCCTATAATCCCAGCGTTTTGGGAGGCCAAGGTGGAAAGATCACTTGAAGCCAGGAGTTTAAGACCTGCCTGGGCATAGTGAGACCCTGTCTCTAGAAAAATTTAAAAATTAGCTGGATATGATGAAGTGTGCCTTGTAGTTCTAGCTACATGGGAGGCTGAGGCAGGAGGATCACTTGAGCCCAGGAGTTCAAGGTTACAGTAACTGTGCAACTGTACTTCAGCCTGGGCAACAGAGCAAGACCCTGTCTTTAAAAAATAAAAATGAATAAATAAAAGATTCTGTGTAGCTTAGATTATTATGCTGACTTGTGCTTTCCCAAATATTAGCCAACTTCAATGTGGCTCAAGTATAATTTTGTGGATCAAATGCTATTTTGTTATTATCTGGTCCTATAAGATTATAAGAATCCTACATAGGTAAGAGGCTGAGCTACCCACTGGGGAAGGGGTTTCAGCAAGAACCCTCTTGATCCTTGGCTGGGTGTGGTGGCTCACACCTGTATTCCCAGCACTTTGGGAGCCTGAGGCAGGTGGATCACTTGAAGTCAGGAATTCCAGACGAGCCTGGCCAAAATGGTAAAACCTTCTCTCTATTAAAAATATAAAAATTAGTCAGGTGGGGTGGCACACACCTATAATCGCAGCTACTCAAGAGGCTGAAGCTGGAGAATCACTTCAGCACAGGAGGCAGAGGTTACAGTGAGCTGAGATCATGCCACTGCCCTCCAGCCTGGGCAACAGAGTGAGACTCTGTCTCAAATAAATAAATAAATAAATAAAAAATAAAAACAGAATTTGCTCCCGAGAATACCAGGAGAGTAGTCCAATAGTGGACCAGCTAAAGAAAGAATTTCAATAAGAACCCACCCTCTGTCCATTTGTCAGAAATTCTACACAGACGAAAAATCTAACCAGTACCCAAGAGGAAAAACCTTCGGTGAGATTGGTTCTTCATAAGCAAGTCAGAAAGTCCATATGGGAAAAGATCATGTTAACTGAACTAGCTATGGAAACCCTCATTAGGAAAGGTAGCCTGTAAGTATTCCTGTGAGTTTGCTTAATTTTACAAGGGTCCATAATTCCTCATATCCTGAGCTCTCCCTACACCCCATATAATCAATCTGGGTTGGGAGGCCTCTTTCTTATAACCACAGAACTCTGCACTTACCTCTACTTTAACACTTGGACTCCTGACTTTCATGTTTACCCCACGAACCATAAGTTCCGTAGGAGAGGACCTGGCACATACTAGATAATCAACATTTCTTGAGTATATTACTGAATGACTCATTACCTTACACAATTTGCCAAATTCAACACAGTCAGTTGCCTCAAAGGTGAAAGGGATCTGAGGCTGCTGTCTGTTATTCCCTTGCAGTCAGCCATATAAATGTGACTGAGATTTGGATAATTCTTGTCTATATATTTGAAGGATGCATCAGTAACCCTTTTATTTCCTGTTTGTAAAAAAACAGAAGAAAAGACAAGTATTGTATTTATAATGCCACAAGAGTAAAAGTAAATGATAATGCTGAACCACATTTTTAATATAACAGACCTTCGAATCGGATCTTTCTGAGTTTACAAGTAGAAAGAGCTTTGAAAGTACGATCGGAGATATGCGGTGCACCAGTGAAAACCAGCGATGTAATACGAGAGCACTTTTCAACTAAAGCCTTCAGAAGAAAAAAATGATTAATCAAGGGTACAGAACAGGTTTAGCAAACTAATGAAGTCATTTTTTCCTTCAATATATTAGAGACAGACATGTTAACTATTAATTTTCCTAATTTCAAAGAAAACTGGATTTTTCAATACATTTTAACACACTTACATTTCAGTAATGTGGAAGAATCAGAATTAAATCATGTACTAAGAGTATGGGAAAACATGAGAAATGGACTACTGAAAAAAATTACTACATTTGGCAGCTTAGCATGGAGAACTGAACTCAAAGTTTATGCTTAGGCTATAACATCACTAAAAAAAATCCTAACTGTGAAACAAGGTTTCTTAGGATATTTAAGGATTCAAATGTTTTCAAGGGTATGTGTATGTGTGGAAACTTTTAAATGATTTTATTACTATTAAAAAATAACTAAAATGAAAAGTCCATTCATATTTTTCAGTAATTCAAGCCATTAGAACATATATCTATCTTATGGGACAGAAAAGAAAAGGTACTTTCCAATTACCTACTTTTACACAGTTGTCCGTCAGAGTTGGCATGTCGTTAATGGTAAGATGCGTAATTCCAGTGCAGCTGTTTGCAATGTACCTGAAGCCTTGGACTGAAATCTGAATTGTACAAAGTAGAAAATGATGGGAGAATGCATTAGCATGATAAAAACCCAAGGGAGTAATAACCAAAGATACATTATAATTTTGTTACTATGTTTTAAAATTAACCATAAAATATGGCAGACACAAGAGGGAAAGAAAGAATCTAATCTTGATTTTTTTTATTATTTAATTTTTTATTGAGGTGAAATAATTAAAAAAAAATTTTTTTAACTAAAAAAAATTAACCACTTACATAAGTTATTTAATCATTCATAATGTTGTGCAACCAGCACCTATATGTAGTTCCAAAACATTTTCATCACCCAAAAGGAAACCCTGTACCCATTAAGCAATTGCTGCCTATACTCCTTGCCTCCTGGCCCTGGCATCATTAATCGCTGTTCTGTTTCTATAAATTTACCTATTCTGAATATTTCATATAAATGGAATTATACAATATGTGGCCTTTTGTTCCTGGCTTCTTTCACTTAGTGTAATGTTTTTGATGTTCATGCACATTGTAGCATGTATGAACATCTCAATCCTTTTTATGACTGAATAATACCCTATTCAATGGGAAAACTACATTTTAAAAATCCATTAATCTGTAAATGGGTATTTGGATTCTTTCCATCTTTTGGATATTTTGAATATCTACATGCATGTACATCTATTTGTTTGAATATCAGGTTTCAATTCTTTTGGGTATATATTTAGGACGAGAATTGCTGGGTCATACGGTAATTCTATGCTTAATTTTTAAGGAACCAGCAAAATGTTTTCTATAGGGGCTGCACCATTTTACCTACCCACCAGAAATCTGTAAGTGCTCCAATTTCTCCACATCACCAACACTTATTTCCCACTAAAATAAATTTCCTTGTAGGCTTGATGTGGTACCCCACTGTGATTTTCATTTGCATCCCCTTAATGAGTAATGAGATGAGTATCTTTTCATGTACTTGCTAGCCATTTGTATATCTTCTTTGGGAAAAAGGTCTGTTCAAGTTATCTGCCAATTTTTTTTTTTTTAGTTGGGTTGTTTGTCTTTTTGTTGTTGAGTTGTAATAATTCTTCATATATTCTGGATACCAAGTCCTTATTAGATGTATGATTTGAAATTATCTTCCATTTTGTAGGTTGTCTTCTCATTTTTAAAATCATGTACTTTGATGCATAAACACTTTTAAGTTTGATGAAGTTCAGTTTATCTATTTTTTCTTTTGTTGTTCACGCTTTTGGTGTCATATTTAAGAATGTATTGCTAATTCCAAGGTCATGAAGATTTACCTCCTATTTTTTATTCAAAAGGGTTTATTATTTTTACTCCTATATTTAGGTTATTGGCCATTTTGTATTAATTTTTATATATAGTGTGAGGTAGGGGTCCAACTTCACTTTTTTTTCATGTGGATATACAGTTGCCCCAACACCAGTTGCTGAAGAAAGTATTCTTTTCCCCATTGAATGGTCTCAGCACCCTTTTCAAAAATCAATTGACCATAAATGTATAGATTTATTTATGGACTGTCAATTCTACTCCATTGTTCTATATGTCTATCCTTATGCCAGTGCCACACTGTTTTGATTACTGTAGCTTTGTAGTACCGATTTCTTTCTTTTCAACTATCATTACCCACATTAATAGAAAGAGCAGTGGCAGAAAGTGTCTGAAATAATGACTGATTCAAAGATCAAAATATTTGCCTATGATGAATTACCTTAAGATAACTTCTTATTTAGACTGTATTTCCTGTAACAGATGGGAAATCAGATTGTGTTCAGATTCAGTAAAGGGAAATTGAGATGCTGCCCAGAAGCAGACATAAGGGGAACTCCCCTGAAGTGTCATCTCCAGAAGAGTATGACAGGGAGAATGAGGAGCAGCAACTACAATGGACCTCTAGGGAGACCTTTGGAGACTTCATGTGTGCCACCTCTCACTAAAGGTGACTTCCAAGGTTCTGTCATCAAAGCCTCCACCTATTCAGAAAGGACTAGCCAAAAGTTAAGGAACTGAGTGGTATATCCCCAGGACAACCAGAGCTCAACTCAAATGTCACTTCCTTAGGAAGTGTTCCTGACCCTTAGATTAGAGCAGTTTCTTGTTATATACTTACATCACCATGTAATTATCATAACTGCAATTACATTCATTTTATGATTGGTTATTAAATGAATCCCCTGTATACAGCTCCCAGCATGGTGCTTATAACATCAACTGATGAGATAATTGAGTAATATTATTACATGAATAAATGGAGGAATGTATGAATGGCTTCTGAGAACCATGTGTATTCAGTAGGTTCCCCTTCGCAGCAGACAATAATAATATAAGCACCCAGACAAAAGCCAAGGGAATTTTTATAGCTATTGAAATAAAAAGAAAAGAAAAAAAAAAACAAAAAACAAACAAACAAAAAAAACACTAACGGAAGCCCTTGAAGCCAGGGGCTGAGCATGCAGGCTTGATTTGCTACAGAAGCCAGGCCTTTGGGTTGGATTATATTTGGACAATTTTTCTACATTTCTAGTATTTTTCTATTGTGCTACAGAAGTCAGGCCTTTGGGTGAGATTATACTCAGACAATTTTTCTAAACAGCCTTTGGGAAATGTGTTTCTAAAGCCTGAACAAATTTATGGCAACTCGTATGATGGAGTGCAATACAGTTACAAGTTAATGTTTTAGGAGAATAACTGAGCTCATGACATTATTTAAAAGAAAAAGTTGATTATATAAGGCCTTGCTACACAAAATGTGGTCCATAGAGCAGCAGCATAAGCATTACCTGGGAGCTTGTCCAAAACACAGAATCTTAGCCCACCACCACTGACTTAGAGGCTGCACTTGAACAAGACAGGTGATTTACACACAGACATGACAGTTTGAAAAGTGTTAATCGAGAGGAAATGAAGAGCAAAAAGAAAGTATATCAGTCATGGTTCTCCAGAGAAACAGAACCAATAGGATATACTTACATCCAAATATATATACATACATACATATATATACACACACATACACACACACACAAACATCCATATGTGTGTGTGTGTGTGTGTTTGTGTAGAGAGAAAGAGACAGAGTTAGAGATGTATTTTAAGGAATTGGCCCTGTGATTGTGGGGGCTGGCAAATCTGAAATCAGTATACCAGACTCGTAGGCTAGAAACTCAGAATTTCTACATTGCAAGTCTTGCAGCAGAATTGCCTCCTCTTCAGGAAACCTCAGTCTTGGAGACCTGTCTTTATTCTTAACATCTTCAACTGAATGAAGTTCACCCACATTATAGAGGGTAGTCCACTTTACTCAAAGTCTACTGATTAAAATATTTATCACATCTTAAAAATAAAAACAAAACAAACCTTTGCAATGACATTTACACTGGTGCTTGACCAAACAACTGGGCACTATAGCCTAGCCAAGGTGACATAAAATTAACCACCACAGAAGGAAATACACCAAATACTAAGAGTGATTATCTCTGAAGAGTAGATAGTTTTCAAATTTTCTACAGTGACCATGTATAGTCCGAAAAAAAGAGAAACAGAAAAAGGCATCTTTGGGGAAAAGATAGCATAAGAAAGCCCTTGGACAGTTTTTGAATCATCTCCTACCACAGACCTCTCCTTGCAGGGAAACACCAACTAATAAATGGCCCATGACTCTTTATAACTCTTCCTGCAATCTGTGTGTGCCTTATTTTCCTTCAAAGCAGTGGGGGTGCTGGTCTTGGCTGACGTGACAGGATCACTCTTGGGATGAATAAGAAAAGTTGAGGAGGTAAGGAAGGAGGGAAGGCTAGCAGAAAACCGGTAAGGCAAGAATGAGGTAGGTTTTTTGTTTATTTTCTTTTCTTTTTCTTTTTATATTCGTACTGCCATGAATTCTTGAGTAAATTTTTTATAAGTATCCCAGAGCAAAGTCCAGGGGAGATTAATGAGCTTTTCAAAACATGAACAGAGTAGGAGAGAAAAATGCTGAGTTTGGAGTTAGCTAAGCTGGTTTTGAGTCTGGCTCTACCTCTTTCTTGCTTATAACAAAAAGCAGCTCAACCTCTCAACTCTTAGTTTCCTCACCCGGAAAATGAGCATAATAATACCTATTTTAGAAAATTCTTGAGAAAACAAAATGAGGCAATGTATATAAAAGTGATTAGCTAGCATAATGTCTGGCATGTAATATTGATATCACTTTTCCTGTTATTGTTTTTCTGGGCACATTTTGCTCCCACGTGAAAGAATCAAGAAGCAGGGGTAGGGGGTCTTGAGAGCTCATTGTAGTGCAGCCCTCACATTGCAAACAAAGAAATGGGATTCGGAGAAGTTGTGTGATTGGAGAACAGGTTCTTTATCTATTCCTCACAACGTGGCCCCAGTGCTGAACATAGCATCTGACACAGAATGGCTGCTCCAGAAATGTTGAATGAATGAATGAATGGATTATCTTGAGTCACATAGCAGTGGCAGAGCCAAGGCTAGAGGCCACCTCTTCCCATTATGACACACAACCCAAGGTTTGAGAACTGTTTTCTGTTTGTTTTTATTTTTTTATTATTATTATACTTTAAGTTCTAGAGTACATGTGCACAACGTGCAGGTTTGTTACATAGGTATACATGTGCCATGTTGGTTCGCTGCACCCATCAACTCATCATTTACATTAGGTATTTCTCCTAATGCTATCCCTCCCCCAATGCCCCACCCCCGACAGGCCCCAGTGTGTGATGTTCCCCGCTCTGTGTCCAAGGGTTCTCATTGTTCAATTCCCACCTATGAGTAACAACATGCAGTGTCACTCATTGTGTTAGTTTGCTGAGAATGATGGTTTCCAGCTTCATCCATGTCCCTGCAAAGGACATGAGCTCATCCTTTGTTGTTTTTGATGACAACTCTAAATTCCCCCCTTATCCCAGACCTTAGTTCATAACCCTAACACTAGTATCTCTAATAAAGTTTTCCATAAAACAAACAATCTTTTCTCTCTTGCTTTCTTTGTAACACGTTCATGTCAAGATTTCCTGAACAAGAGCGAAAATGATAGCAAAAAACAGCCACAACTGGGTGATTCCTTACAATACAGCCCAGAACTTGGTGCTGTCAACCAATAAGATTAGTATCCAGAAAGTGGGGGGTAGGGGGTAGGGCTCTGAGAAGGGCTCTTTAGCTTTGTCCTGGCATGAAGTACTTAGTTTTCCACATAGTTTATATTAGAATATCCAAAAAGATATTTGGCTAATATTTTATGACTCACATATTCCTCCCAGAATCTTTTAGGCCAAGCAACCATTAGTTGTCCTTTCTCTTCCTAAAATAATGGAGATATAAGTCTGAAGTTAAAAATTCCTCTCTAAAGGCAAAAGCAAAATATTTTATCAAGTTAAAATTCCAGGTGTCATCACAGGCTGATATCTGTGCGTTTTCTGCGTAGGATTTTTACACCTGAAATCCGATTCCTGTTTGGTTGTAAAGTGATTTTGGCTTCCATTTTGACACCAACTGGAGCCCTGCCACCCTGTCCTTTGCTGGTTAAGCCCCCACTGATTGGGAAGTTGAGGAACTTGGTCTCACCAGTGGTGTTCCAACCACAAGTCCCAGCAGACAGCTACTGCTGCTGATGAGGGCAGAGGAGCTTTGGTGATCAGTTAAATTCTCTCCAGCTGCCTCTGGGTGTGTCTCAACCCATCATCATGAGAAGACAGACCTGTCCGTAAAGGAAATGAGTTGTCAGTGAGCCACGTACTCACTAAAGACCAAGTGCAAAGCACAAAGGACTAGCTCAGATCCCTCTTTGCCACTCTAAGGTAGTAAAAAGGAAGAGATTTAGCAAACAGATGATAACATCATACGAAGCTTCCACTTCCCACACCTCCTTTACAACAGTGCCTGTGAGTCGGCTAGCTCAGCAGCACAGAAAAGACATATATGCAGAGCTAGACCCTCTAAGGCAGCTGGAAATATCCATCTGAGATAGACATGGCCATGCTGTGGTCCTGTACCACCTCCAGCTGTTTCTCACATTCTCACAGCATTGCATCCAATGACTAATAGGTAGTGTGATGACTTTATTCATATCCATATATTCTTCATGTCCTCTTAGTGACCTCAAAGGAGCCTGACTTAGCAAGCAGAATGAACTGTTGGAGAGAAAAACAAAGCTTTCCTTCAAAACTATTATGGAACATAGTTTTATTGCATTCAAATGCACCACAAGCATCTTTAATAGCAACACTTCCCAGGGACTGTGCTATAAGGGTTTGACAGACTCTCAAATACCATGTCCTCTATAGGGACAGGAAGAAGGGTCTGGTAATTGTCTTTCTTGAGGTCCTGCCAACCCCTCTTTGGATGATCCTGTATTGTCCAGGTCTATATATGGTTCACAGTCATCCCCATCTCTATGGTCTGAAATCCTATCCATTCACTATGGACTTCTTCCTGGTAGCCCTCCCTGATCACCTCAGGTAGACATGTTTCGAACCTACATCTGAGCACCAAAGCCTGTAGTCTACACTCTGCATTTTATATCCTCTGCCTTATATGACAGTTACCTGCACACGTCTAGTATCCTTGCCAAGAAGCATAGACAGCATCTTAGCCATCACTGTATCCTTTACAGTACAGCACAGTGCCTGGTGCAGAGTGTTTGTTAATAGACCAAGTAGTTGTTGAATGAATTATTTGTAGAATATAAATGAGAATTAGTAGTTTCAAAGGGATGGCAGTCAATATGGTCAGTTGTTACACATTGCCATATTTACATAAAAACACTGGATAATCAAATATTTAAAAAAATTAATTTTCCAGTGTGAATGAGGAACCAGGACACAAGCTGAGTGAAGCCTACAGATGCCAGGAAGGCTTGCATGCTTGCCAACTCTGTGTGCATTTACTGCACAATGACTCAGAGCTGGGATCTGTCAGAAGCAGGCTGATCCATCCTAAACTTCACCATTCTTGTCTAGAATACACTAATTGGTTCTTCTCCTCAACCAGTGGCCAAATTGCTCATAGTTTCCCTTGTATTACTGAGAGAATCACAACCATAATACTTTCTTTTTACAACACAATGATCCACAGAGCTACTTGGTTTGTCTAGATTTATTGAACGAGATGGTGGCTTTACAGCTACAGTTCTAACCACATGCTTCACCCAGGTCCAAGACCAAAATAGAGTTTTGTGAACAGTTCATGAAATTCTGTGTCACTTCACAAGATAGGGAGAATAGAAGAAACCAAAATAAGTATGTTTCCAGAAAGAATAAAATTTTTTTCAAACCTTTTTTTCAGGAATAGGAAACATGATCTTAGTCCCCTGAGACTCATCATTTTGTCATCTCATTCTTCAAGATGTAAAAATTGTTGCCAGATGTTTCATTTTTACCACTTAATATAATAAACATCCTTATACATTTTGCCTACAAAGAGATTATATTAACCTGTGGATGTTAAACAATAGGTGTTTGTTATTTTAATTTTTAATTTTCACTATGAACATAACTCTACGTTATGTTCCAACGAATAATTTTAACAACCATTTAAATTTATGTAAGTCCTATTTATAAGACATATAAAAAGTTTTCATAAATTCTACAATTTTTTTTCAACACAGGTTGAAGTCTGGTTCAGAAAGGACACAAAGCATTCCTCTAACAGGGAAACTGAAACACAATAACTGACCCAGAAAAGCAGGAATTGCACTGTGAGTTTTTTGACTCATGACTACTTTTCCACTAGAACTCCTCCTTATTAAATGATACTTAAAACCACATATTTTTTCAAATACAAAATGCAACAGTTTTTTTTACTATATGCAGTATAGTACTTTATAGTTTCACAAATTATATTCTTATATTAAAAACCAAGGTTGTACATACTCAATATGTATCACTTCCTCATTATTTTACCACACTAGCATTATCTATGTTCTTGATGATATTAATGTCTATCATTTCCCTAGAATATTACATAATAATGTGCTACTGCATATGTCTTCTCAACTTCCTGTTCAGTGACCTCCTGTTGGTAGCTTAAAATAGGCCATGGTGAGAGTATTTACACCATAGAATTCAGCCAACACTAAAAAGTCAGGCTTTTCCTGCCCTTTATTATTCCATAGAAAAAAGGAAAATGGAATCAGCCAAATATAAGTGCATTACAATTTTGAATTTAACTGTTTCCAATTCATTTTGATACATAATTTGTTCATTCACAACTGGTTTAGCTGTTCACAAAACTCTTGTTGTTCCAATTAACACTTATTGACAGACTTCCAAATCTATACCTTCACTCCCAGCTCTCTTTCAAGGACCAGACTTCTACTTCCAATTTATTCTTGTCATTTACACCCAGATGTATCACAGGAACCTGAAATTTGGCCCTTCCAAAATGAGATTCATTATTCTTTTACCCCCACTCTTGCTCCTTTTTTGGTTATCTTGTCTAGTTACCATACAGAAATACAAAATCCTAAAGCTGAAAAAGACCTCAGAGATTATTTCGCCCAGCCTAGCCATTCGACAGGTGAAGGAATTGAGGCAGAAAAACCAAGTAACTCCAAGGTTGCATAACTGGTCAGTGGCATAACAAGAAATAGATCCCAGGTCTCCTAACTTCAAGAAAGGAGAGGGTGGGCGCGGTGGCTAGTGCCTGTAATCCCAGCACTTTGGGAGGCCGAGGCAGGCGGATCCCAAGGTCAGGAGATTGAGACCATCCTGGCTAACACAGTGAAACCCCGTCTCTACTGAAAATACAAAAAAATTAGCCGGGCGTGGCAGTGGGTGCCTGTAGTACCAGCTGCTGGTAGGAGAATGAGGCAGGAGAATGGTGTAAACCCGGGAGACAGAGCTTGCAGTGAGCCCAGATTGCGCCACTGCACTCCAGCCTGGGCAACAGAGCAAGACTCCGTCTCAAAAAAAAAGAGAAAGATGAGGGGGGAATGGGGGAGGGGGAGAAGAAGGGGAGGGGAAAGGGGAAGGGAGAGAAGAGAGGAAGAAAGAAAAAGAAAGGAAGGAAGGAAGAAAGGGAGGGAGGGAGGGGAAAGAGAAAGAAAGAAAGAAAAAGAAATAAAGAGAGACAGAGAAAGAGAAAGAGAGGGAGGGAGAGAGAGAGAGACAGAGAGAGAGAGAGACAGGAAGAAAGAAAGAAAGAAAAAGGAAGGAAGGAAGGAAGGAAGGAAGGAAGGAAGGAAGGAAGGAAGGAAGGAAGGAAGGAAGGAAAGAGGAAAGAAAAGAAAAGAAAGAGACAAAGAAATTCCTCCCCTGACTCTTGCTTTGCTTATGCAATCTCCATTCAATTTGGCTAGTACATTCATCCCTGGACATGCCTGTGTGGCTTTCTCCAACCTCCAACACAAATCCCAGGGGTGAACAAGTAAGACCTTCCATGATCTCTGCTTCTCTGAAAGGGGAAGGTTGGAATTTATGTAACCTAGAGAGAACTGAAATGACCTTGGAATCTTCAGTTTGCAGTTTGTACAGCCTACCTTTAAGTTTTGTGGGCTCTAGAGAGATTTAACAGTACAAGAACTGATAAGCCATTATTATTGCACTGATTATTATAATCATTCAAACATTCCTAGAATACTGTCCCTTTTCATTTTTTGTTGATTTGTGCATAGTGATTAAAATATAATTGGTGAAAAAATAGAGTGCACATGTGATTCATCCCTGTAATCCTGGCACTTTGGGAGGCTGAGGTGGGAGGATCGCTTGAGCCCAGGAGTTTGAGACCAGCCTGGACAACATATCAAGACCCATTTCTAGAAAAAAAAAATTTGAAAAGAATTAACCAGGCTTAGTAGCATGCGCCTGTAATCCCAACTACTTGGGAGGCTTGAGGCAGGAGGATCCATTGAGCTCAGGAGTTTGAGGCTACAGTGAGCTATGATAACACCACAGTACTACAGCCTGGGTCACAGAGAAAGACTTTGTCTCTTAAAAAATAAAAAGACAGAGAGAGAGAGACAGAAAATACTTTCACTTTATATTTCATAGCTTCCTAGGCACTTTTCTTCCTATAAATTTAAAGAAATATCAGACTCGACCTTACCAAGAAAAGAGATCATCAAGCCTTGCTCTAGCAAGTTACCAACTTCTCCACTACGTAACAGGCATCTCTGAAACACACCCTGGGGAGGCATGCCCTGACCCTGGCCACAGTCTCATTCATTCGTCAAGCTTATCAAAGTCCTACTATGAGCCAGGTATTGTATTATTTGCTAAGGATACAGATACACAATTATATAAGGCACCATCCCTGTTTTCAAAGAACTCACCTTGGGGAGGAGAGCAGACAAGCAAGCAGATAATTGAATATGTAGAGAATGCTTAACGTAAAGTACAATGATAAAAGTATACACAAGAGGGATACTAACCCAGCTTGGAGTAGGGCAAGGAACGGCTTAGCGAGGCCCTTCTAGAGAAGGCTGTGATTGAACAGAACCTTGAAGGATAAGTGCAAGTTAATGCGGTGAATGGAGGAAAGGGACAGTAGCAGGATGTCCAGGCAGAGGGCAAAAAGTGAGCCTAGTGAAACAACTGAGGCTGGAAATGAAGAACGGGGAGGCACCAAAGCAGAAACCCCTATGGCAAGCTCCCCTACTGTCTGGTTTCACTATCCTAAATGTAAACATATAAATCTGAAACATGGTCCAAACTCCTCACTTTTCATCCAGCTTCTTCTCCAACTCCACATTCAAGAGTTGTTGGCTTCTAGGCATTTGGGTTTGAGCCTGAGTTTTGCTGGACCCCAGCCTTGCTTCCCAGCATGTCTGTGGTTGTTCCATGCTTGGCTTCCTGCAGAGGGCCATAACCCACCATTGCACACAGTTGAAGATACATGAATCTGTAGGGAAAGTGGCTACCCCATGATAATGTCAATGGGAGAATCTTTGGAGTTACACATAAACAGAGCAGAGGATAAAGGGAAAGTAAAACCAGGAATCATCACCCTCCCAATTGGCACCTTCTCATGTACAAATAGGATGGCTTTGTTCTCTCCATTAAAACTCTTACTCCTACTCATATTTTCCATTCTGAGACTCTGAGAGAAACATGGACATATTTTAAAGAGCTCTGAAATGAACTGGGAACTAATGTGAATCTCCTTGGAGCATTTTAGCTAACACATTTTATCCATTCATTCATGGGAATATTTAAGGAAAGACTTAGAGGAAGTTAACCATACAGATATCTGTAGAAAGATTCCAGACAGGGGGAACAGTCAGTGTGAAACCCTGCAGCATGAGCCTGCTTATGTTTCTGAAGAAGAGAAAAGAAGCCAGTGTAGCTGCAGCAGAGTGGGCAAGAAGGAGAACAGGAAGTGCTGTCAAAGGGGCAACTGGAAGATGAGGCAGATTTCTCAGGGCCTTGTAGGTCCTTCCAAGGCTTTTCTTTTATTAAATGAATAAGAAGGCTTGCCAGGTATTTAAGCAGAGGAAGGACATTGACTTGGGTTTTTTAAAGGATGCCTCTAGACACTGTGTTGAAAGCAGACTTGCAGGAGGCAGGGGTGAAAGCAGGAAGGCCAATTAGGAGGCTATTGCAATAACCAGCCAAGAGATCATGGTGACTTGGACTGGGGTGGTGGCTGTGGAGATGGTTAGATCCTGATTAGATTATGCAGGAATAGTCAACTGCACTTCCTAACAGAGTGGATGTGGCGTGAGAGAAAACAGTCAAAGGTAATATCTTAGTTTGCTAGATTGGCTGTAATAAAGTACCACAAACTGGATGGCTTCAACAACAGAAATGTATTCTCTGGTTCTGGAGGCACAAATTCTGAGATCAAGAATTTGGTAAAGTTGGTTCCCTCTGAGGGCTGTGAGGAAGGATTTGTTCCAAGCCCCTCTCCTTGGCTTACAGATGGCCATTTCAGGTTCACAAAGCATTCTCCCTGTATGCTTGTGTCTGTGTCCAAATTTCCTTCTTGCATAAGAACAGCCATCATACTGGATTAGGGCCCACCCTTAATGACCTCATCTTAATTAATTACATCTGTAATTACCCTATTTCCAAATAAGGTCATGTTCTGAGGTACTATTGGGTGTTAGGACTTCAACATATAAATGTTGTTCATTTCATCAATGAACAATGGATTCCATCAATCCATAGTAGATGGTGCCAAGATTTTTGGCCTAAGCAACTACAAAGATGGAGCTGCCATTAACTGAGATGGGGAGGACTGTAGGCGGAGCAAGGAGCAGGAATTTTTTTTTTTTTTTAAGATACAAGAGTCTAAATTTTGAGAGAAACATCTGGGTTGGAGATACATAAGTCATATATATGAGATATATATACTTTTAAATACATATATTACATATATGTATATGTGTGTATCTATATGAGCAAATATGGTATATGTGTGTATATATATGATTTTATATATATATGAGTGCTCATTATTGTAGGTGATATAAAGCCATGAGACAAGATGAGATCATCAAGGGAGTAGATATAACCAGAGAAGGGAAATGGATCAAGGACTGAACCCTGGGGCCCTCTGTGCTTAAAGGATTGAGAGATGACGAGGTAACTTAAAGAGGCACTTTAAGAAATACTATTAAAAGTAGGAAAAGAGAAAGATCTATAGCACAATATAATTTATGAGAACATAAGAATGCATAGAGATTTAAGGAAACATATAAAACAAATTAGAGGGGTTGCTTGTGTAGGGGGAGGGGAATAGAAATGGGAAATATGAACAAAAGGAAATAAAAATAAACAAGAGAGGGGCCTTGCACAGACTGATTATGGAAGTTTGCCATGAACTGAGAGTATAATTAAATCTGCTCTTGGTATCTGAGTTCCAAAATAAACAAAATAAATCCAATGTGAAATAAAATATAAATCCCTGGTTATGTTTTTTTCCCTTGGGTTCTTTTTCTTCCCTGCACAATATTGCAGAGGAAACACAGCATTTTTAAACTTATTAACTTATTTTAGTGAGAATAGTCACCATAGAAACTCCTTATTGAGTTCTGACACTTTGATCAAAAAATATTTGAAAAAAGGGGAATTGAGTGAAACCTAGTTACTGTGGAAGTGAATATAAGATGACTTAAATACTTATTGCTAGTTTCTGAGAAGGAATGAATACTTATCAGCATAAAAATCCACTCCAAGTTTGAATGCTGTTCTCCCATTCCTTTTGTAATATGCTTATAGCATTGCTATAAAAATTAATTACATGGGTAAAAATAGGAAGTAAGTATGGGGAGCCACAGCATCAGCTTTCCTGTAGAAACCACATCTCTAAGTTTTCTAAATCATAAAAGTGTCATTAGGAATGGCACAACCAATTTTGAAAACTAACAATATCAACTAAAGCCAAACACACACACCTGCAACCCAGCCACTGGACTCCTATATATACACACATAATGTGTATATATCCACCCATGTGTATATATATATAGTGTGTATATATATCCATGTATATATAGTGTGTATATATATCCATGTATATATAAACACACACACATATATATATCCAACAAAAATGTCTGCTACGGGGAGGCCAAGACAGGTGGATCACGAGATCAGGAGATCGAGACCATCCTGGCTAACAGGGTGAAACCCCGTCTCTACTAAAAAAATACAAAAAACTAGCCGGGCGAGGTGGCGGGTGCCTGTAGTCCCAGCTACTCGGGAGGCTGAGGCAGGAGAATGGTGTAAACCCGGGAGGCGGAGCTTGCAGTGAGATCCAGCCACTGCACTCCAGCCTGGGCGACAGAGCGAGACTCCGTCTCAAAAAAAAAAAAAAAAAAATGTCTGCTACATTCACCAAAAGCAACATACATGAATGTTCATTGCACTTTGTATACTTTTCTTCTCTCTTTTTGAGATAGGATCTTGATCTGTTACCCAGGCTGCAGTGCAGTGGCGCGATCTGCAGCCTCAGACTACAGGCACGTGCCCCCATGCCCAGCTAACTTTTTTTATTATTTGTAGAGAAATGGTCTCCCTATGTTGCTCAGGCTGGTCTCGAACTCCTGGGTCTCGATCCTCCCACCTCAGTCTCCCAAAGTGTGGGGATTACAAGCATGAGCCACTGTGCCTGGTCACTTTCCTATATTATATTTTGGCCAAACTTACCCCAAAAAAGTCATTAGGGAAGTTTCTTTGTTCATTAGGTCCCAACTGTCAGTGCCAGCAAAGTGGGAAGTAGATTTCACCTGGCATCTTGGATGTTAAGGATTACTCTGTGGTCAATCACAAGCATGTTGAAAGCAACAAATTCAGATATATCGTTCAAATATGAGCATGTGAATAATGGTGAGAAACCTTCACAACTTTCTCTCTTGCACTTCAGTTATTTTCTCGAGTAAGGCTCTCCCTAAAGCACATCTGGAAGTATTTTTTTATTTTTATTTATTTAATTTAATTTAATTAATTATTTATTTTGAAACAGAGTCTCACTCTGTCGCCCAGGCTGAAATGCAGTGGCATAATCTCGGCTCACTGCAGCCTCTATCTTCCAGGTTCAAGCAATTCTCCTGCCTCAGCCTCCTGGGTAGCTGGGATTATAGGCGTGCACCACCATACTTGGCTAATTTTTGTAATTTTAGTAGAGACAGGGTTTCACCATTTTGGCCAGGCTGGTCTCGAACTCCTGACTTCAAGTGATCTGTCCACCTTGGCTTCCCAAAGTGCTGAAATTATAGGCGTGAGCCACCATGCCCAGTCTGGAATTATTCTTTTAAACTTCAAATGAAAGCTAAATAGAAATTACAGACTCACCAGAGTTGTACCAGTTTCTTTCAGTTGCAATGATGGAGACCCAACATAAGCTAGCTTAGCTAGAATGGGAATGAATGATGTCTTTACTCGCAAGTCCAGTTAAACAACATATCATCTCTCTTCAAACACATCATCTCTCCCTCTTGCTAGGCTTCTTTGTGAAGATTTCATTCTCTCTCCCACAGCAAACAAATTTCCTCTGTGCTGCTGGAGAAGAGAACCACAAAGTGGCCTAGACCTATAAGCTCCAGGCCCTGCAACCTCAAGGAGCACAGAATTTATATTTCCCAATGTTAAGTATCCGGAAGATTCTGAATTGTTTTGTTAGGGTTACACGTCCTTCCTGGACAAATCTTAACCCCTGGAGATGGAATTTATGATTGGCCAGGCCTGGATCAAATGACTAGTAGTCATGGGAAAATACTAATACCAGTACATGTAAGTACAATTGCAAGGTATGATATTCATTAGAAAATCAGTCACATTAATTACAGAACCTACAGTGTGTATCTAATCCCCAAAGAGGCTGGGCATGGTGGCTCATGCCTGTAATCCCAGCACTTTGGGAGGACGAGATGGGCAACCTGAGGTCGGGTGTTCGAGACCAGCCTGGCCAATAAAATACAAAAATTAGCTGGGCATGGTGGCGCACACCTGTAATCCCAGTTACTCAGGAGGCTGAGGCAGGAGAATCGCTTGAACCCAGGAGGTGGAGGCTGCAGTGAGCCAAGATCACACCACAGCACTCCAGCCTGGGTGACAGAGTGAGACTCCATCTCAAAAAAATAAAATAAAATAATAAAATAATCCCAAAAGAATGCAGAATACTTCTAAAACATAGGTAATTGATTTTCACTTTTTATTGCAGCTCTCCATCATCGTTTATTTTTTCTAAGAAGTATAGTTAAAGTTCTTTCACAATATCATATGAATACATTTTTCCTGTTTTTGGACAACATCAGCTGGCATTAAAGTTTAGTCCATGACATATTTTGTTTATGTTAATTCAGAGCTCCTAAAGGACAGGGAGGCTGTTTTATTCGTCACAGTGCCCAGTATGCATCAGGCACTCAACAAACGCCTGCAAAAAGCATTTAGGTGTAAGCTCCCATTCTCAAGGCTTTTTGTTTTATTGAGACCTTTTTTCTTGGTCACATATATTAATATATAACTTCCTAATACAACATTCCAAATTTATAAAAAGAAAATAGATTCTAATTTCCAAGAGAGAACCTCTTCAAGGTGAAAACCTTAAAAATCTATGAATTATCGATTTTCCTTCTATGAATCCATTTTTGTACTACACCCAGAGCTGGAGAGGTAGATAGAGCCTCCTCAAAAGACTTAATAAGTCACTCAGAAGCAGTAACATTCAAACTTCACCGGTTCTTCATGAAGCTACAGCAGCAACAATTACTAAGATACCTGTGCTTCACGACAAACCCATTTCTTACTCTCACTGGGCCTAAAGGGGCTCAGTATCAAACTCCACAATTTCTAGTGCCTGAAACAGTGCCTGACACTTAGAGGTAAATACTACTGAATTATTAAATGAACAGATGGAAATGAAAAAGAGATGAATGAAAGAAACTAACATTGTTTTGCATAATGATGTGAAATGCTAACTTCATTGTGTTTTGAGGCTTACAAATTAAGACGTAATTAGGAAAGGAATTCAATTCTTTACACATTTAGAAACTCAAATACTTACTGAGGCCAGGCAGGCAATGCCATTAAGTGGTAGCAGTACAGGTGTGAATGCTTGTGCTGACCTTACTGAGTGGAGGAGAGGCTGGCAAACAGTGGTCCATCTCGAGGGAGGGAGTGAGGCTGACTTAGCTCCAGCCCATTGTGGCCATATGGAAATGCAGGTCCAATTCGGCTAGTTCTTCCCATTTTTAAAGAGAATCTTGAACTCTAGAATGTTTTGTGAAAACTCCAAAATTTTACATATTGGCTCGAAATTTAAAGACAGATTTTGTGTGTTTTGCAGTATTTATTTTGTTTTTAATATTTGTGGGTACATAGTAGGTGTATATATTTATGGGGTACATGAAATGTTTTGATACAGGCATGCAATGTGAAATAAGCACACTATGGAGAATGTGGTATCCATCCCCTTAAAATTTATACATTGAGTTACAAACAACCCAATTACACTCAAGTTCTTTTAAAATGTACAATTAAGTTATTACTGACTATAGTCACCTTGTTATGCTATCAAATAGTAGATCTTATTCTATTTTTTTTTAATAACCCATTAATCATTTCCACCTCACCCTCAAAGCCCATTATCCTTCCCAGCCTCTGGTAATCATCCTTCTACTCTCTATGCCCATGAGTTCAATTGTTTTGATTTTTATTAGATCCCACAAATGAGAATATGCAATTTTTTTTTTTTTTTTTTTTTTTTTTTTTTTTTTTTTTTTTTTTTTTTTAGACGGAGTCTTGCTCTGTTGACCGGGCTGGAGTGCAGTGGCCGAATCTCTGCTCACTGCAAGCTCCGCCTCCCGGGTTCAAGCCATTCTCCTGCCTCAGCCTCCCGAGTAGCTGGGACTACAGGCGCCCGCCACCTCGCCCGGCTAGTTTTTTTTTGTATTTTTTAGTAGAGACGGGGTTTCACCGTGTTAGCCAGGATGGTCTCGATCTCCTGACCTCGTGATCCGCCCGTCTCGGCCTCCCAAAGTGCTGGGATTACAGGCTTGAGCCACCGTGCCCGGCCGCAATTTTTCTTAATACATCTCACAAATAAGTGAGAAGATGGGATGTTTTTCTTTCTGTGCCTGACATAATGATCTCCAGTTCCATCCCTGTTACTGCAAATGACTAGATCTCATTCATCTGCTGATAGACACTCAGGTTGCTTGCAAATCTTAGCTGTTGTGAACAGTGCAACAGACATAGGGGTGCAGATTTATCTTTGATATACCGATTTCCTTTCTTTTGGGTATATACCCAGCAGTGGAATTGCTGTATCATATGATAGCTCAATTTTTAGTTTCTCGAGGAACCTCCAAACTGTTCTCCATAGTGGTTGTACTAATTTACATTCCCACCACCAGCGTACTTTGGTTCTCTCTTCTCCACATCCTCACTAGCATTTGTTATTACTTAACTTTTGGAGAAAAGCCATTTTAACTGGGGTAAGATGACATCTCATTGTAGTTTAGATTTGCATTTCTGTGATGATCAATAATGTTGAGCACAATTTCATATGCCTGTTTGCCATTTGTATGTTTTCTTTGAGAAATGTCTATTACATCTTTTGCCCATTTTTTGATAGAACTATTAGAATTTTTCCTATAGAGTTGTTTGAGCTCCTTATATATTTTGGTTTTTAATTCCTTGTCAGATGGGTAGTTTGCAAATATTTTCTCCCATTCTGTGGGTTGTCTCTTCACTTTGTTGATTGTATCCTTTGCTGTGCAGAAGCTTTTCAACTTGATGTGATCTCAGTTGTCCATGTTTGCTTTGGTTACCTGTGCTTGTGGGGTATTGCTCAAGAAATCTTTGCCCAGACCAATGTCCTGGAGATTTTCTCCAGTGTTCTCTTGTAGTAGTTTCAAAGTCTGAGGTCTTAGATTTAAGTATTTAATCCATTTTTATTTGATTTTTGCATACATTATGTATATAGTGTTATTCTTCTGCATATGGATATCCAGTTTTCCTAGCACTATTTATTGAAGAGACTGTCTTTTCCTCAGTGTGTGTCCTTGGCACCTTTGCTGAAAATGAGTCCACTGCTGGTGTATAGATTTGTTTCTGGGTTCTCTATTCTGTTCTATTGGTCTATGTGTCTGTTTTTGTGTCAGTGCCATGTTGTTGTGGTTACTTTACCTCAGTTAATTTGAAGTCAGGTAACGTGATTCTTCTAGTTTTGTTCTTTTTGCTTAGGGTAGCTTTGGCTATGCTGGGTCTTTTGTGGTTCCATATAAATTTTAGGATTGTTTTTTCTATTTCTGTGAAGAATGTCACTGGTATTTTGATAGGGATTTCATTGAATCTGTAGATTGCTTTGGGTAGTATGGACATTTTAACAATATCAATTCTTCCAATCCATGAACACAGAATGTTTTTCCAATTTTTGGTGTCCTCTTCAATTTATTTCATCAGTGTTTCATAGTTTTCATTATAGACTTCTTTTCCTTTTTTCGTTAATTCCTAGTTATTTAACTTAATGTATGGTTATTGTAAATGGGTTTACATTTTTATTTTTCACATTGTTCGCTATTGGCATATAGAAATGCTACTAATTTTTGTATGTTAATTTTTTATCCTGTGACTTTACTTAATTTGTTTATCAATTCTAATAGTTTTCTTGTGGAGACCTTAGAATTTGCCAAATATAAGATCATATCATCTGCAAACAAGGATAATTTGACCTCTTCTTTCCAATTTGGATGCTCTTCATATCTTTTTCTTGTCTGATTGCTCTAGCTAGGACTTTCAGTACTATGTTGAATAACAGTAGTGACAGCGGGCATCCTTATCATGTTCCAGATCTTAAGAAGAAAGGCTTTCAGTTTTTCCCTATTCAGTATGATACTAGCTGTGGGCCTGTCATACATTGTTTTTATTATGTTGAGGTATGTTTCTTCTATCCCTAGTTTTTTGAGGGTCTTTCTTATGAAAGGATATTGAATGTTTTAAAATTTTTTTCTCTCCTGCTCCATAATGCTACATTCAGATGCTGAATTTGATCAAATGCTTTCCAGCATCAACTGAAATGATTATATGGTTTTTATCCTGCATTCTGTTGATGCTATGTGTCACACTGATTGATTTGCATATGTTGAACCATCCTTGCATCCCAGGGATAAATCCCACTTGGTCATGTTGAATGCTCTTTCTAATGTATTGTTGAATTTGGTCTGCTAGTATATTTTTGAGGATTTTTGCATCAATATTCATCAGAGATATGGCCTTCAGTTTTCTTTTATTTATTTATTTATTATTTTTTATTTTTTGCTGTATCTTTGTCTGGTTTTGGTATCAGGGTAATACTGGCCTCATAGAATTACTTTGGAAGTACTCTTTCTTCCTCTACTTTTCAGAATAGTTTAAGTAGGATTGGTATTAGTTCTTCCTTAAAGGTTTGGTAGAATTCAGCAGTGAAACCATCAGGTCCCAAGCTTTTCTTTACTGGGAGACTTTTTATTACAGCTTCAATCTCATTACTTATTATTGGTCTGTTCAGATTTTGGACTTCTTCTCAGTTTACTCTTGGTAGCTTGTATGTGTCTAGGAATTTGTTCCTTTCTTCCAGATTTTCAAATTTGTTAGCATATAGTTGGTCATAGTAGCCACTAATGATCCTTTGAATTCTGAAGTATCACTTGTAATGTCTCAGTTTTCATTCTGATTTTATTTATTTGGATCTTCTCTCTTTTTTTCTCAATCTTGCTATATGTTTGTCGATTTTGTTCAACTTTTCAAAAACCCACTTTTTGTTTCATTGATCTTTTTTGTCAGTTCATTGATCTTTTTGTATTGTTTTTTTCATTTCAGTTTCATTTACTTCTCCTCTGATCTTTATTTCTTTTCTTCTAATAATTTTGGGTTTAGTTTGTTCTTGCTTTTCTAGTTCTTTAAGATGCATCATTAGATTGTTATTTATAGTTTTTCCTCTTTTTTGATGTAGGCACTTATAGCTATAAACTTCCTTGAGTATTGCTTTTGCTGTATCCCATAGATTTTGGTATGTTGTGTTTCCATTATCATTTGTTTCAAGAAATTTTTCAATTTCCTTCTTAATTTCTTCATTGGCCCATTGGTCATTCAGGAGCATATTGTTTAACTTCCACGTATTTGTATAGTTTTCAAAATTCTACTTGCTATTAATTTCTAGTTTTATTCCATTTAGTCAGAGAGGATGCTTGATATTATTTCAGATTTTTTTGAATGTTTTAAGATTTGTTTTGTGAACTAACATATGATCTATGCTTGAGAATGATCCATATGCTGAGGAAAAGAATGTGTATTCTGCAGCTCTTGGATGAAGTGTTCTATAAGTATCTATCAGATCCATTTTGTCTATATTGCAGAGTAAGTCTGATGTTTCTTTGTTGCTTTTCTGTCTGGAAGATCTGTCCAACGCTGAAAGTGGGGTGTTGACGTTTCCAGCTACTATTGTATTGGGGTCCATCTCTCTCCAGCACTAATATTTGCTTTATATATCTGGGTGCTCCAGTGTTGGGTACATATATATTTAAAATTGTTATATCTTCTTGCTGAATTGGCTCCTTTATCATTACATAGTGACCTTCTTTGTCTCTTCTTATAGTTTTGGTCTTAAAACCTATTTTGTCTGATATAAGTATAGTGACTCCCATTCTTTTTTGGTTTTCATTGGCATGGTATATCTTTTTCTATTCTTTTATTTTCAGTCCATGTGTGTCTTTATAGATGAAGTCTGTTTCTTGTAGGCAAGAGATCAATGTATCTTGTTTTTTCATCCATTCAGCCAATCTATATCTTTTCACTGGAGAGTTTAGTCCATTTACATTCAATATTATTATTGATAAGTAAGGACTTACTTATTCCTGCTATATTGTTATCTGTCTTCTGGTTGTTTTGTGGTCTTTTCCTTCTTTCTCTCCTTTGTGTCTTCTTCAACTGAAGGCAATTTTCTCTGGTGATATTATTTAATTTCTTGCTTTTTACTTTTTTGTGTATCTACTGTATGATTTTTAGCTTGAGGTTACCATAAGGCTTGCAAATACTAGCCTATAAACCCATTGTTTTAACCTGATAACAACTTAACACTGTTTGCATAAACAAACAAATAAACATACCAAAACTAATAAAAATTATATGTGTATTAGTCCGTTTTCACACTGCTGATAAAGACATACTTGAAACTGGGAAGAAAAAGAGGTTTAATTGGACTTACAGTTCCAAATGGCTGGGGAGGCCTCAGAATCATAGCGGGAGGCAAAAGGCACTTCTTACAGCAAGAAAAAAATTATAAAGATGCAAAAACGGAAGCCCCTGATACAACCATCAGATCTTGTGAGACTTACTCATTATCATGAGAACAGCATGGGAAAGACCTGCCCCCATGATTCAATTACCTCCCACAACACATGGGAATTCAAGATGAGATTTGGGCCAGGACACAGCCAAACCATATCACTATGCTTTAACTTTGTCCCCCTGCCCCACTTTTTAACTTTTTGATTTTTCTATTTATATCTCATGGTACTGATTATGTCTTGAAAAGTTGTTGTAGTTATTTTTAATTGGTTAATCATTTAGTCTTCCTACTTAGGATAAGAGTAGTTTACACACCACAGTTATAGTGTTACAATACAATTCTGTGCTTTTCTGTGTACTTACTATTACTGGTGAGTTTTGCAACTTCAGGTGGTTATTTATTCCTTGCTTTTCTTTCTGATTGAAGTACTCTCTTTAGCATTTCTTGTAGGACAGGACAGTTGATGAAGTCCCTCAGCTTTTGTCTGGGGAAGTCTTTATTTCTCCTTCATGTTTGAAGGATATTTTTACCAGATATACTATTCTAGGGTAAAAGTTTTTTCCTTCAGCATTTTAAATATGTCACGCCATTCTCTTCTGGCATGTAAGGTTTACACTGAAAAGTTTGCTGCCAAATGTATTGGAGCTCCATTGTACATTATTTGTTTCTTTTCTCTTGGTGCCTTTAGGATCCTTTCTTTGTCCTTAACCTTTGGGAGCTTCATTATTAAATGCCTTGAAGTAGTCTTCTTTGGGTTAGATATAGTTGATTTCTGTAACCTTCTTGTACTTTGATATTGATACCTTTCTCTAGGTTTCTGGAGGTTCTCTGGTATTATCTCGTTGGTTTTTGTTTGTTTGCTTGTTTTTTGAGGCGGAGTCTCACTCTGTTGCCCAGCCTGGAGTGCAGTGGCACAACCTTGGCTCACTGCAACCTCCACCTCCTGGGTTCAAGCAATTCTCTTGCCTTTGCCTCCTGAGTAGCTGGGATTACAGGCACCCACCACCACATCTGGCTAATTTTTATATTTTTAGTAGAGATAGCATTTCACTATGTTGGCCAGGCTGTGTTATTTCCCTTTGAATAAACTTTCTACCTCTATCTCTTTGTCTACCTCCTCCTTAAGGCCAATAATTCTTAGATTTGCCATTTTGAAGCTATTTTCTAGATCCTGTAGGTGTTCTTCCTTGTTTTTCATTCTTTTTTTAAATTATTATTATTATACTTTAAGTTCTAGGGTACATGTGCACAATGTGCAGGTTTGTTACATATGTATACATGTGCCATATTGGTGTGCTGCACCCGTTAACTCGTCATTCACATTAGGTATATCTCCTAATGCTATCCTTCGCCCCTCCCCCAACCCCATGACAGGCCCTGGTGTGTGATGTTCCCCACCCTGAGTCCAAGTGTTCTCATTGTTCAGTTCCCACCTATGAGGGAGAACATGTGGTGTTTGATTTTCTGTCCTTGAGATAGTTTGCTGAGAATGATGGTTTCCAGCTTCATCCATGTCCCTACAAAGGACATGAACTCATCCTTTTTTATGGCTGCATAGTATTCCATGGTGTATATGTGCCACGTTTTCTTAATCCAGTCTGTCATTGATGGACATTTGGGTTGGTTCCAAGTCTTTGCTATTGTAAATAGTGCTGCAATAAACAAGACATTTATGCAGCCAACAGACACATGAAAAAATGCTCATTATCACTGGCCATCAGATAAATGCAAATCAAAACCACAATGAGATACCATCTTACACTAGTTAGAATGGCAATCATTAAAAAGTCAGGAAACAACAGGTGCTGGAGAGGATGTGGAGAAACAGGAACACTTTTATACTGTTGGTGGGACTGTAAACTAGTTCAACCGTTGTGAAAGACAGTGTGGCAATTCCTCAAGGATCTGGAACTAGAAATACCATTTGACCCAGCCATCCCATTACTGGGTATATACCCAAATGATTATAAATCATGCTGCTATAAAGATTCATTCTTTTTTCTTTTGTCTCCTCTGACTGCATATTTTCAAATAGTCTTTAAGCTCACTAATTCTTCCTTCTGTTTGATCAATTCTGCTATTGAAGGACTCTGATGCATTATTCAATACACCAATTGCATTTTTCAGCTCCAGAATTTCTTTTTAATTATTTCAATCTCTTTGTTAAATTTATCTGATAGAATTCTGAATTTCTTCTCTGTGTTATCTTGAATTCATTGAGTTTTCTCAACATAGCTATTTTGAATTCTCTGTCTGAAAGATTACATATCTCTGTTTCTCCAGGATTGCCCCTTGGTGCCTTATTTAGTTCATTTGGTAAGGTCATGTTTTCCTGGATGGTATTAAAATGCCAGTGTTCTTCGGCGTCTGGGCATTAAAGAGTTAGGTATTTACTGTAGTCTTCACTGCCTGGGCTTATTTGTAGCCATCCTTCTTGGGAAGGCTTTCCAGATATTTGAAAGGACTTGAGTGTTGTAATCTAAGCTGTACCTGCTTTAGGGGGCACCCCAAGCCCAGTAATGCTGTGGTTCTTGCACACTTGTCAAGGTACCACCTTGATGGTCTGAGACAAGATCTGGAAGAATTCTCTGGATTACCAGGCAGAGGCTCTTGTTCTCTTCCCTTCTGTTTCCCAAACAGAGTCTCTCTCTCTGTTCTGAGCCACCCAAAGCTGGTAGTAGAGTGAAACAAGCACCCCTGTGGCCTCCACCACTATGACTGCACTGTGTCAGACCTGAAGCTATCACAGCACTGGGTCTTGCCCAAGGCCTGCTGTAACCACTTCCTGGCTACTGCCATTGTTTGCTCAAGGCCCTGGGGCTCTACAATCAGCAGGTGGCAAGGCCAGCCAGGCCTATGTCCTTCTCTTCAGGGTGGTGAGGTCCCCCAGACCTCAGGTGAGTCCTTAGGTGCCCTCTGGGAATCAGGGACTAGAGTCAAAAACCTTAGAAGTCTACTTGGTGTTCTACTGCACTGCAGCTGAGCTGGCATACAAACTATAGGATGCAGTCCTTCCCACTCTTCCTCCCCTTTCCAAAGGCAGAGGAGCCTTACCCTGTAGCCACCACCACCCCAGGCCATGAAGAGTATTGCCAAGCTACCAATAATGTTCTCTTATGGCCCAAAGGCTCTTAAGTCAGCTTGTGGTGAATGCTGCCTCGCCTGGGACTCATCCTTCAGGGCAGCGGGCTCTCCTCTGGCCCAGGGCAGGTCCAGAATTGTCATACAAGAGTCAAGTCCTGGAATCGGGGACCCCAAGAACCTGCCTTAGTGCTCCACCCTCCTGTGGCCGTGCTGGTATCTAAGGTGCAAGACAATGTCCCCACTGCTTTTAAGCAGAAGGAGTTTTGCCCCATAGCTACCCTAGCTGGTAATATGCTGAGTCTCACCTGAAGCCTGCAAGTCATAGAGGCTCACCCAAGACCCTCAATGTAGTAGCTGGGTATTGCTGCTAATTATTCAGGGCCCAAGGGCTCTTCAGTTAGCAGGTGATGAATGCTGCCAGGACTGGGTCCCTTCCTTCAAGGCAGCAGGTTCCCTTCTGGCCCAGGGTGTGTCCAGAAATGTCACTTGGGAGCTAGAACCCAGAACGAGGGCCTTATGACTCTGACTTGTGCCCTATCCTGCCATGGCTGAGCTGGTATCCAAAATGCAAGAGAAAGTCCTCCCCACTCTTCCGTCTCCTCTCCTCTCCTCTCCTCTCCTCTCCTCAAGGGAAAGGAAGGGGTCTCTTTTGGAGCGATGAACTGTGAGGCTTGGGGCTGGTTGAGGGGTGATGCCAGTACTCCCTTGGCTGCTGCAGTTGGTGTCTCAGTATGTCATGTATCCCTCAGTCCACTGTCTCTGGGCCTAGTTGAGCACTAGGATTTGCCTAAGAGTTACAGTCCTTATGGCCTAGACTGCCTTTCAAGTTTACCCGGAGGCATAGCGCACTGTAGCACTCCGTGGTGAGGTTTGCAGAACTCAAGTTCTGACTGCTGGGACTGGCAATTCCCGTGTCTAGGCCTGGGTTAAATGCTCCCTCCGTGGGTGGGCATCAGCTGAGTTTGGTCCAGTTTTCCTCTCTGATCCAACAGGACAGCACTGAGTTCAATGCCTCACAATTGCTGTATTTTCCCTTCCCCAGCGCCCGGAGAGGCTCTCTGCACCATGCTGGAGGGGTGGCACTGGCAATTCAGGATTACTGTTTCTATCTCTTCAGTGACTCAGCCATATGAAGTTAAAACCAGGTACAACAAGTGCTCATCTGATTTTTGGTTCTTATGAAGGTGTTTTTTCTTTTTCTTTTTTTTTTTCCTTTGTGCATTGTGGGGAGGGGGGGTCTTTATTCACATGGAGTGCTGTATGTGATGCCCAGGAAAAGCTCTCAGCGTGGTGTGTGCTTCAGGGTGGCTCGGGCTCCAATCTCTGCTTTCCAGTTTGTCACAGGCTCTCAACTGTACATAGCCTGTGCCCTGCTGGATTCCACCTTCTTAGACACCACGTGAATCCCCATGCACTGCTCCCCTTGCCCCTTACCACCACCAAGCAGCTATTAGACACCTGAGGTCTCTGTCCTGTTAGTACCATGGGGCGGAAAGGTACGATACCTTTTTTCACCCATAAGGGTGACAGCCAACACTCCTAACAAAATACAGGTGTGCAAGACAAAAGCATTAACACATTTACTTAATTATTTGAGGCAAGGTCTCACTCTGTCTCCCAGGCTGGAACGCAGTGGTGGGATCACAGCTCACTGCAGCCTCAACCTCCCAAGCTCAGTCAATCCTCCCACCTCAGCCTCCCGGGCAGCTGGAACCACAGGCATACACCACCATGCCTGGCCAAGTTTTTGCATTTCTGGTAGAGACATGGGTCTCACTGTGTTGCCCAGGCTGGTCTTGAACTCCTGGCCTTAAGTGATCCTTCCACCTCAGCCTCCCAAAATGCCAGGACTACAGGCATGAGCCACCGTGCCCAGCCTAAAACGTTATGAAGGTGTTTTTTCCCTGTAGATAGTTGTTAACTTGGTGTCCTTGGGTGGGGAACAATGGGTGGAGCCTTCTGTTCCACCATCTTGCTCCACCTCCTCCAATTATGTGTGTTTTGTATGCATATCTGGGCAGTAGGTAATAGATTTGAAGCCTCTCATTTAAACTTTACTGTGTCTGAGAATATTTATCCTTAGGACACTTGTGTGTACATTTGTGCATTGTTGCTACAATAATTGCCTCATGGTAATTGAGAGACTGAGAAGAACAAGGAGGTAAGTCATACCATGAGGAGGGTTTAAGCACAAGGGCAAGTTAGAAAAGTACTGAAGGATTTATATTTAAGGGGGAGGCTTATCAGTGGGATATGTCAAGCACATTAAGTTGTTCCTGAGTTTGCAAATATTATTCTCTGGGATTAGGCCATCGGCATTTGCTAATTGGTGCCCATCAAAGTTAGGCTTCTACCCACCCACAGGAACTGAGAGATATCTTCTTTGATGATTATATATCAAAGGGATAGATCTCAGGTCCTTGAGGAAGACTTTCCTGAGTTGTAAAACTGTCAAGAAGCTTTTATTAAAAAGAAATGTCAAAGGAGGCAGAGAAAGAACTTATAATTCCAAGTTTTCTAAAACAAATGTTCTAAGAAACAAGAAAACAAGAAGTCAGGGCCTAGGGTCAGTAAGAAGCCAGTCTAAAATTCAGTCATGCTGAGGAGAACGTCAGTGCCATCTCAGTCATAAAGTTATGGTAGATGTTGATGTTTAAAAAGCTACACATCAGCAGATTAGTTTTAAACAAATATGAATGTTAGATGTTTACAGCCCTAACTTAGAATCCTCCCCTCCTTGCCCCCCACTCCCTCTAGACCACCCAGTGCATCAGGATACCACAAGATGTCAGTGGTGGTGACTAGGTAAGAATTCTATCCATTCAAGAATCCTGGGGGGGAGACCTGTGCTGCCCTTGTATTTCCCGCTCTCCCAGGGGACTCTGCCTGCCCCAGTATCTACCAACAGATGCTTAAAACTGTATTAGTACCATGTGCTTTCATCAGCTGTGCAAACTTGGACAACTTACTCAACCACCCTGAGCCTTGGTTGCTTCATTTGTAAATAAGCATAGTAAATACATACCACACAGCATTGTATCAGGAGTAAATCTGATCTGTGTATAGCACTTAACACAATGCTTGGCATACGGTAATGACCCAAGAAATGATAACTATCAGTATTTCAGTCAGTTTTCACCTGTGCTATTATATTATTCTCGGAGAATAATGAACATACTATGACACCAAATTAATAAAATACACAGAAAAGCAGAAGAAAATAAGTTAAAAGAATTATGGCTTAAATCTATTGAAATTAAAGCAGAAGAAACTATCAATGAGGCAGTAGCTACTTCCAAAGTGCCATGCCCTATCCTCCGCAACTTTACCCAATTTTCTGCCCAACTTGCCAAGTCCTGTTCCCTCAAACTTAAAATATTTTCCCACACAGATCTCAAATCTTCATGTTATTCAGCCCAAGGGTGTAATGCAATTTTTAAAATTACAAGTTTTTGTTGTATTTTCTTTTCCTATTTATCACTTGCAGCATTTTACGCCCCCCCCAAAAAAAAAAAAAAATCCATGTGGGAGTTAATTGACTTTTCAGGAATCCCGTGCAAAATTCTCCCTCAAAACACTCTCCTTTGTTTGTGTCTTGGAAGCAACTCCAGAGTTTTCAGGACTTGGATTCTGCTTTAGAATTGTGCTCAGACTGTCTCCATAAGAGTGGTCCGTTTCCTCATCCAATGAGCTCTGCCTGTTTGTCTGTGTGACACTCCAGTGGAAGGAAGCCAAGAGCCTATAGTAGAGATCCTGGGGAAAATTTCAGCAGCTGGGGCCATGTAATTTAAAACCTCTGAAAAGTGTGCTGCAGTCCGTGCACAGCATTAGTATAACGTGAGGGCTGAATGCAGCCCGTTCTCTGGAGAACTTCCTCACACACCGCAGCAAAGAGAAGACTAAAAGACAAACCTGGGTGCAGCCGGAGAGGTCCAGATAGATGAGCTTGTGGCATCCATTCCCCAAGTTCAGGTACTGTAAGCCTTTATCTGTGAACCCTCTGCAATAAGCCAAACTAAGATTCTGTAAGTTGTGGAAGTGCCTGAAAAGGCAAGGCAAGAAAGAGAGCAAGGAAAGTATTATACTTCAGTTGTTCTCTCAAATCTTTCTTAAGCCACTATGACAAAGAAAACTGTAAATTCAACTCTTCTTCTTGCAGATGTTCAACGTTTAACTTTACTGTTAACTCTCTAGTTGTTAATTAAAGGAGACTACAGTAACACATAATTGTAATACATTTCAAGTGAAAGTACTAATAATGCAATAATCTTTGCCTAGATTTTTAAGAAAGTTGACTGGGATAAAGCTTTTTTGGTGTGTGTGAGGTGGGGGAGGCAATCACATTGTTTGGAAGTGAAACCAAATTTGCAGAGTTTATTGTTGCTTTTAGGTTTTATCTCTGGAGTACCAAAATAATGTGCAAAATATATAGAAGGACAAATCCTTGGTAAACATTTAAATGGAGACTGTTACAGGAGAGTGAGGATTTGGGACAGAAGGCAAAATTGAATATAACCATGCTCTTAAAATAGATCTGATAAGCAAATGATTTTTAAAAATAGGTTTAAATATGCATGATTTTGTAACAGTTTCATTATTATAGTTAAAGAAAGACTAATTGATATGCAGAGTTTAAGCATGGATTAAGAAGACCAGTTTGCAAATAAGTGGGCAACACATGAGAAGAGTTAAAAGCAACATCAGAGACTATAAATCTCGCTGGAGTTGAAATAGATTAAATATGGTATTACCACAATGACCAAAATGAGAGCTTCCAGAAAAAAGGAGGGTAGTTAGGATGAGCCTGTACTACCATGCGAGGGCTCGCAGTTTGAGGACACTCTGTGGACAATTTTCCAAGCCCTCCGAAGCCTGGCACTTTTTTTTTTTTTTTTGAGACGGAGTTTCACTCTTGTTGCCCAGGCTGGAGTGCAATGGTGAGATCTCGGCTCACTGGAACCTCCTCCCTGCTTTCCCCAACCCCCCGGTTCAAGCGGTTCTCCTGCCTCAGCCTCCCAAGTAGCTGTGATTACAGGTGCGTGCCAACATGTCTGGCTAATTTTTGTATTTTTAGTAGAGACGGGGTTTCGCCATGTTGGCCAGGCTGGCCTTGAACTCCTGACCTCAGGTGATCCACCCACCTCAGCCTCCCAAAGTGCTAGGATTACAGGCGTAAGCCACCGTGCCTGGAAAGCCTGGTACTTTTTAAGAGGTCAAGGACTCCCACTACTGCCTGGTCTTCTAATAGAATTAGCAATCATGCTCTTAGTTTGTGATCTGCAACAGCTTAATAGCAAATTACAAAGCAAAAAGAATGAAAAGTGAGGAGAAAATGCTTCTCTGCCTCTCAAAATCACACAGGTGAATAAAGTTTACCTTCCCATAAATGGGAACTAAGATATACAAGCACTGACCATTAATCAGATTTTGGAAAGCACATCTATACGATATAATGATTTGCATTCCATAGCAAATTACTTGATTCAGAACACAAGTCCCGATCTGGGAATGGCTGTGTACGTGAGATTCGACAGAGCGAGGGGGAAGGTTTCGGATTCACCAGTGACTAGGTGGGCAGGGCCTGAAGGAGAAAGCAGTGCTAATATCCCAAAGACACGCCCCCTCTCTTGGGGCTGTGGAGTGGACTGAGCTGTGCTAAAGTTTTGGAAATGCGTTATCTTCCTCTCCCTTGAGTACACCCTGTGATTCAACTGAGTACAATTTTCTTGGGGTAGGGAGAGGCGCACCAGGGTGTCATTTCTAGCAATCCTTCAGCTCCATAATCTGTAGAAAGGAGTTGTGAGGCAGGCAGCATGACACAATGCAAAATACACAAGGTTTCTGAATCCAGCCAAACGAGATGTAAATCCAAGCCCTGAAACTTAACTGCAACCTCCCTAACCTCTCAGAGATTGTTTTCTCATTTGTTAAGTGGAGATTAAAATACTATCTTTGTTTTTTTTTTTTTTTTTTTTTTTTTTTACGCTGATCAACTGTGGGGCCTCCAGCTTTCCTGAACCTCAGTTTTCCCATCTGGAACATGGATGTAATCTGATCTGCTTGTTCCCTTTAAAGGTGTGATGATTAAATGAGAACACAGAAATAACAGTATTATCTTCAGGGTGATTTTAACAATCAAAATCGGCAGGGACATAGTAGAAGATTTAAAACTATATGTAATATTATTGCTACTACTATGTGAAATGACAGTAACACATTAACTATTTTTATGGAGTTTGTATTATTCTTCCATTTAATGAAATGGATACTTACCTCCAAGAGTGGTGCATACAATAATTCCAAGAGTTTGAGGGATTTCACATTGAATCTATATGCCGATCTACACCTATATTCAATTTCTTTAAATCCATGTGATCAGTCAACAAATATCAAAAATGAGAATTGAGCTAGGAGCTCTTAACTTTTAATGTCACAGACACCTTTGGCTTTTGGCAGTCAGCTGAGGTCTCTGTTTTGTTTTGTTTTTTTTTTGAGACGGAGTCTGGCTCTGTCACCCAGGCTGGAGTGCAGTGGCGCGATCTCGGCTCACTGCAAGCTCCGCCTCCCGGGTTTACGCCATTCTCCTGCCTCAGCCTCCCGAGTAGCTGGGACTACAGGCGCCCGCCACCTCGGCCGGCTAGTTTTTTGTATTTTTTTTAGTAGAGACGGGGTTTCACCGTGTTAGCCAGGATGGTCTCGATCTCCTGACCTCGTGATCCGCCCGTCTCGGCCTCCCAAAGTGCTGGGATTACAGGCTTGAGCCACCGCGCCCGGCCAGCTGAGGTCTCTGGACCCCTTTCTTGGCTTAATGTTTTTAAATGCATAAAATAAAATATATAAGATTACAAAAACAGTCAATTATATTGAAATATATAATTTTCAAATTAAAAAATGAGTGGAATAGTAATATATGTGCTTCTTTATTAACATATTAAATAAGATTTTGTGGCAGTTCTAGTAACTGCTGTGATTGTGAAGTATCAGTGATATTTTGAAATATTTATAACAACTGAAATGTGGTAAGAATATATTGATTTATATGAATAAAAATGTCCCAGAGACTGCTAACACTTCTGTAGTTTTTACCTACATTTCAATTACAGCTTAATGAAAGTAGAGATGAGTTTCTTCTTCTTTTTTTTTTTTTTTTTTTTTTTTTGAGATGGAGTCTCACTCTGTTACCCAGGCTGGAGTGCAATGGCGTGATCTTGGCTCACTGCAACCTCCACCTCCCAGACTCAGTGATTCTCCTGCCTTAGCCTCCCGAGTAGCTGGGATTACAGGTACCCGCCACCATGCCTAGCTAATTTTTTTTGTATTTTTATTAGAGACAGGGTTTCACCATGTTGGCCAGACTGGTCTCAAACTCCTGACCTCAGGTGATCCGCCCACCTCAGACTCCCAAAGTGCTGGGATTACAGACGTGAGCCACTGTGCCTAGCCGAGATGAGTTTTTTTATATCCCCCATTAAAATTCATGGAGTTCCTGAATTCTATCCCTGATCCTCTTGGGGGAATCCACTGCTCCCCAGCTAAGAACCTCTGGTTTAGATAAAAGAGGCTGTTCATTAGACTAAGTGCCTCCTGGACTGAAAGTCCCTGGATAGCTCTTTTCACAGTGGAACCTCATGGGAACCGTCAGTTTGAAGACAAAGCTCAGGAATCTTGAGTGGCCCTGTAGGCCTTTCTAGGGATTTACAGTTCTGCAGACTTAAAGCTGCTAGGGACGGGAAAAGTGTCAGTTGACAGCAAAATCACAGGTGGCAAATTTTGTGCAATACTGATACTCTTTATTCTGAATTTTGGCAAAGACGCGTGTCCCCTGCATGAGTAAGATCTGATTCATCATTTTCCCAGCCCACAGAACACTTGGTAATTCTAATTCTGCTTTGAGGCAATGTTTACAGCTTGTTTTTATCTTTTTCTAATTATTTGATAACTGTTTCTTATTGGGGGCTGTGAGTTCTCTCTTTGTGATTTATTTATTTTTCTGCTATTACTATAATCTTTAGAGAAATTACAATTATTATAGAAACTACAAATGTTTTTTTCTCCTTTCTTTTGGCTTTTTTCCATTAAAGAATTGAAGTCATTTGTGTTAAATTTCTAACACCTGAAGGACTTACTACTAAGATGAATGGAAAATTACGTACTTAAATAAAAATTTCTCTAAAAAAATTACCAAGACAAGGCCTAGTCTGTAAAAGAGGGAATTTGCATGTGGATTCTTTTGAGTTGAGTGTTGGGTTCCTTGTTTTCACAGAGGCATTTCAAGTAATAGAATTCTGCAGAAAACCTAAATGGAGTGATCTGGCCTTCTATTTACAGGGTAGACCTTGAAGTTGTCCAGTCAAGACAACAGCTTACTCTGTCTGCCCCACTTTGATGGGCACTGGTGAGACTATAGATCATGATAGTCCCTGACAATAAGAAATTTCCAAACCAACTGAAAGATCAGTTCATCTATATAAAAAACAATTGGATACTACTCCACTATAGCATTTAAGACTCAAAGAGCAGAGATCATAATAGCTTTTCTCAGTACTGTATGCCCAGAACACCTTGCACATACGAGTTGATCAATACATGATGAACAAGTGAATGAATGTTGTTATTAGAATTCAGGCAAAGGAAAAATCACTGGATTTCTGGTAGATGGCGAGACTTAAGGTGTGAAGGCTGTGGATTAGCCATGAGAAGGAGAAAGGCACTGCAGCTATAGGGAATGTGAAGCATGCAGCAATCAGATGACTGGAGTTAAGGGCTTCTCTTGGGAAACCTAGGCAGAGAAGTTTGATTGGACAATGTTAACAGAGAGTGAGGGATGAACCTAGACCTTAAGCATGTCAAAGACATGATAAGAAGATTGTTCCAGGATGACACTTCTTGTAGCATGAGACACAGCAGACTGAAGGGAGAAGAGACCAGAGGCAGCACCACCAGGATACTGTGCCAGATGAGGTGCTGAGAGTGCCACCTAGGTTGTGACACTAGGAATAAATAGAAAGTGTTTAATTCTGGAAACATTTAGAGGCAACAAATTTCCTGGAATGGGCATGGGCTTTAGGCAGCCCTCATTTTCAACTTTAGAGAACTGAGCAAGTCCCCAAAGAAGTGAGAAAAAAATATTCAAAAAGCTGGCAAATCACTGTTGCCAAGGACAAACAAATTACATTTTTCTTTTGGCAAGTACTTTTTTTGGAAAGAAATACTAAAAGCAATGAAGAGAGAATGACAGCAGAAACAACCAACATTTCTCTGGTTATTTGCACTTTCAAGAACATTTTTGCGTATCCAAGCCTATTTGAAACAATGGAAAACAGAGCAAAAACAGAATCATTATGAAATATATTTTTATCGTAGATAAGTTAGTATACTTTTTTACATGACAAAAAAATCAGTATCAAGTAGTATCTATTCTGAATATTCTCTCAATGGCAAGAACTAGAAGGAAAAGCCAAACAAAATTCTTATTTTGGGTCCTACTTTTCTATCTATTGCCTACTAAAGGTATAACTTCATTTGTAAAATGAATGTCCCTAAAAATATATGCATAGCTGTCATATTACCTTCAAATCTAAGGAGGAAAAAAAGCTATTTCAATGTATGATTGAAAATAAGTATGTTTTAAGTTAAAAATAATTTGTAATATGATATAAACACACCCCGGGTCAGGCAGAGTGGGTCATGCCTATAACCCCAGCACTTTGGGAAGCTGAGGCAAAAGGACTGCTTGAGGCCATGAGTTTGAGACCAGCCTGGGGAACACAGTGAGATCTTGTCTCTACACAAATTTTTTAAAATTTAGCTGGATGTGCCCAGAAGTTTGAGGCTGCAGTGAGCTATCATCATACTATATTGTAGCCTGAGTGAAAGAACAAGGCCCTGTCTATAAACAAAATGAAACAAAATAAAGGCTCCCAAATCATCTACTTTGTAAGTTCAGATTTTCACCTATGATTTATGGATTGTATAATACTCTTTTTCTATGTTTATGCACATACATACATGTACATATATTCATATATATACACACACATATACACATACTTACGTATCACAGTACAGAATGCCTAAAGAAAGTACTGAGTGGTATTCAATGTTACAGGACTGGAGGACCTTAAGGAATTCCTGAAACAGTGTTAAAGAAACCTCAGGGTCACTGGAGTCAGCTTGCGCCAGCTCATGGGAGTCAATTGTTAGCATCTTTTCCCAACTCCACATTTAGTGACATTGTGTTGATAGCTTAAAATCAGCCATGGTGGAATTATTTACACCACAGAATTATTTAATTCCACATGGTGGAATTATTTACACCACAGGAATTGTTTACAGAAATCAGTAAACACTAGGAATTTTTGATTCTACTCACCCTTGCCACCAGCCAGTTGTTAAGCATTTACAAGAATGCCGCTGTTCCTAAAATATATTTCAAGAATTACTGCTATAGAGAAGACACGATGCTAATGGAAAGGCATATAGAGATAAAAATGATGAAAGAGACAACTTTGAAGCAAAGGAATAAAATCAGATCTAAAAATAAAAGGAGATTCTTATGATAAACTCTGAACAAATGGATAGAAGCATTAAGAAGAAAAACGCCAGGCCGGGCGCGGTGGCTCAAGCCTGTAATCCCAGCACTTTGGGAGGCCGAGACGGGCGGATCACGAGGTCAGGAAATCGAGACCATCCTGGCTAACACGGTGAAACCCCGTCTCTACTAAAAAATACAAAAAAAAAAACTAGCCAGGCGAGGTGGTGGGCGCCTGTAGTCCCGGCTACTCGGGAGGCTGAGGCAGGAGAATGGCGGGAACCCGGGAGGCGGAGCTTGCAGTGAGCTGAGATCCGGCCACAGCACTCCAGCCTGGGTGACAGAGCGAGACTCCGTCTCAAAAAAAAAAAAAAAAAAAGAAGAAGAAAAATGCCTTCCCTAGCTGAGAAAAAATATGTTTTAGTGTTCAAAAGGTTTAAAATGTACCAGGAAAAATTAATTGAAGGAACACAATTAAGGTTGGGAATGTCCTCAGTTTCTCAGAGAAAAGGAAAGTCTTGCAAGCATCTTAGCAGGAAAAAATAGGTTACCAACAAAGGTTACCAATGAAGGAACAAAAAACATGCTAGCTTCAGACTTTCTATAAACTGAAATATCAAAGTTTATTGACCAATATCTAAAACATTAGGGTTTTAAAGATAAAATACAGAACATGATTCAAGAACTATACATGAAGAGAAGTTTCTGTTCATCCTCCAAGATAATAGTCATTTTCAGAGATCAATGGCTAAAATATCTGACTCTCATGCATCTTTACTGAAGAAAGATTTTTAAAATTATATTTCCAGTTATCATCAGATAAATCAAAATCAAGGCTAAAGAATAAGTAAGTTGTGAGAAAAAAGACCATCAATGCATGGCCTAGAGTTAAGACTACATACTCATTATAAATATAATTACAATATTGAGTGCAAAAACTACAATTCAATATTAAAAAGATAGTTAAATGATTAGCAAAAACCACAAATAACATGTGTGTTCATACGGGGGAGTAGGTGTGAAGGGGTGTCAAGTTCAAGGGAGAAGTAGAGGGACAATTGAAATGTATTAGATCATTGTGTAACACAGGAGGAGTTAAAAGTTATTGTTTCATCTTGACTTTGGTAATTAGATAAATACCTGTTAAAGTATGTTTTTAAAAATATGCCAATAGCCGCCAATTAGAACACACAACAGAATGTGAATGTACCTTTTGAATACCTTCACATATACAAGTAAACATAGTTCACAGAGCAAAAGACAGAAACACTGTGTACAGTGCAGTAACATAAAAATCAAAACATAAAACAAGATAATAAAAATAAAACCATACACTCAATTTTTTTTTCTTGAGATAGGGTCTTACTCTGTCACAGCACAATCATGACTCACTGCAGCCTCAACCTCCATGTTCAAGTGATCCTCCCACCTCAGCCTCCTGAGTAGCTGCAACTACAGGTGAATGCCACCATACCCCGCTAATGTTTGCATTTTTTTGTAGAGATAGGGTTTTACCATGTTTTCCAGGCTGGTCTCAAACTCCTGGGCTCAAGCAGTCTGCCCACTTCAGCCTCCCAAACTGCTGGGGTTAGAGCAAACCACCACGCATGGCCCATACACTCAATTTTGACAATAAACATTGATCTTTTAAACTGCTGTCTTAAAAAGGCAAAGAGAATGAATTTAAAAATAGAAGTTAGCTACGTGCTACATATAAAAGATAAACCTAAAATCCTGCATCACAAAGATTAAAAATACAGAGAAATGTAGTTATTCCACAAAAAGAACAAGCAAAAGAAAACAAAGGTAACTATGTTGATAGCAGTTAAAAACTTCAGGCCGGGCATGGTGGCTCACACCTGTAATCCCAGCACTTTGGGAGGCTGAGGCGGGCAGATCACGAGGTCAGGAGTTCAAGACTGGCCTGGCCAACATGGTGAAACCCTGTTGCTACTAAAAATACAAAAATTAGCCTGGAGTGGTGGCAGGCACCTGTAATCCCAGCTACTCGGGAGGCTGAGGCAGGAGAATCGTTTGAACCCAGAGGCAGAGGTTGCAGTAAGCTGAGATCACTTCATTGCACTCCAGCCTGGGTGACAGGGCGAGACTCCGTCTCAAAACAAAACAAAACAAAATGAATTCAAGGCAAAGAAACATCAACCAGCATAAAGAATATCACTTCATGTGAATAAATGCTATAATTTGTAATGAAACATGATGCTTATTAACCTTTGTTAATAAAGTTGTAAAATAACATCAAAATAAAGAGAAGCTTGATCGTAATAGGCAACTAATATATCACTATTATAATGACATATCAAGAATTTATATGTATATACACCCAGAAATTTTGTTCTCTATAAGAAACTCTGGGCCGGGCACAGTGGCTCCTGCCTATAATCCCAGCACTTTGGGAGGCTGAAGTGGGTGGATCACCTGAGGTCAGGAGTTTGAGACCAGCCTGGCCAATGCGATGAAACCCTGTCTCTACTAAAAAATACAAAAATTAACCTGGTATTTTGGTACGTTCCTGTAGTCCCAGCTACTTGGGAGGCTGAGGCAGGAAAATCGTTTGAACCCAGGAGGCGGAGGCTACAGTGAACTGAGATAGTACCACTGCACTCCAGCCTGGGTGACAGAGCAAGATTCCATCTCAAAAAATAAAAAACAAAAAATAAAAGAAGCTCTGTTTTAAGTATCCATGGATGACTTTTGGAAATTAATTATAAACTAGTATACCAAGAAATCTCAATAAATTCCAAAAAGTAGAAATAATTCAGTCCACATTTCTTGACCAGAGTGCCTAATTGAAAGCAGAAGCTCAACTGAAGAAACTTCAACTACTTAGAACCAAAAATTTTGCTCTAAATAATACTGGGTGAAGGCCAGGCATGGTGGCTCCCGCCTGTAATCCCAGCACTTTGGGAGGCCAAGGCGGGTGGATCACTTGAGGTCAAGAGTTTGAGACCAGCCTGGCCAACATGATGAAACTTCGTCTCTACTAAAACTCAAAAATTAGCAGGGTGTGGTGGCACATGCCTGTAATCCCAGTTACTTGGGAGGCTGAGGCAGGAGACCTGCTTGAGCCCGCAAGGCAGAGGTTGCAGTGAGCTGAGGACGTGCTGCTGCATTCCAGCCTGGGCTATAGAGGAAGACTCTGTCTCAAAAAAAAAATTTTTTTTAATAAATAAATAAATAAATAAATAAACATTACTGAGTGAAAGAGGAAAGCAAATATAGAATAATTGGTTTAGAAAGCTAAAACAATACTTATCAAATTACACAAACTTTTCCCAAATTCTTATTTAGAAGTCATTTCATGACCGTATTTTTTTTTTACTTTTAAAAGGAGAGAAATCAAATCATGCAAATGCAAAAATATAAATTAGCTCCTAGTTTAATTATTGGTTTACTGATAAGTATCTAACAACTGGCTTTCCAAAAAAAGTATGCGTATAAATGTATGTGCATTAAATTTTATATTTTACTATTTTGCATATATAAAGGATGTGTAGCATGCAACTTACAAATGATAAAATATACAATATTCTTTACTGTTAATTCCACTTAGTCAATCAATTCTCACACAATGTTTTCATTGACTTTTGTCAATGAAACTCTTATAAATGTAGCCAGCCAACCAATGGTTGAACTTGAAGAATGATTACAGTTCCAATATGAATTATGCTATTAACATTAATAAGACACAAGTGATATATGTCAAAGAGGTATGTCCAAAATCTGCTTGTTAATGATGTGAGTGCCTTCTTTGCTAAATCAAAGAATAGTTTTCAAGTATTGAGAGAATATTTCCTCAATATTTTGTGCTATTTCACAATGTTGTGGCTACAGACATGACCTACTTTTAAATTTAATTTGCTTCATTAATTGTGTTCTCTATCACTTTAAGTCTAAACAATCAACTGAACAATAAATCAAGCCCTGATTTGTAGTGTTTGATGTTTTCCATGGTATAGAATACTTCCATATTGGACAATTCCAAGCTATCAGTGAGAGGTCACCAAACACGGAGTTGGGAAGAAATGTGCAGTAGCACTCCATTCTGTAGTATTTTCACCGTAGAGATACAATGGACATAAATAACTATAAGAACACAGGTAAAGTAACATGCAGAAAAATATTAGAAAGTAATGAGTTTTAAGTATTTCTTGCCTGTATAAGAATTTTAGGGCTGGGCGCAGTGGCTCATCCCTGTAATCCCAGCACTTTGGGAGGCTGAGGTAGGTGGATCATGAGGTCAGGAGTTCAAGACCAGCCTGACCAATATAGTGAAACCCCGTCTCTACTAAAAATACAAAAAAATTAGCCAGCCATGGTGGTGGGCGCCTGTAATCCCAGCTACTCGGGAGGCTGAGGCAGGAGAATCTCTTTGAACCTGGGAGGCAGAGGTTGCAGTGAGCCAAGATTGTGCCACTATACTCCAGTCTGGGCGACAGAGCAAGACTCCATCTCAAAAAGAATAAATAAATAGAAAGAATTTTAGATATGTAAGAAAGAATCACACATCACTTAATAAAAATTTTATTCAATAAATGATGCTGAAATAATTGGTTACTTATTTAACAACATTTAAAATGTAAAACTAGGCTGGGCGCAGTGGCTCATGCCTGTAATTCCAGCACGTTGGGAGGCTGAGGAGGGCGGATCACCTGAGGTCAGGAGTTTGAGGCCAGCCTGACCAACATAGAGAAACCCCTCTCTACTGAAAATACAAAATTAGCCGCATATGGTGGCACGTGCCTGTAATCCTAGCTACTTGGGAGGCTGAGGCAGGAGAATCGCTTGAACCCGGGAGGCAAATGTTGTGGTGAGCTGAGATCGCACCATTGCACTCCAGCCTGGGCAACAAGAGCAAAACTCCATCTCAAAAAAAAAAAAGTAAAACTATGCTTAGCTTATATACTGCAAAAAACTAGGCCTTGGGCCACATGGGTTGTAGTTTGCTGACCCCTGATTTAGATCATCGCTTCATTCATCTACCAAGATTAATTACAGATTGATTATATATTTAAGTAAAAATACATGAACACAGAAAAATAAGCAAATGTATATTAAATGCCTGACAGGAGGAAGACTCTCTATGTTTAAGAGCGTCAGAAGAAATTTCAAAGGGAAAGCTTTATAGATTTGACTAAAAAACTGTGGCAGCTTAATTAGTGGGATAAATAGAAAATATGGTGCCACTCCTTAAGCTGGCACATTTGCAGAAAATGGTTAGAGTCAGAAGATAAAGAAAATTATCACCCAGAATTTTCTGTGTAAGCTTTTCTAAATATCTCATCACTGTTATTTTTCAAAGGAACTTTAAAAAGCTATGTTCTCAAAAATAGTTCATTCTTTCACAATAGTTTGAGAAATGTTTTCCCAAAGTCAAATTTGAATCTCTCCTAGTGTGATCATATACCCTTCCTGACTGGCCTTATTATAATGAAAATAAAGAATAATTGGGCCAGGCATGGCAGCTCATGCCAGCACTTTGGGAGGCCCAAGTGGGCAGATCACTTGAGCCCAGGAGTTTGAGACCAGCCTGGGCAACATGGTGAAACCCCATCTCTACAGAAAAATACAAAAACTAGATGGGCATGGTGGCATGCTCCTGTAGTCCCAGCTACTCAGGAGGCTGAGGTTGGAGAATTGTTTGAACCCAGGAGACTGAGGCTGCCGTGAGCCATGATTGTGCCACTGCACTGCAGCCTGGGTGACAGAGTAAGACCCTGTTTGAAAACAAACTAAAAAGAAAAATTTTTGATGAATTTGAATATTCTGTCAACTTTTTAGTTATTCTGTCAATTCTCCTCAAAAAAAGAGAAGCAATATTCATGTCCAATGTTGTCAAAACTCCATAAACAGTAAAAAACAACCAGTGTCAAGCTCCTTGGAGGTGGTGGGAATCTCAACAGGTAGCCAGAGCATGGGAACAGGGATCTGGGACAAATGTGTTCAAAGTTTGGTAATCAGGATGTTGGCATTCTATTATAAAGAGGTCCGCAGGGTGCGGTGGCTCACGCCTGTAATTCCAGCACTTTGGGAGGCCCAGGCGGGTGGATCACCTGAAGTCAGGAGTTTGAGACCAGCCTGACCAACATGGAGAAACCCCGCCTCTACTAAAAATACAAAAATGAGCCAGGCGTGGTGGTGGGCGCCTGTAATCCCAACTACTTGGGAGGCTGAGGCAGCAGAATTGCTTGAACCTGGGAGGCGGAGGTTGCCATGAGCTGAGATCATGCCACTGCACTCCAGCCTGGGCGACAGAGCAAGACTCTGTCTCAAAAAAAAAAAAGGTCCCAGACACCAGACTGGAATGTAAGAGTCAGAGAGCTCAAATGCCCAGGATGGGGGACCAGAAAGAAACAGGCAAGGTGTAACTCAAGCTACTGGGCACACTGCTGTAAGAGTAACAAAAATGCTAGTCAAGGCAGACCAGTTTAGGCACTAGCTTAGGGACTTGAAAGCAGCACTCCCCTTATAAGAGTAGCAGTGCCACAGTGGTGGGGTGTTGATAAAGGGAGCACTGCCTTTGTAGAATGCTAGAGCAAGCCAGAGACTTTGGGAGCATAATTATTTTCAGTGTCATACAAATAACACCAACATTACCTCGGCAGGAGTCGCATCGTCCTGTTGGTGATAGTTGTGTTAGACAGATTGAGATACAGGACCCCCGGGCAGCCCTCAGAAATGTGTCTCATTGATTCATCCTGCATGAAAAACAGAGGGGAGACGCTTATCAAATTATATCAGGCTTTGCAATTTCCCTATTATCTTTCTATTATCCCTCTTCCTGTTCCAGAAAAAAATACATGCAAGAGTTGCTTTCTTCATATTCTTTATCGGCTATTAGGTTGAAATGAAATTAAATAGAAGCCAATGCTTTTGCTCAAAGCATCATTACTCCCTCCTTTTCCCTTTCCTTGGAAATCAAGTCTCATTCCATCACAATGACACTTCATTAAAATGTGAACCCATGCAAGTTCAACTCTGTCACAAGAAATTTGAGCTCAAATGTCAAAGTGTCAAACACTTCTGACTCTTCCTATGCAGGAAAGCAATTAAAAACTCATCCATTTTAAACTTATTAAAATTATTCTGAAAGACAGGAATAGTAAACACTCTCAACAGTGGAACTTTAGTAACAGTCCATATTTATACACATATACATTTAGACATAGATGTGTGTGTGTGTAATTAAACTTCTGTGGTTCTGTTAATTAAATATTTTAAATAGCTGAACAGATTTTCAACAGATTTATGGTAAGTTTGAGACGGCTAAAATAAAATATAGGCTACATACCAGTTGGGCAGGAGATTCAATGTTGGGGTTAGGGTGGGGGAGGATCTCAAAGATTCAAGCACCCTTCCCCCAGAAAGCTGAAAACTGAAGTAAGAGAGTAAGTACTGTGACCATGAAATAAGAGAGAGAGAAAAACAGAGGTTTCAATCACAGATCCTACAATGAAATTTACAAGACCAGATGAATTTCAAGCATTGATTGCAACAAGCTGCTTTTTGTACAGGTAACACTATAGAAAATACAATGAGTAGCAACAGGTTTCTATTTAATGATTGATGAATCTCCCCAGGAACATCAACAGGGCACCCAGTTTAAGTATTAGTGGTGTATGCAATGTTTGACACTACCTCAGTCCCGAAAAGAATAGACTGTTGCATCTATCTATCTGGAAGAGATTTAAATCATCACTAGGCTAGAAGATGTGGTTCTGAGAAGAATTCTGTATCAGAAATATGGCCACTCCTAACACCACTAAAGATAGTAAAGGTTTATTTTCAGCAGGATCATTGAGGTTTAACATTCCATTCATTACTATTTCCAGTAGTCATGGATTTTTAAAATAATAAAATCCTGCAGGTCAGAGCATCCATCACACTCAGATAGGAATTGGTTGATTTACAGGGGCAGCAAACCATGCCTTAAAGAGAACACAAGATTCTATTTGAAAGCTGTAAATCTATGTGATTCTGCTATAGGAAAGGTTCTATGCACCCATGCTGCATGAGAGGCCAGTGCAGAGCTTTTGATAAACACTAGTCTTAACTATAGTATTCAAGCTGTCAGCATTTTTTCTAGATGCCTCATCACCAAAATGAAGGATTTGAATAGGTGGGGATACACAAAATGTGTACAGTACAATTTTTTCCAAAAAGAATCGAGAGAATAACCATAATGTGTGGCACTATATTTTAATACAAAGAAAATCTGTCTTTGGAAACGTTCAGCATGCCAATCAAGTATCAAAGTGATTATACACATGTTGAAAGACCTTGGCAAAATGCAAATGAGATGAGGCAAGGAGAGGAGAAAGAGCTGGCTTAAACACCCTCAGAGAGGCAGCCCCAAAGAAGATGAAAATGTGGGGATCAGGAAGAGGAAGATGGAGTAGCTTTATGTACCACAAAGAAATCTGACTTTCTGTTTGAGATGAGGAGGCAATCCATTCTCTACATTTTCCTGTCTAAAGAAGCTTGGACATCCAGACAAAATTAGACCACTCCCATTCTCAGATTGAGATGAGGAGGTAATGCATTCTCTACATTTTCCTGTCTGAAAAAGCTTGAACATCCAAACAAATTTAGACCACTCCCATTCTTAGTACTTAAAAGAACTCAGGATTTAATCCCCAAATGTTTGAACACATAAATGCAAAAACTGAGTACCTACATTGCAGAATGGCTTATGAATTTGTCCTCAATGTACTCAAATCTTTCTGAATGTAATATATTTCATAAGACAAGCTTAGAAATCAAAGCTCTTTGAATGAATGTTACCCAACTCCGTAAATGTAAGCCTGTGTCCCAGTCTACGTCTCAAAGGGAAAAACAATAGTAAAATGTAGCTGGATAAAATTATCGGCCCTGTATAATATTAGACTCCAAAATTGGACAAGACTTTGATGTTCACAAATTCAATGCAGATGGCATTGTTTTAACTTCCCTATTAGAGGGCCAAACTCAAAGAATCTGATATTTTACTCAAGTACAGAACTGAAGCTCCCTGAGGACAAGAACTGAAAAATGATTCATTTTTTAATTCCCTCCAACACCTAGCAGAACATATTTAACATAGTAGGTGCTAAAACATCCACAGAAAGAGTAAATCCATTTGACAAACAACTTCATTATAACCACAGGCAGACATCTGGAGAATGTAGTAGTCAAGATTTAAAATCTTTCTTCATGAAGGAGCCCACGTTCACTTTGCTAGTGGAAAAAGAGTGCAACCAGAGAAAGTAGAACATTTTTTCTCTGATATGATCTTTGACATGTCTGTCTATGCCTCCATTTCTTGTGGATGACCCTCAAGGGCACTTCTGAACATAAAGAAACAGCTTATTTGTATTAAAGTACAAGCCACTGAGAAGATGCTTAGTTTCTTTATGGGTGGTTCTTTATGTTCTGCTGGTCAGGGATTAAACAACTAATTTAAATGCTGAATCTGTGTATTGAGGCAAGGAGTGGAGGAGTTCTGAGGGTCTTAAGATTTTTCTGTACACATTCTATTTGTGTATAATGCCTTCTATGTTTTGAAAAGATGTTTTACTGTGGAAATTAGGGGGATGGATTTCATGGGGAAAAATTACTAAAGGAGGATTTTCAAAGTGCTCAGTTCTAAAACAGGAGACATATATGTAAACGTAAGTGTTATACACAGTGTGAAGTATCTGTGTTGAAGTACTGAGACCATATGTAGCTCAGGAGAGAGAGAAATTAATTCTGTCAGCTGGGCACAGTGTCTCACGCCTGTAATCCCAGCACTTTGGGAGGCCGAGGCGGGTGGATCACTTGAGCTCAGGAGTTCGACGCCAGCCTAGCCAACATGGTGAAACCCCATCTCTACAAAAAAAAAAAAAAAAAATACAAAAATTAGCCAGGTGCAGTGGCACGTGCCTGTAATCCCATCTACTTGGGTGGCTGAGGCAGGAGAATCACTTGAACCCGGGAGGTGGTGGTTGTAGTGAGCCAAGATGGCGCCACTGCACTCCAGCCTGGACTACAGAGCAAGACTCCATCTCAAAAAAATAATAATAATAATAATTTAATTATATTAGAAATTAACTGTCAAAAAGTGAATAGAACTGCATAGGGCTGGGGGTTGAGAGAAAATGAAGGGTGACTGTTAATGGGCATGAGTTCTTTTAGGGGTGAGGGAAATGTTCTGAAGTTGGTTGTGGTGATGGTCACACAACTCTGTAAAAATACAAAACCATGAAATTGTACACTTTAAGTGGGTAAATTTAATCTCAATATAAATATAAATTTATTATATCTCAATAAAGCTGCTTTTTAAAGGTCAATAAAAAAAGAGAATGGGAAGACTCAGTAGAGTTGAAGAGTGTGTTAAAGAATGAACAGGTGTTAGCCAGGTTGGGATAGGGGTGGTGGGGAAGGAAGGGTAGTCATTTAGGCAGATGGAAAAACACGTTCAAGGACACAATGAAACAGCATGACATGAACAGGGAACTTCCAAGTGGTTCAGTATTGAAACAGAGTAAAAATGTGAAAGAAAAAACTAGAAAGATGAGGCTGTAAAAGTGAGGCTGAGAGGTAGCAGGAAGGGGCCAATTCATGCAGTCTTTTCACCAGCGAGGAGGGCTTGGCCTTCATGATGGAGCTGGTGCCCCGTGACTGGCATTCCACAGCCAGGCGTTTCCTCCTATTACCTCCTGTCTCCTTAGGGACTTGTTCCGTGAGTTGCTTCAGCTGACTCTCCATCATCCTCTATAAACCTGTTTCCATTTCCCTGTCCCTGTTTTCCTTCTACCACTCTCTAAGACACTTTTCTGGAAAGATCAGTTTATGCCTAATGCCTCACCTTCTCACCTCTTGTCCACTTCACAATTCATTGCAAGTAGATTTCTGCTCCAATATCCCAATGAAACTGTTGTAGCAAAAATTGGCAGTCCCTTCTGATTCTCAAATCTACAATGCATTGTTCAGTCCTTTTCTTACCTGTTCACTTTGGTTCTTTCTGAAACTCTTTACTCACTTTCACTGTGTGATACCTCTTCATTGTCAACCTACTTCTCTTACTATTCCTTCTGAATATCCTCTGTCTGCTCCTAAAAGTCAGCATTCTGTAAGGCTCAACTTTAAGTCTTCTCCTCTTCTCATACCTTCTAAATTCATCTTATTCACTCTTATGATGTTAATTATGACTTATACATAGATGTCAACCCAAGGTGGGATCTCAATTCTAGTCAATGTTGTCCATTGCCTACTTGGTATCTCCAGATGGTTGCATTCACTAAATATTATTGAATATGATATGCCAAAGTTTGTGCTGTTGTGCCATGACTACCACAAATAATAAGACACATCTCCTGCCCTTGGGGTCTCTTAGGCTAGTGGAAGAAGCTGAAACCCTACGGTTAAGGATACTTATCATAGGAACCTAGAGGAACAGCAGTGACCCCAGTCCTGGGAACCAGTGATGTCTTGGTAGAAGAGGTGGTAATAAGCCTTAAAGCCTGATAAAGAGGAAAGCACCACTTGGGGACAAAGGGAAAGGGCATTCTAAGCAAACAGCAAATGCACAACTGCAAGGAGCAACTTGGAGCATGCAGCAGAGGAAACTCAGTGGCTGTAGGCACTGCAAATTAGTGTGTACACAGAAACTGAAGCAAGTGAGGCTGGAAAGGGAGGCAGAGGCAAAACCACAGAGGGTCTTCAAGGTAGAGTAATATTAAGGGCATTGGCTTTATCCAGTTGTGTAGATGATGGGAGTGTGTATAGCTGATGAATGATGAGAGTGAAGTAGTTATATCCACCTTTTACAAAGAGTATAAAGTGCTCACAGAATGGAAGACAGGTTGGGGACAGAGGGAAAGACTGGAGACAGGAACCAGGAAGAAAGCAACTAGGGATACATATTCATTTCCATCTTCTTTGGTACAGCTGTTGATAGCCATGAAGATAAAATGAGCCTATCATGTCTACTGGGGCCCAATTTTTTTCTGTCTCATACACACATACCATTAAATATAAATACAGTTCACTTTGGGTAGTCATTGAAAAATTTCTACTTTCCAGAGGCTCCAACACTGAGCATACATCTACATGATTAACATTAGCATTGTACAGATGGAGTAAAATTTCTTGTCAATGTTTAACATAGTTTGCTGTTTTCCACATTGAATCCCAAATAAGCACACAAGCATCTATTCTGCATATTGGCACTCCAATGTAGCAAGTCAATCTATGTAAACAGCAGTAAAAATGGTTGCTTATACTCACTGTGAATGTTGGGCAGTCAGAGACATTCAGCTCTTGCAAGTTCCTACAGTGGCCTGAAGGAAATAAGTTATACATCACTAAACTACATATTGCAAATGTTTAAACAGAGTTTTTCTATCCTACATTGAATGCAGTGTATTCATTAGAAAACAAACAAAAACCTTGGCAAGTAACATGTTCTAAGTATATGGTTTCTTTTCCGAGAAAAATGACTTTTTTGGGCTTCAGAATTAAAATACATAGACATGTTTATTATTGTTTGAGGATTATAGGAGTAAGGGGAAAAGAGAAAAATACTACTGTGGGAAAAACACTATATACTCAGAGCTTTTAGCTTGAAAGCACTTGAAGAAAACCAATCTGGTTTTTTGTGCCTGCTTTTTTATTTTTTTGTTTTCATTTAACATTTTATTATGAAAATTTTCAAACATATACAAAAGTGGAAAGAATTGTACAATAAATAATCTATATAGCCACTGCTTGGATTCTATTTTTTACTGTATTTGCTTTATCATATATCCACCCACTCATTCATCTCTCTATACATCCCTTAATCATCTTATTTTTGTATGCATTTCAAAGTAAGTTGCAGACACTAGTATACTTACCCCAAATACTTCAACATGTATATCATAAATAATTCAGCATATATAATAATAAACAGAATAGTTGACATGATTTTGTTTAGGTCAGACTTATATAAAATTTATAATGAATTGTAAATAGACAAGTGGAAGGTCAGAAAGTCTAACTGACTAGCTCTGGGACCAGAGGCCAGTGCACAGCTTATAATCTCTCGGGGAAAATGAGACATGTATACAAACAGTTAGATGGCAAAGTGCTTCACAACCAGTGCCCTGCATCTCAGTGGACAGTAAGTAAAACTCCAAATCTGAGACAGAAGAGAAGCAGCTAGGGAGGCTACACAAACCAGTGACTGGGAGGAATGCTTGAAGCAAAGAAAAGGGAAGGCATTCTAGGTGGAGACCCCATGAAGCAGGAAAACTCCAGGCAAGAGGGCGATTCTGGTGTTCAAACTGTCACAACGAATAGAAAACACATTTGCTGCTCATAACCACACAGCCCCACGCTAGTAACAACAGACATGCTAGTAGTTATAAATCCATTTTGAACATTTCTTCCTTTGCCAAGAATGGACTGCATCCTAAGTGATATATGCAAACCAGAAATACTTTCAGAATTTTAAAAAGTGAAAACAATTGTTAAAAATCTGCACATCCTGGAAGTCCTCAATAATATTTAATAAGGAGAAAATAGATTTCCCAAGCAATATAAGTTTACAAAATAAATGTTCTTACAGAATACAGTAGTTATTCTGTTTGTTTGTTTCATTTTTTTGAGACAGAATCTCACTCTGTCACCCACACTAGAGTGCAAGTGGCACCATGTTGGCTCACTGCAGCCTCAACCTCCCAGGCTCAGGCGATCCTTCTACTTCAGCAACCCCCACTCCCATCCCCAAGTAGCTGACACTACAGGTGCATACCACCATGCCTGGCTAATTTTTGTATTTTTTGTAGAGACGGGGTTTCCCCATGCTGCTCAGACTGGTCTCCTGGGCTCAAGAGATCTGCCTGCCTCAGCCTCCCAAAGTGCTGGGATTGCAGGCATGAGCCACCGCACCCGGCCAGAATAGTTATTTGAGAGTAATTCATCAGTTCAACAAATACTTAACAAGGAAATATAGCAGTTAACAAAACAGACAAAAATATTTTCCCTTAAGGAGTTTACTTTCTAGTGGGGAGAGACTAACAGTAAACAAAAGAAGTTAAATACCGTATCTACTTTGACAGATGGTGATAAGTGCTATGGAGAAGAAATAAAACAAGAAAAGGGATTGGGAGCACCCAACAAGTGGGAGGAAGTGTGATTTAAAATAGGGCTGAACAGGAAGTTTTCACTGAAAAGGTAACATTTGAGCCAAGACGTGCAGGAGATAACAAGGACAGTGCCATTTACTCCAAGCATCTCTGGAGCCCACACCCAACATGGTTGGTGACTGGGAGACAGAAAAGGATAGGAGAAAAAAAAAAAAAAAAAAGCTCAGGAAGACAACCATTCAAGTCCTACCCTTGTGTGTGCATCTCAAGGCTATGTTCTTTTAAAAGAAGGAGAATTCTTTTAATTTCTTAAATCCGATGTGATGATGAACCACAGGCTTCAGTTTCAATCATGCTGAGTCCTAACATTTGTGACTACTTCCGCCGGGGTGGCCACTGTGAAGCATCTTTTGCACATGAGCCTATTTTATCCTCCCAACAATATTAGGAGGTACCCTTGGTCCCGTTTTACAGATGCTGAAGATGACCTGGGTTGATATACTTAAGCAGGTAAGAGAGCCTTGATTCAAACACAGGGCATAAACATTCAGCCTCTAACCCAGACAACTAAGAGGGGAAGAAGCTTTCTATGTCACTGTTCTGTGGAACTAGAAGGCCTTTGCCTTAAAAAGTCTGTTCTTATCTGTCAGTAATACAGTGCTTGCAATGGGCCTTAACTTTTAATATATATTTTTTTCTCTTTCAACCTAGGGACTCCACATACCCCAGCTGGGTCTCATTGTTCCAGAACTGCATTAGTTAAGATTACCCAAACTTGGATTTCAAAGGAATACTTTCATTGTTCCGTCTGTAACACGAAGTAATTGGGGCCAGCTGGATGTCAGGATGCGTGTGGTTACCATTGTAATCTTGCTCTGCTTTTGCAAAGCTGCTGAGCTGCGCAAAGCAAGCTCAAGCACTGTGAGAAGCCGAGTGAATCATGGCCGGGCGGGTGGAGGCCGGAGAGGCTCCAACCCAGTCAAACGCTATGCACCAAGCCTCCCGTGTGACGTGTACACATATCTCCATGAGAAATACTTAGATTGTCAAGAAAGAAAATTAGTTTATGTGCTGCCTGGTTGGCCTCAGGATTTGCTGCACATGCTGCTAGCAAGAAACAAGATCCGCATATTGAAGAACAACATGTTTTCCAAGTTTAAAAAGCTGAAAAGCCTGGATCTGCAGCAGAATGAGATCTCTAAAATTGAGAGTGAGGCGTTCTTTGGTTTAAACAAACTCACCACCCTCTTACTGCAGCACAACCAGATCAAAGTCTTGACGGAGGAAGTGTTCATTTATACACCTCTCTTGAGCTACCTGCGTCTTTATGACAACCCCTGGCACTGTACTTGTGAGATAGAAACGCTTATTTCAATGTTGCAGATTCCCAGGAACCGGAATTTGGGGAACTACGCCAAGTGTGAAAGTCCACAAGAACAAAAAAATAAAAAACTGCGGCAGATAAAATCTGAACAGTTGTGTAATGAAGAAGAAAAGGAACAATTGGACCCGAAACCCCAAGTGTCAGGGAGACCCCCAGTCATCAAGCCTGAGGTGGACTCGACTTTTTGCCACAATTACGTATTTCCCATACAAACACTGGACTGCAAAAGGAAAGGTTTGTACTTTTCTTACTTCTTCATTTTCATGAATAACTTGAAATGCTCTTTGAATCTTATAATCCTCCCTACACCCCACCATGTCTTGGAATTCTCGATGTCACTTCCACCAGAAACCTTTCCCCATTGGCAATGGAATTTACCCCAAGTTTTTTTGGGGTCCAGACTCAAGGCAGTTGGTAATTAAAGGACAATGACAAGAGGGAAGGAGGTATCCTCAGTAGGGCAGCCATTTGGGTTCTACTCATTTGCACATCGCAAGCTGTCACTGTAAGGAGTTCCTTTCATCTTAAATCCAATTTAACTTAGGTAGGTAAACCAAGGGGTATGAAAATAAGTACAAATGCCATCTATATAACCTGACTTACACTGATTAAAGTCGAAACATGGTGTGCATCTGTGAGAAGATAACCTCAAAGAGAAAACATCTGCAGAACAGGACTGTGAGAGCACTCTGAAACAGAGTGAAAGTGATGGCGCTTCTGTATTTCTTATCATTTAGTCCCAAGGTTTTAATAAATGCTCCTTTTTTTTTGAGATGGACTGTCGCTCTGTTGCCCGGGCTGGAGTGCAGTGGCACGATCTTGGCTCACTGCAACCTCCACCTCCCGGGTTCAGGCACTTCTCCTACCTCAGCCTCTCAAGTAGCTGATTTTAATAAATGCCTCTTAACGTCCTATATCTTAATTATTTCCAAATTACCCAGAATAAAACAATAAAAATTTAAAGAACTAAATTTAAAATATTTAACCTAACTATGAGACTAAGGAAATCTTTCTAGAATATTACCTACTTCCTGCAAATCATTACTGGGTTTTGCAACCGATGCAATCTTGTGCTAGTATTATGCAGGATTTGCACATGCAAGATAAAGTCATGAGCTAAGAAAACAGATGGGAGATTTCAGTAATGCTCTTGACATGTTAGTGAAGACTGATGTTCTCAAAGTGTGGTCTGGGAACTGCTAATCTACCCTACAATAACGAACCATATAACAATGTCTATATGTTTCATTTCTGGCATGGTTTAATAACTTATTTGTAATATTAAATTAAAGCCAGATGTCATTAAGTGAGGTTCATATACAGCATGGTATCATTTCTTCCATTTATTTTGGAAAATTTTGCTATGTTTTGTTTCTTTAAGGGCAAGAGAAAGGGAAAGTTCAGAGAGGAGGTCCTGGCTCCTCCCAAGAGAATGTTAGGCAGGAATTTATTAACATTGTCAGGCAACCTGAACCAGAAGTAAATTTGTCCACTTACCAGCAAAGTCATGCTCAAGCCTTGCCCCACCGCCCCACTCCCCCGCCCCCCACCCCAACTGTAAAGATGGCACCTGGTTAGATCCCACAGCAGCCATGTGGCACAGGGAGGTTTGCATACCAAGACACCCTGTGAACGGTATATAATTCAGTCCCATAGGAGAGCAGTTACATACAGCGTCATAACCTGGGACGTGCCATTCTAGGCTCTAGGTACCCACACACATGCTGTTTATAACTTTCAGGAAGACAGTAACATACCCATTTACAGATGAGGAAAATGAGGCTCAAAGAGGTTCAGTCACTTGACCATGGGTCTCACAGGTAAGTAGCAAAGCTAAGAAGTGAATCTTGGTCTACCTGAGTCAGAGCCTATGTGCGCTCTCCAGAATTAACATGAGCATATTCAAACAATCAGCTGCCTCAACAATGCAAGCATTAGGGAATTTCGAAGAGTAAGTAAATGTAGTTTTTCTGTAGCCAGAGTGGGTAGAATTTCCCGGATATTGTTATGCTGAGTCCTTAGTGCTTCATGCTGAAGAGCATGTTTATTAGAATTTCCTTTGTGGTGCTTAGATTGAAAACTGGAATTACATATTTTTAATACTAATACAAAGCTACTCTCCTAGATTTTAGTTAGAATACTTGATATTGCTGAGGATCTAACCTCAAGCTACAGTGAATTTGCACTTGTTGTATCAGGTGTAAATGAGAAAAGTAAATAGTATTAAGTTTATTAATTATCTGAGAAAAATACCATCTACACAAGATTTAAAACTTCTACAACGAGACTACACTGTGTTCTAAGAAGAGATAACATGTGAGGAAATATCTCTTTTTCACTGCTTTTATGCTCTTGGGCCATTCCCTCCCCCAATGAGCCTATTTCTGCTTTTGTGTTTTTTCCTTTTTTCCCATAATATTTTTATCTTGAAAAACATCAGCTTATAAAAATATAAGTACATTTTTATTGCTTTCTTTCTTCAACTTATTGTTGTCTAAACACAACCTTCCAGAAATGCCCCATAAATTCATACCCCCTGCTTTAAAAATACACATCATTTACTGAAACACAATATAAATAAGGTTTCATGACATATACACTTAGCATATATAATATTGGGTCATCAAAGAACAACTTAAGTTTCTCCAAGTGTTAATGACTACGTAATTCAGAGCCTATTATTTTAGATTATAAGACGAAGGGTAGGCCAGGTGCGGTGGCTCATGCCTGTAATCCCAGCACTTGGGGAGGCTGAGACAGGCGGGTCACTTGAGGTCAGGAGTTCGAAACCAGCCTGGCCAACAAGTTGAAACCCCATCTCTACTAAAAATACAAAACAAACAAACAAACAAAAAATAGCCAGACATTGTGGCGGGCACCTGTAATCCCAGCTACTTGGGAGGCTGGGGCCTGAGAATCGCTTGAACTCGGGAGGCAGAGGTTGCAGTGAGTTGAGATTACACCACCGCACTCCAGCCTGGGTGACAGAGCAAGCCTCTGTCTCAAAGGAAAAAAAAAAAAAAAATGAAGGGTAGCTTTGTCTTTTAATACTATCAATACAAATGGTTTTCACTATGGTTTATATAAATCTAGTGATTCATTTCATGATTTTTTGTTATATTGCTGATTTCCATAAATTCAAAGGGAAAAGTCTTGTTTATTAAATTCCCTTTGGTAGTGGCTGCCACAGAGCCATGTGCCTTAGATTGATGATGATAACTGGACTGCAACCTTTGAAAGTGAAAATACACAGAAGTTAAAAATCATGGCTAGAATTCAAGTGTGACAACCTGAGGTTCTGTACAAGTATACCACATACACATGGTCACAAATAGAGAACCTGCATACAGATTCCCCAACTCGGAGTTGAGCCTTGCCCAGCTGACTTGTAATGAGTCAGATGGTGTGTGTAGGGGACCTAATATGTGCCAGTTCAACCACACAGACCTCAATAATCACTATGTATTTTTCCCTTAAATATCTAATGGCAAGAAAAAGAAATCATAGCTTTATTCACTGAGAAACAGGTACTTTGCCAAGAAATCCTAGTTTTTCAAAGGGAATAAATGTGAGACTAATTGAAAGGCATATTTATGCCATATTGAGGTAAATGGATTTGCCAAGAATATGTGAAAGTCGGAGTTTTTAAACTGCTGTTACTTTCACATTGACCAGAATAGTTTACCATTTTTAAGGAGTTATTTTCCTTCTAACATCAGATGGGGGAGAGTCACGCAGGTACATTACCCTTAGCTGCCTCCCAAGTTAAGGGCACAATTTTACTACAGCTTGAACAATAGTTAAGAATTTTGTATATGCAATAAACAGGGCCATTTATGTCTCTTTTCTTACTATTACAAGCTTTCAGAGTACTTCTGAGGTGGCTGACAATCAAGAGAGCCTGCTAAATGAGGAAACTACCTGGAGAAATTTCCTAATTTCCTCCTCAAAATCAACAAGGTTTGGCTGGAGGAGGAGCAAGCTTGTAAGGGGTAATAATCAAGTAAATATGGTATTTGTTGAGGCATTTACCAAGAATTTGGGGTAGCAGTATATATGAAATGTGCATACTGCATAGTACCTGAACTAGAAATAAGGGAATTGATCAAATTCTCCTTCTGGTCTGGGGAAATGTATATTTATATACTCTTCATCAAAAGCAAACACTGTGTATCAGTATTTGCAATTCTCATTCAAGTTCTAAGGTAAAAGAAGTAAAGAATTTTTCTATTCATCAACACAGCAGATGAGATTTTCCTGTGTTTTTCTAAGCCACACTAGGAAAGCCTTTGCTTTGCATTTCCTGGTATTACTTGTGGATGCTATTTTTACCCTGGACTGCTGCTGACAATCCCAAAATGGATTCTGCAGTTTATATTCTTTTTCCAGCACCCACAGATCTGCCACATTGCCTAGGCCGAGTGTCAGAGTGTTCTCATAAACATTTTTTTCTACCCATTTATTTGTGGTTAACCCACTTTAGCTTGCCCTACAATGGTTGCTCTGTCATCCACCCTCATGTCCAGCCCAGCAGATGTGGGTTCAGTAAGCAAGTCCTGATAAACAGGCTGCTTTCTAGAACCTAGGAGGTGCTGACTCTGGTGACAAGGATGACCTACAGGTCTTAATGGCTTTATAGGGCCTTAGTGAGGACTCTGGCTTTCATCACAATGAGATGGGAAGTCACTGGAAGATTTAGCACATGCTAAGGCTTGTTTCATACCAACTTTCTTTGGCTTTAGATATTCCTTACCCCTTTTCTTTAAGAGCTGATTCTTCAATCACACAGATATAATGGTGACCGAGAAAATGGGGGCAAAAAGAGCATAATAACCTAAATATTATTAAATTTTCCAGAGTTGAAAAAAGTGCCAAACAACATCCCTCCAGATATTGTTAAACTTGACTTATCATACAATAAAATCAACCAACTTCGACCCAAGGAATTTGAAGATGTTCATGAGCTGAAGAAATTAAACCTCAGCAGCAATGGCATTGAATTCATCGATCCCAGTAAGTTCCCCTGTATAGCCCCTTCAATGGGTGGCAAGTGTTCTGTGATTTTTTTTTTCCTATGGCAACACTTATATACAGTAAATTTAGTTTAAAAATAACTGAACTAAACTAAATAATAAAATACCAGTTTTAATTAAACATGACACTTATATTAGGAGTTGTTTGGCACTCAGAGAAATACTTGCCAAACTGCTGCTTTATGAAGTATGTAATACCACATATTACTACCATTTATAGTTAGCCCAAATAGTGTGTTATAGAATAGATTTTTAAAGTAATATATGGCAAATGGTCAGTAGTGTGCTAAAATGTAGTGATTTTTTTTTTTTTTTGAGATGGAGTCTCACTTTTGTTGCCCAGGCCAGAGTGCAATGGTGTGATCTCAGCTCACTGCAACCTCTGCCTCCTGGGTTCAAGCAATTCTCCTGCCTCAGCCTCCCAAGTAGCTGGGATTACTTACAGGCATGTGCCCACCGTGCCTAGCTAATTCTGTATTTTTAGTAAAGATGGGGTTTCATCATGTTGGTCAGGCCGGTCTCGAACTCCTGACCTCAGGTGATCTGCCCACCCTGGCTTCTCAAAGTGCTGGGATTACAGGCATGAGCCACCGCACCTGGCCAAATGTAGTGATTTTTATTTATTTATTTTTTTTTGAAAAGAAGTCTCTCTCTGTCGCCCAGGCTGGAGTGCAATGGTGCAATCTAGGCTCACTGCAAGCTCCGCCTCCCGGCTTCATTCTCCTGCCTCAGCCTCCCAAGTAGCTGGGACTACAGGCACCCACCACCATGACCAGCTAATTTTTTTGGATTTTTAGTAGAGACGGGGTTTCACTGTGTTAGCCAGGATGGTCTCGATCTCCTGACCTCGTGATCTGCCTGCCTCGGCCTCCCGAAGTGCTAGGATTACAGGCGTGAGCCACCATGCCCGGACTAAATGTAGTGATTTTTAAAGGGAAATTCAAATTTGGAATTTTCTTTGCTATTCATTAAGCCCCATCTTGTTTAGAATAAATTAGAAACAAACTTCTAAGCACTAAGCTCATAAATTAGGATAAAATATGCTCAAACCAGAGCCAGACATATTATATCTAGTTCTAGATCAAGACCAATTCTCTTTCCCGTCCTTCAAATCTCTTCTCCATTTGCTAAGCAAAGCCACTGGCGAAAATGAGCTTGGTAAATTAAGTAAACACATCGGATTTGGAAAGAACTGAGAATTACTGCAATATTGACCAGATTTATAACATATATCACACAAGTGCTTTCACTAGGCTACTTCAATTTGAAAAGTTCTAACCATGAAAATGATTATTAAAATTATTAATAATGTAATGTAATGTTATAAACATTTTGAGTACAATTGTTTTCCCTGCTTTTCTTTGTGATAATCTAATAGCATTAATAGATCATTAGAATTTTTTTTTTTTTATTTTTATTTTATTTTTTTATTTTTTTTTGAGACGGAGTCTCGCTCTGTCACCCAGGCTGGAGTGCAGTGGCCGGATCTCAGCTCACTGCAAGCTCCTCCTCTCGGGTTCACGCCATTCTCCTGCCTCAGCCTCCCGAGTAGCTGGGACTACAGGCACCCGCCACTTCGCCCGGCTAGTTTTCTGTATTTTTTAGTAGAGACGGGGTTTCACCATATTAGCCAGGATGGTCTCGATCTCCTGACCTCATGATCCGCCCATCTCGGCCTCCCAAAGTGCTGGGATTACAGGCTTGAGCCACCGCGCCCGGCCAGATCATTAGAATTTTAACACAATAAAAGTGAAAAATTAGAATGAACATTCTGGAGCCACAAGGGCATATTTTAGAATTAACATCTTTTTAAAAATTAGAAAATCATAATTTTTTAAAATTTCCCAAGGGACAGCAGTATGCTACACTTACACCTTAGCCTGTTACAGATGATGCTAACTTGGGAGTATGTTTGAACTGTGAAGTCAAAAGCAATTTTCATTTCTCAGTAAATGAGAATACTACAGACACCCTTCCCCCAAATGAAGTAAGCATTATATTAGTGTGCAAGTCAGTCACTGGTAGCCAGTGCTGTGTCCACAAAGCCAGGGCACAGGGTAAAGAATCTGGAAGTGGAGACGCTTTCTTGCAAGAAAAACTCATTTCGACCCCCTATGATTCCATCTCCAACCTGACCAATCACCACTCCCCACTTCCCAAGCACCCACCTAGCAAATTATCTTTAAAAACTCTGATGCCCGAATGCTCGGGGAGACTGATTTGAGTAATAATAAAACTCTGGTCTCCCACACAGCCAGCTCTGCGTGAATTACTCTTTCTCCACTGCAATTCCCGTCTTGATAAATCGACTCTGTCTAGGCAGCGGGCAAGGTGATCCCATTGGGTGGTTACAAACTAAAGAATCGCAGGACAAACAAAAGCTATTCCAAAGGTCCTTGGGCAAGTGTCTGATTTCCTTCTGCTGTCATCTACAAGCAAAGCCGTAGTTTACCAACTATCAATGCAAACCAAGTTTTAAAGCTGTCTCAAAAAAAAAAAAAAAGAGAGAGATTATAATAGTTATATGTCCTAAGTTAAATGTATTAAAGTAATGAGTAACAGTTACAACAAAACTAGTATATAAATAAAACTTGAGAAAAATGACAAGACAATGCAAAGAGATAGATAATAGTGCAAAATGGACTTGCCTTGCTTCTACTGATGTTTTTCACATGTTTTCCATAACTGATACTTTTCATCAGTTGTGGAATTGCCGTAATTGCAGGGATTCCTTTTCTGTCCTTAGGATCCCCTGAAGGTCTTTTAATCTTGTTCACCAAATGTGTGCTCCTTGCTGACACAAAATGGTCTCTATCATCAGTGGTGGTACTCTCTTTTCCCTCTTTGTTCAATTCAATCTCAGGAACATATTTTCTACATTAATAAATATTTATTAAGCACCTACCAAATGCCAAGCACTTTCCTGGAACAAAAAGTTCTTTTGAAACAAAAAAGTATCTCAGCAGTTAAGGCAAAATAACCTAAAGAAGTTTTAAAATGAAAGGTCTCCTATATTTCAGGGTCTTTGGGATGAAACCCTACAAGTAGCCTTACTTGAATGATTTTTGCTGGTAAGTATACAAATGCAGTGGGAGTCGCTAGACTTTAAAAGACGTGAATATCATACAAAATGCCAGATATTGTTGTGGAAAAGAGAAAGAAGATACCCTACTAGGGGGTTTTTACCTCCTTTAAGAAACAGACGAAAACTAGTTTTCCCAAGTGCCTGAATATATATGGTTTAAGTAACAATATGCACTTTCAAAATAAAATGTAGGAATGTTTACATATGCTTTTAATCTCAAAGTCTAATGTCTTGAGAAAAGTAAATCTGTGAGATCACTCACTCACAGAATTTTAGCAAATAGAAAAATATCCAGTATCTTCAGAACACAAGGGCTGATCTTTTGTCCCCTACCCCCAAGACATTGCTTGGTACCAAAATAGAAAGTTATTTTTTTAAGGGGGAATTATGGGTTTTTTCTGAGAACAGATAATATGAAAATAGTTAATAGTAATGGTATGATCACATATTTTCCTAATTCAAAATAAGGACGCTATGCTCTACAAGGGTATTTTAAAACAATAATGAGATAATGTTTGAAATAGAAACAAAATATTTGTATTTCTGGAGTATCTGGCTGGTCCATATCAACTGGAATACAGATGACCCAAGTGTAGACTTCTTTGCTCTTAGAGGGGGAAAAAAGCTTTTTGTTGTTTTATTTTCAGTTATATTTTGTATTGGTTTTAATTATCCAACCTCCAGCAAAATTAAATACATATGGATTCAAAGCTGATAGCTACCTAGTTTGCAAAAATACAACCAGATGTTTTCAAAATGTTGGAAAAAATTGTTTGTTTTGGGATTCTACAGGAATAGAACCCTTCCCCCAACACTGGGAAAAGTTTGTTTTCTAGGCATTTTCAGGGTTACTGATATCCCAGGGAACTGTCAAATCACCACCCAGCACATTTTTCATTTTTATCTGCACTTGTCTTACATGTGAAATATTTTCTTAATTCATTTCTCTTTTTTGTAGCATCTTTTTTCCCCAAGTATCAAAAAATAAAAATAAAAAATACATGAGCCCAAAATACATTTTTAAAAGCTAACTTAAAACTGAATATTGTATTCTAGTAAAACTAATCAAGGGAAAAGCTTTGAGTAACAATATATTTCACAATTTTGCAGTCAGACACGTTTACAATGGAGAAATATAATTAAAAACAAAACCTTCCTTCAATCCAGAAACTCTCTCCATAAAGGTGGTAATGAAAGAAAACACTTTCATTATTGACTAAGCATTAAACTAGAATGTGATGCATATCACAGGCAATCCACTAAGAGACTGCAAAGACTCTTGCCCCTATGGAATCAGGCAGATACCACCCATTACAGGAATCTCGCGCCTATGTAGCCAAGCAGATACCACCCATTACATACACGTTTTCAGGACAAACAATAATGAGTCTGTAAGGAAGATTTGACAACACCTTTTGTCACACAAAATTCATCCTAACTTTACCTGATAAATGGGGTGACCATCTGTGTTAGCTTATTGGCCTTATTCAGAGAAAAATAAATTTCTGTCTGCATGACAGGAGGTAGTTTTGCAACCAGAAGCAAGTTCTCGCCAAAGTTAGGACCCCACCCTCCCACCAGAGCTGGGAGATGGCGGTACCATCTTCCTTGATGTTTACATTTCAAAGAGATAGCTCCCAGGTCCTTGAAAAAGGCATTCTTGCATCATAAAGGTGACAAAAAGCCTATCTGGTCTTCAAAAGGATTTAAAGACATTTCAAAGGGAGGAGAAAGTACTTACAGTTAAAAGTTTTCTAGAGTAAAAGCTCTGGGAAGAAGAAGGGAAGAGAAATCTCTTTATTTTCAAAGGGGAAAATTAAGCCTCTTTTTAAAACTTGTATTTGTCCTTTTGCTATACCATACAGTGATTAACTCAATTACTCAGGCTCAATAAATATTTTCTGTTTCCAGCTGCTTTTTTAGGGCTCACACATTTAGAAGAATTAGATTTATCAAACAACAGTCTGCAAAACTTTGACTATGGTGTATTAGAAGACTTGTATTTTTTGAAACTCTTGTGGCTCAGAGATAACCCTTGGAGATGTGACTACAACATTCACTACCTCTACTACTGGTTAAAGCACCACTACAATGTCCATTTTAATGGCCTGGAATGCAAAACGCCTGAAGAATACAAAGGGTGGTCTGTGGGAAAATATATTAGAAGTTACTATGAAGAATGCCCCAAAGACAAGTTACCAGCATATCCTGAGTCATTTGACCAGGACACAGAAGATGATGAATGGGAAAAAAAACATAGAGATCACACCGCAAAGAAGCAAAGCGTAATAATTACTATAGTGGGATAAGGTAGAAATTGTTCTCATTGCAATTAGTTTTGTATTTTCTATACTGGTGTTAGAAAACATATGTTTACATTTTGATTAACTGTGTTGCCTATTTATGCAGGGTAATCCAGCTAAAGGAAGCTTTCTTTAATTATGCTAAGTATTATTGTGACTATTATAGTAATCAAGGGAATTGTCATCATGTTTGCCTGTCCATTTGTGGAACAGCATCTGGTGATATGCAATTCCACACTGGTAACCTGCAGCAGCTGGGTCCTAATGATGGCATTAAACTTTCATAATGTCCTGTATAAATGTTTTTACTGCTTTTTGAAAATAAAGAAAAAAAAACTTGGTTCATTTTTACATGCCTTTCAATAGCTGTTTGTGCATAGCTATGTAGCAGGATGAGCCACAGACAAAACTCCTCAGACACCAAGTTAAAGAAGGAAGGGGTTTATTCGGCCAGGGGCATCAGCAAGACTCCTGTCTCAAGAGCCAAGCTCCCCAAGTGAGCAATTCCTGTCCCTTTTAAGGGCTTATAACTCTAAGGGGGTGCGTGTGAGAGGACTGTGATTGACTGAGCAAGCAGGGGGTACACGACTGGGGGCTCCATACACCAGTAATTAGATCGGAACAAAACAAGATAGGGATTTTCACAGTGCATTTCTATACAATGTCTGTAATCTATAGATAACATAACTGATTAGGTCAGGGGTCGATCTTTAACTACCAGGCCCAGGGTGCAGCGCCAGGCTGTCTGCCTGTGGATTTCATTTCTGCCTTTTAGTTTTTACTTCTTTCTTTGGAGGCAGAAACTGGGTATAAGATGATATGAGGGGTGGTCTCCTTCCTTATTCCCCCCTTTTGAGACTTTCACTCATTTTATTAGTGGGAGTTCTCACTTTCATTTTCACTACCCATGTCTTCTTGCAAGACAGATCAATAGTGATTCACATAGTACACTTGTGCTGAAGCATTTTGGTGAACTAAGGTAGCAATGAAGCTTTTTATCATTTGAAGAAGTACAGGTAGCAAACAAGGGAGCAGTAGGCAGGTTCCTATTATTATTATAACTCCTATTATAAGAGTTTTAAATCCTCCTAGCGCTGGGAACCATTTTCCAAACATGGCCCCAGGATCAAATTCATGCCACACTTGCACGGGCACATGTGCCAGTTTTGTCATATCTCTAACTATGTCTTCAACTACTTGCCCTCGATTATCTATATGTAGGCAGCAATTAGTAAGGTTAAATGTCCTACAGACCTCTCCTTCAGCTGCTAGCAAGTAGTCAAGAGCTAATCTATTTTGATAGATAGCATTTTTCATCGAGTTTCTTGCCAGGACAGAATAGTCAAGGCTCTGCCAGTTTTATTAGTGATTATTTTTAATACAGCTTATAACCGTATGATTCAGTTGATCATGTAAATGGGGGTCTGGTATCCCCATGAGCCGTCTTGTGCCTAAGTAGCAGGCCCAAAATATTGTATGATTCTCTCAGAGGGTCACTTATTATTTTTTCAATTTCCTATAGCTATGCTTCTCTTTTTGCGGGGAGCATAGACAGGGAAGCCCAGGAGTTTGCCTGTTTTTATGGGCAGTAGGAAGAACGATGGTTTAATAGTGCCAATAACACAACTACTTGTCCGCTGGTCAGGCAGCTTAGCATAGACTCTATGTCCACATATCCAGCATAGCCCATTGGGGGCCGTCCAGTCCTGGGATTCTGGGTGGGCCTAAACGGTCTGCAACTATGGAAATTTACTGAATGGATTTTTCTCTGTGTGGTTTGAACTCCACCATGTAGTCTTTCTACAGGAAGGGTGAAGTCCTTCTCCACTCTTGCTATACAGTATTGTCTAATGATTGAGGCTTTTAGGACCTAGAAGTGATCAGGGTGATTCTTTTGGGCCAGAAAATTCATCAGGAACTGGGTCCGTAGGTTCTAATTCTTGGGCTTCCTATCTCCTATTACAGTCCCTCCACTTATATAACATGAAGTGACATTCAGAGACTGGGCTACGTGCTCGGCTAATTGCAAAAACAAATTTCTTGTTTTTCATGGAATTTCTGGTACTGGCACTTTTAGTTTATCATAAAAGCTTTGAAATACTGGCTCAGGAGAGTGTTTATAAACTTTTATTCAAACCACGATATTTACTCGAGGATCCAGTCCAGCCCCATTGATTGCTAAGGTCACACGGTCCTCTTTTTTCCAGTGAGGATCTAGGGGATTGGTTATTACTAGCTCTAAGGGGTTACATTGTCCCTTAATATAGGAAGGGCCATTTTTTCCTTTCTGAAGGTGGACTGGATCCTTTTCATTTTTTTATCCAAGTGGCCTAAATGACACAAGACCAGTATTTACATTTATTTCCACATAGTCCTAATTTATGACAGATGTACTTATTTTCTATCAGATAGCCTCTTTTCTAATTAAGAAAACTACACCTTATTTCTAACTTATTACTATTAATGACAGCACAGGCATCAAATTTTAAGGTGACTTGTTTGGGCACCCTTTTTCTTTTTCTGTTTTGGCTAACGCTTTACTCGTATCGCTTATGAGCCCCTACCAGTCTTCAGTTCTTAATCTTATTTTAAAAACTGTGGTCATGGGAGGCTCAGATGGGTCATAATACACATCAGGTTGGTCATTTCCTGGGCTACATACCTTGTATAGAATAACATTATACAAACAAGTTCTTTTTAGAGTTCCAGTACACTTATAATAACCATAAACTAATAGGACCGTAGCAACCTTTTGTCCTACTTGATGTATACACTGGGAACAGCTCTCAGTCTGAGGAAGGTCAGTTGAAATCCTTACTGTACAAGTCCAAACTTTAAGGAAAATGAGTCCCACGATGAATTTCCTCATGCTTCAGCTGTGCATGGACCAGTCGGTTTCCGGGTGTGACTGGGGTAGGGCTTGTCGTCTTCTTCAGAGTTACATTGCAGGGGTTGGCGAAGCTGCTCCCATCCACGTACTGCTCACAGTCTACTGATGTTTAAGGAGGTCTCGGAGGTTGGGCCTGCTAGAATAAACTGAGTCTAACACCTCTACACAGTTATGTTCAACTGGGCTCTCTGATACCGGGAGCAAAGTGGTAGGGTTTAGGGTGTTGCAAACTTCAATGGTTATGTGGGGATTTTCACATAGCACGCTTTGGTGCTTGGTTAATCTAGCATTTGTTAACCAATGATGTCCTTTGGTATTTATTAAAGTTACCACAGCATGGGGGGTCTTTATATTCAGGTTTTGCCTAAGGGTTAGTTTATCTGCTTCTTGTGCTAACAGGGCCGTTGCTGCTAGGGCCCTTAGACCAGGGCGCCAGACTTTGGAAACCCCGTCTAGTTGTTTTGAGAGATAGGCCACTGGCCTTGGCCAGGACCCCACATTCTGGGTTAAAAGTCCAACTGCCATTTTTTCCCTTTCTGACATATAGAGTGTAAAGAGTTTTGTTAGGTCAGGCAGCCTCAGGGCTGGGGCCGACATGAGTTTTTCTTTTAACGCATGAAAAGCTCGTTGCTGTTGGTTGTAATAGATGTAGTTTATCTAATCTACATTTTTACTAACTGTCACCCACCAAAATATTGACTCAAATCCTGCAGCTATTTGATTTTAAGCTTTAAATTGATCTGGTATTCCTAGTGGGACTCCAATTGCGTCTAAATAGACATGAGAGTCGGAAAACCCATAAGGGACTTCTCTCACTTTACGATGTCTTATTTTTTTCCCTTCTGGTTGATGAAATGCCAGGGTGAAAGGGATAGCCAACTGTACTAAAGTACAAGTACCACTCCAGTTATTCAGCAGAGTGCCTGTAAAGGTCCACCACCATACCACCACACATCCGCTCAGGGATGAACAAAGGCTGACTGATTGATAAGCTCCTGAAAATTCTTAAGCTCACTGCATCCTTTCAGGTCTCCAAAGAAGGCTAAGTTTCCTCCCTGTCGTGAGAGACATGAAGTGAACGTAGTGTTGGGAGACAGAGGCTGGATGGCCCTCGGGGGCTGACCCGCAGGGTGCCAGACTTTGGGATGTAACAGAGAGACCTTGGCACGACTTATTACTCCAGGCTGTAGAATCCGGGAAAAGAGCTACTATGCAGCCCACACCTGGTCGACTGGAGGACCACCTTAGCGGAAAGGGGACAATCTGGGCCTCTGGCCTGCCATGTGCACATGCATAACAATTGCTTTTGTTTAACATGCAGATGGAATATTTGATACATTTTAACCAGGCATCTGCATCTTGGTATCCTGTCTTAATTGCTAAAGTTTGTTTTAAGACTTTAACTTCTATGCTCCTCTAGTAAAATGAATGTATGGTTTTAGGAAATAACAAAAACTGGTTGGGGCAGTCCATCCTTGCTCTTTAGTGGTCCACAAAACGTTGGACCAACTATGGCATGAAAGCTCTATATCAGGGGGCAAGACTCCTGGTTGGCACTGGGGTCTTTATTGAAATCTCCCCAGATTAAATAGTCCTTGTTTACTAATGCCCAGTCTGAGGACAGCAGGAGGGACAGAAGTACTTTTCTGAAGTAGACAGCTGTCTTTGACTTGGCAAGTCCCCACAAGGTGTAACAAGGCAAGCATTAAATGCAATAGTTTGAGGAAAAATCAACTTGGTTATGTTAATAACCAGATGGTCAGCAATAGAACGAGGAAAGAAGAAAAAGTGATAGAATAGATGAAAAGAGTTAAATTTTTCTTAGCTTTAGTTTGGTAGGGTTTTCCCCTGGGACTATGGCCCACAACTCTGGAGGAGGTGGTGCTTTCTTGACTCGGGTGTGATGAATCCATCCTCCTTTTTTTTTTTTTTTTTGCTGTACGAACAGCAGTCTTGGTGATTAGCAGCACAAGGTAGGGTCCTTCCCAGGCTGGCTCGAGTTTTTCTTCTTTCCACCTTTCAATGAGAACGTGATCTTCAGGCTGGTGCTGGTTTACCGGAAATTCTAGGGGTGGTACATGTGCTAAAAGACTTTTAGTTTTTTGCTTTTTTTTTTTTGCGAGAAAAGAAAGTGGAAGATAAACTAAGTATATAATTTTTAAGAAACTGACCTTTTGTTTTAAATGTGGGGACCTTGGCAGTGGACTTTATACTCCTTAGTGCCTTTTTAGTGAGAAATTTCCTTTAGCACCTATTTTTATTAGTTTTTAAACCAAAGAAAGCCAAATACCATTTTACATCTAACAATGCTTCTCGTATGATTTTTATACCAGATAAGCTAAATTTTATCTTTATATTAGTGTGTTATTAATGTTAAACCTAATTTTAATAAAATCTTGCAGACATATTTATCTAATTTTTAATGTTTGACCATAAGGTAAGATTTCATAGACTCTTTTTAACCTTCTATAATTTTTGCTAAAGAGCAGGTTGGTGCTTTAAGAAAAACCTGTTATGCTTTTACTTTAATGTCCAGTTCACAGAAAAACTGGGTGATATTTCTTTAACTTTAGCTAATGTTTACACACAGAATTTTCTTTACAATTAATGTTTTAAAACTTGCTTAAACCTTCAAAACAATAATTTTTTAAAACTTTTTAATGTAGGTAAAAATGTACATTCTTATGCCTCTTTATAATCCTTTTACCAAAAGTATATTTTACTTTTCTTATACACCTTGCACATAAACTGTTTTTTTTTTTTCCCAATAGTTTTACATTCAGGAGGCCTAGTTACTTTTAAATTATACAACATTTTTTTCATACATTTTTTAAACACACTTTGTTTATAACCTTTTTTTTTCTTTCATGACTTTTACAGGCAATTTTTCGACGTGCCTCAACTTTCTGACTTATTACAAATATTTCTTTTTTTAAACAACTAGTTAATTTATTTCAGGACAAAAATTTACCATGTAATACTCTTTCTATATAAATTCCGCCCCCCTCCTTTTTTTTTCCTTTTTTTTTTTTTTTTTTTCCTTAGGTTACTTCTGAACTGGTGAGGTGTGCTCACAATGAGGTTTCCTCTAAAAGTTATTTATTTATTTTTACCTTTTTTTTTTGTTAGCAAAGCAGTTGCCGCTACAGATTGAATGCATTTGGGCCATCCGTGGGTTTTTGGGTAAAAGATTTTTGATAGGAAGGTCTCAGTGCTTTCGGATAGAATACGCCCTTGTTTACACTGACAACAAAGTGGTACTGGAGTTTTATAGGGTTACAAGAATACCTTCAATTATCAATTATAGGTTTTAAATTTACCTTGGCTTTTAAAGAAATAGGGTACACTTTTTTTCCTTCTCTCTCTTTCTCTCTTTGACTTTGTCTCTGATTTTCCTTTTGCCTCTGTCTCTTCTCTCTCTCTGCCTCTCTCTTTCTCTGTCTCTCTCTCTTCTCTCTCTCTCCTTGACTCACTCTTTGTCTGTTTCTTCCTCTCTGTCTCTTCCTCTCTCTTTGCCTCTTGTCCTCTCTGTATCTTTCCTTTCTCTCTCTCTGCTGGTCTTTCCTTGCCTCTGCCTGCAGCTTATGCTGCTGTTCTCTCAACCACTGTGTGTTGGGGGTGGGGGGTCTAAAACCAGCTGGTCTGGGTTCCCTGGCTTACAGGTTACCTTGTGCCATACCTTTGAAACAAGGGGCCTGTCCAGGCTTCCTTCTAATGGCCAACCTACCTCTAATGCTGGTCAGTCTATCTTACACAAAGTTTTAAGTTTTCCTGGTGTCATAGTACTACATAGTCTCCCTTAAATCCTTTTTTTGAAATTTTTCAACATAGTTCCTAGCAGGGTGGGCTTACTTGTGCCTAACCTATGCTTCTTTGAGACAAAACACCACGCTCACACCACACGCACACCACAAAACAAAGAACGGGTAAAAAGGGCACACACACAGTTTGGCAGTTTGCACCAAACCAAAATCAAAACCAAAATCAGAGTATCCAGAAATCCAAGCCAGGTCAAAACCAAAACCAAAGTATCAAGCAATCCAAGTCAAGTCAAAAACAAAAACCAAAGTGCCCAGTATAGGCACACCGTGGGTGATCAGGCTACGCTTCCACTCAAATGGAGTAGGCAAGTTCCCAAGACCAATCCTGTCAAGCAATTCAAACCAAGTCAAAACCAAAACCAAAACCAAAGTGCCCTGGGTGATCAGGCCACGCTTCCACTCAAACGGAGTGGGCAAGTTTCAAAGACTAGTCTTACCAAGTTTTAGATGTCCAGACTCCAAGTGCTCATTCCTTCCCGGCGTTCAGCCACTGTGTTGATCCTCCACCAGGGCCTGCCACACACTGTTCTGGCAAGGCGTCCCACCAGGGAAAATGCCTACCTGGGAGCGCTCTCAGGATCGCATAGCTCGGGCTGGTCAGAGTCCCCCGCAGGGATGTTCCACAGGGCAGGTTTAAGCCGCCTAATGAGCTGCCTCAACCATCCGCCATTCACCTTGCTTCCTGGTCAGGGAACCAAGAAATGTAGCAGGACGAGCCACAGACAAAACTCCTCAGACACCGAGTTAAAGAGGAAGGGGTTTATTCGGCCAGGGGCATCAGCAAGACTCCTGTCTCAAGAGCCGAGCTCCCCAAGTGAGCAATTTCTGTCCCTTTTAAGGGCTTATAACTCTAAGGGGGTGCATGTGAGAGGGTCACAATTGATTGAGCAAGCAGGGGGTACATGACTGGGGGCTGCATGCACTGGTAATTAGATCGGAACAAAACAAGATAGGGATTTTCACAGTGCATTTCTATACAATGTCTGTAATCTATAGATAACATAACTGATTAGGTCAGGGGTCGATCTTTAACTACCAGGCCCAGGGTGCAGCGCCAGGCTGTCTGCCTGTGCATTTCATTTCTGCCTTTTATTTTTTACTTCTTTCTTTGGAGGCAGAAATTGGGCATAAGATGATATGAGGAGTGGTCTCCTCCCTTACCTAAAGATGATCAAAATGATTTTATACAAATGCTGCTATAATAAAATGTCATTCCCCACCCCTCTACTTTTTTTCAGTAAGTCATCTTATACATTAAATAAATTTCCATTTCTGATTTATGTGCATTCCAAAATCAGGTCCTGATACATCCAAATTCTCAACCACTCTTCACTGATCCTTGCAAAACACTGTCAAGCTAGACCTGAAAGAGAACTGTCACAAACAGTAAGTAGAGAATGCGAGAATTATGTTGGAAGCTAGTTGGAAGCTAGGACCCTGATTAACAGCTGTAGATGGTGTGAAGCACGAGCCCTGAAGAGGTATAAACACTGGTGAATGTGGAAACATCATTTTTGTTTCTTTTTGTTTTTGTTTTGAGCGGGGTTCACACTGGGAATCCACCTGTCCATGAGAAAGGGCCCTTCCTGATAAGCTAGTATGTCAAGGACCATAAAATAAAGAATGAAATTAGGATTTGGGTGCAGTATTTGGGATGAAGCCAGAATAAAATATAGGAAATAATATGAGGCCACTGAGGGAGGAGGTGGTGCCCAAAAGAAGCCCCGTGATTTGGGTTTGCAGGTTAAAATGAGCTCACCTAGAGAACTAGATCACCAGCAAAAGAGGAAATCAGTGGAGGATTTTAGACCCTGATCCCATCAGTTTGCATTTAGATAGTCATATTCTACAAAGAGAAAAATAAAGTGAAAAGAAATATACACACGTCCTTAGTGAGACACTACTTTTTCCTCTTAATATACAATTTCCTTTCATGCTGAGTTGAATACGTTTTTATTTCTTCTATCAAGGTATTCCTACAAAGTTTAGCAAATAACCACCTTATTTGATATTTGCACAAACTCCCAAAGCATGGAAGATGGTATATAACAAATAGTATTAGGCACTTTTTTTTTCTGAGATGGGAGTCTTGCTCTGTTGTCCAGGCTGGAGTGTAGTGGTCCAATCTCAGCTAGCTGCAACCTATGTCTCCCAGGTTCAAGCGATTCTCCTGCCTCAACCTCCCGAGTAGCTGGCATTACAGGTGCTCACCACCATGCCTGGCTAATTTTTGTATTTTTAGTAGAGACAAGGTTTCACCATGTTGGTCAGGCTGGTCTTGAACTCCTGACTTCAAGTGATCCACCCACCTCACCCTCCCAAAGTGCTGGGATTACAGGCGTAAGCCCCACACTCAGCCACACATTTTTAAAGCACATGCTACATGCCAGACACTGTGCTAAGAGCTTCACATATTCCACTTCTAATTCTCACAAAATCCCTCTGAGGTAGGTAATACTGTCTGCCTTTTATAGATGAGGAATCAAGGTGGAGAGGGGAGGTAACTTGGACAAAATCACACAGCTGGAAAGTGGCAGGGCCAGGATTGAGATCTGCCTAAGCCCTTTCTGCTATGCAGGGCTGCACAGCATTGTAAAAGTTACCCTTGTCTGTGGCTGTCTGGCACCACAACTTCCAGAACTAAACCCCAAAGAGGAGCAGGTACCAGGAAAGTGGGGGAGCACTCATGAGGGCAGTTGGCAGGAGAAAGTCTTTTGTCCAAGACATTTAGATCTGTATTTATATACAGGAAACAAAGAGAATGGGAAGCCGGAAGAATTGCCAGAGCTAATGCTTCAGTAAATAACTCTGGATTGTGAGGTTCTATTTTTATTTTATTTTTTTTATTTATTTATTTATTTATTTATTTATTTATTTATTTTTGAGACAGAGTTTCGCTCTGTCATCCAGTCTGGAATGCAGTGGTGCAATCTTGGCTCACTGTAGCCTTCGTCCCCTGGGTTCAAGCGATTCTCCTGCCTCAGCCTCCCAAGTGGCTGGGATTACAGGCGCCCGCTACCACACCCGGATAATTTTTGTATTTTTAGTAGAGATGGGGGTTTTGCCATGTTGGCCAGGCTGGTCTCGAACTCTTGACTTCAGGTGTTCTGCTCACCTCAGCCTTCCAAAGTTCTGGGATTACAGGCGTAAGCCACTGAGCCTGGACTGGATTGTGAGGTTCTAACCACTCTGCCCAGTGGTTTGGGTCAGAGGTGGGGACTTAGAGACATTACTTCTTCATGCAAATCCCTACATTGTTCACTATGAGGCATGAAAGCCAGCTATTACATTTCAAACGTTACCAGAGAGATGTAACAAGTTCATTTATTTACAAATTCATTTATTATTGTTCATGAGCATCAGAGTGGAATTTTAAGGACATAGGAGCTGAAAGAGCCAAGATTTGATGATGGAAAAAGCCTGGTGTGACAAGAGAATCATATTGGAGGCAAGAGGATTCTGGAATGAAATGAGATGAAACCTGATTCAGAGAAAGGGCCCAAGTTGTTCTCTGGTATAATTTTTAGAGGCTAGTTAGGGATTTTATTGGTTGATTTTTATATTCAATTTAATCCCCAGGGATGTATTTGGAAATAAAGCTCCTGAACACATCAAAACAGAAATTAATCCAGGACATCCAAAAGTAAGTCAGTAGGCATTCCTAACATCTCTCAGGGTCAAGACCAAAGTGGATTTTCAAACCTTAAGATTTGCCCCTTTTCTACATCGGAGTTAAACTTTTTCAGGGAAGTGTAGTTGATTCATGATGGAATGAACAATTAGACACTTCCTCTTCCACCAATTTCTTACTTGACAGTTACTCTAGTAACTTGCCTTTGGATGTCTCTTTTTTTTTTTTTTTTTTTTTTTTTTTTTTTGAGACGGAGTCTCGCTCTGTCGCCCAGCCCAGGCTGGAGTGCAGTGGCGCGATCTCGGCTCACTGCAAGCTCCGCCTCCCGGGTTCACGCCATTCTCCTGCCTCAGCCTCCCGAGTAGCTGGGACTACAGGCGCCCACAACCACGCCCGGCTAATTTTTTGTATTTTTAGTAGAGACGGGGTTTCACCGTGGTCTCGATCTCCTGACCTTGTGATCCGCCCGCCTCGGCCTCCCAAAGTGCTGGGATTACAGGCGTGAGCCACCGCGCCCGGCCTGGATGTCTCTTTTTTACGACAGACAATACAAGTTCATAAGGTTACAAAAATCAGTATATTTTATGGTAGTAAAAATTACTACTGTCCTGAGATATACATATTTGAATGTATGTATCACCTGGGTATTTGGATAAAATAAGTTAAAAAAAACAAAACAAAACAAAACAACCTTTCCTAGTCGTAAGATTCTCTGATTTTTCTGAAGTAAACAAGATTTACTATAAACAGAGTCCTCCTGAGTCGTGAGTTGGCTGTGACCTAATGCCTAGTTACTTGAAAAAGATATTCAACTTTAAGCAGCACTGCTTTTCATTCATTCACCATTCCATCCTCTGGAGCCTATACTCTGGATCAATTCATGTCTGTTTCTGAGAAATCTTGAGTCTCCTGCTCCGGCAAATTGGCAAATCGAAAGGATTCAGTAATGAGGATCTGTTTTTTTAATGAGTCGGAGTCTCCCTCTGTCACCCAGGCAGGAGTGCAATGGCACCATCTTGGCTCACCACAACCTCTGCCTCCCGGGTTCAAGTGATTCTCCTGCCTCAGTCTCCCGGGTAGCTGGGATTACAGGCACCCGCCAACACGCCTGGCTAAATTTTATATTTTTAGTAGAGACAGAGTTTCACCATGTTGGCCAAGCTGGTCTCAAACTCCTGACCTCAAATGATCCGCCCACCTCGGCTTCCCAAAGTGCTGGGATTATAGGACCACAATGCCTGGCCAATAATGAGGATCTACTTGTCTAAATTCTGTAAGTCTGTGCCCTCATCTGCCTTTTAAGGATTTCTTTTTTTTTTGACACGGAGTCTCACACTGTCGCCCAGGCTGGAGTGCAGTGGCGCTATCTCGGCTCACTACAACCTCTACCTCCCGGGTTCAAGCAATTCTCCTGCCTCAGTTTCCGGAGTAGCTGGGACTATAGGCACCCGCCACCACGCACAGCTAATTTTTTGTATTTTTAGTAGAGACAGGGTTTCACCGTGTTAGCCAGGATGGTCTCAATCTCTTGACCTCGTGATCCGCCTGCCTCGGCCTCCCAAAGTGCTGGGATTACAGGTATGAGCCACCACGCCCAGCCTTTTTTTTTTTTTTTTTTTTTTTGACACAGTCTTGCTCTGTCACCCAAGCTGAAATGCGGTGGCATGATCTTGGCACACTGTAACCTCCACCTCACGGGTTCAAGCAATTCTCATGTCTCAGCCGCCCAAGTAGCTGGAACCACAGTCGCATGTCACCACACCTGGCTAATTTTTGTATTTTTAGTAAAGACAAGGTTTCGTCATGTTGGCCAGGCTGGGCTCAAACTCCTGGCCTCAAGTGATCCACGTGCCTTGGCACTGTGCCCTGCCTTAAATATTTTAAGATAACATTCTACATTTAATTTTCTAAAATTTTACTGGTATAAGGATTACAACTGTTGTGTTCAGTCAGCCAAACGGCCCAAAAGAGCAGCCAATATTTATCTTCAATCCAACTGTCAGAAAACCAATCTTCCCAGAAATGTATGTAATTCTCCACACACCAATAGATGAACTGATCTCAGCTGGGGTAGGGGGTGGGGTGGGGCAGGAGAAACAATAGAAAAACTAAAACATCTCTGAAAAAAAAATTCTTTTATTTCAGTTTCAAGGGTACATGTATTAGGCTTGTTATATAGGTAAACTCATGTCACGGGGGTTTGTTGTATAGATTATTTAGTCACCCAGGTATTAAGCCTAGTATGTGTTAGTTATTTTTGCTGATCCTCCCCCTCCTCCACCCTCCACCCTCCAGTAAGCCCCAGTGTCCATCATTCCCCGCTATGTGTCCATGTGTTAAGAATGGTTTTTATCTTTGATACACTCAAGTTTGCTGGAATTAAAATAGGTTTGATTAAACAATTTTCAGTAAATAATTTTCAGTAAATTAAAAATATTACCAAGTTAAGACAGACATTACCTTTGCTTCCTTAAAAAAGATCAAGGTCTACTCAGGCTTGAATGCTCAGTTGTTTCTGTGATGAAGACAATGGTACTAAGAAGTACACTTCCAGATAAATACTATGTGAAATATATTTTAGACACAAAATATTAAAAATTTAAACATGCCGGGCGCGGTGGCTCATGCCTGTAATCCCAGCACTTTGGGAGGCCGAGACGGGCGGATCACAAGGTCAGGAGATCGAGACCACAGTGAAACCCCGTCTCTACTAAAAATACAAAAAATTAGCCGGGCGCAGTGGCGGGCGCCCGTAGTCCCAGCTACTCAGGAGGCTGAGGCAGGAGAATGGCTTGAACCCAGGAGGCGGAGCTTGCAGTGAGCCGAGATCGCGCCACTGCACTCCAGCCTGGGCGACAGAGAGAAACTCCGTCTCAAAAAAAAAAAAAAAAAATTTAAACAAAGAAAATGTTTACAGGTTATCTTGACCTCAGATACATATATCAACATATATATCTTATGTATGGTGGTTAAAACCTCACAATCCAGGCTGGGCATGGTGGCTTACACCTGTAATCCCACCACTTCAGAAGGCTGAGGCAGGCAAATCACTTGACGTCAGGAGTTCAAGACCAGCCTGGCCAACATGGCGAAATCCCATCTCTACTAAAAGTCCAAAAATTAGCCAGGCATGCTGGTGCATACCTGTAATCCCAGCTACTCAGGAGATTGAGGCATGAGGATTGCTTGAACTGGGGAGGTGTGGTTGCAGTGAGCCAAGATTGCACCACAGTACTCCAGTCTGGGCGAACAAGCAAGTCTCTGCCTCAAAACAAAAACAAAAACAAAACAATAAGAAAACAACCTGGTTAAAAATGGGCCAAAGTCCTTAACAGACACCTCACCAGAAAGATAGAAGCATATGAGAAGATGCTCCATAACAAATGTCATCAGGGAAATGTAAATTAAAACAGTAATGAGATACCCCCACACGCCTATTAGGATGGCCAAAATCCAGAACAGTGACAGCACCAAATGCTGATGAGGATATAGAGCAACAGGAATTCCCATTCATTGCTGATGAGAATGTGGAGCAACAGGAACTCTCATTCATTGCTGATGAGAATGCAAAATGGTACAGCCAACTTTGGAAGACAGTTTGGCACTTTCTTACAAAACAGCACATACCCTTACCATACAATCCAGCAATCATGTTCCTTGGTATCTACCCAAAGGAGTTGAAAGCTTCTGTCTATACAAAAACCTGCACACAAATGTTTATAACAACTTTATTCATATTTGCTCAAACTTGGAAACAACCAAGATGTCTTTCAATAGGTGAGTTAATAAATTGGTGATACATTCAGACAATGGAATATTATTCAGCACTAAAAAAATGACCTATCAAGCCATGAAAAGATATAAAAGAAATTTAAGGGCACACTAATAAGTGAAGGAAGCCCATCTGAAAAGGCTACATACTGTATGATTCCAACTACATGACATTCCAGAAAAGGCAAAACTATATAGACAATAAAAAGATTGGTGGTTGACAGGAACTAGCAGGGTGAGGGGGGATGACCAGGCAGAGCACAGAGGATTCCTAAAGGAATGAAACTACTCAGCACAATATTATAATGGCGAACACAAATATCACTGTAAATTTGTCCAAAGTCATACCATATACAACACTAAGAGTGAACCCTATATGAAGTATGGACTTTGGGTGATAATGATGTGTAAATATAGCTTCACCAATTGTAACAAGTGTGTCATTCTTGTTGGTAATGTTGATAGTGGGGAGGCAATGTATGTGTCGGGGAAGGAGGTATATGGGAAATCTCTATACCTTTTGCTCAATTTTGCTGAGAACCTGAAATTTCTCTTAAGAATAAAGTTTATGGCTGGGCACAGTGGCTCACACCTGTAATCCTAGCAGTTTAAGAGGCCAAGGCGGGTAGATCACCTGAGGTCAGGAGATCGAGAGCAGCCTGGCCAACATGGTGAAACCCCGCCTCTACTAGCAGAGGTTGCAGTGAGCCAAGATCAAGCCACTGCACTCCAGCCTGGGCAACAGAGCAAGACTCCATCTCTAAATAAATAAATAAATAAATAAATAAATAAATAAATAAATGTTAATTTAAAAAAAAAAGAAGAAAAGAAAAGAAAGTTCTTAAATCAATAACCTAACTTTTAACCTGAAGAAACTAGCAAAGAAGAGCAAACAAAACCCAAGTCAACCAGAATAATAAAGACTGAAGTGGACTGGGTGCAGTGGCTCACACCTGTAATCCTAGCATTTTGGAAGGCTGAGGCAGGAGGATCTCTTGAGTTCAGGAGTTCAAGACCAGCCTGGGTAACACAGTCAGATCCCGTCTCTACAAAATTTTTTTTTCAATTAGCCAGGTGTGGCCACCTGTAGTCCTAGCTACTTAGGTGGGAGGTGGAAGGATCACTTAAGCCCAATAGGTTGAGGCTTCAGTAAGCTGTGATCATGCCAGTGTACTCCAGCCTGGGAAATAGAGTAAGACCCTCTCACCCAAAAAAAAAAAAAAAAAAAAAATTGGAGTGGAGATAAGCAAAACAGAAAATAGAAAATAGAGAATTAACAAAAATAAGGTTTTTTTGAATATCCATATTTATAGTAGTATTATTTGCAATGCCTAAATGATTGAAGCAACTTTAGTGTCTATTATTGGAAGAATGGATAAACAAAATGTGGTATATACATAAAATAAAATATTATTTACCCTTAAAAAGGAAATTCTGACACATGCTAAAAGGAGTAAACCCTGATGATACTGTGCTAAGTGAAGTAAGCTAGGCACAAAAGAACAATTATTGTTTGATTCCACTTATATGAGGCACCTAGAGTCATCAAATCCATAGAGATGGAAAGTAGAATGGTGATTGCCAGGACTTAGGAGGAGGGAGAAAAGAGGATTTAGTACTTAATGGGTACAAACTATCAGTTTTGTGAGCTGAAAAAGTTCTGGAGATGCATCAGTGATGATGGTTGCACAAGAACGTGAATATACTTAATGCTACAGAACTGTACACATAAAAGTGGTTAAAATGGTAATTTTTATGTTATCTATTTTTTACAACAATGAAAAAAGAACCAAACAGTTGGTTGAAACAATCAACAAAATTTGCAAACCTTGGCCTAGACTGACCAGGAAAACAAAAAGAAAGACTAATAGTACTAAAATTAGAAATGAAAGTGGGTACATTAGTACTGACTTTACAGAAGTAAAAAGGATCATAAGAGAATATTATGAACTGTTGTACCCCAACAAATTAGATAAACTACATGGAACTGACAAATTCCTAGAAACACATGAACCACCAAAATTGACTCGAGAAGAAACAGAAAATCTAAATAGCACTATAATAAGTAAAAATACTAAATCAGCAATCAAAAAACTTCCAACAAGGCCAGGCTCATGCCTGTAATCTCAGCACTTTAGGAGACTGAGACAGGTGGATCACTTAAGGTCAGCAGTTCAAGACCAACCTGGCCAATGTGGCAAAACCCTGTCTCTACTCAAAATACAAAAATTAGCCAGGCATGATGGCACTTACCTGTAATCCCAGCTACTCAGGAGGTTGAGGCAGAAGAATCGCTTGAACCCAGAAGGCAGAGGTTCCAGTGAGCCAAGATTGCACCACTGCACTCCAGCCCGGGTGACAGAGCGAGAATCCATCTCAAAACAAACAAACAAACAAACAAAAAACCTCCAAGAGAGAGCCTAGGGCCAGATGGCTTCATGGGCAAATTTTACCAAACATTTAATCCTCAAATCTTAAACCAAACATCAATCCTCAAACTCCTTCCAAAAAAATACCTCCTACCTCATTCGATGAAGCCAATATTATCCCGATAAGGAAGCCAAAGACACCATAAGAAGGAAAAACTACAGAGTAATATTCCTTTTAAATATAGATGCAAATATCCTTTTAAAAATATTAGCGGCCAGGCACAGTGGCTCAAGCCTGTAATCCCAGCACTTTGGGAGGCTGAGACAGGCGGATCATGAGGTCAGGAGATCAAGACCAACCTGGCTAACCCAGTGAAACCCCGTCTCTACTAAAAAATACAAAAAAAAAAAAACAACTAGCTGGGTGAGGTGGCGGGCGCCTGTAGTCCCAGCTACTCGGGAGGCTGAGGCAGGAGAATGGCATGAACCCAGGAGGCGGAGCTTGCAGTGAGCTGAGATCCGGCCACTGCACTCCAGCCTGGGCAACAGAGAGAGACTCCATCTCAAAAAAAAAAAAAATTAGCAAACAGAGTCCAGCAGCATATTAAAAGGATTATACACCATGATGTACGAACAAACGAGACTGATCTCAGGAATTCAAGGGTGGTTCAACAGACAAAAAAAAAAAAATCAATCAATGTGATATACATGATATTAATAGAAGGAAGGAGGGGAAAACCATTTCAGTTGACTCAGAAAAGGCATTTGACAAAATCCCATTACCCCTTTATAAGAACACTCAGCAAAGTAGGAATATATAGGAGCTTCCTCAATGAGCAATTGTGTAAGAAAAGAAACAAAAGGCAGAATGGGTATGAGCCTTCTCTTTGGGCTGATGAAAATGGTCTAGAATTAAATAGTGATGGTTGTTCAACATTGTTAATATAATAAAAACCACTGAGTTGTACTCTTTAAAATGGTTAAAAAGGTGAATTTTATGTTACATAAAATGTACCTCAATAAACAAAAGCTTCCAGATAAGCATGCCTTGCTATTTCTCAGAAACTCATTCCATTATTCAACTACCACTGCTATCATGAAAATCTTAGGTCAAACTGAAACCCTGAATGTTGCATCTTGAGTCCATTTCCTTCCTTCAGAAAATGTAGATTTATTTAATAGTATATTTTCTATGTATATTTCATATGTGTATATATGTGTGTATACACATATAGGGAAAGAGGGACAGACAAACAGAGAGACAAGGGGCATTCCAAGATGGCCGAATAGGAACAGCTCTGGTCTGCAGCTCCCAATGTGATCAACGCAGAGGACGGGTGATTTCTGCATTTCTAGCTGAGGTACCTGGTTCATCTCACTGGGACTGGTTGGTCAGTGGGTGCAGCCCACACAGGGCGAGCCAAAGCAGGGCAGGGTGTTGCCTCACCTGGGAAGTACAACGGGTCGGGGGATTTCCCTTTCCTAGCCAAGGGAAGCTGTGACAGACTACCTGGAAAAACGGGGCACTCCTGCCCAAATACTGCACTTTAATATTCTTAAAATAATTTTCAACCCAGAATTTCATATCCAGCCAAACTAAGCTTCATAAGTGAAGGAGAAATAAGATCCTTTACAGACAAGCAAATGCTGAGAGATTTTGTCACCACCAAGCCTGCCTTACAAGAGCTCCTGAAGGAAGCACTAAACATGGAAAGAAACAACTGGTACCAGCCACTGCAAAAATATGCCAAATTGTAAAGACCATCACTGAGATGAAGAAACTGCACCAATTAACGGGCAAAATAACCGGCAAATATCATAATGACAGGATCAAATTCACACATAACAATATTAACTTTAAATATAAATGGGCTAAATACCCCAATTAAAAAATACAGACTGGCAAATTTGATAAAGAGTCAAGACCCATCAGTGTACTGTATTCAGGAGACTCATCTCACGTGAAAAGACACACACAGGGTCAAAATAAAGGGATGGAGGAAAATCTACCAAGCAAATGGAAAGCAAAAAAAGCAGAGGTTGCAATCCTAGTCTCTGATAAAACAGACATTAAACCAACAAAGATCAAAAGAGACAAAGAAGGCCATTACATAATGGTAAAGGGATCAATTCAACAAGAAGAGCTAACTATACTAAATATATATGCACCCAATACAGGAGCGCCCAGACTCATAAAGCAAGTCCTTAGAGACCTACAATGAGACTTAGACTCCCACACAATAGTAACAGGAGACTTTAACACCCCACTGTCAATATTAGATAGATCAATGAGAGAGAAGGTTAACAAGGACATCCAGGACCTGAACTCAGCTGTGCAACAAGCAGACCTAATAGACAACTTCAGAACTCTCCATCCTAAATCAACAGAATATACATTCTTCTCAGCACCACATCACACTTATTCTAAAATTGACCAAATAATTGGAAGTAAAGCACTCCTCAGCAAATGTAAAAGAACAGAAATCACAAATTGTCTCTCAGACCACAGTAAAATCAAATTAGATCTCAGGATGAAGAAACTCACTCAAAATTGCACAACTACATGGAAACTGAACAACTTGTTCCTGAATGACTACCGGGTACATAATGAAATGAAGGCAGAAATAAACATGTTCTTTGAAACCAATGAGAACAAAGACACAGTGTACCAGAATCTCTGGGACACATTTAAAACAGTGTGTAGAAGGAAATTTATAGCACTAAATGCCCACAAGAGAAAGCTGGAAAGATCTAAAATTGACACCATAACATCACAATTAAAAGAACCAGAGAAGCAAGTGCAAACAAATTCAAATCCTAGCAGAAGGCAAGAAATAACTAAGATCACAGCAGAACTGAAAGAGATAGACACACAAAAAACCCTTCAAAATGGAGTCTTGCTCTGTTGCCCAAGCTGGAGCGCAGTGGTGCGATCTCAGCTCACTGCAAGCTCCGCCTCCTGGGTTCACATCATTCTCCTGCCTCAGCCTCCCAAGTAGCTGGGACTACAGGCGCCCGCCACCATGCCCAACTAATTTTTTTGTATTTTCAGTAGAAATGGGGTTTCATCGTGTTAGCCAGAATGGTCTTGATCTCCTGACCTTGTGATCCACCCGCCTTGGCCTCCCAAAGTGCTAGGATTACAGGCATGAGCCACGACGCCCAGCCGGAGTTTGTTTTTTAAAAAGATCAACAGAATTGATAGACCGATAGCAAGACTAATAAAGAAGAAAAGAGAGAAGAATCAAATATACTCAGTAAAAAATGATAAAGGTGATATCACCACTGATCCCACAGAAATACAAACTATCATTGGAGAATACTATAAACACTTCTATGCAAATAAACTAGAAAATCTAGAAGAAATCGATAAATTCCTGGACACATACACCCTCCCAAGACTAAACCAGGAAGAAGTTGAATCTCTGAATAGACCAATAACAGGATCTGAAATTGAGGCAATAATGAATAGCCTAACAACCAAAAAAAGTCCAGGACCAGGCAGATTCACAGCTGAATTCTACCAGAAGTACAAACAGGAGCTGGTACCATTCCTCCTGAAATTATTCCAATCAACAGAAAAAGAGAGAATCCTCCCCAACTCATTTTATGAGGCCAACATCATCCTGATACCAAACCTGGCAGAGACACAACAAAAAAAGAGAATTTTAGACCAATATCCCTGATGAACATCGATGCAAAAATCCTCAATAAAATAATGGCAAATCGAATCCAGCAGCACATCAAAACACTTATCCACCATGATCAAGTTGGCTTCATCCCTGGAATGCAAGGCTGGTTCAACATATGCAAATCAATAAACATAATCCATCACATAAACACAAGGCAAGGATGCCCTCTCTCACCACTCCTATTCAACAAGTATTGGAAGTTCTGGCCAGGGCAATCAGGCAAGAGAAAAAAAATAAAGGGTATTCAATGAGGAAAACAGGAAGTCAAATTGTTTCTGTTTGCAGATGACAAGATTGTATATTTTAAAAAAACCCATCATTGAAGCCCAAAGTCTCCTTAAGCTGATAAGCAACTTCAGCAGTCTCAGGATACAAAATCAATGTGCAAAAATCACAAGAATTTCTATACACCATTTACAAACAGAGAGCCAAATCATGAGTGAACTCCCATTCACAATTGCTGCAAAAGAGAATAAAATACCTAGGAATACAACTTACAAGAGATGTGAAGGACCTCTTCAATGAGAACTACAAACCACTGCTCAATGAAATAAGACGATGCAAACAAATGGAAGAACATTCCATGCTCATCGATAGGAAGAATCAATATCACAAAAATGCCCATACCGCCCAAGGTAATTTATAGATTCAATGCCATCCCCATCAAGCTACCAATGACTTTCTTCACAGAAGAAAAAACTACTTTAAAGTTCATATGGAACAAAAAAAGAGCCTGCATTGCCAAGACAATCCTAAACAAAAAGAACAAAGCTGGAGGCATCACACTACCTGACTTCAAACTATGCTACAAGGCTACAGTAACCAAAACAGCATGGTATTGGTACCAAAACAGATATACAGACCAATTGAACAGAACAGAGGCCTCAGAAATAACACCAGACATCTGCAAGCATCTGATCTTTGACAAACCTGACAAAAACAAGAAATGGGGAAAGGACTCTCTATTTAATAAATAATGTTGGGAAAACTGGCTAGCCATATGCAGAAAGCTGGAACTGGATCCCTTCCCTACACCTTATACAAAAATTAATTCAAGATGGATTAAAGACTTAAATGTCTAACCTAAAACCATAAAAACCCTAGAAGAAAACCTAGGCAATACCATTCAGGACACAGGCACAGGCAAGGACTTCATGACTAAAACACCAAAAGCAATGGCCACAAAAGCCAAAACAGAAACATGGACTCTAATTAAACTAAAGAGCTTCTGCACGGAAAAAGAAACTACCATCAGAGTGAACAGGCAACCTACAGAATGGAGGAAAAATTTTACAATTTACCCATCTGACAAAGGGCTAATATCCAGAATCTACAACGAACTCAAACAAATTTACAAGAAAACAACAACCCCATCAAAAAGTGGGCAAAGGATATGAACAGACACTTCTCAAAAGAAGACATCTATGCAGCCAACAGACACATGAAAAAAGTTCATCATCACTGGTCATCAGAGAAATGCAAATCAAAATGACAATGAGATACCATCTCATGCCAGTTAGAAAGGCAATCATTAAAAAGTCAGGAAACAACAGATGCTGGAGAGGATGTGGAGAAATAGGAATGCTTTTACTGTTGGTGGGAGTGTAAATTAGTTCAACCATTGTGGAAGACAGTGTGGTGATTCCTCAAGGATCTAGAACTAGAATTACCATTTGAACCCATTACTGGGTTTATAAATCATGCTACTATAAAGACACATGCACACGTATGTTTACTGCGGCACTATTCACAATAGCAAAGACTTGGAACCAATCCAAATGCCCATCAATGATAGACTGGATCAAGAAAATGTGGCACATAACACCATGGAATACTATGTAGCCATAAAAAGGATGAGTTCATGTGCTTTGCAGGGACATGGATGAAGCTAGAAACCATCATTCTCAGCAACCTATCACAAGGACAGAAAACCAAACACCACATGTTCTCACTCATAGGTGGGAACTGAACAATGAGATCACTTGGACTCAGGGCGGGGAACATCACACACCAGGGCCTGTCAGGGGATAGGGGGCTGGGGGAGAGATAGCATTAGGAGAAATACCTAATGTAAATGACAAGTTGATGGGTGCAGCAAACCAATATGACACATGTATACCTATGTATCAAACCTGCATGTTGTGTACATGTACCCTAGAACTTAAAGTATAATAATAATAATAAAACAGAGACAGAGAGAGCAAGTTTGGGTGGCTAACACTTTAAGGTTTATAATTATTTTATTAACTTTTTATTACTACAAACATAATAAATTGGTTAAAAATGACAGACTAAGCACACATTCAGCTTTTCTCTCCTGCCCAAAATCCAAGAATGAATTTTTTTTTCAAAAATGTATAACATGCATGGAAGCCAAAGCAAGAATGGCCTTGGTGGATCAGAAACGAATAGTTCCTAAAAATCCAAAGGCAGATGTAACCAGACGGAATGAGGAACATGCAGGACGCAGTTGCTATAAAGGTGAAAACGGCATTATATCCCCATATAGGATGTATCCCAGAAATTAAAAGATGTATTAACATTATTTTCATGAAAAATATAAAAAAGGAGCCATGAACAAGACTCCTGCATATATATCCCTGCTACTTTTCAACATTGCAAAAAAGGTCCTAAGCAATGTAATAAAATGAGAAAAAGAGAAGAGATAAGAATAGGCATGAATGAAAATAAAACTGTCCCAGATACGACAGTCTACCTAGAAAATTCAAGAGAATCAATTGACAAACTATTAAAACCAAGAAGAAAGCTTAACACATGGTCAGATACAATAACATCATACAAAAAACTACAGCTTTGTGTAGCACCAGCAATAAGCAATCAGAACTATTCCATTTTGCATAACTTCTTTTTTCAATTAAAAATGTACAGACACAGTTGAAACTTCTGTGCACTTCTTCCCCTTTCCATTAAACTCTCTCTGTCCACTTTTACAATCACTGTCTTGCATTTGGAGTTTTTCTTTCTCATGCATGCTTTTTATATGTCACCATATGTGTGTGTACTTAAAAATCTATAGTAATGTATATTGTTTGAAATTATTTCAAAATAAAAGGTAAAAATATACATAATTTTGCAAATTGAAAAGTTATATACAAATGGTATTAGATTTTATATACAATATATAGCTTTCTCATGCAACTTCATTTTACCCTTTAATATCTTTAGACTTATTCAACTGGTATTTGTACATGTATATTGACATTCTTTCTCATTATCTGGTGTTGCAGGAAGTCAAGGACCCCGAATGGAGGGACTGGCTGAAGCCACGGCAGAAGAACATAAATTGTGAAGATTTCATGGACATTTATTAGTTCCCCAAATTAATACTTTTATAATTTCTTACGACTGTCTTTACTGTAATCTCTGAACATAAATTGTGAAGATTTCACGGACACTTATCACTTCCCCAATCAATACCCTTGTGTTTTCCTATGCCTTTCTTTAATCTCTTAATCCCATCATTTTCTTCGTCAGGTGAGGAGGATGAATGTCGCCTCAGGACCCTGTGATGGTGTCAACTGCACAAATTGTTTGTAGAGCATGTGTGTTTGAACAATATGAAATCTGGGCATCTTTAAAAAAGAACAGGGTAACAGCGATGTTCAGGGAACAAGAGAGGTAACTTTGAACTGGCCGCCAATGAGCAGGATGGAACAGAGCTATATTTCTCCTTTCATAAGCAAATAGGAGAAATATCGCTGAATTCTTTTTCTCAGCAAGGAACATCCCTGAGAAAGAGAATGCGCCCAGAGGGTAGGCCTATGAACGGCCCCCTTTAGAAGTGTGCCGTCTTTTATGGTCGAAGCCGAAGGGATGAAATAAGCCCCGGTCTCCTGTAGCGCTCCCAGGCTTATTAGGAGGAGGAAAATTCCCACCTAATAAATTCTGGTCAGACAGGTTGTCTGCTCTCAAACCCTGTTTCCTGATAAGATGTTATCAATGACAATGCATGCCCAAAACTTCATTAGCAATTTTAATTTCACCCCACCTGGTGGTCCTGTGATCTCGCCCTGCCTCCATTTGCTTTGTGATATTTTATTACCTTGTGATGGTGATCTCTGTGACCCACACCCTATTCGTGCACTCCCTCCCCTTTTGAAAATCGCTAATAAAAACTTGTCCGTTTTACGGTTAGGGAAACATCACGGATCCAGCCGACATGTGATGTCTCCCCTGGACACCCAGCTTTAAATTTCTCTCTCTTGCCGGGCGTGGTGGCTCACACCTGTAATCCCAGCACTTTGGGAGGCCGAGACGGGTGGATCACGAGGTCAGGAGATCGAGACCATCCTGGCTAACACGGTGAAACCCCATCTCTACTAAAAAATACAAAAAACTAGCCGGGCGAGGTGGCGGGCGCCTGTAGTCCCAGCTACTCCGGAGGCTGAGGCAGGAGAATGGCGTGAACCCGGGAGGCGGAGCTTGCAGTGAGCAGAGATCCGGCCACTGCACTCCAGCCTGGGCGACAGAGCGAGACTCCGTCTCAAAAAAAAAAAAAAAAAAAAAAAAAAAAAATTCTCTCTCTTGTGCTCTTTCCCTTTATTTCTCAACCCAGCCAAGACACACAGGAAATAGAAAAAGAACCCTTGTTAAACATTGGGAGCGGGTTCTCCCGATAATCTGGAGTCAATATGAATGTCTACTTTTTTTGAAATATACTGTTTCTTTCATTTCCAGAAATACTTATATGATAGATAGAAAATGCATCTCAAAGAATATATAGGTTAAAGGATATATAGGTTAAAGACAAATATCACAATGGAAGTACAAAGCAGTCAGTTTGGAAAAAATTGTAAATAATCTCAATGTCCATCAAAAGGAAGAAGGTTAAATAAAGCATGCTACATCTATAACATAGAAAATAATTTTACAGTATTTAAAAAGAATGTAGTGAATCTAAATGTACTGACAGAGAGATTTTCAGGACATAAAAGAAAATATAAAACAATATGACTCCTTTCATGTTGTAAAGTTGTGTATTTTTAATCACATATATAGAAATGTATTTTAGAAAAACAGAAAACTAATAACATCGGATGCCTTTGACTAAGTGAATAGGTTTGAGGGAGGTGAAAAAAGATGGTTTTACTGTCTATTGTTAGATTTTTTAAAATAAGAATATGTTTTATAATTGTTAGTAGAAAAAATTGATGATCCATAGATATACAAATACTAGACCCCAGAAGAGTAGTCAAGAATAGACAAAGAACCGGCCGGGCACAGTGGCTCACCCCTGTTATCCCAGCACTTTTGGAGGCCGAGGCGGGTGGATCACTTGAGGTCAGGAGCTTGAGACCAGACTGGCCAACATGGTGAAACTCCGTCTCTACTAAAAATACCAAAAAAATTAGCCGGGCGTGGTGGCGCATGCCTGTAGTCCCAGCTACTCGGCAGGCTGAGGCACGAGAATCATTTGAACCCAGGAGCCGGCGGTTGCAGTGATCCAAGATCGTGCCACTGCACTCCAGCCTGGGAGACAGAGTAAAACTCTGTCTCAAAAAAAAAACCAGAATAGACAAAGAACCAACTCCCAGGGCACACAATACAGTAAAAGCTGTACTATATTATACACTTTTTAAATGGTTATAATTGGTATCCTTATGACCTAAAACTGTCACTGAAGTTTCCTTTCTAATCTATGCTTTTCTGTATATTTGTTTAATTGTGATACAGGAAAGCAAGACAAATAGTTGTAATGAACATACTTACTGACAGATCTGAAAGTTTTGGGTCGGAGAAGACAACCATGAAAATTCAAACGCAGCACATTTAAACGCCACCTTTGCAAAGTAGACAGTATATATTTATCTGGAATCACATTTTTCACTGTGGAAAAATCAATCTAAAAAGAATAAACAAAATGCATTAAGAAATGAGAAAGTCGCCAAAAACAATTGCAACAAAAACAATAATAGACAGATGTGACCTAACTAAAGAACTTCTGTACAGCAAAAGAAACTATCAATGAAGCAGACAGACAACCTACAGAATGAGAGAGAATATTTGCAAACTATACATCCAACAAAGGCCTAATATCCAGAATCTATAGGGAACTTAAATCAACAAGCAAAAACAACCCCATAAAAATAGGCAAAGAACATGAACAGACACTTCTCAAAAGAAGAAATACAAGTGGCCAAGAAACAGATGAAAAAATGCTCCGCATCATTATCAGATAAACGCAAATTGAAATCACAATGAGATTGGGCACAGTGGCTCATGCCTGTAATCCCAGCACTTTGGGAGTCCAAAGTGGCGGATCACTTGAGTCCATGAGTTCAAGATGAGCCTAGCCAACATGGAAAAACCCCATCTTTACTAGAAATACAAAAATTAGCCAGGGGTGGTGGTGCACACCTGTAGTCCCAGCTACTCGGGAGGCCAAGGCATGAGAATTGCCTGAACCTGACAAGTGGAGGTTGCAGTGAGCTGAGATTAGACCAATGCACTCCTGCCTGGATGACAGAGCAAGACTCTGCCACGAAAAAAAAAAGATACTGTCTCATACCAGTCAGAATGACTTTTTTTTTTTTTTTTTTTTTTTTTTTTTTGAGACAGAGTCTTGCTCTGTCGCCAGACTGGAGTGCAGTGGCATGATCTTGGCTCAGCTCACTGCAACCTCTGCCTCCCAGGCTCAAGCGATTCTCCTGCCTCAGTCTCCTGAGTAGCTGGGACTACAGGCACATGCCACCACGCCCAGCTACTTTTTGTATTTTTAGTAGAGACAGGGTTTCACCAGGTTGGTCAGGATGGTCTTGATCTCTTGACCTCATGATCCGCCCGCCTTGGCCTCCCAAAGTGCTGGGATTACAGGTGTGAGCCACCATGCCCAGCTCAGAATGGTTATTATTAAAAAGTCACACAACAACAGATTCTGGCAAAGTTGTGGAGAAAAGAGAACACTTATACACCATTGGTGGGAATGTAAATTAATCTAACCACTGTGGGAAGCAGTCCAGAGATTTCTCAAAGAACTTAAAACAGAGCTACCATTCAACCCAGTAATCCCATTACTGGGTAAATATCCAAAGAAAAATAAATCATTCTACCAAAAAGACACATGCACTCATATGTTCATCTCTGTGTTACTCACAATAGCAAAGATGTGGAATCAACCACATATTCAATCAATAGTACATCGAATAAAGAAAAAGTGGTAGATATACACGACGGAATACTGCATAGCCATAAAAAAGAATGAAATCATGTCCTTTGCAGCAACACAGATAGAGCTAGAGGCCATCATCCCAAGCAAATTAATGCAGAAGCAGAAAACTAAATACTGCATGTTCTTACTTATAAGTGGAAGCTAAACATTGAGCATACACGAACATAAATATGGGAGCACATCTGCATATTTATGTGGACTACCGGAAGGTGGGGGCTGGTTTAGAAAAACTACCTATTGGGTACTACGTTCACTATCTGGATAATGGAATCTGTACCCCAAACCTTAGCATCACATGATATTCCCAGGTAACAAACCTGAGCATGTACCCCTTATATCTAAAACAAAAGTTGAAATTATTTGAAAAGAAATAAGATCTGTTTCATGTAAAAATTTTAAATATTTTAAAGCTTCTAGTACTAAAAGCTCTTCATCACATCATTTCCAGACAGAAAAAAAGACTGAAATGTTAGTTTGAATGTTCTATTTAGTACAGTATGGAAATTTCAACACATACACACATACATTTTTGCTTGTTCCCAAAAATGATTTGAGTTGGCTGATAAAAATATAGTAAATTAGGATAAAAAACGTAAATGCAAAATGGTTTCCTGACATATAATGTTCAGTCTCTCTTGTGAGTTGAGATACATAAATTAAAATAACAATGTGATATCAGATATAAAAAAAAGTATAGGCCTGGCATGGTGGCTCACACCTATAATCCTAGGACTTTGGAAGGCCATGGAGGGCGGATCACCTGAGGTCAGAAGTTTGAGACCAGCCTGACCAACATGGTGAAACCCTGTCTCTACTGAAAATACAAAAATTAGCCAGGTGTGGTGGCATGCACCTGTAATCCCAGCTACTCAGGAGGCTAAGGCAGGAGAATTGCTTGAACCCAGGAGGCTGAGGTTGCAGTGAGCTGAGATCGTGCCACTGCATTCCAGTGTAGGTGATAGAGCAAAACTCCATCTCAAAAAAAAAAAAAAAAATAGAGAGAGCTAAGGAAATTTGGGGGCAAAAAGTACTCCATAACTCCACACAATTTTGTGACTTTACACACACACACACACACACACACACACACACACACATATATATATAATTTTTTAGGGGGGACAGAGTCTCGCTCTGTTGTCCAGGCTGCAGTGCAGAGGCATGATCTTGGCTCACTGCAACCACTGCCTCCTGGGTTCAAGTGATTCCCCTGCCTCAGCCTCCCGAGTAGCTGGGATTACAGACACCTGCCACCACGCCCGGCTAATTTTTGTATTTTTAGTAGAGATGGGGTTTCACCATGTTGGCCAGGCTGGTCTCGAACTCCTGACCTCAAATGATCCACCTGCTTCAGTCTCCCAAAGTGCTGGGATTAGAGGCATGAGCCACCATGCCTAGCCAATTTTGTGATTATAAACGAATCCAACCTTTGCCTTAACAATTCTACTGCTAAGAATTTATCCTGCCAATATAATCATACATGTATACAACGAAACACTGAGAAACAGGATATTCACCACAGGATTTTATTAACAAAAGATAGTAAGCAACCTAAATGTCTTTCGATAGGAGACAGATTAAATAAATTGAGTGACTTCCATATAACAAACCACTGGACAAAAGCTGAATTCAGTGCAAAAAAGCACAACTCAGAAAGAGAAAACCTAAAGCAATAGAGTCCAAGTGTGCTGCTCTCTGGTTGGCTGATTCAATTCAGGGACAAAATGCACAGTATCTAGAGGACTTACTTGACCCGAACGCTTCATGAATATTACTCATTAATGCCAAGCGTTTTATGAAAGTTGGGTCTCAGAGCTCAAGGTTATATCATTGTTAAAGAACCTTAAGAGGAGAAATTCTATGCTGCCAGTTAGGGGAAAGGCAAATGGCAGACCTGGCATTTCCTTATAAATAGTTGATAATTAAGAACACATACTTTCTAGTCAGACAGATCAGAATGTGAATCCCATCCTAGCCATTTAACCATGTTGGCTATGACTTAACTAAGGCTTAGTTTTTTTCTATCTGTAAAATGGGAAAAATAATAGTGCCTAACTTAGGAGGCTGAAGAGACAAACTGAGAAAATGCAAATAAAATACTTAGTGTAGCATCTGGCATATAAGAAAGCATTCAATAAATATTAGCTACTATTATTACTTCAAAAAGACATGACAAAGCACACAAAATATGGAGTACATAAATTTTAAAAAGCATGGAATAGGACTAAAATAAACAACACATAAATCATATTTGACATTCTTAGTGTGTCTGCATGCATGCGGAAACACATACACTCTGTCATTTTCTAATATGAACTCCTAGGCTGGCACTTATGTACTATTCTTGCCACAGAACTATTTTTTAACCTGAAACATGTTTGTGTTTCTCATTCCAAAGAGACATTGAGGAGAGGACTCAGCCAACAATAAAAAATAAGCAAATAAGCACACATCCCCCAACAACTTCTCTTGTCTGTTTCTTGTAAGATACTTTAATATCAACAAACATGGTCATTTACACCATCAACCAATGTTCAGTGGCAACATTTTCCCTGTTGTCTAAAGTCCAGTCAATAGCTGACTTCACAACCCCTCCTTAGTGCTAATGATTGAAGCACTGATGATATCACGTGCTCAGACTGACCTATGAATAGGGGGCCTGGCGCCATTTTGTAGAAGCTCTAAAACTTAACTCAAAGAAATTAAAAGGAGTTGAGAAGGTGTCAGGGGCTCTAGCTTCATAAGTTAACTCAACATCTTTACATCGCATCTGGACACCATCCCATTCTCAGTTGCACTACTCTCGCTCTGTGCAACAATGGCAAGGAAAGAACTGATTTCATCTTACCAAACCTATCTTAGCTAACAAATTAGGTGTTCCTGTCTTAATTTTATTTTTAGTTTAACGCGGTGATTCTCGAACGTTAGCGTACATCAGAATCATCTAGGGGGTTGTTAAAACAGATTACTGTTTGCTACCCTAAGAGTTTCTGACTCAGTAGGTCTGGGATGGGGCCTAAGAATTTGCATTTCCAACAAGGTATTGGGTGATGCTGATACTACTGGTCCCAGGACCACACTTTGAGAACCACTGGCTTAAAGTGATAAATCTCTAAATTACATTACAGATATTTGGGGATGTTGCTTTTTCCTTCGGAAAACCTATAAAGAAGAAAAAAATGCATCCAAATGGTCTAGAGGAGAAAGAATATATACAATATTTCGATCATGACATGTCTTGAGGAAGCTGGCAGGAGTTAGAAAAAGCCAACGCTTCTGCCCAGAGACCTCACTGGATAAAGATGGAGAGCATTATAAGCACATGGCAGTGAGGAATGAAGCCAGGGTAGGAAGTTAGTGCTTTATGTTCAGCAAATTTCTCTTTCCACAATTGTATGTTGCTCCATCCTCCTATTTCTGCTTTTATTTGTGAGTGTTCAAATGTGGCACAATTATAATCAGCATTTTTAGCACAAACAGTAACTTTATTCAGAAGGCAATGAGAAGTTGCCTGTTCACAGGCAATTGGATGTTCACAAACGTAAATTTTCAGCTGACAATATTAGCAATACTGTGATATCAATGTTATTGTTTATCAATCAGCCCTGGCCACTCCAAAAACCTCTGCCCTTATCAGTTTTGCATACCATCACCCAGGTACACTAAGGTCATCCTTGTAATCCTCTCTTTTTTTTTTTTTTGAGACAGAGTCTCGCTCTGTCGCCAAGCTGGAATGCAGTGGTGTGATCTTGGCTCATTGCAACCTCTGCCTCCTGGGTTCAAGCAATTCTCCCGCCTCAGCCCCCCAAGTAGCTGGGACTACAGGCGCACACCACCACGCCCAGCTAATTTTTAGAGACAAGGTTGGCCAGGATGGTCTCAATCTCTTGATCTCGTGATCCGCCTGCCTCGGCCTCCCAAAATGCTTGGATTATAGGCGTGAGCCACAGCGCTCAGCCAATCCTCTCTTTTCTTTTTTTTTTTGAATGATACAGAGTCTTGCTCTGTTGCCCAGGCTGGAATGCAGTGGCAGTCTCGGCTCACTGCAACCTCCACCTCCCAGGCTCAAGCAATTCTGCGAGTAGCTGTGATTACAGGCAACTGCCACCGTGCCTGGCTAATTTTTGCATTTTTAGTAGAGACAGGGTTTCACCATGTTGGGCTGGTCTCAAACTCCTGACCTCAGGTGATCCACCTGCCTTGGCCTTCCAAAGTGCGAGGATTACAGGCGTGAGCCACTGTGCCCAGCATAATCCTCTCTTTTTAATGGAAATAACCCTTCCAAAAATTATGAGTTAAGAAAAAGCTATTGCACACCTCACACTCTAAACATCTTTCCCATAGTCATGGACTCAACATATACTCTATGCTCATGAAAAGGAAGTAGGCACACAGTAATAAAACCAGAATGGAGTACAAACTATCCAATAAAATGGAGCTTTGTTTCAATCCAAAAATGATATTCATTTATATCTACCATTTATATTTTAAAATACTAATGATGTATCTCTTAAAATGGCATTATTATCTTTTTTATCTCTTCCCCCAGGCTTGTGCCTGGACAAAAGAAAACCAAATTCACTTGCTGCTGGTGACCACAGAGCAGGGAAGAAGGTGTCCCCACAACAGTTGGCTTCACAGCAGTCCATTCTCCTTTTAAGAATTAGTGTGAAGACACAGTTCAGTTAGTATCTACTTACAGCATTCCACAGTGAGTTCAGCTGTGTCATCAACATCCAGGCATGATTAACTTGGCCACATATTATCACATCTTTTAAACTGAGGTAGAAGAAAATCTAAACACAAAGAAAAATACGCAACTTTGAAAAATATGTGAACTTTGATGTAACTTGTCCACTTACCTTCTGTGTGTGTGTGTGTACACGCACATGGGTGCACACATGCATTAGTAATGATAATGTAATCCATACTTTGCAAATAGCAAGAGTTTAAGTGCTAGAATTTTATCTCAAGACAGGAGTTCTATCTAAAGTACTGGAACCTATCTGCTGACTCTTTTTATATAATATAATCCTTGTGACTGATAGTTGCAGAAGGATGGTGAGAAAGATAAGCATATTTGTTTTATTTTTTGAATGAAGATAGAATTCTGCTAGAAAACTAATGATTTCCATAAATAGTCATTGGTACATAGAAGGCAATCAATACCGTCTGCTGAACTGAACTGCATTCCTTCTAAAGATGTAGGATTCCTCAGAGAAGGAAAAAAAAGGATTCCTGGGAAAGAGCAATAAACGCATTTTGGCTTCTACTTCTGGAAATGTGGTAGACCAAAAAACCAGGAAATCCTTCTGGTACAAAACATCAATAAATGCTAAAAGAAATATTTCTTAAAAGCATAATTCAGTTGTCAAGAAAGTAAAACAAATATGCAAGGACCCAATCCTTGTAAACCCAGACTGATAATAAGGTGCTTCATGCTATAGTTACTTGGGAGGGAGGAACAATAAAGATGGTTGCTACTTTTCATAATAAAATGGGTTCATATTTTACTGGCCATGCAGAGACACAAGACAGTCATCAGGCCTGTACAAAGCTGGTACAGCCATGCTCTGGATAATGATGTTTCAGTCAATGATGGGCTGCATGTATGACAGTGGTCCCATAAGATTATAATGGAGCTGAAAATTTTCTATTGTCTAGAGTCATCATAGCCATTGTAATATCATAGCACAATTACTTCATTTTTAAATAAATCTAGTGTAACCTAAGTGTACACTGTTTATAAAGTGTAGTACTCTATCTGTAGTTGTGTACAGTAATATCCTAGGCCTTCACATTCACTCAACACTCACTCACTGACTCACTTAAAGCAACTTCTAGTCCTCCATTGATAAGTGCCCTATATAGGTGTGCAGTTTTAATGTTTTTTACCATATTTTTACCATACATTTTATATGTTTAAATACATACTTACCATTGTGCTACAATTGCCTACAATATTTAGTACAGTAACATGCTGTACAGGCCTGTAGTCTAGGAGCAATAGGCTATACCATACAGCCCAGGTGTATACTGGATTATACCATCTAGGTTTGTGTAGCACACTCTATGATGTTCACACAATGACAAAATCACCTAATAACACACTTCTCAAAAGGTATCCCCATCATTAAGCAATGTGTGACTGAAACTGTAACCGAGTCAGAAAAAAAAAAAAGAAAAGAGAGAGAGAGAAAAATCCAGGATTACTAAACAGTTAGAAAGAAATCACGCCTGTAATCCCAGCACTTTAGGTGGCCGAGGCAGGAGGATTGCTTGAGGTCAGGAGTTCAAGACCAGCCTGGCCAACATGGTAAAACCCTGCCTCTACTAAAAATACAAAAATTAGTAGGGCATGGTTCCACACGTCTGTAATCCCAGCTACTTAGGAGGCTGAGGCAGGAGAACTGCTTGAACCCAGAAGGTGGAGGTTGCAGGGAGCCGAGATTACACCACTGCACTCCAGCCTGGCGACAGAGCGAGACTGTCAGAAAAGGGGTACAGGAGGGGAGGGGAGGGGAGGGGAGGGGAAAGAAATCTACCTATTGGCAAAACAAAAACTAAGGTATCTAGCTTGGTATGAAAAAGATCTCCAGCTAGGCACAGTGGCTCACATCTGTAATTCCAGCACTTTAGGAGGCCGAGGTGGGAGGCTTGCTTGAGCCCAGGAGTTTAAGACCAGGCTGGGCAACACAGTGAAACCCCATTTCAACTAAAAATTTTAAAAAGTAGTCCCTAGTCCCAGCTACTCTAGAGGTTGAGATGGGAGAACTGTTTGAGCCTGGGAGACTGCGGCTGCAGTAAGCCATCATCACGCGACTACACTCCAGCCTGGGCAATAGAGTAAGATGCTATTTCAAATAAAATAAAATAAAATAAAATAAAATCTCTCAAAGAATTTGTAACCATATTGACCATTTTTGGTTTGGGTTAAACAGAAATAATAATAAATATTTTTTTTTAAAAATGGATGAAAAAAAGAAAAAAAAGAGTTTATAACCAAAGGCCAGTGATGATGTGTGTTGGGATTTAAATTTTATCACGCCTGGGATCCAATTTGAATTTATTACCTTTGTAACTGGATTTGATATATTAATGTGCAAAGAGGTTACACTGGTAATAACTCTGGGACATTTGGCAGAAATAAATATTCTCTCTAAAGAGACACAGACACATTCCAGCCAAGCCTTACAGGATACCCACAGATTAAGCCCTCCAAAAACAAGCTCCCAATCAAAAACTGCAAAACATACGAGGAAAAGAAACTCCAACAAGATTCAAAAGAAACCTTTAAAGTGATGAAGACATAAAAAGCAAAATAAAACTCTTGAGACAAATGTCAAACAGGACTGGGAAGATCTGTAAAATAACTAAATTCATGAAAATTAAAAATATAATTATTGAAATTTAAAATTCAGTGGGTGAGTTAAATAGCAGATGCAACTCAGCTGAGAATAGACTCAACAAATGAATATGTACCTGAAGAAATTACACGGGATAAGATATAGGGAGATAAAGAGATGAAAAATATAAAGGATGTTAAGAGACACATTACATAACACGAAAAGGTCCAACATACATCTTTACAGAATTTCCAGAAGAGAATAAAGAGAATAAAATCAAAGCAAAATTTAAAAATACCACAGACTAAAATGTTCTAGAACTGATGAAAAGCAATAATTTTCAGATTCAAAAAGCACAAGAAGTTCCAAGCAGGAAAGTGAAAATATACCAATGGCATTAGAGAGAAACTGCAAGAGGCACAGGAAAATTTTTCAGGCAATTGGACAGATTACTTACAAAAGATTGTCACGTAGACAGAACAACATAAGGTGGAAGTCAGCAGAAACTATCAATCTGAGATATCATATGCAAGTAAATTACAACTCAAAAATGAGTATTAAGACATTTTTGGCCAGGCACAGTGGCTCATGCCTGTAATCCCAGCACTTTGGGGAGGCTGAGGCGGGCAGATCACCCGAGGTCGGGAGTTCAAGACCAGCCTGACCAAGATGAAGAAATCCCATCTCTACTAAAAATACAAAATTAGACGGGCGTAGTGGCACATGCCTGTAATCCCATCTACTCGGGAGGCTGAGGCAGGAGAATCGCTTGAACCCAGGAGGCGGAGGTTGCGGTTAGCTGAGATCGCACCATGGCACTCTAGCCTAGGCAGTAAGAGTGAAACTCCGTCTCAAAAAAAAAAAAAAAAAAAAAAAACACCACACACTTTTTTGCCAGGCATGTAGTACACCTGTAGTCCCAGCTACTTGAGAGGCTGAGGCAAGAAGATTACTTAAGCCCAAGAATTGAAGGCCAGCCTGGGTAACATAGCAACACTCTGTCTCTAAAAAATTTAAGGCCAGGCATGGTGGCTGATGCCCGTAATCCCAACACTTTGGAAGGCCAAGGTGGGCGGATCACCTGAGGTCAGAAGTTCGAGACCAGCCTGGCCAATATGGCGAAACCACATCTCTACTAAAAACACAAAAATTATCTGGGTGTGGTGGTAGGCACCTGTAATCCCAGCTACTTGGGAGGCTGAGGTAGGAAAATCGCTTGAACCAGGGAGGCGGAGGTTGCAGTGAGCCAAGATGGTGCCACTGCACTCCAGCCTGGGAGACAGAGTGAGACTCCATCTCAAAAAAAAAAGAAAAAAAAAAATTTAAAGACACTTTGAGACACACACTGAGAGTCTGCTTCCGAAGGACCCTTCACAAAGGAATTTCTAAAGAACACTGAAATCAGAAGAAAGGCATGAAATGCAAATAATAACAATGGGCGAAAAATCTAATAAGTATATGGGTAAAGCCATTAACTTTATAAAACAGTATCATGATGACTAATGTGGGGGTAGAAAAATAAGATGGAACAAAAACAATAGATAATAATAACACTCTAACACCAGAGAGAGTAATCAAGAGTTAGTGTTCTAAATTTCAATTATTATTCAAGAAGAAACTATAAATATTAATTTACTTAGGCCTTAATAATAAATGTACACATTAAAAATATTTGAGTAACCAGTAAAATAGTAGAAATAGAATGTTTATCTTCTACAATATGTTAAAAATATTTAAGAGCAACCAGTAAAATTGTAGAAATAGAATGTATACCATCTAAAACATGAAAGTAGAAAAAAGGGGATAGATTTAAATACTCAATGAATAGTACACTACTTGGAAATGGGTGCACTAAAATCTGACTTCACCACTATACCATTCATCAATGTAACCAAAAACCACATCTATCCCAGAAGCTATTGAAATTACTTTAAATGTTTTTATTTTTAAAAAAGTCAACAAATAAAGTCAGGAAAGGGGAAAAATAAAACATATAAAAAAGATAATAAATAGTATAAAATGAAAGGATAAAAATGAATCCAAGTATATCAATAATCGTAACAAATTTAACAAAATGCATTGGTTAGAAGACAGAAATATTTTATTCCTAAAAATGCTTTTTGCTTTAATGTTTTTCCCCCAATATTAATGTAGCTATCTATTTTCTTTTATTAGTTTTATTTTTAATTGACAAATAATAATTAAAATGTATTTATGGGTAAAATGTGATGTTTTGATTTACGTTTATAGTGTGGAATGAGTAAATCAGGTTAATAATTAACAAATCACCACTTCACATAATTATCATTTTTGTGTGTGAAGAAAACATTTAAAATCTGCTCTTCCAGGCACGGAAAGACAAATTCTGCATGATTTCACTTATATGTGACATTTTAAAATGTTGGACTTACGGAAGTAGGGAGTAAAATGATGGTTATCAGTCTTCCTTTCATTTGTGTTCATTTTATTTTTGAAAGATTCTCCCCAGGGCCCGAAAGTTTGAAGGAATGAGTGACTCCTCCCTTCTCAGGCCCAGTCCCAAGGCTCAAGGTCACTTGTGCCAGCAGCGTGAGTCAGCAAGATAGCAGAAGGAGGAAGAGAGCCGGCCAGAAGACACCTACACCCAAAGATGGAGAAAGAGGCCATCTGGGTACCACATAGCAGTTAAGTTAGACTGGGACACTTCCTGTTTACAGAAGACTGTAAAACCCCTGCCCTGTATTCATTTTGGTGCTAACACCATTTTAGGCCTCAGCCCACCTGCACCCAGGTGCTCATTAAAACAACATGTTGCTCCACACCGCCTCCTGTTGTCTGTTGGCATGCTCTCAGAGTCTGAATGGATACAAGAACCTTTTATCTGGTGCTGAAACCCGGGAGCGGCTCCAGTTCACGTCCCCAGGGGACCTACCCCTCCACCCCAGAAAGCAGGCCACAACAGCCAGACAAAGGATGCTCCTCAGCCTCCAGTCGCTTCTCTGTGCATGCACATCGGTCACTGATCTCATCTACCGGTAAGTTTCCCGGGAGCCCGGTTAACAGAGAAAAATCCACATGGCCTCTCTTGGTTTCTCCAGTCCAAAAATCCAGCGTTGGTCCAAGAAGGCTCTGATGTGTGCCAGGCACTCGCTTATCATCTAGTCTTAGGGTGACGCCTCTAAGCCATTTTATCCCTTTCCGGGAATGAAAAAGGCAGTGGTGACGATCACTCCTTTTATCGTCTCCCTCCGGCCGTCCAGGATGGTCTCCTTTTTCCCTGTTCTCCGGAGCCTACCCTCCGTTATGGGAAACTCCCCATCCTCCATTCCAAAAAACAGCCTTCTAGGCTGCCTCATAAAAAACCTGTGTAAAAAAAACAAAAAACAAAAAACAAACAAACAAAAAAAAACCTGTGAACCTGGCCAGGTGCGGTGGTTCATGCCTGTAATCCCAGCACTTTGGGAGGCTGAGGTGGGCAGATCACGAGGTCAGGAGATCAAGACCATCCTGGCTAACAGTGAAACCCCATCTCTACTAAAAATACCAAAAATTAGCCAGGCATGGTGGCGGGCACCTGTAGTCCCAGCTACTCCGGAGGCTGAGGCAGGAGAATGGCGTGAACCAGGGAGGCGGAGCTTGCAGTGAGCCAAGATCACGTCACTGCACTCCAGCCTGGGTGACAGGGTGACAGTTCGTTTGGAAAAAAAAAAAAAAAACCCTGCAAACCTTAGGCCTCAGGCAAGATATCCACCCTAAGCGCCTTGTCTTTTTTTGCAATTCAGACTGGCCACTATTAATATGAATTGGATAATGGGTCCAAATTGCCCGCAAATGGAACATTTGACTTTACAATTTTAACTGACTTAAGCAATTATTGCTGACGACTGGAGAAATGGGGAATAATTCCTTTTGTCCAGCCCTTTTTGCACTCAGATCACAACCCGACCTCTGTAATTCTTGCTTACCTATTCAAATCCTCCATTCTCGCCACCCAGGTCGCCTTTCTCCTCTCAACCCTACCTCTTTCTCCTCGTTAGATCCAGCAGACTGCTGTCCACCCCTCCCAGCCCCTACCTCTCCCTCTCAACTGTTTACTTTAATCCCCCGAGCCTCCTCTTTATCTTCTCAGCCACAATCTTCTCAGCCCTCATCTTCCCAGATGCCATCTTCCCAGTCAGCAGTATCACCACTTCTTTTCCTACACCGTCCTCTCCTCAGGACAACTCTACCATGGCCTGTACTCATTCTCCTTCCTCACTGCCTTCTCCTGAAGCTTGTAAACCCATCCTGCCACCTTACGCTCCTATCTATCCTCCACTGCCTATCAGCTTAATCCCCCTTCCCCCTTCAAACCCTCAGCAGGAACCACTTCCAGGTTCTTCCTTCTCTCCCACCCACACTAGCTCAGGCGCCATCTTTGGCCCATGCCCCACCCTTACTTCAGCACCTGTGCTAGAGTGCCCCCTTCAGGAATTAGCAGGAACTGAAGGTATTGTTAAAGTTTATGTTCCCTTCTCCTTCAGTGATCTCATTCAAATTAACAAAAGGGTTCATTTCCAGAAGACCCTCTCTCTTATATTAGAGTTTCAGTACCTCACCCAGTCTTATGAACTAACTTGGCATGACCTCTAAATTATCCTCTCTTCCACCCTCACCCCAGAAGACTGGGGCTATATCTGGACCCTAGCTCAGGCACACGCTGATACAATTCATCACCAAGCTCCTGCCCAGCCTACTGGCGCAAAGGCAGTCCCCAACCAGGATCCCCACTGCGATTATCAAGACAGGGCCTCTGGACGCTGCTGTTGAGACCACATGATTGTGTGCCTCCATGCAGGACTCAAAAAGGCTGCCCATAAAGTGGTAAACTATGAAAAACTTTCAGAAATCACCCAAGGTCCTGATGAAAACCCAGCCCTCTTTCTCTCTCATTTAACTGAAGCCATGAGAAAATATACCAGCCTAGACCTAGTCAGCCCAGAAGGAACCTCTATTTTAAACCTTCAGTTCATCTCCCAATCCATTCCCAATATTCGGCGCAAGCTTCAGAAACTTGACGACGGCCCTCAAACCCCACAACGAGACCTTCTTAATTTAGCCTTCAAAGTCTTTAACAATCCTGATGAGGAAAGTAAAAGGCAAAAACAGGCAGGGTTCCAAATGCTTGCCTCTGCCATTAGGGGCCCTGCAGGCTCATGGGGCCGCAGCTCCACAGAGAAGCCTCCTAGCAATCCATCTCCACCTGACACCTGTTTCAAGTGTGGCAATGAAGGCCAGTGGCCCACACAATGCCCAAACCCAGGTAAGCCTACCAGGCCATGCCCCCTCTGTGGAGGACCCCGCTGGAAGTTGGACTGTGAGCAGCCCCTGCAAAGACTGCCCCCATCCCTTCCTGAGCCAGCCAAAACCTCCCACTCAGATCTCATCAGCCTTGCCGCTGAAGACTGACGGTGCCTTGGAATGGACACCCCAGCAACTACCATCACTTCATCCGAGTCAAGGGTAACCCCGATGGTGGCAGGTAGGCCAGTATGTTTTTCAAATTAATAATTAATACCGGGGCAACCTAATTTTTCAGGACCCACCCAGTCCTCCCAAGTCTCTCTTGTAGGAATTGATGAACAAGCCTCCAAACCGTGAAAAACCCCCTCCACTTTTCTGCTCCCTGCACACCTTTTCCTTCACTCACCCTTTCTTAGTCCTGCCCTCATGCCCAACTCTGCTCCAAGGCATCCTTTAAAAACTCCATACTGCTCTCCACTTACGTTCCTCATAGTACCCAATGCCATCAATCCAGACCCCTCTGGGGCTTCTTTCTTCTATTCCAACCTCCCACCTGTTCTAGACCTAAAGGATGCTTTTTTCACAATTCCTTTACACTCTGATTCCCAAAACCTCTTTGCCTTTATGTGGGAAAACCCCAACACCCACGGAGTCCCTGCATATGATCACTTAAACAGAGAAAAACGATCCTTAAAGGTAGGAGGAAGCCAAAGATGGCAAGAGCACGAGTGGCCTCCACAATGGATCATCGAATATTATGGTCCTGCCACTTGGGAGGAGGATGGTTCATGGGGTTATCACACTCCCATATATATGCTAAATAGAATAATTAGACTACAGGCTATTCTAAAGATAATCACTAACCAAACCGTCTCAACCCTGGAAATGCTTGCACAACAACAAAAACAAATGTGCGTGGCAATTTATCAAAACAGGCTAACACTAGACTACTTATTAGCAGAAGAGGGTGGGGTCTGTGGTAACTTTAATATCTCCAATTGTTGTCTTAACATAGACGATAACACAAAAGCAGTTCTAGAAATTGCTTCAAACATCAGAAAAGTAGCCCATGTACCAGTCCAAACCTGGAAAGGATGGGATCTGGCAAACCTTCTAGGAGGGTGGTTCTCTAATTTAGAAGGATTTAAAATGCTGGTAAGGACAGTAATCTTCATCACCGGGCTCCTCCTGTTTCTTCCCTGTGTTATCCCACTGATAATAAAAGCCATTACAACTCTTGATGAAACTACAGTTGACTGCCAGACAATCCAGACAATGCTCCTGCTACAATTACAAGATGGATACCACCCCATCTCTCAAGAATACCCAGAAAATTAAGGTTTTCTTTTTCCAAGGTGACCAGGCCACCCCCTATGTCATGCCTGAAGTAGTTATTGAGAAAGTCATCCCTTTTCCCTTTTTTCTATAACCAAATAGAAAGGAATGAAGGATTCTCCCCAGAGCCTGAAAACTTGAAGGAATGAATAACTCCTTCCTTCTCAGGCCCAGTCTCAAGGCACAAGGCCACTTGTGCCAGCAGCGTGAGTCAGCAAGATAGCAGAAGCAGGAAGACAGCCAGCCAGAAGACACCTACCCCTGAAGATTGAGAAAGAAGCCATCCGGGTACCACATAGCAGTTACATCAGACTGGGACACTTCCTGTTTACAGAAGACTATAAAACCCCTGCCCCGTACTCATTTGGTGCTGACGCCATTTTAGGCCTCAGCCTGCCTGTACCCAGGCGCTCATTAAAACAGCATGTTGCTCCACACCGCCTCATGTTGTCTGTTGGCACACTCTTGGGGTTTGAACCGATACAAGAACCCTTCAGTTTTGTATTATATTTTAGTTAGATTTTTAAAGTTTATCTCACAAAGAGGGTGACAACATAATAATTAAAGGTAGCAATTCACTAGAGATTATAGCAATCCTAACTACGCAGGCAGCTAACAACAAAGCTACAAAGTGATAAGGAGAATCTGACAAATCCACAATTATAATGAAAGATAATATTAAAACTATCTCAATACTTGATAGATCAATGCAAGGAAACAAATCTTGGATTTCTCAGTGCACCTGTAAAAAGCACTAGCCTCCAGAGGCATGGAACTCTACATGATATAAATATAGGTAATTTTACCCTTCACTTACTTTACAAACATTTTACTTTCTGCATACTATTGAAATTAAATCTGTAGTTATTTGTAGACAAACAGTTATTTGTCTGACAAACAGTTAATTTCTCTGATCCAAAAGAATAACAAAATTCTCTTACCTCCCCAAGAACGTCAAATGGTCACAGCCTGGATTAGTCAAGATCCCAAGGTGTCAGGAAGATCCCTAATTTACATTTCAAGAAGAAATGGGTCCCAGGGCCTTGGAGACACGTCTAGGTCATAAAAGCTGGAGATGCTAGGGCTTACCTGGCCCTTGGAGAGATGCATTCTAAGAAATATTGCCTCTCTCTTTACTTATAAATATCTTTGTGATTGTATTAGGTCTACCCAGGTGATCCAGGATAATCTCCTCATTTCAAAATTCTTGACTTAATCAAATCTGAGAAGACTCTTTTGTCACGTAAGGTAACATACTCACAGGTTCTGAGGACTGGGATGTGGACATCTTTGTAGGGGGTAGGGTAATGTTCTACCTATCATATTATATGAAGGAATAATAAATACTAAATTTAAGACAGCAATTACCTCTGAGGGAGAAAAGAGAATGCAGTCATGGAGGCTTTAATTGTATGTTATATTTTATTTCTTAAGCTGGGTGGTGAGTGTACAGTTGCTCATTAAATTTCTTTGCATGCCTGAAATATTTTATTGAATAATCTCACTTTTTAATAAAAATACCTAGGAATAAATTTACCTAATTTAACTAGACAGATGAAAGACTAGTATACTGAAAATTAAAAAACATTGCTGTAAAAAAGTTTTTAAAAGCCTAAATAAATGGAAAGACATCCCATGTTCATGGATAGGAAGACATAACAATGATAACAGAAATTGAATCAGAATTTAAAATCTGCCTCTGAATAAACACCAAACAGACATGGGCCAAGAGTTTTATAAGAGTATTCTATCAAATATCCAAAGAACAGACCCTACAAACAATAAAAATACTAAAGATGTCAATACTATCTAAAGTGATCCATAGATTCAATGTAATCCCTATAAAAATGTCAAAGGCTCTTTTTGCAAAAATGAAAAAACTGACCCTCAAATTCACAGTAAGGGCAAGGAGTCCCAAGTAACCAAAACAATTTTGAAAAAGAACAAAGTTGGAGGACTCACATTTCCTGATTTGAAAACTTACTACAAATCTATAGTGAGCAAATTATCAAGGTACAGGATAGACATATAGACCAATGGAATAGGGCTGACAGACCAGAAATACATCCATACATCATGGCCAACTGATTTTCAATAAGGGTGGTAAAACATTCAATGGGGGAAAGAAAAGTCTTTTAAATAAATGGGACTGGGACAACTGGATATCCAAATGTAAAAGAATGAATTTGGACCCTCTACCTCACACCACATAGCAAAATGAACTCAAAATGAGATCAATGACCTAATTATAAGAGCTAAAACCAGCTGGGCATGGTGGCTCACGTCTATAATCCCAGCACTTTGCAAGGCCAAGGCGGGCGGATCACGAGGTCAGGAGATTGAGTCCATCCTGGCTAACACAGTGAAAACCCATCTCTACTAAAAATACAAAAAAATAGCCGGGCGTGGTGGCAGGCGCCTGTAGTCCCAGCTACTTGGGAGGCTGAGGCAGGAGAATGGCATGAACCCAGGAGGCGGAGCTTGCAGTGAGCCTAGATCGTGCCACTGCACTCCAGCCTGGATGACAGAGCAAGATTCCATCTCAAAAAAAAAAAAAAGAGCTAAAACCATAAACTCTTAGGAAAAAAATAGGGCTAAATAAATCTTCATGACCCTGGGTTTAACAAAGAATATGACACCAAAAGCTTGAGCAACAAAGGAAAAAATAAATAAGAGTTCATCAAAATGAAAACCTTTTGTGTGTCAAAGAACATGATAAAGAAAGTAAAGACTTCAGTTTTTGCCTGTATGTACTGGGGAGGGCAAGAAAAATGCCAGCAATTAAATCAGTTGTTGAAATGGCCAACAAGCCTTGGAAAGGTATTATGGTGGATCAGGTGGCCTGAAAGCTATACTTGTAGTTTTGTACCTGTACTGTACTTGTAGTATATTTTTGAAGAGAGAGGAAGTATTATAATTAGTCCTACGTTCAGAGACGTCAAAGCAACTAGAAAAGAGAAGTGGCAGCACAGAAAAGCAGTAGAAATATAGAACCAATTTTCTGAGCATACAGAGAAAGAACAAATGGCTTGTTTAAAAAGGTCCATTTTAATATTCTTCCTTGTTATACTGGTAGATATTTCGAGTTCAAAAAATCTGGCTCCGAATTTCCTAAAATTTTTACTTATTTGATGTGTTCCCCTGTATGTACCCATCTTCCACTGCCTGCACACCTTTCCTGTGCAAATTCCCCCCTTACCCACCTCTTTTTCTGACCTTCCACACAGGCCAGTCTCTCATCCCACAGGCCAGGAGTCTGAAACTTCTTCTCAAAGAAAACATACTTTCTCTAGAAGATAGTATTCTAAAGAGCATTCCCCTATTGTCTTAGTCCATTTGAGCTGCTAAAATTGAATACTACAGACTGAGTAACTTATAAACAAGAGGATTTTATTTCTCACAGTTCTAGTGGCTGGAGGCCTAAGATAAAGTCTCCAGCAGATTCAGTGTCTGGTGAGAGCCCACTTCCTGGTTTATATACAGTCATGTCACTGTGTCCACACATGGCAGTAGGACCAAGGAGAATTTGGGATCTCTTTTATAAGGGCACTAATCCCATTCATGAGAGTTTTGCCCTCATGGCTTAATCAATTCCAAAGACATCACCTGCAAATACCATCACACTGGGGATTAGGTTCAACGTCTGAGTTTTGGAGTACATAAACATTCACTCTATAGCAACTATGTTTCCCAAATTCCATTAAAAACCAAAATATTATTTTGACTATACAGGTCCATATGGGTCCAACCCATAGTAGTTACAGCCCAGCATTCAAACACTGGATCCCAGGCACATCTAGACACACTCTTCTTTTCCTCCACTGTGGAATAGCAGTCCCACTTCTCCTTGATAGTCAGGGTCAGTTACTCCACCCAACACAGTAATTCCCTTCTTTGCCTGTTGATTCAGGGGCATGAGGTGTTCAAAGTGGTTGGGTAGCAGTCTTAACTTTTAGTTCAATAGAACTATCATTGTGTCCTGGTGTAAACATTCCTCCTTTTTGAGCCAAAACCTCTAGGCTAGCAGCATAAGCTTATGGAAACAGAAAGCAAAATTTTTGCTAGTGGGTTACTAGGTGTAATAGTGAGTGTGCCATTCCCATTTCCAACCTTTGATTCCTAGACCCAAGAATCTTGACTATGGGAGGAAAAGTATCATATATTGGACTGTGATTCAGAGTATATACAGATTCCTGGAGAACTTTGCCCCAGCCTTGCAAGGTACTCCTCCATCGTTGGGACTGGAATTGAGTCTTCCAAAGGCCACTTCACCATCCTATCAAACCAGCTACTTTAGAGTAGTGGTAAAAACTACAGTGTATGGCTGGGCGTGGTGGCTCAAGCCTGTAATCCCAGCACTTTGGGAGGCCGAGGCAGGCAGATCACAAGGTCAGGAGATCAAGACCATCCTGGCTAACATGGTGAAACCCCGTCTCCACTAAAACTACAAAAATTAGCCGGGCGTGGTGGTGGGCGCCTGTAGTCCAGCTACTCGGGAGGCTGAGGCAGGAGAATGGTGTGAACCCAGGAGGTGGAGTGCAGTGAGCCAAGACCATGTCACTGCACTCCAGCCTGGGCAACAGAGCGAGACTCCATCTCAAAAAAAAAAAAAGCTACAGTGTAACTGTGTTCACTGTAAAAGCAGTGAATTCCAGGAGCATGGACCCATTGAGGCATTTCTTTTGCTGTGAAGTTTTATAAATGGGAGTTCCTCTGCACAAGCTCTCTTGCCTACCACCATGTAAGATGTCCCTTTGCTATTCCTTCATTTGGAACCACGATTGTGAGGCCTCCCCAGCCATGTGTAATTGTGAGTCCATTAAACCTCTTTCCTTTATAAATTACCCACCCAGTCTCGGGTATGTGTTTATTAGCAGCATGAGAACAGACTAATACAAGCTTTAAAGCCCTTTCTAACTCCTTGTGCCAAAATATAAATGCAGAATCTCTGTTTAGAGAACTCATATGAATAAACTCAGCCTCTTCCAACTTTATCTTCTTTCTACCATTATCCCATACCTTCATTATCCATTTCCACATATTTTTCAGATTTCTGTCTCTATAATTAGAAAACTCAAGTAGTTGTTTTGGAGTGTAATGCACTTTTTTATGGGTCACATATTGTCCCACATCTTCAAGGGCCTGCTGGGACTTGAGTCTAATTATGAGACTAGAAGCAAAGAGGGGTGGTAGGGGTGAGTTCTAAGAAAAATCAGTATTGTGTTGCTTGGCAATTGCCTCAGTGGAGTACATTACAATTTCCTCATGCAATGTAGCATTAACCACCTTCTGAGGTGGAGAAGCCACTAGCACTGGGAGTGGGGAGGCCACTTTCACTAGGAGTAAGATTGCATCTTCCACTAGCAAAGAAGACTCACCAGAACTTAGAGGCTCGATGTCCCCAGTTTCATTAAGGTCTTCCCACAAGTCCCCATTCCAACTTACAGAAAACCATTCTGGTTTTTTTTGGGGGGGTCGGGGGGTGGGGTTTCATTCTGTCACCCAGGCTGGAGTGCAGTGGTGTGATATCAGCTCACAGAAACCCCCACTTCCCAGGTTCAAGCAATTCTCTTGCCTCAGCCTCCCGAGTAGCTGGGATTGTAAGTGCCCACCACAATGCCCAGCTAATTTTTGTATTTTTAGTAGAGACGGGGTTTCACCATGTTGGCCAGGGCTGGTCTTAAACTCCTGACCTCAAGTGATCTGCGTGCCTTGGCCTGCCAAAGTGCTAGGATTACAGGTGGGAGTCACCACACCCAGTCAGAAACCCATTCTTTCCCAGTCAATGCCTTCACTTTAACAGAGTATAAAAGTGGGTCACAGGATGAGACAAGATAACTGTAAAACTGGGTCACAGGATAAGATTCTGCATTTGATTTTCAGGACTCTCAGCCCTGTGGCTAAAGGAGATAAGACTCTCCCTCAGGGCACATGTGGAAGCTTTCAGGTCATTTATGCAGTACTTGAGATGGAAATTTGCATTCCTGAGTATTGAAAAGAACTTTCAATACTTTGTTCGTGACATTAGGAGCAACAAGCCAACCTAATTATATTCATTTGATTTCCAGAAATGTTTGAGAGTATCATATGCACAATTACCAGCTCCTTGCTTCTTATAAGTGGTTGATTGGGAACATCCAATGGAGATATGTGGCATATCTCTATTGCCAGATAACACCATGAAACATCAGTGCATTTTTTAGCACTGAAAAAAGAGTCATTTGCATCTTTAAATCTGATAACATTAGAAAGCCAATTCTAGGAACCCAAAAACCAATTCTAAAAACTCATCCTTAAAATTCTGTTCCTATAGACCCACCCTTGGTACCAAAATCTGTATTAGTCTGGGTTCTCCAGAGAAAAAGAACCAAGAAGATATATATAACTATCTATGTATCTATGTATCTATCTATCAATCTATCTACCTACCTATCTATCTATTTATCTACATATCTATTCATCCATCCATTAGATATATATTGAGAGAGAAAGATAATTACTTTAAGGAATTGGCTCATACAAGAATGAAGGCCAAGAAGTCCAATACCTTCTGCTGGCACACTGAAGACCCCAGAGAGCTGGTGGTATAGTTCTAGTACAAATCTGAGTCCAAAGGCAAGAGAAGATTGATGTTGCAGATCAAAGGCAGTTCATTCATTCTTGGGGCTTATGAGACATTTTATTTATTACAACTACTTAATTGATTTTTTTTCAATGCTCTACTTTCAATAAGAAGGGAAAGAAGATTACAATTGTATGGAGATAGAAAGGGGATTGACATTTGTTGTGCACTTCTGTGTGTTAGGCATTTTATTTTAATTCTTAGAAGAACCCCGCTATGTGCCAATTATTATCTTAATTTAAAGATGGGGGAATCTAACTGCATACCATTTTCTAGTTCTATCTGGGCTAGGGTTGACACATTAAATACAGGATGCCCAATTAAATTTGTATTTCTGATAAAGAACAAATAAATTTTTTGTATTAGTATATGCCACATATTGCACAGGACATACTTGCACTAAAAAAATAACAACTTTAACTTAAATTCAAATTTAACTGGGCATCCTTTCTTTTTATTTGCTAATTCTGGCAACCCTACCCTTGACTGAGGTCCTGCATTGCTTGTGCTCATCTCTCTCTCCTTTACCCTGCAGACAGACCTTCACTCCTGACACCTGATCACCCAGTCTCTGATCACCTGCCTGTCACTAAGATGTGTTGACGGCTTCATATACACGCCACTGTGTTCTACCTATCTGCAGGATTCCCACCAGTTTAGAATTCTTTTATGCTCACCACCTGGCTGGCATGCATCTGGGGTGGAACTTCTAAACTATAGTCAAATTCTCTGTAGACCATGCCCTAGCACATCCAGCTATGTGAAAGTCTGCACTTCACACTATCCAGAACCCACACCACCCTGGTGGCTATGCTCCTGAGCAAGCTTCTAACCAGCAAACAAACTACTCCACATTCCACACAATATAAGATATTGTGGGAAGGTACAAACTGTGGATAGATAACTAACCAACAACCCATAGAGGCATGTTACAACTCAGGGGCAGCAGGAAGATTCCCCAAAAGGGAGAGTAGATGGGATTTGTGTTCAACATTTTTTTCTACATAGATAAAGCTATATTCATGTTTATGAAATCAGTGAATTCCGTAGAGCTGGAAGACATAGCTGACTCACTGAATATTGGAATCAGAACCAAAATCAACAAGATGAAATTGAACAGGAATAACAGAAACGGTTATGCTAGAGTTGAGATTAGCAGTGACACAAGGCAGAACATCCAGTCAGCAGTTCAGATAAAGACCTCAGAGTTTTTGTTCAACACAAGCTCAAGGACGGGCATTATCATGTACTGGAGGAAAAAAACAACATTTAGATTCAAACAAACCCAATCTCAAATGCCAATTTCACCACTAAATTGCTATGACCCAAGCCTTTATCTCATAAAATGGGCATATTCACTCATAAAATAGATGAGTATGAACAAGATAACACACGTTGAGCATGTGTGAACAGTGCCTAGAATGCATGGGAGATACTCAGTAATCCACACCCCACATCCCTGGAACCTGGCACAATGCCCCCCTGCCATCAATACATTTAGTAGGAGACATCATAGCACTTTGCAAATAATCTATTGAAATATTCATTTTTGCCTATTCTCTTTACTTTAGGATGCCAGAAGAAATGGGAAGACATTAAGGTTTATGTGCTAATATTTGAGTCCTTTCATGGCATTTACATGGCAGAGCCAAAAGCAGAAGTTGCCAACCATCAGAAGCCAAACCAGCCCCACAAAATACCTAGCCTTCAAGAGAGAAATTGGGCCAATCTATGAAAAATGTTGCTGGTGTGTGGGGATGGGGAGGTTGGAAAGTTGCTGAGACTTAGGGAAGGAATGGAGGCTCATGACAGATACTTGTGCCACATTCCCATGTAGACCTTCCTAAAATGTGGCAGGCCCTCTAATGGGCACCATCAGAAAGTCATGGCAACTGATGATCAAAAGATCTGCCTTGAGGGCCATGGTCCCTGTGCCCAAGCTGGGCTCAGAAACCATGGTGTCTCCCGCCTACAACAGACTGTGTCGATTTAGGCAGTGAGCATAGCCACGGCTGCCCATGTGGATGTGGACTCCAGTCCAGCTCTCTTCATGGGTGCTTTGGCTGTAAGACACCTCTAAGACTCCTGCACAACCAAGCAGCAGGGGCAGAAGGATATTAGAACTGAATGTGATGATTGAGATTGAATTTACTGGTTAAATCGGTGGGGACATGCAGCAGATGGGCCTATTGTAAAGGAATAAATATAACATTTATTTTCATCCAAATACTAGGGAGTATATTTTTTTTTGTATGCTTTGTCAGAGATCAGTTGGTTGTAACTATTTGGCTTCATTTCTGTTTATCACACCATAATTCACAACTGCAAAGATATCAACCAAACTAAGTGCCCATCAATTAATGAGTAAAGAAAATGTGATATATATGTGTGTGTGTGTATGTATGTGTGTATATATCCATATATATCTAAATGTGATCAACACACACACACACATACATACACACCATGGAATACAACTAAGTCATAAAAAATAATGTCTTTTGCAGCAATTTGGATGGAACTGGAGGCCATTATTCTAAGTGAAATAACTCAGGAAGGGAAAACCAAATACTGTATGTTCTCACTTATAAGTGGGAGCTAAGCTATGGGTATTCAAAGGCATACAGAGTGGTATAATGGACACTGGAGACTCTGAAAGGGAGAAGGCAAGAGAGGGGTGAGGAATAAAAAAATGTACTGTATACTGTGTACAATGTATAGTATTCAGGTGACAGTTACCCTAAAATTACAGATTTCACCAGCATATAATTCATCCATATAACCAAAAACCACTTGTACCCCTAAAGGTATTGAAATTTAAAAATTGTAAATAAAAATCCCACATACATTAGGGAGTATAATTCACACTCTCTATGAAGTAAAAAGGGCTTATACAGTAGGCCAAATTCAACCATACCACTGTGATTTAACCTAATTCCCCAAGCATCATTTATTTCATTTGCAAAATAAAAAAAAAAAAAACCTACCTCACAAAGATATGGGGAGGATTACATGAGATAACTAATAGCAAAAATCCAAGCATAGTTCTCAGGGTAGTGTGGATGCATTTTATACAAATTTGAATTTGGTGAATTTAAAATAGTGAAATAGAAACATAAGCCTTACTATGTGGCAAAACTTGAAATAATGTGAAATCCCATTTTATATTTATTCCTAAATGAAAATGCATCTTGAGTGGGTATCATACACTAATCACTAATGGGATGTGGATAACTTTTTTAAAAGGAGAAGTCTAGGATGATTCCCACAATTCTAATTTGGATGACAAGTGATGACACCATTTACCAAGAAAGCAATACAGAAATACAGAGGGGTGGGGAGTAGTCCCATAAGAGAGGTGGCGAAGTGATGGCTTCAAGCTGAACATGCTAGGAGGTAGGTGCTGTGAAATATTCCAGTGGAGTTATCCAGCAGGCATTGTTAAATGACCTGGGTCTTAGAAGAGAGAGATGGCTAGAGATACACAGATTTGGCAATCCTGAGTAAACAGCATATAACTATAATCTAAAGCATGTATTTGCAATCACCCAGGAAGTGAAGATGGAATGAGAAGAACAGAGAAACAATGACAGAGTCCTTACAAACACCATCATACAAGAAGGCAATGAGGATACGTTATCCTAAAAGAATCCTAAAATAAGTGATCAAAAAGGTGGACAGAAAACCAAGTGGGAGTACTGTCACTGAGGATGAGTTTCCAGAGAGAATTAATGCTGAAGAGGCTATTGCAGGTCAGTGGTGAGTCTAGCTAGCACTGCTTCAATAAGGGGTAAAGATAGGCTCAGGAACGTCCACTTTAATGTGTGGGGATGATACCTGCACTGAATGCTGCACTAATCAGACCACACTTGTAATATTTTTTCTACCTCCAGATACTGCTGAGTATGAAGAACTAATTGGAGAAGGAAGCCACTGTATAGGAGATGCAGAGCAGCAGCAAAAATGGTAATGAAAATAGAAGATAAATTAGAAAATTTGGAAAAACCCAAACAGATCAGCCATATTGAAGGGAAAAAGAAAAACAAAACAAAGTGGGAGAGGGCAGAAATGTAGAATGGTGTACATTCTTTTAACCCCAAGAATGAATGTAGCCAAGAACACAGTGGGGACTTAGGAGTCTCAGCAGTGAGCATTCTCTGCTCCCTACTGCTTGGACAAAGGACTCCTTCATGATGCAGAACCATAACTGGTGTAGAGTCTTAAATGACCTGGGTATCTCTACGTGGGAGAAAGTGTTTTCCATGTAAAAGGATTAACTTGAACCTGGGTGTTCAAGGGACATCCTAGGCTGCTTGTTCCACTGATTCTGATCTGACTGTGTTACGTAATAAATCATGTGGTTACATATTCACATTATCCTGTGTAGTTTTCTCTCACATTGCTTAAAGAGAAGCCCCAGACACAATAATGAGGGAGCTCAGTATCAGGGTATAAAGAGATCCAGGCAAGCTATAACCTGGAGAGCTCCTTGCCCTTCAGAAGGTGGGACCACTCAGAATCAGGGAGAAAACATGACCCAGCCCACTTTATGAGGAAGCTAGAAACAGAGAATTCTTAGAAGGCAGCAGCCAAGAGAGTTGCAAGGATGGGGACAGGGAAGGCTGAGACTAGAAACTCACAGAGGAACAAACAATTGAGTAAACTGGAAACAAGTACTCACAAAAGCACTAGAAAATAAAATGAAAGCTATGCATGAATAACTGACAAATTTGATCTTCCTTGTGAATGCAGAAGAAGGAATAGAAACAAAAGATGATGGGGAGGCCGCTTTCTCTGCTTTGATCTGAAGGACAACCTTCTAATTATCTAATCTTTCCCAAGACAGACCAGAAAGAGTCGCAAAGTCAACAGACTCTCCAGCACAGAAAGTACTAGACCAAATGCTGGATAAACATTACTGTTAATAGAGATGTTTCATTGCCTTGGCCTCACATCTCTACCTAGAAACACCTTAGAAACACTCTGGGCCTCTCTCTCTCTACCCCTCATATCTTCCCAGGAAAAAAGGAGGAGTGTTTGGGAGAAAGAATTAGGCTTACAATTCAGCTCCTGCTCCACCCTGCCTTGACCTGAATGCAAGATGCATGCATCCTGGTCTGCTCTCAGCAGCACAGGGAGGCCTGCAGTTGTTCAGCTGTGCAGTGACTGAGGGGCGAGTCTATCTGATTCAGGAAAGAAGGAATGAAGTAGTATACTTTGTCACTGATCTTAAGTCATAGTCTCCTATCAGCTGTGTCAAATAATATGTCCACTTCCATCTGTCTATTTCTCAATTGTTTCCAAACTCAGATACGGAAGAGGGTGCCCTCTAAAACCTCAAGAACATCTGTGAGGAATATTTTCCTGGAAAAGAGTTTGGATCATATCACTCTAAAATTGCTGTATATGTTGAATTGCTGTATATGTAAAAAGTGACTCTTACTTTTCAGATACTTCTAGGACCTTCTAACTTAATGCCTCATTGACATTTCAAATTCGGTGAATCTAAAATTAAGTTTCTCTTTCCCCAAAACCAGTTCATTCTCCCAACATTACTGCACATCGTAAGTAGCACTGGCTTCACATTCATCAAGATTTAAAAGGTTAAAGTTGTCAAATAATAGGTAAATTGGAAATGTCCTTATCATTATTCCAAATCAATGCCAACACCAGAGAGTAGTGGGTGAAAGCCTAGATGTGACTGCCATGACCTAGTGAGAATGTAGGGCAAAGAGAGAGAGCCAAGGTCAACATCTGGAGGTACAGACTAGGGCCAACATCTGGAGGTACAGACTAGGGCCAACATCTGGATGTGAGGAAAGAGCAAGAAACCTATCCTGAGGATAGAGAAATAATTCCCAGAGAAAAGAAACAGGAAATGTCATGCCACAGAAGCCCAGAATCAAATGCTACTGAAAAAGCAAGACAAGAAGGGATCATAGGCAATCAGATTTGATGATTAAGAAATTCTTGGGACCTTGATGAGACCAAGTTTGTAATAGTGGAGCTGAAAAGAAAACATCATTTTTCATTCGATCATTCAACCAACATTTATTGAGCATCCAAGTGTGAATTCAAAGCAGGTAAGTCACTGTCCCTGTCCTCAAGGCACATATAGTCCAAGAAGAAAACACAAAATAGGCCATTATAAGAGAGTAAAAAGTATCTAGGGAGGGACTCTGGGAACAGAGAGCAAGGGTAACTAACGAAGACAGAGAGAGGACAGAGGATCAAGGGTAGCCTTCCTGGAAGAGATGACATCTGAGCTCAGCCTAAGCAGGACTGAGTAGGACAAGGAAGAAGAGAAGAGAGCCTACAAAGAGAGCAAGTGATGGGTGAAGGCATATGGCCAGAGAGGATGCCTTGCAGTTGGGTAACAGAGAGTGACTCCACGTGGCTACAGCCAAGGGCTCCTCTGGAGCAATGATGTAGAATGAAGCTGAGATGTACTGGGGGTTAGAACCGGAAATACCTCATGCAGCATGTTAAAGCCAACAGAGTTCAAGAGAGATTTTAACCAGGAAGTGACACGAATAAATGTGATCTGAGAAAGACAACTCTGGTGGACAAATGAAAAATAAGTCAGGTGGTCAAAGTCAAGAGTCAAGAGTAGATGCTAGAAGACAAATTCAGAAGCTTTGAATTCGATAGTAATGTCTCTAATAGACAATGAGTGCCAGAGAGAATGGAGAGAAGAAAGAAAGTGAAATTACGTGCTAAAAAGAAAAAAAATGCAGTAGGGGGTAAAAGAGAGAAGTCAAAGATATTTCCAAATTCTGGCCAAGTCAACTGAGTAGATGATGTTGCCATTCACTGAGAAACAGGATACAAGAGAGAGGGTTGGACAGGATATAGGGGAAAAGGAAGGTTGGAGGAAGAAAATGATGAGTTCTGTTTTGGTAATGATGAATTGGCTTGTGCCTTTGGAATACCCAGGTAGAGACTGTTTAAAACAGTTTTTGAGTGTCGCAGTGGGCAGGTGGGAGGTAGTGTCAAGAAGTCTGCCAACACATAACAGGAGAAAAACAGAATACTTAAGAGAGAAGCAGCATTGAGAAATGATTTATAGGAAAGGAGTGAGTCAAACACATTTTTATACATGAAGGAATAAATCAATAGAAAAAAAGAAATTTAAGATAATAGGGCCAGGGAAGGCATGGGAAAGAGCAAGCTGGCAGTTCTCTCCTGTTTAATGTTACCTTGTAGTGCAATAAAAGGAGGGTTGTCTTCGGAACATAAAACACGGACTCTTAATTGATAAATGGCTTCAGTGCAAATCACGAGCCACCTGAAACAGATGGTAAACTGCTAAAATAAATTAGGCTCCACCAACCATTCCAATGGAACATTGTATGGTATGGAAAGAAAAATACTTAGCAAGACAGGAAGCATGAGTCAGGAATAAGTGGCGGGCAGTGTGAGTCATGCCTGTGAGATCAATAAAGAAGCTGGCTTTGCTCCTGACTGCATTATTTCTGAGCCTCCAACCCCTCCAGTCACCCAGTCTCAGTGCTGCCCTATCAGCCTCCTCACTCACTTTTTCACTCCACATACTGTGGGTCCCAGACTTCTGTTAATGCTTTGGTTCTCACATAGGTCCTTTCTTTTTATTTCCCACTGATAATATCCCAGTGCTCTTACAGAAATCCGTCTACCTCCAGACTTCATCCAACCCCCTTGACCCACCCAGGGAAGGGGGAGGGTGAAGGAAGAACAGCGAAGGGGGAAAAAGAACAGCTTTTTAAGTCTGCCATCATGTTACTGGCTTGCATGGTCCCTCATTGCCTACTGGTTAAAACCCATCTCCTAAGTGGATACTCAAGGCCTCAACAACACAGACACAACCCACCTTTCCAAAAACATCTTGTTACTCCCAATTTAAATTCTCTATCATCTCCTTTTTACAAATGAGACAATTTAGACACAAAAAGATTAAGCAGCATGCCCAGCCACAGCTGTCACACAGCTAATGACAGAAGCGACTACCCAGACTCCAGGGCACATTCTCTCCATTTCCATGTGGCTGCCTCTTACTGTGATGTAGTTTCTGGTCTTTCATATGCTAGATCATTTTTCAAGGGTGGTCCTGCTAAAATTAATAGAACTGCTTCTGCAATTTAAAAGTCATGAAAACTTTAGATCAAAATCACTTGTAAACTTTTTTCCCTTTTTGGGAGGGGGATGGGGGTCTCACTCTGTCACTCAGGCTGGAGTACAGTGGCACAGTCACAGCTCACTGCAGCCTCAACCTCCCAAGACTTAAGCAATCCTCCCACCTCAGCCTCTTGAGTAGCTGGGACTACAAGACATATGTCACCACGTCTGGTTAATTTTTGTATTTTTCATAGAGACAGGGTTGGCCGGGCGCGGTGGCTCAAGCCTGTAATCGCAGCACTTTGGGAGGCCGAGACGGGTGGATCACGAGGTCAGGAGATCGAGACCAGCCTGGCTAACACGGTGAAACCCCGTCTCTACCAAAAAAAATACAAAAAACTAGCCGGGCGAGGTGGTGGGCGCCTGTAGTCCCAGCTACTCTGGAGGCTGAGGCAGGAGAATGGCGTAGACCCAGGAGGCGGAGCTTGCAGTGAGCTGAGATCCGGCCACTGCACTCCAGCCTGGGCGACAGAGCGAGACTCCGACTCAAAAAAAAAAAAAAAAAAACATAGAGACAGGGTTTTGTCATGTTGCCAGGCTTGTCTCGAACTTCTGGACCCAAGCGATCCACCTGCCTCTGCCTCCCAAAGTGTTGGGATTACAGGCATGAGCCACCACGCCCAGCCTGTAAACACTTTAACAGAGACAGTGATGAAGACTAAAGTGATGAAAGTGAGGTCTATGGGTAGAGCATGTTCCACCAAAAATAAACTGTTCCCAAAGTGACTTCTAGATGTTTTGTTTCATTTGCTTTTTCACCCACACCACAACTTGAGCCAACATCTGCATAGTTCCTTGATAGAGCAATGTGGTTGTGGAACCTTTCCTTATCTGAAGTTCACACAGTACATAGCTATGAAACCTGGAACCACTGTCTGCATTGGTGAAATAAGGTCAGACTGACCCCTGAGGTTATCAAAACACAGATCTGAAAAGTCACTGAGAATATTCTTTTGTTTTACAAGTAATTCCAAGTAATTTAATCAAACAGGCCTGAACCATCTGGCTCTTTTACAACATGGTACTAGTTTTAATAGCTATCCAGGTTTCTTTTCTTCCCCAAGTGAGAAAATGAGTCATCAACACAGTAAAATCTGAAGGTGATTTTATAACCATTTGCAAGTCCACATGACATATATTTTACAAACAAGAAGTCATAGTTTAAAATGAAGACAACCCTAAAGCAATACTTACATTATTAAGACAACTGCATTACTTAACTATATTATTTAGAGTTTCCAAATTCATCAGCATAAGGCTTTTCTCTGTGTTGCTTGCCAAACTACACAGAAGGAAAAACAAAAAAAAACTTGTACTTTCACGGAAAGCAGTCTTTGCCAACCCTCCCACTAGCTCTAAGTTTGGCCAACAGTTTGACTGATAGTGTATGAGCCCTACCATCTGCTAACTAAGCAGCATTTCCTAACGGGTAAATGATACTAAGAAAAATGGTTGCAAAACAGAACCTGCCTTGTTTTCATGAGTTGATGTAACTGAACCTAAAATGCAAGACTACAGTTTGTTATGTGTATTCCAAGTAAGTTCAAATTGTATCCCAATCCAAATTGCTGGTTTCAATTATGCCTTCAAAACATTAAACAGCCTGTATATAAAAAAAACCTCATTTAAAAAACGCTTCTAAACATTTTAAATAAGGTTCAGACCAAATTCACATTACATTTTTGTTTTCACACCTTTCCTTCTCAAGTCCCTGAGAGTTAGTGAACCACAGATTAAATGCCATTTAAAAAGTATGATTTAAAAAGTATGATTTAAAAAATTAACTTTGCAAATCTATTATACACTAATAAGCCTAACAAACCCAACCATTCAAGATATTAGTCTTAGAATAATTAACTTCTATGTTTATATGCTATTATATAAATCTCTTATTGTGCATTTTTAATGAACATTCTGCACATTATTTGGGGAAATTTTGAGGAGGATACCTATAAAAATAATACTGGATTTTTTTTCTGTCATATCAAGATTTAGTAACTTTAAAAAAGTTATCATTGTGTTTTTAAGGACAGGACAACTAAACAGATGTAAAATATTCTTAATTATTGCTTTCTGTCTCACGAATGAAATATTAACATATATTCTATTTCTTTAGAATTCTCCGAGGGGAAAAAAATAGAAAGATATAGAGGCTATAAGCTTAGCCAAGGACACAGAAAAACCAGGTCCTCCCCCAGTTTTGTAATTGTCTGACTTTGGGGATATGAAAAAAGTTATCTGAAAAGGAATTTATAGAAGAGAGACTTTATTCCAGTGAACAGTTTGCAAACAGGGAAGACACAGCCTTCAGTGGAAACAGAAGACACATTGCAGAAAACAAAAGGAGGGTTTCACTTTTATAGTGAAAGTTCCCACCCAGCTTTCCACTCAGGTTCTCTTACGCAAATGCACGATTCAAATTGGCTTAGTTCTGATTGGTTGACACTTGCTGAGTTCTGATGAGTCAATGCTGCTGACTTCTGATTGGTCAGTGCAGGCTACACTCTACTGGTTGGTTCAGGCCATGTGGACAGAAACTGTTAGCTATGACAACCCAAAGTTAAGCAGATGTGTAGGTTTTCTGGGAACTCAGAGTATGTGTGTGAGCTCTAGTCAGCAAATGGCCACTTGACTGCTGAATTTCAGCCCAGTTAGGTACTCAAAATTCACCTTGAGAGCTTGGCTCTTTCAGATTCGTACATAAAATTTATCAGATTCACAGCTGTCCCTCTTGTAAAAGGGAAAAGCTTAGCACAAACATCTCTAAGCTCTCTTCTAGCTTGATCATGCTATGGTTTGAGCACTCTGCTAGACTTTATAAATCTGGGCCCCAAAGGGCTCTATTTTACTTCCCATTAGCATGGGGGAAGCAGGGGTGAAAGAAGGCATTAAAAGCATAGTCAGCTGGGCATGGTGGCTCATGCCCATAATCCCAGCACTTTGGGAGCCCAAGGTGGGCAGATCAAGAGGTCAGGAGATCGAGACCATTCTGGCTAACACGGAGAAACCCCGTCTCTACTAAAAATACAAAAAATTAGCCGGGTGTGGAGGCAGGTGCCTGTAGTCCCAGCTACTCGGGAGGCTGAGGGCAGGAGAATGGTGTGAACCCGGGAGGCAGAGCTTGCAGTGAGCTGAGATTACACCACTGCGCTCCAACCTGGGCGACAGAGTGAGACTCCACCTCAAAAATAAAAATAAAAATAAAAATAAAAATAAAATAAGCTGGGCACAGAGGCTGACGCCTGTAATCCCAGCACTCTGGGAGGCTGAGGCAGGCAGATCACAAGGTCAAGAGATCAAGACCAGCCTGGCCAACATGGTGAAACCCTGTCTCTACTAAAAATACAAAAATTAGCCAGGCATGGTGGCGTGCGCCTGTAGTTCCAGCTACTCAGGAGGCTGAGGCAGGAGAATCACTTGATCCCAGGATGCGGAGGTTGCAGTGAGCCGAGATGGCGCACTACACTCCAGCCTGGCAACAGAGGGAGACTCTGTCTCTAAATAAATAAATAAATAAATAAATAAATAAATAAATAAAAGCATAGTCATAATCCATAACACCATAGCAGAAAGTAATCTTTAAAATGCAAAAACTGTCAACTAACGAGCAAAATAACCAGTTAATATCATAATGGCAGGATCAAGTTCACACATAAGAATATTAACCTTAAATGTAAATGGACTAAATGCTCCAATTAAAAGACACAGACTGGCAAACTGGATAAAGAGTCAAGACCCATCAGTCTGCTGTATTCAGGAGACCCATCTCACATGCAGAGACATACATAGGCTCAAAATAAAGGGATGGAGGAAGATTTACCAAGCAAATGGAGAACAAAAAACAGAAGGGGTTGCAATACTAGTCTCTGATAAAATAGACTTTAAACCATCAAAGATCAAAAGAGACAAAGAAGGCCATTACACAATGGTAAAGGGATCAATTCAACAGGAAGAGATAACTATCCTAAATATATATGCACCCAATACAGGAGCACCCAGATTCATAAAGCAAGTCCTTAGAGACTTACAAAGAGACTTAGACTCCCATACAATAATAATGGGAGACTTCAACACTCCACTGTCAACATTAAACAGATCAACGAGACAGAAAGTTAACAAAGATATCCAGGAATTGAACTCATCTCTGCAGCAAGCAGACCTAATAGACATCTATAGAACTCTCCACCCCAAATCAACAGAATACCCATTCTTCTCAGCACCACATCACACTTATTCCAAAATTGACCACATAATTGGAAGTAAAGCACTCCTCAGCAAATGTACAAGAACAGAAATTATAACAAACTGTCTCTCAGACCACAGTGCAATCAAACTAGAACTCAGGACTAAGAAACTCAATCAAAACCGCTCAACTACATGGAAACTGAACAACGTGCTCCTGAATGACTACTGGGTACATAACGAAATGAAGGCAGAAATAAAGATGTTCTTTGAAACCAATGAGAACAAAGATACAACATACCAGAATCTCTGGGACACATTTAAAGCAGTGTGTAGAGGGAAATTTATAGCACTAAACGCCCACAAGATAAAGCAGGAAAGATCTAAAATTGACACTCTAACATCATAATTAAAAGAACTAGAGAAGCAAGAGCAAACACATTCGATAGCTAGCAGAAGGCAAGAAATAACTAAGATCAGAGCAGAACTGAAGGAGATAGAGACACAAAAAACCTTCCAAAAAATCAATGAATCCAGGAGTTGGTTTTTTGAAAAGATCAACAAAATTGACAGACCGCTAGCAAGACTAATAAAGAAGAAAAGAGAGAAGAATCAAATAGACACAATAAAAAATGATAAAGGGGATATCACCACCGACCCCACAGAAATACAAACTACCATCAGAGAATACTATAAACACCTCTACGCAAATAAACTAGAAAATCTAGAAGAAATGGATAGTCCTGGATGCTTACACTCTTCCAAGACTAAACCAGGAAGAAGTTGAATCCCTGAATAGACCAATAGCAGGCTCTGAAATTGAGGCAATAATTAATAGCCTACCAACCAAAAAAAGTCCAGGACCAGATGGATTCACAGCTGAATTCTACCAGAGGTACAAGGAGGAGCTGGTACCATTCCTTCTGAAACTATTTCAATCAATAGAAAAAGAGGGAATCCTCCCTAACTCATTTTATGAGGCCAACATCATCCTGATACCAAAGCCTGGCAGAGACACAACAAAAAAAGAGAATTTTAGACCAATATCCCTGATGAACATCGATGCGAAAATCCTCAATAAAATACTGGCAAACTGGATTCAGCAGCACATCAAAAAGCTTATCCACCATGATCAAGTGGGCTTCATCCCTGGGATGCAAGGCTGGTTCAACATTCGCAAATCAATAAACATAATCCAGCATATAAACAGAACCAAAGACAAGAACCACATGATTATCTCAATAGATGCAGAAAAGGCCTTTGACAAAATTCAACAGCCCTTCATGCTAAAAACGCTCAATAAATTCGGTATTGATGGAACGTACCTCAAAATAATAAGAGCTATTTATGACAAACCCACAGCCAATATCATACTGAATGGGCAAAAACTGGAAAAATTCCCTTTGAAAACTGGCACAAGACAGGGATGCCCTCTCTCACCACTCCTATTCAACATAGTGTTGAAGTTCTGGCTAGGGCAATCAGGCAAGAGAAAGAAATCAAGGGTATTCAGTTAGGAAAAGAAGAAGTCAAATTGTCCCTGTTTGCAGATGACATGATTGTATATTTAGAAAACCCCATTGTCTCAGCCCAAAATCTCCTTAAGCTGATAAGCAACTTCAGGAAAGTCTCAGGATACAAAATTAATGTGCAAAAATCACAAGCATTCTTATACACCAGTAACAGACAAACAGAGAGCCAAATCATGAAGAACTTCCATTCGCAATTGCTTCAAAGAGAATAAAATATCTAGGAATCCAACTGACAAGGGATATAAAGGACCTCTTCAAGGAGAACTACAAACCACTGCTCAGTGAAATAAAAGAGGACACAAACAAATGAAAGAACATACCATGCTCATGGATAGGAGGAATCAATATCGTGAAAATGGCCATACTGCCCAAGGTTATTTATAGATTCAATGCCATCCCCATCAAGCTACCAATGAGTTTCTTCACAGAATTGGAAAAAACTGCTTTAAAGTTCATATGGAACCAAAAAAGAGCCCGCATCTCCAAGACAATCCTAAGTCAAAAGAACAAAGCTGGAGGCATCACGCTACCTGACTTCAAACTATACTACAAGGCTACAGTAACCAAAACAGCATGGTACTGGTACCAAAACAGAGATATAGACCAATGGAACAGAACAGAGTCCTCAGAAATAATACCACACATCTACAACCATCTGATCTTTGACAAACCTGAGAGAAACAAGAAATGGGGAAAGGATTCCCTATTTAATAAATGGTGCTGGGAAAATTGGCTAGCCATAAGTAGAAAGCTGAAACTGGATCCTTTCCTTACTCCTTATACGAAAATTAATTCAAGATGGATTAGAGACTTAAATGTTAGACCTAATACCATAAAAATCCTAGAAGAAAACCTAGGTAGTACCATTCAGGACATAGGCATGGGCAAAGACTTCATGTCTAAAACACCAAAAGCAACAGCAGCAAAAGCCAAAATTGACAAATGGGATCTCATTAAACTAAAGAGCTTCTGCACAGCAAAAGAAACTACCATCAGAGTGAACAGGCAACCTACAGAATGGGAGAAAATTTTTGCAATCTACTCATCTGACAAACGGCTAATATCCAGAACCTACAAAGAACTCAAACAAATTTACAAGAAAAAAACAAGCAACCCCATCAAAAAGTGGGCAAAGGATATGAACAGACATTTCTCAAAAGAAGACATTCATACAGCCAACAGACACATGAAAAAATGCTCATCATCACTGGCCATCAGAGAAATGCAAATCAAAACCACAATGAGATACCATCTCACACCAGTTAGAATGGCGATCATTAAAAAGTCAGGAAACAACAGGTGCTGGAGAGGATGTGGAGAAATAGGAACACTTTTACACTGTTGGTGGGATTGTAAACTAGTTCAACCATTATGGAAAACAGTATGGCGATTCCTCAAAGATCTAGAACTAGATGTACCATATGACCCAGCCATCCCATTACTGGGTATATACCCAAAGGATTATAAATCATGCTGCTATAAAGACACATGCACACATATGTTTATTGCGGCACTATTCACAATAGCAAAGACTTGGAATCAACCCAAATGTCCATCAGTGACAGACTGGATTAAGAAAATGTGCCGGGCGTGGTGGCTCAAGCCTGTAATCCCAGCACTTTGGGAGGCCAAGATGGGTGGATCACGAGGTCAGGAGATCGAGACCATCCTGGCTAACACGGTGAAACCCCGTCTCTACTAAAAAAAAATACAAAAAACTAGCTGGGCGAGGTGGCGGGCGCCTGTAGTCCCAGCTACTCGGGAGGCTGAGGCAGGAGAATGGCGTGAACCCGGGAGGCGGAGCTTGCAGTGAGCTGAGATTCGGCCACTGCACTCCAGCCTGGGCAACACAGCGAGACTCTGTCTCAAAAAAAAAAAAAAAGAAAAGAAAATGTGGCACATATAAACCATGGAATACTATGCAGCCATAAAAAAGGATGAGTTTGTGTCCTTTGTAGGGACATGGATGCAGCTGGAAACCATCATTCTTAGCAAACTATCACAAGAACAGAAAACCAAACACCGCATGTTCTCACTAATAGGTGGGAACTGAACAATGAGATCACTTGGACTCGGGAAGGGGAACATCACACACCGGGGCCTATCATGGGGAGGGGGGAGGGGGGAGGGGGGAGGGATTGCATTGGGAGTTATACCTGATGTAAATGACGAGTTGATGGGTGCAGCACACCAACATGGCACAAGTATACATATGTAACAAACCTGCACGTTATGCACATGTACCCTAGAACTTAAAGTATAATAAAAAAAATAAATAAATAAAATAAAATAAATATATAAAATGCAAAAACTGGCAATGATTTCCACTGTCCTGAGCAACATTCCCCAGCAATTCTACACATTTCCCGTATTCTGAAATGGTTTTCCCAAAGTGAACCTAAAACTTAACATTAATCCAAACTCTTTATTAGTTTAGGGTTTGGTAGGAAAATGGGGGTGAGGTAGTTTTAAAGATCAAAGGCCAAGAGGGCTGAAATTGCCCAAGGTCATCTTGCTAGTAAATAGTTGAGACTGGATATAAACCCGGTTCTGTCTGAGTCGTGAGCCTGGACTTTTAATCAATATATTGTCAAACTAAAAGATTGCTGAAAATATGTAAGTTCATAGTTTGTCACAATGGTTGCTGTTTCCACATACAAGCTTTTCTAGGCCCTGGATCCCATTATGAAGTGATTTGCTGACTGTGGGTGCTGTGGTTCTTCAGTAGTTGGCTTTTTTGGTCTCTGAATTATTCACCACAGGGGTCTGGGATAGGAAAGAGCATTAGACCAGAGTTCCTTTGCAGCACTGATATAATGACTTATCAAACACTTGCTTACTTCTTATCTGCTGTGATTGTTCCTTTGTTGTTGTTTTGCCTTTTTACTGCAACCCAAACAACATCTTTTCTGGCAAGGAAAAATTCCCTTTTAAATACTGATGACAGGAAGTTCAAATCCACATTCAGTGAGACAGGCTATACCGATTACCTCATTCAAACTCCACCCAAAGTCCTCTCCTCCCTAGCAGTTTAACATGGCCTTGTGACAAAGTTCTAACCTAAAACACATCAATGAAATTCTCAACTGTGGGAATTTGGGGAAACTTTGGATTTCCTCATAAACAAATCAACAAACATCTTGCCTTTACCACTGTGCTTTTTCCCCTCTCTGGCTTCGTAAATGAACATGAGGCTGGAGGTGGAGTAGACATATTGCAATCATAAGACAAGCAAGAATATCCTAAGGACTGTGGACTAACAAGACTTCATTTTTATTGGTATTGTGGATGACCAGCCTTGGACTGCCTTTCTCTGCACATTGTGTAATATGAAACAAATAGCCCTTATTTCTTTAAGTCTTACCATTGGTTATATTTTCTTACATTGGTAGTTGAAGACAGTGCTCACTGATATATTTGAGAATAACTAGACCGAGAGATCCATGAAAAGAAAGATGATGTGTTCATAAAAAACATGAAGCATTAAGATTTTCCAAAACCTTATCCCTTTATTCTTCTGTCCAACCAGCACTAGAATATTTTTATAGTTATTGAAAGCCTGCCATTTTTGTCTATTCATCAATAACTGCTTAGAGATTTGACTTTCAGATACAAAATGAATGGCCTGAGGAAAACATTCATGCTTTTATTATAGATTTGCACCATCTTTCTTAACATTGGATTAGAACACCAGGAAGTAATTTCTTTTTTAAAATTGATACATAATAGTTGTACATATTTTGAGGGTACATGTGATATTTTAATACATGCATACAATGTGTAATGATCAAATCAGGGTAACTGGGATATTAATCACCTCCAACATTTATCTTTTTATGGGAAGACTCTAATTCTTCTCTTCTAGCTATTTTTTTTTTTTTTAGAGACAGAGTCTTGCTCTGAGTGCAGTGGCGCGATCTCGGCTCACTGCAAGCTCCGCCTCCCGGGTTCACGCCATTCTCCTGCCTCAGCCTCCTGAGTAGCTAGGACTACAGGCACCCGCCACCGCGCCCGGCTAATTTTTTGTATTTTTAGTAGAGACGGGGTTTCACCGTGGTCTCGATCTCCTGACCTTGTGATCCACCCGCCTCGGCCTCCCAAAGTGCTGGGATTACAGGCGTGAGCCACCGCGCCTGGCCTCTTCTAGCTATTTTAAAATATACAATAAATTATTAACTATAGTCACCCAACTTTACTATCAAACACTAATTCTTACTCTTTCTATCTAACTGTATTTTTGTTCCCATTAACTAACCACTCTCTATTCCCCCATACTCCCTACCTTTCCCAGACTCTGGTAACCACCAATATAACCTCTACCTCCATGAGATCCACTTTTTTAGCTCCCACAATGAGTGATAACATGTGATATTTGTCTTTCTGTGCCTGGCTTATTTCACTTAACATGACCTTCAGTTCCATCCATATTGCTGCAAATGACAGAATTTCCTTCTTCTTTTTATGCCTAATCATATTCCACTGTGTACATATACCACATTTTCTTTATCCATTCATCTACTGATGAACACTTAGGGTGACAGATACTCTTGGTCATTGTAAATAGTGCTGCAATAAACATGGGAGTGAGATATCTTTGGTATGCTGATTTTCTTTCTTTTGGATTTATACTCAGCAGTGAGATTGCTGGATCTATTTTCAGTAGTTCTATTTTCAGTTTTGTTAGGAACCTCCACATTGTCTTCCATATCACTGTACTAATTTACACTCCCACCAACAGTGTATGAATGTTCCCCTTTCTCTGCATCCTAATAAGCATGTTATTTTTTGTATTTTTGATAACAGATGATATCTCATTGTGCTTTTGGTATGCATTTCCCTGATGATTTGTGATGTTGAACATGTTTTCATATACTTTTTGGCCATTTGTATGTCATTTTTTGAGAAATGTCTATTCAGATCTTTTGCCTATTTCAAAACAAAATTATTTGTTCTCTTTGCTAATAAGTTCCTTATATATTTGAGTTATTAATCTCTTTTCAGATGGGCAGTTTGCAAATATTTTCTCCTATTCCGTTGGTGGCCTCTTCACTTTGTTGATTGTTTTCTAATCCATGAGCATGGGCTATCTTTCCATTTTTTGTGTGTTCTCTTCAACTTCTTTCATCAGTGTTTCAGTCTTCCTTCTAGTGATCTTTCACTTCTTTGGTTAAATTTATTCCTAGATATTTTATATTTTTTGCAACTATTGTAAATGGGATTGCTTTCTTGATTTCTTTTCAAAATTACTTGCCGTTGGCATATATAAATGCTACTGATTTTAATATGCTGATTTTTTTATCCTGCAACTTTACTGAATTTGATTATCAGTTCTAACAGTTTTTTGGTGGAGTCTTTATGTTTTTCTAAATACAATATTAGGTTGGGCGCAGTGGTTCCTGCCTGTAATCCCAGCATTTTGGGAGGCTGAGGCAGGAGAATTGTTTGAACCCAAGAGTTCGAGACCAGCTTGGGCGACATGACAAAACTCCATCTCTACAAAGAAAATAATAATAATAATAATTAAAATTAAAAATATAATATCATGTCCTCTATGAACAAGAATAATTTGACTTCCTCGTTCCCAATGTGGATACCCTTTCTTTCTTTCGTGTAGTTGCTCTGGCTAGGACTCTGGCTACTATGTTGACTAAAGGTGGTGAAAGTGAGCATCCTTGCCTTATTGCTTATCTTAAAGGAAAGGCTTTCAATTTTTCTTCATTCAGTATGATGTTGGTTGTGGGTTCACCATATACAGTCTTTATTTTTTCAGGTTTATTCCTTCTATACCCACTTTTTTTTTTTTTTTTTTTCCTGAGACAGAGTCTCGCTCTGTCGCCCAGGCTGGAGTGCAGTGGTACAATCTCAGCTCACTGCAAACTCCGCCTCATGGGTTCACGCCATTCTCCTGCCTCAGCCTCCCAAGTAGCTGGGACTACAGGTGCCTGCCACCACGACCAGCTAATTTTTTGTAATTTTAGTGGAGACGGGGTTTCACCATGTTAGCCAGGATGGTCTCAATCTCCTGACCTCATGATCCACCCGCCTTGGCCTCCCAAAGTGCTGGGATTACAGGCATGAGCCATCACGCCCGGCCCCTTTTATACCCACTTTGTTGAGGGTTTTTTTTTTTAAAATAATAAAAGCATGTTGAATTTTATTAAATGCTTTTTCAGCATCTATTGAAATGATCATACGGTTGTCTTTGATTTTGTTAACGAGATGTATCATGTTTATTTATTTGTGTATGTTGAACCATCTTTGCATCCCTGGGATGAATTCCACTTGATCATGGAGAATGATAATTTTTGCCATGTTGTTGTATTCCATTTGCTAGTATTTTGTTGAAGATTTTTGCATCTATGCTAATCAGGGATATTAGCCTGTGGTTTTCTTCTTATGTTGTGTCCTTGTCTGGTTCTGGTATCAGGATAATGCTGGCCTCATAGAGTAAGTTTGAAAATATTCCCTTCTCTTCAATTTCTTGGAATAGTTTCAATAGAATTGGTATTAACTATTCTTTAAATATTTGGTAGAAGTCAGCAGTGAAGCCATTAGATCTGGCTTTCCTTTAATGGGTCACTTTATATTACTGCTTTAATCTCATTACTTGCTATGGGTCTGTTTGGGTTTTCTATTTCTTCATGGTTCAATCTTGATAGGCTGCATGTATCTAGGAATGTAACCATTTCTTCTATGTTTTGCAACTTGTTTGCACAGATGTTCACAATAGTCTCTAATGATCCTTGGTATTTCTATGGTATCAGTTGCAATGTCTCATGATTTGTCTCTGATTTTATTTGAGTCTTCTTTTTTTCTTAGTCTAACTAAAGTTTTGTCCATTTTACCTTTTCAAAAAAACAACTTTCTGTTGTGTTGATCATTTGCATTTTTTCAGTCTTAATTTATTTCTGCCCTGATCTTTATTATTTCCTGTCTTTTACTAATTTGGGGTTTGGTTTGTTCTTCTTTTCTAGTTTCTTGAGGTGCATCATTATTTAAAATGCTTCTATTTTTTGATATAGGCATTTATTGCTATAAACTTTCCTCTTAGTTCTGATTTTGCTGTATCCCATAGATTTTGGTATGTTGTTTTGGTGTGTTTTTATTTTCATTTTTTAACTTAAGATATTTAAAAATTTTCATCTTAATTCCTTCACTGACCTATTAATTACTCAGGAGTATGTTATTAATATCCATGTGTTTGTATAGTTTCCAAAGTCATGTTTAGGCTGGGCATGGCGGCTCACACCTGTAATCCAATCCCAACACTTTGAAAGGCCAAAGCAGGAGGATTGCTAACACTAAAAATAAAGAGCAATGAATTAAAACATTACCACCAGAGAAAAGTAAGTATTCAGAAAAAGCACGAAGGAAGACAGTAAAAAAGGAAGAAAGGAGAGGAATTTCAAAACAACCAGAAGACAAGTAACAGAATGGCAGTAGTCAGTCCTTACCTATTGTATTAGTTAGGGCTCTCCAGTGGGACAGAACCAATAGAATATATGGATATATAAAAGGGAGTTTATTAGGGAGAATTGGCTCTCATGATTACAAAGTGAAGTCCCACAATAGGCTATCTGCAAGCTGGGGAAAGAGAGAGGCTAATAGTGGCTCAGTTCAAGTCCACAAGCCTCAAAACTAGGGGATCTGACATTACAGCCTTCAGTCTGTGGCCAAAAGCCCAAGAGCCCCCAGGAAGCCACTGGTGAAAGTCCAAAGGCCAAAGAACCTGGAGTCTGATGTCCAAGGGCAGGAAGAGAGGAAGCAAGTGTCCAGCAGGGAAGAAAAAAGAGAACCACAAGATGCAGCAAGCAAATTTATCCCACCTCCTTCTGCCTGCTTTGTTCTAGCTGTGCTGGCAGCCAATAGGATGGGGCCCACAATGAGGGTGGGTCTTCCTCACCCAGTCCACTGAATCAAAAATCAATCTCCCCTGACAACACCCTCACAAACACAATTAGAAACAATAGTTTACCAGTCATCTAGGCATCCCTCAATCCAGTCAAGTTGACACCTAATATTAACCATCACACCTATCAATAATAACATTTAATATAAATGGACTAAATTCTCCAATTAAAAGACAATGAGTGGCAAATAGATTTTTGTTTTAAAGACCCAGATATATACTGCCTACAAGAAACCCATTTCACATATAGGCACATATAGACTGAAGGTGAAGTGATAGGAAAAGATATTCCAGTCCAGGCATTGTGGCTCAAGCCTGTAACCCTAGCACTTTGGGATGCTGAGGCAGGTGGATCACTTGAACCTGGGAGTTTGAGACCAGCCTGGGCAACATGGTGAAACCTTGTCTCTACAAAAAAAAAAAAAAATACCAAAAAAAACAAAAAAAAAAGTAACTGGGTGTGGTGGGATGTGCCTATAGTCCCAGCTACTCAGGAGGTTGACGTGGGAGGATTGCTTTATCCCAGGAGGTTGAGGCTTCAGTGAGCCATGATCATGCCACTGCACTCCAGCCTGGGTAACAGAGTGAGACCCTGTCCAAAAACAACAGCAACAACGAACCAATATTTCAAGTAATTGGAAACCAAAAAAGAGCACGAGTAGCTATGCTTATATCAGATATAATAGATTCAAGTCAAAGACTGTAAAAAGTGACAAAGAAGGTCACTCTATAATGATAAAGGAATCAACACAGTAAGAAGATATAACAATTGTAAATATATATGCACCCAATATTGGAACACTCAAATATGTAAAGCAAACATTAATAGATCATTAATGGACAAATCATGCAGACAGAAAATCCAACAAAGCAATATTGGAGTGATATTACGCCCTAGACCAATGGACCTAACTGACATTTACAGAACATTTCATCTCACTACTGGAGAATATACAATGTTTTCTTTAGCATGTGAAGCATTCTCCAGGATAGACCATAAATTAGGACATAAATCAAGTCTCAACAAATTCAAAAACTGACATTATAAAGTATCTTTTCTGATCACAATGGAATAAAACTAGAAATAAACAACAAAAGCAACTTTGGTTTTTTATTTTTTTTTTTAATTCATTCAACTTTTTTTAATTGAAAAAATAGAGTCAGAGTCTTGCTCTGTTGGCCAAACTGGTCTCTCCTTTCTTCCTTTTTTAGTGTATCTATTTATTTATTTTTAGTGTATCTATTATAGGTTTTAGTTTTGTAGTTACAATGAGAATTACCAAAAACATCTTATAGAAATAGCAAGTTATTTTAAACAGATTACAACTGAACTTTGATCACAAACAAAGGAAAAACTTTAAAACCCTACCCCTTAACTCAATCTACCACATATTTTGACTTTTTATTGTCTGAATTCACGTATTTTTATGTTGTCTATATCTTAACAAGTTGCTATAGTTATTATTTTCAATAGATTTTTTAGGCTTCATACTAGAGATGAGTGGATTACACACCATGACACAGTATTAGAAGATTTTGAATTTGTCTGAATACTTACTTTTGCCAGTGAGTTCTATACCTTCAACTGTTTTCTTTTTGCACATTTGTGTCCTTTTCTTTCAGATTGAAGAACTTCCTTTAGCATTTCCTGTTAAGAAGCCTTTGGTGTCAATGAATTCTCTAAGCTTTTGTTTGGGAAAGACTATCTCTCCTACAGGTTTGAAAGAAAGCTTTTGTTGAATGCAGTATTCTCATTTAGCAGTTTTTTCCTTCAGCAATTTGAATATGTTGTGCCATTCCCTCCTGGTCTACAAGGTTTCCACCGTTTGCTGTTTCCAGACAAATCAGACCTCCTTTATGTGTTATTTCCTTCTTTTTTCTTGCTGCTTTTAGAATCCTCTTTGACCTTGACCTTTATGAGTTTATTACATGCCTTGGGGTAGTCTTAATTGGGTAATTGGGTTGAATCTATTTGGTGATCTCTGACCTTCCTCACTTGGATATTTATATCTTCCTCTAGGTTTGAAAAGTTTTCTGTTATGATTTCTTTAAATAATCTTTCTAACCGTTGCTCTTTCTCAACTCCCTTTGAATGCCAACCGCTCTTAGATTTGCTCTTTAAAGGTTATTCTCTATATCTTGTAGGCATTCTTCATTCCTTTTCATTCTTTTTCTTTTTTCTCCTTTGCATATTTTCACATTGCCTGTCTTTGAACTCACTGATTCTTTTCTCTGCTTGATCCATTCTGCTATTGAGAGCTTCTAATGAAGTTTTTAGTGCAGCAAATGCATTTCGCAGTTCCAGGATTTCTGTTTAAGTGTAGTTGTTGTTGTTGTTGTTGTTGTTGTTGTTGTTGTTTTAGGGGTTTTTTTTTTTTGAGATGGAGTCTCACTCTGTTGCCCAGGCTGGAGTGCAGTGGTGTGATCTTGGCTCACTGCAACCTCTGCCTCCTGGGTTCAAGCAATTCTCCTGCCTCAGCCTCCTGAGTAGCTGGGATTAAAGGTGCACACCACCATACCTGGCTAATTTTTATATTTTTAGTAGAGACAGGGTTTCACCATGTTGGTGAGGCTGGTCTCAAACTCTTGACCTTGTGATCTGCCCGCCTCGGCCTCCCAAAGTGCTGGGATTACAGGCATAAGTCCCTGCATCTGGCCGTTTTTGTTTGTTTTGAGACAGTCTCACTCTGTGGCCCAGACTGGAATGCAGTGGCACAATCTCGGCTCACTGCAACCTCCACCTCCTGGGTCCAAGTGATTCTTGTACCTCAGCCTCCTAAGTAGCTGGGATTACAGGCGTGTGTAACACCTGGCTATTTTTTTTATTTAGTAGAGATGGGGTTTTACCATGTTGGCCAGGCTGGTCTCAAACTTCTGACCTAAGGTAATCCACCCACCTTGGCCTCCTAAAGTGCTGGGATTACAGGCCTGAGCCACCATGCCCATCTCTTCTGTTTGAGTTTTTAAAACACTAAAAAATTTTTAATATCCTTGTTAAATGTATCTGATAAATTTATAAACTGCTTTTGTGTGTTATCTTGGAGGTCACTGAGTTTTCTTAGAACTGTTATTTTGAATTCTCAGTGTGAAAACTCACACATTACCATCTTATTAATATTAATCACTAGCTCCCTGCTTTGTCTGTTTGGGAAGATCATGGTCCCCTGTTTGCTGTTTTTATGATGTGTATCTGTGGCTTGGCACTGAAGAATTAGTAATTTATTTCAGTCTTTGCTGTCTAGCTTGTTTTGCTTTTTCTAAGATATGTTTGCTTGGAGGTTCTTTGCAGTTTGCCTGTTGAGTTCCATTAATGCTAGATTGCTACCTGCTTTTCAGCACTAGATAGTGCTGTAAGTCCATCCAGGTTTGCCTCAGTTCTCACAAATGTTCAGAGTGTTGCCCATCATAGGTTGGTGGAGGAGGCCCCAGAGGGAACACTCCAACTGTGTGAGAAGAACACTGGCTAGAGGTTTGTGCCCAGAGGACCCATGCAGTGTGCCTCTTAGAGCATGGTGCTGCTGAACAGCCACTCTGATTTAGTGTCTCCTTTGGCTAAGATAAAGAGCAGAATTTCAAGGGCTGAGATTGCTCTTTGTCTCTAACTGCTCTCAGGGGTTTTTCTCCCTACAGGTACTCACTATGCTTCTTGTTCCTTCACAAGAACAGTTTTCCTGCAAAGAAACTCAAGATAGTGGGGAGGCTGGCTGGCTACCTCAATTTCACTTTTTCCAGTGTGGAAATTGAGTTGCGGAGGAATTTTCTGCATGGTCCCTGGTAAATCAGAGGAGTGCATCACAGAGAAGTCCATTTCTCTTACTGTCTGCTGAGAGTTTTTCATTTCTTTGTACACCCAGGGATCAACTCAGCCTCAGACTTGAGTTCTGGGATACTGATGGTGATAATCCTGGTGCTCATTTTCTGAGGGGCAGAGAGAAGCCAGATTGGTTCTACTCTGCCAGTTTGGAGACGTTACTCCTTCAAATAACTTGCTAACTTCTTAAATCTTACGATATATTCACTTAATTGCTAAATATTTTACATAGGCCTGTAAATCAAGGAACATAGTCCTAGACCTCCAGGTATGATTCAGTATGGGTCGACAATTGAGTACCTTGCTTAAGAGGCAACAAAAATTATACTGACAAATAATCTTGTATTTAAAGTTAATTATACAGCTTTCTGTCAACCACAATTCATTTACTCAGAACTGATATTAATAATGGCCCAAAAGTAAATAATATCACTACCTATGGCAGAAATTAAATAAAAGCATCTGATATAAATACCACACATTATATAGGCAAAATTTCTTGAGAACAGAAAAGGAAGCAAAAGTAAGTATAGATGAAAGTACATCTGAAAACAGGGTAGGGAGATCAGAAAAACAGAATTGAGGAAGGAGGTAAGAAAGCAAGCTGAAGGAGTTCCTACCTGATGGCATATATTTTCTCAGTGAAGAAGGATGGAAAGTAAAGGCAAAGAGCAGTGAAGTGGGGGATTTAGCATGATGAAAATTAAAGAGTTGTTTTAGTCTGCTTAGGCTGCCATTTAAAAAAAAAAAATCACAAACTGGATTGCTTAATCAAAAGAAATATATCTCACAGTTCTGGAAGCTATGAAGTCCAAAATAAAGAAACTGGTCAATTCATTTCTTGCTGTGGGCCCTCTTCTTGATTTGCAGAAAGCCACCTTCTCATTGCATCCTCTTATGGCGCAGAGAGAGCTCTGGTGTCTCTCTTCTTAAAAAGGCACCAGTTCTATTGGATTAGAGACCCACCCTTTTAACCTCATCGAATTTTTTATCAACTCTCCACAGGCCCTGTCTTCAAATATAATACAATGAGGACTAGGAATTCAACATGTGAATTTTGAAGGGACACAACATTCAGTTCAGAATAAGAGTTTAGACAAACTCTGTAAGAAACTGGAAAAAAAAAAAAAGAAGAAACCCATAGAAGGACAATCAGAAACCATTATGGCTGAAGTTGGTTACCATGCAAGTTCAGAAAACTATAGACAGTCACCTACAAGGTAACTGGTACTAGGCTATCTTTCCTAACATAAAATATAAAAAATGGAAAAAATATATGAAACAACTGCTTTTAGATGTTGGATAACAAGGCAGCACAGTATTGTGATCTCCAAAAGAAGGGGAAAAAAATGACACAAGATCCATGATAGCCCAGGTTTACTACTTGGGGACGTATATTAGCTACTTATGGTAGAAAGGATGCCAGATGTGCACATGTACCCTAGAATTTAAAGTATAATTAAAAAAAAAAAAAAAAAGAAAAGAAAGAAAGAAAGGATGCCAGATAGTCTCACTAAGCCAAGAAGACAGATCTCGGAGTTCAAGTTTGTTGAGGCGGCTGGAATGAATTTTAGGGCAGAAAAGTGGGAGCTACACAGAATGAGAGCTTGAGAAATAGGCATATGGATCTTCTTGAGTCTTTGACTGTATTCGAAGCTGTGTTTGCACAGAGTGAGATACCATGAAGCTGAACAAAAAATATCTACCAGGGACAAAACATATACCAGGGACCTGTAAGCTGAGTCACTAGTACAGTTCATACAGGATTAAGAAATTTATAAGTTAAAACAAACCAAACTGGAGATGTGTCATTGAATACTTGGGACATTCAATAAAGACCCAGAAATGTCACATGATAGAAATAGAGATAAACTAGCCTTAGTGTGAAAGTTACTCTAGATTTTCCCTTAAAATGCTTAAATATAAATGGAAAAGATTAAACTTATCTTCAAGTAAATTGACTATCAGAACAAAATTCAACTCTCTTCAAAGAAAGACAACATTTAGACACTCAACAATATAACCTATAAGATTATCTAACATATAATAAAAAAATACTAGATTTGTAAAGAAGCAGGAAAACATGACACATAACTAAGAGAGAAACCAAAAATAGAAACACAGAGAAGTTGCAAGGATAACAGAACTAGTAAACAGATTCTTTAAAACATCTATTTTTTTTTTTTTTTTTTTGAGACGGAGTCTCGCTCTGTCGCCCAGGCTGGAGTGCAGTGGCCGGATCTCAGCTCACTGCAAGCTCCACCTCCCGGGTTCATGCCATTCTCCTGCCTCAGCCTCCGGAGTAGCTGGGACTACAGACGCCCACCACCTTGCCCGGCTAGTTTTTTGTATTTTTTAGTAGAGACGGGGTTTCACCGTGTTAGCCAGGATGGTCTTGATCTCCTGACCTCGTGATCCGCCCGTCTCGGCCTCCCAAAGTGCTGGGATTACAGGCTTGAGCCACCGAGCCCAGCCTAAAACACCTATTATAAAAATGTTCAAGGATATAAAGAAAAAAAATGAACTTAAAAAGAAGGGAAGTGGGATTTTAAAAATGAACCAAAGGAAACTTCTAGAGATGAATACAATATCTGTAATTTAAAAGTTCACTGGAAGAGTCTAATAGTGTATCAGACACTTGCATTAAAAAATTACTAAACTTAAAGAAATAGCAATAACCACTATTCAAAATGAAGCACAGAAAGAAAAACAAGGCTAACAAAAAATGAATAGAAACTCAATGACCTATGGGACAATACTAAGTTATCTAAGTTATGTAATATTTGTATAACTGGAGTCCCAAAAAAGAGGAAGGAGACAGAAAAATAGCTGAAGAAATAATGGCTGAAAACTTTCTAAATTTGCTAAAAATATGAACCCACAGATCCAAGAAGCTCAATGAACTCCAAATAGGACAAGCATAAAGAAAATCACATAAAGGCACATCATAATCAAACTGCTGAAAACTCAGTGATAAAGACAGAAATCTTAAAAGCAACAAGAAGAAAAGACACATTACTTACAAAAGCAGAAAAAAAAATTTAGCCCCTAACCAATTTAAAGCAATGCTAGTCAGAGGACGATGGAATTGTATCTTAAAATAGAATGAATAAACTTAAAAAAAAAAACTGTCAGCCTAGAATTCTATAAATAAAGGCAAAATGCTTTTTCAGAAAAATGAAACTGAGAAAACTTAGCAATAACAGACTTGAGCTTCAAGAAATATTAAAGGAGGTTCTTTATGTTGAAGAAAAATAGCTCCAGATGAAAACTCAGATCTAAAGAAAAAGAAAGAGTACCAAAAATGAACAATTTGTGGAGAAATATAAAATATGTTTTTCTGGGGTTTTAATTTCACTAAAAAATAATTGAATCCCTTCTGTTACCTTTTTCCTTTCTCCTTCCCATAGAGTTCAATCCTAAAGTCATTAGGTTGGGCCAAGCAGAGTAGGCATCCATGCCAGATGAAGGGTATGGGAGGAGCTAAAGTGGCCCAGGGCAGGTATATCAGAACAAGTGTGGAAAGGACGGTATCCAATCAGTGGGCCATCCTGGTTCAGAGTTTGGAGCTCAAGAAAAGTGAGGAGGGTGTCTCCAAGGAGGAATGGCCTAGAGTGAAATATCAGAGCCCAAGTGGGAAAACGAAGGCAAATTGAGGAGGCATGGTTTATTGTGGGGTACTGGAGCCCAAGGCAGGTGATAGATGGAGCCCAAGAAGAAGTGAACAGCACAAATCCAAGTCCTGTGCCACTGAGATGATGTCATGAGACCATGTCTATGATCTTTCTAACAAAAACACCTAACAGTAGTCTACTCATGCAGATATTATACATAAAACAAGCCCAAATTGAGAGACATTCTACAATAAAACATCCCTAATCTTTATGTCAAGGTTAGGAAAATTAAAGAAAGATTGGGGAACTATTCCAAACTGAAGGAGGCCAAGGAGACATGACAACCAAATGCAACATATGAACTGGACAGGGTCCTTTTGCTAGAACATTTTGGGGCAACTGAAGAAACCTGAATTGGGAGGATTTTGATTGTCAACTGTAAAAGCATGCCCTGTTTATAGGAAATACATCAATAATATTCATGGTTGATGAGGCATCATGTCGGCAACTTACTCTCAAATTATTCAGGAAAAAATGTTCTTTGTACTGTGTTTGCAACTTTCCTATAAGTTTGAGATTGCTAAAAACAGAAAAATGTATGCTGGATAAAATGTAATTGACTATTTTTTTTTCTTTTGTGAGATGGAGACTCTCTGTAATCCAGGCTAGAGTGCAGTGGTGTGATCTCGGCTCACTGCAACCTCCGCCTCCAGGGTTCAAGAGATTCTCTTGCCTGAGCCTCCCAAGTAGCCAGGACTATAGGTACACACCAACACGCCCGGCTAATTTTTGTATTTTTAGTAGAGACAGGGTTTCACCATGTTGGGCAGGCTGCTCTCAAACTCCTGACCTCAGGTGATCTGCCCGCCTCAGCCTCCCAAAGTGCTGGGATTACAGGTGTGAGCCACCGCGCCTGGCCTATAATTGACTATTTAAAGCAAAAATAAATTATATTGTAGAGTTTATAAATCTATAAAAGCAAAATAAATGACAATAATAGCACAACGCACAGGAGGGAGAAAATAAAAGCATAATCTTGTTAGGTCCTTTAATGTAAAGTGGCATAACATTATTTGAAGATAGTCCATGCTATCTAAAATGCATATCGTAAATCCTAGAGCAGCCACTGATTAAAAAAGGAACATTAGCAGTCAGAGGCACAGGAGTTCACAGGAAAAAAAAAAAAAAGATAGCTGCGTGAGTGTAGGAAGCAGTGTGATATGGCTTAGAAAAACAACTAAGAATGACATACTAATATGACATTTAAAAAGACAAATAGGTGAGGGGCCAAGATGGCAAATTAGAAACAGCTCATGTACACCAATCTCACAGAAAACAAAAGGGCTAGTGAACACTGACCCTGCAGGCCAACCATCTGAGAAACAACATTCGATCCATCAAGGCAGCAGGGGAACACAGATTGCAGAGAGGAATGAAGCTGGGGACCAGCCTGTCTGGGCTCAGCATGGAGTCAGGAGAACCACTACAACATGAGAAAGGGTGAGTGGGTGAGAGCCCCCAGGGGGATTCACACTGTTTACAAGGACTTGTGCAAGACTGGGAATGGGAGAATCCTCCCGGCTTCCCCCAACACCCTGCTACCACACTTTAGACTGAGGCAGAAAGCCAGTCAGACATTTTTGAGGGGCAACTCCTTAGTGCAAGGGGACCTCTACAAGGTTTGGGCCCTGGAGCAGACCAGCACCAGCACTACAGCCCCAACAGAGGCTGCGGTTGCAGTACCTGGAAGCAGTAAAATTGTTCCACCCCTCCTTGCTGGACAGGGCTAGGCACCAGTTTCCAGCCCAGCAGTCCTGCTTCAGCCCTTACTCAGCCAGCCACTCAACCCACCTCTGCCACTTGGAGCCCGGTGGGCAACACTTGCTAGAGCTTGCAACCCAGTGGTCCCACTTCTGTGTGAACTCAGTTGGGGGGTGCAGTCTCCTGTTGTCCTAGGAAACACCTGGACAGTAGGGCAGGTGTCCCCACCTGCCCCCACCACTGGTAGCCAGGCTGGCAATACCTACTAGAGCTTGCAGCCCAGCAGCCCCACGTCTGTGTGAACTAAGCCAGATGGCATAGCTTCCTGTTGGTCCAGGAAACACCTGGATGGCAGGCAGAGCCCATGACCCCACCCACCCCACTACTGGTAACCAGGTGCCGGAGCTTCCAGCTCAGCGGCCCTGCTTCTATATGAACTCGAATGCAGGGCACAGCTTCCTGCTGTCCTGGGAAATACCTGGATGGCAGAGTGTGCAACCCCACCCACTCCCGCCACTGGTAACCAGGCAGACAATGCCTGCTAGATGTTTTGGACCCGTGTTCCCACTCCTATGTGAACTCAGCTAGAGGGCAGAGCTTCCTGTTGTCCCAGGAAATACCCAGATGGCAGGGTGAGCGTCCCCAGCCACCACCACCACCAGCAGACAGGTAAGCCATGCCTGCTACAGCCTAGAGACCAGCAATCCTACTTCTGCTTGAATTTGCTGAGAAGTGCAGCCTCCTATTACCCTGGAAACACCTGGATGGCAGGGTGGCCAACTCCACCCACCCCTGCCTCTCATAGCCAGATGGGCCACACCCACTAGAGCTTCCAACCCAGCAGTACCACTTCTGCCTGAATTCTACCTCAGTCTATAGTGCGGTAGGGGGGTTTAGGGGGAAACCAAGGGGATTCTGCCATTCCCAGTTTTGCACAGGTCCCTGTGGAGAGTAGGAATCGCCCTGGGGGCGTTCACCCACTCACTCTTTCCCATGTTGCAGTGGTTCTCTTGGTTCCATGCTGAACCCAGACAGGCTGGTCCCCAGCTTCATTCCTCTCTACAATCTGTGTTCCCCGGCAATCTCATGTTTTCCCAGGAAGCACACAGACAGAAGACAAGGGTTGATCTGGCAAGGATATGGCTTGTATGCCAACTGCAGCCCCTGCCTGACTGAGCCCTGTGGAACAGAACACCCAACAAAAGAAACATGGGCATGGAGAGAGTAATCAGAGGTGGGGGGTCCTCCAACATCCAGAAGTATACTAGAATCAAGGCCAGTCAAAAGACCACCTTATTCTATAATCAAACCCCAAGGGCATCAAAGAAGAAAAAAGCAAACAAATCCATCTAACGGACAGCAGTTTCAAAGATTAAAGAGATATCGGCCCACACAAATGAGAAAGAACCAGTGTAAGAACTCTGGCAACTCAAAAAGCCAGTGTCTTCTTACCTCCAAACAATTGCCCTAGTTCCCTAGCAATGATTCTTAACCACGCTGAAATGGGTGAGATGTCAGATGTAGAATACAGAATAAGGACAGGAATGAAGATCATCAATATACAGGAGATAGTTAAAACCCAATCGAAGAAGTCTAAGGAGTATAATGAAACAATACAGGAGGTGGTAGACCAAATGGCCATTGTAAGAAAGAAACAGGCCAGGCGTGGTGGCTCACATCTGTAATCTCAGCACTTTGGGAGGCCGAGGTGGGTTGATCACCTGAGGTCAGGAGTTTGAGACCAGCCTGGTCAATATAGCAAAACCCCATCTCTACTAAATACAAAAAATTAGCCGGGTTTGGTGGCACATGCCTGTAATAGCAGCTACTCGGGAGGCTGAGGTGGGAGAATCGCTTGAACCCAGGAGGTGGAGGCTACAGTAAGCCAAGATTGCACTACTGCATTCCAGCCTGGGAGACAGAGTGAGACTGTCTAAAAAAAAAAAAAAAAAAAAAAAAAAAAAAAGAAAAGAAAAGAAAGAAATTGATCTGATAGAGCTGAAAAACACAATAATGTACTTGTAAGTACTAACAGCAGAATCAACCAGGCTGAGGAAAGAATCTCTTGAAAACTGGCTCTCCTAAATAATTCATTCAGATGAAAATAAAGAAAAAAACAATAAAGAATAATGAACAGGCCGGGCGCAGTGGCTCAAGCCTGTAATTCTAGCACTTTGGGAGGCCGAGACGGGCGGATCACGAGGTCAGGAGATCGAGACCATCCTGGCTAACACGGTGAAACCCCGTCTCTACTAAAAAAAAATACAAAAAATTAGCCGGGCGAGGTGGCGGGCGCCTGTAGTCCCAGCTACACGGGAGGCTGAGGCAGGAGAATGGCGTAAACCTGGGAGGCGGAGCTTGCAGTGAGCTGAGATCCGGCCACTGCACTCCAGCCCGGGCGACAGAGCGAGACTCTGTCTCAACAAAAAAAAAAAAAAAAAGAATAATGAACAAAACCTCCAAGAAATATGGGATTATGTAAACAGACCAAATCTATGACTCACTGGTGTCCTTGAAAGAGAAAAGAGAGGGAGAGAAACCGAGGAACTTGGAAAACATTATTTCAGGATATCGTCCATGAAAATTTCCCCAATCTTGCCAGAGAGGCCAACATTCAAATTCAGGAAATGCAGAGAACCCCTGAAAAATGCTACAAAAGAAGGCCATCCCAAGACACATAATCATCAGATTCTCCAAGGTCAAAATGAAAAGAAAAAAGGTAGCTAGGCCCGGACGCAGTGGCTCGTGCCTGTAATCCCAGCACTTTGGGAGGCCAAGGCTGGTGGATCACCTGAGGTCAGGAGTTCGAGACCAGCCTGACCAACATGGAGAAATTCCATCGCTACTAAAAATACAAAATTAGCCGGGCGTGGTGGCACATGCCTGTAATCCCAGCTACTCAGGAGGCTAAGGCGGGAGAATCACTTGAACCTGGGAGGTGGAGGTTGCAGTGAGCCAAGGTTGTGCCACTACACTCCAGCCTGGGTGACAGAGTGAAACTCCAACTCAAAAAAAAAAAAGGCAACTAGAAAGAAAGGGCAGGTCATCTGCTAAGGGAACCCCATCAGGCTAACAGCAGACCTGTCGGCAGAAACCCTACAAGTCAGAAGAGATTGGAGGGCCTATATCCAGCATTCTTAAAAAACATAATTTTCAACCAAGAATTTCATATCCAGCCAAGCTGTTTCCTAAACAAAGGAGAAATAAGATACTTTTCAGACAAGCAAATGCTAAGGGAATTCGTTACCAACAGACATGCCTTACAAGAGGTCCTGAAGAAAGCACTGAATGTGGAAAGGAAAGACCATTACCAGCCACTATAAAAACACACTTAAGTACATAGACCAGTGATACTCTAAAGCAGCCACACAAACAAGTCTGCATAATAACCAGCTAACAAAATGATGACGGGATCAAATCCACATGGATCAATACTAATCTTGAATGTAAATGGGCTAAATGCCCCCAATTAAAAGGCACAGAGTAGAAAGCAAAACCCAATGGTATACTGTCTTAAAGAGACCCATGCAGTGACCTATAGGCTTAAAGTAATGTGATGGAGAAAAATTTACCAAGCAAACAGAAAACATAAAAAGGCAGGGGCTGCTATTTTAATTTCATGCAAAACAGACTTCAAACCAACAAAGATCAAGAGAAGATAAAGAAGGGCATTAAATAATGGTAAAGGACTCAATTCAACAAGAAGACCTATCTATCCTAAATATATATGTGCCCAACCCAGATTCATAAAGCCAGTTCCTAGAGACCTACAAAGAGACTTAGATAACTACACAATAATAGTGGGACCTTTGAATACCCCCAATGACAGTATTGAACAGATCATCGAAGCAGAAAAATAACACAAATATTCAGGACCTGAACTCAATGCTTGACCAAATGGACCTAATATAAATCTACAGAACTTTCCATCCGAAAATAACAGAACATACATTTTTCACATCTGCACATGGTCCATACTCTAAAATCAACTGCACATACTGGGCGTAAAACAATCCTCACCATATTCCCCAAAACCAAAATCATACCAACCAAGCTCTCAGACAATGCAATAAATATAGAAATTAATGCTAAGACTATCAATCAAAAGCATACAATTACATGGAAATTAAAAACCTGCTCCTAAATGGCTTTTGGATAAATAATGAAATTAAGGCAGAAATCAAGAAATTCTTTTAAACTAATGAGAAACAAGATACAAGATATCAGAATTTCTGGGACACAGCCAAAGCAGTGTTAAGAGGGAAGTTTATAGCACTAAACACCCACATCAAAAAGTTAGAAAGATCTCAAATTAACAACCTAATATCACAACTAGAGGAACTAGAGAAATAAGAACAACCCCAAGACTAGCAGAAGACAAAAAATAACTAAAGTCAGAGATGAACTAAAGGAAATTAAGAGGCAAAAAACCATACGAAAATCAATAAATCCAGGAGCTTTTTCTTTGAAAGAATTAATAATACAAGGTAGACTGGTAGATAAACTAATTTTAAAAAAAAAAAGAAGATCCAAATAAACACCATCAAAAATGGCAAAGGGTGCATTACCACTGATCCCCCCAGAAATACAAAAAACCCTCAGAGATTATTATGAACACTTCTACACCTAAAACAAATGGATAAATTCCTGGAAACATACAACCTCCAAAGAGTGAACCAGGAAGATTAAATCCCTGTAAAGACTAATATTGAGTTCCAAAATCAAATCAGTAAGCCATGACAGTAAGATTGTAAAAAGGCCAGGCATAGTGGCCTTTCTATACCAGAAAAATACAAAAATTAGCCAGGCATAGTGGCACATGCCTGTAGTTCCAGCTACTTGGAGGCTGAGGTGGGAGGACTGCTTGAGTCTGGGAGGTTGAGGTTGCAGTGAGCCATGATCACACTACTGCACTCTAGCCTGGGTGACAGAGCAAGACCCTGTCTCAAACAAAAAAATCTAATCAGTAATAAAAGCCTACCAAACAGAAAAAGCCTATGACCAGATGGATTCACAGCTGAATTCTATCAGATGTATAATGAGGAGCTGGTACCATTCTCATTGAAATTATTCTAAAAACTGAGGAGGAGGAATGCCTCCCTAACTCATTCTATGAGGCCATCATTATCCTGATACCAAAACCCAGCAGAGATACAACCAAAAAAGAAAACTTCGGGCCAATATGCTTGATGAATATGGATGCAAAAATCCTCAAGAAAATACTAGCAAACCGAATCCAGCAGCACATCAAAAAGCTTTTCCACCATGATCAAGTAGGCATCATCCCTAAGATGCAAGGTTGGTTCAACATACACAAATCAATAAATGTGATACACCACATAAAGAGAACTAAAAACAACCACACAATCATCTCAATAGATTTAGAAAAGGTTTTCAATAAAATTCAACACCCCTTCATGTTAAAAACCCTCAACAAACTAGGCACTGAAGGAACATACCTCAAATAATAAGAGCCATTTATGAAAAACCCACAGCCAACATCCTACTGAACAGGCAAAAGCTGAAGGCATTTCCCTTGAAAACCAGAACAAGACAAGGATGCCCTCTCTCACCACTCCTATTCAACATAGTACTGGACGTCCTAGCTAGAGAAATCAGGCAATAGAAAGAAATAAAAGACACTCAAAGGAAGACAGAAAGTCAAACTCCCTGTTTGCAGACAATATGATTCTATGCTTAGAAAACCCCATAATCTCTGCCCAAAAGATACTTAATCTGACAAACAACTTCAACAAAGTTTTGGGATACAAAATCACTGTACTAGCTGTGCACAGTGACTCATGCCAGTAATCCCAGCACTTTGGGAGTCTGAGGCAGGTAGATCACTTGAGGCCAGGAGTTCGGACCAGCCTGGCCAACATAGCTAAACCCTGTCTCTACTAAAAATACAAAAACTAGCTGGGTTTGGTGGCCCATGCCTGTAATTCCAGCTATTTGGGTGGATGAGGCATGAGAATCGCTTGAACCCAGGAAGCAGAGGTTGCAGTAAGCCAAAGTTACACCACTGCACTCCAGCCTAGGTGACAGAGTGAGACTCTGTATCCACACTGAGAGCCAAATTAAGAATTCAATTTCATTCACAGCAGCCACAAAAAAAAGGATAAAATAAATAGGAATACAGCTATAACCAGCCATAACCAAGGAGGTGAAAGACGTCTACAACAAGATTTAAAAAACACTGAAAGAAAGAAAACACAGATGACACAAACAAATGGATAAACAACCCATGCTCATGGATAGGAAGAATCAATATTGTTAAAATGGCCATACTGCCCAAAGCAATTTACAGATTCAATGCTATTCCTATCAAACTACCAATGACATTTTTCACAGAATTAGAAAAAAACTATTTTAAAATTCATATGGAACCACAAAAGGGCCCAAATAGCCAAGGTAATCCTAAGTGAAAAGAACAATGCTGGAGACATCACATTACCCAACTTCAAACTATACTATAAGGCTATGGTAACCAAAACAACATGGTTCTGTTACAAAAACAGAAATATAGACAAATGGAACAGACAAACAGAGCCCAGAAATAATAGACAAACAGAGCCCAGAAATAATGCCGCACATCTATACAATCAAGAAAAACAAGCAACAGGGAAATAACTCTTCATTCAATAAATGATACTGGGATAACTGGCTAGCCATATGCGGAATATTGAAACTGGACCCCCTCCTTACACCACACACAAAAATCAACTCAATATAGATTCAAGACTTAAATGTAAAACTTAAAACTATAACCACCCTGGAAGATAACCTAGGAAATACCATTCTGGGCATAGAACTTGGCAAAAATTTCATAATGAAGATGCCAAAAGCAATTACAACAAAAACAAAAATTAACAAATGGGACCCAATTAAACAAAAGAGCTTCTACCAGCAAAAGAAACTATCAACAGAATAAACAGACAACCTACAGAATGGGATAAAAAATTTGTGAACTACACACCAACCGAAGTCTAATATCCAGAATCTATAAGGATCTTAAATTTACAAGAAAAAAACAACACCATTAAAAGAGTGGGCAAAGTACACAAACACTTCTCAAAAGAAGACATGTGCGCAACCAATGAGCATATGAAAAAATGCTCAACATCACTAATCATTAGAGAAATGTAAATCTCACACCAGTTAGAACGGCTATTATTAAAAAATCAGAAAATAACAGATACTGGTAAGGTTACAGAGAAAGGCAATGCTTACACACTGCTGGTGGGAATGTAAATTAGCTCAGCCATTGTGGAAAGCAGTTTGGTGATTTCTCAAAGAACATAAAACACAATTGCCATTCAACCGAACAATCCCATTATTGGGTATATGCCCAAAGGAATATAAATCATTCTACCATAAAGACACATTCATGCATATGGACATCACAGCACTATTCACAATAGCAAAGATATGAAATCAACCTAAATATCCATCAACAGTAGACTGGATTTTTTAAAATGTGGTGTGTGTATATATATACACACATTGAAATACTATGCAGCCATAAAAAAGAATGAGATCATGTCCTTTGCAGCAACATGGATGGAGCTGGAGACCATTATCCTAAGCAAACTAACACAGGGACAGAAAACCAAATATTGCACATTCTCACTTACAAGTGGAAGCCAAACTTCTGAGTACATATGGACACAAAGAAAGGAACAGACACCAGAATCTACTTGACGGTAGAGAGTGGGAGGATGGTGAGGATCAGAAAAGTATCTATTGAATACCAGGCTTATAACCTGGGAGACAAAATAAATCTGTACACCAAACTCCTATGACACGCGATTTACCTACATATAACAAACCTTTCCATGTACTCCCTGAACCTAAAATAAAAGTTAAAAAGAGACAGAGAGAGAAATAATTAGGGCAAGGATGACAGACTTTATTACACAAAGATTTAACATTTCTGTCATCAGCCGGGCGCGGTAGTTCATGCCTGTAATCCCAGCACGTTGGGAGGCCAAGGTGTGTGGATCACCTGTGGTCAGAAGTTCGAGACCAGCCTGGTCAATATGGTGAAACTCAATCTCTACTAAAAATAGAAAAAATTTTAGCTGGGCGTAGTGGTGGGCACCTGTAATCCCAGCTACACTGGAGGCTGAGGCAGGAGAATCGCTTGAACCCAGGAGGCGGAGGTTGCAGTTAGCCGAGATTGCGCCATTGTACTCCAGCCTGGGCGACAAGAGTGAAACTTCATCTCAAAAAAAAAAAAAAAAAAAAAAAAAAAAATTCTGTCACCAAAAGACTCCACAAGCAAAACTGAAAGCAAACATCAAGTGTAGGGGAAAAAAATCTCCAAATATATTCCAAAGGGCTAATATTGCCAATATAAAGAGCTATTACAAACCAGTAAGAAAATTATAGGAATTACAATGTAAAAACAGACAAGATAGGAACAGGTAATTTGTAAAGGAAGAAATAATGGGCAAAAATAACCTTATTCTAACTGAATGCAATATATCAACAGTAGGATTATATATATATATATATATATATATATATATATATATATATATATTTTTTTTTTTTTTTTTTTTTTTTTTTTTGAGATGGGAGTTTTGCTATTGTCGCCCAGGCTGGAGTGCAATGGCACCATCTCGGCTCACTGCAACCTCTGCCTCCTGGGTTCAAGCAATTCTCCTGTCTCAGCCTCCCAAGTAGCTGGGATTACAGGCACATGCCACCACACCTGGCAGATTATAGTATATAATGTATAGTGTATTCATACAAACCTGCAATATCGCTCTTTCAGGTAACAGTGAAATGTCACATTTTAGAGTCTCATCTACAAGAGAGCCTTCAGAAGAACTTTGTTCAGGAAAATTGGATTCTTCTGCAGTAGCTCTTTTGAGTATTAACCTATTTTTCCATTTTTTCAATTGAAGTTCATGTTTTAGTATCTGCAATGAAAATAATTTTAAAATTCCATGGAATTGCTGTAACGATCAAGAGAGATGACAGACATAAAGCACAGTGCTTGACACAAGAATAGAACAAATTAAACATTATTTATGATTGTCATCATTACTACACAACTATAATTTTTCATAAGCATGTTTAACGTTCTCTGAACCACCAAAGTATTACAGATCATTTCCATTAGTTGTCATAAAACACTGGCACAGGCAGCCACCTTGAAAGGCTGATCTAGTCTCCTCTTTCACAGATGAGGAAGTGAGGACCACAAAGTCAAGGCTCTGGCAATGATAAAACTGGTAATTGGTGCATGGAGTGAAGGTGATTAACATACGGATAACAAAAAAGGGAAGTCAGAAGTAATGTATTTGGGAAATTGCCAAATTTATCATCACAGGAAGTCCCCATTTTAACTCTTGATACACTTCTGAAAACTATGTAATAAACAAAGGTAGTAAGTATTTCAGTCATAAACATATACACACAATATTGGGGCAATATATATTGATGTAATATATATGTGTGTATGTATGTGTGTGTGTGTATATACACACACATATTAGAGCCTGAGGAAGAACACATGTGGAGCGCTTGACACACAGGTGTTCCCTGCCTCTGCTCCCAGCATACCCCTGCCAGCCTCACTCCATTTAAGGGAATGTAGAATGATTGTTAGGTCAATAAATCATGTATCTAGAAAAAATGTTCTCTAAACACACAATTAACTATATAATACACATATATCTTAACAATATTATAGTATATATAATATACATTATATATATTAATATATATCAACTGTGTGCAAAACATCATGCTCAGCATACAGAGACTACTAAGAGAACAACACTGCCTGCTCTCAGGGATTTTTGGTTTATTCGTTTTTTGAGAAGGAGTTTCGCTTTTGTCGCCCAGGCTGGAGTGCAGTGGCGTGATCTCGGCTCACTGCAACCTCCATCTCCAGGGTTCAAGAGATTCTCCTGACTCAGCCTCCCAAGTAGCTGGGATTACATGGGCCTGCCACCATGCCTGGCTAATTTTTATGTTCAGGGATGTTTAGCTGAAGCGGGTGTACAGGGGCAGACTGGTCATGTACTGTTACCTATTTCACTATTAGACAATCAGTGATCAGGCATAGAGGGCAGTGATCAAAACACTAGCTTAATAATACAGAGTGGTGGAAAGCACTGAATGAGCAGACTAATATAGTGTTAGGTACCCAAAGTAGAGCTGTTTCACTGGTAACACTGAAAAGGTAGTATGCAAAAGGCAAAGCCTACAGGACAGCATACAAGACCATCAGCTCAAAACCTACACATTATAAACTTCTAGAGAGCATCTCAAGTAACCTCTGAGATGCTTAAAGCTCAGCACAGGCTCTAGCACTGTTTTAAGCATACATAAGTAATAAATCTCCTCATACTCTTTTGCTGCGTGTGTGCTATTGTTGGTCTCAACATCTGAACCAAATTCAGGTGAGTGGGGGCATTGATCCATGGGGCAACCACAAAAGAAGGGGATTTAACTTCACCCCACATTCTCTTTCCTATTTACCCTTACTTTGTATTTCAAAGAATATTAATAAAATATCTCCTACTAAATAATGTAACTACAGAAAAAAAATCCAGCATGTTTCTATGTCTGATCATAGTGTTACTTTGAACATACTAAACCAATATTAAGAAATGATATACTAATAGCTGAAGTAAATTTTAAATTATTAAGTTAAAGAACAAGAATCCCAGCCAGACGCAGTGGCTCACGCCTGTAATCCCAGCACTTTGGGAGGCCGAGGCGGGCAGATCACCTGAGGTCAGGAGTTCAAGACCAGCCTGGCCAACATGGTGAAACCCCGTCTCTACTAAAAACACAAAAAAATTAGCTGGGTGTGGTGGCAGGCGCCTGTAACCCCAGCTACCTGGGAGGCTGAGACAGGAGAATCGCTTGAACCTGGGAGGCAGAGGTTGCAGTGAGTCGAGATCACGCCATTGCACTCCAGCCTGGACAACAAGAGCAAAACTCTGTCTCAAAAAAATAAAAAAATAAAAAAAAAAAAAACAAGAATCCCTTCAAAAGTAGATAATATTCAGGATTTTAGTATTTTCCACACACAGCATTATTATTTGAGGCAACATGAATATAACTGAAAAATCCAGATTCTTAAAAAATTGTTTCAATATACAATACCAGCTCATCTTCTTTCTTTTTACTCTTAAGTCTTGCTCTATTCCGCCATTTTGTTAGGATAATGGACAGCTTGTGACAATAGATGATCTGTTGTATCCGCAATAGCGTATCTGAAGGAAATTTACTAGATTACTGTATATATTAATAGTTATAGCTGTTTCCAAAAAACACAAAGTGATTTAATATTCTATCACGTTTATAATATGAGCCAATGGCACATCTGATCATTTTTGTTTGGTTTTATTTACACTTGAAATTAATTACTTTTGATAGCATTAGTACTCTCGAGACTTTATCAACCTGGAAACATCACCTGTGCCCTCAGAAATTAAGATGTAATAGCTGCAATAGAAATCTCAAGACATGTATCATTTCTTTTTTTTTAAACAAGGTTGTTATTTGTAAAACCAGAACTTCTAAACTTTTTCATAAGAAATACAGTCATAAGGTAGCATTTAGATCCAATGCCTTTGAATTTAATTTTATGTCCTATGATTAACCATTCCTAACCCTTCATTACACTAATATTAAAATCTTCAGAGGGTCCACTCTAACTGAGATACCAACCACAGCCAGTCAAAAAGAAATGATTCTCTGGTTTGCAACAGCCATAAACAAGTTATTATCAGGAGAGCTGCAAAAAAATCTAACCGGAAGACAAGAGCTCTTGGAGGTTATACTGAGTGGGCATGGATCACATTAATGTACCTCTCACTCACTCAGTATAACCCCCAAGGTCTTAAGAGAAAATAATTTTTATTTTTAAGTTTCATCATATATACATTAAATGTAATATTTGTAAAAAGCATAAACCTCTTTACAAAAATAGTCAGTTTTGGTACCTGTCCATATTATTTGGAACCCACCCAGGTCTCTATTACATAAAAAAGCTCATAGTAGATTCTATTTATACTCATGTATACATACACACAAATGCACACAAGATGTGATTTTAAATATGTCTGTTTTCTATTAAAATAAAATCCTTTGAGACAAATTTCATTAAGTATTTTTAAATTAGCAGCTCTACCTTCATTTCATGACAATTGTCTAGACATAAAAAAGACAGGTTCTCTAAGTATACAAAGTATGCTTAACTGTTAGTTTTTTTTATTATTTCAATAAATTGATACAAAAAGTAATTGCTACTAAGAAAGAATTTACTTTTGAGTTTTTCTTTCTGGTCTTCCATATAAGAGTGCCAGTGATGAAATACAGATTTCTGAAGTCTGAAATTGTAGCATGTCACTGCTCTGTTCATTTTTTCAGCCAGGGCAACATTTTCATTTGTACGAGCTATGTCTCTCCAAGTGCTGCAGGCAGAAGACATATTCTTAAAAATAATATTCTGATATTAGGGCAATATATCAGTCAATAAATTAAGGGGAACAAAGAACGACATCTCCTTTATGATCTCAAAAGCCACAGCATAGAAAGAAACTTCTACAACTTGGGTATGACCTGAAGAATTCCTAATAGTAATAGAGAAAAATGGAGATTATATGAGTCATATATCTTTTTGGATAAAATAAAGAAATCATGGGATGAAATCATGTTGTCATAATTTCAATTTACCAAAAGAACCACCTAATGATGTCTTTTTTTTTAAAGGAGTCTAAATTCCAAAACATATTTGGCTCCAACGGTTTCAGATAAGTTGACTGTGAAACTGTATTTTTAATTTTAAAGTTTTATTTTTTAAGAAAAGATAGTTATACCTTAAAGAAGTAAAATACATATTTTAACTAAGTAAAAGCTGATTAAATATAACAGAAATATATAATACAAAATGGTAGAAACATGATTAAATAGATAAAATCAGCACAACTGGCCCAAAGTGAATTTTTCTTTGTACGGAGGATATCAAGAATAAAAACACAAAGAGGAAGAAATTGTTTATAAAAATCACATTCTTACCAAAAATGAGTCTTTACTAAATGTCCAGTATAAAAGCTACAGGCTTTTATCATCAATTCTGGAGTCATCTAAAGTAAATAAATAATTGAAATACCCAATATTAGAAATAAATGGAATGCACGGACTACCTCGGCAAGATACTCAAGAAAAAGAGAGCAATGGATGCCAAGACAGAAGGGAATTGGGCAGTTGGAGACAGGAATGGGCTGAAAGAATTATATACCATTTATGTTTTGGAATTTTATGTATGTCTATAAGCTATTTTTTTAAGTTAAAACCACAGCTTAATATATTTTCCCATTATATCTCACTTCGTTTGAAACATTTTGAGTTAAGCAACATGGCATTGTTATGATAATCTATATTTACAATAGTATAGAATTGCAGTTCTGCTGTTCACTATTAAAACAGAATGATTTTCTGAATCATTCTGAATCAAACAGAATGATTTTCTCAAGGATACAAACTGAGATTCTCTTTTCAACATAGAGGAATTCCTCATTTACCAAACAGGAATAGGAAAACCACATAAATTTAAAGTCTGAAGTGTGGACTATGCTTATAGAGATGCAAATTTATCACTTACAAACTATTCACAACAACATGTGGCAAGAGCTAACTGAAATCATCTACACCTTCTGTGTATTCTTTAATAAGTAAAGATATTATTATATTAAGATATTTATTATATGCACATGGCTACTGTTAGGTGTTAATGGTGTTAAGTTTTCCTCTTATTTTATTGCCACTTTGCTTACTATATAGAAATACAAACATATGAATCACAACTATTTGGTGTATAGGTAAGTTTAGTCCAAATCTATACCAAAAGCCAGGAATTCTGAATTCCACTTTTCTAAGGCAAATGTTTTCTCCTTTGCAGATTGCTGTAAATACTTTGTTAAATTAACAGATATGGCATATATATGTACAAGAAAGGCCCACAGGACCCCTGACATGTGAAAATCCTCACTTTTGATGGAGATTAAATGCAAATTATGCCTACAGTGAGGGAAAACATAAATGATTCAAGTCATTCTTCACTAAATTCAGATTTTTATAGAAGAAAGGAATCCAGATAAGTAAAGAAGGAGTATTGAGGATATTATAGCAGACAGGATAAAAACCAAGAAGGGGATGAGGTGGCAGAGGCAAACAAATTTCATTAACATTACACTTTTTCAGTACTATTGTAGGTCCCTAAATTTCATGAGCCTGATTCTTTTTAGACGATATTACCTGAAAAGTCCTAAATAACTAACTACAGTAAATGATATGTCATAAAATGTGAGTATATTATACGATCAAATGAATGTAGTTCAAAACATTATAGTAATAATGACTTTGAAAAGAATTATTAAAATTCAGCAAGCACCATTTGAACTCAAGTTTTCTTTTCTGATGATCAATTCTTTAAAAGAGCATAGAGGTATTTTCTATTCTATTATTGAAAGAAGTAGTTTAAATCCTCATTAATTCACGATTTATAATATACGAGAATTTTTGCTATTCTAATATTCATTTTTTAAGAGTTTCTCTTCATAAATTTTTACTTTAACTTTACATTTATTGTTCTCCCAGTTTGGAAGGAAGGAAGGGAGGGAGGGAGGGAGGGAGGAAGGGAGGGAAGGGAAAAGAAGGAAGAAGAGAAACAATTAAAATCATGATTTTTTCCTTATTATTACTATTGGTATACTCTTGTTTTCTTCACAGGGAAAAGCAACTTTAAGAGAGCATCTCCAAGGGACTAATATGCAAGAGGACTCCAGCCCAGTAATGCCCCATTCCCCACTTGGGGGTGGGCATGTGTTGACTTCACTGCAGCTCCAAGGAATCTCTGGCCAATCCAACCATTGGGCACATGCCTGGACCACTTAGTCACATGGCTTCACTTCCTCCATTCACGTTTCCACCACCTACACTCCAGCCAATGGCTTCCCACCCTTCATAGTCGTTGCATATTGTTTAACTGCTTCTGATTGGAAAACACTCTTCCTCTCACCTTTTAATTCCAGCTAGCAGTGTTTTGCACAGAGTAGGAGTTCAACAAATATGTATGTATTGATCGATCAACAGAATTAGAAAACTGCTTAGATGCAAGCCAATTCTCTGCCATCTGACTACCACAAATGGAGGGCAAAGGATTCTGGTAACAACTTTGTGGGGAAGTCAGTGGATAAACAGCAAGTTAGTGTTGGCTACAGATGGCCTCAGAGTGCCCTCACATAACACTGACACCACAAGTGCTGCTGTCCCCAGACACCTGTAGTTATAAATACAGTGAGGGAGGAATGGACAGTGCACCACAATATGATTTCTGAGAGTCCAGGTACACTGTAAGGTTAATTTCTAGTCTGGAAATAAAAGAAAAAAATTCTACCATAAGAGATGATTTTTAAAGTTAAAGAGTGGGAATGTGTAAATAAACAATGAATTAGTTGTGAAAGATTTTTCATAATATTTAGTTAGGGTTTGACACTCCTTTTTTAGGCCAGTGGCCGACAGGAAGCCAGCTGGAATTACCTGTGAAACTTCTTGTAAACTACCCAGGTTCACTTCCCAAGATTTCTTAGCCCTCCACTCTTACCTGCTCTAAGGAATTACTGCGGTGATTAGTCACTATTATGACCGAGAGTATGTCTTATTCCTCATGTACACTAGGGACAGAAGAGTGTTAAGGCCCAATTTTTAAGCTGAGTTCCAGCAGCATACAATAGCACACACACTAGTTTCAAGGAAACATATTTGTATAGATTAGGAGAGAAAAATAAGTGAAATATAAAACTGATTTCTTTTTGAAAAGATATTATATGTAGCATGATTACAACCCAGTCCTGCAAAAATAGCTTATAAAAAAATTTCATTCCTCTGCCAGGGTTGGAGAAAAAAAGATTTAAAATTTCAAACTTACTGAGAAATAAAATAAACACCTAATACCCATAGTCATGTTTAACATTGTCAACATTCTGCCATACTTGCTTTTTCTATTTTAAAGTATATAAATTAAGACATGACATTTCATCCCCCAAATCTTATAATGTCCATCTCTTAAAAAATGAGTACATTTTCTTTGCAACCACAATTCCATTATCCTGCCTTAGACACTTAACAGTAATTGCTTAATATCATTGTACCCATGCCATAGCCAACTCTCTGGAATTGGCCTCCAAATGTCTTATACGGTTTGTTCAAACTAGAATCCAGACAAGGACCATATATTTGCACTGCAAACTCTATGTGAGGATTTCAATAGCTACAGAAAAAAAGTTTTAGTTTTTCCTTCTCCTTTTCTATATTTTCAACATTTAATGAGTTGTGGAGGTAGGTTAACACTGGCCTAAATCTAATGGATTCTGTTACCTGGGTCTGTCTAATATTACATTCTAAAAGTCAGCCAGGCATGGTGGCTCACACTTGCAATCCTAAAACTTTGGATGCCTGAGGTGGGAGGATCCCTCAAGCTCAGGACTTAAAGAGTAGCCTGGACAACATAGTGAGACCTTGTCTCTACTAAAAATAAAAAATCAGCTGGGTACGGTAGCATGCACCCATAGTACCAGCAACTTGGGAGGCTGAGGTTGGAGAATCACTGGAGCTCAGATAGAGGCTGCAGTGAGCAGGCTATGATTGTGCCACTGCACTCCAGCCTGGGCAACAGAGTGAGACCCTCTCTCTCTCTCTGCTGTCTCTCTCTCTCTCTCTGTCTCTGTCTCTCTCTCTCCCTCCGCCCCCAATACACACACAAGCACGCACGCGCAACGCGTGCGCACACACACACACACACACATAGAGTTCTAAAAGTCAATTTAAATATTTTTGTTTTGACAGACAGGAGACTAAGAAAGGCTTTTTTTGTTTGTTTTTTTGTTTTTGTTTCTTTTTTCTTTTCCTATCCTCTGAAAGAAAAACAAGAATGGGGATAGGGGTGGGGAGTCACATGGCATCTGTCTCTGCCACCTGAATTGGGGGTCTGACTCTTAGGGAAGAAAGAACTGCAGGCAGAATCCAAAAGAATTGCTCCCATGAGGCACACAGCACTATTTGTGCAATACAAAGTGAAGGAAAGGCATGTTCCCCACTACTGTACAGCACACATAGCACAAAGCCATCAAATTTCATGTGACTTTAAATTTTGCAAACTTAAACTAATGTGATACAAAAAATATTACAAGAGTCTTACATTATGCCAAATTTTGAAATAATACAATCCTTCAAATTAAAATTTTACTGAGGGGTATTTCCTTTCGAAGCTGGTTACAGGTCCATGGCCTGTCAGGAACCAGGCCACACAGCAGGAGGTGAGCAGCAGGCAAGCGAGCATTACCTCCTGAGCTCCATCTCAGCAGCCGCAGCATTAGATTCTCACAGGAGCACGAACCCCACCCCCCCCCCAAGTAGCTGGGATTACAGGTGTACACCACCACACCCAGCTAATTTTTATATTTTTAGTAGAGACGGGATTTCACCATGTTGCCCAGGCTGCCCTGGAACTCCTGGCCTCAACTGATCTGCCCACTTTGGCCTCCCAAAATGCTGGAGTTACAGGCACGAGTCACAGTACCTGGCCCCAAAGAGTCTTTAATGCCTAAAGGGCTTTTGTGCCTGGACAGAAATGCTCACTAACATTTGTACTTCAATGCTTTTTATCAATAAACACATATTTAAATAAGTACAATTTTGGAAACTCAATGTTTCTTAAACATGTAATGTTTGTTGCCAACTTCGTTAAGTAAAGTCCCTGAAATAATTTAAACTACAATTACAATTTACAAACCCATTCCTTAGAACACCTAAAATGCCATAAATAGCAGACAGAATATACAAAAATATCATTATATGTTACACTTAAACTTATCCTAAACAACATGAATCTAATTCACATCTTCATTATTTCCACATTTCACTATTTTTTACTCCTTCCAGATTACAGTAACGTTTATTTTGATGCCCTATCAGATAACAGTAATGTACCCAGTTTCAAAAGAAATGAAATATCTTTGCAAAGCCAACAAGGATACAGGATCAACCAACTGATTATCAACCAACTGATTTTTGTTTGGGGCACAGGCACTGTCTGCCTCTCCCAAATGATTAAAACTCCAGCCCCTAAGGGTCCTAAGATTAACTTTCCTTTCCATAGTTAAACTTTGTTTATCAGTAAGACTTTTCAAATCCACATCTTTCATTTACATTTTAGGGTTTTTTTTACATGGTGCTCCTCTGTGACAGCATTATTTTAAAATATTTTATATTTTATTATTTTGAAAGGCACAGTGGGTCATGCCTGTAATCCTAGCACTTTGGGAGGCTGAGGTAGGAAGATCACTTGAGGCCAGGAGTTTGAGACCAGCCAGGGCAACACAGCAAGACCCTGTCTGTACCAAAGGAAAAAAAAATTAGCCAGGTATAGTAGCTCACACCTAGTAGCCCCAGCTACTCAGGAGGCAGAGGCAGGAGGATTGTTTGAGCTCAGGAATTCAAGGTTACAGTGAACAATGATCATGCCACTGCACTCCAGCAAGAGTGACAGAGTGAGACCCTGTCTGTAAAAGAATATTTTTGGGCATGCTTCCAAGACGGTCAAGTAGAAACAGCTCCAGTCTGCAGCTCCCAGTGAGATCGACACAGAAGACGGGTGCATTTCCAACTGAGGTATCCGGTTCTTCTCATTGGGACTGGTTGGACAGTGGGTGCAGCCCACAGAGGGTGAGCTGAAGCAGGGTAGAGCGTTGCCTCACCCAGGAAGCACAAGGGGTCAGGGAGTTTCCCTTTCCTAGCCAAGGGAAGCTGTGACAGACTGTACCTGGAGAAACGGGGCACTCCTGACCAAATACTGTGCTTTTCCCATAATCTTAGCAACCTGCAGACCAGGAGATACCCTCCCATGCGTGGCTTGGTGAGTCCCACACCCACAGAGCCTTACTCATTGCTAGCGCAGCAGTCTGAGATCTACCGGCAACACTGCAGATTGGCAGGGGGGAGGGGCGTCCGCCATTGCTGAGGCTTGAGTAGCTCACAGTGTAAACAAAAAGGCCAGGAAGCACAAACTGGGTGGAGACCACCACAGCTCAGCAAGGCCTACTGCCTCTATAGATTCCACCTCTGGGGACAGGGCACAGTAGAACAAAAGGCAGCAGACAGCTTCTGCAGACTTAAACATCCCTGTCGGACATCTCCAAAGACCGCAGTGGCTCTCTCAGCATGGCGTTTGAGCTCCGAGAACTGACAAGACTGCCTCCTCAAGCGGGTCCATCACCCCCATATAGCCTGACTGGGAAACATCTCCCAGTAGGGGCCGAAAGACACCTGAAACAGGTGGGTGCCCCTCTGGGATGAAGCTTCCAGAGGAAGGATCAGGCAGCAATATTTGCTGTTCTGCAGCCTCCGCTGGCGATACACAGGCAAACAGGGTCTGGAGTGGACCTCCAGCAAACTCCAACAGACCTGCAGCTGAGGGGTCTGACTGGTAAAAGGAAAGGAAAACTAACAAACAGAAAGGAATATCATCAACATCAACAAAAATGACATCCACACCAAAACCCCATCTGTAGGTCACCAACATCAAAGACCAAAGGTAGATAAAATCACAAAGATGGGGAGAAACCAGAGCAGAAAACCTGAAAATTCCAAAAAAACAGACTGCTTCTTCTCCTCCAAAGGATCGCAGCTCCTCGCCAGCAACGGAACAAAACTGGATGGAGAATGAGTTTGACAAATTGACAGAAGGAAGCTTCAGAAGGTGGGTAATAACAAACTTCTCCAAGCTAAAGGAACATGTTCTAACCCATCGCAAGGAAGCTAAAAACCTTGAAAAAAAAATTAGACAAATGGCTAACTAGAACGAACAGTGTAGAGAAGACCTTAAATGACCTGATGGAGCCAAAAACCACGGCACGAGAACTTCATGACGCCTGTACAAACTTCAATAGCCAATTCGATCAAGTGGAAGAAAGGATATCGGTGATTGCAGATCAAATTAATGAAATAAAGCGAGAAGGCAAGATTAGAGAAAAAAAAGTGAAAAGAAACGAACAAAGTCTCCAAGAAATATGGGACTAAGTGAAAAGACCAAATATACGTTTGATTGGTGTACCGGAAAGTGACGGGGAGAATGGAACCAAGTTAGAAAACACTGCTCAGGATATTATCCAGGAAAACTTCCCTAACCTAGCAAGGCAGGCCAACATTCATATTCAGGAGATACAGACAACACCACAAAGATACTCCTCGAGAAGAGCAACCCCAAGACACATAATTGCCAGATTTACTAAGGTTGAAATGAGGGAAAAACTGTTAAGGGCAGCCAGAGAGAAAGGTCAGGTTACCCACAAAGGGAAGCCCATCAGACTAACAGCAAATCTCTCGGCAGAAACCCTACAAGCCAGAAGAGAGTGGAAGCCAACATTCAACATTCTTAAAGAAAATAAGTTTCAACCCAGAATCCCCTATCAAGTCAAACTAAGTTTCATAAGTGAATGAGAAATAAAATCCTTTACAGACAAGTAAATGCTGAGATATTTTGTAACCACCAGGCTTGCCTTACAAGAGCTCCTGAAGAAAATACTAAACATGGGAAGGAACAACCAGTACCAGTCACTGCAAAAACATCCTAAATGGTAAAGACCATTGATGCTATGAAGAAACTGCATCAATTAACAGGCAAAATAACCAGCTAACATCATAATGACAGGATAAAATTCAAACATAACAATATTAACTTTAAATGTAAATGGGCTAAATGCCCCAATTAAAAGACACAAACCAACAAACTAGATAAAGAGTCAAGACCCATCAAGTGTGTTGTATTCAGGAGACCCATCTCATGTGCAAAGATGCACACAGGCTCAAAATAAAGGGATGGAGGAAGATCTACCAAGCAAATGAAAAGCAAAAAAAAAAAAAGCAGAGGTCGCAATCCTAGTCTGATAAAACAGACTTTAAACCAACAAAGATCAAAAAGAGACAAAGAAGGCCATTACATATTGGTAAAGGGATCAATTCAACAGGAAGAGCTAACTATCCTAAATACATATGCATCCAATACAGGAGCATCCAGACTCATAAAGCAAGTCCTTAGAGACCTACAGAGACTTAGAATCCCACACAATAATAATGGGAGATTTTAACACCCCACTGTCAATATTAGACAGATCAACGAGACAGAAGGTTAACAACGATATTCAGGACTTGAACTCAGCTCTGGACCAAGCAGACCTAAGAGACATCTACAGAACTTTACACCCCAAGTCAACAGAAAATACATTCTTCTCAGCACCACATCATAGTTATTCTAAAATTGACCACATAATTGGTAGTAAAATAATCCTCAGCAAATGTAAAAGAACAGAGATCACAAAAAACTGTCTCTCAGACGACAGTGCAATCAAATTAGAACTCAGGATTAAGAAACTCACTCAAAACTGCACAACTACATGGAAACTGAACAACCAGCTCCTGAATGACTACTGGCTAAATAACAAAATTAAGGCAAAAATAAACATGTTCTTTGAAACCAATGAGAACAAAGATACAATGTACCAGAATCTCTGGGACACATTTAAAGCAGTGTGTAGAGGGAAATTTATAGCACTAAATACCCACAACAGACAGTGGGAAAGATCTAAAATCGACACCCTAACATCACAATTAAAAGAACTAGAGAAGCAAGAGCAAACAAATTCAAAAGCTAGCAGAAGGCAAGAAATAACTAAGATCAGAGCAGAACTGATAAGAAGGAGATAGAGACACAAAAAACCCTTCAAAAAATCAATGAATCCAGGAGCTGGTTTTTTGAAAAGATCAACAAAATTGATAAACTGATAGCAAGACTAATAAAGAAGAGAGAAGAATCAAATAGATGCAATAAAAAATGATGAAGGAGATATCACCACCGATCCCACAGAAATACAAACTACCATCAGAGAATACTATCAACACCTCTACACAAATAAACTAGGAAATCTAGAAGAAATCGATAAATTCCTGGACACATACACCCTCCCAAGACTAAACCAGGGAGAAGTTGAATCTCTGAACAGACCAATAACAGGTTCTGAAATTGAGGCAATAATAGCCTACCAACCAGAAAAAGTCCAGGACCAAACGGATTCACAGCCAAATTCTACCAGAAGTACAAACAGGAGCTGGTACCATTCCTTCTGAAACTATTTCAATCAATAGAAAAAGACAGAATCCTCCCTAACTCTTTTTATGAGGCTAGCATCATCCTGATACAAAAGCCTGGTAGAAACAAAACAAAAAAAAGAGAATTTTAGACCAATATCCCCGATGAACATCAATGCAAAAATCCTCAATAAAATACTGGCAAACTAAATCCAGCAGCACATCAAAAAGCTTATCCATCACGACCAAGGTGGCTTCATCCCTGGGATGCAAGGCTGGTTCAACATATGCAAATCAGTAAACATAATCCATCACATAAACAGAACCAATGACAAAAACCACATGACTATCTCAATAGAAGCAGAAAAGGCCTTTGACAAAATTAAAAAGCCCTCCATGCTAAAAACTCTCAATAAACTAGGTATCAATGGAACATATCTCAAAATAATAAGAGCTATTTATGACAAACCCACAGCCAATATCCTACCAAATGCGCAAAAACTGGAAGCATTCCTTCTGAAAATCAGCACAAGATAAGGATGCCCTCTCTCACCACTGCTATTCAACAAGTTTTGGAAGTTCTTCTGGCTAGGGCAATCAGGCAAGAGAAAGACATAAAGGGTATCCAATTAGGAAAAGAGGAAGTCAAATTGTCTCTGTTTGCAGATGACATGATTGTACATTTAGAAAAACCTATCGTCTTAGCCCAAAATCTCCTTAAGCTGATAAGCAACTTCAGCGAAGTCTCAGGATACGAAATCAATTTGCAAAAATCACAAGAATTCCTATACACCAATAAGAGACAAACAGAGAGCCAAATCATGAATGAACTCCCATTCACAGTTACCACAAAGAGAATAAAATACCTAGGAATACAACTTGCAAGGGATGTGAAGGACCTCTTCAAGAAGAACTACAAACCACTGCTCAACACAATAAAAGAGGACATAAACAAATGGAAAAACATTCCATGCTCATTCACAGGAAGAATCAATATCGTGAAAATGACCACACTACCCATGGTAATTTACAGATGCAAGGCTATCCCCATCAAGCTACCACTGACTTTCATTACAGAATTGGAAAAAACTACTTTAAATTTCATATGGAACCAAAAAAGAGCCCACATAGCCAAGACAATCTTGAGCAAAAAGAACAAAGCTGGAGGCATCACACTATCTGACTTCAAACTATACTACAAGGCTATAGTAACCAAAACAGCATGGTACTGGTACCAAAACAGACATATAGACCAAAAGAACAGAACAGAGCCCTCAGAAATATTACCACACATCTACAACCATCTGATCTTTGACAAACCTGACAAAAACAAGAAATGGGGAAAGGGTTCTCTATTTAATAAATTGTGCTGAAAAAACTGGCTAGCCAATTGTAGAAAGCTGAAACTGGATCCCTTCCTTACACCTTATACAAAAATTAACTCAAGATGGATTAAAGACTTAAATGTAAGACCTAAAACCATAAAAACCCTAGAAGAAAACCTAGGCAATACCATTCAGGACATAGGCATGGGCAAAGACTTCATGACTAAAACACCAAAAGCAATGGCAACAAAAGCCAAAATAGACACATGGGATCTAATTGAACTAAAGAGCTTCTGCAGAGCAAAAGAAACCATCATCAGAGTGAACAGGCAACCTATAGAATGGGAGAAAATCTTTGCAATCTACCCATCTGACAAAGGACTAATATCCAGAATCTACAAAGAACTTAAACAAATGTACAAGAAAAAAACAACCCTACCAGAAAGTGGGCAAAGGATATGAACAGACACTTCTCAAAAGAAGACATTTATGCAGCCAAAAAACATATGAAAAAAGCTCATCTTGGCCGGGCGCGGTGGCTCACGCCTGTAATCCCAGCACTTTGGAAGGCTGAGGCGGGCAGATCACAAGGTCAGGAGATGGAGACCACGGTGAAACCCCGCCTCTACTAAAAATACAAAAAATTAGCCAGGCGCGGTGGCAGGCGCCTGTAGCCCCAGCTACTCAGGAGGCTGAGGTGGAAGAATGGCATGATCCTGGGAGGCGGAGCTTGCAGTGAGCCCAGATCGTGCCACTGCACTCCAGCCAGGGGGACAGAGCAAGACTCCGTCTCAAAAAAAAAAAAAAAGCTCATCATCACTGGTCATCAGAGAAATGCAAATCAAAACCACAATGAGATACCATCTCATGCCCGTTAGAATGGGGATCTTTAAAAAGTCAGGAAACAACAGATGCTGGAGGGGATGTGGAGAAATAGAAATGCTTTTACAGTGTTGGTGGGAGTGCAAATTAGTTCAACCATTATGGAAGACAGTGTGGCGATTCCTCAAGGATCTAGAACTAGAAATACCATTTGACCCAGCAATCCCATTACTGGGTATATACCCAAAGGATTATAAATCATGCTGCTATAAAGACACATGCACACATATGTTTATTATGGCACCTCTGTCGCCCAGGCCAGAGTCCAGTGGTGTGATCTCAGCTCACTGCAACCTCTGCCTTCCGGGTTCAGGCAATTCTCCTGCCTCAGTCTCCCATGTAGCTGGGATTACAGGTGTGTGCCACCACACCCAGCTAATTTTTCTGCATTTTTAGTAAAGACGGGGTTTCACCATGTTGGCCAGGCTGGTCTTGAACTCTTGACCTCAGGTGATCCACCTGCCTCGGCCTCCCAAAGTGCTAGGATTACAGGTGTGAGCCACCACACCAAAGCTGAATATACCATCTCAAAAGCAAAAAGAATTGCATAATCTTCTTAAACTGCATTCACTAGTCTTTTTGTTAGTGGTTCTGTGGTAATGTTATTCAGAAATCATTATATGCGCATGGTAGGATACAAATAATAAGGAATTATATTTAGATCTCTAAGAGTCAAAATTCATTAAAAGTGGTTGAACCAGATCATGTGTGCTCCCTGATGTGATGCACTAGGAAAAACACAACAGCTCTATACAATATTCTTGTCACCAAAAAAAGTTGGTAGTGGGTAACCTGAATGAAATCAAACATCTAGATTTAAATACCAGCTTGCAGGAAATACAGGAAACAGAGCAAGTAAAACGACGCTAGAGGAAGCAGTGAGAATGTGGGACATTTTACAAGGCAAATTATCTGTTTCCTTCAATAAATAAGTCACATGGGGAAAAAATAAGACAAGGAGAATTCCTGTCCATTACAAGAGACGTTAGATAAATAACAACCAAGGGCAACATGCAGACTCTGTATGGATTCTGATTTGAACAGAGCCACATGTAAAAAGGCATTTTTGAGACACTCTGGGAAACTCAAATATAGAATATGCATCTGAATATAATCAGGACTAGATGACATTTAGGAATTATTGTTATTCATTCATAAGACAGTAGCACTGTGTTTCTATTTTCTAAAAATATAGTATCTTATTAGAGATGCACACTACAGTATAATATAATTTCTGGGATCTGCTTTCTAATACTCTGGCAAAAATGAAGGAAGAGAGAAGAAATTAACAAGATTGGCAAAATGCTGATTATTGTTCAAGTTAGATGATGAGTGATCATTATGGTATTCCTTCTACTTTTGTGTTGTATTAAAATGTTTCCATAATAAAAAGATTTTTAAAATTTTATATATGCTTTCTCTTGTAGTTAGAAGGCCCATCTGGAGATTTCATTTCCTAAGAAATGAGAACCAAGTCTGTGAAGCTCATTTCCTCCTTACAATGGTTGATTCTTTCATCTTGGAACAGTCGAAACAATGAAATTGTCTTTCCTTCTACTGTTATGAGAGCAGTTCCTACTTTTTCTTTACTATTTGGCTTACTCACAGTTTGCTGTATTCACTCTTCTTTAAGTAAAGAGACATATTTATCCTTTATAAACAGGCACTGATAAAAAAAAAATTCAGCCGAATTAAATGTAAAGGAATTTAATTGAGCAATGAACAATTCATGAATTGGGCAGCCCCCAGAATCACAGCAGATTCACAGAGACTCCAGTGCAGCCACGTGGTGGAACAAGATTAATAGACCAAAAAAAGGGAAATGACATGCTGAAATCGGAAGTGAGGTACAGAACAGCTGGACTGGTTACAGATTGGTGTTTGCCTTATTTGAACACAGTTTGTTGGGATTGGCCAAGACTCAGCTATTGATACAGGTGCATACTCCTAGTTAGGTTTTCAGTCTTGTCTACCTATTAAGCTAGGCTGTAGTTCATCCACAAAAACTCAAATATAGAAGCAGGGAATCCTTCTCAGGCCACATTTAGTTCACTTTAACAACTCCCTGCTTTTGGTCAGTTTCTCAATTTTGAGAGATTGACCAAAACTTTAATTATCAATGTCACTATCATCATTGTAAAAGTAGTTATTTGGTCTTGAAACACACTGGGAAACAGTGTGTTTTGTAGAGCACTGAGTTTTGCAAAGGTAAAAACAAGTATGAGTAGAGGTACCCTTTATGGGTATCTCTTTATGCTAGAATGTCCTATTTACTGGAGAAAAACAAAACCTGGTCTGTTCTAGGATCTATGTGTTTCCGTAAAGTCTTAATTTGATTATGTCACATTTAGCATGAGTGACCCCATTTTAGTTTGGTTTGGCCTGTTGGGGGCCTAGTGAATGAGCTTAGTCCAAAACAATGGCCTCCTATAACTTTGTTTAAAAAAGATTCCCCCTTTTTGGTCAGGCTCTCACTTACGTAAAAGTGTGACCACAATTGAGGGCCTTAGTGCCACTCTCAGTTACCATCATTTTGGGTTTCCAGTCTCACCACATCATTCATAGGTTATAGTATCCTCAGGGTCACACATTTCTTTCAGCCCATGTCTTTCCATTTGAAGAGAGACCATTTGACATTCTAGAGATGGCTGCATACAAGCATTTAAAACCTTCAAGAGAATACAGTGCACCAGGGAGACTATTATTATGACTCTCGGGAGGATAATACCAAGAGTTTAGAGTATGCTTCTCACCCAGGGTACCCATAAACCAAACCACCTAAAATTAAATAGATTAAAGAATGAGCTGGATAAAGAGTCTACTTGCTTTAAGTGGTCTTTTCATTAATTCTCTACAACTGAATTTTTATAATCTACATTTGATGCATTTCTCCACAGGCCACAAGCGTCAGAATCTGTTTACCCAATTCTATTATTTAGCATAACTTTCACAAGAGAATTTAAAGTCTGTTGTGTAACAATGGACTTTACATTAGAATCTGCTATACAGCCTATCATGAGGGATACATTTCTAATTATTGCCTCTTTTATTCTAAACCATGGAAAATGGACCTAACAAATGATGTCCTTCTAGAAGAGTGAAGGCCTCCTGGCAATGTTCTATTTAACCCATGATGTGGGTTAAGAGGAGTTTTGACTAATTACGAGGCGATATATGTACCATTAAAGTTTCTCACCTATGTTGGGCCTTCATCTTTTATCCATCAAAGTATAAAGTTATTCACGTATAAGGCTGGCTGCAAAATCCTTCACGAATGAAAGTATACCCTATAAGTGCACATAATAGACCCCCTCTTCATTTCTATTGGCTATAGAGGCATAAATAAGGAAAAAATATTCAAAGATAAGAGTCTCATAGTAGTAGATGTCTTGATCCGTGATCTCGGGAAAAGCTGTTTACATCAAGGATGTCTTCTTCTTCTGGGGAGAAACTTTCTTGGTTAGTTTTACCTTAAGGGTTCCAATGGGTGTACAATTCCAAGAGTGTGGAGGGACCCTTCTCAGTTGTGAGATTATGCACTCAAGGTTCAAGGTTCCAAAGTTTTGTTGCAGTGTGGATGGCAAGCACAGTGTTTCTCTGACGTTCTCAAAAGATCCAATCTTCAGGTTCTAGATTGTGAAGCAGTTGATTGTCCTCAATGAACCATAAAAACTTTCTTTACCTGGTGAAAATATACTGTGGCATAACATAAAACATGCATTGAAAATGACAATTGAATGAACTCCCTTTATAATGTTTAAATGACCCATCGGATAGCCAAACGTACCTGAAGGTTTGATTATCTTCCCAGGATTATGGAACCAAACACTGGTTTTAAACTATTTTTGAAATTTATAAGTCATTATATCAATATATTCAATTTTGGTGATTTTATTTTTTCCATGATGAGTCATGGAATGCAGAGCCTTTAATAACAAAAGCTTTAAGGGCTCAGGAAGGACAGGATAGCCTTCCTGGTCTTCCATGAGTCCATGTTTAATATTGGACTTATGTCCCCTTGAATACCAGTTGTTTTTCCAATTTAAATTCATAGCAGTGATAACTAATGGTTATCATAGGCAATTAGACTTAGACTATGGAGTTCAAATTGTATATCTAATCAATTTCAGTATCAGCTGGTTTAACATGAAAATCTTGGCAAAGTATTTTCTTGGTATTTAATTAATTTTTTGTTTTACTTGGGTTAGCAGTTTTATACAAGGAAATTTGGTTATTTCTGTGGTAGACAATAACTTAACATAATAACCATAATTATGGTTGATAGTATATACTCAGACATATTAGAATTTTAGAAATCTTATACATTTTTTTTTTTTGAGATGGAGTCTTGCTCTGTCACCCAGGCTGGAGTGCAGAGGCAAGATCTTGCCTCACTGCAACCTCCGCCTCCTGGGTTCAAGTGATCTTCTGCCTCAGCCTCCCAAGTAGCTGGGATTACAGGTGCTCACCACCATGCCTAATTTTTTGTACCTTTAATAGAGACGGGGTTTCACCATGTTGGCCAGGCTGGTCTCAAACTCCTAGCTTCAGGTGATCTGCCTTCCTCGGTCTCCCAAAGTGTTGGGATTACACAGGCATAAGCCACCATGCCTGGCCCCATACAATTTTAGAACATACATTAATATCATTCACTAAAATATAACCTGAAGATTAAACATTATTTTTATTTTGACAACACTTCCCATGTAACTTAACATGTTAAATAATTCTGTTTACCTCTCTTTTGGATGCTTCAGGGGCCCTCTGTAGCATTCCAAAGTTAGAGGTCAGAAAAGACCATTTTAAAGCTGAATTTTGGGAAGCCTATTAAATATTGGGAAGCCTATTAAATATGTTAAAGTTGTAAAACACTTGATATTATGAACTAGAATTCCACGTCTAGTTGGCTAAGTCATTCATTTAGCCAAAATGATGACTCGAAAATTTTTTAAAAGGCAAAAACCTTTACTCATTGATAGAGGGAAGACTTAGCTTTCCAAACAATCTGTCTTTTGTCTTTCTTTTTTTTTTTTTTTCCTTTGGTAGCGTATTTAAAAGGCAAACAAAACAAAAATTTTTCATTATCTTCTAACATTACATGAAAATCTTGTTCAAAAGAGAAAGTCAAATTTCATTAGTGGACTTGCATTAGTGGACTATTAATGTCAACCCCAATTTTTAATAAAACCTCACAGACAAATCTATCCAATCTTAATCAGTTTGACCATAAGGTGAGACTTTCATAAACCTTTTATAACACTGTACCAATTTTTGTTAAAGAGCAGATTAGTGCTTTAAGAAAAACCTGTTGTGCTTTTATTTCAATATTCAATTTACAGAAAAACTGAACAATACACCTTTAAATTTAGTCAATATTTTCACACATAGAATTTCTTTTACAAAGTTAATTTTTACAAACCTTCCACAACTTGTTCAAACCTTTAGCTTTATTCTATTTAATTTAAAACAGTCCTTTAACCCTCTAAACTAGGTAAAAATTTACATTCTCATGCATTCTTACAATCTCTTACCAAAAACACGTTTCATTCTCCTCACACACCTTGCACGTAAACCTAGTTTTTCAGTAGTCTCAGTTACATGTTATAATGGTAATTCTTAGCAACTTTCACTTTGGGTACATAAATTTTCTTTTATGAATCCTTTCATGACTTACATAGACCATCTACAATGTGCTTGGTCTTTCTGACTTGTCCTAAACATCCCTCTTTTTAAACAACCAGTCATTTTACTTTAGGACAAGAATTTACTATACAAGATCCTTCCTTATATAAAATCTCTTTTCTTTATAACCTTCTTTTCGTAGCTAGGTGGCACGGCTAATTCCACATATCCCCAGGCCTTATTTAAAATTTAATGTCTCCAAAATAAATTGAGCAATTTTCAAGGGTCAAAGCAGTTTATGGCCTTAAAAATCTTAAGCAAACCTAATACCTGGCCTGCATAATTTAGACTAAATGTATTTATTTATCAATAATCTTTAGAGCTGTTTTTATTTCCCAAAGATGACTAAAATTACATGAACTAAAAGGCATTAAAGTTTTTATTTTTCTGTCAAAATATTTAAGCACTTTTTTTGTTTAAACCAATTAGAGTTCTTTTATACAAACACTACACACACAACACATATATAACTACACAGACAGACCAAAGAAGATTACTACAGTAGTTGTAATATTCTCCATTTGCCAGTTTTTAAGTTTCTTAATTAGATTACTGGCTTTAGGGTAGAGTTCTTGGAAGAACAGGGCCAAGAAAGGGTCTCTGGTGCCTCATGTTTTTCCCAAGGAGTCCCAGTCTCTGAGAGCTTGAATATCCACTTTTAATTAAGCTGACTTTTAACCACAGCACTCTTTAATAAAGTCCTTTTAAAATTTCTTATTACCCAACTTTACGCAGGCCAAAGAGCTGATATTTCTGGCTTTTAAACTTTACCCAAGGTAACCTCACAGGTGCTCTGAGAAAGGAAAATTCAAAACAGTTCGTGGAGGGGAAGAGAATCAAAAAATGGCAAAGGTCACCCAAATATCATTCAGAAAGGCTCATCCCCTAAGCTAGGGATTGAATTCTGAACCTGGGCCACCATTGTGAAAAGAGAAAGCATGGCCACGTGGCTATAAGATCAAGCTCCTAAACACGTAACTGACCAGTTTGCTGGGTCGTCTTGAACAACAGGCTTATGAGGTTTTGGGCACACATTTTATCCTAAGGTACCCCTCTTTATGACAAAACAATACAGAAAGACACACAAAGCACATCAGATTCACTAGAGCTTAAGACAAGCCTCAGAATTCTTTTTTGTATGAATCAAAACTTTACATAGGAGATAACAGTGATTTTTACCATTCATTTAAACATTTTGCACAAAGAAAAAGAGGGAAAAAGCCAGAAATCTGACTGGTAAGAAATTCTTACCCTTTTACTGGCATGCTAGGCTTCTGGGCTCTCTTTCCCTTTCCCTGAGCAGCTCTAGTGACCCAGCTTGCCACACCATCGCCCTGGGGGCCAAGCTGCATCATAAAAGAAAATGATCTTTTTTCGTTTTGGCCAGAACAAAACACATATGATAAAACACAGACATTAGCCACTCTGTTTAGCACCCAATATCAAACTGGTTAGGCTTAAATTTGCCCTCCGATGGCCCCTGTCATCTTCAATCCAACCTCCAACTAGGAGTTTCAGCACATGGTCTCTGGGCAAGATGGCTGCCCTGAGTAACAGAAAAGATACGAAAGGAAAGGAAGAGAAAGAAAAGTATTGCCTGTGGCAAGATGGGGAAAGTGAAGAGCTCAGGGAGGCGAGAGCAAGACCCATTCATTGCAGTGACACTGAAAAGTTCAGGAGGCCACTTGTCAGTAGTGAAGGGATCTTTTCCAGCAATCCCATCAGCTCTCAAGATTCCCCTTTTGGAGAGGAAAAAGCTTCCCATGTCCCATGGTCCTGTACATGTCTAATACTGTCACCTATAGCAGTCAGCAAAAAGTATAAGACAGATTAATCAAAAGAGAATAGCAGGGGCCGGGCGCGGTGGCTCAAGCCTGTAATCCCAGCACTTTGGGAGGCCGAGGCGGGCGGATCACAAGGTCAGGAGATCGAGACCACAGTGAAACCCCGTCTCTACTAAAAATACAAAAAATTAGCCGGGCGCGGTGGCGGGCGCCTGTAGTCCCAGCTACTCAGGAGGCTGAGGCAGGAGAATGGTGTGAACCCAGGAGGCGAAGCTTGCAGTGAGCCGAGATCGCGCCACTGCACTCCAGCCTGGGCAACAGCGTGAGACTCCGTCTCAAAAAAAAAAAAAAAAAAGAGAATAGCAGTTAACATCCCATAGCGCCAAACTTGTTCTTAACTGAAAGAGACTTTACTGAGAGCCCTTATTTTTAAACATACTTAATTGCATTGTTGTACATTTGCAACATTCCACTGTAAGTTATCTTTAGTAAGATTTTGCCATTTCTGTAAGACTATGCTGCCTCCCAGGCCTAATGTAAGCTGGAAGGAACTTAGTTTTCCGGAAATTAAGGATCTCATTTTTACTTAAAATATTGGCTTGACTCTCAGGGTCTCTTGATTAACTGAGCCAATGATTTTTCCTACCTAAGCATGCAAGAAAAATGAAACAAAGGGGTAGAACATAAAAATCCCTGTGAATTTTCAAAAGTCAAGTTTTATAATCCTGCAATATTACTGCTTACTATCAGTTCCTTTCTGAACCAGTCAGGTGTAAGAGACCTCTAACTGGATCCAAGCCAATTAATTCCCAGATCAAATCCATTCCTGGACCCAGCTCAGTTTCTGTCATGACTTCCAAACCCTGTTTGGATCAGAAATTGGCTCAAAGAAACTTGGAGAGCTAAAAACACAAATCTGTGGAGCTCTGAAATCCAAGAGAGAGCTTATCCACAAGCCCCAGCTGCTCTGAGAGATCAGTGAACACAAGTGGGTCCTGCAGGTACCTTGCTTGTTCAGTTCACTCAGCACTCCTGGGGGTTGCCAGAAGCTCTACTTCAGATCCCACTTCTGACACTATCTGATTAAAGAAAAACTTTAGCCAAATAAAATTTAATGGAGTTTAATTGAACAACGAAAAATTCACAAGTCAGGTAGTCCCCAGAATCACAGCAGATTCACAGAGACTCCAGCACAGCCACCTCGTGGAAGATTTATAGACCAAAAAGGAGAAATGATGTACAGAAATCGGAAGTAAGGTACAGAACAGCTAGATTGGTTACAGACTGATGTTTGCCTTGTTTGAACACAGTTTGAACACTCAGCGGTGTATGAATGGTTTAAGTATGGTTGCTGGGATTGGCCAAGTCTCAGCTATAGTTATAGGTACATACTCCTAGTTAGGTTTTCAATCTTGTCTACCTATTAAGCTAGGTTGCAGTTCTTCCACAAGAACTCAAATATAGAAGTACAGAGTCCTTCTCAGGACATATTTAGATCACTTTAACAAGCACATATAGGCAGTCCTCACTGTGCAGAACTGTGCAGTGTAAGACTGAAAAACCCTGCAATTAAGCAATCAGTAATTAATGGGAAAAATTATAGTTATTCATGACCTTTGAAGTTTTCTGTTAAAACATTAAAAATCATTTTACTGCCAGTTATAATGGTATGGAAAACTACATAGGAAAGGCATATGAAAAAAAAGTAAAACCAATATTCATTTAGTATACTATACATTTTCTTTAAGAGATGAGGTCTCACTATGTTGCCCAGGTTGGTTTCAAACTCCTGGCCTCAAGCAATTATCCTACCTCAGCCTCCTAAGTACATGGGGGTACAAGTGCATGCCACTGTGCCTGGCTTTAGAGTATATACTTTAAAATATCAAAAACATTGAGGATGAAAGTGTTTTGCTTCTTTGTAGAAAAAAACTTTTCATTTTTCTCTAAGGGTGGAGGAGAAATGAATTAATCTAGATCCAACCTAGGTTGAGCCCTCTAACAAGCAACCCTAGGACACCTGGAGATTCACATTTTCATGTCTAACCTTAACAAATATTTCCCTCATTGCTTTTGCAAAGTCCTATCTCATTTCTATTATTTCCAACTTATTACATGAAGTGGGCAACTTTTCTATGCCTTGGCAAACTGTCATAACTCTAAGTTTGGATCAGCTTTTAATATTTTAACTTCTGCATTTTCAACACCATGAAATAGATCTAACAATTCCCTTTTGTTTTTGTTTTTTTTTTGAGATGGAGTTTCATTCTTGTCACCCAGGCTGGAGTGCAGTGGCACGATCTCAGCTCACTGCAACCTTTTCCTCCTGGGTTCAAGTGATTCTCCTGGCTCACCCTCCCGAGTAGCTGGGATTACAGGTGCCCGCCATCATGCCCAGCTAGTTTTTGTATTTTTGGTAGAGACAGGATTTCACCACGTTGGCCAGGCTGGTCTCGAGCTCCTGACCTCAGGTGATCCGCCTGCCTCAGCTTCCCAAAGTGGGATTACAGGCATGAACCAACACACCCAGCCAACAATTCCTTTTCTAATAAAACTTTAGGTTTGAAGTAGCTATGATGTCTCTTGACATTCTCTGCAGTTTTTGTTTGTTTGTTTTCTGAGATGGAGTATTGCTCTTGTCGCCCAGGCTGGAGCACAGTGGTGCAATCTTGGCTCATTGCAACCTCCACCTCCTAGGTTCAAGTGATTCTCCTGCCTCAGCCTCCTGAGTAGCTGGGATTACAGGTGCCCACCACCATGCACAGCTAATTTTTGTACTTTTAGTAGACACGGCGTTTCACCATGTTGGCCAGGCTGGTCTCAAACTCCTGACCTCAGGTGATCCACCCGCCTCGGCCTCCCAAAGTGCTGCAATTAGAGGTGTGAGCCACCACACCCGGCCAGAATTATCTGCAGTTTTTAAATGATTCCCTATGGGCTTCTAGCTAGACACTGGACACTGGACAGCTGGCCTGACTTTATATAAGGTCCTTGTCATAATATTGACGATAGGGTTTACCACTCTAAATCAGTGGCTTTCAAAAACTAGTATATTTTAGCAATGGCTGTCAAGCTTTTTTCAAGCAAAATCATACTGAAAGCAAAACTATTTTGGAGTACAGGGGTAGGCATACAGGACCCAGAATCCTGTCCCCTAGGCCTCTCCCTCAGCTCCTGAGGTTGTCCCCAAACAGTTCCAAAAACATAGTAATTTGCAGATATCTGCACTCCATAGTAGATTGAAAGTCTGTGGTTAATAAAGTGCAGTAAAAACACCCACACACCATGATGCAGATCAACTAGGATGGGACACATGGGATCTGCTCAATGTACTGGTGCCTCAGAATCATCTCAGCCCTCTAATTGTTTCTCTGTTGTTTCCAGTGTTACTCACCACCCATCCTTCTAAACAGATACCTCAAATTGTTTCTGACTCTCAGCCCCCACCTTGAACATGGCTTTGATTCCACTTTTCAACATCCAACTTCAATAGCAACTCCCAAGACCCGCCTGGGCCTACCAAACTACAGCCCTGTAATCAAGAGGTATCATGCACGGGCCAAGCACAGTGGCTCACACCTGTAATCCTAGCACTTTGGGAGGCTGAGGCAGGTGGATTGCCTGAGGTCAGGAGTTCGAGACCAGCCTGGGCAACATGGTGAAACCCTGTTTCTACTAAAATACAAAAAAATTATATTTTAGTGGCGAGGCAGCATGCATCTGTAATCCCAGCTACTCGGAAGGCTGAGACAGGAGAATCGCTTGAACCCGGGAGGCAGAGGTTGCAGTGAGCCGGGATCGCGCCATTGCACTCCAGCCCAGGCATTCAGAGCAAGACTCCGTCTGGGGAAAAAAAAAAAAAAGAGGTATCACACATGGTTCCACACATATCTAATGTGTGCTAGTATTTCTCTCTTCACGTTCCTTTTGCTCTGTTAGCCTCCCTTAAATGAGCTTTGTTCTAAAGTCTTCATGTCCTGAATTACTTCCTTGCCCTCTTTACAAGATCAAAACCAGTTGCTGGCACTAGTTTTCAGTAACAATGAGATCTGGCTTTTAAGTTGAATGTCATTAATGTTTTGGTCATGTCGTCATGAGCATGATTCCCTATAACCTAATCTGAGAAGACAGACAGCAGAGAGAATGGGCGGTGGAATGGAACACAGAAGGAAGCAGATTAGAAAGGAAAGAAAACATCCTCTTGTAAAGCTTTCCATAATGCTATTTTTATCTTTATAAAGATGCATGGGAGAAGGAGAAAGAGGAAAGGGGGAAAACTTAATGGAAAGATTGTATCAGAAAGAGAAGGAACAAATGCCTTTGTAAATACTTTCTGGAAATTTGGGAAGGTTACTATGGGTGTGGTTTTGCATGCGTTTGTGTATGTGTGTGGCTATTCCTTCACTTTTCTCGGTGCCCCCAATACCAAAAACAGTCTGACCTCACACCTCCCATAAAATACATTTGGAAAATTCCATCAAAGTTTAAAATATATATTTGCATATTCTTGGTTAGTAATAATTACCAGCTGATCATCCAATTCAAAAAGTTGTTCCAGGTAAGTTTCAGACAATCTTCGAATGTTTGGTTTCATTGATGGAGCAATGCACATATCCCTTTAATAACATCATAAAACACAGTCAAAATTAATTTCATTAATTAGTTCCATAATTAAATCAGTGATTCTTGTAGGTGGAATGAAAGAGAGGAGAAAGAAAACACATTTCCCCTTAGGAGAAGCAGATCAGAATCACCTGGAGGACTTTTTCAAACTACTCTCACAAGATTTTGCTGTGTTCCCCAAAGGAGGATATGCCTCCCTTTCCTCATTCCCAACTTGAAATAAACTGGCCCTATGAACACGTTACTGATGAGAATACACGATATTTCTCAAGTTGAGAACCACTGGGCAAATTATTCAGGTTTGTGTCTTTGGAACTGAAAAGCCTGTGGAAGGATTCCTTAACAATCTTAAGATTGGAAGCATTCATTGGCAAGACCTTATTTTGTTACCGTACAATAAAAGTTTTCCTTCACAAAAAAAATTTCCCTATCACGAATCAAAACAATACTTACCAAAGAAGATTCTGAAGACCACTTTTGATTATAACCATGATCATTCCCTCTAAATATCTCAGTGGATCCTCAGGACATGTAACAAGTATACCACATAACAGTGCCTGGGGAAAAAAAGGGAAATGGCATCAATGTGTCTGAATTTTCATGTTTTTACTAAGCAGCAGATAACTTTTTATTGCTCAGTTTGTTTTGGGCTTTTTTGTTTTTTAATTATTTATTTCCATAGGTTTGTGGGGAACAGGTGGTATTTGGTTTCATGAGTAAGTTCTTCAGTGGTGATTTGTGAGATTCTGGTGCACCTATCACCTGAGCAGTATACACTGAACCCAATTTGTAGTCTTTTATCCCTCAACCCCCTCCCACCCTTTCCCCTGAGTCCCCAAAGTCCATTGTATCATTCTATGCCTTTGCATCCTCATAGTTTAGCTCCCATTTATGAGTGAGAACATACAATGTTTGGTTTTCCATTCCTGAGTTACTTCACTTAGAATAATGGTCTCCAGTTCCATCCAGGTTCCATCCAGGTCCAATGTTTGGTTTTCCATTCCTGAGTTACTTCACTTAGAATAATAGTCTCCAGTTCCATCACAGGTTGCTGCGAATGCCATTAATTCATTCCTTTTTATGGCTGACTCGTATTGCATCATATATATATGATGTAATATATATATCTCTCTCACAATTTCTTTATCCAATCATTGATTGATGGGCATTTGGGCTGTTTTCATATTTTTGCAATTGTGAATTGTGCTGTTATAAATGTATGTGCAAGTATCTTTTTCGTATAATAACTTCTTTTCCTCTGGGTAGATACTCAGTCGTGGGATTGCTATCCCACTACTGATCAAATGGTAGTTCTACTTTTAGTTCTTTAAAGTTCTTTAAGGACTCTCTACACTGTTCTCCATAATGGTTGTACTAGTTTACTTTTTTTTTTTTTTTTTCCGAGCAGAGTCTCACTGTTGTCGCCCAGGTTGGAGTGCGATGGTGTGATCTTGGTTCACTGCAACCTCTGCCTTCCAGGTTCAAGTGACTCTCCTGTCTCAGCCTGCTGAGGAGCTGGGATTACAGGCGCCCGCCACCACACCCGGCTGGCTATTTTTTCTATTTTTAGTAGAGACAGGGTTTCACCATGTTGGCCAAACTGGTCTTGAACTCCTGACCTCATGTGATTCGCTTGCCTCAGCCTCTGAAAGTGCTGGGATTACAGGCGTGATCCACCATGCCCAGCCCACTTTACATTTGCTTTTTTTCTTTTTTTCTTTTTTTTTTTTTGAGACGGAGTCTTGCTCTGTGCCCCAGGCTGGAGTGCAGTGGCGCGATCTCGGCTCACTGCAAGCTCCGCCCCCCGGGTTCATGCCATTCTCCTGCCTCAGCCTCCCAAGTAGCTGGGACTACAGGCACCCGCCACCACGCCCGGCTAGTTTTTTGTACTTTTTTAGTAGAGACGGGGCTTCACCGTGTTAGCCAGGATGGTCTCCATCTCCTGACCTTGTGATCCATCCGCCTCGGCCTCCCAAAGTGCTGGGATTACAGGCTTGAGCCACCGCGCCCGGCCATACATTTTCACCAGCATTGTAGAAGTGTTCCCTTTTCACTGCATTCACATCAACATCTGTTGGGTTTTTTTGTTTTGTTTTTTGATTATGGCCATTCTTGCAGGTGTAAGGTGGTATTACATTGTAGTTTTGATTTGCATTTCCCTGATCATTAGTGATGCTGAGCATTTTTTCATGTTTGCTGGCCATCTGTATATCTCCTTTTGAGAACTGTCTATTAATGTCCTTAGCCCACTTTTTGAAGGGATTGTTTGTTTTTTTCTTGCTAATTTGCTTGAGTTCCTTGCAGATTCTGGATATTGGTCCTTTGTTGGATGTACAGATTTTCACCTACTCTGTGGGTTGTCTGCTTACTCTAGCAGCAGCAAACTTTTTCTTATACAGTTAAAAAGTCAAATAATGTGACAGTTTTAAAGTAAATGTGTTTTTACATACCACTCTGTATTCAGTGTTAATATTCTGCTAAAGTAAAACAAAAATGCAGTTTATCTTGCCTCTGTCTAAAAATCCATCATAAACAACACAATAAAGTCACTGTACCATGAGGGTTTGCATTACGTGAGGAGTAAGTTCTTTACAGCCAATCTGAAGACATAACTATGATGCTTTACTTCAGGGGTTTCTAGCCTTTTAAAGTATGAGAAACTCATTGTGGTTTTTTTGGGGTTTGTTTTTTTGGACAAAAAGTTCCTTAGACCCAACCATAAAAGAGATTGAGAAAATCCACCATTAAAATGTGTGAATTTAAGAACTTTTTTTTTTTTTTTTTGAGACGGAGTTTGGTTCTGTCGCCCAGGCTGGAGTGCAGTGGCGCGATCTTGGCTCATTGCAAGCTCCGCCTCCCGGGTTCACGCCATTCTCCTGCCTCAGCCTCCTGAGTAGCTGGGACTACAGGCGCCGCCACCACGCCTGGTTAATTTTGTTTTTGTGTTTTTAGTAGAGACGGGGTTTCAACGTGTTAGACAGGATGGTCTTGATCTCCTGACCTCGTGATCCACCCACCTCGGCCTCCCAAAGTGCTGGGATTGCTGGCGTGAGCCACCGCGCCCGGCCAAGAACTCTTAAAAATACATTTGTATTTTATCATTCACAGCATCTACAGAGTATACACATTTGAAAAACTGTAGCTCAGTACACGTAGGTGGGAAACAACGGACCTGCTGGATCTAAGATACTGTTTAAAGCACATATATAGAACTCGTAAAGTTGCTGCTGTCTCATTTTCCTTACGAGGCCCCCCCAAAAGAAGAAACTTCTTGTTAAAAGTGTTGGCAAGATATACAGAATTACTGATGTTTTCTCCATTTGAGACAGATGAAAAGGTCTGCAGCACACTTCCCACAGAAACCACCTGGAATTCTTCATTTCCCTTCGTGGTTCACTGTTTTCTGATGGGGTCTAGTGTGCATGCTGCAGGTAGTCGGGATGCTTTGGACCCACTCCTGCTGTCTTTTTCTCTTGATCCTCTATTTCCAGAACAAAATAACTCCATCACTGGAGTTACACAGAGCAGTCCTTCCTACCTCCATAGGCCAAGTGTCAGCAGATCTAGGCCTGGGGTCTTGTCTTAGACTCTCAGCAATTCTCATAGTGTTCCTCCAAAACTAGAAAGGGTAATTTCTCCTAATTGGACCCTGCATAATAACAATCTCCCCCTTTGCAATAGCTCTATGCTCCTCTTCTTAGCATACAGCCTGCAAGCAGGAAGCTCAGCCCTTTAGAGAACGGCAGAATGGTAAGATTTAGATCCCTCTCCCTCTCCAGCTCTGCCTTCAAACCGAGCCCATACTAACTGCTTATAAGCGCTCAGTCACCTGCAGACTGACTTCCTTTTCCCCCAAACCAAGAGACAGTTACACAGGAGATTAGTGGTCTCACCACAGTTGCAACCTGAATTTGAACAGTCATCTATTACCTAAAGAGCCAGCAAGAGTGAGTCCTACAGGGACCTAACAAAAAGTGCTGAAGCCTTATATTACCTGGAGGCCAATCAGACTTCCCACAGCTCCCTCAATATCCTTGGTGAAAAGCCCATCTGCTCTCTAGCACTTCTATGCCTGGGTCTCCAGACTACTGAGTTTTTGTACTCCCCACTCTACATTCTTTTCTCCACCTTATTCTGGCACCCTGAAGACATCTATATCAGAATCACCTGGAGAATGAATTTGTCTCTGAGAATAGGGCCTAGAAACCTGCATTTTACTAAGCTCCCCAGGTGATTCCTATGCATACTGATGTCTGAGAATAAGTACCTAAATGAAGTTCAGCTTTATGGTACATTTTTAAGAAAGTTGAGATCTGGTTAATGTATGTCAGAAATTGATTATATATATATTTCCAAGCTCCACTTACAATAAACTACTTTTCCTGAAAAGCTATCCTGCAGAAGTCAGGTTGACAGGATAAGTCTCTGAAATGCTAATAAAGGCATATGGAACTAGCAGAGTTGAAATGCACACTTTTCACATAAGAAATCTCACTGTTGGCCAGGTATGGTGGTTCATGCCTATAATCCCACCACTTTATGAGACCGAGGTGGGAGGTTTTCTTGAAGACAGGAGTTCAGGACTACCCTGGGCAATACAGTGAGACCCCATCTCTAAAAAATACAAAAATCGTTTTAAAAATTAGCTGAGTATGGTGGCGTGCACCTGTAGCCCTAGCTACTTGGGAGGCTGAGGTGGGAGGATTGCTTGAGCCCAGGAGTTCAAGGCTGCAGTGAGTTATTATCACAACACTGTACTGCAGCCTGGGTGACAGAGAAAGACCCTGTCTCAAAATATAATAATAAAGAAATCTCACTGTTTGTCTTTTTCCCTTGGACAAAATAGCATAACATGATATTTTATGTATTGAGTGAACAGTGCATAGCTACATGCCAATAAGACAGCACAGTTAATGAATCAATAGCTCTTTCCCTGCCCAATGAATATAAAAATCACAAAACCATTAACTTAGTCTTTATTGTAAGCAGAGGCAAAATAAGCAAACATTCCCACAAGATTAATGTTTGACTCTTGAAAACATTAATCATATTATTAATAATATTCTCAGTAAAAACTTGCACAATCAAGGACAAAAAAGTACATGAATTAATTATTGGATTGACTCTCTCAAGCTTGTAAATTCACAAAGCAATTACGTAATCCTCACTTTCTTTGGTTCTACTTCCCTAAACTCAGTTCCCAATATTTCTCATCTATTCTGAAGGATGTTCTGGGTCCTGAGGACAAACGTGGGTTTATCCAGGACTGTTGCTTCCACTCCTTTCCCCTACTACCTATCTTTCAAAGAGCAAGAAAATGCAAAGAGTGGAATCCAGTTGGTTTAAATCTGGGATGTGCAATCTTCTACCATTCAATCGTTGACAAATTACATCTCTGTTTTTGTTTCCTTAAAAAAGTGGGATAATAAAGGTTCATATGCCATAGGGCTATCACGAAAATTAAAAACTGCTTTGAATAGTGTCCAGCACAAAATAGGCACTCAATAGATAATGATAGCAAGCTATTATATATGTATATACACACACATACATACATATACACACACATACATATATGTGTGTGTGTGTGTGTGTGTGTGTGTGTATTTTTTTTTTTTTTTTTTTTTGAGACAAGGTCTTGCTTTGTAACCCAGGCTGGAGTGCAGTGGCACAATCAACCCAGTGTAACCTCAAGCTCTTGAGCTCAGGCAATTCTCCCACCTCAGCCTCCCAAGAGGCTAGGACTACAGGCATGTGCCACCAAACTCACTTAATTCTTTTGCTGAAATGGAGTCTCAATCTGTTGCCCAGGCTAGTCCTGAACTCCTGGGCTTAAGTGATCCTCCTTCCTCTCAGTCTCCCAAAGTGCTGGGATTACAGGCATGAGCCACTGTGCCCGGTCCATCACTATTTTTAACATTCCACTGCTAATTATCATCTTCATTAGAGGAAAACACTTAGATATAGAGAAAAGAAATTGAAAATATTCCCTTATACTACTCAAAGTCCAGTGTGACGACTCAGAGAGAAAGAGAGAGACTGACTCTGACTTAAACCACACCTAATGGAAGATGTTAGCACAAAAGCATTTAGTGGAAAATGGCTAGGAGAAAACTCTATAGACCAACAGTTCAAATATAAATAGCAAGATAGTAACTATTATCACTCTGGGTGGACACACAAAAACAAATGTAAGACACTTAAGAGAGCAAGTCTTGTTTAGCTTTTCAGATACTCAGATAAACATAGTGAAATATGCTGAGGGCTGAAATAGTAATATTGTAATATAAAAAATAATTACTCCAAAAGTGCAGAGATAAAAGTGATTATCAAATTCTTGGGGAGCCCTCAGCAGGTGAAGAAACAGAAAAGGATGTTCTGGTACCCCAATCTCTGAAACATATCTAAAGCAGTATCTCACAAATGATCGCCATCCCCGTGTGGGATGGAGATGGAGGTAGCACGCTGTTGTTTTGGGAGATACCTTACTTTGTATTTATGGAAGTTATAAGTTCCTTCCACTTCCCTATCCCCTACCCCAACCTCTGAAACATATCTAAAGCAGTATCTCACAAATGATCGCCATCCCCGTGTGAGATGGAGATGGAGGTAGCACGCTGTTGTTTTGAGAGATATCTTAATTTGTATTTACGGAAGTTAGTAAGTTACAATTTTGAAAATAAAGGGGCTTTTATGTCTTTTTAACATTGAAATAGATGGTGTCAAAATTTTATTTTAGAAACTCTATAAATGAATATTCTGGAAGATTACTCAAAGAGGCCAACTGGCTTCAATGTTCAGATGAGACCCCAGAAAGAGGAAGATGCCCCTCGGGACCAGGCTTGAAGGCTTTTGTTGTTTTTTCCTTTTTTTTTTTTTTTTTTTTTTTTTGTTAGACTTGAAGGTTTTTAAAGCAGACTGGACAGGACAGGTGAAGAGCAGCAGGCTCTATGAGGTGAGAGTGAGACAAAGGACTCTGATACCTGCCAGACTGGGTCTGTCCCAGTGGGGAAGCAGTCCCAGCCGTCTCATCCCCTCTAAGAAAATTGTAAATGGAAAAATAATAAATCATACCCTTTGTTTAGTGTCCTGTGGATTTATCTCAGGAACTACATATGTAAACTGCCTGGCTGGGCTGAGGGAATTTAGCAAAGATAACTGTCCTCTGGAGAAGCCACAACCTTCCTGCCCAAGGTCCAGCAAAATGAGTTAGTGTATCCAGCTCCTGCTCTCCTAAATGGGCAGGGCAGTCCCTTGCTCAGTAATCAGCAATTCCTGATTCTTGCATCTCTGACAAATACGTGCAGCAATTAGTCTCAAAAAAAATACCTGGCCCGGCATGGTGGCTCACGCCTGTAATCCCAGCACTTGGGAGGCCGAGACAGGCAGATTACGAGGTCAGGAGATCGAGACCATCTTGGCTAACACGGTGAAACCCTATCTCTACTAAAAATACAAAAAACTAGCCAGGCGTGGTGGCGGGCGCCTGTAGTCCCAGCTACTCGGGAGGCTGAGGCAGGAGAATGGCAGGAACCCAGGAGGTGGAGCTTGCAGTGAGCTGAGATCACACCACTGCACTCCAGCCTGGGCGACAGAGCCAGACTCTGTCTCAAAAAAAAAAAAAAAAACCTGATTGGCAGCTTAATCTTGAAAGAAACATAAAACATAAAAACTTCTCACAAAATCATCAATACGAAAAAAAAAAAACAAACTTTGCTTTAAAAATCATGATTTGTAGATTAAGTACTCCCTCTGCTGAACAGATCTGGTTTTGCAAACTCTTTACATCTTCCCTATACTAAGCTGAAATTGGAGCTCACCATTTGAAAAGTGCTTTCTTCCTCTCAGATACAAACACTAGGTATATCTGCTTAATATTTTTGTACACCATAATATCTAGCTCATCTTTGGTCCCTGTGGGGCAGTCCTTGTTTGTCTGTAAACAATGTACTGACTTCTACCTAGTAGAAAACTGAGGGAGAAACTAGGATTTCTACGTTATCTCTGGATGACCCACTGTCTGAAGGTCTACCAGTAAGGCTTTATTATGCGAGCTCCTATCTTAATAATCTCTTTGAAAACACAAATGTCTTTGGGAAGGAGTATATCCAAAAATAGAGGGCACATTGAGCTAATTCCCGCAGTGGTAGAAAGAGTATCTCAGAGCTCTGAGAGACAGAAATGAAGAATATAGGAAGTGTGAGGGATCAGAAGGCAATACTTAGTTTTCCTAGAATTTCCACCTAGGTTCAGGCTCTGAGTATCTTCATGTGGCTCAAAAAAAAAAAAAAATTGAATTTCTAAAATATATTTTTCCTGAATCTTAATGATGAAATGTAAATATCTTCATCTCTATTTCTCCAAGATAGATTTCTATGAAAATATAGAATCAAAAGGTATATATTAAAGATCTTCATACATATTTCAAAACTGTTTTCCTAAAAAGTATTATCAATGTATAATCTCATCCCAAATGGATAAATGCTCAGAGAACTCAGGAGACAAGCTTGGGCTAGAGACAGCCTGAGAGTCACAGCTCCAAGTGGTTGAAGTCATTGAGGTGTTTTCAATTGTACGTGGTAGAGGCCCAGCAAATATTTGCTGACAGAATGTCCTAGCGTACCCCCCTCAGCTGACCACTCTTGTTGTTTCCCAAGAAAAAAGGCTGGCTGGTGTCAAGAGCCTCATCTGTTCAAAAAATTAAGTTACTTGTTTAACTTGAATTGAACGTAGAATCCAGCAGTCTTTAAGCTGGACGTGTGAATCTTGAAGAGCCCACAAAGACTTTCAAAGGATTACACCGGTACGAATAGTATAAAGGTGTCCACTTTCAGATCCTCACCATTCCTACGCAAGTTGGCCCTCCATATCCATGGCTCCTGCATCCACAGATTCAAATCAACCACAGATCAAAAACATTTGAAAAAAAGTTTCATCTGCACGAAACACATACAGAATGTTTCTTCTTGTCATTATTCCCTAAATGATACAGTATACCATCTACTTACATAGTGTTTACATTGTATTAGATATAAGTAATCTAAAGATTATTTAAAGTATACAAGAGGATGTGTATAGGTTCTATACAAATGCTATGCCACTTTTTATCAAGAATTTGAAAATTCTTGAATGTCAGTCTCCAAGGAAGGTCTTGGAACCAATGCCTCATGGATACTGAGAGATTTTTTTTTTGAGATGGAGTCTCGCTCTGTCGCCCAGGCTGGAGTGCAGTGGCGCAATCTCAGCTCACTGCAAGCTCCGCTTCCCGGGTTCCCGCCATTCTCCTGCCTCAGCCTTCTGAGTAGCTGCGACTACAGGTGCCTGCCACCATGCCCAGCTAAATTTTTTTTGTATTTTTAGAGACAGGGCTTTGCCATGTTAGCCAAGATGGTCTCGATCTCCTGACCTCATGATCCGCCCCCCTCGGCCTCCCAAAGTGCTGGGATTACAGGTGTGAATCACCACGCCCGGCCAGGATTACTGTATTCTTTACTAAAATTGATCTGCCTGAGGACACAGTTTGCTATTTTCTTTTCCTACTTTTCTCTTTCACGATGGCTCTTTCTCCCACTCTAGAAAATAAAGCCCTCTATCACATCCATCTGGAATCTTACTATAAAGAAAACCGAAGCAGAGAGATTTGAAAATGTTCTCAGTCACCCAGTTAACAATTGGTGAAGCCTAGGCAATCTTTTTTATTTTTATTTATTTATTTTTTTTTTCCTGTAGAGACAATCTCTCACTATGTTGCCCAGGCTAGTTTCAAACTCCTGGCCTCAAGCAATCCTCCTGCCTCAGGCTGCCAAAATGCTGGAATTACAGTCATAAGCCATCACGTGGGGCCCAGGAAATTCTTACAAATACAAAATAATCCCCGCATCTTGCTTTAGGTTTCAAGTAACAAACTCAACTTAATATGTACTTTATTAGCTCCTACAAGAAATTCAAAGGTAGATGAGGCCTGAGTGTAGGTTTAATCCAGTGGCTTACTAATGTCACTAGGGCCTGGTTTCTTTCCATTTCCTCAATTGGCCTTTTGTGGAATCCACTTCATGCTAAAATTCTCTCTCCTTGTGGCCACACAGGTAATTGCCAATGTTCCCAGGACTAAGTGCTTCCCCATTAACATCCAGAGAGGGTATATCCAACCAGCATCCTGATCTAAATCAGCTTGGATTATATATTGCCCTCCCCCATGACCCTATACCTTCCATCTTCCTGTGGTCACAAACATCATGGCCAGGGAAACTAAATGCACTAGTTGTTGTGAGACAGTCGGGGTCCAACCCCAGAAACGGGGATAGACAGTTTTCTTGAAGCAAATGGGCTAGGTGAGGGAAGAGACAGCGTATAGAATAAGAATGGAGGAAATACTAGGAAAAGGGAAGTAGATGCTGCGTAGGTAACTTGTAAATGCTCAGTAGATATCTGCTCCTGGACAACATGGGAAAGGAAGAAGAAAAGGGGGTAGTTACAGAAGGGTTGAGATCCACTTACTGAGTGATGCTGTTGTGATCTACATCTTTTCAAAGACTGCTTTGAGATCCAACTTCATCTGACTCCCCTTATATGAACAAGCCAAGTATGGCAGATTATATTTTCCACAATGGCCATGACAGTATCTCCCATCCTCCATGCTCTTTTTGCAATGTGACTTTGTTATGCCTCCCATCATGAAATGGGTTCCATGTTCTCTCCCCTTGAATCTAAGTGAAATAATGTTGACTTCCAAACCTAGATCATAAATAATGATATAACTTCTATCTGGTTCTCTCTGGGGACATTTGGTCTTAGAAATCAGCTACCATACTGTGAGGAAGTCTAAGCAGCCCATGGGCAGGTCCAGATGAAGAGGAACCAAGCCTACTGGTTCACAGACCTGGCTGAACTCCCAGCCAACAGCTAGCACCAACTTGCTAGGCACGCAAAAGAAGATATCATCTTAAAAGTGGATCTTCCACCCCCTGCAAAACCTTGTCAAAATTTCAAATTTTTAAGCAAACTAAGTGATTCCTGTTGTTGTAAGCCATTAAGTGCTTTAAGTGGTTGTATGTCACATGGCAATAGATAACTGATACACCAAACAAACAGAAAATGACTATACAGCCAAATCAAAGGTGTCATTCCATCCATCCCTAGCTACATACATTCTGAGAAAAAAACACCCAGCCATGACTTTCATTGTAGATTTTTAAATTTCAAACATGTATAAACAATAGTATAGGGAATACCTACGTACCTATCACCCAGTTTCAACAATTATTATTCTGTGATTTTTGTATCATCTATATATCTACCCATTTCCCCCACCTATTCTCAATTATAATTTAAGGTAAAATTTACATGATTTCAAATGCATAAATCTTATTGGTATAATTTTGATAATGAAAATACCCACACCCCAGGTGTGGTTTCTTTCCAACTCTCCAGAAAGTTCTCATGTCCCTGTCCAGTTAATCCTCCTGTAGCACTCAGAGTCCAGTCGAGAGACAGAAATCACACCTGTATTTTGAATAAAGAACACTTATTCTATCTCATAAATACATTCTAATAAAGAATGCAATTCAAAGAATTACTAGCTAGTAAAAAGTGAATAACTACTAAGAGAGAGCAAAGAAAACACTAAAGGACATGTTGTGGCACAGACAGAGTACCCAAAGATGAAATAACCTTGGAAGGAGGGCAGCCACCTCCCCAAGGCTGAGATTCAGAGAATGTAGAGTGTGGCTGAGGTGTAGTGGGAAAGTCCATTAGGTTGTCTTGAGACAGAGACAGTTCTCAGCCATGACGGGCCAAGGTTTGGTGAACAGGAGTCCAGCAGCTCACACTAGTGAGCAGACACCCCCTGCTGGGGTGCAATGGGCTGAGGCTGGTGAGCAAAACTTGCTGAAGAGTGGGCACCACTGGGTGCACCACACACATGCTCTTGGCAGCTGTGTCACGTGAACAAGAAGAGAGGAAGCACATAGGAATCAGGAAGTGAAGCCCCATCTCCCTCCAGGGTCCCTTCAGCACCGACAAGCCTTAACATAATGCTAGCCCAAAGCAATGCCAAGGTCTAGATCATGGCACTGGTCCAGCTTCTAGGTGTCAAGGGCTACTTTTCTCCTCCTCAATATTTTTGCAGTATTATAATCAGCTGTCTAGTTTTATGGGGAAAAAAATTTTAGACTTTAACTAAAATTGCACTGAATGTATAGATTTTCTGGGAAGACATTACATGCTGTTACTTTCCCATTCATAAACATGGCAGAGCACTTCATTTCTTTAGGTCACCTTAAACATCTTTTGATAAAATTTTATAAATTCCTCCCAAAAGGTCTTTCACATCTTGGCCTAAGAAACCTTTTATTTTTTGTGGCTATTATGAATGTAATTTTTAAAAGCTACTATTAAAAACTTTGGTTCTAGTGAATTGAAATGCAATTGATTTTTTAATATTCAGTGGAAGAATTCTGTGAGGTTTTTTTTTTTTTTTTTTTTTTTTTGAGATGGAGTTTCGCTCTCGTTGCCCAGGCTGGAGTGCAATGGCGCCATCTTGGCTCACCGCAACCTCCACCTCCTGGGTTCAAGAGATTCCTCTGCTCAGCGACCCGAGTAGCTGGGATTACAGACATGCACCACCACACCCGGCTAATTTTGTATTTTTAGTAGAGATGAAGTTTCTCCATGTTGGGCAGGCTAGTCTTGAACTCCCAACCTCAGGTGATCTGCCAACCGTGGCCTCCCAAGGATTTTTTTTTTTTTTTTTTTTGGTCTACTCTTTCACTGTGGATGTAATGGGATAGTCAGAAACTGAAAATACTAGGAAATGTAGGACTGTTTATATTGAGAGCCCATTTGACAACTGAGGATTGAATCTAAAGTGACACAAGTCAGTTTAATTGTGTGTTCTTCCTTTAAATAATGTTCATTTCTCAGGGGTAAGCACAGATTGCTGGATATTTGAGTTTTACTAGGGGTAGGTGTTTGTCACATCAATAGGACAAGGGAGAAACAAGGGAGAAATCGTATTTGAAAGTGATCATAATGATGGTGACATTTTAAAAACATGTCTACAAATGATATTTCTTACATAAAGAGGTGGGGTTTAATTCTTCTCCTCTTGAATATGGGTTAGTCTTAATAATCCACTTGTAATAAAGAGAATACAGGGAAAGTGATGTCGAGTAACTTCCGGGGCTGGGTTATAAAAGGAGATTTTACTTGGCTTTGTCTCTTGGACACCTGTTTTGGGACCCAGCCTCCACACTGTGAGGAAGCGCAGGCCACACGGAAAGGTTACACATAGATGTTCTAGCTGCCAGCCTCAGGAGAGGTCCTCATCAACAGCCAGCATCAACTGCCAGGCATGTAAGTAAGGAAGCCTTCAAGATGATTTTAACTTCAGCCACTCTGACATGTAAGTGCATGAGAGATCTCAAGCAATAACATTCTGTCAACTCCCATAACTGTGAGAGGCAATAATAAAATGAATACTGTTACTTTAAATCACTAAATGTTTAGGTAATAGACATCTACAACAATGATGAACCAAGGAATCTAAGATGGGTAAAGAGAGAAATGAGGACATGAGAGTAATATTTGATAGTGCAAAGAATGAAATGGTGGTTTGAGTCAGTTGAAGAAGTGCTAGTGTAGAAGCTCCAATGTGAGTGTGCTAGAAAATGAGGAGACAAATGGATGAAGACATGGAGATTTCGAAGATGGTACAGCAATTCAGGATAAAATGGTTAAGAGTATGATCATAGAAGGAAATGACTGAGGAATGGTGAAAGCAAAGATAACTGGAAGAAAGGTCAAGGATGTGAATGGAACATCCCTGTGAATACTGAGGCCACAAGAACAATGACAGGAGTAGAGGGAAAGGAAGATGGTGAGCCAGATGCTAATGCTACCAACAAAACACAGAGATTGGTACATAACGAAGAGAGTGAGTGCTAAATCCGACGTTATGAACTACAAAGAAGCTGAGACTTTAGAAAAAGGAGGGAAGATATGTACTTTGGAAGTGGAAATGGGGTGCCAAGGAAGACATCTAACCTATCTCTAGATCTGAGGTTAACTGAGGAGTGAAACAAGACAGTCTCCATAGGATTGCATTTCTGAGTAGGATGTGGAAAGTCACCATGGTCCAATGACCCTGCTATAACAACTAGAAAAAAACGGATACATTACAAAAATCACATTTAAAAAAGATATTGGAGAGCCATGGAATTCCAGAGGAAGGAAAATTTTCTGAAGTGAGCTGACAATGCACAGCTGTTTATTTTCCCTGAGGACATGTGCAGTTCTGGGTAGGAAAGAGGACAGGGCTGGGCCCAGACAGAGGAAGTCTACAAATGGGAAGAGAAATCAATAGGCTTAAGGTGGTGGCACGGGGCTAACACGAGATTAGAAACTTGAGGCGCCCCAAGTGTGGCCACTGTCTCCCATAAGGCAGTGAGTTATGGGAGTGTTCACACAGGAGGCTGAGGAGCTAGAACATCAACTCCTACAAGGCAGACAGAGCCTTTCATAATCTCAGGGAAGGAAGAGGAAGCCTGCCTCAAACATACAGCCAGCATAACCTTCAATGTACTTGCCAGATTTTAAAGTTGAGGGCTGCTCCATCTGGGAAGTGAGGAGCGCCTCTGCCCAGCGGCCGCACCGTCTGAGAAGTGAGGAGCGCCCCTGCCCAGCTGCTCCACCATCTGAGAAGTGAGGAGGGCCTCTGACCGGTGGCCGCATGGTCTGGGACGTGAGGAACGCCTTTGCCGGCCACCCCACCTTCTGAGAAATGAGGAGCGCCTCTCCCTGGCTGCCCCACCACCTGGGAAGTGAGGAGCGCCTCTGCCCTGCCGCCTCTCTGGGAAATGAGGTGTGCCTCTCCCTGGCCGCCCCACCCTCTGGGCAGTGAGAAGGCCTCTGCCAGGCCGCCCCACTATCTGGGAAATGGCACCGTCTGGGAAGTGAGGAGCGCCTCTGCCCAGCTGCTGGACTGTCTGGGAAGTGAGGAGCACCTTTGCCCAGCCGCTGTGCAACCCTCCAAGTGTGAAGTGGCAGGCTTGTGTGTGATTTTCATGCCTTCCTCAAGTTTGCATTTTAAATTAAAAGTTTTAAATTGGGGAATATATATACAGAATATGTAGAATATATAGAATATTTTATATAAATATATATTCTATGTAGAATATATATTATATAGAGAATATATATTAAATAGAACATATCTTATATATTATATATTTATATAAATTATATACAATTATATACATATATAATTATATACATAATATATAATTATATATTATATAAACATATATAATATATAATTATAAAATTTATATAATATATAATTATATATTATATAAACATATATTTACATAATTATAAATTTATATAATTATATAATATATAATATAAATATAATTATGTATATAATTATATAATATATAAGTTGTGTAATATATATTCTATATTATATTCCCCAATTGTTACATATATTATATATAATATATAATACAGAATATATATTATATACATATTATATATAATTATATATAACATATATAATAAAGTTGAGGGCCTAGAAGGAAAACTGAAGAGCTAAGCTCAAATACCTCTGAAGAGCAAAACCAAATCTCACAATCTTTCAGTCTGAGGAGACAGAGACTAGCTAGCTTCTCAATCAAAAGCCCAGAAGAGCTATGTCTGAGGAACAGGGATGAACCAGATGTAAACTGAATCCAAATAAATCCATAGTCCAACCTCAACAGAGCTCAATCCCTTCCTGGACTGAGGTCATGAGCTCTGCACCCTATAGAGAGGAAAGGATGAACCTTTGCTAGCAAAAGAGTATATCATCTGGAGCTTCTATTGTTCTTTTCTCACACAATGTCCAATAAAAATAAGAAATTACTAGATATGTACGAAGGCAGGAAAATGTCTTGAATTACCAACAGAAGAAAATAAGCAATAGAAGCAGACCCACAAATGATCTGGATGTTCAAGTTAACAAACAATGATTTCACTTTATGTATTTATCTTATTTATTTTTTTTAGAGACACAGTCTCACTCCGTCACCCAGGCTGGAGTATAATGGTGTGATCCCAGCTTACTGCAACCTCTGCCTCCTGGTTTCAAGCGATTCTCATGCCTCAGCCTCCTGAATGGCTGGAATTACAGGCATGCACCACCACACCTGGCAAATTATTGTATTTTTAGTAGAGACAGGGTTTCAGCAGGTCTCGAACTCCTGGCCTCAAGTGATCCACCCACCTTGGCCTCCAAAAGTGCTAGAATTACAGACATGAGCAACAAACAATACTTTTAAAATAACAACCATCAACATGTGTGTTAATCCATTTTGCACTGCTATAAAGAAATACCTGAGGCTGGGTAATTTATAAGAAAAGAGTTGTATGTGGCTCAGGGTTCTGCAGGGTGTACAAGAAGCATGGTGCCAGCATCTGCTCGGCTTCTGGTGAAGGCCTCAGGATGCTTTTACTCATTGCAGAAGGCAAAGGAAGCCTGCATGTCACATGGCAAGAGAAGGAGTAAGAGAAACAGCTGGAGGGAGGCTCTTTTAAACAACCAGCTCTTGGGTGAACTAATAGAGGGAGAACTCACTCATTATCACAGGGGAGAGCACAAAGCCATTCTTGAGAGATCTGCCCACCTGACTCAAATACCTCCCACTGGGCCCCACCTCCAACACTGGGGATCAAATTTCAACAGATTTGGAGGGAACAAATAAAGAAAACAGAAAAAGGCAAAACGAATGAAAAGATGCATAATTCTAATAATCAGAATTTATTTAAAAATCAAATTGTCATTCTAGAACTGAAAAACATGTCTAAAATTAAGATTTCATTTGATGTATTTAAGAGTAGACTGGACACAGCATAAAACAAAATTAGCAAACTTGAAAACCACCAATGAAAAAGATCCAAACTTGAGCTCAAAAAGAAGAAAAGAATGGGGAAAAAGCAGAAATCAAAAGAGGCGTGTAGAACAAGGTAAAAAAATAAATAAAAGCTAACATATTTACGGTTGGAGTTCCAAAAGGAAAAGAGAGAACTGAATAGAAGCACTATTTGAAAAGAACCAAGAATTTTCTAAAATGGATGAAAAATATCTATCAACAGATTCAGTAAGCCCAGGGAACCAAGCAGGATTGTTTAAAATTTTTTTTAATTTTTTATTTTTTTAGAGATAGGGTCTTGCTCCATCACTCAGGCTGGAATGCAGTGGTGCAATCGTAGTTCACTGTAGCCTCAAATTCCTGGGCTCAAGCGATCCTCTTATCTCAGCCTCATAAGTGGTGGGGACTACAGGTGTGAGCCACTATGATCAGCTAGCTTTTTTTTTTTTTTTTTAATTTTTGTACACACAGGGTCTCACTATGTCACCAAGGCTTGTCTTGAACTCCTGGCCTCAAGAAATCCATCTGCCTTCGGTTCTCACAGTGCTGGCATTACAGGCATGAGCCACCAAGCCAGGCCTGAATTTTTTAAAAATCAGTCTCTATTCAAGAGATTTGCAGGAAAATGATGTTGTAGGTAGACAATCAGGTTTTATTTAGGACAGGCAGATGAAATTCAGAAGAGGTTAAATATACAGGGAAAATTTTAATGAAAGGTTATTTATGTATTCCAAAGCTTGCAGAAGATGAGTTTTAGAAAAGTATAAAACCTGCCAGGCATGGTGGGTCACACCTGTAATCCCAGCACTTTGGGAGGCTGAGCCAGGTGGATCACCTGAGGTTAGGAGTTCGAGACCAGTCTGACCAACATGGTGAAACCCTATCTCGACCAAAAACACAAAAATTAGCTGAGCATGATGACAGGTGCCTGTAGTCCCAGCTACTTGGAAGGCTGAAGCAGGAGAATCGCTTGAACCCAGGAGGTGGATGTTGCAGTGAGCCGAGATGGTGCCACTGCACTCTAGCCTGGACGACAGAGCAAGACTCCATCTCAAAAAAGAAAAAAAAAAAAAGTATAAAACCCATCTGGGAAATTGAGTCAGATGAATAAATGTACAGACAGAATAGATATGAGGCAGAATGGAATTCATCTTGATAGTCTCTTAGGAGAAATAGGTAATGAGTTTAAGGTGGGTGTGTGGGGCCCAGAAGACTGCTCCCTTGTTCTTGCTGCTAGTGTGGTAGCAGAGGTGAGTGAAGGACTTCTCAGGAGAATATGATCTTAGACAATGGGGAATGCATATAAGGGCCTCCTCTCTGGGTGCAGAACAATGTGGCAAGCCAGGAGCGCTCTCACCCAGAGGGGGAACTGGGGACTGCCTCATTGCAGCTTTGTGATGTTATAGTAACTGGCAGGCTAGATGAGAAGAGGCCACCATTTCCTTGATGTACCCTGACTCTCAACTCAAGTCTGTTTCTTCCACCTGCTGCACCGCCATATCACAGACTGAATCACCACTCAGAATGGCTGCACCCTGAATTGTAAATATAAACATTCCACTTTCTGACCCCCACCTCCTATGTTTCCAGCTCCCTCATTTAATTACTCCCTCTACTTCTCTTCACTCACCTCTTAGGAGTCTCCATTTTCTGTACATATATCAGTATCATATCCTTTTCTCATTTCCCACTGAGTCCTTAGAGTCCTTGGCGCATCACTTCAGATACTCAGGAGCTTAGCTCCCTAACCTACTGCCTTTCTATTCTATTAATATATGCCTGGCAAATTCCTATCCCAGACGAAGTCAACTTGGTTATCTCTGTACCTACATCTGGTTTACTGACTGCTACTTGACAAAAATCACACAACCGGGAAGATGGGTACCATTCTCCCTACATATTTTCAAGCACAATTGTATAGAGGTACAACATGAAACTCACTATAATAAATTAAAACAATACAGCTATGGGTAGAGCAAAAAGTTAGAATTCCCCGTTTCCTCCCCCAAAACCATTCCACAAGACATCTGTTATTAACAATTTGGCATAGGTTCTATGCATGCACTATTGTCTTAAAGATACACACACATATATGTACACATAAACACATATACAACATACATGAAATCAGATAGCTAGAGCAGAATGGACAGTTGCTAAGCAACTTGCACTTTTTCTTTTTTACTTAATAATATGTGTTGGGAGCCAGCCATATGGTGTATGCCTGTAGTCCTAGCTACTTGGGAGGCTGAGGTGGGAGGATGGCTTGAGCCCAGGAGTTTGAGGCTGCAGCGAGCTAGGATGGAGCCACTACACTCTAGCCTGGGTGGCAGACCAACACCCCGTGTCTCGATAATAATAATATGTCTTGGAGGGCATTTCTTCTTAGTAGGTACAGATATACTTTATTCTACATAATACCTCATTCGCTTAGTCACTCTAGGTCATTTACTACTTCTACTATGAAACAAAGTTATAATGAACATCCTTGTACATCCTTCTGAACACATGTGCAAGTATTTCTCTAAAGTAGATCCCTAGAAGTGGAAATGCTTGGTTAAAGGGTACATGTATTTAACATTTTAATAAATATTTCTCAATTGCCATCCAAAAAAGAGACGGGGGTCTCTACCAAATTGCCCTCCCAAACGCCTAGGAGCGTTACTACCCTCAGCTGGGACCTCCTTTTTCCTTCCCTAGACATCTCTCTCCCTCATTCCCCGCATAGCGTATCTTTGCTCGAACCTCCTACTGCACCAACAGCCCCATCCCCACTCAGACCCGCACATTCTTGGAAAATATCTCATCAACTATTTGTGGAGAAAAAAAGAGGTCAACAAAGGCAAACGTTCTCAGCTTCCAACCCCCAAAAACCTACAAAACCTAGTATCTATCCCTTCCTGTCTTCCTTCCCTCCTATTACAATGGGGGTGGAAGGGTAGCCCTTCCTGTTGTCTAAAGGCAATCCCGGTTGAGAGGGTCCTTACCTTCACAAAGGGCTGACTACACTGACCAAAGGTATCAGCTTCCACTCTCCCCTCAGCTAACCTCCATCTATTTTCTGCACTCACGGCTCCATGGAAACCTCAGGCTCACCTTGGGCAGAATCCAGGTCCTTATCTTAGGTGACTAGAGCCTACTCCCTACTTCTGACAACACTCTTCATAATGACAGTCTGCTGATTTTCCTCCTCAGCCTCTCTGGCATTTTTCTCACTCCTCCACTCCTCAGGCACTTCTTGTTCAAACCTTAAAAGCTGAGTTTGGGGTTTCCGATCTGGGCCTTGTGCTCATTTCCCCTGGGAGATGTCACCCATTCCCCACTTGCAGCTACCATCACCCTCTGTCTTCTCTCTGATCAGCATCTTCAGCCCAGATCGCCTACAAATCCGAGTTTGACTTCACTTTCTCGCATTCCGCCCCGCCTTCTCCCTCCTCCCTCAACTCCTAAACCTAGTCCCTCCTCCGAGACGTCTTCCCTGACTCCTCCCCCTTCTAATTCCCCACCGTCGGTCCGTGTCCGCCGCCACGCGTGTCCAGTACCTCGCAGACCTGAGGAATATAGTTCTCCTTGAAGTAGTTCTTCAGCCTCGGGTTGGCATTGCGTAGGGAGGCCATGGCCCAAGGCCTGACGGAGAAGCTGCGCTGGTACCCTCCCCGCGCTGGGACTAGAAGCCGGGTGCGTGCGGGCGTTGTCCTGGCAACCAGGGGGCGGGGCTGGACGGGGCACCGCCCCTCGCTCCGCTGCCCGGGGCAGGAGGGAGGGAGGCTTGCTTCATGCCACAGGAGAAGCGACGGGAAGCTCGGCTCCGGGTTCAGGGCCCAGGCGTCTCCGCGTGGGGCGCACCGTCCTAGCCTCCCCTCCTGGCGTCCAGCGCCCCGCCCCGCCTCGCCTGGGAGAAGCCGCCGGGAGGCGCCGGGCTGGAGTGGGCGGTTATAGGCTTTGAGCTGAGCCGTTTCCGGGAGGCGGAGCTCAGACCCCATTTCCTTTCTCCACATCCAGGTCGCGCGCGGTTTGTTGTGGCGGCTAGGCCCGCGTGATCTGGAGACCTCCGCGCTGGCCCCCAGGAGCCTCCTGCCCTGGCCCAGCGCGGCGGCTCTGCCGCGGCTGCAGAATGGGTGGCCCCCGGGGCGCGGGCTGGGTGGCGGCGGGCCTGCTCCTCGGCGCCGGCGCCTGCTACTGCATTTACAGACTGACCCGGGGTCGGCGGCGGGGCGACCGCGAGCTCGGGATGCGCCCTTCCAAGTCTGCAGGTGAGACCGCGGGGTGCCCGGCAGGTGGGCGGGGACTGGGCAGGGGGGCTTCCCGGGCTTGGGTGGTGGCTTGCGTGTCCTCGGGGTAAGATGAGGAGCCGAGCTAGAGGGAGAGGCAGTACTTGTGTGGGTGCGTGGTGCTGCGCCGCCCCCGCCGCCCATTCTTTGTTCACTATCCTGATATGAAAACTTGACCTGGCTTTCCTGCCTGAGCTTTGCGCCACAGTGGAGGATTAGGTTTCTTAAAAGCCTGTTGATGGCCTCTCACTTTAAAGCTTGTTCCGGGCCTTTGTGTAATTAAAGGGATTCTGCCGATTGTGGAAGGGCTGTTGAGGGGCCCGGAGCCATAAGTGAAGCTCTGCTTGCAAGTATCCTGGAAGAAGGGACGTCAAAGGGGCAGTTGTGCGGGCGCTCGGCCCGGCCTCAGAGGGGAGGTACCTGGGAGTCACAGTGGTCCAAGACCTCCCAGCCTGGTGTGTGTTTTGGAAATGGGAACAGTTGTCTGCGCGAGACACACCCTCCCAGCGGACAAATGCCAGATTCGGTTTCTGTCCAAAAGTTGATCGGTACGGTAAAACCCTCCAGAGGCATGTTTCACATCATGGAAGCCGTTAGGGAAGTAATTTAAAATAACATATGTGCCATCCAAGAAACTCCTGTCCACAATTGTAGAAGAGAACTAAACAGCGTCATTGTTGAGTAAGCACAAACTAGATTGTCTCAAGCATCACGGGCAATTTGCTAATGGGATAGCCAGAAGAATTCTAATTCCTTTAAGTGTAGCTGGACAGATAGAACCGATTTCGTATTACGTACGTGTTCTCAAGATAAAAACTAATTTGTCCTTAAGTAAGATGACTTGACAGTACCATTCACTACATGTAGTTTATCCTAAATTTACTGGTAATTGGGGTGGTTGTTATCTAATTGCCTTTATCCAGAGGAAAAGTAAAAATGTCTTTATGATGTGGAACCAGGTGCCCAGGGTAAAAACTCACAGAGCTGGGGAGATTGGGGCTCTATCTTCCTGGAAGAGTAGGTTTCAAAGAGTAGGCTTTCTTCAAACAGTAGGCTCCAAAGCTTTTAAGAAAGACTTTCTTGGGCTGTAAAACTGGCCAAATGCTTATTTCGCTTTTAAAAAGATTTACATTTGTATCAAAGAAACAGGAAAAGGAGTTTTGTTTTGTTCTCAGACAGGGACTCAGTCTGTCACCCAGGCTCGGTGCAGTGGCGCAATCACAGCCTCCACCTCCCTGGGCTCCTCCCACCTCAGCCCCCTAAGTAACTAGGACTACAGGCGCACACCACCACACCTGGCTAATTTTTGTATTTTTTTAAGAGACAGGTGTTCACCGTGTTGTTGCCCACGCTGGTTTGAACTTGGCTCAAGCAGTCCTCCTGCCTAAGCATCCCGAAGTGCTGTAATTACAGGATGGAGCCTCCTCACCTGGCCAACAAAGGATTTGTAATTACAAGTTTGCATGAGGGAATGCTTTAAGGAAAAGGGAGTGGAAGGGGAAGGTCTCTTTCACTTTTGGCACTAGGTATAATTCAGCTTTTTTTTTTTTTTTTTTTTTTAAGATTTGTATTTACTCTTACTGTATTAGTCCATTTTCTGTTGCTTATAATAGAATACCTGAAACTGGGTAATTTATTAAGAAAGGAATTTATTTCTTAGAGTTATGGAAGCTGAGAAGTCCAAGATTGAGAGGCCGTAGCTGGTATGGACCTTCTTGTTGTGACATAGGGCATCCCAAGGCCAGAGGGGCAAGTGTGTTAACATGCTGACTCAGGTCTCTTGTTCTTATAAAGCCACCAGTCCTGCTCATTAATCCATGATTATGATTATTAATCCATAATTAATGGATTAATTCATTCATGAGGACAGACCCCTCATGATGCAATCACCTCTTAAAGGCCTTACCTCTCAATATTGCCACATTGGGAATTAAGTTTCAACATGAGTTTTGCAAGAGACATTCAAATCATAGCATTTACAAAGCCTAATTTGTTTTCTTTCCCATGTCAGAAATATTTTTGTATAAGTACATTGGGAAGGTGTCCTAGACTCAGATATCTTCTCAGTTTTACTGACTCAACCTGACGAATGTGGACAAAGTCTTTTAAACTTAAATTTACCAGTTCCCATAATCATTATCTTAGGTAAGGCAGCTTAAAAAATAATTTGCTCACAGTCCCTTCTTCCTGAAGCTACACCTTTATCACTGAAGAAGACTTAAGAAATGCTCATTTCGTCATCGATATGGTTTGGATTTGTGTCCCCACCCAAATCTTTTCTTTTTTTTTGAGAAAGAGTCCCACTCTGTCACCCAGGCTGGAGTGCAGTGGTATGATCTCAGCTCACTGCAACCGCTGCCTCCCGGGTTCAAGCAATTCTCTTGCCTCAGCCTCCGGAGTAGCTGAGATTACAGGTACACACCACGTGCCTGGCTAATTTTTTTTGTATTTTTAGTAGAGACGCGTTTTCACCATGTTGGCAAAGTGATATGCCTGCCTTAGCCTCCCAAAGTGCTGGAATTACAGGCATCAGCCACCGTGCCCAGCTCAAAGCTTATCTTGAATTGTAATCCCATAATCCCTACATCGTGGGAGGGACCCAGTGGGAGGTAATTGAATCACAGGGGCAGTTCCCCCGCCCCATGCTGTTCTCATGATAGTGAGTGCTCAGGATATCTGATGGTTTTATGTGGGCCTTCCCCCTTTGCTCCGCACTCCTCTTTCCTGCTGCCTATGAAGAAGGAAGTGTTTGCTTCCCCTTGCACCATAATTGTAAGTTTCCTGAGGCCTCCCCACCCATGTGGAACTGTGAATCAATTAAACTTCTTTCCTTTATAAATTACCCAGTCTTGGGCAGTTCTTCATAGCAGCATGAGAATGGACTAATACAGTCATCACGCTTAGATTTCAGAAGATGATCTTTTGTTTGTTTTTGAGGCAGAGTCTCGCTCTGCCCAGGTTGGAGTGCAGTGGCAATCTTGTCTTTGTTTTAAACTCACACCTCTAATCCCTTTGGGAGGCTGAAGTGGAAGGATCACTTGAGCCCAGAGTTCAAAACCAGCCTGGACAACATAGTGAAACCCCTAATTTTTTTTTTTTTTTTTTTTTTTGGAGACGGAGTCTCGCTCTGTCGCCCAGGCTGGAATGCAGTGGCGCGATCTCGGCTCACTGCAAGCTCCGCCTCCCGGGTTCACGCCATTCTCCTGCCTCAGCCTCCTGAGTAGCTGGGACTACAGGCGCCCGCCACCGCGCCCGGCTAATTTTTTGTATTTTTAGTAGAGACGGGGTTTCACCGTGGTCTTGATCTCCTGACCTTGTGATCCGCCCGCCTCGGCCTCCCAAAGTGCTGGGATTACAGGCGTGAGCCACCGCGCCCGGCCGAAACCCCTAATTTAATACAAAAATTAGCCAGGCATGGTAGTGTGCACCTGAAATCCCAGCTGCTCAGGAGGCTGTTGTGGGAGAATCCCTTGAGCCCAGGAGGTCAAGGCTGCAGTGAACTGTGATTGTGCCACTGCTCTCCAGCTTGAGCAGAAGAGCAAGACTCTATCTTAAAAAATAAAATAGAATAAAGGCCGGGCGCGGTGGCTCAAGCCTGTAATCCCAGCACTTTGGGAGGCCGAGACAGGCGGATCACGAGGTCAGGAGATGGAGACCATCCTGGCTAACACGGTGAAACCCCGTCTCTACTAAAAAAGTACAAAAAACTAGCCGGGCGAGGTGGCGGGCGCCTGTAGTCCCAGCTACTTGGGAGGCTGAGGCAGGAGAATGGCGTAAACCCGGGAGGCGGAGCTTAAAGTGAGCTGAGATCCGGCCACTGCACTCCAGCCTGGGCGACAGAGCGAGACTCCTTCTCAAAAAAATATATATAAATAAAATAAAATAAAATAAAAATAATTTTTGTATTAACATGGTTTGAGAGCATTGAAAAAGATGGAAACAGTCCCAATTCATCCAACAGTCTAATGCCAAAACTTGACAAAGATAGTATGAAAAAGTATAAATCTGTCTCAACTACGAATAAAGATATAAAATCTTAAAATATTAGCAAATCAAATCTATCAGGGGATTAAAGTAATAATATACCAAGGCCAAATGGACATGGAAGGAGGAGTCATATTAGAAAAAGGAAAAGCCACATGATGACCTCATAGTAAAAAGGCATTAAAATATTATTTCTTTCCATAGCCGAAGACTCTGAACAAAAAAAAAGAAAAAAAATTGTATCATTTCTGATAAAAACTTGCAGCAAGTTAGGAATAAATAGAAAGAAATGTTCTTAAGTTAATGAAGTGCATCCATCAAAACCCGAAAGCAAATATTATATTTAATAGACACACTGTTATCCTTATTAAAGACATCCTTATTAAACTCAAGACAACAGTGTCTGCTATCACAGCTATTATTCAACCTTCTTCTGGAGTCATAACTTGATAAGAAAAAAGCAACATGTGTAAACATTAGAAAGGAGGCAGAATTATAATTGTAGGAGGCATAATGATTTACTTGGAAAAATCCAAGAGAATTAACTAACTACTAGAGGCAATGAGTTTATAGAATATCTTGAGTACAAGTCAATATACCCAGACCAATAACTTCTTGTATACATGCAGTAACAACTTAAAACTTTAGTTGAAAAGATTTTAACAGAATGAGACCCTGTTTCAAAAAATATATATCATTCATGATAGCTGTAAACACGTTAAAAATTAGGAATTCACTTTAAAAAGTAGGAGTTCTGTAGTGAGAAGATAATTTTACTGAAGGGCCTAAGACTACATAAACAGACATATTGTGTTCACAGTTGGAAAGATTCTGAACCATGACAGTTATCTTGAAATTTGTCTTGCTGTGTTATAATGTGGTAGTTACTTTTCATTCCCTTTGAGAATTGTAATTTCTCCTTGATTTACTGGAGGAGACAACGAACCACTGAGCCTTTCTTTCACAATCTTGTTGGCACAAAGCTAGATGGGAAGTAGAACACATGGTGTTTGACTGCCTCACCTGTGTAATAGTAGTCCAAAAACTCACCAGTGGAAGAGCTGAGTATTTGATGATCGCCCTCCTGTAAAATGTATTTGGAGTTTTAAGTTTTACATTTCTTTACTAAAAAGTAATACATGGTTTTTGTTTTGTTTTATTTTTTTGTTTTGAGATGGAGTCTTCCTCTGTCGCCCAGGCTGGAGTACAGTGGTGCGATCTCGTCTCACTGCAACCTCTGCCTCCCAGGTTCAAGCAATGCTCCTGCCTCACCCACCTGAGTAGCTGGGACAGCAGGCATGTGCCACCACTCCTGGCTAATTTTGTACTTTTAGTAGAGACGGGGCTTCACCATGTTGGCCAGGCTGGTCTCGAACTCCTGGCTTCAGGTTATCTGCCTGCCTTGGCCTCCCAAAATGCTGGGATTACAGGTGTAAGCCACCGTGCCAGGCCAATATATGGTTTTTATTAGAAATTCAAACAGAATTTACAGAGTTAAAATATAGGCTCATTATTAGTATTATTATTATCATTATTATTCTATATTTTTTGAGATGGAGTCTTGCTCTGTGGCCCAGGCTGGAGTACAGTGACGCGATCTCGGCTCACTGCAACCTCTGCCACCTGGGTTCAAGCAATTCTCCTACCTCAGTCTCCCGAGTAGCTGAGATTACAGGCACGTGCCACCATGTCTGGCTAATTTTTGTATTTTTAGTAGAGACAGGGTTTCAGCATCTTGGCCAGGCTGGTCTTGAACTCCTGACCTCGTGATTCACCCATCTCAGACTCCCAAAGTGCTGGGATTACAGGCGTGAGCCACTGCACCTGGCTAGGCTCATTTTTTTTAATATACTAGGAGGAATAATGGTTGGGGGGAGTAAGTAATGTAGGAGTAAAAAGATCTGGATTCTAAAGCCACTTTTGCTATTAATCGGCTCTGTGTCCCATTAATGAAAATAATAAATATACTAGGCACTTTAAATATTCTAGGTACAAAAGTGCTTTGAGGTAGGCACTATTAACTCCTATTTAGCAGATGAGTAAACTGAAGCTGAGAGAGCCTAAGTCTCTTACCTGGTGAGTAGCTTATTTGGGAATTTGAACTAAACAACCTGGCTCCACAGCCTTGCCTTACTTTTAACTACCACACTGTGCCTCTTCCCACCAAGTGAAAATTCTATGATATAACACCGTGAAATTTTACTTTCAGTGATTTAATCCCTAGAGAAATTTTAAATGGCTATTTATAAAGAATTTATACATCTAAAAGCTTTTTCCTTTTTTTTCTTTCTTTTTTTTTTAAAAAAAAAAAACAAAAAAAACAACAGGGTTTCACTTCTGTCACGCAAGCTGGAGTGCAGTGGTGCAATCTCGGCTTACTGCAACCTTCGCCTCCCAGGCTCAAGCAATTTTCCTGCCTTGGCCTCCCAAGTACCTGGGATTACAAGGCATCCTCCACCATGCCTGGCTAATTTTTTTCTATTTTTAGTGGAGATGGGGTTTCACCATCTCTGAGGCCAGGCTGGTCTCAAACTCCTAAGTTCGAGTGATCCGCCCGCCTGAGCCTCCCAACGTGCTGGGATCACAGGCATGAGCCACCGCACCCAGTCTGTAAGCTTTTTAAAAATGACTTTATGAGATAACATGTAACAAAGTAATATGATTTTGAAATATCTCAAATATGGATGAGTTAAATTTATCACACTTCTGCCATGCATGTGCACGTGTATGTATGTGTGTGTATATGAAATCATACAACTTCAGGGCTATGTAGGAAACTCTGGAGCCAGTTACAGTATTAAGCAAACCCTTTTATTTACAGATGAGAAAACTGAGACCCCAAAAAATAGTAAGTGACTTACTTGTAACTTTGATTTTTCATTTCTCTGGTTTCTGCTTCTAGCTACTGCTGTGATTTTAGGCAGATCCTTGAACAATCCTGGCTTCAGTTTCTTCCTGTGTAAAATGAGAGGTTTGAATGAACCCCAAATTCTTTCCATTCTGAAAAGCTGTGTTTTTATCATTCTTTCCTTTATCTTTTCAAGTATTCTTGGGGCGAAACCCTGTTTTATAAGGTGTTAATGAGGCCGACAGTGGATTCAAAAGTAAAAGGTCTCAATTAAGACTTGGTAGTGAGAATATTCTGGCTTCGTAGCTGTGACATTTTCTTAACATTTCTTATTTGACTTCCTCAGGGCATCACATATTATATATCACATATCACATATTGTTTCCCATACATAATCTATACTAGTCCCTTTATTTTGTTTATTTTTTGCGTGTGATTCTTCTTTAAGCAATATACTTATTTTATGTTACATGTTTATTGGAATAATACATGTTTATTGGAAAAAAAAACAGTACTGTTGAGTACAGGGTAGAAAATAAAAGTCCTTCATAATCCCACTACCCAAAGATAACCACTTTTAACATTTTTATTTACTTTTTTTTTTTTTTTTTTAAATAGAGACAGGGTCTCATTATGTTGTACAGACTGGTCTCGAACCACTGGCCTCAAGTGATTCTCCTGCCTCCCAAAGTGCTGGGATACAGAGATGAGCTACTATGCCCAGCCTAACAATTTCGTATGTTTTTTCTTAAAGAAAAAAACACAGATTTGAGATCATGTAGCACCTATTGTTGTGTAACCTCCTCCTCACCCTACCCTTTCCCCTCCCCCCAACCACCCCAGTAAGAGTGTTATAAAATGGTTTCTGTTATTTCTGTGGTGATTTCTGTAAAGAGGACTTTTTTTAAGGTACAGCCATAAGTTCTGAACATCATTGAGCAGATCCAGCATTTGGCTATCCTAGCTCTTCCTCAAAATGTCAGCTTTTCTTTTGTCATCACCACCAGCAGGACTATTCTAGTATCCTAGTCAACATGCCTTGTTGTATAAATCAAACAAAAATGCCACACTAGCAAAAAGATTGGTTTACTCCCATAGCTTTCCTTCTATCTGATGTGCTCAGAAAAGATCTCCTTAACGCAAATCATATTTCCTAATTAATCTGTTTAGAGGGAAGTGTTCCATTGGATGGGTGTACCTGGTTTTTAAAAGGAGAAACAGAAAATGTTACCAGCATTTGAGGTATATAGTGTTTGCATGAAGTGTCTTACTAACAGCCATATGCCAAGTGACCATTGGCTAATTTCTTGGTATCTATAAGCCTACATTTCCCAGCTGTAAATTGAGAGTAGTACAGTATCTTCTTCCTAAGGATGTAAAGTGCTTGATACTGTGCCTGCCATACAAGTAGGTATTCGATATTGTTTTTAAAATTTAAAAAAACAGACTGGGCACAGTGGCTCATACTGTTATCCCACCACTTTGGGAGGCCAAGGCAGGAGGACTGCTTGAGGTTAGAAGTTTGAGACCAGCCTGGGCAACATAGTGAGACCCCATCTGTACAAAAAATTTTAGACATTAACCAGACGTGGTGCATGTGCTAGGACCACAGGTCCTACCTACTTGGGAAGCTGAGACGGGAAGACCACTTGAGCCCAGGAGATCAAGGTTGTAGTGAGCCATGATCGTGCCACCGCACTCCAGCCTGGGTGACAGAGTGAGAGCCTGTCTCAAAAATAATCTCGGGGCCGGGCACAGTGGCTCAAGCCTGTAATCCCAGCACTTTGGGAGGCCGAGATGGGTGGATCACGAGGTCAGGAGATCAAGACCATCCTGGCTAACACAGTGAAACCCCATCTCTACTAAAAAATACAAAAAACTAGCCGGGCGAGGTGGCGGGCGCCTGTAGTCCCAGCTACTTGGGAGGCTGAGGCAGGAGAATGGCGTAAACCCGGGAGGTGGAGCTTGCAGTGAGCTGAGATCCGGCCACTGCACTCCAGCCTGGGTGACAGAGCGAGACTCTGTCTCAAAAAAAAAAAAAAAAAAAAAAAAAAATCTCATATTGATTTTAGATTAACTTCAAATAACTTTCTTCTTATGCAGAAGACTTAACTGATGGTTCATATGATGATGTTCTAAATGCTGCACAACTTCAGAAACTCCTTTACCTGCTAGAGTCGACTGAGGATCCTGTAATTATTGAAAGAGCTTTGATTACTTTGGGTAACAATGCAGCCTTTTCAGTTAACCAAGTAAGTACCTCAACTCAGCAAGCAGGCTCTTTCCATTCTTACACACTAGCAGTAATTGTGACCCTGAATAAATTACTTAACCTCTCAGAGCTTCAATTTTCTCATCTGTGCAATGTGGCTACTTATACTTAAAACATAATGTTTACTTCTGAAAAACACAGCCTAATAGTAATATGATTATTAATGTGATTGTAGATCCCTATGAAGTTGGTCACTGGCATCACATTCGTAAGTATATCTAATGAACGTTTAGCATTTCATGGCCTTCTAAATTATTTAAAATTCAGCAGTGCTTCAGTAAAACAATAAATGCATCTAACATTTAAGTACATACTTTAAATTGTATATAGGTCTGAGTATGATTCCGATACTGGACCACACTCTGATAACCACTAATCAATGTAAATGGCTCCTGCAAATGGAGACTTAAAACTAAGACTAAAGAGCTTAATTTGAACATGTCCTTCTTCCTACTCTTTCTGACAACCGTCCAGCATGAGAAAATAGTTAAAAAAAAAATTGTAATTGTTTTCAGCTAATGCCCTTTGTTAACATTGTCATAAGTACAAAATTATTTTGAATTTATTGTATTTTTAGCCCAGCTTTCTCCAGAATGGCAAGGTTTACTGTAAAGCTCTATAGATGTATAGAGAGATAGAGAATCTTTGTGTATTACCTACTCTTTCAGTTATAAATGACAGAATTCACCTTAAATTATTTTAAGCTTTAAAGGGAAAATATTGAGCTCAGCTAACTTAGACAGCAAAGAATAGCAGATTTCAGACACAACTGAGTCCAGTTCAAGGTCGCAGAAAGAGTTACCAGAGTTTTCTCTTTCTCTACCTCTTGGCTTTGCTTATGGCCACTCAATTTTATGTATTGGTCTTTATCTTTCTGGCCACAAAGTGGTTTTCTTCACAAGGGTTGAAAGAAAGCCACTAGCCTCTCTAAGCCTTCATCTCTGTAGCTCATGATCCAAAAGGTACAGTTGTTCTTCTAGGATCCAGTGCTCTTTGGATCAGTCTCTGGGGCAATCTCTGGATCAATCAAGGGACCATCGCCCATGTTTAGGAAACCTGGTTCACATGAGCAGCCTACAGCTAAGTAGCAGGGATGGCTGTGAATACAAGTGAACAACAATCCCAGGAGGGATTGTGTGGAACAGAGGAGATGCCACATCTGCCCCCGTGGAAAGAGGGCCACTAGACAAGCAAAAACAATAGCTAGTGATTAATGTGTTAGCCTACCTTTAAAGGAGTATTTCTGATGGCATAATTTTGTATTCCTCTAAAATAAGTTGCAGTCAGAGTAGGCCAGTACCCACTGGAGAAGAAGTACTTTCTTGAGGAGCGGGGGTCAGTGCCCTCACCATCAATTGTAGTACCTTAATCTGCTTTAACAGTACAGTTAAAAAAAAAAAAAAAAAAAAAAACTTTTCTAGTTACTGCAAGTCCTTTAAAAGAACTTGAAATTGTAAAGGGAAAGTTTATTTCTCTTTTAATGCTAAGATCACCCTTAACGGTAAAATGGAGTATTGAGCTATTTGTAAAAAGTAGATAGATGATGGCAATCTTTTTCTTTTTTCCTGCTAGAATAGCATGTCTTGACTTGACAAGAATCATTTTTAGCATGTTTTTCTTACAAGAATTAAAGCAGTTTATTTCTTTCAATGTTTAGGCAAAGGTACATGGTAACATATTATTGCAACTACCTATAAGAACTCCCAGATTATTTTTCCTCTGAATATTTGGGTGCCATTTCTCTTCTTTTTTTTTTTTTTCTTTTTTTTTGTGGCAGTGTCTCACTCTGTTGCCCGGGCTAGATTGCAGTGGCGCAGTCTTGGCTCACTGTAACCTCCTCCCAGGTTCAAACGATTCTCCTGCCTTAACCGCCCCAGTAGTGGGATTACAGGCACCAGCCACCACGCCTGGCTAATTTTTGTATCTCTAGTGGAGATGGGATTTCACCATGTTGGCCAGGCTGGTGTCGACCTCCTGACCTCAAGTGATCCGCTCACCTCGGCCTCCCAAAGTGCTGGGATTACAGGTGTAAGCCACCGCGCCTGGCCCTGGGTACCATTTTTCAAACTGTGTGGAATCTGATTCTGCAAGATGTCAGTGTGTTCCCACCATTTCCACTGCTGAAAAATGACCCTCTTTTTGTGTATAGTTCATAGACATACTATCATCAACACACACCTCTTCAAGATTCCCAATGCACATGAACATATTAAAGAAACATGCTTACTCTTGTTATACTTAGATTTTCCTAAACTTATATAACCAGGGGAAAACCCCCCCCCCTTATTTTTATGGAACATCTCTTAACATTTTGAGGGATTAGTGTTTCAAATAATACATGTTAGCAAAACACTACTGTAGTATTCTAAATTAAAACACTTACTTTAGTATTCTAAATAGTAACACTTTTCCAGTTTTGCCTATAATGGAGAAGTCATATAACTCATCTCAAAGAAAAATAATTTTATTTGTAAGTTGCTTCAAGATCGCTATAGTACCTCTGTAAATTTTTATTGTATTTCTCAACACTGTAGTTTAAGTAATTCTATATCTTAATTTTGTTTTCAATGGATTTTCTTTACCTATAAAAGTATAGGTAGTGAGATTTTTTAAAAATCTGAATTAAATATTTGTATATGGGAAAGATATTTCCAAAAAGCCATTAATTTTTAATTGTATTTGTGGATGCAAAGAATTCAGTGAACGGAGATGCGTACTGAAGTCCCAGTCCTGTTTTGTTTTGATTTTTTTCCCCTCATAGGCTATTATTCGTGAATTGGGTGGTATTCCAATTGTTGGAAACAAAATCAACCATTCCAACCAGAGTATTAAAGAGAAAGCTTTAAATGCACTAAATAACCTGAGTGTGAATGTTGAAAATCAAATCAAGATAAAGGTAAGTTGACTGAAAATCCCAAATATATAAGGTTTTCTATAAATAAAAGAAAAAATAACAAAAAGATGAGTAATGAAACTTCAGTAGACTATCCTTTGTAATTTTACAGCCAAGGATTACCTTTAGAGGAATGGAGAATAAGACAAAAGAGGGAGGGACCTGAACTGGCCAATAAGAGGTACAATAAAACTTTTGTTTCAGTAAAATAATGCTTGTTTATTCTACAGGTTATCCTCTACTTTACATCAGGCACAGGCACTGGTGACAGTAATAGCCTTAAAGCTATAGGCACCAACCAAATAGTGAATGTAGTTGGCTGAAAGTTGGGACAAGACTTCGTGCCAAATAGAACTAGAACTAGTATTACAAGACATTCATTCAGAGAGCATATGCAGTGCTACATATTCATAAATATGGTTGTTAATGCATATAGTTTGGCTAGTTTTGCCTTTGAAATTAAGTGTACTATATGAGTGTATTGGAAAACGTTAAGTCACTGTATGCTTTAGCTCTTTCAGTGGATGAGGCAAATGTGCAAATAGATTAAACTGACTTTTACAGAATAACTGTTCCTTTATGTCATTGTATGGGGAGAAATTCTTCATTTTAGGATTCACATGCTAACCTGCGTTACTGACATTGCTTTAATGCTTTTTTCAAAAATGTTATTTATAAGGCAGTTAACCTGTTAAAAAAAAATAGTTAATTTGGTAAATGCTAACAGTTAAAACACTTCAGCCATGGCATATGTAGCCAGAACCCAGTGATACCCCTCAGTCATAGAAAAGAGCAGTTTTCTGTTCATTACTGAAACAGGACTCCCATGTTCAAACCAGAAATTGTCATTCAACAGAACAAATCAGGTCAAGACAATCACAAAACAAGAGACAGGAGGATGTGCTCATATGAAGAAAAAAACAACAAATAACCAAACTTTATTTCCTTGGACATAATATTGATGGCAAGATTTGTAAGAGTTAATCTCTGTATTTAGTTTAGATAAAAACTTCCAGCCCAGAACACTGTTAGGCAGTAACTGTGAGGAGCTATGCAGAAGTGATGAGAGGCAAGTACTATATAGACTAGAAAATTTAATTTTCTACAGAATTACAGATTACTATGCTATGAAGCAAAAGCAGACCATTCTTAATGTGTCAAATTGGTAAGCTTATTAATTTCAATAAAAATATATGACCCCCATCACACACAGGTAACTCTAAATCTACTTTGAAAATCTGATCAGTCAAGAAGTATTACCAGTTTGGAGACTATGTACCAAGTGTCATACGAAAGATAAGGTTGCTGTCCTCACAGAATATATGGTGTCATTGACAATCAATTAGAATATCCAATGAAGTGGATATTCTAATATTTGGGAAAATATTGGAAAACTAGCAAAGTGCCCTGGAAATTATATATTCTTGCCCTTCCACAAGACTTAAAGATCCAGATGAGATTAGTTTGGAATAGGGGTTTTTTTTTAGTCCAGAAAATCTTTAGAGTCCAATACAGTTATGGCTAATCAGATACAAAAGAACCTTTATAAAGGTAAGTAGGATTGGACGTCCTTGGAAACTGAGAACCTTATTTTGAATTATTATGTTTTAATCAAAGGTATAGAATTAATCAAGTATCAGTTAAGAATTTCTGGAATGCACCCCAATGCCAAAAAACCACTAGCGTGCTCTTTTGTACTATGAAGATTTCTTGATTTGAAATAGAAGGTAAAAAATATATTGCCAGCCATAAAATAAATTTTACTGTACTTCCTCAGTTCTCCAAAGGAAAATCTTACTTTTTTCACATAAGAAACTCACTGGATCAAATGAATGTTAATTAAACAAAAGATTGTGTAAGTAAAACTGGGCAAAAGACAACCTCTGAAATCCATGAAAGAATTAATCATCAAAAGAGAAGAATCATTTTTACAGTAGCCCCATTGCCGTAAGAGAGATTTTTGTGAGCCTGGGCGGCCTCTCCAACATATAGTGAGAACCTATTACAAGTTTCAGCCAACCAATTTCCATTCCAACTTGATAGGCTGCTGCAAATTGCTGAGATTCCTCCTTGGTTGGAGAAAAATAGAGTAACGACAATTTTACTAGACTTTTTTGCCATAGTGTCCCGTGGGTTTATTTCAATAGTACCACTGTTGCCAACACCTATTACTCATCTTCCATATGACAAACAATTCACAGCTTTAGTAAGATTTATATTAGCTATTATTTCAATAATCACATCAGTTCCTTTCTTACCACACATTTCTTAATTTTATCAACATAATTAACTTCTTCGTAATTAAACACTTTGTGGGCTCCATTTTGCAAAAGCATTTTGTCCCTCTCAATACCAACTGGGCCCCAAACCTTTAAGGCATAAACTCTAACCATTTGGCATGTTGCTACTCCAGCAACTCCACTAGCCCCATGAACCAGAACCCAGTCTCCAGATTTCATACAGACACTGTGAATCAGAGCTCTATATGCAGTAACATATGGGATACCAATGGCAGCATTTTGTTTAAAAGTCCAGTTTTTCAGGCAGTTTGTAAACAGTGTGATCTGCTACAGGAGCATACTCCACATGGCTCCGAGAGATTGTGCCGGTAGTGAAAACTGTCACTTTTCTTGAAAGTAGATGCATTCCCTCCAACAGCTTCCATTACCCCAGTTACATCTGAGCCAGCAGTATAGAATAAGGTGGTTTTCTATTATAAATGCCATAATAAATGTATGTCTCCACAGGGTTGACACCACATGCATGAACCTTGATTACACCTAATGGTCTTTTGGAATTGGTACTGCAACATCTGACTGAGTTTCAGGACTTCTGGTCTACCAAATTCAAACACTCTAACAGCTCTCATCAGCTTCTGTTCAGTTGCCGTGGTCATCTAGATAAAAGCTCTAGAGTGGGAATCAAAATCTGCAAGGGCTTCTTCATATGCCACTGAAGGAGGGTGGCCAGGCTGCTTCTAACTTTTGCAGCCAGCAAGACTTTTGGAGTTGGGGTTCAGTTTAATCTAAGGGTGCTAAAGGAACCAGGTCAGGGTCAGATAATGTCAGCAGAAAAATGCAATATTAGGAAATTATGTTATTTCAATTCAATATTTATCAAACTCCTGCTTTGTGGTGCAAATGAGCATGACGCAACTCTTGTTCTAAGAAAGGTGGAAGGAAGGACAAGGCAAGTTCTTAAATAATTGTAAGTCAAGGCAGAACATAATGAAGTCCTTTAAGGAAAAATGTAAGTAAAACATTATTGAGTACATAGAAAGGAGAGATTTGATCCAAAAGTTTCTGTAAGAGGTGGAGTCTGACCTGGCTCTTGAGAATGTTACTCTACAGGTAGAATTGGGGAAGGAGAGAATTCCAAGAGAACAGAACAAGATGAGGTGGACACAGCTACAGGAATAACTAAGCTGTCCCTTTGGTAAACTTGTTATTAGAATTGAAATGGTCAGAAGATTCAGATATAATAAGGTTGTAAACAGTCCACACATTTTAGGAAACGCTTTGAAAGACATCAGCTTCTTACAGAAATATATGATTTATAAAGAGCTAAATAAATGCCCTGTTTTTAAAGGATGGATGTATAATTAAATTGTAACCCAAGAGAACCAGTTGACTTTCACATGTAAATGACAGCCAGGTGTGGTGGCTCACACCTGTAATCCCAACACTTTGGGAGACAAAACAGGAGATTGCTGGAGGCCAGGAGTTCAAGACCAGTCTGGGCAACGTAGACCCCATTTATTTGTTTTGGGAGTCTCGCTCATGTTGCCCATGCTGGAGTGCAGTGGTGCAACCTCAGCTCACTACAACCCCTGCTTCCTGGGTTCAAGCAGCATGCCTCAGCCTTCTGAGTAGCTGGGATTACAGGTGCCCACCACCATGCGTGTAATTTTTTGTATTTTTAATAGATAACGGGGTTTCACCATGTTGGCCAGGCTAGGTGAGACCCTATTTCTAAAAAAAAAAAAAAAAATTTATTATCTGGGCATAGTGGCATGCACCTGTAGTCCCAGCTACTCAGGAGACTGAGACAGGGGAATTTGAGGCTGCAGTGAGCTGTTATCATGCCACTGCACTTCAGCCTGGGTGACAGAGTGAGATCCTGTCTCTAAAAATAAATGTAATTTAGATCTTGAAACCAGATTAAAAATTTAATCTCTCTTTGCTTTACTGCCATTTAGTTTCTATGGTAACATGGATACATTTGGGGTTTTTAAAAAATTAATAATTGTTTATGGGACAATTGGTAACTTCTTACCACTTCAAATTAGGAAAATTTTCTTAGCAGTTAGAACTTTTGGTGGAGTTCAGATTTGCTTACGTGAATAGCAGTTATCTGTAAAACATCATTTTTCTAAGCTAGAAGTCTCATGGCCAGGCTAGACATGGTGGTGCACACCTGTAATCCCAGCACTTTGGGAGGCTGAGGCAGGCGGATTGCTTGAGCTCAACAGTTTGAGACCAGCCTGGGCAACATGGTGAAACCCTGTATCTACAAAGAATACAAAAATTAGCTGGGCATGGTGGCTCACGCCTGTAGTCCCAGCTACTCTGGAGACTGAGGCAGGAGGATCACTTGAGCCTGGGAGGTCAAGGCTGTAGTGAGCAGAGTTTGTGCCACTCTAGCCTGTGCGGCAGTGAGACCCTGTCCCCCCGAAAAAAAGAAAGCTCATGGCCAGACACAGAAAATAGAGTTTCAGAAAAGTTTCCATCACACTGAGTTTAGTTCTGTGATATATGATACAGGAGTACTACAGCATTGCATTACTTTTTACCAGTGATAGTTAACAATATTATGAAGGGGTGAATTACATATATATATACACACACCTAGGTAAATAAGAACCTTAGGCCAAGTATAATTTTGTTCTGCTTACTTTTGATAGGATTAATTCTAGGGAAAGATTCTGTTTCACATTATCCTCCCATTCTTTACTTCAGAAATGATGTAGCTCTCTAGACACTACTGCTGAGGTACTTACCGTGACACAAAATGGCCTCTCATCTTCCCTGATCCTACTGTGCACAGACCAGTTGAAACAGAAAGGTGGACTAAGCTGGGAGGCCTCCAGCCAGGGAGAGGCCACTGCTGTTAAGAGCATGATCTCTGGGCTTGGCTATTGCATCCCCACCTGCTGTCTGACATTGCGCAGGGGACTCGAGCTCCTCAAAGACTTAAAAGTCCTTGTCTGCAAGAAAGCTGTAATGGTGTAACACCCACCTCATTAGAGTTGTCTTCAGGATTAAGTGAGGAGTATTTGTAAGATGCTAAGCACTGTGCCTGGAATTACCAAAGGAAGCTTTAAAAAGTCAACAACATTTGAGGGTCAGATGGAAATGTCATATTTTTTGAGGAGTCAGTTCCATCCTGAGCAGTAGCCTTACTCCACTGTGCAGAAAAGTGACTGTTCAGTAGAAAAATTTTGGAGATTCTAAGATGCTCATATTCCTCCCCTGCTTTCAGATATACATCAATCAAGTCTGTGAGGATGTCTTCTCTGGTCCTCTGAACTCTGCTGTGCAGCTGGCCGGACTGAGATTGTTGACAAACATGACTGTTACCAATGACCACCAGCACATGCTTCACAATTACATTACAGACCTGTTCCAGGTATTACTTACTGGAAATGGAAACACGAAGGTATGAAGAGCTGTTGTGTCAAGCTTATTAACATTGAAATCGTATTTGCAGGCCACCTATCTTAAGTTAATGTGCCTCAAAGAAGAGGAAGATTTATTAAAAACTCACATGGGCCCAAGAAAGTATATTTAGTCCCAAATACTCCATTGCGAAATTAACTTGTGAAGATCATCTGTTGTTTCACTTATCAGCAGATTCATGTTCATTTGGTTTTCTCAGAAGCTAGCTTTCCCCCCACCAAATATAGGAACATTGTGATTAAAAGGAGTCTTTGAATAATAATAGTGGTTAGTTGAATATTTTACTTACCTTGGGGTTAACAAATCATTTTTTTGATTCAGTTATTTGTTGAAAAATATTTCTAAAACAACTTTTAAGTTGTAGTAAATGAAGTGAATTGAATGAATGAAAGATGTCTCAGTGCTTCACTCTGTCCAGTTAGGTTGATATAAGAGGCAACAGATATTGAGCTGAATTAAGTAGGACCTTAGGAGATGCCCTATAAAAAGGTTCTTGAGTAAATCTCTCATATTAGCGTGCATTCTTATCAATTGCCATTTTTCAAGAAAAAGTAGCATAAAAATAGATTGTAGGCTAATTAAAAGTTCTGATAAGTTGGGTTGATTGTTCATCAAGGCTTTTTACCATGTTGCTCTGTGTTCTCTGGAACAGTTGAGAGACAAATGCATAAGCATTTTAGAAAGACCAAATGTGAAGCCATACTCCAAATATTCAACATCACTGCAGTTATTTTTGAGGTTATCAAGATGTGACTACAGCAGAGTTTTACTGTAGTCTTGCTTTTATGTTTCCAAGGTGTTTGTACGTGGACTTTTCTCTTTTCCAATAGCCAAACTTGTTTGGATCTGGTCCAAGATGTACCAAAGGTATTGAAAATTAAATGTAAGAGTCTTACAGCAATATTGCACCATTCCCGGGCAGTTTCCAACATGCATCAACATCTCTGTCTCCAGTGGAGCAAGATAACTTACAGCCCCTGAACCCCTGTGGAAACTCCTTCCCTTTTTACTCTTATGTTGTTGCCTCTGTAGGAGAAATCTCTCCTCTGCCTGACTCTGGAGGAACTCTGAGTTCAGAGTCAGGCTGAGTTCAGCCAGGCGAGTCTGGCCTTGGGGCTGTATATATCTGTCTCAGACATCGTCTGCATTTTCATGTATTTTTTGACTTTTTAAAAGATGACCCACACCACGATAGTATGTTCTATTTTTGTTTTGTTGTGTTGTGTTTTTCCATTACATTGCTAGTTCAGTATTTCTAGGATAGAAAATTTGCTTTCTTGGTCTGCCTTGGAACATAGCCACCAATTACAACATTGATTTCCATAAAAATTGAGTTTAAAGTTCTAACTTGCAAATAAACTTTTGGATAGTCGTCCATTTGTTAGTGGGAAAGTATGTCTGATTTAGGTATTTTCTTAGTAAATAACCACTAAAATGAATTTTAAAATATCTTACTTTGCTTAAGTCAGGGATCTCACTGTACTATGATAACCTTTTGGGTACACCACTGATTGATAACCAAATGCAGATAGCGGAGGATTAACATAAATAAACTGTGTGCTTGTTACATCCGCAATGAAAACGAAACTAATGGTTTAAAATGTCCTAGTGTCACCACAAGATGGTGCATGTGATGAGGAAAAAAAAAAACATGTCAATATGGTTTCAAATCAAAATCCATATATTTGTTTAATCTGTAGTTGTACTCTAACTGTGTGTGTATGTGTGTGTGTGTGTATATATATATATGTATATATATATTTCTCATATTTAACTCCTTTCTACAAAGAGTAGCAACATCAGATTTTAATACAGGGTACCAAATAGCTATTGCTGTTGCTATTCCCTGGTTGTATACCTGCCTTCATGACTATTAGTGGGTGTCAGACTTTGACTTCATCCAGGCTTATGTCATAAGTTCAGAACCATCCTATTTCATACCTCTTCTTCCTATTTTTCTAATTGAAACTTCATTGACATTGGAACCAGGTGTTTTGGTTTTTTTTTTCTAACACTTATTCCTAGTGTTGCTGACAGCGAGTCAGGCCAGATGAGATCTGATAGTGACCTCCACGGAGTGCACTAAAGAAGGGTCAAAAGTCTCCTTTACTCTTTCACTCCCAGAGACCTTAATTTATTAAGAGCATCTGTTTGAAAAAGACAATCTCTGCATATTCAAGAAATGTTACCAGTGGTCACTGCTGAGGATTGGAAGGGGTCAATAGCATGGTGGCTTTTGTTTTTACCTTGTTCTCTTTTTCATTACTTAAAATTTTTGTTATGACCAAGTAGTAATTTTCTAAAAATAAAGAAATATTTGATAAAAACAGTAAAATTAAGCAAAGTATTATGTTATCCTCAAATAAATTAGTATCTACAACATGATCAAAGGAATTGTGAGTACACAGGATATACGCATAAAGATCAAAAAGAAAATACCAAAACTTTTCTCTTTTTTGACACAGAATCTCACTCTATTGCCCAGGCTAGATTGCAGTGGCATGATCTCTGCTCACTGCGGCCTTGAGCTCCCAGGCTCAAGCAATCCTCCTACCTCAGCCTCCCGAATAACTGGGACTTCAGTCACATGCTACCACGCCTGGCTGATTTTTGTATTTTTTGTAGAGACGAGGTTTTGCCGTGTTGCCCACGTTGCTCTTGAACTCCTGAGCTCAAGTTATCTGCCCACCTTGGCCTCCCAAAGTGCTGGGAATGCAAGCATGCACCACCACACCTGGCCAAAAATACCAAAACTTAACCGTGATCATTTCTAGTTATGTAAATATGGGTAAATTTTCTTTTTCTTTGTGCTTTTCTATTTTTTTTTTAAAGTGCTATGGTAAACATCTGTTGCCTTTGTAATAAAAAATTTTTGCAAAATAATATCCAGGTTCCTTCCCAGCTCTAGTGAAGAGCACATTTGTCACATTTCCCTGAGTTAGTACCCCCGCTCTATGCTCCTTGTTTTAGTTCCAGGTATCTTGTGGAAAGTATGGTTTCACATGGCCTTTGTTTTTAAAAAGAGGCGTTCTATTTGAGTCTTTTTATTACTGACTTTTCAGTTATAAGTGATAAGAATGCTGATATTTTAGCTAGTCAGCCATTAAATAACATTTATTTGCTTATTATTTATATCATTGCTGGGCATGGTGGCTCATGCCTATAATCCTAGTTACTTTGGGAGACCAAAGTGAGAGGATTCCTTGAGGCCAGAAGTTCAAGATCAGCCTCAGCAATATAGGGAGACCCCATCTCAATCAATCAACCCATCAATCAGTTTTTATCACTGTGCTTTTTTATATGATTGTAAAACACTTTCACATTAAAAGATAGCCTCAAAGATTCATAGTAGCTTACTAAAAGGGGCCATATTGTTATGTATTTAGTCTTGGTAACCAAACAGTTCCAGAATTTTTATACTTTAAGTAGAAATGAGCTTTGAGAGTTTTTTTGTTGTTGTTTTAAAGATTATATTTCTTTCTTTCTTTTTTGTGGGGGGTGAAAATGGGGTCTCAGGTCTCACTATGTTGCCCAGGCTGGAGTGCAGTGGCTGTTCACAGGCACAATCATAGCTTGAATTTGAACATCCTTGAACTTGAACATCATTAAGGTGGGAAAGCTCAAGCGATCCTCCCACCTGAGCTTCCCAAGTACCTAGGACTACAGGCCGTGTCGACACCACCATGCCTGGCCATACTTCACTTAACAGTAATCATAATAAAGATCGTGTATTTAACAGATGTTAAGCTTACCATCTGTTCGGATGTGCATGTGAGTTGGGGGTAGATTGTGAAGACATTTGCAATATTCTATCTCCCTAACATTATAATTGGGAAAAAATAGGTTTAAATAACACTGTGATAGAAAACCTCTATCTCTGATAGGTTCTCTAAGAGTAGTGCAGGACATTTGCAGTATACTCTGTATCTCCCTAACGGTGTAATTGGAAAAGTGAGGTTTAAATAACACTGCTCTGTGATAGGTTCTCTTAAGAGTGGTGCCAAGTGTTATAAGAGTTCACAGTGAGATGTTTAAAGTAGAATGAATAGAGAAGGTTTCCTGGAGTAAAGAGAATTTGAGCCAGGCCTGGAAGACATGGTGAGAGAAAGCATGCCTGAGAGAGAAAATTCATGCTTGCCACTCTGAGATAAGCCAGTATCATCTTCTTTCAGGTGCAAGTTTTGAAACTGCTTTTGAATTTGTCTGAAAATCCAGCCATGACAGAAGGACTTCTTCATGCCCAAGTAAATAGCTTATATGTTTATTTTGTAAATATATACATATATAAATTTGAGCAGACAGATCTGGAAAGATTTAACCTAAAATGTTAACAGGGATTCTTTCTGAGGAGCAGTATTAAAGAATTTTTTAAATTCGTTTTGTATATATGAATTTCCTAAATTTTTTGCAATGAGTCTATTTTACTTACTTTTGAAAAACATTTTTAAAAATTCACCCTAGCAACAATAAATTATAACTTTTTTCTCTACCCAATTTTGGGTACAATTGTGCCATTCCATCTTTTATACTGGACCTGTTTGTGTTTACATGTATCTTAGTATCCACTGAAACAGCAGTACTGAGTCCCCAGCATATGCTAGACTCTAGATGAGACACACCAGTGAGCACAGCATGACATGGTACATGTCCTCATGAAGCTTACAGTCGTGTGGAGAAACAAAAATATATAACAAGTGAACAAGGTAATTAAAAGCTGTGATAAGTGGTCTGAATGCTGGGATAGAATGGAGCTTAACTCCTGTAGAAAAGGAACCATCATATTCATCTGCTCATCCCTGTTCCCCACCCAGCTCTGCGCCCTCTAGTGTATGGGCACTAAATGTTTGATGAAATAATGAGTTCCCATGAAACCATATGACAGATCTTAAAAAAGAAAAATGGTTGTTTTTCCCAAATAACCACACTCTAAAATTACAAGGAAATTGTATTTTTCCAGCTAAAACACTCCCTTTTTTCCATTAGTATACAGCATGGGGATACATAAGGTTTTATACATCTAAGTTATGCAATGTTGGGTTAATTTTCTATGACAAAATTTTTAAAATGTGAGATATTCACATTTTAAATGTGAATTTTAAAATTTTTAAATGTTATTCAATGCAATTTTAAGATGTTAAAATATACGTGAAAAATGTTTTCATATATTATTAATACAAAATAATACTCATTGTTTCCTATTTCAGGTGGATTCATCATTCCTTTCCCTTTATGACAGCCACGTAGCAAAGGAGATTCTTCTTCGAGTACTTACACTATTTCAGAATATAAATAACTGCCTCAAAATAGAAGGCCATTTAGCTGTGCAGCCTACTTTCACTGAAGGTTCACTGTTTTTCCTGTTACATGGAGAAGAATGTGCCCAGAAAATAAAAGCTTTAGTTGACCACCATGATGCAGAGGTGAAGGAAAAGGTTTTAACAATAATACCGAAAATCTGATTGGTCATATTTTTCCAAAGAGTAATGCAGTCTGGATGTAAACGTATTTTCTATTTTCCTTGTAAGGGGATTCTTCCAGCTGCTGAATTTAAACAGTAAATATCGCATTTCATCATTAACACAGCTATAACTTGCCATGCTTCTAGATTTTGGACTGTTTTGATACCAAGTGAGTATAAGAGCTTGTACTGAAACCGTTTCTTTCTTTTTATTTTGCTATTTGCAAATACTTGTTATTTTCCCTACATGAAGTGGCAGTAACCTTTTTCACATTTAAGCTACCCTTCTACTTTTTGAAGTGATTTGCAGTTACTCATCTGAGACAGCATCAGTATTTGACTAAATCGTTGCTTCAGAACTATCATAGCTTGTTCTTTTAGTAGCAATGAAATCCTAAGTTCTTGAGGCCACTCACCTGCCAACCTGACCATACTGCTTTCAAAAGTCTTTTCTCGTCAGTATAATCTATTTTTTTGGTCACTTCTAGTCAGTGAAAAATGTAAACTTTTAGGAGAGAATGTTTCCTAGGACTCACCCACTCCCCTTCAATGTTCAATATGTAAAGAAAGTTATATATAAAATAGTGGGATCAATCACAATGTCCATCTTTAGACAGTTGGTTAAATAAATTTTCTGGTCTTGGAAAAGAATGATGGAAGCCAGGCACAGTGGCTCATGCCTGTAATCCCAGCACTTTGGGAGGCTGAGGCGGGCAGATCACCTGAGGTCAGGAGTTTGGGACTAGCCTGACCAATACGGAGAAACCCCGTCTCTACTAAGAATACAAAATTAGCTGGGTATGGTGGCGCATGCCTGTTAATCCCAGCTACTTGGGAGGCTGAGGCAGGAGAATCACTTGAATCCAGGAGGCAGAGGTTGCAGTGAGCTGAGATCGCACCATTGCACTCCAGCCTGGGCAACAAGAGCAAAACAGTGTCTCAAAAAAAAAGAATGATGGAACTCTGAATGTGCTTATGTGGAAAGCTATCTATGAAATATGGTGGTTTTTTTAAAAAACACAAATTATAGAAGAATATGGGATCGTGTGTGTGTGTGTGTGTGTAAATGAAAAATGCTTATGTATTGACAAAACACTTCTAGAATGATACCCAAACTCTTGTAGTGGGAGTGGGGAATGCCTTCTACATACACACTGTTCTACTGTTTGAATTTTTTACTATGAGCCCAAATTATAAAATCTTTTTTTAATAAAGAGGAAAAAAATCACTCACAAGGTTATACATACTGTTTCCCTTGACAGTACTTTATTAATTTTCATCCATATTTTACTTGACTAAAAATACAATGTATGAAAAGTTATCTTTAATAGTATTTTTATTCCATAAGCTACTATAACAATTTATTGATATATCTGGGATTCAGCCAGGTCTTATAATATTTAAATTTATAACCCCTGCCATGCGTAGCATTAAGTAAATCAGTATGCAAGCAGTATTTAAGGCAAAAGCTTTAAGAATACTTTAAATTTCATTTGTAAATACATAGATACAAGACTGTTTCCATAGGAAGTCACAAACCCTCAAACAGAAATATGTGTGTTCTCAAGGTTATCCTGATACAGAAATCAAACTTTGAAGGAATATTTTTACATTAGAAAAAGGGGTCAGTATAAGGTGAAAACTGAAAATTCCCAGTGGGCTAGACATGAACAAAAGTATGCATTCCCCAAAAGGCACATTTCTTTGTAACAGTTTTTTCAAATCTACCTCCCTATTTAATGAACGCATATTAATTAAATATGAAAATGTGCATACATTGAAAACCAGGATTTGTTTTTAATGTGCTTTAGCAGCAGTGGATTCTAAAACTGTCTTGTCCTCTCTCATTAGTTTGAATAATCACGCTCCCTAGAGATCAGACCATTGAGTCTGAAATGTCAAAATGCTAGAGAAAAGAGGGAGTAATTTTTAACTACCCAGAAAGAAGATGCACAAATACCTCTTTTCGTATGTAGGTCACGGCATATGTTGGCTTTTACAATTTGGGATTTCTCGTAATTGATGACCCACCCTATTGGGCAGTGAGGCATAGCAAAGTGTTCCTCGGTTATCGCAGGAAACTTCAATAAAATCTTACATATTGGTATGGGTACTCACTAATCAAAGAGGAAAATAAAGTTGACTTAGAGGATAAGACTGATTAAACGACACTACAATGCATATTAGACTGAATTGAAAAAGAGAATGGATTTGTCTTATTTTTCAAAATTTGTTTTCACTTTGCACATAAGCCCTTCAAAATGTAGATAACAAATGAAAAAGTGGAACCCACTCAGTAAGGTGAGATTTCTGTAAGTAGGGATGAAGCTTGACATTCTTAATGAATAGTGTCAGTGTAGAAAGAACATGAGTGGTAATAAAAAATTACAGCTTATGAAAGGGCTTAGAAAAATGAGGCAGGCCAGATGAGTGGAAATAGAACACAACAGTTTAAAGTGCTTTGAGGCCCTCAGTTAAACAGTACATATGAATACAAAATAATGTTAAGGCCATTCATGGAGAAGAAATACTTAAGCAAGACATACCTGGCTTGCTTCATAGAGTAGAGGTAAGAGATGGATTTTCAATTCGGTGTGCAGCAGCAAGGAATATGGCTACAAAGTTGGCTAGTATTAGGGCAACACACCTCAAAACTAACCATAAACCTAACATCTTGATTCACATCTGCTTGGAGTGAAAAAGTTTATGATCAGTCTTTTCAGGAAGGTTTATTTTATGGGGGATTTTTTTGTGCTTTAGTACCCCAAAATCGCATACATTATATATACACACATTGCATACACATTTCCCCTTGACTGATTCGCATCTTTGTAGATAAACACTAAATTTTGATAAAGATTATTTACACTTATTTAGGCTATTACTCCAATTTACAAAATCAGTGAAATAAAGTTGTTTTCAGTGTTTAGTCTCCTAATATATGATGCTTAAATTTGCAACAGGAACAATACATTATCAAAAGCATTAACCTATATTCAGCTTTGAAATATACCTATCTATATTAGGCAGTGATATCTTAAGAAATGATTTTCTCCCTTATATTTCTAAAGTGCTTTAAAAACTCATTTATTCTACACATTTTTCAGAGGTAGGTCGGAATTATCCTCTTGTTGCAAATGAGGAAACAGGCACAGTGAGCATTGGTGACTTGTTTCAGGTTACACAAAAAATCCATGATGAAAGCAGGGTAAAAGTTCAGATTTAGTGGCTAACGTGTGGCACTACACATACACATGTGTAAATTATAGAGCACTGCCTGGGTAGCATTTGGTGTAGAAAACCTATTTTGATTATTTTGTATGAATAAAGTGCTGAGACTGGATTAGGAATACAGAATGGGCCTCCAGCAGTATCTAATCCAACTCCCTCCCTTAGGAAGGGTCAGAATAATCAAGTGAATACAGAGCCCTTATTAGGACTAAATCTTACGTCAACTGACTTTTTTTTTTTTTTGTAACCACTGGTGTTCATACTGGCTTACCAAAAGAATCATGCTTAAGGTTCATTTAATATAAAAATATAAGACATCTGAATCATATAAAAAAAATTATAAATCTGATTGATATATTTAGAGCTAAGAGACCCCGGAAAAAGAAAATGTGTAGAGAAATTTAAAAACATAAAATTTAATTCAAAGTATATGGTCTATTAACATTTTATCTGTAAAATACTTCATTGTAGCTATATTTGTGCTTAGAAGATCTAGATTTAAAAAAAGAAAATGGCATAAATCATATTCTCATAGCCACACCCCTTCCGTTCTCTGCTCAGCTAAGAAGAGGGCTTTCTTTCGAGACAGGGTCTCATTTTGTCGCCCAGGCTGGAGTGCAGTGGTATAATCACAGCTCACTGCAGCCTCTACCTCCTGGGCTCAAGTGATCCTCCCACCTCAGCCTCCCAAGTACCTGTGACTACAGGTACACACCACCTCACCCGGCTAATTTTTTTCCCCCCCCCAAGAGACGAAGTCACCATGTTGCCCAGGCTGATGTCGACTTCCTGGGTTCAAGTGATCCACCCACCTTGGCCTCCCAAAGTAAGAGGTCTTTTGGGAATTGTAGATGTGCAACAGAATACACTGTTTCCTCTCATCTGAAGGCTCTAGGAAAAAAAAATAACTGTTCCCTCTTTCAAAAACTTAAGTGAATGTTGGTCATGGATGCATTAATGCGAAAGAACTGTACACTTAAAAATGGTTAAAATGGTAAATGTTTAAAATGGCAAATACGTATTTATATATTTTTACCACGACAGAAAAAATCAAGTCTTTAAAAATGATAGCCCCTATGTTTTTATGCTTACTGAAATAAGCCATATTTAATATTTGGCATATAAGCTAATCTTGATAGAGCAAGAATTGCTTTTTATAATAAGCATGTTGGACTGAATTGCATCATTTATTATAATGTGCATATAAGAAAGATACTTGTATTTGTAGGCCTCTGAAAAAAATCTAGGTGGGTAGACAGGCTTGACTCACCTTGCAGAAGGTCCTGAAGAATGGAAAAAACAAAATGAGTCTTCAATATCAGTTTTTCACAATCTCAGGAAATTCTACTACCACAAAAGTGTAATGCTTTAGTAAAAACATTTCCATTGCAGTGCTTATATCATGATAGGAGATTTAAAATTCACATTAGCCAATTCATTATTTAAATGACCCACCCCTGAACCCTCTCATAGTGTATATGAGCTGATCATATTAGGAAGCAAGTTATTACACAAAACATAAAACATAAACTTGCAGAAGTTGTTTCCAAATGTAAAAGAATCACAATATTCATGAATTTCTAAGTCTTTTCATTTGTTTTTAAACTCAGATGATGCCTTTTTCATTAAAAGTGCCTGTGCTCACATTTATTAAAAGTTTTCATCATCAGTATTTAGGTATCTTGATTCTCCATGCTTCAAGACAAAAAAATCTTCAGCATTAAGTCCGTATCTCTCTAGAGCTTCATTCAGCTTCACTGGAGGCTCTAAGTAATGCTGGCCAAAGGTAGAAAGAAGAAAAACAGGAAAAGATTATACACATATTTGGGAGATTATTCAAATAACAGTTCAAACTAAAATAATTGAAGCATTAGCAAATGGGTCTATCACATTTTCTAATACAGTTTTGAGTCATGAAATAAGTCAACAGAAAGGTAGTTGGTTGGATAGAAATCACGCCAACACCATGTATGTCAAATTTGGTGCCATCTTACTTTGAACATCACTGGATTGCATGAAATCTTATCACGGTTTCACCATATGAAATTCCAATCTAAACGGAATCAGTGCCAAAGATGATGGTATTAGAGAATTACATGTTACCAACATTTTTGAAAAATATAGAAATCTTGAGATTGTAGTGGGTGGGTGGGTATGTGTGTGTGTAGCCAAATGCTACAGCAAATTGTTTTGGCTGAAGAAGGGTTGTTATTCTCAAAAAGTCTAGTCACATACAGAAACCAGTCTACAGAATGAAAGAGGATCCCAGAGAATATAATCTGAAGGTTTACCTGTGTGTGGCAAAGAGGAGTCAAGATTTTGCCCTGAGTAATTGCCAAATGGGAGTCGCCCTGAGATGTTTGAAAAGTAAGCTGGAGGGAAGATGAGGAAGTTGAATTTCAGACTTTAGTTCTAGGTACCTAATGGATATCCAAGTGGAGATGTGAAGGAGACAGTTGGATATATAAATGTGGATTATAGAGGAAAAATAGCTAGAGAGGAACAGCAGATAGGTGGTATTTGAAGCCATAAGACTGGATGCGATTCCCAAGGGATAAACCAACTATAGAAGAGAAGAGGTCCATAGACTGACTCCTACGGCACGCACTGTTCAGAACAAGCGGAGAGGAGGAACTAGCAACAGAGAATAAGAAAGGACAGCCAATGATGTACAAGGAAAACCAGGTAAGTTTCCTGAGCCCTTAAATGCACAGGTTTGGTAACTGGCCACACACAGGTCATCCTTTTCCCCCTTGCTCAGTTCCAGGTTTTATGGCTATGTTTAAAGATCGGCAGGGCACGGTGGCTCACACCTGTAGTTCCCAGCACTTTGGGAGGCCGAGGTGGGCAGACCACGAGGTCAGGAGATCAAGACCATCCTGGCTAACAAGGTGAAACCCTGTCTCTACTAAAAATACAAAAATTAGCCAGGCGTGGTGGTGGGTGCCTGCAGTCCCAGCTACTCGGGAGGCTGAGGCAGGAGAATGGCATGAACCTGGGAGGCGGAGCTTGCAGTGAGCTGAGATTGCACCACTGTACTCCAGCCTGGGCAACAGAGCGAGACTCCATCTCAAAGAAAAAAAAAAAAAGATCAAGGATACCTTTCGACTGACTACTGAGTATATTCAGTTTTAACTATGTGTTAGTTATCCAATATTCCTAGAACTAACCCCTTACTAATGGATAGTTGATAACAGGAATTTACTTTTAATCTGTTTTATATATAAAGGAAAAAGATCACTAATTATATTATCAATAAAATTTAACTTTATACCTTAAGTCAAGAAATTTCCCCTAAAATAATTTCCCAAATTATTTTAAGAGATTTCAAAATGATGAACTTTTTTCCCATTGAAAAATAACTTCTTTTGTTAAATTCTCTTTCTCCCATGCTCTACAAGTCTCGGCCAACAAGACACACTCACACAGTCACCCTACATTGGTAACTTACTTGTTAAGCCATTAACTTTAGTGTGGAGTGCGATGTGTGGATTTAGTGAGAATTCTGATATGTTAGAGTTGGCAGTAGACCCTCTGTCTTTAATCTGCCTAGATTTAGCAGTATCTTTCTGAGTTTCTTCATAGATCAATTCTTCACTGTTTCAACCATCTAGAAAACCTTGGAGGTAGGTCTGAAAGGCTTCTGAGTGACTGAGAGCTCATAGTCCAAGCTCTTTCATCCACAAGGGAGATAAAAATGCCATACCATGGGACAAAACAACTATGTATAAAGCAAAGTATATCAGAGATCAATATGAGTAAGTGGGAAAAGCAGAAGACTCCCAGCACTCCGGATCCATTAGGGTCTAGGCAGCTAGCCACACACAACTTGTAAATTCCTACAGGGGTCAGTTTCATGATATACTACAATAGAATATATTCAAAGACCCTGATCACTTGAAAGGCAATGTACATATTATGTAATGCTTGAAATTCGTTTCCATCAAAACTAGTAATTTAAGTTTTAGGGCTTAAATATATGTAGGAAATCCACTCATCATTCCCTAAATTAGATGTTGCTATATATGCAATTTTAGAGTATTGCCAAGTTAAGGACATCCTTAATCTGCTTATATTACAGGAGGCAGTTACTATAACAGCATATATGCAAAGAATCTGACATAACCATCAGATTCACCAAGGGTGAAATGAAGGAAAAAATGTGAAGGGGAGCCAGAGAGAAACGTCAGGTTACCAAGAAAGGGAAGCCCCTCAGACTAACACCGGATTTCTGAGCAGAAACTCTACAAACCCAGAAGAAAGGAGGGGCCGATATTCAACATTCTTTTTTTTTTTTTTTTTTTTTTTTTTTTTTTTGAGACAGAGTCTCGCTCTGTTGCCCAGACTGGAGTGCAGTGGCACAATCTCGGCTCACTGCAACCTCCACCTACTGGGTTCAAGCAGTTCTCCTGCCTCAGCCTCCTGAGTAGCTGGGATCACAGGCATGTGCCACAACACCTGGTTAATTTTTGCATTTTTATTAGAGACCGGGTTTCACCACGTTGGTCAGGCTGGTCTCGAACTCCTGACCTCGTGATCTCCCCGCCTCAGCCTCCCAAAGTGCTGGGATTACAGGCATGAGCCACCACACCCAGCTCAACATTCTTAGAATTTTCAACCCGGAATTTCATATCCAACCAAACTAAGCCTCATAAGCGAAGGAGAAATAAAATCCTTTACAGACAAGCAAATGCTGAGAGATTTTTGTCACCACCAGGCCAGCCTTACAAGAGCTCCTGAAAGAAGCACTAAACATGGACAGAAACAACTGGTATAAGCCACTGCAAAAACATACCAAATTGCAAAGACCATCAACACTATGAATAAACTGCATTAACTAACAAGCAAAATAACCAGCTAGCATCATAATGACAGGATCAAATTCACACATAACAATATTAACCTTAAATGTAATTGGGTTAATGCCCCAATTAAAAGACAAAGATTGGCAAATTGGATAAAGAGTCAAGACCCATCAGTGTGCTGTATTCAGGAGACCCATCTCATGTGCAAAGACACACATAGGCTCAAAATAAAGGGATGGAGGAATACTTACCAAGCAAATGGAAAGCAGGGGCTGCAATCCTAGTCTCTGATAAAACAGACTTTAATCCAACAAAGATCAAAAGATACAAAGAAGGCCATTACATAATGGTAAAGGGATCAATTCATCAGGAAGAGCTAACTATCCTCAATATATATGCACCCAATACAGGAGCACCCAGATTCATAAAGCAAGTTCTTAGAGACCTACAAAGAGACTTAGACTCCCACACACAATAATAGTAGAAGACTTTAACACCACACTGTCAATATTAGATAGATCAACGAGACAGAAAATTAACAAGGATATCCAGGAATTAAACTCAGCTCTGAACCAAGCAGACCTAACAGACATCTACAGAACTCTCCACCCCAAATCAACAGAATATACATTCTTCTCGGAACCACATTGCACTTATTCTAAAATTGACCACATAATTGGAAGTAAAACACTCCTCAACAAATGCAAAAGAAAGGAAATCATAATAGTCTCTCAGACCACAGTGCAATCAAATTAGAACTCAAGATTAAGAAATTCACTCAAAACCACACAACTGCATGGAAACTGAAAAAACTGCTCCTGAACGACTATGGGTAAATAATGAAATTAAGGCAGAAATAAAGATGTTCTTTGAAACCAATGAGAACAAAGACACAATGTACCAGAATCTCTGGGACACATTTAAAGCAGTGTATAGAGGGAAATTTATAGCGTTAAATGCCCACAAGAGAAAGTGGGAAAGATCTAAAATCGACACCCTAAAATCACAACTAAACTAGAGAAGCAAGAGCAAACAAACTCAAAAGCGAGAAGACAAGAAATAACTTCAGAGCAGAACTGAAGGAGATAGAGACACGAAAAATCCTTTAAAAAATCAATGAATCCAGAAGTTGGTTTTTTGAAAAGATCAACATAATAGACCATTCACCAGACTAATAAAGAAGAAAAGAGAGAAGAATCAAACAGACGCAATAAAAAATGATAAAGGAGATATCACCACCAATCCCACAGAAATACAAACTACCATCAGAGAATACTATCAACACCTCTACGCAAATAAAGTAGAAAATCTAGAAGAAATAGATAAATTCCTGGACACATACACTATCCTAAGACTAAACTAGGAAGAAGTCAAATTCCTGAATGGACCAATAACAAGTTCTGAAATTGAGGCAGAAATTAATAGCCTACCAATCAAAAAAATCCAGGACCAGACAGATTCACAGCCAAAATCTACCAGAGGTACAAAGAGGAGCTGGTACATTCCTTCTAAAACTATTCCAAACAATAGAAAAAGAGGGAATCTTCCCTAACTCATTTTATGAGACCAGCATCATCCTGATACCACATCCTAATACCAAAACCTGGCAGAGATACCAATACCTGGCAGAGACACAACAACAACAACAAAAAGAAAATTTCAAGCCAATATCCCTGATGAACATCGATGAGAAAATCCTCAATAATGGCAAACCGAATCCAGCAGCACATCAAAAAGCTTATCCACCACGATCAAGTCAGCTTCATCCCTGGGATGCAAGGCTGGTTCAACATATGCAAATCAATAAACGTAATCCATCACATAAACAGAACCAATGACAAAAACCACAGGATTGTCTCAATAGAAGCAGAAAAGACCTTTGACAAAAGTCAACAGCCCTTCAAGCTAAAAACTCTCGATAAACTAGGTATTAATGGAACATATCTCAAAATAGTAAGAGCTGTTTATGACAAACCCACAGCCAACATCATACTGAATGGGCAAAAACTGGAAGCATTCCCTTTGAAAACCGGCACAAGACAAGGATGCCCTCACTCACCACTCCTATTAAACATAGTATTGGAAGTTCTGGCCAGAGCAGTCATGCAAGAGAAAGAAATAACGGGTATTCAATTAGGAAAAGAGGAAGTCAAATTGTCTCTGTTTGCAGATGACACAATTGTATATTGAGAAATACCCATTGCCTCAGCCCAAAATCTCCTTAAGCTGATAAGCAACTTCAGCAAAGTCTCAGGATACAAAAATCAATATATCACAAGCATTCCTATACAGAATCAAAAATCACAAGCATTCCTATACACCAACAACAGACAGTCAAATCATGAGTGAACTCCCATTCTCAATTGCTACAAAGAGAATAAAATATCTAGAAATACAACTTACAAGGGATGTGAAGGACTTCGAGAAAAACTACAAACCACTGCTCAAGGAAATAAGAGAGGATACAAACAAATGGAAAAACATTCCATGCTCATGGATAGGAAGAATCAATATTGTGAAAATGGCCATACTGCCCAAAGTAATTTATAGATTCAACGCTACCCCCATCAAGCTACCATTGACTTTCTTCACAGAACCGGAAAAAACTACTTTAAATTTCATATGGAACCAAAAAAGAGCCCACATAGCCAAGACAATCCTAAGCAAAAAGAACAAAGCTGGAGGCATCATGCTACCTGACTTCAAACTATACTACAAGGCTACAGTAACCAAAACAGCATGGTACTGGTACCAAAATAGATATATAGACCAATAGAATAGAACAGAGGCCTCAGAAATAACACCACACATATACAACCATCTGATCTTTGACAAACCATCTGATCTTTGACAAGAAATGGGGAAAGGATTCCCTATTTAATAAATGGTGCTGGAAAAACTGGCTAGCCATATGCAGAAAGCTGGAACTGGATCCCTTCCTTACACCTTATACAAAAATTAACTCAAGATGGATTAAAGACTTAAATGTAAGACCTAAAACCATAAAAACCCTAGAAGAAAACCTAGGCAATACCATTCAGGATATGGGCATGGGCAAAGACTTCATGACTAAAATACCAAAAGCAATGACAACAAAAGCCAAAATAGACAAATGGGATCTAATTAAACTAAAGAGCTTCTGCACAGCAAAAGAAACTATCAGCAGAATGAACAGGCAACCTACAGACGGGAGAAAATTTTTGCGATCTCTCCATCTGACAAAGTGCTAATATCCAAAATCTACAATGAACTTAAATTTACAAGAAAAAAACAACCCCATCAAAAAGTGGGCAAAGGATATGAACAGATACTTCTCAAAAGAAGACATTTATGCAGCCAACAAACATATGAAAAAAGGCTCATCATCACTGGTCATTAGAGAAATGCAAATCAAAACCATATTGAGATACCATCTCACTCCAGTTAGAATTGTGATCATTAAAAAGTCAGGAAACCACAGATGTTGAAGTGGATGTGGAGAAATAGGAATGCTTTTACGCTATTGGTGGGAGTGTAAATTAGTTCAACCATTGTGGAAGACAGTGTGGTGATTCCTCAAGGATCTAGAACCAGAAATACCATTTGACCCAGGAATCCCATTACTGGGTATATACCCAAAGGATTATAAATCATTCTACTATAAAGACTCATGCACATGTATGTTTATTAAGGCACTGTTCACAATAGCAAAGACTTGGAACCAACCCAAATGCCCATCAATGATAGACTGGATAAAGAAAATGTGGCACATATACACCATGGAACACTATGCAGCCATAAAAACTGATGAGTTCATGTCCTTTGCAGGGACCTGGATGAGGCTGGAAACCATCATTCTCAGCAAACTAACACGGGAACAGAAAACCAAACACTGCATGTTCTCATTCATAAATGGGAGGTGAACAATGAGAACACATGGACACAAGGAGGGGAACATCACACACTGGGGCCTGTCAGGGGGTGAGGGGCTAGGGAAGGGATAGCATTAGGAGAAATACCTAATGTAGATGACGGGTTGATGGGTGCAGCAAACCACCATGGCACGTGTATACCTATGTAACAAACCTGTACGTTCTGCACAAGTACCCTAGAACTTAAAGTATAACAAAAAAAAAAAAGTAATGGTAACATATCCTCTCTGAAGATTATATCTACTTTATAATTCAACTAACTCATGAGGTTTATTCAACATCAAAACATGAACAAATTCCAAATTGCTAAAAGCTAAATGAGTTTTTATTACATTCTCATTAAGAAACAAAGATGGGCCGGGCGTGGTGGCTCACGCCTGTAATCCCAGCACTTTGGGAGGCCAAGGCGGGCAGATCACGAGGTCAGGAGATTGAGACCATCCTGGCTAACATGGTGAAACCCCGTCTCTACTAAAAAAAATACAAAAAATTAGCCGGGAGTGGTGGCGGGCTCCTGTAGTCCCAGCTACTCCGGAGGTTGAGACAGGAAAATGGCGTGAACCCGGGAGGCAGATCTTGCAGTGAGCCGAGATCACACCACTGCACTCCAGCCTTTGCGACAGAGCAAGAGTCAGTCTCAAAAAAAAAAAAAAAAGAAAGATGGAGGTTAGGTTTATAACAGGAATAATTCTTGAGGGCTGAATAATACAATAATTCTCAAAGACAGGTTTTTTAATCCTCTCCACATCTTCCCCATCTCAGTAAAGAGCACAACTGTCTAACCAGCTATTTAAGCTAAAAATCTAGGAGTCAACCTTGATTCCTTTCTTTGCATAGCTTTAATAAAATACCATTACTTCATCTGAGTCACATATATATGGAATATACATAAGGAATATGTGCATACACGCACACATATACAGATGGAATAAGAAATTGTCACTAAATATAGTGGTATGGCACTGGAAACCAGTCTCAAACTTCTCCCTTCTCCAAATACATATACACCCACATATATATTCTCATTTATACCACACACCCACATTTATATTCTCATTTATCCTCCCCACAACCCCATGGTTAGTCATTATTCTATTCCTTCTCCCAACAGTGGCTAAGAATTGCTGCATTGTGGCTCAGGATTGCTGCCTCATGGCACAGGAATTTTGATTAGGGAGTGGGGGAATGGGCAGGCAGTGTACTAGGTAATTTTGGAACACACTGTATCTTTGGGAGAGAGCGGGCCATAAATGAGACAAAGGAGTACTTAAAACCACAAGAAAACACTGGGTTCCTGCAGAGAGGCTCTGGGATGGAAGATAGCACAGAAAGTAAAGAAGCCAAGTACTAACCACACTTTTTGGGTTTTTTTGTTTGTTTTTTTTTTTCGAGACAGAGTTTCACTCTTTCACCCAGGCTGGAGGGAAGTGCCGTGATCTCGGCTCACTGCAACCTCTGTCCCCCAGGTTCAAGTTATTCTCCTGCCTCAGCCTCCCAAGTAGCTGGGATTATAGGTAACTGCCACCATGCCTGGCTAATTTTAGTAGACGGAGTTTACTCATGTTGGCCAGGCTGGTCTCGAACTCCTGACCTCAGGTGATCCACCTGCCTCAGACTCCCAAAGTGCTGGGATTACAGGTGTAAGCCACAGGTGCCCAGCCAAATCTCACTCTTTTGCACAGGCTGGAGTGCAGTGGCACAATCTCTACTTACTCTCACCTCCACTTCCCGGGTTCAAGCAATTCTCCTGCCTCAGCCTCCCAAGTAGCTGGGATTACAGGCACACACCACCACACCTGGCTAATTTTTTTGTATTTTTAGTACAGACAGGGTTTCACCATGTTGGCCAGGCTGGTCTTGAACTCCTGACCTTAAGTGATCCACCTGCCTCAGCCTCCCAAATTGCTGGGATTACAGGTGTGAGCCACCGCACCTGGCCTAACCATACATTTCTAAGTTTTGTTTAGAGAAGACCTTGGATCCAGGAAAGGAGAGAAAGCTTTATACTATCCTCTGCTTGCTCCCAGAACCCAGGCTAGTAGCAAAGTTCTAGGGTCCATCTGCCTTAAGGAAAAATTAGCTCTTGTGTTTTAATCTAGGAATAAAATCACATTTATCCCTATGCCTGGCACATAGCAGACACCGAGTCAATGTTTACTGAACATATTTCTTGAAAGTTCCACACTAGCCTTACTTCTCCCTGTTGCCCTCCACTCTCCTGCTGAACTGATTCAAGTATTCCCCACACTAGCTGCCTCCGAGCCTATGCTCTGCCCTTTCCTCCTCTGAAAATGCCTTCCTCCCTGCCCTCTCAGAGCCAAGTTCAACTGTCACTTATTCCATCAAGCTCCCTCTGATCCCTGCCATCAGCAAACGTCCTGATTCTGAGACCATGTCATCTGTTCCACATTACAGCACTTTCCCCTTCTAACACCTGTATCACATACATGACTTCTGTCTTCTGCTAGCGTGAGAGCCTGCTTGAGGGGTGAGACATGATGGCTTGCTTTTCTATTCTCCAGATCACATACAGATTTTTGGTTATACAAACACAAGCTTTACTAACTTCAGAAATAAGCCAAAAGAAAACACAATGAGCTTGTTTTTTTTTTCTGACTGTATATGTGTGTATTGTTCTACTAATTAGTATGATTTACCACCCTAATTCATGCAGTGACTGTGATGAGTATGCAGTATCTGATTCCAGAGTCTTGGGTCTGAAAACTAGGGAACAGTGATGCCTGAATCCTATCATTGGTCAAACACACAGTTATTTTTATCGCAATCAAACTTACCTCATTTGCTAAGGCAAAAGTTCCCCAGTGAATTGCCATAGATTTCTTTGTTTGGACATCAATGTGAATCCTTACAGCTTCTTCTGGGTCTACATGCTGGTATTTCATAAACCACCTGATGAAACAAGGCAATTTCTTAATTCTGACCTTTGAGATATACACTAAATTCTAAAATCTGTTTCATTTAATCAAACTTTAAGATTCTGTGCAGGACTATGGATGTTGAGAATTAAGAACCACTCACTTGGCCGGGCGCGGTGGCTCAAGCCTGTAATCCCAGCACTTTGGGAGGCCGAGACGGGCGGATCACGAGGTCAGGAGATCGAGACCATCCTGGCTAGCACGGTGAAACCCCGTCTCTACTAAAAAATACAAAAAACTAGCCGGGCGAAGTGGCGGGCGCCTGTAGTCCCAGCTACTTGGGAGGCTGAGGCAGGAGAATGGCGTGAACCCGGGAGGCGGAGCTTGCAGTGAGCTGAGATCCGGCCACTGCACTCCAGCCTGGGCGACAGAGCATGACTCCGTCTCAAAAAAAAAAAAAAAAAAAAAAAAAAAGAACCACTCACTGGGATAAAGCATGCAATTTTGGGGAGGATGAGCTAGAAACCAAGTCTGAAGGTCAGGTCAAGACTAGATTGTAAAAACAAAACAAAACAAATTCTGCACAGGAGTAAGTCACAGGAGCAAAACCATCTCCCTTTAATACACTTTCTGCTGAAAAATAAAACAAGCAAAAGTCTTTTTTGTACAAATTGCTATAAAATAAGTAAGTCTCAAGCAAACTCCCCTCTGAATAGTGAGATTTTTGTTTCATGTATACTTTGATTTTACTGGATCTATCTGAAGACACAATTTACTGATGATGCAGGGGAGGCAAGCCCCAAAACTGGGGCTTAGCCCAGGAGGGTTTTTGGCCTCACAAAGGAAAGAATTCAAGGGCAAGCCAGTGGTGTTGGCCAGCAATTTTTATTAAATGATACTGCTCCTTGCGGAGCAGGGCTAAGTTATAGGCAGTAAGTGCACTCAGAGTTGGCAACATATGAGGGGTTGGCAACTGTATTTATACTCACTTATGCCCACTTTTAATTATATGTAAATTAGGGAATGGGTTAATGCAAATTGAAGGGCAGATTACTTAGAACTTTCTAGGAATGGGGTGGTAATTTCTGGATCATTGCCATGGAAAGGGGCAGTAATTTATTTCTAGGTTGTTGCCATGGCATTTGTAAACTGTCATGGTGATGGTGGGAGTGCCTTAGGCTAATGAGCAATGAGGGCAGCTAGGGATCACTTTTGTCACCATCTGCTGGTTTTTGCCAGTTTTTTTTTTTTTTTTTTTCTGAGACTGAGTCTCACTCTGTTGCTCAGGCTAGAGTGCAGTGCCATGATCCCAGCTCACTGCAACCTCCACCTCCTGGGTTCAAGTGATTCTCCTGCCTCAGCCTCCTGAGTAGGTGGGACTACAGGCACGTGCCACCACGCCCAGCTAATGTTTTGTATTTTTAGTAGAGATGGGGTTTCACCGTGTTAGCCTTGATCTCCTGACCTTGTGATCTGCCTACCTCCGCGTCCCAAAGTGCTGGGATTACAGACGTGAGCCAGTGTGCCCAGCTGCCAGTTTTTTTACTTTATCCATTGAGACTGGGAAATAAGTCCTGACTCACTGTTACTTTTAAAAGTAGATATTTTACAGTCCTGGATATGAATCAAAGAAACTGAATAGTTGGTAAAGAAATAAAAACCAAAACTCCAATTACAAAAGAATTTGTATGTCCTGCTGATACAAATTTGTAAAAACTTGCTAAAGCAAAAATAAACAAAAACTAGTACATAAAATTTAAAGACCAGTAGCCAAAATATCCAATTACTATTCAAGAAATTTTATTTAACCATAAAACTGAACAATGAGGTGTTCGGTTTGGCAAGAACATCAGACTAATGGGTAAATGATTAAGGAAATAATGAAAGGCTGCCTAATGCCTTGGGAAGAGCAAGGGCTCAGGAGGCAGAAGGCTTGGGTGTGAATCCCAGCTCCTGCAGTTCTTAGAATGCCTTTGGAAAGTCTGTTCAAATTCTCTGAGCTTCTATTTCTTTGTCCATGAAATATAAATTTACCCCATTATGTGAGGATTAAACAAGACAAGGCTTAGGAAGGCACAGAGAACATCATCTACTTTCATAGAATTCTCCCAAGAGTAAACAAAACCAATACTTTCAGAAGAAAGAAGTATTATTCCTGATACAAAGGAGAAAGTGTACTGTCTACAAGCAAATCCTTTGCCTTCCAAGCCATCAGTTTCAAGGAGGAAAAACAACACTGTGTTCACATTATTTACATCCTAGTCTGCCAGTGACAACTAACACTACAGTGAAGACCAACAGACATGGATTCAGCACAGGAGCTTCCACACTTTACAGAAGGCATCATGGAGAAGTTTATCCATCTGCAACAGATATTTACTGTTAGGAGCTGCTGGGTCCTACAGAAGCCTGAAAACAAAGCCACTGTGTTCTCAACAGCAAATGAGAGCAGCACTGTTCTGCCATATCTCCTGACTCTTGGAATTCAGGGAAAGATGAAAATGGTTTTTGCTGTTTCTCTCTTGATTTTTTTTAAATCCTAGTGCAAATCAAAGAGATAGATACATTCCTTTCCACCTGAAATAGATTTAAAATTTTTATTCTGATATAACAATTAAAATAAAAACTTAAAATCTTAACTGACTCGGATAGAATACCTGGTGACAGGAGATTCCCTAAAGAAAGAATGAAACATTCCAAGCATCTTATTGAAAGTTGTTTTCGTTGTAAACATCTTAAATTTATACAGCACTCTCAAGCTTTATTCGATGTCTTATTTCTAAAGCCGTTAATAGTAACCAAAGAAACAGATTACACATTACAGGCTCTCACAATTTAACTCTCTTGGGGCAAATAATAGCCTCCTTGTCTTTTTCCCATCTTAGTTGTTTCCTGTTTGCCTGCAATGCAAGCAGGAAAGGGGATTATGTGAGTAAATTTGGTTGTACACATTCTGTCATCACAAATATATGTGACAAATTTATATATTACTACATATGAAAACTTATTTTCATAACAACAAATAAAAGATGTTCTAATCTATTAAGAACATACATCAGGCTGGGTACGGTGGCTCACGCCTGTAATCCTACCACTTTGGGAGGCCCAGGCAGGCAGATCACTTGAGGTCAGGAGTTCAAAACCAGTCTAGCCAACATGGTGAAACCCTGTCTCTACTAAAAACACACACACAAAAACTAGCCGGACATGGTGGCAGGCACCTGTAGTCCTAGATACTTGGGAGGCTGAGGCAGAAGAATCACTTGGACCCAGGGGCAGAGGTTGCAGTGAGCCAAGATCACGCCACTGCATTCCAACCTGGGCAAGAGAGTAAGACTCCGTCTCAAACAAACAAACAAAAAAGGAACATACATCGAGTAAAGACCAATTTTATGTTACAAATATAAAACTGACTTGTAACAGTTCTAAAAATATACAAGTTGACAGGTTTTGAGAGGTTTCGTTAGAATTATAACTAATTAGAAAAGTAAAATTGAAGCGCCAATATTGATTTGTAATCATTTTAACCATTATCAAGAACCAAAAAAGGGTAAAAATATCTAGCCCCTCCAAATAAGGAAACTAGCAAAAAACAAAAAAGGGATAAATAAGCATTAATAAATAAAAATAGGGACAAAATGGTTTTAGTGAATGTAAAAATTTAGCAAATAACAAAATCGGATGAAAACAAAAGATTAGATTCATTCAATTAATCTATGTATTAGAGAAATACTTGTTCTTCTGCTTATGGAATTACCTAAACAAAATGTTTTTGTATGTATCTGTCCATGCACTATAGAATAAAATATTTTTTAAATTATCCATTGCTTTGTTACTATCAGTGTTTTGTTTTCTCTTTATTTGCACATATAAACCAGAGTTGACTGAAATCTAATTTAATTCTTTGAAATCACTTCTCTTTTCCCTAAACAGAGAATATTAAGGAAACGAAGACAGTGGATGAGTCTCCTTGGTGTCCAATGAGAGTGTGACCTTTCACTGCTCTGAAACAGGTCATTAGTATGTCAAGGTTGGAGGATGAGTGATGAGTAGCACAATAACACCATAACCAGATTAACTTCAGTGCTGACTGAAATAAAACAATCAGCAAGGACTAATGCTATAGGCCAATTCCCTGCTTTTTCTCTTTGCTAAATGTAGGAGAGCTATAGGACAGGGGATTGGGGCACTCAAGTTATGGAGCAAAAAGTGGTTATATAAAGAAAGAAAGTATTCTCCATGTAAAAGAACAAGAGTAGGTTTTATTACTGGCTGACCAGTGTAGTTGAATGGTATGTGAACTTCTGGCTAGGTATAGTAATTCTTTAAACCTTGATCCTTTTTTTATGATAACATCATCCCTGATTTTGAGTAATTTTTTTAACTGATACAACTATAATTAAAATATTTTAATTCTCACCACAAAAACATAAGTATGTGAGATAATGCACATGTAAAACAGTTTGATTTAGTCATTCCATAATGCATACATATATCAAAGCATCATGTTGCACACTGTATACACAATTTTTACTTGCCAATTTAAAAAATATTTAATTTAAAATATTTAAAAATAAAATCTAACTGAATCTGATCCACCGGCCCCCAATCATGTATAACAAAGTCCACCATTAAAATCATAAATTACAGTGTCACAAAAACCATAATTGCTTTACTTTTAAATTCAGTTAACTTACCACATAGCAGGAGTGTTTTCTTTGGAAGTCTACATACCTTGGTTCATAAGCTCCGATGGGAATAGCTGCAAGGTCAAAAGGTCCAAATCTTTTTCCTATCTCTTCAAAAGCAGGGCAATAACCAGTATCTCCTGCAAAAAAAAATCGATTCCAAGGCCCCAAGACAGACCAGCTGCCCCACAGCACCTTGTTGTCATCCATTAGAGTCCTTTTACACCAGTGCTGGGAAGGTGTAAAGACAAAGGTGACCTTATCATGTCCGGGGACACAATTCTCCTCCCACCAGTCCAACTCAATCACATTCTCACAGCCACATTTTTGCATCCAGTCAAGAAGACCCAAAGGCACAAACCATCTCAACTCGTTACCAAATCGCTCATTCAAAGCAATGACAGAATTGTAGTCCAGATGGTCATAGTGGTTGTGACTGATAAGGACTGCATCTATTGGAGGGAGTTCACTTATTGTGCACGGGGAACGACGAAATCGCTTTGGACCCATGTACTGCGATGGTGAAGCACGAGAGCTAAAGATGGGATCCGTGAGAAATATGAGCTCATCCATTTCCACCATTACAGTGGCATGTCCCAGCCATGTGACTCTTAAGCCAGCTTCCCTCACTCCAGCTTCTTCAGGGTTAGTGATAAAATATGGCTTAAGCACTGGGAGTTCTTTGTCAAGTTCCTTTGTGTATAAAGAAAGCAAGACAAAAGAGTAGTTAGAAAAAAAAGTATTATATCATCATAGTCCACATTTTGACCTAAATAACAGCAAGAAGAGCTATTTTCAGAGAACTAAAGTTATTCAATAAACTTGCTACACTTTTGCTTTTTTCTTGAAAATGCATACTTCTTTCTGAATTTGACTTAATAATCATGATAATATGGTAATCATCTTCATCCCAAATGCAAAAGGGAAAATTAAATTTAAAACTCTGAGTGCTGCTAAATGTATTAATTTTTTAAAGGCTCTCTTCAGTAGTGCCAGAAGTAGACTGGCCTAGATGCAGTCATTTTTTTATTGCCATTCTACTCAGCTGATGTATTTGCTGCTAAAAACTGCCTTAAAAGCAGGTCAGTCCCTGGAAATAGTAAAGAAAGCTTATGACCATTTATTTGTAGCTCTTGGATCTCAGACATGAATCATGAATCTGATATTTTTCTTTTTTGTTTGTTTGTTTGAGACAGGCTCTCACTGTGTTACCCAGGCTGGAGTGCAGTGGCATAATCAGAGCTCTCTACAGCCACAACCTCCCAGGGTCAAGTGATCATCCCACCTCAACCTCTCAGCTGGGATCACAGGCACGCAGCACCACCATATCCAGCTAATTTTTTATTTTTTGTAGAGATAGGGTCTCATTATGTTGCCCAGATTGGTCTTGAACTCCTGGGCTCAAGCAACCGTCCTGGACTGCCCTCCCAAAGTGCTGGTATTATAGGCATGAGCCACTGTGCCTGGCCTGAATCTCACTTTCTGAGTTTCAAAATGGAGCGCTGTGATGATTCCTGGACAAATCACAGTCATAAATTGTTTTCCTCATTCCTTACCTTTCTGATTTTCTACCATTGATCAAACCAACGTGAATATGATCCCTTCCTGTGAGAAGCTGATCACTGAGGTAAGGGGGGTGGTAAATGGGTATAAAACAATAACTATAACAAAGTGTGAAGAGTATTATTCCTTGCTTATTCTACATTTTATACTTGGATTAAGCTAGGCCAAAACGTTGTGGGTTGCAGCGTCACAGTCTTGGCTTTTATAAAGCTCTTTTACTGAATTGTGCTCTGGTACCATGCTATATAGCTGCATGGAGGTCTCTCATAGGAAGCCACCTCATGAAACTTGCCATGCATGTGTTCAGGCTGCAGACTTGGTACCACCTCCACCTTCCTACTTACCCCAGAAACATTTCTCTCCCATCTCGTAACAGGAAAAACTCTCCTTCTCCAGAGCACCTGGCTTTGTCATTTCTGTCACTGGGAAAACTCTTAAGATTTCATGCTACTTCTCTCTTTAACTAGGAAGTTCAGAGGAAAAGCTGAGGCCACCTGCAGCAATGTGCAGCACATGATGGAACATATTTCTGTATTAACTTTATTCTTGGCTTTATTTTATTTCTCTAGTCTAATAGTCCATTTTGCTCCTAGACTGGCTAGGTATAGTAATTCTATACCTCATCCATTTCTTGTTTTACTGCTTTATGTATGTTTGTAAGTTGCCACTAAATCAACTTTGAAAGGGTGTGGTATTGGATAAGTAGTTAAAATACAGGTCATGTTATAGCCTGATAAGGAGGAATGAAGAGCCCAGTTGCCAAAGACATCACAGACACAGTGACTTGTGTGAGTTCCTGAAGAATGATGAGAAATTCATGATGCAGAAAAAAGGAAGAAGGGCATTTCAGGTAGAGAAACTACCCAAGCAAAGGTACAGAGCCAAACAGGAATGTGGTGTTTGAGGGGGACAAACTAAATCTATAAAGATGGAAACACAATAAGCCTTGAGTGTCACACTTCACTCTAAGACAATGAGGAAGCATCTTTTTTTTTTTTTGTAGAGACAGGGTGGGTTTTTCCATGTTGCCCAGGCTGGTGTCGAACTCCTGGGCTGAAGCGATCTGCTTCCCAAAGTGCTAGGATTACAGGTGTGAGCCACCACACCCAGCCTAGGAAGTATCTTCTTGCCCTCACACGTACACACACACGTACACATGCACACACACACACACACACACACACACACACAAAAAGACATGACCCAATTATGTTTAGATAAAACAATTCTAGAGTCCAAATGATGGCATGGAGAGTGTCACAACAGTTGCCAGGATATGAAGAGATGAGGACCTGAGCAAAGGAGACAGCGGTAGACAGAGACAAGAGAGGACAGATGGGGAGATACTGGTGAAGGGAAACTGAGAGGTCAATGGGAGAGTCTGAATGGGAAGAAGGCCTGGACAGGAAGAGAAGGAGCAGCACAGGTGGAGGACAAAAACGTTTCTCTTAGCCACTCTAACCTTTAGTTTCCTCATCTGAAAAATGGGTATAATAATTGTACCTACGCTTCATTCCTGTGAGGATAGAATTAGGAGTGGTTGGGACATAATAAGCACTCTACAAGTACTCCAAAAGAAGAAGCAAGCAAGTTCCAACCCTGACAACCAACCAGGCACCAATCCTACCAATCTTTTGCATTTCTGTGGAGCTAGTAACCTAGTTAAGATGCTAAGAAATATTCAGACATTCAAAGCTCTCCAGAATGCCCAACTATCTGCCTGTCAACTCAATCCATGCACAAGAGCCACCTCAAAAACAGCCAATTTAAGGTATAACTTAAGTCTCCTCTGCTGCAAAATCTCCACTGGCTCTCTACTACCTGACAAAGTCTGTCTCACCTCCTCAGCCCAGCAGTGAGCTGCCCAGGGACTGCCCCAATTCTCTCGGGTTGTTTCATGCTCCTCTTTCACATGTGCTGTGCCCCATCTACATGGAGACTGCTTCCCACTCCTAGACTGAGCTCAAGAACCCTGCACAGTATTCATCCCATTTCTCAGGTTAAATTATCTTCCCCCTTATCCCTTCGGGCCATCTCTTGAGTCCCACAGCTGGAAGCACTCACTCCTGCCTCTCAACTTCCGTATCTCCCTATTCACACATCTCCTCTGGATATTCTGGTTATAGGTACACAGAATTTATCCTATGTCCTATGAAAGGTAGAATCATTCAGTGCTCAGTTTGATTAATGAAACACAGCATGTGCTCAACAAAATTTGTTGAATGGATGAGTAAATGAATGAATGTCAACTTTCAATCAGTTCTTAAAATTGGTAGTTAGGGTTAGTGAACAATGATATATGCCAAGTGGTATATACAGAATTAATGAGGAAAGGGAGAGGGAATGAATATAAACTGAGTACCTACTATGTACTCATACTTGGCATCGTATTGGGCACATAATGATGATGAACTACCTAATGTATCAAGTACTTTAGCATAACACAAAACAAAATACTATTAACAATAGCTACCGTTTATGAAGTGCTTATGTGCTAGACACTGTACTAACTGCTACTGGCTACTGACCACAACACTGGAAGTAGGTCCTATAAACCAGCTCCATTCTACAGGTAAGAAAACCATGAATTAGGGAAGTTACAGCACTCAGGCAAGGTCACCCAGCCAGACCCACTGTAGTAAAACATACTTCTTCTCATTAAATCTCATTTAATAACATGTTTTCTTAAAAAGTAACAGCCTGGGGTCCAGGTTGGGAGAATAAGGGGGTATGAATTTCAAAAGAACACAAGGAAACTTTAGGGGATAATATATATGTTCATTATCTTGATTGTGGTGATCTTTTCAAGGGTATATACATATGTCAAAACTCATTAAGTTGTGCATTTTAAATATGTGAAGCCTATATTATGTTAAAACTATTTTTAAAATTTTAAGGCTGGTGCTGTGGTACATGCCTGTAATCCCAACACTTCAGGAGGCCTAGGCCAGAAAACTGCTTGAGGCCAGTAGTTCAAGACTAGCAGGGCAACATAGTGAGATCCTGCCTCTATTAAAAAATAATAATAAATAATAATTTAAAAATAATAATAGACCAGGCACAGTGGCTCACGCCTATAATCCCAGCACTTTGGGAGGCCGAGGTGGGTGGCTCACCTGAGGTCGGGAGTTCAAGACCAGTCTCACCAATATGGAGAAACCGTGTCTCTACTAAAAATACAAAATAAGCCAGGTGTGGTGGTGCATGCCTGTAATTCCAGCTACTCGGGAGGCTGAGGCAGGAGAATCACTTGAACCCAGGAGGCAAAGGTTGCAGTGAGCCGAGATCATGCCACTGCACTCCAGCCTGGGCAACAAGAGCAAAACTCCGTCTTAAAAAAGAAAGAAAGAAAGAAAGAAAGAAAAAGCATATAGAAAAAGGGGTAGGGAGAGGATGGATTCTTGTTTACTTGGTGAAACCAATCACTCACGTGGCATTTTCATGGCTAGATCAAGACTTTCTTGGCTGGTCTTCCTTTTTGAAAGCTGCAAAATGGAAAATCCCAAGACTCATAATTAACCACTATACTAGTTAATGTTTTACTTTTCTTGGGAAAAGGGAACAAATCCTAACATTTGTTCAATAGCTACTCTTTGCAAGGTGCTTTAGGTACACTGTGTCATCTACATTTGTGAAGCAAATATTACTGCCATTTTACAGATGACCAGACCAAGGCAGACTGGGGTCACTAAGAAACTTGCCAAAGTCATACAAGAGGTAAGTAACCAATCAGGAGTGAAATCTAGGTCTTCCTGACTCAAAAGACCTCTCTTTCACTAAGCCATGCTCCTTCAATGGCATACATATTAACTTACATTAAAATTAAACAATGAAACTCATATCTTCTTAATATACTTACTATTTTAAGAGTATGTGTTTGTGTGTATTAATGAGACAAAAAAGAAAGATGTGACTCAAATCCTTTTAAACTATGTTTTTAAAATATCACTTTTAAAGAAGACAAGGTAATACTTTCCTTCCAACTGAAGGTACATTTTCACCATCTTAGAACACTTTACTACCTATACTGTAATTTGCAACTCAGATTTTTAAATTAAAAAATAACATTTTTCTTTTTCATATTTATAAGATATATGTGAACACTGAATAAAGATACATGTGTTACCAAAATAACTCCAATTCAATTAAGTATTGATGCTAATGTTTGACATTTTTCCCATGTGTATTAAGAGTATAAGATCTATCAAAATGGCTTAGTATTTTTAAACTCCTTGATTATAAGAGAAAATGCTCTTAATATTTGGAAAATACAGAAAAATATAAATAGTTGCCATCATTATACCAACATGCAAAGATTATAACCACTGTTAACATTATGATCTGTACTTGTAGTTCTATTTTATGAATGGTTGCGATCAGAGTATTCATATTTTCTAGTTTTATAAAAAATTGTATATGGTGACATTTTCAGTCATCCCTACGACTCTATGAGACACAAGATTTAAAAATGAAACAAACAGGGCCAGGCACAGTGGCTCACGCCTGTAATCCCAGCGCTTTGGGAAGCCAAGGCAGGTGGATCACCTGAGGTCAGCAGTTCGAGACCAGCCTGGCCAAACACAGTGAAACCCCGTCTCTACTAAAAATACAAAAAAAAATTAGCCAGGCGTGGTGGTAGGCGCCTATAGTCCCAGCTACTCGCAAGGCTGAGGCAGGAGAATCGCCTGAAGTCAGGAGGCAGAGGTTGCAGTGAGCCGAGACTGTGCCAGTGCACTCCAGCCTGGGCAAAAAGAATGAGACTCCGTCTCAAAAATAATAATAATAAATAAAAATGAAACAAATTATTGAGGAAATTGTTCAGAATATAAATTTGTTTTGAATTGCCAAAATTTATTAAAATTGAAAGACATTGTTTAATTAATCTTCTCTGCCATGAAACTCCATCAGGCTGTCTACAAAAACCACTGGGAGGCTGAGGGTCACTAGAGCCCAGGTGTTTGAGGCTGTAGTGATGAGTCTCAAAGCTCTACTGCACTCCAGCTTGGGTGACAGAGTGAGACCCTATCAAGGGGTAAGCTGCATGCTTGCTTGCTATCTGTGGTCATTAAAATCCTAGACGTCTCTAGGAAATCAGGTCTGCCTGCACTTCTCGGAGACAAGCATGAATTTTTAGTTCTTTGCTTCTTTAAAACTTGCTGCATGTGCACTGTTGTCAAGCCGATTCTCTATACCTTTAAAAGGTCTCCAAAAATCTGCACTCAATCAATGGATAAAAATATTACCAATAATAAAACCATAAAGCTAGTCTAGACAAGTGAGATTCTATCATTTCAACTTCCAAGTTTCCATTTAATGCCTGTGTGCCAATGGCTGGAGTTAGGCTTGCTCTTTAGGACCTCAGCAGTTATTCTCATCCCTCCTTTGGGACACAACTGTCCATAAGGCACCATCAAAAGCCACACTGCATCTGCACCTAGCATCATTCCTCCCAGGGGTCGACTCCTCAGAATGTAATTTTTTTTTTTTTTTTTTTTTTTGAGACAGGGTCTTGCTCTGTCACCCAGGCTGGAGTGTAGTGGCGTGATCTCGGCTCACTGCAACTTTTGCCTCCCAGGCTCAGGTGATTCTCCTGCCTCAGCCTCCCAAGTAGCTGGGATTACAGGCACATTCTATTGCGCCTGGCTAAATTTTTGGGTTTTTGTTGTTGTTGTTGTTGTTGGTTTTGGTAGAGATGGCATTTTGCTATGTTGCCCCGGTTGGTCTCGAACTCCTCAGCTCAAGCAATCCACCTGCCTCGGCCTCCTAAAGTGTGGGTATTACAGGCATGAGCCACTGCACCTGGCCATGTAATATTTTTAAAAAGATAAACACACAAGAAATTTTCTTAAATTACAGAGAATTGATCCAGGAGGTCCAAAATAGAACTACTATAACTAATAGTCATTTTAGAATAAGCAGATGTAGGGAAGGACATTTTCAAAGATACAGACGAAATTTTCTAGAAGTGAAGGAAATGGATTTTCAGACTGAAAGGGCCCACCACACACAGAGCATAATGAATAAATAAAGAACTACACATCATGGCAATTTTCAGAACACTAGTACCAAAGAGAGGATTCTCAAAGTCTCTAGAGAGAAAACAAAGGGTCTGTTCAAAGGATCAAGAGTAAGGATGGCACTGAGCTTCCCCACAGCCACACTAGAAATAAAATTATGGAGGCAATACTCTCAAATTCTGAGAGAAAACTGTTTCCAAACAAAACTTCTATACCCAAACTATCAATTATGAGTGAGAATAAAGACATTTCAGACAAGCAAGTTTTCAAAAAACTTACTTTCCATATACCCTTTCTCAGGAAGTTCACTGAAAATATGCTCCACCAAAATGAGAAAATGACACAGAAGGAGGAACAAGTGGGATGCAGAAAATAAGGGCTACCATAGAAGACACAGGGGAGCCCAGGAGGCTGGTGAAGGGTACCCTAGAACAGAAGCCGGCAGAGACCCTGGGAAGGCATCAGCTCAGACTACAGCCCAGTGCTGAACGACCACCTGAGAGTCTTTCCCTCAGGAAAATGGCACTGAGAGGCCAGGGGAGGCAGGAAAATAATCGTCATAAATACACAGAAAGTCAAGCAAATGAAAGAGATGTTATTAACACGGCAGAGGGAGAGGTATATAAGGAAAGGAGACACAGCCATAGTATTTACTTGGTTCACCAATGAAAAATATTGATATACTCAATGTAAACCATGAAATCAACTTAACCCAAAACCGTGATCTATCTATTCTAACAGAATAGCAGAAGGCCAAGTAGAATCATCTTAAGTAAAACTAGTATGTTTAAAGGCTAGGAACCCAGAGTCAACTTTTCAAGGTCTGGAAAGGTCATCTGAAGCTCCCTTTCACAGTGTTGGCAGCTTATCCAAGGGTTAAAAGCCAAGCACTCTAGGCCATGCCTTCACCCTCATAATCCATATTCCACACACATACCAGGCTACTACCTTCCAGAGCATGTAATACACTTTCTCACCTTCATGACCTTGTTCGTGCCATCATCTACCTGGAAAATCACTGTCCAAATACTTTTTAGTTGGCTCGGCCCAGCTGAAATACTCATCTCCTCTGTGAAGACATCTCCAGCTCTGCCTGTCAGCATCACGTTCCTTCCTGTACCTCTAAAGCACTCTGTTCCTACCTCTAGTTGCCACCAGATCAGGTCTGGTTATTCCTATATGCACTCTGTTACTGAATGATGAACTTTAGGGCCTAGGTTACACCTGTCCACTTTATCTCCTCAGACTAATTCTATGCCTTATGATATATAAGGGCTCAAATAATTAGTCATATATTAAGAGCAAATATAAAGCATTCAAAAAAGCCAAGCGCCACCTCTTTAGAACTTGGAACACCGCTGTGATCTTTCTCCATTATCAGCCATCTGAGAACATTTGGAATAGAGAGGTTTTTCCACGTTGGCCACGGATTCACAAATCTCCCATCTTTTCCTTTCTTGGATTTAGTTACATCTTCTTCTAGTCTATAATCCAGTTTGAAGCTTTTCCTGGAAAACCTAGAAGAATCACTTCCTCTGGAATTCCGTGCTGAATTTTGACGTTTTCTTACTGCTTCTTTAGGATATTGGCTGCTTGTCATCAGGGACTGGTTGCTTTCATTTTCATCCATGTCCTTTGGTGAAGAACTGAAAAAAAGGGGGAAAAATACTGAGTTGAACATAAAGGTAGTCAAACATAACACAAGGTACCATTTGTTAGCCAATAAAAATTTCTCCAAACTTATGAAAATATTATGTCTGTATTAGCTGAAACTTTCTTCCTGCAAAGCACAATTTTAGAATACAGTATTACTTCTTGCTAAATAAGAAAGATGTGCCAGGCGCAGTGGCTCACACCTGTAATCCCAGCACTTTGGAAGGCCAAGGCAGACGGATCACCTCAGGTCGGGAGTTCGAGACCAGCCTGACCAACGTGGAGAAAGCCCATCTCTACTAAAAATACAAAATTAGCCAGGTATGGTGGCACATGCCTGTAATCCCAGCTACTCAGGAGACTAAGGCAGGAGAATTGCTTGAACCCTGGAGGCGGAGGTTGTGGTGAGCTGAGATCACGCACGCCATTGCACTCCAGTCTGGGCAACAAGAGCAAAACTCCGTCTCAGAAAAAAGAAAGAAAGAAAGAAAGAAAGAAGTTTACCTATTAGCATAACTGCCAAAAAGCCCTTAAAAAATCCTTTATCTCCTGCAATCCAAAACAACGTATTTCCCCAGTTAGCATGTAAGCATATTAAATTTTCCATTTCAATGATGTTTTGTAGAATAAATTAATGTACCTTCATGAATCTATAATATTTTCATACATGTATTTAAAAAACATTATTGTTAACAATGCATAGTAAGGACTGCTTCAGTTCCTTGAGAGAATTTAGTAATTCAAGCAAGTCATATATATACCCCACTAGGCCTAGCCATAGTTACACTGAAGATATTCTGTAACCAATGCCCCCAGAAAGTACAACCAGTCCAAATCCCTAGAAAGGGGATAACACATTAACTGAGAGACATTTCAATAATGTATTTAACTGATCAATAAAATACATTTAAATTAATTCAGAACTGCCAAGTCAGTGAGTATGTATCCTAGCTATACGACCTTGAGCCAGTTTCCCACCCTCTCTGTATCCTGATTTCCTCATCTATAAAATGGAGAGAAGGTTACTTGCCTCCTAGGGTTATTGAGAAGACCTGTAATACAAATAAAGCACTTGGAAACATAGTAACACACATATAAACCCACCATCACAGCTCAATCAATGTTAGCTGTTGCTGCTGACCTTGTTTTACTGCTACTACTGCTACTACTGCTACTGCTTAACTCAAGGCATTAAAATCCCTGATTTTGAACTATACAGAACTCCAGATACACAAAAGTGGTAAATAACATATCTGCCATGAATTTCGTTTCTTTCTTATTCTGTTAAACAAACATTTGCTTTCTGTTTCATTAGTTAAATACAATGCACACACATAGCACATTTTGTAAGTGAAAATAAGGAAATGAGCACAGTAACTGAAAGCCAAATATTATTTTTATGGCTACAATGGTGTTTAAATAGAAATACTGCCCCAGAGAGAAAGGGAAAAAACACAAACCCTAGGATGAACACGTACACAGAACCAAAACTTTTTTTCCAAATTCTCTAGAGTAAATAGTCTGTAATCTAAAGAATCACTGTGAAGAAAAGAAACCCCAGCTGAGACTAAAGCTAAAGCACACGCTGTTGCTCAGCCATCACTGTGTGTGGGAGAGTCCAAGAGTTAAGAGAGAGTCTAACAAGATTTATACTTTGGGCAAATAACTTCTCTTTTTCATCCTCCATTTTCTCCCTGTAAACGATCTACCTACCTGTGGAGGTTTCTTTCAAAGGATCAAATGACACAGGTACATAACGTACTTGGCACTCACAAATGCTCATTCTTCTTTTCCCTAATCTTGTTAACTGGCCATACATCTAAATTGTTTTTTTTCTTTTTTCTGTTTTTTTTTTTTTTTTTTGAGACAGGGTCTCACTCTGTCACCCAGGCTGGAATACAGTGGCTCAATCACAGCTCATTGCAGCTTCAACCTCCCCGGGCTCAGGCTATCCTCCCACCTTAGCCCCCCAAGTAGCTGGAACCACAGGTGTGCTCCACCATGCCTGGCTAATTTTTTCATTTTTTAGTAGAGATGGGGTTTCACTGTGTTGCCCAGGCTGACCTGGAACTCCTGGGCTCAAGCAATCTGCTTGCCTCCTCGAACTCACCAAGTGCTAGGATTATAGCTAAACTCTTTAAGTTATTCTAGAACTTAAAGTGGTCTCAGAGAGTAAGCTCTCATAGAATCACTTTTTCTGGGTTATAATTAAGTTCAGGCCAAGGACTTTACAAAGAGCAGAAACAATGACCATCCATCTGAACCTCACTTCATTTAACAGATGAAAATGCACAAGTTTAAATAGTTTAAGTTACTTCTCAACCAGATAATATGTCCAATAGGTGGGAGAGCTGACCTCTTGCTACCCCTTGTCATGATAAAACAGCTTATGAGATCCCTATATTTGTCATATACATATACATGTAGATATACGCACATATATATCACAATTCTACCAAATATGTTAATAAATGTTTGGCTCATTGTTTTAAACAATCAAGGGATAAGGGAGAAAGGAAAAAAGGACTCTTTGATTCAAAGACCACAAAGACAACGTCAAAATAGGATTTTGAACAACATCTAGTGGTCTAATGTAGCTAGGACATAAAAAGCAAGGAAGGGTCAGGTGCAGTGGCTCATGCCTATAATCCCAGCACTTTGGGAGGCCAAGGCAGATGACTCACCTCAGATCAGGAGTTCAAGACTGGCCTGGCCAACATGGTGAAACCCTGTCTCTACTAAAAATACAAAAATTACCCTGGTGTGGTGGCATGTGCCTGTAATCCCAGCGACTCGGGGGTCTGAGGGAGGAGAATCACTTGAACCCTAGAGGCAGAGGTTGCAGTGAGCCGAGATTACACCGCTGCACTCCAGCCTGGGCGACACAGTGAGACTCTGTCTCGAGGGGGAAAAAAAAAAAAAGCAAGGAAGGTTTGTGACAGTCGAGACTATAAAGGGTTAAAAGATTGGACAGTAAAGATGGGACTAGATTGTGAGCCTGGACTCCCTCTAAGGAGGATGGGCTACACTGCAAGCAATGGGGAAACACTGAACACACTTAAAAGGCAGTGTACTTAAGGGCTGGGTGCAGTGGCTCACGCATGTAATCACAGCAATTTGGGAGGCCAAGGAGAGCAGATCATGAGGTCAGGAGTTTGAGACTAGCCTGGTCAACATGTTGAAAGCCTGTCTCTACTAAAAATACAAAAATTAGTTGGGCGTGGTGGCATGCACCTGTAGTCATAGCTACTTGGGAGCCTGAGGCAGGAGAATCGCTTGGAGGCAGGAAAATCGCTTGAACCCAGGAGGCGGAGGTTGCGGAGACTCCTTTAAAAAAAAAAAAAAAGCAGTGTACTTAGAGAAGACAACTCCGGTAGCAGGATAAAGAAGAAAGGAAGTGGCCAAAAACTGGAGCTTGGGAGATGGATTGAGCGAAAACAGAAGCAGCCCAGAACACCCAATAACACTGAACCACCATGCCACATGTTTCACATATTTCATTTAAATTCATGTTCCTAGCTAACCCTCAAGGTAGGTATTATAATCCCCATTTTTTAATAGTGAATAGCAGCCCAGTCAAAAGATGAGGAGGCAGTGCAATGAGAAGAGAAAAAGCAAAATAAATCCAAGAGACAATAAAGAAAATGAATCAGTAAGACTTGAGAGTATTTGGATAGTCACAAATTTTGGACTTTGTAGGGCTGGTTGGTCGGGAGGAGAGTGGGAAGAGTCAAAAATGGCAGCACCACTAATCAAGGTGGATTGTGACCTAGTGAGTTTGAGAAGGGTTTGAGGTCATGGGAAAGCAAGAACCCAAGAGAAAGTCCTCATTAACACCCAAAGGAAATGGATTCAGGCTGCTTTGGGGGTTTAAAAAAAAAAAAAAAAAACCACCCCACTGTGGTGGTGCAAGCCTGTAGTCCCCGCTACTCAGGAGGCTGACAGGGAGGATCACATGAGCCCAGGAAGTTGAGGCTGCAGTGAGCTGTTATCACGCCACTGCACTCCAGCCTAGGCCACAGAGCGAGACTCCATCTGGAAAAACAAAAAACAAAAAACAAAACACACACACACACACACACACACACACAGAAAAAAGAAAAAAAGAGAGAAGAAAAAATTGGGTCAGTGATCTTTTCTTGTCTCTAAACAATAAGCTTTTTCAAAGTTGTCTATTCACACGACCTCCATTTTCTCACCTCCCATCCACTCAGTCTTTCACCCCAATCAATCTATGGGAACAGGTCTCATTACCAAATAGCCATCCTCTCCTAACAAATCCCCTCCCCTAACACACACAAAGTCCAGTTTTCAGGAATGCTCTTTAAAAAACAAAAACAAAAAAAAATCTGATACAAACCAAACAAAACGAAAAAAGCTCCAAAGGGTTTTTTGAGGGCAAAGGTCAGCAGGTGGTTCACAGGGTCTGTGTTTCTAACCCTACCCACACTCTCCTCTGCTCCATAAACACGGCCTGAAACTATTTCCTCAGATGTATCATGTACCCACGTCAGGGCAACCAACTGCCACGTTTTAATATCTTTGGGGTATGGGGAAATGGATAGTCACAGGATTATGTATTGCCATCCACAACAGATGTTAAAGCAACACAAAATGATGAAACTATGAAGCACCATTTCACACAATGCACCGTTGAAAGGGCAAGAAGGGGCAGAAGCACATAAAACCTGAGCCTTGAAAATCTGTGGACTGGTTTTTCTGGAGGAAAAATATTCGAAGCCCATTTGGTGAATGTGCAAAATGACAAGCTCTGCCAACAAGTGCCCCAGTGACAAAGGAGCCTCGGCCCGAGAGCGGGTCACACAAGAACGCTCCTCATCCCCAGTGTCTTCTGGGCACTCAGTAGAGGACACAGCAACAATCCCGCAACAGTCATCCTCAAACACCACAGACAAAATGACAGAAAAACTAGGAATGAGGAAGAGTAGGTTGTCTCTGTGGTCCTGTTAAAATTAACTAGGTTTGAGCTCTTCAAGCTTGACAAATCCCTTAACATCTAGCTGGAGTTTCTCTAATTAAATGTGGCAAATTTCCAACTATTTCTTGTTATGTAACTGTTTCCAAAATTGACAAAGTAAATGAAAATAATCCACCCTTGATTTCAGGCCAACACCAACTGAAAGTAGATGTGTACATGAGTACACATAAATTGTAAACAACCCGTGTTTCAAAAAGTGCTTTAAAACTTGATAAAGATCTTTCCATTGTACTGATTTTGATTCAATTAAAGATACCCTGAATCTGAAAGAGCAATCTAAACAAATAATAAATAAATAAAAATACCACAAATTGTCAGGCACCCTTATGTGTCATCTGCCACTAAGGAAGTAAAAATGTTATCAATTATAGTTAGGTCACACGTTATACACGACACATACTGATATCAGTGGTGTTAAAATGTGAATAAAATGTCTATCTCAAAATGGATGAAATATAGCATCTTGTGTTTGAAAATAAATATGTTGGGACAGGAGTGAAAACATTGCTCTTGGTAATTAAATATAATCAGAAGCATAATTAATTTGCTCATCCTCTTTCCGTCTGTGAACAACAGCTAGTTACAAACATACCAAATAGCTAAATTTGTTCTAGAAAACTAGAATCCAGAAGCAAATTTAAAGGTAACAAATCCCTGTGACAAGTGAAAAATATAAAATACAAATGTTCTAGCCAGGCACAGTGGCTCATGCCTGTAATCCCAGCACTTTGGGAGGCCGAGGCAGGTGGATCACCTCAGGTCAGGAGTTCAAGACCAGCCTGGCCAACATGGTGAAACCCCATCTCTACTAAAAATACAAAAATTAGCTAGGCATGGTGGTGCGTGCCTGTAGTCCCAGCTATTCAGGAGGCTGAGGCAGAAGAATCGCTTGAACCCGGGAGGCAGAGGTTGCAGTGAGCCAAGATTCCAGCCTGAGCGACAGAGACTGTCTCAAAATAAATAAATAAATAAATAAATAAATAAATAAATAAATAAATAAATAAAAAGTTCTTTTTTAAAGAACAACTTATTACAAAAAGGACAATATAAATTCCATCTAGTAATTATCAAGGACATTCTCTACATTTTTTAAAGATTCATTGCCTATTTAATAGCAGAAGGACTTATCCCTATGTCTCCAACCAAAGAGAGGTCTGAGCTGTGACATTTGGTGAAGACAAGTCAGCCAAGTACAAATATTTTCTCTCAATAACTGCACACATGGGTAAAATGCTTTCAAAAAATAAGAATTTTCTATTTCAAAAGCAAATGTTTCATGCTTTGTTTTTTCTACATTTAAGATTTGCCAACTACCTGGAATTGAATGCATTGCTTTATCATGTAAAAAGTTAAAGAAAAAAATCAGAGTAGTACAACATATGTTTGGGATTTCAACATACTGGACAACAACAATTCCAACAATTATGAAGTGGTAAATCATCATTCCCAGAGTAGACATTTAATAAATACTAATTGAGTTCCTGTCCATTACATAACAACAAAGATGCTGACGTTAAATCTGGAAAGTATTCAGAACTGTATTTTCAGATATCTCTGACTAAATAACATTAAACTTACAATTCTGTATTTGCTCTCCTTATCCTTATTGAAGAGAAAGGGCCCTTTTGATACAATGCTAGATAACATGGCTAAAGAAACTACATCAATTCACTGAAACGTCTGCAAAGGGCTTCAGTGGGGGTAAAACTGAACAGTTCACATCCTTCGCATTCAAAAAGATTCCAGGCAATACTGGTATTACTCCCAGAGGCATTTAGGGGACCAGTGGGAGGGCAGATACGTCCAAGCACAGGAGTACACTGGATAATAAGAGGGAGAATGTTCTGTGGGAGGTATGTACACAACATTCATCAACCAAAAAGTACTGCACTGTTATCACTGAACTTCATTCTTACCACACTTTATTGACTTAGCAAAACAACCAGTTTTGCTAACAACCAGTTTTGCTAAGAAGCTAAAAGAAAACAAAGCAAACAGAAGTTTAATATACAGTACCTGAGAGTATGACATTTAATAACAATTATTGCATCAAAAATAGAATGTACATGCATAATATACATTTGGATATATGTACATATAAATCTATATATCTCACCAAACAATTTACCTTCACAAGAATAGAAAGAACACTAGTGAGGAGTCAGAAAAACTGGACTCCAGTTCTACTATTAACTAGAGATGTTAGCTTGCAGGGAGTAACTCAGCCTCTCTAAACTTGGGCTTATTCATCTGCTCAGTAAAGATAGTAACTCCTAAACGTCTCTTTAAATGACTGTTAGTCATTCAAGGAGACCATGAGTTAGTACTATACATATGGAAGAGCTATACATATGGAAATTGCTGGCTAGTTGTAGTGGCTCACACCTGTAATCCCAACACTTTGGGAGGCCGAGGTCAAGAATTCGAGACCAGCCTGGCCAACATGGCGAAACCCTCTACTAAAAATACAAAAAAAAAAAAAAAATTAGCCAGGAGTGGTGCTGCGTGCCTGTAATCCCAGCTACTCAGAGGCTCAGGCAGGAGAATCACCTGAACCCAGGAGGCGGAGGTTGCAGTGCGCTGAGATCACACCACTGCACTCCAGCCTAGGTGACAGAGCGAGACCCCACCTCAAAAAAAAAAAAAAAAAAATGCAAATTGTTGAGGCTGGGAGCAGTAGCTCACACCTGTAATCCTAACACTTTGGGAGGACAAAGTTGGGGGATTGCCTGAGGTCAGGAGTTCGAGAACAGCCTGGCTAACATGGTGAAACCCTGTCTCTACTAAAAAAAAAAAAAAAAAAAAAAATACAAAAAGAAATTATCTGGGCATGGCAGCCCAAACTTGTAGTCCCAGCTACTTGGGAGGCTGAGGCAGGAGAATCACTTGAACCCAGGAGGTAGAGGTTGTAGTGAGCCAAGATCGCACCACTGCCATCCAACCTGGGCGACAGAGTAAGACTCTGTCTTACACACACACACACACACACACACACACACACACACACACATGCAAATTGAAGAGTAAAGAATATATGATAAATAGGACTTTTTGATCTAATTGAGTTGTTTTTCAGGTGAAGGATAAAACATTCTAGAATTCCATATAGCTTTAAAAACCTAAGTTGCTCAATGTTTTTCATTTTTCTTTCCTTAATTTTATGTAACAAGTCTATAAAAGTACATAAGTTTTGTTATCCTTTAAAAAAACATGTATTTTCTTTTGTTAAAAAAAACTTTAAATTGGTCGCAAAGCCTTCATCCAATTACAGACAAAAAATTATTTTGACAAATAATTCACAAAGAAATGCCAACCAACCAAAAGCATTTAAGAGTCCAAATAAATAGTTTGTTTGGTTTTTTCTTTTTTGTTTTTTTTGAGACGGAGTTTTGCTCTTATTGTCCAGGCCGGAGTGCAGTGGCACAATCTCGGCTCACTGCAACCTCCACCTCCTAGGTTCAGGTGATTCTCCTGCCTCAGCCTCCCAAGTAGCTGGGATTACAGTCGCCCGCCACTATGCCCGTCTAATTTTTGTATTTTTAGTAGAGACGGAGTTTCACCATGTTGGCCAGGCTGGTTTCGAACTCCTGACCTTACTCCTGACCTCGTGATCTGCCCACGTTGGCCTCCCAAAGTGCTGAGATTATAGGCGTGAGCCACTGCGTCTGGCCCCAAATAAATACTTTTGAGAGGAAAGAATGCAAACTGCAATCTGAATCTTTGGGATACAGTCTATTAACAGACTTTAAGTCACCAAAATATAAAAACACTCTAGAAGCTTTCTCTATAATAAGAGGTTTCCCCATATGTAAGAAAGCAAAGCTTTCATTAGAATCAAAAACAATAAAACAAGAGAAACAGCTGGCTTAAGAACAAAGCCCATTTACAAATACCTTTTACGACTGGAATCCTTAGGGTGATCAAATTAAAATGTCATGTTATGGCAAATTTGGAAAACATGCATAAAATATTTATTGAAATAACATAGGTATCATCTCTTTAATACCTTAAAAAATAATACCAAGCACAAAGTGCAGGTTCATTTCCGGTATAATCAATTATACCTAAATGATATACAGAAGTGTTTAATTGAAAAGGTCAGGCCAGGTGTGGTGGTGCGTACCTGTAGTCCCAGCTACTCAGGAGGCTGAGCTGGGAGGACTGCTTGAGCCCAAGAGGTCAAGGCCGCAGTGAACTGTAATTGAGCCACTGTACTCCAGTCTGGGCGACAGAGCAAGACCCTGTCTCAAAAAAAAAAAAAAAAAAGAAAAGAAAAAAGAAAAGGTTGGGGGAGGACAAGGCAGGAGGAACAGTAAGTTGATGCCTGTGGAACTTGAAAATGCATCCTAAATATGTCAGATGATCTTTCCTTTTTTTTTGAGATGCAGTCTCGTTCTGTTACCCAGGCTGGAGTGCAATGGTGCGATCTCAGGTCACCGCAACCTCTATCTCGCAGGTTCAACTGATTCTCATACCTCAGCCTCCCGAGTGGCTGGGATTACAGGCATGTGTCACTACGCCTGGTTAATTGTTGTATTTTTAGTAGAGATGGGGTTTCACCATGTTGGCCAGGCAGGTAGATGATCTTAAAATGTTCATTTACTGTTCCTGAGCCAAGATTTTAACAAAAAAAAATGCTTCCAAAATGGGACTACCTTCTCTCTACTGTCTCCATCTCATAATTAAGTATACAAAAAGAAAAACTTCCAATTTAAAGCATAACCTGTAAAGAAACGCAAAGGAGGCCGGGCGCGGTGGCTCAAGCCTGTAATCCCAGCACTTTGGGAGGCCGAGACGGGCGGATCACGAGGTCAGGAGTTCGAGACCATCCTGGCTAACACGGTGAAACCCCGTCTCTACTAAAAAATACAAAAAACTAGCCGGGCGAGGTGGTGGGCGCCTGTAGTCCCGGCTACTCGGGAGGCTGAGGCAGGAGAATGGCGTAAAAACCCGGGAGGCGGAGCTTGCAGTGAGCTGAGATCCGGCCACTGCACTCCACCCTGGGCGACATAGCGAGACTCCGTCTCAAAAAAAAAAAAAAAAAAAAAAAAAAAAGAAACGCAAAGGAGAAACATGTCTTCATAGCTCCTGGATAGGACAGAGAAAGAAGGGAAAAAAGCACACTTTTCACTTCTTTCTGACTTCAGTCCAGTTCCAACTTTGACCCTACTGAATACTATAGCCTTTTTTTTTTTTCTGAGTCTGAGTTTTGCTTTTGTTGCCCAGGCTGGAGTGCAGTGGCGCGATCTCGGCTCACTGCAACCTCCACCTCCTGGGTTCAAATGATTCTCCTGCCTCAGCCTTCTGAGTAGCTGGGATTACAGGTGCACGCCACCACACCCAGCCAATTTTTTGTATTTTTAGTAGAGACACAGGGTTTCATCATGTTGGCCAGGCGGGTCTTGAACTCCCAACCTCAGGTGATCCACCCACCTCAGCATCCCAAAGTGCTGGGATTACAGGCGTGAGCCACCACACCCAGCCTTCTGCAGCCTTTAAAAAGTCACTTAACATCACTGGACTCTCTTTCATTCATCTGTAAAATAAGAGAACTGGGCTGTACCTCTAAAGTCTCGCCACCTCTAAAATTCTAACAATCTTCGGCTGCACCAAAGAGCCAGCTCAGGCCACTAAAGAGCTGTGCCCTCTAACGCAGCCTTGGCCAACCCCTCCTATTTCCACTCCCTCAAATAAAATTCCCAGCTCAGGTCCAGCCACCTTCCCTAGGCTGGACTGGCAAGGGATAAGCAAAGTATTTCACCTGAGAACAGCAAAGTTATCTACTGGAAGAAAGTGCAATTTCACAGGTTTATCAGGTAGACTAGGAGGTTATTAAGAGCCGGGACATATAAATCTGATACAAATAGCCATTTTCAAACTTAAAAAGATTCCAGATATTACTTGTAAGGGCTTCTACTTAAAGCATTTTAAAAGTTATGTTTAAGAAACATTGTTAGAACGTCTACCTTATCTAAATCCTAGCTCTCCAGTTTGCTGTGGAGAATATGAAGCCCTGACCTCCAGGGAGTCAAAATCCATTAGGGAAAAAAATCACAAACCATACAGATTTTTGGCTCAGTATCACATTTACAGAAGTGTCAGCTCTGTTTAATGAAAATGGTATAGACTTCAGAATAAGGCATTTCCAAAACACACTGGCCAAATTCTCAAGATGGTGATGAATACTTTTCCTTAGGCTGAGCCGTTCACACTGACAGCAACAGTCCTGTGATCCAGCAGGTCAGAGACGCTGAAAAGCTCAGAACTTTCTGAATTCAGCCAACAAGTTAAAGGGCCCTGATGGCAACAGAGAGGGTGATGGAAAGAAACAAAGTCACTAGAGAGGTTACTTGAACCCCTGATTCACTTACAAATGAATTTGGCAAAGGGCAGACATGTTATTCTGCCCGCAATGTCACGCATGGTCCATCCTCTGTGAGAAAAAGGTAACTGACAAAAAATAAACGAACAGTGAGACTTTTACAGGGAAACAAGGCCCAGGACACGACTACACCAGACTCTGTTCAGCCATCTCCTGAGTCTTCAGTACACCGTAAATAACAGGGTCAGAGTGAGGCTAGAGACATCCCCAAAAGGTTAATAGAATCTTGAGGTTCAAAGGGACTTTAAGATCCCTGAGTTCAATTCAGTAGCCTCTGTTTAAGAATAGCAGAAAGTATGTAGCAAATTATAAAAGTGTATTAAAAATGAATATAATTAAAATATACTGGAATGGGTTATCAGGAAAAAGCACATTATCAGAAAACGGGGCAACATAAATTAAAAACATCTTAAAATAAATGCTTCCCAACTTTGCCCCTTATCATACTAAGCCTCAGTTTCATAATTCTTAGCCCAGTCTCTGGCACAAAGTACATAGTAAGCCCTCAATAACTAAGCCACTGTTTTACTATGCTGTAAACACTGTTTTAAATAGATAGTAGGATATACATTAATATACAAAAAAGTATACCATTTTTGCATTTCTACACTAATGAGATAAGGGAGCTGAGGGAAATGGCATGAATAAACTGAAACAGAATAAACTCTGGAATGTGTTTTTTTTCTATTTGAGTAACAGAAGGCCTGATATTGGAATTCACAGAACTCTTAACACAAAACAGGATTCCTACCCAACCTCATAGTTCCTTGTGGCCTAACTAACCCTCCTGGAATCACCAGAAGGCTCTCATTAGCTCAGAAGACTCACTGATAGTCTCCTGGTTCTAAAAATAATAATCAACCTGACTTCCCTTTATCTCCCTTCACTGGCCCCAGGAGCAGAAGCTGAAAACTCGTGATACTAACAGTGGCCACATGCAGACTCAGCACTTTTCCCAGAGCTTGAGGCCCCAGTTAAACAGATTCTTTTGCTCAAAGGAAAAATTTCCCACAATAGGAGCTGGCAAAATAGGTAAGCAAGGCCAGTTCTACCTAAATCACGAGTAACTAAGTTTCCCCTAAAGCATTTCAGTATTCTTGCCTCTCTTACCCAAATGACTCGACTATCATATTGGTTCCCCCATCTGCTTTTTCCATGCAGGTTTTCAAGAAAGGATTTGATCTCCAGTATGTGACAGATAAGGAACAAAATGTAAATCCTCCCTAGATCATTGCCAGTCCACAGGGTTACAAGCCCCTAAACCTCAAATGTACATCAGAATTACCTGTGTTTTTTTTGTTTGTTTTTGATTTTGTTGTTCTTTTGCAAGCAGATAAAGGCTTGTTTTATTTTAATGGCGGATCTATGCAATCACAGAGGCCAGTATGTACAGACAAGGGGGGTGGCTTTTATTTCTTGGTTTCTTCTTCCTTGGACAAAGTCTTGATGATCTCCTCCTTCTTGGTGTGTAGGTGCTTCACAGCGCTTGCGTGCTTCCTTGGTCTTAGACCTGTGGGCCTCAGCCTGGTCAGCCAGGAGTTTCTCGCAGGCCTTGTCTGCCTTCAGCTTGTGGACGTGTTGCATGAGAATCCGCTTGTTTTTGAACACATTCCCCTTCACCCTCAGGTACAGTGATACAAGTGGCGATCAATCTTCTTAGATTCACGGTATCTTCTGAGCAACTGGCGCAGAATCCTCATTCTCCTCATCCACGTGACCTCATCTGGCATTCGGGCACTGGCTGTACCCTTCTGCTTACCTATGCCCATATGCCTGCACTTCCAGTGGGACAAGGTGTTTTTCCGGCATGGAGCCTGGGAATGACCATCACGGGCTTGCGGATGATCAGTCCATCTTTGATCAGCTTCCGATCCTCTGACGGGAGTTGGCATTGGCAATTTCATTGGTCTCATTGGGGTCTAACCAGACCTCCTTCTTGCCACAGCGGAGGACACTAGAGGTGAGCCTCTTCTGAAGCCTGAGTATACTCATGGCTGTGGCCACAGCAGCGAAAGCAAAGAGCTCCCCTGTGGAGCTTTTTAAACTACACCTGAGGCTACTGAATCAAAATGTCAGGTGGGGCAGTTTCTCTAGGTAATTTTTCAAAGTTCTGTGGGTGTTTCTGATATACAGGCAGGGTTGAGAACCACTGCTTTAAATCCCACTCTTACTTCCTGTTCAGCACTCCAAGTTAGAGAGGCAGCATCATCCTGAAACTGTTATACAGTGGGATGGGAAGACTAACTACGTTGCTAGGTAGAAAGTTTAACAGGGACCAGGCATGGTGGCTCACATCTGTAATCCCAGCATTTTGGGAGGCCGAGGCGGGTGTATCATTTGAGGTCAGGAGTTCGAGATCAGACTGGCCAACATGGTGAAACCCCATCTCTACTAAAAATACAAAAATTAGCCGGGCATAGTGGCAGGAGGCTGCAATCCCAGCTACTCGAGAGGCTGAAATGGGAGAATCACTTGAACCAGGGAGGCAGAGGTTGCAGTGAGCCAAGATCGCGCCACTGCACTGCAGCCTGGGCAACAGAGAAAAAGAAAGTTTGATAGGGCAAGGCTTGTACTCAAGCCAACTGAGTCACAAATTTGACTCTGTGCCCCCAGGAAGCCAAGTCAATAAAAGGGAAATGTAATCAGTAATGATTCACATTGTCTATAATAACACAAAGCAGCCTGTACACAATGAGTGCACAATATTTATGGAATAAATAAATGAAAAAACCAGAGCTTAAACTCCTAATCACTCTTCATTGGGATATAGTTAATTGTTTTTTTTAAAAGATCTCCTGCTAGAAGTCAAATAATAGAAGCAAAAGTAACCAGAAGACAGAGAGACAAAAATCAACAGTGGGGATCCCCACCAACTCTGCTAACAAAAATTAAAACTGGCCAGGTACAGGGACTCACACCTCTAATCCCTACACATTGGGAGGCCAAGGCAGGTAGATCACTTGAGCCCAGGAGTTCAAGACCACCCTGGGCAACACAGTAAGACTCTGTTCCTACAAAAAAAAAAAAAAAAAAAAAAAAAAAAAAACAGAAAGGCCAGGTGCAGTGGCTCACACCTGTAATCCCAGCACTTTAGGAGGCCGAGGTGGGTGGATCACGAGGTCAGGAGATCAAGACCATCCTGGCTAACACCGTGAAACCTGTGTCTACTAAAAATACAAAAAAAAATTAGCCGGACATGGTGGCGGGCACCTGTAATCCCACCTACTTGGGAGGCTGAGGCAGGAGAATGGCTTGAATCCAGGAGGCAGAGCTTTCAGTGAGTGAAGATGGTGCCACTGCATTCCAGCCTGGGTAACAGAGGGAGACTCCGTCTTAAAAAAAAAAAAAAAGAAAGGAAAAAACACAAAAATTAGCCAGGTGTGGTGGGATGAGGTAGGAGGATTTCTTGAGCCCAGGAAGTCAAGACTGTAGTGAGCCATGACCAAGCTACTGCACTCCAGCCTGGGTGACAGAGCAAAAGCTTGTCTAAGAATAAATGAATAAATAAATAAATAAATAAACAAACAAACATAAAATAAATAAATAAAAATGGAAAAGTCTTGGGGAATAAATGAGTAGTTAAAATTCTATAGTGCTAAAGTGGTAGCACAGTGGTAAAGACGAAAAGATGCCTACCATAAAATCTAGTCTTCTTTAATCTGTCATGTGTTTAAAAAAAAAAAAACTTCTCTTCCTTTTTTTCTCAGTAACAGAACCCGTTTTACTTAGGCTAACTATGCACCACCTAAATGATGACATTTCCCAGCCTTCTAGCTAGGGATGGCCAGGTTGGTAGTACTTTGAACAATGTGATACAAGCCTTTTATGGTGCTTCCATAAGTCTCCTTAAGGGAGAGAGGCATTCTTCTTGATTTGTCCTGCATCTGGCTACCTGGAGCTATCTTGAGCCAGGAGGGTGCCACATCCTAAGAATGGCGTTGAAGAGAGCTACAAGGACTTCAGGGCCCACCATACCAAGCCTGAACTGTCCAACTTTGGATTTCTTTCATGTGTAGGAAAAACATATTTGAGCAATCTTTCAAATCACAGCAAACTAATCCTAACTGATACGATTACCATAACTGGGAGGTTTAGGTTTAGGGGAGCTATAAAAACACTAATGGTAACACATGCCCAAAATACAGCTTTCCTAATCCATATGTGGGTGCCTTGATCAACACACTGTAGCCTTGAACTCAAGCAATCCTCCTGCCTTGACCTCCTAAAGTGCTGGGATTACAGACGTGAGCCACGGCACCTGGTCCATTTATCATTTACTAAGCACTTACTATGTACCAAGCACTTTAGATCATTATTATCCTCATGCTATAGGTGATGTAAAAGAGGCTCACGGAGTTTAATAGCTTGCACAAAGCAATAAAGTTGGTAACAGTTTGATCTAGGGATGAAACCCAAGTTGACCAGATGCCAAAGCCCATGCTCTTTCCACTAATCATGTTGAATCTACGAGGAAAATTCAATAAATTCATCTTGAGTAGATACCTAGGTTCTAAAGTTAGTAGCATTTAGCAAACAGTTACAGTCTCACTGACAACGCTCGCCTTTTGTTTTGTTTTGTTTTTTTGGCTTTCAACAAAATTTTATCTCCTTTTTCAAACTAAAAGGTACTTGGGGCTGGGCGCAGTGGCTCACGCCTGTAATCCCAGCACTTTGGGAGGCCAAGACGGGCGGATCACAAGGTCAGGAGATCGAGACCATCTTGGCTAACACGGTGAAACCCCGTCTCCACTAAAAATACAAAAAAAAATTAGTCGGGCGTGATGGCGGGCGCCTGTAGTCCCAGCTACTCGGGAGGCTGAGGCAGGAGAATGGCGTGAACCCTGGAGGCGGAGCTTGCAGTGAGCCGAGATCACGCCACTGCACTCCAGCCTGGGCGACAGAGCAAGCCTCCGTCTCCTAAAAAAAAAAAAAAAAAAAAAAAAAAAAGGTACTTGGGAGATGCTCAGTAAATACTAGTTCTCTTATAAATATAATTGCCCCTTTAATTTTACATGAAGAAGGTTTCAAATGCTGTAACTTTTATTGCTCAATTTTTCTAATTTACAGTTACATTGAAAAGAACCATCAACAAATAATTGGTCCCATATTTTAGTCACATAAACAGAAAATACACATGGTACCTTGAAGACATTTCCCTTGTTTTCAAAAGGTGTCTGAGTTTATCCAGCATAAAACCATCTAACATGTTATCTTTCAAGCTGGGGAGAACGGCTAGTCAAGTCCCATAAAGAGACACTGTCAGGTAGGAGGACCAACATATCTGGTTTGCCTGAGGACTTCCCGGTGTTAACACTTAAAGTCCTGCATCTTAGGCCAGGTGTGGTGGCTCACACCCGTAATCCCAGCACTTTCAGAGGCTGAAGCGGGCAGATATTTGAGGCCAGGAGTTCGAGACCAGCTTGGCCAACATGGCAAAACCCTGTCTCTACTAAAAATACAAAAATTAGCCAGGCGTGGTAGTGCACACCTGTAGTCCCAGCTACTTAGGAGGCTGAGGCACAAGAATTGCTTGAACCTGAAGGTGGAGGTTGCAGTAGGCTGAGCTTGCGCCACCACACTCCAGCCTGGGCGACAGCGTGAGACTCTGTCTCAAAAAAAAAAAAAACCTTCCTACATCTTGGGAACTCCCTCGGTTCTGGAAAAACCTGGAGGGCTGGTCATTCTATGCCTCAGGTGACCATATAAGTGCATAGTCATATCTTCAACAAAATTTATAAATATGTGGACAGTTTAAACTAAATTGAAGATGAAGATTATAAAGTAAGATGTAAAGGTATTCGGGTGGCTAAGCAAAAGAAAAAAAATTATAATGCTCTACATAATCAGGCTTAACTAAGACAGTGTTGCTAAGAATACCAAAAATGTTTATTAGATCAAATTCTTCACTCTCATGAATTCGATATGTACACCAGTATTACCGTTCACCCAGCTAAAAAACAGGCTCCAAACAGCACATGTACATTTACATACAATGGGCATTTAGTCTACATACAAAAGTGAGACACTATATGAGGAAAGATTGAGAAAGGAATCAACTTTCAGGCAAGAATTGTGAAGTATCTCATACCTGTGAAATGGTGGAAAAGCCTAATTTTGATGTTTCAATTTTGAGGTAATCATGACAGGCTAAACTCCCATGAAGGCAGAAATTAAAAATCTGCACATTAAAGAGATTGAACCAGGTACATTCCCTCTAAGGTCCCTTCCAACTTGAATATTCCATGACAGAAGTCATCACTTGTGTGACCCTTTTACCTAAGAGGTAAAGCAAGTCAGGCCGCAGAGTTACATGACATTCCAAGGATCTAGTTCTGGCTGATGATGGAACCCGGACTATCTATCGGCCATGCTGTCACCTTAATTATGCTTAAAAACACTTGGAACCGAAAGAGCATACAATCAGCATAGGAAGATAAATGACACATTTTACTTTATATGGGGTATTTTACTTAGTTTGGCTTCAAGTTTAAAAAAAAAGAATTTGAGTCCAGAAACTCTTTAAGTTTTCATTGGCTACTTTAACCATAAAGCACCACAACATTCTGGAAAACACACACACACACACACACACACACACACACACACACACACGTTCAGAATATACAGACAGCTTAGTTTACAGAGCTTTTCATGAGCTCTCTAAACAAACCAAAGGAACAAACACAGTAACTTGAACAGGGAACATCTTTGTAATTGAAGGACCTTCAAAATACAGAAAATAACTTTCAAAACAAATGACTGCTGTCATCGGAGTGTCCTATTAAGATGTGACCAGTTTTAGCTGGGCATGGTGGCACACGCCTGTAATCCCAACTACTTAGGAGGCTGAGGCGTGAGAATCGCTTGAACACAGGAGGCAGAGGTGGCAGTGAGCTGAGACTGCCCCGCCACACTCCAGCTTGGGTGACAGAGCGAGACTCCGTCTCAAAAAAAAAAAAAAAAAAAAAGATGTGACCAGTTTAGTTTAAGAGTGCTAGTAACAATGAGAAAGCTTGGTGTTTCTTTATTCATTCTCGTAACTGAGAGAGATTACAAAATCACACATAAGTCTACAGGCATTCATTATTTATTGTTCAATCAATATATTACTGTCCCTTAATCTGGGAAGGTGCCCAAATTAGATAAAACACAAGAGTCTGCGCCTTCAAGAGGAAAAATGGATTGTTCCAGGTAGCAGGTACAAACTGAGTTGTTTTTCAATCAAGATTTTGAATTATGCTGATCCATCTATATGCCAGACCTGTGCCTCCATAGCCAACAGCACTGACCATTCACGACCTGATACCCAAAGGCAGGGGTGCAATCTATGAGTGTGTTGCTGACCAACGCTTGCTGATCCACACTCCTCCACTTTCGCTTCATTGGAACCCCGGTGTAACATGAGTCTGCAGTGTATATATTCTGCTGAAGCCTGGGGCTGCTGAGCTAAGGGACCTTGGCCAAATCACCAGACTCTCCCAGGCTCTCGGCATCCTCTTTTCCTCATCTGTGGAACAAGGCTAATAATTTCGTATTTTATGTCTATAAAATCAAACTCTCTCGATATATACATATATTTAAAATACTTGAAAGAGCTTTGTAAATGATAAAGTTATAATACACTTTTTAACCAGCTGAGGTGGCAGAAGACTGTATCTCTAACATAAAACTGCCCCTGGGGATATATGAGTTCATATGTAATCTGTCTGCAAAGTCTGTTAGCAAAATACTTAAATACACAATAAATGGTTAATAAATTCAAAAGGCAAATCAAGCAAAGCACTATAAATTGTAGACAGAATTCTTCAGCAGTTTAGGCGTTCGAATGATATATTACTTGAACCTTATGCTAGAAATCGCGAGTGATATTTTAATGACAGTTTTATGCATGCCATCACAGGCCTCCAGAATAAAAGTGCTCTTTAAAGATTAATTATACACACAGTTCATTTCCCTAATAATACTTCAATGAAAACACTTACGTGTATGCATTTCAACCTAAAAGGCCCAGATTAACGGTCCTCCAGCTATAGCTATACTCTTATTTAGAAAGCGTAGAAAGTAATGGAAAAACTCACTATATCCACAGCTATCCATCACTACAAAGAAAAAGCAGAATAAAACTACAAAATTAAAGGCAAATACTGCTGCTTTTCCAAACACAGACTAAATGTTCATAAAAATCCCCTCAGTTTTCCAAACTCACCAACACTCAAAGTAACATAATACCCCTTTCAAACAAACACAAGGATGATTGTATCAACTAAAGCATAACCAAAATCCTGCGATGGAATGCTTATGCTAAAATGTTCTTCATATAGTTATAACTGGACTAATTTTAAAATTAGAATTTTGCAATATAGGATTTCTAAAATATAATTTGGAATTATGAGTGAAAATAAGGGTATGAGAAACACACTAAGTATTTTTGTCTCTTGGAGACTTACTATAATTCTTGTAGCAGGAAAGCCTGCAGAACGTTAACAAAATAAAATCTCTGAAAATCCTGACTATATTTTCAGTTGACTTAAAAAATTGTAACCCCTCAATCTCTCTCTTAAATTATTATTTTAAATAAGTACTTTTACCCTAAATTTCTTCTTTAACAGACCTAGTATTTTCTTGCAACAAAAATCACACTATTGTGGGATATAGGTAATCTTTTCTTTTTAAAGATTACATAACTTCTTTCTAAACGAAGTCCATGTCTGCGGCTAATTCATAACCAATGTAACTGAAAATAGAAATGGAAATGTTATAGAGATTTCCATTTTTTAACAAACATGGAAATTATTTCTCAATTTGAAGAACTGCATCTCAGGAATGACTTCCTTGACAAATTAATCAGAATTATCAAGTAGCAAACATTTCATGCTAAGCCAAAGCCAACTAGGTGAGTCATTCATATTATAACATGTATATATAACCACGTACACTAAAGGCAAAGACAAGAACGAAAGGACTTTTTAAAAGGTCGATAAACTTTACTCACTCCCTTAATATTTTCCAGGTTTAACTGAGGTATAACGATGCATGTGATCCCGGAACCCATGGAAGAGTATCTACCTCAACTACCAGGACCATATCGAGTTCTAGCTTGGAAAAAAAAAAAGCAAAAAACAAACAACAACAACAAAAAAAAACAAAAACCTATCTGAATACGTGTTCTGAAAAGCCCGCAATAATTCCCAATTTATAAGAAGCAAGCAACCACAGAACAGAAAACTCAAGAAAGCACAGCCTTCCACCACCGCTCCCCAGCTAGCCCCCCCTTTTTTTTTTTTTGCTCTTCATTTCCATTCCATAGTTAAATAAGTACACTTATTCCAAAATAAAAGGGGAGAAACCTGTTGGAATGGATTTTTAGAAGATAAATACTCTAGATGAAGCAACAATAAGTTGCTAGGAGGAAGTTGTCGACCCATTCATTTACATACAACCGAAAGAAGATAAACCCACATGTATTCCTATCAGTGAAGATGGAACCTGGTAATTTGCAGGGAAGATGGAATCTCAATCAAATCCCAGACAGCTACTCTCCCAAAGAGAAAAAAAAATAATGCTGTGGCTCTTCACCCAGGCAGCTTCTGAGATGCAGGCTCCGTAACTCGCGAGGTGCGAAAATTCAAATGAAGCCCTGTCGCTCACAAGTGCGGCATCTCCGGGATGAGGGAGGGCTCGGGGACCGGGAAACCCACTCAGACCGCTCCACTTCGCCGAAGAATCCCAAACCACCCCAGGCTCGGGAGTGTGGACTACTCTGCCCAGAGACCCTGGATGAGGCAGCAGAGAGGCCACACAGCAGGCGGGAGAAAACCGCCTCCCGCGAGGTCCCACAGAAACCACGGGGCTGCGGGGCACTCGGGATCCCGGGCCGCGGGCGCGCGGCCAGAGAGGCGGGGTGAGAGCGCGGGGGCGCGGACTCACCTTGCAATGGGGATGGCTGGGCGCGCGCGCCGCCTCTGTTCCTCGGCTTCCGGCCACAGAGTCCCCTTGCAAAGCTTCCCCGCGTAGCGGGAGGGGCCTCGGCGGCCGGTGGCCGGGTTCTTCCGACCCCCCGCCCGCCTCGCCGGCTCCGCCGAGGGTGCCAGCAGCTGCAGGCAGCGCTTCAGCGCTCGCCGCCTCGCCATCCTTGGGGCGAGTCGTCGCCGGGTCACTCCCTTATTATGACCTTCGAATCTCACAGCAGGGCCAGCAGCGGCCTCCCTCATCCTGCCTCTCCAACCCTTACCAAGATGGCCGCCCCTGTGGGCCGGGGCGTCGAAGCCATCTTGGTAAAGGAAGCGCCTGGGGGCATGCAGCCTTCTCCCGGCCTGCCCCGCCCCGCCTTGCGACTCAAACACTCTGCAGGGACCCTCCTAAGACCAAATTGGTTCCCCCCAGCTGTCCTAAGGCAGAGGCTTACTTTCAGATCGCATGAACACATTCCTGGACACCAGCCACAGTTGCTAAAACTAAATGGGATCCTGCAGACCCTTTGATGGACTCTCATAGCCAACTCAATCACAGTCGAGAAGCACTGGAATGCTTCCAGCCTATGTCGCTAGGATCCTGGTAGCGAAGAAACTAAACTGTAATTTGAAGTGTTGTGCAGTAGGTATTGAATATTAGTGGCAGCACTGCATTGTTCACTGTGTGCTCGTTTACTTTTAAAATGATATCACAGCCCCCTGGTACACACGGTTCTCTTCTAAATTTGCATCTTTTTTAACGCTAGGATAACTACGAAAGAGCCTACAGTTGTGATTCTGAGTTTCTTACTGGATTTGCTTTTTAAACTGCAGAATGAAATTAGTTGTTTCAAGAAGTAAAGTTAAGTACAGTCAGATCGAAGTAAAATTCAGCATTGGGTGGTTGGGCAAAAAGATTACAAAAGTCCTCCTGGGGTGTGCCAGGGGTCAAAAAAAAAAAAAGTTCGTCTCTGGGGTTATCTTGGCAAAAAAGAAACCACCACCACAGGTTCTAAATGGAGATAAAACTGGCAGAAAAATGCAAACCAAACTATTCTGCATTTTGAAAGTGAATGTGCCTGTGTGACATTGCAGGAATGTAAAGAACTATATCAAGTGTGGACTTTATCTCCTCAGGCTAGTTTAGAGTGGCTGCTGAACTTAAGCGTGACTAAGAGCTGCTTGCGCCCGGGTGGAGCTGAAACTGCACAAGGTAAATAATACCTTTGTACAACAGAAGAAAAAAAAACTAACTAACAGCATACATGCAAACCCAAAGGGTAAGCTGAAGTTACTACTCAAAAGTTCTTCATAGTGTTCTTGACTAAGCAACGAAGAAGTAATCCTGGCATTTTGGGAGGGCAAGGCGGGAGAATCCTTTGAGCCCAGGAGTTGGAGACCAGCCTGGGCAACATAGCGAGACTTCATCTCTACAAATAATAATTTAAAAAAAAAAAAATTAGACCACCTTGATGGCCCGCACTTGTGATCCCAGCTACTCCAGAGGCTGATGTGGGAGGATCAATTGAGCCTGGGAGATCAAGATCAAGGCCACAGTGAGCTGTGATTACGCCACTACACTCCAGTCTGGGCAACAGAGAAGACCCCATTTCCAAAAAAAAAAAGAAAGGCTGGGCGCGGTGGCTCACACCTGTAATCCCAGCACTTTGGGAGACCAAGGCGGGAGTATCACCTGATGTCAGGAGTTCGAGACCAGCCTGGCCAACATGGCGAAACCCCATCTCAAGTAAAAATACAAAAATTAGCTAGGCATAGTGGAGCGCACCTGTAATCCCAGCTACTAGGGGGGCTGAGGCGGGAGAACTGCTTGAACCCCAGAGATGGAGGTTGCAGTGAGCCGAGATGGGACTCGGCTGGTGGACAGAGCAAGACTCTGTATTTAAAAAAAAAAAAAAAAAAAAAAAAAGCCCTTTGTTCCCCTCACTCCCACTCTTTTTTTTTTTTTTTTTTTTTTTTTTTTTTTTTTTTTTTTTTTAATTCTTGTCCTTTATTGGATAAGGGCTGAGAGAAGCAGACAGACCAGTTGGACATAGTAGATGGGTGTGCGAGGTCAAAGTGCTACCCGAAAGCCAACCAACCCACACTCCCCTGAAATGAATGCTAATCCCCTTCAAACTGTGGGCATCGGATTCACACACAGCCTCTTCCAGGGATAAAAGAAGGGGTTCTTGTAAAGCCTCTTCTTTTCTTTTTTCTTTTTCTTTCTTTCTTTTTTTTTTTTTTGAGACAGAGTCTTGCTCTGTCACCCAGGCTGGAGTTCAGTGGCCGGATCTCGGTTTACTGCAACCTTCGCCTCCCAGATTCTCCTGCCTCAGCCTCCTGAGTAGCTGGGACTACAGGTGCCCACCACCACGCCCGGCTAATTTTTGTATTTTTAGTGGAGATGGGGTTTCACCACGTTAGCCAGGCTGGTCTCGAACTCCTGGCCTCAACTAATTTGCCCACCTGGACCTCCCAAAGTGATGGTGGGCGTGAGCCACTGCCACCCGGCAGCTTCTTGTTTTCTTCCCTCTAGTATGGAGACAAGTTCTGGTTTTCCTAGGACAACTAGCTCTAGTCACAAAGATCTCTTCAGTAATCAAGCATGGTGGAGTGGCAGAGTGAGTGTTCCAAAAGGATAAGAAGAACAGGAGTCTTTCCCAGGCCCCATTACAACCTCAGTACCTGTGAGTGGCATCCCCAGCCCAACCAGAAGTTGACAAAGAGGCATGTACCTGGTGAAAAGATACATATATTTAGAACTAGCCAGCTGGACTCAGTTTAGATGACCCCAATTTTGTTGGCAATATCCCAGTTTTGTTGGGTCAGCAACAAAGGTGATCCCAATTTTGTTGGCAATATCCAAAGCATTGTAATCAGGAGCCAGTGGAGCTTATGCCTTCTTCCTCCATCAGGCCTAATCAGGGCATTGACCTTGGCCACATCAATGTCATAGAGCTTCTTCACAGCCTGTTTGATCTGGTGCTTGATGGCTTTAACATCCACAGTGAACGCAAGTGTTTTGTTGTCTTCTGTCTTCTTCATGGCAGACTCAGTGGGCAGAGGAAACTTGGTGATAGCATAGTGGTCAAGCTTGTTTCTCCTGGGGACGGTCTTCCGAGGATATTTGGGCTGTCTCCTGAGTCGCAGTGTCTTGGGCTGTGGGAAGGTGGTGACATACAGACCTTTTTCTTTGTGGCTGTGGACACCTTGCAACACTGCCTTCTTGGCCTTCAAAGCCTTCGCTTTGGCTTTGGCTTTAGGAGGGGCAGGAGCTTCCTTCTTATCTTTTTGTGCCATCTTGTGGAAAGGGCACTCCCATTCTTTATTGTGAAAAAAATCCAAATATACAGGTAATAGATATGCCTTTTTGTAATACTATTTGAGTAAGTTGCAGACATCAAAATGCTTCACCCTAAATAATTCAGCATATCTCTCCTAAGAATGAGGACATTTGCTTCATAACCACAGTATCATTCCACCTATGAAAGCATCAATTCCCCAATATCACTTAATAATCTGTTTTCAAGTTTCCATGATGTACAATCATGGAATGTCTATAACAGCTGGTTTTTTCTGAGCTAGGATACTACCTACGCTAGTGTGTTGCGTTTATGTATTATATTTAAATAAGAAGCAATCTAAAGTATTCACTCGCTATTCTCTATGCATATCATACAGATATTATAAAGAGACAGATGTTTACAGGATGTTTTTCATTGAGAGCTGGTGCTTTAGAAAAGCATATTTCTGTGTACACCAGAAAAGTCTAGGAGGAATGTCTTTTAATACAACATTGACAGTATAATTGAAGCTGTATTAATTAAACAGTAACATTTGTACTTTGTTAACTCCTGGAATACTACATCAACTTTATGGATTATGTTGGAATCTCTGCTCAACGTGACTTCTAAAGTGTAATTGGTTGGGTTTTTTCTAGATAATGGAAAGAAGCTGTTTAGTATAATAATTTATATCACTCCAGGCAAAACCTCTAGCTTGCCTTGCTTCACTTTACAAAACAAAATGAACATTGCACCCTAAGCATTTTACTCATGGTTTAATTTTAGATCCTGGCCTGCTGAACTGGGCTTTATGTGTCCTTCCCTTTTATGCCACCCCTAGGAAGTCAGACATTCAGAAAATAATAACTATTTGTCTTCTAAGTTGTTACTTAATGTTTACATAAGAAGCAATTTAAAATATTCCCTTGCTAATTTTTGTACATCTCATTGACTTTCTTCCTTACCTGTATTGTTCATTAATTCTGTCAAGAAGAGGGACAGATTTACACAATTCCCTAAAAGTGACTAGTGGCCAATGTAATTTTTTTCTTGGAGACTAGTACTGTATTAAATAGGATTATTTTAACATTTCATAAAGTATCAGGTGCTACTTAAATTACTTCTGGGAAACCACATTTAAAACAATTTTAGCATTGTTTTAAGGTAAGTTCTGTAATCAGTACCATCGTTTTTTCTTCTAGCTCTAGTTTTAAAAGCACAGAGGACTAGAGGACTCATTACTAGAGTATTTTTAATTCAGTGTATATTTATAGTGGCACCTGTGGAATTCAGTTGTGATATTAAGTAATTTGAAATCTAAGCTGTTGGAACTCCAAATTATTTTGAGCCTTAAAAGAATGTGATTATGGGGCCTGAAAAGCAGCTATATCCTAGGCAGCTGTAACCAGGCAGCTGTAAACTTTGTTTCTCTGATTATAGACCTTCTTTCTTATCTGTATTGGTTTGTAAAATGTTGTAAATGACTGAAGAGTGTCAGGAAAAACCTCTTCCCTCTCCATTGTTAATCTTCATTATAGATTAGCCTCCCTCTTACCTTTCTCAGGCAAAGACTTAATGACTATCTCATTATCTTAAGATGAAATGTTAAATACACTCTTTTAAATTGGAAACAAAATGAAAATCCTCTATAAAGAAAACAAGCTGTATGGAAAAGAAAACAAATGAATTAATGTGTTGTAATTCTCAAACCAGCCTTGTATAGAAAAATGTTGTAATACTGTTAAATTTCTTTGTCTTCTTCCTATAAAAGCAAGAACTTAATCTTAACTTCAGAGCACTGACCCCATTTCTCTGGAGTCTGCGTGAGCTGGAATGGCTATTAACCAGCTTTTCGCTTGAATAAACTCTTTAGAACACGATTCTGACCCTTTTCATTATTTCAGGTTGACACATCTAAATGCTGCATTCACTCCCCGTCAAATCAAAAATTGTTTTCCTGATCATTAAGAATCTATAGATAACTACAAACAGCAGTAGATCTTGGGCAGCTAAATTCTTTTTTTTTTTTCCTTGAGATGGAGTCTCTCTGCTCTCAGTCACTCTGTCACCCAGGCTGGAGTGCAGTGGTGCGATCTCAGCTCACTGCAACCTCCACCTCCCTGGTTCAAACAATTCCCCTGCCTCAGCCTCCCAAGTAGCTGGGATTACAGGCGCACGCCACCACGCCCGGCTAATTTTGTTTTGTTTTGTTTTGTTTTGCATTCTTAGTAGAGACGGGGTTTCACCATTTTGGCCAGACTGGTCTCGAACTCCCGACCTCAGGCAATCTACCCGCCTTGGCCTCCCAAAGTGCTGGGATTTTACAGGCATGAGCCACTGCACTTGGCCTGGACAGTAATTTAACTGCTCTGCTGTTTACTACCTCTCCCACCTTGGAAAATACCCCTCCCAATTCCCCAGTCCCCATACCCTTACACCCCAAAATGACCCTAAGTCTGTATGTCTACTTGCAGTTGTAACATTCTGTTACTCTATAAAAAGGTTTTGAGGAAAAATATATGAAGGAACAGTGCAGGTTACAGGGGTTGTAGGAGTATGTTAGACCATGGGTCAGCAAACTAGGAGGGCCAAATCTGATCTGCTGCCTGTTTGTTTAATTCAAACTATTTATTTTTCAGAACATAAAGTCCTCAACATTCATATTATAGCAATGCTTTTTTTTATTGTGGCAAAAAACACATAAAATTTACTATCTTAACCATTTCTAAATGTACAGTTCAGTAGTGTTAAGTATATTCATGTTGTTGTGAAACAATTTGAATCTCTGGACCTTTTTCATCTTGCAAATCTGAAATTGTGCACCCATTAAACAACGACCTCCCCTTCCCCACCAGCCCCTCAGCCTCTGGTATCTACCATTCATCTTTCTGTTTCTATGAATTTGATTACTTCAGAGACCTCATATAAGTGCAATCATACCATATTTGCCTTTTTGTGACTGGCTTATTTTGCTTAGCATAATGTCCTCAAGGTTCATCCATGTTGTAGCATGTGACCGGATTTCCTTCCCTTTTAAGGCTGAATAATATTCCATTGTATGTTATTTTAACACATTTTGTTTATCCGTTCATTCATCAATGGATATTTGGGTTGCCTCCATCAGAAAAAAAAAAAAAATTGGAGACCAGTATAGTTAATTGACTCAATTCAGCATGGCTGAGGAGGCCTCAGGAAACTTACAATCATGGCAGAAGGAAAAGCAAACATGTCCTTCTTCACATGGCAGCAGGGAGAAGAAGAATGAGTGAAAGGGGAAAAGCCCCTTGTAAAACCATCAGATCTCGTGAGAACTCACTATCTTGAGAACAGCATGGAGGTAACCACCCCCATGATTCAATTACCTCCCACTGGGTCCCTCCCATGACACGTGGGGATTATGGAAACTACAAGATGAGATTTGGGTGGGGATACAGTCAAACCGTATCAATAATATATAAAGAATCAAGCCCTCCATAAATAGTTATTAGTAGTACTATTATTGTTGCAGGTCCCATCCTCCAGGGAAACCTTCTTTGATTGCTCTCAATGATCTCTCTCCTCTGAATTCCAGGAAAAGCCATTGTGCTGATCGCTTGGCTTTATTATACACTGCTTTGTATTATTGATATTGTGAGTTTGAATCTCAGTGCACGAACTTATACATGCCCAAAATATCTAATTTCTTCACATTCTAGATATCAAATTAATTTCAACCTTTAGTCTCTATCCCACCAAAATGGCTGTCAATTCAACTTAGGGGACTTCCCTGAATTGTGCCATTCTGTGACTCCTGCAGTGATATGGCATTAGAGGAGCCTCCTAATCTACTGTCCATCCAGGTTACCACTTAATGTCCCAGCCCTCATCACCTTGATTCGTGGCTGTGCTTCATAGCCTGCCATGCCTAGGGAATCTTTGAGTTGGGAGAATAAGGTTAAGGATGCAGCATCTCTGGGGTCTGACATGGCCATTCACCCTGGAGTCCAGCCACATCACTGGTGTTTTTTCATCTGAAAAATAGTATTATAATAATAATAAGAGTTATTAAGAGAATAGTATTCGCAACTGTGGGAGACAGCTGACACAAGAAAATAACTAAAAATTAAACTCCTTTGCTGCTTAAGAGTAGTTTCACATACTGTCATTGTGACACCACACTTTGAATTTCATCTAGAATTTATCAGAAACTGGAAAATACAGGCTAGGCAGATAATATAGTATTTCCATTGTGAGAAAAGTAATATTTATCTTACTAATAATTGGCCAATTTCTTTCTTTTCCTTTTTCTATTTTTTTAAATCTAAAAGACTCAGAATATGATCTTCAAAATGTAAACTCTAAGCCCCGGGTAGTTAAACTTGATAACTAATGCTGATTAGTTTGGTGATTTAAAAAATATAAATTATAGCTTTTTAGAAATGCTATTTTCCATATGGATTAATATCCACAAAAATACAGGGGAGAGCTTCAAAAATGAAGGGATTAGTCCACCATCATTATCATCTATTCCACCTTGAAAAATTCTGTGCCTTCAAGAACATGTAAGTACCCAGCACTAAGATAATACAAGTGAGTGTGCTACTTTTCATCACAACAATGAATGTTTAGATGTATTTTTAAAATAAAAAAAGACAAGAAATTAGTAAAAGAGGAACTACAGTAGCCAATACATATTTTATGATTAAGAATTATTAGACTTTCAGGCTGGATGTGGTGGCTTACACCTGTAATCGAACCCTTTGGGAGGCCAAGAAAGGAGGATAGCTTGAGGCCAGAGTTTGAGACCAGCCTGAGCAACATAGCAAGACCCTGTCTCTAAAACAAAAACAAAACAACACAAAACCATTAGCCAGGCGTGGTAGTGCACACCAGCTACTCGGAAGGCTGAAGCAGGAGAGTCACTTGAGCCCAGGAGTTCGAGGTTACAGTGAGCTCTGATCATGCCATAGCACTCCAGCCTGAGCAACAGAATGAGACCCTGTCTCTGAAATAAATAAATAAATGATTAGACTTCAGTTTTAATCTTTGTTAATTAGCTTATCCAGAGAAATTCATTGCTAAATCAACCGGGAGAATTTTGAGAAAACCCACCCTGGTTTTCTCCATTGAAAAAGGATCCCACCTATACCTAAGTCATTCAAAAATATGAATCTTTGTGTGAATCTTCATGGAAGGATGCCATTTAGGAAAAATCACTCATTGTTTTGTTCTCTTAGATTTTTTCTCGCATTCCCATGTCGCTGAATTACATAGTTATCGTATGATTGGAACTTAGAAAAAAGAACCAGACATTTTTCAAAATCTAAACACTGAAGACTGACTGTTAATGTTGAAGGCATTAAATCTTGTTTATCCTCCTCACCCCAGCTAAGCAAATAAACTATTTCATGAATGTTGAGGCCCTCAGATAGCTATTGCTGTCCTCATGATTTGAGAGATTAATTGGTCTTCTTTTTAGATTCAGCCTACTGCCCAAAGAACCTCAACTCAATTCCTTCCCATTATGGTGATTTGCTTGTGCTGCTTGGTTGGATGTGGCCACCTCTGACAATTGTTGCTATTTGTGGCAGTGAGTGTAGCTCTGGCCAGGCTTGCCACTCGCATGTACAGGACCCAGGGTAAGAGTACTGAGCCCACATGCCCCATGTCTAGTTATTTAAAGGGAATAAAGCAGGCTGAACAACTGTTAAGTGCAAGATATTTGGTCCTCCTACGTTGACAGATACACCTTCATAAGGATAGACTGAGTTCTCAGACTCTTCAGAATTTGTGTCTTCAAGGCTTTGTCCTGTTCAGTGGCAGCCTGGAACTTATCCATGCAGACCCTTCCCATTGTCTAAGTTCAGCCTGTCTCTGTCTGTTCAGGTTGCTATAACAAAATACAATAAACTGGATGGTTTACCAACAATGGGGATTTTTTTCCTTCACAGTTCTGGAGGCTGGGAAGTCCAAGATCAAGGCACTAACTGGCTGGTTCAGTGTCTGGAGAAGGGTCGCTTTCTGGTTCATAGATGAATACTTCTCACTGTATCCTCACATGGTAGAAGGCACAAGGGAGCTTTTTGCAGGCTGTTTTTATAAGGGCATTAATCCCCAGTCACCTTTCAAAGACCCTACCTCCTGATACCATCCTCTGTTCGGTTAAGATTTCAACATATGAATTTGGGGGACACAAACATTCAGACCATAGCACCATTTATCCCCAACAAAGAGCTGTCCCTTGGCCATCCCTAGGCCTAGGGGTACATACAGCAGTGTTGCCTCCTGACCTTAGTAGGATGGACCTGGGAAACATTTTGGTACAGGCCCTGGAAGCAGACTTGGAACCTTCTGAACAATACCCCAAATTCCTGGATACCTGAAGAGTGGTTGGGGAAGGAGCTGGGACTCCAAGTGCGCATGTCCCCTTGGCACACGTGGGGAGAAGCACAGCCAAAGGAGGCCAGAGTAGGTTCTCAAGGGCAGGCCTTGGAGCAGGGGTCCTCTTACCTGGCTCTAAAGGAGTTCTGCTCTGAGACTTTAGCATGTTCTGAATTGTACACACAGCCAATCCAGAGTCAGAAACTGAACCTCATGTGTTTATACATCAAAAAAGTTCACTTCCAATGCTCAATCATGTGACTCTGCCATCGGTGATCAGTTAACACAAATTTTAGAAGGAGGCCAGGCACTGTGGCTCAAACCTGTAATCCCAGCACTTTGGGAGGCCGAGGTAGCTGTTTCGCTTGAGTCCAGGAGTTTGAGACCAGCCTGGGCAACGTGGCAAAACCCTGTCTCTACAAAAAATACAAAACTTAACCGGGGATGGTAGTGTGCACCTGTAGTCCCTGCAACTCAAGAGGCTGATGTGGGAGGATCATTAGAGCCTGGGAGGTGGAGGTTGCAGTGAGCTGAGATCGTACAACTGTACTGCAACCTGGACAACAGGAGACGCTGGCTCAAAAAAAAAAAAAAAGGAAAAAGAAAGAAGAAAACAATAAATTTTAGAAGGAGCCCTCCAACTCATGTAAAATTGCCAAATACATTTCCAGCACAGTGTTAATTCAACTACAATGGCATTTATTATGAACAGAGGAAGAATAGACTATTGCTTTCTTCCCTACAAAGAATGGACCAAACCCCTCAGGTATATCTGAATCTCCACAGATTGAGTAATTAATGAGGGCTACTTGTCCCAGCACTTACCATTTACAATTGAATTCCCAAGTCCCCAACCACAAACAGGTGTATATCTGCTACCTGCTTCCAATGTGGGGACCGTGATACTATTTTATTATAGGCATGGCTGTCAAATGTAATTGGACAAAAAAGAATGATCATAGACTAAGTGGGGAGAACCAGCAAATCCTCTCTGTTTAGATTCTTCCGAGCTCTTCTTCTGCCCAGCATTCTGTGTGTACACACACACACACACACACACAGAGTTCTTGGCTCATAACTCCCATAGCCCTTGTTATCATGTTGGGGTGCTTTAGGCCTCAGAGAACAGAATCTCTCTCTCTGATCTCCTCCTACCCTCCTTTCACCTAACCAAGGCAGGACTTCAATCTGATTGTAGGTCAGAAGACCCTCATTTCGGAAACGGTCCTGCCTGATACCCTGGAGGAAGGAATGCCACGCAGAAGAGCACAGAAGAACCTAAACAGACAGGATTTGCTGAGTTTCCCCACCCAGTCTATGAGTATTAGATCATTCCTTTTTTTTTTTTTTTTTTTTTTTTTTCTGAGATGGAGTTTTGCTTTTGTTGCCCAGGTTAGAGTGCAATGGTGTGATCTCAGCTCACCACAACTTCTGCCTCCCGGGTTCAAGCAATTCTCCTGCCTCAGCCACCCAAGCAGCTGGGACTACAGGCATGTGCCACGCACCTGGCTAATTTTGTATTTTTAGTAGAGATGGGGTTTCTCCATGTTGGTCAGGCTGGTCTCGAACTCCTGACCTCAGGTGATCCGCCCATCTCAGCTTCCCAAAGTGCTAGGATTACAGGCATGAGCCACCGCACCTGGCCTGGATCTTTCCTTTTTTTGTCCAATTACATTTGACAATCATGCCTATCCACCGAAGTCTCCATAGAAGGCCTAAGAGGACAGGGTTTGGATAGCTTCTGGATAACTGAACACATGGAGGTCCCTGGAGGGTGATGAGTCCAGGGAGTTCATGGAAGCTCCACGCCTCTTCTCCCATACTTCACCCTGTGCATCTCTTCATCTGTGTCCTTTGTAATATCCTTTATAATAAACCAGTAAATGTGTTTTCCTGAGTTCTGTGAGCCACTGTAGTAAACTAATCAAACCCAAAGAGTGGGTCGTGGGAACCCCAACTTGAAGCTGGTTGGTCAGACATTCTACACACCTGGACTTGTGACTGGTGTCTGAAGTTGGTGGGCAGTCTTGGGGACTGAGCTTTCAATCTGTGGGATCTGACTTTATTTCCAGGTAGACATAATCCAGAATTGGATTGCAGCTGATGTCTGTACAGAATTGATTGCTTGCTAGCTGGTGGAGAGAATTCTTCACATACTTTGGGGTCACAGAAGTCTTCTGTGTTGATTGTTGCTGTTGTTGAGAGAAAAAAATAGGAAAAAAGCACTCTGCATGAGTGTGGTTTTTTTCATTAACAGAGACTGAGAATATTGTTCTCTGTAGCAAACCGAATAATCCCCATCACCACCAACAACCAAATATCCACTTCCTAATCCCCAGAATCTGTGAATGCTGCCTTATATTGCAAAAGAGATTTTGCAGAGTGATTAAAAACCTTGAGATGGAGAGATTAGCCTGGATTATCCAGATGGATCTGGGACCTAAATGTAATCACAAGGTTCTTAAAAGAGGGAGGCAAGAGGGTCAAAGGGGGAAAGGGGCAATGTGACAACAGCACAGAGATCGGAGCCAATGCATGCGAGCAGCCTCTAGAAGCTGAAACAGGCAAGGAACAGATCCTCCCTGAGAGCCTCTAGAAGGAACCAGTCCTGCTGACTACCTTGACTGTAGCCCAGTGAAACAGATTTCAGATTTTGGTCTGCAATCAGAACTGTTGTGTTGTTTCAAATCACCAAGTTGATGGTAATTTGTTTCAGCAGCAATAGAAAGCTAACACAGTTTCCTTTAAGCAATCTTTGAAGTCTGATAATGATACATAAAATATTTGTCAAATTAATATAACATTAATAAGTAGGCACAGGACTATAGATCTCAACTCCATACCGTGATCTCTAGATTGAGCTAGAACTGTGGCAAAACATTTTACCTTTGAATTTCATGTTTACATGTTATTGCTGTCACAGTCTCTCCTCAGCCTCCCTGTTCACCGTGAAGCCTATATGTCAACTGCATGCACATCTGAGCTTATGTACATGTTTTTTCTTCTGATTGGGTTTTATTCCTGGCCTTTACATCCCTCAACACTCAAATCAAGAATTATCACCTTTGAGAAGCTGTCCCACCTTCCCAAAGCAGAATGGTCATCTCTGCCTTGGTGCTTTTGTAGAAATGTAAAGTAGTTGTTGTCACATGCATCCATGTGAAGAGACCACCAAACAGGCTTTGTGTGAGCAACAAGGCTGTTTATTTCACCTGGGTACAGGCGGGCTGAGTCCGAAAAGAGAGTCAGCAAAGGGTGGTGGGATTATCATTAGTTCTTAAAGGTTTTGGGATAGGCGGTGGAGTTAGAACCAATGCTTTGTGGACAGGGGGTGGATCTCACAAAGGACATTCTCAAGGGTGGGGAGAATTACAAAGAACCATCTTAAGGGTAGGGGAGATTACAAAGTACATTGATCAGTTATGGTGGGGCAGAAACAAATCACAATGGTGGAATGTCATCAGTTAAGGATGACATTGTGGATTTTTTTTTTCTTTTTTTATGAGACAGAGTCTCACTCTGTTGCCCGGGCTGGAGTGCAGTGGCAAGATCTCGGCTCACTGCAAGCTCCATCCCCTGGGTTCACGCCATTCTCCTGCCTCAGCCTCCCGAGTAGCTGGGTCTACAGGCGCCTGCCACCACGCCCGGCTAATTTTTTGTGTTTTTAGTAGAGACAGGGTTTCACCGTGTTAGCAAGGATGGTCTCAATCTCCTGACCTTATGATCCGCCCACCTCAGCCTCCCAAAGTGCTGGGATTACAGGTGTGAGCCACCGCTCTCAGCTCTTTTGTGAATCTTCAGTTGCTTCAGGCCATATGCATGTATACGTGCAGGTCACAGGGGATATGATGGCTTAACTTGGGCTCAGAAGCCTGACAGTTATCAAATTACATTGTGACTATTTGTTTCCATTTCTGTTTCCCAAATCAGAATGTGAATGCAAATATGCATATGCAAATACTCTATGATCCATATTTATACAACTAGTACCTACTTCTCTGCTTGGCACAGACACTCCTATCTATGAACTGAATAAAGAGATGAATGACTATTCCCTGAATTCTGAAGAGCTTACCTGGAGGTGGGCAGGGATGGGAAGTGGGGAGGGATAGAGGTAAAGGACAAGGCAACAGGAAATTCATGGTTCAGCAAGACATTCAGAGTCTTGGAGAAAAAGATGGGGCTGATTTGTGTGATGATTCAATTTGAGGCTATCCTCAGATGCTCATTACACATGCAATTTAGCATCTCTCTTGACCTTGCTTCAAAGTCAGTTTCTAAGTGGAGTTAACAGTATGTGCTACCTCACACAGCAATCTGCTGATTAGAAGCTCTTAACTGGGGTAGATGGCAAGCAGCCACACACGATTTGTCAGCTCTGCATCCTTGCATGGCTCTAGGCAGAGGCTGACAACTTTAGGATTTAATAGTAGCTGTTTGACAACTCTGTCCTTTTAGACCATTCAGAGTAACAGCTCATAAAAGTATCTACATTTAGTTTTCCTTCTTAGGCATAAAAGTACCCTCCCTCTACCCCTCAAGTACTCCAGATATATCGTCCCTTTATCTTGATCCAAAGTACAAAGGACAAACCTACGCTGAAAACCCTCTTTCAGTGGAAATGAGGCTGTCAATTTCACACACCTAGAAAACCTATGAAATCATACTTTTTGCAATACATAGACTGATGTTAATTTACGGTGTGTCTTTGATCATGCATCACTCCTCATGATGTAGTTAACTCTGTGTGCTCCTTTCCTGTTTTATACTATATATCTGTGTTGGTTTAGAATTTTACATTTGAGATACAGCTTATTTTTTAAGGTACCACTTACTGTATATTTTCCATGTGCCAGACACTATGCTAAGTGCTTTACAATTCTCATTGAATCCTCATAACAAATTCAGGCACTGAGCATTATTACACCCTTTTTATAGATGGGGAAGCTGAGATTTACGGAGGTAATTAGCTTTTTCCTTAAGGTTACTGGGATGTGGAGGTAGGACTCGGGTTTATGCCTATTGGATGGAGAGTTTCGATCTTCTTTCTTGCTTTCCACAAGTCTAATGTGACATTAAATTGCCAAAGAAATGCCACTGAGCAATTAACAATAGCCTGTGGGGAGAAATTTTTCAATGTAACCCTTACTTCCAAAGTCAAAATTTCCCTTGGAAACCAAGTGCAGTGCTGTGGACTGAATTATGTTCCCCTCAATTCCTATGTTAAAGCTCTATCCCCCAATGTGACTATATTTGGAGAAAGAGTCTTCAGGAGATAACTAAGGTTAAATGAGGTCATAAGTGTGGGGCTTTAATCCCATAGGACTGTGGCCTTATAAAAGAGAGAAAGAGTCTGGGCACGGTGGTTCACACCTGTAATCCCAGCACTTTGGGAGGCCGAGGTGGGTGGATTACCTGAGGTCAGGAGTTCGAGACCAGCCTGGTCAACGTGGTAAAACCCAGTCTCTACTAAAAATACAAAAATTAGCCAGCACGGTGGCAGGCATCTGTAGTCTCAACAATTCTGGAGGCTAAGGCTGGAGAATCACTTGAACCTGGGAGGCGGAGGTTGCAGTGAGCTGAGATCATGTCACTGCACTCCAGCCTGGGCAACAGAGCAAGGCTCTGTCTCAAAAAAAAAAAAGAGAAAAAGATACAGAGAGAGAGATTCCCCCACTCTAACTCTCCCTGCCTGGCATGTGAGGACAGTGGGAAGTCAGCAGTCTCAGAGCAAGGAAGAGAGTCATCACCAGAAACTGACCATGCTAGCACCCTGACCTCTAGAACTATGAGAAAATAAAAGACTGTGGTTTATGCCATACAGTTTGCGGATTTTTATTACTGCAGCTTTAGCAGACTAATGCACAAAGGACCACCATCTTGGTGGTCCAAGGTAACATATATTTACATCTTAGTGGACAGAGTTGTGTATTACGTGTGTTCAAAGTTTCTTCAGCCTCAAGGACTGGTGGTTAAATCACTTATAAAACAAATTAGTCTCTATTTTATTTATTCATTTATTTATTTATTTATTTTTGAGATGGAGTCTTACTCTGTCGCTCGGCTGGAGAGCAGTGTTGCAATCATAGCCCGCTGCGGCCTCAAACTCCTGGGCCCACAGGTCCTCCTGCATCAGCCTGCCAAGTAGCTGGGACTACAGGCATGTACCACCATGCCCAGCTAATTTTAAAATATTTCATAGAGTTTTTAAATTTTTAAAAAATGTTTGTAGGCCGGGCAAGGTGACTCACGCCTGTAATCCCAGCACTTTAGGAGGCCAAGGTGGGCGAATCACGAGGTCAGGAGATCGAGACCATCCTGGCTAACACCATGAAAGCCCATCTCTACTAAAAATACAAAAAATTAGCTGGGTATGGTGGCAGGCGCCTGTAGTCCCAGCTACTGGGGAGGCTGAGGCAGGAGAATGGCGTGAACCCAGGAGGCGGAGCTTGCAGTGAGCCGAGATTGCTCCACTGCACTCCAGCCTGGGTGACAGAGCGAAACTCCGTCTCAAAAAAAAAAAAAAAAAAATATTTGTAGAGTCTTGCTATCTTGCTATGTTTCCCAGGCTGGTATCAAATTCCTAGCCTCAAGCCATCCCCCTGCCTTGGCTTCCCGAAGAGCTGGGATTACAGGCGTGAGCCACTGGGCCTGGCCTCTATTTTAGTTCTTGAAGTTAGAGAGAGAGCAAAGCTAGAGGCCTAAGGACTCCCTATATCCAACTGAGCCAAAAGTGAAATATAGGCTTATAATGTACATGTAAATGTACATTAGGGGAAAATTAGCAGAAATGATAATGTTCTGTAGAAATTCAAATTAACCTATGACCCCTACTCATGTTCTGTGCCATCATTAAGATGAAATTTTGTGGATTCAGTTTTATTTATTCCTTATTTTGCTTTATTAGGGGTATATGGTATCCTGCAACCTGATGTTTCTATGGAAGTATAAAGATTTGTGAAAGGTTTTCCAAGGCAACCACAGTGAACTTACAGAATGTCTCAGATTCTCAAGGATTGTTCTGAGATTCCCTCTTCAGTTGGTCTTGGTTCCTACAAGAAGCTGCTCAACTTTCCAAAGAGCAAAAATCATAGACTTCAATGGTTTCTGCAGATGTCTATGGGTAAGCCCATCTGGTTGCATAAAAAATACTTGAGAAGTTTGCTCAAAATACAGACAGATGGGCCTAAGTTCAGAGGAGGTCTCAGTAATAACAACAATAATAACAGCTAATACTTACATAGTATTGACTATCGGCCCAACTCTGTTCTAAGCACTTTACGAACGTTTACTCATTTAACCTGCCCAGAAATCCTGTGAGGTAAATATGATTATCGTCATCATCATCATCTATCAATAAGGCAACTGAGGCACAGATAGATTAAGGAACTCACCCAAGGTCACATCACCAGTCAGGGCAGGTCCAGGTTTGAACATAAGCTATCTGACTCCAGTCTGCACTTTAACCTCTATGCTGTGCTCTTCATATCTGTATTGTAGTAAGTTTTCCAGGTAATTCTGATGTGCAGCAAGGTTTGGAATGCTGAAAATTCTCATCTGATGTATGAATCTTCTTCTTTTGCAACTTCTTACCTGGCAGTCTCTCAGCTAGGATTGGAAGCCAGCCACCTCAGGATAGCCTATTCTTTTTTTTTTTTTGAAATGGAGTTCCACTTTGTTGCCCAGGCTGGAGTGAAGTGGCACGACCTTGGCTGACGGCAATCTCCACCCCCCAGCGATTCTCCTGCCTCAGCCTCATGAGTAGCTGGGACTACAGGTGTGTGCCACCATGCGTGGCTAATTTTTGTATTTTTAGTAGAGATGGAGTTTCATCATGTTGGCCAGGCCAGTCTTGAACTCCTGACCTCAAGTGATCCACCCGCCTCAGCCTCTCAGAGTGCTGGGATTACAGGTGTGAACCACCATGCCCGGCCCTATTCTATTTTTTATATAATCCTAGGCGTTAACTATTGCATCCTCTGCTCTATGGAGACTAAGTCTGAGCCTGAGAAGAAACGTGATGGGATGGAGAGTATGGACTTGGGGGTCAGTAAGGCAGTATATTGGAGTTGGCTCATACTGACTTGGAAGAGCTGTTTATGTGCATCTCTTCCTAGCACTGTGTTTAATGATGCCATGTTGGGAGCTTGAAACCAACCTTAATAAAAGTATTTACACCACAGAAATCAGCAAACACTACAAACCAGGGCTTCTTTTTCCCCAGACAGCTGGTAGCTAAACATGTAGCAGCATGTGGCTAAATGTATGGCACAATTCCCATCTCAGCCACCTATTGTCTACATTACATCAGCCACATTCTTCAAACTCTCCAAGCCTCAGTTTTCTCATTTATAAAAATGAAAGGAATGGCCTGGCACGGTGGCTCATGCCTGTAATCCCAGCACTTTGGGAGGCCGAGGCGGGCGGATTGCCTGAGCTCAGGAGTTCACAACCAGCCTGGGCTACATGGTGAAACTCTGTCTCTATTAAAAAATACAAAAAATCAGCCAGGCGTGGTGGCACATGCCTGTAGCCCCAGCTACTCGGGAGGCTGAGGCAGGAGAATTGCGTGAACCTGGGAGGCAGAGGTTGCAGTTAGCCAAGATCGTGCCACCATACTCCAGCCTGGGCGACAGAGCAAGACTCCATCCAAAATACATAAATAAATAAATAAATAATAAATAAATAAATAAATAAATAAATAAATAAATAAAAATTTAAAAATGGAAGGAATTACATCTATGGGAATCAAATGAGATAAGAAATGTGGAAGCCTTTGGCTTAGTGTTGAACAAATGAATGAAGACCAGGCACTTTACAAATGTTCTTTCCACTTTTTCTTTCCACTTCCCAATTATTCCCAAACAGTTTAACTGTTTAGTTGACATCTCTCATATTTTTTCTTGTTTTCTGTTTTCCAAGCTCAATTGTCTTTGAATTACTATTCATTTGCTGGTGTTTTCAGACCCTTTTTTGTATTTCTGGATATGTCAGAGTTCATCACAATCTGCAAGGGAAGCTCTCAGTGCTCCCAGTGTGGGCAGCTGGCCTCTTGTTCCAGCTCTGCCTGTCAGCATCACCACTCCCTGCAGCTCTGTGGCCTGCATCAGACACTTCTGCTGCCTCTGGGTACCATTACTGATGCACCAGAGCCCAAGATGGGTCAGAGTTCTGTGGCAAAGCCGGAAAACCACTCGTATTCCCACATGGTTAATTATTTTCTACAAGTACCAAGGACATGTTGCTTAGAAACCCCAAGGCCCCCAGAGTCCTGAAGAGTTTTGGCGAAATTGCTGTTTTAGTAGTTTTACTTACAACCTCTAAGAATCAGGTGTAAATTTGTGCGTGGAGTGTGGGTGTTGGGGTGGGGGATTGTTGTCTTAGTCAAGAGATAAATTTCAGTGACAAGCAAAACATATGCCCAGATAACTCCTTCTGTCAACAATTAAGGCTTTGTAACTGGGCCACGTTTAGCTGCCTATTCTTTTCCACTTTCTCTCCCATGAGGCTCATTTGTCTGTCAGCCAGCTAGACACATACATATCTATCTGAATTCCAGAGGTGAAACAAACAGACTCAGCCTGGGGCCTTGCCCATAAAATTTCTCTGAAAGAGCTGAATACCATCTCATGTGCAGCTGGATGTGCAGAATGGACAGGGAGGATGTCTTTTCCCAGATAGGACACTATAGTTTTACAAAAGTCACCTAAGATTGACTTACTTTTTTTAGTCATCATACTATTGATTTGCTTATATAAACTGAACTTGCAATTATGGGGAAAAAAATTGCTTTTAGGTTGTTTAGTCCTGTCTTCTACTAATCTCATATTGGTACAGTTGATTATTTAAACATAAATGGAGAGCTTTCATACCTATGAAATCTTAATGTAATACATTAGGTCCATCATCCTAGCCTCTTTTTTTTTTTTTTGAGACAGAGCCTTGTTCTGTCACCCAGGCTGGAGTGCAGTGGTGCAATCTCAGCTCACTGAAACCTCCACCTCCTGTGTTCAAGCAATTCTCCTGCCTCAGCCTCCAGGGCAGCTGGGATTACAGGCATGCGCCAGGAGGCCAGCCAATTTTTGTATTTTCAGTAAAGACGGTGTGTCGCCACGTTGGCCAGGCTGGTCTCAAACTCCTGACCTTAGGTGATCCACCGGCCTCGGCCTCCCGAAGTGCTGGGATTGCAGGCGTGAGCCACCGCGCCTGGCCATCCTAGCCTTTTGAGGGCATTTTAGGTACCATTTTTTTCTCCATAAGGTATTCATTCATATGGGAACAAAAAAATCTGTTTTTACTGAAAGATATAAAAGGGAAGGACCTCACAGAAAACTGGACAAATGTTTAGCAGTTGGGATACAGATATAGCTCTAAACATCTTTGGTAATCCCAAACTGGCCCAAACATCTTTAGTAACTGAGAGCTAGTTCAAATACCGGCAACACCCCCATTTTTTAGGTCCTACATTTGTATTTGTTCCCCTCTCTATCTGCTTTTCCATTAACCCTGCTTCTATTGCTCCCTGTGCAGCTGTTTACTTCTACTGCCTTCCCTCTATATTTTAGATTCAAAATGCCCTTAATATGAATTTGATTAATACAAATGTGATAGTTACAATCTGTAGCACACTGTTGGGCAGATTTTTCATGCAGACCACTCCAAGGCTACTTCTCTGCCATGACTAGCCTAATAGATGATTTGGATAGAATAGCAATTCCTGGTCCCCTTGGATGTGGCCAACATAATAGGGTCACTTGACAAAAATATATTCATTCATTAATTCAACAGATGTGAATTGAGCACCTGTTGTGTGCCAGATGTTGTTATAGTGCTGGTGATACAGACTCTGACCCTCTGTTCAGAGATTACTTATTCTAATGGGAAGGAAAGACAATAAACAAGTTTTTTTTTGTTTTGTTTTGTTTTTGTTTTTGTTTTTGTTTTGAGACAGAGTCTCGCTCTGTCACCCAGGCTGGAGTGCAGTGGCGAGATCTCGGCTCACTGCAAGCTCCACCTCCCGGGTTCATGCCATTCTCTAGCCTCAGCCTCCCAAGTAGATGGGACTACAGGCACCCGCCACCACGCCCGGCTAATTTTTTGTATTTTTAGTAGAGATGGGGTTTCACCGTGTTTGCCAGGATGGACTCGATCTCCTGACCTCATGATCTGCCCGCCTCGGCCTCCCAAAGTGCTGGGATTACAGGCGTGAGCCACCACGCCTGGCCAATAAACAGGTTTAAAAATAAGGCCGGGCACCGTGGCTCATGCCTGTAATCCCAGCACTCTGGGAGGCCAAGGCAGGCAGACCACGAGGTCAGGAGTTCGAGACTAGCGTGACCAACGTTGTGAAACCCCATCTCTACTAACAATACAAAAATTAGCCAGGTGTGGTGGCACATGCCTGTAATCCCAGCTACTGGGGAGGCTGAGTCAGGAGAATCACTTGAACCCAGGAGGAGGAGCTTGCAGTGAGCCGAGATTGCACCACTGCACTCCAGCCTGGGTGACAGAGCAAGACTCTGTCTCAAAAAAAAAAAAAAAAAAAAAAAGTAATAATAATAACAATAATAATTCAGTGATAAATGCCATTAGGTAAAAAATAAGGCAAGAGATGGAGAGACCAGGGTGGAGAGAAGAGAACTAATAGGGTTGACAGGAAAGGTCTCTTTGAAAACATAAAATTTAAACTGGGATTCACAGTATGAACAAAGGAGTTACTCTGGTCAAAATCTTTGTACCCGCATTCCAGCACATTCTGGCAAAAACTTGGGTGCAGGAATGAGGTCGGTGTTAGGAAACAGAAAAGCCAGAGTGGTGAACCTCATGAGGAATGGGGAGAGTAGCAGAAACCAGTTGGAGAGGTAGGCAGGGCCCAATCATCAGGAAGTTTGGCTTTTATTTGCAGTGCACTAGAAGGCTGGTTGAGTTTTAAATGTGGGAGATGTGTTGGAGGTGGGAGACCATCTGGTTTTAACAGAGGTGGGAATACAGTAGCATCAGAAGGCACTGGCTGGAGCTCTTTTCTTCAAGGCGCTTGGGCCTGGTGGGAACTTAGGTTTCACAAATTGTCCAGTCATCTGGAAGGTTCTATCCCTCCACCTTTTTGTCATTTGTAAGCATACTTTCAGTGTTCTCATTGGGGTTATGACACAAACATTGCTTCAGAGGGTGGGGCTAAAGCTGCCAAAGATGATGATAGGAAGATAGGGATTTCACAGCCAGTCAGAGTGCCCCCTGGAGGACAAAAGGCAATCTCCCAGCTTTCCTCCTCAGATGACCTCACCCCTTCGGTTTCCAAAACTGAAAGATGAAAAATCAGCTTGAACGGAAGAACAAGGCAGCCATGCTGTGAGTCAGTCTGGGAAGAAGAGGACAAAGAAAGATAAAGCCAGCCACAAAGCTATCAGGAAGCATTGTCTGTCCCAGGGTCTTGCAGCAGCTGTAAAATGCCATAATGTCCCCCTCTTTGAGTGACTATTACTTTCTTTCCAGTGATGCTTCTAATCCATGTTATAATTCCCATCTTTCACTGGGGATCCTAAATGCTAGGCTACCCTCACCTCATGGCAGCACCCAGCCCCTGGACTACCCCCACTTCTCATAAACCCGCTGTAGAAACAGCACCCACTGCCCAGGCGTGGAGGCTTACGCCTGTAATACCAGCACTTTGGGAGGCCAAGTCTGGCAAATCATGAGGTCAGGAGTTACAGACCAGCCTGGTCAATATGGTGAAACCCCATCTCTACTAAAAGTACAAAAAAAAAAAAAAAAAAAATAGCTGGGTGTGGTGGTGCACACCTGTAATCCCAGCTACTCAGGAGGCTGAGGCAGGAGAATTGATTGAACCTGAGAGGCAGAGGCTGCAGTGAGCTGAGATCGCGTGACTGCACTCCAGCCCGGTTGACAGTGCAAGACTCCATCACACACACACACACACACACACAAAAAGAAATAGCACCCACTGCACAGCTGATCCCCACTTCCCTTCTGGCATCCTCAGCATCCTTCAGAGGGGACCCAAAGATGCCCCTTTCTCTCCTCTGTTGGAGTCAGTAAATCTGGTTTCATCAGACCACAGATGCGCACCTGCTGGTCTCAATCCCTTCGGCTCAGTCTGTTCCCTCCCTGCTTCATTTCTCTCATCACATTGAATAGGGTCATGGTGAGATAGTCATATAGTTTTGAAACCAAGATCCTGGAATTTGGGATTGCAAATGGTAAAGACACTTCCCCTCGCATGTCTGTATTTTGTACTTTTTGACTAGGGGAGTTGGCAATGACACTGCTGGTTTTGCTTGGGAAGAATGGGGCTGTGTCCCAGGGTGCTTCTTAGAAGCCCATGATCTCACACCCTCCCACCAGGATTCCTGTGCCTGTTGACAATTTGCCTCAACGTACAATATTTAGTCTTTGTTTTAAAACGACTCTAATTTTGTATAATAAAGCTCCAATGGCTACCAGCTGATGTTAACTTGTAAGATCTCTACAGAGTTAGCAAAATGGCCAGCAAGAATGTCAAAGCTCCTACCAGTCCCTGTCACTTCAGGAATGTTTATGCCTTTTTCTTTTCGTTTCTTTTCTTTTATTTTTTGGAGACACAGTCTCATTCTGTCACCCAGGCTGGAGTGCAGTGGCACAATCTCAGCTCACTGCAACTCTGCCTCCTGAGTTCAAGCAATTCTTCTGCCTCAGCCTCCTGAGTAGCTGGGATTACAGGCATGTGCCACCATGTCTGGCTAATTTTTGTATTTTTAGTAGAGATGGGGTTTCTTTATGTTGACTAGGCTGGTCTCGAACTCCTGGCCTCAAGCAATCTACTTACCTCAGCCTCCCAAAGTGCTGGGATTATGGGCATGAGCCACCACACCCGGCTAGGATTGTTTATACCTTCTTAAAGTAATGACAGACTTCCCTGTTACCTGCAGTATGGAATTACAGATATATGTTATTGATACTACCAACTTGAGGCTTGAGCTTAATTTTCCATGAATAAAGTGTTACCGTTTTAACATGAATTATATGTTACTTACATGGCATTCCCTCTAAGAGCAAAAACATTTGGAATCCACTGGGCTTATATACAATAAGGAGTAAATATGTTCATGGAGTAGTAGAAAGATCACGAGTTTAGAGTCAGGTGGACCTCAGCTTGTCTCTTCTGAACTCTATGACCTGAGCTATTATTTATCCTCTCTGAGTCCCAGTTTCCTCATTTATAAAATGGAAATGATAATACCTACTGTATTAGTCCATTTTCACACTGCTATGAAGACATATCCAAGACTAGGTAATTCATAAAGAAAAGAGGTTTAATTGACTCACAGTTCTGCATGACTGGGGAAGCCTCAGGAAACTTACAATCCAAGGGTAAGTCGGCACGTCTTACATGACGGCAAGCGAGAGAGAGCCAGCAAGAGCAGGGAAAACTGCCTTATAAAACCATCAGATCTCTTGAGAACTCATTTTCACAAGAACAACATGAGTGAAACTGCCCCCATGATCCAATCACCTCCCACCAGGAACCTCCCTCGACACCTGGGGATTACAATTCAATATGAGTGGGAACACAGAGCCAAACTATATCACTTACCTTGTAGGGGTTTTGTAAGTTTAGTGACGATGAATGCAACATTCTAACTCACTTTATTCTAACACTTAGTAGGTGCTCAGTGAGCAGTTGCTATTTTTATCAATGTCAGATTCTATCTAGTCTCCAACTACTTAATTCTTCATCCCTGCCAAGTCTGATGCCACCTTACACCCACTCCAGGCCCCACTCTCCACCAGATGGCTCAGCCCTGGGCCAGTGTTTAGGCCTGCTGACCTCATGTCCACTCATGCAGGTTGCTGGTTTTCCTGCCCACCTGCTTCTGCTTTGAGAACTGGAACTCTGCCCTGTATCCATGGGCCTGCGTGTTGGTGCTTGCACAATACTGAGTCTCTCTCTTTGCAACCCTCTTGTCAAACTTCCCAACCCCTACAAAAAAGATGAAGGACAACGGTCCTGCTCATTAGGTCAGCCCATTACTGCTGTCCTGCCACCTGCTAACAAGCCTCTCTGGTTGCACTGCCTGGATTTTCAAGGATCTCCTGCTCTGGATTTCCAGGTCTTGTCCTCCACCAGTTGGGATATCCTAGTTACTTTGAGTTAGATCTTCCCTCACCTGGTTTGAATAGTGTATTCTGTCTCTCTGACTGCACCTTTCTCCCAGTACTGCCTTCTGAATACCTGTATCAACCCAATTTCAGGTCTAATTCCTGAATGCTATTTATTCCTCCTGCCTATTTATATTGGAAGTAGTATCAGGGTAATAAAACTACTCTCTGAAGCCTTTAATTGAGGGTCACACGGAAGTGTATAAAATGGTTAAACTTTGATCTGGAGACCTTGTAAATGGTAATGGAGGCTGCAAATGACAGTGTTAAAGTGCTGTGGGTTGCAGGCGAGTCATTGCTTTAAATTAATCTGGAATGTTCATATATTAAAGAGCTGGAGAGTTCAGCTGCTCTTAGCATTTAACAGTTCGCTAAAGACAAAGTTTCAATTTAGGTTGTAGATTAGTGTTGTAATATTGCCAATTCTCAAACACACACACACACACACACACACACACACACACACACACACACAGCTGCCAGCTTGTTGTTGACTATGTTTGGGAACTAAAAAGTAATAAGAAGTAGGCATCATTGGTACTGTTTTGTCAACATTGTGCTGGAGGTAAGCCCAACTCAGATCCAGTAAGTCACTCGGCTCAGCCATCCTTTCTTCCTGACAGGGTGTCTGGGGAAATTTTCAGCACCATGTGTTGTTGTTTTCTAACTCTTCCACCTGCCTGGTGACAGTCATCCAAATTAGGAAGAAGACACTTAAAAAGAACATTTTATATGGTAAAATAATGCATGTTTACTCTGGAAGCTTACAAAAATACATTGCAGTATAAAGAAGCAGTAAAATTACCACCTATTGCCCAGGCTGGAGTGCAGTGGCATGATCACGGCTCACTGCAGCCTCGACCTCCAGGGCTTAAGCGATTCTTCTGCCTCAGCCTCCTGAGTAACTAGAACTACAGGCATGTACTAACATGCCTGGCAATTTTTTTTTTTTTTTTTTGAAACGGAGTCTAGCACTGTCGCCAGGGCTGGAGTGCGATGGTGCAATCTCGGCTCACTGCAACCTCCGCCTCCCAGGTTCAAGCGATTCTCCTGCCTCAGCCTCCTGAGTAACTAGGACTACAGGCTCCTGCCGCTATGCCTGGCTAATGTTTGTATTTTTAATTTTGTTTATTTTTTTTGAGACGGAGTCTCGCTCTGTATTTTTAGTAGAGACAGGGTTCACGATGTTGGCCAGGCTGGTCTTGAACTCCTGACCTTGTGATCCACCCACCTCGGGCTTCCAAAGTGCTGGGATCAGGCATGAGCCACCACGCCTGCCCTGCTTGGCAATTTTATTTTTTATTGTTTGTAGACATGAGGTCTCACTGTGTTGCTCAGGCTGGTCTCAAACTCCTGTGCTCAAGTGATTTTCCCACCTCAGCCCCAAAGTGCTGGGATTATAGGCGCAAGCCAGCACGCCCAACCACTGCTAACATTTTAATACTGATCATGCTTTTAGTTGAAAAATAATTTTGTTTGCATATAATAGTAATATTTTTATTAGAAAACAAAAAGTAATAAAAATAATGATGACCACTTACTGGGTACTTTGTGTGCCAGCTACTGTACTAAGTGCTACAATATATATGAACCTATTTAATTTTCCCAACAGCCCTGCCAGGTAAGCTGGTAAGGAAAAAGCAGATTCAAGCCAGGCAGCCTGTTTAGAGCATGTGCTCTTACCCAACACAGTCTTCTTTGTGCACAAAGAAGGAAACAGTGGTCACTTGGAATCCCATGACTTAGAGGGCCACTGTTAGCATGCTACATTTAAGACATTAATTTCAAAAACGTCAGTACAAAAATTAGCCAGGTGTGGTGGTGCATGCCTGTAGTTCCAGCTACTCAGGAGGCTGAGGCAGGAGAATCGCTTGAGCCCAGGAAGTGGAGGTTGCAGAAAGCTGAGATCGTGCCACTGCACTCCAGCCTGGGCGACAGAGCAAGACTCAGTCTCAAAAACAAAAGACAACAACAAAAAAATGTATTAGTTATTTGCATATGGCACTGCTCCAAAGTGTAACATTTTCTCTCACAAGCAGAGTGCTGGTACAATGACCAATCTTTTATTCATTCCTTTATTCCTTAATGCATTCAACCTATTTTTATAGCAGGCCCTGCTGTGGGTGACACTGAGCAACAGTGACTAAGCGAAAAAGTCTGAATGAAGAGAGAAATAATGAAAGGGCCAGTTGCGGTGACAGGCACCTACAGATCCCAGCTATTCAGGCAGCTGAGGCAGGACGATTATTTGAGCCTGGGAGTTCAAGACCAGCCTGGGTAACATAATGAGACCCTCCATCTCTAAAAAGAAAAAAAAAAAAAAAAGCCCAGGCGCAGTGGCTCACGACTGTAATCCCAACACATTGGGAGGTTGAGGCAGGCCAATCATCTGAGGTCAGGAATTCGAGACCAGCCTAACCAACATGGAGAAACCCCGTCGCTACTAAAAATACAAAATTAGCCGTTGTGGCGGCTCATGCCTATGTACTTGGGAGGCTGAGGCAGAAGAATCACTTGAACCTGGGAGGCAGAGGTTGAGGTGAGCCGAGATGGTGCCATTGCACTCCAGCCTGGGCAACAAGAGCAAAACTCTGTAAAAAAAAAAAAAAAAAAAAAAAAAAAGAAGAAGAAGAAGAAAGGAAGGAAGGAAACAGCAGTGACTAGAAAATAAGCTGTAGTGGAAGACACCTCTGAGACAAACTTTCTAACACTACAGTTTAAAATCAGCATCTTCTGGACTAGATTATGCTTCTACAGACTATTGCAGTCATTATCTCACTAGTCTACCAGCACTCACTCTGGCATCCTTCCATCCATCATCTATGTACAACAGCCAGAGTCCCCGTGTACAACACAATTTGGGTCTGTCACCTCTTAAGATGATGACTAAGCTCCTTATCTGGCCCACCAAACCCTGTCGGCCCCATTTCCGGTTGCACCCACTGGCTTCCATGACTTCATCCTCCTCCTCCTCCTGACAGTCTCTGCTGCACCCTCTGCCTACATTGCTGCCTACAATAATTCTCCTTTCTTGGCTCAGAGGATATTTTCTCAGAGGAGCCTTTCCTGACCTCCCTGAATAGGCCAAATTCCTATCTGCCTCCCTGACTAGAGTATGAGCTCGTGACAACAGGCTCCATGTCAACATTCTGGACACCTAAGGTCTGGCATGGCTCCTGGCACAAGGCAGGCACCCAAAAGGGAAGTGAGTAAATGGATGACTAAATCAGCCTTTTTTTTTTTTTTTTTTTTTTTTTTTAATTTTTCCATGAGACAAGAGTCTCACTCTGTCACCCAGGCTGGACTGTAGTGGTATGATCTCAGCTCACTGAAACCTCTGCCTCCCAGGTTCAAGGGATTCTCCTGCCTCAGCCTCCCGAGTAGGTGGGACTACAGGTGCCCATCACCATGCCTGGCTAATTTTTATATTTTTTTTTAGTGGAGACGGGGTTTCACCATGTTGGCCAGGCTGATCTCAAACTCCTAACCTCAAGTGATCCACCTGCCTTGGCCTCCCAAAGTGCTGGTTTTACAGGCATGAGCCACCAGGCCTGGCCAACTAAATCAGTCTTTACTAGGAAGTGCACTAGCTGCTATTTTAAAAAATAAGTCATCCGTTTGAATTACTATGTGATCATAAGAATAAGAATAACATTAAGAGAAAACACAGTCTCTGAGACAGAGTGAGCACTGAGCTGACTTCACTGTCCAACAGAGAATAGGATGTTGATCTAACAGAGAAGGGTTCAACCCTGGGATGGAGCCTCAGGGAATAGAGATGATATAGGCTCTTAGAGCCAAATCCACAAATGGTCCATAGTGTAATAGGTTTCCTGATTGGCTGAATCTAGATCATACAGTTGAATCACAGACTGCAGACAGCGACCATTTTACCATCAAGGTGTATTTCTGCTGGTTCTAGCAAGTATTTGGAGAAAAATTGTCCCTATTCTTTCTTATGTGGGGGTGGGAGATCCTTACTGCTTGTTATCTTGAAATTTTTCTTACCCTCCAAAGCTCAGAGTTCTGCAGATTCCCACTTTGAGGGTTCATCCATAAAGACAATGCTTTCTTATTTTTACTTGGCTGAGGCATTGGTTTGCGTTCATCTGTAAAATGGGGCCAATAATATCTTCTTCAAAGAATTCTTAAGAGGATTATTCAGCTAATTCAATAAAGGAAGATAGAAGTGTATAGTCTACCTAATAAAGACCACTTAAATGTTACTGAAAATGATGCTGGGTGCAGTGGCTCATGCCTATAATCCCAGCACTTTGGGAGGCCGAGGCAGGTGGATCACCTGAGGTCAGGAGTTCAAGACCAGGCTGGCCAACATCGTGAAACCCTGTCTCTACTAAAAATACAAAAAATTAGCCAGGCATGGTGGTGCATGCCTGTAATGCCGTCTACTTGGGAGGCTGAGGCAGGAGAATTGCTTGAACCTGGGAGGCGGAGGTTGCAGTGAGCCAAGATCATGCCATTGCACCCCAGTCTGGGCAACAAGAGTGAAACTCTGTCTCAAAGAAAAAAAAAAATATATTGAAAATGGTGTTAGTTATTCAAATGGTAATATTCTTTTTTTAAGGACCAGAATGCCAGGCCCCGCTAAGTGGTGCTATGCCAGTACAGACTTCACCTACTTCTATATTGATTCTTTAAGATGGAACAAGAATGATATCTTGTGGATAGTCTTCCTGAACACATTTTTCCTCATTGTGTTAAATGAACTCATGCCTTCGGTATCACCAGATTCAAGGCCAAATTTGTGGGAATGAAATTCCTTAGGCAGTCATCTTGTGAGATAATGTCTTAGGATAGTGGAGTCAATAAAACACAGAATTTGGTCAGAGCCCTAGGTTCTTTTCAGCATCTCACCTTGATTTCTTTCTTTTTTTTTTTTCCTAAAAGACAGAGTCTCCCTCTATCACCCAGGCTGAAGTGCAATGGTACCATCTCAGCTCATTTCAACCTCTACCTCCCAGACTCAGGTGATCCTCCCACCTCAGCCTCCTGGGTAGCTGGGATTATAGGCGCACACCACCACGCATAGCTAATTTTTGTATTTTTAGTAGAGATGGGTTTCCCCATGTTGCCCAGGTTGATCTCAAACTCCTGGGCCCAAGTGATTCTCCTGCCTTGGATTCCCAAAGTAGTGAGATTATAGGCATGAGCCACCATGCTGGGACACACCTTGATTTCTTACAAGCTATGTGATCTTAGGAGGTTTATTAACTTCTCAGAGCCTCAATTTCCTCATCTGTAAGACAGCAGTGATAATATTAGCTTTTTAGACTAATTATAAGGACTAGGATAGAAAGGTTTCATCAAAACTGTAAACTCCTGTATAAACTGAGTAATGATGCTATGGACTGAATGTTTGTGTCATTCACATGCTGTAGTCCTAATTCCTAATGTGATGGTGTTTGAAGAACGGGCCTTTGAGAGGTAATTAGGTTTAGATGAGGTTGTGAGAGTAGAGCCCTTATCACGGGATTAGCACTGTTTTAAGAAGACACAGGAGAAAGCTAGCTTCCATCCTCGTTGTGTGGATACAACACAAAGAGCTGTCTACAAACCAGTAAGTGGGCCCTCACCAGACACTGGATCTGCCAACACCTTGATCTTGGATTTCCCAGCCTCCAGAACTGTGGGAAAGAAATGTTGTTTAAGACAGTGGCACCCAACTTTTTTTGGCACCAAGGACCAGTTTTGTGGAAGACAGTTTTTTTCATGGAATATGGGGGGGAAGGGGGAATGGTTTGGAATGAAACTTTCACCTTGCATCATCAGGCGTCGGTTAGATTCCCATAAGAGACACTCAACCTAGATCCCTTGTGCAGTTCACAATAGGGTTCATGCTCCTATGAGAATCTAATGCTGCTGCTGATGTCTCAGGAGGCGAAGCTCAGGCAGTAATGCTCACTTGCCTGCCACTCACCTCCTGCCGTGTGACCCGGCTCCTAACAGGCCATGGACCAGGGTTTAAGTCATCCAATATATGGTAATTTTGGTATAGCAGCCAAAACTAAGATAAATTATTGTTGCATATACAATAATAACATCAGTTTGATATACAATAATGATAATAAATTGGGCCTAGCTTTCCATAGAAACACATACCTCTTTGCAGTAAGTTGATCATATGCACTTTGATGGAGCTCAACATAGTAAGGTGTTATGGGAATCAAAACACAAATGTAAAAAAATGAGCAAATGACCATTATGAGGTTTAAAACCATAACATGGCTGAGCATGGTAGCTCATGCCTATAATCCCAGAACTTTGGGAGGCCGAGGCTGGAGGATGACTTGTGCTCAGGAGTTCAAGACCAGCCTGGACAACATAGCAAGACCTTGCCTCCACTAAAAATAAAAAAAATTAGTTGCACGTGGTGGCACATGCCTGTAGTCCCAGCTACTTGGGAGCCTGAGGTAAGAGCATTGCTTGAGCCAGAGAGGCCAAAGCTGCAATGAGCCATGATTGTGCCATTGTACTCCACTCTGTCTAATCTGGCCAAAAGACCAAGACCCTATCTCAAAATAATAATAATAATACAACCATAACAATTGGCATATTTTTCATATTGTCATCTCTCTAATCAACCAGAAAAGAGTACATTAATCAAATGCGTGAATGCAGCATCCCTACTTAGTTAAAACTAAAGGCATTCTGTTACTGCTATGTCAATGCCATTCTAAATGAAATATTTTTAGGCTGGGCACGGTGACTCACACCTGTAGTCCCAGCACTTTGGCAGGCCAAGGCAGGTGGATCACCTGAGCTCAGGAGTTCAAGATCAGCCTGGCCAAGATGGCAAAACCCTGTCTGTACTAAAAATACAAAAATTAGCCAGGCGTGGTGATAGGCACCTATAATCCCAGCTACTCAGGAGGCTGAGGTTGGGAGGCCTGCCTCGACCTCCCAAAGTGCTGGGAGGCAGAGGTTGCCATAAGCCAAGATTGCACCACTGCACTCCAGTCTGGGTGACAGAGCGAGACTCCATCTCAAAAAAAAGAAAAAAAGAAATATTTTAAAAGAGAAATACAGATACATACATAAGATTTTATGTGAGGTAAGCCCAAGTAAATTATCTAAAAACAAGTAAAATAAACATGTTATTAAATTTAATACCTTATGAATACTGGTTTTAAAGAAAGATTTCTAGGTAGAGTTGTAGATGAGAAAGCATTTACTTTCCCTGTATGTATATGTATGTGTGTGCATATACACATATGTACGTGTATATGGCATATATTTCCCAAAGGAATTTCTATTTATTTGCTGCTAATTAAAGAAACATTTTGCTTTGTCATTCCCCTCATCTCTTTATTTTTAATGTGGAGAAAGAATTCCATGAATCATTCAAACTCTCTTTTGATGCCTGAGAAAGGTTCTGCTTATGTTAGAAGCTGAATGATTTGAGACAAAGTGACAGGCCTACTTTTTGTATGTCTTTTAATATTCTTGGTGGTTAGTGTCTAGAAGCAAAAACTGTGTGCACAGACATTGCAGCCTGATCCTCCCTGAAGGAAAATCCTAATCACCAACTTCAAAAGCAGCTTTACTAATGACGGGAACAACTTGCAATCTGCAGCCATTATGTTTTACTTGAAACCAGATTTCCTTACAACTCACAAGTACAAAGAATCAATCTCAATGCCCTGAAGACTCTTCAGGCTGTTACTCAGTGATTAATCATCGGGAGGGAAAAAACACTATTTTCAACTTTATCGGTTGGAGGGTAACCTATAGACATTAAAAAAAAAAAAATTTACAGCCCACTAATGAACAGCTATGCAAGAAATGCACACATTGAAAACACTATATACTCTATAAGGAATGTATAATGCAGAACACTGCTTAATTCCCACAAAACCTTTCTGGTCTTACTTGTTTGTTCTATCTTTTCAGTTTCTATCTGCTGCCTCAATGAGGTAAAGAACCTCTAGGCAAAAGCTATTGAAATACTTTCTAAACCTTTTGCCGCATTTTTCAGGCTGAATCATAAATACTGGTGCTGGCAAAGTGGTTACCATGGAACAAGGAGGATTTTTAGGTTGTCTTTCCACACCTTTTATTAGTATTGTTATAAAGCTTTGGGGGATCGTTATAGTTTGTCTGTGTCACTAGCTTTTATTATATTTCAAAATGCAATTGAGAAACTCTCTCCTTACCAATACTTAAATAGAATCTCTGGTTAAGAGGCTATTGTTTTTTATATATATAATATATATATATATATATTTTTTGAGACGGAGTCTTGCACTGTCACCTGGGCTGGTGTGCAGTGGTACGATCTCGGCTCACTGCAACCTCTGCCTCCCAGGTTCAAGCGATTCTCCTGCCTCAGCCTCCTTAGTAGCTAGGATTACAGGCATCTGCCACCACACTCAACTAATTTTTTTTTTTTTTTTTTGTATTTTTTGGTAGAGACGGGGTTTCACTATGTTGGCCAGGCTGGTCTTGAACTCCTGAACTCGTGATTCACCTGCCTCGGCCTCCCAAAGTGCTGGGATTACAGGCGTGAGCCACTGCACCACATTCCTGTATCTATGAGGGTCCTGGCAGAAAACAGAATCGCATACGAAGAGTTTAACTGGAGCTGACGAGATCATTTACAGGGATGTGGGCATGGTAAGGCATATTCATAAGGGGTTAAGGAAACACCCAGGATTAACAGGGTGGCTGTCACTATCCTGGCCCTGAAGGCAAGGGCAGGAAACAGTATTGTGAGCCCTGTGAGAGCTGGAGCTGAGAGAACTGTCGTCCTATGCAGAGGAAGACATGGCCCCTGAGGCAGGGAAGAAACAGGAAGAAGTACCTCAGTCTCTGGCTTCTGCCCTCCATCCCCTGTGAGTGCCTCCCACTGGATAAACCCCAAGGGAAGCTGGAGGCAGGGAACCCAGACTACACTGTCAGTAAGGCTCAGCTCCCATCCGGAGCACAGATCAGGTTACAGAGGGACCGGGAATGAGTTGGGGGAGCAGGAAGGCAAATAGAATAATCAGAACAAACTTTTAAAGGGCCACGTGTCTAGTGATTCTCAGACCTGTTCGGGTGGCAAAGCACGTGAAGATCAGCTGATTCCTACACAACACCTTCAGTCTAACCAACTTTAACTGCCTGCCTACTACATGCTAGGCCCTCCTAGAGGCAAGTGAATTGGGAGATGCATAAAGCATCATTTCTTGTCTCAGGGGAACCAATAGCCTAAGCCAAGAGATAGTCTAGTAAGAAGATCATTTCAATATAATGTGGCATGTACAAACTGATGCATGTGTGTGGCCATCTATTGTAGCGTTGCCTTTGATAGCAAGAAATTAGAAATAAACTAATTGCCCATCAACTGGGGATTCGTTACACAAAGAATGGGGCGTCAATTCAGTGGAATCCTATATAATTGTATATTTAAAATGAAGAAGATCTTTATGATTGTCCCATGTTATGGAATTCTCTCTGAGATATATTGTTTTAAAAAACAAGAGCTGCATGTTTTTTAATGGTATGATACCGTTCGTGTAAAAGGAAGGAAGGAAAAAAGGAAAGGAAGGAAGGAAGGAAAGAAGGAAGGAAAGAAGGAAGGAAGGAAGGAAGGAAGGAAGGAAGGAGGAAGGAAGGAAGGAAGGCAGGCAGGCAGGCAGGCAAGCCAAAGAATTTTAGGATGTACACATAAATTTGTGAGATATTCTGGTTAATCTCTGGAAGGATTCTTACGTAAGTGGTAATGTTGGTTGCCTCTGTGTAAGGGGAAAAGCTGGCCAGGGGACAGGGTAAAAAGAAAGTACATTATCATTTACTCTCTTGAGCCTTTTTAATTTTGAACCACATGAATGTATTATGAATTAAAAATAAACGAATGAAAATTTAAAAATCAAAACAATATGGTAACGGCACAGGGCATACGGGAGCCCACAGGAGGGATCTGTAGCTTGGCGTTGGGGTCAGCCTAGCCCTTCTGGTGAATGTGCTGCCGAAACTGAATCTCAAAGGAAGAGCAGAGCTTGGCAAGAAAAGAGCCCTGAGCTAGCAGAGATGGTTTGAGCAAAGGCAAAGAGGCTGAAGCTGTGGAGGGGTGTACCTTGGAGTATAAGAGGCTGTGCACGACTAGAACCCCCCCAAAAAGCCAAATGGACAGTGACCAGAGATGGGGCAGGAAGCTGGCAAGGCCAGGTTATGGAAACCTGATGGACCCTGATAGAGAATTTGAGTTTTGACTGGACACAGTGGCTCATGCCTGTAATCCCAGCTACTTTGAAAGCTAAGGCAGGTGAATTGCTTGAACTTGGGAGGTGGAGGTTGCAATGAGCTGTGATCGTGCCACTACACTCCAGCCTGAGCAACAGAGCAAGACTGTCTCAAAAAAAAAAAAAAAAAAAAAAAAAGAGTTTTAGTTTTATCCTGAAGAGAATGAAAAGTTACTGTAAACTCTTGGGATCAGGATGGGTTTAAGGATGTGAGACTGGAGACACCAATATATTTAATTGCATCAGATGAACCGGGAACAATTGGTCCAGCAGGAAATCCAATTGATACAAATTGACAACAAACAAAAGATGGTTTCCTAATAACATTTGGTAATGTTTTAAAATATTAAACTACCAAGACTTGCTTACTCTGGGTTCATGCATTTTGACATGGTTCAGAATAGAGTTCCTGGAGAAACATTTTATCCATTAGCTTAATATCTGGATTGGGAAACAGACCTCGGGGCAGGGCACATTGTTAACACAACATTACTTTTCCGAGGGGCACAAGATGAGATCCACAGATCTCGTCCAACTCACACCCCCTGGCCACCAGACCAGACTCTGACTCAGAAGTGGTTGGAGTGGGGAACGTCTCATCCCTGAACAAACCCCCTGTCCTCCAGGGCTTATAGCTTTTCCTCCAACTGAAAGAGAGTGGATAGTGAAGCATCGTTGGATTTAGAGACACAACTTTAGTTTCTCGTCTTAGATTTCTCCCTTACTAATTATATAAACTTGGGCAAGCACTTAGAGCTCTGATTTCCATATCTACAAAATGGAGATGTTGATACCTGTTTTTTCTATCTCACGAATACATAGATATATAAAGAAACCTAGATAATATATGTGAATGTGCTTTAAGAACAATAAAGCATAAAATAAACTTGACATTTTAAAAGTAAATAAATAACTAATAATGACTCTTTCCCAGACACAAAACAGACTGTCGAGTCTGGGCGTGGTGGCTCACGCCTATAATCCCAGCACTTTGGGAGGCCAAGGCAGGAGGATCGCTTGAGCCCTGGATTTCCAGACCAGCCTGGGCAGCATCATGAGACCTAGCCTCTACAAAACAAACAAACAAACAAACAAACAAGACAGATGATTAAACTTATAAGCCCTGACTTATTAAGTCATCAATTAACAACCAAAACCAGAAAAACACAAAAACAAAACAAAATATCATCTCCAATGAACTTCCTTTATTCATGGCGAGATCCGTGTTCAACACATTATATATTCAGTAGAATACCATAGACTAACAATGTTTCATATAGACCAACAGAACTTTAAGGTTTATGTCTAGTTATGACATTTATTCAAGCACAGGAGCTTAGGTATTAAAACTTACTTATAAATATTTAGCCCATATTTAGTATAAATACTTACTCAAGTAAGAGTAGTAGTAGTAGCTTAAGGGAGTAAAACATAATGGGAGAAAAGAAATGGGTTTTAGAGTCAGAAAGTCCTCGATTAGGTTCACAGCTCAAACTTTTACTTATTTTATGCGTTGGGCGAGCGGCCTAATGCCCCTGAACTTCGGTTTTCTCATCACTATAAGGTGAATAGACAAATACCACCACTGGGCCATAACTGTGTTCTCCTCCCTTCTGTATCTACTTAGGGAGAAAGAGTAAGCTCATGAAACCTTGTTTTCTAAGTGCCTCCACTTAGAAATGCATAAAGGAATATAGTGTACTTACTATATTATTATCCTGTGACTATATATTGTGTTATAATGCAGCATTGAACTCAAATTACTTGTAGTGAAAGAGGCTTTTCCTGCCCCCTCTGTCTAACAGAGTGTCTGCATCCTTTATTCTTCTTTACTTTTCCTCATAGCACTCATCATTACCTGTTATGTTTGCTTTTTTGTCAGTGACTGCCCCTCCCTAGTAGATGCTGAGTTTCATGACAGTAGGGGTCCTGTCTGCTGTACAGTGTTATAGCAATAGCAAGTAAAACAGTGCCTGTACCTAGTAGGGGTTATATAGATCTCAATACGAATGAACAAAGAGGCAAAAGGGCTCATACTATTGTAAAATCTCTATAGAATACAGGTGTACGAATTGATGAGAATCACAGAAATCATGATTGTTAGTGCAGAATGTATTTCTTGCTTTCTGGGAGAAGAGACTCCTAGCTTGGTCCCAGTGAATAGGAGCCACAGGGATGCAGGGAGTACTATTAGAAGACTAAACCTTGGCCGGGCTTTTTTTTTATTTATTTATTTATTTATTTATTTATTTATTTATTTATTTCAAGACAGAGTCTCGCTCTGTTGCCTAGGCTGGAGTGCAGTGGCGTGATCTTGGCTAACTGCAACCTCCATCTCCTGGGTTCAAGCAATTCTCCTGCCTCAGCCTCCCGAGTAGCTGGGACTACAGGTGCATGCCACCACGCCTGGCTAATTTTTTGTATTTTTTAGTAGAGACGGGGTTTGACCATGTTGGCCAGGCTGGTCTTGAACTCCTGATTTCAAGTGATTTGCTCACCTTGGCCTCCCAAAGTGCTGAGATTACAGGCGTGAGCCACCGTGCCCCAGCTGGCCGGGGCTTTGAGACCTATCTAAACTCCATGCAAGCCATACTCGTCTTGAAGAAAGACACCAAACTCACACATTCATTCACCCGTTCAATGACTTCTGAGCTCCCCGCTGATACTGGGCACACAAGGGAAGATGAAACAGGTGTGGTCTCTACCTTCACAGAACTCACAGCTCATCAACCTCATGGCTAATAGGCAGACAGTAAAAATGAATAAATCCACAAACAGATATAAAATTGCTATTTTTGAAAAGTACAATAAAGGAAAAGAGGGCGTATGAGGGCGTATATGAGACAATAATGAGGAATATCTTTTTTTTTTTTTTGAGACAGAGTCTCATTCTGTCACCCAGGCTGGAGTGCAGTGGCACAGTCTTGGCTCACTGCAACCTCTGCCTCCCAGATTCAAGCGATTCTCCTGCCTCATTCTCCTGAGTAGCAGGGACTACGGATGCCTGCCACCACACCCAGCTAATTTTTTTTTTTTTGTATTTTTAGTAGAGACAGGATTTCACCGTGTTAACCAGGATGGTCTCAATCTCCTGACCTTGTGATCCGCCTGCCTTGGCCTTTCAAAGGGCTGGGATTACAGGCGTGAGCCACCGCGCCAGGCCGAAGGATGTCATTTCTACTGGGGATGTCGTAAGGTAGGTTTTCTAGAAGCAGAATCTGAGGTGGGCATTTTCATGCAGTGATTCATGAAGGGCATGCTGTCCGGAGAAACTTGTAAGGGAGTGAGGGCAGCAGGATAGGGCAGGAGAAGAACGTGAGCAATGTTGTGGTTTCAAGAGAACTCTAGACTCAGCCTGACCCCACAGGGAGTTCTGGAGCAGGAATTGCAGGGCCAAGTCTATCCACTCAGACACAAGGGGCCTGAATGGTTTTACCCCACATCTGTCGATAATTGGCTCAGAAGAGCCACCTTAGAAGAAACTTCCAGGAATCTTTCAGCAAGGCAGTTCCCATCAATCAAAGTCTCCGCTCTGAAGAAAACTGCAAGTGTGCAAGTGTCAGTGGCTCACAGCAGCCACACCTGCCCTGCTTGAGGGGCACTAACGGGGTACACATAGTGTAGATGGGCTATTCGGAGTGTCTGCTACAGAGTATGTGCAGAGGCTTCTCTGTAGAAGTTATTTTGAGCTAAGATTTGAAGGATGAGTAGGGGGTAGGCAAAGAGGAGTATTCCAGGCTCAGAGAACAACATGTGCACAGATGAAGAAAAACAAACAAAAAAAATCAGCAAGGCTAAAAAATCATGAGATATGGGAAAAACAGGTCAAGATTACTTTGAGGCCAGGTGCGGTGGCTCATGCCTATAATCCCAGCACTTTTGGGAGGCTGAGGCGGGTGGATCACGAGGTCAGGAGATGTCTTAGATGGGAAAAAACTTTTATTTTTGGCAGGAAATGGTAAGGATTTCTATTTATACTCCTTTGATATGCACAATATAGACTTAGAACCTGATATTGAGTGTTTTTTTTTTTTTTTTTTTTTTCTTTTCTGTCTATCCCTGTGTAGTTGGTAGGGCATATTGAAAGAGACTGACAATGAAAGCAAGGTAACAGAACAGCCACTCTGCAACAGCCTGCCACATTTCCGGGCTTTTTTTTTTTTGAGATGGAGTCTTGCACTGTTGCCCAGGCTGGAGTGCAGTGGTGTGATCTCAGCTCACTGCAACTTCTGTCTCCTGGGTTCAAGTGATTCTTATGCCTCAGCCTCCCGAGTGGCTAGGATTACGGGTGCGTGCCACCACATCCGGCTAATTTTTTTGTATTTTTAGTAGAGATGGGGTTTCACCATGTTGACCAGGCTGGTCTTGAACTCCTGGCCTTAAGTGATCCGCCCCCCTCAGGTTCCCAAAGTGCTGGGATTGCAGGCATGAGCCACTGCACCCAGCCACTTTTGGAGATTAAATGGGATGTTTATCTATATTGCTGCATTATAAATTAACATGAGCCTAGTGGCTTACAGCAATACTTTCATTATTGCACAGTTTTCATGGGTCAAGAGTCCGAGAATGGGTCCTTTGCTCAGGGTCTCACAAAGCTGCAATCAATGCATCAGCCAGGGCTGGGGTCTTATCTAAGGTTTGGGTTCCTCTTCAAGGTTCACAAAGCTGTTGGAAGAATCCATTTCCTGGCAGCTATAGAACTCTTGGTGGCTTGCTTCTTTAAGGCCAGCAGGGAGCATCTCTTACCTCTAGCTGTTCTAACAAAGGTTCACCTAATTAGGTAAAGTCCACCCAGGATAACCTCCTAGTTGATTAAATTAAAGTCAATTGATTAGGAGCTTTGCTGACATCTGAAAAATCCCTTCACCTTTGCCATATAGTGTAACCTAATCATAGGAATGAGATTCCATAGGGAGGGGATTATAAAGGGGCTTGGATTATTGGGGGGACATCTTAGAATTCTGCCTATCACAAACTAAAAACTAAAAAGAGATCAATAATAGAAGAGTTTCATGCCACCCTATAGATTTGGTGGGAATTAAAAAAAAAATACTTTTACCATTAAATTTCTACCACAAGATAAGAGCTCTCCACCCAAAACTGGTGAAATCAGTCAGGAGTGAAAGGGGGAGGATGCATAAAGGTGATCTAGGCAGATAGATAATAGAACTGAGTAGACTAGCTTTTCTCCCTGGAAGTCAATACTAAAACAATGCTCTAGGTTACTTAATTGGAAAATCACCATCCCTGCATTTTCTGAATCTCCTATTATTTTTTCAGATACCAGACAACTGAGCAGATGTTGGAAATAAGTTCAGTTTACTTCTGTTAAGAATCTTATATTCATCTCAATAATAGCATTTTGGGACCCAAGCAATTTGGTATTCTTGAAAATTTGTGTTGAGATCTTTATTAAAGCTTTCCCTCATGCAATTAGAATCCGGACTCTGTTCCCTTTCCCCCACTTCCACCTTACCAAGCCTCTTGCTAAAGGTACCCCTGGAGACATCTAGAGCAAGACATTTGTCTAGAAGGTCCTGCTGGTCACCACAACAGATACACAGACTCTCCAGGAAGGTTTGTGGAGTGAATGGAAGTCGGGGCAGAAACTCTCAGTACACATCAACCCAGTGTCAATCCAGGAGCATGAAAGAGATGAATTCTGGAGAACAAAATGGGGAAGCAATTCATGATTCAACCATGCCAGAAAGACCAGTGAGCACAGAAAGAGCCTCACAATTTGGAATCATCATAGACCATGGAGAAATGAAGTTGACGAAGATAAAAAATCAGGTTTCACTGGTATCATACAGGCTGGGCTTAGTTTCCTATAAAGAGATATAGTGGCTTGCATGGGGATAAGTGGGAGTTTTAAAGAATTCCTTGATTATATAATAGTTGGTTCCTAATAGGCACAAAGCAGAAGCTTGAAGGATGTGAAGTTGTTTGCACAAAGTGCTCATATTTTCTTCTGCTTCTGTCCTCAGGGACAAATCGGCTAGCCAATAATGCATATACACACGCGGGGAGGGGCATATACACTCACTCAAACTCAGAAACATTCAGAACATTAAAAAGTGCACAAGAAGGTCAGGTGCAGTGTCTCACACCTGTAATCCCAGCACTTTGGGAGGCTGAGGCATGTGGATCGGTTGAGTCCAGAAGTTTGAGACCAGCCTGCACAACATGGCAAAACCCTGTTTCTACAAAAAATACAAAAGATCAACCAGGTGTGGTGGTGCACACCTGCAATCCCAGCTACTGAGGTGGGAGGATCGCTTGAACCTGGGAGGCGGAGGTTGCAGTGAGCTGTGATCATGCCACTGCACTCCAGCCTGGGTAACAGAGTGAGACCCCATCTCAAAAAAAAAAAAAAGAAAAAAAAAGAAAAAAACAGTGCACAAGAAGGATTTTGACAAAAGGCATATGGGGGCCATAGGCCACATTCCCAGGGATTAACTGTAGTCTCAGTTCCCATGGTGATTATACATTCAACTCAGGGACTGCTTCCTACTCAGTGTAACCTCCATTAAGAGGCAGGAGACAAAAAGGAATAAAGCTGAAGCACTTCAATGACACCAGACTGTGCACAAAGGCTGCCAGCACCACAGCGAGACTCAGGGAGCCACTCAAACTGTCACATTACACATCTCATAGCACACTAATCGCTCCCTCATCACCAGCAACCATTGTGGAAAAGGCTGGATCAGAAACGCTTTATGAAACATGCAAAGATTTTTTTTGCTCCAATTCATCTGAAGTTCCCTTTATTATGTTATTAGTTATGGCCAGATGAACAATTCTGAGATTCTTTCCTATTTCAACTTGTGTAAGAGCCCTTGTGATGTGTGTGTGTGTGTGTGTGTGTGTGTGTGTACTTGAATGCATGACTATAATACATAATGGTCAACAGATAGAAAGCAGTATTCTTCTCCCACTGTCCCCTTCCCATAAAAAGAAAAAGGTTTTGGAAATGTAACCTCGTTTTTTTCTTTTAATTAAATTTTTTGTTTTGAAATAATTGTAGGTCCACCTGCAGTTGTAAGAAATAATCCAGAGAGATCTCATATGCTTTTCATCCAGTTTGCCCCAGTGATAACATCTTGCATGAATAGAAACAATATTACAACCAGGAAACTGATGTTGATACAACACACTGAACTTATTCATATTTTACCAGTTTTATGTGCGTTCATTTGTGTGTATTTAACGCTATGCAATTTTATCATGTGTACATTCGTGTAACCAGAAGCACAGTTGAGATAGAGAATGCTCCCATCGCTTCAAGAACCTCTTATGCCACCCTTTCATAGCCATACTCATCTCCCTCTTGTCCCTGCCCTTCTCCCCTCCCCAGTCCAACCCTTTGGGATCACTAGTCTATTCTCCATCTCTATAATTCTGTCATTTCAGGAATGTTATAGAAATGGAATCATATAGTATATAACCTTTTGGTATTGTCATAATTCCCTTAAGGCCCATTCAAGTTGTCACATTTATCAGTAGTTCATTCCTTTTGAGAGCTGAGTAGTATTCCATGGTAAGAATGTACCACAGTTTGTTTAACCATTCACCTGTTGAAGGATATTTGCATTATTTCCAATTTTTGGCTATCACAAGTAAAGCTGTTATGAATATACATGTAGATGTTTTTGTGTGAACTTCAGTTTTCATCATTCTGGGATAAATGGCCAGGAGTTCAATTACTGGGTTGTATAGTAAGTGGCTGTACTACTCTAGAATTTTATATTCCCACTAGTAATGTATGAGTGATCTTGTTTTTCTACATCCTTGCCAGCATGTGGTGTTATTGCTGTTTTTCACTTGAGCCATTCTGCTATGTGTGTAGTGATATCTCATCATTTTAATTTGCATTTTGTAATGATTGATGATATTGGACATCTTTTCATGTGCTTATCTGCCATCTGTATTTCTTCTTCAGTGAAATGTCTGTTCATGTCTTTTGCCCATTTTTTTTTCACTGTTTTTGAGAGGTTTTTTTTGGCATAATTTAGACACAGGTCCTTTGTTGAATATGTGGTTTGCAAATATTTTCTCCCAGTCTGTAGTTTGTCTATTCATCCTCTTAACAGCATCTTTTTTAGAGCGAAAGCTTTTAATCTGGTTTTTTTGAGATGGAGTCTTGCTCTGTTACCAGGTTGGAGTGCAGTGGCATGATCTTGGCTCACTGCAACCTCCGCCTCCCAGGTTCAAGCGATTCTTTTGCCTCAGTCTCTCGAGTAGCTGGGACTACAGGCATGTGCCACCATGCCCAGCTAATTTTTGTATTTTTAGTAGAGACGGGGTTTCACCATGTTGGCCAGAATGGTCTCGATCTCTTGACCTCAGGTGATCTGCCCACCTTGGCCTCCCAAAGTGCTGGGATTACAGGTGTAAGCCACTGCGCCTGGCCTTAATCTTGTTTTAAGGATTATATTTTTGATATCAGGTCTAAAAACTCCTTGTCTATCCCGATATCACAAATATTTTATCCTATGTGTTTTTCTAAAAGTATTACAGTTTTATGTCACATATTTGCATCCATGATTCATTTTGAGTTAATTTTTGTATAAAGTGTGAGGTTCAGGTTCACTGGGGAGCGGGGAGCGGTGGATATGAACATCTAAGTGTTCTAGCAGCATTTGTTGAAAGGCTATTCTTTCAAAGCAATCTATTGAATTGCTTCTGCACCTTTGCCAAAAATTAGTAGGGCATGTTTGTGTAGGCCTACTTCTGTCTTGAGATAATCACAAAAAAAGTAGAGGAAAATGACAAAGCCTTAAGCAGTTAGAGAGATGCTAATAAATATGAAGGACAGATAAAGTCATTCAACATAAGAAGAGCTGCAGTCCTTGAAAAGATAACATACTGAATGGAATGCCAGAAGATGTATTCAAAGAGACTTTCTCTAAAATGAAGGAAGAAGTGAACATGCAGAATGAAAACATATTATGTTTTTGAAAATTGTGATAAAAATCATGACACAAAAATTACTCAACATTAAGATATAGCCTAGTTGTTATTGAACTTCAAGAATAAAATAATTTTTTAGGTTTTTAGGCAGATGAAACAGGTCACATTTAAGGGTGGTAAAAAAGAAAAAAATCTGGCTAGCCTCAGACTTCTCTAAAACATTTAATTCAAGAACATAATGGAGTAATGTTTATAAAATTCTGAGAAAATGAAACTGTGACCCAGCAATATTAAGTCCAGACAAAAATGTTATTCAAGTATAAAGATAAAAGCAGACATCCTCAAACATGAAAGAATTAAAGGAATATGACATCTGTGATGAAAATTTCCAAACAACAAAATAACAACGGCTCTTTGCCAATAAAATCCAGTCAGTTAAGAAATTATTTAAAATAGGCCAGGCACAGTGGCTCACGCCTGTAATCCCAGCACTTTGGGAGGCTGAGGTGGGCGGATCACTTGAGGTCAGGAGTTCAAGACCAGCCTGGTCAACTTGGTGAAACCCTGTCTCTACTAAAAATACAAAAATTAGCTGGGTGTGGTGGTGGGCGCCTGTAATGCCAGCTACTCAGGTGGCTGAGGCAGGGTAATTGCTAGAACCCTGGAGGCACAGGTTGCAGTGAGCTGAGATTGCACCATTTCACTCCAGCCTGGGCAACAAGAGTGAAACTCCGTCTCAAAAAAAAAAAAAAAGAAATGGACACTGTTGTGGGTGTAGGGCTATTTTGTCAGTAGTCAGAGTACTTTGATTTCTGGCTCTACTCTGGTGCACTTAATTTCCGTAGGCTTTATGTTCTAAGATATTGACTATAAATAATGACTAATAAATTAATACAATGTATATTAGAATTGAATACAAGTTCTTGCTAAAACTTCCTAGGTGTTTCTTGTGATTATACCTAAATGTTTTTGTATATATGTATGCATGTTTGTATTTATTTACAGTTAACACACGTTTGTTTTAGAAACATGAGGGAATAACCTTGGTCGTCCTTTATTACATTACATCATGAGTCTCGTGGGCTGAAACTGTGAATCATAGCAGCGGGGTAGGTGGAGGGAGATGAGTCTGAAAAGATAAATGGGAGTCAGATCATGAAGGGCCCCACCTGCCATGCTAAAGACCCTTTACTTTATTGTGACCAAGGGCCCCCAGGTGGATTCTTCACAATGGGACTGCTGTAATAGTTGCATTTCTAAAAGATCCCATAGGTAGTAATGTGAAAAAACTGACAATGGACCCGGAGTAGATTGAAGGGGCAGGAAAGGGGTGTATCAGTTGAACGTGGAAGATGGAAAAAGAGAGGTGCTTCCGGGTGGTTTGGATTTTTGGGTGAATGGAGGTATGATTGGCTGTTTAGCATTGCAAATATGGGAAGAGATTCAGGGGCCACAGTGAATTCCCTTTTGGACAAGTTAATATTGAGGTTCCAATGGGATATTCAAGTGTAGTTTCCTAGTAGTTGATGGTTAAGTGGGCCTGGAGCTCAAGAGAAAGGCCTGGGTTGGGCAGACAGGTCCTGAAGTGGAGGGAAAAGCCCAGAGGGAGACTGTTCAGTAGAAGAGGACTCGAGTCCTGGCAAACGCCAACTTTTAGGGCAAAATGTAGTGTTTCACAGCACAGTCTTTGGAGTTTACCTATTACTAGCAGGGTAACCTGGGGCAAGTTATTTATTTGACTTCAGTGTCTTAATTGCAAAATGAGCACAACAGCACCTACCTGAGTTAGAAAAACATTTGCAATTTTTAGTTCCTTGAGAGATCTGTGGGCTGGAAGCAGTGGCTCACGCCTGTAATCCTAGCACTTCAGGAGGCTGAGGTGGGCAGATCACCTGAGGTTGGGAGTTCGAAACCAACCTGACGAATATGGTGAAACCCCATCTCTACTAAAGATACAAAATTAGCCAGGCGTGGTGGCACACATCTGTAATCCCAGCTACTTGGGAGGCTGGGGCAGGAGAATTGCTTGAACCCGGGAGGCACAGGTTGCAGTGAGCCGAGATTGCACCATTGCACTCCAGCCTGGGCATCAAGAGTGAAACTCCCTCTCAAAAAAAAAAAAAAAAAAAAAAAAAAAAAAAAAAAATATATATATATATATATATATATATATATATATATATGAATAAGGAGGAGTCCAAGAAGGTGCAGAGGGAACTACGAGGAGGTGGAGCTCTAGAATATATTGAGAAAAGAGAATTTCAAAGAAGCCAACGATGTAAAATCCTCCAACAGGACTGTAACATAAGTCTGTAAAGTGTCCAACTTTTAGCAGTTAGTGACCTTACCAAGGGCAATTTCTATGGAATGGGATGAGCCATACTGTAGAGGTTCGAAGAGTGAATAGGGGTCAATATGGATACATCTTTTCCTCCCCTCACCGCATCTGTCTTTCCCAGTAGACTTTTCCTTTAAAGGCAGTGACTTGTGGATATTATTCCACTGTTTTCAATCAATTCCATCCACCAGTGAGATATATTACATCAGATTATCTTTCACTCCACCGCATTTGTGCCTTGCAGTTAGTAGGCCATCAACAAAATAACTGATGATACAGGGGCTTCTACAGACTCCCCAATTCATTTGGTAAAGACCGCTCAGCATCATGGTCGGGCCCTCATTCCTTTCACGACAGCTTCGAGGAGTGTCATTCCCATCACGGCCACAAGGTGGAGGCCGCCTTCCTGCTCTGGGACCTCAGGTCGCGACCCCGGAAGCACATCCTCCATCCTCCGCCTTCTTTCCAGCAGAAATGGCGGCTGCGGCGGCTCGAGTTATGTTGTTACCCGCGGCGCGGCGGCGGCTCTGGGGTTTCAGCGAGAGTCTCCTGATCCGCGGCGCTGCGGGACGGGTGAGCTTCCCTCTGCTTGTCTGGGCGCTGCCTGGGGCCAGACCCAGTCGGGCCGGCTCTGGCCTCTCTCGCGGCACCCGGCGCAGCGCACCTGAGAGTCGGCGCTACAGATCCGAACAGCGGGGTCGGGGAGGGCCTCCTCGACCTGGACCCGCTGGGCGCCAGGCGGCCTGGGGCTGCTGAACTGGCCGGGGTGGCTGGCTTGTGGCTACCCGCCAGGAGACCTGCTAGTGACGTGTGGGATGACCCTGGTTTTCGGCTTCTCCCGCCAGCTACTGAGGAGTGCATGTTTGACCACTAAAAACGTAGTGCTGGCAAATTGGGGAAAACTAAAAAGTGAAATATGGTTACCGCTCCAGAGTTATGTTTTAGCCTATGACTGAACGTCCTCAGCTGGGTTTCCCGCTAACCTGGACATCGCTGAAGTAAAATTTTGTATGTATTTGCATTTTTCTCATGAGCGAGCCTCTGACTTTCAGCAAAGAGATGTGAGACTTTTGTGTAAGGGCAAATAAAAACTGCTGGAAGACGAATAGTTCCTGGCCGACAAGCCAGTCAGGTGCATTTTGAACATCCGGCCCATCTTCCTATCCTCTTTTTTTTTTTTTTTTTTTAAAAACCATTTCCAAACCCTGTTGCTTTTCTTGAACAATGAAAACCCGAGTGTCAGTTCTGTCTTGTGTGTAGGTAGTTTTACATCTTTTCTCTCCTTTTTTTTTTTTTCCCTGCTTGTTTTCTGCATAATGAATATAAAACATTTCTAGGAGAGGTAGTGAAATAAAGTCAGTTTCTCTCTGGGTAATGATAATAACTGCTCATCTTCCCTGAGGAAAGGGCATGTTTATAATCACGTTGCTGGCTCTAGGACAGTGGCTGGTGACACGTTTCTAGGCCAGGCAGAGATCCCAGTGGAACCAAAATTCAAGAAGAAAGATTCTTTTATAGAGAGAGCCTGTTTAACATAGATTTGGTTTTAAAGTCAACATTTAATATCAGATTGATAATGTGTTTTGCTTTGTCTCTTCCACTTCCTACCCCCAACCAGTCATTATATTTTGGAGAGAACAGATTACGAAGTACACAGGCTGCTACCCAAGTTGTTCTGAATGTTCCTGAAACAAGAGTAACATGTTTAGAAAGCGGACTCAGAGTGGCTTCGGAAGACTCTGGGCTCTCAACATGCACAGTAAGTGACTCAGGCAACCTTCTCTAAGTGACCCTTCATTTAGTGTAGCAAATTGTTGATTTTAGTCTTTAGTTTCTTTGTTGGCTGGTGGTTCAAAAAGGGTGGCAGTTATTTTGCCTTGACAGATTTCCATGAGTTGTGAACCTTTTGTTCCAGTGATACTTAGTTACAGGGTGCATATGGATCCTGTTGCCTTGTCTGCATCTTGTTCTTGTAGCTTATTATGGATTATTTATTGTTAGTAGTATTGATAATAATGAAAGAGGTATATTTGCAGGGCTACTCTGCCAGGTGTTTTTACTGAGGTCTTATTTGCTAAAAAGCAATTCTTTGTAGTGGGCGTCCTCACACCTGTTTTATAGTTAAGGAAGTGAGAGAAGTTAAATGGTTTTGTTCAGGTCGCTTAGCTAATACGTGACAGAGCCAGGATTTCAACCAAAGTTTTCTGACAGTTTCTGATGTTCTTGATACTACGGTTATTAATTGGCTGGGTTAATGAGTTGGGCAAAGAATCCTCAGTGAAGGTGGCAGGTAGATACTTGTAGCACCCAGCAGTATCCTGATCAAAATTTTTAAATCTCATGGTTCATAGGAATGAACTATTAATTCACTCAGATCAAGAAAATCTTAGTGTTAAGACCAGAAAGCACTTGTCAGAAAAAGGAAGGAGACTATTCCCTGCAACCTCAAATAAATAAAATGGATTTATTTAATTGTTCGTTGATTGCATTAAGGTTGGACTCTGGATTGATGCTGGAAGTAGATATGAAAATGAGAAGAATAATGGAACAGCACACTTTCTGGAGCATATGGCTTTCAAGGCAAGTTGTAAAACTTTACAAAAATGCACTCTCTTTAAGAGATAGTAAGCACTAAGTCTCATTCTTTAGAGGCAGGGAGAGCTCTTTCAGTAGTATAACATGTTTTATGTTTTTTTTTTCCAGGACAGTATCTAAAATAAGTACTGATGATTGCTTTGTAAAGTTGAAATGAAAACTTTCTCTTGGGATGCAGGAGTCATCTGAATGTATACCATTTCTGAAGCCTGATGTACCTTATTTTTTTTTAATTTAATTTATTTTGAGATAGGATCTGGCTCTGTTGCCTAGGTTGGAGTGCAGTGACACAACCTGCTTACTGCAACCTCCACCTCCTAGGCTCAAGTCATCCTCCCACATCTACTTCTGGAGTAGCTGGGACTGTAGGTGCATGCCACCACACCCGGATAATTTATTCATATATGTGTGTGTGTGTGTGTGTGTGTATATGTATTTTATTTTATTTTATTTTTTGGTAGAGATGGAGTTTCGCCATGTTTTGGCCAGGTTGGTCTCAATCTCCTGGGCTCAGTCAGCCTGCCTCAGCTTCCCAAAGTGCTGGGGTGACAGGTGTGAGCCATCGTACCCTACCTGATGTACTTTAGAAACCAAATTTGACTCTGCATGAAACTAACTTTTTTTTTTTTTTTTTTTTTTGAGACGGAGTCTCGCTCTGTCACCCAGGCTGGAGTGCAGTGGCTGGATCTCAGCTCACTGCAAGCTCCGCCTCCCGGGTTCACGCCATTCTCCTGCCTCAGCCTCCCGAGTAGCTGGGACTACAGGTGCCCGCCACCTTGCCCGGCTAAGTTTTTGTATTTTTAGTAGAGACGGGGTTTCACTGTGTTAGCCAGGATGGTCTCGATCTCCTGACCTCGTGATCCACCCGTCTCGGCCTCCCAAAGTGCTGGGATTACAGGCTTCAGCCACCGCGCCCGGCCGAAACTAACTTATTGTCCTCCGTATTCATTATCTGAAGTGTTTAGAATAGATGAAGGATAAAGGGAGGTTGCATAATTTATTTTTCCTCTTTTATTTCAAGGGCACCAAAAAGAGATCCCAGTTAGATCTGGAACTTGAGATTGAAAATATGGGTGCTCATCTCAATGCCTATACCTCCAGAGAGCAGACTGTATACTATGCCAAAGCTTTCTCTAAAGACTTGCCAAGAGGTATTGTTATTATTTATACAGCAGATAATATAATTTTCATGAGAATCAGAAATTATTGAGTACTTTTTATTATGTCTGTTGTAAAAGAGTAAGTCCCAGAAATGTGAAAAAACGAAACTGAATTCTGGGTGAGGGTACAGCTGATCTTATTTTTTTTCTAAATATGACAGATAGTAAGATTATGGATGATTGTTTTTATTAATATGTAGCAATAAAATAGAGATTATTTGGTGGAAATAAAATATTTTGAGAGGACAGCAGTTTGTTACCATATTTGTAGACTGTTTTGACTCTTTTAAAAGTTATTACACAAAACATTTTCCTAGTAGAAGAAATAACAAAATTTAGCAGTTTTAGAGCTTATTGGTAAAATTATTATTTTTGTTTTTAGAGAGAGAGTCTCGCTCTGTCGCCCAGGCTGGAGTGCAGTGGTGTGATCTGGGCTCACTGCAACCTCTGCCTCCTGGGTTCTGGGTTCAAGTGATTCTCCTGCCTCAGCCTCCTGAGTAGCTGGGATTATAGGCTCCTGCCACCATGGCCGGCTAGTTTTTGTATTTTCAGTAGAGATGGGTTTTGCCATGTTGGCCAGGCTGGTCTTAAAGTCCTGACCTCAAGTGACCCAGCGCCTCGGCCTCCCAAAGTGCTGGGATTATAGGTGTGAGCCACTGTGCACGGCCATTAGTGAAATTATTAACCTTTAAGGTCCTTCTGTAGTTGTAGTTACTACTTTGCAGTTTTGGATTCCTAATAGGCTGCCATTAATAATGTTTAAATGGCACTTTACACAAGTACTTTTGTGTATATATTATCCATTTGATCTGCATAGGTGTTTCTACCTTGCAGTTGTGGAAACCGAAACCCAGACTCTGACTTGCCCAAGATTGCATAGCTATCAGGTGGCTTACTGTGGACTCAAGTACATGTCTTCTTACCAGATTCATTTGCTTTGTCAAAACAATAAAATAAGAAACCTATCACCTGTAAATAACTAAAATACTTAATATGATATCCTAACTTTTGCATTAAAACAAAAATGACAGCAACTATGGAGGGTGTGTTGGTTTGAATAACAAAACCAATGAGACAATTTTTGTCCCAGGACTAATTAGGGACCAAGAACATAGGGCTAGGCCAAGCTTCTTTAAAGAGTTGTTCATTCCAGCCTAGTTCCTTCCTTTATTTACACAGAACAGGGAAGGCAAAAAGGAGAAACAGAAAAAGTAAGGGTGAAGTTAAAAGACTTTTTTCCCTTTTCTCGGCATCTAGCTGGGAAGGGTAGAGCCTCTGCTAGTGGGAGTGGAGAAGCAGAGGGGCTCTCCCTGAGGAATACAAAATGGAAGTGCTCTCTGAAGCAGCTCCCACTTTGGGGATTTACTTGGGGTTTTTATGCCCTCACCCTGGGTAAAGCAGCTCCAACTTTGGGGATTTACTTGGGGTTTTTCACCCTTCACCCTGGGTGAAGCCTGGTATATGAGGTAATAATTAGACATTTAGATAATGGTCTCCAGGTTTTTATGATCACTTATTTTTTAAAATTATTATTATACTTTAAGTTCTAGGGTAAATGTGCACATGTGCAAGTTTGTTACATATGTATACATGTGCCATGTTGGTGTGCTGTACCCATTAACTCATCATTTACATTAGGTATATCTCCTAATGCTATCCCTCCCCGCTCCCACCATCCCACGACAGGCCCTGGTGTGTGATTGTTCCCACCCTGTATCCAAGTGGTCTCATTGTTCAATTCCCACCTATGAGTGAGAACATGGGGTGTTTGGTTTTCTGTCCTTGCAATAGTTTGCTCAGAATGATGGTTTCCAGCTTCATCCATGTCCCTACAAATGACATGAACTCATCCTTTTTTATGGCTGCATAGTATTCCATGGTGTATATGTGCCACATTTTCTTAATCCAGTCTGTCATTGATGGACATTTGGGTTGGTTCCAAGTCTTTGCTATTGTGAATAGTGCCGCAATAAACATACGTGTGCATGATGATCACTTATTGTTAAGAAAGTTGATCATATATCCTTGATGTATGTATACTTGTAAGTTAAATACATGTGCTATTATACTAACGTATCTATACATTTAAAAAAAAAGATTCAGATTAAAACAGACTGGGAAATAGGAGCCCCCCTCCCCGCCTTTGGAAACTACCAGTGTAGACCACCCATCCCACATAACGGAGGATTTTCTCACAGAATTCTTGTCTTTCCATTTGTCTATGGGCTCTTTCTCACCCATTTTACTAGACTCTGGTTCTCTCATCTGGACAGATGGGTTTTATTTGGTTTTACACATAATTTTTTCCTTTTGGTCATGATCTCAGCCACAGCTTGCCATAATAGTCTGTTTTGTCATGTTCTTAGTATTTGGACATAATCACTTCTGAGACAGTGCCCCTTAAAGTGAACTGAATTAAAACAAGGAACAAAAGTTTATAGTAGAGTAAGAAATGAAACCTAAATCGGACACGGTAGTGCATGCCTTTAGTCCTGGCTACTTGGAGGAAGCTGAGGCAGGAGGATTGTTTGAGCTCAGGAATTTGAGTCCAGTCTGGGCAGCATAATGAGACCTTGTCTCTTAGGGGAAAAAAAGAAACTTAAGATTGTAAGTTTATTTAATAACATTAATAGTATTAATGAAATTTAGATTTATGATTGCAACTATGTACTAATACTTCAAGAATGAAGTACAGTTTTTTTCTGGAGAGGTATGCACTTTTTCTGATAAAATTGCTTAATGGCCTAATATGACATATTCCACTTCACTTTTCGCTTTTTGCAAGTTTGGGTTTGAGAACACACAATTCTGTGATTCATTTGGGGCATATTTTAGATTATAAGGATTCTTTTCTCTGTTGCCCAGGCGGGAGTGCAGTGGCGCAATCGCAGCTCACTGCACCCTTTGCCTCCCGAGCTCAAGCCATCCTCCCATCTCAGCCTTCTGGGTAGCAGGGACTACAGGCACATGCCACCACGCCCAGCTAATTTTTGTATTTTTTGTAGAGACAGGATTTTGGCATGTTGCCCAGGTTCGTCTCGAACTCCTGGGCTGAAGCCCATCTTAGCTTCCCAAAGTGCTGGGATTATATAGGCGTTAGCCACCGTGCCTGGTCAGTTCTTTGCTTCTTAACATAGCACTCTCATTGCTGTGGGAACTTGCATAGTAAATACTTGGGTGGTTTGAACCCTCAGTATATTCCTAGCTAGGTATTTTCAGACTAATATATATAACTTTGTAATTTTCATATAGAACAGTCTATATTAATATGCAAATTTCCATAGCATTTTTGAAGTAGGTAGAGTCATTCCAAGGTGATGGCAAATTTATAGTTTTTCCCCAAGGAAAATCTTTTGTACTATAGGGGTTTATATGTGAAATTTTAATTTTGTCCTGTTAAGTATTTCTGATGTTTTTCTCCCAGGCTAATCATTTAGTATTGAGTGATGGGTCAGTGTCATGATTTCTGATTTTGGTTTAATAGATTTTAATAGTGAAAGTTAAGATTGCTGGTGCTTTTTCTTATATTTTATTTTCAATTAGCTGTAGAAATTCTTGCTGATATAATACAAAACAGCACATTGGGAGAAGCAGAGATTGAACGTGAGCGTGGAGTAATCCTTAGAGAGATGCAAGAAGTTGAAACCAATTTACAAGAAGTTGTTTTTGATTATCTTCATGCCACAGCTTATCAAAATACTGCACTTGGACGGACAATTTTGGGACCAACAGAAAATATCAAGTAGGTATAACTCTCAGAATTTCTTGGTGGGTAAGGGAATTTATGAATTTTGAAAATTAACATTTACAAACTTTCAAAAAGTATGTTTCAAAAAGTCATTTTCCTCCTGGTAATCTAAGTGAAATTGTAGTTAGCTACATTTTGGTCCCACCTAGCTCCCAAGCATGTGAGTTCATAGGTACTTCGGAGTAAACCAGTAATGGTGTCAAATCTTTTTTCCTTGATGTAAAAAAGTCGAAGTTCTTTGATGTGTTGTCTATATCCTATTTCTGCCTGCATTTTAGGATACAGTTATGGTCCAATTTGATTTCAGGTATATTATGTGAAGATCTGTTTTTTTTTTTTTTTTTGGTTTCCTTTAAAAATGGTTTTACTTCATTTACAGATCTATAAGTCGTAAGGACTTAGTGGATTATATAACCACACATTATAAGGGACCAAGAATAGTGCTTGCTGCTGCTGGAGGTTAGTCAATTTAAATTTCTACAAATGTTTTAAACACAGTTGTTGGAGTGGTGTGCTTATTAGTTTGATCCTGTTGGGAGATAGCCTAAGAATTTTCATTTACATAGCAAGTAACTGTATTTGATACTGTGTAAGGGGAATGTGGAGCACTGGAACTAGACTTTCTCTTTATTTTTTTTAAAGTAGGTTTCATTTAGGCTGGGCGTGGTGGCTCACTCCTGTAACCCCAGCACTTTGGGAGGCCGAGGCGGGCGGATCACGAGGTCAGGAGTTCAAGACCAGCCTGACTAATATGGTGAAACCCTGTCTATACTAAAAATAGAAAAATTAGCCGGGCATGGTGGCGGGTACCTGTAGTCCCAGCTACTCAGGAGGCTGAGGTAGGAGAATCACTTGAACTCGGGAGGCGGAGGTTACAGTGAGCCAAGATTGCACCACTGCACTCCAGCCTGGGTGACAGAGTAAGACTGTCTCAAAAAAAAAAAAAAAAAAAAAAGTAGGTTTTATTTCTAGAAAGACTTAATGAACTGTTTAATACATAAGTGTACATAGTAGAATGTGCAAGAAAAGGGCAAAGGAGTGAACTGGGAGAGAGTCGGAAGATAGCATTCTGTACTTTGAGAATTTCTTGAGATTTTAAATTATTTCTTGAGAACCAACTTCGTCCTTGTTCAAGCATGGAATGGGTATGTTAATTCTTTGATTTGTTCAATTATTCATTTAATAGATCTAATTTTTGGGAAGGAGAAGCACATAGGGAGCCATGAGAATGCTGAATGGGAATCCAAACATGCAGGTGACTTTAGAAGGTTTCCTTGAGGTCATGTTTGAAGCCAATGAATGAAAAAAAAAAAAATTCACAGCAGATACTGCCAGATTTCCTGGCAGTCTGAATCTAGGCAACAGTACATTTTAATTGGTTTCCAGTTTTTTTTCTTTTAAAAATATATTTATAGAAGTAGAGATGGATTCTTAACTATGTTGCCCAGGCTGGTTTCGAACTCTTGAGCTCAAGTGATCCTTCCACCTTGGCCTCCCAAAGCTTGGGGATTACAGGCGTGAGCCACTGCACCTGGTCTCCAGTTTTCATTTCTTTGTATTTTTTAATATTAGAGCAAAGTGAAGTGTTGTTTCATGTTGTAAATTTTTCTCTTTTTAGAAATTGTAATTTAAAAATTCTAGTTGCTCTTGATTGATTTCTGAGCTAATTACCTGGGGGGTAATGAAGAAGATGAAAACATTAAATATCAAGCATGTTATTCATTGTAGTGCCTAGCTAAAAATCATGTTACTTTCATTGTACATGGCAGGAAGTGCACTCTGAAATTCTCTTGAGTAACACTGTTTCTAAATTGGCTCTTGCAGACTTGGGCTTAAGTGTTTGAAACTGTCTTGGAAATGGGACAAGATACTTGTTAGATGGGTCCTCAACAACAAAGCTTTCTCGAACCTCTCTGCCATTGTTGGTGGCATATGGACAAAATGAGTTTGTTGTTTTACTTTGGTTTATGGGTTCATTTTGACAAAGTTGAGATATCTTTAGTTTAATGCATATAGATTAATTAGTATTCATTTTAAATACTATATAAGTGATGTGCCTTACAAATGATTGCATCTTAAATTCAATTAAATAGGCCAGTTTTAAGTTTCTGCTGACCTCTGAATTATGTCTTGGCTACCATTTAGCTCTTCTAGGTTAATCTTCAGGATGTATAGCTTTTATTTGCCAAATAGTTTTTTGTATCCTAGCTTCATTTATTATAAAATTATAATTTAACATTTTAATTATACATTAAGTTAAAGAATCTTAATTTGGGTCTCAAGTTCAGATAGTAAGAGATATAGAGTCTTAAGAAATTCCTAAGTTTTTGCATTTGGATACCTATTAATGTATTCAGAAATAATTTAGATGACACTATTTTGTTCCTGAGTTTTTTTTTTTTGAGACGGAGTTTCGCTCTTGTTGGCCAGGCTGGAGTGCAATGGCGTCATCTTGGCTCACTGCAAACTCTGCCTTCCGGATTCAAGCGATTCTCCTGCTTTAGCCTCCCGAGTAGCTGGGATTACAGGCATGCATCACTACACCCGACTAATTTTGTTTTAGTAGAGATGGGGTTTCTCCATGTTGGTCAGGCTGGTCTATCTCCGACCTTAGGTGATCCGCCTGCCGCGGCTTCCCAAAGCGCTGGGATTATGGGCATGAGCCACCGCGCCGGGCCCTGTTCCTGAGTTCTGATAGGAGAGCGCAGAGAATATAGTATATCTGTGTATCCCGCTTTATTTATTTATTTATTTATTTATTTATTTATTTTTTGAGACGGAGTCTCGCTCTGTCGCCCAGCCCAGGCTGGAGTGCAGTGGCGCGATCTCGGCTCACTGGAAGCTCCGCCTCCCGGGTTCACGCCATTCTCCTGCCTCAGCCTCCCGAGTAGCTGGGACTACAGGCGCCCACAACCGCGCCCGGCTAATTTTTTGTAATTTTTAGTAGAGACGGGGTTTCACCGTGGTCTCGATCTCCTGACTTTGTGATCCGCCCGCCTCGGCCTCCCAAAGTGCTGGGATTACAGGCGTGAGCCACCGCGCCCGGCCCGCTTTATTTATTTAATTTTATTTATTTTAGACACAGAGTCTTGCTCTGTCACCCAAGTTGGAGTGCAGTGGTGTGATCTCAGCTCACTGCAACCTCTGTCTCCTGGGTTCAAGCAATTCTCCTGCCTCAGCCTCCTGAATAGCTGGGATAATTACAGGTGCCTGCTACCATGCCCAGCTAGTTTTTATATTTTTAGTAGAGACAGGGTTTTACCATATTGGCCAGGCTGGTCTTGAACTCCTGATCTCAAGTGACCTGCCTACCTTGGCTTCCCAAAGTGCTGGGATTACAGGTGTGAGCCACGGCACCCGGCTTTTAAAATTTATTTTATTGAGACAGGAGTCTTACTATGTTCTTGCTATGTCCAGGCTGGTCTTGAACTCCTGAACTCAAATGATCCTCCCACCTCAGCCTTCTAAAGTACTGGGATTATAGGCATGAGCCACCATGCCCAGCTCCAGCTTTTTAAAAATTAGATAGAGCTCATATTTGTATTTTCCACTAAAAAAAATTTTTTTTTTTGCAAATTGGAAAATTGGCATTTTTTTTTGCTAGTGTGGATCCCAGAAATTTTTATAATAGAACATGATTTTGTAAAAAGTGGAGTTTTCAAGTTGTCTTATTCTTAGCTGTGAAACCATTGGTCTGTTGATGAAAACTGTCATTTGCTCTACAAAATGAGAAAGCTGTGCAACCTCAAGCTTTGCAATGCCAAGGAAATAGGTGTCCTATGTGAGCTTGCTCTTAAATAATGGCTTTTAGTGAGTGTAGATACTTCATGTGTAATGTACATCACATTATATCACCTAGGGATTTTTGTAAACTATATTGCTGCTGGATACATGTGAAAATATTTTCTTTTAATTTAGGTGTTTCCCATGATGAACTGCTTGACTTAGCAAAGTTTCATTTTGGTGACTCTTTATGCGCACACAAAGGAGAAATACCAGCTCTGCCTCCCTGCACATTCACAGGAAGTGAGGTAGGGCAAGCCTCCCAGCTAGTATTTAGCCTTTTGGATTCCTTGTGTTGTATTTACACATAAGTAAACAAAATGTACTATTTCCAGTAGGAATAAAATGGAATAAAAGGCTTACACTGAAATACAGAAAAAGGGAAGAGGATGTACTCATTTGCTTAAGATTCCTTCCTCTTCTGTATTGTTTAACCACCTGTTTTTCTTTCCTAAGGAAGCAAGGCTTTTTTTGTTTTGTTTTTAAATTTCTCCATTCTAGTCTGAAAGGAAGCAGAGTTTTAAGAGCAGTTTATAATTTGGTCTTTTTGTGCTTTTTCTTTGGCCCTGTGCAAATTTATATATTGTAATATCTGGAAGTAATCTTTTAAACCCCATATTTTGACTTTCACTTCAGGTTTACTCTTGGCTCAGTTTTGCCCACAGTATGTTTTGGGAGGGGGTAGTAACTGTTAGAGCCAGAACTTGCAGGGAATCTACTAGTTATCAACTAGCTTTAAGCCTCTTTAGGGGCTTAGTTTGCCATGTTAAGAATGATGCTCAACGTAGTATCTGGAAAATGCCCTGATATTGGCAGCTGCCTGGAACTGTAGTACAGAAATAAACCTGTAACGTCAATATGACATTTCGATAGAAAAGTTCAGATTGAGGCTGGGCGTGATGGCTCATGCCTGTAATCCCAGCACTTGGAGGGCTGAGGCAAGTGTGTCACTTGAGGTTAGGATTTTGAGACCAGCCTCACTAACATGGTGAAACTCCGTCTCTACTAAAAATACAACAGTTAGCTGGGTGTGGTGGTGGTGCATGCCTGTAATCCAGCTACTCGGGAGGCAGAAGTTGCAGTTAGCCGAGATGGCGCCACTGCACTCCAGCCTGGGCGACAGAGTCTCAAAAAAATAAAAAGAAAAATTCAGATTGACAAACACAAAGGATTAATTTCTACCAGTGAAATGATGCAACACTTTTTGACCTGGTAAACCACGTGGTGGCCGTCTGTAGTAAAATGCGTTGGGAAAAGTAATTTTTCCTTAACCCATGAAATTTCTTCTAGGCTAAACTATACAATGTAATGAGGCCTGATAGTTAAAAAATCAAGAGAGAGTCCTGGTGTGCATTTTAACTTTGCAATTAATGGGACTGGTGATTTTTTCTTGTTAATAAGCATGTTATATAATGTTAATCTTAACTAGAGGTCCTCCTGCTTTATCTGAACTAGATTCGTGTGAGGGATGACAAGATGCCTTTGGCGCACCTTGCAATAGCTGTTGAAGCTGTTGGTTGGGCACATCCAGATACAATCTGTCTCATGGTTGCAAACACGCTGATTGGCAACTGGGATCGCTCTTTTGGAGGAGGAATGGTAGGTGATTTTAAAAGAAATTTTCCGTAACAGATGGAAGATTATCATGTTTTCTTAAATACAAGTTCTTTGTAAGAATCCTTTTTTGAAGTGGCAAAATAGAGCCTTGTACTGTGAATTATATAAACTGATCCTGGTTTGCATGTGGGCCAGAAAAAAACATTTTCTTTTTTTCTTTGCCACAAAGTTTGTTAGTGGCAAAATTTGAATAAGGACAGAAAAATTAGCTAGAAGTACTATATCAATGTTAATATCCTAATTTTAATGGTCAGTAGGCCTTCTATATCTGTGGGTTCCATATTCATGGATTCAACTAAGCATAGGTGGAAAATTTGGGGGAACAAATGGATGGTTTCATCTGTACTAAACATGTATGGACTTTTTTTTGGTCACTTCCCATATAGTATAACAACTATGTACATAGCATTTACATGGATTGGGTATTTAGAGATGATTTAAAGTATATAGGACAATCTGCTTATATGCAAATACTATATACACCATAGTACATGAGGGCTCTAGCATCTGTGGATTTTGGTATCCACAGGGATCTGGGAACCAGTTCTCCACAGATACTGAGGAGCTATACTGAGGTGATGTAAGAAAATTAGTTTCCTTGTTTTTCACAAGTACATACTAAAGTACTTGGGGCAAGAAGCATCACATCTAAAACTCAAAACAGTTGAAAAAACTTGTATAAAGAGAATAAAGCAAACATGGTAAAATAACAGGGAATTTGGATAAAGGGAATTCTCTGTACTGTTTTTGCAACTTTTTTGTAAGTTGGAATTATTGCAAAACACAGTGTATAGATTTGTCTTTACTCATAGATTTCTCCAAAATACATTTCATCTAAATATCTTAAGCTTTGTATGCAATATAACTTTGAATCTAAGTGTATGTAACCAAGAGCCCTAAAAATTGGGTTGATAATAGCAGTCTAGTTTTAGAAGTAGGTATAGCTACTACATTAATTATAAGGATTCATTGCTTTTATAACATGAATTTCTCCAGGGGGTGCACTGGATTAATAAGCACAATTGTTAGTCATACTGAATTTTAACTGTACTACTGAGATGTTGAATAAAACTAGGAAATTTGCCTCTAAGGATATTCAGTTTTCCACACACTCCATTTTCCTTTCTGTATTTTGGACATGTGTACTTAAAATTCTCTTGGAATTTTTTTTTTCCTTACAGAATTTATCTAGCAAGCTGGCCCAGCTCACTTGTCATGGCAATCTTTGCCATAGCTTTCAGTCTTTCAACACTTCCTACACAGATACAGGATTATGGGGACTGTATATGGTTTGTGAACCAGCCACTGTTGCAGACATGCTACATGTTGTTCAGAAAGAATGGTGAGAATTTAAGTAATTTAAATTTTGCCTTTAATTCGTTTTAGACTAGTTTTTTCTGTATACTTCATGGTGATTTATGGTAATTTTACCTTTTAATTAAGAGACCTAGATAAACAGTAGTTGCCATGTTTTTAAAGGTTTCTGATGTTTTTTCCTAAGCCTCAAGATGTGAAGCTGATTTATACTATAGGACTTTTTTTTTTTTTTTTTTTTTTTTTGAGATGGGGTGTTGCTCTGTTGCCAGGCTGTAGTGTAGTTGCACTATCTCAGCTCACTGCAGCCTCTGCCTCCTAGGTTCAAGCAGTTCTCCCGCCTGAGTCTCCTGAGTAGCTGGGATTACAGGTGTACCACCATGCCCGGCTAATTTCTTGTATTTTTAGTAGAGACAGGGTTTCACCATGTTGGCCAGGCTGGTCCTGAACTCCTGACCTCAGGTGATCCACCCTCCTCAGCCTCCCAAAGTGCTGGGATTACAGGCGTGAGCCACCGTACCCGGCTGAAAGTTTTAATCTTTCAGAAGCAGGTTAACTCAGAAAGATGATCCTAAAAGTTTAAAAGCCAACTAGAAGTTGTTTGGAAAATATCTTTGAAAGTAATCTGGTTGAAAGGAAAGTAAATCTGAAGTTGCCACTGCTAAAAGAAAACAAAGTATATTGAGTCAGTAGATGGGCAGAAAGGCTCACAGCTTCTTGGAAAACATTTAGCTCTGGTTCCTTTCCTCCACTATTCTTAAATTGGCTTATATCTTTCTAAATCTAGTCAACTAGGATGTAATTATTAAGTTAAAAATTAGGTTTAAGTTAAGATTTTCATTGTTTTAGAAACCAATGAATGACCCACTGACTTAACCCATAGCATATCAGACCCCAAGAGATGGGGACTCATGAAGTCTCAAGATGCTTATAAAGCATTTCTGAAAATGTCATCAGCCCATTTGTATTAAACCTTTGTGTGCTAATGAGTAATTAGACATGTTTATCATTTTTGAGAAATTAATTCTGGGGAAAATAATCATTTTAGCTTTTGCTTAGGTTAGAATTAAATCATAATCACCTGTATGTTAGGTGTAGACTACGGCATCATCATTCTTAGGTCATTAACTCATGAAATACAACATTTTCCAACTGCTTAATAATACTGTTTTTCCAAATGTTTTTTAGGATGCGGCTCTGTACAAGTGTCACCGAAAGTGAAGTCGCACGAGCCAAAAATCTCCTGAAAACAAACATGTTGTTGCAGCTTGATGGTAAAAATATAAGACATAGCTTCTATTTTCATATGGTTGATCTATATTCCAATACTTAATTTTTCCTTCTCTTTAAACAGGTTCAACTCCAATTTGTGAAGATATTGGTAGGCAAATGTTATGCTATAATAGAAGGATTCCCATCCCTGAGCTTGAAGCAAGAATTGATGTAAGTAGTCCTGAGTTATTACTGGGTCATGTGTAAAAAGATCCTTGTTACAAAAGCTGAGAATATTTATCTTTCATCTTGCTTTAGTTTTAAAAAGTTCCAGGTATAGACGTCTTTACTACAAAAAGCTGAATGACAGTATCTTCCATATTTCAGGCTGTGAATGCTGAGACAATTCGAGAAGTATGTACCAAATATATTTATAATAGGAGTCCAGCTATTGCTGCTGTTGGTAAGCCTGGCTTCTTTTCTTCTATGCGAAAAGTTGGCCAAGTACTTTTAATTAACTGTCTTCTTTTTAATCCTTAGGTCCCATTGAGCAACTACCAGATTTTAAACAGATTTGCAGTAACATGTGTTGGCTTCGTGGTTAAAATGCTCGTTATCAAGGTTATTTGAACACATGTATTTATAAAACTGAGATCTAGAAAAAAATAAAAATGAACATGTATATACATTTGAATGAAAACATGTATATACATCTAGAAATTTGAATGAAATACTGTATCATACTTTCAAAGGATAAAAAGACTACCCCTCTGAAGGTTGTTTTGTATTAATGGTCAGTCTTTGTTCTCTGAGAAATTATGTTGGAAGCAGCATACTTTCAAATTATTACCATAAGTATAATTTTAAGAATGAAAATGTTTACAGTATTTTCAGTTTTATTATAAAAATGCACATACAACAAAGATTGTCATTAAGTCATTTCTTGGCTCTGCTTGCATTCAGCACTTGTTCTTGAGCAGCTTTCTTTGCTTTTACCATCTCGACAAGTTCCTAGGAAGGGAGAAAGGAAGTTGTCAGAATTTAAAAACAGACATTTTAATCTAGTGTTTGGTATAAAGAATTCAAACAACTAAGACAGTACTAAGTATACCGATTTCACTGCCTGCCAGGGCCTAGAAAGTTTCTAAGGTTGCTCATTTATTCCTAATAATATTGGCCCCATAACTACTGGTGTTGAAATAAGCACTATATTATTAACCACTTAATAGACATAAAATGTGAGCTATATATAACCCACGTTAAATTTAAAATACAACAATCTATAAACTCTTAAGTCTGCAACCTTATATCGTTTCATGCAGTCCTTCTTTGTCCTGCCAGGCACTGCTTCTGCTATTTTTTCCCATCTTTCAGGTGTATTTACTGGGTATGTTTTCAAAGCTTGTTCCAAAAGCTTCTGTTCTTCTGTTGTCCAAGGGGTGAAGTCCGTATATGGACCTGTTTAAGAAAAATTTTTATTTGAAAACTGTCTTGTTCAGAACATGTTCCCAGACAAGTCTTGTGGTCCACAAGTGTCCGCTAAGTGCCCATTTCAGTCTGGGATGTGTCATTTTGAAATAAACTTGTAGAGATGAGAGATACATATATCCCTCTGAGTGTTAAGAAGAGAAAAAACTTTAGATGACTCACATCCCAGAAAATAAAATCTCAAAGGCTTTTTAAAACACAAGAGTAAAGATCTGCCTTGTACTGTTTATCTCTTATAAATCAATGTAATATACCCACTAGACTGGAAAAAAGCCATATTTAAATTTATAGTACTGTTGGACTCTCGGGCTCAAAAACACAACCACAATTCATTGAGAGTTCTGATAAATCTACTTCCTTACAGGATAGGTAAAAGAGCTTCCTCACAGTTAAACTTCTGCTGGATAGAAACCCTGGAAACCATTTTTGTTTTACACTGAAGGAAACAAACCTAGCAAAATTAAGCCAAGTGCCCAAGGTACCAGTGCCGAAGAGGCAAGGTGAGATTAGATTGTGTTGTAGTGTGGTGTTCTCTTCACCACATCTGCTAAAATCTTGGGAGCCAATGCTGAACATTTCCAATAACTGCTATTGTGGTTTTTCAACTAAACCTTTAATATTTCAGAAAACATCTAAGATGTGTGTCAGAAACAAATGTATTTATTTCTTAAGGATGTTAAGTATTACACAGTCCACTTGTGTAGGTAAAAGGAGAATGTTAAGTGGCAGAGAGCTGATTTGGTTAAGTCAGTGGACTTCTGGCAATTTAGTTATTTCAGACTATGCAGTGACAACACAGACTTAATATTACCAGTACCTTGACTACTACTTGAAACTGCATCCTGTGAGATCACAAAGTTAAGCCTAGAAACCAAAGTTCCTTCCCAATTAAAGAAGGAAAAAAAAAAAAAACCCACTACCTATTCAAAACAAAGCAGAGAATTTGTATAATATTTGAAGGTACCTAAGGTACATAAAGAAGCTTTTTTGAAGGTAACTTTTAAGTTCTAGGAAGTCTTGTTGAATTTCCTTATATTGGTTTAAAGCCCTGAATACCATAGATTTTATATCCTCTCTTGGAAAAAAGATGGAAGTGACATGGCAGTATTTCCTGCTGTTTTCCAGTTACTTCACAATACCAAAATAAATTAAATGTACTGTTGCAAAATTCCTATGAGAAATCACTATTCAAAAAATGGTGCCAGGTTGATGTTTAATGGTACAACTGAAGAGGAAGGAGCCTTCCCATTTCCATAAAAGAGGCAAAGATGCTAAAAGACAAAGGACTACTGTCAGTCACTCTTGCCTTCACAGGGTCACCTCTCCTCACAGCAGACTGGACAAGTATCAGGGCCTACTTCCCTCCAACATGGAAACAAGTCCCCTAAGAGCTGAGACTAGTGTGCTAATACCTGTTGTATGGTATTTTGTGGAGATAAAGGCACAGGAGAATAAACCCCTTTAGAAGTGTCCTTCAGGTGTTCTGAAACCCTGCCTTGTTACTTTACCTTTATTAAAAGAACTGAAATAATGCCTAACTCAGCCAAACAAGTTACCCCTGATTTTTGCAAACAGTGATCTTCCTCCCCTATATAACACTGAGTCTCATATCTTTTAAGTTGAAATTTTGGGATAATAAACAAGATTAAGAAGATAGGTAAAACTGGGACTCTTAGAAGAAAGAAACAGCTTATCATGTATAGTCAAATCTATTAATCCAAAAGCATCTTTCTGCGATTAGTTTAAGAAAGGACTGGTGGCTCACAGAACATCAAGTGAAAGAACTTCTTTCACATAAACTGCTTTCAAACTCATAGCAAGAAAAAAATTTGTATCACATCCCCAGACACAAAGACACACATGAACAAGAGTTTCATTACAGTATACCCACCTATATAATGGGTGTCACACTCACTAATTTTCTATTCAAGACACACTAAATTAACTTCATGACCCAGTGAGGGGTCATGATTTGTAATATGAAAAGCACTGGTCTAGGGTAATCAAATTAGAACACCCAATATCAAACCCTAACAGGGTTTTTTTTTTTTTTTTTTTTGAGAGGCTTACTATGTTTCCCAGGCTCGTTTTGAACCCTAACAATTTTTAACTTTATTTTGAAATAATTTTAGAGGAGTAGAAAGAATTGTATACTCTGCCTGCATTCCCCAAATGTGAACATTTTCATGTTTGCTAATTCTTTTTCTCTATATGTACAGACATACTTTGCTCTGAACCATAAGTTACAGACATGATGCCTCTTTATTCCTACTTTGTTTTTCCTTAAACATAAGGACATTTTCTTATATAATTACAGTACATTTCTCAAAATCAAGCAATTATCCCGATAAAATACTATTCTTTTGTCCCAATAATATCCTCTAACACTGATTTGTAAAACCTGGTAAGAAAAACAAACACAGCCCCCTTCTCTAATGGCATCTGAAATGCAAGAACTGTAATTCTCCATTTTTAATGGTGAGGTGAAGTAAATCTTTGCCCTGGAAATGTTTGCTTACAGCTTCCAGTCTGCTAAACATTTTATTTCCCTATCATTCTGAACATAAACCCTAAGTCTTGTATATCCAAGCAGCACAGATACATGGCTAGCATTTTCTACTTTTAGAAAAGCAAAATTTACCTTCAAATCGTTCTGAAGGTGCTGCGTTGTCTGCTTGAGGTACCACTCCATGTTCTTTTTTAAACTTATCAAATGCCTTTTTATTTATGTCATCTTTTTGATGAGGGTCTGAGAAATGAAAAACTTTTAATACTTAACAGATCATCTCATTTAATCTTTCATTAAATTGCGTAAGTTATTTTAAAAATAGGTGTTTAAAGTAACAAATGGACTTCTCAAAACTCACCAAGTTTTTGGAGACTCTTTGCTTTGCCAATAACATCTTTGGCAGTTCTTTTGACTCCAGAGGAAGAATGTATGTTCATGTAATTAGCAATAACTTCCCATCTGATAGGACATATTATACCAATAATATAATTTAATAGTATTAAGGAAAAACAAAACAACAAATACCATTAGATTTTTACTGCAGAAAGGTTATAGTATAGAATGAGCTCAAATTGGTAGTCTAATGATGCTGCTACTATAAATTCCTGTTGCCTGGACTAGGGTTTTTGCTTTTCATATGTTTAAATCAACTATATAATCTTGGTTTTAAGTCCATACATCTTACATATTCTGTGTACAAATCAACATAAATAAAACCACTTATTTGTGTATACTGCCACTTTAACACATTTCTTCAGAAGATCAATCATTCTGAAAACAGCCTCAGTTTCATCTATAGAATTAGGGATGCTGGGTCCCTAGGGCTTTCTTGGGAGTAAGCTCCAGGCTTGAGGTGGGAAGAAACAAACAGCAAGACTGTAAAAGAAAAACTACAGAAAACCTAATCCCCAGCACAAGCCATGACAGAGTAGGCCAACATAAGTCAAGATTTGTCTCATGATCTTCAATTTCCTAAGAAGCTGAAGCATTTTGTCCTATGTGTATGTGCATGTGTACTGGTGTAATGGGTAAGACTGACAGCTTCAAAATGTACCTTTTTCACACTTCTGCTGTGGCACAGAATTTATCTCTGCAAGTTTCTGTGATAACAAGTGCTGCTATTTGGAGTCTGTCTACATTATCTCCAGGCTCCAGTGTGAGTTGAAGAAAAGTTTCATTAAAACCAGTACCTTGAATTTGTTCCAGCAGGGAACAGATTCACAGCTTTAATTAGTAATTGTAAATCATCTTCTGACCAATTTTTACTTCCATTTCCACCTCCACCAGCTGATTTTTCTGTGTTCTTAGATGCTTGTCGCATATGAGCCTCAGCTTCTTCTTTCTCTTTTCTGATTTGCTCATTTATTTCTTCTATCTGCACAAATATCATAAGTCAGGGACTTAAAAGTATATTGCTATTCTACACTCTCTTCCTGGCTAGGGCTTTGTGATCCTCAACTCTTAATGTCATTCTCACTCTGACCCCATACTCCTCTCCAAGGCCAACCCAAAAACAAGCACCAGCTTTTCACTCTGGCTTCTCCTGCTCTGGCTTCCAGTCTGCATAGGTCTGCCTGAGGGACCAAGAACTGCCCACAGCCTGCCTGATCTTCCCAGTACTCACGTCACGTGTCTTCCATTAGCCTTGGACACTAATTGACAAGTCTGTGGTTCACTGAGTTATTCATCCACAAGGCCATTTCATACCTGTCTTTAAACTCATTCACCCTTTCTGCAGACAATCTCATTTATTCTCTACAAAAGGTGAAGGCATAGCAAAATGGCCTCTGTTTTATTTTCAAGTTGTACCATTTACATTGTTCCTTCTAGTCTACCTTCAAACATGCACAAGTAAAAAAAGAAAACCTTTATTTGCCTTGTTGCTTCTGTCAGCTGCTATCTTAGAGTCATCTTTGGCTCATTTCTCCCCTTCAATTCCTTAGAACCAGTAAAGTCTCAATAATGCTAACTTTGAAAAGTTTTTTGATTCCCATCATTGCGTTCATAGTGTAGGTTCTTTTTCTTTCTTTCTTTTTTTTTTTTGAGATGGAGTCTCACTCTGTTGCCCAGGCTGGAGTGCAGTGGTGTGATATCGGCTCACTGCAACCTCCGCCTCCCAGGTTCAAGTGATTCTCCTGCCTCAGCCTCCCAAGTAGCTGGGATTACAGGTGCCTGCCACCATGCCCAACTAATTTTTCTATTTTTAGTAGAGATGGGGTTTCCCCACGTTGGCCAGGCTACTCTTGAACTCCTGACCTCAGGGGATCTGCCTGCCTCGACCTCCCAAAGTGCTGGGATTACAGGCATGAGCTACCATGCCCAGCTCATAGTGCAGGTTCTTAAAGTAAGATTCTCACAACTAGTCACATCTATCTGATGCACCTTATCCACAAACGTCAGATTAGTAGTACAATGTTGAACCTTCTGTTAATCAAAGATTTGCAGTAATGGAAACTAGTCAACAAGGTATTAAAAACCTGATAACTGGTTCTACTTTTTCTAACTGATTGTGTTTCCCACTCCTTTTCCCCATAATGTTCTACCTTTTCTTTTTTTTTTTTTTTTGGTCTGTTTTTTGAGACAAAGTCTCGCTCTGTTGCCCAGGCTGGAGTGCACCAATGTGATCATAGCTCACTGGAGCTGTGGCCTCCCAGGCTCAGGTAATCCTCTAACCTGAGCCTCCTGAGAAGCTGGGACATGACACCATGCCAGTTAATTTTTGTATTTTCAGTAGAGATTTTGTTCATGTTGCCCAGGCTGAACCATACTTTATACTTCTATTTCTATTTGATAGTTTGTGGTATTCTTCTGACCTTCACTTTAACTCTATCCTTCCTTTCAGGCTGGTTCAAACTCTATACCAAGCCTTCCTTGGCCACTAAACTTGTGGCCCTTCCTATCCTACACAACATTTACTATGGGCTCTCCATCTTTTGGTCCTTAAGGTTCTTCTCAGCCTAAGTCCTTTGTGGTGCAATAGCATTAGGCATTTCTCCAAAAGAACCTAGGCACAGTGTTATATATAGTAGGTACTAATACTTGTTGAACTGAATTGAATTTCTGGGCCTGTTTTCTTATCTGTAAAATAAAAGGTATAGACTAGACAGAACAAAGATCTCTTTTGGTTCTAAATGTTATTACCCTATGAAAATACTCAAGGAGGCCGGGCGCGGTGGCTGAAGCCTGTAATCCCAGCACTTTGGGAGGCCGAGACGGGCGGATCACGAGGTCAGGAGATCGAGACCATCCTGGGTAACACAGTGAAACCCTGTCTCTACTAAAAATACAAAAACTTAGCCGGGCGAGGTGGCGGGCGCCTGTAGTCCCAGCTACTCGGGAGGCTGAGGCAGGAGAATGGCGTGAACCCGGGAGGCGGAGCTTGCAGTGAGCTGAGATCCGGCCACTGCACTCCAGCCTGGGTGACAGAGCAAGACTCCGTCTCAAAAAAAAAAAAAAGAAAATACTCAAGGAATAATCAAAACAATTATTTTCTTCTAATGATGATTTTGCAAAAGCTATGATTGTGATAGATACCACAATTCAAACACTAAGCATGGTAAAAAACCATACACATTAAATCCAACTTAAATCAACAACAGCACTTACTACATAAAACACAGGCTGGGCGTGGTGGCTCATGCCTATAATCCTTTGGGAGGCCGATGCAGATGAATCACCTGAGGTCAGGAGTTCGAGACCAGCCTGGCCAACACAGCGAAACCCTGTCTCTAGTAAAAATACAAAAATCAGCCGGGCATGGTGGCACACACCTGTAACCCCAGCTGCACTCCAGCCTGGATGACAGAGAGAGACCCCGTCTCAAAAACAAAAAACAGGCTGGGCGTGGTGGCTCACGCCTGTAATCCCAGCACTTTGAGAGGCTGACACAGGCGGATCATGAAGTCAAGAATTCAAGACCAGCCTGACCAACATGGTGAAACCCCGTCTCTACTAAAAATACAAAAATTAGCCGAGTGTGGTGGTGTGTGCCTGTAATCCCAGCTACTCAGGAGGCTGAGGCAGGAGAATCACTTGAACCCAGGAAGCGGAGGTTGTAGTGAGCTGAGATTGTGCCACTGCTCTCCAGCCTGGGCGACACAGCGAGTCTCAAAACAGAAAACAAACACACAAAACAACAACAAAAAAACAGTGGGAAACACAGAGAAATCAGATACTGTTTGTACTTGGTGACTTATATATTAGGTAAAGAAACAGGTAAAAGCAGAATTAAATGCTACATATAGGCAGGAGTGATGTGTTCTTCTATTACCTGTTTTTCCAAAGCAGCCTTTCCTACTTCTTTTGTGCATGATGTGAGTGTTTCATTCAAGCACTGTAAGCTAAAGAAAAAAAAAAAAAAAAAAAGAAGAAGAAATGAAACTTTATCCTAAGCTCAAGTGAAGACTTCAATAGCAGTTCCATAGGTATACCTTGCCAGTTCAAGCCGATCACAAAGTTTTTCCACTTCTTCCATCATTTTAACCCGCTCTGCCTCATTATCAGAAAAATGATTCCAGGTCTAAAAGCACAAACACAAAAATTATATCTACTCACACTCAAAAATACATCCATCAACATAATTACAAAGCATGAGCTCTCAGGAGTTCCTGATGTGAACATACATAATGGCCTTCTGCCCATCCCCAGCTGTACTTCCACGGTACCTCCCAGGGCTCTCCCTGATCACCTAGCAATAAAAGGCATTATATACCAAGTTGGAGGTACATACCAAGGAGAAGCATAACAGAAAAAAGAATGCTTAGGGATGTTATAAAAAGTCAGAATGATTCCTTAGAGAATCACTTAAGGATCAAGAAATTCTGTATGATGACTCAAAATCCCTTTGTTTGGCGGCCTGTTGCAATGTGTGCTGAACTGTAAAATCTGGAAATTTTAAATGTGAAATTAAAAAGATGACTGTGTGTGCTTAGGAACAAGAGGTATTAGCAAAAATTTCAATTAACTAAAGACTATGCTCGGAATGGAACAGCATGATGCACAAGAAGTAACTGGCGAGTACTTGCCATGCTTTAAGCTGCTGTTGAGACTTATGTCTCCCATTCCTCACTTCTCCTTGCTTCCTTAATCCATGCAATCTGCCTCTCACTAAGGTTCCAGTGCTTCTATTACTATTCACTCTTCCCTAGGCTTCCAAAAGCACTACTGATTTTCTTCCTACCTGCCTGGTCACTCCTTCTCAGGCTTCTTTTCCTCTATCAGTACCTTATGTACTGGTGTTTTGCCAGAGTCCCAGCCTCCACTCTCCTCACTCTATACCCTCTCCCAGGGTGATCTTCTATATCTGCAGAGTTTCTAGTGCTATCAAGATGTGGAAGAGTCTGTGATAATCCTGTTCTTGAACTTACACACTCAATCATGTGCCGAGTTATCTCCATTTGAGTGTCCCAACAAGCTCAACACACCCTAAACTGAAATCATTTTTGCCAAGTCTTTTCCTCCTCCTTTGTTTTCTACTTCCCTGAATGCTACCAGCGTCATCCATCCAGTATTCCGTGCAATAAACCAAGGCATATAAAGATCTCACTCCTCCTGTTACCTCCAACACACAATCAATCCCAACAGGCAATAGCCTAGTCTACTTCCTGAATCTCTCTCCCTTTCATCTACCTTTTTCCATCCCTATCATCTCTGAGTTCAGGCCACAATACTCTCTCACCTGGATTGTGGCAAAAGACTCCTAAATTAGTCTCTCTGCCTCTAGTCTTCTCAGCACCCTGACCAAAACCAACTCAGGATCGGAGTAAGCTCTTTAGCAAGACGTATAAAGCCCTTTAAGACCAGGCTCCTCCTTACCTCCTCAGGTGCCCCTGGTTCATTAAATCTCATTTCTCTGGATCTCTGCATTCTCAATACTCCATCTGTCTTATCCTTAATCCTGTGTACATACTGCTTCACCTGGCTAAATCCTACTAGATGCAGAATGCCTTCCTTGACTACCTTTTTGGTACCTTCTCATCCTAATACCTACCTTGAAGTGTTAGAATAGCTTGTTTACTTTTCATCACTAATCAGTAGACTCCTTGAAAGAACTGTGCAATCATTACATTCACATCAATTACAACTGCTTGGTACATAGTAAATGCTCATCAGATATGGATTTACAATAATCTGATGAGTATTTACTCTGAATGAATAAATTATGTGAGAAAGGAGCAAGAAAACAAAGTTTCCAAATGTCAGGACTTTTATTTATGCATAATCTCTAAGAACTATTCAAGCTTTATTTCCTGATTGGCCTTTTAAGGTTCTTGCTGAATGTGCCAAGCACTACATGTGAATTATCTCATTTAATCTTCACAACTCTGTGACTAGGTATCATTTCAACTATAGAAGAGGTGAGGAAAGTGAGGCACAAAAGTGTTGAGGTAATCTCCTGAGGGTCCCACAGCTAGTAAGAGGTAAGCAGAGAATAGCCTCAAACCCAGGTGGCTTGCCCTGAGCCCATGCTCTTTACCACTTTGATAACACTGCATCCTTCTGAAAACAATCTTCTATACAGTGGAATCTGAGAAAAATATATATGTTTTCAAATTTGGATTTTCTTTTTCCTTATTAAAATGCCTAAAGAAACAAGTGCTTGTATTTTTATTAAGCCTCTTTCAATGTCAGCTGATGGGGCAAGTTAATTTCAATTGTATTATTATCTGAAGATTTAGGATAGCATATATTAGACCATACATGTCTACAGCCTTCTAGATAGTCACATAAAAGATAATTTTTCTATACATATTACACATTTACATACTTGCTAGATTCAACTACAATGGACAATGGTATAGTACACAATATTCTTTGTGTGGCAATCTCTATTATAGCTTGGAATTCCACCAATTTATTCATTCAATGTTGTTTAGTAAGGAACAGTACTGTCCTGTGACTTTACCAGCTTAAAATATAAGAATTAGCTCTTGGTCAAAATTATACTTAAAAACTTTTGGGGATTTTGGTAAATACTTTCTAGTGGAAACTGTATTTGAATGAAAACTGCCAGTACTCACTCAAATGATACCATTTTAGATAAAATTGAAAGCTTTTAGAACTTTAAAAACAAGTTAAAACTTTTAAAAAAACTTTCTAAGCTAAAAATTAATTTTACACCAATAGGAAGCAACAACCTAAAACCAAATTGTGGCACCTTCTCAGAAAAATGATCTGGTTTCTCCAACAAATCAGTGGCAATGGTGTGAGGTGGGGAGAAGTGGTGATACAGAGGTGTTACAGAACTAGAGGGTCTTAAGAACAACCAGGAGACAAAACAACTGAAGTATTTATATTGTATTGACCTTATTTGGGTCCTAATTTGAATACACCAACTATAAAAAGACATTGCTGAGGCTGGGTGTGGTGGATCATGCCTGTAATCCCAGCACTTTGGGAGGTCGAGGTGGGTGGATCATGGGGTCAGGAGTTTTACACCAGCCTGGCCAATACGGTGAAACCCTGTCTTGACTAAAAATACAAAAATTGGCCGGGAATGGTGGCAGGTGCCTGTAGTCTCAGCTACTCAGGAGGCTGTGGCAGAAGAATCGCTTGAACCCGGGAGGCAGAGCTTGCAGTGACCTGAGCTCACGCTATTGCACTCCAGTCTGGGTGACAGAGCAAGACTCCATCTCAAAAAAAAAAAAAAAAAGACATGGCTGAGATAACTGAAGATATGAATATAGACACAGTTTCAGAATATATATATATATATTTTTTGAGACAGAGTCTTGCTCTGTCGCCCAGGCTGGAGTGCAGTAGCATGATGTCTGCTCACTGCAAGCTCCGCCTCCCGCGTTCACGCCTTTCTCCTGCCTCAGCCTCCCGAGTAGCTGGGACTACAGGTGCCTGCCACCATGCCCAGCTAATTTTTTGGATTTTTAGTAGAGACGGGTTTTCACTATGTTAGCCAGGATGGTCTCGATTTCCTGACCTTGTGATCCACTAACCTCGGCCTCCCAAAGTGCTGGGACAGTTTCAGAATATTAACTTTTTTTTTGGTTTGATAATGGTAAGATGATTATGTTTAGAAAAAAACTATCAGGGTTGAAAACTGAAATATGTAAGGTGAAATTTAGAAAAAGTTAAAAACACACTGAGATAAAATTAAACCTGTTTAGTTGTAGTTGTCTGTTCGTTTGTTTTTTTTGAGAAGGAGTCTAACTCTGTCTCCCAGGCGGGAGTGCAGTGGCGCAATCTCGGCTCACTGCAATTTCTGCCTCCGGGTTCAGGCAGTTCTCCTGCCTCAGCCTCCCGAGTAGCTGGGACTACAGGCACATGCCATTGGGCCTGGCTAATTTTTGTATTTTTAGTGGGGATGGGGTTTCACCATGTTGGCCAGACTGGTCTTAAACAACTGACCTCAAGTGATCTGCTCGCCTTGGCCTCCCAAAGTGCTGGGGTTACAGGCATGAGCCACCACGACCAGACTCGTTTAGTTATAATTGCATAGTAAAGAAAAGAAATACATTTATGCTTGGACAAGTGCAGTGGCTCATGCCTATAATCCTAGCATTTTGGGAGTCCAAGGTGGGTGGATCACTTGAGGCCAAGAGTTCGAGACCAGCCTGGCCAACATGACGAAACCCCTCTCTACTAAAAATACAAAAATTAGCTGGGAGTGGTGCTGTGCACCTGTAATCCCAGCTACTTGGGTGGCCAAGGCATGAGAATGGCTTGAACTGGGGAGGTGGAGGTTGCAGTGAGCCGAGACGGCACCACTGCACTCCAGCCTGGGTGACTGAGTGAGACTCTGCCTCAACAACAACAACAACTAACAACAACAACAACTTAATTAAAAATTGTTCTTTTGGCTGGGCGCAGGTGGCTTACGCCTGTAATCCCAACACTTTGGGAGGCTGAGATGGGTGGATCACGAGGTTAGGAGTTCAAGACCAGCCTGGCCAACACAGTGAAACCCCGTCTCAACTAAAAATACAAAAAATTAGCTGGGCATGGTGGCGGGTGCCTGTAATCCCATCTACTCAGGGGGCCGAAGCAGGAGAGTTGCTTGAACCCAGGAGGCGGAGGTTGCAGTGAGCCGAAATCATGCCACTGCACTCCAGCCAGGTGACAGTGCGAGACACCATCTCAAATAAATAAATAAATAAAAATATTTTTTTTTTTCAAGAAATATTTTGGTCAGGCGCAGTGGCTCATGCCTGTAGTCCCAGCACTTTGGGAGGCTGAGGTGGGGAGATCGCTTGAGGTCAGCAGTACGAGACCAGCTTGGCCAACATAGCGAAACCCTGTCTCTACTAAAAATACAAAAAATTAGCTGGGCGTGGTGGCACACGCCTGTAATCCCAGCTACTTGGAAGCTGAGGTGGGAGAATTGCTGGAACCTCGGAAGGGGAGGTTGCAGTGAGCCAAGATCACGCCACTGCACTCCAGTCTGGGCAACAGAGTAAGACTCTGTCTAAAAAAAAAAACGAAAAAGAGAACTGGTTTTTGATTAATCAGCAACTTGATTTACTTGTGCCTAGTGTTTGTTCAGTCTGACATACCTTGCATGAGTTTCGAAGTTTTTGCCTTTCCTTCTTAATGGCTTTTTTCTGGAGATCTTTTTCCTTCTTTGCCAACAATGCTTGCTGTCTAACTTCCTCCTCTTCTTTCTCCTTAGCTAACCGAGCAGCTTCTAATTCAGCTTGCCTTTGCTTTAAAAAAAGGGAGTAAAATCATTTTAATAAAGTAAAATTCCTAAATGCTTTATATTTTTTAAAATTTAAACTTTTAATAAATTATATTAGGAAAAAAGGCAACATAAACTAATTGAAAACTGAAGGATGAACTGGGAAAGGCAGCTGGTAAAGATCCATAGACATTTATTAGAAAATGTAAAATTAACATTAGAAATAAACATAATATTAAAGGAACGTATGACACCCTTTTTTTGCTCAATAAAAATTTGCTGGTAAGGAAGATCTCTCTCAATTATACCAACTTGTCATGATTCACAGTAGCACCCAATTCTCTGCTTTCAAATTATAGTTTTTTAAAAAAATAGATGTGAAGAATAAAGATGTATTTTTAAAATTTTTTATTATACTTTAAGTTCTAGGGTACATGTGCACAACATGCAGGTTTGTTATATATGTATACATGTGCCATGTTGGTGTGCTGCACCCATTAACTCGTTATTTACATTAGGTATATCCCCTAATGCTATCCCTTCCCCCTCCACCCACCCGACAGGCCCCAGTGTGTGATGTTCCCCTTCCTGTGTCCAAGTGTTCTCATTGTTCAATTCCCACCTATGAGTAAGAACATGAGGTGTTTGGTTTTCTGTTCTTGCGATAGTTTGCTGAGAATGATGGTTTCCAGCTGCATCCATGTCCCTACAAAGGACATGAACTCATCCTTTTTTATGGCTGCATAGTATTCCATGGTGTATATGTGCCACATTTTCTTAATCCAGTCTATCATTGATGAACATTGGGGTTGGTTCCAAGTCTTTGCTACTGTGAATAGTGCCGCAATAAACATACGTGTGCATGTGTCTTTATAGCAGCATGATTTATAATCTAAAGATTTCATAAACATTTAAAGTCCACCTTCATTAAATGTTGTCTTACTTTTTCTTTAGCTTCTTGCTCCTTCCGTTTAGCTTCTGCTTTTGCTTTCTTTTCTGCTTCTTTCTTGGCTTTTTCTTCTTCCTTGAACTTTTTTATCCTTGGATCACAGCTATATGCATTGTCTACCAAAAGAAAAAGTTGATCTCATTTTGAATTTCTAACATTTAGGGGACTGAAAAAAAAAATCAATTATACTTACCAACTAATGTTCTTATTCTGTTCATTTCTTCTTTTTTTCTTTGTGCTCTTGTTGCTCTGTTCTGCTTTTCAATCCATCTCCTCTCATCACGACTATAAAACAGAAAATACTGGAAACAAACTACTGCTTATAGATACTGTGACTGGAAAATGTAATATTTTATAAAATATTAATATGTAAATAACATCCTAGAAGGTTAAAATGCTGTGTCATTACTAACATTAAACAATGACTTATATTGGCCAGGCTGGTCTCGAATTCCTGACCTCAGGTGATTCACCTGCCTCAGCCTCCCAAAGTGCTAGGATTACAGGCATGAGCCAGCAGGCCTGGACTAAACAGTGGTTCTATTTAATATTAATTCTGGTTATTTTTTGGGCATTCATGTCAAAAGCATTTCTGCACACATACAAAAAACAAACAAACAAACAAACAAAACCTAATAAAACCTAGGTTAAGCAACCAGAAGAAAAAGATTTTGCTGAACTGCGCTGACGTTATATTCCCTGGCAATTTCTTAAGCATATCCTAACCAATTATTGATCTGGGCCCACCTAGTTTAACTTGTGAGAAAGGATTTCAAAATATTAAAAAATTGTTTAAAAAAGATGTACAAAGAGAAAAATTTGAAAGAAAATTTATGTGACATAGTTTTACATCATCACAAATACCAGAGAACCAAATAAACACCTTCCATTATTAATGATTTGCATACATACCATTCCGCTTTTTCTTTTTCTTCTTCATCTAAATAAGAAAATTCTCTCCAAGAATCAAAATTATACCTAATATAGACAGAAATAATTTACAATCAAGAAAGAACAAATGAAAAAAATTCCTTTTAATGCAAATGGATGAATTTGTTTTAATAGATACCTTTCTTCTCTTCTAGTATTAAACTAAGGTCAAATCTTTCTCCTTTTTAAATGACATTGCATTTGGTATGAAAATCTAAAATGCACGCATCACTCCATAATCAAAACCACACTTCCCTGCTGTCTCTTCTCTGTTAGGTTTTTTGCTTGACCAAGACCTATTTTTAAATTTTCCTTGCCTTTCAGTTTCGCCAGTCTGTCAAGTCTGAAGGTAACCCTAGTAGTGGTTATCTCATCTCCAGTTTGTATCCTCTGAAGGCAAAAGCAATTACAACTGATAGAACTAAATCTTGTTATTTTTGTTCTACATGATTTTGTTTTTGTATTTACTAGGCATTTGATGAGAAAATGTAGCGCATATAAAATGGCCACTAACTATTGTGTTTATTAAAAATTAGTGAATTGGTTACAGAGACATATAGCACTGTCTCCTTCCTCATGAACTCAAGTACTTTTAGTATTAACTAAATAAAAATGTACTGATTTTTATTCAAATGACTCCCCAATTTTCCTCTTTTACTACTGTCATGTGCTTGATATCTAGAAATCTCATTAATAGAAAACAGGCTGAAAATCTTAAAAGCCTAAATATCACAAAGGTAACAGAGTGCTTTTGTTCAGTGAAGGTTCTGCAATTTGCCCATCTCAATTAATTTATAAACAATCAAGTACTTATTGAATACTTTTCTTTTTAAAAGATGACAGCATCATACAAACAGTATATTCACTTACCAGAAAGAATAAAATATATCTACATCTTCAAATGATGAATTCATATCACCAAGTTTAGGAACATTTTTTTTATTTGACCATCTGAAATATCAAAGGAAATATTCTTAAAATTCTTCAAAAATTATGTACAAAAGTTCAACAAACAATTTATTAAAAACAACAGTTTTAACTAATCCCTCTGATTTCCCTTCCCTACAAACTCTACAACTCGAAGATGTCGCTGGAAAGTCAGCAGTGGGGTATGAAACAACACAGGCGTGTGAAAAGTGAGGCCAGACATGGACTGGGGAGAGGAGAGAAACACGGGACAGCCTTCTAATCACAGGTTACCTTCAGTTCTATAAAGTACAATGCCATAGCAGCTGCTAGTCAGGCTAGGAAAAATGGCAGCTAGCTCCTTTTGCCAAGCTCCTGTCCCTAAATAGGCAGCACAACAACAACCTGTAGGCCTAGCCCTTTAAAAGTGTTAATAGTCACAGATGGAAGTAATTTCTACCCCATCACCACCACCACCTTCCCCTTAGAGCCAGATTTCTTGGCGCAGCACTTCATCGATCACTGCTGAAAAGGATCCTGAGGCTGCTACTGATCCACGTTTTCTACTCTGTGAAATCATTACACAGAAAAATATACTACTCCTTTTTACCACCTCAGCACTGTTATAAAACAAATGTGGCCAGGCGCAGTGGCTCGCGCCTGTAATCCCAGCACTTTGGGAGGCTGAGGCCAGCGGATCACCTGAGGTCAGGAGTTTGAGACCAGTCTGGCCAATACGGTGAAACCCTGTCTCTACTAAAAATAGACAAATTAGTGGTGGCAGATTCCTATAATCCCAGCTACTCAGGGGGCTGAGGCAGGAGAATTGCTTGAACCTGGGAGGCAGAGGTTGCGGTAAGCCAAAATCGTGCCACTGCACTCCAGCCTTGGCAACAGAGCAAGACCCTGTCTCAAAATAAACAAGGAAAAAAACAAAAACAAAAACAAAAAATAAACGTGAAATCCAAGGGAGAGAAGATGGCGGAAATACTAGGCAGCGCCAAACTGCTAACCGAAGTGGTTCTCAAATTTGGCTGCACAGTAGAATCACCTGGGAGCCTTAAAAATCCCCACAGGAATTCAAACCAATAAATCAGAATCTTTCCAGGGGGAACGCAAGCATCAGGAGTTCTTCCTGTTCTCCAGGTAATTCCAATGTGCAGCTAAGATGTGCTTTAAGGGAACCTGCCAACGCAGATGGAAAAAAAAGATGTAAAATAATATTGGTACACACTATTTTAAAACAAACTTTAATGAAATATGTATGCTTTAATCATAAATATAAATAATGTTTTGTCAAAGAAGCCTTATGATAATCAGATGATCAAATAAAGAACAAAGGCTTTTCTCAACTGACAATGAGTCAGAGTAGTATACCCATTCATAAAGAGGAAATCAAAGAATAGAAAATTACTGTCACCTAAGTGTAAGAATCACACTATAAAAGTCAGATACTGTTATTTCTCTCAAAGTAAATTTTTTTTTTTTTTTTTGAGATGGAGTCTCACTCAGCCACCCAGGTTGGAGTGTACTGGCACGATCTCGGCTCACTGCAACCACCGTCTCCTGGGTTCAAGCGAAACACCTGTCTCAGCCTCCGAAGGAGCTGGGATTACAGGCATACACCTCCACGGCCGGCTAATTTTTGTATTTTAGTAGAGACGGGGTTTCACCAAGTTGGCCAGGCTAGTCTTGAACTCCTGCTCTCAGGTGATCTGTCTACCTCGGCCTTCCAAAGTGCTGGGATTACACGTATGAGCCACTGTACCCAGCCCAAGTAAATTTAAAAGAGAAACCTCCCATAAATTGAACAGAAATTTTACTATGGAAATGTAGAACTTCTGTTTAGAAAGCAATATAAATGAGAACAATAAGTTCACCAGAAGGGCTCAATATTGCAGAGAAGGAGGAGGAGAAGAGACAGTGGAAATAATCTATAAATGAAACTATTATCAGAGGGAAAAAAACAGAAACCTGGAAGACTACAAGAAACAAGCCAACAGGGCACTACGATCAAAAGGGATGCCTTAACTCACCTGGAATTCCTTTCAAACACTGGGGAAAACACTTCGAAGAAATTATCCTTTGCTTCACTTTTAGAAGGAACTGAGTTATCAAAAGTAGGATCTACACTGTTAAATGCTCGTCTTTTCACTGGATCAGATAACATTTCATAAGCTGAGAAAAAAATTGTTAAGATCATATCACCATAACTTTACCTATTTTTTTCTTCAAGAAAACAAATATTTCCCTCCTTAAAACATAAAAGTCATTAATTTTCATATTTGAAAATTTTGTTTGCAGGTTGGGGAGGATTTAATTTAGGTAACAACAGCTTTAGCACTACTGGATATAACTGGACTTAACTCTTTCTTTAATTATTTTTCTAGTAGACAAGTGACAAAACAATATCACCCACCCTTCAAGAGAACAGATGACTCTGGGGAAAAAGAAATAGCTAGTAAGTTAACTGTTAGATCCCAAAGTTGTAAAAGATCGAAGGATCTTAGGCTTCTGGAGCACTGTGTAAGAGAGCTGGCAAAGAGTAAATTTGAACGGTGTGCATACAACTGTTTAAAAATTAGCATCAAAATGTAAAATCACATTTAAGGAAACATTTGGAAATGGTGGCAACCTATATTAATTTGCTTAGTGATGTGTATGTAAATAGCAGTAAGTAACTGTAGGGTCTGTACTAGGATATAATCAACTTCTTGATTTAAACTAGGCTAGCAAAACATCTGAGGAACAGTTTAGTCCCATAAAGCATCTGAAACGAAAAAAAAAAAAATCTTAGTATTCTCATCATTAAATAGAACACTTACATGAATTAACTGTAGGATGAGCTTCTGATAAGAATCACCTGGGGATCCTGTTAAAATGCAGATTTTAATCAGTAGGTTTGGGGCAGGGCCTGAGACTGCATTTCTAATAAGCTGCCAGGTGTTGCTGATGCTGCTGGCTGGGGAAACCTCATTTGTGTAGTGAGGCTCTGGGGTGATGATTAGAAATAACTTGATATAACTGAAATGTTTTAAAATGTCAAAGGATAGTTGAATGAACTACAGTATGCATAAGAAACCCAATCCCAGCAATTAATAAATAACAATTACTATTAGAAATTCCTGACTCTAAAGCATTTTCTTACCTTTAGTTATGCAAGTGAAGTAGTCATTATCTCCTTCTTTTATTGGTTCACCAGCTGCTTTCCGTTTGTCTGGGTGATGTTTTAAAACCATTGCTTTATCTACAAAATCAGTCGGATTGAGATAATTTGTCACTTTAAGCACCAAAACTAAAGATAAGCTACATGTAGACCATTTCTAAAATCATAAGGCTAATATTAGAATCTTTTCTCCCACAGTAAAATATATGATTATTCAATGTGAAAATTATAAACTGATTTATTATTATTATTTTCTGAGATGGAGTTTTGCTCTTGTTGCCCAGGTTGGAGTGTAATGGCGCGATCTCAGCTCACTGCAACCTCCGCCTCCCGGGTTCAAGCGATTCTCCTGCCTCAGCCTCCCGAGTAGCTGGGGTTACGGGTGCCCCCACCACGCCCAGCTAATTTTTTGTATTTTTAGTAGAAACAAGGTTTCATTATGTTGGCCAGGCTGGTCTTGAACTCCTGACCTCAGGTGATCCAACCACCTCAGCCTCCGAAAGTGCTGGGATTACAGGTGTCAGAAACTGCACCCAGCTTGAAATAATTATTTTAAGAACTAGCCAAAGTGCCCCTAGCCAACGACAGTGACTGTTAACATTTTGGTGTATTTCTGCATGGATATTTTTGTTTTCTTAAGCATATGCTTTTAAAAATTCAGGTGTAGGCTGGGCATGGTGGCTCATGCTTGTAATCCCAGCACTTTGGGAGGCCGAGCTGGGAGGATCACTTGAGGTCAGGAGTTCAAGATCAGCCTTGGCCAATATGGCAAAACCTGGTTTCTACTAAAAATACAAAAACTAGATGGGTGTGGTGGTGCATGCCTGTGGTCCCAGCTACTTCGGTGGCTCAGACATAAGAATCGCTTGAACCCACGAGGTGGAGGTTGCAGTAAGCTGAGATGGCGCCACTGCATTCCAACCTGGGTGAGTGAGACTCTGTCTCAAAAAGAAGAAGAAGAAAAAAATTCAGGTGTAATCGTATGTACTAATTTATATTCTGCTTTTTTCAATTTCACATTATAGCATTTGCATTTTCCATAGTTTTTTCCTTGCAAACTCTTCAAATTTTTCTTTCAAATGACTGCTTAATACAGTGTTACAAGTAGATTTGTTGTAATTTAGGCATTTCTCTACTGTTGGACACTTGGGCCATTTCCAATTTTGCATTATTATAAATAATGCCAATTTGAATAATTTTAAATATAAGTATTTTTCCTTATTTAGGATTCTTTCTTAGGATATAATCACAGAAGTGAACTTTGTGAGTGGAAATGGAACAAGTTATTTTTCAAAAGGCATACTATTTCATACTCCTATGTGAATATTCTTTCACCACAGCCTCAGCCACAGTAGGTATAATTATTTAAAATTTGTGATTATCACTGGTGGTCAACAATTTTTTTGTTTTTCATTCTTTAACGGGAAAAAGGAGGGGCTGTCTCAGTTTTTCTTCTGACTCTGTGTGTCACTTTACAATAAATAATGGCTAGCTGTTAACATCTATGGAGTAGCTGACATGTGCAAGGCCTGTTTACCAGTTAATCTTCTCCATGATCCTATGAAGAAAGTACTATTACTGTCTCCACTTTATAGATGAGGAAAACGAGGCACAGAGATGTTACGTAGCCACTACCACTGCAACTTGCTCAAATTTCCGGCCAAGTCGGGCTCTAATCCAGACGGCCTGACTCCTCAGCATGTTTGAATGCTGCCTCCTAATTCACTATGTTTATTGCTAATTTTTTCCCAACTGTTTTGTTAACACTTATGTTTTAAAAAAAATTTAGTCATTTTTATTTACATTTACTATTTCTTTTATAATTTCTTCTAGTACTTATAATAGTTCTAGTTTCATTAATATTTCCTACAGTTAGATTTACTGATTATTTCTTTTATAATTTCTTCTAGTACTTATAATAGTTCTAGTTTCATTAATATTTCCTACAGTTAGATTGAAAAAATTTTAAAATCTTTTTGGAATTTTAATATAGCCAAGAAAGTATCTAAACTTGTCATTTTTCAAAATCTTACTGTGATTTAATATAATCCTTCCCTATTCCACTGATTTGTGATACTATCTTTATAATAGTAAATTTTACAAGGACTTGTTTTGGTTACTTATTGTTGCCCTGCGGTTATCTTTATAATGACCACAGCTTTCTTATATATTTGATGGTAACTTACAAAAACTGTAATTTTTGCTTATTTTTCTTGCATCTAGTCCCTTAACTCTCTTTTGCTTTTCTAGACAGATCCTATATTATCTACAAATGTATTTATTTTCTTCTTTCCAACAGTTGTCTCTTATTTAATAACTTAACTCACTAACCCAAACTCCCAAAATCGCATAAAAAATAAAATGCAGGCTGCTTCACCCCTAGATTTTAGGTAACAGCATTAATGCCACATAGCTAAAAGTTTGCTAGCTGTGGGCCTGAAACAGTTATCAAAGTAGGGAATTAACTACATTTCTTTTCAAAATTCTTATCAAAAAGGAATGGGTGTTAAATTGTGGTATGTGTTTTCACTACCGACTTAGGAAATCACATAGATTTAATATTATCTGAGGTATAATTTTGCTATATTAATACACTTCCTAAGTTGGATACCTGAGAGAAACTGTGTTCATGAACACTATTATTCTTTTAGTATACTGTTAAATTGCATTTGTTATTTTATTTTATTTTGAGCCAGGGTCTCACTCTGTTGCCCAGGCTAGAGCACAGTGACACGATCTTGGCTCACTGCAGCCTTAACCTCCTGGGCTCAGGTGATCCTCCCACCTCAGCCTCCCAAGTGGCTGGGATTACAGGTGCGCTCCACCATGCCTTGCTAACTTTTTTTATTTTTTGTAGGGAAGGGGTTTCGCCATGTTGGCCAGGCTGGTCTTGAACTCCTGGGCTCAAGCGATCCTCCCACCATGGCCTCCCAAAGTGCTAGAATTACAGGCCTGTGCCACCACACCTGGCCACTATTTTTTCATAATACAAGTATCTGTACACACTGACGGGGTACATGTGATATTTTGTTCATAATACACGAACAAAATCCATTTTATTTTTTTTTGAGATTGAGTCTCATTCTGTTGGCCAGGCTGGAGCACAATGGTGCAATCTCGGCTCACTGCAACCTCCGCCTCCTGGGTTCAAACGATTCTCCTGTCTCAGCCTCCGAAGTATCTGGGATTACAGGCACCTGCCACCACACTCAGCTAATTTTTGTATTTTTAGTAGAGACGGGGTTTCACCATGTTGGCCAGGCTTGGTCTCGAATTCCTGACCTCATGATCCGCCCGGCTCGGCCTCCCAAAGTGCTGGGATTACAGGCATGAGCCACTGCGCCTGGCCTCATTTTGTGCATAATTCATGATACATGCATAAACCATATAATGATCAAGTCAGGGTATTTGGGTATCCATCAACTTGAGTGTTTATTATTTCTATGTATTATGAACATTTCAAGTTCTCTCTTCTAGCTATTTTGAAATATACAATACATTATTGTTAACTATTGTCACCCTACTCTGCTACAGAACACTGGGACTTATTCCTTCTAACTGTATGTTTGTGTCCATTGACCAACCTCTCTTTATCCCTCTCCCCCCAACACCCTTCCCAGCCTCTGGTATCTATCATTCTATCTACTATCTCCATGAGATCAACTTTTTAAGCTCCCACTGTTCTCAAAAGTGAGAACATGCCAATATTTGCCTTCCTGTGCCTAGTTTATTTCACTCAACATAATGACCTCCAGTTCCATCTATATTGCTGCAGACATGATTTCATTCTTTTTTATGGCTGAGTGGTATCCTATTGTGTACATATACATTTTCTTTATCCATTAGTCTGCTGATGGACACTTAGGTGGATTCCTTATCTTTGTTATTATAAACAGAGCTGCAATAAAAACATGGGAGTGCAAGTACCCCTTTGACATACTGTTTTCTTTTTCTTTGGATAAATATCCAGTAGTGGGACTGCTGGGCTATATGGTAATTCTATTTTTAATTTTTTGAGAAATCTCCATACTATCTTCTATAGTGGCTATGCTAATTTACATTCCTACCAACAGTGTATAAAAATTCCCTTTTCTTGAATTTGCTATTATTTTAACATTTTAACTGGGTTTTTTTTTTTCATTATATTAATAGGAATTGTTTGTAGGATTTTTTGAGCTCTCTGCTAGGTTTTGCATACTCAGATTACATTAAACTGTACAACTTAACAAAATGAATTATTCCAAAACAGTTTATGATTAACTGATTCTCCAATTACAACATAAAAAATCAAGTTTATATTCAGCATTAGAATTTTTGATTCTTTAACACTTGAAACAATTCACCTGAAAAATGATCTGGGCCTAATAATTGTTTTTAGGAGTAAATCCTTTGGTAACTTTAATGTTTTCATCCTTTTTTTTTGTTTCTTTTTTTGGGGAGGGCAGGGGGACAGGGTCTTACTACTGTCAAGGGTGGAGTGCTGTGGTGTGATCATGGCTCACTGCATGGGCTTCTTCACCTCCTGGGCTCAAGCGCTATCTCAGCCTTCTGAGCAGCATGGGCATGCACCACTATGCCCAGCTAATTTTTGTATTTTTTGTAGAAATGGCATTTTGCCATGTTGCCCAGCCTGGTCTTGAACTACAGAGCTCAAGCAATCCGCCCACCTCAGCCTTCCAAATGCTGGGATCACAGGCATGAGCCACCATGATTAATTCTTTGTGTATTTCACTACGTTGTGAGTATCCTGTCTCTGAAATGCTTGGGACCAAAAGCGTTCGGGATTTCAAATATTTTTAGATTTTGGAATATGTGCATTATACTCACTGGGTGAGCATCCATTCCAAATCTGAAAATCCAAAATCCTCCAGTGAGCATTTCCTTTGAAGCGTCATACTGGCACTCACAATTTGGAGCATTTTGGACTTTGGATTTTTGGATTAGGGATGCTCAACTTGTATTTGTTTATTCTTCTTATAAAACCCATTTTGGGATATTGTCTTATTTATTTTCTTCCTGCATCTTCCTTTGTGCTATACTTTTAAACCTCTGAATTGAATTTCCACCTTATCTTTTCCCTCTTTTGAAAAAAGTAACAGAATAGGTTAAGGCAATGAATTTACTTAAGGTACAGCTCTAGCTGCCAGTCCTTAAGTTTTGGTAAAGCAGTAATCTTACTTTTGTGGAAAAAAAGAAGTCTATTGCATAATTTTTATTTCTGTCTAGGCTCAAAAGAATATATTTAATTTCCCAAGTGACTGGTATTTTTGGTTTGTTTAATCATATCTATCTGATTCAACTGAGATAAAATTTACATAAAATAAATACCCAGATTTTAAGAATTCATTAAGTTCAGTGAGTTTTGGCAATCATATACACTCATGTAACTGCTACCCAAAAGAAAACAGAGGCCATTTCCATCATCCAGAAAGTTCCCTTGTACCCTTTTCCACTGGGCTCCCATCCTCTACCAGCTGAGGCAACCATTTTCTGATGCCTGTCACCACTTTTGTATGTTCTTGAGCTTCAAGTAGATGTAACTTACAGTATGTCTGTGTCTGGCTTCTTTTATTCATGGTTTGAAATTCATCCATGTTTTTCTGTGTATTGGCAATTTGTTCTTTTAAAAATTGCTGTTTAGTATTACACTGCACCAAAATATATAGCAGTTTGCTTATCTATTTCCATGTTATTAAACATTTGGGTGATTTCCAGTTTCTGGGGTGCAGTGGCATTATCTTGGCTCACTGCAAGCTCCAACTCCTGGGTTCACGCCATTCTCCTGCCTCAGCCTCGCGAGTAGCTGCGACTACAGGCACCCGTCACTACTCCCAGCTAATATTTTTGTATTTTTAGTAGAGACGGGGTTTCGCCATGTTGGCCAGGCTGGTCTCGAACTCCTGACCTCAGGTGATCCACCCGCCTCAGCCTCCCAAAGTGCTAGGATTAGAGGCGTGAGCCAGCACAGCCGGCTCCTACTTCACACTTAATTAATTTTCATTACTGACATTCAAAATATACTCAACAAAAATAACTTTGCTTGTAATATGAAGCAAGCACTCAAAGGCCCTCAAATGGTACCAGACTTCCATTTTCATTAGGTTTGTTTGTGCTAATAATTACAGATTTGCGAACAGTAACTTTGCATTTTAACTTTTAGAAAGATTTTCAGAAAGCAGGGAGTAGCAACTGTGTTTTATAGTGACAGAGGTGCAAGAATGACAGCTTCTTTCTGAATAAAGGCTGATGGAATATTCCGCAAGGGTGGTAGAGAGTAAGTTATAATTACCCTTATTGTTAACAATCTCTGCACTGGTGCTACAAAACTTTTGGCTAGAGAATACATATTCAAAAGCTGTATTTCTTTTCTTTTCCTTTTTAATGAGACAGAGTCTCACTCTGTTGCTCAGGTTGGACTACACTGGTACAATTTCAGTTCACTGCAACTTCTGCCTCCCAGGTTCAAGTGATTCTCATGTCTCAGTCTCTCAAGTAGTTGGGCTTACATGCATGCACCACCGCACCTGGCTAATTTTTGTATTTTTAGTAGAGATGGGGTTTTGCCACGTTGGCCAGGCTGGTATTGAACTCCAGTCTCAAGTGATCCGCCTGCCTTGGCCTTCCAAAGTGTTGGGATTACAGGTGTGAGCTACTGTGCCTGGCTAAAAATCTATTTCTACAAGGCCAATAAAAAGAGTGGATGTAGGACGGGTGCTGTGGCTCATGCCTGTAATCCCAGCACTCTGAGAGGCCGACGTGGGTGGATCACCTGAGGTCGGGAGTTCGAGACCAGCCTGACCCACATGGTGAAATCTCATCTCTACAAAAAAATACAAAATTAGCCAGGCGTGGTGGCACATGCCTGTAATCCCAGCTACTCAGGAGGCTGAGGCAGGAGAATCGCTTCAACCCAGGAGATGGAGGTTGCAGAGAGCCGAGATCACCCCATTGCACTCCAGGCTGGGCAACAAGTGTGAAATTCTGTCTCAAAAAAAGAGAGTGAATTTAACAGAAGCAAATGAATGTTTCTTTTGCAATTTATTGCACATTTTTAATCTTTTGAGAAACAAAGAATTATTTCACCTTAAAACACAAACTATTTTCACAGTTATATATCAATTCTAATTAACAAATTTATCTGTATTGAGACATATTTGGTCTTTTTATGCTATTCATTTTTTTTTGGAAACAGTCTCACTCTTGTTGCCCAGGCTGGAGTGCGATGGTGCGACCTTGGCTCACTGCAACCTCCACCTCCTGGGTTCAAGCGATTCTCCTGCCTCAGTCTCACAAGTAGCTGGGATTACAGGTGCCTGCCACCATGCTCAGCTAATTTTTTTGTACTTTTAGTAGAGACAGGGTTTCACCACATTTTCCAGGCTGGTCTCGTACTCCTGACCTCAGGTGATCACCCATCTCGGCCTCCCAAAGTGCTGGGATTATAGCCTTGAGCCACCACGCCCGGCCAACGCTATTCTTTCATATAGTAAAACTTTGCAAACACTTGTATGTGGCAAATGGATTTTTCTGGCATTTATGTATACTGGAATAACTATTCACATGCACTAGCATATGCTTTGTCTAGAATCATGCCAGCCTTTAAACAAATCTGGTTTAAAATAATCTGATAAATTCCTTCACTTTGTTAAAAAATATTTCCTGTGATTTTCCTAAATGTAAGCAGTAATGGGGACGATTTTGAGTTCATCTACTATACTAAGTATTGACTAATAATTTTTAGCATAGGCGTTCTTATTCAGTCATCTTCCTTCAAGTATAATTCCTCCTCTTCTTGACAGGCCCTGACTCCCTACTCCTTTTCCATGTGGCCACAATCTTACCCTCTCTGACCTCAATACCCATTCTCTAGAGTGGAGGGCAGAACATTCCCATTCTCCTAAGATAGAAAACTGATCACCTTCATCTCTTACCTCTTTCACTAAACTTTATTAGTTGAACTGATCATGTGTATAAGAAATTATGTCCACAGGATTGCAAAGCATAGGACATTTAGGAGCATTAAGGGATGGTGTTTTATAAGGCATATGAAGACTGGGGTCCCAACATTACCCTGTCCCATGCCAAATTTTAACCTTGTCAATGAAAACAACAATAAAACATCAGACAACTTTCTTGGACAGAAGACAGGGTGATATCTATAAAGGTGTGACCTAAGATTACAAAATAACCTAAAAAAAAAAAACAAAGAAAAAGGCAGTATCCACTAAGTACAGCTGGCCATACTTCTAAAGAGAGGCAAAGTATTATTTTTTAAAAGCTTGCCATTGGGAGAATATTCTGTATCCACACACACACACCCATCCTAATTTCTTATCCCTAATGGGAAAGTCTACATGTAAAATGGATTGCTTTCTTCTGATTCTGACGGCAAGGGAGACCATGGTTTTTTGCTTGTTATGACAATATAACGCATGCTGTTAAATGTAGTTACAGCTGCAGACTATGATACCGTGTATCTTTTAAAAAGCATAGGGTGTTCCTATACCAGATATGTGATTATTTCAAAATAACTAAGTACTTAAAGCATAGGGTGTTCCTATAACAGATATGTGATTATTTAAAAATAACTAAGTACTTACGAGCTGCTTTGATCTGTCTCTGTGTAGCCTTGTATCTCACATGGCCAAGTCCAAGAACTGCATAATGATCTTGGTTCTGATAAAAACACAAAAGGGAGTCAAATTTGAAATGGAGCCAATATATTCCATCCCTTGTGTTCTGGTACCTTAATACAGCATTTCCCAAAGTGACATTTCATCAGGTGTCTGGTAAAAGGTTCTGTATAAAACAGGTTCTATGGTCATATAAGGTTGAGAAATGTGGATTAGGCTGGGTGCCATGGTTAAAGCCTGTAATCCTAGCACTTTGGGAGGCCCAGGTGGAGGATAGCTTGAGCCCAGGAATATGATGCCAGCCTGGGCAACAAAGCAAGATTCCTGTCTCCACAAAAAAATTTTTAAAAATTAGCTGGGTGTGGTGGTGTGCACCTGCAGTTCCAGCTACTCAGGAATCAGAAATAGGAGGATTGCTTGAATCTGGTAAGTAGAGGCTGCAGTGAGCTGTGATGATGCCACTAAACTCCAGGATAGGCAACAGAGCAAGACCCTTTTTTTCTTTTTTTTTTTTTAAATGATTTTAAGATTTTACTCTTTTGAGACAGAGTCTTGCTCTGTTGCCCAGGCTGGAGTGCAATGGTGCCATTTTGGCTCACTGCAACCTCCGTCTCCCAGGTTCAAGCAATTCTCCTGCCTCAGCCTCCCAAGTTGCCAGGATTACAGGTGCACACCACCATGCCCAGCTAATTTTTGTATTTTTAGTAGAAACAGGGTTTCACCTTGTTGGTCAGGCTGGTCTCGAACTCCTGACCTCAGGTGATCTACCTGCCTTGGCCTCCCAAAGGGTCAAGGGATTACAGGTGTGAGCCACCGCACCCGGCCAAGACCCTGTCTTTTAAAAAAAAGGCAGGGCGTGCTAGTTCACGCCTGTAATCCCAGTGCTTTGGGAGGCTGAGGTGGGCGGATCATGAGGTCAGGAGTTTGAGACCAGCCTGGCTAACATGGTGAAATCCTGTCTCTACCAAAAATACAAAAAAATTAGCCGGGCGTGGTGGCGCCCGCCTGTAATCCCAGCTACTTGGGACGCTGAGGCAGGAGAATTGCTTGAATCTGGGAGGCAGAGGTTGCAGTGAGCAGACACCGTGCCACTGCACTCCAGCCTGGGCAACAGAGTGAGACTCTGTATCAAAATAAAATAAAATATAAATTTTAAAAAGGGTAAATGTGGACTATTATATAGCCTCCTTGATGATTTATAGGCACAAAAGCCTAAGAAAGGCTCTGAGAAGTCCTGTAATTAGATTTAAAAAATAAACGGAAACCTGTAAAACCTAGCATTTTCCAAACCTACTTGACCAAAGACCCCTTTTTTCTCTTAGCACCTGCTGATAGCTTATGGTCACCCTATGGCACTTACGGCTACATGTTCTTGTTTTACTTATTGTGTCACTGGAATATAAGCTATGTGGAAGCAGTAATACTGTCTTGTTCAGTACAGTATCCTCAGCACCTAGAACAGTATCTGACATGGTGTTTGATCCATATTTGATGAATGAAAATAAACCGAACAAGCAAATGAACCCTGCTACCTTACTCTGATACAATCTACTTCTTTCTATACCAAAGACCTTCTCCCTCTTATAGATCTCAACACTCCCCAGTTCTTTTCCCGACTCTGCCTTCTTCTCAAGTTACTATCTTCTCTCATTTTCTTTACTACCCAGCTTTGAAAGGGTATTTTACACTTTGGTCCTACTTCATCACTTCCTAATCACTCCTCATCCACTGTAATCTCTTGCCTTCCCAATCATTTTACTCAACCTGCTTTCAATGAGAGCACTGAAGTAGTTTGTCAAATCCAATGTTTTTTGTGGTTTTTTTTGAGATGGAGTTTTGCTCTTGTTGCCCAGGCTGGAGTGCAGTGGCACGATCTCAGCTCACAGCAACCTCCACCTCCCAGGTTCAAGCGATTCTCCTGTTTCAGCCTCCTGACTAGCTGGGATTACAAGCATGTGTCACCATGTCCCGTACAATGTTTTTTAAAATAAATTTTCATGTTATGTGATTGACCTTTTTCTGAAGCAGTGACACACGTGACTCTTTTTCCCTTTTTATTTATTTATTTATTTTTATTTTTTATTTTTTTTTGAGACGGAGTCTCGCTCTGTCACCCAGGCTGGAGTGCAGTGGCCGGATCTCAGCTCGCTGCAAGCTCCGCCTCCCGGGTTCACGCCATTCTCCTGCCTCAGCCTCCCGAGTAGCTGGGACTACAGGCGCCTGCCACCTCGCCCGGCTAAGTTTTTTTTGTATTTTTAGTAGAGACGGGGTTTCACTGTGTTACCCAGGATGGTCTCGATCTCCTGACCTCGTGATCCGCCCGTCTCGGCCTCCCAAAGTGCTGGGATTACAGGCTTGAGCCACCGCGCCCAGACCCCTTTTTATTTTTTGAGACAGAGTTTCGCTCTTGTTGCCCAGGCTGGAGTGCAATTGTGTGATCTTGGCTCATCGCAACCTCCACCTCCTGGGTTGAAGCGATTCTCCTGCCTCAGCCTCCCAAGTAGCTGGGATTACAGGCATGCGCCGCCACGCCTGGCTAATTTTGTATTTTTAGTAGAGACGGGGTTTCACCATGTTGGTCAGACTGGTCTCGAACTCCTGACCTCGGGTGATCTGCCCGACTCAGTCTCCGAAAGTGCTGGGATTATAGGCGTGAGCCACCGCACCCTGCCTCTTTTTCCCCCTTGCTCCTCCCTTAGTTTCTGGAAGAATACGGTGCCTGATATTTAGGAAGTCTTTTTTTCAAATAACAAAGTGTCTTTTTCCTTGTTTTCTTTCTACTTCTGTTACCCTTCTTAGTATCTTCTGCTGTTTTTCCTCCTCTTCCTACCCTGGAAATATCCATGCTCCTCAATGTTCAGTCTCTTTCTTTTTTTTTAATGGATGAGGTGGTGGGAGAATCAGCTAACACTTTCTGAGTGCTTACTTTTCCAAGTGTTTTATACATATGCCTTAGCTCATTTAGTCCTCTAAACAACCAATGACATAGGAACTCTTTTTATCCATTATTTGTTTGGCATTTATCATGTGGCAAGTACTAACTTAAGTGCTTTATAAGCATCCTTTTATTAATCCTCAAGATAAACCTCTGAGCTGGTAACAATCTCACTGTAGCAACAAGGGAAACGAAGTACACACATGTCCGGGAACTTTCCCAAGGTCCAAGTGCGCCAAATGGCAGAACCAGATTTGAATTCAGGCACTCCAATTCCACAGCATACACATTTAACTATTATACAAGTAGCTACTAAAGCATTATCTATTTGTTTATACTTTTGTCCCTTGCTGATGTCATTCAATTCCCCACAGCAACCACCACTATGTGCCAATGACTTCAAAAAGTCTTTGGCTCTAACCTCTTTTTGGAGTCATAGACCAATTTCTAACCAACTACTAGACAGCTTCACCACTATGGTACCAAACCTCAGTCTTCACATAGCCAAACCTGGACACAAACAGCACCTCCCACAAACATTCTTATCCTCATCCCAGCACTGGTTACTGACCTCACACTCTAGCCCTAATGCTGGGGAGGACCTCTGAATATTTCCCTTTCTCTTGTGCCACACAGCCAGGGTCACCAAAGCCTATCAATTCTACCTCCAAAAAAAGGAAATCTGACCCTTCTTCCTCAAAACCCAGCCACACACTAAGTTCAAGGATTCAGTCACAGGTCTGCCTTAGTGCACCAGCCCTGTAACAGTAAACTATTCACTTCCCCTCCAGTCCCTTGCCCCCTTTCAAGCAATTTTCTGTACTGCCAAGGGAATTACTTTTCTAAAATTAGCTAAGAAACTTTTGATGGCATCTTACTGTCCCCAAAATAAATTTTAATTCCTTCCTTAGCATGGTGTAAAAAGGACACAACAGAGTTTGGTCTAGAGTCCAAAAGATTTTAAGGACACTAGATTTCTCACCACCATACTGCATGTACCCTGTACGACTCATCGATCCCTCAAGAGGCACTACATATTCTTTTACTCCTTTGTGTCTTTGTATATCTTACTCCTTCGGCCCAGAATACTTCTCTCATTTCTCTGCTTCACTAACTGCCGCCTGTCCTTTTAAGACCAGTGCGAACATTATCTTTTCTGTGAACTCTTCCTGGATTTCTCCAGCAGAGACAGTATCTCATGGCTAGTGCTAACCCACTCAAGACTTAGTAATAAACAGATGCTAAATTATAGTCATCTTGCTGAACCATCTTAAAACACGGTTTATTAATGGAAAACTCCCAAGAAAACTATGTCTAACAAAGCATCTGACTGAACAAAATATTCAGATATTAAATACCTTCCAGTCTTTGGGATCAAGTGTTTTCAGCATGGCAAACTCTTCCAACTGCAATTCTTCATCTTCTGATTCCTCAGATAACTCTTTCTTATCCTCCAGTTCCTGAAAAGAGGCAGAAGCATTTCTGTTTCTCCTCTTAACAAAAGCTTCAAACCATCTTCCCACAGGTTCAACTCGACAAAGTGTAGAGGCTGTGATTGAAAGTGTTAAGAGAGGCTTCAATGTATTGCATGGAATAAATCTGTTTCAAGGCAATTAACTTTTTCAGGAAATAAAATCAAAACAGTGATACAAGAATATACTTTTAAAACCACCAACTAAGAAAATAATTGCAGTCATCCAGTTTACATGAGGGTTAACAAGAAATTATCCTTTCCTAGTATTAAAGAGTATTTAATCAACCTCTTCCAGTTATCTGACAACATAAAAAAACTTAGTAATGTCAACAATAAATCAGTACTTTTCTCGGGATATGAGAGTAAGCTGAGGAACAGGAAGAAATGTTGCAAACTGCTTGACTTTTAGACGAATTATTTTATTTATTTATCTTTTCACTTTTTTTTTTTTTTTGAGATGGAGTTTTGCTCTTACTGCCCAGGCTGGAGTGCAATGGCGAGATCTCAGCTCAATGCAACCTCCACCTCCTGGGTTCAAATGATTCTCGTGCCTCAGCCTCCCGAGTAGCTGGGATTACAGGCATGCACCACCATGCCCCGCTAATTTTGTATTTTTAGTAGAGATGGGGTTTCTCCATGTTGGTCAGGCTGGTCTCGAACTCCCGACCTCAGGTGATCAGCCCGCCTGGGCCTCCCAAAGTGTTTGGATTACAGGTGTGAGCCACTGCGCCCAGACAAATAATTTTAATAAAGTAATAAATAGTGATAAATTGTCACGAAGAGCTAGCCTCACCAAAAATAAAAAATCTAAAAGCAACGCAAACTATCTTTTTTTTTGAGACGGAGTTTTGCTCTTGTTGCCCAGGCTGGAGTGCAATGGCGCAATCTTGGCTCACTGCAACCTCTGCCTCCCGGGTTCAAGAGATTCTTCTGCCTCAGCCTCCCAAATTGCTGGGATTATAGGCGCCCGCCACCATGCCCAGCTACTTTTTTGTATTTTTAGTAGAGACGGGGTTTTGCCATGTTTGCCAGGCTGGTCTCGAACTCCTGACCTCAGGTGATCCACCCACCTCGACCTCCCAAAGTGCTGGGATTATAGGCATGAGCCACCGTACCCAGCCAACTCAAACCATCTTACTTATTAAAATCTTGAACTATAGCTCTTAAAAATTTTAAGGATTCACTAACAAGAATTTGTACTGAAAACAATTTTCCAAGCAGCAAACGGGGATTTACTAATGCAGCTAAGCTGTAGCGGAACAAGCTCTCAATCTGAAACCAGACACTCTGGGTTTCAGACTAGGTCTGACAGTGGCTGTGTGGCCTGAAATGAATCAGGATGTCTTCACCTATAAAATGGGAACAATACCTATTTATCTCATTCAGTTCCTAGGAAGCTTGAATGAGACCATAAAAACTCTCTGAAATTAAAAACTTGTAGTAAAGATATCATCTATTCCTCGGAAATGGCGGTAAATCACTGTACATGTGTATATTAGCAATTCGAAAAAGGAAAATCCCTGAAAAATTTAGTTTAAGATTTCCTCCACCTTACACAGGAGAGGATTAAAACACTGTCAAAAAGGTACTACCTTGTAGTACGGGGTGTGTGTGGCTTTTAAAAACACTGCCTTTTAAGCCTTTTCCTCTAGTTGTAAGAGGCACACGGAGACACACAAATGCAACATGTGCCATGGGTAATGTTCAAAATCACATTCAACAAACGCTTATGTACCTGGCTATGGGAATTACTGTAGATGACTGGAACTGGAGACTCTTAAGTTTACAATACTCATGACTGTACTGGGCCATAAATCTAAAACCTACAGCAGCAGGACAAGTTTCACTTGTAATAACTGCCTTTCAAAATCTACGCGGATCTTTTCAGCAGCACAGTCTTTTAACACCGAATATGAGGAGCGGTGTCTGAGTTGTGACATTTAAAAAATAAGGCCGGAACAAACGTAGAGAGGGAGAAAGGTGTTTAAGAGACCGCCAGCAGCAAAGCTTTGTACGACCCCAGGCACGTGGGGTGCTGGCTGCGCGTAGTCTTTCCGCCGTAGGCAAAGAGAGGCTTATGTGAATCTTTCTGGGGTACTGGGGGGTTCGGTCCCGAAATGTTCAGCCCAATCCATGAGTCAGCAGCGGCGAAAGGAAGCAGCAACGGTAGGAGCAAAAGGAAGGCACCCCTCACCCTCCTTCCTTCTAATCTAGGGTAGGATTACTTTAAAACACGGAGCAAAAACGCACCCATTACGGCTCCACACTGCCCCAGGGCTAGTCGCCAGGGTCAAAGGTAGAGACAGCCCAGGGTTGCCAAGGCGGAGGACTGAGGCAGGGGCGGCTGAGGTGGGAAGGAGCCGGGGTTGGGTGGGCGCTTACCAGAGGTCAAAGCGTGGGTGATGGCGGTGCCCCGGCCGTCCGCGGGGCTTGGCAAGAGCAGCATGATGGCGCCGGGTCTAGCCCGGTGGGAGCAGCGATTCACGTCCCGGGCGGAGGGCGCTTACGGTGCCCCCAGCTCTACCTCTCAGTCCGAGCCTCGCGCCTTGACTCTACGACGCCCAGGAACCGGCGCATGGAGACGACCAGTAAGCACTTCCGGGATGGATCTTCCGTGGTGCGGCGGCCAGTCTGACACCCTCCTACCCTCGCCAACGTGTGCGGCAACCTAGTTCCACACTGACTGAGATCCGGCTGGAGACCAAGTCGCACGAGAGAATGGTTCCTAGGCGCGTTAATTTTCCTATGAAAACGATTATATTCCACGTCCCTGTGCAATACATAGAACATAACCTTTAAAAGCAGCTCTTTTTTATATTATCTTTATTTTTAAGTTCTTACTGCTTTATATGTTAATCTGAACCTAATCAGTGATTTTCCCAGGAACGCTACACTTTTTTTTTTTTTTTTTTGAGACGGAGTCTCGCTCTGTAGCCCAGGCTGGAGTGCAGTGGCCGGATCTCAGCTCACTGCAAGCTCCGCCTCCCGGGTTTACTCTATTCTCGTCTCAGCCTCCCGAGTAGCTGGGACTAGAGACGCCCGCCACCTCGCCTGGCTAGTTTTTTGTATTTTTTAGTAGAGACGGGGTTTCACCATGTTAACCAGGATGGTCTTGATCTCCTGACCTCGTGATCCGCCCGTCTCGGCCTCCCAAAGTGCTGGGATTACAGGCTTGAGCCACCGCGCCCGGCCGAACGCTACACTTTTAAGTAAAAAATGAAAATAACTGTATGAACCAGTATCGACGACTAGTATATACATTTGCGGAGAATTACGTACGTGTATTTGTGATACGTTTGTGTTTAACTTGATGATGATAATAGCAGCTAATATTTGTCGTGCTATTACTAATTTACCTGCATTATATATTTTAATACTCACTTGGAGAAGAAACTTCTCTCTGGTGTTAGATTGTATTCCAAGGCCAGCAATATTTTACCCTGTTCTAATGGAATGAAGTTTTCATTCAAGATATCCCCAATCAGAGTTGTTTAATGTGTAATAAAATCAATTGTATTATTACTATAAGCTTCCTTCCAAGACTGTAGTTAAAAGCAAAAACTAGAAAAACAAAAAACAGTGGGTAAAGGCTCACCCCCAACAGCAGTATCTGAAACACGTTCAATAAAATAAACTTCATGTGCCATTCTTCAGCAAGGACCACCAGACATTAGTAAATTATCTTCTAATTTACTAATTTCATTATATTTTCACAATTAAGCAACTTTTAAAATATATATATATAGAGAGAGAGAGAGAGAAAGAAAGACAGGGTCTCACTATGTTGCCTAAGGTGGTCTTGAACTCCTGGCCTCAAGGGATCGTTCTGCCTCAGTGTCCCAAAACTCTGGGATTAGAGGCGTGAGTCACCGTTCCAGGCCAATTAAATACATTTAATTGACCTGTATATCTGCTGCATTATAAAATCGTCACTTCAAAATTGACATTTCAAAAATTGAACTAAGGGAGGCTGAGGTGGGAAGATCGCTGAGACCGGGAGGTGGAGGTTGCAGTGAGCCGAGATCTCACCATTGCACTCCAGCCTGGGTAACAGTGAGACCCTGTCTTCAAAAAAAAAAAAAAAAAAAAAAAAAATTGAACTAATCTTGTGCCCCCAAACCTCTTCCTGATCCCTGTTAATGCAACCACTGTTAAAACATGCTCCAAGGTGCAAAGTAACCTGACTCCACTTTCGTCATATTAATATATGTTTTTCCTCACACCTCCTCCCATTGAGTTTTACCATTAACTCTAAGGTCATAGGGTGTTTTGTTTTGTTTTGTTTTCTGAGACGGAGGCTTGTTCTGTCTCCCAGGCTGGAGTGCAGTGGCGCGATCTCGGCTCCCTGCAATCTCCGCTTCCCAGGTTCAAGCGATTCTCTTGCCTCAGCCTCCCGAGTAGCTGGGACTACAGGTGCGTGCCACCACGCCCAGCTAATTTTTGTATTTTTAGTAGAAACGGGGTTTAGCCATGTTGGCCAGGCTGGTCTCCAACTACTGACTTCGTGATCCGCCCGCTTCGACCTCCCAAAGTGCTGGGATTATAGGAGTGAGCCACCGTGCCCGGCTGGGGGTTTTGTTTTTTAAAAAAATTGTTCTAAAATACACATAACATGAAATTTACGATCTTCACCATTTTTAAGTGTACAGTAATGTTAAGTACATCCACATTATTGTGCAACTACCCTACAGAACTATTTTTATCTTACAAAACTGAAACTCTATACCCATTTAATCTTACAAAACTGAAACTCTGCCGGGCATGGTGGCTCATGCCTGTAATCCCAGCACTTTGGGAGGCCGAGGTGGGCGGATCACCTGAAGTTGGGAGTCCGAGACCAGCCTGACCAACATGGAGAACCCCTGTCTCTCCTAAAAATACAAAATTAGCTGGGCGTGGTGGCGCATGCCTGTAATCCCAGCTACTCGGGAGGCTGAGGCAGGAGAATTGCTTGAATCCGGGAGGCAGAGGTTGCGGTGAGCCAAGATTTAGCCATTGCTCTCCAGCCTGGGCAACAAGAGCAAAATTCCGTCTCGAAAAACAAACAAACCAAACTGAAACTCTATACCAGTGGAGAAAACTCTCCACTGGAAACCATCCTTCTACTTTGTCTTTAGGAATCTGACACCTCTAGGTACTTCATATTTGTGGAATCATATAGTATTTGTCTTTTTTGTGACTGGCTTATTTTCTTAGCATAATGTTCTCAAGGTGCATCTGTGCTGTAGCTTATACTAGAATTCCATTCCTTTTTAAGGCTGAATAATATGTGTGTGTGTGTGTGCGCGCGCGCGCGCATCACGTTTTGTTTGTCCATTCATACGTAGATGGACACTTGGGTTGCTTCCACCTTATGGGTGTCGTGACTGATGCTGCTTATGAACATGGATGCACAAATACCTCTTTGAGATCCTGTTTTCAATTGTTTTGGATACATATCCAGAAGTCGAATTGCCAGATGGCATGGTAATTCTATTTTTAATTTCCCGAGGAATCATCGTACTGTTTCCCACAGCAGTTGCACTATTTTATCATTTTACATTTACATCGACAGTGCACCAGGATTTCATTTTATCCAGCAGCACACGCATGCGTCTGCTGGAACCAAGGGTCACCCTTTCCGACACTCGTTTCCTGTTTTGTTTTTGCTTGTTTTTAATAATAGCTATCTTAATGGGTGTGTGGCGGCATCCAACTGTGGTTTTGATTTGCATTTCCTTAACAGTGATGTTGTCCATTTGTATATCTTCTTTGGAGCAATGTTTATTAAGGTTATTTGCTCATTTAAAAAACTAGGTTGTTTTCTTGGGTGGTAGGATAGGAGTTCTTTAAATATTCTGGATATTAACTCTTTACCAGAAATAGATTACCTTCACTATGTTTGTAGATGTGGCCACTACTTATTGTGTCTAATATGACAGGCGTTTTACAAACACTGTAGTTTCCTTTTCACAGGTAATCAGTCCAAAAACCAGCGTGCCACAGCGTTTCCCCCAGCGCTCTCTCCGGACTCTCTAGCACTGCGTAAAGGGGCCCGCCTGAGCCCAATATACTTCCGGTGGGGAAGGGAAAGGGAAGACACCACCGGAAGCAAGGAAGGTGCTGTGTAATCATTAAGGAGAGGAGGCATTTGGAGCTGCTAAAATGCCGGATTACCTCGGTGCCGATCAGCGGAAGACCAAAGAGGATGAGAAGGACGACAAGCCCATCCGAGGTCAGTTGACATGGGCAGGAGCTCGGAGCTGGGGCGGGACTGGAGCGGAGCTGCCTTGGCACAGGAGAGGAGCTGGATTCCCGCTCCTGGCTCTGTGCCTTGGCCCTTTTGTGCCCCTAGTAATTTAGTCTGCGCCGGCCGGATTAACTTGCCTGCCTTCTCAGTCTCCCTTATCCACTACAAGTTCTGTATTCATCTGCTGATGGACATTTTTATTCATTCTCAGCTCTCGGGTCTTGAAGAAGTCACGTACCCTGGTTGGCCTAACAGGCCTTGAAAAGTTCTGCTTGGCGGTGCTGGGTCACCTGATCCTCTTTCCTCTCCTCCTCCTTCCCCCTGTGACAGCTGGGAGCTACCACTGTGTAGCTATAATTCTGAGACGTAATTTTCTTAAAAAAAAATTATTTGACCAGATAATACAGCCACAGGGCTCACAATTCAAGAGGCAGAAAAGATACATTTGGAAAGCCTGGCATCCTTGGCCCCAGCCACCAACTTCTCCACAGAGGCAACTAATGTTGCCATTTTGCATATCTTTCTAGACATACTCTATACATATAGAAGCAAGTCCGCTTATATATTCCTTTTTTTTTTTTACAGAAATGTAGCATGCTGTACATACTTCAACATCTCGATTTTAAACAATTTTAATATAAGAGATAATTTCCTATCATGTAGTCACTTTCTCTGCATCTGCATAGTATCCCGTTTTATGGGTATACAATAATGTATTTAACTATTATTGATGAACATTTGGATTTTTCCAATTTGTTGCTGTTTAAAACAATGAATACCTTTTACCTCGTTGCACTCTGAGAGCAAGATGGGTCACCAGCAGCTGTACTGGAGCCACCCGCGAAAATTCGGCCAGGGTTATAGCTCTTGTCGTGTCTGTTCAAACCGGCACGGTCTGATGTGCCTCAATATGTGCCGCCAGTGTTTTCCTCAGTATTTGAAGGATATTGCTTTCATTAAGTTGGACTAAATAATCTTCCTTCAAAGGATTATCCAAGGCATCTACCCAATGAAGAAGCATGATAGTTCTTTGTACTTAAAATAAACATTTAAAAAAATGAATAATCTTGTTTATATAACTTTTACCAAGTGCACAAGTGCAAATTGTAGGATAAATTCTAGAAATGGAGTTCTGATTTTGTAAGTGCCAAATTACTCTCCATGGAGATTGTACCAGTTGATACTTTAACTTACAGTGCATGAGATATGCGCACCATTTTTGGATATAACTTCTTCCCAGTAGTCCCGTTTGTAATCTCATCTTTATGCTGTTTCTCCTTTTGTTCCTTAAGCTAGTTTTAAATGTTCTTTTGGTATTTCTTATGTTTCTTCTTACTTTTCCCTTTCTTAACAACTTCATCTTTTCCTTGCACCCTGTTCCATTTACACCCTCCCCCAAAAGAAAGCATTTCCTTTCTACCTTCATCTCATTCTGCTGTTTCTTTTAAAAATATTTTAGGACACTGAAAATGTCAGAGATACTCAGTATTTATTGGAAAAGTTAGACACAGAGATTTATCATTTGATCTGTGCACAGTGATCTGTGTGTTTCTCTGGGTTTGTTATTCTGTAAAAATATTAACGCATTTATTCCTTGGATACAGTTATGACTAACATGTATATAGGATCTTGTGCGTTTATTCATACATATCCCCCCTGCCTTTTTTTTTTTTTTTTTTTTTGAGATGGAGTCTTGCTCTTGTTCCCCAGACTGGAGTGCAGAGGTGTGATCTCAGCTCTTCCTCCTGGGTTCAAGTGATTCTTCTGCCTCAGCCTCCCAAGTAGCTGGGATTACAGGCGCCCCCACCACGCCCAGCTAATTTTTGCATTTTTAGCAGAGATGGGGTTTCACCATGTTGGCCAGGCTGGTCTCGAACTCCTGACCTTAGGTGATCGCCCGCCTTGGCCTCCCAAAGTGCTGGGATTACAGGCGTGAGCCACCGCGCCTGGCCTGATTAAGTTACTTTCAATTTAAGCTTTCAGATCTCAACTTGGTCCTAATTGCAGTTAAGTTTTTGTGAATCTCCTGTTGACTCACTTTGTTTGAGTGGTTATTTCAAGCCTTTTACAAGTTTTTCAGGTCCTCAGTTCAGTCTCTTTCTTCATGACTGATGACTTTTTTCTCTCCTGAGAAGATTGAGAATCCACTTAAGAGTTCTCTTAACTTCTCTGACATTTTCCATTTTCTGTTTTAATTCTGCCTTAGAGGAAGTGGTATCACTTTTTGTTATGTGCAACCTTCCCATCTCTGTTTTTGATCTTATGCCTTCCTCCTCTGGGACTTTGTTTCTTCAGTCACTACCTCTTCTATTTGTTGTCCTATGGAATTTTTCCCTTTTGTTCTTGTAAACATGCTAATATCCATTTTATCTTAAAAACATAGTTGAGAAAATCTTCCTGCTCTCTGAAGTTACAAGTCATTTTCTTTTTTTTCTTTCACTGCCTAAAAGTGGCAGAAAGGACAGGCTTGGGAGTTAGAAAGACCTAGGTTTGAATTTTGGCTTTGAGTTTTGTCTAATAAATTCTGTGAAACTGTTGTTCCTATCTGTAATGTAGAAATAATTGTATTTACTTCACAGGTTTATATAGAATTAGATAATAATATATATCTCTAATCACGGTGTCTCATACAATGATCATCTCGATTTATAGCAGCTATTACTATTCGCCCACAGTACATTTCTTTACTACTTATTTATTTATTTTTAGAGACAGTCTTGTACTGTCGCTCAGGCTGGAGTGCAGTGGCACAATCATAGTTCACTGCAGGCTGGGAATTCCCGGGCTAAAACCATTCTTCTGCCTCAGCCTCCCTAGTAGTTGGGACAATAGGTGTGCACCACCATGCCATGCTAATTTAAACAATTTTTTCTTTTTTTTGTAGAGACAGGGTCTTGTTATGTTGCCTAGGCTGGTTTCAAACTCCTGGGCTCAAGTGATCCTCCCACCTTGGCCACCCAAAGTACTGGCATTTCAAGGGTGAGCTACCATGCCAGGCTCTTATTTTATTTTTAAACTTATTGCACTTTAGTTTCTATCTCTATAAATCTGTTGAAACTGATCAATAGTTTCTTAATTCCCAGATCTTTAGTATTTCTCAATCCCAATCCTTGTGTTTTTGACATTGTTGAGCCTTTGAGCCTATCTTGGTTTCTCTTGCTGAACCTTCCCGTTTATCCTCCTGCTTCTTTTCTTTCCTTCATTGTGTCCTCACGTAGTTTCTCTAAAGTTTTGTTTCTGTTAATTTCATCCATTCTGGTCTTGGACTCTATATGCTTCCTTAGTCAATCTTTTTATCCTCAAGCTAGCATCTGACCTCTAAAGCCAGATTTCTCTCCGCCTTTTAGAATGCTGCATCAGGATATGCTGGCGTGTTGGATAGTCTCCACGCCTACTCTCAGGCTCAGGAATATGCTAAGAGCATTCCCAAGACTCAGCATGTAGTCATCCTCATGGCTATGATGTATTTTAGTGAAAGAATACAAAGCAAAATCAGCAAAGAGAAAAGACACATGGGGCCAAGTCCAGGAGAAACCAGGCACAAGCTTCCAAGGGTCCTCTTCCACTGGAGTCACACAGGATGCGCTTAATTCCCCCAGCAACAGGTAGTGACAATTTGTGTAAAATGTTGCAAACCAGGGTAGCTTGTTAGAGATCTGGCACCAAGGGTTTTTATTATGGGGTGGTAATGTAGGCATCTCTGCCTGGCACATACCAAAATTCTAGACTCCCTGAAGGAAGATAAATGTTCTGCATAAACCCTATAGTTTGTATAAACATTTTAAGCACAGTGAACCACCTTTTTCAGTTCTGGGAATGGTAGGAACCCTCTGAAATCGTTGTTCTCAGACAAGAGCCAAGAACCAACCTTATAAGCAGGCCTTTCAAAGGATAGCAATTATTCATGCTATGTTAACTCTTTTCTGCTCTGGTAATAGTACCACAAACTTAAGAAAATTAAAACTGAACTTTGTATCTCCCTGCCAACCACTTTCTATTGTGACATCTATTGTGTAGTACCTAGGTCCGAAGCCTGGGCATCAGGTTTGATCCTCTCCCCTCAGCTTCTCGCATTTAGTCATTTGCCATGTGCTGTAGATTCTACCTCTGAGGGTTTTTTTTTTTTTTAATCCAACCGTTCCTTTCTCTTTTCATTGCTACCATTTTTATTTAGGTTCTTATGACTTCTGAGTGGCCTCACTCCAATCTGTTGTTCATATCTTGGCGAACTATTTCTTTCTAAGGCACATTTCCTATGATGTCGACTGTAGTGGCCCTGATTACCTCATTCTGGAATTTATGGTCTAACTCACTAGAGCCCCAAACCTCCATCTACTTAATTTCCTATTACTGCCTAATGTGTATACTGTGTTTCAGCTTACCTGGTCTAGCTGCTATTACCTAAGCATGCTTTTTCCTACCTCTACTCATACCTAGTTTAAAAAAAAAAAAAGGCCTGCCATTTTTTTCCTTAAAATATGTATGATCGTATGATTAGTTCTTGTTTTTCATGATAGATATGTTCTATACAGTTGCTGTGAACCGTGAATTAGGAAGTACTGAACACTTGCTCCTAGGAGAAATACATATATACATCTCACGTAGATTATAATCCTTTTTTTTTTTTTTTTTTTTGAGACAGGGTCTCACTTTGTTACCTAGGCAGAAGTGCAGTGGCACGATCTCAGCTTGCTGTAGCTGTCACTTCCTGGGCTCAAGCAATCCTCCTGCCTCAGCCCCCGCAGTAGCTGGGACTACATGTACACACCACCATGCCCAGCTAATTTTTGTATTTTTTGTAGGGACACGGTTTTGCCATGTGGCCCAGGCTGGTCTTGAACGCCTGGACTCAAGCAATCTGCCTGCCTCAGCCTGGGATTACAAGTGTGAGCCACAGCATCCGGCCGATTATAATCTTAAATCCTAAAAACAACTCATCCTGGTAGATTCTTTTTTTCTTTATTTCGCAAAAGAGAAAACAAAGTTCAGAAGTGTTAAGTGACTTGGCTGAGGTCACCCCACTAACAGATGCCAGAGCTGGCATTCAAACCCTGTCCACCTGGCCCCAGAGCCTGAACTGCTTGGATTACATTACGTTTCCCCTACCGTCTCCATCTTCTAGTCATCTTTGTAAAGCTGAAACAAGAAGTTAGAGTGACTTGTTCTTAGCTGTGAACTTAAATTTTTTACCACTCTGCCTATTTGCAAATGACCATGAAAGCACATGAGTATTGATTTGGGGATTACAAATAAATTTCAGCAACTAAGCAAATTCAGGAATGCAGAATTCGTGAATAGAAAAGATTAACTGTAAATCACTTGAAATCCCGGATAACCACCGTAGAACACCATTTCAGGTTACTCTCCACATGTGTTTTAAGTGATTTTTATATAAAAACAAAATATATGCACATTATATGGTTTTTTTTAAACCTACCTGATTCACTGAATAGCATTTGTTGGATTGCTTTCTATGCCTGTGTTCTGTTACCATTTTAAATTGCTGCATTGGATCTCCTTTTTCTTTTTGAGACAGAGTGTCTCTTGGTCACCCAGGCTGGAGTGCAGTGATGTGATTTGGGCTCACTGCAACGTCCGCCTCCTGGGTTCAAGCAATTCTCCGGCTTCAGCCTCCCGAGTAGCTGGGACTACAGGCATGTGCCACCATGCCAGGCCAATTTTTGTATTTTTAGTAAAGACGGGGTTTCGCCAGGTTGTCCAGGCTGGTGTCAAACTCCTGACCTCAGGTGATATGCCCGCCTCGGCCTCCCAAAGTACTGGGATTACAGGCATGAGCCACCACACCTAGCCTGCGTTATATTTCATTGTATGAATATGGTATAATTTAACCAAGATCCTTAATGGATGTGTTTTACATAATACTATATAAAATAGGTAATCAGGTATATTATGTACTTTTAAAAATCTGTCTTCCTCCCAGTTAGATAAAAATTACTTGAGTCCAGGAACTATTTGATTGGATTTATATCATCATAATCTTGCTTGAGTTTTGGCCCTCAATTAAAACAATTTGAATCGAACAGAAAAGTTGATCAGCTCTAGTTTCTTTTTTTTCTTTTTGTTTCTTTTTTTGAAAATGTTAATTGTAGTTTCTTTTTGAATCTCATGTATTGTCTCTCTTCTTTCAGCTCTGGATGAGGGGGATATTGCCTTGCTAAAAACTTATGTAAGTCCTTTCAGTGTCTACAAACTATAGATGTTTTATGTTGAAATAAAAGCTGTTTTGGTATTGTCCTTCCAAAATAATTAGAAGAAGTTAAGAAACCAAAATTAAAAAACCAAACAAAAAATAAAAAGAAACGAAATACTTAGAATGTTTGGCAGCTCTTTGTAATTTTCACTAAATGAAGTTACCTACCTGAAGTTTATAGATCAGAGTTTTTGGCATGTCTCAGTTTATGTATTATTTTAATCCTATTCATGATTAAAATGTGATACTATATTGAAAGATATTTAAAATAATTTACATGTGTTTACTATGTTTAACAAGTATTACTGAATTAGTTGGAAATGAAGTTTTAATGCATAGAAGTCAGTAGTTTTGCATAATTTCACACAATTTTTTTTTTTTTTTTGAGACAGAGTTTCACTCTTGTCACCCAGGCTGGAGTGCAGTGGCGCGATCTTGGCTCACTGCAACCTCCACCTCCCGGGTTCAAGGGATTCTTCTGCCTCAGCCTCCTGAGTAAGTGGGATTACGAGCGCCTGCCACTGTGCCTGGCTAATTTTTAGTATTTTTAGTAGAGAGGGGTTTCATCATGTTGGCCAGGCTGGTCTTGAATTCTTGACCTCAGGTTATCCACCTGCCTCAGCCTCCCAAAGTACAGGGATTATAGGCGTGAGCCACCGTGCCTGGCCATGATTTTCATTTGTTATCTTGCATAATAGTGGATTGTGTATTTAGGGGGAAATATTGGCTCAGGAACACCTCTCTACTTCACAAGTTTTGGGATAATGATAGCTATTGAAATTGTAACTTAAAAATAATTTTTGCCTGTAGTTTAATAAATTGTTGATATCCTGATATTCTAACTAAACTGACCTTCATCACCTAGGGTCAGAGCACTTACTCTAGGCAGATCAAGCAAGTTGAAGATGACATTCAGCAACTTCTCAAGAAAATTAATGAGCTCACTGGTATGTATTTTTAAATTCCCATTTCCTTCCTTTAAATGTAATGTGTTAATAATATCAAAAGAGTTTACAGATTTTACTCCTTTATGATTACAGATTTTAAAAAATCGTTATTCTTCCTTTCTGTTAAGAAATTTGATCTCATTTAACCATATCTTTCACTGCTTTTTACAACCAGGTTTAATGCTTATGCAGTTAAGAAATAAGAAACAATACCATCTTCTAAGCCAGTAATGTTTCTGTTGGTCAAAACCCAGTTCAGTAAACTTCAGTTAACAAGTCGAAAAACTTTTTTGGATAAAAATAAGATCCACAGCATAGTTTTGCTCGAAGTAATTGGGCTCTTTCCTGGAAGTTGGAAACATTTTTTGGGGGAACTTGAATGATGAAGTTTTACATTTGACCTACACAAAAATATCAAATGTGGCATTATATTTTTGGCTTGACAATTACTTTAGGGCAGGGTAGTAGTTTTCAGCTGGGGTGATTTTGCCACACCCCCCACCCGCTCCCGGAGGACACTGGGCAATGTCTGGAGACATTCTTGATTGTCATGACTTTGAGAGAGGGTGGTGCTGCTGGCATCCAGTGGTGAGAGGCCAGGGATGCTACTAAACAGCCTATAATGCACACAACGAAATTCAGTGCAAAATGTCAGGAGGGCTGAGGTTCAGAAAGCTTATTTTAGGGCGATGCATTACATTTTAGTAAATTTTGTCATCTTTCTTTATGTAGGTATTAAAGAATCTGACACTGGCCTGGCCCCACCAGCACTCTGGGATTTGGCTGCAGATAAGCAGACACTCCAGAGTGAACAGCCTTTACAGGTTGCCAGGTATGCACAGGTGCTCTGTGGCAACTTCCCTTTGTCTGTATTTTCAAGCACTTAATGTTAGAGTCTCGGGGATAATATAATAGTTCATAAAGTATTTTTATTCCAAATTCCAAGTAAATAAAGCTTTCTACAAAACTGGGGTTAAAATTTTATGCTTTAAACAATTATTCAAAAATATATGAAGGTGTATTCATTTAAAAGATTTAAATGATACAAAAAGATGTAGAGCAAGATGTGAAAAACTCCCTTCTCCTACTTGCTTTCCTGTTGCCCTTTCCTCAAACATAAGTACTGAAATAGTTTGGCCCTCCTAATCCTCTTTCTGTGTATCTTCCTGTGTGTATTTGCATGCAAGAAACATATCCTGATTTTTTTTTGTTTTTTAGACATAACTACATGTTTTGGGAATCTGTGTCTTTAATATAGGTACACTTATTTCTTTTTTCTCATGTTTTTAAAAAATTGCATAATGTGTAGATGTTAGGCTATAACAATTTCTGTTATTATACACAGCACTGTAGTGAACATTCATGTTAAATGTTTCTCAGTGTATGTGCATACATTTCTGTAGGCTAGCTTACTACAAGTGGAATTCTAGGGGTCGAAGATATTACAGTTTTAAAATCCTGTGACAATTGCTTTGACCAGTTTATACTTTTACCGAGAGGATTTGAGGCAAATATCCATTTGTCTGATGAATGTAAGATATGCAGTTTTCAATTTTTACACTTTTGTCATTTGAGGGAAAATAATTTTAATTTGTACTGTGCTAATTACTAGTGTGATAGCTACTTCTTGTGTTTACTAAACCTCTGTATTTCTTTGACTACTCATGTTCTTGGGTTGTTTCTTGTTAATTTTAGAAACAGTTCATATATTGTACATATTATCTTTTCTTAAGTAATGCTACAAGTATTTTTCCCTAGTCACTTTTAACTTCTTGGTACCTTTTGTTGTACTAATGTTTTACATTTTTAGGAGATAAAATATACCAGTATTTCCATTATACCTTTTGGGTGTTAATGTTGCTCAGAAAAGCCTAGCCCAATTCAAGGCTATAAACATATTCTCTGTTTATGATCCTTTTAAAAATTTTGTTTTTATTTTTAGTTCCTAAAAGCTAAAGATTATTTTTCTTTCCCATCTACTCACCCTTCCTACCTCCCAATTTCCATCTTTTCTCCCTTTATTTATTTATTTATTTATCCATTTTTTAGTTTTATTATGGTTTTTGAAGGGTTAAATAGTTCAGGCTGGGCACTGCAGCTCATGCCTGTAATCCCAGCACTTTGGGAGGCCCACGCGGGCAGATGACTTGAGGTCAGGAGTTTGAGACCAGCCTGGCCAACATGGTGAGACCCTGTCTCTACTAAAAATACAAAAATTAACTGGGTGTGGCGGGCGCTTGTAATCCCAGCTACTGGAGAGACTGAGGCAGGAGAATTGCTTGAACCTGGGAGGCGGAGGTTGCAGTGAGCCGAGATTGTGCCACTGCACTTCAGCCTGGGCGACAGAGTGAGACTCCATCTCAAAAAAAAAAAAAAGAGTTAAATAGTTAAATAATAACAACTGTATTTCCCAATTTCTCTTCCCTACAGACACTCATTTTCACCTTTTTTAGCTGATTATTTTGGTTTTCGCCTTCGTGGTTCTAATGGATATTGCTATATCTTGTGTATTGTAGATTCCTGCTTCTTGATTTTTTAGTTTTAGGTATTATCTTTTGGCTTCCCACCATGGAAGATGAGGATTTTGTTTTGTTTCCTCTGCCTTCATGTTGAAGGCACACCCTTCCTATCCCAACATCCTTCCGGTGTAATTCTGTTATAATTTTGGTTAGATCAGTATTCAGTGTTTATATGATTATGGCTATGTAAATACTATTCACAAAGAGCCAAGTGGTAAGCTGTGATTGCTTTTCCTTTCTTGTGCCACTTATTTTGGTGGTGGTTGTTTTAATGTCTTGTTTCTTCATTTGCCTGGTTTTCTGTGCATATGTTATAAACTCAACCTCCCACTTTCTCTTGATTGTCTAAGCTGCTCTTCAGATGCATTAGATCTGTTAGTTTTCTCTCAATTATACCTCAGTTGCATCTGGTGTTCTCTCGGTTTCATTTTCCTTAAGTTTTTCCCAGCACTTCCTGAACTGCTTTGGTTTGGACCAGTTGTCCTTTATGCCTGTTTAATGACAATCGTTGTCTGACTTCTCTACTGTGGAGATTTCCCTTTGCCTCCCTCCTGTTGCTTGTGTACTGTTAGTCTTTCTTCCTTGGTTTCCTTACACCTTTATTTAGGTCTAATACATCCTCTGGTAGCTTCCTGGAAAAGGGTCAGTTGGGAGGTAATATTTTGAGACTGCATATGTCTGAAAGTATCTTAGCCGAGTATAAAGTTCTTTTCTCTTCAAAATTTTGAAGGTGTCGTTCTGTTGTCCTTTGCCTCCCAGTGTTACTCTGAAGCCATTCTGATCCTCAGTCCTGTATATGTGGCCTATTTTTTCTCTGAAAATTTTAGAGTCTTCTCTTGTTCTCTTTTTGAAATTTCATGGTGATATACCTTGGTGTTGGTCTGTTTTCATCCGTTGTGCTGGGCTCTCTTATCCTTTAGTAAGGCAAATCTTCTTGAAACTATTTGTTAATTTCTTTCCGTCCATTTCCTTGGACCTTTACTCCTGAATTCTCTTATTTGGATATGGGGCCTGCAGGATTGCTCCTCTAATATGCTACTCTTTCTTTCCTGGTTTCCTTTGTTTTGCCTTTTTACTTTACTTTCTATGAGCTTTTCTTTATCTTTGAATTCTTCTGTTGAGGTTTTTTTCCTCCCAGTTTTCTTCTCGTAGGTTTTTAATTTCTCAGGTAAAAAAACTCAGGTTTTTTGGCCAGGCGCGGTGGCTCAAGCCTGTAATCCCAGCACTTTGGGAGGCCGAGACGGGTGGATCACGAGGTCAGGAGATCGAGACCATCCTGGCTAACACGGTGAAACCCCATCTCTACTAAAAAATACAAAAAACTAGCCGGGCGAGGTGGCGGGCGCCTGTAGTCCCAGCTACTCGGGAGGCTGAGGCAGGAGAATGGCGTGAACCCGGGAGGCGGAGCTTGCAGTGAGCTGAGATCCGGCCACTGCACTCCAGCCTGGGCGACAGAGCGAGACTCCGTCTCAAAAAAAAAAAAAAAAAAAAAACCAAAATAAAAACAAAAAAAAACACTCAGGTTTTTTATTTCAAGGATCTCATCTTTATTCTTTCATTGGTGTGTGTGTGTTGAATGTTCTGCTCTTATATCATGGTTGTAATATGTTCTTATCTCTCTATGGGAAAATAAAAAATTTAGGTACGTTTGTCTAGTCCGTATGAGGGGAATTTTTTTTTTCGTAAAGCAGTTAGAGGGAAACTTTTCATATAGATTTTTCATAACAGACAGACTAGCTAAAGAGCCCCACACTCCTGCAAGATCCCAGGCCTTAAAGAATGCAAAGATTGGCCGGGCGCGGTGGCTCAAGCCTGTAATCCCAGCACTTTGGGAGGCCGAGACGGGCGGATCACGAGGTCAGGAGATCGAGATCATCCTGGCTAACACGGTGAAACCCCGTCTCTACTAAAAAATACAAAAAACTAGCCGGATGAGGTGGCGGGCGCCTGTAGTCCCAGCTGCTTGGGAGGCTGAGGCAGGAGAATGGCGTAAACCCGGGAGGCGGAGCTTGCAGTGAGCTGAGATCCGGCCACTGCACTCCAGCCTGGGCGGCAGAGCCAGACTCCGTCTCAAAAAAAAAAAAAAAAAAAAGAAAGCAAAGATTATTTGAAAAAGTTTCCATTGATTTTAGTCTCATACTCTTTGCTTAAAAATCTTGATAAAATTTGTGTATGTGTAATTTTTAGCTTGTGAAATTTTTTTTTTGTTTTAAAGACGAGGTCTCACTTTGTTACCAAGGCTGGAGTGCAGTAACATGATCTCAGCTCGCTGCACCCTCTGCTTCCTGGGCTCCCACCTCAGCCTCCCAAGTGGCTGGGACCACAGGTGCACACCACCTCATGCCCGGCTGTTTTTTATTTTTATTTTTATTTTTATTTTTATTTTTAGTAGAGACAGGGTCTTGCCATGTTGCCTCGGCTGGTCTTGAACTCCTAGGCTCAAGCCATCTGCCCACCTCAACCTCCCAAAGTGCTGGGATTACAGGTGTGAGCCACCTTGCCTGGCCAGCTTATGAATTTTTAAATAACAATCTTATTGATATAAAATTCACATACCATGAGGTTCACTCTTTTAAAGTGTACAATTTAGTGATTTTTAGAATATCTAGAAAATTGTGCATTTATCATCACTAATTCCAGAATAGAATATTTTTGTTACCCCAAAAACAAACCTGATACCCATTAGAAGTCTTCATTCCCCTCTCTTCCCAGCCCCTGGCAACCATTAATCTACTTTCTGTGTCTATGAATTTGACCCTGGACATATCACCTAAATGGAATCATATAGTATATGGCTTCCTTCACTTAGCATATTTCAAGGTTCATCCATATTCAAAAATGGCTGGAAGTTTTTTTTATGGCCAAATAATATTCCAGTCTAATTTCTCTATCTGTATTCACTATTTGGTGAGACATTCTTCTCATCATTCTTATTAACTCTTTAAGTATGGTTTCCTTTAGCTTTTTGAAAAAATTTCTTGTACTGATTTAAGGTTTTTGTTTGGGCACAGTGGCTCATGCCTGTAAACCCAGCACTTTGGGAGACTGAGGCAGGTGGATCACTTGAGGTCAGTAGTTCGAGACCAGCCTGGCCAACATGGTGAACCCTGTCTCTACTAAAAGTATAAAAATATTAGCTGGGCATGGTGGCAGGCGCCTGTAATCCCAGACACTTAGGAGGCTGACGCAGGATAATTGCTTGAACCTGGGAGGCGGAAGTTGCAGTGAGACAAGATCGCACCACTGCCCTGCAGCCTGGGCAACAGTGAGACTCCGTCTAAAAAAAAAAAAAAAAGTTTTGTTTAATAACACCAACATCGAGGCTTCCTAAGGGACGATTTCTATTGACTGCTTTTTTCCCCCTTAATGTATGAGCCATAATGTCATACATAAGGGAAAATGCATCTCATAATGTTTTGCATCTCATAACTTTTGGTGATAACTAGACATTTAAAATAATGTAATGTGTCACCTCTGGAAATCAGATTTTTCCTCTCCCCGGGGTTTGGTATTATTGCTGTTTGTTGTTCTTGTTATTCCTTTCAGGATTTTTGGTCAGCCTCTTTTTTTTTTTGGTAGAGAATAGGCATAATTCTTCTTCCATAGCAAACGTGGTTGGTAACAGAAAACAGAGTCCTTCAAACAATTATGCTGTCAGGACAAAGCATTCTTTTTTAGCCTTGACCTGCTGGGCTCAAGTGATGCTCCAGCCTCAGCTTCCCCAGTAGCTGGGACTACAGGTGCATCCCACCACACCTGGCTAAGTCAAAGCATTCTTTACCTTACTTTTAACTCTACCTACGTGTGCACTCCACAGGCTATTTTTGTATTTCTCTGTAATTCTTGCATATGTAGCAGCTTTCTAATGTGATTTGCTTTTGTTTTTGTTTTTCTTTAGTAGATAGATACTATAGAAGGGGAAAGGCAGTTGACTTTTATACTGTGATGTACGTGGCATTATCAATTCATTTTTACCAGGCCATATGGAAATGAATATAATTAAGTTAAAAATAGCTTCTACTGGCTGGGTGCAGTGGCTCATGCCTGTAATCCCAGCACTTTGGGAGGCCGAGGCAGGTGGATCACTTGAGGTCAGGAATTTGAAACCAGCCTGGCCAACATGGTGAAACCCCATATCTACTAAAAATACAAAACAATTAGCCGGGCGTGCTGGTGCGTTCCTGTAATCCCAGCTACTTGGGAGGCTGAGGCAGGAGAACTGCTTGAACCTGGGAGGCTGAGGGTGCAGTGAGCTGAGATCATGCCACTGCACTCCAGCCTAGGCTACAGAGCAAGACTCTGTCTCAAAAAAAAAAAAAAAAAAGCTTCTACTGCCTCAGTTAAAAAAAGAAAAAAAAGTAGCAAAAACAATAAAAATGGATTTAAAGCCCGGATACAGTGGCTCACGCCTGTAATCCCAGCACTTTGGGAGGCTGAAGTGGGCAGATCACCTGAGGTTGGGAGTTTGAGACCAGCCTGACCTTGGGAGTTCGAGAGGAACCCCATCTCTACTAAAAAAAAAAAAAAAAAAAAAAATTAGCCAGGCATGGTGGTGCATGCCTGTAATCCCAGCTACTCGGGAGGCTGAGGCAGGAGAATTGCTTGAACCAAGGAGGCGGAGGTTGCAGTGAGCCAAGATCACGCCATCGCGCTCCAGCCTGGGCAACAAGAGTGAAATTCTGTCTCGAAAAAGCACTTTGGGAGGCCGAGGCGGGCGGATCACGAGGTCAGGAGATCAAGACCATCCTGGCTAACATGGTGAAACCCCGTCTGTACTAAAAATTTAAAAAAAAATTAGCCAGGCATGGTGGCAGTTGCCTGTAATCCCAGCTACTCAGGAGGCTGAGGCAGGAGAATTGCTTGAACCCAGGAGGCGGAGGGTGCAGTGAGCCAAGATCACGCCATTGTACTCCAGCCTGGGCAACAAGAGTGAAACTCCATCTCAAAAGAAAAAAAAAGAGAGAGAGGGAAAGAAAATAAAAAGAAAACGGATTTAAAGTATAAACTCAGGAAAAGAATGAAAACCCATTTATTACTGAATTTGGTGTAAGACAAGACCATCTTTTTATAGGGAAAATGAAAACGAGAGCAACTTAAGATATACAGGAGCATCACTAATAATAAAGGAATATAAATTATGGAAATCAAGAAATCAGATAACTTCTTAATGATGAGATATTTGGGTTTAATTTTCCAGGAGAATGTATTTGAAAATTTTATGGCTTGGCTAAAGTCGAATGGACCTTCAGAGTTGAGTACAGAAAAGGATCTTTAACAATGTCCCAGTTTCTGTAGTTCCAGTTTATACCTATATTTTGCACACTCAGGATAGAATCTAGTTGGTTGAATTAATTATTAGTGGCTTAGGTTCCTTATTCTAATCAAGCTTTTTGCTGTGTTAGGTGTACAAAGATAATCAATGCTGATTCGGAGGACCCAAAATACATTATCAACGTAAAGCAGTTTGCCAAGTTTGTGGTGGACCTTAGTGATCAAGTGGCACCTACTGACATTGAAGAAGGGATGAGAGTGGGGTAAGATTTCTATTTACAATAAATACTTTTCTTTCACTAAGGATGCTGTCTCACGTTCACATCCTTGGCTTTGTGGTGAATAAATGAACTGAGTTCCTTGGAATACCAAGGGATGATCTAGTAATGTACTATAGTTGAAAATTCTTTCTTCTGCATCTGCTTTCTAACATCCCATCAGCTTCCCTGACTCCCCTACTCCTACTGTTGTTTATTATGAATGGCTTCAAATTTCAGAGTTGAGGTTACCAGTCTATTTACGGTAACATGGTATAGGTTGGGGGACTACTTGCTTTAGGATAGTTATGATGCCAAGTGTGTTAATGTCTATAGAATCCATAACAATTCACTCAGTAAATTAAAAAAAAATCTCCCCTCCCTCCTCAAGGGTTTGGTTGCTGTTAGGACAAAGCGTTCTTTTTTAGCCTTGACCTCCTGGGCTCAAGTGATGCTCCAGCCTCAACCTACCCAGTAGCTGGGACTACAGGTGCATCCCACCACACCTGGCTAAGCCAAAGCATTCTTTACCTTACTTTTAACTCTACCTATGTGCGCACTCCACAGGCTATTTTTGTATTTCTCTGTAATTCTTGTTTGCCACATTAGACATATAATTTAGTATCCTCAGGTTTCATGCTCTCTTTATTTCTCTTTATATAACCTTAGGGATTCTGTCTCTCTCTTGTTTTCTTAAATATGGCTTTGGGGATAAAAGACTAAACATAAAATCACTTTGAAAGCTTAAAGAATGTATTAGTGACTGTCTTTTTTACTTCCTTAGTGTGGACAGAAATAAATATCAAATTCACATTCCATTGCCTCCTAAGATTGACCCAACAGTTACCATGATGCAGGTAAGAAACTATGGGAGGGAAAAGGAAGGCTATGTGTTTTTTTTGTTGTTGTTGTTTTTTGAGATGGCGTTTCACTCTTGTCATCTAGGCTGGAGTACAGTCATGTGATCTTGGCCCACTGCAGCCTCTGCCTCCTGGGTTGAAGCGATTCTCCTGCCTCAGCCTCCCGAGTAGCTGGGATTACAGGCGCCCACCACCATGCCTGGCTAATTTTTGTCTTTTTAGTAGAGACGGTGTTTCACCACGTTGGCCAGACTGGTTTCGAACTCATGACCTCAAGTTTTCGGCCTGCCTCAGCCTCCCAAAGTGTTGGGATTCTAGGCGTGAGCCACTGAGCCTGGCAGTATTTTTTGTTTTCTTTGAGACAGACTCTCACCTGTCTTTATTTTACTGGTTTGTCTTTCATTCATTAGTGTCATAATAAGTAATACAGCAAGTAGTACCAGGGCACTGGGCAATGTATTCAATTTTTATTAAGATTCTCACTTGTGAGTTTGATTTTTCTTTTAAGGTATTAGGTCTATTCTACTGAATTTGGACAGTATCCAAAAGGCCTGTGACTGTATGTTGTACATTTCTGTCCCTCTCTTAGGTGGAAGAGAAACCTGATGTCACATACAGTGATGTTGGTGGCTGTAAGGAACAGATTGAGAAATTGCGAGAAGTAGTTGAAACCCCATTACTTCATGTAAGTAGCTGAGTGTTGTATTTAAATTTCTTTGTATAAATTTTTGTGTATTGAGCACTAAAATTGCTTGTATATTAGATGGCTTTTACTATTTTCCCTAATGAGAATTTTTTTGAGAGGGTGGAGAGAGGAGGTGTGGAGAGTTGGTAAGTTCTAGGGGAGAGCAAGCAAAAAGGATTGAATGGTCAAGTATATTTAAAAAAGAAAGATCTGCTGTTTACAGTGACAGAGGAGGCTCAGTGTAACCTTTAGCAATATGTTAAATATGTTACAGGCTATTATAGAAGAAACTGGTTCTTCAAAAGACATCGAGAAGAAAGGGGCTTAAGTTGAAGCAGGTTAAACTTGGGAGGATAATGGAAAACTAGGATATTGAATACCAGATAATTGTGTTCCTTAAACACCATAATTTTTTAAAATTAGGAAAATATTTTAAGACTGGATAATAGAAGCGCTTTTTAAAAGCCATTCAGTCTTATGTATTGATATGAGTCCAGTTTAGAACTTATGTCTTAGAATAAGTAAAATTTCTTACTTAGTCCAAGTATGTAGATTGTGGACTTAATAATTTTGATTTAAATATTAAAGTATGGTTTTCAGGATAAAAGACTAAACATAAAAGCACTTTGTTGATGTAGAAGTAGTCTGATTTTTGTTATACAGAAGTGGTAAGTGTGAAAATTGTGTCTCTATCACAGCCAGAGAGGTTTGTAAACCTTGGCATTGAGCCTCCCAAGGGCGTGCTGCTCTTTGGTCCACCCGGTACAGGCAAGACACTCTGTGCGCGGGCGGTTGCTAATCGGACTGATGCGTGCTTCATTCGAGTTATTGGATCTGAGCTTGTACAGAAATACGTCGGTGAGGTAAAGTCAATTTATCATAGTCAAAGAATATATAGCCCTGTGAAAGATTTTACAGTATGAATGAAATTAAAAATGGCACTTCTGCATCGAGGGATCCAGACCTGAAATTTCTGTTTTCTTTTTTTGAGACAGTCTCATTGTGTTGCTCAGGCTGGAGTGCAGTGTTGTGATCTCAGCTCACTGCAGCCTCTACCTCTCTGGGCTTAGGCGATCCTCCCATCTCAGCCTCTCAGGTAGTTGAGACCATGGCTACATGCCACCACGCCCAGCTCATTTTTCTATTTTTTGTAGAATGGGGTTTTGCCATGCGGCCCAGGGCTCAAGCGATCCATCTGCGTTGGCCTCCCAGAGTGCTGGGAGTATAGGCATGAGCCACCACACCCGGCCTGAGACCTGAAACTTCTTGATTGTAATTAGTAGTTTAGAAGCTGCCTTTGTGGTCATTTGGAAATAGACAACCACTTAAAATTTTAACCAGTATGCCCCCTCCTCAGAAGGATGACATTTTCTACAGATGTGGCTTTTCTATGGAAATGCCTGGTAAGTGAATTCAAAAGTATACTTTTACTTCAGGGGCAGTGTTTTCAGTCCTAATGAGAAAGTGAGAGCATAGGTTGTCTGTATGTTTGTAGACATCCATATACATATATATATTTAGAGAATAAGTCTAGGGCTATACGTATTGTATCTGAAACCTGTTGATGATTTGTATATTTACAGTAAGAATTAGATACGGAGCTGCATGAGTTGAAGTATCCTTTTATTCCCTAATTAAAACTTACAAGTCAAATTCAATGATCAGGAATTCCAAGTGATAGATCAGATGCTTTTATTTACTCAAGTTTTACTGATTAGAATGGTTCCTTTATTTAACTATTAATTTGACCTCATCAGATCCGAAACCTATTGCTATTTAATAGATACAGAATCATGCAAATGACTTAATATTTTAAGGCTAGCAAGATTAATTTGGTGGACTGGGGAGCAAACTTCAGTCTTTTTAAAAAAAGTTTAGGTAGACTGGCTGCGGTGGCTTACACCTGTAATCCCAGCACTTTGGGAGGCAGAGGCGGGCAGATCACCTAAGGTCAGGATTTCAAAACCAGCCTGACCAACATGGAGAAACCCCATCTCCACTAAAAATAGAAAAAGCTGAGTGTGGTGGCACATGCCTGTAATCCCAGCTCCTCGGGAGGCTGAGGCACGAGAATCGCTTGAACCCAGAAGGCGAAGGTTGCAGTGAGCCAAGATTGTGCCATTGCACACCAGCCTGGGCAACAAGAGCGAAACTCTGTCTCAAAAAATAAACAATAAAATAAAATAAAAACAGCTGGGCGTGGTGGCTCACACCTGTAATCCCAGCACTTTGGGAGGCTGAGACGGGTAGACCATGAGGTCAGGAGTTCAAGACCAGCCTGGCCAAGATGCTGAAACCCCATCTCTACTAAAAATACAAAAATTATCTGGGCTTGGTAGCACATGCCTGTAATCCCAGCTACCCGGGAGGCTGAGGTAGGAGAATCACTTGAACCCAGGCAGAGGATGCAGTGAGCTGAGATCGCACCACTGCACTCCAGCCTGGGCGACAGAGGAAGACTCCATCTCAAAAAAAACAAAAAAATAAAAAAAGTTTAGGTAATAATGAGTGAGAATACTGTTAAAAATAAATATTGAAAAGTTTGAAGCGTAACTTTATATTTACTTTAAAATATTTTAAAATCAATTTTGAATTAATAAATCATTTTTCTTGTTAGGGGGCTCGAATGGTTCGTGAACTCTTTGAAATGGCCAGAACAAAAAAAGCCTGCCTTATCTTCTTTGATGAAATTGATGCTATTGGAGGTGAGAATGATATGTTAAGAGAACTGCTTTAGGATTCGGTTTCATGAAAACTCTAAAGTGATATGTTAATTCTTATACAGAATTTTAACAGTAACTCTTCTATGAGCTCTGAAACACTGGCGCCACAGATCTAATAAGTAGTACTGCTAAACTGTAAAGGGAAGAAGAAACATTATATACCATTGCCATTTTTCAGAGCCTTTATTTTTGTGCAATGGGTTGAATATCCTTTAGCTGAAATGTTTGAGAATTCAGGTATTTTGGCTTTTGGCTTTTGGAGTACTTGCATTATACTGATTGAGTATCCCAAATATGAAAACCTGAAATCTAAAATGCTCCAATGAGTATTGCCTTTGAACATCATGTTGGGGCTCAAGAGTTTCAAATTTTGAAGCATTTTGGATTTTGCATATTTGCAAATATGGGATGCTCAACCTATATGTGATTTCATTCATACAACACCTATTTCCACACTTTAAACAACTCCTAAATTGAGAAGTATCATCTAATGTCATAAGAAAGCACTGGGGCATAATTTAATTGGTGGTGGTTTTTCTTAGTGCACAGGAAATACAGTATTAGCCATGAAATCTAGACAGGTTTTTTTTTTTTTTTTTTTTTAAAAGACACAGTCTCACTCTGTCGGTCAGGCTGGAGTTCAGTGGCGCAACCTTGGTTCACGGCAACCTCTGCCTCCTGGTTCAAGCCATTCTCATGTCTCAGCCTCCTGAGTAGCTGGGATTACAGATACCTGCCACCATGCCTGGCTAATTTTTGTATTTTTAGTAGAGACGTAGTTTCACCATGTTGGCCAGGCTGGTCTCGAACTCCTGAGGACAAGTTATTTTGACTAATCTCTTAGCCTCAGTTTTCTTATCTTATAAAGGGAATAATTCTTGCCTTGTGTACTTCATGAGGTTTTGAGAGGTTCAAATTAAGTAATAAATGTGGTAGACTTTGAAAACATAAAACTGCCCCATAGGCAGTTTAAAAAATGTTAAGTAAATCTGTGATGAATACTTTTGAAAGCAAAGGTTCACTTTCTAATTAGTTTTGTATAACGCAGGCTGTTCTTACAGGATTTGCTTCAAAGTGGGATATGCACTTATTCCGGAGGGCATAATTTGAGCTGAGATTTATGGTACTTTCAGGTCATGCATAGTGCTACTCTGAGTGGACTTGAAGAGCTTATCTTTTGTCTTCTCAGGGGCTCGGTTTGATGATGGTGCTGGAGGTGACAATGAAGTGCAGAGAACAATGTTGGAACTGATCAATCAGCTTGATGGTTTTGATCCTCGAGGCAATATTAAAGTGCTGATGGCCACTAACAGACCTGATACTTTGGATCCAGCACTGATGAGGCCAGGGAGATTGGATAGAAAAATTGAATTTAGCCTGCCCGATCTAGAGGTAAGAAAATCATTTCATTTTAGGAAAGGGATTTTTGAAGTTTTTTCTTCCTGTGATGTTTTTTGCATTTTCATATTTGTCAATTCTCTCATTTTTAGGGTCGGACCCACATATTTAAGATTCACGCTCGTTCGATGAGTGTTGAAAGAGATATCAGATTTGAATTGTTAGCACGACTGTGTCCAAATAGCACTGGTAAGTAGAAAGTTCTTGCTTATATTTGCTGGTCTGTCTGTTCAGGCTGCTTTAATTAAGCCTGTTTATTTTCTTTTTGTTTGAAAGGTGCTGAGATTAGAAGCGTCTGCACAGAAGCTGGTATGTTTGCCATCAGAGCACGGCGAAAAATCGCTACCGAGAAGGATTTCTTGGAAGCTGTAAATAAGGTCATTAAGTCTTATGCCAAATTCAGTGCTACTCCTCGTTACATGACATACAACTGAACCCTGAAGGCTTTCAGGTGAAAACTTTAGATTGGAATCCTAACCTTACATAGACTTGTTAATAACCACTTCATAAACAAATAAATGGCTTCAAAATTGTATGTTTCCATATCTCTTCTTATAATAAAAGGTGATCTCTAATGTTATTAGACAGAAAAGCTTGTTAGAATATATTTTGACTGTTTTTTTGACCCACTCCCATTTAAGGGTTTCACAGCAAACAGAGTGCTTGCTTAGATGGCTTATATCCTGGGCATATGCTGGCTGGGTGCTCTACATAGAAATTCTCATTGTATCCTCCCATCTGTCCATTGAGGAAGATTATCAAATGGATCTTCATCTAATGGATTCATAAACTTTCCTACTTACTTGTAGTGGCAAAGCTGGGTTTCTGGTCCAAGTTTGTCGGCTCCATTACCTATGCTCCTATTACCCTCTTCTGTCCCGCATCAAAGTAGCTCACTTAGGCTTCTGACCACATGCATTATGATAGTTTCCCACCACCATGTTGAATAATAAAAGCTTTGGCCAAATCTTTTTTAAAGTAAGAGAAACATTGGATGTATATGTTTTGCATTGCAATTTGATTTCAAATTAATCAGGAAGAATTAGTGATTTTAATGAGCAGTAAAGTAATACAATAAAGCAGAAAGAAAAATGTTCAGCCAGAGGTGAAAGAGTAGTAAAAAAGACAAAAAAAAAAAAAAGATGTGTGTACATATGATCTAATTTAGAAAATCCGGAATTGGCTTCATACAGAAAAGTGATTACTTTCATTTTACAAATTAGTTTAAAATTTTGGTAAAATGTCTGTTAGGCTTCTGGTCTACAGTTAGGTATTTTAAAAATAAAGGTTATATTAGAATCCTCAACAGATCTTTTTAAAATTATCTCCTGTGTAACCACCACCAAATCCTATCTTCTACCACAATTACCCCTTCCCCCAATGCCAAGACCAGAGCACAATAATGAATATTTTTATTGAAGTTCGATATTCATAAATAAGTTGCAAAATAAAGTTGGACACATTTTAAATTTACAATAGAAAAAGTTGACAACCTAGAAAATGCTGTGTTGCACTGAAATATGGAAAATTATGAAAGTTTTCAAGAAATTAAAGCCCTTTATAAAATCCAACCAACATTCTTGATTTTTCATTTTTATGAACTTGATCAGAAAAATTCATCTTTTTAAACCCTGCTCTAGTCTTTCTTGAGGAATTAAATAGACCAAACTATTTTCAGGTTATGCTTACAATAAAATATACTCAAGAAAATGACTGAAGATGTATGTTTTTGAATGTTTTGATTAAATAAATGTATGCATTTAGAACACACTCTCAAGTCTTTCCACTTTGTCATGGCCACATGCTCATATATACCAATTAAAGACAACTCAAATTAGATAGTATTGAGCATACTCTGTTCTAACGATACAGAGTGACTATTGTGATAATTAATTTAGGTCCATAAGGAAAATCTAATTGGCTACACATCAAATATAAAATCAACTATTTGAAAAATTTGGGTGTTTCTGTCAAGGCATATTTATGCAGGTAGCATCAACATTGTCTAGGTCAGCATGTTTGTACCCTACTTAAAAAGATGAAACAGACATTTACCAATAACTTCTTCCACCTAAAATAGATGTGTCTATATACATGTGTGTAGATGCACACACACATATATATATGTGTCAGGGTGCTAAGTTAGAATACAAAGGATTTATGACCTTAGAAATACATATTGTAGAATCCCGTTTAAAAACAACATTAAAATGTGATTAGGTTTATTAAAAAACTCAATTTTCATGATGCTTCTGAGGTTTATCTGTTAGGTAAAGTGAAATGCAATATACCAGTACAATGAAAAGCCTGGTACACCTTTCTCAAAGGCCAGGTGGAGTTTTAAGATGCTCAAACTTGATAAAATCCAAGTCACTAAGCAGGCACGTTACCTGGTGTGGGGCTAGCTTTTACCATTGTGTTGTTGGGATTGGAGGGGCTTCACAACCATTGCCTGCATTTTGGTTTGAAGAATTCCATAATACTTTCACAGTTCTCAAACTTTTATGAGCATTCAGAACAGTAAGAATCCAAACATCCTGGCCGGGCGCGGTGGCTCAAGCCTGTAATCCCAGCACTTTGGGAGGCCGAGGTGGGTGGATCACGAGGTCAGGAGATCGAGACTATCCTGGCTAACATGGTGAAACCCCGTCTCTACTAAAAATACAAAAAACTAGCCGGGCGTGGTGGCGGGCGCCTGTAGTCCCAGCTACTTGGGAGGCTGAGGCGGGAGAATGGCGTGAACCCGGGAGGCGGAGCTTGCAGTGAGCCGAGATCACGCCACTGCACTCCAGCCTGGGAGACACAGCGAGACTCCGTCTCAAAAAAAAAAAAAAAAAAAAAAAAAGAATCCAAACATCCTGAATCCTAAAGGCACTCCTGAAGGGTGAGGTGCACTAAAAAGGACCAATAGCATTTTTTGCACTCAGTAAAGCATACAGGCTCACACCGAGGAAGTTCTGTTTGATTTTAGAATTTAAATTGATTTACTATCTTTAAAGGGGCAGACATAATAGAGCCTTCCCCACCACATACTCTTCCCTCCCTCATCCCCACACAAGGGCACACCCCCACCCCCCAACACACACAAAAACACACCCACCCACCCCAGGACAGATTCACTGGGTTTGCTACCCTCTTTTCTTCATCTACACAAGACAGCAGACTCATTTTCTCAAAAAGTGTACACTCAGAGGCTGGTACTGTCTTTCTCTGCTAAACAGGTAAGGACACAGGATCAAACCACACGGAGTGGATGTTTTAGATGTTTCCTGCGAACTACAAAATGAGCTATTCCAGGGCTTGAAGAGGATCCATACCCTTAACAGTTTCTCGGGTTCCACTGCAGATGAGATTGGCAATTGGGATCCCATTATCGGCTGCCATATACTTATACAGAGTCAGTGTCTAAGACATAGATTGGAATTTCCTGGGCCCTGTTTCACAAACGTTTTCAAACATATTCCATTGATTCATGAGACAGAGATCAACCACTGTCATACCGCACAGGGTTTGAGAAGGTCAAAGGACTTTTCTTTACGGGACCTTCTTCAAAACAGTGCTTTCCCATATATTGCCATAAAATAAGGCTAGTCCTTAGATTATGTAGATTATACCCATTTTGATAGGACCATATGAACCTGAATTTGAATCAGGGTGGAAAAACATAGAAGATACAGTAGCAGCTATTAAGGCCCAGAAAGAACAGGTGGGCTTACACATTATTTCCTTGAAAGGCAGAGATAAGCCTGTAAGACAAAAAAGGTCAGGAAATTTTCACTGTATGAAATAATTCTAAGTAAAACATTCTGACATATTTACATACAGATGAAATGTATTTTGAAATGCACTCGTTCTCAGATGCTAAGCAAAATGATAAAACAAAAATATATTTCCCTCCTTAAGACTTGGTGCTTTTAATATTCATAACAATTCTATTCAAAACAGTTTAAAAGTTTAACAGTAAAGCTAAATACAAATGTGTAACAGACAAATACCTTTTTTTGTACACTACTTTCTTTTTTTTTTTTTTTTTTTTAGATGGAGTCTCGCTCTTGTTGCCCAGGCTGGAGTGCAGTGGCACGATCTCTGCTCACTGCAAGCTCCACCTCCTGGGTTCATGCCATTCTCCCGCCTCAGTCTCTCGAGTAGCTGGGACTACAGGCACCCGCCACCACACCCGGCTAATTTTTTTGTATTTTTAGTAGAGACAGGGTTTCACCGTGTTAGTCAGGATGGTCTCGATCTCCTGACCTCATGATCCGTCCGCCTCGGCCTCCCAAAGTGCTGGATTACAGGTGTGAGCCACCATGCCCAGCCTGTACACTACTTTCAATCTATCAAGCACGGTATCTGCTGGTGCTAAAGAATGTGCAATGAATTTTTTTTTTTTTTTTTTTTTTTTTTTGAGACGGAGCCTGGCTCTGACACCCAGGCTGGGTTTGCTACCCTCTTTTCTTCATCTACACAAGACAGCAGACTCATTTTCTGCTGATCTCAGCTCACTGCAACCTCCGCCTCCCAGGTTCAAGCCATTCTCCTGCCTCAGCCTCCCGAGTAGCTGGGACTACAGGTGTGCACCACCATGCCTAGCTCACTTTTGTATTTTTTAATAGAGACAGGGTTTCACCATGATGGCCAGGCTGGTCTCAAACTCCTGACCTCGTGATCTGCCCGCCTCGACCTCCCAAAGTATTGGGATTACAGGTGTGAGCCACTGCGCCCGGCCAAAGTATTTTAACATAGTTTAAAATCCTTAAATTCTACTTAAATGGCTGAAATGATATGGGCTCTTTTACAAAAGTTTCTAGTGTAAGCTGAAGTTCTACAACTACATGCTCTTTCAGAAGGCAGTCTGTATCAGAATGCAGATGTATCTGATCTCATGTGATGATTGCAAAGGAAATAACTAAGCAAATCTAAATTCCACTCTAGAATTAGCTAAAGTTTTGATTAAAAGGAGGAGTTTATTTTGAATTAAATTAGTAAAGACAGTGAGAAACCTGATAGGAGTTAACATGAACACATACACAGGGTTTGGTTGCAAGTAGGCCATGCTAACAATTCCACTGGGATCTGACTACTTTCTCCTGGCAGTATCTTATTCATGAAAACTATAACAAGATGTCAATAAGACAACATATTAAAGAAAAAACAAACTCACTATCAGCAGGAACTCTTAGCAGAGGAGGCTTTAGACAGGTTGGCTAATACCTATGCTTTGATTTATAGTGAGCTGATAGTTACAAACAACTGAAAGTGACAAATTGGTTTAAAGGTATCCTCCTCCAACCTTTGACATTCCATGTTTCTGTGGAATGAGTATGATGAGCATTATGCTTATTCCTAGGCTGAACATTGAGTTTGATGTGTAATGAACTAATAGTTGTTATGAACTTCTAAGGAAGATTTAAGTTACACCTGGGGGTTAGTTTTCTTAAAAACATGGTCTTTAATGCTACTTCATGTGTAGCAACAATAACAAAGCTTTTAAGGACTTATACTGGCCACAGTCATGACACTTTGAGCATCAAAAAGAACATAATGGATTGAAACCCATTAAAACTTTCAAAATTCACAAGACCACCATCACACCAGAAAAGGGAACTCTAAAAAAACCCCACTAATTTGTCACCATCTAATAAACCAGTTATTTACTTTGAAGTTCATAATTAAATGAAAATAATAAAGCATTCAATCTGCCCTGCTAGTAGAACTATAGGTGGGTAAGGATGACCAACAGCTCAAGTGGAGAAGGGAAAGTTATAGTTCACATAGAACAATCAACTAATAAATGCAGAAGAAATGAAAGAACTAGACAACCTACTCACAAACCTTAATAAAGTTAATGATTTAGCAAAGAATTACCACCCAATGTTAAAACTCCTGGTAAATGGCTAGTGGGGGACTGGACATTCATTCAATGCCAAAGGAATACCACACAGATAAGTCTGTAGTCACAAAGGGGAAAATCTAACTGGAGGATTAGACTCATGCTGATCCACTCATCTAGCTTAGATCACTAGATTAGTTAATGGTACATCAATTAGATATTACGTGTTTTCTGAAGTGATGCGATATGAAGCATGTATCTTATCTATGATATAATCTAGCACAAAATGCTCTAATTTGAATCTATAAAGGCTTTAGATATAACTTTCAGATTGCAGGTAGTAAAGGCAATATAAAAATAAGTTAAACAACACCATGAAAAAGCAACTAGGCAAATTCACAAGACAGGATTCTACAGGACAGCTGCCCCAGTCTCTTTAACAAGTCAATGTCATAAAAAAGGAACCGTGCTAGATTAAAATAGACGTAAGGGACTTTAAAGGACATGACCAGTTGCAACGTAAGGTCATAGAATGAATATCAGTTTGCACAAACCAACTGCAAATTTGGGGACAACTGGGGAAATTTAAATATGGTCTAAGGCAAAAAAATGTGCTGGAATGAGAAAGTGGAGATTGTTGATTAAAGAAAAATCGGTTATAAAACACTATAGATGTGGTCTTACTTTGGTTAAAAATGTAAATGTATATGCATGGAAAAAGATCTGGAAGGACATTAAGATGTTAACAGTGGTAATCTCTGGTGGAAATACAATGTTTTATCTTCTTATTTTTGCTTGTCTATTTTTTCAAAAATGTCCTCAATGCATTTATATTGCTTCTATAATAAATAAAAGGTTATTTTAAAACAAGAACTTCTAGAAAATTGCAGTTTCTTTCTTCTGTTACATAACTAGTTATAGACAGTCTGTAGACCAACAAGTACAAAAACAAAGAACCACTAATTATCTGGCGACAGCATATCCTATTCATAGGTTAAAAGTACTTAACTGAAATAAATTTTTCAGTGCTTAGCTTACAAAGATAATACTAAAATGTAGCAGAAATGCCTCTCCATAATAAATGCAGGCAACAGGCCAATTTATCTTTGAAATATTCAATTAAAAAAACACAAGTACGATACATCTTGCTAGGCGTCATTCACCCTCCAAATCAAGCCTCGACTACTAGTATTTACCCTTAGGAAAAAAAAAAATCTAGTGTCTAGTATTTAAAACGTGTAAATTATGAACTTCACGAGAGGCTTATAACCCCATCCTAGGGTGAGGTCCTCATCTATGCCTCAGGAGTGGCAGGAGTGGCATTGGGCTCCAAGTCCTCCTGGGGAGGGGCAGCCGAGGCTTCCTGTTCAGCAAGTGCCTCTCTACGTTGGCTGCCTAAAACCGCATCATGAATGCTGTGGAACAGCAGCTCCCATAGGGCAGGATTTTCAAAAAATCTATTCCGAGTGAGGTCATTCACAACTTGTGCTATTAAAAGAAGAAAAGAAAATTAGTCCACACTCTGGGTATCAGTCTTCAACAATTAAAAAAAAGGTAACACTTCCATATAGTGCTTTTTTTTTGTTACTGAGTCTCACTCTGTCACCCAGGCTGGAGTGCAGTGGCGTAATCTCAGCTCACTGCAACCTCCACCTCCTGGGTTCAAGCACATATAGTTTAAATATTAAAATGCTATAGGAAAAGTTTCACTCCAATTCCTGTCTCCACCCATCATACCCGCAATCCCAGGAAACTACTTTCTTGTGTGTTCTTCCAGGATTTCTCTATGTAAATATAAATAAATGCGTATTATTATTTCCCACTTTTCTTATCCCCAAAACAGCATATTTTATATATTTGGGGATAAGAAAAATGGGAAATATATATATATACACATACACACATATAAATATAAACATATATAAATATACACATACATACACACACATATATACACACACATATATAAAAAGCTGTTTTGGGGATAAGAAAAGTGAGAAATAAAAATACATATATTAATGTTATAAATATAACATATATATCTAATTCTGAACCCTTTTTGCTTAATTTTTTATCACTACATCATATTCTATTGTATAGATGTACACAGTTTATTTAACTAGTCCCTTTTGTTTGGTACTTGAGTTTTTTCTTTTGTTTTATAACAATGCTGTGATGATCAACAACATACATGTGTCACTTTGAACATATGCAGCATGTTGCTGGATTTTCTGTGTCGAAAGGTAAATGCACTTATAATTTTGAAAGCTAATATCAGTCTGCCCTCCATAGGGGCTGTTGCATTTTGTGCTACCATCAGTAAAGTCTGAGAAAGCCCGTTTTCCCACCATATGCCTATGGAGCATGTTGTCATTTATTTTTGATTTTTGGTAATCTTACAGGTGAAAACTGGCATCTTTATGCAGATTTCATTTTCAAGCACTTTTTCTATTATTAATTTTTTTTTTCTTTTAAATAAAGATGGGCTCTCACTATGTTGCTCAGGCTGGTCTTGAACTCCTCCTACCTTGGCCTCCCAAAGTGTTGGGATTATAGGCGTGACCACCACACCCAGCCTCAAGCACTGTTTTACTTTTTTTGTTTTTCCTTTTTATGAGACAGCGTCTTACTCCTCACCCAGGCTGGAGGGCAGTGACGTGATCTTGGCTCACTGCAACCTCCGCCTCCCAGGTTCAAGTGATTCTCCTGCCTCAGTCTTCCAAGTAGCTGGGACTAAAGGCATGTGCCACCAAGCCAGGCTAATAGTTTGTATTTTTAGTAGAGACGGGGTTTCACCATATTAGCCAGGATGGTCTAGATCTTCTGACCTCAGGTGATCCACCCGCCTCAGCCTCCCAAAGTGCCGGGATTACAGGTGTGAGCCACCATGCCTGGCTCCTTTTTTAAAAATTCTTTTTCTTTCTTTTTTTTGGAAACAAGTTCTCATTCCTTTGCCCAGGCTGGAGTGTAGTGGCATGATGTTGGCTCACTGCAACTTCTGCCTCCCAGACTCAAGACACCCTCCCACCTCAGCCTCCCGAGTAGCTGGGATTACAGGCATGCACCACCATGTCTGGCTAATTTTTGTATTTTTAGTAGACGGGGTTTTGCCATGTTGCCTAGGCTGGTCTTGAACTCCTAGGCTCAGGCAATCTACCTGCCTTGGCCTCCCAAAATGCTGGTATTACAGGTGTGAGCCACCACACCCGGCCTCAAGCACTGTTTTAATCAAAACGTAATATAAAACAAAAATAGCAGGCAAAGTATTCCCAAACCATTGGACAGAGAAACAAGCAACCTGAATGATTATATGTAACTGTTTATGGCAGTCATTAGATAATTGTTACTGTAGTAATGTATATATTATAATTACTATATTTATAGCAGCCATTAATATTAGAATAAACGATGGCTTCTTGGCTCCTTTCCTCCAACTCCAGTTCAGGAGGGTTGTCACAAGTAACTTGTAATATGAATGCCTCCATGTGGCTAATTTCAAAGCTGGCTTTAGAGTGATTTTTCAGAGGAATAATTTTCATTTTTATAAAATAATTAAAATTCAGGACATTTCCAAGTGCAATTGTTTAAATAAGAGAAACAAAACTGAAATATTAAGCTTCACCCCATCTTAGAGGTATACTCACCACTGCATCCTGCTAAGTATACATATATACCAACGTCTCCATATTCTTTTACAATCTGTAATAATGTTGAAATAAAGTTTAGTTTCTCTTTACTCTGTGCCAGATGAAAGTCTCTTTTTACCATTGTTTTTCAGTGATAGAAGACACTCTAATTCATTCACTTGAGCTGCTTTGCTTCAATAATGATGTATTTTGAGCTAATCAATTAAAAATAATTTTGTATTTCTTTTGCTTTTTATGTGGGCAGTGATAATAAGGGGTAGCAAAAATACTGTTAAATTTTACTTAAGTATAATAAAACTATTATATTAACTTAAAAATATTATAATTTTAAAACTATAACAATTTTTTTTAAGAGACAGCATCTCACTATTTTACTCATGCTGGTCTTGAACTCCTGAGCTCAGCAATCCTCCTGCTTCAGCCTCCTGAGTAGCCCAGCATATTACAGCAATGTTTTCTAAAATGAATATTCTTGTAGCAATAGATATTAAAATATTTACAGATGATGTTATGACTGGGATGTGTTTCAAAATAAAAGAAGAGAAAGTGGATATCAGCTATAAAGGAAACCAGATTGACCATAAGTTGATAATTGTTGAAGCTGAGTGATAGTTCATGGGGGTTCAATATACTAAAATCTTTACTTCTATATATTTTTGAAATTTTCCATAATCAAAAGGTGATAAACGGCAACAGAAGAGAATTTTAAGAGTTGAGAAGAAAGCCTAGTCCACCTCCCTGATTTTGCTGATAGTATGACATTGGACATAGAGGTGTTAAATGACTCATTCAAGAGGATGCTTACCCCTGCCAGAGTTTTCACTCCAACAGAATCAATAAAATTGACTTGAGTGAAATCCAAAATGACAGTGTGGATGTTATCCCCTGGGGGCATAAATCTTTGCATTTCCTCAGGAAATGTGCTTTTGATCACTATTGGGGGATATTTTACTTCACCATCCTCTTCTTCCCGCTTGGTAGCATCTTCTCCATCTACTTCTGCATCCTGTGTCAAAAATTAAACCAAATCAGAATTCTATGAACAACTCACATTTCTGGTTGTGAGAAAGATTTATAATGGAAAATCTACCCTTGTATTCTTAAGCTACTGACTCTACCAGACCCCTTGTAAAATATTTGTCATATTCCAGCCTTGTAACTGAACAAAAAAAGGATGTATGTATAACTTTCCATTTTAACTCAATTTATTTTCTCTTTTTCCTTCTCCTCCTCTTTTTTTTCTTGTCCAACAAAATCCACTCTCCTCAGTTATCTATCCATTTGCCGCTAACTTCTAAAATAGTTCCATTAACTTTAGTACGACGGCTCACACATTAGCATGCCTGAACAGCAAAAGCCAGCCTTTGAGCTTTTTAAACTATCAGCTAAATCAATCTACGACAAAGTGCTAATGGTAAAATCTGTTAAAGTACTGCCTAATTTTTATTTTTTCAAATGATGTTTCCTTATTTTTTTCAGAAACATCCTCATAACTGACCTTATCAGGTGCCTATAAAATATAGAGGATACTTAGGTGGTTTCTAAACCTTCCTCTTTTAGTAACTTCATACTGTGTTTAAACTTCAGTCATGAGTAAAGATGGAGGTCACTGAAGAACAAGACAGAAGGGAATATTTCAATGAAAAGACCACTCACCGCTTTGACAACAGTCGCGTTGGCCATATTTGCATTTCCGACTTCCTTAGCATACTTCCGCATGGCCTTTCTCCTTGCTCCCATGATGACTGCTGGGTTCACTCCAGTCTTTACAGAAGAGCAACATAAGCAAAATCACTTCATAGCGCTCAGAGACCCACCCCAATGCCACTCCCTTTCAAATCTCCCCATTTAACTGCTTTCTGTGTCAGGTTATCACCCCAACCCTTGCACTGCTTTTCCCTCAGAGGCATTAGTAGCCTTTCTTATTCTCAGTCTTTATTCAAGACAACCAGAAGCTAAAGTATTAAAGATAATTTTTAGAGCAGTCTTTATCAGGCTCAGATCTGTTAGGTTGTTATATTTAAGACACTCTGTGGGTTGATAGGGAGGTTTTCCTATATACTGGGTGGTGTAGGGTTGAGTTCTAAATATGACCATAGGAATCTATATGATCCCAGGAGTAAGAAACCTAAACTTATTTTCTCACTTTTTCTTAAATTTTTTTGGGAAAGTTATATATATATATATATGATAAGAGAGAATGAACAATGGTGATGGCTGCACAATGTTTATGTACTTAATGCCACCCACTGGACTGTATATTTTGAAAATGCTTAAAATAGTGTATTTTATGTTATGTATCTTTTACTACAATAAAAGGGAGAAACAAAGTGAAAATGAAATAGTATATACAAGGGTATTCTAGTGATCCTTATATCCCTGTCAACCCACAAATCCCACCCTCAGAAATAATCAATTTCTCATGACTCACCTTTCGTTTTAATGCATTGCTATACAAGTCACTATTTGCATAGTAAATTGGTGCATTTATTTGAAATATTTTTATTCCAGGAATTTCTTTCACCTGAAGAGTAAAATATTGCTGAATTTAACACATGGAAATATTTCAGAATGAAAACTGCATAGCCTCCCCACTCCAAATAGAAAATGAATGCAGAAGTTGCTAAGGTCTCCTTTTCAGGGCTTAGCTAAAATAGTGTCACTCTAGCGCGCGCACACACACACACACACAAAGATAAAAAAAGAAGTCACTCTTATCTACTCATGCTCTGAACAGAACTGACAGAGACCTTTTAAACATGCGCATCTTTCCATTTGTTTTAAAAGTCAGTCTTTGTTTTATTTTTACCATTAAACACAAAGAAGAAACTGAAAAATACTCAAAAACAGAAAAGAAAATGGATAGGAGATGGAAGGCTGCTGCCCAGACTGTGAGAGGCAGGCAAATAAAGTGAACAGAGGTTTACACTGGTTTGATTCACAGACACAGGAAGGATCCTAAATGGACACAAGTGAAACTGAGTGAATATTTTATCAAGAACCCTCGTGGAACTCTGGGAGGCAGGCTGGAAACAAGTAATCCTGCATATAATTCTTTGGATTGAGGAAAAAAATAGCAATTCTAACACCTTTACCTTAGAGTGAATTTTGTTTCCTCATTTTCTACTACCTTAGCGTGAGTCTGAGAATTTCTTCCCAAGCATAAGACAAGACAGACAGACAGACAAAACTAGTTTTAAAATATTTTGTAAAAATCTTTGAGATTCCACAGAAGAAAAGAACATTCAAAATCAAGGAAGTCTGAAGCCATAATTTTAACCATTAAAATGAAGTGGGAGAATTCCACAGCCCCACCACCTACATTTTACATGGTTAAAATTATTTTACCACTGGTTTACATTCATCAGAAAAAAACCATGCACACACAAACCATCCTTTCAGTTTCAATACTGTATAAATATATACTTTAATTTCCACAATATATACTTATTCCCATTAAAAAATGAGGAAAAATAAATATTGGAAATTGAGTAGTTAATGCATAGTATAAATTATAAAATTGAATCCATACAGTAGATCAAAGCTCAGACTTTTCACTTTGACCACTATGTCTCCCACCTTACCCCTACTTTTTGTCCTGGGTAAAAATGGTACTTAGCCAAGCACATCACATGCTTACAACCTTTTTAAATGATAGAAAAAGGTCCTACCTCCTCATATGCGTCTATATCAATATACACATCAGTTTCAGGAAGCTGTCCAAGGACTTTGTAGCTCGGACTGAAGACAGAGAGTGTTAAATACCATTGTGTTGAGGCACAGCGTGTGATTTCAACAGGAGGTTGTGTATGTTTGCGTCAGGTTGGGGTTTGCTAGTGCATTTGGGAATGCTTGATCCTTACATATTATGTCCCCAGTGCCATTCCAAGCCTAACACACCCCACACACATCACACCACATACACATCACATGCCACACACACACATACATACCACACATGATATGCACACACCATGTACATCTCATACTACACATATGCATCCCAATACCTACCTCACACACCACACACATACACAATACACACACTTACAATGCATACATACCACACACATATATACACACAATAAACACACACCACACATACAGAATACACAATTACATGATATACTACACATATATATACACACATGCATACATACCACATGTATAATACACAATACCTCCCACATGCATACACACACATACAATGTACACACACCATACATACATACCTCATATCACACACAATATACACACAATATATTACACATATACACATCATACACACCACAGATATACTACACAATGCACACACCCCACATGCATACACACCATGCATATACATACCACACATGTGCAATACACACATACCACATGCACCTCATACCACACACATACACAATACACACACAATGTATACACACCCCACATACCATACATACACAATACACACATCTATACATAATGCATGTACACCACACACATCATACACACAATGCATACACACCCCACACACATGCACAATACAAATACTTACACATAATGCATACACACCACAAAGACACACAATACACACACACCAGACATACACAATATACACAATCACACCATATACCATGCATACACATCCACACATGCATACAAAACACACACATACTACATGGCACACACAATACCATACACAATACACACATACTATATACCTCACACCACACACACCCCTACATACATATACACACACATGCATACACACCACACATGCAATATATAATACACACACCACACACATACATGTGTACACACCACACACATGCACACACTACACAGGCAATACACATACATGCACACACATGCATACATACCCCCCACACTACATGTCACACAATACCATACACAATACACACACCATATACCCCTCTTACCACACACACACCCCCCCACATACATACACACATACACACCTGCATATACAACCTTCATCCCACATACATACACACACACACCTGCATATACAACCTTCATGCGAGACACAATACACACCACACACATGCATACACACACACAATACACATACATACATATCATGCACTTATACACGTATCACATACACCTCACATATAACATCACACACACACACATCACGTATACCTCACACCACATACACAATGCATATCACACACCCTATACCTCCCCTCCCTGCAACAACATACCACAAATATGATCTGGTCAGGACAAAAGACTCAGGCATTTAGAGGTGGAGGCAACTCTGAATATCGCAGAGTTCAAGTTATGCCAGGGATATATGTAACACAAGTTCTCCTCATGCCACTCAGTAGACAGAACTGTCTTTCTGCTCTAACTCTAAAGTAGGAGAGGGAATTTTTGTTTGTTATTAGCAAGAATCACTGACTCATGGTAGGGGAGTAGTCAATTGAGGGCGTGGGGAGAAAATGAAAATCTCAAATTAGCATAGAAGTTTTCTTAATTTAGTCTGAATGGATTTTAAATATTATTTTTTGAGAGTCCTATTTTTTTTTTTTTTTTTTTTTTTTGAGGCAGAGTCTTACTCTGTTGCCCAGACTGGAGTGCAGTGGTGCAATCTTGGCTCACTGCAACCTCTGCCTCCCGGGTTCAAGTAATTCTCCTGACTCAGCCTACCAAGTAGTTGGGATTACAGGTGTGCGCCACCACGCCTGGCTAATTTTTGTATTTTTAATAGAGACGGGGTTTCATCATGTTGGCCAGGCTGGTCTCGAACTCCTGACCTCAAGTCATCTACCCACCTCGGCCTCCCAAAGGGTCAGGATTACAGACAGGCATGAGCCACTGTGCCCACTCCTAATTCCTAACTCTTTGTAGGACCATCTGGCTCAAATTAGACACTGTAATAACGACAGATACATCTTGAACACCTGTTATTCTATCCTTTGAACAATGCTACTGGGAACTATTAATAATTAATATTATAATAATAGTTAACATTATTAACAATCCTGCCGTCATGTAAATGAGCAATTGAGGCTCAGTGGGATTAGGTGAGTTGTTCAAGGTGAGAAAGCTTGGCAGAGCCAGAATATGGCTCAAGGTCTTTGATTTGACATTCCACAGTTTTGCTACTATGTCCTGGTGCTTCTTAGCATGAATGTCAAAGTACTTTGTAAATTAGAATATACCACACAAGTGTTAGCTGTTTTGCTGTATAGATTCCCTCCATAAGCATTCAGAGAACACAAATGATGTGCCTGGTACTAGACTCCAGGAACATCACTTTTACAGACAAGACGCTCACAGTCTAGTGATATCTGTGGACAAATATGGTTCTGAGGACTGATACTGTAGATAAGGAGCCAAGGCTCTCAGCTGAGTTTGCGATTATGAGAAAACCTCTAAGAGACTCAAAGTGCCGTCCATGTGTTGCAATCCAGTGCCGCAGGGGAGGCAGAGCAGGGGATAGGCACATGGATCACAAGTACACAACTAGCTGAGATGGACACATGCAAGGTGCTGGGGAAGGATCAGAGCATTGCTGTGGGTACCCAGGGGAAGTTGAGGTCCCTGACTGGGCCTCAAAGGATGAGGATTTCAAATGTAGAAGATGAACAGGCCTTCCTGATGATCTGCAGTGCCCTGGCACACCATTTCTGCAATACTATTGCTCCCAGTGAAGGCCAAGTCCTCACTACTTCCCTAATGACACCAAGAGCAAGAAAGTCTCTTTTAATGAAATCCCATGGGGTTTTATTTGGCATTTCTTATGCTTATCACACTGTACCTTGCTTACACCTGTTGAGGCACTCATAACTGTGTATTCTAAGCTTTAAAAATTTACTTTTGTTTTATTATTTGCTTATTTCTTTTTTAGAGATGGGATCTTGTTCTGTGGCCCACGCTGGAATGCAGTGGCCTGATCATGGCTCACTGTAGCCTTGAACTCCTAGGCTCCAGTGATCCTTGTGCCTCAGCCTCCTGAGTAGCTGGGACTATAGGTGTGCACCGCTACAAACTCGCAAATTAAAAAAAAAATTTTGTAGGTTGGGTGCAAAGTCTGACACCTGTAATCCCAGCACTTTGGGAGGCTGAGGTGGGAGGAACACTTGAACCCAGGAGTTCAAGACTAGCCTCAGCATGATGGTGAGACCCCATCTCTACAAAAAATTTAAAAATTAGCCAGGTGTGATGGTGTGTGCCCATCATGGGAGGCTGAGATGGGAGGATCCCTTGAGCCCAGGAATTCAAGGTCGCAGTGAGCTGTGACCGTGCGACTGCACTGCAGCCCATGTGGCAAAGTAAAACTCTGTCTCTAAAAATAATAACATAAAAAATAATTTTTTTTTTTGGTAGAGGCAGGGTCTCATTATGTTGTCCAGGCGGGTCTCAAACTCCTGGCCCCAAGCAATCCTCCTGCCTTGGCCTCCCAAATTGCTGGGATTAGGGGCATGAGATGAGCCACTGTGTTTGGCCTATATTCTAATTTTTTGAAGATGGATTATGAAATGCTGATTGAGGCCAGGAGCGGTGGCTCACGCCTCTAATCCCAGCACTTTGGGAGGCTGAGGCAGGTGGATCACGAGGTCAGGAGTTCAAGACCAGCCTGGCCAAGATGGTGGAACCCCATCTCTACAAAAATTACAAAAAATTAGCTGGGCATGGTGGCAGTACACCTCCCCAGTACACCTGCCACTGCAACCTCTGCCCCCCAGGCTCAAGTGAGCCTTCCACCTCAGCCCTCCAAGTAGCTGGGACCACAGTGTGCACCACCATGCCTGGTTAATATTTTGTACTTTTGGTATGGATGGGGTTTTACCAGATTGCCCAAACTGGAGTTTTTTTAGTTTTTTTTGAGATGGGCTCTTACTCTTTCATCCAGGCTGGAGTGTAGTGGTGTGATCTTGGCTCACTGCAACCTCAGTCTCTCAGGTTTAAGCTATTCTCCTGCCTCAGCCTCCTCAGTAGCTGGGATTACAGGTGTGCGCCAACACACCTAGCTACTTTTTTTGTATTTTTAGTAGAGACGGGGTTTCACCATGTTGGCCAGGCTGGTTTTGAACACCTGACTTCAAATGATCCACCTGCCTCAGTCTCCCAAAGTGCTTGGATTATAGGTGTGAGCCACTGTGCCCAGCCCAAACTGCAGTGCCCGCCACCACGCCTGGCTGACTTTTGTAATTTTAGTAGAGATGAGGGTTCATCATGTTGCCCAAGCTGGTCTCGAACTCCTGACCTCAACTGATCTGCCTGCCTCAGCCTCCCAAAGTCCTGGGATTACAGGAGTGAGACACCACACTTGGCCAAAAGTTACAGATATTTTAAAACCATAATGTTCACCAAAGTTCTGAGATAAAGAACTCTTATATATACTAATAATGTTCTTTATAAAAATGGGAAACACTTCTTTTAGATAAATATGGGCAACAGTATTGGAACTTGTTATTAAAAGTAGTTAAATTCTTATCTTGAGTTTAGAATCCCACATATTCTTAACATTTTTCTGTTATGTCATTTGTGATGATGAAAGAGCTCATTTCCCACCCTTGAGGGTAGGGAGCATCCTGACATCCTGCAGATAAGGGGTCAACATCCTCATAAAGTGCCCTTTCAACACACCGCAGTCACAACTTGAAGATTTCATGTGATTTGCAACCACAGGCAAAACACACTAGCTTCATTTTCATTTCCCTGTGTGAAAGCGGGAAGGGCACTGGCATTGGGAGAGTGTGTGGCACTTTTCAGGCACTGTGCTGGCTGTTTGTAGGCCTTGTCATTTAAACCTTATTGTAACTATATGAGGTAGAAAGTATTAGTCCCATTTTATAGATGCAGAAACAGGCTCTGAGAGGTATGCAAAATCACAGAGCTTACAGAGGTACTGCCAGGACCTGACTAAAGTCCAGGCTATTTCTATTTTATTTTTAAACTTTTTTTGAGATGGAGTTTTGCTCTTGTTGCCCAGGATGGAGTGCAATGGCACGAACTCGACTCACTGCAACCTCCGCCTTCCGGATTCAAGCGATTCTCCTGCCTCAGCCTCCTGAGTAGCTGAGATTACAGGTGCATGCCCCCACACTCAGCTAATTTTTTGTATTTTTAGTAGAGACGGGGTTTCACCATGTTGGCCAGGCTGGTCTCGAACTGCTGGCCTCAGGATCTGCCCGCCTCAGCCTCCCAAAGTGCTGGGATTCAAGGCAAAAGCCACTGCACCTGGCCAGTCCAGGCTATTTCTATGACAATGTTTCCTTTTCACCTTTATGGTGATTTATCATAAAAAGTTTTTGTTTTTGTTTTTGTTTTTTTGATAGAGACAGAGTTTTGCTATGTTGCCCAGGCTGGTCTTGGCTTCAAGTGATCCTCCCACCTCAGACTTCCAAAGTGCTGGAATTGGGATTACAGGTGTGAGCTACCACGCCCAGCCCATAAATATATATATATATTTTTAGATGGAGTCTTGCTCTGTTGCCCAGGCTGGAGTGCAGTGTCTTAATCTCGGCTCACTGCAACCTCCACCTCCTGGGTTCAAGCAATTCTCCTGCCTCAGCCTCCCAAGTAGCTGGGATTTCAGGTGCACGCCACCACACCTGGCTAATTTTTTTTGTATTTTTAGTGGAGATGGGGTTTTACCATGTTTGTCAGGCTGGTTTTGAACTCCTGACCTCAAATGTTCTGCCTGCCTTGGCCTCCGAAAGTGCTGGGATTACAGGCGTGAGCCACTGTGCCCAACCATATTTTTTCAAAAGTTATTTTATACTTTCCCTAGTGGGCTCAGCTTCCTACTAGGGAGAAGAGATAACAGGGATAGTGGTTCAGGGTGGAGGAAAGGACAATGGAAGGACTGCAAATGATAACTTGGTGTCAGAGTTTGCTTCATGTCATTGAAACCCATGTCAGTACCTGGTGCCAAAACAAACTGCAAGAGGGTAAATAAACCTGCATAGCACTAGACCGGGAATGGCAGAAACAATGATGGAAATTAGGCTCTTTTAACATAACCATTGATGGGAGCATAAATTGTGACACAGTAGAGCATTTGGCAAAAGTATATGGAATTTTTTAATTGGCATTTTGTTCATTTAGTCTACATGAGTGTTATAACTCCCTCTCATACTAACTAGAAATCATCAAAGGGCTCCACTTTTACCATCTTAAACTTTGGTCTACACTCAAAGTCAACATTGTAATCTCTGCCGGGATACTCACACCCATTCAAATCTGGGCACTCACCTCTGTGTTCTGTAAATCACAGTCAGCAGAGCAATGATCACAGCAGTGATCAAACCATAGTCCAATCCCAGGAACAAGGAGGACACAAAAGTGGTAAGCCAGATGGTCTAAGCAAAAGACAGAAAGCTTGATGAAGAACCATGTTAAACATCCCACAAGAGGCAAACACGCAACTAACTGTGCACACACACATGCTACTTTTACCTTGCCTAACTGGATACTGCACATAACAACTGCATTAACTTATCTTTCTCACATTTTTCTTAGCATAATCATATTTGCTCTATGACATATTAACATAGCCATCACCTTTGTTACTTACCAGCTCTATTTTGCTGGTTCTCCAGAAAAAGGGGAGATCTGAGAACTGCATAAACATTCCCTTCAGGTTGACAATCACAATGGCGGACAGCACAGCCTGAAACAGAGCACATCCCCCATGCCTCTCCTCTTGTGTCCACAGAGTACCCTTTGCTGGTTCCTCACTGTCCTCCTGCTGTCCTCCCCATGTCTTCTCCCTACTCACTTCCTATATGGCACTGATGGCAGCTTTGAAGCCATGGACACTTGGATTTTCAGGACCTGGTTAGCTAAAAGGGGCCTTGGAAAATCAGTCTTTTTTCTTTTTTTTGAGATGAAGTCTTGTTCTGTCACCCAGGCTGGAGTGCAGTAGTGCAATCTTTTTTTTTTTTTTTTTTTTTTTTTGAGACGGAGTCTCCCTCAGTGGCCCAGGCTGGAGTGCAGTGGCTGGATCTCAGCTCACTGCAAGCTCCGCCTCCTGGGTTCACGCCATTCTCCTGCCTCAGCCTCCCAAGTAGCTGGGACTACAGGCGCCCGCCACCTCACCCGGCTAGTTTTTTCTATTTTTTAGTAGAGACGGGGTTTCACCGTGTTAGCCAGGATGGTCTCGATCTCCTGACCTCGTGATCCACCCGTCTCGGCCTCCCAAAGTGCTGGGATTACAGGCTTGAGCCACCGCGCCCGGCAGTAGTGCAATCTTGGCTCACTGCAACCTCTGCCTCCCAGGTTCAAACAATTCTCCTGCCTCAGCCTTCTGAGTAGAGTAGCTGAGACAACAAGCACATGCCACCACACTCAGTTAATTTTTGTATTTCTAGTAGAGACAGGGTTTCACCATATTGGCCAGGATGGTCTTGAACTCCTAACTGCAGGTGATCCGCCCGCCTCGGTCTCTCAAAATGCCAATTGCAGGTGTGAACCACCACACCCGGCCGGAAATCAGTCTGATATCCTAATAGCAAACCTGCATGGTGGCCAAGAGGTTCAGAATTAAACTTGGTACTCAAGGAATTATTTCACCTATGGTCTTTCTACATTATGATCGTCTCTACTCTATATGGTTTCTGATCTCTACTAGATTAAATGTATCATCATGTAACTATCTTATGAGTATAGGCCACCTCAGATTTTTTTATGAAAGTATAAGGTCATAGAAGGTCAAAGAGAGAAGGGACGTTCAAGATCAGCCAGTCCAAACTCTGACGCTGCAGATAAGGAAACTGAGACTCAGAGAAGTTAAGATGGCTTTCCCCAGTTCCTGCAGGCAGCTGTCAGTAGGTTACAGAGCAGGATCTTGGTCCTAGCCTTGGCCCTTTCTCATGCCATCCTGTGAGGGTTACAGTAAATAACCCTAATATAGCCATAAAAACATAAACAAATAAAATAGCAAAATCTCTACACATGAAAAAAACTTCACCCAAGTCCACATTATACACACCTGGGGCAATGATTCAAAGAGGAATCCAGTTGCTAATATGACCAGCAGAATCATTAATGAGGCCAAACAACCTGCAAGCTGAATGGGAGAAGACACATGGAGGGGGCTTTTAGGAGACCTGAATAAGAGGCAGGGCATAAGTCGGTTTTATTCTTTTGATAATTACTATGGGAAGATCAAGAAAATAAGCATTCAAATAAGTCAACTAAACCACTACATACCTATAGCTCCATCCCACTCCCTCTCTGAAGTTTTGGTTCTTCTTACAGCTTTTAAATGGAAGCTGAAATGCTGAAATATCCTAATTAAAATGCCCTTTCCGGAGGTGGGGAAAAGATGTCTGGTGTCAATCTGAGACCCACAAAGGCCACCAGAAGAGTTCAGATAAGTGTCTGTTGTCCAATAATGGAGCCAGTAGCCACATGTGGTCATTTCTTTTTTTTTTTTTTGAGACAGAGTATCTGTTGCCAGGGTGGAGTGTAGTGGCACAACCTCGGCTCACTGCAACCTCTGCCTCCCAGGTTCAAGTGATTCTCCTGTCTCAGCCTTCCGAGTAGCTGGGACTACAGGCGCCCGCCATCATGCCCAGCTAATTTTTGTATTTTTAGTAGAGACAGGGTTTCACCATGTTGGCCAGGATGGTCTCGATTTCCTGACCTCGTGATCCGCCCGCCTAGGCCTCCCAAAGTGCTGGGATTACATGTGTGAGCCACTGCACCCTGCCGGCCATTTACATTTTTAAAAATTAAGTCAGGTCTTGGTCGAACTAACCACATTTCAAGTGCTCAAGAGCCACATGTTGCTAGTGGCTGCCATATTGGACAGTGCAGATATGGAACATTTCCATCACTGTGGAAAGTTCTACTGGATGGTGCTGGCATACTGCCCACACTCAGTCTCAGGCTTTCATGAACAACATCCCATGTCTGAACTTTGAGGTTGACTGGTAGCCGAGCGTTGCATAACTTTCCAATTTAACTGGAGAATATACCTCTTTCCTATAGATTCAGTTCCTTGTGATTCACTTCAACCAACCATGCCTTTCTCTGATTCACTATACAGCTCATTGGAGCATGGATCTGCAGGCAGAGTAGCTTTTTTTTTTTTTTTTTTTGGGACGGAGTCTTGCTCTGTCGCCCAGGCTGGAGTGCAGTGGCCGGATCTCAGCTCACTGCAAGCTCCGCCTCCCGGATTCAGGCCATTCTCCTGCCTCAGCGTCCCAAGTAGCTGGGACTACAGGCGCCCGCCACCTCGCCCGGCTAGTTTTTTTGTATTTTTTAGTAGAGACGCGGTTTCACCATGTTAGCCAGGATGGTCTCGATCTCCTGACCTCATGATCCGCCCGTCTCGGCCTCCCAAAGTGCTGGGATTACAGGCTTGAGCCACCGCGCCCGGCCGGCAGAGTAGCTTTGTTTGGGTTCAGAATATAATCAAAAGATTAAAATTTAATTACCACCCATATCACCAGGTCTTAGAGGCCTGTTATCTACACACCTGTGTCTTCCCACCAGTTCCCTCCTGAACAAGGCTTCGAGACAAGGAGCATGAAATTGAAAAGGTCTGGAAGAGTGAGCCAATGGAATTGCACAGTCCCAGGGCAATGAGCTCCTTTTCCATGTAGAAACAAAACACAAAAGAGATAGGTCATTCTTCAGGAAAAAAAAGCGTAATAGCCCATTTAATACACATTGTCAGCACTACAGTCTATCTCTTCATTTTCCTTTCAGATGTAAGAATTTGTTTAGCATGAGTTCAAAATAGGAATTATGGCATATTTTACAGTGGGGGGAGGAAACACTTTGAATTTTTATTTCGTCAGAGATAAATGCTGAGCTCCCTGCTTAGCCTCCTTCTTTCCAAACACATCCTCTACAAAATCTTCTTAATGCTTAAGAAGAAAACTGCACGAAAAGGGATAAACTATTTTTATTGCCGAAGAGAAAGTTATTGTTGTATAGGACTCTTGGCATCTTTTTAATGCCTGGGCTATTGCTCGTCAATGAATACATGCCAGTGTCTTCCTGGGGCGAGTCCTGCTCTTAGGTTTACTTTGGGTATTTCTAGTTTGACAACTGCATCTCAGATGAATGTGGAGCATCTAGTTTCTCCTTAGAACACATAAGGTATTGAAATAGACATTGTTATGTCAACATTATAGGTCACAGTGTTTGGATTAAACACCTTATCTATGGCTGTGTTATAAAGTAGGTGACAAAGAGAATATTGTGGAGTTAGTGATGAATCATATACCCAACTTCTAATGAACAAAGATAAGCCTTCCTGGGGAGCAAAAACGCCCTGGAAAAACATTTAATTCTAAGCTGTGAGCTTTAAGAATAGGGATAACATTACAGGTTGAATAAATACATGCTTCAGATACAACAATCACCAGTTAAAAAAAGTTTTTCTACCAAGATAGATTAGTTCTTGTGACTTCCACAATCGACGCTGGTGATTGTACTGCTATGAAACATCTGCAGGAAACTGATTATCTTTACCTGATTGCCGTCAACCTGGTAGCCATGTTTATTTGCTAAGGTCTTGGCCATGGAGATGGTCACTGAAAATCCAACGATGGCTATGGCAATGGCATCTACGTACACAAGGTGGAAGAGGCTGGTGTCCGGATTGGCTGGAGGTAGCAGCCTGAAAAGTCAAGCTGACTTTAACTTGTGTTGTGACCACAAGGGAAAAGAAAAAAAACCCTGCGACTGCAGGGAAGCATTTTAGGGGGGTATTATCTGCAAATGAGGTGATCAATGTTTGGGTACTTATTTGCTCTGGTTAGCAAAAAAGGAGGGCCCTCCTTGACACAGAGAGGATCTTTTCAGGCTCAAACTGCAGAGTGCAGCTTTCTACCTGGATGGGTTATCAGAAGACATCAGATGCCGTTTTATTTATAAAAGGAGTAACCTCATACCTCATGGTACCGTAATGGCAAGTGTAAGACACAGAAAGCAGGAAGAAGAGAGGGTCAGCAAAGTGCTCGGATGCCACCAGGCATCTGAACCCAAGTCCTGGGGTGGGGAGGAGCGTAGTCTAAGGGCTACCTTAGAGGAGAATTAATGTCCTGGCAATGCTAGGCACCCCATACTTCTCCCCCTTGTCATCTGATGTAAGGACTCTGAGTCTGCTACCTCTTCCTGTTTTTTTTTTTTTTTTTTTTTTCCTAACCAATTAGCTGAGTTTGTAACACGGGAAGGGAGCAGCAGAAGACTATACTCCTTGGGTGTCACCTAGGAATCTTTTGAATTTGGAGGAGACAAAAGTATGACTCCTGGAATCCCACAATGGAGAACCCAGCTTTTGTGGTACATACTTGTAGTCTGGGATTCTTATCCTAAAGAAACAGAATAGGGATTCCCTAGCATGTTATGGGGAGAAGTGGGCAATAGGAATTTTCAGACATTCTGCTCCAATTCAAGGCATTGGGCTAAACAATAATAGCAATAACTTAACTGATACTAATAATTATAATTATTACAATAACAAGCATTCATTACGTGCCTTCTCTTTGCCAGGTTCTGTGCTCATTTAATTATTTTCAATGGCCCAGTGAACTAGGCACCATTATAATTTTACAGATGAAGAAAATGAGGCATAGTGGGGTTCAGCAACTTGTACAAGGACAAGCAGCTCATCTACCAAGTACAACAAAACCATGAAGAACCTGCTTGGCTACAGCTATTTCTCTTACTATGTCATAGCGCAGTGACGGAAGGGATGTTTCACGTCATGGAGTAAGGAAAGAGCGGAAGAAAGGGAAAGGAACCTAGTGTCTATTAAGGTGAGTTTACCTGCTACATACTTTACATAAGTCGTCTCATTTTTCCTCACAGCACTCCCATTACATAGGTTCCACTATTATCCCAATTTATAGATGAATAAATGGATTTTGACAGACGTTAAGTGATTTTCCAAAATGGAGCAGGGAGTCAAACCTGGGGGGTCTGACTATAAAATCTGTTGTCCTTCCCTGCTGTTTGCTGCAAAGGCATGAACTAAGAGGGAAGGCCTAGGAGCAGGTTTGGGCCTAAGGGAATAAGAATATAAGAAAAGGACATATTTTGGAATGAGTTAAGGAAAGTAAATAAACAAACAAGAAAACAGGATACAGTGCTATGACTGGGATCTTTAATAGTCAACTGTCACTTTCTGAGCACTGCAAAATGCACTGCTCATCTACCAAGTATGACAAAACCACGAAGAACCTGCTTGTCTATAGTAGATGCATTTATATGTGTATGTATGTGTACATAGAAGCGTGGTAGTTTGCTTCCATTCCTCCCATACGTAATTACATGTGCATGACACTCCCCCAATCTAGATGTGGAATCTGTTTCCCCTCCAGCTATATCTGGGCTGGCCTCATGATTTGCTTTGAGCAACAGCATGTGGTGGAAGTGATGCTGTATGAGTGCCTTAAGAGGCCTGGTAAATTCTCTGCTTTTCTTTCCTGTTGCTCTGAGCCCCCATGTAAAGAGGTCTGGCAATGCTGCTGAAGATACCACTTGTAGAGAACATGCCAGCCAGCCCTCACCTGTTCCAGTCACTCCAGCTGAAGTGTCAGACATGTGAGTGAAGCCTTCTTGGATCCTCCAACACTAGTCATACCTGCAGACATCTGCAGATGCATAAAAAACCCCAAGTGAGACCTGCCAAAGAACCACCCAACTGAGCCAAACCTAGACTAAATAATTATGAGCAAATTAATGGCGGCTATTTTAAGTCACTGTTTTGGGGTAGTCTGTTATCAGTGGAGCAATAAGACTCACAGGTAACTGAAATGGTATGATTGTATGTAGATAGGTAGGTAGGTATTTGTTACCTACTTGGTTTTGGGCAATGTTCCAGAAAGATAAGGTTTCTGGGTAGCCAATTTCCAGAAATGTAAAGTCTTTTTTTTTTTTTTTAAGTTAAGCTGTCACATATAGAAGGGAAGCAGTATGTTTGAGTACAATGCAATAGGAAAAGGAAGGTATTAAGTAGAAATTATAGTGACAAGTAGAGAGAGAGAGAGATATATATATATATATTTTTTTTTTTTGCGATGGTGTTTCACTCTTATTGCCCAGGCTAGAGTGCCATGGCATGTGTGATCTTGGCTCACTGCAACCTCTGCCTTCCAGTTTCAAGTGATTCTCCTGCTCAGCCTCCCAAGTAGCTAGGAGCGCCTGCCACCGCACCCAGCTAATTTTTGTATTTTTACTAGAGACGGGGTTTCACCCTGTTTGCCAGGCTGGTCTGGAACTCCTGACCTCGTGATTCGCCTGCCTTGGCCTCCTAAAGTGCTGGGATTATAGGTGTCTGCCACCATGCCCGGCCAATAATATGTTTTTAAAATGTACAGTTAGAAAATATAGATGAAGCAAAGAAGTAACATGATTAGAAACTAAAAACTCATTGAAATAACAGTCTTAGAACCCATTAATAATAAGTAATTCACATGACTTGAATGCTGTGTGTTCAGGTGTTCACTCACTGCCTTCCATGCATTATCTCCTGTAGTTCTCACAACTGCCCTTGAGATAAGCACTAATTACCACGCCCATCTGGCAGGCGAGGAAACGAGGCTTTGAGAAGATAAGTGGCCTGCTTAAGGTCACACAGCTAGTACGTGGCAGGCTAGGATTTAGGTTGTTTTGCTCTTAAATCCTATGTCACTCAAGGAGAGATTTTTAAAACTATTAAATTTAGGAAAACAAAAGAAAACAGAAAACCACTTGCCACTATTGGTGGGATTGTAAAATGGTGTAACTGCTATGGGAAACAGTATGAAAGGCTCTCAAGAAAGTAAAAACAGATCCAGCAATCCCACTTACAGGTATATACCCAAAAGAACTGAAAGAAAGGTCTCAAAGACATATTTGCACACCCATATCCACAGCAGGAATATTCACAATAGCCAAGAGGTAAAGGCGACCCACATGCTCATCAATGGATGCATGGAGAAATAAAATACAGTATATATCCACAATGGAATATTATTCAGCCTTAAAAAGGGAAGAAAATACTGTCATATGCTACAATATAGACAAACTCTGAAGACACTATGCTAACGGAAATAAGCCAGTCACAAAAAGACAAATGTTGTATGATTCCACTTACATGAGGTATCTAGAGAAGTCAAATTCATAAAAACAGAAAGATGAATGGTGGTTAGTAGGGGCTGGGGGAAGAAGAAAAGAGGAAGCTCTTGTTTCAGGGGTACAGAGTTGTAGATTTGCAAGGTGAAAAAGTTCTGGAGATCTGTTTTACAATAATGGGAATATATTTAACACTACCGAAATGTACACTTAAAAATGATTAAGATTGGCTGGGCACAGTGGCTCATGCCTATAATCCCAGCACTTTGGGAGGCTGAGCTGAGTGGATCACTTGAGGTCAGGAGTTCGAGACCAGCCTGGCCAACATGGTGAAACCCTGTCTCTATTAAAAATACAAAAATTAGTTGTGTGTGGTGGCACATGTCTGTAATTCCAGATACTCAGGAGGCTGAGGCAGGAGAATCACTTGAACCCTGGAGGCAGAGGTTGCAGTGAGCCGAGATTGTGCCATTGCACTCTAGCCTGGGCAAAAGAGTGAGACTCGGTCTCAAAAAAAAAAAAAAAAAAAAAAAAAAAAAGCCAGGCGCAGTGGCTCACACCTGCAATCCCAGCACTTTGGGAAGCTGAGGTGGGCAGATCATCTGAGGTCAGCAGTTTGAGACCAGCCTGGCCAACATGGAGAAACCCCGTCTCTAATAAAAATACAAAAATTAGCCGGGCGCGGTGGCTCACGCCTGTAATCCCAGCACTTGGGAGGCTGAGGCGGGTGTATCACGAGATCAGGAGATTGAGACCATCCTGGCTAACACGGTGAAACTCTGTCTCTATTAAAAACACAAAAAATTAGCTGGGCATGGTGGCGGGAGCCTATAGTCCCAGCTACTTGGGAGGCTGAGGCAGGAGAATGGCATGAACCCAGGAGGTGGAGCTTGCAGCGAACTGAGATCGCACCACTGCACTCCAGCCTGTGTGACAGAGTGAGACTTTGTCTTAAAAAAAAAAAAAAAAAAATTAGCCGGGTGTGACAGCACACGCCTGTAATCCCAGCTACTTGGGAAGCTGAGGCAGGAGAATCGCTTCAACCCGGGAGACGGAGGTTACAGTGAGCTGAGACGGTGCCACTGCACTACAGCCTGGGTGACAGAGCGAGACATCGTCTCAAAAAAAAAAAAAAAAAGATTTAGACAAAATTTTGTTATGTGTTTTTTACTACAATAATACTAAAAATAAAATGCACCCAATGATTATTTTTCATTGCAAGGGTACTAAAGTAAGAGTTAGAGGCAATAGATCCATTGATTATTTCAGTCACATGGTTACTTAAAACTACTTTCCTACCCTAGAGGAAGTGTTCCAACGACATCCACATTGTATGATTCTTTCAAGTTAAACCCAGCTGAAATGCCAGTTCCCATTACCACCTAAAAAGACACAAATCCAAATGCACCTTTAGAGATGAATGTTCAAATACTGCAAAAATCAGCTTCAAATATGTTAGTCAAGTCAAATCTATTCTCACTTTTAACATTCAGATTTAAAAAGAATTACCATTAGCTTCAACAATTCTAACTTCTCTTAATGACCCACCCCACGTAATTAAAATGAACTCTACAGTTTATGTCCTGGAATTTTCTTCATGCTTTGTCCTTTTCTCCACTGAGGTGTTTGGCTAATTGACTGCAACAGAAAAAGGTCATAAAGCCTTTCAAACGTTGACCTTACCTTTAGGGTGGTGAAATGAGTCTGTGGCCACAACGTTATAAATAAAGGATATTTAACTCTGTACTTTGAGGGTGGTAAAATGACACTGTATGATTACAAAACATACGTCTGGATTTAGAATCCTCCTGGTGATCCTGTTTCCAGGACAGCAGCCCCAAGTGTGGTGATAGGGCCCCAGCAGCAACCCATAGCTGTCTCCTCCCATTTCAGCTACAAAGTAAGGGTAGAACTGTACATCAAACAGAGGGTCACAGTACATAAGGCCATCCTGGATTGGCAGGGCATAGATTTACTTGGGGTGTAAAGTACAATCCCTAATGAGTTACAAGAGAAACATAACAAAAGGTGAGATAGCAATTTGCTCCATGCCCAGGAACTATTGCCTATAGAGTTTTCTGAGAGAGTTATCCAACAGAGAAGAAATCAGAGCTGGCCAGGGAAGGAAGCCAGTCCCTCCTGAGGAGGGCCACTGCAGGAAACAAATAATAAGGTAAGCTTATTATCAGAAACAGCAGCCTGGGAGACCAGGGGCATGGGGGATTCTGGCTCTTTTGATGGAAGGATACTTTTCTGTTGAAGACAATTATTTTCATCACCCTTAATTGCATTTTTTGTGCATCTCTAACTAGGAGAGTGCCTCGAATATTTAAATCCACACAATATATATGGCTTAAGCTCCTGGAGCTTTACTTTTATACAGTGGTGAGTAATTTAAACCATTGTTTTCTTATCAACACAAATAGATGTATTATAAAATTGAATGTAAAACTCAAAAAATATTTTTATAATAAAAAATAAATTTGACACTTAAAGGGAGTCATAAAGATGCTGTCCCTAAACTTTCTAGAATTCTGGGAAACCATTACCCTGGGAAACATGGAAAAGTCTTTAAAGGGAATCTAGGAAACAGAATTAGTAACCCAAAGCAGGAGAGGCAAGCTGTGTCATTTACTTCATAACTGGGGCTTGCCTGCCTTCTTTCCCTCGCAAGGGTGCTCAGAACCTTTTGCTGTACTCGAAGTCAAAACGGGAACTCTGTGCCTAGCCCCAGTGAGAGAAGAGGTTTTGAAACTGTTAGAGATACATTTTGTTTTGTTTTGCCTGTTAAAAGGTACTAATGCCATATAGACAAGACTGAAAAAAAGAAAAAGTTTGAAGGTATTGGTTTCCTTGTGAGCTACACCAGCCAGTTGTTTTCATAGCTAGAACTTTTTGCTATAATTTGGATCAGACACCTATACTCTTCATTTCTTTTTTAAATTTTTAAATTTTTTATTTTATTATACTTTAAGTTCTGGGATACATGTGCAGAACGTGCAGGTCTGTTACATAGGTATACATGTGCCATGGTGGTTTGCTGCACCCATAAACCCGTCATCTACATTAGGTATTTCTCCTAATGCAATCCCTCCTTATGCCTCCCACCCATGGACAGGCCCCAGTGTGTGATGTTCCCCTCCTTGTGTCCATGTGTTCTCATTGTTCAACTCCCACTTGTGAGTGAGAACATGCGGTGTTTGGTTTTCTGTTCCTGTGTTAGTTTGCTGAGAATGATGGTTTCCAGCTTCATCCATGTCCCTGCGAAGGACAGGAACTCATCCTTTTTTGTGGCTGCATAGTACTCCATGGTATATATGTGCCACATTTTCTTTATTTAGTCTATCATTGATGGGCATTTGGGTTGGTTCCAAGTCTTTGCTATTGTGAATAGTGCTACAATAAACACATGTGGATGTGTCTTTATAGTAGAATGATTTATAATCCTTTGGGTATATACCCAGTAATGGGATTGCTGGGTCAAATGGTAGTTCCGGTTCTAGATCCTTGAGGAATCGCCACACTGTCTTCCACAATGGTTGAACTAATTTACACTCCCACCAACAGTGTAAAAGCATTCCTATTTCTCCACACCCTCTCCAGCATCTGTTGTTTCCTGACTTTTTAATGACCACCATTCTAACTGGCATGAGATGGTATCCCATTATGGTTTTGATGTGCATTTCTCTAATGACCAGTGATGATGAGTTTTTTTTCATATGTTTGTTGCATGTATAAATGTCTTCTTTTGAAAAGTGTCTATTCATATCCTTTGCCCACTTTTTGATGGGGTTATTTCTTTCTTGTAAATTTGTTTAAGTTCCTTGTAGATTCTGGATATTAGCCCTATGTCAGATGGACAGGTTGCAAAAATTTTCTCCCATTCTGTAGGCTGCCTGTTCACTCTGCTGATAGCTTCTTTTGCTGTGCAGAAGCTCTTTAGTTTAATTAGATTCCATTTGTCAATTTTGGCTTTTGTTGCCATTGCTTTTTTTGTTTTAGTCATGAAGTCTTTGCCCATGCCAGTGTCCTGAATGGTACTGTCTAGGTTTTCTTCCAGGGTTTTTATGGTTGTAGGTCTTAACGTTTAAGTCTTTAATCCATCTTGAGTTAATTTTTGTATAAGGTGTAAAAAAGGGGTTCAGTTTCAGTTTTCTGCATATGGCTAGTCAGTTTTCCCAACACCATTTACTAAATAGGGAATCATTTCCCCATTGCTTGTTTTTGTCAGGTTTGTCAAAGATCAGATGGTTGTAGATGCGTGGCATTATTTCTGAGGCCTCTGTTCTGTTCCACAGGTCTATATATCTGTTTTGGTACCAGTACCATGCTGTTTTGGTTACTGTAGCCTTGCAGTATAGTTTGAAGTCAGGTAGCGTGATGCCTCCAGCTTTGTTCTTTTTGCTTAGGATTGTCTTGGCTATGCGGGCCCTTTTTTGGTCCCATATGAAATTTAAAGTAGTGTTTTCTAATTCTGTGAAGAAAGTCAATAGCAGCTTGATGGGGATAGCATTGAATGTATAAATTACTTTGGGCAGTATGACTATTTTCACGATATTGATTCTTCCTATCCATGAGCATGGAATGTTTTTCCATTTGTTTGTGTCCTCTCTGATTTATAGTTCTCCTTGAAGAGGTCCTTCACATCCCTTGTAAGTTGGATTCCTAGGTATTTTATTCTGTTTGTAGCAATTGTGAATGGGAGTTCACTCATGATTTGGCTGTTTATTTTTGATGTATAGGAATACTTGTGATTTTTGCACATTGATTTTGTATCCCGAGACTTTGCTGAAGTTGCTTATCAGCTTAAGGAGGCTTTGGGCTGAGATGATGGGTTTTTCTAAATATACAATCATGTCACCTGCAAACAGAGACAATTTGACTTCCTCTCTTCCTATTTGAATACCCTTTATTTCTTTCTCTTGCCTGATTGTCCTGGCCAGAAGTTCCAATACTATGTTGAATAGGAGTAGTGAGAGAGGGCATCCTTATCTCATGCTGGTTTTCAAAGGGAATGCTTCCGGTTTTTGTCTATTCAGTGCAATATTGGCTGTGGGTTTGTCATAAATAGTTCTTATTATTTTGATATGTTCCATCAATACCTCATTTGAGAGTTTTTAGCTCGAAGGCTGTTGAATTTTCTCGAAGGCCTTTTCTGCATCTATTGACATAATCATGTGGTTTTTGTCATTGGTTTTGTTTATGTGATGGGCTATGTTTACTGATTTGCATATGTTGAACAAGCCTTGCATCCCAGGGATGAACCTGACTTGATCATGGTGGATAAGCTTTTTAATGTGCTCCTGGATTCAGTCTGCCAGTATTTTTTTGAGGATTTTTGCATTGATGTTCATCAGGGATGTTGGCCTGAAATTTTCTTTTTTTTGTTGTTGTGTCTCTGCCAGGTGTTGGTATCAGGATGATGTTGGCCTCATAAAATGAGTTAGGGAGGATTCCCTCTTTTTCTATTGTTTGGAATAGTTTCAGAAGGAATGGTACCAGCTCCTCCTTGTACCTCTGGTAGAATTCGGCTGTGAATTCGTCTGGTCCTGGAGTTTTTTTTTTTTTGGTTGGTAGGCTATTAATCGCTGCCTCAATTTCAGAACTTGTTATTGGTCTATTCAGGGATTCAACTTCTTTCTGGTTTAGTCTTGGGAGGGTGTATGTGTCCAGGAATTTATCAATTTCTTCTAGATTTTCTAGTTAATTTACATAGAGGTGTTTATAGTATTCTCTGATGGTAGTTTTTTTTGTTGTTGTTATTGAGACGGAGTCTCATTCTCACTCAGTTGCCCGGGCTGGAGTACAGTGGTTTGATCTTGGCTCACTGCAACTTCTGCCTCCCAGGTCAAGCGATTCTTCTGCCTCAACCTTCCTAGTAGCTGGCACTACAGGCGTGGGACACCATATCCAGCTAATTTTTTTTATTTTTAATACAGAGGGGGTTTCTCCATGTTGGCCAATACGGTCTTGATCTCTTGACCTTGTGATTCACCTGCCTCGGTCTCCCAAAGTGCTGGGATTACAGGCGTGAGCCACCGTGCCCGGCCAGTAGTTTGTATTTCTGTGGGATCAGTGGTGATATCCCCTTTCTCATTTTTTATTGTGTCTATTTGATGCTTCTGTCTTTTCTTCTTTATTAGTCTGGCTAATGGTCTATTTTGTTAATCTTTTCGGAAAACCAGCTCCTGGATTCATTGATTTTTTTGAAGAGTTTTTCTTGTCTCTACCTCCTTCAGTTCTGCTCTGATCTTAGTTATCACTTGTCTTCTGCTAGCTTTTGGATTTGTTTGCTCTTGCTTCTCTAGTTATTTAAATTGTGATGTTAGGGTGTCGATTTTAGATTTTCCCACTTTCTCCTGTGGGCATTTAGTGCTATAAATTTCCCTCTAACCGCTGCGTTAGCTGTGCCCCAGAGATTCTGGTATGTTGTGTCCTTGTTCTCATTGGTTTCAAATAACTTATTTATTTCTGCCTTAATACTGTTATTTACCCAGTAGTCATTCAGGAGCAGGCCCCTTTTTTTCAGTTTCCATGTAGTTGTGCAGTTTTGAGTGAGTTTCTTAATCGTGAGTTCTAATTTGACTGCACTGTGGTCTGAGAGACTGTTTGTTATGATTTCTGTTCTTTTGCATTTGCTGAGGAGTGTTTTACTTCCAATCATGAGGTCAATATTAGAATAAGAGTGATGTGGCGCTGAGAAGAATGTATATTCTGTTGATTTGGGGTGCAGAGTTCTGCAGATGTCTATTACGTTTGCTTGGTCCAGAGCTGAATTGAAGTCCTGAATATGCTTGTTAATTTTCTGTGTCACTGACCTGTCTAATATTGACAGTGGGGTGTTAAAGTTTCCCACTATTATTGTGTGGGAGTCTAAGTCTCTTTGTAGGTCTCTAAGGACTTTGCTTCATGAACCTGGGTGCTCCTGTATTGGGTGCATATATATTTAGGATAGTTAGCTCTTCTTGCTGCATTGGTCTCTTTATCATTATGTAATGCCCTTCTTTGTCTTTTTTTGATCTTTGTTGGTTTAAAGTCTGTTTTATCAGAGACTAGAATTGCAACCCTCTGTTTTTCTTTATTTTTTTTTTGTTTTTTGCTTTTCATTTGCTTGGTAAATCTTCCACCATCCCTTTATTTTGAGCCTATGTGTGTCTTTGTACATGAGATGAGTCTCCTGAATACAGCACACTGATGGGTTTTGACTCTTTATCCAATTTGCCAGTCTGTGTCTTTCAATTGGGGCATTTAGCCCATTTACATTTAAGGTTAACATTGTTATGTGTGGGCCAGGTGTGGTGACTCATGCCTGCAATCCTAGCACTTTGGGAGGCTGAGGCGGGCGGATCACCTGAGGTCAGGAGTTCGAGACCAGTGTGGCCAACATTGTGAAACTCCATCTCTACTAACAATACAAAAATTAGCCAGGCGTGGTGGCAGGCACCTGTAATCCCAGCTACTTAGGAGGCTGAGGTAGGAGAATTGCTTGAACCCAGGAAGTGGAGGTTGCAGTGAACCAAAATCGCGCCATTGCACTCCACCCTGGGGAACAAGAGCAAGACTTTGTTTAAAAAAAAAAAAATTGTTATGTGTGAATTTGATCCTGTCATTATGATGCTAGCTGGTTATTTTGCCCATTAGTTGATGCAGTTTCTTCACAGTATCGATGGTTTTTACATTTTGGTATGTTTTTGCAGTGGCTGGTACCGGTTGTTCCTTTCCATATTTAGTGCTTCCTCAGGAGCTCTTGTAAGGCAGGCCTGGTGGTGACAAAACCTCTCAGCATTTGCTTGTCTGTGAAAGATTTTATTTCTCCTTCGCTTATGAAGCTTAGTTTGGCTGGATATGAAATTCTGGGTTGAAAACTCTTTTCTTTATGAATGTTGAATTTTGGCCTTCACTCTCTTCTAGCTTGTAGGGTTTCTGCAGAGAGATCTGCTGTTAGTCTGATGGGCTTCCCTTTGTGGGTAACCCGACCTTTCTCTCTGGCTGCCCTTAACATTTTTTTCTTCATTTCAACCTTGGTGAATCTGATGATCATGTGTCTTGGGGTTGCTCTTCATGAGGAGCATCTTTGTGATGTTCTCTGCATTTCCTGAATTTGAATGCTGGCCTGTCTTGCTAGGTTGGGGAAGTTCTCCTGGATAATGTCCTGAAGAGTGTTTTCCAACTTGGTTCCATTCTTCCCGTCACTTTCAGGTACACCAATCAAACGTAGGTTTGGTCTTTTCACATAGTCCCATATTTCTTGGAGGCTTTGTTCATTCCTTTTCATTCTTTTTTTCCCTCAAATTTTGTCTTCAAGCTTTATTTCATTAAGTTGATCTTCAATCTCTGATACCCTTTCTTCTGCTTGATTGATTTGGCTATTGATACTTGTGTATGCTTCACGAAATTCTTGTGCTGTGTTTTTCAGCTCCATTAGGTCATTTATGTTCTTTTCTAAACTGGTTATTCTAGTTAGCAATTCCTGTAACCTTTTTTCAAGGTTCTTAGCTTCCTTCCATTGGGTTAAAATATGTTCCTTTAGCTCGGAGAAGTTTGTTATTACCCACCTTCTGAAGCCTACTTCTATGCATTCATCAAACTCATTCTCCATCCAGTTTTGTTCCCTTGCTGGCGAGGAGTTGTGATCCTTTGAAGAAGAGGCATTCTGGCTTTTGGAATTTTCAGTTTTTTGCACTGGTTGTTCCTCATCTTCATGGATTTATCTACCTTTGGTCTTTGCTGTTGGTGACCTTTAGATGGGGTTTTTGTGTGGACGTCCTTTTTGTTGATGTTGATGCTATTCCTTTCTGTTTGTTAGTTTTCCTTCTGACAGGCTCCTCTGCTGCAGGTGTGCTGGAGTTTGATGAGGTCCACTCCAGACCCTGTTTGCCTGGGTATCACCGGTGAAGGCTCAGAACAGCAAAGATTGCTGCCTATTCCTTCCTCCAAAAGTTTTGTCCCAGAGGGGCACCCGCCAGATGCTAGCCAGAGGTCTCCTGTATGAGGTGTCTTTGGCCCCTACTGGGAGGTATCTCCCAGTTAGGAGTTACGGGGGTCAGGGACCCACTTGAAAAAGCAGTCTGTCCCTTAGCAGAGCTCGAATGCTGTGCTGGGAGATCTGGTGCTCTCTTCAGAGATGGCAGATAGGAATGTTTAAGTTTGCTGAAGCGGCGACCACAGCTGCCCCTTCCCCCAGGTTCTCTGTCCCAGGGAGATGGGAGTTTTACCTATAAGCCCCTGATTGTGGCTGCTGCCTTTCTTTCAGAGATGCCCTGTCCAGAGAGGAGGAACCTAGAGAAGCAGTCTGGCTACAGCAGCTTTGCTGAGCTATGGTGGGATCCACCCAGTTGGACCTTCCAGGTGGCTTTGTTTACACTGTGAGGTGAAAACTGCCTACTCAAGTCAGTAATGGCAGGTGCCCCTCCCCCTAACAAGTTTGAGCATCCCAGGTCGACTTCAGACGGCTGTGCTGGCAGCGAGAATTTCCAGCCAATGGATCTTAGCTTTCTGGGCTCTGTGGGAGTGGGATCCGCTGGAGTTAGACCACTTGGCTCCCTGGCTTTAGCCCCCTTTTCAGGGGAGTGAATGGTTCTGTCTCACTGGTGTTCCAGGCACCACTGGGGTATGAAAAAAACTCCTGTAGCTAGCTCAGTGTCTGCCCAAACAGCTGCCCAGTTTTGTACTTGAAATCCAAGGGAATCTTGGTGGTGTAGGCACCCAGGGGAATCTCCTAGTCTGTGTATTGTGAAGATCATGAGAAAAGCATAGTGTCTGGGCCAGAATGCACTGTTCCTCACAGCACAGTCCCTCACAGCTTCCCTTGGCTAAGGGAGGGAGTTCCCCGACTCCTTGTGCTTCCTGGGTGAGGTGATGCCCCACCCTGCTTCATTTTGCCCTCCGTGGGCTGCACCCATTGTCTAACCAGTCCCAATGAGGTGAACCAGGTACCTCAGTTGGAAATGCAGAAATCACCTGCCTTCTGTGTTGATCTCGCTGGGAACTGCAGACCAGAGTTGTTCCTATTCGGCCATCTTGCCAGTCCTTTACCCCCAAACATACTCTTCATTTCTTTTGAGACAGAATCTTGCTCTGTCACCCAGGCTGGAGTGCGAGGTGCGATTTTGGCTCACTGCAACCTCTGCCTCCCAGGTTCAAGCAATTCTTATGCCTCAGTCTCCCAAGTAGCTGGGTTTACAAGTGCATTTCACCACACCTGGCTAATTTTTTGTATTTTTAGTAGAGACAGGGTTTCACCATGTTGGCCAGGCTGGCCTCGAACTCCTGGTCTCAAGTGATCTGCCTGCCTTGGCCTCCCAAAGTGCTGGGATTACAGGTGTGGAGCCACCACACCCAGCCTACTCTTCATTTCTTCTCCTTGTAGCTCCCACACATGTGCAAACAAGTCCCAGGATGCCAAGGGCACTCTATGGGACACTTTGGATATTAAAAGGTCCCCAGTGAAACAGTGACATCTATTGGGCACTGTGCAAACTTCTAGTTGGCAGTAGTTCACAGTTTGAATACTGTGTTCCTTTCAATAATGCCGTATCTTTGCAAAGCTGGGTGTTCAGGGGTTGCTGTGATGAAAAAGCAGGAACCACATACATATTCATGTGAACAGGAAATGAGGGTAGCAGTGCCCTTTTTGATTCTGAGATTTGAGGATCTATGCAGTTTCCATCAGGCATATGCATTCCATGATTAAATAATTGTGGTTACTTAACATAATAAAATATTTTTATTCCAATTTATGTGCATATTTTTAAAAACAACCAGGAAGTTGTTAATCATAAATATTATTAAAGTGTTTGGAACTAACTACTTAATAAATGGAACTGTGAGGTATTTCTTTTGGCTTAGGAGTGTCAAGGGATGGAGAAAGTTTGGGAACCTTTGCTTTGTCAAAACGGAAATGGATTTTTTTTTTTTGGTTACTAAAGTAATATGTGCTCATTATAAAAGAATTAGCCAACAAAAATTTGAGGAGAAAATCTTCCATAACCCCATCACTTATAATTAATGTTAAAATTTTCATGTATAGTCTTACATATAATTTAAAAAATCATCTGTGTCTATGTTTTAAGGCTTTTTCTTTTTACTTTCTTGTCAATGAATTTGTCAAATTTCTTCGACAAATTGTAACCTTCTTTTGGCAGAATTGAGAGCAAAAAATTTCTTTCATCCACTTCAAAATCCCTTACAGAAATAAGTAAATGCAGTCATAGAAGCTGAATAGGTCATTGACCCAAGGTGACTTACCGCAAAGAACTCTAAAGGAATAGGTGCCGGCAATTTCTCTTTAAATCTCTCATTAAACTCCTTGCCACCCAACAGCAAACCAAAAACCATCAGCCCGACGCCTAGGGAACACACGTTGAGGTTTTTAACATTCTGCAACACAGCAACTGTACTCTGTAACACAGTGAACGCTGGATGTTTACATCAAGAAATTGCCCCTGAGAGAGACAGAGACTGTCTAGTGCACTAATTCACATCAGCCATTCCACTGGGTATTTCTAGTTAAAAGTTCTCAGGCTGAAATCTCTCTTTGTAGCTTCCACCAATTAGGAGGTATTTTTACCCAGTCTACAACTTTACAGTTGTTACTCTTTTTTTTTTTAAATAGTTGTTATTCTTTTTTTTTTTTTTGGAGACACAGTCTTGCTCTGCTGCCCAGGCTGGAGTGCAGTGGCATGATTTTGGCTCACTGCAACCTCTGCCTCCCAAGTTCAAGTGATTCTCCTGCCTCAGCCTCCTGAGTAGCTGGGATTATCGGTGCCTGCTGCCATGCCCAGTTAATTTTTGTATTTTTAGTAGACATGGGGTTTCAACATGTTGGTCAGGCTGGTCTCGAACTCCTGACCTCAAGTCATCCGCCCACCTCGGCCTCCCAAAGTGCTGGGATTACAGGTGTGAGCCACTGCACCCAGCCTTATAGTTATTCCTATCAAACAATTATTCTTATCATATGCTGATGTCTCAATGTAATATTATAAAATTCAGAAAAGGAACCCTGAAGCTGAGTCCTGAGCACTTGGAAAGAATTAAGGGTTGATAGCAAAGTACTCCAAAGGTAAATACATAGAAAAGCTTTTAGGAGCTCAAAGAAGGAGAAAGTATTGTTAGCAGGACTTTGAAGTCAAGAGTGCTGATGTCTGGGAAAGGAACCCAGGAGAACTAGAGAAGAAATCCACTTAATTATATCCCAGGGTTACCAACCGGGCACCTCAAATATAGTCAATTCTCATTTGAAACCCAATAAAGTAGACTTCCTGCTCAGCCCAGGCCATGCACCCTTTCCTATCGATGCCTAGAGTACTCAGTATGTTTATTTCCTTTGTGACAAGGCACTTGAAGAAGTCTCAGAGTAAGAAGTACGGTAACAGCTATTATGGGAGACTAAGAATTTTGTTATTTAGAGAATATTCCTAAAGTCTGATTCCATTTTAACCAGTCAATGACTCAATCTTTTTTTTTTTTTTTTGAGACGGAGTCTGGCTCTGTTGCCCAGGCTGGAGTGCAGTGGCTGGATCTCAGCTCACTGCAAGCCCCGCCTCCCGGGTTCATGCCATTCTCCTGCCTCAGCCTCCCGAGTAGCTGGGAGTACAGGCGCCCGCCACCTCGCCCGGCTAATTTTTTTTTGTATTTTAGTAGAGACGGGGTTTCACCGTGTTAGCCAGGATGGTCTCGATCTCCTGAACTCGTGATCCGCCCGTCTCGGCCTCCCAAAGTGCTGGGATTACAGGCTTGAGCCACCGCGCCCGGCCAATGACTCAATCTAAATGTCACTTCCTCAAAGTGCCTTTCCTAGACCCCTAATCTCAAGGTCTCCCTATTTAACTTTCAGAGCAGCTGGTACTTCTCCTTCATAGCACGCAACACAAATTGTAATTGATTACACATGTATGCAATTAAAGGTTTACTATCTTCCCACTGGACTGAAAGTTCCAGAGGGAAAGGCCTGTATCTTCTCAGCTCACAGCTGCATCTTGGCACCCAGTGCCTAGCACATAAATACCTACAAAGACTACAGGCCTCTTTCCAAGGACAGCTTTAACAGCATCTCAGAGGTTTTGATATGTAGTACTTCTATCAATTAATGCTAATTATTTCCTAATTCCCTCTTTATTCATGGGTCATTTAGAAATGTTTTTTGGTTTCTAAATATGTGGGAGTTTTAAAGCTATGTTTAGTTTTTGATTTTTAATTATATTGCACTGTGTGAAAAAACATTGAATTTTTAGAATTGGTGATCAGTTTCACATGATCAATTTCAACATGATCAGTTAGTACCATTGTTCCTTAAGTGCTTGCAAATAATTTATATTTTCTCTGAGTTTGGTAAGGGGTCTATGTAACTAAAAGATTTATGTTAGTTAAATCTTTTACAGCCTTATTTTTTTTTGCCGGTTTGAATTAGCAGTTGGTTTTTTTTTGAGACGGAGTCTCACTCTGTCGCCCAGGATGGAGTGCAGTGGCACGATCTCGGCTCACTACAAGCTCCGCCTCCTAGGTTCATGCCATTCTCCTGCCTCAGCCTCCTGAGTAGCTGGGACCACAGGCGCCTGCCATAACACCAGCTAATTTTTTTGTATTTTTAGTAGTGATGGGGTTTCACCGTGTTAGCCAGGATGGTCTCGATCTCCTGACCTCGTGATCTGCCCATCTCGGCCTCCCAAAGTGCTGGGATTACAGGCGTGAGCCACCGCGCCCAGCCTGAATTAGCAGTTTTTGAGAGAGAGAGAGAGATGTTCTCCCCTCATGCCTTTAAATTATTTGTTAGTTTCCAAAAAGACTATGATTTGGTTGTAAGAAAAAGCTCTCTCTTCACCTAATTAGAGTGATGGTGTAGTCACCAAATAAAGACCTAGCGAAAAATTCCTTGTGAAGTGGGCAGTATCACATATTAATAATAGAGATTTTAAGGTTTAGTCCTCTTTGTAACACTCTTTTCAGAAAACCTTAGAATAAACGAATTTTTCCTTTTTTATGGAAATTACTGGAGAAAAAGAAAAATTAGTCTTGAAAGTAAAAAGAGATACAGAAGAGAAGTGGGGGAAATAAAGAAGAAAAAACAAGTACCAGAATGTCTGGGAGTTGCTTACTTACATACACCACTGAAAAGATTCCACTGTACCGCTTTGTTTTAACTCCAAACAGATATTTTAACATGGAGGTGAAGACATGCACAGCTGCTGCAGTGGTAAACCCACGGACCAGAGGCTCTGTGAGATATATGGCCACAAATCCAAACCTACAGACACCTAGGCAAAACTATTTTTTTTTAATGACAAAGAAACAAATGAATCACATGATAGGTCAGGAAGTTAAGACCCACAGCAAATATACAAGTTCTTTCTTGACCATTTTCTTTTTTTTTTTTTGAGATGGAGTCTCGCTGTGTCACCCAGGCAGTGGCACGGTCTCGGCTCACTGCAACCTCCGCCTCCCGGGTTCAAGTGATTCTCCTGCCTCAGGCTCCTGAGTAGCTGGGACTACAGGTGCATGCCACCACACCCAGCTAATTTTTGTATTTTTAGTAGAGACGGGGTTTCACTATGTTGGCCAGGCTGGTCTTGAACTCCTGACCTTGTGATCCACCTGCCTCAGCCTCTCAAAGTGCTGGGATTAAAGGTGTGAGCCACTGCGCCCAGCCTCTGGACCATTTTCTAATACTGCAAACTTGTACATGAAGTGGGTAAGTAGCTAACAAATCAATCACTGGTTATACAGAAAACAGAGGAAAGTCTGGAGTGGCTTGGTGTCCCACAGTGCACTGGCCACACTAATGCCTTCCCTGTCTCTCATGGAGCTGGGGGCATGCTTCATCATGTAGACTAAAGTGCATGATCATGATCATTGGCTGTTCCCTCCAAGCAGAGAGGAATATCCTCTCCCAGCACTAATCAATCCTGCTGTGTCAAACTTGTCTTGCTTTTGGGATCTTTAAAGCATCCACCTGAAGCTTGCTTGCTGGTCACTCATAGTTGTGAATAAGGCATGCAGTTGGTCTGCAGTTACTCCCAGAGCTTTGGGGTTTCTCCAGCAGACCCCGCCCACCGTATAGGAAGACCAGCTAAGAGCTCTCAATAGATACCTGTTAGGTTAACAAATGAGACAGTCCATTTCCCCATCTTTGAGCCTTACCTGAATGATTCCTGAAAGTAAGGTCACAGACATGGCGACTTTCACTCTCAAGGCATCTCTGGCCTCTGTGCCATTGGTTGCATTTACTCCTCCTGGAATGACTATATCATCTGGTACTAATCGAACAGCCACACCACCAATCATCAGGCTAATAACAGCAAAAGGACCTGAAATAATGAAGCATGAAGATCCCTGTTCACGGTTCAAGGACACTATCTAATTCAGAGTATCTGATAGGGTTTTTGCCAGTACACCAAGAGACAAAGTTGAGGTCAAGAAGTCATGCTTGAAAGAAGGCTATGCTCCCTTCTTTAGTGTCCTGCCTCTGGTGTGTGAGCAACCGTGTGTGTGTGCATGCGCATGTGTGTGCATGCAGACTGTATTTTCCAAAAATAGACATAGCAATATCTTCCATCCACCTACTCTTCTTGATATTTCCCCATCAAGAGGTGGAGTCTAATTTCTCCTTGAATCTGGGTTGGCTTTGACTTGTTAGTAAACAAAAGAATGCAGCAGAAGTGAAGCTGTGTGACTTCCGAGGCTTGGTAATAAAAGGGCTGCAACTTCCACCTTCTGCTGAAGCCAAGTCACCATGTGTAAGAAAGCTCCAACTAGGCCAAGTGGAGAATTCCTGGGACTGCATGGAGAAAGGAAGGCAGGGAAGAGGGAAGAGTGGGAGGAAAAAGGGAGAGAGGAAGAATTATCCAGACCAGGCCTTCCCAAGTCCTGACCTGTAGGCACTATGGAAGATACAAACATGATTGTTGTTGTAAAGCTGCAACATTTTGAGGGTATTTGTTACCAAACAGTAGATATCTGGAAAGTGTGTGTGTGCTAGGTGGTAGCCTTATGCAATACCAGGACTATTATGAAATCCATATGCCTCTGATAAACTGAAAATATGTACAATTCAGAGCCCCAAATACGACAAAAATGAAATACGTGAAGAGCGATTAGGAACTTGAAATACTACCATTAGTATAAAAATAAAAACCAGATGCTGGCAAATTACATTATGAAATGAAGCATTTATCTCATTTCACAGATTTCAACAATTGCCCTTTTACACAAGAAAATTGTCTTTTTTATTATTCCAAGATTATAAGAAAGTTGTAAGTTCTAGAAATCTTGGGAGGCGTGTAGTTTTTTTTTTTTTTTTTGAGACGGAGTCTTGTTCTGTTGCCCAGGCTGGAGTGCAGTGGTGCGATCTCAGCTCACTGCAACCTCTGCCTCCCGGGTTGAAGCAATTCTCCTGCCTCAGCCTCCCGAGCAGCTGGGATTACAGGCACCCGTCACCAAGCCTGGCTAATTTTTATATTTTTACAAAGAGATGGGGTTTCACCATGTTGGTCTGGCTGGTCTCAAACTTCTGACCTCAGGCAATCTGCCCGCCTCGGCCTCCCAGAGTGCAGGGATTACAGGGGTGAGCCACCACACCTGGCCGAGTGTAGGTTTTTAAAGCACCTGTCGTGCATGCAGTAACAAAAGTTGTTATTAAGACAATTTTTAATAATGACCATGCTATTTCCTTGGCACATTGCAAAGGCTGGAAATACACAAGGGAAGGTAGTAGAATATCAAGTATAAGCTTTTACCTATTGATATGTGTCTGGAGGTTCCAAAAAAACAATACATGATAACAGGATAAAATGAAGAGTACAGGCCGAATATCGGAGGCACAGCTGCCAGCATTGCAAAGGCTAAGCCTGTGGGATTAAAAACCGAACAGAAATGGGAGATCATTAGAAGACAGAGGGGTTACATGTGTTTTTCTCTTGGTTCTTTATTTCTGATGAACGAGTGAAGCCCATCTTAATTTAAGCTGCAACCTACCCTACCCCAATCCTGCACATCATCTTACCTTGGTGCTGACAGAGTCCAGGTTGAGACAGTTTCCATTGTCATCTCCTTTTTGCCAGTGGGTGATTTTTTTTTTCTGCTTTATTCTTTCACAAATTAGATAAAAGCAGAAAAAAGTCTTATCTTAGTGGGTGCCATCGTAATTTGGTGTTGATGCACAAATGCGAGCTCTTTCTCCAATGGGGTGATTTTGTGGGTTCTCTGGAGACCCCTTTGCAATAAAGGACTCCCAGTTACTATGCCCTAACTATGTAATGCTCCTTCCTCCTGACTCTTAGATATCCTCCCTCCAACTCTTATCAGAAGGTACGGCTTTCCAGGTAATTTCGGCTGGCGTATGCTCATCCTGTAGGCAGTCTTCTTGGGCAGGTACCTATCAAATGAGCCAAGCCTCGTTACCTTTCAGGATGCCCAGTTATCCAATGGGAAAGCTTGGCATTTAACTCCCAAGAAACTTTGGAAGTGCAGGTCACACCCTCTGGAGGACTCTTTCCCTCACTCTGCTGTCCTAGGCAGTTCACATCATCCTTGACACATTTTTTTTAAAATAGACTTTTTAGAGCAGTTTAGGTTCACAGCAAATTGAGCAAAAGATACAGAGGTTTTCCATATATCCCGTGCCCTTATGTATGCACAGCCTCCCTCACTATCAACATCCCCCTCCAGAGGGGCACATCTGTTACGAGTGATGAACCCACACTGACCTATCATCATCACCCAAAGTCCACAGTTTACATTAGGTTTACTCTTGGTGTGGTACAATCTATGCAAATGTACAATGACAGGTAGCCATCATGATAGTATGATATAAAGTAGTTTCACTGGTTAGAAATTCTCTGTGGCCTATTCATCCTTCCCTCCCCCCATCCCCTGGAAACTAATGATCTTTTTACTGTCTTTTTAAAGACAGTCTTGCTCTGTCACCCAGGCTGGTGTGCGGGGGCATGTTCACGGCTCACTGCAGCCACAACCTCCCAGTCTCAAGCAATCCTCCCACCTCAGCCTCCCTAGTAGTTGAGACTACAGGTGTGCACCATCACACCTGGCTAATTTCTGTAGAGACCGAGTTTCCCCATGTTTTCCAGGCTGGTCTTGAACTCCTAGGCTCAGGCAATGTGTCCACCTCAGCCTCCCAAAGTGCTGGGATTACAGGCATGAGTCACTGTGCCTGGTCAGTTTGGCCTTCTTTAGAATGTCGTTCAATTGGGATCATACAGTATTAAGCTACATCAGGTTGACTTCTTTCACGAAGTAATATGCATTTAAGGTTCCTTTATGTCTTTTCATGGCTTGATAGCTCATTCCTTTTTAACACTGAATATTTCATTGTTTGGATGTACCACAGTTTACCCATTCATCTACTGAAGGCCATCTTGATTGCTTCCAAGGTTTGGCAATTATGAATAAAGCTGCTATAAACATCCACGTGCAGGTTCACTTGAAAGTTTTTTAAAAACTTTATTTTTTAGAGCAGCTGGACTTTTTCATGCAAGAATTAGGCAGCAGTCTCCACAAACTCCAGGGGTGGGGCTCAGCGCTCTGAGTAGCTTTCTTGCAGTCCTTCCTTACTTGACTACAGGTGGAGGGGAAATGGATAGGGTTTTAACCTCTCCCTGGAAAATTCTCATTCCAAGTCAGTCTTCTCGTTCCCTCATATATTCTGTTAAAAGTGACACACTCAAGAGAGCCTGGGTCATTCATTCATAGTTCGGGATAGATTGACTGGCATCCCTCTTCCAAATGTATAGGCAATAAGCACTCTTTGTTCTCAGCTTTGGGGGCTCAGCCAAATTTCTGGGACAACTAAAAAACTCATTTAATGCACTGTTACGCTGTGGAGGAGACAGCTTTAGCAAAACAAGAGTTGGGAAAGCATCCTAACTTCATGTATAATAACACGGTCACTTGAATGTTGTTAACAAAATTTATTTCTAGCAAAGAAATGCATGCATACGATTTAAAAAGCCAAGCAGCAAAGGCTCTCTGGAAAAGCCAGCTCTTTTCTGTTTACCCCTCTTCCTCCAGGTTTTGCTCCTCAGAGCCAATGACTTCCAACTCGTGGAGCTGTTTTTCTCTATTTACCTCCATTTTCCTAAATCAGCATTCTCAAAGGAGAGCGCTCCCCCACCCCCACTTCTGGCAGGAGACATTTGGGGATGTCTGGAGACATTTTTGATTATGATGATGGGGGAGGGGGTATTACTGGCATCTAGTGGGTGAAGGCCAGGGGTACTGCTAAACACCCTACACTGCACAAGACAGGCCCCCAAAAACAAACAGGGTAAATGGCATGAAGTTGAGAAACACTGTTCTAAATATGTTTGTATCATGATTTCTCAATTTATCCATTTTAGATGCAAACTTAATTTTCCATTATGTTTACTTTTTCAGCTTTTCATTATGTGACTTTTTTTCTTTCTAGTTTGAGATCCTCTATTGATTCCTGGTATTCTATATTTTACTATGGTGTGCCTTGTTTTATTTTTCATTTATTCTGCTGGGTATTTTATGATTCCTCTCAGTCTGAAAACACATGTATTTCAGCCCTGGGGATTACTCTTTGATCATTTCTTCCTTCTGTTTACTCTCTTCTTTCTTTCTGGAAGTCCTATTAGATGTATGATGGGACATCAGGCTTGATCCTCTGGTCTTCTTATGTTTTCTCTCTTACTGTCTTTTTCTTCTACTTCCAGATTTCCTCTACTTTGTCTTCCAACCCTGACTAAATATTTATTCCAGCTATCACATTTTTGATTTCTATGAGCTCTTTCTTGTTCTCTGAATGCTCTTTTCAAAATAGCATCCTGTTTTTGTTTCAGAGATTCAATGTGTTTTTGTTAGGATACTATAAAGTTTTTTATTTTGCTCTGTTATTTCTGTTCCTTATGAATTCTTTTTTGAATGATTTGGTCTCTTTCTTGAAGCTTCATGTGTATTGGCTCTCTGTTTACTGATGGGCCTTACTGTAGGAAAACTGGGTGGCCAGCCAGCATCTTTACTGGGGGACCTCTATTTGTCACTATGGGTCTTTTATAGGTCACCATCTGCTTTGGGCTATATGATTTTTTGCAGGCACTTTGAAGCAAACAAAGTAGAGCAAGGGAACAGACTTTGTTGACTCACAGTTCAGTGTGCAGACTTTTAGGTAACTTTCCTGACATCTCTTGGTATTTTTATCCTACCATCCACTGCATCATGTAGATGTGGGGACCTGAGTGTATTGATGCTACTGATTGCAAAGATTTTGAACTAGTTCCCTTGCTTTTAGCCTTCTGCCTGACTTACAGCTTTCACAATACTTGGAGCCTCCAATTTCCCAGTGTTTTGTAGTGTACGTACCTACATTTAAGCTTCTCTACTCTAATGATTCAGCTGCCACTTGTCCATCTGCTTGCCATAGATACATTTCTCCTGTTCCACTGTGTCTGCTCTCTCATGCTCTTCCTCCTTGCTAGCTTATACCATTTCCCCTTTCATTGTCATTTTAGAGGAATTTTTAAGACAATTCGAGATAAGAGCATACTTTCACTCTGACATGCTTAACACAAAATTTTTTTGGTAATTTAAATTATTTATCAATCACAAGAAATGTATTTACTTCCTTTTAGACCTCTATCTTTGCTATATTGTTTTTCATACTTATCTATCTTCATTAATAATGAGCAGAAAAATACCTTTCCAATGCAAATTTGATTGTGGGATGATCTGTGTATCTCAGCAGTGTTCCACCTACTGAATCATTCCCTGATTTGAAATAATTTCTTCCTTTCTGTAATAATATACACTCCTAGTTTTCCTTTCCAGATACTTTTCTATTTCTTCTGCTGTTTCCTCCTTCTGTATTGGGTCTTTAATGTTGGACAGAGCTTGATCTTAGCTCCCTTCTCTTTTCACTCCACATTCTCTCCCTAGGTGCCGTGGTCTATTGCCATGGTTTAAATGCTTTCTATAGGTCAAAGATTCCACACTTGATATCTCTAGCCCCTCCCTCTCTTTTGGGCTCATCATATATTAAATACAAACATGAAATATCTACTTGTCTATCTCACAAGCATCTCAAATTTAACATAATCAGACTTACTCTTCAATCCTATTCCTGTCATCTTTTTTATTATTTTTTATGTTTTGAGATGGAGTTTTGCCCTTGACACCCAAGCTGGAGTGCACTGGCACAATCTCAGCTCACTGCAACCTCCGTCTCCCAGGTTCAAGCGATTCTCCTGCCTCAGCCTCCCAAGTAGCTGGGACTACAGGTGTGTGCCACTATGCCTGACTTATTTTGTATTTTTAGTAGAGATGGGGTTTCACCATGTTGGTCAGTCTTGAACCCCTGACCTCAGGTTATCCACCCACCTTGGCCTCCCAGTGTTGGGATTACAGGCATGAGCCACCATACCCAGTCCTGTCATCTTTATTATGTCTGCAATTGACACCTCCATCCCTCAGGTGTTTGAAACCGCAACCTGGAAGTCATTCTTGACCATCCCTCTTCTTCACCATCTCCACACATCCAACCCATAAGCCCAGTTGTCTTAAAGTTATTGTTGACACGCCCTCCTCCTTCTTTCTAAGTTAATCCAGCAGCCAGTTTTGCTGATCTCACCTACAAAATATATGTCTTTCCAATTCTTTCCATTCTTACAGCCAGCATTCTAGTTCGAGATGGAAGAAGGTCAGCTGGTTGAAGATAAGTTTGCAGAATGACGGTGAAAATTCAACTAGGCAGAATCCTGAGGAGTTCTTCGAGTGTGAGCTTGCGTGGTTGCCGGCAGACATTCCTGCAGCTCCGTCAGTCCAGCTTGACTGAATGTCAGTTTGACTTCTGCTTCCTGTTTTGGATACTGAGCCCTTATCTGCTTCTCACCCTGCCCTTGCCTCTGCCTTTGAATCTGTCCATTTATCTATTCTTGGGGTGATGGCACCAAAATGATTGTGGGAATCTGTCCCAAATCTGCAAGATTTTGTATAACAGATTTAATAAATATGGTAAATCAGTCACTTGGAAAATTAAAAACAAAGCCAATTGCTCATTAGGGGAAGTGATTTTTTTTGACAATTTTTTGGAAACTGGCTACAAGGGAATTGATTTTTGGACAGCTGACCTAGAGGTGTTCAAGCCATTATCACCTTTGCCTACCATGAGCTGCTGTCACCTCTACCTGGTCTCCTCACATCCATTCTGGTACCCCTCCCACTACCCAAATCCATTCCCCCCACGGCAGTCTTCAGTGACCTCTTACAGAGTGATATGGTTTGGCTGTGTCCCTACCCAAATCTCTTCTTGAATTGTAGCTCCCATAATTCCCATGTGTTGTGAGAGGGACCCAGTGGGAGGTAACTGAATCATGGGGGTGGGTCTTTCCCTTGCCATTCTCATGATAGTAAGTCTCACGAGACCTGATTATTTTATAAAGGGCAGTTCCCTACACAAGCTCTCTCTTGCGTGCCACCATGTAAGATGTGACTTTGCTCATTTGCCCTCTGCCATGATTGTGAGGCCTCCCCAGCCACATGGAACTGTGAGTTCATTAAACCTCTTTTTCTTTATAAATTGCCAAGTCTCAGGTATGTTTTTATTAGCAGTGTGAGAAGACTTATGCACAAAGAAAACCTAAATAAAAAGTAATGCTGATAGCTTTCCACTGCACTCAGAATGAAACCCAAAAATGGCCTAAGAAGACTCTGCAGGCCTGCCTGTGCCCACCTCACCTGCCACTGCCCCCTGCTCCCTCACACTCCTAGAACAATGCTTTTCCATTCATTCTTTGTCCCACACCCAATTCTTTTCCTGCTCAGTGCCTTCACACATGCTATTCCTTCTGCCTGAAATGCATTTTCTCTTATTCTTGACCTGAGTCAGGTCTCAGCTCAAACCTCATTTCCTGGATCCACTATTCCTTTTTTTTTTTTTTTTTCCCAATGGAGTCTTGCTCTGTTGCCCAGGCTGGAGTATAGTAGCACAATCTCAGCTTACTGCAACCTCTACCTCCCAGGTTCAAGCAATTCTCCTGCCTCAGCCTCCTGAGTAGCTGAGACTATAGGCACATGCCACCATGCACAGCTAATTTTTATATTTTTAGTACAGATGGGGTTTCACCATGTTGGCCAGACTGATCTTGAACTCCTTACCTCAGGTGATCCACCCACTTCAGCCTTCCAAAGTGCTGGGATTACAGGCGTGAGCCACCACAGCCAGCCCTAGATCCACTATTTTTATTTCACAATACCTTATCTTTTCCTTCATTGTGCTTATCATTGTAATTAAAATTTTTCTATGTGCTTTTTTCTGCTTAGCATCTCATGCCTTGATTGGATGGTTAGTGAGCTCCATGAGGACAGTGAGCCAGGTAGGTGCCTAATAAACATGTACTATTTAGAATACATGAATAAATTAATGAATAAGTTAATGAATATTTTCTTAAGTTCTTATATGACATATAAAATCACAGGGTTGCTGCAATATACTACAGGAATTTAGCATATCATGGTACCTTGTAATTAGAATATGGACTCAGAAGCCACAAACCTTCAAAACAACCATAACAACAAAATGTTTCTTGAGTGACTGACTTAGCAAGTGGCAAGATAATGCCCAACCAATGTACTGATCTGCAAAACAGTATCACCATTTTCTACTATTAATATCCCTGGAGCTTTCTTTTGGAGACAGGGTCTCACTCTGTCTCCCAGGCTGGAGTGAAGTAGTATGATCAGAGCTCCTCACAGCCTTGAACTTCAGGGCTCAAACGCTCCTCCTGTGTCAGCCTCTAAAGTAGCTGAGACTACAGGCATGCCCAGCTGTGTTTTTTGTTTTTGTTTGTTTTTTCAAAGGTAGAGACAGTGTCTCACTTTGTTGCCCAGGCTGTTCTCCAACTCCCAGTCTCAAGTGATCCTCCCACCTTGGCCTTCCAAAGTGCTGAGATTATAGGTTTAAGGATTACATGTTTCTGAAGAATACCTTTAGACAGGTAAAGGTTACTAGAAAGATATGATAAAAATTATGAATTTGCAATCATGATGAAATAAACAGAAGGTCAAGCATTTGTTTGAAGACAGCGAGGGGGGAAAGAAAGATCTACTAACCTTGAGGAAGCTGAAGCACCCCTGTGCTTATGCCTGAGACCAAGTCACCCAACACATATTCCTTGAATTTGTATGCTGGCAGCCATTTAGTTATGGGTAGGAACATATAAATGATATTTCTTATTTTTTTAGGAGTACATCTGAAAGTACAAAGACAGACAGAGATAAAGTTATAAATGAGAAACATCTCTGTAGAATTCAAACCAAAGCACTTTCCATTCCTTATTCCCAGGAGCAATCTGGAAAAATTTCCACTTGGTGATTCAGGATGTTGCCAGACAGGGTAGGAGTCAGGGGTGGGGAAAAAAAGAGAGTGGCTGGAATATTCCTGGGACACAAAAGGTATTTTGAAGGTGGGTGGAGAATTAGAAAGCGTGCTGGTTATGTTAACATTTACACAGACAAAAGGCATAGTAGGAATTCAATATGGTGAAATTCATGATGAAGCCTGTGTACAGATATCTAACACTGACTGAACCTTGTGAACAGCTTTGCAAACCATGATGGCTCAGCATTCATTTTTTTCTCCACTTCACCAAACAGATTTTCTTTACACATTTGACCTTGCGCCTCTCATAACTAAATGATACAATAACAGAAACAGGTTAAAATGCAACATACGTGAATGCCTGTTTCAGCTTATCCGCAATGGAATCTGGAACCTTGTCCTTAGTGTGTAGTCTTTCTTGGAGGACCGGATGACTAAAGATAGGCCTTTCCACATAGTACCTCTGGGTTGCTGCAAGGATTTCATTTTCTTCAGCATGATCCATAGTACTCTGAAATCATTCATTAATAGCAGGAGACAAGCATTTCCTGAGTGTTACTAGGGGAAAAAAGAAAAAATCCATTTTACATGCCAAAATCCTACTGATGACTTTTCCTAAGCATCTCTTCTTTGTGGTGTTCCAAGCTCTTCTGAGGCTTTCTTTGGACACCCCAGAGGACCTAATGGATTGATCTGTATATAGGAGGCAGTAATTAATGAAATCAAAATCAATAAAAAAAATAAACGTGACTTATTCCCTCCCAGGGCAATAAATAGTTAATGTGTGTACTTTTAACAAAAGCTCATATTAAGTGCAATGGCTAAATACTACAGTCAGTTGCCTCTAGGTCCATATAAGAGGAATTGCAAATCAGGTCAATTTTGACCAGCTATATGTCAAGGAAACAGAAAAAAAGTGTACGATCAGTCCTTAAATTGACTCAATGTTTCTTAAAGCTATATTAGCCTCTCTTCCAATTCTATATTTATGGTTGATTACTCTTTAAATTATTCCATGGTTCAGGGCTGAGGCTTATATGTCTGTTTGAGGGAAGTTGCTGGTGACCTTTGTGAAAGGCAATAAATTAAAACATCAGCACACTATTCTAATATTGTTTTGAAGTTGATTACATTGTCATGTTTTTGATTATTAGAATGACTGATAGTTTTTTTCATTGCTACATAGTGATACTACTTATATGAGTAAAAGAAATGATTAAAGAATAAAAATACAACATATTTGTGCATATGGAGATGTGTACAAGAATGTTTTCTGCAGCCTTATAACAGTGAAACATTGGAAAAAATCTAAATGTCTACTTGTATGTAGTAAAAAATACATTTTGGTATATTCATAAATTTAATTCTATATAGTAATTAAAAGAAACACACTACATCTATATGTGTCATCAACAAATCTCAGAGACAATGTTCAACAAAAATGTAAGGCACAGATGAATACTGAGAGGATTCAATTATTTAAAGTTTAAAAACAAAATAATAGTATATGTTATTACATATATTTGTAGTAAAAGTATAAAACCACTCTTGACAACAATAAACACTGAGATCAGGTTGGTTTTACCTCTAGAGAGAGGGAAATGAGACTAGGAAGGGATAGTAGAGGACTTCTACTAACTGTATCTGCAATGTTTTAGTTTGTAAAAAAAGAACTGGCACAAATATGAAGACAGCAAAATATGAAGATTTTATTATGCTGCTTAGTAAGTAAACTGGTGCTTGTTACATGATTGTTTGTACTTGTCTGTACATTCGAACTACATACCTCATAATAAAATATTAAAAGCACAACAACTAAAGCCAGTGTTCCCAACTGAAGGAAGTTAATGGCAGAGCAGGCAGAGGTTAACGTGAATGCATGGTTAAGTGCTTGTGTGGTGACTGTGGAATTGTGAGGGCTATTAATGTTGGTCAATACAACTCCTTCACAGTGAAAACTCAGGTTTTCATCAAAATAAAATCACATTCAAATTTAAATCAAGGCTGGGTATAGTAGCTCACACCTGTAATCCCAGCCCTTTGGGAGGCCGAGGTGGGTGGATCACCTGAGGTCAGGAGTTCAAGACCAGCCTGGCCAACATGGAGAAAACCTGCCTCTACTGGAAAAAAAAAAAAAAAAAAAAATTAGCTGAGAGTGGTGGCACATGCCTGTAATCCCAGATACCTGAGAGGCTGAGACAGGAAAATCACTTGAACCTGGGAGGCAGAGGTTGCAATGAGCTGAGATTGCACCATTGCACTCCAGCCTGGGTGATGAGAGCGAAACTCCATCTCAAACAAAACAAAACAAATTGAAATCAGGGTTGTGTATGATCTACCACAAAATATTATGCAAAATAAATACCTATGTTGAAAGAGGTTGAAAATTCAAGAGCCTATAAAAAAAAATTATGGCAGCAAATGCAACCAATTACTATTAAGGATGATATTAAAATGTTACGGTTTGACTGTTTTTGTCTCTTTCAAATTCAAGTTGAAACTTAACCCCCAATACAACAGTATTATGAGGTGTGGTCCTTAGGAACTGATTGATCATGTGGGCTCCAGAACACTCACGAATGGGATTAAGTTATAAAAAGACTTAGCAGAGGGGGCTCACCCCCTTTCATCCCTTCTGTCCCTTCCGCCATGTGAGGATACAGCGTTCCTCCTCTCCAGAGGATGATGCAATAAGACAACATCTTGGAAGCAGAGACACCTGGCCCTTACCAGCTGGTGCCTTGTTCCTGGACTTCCCAGACTCCAGAACTGTGAGAAATAAATTTCTATTGTTTCGAAATTTCTGTCTGTAGCATTTTGTTATAGCAGCTCATATGAACTAAGAAATGGTAAATCTGGAGAAAGAGAATATTGCAGAACCCGAGAAATAAAGATTATACATTTTTTGTTTCAGACTAGCAAGGTGGGTTGGCCACCTCTCATCCAGCTCTTTAGGGCCACTCTAGGAACTCATCAAAATACAAGGATGACTGGGATGATGTGTGAGTGGAGTTCGACACATCAAAACCCTACCACTGGCTTCCACCTGCCCTAACTCCTCCAGATCATTACATGACATCATTATAAAACCATTTGTCATCCAGGCAACATACCATGCTGCTTTATGCCTCTGTGCCCATCTAGAGTTTCAATTCATTCTAATAAGAGATGTTGTTTCTTTCCCTTCACTCCTTCCATTTTCCCCACAGCCTGATCATTCTATCTTCCAAACCCTTGTTCTGTCTTCTGCTTCTCTGTGAAGTCTCCCCTCACTTACAATCCTTTATGAAATGGGCCTATGCATGTTACTTTGTATACTCTTCCATTCTTCTATTCTAATAGAATCATTAATCTACTCTTCTAGACTGTAAATTCCTTGAGACAATATCATACTCTGAATTCCCAGGACCTATCTCAGCACTTGTATCCTAGCAGGTGCTGAGTAACTGGGGGGTGAATGAAATCTTTGAATGGGTATGTTATGATTATTGATAATGCATGCCATGCTTCCTGTCTAATCTTTCATCTTATAGATTACATCTGCTTTAAACTTTTATTATTATTCTTTGTAGGCATCATCTTCTTAGTCTTCTTTTGTCCTAGTTCAGAAAGGTAATTTCTTCCTTCATGTGGCCACTCGAAGAGAAAAGGAACTGGTAGACCTGAGGAAGGTTTAATAAGAATCAGACTCTGGTTTTTCTCCTGCTGCAGAAACTCAGTTTTACCATTGATTTTCCTGTTACCCCACAGGAGTTTGCTCAGCTGTCGACTGGGTGAATTATGATGATCATGTCTAGGGATGTTTTATCACCTACAAGGCAGTGGTGACCAAATGTGGCCAATCATCACAGTGGTCTGGGAAGGGCTTGAATTACTGGGTTCAGGGCCTTACCCTGAACCTACACAGTTAGGATTTCCACTGGGTGAGGCCCGAACAATGGGTATTCACTACTTGTGGGTGTAAGCATGTGTCCCTTACCCATGTATGTGGCAATCTTTTCTGGAGATTTCAGGGCAATAGAATGGTTTACACTGAAGCACAGCAAACACTTAAAATAGGAGGCATCTCTATCTTTAGTCTTGAGAGTCCTTTGGCTATCCCCAACATCAGGAATTCCTCATGACACCCATGAATCTGAGAGTATAAAGACAAGAGGGTGGTCACTTACCACTCCCTTATTTCTCCTTCTCCCAGAACCTCAAAATTTCTTCTATTTCATTAAGCAGAGCAATTATATTTATGTATTAAAAGTTCCCCAGGACATGCAGTTGATCAGCTAGATAGGTAGTTGACATATTGAAAACACTGACTTTCAACTCTGGCTAAACCCAGAACTTCCTCAGGTACTTAAACACTAATGCTTAGGCTCCACACCCGACCAATTATAGCATGGCCTCCAGGAGGCAGGCTTGGGCATTTCTCTATAGCATCCTAAGATGGTTCTAATATGCCGTTTAAGTTGAGAATCACTGGCTTAGAATCTGAGAGAGCGAGAGAGAGAGAGAGAAATACATATGAAAAATACGTAAGAAAAATCACAAAGAAATATTTGAAAATGAAAATCAATTATAGATGTTGAAGAAACTAATACTGAATCAGTGACATGATTAAAGCCACGTGAAATCATTTTTAAAGTAAGCTTTATGATATTATACATCATATATAGAAGATATAATACAAAATAATAGATGTAATTGCCATAATATGCTGACTGAAAAGTACATGAAATGAGTTTGGAAGAGGATTAAAATAAGGACATAATTTAGTGGTAAAAAGAGCTTTTTCAAATTTGCCATTTTCATTTAGGGCATTGGTTCTCAGCCATGGCTGCACATTGGAGTCACCTGGGCAGTTTTAAATACTGATGCTTGACTCTATTTCCAGGGATTCTGGTTTAATTGGTCTGCAAAGCAGACACGGATTGAGAGCTTAAGAAGCTCTCAGGTGATTCTATTGTACAGCTAAGGCTCAAAACCACTGACTCAGGAGATGGCAAAACAAACACCCTCACCCACCCATCCATGTGCCCACCGCCCAAACAAACAAAAAGAAAAAAAACTAAATAGGGTGTACATAAATTCTGCGCAATGCATCGTAGCACTATCTTTACTTATGTGTGTCTGCAAAATAATACAAATTACAAAACAGTACTATTTGGCTTAGGTTTCTCAAGCAAAGTCTTGTTTCTATGCTTATATTCTCACAACAAAAGAGAGTTGTATGGAGGTGGGTTGTGTAACATCCACTATACTTCAGGCAAATGCAGTCTTAACTGTCACAACCATTTCCTTGTGGGTTTCAATTAGAAGCAAATCTCAAATTGAGATCTCAAAACATTAGATGGATTTTCTAAAGCATTAAGATATGCACTATCTGTAGGGTTGCCAGAGAAAATATAGGAGGCTCAGTTAAATTTGCATGTTAGATAATCAAGAAATAAACTTTTAGTATAAGTGTGTCTCAAATATTGCATGGGATATAATTATATTAAAAATATTCTTTGTTTATCTCAACTTTAACTGGGTATCTTGTATTTTTCTTTGCTAAATCTGGCAACCTTAACTCTCTGTAGGTTAGGAAGAGACACAGAGACGACTTCTCAAATATTTTTGAGATACTGGCACCCTGGCTATTAATCTATGTCCTTTTTGAGAGAGCTGGTTGGTAGTTCAAGGACGTTTCAACTGGAAAAGGAAAGGAGAAGAAGATATAATGAAAGGCTGTCCTTTTGGGGGAATTTTTATTTGTATCAACAACGATTAAATAATTAAAGCCTCGAAGGCTATCAATAACCATCTTATCAAAGGCAGAGAGGCAAAGTAACCAAGGAACCAATACTAGGAGATCAAATAACCAGACTCTTATACGACAGATAAAGAGTTTCCAGTGTGCTGATTGAAATTATAAATCACCAAATTGTAAAAGTACACAAATCCTTACATGAGAAAAGTCACTTACTAGGATTACCTAAATGGACACATCTTCTGGCAGGTCCTCAAACACAAAATACTAATGATAGCAAAGCAAACTGACCTAGAGCTTCAAGGTCTATTTCCCCACAGCTATGAAGGGAGGAATTTTAAGGTAATGTAGAACATTTTTCATCATAGTTTTTTATTTTTTTTGAGACGGAATCTTGCTTAGTCGCCCAGGCTGGAGTGCAGTGGTACTATCTCGGCTCACTGCAACCTCTGCCTCCTGGGTTCAAGCGATTCTTCTGCCTCAGCTTCCCAAGTAGCTGGGATTACAGGCGCCCACCACCATGGCCGGGTAATTTCTGTATTTTTAGTAGAGATGGGGTTTCACCATATTGGCCAGGCTGGTTTCGAACTCTTGACCTCAGGTCATCTGCCCACCTCAGCCTCCCAAAGTGCTGGGATTACAGGCATAAGCCACTATGCCCAGCCCCCTCTAGAGATTCTAATTTAGTAATTCTAGAATCTGTATTTTTTTAAAGCTCATAGAGTGAGACTGATGCACAACCTATTGGGAAAATAGTTGTGAGCCTCATGAAAGGAGAAACGCAATACTACTAATTTCTGTACAGTGATTGGTACTTAGGGCTGAAAAATGCTTGCTGAATTAACATACAAAATTTGCCTCTGAGTCTTAGTTTCCTTATCTTTATTAACTTTTAAACCACTTTGAGATATGACTGACATACAAAAAGCTGTATATACTTAGTGTATACAAATTGATGAGTCTGGAGGAATGTATGCCATAAATATATCCATCACCTCCAAAAGTTTGCTTTTCTCTTTATGTATTATTATTTTGTGATAAGAACACAAGACCTACTGTCAGAATTTTTAAAAAAAATTTTTGAAACAGAGACCTGCTCTGTTGCAGGTCTGTAGTGCAGTGGCACCATCTTGGCTTACTGCAACCTCCACCTCCCAGGTTCAAGCGATTCTCCTGCCTCAGTCTCCTGAGTAGCTGGGACTACAGCTGTACGCCATTATGCCAGGCTGATTTTTGTATAATATTTTTACTAAAGATGGGGTTTCACCATGTTGGCCAGGCTGGTCTCGAACTCTTGACCTCAAGTGATCCATCTGCCTTGGTCTCCCAAAGTACTGGATTACAGGTGTAAACCACTGTGCCCGGCCTGTTAGTGCATTTTTAAGTGTACAGCAGTGGGTGGTCAACTACAGGTACTATGCTGTACAGTGGATCTCTAGGATTTCTTCATCTTGCATAATTTTAACTTGATTTCCTTTGATTAATTTCTCCCCATTTTTCTCTCCTCCCAGTCCCTGGAAACAACTATACTATTCTCTGCTTCTATGTTTCCTTATCTTTAAACGTTTCCAGTGACAACATTCTGGGAACAGTATTTGGCAAGTTTCAAAATGCCAATTAAATCTCTTGGTGCTTAAACTAGCTAGAATGGATTCAGTTGTCTGAAACTAAGAGCCATCATCAGTAAAGTAATGCTTTTCTTTAAGTTTTGAAATAGTATTTTTCTCTGTGAACTGGAGGCATCAGAAGAGAGTAAGGACCTTCACCCATCTACTCAAAATAATTTACACATTTATAACTTTAATAATGCATATATTAACTTTTTAATCCCAAATATGCAAGCACATGCCCAAGCTTACTATATCTTTCACATGACTTCTCTGTGGGCCTCAATATAAACAACAAAAATAAATTTTATTATGAATTTTTTCAACATTGCCCTGAATAAGAGGATGTGAACTTTTCTATAATGTAGACAGCAAATAGCAAAAGTCTCATGAATTAGAACCCAGAAAAAACGTATTTTCACTTATGACTGTATCAGCCTTTCCTAAAAGGAATTTGAAAAAGCTGCTTTCTATTCTTATTACTTTTTGGACTGTTAGCATAACCAGAATATATTACCTATCTGTTTTCCCTTATTAACTATCATTGATTAATTATAATGGCTCAAAATGTAGAAAGAGCAAAAGGCCCTAAGACCTATGCAAGCTGGTTTTGAATGTAGACTGTAAGCTCGTTAAGGGCAGGACTGTTCTTTCTGAGCATCAAGTACACAGCCTGGCATGCGGCTGTCTCCCAGACATTTGTTGGCTGAATGATCTTGAGTGAGTGGCAGGGGCCAAGGTTGCCATAGCCTGTAGCCTTGTGCTGTGCCCGTACTTTCCCTCTTCTTTTATATTATGTTGGTGCAAAAGTGATTGTGGTTTTCTCCCCTTAAATTCCTCTACCAAAGGGCTCTTACACGTTAATATCCATAGAGGCAACTCCTTATGCATAGCTTAGGGTTCAGGAGGACTGTGTTTGAAGGCTGGAACTGGCACTTTTTTTTTTTGAAATGGAGTTTCACTTTTGTAGCCTAGGCTAAAGTGCAATGGTGCAATCTCGGCTCACTGCAACCTTCGCCTCCTAGATTCAAGTGATTCTCCTGCCTCAGCCTCTCAAGTAGCTGGAACTACAGGCATGTGCCACCATACCTGGCTAATTTTTTTTAAGTAGAGACGGAGTTTCACCATGTTGGCCAGGCTGGTCTCAAACTCCTGACCTCCGGTAAGCTGCCTGCCTTGGCCTCCCAAAGTGCTAGGATTATAGGCATGAGCCAACGCACCTAGCCAGAACTGGCACTTTAGAGCTGCATGTTTTTTTGCAAGATATACAAGCTTTCTGTATCCTAATTTCCTTATCTGTAAATGGCAGCCGGGAGTACAGGCTGTGGAATCACATAGATCTCAATTCAAGTCCTGGTTCTGCCACTATGGTGGGAGTTACTTGATCTAAGTAGGGTGACCACAGGTCCTGGCTTCTGCCTGCTGTTCCAGAGGATGGCTTTGGAGAGGATGCTAAATTTGAAGTGGCTCTCAAATAATGAATAGAAGACAAAAAGGCAGGCACGTGATTTTGCACAGAGATGTGAAAAGGTAAATGCTAATAGGACATGTTCATGGAATACCAAAGGTACTGGTAGAAATCGTGCTTTGGGTGGTTATAGGAAATAAAACTGGAGAGGTCAAGCAGGATTAGATTTTTAAAGTCCATGAAAGGCAGGATGCAGGTTCCAATTTGCAGCCATGGGCTCTTGCTATTTGACTGTATCCCAGTCCTCCTTTGGCCTATACAAAACTGCTCAAAATCACTCTGCCATGGAGAAATTACTCCATACCACTAAATAAGTTGAATCCCTTCCAGCACTAATTTGCTGTGACTCCGTAAGTTAATAAATAGCAAGATTTATTTTCCAGCTAGAAACGCTTGAAAGATCTTTAATGCTCACAAGATATGCCCTTAGAATTTTCTTTGAGGTAAAAAGCTCAGTAATTCAAAGTGGTGCTTAGGTTTGAATGACAGATACTTTAATAGAAAAAAGTTCTCTAGTTTAAGCAAAAATGAAAGGAGAATCTACTGGTTGACTAGTTATTTCTTTTTCTAAAATAATAACCTTTAGCCAAAATAATATACACATGATAAAACTGCAAGTATTATGACAGAACTAATAATGAAAAACAATAGTTTTCCATCCCATTCTTCCCAATGCGAGTTCTATTTCCTGAAGCAACCATTTTCTTTCTCTCTCTTTTCTTTCTTTCTTTCTTTCTTTCTTTCTTTCTTTCTTTCTTTCTTTCTTTCTTTCTTTCTTTCTTTCTTTCTTTCTTTCTTTCTTTCTTTCTTTTTCTTTCTTTCTTTTTCTTTCTTTCTTTTCTTCTTTCTTTCTTTCTTTTTCTTTCTTTCTCTTTCTTTCTTCTTTCTTTCTTTCTTTTTCTTTCTTTTTCTTTCTTTCTTTCTTTCTCTCCCTCTCTCTCTCTCTCTCTGTCTCTCTTTGCCTGTCTCTCTCTCTCTCTCCTCTTTCTTTTTTTTTTTTTCCTCAGACAGGTCTCACTCTGTCACCCAGGCTAGAGTGTTGTGGTGTGATCATGGCTCACTGCAGCCTCAACCTCCTGCACTCGAGCTGTTCTCTTGCCTCAGCCTCTTGAGTAACTGGGATCACAAGCATGCACCACCACAGCTGGCTAGTTTTTAAATTTTTCTTCATAGAGGTCTCATTATGGTGCCCAGGCAGATCTTGAACTCATGGGCTTCAGTGATCCTCCCACCTTGGCTTCCCAAAGTGCTGGGATTACAGGTGTGAGCCACTGTAGCCAGCCACCATTTTCTTAGAATCATTTTTGATATTAATTCTTCTGGTGAGTTTATTATTAACTCTAAATCAGCAATTCTCAGAAAGGGAAACTGGTATTTCAGGTGGGATTTGTGTGGGATTGTTCTATGCATTTAGCATCTCTGTTCTTGACATTAAATGCTAGTAGCATTCTCCATCCACAGGATACATTTCCCAATCTTTTCTGGAATCGAGAACTACTGCTCTAAGTAATAAAATCATATGGCTGTTCTTTTTACTTATCAAGTTTAGATATTTTTCACGAACGCTTACCATGAAAAATTAACTTTTTTTTTGAGACAGGGTCTGGCTCTGTCACCCAGGCTGGAGTGCACTGGCATGAACTCGGTTCTCTGCAACTTCCACTTCCTGGGTTCAATAGATTGCCATGTCTCAACCTCTTGAGTAGCTAAGATTATAGGTGCATGCCACCACACCCGTCTAATTTTTGTATTTTTTGTAGAGACGGGGTTTCACCATGTTACCTAGGCTGGTCTCAAACTCCTGAGCTCAAGTGATCCACCCACTTTGGCCTCCCAAAGTGCCGGGATTACAGGCAGGAACCACTGCACCCAGCTGAAATATTAGCATTTAAGTCTCCTTACTCACTTATATTTTTGCTAAATTATATTACTATTTTTAATTCCTTTACCTATAAAACCAATATATACCAATTTATTCTCCCTTTTCTCTCTCCTTCTGGAATTTCTATTAGACATTTGTTGGAGCTTCACATGTCATTGTGTGCTTTAACTTCTTACACTTTCCAGCTTTTTATCTCATTGGGTTGATAGTCTTCTCAGATTTAGCTTCCAGTTTAATAATCTACTTTTGGCTCTAATACGTTGTTTAAGTAGGACATTACGTTTTTAAAAAAATTTAATGTCTATATTTTTCATTTCTATACTTTTTGAAATTGGCTTGTTCTAATTTCATAGTGTTCCATTTTTCCTTTTGTTTTCAATTCTCTTTATTCTTTTAATAATTTTTAACACACTTGTGATCTTGTTCATCTATTTCCATTGTTTTAAATTCTTGGGGATCTGATTCTTCTGCTTGTTCTGTTTGCTGACACTCCCTTGCAGTGATTTGTAGGTTTTTAAAATTGTGAGCTCATATTTAATTGTGGAAGGGGAGGAGTGGTTCTGTGGATGTTCCATGTACACTTAAGTTGTGACGTGTCTTTAGAAGCTTTCATGTCTACTCTGCCAGGGTTCTGGTGGTTTTAGTGGGTCCTGGACCTTTTCACTACTGTTGGTGTTTGTTTAATATGGTTTGAGTCTTCTTATTCATAGAGGAAGTATAATTTTGAACCCAATTTCTGAATGAGGCACTGGCCCAGGGTTCTGATTGTTCAAGGGTGACTTTCTTTTTTTAACTCTCACTCAAGGCCTACAAGACTTCCTTGTTTCCCTAAGTAGTGGTTAGACTTTGCCTAATACTCTATTAATGGACTAGACAGGTCTTTAGAGCTCCAGGCTTATCCAGTGTTTCAGTTCCATGGTCCTGGTCTCCTGTGGGCCTGAAGCCAAATTTTCTGCCAAAGTTTGAATGATACAACCTCATCATTCAACACTCCAGGGTCTATATCCCACAGAAAAACTCCCACGGTTCGGGCTGCATGTGAGATTTCTTACTATTACTGTTCTTTCTTAAACATTTTTCTCTGCATCTTTCTGACAGTCTTTATTTCAAGGTTATTTGAACATTTGTTGTGTTTTATCCTTTTTTTGTGTGTGTTTGTCCTGGAGGAAGATCTGAATGAGTCAGCTTAGCCCTCTAGGTTGCTAGAAGTCCCAAAATCATCATCATCATCATCATCCTCATCATCATTTTTTTAGGCTAGTCAAGTAAAGCAGTGGGAATGTAGAAGGAACAAAGAAATCAGTAACTGGTTGTGATCAATTAGTTGTAAATACCACTGCACTTGGACCAGGAAGAATTCCTATTATTTCTTTTTTTTTTCCTGAGATGGAGTTTTGCTCTGTCGCCCAGACTGGAGTGCAGTGGCTTGATCTTGGCTCACTGCAAACTCCACTTCCCAGGTTCACGCCATTCTCCTGCCTCAGCCTCCCGAGTGGCTGGGACTACAGGCGCCCACCACCACGCCCGGCTAATTTTTTGTATTTTTAGTAGAGACGGGGTTTCACCATGTTAGCCAGGATGGTCTCGATCTCCTGACCTCGTGATCTGCCCACCTCGGCCTCCCAAAGTGCTGGGATTACAGGCGTGATCCACCGCGCCAGGCTGAATTCCTATTATTTCTATAACTATGCAAATATTGTTCGTTGCTACTTCTATCTATAAAAGGAAATTGACTTAATTCTTCTTAAAGTCATTCTTCTTGAGCTCACTATCTGCCCTAATTTGTATTAATTTTTTTCTAAGCCTGGTGAACGTCTGTCAACCTACAATTTATTTCATTGGAATTGTGGATTAGCTCCACTCTTTCTAATTCCACATCTTCCTCCTCCTTGCTTTATACCCTCATTTCTGGAGCATATCCTCAGGCAACTGCTTTAGAAAAGGTACTCAGAAGTAAACGGCCTGAGTCTCTGAATGTCTGAAAATGTCTTCATTTCACTGTCACACTTGATAAGTTATTGACAATAGGATTCTAAGTTCGAAATCATTTTTCCTTACAAATTTAAAGCCATTGCTCTATTAAAATCCAGTTTCCTCATGAGATGCCTTAAACGACTTCAGGTTTGCTCCCCACTGATAGTTGAAACCCAAACTGCTACGCATCTACCAAAGGAATCACAAACCAATACCACCTACAAGGAAGTAGGTAATGAAAATGACAGAAGTGGACGAGGTGTCCGAGCTAATCTAGAAAGCATGTGCCAACCCCTAAGTGGTCAGTTGCTATCCAGGTATTGCTGAATGTTGCGTAGATCTTCCATTTAAAACTTTCCTTTAGACAGTCTCTTCAATAAATGGTGTTGGGAAAACTGGCTATCCACATGCAGAAGAATGAAATTGGACCCTTTTATCATACTATATGCAAAAACCAACTCAAAATGGATTAAAGACTTAAATGTTAAGACCTAAAACTATAAATCTACTAAAAGAAAATGGCGGAAAGCTCCATAATGCTGGTCTAGGCAATTATTTTCTGGATATGACTCCAAAGGCACAGGCAACAAAAACAAAAACAGACAAACGGGATGGCATCAAACTAAGGTTCTGCACAGCAAAGGAAACAACAAAATGAGGAGACAACCCACTGAATGGGAGTAAATATTTGCAAACGACACATCTGACAAGTGCTTAATACCTAAAATATACAAGGAACTCAAATAACGTGATAGCAAGAAAACAAACAACACAATTAAAAGTGGGCAAAGGACCAGAATAGACATTTCTCAGAAGACACAGAAATGGCCAAGAGGTACATGAAAAAATGTCCAGCATTACCAATATTTAGGAAAATGCACTTTAAAATCACGATGATGTATAACCTCACCTGTTAGAATGGCCTTCATCAAAAAGATGAATGATAACAAGTGTTGGTGAGCATGCAGAGAAAAGGGAACTCCTGTATACTGTTGGTGGGAGTGTATATTAGTACAACCATTATGGAAAATGGTATCACAGTTCCTCAGAAAACTGAAAATAGAACTACCATATGATCCAACAATCCCACTTCTGGGTATATATCCAAAGGAGTTGAAATCAATATGTCAAAGGGATATCTGCATTCCCATGTTCATTATAGCGTTATTCACAATAGCCAAGACATGGAATCAATTTAAGTGTTCATCAATGGATGAATGAATAAAGAAAATGTGGTCTATAGACACAGTAAAATATGATTCAGCCTTTAAAAAGAAGGAAATCGTGTCATTTGTGGTAACACGGATGAATCTGGAGGATATCATGCTACATGAAAAAAGCCAGGTACACAAAGACAAATACCATATCATCTCACATGTAGAATCTAAAAAACTCACCGAAGTAGAGAGTAGAATGGTGTTGACCAGAGGCTAGGTGAGGGGTGGGAGGGAAGGAGTGGGGAATTGTTAATCAAAGGGTACAAAGTTTCAGACAGACAAGAATAGGTTTTGAGAGCGACTGCACAGCAGGGGGACTGTGTGTTTTGTTGAGTCTGCACATTGCTTCATGAACATTTGCATTGGTTTCCAACATTTAAAAATTGAGAAAGTTTTTATTAAAATGTAGTTTCAAGTTCTCCTTCCAAACTCATGTTCTATATGAAGTTCTAGAATAGGCAAAACTAATCTATGGTGATAGAAATCATAATCGTGATTTCAGCCCTCTGTATCCACAGGAGAGTGGTGCCAGGACCCCACATGGATATGAGAATCTGCAGATGTTCAAGTCCCTAGTTGGCCCTCTCTATCTGCAGAACCTGTGGAGACCAAGGGTCGACTATATATTTTAAAATAACTAAGAGTAAATTTCAAATATCTTATAAAAACCAGGTAAGTAAGCAAGTTGGTGGATATGTTAGCTTGATTTAATAATTCTCCATTTTATACATATATCAAAACATCACATTGTACCCATAAATGTATAAAATTATAATTTGTCAGTTAAAATATTAGTTATAATTTTTAAAAAATTTTCTTTTTTTTTTTTTTTGAGATGGAGTCTCACTCTCGACTCACTGCAACCTCTGCCTCCCAGGTTCAAGCAATTCTCCTCCCTCAGCCTCGCAAGTAGCTGGGACTATAGGCATGTGCCACCACACCCTGCTAATTTTTGTAATTTTAGTAGAGACAGGGTTTCACCATGTTGGCCTGGCTGGTCTTGAACTCCTGACTTCAAGCCATCCACCCACTTCAGCCTCCCAAAGTGCTGGGATTACACGTGTGAGTCACCGAGCCCACCTATATTGAGATTTCATGTACACATAGTGAACTATACAGATCAGTGTATGAGTTTACGGTGCATTTCAGACTACTAGAAATAGAATCTTTCATTATCTAGAAATTCCCCTCGTGTCCCTACCCAGTCAATCTCTGACATGTCAGCAACTACAGTTCTGATTTCTATCACCATAGATCAGTTTTGCCTATTCTAGAACTTCATAAAGGACATCAATTTGGAATGAAAACTTGAAAATACATTTTAATAAAAAATTTCTCAATTTTCATTAAACATTGGTTTAAATGTTGGAAACCAATCCACATTTTTGTGAAACAATGTGCAGACCCAACAAAACACACAGGCTCAACTCAGCTCAACAATAACACAACCACTTTGTGTCTGGTCTGTAGTGTAAACAAGGAATATATTTTGCATAAGTTTATTAAGATTTCTTTCATGACTATTGGTTGGGGTGCTACCTGACAGTTTTTATTATTTAGCAACTAGCAGCACATTTCTTAGAACAGGAGGGGCAGGCTTATCTTCAGGGCAACAAGGAGAAAGGGAAACCGAAGCCCTCTCTGCAGCCAGCCTAGGGGGAAAGGAAGCACAAGGGGAGGAATGGGAAGAGATTAATTTGGAGAGGAAAGGAAAGCCGGGGGGACTATCCAGGAGGTATAACAAGGAAGAAAGAGAACACAGGCTGCTGCTGTTTCAACTAAACAGTAAGAAACCCCATCTTCACATCACTTTACAAGTATCCCACTGAAAACGGGTCCTGTATGATCTTTAGCACCCTCTCAAACTCTTGTCCACTGCTCCTTTCCTTGCTGGGGTCATTTTCTTCACCTTCCCACCTTGTCTCTCTGCTCCAGCCACATGGACTTCCTTGCTGTCTGTTACTATTGTTTGTTTGTTTGTTCGTTTTGAGACAGAGTCTTGCTCTGTTGCCCAGGGTGGAGTGCAGTGGTGCAATCACAGCTCACTGCAACATCTGCTTCCTGGGCTCAAGTGATTCTGGCACCTCAGCCTCCCGAGTAGCTGGGATTACAGGTGTGTGCAACCACGCCCAGCTAATTTTTGTGTTTTTAGTTGAGATGGGATTTCACCTTGTTGGTCAGGCTGGTCTTGAACTCCTGGCCTCAAGCAATCCGCCCGCCTTGGCCTCCAAAATTGCTGGGATTATAGACATGAGCCACCGCACATGGCCTCCTTGCTGTTTTATGAACATGCCAAGCACATGTCTGGCCAGGATGCTGTACTCCCAGACAGTCTCATGTTTTTATGAGCTGTATGTTTCTCCATAGCACTTAACACTATCTAACCTACATGATGGTTTACTTCTTTATTTTCTGTCTCCCTTCCCTTCTTCATAAGAATGTAACCTACGTGAAGTCAGGGGCATGGGGGAACTCATTAGATATTTGTTGGATAATGAATGACTCTAGGAAGAAAGGAAGGAAACAAAAATGCAAGAAAGGAAGCAATGAAAACCCTTGTTACCTTTGAGGATGTTGTTAAAAGTGTTCAATAAACAGGGACTGGCTAAGAAATTTTACCATTTCTAATTATTTTGCAAAATTGTGTTGCTTTTTGGAAGTAAAGATTTAAAAAGCAAACTAATGATAATCCTAAGGACTAGCACGACCCTATTCTTATTATCTTAAGAAACTAGATGTATGGGAGGATACATTTTTATTTATAAACACATAAATGGGCCATTGAGTTTAGTAATAATTAAGTTTCCAGTAGGGTTGAAATTATGACAAATCTACCTTTTCCTGGTATATTTCTTCCTACTTTAATTCATTTTAAGAAGTAGGTCAGGAATAAATTATGACATAACAGAACATGTGCCCAATACTACTAAATCTTTGGGAACAACGATCAGCAATGAACATATAAAACGACTCCAATCCTAGAATTTTGTTTTCTTTTGTTTGTTTTTTACTGGCAATGAGTACAACCAGCTCTAGGCAGCTGGAGAGGTGGGGGCTGAGCTGGTTTTGTAGGTCTGCATTGGATTTTTGACATCAGGTAAAGGCCACTCCTCTGAGATACAGAGGTAAAAACTTTACTGCCAATAGCTTTCCACTCCAGGAAAAAATAAAATATGCTCCAACCTAAGCTGTGATTTAGAATTAAGTCAGGCCCTGGGATTGGCCAACGCTGGATTAGACCAAGTGTGTCCAGGCTGCCAGTTCACCCCTGGAGACAGTACTGCATGCACTGTGTATGGAAGGCTGCAGGGAACATGCGGGAATCAAGGGCCACAAGCCCACATTTGTCAACACGGAGCATGCCGAGACAAGTTCAGTTGGGGAGACCCTAATCCAGCGGCGCTAGAGGAATTAAAGACACACACAGAAATATAGAGGTGTGAAGTGGAAAATCAGGGGTCTCACAGCCTTCAGAGCCGAGAGCCCTGAACAGAGATTTACGCACATATTTATTAAAAGCAAACCAGTCATTAGCATTGTTTCTATAGATATTAAATTAACTAAAAGTATCCCTTATGGGAAATGAAGGGTTGGGTTGAATTAAAGGAATAGGTTGGGCTAGTTAGCCACAGCAGGAACGTGCCCTTAAGACACAGATTGCTCATGCTATTTTTTGTGTCTTAAGAATGCCTTTAAGCGGTTTTCCACCCTGGGCGGGCCAGGTGTTCCTTGCCCTCATTCCCACAACCTTCAAGCTTGGGCGTTAGGGCCATTATGAACATGTCACAGTGCTGCAGAGATTTTGTTTATGGCCAGTTTTGGGGCCAGTTTATGGCCAGATTTTGGGAGGCTTGCTCCCAACAGAGCAGGTGGGATATGGTAATCTGCCTGCATTTCAGCAAGTTGAGAATAGGCTTATAGCAGAGATAAGACTAATCGATAAAGAAAAGAGAGAAATTAAGTGTAGCTCCTGGTAACCCACGTGCCTCTTACCCTTGTCAGTTTTTCCTCCTTTCCATTTTTGGTCAACTGATGTCTGTCTCTCTTACTGATCTGACAGTCACATATACACACAGTTTTTTGTCTTTGGGATATGAAGAGTATTAGGAGATTAAAAGAAGAGTAGGGTAAACAAATACATTTCATGGATTACAATATAGTAAGTGCTAACTCTAGAAGAATTTTCCAAGTGTGAAAATCTACAGAATTTACAGTGTAATGGCAACATGATTAGGTCCCAAGAAATAATTAAGGTAAACAATGTGCTCTTTTTCTCCTCTCCCTGGTAACTCAATAGTCTTCAACTACTTGAGAAGGTGTGAGGATCATTTTTTATCTCAGTTTGGACACTGAAGCTCACATTTCAGCGACGATCAAGGTGATCATGCTTATCCCCTGCTGACACCTTTCTTCCCCACCTCAACAAGTCACAGATCACTTCAAGGAGAAAATTGCAAGAGGTTATTAAACACTGGCATGGATACCCAGAGCAGAGATGTTATCGTCTCTGGGGACCTTTAGGAACAGCTGATCATCCTGGATAGGCAGAGTTACACCTAATTCAGACTGTCAAAAACTACCGGGTGCTGCAAAGTCAGCAAAGCATTGTGGGAATATCAAAAAGGTGAGCAGGCACAGCAGCTCCCCTGAATAACCTGAAATGGCTTGATCTGGACTGCTTCTGAGAAAGGCATGTTTAGGTTTGGTTACCACTGAGGAGGTGCAATGCTGGGCCAGGTTATGTTTACCAGGGATTTTGTGGGCCTGCTTTTCTCAATCCTGACTGGATATTAGTATTTGCTGGGGGGACTTTTAAAAAATAAAGATGCCTGGGCCTATGCCAGTCCATTATCTTCTCCCCACCTTCATCACTCTTCTTTTTCTCTTTGAGACAGAGTCTCGCTCTTGTTGCCCATGCTGGAGTGTAGTGGCGCAATCTCGGCTCACTGCAACCTCCACCTCCTGGGTTTGATTCTTCTGCCTCAGCCTCCCAGTAGCTGGGATTACAGGCATGCGCCACCATGCCTGGCTAATTTTTGTATTTTAAGTAGAGACAGGGTTTTGCTATGTTGGCTAAGCTGGTCTTGAACTCCTGGCCTCAAATGGTACTCCCGCCTCAGCCTCCCAAAGTGCTGGGAGCACAGGTGTGAGCCACTGAGCCTGGCCTACACTTTCACTATTGAAAACATTTGTATTCTGGAGGACTATGAAGGAGGGGACAGGTCTTTTTCAAAATCTAGGGAACACTAAGGACTTTATCCTCAAAATAAATCTGATTAATTAATCAGAATCTCTGTTGGGTATTTTTTTTTCTAAATAAACTCCCAGGCAATGCAAATGCAATGGAATTATACATTAGTTGCTGAGAACCACTGGTGCCATGTAGCACCCTCATTTTATACATAGAAAAATTAAGGTCCAAAGAATTTAACTGACATGTGACTTGCCCAAGACCACATGCCTGGTTAGTGGCAGAGCTTGGCTTAAAACCATGATCTCCATTAATTTACAAATCCAATAAGCATCTTTCAAGGACATTCTAGGGTTGTTGGCCCACCACCTAGTTGCCACTCAAGAATACGGTAAGTCAAAGCTGGTTGATAGCTAAGGATATCTTAGGCTGATCCCGATCCAAGTTAAAAGGTAAGTGTAAGGTGTGATGGTTCTGGTATTCTCTCTTATAGTTTTCTTCCAAGTAGTGGTGTGTGATTCAGATCTCTGGAAATTTTGAGGAATCCTTTGATCTGGATAAAATCCATCACTACCTCTGACCCACTCTCCAATTTACTAGTTCGAGGAGGCTGTCTACTTACCCAGATCCAATGTGCAGCACAAAAGTCAGGACAGGGGACAAGATCCCCCACTGGGAGCTCCAGTGAAGTTCACTGAAACCTTGATTACTGGGGCTGAGAGCTAGAGAAGGTAGAGCTCGCTCCTTGGCCCTATATATAGAAGAAGAAAAGTAAGTTAATTCAGCAGTTGCTGGTTTGTGTTTTTGAAAGAAGCTATGTCTAAAATATTTCTTAATGCTGTCCTTTCATTCCTAATATCAACCCACTACCTTCCAAGGCACAGCTACTGCTATCAGAGTGGCTTACATGGGATAGGCTAATTATATATAATTATATCTTCTTCCTAAGGGTGAACTGCTAGGGTGTGAAAAACATATATTTCAATTTTTGAACTCGACCATTCCCATATGTAGCAATTCATGACTACAAGTTTGCATATGAGAGATTGTGTCCCGAATGGGGCATCATCAGTACTGGGAGCAAATCCTCCTAGAGCACTTGCCTTGAAAAGAGCAAGAAAAGTAGAAAAATGAGAGACTCATAATGTTCATGATAAGAGTTGACCTTGATCAATTAAAAAATTAGGCCAATCTGTATTTAGTCTTTTACAAATAATACAATTATTACTTCCCATTCACAGAATACTTACTCAAGGGACCATGTATTTATTCCATTTGAAAGTAAATTAAGTCATATCCACTCAGTTTGTGAATTTACCCACATCTTGCTCACTTCCCTTTCCCTCCACCTACCTACCCTCTGACTAATTCGCTGACCCGTTCTAAAGCAAGCTCTCACAACCTGGGCACCAGGAATCCTCTGAAAGGTGTACAAGATTTTGAATGGGTGTGCTTTTTTATTTTGGGGGGGATAAAGCCCCTAGTGTTCTCCAGATTTTGAAAGAGACCTGTCCCCTCTTTCATAGTCCTCTAGAATACAATTGTTTTCAAAGGTGAAGGTGGGGAGAAGATAATGATGTTGACAGTTGTTGGTACCTACAATAAAACATTTTATGAAGTTGGTCCTGGAACTAGCCTTCAAAAGGATTAAGAGTTCATGAAATTAGATCTATCCTCCAAAAGAATAGACTTACATAAAACATACTTTGAGGCACAAAATTATTAAATTTATTCATGCTGTGTCTTCTTTTGTGCAAGATTTCACTAGTTTGAAACCAAAAGAAAGGAAAATCATCATCTCATTTTTCTTGATTTTAACTTTATTAATGTAATGGTAATGAGAACACCTGGGAATATGGATGTACTTCTTATTTATCATGATTTCCCTCGAAAACTGTTTCACTTGGGTTACTAAAATGCAGACTACCTGCAACGGTAGAAAAATTAAGATACCGGGGGCAACACATGATATTTAGAATGAGATGAAAACTCAACTGATTTTGATTGTCAGTTAAATAGGCAGTGCACACCTGCATCTACACCTCACAAGACAATCCACTGATTGTTAGAAACTTCCTTAGTCTTCCATTCTTCTGTTCTTAGCAAAGCGCCTCTACTCGAAAGGCACTCAAATACTTGTTGGATTGAGTCAATTCTTTTGGTTTCGCTCATAAATTAATGAGGAACGTGTAACTCTGTACAGTTTCAGAGTAGTTAAAGAGAGAGAAAAAAAGAAATGCTACGTAAGAGAATTGGGGCTTCAGGTGTTACCTAATAGACTAGAAAGCTTTCCAACAGTGCACTTAAGATATGAGCTATAGCAACCTTACCTAGGAATTCCTCGCCCTAACTTTCTTTCTAATGCAAATTAGTTTGAATTTCTCTCTCCTCCCTCCTGTCCTCTGTCTGAAAGTCTTCTGATACAAAGCAATACTACAGTAATTAGAAGGAATGCCTGACAAAAACACATTTTAAATTTCATTTTCAAAAAGGTTGATACTTCCTATTGCATACTCCGAATTCCCCTGCATTTCTATGCTGTAGATTCCTACACTTTAGACAATACATTTGTATCTAGTGCACACTGTTCACTTTTCAGATAGGAAAAAGCTAAATCTCAGTCAGTCCCCGCAAAAGGTTGCCATTTTTTTTGTTGTTTTAAGAGTCTCCATGAATGTTATTTAAATTCTAGAATCCACAGTACTCATCGAAGCTAGGAAAAGAATTTTGCCCACCTACAGCGTATCGGAGGCTTTTTTCACAGTTAGCAGATCGGATCCTTGCCGCTGTGTCTTCTGTAGGTATCGGAGCTCATTGAGAACGTCCAGCACGCCTTCCCGGCTGAGCCCGGCGCAGGTGCGCTCTAGATGAGGCAGTTAACCAAGTCAATTGGTTCCTGATCAACTAAATCTCTCGTAAAAATAAACACTGCCGCGAGCTTCGAGAGTCCAGAGTGTCAGAGCCTCTATGATGGCAGAGCAGCTGCCGCGATGCCTGATTAGCAGGGAGAAGGATTTCCCGGCAGGGGGCCAATACCAAATTTTAGGGCTGTTAGGCTCTGACCAGTCCCTTCGTGAGCGGAGAAGTAGGAGACCCGGGGTTCGAGCCTTGCCCGGCACTGAGCGGAGGGCCCAGTCTCGGGACCACAGCCTCGCTCCCTGGGAGCTCGGGGCAGCCAAAGCCGGGCAAGCCCGGCCTGGCACAGGAGGAGGCACGGCCGGTCTCCGGAGAGAGGGCCAGAGGCAGAACTGAGGGCCTAGTTTTGGGTAATTCGGTTTGGATACAAATCAGGCCAGACCCAAGGAGTCTGGTGCCGGCCACCGTAGGGCAAGAGGAGGGTGTTTCGGAGCACAGCCAGGGCGCGCGAGAAAAAGATGAAAACCAAACTGGAAACGGCAAAGGGCTGGATTAGCGCCGAAGGGATTCGAGGAGGCAAACGTGAAGTAAAAATGCTGTGTGCAGCTGCAGAGGGCGAGGGGACGGGGATTGCAAAGGAAAGCGCTTCGTGAGACTTTCTCCTTCCCGGCGTAGAGACCAGCAGAGTGCGGGCAGGTCAGCCCTGTCGTCTGTTCGTTTAGGGAAAGGGCGCGGCATGGAGCCCGGGAGAGAGGGGCAGAGGCAGAGGCGGTGACAGCGAGGGCCCCTGCTCGGGTGGGCCCGCGGGCCTCAGCTCAGCCCCCTCCCGAGGGACCGCGACCCCCGGCCCCGCTCGCACTCACCAGCCCGGGCTGCCCTGGGCGGAGCCGCCCCGCCGCGCTCCCCAGCCGCTGCCTCTTCGACGGGCGCGCTGCCTCCAGGTGCGGCTCTAGGAGGAGGCGCCGCGGGCAGTGGTGGCTGCGCCCGGTGCCTCCGGGTAACACAAGCCCGCCCCGCCCCACCAAAGCCAGGCCCCGCAGCCACCCTCCGCTGTGGGACGCCGGGGCGCGGGCATCCCTGCCCCCTAGGGGCCTCTTCCCAAGCACCTCGAACTTTCCAAAGTGTGCTTGGAATTTAACACCTTGTTCTTGACGAGCAAAAGTACCCTGATAAGACCGGCTTTCTTCCTCTACGGCCCAGGAGTTTCTCCAGGTGGCATTCCTGTCGCCTTGAGGTGGAACGTCAGTAGAGGCTCGAGGCTGAAGCAAGCACAATACTTAAGGTATAGCGTTCAAGTGGAAAACATTGCGTTTTATGATTTTAAAATGGAAAAGAACCAAAAGAGAACCCTGACTTATCTTTTCAATTACGGTCATTATAGAGACTCGGATTCGTACAGGAACATTCGAAAACTTAGGAAATCCTTAGGACAATGTAAGTGTGGGATTTTTTGTTTTTGTTTTTTTCAAAAAGTTTTGATGAACTGCCTTTGGTTAACACTTTGTTTGCAAATATTGACTATTTATTGCACAACAAGGCAATGCATGATAGGTTATTTTCCGGGCATTTAAATTAGAATTTACAAAACAACGTTTGCGTTTTATTAAGTAGAATAACGTAACATGTTACCCCAAAGTGGGAGAATTGCTTGAGCCCAGGAGTTTGAGACCAGCCTGGCAACAAAGCGAGACTCTGTCTCTTAAAAAACAAATTAGGAAATAGCTTGTCTTCTTCTAAAAACTGGGATACAAGAGAGCGCCGAAGCCAGAGTGCCGGGATCCAGGAGGGTGAAGTGTAGAAAATGATTTCAAATATACACTTCCCTCTGGCGTTGTCTTAGTAAGGATTATAGTTGGTTCATTAAGAGCATCTGTTTTTTGCTTTGTGCATTTCTGCGCGTGCACACTGTAGTGACACATGTGGTGGACAAGGTCTTTGGTCTTAAAGCTGAAATGCACGCTGCAGACACCAGAGGCTTCTGCCAAGGAGACCCCCGCCTCCAGAACCCAGGCCAGGCCTTCGGCTTGGAGCGCTGGTGCGGTCCTTCAACCGGGAGGAAGGGCTGGAGATTCCCTCCCTACTCCACACGAGGGCGATCTCTTCAAGGGCACCAGACCACTCTCCACCTCCCTAGCTGAGGAAACCAAATTTGCTTTTCTCCACGCTTTTGAATATCTCTAAACAAATCTTAACAGGATAAGTTACTAAAGAGGAGTTGGGCTCCTGGGACGTGCATTTCTGGTGTCCTTCATTTGCCACTTGGCCTTTGCCATCCTATGAAATTATTTTGCCACATACATGTCTGTACCCTAGTGCTTCTTACACTATAATGTGCATAGGAATCACCTGCGGATCCCGTTAAAAATGCCGATTCTGATTCAGTAGGTCTGCGGTAGGGGCTGAGATAGGCATTTCTAACAGGCCCCTGGGTGATCCTGATAGGCTGCTGGAGGACCAAACTTTGAGTAGCAACACTGGAGACAGTTGGATGATAAACTGCCTTTGCTGGTAGTGTAGCAGGACCAGCCGCAGACAAAACTCCTCAGACGCCGGATTAAAGAAGGAAGAGGTTTTTTATTCGGCCGGGAGCGTAGGCAGACTCGCGTCTTAAGAGCCGAGCTCCCTGAGAAAGAAATACTTGGCCTTTTTAAAGGTTTACAACTTTAAGGGGTCCACCTGAAAGGGTCATGATAAATCGAGCAAGCGTGGGAAACGTGACTGGGGGCTACATGCATCAGCTAACAGAACAGAAAGTTTTACAATGCTTTTTTCATACAGTGTCTGGAATTTACAGATAACACAAGTAGTTTAGGCCAGGGGTTGATGTTATTATTATTACTTTGTTTAACTCCTAGGGTCGGGTGGTGGTGCCAAGGTTGTCTGGTTATTTATCTTTTGTTTCTTTCTCGCTTTCCTCCTGTGTTGTGAACTAGGCAAGGTGGGGGGAGGAGGGCAGCAGGAGTAGTAGTGGTCTCCTTCCTTAGTGGCACCAGGTACCTAATACACTAACACAATAATAGCAATGTTGTTAATACCTGTTCAGTGTTTACATATAGTAGGCACTGTTCTGGGCACTTTACATGGATTTACTTGTATAGATACTGCTATTATTTCTAATTTAGAGATGACTTTACTTTTTTTTTGAAGGAAAATTTGTATGTAAATTATTTTTATGTACAGAAAACTCAACAGTGTACATTTAACCCAGCTTAGTGGCAAGTTCTTTAGCCTTTGCCTTTTCGAGCTTGGCGATACGAGCCACAGACTTGGGACCCAGGACATTGCCGCCCCAGTGACGGCGGATCTCATCGTATCTGTCGTTGTAATTGGTCCTGATAGCTTCCACCAGCTTAGCCAAAGTGCCTTTGTCTTCCGAGTTCACCTGTGTGAAGGCGACAGTGGTGCAGGTCTTCCTGTGGACTAGACGGCCCAGTCTGGCCTTCCCCTTGATAATGCAGTAAGGGACCCCCATTTTACGACACAGGGCAGGCAAGAAGACAACCAGCTCGATGGGATCCACGTCATGTGCAATCACCACCAGCTGAGCCTTCTTGTTCTCCACCAAGGTGGTGACGGTGTTAACTCCTGCTCGAAGGACAGGTGGTCTCTTAGTGGGGACATCCCCTTTGCCAGCAGCTTTCTTCTCGGCCAGGGCCAACAGCCTCTGCTGCTTCTCTTGCTTTGTCTCTGGTCTGTACTTGTGGGCCAGCTTAAGCAGCTGAGTAGCTGTTTGGCGGTCCAGGGCCTGGGTGAACTGGTTAATAGCAGGAGGCACTTTCAGCCGCTTTTAGAGGATGGCTCTCTGCCGCTGCAACCTGATATAGCGAGGCCATTTCACAAAGCGGGTGAGGTCTCTTTTGGGCTGGATGTCCTGTCCAATGCCAAAATTCTTAGGTCTTTTCTCAAACAGGGGATTCACCACTTTCTTGGCCTCCTGCTTTTTCACGACAGCAGGGGCTGGAGCCACCTTCTTCCCCTTGGCCTTCTTTCCTTTCCGCATCTTGGGCGGCGGGAGGAGAGAGCGAGATGACTTTACTTTTAATATGAGTCTTCCCCACCCTCTACCCGCTTCCCATCCTTGCTGGCTTAATTTCATTTCTTTGGTGTTAGAATATTAGGGAGTGGGCCGGGCGCGGTGGCTCAAGCCTGTAATCCCAGCACTTTGGGAGGCCGAGACGGGCGGATCACGAGGTCAGGAGATCGAGACCATCCTGGCTAACCCGGTGAAACCCCGTCTCTACTAAAAAATACAAAAAACTAGCCGGGCGAGGTGGCGGGCGCCTGTAATCCCAGCTACTCGGGAGGCTGAGGCAGGAGAATGGCGTAAACCCGGGAGGCGGAGCTTGCAGTGAGCTGAGATCCGGCCACTGCATTCCAGCCTGGGCGACAGAGCAAGACTCCGTCTCAAAAAAAAAAAAAAAAAAAAAAAAAAAAAAAAAGAATAAAAAAGAATATTAGGGAGAGCATCAGGAAGAATAGCTAGTGGATGCTGGGCTTAATACCTAGGTGATGGGTTGACCTGTGCAACAAACCACCATGACACACGTTTACCTGTGTAATAAATCTGCACATGTACTCCAGAACTTAAAAGCTGATAAAAGAAAAAACAAAATTAAAAGATCTGAAAACGTATATTCAGAGAATTGTCTTCCTTCTTTTGTTCCATCCATTCTACCCAATCCTGTGTGAGTAAACAACGTCATTACTTCTCATCTATTCTTCTTGTGTTTTTGTAAAGCCACACAGATATTTGTTATGTGTTCTTGCCTGCCTTCCTGTCTGCCTGTCTGCCTACCTTCCTTCTTTTCTTTCCTTCCATCCTTTTCTTTTTTTTTTTTTTTTAATTATACTTTAAGTTCTGGGATACATGTACAGAATGTGCAGGTCTGTTACATAGGTATACACGTGCCATGGTGGTTTGCTGCACCCATCAACCCGTCATCTACATTAGGCGTTTCTCCTAATGTTATCCCTCCCCTAGCACCCACACCCCTGACAGGCCCCAGTGTGTGATGTTCCCCTCCCCGTGTCCGTGTGTTTTCATTGTTCAACTCCCACCTATGAGTGAGAACATGTGGTGTTTGATTTTTCTGTTCCTGTGTTAGTTTGCTGAGAATGATGGTTTCCAGCTTCATCCATGTCCCTGCAAAGGACATGAACTCATCCTTTTTTGTGGCTGTATAGTATTCCATGGTATATATGTGCCACATTTTCTTTATTCAGTCTATCGTTGATGGGCATTTGGGTTGGTTCCAAGTCTTTGCTATTGTGAGTAGTGCCACAATAAACATACGTGTGCATATGTCTTTATAGTAGAATGATTTATAATCCTTTGGGTGTATACCCAGTAACGGGATTGCTGGGTCAAATGGTATTTCTGGTTCTAGATCCTTGAGGAATTGCCACACTGTCTTCCACAATGGTTGAACTAATTTACACTCCCACCAGCAGTGTAAAAGTGTTCCTATTTCTCCACATCTCCAGCATCTGTTGTTTCCTGACTTTTTAATGATCATCATTCTAACTGGTGTGAGATGGTATCTCATTGTGGTTTTGATTTACATTTCTCTAATGACCAGTGATGATGAACTTTTTTCCATATGTTTGTTGGCTGTATAAATGTCTTCTTTTGAAAAGTGTCTGTTCATATCCTTTGCCCACTTTTTGATGGGGTTGTTCGTTTTCTTGTAAATTTAAGTTCTTTGTAGATTTTGTATATTAACCCTTTGTCAGATGGATAGATTGCAGAAATTTTCTCCCACTGTGTAGGTTGCCTGTTCACTGTGATGATTGTTTCTTTTGCTGTGCAGAAGCTCTTTAATTAGATCCCATTTGTCAATTTTGGCTTTTTTTAAAAAAAATTATACTTTAAGTTCTGGGGTACATGTGCACAACGTGCAGGTTTGTTACCTAGGTATACATTTGCCATGTTGGTTTGCTGCACCCATCAACTTGTTGTTTACATTAGGTATTTCTCGTAATGCTATCCCTCCCCCAGCCCCCCACCCCCCACCCACAGACCCCAGTGTGCGATGGTTTCCCCACTGTGTCCATGTGTTCTCATTGTTCAGCTCCCACTTATGAGTGAAAACATGCAGTGTTTGGTTTTCTGTCCTTGTGTTAGTTTGCTGAGAATGATGGTTTCCAGCTTCCTCCATGTCCCTGCAAAGGGCATGAAGTCATCCTTTTTTATAGCTGCATAGTATTCCATGATGTATATGTGCCACATTTTGTTAAGCCAGTCTATTATTGATGGACATTTGGGTTGGTTCCAAGACTTTGCTATTGTGAATAGTGCCATAGTAAACATACGTATGCATGTGTCTTTGTAGTAGCATGATTGATAATCCTTTGGGTATATACTCAGTAAGGGGATTGCTGGATCAAATGGTATTTCTAGTTTTAGATCCTTGAGTAATTGCCACACTGTCTTCCACAATGGTTGAACTAATTTACACTCCCACCAACAGTGTAAAATTTTTCCTATTTCTCCACATCCTCTCCAGCATCTGTTGTTTCCCGACTTTTTAATGATTGCCGTTCTAACTGCCTTGAGACGGTATCTCATTGTGATTTTGATTTGCATTTCTGTAATGACCAGTGATGAGTATTTTTTCATGTCTGTTGGCTGCATAAATGTCTTCTTTTGAAAAGTGTCTGTTCATATTCTTTGCCCACTTTTTGATGGGGTTGTTTGTTTGTTTTTTTTTGTAAATTTAAGTTCTTTGTAGATTCTGGATATTAGCCCTTTGTTAGATAAATAGGTTGTAAAAATTTTCTCCCATTCTGTAGGTTGCCTGTTCACTCCACTGATAGTTTTTTTTTTTTTTGCTGTGCAGAAGCTCTTTAGTTAGATCCCATTGGTCTATTTTGGCTTTTGTTGTCATTGCTTTTGGTGTTTTAGTCATGAAGTCTTTAACCATGCCTATGTCTTGAATGGTATTCCCTAGGTTTTCTTCCAGGGTTTTTATGTTTTAGGTATAAGATTTAAGTTTTTAATCCCTCTTTAGTTAATTTTTGTATGAGGTGTGAGGGAAGGATCCAGTTTCAGCTTTCTACATATGGCTGCCCAGTTTTCCCAGCACCATTTATTAAATAGGGAATTCTTTCCCAATTGCTTGTTTTTGTCAGGTTTGTCAAAGATCAGATGGTTGTAGATGTGTGATGTTATTTCTAAGGCCTCTGTTCTGTTCTGCTGGTCTGTATATCTGTTTTGGTACCAGTACCATGCTGTTTTTATTACTTTAACCTTGTATTGTTTGAAGTCAGGTAGCATGATGCCTGCAGCTTTGTTCTTTTTGCTTAGGATTGTCTTGGCTATGTGGGCTCTTTTTTGGTTCCATATGAAATTTAAAGTAGTTTTTTCTAATTCTGTGAAGAAAGTCAATGGTAGCTTGATGGCGATAGCATTGAGTCTATAAATTACTTTGGGCAGTATGGCCATTTTCTATTGTTTGCAATAGTTTCAGAAGGGATGGTATCAGCTCCTCTTTGTACCTCTGGTAGAATTTGCCTGTGAATTCATCTGGTCCTGGACTGTTTTTGGTTGGTAGGTTATTACTGCCTCAATTTCAGAAACTGTTATTCGCCTATTCAGAGATTCACCTTCTTCTTGGTGTAGTCTTGGTAGGATGTATATGTCCAGGAATTTATCCATTTTTACTAGATTTTCGAATTTATTTGCATAGAGGTGTTTATAGTATTCTCTGATGGTAGTTTGTATTTCTGTGGGAATCAATGGTTATATCCCCTCTATCATTTTTTATTGTGTCTATTTGATTCTTCTCTCTTTTCTTTATTAGTCTTGCTAGTGGTCTATTTTGTTGATCTTTTTAAAAAACCAGCTCTGGATTCATTGATTTTTTTTTTTTTGAAGGGTTTTTCGTGTCTTTATCTCCTTCAGTTCTGCTCTGATCTTTGTAATTTCTTGTCTTCTGCTAGCTTTTGAATTTGTTTGCTCTTGCTTCTCTAGTTCTTTTAATTGTGATGTTAGGGTGCCGATTTTACATCTTTCCTGCTTTCTCCTGTGGGCATTTAGTGCTATAAATTTCCCTCTACACACTGCTTTAATGTGTCCCAGAGATTCTGGTACATTGTCTTTGTTCTCATTGGTTTCAAAGAACTTATTTAGTTGTGTCTTAATTTCGTTATTTACCCAGTAGTCATTCAGGAGCAGGTTTTTCAGTTTCCATGTAGTTGTGTGGTTTTGAGTGAGTTTCTTTCTTTTTTTTTTTTGAGACAGAGTCTCCGCCCCCCGGGTTCACACCATTCTCTTGCCTCAGCCTCCCGCGTAGCTGGGACTACAGTGCCTGCCACCATGCCCAGCCAATTTTTTCGTATTTTTAGTAGAGACGGGGTTTCACAGTGTTCGCCAGGATGGTCTCGATCTCCTGACCTCGGGATCCGCCCGCCTCGGCCTCCCAAAGTGTTGGGATTACAGGCATGAGCCACTGTGCCCGGTCCTTGAGTGAGTTTCTTAATCCTGTGTTCTAATTTGAGTGCACTGTGGTCTGAGAGAGAGTTTGTAATGATTTGTTTTTTTTTTTTTACATTTGCTAAGGAATGTTTTACTTCCAATTATGTGGTCAATTTTAGAATAGGTGTGATGTGGTGCTGAGAAGAATGTATATTCTTTTGATTTGGGGTAGAGAGTTCTATAGATGTCTATTAGGTCTGCTTGGTCCAGAGCTGAGTTCAAGTCCTGGCTATCCTTGGTAACTTTCTGTCTTGTTGATCTAATATTGATAGTGGGGTGTTAAAGTCTCCCATTGTTGTTGTGTGTAGTCTAAGTCTCTTTCTAAGTCTCTAAGAACTTGCTTTATGAATCTGGGTGCTCCTGTATTGGGTACATATATATTTAGGATAGTTAGCTCTTCTTGCTGAATTGATCCCTTTACCATTATATAATGGCCTTCTTTGTCTCTTTGGATCTTTGTTGGTTTAAAGTCTGTTTTATCAGAGACTAGGATTGCAACCCCGCTTTTTTTTTTTTTTTTTTTTTTTTTTTTGCTTTCCATTTGCTTGGTAGATCTTCCTCCATCCCTTTATTTTGAGCCTATGTGTGTCTTTGTTCCTCCATCCCTTTATTTTGAGCCTATGTGTGTCTTTGTACGTGAGATGGGTCTCCTGAATATAGCACACTGGTGGATCTTGACTCTTTATCCAATTTGCTAGTCTGTGTCTTTTAATTGGAGCATTTAGCCCCTTTACATTTAGGTTAATATTGTTCTGTGTGAATTTGATCCTGTCATTATGATGCTAGCTGGTTGTTTTGCCCGTTAGTTTATGCAGTTTCTTCATAGCGTCAGTGGTCTTTACGATTTGGCATGTTTTTGCAGTGGCTAGTACCGGTTGTTCCTTTCCATGTTTAGTGCTTCCTTCAGGAGCTCTTGTAAGGCAGGCCTGGTGGTGACAAAAATCTCTCAGCATTTGCTTGTCTGTAAAGGATTTTATTTCTCCTTCATTTATGAAGTGATATGAAATTTGCTGCATTTGAAATTCTGGGTTGAAAATTTTTTAAGAATGTTGAACATTGGCACCCACTCTCTTCGGGCTTGTAGGGTTTCTGCAGAGAGATCCGCTGTTAGTCTGATGGGCTTCCCTTCGTGGATAACCCGACCTTTCTCCCTGGCTGCCCTTAACATTTTTTCCTTCATTTCAACCTTGGTGAATCTGATGATTATGTGTCTTGGGGTTGCTCTTCTCGAGGAATATCTTTGTGGTATTCTCTGTATTTCCTGAATTTGAATGTTGGCCTGTCTTGCTAGGTTGGGGATGTTCTCCTGGATAATACCCTGCAGAGTGTTTTCTAACTTGGTTCCATTCTTCCAGTCACTTTCAGGTACACCATTCAAACATAGATTTGTTCTTTTCAGTTAGTCCCATGTTTCATGGAGGCTTTGTTTCTTTTCACTCTTTTTTCTCTAATCTTGTCTTCTTGCTTTATTTCATTGACTTGAACTTTAATCACTGATATCCTTTCTTCCACTTGATCCATTTGGCTACTGAAGCTTGTGTATGCTTCATGAAGTTCTCATGCTGTGTTTTTCAGCTCTATCAGGTTATTTATTTTCTTCTCTACACTGATTATTCTACTTAGCTATTCCTCTCACCTTTTCTCAAGGTTTTTAGCTTCCTTGTGATGGGTTAGAACATGCTCCTTTAGCTTGGAGGAGTTTGTTCTTACCTACCTTCTGAAACCTACTTCTGTCAATTCATCAAACTCATTCTCCATCCAGTTTTGTTCCCTTGCTGGTGAGGAGTTGTGATCCTTTGGAGGAGAAGAGGTGCTCTGGTTTTTAGAGTTTTCAGCCTTTCTGCTCTGATTTCTCCCCATCTTTGTGATTTTATCTACCTTGGGTCTTTGATGTTGGTGACCTTCAGATGGGGTTTTGGTGTGGATGTCCTTTTTGTTGATGTTGATGCTATTCCTTTCTGTCTGTTAGTTTTCCTTCTAACAGTCAGGTCCCTCAGCTGCAGGTCTGTTGGAGTTTGCTGGAGGTCCACTCCAGACCGTGTTTGCCTGGGTATCACCAGCGGAGTCTATGGAGCAGCAAATATTGCTGCCTGATCCTTCCTCTGGAAGCTTTGTCCCAGAGAGGCACCCACCAGATGGCAGCCAGAGTTCTCCTGTATGAGGTGTGTGTAGGCCCTTACTGGGAGGTGACTCCTAGTTAGGCTGCATGGGGTCAGGGGCCCACTTGAGGAGGCAGTCTGTCCGTTATCAGAGCTCGAACACGGTGCTGGGAGATCTACTGCTCTCTTTAGAGCTGTCAGGCAGGGATGTTTAAGTCTGCTGAAGCTGTGCTGGCAGCTGCCCCTTTCCCCAGGTGCTCTGTCCCAGGGAGATGAAGGTTTTATCTATAAGTCCCTGGTTGGGGCTGCTGCCTTTTGTTTAGATATGCCTGGCCCACAGAGGTGGAATCTAGAGAGGCAGTCGGCCTTGCTGAGCTGTGGTGAGCTTCGCCCAATTTGAGCTTCCTGGCAGCTTTGTTTATACTGTGTGCATAAAACCACCTACTCAAGCTTCAGCAGTGGCGGATGCCCTTCTCCCCACCAAGCTCCAGCATCCTAGGTCGATCTCAGACTGCTGTGCTAGCAGCGAGAATTTCAAACCAATGGATCTTAGCTTGTTGGGTTCTGTGGGTGTGGGACTCGCTGAGCTAGGCACCGGAGAGAATCTTCTGGTCTGCCGGTTGCAAAGACCATGGGAAAATCGCAGTATTTGGGCAGGAGTGTAGCATTTTTCTTTCTCTCACAGCTTCCCTTGGCTAGGAAATGGAAATCTCTGACCCCTCATGTCTTCTGGGTGAGGCGATGCCCCCGCCTTGCTTCTGCTCTCCCTCTGTGGGCTGCACCCACTGTCTAACCAGTCTCAATGCAGTGAACCAGCTATCTCAGTTGGAAATGCAGAAATCACCCGTCCTCTGCGTTGATCTTGCTGGGAGCTGCAGACTGGAGCTGTTCCTATTTGGCCATCTTGGAAGTCCCCTCAATTTTGGCTTTTGTTGCCATTGCTTTTGGTGTTTCAGTCATGAAGTCTTTGCCCATGCCAATGTTGTGAATGATATTGCCTAGGTTTTCTTCTAGGGTTTTTATGGTTTTAGATTTACGTTTAAGTCTTTAATCCATCTTGAGTTAATTTTTGTATAAGGCGTAAGGAAGGGGTCCAGTTTCAGTTTTCTGCATATGTCTAGCCAGTTTTCCCAACACCATTTGTTAAATAGGGGATCCTTTCCACATTGCTTGTTTTTGTCAGGTTTGTCAAAGATCAGATGGTTGTAGATTGTGGTGTTATGTGTGAGGCCTCTGTTGTGTTCTGTTGGTCTGTATATTTGTTTTGGTACCAGTACCATGCTGTTTTGGTTACTGTAGTCTTGTATAGTTTGAAGTCAGGTGGCATGATGCCTGCAGCTTTTTTTCTTTTGTCTTAGGATTGTCTTGGCTCTATGGTCTCTTTTTTGGTTCCATATGAAATTTAAAGTAGTTTTTTCTAATTCTGTGAAGAAAGTTAATGGTAGCTTGATGGGGATAGCATTGAATCTGTAAATTACTTTGGGCAGTTTGGCCATTTTCACGATATTGATTCTTCCTATCCATGAGCATGAAATGTTTTTCCATTTGTTTGTGGTCCTCTCTTATTTCGTTGAGCAGTGGTTTATAGTTCTCCTTGAAGAGGTCCTTCATATCCCTTGTAAGTTGTATTCCTAGGTATTTTATTCTCTTTGTAACAATTGTGAATGGGAGTTTGCTCATGATTTGGCTCTCTATTATTGGTGTATAGGAGTGCTTGTGATTTTTGCACATTGATTTTGAATCCTGAGACTTTGCTGAAGTTGCTTATCAGCTTAAGGAGATTTTGGGCTGAGAAGATGGGGTTTTCTAAATAGACAATCATGTCATCTGCAAACAGACAATTTGACTTCCTCTTTTCCTAATTGAATACCCATTATTTCTTTCTCTTGCCTGATTGCCCTGGGCAGAACTTCCAATACTATGCTGAATAGGAGTGGTAAGAGAGGGCATCCTTGTTTTGTGCTGGTTTTCAAAGGGAATGCTTCCAGCTTTTGACCATTCAGGATGATATTGGCTGTGGGTTTGTCATAAATAGCTCTGATTATTTTGAGATATGTTCCATCAATACCTAGTTTATTGAGTGTTTTTGGCATGAAGAGCTGTTGAATTTTATTGAAAGTCTTTTCTGCATTTATTGAGATAATTATGTTGTTTTTGTCATTGGTTCTGTTTATGTGATAGATTGTATTTATTGATTTGTGTATGTTGAACCAGCTTTGCATCCCAGGGATGAAGCCGACTTGATCGTGGTGGATAAACTTTTTAATATGTTGCTGGATTCGGTCTGCCGGTATTTTATTGAGGATTTTTGCATTGATGTTCATCAGGGATATTGGCCTGAACTTTTCTTTTTTTGGTTGTGTCTCTGCCAGGTTTTGGTATCAGGATGATGCTGGCCTCATAAAATAAGTTGGGAGGATTCCCTCTTTTACTGTTGTTTGTAATAGTTTCAGTAGGAATGGTACCAGCTCCTCTTTGTACCTCTGGTAGAATTTGGCTGTGAATCCTCCTGGACGTTTTTTGGTTGGTAGGCTATTACTGCCTCAATTTCAGAACTTTTTATTGGTCTATTCAGGGATTCGACTTCTTCCTGGTTTTGTCTTGGGAGGGTGTATGTGTCCAGGAATTTATCCATTTCTTTTAGATTTTGTAGTTTATTTGCATAGAGGTTTTTATAGTATTCTCTGATGGTAGTTTGTATTTCTTTGGGAATCAGTGGTGATATCCCCTTTATCATTTTTTACTGTGTCTATTTGATTCTTCTCTCTTTTCTTATTAGTCTGGCTAGCAGTCTATTTTGTTGATCTTTTCAAAAAACCAATTCCTGGATTCATTAATTTTTTTGAAGAGGTTTTTTTGTGTCTGTATCTCCTTCAGTTCTGTTCTGATCTTAGTTATTTTTTGCCTTTTGCTAGCTTTTGAATTCAATTGCTCTTGCTTCCGTAGTTCTTTTAATTGTGATGTTGGGGTGGCGATTTTATATCTTTCCTGCTTTCTCGTGGGCATTTAGTGCTATAAGTTTCCCTCTAAACACTGCTTTAGCTGTGTCCCAGAGATTCTGTTACGTTGTCTTTGTTCTCATTGGTTTCAAATAACTTATTTATTCATGCCTTAATTTCATTATTTACCAGTAGTCATTCAGGAGCAGGTTTTTCAGTTACCATGTGGTTGTGCAATTGTGAGTGAGTTTCTTAATCCTGGCTTCTAATTTGTGTGTACTGTGGTCTGAGAGACTGTTTGTAGTAATTTCCATTCTTTTCCGTTTGCTGAGGAGTGTTTTACTTCCAATTTTGTGGCCAGTTTTAGAATATGTGTGATGTGGAGCTAAAAAGAATGTATATTCTTTTGATTTGGGGCGGAGAGTTCTGTAGATGTCTATTAGGTCGGCTTGGTCCAGATCTGAGTTCAAGTCCTGGTTATCCTTGTTAATTTTCTGTCTCATTGATATTTCTAATATTGACAGTGGGGTGTTAAAGTCTCCCACTATTATTGTGTGGGAGCCTAAGTCTCTTTCTAGGTCTCTAAGAACTTGCTTTATGAATCTGGGTGCTCCTGTATTGGGTGCATATATATTTAGGATAGCTAAGTCTCTTGTTAAATTGATCCCTTTGCCATTATATAATGGCCTTCTTTGTCTCTTTTGATCTTTGTTGGTTTAAAGTCTGTTTTATCAGAGCCTAGTATTTCAACCCCCCACCCCTTTTTTTTTTTTTTTTCCTTTCCATTTGCTTGGTAAATATTCCTCCATCCCTTTATTTTGAGTCTGTGTGTGTCTTTGCTGGTGAGATGGGTCTTCTGAATACAGCACACCAAAGGGTCTTGACTCTTAATCCAATTTGCCAGTCTGTCTTTTAATTGGGGCATTTAGCCAATTTACATTTAAGGTTAATATTCTTATGTGTAAATTTGCTCCTGTCATTATGATGCTAGCTGGTTATTTTGCCTGTTAGTTGATGCAGTTTCTTCATAGTGTCATGGTCTTTACAGTTTGGTATGTTTTTGCAGTGGCTGGTACCAGCTTTTCCTTTCCATGTTTAGTGCTTCGTTCAGGAGCTCTCGTAAGGCAGGCCTGGTAGTGATAAACTCTCTCAGCATTTGCTTGTCTGTAAAGGATTTTATTTCTCCTTCATATGAAGCTTAGTTTGGCTGGATATGAAATTCTGGGTTGAAAATTCTTTAAGAATGTTGAACATTGGACCCCACTCTCTTCTGGCTTGTAGGGATTCTGAAGACAGATCCACTGTTAGTCTGATGGGCTTCCCTTTGTGGAAAACCTGACCTTTCTCTCCGGTTACCCTTAACATTTTTTCCTTCATTTCAACCTTGGTGAATCTGACAATTATATATGTTGGGGTTGTTCTTCTTGAGGAGTATCTTTGTGGTGTTCTCTGTATTTCCTGAATTTGAATGTTGGCCTGTCTTGCTAAGGTGGGGAAGTTTTCCTGTGTAATATCCTGAAGAGTATTTTCCAATTTGTCTCTTTTCTCCCCCTCACTTTCAAGTACACTAATCACATGTAGGTTTGGTCTTTTCACATATTTCCATATTTTTTTGGAGGCCCTTTTTTCATTCCTTTTCTTTCTTTTTTCTCTAATCTTGTCTTCACACCTTATTTCATTAAGCTGATCTTCAACCTCTGATATCCTTTCCTCCGCTTGATCTATTTGGCTATTGATACTTGTGTATGCTTCACAAAGTTCTCGTGCTGCATTTTCCAGCTCCATCAGGTCATTTATGTTTGTCTCTAAATGGGTTATTCTAGTTAGCAATCCCTCTAACCTTTTTTAAGATTCTTAGCTTGCAGTAGGTTAGAACATGTTCCTTTAGCTTGGGAGGAGTTATTACCCACCTTCTGAAGCCTACTTCTGTCAATTCGTCAAATTCATTCTCCATCCAGTTTTGTTCCCTCACTGGTGAGAAGTTGTGATCCTTTGGAAGAGAAGAGGCATTCTGGCTTTTGGAATTTTCAGCCTTTTTGGGTTGTTTTTTTCCTCATCTCCATGGATTTATCTACCTTTGGTCTTTGATGTTGGTGACCTTTGGATGGGGTCTGTGAGTGGACATCTTTTTTTGCTGATGCTGATGCTATTCCTTTCTGTTTGTTAGTTTATCTTCTAACAGTCAGGCCCCTCAGCTGCAGGTCTGTTGGAGTTTCCTGGAGGCCCACTCCAGACCATGTTTGCCTGGGTATCACCAGCGGAGGCTTCAGAACAGCAAAGATTGCTGCCTGTTGCTTCCTCTGGAAGCTTCGTCCCAGAGGGGCACCCGCCAGAGGCCAACTGGAGCTCTCCTTTATGAGGTGTCTGTTGACCCCTGCTGGGAAGTGTCTCCCAGTCAGGAGGCATGGGTCAGCGACCCACTTGAGGAGGCAGTCTGTCCCTTAGCAGAGCTGGAGTGCTGTGTTGGGAGATTAACTGCTCTCTTCAGAGCTGGCAAGCAGGGATGTTTAAGTCTTTTGAAGGTGTGCCCACAGCTGCCCCTTCCCCCAAGTGCTCTGTCCCAGGGAGATGGGGGTTTTATCTATAAGCTCCTGACTGGGGCTGCTGCCTTTTTTTCAGAGATGCCCTGCCAGATGGGAGGACTCTAGAGAAGCAGTCTGGCTGCAGTGACTTTGCTGAGCTTTGGTGGTCTCTGCCCAGTTTGAAGTTCCTGTTGGCTTTGTTTACACTGTCAGGGGAAAACCATCTACTGAAGCCTCAGTAATGGTGGACGCTCCTCCCCCCACCAACCTCGAGTGTCCCAGTTTGACCTCAGACTGCTGTGCTGACAGTGAGAATTTCAAGTCAGTGGATCTTAGCTTGCTGGGCTCTGTGGGGGTGGAATCCGCTGAGCTAGACCACTTGGCTCCCTGGCTTCAGCCCCCTTTCCAGGGGAGTGAACGGTTCTGTCTCACATTCCAGTTGCCACTGGGGTATGAAAAAAAACTGCAGCTAGCTTGGTATCTGCCTAAATGGCCACCCAGTTTTGTGCCTGCAACCCAGGCCCCGGTGGCGTAGGCACCTGAGGGAATCTTAGTCTGTGGGTTAAGAAGACTATGGGAAAAGTGTAGTATCTGGGCCGGAGTGCACCGTTCCTCACGGTACAGTCCCTCACAGCTTCCCTTGGCTAGGAGCGGGAGTTCCCTGACCCCTTGCCCTTCCAGGGTGAGGCAACACCCCACCCTGCTTTGGCTTACCCTCCATGGGCTACACCCACTATCTAACCAGTCCCAATGAGATGAGCCGGGTGCCTCAATTGGAAGTGCAGAAATCACCTGCCTTTTGCGTTGATATCGCTGGGAGCTACAGACCGGAACTGTTCCTATTTGGCCATCTTGTCAGCCACCTCCTTCCTTTTCTTTTTTTGAGACAGAAGTCTCTCATCCAGATTGGAGTGCGGTGGCACAATTATGGCTCACTGCAGCCTTCAATTCCTGGGCTGAAGCGATCCTCCCTCCTCAGCCTCCTAAAGTGCTGGGATTATAGGTGTGAGCCACTGCGCCCGGCCTCCCCTTCTTTCTTACACAAAAGGTGGCATTCTTCATATATTATTTTATACTTAGTTCTTTCCACTGACCAGTATCTATGGAAATCACTCCACATTACATCACAGAGATCGTCCTCCTTTTTTTTTTTTTTTTTAAATAGCTACACAGTAGTACGTTGCATGTTGGTACCATAGTGTGTTGAAGTACTCTGCTATGTTTGGCTAGTTATGTAGCTTACAATATTTTGTGGTTACAAATGATGCTGCAATTAATAACTTTGTACATGTACATTTTCATATTTTTGGAGGTGTATCTTTAGGATAAATTCCTAGAAGTGGGATCAAGTGTTTGGTGGGTCAAAAGGTAAATGCATATGTAGTTTTCTTAGCTATTGCCATAATCCTCTCCTTAGGGCTTATGTCATTTTGCATTCCTACCAGCAAGGTATGAGAAGGCCTATGTTTCACAGCCTTTCCAAGCTTATATTGTTAAGTTTTTGAATTTTGCCAATTTGATGGGTTAGAAGTGGTATCTCAGTGGGGCTTACTTTATACTTCTGTTATAATGAGTGATGCTGCACACCTTTCGTATGTTGAAGGGCCATTTTTTGTATGATTTTCCTGAATTATCTATTCATATCTTTTGCTCATTTTTCAATATAATTTTTGGTCGATGTTTACCTTCAATTTAAAATAGCTTTCTATATTAGGAATATTTGCTCTTTGTCTGTGATATGTTACAAATATACTCTCTCAATTTCTTGTTTGTATTTTGTCTTGAAAGCATTGTTTTTGCTGATAGAACTGCTTATTTTTTAAGAGACTCACATATATTTTTACTTATAATAGTTTTATGAGTGGCTATTATTCCTTTCGTATTACAGACAAACAGACAGGCTAATGTTAACTGACTTGCCAAAGGATGTAAAGCTAATAAATAGCATAATATAAATTTTTTAAAAATACTTATGGATTCATTTATTATTTTAATAACTGTTAATTTTTCAAATACCACGTGGCAGGCATTGAGACTGCATGGGTAAGTTGCTCACATGGAATTTACAGACTAACTGCAGAGGAGAGGCCAGAGTTTGGTTAGATAATCACACTGATAAGACTGTAACTACCAACTTGGATAAATGCTCTAAAGGCAAAAAAAAAAAAAAAAAAAAAAAAAAAATCCAGAAGTATGAGCACATTTAAATGAAAAAACTCAATCCAGATCAGGAAAGGGTGGGATGTCAAACATTAGGAGTCAATTAGATAAAGGGGTGGAGGTAGGATGAGGAGCCAGCACCTGCAAACGCTCTGTAAGTGCAAGTGGCATTGCACATTGGAAAGACAGAAACAAGCCTGAAGAAGGCTCAGGTGGATGGAGCACAAAGAGTAGAGTGGCATAAGATACAGCTGGAGAGCAAGGCAGGGCCAGTTCTCGGCTCACTGCAAACTCTGCCTTCCAGGTTCAAGTGATTCTCCTGCCTCAGCCTCCCGAGTAACTGGGATTACAGGCACCCGCCACCATGCCCAGCTAATTTTTGTATTTTTAGTAGAGACGGGGTTTCACCATATTGGCCAGGCTGGTCTCAAACTCCTGACCTCAGGTGATTTGCCTGCCCCAGCCTCCCAAAGTGCTGAGATTTCAGGCGTGACCCACTGTGCCGGGTCAATGTGAACTCTTTGAAGAGGTTGAACAGGAGATGACATGATCGTACTTACAGTTTGAAAAGATCCACCACATCACTGCTTGCAAAAGGGATTGGAAAGGACCAGAATGGATGCAGCAGGGGACCAAATGTTGGCTACTCTAGTGATTATTATCAACAAGTAGACTGAGAAAATACAAACAAAACAGTAGGCAGAAAACCAGAAGAAGGAAAGGGCAAGGCCATCACTAGAGAATTAGAAAGTGGTGCCTCCTCCAGGGAAGCCAGATTTTAAAAAGGTTTCTTTGTGTTTATCCTGATTGAAGTTTGCTGAGCTTTTTAGAGCTGTAGATTTATAGATCCTTTCAAATTCAGAAACTTCTAGTTATTAGTTCTTCAAATAAGTAATAGGGAGTTCATTGGGTGTGTAAAGTTACGTATTTTATATGTATATTGGATGACATCTTTGGTTCTTTGGTTTCTTTTTCTTTTTCCTTTTTGAGACAGGGTCTCACTCTCACCCAGCTTCTAAGCTGGAGTGCAGTGATGCAATCTTGGCTCACTGCAACCTGCGCCTCCCGGGTTCAAGCGATTCTCATGCCTCAGCCTTCCGAGTAGCTGGGACTACAGGCGCCCACCACCATGCTGGGTTAATTTCTTTCTTTTTTTTCTTATTTTTTTTCCAGTATAGATGGGGTTTCACCATGTTGTCCAGGCTGCTCTCAAACTCCTGACCTCAAGTGATTTGCCCACCTCGGCCTACCAGACATCTTGGTTACTGGTCCATTTTTTTCTTGATGAAGTCTGGCAGTTCCAGATAGTATTTATGAAATTTGTCAATTTTTCAATATTTATAAATTTGTAACATGTTGCGATTTCTTTTCTCATTTTAAATATTCACGTTTGGACCTAATTTTTTTCTCATATTGTGGTTTTTTTTTTCCCCTTACAGAGATTCTACCAAATTATGTAAGTTAATAGCCCACCAAAACCTGGATCTGCCCCAATCCCAAGCAGCATGGGAGGTAATAATGACTTGGGATGAGAGTGTTGCCCAAGGAATAGGTGTAACTAACACATTATCTCTGGCTTAGGCAGCTCCTCAATATCTCTTTTAGCTGAGAATCAGGTCTATTTTCCTGGTTTTAGAGGCTTGTCTACCAGGCCAGCATGAGCAGGGCAGGGCAGATGTGCTATAGGAGGTATTTAAATTATCAAATGCTGAGCGTTTGTGTGCACTGAGTTTGAAAGAGATCTAGTGGACTAACCCGTAGGTCAAAGTCTTACAGGAAGGTGGGCCCTGGAACTTGTGTCACTGGACTAGCAACTCAGTGTCTGATCCATCCAAATGGAAGACTTCAGTTGCCATGGTGATTGACAAAGCTATTTTGCTAAAATACCCACCTCAATTACCTAAATACCCACCTCAGTTACCTAAATACCCATCTCAATTACCTAAATACCCGAAGTTTCTCCATTAAAAACTCATTCTTTTGGATCTTGAAACAGTTCTGGAAGTTTAACACTACTTGCTAAAATATAAATCCCTCAGGGAAAAATTACAGTTACATTATTATGTAATCATTATATTAACTATTTTTGTGAGATGTGTAAATGCCTACCACTGTAAGTAAATGCCTACCTTTTCTCTTTCCATTATGAGAGTTGGTTAATCTGTAGGATTGGGGATGAAGCTGGTTTTCATGGTGTGGGAATTTGAACAGAGTTCTGGCTGCATGAAGGTGTGTATTAGTCCATTGTTTTTTTTTTTTTTTTTTTTTTTTTTTTTTTTGAGACGGAGTCTCGCTGTGTCTCCCAGGCTGGAGTGCAGTGGCGTGATCTCGGCTCACTGTAAGCTCCGCCTCCCGGGTTCACGCCATTCTCCCGCCTCAGCCTCCCAAGTAGCTGAGACTACAGGCGCCCGCCACCACGCCCGGCTAGTTTTTTGTATTTTTAGTAGAGACGGGGTTTCACCATGTTAGCCAGGATAGTCTCGATCTCCTGACCTCGTGATCCACCCGCCTCGGCCTCCCAAAGTGCTGGGATTACAGGCTTGAGCCACCGCGCCCGGCCCTATTAGTCCATTTTTATGCTGCTGATAAAGACATACCTGAGACTGGGCAATTTAGAAAAGAAAGTGATTTATTGGACTTACAGTTCCATGTGGCTGGGGAGGCCTCACAATCATGGTGGAAGGTAAAAGGCAGTCTCACATGATGGCAGACGAGAAGAGAGCTTGTGCAGGATCCCCTTTTAGATCAAATCTCAAGAGACATATTCACTGTCACCAGAATAGCATGGGAAAGACCCGCCCCCATGATTCAGTTGCCTCCCACTGGGTCCTCCCACAACAAGTGGGAATTGTGGGAGTTACAATTCAAGATGAGATTTGGGTAGGGGCACAGCCAAACCATATCAGGGTGTGTCTTAGGTAGAGAGACCAAAAGACAGCTTTCCTTCTCTGGTATTTTATCAAGCTCCACACATAGAAGGTGCTAGAAAATAAGTATTTTGTTACAGTTAGGAAATTTAGAGGCAGAGCAAAGAACCAACTTGAAATCTCTTAAAGTGTCGATATGAAAGAAATTGTGTTAGAATTAATAGTGACTGAGTTTCTTCCTTAGCCTTTAAGGGAGCTGTTTAGTTTCTGTTAAGGTGATTGTAGAGGTGTTAAAAAATGTCTGACTTGTCTCATTATGTCTGCTTTCTATGGTTAGTAACATTAAGGGGGTATCGTAAAAACTTTGATATGAGTTAGTTTACTGTTTGTAGGTTTATGAGGCAATATTTCTTACACACATTTCGGTGCCTTTTTATTATTCACTTATATATCTCCATATATTATTCTACCAGTACTCTCTCCATAAAAAGTTATATTTTCTAGACATTATCTTCTCCTTCTCGGCTGCACTGGCATGAATTCTGGGACGGGAGATCCAGGCACTGGAATATGGTAGTAGGGCCACTGGAGAGTGGCAGACACTCCCATTGTCATTGCATGGTCTCCCACGTCTATAAAGGCAGCATCAGTTTACAGCCATGGTGGATTATTATTAAAAAAAAAACAACAACCAACTGTACCCATTTATTTATAGTAAACACCCAAAGGACTACATGGAAGAAACAGTAATCATGACAAACCCTCTCACCTCTGAACTGGAATTCTTTTAATAACAGCTGATTTTTTTTTTTTCTGAACAATACATACATGCGTAGTTACTTTTTGTCTTTATTACTATATTTTGTAGGTGAGCAGTTTGAATCCTATGTTGCCCAGGTTGGTCTCAAACTCTTGGGCTCAAGCTATCCTCCTGTCTCAGCCTCCTAAAGTGCTACGATATAGGTCTGAGCCACCATTCCTGGTTTGTCATTTTAATTATTAATCACTTGTGCTATTACTTTGGCTCACACTTAATATAAATTAATAAATGTTTAAGAAGAGTTTTAAAAAAACATTTGTTCATTGCTAGTATATAGAAATACAATGATCTTTTCAACTAGCAATAATTGTGCTTTGGATAAATCCCACTGGCTATGATACTGCCATTGCACAAAGTTGCAATTGATCTTTTGACAAATCATAGTTGTACACATTTATGGGGTACAGTGTTTTGATATATGTATACAATGCGGCAGGATTAAATCAAGCTAATTAACATATCCTTCACCTCAACTATCATTTTTCATAGTAAGACATTGGAAATTTACTGTTAATTGTTTTGAAATATACAATAATTATTGACTATAGTCACTTTGCTGTGTAACAGATCTCAAAACTTATTCTTCTTGTCTATTTGAAATTTTGTATCCTTTGGAAAGAGAAAAGGTAGGCATTTACTTACAGTGGTAGGCATTTACACATCTCACAAAAATTGTTAATATAATGATTACATAATAATGTAACAGGGAACAACTCTGCATTCCCTCCCTCCCCACCCCGTACCCAGCCCCAGCCTCTAGTAACCATTGATCTACTTTCGACTTGTAGGAGTTCAGCTTTATTAGGTTTCACATATAAGTGAGATCCTGCAATGTTTGTCTTTCTGTGCCTGGCTTATTTCACTTAGCATAATGTTCTCTAGATTCATCCAAAAGCTGTCACAAGTGGCAGGATTTCCTTCGTTTTTAAGGTTAAATAGTATTCAATTGCGTATACATACCACATTTTCTTTTTTTGGGGGGAGGGAGGTGGGGAACAGAGGCTAGCTCTGTCACTTAGGCTGGAGTGTAGTGGTGCCATCTTGGTTCAAGGCAACCTCCACCTCCTGGATTCGATTGATTCTTGCACCTCAGCCTCATAAGTAGGTGGGATCACAGGCCCACGCCATCATGCCTGGCAAATTTTTGTAGTTTTAGTAGAGACAAGGTTTCACTATGTTGACCAGGCTGGTCTCGAACTCTTGGCCTCAAGCGATCTGCCCGCCTAGGCCTCCAAAGTACTGGGATTACAGGCATGAGCCACCGTGCCCAGGCCCACGTTTTCTTTATCCATTCATCCATTGATGGACGCTTAGGTTGATTCCATCTCTTGGCTATTGAGTGAATAGTGCTACAATGAACATGGGAGTGCAGAGATCCCTTTGACCTACTGCTTTTAGTTCCTTTCGATATATACCTAGAAGTGGTATTCTTGGTCATATGATAGTACTATTTTTAGTTTTTTGAGGAACTTTTATACCATTTTTTGTAATGGCTTTACTAATTTACATTCCCATCAACAATGAAGAACAATTGATCTTCGTATATTGATTCTGTATCCTGTAATCTTAGAAAGCCCAATTATTAGTTCTAGTAGTTTTTCATAGATTCTGTGGGCTTTTCTATGCACATAATCATGTTGTTTTCCAATAAAGAGTTTGACGTGTTACTTTTGAATCTGGATGCCTTTTCTTTTTCTAACCTTATTGCTCTGGCTAGACTCTTTAGTACAATGTTGAGTAGAAGTGGTAAAAGGAAATACCTTGTTTTGTTCTTCAATTTAGAAAGAAAGCATCCAGTTTTTCACCACTAAGTATGATATCACTTGCAAATTTATTATTTTTTACTTTTCTTTGGGACAGGATCTTGCTCTCTCGCCCAGGCTGGAGTGCAGTGGTGTGATCACAGCTTACTGCATCCTCTACCTTCTGGGCTTGGTTGAGGCCAGATCCTCCCACCTTAGCCTCCTGAGTACCTAGGACTACAGTGCATGCCACTGCGCCCAGCTAATTTTCAGTTTTTTTTTTTTTTTTTGTAGAGACAGGGTGTCATTATGTTGCCCAGTCTGGATGTTTACATGTGCCCATTAGACCCAAAATACATGTCTATGGCAGCACCTTCTTCTTAGTATTGTATGTATTAGTTGGTATTTCTGAGTTTAGGTCTAGACTATACATTGAGAAAGAGAACCATATTTCATTCCCAAATAATGTACATTAGTATAGTAGATGTTTAACAGATGCTTATCTAAAGAATATTTAGTGCTTAATGAGGTATTTACCCAGTTATCCGTTTATTTGTGTGATTATTAGTAAATACCTTCCTCCTCTACTGTGACTTTCCTTAGTGCAGCGATGGTGTCTCCTTTTGTTCACTAATCCATCTCTAGTGCCCTTGCCTGTGCTTGGCACATGGTATCCCTTAATAGATATTTGATGAAGGATTGCATACATAAAATGACTAAAGTGGGCCATGGTAGGACGAATCTTCTGAAATCAGTTATTTCTTTCACATTTAAGTGTTTTAAAAGGTGCTGTTCTCCAGTGGGTGTATTTGTTCTTTAAAATATTAATTCATTCACTGTAGGAGTATTTAGGCTTAGCATTAGAGGGGTCAAAAGTATTGAGAAAGTTTGCCATTGCTGAAAACTCTAGTTTTAACAGTTTTTTCTTATTTTTTCCTCCTACTGAAAATAAAAAAAAAAATCAATGATATTAACATACTTTTTATTTTGTAGATGTTAAAATCAAGAAGGGAAAATGTTTCAATGACCATTTTATCCTCAACACTTAGCACAGTGCCTGGACCATAGCAAACACTCAATAAATATTTACCCAATGAACACATGAGTGCTTATGATCAGACAAGCGTTAGCAGTAACAAAATTCTCAGGAGTGAAGTCACTATTGGAATTATCTATTGTCTTTTCTTAGTGTAATTACAGAGTAATTAGCAGAAAAAGGTGAATAAGAGAAAAATGGCTAAATTGAAAGTGTGGCTTCATAATTGCTATTATCAATGATGAAACAAAAAACTGGTGCAAATATTTGACATCATAATTTCCAAACTGACCAGGCTTACAAATCTTACATAAAATTTAATTGAAAATGAATGAAGACCAGTGAACTTCAGTGGCTTTTGGACATAATTTTTATTTAAGCATGGGCTTTTAGCTTGGTTCTCCCTAGAGTGCAACCTTTCAGTTACACAAATAGCGTTCAGAGCTACAGGGCCATTATAATGTTGCTGGTGTTGGTACAACTTCATCAGAAGGCATGAATATGACCCCCAGAAAAAACAATCCACGAAGAAAACACAATGAAAAAACAACCACTGTTTTACAAATCACTCTGTTATCACAGACACAAAATGGCAGTTACTGTTAGTAAATCAGCCACAGAACACTTAAAAAAAATCTTTAGGCAAGGAAATGGGAACTTATTTGTGGGAGATAGGGTCTTCGTCCACAATTTAAAGTAGAAAATATTTCAGGGTCAAGCATTTTTCTTATCCACAAAACAACGCTAAACCAACATACATTTTTAAGGAGTATATTAAAGGAGATACAATATCTTTACTACTATCTTCTTGAATAGGCATTTTAATTAATTTTCTGCAGAATATAAGTAGCCCCAAATTCAGCAGCAAAATATTACAACATAACAAGTAAATACAGTTTCAATGTGTTATATTGTAGAATAGAATACATAAAGGACAAACAATGATAATTTAATCATATAAAACATGAGACATAGCTGAAATACAGTCCACTTAAATAGCTTTGTGACCAAGAATGTTAAATACTGTGCTAAATGCCATTTTAAACATAAAATCTCTTACTTTTTTTGTGCTTAAACTTTTTTTTTCTGTTAAAGTGTTTCTTATTGTCAATACTGCCACTGTAACCGATATTATGACAAATCACAACTTTCATGGACACATTAACATGAAGACATTTACTTATGAGCAAATAAGTCACTTGTCATTAGTTCACAGTGTGGGAAAGTGGTGTACACTCGGTCTTGAGAAGGGCTTTCAGGTAATCACCAAGTCCTTCACGGATATTTCCTGATATCAGATGCAGTGCGAGATGTAAAAGAATGGAGAGCAACACATCACATGTTGGAAGAAAAAAAATAAACTTTTTGATTCTTCATGGGTATCGCCTAAGTGACCTTCGTCTTCTGTTGTAGAAGTGCCTGAGCCCATGTTGTCGTGAAAAATTCATCATGTAATTTTGTTTGCGAGTGCTGTTAAAATCAAACAGGATAGAGGCAGGGAGGGAAAGGAGAAAGAGCATGTAAGTCCCATCATTGAACGTGCAATCTATTCTAAGTCCTAAGTTACTCTGATATTTATTTGAAAATGTTCAGGGTTAACAGGTCAAGCTCACATGACCACCCAGGGTCAGAGGAACTGAAGGCTGGGACCTATGCTCACTGCCTCTGGCCTTGAAGAAATCCCTGTCTTTTCATGAGTGAGCTCTGAACCAGAAAATATGCCAAATTCTCTTGATTCATAGCAAACTAAAACTTGAATTTTATTTTATTCTTGAATGCTTCCTGAAAATACTTACTTGGGTACATTTCATTTGAGAAGTGTGCACTATACCCATTGCCTTATTTAAATATATCTTTAACAAGGAGGAAAAATAATCTGGTTCTTTTAGCAAACATTCTCATTTAAAGCTTAAAAAACAAACAGAAACAGACTGTTAGCTGGATCAGCTTGACCTCCTAGTTCATGCAGTCTCATGGAACAAAATAAGGAGGTCAGTTTTTCTCAGAATGTTGGATTCTCTTGTCTTCCTCAAACCATAAGCATATTTTATAAACATGGCCTCAGGAAAGAGACACTCCACTGAGAAGAGGTCATAAAATAGAAAGTGTAACCAAACGTATAATTGTAAATATGTATGTATGTATCCCCCCACATATGTGCATACATACATTTATACATACATGCTGTGTGTGAAGCTGATAAAAATACTGAAGATGGATTTCAGGATCCTGTAGGAAACTGTACAATACTAGTAGTGATAGCTGTTAATGTTTTGGCATGGTCCTTTAAAAAGGATCGTGAGCTATAACATCACTGAAAGGATCATATTCTCACACTCTGACCTGAGTGACAATATATCCATATGTGGCATCAATATGTGGTTTATGAGAGTGAGCCTATCAGTATTTTCCAAATTCACTGAGTTTCCTCATGGTCCCAAAGCCTTTTCTTCCTAATTCCATGAAAACATAAAATGCACATAATGTCATGTGATGTGATTCCAACATAAAGATCGATATGACATGAACTTGAGTTAGGGTAAGAGAGAGGGAAAGGGTAATTTGGTCCTGAGCAGTATAATCTGCATTATCAATCATCAATATGCTGGTAAGGTGTAAAATGATGTTTTACCTAGTATAATAGATATTATACTTAGGTATATTATACTAGCACTTGTAAAATATAAACTTTAAAACAAGATACTTTTATAGTTTGATCATTAGAAAAGAAAATTTATAACAAAACATTTCAAAGGAAAAGACATAAATTGAATTTCATCAAATATGTATAATCAAAAGGCAATAGCATCTGTGCTAAAATACTGATAGATGTCAAATTGATACATATTTTATAAAATAAAGGTACTAATAACATCCCCTCCTAGATTTCAATAATATAAAAATGCTAGAAACAATAAAATTGAAACAGAATATATCCTGAAGACATTGTAGAGAAAAATATTTAAAAAAATCAAGTTTTGTCTTTATGCAGATTTACTATCCTCCCCCTCCTGTCCCCTCCATGTGACAATACATGTATCAACTAAGTTGATCAGTTTCAGTGTCATAGTTGAATGACACAAATTTATCCATTTATTAGCTGCTATAAGTACTAACTGCTGCCTGTGTAAAATTGAGTTACCAAAAAAAAAAAAAAAAACAAAACAAAACCAAAAAACCCAAGGAATTAAGGTACTGAACTAATGAAGTGTCAAGAAAAATTATCCTGTTGCTCCTTTATTCACCAAATCTTGGGACTGGCACTTGCTGTCTTACTGCCAGCATCCTCGGTCACCTTATAGTTCTTTTCCCGAGCTATTATAGTGGCTCCTCGAACTAGCCTCCTTAACTTAATTTTTTTCCTTTTATGAAGAAAAAAAAAACTCCACTGAAAGGAAACCCCTGAAATACTAAGAAAGTATAACTGAATGCATAATTGTATACATGTGCATGTATACCTTCCTACACATACATGCAACTGATTTTGCACACCACCAGATTCAGTAAACTTTTCATGAAACACTGGCCTCACTTTGCCCAAAACCATGCAGAATCCTCTTATCTATGGAGCAACAGCTAAGCCAACTTAAACAGACGTTTCAAGTCCTCTTCATGCTTAATCTTATTCTGCCCTTTCTTTTTCTACATTCCTATACAAACCGCTCTACTCAAATGCCTTGAGTCCTTTCTACCCGCCTCATTGGCCAGCTGTCAACATCACTTCCTAGATTCCACGTGTTCAAGTATTACATTTTCTTTATTGTTTACTCCCTCCATAAGTGAACTTTTTTTTTTCTACTTTGAACTCTCAGAGTGCTCATATCCTGCTTTGAAGGTGTTTGTTTTCGTATCTTGGCTCCCCACAACTAAACTTTTGTTGGTATGGGGGCCAGTTCCCCAACTCCCCCCACCCCCGCACCATAGCAATAGCACTGAGCCTCCTGCCTGACTCATGCGTGTGTGGTCAAGGCATGTTTGTTGAACTTATGGTGACTTACTGATTGGATTCCTGTGGTAAATCATTACTCTTTAACTATAAGGAATAATTGCAAAGTTAAAGCAATGAACATTATTCTGTTAAAACACGTTTAAAGATATAAGGTACTCAAAGAGAATTTAAAATAGTTAAAATATTTTACATCAAAAAAAGATAAACTTAGAACACTGAAGATATTTTGTTATCTCAATGCAACCTAGATTGACATGAAAGTTATCTTAATATATGGGAACAAAATAACATTTAGTTTTAACAAAACTTGATGTGCTTACTTAACAGCTTTAAAGCAACGTCTCCATATAATTACTTATTATGGAGCTGATTGAAAGTCTCTGTCTTTGTAGGTGAGAAAATAAATAGTAGCAGGTTGCAGATCTTTAGTGCCCTAAAAACTACTCCCAGGTGGAAGCTTACAACCAATTTAGGGGACATTTTGAGTCACTGGATATTCTTTTTTTAATAATATTTTTTCTTAGAAGATTTTAAATATATTTCTTATTTTTTTAATTTTTTTTTTTTTTGGTAGAGGTAGGGTCTTGCTATGTTAGCCAGGCTGGTCTCGAACTCCTGGCCTCAAGTGATTCTGTTTCCTCCGCCTCCCTAAGTGCTGGGATTACAAGCATGGCCACTGTGCCTGGCCTGGGTGCTCTTTAATTCTGAATAAGTTTATGCATCAGTATCATATCTTTGGATCCCTGAGAATGTTGATATACATAGAGTAATGGACTTGCTATAGATGCCTAGTGTTTATACAGTCATATTAAAAATGGCGGCGGGGTGCAGTGACTCATGCCTGTAATCCCAGCACTTTGGGAGACTGAGGCAGGTGGATCACGAGGTCAGGAGATCAAGACCATCCAGCTAACACAGTGAAACCCCATCTCTACTAAAAATACAAAAAATTAGCTGGGTGTTGTGGCACGCCTCTGTAGTCCCAGATATTTGAGAGGCTGAGGCAGGAGAATTGCTTGAACCTGGGAGGAAGAGGTTGCAGTGAGCTGAGACCGCGCCACTGCACTCCAGCCTGGGGCAACATGGCAAGACTCCGTCTCAAAAAACAAACAAAAAAACACACTATCAAAGCATCCTGGAAACTAGCTGGTAGTTTGGTATGTGAAATATAAAAATCTTTTGAGTCAGTTGAGTCAATATAAAAATGTAATGAAGTGGATATTTCCAGTTTATGAGCCTTTCAAAATCAAGCACTGTGGCAAGCTATACCAAAATGCTGTCTGCCTCTAAGACCACTTAATAAATTGACATGGTTCCCACACAGTTATTGTATCTTCTAAAATGTCTAACAGCATTGGGCATTAGGGGAATTTTTAACAAGTTTATCTTATATTTACTCATTTTTTGGTGTGCAGTATATCTGTGAGCCTATTTTTTGTTTTTGATACATTTAGATGTACAGCTATAGATAACCTTATAACTGAAATAAGTGCAATGAACTTTTAAAGATTTATTTATTCACTGCAATTACCAGAGAAAGTAATTTTTATTTTCAGTTCAATAAAAAGAGGTAATGTTCATCCCAAGGCACGTCAGCTATGCCACTTGACATATCAATTTGCTTTGGTTGTGGATAGAACTAGGTCCATGTTTAAATTCTCCCATTATGAATAAGTCATTGAAAGAAGGGAGAAAGAACAACAAAGGCTTCTTGGAAATGATAATGTAAATTTCCTTTATTGCCAAGGGAGTTTAGGGACTTAGATGGCATAAAGAATTATAAAGTGTTTCCTTGTTTCTGCGTAGGAAATATGGCCATTGCAAGATCTTTGAGTAAATAGTGACTCTGTGCTCTTTTGAACTGTTCCTCTTCAAAGGAGACACAATTTTAGCTCATTTATTATTATGAAAACAATTCAATTGATTTTTTAATAGATTCTAAAGGAAATGGAGGAGATAGAGAATTGATACTAACTTGAGCTCATAGAAATATAGTCATTTCTACTTGTCAGTAATTTATCAAAACGTGGTAGAATAATGATTTATATGAATGCAGACATAAGAATCCAGTGGACTATTCAACATATCTTAGAAATATTGGTGAGTGTTAGATGGGAAGCTGCCATTCAAACTATCACTGAAACTTGCCTGCATAGAGGATGCCACACATTTGACTTAAAGGCCATGCATTTTCAGGAAGGCTACACACAAGTAAGTGCAGGCACAAATATCTCACACATATGGAAGATTTCATATTTCTTTTCTCTGCTAAATGGGGATGAGAATAATATCAAATCATGTGCACCTCAGGAGCTGTAAGGATGAAATGAAAACTTCTAGCACTATATATAGATGTTCAATAAATTATAACCATTTTGCCTTCTTAAGTTTTAAAGTATCTCAGAGGACAAATATAAGTATATATTAAAAGTGGCCAATCTTACCTAAGGACAAGATCTAGAACTTGTAAGTATTATGAACACATCTACTCCATCTGCCAATTCAGTTAATAACTTAGAGGAGAATTGGTAAGTCAAGGGACCCTCATGCATCTTCAACATAGTAGGTCTTTCAAAAGACATTACATGTAATGAGAGTCCCTAAATCTTTTGCACACATTTCTATTTTCCCCTGTCCCTCATAACAAATTTGTCAACTGTGAGTACTTCAGAGGCACCCAATACAGTGTCAAGCACAGAGGAGAATCTAGGTCAAATCTGTTGCCCAATGACAAAATGCTGACTAGCACTCTGGTCTATGCTGTTGTGCCCGATATTGTATATATTACGGACTTATCTCAATTTGACTGGCTCTGAATTTACATAGATATGTTTCGAATGTTCCAGTATGTACCGGTATCATTTATTACTGTTTTCATAGTTTTTTTTTTTTTTTTTTTTTTTTTTTTTTTTAGTTGCAAAGGTGTTTTACAAAACTTCTCAGTTAAGTTTGGTGACACTGTTGAAACTATTTATTAGTAAACAGTTCCCCAGATTTAGTAAGGAGGACTTACCTTACTCTAGTGGAAAACCAATGACAGCAAATAATGAAATATAACACAAGTTAAAAAATGCCTTTCAATGCATGCAGCACTGTGATTAGTCATAAAAGTCTGATCAGGTTTAGACGCAATATAGGATTTTTCATCTCTTTTGAAAATAAAAATTAAAGAAGTTATTTCTTATTCTTCTATACCCAATATATACATATACTTTTCTATGTAATGCAACATGCAATATTTGCTCATAACCGTATGTTAAGATACATGTAGCTGTAGTACTACATTTGGCATAAATGTTGCATATAAATTATAAATATTAATAGCTTAATAACTACTAATTTTATTATCTGATTTTCAATTATTTTACATTGTAGGAAATACTAATTCCTGAATATATTAAGGAATGGACTTTAAAAAATACAGAAGTCTTCTATGTCAGATAACACAATCAAATTTAATAAAGGACAAATATGCTTTGCAACAAATGTAATATGCTCATCTCCATAAATCATTTGTGCCAAAAATGTGACAGTATCTTGATAATGAATAGCATGAGGGGATGGTCACGATGGAACTCATTTTAAAAACTGATAAATGCTTTTAAGACTATAGTTAGCAACATAAGGTTTGCAGTTCTCCGTAAATGTGATAATAATTCACTTTTTAGTCAATTCATTCACGAAGGCTTTTTACTGAGCAGTTTGCTTTCAAGGTACACATGCAAAAATTGGCCCACTTCATTATACACATGACAGGTGTGACTTAGACACGTACGCAGGAAATGTGATGTGTGAATGAAATGCGAGTTGGGTGAGGGAGATTCTTAGGATAGAAGTATGAGTGCCCAACAAAAATGGTTAAGACAACAAATTCTCTTTTATCCTAAGAAGAACCTCACCAGCATGGATCTTGTGAGGGATCTGCCCAATGTATTCATAAACATATACTGAAAAATAAATATTCTATGCTAGCTAATGAATTCAGAGAAATTATTTTTCTGACACTTGATTGTCAATGATCGTGTTATGCCACATCATTCAGACTTTATGGAATGAGGACTTTTTGTAAGCTAGTGAGGCTGGAAAAATATTATCTGTCAATTCGGTTCTTCTGTTACACGGCAGATTAGCAGGGGCTAATCATCGTGAAATGCTTTTCATGTGCAGATTTTATTGGAAAATATGAGCGTGGGAAGATTACACTCTCAAACAAGCATAAGAGACTGCTTGTTAAATGCTAAAAGGGAGGTTTTCATCTTTTTGGTGTGGGGCTTGTCATTCTGTATGTCCATATTTATGAAACTCAAATCCTTCCACATGTAGTATTTTAGAATTAAACCATTTAATTAAAAAGATTACAAATCTTGTTCATTTAGGATACACTCATATCCTGAAATATTGTTGAAAGTGCTAAATTTGTTCTCATTAAACTTGTGTTTTCTTGGTTAATATGGGCAGTACTGAGGTTAAACTCAATATAAGATACCATGCATCACCATAATTTTTCTTTCTAGGGGTTTTTAGCATGTGTCCTTGGTGCACATGCACAAAAGCGAAACTATGGTAATAAAGTTAGATTAAAGCCAACCTTCTCTTAAAAAAAGAAGTACATTTCTAAAAATTCCTAAGTGAAATGTATGCCCCAACCATTAGTTGCAAAAACATACCAGTAGCCCTGTTTGTAACATACAGTTAGGTAGGGTTTGTATCTCTTAAGATACAAGCCTCAGTCTGCTCCTCTCCCCGCCATGCTTGAGGAGTTAACATTGCTAGTTCAAATAATCAAGTGTTCTGATACAAAAGTGCAGTTAATTAAGAGAACGCTTTCAGTTAATAGGGGTTTATGGAAGTATTCCACCTATTTCTAAATATACATCCTTTGGAGCAAAGTTATAATTAGGAATATTTGTGATCATGACATGAACCTTGGCTCTAGCTTCTTTGTGCCTCATGTGATTGAAAGACACTCTGGAAAACTATTATATTTAATTTTTTGAATTATCTGGAACTTGTTTATTTTGAGCTCATCACATGAATAAATTGAAGTAATTATTTTGTAGAGCTACTAATTGCATATTAATGAATGAATGCCTTAAAACTGTTTGTGGCTCTTTTGAAAAGAAGTGCTTTGAAAGGGTAGAGTGATATAGAAATGTTAAACTATAAGATCAGAGCAAAACATCAAAAACAGTTCTGGAAATATAACATCTTATTATACATTTTTTGAAACAACTCATTTATTGAACTCGGCTTTGTGAGATATTTCTTTTCTTCAAAAAGCAGGAAAATAAAGGAATTCCTTTAACAAATTTTTGAAATGTCATTAAAGAGACTGCATTTGCTTTTGCAATTATATATACATAAAAGCATGTGGTGGTATATATAAAGTTATAATTTTTAAGTTATTCCTGAAAGAAGACTTGGAATAAAATTCAAAGCATACAACACCATGCAAATGTAACAATGCGCTTGTCTCATTCAAAATGTTTTAGTGCTCTGAGAGTTTGAGATAATGCAGGATAAGAACAGACTTATAAGGATATGAGCCTGGTAGATGACAAATTCTTCAAAGTGTTTAAAATACGGAGCTTGATGCTGGTAGTTGCTTATAAGCATTAATTCCAACACCAGGTGACCTGGGAGATTCCTTGGGTGCTGTGTGCTGAGGCTTCCTGCCGGTGCTCTGAGAACCTCTGAGGCAGCAGGTTGACAGGGAGCAAGGAATAGAGTTCTGTTTCCAATATGTGAAGGGGTTGCTTTTACACTGGCTGGTATATTGGCACCTCTGAACCCCTCGCCCCTGCTTTTTAATCTTAGTACAAAGTGAGGAAATTACTGGTGATGATATGTCTCTGAAATCCAAAATAGATGAGTGCAATTGATTGTTTGGGCAGGATGAAAATATCTACTTAAATGTGTGATACGTTAAAAATTATTGTGTTTACTCAAGGGCAGGATTAGTATCCTGCCGTCTTTTGAGGACTGTCAGGTTTTGAAGTTTCCATAGGAGTTGGTAATGCTTTGTCAGGCACAGGGAGCCCCATTAATGCAAATTGTATTGGCAAGCCGCTTGAAAGATAAGAAGTGGTTATTGACTCTAATTTTATTCTCTACCAGTTTATTAGAATCACCTGAGCTGCTTTTAAAACAAGAATGATGCCCAGTTCCCACTGCACATCAATTTAAAGCCTCATCCAAAGGGATGGGCCTGGGCATTGGGACATTCGTTGATGTTTTCAAAAGCTTCCCAAGTGATTTTGACGTTCAAACAGATTGAGAAGTGCTGTCCTGAAAGGCAAATAGCCAGGGCAAAATGGTTCCAGGGTTGGATTTTGGTCTATGTAGACATCTCTCTGTACGTACGTAGACCTTACTGTACGTAGATTCATTTCAGGACCCAGGCTATTCTGCTGGAATAACGTAGTCTGAGGAAATCAGTATCTAAGTAAAACATCAGCCTCATATTTAGATTCAAATGAGTCTGGACTGTTACTTTAAACTTCAACTTTGTCTTGTGGAGGCAGAGCCCAGCAAGTTGTCCAAAAGCAGCAGCGCGCACAGGAGGCTAGTGTGGGGACCGGGTTGCTCTTGGATTTGGGGGTTGATATGGATGCCATGCAAGCAGGTGCCTCAGTGAAAACTAAGACGAGGGCTAGCTCAAGACTGAAAAATTCAGCTCATGGCTATGACTGAACGAAAACAACTCTGGTAGTTTTCCTACCAATTAATCACTTAAATTTGCTTGCAAAATGACTGAAATCAGCCAAGGGACTGATTTCATTTTGGATTTGGTAAACAGAATGAACATTTGAACCTATCTACCGAGAAGATTCGCCTCTCCTTGCCAACCACTTGGAGCCATCAGTCCGAACCCGTCGAGACATAAGCATTCCAGTTCTACAGGAACTAGATCGTTAGAGAAAAAGCAAGTCATCTGTCTGTGAGGGAACAGTCAACCCGGCCAGGTGAGAGTGGTGACAGCTTTATTATATAGAGGGAAAAACACCTTTAACTTGTTAGGTGCTGGGATTGGTCAGGAGGAATCTCAAACCACAAATTCTTTGTTCTAGTTGCAACCCCCACATCATTAAATGGAGAATGTCTGTAATTGGGCACATTAGTTAGTAACACGTCAGACACTGCCCACTACAGATCCTTCCTCTTCAAGGATGTCATTTCATTTTATAAGGCAACCCAGATCTGCCTTAAGACATGGTTTCTCATTTACCTGGAGACTTTTGTTTTATCCAATTTAACCAATATTGTCAATCCTTAAATAAATGTTGTGCTTATGGAGGTTTTCTAAGGTACATTTCATTTGGGGCTTTGCTATTTCACTGATGACTTGAGCCATAGCTTGCAGTTGCAAAAGAGTGTAAGCCAAAGTGCTCCTGTGGGGGCTTCTCATCAAAAACGGTTCTTACTGAATTAAGGAGCATGCCATATCAAAGGAGTTTCAGACCTTTCTGAAATGGACGTGGGATGCCATGTATCAGATACTCACAGGACGACCTCCACATGGTCCAAAGCCCACTGATCATGACCTGTTCCATTGTGGCGTGGTTGCCACCAGCGCAGTAAGACTCCTTTCATTCGTGCCTCCCTGGGTCACAGACAGAGGGACAAAGAGATTATACATTAGGAAGCAGAACTTTTTGGTATTTGACTTCTAGATGTCAAATATTATAATAGGCTAATCTAAATCAACAAAATGTTGTGCATGGAATTCAGATTTGCTTAAGTCATAGTATTCTGAGCAGCATCAAATTTTATTGGCTACTCAAGGACTTGTAAAACTTTTCCATCTCTCTCCCTCCTTTCACTTGTTCCATTAATGTCCAAAGATATTTAGTCAAGCATGGAGTGCTTTCTGTGTGACAGACGCTGTGCTAGAAGCTGGGCTTACAATGCAAAGCAAAACTGACATGACTACTTAACCTCACTAAAATTTCAAACTAGCATGCCAGCAGAAAATAAATGTTTTCTAAGACTAGAAAAACAAGTTAAAGCAAGGGAAATAGGCAAAAACTGCCCTTGCATTTAGTTATTATTGTCTATTTCCTCTTGTCCCTATTCCTTGTTTTAATTTGTGCCTTTCTTGTCCTAATCAAAAATAGTAACACCACTTTGGAGATCTGGGTTAGTCTTGGTTCTGCCACCACCTAGTTTTGTGGCATTGTGATTCCCAGGGATTCACAAAGAGATTGTGCATGAGACCATGCCTTTCCATTTGAGCCACTTACAGGGGGACATTGTAAGACACTCTCTGAGCTTGTGTGAAGTCCTTTGGCTGGTGCTGGGCGATGACGTGCCAGGTGATCCCGTTGTTGACGCTATACTGCAGCAGCACCGCCTTGTCCACAGTGTGGGGGCCACTCAGGTCACTGTTGCAGCTGTCCGTCTGCGACGTGCTCCCAATTTGCAAGACAAACATGATTTTGCTGAAAAACACAAGGAAACCATCTTCATTTTTATTTATTTATTTTTTGAGATGGAGTCTTGCGCTGTCACCCAGGCTGGAGTGCAGTGGTGTGATCTTGACTCACTGCAACCTCTGCCTCCTGGGTTCAAGTGAGTCTCTTGCCTCGGCCTCCCTAGTAGCTGGGATAACAGGTGCACACCACCACGCCTGGCTAATTTTTGTATTTTTAGTAGAGACGGGGTTTCAGCATGTTGGCTAGGCTGGTCTCGAACTCCTGACCTCAGGCGATCCACCCACCTTGGCCTCCCAAAGTGCCTGGATTACAGGCGTAAGCCACTGTGCCCGGCTGGGAAATAATCTTTAAATTCAGGAAGTATTAAAGGAGTTATACTTCCTTAGTCTTTTCTTGTTTCTAAAGTCCATAATTTCCAAGTTCATAATATAGTAGAACCAGAAGCAGCCAGTCTTGAGAGCTTGTTTGGAGGTTCTAGCAAGGGAGCACAGTTACTTGTATACCCTTCACCAAAGACTGGTCCACCTCTATTGGGGATGGTCATCCTATTCACCCAGCATGCAGCTTTGGGAGGGATGCATGTGGAGTGGTGAGGGAGGAAGGGGACACCTGCCTAGCTAGCCAGATCAGCTGAATCAACCCTGGTGATCAATGGAGTGACAGATGTCGCAGCCAGATCACCCTCACATCTGTGAAGCAGCCAGTCTTATATCACTGTTAGTAACAAAATTTATTCATATTGTCTTCTATATTATACATGTGAAGACCTCAGGCTGACTTTCTATACAAAGAAAGTATTTTTGACTTTCAAAGATGTGCCCTCTTTTCATGATGTTGGAAATCTTGTTAAGAGTATTTCATTGAAAACATCTTCTTTTCTCTGAAAGGTAATATGGACCAAACAGACAGCTGAGGACATAGAATACAACCACAATATTTATGCTGCATTCTTTTTACAGATAACTCCAAGCTGAACACATCTGGATGGGGATAAATTATGACTATTTTAGGAAAGGCTGTCTGGAGATTAGAGCTGAAGGAAAACAGAGTTAGGATGTGCAGGTTCTGAACCATGTCTGCTATTCTGTTCAACATGACATTTTGCTTTTCATTGTCATCTTTGGCCTAGATAGAGCTTTTAGGCATGGGAAATAAATCCTCATAAGATTCCTCATGATTAACAGAGTACCTAATTTAAAGTAGGTGGTGGAATAAAGAGCTAGATTTAGAAACGTATAAATGCATAAACTAATTTAAAACATAGTGTGCCATTACTAACTATGTACCTAGTTGCAGCTATATATGGTAGTGTCACAGAAAACACCAGGGTATCTCTAGATTAAGTATTTCTTTTTGGTAGGAAAAAAAAAAAGATGGTAGATGCAACTTTTATCATATCATGGTTGCCATACAGGAATTAATTTTATTTTCATTGTTTATCATATTAAGGGCCCCCAAACCTGCCTTTCTGCCTGTGAAAATACAACACTAATATTATATTTTCCAAAGTGAAAGGTTTTAAGTAAACTATCTTCCCATTAATCAAACACATATTCTCATAGCTACTGAACACTTTTCAGCATTCAAGAAATACTCTACAATAATATCTAGCAACCTTTTTTAAGCCTTGGAATCTTTTCTTGAATTATATAGACAAAAAGCTGTGTTTACTCTGGATAAGGAAGCCAAAGCTGCGAAGGGCAGATAGGGAAGGAAATTCAGTCCTCCTTATGTCTTTGTCAGTCACTTCCCTAGTCCATTTGCAAGGTCTCTGCCCACTCTACTCTGCATTAACCCTCAGCAACTATAGCACATAAAATTTTAAAGATCTTATCCATTCATCCATCCCTCCTCCATTTCTATTTATTCTACTTACGTGTGCTAAATATAGGCATATGTTTGCATTGCTACAAATTTACTTCACATACACATTTATGTATTTGCCTGTGCTCAACATTAAATTATCTATGTAGTTTATCCCTAATCATTAAAAAAAAATATTTGGCCATTTTTCTGGGCTTATGCCTACATTACCACCACTCAGCCACTGTGAGTGAAGAAATACAAAGCAATTCTCTAATAAAGTTAAGTGAAGCATAATTCTGAGTTGTGAAACATATATGCTTCCTTGTCTCAAATTCAAATGATAGGTTTTCACTGACTAATTCTATGTCTGGACTACAATATGGATGTTTGGGTACCTTGCTCGAGTGAGATCCAGAGGCTTGGTAGCTGCTTGCCTGATCTGACAGCCATTAAAGTACAGTGAGTCTCCATGGGCGTAGGGGGCCAGCTGCCCACAGCCACTTCCTATGACTCCACCTTGAATGGTCTCCCAGTTTGCCTCGGTGACTCTTGCGGACTCAAAATTATCTTTAATATAACTGGGAAGGTCGTGACTGAAAACAGAGCAATCATCACCTAGAGGACAAGGAATAGTCACAGAAATTAACTGGACCAACCAGAGTTATTCAAGATTAAGAACAAGTATTCAAGTTCAGATTTAAGTCGTTGTTGTTGTAAGAATGGCAAAATACAAGGAACTTAAACAACTTTACCAAAAAAAAAAAAAAAAAAAAAAAAAAAAAAAAGCTAAACAACCCCATCAAAAAGTGGGTGAAGGATATGAACAGATACTTCTCAAAAGAAGACATTTATGCGGCCAGCAAACATATGAAAAAAAGCTAATCATCACTGGTCATTAGAGAAATGCAAATCAAAACCACAATGAGATACCATCTCATGCCAGTTAGAATGGTGATCATTAAAAAGTCAGGAAACAACAGATGCTGGAGAGGATGTGGAGAAATAGGAAAAATTTTACACTGTTGGTGGGAGTGTAAATTAGTTCAACCATTGTGGAAGACAGTGTGGTGATTCCTCAAGGATCTAGAACTAGAAATACCATTTGACCCAGCCATCCCTTTACTGGGTATACACCCAAAGGATTATAAGTCATTCTACTCTAAAGACACATGCACATGTATGTTTATTGCAGCACTATTCACAACAGCAAAGACTTGGAACCAACCCAAATGCCCATCAGTGTTAGACTGGGTAAAAAAAATGTGGCACATATATACCATGGAATACTATACAGCCATAAAAAAGGATGAGATCATGTCCTTTGCAGGGACATGGATGAAGCTGGAAATCATCATTCTCAGCAAACTAACACAAGAACAGAAAACCAAACACCGCATGTTCTCATTCATAGTTGGGAGCTGAACAATGAGAACACATGGACACAGGGAGGGGAACATCACACACCAGGGCCTGTTGGGGGATAGGAGGCAAGGGGAAGGATAGCATTGGGGGAAATACCTAATGTAGGTGATGGGTTGGTGGGTGCAGCAAACCATCCTGGCACATGTATACCTATGTATCAAACCTGTACATTCTGCTCATGTATCCCAGAACTTAGGGAAAAAAAAGGAAACGTAACAGAATCCAGCAAAAATAAATAAATAAATAAATAAATAAATAAATAAATAAATAAATAATTGAACGTTCTTACATTAAAAAAAAAAAAAAAAAAAAAAAAAAAAAAAAAAGAATGGCAAAATACTAAGTAGATACAGACTCTCAGAAGTAAATGTTTTGTTTTGGCAATTATTGGCTTATATCGTTGAAAAAAAAATCCAATTTTCTTTGAGTCAATGTTAACTGAAATATGTAGTGCTCATGTCCGTATTTGCTGTGTAAAACTGTTGTTTAAATACCACAGCATCTGGCTGGGCCTTGAATGTTTACCAGTGGTGGGTCTCAGTAGGGAACTCTCACCCTGGTATAAGAGGCCTATCTAATTTCTTTTTTCCTAGCATGATTTGTAGCAGAAAATACAGGTTAATATATACTTGATGATTCTTAAGAGTAGAGTCTATATTTTAACTCGTTGGATTCCAGCATCTAAAACAATATTTAGCACATATAAGATAGTAATGGGCGGGGCACAGTGGCTCATGCCTGTAATTCCAGCACTTTGGGAGGCTGAGGTGGGAAGATCACCTGAGGTCAGGAGTTCGAGTTCAGCCTGGCCAACATGGTGAACCACCCCATCTCTACTAAAAATACAAAAAAAAAAAAATGAGTTGGGCATGGTGGCACGTGCCTGTAATCCCAGCTACTCAGGAGGCTGAGGCAGGAGAATCACTTGAACCCAGGAGGCGGAGGTTGCAGTGAGCTGAGATCATGCCACTGCACTCCAGCCTGGGCAACAAGAGTGAAAACTCCATCTCAAAAAAAAAAAAAAAAAAAAAAAAAAAAAAAAAAGATACTCAGTAACGAAGCTGGGATACATAAAATAAATAATGATAAAACTGGAAGTGTCTCTCAGAGACCACTGAACTGAATTACTGGCATTTAAGTAAGATATTATATTAGCAAATGTGTATGTGCTTGCATTTCCCCTTGATTTAAACAGTACATTTTTTCTACATGTCCTTAATAGTTTAAAATTAAAGTTCAGGGGAGAGGGCAAATTCCAGACATCTAGGACTTCTTGTGAGACATTTGATTCACTCATTTGCCTAGAGTTACAATTCTCCAGCCAATATAGTGACAGACCCAGCTGGTCTCAGTGACAGTGACACCAGCGGAGAAAGGAGATGGCTAAGTAATTTCTAACATCAGAGATGTGCAGCAGTCTACATTAATCATATCCATTTGATTTTGATGCAAGGAAACATCAACCAAGAAATCTAAATAGATCCGACTCCGGAATTCAAATACATGGATTCTTACATTGCATATCTGGGGGAAATTGGGTAACTCCGCTCCTCCTTGGATAAATCTCTCAGCCATGAGAGACAGCAAGGCTGATTGGAAGGAACACCTTGAGTGGTGGTCTTTCTGATATTTGCTAGCTGTGTGACCTTAGGCAGGTCGCTTAGCCTCCCTGAGTCTCAGTTTCTTTGCCTGTAGCATGGGAATAATTATATTAACCACAGATAACTGATGGGGATATCATAGATTATAAGCGACTGAAGAATAAGTTGGTGTATACTATGTAAATAGTAAAGCATAAGACAGTGTAAGGATTCATTCAAAGAAGATTTATTAGCATTGCTATCGGCCAAGTATTAAGCTATGAGGATACAGAAAGTTAACTATGGAAAGTGAACTTTGTAATGATAGAGGCTGAAACCTGTTGGAAACATTGGCTCAAAGGAAAACGGGCCTGTAGACCTTCTAACAGACCAACAGAGCAACTTCCTATGATGTGAGGGGTGGAGTAGATACTCTCTGCCCGGGATACATACTCAGCCTCTAGAAACTCAAGGAGTGAAATGGATTTCTTTGAGTCATAAAGGGGTGTGTGTGTGTGTGTGTGTGTGTGTGTGTGTGTGTGTGTGTGTGTGTGTGTGTGTGTGTGTGTGTGTGTGTGTGTGTGTCAGTATGTGACCTGGAAACCAGATAAAGGGGTGTGTGTGTGTGTGTGTGTGTGTGTGTGTGTGTGTGTGTGTGTGTGTGTCAGTATCACAGTGACCTGGAAACCAGAACATCTTGAGTTGTCAGCTACATCTTAGGAGAACAGTGGCAGCTGCTGCTGGAAGAGGCTGAGGAAGGAGGGATACTGTTCAAGTACGTAGGCACAGGCAGCTAGGCCAGGAAGGAGGGAGGCCCAGAGGTGGAAATTAAGTATTGGGGATGTGGGTGGGGGTAGGGAGTTATATGAAAGACAGAGAATGTGAGGTACTATACCATATCCTGATTTAGCATATCTGGATTTATATGCTTATAAATTTATAGAATGTCTGGGGTAGATTTCAATTCTATATTTTAAAAAATACCTTCAGGAATATTGCATAAGGCTATGCTTAATAATTTGTCCCAAAGTTAAATAAGGAGTGACCAAGGAGTGTGTCATGAATCTCAGACCCCTCAGGCTGGAATTTCTATCCATTTCCTAGTGGACTTTGATATACATGCTAAGATGAGGAGAACCTCATGGTCTCCTGTATCAAAATTGACAGCCTGGGATTCAGACCTTGGAAGCTCTCATCGCAGATGCAGATGGCGCCGGTCGTGCAGTATCCGTGCCCGCTGCAGAGCTTGGGGCAAGCCTCTCCAATGTACACGTGGTCAATTGCCCAGCTTTGCTTCTCAGTTTCTTCTCCCTTCTGGATCCAGCGGAACTGTGTCGCACTGAAAGAACCACAGAGAGCAGAAGGGGTTCAGTAGGTTGTTACTTCCATGGCTGCGTCCTGCCTCCAGCCTATCTGGGAGAGGGGACTATTTATGAGAAAAGGGCTTCCCAAATGTCTTCCTGAAGCACCCTGCTGGCAGAGGTGAGAGAACTTGTATTTCTTAGACTCGGGGAGTATAACCCAAAATGCCATTCTGGAAACTTGTATCTTCTCTGAAAATTTCATGTGAATTTCCTATTCTAGTCCATAATAAATCTGTGTTCATTTTTCCTATAAAGGTGTATCATTTTCCAAATCTTTGAGTAAACCAAATCTGCTCTAGGAAGATTGCACTCCATTGTATTTATCCTGCAGCTTTGTGTAACCTGTCAGCCCTACACACCCAACTGGTATTTGTATCTGGATGAGAAGCGCAGCCTTTGGGAGGGCAGAACACTGGGGCAAAACTGGTGCCAATGCCAGTCTTGGATTAGGGTCTGTCATTCAGGGCCTGTGATTGAGTTTGGTACATGCTATGGTATTAAGTCAAAGGAAATCTGAGATCTCTGAATCATTTACAGACAAACTCCAATTTCCCCTGGGACATGCAGTTGCCATTTGGGGGCATGGGTTGGTGACAGGAGGGAAAGAAGATGGGAGAGAGCACCAGGGCTGCATGTAAAGCTCTGGCTCACACTGTCAGTTGTTTTCAGCTCACTGCATGAACTCTGTAGAGAGGCCAGATAATTTCACAAAGTTTACCTTAATTTGCAACCTACCTGGAGGAGACATGGTCAGGCAGCTGGATGGTGATTCTTTTCCAGCTTGAGCTGTTGACAGAGTTGTAGATGGTGGCTTCATGGAACTGGAAAGGGGAGCAGCCAATGCTGTTAGAAGAGGAAGGAAGGCACTGGGTCTGTACAAGCTGCCAGGAATCTGATCTGCAGAAACCAGAAGGCTTTGTTAGACAAATTGTAAGAGAAACATATAATCTGTCTAATGTCAAGGTAATACTTTGTGGTCAGGTTAAATTAAAATATTTGTATATGAGTTTCCTGTCTTCTATATACATTTATAATTACAGATTATAAAAAAATTAAAATATTTTCAGAAATATTCTGACTCTTTAAAAGCACACGGAAAACAGAATAAAATAATAGCATGCATAGCAATGAATTCTGGTGGATTCTTCCTACTGACATTGTTACTAGAAATATACCTGGAGTTGACTGACAAAATTGTCCGTCTCCTCAAACTTAATGTAATTAGTGTTTAAAGGTGATAGTGGGAGGGCTATTAACCCTAATAAGGTAACTGAACTATGTCAGACTTTTATTCAATACTGCTAATATGCTTTAGAAGAGGTGACTCTGGCTGGTGCATATTCAGATCATTCAAAGTTTTTGTTAGAGGTAGCTGAAAATGAGTAACATGAATAAGAGAGTTCCACTCTGAGGACAAATGTAGTGCTTTGCTTATTTTGATAAAATTTAAAATACAGAGTTTCTTGGTGGCAGCCTTGTATGAAAATTGATTTTTTTTGGTTTGAAGGAAAATTTTGAAAATAAGACATATGTATACATTTTGTACAAGTGAAATTTATATAAAAATATGTATGAACTGCCACTTTTAGGATATAAGGTTATTCCTCTGTAAGCAACTGCCCTAACCTGTAATTCCCAGCACTCTGGGAGGCCGAGGCAGGCGGATCACCTGAGGTCAGGAGTTCAAGACCAGCCTGACCAACATGGAGAAACCCTGTCTCTACTAAAAATACAAAATTAGCTGGGTGTGGTGGCACATGCCTGTAATCCCACCTACTCAGGAGGCTGAGGCAGGAGAATCGCTTGAACCCAGGAGGCAGAGGTTGCGGTGAGCTGAGATCCCGCCACTGCACTCCAGCCTGGGCAACAAGAGCAAAACTCTCTCTCTCTCTCTCTCACACACACACACACACACACTCACACTCTCACGACAACCATTTGGATTGGGTATTCAAGTTTGGAGATAATGTTAAAAATTATTTCACAAACCTTGCATCCTTAGTGTATTCCAACATTACAGAATGAAGGTCACCGCAAGAAGTGGCTTCACAACCCACCACAATCTAAAACAAATGTAAACAATCAATACACAGGTAAGATTAGATGATATTGAATCCCATTAATTAAAAATCCCATCCCGCCATTTATTACTCTGACAGGTAATATTCAGAGAAGCTTTTACAGAGCAGCCTGCTGGGATACCAAGAATACATTCTTTTGGATTCTGTTATAGACGTTCAATTTTGCATGGAGATGAAAATTAAGGTTTTAAAAGTTACATTTCTATTCACTAAATTAGTATAATGCATTAATCACAGATCTGGGTAAGATAAATTGGCCAAAAAGAAAGTAACATTAGCCGAATTTATAGACAGAAACTGTAAGTATCACTGATTCAAAACATTTTCATTGATAGCCTAACTTTCTTGATTGTTACTATTAAATTTTTATTTGGAATTAAAATCAACAATTTTAATTACTTAATATTTGTTCTTGGGGTTTTCTGTATTTCCGTATGAATGAAAGCTTTCCATATTATATGCAATTAAATGTTTGAATCAGTAATACATAAATGCTATAAAAATTTGGTGATTCAAATTTAAGTCCTAATCATCTATTTAATCAAGTCCTATTTCAGCACTGATAACTAGGGAAGGTTAGTGCTAAAAATTTCAGGCCATACAGTCATGAATAAAACAACTCTAAATTCAGAGAGAGAATAAGAAGCATAATGATAGTGGGAATCATAAAAGACACAAATATAATGCTGTGGTGCTTCAAAGGAGATAGCATTTGATTAAATGGATTAGAAAATAATCAGATAGGGTACATGCAAGCTGCCCCTGAAGACTGGGAAGAGTGTGAGAGGTAGAAATAGGAAAAAGATATTTAGGTGAAAGAAACAGTGTGAGTGAAGACAAAGTAGGGAATCGTGGTGGCACATCCAGAGCACAGCATATAGCATGTTTTGGTCCAAGTATAGCATATATGAAATATTCAGAGATGAGGTTAGAATGGTCGGTTGAATTTGGCAGACCAGAAGCTGTAGCCTAAGGTGTTTGACCTTAATTTGATAAGTGGGAGAGTCATTAAAGGTTTCTGAGCAGTGGAATAATGTGCTGCTTAGAGATATGCTTTATAAAGATCAATCTGACTGTGATGTCAAAGACACATAGGAGTGGAGAGAGACTGGGAGTGAAAAGAGTACTTAGTCAACTATTGATTTAGTTAGGGCCAGAACAGAGGTGGTGATAGTGCAAACAGAGAAGATTGGATGGATACCAGGAACATTGGAAAGTAGAATTCAAAGGATGTAGTCACTAGATATGATTAGATATGAAAAGTGAAAAATCAAAGCATAGTCGAACATTTCAAGTTGGTTACTAGGTGAATGGTGGTGCCATCGAGAGAAACAGGAAAATCAGAAAGAGGAGTTGGTATGGTGAGGGAAGATATTAAGTGCACTGTTAGACACATTCAGTTGAGGTGCCAATGTGCACAAAGGTGTAGACATGTGTAGGGGCTATTACAAATATTGAATTAATTGTTAGCCAGTCAACATTGGATGTGCAGATTTGAAATTTGCTCTTCAAGATATGATTCTTGAAGCTAGATGATTGGATACAATTCCTGACGGTGAGAAGGTCTATGGAGAGAGAAGAAAGTTGATACATACTGAGAAATGCTGACATTTAGAGGGCTAAGGGGAGAAAAGCCATAAGAAGATAGTAGATATCAAAGAGGTAAAAGGAGAACCAGCAGAGAACCCAGAAGCCTAGGGGAAAGATAACTCCACAGGTTGAAGAGGGCGAGAATAACAGTGTCAAATGGTGTAGAGAGGAAAGGGAAGATGGGGATACGCAAAAGCTGTTGACATTGGGTACAGTAAGACTCTGGTGACTTTCAAGTATGTAGTTTTAGTGATACTTTACTGAATTTTTGAGGATAAACTCCCTGTTTTTCCTAAGGAAATTGCCTTGGTTAGAGAAAGAGAGACCCAGTCTCTTCAGTGCAGTGACCTCTGTTACAGAAGTAACAAAAGAGGAGGCTCCAGTCAACTCAATCAAATATAATGCCTTGGATCTGGGCCACAACGTTAACGTGGTAGAGGGAAAATCTTCACTCTTAAGGAACACGGCTTAGAAACAGAGGAAGTATAACACTTCTTCATATCACTAAGTTAAGACTAGTCCTGAAGGAATGGTAGCATTTGGGGAGCTTGCCTTACCCTCTAGTCTCTGAAGGGGAGTTTAACATAGAGCTGAGGCAAAAAGCAAATACATTTTTATTTCTGCTAATAAAGATTTTCACTATTAACTGTCATTGTAGTATATCAAAAAAGGGTATTAGAATAACTGATGTCTTTAAAATGACCTAGTAATACAATGCATTTCTGTAATGGCTTTGTGTGTGTGGGATAGGGTCTTGTTCTGTTGCCCTAGCTGGAGTGCAGTGGTGGGATCATAGCTCACTGTAACCTCCAACCCCTGGGCTCGAGTGATTCTTGTGCCTAGCTTCCTGAGCAGCTAGGACTACAGGTACATCCCACCATGCCCAGCTAATTTTTTTTTTTTTTTGTAGAGACAGGGGTCTTGCTATGTTTCCCAGGCTGGTCTTGAACTCTTGGCCTCAGAGATCCTTCCTCCTCAGCCTCCCAAAGTGCTGGGATTACAGGTGTTTGCAATAGATATATATCAATTGATATTGCTTTGCCTTTCTCTGAGTGTCTATTAATTATATCTTCACTTACATCCTGTATGAATCAAGTATTCAGTTTAAAATATTTGAGAGTTCTCCTTAATTATTTGAGGATTTAGGAAGTTCCAACAAGACTAATGTCATATAGGCATATGAAATGAGAGACACAAGAAAATAGAAAGATATACTGAAAAAAAATAGATGGAGAAAAAATGGCTCAATGCACATAATAGGCATGGAGTAAGAGAAAGAGGCAGAGAGAGAGAGAGAGAGAGAGAGAGAGAGATGATACAGGAAGCGAAGGGAGAGAGCCAGAATTGTGCAACATAAAAAGGAGATAGTGTTACAGAGAGCTAGAAGTAGGCAGTCTCCTATTTGAGCTTTTAATTTACAAGGTTAGGGAGACTGAAATCCAGATTACATATATAAGATGGAATATATTCAGTTGGTGTAAAAGTAATTGCAGTATTTGCCATTAAAATGAATGGCATTAAAAGTAATTTTTTTTTTTTTTGGAGACACAGTCTCGTTCTGTCACCCAGAGTGCAGTGGTATGATCTCGGTTCACTGCAACTTCTGCCTCTCAGGTTTCAGCGATTATTATTTCTCAGCCTCCCGAGTAGCTGGGATTACAGGTGTGTACTACCACGACCGGCTAATTTTATTTTATTTATTTTTTTTTGTAGAGACAAGGTTTTGCCGTGTTGGCCAGGCTACTCTGGAGCTCCTGGCCTCTTGGCCTCAAGTGATCCTCCCGCCCCAGCCTCCCAAAGTGCTGGAATTATAGGCGTGAGCCACCGCACTCAGCCTGCAATTACTTTTGCACCAGCCTAATAGTTACATTTCTTGCTGTGTCCCAACATTTTCAGGGATTTCATCTATCCTCAAAAAATCATACTTGAATAAAGGTCTTTGCAAAAGATGACCTCTTTTATTCATAAGATAAAGTCTCTTTTAATGAATAATATCAGTCATTTCCTTAAAGTTGTCTGAATAAACATTCTCCCCCGGGCCCCAAATGCAATGCTACTTTCTGTTTTAAAGAGTCACTTTTCCTTACTTTAAACTGCATCATGTATCCTGGCTGTATAATGAGTTCTCGGGAGGAGAGAGCATTGTGAGTCTTGTCCTTCTTTTTATTTGGCCAATAGAGGTGGAAGGATGGATTGCCACAAAATCCTGCTGTTCTTACAGCATTAGGGTAAAAACTCCAGTTTTCTTCATGGGAAGTGCCTTCTGTTAAGGAAAATTGGAAGCAATATGGCATGTTATTCTCTTGAGGAAAATTGGAAGCAATATGGCGTATTATTCTCTTGAACTGATTGATTTATTGTTGAATTCTTTATAAATTTTTATACTCTACTAGCTTTCTGCTTACACTTTAGGATTTTTATTTTATTTAACTGGGATAATGCATAAATCCAACATGAGAAATCAAACTTAGACAAGACTATTAAATGGTAGTATAATGATTACCGTACTTTTAAAATGTAATTGCTAGTCTAGGTAACTTAGCACTGAAAAGTTCTTGATATACTTCGTCAGCCAGTGCATTAAGTATTTCTGTGACACATTAATCACTAAAGAAACTAAAATTATTTGGGAGTATTGAAATTTCAAATTATATTTAAAGCCAGACATTGTGCCTTTAACAGGATTTATTGAATTCTCAGTGGACATTTCAACAGGCAGCCAACTTTGAAGATTTATAAACCATTGGGCAAAATAACAGCTAACATTTGTTGAGCAGGAGTATGGGCTAGGCATTCTTATAAATGCTTTTCATGTGCTAATGTATCTGAAGACATAAGCAGAAAAATGGCTTACAGGAAAGAAAATTGTTCAATGTCTTGTTTCTTACCATCATCAAAAGTGTCCACCAATTGGCTGGGATTGATTTCTGCTCCACCAATCAAAATATTGTCCAGTGCCCACTGAGCACGCTCCACCCCAGAGACCACAATTCCATTGCTGATCACAAAAGGCTGCCACCAACGAAGTCGAGTTGTGTTGGTAAGTGCATCTTCAGGAAGAAGTATGTAGTCATGTCTAACAGAAATGTATTTCTGGTAATCCATCTCATGGAGCAAAGTCCAGGTAATTCCTATAACAACAAATATACCAATATATCTAGAATCTCCTGCCTCCTGATAAACCACCAGTATACTTCAGATACTGTGAACTTCCCAGAGAAATTTTCAACCAGCAAATGACAACTGAGTTTGCTGACTTTGATGTTAGGTATTCACTACTTATAAATACTGTTTCTGTATGAGGCTAATGATATGAGGGGAAGGGTATTTCGAAAGAGTTGGCCAAAATAAAAACACTGAAGTAAAAATTAGTTATGTTTTGCTTTTAAAATTTAGTTCTAAATTCTTATTTCTCAGAAATGAGATATACCTATGTTTTACATGTTTTTGGCAATAGCTTTCAGTATTAAAATAGTTATTGTAATTTTATGCAATTTTGTAATTATTTGGACTGGTATAAAGTTTATCTCTTCTTGCTTGATAAGATTGCAGGTGGGATGTTTAGTTACTTAAGAAAACATCCTTCAAATACCTTAAAATACTTCAGAGTCATCTGTTAATCAGCTAGTTATTAAGAATGATATCTATCTGCTAAAGTAGATTTTTCTAAAGACACCATGGTATTACTGGTCTCATTTTAGCTACTTCAAAATAAAACAGAATTCTATTAAAATATTCTATAACAAACTCACAAAATCAGACTTTTTTTTCACAATTTTTAAAGATTTCTATAGATTATAGCATTTACTACATGTTTACATATAAGCTTTTAAAAATGCTTTAAAGTTTTAAAAATGATCTTTTACTTGGAAATCATACAAAATGCATTTCTTAATTGTATCACTCAAGCTTCAGTAAAGCACAGAGGTTGTTTATTCATAAAGTTTGGACTTTATTTTTTAATGTGGTTTCTCTCTTGTCCCCTTTTTGCATAACACAGAAGTCACTTGTACAGTACATGTAATACAAACAAAATCTGTAGCTTTTTCTTTGTGAGTTTCACAATTGAAACTGTGAAGTCGGCAAAGCTTTGCAGAGACTTTTCTGAGGGTGTTGGATGGAATTTGGGAATCTGCTCCAAGGTGTGGTTTTCACCCCTGACACGTGCCTCCATCGGTAGAGTAGTCCAACAGCACGCCTTCCTTCCGGCAGATGGGACGATGGCAAGAGGTCATGTTGTTCTCACTCCCAATGCGCCCCCAGTATTGCAGGAACCTGAATGCAAGCACATTTTATCCATCAGAATAATTCATTAGAACAAATACTCTACTCAAGTCCTGGATAATTTCTTCCATACAAGTGTTCCTTGCTTTGGGACCAATTTGCTATGTTGCAATAGAAATAACAAAAAATTGACTTACTTTGCACCTCGAAGATCCAAATCTTGTGTAATCGCTTGTCTCACAGTAGATCCCCCAAAATAGAGTGCAGTGTCCTCAGCAAGAATTCCACACTCAGTGCAAGTACTTCCACCTTCTAAGGACATCCATAAGTCAGGTTTGATTTCTTCACTGTCAAAGCGTTCCTTCAGGAAAGTCTGGAAAAAACATAAGCCAGATGTGGTCAAGAAAACAACTTCAGATAACTATGGAATATTTAAGACAATACAGAGTGATATCTTGGACTTAAAAAAAATAGAGCTGATTTCAAATGCTTTTCAAAGATGTTCAAAAAAATAACAGGCTATTTCCACAATGTTCTTTTCTGTCATATATTGAAAATCATTTAAACTGCCCAAATAATGTTTAATAATTGAAATTTAAAATAACTGTAAAGTTGACTATATCAATTTTTTTTTTTTTTTTTTTTTTTTTTTTTTTTTTTTTTTTTTTTGAGACGGTCTTGCTCTGTCACTTGGGCTGGAGTGCAGTGGCACAATTTCGGCTCATTGCAGCCTCTGCCTCCCGGGTTCAAGCTATTCTCATGCCTCAGCCTCCTGAGTAGCTGGGATTACAGGTGTGTGCCACCATACCTGGCTATTTTTTGTATTTTTAGTAGAGATGGGGTTTCACCATGTTGGCTACGCTGGTCTCGAACTGCTGACCTCAAGTGATCTGCCCACCTCCGTCTCCCAGAGTGCTGCAATTACAGGTGTGAGCCACCATGCCTGGCCATATTATAGTAACACTTCTATTTGTAAAAAGTTATTTAAGCATATACCCCCAAATATGTATATTTGTTTATATAGTATATAAAAGTATTATTGTAATGTATTATGAAACATGCCAAAAAAAAAAAAAAGGAAATTTGAAAGCAATAAGATAAAATATAAACATGCAATCCAGCACTTTCCCACCAACATTCCCCAATAGATTGTCCTGGTGTGTGTGCCCTCACTTTGGAGACTGCCTGAGGCAGCCAAGATCCTTCAGCTCTAGCACAGAGTGAACCCTGAAGGTCTATATGGTTAGGCAGGGACACTTGAAATCAAATCTCTCTATATAAAGTCAAAAGAAAGTAAACTTTAGAAGGCAGTTTGAAAGATGTTTCACCTGTTTATCAGGGCCAAGTTGTAGGGCGACAAGTACTCAAAATCTAGAATAAAATATTTTTTCCCTGGATCTCCAGTTTATCCTTGTAACTGAGAATGACTGACAACCAGGAAATCTATTTTTTAGAGAGTGTACAAAGTATAAAGGTTCGTGGCTACATTTTATGTAAAATTTACTTATCTCCTCACAGTCAAGGTCTTAATTTCCCCATTCATTCTGTCCACAGTACTTTCATTTTATCCATAATGCAGATTTGTATTAGGTAGAGACACATTTTTTCTTGTTTAAAATGATGAAAAGATATCATAAAGGCAATTTGTTCTAGTTGCAGTTGCAATAGCTGTATACAGAAAAACCTATATTTTTTCATTTAAGGAGCGTTCTATCTTACTGTGTAGTTAAAATGATTTAAACAGTTTCTTAAACTTAGAAGATAATTCTATAGTTAAAGATATACAGTCAAATGTCAGTCTGACGTCATCCCACTAATGGATAGCAAATGAATATGTTTTATAACTGAAGGTTTGTAAGAAAACAAGTGTTAGAAGAAATGCGTGGTTAACCACATAAACTATCATTAGAAGATTTTAATCAGGGTTTATAGTTTTATAGATTTGTACAATTTCTTATCCAACTGAGGAATACTAATAAAATTTGAGTGCTCATGAAAGAAATTAGATTTTCAAAAGTTTATTAATTATCTGTGGTATATAAAGCTATGTTTTCCCTGTGGTAACCTCATTTGTTAATAATGTACTTACATCTTCAGACACAAATGAGCATTGTTCCAATTTTATTTAAAAAATGTTCAATTCCATAGTTGAAGTATTAGAACAAACACAAATGACAGAACAGATTTGGTTTACATTGTTGCCTTTCATATGTTGGATTTCAATCACTAGGAATTTTGCTTTTTTTAGCCGAGTCATTTATCTATTATTGTAATGACAAATGCACTATGTTTATTCACAGAATTAGAGTACATATATGGCAACTGTGTTGGGTAACTATTTGCTTTGCATATTAAATAATGATGTAACAGCTAAAGCTTTCAAAAATGACCTCTCCATTCTTAATACACAACCCCATTTCAGTAGTCAACAAATCAGAACATAGAATTTTCTAAACAATTCAGGTACTGTTTAGGCCTTTTTGAAAATTTGGTCTTTTGTGATAATGTATATTATCTGCTTTATTTCATAACAACAGTAACAATAATATCCTCCTTCAAATAGTGCATCAGTTGAAAAAGTGAAGTAAAAAAGGCTTAATATTGACTTTATAAAGAGTCTGCTTAAGAAAAAAAAAAAAAACCCAGAGTATTTATCATTTGTAATCCGTACAGTCTGGCTCATTTTATGAATTGGATAAACTGTACTAGAACTTGATCCTAATATTCTTGTACTTAGGAAGCATTTTTAAAGTTTCTATTCAAATGATTTTATTTCCTGGGGGACCCAAAGGACATTGTTATAGATTATGTCTCATATATAAGTTGGTTCCTAGGCATGGCCCATGATGTGAGTAATGCTTCTGTCCAGAGCTTTACCCTTACCTTCAGAGTGTGGGTCAAGTAGCAGTTTGGCCCTGAGTATCCCGGATCACAGATGCACTGTTCCCTTAAGCAATCTCCATGGCCCCTGCAGTTGTCCAAGCATCCAGGGCCCAGGTAGAAATTATCGATTGCCCACTGCATGTCTGAGTACTTCTGATAGAACCTAAACCTCACTGGACTATTGACAATGCAAAAGCAAAGGAGTGAAAAACAAAAGTTAACTTTATTTAGGTCCATTGTCCTGCATGTGTATTCAGTACTCAAGAGAAAAAACATTTAAGACACTCTTACTAGATGAAACAGGTTAATAAAAAATGTTTGCTGAGCACTTTTATCTTTCTAGTAATGGAACTTTCAAGCTGGTTTTATTTAAATTTCAGAATATCGGGGCAAACTTGCACAACAAAGTTAAAATCAGTGGAATCTCTGTGTCCAGAAATAGAAATATTTAAATATACAAATCTGTAACTTTCATAAATCAGGTTTCTTCTGAACTGGAGTTCTGTGGTCATGACGCAATTTAGATTCACTAATTTCATTCCTGAAATTGTACAGAAGGTGAGTGACGCCTTTGACAAGAGCCTTGTCAGCATACACACAGCCCTCAGGCCGTTGGGAGGCAGCATTTTCTGAATTCCCTGAAGACAATCAATATTCTCAGAGTAACTGTGCTAATTACAAAACAATTTTGAAAGGCTTATATTAAAGGACATTTTCTCTGAGATTTTAATTTCATCTTTGTTCTTCTCTGTCTTCTGGGGGGAAAAAAACAAGCCTCATAATTATCCTTATATTAAAATATGCCATGCTGTTTTGGTTTAAAGAGTCCAGAGTACATGAAGGAACTTTCTGGGGTGATATAAATGTTCTGTACCATGTTTTATGTGGTGGTTACGTGGGTTGCACAACAGTAAAAACTCATTGATCTGAATAATTAATTAAGATGTATGTATTTTACTGAATGTAAATTATACCTCATTATTACAAAAAGAGAGAGAATGGGAGGGGAAAATGAGTCTATGATAGACATTATGGTGGTTCCCCAGCATCCATTTCGCCCCAGATAATCCATGAAATGATCATTGTAATATCACTTTCCTAACTATTGAGTGGCTAATTGGTACCAATGGGATGCAAGGTGGTGCTTGTTCTGGCTGTCTGGGAACAAAAAGCAACTATTTTTCTTTCTCACTGGACATAAGTACGGAAGCATCCTGCCCCAGTTCTCTGGCTGCCATCTCATGTTCAATTGCAAAACCAGCCGGAGAGAGCAGAGTATGGCGCCAGTGCTGTGGACAGCAGACATTCTCTTAAGAGAATAAGGCAGAACAGTGTCCCTGAAGACACCGTTCCACTTACAAATCAACCAACCCTAGAGTTCATTTATCTTTGGATTCATTCATTATAGATACAACAAATTTTGAGCTGGTTTGAATTGGGTTTTCTGTTCCTTGCAGCTGAAAGCATCCTGATTTAGTTCCTTAGTATGTTAATTGAATAAGCTCTTTAGATACATTCCAGAAAACCATGAGTGGTAATAATAATATCTATGGGACACTGGGAAATCTGTGTGTAAGCACTTTATTCAAAGGCTCTGTATGTTTCACAAGAAGATTCATTTAGTCAGACCATCTGATTAATACAGTTGAGGTGCACCTGTTGTTTTCCTTTGTGTATCTTTCCCCCTACTTTTAAAGTAGAAGATAAATCTTTAAGGAATTGCCTTAAATTAATATATCCACAGACTTTGCAGAGCAAGGTGTAATTACCTGTGCTCATCACTGGTCCAGGCTGATTACCTCTCACTGCAGGATCAGAACTTAATGCTTTGGTAAGAGGAAAATGGATCCTGTAAGTCACACTGGTAGAAATAGCATGATGAGTTAGGATTTGCTCCTGGCTCTGTCTATCATGGAATGATAAGGCAATAATGTGGAAAGTATGTAGTGCACAGCGGTCCACAGTCTACAAGGTTGAGAAGGTAGGGTACACCTTTTCATCTGGCTCCAAGGCCATAATTATTGCTCTGTTCCCATTTGAGGTGTGGAAAATAGAAGAGTCTGCGAAAGCACATTTTGCCAAGTCTGAGGATTACAAATTGAGGTCTGAAGTTAGCTCATCATGGAAGTTATGATGAAAGTCACCAATTAAAGAACCTTTAGAGTTAGGGAGAAAGAAAGCACTTTTCCCACAAATACACATAATTTTAGGCTTGACAACAGTGTACCTAATGGGCTTCTGGATGCTTGGAACCAAGCTTTGTTTTGGTTTTCTACTTACTTTCCCACTAAGCTTTCAGGAAGTGGGTAGGTGATCCTTTTCCACCCTTTAGTTGGGAAGAATACAGATGGCTGAGAAACAGTTCCAGAGCATTTTGGGTCAGCAGGCAAGCACTGAGGGACCAGATAATTCCAGCTCACACCAAAGTCAGTAGAATACTGCACATGAATTTGATTCTGGGCAATTTTTTCAGACACCTTACATCCAACAGAGATCTAATAAACAGAAAAGCAAGATCAAGGTATTAAAACTATATGATTCTTCTCCAAGGACTTGGCAACAAAAAAGCTGCTGATCACTTGATACGCACGTTACCACATTCACCCTGTATTTTCAGATTCATTATTTGTTCTGCTAACGGACAGAGAAATGATTGCCCCAGGTGACAAATTATAGAAAGTGCCAAATATATTGTGTAGGGGGTTTGGAGAGAAACTTAGACCCCATGCTTCTGCCATGCTGGCTGAATGCCTTGGAAGGCCTGGGCTCACTCCTACAAACTGTTAGTTGTGCTAATGGTCTGGCACTTCTATTTGGCAGAATACTTAACCAAGAAGGACTGCTAACAGCTTTACCAATTTTACTATTTTATTGTATAATTTATGACTCTTAATACAACACTTTCAACTACAAGTAAGATGAAATAATAACTGAAGGTAGTTTAAACAAGGCACAGCACCCTTCATTGATGGTGATAGCCATGATGTGACATTGCTGTTATTACAGTGGGATTTAGGTAGACAGAATAAATTGGTTCACATAAAATCTTGGCCTAAATATTAGCCCAAGTTGATGTTGACATTAATGCTAATCATGCCTTTGTTTTCCTTTTTTTTTTTTTCTCCAGAAACATCCAAATGTTCTTGTAAAAAAAAAAAAAAAAAAAAAAGTAGAGGCTGGGGGCCATGACTCACGCCTGTAATCCCAGCACTTTGGGAGGCCGAGGTGGGCGGATCACGAGGTCAGGAGTTCGAGACCAGCCTGACCAACATGGTGAAACCCTGTCTCTACTAAAAATAAAAAATTAGTCGGGCATGGTGGTGTGCACCTGTAATCCCAGCTACTCAGGAGCCTGAGGCAGGAGAATTGCCTGAACCCGGGAGGCGGAGGTTGCAGTCAGCCAAGACTGTGCCACTGCACTCCAGCCTGGGCAACAGAGTGAGACTCCGTCTCAGAAAAAAAGGTCTTATTTAACCTAAATTTCTAAGTTATAGTTTGTATTTATGGAGAGATGGGTAAGAGGGAAAAAATGTAAAAATAACCATTATAGTTTTAATCTTCTCTTGATGAAACAAATTGCCTAAGTCATAATGATTTAACTCAGGGAGTTATAATCAGTATCCTACATTTTTATTGTTGATATTTTTATTAGTATTTAATCCCAAGCAGGAACACATTTACTCTTATAAAAGTTTCAATTTGAGAGAGAGCTGGCAAGATGGCCGAATAGGAATAGCTCCTGTCTGCAGCTCCCAGCAGGATCAATGCAGAAGGCTGGTGATTTTGGCATTTCCAACTGAGGTACCCGATTCATCTCATTGGGACTGGTTGGACAGTGGGTGCAGCCCACAGAGGACGAACTAAAGCAGGGTGGGGTGTTGCCCCACCCGGGAACTGCAAAGGGTCAGGGAATTTCCCTTTCCTAGCCAAGGGAAGCCGTGAGTGACTGTACCAGGAGGAACAGTGGACTCCGGCCCAGATACTGCGCTTTTCCCCACAGTCTTTGCAACTGGCAAACCAGGAGATTCCCTCCAGTGCCTGGCTTGGCGAGTCCCAACCCCACGGAGCCCAGCAAGGTAAGATTCACTGACTTGAAATTCTCACTGTTAGCACAGCAGTCTGAGGTGGAACTGGGATGCTCAAGCTTGGTGGGGGGAGGGGCATCCGCCATTACTGAGGCTTGAGTAGGCGGTTTTCCCTTCACCATGTAAACAGCCACCCAGAAGTTTGAACTGGGTGGAGCCCACCTCAGCTCAGAAAGGCCAATTGCCTCTTTAGATTCTTCCTCTCTGGGCAGGGCATCTCTGGAAAAAAGGCAGCAGCGCCCAGTCAGGGACTTACAGATAAAACCTTCATCTCCCTGGGACAGAGCTCCTAGGGGAAGGGGTGCTGTGGGCACAGCTCAAGTAGACTTAAACATCCCTGCCTGACAGCTCTGAAGAGAGCAGCGGTTCTCCCAGTACAGCATTTGAGCTCTGATAAGGGACAGACTGCCTCCTCAAGTGAAACCCTGACTCCTGTGTATCCTGATTGGGAGACCCCTCCCAGTAAGGGCCGACAGACACCTCATACAGGACAACTCCGCTGACATCTGGCGGGTGCCCCTCTGGGATGAAGCTTCCAGAGGAAGGAACAGGCAGCAATCTTTGCTGTTCTGTAGCCTCTGTTGGTGATACCCAGGCAAACAGGGTCTGAAATGGACCTCCAGCAAACTCCAGCAGAGGGGCCTGACTGTCAGAAGGAAAACTAACAAACAGAAAGGAATAGTATCAATACCAGCAAAAAGGAGGTCCACTCATAAACCTCATCCAAAGGTCACCAGCATCAAAGACCAAAGGTAGATAAATCCACGAAGATGGGGAGAAACCAGCACAAAAAGGCTGAAAATTCCAAAAGCCAAAATGTCTCTTCTCCAAAGGATCACAACTCCTCGCCAGTAAGGGATCAAAATGGGATAGAGAATGAGTTTGATGAATTGACAGAAGTAGGCTTCAGGAGGTGGGTAATAAACTCCTCCAAGCTAAAGGAGCATGTTCTAACCCAATGCAAGGAAGCTAAAAACCCTGAAAAAAGGTTAGATGAATTGCTAACTAGAATAACCAGTTTAGAGAAGAACATAAATGACCTGATGGTACTGAAAAACACAGCACGAGAACTTCGTGAAGCATACACAAGTATCAATAGCCAAATTGATCAAGTGGAAAAAAGAATATCAAAGACTGAAGATCAAATCAATGAAATAAAGCGAGAAGACAACATTAGAGAAAAAAGAGTGAAAAGAAATGAACAAAGCCTCCAGGAAATATGGGACTATGTGAAAAGACCAAATCTATGTTTGATCGGTTTATCTGAAAGTGACGGGGAGAATGGAACCAAGTTGGAAAACACTCTTCAGGATATTACCCAGGAGAACTTCCCCAACCTAGCAAGACAGGCCAACATTCAAATTCAGGAAATACAGAGAACACCACAAAGATATTCCTCAAGAAGAGCAACCCCAAGACACATAATCGTCAGATTCACCAAGGTTGAAATGAAGGAAAAAATGTTAAGGGCAGACAGAGAGAAAGGTCAGGTTATCCACAAAGGGAAGCCCATCATACTAAGAGCGGATCTCTCTGCAGAAACTCTACAAGCCAGAAGAGAGTTGAGGCCAATATTCAACATTCATAAAGAAAAGAATTTTCAACTCAGAATTACACATCCAGCCAAACTAAGCTTCATAAGCGAAGGAGAAATAAAATATTTAACAGACAAGCAAATGCTGAGAGATTTTGTCACCACCAGGCCTGCCTTACAAGAGCTCCTGAAGGAAGACTTACATGGAAAGGAAAAACCAGTACCAGCCACTGCAAAAACATACCAAATTGTGAAGACCACTGATGCTATGGATAAACTGCATCAACTAACGGGCAAAATAACCATCTTGCATCATAATGACAGGATCAAATTCACACATAACAATATTAACCTTAAATGTAAATGGGCTAAATGCCCCAATTAAAAGACATAGACTGGCAAATTGGTTGAAGAGTCAAGACCCATCTCACGTGCAAAGACATCCATAGGCTCAAAATAAAGGGATGGAGGAATATTTACCAAGCAAACAGAAAGCACAAAAAAGAAGGGGTTGCAATCCTAGTCTCTGATAAAACAGACTTTAAACCAACAAAGTTCAAAAGAGACAAAGACCGGCATTACATAATGGTAAAGGGATCAATGCAACAAGAAGAGCTAGCTATCCTAAATATATATGCACCCAATACAGGAGGACCCAGATTAATAAAGCAACTTCTTAGAGACCTACAAAGAGACTTAGACTTCCACACATTAATAGTGGGAGATTTTAATACCCCACTGTCAGTATTAGATCAACGAGAATCAGCGAGACAGAAAATTAACAAGGGTATCTAGGACTTGAACTCACCTCTGGACCAAGCAGACCTAATAGACATCTACAGAACTCTCCACCTCAAATCAACAGAATGTACATTCTTCTCAGCACCACATCACACCACATAGTTTGAAGTAAAGCACTCCTCAGCAAATGTAAAAGAACAGAAATCATAACAAATTGTCTCTCAGACCACAGTGCAATCAAATTAGAACTCAGGATTAAGAAACTCACTCAAAACCACACGACTACATGGAAACTGAACAACCTGCTCCTGACTGACTACTGGGTAAATAACGAAATGAAGGCAGAAATAAAGATGTTCTTTGAAACCAATGAGAATAAAGACACAACATACCAGAATCTCTGGGACACATTTAAAGCAGTGTGTAGAGGGAAATTTATAGCACTAAATGCCCACAAGAGAAAGCAGGAAGGATCGAAAATCAACATCCTAACATCACAAGTAAAAGAACTAGAGAAGCAAGAACAAACAAATTCAAAAGCTAGCAGAAGACAAGAAATAACTAAGATCAGAGCGGAACTGAAGGAGCTAGAGACACGAAAAGCCCTTCAAAAAAATGAATGAATCCAGGAGCTGGTTTTTTGAAAAGATCAACAAAATAGACCACTAGTGAGACTAATAAAGAAGAAAAGAGAGAAGACTCAAATAGACGCAATAAAAAATGATAAAGGGGATATCACCACTGATCCCACAGAAATACAAACTACCATCAGAGAATACTATCAACACCTCTATGCAAATAAACTAGAAAACCTAGAAGAAATGAATAAATTCCTGGACACTTACACTCTCCCAAGACTAAACCAGGAAGAAGTTGAATCCCTGAAAAGACCAATAGCAGGCTCTGAAATTGAGGCAATAATTAATAGCCTACAACCAAAAAAAGCCCAGGACCAGATGGATTCACAGCCAAATTCTACCAGAGGTACAAAGAGGAGCTGGTACCATTCCTTCTGAAACTATCCCAAACAATAGAAAAAGAGGGAATCCGCCCTAACTCATTTTATGAGGCCAGCATCATCCTGCTACCAACACCTGGCAGAGACACCACAAAAAAAAGAAAATTCCAGGCCAATATCCCTGATGAATATCGATGCGAAAATCCTCAATAAAATACTGGCAAACCAAATCCAACAGCACATCAAAAAGCGTATCCACCAAGATCAAGTTGGCTTCATCCCTGGGATGTGAGGCTGGTTCAATACACAAGTCAATAAATGTAATCCATCACATAAACAGAAACAATGACAAAAATCCCATGATTATCTCAATAGATGCAGAAAAGGCCTTCGACAAAATTCAATAGCTCTTCATGTTAAAAACTCAGTAACTAGGTATTGATGGAATGTGTCTCGAGCTATTTATGACAAACCTACAGCCAATATCATACTGAATGGGCAAAAGCTGGAAGCATTCCCTTTGAAAACAGGCACAAGTCAAGGATGCCCTCTCTCACCTGTCTCTCCTATTCAACACAGTATTGGACGTTCTGGCCAGGGCAATCAAGCAAGAGAAAGAAATAAAGGGTATTCAATTAGGAAAAGAGGAAGTCAAATTGTCTCTGTTTGCAGATGACATGATTGAATATTTAGAAAACCCCATTGTCTCAGCCCCAGATCTCCTTCAGCTGATAAGCAACTTCAGCAAAGTCTCAGGATACAAAATCAATGTACAAAAATCACAAACATTCCTATAAACCAATAACAGACAAACAGCCAATTCATGAGTGAATTCTCATTCACAATTGCTACAAAGAGAATCAAATACCTAGGAATCCAACTTACAAGGGATGTGAAGGACCTCTTCAAGGAGAACTACAAACCACTGCTCAACGAAATAAGAGAGGATGCAAACAAAGGGAAAAACATTCCATGCTGATGGTTAGGAAGATCCAGTATTGTGAAAATGGCCATACTACCCAAAGTAATTTATAGATTTAATGCTATCCCCATCAAGCTACCATTGACTTTCTTCACAGAACCGGAAAAAACTACTTTAAATTTCATATGGAACCAAAAAAGAGCCCACATAGCCAGGACAATCCTAAGCAAAAAGAACAAAACTGGAGGCATCATGCTGCCTGACTTCAAACTATACTATAAGGCAACAGTAACAAAAACAACACGGTACTGGTACCAAAACAGATATATAGACCAATGGAACAGAATGGAGGCCTCAGAAATAACACCACACATCTACAACCATCTGATCTTTGACAAACCTGACAAAAGCAATGGGGAAAGGATTCCCTATTTAATAAGTGGTGTTGGGAAAACTGGCTAGCCATAAGCAAAAAGCTGAATCTGGATCCCTTCCTTACACCTTATACAAAAATTAAGATGGATTAAAGACTTAAATGTTGAGACCTAAAATCATAACCCTAGAAGAAAACCTAGGCAATGCCATTCAGGACATAAGTATGGGCAAAGACTTCATGACTAAAACACCAAAAGCAATGGCAACAAAAGCCAAAATTCACAAATGGGATCTCGTTAAACTAAAGAGATTCTGCACAGCAGAATAAACTATTATCAGAGTGAACAGGCAACCTACAGAATGGGAGAAATTGCAATCTATCCATTTGACAAAGGGCTAATATCCAGAATCTACAAAGACCTTAAAGAAATTTATAAGAAAAAAACAACCCCTTCAAAAAGTGGTCGAAGGATATGAACAGACAATTCTCAAAAGAAGACATTTATGTGGCCAACAAACATGAAAAAATGCTCATCATCACTGGTCATCGGAGAGATGCAAATCAAAACCACATTGAGATACCATCTCATGCCAGTTAGAATGACGATCATTAAAAAGTCAGGAAACAACAGATGCTGGAGAGGCTGTGGAGAAATGGGAATGCTTTTACACTGTTGGTGGGAGTGTAAATTAGTGCAATCATTGTGGAAGACAGTGTGGTGATTCCTCAAGGATCTAGAACTAGAAATACCATTTGACCCAGCAATCCCATTACTGGGTATATACCCAAAGGATTACAAATCATTCTACTATAAAGACACAGCACACGTATGTTTATTAAGGCACTCTTCACAATAGCAAAGACTTGGAACCAACCCAAATGCCCATCAATGACAGACTGGATAAAGAAAATGTGGCCACATATACACCATGGAATACTATGCAACCATAAAAAAGATGAGTTCATGTCCTTTGTAGGGACATGGATGAAGCTGGAAACCATCATTCTCAGCAGACTAATACAAGAACAGAAAACCAAACACCACATGTTCTCATAGGTGGGAGTTGAACAACAAAAACACTTGGATACAGGGAGGGGAACATCACATACTGGTGCCTGTCGGGAAGTGGGGGAGGGATAGCATTAGGAGAAATAACTAATGTAGATGACGGTTTGATGTGCAGCAAACCACCATGCCACATGTATACCTATGTAACAAACCTGCATGTTCTGCACATGTACTTCAGAGCTTAGAGTATAATAAAAAATATTTTAAAAAGTTTCAACTTGAAATACTTCAGAAATAAAATACTTTTAATCATTAAGCAATATATAGTTGAGTTGTATATTACTTTAATAGTAAATTTTACTTTTCAAAATATAAAGTCAATGAAATATGAGATTATCTTTTCTCTGATATTTTTGATTTGTTATATTGCTAATGTATGGTTGTTTATATAGCCAAGATCATAACATTTCACCTTGAATTGCATAATCCAGCCTTCAGTGGGAGTCAGGTCGTGGGTCACTGCATATACCTCCCGTCCGTCATGACTGCCACAGAGCATCACACCATCAGGGGACTCACAGAATCTCTCTACTGTGCAATCATCATGGAATAACCAGTGCTCATTCACTTAAAACAGAGAACAAATTTTTATGACAAATCTGTGACAAAAATACTTTAAGCAATACATAGAATTATTTTTATTTTTTATTTTTTATTTTTTTTTTCTTGAGACGGAGTCTCACGCTGTTGCCCAGGCTGGAGTGCAGTGGCGCGATCTCGGCTCACTGCAAGCTCCGCCTCCCGGGTTCCCGCCATTCTCCTGCCTCAGCCTCCTGAGTAGCTGGGACTACAGGCGCCCGCCACCGCGCCCGGCTAATTTTTTGTATTTTTAGTAGAGACGGGGTTTCACTGTGGTCTCGATCTCCTGACCTTGTGATCCGCCCGCCTCGGCCTCCCAAAGTGCTGGGATTACAGGCTTGAGCCACCGCGCCCGGCCATAGAATTATTTTAAGTAGAAACTGCTCATGTTGTATATACTCTATAGACAAAACACTAATGTAAACACATTGTTTCAGGAATGTAAATACTAGGAGGATTGCGATATATGCCCTTTGTCTGATATTAGTACACACACAACCATAGATATTAGTCTGCACATGAAAAAAAGCATATTGTATGCATTGTAAATGAAAAACAAAAGGAAATAACTAATTTTTTGACAGATATTTCACTTTTTAGGTAGCATATAAAGAAGGAGAGATAATTTTAATAACAGGATAGGAAAGAGGGTTCATTACTTCTATTCAAATTCTGAAAGTATTATCTGGGTAACTAAAAAGCTTGTAACGAATTTTTTTATAGCTTTATCGAGATATAATTGATATACAAAAATTACACATATTTAAAATATACATCTTGGCTGGGTATGGTGGCTCATGCCCGTAATCCCAGCACTTTGAAATGCTGAAGTGGGAGGATCGCTTAAGGCCAGCCTGGGCAACATAGCAAGATCCTGACTGCTGGAAAAAAAAAAATTAGCTGGTGTGGCAGTTCACACCCATAGTCTCAACTACTCAGGAGGCTGCTTGAGTCCAGGAGTTTAGGGCTGCAGTAATTTGTGATTGTGTCACTGCACTCCAGCCTGGGAAGCAGAGTGAGACCCTATCTCTAAAAAATTTGTTTTTAAAAATGAAATATACATCTTGATGACTTTGGAAATATGCACACCCTATGATACTATCACCACAAGCAAGGTACCAAATCGATCCATCACTTTCAAAAATTTCCTTGTATTCTTTTGTGTGTGTGTGTGTGTGTGTTTTTTGTTGTTGGGGGGTTGCTGTTTAGAACACCTCACAAGAGACATATCCTCTTAACATATTTTCAGTGCACAAGATCATCCTGTCAACCATAGACACTATGTCGTACAACAGATCTCTAGAACTTATTTCTTTTGCATGACAGAAACTTTATAGCTATTGAAAAAGTATTCCTCATTTCCCCTTTCCCCAGATCCTGGCAACCACCCTATTTAATTAGATAAACAAATGATTTTTGAGTTTAAGAAATGAGTTCATAACAAATGAGTTTATAACAAACTTGTTATAAAGGCTAATTTTAAGTCCTAAAATGTGAAGCCATATTTAATTTGGCCAAAAGTAAAATAAAATATTATTAAAGAGATTATTTAAGAAATTAGGATTCCAAGATAATACTGTTATAAATTTACCTTGGTAATGCTCTTAATATTTGATTATTTAGGTATGGATATTCAAGTATTCTGGATAAATATTTCTTTTAATAAGTCTTGACTCCTAAACCTGATTAACAGTTAACACTTTGAGGAAATGTACTCAGCAAAATACTACTGAAGGAATAGAGTTGGAAGAGTCTAAAGAAAACCTAAGTAGTAAGACTATGAATTGATTAATGCAGAGTACATCTTATGTGTTGATCCTCTCTCTCTCTCTCTCTCCCTCTCTCTCTCTGATTGTAAACTCACTTATGTAAACCATTATACAGGAAAAAAATAAATGAGTAATGAAGCAAAGTTCTGAACCAGATCTATGTAAGCAAATTTCAGTAACCTTCTTAAGAGAATATGACACTTAGTAGTGGTGAGGGACATTTTAAGCTTTTTCTGTTTACAAGTTTTTGTTTTTTTTTAAACAAGAGTGTTTCAAAGTAAATATCTGCTGTTATGTTATGCCACATAATATACTAATAAATGAAAGTGAAATTAACCTAAATATCCAGTATTATTGAGTATATAGCTACTAAAATTTTATATTCAAAGATATCTAAGGATATGAGGAAATGATAAGGATTTAATTATAAACAAAAAAAAGAAGCTATGACATATATAAGACTATAATTTTGTTAAAAATATGTTTATGTAAATGTACTCTAAGAATATATGCCAAAATATTGACAATGGTTATCCCCTGAGTGATTTTTATTTTCATCCTTATGATTTTATGTATTTTCTCAGTTTCACATTTTGAACATGTATACTTTTACAATAAAATATTAACTGAAATTAAAATTTTTAAAATTCTTCAAGTTTCGATTTTTTTTTTCCAGGACATGCTGTTCCTCCGGAAGATTCTTATCAGTCTTACTATTGTAAAAATGACTGTCCTTTCCATGCAAGATGCTAGGGGCTGAGCTGGGTGTGACAGAGTTCCACTGTCTGAATCAATACTGGCATAATAGTATATCTATCTTTACTGTTTAGATACATGTTAGTATGAGATATATAATGAATATCACTGCTTTGTCTGAAGATGCCATGTTTCATGTAGTATAACCAAATACATGGCATGGCAAAGATACATACTTAATACAAGACACCACTTTTTAAAAAGATGACCAGAATAGTGTCATGAAATGAAAACATTAAAAATGAGAGGATAGGCTGGGCGTGGTGGCTCATGCCTGTAATCTCAGCACTTTAGGAGGCCGAGATAGGCAGATCACCTGAGGCTAGGAGTTCGAGACCAGCCTCGCCAACATAGTGAAACCCCATCTCTACTAAAATTACAAAATTAGCTGGGCATGGTGGTGCATGCCTGTAATCCCAGCTAGTCTGGAGGCTGAGGCAGGAGAATTGCTTGCACCTGGGAGGAAGAGGTTGCAGTGAGCTGGGACTGTGCCATTGCACTCCAGCCTAGGCAAAATAATGAAACTGTCTTTAAAAAAAAAGAGAGGAGTACAAAGAGGTCCTTCCTGCTTCACCAGTATCGTTGAAAACCCCTATGGGGAATGAATGGTAACAAGCAAGACCTGGGACATGACCTAAGACATGAAATGCAAATGTGTCTGCCCTGTAGCAAAACAAAATACTTGTCTTCAGATATTAAAACAAATGACTGGGAAATGTCATTTGTTGGGTAGAAGATTTGGGTAGAAATCTTTAGCTTTCTACCCAAACTAGAAAACAGGAAACACTGAAAATTTTCTAAGAAAAGAAAATCATCCTGTTAATAAAATTATAGATTGCTATATTTAAAAAACACACTAGCTGGCTTGAATGAAAGAAAAGATTTAGTTAAAATGCCAACCAGGAAGGCTGAGAGGAACAAAAGGATGACACCCTTTTCAGTGTTTCTGCACCACTGGAACATTTGAAAAGGTTCCACACTTCGCCCCTTTGAAAAGACCCAAATCCAAACCACTGCATTTCCACTGGGCTTTTTATTTAGTGCTGTGCATAATTTACCTGAAGTTTTGTCTTCCATAAACATGTCAAAGGCAATCCTCCCGACAGGGCCGGCGTCTGCAGGGGAGCGCTCGTGCTGGGGCACTGGGGCGCTGCTGAAGGTGTCCAGCATAACGGTCCTTTGGTCAGCAGAGCCTGAGATGAGGACATTGTCAATGGCCCAGTCGTTCTGATCCAGGCCATCATGTCTTGGCTGCCACCAGCGGAAGCGAGTGGCAATCTCTTTAGCATCAGGAGGGAGAAGGATATTCACAAATCTATAGGAAAATGATGGGGGAGGGTGTGGGAAAGAACCCTTGTCAAATATCTTGAGTAAAAGATTTACAACCAGCCATAAGATACTATATGTCACATGGTAGGTGAGGGAAGGACATTAGCTAAAATAATTTTCAAAAACCACAATTAACTGGCTTAATTTTATGAAGTCTCAGTAGTCACTAAATTGAGGGAAATAGAATGTGAACAGATTCAAGTATCCTGGAACTACCAATTGGTTCTGTCTGTGGGCAGGCTTTGGAGGGACTGCACAGTTTTTTGCATACCTGGTTGGTATCTGTAGGCCTAGAGTATATGCACTTTGGTAGACATAAGCCAAAATGCTGACTTTTTTCTGTCACCTAGTGTTTGGCTTCTTCTGCTTCCTTCCCTGGCACCTTGTTTTTACTCTGTTTCCGTGAGTGCTGGCAAGTGACTTGGGGTATGGACACTGGATTGTGGGAGGACATTTGGACTGTCAGCCTGAGGGTACCAGGTCCATTATCAGTTGTCTATGGTGCAGACATTGACTTTGTTTATATGCTTTGTTGAAAATATTTAAAATTCTATATATTCATAGAAAATGTCATGTGAGAACCATGGGCTAGCAAGCCCAGCATGCTATCTATCCCTGTCTCACTCACCAGGGACAGACATGGAAAAATGTGGCTCCATGCTCCAACAGGAAACTGAATTAGCTAGAAATGAGGTCTAAAATGCCCCTTAATCACAATTATATATGAAAACCCAGGAACATATCAACCTTTTGTATTTATATTCATAACTCATAAAATCTGTCAGGGAAGATAACGTCCTTAGATTTACCATCCTCCTCACAAAGTATTTTTTTTTTCCCTGAGACAGAGATCTCACTCTGCTGCCCAGGCTGGAGTACAATGGTGCAATCTTGGCTCACTGCAACCTCTGCTTCCTGGGTTTAAGCAATTCTCCTGCCTCAGCCTCCCGAGTAGCTGGAGTTACAGGCGCGCATGCCACCACGCCTGGCTAATTTTTGTATTTTTAGTAGAGACGGGGTTTCACCATGTTGACCAGGCTGGTTTCTAACTCCTGACCTCAGGTGATCCACCTACCTCGGCCTCCCAAAGTGCTGGGATTACAGGCATGAGCTACCGTGCCCAGCCAGTATCATCTTATTTTTTTAAAATCTATGCTAATCTACCTCCCTTTAACCTCAAGGGATGCCTCTTAGTGTTTGCAAAGTTCCAAGGCAAGGCAACCAGTCCAAGTTCATCCCATGAAGCTCTTTAAACTGAGGGCTGCAGTGACAGTTGTTTTAATTCTTGCCTTTCACATTAAAGAGGTTTCATTATATTAGTTTTTTTTATACAATATATCCTTGTTGATTTTATTTTTCCTTCCTTTTTGTTTTCTGTCTTCCTTGAGGTACAGTGACCAGAACAGTAGGTAGTATTCCAGATGGAGGCCAACCAAGATTCATTCACAGGTAGGATGCTTTTAGTTGGATTTCTACAACTTGAATTTTAAATACTTCTTTCTATTATGCCATCATTCTATGCACCCTTTGGGCCATGATAGCCTAATGGATCTTAGTCTTAAGGAAGAACAGTGTAGACTAGAAAGTATGAAACTTAGACCCTCACCTGTGCGGGTACTGGCAGCCGGGAGACATCACCCTTTAGGCAGAGTCTTTTCCAAAGTCTATTTCCTCATTTTTGTCAATTTTGAAGCTCATTTGTCCTCCCTGCACCTTTTTTTTTTCTTTTTTGGTATGCTTATCTTATGAGATGTTCCTAAAATTTACCTCTATTGGTTTGGCATGTTTAATTACGTACTATCCAAAATCTGTCAGTTTCTGGAGGGGATACACAATCACGCTTCTTCACCCAGAGCAGTTATCTTTTACCTCTAGTTTTTCTTTCCTATTTCTAAATTAGTTTTTATTTTCTCTGATAAATCTTTGACCACATTTAAAAAATCTCTGGAATGGAAATTTACCTAAGGCTACTTGAAAGTCTAAATAAATTATGACCACTGTTCCTACCTCAATTTGTTTCCCCTTCAGAGAACTAAAGTAGATTAGACAGTTATGCTTTTACCCTACAGAAACATAACTCTCTTCTCCTTGTATGTTATGCTGCTTAAGTGTTCAGGAACTCATACTTGAGGTTTTTATAAATTCCTCCATCACGATGAAGAAAGCAGTTTACTTTGCTTGTCTGTTATCTCCTACTAATAGTTGAGCACAGGGTACTCTGTACCACTTGGCTTCTAGTTGGATTCCTTTATTGGCATCCAACTTTAATGCAAGTGGAAGATTTAAAAGTTTTTGCTTGTGGCAAAAACTACTGGTATTTCCTCAATGGCCATTCTCCCTTTCTTCCTTCCTAATAGGAGCCTGCCTTTTTATCCAGGTGACTGGTTGCCCAGAATAAAGACAGCATGTCCAGCCTTCCTTGCATCTGGGGGTGGCTATGTGGCTAAATTCTATAGCTAATGGAATATAAAAGGAAGTATGTGCAGCTGTTAGGAAATGTCCTTGAAGAGAGAGCACACCCTTCTCGCCTCAACCTCCTTCCTATAGACTGTAAAGTTGGGGAGCTAGTGGCCCTTTTGGACCATGAGATGAAAGTCACATGCTGAGTGGGGCAGAACAATAAGACAGGAGGAACCTGGGTCACTGGTGCTTGTGGAGCCACTATAGCAGTCCTGGAGTAGTTTTTTTTTTTGGGGGGGGATGTAATTTACATAGGAGAGAGAGAAAAAATTGTTATTTTGTGTTTCCTGCCATTGATAGCTGAACCTATTCTTAACTGATATATTGAATTTAAATTATCATTTATAAGATTCTTTTTATTTTACTCAAATTTTAGCCCATATCTGGCTTGCCATGCATTAAAGGATTATCTATGTTTCTTTTTTTTTTTTTTTTTTAAAAGATGGGGTCTTACTCTGTCACCCAGGCTAGAGTGTAGTGCCACAATCATAGCTTACTGCAGCCTCAAACTCCTAGGCTCAAGCAATCCTCCTGCCTCAGCCTCCTGAGTGGCTGGGACTATAGGCACATGCCACCACACCCAGGTAATTTTTTTTTTTTTTGGGGGGAAAGGTGTCTTGCTTTGCTGCCCAGGCTGGTCTTGAACCCCTGGCTTCAAGTGATCCTCCTGCCTTGGCTTCCCAAAGTGCTGGGATTACAGGTGTGAGACACCATGCCCAGCATGTGTTTCCTGTCTGGGTTCTATTTATTTCCTCTTCTCTTCGGCCTCCCCTTGGACCCTGCCTTTCTCTGTCTCTTTCTCATTCTTTCTCTCTTCTCTTTTCTTACCCTCGTCCTCCTCCTACTTTACTGAATATGCTATTTTCCTTCTTAACAACTCTTTGACATTTCTAATTGGTCATATTCATTGCATTTGGCCCTTCAATAATTTTTTTTAAATGACCCATACGTTGTGTTTATTCAAGGTTTTTAAATAAGGAGTTTAAAAATAATCTCTAGGCTTCTTAAGGATATTTACATTTTATTGTGTTTCTTTGCTTTCCAGTCCAAAATTCTCTAAAAACGGAGTGAACACTATATAAATATTTATTTATTTTTCTGTTTCCATTTTCCCAAAGCATTGCTGAAATTAATTATAATATACTAGTTAATTTCTGTGGGTTTTTGCACTGGGTTTATTCACCATTGGCATTGTGGTAGAATATTTCGTCTTATTCTGGGATGTGAAAACTAGTTGTTCTTAAAAACCCAAACCAGCTATTTATCCAGCTCAGAAACGCTTCTTCATTTCAGTCTCAGAGGCATCCTCTACTGAGGCATAAGTCTGAGGTCCCCCTCAGTCTCCTGTGATTGATTGCTGGTAGCAATCTTTGCTCAACGTACTCGTTATTAGATATCAAATCAAATACAAACCCGGGCTTACTGTACTGGTCATAGAAAATCTCCATGAGCAGGTTCCAGGTAATGCCTCCATTGACAGAATATTCCAAGAGAACACCTTGGTTACGGTTGTTTGGTGTAATCAGGCACCCATACATGAAGTAAAACTGGATGAACTCAGCATTAGTGAGGTTTAGATCCACAGTGACTAATAATCGACTACAACCCTAAGAAAAAGAAGTAAAATGAAACAAAAAACAAAAAAAACAGTGATAAGGAATCTCAGTTGCAGGTTATAGATTTTCTATGGTTTTTTTTTTTTTTTGAGACAGGGTCTTGCTTTGTCATCTAGGCTGGAGTGCAGTGGCACCATCACAGCTCACTGCAGCCTTGACCTCCTGGGTTCAAGCGATCCTCCCACCTCAGCCTCCCAAGTGGCTGGGACTACAGGTGCATGCCTCCATGTCTAGCTAATTTTTTGTAGAGACAGGGTTTCGTCATGTTGTCCAGGCTGGTCTTGAACTCCTGGGCTCAAATGATCTACCTTCCTCGGCCTCCCAAAGTGCTGGTATTTCCTTTCTTTTAATATTTATTTTGTAATACAAGCCACACAGTATTGTAGCACTGATTTTCTGACCCTGTTTCTTACTATGTGGGCTCTTAGTATTTTGCCTAGTACACAGTAGGTACCTAGCACATGTTTGCTGAACTTTGAAATTTCGGCATTCAAGACTTATTTACAGAGAACAACGTATTCCAAGATGATTTTCTCTTTTTATTTTTCCTTTTTTTAATATGAAAGTTTATTTGGGCCAAGGTTGAGTACTGCAGTCCAGGATACATTTCCAAGTTGTCTTGGCTGTTTTTTATTTTTCATAAGCAAGATGAGAGCTGGAACTAAGATAACTGTCCTTTATTTTTATTAAACTCTCTCCAGTTATTTTCAGACATTTATTAGATTTTTACAAATGAATCAACCACTAAGAAAACAGCACGCTGAGATGACTATTTTATTATTATTGTTATTTAATTTTTTGAGACAGAGTCTGGCTGGAGTGCAGTGGTGCAATCTTGGCTCACTGCAACCTCCATCTCCTGGGTTCAAGTGATTCTCTTGCCTCAGCCTCCCAAGTAGCTGGGACCACAGATGTGTGTTACCATACCCGGCTGATTTTTGTATTTTTAATGGAGCTGGGGTTTCACAGTGTTGGCCAGGCTGGTCTTGAACTCCTGACCTCAGGTGATCTGCCCACCTCGGCCTCCCAAAGTTCTGGGATTACAGGCGTGAGCCACTGTGCCTGTAAGTAGATGACTATTTTAATATGAAATTTAAAAATAGCCACATCTGGAAATTTTATAATTATAGAGATAATCTCTAATTATTGTAATGTTTTACATTTATACTTTGACATAATTTAATGGCATCTGTATTAATTTATTAATGTTGATATGTGGATTTGTTTTAGTTGAACATATGTGAAAAACTACTTTTAGTTCTAAGTGAGAAAAAGTATCCTGAACACTGCATTCTTTGTCAGTGTTGATGATTATAAAAAGCCTATATGCTATATGTCATCTTGTTACTCGAGCTAAAATGTTGAATATAAATAATGCACTTCATTGGCACAAATGTAAACTCTAAGGTAGGGCATGCTAAGGAAATAAAAAGCTGGCAGTAAATTTGTTATTTTACAACACTAATTTGTCTATCTAATCATGGTATAAAAGAAATTGTATTTTAAACAGAGTCGCCTTTGGCAGAAAAGTAGAGTGACTATAACATTTCTCAAAGAAAGTTTCGAACCTTGCTGCTGTCACTCACAAGATAATATGCTACACCTACAGATGTCTAGTAATGTCTAATAATTATTCTTTCCTGGATAATCTATACAAATGATTCATTGTTGTTAATAAATTCAGGAACCATTACAGCTCATTTTCCAGATTTTTGGCTCCTTAAATGCAAAATCTGTTGCAAGCTCAAGAGTTGTCAATTAAAAGGGCTCCATGCAGATGGAAGATTGCACAAGTGCTCTTTTCCAAGACAAACATTCACTCACATTCTTTTATAATGTGTACTTAAATATGCCCTGTGCTGACACTACCCTGAATAATTAAATTGTCTCAACTGATTTGTGGTAGAAAAATCCTGGGAATGATTAGTATTTTCTGATTCTTTAGTATAAAGCATAGCATAAAGTTATACTATATTTATTTTCTGATTACTTAGTATAAAGTATAGTATAAAGTTATCTTTACAGTATAAAGATTTGTATAAAGTTGCAAGTTCAGATCAGGGTTGTACATTTAGGGTAACTAACTCTGCATCTTGGTTTACCCATTAAACTTCAGAAGAGAGTCAGCTATTTGGAAGGAACTTAAGAGGAGCAGAAATGAATAACCAGCAGCCAAACACTCACCCCACTGAAATGGAGAGCCATTCCTGACGCCACGGCTCCACACACTGTACTCAATTTCCCTCCATTCACAGTCAGCCAGTTCTGGTTGGATGGAGCTCGATTGAAATTGTCTTTGAGTTGGGTTGGAAGAGAGGTCTCGGGGTCATCACAGTACAGGCCACCCCACTGTTCATCACAGCTGGGTGCAGAGCAGGAGAGAGGAAAAGTCAACATCAGACAAAGCCCCTGCAAGCTTGTTCTCAAATTAGTGAAGACTACTCTTTTCCTAGTCCAAGATGATGAAAAGTTACTGATTTTCAGAGAGCTTGCCAGAATTCACCTGCTCTCCTTAACTGTGCTTTAGGTTACAAATAATCTATGAATTAACTAACTCTAACATTTCCTAAGGTAGTGATTCAACGTTACAGGTGAAGAGGAAGAAGCAACTTCGAAGAGTCTACTAAAGGCCCATCTCTTATATCACAGAGCTCTGAATGGCTGATAAACAATGGGAGCTGCCAAAGTAAACTGGTAGGTCCGAATAATTTACAAAATTGGTCTTTTTAACAGAGGCTTTGAGCCACTTAGGAATCCAAGGGGCTATGGTTCTAACAGCAGAAGATACTTTGGACAATAACTGTTGCTTCTTATCAAAAGACTGACTTCCCTGTTTAGGGTGGAAGGGAACATGAAATATGACTAGGAGGCTCAGGGGTCTCAAGGGTTGTCCTGGGTATGGGCTAAAATCATTAGCCAAAAATAGACTTCCCAGGTGTATGGGGAAAGCATCTTCATTCATACTTCCCCATTAAACAGGATAATCTCGAAAATACAGTATAGAGGCCCACACACCATGGGTCTCTATGCTTTACATACACACACACACACCCCCCTTCATTTAAATTATTCCAAATATGCTGAGGTTCTCTAAGAGTAATATAATAGGCCTGTCCATCAAGTACCTCTGGTAAATTGACCAGACATCTACATACTCTCTTAGGCAAACAACACGGCAATATAAACAAACAACAACAAATGCATATCCTTACATATATTCAGACCTAAGTGAGAAAAATACTTATGATGTATTAGTTTTGGCCAGAACTTACTGAACTCCTGAACCTTTTCTAATGTTATTTTCAAGGCTCAAGTGTATTGCAGAAACACAGAAGGAAATAAAATATAGTTAATTATAATTCATCCATCTCCTGACAAGATAGCTATTGTTCAGTTCCTAATCTCTAAGCAAGAATGAAGATACAGTATCCATCAACTTCACTGTTAGCTCAAGATCATATTTCAGAAAAAAATGTATAACTTAAGGAAGCATGGGAGTGATTCAAAAACCAGTTACAGAAAAATCTCCTAGATGGAATGTGAATCAGGAGCTTTCAACAGAAGGAAGAAAAAAAATCGACTTACAAGCAGTTTCCCTGGATGCATCTCCCATGGCCACTACACATGTCTATGCAGCCATCCCCGATATAGACATTATCTATTGCCCACGTCTGCTGCTTGTCAAAGGGAGCTGGTTGATGCCAGCGGAAACGAGTGGCTTGGGACCTTTGAAGAAGATGAGAATTTTAATGAAGATGCTGTGGAAAAGAAAATGTGTTCCAGTATGTTTGAATAAGTGCATGGAGAAGTGTAACACAAAAGCATGTACATTCCTACTTCTTTTCTGAAAAGAACGTTCATTATTACATTTTTTTTTTTTTTTGAGATGGAGTCTTGCTCTGTTGCCTGGGCTGGAACGCAGTGGTGCCATCTCAGCTCAGTGCAGCCTCCGCCTCCCGGGTTCAAGCAATTCTCCTGCCTCAGCCTCCTGAGTAGCTGGGATTATAGGCATGCACCACAATACCCAGTTAATTTTTGTATTTTAGTGGAGACAGGGTTTCACCATGTTGGCCAGGCTGGTCTTGAACTCCTGACCTAAAGTGATCTGCCCACCTCAGTGTCCCAAAGTGTTGCGATTACATGCATGAGCCACTGTGCCTGGCTGGCCATTATTACAATATTCCATACAAAACATTGTTTATAGTCAAACCAAACCAACCAAACTGATAGCTTGATCATATATTTTAGCCCAGTGATCTTTCTGAGTGTTGTAAAGAACCGACAGTCAGAAACAAAAATGAATCCTAAAACTGGAAGCCTCAGGGGAGCCATGAGCCTTGGATTTCGTGTGGAAGTACCATGGAGTGACACCAGAGCTGCTGCTAACTTGTAAGTGCAAAATCAGAAAAGATGACCATCCCCGAGCAGCTGCAACCCCTCTGCATTTGGTTTGGGAACAGAACATGGGCTGGATTTCAGCTTCCCACTTGCTTTCTAATTGGACAGAGAAAATTATACAGAGAAAAGAGAGAGCATAATAAATGAGACCAGACTTACTTTACATCGACACAAAAGCGATATAAGTAAAGCTAAAACAGAGGAAGAAATATATTTGCTCATTCACACAGTTCTGGGGAGTGTCTTGCTCAGAAATACAAAAACACGTGTTTTCGGAGGCACTAGATGGCAGTCAAATCCAAGCAATGCCTCAGGCTCAAGTGCATTGAACATGAAAAGACTTTTAGAGGAACCCATTTGTGTTTATTGATCCATATATGTTCTGTCATTAAGAGACCATTAGTCATTTGACTGAGGAAATATCTGTTTAAGGCAGGACAAAAGACCAAACAACAGGAATGTGTTTGCATTTTCCAAATGAAAATATTTCTATAAGTTTAGAAAATGGAGAAGAAACAGACTAGGACTAAAATCTTCACTCTGAAATAAAGAGGTCAGTCCGATACATGTCTGTTGAACGTCTGTACAAACCGGTTTCTCCATAATTTGGCTTGCTCCCCAGCTTCTTCATGTTCCCCCAGCAGAGTGATCTCTGCCTAACAAACTCCTGTCACTTTCCACTGCATTTTACCGAAACCCCCAGTCCTCTCCTTGGCCCACAAGGTCCTGCCTGAGATCTGCCTGAACTTGGGCCTCTGCTTCCCTCCCTCATCATGATCACTGGTTTCTGGAGTACTGTTTCTCCCCTCAGGTCCCAGAGCGCACCGAACTCATTCCCACCTTTCTGCCTGCATGTTCTCTTTTTCTCTATCTCTGTCTCTCTCTGCCTCTCCCTCCCTTCCTCTCTTTCTGCCTGGTTAACTTCTGTGTGTCCTTCGGGTGTCAGAGGAAATGTCAGGTCCTCACAGAGAATTTTTCTTCCTGACCCCTTTTAAAATGATGTTTCTTCCATGCTGTTCTCTCTCATAGCAAACCGTTGTTTTCCTCTTACAGTATTTGTCACAATTACAGTTATACATTTATTTGCATACATATTTGATACATGTCTGTCTCTTTCTTGAACGGTAAGTTACAAGGAACAGGGCAGGGTTGATTCCTTTTTGCTCAACATCATAGACTTCATGTACAGCACCTAGAGCTTAGTAGGTGTTCTAAAGGCCCAGGAAGTTGGTATCCAGGGGCTTCCATTCTCACAGTAAGCAATGTGGAAATGCACCCATGCCCGCAAATTGTGCAACTCAGTGGTTTTGCTGATAAATTATTTTTAATGACTAAATTTATCTAAATTTATTTATAGCTATCTCTGTTTATCTGCAGCAGCAACTTATAATTAACATAGTGGAATACCATATTTCCATAAAACATAATTACTCGGCACCAACATTTATATATATATATATATATATTTTTTTTTTTTTTTAGAGTATAAGCTTCTGAAAGGCAGAGAATATCTCTGTATCCCTTAGGGGAATACTGTTTTGTATCCTCAGTGCTTATAGATAGTAGGTAAGTAATAAACTTTCTTTGTTCCTCTAATATCTTACACATACTTCACCAAAGCCCTCGTCACATTGTCTTAAAAGTGCCTATTCATATGTAATTTCCTGTTAGATTATTTTCCTTATTTATCATTTTATTGTTGGTGGCACCTACAGATGGAGCTTCGTAAACATTTGCTGAAAGGCTATTCAGTTCGTAGTAATAAAGATGCTCAGGAAGACCAAAACACCCTACAAAAGATATCCTGTAGAGTAGATGGGCAGGGCCTGGTGTCAGCTGTGGAGGGGTGGTGATTTGATGGCTGTTAAAGGGGGCAGACAGCTTTCCCGCAGCTGAGAGGTGGCATGGGTTTACTGAGCATTGGCTGTGTTTAATCACAATGTGGGCAACCACTTAGAGAAACTGTACGGAAGATTTAAGAGCCAGATACATTGTTGGAGTTGACAGCATTTATGGGGACTTCCAACGCTGACATTTTCAATTTGTGCAACTCTCTGGCATTTCAAAGAAAAGGAAACGGTAAGAAACTACATGAGAAATGTACTAACATGGGAGCTGGCCCCTTAGGAGTAAAGGTAAGTGAGGGCTTTCATTTGTACTCTGGCACTAGTAGGTTCTATGTCCACGGTGAGTAACTAAACATGTATAATAAGGGAGTTTAATGAGATGATTTTTAAGGCTCCTTCTCAGATGTGATGATTTCATATTCTTAGGAATAACTACACCTAGTAATTATGTACCCATCAAACAAGGATACCCATACTATCCAATATTAATTTGTAAGAATAGGAAACATTTTCACTAAGAACTGGAATATAAGTTAAAAATGAGAGTTTGGAAGTTGAATTGCCAGGACTTCTTATTCCCAGCCCTGTCACAGCTCCACTGTGTGAAGGGGCCACATCACTTATGTTTATGTGCTGACGCTTCCCTGTCAGTAAAACTGGGAAGATGCTACCTTCTGCCTCACAAGGGTGTTGTGAAAATTAATTAGTTCTTGTTTACCAAGACCTACGAGTGTCTTGGTGGAGTTCCTCGGCAGGTGTTGTCATTTATCTTTAGAATGATGGCCACCATCAGCTGCTACTTCTTGGAGTTGGGGGAAAAATGGTCCCAGAGAAGATCTCTCATTTTTCCATATTCGTGAACTCTCTCCTCTTGCTTCTTTTGTGGAGTTACACCATTTCTTCCCCATCTACAGTATGTAGTAAGTGTTACATCAGTTTTGTTTAATAGATATCCATTGCTAAGTAGTTAAAATATTACTGTTAATAGTATGGTTCCTCTCACTGGTGTCCCAGGTATCTCTCTCCACACTACCTCCGCACCTTTTAACAGATTTCACTACACATTACAGAGTCTTCATTTTTGCTCTTTTCTTCAGAATGACTCTACCTATGAAGTCCTCACTGTCATCGTCATCATGAGAAAAAGCCCTTTGAAAGGAACACAATGTTTTAAACCTCTTCTTCCTTCCCTGAAATATCTTTTACTTCGAAAGAGATACATAAAATATTTAAGCCTAGAAAATCTAGCCTAACAATGCCATTCTACCAAAGACAATGATGACGCCCAGTGACCTAAGTCTCACACTGATTCACTAACAAAACTGAAACAAGGCAAGGATCTCTTGGTTCATGATTACTTTGTATTCTCATTAAGTAAATCTTTCAAAACTCCACTGCAACCTCCACAAAATCATCCTACCCTTATCATTACTTGTAAATATGAACAGTTGTTAAGCTATGGGAGGCTGTATGTGTTGCAGCTGTATGTGTTTTGACTTTTGTGTCAGCTTCGGAGCTGAAGCCCCTGGCCCTGTGTGTTTGAGCAACTGACTCTGTGATGTCAGCCCATTTCAAAATGTGTGTCTATTTGCCTTGCAAGCCAAGACCTTTCCTTTATGTTTTGCATAAAATTTCCTCCACTAGCCTGTTTCTTTGTATTAGCCTATCTTCTTTGACAAAGTTGAAGAATATTCCAAAGAAGATATATAAATGGCCAATAAGCACAGGATAAGAAGCCCAACATCATCAGCCTTTAGGGAAATGTCAATGAGAACCACAATGAGATACAACCTCACACCCATGAAGATGGCAACAGTCAAAAAGACAATAACAAGTGCTGGTAAGGATATGGGAAATTAGAATCCTCTGCATTGCTGGTGGGAAGGTAAAAGAGTACAGCTGCTGTGGATAAAAGGTTGTCAGTGTCTCAAAATGTTGAACATAATTACCAGCAATTCCACCTCTAGGTATATATCCAAGAAAAGTGAAAACATACATCCACATAAAATTTGCACAGAAAGGTTCACAGCAGCATAAAAGGTGGAAGGAACCCAAGAGCCTATGAAGTGATGAACAGATAGATAAAATGTGGCATATCCATAAAATGGAATGTTAATCAGCTGTAAGGAGGAATGAGGAGCTGGTACATTCCACAATATATCACACTACACTTTGATGCTAAATGAAGGAAGCCAATTGTAAAACAAACACACATTGTATAATTCCATTTCTATGAACTGCCTAGAACGGGCAAATAAGAACATAGCTTAGTGGTCACCTAGGGCTGGGTGAGGGGTGGGGAGTGACTGCTATTAAGTATAGGATTTCTTTTAGCGGGGACAAAATATTCTAAAATTACACTGTGGTGATGGTTTCAACAACCCTGTGTTTTTGTTTTTGTTTTTTATTTAGTAATGACTAAAAAACATTGAATTGTACACTTTATTTTTTATTTTATTTTTTTGAGACAGGGTCTTATGTTGCTCTGTCATGCAGGCTGGAGTACAATGGCACGATCTCAGCTCACTGCAATCTCTGCCTCCCATGTTCAAGCGATTCTTGTGCCTCAGCCTCCCAAGTAGCTGGGATTGCAGGCATGCACCACCGCGCCCAGGTAATTTTTGTATTTTTAGTAGAGATGGGGTTTCACCATGTTGGCCAGGCTGGTCTCGAATTCATGACCTCAGGTGATCCATCTGCCTCAACCTCCCAAAGTGTTGGGATTATAGGCGTGAACCACTGCACCCAGCCAATATGCTTTGTTAAAGTAAAGAATATGGCCTGGCGCAGTGGCTCATGCCTGTAATCCCAGCACTTTGAGAGGCCAAGGTGGGTGGATCACAAGGTCAAGAGATCGAGACCATCCTGGCCAACATGGTGAAACCCCGTCTCTACTAAAAATACGAAAATTAGCTGGGCGTCATAGCGTATGCCTGTAGTCCCAGCTACTCGGGAGGCTGAGGCAGGAGAATCACTTGAACCTGGGAGGTGGAGCTTGCAGTGAGCCAAGATCGTGCCATTGCACTGCAGCCTGGTGACAGAGCAAGACTCCATTTAAAACAAAAACAAAAAAAAAACCCAAAAAAAACCTCTCTAAATTTGTTTACCTGAAAGTGTTATAGCCTCCCCTCCCCATCTCTTTTCCCCAATCCTTTCACAATGTTGCCCTTTTTTGTGCACAGCACCTTTCCTTAGAACTTCCTGCAGCTTCCATGCTGTGGCTAAAGCCACCTGGGCTTCCAAAGTGTAGTTAATCTTTAAAGAAGGTGTTATCAGCTAGGTCATTAGGGCTAGTAGAAGGGAACAGATCATCTTCAAACTGTGACTTAAAATACCCAAGTCACACCTGAGCCTTTCAGTGGCCACTCCTTTCCCTTTCTCTGTGGATTTGGGTTACCTGCCCTTCCACTGACTCACCCTGGGTCTAAGGTGATATTCAAGAACCCATGCTATTTGAGCCACCTGTTATTTTTAGGTCTGGGGTTAGTAAGGAGGAGGAGGCAGATTCAGATTAGGGGCTATGAAACTGATGTTGGCATCTTCCTCTCTTCCTTTTCAGTCTCTCTCAAGAACTCCTGGCATTCCTGCCTTCCTGTTTCTCCTCGGACCATCTCTCTTAGGCAAGCAATGAAGAGGCAGTACTAATATAGTGGTTAAGTCCATGGCCTCTGGCGCCAGACAAGCTGTATTTATTTCCAGTATCTTACTGAAACTGTTCTTTCGAAGGTCACTCATTCTCTCAAATTGAAAAATCCAGTAAAGCTTTTGTGAAACTTTTTAATTCACTACTCTCTATAGTTTATGTCATTGAAGGCCATATTTTCCTGCTTGTTAATCTCCTCTCACCTGGCTTCTGGATGCCATGTTATTCTGAATCTTCTCTCTGCCTGAATCCTCTCAGCCCCCTTGCTGGCCATTTCTGCTCCTTCTGCTATTAAATTTATGAGTTCCCCCCCCACCTTTTTAAACACTCTCTTATGGAGACAGGTGCAGTTTTACAGCATTGCCTGTTACTCTATGTTTATGCCTCCGAAGTTCATTATCTTCTCTTGGGCTCAGATCTTCATGTCTCTGTCAAATGGACATTTTCATTTGTACCTCGAGCCATCACATGTAATCCAGCATCATTTGACTAAATTTGCCATACTGTCCCTCCTGGAATCAACTTTAGCTTGCTCCTCACATCTTCTCACTATTTTACTAGGCTTCAAACTCTAGAGTCATCTCTTGACGTGTGTAATGGAGAAGGAGAAATTAGTGGCTGGGTTTTAATCAATTCTTTCTTTGAAATGTTCTGTCATATCTGCCTCATTCCTTCAGCTGTAGCCCAGACTTGTTACTTCACTTAGAAGTTATTGTCACAACACCGTTGCCACCTCCTCTTATGTGAATCTGTCTGTTGTCCCAATTTTTTTCTTGGAAGAATATTTTCAGCTCAAACCCACCACAGTTCATTTTGCCTACAAATCTAAACTTTGCCTTGCTCCAATGATTGCTGTAAGTTAACCCAACTCTACGAACCAGCATCTTGTCATAGCTTCCAGATATGAGCCCTCTGCTTGAATCGGCAACTCACGCGCTTCCCCCAGCCCCATACCTATGTGTCCTTGCACTGTCCACATTGTTCCCCTGATTTAGAGTGCTCTTTTCATTTACCCACCTAATTCCTAGCCATCCTTCAAGGCCAGGCCCCATCTCTTCCATGAAACACTCGAATTCTGGCATTCAATATCATCTCCCATTTCTTGATACCTGCAGCATTTCTAGCCCATTCCTCAGTGAAGCATTAAATTATATACAGCAGGTATTACTTTTCAGTTGTTTCTCGGGTATATGTCTGATTTTCCTTAAATAGGTTGTAACCTCCTCCAGCGCAAGAATTTAAGACGGTGCCCTATCCATTATCATGGGCTCACTCTCATTCAAGATTAAGCTGTGACTTAGGAAAACTTCTTAGTCTGAGGTTGAAGTCTGATAATAAACCTGTGTTATGGTTAACAAGTGTGATTATGTGGTTAACTCATAAAAGTAGAAATAATTTTCATTTTTAATAAATCTTGACAATGTTCTCAACACTTCCATGCACATTTATGAGATTTTCATATGGTAAAAACGATCTCCATTTTTCAGATGAAGAAACTGAAGTTTAGAAACACAAAGTAACTTGCCTTAAAAGCTCATACGGGTGAAAAGGCAGAACCCCCCTCACTATGCTACAATGCTTTTTGTTCATTTATTTATAAATCTTCTTTTACGAAGATCTAACTTAACTAATGTGTATGGCAAGGAATAGAAACTATGAATCTATCTACTTCAATTATTTAGGTTTTAACATAGCAATGTCTGGAGCAGAGTGTGATGTATCTTGTGTTTAGTTTCACTGTTCCCTTCCTAGTGAGGAGCAGCAGCATCCCTTCAGGTTTGCAACTCAGAGACCAGGGAGTCATCTTCAGCACTGCCCTTTCCCTCAAGCTCCCATGTCCCTCAAACTGACCCAGCTTGGTCAGTTTCATTGCCTCCCATGTCTCTTGACTTTCTCTCCACTTCTCTTCATGTCTACTGCCTGTACCATTGGCATTTCTTATTTCTGCAAGAGCCTCTTTACATCTACTCTTATCCTCTATTTGTTTTCTGTTTAGAATGGGCTTTTCTGTGGCTACTATGAGAGTTAAAAAAACCCAACAGATGCTGGCGAAGTTGTGGAGAAAAAGGAATGCTTTTATACTGTTGATGAGAGTGTAAATTAGTTCAATCACTTGGAAGACAGTGTGGCAATTCCTCAAAGACCTAGAGGCAGAAATAGCATTCGACCCAGCAATCCCGTTACTGGGTGTATACCCAAAGGAACATAAATCATTCTACTATGGACACACACATATGTTCATTGCAGCAGTATTCACAACAACAAAGACATGGAATCAACCTAATAGCCCATCAATGATAGACTGGATAAAGAAAATGTGGTACATATACACCATGGAATACTATGCAGCCATAAAAAGGAATGAGCTCATGTCCTGTGCAGGGATGTGAGTGGAGCTGGAAGCCATTATCCTCAGCAAACTAATGCAGGAACAGAAAACCAAATACCATATGTTCTCACTCCCACAAGTGGGAGCTGCACAATGAGAACACATGGACACATGAGCGGGGGGACAACACACACTGGGGCTTGTTGGAAAGTCGGGGGTGGGAGGAGGGAAAACATCAGGAAGAATAGCTAACGGATGCCGAGCTTAGTACCTAAGTGATTGGATGACCTGTGCAGCAAACCACCATGGCACATGTTTACCTGTGTAACAAACCTACACACACTGCACATGTACCCCTGAACTTAAAAGCTGGAAATAAGAAAAAAAGAAGAAGCTTTTCTGAATGCAAATCTGTTCATGTCTCCCTATTGCCAAACACTAAACAGGCATTTAAGTGTTCCTATAATGAACCTCCAAATCTTTACAACCTACAGTGGTCTTCATGGTCTGACACCATCTCATACCTCACCTTGCTCCTCTCTTTATCTGATCCATATATTCAACATCTCAAATACACCTGCCCTCTCCTACAATTGGCTACTGTCCCTGTTTGGAACACTCTTACCCTTACACTTTACCTAGTTAACTTACATTCATCCTTCATGTCTTACCTCAAGTATCCTTTTCTTAAGAAAGCATTCCCTGGCTTTCTTGACAGGTCATATCACTCTCCAATATAGAAACTTAGAGCATCATGTACCTGTTTTCCATCACTTATCACAATTGAATTTATATTTACTCCTGTGATTATTGGTGATTTATGGCCAGTACTCCTCTCCCACCAAATTAAAAGCTCCTTGAGTCAGGGATCAGTTCAGCTCCCTCATAGGCCTAGCACATAATTAAACAGTTAAAAAATATTTGTTTTAAGAGTGACTGAATGAATAATTGCTACTGATGACTAGTGACCATTTTAGTTTGGTGAATGGTTTGACGTCAATTTGTGACCAGCCAACCTCAGCTGGCACTCATTACTACTGTGCCAACAATACTGGGATCCTAGCCTTATGGTCGTGTGTTGAGTAGACAAGGCTGCAGTTGTGACATGGTCACAGTCATTCCTGACCCTTACTGAGCACATGCCTTTAAGTTGTCAGCATCACGTGTTTTTTATAGCGAAGAGCTACAAACTGAAATACTCAATTCTGGCCTGCTGGACCACATAAACATTGACATTTCAACATATTTCCAGGTAACAGAGACAGTAATTTTAACTTAAAACAAGGAAACACCATATTTACCAAATAACTGAATGTAAAAGTAGATGTAGTATAGATATGTTTACTCGTGTTTGAAACAAGTAACTCTGAGACTGGCATATTGTTCTAATGATCTTTGGTATATGGCAGAGAAGTGAGTCTGGCTTGGGCTCCCTCCATGCACATTTCTTTTTGAATTACCCAAAGGGCCTTGTTACAAGTCGGTGTCACCTTTAAGACAAGTGTACATGAGCCTCGAGGGTAATATAATAAACAAACTGCTTATTCTCAGTACAGAACGGGGGAAATGGATGCTCATCAGATTTTTCAAATAACATTTGAAAGGGTCAAAATTCTTGTGAGTATGTACAAGAGACAATTAAAAGATAGATTAAAAGATGAGAAATAATTACTTTTCTTGAGTAAAAGACTCAAGGGCATAATGACTAGCTGGAGTAAATCTTAGAATGTCGCTTATTTGCAAAATGTGACTGAGTAGCTGTGTAATAATTCACAGAATTCATAAAGACTTAAAAGACTGTTGCCTTAATGGAGTTTTTTTTCTATTTTACTTATTAAGATCACTTTAATAATTCATGCATGGCAACACCTTTAATGAGCAACAAAATCTCACGTATCTCATTTAAACTTGGCAACTCTGCTGACAGTTAATATAGTCTCGTACCTCTGAGCCAGCAATTGTAAAGCAGCCCTAGGCTGTTAGTAACTGAAACCATCCCATTTATGATAATTCTAAGAAATGTTATGCCCTAGATGAATGGTTGAATTTTATGGCCATTTGCTAGGAAAATTTATTCATTCTTCATTTGTGGGATGACAAAACAATAGTGAGCCCAAACTATAACTCCTGTTCCCCACACTGGATTGGTTGCTTTGCTTCTTTCTTAATGCAGCAACTGAAAACCATTGTCTTGGAGGAAATAGAAGTTTCTATCAAGATGTTAAAGCTTTCCTATAATTAGCACCTAGTTTAGATGGTGAAAGAGAGTGTCATGTAACACCATTCCACTAGGCAAAGTTAATTCTCTGCTTTACTCAAACAGGAGTGGAAATGCACAGATAATTTAGATTTAACTTCTTTATCAGAATTTACTAGGCAATTTTATTTTTATTTACTTTAATTTTTAATATATATATTTTTTGAGACAGGGTCTGGCTCTGTCACCCAAGCTGGAGTGCACTGGCATGATCATAGCTCACTGCACCGTCAAACTCCTGGGCTTTAGTGATCCTTCTGCCTCAGCCTCCTGAGTGGCTGGGACTACAGGCATATACCACCATGCCTGACTAAATTTTTGTAGAAATGGGGTCTTGCTGTGTTTCCATGGCTCGCCTTGAACTCCTGGTCTCAAGTGATCCTTCCGTACCAGGCAATTTTGTTAAGCCCTGATCCCTTTCCATAGAGACAAGAATGAAACACTTCTTTTATATTTTTCACTAGAAATACTTCAGATAATTCTTAAGATAATGTCCAAAATAAAATTTTAAAAGCAGACATAATTTTAATGTACATTTATTTGCTACCTTCATTTGTATGACATCACTCACTCCTATATTTACAGCAGCCTCACTAGCAGAAAACAGACCCTGTTTAAGTCTATTCTGGATCCAGTGGGCCTATTTTAAATGACTTGTCTGGGCATCTCTGAATTAAGTTGGAGAAGCGAAGTGATGCAGCCACTGTTTTCTTTTGTAGTTCATTCTTTAAAAATATTAGAGTTAAAAGTCAGTAAAGGCCTGGCTTTTGGGAAAACGTGGAATAATGTCATGATAAAAACTGGTTTCTGTTTTACTCATTAAGACAGCCTTAAGATTTCCTGGATTTGAATGTTGGCCTGCCCTACTAGGTTGGGGAAGTTCTCCTGGATGATATCCTGAAGAGTGTTTTCCAACTTGGTTCCCAGCATGGCACAAGTATACATATGTAACAAACCTGCAAGTTATGCACATGTATCCTAGAACTTAAAGTATTATATAAAAAAAAAAAAAAAGAAACAGAAGGAAAACAATTAGAAAAAAAAAAAGGCAGCCTTAATAATTCATACATGGCAATACCATTAGCAAGTAACAAAATCCTCACATATCTCATTAAACTTGACATGCCAAATTTTATCATATTTGGGCTCACTATACATAGAAGCATGTGGCGAACATGTAGAAGCATCCATACCTGGTATAAGGAGGGAGAGGCAGAGTAATTCTGGTCCACTTGTTGAAAGTGTCTGACACCAGGATCCGCTGCAGATGATAGCGACTGCATTCCACATTGGTAGGCAGACAGTCCCTTACCAATGGGTGCCATGACAATCCAAGATCCACTGAGTATTCCAATTCAATCGCTGAAACAGGAAACATTATTTTGGATACAAACATATATCTGCAGACCCAAGAACCATACTTGCTTATCATATTTCTATATGTTTTAGTTTCATTCAAATGTCAGTTTGATTTTTTCCTGTATTTATATTTCCTACTTTGAAATGCTTCCTAGTTTTTCTCTCTGTATATTACTAGTTATTATTTTTAAATTTCCATGTTGAAATAACTTTTAAGGGGATATGATCAAATGAAACATAAATTTTCCTGAATCACATCTTAGAATGAAAAGCTTTTGGAACAATCATCGTGACAAAAGTATTGCTTCATATACAGTTATAGTATTTGAGTAGCTGCATATAATTGCTATGATATATTTGTAATATTATAGTGATAGAATATATATCACAAACATATCATTTAAATGGTATATAATTTAATATAGTATAATACTTATAAATTAATATAGTTTAATGGTTAACATACAAATAAGGAACATATTATATATTTTAATAATTAGTGTTCAAACAGTTAATACATTGAGCAGACTTCTCAAATTTTGACCATTTTATAGGAATCCTGAACAACTAATGTCAATTTTGCCCCTGGTATGGGTGAAACTTCTTAGAAATTATAAACTTTTGCTTATATATCTTGCTCTGCTGTGTTATAGAATATAAATAAAATATGGAAATCTGAGGGGTTTAAGGAGCAAGTTGAAGGCCATGGAATATGTGCCAATGCATGCCATCAGGTTGTGGGTCTAAGGAAAGATATTTATTTCTTTCCTTTTTCTTCTGGAACATTCAGCCCATACCCCCATCTTATATTTCTCTCTCCCTATTCACTTTATGAGCTGCCTCAGTCCCCACCTCCCTTCTGAAGGCTGTGGTTCTCAGTCTTGGCTGCACACTGAAATCACCTGGATACCTTTAGAAACGACTGACTCCTGAGTCTCCCTACCAGAGATTCTGATTGAAGTCTTTTGGGGCATGGCCAAGGTGTCAGGAGCTTTAAAGCTTCCCAGGTGATTCTCCCATGCAGTCAGTGTGAGACCACACACCGCCCTAAGGTTTCTAGGTAAATACAATGGCCTGGTCTCAGTCTTCATGGTGCTTGCCTCCTAACAGCATTGGACATTATTGATTACTCCCTGATTCTTGAAATGTTCTTTTATTTTGAGGGACATTATTCTGAGTCTCTGTCTTTTATTCTGACTCCTTTGCTAACTTGCCCAGCTATGGGCATTCTTCTAGACCTTGTTTCTGGCCATCTATTCTACAAGTACACTCTTGATTCAGCGATCACCTCCTCTGTGCCCCAAATTTCCTGGTTTTACATCTCGAAATAGAGTTTGTGTCTACTGAGCCTGGCACTGTGCTGGATGCTGGGTGCGCTGTGATGAGCAGTATAGACACAGTTCCAGCTTTCTATACTGTGTGTCATCTTCACTAAAGGATATCTTCACTTAGAAGTCCTTTCACTTGAATTAAGAAAAACTCACCGTTTTTCCTCATTAACAAACATCTCCTCTTAACTACCACATTTTATCAATGGCAATACTTTTACATTGGTTTTCTGGGTCCAAAATTTAGAAGTGATTTTAGCCGTTGGTATAAGAGGTTGTTAAGAAAAAACACAATTTAGAAGTTATTTTAGAAATTTTATGTTTCTGTCTCCTTTACCCTCTATGTTCAACTCAGTCCTGATATCTGCTGCTTTTTTTTTTCCATTATCTCTTATCAACTTTATCCATTCCATGTCTCTTCATGCCACATAGTGCAAGTCCATATTGCTTCCTACAGAGATGACCACTGTGGTTTCTCTACTGGAATTCTTCTCTACCTACCTTCATTGGCTCTGGAGCTAATCTTCGTGAAACATATCATGTCACCTCTCTGCACTTGTGCTCTCCTGTTCATGACCTTACCAAGCACAAATCCCCACGTCTGCCTTTTAAGGCCCTTCTTAATTTGTTTCCAACTCCACTCAGCCACTTTACTCTTTCATAATATAATTCATTTCCTCTCTCAGGAGGCTGCACCGGCTTGTATAGAAAGTACGTGTGACTGGGCTTACGAGGGCAAAATTTTGGTCCTGGTTGGTGCTGCTGCAGAATGACCATGTGATAACTTACTTCTTTGGGCTCTCCTCTACTTTTTTTTTTTTTTTTTTTTTTTTTTTTTTGAGATGGAGTCTCGCTCTGCTGCCCAGGCTGGAGTGCAGTGGCCGGATCTCAGCTCACTGCAAGCTGCGCCTCCCAGGTTTACGCCATTCTCCTGCCTCAGCCTCCCGAGTAGCTGGGACTACAGGCGCCCGCCACGTTGCCCGGCTAGTTTTTTGTACTTTTTTAGTAGAGACGGGGTTTCACCGTGTTAGCCAGGATGGTCTCGATCTCCTGACCTCGTGATCCGCCCGTCTCGGCTTCCCAAAGTGCTGGGATTACAGGCTTGAGCCACCGCGCCCAACCTGGGCTCTCCTCTACTTTCTATGTGAAGAAGGGAGTAAGAGTCTAGACTGTTTTCAACATCACCACACTGTGCTCTTCTCCATTAGATGCAGACCAGACCTGTTGAGGCTGGTCTGCTCTCAGTTTTAGAAGAACCCCACATCTGCTTCTTTGCTTCTGCTTCCAGCCTAGTTTGGGGGTCCTTTCTTCTCCATCCACCCTTAAAATCTACTTCAACCATCAAGGTCCACTTAATACTTAGCTCCTTTGTGAAATGTTCCCTAACTTCTTATATTGGCCAACCATTGGTCATCTCTTGCTCCCTCGAGTTCTCATTACATTTTGTATCAGCACTGTTCCATGGAACACTTGATTTACTGGGCTCTCTGTACCTACTGAAGACAGGGTGTGCACCTTCTACTTTTCTGTCTTCTCTTTTCCAAGTTCCATCCCCACTGACTAATCTAATCTTGACTGACTGTGTCTGAGGTAGAAAGAGTATCTCTGGCATTCCTCCTAAAGTATGTCTATTACATTCAGACTAATGAGAATATTAAAAATTGTGAATTCTGCAGGACCTTGAAAATAACCAAATTCCTCAAATTTCTGCCTCCCTGCTACCCAGAATCTAAAACTGAATGATTCTAGTTTGTGTCTGCTGGAAGAAGAGTTATATGGGGATGTGAAAGACCAGGAGACCCAGAATCCTGACAGGTCTGTAAGTTCAGATAAAGAGTCCAAGTGTACAGTGATGCCAGCTTTTCTCTCCTAAGATGGGTCTGTGAGTGTGAATGCATGGTATGTGTGAGCGTACACATGCACATACTCATTCTAGGGGGTGCAAATTGGTCACAGTGAGTGTGGCCTGGAATGTGCTGTGATCCACGGTGGCAAAAAATATAGGCAAAATGGGAACAACAAAATGTCATCATTTGGGGGGATATGGAGAGGAGACAATAACTGGTTTAATCTAATGCCCCAAGAATTTAAATCTGTGAATATATGTATTAATAAGTCATATATATATATATAAATAAATCATATTGCTGATTCCTGGAATTCTCTATGTGATTGATGAGAGCCCTTATTGGAAAAATACTGCAAGTATTTATTATTCCGCGAGTCTGATACTAAAAAACTTATGGATTTACAAATTATTATTATTTAGGTTATTTACTTTATAAAAGAAGTCTTCACATATGTATGCTTAAAAAATAAGCTCACATTCTGTTGCTTTCAAAAATCAACTTTTAAAACTCAAGTTATTAATACATGCAGTATATTCAAGAATACAGTGTGGTTTGACTCAAAGTGCACTCGTGTTTTACTTACAGGTCTATCAGAGAGGCACAGTAGTCCTATGACAGAGGCAGCCACAGAAGCTCATGCACACATGCCTGTCCCTCTATCTGGAGATGGCATACTCACCATAACAAGAGTCTGTGACTGAGCAGGAGGCAGCGAAGTCTATCTGTAGGAAGGAATCCTCATTCACGGCAATGTCTGTGCTGACCACGTAACGGGTGCTGGCCTTTTCAATGAAGACCAGGGCATCACCAGTAGAGCCACACACGGGCATTTTGGTGCCTCCTGGGTGAAGCAGCCATTTCCTACTATCAAGGGTTGTGAAATCATCTTCCAAGACCGTATTACCAGAAATATTTCCTCCAATAAGAATCTGAAATGTATTTTTAAAAAATCACAAATTTTCCATTTAGTTTTAAGAAATGGAAAGTTCTGCCTTTTTCGTTTGTTTGTTTGTTTTGATCTGTCAGCCTGCTCAGAACTGGCACCGGACGGCCAGCAGGATGTGAGGGGCCTTTCACAATGCTCTTGTTTATGTCTGCTTGCCCATCTGGCAAGAAGCTACAGAAAACAAATCAGAGGATCGACAAAACCATTCACAGCCTACACCAGCTAAACTGTGCCTTTGGAAATGACATGCACCCAAGCTGGGAAGCAAAATTTGGCTTATGTGTGATTATTTTCCATGTAAAATTTCTATTTAAGGACAATTGTACCCTAAGGCATTTCAGTTCCAATTCTTTGCATGAACACTACGATTTGTTAACAGGTTCTTTGAGTTCTATTTGATATACATTTTATTATGTATAAAGATCCTTTGGAGCAGTCTATAAGGATGTGGGGGAGATTGGTTCATTTTTTTTCCTCAAAGGCTAGGAAAGAGGATTTGGGAACTACTGCATGTGGCACCAATGCTAATTTGCACATTTTCCTTTTCAGAGAATTATAACCTTGTATCACGCTTGATAACGTCCCTCTATCCATATGGCAGAATCCTCTATGAGCAGGACCTAGTCCTTCTGTTGTGTTGTTTATTTTTATAAGCTTAGGCAATTGAAGGAATAGAGAATGAAAGGAAGCTAAATGCCATATCTAATCTAGCTGTGTGCCCTTGGGCAAGTCACTCAACTGTCAGTTCTGGGTTTCATCTACTGAGCAAGCAGGTTGAACTAAATGCCTTCTAAGGCCACATTCAGCTCAAGTGACAACAATTAAAATAGTTAATCCTGAAGAGACTGACCTGATCGATAACCCAGGGGCTGTAGAAGTGCCCATTCTCAGACGGTTGCCACCAGCGAAGGCGAGTAGAACCAGAACGGGCTTTCAAAGGTATCTCCAGGGCAATGTACCTGCCCACATTGCTGGAATTGCTGAAAAGGAACTCCTGAAGAAGACTCCACGAGAGGCCACCGTTGAGAGAATACTGTAGGAGCACGGGTTGGCTCCTGGGGTCAGGAACGCCTTTACCACATCCCAGTCTCATGAAGAACTGCACAAATCTGACATTTGTAAATGTTACTGAAGACTTTCACTTCCACAAGAAATCCACATGCTTAACAACAGACAAGCACATGGGGTAATGCAGGGGAACGAATGGCCTCGATAAATATGGCAATTTAATGAGTGTCCAAAGCAATCACTTCAAAGTCTGATTTCCCTTTTTAATCGGAAAGGGAGTTAATTAAATGTGAAGTCTGAAAAAAGGCAATTCTGCACCCGTATTTGTCTAGCGACTCTCCTCAGAGAAGAGCCTGAGGGACCTGAGCACTCCCTGCACCCTTTGGCTCTTCTATAAAAAGATAGGAGGGGTCTAAAGGCAGTTTAGTGTGGGAGTGTGTGTTGTCATCTATTTAAGATAAATTTTACTCCTTAAACGTTGGAACTGGAAGAATGTAATTAATGTAGTTTATGCCACATAACTGGCAGATTATCTCTTCTAAGGTTTCACCAGTCGTTTTTCTGATCTCATGTTATTGGCTTTGGGAGGCACATTTAAATTCACCGGTTGTAGCACCTCTTTGTGAAAGGCCAGGCATCTTTTGGACGAGGTACGTCAAGCCTGGGCCTCTTTTCTCTCTTTTGTGCTGGGGCAGGGAGCATGAGTGTGGGGTGGTGGTGGTGGTGGCTGTGCCAGGCTCTGACTGTTGCTGGGTCTGGGGATGGATGATACTGGCCACTGAGAATGGTGGCAGCCGGCCAGTGGCAGCGTTCCCAGCTGGCAGGGAGGTGGACAGAGTGGCAAGCAACCAGCTGGGGTGCCAATGAAAACTAGCTCACATGTTATCTTTGGCAGGCAAGCTGCTGCTTTCTGGTCTGGCCACGATGCTAGCTGGTAATGCAGAATAAATTTCATGTGTAACCCAACACACATACCCACTAATGTATGCATGCTGGACATAGGAAAGATATTAAGATGTATAATAAAAATATTATCAGTACCATATGTAAAACCATTCATTCCTCATGAGTTCCCTTCCCCACCCCATTCATTTATCTTTTGACCCTGAAAAAATTGGGATTTTACGTGGAGCATATTCAGTTCAATATATGCAAATCCTACACAGCATGCTACTGAGATGAGCTAAATAATGGAGCTTTTAACATTGGATTAATGAAAACATACATGGTTAGTGTCTAGTGACGTTTACATTTGTAAAAACAATAATCATTTACAGAGAAATACTTTTAGTATTTGGTCTACTTGTATTGAGAAAATCCTTGTATTAACTTAGTGATAGATAAACCATGAGAGAGTTACTTATTTGGGAACACCTAATAATTTCTAAATTAGAGAACTCAGCTGCTAAGAAAAATCTGAAATAAGGAACATCAAATTAAACTATATGCATTAAAGTGGGATAATGATAAAATATTGTTTTTGTAACTGTATAATTATCTCACAGAACTGTATTTTCTATGAAGTGTGATCAAATTTATAATCAATAAATAAAACATTTAGGAAAAAGAAGGGGTAAAAATGTTAAGATTTATTGTAAGATACTCTGAAATATTTCAAAAGACAAAAACATGGTTTCTTTGTTCATTTGCAAAATCAGGTCAGGGTTCCATTTTACACATGTTAAACCATCTTTCTTATCTTCCTTGTTAAGTTTTTGGCTCATCAAATGATCAAGGGATACACATCTTGACAGGACATAATCCTCTGAGCCAGTTTAAAATGTTTGTTTCTGAGTGACTGTGTTCAATTTAGAAAATGACTGCTTAGAATGTGTGAGTGAATCATTGGAAAGATGCTTATAAAGAATAAGGCTGCCCCTTCAAATGTTTTTAACTTAAATTGATAGTGGAGATAAAATTAATTGTGAATAATCTGAAGATATATTGCATTTCAACTAAGCTTTCTACTAAGCATGGTATAAGTGTAAATAATTTCCACATAGTGCAAGTGCTAATGAAAAGTATGTTATATAGAAAGATAAATCCACAATATTTGATTGAAGTTAAAGTAAATTAAACATTATTACTTCCTAATCTCAATCTTATAAAATACCAGATGTTAACTGTTGCCTGTTTAGGTATGTTTCCTTTCTGATTAAGTTTTGAATAATCTCTCTCAATTTTAGATTAGAAATTATGTAAATTGTGTCTTCCTGAAAGCTTTGATAAAGAGAAAAGTTCAGTATTTCTAATGGAAGGCCTTGTCCTTGAAATCTCTCTGCTTCTTTCTGATTTGATTATGTTCTGCTATTATACATTATGATGTGGTTTTTTTCAACAGCATCTAAAAATGATTACCTTGCATGTGATAAATCCAGGTCTCGTGTCATCAACATGCGCAAGCCATCTTCATTGAAAAAGAGGTTGTTGCCACTAGAAAGGATTCCACACTTTCGAGATGGTTTCCCACCACTCATTAATAAGAATCTATCAGATTCTAGCTGACCTGAAAAAATTGGAAAATATGGTTTACCTATGACCCCAACTATAGTGAGTTGTATTATATTTTTAAAAGGAGTATGGTAAACGCATTATGTGGTTTCAAAATACGAAGTCATAAATATTAAAGTAGTGTTTTGGGATAAGAGGCCTTTTCAACATTTTAGCTTGAATTGTTTAGCCTTGGCTGGTATACTTTACAGATTCTTGTGATAGGAGGAGGGGGTATTTTCTTGAGTATCTATGGTCCAGCTAGATGGATCCCTCCTTTCTGCTTGTTCACACTGAAAAAAAGGACACTGGTTAGTAAGAGAGTGGTTCAGGCCATCAGGAAGGTGGGGGCTTGTGTGGCCTTTCCACCAGCCTCTCTACTGTGTCCTTTCTAATGTAAGGATAGTATCAGGCAGGGACAATAAAATATTTTAAAAAACAGTTTTAATGGGAGAAATTTCAATGCCATTTATTATTGCCTATTAAATAACGTCTTTAAGGCTGGGCGCAGTGGCTCACACCTGTCATCACAGCACTTTGGGAGGCTGAGGCGGGTTGATCACCTGAGGTCAGGGGTTCGAGACTAGTCCGGCCAACATGGCAAAACCCTGTCTCTACTAAAACTACAAAAATTAGCTAGGTGTGGTGGCAGGCGCCTGTAATCTCAGCTACTCAGGAGGCTGAGGCAGGAGAATCGCTTGAACTCAGGAGGTGGAGGTTGCAGTGAGCTGAGATTGAGCCACTTCACTCCAGTCTGGGTGAAAGATCAAAACCCCATCTCAATAAATAAATAAATTAATTAATAAATTAAAATAATATAAAATATAAAATAACATCTTTAAAAACCAGCTCTTAAATCTGTTCAGATACTCCAATTTAGTTTATTTTTTCATTGTAGTAAAATACACATCACATAAGATTTACCAATTTAACCATTTCAAAGTAAACAGTTCAGTGGCATTTAGCTGATACACTCTGTTGTGCAGTCATCACTACTACCTAGTTCCAGAACTTTTTCATGAGACTGAAAGGAAACCCTGTGCCCGTTAAACTGTCTCTGTCCCCTCATTTCCCCCTCCTCCAGCCCTGGCAAATGCTAATCTGCTTTCTGTCTTTATGAATTAACTTATTCTGAATATTTCATAAAGACAGATTGACATAATATGTGGCCTTTTGTGTCTGGCTTCTTTCATTTAACATGTTTTTGAGTTTCATCTATGTTGTGGTATGTATCAGTGTTTCATTTGTTTTTATGGCTGAGTAATGTTCCACTGAATGGATATACTTAGATCTAGTTTTAAAATGTATTGTAAAACCATAAATATAACAATTTTACAAAAACTCAGCAAAAAGAAAGAAAATCTTTTTTTTTTTTTTTTTTTTTTTTTTGAGATGGAGTCTCGCTCTGTCGCCCAGGCTAAAGTGCAGTGGTGCAATCTCGGCTCACTGCAAACTCTGCCTCTCAGGTTCAAGCGAATCACCTCCCAGTAGCTGGGATTACAAGTGCCCACCAGCCCGCCTGGCTTTTTTGTGTTTTTAGTAGAGATGGGGTTTCACCATGTTGGCCAGGCTGGTCTCGAATTCCTGACCTCGTGATCCACCCGTCTCAGTCTCCCAAAGTGCTGGGATTACAGGCATGAGCCACTGCACCAGGCCAAAAGAAAATCTTTTAATCCCATTACCCTAATATGGATAGCTATTATATTTAAGACTTTCTTTTATGGAGACTTTTTTCCACAGTTTGATAAAAATGCATATATAATTTAAATTCTTTTTCTAATCATTACATTACATGCATTTTACTATGTTGTAACACTGTCTTAATACATAATGATACTGAATTCTAGCTGTAAAACTAAACTACGGAAAGTGATGAGAGGCTATTTAAGCAGTTTGTGGTAAAGCAATAACAGGAACTTATATTTCTGGAAACACTTCCATCCAAGATTAACTCTCTATAGATATTTCCTAAAATTGTCATTAGTCAGAAATGACATGTGGTAGAAAAAATGGTGAACACAGCCTTAGTTTTTCTCAATAAAGATCTTGTAGCATGTATCAGTATCTCACTCACTGACCATTGTTTCCAAAATGGAACCCTATAAATTCAGAACTAAATGAATTCTTGGATGTTCACAACTGAAGTAATAATGAGATATTAGAATTAAACTTAATGCATTATTAGTTATCTACCAAAAATTGTGTTTAACATATAAGTTCTTTCACAAGACTACATAGAATTTGTAAGAAAAGACTACCTTCGAAATCATCTTTGAGAAAATCAGGATTTTTGGTGCTTATTTTACAGGTTGGACCTGAGTAGCCAGGGTCACATATACATTTGGTTCCATTGATACAGCTCCCCTGTCCATTACACATCTCCTCACATTGGGGACCGATGTAGACATTATCAATGGCCCATGTCACTGGCTGAGAGCCAGCAGGGTAAAATCCCTGGTACCATCTGAAACGGACAGATCTGGAAAAGAGGTACAAGTCTTTCAAAAGCTGATCGACAGAACAACATACCTTCAAAGTAAGCACATCTGATCAATGAACAATGGGAAGCTTCTACCTATGCTCAACACCCAAGAAATAGAAAACATTTGCCATTTCAGGAACAAAACTCCATTCCTCAATCTCCAGGATTTTTCCAATAAAGTTCTTGTTTCTTGTAAGCTTTTCCCAATCCTATCAGAATGTCAACATTTCACTTGATCTTCCCATCTTTTTCAATATTGACCTCCTTGGTGAAGATTTCTCCATCCCTACTATCTTTTTTTTTTTTTTTTTTTTCTGAGACAGAGCCTCACTCTGTCACCCAGGCTGGAGTGCAGTGGTACAATCTTGGCTTACTGCAACCTCCATCTCCTGGGTTCAAGCGATTCTCCTGCCTCAGCCTCCCGTGTGGCTGGGATTACAGGTGCCCACCACCACACCTGGCTAATTTTTGTATTTTTAGTAGAGATGGGGTTTCACCATGTTGGCCAGGCTGTTCTCCAACTCCTGACCTCAAGCGATCCACCCACCTCGACCTCCCAAAGTGCTAGGATTACAAGTGTAAGCCATCACACCCAGCCCCTACTGTCTGTTTAATACACTCTGTATAACTAATCTTTTTTAAAAAAAAAACTGACGTAAAATTCACACAATGTAAAATTAACCATTAACCATTTAAAGTGTACACACAGTGGCATTTAGCACATTGATAGTGTTGTCCAACCATCACCTCTTTGTAGTTTCAAGACATTTTTATCACCCCAAAAGGAAACCCCATACCCATTAAACAGTTTTCCCCATCTCTCCCTCCCTGACAACTGACAACCACCAATCAGTTCTGTCTCTATAGATTTACCTCTTCTGGATATTTCATATAAATGGAAAGATAGAATATATGACCTTTTGTGTCTGGCTTCATTCACTTAGCGTAATGTTTTCAAGGTTCATTCATGGTGTAGCAAGTATCAGAATTTCATGCCTTTTATTACTGAACAATATTCCATTGTATGGATATACTAGCTTTATTTACCCATTCATTAGTTGGTGGACATTTGGTTGTTTCCATTTTTTTGGCTATTGTGAACAGTGATGCTATGAATATTTGTGTACAGGTAATTGCTAAAATACATGTTTTCAATTCTTTTGGGTAGAAGGGTAGTGAAATTGATGGACCTTATGGTAAATGACTAATCTTTTAAATTTTTCTATCTTACTTTCTCTTCCATAATTTTGATGGAATTTCCATTATTATAGTTATCAGGGCTGGAGTTATTTAAAAGTGTGTCTATTTCCTCTACTGGCTGTGAGCTCGTAGAGGCCAATGTCCATGTCTCTTTCTTTTTTTGTACCTTTTTAAGGCAACCATATAGTGTTCATACGTAGTACCTGCTCAGTAAACCTTTTGTTGTACGTAATTTGTTGTGAAAGTCCTTATGAGCCAAACTAAGGTTTTTTTGATTTTATCTGATCAGAAACAGCCCAAAAATATTATTTTTTAAGATAAAAAGTGGCAAAATCTGATGTATTTTAGATTCTTTTATTTCTTAACTTCTTTTTAAGTCCAAAATAATTTTCCTTTTGAATTGTCCTATCATGTTGCTGATAAGTTAGCTCCTTAGAAATAATCTACATATTTAGGCAGCTGTCCAGAAATATTTTAATCTATTTTATCATGTATAAAACTCCGTTCAAAGAAGATAGATTTATTTTAGAGTAGCAGGATGCAAAGATGACATGTGCACTTATTTTTGTGCCCTGTGAATCTTCTCAATTTTCAATTATCATAGCAACTAAATTCTGAATAGTTTTCTGTTTGAGAAACAGAAATTAGAAGTTAAATACCAGGGTTAAGGATGGGTAGTGAGGGAAAAATACACTTGTTAGGCTCCTAAAATTTAGTGGATAGTAAAGCAGACAGATTCAAGTTCCTACATATATTTAACCCTAATTTCATTGTTTCATCTTGCTCTGTCACCCAAGCTGGAGTGCAGTGGCATGATCTCAGCTCACTGCAACCTCCACCTCCAGGGTTCAAGCAATTCTTCTGCCTCAGCCTCCCGAGTAGCTAGGATTACAGGCACCCATCACCACGCCTGGCTACTTTTTGTATTTTTAGCAGAAATGAGGTTTTACCATGTTAGCCAGGCTGGTCTCAAACTTCTGACCTCAAGTGATCTGGCCACCTTGGCCTCTCAAAGTGCTGGGATTATAGGTGTGAGCCACTGCACCCAGTCCCAAACTCCAACTATATTAAGCTGCCCCCAAAATGCCAGTCCATAATTAAACTTTATTTTCAAATACTTGTCAGAGTTTAGTCTTGGCAAGAAGCACTGCTTACCTTTTGAACTTTCAGACTGCTGAGCTGAGGGAAATGGCTGGAGTTTTCCTTTGAACAAAAGCCTACAAGGATGTTTTTGAACTTATTTATTCAAATGTTCTGAATACAAATGAACCACCTTAGTTGGATATTTATTATTGTTCACCTGCCTTGACACAGAAACTGCAAGCACTATGATAAATGGACTGAAGGGTCTGGTTTCACTGAGGTTCCCTTCTGCTGAAATCTTATTTTGAAAATTTCTCACTGCCACCCTCCTTGGTGAATGTCAACATCTGTTCTTCTAAGCCAGTCGTATTCAAAAGGATCTGTTTTTTAAACATAAACTTAAAATTTCAAGCACACAACATTGCTTTCATTAAATAGGGGTTCTGGCTGACTCATTACGAAGCTGCATAAAGCAAAAACAATTAGGAACTTTTAAAGACAAAAGGACTCTAAAAGGACACAAGGTGATACGAATAAAATTAGATGAAAGCTCATAGTTATTCTTTGCATGTAAATGGACTATATATGTAGAGGCAACAAAATTTGACTATTTTGCACCTGAGAACATTGAATACACTTTTTGTGTGTATCTAGTATCCAACAAATGCACAGAAAAAAGTATTTTAAACATGGATTTTTGTGTGTGTGTGTGTATATATATATTTAGCATCCAGCACTTGTGCCATTACTATGTACCATGTTGAATACCAACCAAGGGATGGTTCACTGAGTTGGAGAAAATTTAACTTTTGCCTTCCAGCCATTCATGCCTGCATGGGTTTTAAGAAGAGTGCTAATTCTTTTCCTGAAACAAGGAGTAGACAACACCCTAAGGCAAAGTTTTCTCCTCACAGAAATGGTTGAAGGCAGTTTGAAAGGTGCGTTTATACCATTCTGAAAACAGGCATGCATGCCTCCTTGATACATTTACTTTCTTTTCAGAGAAATAAAAATGACACAGAATGCAAATAATGTGACAGTCTAGATTCTGTACACTATTATAGTATTGTGTTTTGTAAGTGGCTTTGTACTAGTGGGTAAAAATACAGATGTCTGCAATTCTCTTGTTGATATTTCCAAATTATATTGTCATGCCTTACGTGGAAGCACAGCACAGTGGGCATTACCAACACTGAGCGAGGTGGTCTCTGTGATGCTGGAGCACTCCCCTGGCATGAGCGTCTTCACTCAGTGCCTCTGACTGGCAGATCTTTGCCATCTTATTTCATACACCTTTAGATGGGATTTTTCCACGTGGGAACTTGCTGAAGCAAGTCTCAGTTGGCAAAACAACCTAAAATCATAACCTACAATCTATCTTTAGGGTGGTTTTCTATTTAATCTAATTCTTAGCTGGATAATTGGAGGAAATTGGAGGTCCATTAAATAGAAAACCTAGTGTTTTTCCGTAATACCGCGAGGGAGTTCGGCAGACTGCTCTGTATCTAGAAGCCTGTGTTACTCCATTCAGGCTGCTGTAACAAAATACCATAAATCGGGTGGCTTATAAATAACAGAAATTTATTTCTCACACTTCTGGAGGCTGGGAAGTCCAAGATCAAGGAGCCAGCACATCAGTGTCTGCTGAGGGCTCACTTGTGGTTTATGGATGGTGCCTTCCTGCTGGGTCCTCACATGGTGGAAGAGGCAAGGCAGTCTACTGGGGTCTCTTTTATAAGGGCACTGATGCCAATCATGAGGGCTCCACTTTCATGAACTAATTGCCCCCTAAAATGCCCCATCTCCTTATTCCATTACCTTCAGGGGAATGAATTGAGACATGTGAATTTCAACAACAATTCAGACCACAACAGTGCCTAAGCTATCTAGGCCTTTCCCTTGCCTGTCCTGCTCATAGGCATGGTCTTTCAACAGCTATGCTTCTCTTGGAACACCTAGCTTTCAGGCTACAGCTGATAGGTTCAGATTTGGAAATTTGGAATTAAGAGCTCCAGGCAATGAAAGCTCTAGTTTGCTGAGTGATGTTAAAGTGAGCACTATAAAAACAAGGATCACAAACTTCTGTTGCTAAGTTCCCCACACTTTCTGAGTGAAGTCCATGAAATTCCCCAGTATCTTTCCAATAAGTTCTTTCACCTTTTTGGTAAGCCTCTTTATATTTCTTGCAACATACGATCTTAAGTAATACAACTATTTTGAATAAAAACTTTTTCCTGGCTTATTTTCCCCTGTCAGATTCTTCTAAAGACAAGCTCCCCCCAACCAATGGTAGCTTTCTGGTTGTGCTGGCTGTGTCATTAGCTCCATCTATTCCTACAATCTCCAGAGACACTCTTTGCCTCCTCTGGCTGTCAGTTCTAAAGAACTTTGAGGACATTTTGCTTAGTAATGCTTGTTTTGAAAAAGATAGTTGGATTTCCTATTAGAATCATATCCTGGCATAATCACAAGGATTAGTAAATGATATATTCAACAACCCAAAATATTAAAATCCTTAGCATTCAATTTATAACAGTTATGCTGATAATATAATGAGTGGATAGATCTATGTTCAAAGAGATGCAGACTTTAAAAAATTCACTTTCACCCTTTTGGAAAAGTACTACGTATTAGTAGTCTTGTTTGAAGACTCAAGACTTCTAATTATGCTCAGTTTCACATCAGGAATATAAATCTATTTCCATCTTGAAAGTATGATATTAGTACTTTCTTCTTTTTTTGACATACTCTGAAAGAAAACATTCTTTATTCTGAGAGAAAAGACAGAAATTTGGAGGCAGACTGCTTTGTTGACTTCCTCTCTTTCTTCACTTTTATTATTAGTTTTATTTTTTGAAATATACTTTTCATTTCATTTCTGTTGGGGGTGAAGTCCTTTATCTCTAAGTTGTTTTTCAGCAGAAGAGTCAAATATATGTAACAAGAATGCTCAGAGAGGTTGGAAAAGTAGAGATGCCTGGGGGCAACGTGCTAGCCTTTTTTTTTTTTTTTTTTTTTTTTTTTAATGAGACACCAGAAATATTCTGTGGGCTTCTATGCTCCCTATGTACACTCTCCCTGCATAAGACATATAGGCAGATGTTTGAAAGTCATAATATTCTAGCTGCATTTATATCGTGAGGTGGGAGTAGGCAGAGGAACGTCACAGCATTAGGGGAAAACCCTATTTTTGTTGCGTTCTAACTGATCTAAGAGACATTCACAAGGATATGAACCCCACTACAGGGTGCAGCCCACGGTGTGCTGTTAAAATCTACCTTCAAACTAGAAATTAGTAGTTATGTCAGCTCAGTGTCCTACATTTTAAATAGCCACTGATCTGCTTCCTGGACAACTGAGGAAGAAATGTCAGGTGGAAATTTCCCCGTGATAAAGTGGCAAGTGAATGACGACTTCAGGAATAAACTGTCAAACGAGAAACAAATGTGGCGGCAAGCAGCGGGTCCTCACCCACAAAGGTGCAGCTTCCCAAAGTGCACGACCTCCCTCCTCCAGCCCTGCATGGTTCCCGCGTAGTAGGTGCTGCTGGGGTGGTGCTCGGTGGAGCATAAGGAGCTGACGTGGCTGCTGCTGTGGTAGCAGAGGGGCAGCAGCAGGTGCCAGGTCGCCCCGAAGTCCCTTGAAAATTCCAGTCTCACTGGATCCGCGGATGAGCTATCAGTCGAGCAGCCGACATTGATCTTGGGATGAAGAAAAAACGATACAAATTACCTCAGAGCAACAAGCCTTGAAATGATTCACCACTTCATTATTTTCTAGGGTCCATTTTCCTGGGAACTGTTTTGTTGAAATATTTAACACTATAAAATTATGTTTTGCCTGAGTCATATTGTATATTACCTTTAAATTATAATTTTTCATAAAGAACCTCAAAGGGCCTCATGAAAAATTTATTTCCCTTCATTTTATAAAAAGCAGGAAGTGGATAAGGCAGAGGCTGGGACAATTCCAAATTTTACCTTTGGCCCATTTTCCTAGCCAAGCCAAGCACATCATAGTGAAAAGACTGTTTCCCTAACCCTGTTAGCTTCCCCTGCCCCATCTACTAGGTAGGATACCTTCTATTTTCCTTCTTGTGACACCTTCCAAATAATCCCAAGGGTTTTACGCATGAATCTTCAATGCATATTCAATACCAAAAGAGAATACAAACATTGTCATCATTTCCCTGGCACAGGGAAAGATCTTTTTAAAATTATATATACTTAAGGTGTACCCATACTGTTTTGATATAATATACAAAGTGAAATAATTACTATGGCCAAGCAAATTAACCTATCTATCACCTTCCATAGTTACCTTTTGTGTGTGTGGTAAGAGCACCTCAAATCTATTCTCTTAACACGTTTTCAGCATACAATATTATATTATTAACTATGGTCTTCATGCTGTACATTGGATCTCTAGACTTATTCATCCTACATAACTGCAAGCTTGTCTCCTTTCACCTACTTCTTCCCACATCCTTCCCCTCCCTGCCCTGGTATCCACCAGTGTATTCTGTCTTTATGTAAAGACCTTTTTAGCCATTAGGGAAACAATGGCTTTCCCTTCCTTTTTCCATGCTTTCAAGTGCATTAAAATAAACTGAATAAATACATGCAATTCTTTCTATAAAAATTGTCCCCTTTCCAATGGAGATTAACATTTTCTTACTATCATGCCATCAAAGCATAGCAACCAGTTATTGATATATATAGTTACATATAGCCATCTATAGTTATATATCAATAAATATACACTATACATATTATGTGTGTGTAGGTATGTGAACTTACATACCTTTTACCTTCTGATGAGTAACTATTGACATTTGATAAACTTTCACCTATAGGCGCTTGTTTCTACCTGAATTCTTTTTTTTTTTTTTTTTTTTTTTTTTTGGAGATGGAGTCTCACTTCGTCACCCAGGCTGGAGTATAGTGGCGTGATCTCGGCTCACTGCAGCCTTCACCTCCCGGGTTCAAGCAATGCCCCTGCCTCAGCCTCCTGAGCAGCTGGGATTACAGGTGTGCACCACCACACCCGGCTAATTTTTGTATTTTTTAGTAGAGACGGGGTTTCACCATGTTGGTCAGGCTGGTCTTGAACTCCTGACCTCATGATCTGCCCGCCTTGGCCTCCCAAAGTCCTGGGATTACAGGTGGGAGCCATCGCGCCCGGCTGATAATGGAACTCTTAAATGGGCTAAAGATGTCATCTTTTATCAGCTATGAAAAAATATTCTGAAAAGTTAATATTCTAAAACGCCGGTATAATGTACCTTTGGTTCTGCTGATTTTATCTAAGGTTTTGAAATATGTAAATATTTTTATGTTAATTATTAATTTGCTCTCTTGACAAATATAAGGAGTGCATAAATATTAATAAAATACACAGAGCAAATATATTTGAAGTTATAAAACAGTGTAGTATTATCTGTAAAATTAATAACATCATGATAAATATTATATAAATATACTAGCATGGCATAGACTATAGTTACATTTGACCTGGTCCCTAAGAAATTTTAAGTTTCACATAAAAAGTGTGGAAATATAATACAAGAATAGTATGAGCCTTTTCATTTTTAAAATGTTTAAAATATTTCAACTTCCCATTGTAGCAGGTGGGGAAGCTACGTCATAAAGGATAAGAATTCAGAAATAAACCTTAGTATGACAACTGACTCTGTTAATAAAGGTAAATGATGATGCCAAAACCTCTTACATCCTTGCACAAAAATGGGAGGTCATAATGCATGAAATCATCTGAGATTTTCCTCCTCTTTCCCAGGTTTTGTTCAATATAAAATTGAAAGCATTTATTCTAGAACAAAGTCAAGTACCTCAAATTGTATGATGGTGTTCTCATTCACACTGAGGTCACGGGTGGTAATGGAATGCTCACCAACTTCATTGGAAACAAACACCATAGCTGAATCTTCTTCCCTGTTACATAGGTAAACAACCAGGAACCCATTTAGGCAAAAGTTCATCATGATTTGTATGCAAGAGTGGTTTCATGTTTAGATTCTTAATTAAATACTTACGGTGCCCCCTTTGAAGAATATGGACAATAAAGACCAATGTTACCACCAGGATAGAAAAACCAATTGTCTTCTCTGGGCCCAAAGTCAAATGTATCCAGGAGCATCATGGGGTTGTTTAAATTATTTCCATCGATAATGAAGTCGTCAACAATCCAGATTTCTTCTTTCTTACCTAAGGCGTTTTTGGATAAAGCAAGTTTTTCCAGTGATGAAAATCAAATGAACACTTTTGCCCATTGAAAGAAAGCAAAGGACAAAAGCAACTCAGTAACAATAAGTTAAACATATGCCTTCTACAGGATGATTTTTTTGAGCCCAGGAGTTCAAGACCAGCCTGGACAACATAGTAAGGGCTTATCTCTACAAAAAATAAAAAAAATTAGCCAGGTGTGGTTGCACATGCCTGTAGTCCTAGCTACTCAGGAGGCTGAGGTGGGAGGACTGCTTGGGTCCAGGAGTTTGAGGTTATAGTGAGCTGTGATCATGCCACGGCACTCCAGCCTGGGCAAGAGAGCAAGACCATGTCTCAAAAAAGAACCACACAAACCACCCCCCCGCCAAATCCATATGCTTTCTAGGGGAAAAAAAAACCCATAAAGTACATAACAGTATATTGTCAGTGATTAAAATTGGCCAGGTGCAGTGGCTCACGCCTGTAATCCCAGCACTTTGGGAGCCCAAGGTGGGCGGATTGCCTGAGCCTGGGCAATATGGCAAAACTCTGTCTCCACACAAAAAAAACAAACAAACAAATAACCAAAAAAATTAGCTGGGCGTGGTGGTGCGTGCCTGTAGTCCCAGCTACTCAGGAGGCTGTGGGGGAGGACGGTTGAGCCTGGGAGGTGGAGGTTGCAGTGAGCCAAGGTCTCACCACTGCACTCCAGCCTGGGCAGCAGAACAAGACGCTGTCTCAAAAAAAAAAAAAAAAAAAAAAAAAAAAAAACGAAAAAATTAAGCTTGCAACCATATTAAATCGATATAGCATGGAACTGCCTTGTTAATTTCAGAAAGCTGTGATAATGCTTTGTATATCATGTACGTGAAAGCATGCTGTCCTTCAAATAATAGCAGTGCTATGAACCCTCCCCTGGCAAGAGTGGGTTTTGAGTTGTGTTTTAGTGGTTTAGGGGAATCTGTGAGAATGGGTGGTCAGTTAGTGGACTTAGAACCAAGGTACACTAACCAGTCTATTCAGGGAGCAATTCATGACTTTTTAGGGTCAACCCATACTTGAGTCAGGCTGAAGGACTGTGGCCATTAAAAGAATGCCCTGATACACAATTGTATTTATTTGTTTATTTAACAAAGAAGAAAAATATTCTCTGATCAATAATACTCCATGTTATCTTAATGTTTTTCAAGTCTTCTATGTTGATCTGGAGATACTGTGGGAATATATAGGACACAAGGGAAATCACTCTTTTTACTGCTATAGGATTTGATTCAGTGATTTAGACCAGGTGTTTAAGGAATATGTTATAGAGTAAATAAGAAGGGCAAACACCAGGCTGCTTTTGTAAAGCACTGTTTGGACTGACCTTGAAACAAGGTGATAAGTCCATGCCAAGCAGAAATGTCAAGATTCCCTAGGTTGCTTCTTCACTGATTTCTACTTTAGTACAATTCTTACAGAACATTTTTAAAAAGGAACTGTAAATAGGAGCCTGTAGAACAAACCTGATGCTTTGAATGAAATCACAGGTCTCTATCTCTAATCCTATCACTATTCTAATTTTAGTCACATTCTTTCCTCTTCTTGTTTAGAAAGTGGTTGGTGGAATCAATGAAAAAAACATTAGATGAGCATTCCAAACATAGTATGAAGGCAGCAATCCCTCTGTCACCCAGGCTGGAGTGCAGTGGTGCCATCTGGCTCACTCCAACCTCTGCCTCCCGGGTTCAAGCGATTCTCCTGCCACAGACTCCCGAGTAGTTGGGATTACAGGTGTGTGCCACCACGCCCAGCTAATTTTTTTGTATTTTTGTACAGATGGGGTTTCACCATGTTGGCCAGGCTGGTCTCGAACTCCTGACCTCAGGTGATCCACCTGCCTCGGCCTCCCTAAGTGCTGGGATTACAGTTGTGAGCCACCGCACCTGGCACATTCCTTTTTTGGACTTTTATTCAGTGACAAGATGTATGTATATGTTTCACAATAAATTAAAAATTTTGTTTTATGTTTTATTTTTAACTTATTAATTGTTAACGAAATAGGTTAAATTTTAGAGAAGGGAGAACCTTTGCCTTTTCCATTTTTGTGTTACCTCTGCAAAGAATCTGCTGCTTAATGTGGCATCTCCATATTTATTTAGGAGATTATATGCATGACTTGGTAAAGTCTGGTCCTTTATAATCAGCAGTTAATAGAAATATAGGAAGCAACAAAACATTACCAATTTGTAGAATCATTTTCTGTAACCATTTGAAATGCTATTAAATTATACATTCACTTTAACTTATCACTGAAGCAAGTGTATGTGATAAGAATATTTTATCTATAGCACTATCTGCTTGGTCTAAGTCCCTCTCACTTCATCATGGCATTTTGCAATAGTGTTCTATTTCACTAATGAAACGCCACAATCAGAAGAACTATGTATTCCCAAATAAATGCAACAAAAATGTCATTACAATTGATGAGTGCCTAATGATAATGCTGGATTATTTTATAAAGCTTTAGCTCTGTAACAGAATTCAGCTATATTTACATTAACAGGAGAACCTACAGTCAAATAGGAAGAGATTATATATACATATATATATGTTAAATATTTAACTATTTATTGAGACTTGTTGATATGGTTTGGCTCTGTGTCCCCACCCAAATCTCATTTTGAATTGTACTCCCATAATTCCCATGTATTGTGGAAGGGACCAAGTGGGAGATAATTGGAATCATGAGAGCAGTTTCCTCCATAATGTTCTCGTGGTAGTAAGTCTGATGAGATCTGATGGGTTTATCAGGGGTTTCCGCTTTTGCATCTTCCTTATTTTCTCTTGCTGCCACCATGTAAGACATGGCTTTCACCTCCCAACATGATTCTGAGGCCTCCCCAGCCATGTGGAACTGTAAGTCCAATTAAACCTCTTTTTCTTCCCAATCTGGGTATGTCTTTATCAGCAGCATGAAAACGGACTAATACACTTGTCAAAAGTGAAGCATGTACAATGTGTGTGCTGTGGACAGTTAAGCTGCTCAGTTCACAAACACTACCTCCACACCTTAGAAACAAATGTGTTAACATGCCACTGTCAGTTTTGATCACAGGAGAACACATGCATTTTTACCATTATTATAAGGTTGCCAGAGTCTGAATCTTGTAGCATTGGTTTGGGCAGTATATGGCAAGGGAACATTGATGAAAAGTATATTGGTTGTTTGAGGAAAGTAAAATTCATCCATCAGGTGCCAAGTGATTCCTCCATTGATGGAGAATTGTAATAGAATAGAGTGAGATCTCTCTGGGGTACCTAGGAAGAAGATAACACAGGTACAAAACATATTGTGATAAAAATAGGGAAATGGTATGTTGTTGGCTGAATCTTTAGGCATCAATGCATATGTGAACTTATGTTTTATAGTTTATATGGAGGCTTTATAGTCCAAATACTTCAGAAGCAACTTAAGGGGATGACAGGTTGGGCTTTCTGTATATCTCAAAATACACACCAAACCTTGGATGTGCACACAATAATACCTCTCTTTTTCTCTGAGATATGCACAGACATCTTTCTGTATTTAGGAAACTTTACATCAAAACATTTTGATTCTACAGGCATCACGGTTTTACAAAGGGTCAAACATTTAAATCTCAGGATATAAACAGAAAAACTACTTGAATATGTATTATATCTACCATCAATTTGTTCAAGAAAATCATTTAGTTAATATGAAAAGTCAATGACTAAGAATAGGCTTTTTTTTGGATTCATATCTGTAAAAGAAAAACCACATTTTTCACAAGTTAAACATTTTAAAATTTAGATTTCTTTTAGTTAGAAAGTAGTGGTGGAAAGACTCAGGGGCATGATGATAAATTTAACTACCATAGAACTAATAGGATTATAGCTATATGAAATTATTTAAAATCAGTATTCTCCCCCTTATATTAAGATAAACTTAAAGAAAAATACTTGTAAACATTTATGTGTACCAATGTATGTTAGCTCTTCCATATAACAAAACTTATGGGCCTTAAATCTGTGATTTTTTGTGGAAAAGGAATTGTACAGGGGAGAATTCTCTTGAAGGAAAATAATGAATTCGTACTTACCTTTTGCTATAAATCTAAGTGAAAACTGGACATACATCGTATTTGCACAATCCAGATCTCTTGAAATAAGCATCCTTATTCCTTCCTGAAAATAAAAACATATATGTTAAGAAACTCTTTTTTTCACTTGCAAAATTGTGTCCCTTTGATTTTATACACCTAACTTGCATTAGCCGAGTAATAAATACATATCATGATTAAGAAGCAAATTTTGCCTAGTTTAAAAGGAAATATGGGATGATCCTTGTTTCCCCTCTCTAAATGGCTTCATATCCTGTGCCTGAATGACACAGTTTCATTGTTTCAACTCTAAATCATACTTTTCTGTGACTCTTCTAAAAAGTGGTGCAAAAATGATAGCATTCCATATCTACAGGCCTTTTAAAAAAATAGACTCCTTTGATCACAGCATGTTATGAGAGGAGTAACGAGGAAGCAGATGGAATATGTGCCAAGTGCTCCCGCTGGAAGATGGGAACTAATAGGTAACTTTCTCAGGGTTCCAAGGAGTCTTAGGAACTTACTACTCCTTTGCTCACTCTGATAGCCCCAGGGGCTCTCATTCAGGTGGACACACCACCACCCCTCAGTGGGTCAAGTTAAATAAGGCATAACTAAGACAAGGCCTGATGCTCAGGCTGTAAGCATTCATGCAGAGAAGTCAATGAACAAGGAAACAGACCACATTAGCTTTCATAATTTTTTCTGCTAATTTAACTACTTCTGGTTGCCTAGGATTGACAACTCGAAAGGTTCTTTTCTTCATGGGTACATAGGATTGCAGTGACAGCCAGTAAAACAGAATTTCACTATGCAAATAGGCTAAGGTCCAAACAGGTCTTTTAGTTTTTCAGCTGCAACTTCTGAATGACGTGACTCTTAACAGATGCATGGCTGTGTGATAATAAGTGGACACTGTCAACTGATTTCTCATCAACTAACAAATGCCAAATGTAATTTTAGCTAAAAGAGAACATTTTTCCTCTTCTTCACCATATATATTATAGATCACATTGCTCAATAGCTGAAAAAAAATGTAAGTAGAGCAAATTCCACAATAGCAACCATATGTTGAGTGCCTATACATGCTGGGTGCTAAGATAGACACTTTACTCATTTAAAGCACCTAGCACTACTAAGAGAAAAATGTTATTCTCATGTTGCAGATAAGGAAACTAAAACTCAGGGAGGGAAAGTAACTTCCTCAAGATTACATAGTTTGTAAGTGGTGATGGTAGGATTTGAACCCAGATATGTCATATTCTAAAATGTTTATCCTTTATAAGATACCAGTGTTTTGTTTATTAAACTATCTTTTGGTTTGGGGAGAAAAATATCCAGATAATGCCAAAGGTAGAATTTGAAAATTATTTGATGTTATAATAAAAACGCAAGTGCATTTAACCTATCTCATAACTTCACAAAGCACAGATTCATACTTCCACAACAGGTTGCCATGTAAAAGCCTCATATTTCTAGTCTTTGTTTTTTCTTTTATGCCTAGTAATTCACTGCTCTGCTCAGTCCATGATCCCTAACCCATGCATCTTCTTCATTTCTTCATGTCTTAATGTCTTTACCCTCTTCCTTATACACTTGCATAAAGCCTTGGATTTTGTTTTTTTTAAGAGACAGAGTCTTGCTCTGTTTCCCAGTGGCTATTTATAAATGTTATCATAGCTCACTAGAGACTCGAACTCCTGGCCTCAAATGATCCTCCCACCTCAGCCCCCACTGTAGCTGGGACTAGAGATGTGCACCACTGTGCCTGGCTAAGTGTTGGATTCTTTTAGAGCTCAATGCTATGTGGAAGTTGAGGTTCAGAGGAAAGGTCCCTTCTTCAGATCGTAATGAAAAAGCTTTGAGGTAGATAGTTGACAGATTCAGGTAATAAATATCCCTTGCTAACATCAAAATATAGAAATAGGATTACTCTTTCCCCTTGATTATGGAATGCAAGTATAAAATTGTTCCCATGCGTCAATACAAGACACTCATAAAGGGACCTATTTTACACTGTATTTTGTAGGAGCAATTTTATTGAAAGTGGGCATGATTTGTAAACTGAAAGTATCTTTCTTTTATATTTGCAATATTTGTTTATAGGTTAGCATTTTGTATTGATATTTATACAGCAGAACTGTCAAACTCTGCTGCCACATACATTCTAGTTCACACAGATGTGTTTTCTCATCCTTTTTCAGGTTCAGTGATCCATTTGTGCTAAATGTGAGAAATTCTTTCGTAACAAACAAGCTATTTTAATAGTAGATAGTATTCCTGAATCTGTAAACATTAAAAAGAGACTATCATATCCTTTTTCGCGAAAGAATGACTTTCTAGGTCACACTGCAATGTACTGAATGGCACATGCTGCGTCCTCTCTACATCTTGCAGAGCTGATAGATAATACGTCTAACACATACAATGCTTGGCTGCTCTTGCATTTGGATGGCTAAAGGGAAAATACAAAACACCATGCATCTTCCTTGTTTAGAGGATCAAAAGACTAGGTTAATTCTACCACTTAAAGATTTATCAGATAAAGATCTGTCAATCACAAAAAGTTATAGGACTTCTGCTTTTTAGTCTTGTCAACTGGTTCAAATGGGTCAGATGTGAGCTAGTGGTAACGAGAACTAATATCTTAGTTAAGACAAAACAAAACAAATCCTGCTGCTCCCAAAACCAGGAGTCTCCACTCTGAAATGTTCTACCTCAATTTCTTCAGTCCCTCAAAACTCTCAGGGACTTGTAAATCTTTCTCAGGCACTATGCATTGCTTTCTTTCTCATCCAAAACTTGAGAAGAATTTGGATTCAAGCAAGGATGATAACTGGCATCTATTAACTATAATTGAAAAGGTTCCAGGGTATCTAATTTTCTAGGTGTTAGATGTTAATCATTAGGGTTGTACAGAAACCCATGCAGGTTTTTGTCAAAGACTTCATTTGCACACCTAGGTTAGCCAATTTCCCCATGCTGAGAGAAATGGGTGTGGCATGTATTCACATATGAAGATGTGCCAGCTTAGCACAGAGTGTCACATAATTGCTTAACATCTCTCTAACCGAACATCTAGGCTGAAATACAAGATGATGTTTGAAAATGCTATTTTATTTGACTTAAATATTTGGTTTTCTTTTCTTTTTTTTTTTTTTTGAGACGGAGTCTCACTCTGTCACCCAGGCTAGAGTGCAGTGGTGTGACGTTGGCTCACTGTAACCTCCACCTCCCGGGTTCACGCCATTCTCCTGCCTCAGCCTCCTGAGTAGTTGGGACTACAAGTGCCTGTCACCACGCCCGGCAAATTTTTTGTATTTTTAGTGGAGACGGGGTTTCACCATGTTAGCCAGGATGGTCTCCATCTCCTGACCTCGTGATCTGCCCGCCTTGGCCTCCCAAAGTGCTGGGATTACAGGCGTGAGCCACAGCGCCTGGCCAAATATTTGGTTTTCTTAAAGTCACCAAATGGTTCTATGGGCAGAAAAAAAGAGAAAAGAAAAACTACAGACTGTTCATAAAGTCATTCAGAAAATATTCCAAGTTAAATATTTAGTAACATCAAATCTTAGATTATGGAAATTTACATTCTAAAAACTATATACATATAAATTTATGTATATAATTCCAGCAGGAAGTAAGGAAGGTCTGATCACCAAAGCAGAGGAAGAAGTTTATGCCCAAGTGATCATGAAAAAGTGACTGCACTCAGAAGAGGAAACAGGGTTTGGGCTAAAAGTCAATAACTATGCATTAAATATTATGTCATTTGAAGAGATTCAGAAATGCATTTGTGTTGAGCAGTGACTGAAGACGACAATGTTAGTAGTAATGTTGGGAAGGAGAATCTTATCTGTATCTGACCCCTTTAAAAATTAGAGATGTTCCAGATTTGATGGTTTCACCATTCAGATTCCCCCTCTCTGCACCATACACTTCAGGCCAAAGGTCAGGATGCAAGTTCCCATTGAAATCGTCTTTAAGAATCGAGGGCAGAGGAACAACAGGAACACAATAGGGTCCACCAAAGCCCCGGTCACACCTAAGAAAGAGAGGGAGTGGAGAAAAGACATTTGTCACGAGTTCAAAGAGCCATATTTATTTTTGCGTTAGAAAAGAAAGAAACTGCCAGTTTTATTAACTTACACACAGTGTCCAGCATCACAAATCCCTCGTCCTGAGCACATCCAAGGGCACCCTGAGGCCAGTACAACATTATCAATCGCCCAGGAATCAGCCCCCACAGTGTAGTTGGCCTGAATCCATCTGAACCGGGTCCTGGGAGAACTAACCAAAGAAAACACACCATTGGTTTGACGAGCAACCTTGAAAGCACAAGGACATTTATTTTAATTCCCTTTTCTCTTTAAAGTGCCCTCCTCCAGAGTCCAGTTGTCTCTTCCTTGACGCACTTTATCTTCCTACTAAGTAGTAGGAAATGCTGTTTTCTCTTGACTCATCAACAGGAGAGTAGAAAGCATGTTATTTATATATTTCACTTTTTTTTTCTCATGTAAGATTCTACAAACACATGTGTGAAATGGAAAAGTTATTTTGAAATATCCACTTGTTTTGTTTTTGAAATATATGCAGAATTTTAGTTTTTGCTTTCAGACTCTTATTGCTATTCAGTACTGGGAGGGACTGAAGGTGATAAACATGAGGAAAAGTTGGAGTCTTACAAAATTCTGGCAGTGAGGTCTCTATTTTACTGTCCCGGAATGGTTTCTGAGAGTAAATGGAAGCCCTTGATACTTCTGCACTCCACTTTGGTTCTCGAGGTCCTGGGTTTCTAAAGCTGAGGTCTAGAATGATGTGATGCATTCTCATATTTTCTATTTATTTGCAGTCTGTTATTTGGAGTATCTTGGGTCACAAGACTGCTTTATCCAGAAAGAGATGCAGACTTACCAAACAACAGTAACAGCCCCTGACTTAGGAAAAGTTTGCATAGAAGTGTGTTTGTCTATGATGTGGAATGTGGAACACAGTCTACTTGAAGTAGAATTTCAGCAGCACCATTCTAAGTAGTACTGTTTCCCCTACACAAACTCTCTGTGGATGTGACACAGCTGTCGGCATGGTGGCTTTAACATGGAAACCTCATCACAGCACCACTGTTTAACACCTGTCAGTGGTTCCCCTACACGTGCACTGTCAAGACCAAACTACTTATGACGACATACATGGTTCCTCCATTGTCTGCCCTCTTTCCTGGCTCCAGACCTCCTACTTCTCACCTTGCAATTATATTCTGGCAACACTGAACCCTTGAATTTTCCCATCCACTCATGCTTTTTCTGGCTTCCTGTATTTTGTTTTGGCTTACGCCAGCACAAGTGCCCTCTCGCTCCCCTCTTCTCCTGGATAAGCCCTATTCAGAGGCAGCTGAGACATCAACTCCTTTAGAAAGCTCCCTCCAGTTCTCCCCAAATGAGTTAGGTAGTATGCTCCTGTGTTTCGATAATATCTCTGAGTACTTCCTCTGGTATCATCTCATAGCATAAATAGCTGCTTAGAGGTTTGTTATCCTAAATACAGTGATGTGCCGCGTAACGACGCTTCTGTCGATGATGGACTGCGTTTATGACAGTGGTCTCATAAGATTATAATGGAGCTGAAAAAAATTCTTATTGTCGATTGACATCTTGATGATTCTGACCTTGTGTATGCCAAGGCTAATAATGTGTGTTTTTGTGTCTTAGTTTTTAAGAAAGAAGTTTTAAAAGTTAAAGTTCTCAAAATATTAAAAGCTTATAGAATATAGAAAGAAAACATTTTTGTACAGATGTACAATGTGCTTGTGTTTTAAGCTAAGTATTATCACAAAAGAGTCTAAAAGTTTAAGAAAAGTTTATAAAATGAAAAAGTTATAGTAAGGTGAATTTATTATTGAAGAAAGAAAATATTCTTTTTTAAAATTTAGTGGAGCCTAAGTGCATAGTGTTTATGAAGTCTATAGTAGTGTACAGTAATATTCTAGGCCTTCACATTCACTCACCACTCACTCACTGACTCACCCAGAGCAACTTCCAGTCCTGTAAGCTCTGTTTATGGGAAATACCCTGTACAAGTGTACCAGTTTTTAATCTTTTATACCATATTTTTATTGTACATTTCCTATGTTTAGAGATACAAACACTTGGAATTATGTTACAATTGCTTACAGTATTTAGTATAGTAAAATGCTGTACAGCTTTGTAGCTGAGGAGCAATAGGCTATATCATACAGCATAGGTGTGTAATGGGCTAAACCATGAAGGTTTATGTAAGTTCACTCTATGCTGTTCACACAACAATGGAATTGCCTAACAATGCATTTCTCAGATATATCACCATCGTTAAGTGACGCATGACTTTAATATATTTGGATCCCGGCATCAGCTTATTCATTTAGTACCAGAGTGCTTAAAACACTGTAGATATTCAATAAGTGTTTGTTGAATTAAAAAAAATGAGTAAATGAGCTACAACTAAGCACTATTTAAAGCTTTAGCAGTCATAGGAAACTACTTTAGGCTAAATACTAAAATGTTTTGGCTTCCTGAATTTTCCCTTGCCACTTGGTTGTACATGTCTGGATCAGGTTTGCACCAGGAAAACAGAAACCACTATAAATACTTAACACAGAAAGAAATTAATGCAAGGAATTGGATGTATAGAAAGTGGCAGAGCAGAGAAGCCAGTAGAAGCAGCGAGGAAACCAGAGTTTAGCAAAGTCAGGAGGCCACTTACTATGAGTCTAAGACTAGAGGGACACAGGGAGGAAGTGTTGCTGTTGGTGCCCAGGGACCAGGGTCACCTGGAGGGCCACCCACGGGAGCCAGAGCCACAGAAGTTGGCCAAGACGCAGCTGAGGCAGAAAGAAGGGGGAGGAACACCCTGATTTATCCCTTATTTCTCCCCTCCTTTCTCCTGCCAGTGTCTGACAGCAGAGGTAGGAGGCTGGGAAACGCAACCTGCCATTCAGAACAGAGCACAGGAAGGGAGAGGAAAGGATCTTGGAGGGGAGCAGTCCCAGGAGGTAATCAGTCACCATAGTACCCGTTAGTTCCTAGAAACATCCTCCAATGATCCAAATGCCTGCGCCACAAAAGTGGGAGCCTGCTGTAAGTCAGTACAACTCTTGAATGTGATCTGAAATGCCGGGGAGGGGAAGACAGATGCAAAATAATATGAGCATTCCAAAGGAACCAACCTTTTGTTCATATTGTGGTACTGAGATGAAAAAAAAAAAACGAAGGGTACTCTCCAATATGTGGTAATTTCACATACTGCTTAGTGTGAATAAGTATCAGTCTGGTTTATGGGCAGAGACTTACTTTTACAACAGTTTAAAAATGGAATCTGGTGGGCAGCCTTTATGTTAGCAAAGAACAGAAAAGTTCAGCCTCGTAAAACTTTTGGTGCTCTCTAGCCACATTTAAAACTTGCAACCCAAAGCACCCTGCACTTTTTTTCTTCCTGGCACTTCCATGCATAATTATCATGAAAGAATAATAGAATTCCTAGGCCGAATCACAATTATTTTCAAATTAAGTGACAGGCACCCAACGTTCTGACATGTAGCCAAATGACAATTCTCACATGGTGGAGAGTGGAAGGTAGACAGTGATCCGCTTCCAATTCTGGAATCTTTCTGAGGTGTAAATTGAACTTTCCGTGTAGTGCAGACAGCCAATGGTTGGAGGAACACACTCTTCGGTGACAAGATGCCAGTCCTTGCCATTGTTCAGAGAATACTGGAGCTGTACACTGTGGGAGCTGCTGAAGGGCTTGCTACAGCCCATGCTCATTTCAAACTGCAGAAAGGTAGATGCTGACACATGAAAATCCCAGGTCTCAGCATAACGAGGTTTTCCTGAAAAAAAAAAAAAAAAAGTGTAATGATAGCATACATGTGTGCCATTTTCTTATTTGGTGTTTATGCTTATAATAAACATTTTCAATAGCAAACAAAAATCACGGCGTATCTTTAATGCCCCGTATGTGCTTTGACTTTTCTTCTTATGTTTTCTGTTTTTATTTGGTTACCACAGATTTGGAAATATGGAAGGCTGCTAATTTGAAAAGCATTACCACCTTGGAAAGGGCTAACATAGTATCTTTAAAATACTGATATATTACAGTTTTACATATTTTTGTGGTTACATGTGATATTTTGATACATTTATACAATATGCAATGATCAAGTCAGGGTTATTGGGATATCTATCACTTCAAACATCTATCTTTTTTTAAACACAGAGTCTTAAGTCTACAAGGTATGAAACATAGGAATGTCTTCTCATAGATTTTTTTTGCTCTTCTTTTAAGAAACCTTACTCATATCATTCACGTTCCGTGAAAGACAGTTCCAACAAAAACCATCACTAGGATGACCAAGTTGTCTTAGGACAATAAAACTTCCTTTTTTTCCCTGAGAGCCACCCTCAGCATGGGTAATTAGGCACAGTTTTGCATTAGAAAGTTTCCTCCTGAGTTTTAGTTAATTTAGTCCTCTAGGTAATCAAATATTCTCCTTTTATCTAGTGATAATATATACCTATGTTTTCAGTGAATATCAGAGCAGTGTCCATGGAGAGACAGTCAATATCGACTTGACCTCCTTGGATTCGATACCAGTTGGCTTGCAAATCTATAGAGCCATCAAATTTGTCTTGAAATCCAGTTTGAGAGCTGTCATTCATTCCTATAAGAACATCATCCAAAGCCCACTGGGCTGAATGCTTCCCTGCAATCAGATGAATAAAGGCAGTTAGAGAAGGTTTGTTACATAGCAATATGAATATCTTCATGATGGTGATTTTAAATCAAATTGTCTAGAAATTGACAGCAAATTAAGAAACACACAGTGCAAGGTGGGTATGGATACTGCATGACCTAAAAGCTACCAGAAAGCTGGAGTGAGCAGTAAGTTACCATGTTGTGGCTGCCACCATCGAAATGCTGTTGCAGGTGTCTTCGCCTCCTGTGGCAGGTCAATGGAAATGATCTGTGGTTCCAGGAAGGACATGAAGTCCAACTCTCGAAGCAAATGCCAGAGTATCCCATTGTCATTTGAATACTGAACAATAAGCCCTGAGTTAAAAGACATAAATCCAGTTATTTGGACACTTTCCTAGAGGGAAGGAACAGTATTTCTTAAATGGTGAGACTGCAGCAACCTCAAATTGTGTCTCCTAGAATAAGAGGGCATATTCGTGTAACTTCCAAGGAATGAATTAGTGGACCTGAAGGCTCATCAATTTTTTGAGAGTTTCTAATGCACTGATTCCCAGGAAATGAAGGAAAAAATACAGAAGCTCTTATAAGACTACTCAGCTTTGTATAAGTGATGAGTAAGTTGGTAAGGGGAACATAAAAACCCACTATAGATCATGTATTTGAATTTCAGATTCTGTTCTGAACATTACAAAATCTCATATCATTATTACATATTCAGAAGAAATATCTCAATCTCCCTGGCAAAAAAATCAAGTAGCTCTTTGTTGCCGAAGCACAAGGCAATAGGCACTGCCTGGTCTGAAAATCTATTAAGCAGAAAGATCCCTTTACTCGCACTTCACACTTTGTCAGACCTTGGTCAGTGAAGCCTAAGTGAAACCAAATTATTATTATTATTATTTTTTATTTTTTATTTTTTTAAAATTAATTAATTAATTATTATTATTAAGTTCTAGGGTACATGTGCATAACGTGCAGGTTTGTTACATATGTATACTTGTGCCATGTTGGTGTGCTGCACCCATCAACTTGTCAGCACCCATCAACTCGTCATTTACATCAGGTATAACTCCCAATGCAATCCCTCCCCCCTCCCCCCTCCCCATGATAGGCCCCGGTGTGTGATGTTCCCCTTCCTGAGTCCAAGTGATCTCATTGTTCAGTTCCCACCTATGAGTGAGAACATGCGGTGTTTGGTTTTCTGTTCTTGTGATAGTTTGCTAAGAATGATGGAAACCAAATTATTAAGTGGCAAAGCAGAAAGGCTCACGCCTCTCCAACGTTAGTCTGACTTTTGTTTCTCTGTGTCACCTTTTCCCCTTTTCTTGTCCCAGTCATCCATGCCCCTCCACTGTCACTAGGGTGATATGATCCAGGGAACTGCACATTAACGTGTAAGGGACCTCATGTCCCTTCTAAAAGAGGGTGCAGAGAAAGTGTAATGTTGAATGAAAGGAAAAGGTTGCTAAGGATGAAATTGTGGGAATTAATTATGTACATATGTGTGTGTGTATAACTAGGTATAAATCAGTGCCCGTGTTAAGAATAAGACTGTGCCAGCCTTTATACCCCCTCTTTGGTAGGAAGGGATAGAGTGGTAGAGGGTATTGATCTAATTGCCTATTCCATAATTTTCCTAAGACTGGCACTGCATATTCATAATTATGACTAGGGATACTGAACCACTTTTTGAATATTCATAGAAATTTTGCTCAGTAAAGTTGTTATTTTCATTATTATTATTACTTTTTGAGACAGGGTCTCACTCTGTCACCCAGGCTGGAGTGCAGTGGCATGATTACAGCTCACTGCAACCTCTGCCTCCCTGGGCTCAAGTGATCCTCCCACCTTAGCCTCCCAAGTAGCTGGGACTACAGGTGTGTGCCACCCCGCTTGGCTAGGTTTTGTACTTTTTGTAGAGATGGGGTTTTGCCATGTTGCTCAGGCTAGTCTCAAAATCCTGGGATCATGCGATCTGCCTGCCTCAGCCTCCCGAAGTGCTGAGATTAAAGGCATGAGTCATTGCACTCGGCAAATTCTAACTCTTTTGGAAAATTATATATATATATTTTTTGCTATATAGAACCTTTCTATTTCTCTATTCTTGACTAACAAGAATTTCTCAACCCTTTATCATGTTGGATAATTATTTTAGTGTCAAAAATATTATAATAAAGTGTAGTGCTAAAAGAATGCTGTTTATGGCTAATTAATTGCACGTGGAATTATTGCCACTACATCTGACAAAGGATGATGCTAGGAACAAAAATGACAAATATGCTAAAATTAGAAATCTCAAGATAATAAAACCTACTGTATTTAAAATAAAAGAACTCATTAGACTGAATGAGAGGATGAAAATATGTTCAAATAACAGAACTCTCTGGGGAGAAAGCATGCTGTATACAGGTGTGGGGATGAGGGTTACAGGTTCTGTTGACGAAGGTGAGACCCACATGTTGGGAAAGGGACAGTCACACTAAAGTTCATGAAGAAAATGGAAGCAAGGCTGTCTTTATTCTAGTCAAGTTGAGGAATGTGTGGCATAAGCTCCAGTCTCCAAACTCTGATGTTGCTCAAGATATGTCCTATGGGCTTTTTAGTGTGATGTTGGATGTCTGAGGGTGCAGACACATCAAAATTCAGGTTTTTTTGTGGTTACTAATTTGTATTAATATGGTTTAAGCTTAATAAGATGAGAGAGAGGCTGAGATTGAGATTACTTAGTTATTTGGGGGTGACCTAATCAGAAGGTAGATAATACTAGAAATGAAGCATCATGAGATAAACTGTCACTGGCTGGTCCTTTATAGTGCCTTTGACTCAAAGTATGGTCTGAGACCAGCACCTGCATCACCTTGGAACAGGCTTTATAACCTGTGATGGTTTAAAAAATATGTCCACACATTCTTTGACACTCCTCCCTTCAAAAAGTGGAGCTTAATTCTCCTCCCTTTGAGTGTGGATAGTCTTAGTAACTTGCTTCTAATGCATAGAATATGGTGGAAGTAATGGTGTGTAACTTTGGAAACAGTCATAAAAGGCATTGCCGTTTACTCCTTGCTCCCTCTCAGATCTCTTGCTCTGGGGAAAGCCAGCCTACATTTAGTAAGGACATTCGAGCAGCCTATGGACAGGTCTACAGGGTGAGAAACTGAAACCTCTTGCCAACAGCAGAGAAGAACTAAAGACTTTTGCCAACAGCCATGTAAGCGAGCCATCTTGGAAGTAGATCACCTAGCCCTGGCTAAGTCTTCCAGTGACTGCACCCCTCCTGCCTTTTGTCTTGACTGCAACCTCACCAGAGACCCTGGGCAGAACCATTTAGCTAAGCTGTTCCCAAATTCCTGACTCACAGAAACTGTAAAATAACAAATATTTGATGTCTTAAGCTACTTAGTTTTGGGATAATTTGTTATGTAGCATACCACTCCAATCCTACTAAATCTAAATTTGCATTTTAACAAGCCTCCCAAATGACTCAGGTGCACATTAAATTATAAGAAACATGGCTCAGGAGGTGCATACTTCATTTGGTTTCTGCCTTTCTCCTCATTAGCTTTTTAAGGAGTGCCACATACACCTTCAGGCAGTAACAAGGTCTAAAGAGATGAGGGCCCCAATTCCAAAGGACAAAGAAGGAGAGCCTCCCAGATAAGAATGAGAGGGTCGAGGAATGCAAGAAAGGGAAACAGCAATATACATATCTCATATCACTTGCGAACCTCATTAGCCATGTCATCTAACACACTGTATATCTGAATAAACCAGGCCCTTTAACTCATCTACCGAGTGTTCAAGGCATGTGAAACACTTCTCTTTCTAAACAGCAGCTCCATCTGCATTCTGCCCAGTCTTACTGAAAATAGCATAATTTTGATTTTAATTCCAAATATGTAAATTGATGCTTCAACTTGAGTAAGTAAAGAATCTCTACTTTCATCACTGGAAGAGATTTGTTCAAGGATTTAAGCAGATTTACATTTTAACAACCAGTTTTCAATAAAAGGCTAAGAAATGCCCGTGGGATGTGAATTATGTGGCCGGCACTGAGTTTATGAAAGTGGCTCAAGACTAGCTGAGAAAAGGTTGCTTGTTACTAAAAGGATACTGAGGGCAATGTGCATCGCAGGGCAGAAAACAGCACTTGTAAACAGAAGGTCAATACAGAGCAAAGACTCCTGTCTATATTATACGATAAGCAGATGCTTTCTATTCTAACTTGCTTAGGATTTATTTTTTTAGGTCATACATAAATAAGGGTATGGATTTGTAATTTTCAGAAGGGTTATACACAAAAATTTCCCTTATATTTCAATGTATCAAATGTCACTTCCTTGGGGAGCCCCCACCCAGACTATTTTTGAGTCCAAGTCAGCACCTCCCACTGCATAAGTTTACTTTCCACCTCACCAGGCTATTTGTTTCTGTCTAACCCTTACAATCTAACATTTTCTGACTTATTTCCTTTCTTGATTGCTTACTACCTGAGTCTTCTCACTAGAATGTAAGCTCCCCTGAGGACAGGGATTTACCCTTAGGTGGTCATTAGTGCCCCACTGGTTCTTCACCCTCTAGTGCATGGTAGGTTTATGCTTCTTTTCCCCTTCACCACACTTTCTCTTTCCCTCTGCCACATGGCTGGCAACATCCAGAATCTATGCGGCAGCCACCTCATTATTCTGGGTGCTGGAATGAGGACCTCGGGTGACCCATGAAGAAAATGTAGCACAGGGAAGAAACCATTTTATTTTAGCCCACTGATATTTAGAGGTTTATTTATTATTGCAGCATAACCTATCTCGTCATGAGGGACATATCTGTCTTTTGGTGATACTGTATCAACAAAAGCACCTAGAACAATGTCTGGCTTAGAACAGATTCTTAATAAATATTTATTGAAGAGATTACAGAATGCAAAAACGGTCTATAAAACCTTCTATACTGCTTCAGTAAATAGATGACTTGGATAATTACTAGACTAAAAGTACTGAGATATTCAGTAAAAGTTATTAAAGCTTTCAGTTAGTGATAAGACAGCCAAGGAAATGGAGAGCTGATGAACACAGCTGTTGGTAGCTCTACTGACTAATAGGTACCGTTTAAGCCAATGTGTTTTATACAGTCATACTGAGATATTAACAAACTTAGAAGGTGCAAACTCTTCACATGTTGCTGAGACCACGGTTTGGAGGAGGACACATCTGAGAAACCTGTGAATTTTGTGCAAGGAGTCAGTTCACATTCAAGGTCCCCTAAGGAATTATATCATATCTGTAGAGCTCCTACAGGCCACCCATGCTTCAAGCCTTTTGCATTTCTTTCAGAACGGAATTATTTGAGGCCGAAGATGGTATGAGTGCCTAGGGAGGGTGGAGTTCGGCACAAGGAGAGAAGCAGTATAGTATGATGGTTATGGCATAAATTCTGGAGCCAGCGTGAGTGCTTTGAATCCCTGCTCATCCACTTATTTAGTGCACGATCATAGGCAGGTTACTTGACCTTTCTGTGCCTCAGATTCTACATCTGCAAAATAGAACTAATTATATTACTTATGGCAAAAGAGTAGGCAGGAGATAAAATGAATTAACACCAGTAAAACACATGGAATAGTGTCTTGCATATAATAAGTCTCAGTAAAAGATAACATTTATTATTGCCAAGAACTGCTCCTCCTACACAAGGATTCTGGTCTGCCCAGAATATAAGTTTATGGGTGGAACTAGACTTTGATCTGCATTCAGTAATGCCCCGTGCAAACAAGTCTCTAGCTTCCATGCTAAATGTAAGAGTCTCTGATATTGTTTTAGGATTTTTTTTGTGTGTGTGCCTCCCTATGGATAGTATAGAACAATAGGGTTCCCTAAAACAAATGCCACTTCGATTCTGCCTACACCCAGAGCAGACATGATATATTTCAGGCCTAAGGATCTGTATAAGAAATCTTAGGGATCATGGCTCTGTGCAGCTGCCGATTCTACAAAGCAGAAGAGAAGAGAAGGAATGATTCAGGGTAAGGAATCAGTTTGCAAAATCCTGGCCAAACTTTGGGAGGAAAAAGGACTAATCTGCCAATAGTAACTGTAATTTCCAAGGAAATATAGCAGCTTACCTTCATTTCTAGTTCTTGGTTTGATGCAGGTAATACCTGAAGTTTTGCTTCCAATTTGTATATAAAATTGAACGAGTCTGGGGAATAAAAACTTCAGTTTACTTACAAATAAGAGTTCAGAAGAGTTTTAACCATTTGCATTTTGATAGTTTAGAAAAAAAACCTCCTGTAATTATTAAGTACTACTTTCAAACTCAAAGGGCATAGACAAGCAGAAAACACATAAATTATAGTAAGCTAATTCGGTAACCATTTAGAAAAAGTTAATTAATATGACCATTCATTTTATTCTGTAATAATGATCTAAACAAAAGGAAACCATTGAATATCACTTCATTGTGACAGTCTGCTATAATGTAATGGAATTACTAAAATGGAAATTGAAATTCCTTAAATCTAGTTAACACTATCATTGGAAACTCAAGATTAAGATTTTTTTTTATTATACTTTACGTTCTGTGATACATGTGCAGAACGTGCAGGTTTGTTACATAGGTATACACATGCCATCGTGGTTCGCTGCGCCCATCAACCCATCATCTACATTAGACATTTGACACTCAGGCTGGCATGCAGTGACACAATCTCAACTCACTTCAACCTCTGCCTTTTGGGCCCAAGTGATCCTCCTGCCTCAGCCTCCTGAGTAGCTGGAACCACAGGCATGCACCACCACACCTGGCTAATTTTTGTATTTTCAGTAGAGACAGGGTTTTGCCATGTTGGCCAGGAGCTGGGCTTGAACTCCTGACCTCAAGTGATCTACCTGCCTCAGTATCCCCAGGTGCTGGGATTACAGGTATAAGCCACCGCATCCAGCCAAGATGAGGAAAAATCTAACTTAAGAAGTTGAATACCATTATTTGTTTAGAGTCAGATTACCTGTCAGTTGCTGATTTAGACTCACTTGGCTAAATTTTTCACAGCGGGCCTTCAGTCAGTATGACGTAAATTATGCCTCAGTCCATAGTGACCGACAGAGAGTACCTGCTTGACAGGCACACCTCTGACAATGCAGATGGAAAGGGACGGAAATTGAAAGCAGAAAAAATATGACACAGGACCCCAGTTTTGTGAGGAGATCTAAAAATTTTAAACATTTTTTTTTCTATTTCCTTTGTTCCACTTCTCAAATAATTTAATTGCTCTTTTAAAAAGCAGTTTTATTTTAGGTGTACTATTATTTCCTTTGATCTTAAAAACCAAACAGTTCTTTATTTTACCAGTAGGTGTCAGTGTAGGCATTTAATATTTCTGGGCACCATTTTCAATAAGTGAATACAAATCAACTTAGATAAACGAGGATGCATCATTTTCGGACATAGAATGTAAGGTTGGAAAAATCTTTGTTTCACACAGCACACACTAAGAATAATATCAAATGGTTTTCATAATAATATCAAACTTTAGAAAATCAAGCTGGCATACCGTAGACACACAGGCCTTGGTGATGACCACACATGGATTCATGAATTGCGGCATGGTTTTTGTAGAAACCACCTATTTTATTGCAAAGCTAAAGTTATCTTCATTTTTACGTATCATAATCTATATACAGAAACATTATTGTATAAATTCTCAATAACAGAACAGAATGTTTTAGGTTAGACCACATCGTGTGGTAAATAATATGTTTGTGAAAAAGCGTACTAGTTAATACTTCTTACCTGATGTTCCTGGTGTCCAGAGGGACCGTCCTGGCTTCCCTTTTCCCAGGGCCATTGAAGTAGAGAGATTTGCCATCGTTAAGTGTTCCACAGCCAGTTCCAACCTGGGCGCCTGTTATCTTGTACCACAGAGGGCTGAGCTTCCCCTCAAACCTATCGAACATCTCATTGTGATTGGGGACATTTGACACACAAGTTCCTTGTGCCGCTTCAGAAAAAAATAGAGAGGAGAGATGCTTTGTTGGAATCATCAAACATGAGAAGGTCTATTCAACACATGGGCAAATGAAGAATGTCCATATGGATTAACATTGGGGAGAGAGACCACATGAAACTTTGTATCTCACAACTGTCGTTCTGAAAGACAGCCATCACTACCATCATCAAAAACACTATTCTGCCTCTGTAAGTTTTTATTTTTTGATAGAGACAGACATTGGGAAGACATTGGGAACCATACATTTCATAGTTCCTGCTGCTGAGGATTTGTGTAAACTGAGAAACAGATTTCATTCACAATAAAATTTGCTCATTTGTTGTCCTATTCTAGGATCAATAGGGGCAGTCAGTCTCAAATTAAAACAAAAATCCTTGAAACTGTGAGGGACAGCTCTCCCCGTAGAAGGCCTGCAACAACATATGTTTGTCTTTGGTCACGCGCCAGATGAAGGCTGGAATACTGAAAAGCTGGGAAGAAGCCTTTTGAAGTTGTCTCCAGGAAAAATAAAAAAAAAAAAGATTTTGAAGCTTATAATATTTTCTCCAATTTTACTCTTTAATCTCAGCTCTTTTCATTTTTGCTTGTAGCAACATCCAAAGGTCACTGTGGTCAGAGATACTTTTCTCATAAAGTACTCTTTTGGCAGACCTGGGTTTATCATAAGATGCATTTTTATTTTAAATGTGTAAAATTACATTTCCTATAGATAGCGACGTAGAGGGCTCACAGAGGCCGTGCAGCCATGCAGCATGTGGTTAAGAGCTTCAGTTTGGGGTTTGGAGAATGACTGCCAGGGTTTGATACTCAGCTCCAGCAACTCCCAGCTGAATGATCTCGGGAGAGTTACTGTGCCTCAGTTTCCTTAAATATAAATAGGGCTTCCAGTACTATGACAGAGTTATTGTTAGAATTAAAGGGGATGAAATAAAAAGAACCTCAATGTCTGGCATGAAGTAGGATCTCAAGCAATATGAATTATTACTGCTATGAATAATAAATCCTCTTAAGGAAACGAAATTTGTATTAGCATGTTTCCTTTCTGGGGCAGCTCAAAACTACAAAATATCCTAGCATCTCACGTGCCTGGGTTGCGACTTCCTACAATTCCCAGACTTAAAGAAGAATAAATTCAGAATTTCTTTCTTTGGGAGAATAACATGAAACACAGCAACTAGAGATGACTATTTTACAATAAAACCCTCAGACACATGTATTTAGCCTTACCAGTATACCCCAGGTCACAGAAACACACTCCTGAAATGCAGTCCCCATGGCCACTGCAGTAACTGGGACAGGGCTCAGATATGTACACTCCATCTAAACCAAATGGAGGCACGTTTTTCTGTGAGCTGCTCTCCTGGATCCATCGGAATCTGGTCTTGCTGTTGGGAAAAACAACACACCTGTTTCTTGTACCAACATCTCATATCAAAGCATTGGAATATAGAAAAATTCAGGAAAATTCAACAGAGACTTAATATTTATTTCAAAGTCATGTCTGCTTGACTGCACTTAACCTTCAAAAGGTGTCTTTCTCTCAGACCTTTTTTTTTGAGATAGCATCTTGCTGTGTCACCCAGGCCGGAGTGCAGTAGGGTGATCTCGGCTCACTGCAACCTCCGCCTTTCAGGTTCAAGAGATTCTCTTTGGGAGGCCGAGGTGGGCAGATCACAAGGTCAGGAGATTGAGACCATCCTGGCAAACCCTGTCTCTACTAAAAATACAAAATGTAGCCAGATGTGGTGGCGGGCGCTTGTAGTCCCAGCTACTTGGGAGGCTGAGGCAGGAGAATTGCTTGAACTGGGGAGGCGGAGGATGCAGTGAGCTGGGATCGTGCCACTGCACTCCAGCCTGGGTGACAGAGTGAGACTCTGTCTCAAAAAAAAAAAAAAAAAAAAAAAAAGATTCTCATGCTTCAGCTTCCAGAGTAGCTGAGATTATAGGCATACGCCACCATGCCCAGCCAATTTTTGTATTTTTAGTAGAGATGAGGTTTCACCATGTTGGCCAGGCTGGTCTCAAACTCCTGGCTTTATGTGATCCGCCCACCTCAGCCTCCCAAAGTACTGGAATTACAGGTGTGAGCCACCATGCCCAGATTGATTTCTTTTTCAGCATAAATGTTTGAATATTTTCTCACCTTCTGCTCTTTTAGTAATAAAATCCAGAAAGATATTCCATTATTTTACTTAATTAATACTTCACCCTGCTATCACGCTCAGTTTATGGATATCTGCAGAAGAGGCTGTTTGGGAACGTTTGAAACAATCTTTCTTTCTTAGGACAGATAAGAGAACTCTGGCTATTTGCTGTTGACATGCTTCAGGTGGGGAAGAGTTAAGTTTGTACTGACAGCTCTATTCACCTGTGCCTTCCCTCCCTTCCTGTTCATCTCTCATCTTTAAATCACAAACACCAGTTTTAACTGCCAATGAACAAAAGAAGGACCTGGTCCGAGTACTTCAAAACCCTGGAACACTAGAGGGCTGGGCTACTGCCCAGTTCTTCGTCTCCTAGAACAATAGTTTTGAGGTTGCCAAACTAAAATTTGTCCCAATTGCTTTCCAATTTTTAAAATACATCTTTTCTTTTCCAACATATGGAAAACACACACACACACACACACACACACACACACACACACACACACCCCTGTGATTTCATACCAGGGAAATATCTTTTCCTTCTCAGTTCCGCTATAATCAAAGGATGAAAATGTATTAGTATATCTACATTCCAATTTATTTTGCTGCCAGTATTTATAGACTTTTGAGTTAATCCAGCTTCTTAGTACACAAGCATAAATCATCTTAAAGATTAATGAAGATTGTTAAAACCATAGATAAAGACAGCTCCCTCTCCCCTCTATTATTGTGAGGATAACATGGCAAGATCAGAATGGATTTCTTTTTGGCTCTTCAAGTGGCTTTGGAAATTTGGCAGCACTGAACCATAACCTTGGCTTTTTTCCCCCCTTCATTATTTTAAGTTACCTACTCATGGCAACTTTATAAACTGTAACTAGTAATGTTGTTTATTAGGTTTAAAATTTTTTGAGATAATTGCCTATTAACGTAAGCCCCAAGCCCCAGTTTCAGTGTAAGAGGAAGGTAAACATACAAATATATTTCCTTTGGAGCTAATTTGAAATATATTGGTCTTCTTTTTAAGGTAAAAAGAATTGAATTAAATAAGTTTAGAAAAACAAAGCAAAAGCAAAAAAAATAAAAAGGTACAGTTGTCTTAGTGTCATGGACCTTGGGAAAATTCCTTCCCTTGGAGCTGAAACATTATTCAGCCTCTGAAGGTATCTGTCCTCTTGAAGGAAGTAAGGGAAATAATGAACACCAGCATTTGTCAACTACTCTTAAGGAAAGTGTTAAGGCCTCTATGCCTCTTCCAAAAGATAGACTGCATGTTTGTGATAAATGAGGAAAATATGCCAATTCCCTAATACAAGTCCTCTTGGATTAGAAGTCATGCTTGCTGCTTCTTTTTTATGTTGCTATGATAGAACCCAGAGAAACATGGATCCACAGCATCTGTGGTAAGGGAAGTGATGAAAGAGAAAGGAAAACTTCTTTCCCCCACCCCAGGCTCTTTCACTTGGGCAAGATGAGGGCATCTCTCCATCAGTTGCCCCATTTCATGGAAGAAACCAGCTCGGATTTGGGCCCAGAAGCATTCAGAGGGTTGAAGAATCCTAAGTTTACGTAGAATTTTAGAAAAAGTTTTGGCAATTGGATACTGAATGAAGGACAAGTGAAATCCTTTGACCTGTCTCTGATTCTTGGGCTCTTACAGATTTTATTATAAGAGAATCAAGTTCCGATTTGGCCAGAGTGAGGAGGTATCCTTGTTTGCAGTTATAGATCCTAAGGCTCCTATAGACCCAAGAAGCAGAATGCACTGTTACATGTTTGAGAGGGTAAAAGACCCCAGGAGCTCAGTACTAAGGAATACTTATTTAGATTTAAAAAAGAAAAACACCAAAAGACTAATCATTTGGTTAACAGGGCGAGTCCGGTATGTGGTGAATCATAGCTGCGGGTCCTAGATAGAAGACTGTATTTCAGAGTGAAAGGGGAAGAGATGGTTCCTTTTTCCCTTCTTTCAATCTTTGCTAGTTTGTTTTTTGTTGAAAGGTGCAACTCAAAGCAATAAAGATTTCACTGGCCATGACCTCAGCACGCTTTGCTTCATTTCCATTTCTCCAAGTTATGCCTGGTTCCCGATGTCTACGGCCACTCTGTTCTCTTCTCGGTGGCAAAATCTTGGGATTGAACACAAGCGATTTAGCAACCTCAGGGTTCCTGGAATAGGTGGAAGAACTGGTAAAGAATTTATTATAAAAACTAGTCACTGAGAGACCATCAGAAGAAGGAAGGAAATAAGTAGGCTAAAGTTAAGTTAATAACTATGTCTCAATTCTATACTTTTAAAGTAGAGGAGATACAGTCTTGCAATTGTGACTACTAATGTATTTGTGCATATGTTCTATTCTTGCCTTTTCAAGGAGACACAGAATGTGGAACAATGATTTCTTAAGTAGCACTGGATACATTTTGGAAAAATATGAAAAAGGAAGGTGTCTTCATTATAGCTAACACCTACTGCTGGTCTTTATTCCTTATTCAACATCCCTTCATTCAATTTCTAAATTAATTTAGAAAGCATCTACAGCACGCTAGGTGCAGTACTAATGCTAGTAATACTATGAGGAACAAAACCCAGACATGCTTCCTGCCTTCATGTAGCCCACAGTTAAGTGAGGAGACACACTTAAACACCCACACAAATGCACCTGTGCAACTCTGACAACCATTAAGAAGGACATAGAGAAGAGTATCTAATAGAGGTCTTGACTTGATAGGAAGGTCTAGAAATAATTTAGAGGAAGTAATGATTGAGAGAAAGAGTTTAATCTTATGTAATTTTATTAGAAATAGATCATAGCCCAGGTGCAGTGGCTCACGCCTGTAATCCCAGTGTTTTGGGAGACCTAGGCGGATCACTTGAGGTTACGAGTTCGAGACCAGCCTGGCCAACATGGTGAAACCCCATCTCTACTAAAAATACAAAAATTAGCTGGATGTGGTGGCACATGCCTGTAATTCCAGCTACTCAGGAGGCTGAGGTGGGAGAATCACTTGAACCTAGGAGGTGGAGGTTTCAGTGAGCCAAGATCATACCACTGTACTCCAGGCTTGGTGACAGAGTAAGACTCCATCTCAAAAAAAAAAAAAAGGTACATAATAGTGTGATTTGACTATTCTATTCAAAAAGCATCGCCTTTTGTTTTGCATGTCCCAGATAAGGAAAAAGAAGAAGATATCAATCTTTCTCTTTGTTTCCTTCCCCAATTTTCATTTTTGGTTGGAGGATGCCTGAGTGAATCAATTTCTACACCCATACCCTTCCATCACCACACAATTCAATGTGATGTTGCATCTGCCTCTCAAACTAGGAAGGTTTCTGCTTGTCCTGTGCAGAGATGCAGGGTATTCTGCAGAATACTAAGCAACTTTTTTTCTAGTCCTGCCCAGAGACAGCCACTTTTTGTACTCTACATAGGATACCTAGAGCAGGCTACATAGCATACTGCCTGGATGGGGATGTCTCTGAGAGTTGTGAGAGGTATACCAACATATTTTCGCCATCACCAATGTGTTTTCTGTAGGCAAGAGCCCAGTGAATTAATATGAGCACAAATGGCTCCTTTGAGAAAATCAGCTTAGACTTATTTCTGAAAGAGCAATTTTCTTGTAACTATTATAAGCATGTTTGCCTCATGGCAAAACAGCTCCGAATTTTAACAATTTTAACACTTAGAATTCTCAGTTTTCCAACACTGCATTTGGAGATATCTGAGTTTAACATATTGCAGAAGGAGCAACAACAGCTCATTTACTTGGGGTAAAGTAGAAACATATTTACTGTTCTTTAGTTGAGGGCTCTTCATCACAAATGCCATCAGCCAGCAAGCTGGATGGTATCCAAATTAACCATGACGCTGGATTCTAATGATGAATATTTTGTCTTCCAAAAGCTGAGGTCTAAGAAAGTATTGATACATTGGGAGCCTCAAAATACTGGCTCACTTTGTGATGCTAAGGACAATCTGCTCTTACTTCTCATATGTGGCTTTACTAACTGGGTTATTCCACCCAACATCAAACACACCTCAGTTTCAGATTCAGCTATATATTTTATTACTTAATTTTTTTTTTATTTCCATAGTGTTTTGGGGGACAGATGATTTTTAGTTACATGGTTCTTTAGTGATTTCTGAGGTTTTATTATAGTGTACCCATGACCTGAGCGGTGTACACTGTAGCCATTTATCCCCTCACATTCCTCCCCAACTTCTCCCTCTGAGTCCCCAAAGTCCACTGTGTCATTCTTATGCCTTTCCGTCCTCCTTCAGCTGTAAATTTATTATTGGACTTCAGGGAAATGAAACAAGATTTGTATTTCTTGGCTCCTCATTGTATCATTGTAGCAATGATGTGCCACTTGATGTTCTCCAACTTTATGGCACATTATACCAATCTATCTGGAAGAGCTGCAGTTGGGCCACAGTTTTGGAAAGTATGGAGGGAGGAAGGCAGTACTGGAGGTGAGGAGTACAAGGGCTGCACAGTTGGAGATGGGCAGGAAGCAGGATGACATAGCTATGTAGCTGCAAACACAGATATGTTCTTATGGAAAAATAAAGATGTTCTCAGGGGGTGAAACCTGGAGAGTACAATCAAGAGCTAAGAAGAACAGTGGATGAAGGAACCACTATCAGGGAACAGACCTGTCTTAATCATTGGAACGTTCTTGTCCTGGACATTGTTCTTAGAGGAGGGAGCCCTAGTAACAAGTCTCTTGCTGCATTTAGAATTTCTGAGGGCCAGTGACTACTATGTGCTTCCCATTCCTTCCTTTTCCATTATTATTATTATTACTATTATTATTACTTTTGAGTGGGAATGTCTATTGTGGTTATCCTGCCGTTGTCTCAACATTTTATGTTGGGTAAGGGTAAAGTAGATTACCTGTCTTTACAGGTCTAGAGATCAAGGACCCACATTCACATCCCAACCTGATGGAGATAATACATCCAGGGACTTGGTGTCTGGTGCTGTGATAGGATGATAATTTGGGGAGTCTTGGGAGGACAGTGAATGCATTTTTTAAGTGGAAGAGATGTGAATTAATGGGCCTAAAACAGACCATGGTATATAGTTACAATAATGCCTCCCACTTAATCACACTTTCTTTTGTATATGCTCCTCTGCAGTACAACTTTAATGCACTTCTTATTAAAAAAGGAAGTCTCTTTAGCCACCTTTTAAATCTAGACTGGCTTTGTGACTTGTTTTGACCAAAAGGATGTGGCAAATGAGATGAGGCTTTGCAGTTACTTTTCCTCTCTTGGAATGCTAGAGCCCACCTAACTGAAAAATATTGAGATGAAGACAGCATGGAGAGAAAGGTCCAGCTGACCCAGACTCCTACCAACTCATCAACTGAGTGCAGCCAGATGATGGAGCCCAGGAAGACCAGCAGAAGAACTGCCCAGCCAACCCCACAAAACCATGAGAGATAACAAATCATTATCATTTTGAGCTCTTAAATTTTGGAGAAGTGTGTTGCATAGCAATAGGTAACTATACAAATATAATCCTAGGCTCTATTGAGGAATCTAAACAAAAAGTAAGGAGGATTTTTCTTTAATTAATTAATTAATTTTATTTTATTTTTTATTATAGTTTAAATTCTAGGGTACATGTGCACAATGTGCAGGTTTGTTACATATGTATACATATGCCATGTTGGTATGCTGCACCCATTAGCTTGTCATTTACATTAGGTATATCTCCTAATGCTATCCCTCCCCCCTCCCCCCCCACCCCACGACAGGCCCCAGTGTGTGATGTTCCCCTTCCTGTGTCCAAGTGTTCTCATTGTTCAATTCCCACCTATGAGTGAGAATGTGTGGTTCTGTCTGTCGTTGCGATAGTTTGCTGAGAATGATGGTTTCCAGCTGCATCCATGTCCCTACAAAGGACATGAACTCATCCTTTTTTATGGCTGCATAGTATTCCATGGTCTGTATGTGCCACATTTTCTTAATCCAGTCTATCATTGATGGATATTTTGGTTGGTTCCAAGTCTTTGCTATTGTGAATAGTGCCACAATAAACATACGTGTGCATGTGTCTTTGTAGCAGCATGATTTATAATCCTTTGGGTATACACCTAGTAACGGGATGGCTGGATCAAATGGTATTTCTAGTTCTAGATCCTTGAGGAATCGCCACACTGTCTTCCACAATGGTTGAACTAGTTTATAGTCCCACCAACAGTGTAAAAGTGTTCCTATTTCTCCACATCCTCTCCAGCACCTGTTGTTTCCTGACTTTTTAATGATCGCCATTCTAACTGTTGTGAGATGTTATCTCATTGCAGTTTTGACTTGCATTTCTCTGATGACCAGTGATGATGAGCATTTTTTCATTTGTCTGTCGGCTGCATAAATGTCTTCTCTTGAGAAATGTCTGTTCATATCCTTTGCCCACTTTTTGATGGGGTTGTATTTTCCTTGTAAATTTGTTTAAGTTTGCCTAGGTTTTCTTCTAGGGTTTTTATGGTTTTAGGTCTAACATTTAAGTCTCTAATCCATCTTGAATTAATTTTTGTATAAGGTGTAAGCAAACGATCCAGCTTCAGCTTTCTACATATGGCTAGCCAGTTTTCCCAGCACCATTGATTAAATAGGGAATCCTTTCCCCATTGCTTGTTTTTGTCAGGTTTGTCAAATATCAGATGGTTGTAGATGTGTGGTATTATTTCTGAGGGCTCTGTTGTGTTCCATTTGTCTATATCTCTGTTTTGGTACCAGTACCATGCTGTTTTGGTTTCTGTAGCCTTGTAGTATAGTTTGAAGTCAGGTAGCATGATGCTTCCAGCTTTCTTCTTTTGGCTTACGATTGACTTGGCAATGCAGGCTCTTTTTTGGTTCCATATTAACTTTAAAGTAGTTTTTTCCAATTCCGTGAAGAAAGTCATTGGTAGCTTGATGGGCATGGCACTGAATCTATAAATTACCTTAGGCAGGGGCCATTTTCATGATATTGATTCTTCCCCTCCATGTGCATGGATGTTCTTCCATTTGTTTGTGTCCTCTTTTATTTTGTTAAGCAGTGGTTTGTAGTTCTCCTTGAAGACGTCCTTTGCATCCCTTGTAAGTTGGATTCCCAGGTATTTTATTCTCTTTGAAGCAATTGTGAATGGGAGTTCACTCATGATTTGGCTGTCTGTTATTGGTGTATAAGAATGCTTGTGATTTTTGCATGCTGATTTTGTATCCTGAGACTTTGGTGAAGTTGCTTATCAGCTTAAGGAGATTTTGGGCTGAGACGATGGGGTTTTCTAAATATACAATCATGTCATCTGCAAACAGGGACAATTTGACTTCTTCTTTTCCTAATTGATCACTCTTTATTTCTTTCTCTTGCCTTTGCCCTGGCCAGAACTTCCAACACTATGTTGAATAGGAGTGGTGAGAGAGGGCATCCCTGTCTTGTGCCAGTTTTCAAAGGGAATGCTTCCAGTTTTTGCCCATTCAGTATGTCATAGGTTTGTCATAAGTAGCTCTTATTATTTTGAGATATGTTCCATCAGTACCTAATTTATTGAGAGTTTTTAGCATGAAGGGCTGTTGAATTTTGTCAAAGGCCTTTTCTGCATCTATTGAGATAATCATGTGGTTTTTGTCTTTGGTTCTCTTTATATGCTGGATTACATTTATTGATTTGCATATGTTGAACCAGCCTTGCATCCCAGGGATGAAGCCCACTTGACCATGGTGGATAAGCTTTTTGATGTGCTGCTGGATTCGGTTTGCCAGTATTTTATCGAGGATTTTTGCATCGATGTTCATCAGGGATATTGGTCTAAAATTCTCTTTTTTTTGGTTGTGTCTCTGCCAGGTTTTGGTATCAGGATGATGCTGGCCTCATAAAATGAGTTAGGGAGGATTCCCTCTTTTTCTATTGATTGAAACAGTTACAGAAGGAATGGTACCAGCTCCTCCTTGTACCTGTGGTAGAATTTGGCTGTGAATCCATCTGGTCCTGGACTTTTTTTTGATTGGTAGGCTATTAATTATTGCCTCAATTTCAGAGCCTGTTATTGGTCTTTTCAGAGCTTCAACTTCTTCCTGGTTTAGTCTTCAGAGGGTGTATGTGTCCAGGAATCTATCCATTTCTTCTAGATTTTCTAGTTTATTTGTGTAGAGGTGTTTATAGTATTCTCTGATGGTAGTTTTTATTTCTGTGGGGTTAATGGTGATATCCCCTTTATCATTTTTTTATTGCACCTATTTGATTCTTCTCTCTTTTCTTATTAGACTTGCTAGCGGTCTATCAATTTTGTTGATCTTTTCAAAAAACTAGCTCCTGGGTTCACTGATTTTTTGAAGGGTTTTTTGTGTCTCTATCTCCTTCAGTTCTGCTCTGATCTTAGTTATTTCTTGCCTTCTGCTAGCTTTTGAATGTGTTTGCTCTTGCTTCTCTAGTTCTTTTAATTGTGATGTTAGGGTGTCAATTTTAGATCTTTCCTGCTTTCTCTTGTGGGTATTTAGTGCTATAAATTTCCCTCTATGCACTGCTTTAAATGCGTCCCGGAGATTCTGGCATGTTGTGCCTTTGTTCTCATTGGTTTCAAAGAAACTTTATTTCTGCCTTCATTTTGTTACGTATCCAGTAGTCATTCAGGAGCAGGTTGCTCAGTTTCCATGTAGTTGAGTGGTTTTGAGTGAGTTTCTTAATCCTGAGTTCTAGTTTGATTGCACTGTGGTTTGAGAGACAGTTTGTTATAATTTCTGTTCTTCTACATTTGCTGAGGAGTGCTTTACTTCCAACTATGTGGTCAATTTTGGAATAAGTGTGATGTGGTGCTGAGAAGAATGTATATTCTGTTGATTTGGGGTGGAGAGTTCTGTAGATGTCTATTAGGTCTGGTTGGTGCAGAGCTGAGTTCAATTCCTGGATATCCTTGTTAACTTTCTGTCTCGTTGATCTGTCTAATGTTGACAGTGGGGTGCTAAAGTTTCCTATTATTATTGTGTGGCAGTCTAAGTCTCTTTGTAGGTCTCTAAGGACTTGTTTAATGAATCTGGGTGCTCCTGTATTGGGTGCATATATATTTAGGACAGTTAGCTCTTCTTGTTTAATTGATCCCTTTACCATTATGTAATGGCCTTCTTTGTCTCTTTTGATCTTTATTGGTTTAAAGTCTGTTTTATCAGAGACTAGGATTGCAACCCCTGCCTTTTTTTGTTTTCCATTTGCTTGGTATATCTTCCTCTATCCCTTTATTTTGAGTCTATGTGTGTCTCTGCATGTGAGATGGGTCTCCTGAATATAGAACACTGATGGGTCTTGACTCTATCCAATTTGCCGGTCTGTGTATTTTAATTGGAGTATTTAGCCCATTTACATTTAAAGTTAATATTGTTATATATGAATTTGATTCTGTCGTTATGATGTTAGCCGGTTATTTTGCTCTTTAGTTGATGCAGTCTCCTCCTAGCATTGATGATCTTTACATTTTGGCATGTTTTTGCAGTGGTTGGTACCGTTTGTTCCTTTCCATGTTTAGTGCTTCCTTCAGGATCTCTGTAGGGCAGGCCTGGTGGTGATAAAATCTCTCAGCATTTGCTTGTCTGTAATGGATTTTATGTCTCCTTCACTGATGAAACTTAGTTTGGCTGGATATGAAATTCTGGGTTGAAAATTGTTTTCTTTAAGAATGTTGAATATTGGCCCCCACTCTCTTCTGGCTTGGAGAGTTTCTGCCAAGAGATCTGCTGTTAATATGATGGGCTTCCCTTTGTGGGTAACCAAACCTTTCTCTCTGGCTCCCCTTAACATTTTTTCCTTCATTTCAACTTTGGTGAATCTGACAATTATGTGTCTTGGAGTTGCTCTTCTTGAGGAGTATCTTTGTGGCATTCTCTGTATTTTCTGAATTTGAATGTTGGCCTGCATTGCTAGGTTGTGGAAGTTCTCCTGGATAATATCCTGCAGAGTGTTTTCCAACTTGGTTCCAATCTCCCCATCACTGTCAGGTACACCAATCCGACATAGATTTGGTCTTTTCACATAGTCCCATATTTCTGGGAGGCTTTGTTCATTTCTTTTTCTCTTTTTTCTCTAAACTTCTCTCTTGCTTCATTTCATTCATTTGATCTTCAAACACTGATACCCTTTCCTCCAGCTGATCGAATCAGCTACTTAAGCTTGTGCATTCATCACGTAGTTCTCATGCCATGGTTTTCAGCTCCATCAGGTCATTTAAGGACTTTTCTACACTGGTTATTCTAGTTAGCCATTTGTCTAATCTTTTTTCAAGGTGTTTAGCTTCTTTGTGATGTGTTAGAACTTCCTCCTTTAGCTCGGAGAAGTTTGATTGTCTGAAACCTTCTTCTCTCAAGTCGTCAAAGTCATTCTCCGTCCAGCTTCGCTCCGTTGCTGGCGAGGAGCTGTGTTCCTTTGGAGGGGGAGAGGCATCTGATTTTTAGAATTTTCAGCTTTTCTGCTCTGTTTTTTCCTCATTTTTGTCATTTTATCTACCTTTGGTCTTTGATGATGGTGATGTACGGATTGGGTTTTGGTGTGGATGTCCTTTATGTTTGTTAGTTTTCCTTCTATCAGTCAGGACCCTCAGCTGCAGGTCTGTTGGAGTTTGCTGGAGGTCCACTCCAGACCCTGTTTGCCTGGGTATCAGCAGCAGAGGCTGCAGAAGAGTCAATATTGTTGAACAGCAAATGTTGCTGCCTGATTGTTCCTCTGGAAGCTTCGTCTGAGAGGGGTACCCGACCGTGTGAGGTGTGAGGTGTCAGTCTGCCCCTAGTGGGGGGTGTCTCCCAGTTAGGCTACTCAGCGGTCAGGGACCCACTTGAGAAGGCAGTCTGTCCATTCTCAGATCTCAAACTCCATGCTGGGAGAATCACTACTTCTCTTCGAAGCTGTCAGACAGGGACATTTACATCTGCAGAGGTTTCTGCTGCCTTTTGTTTGGCTATGCCCTGTCCCCAGAGGTCAAGTCTACAGAGGTAGGCAGGCCTCCTTGAGCTGCAGTGGGCTCCACCCAGTTCGAGGTTCCTGGCTGCTTTGTTCACCTATTCAAGCCTCAGCAATGGTGGGTGCCCCTCCCCTAGCCTCGCTGCCACCTTGCAGTTCGATCTCAGACTGCTGTGCTAGCAATAAGCAAGCCCCCGTGGGTGTGGGACCCTCCAAATCAGGTGTGGGATATAATCTCCTGGTGTGCTGGTTGCTAAGACCATTGGAAAAGTACAGTATTAGGATGGGAGTGACCTGATTTTCCAGGTGCCATCTGTCACAGCTTCCCTTGGCTAGGAAAGGAAATTCCCTGACCCCTTGCGCTTCCTGGGTGAGGCGATGCCTTTCCCTGCTTCGGCTCATGCTTGGTGGGCTGCACCCACTGTCCTGCTCTCATTGTCTGACAAGCCCCCGTGAGATGAACCCAGTACCTTAGTTGGAAATGCAAAAATCACCCGTCTTCTGCATTGCTCACGCTGGGAGCTGTAGACTGGGGCTGTTCCTATTCGGCCATCTTGGATTTTTCTTTTAAGAAGTAATTTATCTGTTTATCCCTGACTCTGTTTTCCTTCCACTGGTTAAGAGATGGTAAAGTCTAGAACAGCTGCCCTGGATCCAGAGATGGAAGTCACATGTTCAGGATGGCAGAGCCAACTTGTCAACTGTTAACTGCTCACTTTTGGACCAGCATATGAGAAAGAATGAACTTCTATATTTTTGAAAATTTGTTAATCATTTGTGTTTGTGTGTTTCTCTGTCATAGTAGCTGGGTCTGTATCCTAACTAAAGCATATGGCAAGTCAAATTCTTAATTTCATGAAAGGTAGTAAATTCATCAACTCTGCCACCTACATAACACATTTTGAAGGCATTTGCATATCATTTTGATAAACTACAAAGAACACTAGCATATAAGGACAAATAAATTACTTATGAGTTGGAACCACTGATTGACAAACTTTCTTGAGACAGCTGGTGTTTAAAGATTATGTTTCAAAGTTTAGCAGATCAGCACAGAAACTTGCACATCCTTGACCAAACAAATTCCTTCCCTATCCAGGAAGTTTGCCTACCAAGGGCTGTTGTGTAATTTTTTGAGGTATGCACATCTAAGTAACAAGGAGGCAGAGAGCACAACCAGTTTATCTTGCCAGATGATGCACAGTAAACTGGTGCTAAGTTAGGTGAATGATGCCACAAACAGAATGGCCTCCAAGAACTTTATGAATAAGACATGTCTATAGATTGTTAAGCTTTTACCATATAAGTCAGAATGAGATAGGTTATGTTGTGGCAACAAACAACTCTCAATCTCTATGGTTTAACCTAGAAAAAGTTTATTTCTTGCTTATTTTATATGTCCAGTGTAGGTCAGCAAGGGTGTCTGCTTATTGTAGACACTCATTGAGATATAAGATTCATCTCAATACAAGCTTCCACAGAGCAGGGAAGATGGCAAAGTGTACATGGGCTCTTAAAGCCATATGTCTCATTTTCATTCACATTTCATTTAGACATGCCAAGCTTTACAGGCTGTGGGGAAAGTATAATCCTCTAGGGAAAAAGAAAGCTGGAAATATTGTTGAATGGCAATAATGAGCATACAAACCATATGCTATGTCATCAGGAAGCAGTGCAAATAGACTTATTATATCATCTCAGTTCTGAACAGAAATGCCTTGACTGAGTCATGATTAATTGTTATCATGAGTGACAATTAATGTTGTTTTCTAGAATTCAATTAAGAAGTGCCTACTTGAAAAATGTTTATCTTTTGTAAAATGATATAGTTAAAAATACTGATCTCTGCGTTACCTCTTCTATCTAGTACAAGCATACATGCTATAAATTTATTCTGAAATACCAAGCCTAAAAAAAAGCACACCTTTAAAAAAATCAGAATGCATCTGCTTTCCTTTTTATTACTCAACAATGGGAACTAAATGAGTCTATATTTTCTCTCTTTGTCTGAGCTGCCAGGAAGCTAAGAGTTAATTTGTTGCCCCTTTCCTGAAACTAATTCACTTCATGTTCTCAGTCCATTGATTTCATTCTTCCCATTAACTGATTTTTAATTTATTGTTTTATTATTTATTTTAATAATCATTTAAATGGAACATTTATATTGTAAGATATCTCAACTTGTCTATGTGTATATAAGGAGGCGTTAAATTATTAACAATCTATGTGTAGTGAAAGTCTGATATAATAATGTCTTATAACTCTTTTGGCCTTCAATACATTTTGTTCACTGCTGTACTCTCAGTGTCCAGAACAGCACTTTTGTACACGCACACATAGACGCTCAATAAATATTTGCTGAATAAATAAGTAAATGTGTCTTACAAGCATGTGCACGTGCGTGCTTGCGTGCACCCCCTGCCCCACGCCACACACACAGACATTTTGGAAATTTTGTCCCAGGGCTCTTTTCCTCAGTAGTCACTACTTCAACTTGGATAGGTATAACTAGACTATATAAATTCTTTTAAGTTATTGAGGTAATTGAGATACACAAATGTTCCCCATAAATTGCAGCCACAGCACATAAGAATGTAGGCTGATCATAAACCCAAAAGACACAATCATGAACACCATAATCCCTAGAGTTGAAATCCTGAATGATGAAACTCCCTAAAACCTAAAATTTCTAACATCGAAAATACCCCAAATCACAATTCCAAAAGATGAAAATCCCAAATGTTGAAGTTCTGAAAGCTTAATTCTGGGGAGGAGATCGTGCAGGATTGTCACATCATGTTAGCTGCATCATGTTCGGTGGAACTATTACCTTGTCTTTATTTGAAAAATAAGTATGGTTTAAAGAGATGCATATGGGTTCCGAGTTGACAAGAGATGGACTGTGGAGTTAATTTCAGGTGTCTACTAGACTGGGTTAAAGAAAACCTAGAAACCTGGTGCAGCATTATTTGGGGCCTGTCTGTGAGGGTAAGTCTGAGTGGACTAGGTGGGAAAGATCTGCCCTCAGAGTTGGTGGCACCATTCAATTAGCCAGAAGGTGAACAGAAAGCAAATACAGAAGGCAAACTGGTATCTCTCTGAGATATAGGACAGACTTTTCTTCTGTTTCCCTGGTAATCAGAACTTCAGGTTTGCCAGCCTTTGGACTCCAGAGCTTACATCAGAGGCTCCCTGGGGCCTGAGGCTTCCAGCCTCTCTCTGAGAATTACACCATTGGCTTCCCTGGTTTTGAGGCCTTTGGACTTAGACTGAGCCATGCTACTGACATCTCAGGGTCTCCAGCTTGCAGGTGTCTATCATGGAACTAGTTAGCCACCATAATCGTGTGAACCAATTTCCTCTAAAAAAAAAAAAATCCCCTCTCATGTATCTATATATATACATATCCTATTGATGCTATCTCTCTGGAGAACCCTAACTAATTCAGATTTGATACTGGAGAAGCCAAATATCACTCCTTCTTACTGTATTCCTTACAATACAATGAAAGAGATCTGCAAATTTGTTTCCTCACAAAAAGGCTGTGACAAGTTAAGTATATGAGGTGACTTAATAGTGAAAGATAAAAGTTTAGAAGATTCCAGTTCAAGATGGCTGACCAGAGATATCAGACACTCATCCTTTCCCCAAGGAAGAACCAAAATTATGAGTAGATAACCATACCCTGAATCTAGGAGAGAATACTAAAGACTAATAGAGAACTCACAGGAAACACCTGAGGCACAAAAGGAGAAGGAAACAAGTAGCCAGCATGGCTGAGAGTGGCCAGGAACCTAGTGGGGCTTGGAACTATGGGGAAAGAGCTTCAGCGTCCACACCCCTGCCACAGACTGCTGCAATCCGAGCTGTGGGAGAGCACCACCACCCACACAAACTCTGACACTAGCATGGGTGGTGATTTGGAGACCCTGTGAAGGCAATGCACCAGACAGCGAACTCACGCTGGGTCACTCATGCCTCACTCCTGAGACCTGAACAGCTGCAGCAGGGAGCCATCTGGGGAGTGCTGTTGCCATAGGACTGCATCTTGCCCTTGGTAACAGTCCCCATATCTCCACATCCCAGGAGTTCCTGCTGACATCTCCAATGTCCACTTGGAAGGCTGCAGTGGAGCAGCACTGGCTGGACCCAAAGGTACTACAAGGTCCCCAATTCTCTATCCTACAGGGAGTATTGCTCCCCAGGGAAAGGACTGTGCAGTGCACCAAAAGGCACAGAACCTCACATATCAGTATTAGCCTTGAATGTAATGGGCTAAATGCTCAACTAAGAAGGTATAGACTGGCAGATTGGATAAGAAAACATAGATCCAATTATTTGTTGCCTACAACGACCCACTTAATGGGTAAAGACACCTACAGACTCAACACAAAGGGGTGGAAAAAGATATACCACCCAAATGGAAAAGAAAATGAGTAAGAGTAGCTATACTCATGTAAGATAAAACAGACTGTAATTCAATAAAAGTTTAAAAAGACTGAAAAGGGCATTATATAATGGTAAAGGGTTCAATTCAGCAAGAAGACACAACTATCCTAAATATATGTACCCAACCATGCAACACCCACATTCATAAAATAAATACTGCTAGGCCTAAGAATAGAGACAGATAGCAACATAATAATATTGGTAGCTTTAACACCCCACTGACAGCACTAGATAGATCACAGAGGCAGAAAATGAACAAAGAACCTCTGGATTTTAAAAATTGAACTCCAGGCCAAATGGACATAACACACAAAGAACATTATACCCAACAACCACAGAACATGCTGCTTCACTTCCGCACATGGAACATTCTCAAAAACAGTCCATATGCTAGGCCACAAAGCAAGTCTCAATAAATTTTTAAAAATCTAAATTATACTAAGTATCTTCTTAGATCATGGCAGAATAGAATTAGATATCAATACCAAGAGGAAATCTCAAAAGTATATAAATTACATGGAAACTAAACAACTGGCTCCTGAATGATCTTTGGGTAAGTGATGAAATTAAGGCAGAAATAAAAATTTTTTTGAAACAAATGAAAATAGGGACACTATATCAAAACCTCTGAGATACAGCAAAAGCAGTGCTAACAGGAAAGTTTATAGCTTTAAATGCATATATAAAAAAAATAGAAAGACAGTAAATTAACAACTTAAAATTGCACCTCAAGGAAGTAGAAAAATGAAGACAAAACAAACCCAAAGCTACCAGAAGAAAAGAAATAACAAAGATCAGAGCAGAACTAAATGAAATTGAAACCAAGAAAAATAATACAAAGGATCAATGAGATGATAAGTTGGTTCTCTGAAAAGATAACAAAGTTAATAGACTGCTAGATTACGTAAGATAAATGAGAGAAGATTCAAATAAGCACTATCAGAAATGATAACAAAGGTGACATTACACCTGATACCAGAGAAATAAAAAAGGTAATTGGAGACTACTATGAACATCTCTACGCACACAAACTAAAAAACCTAGAGAAAACAGATAAATTCCTGGAAACATACAACCTCCCAAGCATTAACTACGAAGAAATAGAAATTGTGAACATACCAATGATAAGTATGATTTTAAAGCAGTAATAAAAAGTCTTCCAACAAAACAACAACAACAACAACAACAACAACCCAGTACAAGATGGATTCACAAGTAAATTTTACTAGATGTACAAAGCAGAGCTGGTACCAACCTTACTAAAACTATTCAAAAAATTGATGGGAGAGGATTCTTTCCTAACTCAGTCTACAAAACCAGAATCACCCTGATACCAAAATTAGGCAAGGGCACAACCAAAAAACAAAACAGGCTAGTATTCCTGATGAACACAGACACAAAAATCCTCAAGAAGATATTAGCAAACTGAAAATAACAGCACATCGAAAAGATATACATCATGATTGAATGAGTTTATTCCATGGATATAAGGATAGTTCAACATACCTAAATCAGTAAATGTCATTCACCACATAAACAGAATTAAAAACAAAAAACATATGATCATTTCAATAAATGCAGAAAGAGCATTAGGTAAAATCCAACATCCATTCATGATGTTGATACGATATAAACCCTCAACAATCTGGGCATCAAAGCAACACACCTCAAAATAATACAAGCCATACATGACAAACCCATAGCCAACATTACACTGAATGGGGAAAAGGTAAAATCATTCCTCCCAAGAAGTGGGACAACACAAGGATGCTCACTCTCACCACTCCTGTTCAACACAGTACTAGAAGTCTTAGCTAAAGCAGTCAAGCGAGAGAAAGAAATAAAAAGCATCCAAATTGAGAAAAAGGAAATCAAATTATTTCTGTTCACTGATGACATGATCTTATACCTAGAAAACCCTAAGGACTCTTCCAAAAAATTCCTAGACTTGAAAAATAACTTCAGTAAATTTTAAGGATGGAAAATCAATGTACAAAAATCAGAGCATTTCTATATACCAGTAACATTGAAGCTGAGTACCAAATCAAGAATTCAATCCCACTGACAATCTCCAAAATAAAATAAGTACCTAGGAATACATTTAACCAAGGAGATGAATCATCTCTACAAGGAAAACCAGAAAACACTGTAGATGGAAGAAACTGTAGATCACAAAAACAAATGGAAAAAATCCCATGCTCATGGATTGGAAGAATCAATATGGTTAAAATGATTACAATGCTGAAAGCAATCTACAGATGCAACGTAACTCCTATCAAATTACCAACGTCATTTTTCACAGAATTAGAAAAAACAACCCTAAAATTCATATAGAATAAAAAAAGAGTCTGAAGAGCCAAAGCAATCCTAAACAAAAAGAAGGATGTGAGACATCACCTTACCTGACTTCAAATTATGCTACAAAGCAATAATAAGCAAAACACCATGATACTGGTATAAAGATAGACACATAGACCAATGGAACAGAATAGAGAATCCAGAAATAAAGCCCCAGATTTATAGCTAAGTAATCTTTGACAAAACTGACAAGAACTTACACTGGGGAAAGGACACCCTCTGCAATAAATGGTGCTGCGAAAATTGAACAGCCACATGCAGAAGAATGAAACAGGACCCATATCTCTCACCACATACAAAAATCAACTCAAAATGGATTAAAGACTTAAACATAAGGCCCCAAACTACAAAAATTCTAGAAGAAAAACCTATGGAAAACTCTCCTGGATATTGGTCTAGAAAGAATTTATGACTAAGACCTCAAAAGCACAGCCAACAAAAACAAAAACAGACACATGAGACTTTGTTAAACTAAAAATAGCTTCTGCACAATAAAATAAATAATCTACAGAGTGAAGAGACAACCTATGGGATGGGAAAAATATTTGCAACTTTTCATTCAACAGGGGACCAATATAATAGGAATAGAGTATACAAAGAACTCAAACAACAGCAACATAAATAAATAAATAAAATTAAAAGGTGGGCAAAGGCCATGAATAGACATTCCTCAAAGGAAGACATACAAATGTGAAAAGGTATATGAAAAAATGTCAACATTGCTAATCACCAGAGAAATGCAAATCAAAACCACAATAAAATACTGTCTTATCCCGGTCACAGTGGTTATTATTCAAAAGACAACAAACAAACAGATGTTGGTGAGGATATGAAGAAAAGGGAACTCTTATACACTGTTGGTGGGAATGTAAACTAGTACAGCCACTGTGGAAAACAGTATGGAGATTTCTCAAAAAACTAAAAATAAAATTACCATATGATCCAGTAATCCTACTACTGGGTGTCTACCCAAAGAAAAATAAATCATTATATCAAAGGGATACCTACACTTTCATGTTTATTGCAGAACTGTTGACAATAGCTAAGATATAGAATCAACCTAAATGTTAATCAACAGAAGAATGGATATACACAATGAAATACTATTTGGCCATAGAGAAGAATGAAAATATGTCATTTGCAGCAACATGGATGGAACCGGAGGCCATTATTTCATGTGAAATAAGCCAGGGTCAAAAAGACAAATATTGCATATTCTCAGTTATATGTGGGAGCTAAATATTAGATCACATGTTTTTCATACATGGAGGTAGAGAGTGGAAAGACAGATAACAGAGACTAGGATGGGTACCAAGGGAGGGAGGGAGGAGGATGAAAAATGGTTTAAAGGGTACAAACATACAGTAAGATAGAAGGAATAAATTCAATGCTTGATAGCAGAGAAGGGTGACTATACTTAACAAAAGTATGCTGTACTCAAGTGATGGACACCATAAATATCCTGACATAATCAGTATGCATTATGTACATGTAACAATATTTCACATATACTCTGGCAAATGAAACATACAAAAGTGTAAAAGCTAGTTATGATTGGTGCTATGAAAGCAGAAAATTGTTTAATTGCAATGGCTCAGCAATAACCAGATTTCCAGACAGCATATCCCTACAAACTCTGTAGACCACAACTACTCTCCAAATATAAGTGTAGTGAGTGTTTTGAAGATCATAGAAGTGAAAACAATACAAGAAACCTCCAAAAATACAAGAAATCTCCCCCGCCAAATTATCCAGTCATAGGACTTCTGCCGTTCCCACACTGTGCCAATTGGCTATGCTATCTATTTGATGTGCTCTGTCTTCACATCATTTCCAATACGGGATGTGTAAATTGTGTAAGGACTTTCAGAGAGTTATAATTTGTTTTATGAATTTCTTTTGCAAATTTGACTTCACAAAAGTGCAATGTTGACGTTGCGTGTAAACACTGTGCGTGTACCTAAAAACGCTAAAATCTTACTCGATAAAGGGAGAGACATCTTTTTCATACATCTGCTTTTGTGAAAGATAAAATTTCTTTGGGTCTCAGCTTTTTGGTGACTGCATATGCAGTGGTAACCCACTGAGGTTTTTGATCAATCTCATCAAAAGAGTTAAATTGTCTGTATTTCAGATGGCCACATTTATACAGCTGAGTGCAAACAATCACCAACCATAGTGATATACATTTATACATTTTGCTTTTTAACCTATTTCTCTATGTATACATTTTGTCTGCTCATAAATGTTAAACCAATGCAGCGGTCTTTAGTATATCTGAATGTTTATGCTTGCAAAAATAAGTATTGTGTAAAATGGCCTATGAAGTGTTCTGTCATGTTTTTGTTTCTCAAATAAATCCCCCTTTTAAAATATAAATGTTTAAAAAATTATTTTTAAATATTTTAAAATATTTTAAATAATTTTAAATTAATTAAATATTTAATTAAATTATTTAAATAATTAAAATATTTAAAAATAATTTTAAAAATAATTTAAAATATTTTAAAATTATTTTTTCCAGAATTGTATTTTCAGGATTTTGATCTTTTAGGATTTCAACATTTAGGATTACAGCATTTGGGATTGTGTCTTTCTTAATGGCCCAAACCTATTAAGAATGCTTACTTTACCTGGATGCAAGAGACCTTGGAATAACAATGGTGATTCTTGTCCATTCTTCAAAGTCTCCTGCGTGATACATGGTGGGCTCACTTAGTTCTCTGGAGTTTCCTTCACATCCTTTGCCTGCAGAAGCTGGGTAACAGCCTTCTTTCACCAGAAACCAGGACATACCAGCATCATGAGAGTATTGAAGAAGAACTGGAGCAGTATTGCTGAATTGATTGGCACACCCTATGTTTAGCTGTTAAAAGGAAGGACAAGAATTATACAAGATTTTGGTTCTAAGTCATCACTCAACAAATTAGGTGCTACAGCATCCAGGGTGCCTTCCAATGGATCTGCATTGAATTTACAATGATAGGAATTGTGAGCTCAGTGCCAACCAAGACCCTTCAATAGATTCTGGAATTCTTCGTTTAAGCAAACAATAGGTACTTTTTACTAGAAAGCTGGACTCATTTTGTGGATTTCTTGGGATTATAGGAGAGAAGAGAGAAGCACAGTGTCAGTGGTTCTTGAGTCCCAGACAAAAGATATGCCAAGAAACTGCTTCTTTCTCCCTCCTCAGAGGGTACAAACAGAGGAAACCATAAGATGGAGAAGCAGCTGTCTTCTTCAGTACAGGAAGGTTTCAGTGGAACGAGCATCCTTCTGTTTCCTTGCCAAAGCTCATTAAAGATCAGCATCAACTGGTTAGGCGCGGTGGCTCATGCTTGAATCCCAGCACTTTGGGAGGCTGAGGCCGATGGATCATGAGGTCAGGAGTTCAAGACTAGCATGGCCAAAATGGTGAAACCCTGTCTCTACTAAAAATACAAAAATTAGCTGGGCGTGGTGGCGAACACCTGTAATCCCAGCTACTCGGGAGCCTGAGGTAGAGAATTGCTTGAACCCGGGAGGCGGAGGTTGTAGTGAGCCAAGATCACACCACTGCACTCCAGCCCGGGCGACAGAGCAAGACTCCATCTCAAATAAATAAATAAATAAATAAATAAATAAATAAATAAAATAAAATAAAAATAAATAAAATAAAATCAGTGTCAACTTAGATGAAAGAGCTAAGTGTTTATCACAGCATCAAATAATCAACATAATCCAGAAATGAACCTGTTACTGTTTGGTATACCTTTAGGGAGGACTGTCATCATAGGATTAATAACATTTAAAAAACTGTAAAAATACAACCTAAATCCCACTAGTCTATCATAACTGTCCTTACTTTTCTATTTTCTCTACTGATCTTTATAGGGAATCTATATATTGGTCATACAGTTGAAATTATTACACATCTAGAGCTTTCCTCCACATTCTGTTATACATAGCATTGCAGAGAATACACCTTTCTTCTTTGGTTGATTTGTCATCACCAGATAAATTCCTGAGAGTAGCATTAATTAGCCAAAATGTAGAAACACTTAAAATTTTCTAGTTATGTGTGTTCATTTTGTATTGGTTGAGTCCAAATGAATCAGTTTAGGCATTGAGTATTATAGTTTAAGACAGTTTATTTCCAAATAAATGTGTAATGAATTTTATTACATTTTTTAAAATTACAAATGTCAAACTCTTTTTCTCATGTTCATTTAATTACATGCCATCTTATATGAATGGCCTATTCACATCTTATTTCATTTGTTGGCTGGAGCCACACATTTTGTTGTATAAGCCTTTACTAAATAAGAATAGTCTGAGTTTTAGAAGGAAAATTGAAATCAGGAATGAAAAGAACATGATATGACAAAAAAAAAAAAAAAAAAGGATGATATAAAGGTAGAGTCATGGGCTAATAATATTGAGCCATAGCTCAGGAGGTCAATCAGTTAATCCTGATGACTATAAGGTAGCTTTATCTAGTTTTTAAAAAGAAGATTTAGTATCTTCTTTATTTCCATACTCAGAGCTAGAAAGTATCTCTCAGAGAATTTATAATTTGGTTAGAAATTTTATTGTGCACAGTTTATCCAAGTTTATATAGTAAAACATCAAGAATATAATTAAAGACTTAACCCTCTCAGATGCATGATTAAACTCTTCTAACACAAATTCCTTTTACTGCATTACTCAATAGTACCAAAGGCCTTTGGCTGGTATGTAGTGAAAGCAGCCACATTGGGCACGTCTAGTTAACTTTTTGTCTTAAATTTGCCATGATTGCTGTTGTTTCTAACATAGACAAGTTGTTGGAACTTTAAGTTCTGTGACAAGTTCGTGCTTTAGAAATCAGGTAATAGGGTAGTGTAGACATACTCTCATTTGTATTAAACATATAATTTATCTTAAACTTTCCATTCAGGAGTTAGGCATACCTTCAACAAATATTTACTTGTGTACCTTCTATGGATCAGATACATACGTTTAAGTCTCTCCTACCTTTAAAAATAACATAAAAATTCTCCCTGATTTTTGGTCTCCCTCTAACTACACAGCTAAACAAATTGAGAGAAAGGCCGTATGCACTGTGTAGACCTCTTTACTCAACATTTTAAAATCCATTGTAATCTGACTTTTGCTGCTGCTGCCCCAGTGAAATTACCAAGGAAACTGTCTATCTCACAAAATGCAATGGGAAAATTTAATCCTTCTTTTACTTGATTCTTCTATTGCTTTTTTTTTTTTTTTTTTTTTTTTGAGACGGAGTCTCGCTCTGTCGCCCAGGCTGGAGTGCAGTGGCTGGATCTCAGCTCACTGCAAGCTCCGCTTCCCGGGTTTACGCCATTCTCCTGCCTCAGCCTCCCAAGTAGCTGGGACTACAGGCGCCCGCCACCTCGTCCGGCTAGTTTTTTGTTTTTTTTTTTTTTTTTTTAGTAGAGACGGGGTTTCACCATGTTAGCCAGGATGGTCTCGATCTCCTGACCTTGTGATCCGCCCATCTCGGCCTCCCAAAGTGCTGGGATTACAGGCTTGAGCCACCGCGCCCGGCCTTCTATTGCTTTTAACATTGTTAACCATTTCTTTTTTATTGACCATCTAGCCTGCCTTTTAAGTGTTGGTGTTTTCTGTGATTCAGTCTTGACTTTATCATTTTACTGTATGCATGCTTCTTAATCTCATTCACAATCATAACCTCATGTTTCTTCTGAATGCCTGTAGTCTGAATAACAGATATGACCTCTCTCCTACTTTCTGGACAAATACACATTACCACTTCCTTTTCATTTCCACTTCAGCAGCCCATCAGCACCCGTAACTCCATTATGTCCAAGCCAGTCCTCTTCAACTGCTCTCCTAAAGCAAACCCTCATTTTTCTGTAGTTCAGCAGCCAGAACCAGAAATAAGAGAATAATTCTAGACTCCATTCTATTACTCAACAGTCACCCAAATCTATTGATTGTATCACTTTAACATCTTTATACTCATTTATTTATCTTTATAACGCATGCTATGCCTCAACCTGGCCTTCTCATTTCTGACTTCGATTACAGCTCTAGCATCCTTACTTTACTCAAAATATATTTAAAAATCTGATCATTTCTCTCTGCCTCTTTCACAGGTCCTATCTCCCATAATCTCTTACTTGGATCACTGGATAGCTGCTAATGTTTCTGCCCTTGACCCTGCACAGTTACCAGAGCAATGATTCTTTAAAAGCCTAAATCAGAATGTGTCACCTTTCTGCTATTTTATTCAGAACAGAAGTCAAAGTTTGACCTTACTTTTTTCATCTGTCCTACTCTTGCTCACTTTCTCTGCTATGGTCACAATGGCATACTTGTGGTTTCTAGAACATTCCTACTTCAAGATGTTGGTTCTTTTTGTTTTCTGTGCCTAGAATGATCTTTTCCACATAACTGCATGACTCACTCCTTTACTTTCTATAGGTTGTGGCTTAAGAGTGTCATTTTATTAGTGACGCCAACCAACCTGACAACCTTTTATAAAATGGTAAAGATCCTCCATTACCCTATTTCATACTCTCTGTATTTATTTCCATAACCCAGAAATGTGAATAGAATATAGAGACTTTATAAGTATTTGCTGAATGAAGGAATGAATGTACTTGCTGACTCTGGTTTCCTCTTCTATTGGGTCAACATCCATACTGCAGTTGAATGATTCTTCTAAAACACAGGTCTGATTCTGGCATTCAACAGGCTAAAAATCTTTCATGACTCATTGCTCTTGGGATAATGTTCAAGTGACTTAATGTAGAATATAATGCCCATCAGAGTCAACTTTATCTCTCATATCTGCTGCACATACTCCACAGTCCTCAAAGTTAGACTTGCCCCTTTTCTCATTTGCACTTCGGTGTATTTTCATGTATTTGCTCATTTTGTTGTCTCTAACTGGAATTCCTGCCCCTCCATTCTTCAGCTGGCTAAGTCTCTGTATTTCCAGAGACTTCCAATTGGAACTCATCCATCAATCCACCCTTCCTCCCTTCCTCCCTTCCCCTTCCTTTCCTTCCTTTACTCCTATCCGTCTTTCCACCCACCCATCCATCCATTCAACCATCCATCCATTTATTCAACTAACAGACATTTTTTGAGTGCCTGAAACATGTTAGGCACTATGCAGAGTATTGTTATAGCACCTAGAGCCAACTTATACTGCAGCATTCTTGTGACTTTATTGTGACTGTTCACTTTTCTGCCTCATTCTCTAGTTCCTTGAAAGCTAAGGTCATATTTTTTTTTCTTTTTTTTTTTTGTTAAATTTTACTTTAAGTTCCAGGATACATGTGTGGAACATGCAGGTTTGTTACACAGGTATTCATGTGGGGTCACATTTTTCATTTCTATAGTCCCAGGACTAGCTAGTGTTTATCACACAGCACTGCACCAGCCCTGTGTATTTTTGTACAAATGGCACCCAGAATTCTTATAGGCAGGTTTCAAACATACACTAATTATCAACCCCTGAATGATCTGTGCTCTATACTTATTAAATAACCACAAATTAATAGCTTTCTGCTTGTGTGATATGAAAATTAAAAATTTTTAAATTAGCTTTTATTTTAGGTTCATGGGTACATGTGCAGGTTTGTTATATAGATAAACTGTGTGCCTCAGGAGTTTGCTGTCCCGATTACGTTGTCACCCAGGTAATAAGCATACTACCCAATAGGCAGTTTTTTGATCCTCTCCCTTCTCCTACCTTTCATCCTCAAGTAGGCCCCAGTGTCCGTTGCTCCCCTATGTGCCCATGTGTTCTCATTGTTTAGCTCCCACTTACAAGTGAGAACATGTGGTATCTGTTTTTCTGTTCCTTCATTAGTTTGCCTAGGATAATGGCCTCCAGCTCCACTCATGTTGCTATAAAGGTCATGATTTCATCCTTTTTTATGTCTGTGTAGTGTTCCATGGTGTATATGTACCACATTTTCTTTATCCAGTCTACCACAGATGAGCATTTAGGTTGAATCCATGTCTTTGCTATTGCCAATAGTGCTTTGATGAACATACACATGCATGCGTCTTTATGGTAGAATAATTTACACTTCTTTGGGTATATACCCAATAATGGGATTGCTGGGTCAAATGGTAGAGAATTAAGATTTTCTTAAGCAGTTTGCATTCCTGATCATTGTTTAAGTGCTTGAAATATTTAACACTATTTTTTAAATTTAGATTTTTAAAATTTCAGAATATTACCTTGCAGACTTTAATACCTACACAACCATGGTTTGTGATTAATTAAATAGAAAAGGTGTCAGATGAGAAACAGCATAGTATTCTGGAAATATATTTGCTATTAACCTTATTTTGTTACTACTTTAGGTATTACCAACAAATGAATATAGATCATATATTGTTATTGATATTTTTCCATTATAGTTTAACATCAGAATCTAAACAAGGATAACATTTTACTAATCATATTATTTATGACTAACTCCTTGTTTACAGACCTGTGAAAATTATATTTGAAGAGCTGCCTATAAACATCTGATCTCTTTAATAATTCCACTTGTAAATTATTTAGCATCTGCATCCTGCCATTATGTAAGGACCATGTAGTTGTGCTAGCTCATTAAAACTGCATTACTTCCAACCCCAGAAGTCACCTATGGGATTTTATTATAAACACAATGAAATTTTGATTAGGGTTCTGAAACAAGACCTTGTCAAAGTAAATACTTGCTATACATGTTGATACGTTATCACAGAGCTGAAACACAAGAAGCCTTTAAGAGAACAATGATGACTGGAGTAAAAATTTACTGAATTTAAGTAAGATAATTTGTTCGAAAATAATACAGCAAAAGCATAAAATATCTTGCAAGTTCAAATACCACTAGTAAGATGAAAAGGACAACTTATCCATCATCGTTTAGAAGCTTGAGATTCATTAAGTCACTATCAGATTGAAGTCCTAAAAGTCAATGTTATTTTTAATTCTGGCAGAGTTCCTTGAATACCTGAAGAAATGGTATACCCACAACTTTCGGGACTCCTTAAAAACTAGCAAGCTGCTTTCCTTATGAGTAGAGCTGAAAAGCTTTGCAATTCTAACACTGTTGAGCTTTTGTACAGGTGAGTCCCTTCTTTAATAGAACATGAAAAATGTGTGTTCTCTGTGAGTTCCACGTATACATCTGGAAGATGTTTTACTCCTTAACTTGCTCTGGGAAGAAGCTTGTGCATAAATACCTTGAACTGTAGCACATATCCAGGCTTCAGGGTCAAATCTCGAGTTACTGCAAATCGATCTCCATCTGATTTTCCAAATATCATTGCTGATGGTGTGGCAGCACAGAAGGTTTCATTTTTAACCATTCCTTCATTAGCCAACATCAACCACACACTCATCTGATTCATAGGATAATCAAAAGCTGGCTTCTCATAAAAGTTCTAATAGAAACAATACAAGTAACACAAAAAGGCAATTTGATAGCTTTGAAAACAAGAAAGGAATTTTCATTTCATGACATGCTGGGCCATGTACCACTTGCATTTCTAGGAAAACACAGAAGAATCTCCATGTCTTTTTACAGCTATTAACTTTTCTCCTGATGATTCAACAACTGAAAGTATTTTACCACTGTGTATCTAATCATTTTATAAACACACTAACAATTTTGCTTGATGATTTAACCAGACGTCAGTCTTTTTTACATCTAAATTATCTGTGAAGTGGTAGCATAGAGAGGTAACAAAAAATTAAGTACAAGCCCTTCAACTTATATGATACATTCAGTGTCAAGCACTAAATCCTTAAGGAAATGAGTTCGTTATGCCATTCACTTTTATAACAATCTGTCTTCCTGGAGTTCAGACATAGGAGGATACCTGAGGTAAAGTTGGATTGATAACTGGGATGATCTGCTTCTGCTTCTCGGACAGAATGATGATGTCATCGACTGCCCACTGGTCATAGTCCTCTCCCGAGAACACGGGCTGCCACCAGCGGAACCTGGTGCAAGGGGTCTTGGCAGCAGCTGGAAGCTCCAGATAGACAAATCTGAATAAAAGTAGATCATTTATGGTTGGGAAAAGAAAAGCTGGTTTTTTTTTTTTTTTTTTTTTTTTTTTTTTTTTTTTTTTTGCAGCTACTAAAACAACAAGGGTAACAACAAGAGAAAGTTTTGTTTGGTTTGATCTCAATATTTTTCAAAAGCTTGTAAGTTTGGACATATCAGACTTGAGGTTTAACCTTGCAGGCAGGTTTAGTCCTGGTCATGTTTATTTCATTTGGAATTGTATCTTTTGGAGAAGAGGGAGAATATTTCAACTGAGTTTGATTCATTGAACTGTATCTTTTGATGGTCATAACTTTTTAAAGAAATACCAAGATAAAATTGTTTAATATTAATACATGAAGATAACATTTAACATTTTTTTCAAAGGCATTCTTTCTCATTGTGGGAAAGCACAGAAATGCATTAAAAATGAAGCATAACTTGCCCATAATCTACCACATAGGGTTGGCTTCTTTTAACAATTTGATGTATCTCATCACAGCTTGTAATCTTTTATATAGGCAAGGCATTATATGTATAATTTGGTGATCTACATTTTAAAACTTTACATCATAAGCACATTCTCATGTTAGTAAAATTATTTTTTAAGATCATTTTGTGTATGTAATTTTTCATGACAAAGACATGCAGTTCCGCAATTTGAGGACGCCATTACATTTTTATTTACCTATAAAGTACCTGGTCACCTTACTGAACTCTCAATAATTTCAGGTTGACATATTACTTGGAAAAAATAATTTGAGTTATTTAAAATCATTGTTTAAGCCAGTTTGGCACCATTATCAATTCCCTCTCTACTATACTGCATCTAGGAGACTCTCACAAGGCTTCATCTCTCACCCACCATTCCTGTTGTATTTCTTGTTTCATCCAGTTGCCTCTTTTCTGGTTTCTCCGTCTCCCCTAAATCCCTTAGAAGAAATGCTTTCTGTTGGTCTGTTTGCATGTCTACTTATGTTTTATCACGGAAAGTTATGTCACCTTTAAATGACCTAATACTTTAAAATGTCAAACTTATGAACTTTAAATCTACAAAATAGTATGTTTTAAGTAATATGTTTAAGACATATTCAATCTGTAAGAACTGGGTTTATATATTCTTAGATAATTTCTTTCAATAAACAAGGCTCATTTGTAAAATGAAAACAGGGACAAGATCCATATGTTAAAACTTAATAGTAGTCAACATACAAAAAATTATTTTTTTTGTTACAACGAAAATACACAGATTATAAAAAAAGGAGTATTCTAAAATAATATCATTGAATAGACTTTAATAATACTTATATAAAATATAAATACAGAATTTCAAAATACTACATAATTGCAAAAGAACTAAATTTAAATACATATAAATGCCTTGCCTGGTATAGGTATTACTATTAAACATGAGTTATTTCCCCAAACTCTTCAACAGTCATTGCCTAAGACATTTTATTACATATATTCCCCATACATCAAAATTAAGACAGGGATAGGCCAGGGCAAAGTGTTTAGAAAATCTGAGCCCTACGCACTTACTCATACACTGTTTAGGGATAGCCCTGGGTGCAGCCGTGTGAAAAATTTTAACAAAAAAATCCATCTTACTGTTAAATCTAAGAGCTAAGCATACTTTGTGTGTACATTAAAAATAGTCAAACAAGCCTGCAAATGGGAAAATGAGCACGGAACATGCCCATATTCCATGGTTTCTTTGAGTAAACAGTGGTTACTTATCTTGCTTATCTTCTAGTCGTAAGTTTTAAAAAATCCTTAAAAATTCAAACATGAATACAAATGCTTTCTGTACAGCCACTTAAGTGAAATAAAATCTTTATATACTGGGCTATCATTCATGTTAAATATTTATGGGTTTGTCTATTTTTACAACAGTTAACATTTTGGAAACACACCAACAATGATTTAACATTTACCATTCCTGGAAACTACTGGGAGGCTCATCAGGTGGGTAGTTACCTGGGTTTACTGAAGTCTGAAAAGTACATCTCTGCTAGCAGGTGCCACTGGATGCCCCCATTGTTGCTGTACTGAAGGAGGACGCCCTCTTCTCTGCTGTCGGGCTTGTTGCATGAAGCACTCTCTCCACCTATCTGGATGTAGAACTGGACAAAGTCCACCCAAGAAGTATCCAGGTCCCAACTCACCAATTGTCTTTTCCCAGCCTTTCAGAAAAGAAGAAAAATCAAATTGAATAATCTGGGAGTTCTTTGGCATTTTGTTGTTTCAGTTTCAAATTCACCTGGACATCTTAGCACTATGTGGAAATGGTCTTGTCCCCACTCATTGTGGAAAGAGTCATGCCATTTAGTTGTTTCTGATTCAACTATGGTAACTGTTGCTGGATATCTTTGCTTAATGTCTACATTACTGATTCCCAGGCTGGGTTATGAGAGACCCTTGGGAATTGCTAATTATACCAAACAGTACTAAAATGTTTTTTTAAATTTTAATGAAAACACTCTGAATCCTTACTTTGCCCATTTCCTCTAGGCAGAACAATGGAGATGAAACACCATCTATTTGAAATCTGCAGGAGATGGGTTTGAGTCTTAGCCCATTATTCATACTGATCACTAGCTGTGTGACCTTTTTGAGCTTTTATTTTCCTCAAAGGTACAATATGGATAATTATACCTTCCTCATATGGTGTTGCGACAATTAGATGAAATAACATGTTGCATGGAACTTGCTGGTACACAGCATGCCTTCCAGACAGAACATCCTCTCCAGAGATATGCCCCTGACCCTCCAGTCTTGTGAGAATTAAAGTAGACCAGGCAAGGCAGAAGCTTCTTGACAAAAAGAAAGGGTACTTGAGGCCGGGTGCGGTGGCTCATGCCTATAATCCCAGAACTTTGGGAGGTGAGGTGGGCGGATCACCTGAGGTCAGGAATTTGAGACCAGCCTGGCCAACATGGTGAAACCACGTCTTTACCAAAAATATAAAAATTAGCCAGGCATGGTGGCACATGCCTGTAATCCCAGCTATTCAGGAGGCTGACGCAGGAGAATCGCTTAAACCTGGGAGATGGAGGTTACAGTGAGCTGAGATCAGGCCACTGCACCCCAGCTTGGGTGACAGAGTGAGACTTTGTCTCAAAAAAGAAAATAAAGAGGACTTGAATTGAATCTCTCAGGATCCTAGTCTCCCTCCCTTCTCTCTCATAAACAGAGGTTAGGAGAGATCATTTAAATAAATTTTTGCAACCACTAAATGGTCTCTGTGTCTTAAAAGTGCTACAAATTTCCTGAAATCCACTAACTTGCTTCCTTTGCTTATTAAGTCCCCTGAAGGTCACAGTCCTGTGGTGAGGTGTCACATAGAAATTAGCAAGGTTTGTCATTGTTCCTGTTGTTCAAAATGATTTCAGCTAATGGGGCTGAAGAAAGGTTTGCTTATGAGAGTCTTCCACCTAAACAGACTCTTCCAAAGCTCGTCCATGGATTTCTCTGAGCTGATCTCTGAGCGCTCCCAGGAAGTTCAATTAAAAGTTGGGAAGAAAACCTGAGATAATATACATAGTATTAGAGAAAAATGGCTCTCACACTTAGGATTTAAACTCTACTCTAATCCACTAAGTTAATTAAGAAAGGGTTTCTGTTATTAGAAGTCACTGGGAAATACCTGGGGTTAATTAAAAGACTATACTGCTACTGATAGGTCTAAAGCCAATTAAGAGTTTTCAAAATAAACACGGATGCTAGCAAAATGAGAACTGAAGTTAATTCAGAGACAGAAACTCATTCTTTGGAAATCTCAATTTTAGGTATGTATTTGAGGAAATCTTGTAAGTTATATGCATTTTTCAGTTGTTATATGTGCCTTTTAATTTTTCCTGTTGTTGATTTGAAATATTGTAAGTGAGAACACCTCAGAGATCCTAGCATTTTCAAGCCTCAGGATCATTACAGGAAGAATGATTTTTGGAAGAAAAACTATAGAACCTAGCAGGTTAATTCCAATCCCGCAAACTCCTATGAGAAACCTGGCATGTGGAAATGAGCCAGAAGGATAAAGATCTAAGGTGAGGGGAATTATAAAAATCCAATTATCACAATTAGTTGGTTGGAATGATTGCTCTACTGTGAAATTCAGAGTAGTGCTGTTTTTCCAGGAGACTATGGTGTTAGTCTACAGAGGTTTTCAAAGAATGTTTTGTGGCATTTTTGTAAATGATGGAAAAATACCACACAAATGCTTAGTTTGGCACTGGAAGTGTTTTTTCCTAGAGAATAGCACAAACCATTTTCTTTTGTTTGGTGACCTGATATGCTGAATAGTGTTTTAAAGGAAGAAAAAAGAAAAGGGAAATGGCTCATGGCAAAGTTTTTGCCAGAATTCAGAATTCGATGTAACATACGCTTTGCAGTTTTTCTGTTATGCTGTGATCAATGTATTTATGTGTATATGTGTAAACACATATACATATCTAATGTGTGTGTGTGCATATGTATTGGAGTAGTAATATTGTACCATTCCTGGTATATGGAAAATCGCCTCCAACTTCCCCCCAGATTCTAGGTTAAAATGATTTACTGCTTTAAGGTTTAGCTAAAATAAAACAAGTTTTAAGAGGTAAGCTTTCAGAATCTAGAACCTTTATAACAAAGCCTCCAAAACACTTCATGACTAATCACCGTTTACTTTCCATTAAAGTCTTTTGAAATTAATCAAAATGTCACTAGAAAGCAATTCTATTTACTTGAAAATAACCATTTCTTTAGAATCTTTAATTGTTTCCCAATTTTCTTAATGTTTTTCATTCATTTATTCAGTCTTTCTTCAACAATTATAGCAGGCAGAACACCGTGTGTTATAAAAACAAACATGAATGGATTCATGGACTTCTGGCAGAGACAGAAATGGTAACCAAGGGCTGCAGACCCAGTCCTGATTTCTAGTCAAGCCCCGTTTAGTCATATGATCACTTAATAATTTTCCAACGTATTTAGTCTCAAGAGTATGTATTGATTTGTAAATGTCTAGTGCATGACGTGCATTTCTGAGCTGCACACCTTAGCCAGAGTTTGGCTCAGTCGTGGGACTCCACATTCTGCTTGTAATTGTGAGGACGAAAATTAAAATATGACATTTATATGTAAAAATCAGAGAGGAATTCTAAGAAAAGAGAGAAGTACAGTTTGCCAGAGCTCCAGAAAGCTTCAGGGAGGCAGGGGGATTTGAACAGAACACCGAAAATTTTATGTGAATGCATAGAAGATAAAAGGCAAAATGGTAGGCAGTGGCAAAACCTTGGATGGTGAGAAGAGCTTCATAGCTGGAGCAAAGGGCTCATGCCTAGAAAACGAATATAAGCTATGTAGTTAGGGCAGGAGTATTAGAGACCAGCTTGAATATTTGTGATCAGATAGGGAAAGAATGGAAGTATGTATGTATGCATGATTTATTTATTTGAGACAGGGTCGTGCTCTGTTGCCCAGGCTGGAGTGTAATGGTGTGATCATAGCTCACCACAACCTCAAACGCCTAGGCTCAAGCGATCCTTCTGCCTCATTCCCTCATTCCTAGTTTGGAGTACAGGCATGCCCCACTATGCCCAGCTAATTTTATTGTATTATTTTAGAGACAGGCTCTTGCCATGTTACTTGGGATGCTCTTAAACTCCTAGCCTCAAATGATACTCCACCTCAGCCTCACAAAGTACTAGAATGACAGGTGTGAACCACCACATCTGGCTGGAGATAAGTTTTAGATAATATGATCTAGGCTGGTGGGAAAATGGTCTAAGGAACCCTTCCTTTGGGTTGCTGCCCCTTCACTTCAACATGCTTACTGGTGGGGGCTGCCAGACAGTGTATCCACCTTGCCTCCAAACAAGTGAGTGCATGAATCTGGCTATACAATCATAGTACATCATTCCTCCCAGGACACTGTGACTGGCCACCAGGAGCCTTCCCTGTGTTTTCCTACAGAACTGGTTGGAAAGCCCTGTGGCTATGGTTCCATTCTCATGTGACAGCTGGCCTGCAAATCAGGTCTACTCTTTCAAACTGGGTCTACTCTTAAGGGGAAAGTTCTGTGAGCTTTGGAGTTACTGGTTCCAGGTCTCTCTTGCACCAGTCCCATTTAAGCCCTCCTTGTGTTTTCCTTCCTATAAACCAAATTTATTCCTTTTGAAAGTTAAGATAGCTCCTCTTACTTAGAATTCAAAACAGTTCTGAATGAATCAACAGAAAAAAGTAAAATGTAACCCAGGGGTATTTTGACAAAAATTTAGGGGGAAAGCTGAATTGGAAGGGGCAGAGAATTTTACCCTTGAAATGATTTTTAGTTAGTTGCAGGGCATAAATGTGAAAATATTCAATAAGACAAATTTGGAATTTATTCTCATAAAATTCAACTATGATACCTAACACATATGATCTCTTTCTGTGTTCCCAACACTATTCTTTACTCTTTACTTGCACCAACTCACTTACTCCTCTCTATATCCACTTTTAAGTCAAGAAACCTGAGATACAGAGAGTTGTTACAACTTTGCAAAGTGAACCAATCAATAAGTTTTGGAGCCCAGATAGTCTGACTTCAGAGATCATCTTGAATTAAGTGGAAGAAATATTGATATGTAACCCTTTACATGTTAAAATATGTGTGTGTGTGTGCGCGCGCACGGGCGCGTGCACTCACTGGGGTGTCTGAGTACGTATTGGTAAAAGATTTACACTCTTACTTTAAAATTGATGCTTACAGGAAGCACAACCTTTCCATTTCTGAACAATTATACAGGGGATCCAGATATGTGCAATGCATTTTGATAACTGAGTGACTATTATCTTTAACAATAATCGTCAGGGGAGGACCTTCCATGTCAATGGATAGGAAATACTGCTAAATGGACTCCTTCCCTGATTTTCTATAATCCTCTATCTTGTTTACTTGATGTTTCTTTGTTCTTCACCTGCATTAAAACAAAACCTGCAGCTATTTTTGCATTTGCATAAATTAACACATCTTGGATTTCTGCCCAAACAGATTCTGCAACCTATCAGCCCTGTAGCATATCACTCACACCTGTCTACTTGTTACACGAAGCGAAGTGGGACACCTCCAATTGCCTCAGAATTGGTGGCTATATTACCTGCTTGAAAGAAGTGATATTACACACTCCACATTCTACAGATTAGGGTTAGACATGTTGCTCAGGTTGGATACCAGACCTGCTCTCTTTTTAGTCCCTTTCAAGACTATATAAGGATATGGATTGGAAAAGAGAAAAAGAATGTCCTGCCTAGACTGCAGTGAGGGAGGAGAGAGAGGTGGTTATACCCCTCTCCCATCCCTAACCAAGCGACACAGGTTGGGGTATTCCAAAAGGATCAATTTTAGTGATTCTGGTTGGCACCTCAGTCCTTAGTTGGTTTCTAGTAATCTGCATGCCTAATCTGGTGCTACCACTGGGGAAGCTGACTACTGCAAGAAAAACTTTCCTACAGAGTCCCACATCAGCAGACGCCACCAGCAGCCACCAAACTAAGCCAGAATAGGACCTGAGATGTCTACCCACCCCAGACAGCTGGTCAGTTCTCTAGGAACAGCTCTACATACCCCCACTCTCACCACTATTCCTCCTTCTTCCAGTCATATTCCTAAAATTAATGGATTGACAGATTTAATAAACACATACAGAAGTGCTTCCTATATGTTATGAACTGTTCTACATGATTCACCAATATTAACTCACTTAATCTACATACTAATCCTCATGAGGTAGATATTCCATATCCCTGCTTTACAGATGGGGAAGCTAAATCACCAGGAGGTTAAATAATGCGCTTCAAAAATCACTAGAAATACCATTTGACCCAGCAATCCCTTTACTGGGTATACACCCAAAGGATTATACATCATTCTACTGTAAAGACACATGCACACGTATGTTTACTGTGGCACTGTTCACAATAGCAAGGACTTGGAACCAACCCAAATGCCCACCAATGATAGACTGGATAAAGAAAATGTGGCACATATACGCCATAGAATACTATGTAGCCATAAAAAAGGATGAGTTCATGTCCTTTGCAGGGATATGGATGAAGCTGGAAGCCATTATTCTTAGCAAACTAACACAAGAACAGAAAACCAAACACCACATGTTCTCACTCATAAGTGAGAACACATGGCCACAGGGAGGGGAACATCACACACTGGGGCCAGTCAGGGAGTGGGGGGCTAGGGGAGGGATAGCATTAGGAGAAATACCTAATGTAGATGACGGGTTGATGGGTGCAGCAAACCACCATGGCACGTGTATACCTATGTAACAAACCTGCACGTTCTGCACATGTACCCCAGAACTTACACAGTTAAAAAAAATCACAGAATCATAAAGTGGTCAAATTGGATAGAACCAGGCCATCTGGCTCCAGAGTTGCTGCCCTAACCTCTAAGCTCATCCCCTCCTCGCTCCCAGGCCTCACACTGACACACCCTCCATAGGCCAGGGTGAGAAGAGACCAAGAGCCTTCCCTACTCAAACTTCCTCAACACACAAGCCTGGCTGGAAATGGAGGAAAGGAAAGAAATGGTATTTACATCAAGTACAGGAGGGTAGAATTTTAAACTGGCCGAACCTGATTTTTTAGTAACCAAAAACAATAATAATAATAATAATAATAAAAACAAGAATTTCCCAAGAGGTAGCTAAGGAATAGGAATCTGACAGAGCCCAGTCAAAAGGAGGGAACGTGGGGATCAATAAAACCATTTCATATTTGTACATTTGGAGTTCAGAGTCTCATATTAAACTAGCCATGGCCCCAATGACTCATCCCAACTGTTGGTCATACCTTGCTGAAGTACAGAGATGATCCAGAAGAGATGACACCACACCCTTGTTCTGGTTTTACAATTTCTCCCCCAATAACTTCTTGCCAGTCAGACTCCCAGCCATTCTGGTTCTCAAAATCTGACATAATTGTGGAAGGAAGGGCAGCTACCGGGTGGCATTCAGTGCCTTGATATCCCTGGTCACACCTATGAGAGAGCAGGGCTGAGTAGGCAAGTTACAGGCCCACCTGCCAATGCTATGTCCCCCGACCTCAACCATTTCCCATGTCTTACTTTTGCTCAGGTCTTATCATTCACACTAGATTTTTCCCTACAGTGTTAATCTGGGTATGTGGTAGTAACAACCCTCAGTTTTTCAAACTCCCCTGAAAACTGACAGAATCTTTTCTTAAAAGAAATAATGCTGTAAAGGTAGAATTTGGGCATCAAGTACTTATGAAAAAGGACATTGGTGTGTGCGCTTATGTGAGTGTGTGTTGGTCTTGGCGGGGACAGATAGTGGGATTTCCCTATAGCCTTAAAAAGCCACATGTAAATGTCGGTCTGCTCAACCAACATGTAACTCTGGCCACATTTTAGAGTTCCTTTTTTTGATTAAACTACGCCCTTTTTAGAGTCTTTAGGTATTCAAGTGTGTTCCTCTGTCCTCATTAGCAACAATCACCATCTCCCCACGTATACAACCTTGAACTGGTGAAGTGGGATAAGAGGGCATGCAGCAGGGTTTGACTAGTGCTCTAAGACTCTCAGTGGGTGAAAAGGCAAAAAATGGCAAGCCTCTTTTAATAAACTCTGACGTTGAAGCCCCAGAGGCCTTGTCTTGAGGTTAGAGTTTTAAGAATATATGGTTTCATACTTATTTTTAATGTAACCATATCTTTTACATCTAAAATAAGAACAGAAGGGAGGACTTGTTTCTTTTGGCTATTTCATTATTTATCGGTCTATCCATATCACTCTGATGACAACTGCTGTAGTACCCTCCAGCCACAAATCTTGAGAAGCATGGACCTCATCGCGCTTTCTGGTGCACGTACCTGCATACGCCATGATCACATGAGCCATGCCCACTGCACATGTTGGGGCACTGTTGCCCAATGTAAATGCTGTCCAAAGCCCACTCGTCTTGAGCTGTATAATAGCTCTGGCTCCAACGGAAGCGGGTGGCACTGGACCTAGAAACAAGGTATAGTATAACAAAAACAGTGTTTCAATCTTTCAGCAGTGACACTGGCACAGAATGACAGAGTCCAAAATCTTTCAGCTAACTAACTTTCTGGAACTTGAGCTTAGCTGGCATCATTTTGCTTTAATTTCCACTCAATTATTATCCAATGCAACAATTCCATCCTGAAAGAAAGGTAAAGAGAAATCTGTCTATTGGATGCAATTCAATCTTAATTTGAGCCGTTTTAAAGAAAAACACAGTATCAGATTTTGTTGGTTGCACAGATTTGTTGCTAGAAAAAGTACTAAGAAAGAATATTAAAAAATAAAGACATCTACTAAACTGCTAAATTGAGCCTATCTTTTTTTTTGCCCAGGCTGGATTGCAATGGTGCGATCTCGGGCTTGCTGCAACCTCTGCTTCCCAGGTTCAAGCCATTCTCTTGCCTCAGCTTCCCAAGTAGCTGGGATTACAGGCACACATCACCATACCCGCTAATTTTTGTATTTTTAGTAGAGACAGGGTTTCAACATATTGGCCAGGCTGGTCTTGAACTCCTGACCTCAGATAATACACCCTCCTCGGCCTCCCAAAGTGCTGAGATTACAGGTGTGAGCCACTGTGCACTGCCAACTTAGCCTATCTTTTATAGACAAAAATGTAAGATGTGTAACCTTAGAGTAAAAGAATTTCTTACAATAAATACAGTAGTTATGAGAACACTTTCAGCTAGTTCGTAATATAAAACACAAGTTTTGTTTGGTGGTATTGTTTTGGGGTTGAGAAGACATACCACTATGTACTATATTACAAAGAAGAATATCTGGATGCTAAATTCTACTCATTTCTGAAACACTAACTTGCCTGAGTTTCATGGATAAACTGATCTTAAGTGGGGATGAAAATTAAACAGTTCATTACACAGACAGAAACACTTGGGACCTTAGTTCACTGCAACGAAATGTAAAGTCCAGAGAAGTGGATATTTTGAAAGTGATGTCAAGAAGGTGTCTGTCTATTCATTGACTGCTATAAAACATTCCTTTAAAATTATAGCATATTTTTCACCTGTAGGAATTTTCAGGGGCCTGTGGTTAGTTCTTTTGGTCAAAGGGCTAAATGAAACAAAGAAACAAAAAATGATTTGCAAAATTATTGTGTATGCTCAGTTCCACTGAAGGAACATTTCCCAAGCACACTATATGCAGATACCCTTGATCTTAATGATCTGAATGATCCATTAAAGTCTATTGCGTCAATTACCCACATATTAAGTACTCCCTAAGTGCATAACAGACGGTTAAAATTCAGACTAAGCCTTTATTGTTTATTTTATCAATGATCTGTGACTAATAGGTTGTATTTTCATTCCTAGCAGGATAATACCAGGATTCACCAAGGTGCATCCAGTAGACACAGGATTGCTGCCTATCAGTGCTTGTCATGGAACATACAGTGGGACAGATGCACCACCTCCTCTATGGTAATCAGTCTATATTTGTAAGCAAACAGCCATCACAATTTTCATAATCCCACTAAGAAATGGCTTTTAGAAAAGCCTACTATAAAAGTAGATGCATTATCTTAGAGCAGAGAGCGCTACAGAATAGAAGTAAGTAAGACTTACGCACCTTGTCATTCTGAAAAGGAAAGCTGACTTTACTCTTTTAAGATAGATTTTAATCTGAGTCAAGTCCATGGCCATGGGTGACTAGACTGTGAGCTCTTTGGGGATAGGGATATCTTTAGTCTCCACAGTTTGCACAGGAACTGAATAAAGTAGGGGTTCCAAAAAAGTTTGCTAAGAGAGTAAGTCAGTGAGTGGATGAACAGGTCAGTAAAGGGCAGCCTGTTTATGACTCTTCTGTAGGTAATGGAATGAAGAATGTACTAGTAGTCGGGGGACAAGGCCCCCAGGACCCTGGTTCTGCAACTTAGCAGCTGTGTGACCTTTAGTGAGAAATGTAAGCCCTCAGGGGTTTGTAGTTCCTCACCTCTCAAATAAAAGGTTTGGGCAAACTAATTTCTAAGATCCCTTCCAGCTCTCAAATATAATGATTCCTCTGCTGGTCTGTTGACCAAGTGACAATTTATTTTCTTTATAGTTACATGCCTATAAAAAACCCATGGCACCCACTAATTTGAGTTTTTTTTTTTACTTCCAAATGTGAAAATGGGCATAGGGAAGGGTTTCAGAAACTTGTCTTAGGTTACATAGCTTATGCTTCTAAACAGTCATACGCAGACACATTCTAAATTGCTTTCCTAAGTAAATTAATCCTTACATGCATCTTATGAACTTTTAAAAAAGATATTATTTCCTTAGGATACAAAGCTTCAACGGGACAATTCCATTTAAAACCACAATCCACAGTTTAAGGTGCTAATGTTAATTAAGAGAAAAGGCAGGAAAAAGAGATTGAATATTGGCTTCAGTTTTATTGAGAAAAAAAATTAGTTGTGTGAGGCATCTCCAGCTGTCACACGTGAGAAGACAAGGTGTAAGGTTGCTGATCTGCAGCGGCGTCATTGCTATGTCTCTCCCTCAATACAAATATTTAAATTGCCAATTTTTTCTTTCTCTCCCTTTCAAAACTAAGTAGTCTCAGGAAGAAAATCTCGTCGACTTTGAATTGAGTCTGAAAGCAGACTACTGCTGTGTGGGTCATGAAATGAAGTTGACTTGCATTTAAAATCTAAACTCTCCGGATTCCCCAAAGCAACAAAACTTGACTCCTTTATTTGATTTTTCCTTCCCATATAACTTGAAGACTGAAATGAAACAGTATTGAATTGTCTCCTCATAGTTAGGTTACCTGAGGAATCAAGGTAAATGAAGGCTGACTAAATTGTATTTTCCACCTTCAGAGTTCCTGTAATTACATTTACCCAATTATTCTGAAACTCATTCACTCATTAGGTGTTGATTTGTTTATGAAGTCAGCGACTGACAGCTGTTTGGGTCTCATTAGGCTCTGTTCTTATGTAAGTGTCTCTCATAAAAACAAAATTAATTTTCATTGAGTAACAAATTGTTCATACACAATATAATTTCTCTAAGCAGGTGTATACATTCAGTATTTCCATTCTAAGTTGCCCTATCTAGCACGTTTTCCAAAGTTAACAGATATTTGATAATGCAGGGACCACATTTGCTTTTATGCATTCAATTTATAATTGCATATGTTTAAATCAAAACGGCAGAACAAAGATTGACCAAAAAAAGATTACTGCTGCAAACTGCATTCACTTTCCCCAATGCTTGAGAAAGCCTGCTATTTGCAAAGTTTTAAAATTATCAAAATAAATAAAGTTATCAAGACTTCCAAGGAAAGCAAATATACTTTATTTTTATGGCAGAGCTTTTAAGCATTATAGATCTAAAAACAATGACAATAACTAGTAGAATATGGGTTTTTTTTGAAATGCAGCAATAATGTTTAGTTTAAATATTAGTCAGTAGGAATGTTAAGATAAATATCCTGCTGGGTTATTTGTTTTTAAAAAATATTTTCACTTTTTTTCCCCAGGGCTTTGAAGGAAATTTGGAAAAGCAGAATTAAATTACTTGTTACATATACTTAAAGGTAAATGGTCAGGGGAATAATTTAGTAGAAAATTTTAGTGAAATCTAACATCATAATCTTAACTATTTATTAAAAGAGATACTTTATAATACAACATCTCTTTAGCACATTGAGTCTCATCAAGTTAAAATTCTATTTAATTCCCCGATGTCCAATAAGCACAACTACCATGTGCCAGGTACTCCATGGCTCTTAAATGCTTATGGGTTAATATATTTCCTTTCAGTGTCTAGTTAACACTGATGATAATTAACCTTTTCTGACTATACTAAAACTTCCAACTCGGTGGTGCTATCTTTTGAGCTAGAAAATAATGCAGCACACAATTTGAGTGTCACAGAACTTGGGAAGGCTTTTCTGATAAGGAAAACACTTTCTGAATTTGCCTAAGCTGCATTAAATAGGAACAATAGTTCATAATGTTTCTAGGGACAAAAAGACATCTCTAAAATATACTATTAGGCCAGGCGCAGTGGCTCATGCCTGTAATTTCAGTTATTTTGGGAGGCCAAGACGGGCAGATCACCTGAGGTCAGGAGTTTAAGACCAGCCTGGCCAACATGACAAAACCCCATCTCCACTAAAAATGCAAAAATTAGCTGGATGTGGTGGGGCATACCTGTAGTCCCAGCTACTTGGGAGGCTGAGGCAGGAGAATCACTTGAACCCAGGAAGTGAAGGCTGCAATGAGCCAAGGTCGTGCCACTGCACTCCAGCCTGGGTGACAGAGCAAGACTCTGTCTCAAAAAAAAAAAAAAAAAAAAAAAAAAATACACTATCAATATTATCTTACCATCATAATTTTGAAAGTGTGCTTCACATGTCAATGAGTAAAAAACAACACTTTTTATATGAGGGAAATGTACTTAATTGTAAAATAATGAAAAAATAACCCTCAGTAGCTTTGCTTTGAATATGACCAGTATTTCAATTGTTTGAAGTGTTGTTTTGCATAAATTTGACATACATGCTTGGAATACCACTGAAATTAGATAAAAGTCTTGATTATATTCCCAGCAGTAGACATAAAAAAGTAGAATGCTAGAGAAAGTAGTAACTTGTTATACAAAGCATTAGTAGAGTATCTAGGAAATGGCTCACAGTTGGAAACAGAAAAATCTGTGGAAATCAAATTTCAAGCATTTTATTCCAACTGACATAATAATGCATCCTTCAAAATATTCAAAAAGGCATTTTTACATAATGCAGGAATTCAATCTTCAACTAAAGGCATAAAAATAACTCTAGGTTGGTATCTAACCAATTGTTTTTGTGTAGAGTCTAACTTTTACATAAAGTAATCTGAGAGGGTTTATTTAGTAATTTTCTTTTTACAAAAGAGTGATTGTTAGTCAGATACTACAGAATAATATAATACTTGCCTCTTTTATGCTTTTTCTTGTGCGCAAATTACAGAATCTTAGAACTACAGGACTGGAGGGACCTGTAAGATCATGTAATTAAACCTTTTCATTGTACTTACAAGGACCTGACCTTGAAGTTGTGAATGGTTAAGATCATGTGATTAATCATCAGTAGAGCTATACTGAGAATTCAGGCCTTCTAATTTCTAGTCTAAGGCTTTTTCTTTGGGTGAGTTCATCCTGAACCAGGAATTGTTTAATTTTTTCCTCAAACATTACATTTTTTTGAGTGATCAATCTAACACAAAACAGTGTAATATTTGGGAAAAAACTATTGTGCTTTTTTCTTTCACACTATCAAATGTTTAACTTTCTTCCTAGTTTACTGAGGCCTCTGTTTCCTGGGGGATAATTTTTAGTGCTACTGAAAAAACATGAATAGAGAAAAGGTGTATATTAAGCTTTTGATACACAAAAGTAAGGCTTTGCAACGAGAAAACAGCTTTGCAATCCAAATTACTTGAACTTCTAGATTCCTATATTCCTTTCTCTATGTCAAACCGAAAGTAACTGACTCATTGAGTTCTCCCATAAAAAGAAAATGCTGGGAGCAAGTAGGAAGGTCAGAAGAAGGCTAGAACAGTTTGGAAATCACATTTTCCTACTTGTCATTAGCTCTCTTTTTCAAATATTATTCATAAAAAAGAAAGGTTTTGGTCTTTTGATAATGAAATAAAAAGAATAAACATCTTGCCATTTTGCTTAACTTGCCTTCATATTCAAGTCATACTTGAATCAATAGAGATAGAATTGAATCAAAAGGGATAGTCAAAGTTAAAGTGACAGCCATATCTAAAGATGTCATCTCACCAAGTTTTCTGTGGAAGAAGCACTATGACTCTTCTCCACTGTGTGAACTCACTGGCATGGTAAATACTTGCTGATGTAAATTCCTGACAACTTGGCATACTTGGAAGACATTCCTGAAAGAAAGTTAGGCACAAATCAAATCCAGCTTCTGTCTTCCTCAGGTGAAATATGTCTACTCACCCACTGTAAGTGAAAAAGACCTTAAAGAAATCTAATGTCATAATCTTAACTATTTGTGATATGGAAACAATCCACGATTTTTCTTTCCATGAAGCTAAAACTTCATAGAAAGTCTTAAAATTATTTAAGTAATAATTTCAAATGAGGTGCATAATGAAATTGAGTATTTCCCAATACTCGCACGTACAAACAGACATGGATTAGGATGCTGTTTTTAGGCCTGTTATCATAACACTGGCATTTGGTAAAAATTAGTTTATTCATTATATTTATTCATTTATTGCAATGGCACATTGCTAAGATATATATGAATTTTATTCCAAGATATTTCTTCTTTTTTTCTAAAGACAAGAGATACCACATTCTTAATATGGTCTACCTACAGGTAGAGACAGATGAAGACACCTTACAGGGAAAAAAGAAAGGGACACATTTATAAAGAAAGAGGGTTAGAGAAAATAATACTGAAAACATCATTTGAGGGTAGCCAGTTTTGGAAGTTATTTTCTTTTTTTTTTTTATATTTCCAATTACTCTTTAATATCTGTCATGAAGAATGTGGCATTTTTGTAATCCTTTGCTGACTTTATGTTAATTCTAAGTTACAAATATTAAATAACACTGTTTCTTTTCAACCAAACCTAAACTTCTAGAACTGCAATTTTTTTTTTTGGCTTGCTAGGTAAAAGGCAGGTTACCTGTCACAAGGTTTAGGGAAACTAGACTTACTTCTTGGACGAGGTGCCAGGTAAGGCCGTGGTTGGTTGAGTACTCCAGCTTCACCTGGTTGTCCATGTGTGGGGTGTATTTCTGGCCACATCCCATCACCAAACTGAACTGAATCATATAGCACGCTCCTATCTGCATTGATTGTGTTTCCACATAGCGCATACTTGAGGCAAGTTTAGAATCTCCTGTAAAACTGAAAGAGACAGAGATGGAAATCAGAAAATTCTGAACACAATGTATTAGAGAAAAATTAAATTATTCACCTCACACTATATACCAAAATAATTTCATTTTACTTATTTAAACCTTGCCGAATTCTAGAATGGATTTCAGTAAATCTAATAAATGCAATTTGAAACAAGCTTTCAAAGATGAAACTTTTTTTAAAAAGTTAATATCTATAGTTGTCAAATGTACCTAAAATTGGGTACCCACTCATATATTGCTCATGAGTATAAACCTTTTTTTTTTTTTTTTTTTTTTGAGACGGAGCCTCGCTCTGCAGCCCAGGCTGGAGTACAGTGGTGCCATCTTGGCTCACTGCAAGCTCTGCCTCCTGGGTTCATGCCATTCTTCTGCCTCAGCCTCCCCAGTAGCTCGGAATACAGGTGCCCGCCACCACGCCCAGCTAATTTTTTGTATTTTTAGTAGAGACGGGGTTTCCCCCTGTTAGCCAGGATGGTCTCGATCTCTTGACCTCGTGATCCGCCCACCTCAGCCTCCCAAAGTGCTGGGATTACAGGCGTGAACCACCACACCTGGCAAGTCGAAACCTTTTGACTCATTAATCTCACTTCTTGAAATCTATCCTGAGAAAATAATTTTAAATTTAGAGACAGTTTTATAAAATACAAAAAGTATTACAGGATTACTGCTAATAGTAATTGGTAACAATGCCAATGTCAAAATGGAAGGCCTAAGTAAAATGGTAGAGCACTTGAAAGAACATTATCCATCTTTCAAATATTTATAGATAATATAATCACATTAAAGTGTATATGATGAAATAAGTCTTAAAAAGCCATAAAATTATGCACGAAGGAAATTCACCAGAATGTTTTTGGTAGCTGTGTTTGGTGGCAGGAAATTTGCGATTTATAATTTTCTTTTTATTTTCCTTATTTTTCAAATGGCCTTTAATACTCATGGGTTAAGTACTGAAAACATCATAATACAGTTTTAATGGTTGTGTCTCAAATCAGTAAAATTCACATCTTACTGGGTCCCAATTGAGTACTACATAATTGCAAACTGTTTGAAGGCAGGCAAATTAATTTTTAAGAGAAAAATACTCGGGAGTTTGTAATCTATCAGAGAAGATTAAAATATAGGCACATTATATTGTAGTTACATGAGTCAATGTAAATATTCCCAGGGTCAATCGCACTAAGGTTTGTCCATCACGGTACTTGTTTCTGCTATTCTGAAGCAGTTTCAGTACCATTGTTAGTAAACCTGTTAGTCAACAGTAAACCTGTTAGTCAGAAGGCATAGCTGATATGGACAAAAAGGCTAAGGCAATACTCTGTGAAATCGTTGAGATATTTAATACATTTTCTTAATTACCTTTTGCTAAATCAGCCAAATAAGGATAACTATTCTGACTTGCTTCTTGCAGAGATTAAGATGTTATTTAATGACAGAATATTGTCCACATAGAGGATTACCATGGACTTAAACTCAAGGTTAAAATACAAGCAGCTTTCCCCAACAGAATAATTACTGCTTAACTAATAGTTTTAAAACTAAGGTTTTGCAATTGGACAATGAAGAGAGGAATAAAATGGAAAAGCCCCATTCTCTGCTTTAATTGAATGGTCAATAAAAGAAAGGGAAAAATTATATTAAATACTGCTAGTCTTGCAAATCCAGTTAAGAGATAGCAAATGCCACAACTTGTTTATCATTGTTGTTAAAGATGTCTACCATTTGTGCAATCTAGGCCATGTCCTAAGACACAATACCCACATTACTTTCCTTAGTTTCATCTTTCAGTAACTCTGTTTAGTAGGAATAATTATTTCTTTTTAACAAATGAGAAAATAGGGCTAGTAAATGGGATACTCAATGAGAAATCAGCTTTGCCTGACTGTAAAGCTTCTTAACCAATACACTAAATCTTTGTCTTCCTATTACTCTAAGATTGGGAGAGAAAAAATCCTGCATTTTGGAGTAATTTTTTAATTTTTATTTTGTTTATAGTGAATTTACAAATCACTAACTTTCAGTTACTATGCAATGATACTCTGATGTTAAAAATATAAAACCATGATTGCTGTTATGTGTTTGGATCCACAGGATACAATCTGGAAAATATCAAGCTGTAGAATGTAATTTTTAGCAATATTGGAAAAAATAAAAGAAATCAACACAGAATAAAAATAGTAGTAAGCCGTAGAGGCACACACTTGCCTATATTGCTCCTAGGGTCTTTTAAGTAGGCAAAAGAAATCCCAAATGCTTATCTCTGTAAGAAACAGGCATTGCTTTTAGCTTCAAGGGTTAAATGTCTCTCTAGCACCCTTTATGAGGAAGATAATTAGAGGCATCCAACTAGGCTTCAACTGTTTGCTTTAAAGATACACCAGTCTCCTGGGCATCTGGGGAGAAAGCCTAATAGCGCCTGGTAGTACATGGGCTGAAGGGTCTGCAAATGACAGAGCCAACAACGCTTTCTCACTCACGCCATGAACAGTATTTCCCCACCTGACCATTGCTGAAATAACTCAAGATTATTTTTACCATCAGCATCTTGTAAATTTCTCCCTTCTGGGATGGTTTTGTGTCCTCACAATTCTATACAGAAACAGAAGGAAATGCTGTGTTTTACAACTATTGCCTGCATCTAATGTTTGCATAATTACAAATGTAGCTATGAAATTGGCTGAAGAGAGGAAGTATTCAATGCTGAGGAGAGTTGTGTGCTTGTGAGCTATTTTGGAATACCTGATAACAGATTTTAAAGGTGCCAAGACACCAAGAGAGAAACAAGATAAAAATTACGTAAAATAATAGGTTAAATAAGCGAAATTAAGGCAGTTAAACAATGATAACAAAATTTTTGCTTAGTAACTGTATCTGTTCAACTGGTAGAATAGGAGCCTAGAGTTATTTGGTGTTTCCTATTTCCTATTGCAAATGCTTTGGTGTGGGCTGATCCAGCTGCCAGTCACAGCCTCTTCCTTTTAGCCACTATCCAGTGATTGGTCTAGGGGTGGCCATGCGTCCAGCAATGGGTTCTCACCAATGAGATGTAAGTAAAAGGTGGAAGGTGAATTTATGCATTGGGCTTTCATTATAAGTGTTTCAAAAGGGAACCAATGGAATTGGCTGCCACATCCTTTTCCCTGTTGCTCCTATGGTCATCTTTCCTCTCTGGGGGCAGCAGCCATTTTGTGACAATAATGGAACATTATTAGCCTCTCTGCTGAGATAGCGGAACAGAAAAGTGAGAGAATCTGGGTCCCAGTGGCCTTCTTAAGGTGCTCACAAGCCCAGGACTGCCTATTCTAGGACTGCTTGTTACAAATGACAGCTAAGCCTCTTTACTTTCATTTATGTCATGGTCAGTCTTTTCTTGTGTTTGTTGTAATCTAGAGCTGAACACATTTCTAAGCGATACATCTGTCATACTTCCTGGTACTATATGATATCTTTCCTGATGCCTTAATCTGAAGCAAAATAACACAGAAAAGCACCTTAAACTCCAGACCATTCAAAGTATTAGTCCACTTGATTAAATTTCTGGTTTATTCAAGACTGGCAGTGATACTCAGTCTGTTTTTTTTCCACAGACTATGCATTTCACAGACTGATCCTTTAACTTACAAAACTGCTCCTCTTCGCTGCTTGTCTAAATCAAGATACATTTATAAAGGCAAACATGAGGCTGAACTTCTTTTCTGTTACAGTCATAGGGACAGAAAAGAACAGCCCACATCAGCATTTTGGGGAGAAATTCTAGAGAGAGAAGGCACTGTGAATCAGGAGGCTTAGCTTTATTTATATTGACTTGCAAGGGTGCCTCAAAAATAAAGCTCCTACATCTAATTGCAAGATTTAATGAGAGAATGGGGATAACTCCACTTAGGACAGGATTACCTTTCTAGCCCTCTTTATTCCCACCTCTAAGAAGGCTAGTAGGCTATGACACTGGCCAAATGGATAAGAGCCTGGTGGAATTTGAGTCTCCATAGTTCTCTGCTTAGTCCATACTACAGCACCTTTGCTTCACCCTCCCTTGCTTAATCTCATGTATTGCTGAGGATCTGTTTTTTGATCAGGTCGGAAGCCTGTCCACAGGGAGGGATCATATCTTATTCATCTCTGCATCCCCTAAAGCCCTCAGAACCTTGCCTACAACTCACAGAAGCACATTGTTTTGGACATCATGATTTTCTAACAGCTGGATTATCTTACTTGACCTTTGAGTCAGGACCCTCTGGGAGACCAACAGCGATCCTTAACATTGTGTTATGGAGAAGGAAAATGGAGAAGCTGAGTTGCTGGCCTCAAGGTCACACAGGTACTAAAAAGCTAGAAACTAGGCCTTCTGGGTTCTCCTTTGAAGTCCTTTCTACTATATCCTGCCTCTCAAAGGCTCCCAAGGACTGTTTGTTAAATAAAATGAGCATGTGAGTGAGGTCTCTCAACTGGGGAGTAGGGAAGTTTAACAAAGCTATAGTTACTTAAATGCTGTAATGGATACCGACAAGGTTTTGAGGTTATCTTCACTTAAGTAAATCAGTTTCTGCATTTTCCCAGAGCCTCTTTCCCATCTCCAGAAAAAAGCCTCTTTTATATGAAAGGCAGACACACATAGCCAAAGTAAGTGGGCCACAAAGTTCCTTAAAAGCAAATTCATGTCAAACAGCCAAGCTACCTACAGAACTGAACCATTTTTTACAACTGAGCCCATCTCTTTAAGAGCAGTTTAGTATATAAGTCAGTATGGATGAAATCTCACTATTCATGTGCCATAAGAGAAGCTAATGCATCCATATTTACATTTCTTAGAAACCTAAGCAACATTCTATTATTTTCAAGCGTCCCACAGAAAAAACAGGTCTGCAGAGCTCATTTCTAGAAAAACAGAAGAGCCATACAATGTTGTTTTTGTTTTGATACCATTCGGAAGTTATATTCATCTGAAGAAGAGGAGGTGAATGAATCTAAGCCTCTCCGATATCATTCTCTTATTGGTTATGTTCTTGTAATCACCGAAGAAATGTTTACTAGATTAGATAAACTTGTTGATGTTGTGGGCTTAAAGGCAGCATTTTAACTCACTTGTTATTTCTATGATATTACATTTCAAAACAAATAACCATATTATTTTAGTGGATTATAGAAATTGTACACTTAATGGAAAAAACAACCTGATAATATAAAAGCAGCATTTTTTAAAAGGTAAAAATGTGCAATTCCACCTTCTAAAGATGACCACAAAATGTACAGTTTTTTGGTAAAAACACTTCCAGACAGTTTTTCTCATGTGTACACACACATTACTTTTCTTTTTTTTAAAAAATTATGAAATCATAGTACATCTGCTTTACTCCTTTGTACAACATTTCATTGCCATCTTTCTATATTGAAAAAATATGGTGAGACATTTTGATTTTTAACGAATCAAGCCAATCTTCAATTATAAAAATTTGGGGAGGTTGTTTTCACTTGTTTACTATTATAAGCAATGCTTCTATAATATACATCCTTGTATATCTTTGTGCACGTATCCAATTGTCTCTTTGGGTTAAATTCCTAAAAGCACATTGCTTCGTTAAAGCAAACGCACACTTAAAAAGTTGACACTTATTGTCAAGCTGCCCTCCAAAAAGATTGCACCAAGTTACATTTACCAAGAACATCAACAATGACTGAGGTGCCAATTCTTCCTACTTGTCAATACTGAACTTTGATGACACTTTTTATTTTGGCCACTTTATGCCTACACTCTCTTAATCTACATTTTTTTATTACTAAACAAATTTAGAAGCTATTCATGTTTATTGGCTGCACACATATACATGTATACACATATATGTATACATATACATGTATACGTACATGCATACATATACATGTACATATATATACTAAATCTTGCCTATTACTGCCATAGTTTGGATGTTTGTCCCTCCAAATCTAATTTTGAAATTTGTTCCCTAATGCTGAAGATGGGGCCTAATGGGAGATGTTTGGGCCATGGTGGTGGATCTTTCATGAATGGCTTGGTACTGTCCTTGAGGTAATGAGTGAGTTCTTGCTTTCTTAGTTTCCCTGAGAGCTGGTTCTTAGAAACAGCCTGATACCTCCCTGCCCTCTCTCCTGCTTCCTTTGTCTTCATGTCATCTCTGTACCCACTGGCTCCCCTTCTCCTTCTGCCATGAGTGGAAGCAGCCTGAATCCCTTACCAGAGGCAAATGTTGGCACTGTACTTCTTGTACAGTCTGCAGAACTGTGAGCCAAATAAACCTCTTTTCTTTACAAATTACCCAGCCTCGGGTATTCCTTTATAGGAACACAAATGAACTAAGACAATTACCTTCTTAATTTGTCTATGCTCTCACTTATTTTTTGTTTGCTTGATCCATCAAGCACTAGAGCAGAAAATTAAAATAACACTCTAAGTTACTGTGGTTGTAATTTTCCGTTTGTAATTTGAACAGGTTTTGCATGATAGTCCCCATTCTACGATATTCAATGTGTGGAGACACTGACTGATTTTGCCTTCCCATGGGCCTCTCCCTCTGACAGCATCACCTGTTACTGGTCTCTAGCCTCTCCTTCTGCCTAGAAGAGGCAGCAGCTACAGCTCCAAACAAATTTGAAATCTCTCTACCAATGCATTTTGGCATGTATTTACCCAATACTTCATTTAAAATGTCTTTATGGATTTCTAAGTGGATAGACAACTTCTTATTTATCTAGATAAGATTTTCGGGTTATGTCAGGAATCAAAAATCTTTTGGAATACATGTGCTTCTCAGCATCTGTTTCAGGCTGTTTTTATACTTTTTACCCCTAGCACCTGTGTTGTTTTGCTTATCTTTACCTTTCCTATTTAAAGTTCACAGTGTATATTCTTCAGCCTTTTCATTCCCACTCCCATTCTCTCAGTTTGGAAATTTATACATAGTTCTTCAATTCAGGGCTAGAATCTTACTTTAAGCTAGATAAACTCTTTAGTAAAAAGCATAAGTTGAGTTTCTTGGCTGCTGTTAATTAAGTATTTGGATTGGCTGGGTGTGGTGGCTTACACCTGTAATCCCAGCACTTTGGGAGGCCAAGGTGGGCAGATCACGAGGTCAGGAGATCGAGACCATCCTGGCATGGTGAAACTCAGTCTCTACTAAAAATACAAAAAGACAAAATTAGCCAGGCGTGGTGGCGGGCACCTGTAGTCCCAGCTACTCGGGAGGCGGAGGCAGGAAAATGGCATGAATTCAGGAGGCGTAGCTTGCAGTGAGCCGAGATCATGCCACTGCACTCCTGCCTGGGTGACAGAGTGAGACTCTCTCTCAAAAAAAAAAAAAAAAAAAAAAAAATTCAGCATTTACAGAAAGATGCTATCCAATGAAAACTCAGCATCAAATTGGGTGCTTAGTGGCAGTTTACTCTCAAGGATCAGCTAACTTCATGGGAGATAGAATTGGGGGGAATGTGTCCACTGTGAGGTTCAGGTTGTCTGTACGCAATGGCCATGATGACCACAAATGAACGCTGTCTCCTCTTTCTAACCAGGCTATGTGGACTTGCAGCGGTGCTGCTGTGGGACGGAAGATTCTTCCAGAAGCCTCAGAGAGCAGCTCCTCCACCCCTTCTGTTGAAGTCCAGATTCCATTTTCAGCCCGGCCACTCGCCTGTGTCTCCTGTGAAATTAGGCCAATTTACCCAACATTCCAGATGCCAGCAACTAATTCCAAAAACTTTAACAAATATATAGTTTTAAAGTTTATAGAAATTTGTTGGTGAGATCATGGTTTCAAAGATTTCTGTCAAGTTTCTGTTGATAAGTCTTCCTTGTGCCCACCTCACAGCATTTTTTAGAAAATGCATATCAGCTGGAGCAATCTGTGGATGAAAAAGCAAACCTCTGCTAGGTGCCCACTGGAGGGGGAGTCAGTGCAAAGCACAACGTGGGCTGTGTCCCCCAGAGAATAAGGGAGAGAGGGAGACCAAAGGTCAGAGAGGGGCCGACTGCAGGAGACCATGCACCCAGGGAAGAATTGATCCTCACCGCTCTCGTGGTGCCTGCCAGTCTTTTGTCAGGAAAGTAAGAGTGTGTGTGTGTATGTGTGTGTGTGTGTGTGTGTAGACGAGTTGTCAGGGGCAATATTTCCCTGCCACTAATGTGGGGATGAGGATGATGAGAAGAGCCTTCGCTGTTTCCAGCTTCTCCTGCTTCTGTCCTCCACTTCTGATATGGTTTGACTGTGCCCCATCGAAATCTCATCTTGCACTGTGGTGCCCATAATTCCTACGTGTTGTGGGAGGGACCTAGTGGGAGATAACTGAATGATGGGGGTGGGTTCACCCATACTGTTCTCATGGTAGTGAATAAGTCTCATGAGAACTGATGGTTTTATAAGGGGAAACCCCTTTTGCTTGACTCTCATTTTCTCTCGTCTGCCGCCATGTAAGACATGCCTTTTGCCTTCTGCCATGATTGTGAGGCCTCCTCAGCCACGTGGAACTGTGAGTCCATTAAACCTCTTTTTCTTTATAAATTGCCCAGTCTCAGGTATGTCTTCATTAGCAACGTGAGAATGGACTAACACAACTTCAATTCATCTCTGATCTCAGGCTATGACGAACTCCCTGACTCCTGTTTTTCTTATGTTGCATCCACATTATCTCCAGATTCAATTTTGGCTGAAGAGAACTCACATGATCCACAATTTTTTTTTTTTGAGATGGAGTCTCACTCTGTCGCCCAGGCTGGAGTAACAGGGGCATGATCCGCCTCCTAGGTTCAAGTGATTCTCCTGCCTCAGCCTCCCGAGTAGCTGGGATTATAGATGCGCACCACCACACCCAGCTAATTTTTGTATTTTTAGTAGAGATAAGGTTTCATCATGTTGGCCAGGCTGGTCTTGAACTCTTGACCTCAAGTGATCCGCCCTCCCAAAGTGCTGGGATTACAGGCATAAATCACCATGCCTGGCCTAACCTGATCCACATTTATACTACTTATCATTAGGATTTGCCCTTTCAACACACTCCTGTCTCTCTCAGTTCTTTTCTGTCTCCTCTATTTCCTTGAACAGCACTCCCTTTTGGAACAGAACACACTGGTTGATGTAGTCAGGTCTGATGCCCTGGCTGAAAACATTTAGCATGCAGGGGAGAGAGAAAATACATGAGGAATCTTTGAAATTATCTTTCTTTTTCCTTCCACCTATGTGCAACCAAGTGCCTTATTTAGAGCATACTCAAGCAGAGCCATTTTAAGACTTTTGAGGATCTTGATACTTTTAATTTTGGAAATTTCATCTCACTTCATAGAAAACATATTAAAATGCACCTATGTCTCACATTAAATATAAATATTTTGGGCTGCAAAAAGTACCCAAATGGATTTTGTAACATTGCCTTTAAATTTCATTTGGCTACTAGTAATGCATTTAATATACTTTTGGCTGTGATTTCTCAGCATACTAAGGAATGTGACCAAAATATTATTTCCATCTTGAAATTTTATGAATATGAAATTTAGCAATTAATGAAGTTAGCCTAATGTAGTATTTTGTAGACATTTAATTAAAATGTATTCATTTTATTTTGGTGAGTTTCTTGTCATAGTTTTGAGATAATACCCATTTTTGCAGCCCTTAAACTTTTCCCAGTCTCCTGGAAAGCTTGGAGGCTGCAAGCACTGTGCCCAAAAGAAATAATGGAAAAGGTTCCTAGGCAGAGGCACAGCTCATACAAAGGTACTGGGAGAGGACAGAGCTTGGCTTGTTGGTGCAGAGAGAAGGAAGTGCAGTGTGACTGGAGTAGACTGAATGAAAGGCAGCAAGGCAGGGGAGGAGGCTGCAGAGGCTGACCCACATGGCTCAACCAGGGCCTGTCAAGGAGATTTTGTGAACCACTGTCCATAGAAAATAACTGTCTCAGACTAGGCTGGGTGCGGTGGCTCATGCCTGTAATCTGAGCACTTTGGGAGGCAGAGGCAGGTGGATCACTTGAGGCCAGGAGTTTGAGACCACCTTGGGCAACATGGCGAAACTGTATCTCTACTAAAAATACAAAAATAAGCCATGTGTGGTGGCAGGTGCCTGTAATCCCAGCTACTCAGGTGGCTGAGGCACGAGAATTGCTTGAACCTGGGAGGCAGAGATTGTAGTGAGCTGAGATTGTGCCACTGCACTCCAGCCTGGGCAACAGAGCAAGACTCTGTCTCAGAAAAATAAAAACAAAAATAAAAATAATTGTCTCAGACTGCTAAATGTGTTTCAACAAACCAGAAAGAAGTACAAATGTAAACCATCAAATGTAGACTTTTCTTGCTGTTAATTTGTTTAGTGGTCTGTTTCCTTATTTCTGAAACCTCACTCAGCTGTTTAGTCCAAAACAAGATTTTTAGAGAACTCTAACTTTGGAGAAATACGTGACTTAAAAATTAACCCTGTGGACATCAACATGGCGTAAGTTTTAGAATATAGTCGTTAAATCCATCCCTTAGGCAGGTCCTAATAATTAATACATCCTCTAATATATATTTTCAAATAGTCCATTCATCCACTGCCACCATCCTATTCTAAGCACATGAAGATGACATTACTAGCATCCTAGCTGAGCTCCTTCTACTGCTCCTTCTATTATCTTCTACCCCTATTCTCCACAATGCAACCACAAATATTTTTTAAACATAAGGAAGATTACATCACTCCCCTGTTTCAAATTATTTGCTGGATTCCTGTAACACTAGAGTAAAATCCAGCATCTTTATACTGTTCTATGAAGCTATATGATCTAGTTTCTTGGCTGTCTCAGGGCCTCTGCCCTTGCTGTTCCCTCTGCCTGCACAGCTCTTTTTCCATACTTTTACATAGTTGTCACTTTCATCATTCTAGACTCTAATGCCTCCCAAGGGGGCTTCCCCAACCCTCTTACCTAAAATAGCTCCACTCTCCACTTCTGCCACATAAAACCCCATTTCTCTTACCCTAACAGCACTTATCACAGTCTGGAATATGATTATGAATTTGAGTACCTGTTATTTCCCTCTAGAATGTAAGGTTCACAAGCAAAGGGCCTTTCTATCTTTGTCTCCAACACTAATTGCTACACTTTTAGTACAAATAGTGCCTGTAAATCAATCAATAAATAGCCGAATGTATAAATTAGTCTATCAATAAATGAAAAACTTCAGGTAATGAAATCCTCATTGGGGAAAAGCTAAATAAATAGGCTCTAGCTTAGAAAGTCACTTATAAATCTATTCTATTATGTTGGCAATTTTATAGAGGCACCAAAAGTCTTCAGTACTGAGAATACTCTTCACAGCAGTTGAGAGTAATAGGAAGTGACTTTTCCATTTGTCACTCAATGTATTTACCTATCTATCTGCTAAGCTTCCTAGATAATCATTTACTGTGAAATGGTCGTTGAGGTGGCTCCTGGGAGCCATCTCACCCGGACTGACTTCCTTCAGCAGTACAATATTAGTTGATTTACTGCTCATTTTAATAGTCTTTGTAAGAGATAATTCCAAGAATACTCTAAGCTTGCTAACAAACTATTTAAACAGACAAAATTTCTGTATAAGCTACAGGTTGATGTTTCGTGAAAGGAAAATCGTAACAAAATTTACTAGGCTGTTATTCTATAGGTTGATTCATTTTATAAAGGATTGTCAATAATTTTTTTTCCTTGTGAACCAAGGAATAGAGCTATCTAATATTCTATTTATGCACTAATCTGACTCCCCCTTCACCCATGTTTACCAACAACACAATCCTTACAATTAGTATCAGGCAAACACTGACTAGTTTCTTAAGATTGGTCTAAAGGAATAAAGATCTGCATGTAGTTAAGATTCTGATTCAAACCTCTTTAAACACATATTCCTATTTCAATAAATTAACCAAAAGGTAGCAGAAGGAGAGGTAGACCTCATTTTAAAATGTGTGGTACAATGCTTGCTCACTGTGTGCAGATCCTCCTGTGGGCCTGAATGTCCCTACAGAGGCAGGTTTATGTAGCATGAGCTCTGATGGCCATTCTCAGGTCATTTTGGCAAACTCTTTGAGTCACCCATTACTACACATTATTGTGGATTCCTGATGGTCCTTATAACCTACACATATGTTAACAAATAGCCCATCTTGTATAACTTAAAATTTCACCTATCATTCAGTTCTGTCACATTATTATATAATAATATAACACTAAAGTACTGGTTAATTGTTAATAAGCCATGGTACTATTTTCTAGCTCTTATGCCAAATGAACTGTATTTAACTTATGAGATAAACATGCTTTTAGGATCCTTTTTAATCTGGGATTTTTGCCTGGGTGACTGCTGCTTCTCATAAAATATACAAACAAATAATTTTTGCTTGTCCATGTTCATAAATATCCCATGAAATATGAACACATACTTTTAAAATGTCCTGAACATGTCGCATTTGTCAATTCCCTTTGACTTGGGCACCCACACTGCAACTGTTCTCTTCATTTTACACCTCTAGCTTCCTACTCTCTCTAGGGCGGATCATGCCACCTGGGGCTGGTGTGGAAAATCAAGTTTCAAAGATCCTCCCATCACATCATCACATACCACTCAATGTGACCCTTTTTTCCTCATGCCCCCCGCCTTTCTTTTTAAGTCGGAGTTTCACTCTGTTGCCCAGGCTGGAGTGCGATGGCACGATCTTGGCTCACTGCAACCTCCGTCTCCCAGGTTCAAGTGATTCTTCTGCCTCAGCCTCCCAAGTAGCTGGGATTATAGGCGTCTGCCACCATGCCCGGATAATTTTTTGTATTTTTAGTAGAGATGGGGTTTCAACAGGTTGGCCAGGCTGGTCTCGAACTCCTGACCTCAGGTGGTCCACCCACCTCGGCCTCCCATTGGTATGACAGGTGTGAGCCACTGCGCCTGGCCTCCTCATGCCTTTTGTAAATCACAGCTGATTTCACTTTGTTCATGTTGCTCTTTTACTTTCTTTGTACTTTCTCTACTTACTTTAGGAAATTTCTCTCTCTAAAAAATGACCAACAGATAATTAGTATCAGTGATTTACTTGTGTTAAAAAAAAAAAAAGAAAGCTTTAATTAAAAAAACTAAAATTAGACATAAGGAACCTTCTGTCTTTCATGCCCATGAAAGTACCCAAGAGGCCCTTTGAACATTTCTACAGGTCTCGTCTATCTTTAAATCTTTTAGTTATATCTGCTGTTCCTCAAGCACCATTAATGATAAACAAAACTATAGCTTTTCTTATCTTAATTTTTGCTTTAATTATTAGTAGAGTCATAGCACTTTTTTCTACCTTTTTATTGCAAATGAACTGTGTTTCAGTTACAATATGAGATAAACAGGCTTTTAGGATCCTTCAGGTCTGGGATTTCCTAGTAACCTAATCACTCACCATTCACAAAATACTTTCTATGATAACATATTCAGCATTCCTAGAATGTAATCCATCTGTATAGTGATGGTGATTGGCATTTAGATAGGAAAGTACTGGCAAAAATAAGTATACCCACTATGAGCTTTCTGTTGCACAACCCTACAACCTTCTCCCTCAACCAAATCTAGTTTATACAATAAAGCTCTTAACATTTCTATTTTGATCTCTTTAAATTTCAGAGAATGCTCTTTTGTATTGCTCAGGCAAAATAATGTTTTTTAGCTTTCAAAATTCAAAAACGTTGCTCATTATGTGGATCTTATAGACACCAGTTTTCTTTCTTTCAACGAGACAGTGAAGGGAATGGAAATGGCAGGCTCATGGTAGGTATTTGCTATCTAACATCTCATTTAATGTTTATGACAATTTTGGGAGTAAGTATCATTGCTCCCATTTTACAGATGAAAACTCCAGGCTCACACGTATCCCCCCTCTTTTTTTTAGAAGAAATAAAGAAAAAAAAAAATAAAAAAAAATAAGATGCGAAGAAAAAGAAAAGAAAAACTCAGGCTCAAAGAGGCTAAACAAATTTCCTTGAATATGTGGTCTTTTGATGTTACTGTTTTGATATGGGAAAAGGTTTGGTAATTTAAAAAAGAAATCATTAAAATATGTCACCTTCTAGAAATTACAAAAGAATGTGCAAGACTGATGTTCTCACTCTATGCCCAACTAATAGTTCATGATTAGGGGCTGGCAATGGAGTGAGGCTGTATAGGGCAGTGGTTAGAGTCGGAGTAAGGGTTAGGGATGGCACTAGCTCGTGAATGGAATGAAAGACAAAGATGGGATGAAAGGGTAGAAGTTCTGGGTGGAGCTAGAAGTCAGGGATGTCTGTTGTACATTACTAACAAAACTCAGTTATTTCTTCTTTTGATAAAGTTGCTTTGATGCAAACTTCCTAAAGCAGCTACATCAAAATATATACTCAAAATTCCTCCTTAGTTAAAATTATCTGGCTTTAATTTTACAAGTTTCTAAGTGGCAGTGTGAGAATTTGAACTCAGGCCTATGACCTCAAAGCCTATGTTTGTACCACACCATATTTCCTAAAAACAATTGCCAATTCTAAATGCTACAACAACTATTCTCTCTCAATTGTACACTTATGTATTTATTTAGAGAGACAGTCTTGCTCTGTCACCCAGGCTGGAGTGCAGTGGCATGATCTCAGCTCACTGCAACCTCTGCCTCCTGGGTTCAAGCGATTCTTGTGCCTCAACCTGCCAAATAGCTGGGATTACAGGCATGTGCCACCACGCTCTGCTAGTTTCTGTATTTTCAGTAGACGTGGGGTTTCACCATGTTGGCCAGGCTGGTCTTTGAATTCCTGGCCTCAGGTGATCTGCCTGCCTCGGCCTCCCAAAGTGCTGGGATTACAGGCATGAGCCACTGTGTCTGGCCTTAACTGTATACATTTTAAAACCCAAACTCTAAATTTAATACGACAGCAATGTCCTTCCCACCTGTTGTATCTAGCTGGTTTATTAGATGAATGTTATGTTCATCTAATAAACCAGAGGAATGTTAATGTTCCCTTGGTATTATCACTAATAGTACTAGATGCAATATAATAAACTTCAATTAGAATTTTTCCCTTAGTGATCTTAAAATATATGTAAGAGGTTTTAAGGAATATTAGAACCTAAAGGAGACAGAAGTTCTGAGTTCAGATACTACGTATGGAAGAAAGTATTCGAAGAATTAAAAGCAATTCGTTTCTCCACTGGAAAAAAGTGCTCTAGGATGACATGCTGGAAAGTGATTTATAGCATATTGACTGTAGTTCTTCTAATGAAAAAGCAATTGTCCAAGTTTTCCCTGAAGAACACTCTGAGTAATGACAATCTACACTCATGGAAAGTCATGAGTTAGAAAATGAGAACCAAAAGAACTCACAGCTGAGAAAAACCAACAACAATTAATTTAACACCAGCCATTCGTAAGACCACACATATATTTCAAAATTTCTCTTGGGAGAAACAAGGTCATTAAAGGGCAGAGACTGCATACTTAAATATGTTTAAATAATTCTTACTTCATAAGACAATATGCTCCAAAGGTTTTACATTTAAAAAATGACAGCTTGTTTTAGGACTATGAGATTATAATAAATAGTTGGTCGATATCATCACTTAAATTTTAATATTGTAACAAGTGTTTCTGAAAAACATCCCCAAGGTAAATTCACATTAAATCTTGGACAATGTATTTCTCAACAGTGGCAGAGAGAAAACAATGTCACTAAAAGGGGTTTTATTCTGACTCACTGGCTAAGAAAATAGGAACAGTTTGAGATCTTCCATGTTGTTTCATTTTAATGAGAAGCAAGCATTTTTCATGTCCTTATTAAAGTGGTTAACGTGTTTCTGTAGTCTCATTATCACCGCCAGGGTATACTCTCTGTTGTTTCATAACCAAGACAACTCCTTTTCCTTTCAGAGACGATCAGAAAGTCAAATCGATTGCTCACATGTGGTTGTTAATAAAACTCCTATGGGGCTGCTCAAGGTGCCCATAGGGATTGTACAATTATTTATGTTTTCTTATGGTTTTTCCATAATTACTGTGATTGTACTTTCACAAAGTAAATGTATCTCCACCAATTAAAGCGGGGGTGGGTTAAGAATATTCATCAGACTTGTGTGAAAGGATATTGTTCTTAGGGTTTTGATCAAAGCACAGAAATTAAACTGCTGTTATCATGCATTCAATGCAAGTGTTAAATTAAAATGCTCAGCAACTTTTGCATTTATCTGAGCAGATGTTAACTATTTATGAAAGTAAACATGATACAGGACTTGCATTCATGATATGACTCTTTGTTATATTAAAAGTGTTAGGAAAAAACTCTTCTACACAAACTTGAAGGATAGAGTTTATGGTACATGATCAGTTTGAATTACTGTAAATTCAGGTCAATTTAAATTTTCAGAAGCACGAAATTCTAAGAAATCTCATTTTGTTCTACATCTTTACACCTTATTTGCTTTATTCCTTTATTTTCTTTAAAGTCTCTGGGACTAACAAAGAACATCTGTAAAAACAAGCATCTGAGTCTATCAAATAGAAAATCTGTCTCTTGAGCCCGGGAGGCAGAGGTTGCAGTGAGCTGAGATCGCGCCATTGCACTCTAGCCTGGGTGAAAAGAACAAAACTCTGTCTCAAAAAAAAAAAAAAAAAAAAAAAAAAAACCAAAACCACCACCTTCCTACTTTGTCTTATAGAAATTTAGAAATTTCATTCTATCCAGTTTGACAGTGCTTGCAGCAAAAGTGACCAGCTGTACTTCCATTCCATTAGCTGTCATTTTGATGCTAGAATTTGAGCCTGCTGTGAGATCTGACTATACATGCACAAGTCCCATCGAAGGTAATTTTCTGTGCAATAGTGTGTAAAATTTACCTCTAATTATGATAAGGTCACTGATGGGTCATTTATGATATGCTCTCTGGAGGCAACAGTGGTGAAGAGCTTTCAGAGAGATTCATCTGAAGGAATTAAATTGGTCTAACCATGACTCAATACAAAATAAAAGTCTCTTAGAAAATGCTTCTTCAATCATATTTCCAGTCCTAATGGAACCTAGAGAGGGGCAGTATACACAGTGGTGAAGGTTGTGGGTTTTGGAATCACACAGGACTGAGTTTAAGTCCAGGATCTCCGGGCCTAGAAGACCCTAAAAGAACTGGCCTCTGCACATCTCTTGGTTTCCTTGACACTCACTACCTCACTACCTGGTCTCCAGGACAACTGGCCTCCTTCCTGGTCCTTGAACATGTCATGGTCACTCTCGCCTGGGGGAACTGTGTGCACCACAAAGTTTTCTGTAGTTGCATTTCTCTTCCTCCAGATCTTCATGTGGCTGGAGCTTTCATGTTCTCCCGCTTCCCAATCAGTGGAATGTGTTATATCCACTATGTGAACTACACAAAGGTAGCCTCCTCCGAGAAGCCTCTTGGGAGTTTCCTATGTAAAGTAGCCAGCTCCTGCCCCTAGTTAACACTGCTGTATTATCCTACTGATGTACATGAAGTACTAATCACCATTAAATTATTTACTGTTTGTTGTATAATTAAATTCACATATGACCCCAGGAGGAAAAATCTAAAAATGAAGGGTACCTTAATTAGGCTATCCCACAATTTTGAAACCCCACTGGCATTAACTATATGAGTCACTGGTCCAATAGTGTTTGATAACATGGATTAAAAAGGAGATGTTAGTTAACCAATCATGGCTAAAAATACTTCTGGGGCCTTATATAAGAGAGCATGAAAACAGAGCTACTCATGATAAATTTTATTAAAATAGTCACTAGAGTGACTTCATGTTTCATTACGAACCCCATGGGCCTCTGAGGGAGAATATGGCAGTCACTTTAATTACTAACACTTTTTGAAGAGGTTTTTTGTTTGTTTGTTTTTTTAAATATGTAACTGTGGGAAATGAAAATTTGAGATTAATAAATACGGTAATTTTTTTTTTTTGAGACGTTGTCTTGCTCTGTCACCCAGGCTGGAGTGCAGTGGCGTGATCTTGGCTCACTGCAAGCCCCACCTCCCAGGTTCATGCCATTCCCCTGCCTCAGCCTCCCGAGTAGCTGGGACTACAGGTGCCCACCACCACACCTGGCTAATTTTTGTATTTTTAGTAGAGACGGGCTTTCACCTTGTTAGCCAGGATGGTCTTGATCTCCTGACTTCATGATCCACCTGCCTCGATCTCCCAAAGTGCTGGGATTACAGGTGTGAGCCACCATGCCCGGCCATAAAATTTTACGTTTATTTAAATCTATCAGTATTTTGTTTTCGGTCCTCTTTCCCAAGACATTTTACTTGCAGACATACAAGTAGGCTTGTGTAGACATACTCGTAACAGAAGTACTATTTTCAAGTAGTTCCTATTTAGTAAATACTTGTCAACAAATGGCTAAGTGCTGAATAGACTGGAAGATCATCCTCATGTTCTAATTCCTAGTGCAAACTGTAACAACAACAACAATGAAATCCTTACCAAAGGGTCCAGTCATGGCCACAGCACGGCTGAACATTTCCAAGGTAGAATCCCAGAGACTGAGTGACCTCCACAAGATTGGTAAAGTCAAGACTAATGCTATTGAAAAGTACAGACGTCATGATAATCTCATCAATAGCCCATACATCTTCTCCTTGGGAAGAATGATACGGCTGCCACCACCTGAACTGAATTCCAAACTGCCTTGCATCATCTGGTAGTTCTACAGAGATTATTCTAGAGAAAAAAAAAAGGGTCAAAATTCAGATTATTTTGTCATCTTAAAACACAAATATTTATAGTGGGATAGATTTTCCCCTGAAGTATAGCATTAAAAAATAGTTCTCCCATGATGATAAACATGTTTCTTTGAGATGTCCAGTTTCCTGTCTGTTTTCAACAAAATCTTCCACACACACCCCAAAATGTAACTTTGCTTTCACTCATCTGCTTTTGAAAAAGCTCTCAATAAACATGGTGGTCAAAGTGACAGTATTCATCACAGTCTGGTAAAGGATCTTGGGCAGCTTGTTACACATATTACAGTTTTGGCTGTTTGGAACCAGGATACTTCCTCATTCCCATGAGTTTATCATAGTGTGTGAGGTCATCTGCTGTGTCATGGCAGCTATGACAATAAACCTGTATCTGATAAATGGGGAAGAAAATTAAGAATAATATCTAATTTCCAGGAGCAATTATTGTACACAGCAGCAGGAACCATATATTAATTGCCACTGCAATGACATCTACTTGAAAGCTCCATAAATCACAGTACCATGCTGCTCGCATCCATACACAGGTGAGATGTGAAGCAAATGGCAAAGGGAATATTTGTTACCGTCAAAGTACAATTAAACACCAGGAAAGGTGCTTGCAGTAAAGACACACTGGAAGGGCTGAGTTTGTTTTTTTTTTTTTTAAACTAATGAGCAAATAAAAACTTCCTAAGTCAAGTGACTAGTTGAATTACTTAGAAAGCAATTATTTTAAAACTTCAACATCTAAGGCTGAATTTACTGAGAAATTGGATTGGCTTTCATATTTTTATTGTGTGAAGAAATATGCTAAACCACCTCTTGGGAATGTGCTGTTTTACATATTGAAAGTTATTTAAAAAATAATTACCTAGTTTTCCTTCAAATAATTTGTACATGGATATTTGGGGTAGACTAATATGACTATCACCATTGATTATACAAACAGTACAGAACTGATAGGACTTGTTACAATAGAAGAAAACATATTTTCTAAATAAAGGAAAATCCATATGCAAATACAGAAATAAAACTTTAAAAACACTTTCTTTTTTTTTTGAGACGGAGTCTTGTGCTGTTGCCCAGGCTGGAGTGCAATGGTGCGATCTCAGCTCACTGCAACCTCTGCCTCCCAGGTTCAAGTGATTCTCCTGCCTCAGCCTCCTGAGTAGCTGGGACTACAGGCGTATGCCACCACACCCGGCTAATTTTTGTATTTTTAGTAGAGACAGGGTTTCACCATGTTAGCCAGGATGGTCTCGATCTCCTGACCTCGTGATCCGCCTGCCTCGGCCTCCCAAAGTACTGGGATTACAGGTGTGAGATAGTGCGCCCGGCCCTAAAAACAGTTCTTAAACTAAAAATACATAGCTATAATACATTTATGAGTTTTACATACTTTCTAAAATCTGTAAAATTTTTCATCAGTGTAAATTTATTAGAAGAGTCAGGTTTTGTTAAATTAAGTATTTTACTAATTTTCATTTTAATTTTTCGAATCTGTTTATTAAATAAATGCATATATTTATAAAAATACATAATATATAGAAAGAAACTAAATAAACTACATTTAAATTGGTTTAACAATGAAAATATCAGTCATTGATTTAATAATTTGTTTAGCACTGTTATTAAAAACATAATTTTTCTTCATATTAATAATTATAAAAGCAGTTAATATTCTCTCTGATGAAAATAAATATTATTTTTTAACATAACAATTGGAAACTAGAATTTGCCAGGCAACTTTTAAGGAAAATAGTGTATATGAATGTGATAGTAGTGACTGAAGTGACCAATATTTTCATGGCAGAGGTGTTAAGACTATGGGTCTGTAATCAGACTCTTGGGCCAGAGTTCCCACTCTGACACCTAATGGTTAATGATTTTGCAACTGTAGATAAAGCACTTGGCTTCTATGTGTCTCAGCAGCTTCATCTGTGAAATTAGAATAATGCTATTCTTACGGCAAGGGCGAGAAACTTTTTTGTCTGATTTTCACTATTATGCCTTAGTACCTAGAGCAGTATCTGGCACGTAATAAGGACTCAACAAATTTTTGCTGCATAGTACGTATTATCAGTATATGCCTGATAGAGATGTGAGTACAGAGGCACAAGGAGGTTAAATAATCCCTTTAAGGTTAAGCAGACTATAAGTGCTAATGCCAGGATTTGGATCTGGGGAACTTGGCTCTAGAGCCTTGTTCTTAACTTCTACATCATATCTTTGGGTATAGGAGGAGTTCCTGGTGATTTCACCACTCTTTGCAAATTATAGTGGCTGGTTAGAATAGCTGTGGAACTGTCTGATCAGAATATTCCTAGAGGAGAACACAGAGACTTAAGTCAACTTTCTACCTCAATCTTCCTTTTGTTTGTAGGTCCTAACCTCATAGATTTATTTTTTTAATGTTTTATAGTAATATGTACTATTGAATTGGGTGACACACAGAAACAAAGAGGAGATCAAATATAAAGATCAAATTGTTTAAAAAATGTTTTACAATGATATACACTATGGAATTGGATGACATGATAGAACAAAGAGGAGATCAAATATAATAATCAAGACATAAAAAGAAACTAAGATTAGACTTCATAATAATCTTAGAGTAAAAACAAGCCCTATGATTAAGACGAAAAGCTAGAATAATTTTAGTCTCACCAGTGATACATAATTTTACATTAATAAAAATACCAATTAGTTCACAAGACATTCTAGTCAGTTGGAATTAAAAGACTAACTTAGATATATTAAATTTTTATTAATAACAAGCAGATAGAGTTCTTTTATTTACTGAATGAATCATAGACAAGCAAATTATTTAAAATAGTCAAGGAGTAATAGTGGTTAGCCAACTAGCACGTCTAATTTATGAATCACACTTCATTTTTGAACAACCATAGCATGAAGAAACAGTATGGAATTCACAGCAGTTACAGGCAGCAATTTATACTGAAGGAAATATAGCAAATGGCTAAAGGCATCAAGATATATTTAACTTTCTTATGAAGAATTTACATGGTTTGTATTATTTATCATATAAAATATAATTTGGTATCTAGAATATATCAAATTCCCCTTCTGCCATGTCACCTTTTGTTAATATTTGTAAGAGAGAGGGGGCGGGAGGAAGAATTTCATGGACAGAGATACAGAGAGATATATATATATATACACACACACACACACATACATACACACACACACAGAAAATTAAGGTGTTTTTGCTACCATTACCACGTTCTCCTTTTAAAAAAACTCCACTTTGATCTTAATCTTTCAAGCCGTGCACATATCTAATACTGAAAAGCCACCTTGATTCTTAGAAGAAAAATGTTGCTGTCAAATGGCAGGCAAGATTAAACGTGCCTTTGCAATAGCACATTAAATGTGTAATTATTTTTCATATCAACAAAGATTAATTAAATTTCATGATATAGATTGATTACTGAATGTTGCAGCTGTCCATCTTTGTTAGAAAAAATTGTGCTTTAGGCCAACTTAGGATTGTGATATTTTCTTCATGCTTTCATCATTACCTTGATTTTTGTTTAATTTTCTTTTAATGGTTACTATGGAGAGTCTATGAAAGGTTTGTTTAGGATTCATGTGTCTCTACTTAGTAAGAAAGTTGAGTTTAGCAGTAGATTTTTACCTATACAGGGAAAATGAAAATACCTAACACAGTTGGTGCATCTTTAAAATTTTAGAATGTATGACATTTATAAGTTATAATAGATGTTAATCATTATCTGTTACATGCTACTTCATTTTCTATGAAAATAAAAGTTCTCATCTATTTGCAAATACTTAAATATAGGGGCAGGTCTAGGCAAAACTGTAAAATATATAAAATATATCCTCAGTCCCCCTCTCTTACTTTCCTTAACCCTGTCTTTTTTCCAGGGTGCCAATGCAAACTTCCGTGTCCAAAGCTTTCTCTCTTTCTCATCTCCTCATGATTAAAATATACTTCCATGAGGTGAAATGGAGTATTAGTCCATTTATATGTGACTGTGAATGTAAGCCACAGTATTAACTACTCTGATGGAATTTTAACTTTAAACCTTAATGCCTTGATATTTTTAAAGGAATTTCAGTGAGTAGCTCAGTAAGTGTTTAGGAGGCGAAAGGATCTTTCAGACACACCTGAAATTGTACCATTAATTGTGTTACTATTCTGCCAACAATGAAAGATAGCCCAGCTTCAAGTAAGACTTAAATCTGACAACTGATACTATATATGATGAAATCTATACACTAAAGAAAAATAGAAATGGTCCGAAGAAAGGGCTTTAAATAAACCCTAACATCCCATTTTTGCCAGAGACACTATACATGCTAAAAAATTTCTTTGTATTCATTACTTAATTATATTACATGTAAATCTTAATAACATATTGGTTATACGATATATATTACATCATATAATTTATTCCAACATATTAAAATATATCACTAGTATTTATCAACAGCATTTATAATTTAGTGCCATATTAAAATCCTGTGTAATAGTGTTAATTACTTTTCTCTCTTTTTTTTTTTTTTTTGAGACGGAGTCTCGCTCTGTTGCCAGGGCTGGAGTGCAATGATGCAGTCTCAGCTCACTGCAATCTCTGCCTGCCGGGTTCAAGCAATTCTCCTGCCTCAGCCTCCTGAGTAGCTGGGACTACAGCTGCGCGCCACCACACCCAGCTTATTTTCGTGTTTTTAGTAGAGACAGGGTTTCACCATATTGACCAGGATGGTCTCAATCTCCTGACCTTGTGATCCACCTGCCTCGGCCTCCCAAACTGCTGGGATTACAGGCATGAGCTACCACGTCCAGCCTACTTTTCTCTTTTACAAGCATCGAAATATTTCCCTTAGATGCATATTTAAAAATATGACAATAAATTCCTTCAAATGATCAGAAGTCAGTGGGATAAACGAATGGGTCGGCTTGGTAGTTTTTCATTGCAAGACACATCAATCTTTGTCCGCTCCATCTGTCAATGGAAAAATATCTAGAATTTTATACCATTTGAATTATGATTTCCCCAGGAGGGAGATATCACTCTGCAACCATTTTTCCAAATGCTTTCCAACATACCTGGGCTCATGATAGCTGAGATATGAATAGTGCTCCAGGAGTTTCCAAGTTATCCCATTATCATAAGAATAATGCAACAGAACTCCTTCACCAGGCTGGTCAGGGGCTCTGCATGTGCTCAGAACAGATTTGCTCCCCAGTCTCAGTGTGAACTGCAGAAACCTAGACACAAATTGTCTATAATTAGTGTATGCATAAACATTTTTAATCATAATGTTCATTTTGGTCTTTAAGGAATTTCAAACTGATTTAAGTGAACTACTCCCAAATTAAATGTTTCCACTCATCCCTCTTTTATGAAATGTAAGTAATTTCATTGTGAGATGTATGAGTATGTGTAGATATTCATGTACATGTCGATATACATATTTTATATACAGATAGATCCATAAAAATATAACTGGATGTTTATGCACATTTGTATACTATGTACTTGTGTACATACACTTAAAATGCCAATCACTTCTTTACTGCATTATTTATTAGACACTGGGGGAAGGGAAGTTGTAGAGTAAATCTAATCAGCCTCTGCAAGCTGTCAAATAAATAAAACTACATAAATAATTAACTAGCTCTTGGCTTAAGAACATAGTTTTGATGCTAACATTTCATATTTTAAAAATCCTAGTCAGTCATTAATATCCAAGTCATTGGTGGGCCTCCTAATTTACTAAAAACTAGGGCAAATTAACTGTCAATAAACTGTAAGTTCCCTACAACCCTGGTTAAAAATGAGAAGATGTCTATCAGAAAAAATATAAGAAATAAAAATGGATCATATAACTAAATTCAACATTAGTATCTGGCTTTTGTATGTATTCTCCCCTGCCTTCACTCACCTGGATTGTGAGCTGTCAAGGAAGGATGTAATTAGCTGACGCCGCCCATCTTTGTTGAAAACCAGGGCCTTACCGCTGGCCAAGACACCACAACCAAAGCTGACTTCAGCACCACGGATAGAGTAAAAGTTATGGTAAGAGGAGAGCCTAGAACTGCCAAAGCTTTCAGAAATAAACATTGGGAATGTCTGGGATGCCATCTCACAAGCTGGGCCAGAAAATCCAGGGTCACACCTGAAAAAAATATGGTGAAATTAAATCTTAAACTGTTGGCTGTTTTGGAGATTCTCGAATCTACTTTGGGGAGGAGTAAGTCCAGAGGCTAGGATTTCATTGAATGGTAAATGAGGCTCATTAGTCTTTGGAGACTACTGAATCTGAAGATTTGATAAGGGCTAATTGACTGTAAATATTCCAGACAAATACAGTCTTTGCGCAGCACTGCCATAAAAAGCCTACAATTAAAACAGCAATTCAGCTTCAACCAGTACCTTCAACCAGTACCAGCAGTTTTATCTAAAATACATCTATGTTCATACACATTTCCAACTTAAAATATCTGTAAAAGGTTTATGTATACAATTTTATTCATAATGCTCATTACATTTATAAAAGAAACAGCATAAAGCACTTCTAATAAGATACCCAGAATAAACTTTTTCTAAGAACAAATGTTAAAATACATGTTATGCTTGTGATAGGAATTAAATATTTAGAAACTATTGGAAAATGAATCTAACTATTTCAAATGTATAAAGGGGATATGTACACCCTTGACCTAGATAGACATCCTTAGCAGCACTGCGTTGCCTCTCAGTGGACTCTCCCAAATTAGTGGCACTTCAAGAAAAATAAACCTTTCCCTACTCCCCAATAACCTGCTTGCTTCTATGTGAGAATGTGCTGTATTTATATTAGCTGACTAGAATATATAGGAGTGACCCAAGCCTTCTATCAGTGAGAAAACCTCATCACAGATGAATCAGCAATGGAAACATCTATGTTTTAAGGAGATTATTCATCATGAAATAGTTTCAAATTCTTTGTTTTTACTGTGCTATTTCCTGTTCACTACATTTATAAGGTTGCTCAATTGGTATCTTTTTGAGTGGGGGATTCTCGTGGGAGCATTCAAAGCTTGCTGAAATCTGAAACAAACCTTTACAAAGCAAATGTACCAATGAAGTGATACTGTGGCACGACTCAGTATTCTTCTTTGGCAGTACTACTGAGACTCGAGTCTATGCTGGCCTTTCAGGGATCCATGGAATGTAAAAATATGCTAAAATCAAATGCCCACTTTTATGTATATTGGATTTTCTGGGGAGAAGGTTCACAGGTTTTATCAGATTACCAAATAATTTGGAGCCTAAAATGCTAAGAACTACTGTAGCATGAAGTTTGAAGGTTGTCTTGGTATCTTAAGTAGCATCAATAAGGGGATGAAAGGAAAGCCAATATTTACTGGATGAGCCTTCTTTCACATGTTGTCTAATGGACTTAGACTGAATAGCCAAGTTGTTTCCAGAAAAGAATGTTTAAAATCAGCTAAACTGAACACTTTTTAAAGTCAGGAAACTGAGTGTGTTTTACCACAGTCACGAATTGGAATTAGTTTTCCTTAACAAGACTATCTATTCCAGAGTGCATTTCAGGGCAATTACATTTTTGTGTATCTTAAATGTGTCTTCTCAGGACAAGTGACTGGGAGAAACTGGCGCTCATTTAGAGATGACTCACATTGGAGTCACTTTCCATTTAGTCGTTTTAAAAGTCTACTTTTAATCAAAGGTTATTCAATTGAGAAATAATGCTGATAGTTTTTTAAAAATAACTTTTTTAAAAAACAAAAACTTTGTAGTCTGTTTCTCAGCAAAACAACAGGATCACCCACGTTGGTGATTTTGAGTATGACACGAGTCTCTCCTGACTCCCAATACATCTCCTACTGATGAATCTACACATGCTTAAATTTAGCAGTAGAGTCACCCTGTAGTGTCAAGAAAAAGACCCCACTGTTAAGCTATATGGATGACACATATGAAGAAAGGGTTCTAATGCTCTCTCTCCTCATTAGCATCTCTAACAGGGTTGGGCTTATCAGGTTAGTAGACTGTCCATTTAGAGAACCAGGTCTGGGATTGTACACAGGCCAGAAAGTGTTAGAGGGAACATGAGAGGGTAGAATCTTGATAGCAAATAGCAGTAAAACGGGGGAGAGGCAGAGTAAAGAGGAGAGAAAAAGACAAAGTTGCAAAGGTCCCAGATTCAATGGTTTGTTTAAAGGAAGTGGCATTACATATACATTTCTTTTCTGTGCAATTTTGCTCAAACTCAATAAGGTACATATTGCTGGAAAAGGAGGTAGTAGTCAAACTTTTAGCTCAACTGTAAGTGGACAAAGCCAGTGAGTATTACATAAAACTTTGTTAGAAATAGGGAAAAATACTAAAGTTCCAGATGGTGAAAATATTCGGTAAAACTTCAGAAGGAGGAAAAGACTATGACTATTCAGAATAATGTATGGTGTCAAAAAAGAACAATGTTCAAAAGCATAAAGCCACCATTTAGATTTCTGTTTGTATCCACCATGGGTGGCATAGATGGTAGCCTTAATAAAACCACTTAATTCTAAGAGGAATATGATACATATAAAATGAAGTCTGAAGTATAACTACAGTAATTATAGATAGGTCTTTTTATAAATACCACTTTCTATTTTTTGAAAACAAAAGCAGTTGTCATTTTAGATAATTTTTTTTTCCCAAAACTTTTCAGGACAACATCAGGAATTGCAAAACTATCCGGCCTCATGTTAATTTTATTTGAAATACACTAAGAAGATGATCTGGTTATGGATAATGGATGCACATAACAACTTGAGGAAAATATCAGCCAATGTTTCATAGATCTAATGAGTAGTGTTTTGGGGTGGGAGTTGGTAGTTTTATGAGAACACAAGGATGCATATTCAGTTTTGAAACATAGATGGAAATTTTTCAATTCTTCACATATTTTATAAAAAGTTTCCATTGGGCAGAGTGATGTCTTTGTTAATTCAAATCACTGAAATAAAGTTAGAAAGTTAAAAAGCCACACTAATCTCAATGTCAACAAGTGCTTGGCTCATACATGCAATTTCTTTTTTTTCTTTTTCTTTTCTTTTTGAGATGGAGTCTCACTCTGTCGCCCAGGCTGGAGGGCAGTGACGCGATCTTGGCTCACTGCAACCTTTGCCTCCCAGGTTCAAGTGATTCTCCTGCCTCAGCCTCCCTAGTAGCTGGGATTACAGATGCATGCCACCATGCCTGGCTAATTTTTGTATTTTTAGTAGAGATGGGGGGTCTCACCATGTTGGCCAGGTTGGTCTCGAACTCCTGACCTCAAGTGATCCACCCATCTCAGCCTCCCAAAGTGTTGGGATTACAGGCATGAGCCACCATGCCCAGTCTGCAATTTCTAAATGATCAGGTTCAAAGCCCTTTTATGAGTTCTCTACTCATTAACAAATTAACTAATTGATTAATTACTCTTTTTCTTGGAAGGACAAGAAAAAGTAGACTAGATGATCAGCTGTTGAAAACTTATCTTTATAACAGATTGCCTGTGGTTTCAGGAATTTCCAGAATATTTTATAATTAAATATTAATATAAGAATGACATAATAAATGTGAATATCCATTTTTTGGTATAAACATAAAATAATTCACTGGTGTAATTAGATATTACATTATTAATGTATAATTTCAGACTTCATATTCAACAGCATTGTTTTGTAAAATACTTTATAATTTATTAAAGACCCAAATGATTTTCAAAAGTAAACAAGATTCTTAAGTTATATTTAAAGATGATGAATTTGCTTATCAAATCTGCTAAATTTGGCCCAGTCCAGTTTCCTTTAGCATTGCATCTATGGGTCATTACTGATTTTTATAATCATTTACAAAGCATGCTGGGAATTACAATGTGACTCACGAACACCCGAACAAGTTTATGGAAAGGGATGTAACTACAGGCAGGAAAGGCAGCCATCAAGCTGTGAGGAATTCCAATTTGTTCACAAATTCGCATGAGGAATGCTAAATTTGTCCACAATTTAGCCTAACATAAAATGTATTAATTTTCACTTAAAAATACATTTGAATTACACTTAAATTCTATTAGAAATATCCATTTTTTTAATCTTAAAAGACCCCCAATCCTAAAAAAGGTTATTAAATGACATGTGACTTCAATATGTAAATTATACATCCAAAAGGAGAAGCGTAAGTGTTATTTTAAGATGCTTACTTGCAGCCATGTCTAGTGCACTGTCCTCTGCCAGAACAGAATTTGAGACACGATGGGCCAATATAAACTGTCGGGGGAAAAGAGAACATAATTACAAAAACACAGAACACTACCAGTACAATTTTGTGAAGCAATATCCATGCAACATGGCCCCTTGTGTGTATGTTGTGTGCAGGAATTCAGGGTGACATATGGAGTGCTGTGTGATAAGGTAAGTGCTTAGTTACAAAGCTACTGAAACGGTTACAAGTTACACAGATAATCCTTTTAAGATTTTAACATTTCATATCAAAGAAGATAGGAGCTTATGAATTCCTCAATAGACTCTATTAGACAATATTAGTGCTTCTGCCTTGAACATTCTACAAAGTTTATATTCTTTAGGTAGAAAAAAAGAATTTACAAAGGACCAATCTGACATATCACAATATGGAGAAGTCATGCCATAATTTTCATTCCTATTAGGGGAAAAATCTATAATACTGTGGATGACTATTACATATATTTCTAAATATTAATCTACCTTTCCTGGAAATGAGGGTTAAGAATCTGTTGTTGAGCCTAAAGTTTTCTCCATCATGCAGATTTTTTTTCCTAAACGCTGGGCTTGGCTGATAATAGGATGTTACAAACCTAAATTTGAATCTTTGGAATGCTGAGAAAAAGGCTACTGATTGTTGAATGGTAGGTTCTGAGATACTCAGACTCCAACACATCTAAATATATTAATTCTTTTGTTAATCAGCAAAATTAATAATATACCAAATGGTGTAAAAGTGGTATTAAACTAATGAGAAATTCAAGATGCAATAAAACCTCGTGTACTCAGTGTTTTGGGCATAAGCAAATTTATAACTCGTTATCATTTTCTTTTCTGTTCTGTAGTTATTTCAAAGTATTTAAATAATTTTATTGTAAAATAAACTTTCCTGTAGCCTATGCTCCTATAAGCACTTAATACCTGCCAGTTAACAGGTGGAGTAATTCAAATTCAATGCATTGCAGGCCAATGGAAAAGGAAAACTCTTGGTGATGGAAACTTCTGGTTTAGGAAGAGATTAGATAGCAGGCTGAGTTATTAAAGGTATTGGTTTCAGGTGTTAAAGGTATTGGTTTCAGGTGTCACATAATCCGGGCTTCAAATTCTGGCTTCATTCAGGAAATTCTGATAAGTAATTTATCCTGTCTAAGCCTCAATATTCCTATTCCTTAAAGTGGGATAATGATATTTCTTGGAGGAAATAAGTAAAGAAACATATTATGCTTAGCAAGGTACCCAGCACTATATGGTTACAATCAGCACCATACTGAGGTCAAGTATTCCTTGATACCCTCTTGTCCTGTTGTTTTGATGTGCTCCACTGTGCACCAAGGAACAAGAAAGGGGCTGGCTCCATTCTTCTTCAGCCTGGAAAAGCATATGGATTGTTTTCCCAGCACACTTGATTTTATGGCTGAAGATATGCTCTAAGAAATAGGGTACCCATGTCATAGTTCAAAAAACCTCCATCATAAAAAATTCAACAATAAATTAAGACATTCCCAGTCAATGAAAAAAGTTGCAATTAAGAATTTTATTGTAGGCCGGGCACGGTGGCTCAAGCCTGTAATCCCAGCACTTTGGGAGGCCGAGATGGGCGGATCACGAGGTCAGGAGATCGAGACCATCCTGGCTAACACGGTGAAAACCCGTCTCTACTAAAAAAATACAAAAAACTAGCAGGGCGAGGTGGCGGGTGCCTGTAGTCCCAGCTACTGGGGAGGCTGAGGCAAGAGAATGGCGTAAACCCAGGAGGCGGAGCTTGCAGTGAGCTGAGATCCTGCCACTGCACTCCAGCCTGGGCGACAGAGCGAGACTGTCTCAAAAAAAAAAAAAAAGAAAAAAAAAAAAAAAAAAAAAAAAAGAATGTTATTGTCATCCCTTCCTGCTAATGATGAAGCCATTAGGACTCATAACAGGCTTCTTGTTTCCTAAGAGTGTGAATAGGATAGAATAGCTTTCTTCACTATTATCAGTAATATAGTCAAGTTGAAAAAAATATTAAAAATGGTAAGAAATGTACTTTGCTTTAGGACTTTCCATTTAGCTAAGATTTTCAGGGTAATTTCCGAAGTAATTTCTTTACACACTAGCAGAAGTTGACTCTGCCATGAAGGAAGAACATATCTAACAGAATTATGATATTGATCTATTTTTCTCTATTTTTTTCTGTGACATAATTCTGGAATTACGTAGTGAAATGGGAGAGATTTCAGGATTTTTTTTTTTTTTTGGCAAGTAAGCACACATTTCTCTTGGGAGAGAGTATGTGTCCTCTTCTTCCCTTGTAAAAGAAGCCAAACGGTGGGTCCTGTTTCTGTGAAAAACTCACATAGAATGATAACAGAATTAAAGAGATTCTGCACCAGGTTTTGCATTCAGCCTACCTTGCTAACCATGTGCATTCCATATATCTTTACCCTTTCCCATTCTACTCAAAGCATGATTCCACTCAAAGCATGGGAACTCAGAGGATGTGTAGTGAACACTTTCTGAACTAAAATTGTGTTGTAACAGCCTTCTTTAGGAAATTGAAACATTCTTTTCATAGGCTTACATGTGCTTCATTGCACTCTTAATTTTCTCACATACTTTTTCATTATTCACTTCTAAACCACTTTGATAATTATCAAAGGAATAAAGGTTCATTATAGAATCCTTAAAAAGTGTGCCAGCAAGAAAAAATCACTCATATTCTGCTATCTAGATGCAAATGCCTACTCCCTAGAGCTAATGAACAGGTGCAATACCTAAAATGCTATGCAAAATGTTCTACCAATGAAGAAACTCCATTTTAATCCCTTCATCTTTAGATGTTTTTGCAAATTAACTATGTTTATATCCATATAACTCATATGGTCTTTGAGGGTGGGCCTTCCATTGGTCTGTGTTTTGGATACATATTGGGAAATGATTCATATTGGTTCATCAGCAAACTATCTTTTCTAAAGTTTTCTCCAGTTTCAAGAATTAGTTGTTTCTCAATGTCTAAATTATTAAAAAATAACAGAGACCTGATTAAGACATGGAAAATCAACATTAAACAAGGGTGTATATTTTTTCTATTTTATAAAATTGACCTAAAATCAGTGGCTATGCTAAATTTGCTTAGCTATTGACATTTTGTCCCTTCTCTCTTTCTTCCTTTCTACTTACTTGTAGTATAAGCCTTCAGCCAACTTATATGCTCTCTGAAAATAGGAACGCTATTAATCTACCTGTAATTAAAATAAGAAACCAAAAAATCAGGCAGGGATTCATCATCTTATCTCATGGCTTCCCAAAACTACAGCTTCTGTTTGTAAGTCTTTATTAAGTGTGTCTTCCTAAGAAACTGAATTTGTCAGCTTCCTTCTTTGGACTCTCAGCTTCCATGGTCTTTGGGGAGATGAGATCTTGCTGTTGTTCTGGAGTACAGTAGCTATTCATAGATGAGATGATAGTACCCAGTAGCCACAAACTCCTGAAATCAAGTGATCCTTTTGCTTCTGCTTCCTGAGTGGCTGGGAATACTGGCACGTGCCATGGCTGACTACCAAAAACATTTAAAAAGAGTAGGTTGAAAATTACTGCCTCTTCATACCCAGTACATCACTACTACAATCAGCATTTGATAAAGCCAGTACACTAAGGATATATATAACCAGTGAACACATAGACAGTCTTTGCCACTGAATGCTCCAAGAACCAAGGCCAAATGATCCTACACAGCATACATTATAGTTACATCCTCAAGAGAAAAAAATTCCATCCAAACGAAAGTAAATTAAAAAGAAAAAAGAGACAGTATCTTGAGATGAGAAGGAAGCAGCAGAACAATTCTGGAAGCATGCAAAAACAGAGTGTTAAAAAATCATAATAATGCTCTAAAATGGATCCTAATCAAAATGAAATCCTTGAAATACCAGATAAAGAATTCAAAATATTAATTTTAAAGAATCTTAATGAGATCCAAGAGAAAGGTAAAAGCCAATACAAAAACATCAGAAAATCAATTCAGGATATGAATGACAAATTTACCAAAGAAGTAAGTATTTTTTTAAAGAAAACCCAAATCCCAAACAAAAAGGAATTACAAAATATGGTTGAAAGTTTTAACAATAGACTAGACCAAGCAGAAGAAATAATCTCAGAGCTTGAATACAGGTTTTTCAAGTTAACACAGACTGAAAGAAAGAACAAGAATTTAAAAAATGAACAAAAACTTTGAGAAATAAGAGATTATGTAAAATGTCCAAACCTATGAGTCAAAAGTATTACTGAGGGAGAAGAAAAGCAAAAACTCTGGAAAGTCTATTTGAGGAAGTAATTGAGGAAAACATCCCTAAAGTCTTGCTAAAGATTTAGACATCCAGATACAAGAGGCTCACAGAACTCCAGAAAAATACATTGTAAGGACGTCACCAAGTTATATAGTCATCAGACTATCTGGAGACAGCATGAAAGAAAAAATCTTAAGATCAGCATGAGAAAAATGTCTAATTATATGTAAAGAATTCCATCAGACTAACAGTGAAATTCTTAATAGAAACCTTATAAGCCAGAAGAGATTGGGATCCTATTTTTAGGTTTCTAAAGAAAAAAACTGTTAACCATGAATTTTGTATTCCATTAGAATTCAGCTTCATAAACGAAGAAGAAACAGTCTTTCCCAGACAAGCAAATGCTAAGGGAATTCATTACCACTAGACCAATCCTACAAGAAATGTTAAGGGAGGTCTAAACATAGAAATTAAAGATCAATACTCACCATCATAAAAACAAATGACAGTAAAAAACTTACAGGTCTTATAAAACAATTACACAAATGAGACTGCAAAGCAACAAGATAACAATCAACATTATAACAGGAACAAAAACCCACATGTCAATATAGTTCTTGAACAGAAATGGATTAAATGCTCCATTTAAAACATACAGATTGACAGAATGGATTAAAAAACACAATCCAACCATACACATACACTGCTTAAAAAAACCCCACCTAACTGGTAAAGACACTTATAGACTAAAGATAAAGGGATGGAAAAAGATATTCCAAACTAACAGAAACCAAAAATGAACAGAAGCAGCTATACTTATGTAAGATAAAACAGACTTTAAATCAACAACAATAAAAAGGAAGACAAAGTTATTATAAAATGATAAAAGGCTCAATTCAACAAGAAGATATAGTAGCAATCCTAAATATATATGCAACACTGGAACATATAGATTCATAGAACAAATACTACTAGACCTAAGAAAATAGATGGGGTGCAATATATACAATAGTAGTAAGGGACTTCAACATGACACTGACAGCACCATACAGATCACTGAGACAGAAATTCAACAAAGAGACACTGGACTTAAATTGGACTTTAGGACAAATGAACCTAACAAACATTTACAGAACATTCTACCAAACAACCACAGAATATACATTTTTCTCATGAGTGCATGAAAGATTCTCCAGGATAGGCCAAGTGTTAGGCCACAACACAAGTCTCGATAAATTTAAAAAAAAATCAAAATCATATCAAATACCTTCTCAAATGACAGTAGAATAAAACTAGAAATTAATTCTGAGGGAAATCTTAAACTACACAAATACATGAAAATTAAACAACCTGCTCCGGAATGATCTTTGAGTTAATGACAAAATGAACACAGAAATTAAATTTTTTTTTTTTTTTTTGAGACGGAGTCTCGCTATGTCACCCAGGCTGGAGTGCAGTGGCCAGATCTTGGCTCACTGCAAGCTCCGCCTCCCAGGTTCACGCCATTCTCCTGCCTCAGCCTCCCCAGTAGCTGGGACTACAGGCACCCACCACCTCACCCTGCTAGTTTTTTGTATTTTTAGTAGAGACGGGGTTTCACCATGTTAGCCAGGATGGTCTCGATCTCCTGACCTCGTGATCCGCCCGTCTTGGCCTCCCAAAGTGCTGGGATTACAGGCTTGAGCCACCGCGCCCAGCTAAGAAATGAGTGAAAATAGAGACATAACATAACAAAGCTTCTAAGATACAGCAAAAGCAGTGCTAAGAGAGAGGGCTATAATCTTAAATTCCTACATAAAAATAGATCACAAATTAACAACATAATATTGTACCTCAAGGAACTAGAAAAACAAGAATAAACCAAATCCAAAGCTATCAGAAGAAAATAAATAATGAAGATCAGAGCAGAACTAAATGAAATAAAGACCAAAAAAAAAAAAAAATTTCAAAGGATCAATCATATGAAAAGCTGTTCTTTTAAAAGATGAACCAAGTTGATCAATCACTATCTAGACTAACCAAGAAAAGAAGAGAGACTATTCAAATAAGCAGAATAAAAAATGAAAAAGGAGACATTACAACTGATACCACAGAAATACAGAAGATAATCAGTGTTTACTATAAACATCTTTATGTGCACAAACCAGAAAACCTACAGAAAATGGATAAATTCCTGGAGACATACCTCCTCCTAAGACTGAAGCAGGAAGAAATAGAAATCCGGAACAGACCAATAACAAGTAGTGATACTGAATCAGTAATAAAAAATCTCCCAACAAATAAAAGCTCTCAGGACAAGACTGATTCACAGCTGAATTCTACAAGATGCGCAAAGAAGAACTGGTACCAATCCTACTAAAACTGTTCCAAAAACTGAGGAGGAGGGAATCCTTCGTAACTCTTTCTATGAAGTCAATATAAACCCAAACCAAAGCCAGGCAAGTACACAACAAAAAAGAAAAACTGCAGACCAATATCCCTCATGAACACAGATGAAAAAATCCTTCACAAAATATTAGCAAACTGAATCCAACAGCACATCTAAAAGATAATACAACATGATAAAGTGGGTTTCATTCCAGGGATGCAAGGATGGCTCAACATATGCAAATCAATAAATTTGATTCACCACATAAACAGAATTAAAAACAAAAAGCATAAAATGATCTTAATAGATACAGAAAAGCATTTGATAAAATTCAGCATCCTTTCATGATAAAAACCCTCAACAAACTAGGTGTAGCCAGAACATACTTCAAAATAATAAAGGCTGTATATAACAAACCCAAAGCCAACATCATATGGAATGGGGAAAAAGTCAAAGTATTCCCTCTAAGAACTGGAACAGGATGAGGATTCCCACTTTCACCACTCCTATTCAATATAGTACTGCGAATACTATCTAGAGCAATCAGGCAAGAGAAAGAAATAAAAGGCACACAAATTTGAAAATATAAAGTCGAATTATCTCTGGTTATGATATGATCTTATACCTAAAAAATCCTAAAAACTTCTCTCAAAGACTCCTAGAGTTGACAAATGACTTCAGTAAAGGTTCAGGATATAAAATCAATGTACAAAAATCAGGAACATTTCTATATATTGATAATAAATGGAGGATAAAATCAAGACATCAATCCCATTTACAATAGCTACAAACAAAATACCTAGGAATACTTTTACCCAAGGAGGTGAATGATCTCTACAAGAGAAACTATGAAACACTGATGAAAAAAAACTGTAGGACAAAAACAAATGGAGAAACATCCTATACTCATAGATTAGAAGAACCAATATCATTAAAATGATCACACTGCCCAAAGCAATCTACAGCTTCAATGCAATTCCTATCAGAATACCAATGTCATTTTTCACAGAATTAGGAAAAACAATCCTAAAACTCATATGGAACCAAAGGAAAGTGAATAGCCAAAGCAATCCTAAGCAAAAAGAACAAAGCTAGAGGCATCCCATTACCTCACTTCAAATTATACTACAAGGCTATAGTAACCAAAACTGGATGGTACTGGTATAAAAATAGACACATACATCAATGAAACAGAATAGAGAGCCCAGAATAATGCCACTTACAGACAGCCAACTGATCTTCAACAATTTTCAAAAAAAACATACACTACGGAAAGAACACCCTATTCAATAAATAGTGCTGGGAAAATTGGATGGCAATTTGCAGAAGAATGAAACTGGACCCATACCTCTTATCATATACAAAAATTAACTCAAGATGGAATAAATATTTAAATGTAAGATATGAAACTATAAAAATCCTAGAAGAAAACTGCTATGGTTTGGATTTGTGTCCCTGCCCAAATCTCCTGTCAAATTGTAGCTCCCAATATTGGAGGAGGGGCCTAGTGGGAGATGACTGGATCATGGAGGTGGATTTCCCCCTTGCTGTTCTTGTGATAGTGAGTTCTCACAAGATTTGTTTGGTTAAAAGTGTGTAGCACCTCGTGCTTCACTCTCTCTTCCTTCTTCTCTGGCCATGTAAAACGTGCCTGCTTCCCTTTGGCCTTCTGCCATAATTGTTAAGTTTCCTGAGATCTCCTAGCCATGCTTCCTGTACAGCCCATGTAACTGTGAGACAACTAAACAGCTTTTCTTTATAAATGACCCAATCTCAGGTAGTTCTTTATAGCAATGCAAGAATGGATTAATATAGAAAATCTAGGAAAAACTCTTCTGAACACTGGCCTAGGCAAAGAATTAATGACTAATACCTTAGCACAGACAACAAAAACAAAAAGACAAATGGGCTTTAATTAAGCCCAAAGTTTCTGCACAGTAAAAGAAATAATGAACAGAGTGAACTGACAACTTACAGATTGGGAGAAAATATCTGCAAACTATGCATCTGAGAAGGGACTAATATCCAGAATTAACAGTGAACTCAAACACCTCGACAAGAAAAAACATACAGTTCCATTAAAAAGTTGGCAAAGGACATGAGCAAACAGTTTACAAAAGAAGACATACAAATGGCCAACAGGCATATAGAAATGCTAAACATCACTAATTATCAGAAAAACACACATTAAAACCACAATGAGATACCATCTTACACCAATCAGAATGGGTATCCTTAAAAAGTAAAAAAATAACAGATACTGGTGAGGATGTGAGGGAAAAGGAAACTTTTATACACTGTTGGTGGGAATTTAAATTAGGAAAACCTTTGGAAAACAGAATAGAGATCTCTCAAAGAATGAAAACTAGAACTACCATTTGATCCAGCAACCTCACTACTGAGTATCTATCCAAAGAAAAAGAAATCAATATATTAAAGGGAAATCTGCACTTGTATGTTTATTGCAGTGCTGTTCATAATAGCAAAGTCATGGAATCCATGCAAATGTCCATTAATGGGTGACCAAAGAATATGTCACACACACAAACACACCATGGAATACTACTCAGCCATGAAAAAGAATGAAATCGTGTCTTTTGCTGCAACATAGCTGGAATCGGAGGCCATTATCCTAAGTGATATTACTTAGAAAGTTGTAGACCACATGCTCTCACTTATAAGTGGGAGCTAAACAATGTGTACACATGGACATAGACAGTAGAATAATAGGCACTGGAGACTCAGAAAGGTGGGAGGGCGGAAGGGGGGCGAGGGATGAGAAATTACCTTGTATTCTATTTGGGTGATAGTTACACTAAAAGTCCAGACTTTACCACCATGCAATATACTCATATACAAAACTACATTTGTATCCACTGAATCCATAAAAAGAAAGACAAAAACCAAAGAGTTGGTGACTAATAACAAGTATAAGAAATGTACAGACATGCAACCGGAGAGCTTAAAATATCTTCTGTCATTGTCATAAGTGGTATCAGCTTTAAAATTATGCAAAATTCCAAAAATTCACTTGAAAATGAAAGAAAGATAAAAGATTTAAAAAAGGTATATATCCAAGTTTTCTTTCTATGCTATTTTCTGAAAAGGAGGTAAAAGTTTCACTAGTTTTTTTAGAGATGATGTTTCCTTCTGTGTGTTGTCTGCATGCAAAAGAAAAGCATTCCAGATGTTGTGGTAGTTACTAAGAGAAGAATGGGTCTTATTTTAATACATGCAGTATGGTAAGTATTTATGTTAATTTTGCATACAACATTCAAAGAAAATGTTAGGATATCCCTTGTCATCAACTGTGAATTTCAGTTTCAAGGTTTTATGCATTTTTTATTTATGTATGTTGAAACATTCTAGCATCTAATACTGCTGACTCCATTGGCTTTTTTTTTTTTTTTTTTTTTTTTTTTTTCTGATTGCACATCCCTGGGCTTCTAACAGAATGCAAAGGAGAAACGGAAGAAAGGGTGTTTAATGAATTGCAAGACCATAACTTAGAAATGTGATTAAGTCTGTGCTGACAAACAAAAGCACAGGAAGACTCTACATCAATGGCATGTGATTATGACAGGCATAAACACTAACCATTATCAATTGCCCACATGTTTCCAAGGATTGGTCCTGTTTGTCTCCAGCGAATCCTGGTGTTCCGGGTTAGTGCTGCATTAGGAAGGGGAATTGTTATTCGGTTCCACCTGCAAGAAATTTAGCACAGAACCATCTTCACAACTATGTTCATATCTTTTGAATGTATTTTACATGCTTTTCATGCTCTAGTTTCTGTGTGTTTACAAAAGCACTAAAGTTTACCAATAAACTCTTTAAATTCACTTGTGGAATTTGTTTATATCTTTAAAACAGATATACAACTTGTAAAAACATCCACAGCATGCCAGAGTAATGGATTTGTTATTTTATATTATTTAAAAAGTTTTTTAAGTTTTAATTTATTGTTAGAGATGGGGTCTTGCTCTGTTGTCCAGGCTGGAGTGCAGTGGCACAATCATAGCTCACTGTAGCTTCAAAATCCTGGGCTCAAGCTATGCTCCTGCCTCAGCCTCCTGAGTAGGTAGGACTACAGAAGCATACTACCACACCCAGCTAATTTTTAATTTTTAAATTTTTATTTCTGTAGAGACAGGGTCTCACACTATGTTGCCCACACTGGTCTCAAACTTCTGACCTCAAGAAATCCCCTTACCTTTGTCTCCTAAAGTGCTGGGATTACAGGTGTTAGTCATTGTACATAGTCAGTTTGTTCTTAATAGTGAGCGATATTTAGTTTTTATACATTCTTTTAAGAAAATTTTCCATCAATACTCAGACCTTAGATATTACCTTATGCTAGACATCTGTGCAGAGATGTACTGCTACTTAGCATCAATTACTTTTATTTTTTGCTCTCCCCTAGCCCTACACACATTTAAAAGGGGATAACAAAGAAAATAATTCTCAACTTAATTTTGCCATTCTTGCAAATATTTTTACTATTCTCATAATGCTTATTCTGTCATGTGGCAAGTATTTTATATAATCATCTTTAATTCTCTTAATAGCTCCCAATGAGGTATATTATATCCTTAATTATGCAGAAAAAGTGGAAAGTCAGGGAGAGTAAATATGGTTACACAGAATGGATTCCAGGTCCAATTTCAAAACTTAACTTTCTTCCATTTTTTCTATGCTGCATTTCTCTAAAAGTACTGTGGCAATAAATCTTTTGGCAATAACCACAGAACTGCCATATAGAATTTAAGTTCATGCAATTCAAAATATAAGTCAAGTACATAAAGAATGAATGGCCTCACAAATTGTAATTTTAATCTTGCATCCAATTTACCAAATATACTATCTTTCTTTCTTCTTTTTTTTTTTTTACAAGACCACTTTTAAAGAGGTTAGGTTTCTTACCTATTATGACAAAAATGCTAATTTCAGGATTACTCATTGATTTTTATTCTGCAACATGGATTCAAGTATTTCAATATCTCAGAGAGAATGTACTCACCCACTGTAGTTTTCAGAGGAGTAGACAGTGCTGTGGGGGAGGTGGGGTCCAGCACAGATCTCAGGCAAGCATTCAGTGTGAAGGAGGGACCAGGAACGTCCGTGGTTGGTAGAAAACTCCAAGCTGACACTAATAAAACCAGAACAAGCACACACAGAAGATTGGGGAGGGTAAAATAACAAAAAAAATGAAATTTTCAACTCTGGTTAAGTACATTAAACATCTGTGAAAACAGCGTAAAAATTTTTAAAGATGCTGTTCCCTAAATGATTGTTTTGTCTTTCACTAAAGTCTGACCAGCTTTCAAAGGGCAATTAGTTAAATTACTGCTATAAACAAACTATGTTTTAAAGACAACAAATGGTAACTTGAGTTTATGCTCCTGAGTTTGATAGGTGGCAAGGCAATTACCATGTCTCACACTGTCACTTCATCCTGTGAATGTGACACCGACAAAATTCCTAGAAAAAATACGAGCAACACTTGGGCAAGTGAAACTGAGAAGTCGTAGTTCTTAAAGCGCTAATTGATTTCCATGCTTATTATTAGGGGGTCACCAGCCGACAGGAGGTCAAGCTTTTTTTCAGTTGCTTTTTTTTTTTTCTGTCTTAGCAATCTGTTGTAATGGATGGTTGCCACAGCACATGCAAACACCTCTGACACCTAAGATCAAGCTCTTAGAATGAAGCCATTCCTACTTGAAATCTATCCAATCATACCCCTCATATTAATTGAAGAACTTTTCTTTTGGGAAAAGCGTGTTATCTCATCAATGAGTATTTTACTTAAAATCCAGTTAAAACTCTACTTAGAAACTACCTCTTATTTAATAGTCAAACCTGCAAGCTCATTTTTAGTTTTGTACACTTACAAAAAAGGGCTTCCTACCTGTTACCAGGCTGATGTGTTCCACATCCCAGGTTGATGGAAAACTGTATCATGTGAGACATTGTAGAAGGGAGAACAGGCAAGACATGGAAAAAGTCTACAGCCCAGACATTCCTATTATGTCCTTGATGGTTCTTTTGCCTGAGACAAAATTTGGTAGCAGGAGTCTGAAGTTCAGGATTGATGACCACAGAAACCAAAGATGGAACCTTTCCAACAAAGGAGACCAGAATCACTCATAATCCTTTCTATGTTAATCCATGTAAATTATCCTAGATTTGGCCTAGTAAACACCATGTATGTAACTGCCATTTATTGAGCACCAGGAAATGTCCTTTGTGTTGCATTTGTTATTTCATGAAGAAGACGCTATCCTCAAGGAGCATTCAATCTAGTGACTCAGAATTCCTCCTGTGCACGAGGTGGGGGCCTCTGTGTGTGTTTGATTAGGCTTTCCCTGCCTGAAGATAAACTGATATAAGGGCTTTAAGAGTTATCTAAGCATGTGTATCCATTTTATTTAATTAGCACAAGACAAAGGCAACTTGACATTTATACTTTATCATCAGTCCTCTTTGAAAGTGGATTGGTATCATATTAAGGGCTTTCCAAACTAGTATTGTGAAAATAGGACAAAAGAGCCAATGAGTCAATGCATTATAACTCACAAAGCTGACTTGATATGAGGCATGAAGATGACCAGGGCAGGTGTAGTTCTACCTTGCCACTGCTGGAAACATAGTCCTTTATGAAATCCCAAATGGTATAACTTGGGTTACCCTTGCACATGGAATGTGCTGGATATTCACTCTGGTTGTTTCCCATTTTAACCTTGATGTTTGTTTTGTCTTTCTAACTTAAACCCTGAGATGCTAGATGTTAGCTGTGTTTAAGCTTTTAAAACTACTTAGGGTACCATCAGTGTGAAGAAAAGGCTAACGAATAATGAGTATGTGGGTGTGGCTTAGGCACAAACAAATCTACTTTTACAAAAAATAATTTTACAACTTATGATGAGTATCTCACATAATTTTGAAGATGTTTGCAAATAACCAGAGCTAACACCTGTTCTATATCCAAAGGGTAAAGAAAAAAGGCCAACCTCAAATCGGTAACTCTAATTAGCAAAGAAAAAAGCAAAGATAATAATAACCTGTGCTTCTACAGTGTCTTCTACCTAGGAGATCTCAAAATGCTGGACAAATACTCATTATGACTGACAGCAAGTGTGTGAGGAGGCATAATTAGAGCTACATTTAGGGCTTTCTTGGGGACAAGAATAACTGTCAGATTATCGGGTTCTGCCTTACTGTCTCTGATGGACTGTAATTCACTCTTCCTTCCTGATAACTCATTTTTCACTTGTATCAGGAAAAAACATGAATGATAAAATGTCCATTTCACTTTTAAAGAAATCTGGCGACCTCTGGCCTTCCAGAACAGGGATGTATCTTCTGTCTGGAGTAGTCTTTGTAGTTTTGACCTGGGCTTGTCCAGGGTGGTCTGAGGTGGTCTATTTGCCACACAGACTGGCATGTGTACCTTATATGAGGAATAGGAAAGGGTATCCAGTGCTATGTGCTCTTTTCTTCCTTCAATTTTTGCATACAGGATTATGTCATTTTCATGAGAATTTCCAGGGTCACAAATTCCTCCTGCACAAAACAAAAATTTTAAGTTGCTAATACCAACTAGCATCCATAAACATATCAAATATAGTGATAAATTTCCGAATAAAAAATCATTATAGTACCCAGTTGTCACTTAAGAATAACCCTAAACAAAGGTAAACAGACTCAAGGAAATAAATTATAACGATAGTTCAAGTAGGCCATGCTAAAGATCAAAGACTTGACATTTGTGAAGGCCAAAGTAGCTATTTGCTTCATGGGATTACTCAAATAATTGTCTACTTTGAGCAGCAACTACATGTTCATGTTCTAACCCACATTAAAAAGACGTGCTCTGCTTTTTAATAAACTGTTATTTCTTTAATTTGAGGTTTTTATGACCAAAGTTCAGAACCTATTGGCTATGGTTTTAAAACAAGGGTTATGACTTCTTGCATCAAGGAATTCTGAAGTAGTGTTAGTTAAACTGTTGCACATAGTATCTTTAATATTTTAGCATATTATTTGTATTTTAAATGCAATTTGTTTTACATTTTTCATTTTTATATTTGGTATCTCATTTGATTGTTAGAAGGTACATAGAGTGTTTTGTTCTCTATTACTCTATAGTCACGAAAAACAATATGCCATTGAAGCTGAAGAGCAACTACGATCATCCTGATAATGGCACTGAATGACAGAGCAGGTACTTGAAGCTAAGATCATATAACTAACTACTGGAAGAGCCAGGGGTACATGTATGTCTTTGAACCCATTATTTTCATGACTGAATTCCATTAATAATTCTTTTTAAAATATTTCATTTTGTAGAGACGGAGTCTTCCTATGTTACACAGGCTAGCCTTGAACTCCTGGACTCAAGCAATCCTCCTACCTTTGTCTTTTAAAGCATTGAGATTGTAGGCATGAGCCACCACACTCAGCCCCAGTCAATAATTCTTGCTACTGCTTGCTTCTCTCAACTGTCTGTACGACCTGAATATTAAAGGATGACATGTCTAACTAGAAGCCTCTCTTAATCCACCATTAGCCTTTGTGATCGTACCAACCAAAACAGCAGGACAATGGGGATGTACATGTATTTCCTGGCAAATATTCTATCCTTAAGTCTCCACATTTATAACATGAACTTCTTTTTCTTTTATTATTATCTTTCTAAAAAATTTCTTCAGTTCCTAAATCAACTACCATCAATGTTAATTTTTATCTACAGGCAACTGCTGTTGCTAATACTGTCTGACGACAGTAAAACAACATCAGCATTCTAGAATAAAACTACCCTCTGAGAGTTAATTTAGTAAAATACACAAATAATGGCTGAGACTCAGCATCTGATATTAAATAAACTAAGAAGAAAGTGTCAATTGTTTGTAAATGTCTGGGTCAAACTCAACCTAAGTAACTGGGTCTGATCCTGGGGAGAAATGACTGATATGTGATATTAAGCGGGAAAGCTAGAACTGAATTAGTACAAGAAACTTCATTAACAATAGAAGGAATATTAGACAAAATCAGATATCAGAGGGCAAGACTTTCATAGAATGTCCATACACTGGGTAGGAATAGAGAAGTCCTTAATGACCAAGGCAAATCTTGGGGATTCATTTGCAAAATGTCCCCCACAGTGGAACAGGATGCATCAGGCTATCATAGCTCTGGAACTGCTGCCATTAAAATTACTGGGTGATATATATCTTTTTTGATTCCATAAACATTGATTATTCCCTCATGCTTAGCAGTTAAATTTCCATAGTCTATTGATGAGAATTATGATTTGTTCATAAGTCTCCTCTGAGCTTAGAGCATGAGTTGGTCTCCAGTATGTCTGCTCTGGGGTAATTAAGAAAACTCATTTTCTGAATCTATAAACCTGAGATCTGTACAATTGACTGCAGTAACCTCATTAAGGTCACCTATGATGCCCATTCTGATTGGCCAGGTGTCTTCTTTATATGATACATCTTATTTCATCTTTCAGAATGCAACAACTTTTGATGATCTAAATTAATAACTTAAATAACAGATGATTTATATTTGACTTTGAAAATACACTATTGGAATTACGTTATACAAATATTCTTAACTAAATTCTTCTAGGTGAATTCTAAAATTATTTGGCGTATCTAAGTATACATGAGTTGGAAGCAACCCAGGAAGCTGGCTTGATGGCAGAAAAGCTAGTGTCTGACTGAAAACTAAGCCCTTTAAGACAAACTGGAGAGGGCTGTGGGAATCTGGGGGTAAGCCTGTTTCTAGCTGAGCCAGGGAAGGAGAGAGTTTAGTACACATTCTCACCCCATTGGTGTGTTCCTAGAACAGCTCAGTTTATGGGATAGCAGTGAGTTACAGGATGAAGCCATGGGAAACTGATCTCTCTATTTGATCTGAAAGGTTTTACAGGTAGATCGAATTTTCCAGCTCACGACACACTGATTTTATATTTGAGTCATTTGTGAGAAAACTGCCCAATAATTTTGTTTATTCCCAAGGAAATCTGTGGGTTTTTGTTTTGACAATGAGTGATGTTGCAAATGGTGGTTGGTACCGTCTGGATCAGGGTTTCTTTTGTAGCCAGACTCCTTGAGTATTATTAATGATAACGTAAGGGTGAAAATGTCTACTTTTCATTAGGTACTTACTAAGAACCATGCACCATGTAAAATCAAGTACAACCATTATCTCTTTTCATCCCCTAACAACATTTTCAGGTAAGAATTAATACAGATTCACTTTGCTGATAGTGAAACGGAGGCCAAGAAAGGTTATATAATGTGCCTATAGTCCCAAAGTAAAGCATGTCTTTAATGTTATTCTGTTTGACTTCAAACCTTTACTACCACTCAATAGGTAAGTCTTGGAGGATGGTTTTTGCAAAGCATTGAAGTCTGGCATGCTACATATGTTAGGCACATGTAATTTGGCATATAATAAATATTTACTGGATTAGGTAATTTGAACTGAGAATGGAGAAGTCAGGTATGGTGACAATGTATATCTCACCCTAATAATGTTTACTGTTCAACAACCTGTAGAGAAAAATCTTATGATTTTGACATTTATATCATATATTCAAGCATTTCCTTACATACTTCAGTGTTATGATAAATACAGCTACTAAAGCCGTTCTAATTGATGGTCTCTGGAGAAAAGATCCACATGAAAATGAAATTCATATTAGAAAGCAAAACTTTTAAATTGAGGCTAAATACATATATATATATAAATAAAATAGGATATTCATAATTATATATTAAGGATTTACCAAAAAAGGACAAAAATGGTGAATAATCACAGGCAGTGTGGGTTTAGTACACCATATCTAATGACACAGGTACTGAACTATCAGTGTTCTCTAATTTCATTAACCCGTTTTCTGTAACTTCTCTCTGTTCTCTTAAGAACAGTTCATGAACTGCATCTGCCCTTCAGAGATAACTGAAACGCACGTGAGAGCCACACCCAGCCCAGAACGGCAGAAGAAAAAAGTCCTAAAGGAGCCAAGACTTGAAAATGATGACACATTTTATCTGAAAGATTCTTCCGGGAGCAATTTATAGTTCTGTGAAGTGTCAATGACAGCAGCTTCAACAGGGAGATATGGATTCTTCCTCAGCTTCATAGCCTTTGGCACCTTGTGGAAAGGTGTGACTCAGAGGCATCTTGTACAGAAATTAAGGTGCAGGAAGATTTCAATAAAAGTGAACGGGGCAGTCAGGTTTAAAATATTTTAAATATTGTTTTCAGTCATTTTTAAAGAATAATAATTGGCAGTAAACTGTGTTGTGCTGCCCTAATTGCAGTAAAAATACAGAGAAAAGGGTACAATGTGAGCTAAAAGAGCTGGGCATATAGCAGATGCCTAGTAAATATTTGTTGGAGGAACCATAAACAAATACATGAATGAGTTGATGTCTGTTAGGTTATTTTTTGTCTAATTCACTGCATTTTGGTTCTAAGAACAGTGCCCTATACTTGTCCTCAATGAATTGGTGTTACATACGTGAATATATGAGTAAAGGAAATAGATCTTGAACTGAACTTGGAAAGTCAAGCAAATTTTCCAGAAATATGCTCACAGCAGACTGATATGAACCAAGGGCAGAACATACAGTCAGGGCCTGAGAGGGAGAGAGTGTGATCAAGTCCAGATTAACAATCAGTCTGATTTTCCTAAGGTACTGTATTTAGTGAGGGGCTACTTATAACCATCTCATCCTAAATCTCTTTCCATATGTCTTTATTTCCCATCAGCCAACACAATTTTAGTCTTTTCTATAGGTCCAGTTCTATCCTATCTATCCTACCATATCCCATCCTACCATAACCTACCCTATCCTTACTCTACCCTATGCCACCCTACCCTATCCTATCCATCTGTTCTATCCTAAAAACACCTTTCCCGGGTGCTGCTGTTTCTTCAAGATCCAGCCACCATTTATTTTCTTCTCTCTACTGATAAAACTCTTGAAGTGGCAGTCCTCCTCTTTCAGGGACATATTTTTATTTTTAACTCCATGTATTTGGCTTTCCAGGCACCACATCATTGGGAAAACTCTCTCCAAAGTCACTGGTGGCTTCTCAGCCTTTATGCTGGTTGATCTCTCTCTCTGTGGCATTCCTTATACTGCTGATCATCTCCCTGCCATCCCACCCTGAACCACTTTCTTCCTTCCTCCTTTAGGCTCCAATAACACCTTCTGCCCACCTCTGTTTATGTTCTTTCTCAGTCTGCTTTACTATTTCCCCCTCTACCTATACCTAGAGATGAGGGTTCTCCCTAAGAATTGTTTGTCATATACCTTCTGCCTGGGAGAACACAGCAGTTCTAGTGGCTCCAGTTATCACCTGAATATGCATGATTTTCAAATCTGATTCATATCCTGAATAGAATTTCTCCCTTCATATGGCATTCCAGAAACTTGATCTTAACATAAGTAACATAAAAATATTCTATTCCACACTTACTCTCTTATATACATATTTCTTTTCTAAATCTAGCGACCCTACCCTAACTGATCTCTTGCCCTTTAATTTCCAATTATTTCAATCTTTCATCATATTTAGGCTAGAATTACCTTTCTAAAACACAGGTGATCATGTAAGACTGAACTAACAGGAATTTTCTGATAGCTCCATACTACCTAGAGAAAGAAAATCCAAACTCCTTAGTAGGAATTAAAGAAAATCACTACTCTGGCTCCAATTTGCTTTTCTAGTTCCATCTTACATGCTTCCACTTATTTATACTGGGAAAATAACCCAGTCCCAAACATATCACATACCTTTATTCTTGTGACTTTTTTTCATAATGGCTTAGCTTGGAATTCTCTCCTTAAATTTAAATCATGCCCATCCTTCAGGGGTGAGTTCAAATGCCATCTCCTTCATGAAGCTTTACCCTAATCCCTCCACTGCAATAACAGCTTCTGTTATACTCCCATAGCATTTCATTCTATTACAGCACACTGCATTCTACCTTGTAGTCACATGGTACGTGTGGGTGGGAACTCTGATTAATTTTTATATCAATAACAACAGAAATATACCGAGTCTAAATATTTATTTGGCACGGTTTTGAGTGCTTTTCATACATTAACTCATTTGACCAGCAACTCTGTGATTTAGGTGACATTATTCTCCCTATTTGTATTCTCCATATATCCTAGCTCAAGGCTCTATATTCAATAGGCATTCCTTACTGTTTTAATTGAATGAAGAGGCTTTTACTTGGGATAATGTACTTCTTTGGGCTCATTCAAATCAATTCCCTATCATAGTCAATACTGTTTTAATTCCTTGATTAATAATATGCTTTGTTCCAGGAAAAATTAAAGATTACTTAATCTCTTATATAAATATGACAATTATATAAAGGAACTTATATAATGATGAGTTAGTCTCATATAAATCACCAAATATGGCTAATTTATTATAATAAAATCAAAATACAGTATGAAATATATCGTGTCAAAAATGGGCAAGAGGGAAAAAACTTAAATTACGCTGGCATACTAAATGTTTATTACAACTTTTTTGGAGGAGGGCTTAAGGTTTTCCAGGAATCCCTTTTGATAAAATGAGAGCCAGTTTGAACTCTAATTATGTAAAGAAAATGAGCTCTGGGCCTTTAAATATACAAACCAGTTCAGAGTGAAGGTGAGGTTATCCTTAAACGTGAGATTACATTACTTTATTTTATATGCACAATTTCTCTGTTATCAAACAGATCATTATGGAAAATGAGTTAGCATCACATAGGTAATATACTTGAGAGCAGGATACAATCTGAGGTTTCCCATGCAACCCTGAGCTGTATGATTATCAAAAAGGTGAAGTGAGGAATACGAGAGAAATAAATCGCCACTGCTGAAGTGAGACTCAGGAGATCTGTTTGTCCTGATGAACTGACATCTTCGCTAGTAAGTTCAAAGGTAGACAGTGTTTATTTCCTGTTTCACTTCCAGATGTTGCCTGTGCTTTTCCAGTCACTCAACAAAGAAGGCATGTGACATCTACTCACATTTCTGGAATGACGTCAGTGAGAGAATATGTAACTGTGGCTCTTGTTGACTAAAAGGATTAACTTTGGAGGTCACAAAGTTCAACCTTCTAACTCCTTTTTGGGTAATTTTCCAACTATATTTGCTCTACAATACTTTGAAGAAAACTATAACTTATGAACACATTTTTTTCTTAATGTGTTTGCAAACTTATTAGAAAATAGAGAGTATTATTAAAGTATTAACCTAAATTTCTCAGCTTCCTATTACAAAAGAGTTATACAATGATGAGATATTCATGAAAACAAAGGCTCACCTTGATGATTATTTTTTGGGGGAAGCTAGGAAAAAGAAATTGCTTTGTTTTAGCTTTTCTCTCATTGTCTTTTCAGCTATAACCATGGAGGGAGAGGTAGAAGGAAGGTATTACGGCATTTTTTCTTCAGGCCTCACCATGGCAAGCCACGACTCTCTATAGGCTGGCTCCAGTGGGGTTAGCCGGATACACGGGTGAGTACCACGGGCTTCTGCTCTGTCTGCAGAGCTCATATTTCATGAATGTTCATTTTATGTAGTTGATAACAAACAACCTTACTTCCTCAGGAATAGGTGCTGGCCTAGGATCTACCCCAGGGTGAACAAAGTTTGTGCAAAATGTACCTACCCATCACAAAGTAAAACCTCAGGTTCCCGTAACCGGTAGTGTCCATATATGGAGTGCATAATTTCCTCTCTCCATCTTTGAGGAAGACCATTGATAAGCCTGATTCTATTGTTCCACATTCCGTACCAATGACAGCTCCCAAGACATCCCATCTGAAAAAAAAAAAGGATTTAAGAGTTAGAGTTAGAATATTAAGTCAAATCTTTATAAAGCATAACATTTTGTTTTTAGTGAGGGACACTTACTTCGTAATGAATAATTCTGAAATAAAGATATGGCACTTTATTTAGGTAATAAATAAATTTTAGGTAATGAATAAATTTTAAACACAAATTTTAGGTAGTGAATAACATTTAAACACATTACATTCACAGTTATAGTTTTCCTGTAGAGGGATGAATTTAATCAATATTGTATATGGTGTATATTGTGATCAGAGCCATGCTCCAGACTGATACACTTTTTATTCTTAAAGTACTTATAGTTGAGTTGGGAAATCAATGAACTAAGGAAACAGTGAATTCTAAAAGACAGACTCATAATATACTTACGTGATGTTTTACATATTGAAAATAGCAATAGAATGAAAAGTCTATCTTTTCAATAGAATGAAAAGAATTGGCAAAAGTCTAGCAAGTTTTCAAAAAGGAGATGGGATTTAAACTGGGTCTCATCAAATAGGTAATTGGATACGTAGAAGAGAATAAAAATAGCTGGCTTTTACTGAGTGTCAACTACCTGGCCAGATCCTTTTCTAGGTCCTTTACACATTGAAGTCATTCAATTCTCACAGTGACCCTATGAGATAGTCACCATTACTACCCCAATTTTAGATGAAGAAACTGAGATGAAGAGAGGTTAAGAATGACTAGCAAAGGAAGAGGACAGTATTCAAATCCATGCAGTCTGACTCCAGAGCCTATGCTCTTACCACAGTCGCATAACGTGTTGATGAAATCACATGAGTACAGGCTAAGAAATGGGAATGACCAGCAGGCACGGTGGCTCACGCCTATAATCCCAGCACTTTGGGAAGCTGAGGCAGGCAGATCACGAAGTCAGGAGATCAAGACCATCCTGGCTAACACGGTGAAACCCCATCTCTACTAAAAATTCAAAAAAATTAGCTGGGTGTGGTGGTGCGTGCCTCTAGTCCCAGCTACTCAGGAGGCTGAGGCTGCAGAATGGCGTGAACCCAGGAGGCAAAGGTTGCATTGTGCCCATATCGCACCACGGCACTCCAGCCTGGGTGACAGAGTGAGACTCTTGTCTCAAAAAAAAAAAAAAAAAAAAAAAAAAAAAAAAGGAAAGAAATGGGAATGACCTTGACACTATTAACAGTGCAGACATCAATAGACCTTGGTGGAGGATGTGTGTTGCGGAAGAGGAAAAAATACATTTGAATAGTACAGTGGAAAGAATCCATGGAGAGTTTGGAAAGAGAGGAGTTCAGACTCTATTTAGTAGACACTCAGTGATATTTCTAAACTGCATATATGATTACATCTCTCCTTTGTTTAAAGTCTTTCAGGGGCTTCCCCATTGCTATCTGGACAAATTCCAAGTTCCTTAATGCAGAATATGCAGTCCTTCTTGGCCTGGTCCAAGAACACATTTCTAGCCCAATCTCTTGCCTTGTACCATGTCTCTTCTGCCTTGTACCCAAACTCTTTTGCCATACAATGTGAATTCAAAGTCACTAAAACATTCTCTGTCAGCCCTCTGAACCTTAACTCATTGTCTATCAAACAAACTCAGGGTCATTCTTCAAGATGTCCTTGAAATATCAAACACCTTTCTGAACAGTCTTTCCCAAACTTCTTGGCTCCTCCTACCCAGCCCCACCACTCCATCTCAGACTCAGTTAGATTCTTCCTTTGTGATCTCATTTCTCACAGTACACTGCCATCATTTCTTTACTTGCCTTTCTTTATCCCTGATATGTCAGCTCTTAAGACAGGATCTGCATCTTATTTTTGTGTCCTTAGACCCTAGCTCAGTGTTCAACACCCAGCAGAGTCTCAATAATTCTTGTTGAGTGATGGCGGGATTAAGGGATTCCATCTTCAGAAAATAAATGAAACTTGTAGAGTGCCCTGACTGTATCCCGTCCTCACTTTCCTCTGCTGTCTCTAGCCACATCTTTGCCCTATCCTCTGAGACAATTCATGCCATTAGCACAAATTGGCACAAATTGGAAAGCAGCCTTTCCAATTGGCATATTGGAAAGCACCATCTTCTGCTCCTGACCACACATCAGGCAGGTCTGACCACCACTTCCACTCAAAGTCCCCTTGTATCTGTACTCAATGCCTACTGCTACCATTGCTGCCAGGCTTTGGCACTGCGTCACCTTACAATCATAGCTCTGATGGTTCAGCCTCCTCTTTCCCTTAGATATTTCCTACACCATCTGCCTGTCTAGATCCAAGCCCTGCAATGACCACCTGGTCTTTAGCTTCTCTGTTAGTCTAGGTTCTAGGCACACACTTTAAATGCCCAAAATATTCAGAGAGGTTTTCAGGTTTAGATCTCTTTTAAAGATTTACAGGCCTAGATGAATGGTCTTATATAGAGATCTGGCCTCTCTGCCCACAGCTGCCTCTTCCCTTACTCATACTCTTTCTCCACCCTTACTACCAGTCTGTCTGATTCCTCTTCCCTCACCTTTTCAAGGCGGACCCATCTGTTGCCACACAAGTCCCAGCTGTGTCAGTGAGAAGTGAAAACAAAGTAGAAGGTCAAAGACAGCTCCATGGTTAGGGGAACAGGTGTTTACAGAACACCACATTCAACAGAACTCTGAAACTACACAAACAAAAACCTTGCAATACATGTTGGCTATAACAGAAGTCATAAACTGGTGTTTGGGGGAATGACCATAAACTTTTGACAGACATTTAGGTCATTTCTATCTTTTTTGTTATTATTAACAAGGCTATATAAAGGTCCTTGTGTGTTTACATATGCAGGTGGGAGTTTCCCTATCAGCCCTTCTTAACTGGTGTCTGTGAGAGAAATGAGTCCTAATACCCCAAGGCACCCATTATATTAGTGAATTGCTTTTTCGCCTTTGTGTCTAGAATCGCAGGTGCACCTGCTTTAGGAGAATTGAGGACGTAGTGGCATCATTTTCTGTGTTCTGGGGTTAGCACAAAGGAATCTCTGCTAAGAAAGGCTGGTAGAGCATATATCTGGAAGTGGAGTTGCTGGGCAATGTGGTACTTCATTATTGCTCTTCAAAATGGTTGGATAAATTTATGTTTCCACCAGGAGGGTACGAGGTTCCTGTGTCCCCACAAGCTTGCCATCACTTCGTTTTGCCAAGTTTTTAAAATCTGGCCTATTAGATGAGTATGAAATTTTACAGGATTAGTAGTGAGGCTAAATATATTTTCATGTTTATTGGCCAGTTGGGGTTACTCTTATCTGAGTTGCCCATTTATGTCCATTTTGTATTAGGATCGCTTTTTTCTCTCATTTTTTTATGATTTGAATTCTTTATATATTTCATGTAGTACTCTTTTCTTGGCTATATGTATTGTACTTTTTTCACTTTGTTTCGTTGGATGTATAGATGAGTTTTAATTTTAATATAGTAGAATTTATCTATCTTTTCTCTATGCTTTGTGCCTTTTTTATCCAATTCTCCCTTATCCTGAAATCAGAGAGATATTCGTCTATATTTTCTTCTAAAAGCCTTAAAGCTATGCTTTGCACATTTATGTGGTTTTAATGAATCTGAAATTGATTTGAGGTAAAGAATGAGTTTGAGATCCAATATGGTTTTTTCTATATAGATAGCCATTTATTCCAGAACCATTAATCATTGGCCCTAATTATTGGTAATGCCACTTCTGTCACATAACAATCCCCTATAAACGTGAGTCTGTTTCTACAATTAACTTGTCTCTCTCTTTTCCTCCATTAGTCTATATGTCTATCTCCGTGTCCAAACCAATTTAAATATCGTACATATGGTACGTGTACACATATATGTTATCTGTATATGTAAAATAGCTCTTGATAGCTGAGCTCCCTCTGTCCCTCAGCCACACCTTTCACTTCTTCATAATTGTCTTGCCTACTCTTGTCCTTGTTAACTCTTCCTAATGAATGTTAGAATCACTTTGTTGAGTTATATTAAAAACCCTACTTGGATCTTGACAAGAATCCAATGTCTCTTTAGTTACTGATAAGCAGCTATCTATTGAATTGTTGCTCCTTTGTAAATAATCTGTCTTTCTCTCTGGTTGCATTTTTGTGTTTGGTATTCTAAAATTTTCCTGCAGTGTATGTAGGTGTAGGTTTACTTTATTTATTCTATGGAAACTTGGTGTACCTTGTCAGTTTGGGGATCCAAACCTTTAATCAGCTCTCAAAAAATGTAAGTCACTCTTTTCAAATATTAACTATCCTCTATTCATTCTATATTCTTTCTGGAAATTCTATGGGATCTGTATTGAAATGTCATATTCTATTCTCCATGTCTCTCACTCTCTCATTAATCTTTATTTCTTTTTATATTGCAACATGTGTTTTTTTTCTCAGATCTGTCTCTTTCAATATACCAATTCTCTCTTCAGTTGCTTCTATTTTTACCTTCATGGTTAATATGTAATTTCCATCACTGTATTTTTCATTTTTAAATGTTTTCTTTGATTTTTAAATTTTTATTGATTGATTGATTTTGTTGAGAAGTGGTCTTGCTCTGCTGTTTAGGCTGGAGTACAGCTGTGCAATCATGGCTCATGGTGGCCTTAACATCTCGGGCTCAAGCGACCCGCCCACCTCAGGCTCTCCTCACAGCAGCTGAGACTACAAGGAGGCGCCACCATGCCAAGTTAATTTTTGTATTTTTCCTTTTAGGGATGGTGTTTTGTCATGTTGCCAGGCTGGTTTCAAACTCCTGGGTTCAAGCAATCTGCCGATGTTGGCCTCTCAAAGTGCTGGGATTGCAGGTGTCAGCCACTGTGCCCCACTTCTTTGACTCTTTTTACCATCTACATATTCTTTTCTCATAGTATCCTCTTCTTTCAAAATGACTTAGATTAAAAAAAAATCTTTTAAATCATTTAATCATATTTACTCATCTCTCTCTGTTATCTCAATTGGAATGCACTTATTCTTCTGTTTGTTGTATCTGATAACTGTCCTTTTTGGTGAATCATAAAATCACATAGATCATAATTCTTGTTGTGAGCTCATCTTCAGTGGACTTATTTCCAGCATCAATTTTACACACTTTGTGTAGAAGAAATATTTTTACAAAGGGGTTTTGCATTTGCATTTGTGAGCATCCTGGAGGTTCCCTGGTCCTGAATTTCTTTTTACATTAATTCCTCAGTTTAGAATTTTCCCACCACCTGGGTGGAATGAACGTGAATTTCACATTTGTTTGGAGTTTCCATTCTTCTGGGAGTTTTTTCACTCTTGAATCAATGAGAGAAGTTGTTATCCTAATTACGTCTTTATGGAGAAGGAACTCTTCAAGGTTCCATATTTATACAAGAATATCTGTTCTATCTGTCATCTGCCAAAGATCCTGTGTGAGTATTTTTAACTCTAATCTTCAGCCTTAGATTACATATGTCAGTCCATCCTGAACTGCTTAAGTTTCATCTAAACGCTTATTAATCAGGTTTTTAATTTCCCTTTGTTTTAGGTATCTGCTCATTTCCTCCCCTATCCTAGGGCTACATATTGAAGAAAATTATCATACTTGATCCAACATTTCTATGGGTTTGCAGAGGAAAAGGAATTGCATGAGCTCAGACAGCCTTGTTTTCAGTTTCAAATTTTCGGCTGGCTGATTACTATTAGCAATGATGGGGAACTAAAAGAGGTAAGCTAATTAGTTCATTTTAGGCTCTCCATTATGTCATCAGAAGTGTTAACAAATTAAAGGACGATGTCATCTTTCAAATCAGCAAGCTTCTCTTTTAGAGTAGGTTCAACTTATTTTAACATGTTAAATAATCGATTTTTAAATGTAGTCTGGTTAACTATTTTTGTTTCTAAATATCCTTGGTGACTTTATTATATAAAAAGCAATTTTATAAATCAAAAACAATTGTTAGTTACTGAATATTAATAATTATCCTAAGGTATGAAGATATGTTTCTTATCAGGAAAATAAATATAATATTTATTAGCCATAATTTCTTCATCCAAAGCTTATATATCGAAGTGTCTCTAAGCAATGTATTTAAGCCACAGGCTCAGTTCTCAATATATGGACAGCAGTTTCATCAAATTTCATTAAGCAGCCAAACTTTGTTGGAAATCATTATATGCAAACAGAATTACAGCTATTTTAGGTAAAATGTTTAATCATTCTAGTTTTTGAAAACATGTATATTTATTCCTTGCACAAAGTTTATCATGTATACTTACTTTAGAATTACTTAATTCTATTTTCAAAGCAAAGACTATCCAGGGAAATAATTTTTAGGAACACCAAACAAATAGCATATATCTATAATATCACACATTTGGCAACAGATATCAAAGGAGATGCGTGAATTATTTTAAAATACATTATAGGCTGGGAATGGTGGCTCATGCCTATAATCCCACCACTTTGGGAGGCCAAGGTGGGCGGATCACTTGAGGCCAGGAGTTCAAGTTCAGCCTGGTCAACATGGCGAAAACCCATCTCTACTAAAAATATAAAAATTAGCTGGGCGTGTTGGCGCACACTTATAATCCCAGCTGTTGGGGAGGCTGAGGCATGAGGATGGCTTGAACCCAAGAGGTGGAGGTTGCAGTGAGCTGAGATTGCACCACTGCACTCCAGCCTGGGTGACAGAGTGAGACTCTGTCTCAAGTAAAATAAAATGTATCACATATCATTATATATATATAATTGTATACTTTGTATAATTTATGAGAGAAGTTTGATATTTTGATCTTGTGTTTAATATTTAAAAAGTCGAAATATTTGATATTTTAAAACCGATTTTATCTTTAGTATTTATTTCTGGCCATGTCTAATTTGGCCTTTGTTATGCACACAATTAACTGGTCTACATTTGGAAGAAACTGGGACACACAAGGGTAAGTGACTTGCCTAAGGCCAACCACCTGTTCAGCTCTAAACTTTAGATCTTTTCTTTCTTGATTTGCTGTGATTTTCATAGTTATAGTTGTAAAAAGGATATTATGTATACCAGGATGATTATGTTGAACCATCCCATTTTATAACAGATTTGGGACAAATATATTAGAAAATTCTTTTTAAAAAATTTTAACAGGTTACATCAATCATTCAAGGAGCAAGCAAACGGAATAGTAACTTTTTGAAATAGCTCTTAATAGTATTGCATCATTTGCAAATTAACCAGAAGCCTCTTTTGACGCATACATGAAAATTTCACACTGGTTCATTGGTCTTTTGCTTGCTCCATTTATCCCAATTAAACCACTCAGCCTACTGATCCACAAAGCAAGTTAAGGTTATAAATGATGCAGATGATGACTCCTTTTTGACATCTATCTGCTTTAGAGTATTTTTAAAGTGAAAAATTAAATTGAAAAAGAATTTTCATGGACTAAAAGAACCTTCTATTTAAGTGAGAAATGAGATTAGTAGTCTTTTTCTTCTATTTGTTGTAAATGAAAAACTTTTCTAGATTAACTTAAATGAGTTATTATCACTTCTACCACAACGTTGTGTGATACGATTCAGAACATATAATAACTTTCAATCTTTATTTAAATCTTACATATCCATTTTTTTTTCTCAATTAGTCTTTATTTCTCCCACTCTAACTGTTGGAAGATAACAAAAGTGAAGTTACTTCCTTTAGAAATCCAAATATTTATAATCAAGTGAAATGGGAAGTTTAGTCTACTTTGAAGAGAAAAAGGCAGAGATAAATCTGCTTTACTGAATTTTTACAAGATTTATGTTTTGCAAAAGTCTTGTTGCTTTGAATAACTACTTTGCATTTATTAAAAATTCAGGAGGAGCCTGTTATAGCACAAACCCACTCTTTCAGGAATTTGTATGAACACTGGCTAAAACATTGTTGGAGGCAAAGTATCCTTAAGGAGATCCCAGAGGTCTATCAACTACCAGGGGACTTCAGGTGGAGTCTTTACTCCCCAGACTTCAAAGTCCCAATTTACAAAGCCACAAAGTTGTGACCTTGTAAAAATTATATTGTCCCTGACTCTCTCCAAATATACAAAAATTACATTGTACAAAAATTATATTGTCCCTGACTCTCTCCAAATATAATAATTACATGAAGTAAAATTATAACCAAATCTTTGAGACCAGTAGTGGTTATTTGAGGAGCTCCATAGGTTTGTCAATAACTCGGATGGCATGGCAATTTCCCTCCAAAGGTATGTTACTTCTCTGTGGTTTAAACTATGCTTTCCCTAAGGAAATGCAGTTCTATGTGAAGTGCATTTGAAGGAATGTCTGCCTGAGGGAGAGAGCTCTCTACAATGCAGCAATTTATATTTATTCTTTTATGATTAATTCTAAAATTAAAAAACCCTTACCTTATTTATTATAAATACACTGGTATCTATTATTTACTACAAATAGAATGAGGTGAAGATGGAGCACAGAAAAAGTTTTCTGATCAATAAAATGCCTTAAGGCAACTCTGTTCCTTAGAGATAGCAAGATCACAATAAATACTTAATTTATATTTTTAAAATAAGGCTTTCTGTTTTTTCTGTCACTAAAAGAGTAATATTTTTGTAAGCAAAAAGTAATTTAAAGAGGTGTCTTAGCTGGAAAGCTGATGGTCTTCTCTATCAGGTGTTTTGGAATTCTTTGTAACTAGGATTAATTATATTTTAACCAGCTCATACTCCAATACTTTTAAGAATGATATGTATTCTTGGCAGGGTAGCTTGGCAATAACTATCAAAACTGAAATTATTTATGTACATATGTATGTATATGTGTGCATATACATCTGATTATCTAGTTTTCCTTTTCCTTTTAGGAACTTACCTTTCAGAAATATTTTAACAAGCACACAAGAATGTTTACTACAATATTCTTTGTCTGTCAACAGGGGGGTTCAGTTAGATTAACTGGCCTTTGTGAAATAATGAAGATCTATATTTATTGACTAGAAGGGACTTTCATAATATGTTTAAGTTTTGAAAAATCAAGTTGAAGTATATACGCAAAGTGTGATTCTAGTGTTTTGTGGGTTTTTTTTTTTGGTATCATTATGGAAAAATTTCTGAATGAATAGATGCCAACAGTTCAACAGTGAAGAATGGGAATTAGCATGGTTGGGAGATTTTGGACTTTTACTTTGCTCATTTTCTTTGCAATAAGCAAATAATTTCCAGGAAAAAGTCAGGTATTCAGTTTATATGATTATAATTCACAGTGAAAATTTAAATTATCTCAATATAGGTTGATGAAAATATTAAGAATATGAACATAGGAATTAGAGATCTAGTATCTTAGCCAGACCTTTTCCCTACTAATATTAGCATAAAAGGCAGTAAAAGTAATGGAACATTTCATATTTTCTATGAATTTTTAAATTATATTATTCAGAACATATTAAAACACCTAAAGTTGGTAACTTTAAGTATGAACTAAGATCCAGAATAAAGCCTGGCTATAAGATCCTATATTGACCAAATTAATAAGGTTTTAAAAAAATCTCATATAAATCCTCTGAGGTCGAAAAAGTTCATTACACTTATAAGGTCTATATTTGGGATGAATGCTCTGCTCTTTAATAAGGGATGTGTCATAGGTAAAGACCTTCCACATTCATTTATATTCATGAGGTTTATCTCCAGTATGAGTCCTCTGAAGTCTAGCAAGATGTATACTTTGACTGAAGCCTTCTCCACCTTCATTGCATTTATAGGTTTTCCCTCCAGCATAACAGCTTAGGTGAAGGTAAAGGGATGAGCTCAATTTGAAGGCTTCCCTGAATGCATTACATTTCAAAGATCCTTCTCTTCAATTGGTTCCTCTCGAATTTAATTTTGTTTTAGGTTTTTATGACATGCATCATGTTTATTTACACTCTCGTTGGAACAACACTAATAAAGAATATTGGGTTTCAGAACGGTTAGAAAGCACCCAGCTTTCTCATTAATAAGACAGTAACATAACCCAGACTGGAGACTGTTTAGAGAAAATGATGTATTGCCTGGGACATTACAGAGTCTCAATAAATGTTGGTTTCCTTTTTTCCTCCTGTAAAATGTAGTGCTGTTTTCATTTTAAAATAAGTCAACGTGGCAATTCAAATGAACTTCTAAATTATAATGAGTGTTTTTACTTTTTTCTTGCTATAATTAATAAACAACCTTAGATGAAGTTGCAGTACAGTATGCAAAGAGTTATTGCTCAAACAATCTTTAATCAAGGATATATTTAGCAAAAGATAAACTGTCTACACTTTATCTACCTGTAGGTCTTTGGCACTGTTTAAGATTTTAGCTACAATCTATCTGGGCTCCTAAATTTATTATTTATGTTATTTAAATGGTTAAGTTTTGCTTTAATAAAAGTGAACATGACTGTAAAAACAAAACCCACTTAATATAATGTTAACTCAGACTGCCAAACTACCTTCAATTCATTTACCTTGAATTGTAAGCTTACATAAAATCCCTCTATAGCGTTATGAGCATTTTGTGAAAGTATTTGAAATAAGAGGTAACAATTCGTCTGGATAGGAAAGTGTTCTAAATCAGAGGTAACAATTCATCCTACCCAGATGGATAGGATGAATTGTTACCTCTGGTTTAGAACACTTTCCACTAAATTTTAGTTTAAGAGGGTATAATTTGTGGAAAATAAGATGCTTAAACCGTTTGGAAGAGCTCTAAAGAAATTTCAGCCTATTTTTAATGAAAGTGTCAACTTACATCAAAAGGGCTACAGTAGAGATTGTTCTTGTTGCTCTATATGCAAATTTGTTTTTTCCTGGTTATATGTTAGATTCATTGGTTCTCTCTCTTAGGAACAAGGATAGGGAGCCAGTTGCTGCATTCTGGATGCTCACATGGACAGCTACTTTGGGGCTGGGGGCCTATTAAACAACTCAAGTATGGCAGTGCCAAGAGCAAAGATGGTGTGGAAACGTGCTATAAATTAAAGAAGGGCTCAGAACTTCTGTGAAGGAGCTGCAGAACAACTTTGGCACAGAGAACTTACATACTTGTCATTTGAAAAATTACTGTTTTAATATTTAAACTATAAAAACAATTAGCTTAAAAAGAAAGCAATATTAGCACTTAGGTCAAACGAAAATCAGAAAAAGGAGGAAGTAATACATCTGTTTTAACAGCCTGCAACAAGTTTACTTTGATCCATTTTAGCACTTGTGTGGTTTTTAAACATATCCAATCATCATTTTAATTAATATTGGTTTTTTCCCAATGATATATTTCTTGTTTAGAGAATGATTCAGGTTTCATTGGCTATTCAACTTTGTGTTTAACCTTTTATATCTCATTAATTAATTAATATCAGTATAATTTTCTTTTGAGCACCACTTTGCCCATATCATATTACTGACAGTGTTTTGAATAATAACTAATTTTTAACTTGTTTATTATGCACCATGCTTTAGGCAAAGTGCTCTACATGTATTGATACATGAAATATTCCTTTTTCGCCCTTTTAATGCTCAAACTTGAATTCTATCCTATTGTAATACGCCTCCCTGCTGCTTCTGTTACATGTGCCTGGTGTATTAGTTCCTCTTTGACTTTGAATTTCTTTTGTTATTATAGTTTAAGTCTCTCATAAGGGCAAATATACAGCTTATTTTTCAAAATTTACTGTGAGAATCTCATTTAATAAGTGAATATAACTCACTCTAATTTTTCACATTACTGATATGTTTGAATTGGCTCCTGACCAATTGTTTTCTATTTTCTATTTACCCTGTATTTTATTGTTTATTTTTCCCACTTTCCTGACATTACTGAACTATGTCTTCTTTGTTCTAATGTTAACCTAATGCTTTAGAAGTTATATAACCTCTATCTGGCTTATCTACTTTTTAACACACATATCTATATTTATTTAAAGTTTTCTATTAACATTAAGAGTTAACCAAGATCTACAGTTTCATTCTAAACATGTTAAGAACATGCGCAATATTTTATTTCCTTTTTCAGCTTCCCTTCCTGCCAGCCACCTTCTATACTTCTCATGTTGCAATCTTTTGTGTTTTAATTTCAAATTTTTGTTAAACTTTTCAAATAATCCATACTTATTTAGACTGAAGTACAAGTTTTACTTTTTTACTTGTTTACTACTCTTTCTTGAATATCTCATCTTCCTCTTGGATTAGTTTCCAGGAATGTATCCTTGCAGTAATTCTTCCAGAGAGGGTAGTAAACTTTCTGAATCCTGTGTGTCTATAACATTTTTATTTTTTCCTAATACGTGATATTTGGCTGGAGAAGGAATTTTACAACTCAAATCATTTTCAGAACTTCAACATAACTGCTTCCTTTGAAAAAATGCTTAATGCTACCAAGGAAAGTACAACAAATCTTACCTAGAAGCTTTAGAATTTTCTTTTATTGGTGTTCTAAAATTTCTCCCTGATTATCTAGGACTGGGTACTTTTCCATTCATCCTGCTAAACATTTTCATTCATAGCCACTATACCTTTCTCCTCCTCCTCTTCCCTACCCCTCCTCTTCTTCCTACTCCTCCTTCTTCTCCTTTTTTTAATCTTGGGAACTTTTTTCAATTATTAATTTGAATATTTCATTCCATGTATTCCTTCTGGCTTCTTCTTTAATTCCTATTATTTCTAATGTTGGAAGTGTCACTTATCTCTTAATATCTTAATATCTCTTTTTCTGTAATGAAATAACATTTCAAGACTCAAATTTCCAGCTCACTAATTTGTTATTCAGCTCTGCCTATACTGATACTCAGGGAAAAAAATCCATTAAACTTGTTTCACCAATCATATATTGCCATTTCTCACATCTCTAATTGTTTCTTCCTCATAAAATTTGTTCTAATTTCACAAATACAGTATACGCCCTTATCCTGCTGAGGATATTAATTATACTTCTTATACAATCTCCATTAGTTTAATCTGTTACTTCCTTTTACTTACTTGGTTCCTAGTTCTTTAGTTTAATGCTTTACTTTTATTTCTTTTACATGGAGGTGGTTTTCTTAGATTTAGTGATTTAGATTATTTGCTTAAATTCATATCTGCTATTCTCTCTTAGTTTCAGTGGAAAAATGCCCACTCACCGGGAGCAGATGTGCCCCTGGGTGAGGATTTCCATGGGGGTACAATGCCCCGCTTCTCCATTCCACGTGTCCATATTCATTGCTTGGTCCTGGGGGCATAAGTCTCTGCTTAGAAGTGGGTGTAGTGAGGGCCAGGCATGGTGGCTCATGCCTGTAATACCAGAACTTTGGGAGGCCAAGGCGGGCAGGCGGGCAGATCACTTGAGTTCAGGAGTTTGAGACCAGCCTGGCCAACATAGTGAAATCCTGTCTCTACCAAAAGTACAGAAAATTAGCTGGATGTGGTGGTGCGTGCCTGTAATCTAAGCTATTGGGGAGGCTGAGACACGAGAATCACTTAAACCCAGGAGGCGGAGGTTGCAGTGAGCTGAGATGGTACCACTGCATTCCAGCCTGGGTGACATGGTGAGAATCTGTCTCAAAAAAAAAAAAAAAAAAAAGAAAAAGAAAAAGAAAAAGAAAAGAAAAGAAAGAAGTAGGTGTAGTGAGGGATTCACCTACTTAGCAGTCCTTATAGCCTCACCCTGATTCCTGTGTGCAGCATCTATGACCTGGAGCAATACTGAGATGCATTTTGTAGTGTCTCATTCAATATGTGTTCTGGGCTATTGTCTCCCTCCTTCCATCAGATACCTCCTCTCTCTGGTCCAACTACGGGTCACTTTCTTGTTTTTTAGTGTCATTATAGACTCGTTTGCTTATTTTCTGTCATTTCCAAGGATTTGGGGCAGGTTGGCAAGATTAGAACATACTGTCTTGATTCCAGCTTTTAATATTCATTACATTTGTGGAGTTTCTCTTTTGCACAAATATTGTGGTAACAGCAGTAAAACAGATTTTTTTAAAAAAGGTGTTTGAATAGTAAAAGCATATAATGTTTACGTTTGGGATGAAAGGCAAATATACAAATTCCATGTGCAATGTTCTACAAAGCCGCCTTCCACCTAAAGACAGCCTCAGCTAAGTGAGATGTGGTAGCTGCTAATTCAATGACATGCTTGTAAGGTTAAGCCAAAGTTCAGAAAGACTCACATAAATTATCAGTGTGTCTATTCAAGTTTCTCCCTGCCTGAACTAACAGATGTATCTTCTCTAGAAAAAAGGAAAACACAACTTTAAAATCCCACTTAAAAAAAATAAACCTATCAACATTGGATTTTCGGACAGCTAAGCGATATGAAAGGCAAACGGCTCTTGTGTCCTTGTGATCTGAGATAAAATACTTTAATTCAAATGGTGGGAAAATATGGATAATTGGGAAACTGGTTTCCCAAAAAAGCCATAATGGCTTACTGGCTATCTTTTCTTCCTTGCCATTCATATTAAGTCTTTTGGAAACATTATTAGAGAGGACTGCATACTCTTTTTTCTCTCTCATAATTCTTACGGAAGAAAAACCTTGTTAAAGAGATGAAAGCATTATATTCACATTAATAATTTTTTATTTCTTAAAAAAGTGAACTCAAAGCAGTAGAATTCAGTCAATTCAACTGGCCACCCTTGAATGAGTGAGGATTGCCAACTATGTTTTCTGTCTATTTTAGCAGATGAGCTTACCATGATAAATTGTTTGTGTGGGTGGTGGTGGATGAAAGAAGAATGAGACAAATATTCGATAAACTGAGCAGAGAAAACAGAACACATCAAGAATTTCACTACCAAATTCTTAATCTGTTTTCCTGTGTCAGCTCTTACCCTAGGTAAAAATGCTTCACATTAATTTTATTTTGTGACTTTTAAAAAAATTGAATCTGTGACTAAAAATTATTATATCAGCATTCTTTCCTGGACCAATAAAGTAACATTTGGGATCAGGTGGGAGTGCAGGCCCCCCCAACCCACAACACACACAAGCACACAAAACACCATGGATTAAATTATCATTTTTATCATCACCCAAAACGCAGAAAACACTAGGTCTTCTTATTATCCTTTTATACCTTTATAACATAATGCCAACTTCATAGCTAGGTCACCAGATGACAGCATGAATGAACTAATTCTGGTGGTGTGGCCTGACGTCCTGGCCAAAAGTCACAAATAAACCCAAGGTGTAGTTGCTAGAAGAATTACACCACTTTTAGAATTTAGATAAATTAATTGCAGAGCAATGAGAGTGGCACAGGTGCTTTTCTCAAGCACATGATTATATCTTATTGGAACAGAAACCTGCTGACAATGACAGGGCCTGGAAGTACCAGCTTCTTCCCTGTGACCAAAACCTTGGTCAATCTTCACTCCTGAGAAATAGCCAAAGAGCATACTTAAAGCCACCTGAATCATTTGGTTAATAGAATTTCCTCCGATGATCCTCTGTGTCCATATTGACTTCAGCTCTTTTTTCAGGCATAAACAGTTTTAGTTCTTTTTTTTCTGTTTGGGGGAATGATTTAGTTGTAGCCAAAAATTCTCTTATATTATTTGTGCTGTAGGAAAGCAGAATGTCTGATCTGTTAATTGGAATATATAATTTTTGCCAACTATGTTTCTGGACTAATATATTAATCTTCTAAACTATGCTTGGTTTCTTCTAATATCAAGTCAATTCCTTTCTAAGCTTACTTCATGAAGGGGTTTTCCATGTTTTTGTACCAAGTCTCCACAAGTGTTACTCATAGAGAGCTGAATGGACTATTCATTCTTTTACTAAGGCATTTATTGTGTCCTTTTATTAGACAGGCTTTGCTAATAGAATAAGCTAAGAAGATGGGGGGCATTTTGGGAGAGAGAACAGCCAGTATGAAGGCCATAGGTAAAAATAAATTTTATTTCCCCTCCAAACAATAAGAGCAAGTTACATTTAAAATATTGATTTTTCTTGGAAGATACAGGCACACACAGAGAAGGAGAGAGGTGGAGGGTGAGAAGGAGAGGGAGGATGGGGAAGAGACAGATTGGTATTTATGTGTGAATCAGAATGGTACTCCTGGAGAGGAAATGCATCTCTTTAGTTCTGCTTTAATGGGATGGGGGCTGGTAACACTGGGGAATCATCTGAGTCCCCAGGGGCTCTGGGACTCCCTGAAGGGGGTGATTTATCCCTGATATATGGATGGAATTAGAGTGGAGAGATGAAAGCGTGGGAGTAAATGAGTCTCTTGTGCCTCAACATTTGGATCCCCTCATCTGTGATCAAGCTCCATAATCAGGAAAGGGAGTTGAATTGGTCTTTTTTTTTTTTTTTTTTTTTTTTTTTTTAATCAGTAGTCAGAGAGAAGTGATGTGCTGGTGATCCTTTATCTCCAGAAGATAAAGGTAGAAAGATAAAGGTAGAAAGACTTCTGTGCACTGTCAAAGCTCTGGACTCCACCAAAGCTCTTTGATCTGGGAGGGGAGCGGACTGTTCTTACAAGAGCTAGAAGGACCAGAAACCACTGTTTTTTTTTTTCCTCTAGAGTCTCCCCAGCCTGACCCTGGAGAGATCCTAGAGGCTAAAATGAGAAACAGGCTTCTGGTATCTCAGGGAGATACTGGAGCTGTACTGCACATGGAGCTTCAGGGTATCAGGAAAGTCAGAAAAGGCCTTGTGGGTTTAAGGACTGAGCCTTGGTGCTGGGCCTGTAGAGGTCAATAGGCCCTGAGTGGGTGGAGTCATTCAGATTCTCAGGCTTCTGCAGAGGCTTAGCCCGCTGTGCCACAGGCTGGACCTGAGTCACTTCCCTGAGGCAGGGAGGAGCAGGGCTGGGTCAATGCAGTAGAAATTCAGCATTTGACAGTGAAAGACCCCATTGTGGCCGCAATGGCTCAGGCTGAGGGTAAGAATTTTTGTGTTCTTTCATAGATAAGCTTTGAGGATACAAGCTAAAAAAGACAGGTCCTTCTGGGAGAGAGAATGGAAGAGTCTTATTGGGTTTGAAAGAAGTTCTTGGGCAAGGCACAGCAGGGAGCCCAAAAGGGCAATACTAGCCATCTTGCCACTCAGAGACTTCGAAGTTTAATCAGTTTTTAATCATCAGAGTGACATGACTATACGTCAAATGTTGTATTCTGGAAAAGTTTCTCAGTCAATAAATTATTGCTATTTCATATTCATTATAAAACTATATTTTATGTTAATTTCATTCATCCCTATCATAGTGTTAGAAAACATTTGCCTCCAATTCATACCACCTTATGGGTTGAGTCTCTAATCTTATTAATGTTTCTTTTCAACTTGAACTTCTGAAAGTGCTGCCCAATTAGTAGGATATATATTAGGGACTTAGGACCCAGAAGGCGGCACACAGCTCAGAACGGCAAGAAAGCACTACCATCAAAGGATGCTCACTGCTTCAGGTCTCCTGTTTCAACCTCAGTCCCAAATTCCTCCTTTATAAATCTCTCAAAGATAAATTTTATCCCCTAAACAATTTTTATAGATCAAAACCACATTCCAATGCAAATCAGGTAGCAGCATCTATAAATCTCAGAACCCAGGAAGACAAATGAAAATCTCAATATGATAGTAGTGGGAAGATTTTGTATTCTATATAAACATTGGGAAAAAACCTTTCTCCCAGTAAAAGCTGAATAAACTAAAATGAGATATAAGTGAGTCAAGTGAAGTTAAAAGCATTTGCAATCACACATTTTTAATATGCAAAAAATAGTTAATTATAAACTTAGAATCTTTAGGGTAAGTGCACCCCTTTTGGCTTGTCTACGATAAGAATCATCAGTATTGATCTAAGTATGCTTTTGCCATTTAACAATATGCATTTAAAACATGTCCAGTAGAATAAATGTAAGTGCTACGTACACAGCATGGGAGATAGCAATTACTTACCCTGTAGGCTGGCTCTCAAATTCTTCTGACCATTGCTCTTGAATATCTTCTGTGGAAAGATCTACATCCCGGGTGGTGGCAAAATTGAACTCGCTGCCTTCATTTCCATGGAAATAAATGGAGTTCCCATCTGACTGACAGCTATGCTATAGATGAAAAGAAAGCATGGGGTGGCTGTTGAATTGGTTTTGTAGCTGTATTTGTCTTACTCATGTATAATTAGAGTTTTTAGAAAAGTTATTATATTAGTTCCTCTATGATGGACTCTCAAATCAAAAGAGCTTGTTACCTCTTTTTGCCTTATTTAATTCAATTACAATTTCTTTCTAACTTATTAAGTTATTATAAAAAAGGAGTCAAGAGGGCATTTGAGCTTTGCCATCTCTGTCTTCAATATGAAACAAGAATATTTTAATTGGAATAATTTCCCATCTTTACCACTGTCCTTGTTGTGGGAATTAAATTTGATAATGACTTGTCATGTATTTTAAATTCTGTGGTTATGGGCTAAATAGCATTGACCTTTTCAATATTCCATATATTTCTTACTTGCCATTCAAGTCTTCCACAATTTATCTGTAAATGGAATATGAGTAGAACAGCCAGCTAATCTAAATACGCAATGCAGAAAAGGTCAAAGTAAACCCAGATATAATCACATATTCTCAACCAGTTTCTGAGTAAAAGTTTCTGACCAGACCTAAAAAGTGCATGCAGTCCCAAATGAGGAACTGGGAAACTACAAACTTTGTTAATCCCCAAAAGAACATATAAAAAATAAGGAAAATATATTTCTTGTGATACTTTTTCTAATGACATTTTTTTTCAGCTTGAAGAGAATAAAGGCAAGATCAAACTCTGGAGGTAGTAAATGTTATTTACTTTAAAAAATTATTATAAGTTTGCATTAACATTTTTTGGTAATAAGTCATATATACAGAAATGCTTGGGGCTGGTCATGGGAAGCTAAAACAGTAAAAAGGAGAAATAAAAAGAGAAATGCTATACATGAAATATCAAACATTCTTTTAAGTTTTATATACTCTTAAAATGAAACAGACGAAAAAAAACCAATTGGACAAAACCTATCAGTCAAGCCCAGGGACTGTGAGTTCTGTAGGGCAGGGACAATGTCCATTTTATTTCTTGTTATATTCCAGGTCTTAGCACAGTGCCTGGCATATAGCAGGCATTAAAAAATATTTGTTAAATAGTTCAACAAATGAATGAGTGAATGACATGGAAATACATTTTAAGGTAATTATTTTTTTAAAAAGATAAATTTATTGTGTATGCCTAAGATATACAACATGATTTTCTAAGACACATACAGTCATGTACCACATGACAATGTTTCAGTAAATGACAGACCGCATATACAATGGTGGTCCTATAATATTATAATGGAGCTAAAAAATTTCTATCACCTAATGACGTCATAGTCATCATAACATCATGGCATGATACATTGCTCATGTGTTTTTGGTGATGTTGGTGCAAATAAACCTACTATGCTGCCAATCCTATAAAACAGCATATAAAATTATGTATGGTACACAATATTTGAAAATCATAATAAATGACTTTTGGGTGTGGAGGGGGGTGAAGTATTGCTCTTTGAATATTCTCTTCTTTAGAGTCTTAATAGAGTGACATATTACCAAAGAAAGGCTGTGACACACCCAAAGGAAGCAGCCATCCCTCAGCGGGAGATGGCTGGATGTTCCCTGTCTCTTAGCAAGATGGGACTGTCACTCTCTAGGCAACAGGGTCTGGAGATGCACAGAACCCACACAGCTGCAGATGGCTTGCTCTGCTCCCCACCATGCTAAGGAGATCAAGATATGATTTCTGCCTCTGCCATTCTGAATAGAACCCAGTGTTCTCAAGGTTTGCAGTGATAAAATGCTCTTTTAAGGATATATGAGCCCGTAGTATACTGCGCCTGTAAAACTGGGGATGGTCTTTGTGAAACCAGTGAATTCCTGAGCTATTTGAGAGCAATGGGTATACTGAGTCTCCATTTCTTTCTAAGGAGTTGATAATCATAGGCCCTGTATTTTGGAGCCTTATCCAGGGTGGGGGGCCAGATTAGGGTTCTCATTCTGAGAATGGCTAAATCAATTACAAGACAAGTTAGAATTTCATGTTAATTCTGTTTTACGATTGGTCACAGTGGGCTTGCTGTCTTGGAATTAGCCTACTTCCTAGATGCTCTCCAAACTACAAATTATGCCTGAATGCATTCAGACTGAGATAGTGTCCCTGGGCCTTGCTTGCTTTCTATCGGCATTTCTGGCTCTGAATGGGAATCCATGGCTTCCTTGGTTACGCATTGCTTGAGCTTTCTCCTAGAATCTAACTCAAGTAAATTTAGCACGTACATTAATTGAAGAAATTAAGATTGGAAAAGAATAAAAATTGGAAACCAAAAACAATTAAGATGATAAGGACTGAAATCCCTCAAGGAGTTTGGGGATTGGAATTAGAAATGTGTTGAAATACATTTTCTCTATTTAATGGTTCCATGTTTTTGCAGAAGCCATGTAACCCCTCTAGGCCTCAGTTTCTCAGGTTGTAGAATGGAATCAATAGTATCTATTGCTAGAGGTGTTGTTAGTGGCACAAATAATATATGAGGAAATGCATTCTGAAACTTCTAAGTGCTACAAAATAATCATTATTTCTAAATATATATATATTTTCCAAAAATATGCTATTACATTTCATATGCCTAGCAAACATGATGGAAAAATAGAAGAGCACTTCAATCTATTTTTAACTACTTTTCATCAGAATAGTCATTAAAATTCTTCAGATCAACTTAAAACCTTTAGTAACATGCATAGAATATGTCCCACAATACAACAGGCAAAAATACTGCAAACATTCATTCATCTTCAGGGCAGACTGAATCATTAATTAGAACTTTAAAAGCCCTCCTCCAAATTTTGGCAGATTACCAAATATTCCTAAAACAGGAAATGCAAGATGTCTGATGCCACTTTTCTTACAGATAAGTTTGCATTATATAACATCAATCTACTATGTTAAAAATCATTGAAAGCATGAAAAGAATTTTTAAAAATTGGTCTCAATTTTAATACCTATTTTTGTTCAACATCTATTTGAACTCCTATCATTTGTATGCAGTAACAATTAAACTCTAAACAACTTCAAAACCAATTAAATGTGTAACTTTGTAAGACACATGAGCTCTTGATATGAAAAAAACAAGAATTTTTGGAATTCAGGACTATTTTATGTTGAGCATCATGAAAATCTACTAGGTTTTCTTTAGCAGATGATTCTAAATCACATGTCACTTCCTGAACCACAGCTTTTGATTGACATACGGTGAATACACATCAAGCAACTAAGCATCTATTCAGGGTGAAATAAAGATATAAATTCTGCAGCTGGCTCTAAATTTTTATTTCTATTTCTAGCACTACATTATTATATAATTATAATTGTTTGTACTTGTTTCATTATTTAGCCTTGATCAATGACATACACTTTATACTTCTAAGTACTAGCAGATTACCGATTTCTAAAGTCCCTTAAGTATGGCTCTTATGTGTTTCTCTTTGTCAATCAAAAATATTTTCCTACTTTGCCACTAAATGGATTTCCTTTACTTGACAAGCAGGACGCAGTGTAACTAAGTGACAAGAATTTGTCATTCAGAAAATCATCAACAGGAAACATCAGTGCAAATTCCTCAATATAACAAGTCCTTGGCCACAATTCAGGATAGTAGTTTTCTAAGGTTACTCCCTATACTCTGCTGAAAATGTTAATGACTTCACCTCCGTACTTGTAAAAGTGCTTACATTTGCCTCCACCATTGTTTTATTAGGTTTTCATCAAAGATGAACACCAAGGCACCTCTTAATATGATCTCCCTGGGGTCTAATGACCCTGATGATTCTTTCAGGCATCTGTAGCCTTACCATTTATTTTTTGACGATATCCTTTTTGTTGGAATGAGGATATTGGGCATTTGGGCAATGCCAGCTTGCAGAGAGCTGGTGGCAGATGGAATGAAATCTGCCTGGTATGCCTTCTCCTCCACATGAGCAGAGAGCCATCCATTTCCTCCATTAAGGAGTTGTCACTCAGCCCACCCAGCTGGAAGACCATTTTTGATAGCCAAGCTGGCTGGTGGCAGACAATTCAAATACAAAGTGCGCTTTAAAAGGAAGCTAAAACATCATTTGTAGGAAAATTGAAAATGCATGGCTTCCACCACAGCCAATTTTTTAATGACTGTAATATTTTAAGTGATTATTTTTGCCACTTCAGATTGCTCCTTAGAGAGGAGAGGTTTTTTAATTAAAATCTAGGCAATGCAAACAGATGAGATATGAGGAACAGAGGAAAGAGAAATAAGATGAATAAAATTAATTAAAATGGCATTGTTGGCAGAGTCATAAATTAGCCACTGTCTGGCTGGAAATGAAATATATTGGTATAAGAATTTCTGTATTAAAGTGAGATGTGTGCTAGAACCGTTGGAGATTGACTAATTTATAGTCTATGTATTATTGTGTATTTCAAGTCTTTTACTATGCTATACCCATTATCATATAGAAATACACATTTCCTACATCCCAGTTCAACAGACTTTAAAGGTATAGACTTTCATGCTACATTAAAAGAAAAATTAAAATAGAAAGAGAACGATTTCTCTCATGAGGCAAAATAAATTTCTATCATTTTCCACACATTCAATTTCTAGATAATTTAATGTCAGTTAAAAAACTGAAAACTTGGCTATAAATACAGTGCAGGTGCAGGAGGGCTGAAGTACATTTTCTCTAGTCAACACAATAGATTCAACCATGGTGAGTCAATTTTAGGGAGCTTAAAGAGTGTTTTTTCTCATTAATTTCTGGATTCATTAAACACATTTGAACTCCTTTGTACTACAATTTTTAAAGATTCAATTTACGGTATATTTTATGACAAGTATATAATTACTTGGCAATAATTATGACAACTCTAAAATGGCAATAGTGACAGATTTGAATTGGAGTAATGAGAGGCAGAATAACAATGTAAAATTCCATAGGGCTGTTGTTAACCTTGTCTTTGGGGATCAACTTGACTTTCACAGTGTTGGAGGTTTTCAGACTTGCCTCCTCAAATTAAGGGCAAAGATGCCAGGCACAGCATGGGAGGCTGCAAGATAACAAGGAATGGTTGGGTTTTATAGTAAAATAGAACTGGCTTTGAAAGTTAAAGCTGTTTGATCTTGGGGAAGTCATTTGGCATCTCCAAGCCTCTGTTTTTTCATCTGTGAAATGGGGATAATTGTGAGTATTAGATAAAATACTGCAGGGAACATGCCTAAAGATTGCTGCGTCTTAGGAAATCTGTAAACACTATTTCCCTCCTGATTTTTTTTTTTTTGCCCCCATCTTCATTCATTAACAAACCTTACTTTAACGAATGAATGTCACTATGCAAGCTATTGTTCTAGGTGCCATGCTAGGTACAAAGATGACAGAAACTGTAACTGTTTTTAACGTTCATTTGGAATAAATTTCACCTACTGAATATTGTGTTAACTCAATTAGTGATTGAATGTGTCAGTTTCGGACCAAATAAATAAATAAGGCAAAAGATGCATTAGGCAGGGAGCTTCTGCATATTTGTTTAAATGATTATTTTCTGTATAAATTATCAGAATTAGTTGTTTCTGTGCTATTGCCACTCTTGTCATGGCGATCTGGCTCATTTCCATGTTTCACTAATGTTATTCCACATTAATTACTGTACAAATAGGCCTCATTGGGGGGAATTGTGAAAAGCACACTACTTACATTTAACCCTTCATCCCCAAAGTACTCTTATTAGCTTAACAAATTATATTCTGGCTCATTCTACAATATCATGTACCCACCTCTTGGGGGAAACATGACAATAAGAGCAATACGATCCAAAGTGAAGAACATCCCAAGCAAAGGGAATTTAGGTAGACAGCATGCAATTAACCATGCTGGAATCTGGCCAGAAAACCACAGTTAACATTCTGATTCTTAATGAAAAAAGACATGGGAACATGGGCTAGCCACAAGTCTAACTGAGCTCAGGTTTATCCTCATCAGAAAGCCACCACTCAAATCCCTCAAGTTACACACTAGATGGTTTCCAGTACAGTGATAATGCAAAGCACATTTCTGAAAAGTAAATCTGATTTTCTCTTATTTGTCCTGTGTATTGTCAGAATATAAAACCATCAAATGAATTGCTGAAACCTTTTTCTGAGGTGCCCAATCGAACATTGCATGGAAGATGAATTAGGTATGATAGTATTGCTGTGCCAGGGGGTTATATTCCCAAAAAGTAGGTTTATAGGTGAATTCTACCTTGAGTGTGATCTTCCCTTTCACCATTTGTCTTAGATTTTTTTCATTAGCCTTACCTTGTGTTAAGGCTAAATTTTTCAGACAAATTATTTTTTTTCATAATTTGATATAACGACCTTTTTTCTCCATTGATGGTTCAGCAATTGTGACAACAGTACTAGATGGGTGACAGCAGAAGCCCAGAATAAAACATTCAGCTCTTATTCAGGACTGGAGACTTGCCTAGTGTCCACTGGGACAATGAAATTGGCAAATGCATAAGGTACAAGAACAACAGAAAATTAATAGACTCTCGTGTTCAGACTTAATGCTTCCCTTTAATGGGTTGTTGATTTACCTAACGTCTGTCATCTTCATTAGGGCCTTTTGATGTTTGTTAAACTAGAAAGATTGTCTTTATTATTGGATATTTATCAATAGTAAAGGTAATAACGGCGAGGCAGTCAAATTCAAAGTAGTAGTAGAGGAAATATTAAGATATGACCCTTCTAAATTCAGTAGCTTAGTTACTCCAAATCCTTGATATTAGTTTGCAAAATTTAACAAATTACTTTTTTAAAAATAAAATTTCTTTTAAATACATGTGATCAAATCACAGCCTATTCTAAAGGACAAATCTTCACAACAGAATAATCATTTAGTGCTGATTTACTTCTTAAAACAAGTTGACATAAATGTGTAGAAGAGGTAATCTGGAATTCTTTGCTATCCACACAATGAACTAGGGTAATAAATAGAAAAAGATTAGCAGGTGCAGGCACAGCCAGCAGAGTGGGAAGATTTCTTAAAAATAAAAAATATGTGGAAAGCACCTATCTCACCATGATCTGCATTTAATCTGTAGGTCATTTCCAGAGTTGACAGAAACCAGTGATTTATGCCTTTGCAAGCTGAGGGTAACCAGGATAGCTGAGCAGATATAAACATTTATTAACTGTGAGTGAGCAAAGCACTCCTTTTTTCTCTTTTGAAAACATACACACACACCCACACAGACACACACACACCAAGTGTTCAAGGATGATTCATGCTTTCAAAATAAAAATTTTGGCTGCCACCAAAGATGAGCATAAACAAATAAAATGCAGCAGCTGCCAGACCAGTATCCACTTCCATGGCATATTGATCCATTCAGAGATACTGCTTCATGGGGTATTATTAAAGGATGAGGAAAACAAACAAACAAAAATAAATAAATAGAAACAAAAAGCCCTGCTCACAGCTCTTTCCAAATCAATTGTCCCTGGGTTCCCTGTGACGCGCTTCACTGACCTTTGCAGCTCTTGGTGGGCTGCAAACTTGTGGAAACTTGTGGAAACTGATAACTTGTGGAAAGCAGGCAGCTGCAGCAGCTCCAGGCTGACCCTCTGAAAACCTACATCTAATGTTTTTCTTTCAACTTAAAATTAAGAATATTCTCAGATTGCAGGATGTGTATTTGAGAAGTTGGGAAGAGATGACTTTGATGGACTTGCCCAGATGTTTCAAGAGTGACTAAGGAAAATTAAGCACTGAGCATCCAGGGTTTTTACAGACACACAATGTTCATCTACTCTAGATATAAAACTGTATGGCAAGATCTTCCTCATGGTGCTGGCATCTACAAAGCATTCATGAAATGCTATCAATACTTTACTATCATTATTATTACTATTATTTATCATAACTATGGTTACTACTATTTATTGTTATTATTATTCATTACTATCCAGTATCTATGTAGTGCTCATGCCACTGCAAGTATCATTCCTGGATATGAGAATTCTGCTCAAGGTGATATGCTGAATCTTGTTACTGTATGCCGTAAATGGAAGGAGTGAAAAAAAATCAGTTCATATCCTTTAATCCTTGACGGCAAAACCAAGACCATTCTCACAGAGCTGGTGCACCAGATGTTCCTTGAGATTAATCATTCCCCCACTATGGGTAGGAAGAATGTGCCTTTCGTTCTTAAATGTGGAACAAACACCCACAACCACATGACAGAGGGCCTGCCTGGCACGAATAGCTATTCTAGTAACTGCAGATGATGAGCTGATACAGTGTATCCCTTATCTTTAGAATAGGAGCAGCTGGAAAAATATACTTGATTATTCTGGAAATCATGTACGCAAATACAAAGAAGGATACAATATTCTGTGAAAGAGGGCAAAATCATCGTAAACAACAATTGCGGCAGGTGATTTGATACTGAGTGAGTTTCAGGCACCTTCCTTTGCTGAGTGCATGAGCTGCTTACTCTGGGAGATTACTAATGAGGGTGGGGCTCTGGGGAGCTTTTGAACTTGTAGCACTATATTTATTGGTATTTAAAGCCCTACCTCCTTGGTAGTGAACAAAGGGCTGCTTAGAGATTTGTGGGAAATAAAAAATTATGATGGTAATTAGAAGCAGGATAGGAATGTAGTACACCTTTTCTTCCACACGGGAAGTTCTCTGTGAAAACACTGCAAGATGAATCAGGCAAGGCCATGGACTTGGAAAAAGAAAGGAGGAGAAACAGATGGTGACATAGAAGAATAGATTAATTCTGTAACCATTTACAGTCCTCCTCAGCTTTCCAACCCCAATTCAAAAAGCACAACAAATATAACGCCAGGTTCTACATTAAAAGCTGATAGTGTTATACATCTATTTCATATTAATTACTAAAAAAAGTCAACAGATGGTAAAGCCTTCTATGAACCTAGGGCCGATTTAAACTGGTGACCTGTAATTGCAATTCTGTAAATCATATAAAGTCCTGAAGATAATTACCATATTTGGTCCTATATCATCCTTCCCTACCTGAGATAAACAAGAATAGGCTCGGATGAAATGGTTTAGATATTCCCCCCCCCAAAAAAACAGAAATATCTAAAGAAGACAAGAGCAAAATGTACTATGAATGACAATGGTTTATTTTTATCTTTCCTATTTGACCTGCCACTGTCAACATTATTTTTAAGATCAGCAGTGGAGAGTTCATATACTCACTACTCTGTGTATTCCCTTGTTTTATTGACAGTAGCATTAAAAAAGTCATTCGTAGGCCGGGAGCAGTGGCTCATGCCTGTAATCCCAGCACTTTAAGAGGCCAAGGCAGGTGAATCACTTGAGGTCAGAAGTTCAAGACCAGCCTGGCTAACATGGAGAAACCCCATCTTTACTAAAAGTACAAAACATAGCCGGGTGTGGTGGCGCACGCCTGTAGTCCCAACTACTTAGGAGGCCAAGGCATGAGAATCACTTGAATCTGGGAGGTGAGGCTGCAGTGAGACGAGATCATGCCATTGCATACCAGTCTGGGTGACAGAGCAAGACTCTGTCTCAAAAAATAGAAATAAAAACTAAAAAATAAAAACAAAAAATCATTTGTAGTTAATAAAACTACTATACTTTAACAGTATTTATTATTTAATATTTTCTTATTGAGTCATGACAACATGAGGCAGATGCTATTATTATTCCTGTTACAGGCAAGGACACTGAGAGGTTAAATAGCTTACTCAATATCGGGAGAACCCGCTCCCGATGTTTAACATGGGTTCTTTTCTATTTCCTAAGTGTCTAGGCTGGTTTGAGAAATAAAGGGAAAGAGCACAAGAGAGAGAAATTTAAAGCTGGGTGTCTGGGGGAGACATCACATGTTGGCAGGATCCGTGATGTTCCCCGAGCCGTAAAACCAGCAAGTTTTTATTAGCGATTTTCAAAAGGGGAGGGAGTGCACGAATAGGGTGTGGGTCACAGAGATCACATACTTCACAAGGTAATACAATATCACAAACCAAATGGAGGCAGGGCGAGATCACAGGACCACCAGATGAGGTGAAATTGAAATTGCTAATGAAGTTTCAGGCACGCATTGTCATTGATAACATCTTATTAGGAAATGGGGTTTGAGAGCAGACAACCTGTCTGACCATAATTTATTAGGTGGGAATTTTTGTCCACCTGATAAGCCTGGGAGCACTATAGGAGACCGGGGCTTATTTCATCCCATCGGCTTTGACCATAAAAGACAGGACGCCTTAAAAAGGGGCCGTCTATAGGCCTACCTTCAGGGCACATTCTCTTTCTCAGGGATGTTCCTTGCTGAGAAAAAGAATTCAGCGATATTTCTCCTATTGTTTATGAAAGAGGAGGAATATAGCTCTGTTTCCGTCCGGCTCACTGGCGGCCAGTTCAAAGTTACCTCTCTTGTTCCCTGAACATCGCTGTTATCCTGTTCTTTTTTAAAGATGCCCAGATTTCATATTGCTCAAACACACATGCTCTACAAACAATTTGTGCAGTTGACACAATCACAGGGTCCTGAGGCGACATTCATCCTCCTCAGCTTACAAAGAAGATGACGGGATCAAGAGACCAAAGTAAAGACAGGCATAGGAAATCACAAGGATACTCACTGGGGAAGTGATAAGTATCCATGAAATCCTCACGATTTATGTTCAGAGATTACGGCAAAGACAGGCATAAGAAATCACAAAAGTATTAATTTGGGGAACTAATAAATGTCCATGAAATGTTCACAATTTGTTCTTCTGCCGTGGCTTCAGCTGGTCTCTCCGTTAGGGGTCCCTGACTTCCTGCAACAACTCAAGACCAGATGGCTAACAAATGGTTAAGCCAAGACTTGAACCCAGACCAGTTTTAACACTTGTGTTATATCCAGTCTCTTTCATAACATTTGCAGTGTCTTTAAGTCATCACTGAATTAAAAATTAATCTTCCTGCCTTATAAATTAGATCCTCTTGATATTTTTCCAGCTTTTCTAGGCTGTCTAAGATCCTCCCCCAGTGGGATCATGAAGGGGCAAGGAGCCCTCAGCACAAAAATGTTGTATTCATTAGCCAGAGGTGCAATGCTAAGAGAGGAAGCACGCACGACCTGCGTGAGAGATGCTTTGGGGTGAGTGAGCCCTAGCTTTGGTGAAGAGTGGGAGGATTTCCAGAGAACCTACTGGTAGATTCAATAGAAAGCGAGTTTTGATCACTTGCCAGGCCCAGGAATCAATGCCAGCTCACAATAATACGTGCCTCTTGCCTTGTCTTCTCCTTCCAGATCCAATCCTGGAGGGTTAAGAATCTGAAACTAGTTAGGATTGGGGGTGGTGAGTAAGGAGGGAGAAGGAGCTGATTACTGTCCCCATTTCTACTGCAGGAGACCTGCGCTGGAGGTGAGCAGCTGTGGACGAAATCTGGAGCTTGCATTATCATCATTAACTGATCATATTGATAGTGAACTGAGATATCTGGGAGACTAAAGTAACTAGATGACTCTTTTGGTCTATCTGCAGTCTTAGGACCTATCCTAGTTTCATGCAAAGAGGGCAGGGATAAAGGAGCTGCCACAGCAAATTTGAATGACCAGTGGAAAAAGAGTGGCATTTTTTTTGTCACCTGTCTCCATCCTGACAAGTCCTGTTTGTTAAACTTAATGGTTCCACTAGCACAAAGAGGAGGGAGACATTAGCTATGCAAAACTTCCCAGAGACAATGGCATTTGAACTGAGCCCCTAAGGATGGAGGGGAATTACTAGGAAGGGAATAAAGAAATGTGGAAAACCACACCTAAAGGAATGCAAGTGAGAATTTTTCAGTTGGCTGTATTTGTGACGCTGGAGCACAGTGGATCAGGAGATGAGGATGAAAATTACGCTGGATGACTAATTACAATAGTAAAGACCTGGAACCAACCCACATGCCCATCAATGATAGACTGGATACAGAAAATGTGGCACATATACACCATGGAATACTATGCAGCCATAAAAAGAATGAGTTCATGTCCTTTTCAGGGACATGGATGAAGTTGGAAGCCATCATTCTCAGCAAACTAACACAGGAACAGAAAACCAAACACCACATGTTCTCACTCATAAGTGGGAGTTGAACAGTGAGAACACATGGACACAGGGACGGGAACATCACACACTGGGGCCTGTCAGGGGGTTGGGGAGCAAGGGGAGGGAGAGCATTAGGAGAAATACCTAACGCGTGTGGGGCTTAGAAGCTAGATGACGGGTTGATAGGTGCAGCAAACCACTATGGCACACATACACTTATGTAACAAACCTGCATGTTCTGCACATGTATCCCAGAACTTAAAGTATGCATATATAAAAGGAATATAACAAAATCCAGGAAAATTAAAAAAAAACAAAGGATGAAAAAAAGTAAAAAAAAAAAAAAAAAAGAAAAGAAAAGAAAAGAAAATTAGGCTGGATGAAAATTGGAAAGGGCCTTGAATTATAAGTGAGGGATTTTGGCTTGTATCCTCTAGGCCTACATAGGAAGTCATCAAAGGTCTTAAGCATGGAGGCAGCATAATGTAGTATGTGTTAAGGAATGATGCTAGAGTTTTTGCCAGTGGCATCCCTTTGGATGATCCTTGGTTCCAACATCTTGCCAGGCAGTTGGCCACATTAGACTGTTGATTTCTCTTTCTTTATTGTTCCAAGGCCCCTACTCTATTTCACCTCCTCTGTAGATTACTGAAAACACCTCCTGCCTTCATAAAGGAAATATTTTAATACTTATTCCTCCTTAAATACACAATAGGTTGCCCATCAGTGCCTAAGATGAGCCAGTAACTAGAATTTTGAAAACAAAATCAGCTGTTATGATGTGGAAGAAAGGGAAGCAAACAGTGCTTGGGTTGCACTTGTTAAACTGTAATGTATAACAAAATCAGTCTTCTGGAGGAAGGAACAGGTGGTACGCATGGAACAAAGCTGGAGCAAGATCAAGAGACATGAGAAAAACACGAATCTTTTAACCTGCAGCCAGAGAGTGATGGGGGAGAAAATATGCAGATAATTTAACAGGTATATGTTGGGAAGAAACACAAGACAATCAAGAAGCATGTCAGTTACTTACTACTTGTGAGAGCAAAGCTATGTGGCAACTGAGAGCAAGAGTTCTAAAGTCAGTTCCTGGATTTGAATCCTTATCCTGCTACTGGTGAGAGGTGTATTTTGGACAAGGTATTTAACACCCTCTATGCTCCACTTTACACATACCAAAAATGGGACTAATACAGCATCTTCTTTAAAGGTTTATGAGGATCCAGTTAAATGAGATGATGATGATAACGATGACAATGATGATGATGTGTGCGTGCGTCTGGAATAGTGAGTGCCTAGAAGAGTTAAGTGTTCAATAAAAGTAGCTTTCATTACTTGATCAAAGGTAATCCTAACTGTGCTTGGAAATTTTTCCATAAATAGCTCCATTTTGTAATTAAGCATTGCTGTTAGATGTACTCTTTGAGATAATCAAGATGGAAACACCTTGGAATTTTTTTTTTTTTTTTTCCAGATCATAGCTCACTGCACCTTGAACTCCTGGGCTCAAGCAATGGTCCCATCTCAGCCTCTGGCGTAGCTGGGACTACAGGTGTGCACCACCACGCCTGGCTAATTTTTTTATTTTTATTTTTGTAGAGACAGGGTCTCTCTATGTTGTCCAGGCAAGTCTTAAACTTCTGGCCTCCAGTGATCTTTCCACTTTGGCCTCCCAAAATGCTGGGATTACAAGCATGAGCCTCTGTGCCTGGCCATCTTGGGAACTTTTAATGAGTAGGTTGAACAAATAATACAACTCTAAAAACTAAAAGTCCAAAATAAAGCAATGCTTGAAAAACACCTTGTGACCAATAGGAACATTGAGATATGCTTTCTAATTTGCTGTATTTAGCTTTTACCTCAGAGGCCGTCAAGTAAAGAAACAATATTTGACAGAGAAGTTGCATATAGTCTAAAGAAACAATTTTTATTTCTAGAATTCTAAATCACTTGGCAAAAGCAATTCTTTCATTCTCAGATGGTGAAACCAAAAACAAAAGGGCAGTCATGTAAATGAATTAAAATGACAAATTCTTAGATTTTATTAATGCATTTATTTGAAGTTTTAAAAAGAAACATCAGAGAAAAATTTCTACCCAATGGCCAAGTCAAAGATAATGTTATAAATCATTACTACAATGATTTTTTTTTCCTTAATAGACATAGGTCACTTGGCAAGTCTCAAACGTGTGATTGGAAAGCTTATGAGTAGGATGAGGGACCACAAAGCAAAGCATATTCCACATAAAGTTGTAATATAATTAAAATTACTACCGAAGCAAAACCATACTTCATGCATTTTTATCATGGGTGGTACCAAATACATGCAATGAGAAACCGAATAGCTAATTAGATTAGTGTAATGGCTTGTAAAATGAAACAGAAAGGACATTTATGCCATAAAGGGTACTCAGACGAAATGATAAATGATCATCATGGCAAAATGTGAATCCCAGGCCCTGAGGTCTCCTGGGTTTATGCATCTGCTTGCCAACATTGAACAATGACAGCAGAAATTCCTCTTTTAATCAAGTGGTAGTGGGATATGACATAGGCTATTCTGACAAATGTTTTTTTTCTAGATTCATACAAAAGAAATCCATGGCTCTTTAAGGAGCCATGACTTCAGATTCTGTCAGAATAAATTTCCATAAGGTTTAATGCTTGTATTGAGCAAAGATAATGCCTGTTCCTAACATCAATTAGTATACTTTCAAATCAAAGCAACATGACTAGGGTTTGACTTGTTAAGCAAGAAGTCATTTGCATCAGGAGAGTTCCTGTGTTGAGGGTTCACTAAATAATTTGTAATAGTTTTTCTGGTGCTCAACTCTATTATTAAAAGGAGGTGAGCATTCTCGATCTTTCTATTCTACTTGCTACTTTTCTTGTGATCCTCACCCCTTTCTAGCTCAGGATGTTCTGTAGCTGTGAGACACACTTTAAAAAATTCTTCAAGCTGTGTTTGTATTTTATTTTCATATGTTAGAAACTTGAGAGGATACTGTTGAGGGTCTCATGGCATTTTCATATCACCCAAGTGCAATTTCATGCACTCTCCGAGCAGGCAAGCCCATGATTTCAATTCCCATTCATAAGCCTAATGACTGCCAAATTTGGATCTTTCTCTGAGTTTCTCACCCAAACATCTACCCTCCCATCAAATCGTTCTTCTTGCTTTCCCTCAAGATAATCAAAATTGACATGTCCAAAAGAACTCACCAACTTCTAGCAAAACTGCTTCCTCACTATGTTTCCTTTTCAATGAACGGCACCTGTCCACCCAGTTGCCTACACCTTGTCCCTGACATCTAACATTCTTTTGTCTTCTCAATACGTCCCCAACCTTTTCTGTTCCCTGTCCTAAAAACTGAAATAGCCACATTTTTTCCATCCTCTCACTCCTAATTCTGGCCAATATGATCTCCCATTGAACTACTATAATAAGCCTCCTGTTTGGTTTCTCTGGATGCGCTCTTTCTTCCTTCCGTTCAGTCCTCTATCCTCAAAGGGATATTTCAAAAACAAATATGATTGGCTCCTGTTTAAAGCACTTCAGTGGCTCTCTATCACCTTCAAGATAAAAATTCAAACTCTACAGACTCTTGCAAGATCTTCCAGGTCTTGTCACTGGCCATGTCTTCAGACTTTTCTATCACAAGTCTCAACTTAAAATGTATTAGACAACTATTCTGAATTTTGCCTAAGACTTTTACTTTGTGTTCTCACCTTCCAGCCTTAGTTTGGGCTGCTATAACAGAGTACTATGACCGGGTGGCTTAAACAACAAATATTTCTTATAGTTCTGGAGTCTGGGAATTCCAAGACCAAAGCACTGGAAGATTTGGTGTTCAGTAAGGGCTACTTTGTGGTTCTCAATGTGCTCTCTGGAGTGTCTGTACCCTTGTCACTTAATTACCTCCCAAGGTCCCACCTCTAATACCATTGTATTGGAGTTAGGATTTCAATGTATGAATCCTGGGGAGGTGGAGGGACACACTCAGCCCACAACCCAGCCTTAATGTATCTGATTTATAAATCTAGACACACGATTCCTCCTACCTGGCCAACTCCAAAGTACTGTTTAGTCTCTACTTGGAGTCCCTATTCTCCTACCTTGCCTTTGTAACCCCCAAGTCTGCATTGGTTATATTGTACTTTCTCAATACTCTGAACTTTCCCAGCAAATCATAACCATTAGGCTGTTTCGTATTTGCATGTTGACATATTTAACTCCCCCCAACTAAACTGACATCCACACAATAGGAAGAGACACATCTAACTTTTTGTGGTTATATTCTCTGGGTTCAGCCCAGTACATGGCACAGTGGGTTCTCAAAAATACTTGTTAAATGAATGAATAAGTGAATGTTTTACACCAATGACTCTCCATCCTTAAAAGGTACAGTAAGATAAATAAGTATATTATCTATTCCTTTAATAGTGGTTTTCGTAAAATAGTTATCTTTATACAATTTGGTTTATTGAGCTTCACTTTTAGAAAGGAGATGAAGGATGAAAACAACCCCCAAACCAAAAAGAGCTCTAACCTTAACTGTAGCTCCTGGGAAGAAAAGCCAGTTGCCTGTGTCCACTGGGTCGAGACTATCTTCTAAAATGACTTGTCTGTGAGCTGAATTGATGATCAGGATATTATCTAAGGCCCAGCAGGCTTCATACACTTCACCTACACGAAGATTTTCCTGCTTCCACTGAAACTGGACATTCTCCCCTTTGGCGTCCTCAGGAAGGTAGAGGATATGGATGATTGTGCTGACATTGGAAGGGGCTCTGGAACATAGAGAGAGATGGGAAGTTCAGCAATGTTGACTTTTTCTTTCTTAGAGATGAATTTTGTTTCTTAAGGTTGTAGTTTCATGATCTCAAGAATGTTATATTTATTACCGATAAAATACCCACAATCTCGTAGCCCTTAAATCTTTTAATATTTGCTGACTATTAAGATTTTCATATTGAATGACGACAGTTCAAGTATTAAATACCTACAAAAGGTTTACATGGAACACAAGTCAGGCATTAAGTATGTTCAAGTAAGTCAGTAAGGGAAAAATTAAAGAGAAAATGGTACATACTGTTATGGCTTATGTAAAAAAATTACAAATCACAAAGTATATCCAGCACAATTTTTTGCACATGGCAAACATACAACCTAAAACAGGTTACTCAATAATAAGGAGAAAAATTATAAAAGGGTGATTTTTTTTTTTTTTTTGAAAACAGGGTCTTGGTCTGTTGTACAGGCTGGAGAGCAGTGGTGCTATCACAGATCACTGTAACCTTGAACTCCTGGCTCAAGTGATCCTCCCTCCTTGAGTAGCTAGGACTACAGGCATCCATCACCAGACCCAGCTAATTTTTATTTTTATTTTTGTCGAAATAGGTCTTGCTATGTTGCCCAGGCTGGTCTCAAACTCCTGGGCTCAAGTGATCCCTTCTGCCTCAGCCTCCCAAAGTGTTGGGACTGCAAGCGTGAGCCACCATGCCTGGCAAAGCTGTGATCTTAATGTTGATTCTTACTTTGAAATTATTCACCTATTAGAAACCACTGTGTGCAATATGTTTAATAATCAATCTAAATTATTTTTATTTCTACTAACCAGATATGTTTTCATGTTTAGTCTGTATCAAATGTGAGATTTGCCATAATTAAATGCTCTCACTTATAATACCTCACCATTTCACATAGATCATCCTTAAAAACATGATATAACATGATTTTCTATATTACCTCTACTAGAATCTAGATCCTTCTGCTATATAATAAAATATTTTTATTAAACATTTTCTTCCACCAAAGTAGAAACCTGCTGTAGTAAAAATGATTGCCTTTGCTAAGATTAAAAGTGGTACTAAAATGCAAACTAGCGGTACCCTGGGCTTGTCATAAATCAGTTTTGAAAGGACTAGAGAAGAGCCATATTTCTCACTCATCAATGAAGCACATATATATCCGTAAAATTGTCACCATAGGTTATAGATGGTGTACCTTACCTTTGGGGGTAATCAATTCCCTTTTCTTTAAAAATATTTCATGATGACTATGCTTTTAGCTTCCCAAAGAATTGAAATTGATGAAGAGAATATATTTAGGCAGTGATTGGGAGCACTTTCACTCTAACCTCCAATGGTAAGGGAAATTTGCATTGGTTTGGTACATGGCCTAAAACTTGAAGTACCATTTAGTGAAAAATAGATGGGTTCTGCTGAACACGATCTTTATATGTTCTAATTAAATATGTAGTTTCATTGTTCATCATATCAAAAACTTGTAGCTGTTTTCCAGCAAGAAATATGTACCATAATTTACTTAAACTATGATATATAGCATACTAGAAAGAGAAAAAAATGGAAATATAGCTAAAATTTTCAATATTTATGATTCTTTGTTTAAAGCCATTTATAGAAATATTTAATATGAATGCATTTTCATAACTACTAGAAATTGCAAAGAATAGCAAAATGTTCTGTTATAAAATTGTCACAGTATGTCAGCGCTCAGCTTGTATCAGGTGCCCATACATTATATTTTGTCCTGACACAGAGAAAGACAATCTATTAAAATCCATGAGTTAGAAACACTTTTCTCAGTTTTTGGTTAGACTAAAGATTTGTGAAGTTTTTATTATTATTATTTTTAAACACCACTACCAAAGAAACTTTAGACAAACTGGCTTAGTATTATACTGACAGCCTAATATTTATTCTACTACCCTAAATAATAGTTCTTTTAATATGGAACTATAATAAAGAAAACAACTGGTAGAAAAAAAGAAAGCTGTCACAAAACTGATAAGAAAATATTCCACTTAAGTTATGCTAACTTAAGAGCTAACCCAATCATAATAATCACTTTATAAAAGTTTAAGCTATTTTTTTCCTTTAAATATCTTATACCTAAAATTAAGTATCCATTTAGAATTTTATTTCATGGTTTAAACTCTTCAGTAGTGGCAAACGTAATTTGAGTTTTGCTAATCTAGCCAAATCTTTTTAACATGAATGAATTTCTTCATCCTCAAGCATCCTACCTTATTTTCTTATTGAGGGATATTTTTTAATAAAGAAAATGTAATATGTAATTACAAGTCACATCACAATTATGACAATAGAATTTTAGAACTGGCCTCAGGGAAGTTAGAAAGGATGTGACAGAACTGGAGATTAGATGTAAAAGGCCTTGTGGCTATTAACTCAATATCATCACAGACTGGAAGGGATTTAAGTAGTCATCTGATGTACTTCCAGACCATAAGGCAGGCCGGAGTTAGGCCACCTAGAGCAATGGGTGGTGATATTATTTTGTGGAGAATGTTATCATAAAAGCTATGATCGCAAATTTACTTTTACCAAAAATAATTTGTTATAAGTACTGCTGACAGGAGGAAGTTCTGAATGGAAAATGACACTTTTAATAATATCTTCTCTGAGCAGGGCCGGTCATAACATGTGCATCCATAGAATTCAACATAATTAACAACCAGAGTCCTTTTCACCCTAAAGAAAAAGTTGGTGGTGGATTAAAGGCATATAGGAGAGTAGAATTCCATCTATGTCAGAATTTAAGAAAATACTTTAAATTACAACAAACCTAATTTTCTCTAGCTGAATCCAGTCCGCAGAGTTATTCTTGGCATATAACACGATGATGCTGGGGTCTGAATAACTAAAGCGACATGAACCTGACCCTGTAAATAGCAATAACAATAAATTTCAAGGTTAAAAAATGATGCAAATACATATTATCTTTTCTGATAAATATTTTAGATAACCTTTAAACTATTAGATATTTGTCTGGTAACTTCCCCATTCTTCTAACGATGCTGAAATTTCCTGTGATCTGTTCTGGTAATTATCATTTGATAAATAATCTTAGGAACCAGAAAAAAAGGTAAAATAAATAAAAATTACAGATTTCTTTAGAGATACATGAACTACTAAATTTAATTGTAAAATAAATACTTAGTGCTATGCCAAGAAATAAGTATTATGGGATGGCTAATGAGGTCATCATGGTTCTTGCAAGTTAATATCAATTAGGAGTGATTACATTAAATGGTACATAAGTCATTCCATTGAAGAATAAAAACACCATTCTTTTTCTCTGTGTGTATTATCTAAATGATGAGACGGTACATGAGAAACTAAAATACTGTAAAGAAAACTCAGATACTAAATGAATGAGTCCTATTACGGATGTGATTGGTATTACTCTCCCATAGCCCAGCATTACAGATTTCAAATACAGATTGTGTCCCTTTGAATATTTGGTGATTATTTATCATTATTATTTTCAATAGTGGAAACACTAGCACCAAAGAAAATTTTTAAGCTGATAAGATCTGTTTCCCCATGTCGAATGAATTCATACAATAAAGCATAGCATGACTCCAATTTCAAAGCTCTCAGAATGCCCAAAACAGCCCTGAAACACTTGCCAGAAGAGTATTGTAACGGATGTAGCACAAATTTTTATACTATCTTTAAAACGACTGAACCAAAAGAAAAAGAAATAGTGCGATTTATGTTTAACTTTCACCCATCTGCTAGAGGAGCCTCAGTTTCAGCTAATGGCATCTGTTGAAAATTTTACATTTGTAGTGCTCAGGGGTTCCAAGCTTTAATCAGACTCATTTATTTTATCTCAGTGGCGTTTAGTACAAAACCAGTTAGTTGGTAATTGCCAGAACTGGCAGTGTACTAAAAGGCCAAACAGCAGTTTTCCTAGATTTATTCTCACAGCCAAAACGTAAGTGAAAAAGCATGAAAGAAAAGGATATTCAAAGGAAAGCTACCGAGCAACCCTGATCTCAAATGGAAACCCGCCTTATGCTACTTTAATTGTTGCTAAAATTCTACTTTTCATGAGCAGGTGCTTAAAATAAATATCAAACTGTGCAACTGGAAATGGTGACAGGAAGGATTATGTAGGACAAACTTCAATACAAACAAGAATGAGGTCTAGCAGAGAATCTGTGATTTTGAAGGGAAGTTCAAATTAGCCTCAAGAATTTAAATGTTACTCGTGTGCTTCCTTTATGTCTTACACACCGTAACTACTTAAAAGCAAATGTATAAGGCAAGTCTCTGCAAAAGGAAAGCATTCTACAAATGATAACCAAAAATGTTCCTTACAGAATGCAATTTCTTGTGAATTGTTTACAAATTAAGAAAGAGAAGGAAAGCTGATACACACAAAAATAAAAATGTGTCAAAATATAGCCTTGATGACATATATGACTTCTCTTGTCTATTTTCTTATGCACCATCTCAGTGTCATGAGGTTAATTTTATGCATCTAGAAAATAAAAGGGCACCTAGCAGATGACTCACTTTTCCTCAGCCACTCAGTAACGTTTTCTTATATCTAAAACATTAGTTTTTGTTGAATGCATCTCTTCCTTGCCATGTCAAGGGACTCTCACTGGCTCTTGCCAGATCTCTGCAATAGTGATAGTGAATAGTTAGTCTCCCTGTCCCAGCCTCACCGGTTCTCACCCAGCTAGTGTTGCCAGCGCTCTTTCTGCAAGTCAGCGGAATTTACCTCTGTGCTTGTAACAATTCCTCAGTCCTTTGAGGGAAAAGCTGCACTTCTATCCCCAGTGGGGTAAAGGTGCACAGATCCTACAGATCAAATGTGTACCCTGAGAAACAGAACTAGCCCAGGGTTATCTTGAAGCATTCATATGTAAAAAGATGACCAAAAAGGCAAAGAGATTCCAACAGAGGGGTGGACAACTATAAGACCATGACTGGGTCTCAGGGTATGAGTGGTCAGCCAGTGGAGAGGCACTGCCCACGTCAGAGGAACTGAGGTGGAAGGTACCAGCTGGAAGGAGCACTTCCCAAGAGAGCCCTCAGCTTTGGAAATCTGCCTCACTCAGAGGCCACTCCCACCAGATTACCCTTCCAAACATACCAGGCCAATGATAAATGATTCCCTACTCCCGCCCAGTGTTGCTGTATGTATAACTGGGTAAGTTTTTTCTTCACACAAACCCTCCAAATTGCAATCCCACTGTCCCATAGACTTTGGTCAGCAGAATATGTTTTGTTCTTGCCCAGATTGAAATGGCTGCTTGACTCTGTCTGGGGTGAGAGGAGGAAAGAGTTAGTCATTGCTCATCCCTTTGTCATGTACCCAGGTGCTTAATGTCACTCCTGGTTCCCTGTGCCCAGACACTGTGACACCCCTCAAGGTATCTTCTTAGGGAGTGAGGAGGCAATGCTAAGGAGGCAGCACCTGTAACAGGCACTTCTTTATTTCCTCTCTTAAATCAGAGATATTTATTGCCAAAGTTGAAATTTAAAACCAGAAAGGAAGGACAATTTCAAATGTCAAATGCAAAATATCATCTTACTTGCCTGTTCGTTTTCCTCCTTCAGGTCACTTCCAATGTAATCCCTCACTCTGAGGCAGCAATTTTTTAAGAATTTAAGGAGTTGTTGAAGGAGGAAAGGTAATGGAGAATCATGGCTATCAAGGTGTGGTCTGAGAGGAACTGATGAACTTAAACTGGTCTACAAATGCAAGCACTTTCTTTTGTACTTTCAGGCGAATGAGCAAAGCCCATATACTTCATTTTTACCCACAACAAGGGTAAAAGTGAGTAAGGGTTTCTAAGGTTTGGTAGTCATAAACAAAATTAGCAAACATCATGAATTTACTGAGGTCCCCACACAGTCTGAGAAATCTGGCCCTCACACACTGATGCACACAGAATACTTCTATGCTGCCAGTTTGGGAGAAGAAAGGATTTTTTTTTGTGAAAGGTAAATGGTTCCAGTGGTCTTGGTTATCAATTCTTGATTTTAAATTGACAAATAAATTGGTGAATGATAAAGATAAACCAACAGTCATAGCAACTGTCACACTATCATATTGTTTACTCAACCCCATAATATATAAGGCAAATTGTTATCAATTGTGCCTATGAATTTGTCATTTTAATAACTTCCTTTGTATGATCAAGTTAAATATAAAAATTCTGGCTTTTAAAAATTTTCTAGCATTTTAATGTAAAATCCTATGTGTAAGTTCATTCTTATTAGGTTAACAATGTAAAACATGTAATTACAAAAAATAGGAACACAGATTATAATGCCCTCATCTTTTCACCCACAAATCCACACATACCATCCTACCAGTGTTTTCTGCCATCCTCCTCTTACGGTGGATGAAATATTTCTGCTATAATCAAAGGTTAACTTCCTCATGTGGTCTATTTAGATCCCACCTTGCCTTGCTTCTTAAGAGTCCTCCACTCTTCCTCCTGCATCATCAATTTCTCCCAATGAATTTCCTGGATAATGTCTATTATCTTACAAACATCTAACAATATACAACTCATCTCCTATCTAAAAACAAAAAACAAAAAACAAAAAAAAAACCCAAAAAACTTTCTCGATGTCATGGGCCCACCTTCTGCTCCTTCCCTTCCTACTTTTGCTCCCTTTTCGGGCAAAACTTCTCCAAGGGGTTGGCCGTCCAGTGACTGCCTCCACTTTCTCACAATTTATTTTCTTTTCCCCACTCCATCCAGGCTTCTACTCTCAAATACTCCGTTGATACCACTCTTGGCTAGTCCCCAGGTCACTGGGGAGTTCATGCTGCCAAATCAACAGATTGCTTTCCCAAATTCAGGTTACGTGACTTTGCAGCAGGATTTGTCAAGGCTGATCCGATATTTCTGGGATGTTCTTTTCTCTTCACTTCCACCACCCTCTTGATTTTTCTCCTGCCTCACTGGCCATTGCTTCTGAGTCTCCTTTGTGGCCCTTTTCCTCTTACTCTCAAATATTTTTTATTAATTTAATTTTTAATTTATAATAATTGCACAGATTTATGGGGTACAGTGTGCTGTTATGATATATGTATACATTCCAGAATGATTAGATCAGCCAATTAACACATCCATCACCTCACATACTTCATTCTTACCTCTTAAATGGGCATATTAATCTTAGTAAGTCAAAATCAGAAGTATTGATTTTCCTGTAACCAGATATTCTGTGTGTCTCTTCATTTCGAATGACACCACCCCAAATACAAACAAACAAACAAAAAAACCTAAAACACTTTGGTGTTTAGGAAGAAATATAATAAAATTGTAACCTTATAGAAAAATGGTTCTCTAATTTGTAATATGATGAAGTAACGAGAAAAATCTGATGGTAGGTGTATCTTACAATGCATCACCTAGCCTTTAACAGATCATACTTAATTTTTCTTATTTGAGAGAAGCCTACATGATAATGAATTCAATGCTTATTAGCACTACTAACCATTCTATATAATTTTGTACTCCACTTTTTAGAGTAAAATTGCCTCTGATATAACATATCTTCCAGAGAGGCAGTATGTGTAGGGTTAGGAGAATGGATAGAGGAGACAGGCTGCCAGGGTTGCAATCTGAGCTTTGACACTTCTAAGATGTGTGACCTTTGACATGTCTTAAGCTGTGTGGCGCTGGGCAAGTCACTTACTCTTTCTGTGTCCTAACTTCTGCACTTGTAAAATGTGCAAAATGACAGCAACTGCTTCACAGAACTGTTGTAAAAATTAAGGCGTTAACACAAGAAAAGTACTTAGAAAATAGTTACTGGTGCATACTATTTAATAAAGTTTAGCTATGATTGAATATTTTTAAATTTTATTGTTTAAATTCATTTATCCCAGAAAAAGGAGGTAATGCCTGATCATATTTTTTCATGGACTAAATATTAAATTCAACTACTACTTACTAAAGAACTTACAGTACACTTTTCCTCTATAGTTTCTTTTACTTTGGGCTATTCCCCTACTCTTTACTGGACATGCTATAAATTCAATAACAATATGAAAACTGAGACCTAACTTGAGTAGCCCATCTATTTGTTAGCATCATTGGCAAATATACTAGTAGGGAAAGAGAAGAATCTCCTTTTACTTGTTGAAAAAAAAACAGGGAGCTGCTCTGAGAGTAGGCTAGTAAGACAGATTAGGAAAAGAGATACACTTCATAAGGTCTATACAATTGCTAGAGTGGAGTTAAAAATTTAATTGTGCAGTTCCAAGCATCCAAAGAAACCAGAAAATCTGATTAGTTAGAATTTTAATAGTACCCATCCAAAAAAATTTCCAGCAACTCAAGAGAACAATTATAGGGGTTATGAACAGATAGGCTCTGCTATAGACATTTCTACTTTACAAGTAAGGAAACTAAGGTAAAGAGGTTAAAAATTTCATCCAAGGACACCTACTAACAAATGAGATTCAGAATGGAGTAGATATAAATCCATGCTTTTGACTACTTCACTATACTTCTCCTGGTGTACAAAACACTTTCTTCTTCTTCTTTATCTTTTTTTTTTTTTTTTAATAGTGCTACATTTTCACAGGATACATGAATGTATCAGGACGGGTTTATGTGTTGCTGCTTCTACTCAGGCTCATGACTTAAGGCCATAATAGTCTTGTTTTTGATAAAGAGAGAAAAACCAAAAGGACTGAACCTTTAATCCCGCTGCTAGTCATCATCTCAACTCTCTCTCAGGTTTTACCATGGGAGAAGATTACAGAAAAAATGAACCAAGAAGAAATACCATGTGTACTTGGGCATCACTTCTCTGCACATTCCTTGACCATTCCTCTCCTTTCCCTGCCCTCATAGCCTGTCACCCAAACCTGTAGACCCTCCTTTTGCTCATCTGTTTATGGACAGGGGTCTCACTATGTTGCACAGGCTAGAGTGCAGTGGTGGGATCAGAGTTCGTGTAGCCTCAAATTCCTGGGCTCAAGATATTCTCTCACTCCAGCCTTCCAAGTAGTTGGGACTACAAGCGTGAGCCACCATACCCAGCCCTACATATTTATTAAATTTATACCTGTTTTTTCCCTTCACCACCACCTCCTTAGATCATTTTTCACCCAGATCAATGTGAGAACCTCCTAACTGGGCGCTCAAAAGAAATACACAAAAATTAACCTTCTAAAGAATTTCTTTATTATGTATTTGCTTAAAAAAAAAAACAAAAAAAAACTATGGGAAGGCACTATAAAGAGAGCTAAAAATGCTGCATTCCAAGAAAAGTAATATCCCAACATTTTCCAACTCAATTATGTGAGAAGTGTTAACCTGACATAATATTGCAATCATAAATTTAAGATATGCATGTAATTCATATTTGCTTCCTAAATAACACATTCCATGATGGCTTGCAAATCTATTTCTTTTTTTTTTTTTGAGACGGAGCCTTACTTTGTCATCAGGCTGGAGTGCAATGGCATGATCTTGGTTCACTGCAATTTCCGCTTCACGGGTTCAAGCAATTCTCCTGCCTCAGCCTCCCAAGGAGCTAGGACTACAGGCGGGTGCTACAACGTTCAGCTGATTTTTGTATTTTTAGTAGAGACAGAGTTTCACCATGTTGGCCAGGACGGTCTCAACCTCTTGACTTTGTGATCCGCCTGCCTCAGCCTCCCAAAGTGTTGGGATTACAGGCATGAGCCACCACACCCGACCGCAAATCTATTCTTTTTTACAAAAATTTGACCTCTCAGATAAGCAAAACAAAAAAAAACCTATTTCTAAAGTTACACTTTTACCATAAAGAAATAATATTTACCAGTGTAAAACAGTACCCAGTACTTGTTATTTAAAAATGAAGGAATAAAAAGAATGACAGATATTTCTAAACTGTTGCTACCTTTTAATGTTGGAGAGATTCATCAGTATAATTCTAACAAATATTTTATTGTAAACTTGGTCTGATCTAGGAACTACTTTACCTAATCTAAAATTACAACTGAAATAGGTATCTACTTTTACTCTGGTTCTATTTAAAATACTACTGTCCCTGGTATCATTTAGATAAAATAGACAAGTAACTTCCCACTTTTGTCATAGGAAGCCAGGCCAAGATGATGAATTAATCAATCAATTCATCAATGAGGTGACCAACTATTAAAAGTATCTCTTATGTTAGAAGTATATGTGAACTCAAAAGCCTAGTTGCTGTCTTGTGATTCAGACTCATTTCTTTTAACCTCAGCTGTCATTCAGAAAAAAAAGTAGGAAAAACAGACCCTCTAAACAGCCCTTCTTACTTAAGAAGTAAAACATCATTTTGGACTGACATTTCCATAAGGGCTGCTGTGGCCACCCAAACACCAGTGGGTAAGACTCCTGATGCTGGCTAGTCCTTCTGCTCGGTTAGCTCTCTTACATGATTTGGGCCTCTGTTTAATGGTTATGCCCCTCAGATGCCTTACCCTGGCCACCTGTAATAAAATGCTAACCCCATCACTCACTGACCTCTGATTTAATTTTTTCATTGCATTTATTACTCCCTGACATGTTCATTTATTTGATGGTTGCCTCCTCTCACCAGAATGTTGGCCCCTCCAGAGCAAAGATTTTGTTTCACAAATTTTAAGTGCCTTGAAAGCTGCTTCACACAGAAGAGGAGCTCAATGAACACTTGAATGAATGAAGGCAATAAAGCCCTTCCGAGACTCGTCAGTTAAACTCCAGGAAGAGTGTCTTTTGGAAATACAATAATACTATTATTATTAATAACTTTTCTGTAGTACCTATTTTCAGCAGGATAGGGAGATGAAGTGATTTACAGCCCCTGTCCACTATTACAAACACTGATGCTCTTCTAGGAAGAGCCAGAAGGGCAGCATCTCAGGCTGGCACCAAGTATTATCTGGGTAACAACATCACATGGTTCTGCCAAAGCTACATTTCTGTTTCTCTGTTTAATATCTTTCCCTGGTGATAAAATAAGCTACAAGTATAAATTAACTACAATTGGTTAAAGATATGGTGACTGCTTTAATATTTCTTGTAAGGGCTGCCTTAATTGAAACAGAAAACATAATAACCATGTTTTCAGCCAAACTAAATTCCTGCTTAACTCATGGTTCATTGTTGTTACCCAGTTCTAGGACTTAGGACCACAGTGGTAAGACATTTAAGAGATCACAAAGATGAACGTGCTTACTTGTGAGGGGCCCAGGCAGCCTCTACCACTACCCACGGTTATGTGGGGAGTTCAACTGACAGAGAAAGGACTATATGGCTTGACTCCCAAATCACTGCTCTTTTCCCTCTGCCCATTTATACCAACAGTAAAAGTTGTTTGCCAGACTGGATTAAGAAAATGTGGCACATATACACCATGGAATACTATGCAGCCATAAAAAAGGATGAGTTCATGTCCTTTGCAGGGACATGGATGCAGCTGGAAACCATCATTCTCAGCAAACTATCGCAAGAATGGAAAACCAAACACTGCATGTTCTCACTTATAGGTGGGAGTTGAACAATGAGAACACTTGGACACAGAAAGGGGAACATCACACACTGGGGCCTGTCATGGGGTGGAGGGAGGGGGGAGGGATAGCATTAGGAGATATACCCAATGTAAATGACAAGTTAATGGGTGCAGCACACCAACATGGCACATGTATACATATGTAACAAACCTGCACGTTGTGCGCATGTACCCTAGAACACAAAGTCTAATTAAAAGAAAGAAAACTTACTAAAACTGTAAAAAAAAAAAAAAAGTTGTCAGTATATATGAGTCATAAAGTGATGTGCATATGCTGTAGAATATTCCAAATATATAAAAAAATTCATGGCTTAAAATACCTACATTAAATTAAAAATATTATTTTGCATTAATGATTATTTCTTATTGAGAATCAAAACAGTAGCTATAGCAGTATATAGAAATCTCTATGGTTCCTACATGTCAAGGCAAAAGCAATAGAACATGAAATAAAGGGAAGATAAGATGTAATCAGAATTTGAAAGGGAAAGTTGAGGCAACTAACTTGCAGTGAGAGTAAGAAAGGAGGAAGGAAGCGTCAATAAGACAAATGTCAGAATGTGAACGTATATTATCAGTGCAACGAATCTAAGTGTAATGTTCAATTCCAACATGTTTGTCATAGACAGAAGAGGATTTACCACGAAGCTGATGAAGCTTCGGCTTCACGGCCCTCACTTTGGTTAGCACTATCTAAGGTCCTGGGAGAAGCTCTAGCAATATAGTCTGATGGCCATGTTTTATACCACTTGCAGTTGGTTAAGATCGTGGAAATACATTTATCTTGGGTTAGTGTGATATAGTTATGTGGTTTACTTTCCATTTTGTAGTCTAGTCATGTCATTCTCACTAGAAAAACAGCTTCCAGGAACTCCTATGCCCACTGTGCTGATGCATCCAGCATCATGACTCAAGGATAATGATGATATACTATTTAATGAGTGACGTCAATTCAGAGAGCAGCTAAGATTAGTCGCTGCACAAGGGAAGTTGAAATGTCCTGAAATATAAATAAGAGAGAGGTTTTCCAATTCTATAACGATTTTAAAAATCTAAATGACATGATCAGTAAGGAGTTGCAAAGGCAAATATTAAGCATCAACTCTGATCTAACAAGCTAGAGGCAGAATACCCTTTCTATTATTTCCAGAAAATATTACAAAATTGTTGTCATAAGAAAAGGCAATTTAAGAGTACATGGCCGGCTGGGCGTGGCGGCTCACGCCTGTAATCCCAGCACTTTGGGAGGCTGAGGCTGGTGGATCATGAGGTCAAGAAATCAAGACCATCCTGGCCAACATGGTGAAACCCCGTCTCAACTAAAAATACAAAAATTAGCCAGGCATGGTGGACCGCACCTGTAGTCCCAGTTACTCAGGAGGCTGAGGCAGGAGAATTGCTCAAACCCGGGAGGCAGATGCAGTGAGCCGAGAGTGCGCCACTGTACCCCAGCCTGGCAACAGAGCGAGACTCCGTCTTAAAAAAAAAAAAAAAAAAAAAAAAAAAAAAAAAAGGATATAAGGAAAAAAGTACTATAGAACATTTCAGGCAGTTAACAGGCAGTTAACAAAAATGTTATATTTCTTGATTTGGTGATGTTTGTGGTACAGTCAATTTTGAACAATTTGTAATTTGTTTTTACTTCTTTTTGCATTCTAAATAAATTTTCCCATTTGTACCTAATTTGGAATATGTAATTTTGTATTTTTTTCCTTAGAGAGAGACCCTAACCCTCACTCAAGTTGTTTAAGCTTCAAAGGTGGACCTACACAACTCAGACCCACTCTGTACAGAGCTTGTACTGCGCTACATTCCTACATTTCAAAACTGTCTTAAATCACGGGTCCCAGAGCAAGGCAATCCAGACTACAAAGTTCATTTTCCACTTTGCTTAGCATGCCACAATCAAATGTATTTAATGACAGGACAAGAATAAAGACAGAACAAGAATTTGACATTTTTGAAATTCTTTTCTTCTCTTAAGGTAGGTTTGACTCAATTAAAGTATTTATATATGGAAGTGAATCACAGTACAACTAGATCAGGATTGATGAAATGACTTTTAAGCAATGTTTACACACACAAAAATGCCATTTTTTTAAAGGCAGGGTCTTGCTCTGTCGCCCAGGCTGGAGTGCAGTGGTGTGATCACAGCTCACTGCAGGCTCAACCTCCGGCGTTCAAGGCATCCTCTCGCATCAGCCTCTCAAGTAGCTGGGATTACAGGCACCCGCCAGCATACCTGGCTAATTTTTTTGCATTTTTTGTAGAGACAGGGTTTCACCATGTTGCCCAGGCTGGTCTCAAACTCCTGGGCTCAAATGATCCACCTGCCTTGGCCTCTCAAAGTGCTGGGATTACAGGTGTGAGCCACCACACCTGACCTGCCATTCATTTTTGACTGTGTTGTCAAAATGAAACCTACATTGACCCTCATAAACCTCATTAAACCTCAGGGACTCAGAAACCGGAGAGAACCTGTAACTTCCAAGTCTTGCTAACCAGAATGTTTCTGTGCTATGCCGGCCTGGAGAATCCTAAAGAGCTTTTAGAGTTTATAATCTTAAGAATACACAAGCACATGAACCTGCAGCAATTATGTACTAATCAAATGCAATCCATATTAAGTACATAAAAATTCTGCTCATTGTGCAGTAGCCTATTTACTATAATATACACGTAATATATAAAGAGCCAGGAAATTTCCAAAATTCACAAATAAACTTTGTTTTCTCTTTCCATCCCTCTTCAGTAGTTGACATAATAACAAACAATATAAAGAATAGCTTGATTTGATATAAAATCAAAGCCACTTGAAAATACAAGTATTAGTAACTCCTAATGAAAATTAAAGAGTTACTTCCTTCCTTGGAATAATAGCCATATAGGTCCATAATCCCTTGAAGTTAAATGAATTCTATAATTCAAATAACTTAATTAACTTATAGATTTCAAAAAGGCAATATGGTGCAAATGCCATGCCTAGAGCAGCACTCTATATTCCAACACGTTAATACTTCTACAGTGAAATGCATGATAATTCACATAAGTAACAGAAATAATGATCATAAATAGCTTTAAATCCTTTCAACACAGGTCTTGCTGCCAAATGAATTCAGGTCATGTCAAACTTTGCCATCACATACATTTTTAAAAAACTGGCTTGTGATTTTCCATATTTTTTGTAATATGAAATTACAGATTAGGGATTGTGAGCCTGTATCTTCAAGAATTACATCTATTTTGTTTTACTTTTATAGAAGGATCAATCAATTGGTGTTTAGTCTCTCAAGGCCTGGTTAGTTTTGGGTAGTTTTTTTTAATTTGGTTATATCATTCCCCACCAATCCCAGGACTTTTCAAAGTAAATCACAGTAGAATGCAATAGAAGAACTACTGTTATCTTGGGGATTGGTAGTGGTTGCTGGGAGCAGCCTCTTTCCCCAAAGCTCTGCCTTAAAAATGAGCTGCCTTTTCAAATGCAGCACAGAGCCACAGAAGGAGAGAACTGATCTCACAGAATTTATAGATGGGGAAAATCACTGCCAGAAATCATGCCTCTAGATAGCACAGTGGGACCCATAAATACTGAAGGCTTGAGGAGTGTCTGGACAGAACTCTGTTGAGGATTCCTGCAGCGCGAGTGCTGCCACTGCCATTACTCAAAACTCAGACCTCAGAGACAAGCATAGCTCTAGGAGCTGCATGTAAACAACAGCATTTGATATAGAAAGATCATAAAGTTATAGAATGGATGCAATCTGGCTACTCAGAACTCCTGCCACAAACTAGAACAACTCTTAGCAGAATCAGCACGTCCTTTCATCTTTTCTAGATAGATAAAAGGAGAACGGGACCATTAACTGGAGGTTGCAGTGAGTGGAAAGAGAAAGAGATGAATGGGCAAACTTTAGGGAGCTTCTACACAGCTAGAAACTGTTACTCTCAGGGAATATTACATGTTACTGTAGGCTAGGGCATTCAAGAAAGACTTGTCTCATTCTATATTGAAATGTGAAAAATGTGATGAGCAACATAAGCAGTTCTGGCATTTACCCCTTTTTTTGAAGCTAAGGGTGAATTTTGAGGTATTATTCACCAGGCAGAAAATACACTTACTCTACCCGCCCCCCCCACAAAATTAAGAAACACAATAAAAGCTTCTTTGCTACTTTGCAATTCTTTTTCAAATAACTCTGCCCCAAATAAGACCATTATTACCCAGATTATCAATAGTTTGATAGTTCTATGAACAGCACTATAGAAAAATGATTATATCATACTTAGATTTTAATTTCCTTCTTTACCATCTGCCAGAAAATCCCTAAAAATATTAGCTCTCTTGGCCCATGGTATCAAAATATTCTGCTCTTAAGTAGAGCAACATCTTGATGACATGGCAAGTCTAGGAGTACTAACTCATGAACAGTATCTAAAATATGACTCCCAGTTTAAAGCATATAATGCTGTAATTTCCAGGATGGCTGGTTTAATACATAGATTATATATATATTTTAGTTTTCATTTAGTTTTCATTCTGTTTTATTCTTCTTCTAGTACAAAAACCTACACTATATAACATTTTATATATCTGAGCATTTTGTTTGATAATATGACTATCTATATAAATTTGTTCCAATAATTTTTAAATTTTATAAAAATATGTGTTTATTTTCTAGCAGCTAGTTTTTTGCTTGATAATATTCAAAGCAAATTGTTTTTATTACTCTTATTACCTTACCGTACATCACATATCCACAGGGTACTTTGGAAAACAGTTCAAGGCAGGAGGGAAAATCTACTGGAAAGATGAGAATTTGGTTCTAAGCGTGCTATTTTACCAATTCTCTGATCACAGGTAAAATAAATGCATGAGAAATGGCTACACAGGGAATGCAGTTGAGTCAATGATCTGCCTGGATGGTATGCACTCAGCTGCTGTCCCCCATGTCTGACAGTGTGTGCACATCCCACCATGCAGAGCAGCTTCTGGCTCTCATGAAATACAGGCTCGATTTGCCTTGCCTATGCTTGCACATAGAGGCAACTCACGCTTTGTTGAAGTCCAGGGGCCTTAGCCAAAAGGGCAGCAGTTTGATTCATGGGTAAGAAGCAGGGCAGGAAAAAATGGTTACTGTATCGGATAATGCTTTGTGGCAGCCCAGGCGGGAAGTGTCCTGGGGCTTCTCATTCCCAAATGACAGGGATGACAATTGTGACTGAAAGAAGCCCACAGATACTACTTTAATTAAGAATAGTTCCATTCTGCATGAACAGAAATCCTCTAATTACTCTTGGATCTGTCAAGAACTGTTCTTGACAGAGCAAACAAATTTAATTTTGGTAAACCATGATCATCAAAATTAAGATAATTATTTTATGAATAGAAATTATAAATTTAAAGAAATGAATGTCCAACGTTTTTGGTCAGCCCAAATTATCAATTAATTTGGGCTAGGGAATTTGGATAGGGAAGTCTAGAGTTTATGTCTATACCTCTGTTTTGCCCACCAAAAATACCCACGGGGGAATTCAGCATTTATTAAGTGAGAAAACATATTTCAAGGACAATGTTGTATGAGGGAACATTATATGCAAGCAAAATTTTCATTCTAAGCATCTAAAAACTGATAATAAGGATTAAGAGAGGTCAAATAAAGTAGAAGAATAAAATCAATAAAAATCTTCAAAAATATTCTATACTTGAACTAAAAACATGCTTCCTTTATACTTGAAAGTCTTTTTTTCATAAAATATAGAAAAAGAATCAGGTTTGAAAAGCAACTGTCTTCCACTTTCTGTTTTATATTTATGTTTAAAATGAGGCTACTAGTAATAATCTCTGTTTTGACTATCAGACTTACAAACCTTTCTTTCTGGCTAAATGTGACAGTGCGTGATTTATTGTACTTAATATTTTGTCCCTTAGTCACTTTCCTGGCTGAATTTCCCAAACCTCATTAGGGGACTTCTTCCAGTTCATGGCAGATGGACAATGACCACAGGATATAAAATGAACAGCTGTCCTCCTCCCTGCTTGTGCTTTTCTCCCTTCCAGTCCTATCCCTCTTCCCTCACTTCCAAAATATATATATTTCTTCATTATCACTGGTACTCCTACCATAATGGAGAGAGGGATCCATTATCTCCCAGGTTATGGAATGCCAAGCCACGTTCCAACCACTTCCAAGTGCCCAACCCCTGCAAGTTTTCTCCCAGGCCCACAGTAGAGAACTCTTGCCATGTTGCATGAAACACAAGGAAGAGAAATGTATCTGGCTTTGCCAGGTTCCCTGCCAGGCCGTCCTCCTTTCCCCAGGGCCCATGTAAACTACGCCCAGATGCTCATGCCTGGCCCATTTTCTAGGAGGACTAATCCCCACCCTGGGCAGCAAGTGTTAAGTATCTCCTCTCCTCCACTCATGGCAATCTGGAGACAGCATTAGTATCATTGTTGTTGTCTGGCTCTGACCTTGGTCCCCACTTCTTAGCAGGGCTCCTGCGTCTTGTTCTTCCTACAGGGTGCCATTTCCCTAACCTACACTGTGACGCCTGACCCTCTGGTGGTACCATACCTGCTCTTGTCAATCTCTTTCCCAAATAATGAAGTCCTCCCTCCAGCCCTCCCTCTTTCCTGGACTTTCCAACAAATCATGCTGTCATTCTCCTCTGTAGTCTGCGTCTGTTAATCAGCAATGTTTACTGCCATACTTGTTTTCTTCTCCCATGTGGACTCTCCCCCCACCCCCTCCCCTCTATTTGATAATAAACTTCTCAAAGATTAGGGCAGCGTCTTAGGCTTTGCTTTCTCTAGAGTGAACATAAGCACATTATGATACATATAATAAACATTCTAAAGATCCTAAAGATCTTCTCTTTGACAGATGAGTCCCTGGTTAATTGACAAGAAACTGGAAACTGCAGGCTCAGACTAAATTCTAACAATGCCCATGGATTTCATTTAGCATACTCCCTTGCTTCAGAAGTCAAGAATGAGGATAGTATTCAGCACCAAGGTGGAACAGTACAAAATCCCTAAAGTAACCTAGGAATTCAATTTAGTTACATTTTTTTTTTTAGTTCTAGGTGTGAGCCAAATTCTGTCCTACATACAGAAAGGGACGCTTGTATGTTCCTTAGCCCTCAAGGAATATTTAAGTTAGAAAAGGTGAAAGTGAATGTGCAGAAATGGTCAGTGTATCTATCAAAGCAGAGTGTCATAAAATAAATTCAGAGGAGGTGGGATTTCAAAGATATCAGGCTGGGGCAACGGGATGAGTTTTCATGCAGGAGTGGTGTTTGAGAGACCATTTGGTCTACATCAATAATGAATTTCTTCTCATCCTGTAGTTCACTGCTGTATTCCTTCTACTAGAACAGTCCCCTCAAAATGTTAACAGCACAGATTTATGAATGAATCACTGACATTTATTTTTCTAAGCCTTATCAGATGAGTGACAAATTGAATATCTCAAAAGAGAAAGGGGATAATACTTACGTCAAATTGTGTATTTTAATTCATATAAAAATATTTAATTATCAGTTCTAATAATTAAATAACACTTATAATTAATCTTAACAATCTTTGCCAGAACTTTGGGCTTAGTGGTATTTTACAGGATTTCAGAATATTCTCTTTTATTACTTAAGCTAGGGCTTAAGAGTTTGGGGTGAGGCGGATTTGAAATATATATATTTATAAATACTATATATAAATATATGTTATATATTTAAATATATTTCATTTAAACTCATTTTTAAAAATAAGCATTTCCTAAAAATGTCACCTCTGGGATGACAAAGCAGGATACCCTGCATCATAATCAGTTTCACTCCTTTACTTACCAAATTTTAGTTAACATAGAGGTATTCCATATATAAATATTTCATTTTTTGTTTTAATATAGATATTTGAAGATCTGGAAATCAAATCTTAAATCTTAGTTGAATATATTTTACATTCAATAATCTTACCCTTAAATAAAACATGTATTTAACCTTATAAAACATATGTATGATTTTTGCCATTAAAATTTTCTAACGTTTTATTTATTTTTGTTTTGGGCTCAGGTCACCAAAGATTTTGTTAGTCTCATACTTAGAAGCGTCCATGTTTCAGAAGAGGTGTTCACTATTTCATAATAAGTTCCCCAAGGTCTTACTCACCAGGGAGAGCGATTCTTGAAAAAAAAATGAGAATCTAATTTTACATATATTTCAGTAAGTTCGTGGAGGAAATGAGCAATAATTCATACCAAGATATGGAGGAATCGATTTCTCCTCCTCTTGAATTACCTGTTCTAAAAGAGTTCAGAGAGAATTTCTCTACTGAATTAAGTTCTGAGTAATTAAGATGTTTATGAATTAGGCTCAAGGGAAAAATCAACTGCTTTTCTAATGCTAAGTGAAATATAATACCTTTTACAAGTGACATTTTATCCTTTACATCTATTAAAGAAAAAATAATACCAGATCTCTTTTCTTTCACAAAGCAATATTCCAATTCAGGTAAGAGTATTTTCAGCTTTTGTAATTTCCCAGTTTTTATTTTTCAAAATACGCTCGTGTAAACAGAGTGGCTCTCATTCATCTCTGAGACTCCGTAGCACGTACAGTACAGAAGGAGAATAATTCAGGCCTAAGAACATTTGTACATCTTAATATGTAAATACAAAGAATTTATGATTTAATGACTTCCCTCTGCCTTGAAATGATAAAAACAAAAACAAAGCAGCAATAAATAAATAAATAAATAAGAAATTAAACACACATACGAAAATAAAACCCGAATGTTTAGGACATCCATGAGTAAAACTCAAGAGAAAAGGTACTAATCTTATAAATCATGAACAAATAACAGATTCTAGTTAGCTCAGTAATTACGTACTGATAAAACACATGCATATATATTTCTGTCTACTTGTTTCACTTAAAGCATAGTTGACTGGTGATTCTCAGTTTCTTTCTGGGTAATCTTTTCCATTGACTGTGGTCCTCAGATCATCTCCCCCAAACCCGCTTTTGGCATGAAATGTCTGCATCACATCAATTTAACACTTGGTAACATACTACTATAGATGTCTTTGTAATGGTTACTTGTCACTCAGGCAGGAAATATTTATGAGCATCTATTTATTATAAGTCCCTGGGCTAGTGACTGAGGATACTGTGATGGACAAGATAGATTTGTCTGGCAAGCCAAACTATTTATTCTTCATGGTGTGTTTTTAAATGCTTTACCTTTATTCCTTGTTTGGCTAATGAATCCTATTAATCTGATATAAGAGGTAAGCTAAACTGAACAAGCATATTACTTGGTAAATTCTTTTAGAGTGACTCAATGTAGATCTCTATCAAGGAAATGACAAAGTCACCCCTAACACAACTACCCAAATAATTTTTCTGAAGAATTAATTTTATTCTATTTCTCTATTGCTCAAGACAGAAAGAGGTTCTTTTGCAGACCTCTATTACATAGCTAAAGAACAACATTATTTTACTTTTAAAAGATTAATTAAATGAGTTTAAAACCTCCATTTAACATTTATCTCTCTATTAAATAAGTTGAAGCCCTGAGCTGATACAGATTAGTCTTCAGACAGATGCAACTTTATCTGACACTGCTCATAGCTACCAGGCCCAGTTCCTCTGCTCCAGGAGGGCACGCATGTTCCCCTCCAACGCCTTGCCTGTGTTCACTCTGCCTCATCAACTGAAAAACCTTTCTCTGTCCTTTCAAGTGACTCAGGTTGTTGACAGGGATTCTCCTTCCTAAGAAGCCTTCCTAAAGGACCTCATTAGGCACTGCCACCCTGGGGACCTCTATACAAACCCACCCTGTTTACAACAATGCCACTTTCTAGAGATTTCATGCTCTGTATGTGCCCAGTGCCTTGTTAAATGTGTTCTGTTTTCTCACTTATTTTGTTTTCCCAGAGTTAAAGCCAGCTCAAGCAAATACTGAGCACACAACAAATACTCAGTGAAATTTTGTTAAGTGAATGATGGACACGAAGTACTACCGGCATTTCCTTTGGACCCTCAACCCTGCCTGAGAAAGCAGAGTTTGGAGGCATCTGTAGGATAACATTTTCCAAGGGTGTTACCTCAAATTTTTCTTCCTATCCCAGAGGAAATCTAAAGGAAGCGGATAAATGCCCCTAAGGCGACAACTATAAATTCCACAAGTTGAATCTAATGAATCAAGTGAGAATGGTAGCAAATCTATGCCTCAGCACAGAAATGGATACAAGACCTTTCATTGGAATGGAAAAATGAAGAGTTCTTCTAAGAATATTTTAGGACACTTTCCAAGATGATTTAGCTATGGATAACATGATAAATTTCATCTTGCAGAAATGCATTTTCAGGATTCTTTAACTTTTAAAATCATTTGGTTAAGACAGCCTTACATTTATGTATATATATGTATGAATGTGTATATGTGTATATACACATGTATATAATCTATATATACATGCATAATAAATACACATTATATAAACATCAGATATACACATGTATGTATACATATATAATGTAATATATGTATATATTGTATATACCGTGTGTGTGTATGTGTGTATTTGAAAGAACTGAGAGAGCATTGCTGCTAAACATGGGCATGATGGAATTTATCTGAGACACCCCTTAATAATTCAAGCAGTTTTTGTATGAGGAACTTGGGAGTCTTTTGGATAACATTTGCTATGCAACTGAAAATGTTTACAAGACCAATATGAAAGTATCAACACAATAATTTCTCCAATTGTGGATATAGGCTCAATTATGAACATAATTGACAACTTAGGTCGTAAATAATAATGGAATTCCCTAGAAAACTGCTTGAATCATTGTGTTACACAGTGAACATTTAACATTTAATACCCTAAAGTACTTCCTAAGGAGTGAACTAAAACTAACTGAACATATGTAACCATATTATTAGTATAGATTTGGAGAATTCCATAGTACACAAGGAAATGTAAATGTTGAATTGTTAACATATAGGTTTTTTATAACATAATCTTAATATAATTTTTCAACTGAGTATAAATAAAATGGCTATTATGGTTGCTATTGGATTGGTTGGATTCATTTTAATTTCTATTTTGGTGTCTGATTACTATGGATACACAGAATTATGGCATTTCTAGAATTTGTGAGTGTTCCTCAATCTGGCCCTCATATCACTCAAGTAAACAGAATGATGTCACACCCTCATACCTCATAAACATCCATATAAACAAATTATAATGAGACACACAAAAACATTTCTGGAAAGTTCTGCCCGTTATACTGTATTCACCACATACCACCACATACCATACAACAGATGGTTTGCTACATTGTTTCTTTGCCATCCTAACTCTTCTTGGTTTCCCACAATTTTTTACTCTCAAAATGTAGTAAGTAAATTCACCAATGAAGTTTATGAACAATAAATTACAATTTCTTTTACTAAATATGTTCCATTTCATTCCTAGGATATGTTAAAATTTCACTTTTGATTCTAAAACTGCCACCTGAAAAGATTTATAAATGTATTTTTAGTTATAAACTTGAGATCTCTTTTTCTCATTTCCTTCCTCCCTCTTTCCTTCCTCCTTCCACCCTTCCTTCATTTTCTCCTTACTCTCTCTCTCTCTCTCATTCCCCAATTCTGTTACTCTTCCAGTCTTCCAGCGGGATTCAAATCCGTGCTTTAAATAACATAATTTGGCCTGACGGGCTACAGTCTTCTGGCTTGTGGGGAGACCAAGGGTTCTTGCTAAGTCCCATGTTTGTGTCTAGTCCTGAGACCTTGGCCCTGGTGCTTGCTCTGGGTTTTGAGTCTTAGGTAATAAACCCTTCATTCTCTGATTACCTCCTCTTCTTGGTACTTTTTCCATCAACTCTGTTGTAATAGGTACAAATGAAAGGCAAGGAAATACAGAATCTATGCCATATTACCAGTATACTATTCACCAAAATGTAATTTTTCCCCTCTAATAAAGGATAATTTAATCAGTATAGGAGATCTCCTCCCTTGAATAAAGTATGAATAATATTAGAATTAGGAGACATGTATTTTAAAATTGATTTTCGTGTTCTTTAATTGCTTAAAGACAATATCTGAAACTACTGTTCATTTCTTTAACAAAAAGAACAAGTACTCAGAATACTGATACATTATTAACCATTATTCAGCTTATTTTTATATATTAACAGCATAATGAATCTAAACACATTTATTCTGAGTAAGAGGCTCTAAGTTGCCTGTCACGCTACAGTTAAAAAAATTATTTTTGTAGCACCACAACTCTTTAAAAATAAAATATTCTTTTGATTATAAAAAATTATGTGTTTGCTACAGAAGAGTTAGGATACACTTGTTAATAAGTCAAAGAAAACTCTTTCATCAAAAAACTATTATTTTTGTTTTTCCTAATGCTTAGCTTATGATCATACATGGACTTCTGAACTGCCTGTAAATTGTTGTAGGTAATACTGTCAACTGGAGAAGAAAACCCAAAATGTAACCAGGTGATTTCACATAGTACCTGCTACACAGGCTGAAACAAGGCACTCTGATGAAAAAGTGACAAATACATGACTTAAAGAAAACTGTTCTTCAGCACAATCAACCACAGTGGGCTCCTGGCTGTAGAACACTGACTTGCAATTTGGAATAGAAGGCTCCTGAGGGAAACAGTCCTTTCGCTAATGGCGGATCTTCTAAGATATGGAAGCGACTGAAGGATGCTGTTCTCAGCATGGCTGCTGGACATCTGCAATTCTCATGCCACAGGGAACGACCAGGAGGGGGTTTCGTTTTTATGGGACCTAGCCCCATTAAAAAACAGCATCTTTCTTCCCCTTGAACATTTCCTTTGCAAATGTATACCAGTTATTTATAAATACATACCCTTGAAAAATAAAATTGAAGGTAATAGAATAGACAGCAAAACTGCAAACACTCGATCAAAGGGCACCCTATTTTACTGAATACTTTGGGTAGGAACTTTTAGCTCTAAAACAAAATCACTTAAAAGAAACACTGCCAGACACGGTCATTGTTTTCATTACCTATGTTTGAATTTAACATAGATTATTCATGCCAAACATGAAGCCTTAATTGGTTTCTTTTGGTTACCAGTAATTATCTCTCTCACTACCAGTTAGCCAGAGCTCAGGAAATAGAACATATTTCAATCTTAATCTGAGCAAAACACAACCAGGAAGGTAATCCTGCTGTAATAGAATAAGCCAATGTATGCAAAATACATATGTAAATCATCTTAAGATTTATTGAATTATCTGCAGTATTTTTAATGCCACTCCCTGCTGGAGAGAAGTGAGAACAGAATGTAACATTTAAAAATATTTATTTCACTTTAAAAATGTTGTAGATTATTTACTGCAAAACTAAGACTTACTATTCTCTAAATCTGAAAGCATCTGGCATTATAATCCTGATTGCACACCATGTTTAAAGCAAACGTTTCCAAGTTAAATCATTATAACTGCTAAAAACACTTACCAATGGAAAATTGGAGGACAGAAGCTGTTGTTGTATTAAGGCCTGTGGTAATCTAGGGAAAAAGAATATATAAAAATAAGACAAGATAGGAGAAAGAGGAGAAAGATGCTGGGAGGGGTACGGGGCGGGGAAGAGTTAAAAAAGAGGAAAGAGGAAATCCATTAACAGAAGTTGCATTTATCCAGTTGTTAGTTCATTTTGTCAGTGTGTCCAAACACAGATCTGTTTCTTGTTCCCCTGTGGGGAATAAATAAGTGAAATCCTGACTTGGGAATGGATAGCATATTTCTCAATGTCCTTTCATAAACTGTTTTTAGTGGAATCCAGCAGGTTATCTTGTGAAGGCATTTAACAAGGCTCCTCTCCACTCATTCCACCATCTCCCCTCCATCCTACCATATCAACAGATCTGTGACCCAAAGAGAATGTAGCAAAAGGCTACCAAACAAAAATTGGGAGATAAATTAAGAACAAATAAGCAGAATAAAATTATTTTGAAAAAGAAATAGAACTACAATAGCTAAAGGTCATAGGCTTTCTTTGTGGAGGGGTGTGATAAAATGGTCTAAAATTGATTTTAATAATGGTTCCATAACTTTGTAAATAAACCAGAAGCCTTGAACTGAACACTTTAAAAATGTAGAATCTGTGGATTATTTCTCAATAAAACTGTTACCCAAAAAATGAAGAAAAGAAATATAATTATGGACCTAGAAATAGTCTTCAGATAAGTTTCTGCTACTTTTCCTTAGTTTCACGAAGAAGCATGCTTAAGCAAAATTTCCCCCTTCTGAAAGAAGAATGGTGCTTCTTTAATTTTAACATTTTTTTTATCCTTTAACTTTTTTTTATCTGACCCTTTCATGGGTCAGAGCAGTAACTTTGACACATACCAGCTCAAATGAGACGAGAATTCAGGTTCTCATTTTGCTGGGTTCTGAAACTCTGTACACTACAATATTGGACATTTCAATGACTCCGCCCTATGCAATAGAAAGCAGATAACTCTTCACTGTGGCAGAGGCAGTAGGTTGTCTTACTTTTGCTTCTTGTTTTTGTTGTTTTGTTTTTTTTGAGACAGAGTCTCCGTTGTACTTGGCTTCTTATATGTCTTAATAACATCTTTAGACATATCCCTGTACTTTGTTACCCCTTATAGGATAGAGTCCACAATTGCAGAAGGGTCAAGTGCTATACAATTCATGAACAGCCGTAGGAAATGAGTGAGCAAGCCTCTTGCTCTGTTGGAATTCCGTTGAGATGTGAACATTAAAAGATCGGATGCATGTGAATATCAAAATATCTATATCATGACTTGGAGAGGTGACTGAATGTGTGCTTTAAATACATAGTTATAAAGCTACTGCTAGTGCATTAAATGTACTGAAGAGTCTTACTTATCCTGATGGTGTAATAAATGATGCTTGTGTCACCTACTTGATCAAGTTCCACAGCCGTGACTTCTGCTAGCGAACAGCAAGTTGTGTGAAATATCGCCAAATTTCAAATTATGTGTGCTAACTGAGGGTGAACCTAGACTTTGATTAGTCACTGATTCTATTTTTTTTTCACCACAGAAGATTAGGACTGGTTGATTCATTTCTTTACCTTTACCCATTTATTTTATTAGTAAAATATCAGCTACAAGAAAGAACAGCAGAGATGAGGGAAAGAAAAAAGAAGCACTGCCTATGAAATCTATTCTGAAATCTATTCACCTATATTTATACTTGAGTATTATAAATACAAATTATACCTGTATTTATAATTGGGTATTACAAATTATTAATCTTGAGTTCAAATGTGAGTTATTAAGCCTTTATATTTGACATTCTGAAACAAAAGGTGCCTTTAAAGAGCTTTTGGTAAATAATATGTTAACTATGATTGTCTGAGACATAACTTTTTTCTTACCAAATCTCTCTTAAATTATTAAATACACTCAAAACTACAGGAAATTAGTATGATAACTAAATGAATCAGAAGAAATCACTGTAGGCCAAAGCTGTTCGTTCTGCACTTTTTCTCTAAAATTTTTTATTGGGTTTGATATTGTTTTAGTCCAAACACACCCTTGTAATTAAAATGCATTTCCAAATATGTGAGAATAATTCAGTAAATAGGCCTGGCCTGGAGGCTCATGTCTGTAATCGCAGCGCTTTAGGAAGCCAAGGCAGTAGGATTGCTTGAGCCCAGGAGTTCAAGACAGCCTAGGCAACATAGGGAGACCTCATCTCTGCAAACAATTAAAAAAAATTAGCTGGGTGTGGTGGTGCATGCCTGTAGTCCCAGCTCCTTGGGAGGCTGAGGCAGGAGGCGGGAGGCTGAGGCAGGAGTCTGAGGCAGGAGTCTGAGGTGGGAGGATGAGGCCATAGGATCAGCTGAGCTCGGTAGGTCAGGGGTGCAGTGAGCCATGATGGCGCACCTGGACACCAGCCTGGGTGCCAGAGTGAAGCCCTGCCTTAAAACATAATAGTAATAATTTAGTAAATAATTTCTTTTTTTAAAATGGAGGGTAACGTAACTCATTTCATTTTAAATTCTGAGAGCATATTTTTCCTTTAAAGAAGTGAGTAAATGAATTCCTTTATACCTTTATTTTATGCTAACAAAATTAATAAAGTTCAGTGTCACCACCTGAAATACAGAGACTTCACTGGGTTAAATAAAACCCAGTGAGGGGGTGCATGGCACAGCAGTAAAAGGAACAAAAACTTGTGCTATGTCCAGGTAACAGTTGCTGCCACCTCTCACTGACTAACTTCTCCTGAAATGAAATGGCTTTTTAACTACATTCACAAAAATGGAGATCCTCTTTTTAGCATTTTAAAAGATAAAGCCTTAGCCTACTAAGGTTCTTTGCTTGTGGTTCTTTTTCTTACAACTTCAGTCAGAATGGGTTTTATGAACAATAAGAAGGAATATTGTTTAAAAAGTGATGTTTTGGGGCTGATAACTTTCATTAGTTCTCATGCACAACAATTTTGACTGGATTCAGTCATAAAGTACCATGCAAATGTTTGGATTTTAGTAAATATTGAATATAATGTTAACTGAAAATTGAATTCCTCACTTTTCATTTGATTGATCTGTCTTCTATAAACACAACTTGGGTACAATATATATTTTTGCTTCGGGGACACCAATACAGTATAAAAATTATGAAAAATTAGAAGTTAGTATAAAATGTGGACATCATCTCCATCATTCTCAATCTGTTTTATTTTATTCCCTTTGAATCTCACCATACAAATTCATCTTAGGAAAATGCTTACAATGGAAATATAAAAACTACATGCTTTCTTATTTCCCAGATGAAGATAATTATTTTGAATATTTTCCTTTTTAGTTGAAAGGCTAATCCCACATTAATTATAAAACACAATTCAAAATTAGCCCACTGAATATGTCAACTCTAATGCTAAATAAACAGGGATATAGTGAAACAATCAGGACTAAACATACAAAGGATTAAATAATACTTCAGTTTTATGCTATGAAAATATGAATTTTGGCATTATATTCTTAGATATTTTTATTTCCTATTCACCAGTGGCAACAAAAATAACTTGCCAAGAATTTCCAGGAATATTACTAAATGAGACACCTTCTAAAACAGGCATTTAGTCTAAGCTCAATTAACTACAGTAAAAAAATTAAATTTGGTAAGGTTTATAGATAATTAATTCTGTCATGGTATATTATCTAAAATGTACTAGCAAATCTATTTTTTCAAGAAAAACTTCACCACTAGACTCATACTTCTCTGCAGGAATATTATAGCACTTGTGAGGCTTGAATTATGAGCACCTATTATTTTAATTTGCATCCAATTAATTCTGTTTGTGTTGTAATTTCAACTAAAAACTCCTCAATTCATCAATGCTCTGAAGCTTGTATCTTTAATAAATTAAATGTATCTGTTGGCATGAAAGGGGTATTTAAGCAGCATAAAATAGAACCATCTTACAACAATTAATTGGCTTTCACATTTTGATAACTAAATCTTCTTTTAATTGCCCATCTTGGCACCCCCCCGCAACAATTTACATTGGAAGTCAGTCTTTTGACAACTTTGAAAGTTAATGATTTTTAAACACAATTGTGACAAAAGGGTGAAAAATACAACCTATTACTAGAAGCCCTCTGAAAAGGAAGATATGGGAAATAAAAGAACAAGCATTAAAGCCAAGCCGCAAAGCAGAAAAGTAAAGCATAAGAGATAGTACAAGAAGAGTATTAGGCACAAAGGAATTGAGACAGGATATAACATAACAATTGCTTTTATATTGTTTTTCAAGAAGGTAAAATGAAAGTAGTCTTCATGCCAGAAAGAATTACCAAGTTCTTTTGTTGTTCAACAACAACAAAAAAGGCTCATTAGCTGCATGCTGATGGCTAGTAGTTTCACTTCTTTCCTTTTTGAATGCTCATGTTTCATTTTACATACGATTTGGCAAGCAAAAGCTACTAATCAATCTAAAGTAAAGGAAAATAATCTGCTTCTAAGTAATTTGACATGAATCAAAAATTTTTTAAAACTGGTTTATTCAGTGTGCTCTTTCACTTAAAGAAAAATCCGTCAGGTTCTTCTGTGACTATGAACCAAAGTTTTAAAATAACGTGATAAAACTGAACATCTAACAGTTTTGTCTTGTAAGGAGAAAATAAGGACAATTTTAAGAGCATGGCTTTATAGGAGAACTTAGAAGGTCATAAACTGTTTATTATTTATATTATAGCAAATACTCATATTTTTAAAAAGCCATCTAATCATAGTGATGCTCCATATTTAATGAGATCCATTGATGCTGACAATTTTATTATTGAATTACTTATTTTTACATCTGAAAATAGGCCATAGAATCGCCCTTCCCAATTTTAAGATATTTGTAAAAGGACTCATAAATCATATTCGAATTTTCATCTGAACTTTAAGAGCATAAGAAAAACTTTTGTTGGCAAAAAGCTCAGTAAATACTATAATGGAATAATGTACATAAATAGCACATACTTACCAGTTCTCGTGGACCATATGGTTCACAGAAGGTGACAGCATTGCCATGCATAATCGCACCACACTGTTCTCCAGTCTCACAGTTGTTACATTCAACCCTGCAGGAACACAGAACACATTTCCAGTCTGAGAACTAAGTAGCACATGTGGTTTACTGCTCAGGTAAGAAGAGATGTAACAGTTATTGCTAGTCAGCTCAAATCACCATTTCGAGGAAAGTAGGGGTATTTTGTATTATAATAAGGTTAAGAAGACCTGAAACCAGAAAGACTTGAACATAAATCTCAATTCTTTCAGTTACTTACAGTGGTGGGCAAGTTACTTAACCTTCCAAAGTTTCAGTTCCCTCACCTGTAAACGAGGATAAAAATACTGACCTAAATCCCACATAGTTATTGTGAGGATGAAATGAGAGACTATATATAAAACTCAGAGTACAGAACCAATGTCATAGCAGGCACTTAATGAAAGATGATATTATAATCAATAATTATATAATATATACATGCCCAATACAAGGACTTTGCAAGTATTGAAAATAAGCAGAGTAATATCCACTTACATAAAAACTTGTATCTCTGAAATTAAAAGGTGTTTTATGCATTTTAAACATTTTTCTTTGGAGTTATGGTTAATGTAAATGTTTAAAATGACTGTCCTCAGACAAATCTGCATGTATACATCCCACCATGCTAAAAACAATGAAATCAGATTGTATTTAATCCACGTATTAGTATGATATACACACAAATTCTAATTCAAGCAAATTTTGGATACTGAGCTATTATGCTAACTTTGCAAATAACGTAATTAGCTCCTATCTTTATTACTATAAAATGAAGTGGTTATTAAAATCTTAGGACAGGATCTTAAAAATGAATTTATTCATATCTCTATCTAGTAGAGATTGAATACACAAGGTATGTGTATTCTGGATTTGACCTTGTATATTTACAGTAACATTTACAATTTTCTGCATTGTGACATTTCAACCTATAATCATTACATTCCTAACATGTAGAAAGAAAGAGCTATGTTTCCCCTGTCTGAACCTCAAACCACATGAGAGCTGTATTTCATGCAGAAAGAACATTTTCAAAGACTTTCACATTCCAGGTGCCAAACATTGCAGAAAGGGCACTATGCCCTTTGTTTAGGAGATTATTGTATTATGCCCTTTCAGCCGTTTGTTAATTTTAAAGAAAAGGAGTAGAACACCCATCCAAATAGGAAGAAGACAAAAGTGTGAAAGGAGCCCATAAAGCCAGGAGGCAGAAACACTGCATGTCAAAACTTGGCAAAGAAATCAAAGTTCTTCCTCTATGTTTACCACATTGATTAAATGTTATTATTCTAATCTTTTGAGCCACGTTCCCACACAAAAGATCAACAGTGCCAAGTGTTTTTAACATATTTTAGAAAAAACAAACAAATTTGATACAGAATTTGAAATGTTAATATCTCATAGCATCACAATTCTTAGGAGATTCAAATCTTCCCTTGGTTACTGTGAAGCAAGACATTAGAAGAGACACAACAGTAGCTTCATAAGGACAATAAACCTGTCTCTTGTTCATCATTTAGGGCATATTCCTTTTGAGAACATTGTATTCCTGAAATATTTGTTGAATGAATAAATGAATATAAGACAACTTCATAAATATAACCATTTTAAAGGTCTGAGGTCTAAATAACTTAGAACAGTGCCTGGCACATAGTAAGCATGATGTAAGTGTTAGCTATTATTATTGCTAAGAATTTCTCGTGGATTTCCACCATTTTCATCTACTCCAGAACCTTACATGAGGGTTTTTTTTTTCCATAGAGACTGTATTATGCGAATGACTTCTTACTACTTTTCTAACTCTTGTGATTGTGATAAAAGTACAGCGAAGTAGCACAAAATTTATAGTAGGCTTCTTACTTTAGTGAGAGATGAAGATTATTTGGCCTCCAAGTCATTGTGAAACGGCTTAAGAGAAACATTAAGTTTGATGGAGGAAAAGGTAAAAGAATGTTCAAACCTCACAATAGCTATCTGCAATTTGTCTCCAGTGACTCTAAACTAAAAGCGTCATTGTTGATGTGAAATTTGAGGCCTGCTGCTTAAATTTCTATAGCAATTATTTTGTCTATAAATATTGCTCAGCAGTTTCCAAATCAACTATATATCAAGAAAATATCTATATATAATATATGTATTATAGGCCCCCTCCTTCCACAGTTTTGCTTAAACAGAATTCAGCTAGAAACTGGATAACTGTATAAAAGTAATGGCCTACAGCCTGGAATTAGAGAACCAGTACTTAGATGACAGATGTTTGATGTCTTTGGAGAATCACTTCTATGTAGTAGAATAGCAGGGGTTAAAAAAAAAACAATAAACACAAGAGAAAAGAAAACAGATACAGCTATTCTTCCCATTGAACTCAACAATCCTCTAGACCCTTCTCTTCTTCATTGTGCTTTATATCTCCACAAATTTATAATAAATGGAAAAAGGCATTGGTAACCCTGCTGAAGAAACTAAAAGATTTATAATGATCAGATATTACCCACTGTGTGGCTGCTACCTCCAGAAACAATAGCTTCATCAACGACTAATGGGACAAATCTGTCAGATTTCTGCCAAGGTCTTTTAAATGTCCTTTACTTGAATTTCTCACAGTCTGACTGGGTTTGTCAACATAAATTATTTTAATTTACCCTGAATGTCCATCCCTCTAGGAGGTCAAATTCAACCCTCTCTTAGATGCCAATGGTGTTATTTATTCATTCATCATTTATTAATTCATTCTTGATTTTAACAAACTTAGGTTGAGGGCTCACAAGCACTGCACTAAGCTTTAGTGATACAAGGACCAAAGAAACACTTGTATTTTCTTCCAGGAGCTTACATTTCAAATGGAAAGGCAGAGAAGTAAACAAAGAGTTACAATAGAGGGTATCAATGCAATGATAGCTATTTATTGCATTCTATGACGTATCAGATACTCAAATGCCTCTTACTCTCTAAGACAGTTATCAGTGTCTTATTTTACTGAGGAGGAGATTTAGCTACAGAGAAGTTAGGCATTTGCTCAAGGTCACACAGTCGTGAAGTTGCAATTTGAACCTAGAGTTTGTAATCTGGACCTACAACTTGCTAACTCCAACAGCTGTGACACTTGTCATTGCTCTTCACTCATAACAGGAGCATACACTGGTTGCAATGGTACCTAATGCAGAGACTGGAGAAGTAAGAGAAAGCCTTCAAAGGAGATGGTCCCAGAACTGGTCCTGAATGAGAAATAGGAGTTACTCAAGCAAGGAAGAAAGATGAGTGTGTGATAGGACACATGGAATGCAGAAATTATGACACACAGCTGGACTGTTAGTTCAGTGAGTCAGTATGACTGGAACCACGTTGATCCATGCAGAAAGGCAGCAAAGGATGTGGCCAGAAAGTGGCAACCAGCTCACAAAGGCTTCATGCGCTATTTACCATGTGATAGGTGCTGATAGAAGCTCTACAAATAATGCCTCAATTAATTGATACAAAATCCTCTCCTTCTATTTTTTATCTCCACTTAGACAATGCTAGAACTGAGATTTAGAAATATTAAATTACTGTCCAAGGTTACACAGCTAGGCAATTGCAGAACTAATTATTTTGTTTCAAAAGTCATGTGGCAAATCCCTTTTAGAAAAATTACTATAGCAAATTATGGACCGGAGGTAGACAAGACTGGGGGCTACCAATGTAACTCAAGTAAGATACAATGGTGCCTTGAAATAAGGTGGGATGGAGCAAAGTGGACACCCTCTACTGCTCTATAAAAACCTAATGTAAGCCACATTTGTCATTTTCTACTTCTAATGGCTGCATTAAAAAGAAACGAATTTTAACAAAGTGTTTCATTTAACTCAATATATTCAAATTATATTTTCACATGTAAGTAATATAAAAATTATTAATTACACTGTTTACGTTTTTAAATACTGTCTTCAAATTGTGGGGTATATTCTATACTTACAGCACATCTCAATTCAGACTAGCCACATTGCAAGTGCTCCACAGCCATCCGTGACTAGCATCTACCATGTTGGACAACACAATTCTAGAGAATTAGAGGTCTTGGAAACTGCCTGCTTTCTGGTTATTCTCAAAATTGGAGATGATCAGCTGAACTTTCAGAGAAAGGCGATTGGGACTGATAGGACAGTTTAGGATCTAGTTGAAATCATGGGAGTGCTTATCTTTAGGGGCCTGGGGATAAGGGAGGATATACAAAGTAAAAAGAGAAAAGGTCCAAGAATGAATTCCTGGGGAACAACCAGATTGCCCGTGGTCTGGTTTCTGGAAAGCTCTAACCATCATCATAATCCTTCAGTGTGTATCAATCCAAGTGTATCTCCATTTACTTCTCCATGATTATTGGTAGTGGGGTTCCTTTCTATGCATATTATTAACTAATCTGTGCTGCCCATTAAGGTGATCTTCCTAATATTTTTTTCTACCAATAAAGTTAAGTATTGTACAACTACACATATGAATGCCATTATGATAAAGGGAAAGATAAATCATAATTTCATGATGAACACAATGATCCTGATGGAGACCAGGCAAGACAGTACAGAGGGCAACTGGTGGTCATGGCTTCCAAGAAGAGAATAGTGACCCCTGCTAGAAAGATGAGGTGAATTTTAAAAACCTATGGATATAAATAAACATTCAAATTCCAAGAAAAATAATTCCTGGCTCACCCCAGAATTTGAAACAATACTTAAATGCATAACTGCTCTTTCAGTCCTACCCTCCTCACTTTCTCAGAATGCCTCTGTGTCTAACAATTTAACTTGGTTGAGTGGAGTGAGGTATTTAACCCCCAAAAATGTTCCTATGAAGACCACAAGTAATCTGAAATTCTACTCTTCCTTTATGGAAAAGTTCTATGAGTTCCTAAGAACTAGGATTTGATTTGCTGGATAATGAGTGGTTCAATTTTCTTTAGGCTCAGTGTAAAACAAAAATAAAAACAAAAACAAAAACTGCTGTTGTTTATTGCTGACATGTAAATCTGTAACCTCACAATTAAATGTTTTCTACTTTCTCATTCTCTCAGGAAAATGTTGGGCTTTGTAAAGTTAGGTAACATAGTCTTCAGAGATTTGTGGGAAGAAGGAAGTTTTCAACAATCCCAGTTAAACAGACTTCTGTTGTTCAATTTGAAAAGGAATGTGACCTCCCAGCCTAAGGATTATAAATGGATTGTTTCTCTGCATAATAGTAAAAGTAATACTAAATGTTTCTCTAATCTAAGAATGCTTTTCTCCTTTTATATTTCCCAATATGAAAAACAGAACATAAGAATCTGCCAGATACCTTGGCGTATCATATGGATTGTCCACCTCAAAAATATATTTTGCCATGAACAATATGATTAAAAGACATTTTAAGGGAAATACTAGCAATCTTCAAAAACCTTTGAAAGCTTGAACTTATTAAACCTTCCCTGAACCAATTTATCACATGCTTAGGTTCTACATGAAGCTTATCTATTACTTGAGTTTACAGATCATCAAGTGAGAGGGGACTTGAAATATCACTGCATCTCATCACTCCCTTATGATGATGAAACAGGACTAGAATTCAGGTTGCCTGATTTCTTGTCCAGTATTGTTCCCACTCTGCCTCATGCAGCTAGTGACGGAAAAATTCCAATTCTATAAAAACAATGTGCATTTCAAGGAATGTTTGTCATTTTTACTGTGAATATTTATTTTGAACATTTACAATAACTTTTCTTAAAAACTGTTTTTTCATTTATAGGATAATTTTTTTTGCTGATAAAAAAGCACAAAAAGTAGAGAGATGAATGGACTACTTCATAAAAAACATTAAGAGTGAATTCACTGGACTGAAGTACACAACAATCAAATTCAGTACCCCTTTGGCTATATATATTCTTAGATAATTCATCACAATCTATTTCGTATGTACACTATCTCTTTTTTCACTAACAAAATTATAAAAGAATCAGTAAATATAAAGACTGGTACTTGCTGACCAAAAAAACTAGGATCAAACCATAAACATAAAAGAAAAACAAATGCTTTGAACCCGGGTTTTGTCTTCCACTGTAACAAGCTCCTTGGCAAATTGCAAGCTTGTTATTTTGGTATTAGTTATCTATTTTTTGCTATTTATTATTCAGGTGACTTTTTTTCGAAGGATAAAGAATTACATGCGATGATACCTTTGAACAGTAGAGAGTATACTTCTGAAGATATAACTGGGCTTTTTAATCCTGATTTTGAAATTATTAGGCATGAAAATATGCTCAACCACCATTCATCGGGCACAGAGGAAGATGAGGTGAAATGTCCTTGTAGTCTGGGGTCCCCACAGAGCAGTGACTCAGATGGGCTCTCAGGATGCAGGAAAGCGGAGGAGGATGAATGAGAAAATTGAGCTCCTTTGCACAACCAGAGATTTATGAATGTTGGTGGTGACATCATCCTGATAACAGTAAATAAATAACTGAAATATTGTTTTCTCAAGAGCAGTCTAATGGCATGACTCATTCTTTTTAGATCATAGTGAAATCACTCAGCCGGTAGTCAGGTACTCTGCTGAAGCAAGTTAATCACCTGGAAACTCACTGACAATCAGTTATCATCAAATTCTCATTTGAGATACATGTAATTTGTCCTCAAGACCAAGGACATCATATTATCTCTCCATAATGTATTGCCGCTGAAGGGGTCAGTGTCTGATGATCAGCTCCACCAGAAGCAATCTGACATTCTATAAACCTGCATTTCTGAGCCACATTCACCAGCATTTCTGAATGGAGATATTTGGATAATTTTAACTTTTGTTCTGATTATTTAAAGGTTCTTTAAAAATGAAAAAGGAAAAGAAAAGTTTCTTGTAATTTCCTGACCCAAAGATAATGTGTCTGCAACCCCAGGTACAGATCACACACTGCTTGTGCTAACAAGAATCTGAGGTGTGAACTTGCAAAGCAAGGCCAGATCAAGGACTGATGAATTCATCAAAGTAAACGAGATCTTGCCAGCCATTTGGTAGCTGGGCTGTCAGCTGACTTATTCCGAGACACCAGAACTCTTTGTACCTTCCATTCAAACCTCAACAACCAAATACTCAACTTCTGACCATATTTTACAATATAGATAATGTTTTATAATAATAAAGAGGACATGATCATTATACTTCTAAGCAATTTACATGATCATTTTCAAGAAATGAAATTTTTTAAATCCTATTCTCTTTGTTTTTTTTTCTTTTTTTTTTTCTTATACTTTGAGTTCTAGGGTACATGTGCATAACGTGCAGGTTTGTTACATATGTATACTTGTGCCATGTTGGTGTGCTGCAACCATCAACTCGTCAGCACCCATCAACTCATCATTTACATCAGGTATAACTCCCAATGCAATCCCTCCCCCCTCCCCCCTCCCCATGATAAATCCTATTCTCTTTGTAAATGTGGAATCTTTTTAGAGAAACAGCAAGGAAAGTTCATTATATAAGACTGAGAATAATATTACCTTCAACTATGTCATGTCTTTTTTTCTAAGGAGCTAACACATGCTGTAAATGTGAAAATGACAAACTCCATTTATAGCTCATTCTTTCTCATTACTTTTCACCGAGGAAGGTAAGATAACTTTTCTTATTTCACTAGGGAGTTAAAAAATTGATCTCTTCTTCGTTAACAGGTGCGAATGACAAACGTTATTTAGGTTAAAAATAACACCTCTAAAATCTTACTACTGCACACAATATTCTGACCTCCTACTATGGTAAATTGCACTACATGCTGCTTGAAGAAATATTTTCTTACTTGTTTCAAATGTACTTGACATTTAATTCCTTTGAGTGAGCTCTTGTTTCTGTCACCTAAACCAGAAATTAAACAAGGAAGTAATAAACCTCTAGATTCACACCTTATTTTATTAGTTGGACACCCCCTGGTTAACCTTTCTATTGTAGATGAAACTTTTCCCTGGAGCAATTACATCATGATAGAAAAAGAGGGAAATGAGGGGGAGGAAGCTAGCGAGGAAAGTTAGAGGAGAGTTTTGTAATAAGAGAAAAAGGTTATTAACAAAAGAGAAGAAAAAGTAAGAGAGTAGAAAGCGGTGAACAAATCAAGAGAGAGCAGGTTAGAGAAAAAGCAGAGATTCACACATGATCAAAATAGTGAACCATTAAACTCCAAATATTAAATTATAATTCCATAACCTGAAAATGCACGGATACACTAGAGGTTCTGGCAAGGGTATGTCATCAGAGAAAATATTTATTGTGTTTGACTTTTTTTCATCTATTCACCATTTTCTGTAGCCACTTGCTCTTGAGAAAATGAAAGGTTTATGCTCCCTTTCACCAGCACTGCCTTTCCGGCTCACTGCCCATGGGCATGTTGGATACCGAGCACAGTGGAGATACTTTTATTATCCAATTTATTTCTCCCTTGTTTGTTCATTAGTCTTACTTCTTTCTGATTACCTAGAAACTCCACTTACATTGGAGTTCTCACATTTGGCTACTAAATGGAGGAGTCCTCTTTGTTTTTTATTATTTATGGCATGGGGGTTGTCCAAGATACTAATGAACTATAAAGTGGTTTTACTGCTTGCTTGACTTATTTTCGTTTATGGGCTAAGCTATTATTAAATAAAGCTCCAGTTAGAATAATTCACCCATCATCTTGAAATCTCAGTATTTTTATACTCGTTGTTCAGACAATTATTTTTCTCAAAGGAATGTTAGTAAGCCAAATCACCAGTCTTCTTTCTGATTTCATATTAATTGCTCCAAAAAATTGATATTTTCAAGAGAATACCAGATGTGGCACAGTCTATGATTGCTATTTCCCTGGTCCTGTAATATTGTCATTTATATATGAAAATGGAAACGTTCTAGTCTTTCCTTGATTCTAGCAATCCAATGCAATGCCAACCATGGCTTTAGCTTCCTTTGTTGTAAATTGTGGGCCTTTCTGTATCATCATCCAACTGATGGAGGTCTTCTTGTACCACAGGATCTGAAACAACTTTATTCGTGACTTTCTTGATGTTTCACATCTTTGTTGGCATTACAACCCAGTATCTAAGATGCTATTTCTGAGGAGTAACTCCTGTTCTTCCCTGATCTCTGTTGAATAGGGCATCTCTGCTATTATTATTGTTCTATCATTGTGCTGGAGGGGAAACATCTGTTGTCATCTAGTTGCCATTTATCACTGTGTTTTTTAATAGTTCTACATTTCCCACTAGAACATCAGAGCCTGGTGATATTAGAGTCTGGATGCCTTCTGTGATCTTCAGAAAATAAGCATTAAAGGGAAAACTTAAGTAAAACACAGATCCTCTCTGACTTTGTAATTGCTTAGAGGGTAAAACACTTCTTGAGAAAACTAGAATCCATTCATGTTTTAGTTCCTTTGCAGTCTCTCTTTCTCTGTCTCAAGTTATGAATCAGAAATATCTCCTATGTCTTATTTTTTTTTCATTGCCTTTCTTCTTATTATTGAAATTTTTACTGAGGAAAATTTATACACAGTGCTATACACAGATCTCAAGTTCTGAAAATGCATCCATCTATGTAATCCACATCCCCTCACGATATACAACATAATCATCACCCCAGAGAGGTGCCTCATGCCCTTTCCCAGTCAACTCTCTGTCCCTGAAACAACTACTGATCTTATTTCTATCATGTTAATTTTGCCTAATCTGGATTTCATAGAACTCTTGGGTCTGGCATCTCTCCTTCCTTCCTGTTTTTTTTTTTTTTTTTTTTTTTTTGAGACAGAGTATCTCTCACCAGGCTGGAGTGTAGTGGCGTGATCTCGGCTCACTGCAACCTCCACCTTCCGGGTTCAAGTGATTCTCCTGCCTCAGCCTCCCAAGTAGCACTACAGGTGCACGCCACTATGCCCAGCTAATTTTTGTATTTTTAATAGAGACGGGGTTTCACCACATTGGCCAGGACGGTCTCGATCTCTTGACCTCGTGATCCACCCGCCTCAGCCTCCTAAAGTGCTGGGATTACAGGCGTGAGCCATTGCACCTGGCATGGCATTTTTTCATTCAACATAAAATTTTTGAGATTCATCCATGTCGTTGCAACTGTCAATAATTCATTCCTTTTTATTGCTGAATGTTAATAGTATTCAATTGTGTGGACACATCACTGTGTATCCATCCTCCAGCTGATGAACATCTGGGATGGTTCTAGTTTTTGGCTCTCAGGTATATTTATTTTTCAAAAAATCAAGACTTTCTCCATTCACATAAAATACTGGCAGTGTTTATATTACAATGCAATAATTTAATTCATAAAAGAATCTATGTATATGTAGTCGATGTTCAATAGTAGCTGCATAAGTAAAGTGTTAATAAAATAAAATGTATTTGTGGTCCCTTACATTCTCCTGAATTTAGTTATATGAGGTTTTTCTTCCCATTTTGTTGGGGGAGGTTTTGGAGGGTTGTTGCTGTATGACAAAGGCACTATTGATGCCCTCTCTCATCAGTAGTGCAGACACATTGAACACACGTGCTAACAGCACTGGTAAAGTGGTATTCATTCATTTGTGCTCTCCCTCACCCTCTTGGGTTCAATGGCACATTGGAATTGATGCAATTTGTGTTGAGCTCCAGAGGTATAGCTGCTTGTGGTTCAGGGTAAAGCGTAGAAGCTTCATTCTCATCAAGACTGAGCTGCCATTATATTCACATGAAGGGATTTTGTTACTCTCTTCCCTTAAAACTTTACTTCTCATCTCTCATTCAAACAAGTCAATCAGAAGCCACTGGGGGAGTAGGGATGTGCAGGGCCACTTCCCTAGCAGAGCCCCAGAGAGATCTAGGAGGCAAAGAGTAGAAGAAATCTATGCTCTGCATCTGAGGGAGGCAGAAGGACCAGAGTTGCACAATTGCACACCAGAGTATAGCACAGAAAAGATGCCCATGGCCCAGGCCTGGGAACAGCAGAGCAGTCTCCATGCCCTCAGGCTGGGCTCAAAACAGAACCACTGCTTGGTAACAGTGGTGAGGACAGGGACAAAGCCGAGCTGTGTGGACTAGTCACCAGACTAGATGAGATAACTCAAGATTCAGTGGATATCTGCAGGAACGGATAGATGGCTGGGGACCAGAAGTGCATCCTCATTCTATCTTCTGCCTTTGCACTAATAAGACACCTGACATTAGGCTCAAAAACCAAAAAATAAAAATTAAAAAAAAAATAGAAGATGACAAGCCAGAGTTGACTGAAATTAAGTTTCCACCAACATGGCAGGAGGAGGAGAATATAAAGAAATTAGGTTGGGTTATGGAAGAATAAAGAAAGTTTTATTTCTCTGATACTCAAGTTTCTGGACAGAATTCATAACTGCTACACTTGTATAAGCATAAACAACTTCCAGAAAGACTCACAGAAACTATTACCCAAGTTGTTGACCATGGAGAAAGAATACAGGTCTAGTGTGTGAAGGAGGCTTATTTTTACTGCTTATATTTTTGGATTATTTGAACTTTTAACCACATAAATTTTTAAATTTTTAAATAATTTCAAATATTCAAACTGAACAGATAGTACATTCAATATTGAGCTGACATAAAAGTTTCTCATTTCTATTCCAACTGCCATAAAAAACTTGGAAGAGTAACTTACCTGTTACCTTCATTCATAATAATATCACTTTATGTTCTTCATTTTTTATGTACAGTACATGAGATAAACTTGAATATTAAAGGGTTATGTGAAATAGAATTAAAAGTTGAATTCATTAGGTAAAGTTAATGGAAGTGAATACATTGTGAGCGTTTTAACTTTTAAACTGACCTACCTCTCTAAGATTGTACAGACATAACTAGTTTCTTAATTTCTCTTTTGCTTAACAATAAAAAGTACAGAGTAAACAATTCATATAAAGCTTTGAGAATCCCATGGGAGAAATATGTTCTTATAAGTAGCACAGTTTTTCTTTTGAGGGAAATTATTCAGTGGTGTATTGATTATGGGAATTTGGCTAAATGCAGCATACCCAGGCACTTTGCTTCTATCTGGTGGTGTGTGGCAGTGGCATAGGGACCGTGTTGGCCACAAGGATTCTATTTTCCACACTGTTACAAAGCTCCACTGGGTTTCTGATTCTTTTCTGGGGTAAAGAGAATCAAAGACAATGTTATCAGGGACAAAACTCATGTGACAAAACATGTAGCAAGAAAATAGAAGCTCTGGGAGAGTTAAAACTGCCTATCAGGTTCCAAAACAAAGTAGGGCTTTGTTAGTTTATTGGAAATATTTCATGGGGATGTCCGATTTTACTAGATGCTTGTTTCTGACTTTAGGATGTTTACATTGGCTTCTAAGGGGTTCAATACATCTAACACTGTATTTTTCCCTCCTTTATGATTCTGCTGTAATGCTATTTTGATCTGTTTATATTCCATAGATTTTATAATATAAATATATTTAATTTGGCATTTGTTTTTTATGAAAATGCAGGGAAAGGAAGACTTGGGGACTCAGTTAAATAAATTAGCTTAAAATTATTTTAATAATAACAATGTTCTCATCATGTCTGGGCTTAGAAGAAACAAACAGTCCAATGTACAAATACATCACAAGAGAAAGAAAAGGAGGATGGGAGGGAAGAAGGAAGAAAAGGAGGGTGAGCAGAAGTAAAAGTAGGAGAGAGAAAGAGAAGAGGGAGGAAAGGGAAAGGGAGAGGAAGAGAAGAAAGAGAGAGAAAGGGAAGGAAAGACAGGGAAGGAGGGAAAGAGAGGAAGGGAGAGAGGAAACTGACGTGTATTGAGCACCTACAATACACTAGACCTCTTGATACTGAAACGTTAACACAATGCTGCAAGCACGGTATTTGCCTACTTTTACTGCACAGAAATAGAGCTCACAGAGGTGAAGCAGCTTTTTGCTTTTCTCAAGGTATTCATTTGGCAAGTGGCGTGGTCAAGAGTCAAGCCAGGGTAGTCTGATATCAGGGCCTCTGCCACCTTTTGTTTAACAGAACAGTCATCTCTCAAATAATGACAGTTTCACCATTCCCTACTCTCACATTTTTTTTTTTTTTTTTTTTTGTATCTTAAAGAGGCTAAATGAAGGAGACTGTGGGCAATAAGGGATAAAGTAAAATTACTCCGAAGCATATCTGATAAAATGCAGAAAGACTCAGCTTTTAAAGATAAAAAAGAATTGTTTTAAAAAGTAGGAAAAAACTTTTTTTTAAAAAAGGTAGGAAAAACCATAGCTTAAGTAAAAGAGACATAAAATCCATAACTTTGGTCAAGAAAGCATCTATCAGATCAGTCATGAAAATGGGTGAAGAAAAATCAATCACACGTTATTGATTTAAAAAACAACAGAATTTGCACCACATAACAGTCACATTTTGTATTTGTCAAGAAAACTCACTGAAGAAAATGAATTAGCTTGACACAAACGCATTTGCCCTGAAAGAAAAAAATCATATGATAACATCTATATTAATGGAATATAAAAAAGCAAAATGTCAGAAGTAAAAAACTTTTTCTGGGTAAAGTGGTACTTAGAAAGGTTTTTTATTTTTTGGCTTATTAATAAAGATTTTCAATTTAAGAAAATTTATATTTAGGGAAGCAGAGTTCTATTGACAAACTGTTTCTTTAAGTGGCATATAAATTATAAGACTTTATGACTAGACTTTCTGGCTAGCCTGATAATATTTTTTTCTATATTTATACTATCTAGATCTATATTTCTTTCTAGAAAAGAAAGAAAAGTTTCTTGTGTAATATTGAAGCCTCAACACTCTACCTATATGTCATCTTCAACTCTCGGGTCAAAGGCAACTTTCTCCAACAAACTCCCACCAGAGTCATCTCTCTTTCCTTTGGAATTCCTCTAGTATGTTGTCTGTTCCCCTCGGTCACATTTAAGGATTTCTATCCTGTACTACAAGCTTTTTAAAGATGTGGTCTTAGTGTCTTCTCTATTAAACCGTTCATTACTTGAGAGAATCATACCTCTTATTAATTACTATAAAAATAAAATGATTATTGCTAAATATTTGTTAAAAAGTGAAAATAAGACAGAAATGAATATCATATGCTGACATTCGAGGATGAAATGATTATTTTCTTTTTAGCCTTATTATATTGCTTGAACTTAGTTTACATTAGAGTTTCTAATTTATCTTGAACTCTTCTGTCCAAACAAAAAGCATTTAGTATAACAGAAAATCCAAATTCAGATATTGTTCCAAATGATGCAGACTGATTTTCATTGTAACTCTGGGTCAATAGATCTATTTCTTCAAAGTCAGCAAAAATGCAACAAATTGCCAACAAATTCAGGCATCCATTTATGTATTAGACAAGTTTTTAATGAGTGAGTTTTGGTTCATTATTTATTTGCCCTCAAATATCCCACAGAGTTATACTTAAACAGCTTTTGAAGGAGAGACTGGAGTATACATAATGAGTTGACCTAATAATTTAGAAATTATTTGGAAGTATGACTCAAAGCGTTTGTCATTTCAGATAAACCATTTCCCTTCTTTGCTAGGCATAAATGAAATTATTAAACATATAATAGCATAATATTTTCTATGTAAGGATATTGCAAAACTGAAAAAAAAAATCTAACCACACCCATGGCTTTGAGGAGCTCCTGGATTCAGTTCTTAGAGAAGTCAAATAATAGACATTATATGCAGTCTACATTAAGCCCAGTTCTATAGCTTAACAAGTCTCACTGATACCTTAGCACTAAAGATCAATTTAATTTTAAGTAACTGCTCCTTAAGGGAGCAGTCAGCATTATTTGTTGCATTAAGCAAACCAAAGTGAGGAATGTTTCTGTAACTTACCATATATTTGGATTTAACTGCAGTTGGTGGTAGGAGTCAAAGTCATCTCGCAGGATAATGCTGTCACTATGTATTTCAGCTACAAGAAAAAGGAAGTATTTAGGAAAGAAATATACTACAACAGTATAGTTAGCTAAACACAAGTGTCAACATGCTGTATTTATGAAGAATAATGTATTTTAAAACTAAATTTTAAATGAGCAGTTGATTATATTTGCTTTGTCCCTCAAACTACTAAGGGACAAGGGTAAACAGCTCTGCAGTTTAGACACCTAGAAGTTGGGAAAACCAAAGACCCCAAAAGGAAACCTATGAAGCTGTCACTAGGCAGGGGAGGCAGGAAGGCCAAATTCAGCACCAACCTACAAGGAGAGGCTATACGGGACTTGTCTTCCATCAGTATGGGATGGCTGTGTCCCTACCCAAATTTCATCTTGAATTGTAGTTCCCATAATCCCCATGTATCGTAGAAAGGACCCGGTGGGAAGTAACAGAATCATGGGGGCAGTTACTCTCATGATGTCCTCGTGAGAGTGAGTTCTCACAAGATTTGATGGTTTTTGTTTTTGTTTTGAGTCAGAGTCTCGCTCTGTTGCCCAGGCTGGAGTGCAGTGGCACGATCTCGATCTCAGCTCACCGCAACTTTCGCCTCCTGGGTTCAAGCAATTCTCCTGTTTCAGCCTCCCGAGTAGCTGGGATTACAGGTGTCCACTACCACGCCTGGCTAATTTTTATACTTTTAGTACTGACGGGGTTTCGCCATGTTGGTCAGGCTGGGTCTTGAACTCCTGACCTCAGGTGATCCACTTGCCTCGGCCTCCCAAAGTGCTGGGGTTACAGGCTTGCGCCACCGTACCCGGCTGAGATTTGATGGTTTTATAAGGGACATTTCCCTCTTTTGCTTGGCACTTCTTGCTGCCACCATGTGAAGAAGGACGTGTTTGCTTCCCCTTCTGCCATAATTGTAAGTTTCCTAAGGCCTTCCCAGCCATGCTGAATTGTGAGTCAATTAAACCTCTTTCCTTTATAAATTACCCAGTCTTGGGTATGTCTTTATTAGCAGCATGAGAATGAACTAATATACCCATATTTCAACATATACTCATCCATGGCTTCCAAGAGATTGCCCAGACAGTGTCAGTGTCTAACTCACTTTAAAGCATGGAATTGGATAGAACATTCTGGCTATTCATTGTCAGCCAAAATTGCTGTAATCTAGTGATCCATTTTTTTCTTCCCTTTCCCCCTATCCTTCTTGCCCTGGCTTGCTTTCTCTCCTTCCTTATATTTACTCATTTTTATTCAAAGTTTTTAAATTTGTTAACTTTTTTTCTCTTTCAGAACTGCAAAAGAGAATTTATCTATATGAATAAGTAAAATTCCTAAATAAAATCAATTTAGAAGTCAGGAGGAATGCCAGGAAGCCATACATGGTTTTAAATATATTATCACTACACATTTGAGATATATTGAATATCTATTTTTAAGTTCTAGAAGAACTTCAGGCATGTCAAGCGCGATATTTTCATCAACTGTAGAGTTCATATTTTCGCTGAATAGATGATGAATAAGTAAAATCACTTTCACGGCCAGTTACAATGTAAGTGTGCTCATTTTAAAGGTTGTGTGAGAAATGATAATTATTTCTATTCATGTTGTAAAAATTAATTTAGTACTTTAACAATGCTCTCATCTGATTCATGGTTTGCTTAGGAAGTTTGTTTCAGCTACTATAACTTCTTTGAGTCTTGACAATTTTGTTTGAAGTAGCTAACAGACTATCTTTTGGAAAAATTAAAATAATATTATCTGATTAACAAAAATATCTCACAATTTTTTCTTTTAAAGGTGATACTTTGTTTTTTTAGGCTCACTCAAATGTAATTCTCTGAACTCACTGGGTAATTAAAATCACTTCCCAATATCAGGAATCATACTTTCACATTCTCTTTGGTGACATCCCCAACCCATGGCAGTCCTTGCCTCCTTTATACCAGGTATGCCAGCAGGCAAGCACATAATGAAGTCATGGAAACCAGTGAATCAGCATGTACTGAGAGGACTGGATGCTCAGACTCGAAGCCCTAGGCATGAGAACAGGGAGAATATGGATATACACTGGAGAGAATGCTGTGATGTATTCTGTGCATGGAGTGATTTAATGATTCCTCTGAGCGATGAGATGCAGTGCCTCAGATGCCTACAGGGTACAGCTCTCTCAGATACCCAATCTGGGCGAGACTCGGCTGGGCCACTGCGGGTCACCAGCCTGTCTTGGCTGCCAGAAGGCATGCTTCTAAGCGCTTGCATTTGTCTGCCAAGTAAGAGGAGCCCCAAGCTGTAGCATTACATAAAAGTAGAGCTTCTCAAGGCAGATTTTCCAAAGAGGAAAAATAAATTAATTGGGTTTATAGGTTGAAAGGAAAAGCCCAAGAGACAAATAACTGACCTACCTGGAAAGTCCCACAGTGAGAGACATTTGAAAAGGCTGCAACCAGCTAGGATGATTTCTTTTTATTCTTATTAAATACTACAGTGTAGGAAATTGCTTTTAAAATAAGTCCTCACTGACACAAATGAGAAAATTAATGCTTAAAGATCACTTGCTTTCTAGAGACATTTTTATTTACAAAGGCAATGGGTAAGCCTCACTGGATACCTGCTTGTGTATTGATTTACTTCCAAACACCACTATACTATTTACCATACACTTTATGAACACAAAATCATTTAATCCTTATATCAACCCTGTGAGGTAGGTACTATTCTTAATTCTACTTTGCAGATAAGAAAACTGAGGCACAGAGAGGTTAAGTAACTTGCTCTACATTATGTAGCTAGCAAGTGGTAAAAGTGAGATAAACCCAGGTAGTTTGGTTCAAGAATCTGTGATCCTAACCAGTACACACCCTGCCTCAAGAACTGTGGACCACTAAAAGCATGACATTATGGAAAATCCATGGTGCCATTTTAAGAAGGAGGTATTTATCTAAACAGTCTCATTTCAATTTTTTTTTTTAAAGAAACAGGATCTTGCTCTGCTGCCCAGGTTGGAGGACAGTGTCTCAATCATAGCTCACTGCAGCCTTGAAATCCTGGTTTAAATGATCCTCCCATGTCAGCTCCCAAAGTAGCTAGGACTCCAGGTGCATACCACTACACCGACTAATTTTTAACATTCGTTTGGTACAGATCTCAAATCCTAAATGACTTCAATTCTTCTATATTCATGGCTTCTTACTCACTAGCTCTATGCTCTAATATTTATGATGGGCATCTAGTATTATAAGGGACTCTGGGGAAAATTCAGCATTAGAATGCAAAAGCTTACACTCAATAGGATCTCAGGGCTGAGGGTACTAACAGGTGCGAAAGTTCCTGCATGAGCCCCCAGCTGGGCAACATGAACATTTCCTCAAGGAGGTTCTGTATTCAAGTATAATCTGTATCCAAGTCTAATTTCAGTGAATGATCAGTGACCAGAAAGGACAGCTTCCTCACCTCTGTAACATCTGCTCACATAGCCAGAAGAGCCAAACAAATAGATCAGGTGCTAAGGTTAATGACATCAGAGTCTTAAACACTTACCTAGATGTGGGTGCATAGTGGCCTCTGTTGGAGCTGAATCAAGAGAGGAAAGAAGAAAGACAACTGATCAGGAATGAAAGCAAAATCCAGTAATAAACAGTCACAATACAGTTACAAAACTTAGGTCACATTAAGCAAATCAAATGGCTACAGACTTTTTCATCTTTTTAGGAGTTTCTAGAACTCTTGAAAAAATAGAATACAATAAGTTTAATGATCTTGTATTTTGTGCCAACGCTTATTGGTTAAATCAGAGAAGAGTTTCACAAAGATTCACTGAATCGTTGACTCTAATTAAAGATTTTCTTGAAACAAAAGGAATACTTGCCAATTAATCAATAATGAATAACAAAACCCTGGCACAATGATATACATTCTCTCACTAGTATCACAGTGCATATGAACAAGCCAAATCTGAAGCTTCAAGGAAAACAAGGGTTTATTTGCAAACTAGCTGGAAAAGGAGGAAAATTTATGTTGAAATTGAAACTTTGAAAATACAAATTAATAACGGTTTTACACACGAATTTCCTAACGTGAACTGTGTCTCCAGAAGATTTTAACTGTAATTTTCAGTATCTTCTAAATTGTCTGCAAAAACCTACAAGAAAAATTTGAAGAATGCCTTGTTGATGTTAATTGTTTTAGACTTGCTTTTCAATTTATCCAATATTTCTGTGAATTCCATGTTAATAATACTATGCTGACACAAGAATAATACTTGGATATAGTTTTGAAACTGATGTTTTTGCATTAAAGGTAAATCAGCTCTTCTAATAAAAATGAAAAATTTGTAAAGGTGGATCTGGACATTAAAGGAAAATGATTTTTTGATACTCAATTCAGTTACTGGAAGATCTTTAAGTAGGTAAGAAACACTTGGGTATGTGGATCTACTTTTCAACTGTCAATTTTATGAACTCTTAATACAAGCCCAATATTGCTTAAGATGTGCTATAAGTGTAAGGTACATACTAGATTTTGGAGATTTAGTACAAAAAATGTAAAATATCTCATTAGTAGTTTTAAATTGACCACATTATATCAAAATGTTTAATATTTTACATATTCTGTTAATAAAATACATTATTAAATTAATTTCATCTATTTCTTTCCGGTTTTTAGATGTAGCTACTAGAATATTTAAAATTGCACATGGGGCTTACATTATACTTCTATTACACAGTGCTGAACTACAGCTAGGAGGGACATTTGCACTGTATATCAATTAGGAAATCATTATCAAGTAGGAGAGGTGGAGTTACAAAAGGAAGACTGAGTCACTCAGAGAGAACATAAAGTATAAAGAGAGAAGTGAGGCTGAGAGCAGCAGCTAATGCCTATAATCCCAGCACTTTGGGAGGCTGAGGCAAGAGGATTACTTGCGGCCAAGTGTTCAAGATCAGCCTGGGCAATATAGTAAGATACCTCGTCTCTACAAAAAAACATGAAAAATTAGTTGGGCATGGTGGTGCAGCCTGTAGTCCTAGCTACTCAGGAGGCTGAGGCAGGAGGATCACCTGAGGCCAGGAGCTTGAGGATGCAGTGAGCTAAAAATGCACCATCACACTCCAGCCTAAGCAAGAGAGTGAGACCCTGTCTCTAAATACATAATAAAAAGAAAGAAGTGAAATGTGGAGTCAAATGTGTATTTAACGGACAGGTGGAAGAAGACGAGCTAGCAAAGGTGAATGAGTAAAAGTGCATTCCATTAAGGAAATAAGAAAAAGAAAGAGTTTGAAGAGCTAAGAGAGTTGAAGGAGAGGCCAAAATAATCTTAATAAAGCTGATATCTATGAAGAACACCCTGCTAGTAAGGCACTTTGCTAAGGAGTGTCTATAGATGAACTCAGGGATTTTGGCCTCAGAGTCTAGACTCAACTACTGTGCAAACTGCTCCTTCTAGAAGGTTAGCTGCAAAGGTGAGAAATGAGATCTTACATGGAGATGAGGACCAAAGGGTTTTTTTGTTTTGTTTCTTAAGATATGACAGTTTACCATGCCTAATGTTAGCTATATTGCAAAAGGAATTCTCTGTATTGATGTTATAAAGTGTTAAGAAGAAAGGAAAAACACCTGTCTACACAATATGGAACTTCAAATTATTTCACAGGTTTTGAAATAAATTGGTTAAATTAAATGTAGGAAAAGTTATGACAATTATTAATTAGAAATATTTACCATGCAATACAATGGTTAGATATGTATAACGAAATATCTGCAGAAATATTGTTGCCTACTTTACATTAAATGATTGGGTGACTAAGGCCTCAACCCAATAAAGGGAATAAGTTATAAAATGCTTTACTTTAAATTGTTTATTCAAATGGACATCTACCTTTGCTAAACTATTTGGGCACATGGGAGCTTTCACTGAAACACCTACATCACATTTTAGAAAGACCCACTGAGTCAGAATCTCTGAGAGTGGAGGCTCAGAAGTTGTATTTTTTAAAACCTCCTTGACTGATTCTGACGGAAAGCCAGATTTAAAATTCACAGGTTTAAACAACACAATCCACTGTTTATTTTTATAGCATGCTGAACTGTTCTCTGTATTAAGTACTTATCTTTGCTCTGAAGAAGAAATAGGCTCCTCAAAAGCAGAAAATACGTCCACCCAAGATATCAGCCAAAGCTGGTAATAGTGTCTCAATAAATAACAAATTGATTTGAAAGCTACTTCTTAGTTGTAATATATTTTATGATATTTCAGAAAATAATTGAAGATCCAAACCATTAAAAAATGACAGAATAGACACATAACATTGTCCAAAGGTCCTTTATTATAAGTGGTCTGGGGAGCTTCAACACCCAGTCAGTATTTACCTGGATTTAATTTAACTCAACAAATTTACATCATATTGTAAATCACTAGTTACGAAGACTTGTTTTAATATATTTTAACAAAAATGTCCACTCTCTGAGATAACTAAACATTATTTCCTCAAAAAGAGAAACGTGTTTAGTATGCAAAACTTAATGAAAGGAAAAGTACAAATTTTCTTGAGAAAGATTCACACATATGTAGTTTAAAAATGGGCCAAAAGCTAGTAAAGTACTGCGCCTGGAAGTTTATTTTAATCATTTCTCAATAAGTGACCATATCAATCTAGTTTTATGTAGTCTAAACAAATTTTCTAAGCCTGTAGGAAGTTCACCATCTTTTCACATTTACTGAGGTAAATGCACCACAGAAAAATTAGAGTAGCCTGAGGAAGAATGATATAGTTCAACATTATTTAGTATACTCCCATTTGGATAGTACCTGCCTTGCCTCATACTAGTGACTATGAGTGAATTATTAAGTTCTTATATTATGTGAACTTGGCATAAAGGCCTTTACTCTTTCCTTTATTAAATGCTTGCTAGACAGGTCCTCATTTGTCAACTCCAAGTCTACCTTTCCTGTTCCTCTACCATTGAACTAGTTCTAGATTGAATCATTGAATTTTTCTAGATTGCTCCTATGTTTTTATCTCAACATTTTATTGGTCTGTTACTGATATTCTGCCTCTCCCAGGACCCTAGAATGCCCTACCCCACCTTGCATCTTGCCCAGTTTCTCAGCTCCTTTGAATCTAAAATTGCATGATTAAAATCTAGCAATGACATAAAATTGTCAAATGGCTTAAACTAGGGAGTTTTGGTTTCTGAGGATGAGAGACAACAGAAATTTCTTAAAGAAGTAGGTTTTGGTTTTGGAGAAAGAATAGGATGGAACACCTTTAACAGAAGTGTAAAAGATATCACAGTTTCTTCCAGGTATTTCTGTGGTAGTGATAAGAAGATCAGGTCAGACGACCAAAGGTGTGCACAGAGGAAGATGCACGAGGGATGGTGCTGCTTGTCAGAGGACACTAAATTGAAGAGAGAGGAACATAGGCTGGAGTCATTGTGTACCCACAGAGATCACTGTGGGGAAGCTTCATAATATGGTCCTATTTTAGTTTCATTGGTGACACCCATGAAACTATATGTAGAGGCTGGAAGGAACTTACGGAAAGATAAATGATTTAATAAGGAATCAAGTATTTGTATAAATCAAACTGAATTCCTACATTTTTTCAGAAGTGAATATTTTTTCTATAAGGTAGGATGCTCAACTAGGAATGAATGTTCAGCTGGGATGAATCTAGGAATATCTAATTCTGTTAAGAGTTCCCTGTTATAAATTGCATGTGAATGTGTTTGTGTTTCAATGAACTTTAAATCTCATTCAGAATAACCATACATCTCTGTAATCTTTATCCAGAAATACAATGCCATTGAAATTCACAAACATTACAGAAACTATATCCTTTTTTGTAAAGCTTGATCAAGTTCAAATAACTAGACTTAATTGGAAATTGACCTTAGGTATATCATGATAACTTAAAGAGTAAGCCAAATGTCCTCAGACTGAATTAACTTACTTAAAACCACAGATAAAATATAAAAAGTTACACAGGTAAGTTAAAATGAAGGTTCTACTTTGCCTAAAAAACAAGTAAAAGCAAGCCAACAGAATGGAGGAATTACAATAGAATCTCACTAAAATCACCAGGTTTTCTAAAAGCTTTTTTTCCAGCAAGGGATTCAGAAAGAAAGCCTAGCCTACTTTGACTTGTTTTTAGTTGAAAAAGCCAAACTTCGGCCGGGCGCGGTGGCTCAAGCCTGTAATCCCAGCACTTTGGGAGGCCGAGACGGGCGGATCACGAGGTTAGGAGATCGAGACCATCCTGGCTAACATGGTGAAACCCCGTCTCTACTAAAAAGTACAAAAAACTAGCCGGGCGAGGTGGCAGGCGCCTGTAGTCCCAGCTACTTGGGAGGCTGAGGCAGGAGAATGGCGTAAACCCGGGAGGTGGAGCTTGCAGTGAGCTGAGATCCGGCCACTGCACTCCAGCCTGGGCGACAGAGCGAGACTCCGTCTCAAAAAAAAAAAAAAAAAAAAAAAAAAAAAAAAAAAAAAAAAAAAAAAAGAAAAAGCCAAACTTCTTTAAAACTATCAATACAAATTGGTAGCAATTTTTACTAGGAAAGTATTGATAAATGAGAATCTACTTAATTTCATAAGTCAAATCCCTCTTGAGAGCAGAGCAGTTAAATGAGAAAAAAATGAAACTTTAAAGTTTTCAGCATAATACAATCTTTTCATACTAGATAAGTAAACAAATGTTCTTATGAGTGTCAAAACCACTCATAAATGTGTACTTATGATTTCTTTTCCAGATTCTTTTTGATGTTTGTGATAGTGCCATTTAACAGTTATTTGTCCTCCAAATTCTCTCTCCAGTGGGGCCTATCCAGATGATGTTTTGGAAAAATACAAAGATTTAGATCAGCAATGGTATGCTTCAGCAACATTCTAAGTCTTTCCTTAGCCAAGCATTTTCCTAGATGCTTGAGTACTATTAAGTGACCTGAAGATTACATATGTATTTTACTAAGATGTCACAGACTATGCAAAGAGGAGAAAAATAGATTTTTAAAATTAATAAGCTTAAACATGCTAAGAATAAAAGTAAACAATCATTGTTTTTGGAAGGTACTTCAAAGTTTGAAAAAAATAGATTGCTTATAGAACTTCTTTTTTTAAAAATTCAATTGTACTGTTCTTGAAATGATTTATCACCATAAGTTAGCAAAAGAAAGAGACTGGAACTGCCTTGAATGAACACAAGAACTCTGTACTAATGCAGATTCGATAAAGATAATTATTCAAAAAATAGTGAGCGTGAATGATTATTACATAGAACAGCCATGAAAAGACCCAGTTCATAAGATAAGCAATTCATATCACAAGGCTTGATTGAGCCTAACATGAAAGCAAGTAAATTCAGTACCAAAAGTTTCAAAGGAATAACATGCTTCTTGGTCTCTTTAAACAAGGTTACTATTTTTTCACTTAAAATGAAAGCAGAAAAAGTGCATGCAGATACTTTTTTGAATAAATGATGGAAAGCTCTTAGCTCATATATGTTAACATGTCTCTGTGTTGGAGACAGTTCTAGCCAGAAGAGTTGTAGGTCTTTTCCCAAGGAATATCTTTGGGAAAGGTGAAAAATTATCTTTAAAAACTCACTATTTTCACTCAGTGTGAATTAATCTGGCCTTCATCGCACTATGAGAAGAACCACTTTTTACTCACTTTTTAAATTTTAAAGTGCAACTAATGTATTGCTTGTCATTAGATAGACTTACTTTGTGAACATTACTTTAATTTACTAAATGTATTTTTGTCTCCAAAATTACCTCCAATTATTTAGCGCATCTCACAGATTATAATGAGTGGCTTATCTTTATGACAGTTTCTCTTGCATTAGCATCAGCTAAGCTTTGCACACAGAAATGAAAGTTAGAACATCTCTGTAAACTAAAACAGGCAGCAAATATCTCCACATTAGCTTCTGTGACTACATTTGGTTATTGGTGCTCACAGTCATATTTTTCTTAATAACATTTTAATAGCTTAAACTATTGGGCCTTTCAAAATAAATATTATAAACGTGGATCCTTAGATGGTATCTCAATATTAAATTGAAGCCTAAATTCCTCCCATCATCAATTCAATTTGTCCAGGAGACAAATTACATGCTAAAAGTTAAAAAAAAAAAAAAAAAAGCTTCATTTCTTAAGAAGCATTTCTGTGCATATGCTCTTTCAAAAGTTGAACGTGCCAGAATCTCATAGATCACAGCAGCCTGAAGTAGGCATATTAGAAAGAATGAGGTCGTGTTTAATTCCCCCAAAGGTTATTTTCTTGACAGATGTGTTTTTTTCTTTCAACTGACTTATTTTGAATGGAAATTTTAAAGTAATCATCTGACTCCAAATGACAGTAGTACTAATAAATTTCAGCCAACTTGTTGAACAAATTACTCAGTGCAAAGAATGGAGATGTAAATATGTGGAGCAGAAAAACGAAAAGATGCCTAAAAATGAATTGGGGAGGTGGTAAATGAGCTTTGAGGTAATATTATTGATTACTTAAAAAAAAAAAAAGCCTTTGGGTCAGACAAGCATTATATATAGATGGCAAGCAATTCTTCCAAATACAGGTATTATGTTACGGGGACTATATCTCCTGAATCATTTTAGAATTCAAAGGCCCTAGGTAGTTTTGCCTCAGGTATCTCCTCACCTAATTTGAAATTCAAATGTATTAAACTTCCAAAGCTAAATATGACAAATTAGACATGGGCTCTGAAGTTAGCATTTAATGAGCTATGAACCTAGACTTTCATCTCCCCAGGAATAATTTCTTTATTACTTTTTGTATTTTATTGCAATAAAGCACCATTTGACCTTCAAGTATGATAATTAAGCTTCCAAAAATGTTATAAATTTAGAGTGAAAACAGTTCTCCCTGTGTTCAGGAACATACTTATGATCAGTATAAAAGATTACTTAATATTCAGAGACAGCTAAATTATACACAGAACCAGCAATATTAGGGATTATTTTTCTCTTCCTTCTCTTTGATTTTCCACCTCAACTTGTGTCTCATAACAATTTATCATCTTTCATATTCTAAAATAAATGAAATAGGAGCAAAATGAAAATATATCTTTATAACCTGCAACTGGGAGATAGAGAACTCTTTCAGGTAAGATTCCAATAGGAGCTGTAAATAATGGGGCCTTAAACATTAAAAATTATGGCTTATTGTCTTACCATGCTCATGTCCCCACCTTTTCTGGGGAGATATCCATACATTTTTCAAAAATTTGCTTATGATATAAATAAAAGTTTTAAGTGAAAAATCAGAATGCAAAACAGTATCATTTGAATTGTTGGTACATTTTTATATTTATATTTATTTATATTTTGAGAGAGTGTCTCGCTCTGTGGGCCAGGCTAGAATGTAGTGGCACATCTTGGCTCACTGCAATCTCGACCTCCTGGGCTTAAACGATCCTCCCGCCTCAGCCTCCCAAGAAGCTGGGACTACAGGCATGCAGCACCAAGACCAGTAATTTTTTTTTTTTTGGGGTAGAGACAAGATCTTACCACATTGCCCAGGCTGGTCTTGAACTCCTGAACTCAAGCAATCCACCCGCCTCAGCCTCCCAAAGTGCTGGGATTACAGGCATGAGCCACCACGCCTGGCCAAATTTTAATTTTTAAAAAATCCCAGACCTTTGAGAACTTGAAGAGATGAAGTTCATCAATGGAGCAGATGTCAGAAATGCAGGTATAAATTGACCCAAAACCTGAGAATGTATGGCTTTTAAGTAACACTCAGAGGTTGAAAAGAAAAATCATAAGGCTCAAAATAGGAAGGAGGAGGAAGAATTGGAGAAGGAAGAAACCTTGTTGCTAACATCAGCAGAAATTGCTAGAGATTTACCAATGTCTATTCTCCTTTTACTTCTTTATTTCTCAGCCTCCCCTATAGCTTCCTGTGACAAAGGAATTAAGCTCTGCCCATATGAGGTGAGCAGAAGTGACTAAGGTAACTTTCAGGGCTGGGTGATGCCCTAAAGGAATGGGCATGCTTCCTTGGCCCTTTCCCTTCCCTGCTGTAGGAGGTGGTGAGTGCTGGAGCAGCCAGCTTGGCTCCGAGATATGGAAGCTACATGCTGTGCACAGCAGAACCACTCTGCCAGCCCTAGACCACCCATCCTCAAACTGGTTTATGACTAAGAAATAAAATTCCAGTCATTTAACCCACCGACATGTCGAAGTACTTTGCTTAGTACCTCAAGTACATAGAAGCTTAATTGATACTCAAACTACAATAGTTAATTTCTCATGGGTGAGGAATTAACAGCCTTTTGGGGAAAAGTTTCTTCTCTTTATCTCAGTCATAATCTTAAGGGCGACAGTAGCTATTAGAGTTGATCAAACTGCAAATTCCTGTGAGTAGAGAGACTCTATCTTGAATATCTCTGCATTCCCAATGCTGAGCACAATGTCTCATACATGGCAGTTCCAAATATGCTAGTTGAATGGATTCTGATAAGATCAGCAAGCAATATTACTAAAACCATTGTTGTTAGAAAATTATAATCATCTTCTATGTTCCTTTTCTTCCTTATTGCGTGTACATATGTCATCTTCTTCCTTTATTTTTCTTCATATTTCTTTTCACTTTCCTTTACATACCTAAGGATGAACTGTACAATCTGTCTTGCTCTAAGATAGACTTAAGGCAGTTTACAAAAAAGGCAGACAGCTGAACAAGACAATAAAGGGGGGGAAATCAAAGATGACAAACGAGGGTGGAAAAATAATACATGCCGTGTTGAGATATGTATGCAAGATGCATGCCCCTCAGGACTTCAATTTGGTTCTCAAGCCATAAAGTTACAGAAACAGAAGAGTTCATAACTTTAAAGAACACATATTGTTCAGGAGAAGGACAGTTATTGCAGGTACACAGACTGTACACAAGTTTCTTCTGTAGTTTCTCATAGAGGGCCCTGAGCAATAAAGCAAACATCATTTCAAATACCATCTATCCAACTCTGAGTTTTGTTAAGCTACTCCTAGTAAAGTTCATCAGTGAAAAAGAGTGTACAATACCTAAATAAAGATGATATAGGAGGACAGACTTGAGCTGGATCTTTAAGGATGAGCACAGCTTCATCAGTTAGACAGCAGAGGAGGTATTGAGGAAGGTACACTGGGGAAAGGAGTTGGCATACATGAGCCACAGTGATAGGGTCAGGATGGCATCTCTGATGAAGGAAGTACTTATTCCAGCTGAAATAGAGAGTCTGGTGTCAGGTGAGGGTGATGGATGTGGAGATGAGGTTGGAGAGAGAGAGGGGTGGGACAGATCAGGGAAGTCCTGAAAGCCAGGCTAAACTGGGGGGAAATAGAGGGCAGTTATAGGGTTTGAGGCCAGGAGCATTTTGATCAATGTGTGAAAGGCCTGAATAAAAAAAAATGGCAGTAGGTATGGAAAGAAAAGTGTTGGTTGAAGAGATATTATGTAAATTGGCCTTAGACACACCGGGTATAGACATGGATGACAAAAAGGAATGGGCAAAGAAATGTGTTACCTAGAGCTCTGTTTAGTGACTGGGGTGATTATGAAGGTGCTAACCAGAACTGCAACAGAGGGGTACAGATTTGGGAGGAAGGAAAGTTCAGTTTAGAATATATTGAGTTCACGGTACCTAAACGACACCCAAATGTAGTGTCCAGTAATAGTAGTGGGAGCTAGTATCTACAGAGTATGTGCTAGCCACTATGCTATGCACTTCATCACGATATAATCCTCACAATCTTATGGTGTTCCTTCTGGGCACAGAATATTATACCAGTTCTTAGGAATGGTATGAAGTGGTCAAAAAAGTTGATACTATCCCTTTCTCTTTTCTACAGATGAGAGAATTGAGACTCAGAAAGATTACATGGCTAGAAAGTGCCAGAGCAGAAATTCTAACTCAAGAGTATGCAGGTGACTGCAAATTTTATGCTCCCAATCATTTTACCTTCTTGACTCTTTGTATAAGCATCAAGCAAGTGGAGAGTTAGGGAGATGAAAATTATAGGTGTGAGTAAGTTCAACAGGGACAATATAAAAGCACAAAAAGAAGGCCGAGCATGGTGGCTCAGGCCTGTAATCCCAGCACTTTGGGAGGCTGAGGCGAGTGGATCACAAGGTCAAGAGATTGAGACCATCCTGGCCAACACGGTGAAACCCCATCTCTACTAAAAATCTGCCGGGTGTGGAGGCGGGCACCTGTAGTCCCAACTACCCAGGAGGCTGAGGCAGGAAAATTGCTTGAACCTGGGAGGCAGAGTTTGCAGTGAGCCGAGATCGCATCATTGCACTCCAGCCTGGTGACAGAGTGAGAATCCTCTCAAAAAAAAAAAAAAAAAAAAAAAAAAAAAAAAAAAAAATTGCAAAAAGAAGCCCAACCCCAGAATGTATGATGTGGGAAGAAGAACAACTCATTATGGAAACTGAGAAAGAAAAGAGAAGTCAGGTAGGGTGAGGATCCGAGTCCTCTGGATTAGTTGGCACCCTAGTAGGTTATTGGTGACCTTGAGGATGATGGTTTCCAGGGAGTGCTGGCGGTAGAGGCCAGACGGCAGGGTTAGGAGGAAAGCCTGGCGACACCACTGCTCTTTCAAGAAGCTGGAGTATAAGAAGGAAACACGGCCGGGGGTACTGGAAATTCAGGATGAAATACTTGTGAAAGTAGCAGTGGCTTCAGCATATTTAAGCACAGAGGAGGAGGTGGCTACTGAAGAGGAAGACACTGAAGCTATGAGAAAGAGAAAGCACAATTATTGGAGCAAGGCCTTAAAGGAGATGAGAGGAACACCATTCCACTAAGTTTATATTTTTCTGCAAATGTGTTTTGGTCCTTCTCTTCTGGGTTTGCATTAGTAAATCTGTACTATAAGCATCTTAGCAATGGGATGGGAGACTGCCTTATGTTGCCACACACCTCCCCTGGGGTCTGGTACAGTGTTTCACATATGCCCACTGGGGATACAGCACAATATATATTAATACCAATGAACTCCAACTCTTAAAATCTTGATTATAAAAAAAATCTATATTAATTTTTACATGAAACAACTGAATTTTCACATGTGCATTAAAAATAATGTGGATTAATAAATTGGATGAAATAATATTTCACGCCAAACAAAATTATGAGTTATGTATGTTTGTAACAGCTTTGCTCTCCCTCCCCAAGTGATTGTATAGGTCCAGATTTGGTCTTTGTCCTTCAAAATATGGAGGAATCAAGCAGGTTATACAGCAGCATGTGTAGAAAGAATTCTTCCATGGGCACCCAAAATAACTCAATGCAAAATTCTTCTTGGGCATAAATCTAGGAATTTTGACTTTGGACTAGATAAAGCTGTCAAGTGGGAATGTATATAGCACTCAGAACTGAAAAGAAGGCTGTTTAAATCTATGTTCAATCACCTTGGGATAAACAGCACCAGTCCAAAACACCATTCTTTAGGAAATCAAAAGAATAATCAGACCCACCCCCAGAGTCACTAGCAAGAAATTTTACTATGGTCATGTGAATCAGCTCTTTGTCATTCCCCTTAATATGCTTGTCTTCAGATCACTTAGGGATACTTTCTGCCTGCCATAGCCCCAGGAGGGCTTTAGTTTCTCGCTTTGTTGGGTAGTTTGTAAGACCTTGAAGCAAGATCGGGGGGTCCTGGATGGTCTTCCCTGATCCTGTTAATTCAGTTCTCTTTGTTTATAAATCACAAAGCCTAGGGATGTCATGAACAGGAGCTGTAACCACTGAAATGAAATATAAGCTGCAAAATAGCCAAGGGGAGCACAGATGTCTTTGACTAGCAAATGCTTAACACTGGGCACATTCAAGTGAAATACATCAGTATTTATTTTTCTTTTCAGCAATTAAAGTAGATATGTTAAAACCCAATTCTAACAATGAGAGAGAAACAAGTCTGAATTAATAAAGACTTTGCATTTCAGGGTATTGGAAAGATATTTAGTAATATAAACTGTTGAATAACCAAGGATAGCCAAGAGAAGATTTTGGTAGATCTGATCTACAATTTTTACAATATTTGGGTATAAAGTTACACTTAAAGTGCTAAAAAATATCAAAGGAGGTTAAACACCCCATTCACTTTATGGACTTGCTTGTTAAACTCTCCTCTTCCCCTCTCCATCTCACAGTTTAAACTTTCACCAATCCTTAATACAAATGATTTAAAAATTGCAAAGAGTTTGCATTTGGGATGAAGCATATATGCTGCCTACCACCATGATCCAAGGGCCCTTAGAGAGCACAGCCACACTTTCTACCACTCACTGTTCTAAGAGTGATGAACAGCTGAAAAACTGCTAAGCTGGCAGAAAAAGCAGTCAAGGTTTTCTGCGCCAGCTGTAAGCCTGACCTCTTTCCTCCTGACATAAAACGTTTGCCTTTAGTTATAGCCACTTCCATCAACACAACAACAGAGAATTCCAGGGTGGTTTATAAATGGCACGCGCCCTTTGGGGGCACTACAGGGCATGACTGCTGTCAGGCCACTAAGCCTGCCATCTGGTCTTGCTAAATAATCAATGTGTGTGTTTGAAGAGGGTATGCCAAGAAGCCCACAGGCCAATGAATATACACACACACGATTATTTTCCCTGCTCCATCTTCAATGTGATGTGTGCATGCTGCTGGACCAGTGGCAGTAATGCTGATGCACTCACATCCTTTTTTCCTTAACTGTGTAGATTTAGGGCACCGAAGAGTATATGTGTTCTTTCCAAGGTTTTCGGGGAATTTAGGCAGTAGCAATAATCTTGTTTATTAGGGCTGTGGTTCCTGAGGGTTTTTAATGTTTAATTTTTTTTTTAACTTTAAGAATCTACTTGGTATAATCAAACCAACATTGGGCTGTGAGTCCAGAGACTGGAATTCTAGGCCTGCCACTCATGAGCACTGTATATTTTGTCAAGTTAACTTGTTTGGCTACATCACTAATCCACAGATAAGGAACCTATAGGTACATGATCACAGCATAAATTCAAATACTAGTCCTCATCCTAAGTCTATATATACCACACTCACATTAACATTTTCAATAGTACTCATGTGGCTCAGAGAGAGACGTATTAGGTCTGCAGCTCTTTTTAGGTAGTTCAGCAATAATTTCTGCAAAAAAACTGATTTCTCCTAGTTCCTTTCAAGTTTTTAGTCTATTCTGATACTGTCTCTATTCTTTGTTTTGGTCACCTCTAACAGTACTTCAAAAAACACCACGATGTTTATCTTTAAAATCACTTACTGACATTTCAGACAATTCCCCAGATAGTCACTGGGCTAACTCCTTTATCCCCTTCTTGATCTTTGTTCTAATGTCTCCTTCTCAGTGAGTCTACCTGCCTTACCTGCCAAATTGCAATCAGCCTCTTCCCCCTCCACCCAACTGTACGCTCTTTACCTGCTATATTTTAGTGGTCTACTTCCCCCTACAACACCTGCCACCTTCTAACATGGTACCACATTTAGTCATTTCTTATGTCTCATATTTACTGTCTGTCTCCTCTTCACTGCAATGTAGGCTTCATGGCAGCAGAGATCTTTGCTCTGTTTTTTGGCATATTCCAAGACCTAGCCTAGAACAGAGTCTGGCACATGGTAAGCATTAAGTAATTTTTGTTTAGTACTAAATATTGAATAATTTCAGTTCTTTTTGTTTTATAGCTAGTGAATTAACCTAAGCATCTTTTACTTTCAAAACAACTGAGGGTATACAGCCCAGCCAACCCTGCACCCCAGACTAAAGATGGGAAAACTCTAGCTCCTTGTCTGCACCATGACATGACAGCAGAACTCAGATGGGGATGTGTTTACGATTACTTGGAACCTCAGAGATATATTTAAAAAATCTCTAAACCTGTTCTATGTTCCAAGAACATTAAGGGGACTCCTTACAGCTTACATGAAAATCCATGAACAATTTTCAATGATTTTTAATATGTTGGTACATGTATTTTACAACCAGACATCAGTGTGAGCAACACTGCTAGTAGCAGCCACACTGCCTCATCATGGTCCATAGCAAACATTCAGGGTTAAAGATTTTTCAGTAAGGACAGTGATTTTTCAATTGTAAAATGTTTAAGTTGATCATTCAGCAAACATTTATTGAGTCTATGTTTCACACCAAGCATGATTAAACGTTAAAAAAACCAAAAAGTTAAATCATGGTTCCTGCCCTCAAAAAGCTCTCAGTTGGGGGAAATGAGTGTTTAAACAAATAATTATGACACAACAGAAACAGAGCATGTTAAGGGAGTCAGGCGGATCATATAGGAGGAGACATTGGAGTTATAATTCAGAATTTTCCTTCGATTCTTGAGAAGGGATTTATTCCCCTTGCCACGCAGACTCGTCCCTCCTCCTTCCTAAGTCTAACCCCATATGTACACTTTTTGGAGGAAATGTGTGCTATTTCTTTTTTTTTTTTTTTTTTTTTTGAGACGGAGTCTCACGCTGTTGCCCAGGCTGGAGTGCAGTGGCGCGATCTCGGCTCACTGCAAGCTCCGCCTCCTGGGTTCACGCCATTCTCCTGCCTCAGCCTCCTGAGTAGCTGGGACTACAGGCGCCCGCCACCGCGCCCGGCTAATTTTTTGTATTTTTAGTAGAGACGGGGTTTCACTGTGGTCTTGATCTCCTGACCTTGTGATCCGCCCGCCTCGGCCTCCCAAAGTGCTGGGATTACAGGCTTGAGCCACCGCGCCCGGCCATGTGCTATTTCTTTATAATACAAATAATGTAAGTTCACTGTAAACAATTTACAAAATAGAGATACATTTTTAAAAAATTAAACATTCATAATTTTTTTTTTTTTTTTTTTGAGACGGAGTCTTGCTCTGTCCCCCAGGCTGGAGCTCAGTGGTGTGATTCGGCTCACTGCAAGCTCCGCCTCCTGGGTTCCTGCCATTCTCCTGCCTCAGCCTGCTGAGTAGCTAGGACTACAGGCGCCCGCCACCGCGCCCGGCTAATTTTTTGTATTTTTAGTAGAGACGGGGTTTCACTGTGGTCTCGATCTCCTGACCTTGTGATCCGCCCGCCTCGGCCTCCCAAAGTGCTGGGATTACAGGCTTGAGCCACCGCGCCCGGCCAACATTCATAATTTTACCCCACTGATCTACTTATGCTTTTTATTTCATACAAACCAACCTTGAATAAAATTTTGCTTCAGCAAAATCCCTTCCCTTTATGATGTACTGAATCTGTGCTTTGCGCCAGGGACTCTGGAAAGTAAGGTCATACAAGTAAAGCCTGAATCCACACTGTGATTTGAATGTGTCCCCTCCAAAATTCAGGTGTTGCCAACGTGACAGTAGTAAGAGGTGGGGCCTTTAAGCTGTGATTAGGTCATAAGGGTTACTCCCCCTGTGAATGGGATTAAGGTCCTTATAAAGAAGGCTTCACGCTCAACTGGCTTGCCCCTTTGCCTTCCACCACGTGAGGACACAGCATTCCTCCTCTTAAGAGGATACATCATCAAAGCACCATCTTAGAAGCTTCAAGCAGCCTTCACCAGACAACCAAACCTGCCAGCACCTTGATTTTGAACTTCCCAGCCTTTGGAACTGTGAGAAAATACATTTCTGTTCCTGATCAATTACCGAGTCTGTGGCACTCTGTTATAGCAGCGCAAATAAGACAATCCACTTCTCTATGATTTCAAAGCCCTCGTAAAGGCTAAAATCCAAAAGTAAATCATGTCCACTAGCATTCTCTCCTCAGCCTCAATTGAGAAAAAAGTAGCCTCTGACATCCAGAACCTGGCCTGGCAATCCCTGCTGGGCCTTGGTGTCCTCCTATTGAACATAAACAATTTCACAGAACATCAGCTTCAGACAAGGTTACTCTGTGACCGTGATGAATCAAGATAGAGACACACCTATTTCTTAATCTTGTCTCAACACAGACACAACTTTAGCACTGTCCAAGTCACAAAGGTGCCAAGTACCCTCTCTCCCGGCTCGTAGGAGCGACTGCTGCTGCTTTATCAATTACAGCAGTAGCCGTGCTCTAGTCTGCCCTTAGGGTAGATTTATTGAGATACCTAACCACAGAATTGTTCCCACTTCCAGACAGCATCGAGTCCAGAGCAAAGCTCCACTTTCTTTTTTTTTTTTTTTTTTTGAGACGGAGTCTCACTCTGTCGCCCAGGCTGGAGTGCAGTGGCCGGATCTCAGCTCACTGCAAGCTCTGCCTCCTGGGTTTGCGCCATTCTCCTGCCTCAGCCTCCCGAGTAGCTGGGACTACAGGCGCCCGCCACCTCGCCCGGCTATTTTTTTGTATTTTTTAGTAGAGACGGGGTTTCACTGTGTTAGCCAGGATGGTCTCGATCTCCTGACCTCGTGATCTGCCCGTCTCGGCCTCCCAAAGTGCTGGGATTACAGGCTTGAGCCACCGCGCCCGGCCAGCTCCACTTTCTTAAACCCTACCTTAACCACCAAAGAGAGCCCAAATCTTTTCAATTTAATTTTTTAATTTTTATTTTTTACACAGAGTCTCACTCCGTCACCTAGGCTGGAATGCAGTGGCATGATTTCGGCTCACTGCTATCTCCGCCTCCTGGGTTCAAGTGATTCTCCCACCTCAGCCTCCTGAGTAGCTGGGACTATAGGCGTGTGCCATCATGTCCAGCTAATTTTTTTGTATTTTTAGTAGAGATGGGGTTTCACTGTGTTAGCCAGGATGGTCTTAATCTCCTGACCTTGTGATCCACCTGCCTTGGCCTCCCAAAGTGTTGGTATTACAGGCATGAGCCACCGCGCCCCGCCCAGCCCAAATCTTATAATAACAATTCCTTTCGTAACATCCTCTTCTTGAGATGCCCCATGGTTCCCCCATGGTTTGCCTTCTCCCACACTGCAACAAGCACTAAACCAACCTGTTTAACCTATTCAACTTCAACCAGGCGTGTTCTTGGTGGTGTTTGGCTGCAAGGCACTGGAAGCCTATAATAAACACACCCTGATCTGGAGAGAGAGAAAATCTATAATCCTTTTGTCTCTGGGTGCCTACCTCTCTCTTTCCCTATTTTTAAAAAATTTTTTTTAATGGACAAATAATAACGGTACATATTCATTGGATCCACAGCGTGTTCTCTCTCTCTCTCTCTCTCTATATATATATATATATATACACACACACACACACATATATAATGTATAGTGATATTTTTTCAAAGCCTCAATTTTAAACTGCCCAGGATTTATTTCTCATGTCACAGTAATCTGTCTTCCCTTGACCTCTTGACTCCAAAGATTGAGCAAGAAGCTTTCTGTGCTACAAAGCTGCCTCAGGTGGTCTCACCTCACCAAAACCACCCTCATTTTCAGCCAAATTGCCAATCGTCTACTTTTTTTTTTGTTTTTTTTTGAGGTGGAGTCTTGCTGTGTTGCCTAGGCTTGGAGTGTAGTGGCGCAATCTAGGCTCACTGCAAGCTCCGCCTCCCAGGTTCAAGCGATTCTCTTGTGTTCAGCCTCTTGAGTAGCTGGGACTACAGGCGCCTGCCACCACAGCTGGCTTTTTTTTTTTTTTTTTTGTATTTTTAGTAGAGGTAAGGTTTCACTATGTTGGCCAGGTTGGTCTCAAGCTCCTGACCTCAGGTGATCTGCCCGCCTCGGCCTCCCAAAGTGCTGGGATTACAGGTGTGAGCCACCATGTCCAGCCCAAATTGCCAATCACCTTCTGATTGTAAAATCTTAATGTCCTTTTCTATCCTCCATCCTCTGTTTGTCCTTGTTAGATATCTCTACCATGTTCAGATTTCTTCCCTCAGTTCCCCCAACCTCAGAGGCTTGCCTCTTCTCCAGAATTCCCTCTTCTTCCCACCCCTGCTCAGTCACTGGTCTTCCTCACTTGGCTGCTTCCTCCCTGCTCCAATCATCTCCCTAATGAATGCATTGCCTCCCCAGCATCAATAGGCTGATGGCTTTCAAATCTCCCTGGCTGCTCCAGCCAGTGACAGGCCCCCTTCTCAGCAGGCTGCTGGAGAACTCTGCAACTCCCTCACAGCCAACATGTGGAAGTGCAATTGATTATCTTTTCTTCCAAACACCTCTAACATTTTCTTCATTTCTTCTCTGTTCCTGGCATCAATGTCCACCCCGTCACCAAGGCCAGAAGTGACAGAGTAGCCCCAGATTTCCTCCCTGTCCTCACCCATACCCCCATACCTTCTCTAGGTCTCTCTAACATATCCCCTTCTTTCTGGCCTCCAAGATCTAATCACAGTAATACATATAATGTATAATGATCATGTTTTTTCAAAGCCTCAACTTTAAACTGCCCAGCATTTAGTTCTCGTTTCACAATAATCTGTCTTCCCTTGTCTGCTGTCCATCATCTGCCTTTAATCTGTCAACAACTCTGCAACACATTCCACCCCCAACCCCCATTAGGTTTTCTTTACTTGTTCTATCATTCTCCTGCTTCCTTCCCATCGCCTGCAGAACGCCTAAGTCCCTGAGCATTAACAGAAGGCCCTGCATGATCTTTTCCACTTACCTTTCCAGGTCTCATGGTTTAGCTGTAATGAGTTACTGGCTAGCCTCCTCTTTCTTGTCTATCAGACTATTGTAGTTTAATTGTTTGCTCATTCATTTGACAAACATTTAAGAGGTACATACTGTGCATCAGATATTGTGAGAAGCTTTAGAGATTCCATACTAAAAAAGCACAGCCCTTATCCTCAAGGAGCATATATCTCGTGGCAGACAAGGCATTGTGATGATGTTCTTATGACAACATGCAATAAACAGTTGTCAAATGAATGAATGCATGCACAAGTAAGTTGCTCTCCTTATGCCTTTGTTTCCTCATCTTCAAAGTGTAGATAATAATAGTTTCTTTTTCAGAGGGTTGCTGTGAAGATTAGATGAGTTTGTAGAGTGCTTGGAGTGGTGTCTGCACGTAACAGTGTTGACAGTGTTCCTACTTAACGTGCCTTGAGAATTCTGTAGAGAGTTATGTATGAGGGCTGTCTAGACCGGCTTGAGAGGAAGAGGGAGGGAATCAGAGATGTTTTCTCCAGAGGGAGGGAGTAATACCGTAAGCAGGGTCTGACAGCCCGAGTTAGACAGAACAAAAGAATGTAAAAGGATAGCCCAGGCAAAGAAAACTGGGAGAGTATAGGGTGCAGATAGCACCAGGATGATACAGTGAGGTGCATTCAGGGAGTTTTAAGGTAAAAATGAGAGGATGACAAGAAATGAGGTAGGAGAGACAAACTGAAGCCAGATTGTAAGGGATTTTCCTTCCATGTGTGATAAGCAGTAGGAATTTTACTATGAAGATAAACTATCGCTTCCAATTGAGATAGTGAAAGGTTTTAAGCAGGCAAATGAAAGCAGCATATTTCCATTTTAGAAAGCTCATTATAGCAGCTCTGTAAAGGCACCATGAAAATAGGAGCAGAAAAATCATGAAGGAGGATATTTGGCAGCTCCCAAAGGAGGCACTGCTGGGCCCTGATGTAAAGTGGGTCAATGAGAATGGGAAGGAGGAGATAGATGGTTCTCCTCTCCCTTTTTCCTTTTTTTTTTTTTTTTTTTTGAGACAGAGTCTCACTGTCACTCAGGCTGGAGTACAGTGGTACGATCTCGGCTCACTGCAACCTCTGCCTCCCGGGTTCAAGCCATTCTCCTACCTCAGCCTCCCGAGTAGCTGGGATTACAGGCCCGTGCCACCACGCCCAGCTAATTTTTGTATTTTTAGTAGAGACAGGGTTTCACCGTGTTGGCCAGGCTGGTCTCAAACTCCTGACTTCAAGTGATCTGCCTGCCTCAGCTTCCCAAAGTGCTGGGATTACAGGCATGAGCCACTGCGCCTGGCCTCCTCTCCTTTATTCTTAAACGTCACTGGCCATTCAGGTCTAACTTCCTGGGATGCCTTTCCTAACACCTTCAAGCAAACTTAGCTGCCTCTGTGATCTATAGATCTGTCATTTGTATCTTAGCCTGTGAGTTCCTGAAGAACAAGAAATGGGTCCTTTTCACTTTCATATCCATATTAGCACTGTGAGCTAGGACAGAGGTCTTGCAGGTGTTGTATACAGTTTTGCAGAATAATGACTTTCGGCCGGGCGTGGTGGCTCATGCTTGTAATTCTAGCACTTTGGGAGGCTGAGGCTGGCGGATTACCTGAGGTCAGGAGTTCAAGACTAGCCTGGCCAACATGGTGAAACCCTGTCTCTACTAAAAATACAAAATTTAGCCAGGTGCAGGGGCATGCACCTGTAATCCCAGCTCCTCAGGAGGCTGAGGCAGGAGAATTGTTTGAACCCGGGAGGCGGAGGTTGTGGTTAGCCAAGATTGCGTCGCTGCACTCCAGCCTGGGTGACAGAGCAAGACTTTGTCTCAAAAAAAAAAGAGAAAGAAAAAAAGAGTTTCAACTAATGTTTTATAAGAAAAGGGATTAAGATTACAGACTCTCTAAGACATAACGAGTACATTTTCTAATCCTTTTACTTTTTCAATATGTTTAGCAAGCAGTACAGTCTTGTAATAACAGATATCCTCAGGATCCACAGGAAAAAGTTCGCTTTGCTTGAATTGTTTAATTAAAATCAACAAATATACTGAGCATGTTAAAATGGAAAGGCACGGTGCTGTGATGTATGGTGACTGCAGTTGTTTTTCCTCTAATAAATATATTAGATATTCCTTATCCAATATATAAAAATGATTGCATGATAAAATGTTACTTTATTTGAGGAGACAATTAATGTTTTAATTAAAAATAGATAAGGCCAGAATAAATATATAGTTTATAGCATTAATTATTTTCCTTATTATTTCCTGACAGTAGGAAGCCATCACTCTTGCACTCTTGTTAGCATTATTTTTCACTTTATCTTGGATAGACTGATATAATTTCAATGAGTTAGATGCTATTGAAAAGCTCAGTGTTTTTCTTCTGGTCCTGGGCTGTACAGCATTTTTAATAACATGCACACCTACCATCGTGTAAATCATGCTCATGTGTAATACTATTATAGAAGGCATTTTTCTTTTCCTCACTGGTTGAGAGGTTTTTCCCATTAGTTTTTCTTGGCTTTTTCTTTTCATTTTAAATGAAAAGAATAATTTGCCTCCTCCCAACCCCAATAATTCGTTTATAATAGAAAAGACTAAAAAATTTAAGGCTTAAAAGAAATTAGTTTGTAGACAATGGTAAGTGTTAATAAAATTAGACATTTCTTTTTCTGACACTATAAATTTTCCAGGATATTAATGCTCACTGCTATGTGGTACTCTATGTTTGCAGTAATGTGAGCAGTTTCATAGTCTGGAAGAAGATTTGTATTATGATCGAATTCTCGAGCCTACCTACAAAGGCACAATTTAATATCTGTATTCTCAAAAGTCACAGGACAAAAATCTGTTAAACCCAGGAATACTGATAGTATGTTTGATACTATAACTAGAATGAAGTTTTATAATTCAAGAACTATGTGTGTAAATAATCAGGATTTTGCCATTAATAATCATTAAGCATCATGTTACTTAGATAAAGTCATATTATGATATATATAACTAATAATAAATGGTATATTCTTAGGTATTTCAAAAACTGATATAATTTTTCCTCATTTCTCTCCAAAGCCCATTAGATATTCTTTAGCAGAGAGATAATAAAAATTTCCTTTAAATTCAATATTATAATTCTAAAAGTTAACAAATTCCCCCCAATGTCATTTTAAACAAAAATTAATACTATACTTACAATAAACAATGAAAATGGCATGACATTTACCAAGACCAACATCAAATGTTTTCATTATCAAGATGCTGAAATCAAGGAATGTATGTACGGCTGAGACAAACTTGTATTCAATCTATGAAGATTTTTAGAATGACTTACATGGTAAGCTCTACGTCAGCGTCTGGGGAACCAAAGCCCCTTAAGGCATAGTCCCCATACTTGAGAAGCTCAGTCTGTCTAGGGCAACACCCACCCCTTTTCAGAGAAAAATTCTCTATGAAGTGGTAAATGCTATAATGGAAACACAAGGTAGGGTGGAAACTCAAGGGACAGGGGGAACAAATGAGCATTGGAGTGTGGATCCTGGTTTTAACTTTTTCATTGTGTTGTGTTTGTGTGTGCATGTGTGTGCATCCCAGTCATACATATCTGACAGTATGTAAAATTTAATCTAAATCGATACAATGTCTAGCCACACAAGTCTGAAATAGTGCACGCAGTTGAAACAGACCCATAGATACTGTACACAAAATCATGTATAATATGATCAAATGTTAAAAGCAATAATCAGAAACATTTTCAACAAAGCTGACAAGACATTTAAATGGTAAATTAAGCAAACGCATTCTGTAGAATTTAACAATTACGACTAAGATTTGTACTTCCAGAATAACTAAAGGTAATTCATTAGAAAAAAGTTATGAAAATAAATTTTCTTTTGCTCACACTTAGTATCTTCAGAAGTCTATAGATCTTTGTTAGTAATTACTAAATAAATAATTATTAGTGATATGAAGGGTCAATACTTAAATTTTTAAAGCATTATGATTAAGTTATCATAATGAAATGCTTACTTGGTATGGAACATAGGACCTATCATGAATAGTTTGGACGTAACACAAACAAATCAAATATGACTCTTACCTCCTTGTTCACACAACTGCTGGGCTAAAGCATCTTTGAAAATAACCTGGCCCCGGTGTGTTGCTGTAGCCCTGGAAACAAATAGGAAAGGGTTAATTCAAATCTTGGAATATGTCTGGTGAAAATGTATTTTTAAAACTTTTTTAAAAAGCTTACTCTTAAACTTTATTGTGTGGATATGATATTTTTAATGAGTACATCAGAACGGTGATATAAATAACAACGGAGTGAAAGCTTAAACCAAGACACCTGGGTTGAGGACTGTCTTCAGGTTTTACTATATAAAGACATTGTAACAGTTGTGAGCTTGTTCTGAAAACAGCAGATGTGAATAAAGCCTATAGAATAAAAAGGATGGAGAGGAGGCTTATTAAAATTTCTTCTTCAAGAGACCTTGATATAAAATGTTTTGTGGAGCAATATTGATATTAATACTGGAGAAAGATGCTCTTAAGGTACTTTTTTTCTGAAATCAATAGTCACTGTAACATATAGAGACAGAGAATTACATTTTTAAAAAGTATTTTCTTAAAAAGAGGGCTATTCAAAGCTTTCATAATAAAATCTGTCATAACAAAATAAAACCATATGAAGGAGATTCACTATTTGAAGGCGATGTGTATCTTTTACCTCTTCTAATCAGAGCTGTGCACATGGATTGATGGAAAAAAAAATAACATCCTTGCAGCAGATGTGTTATTCAATGGCTATAATAAAAAATGTCCTATTAAAGGAATAATTATGCTTTATATATGAAGGGTTTTCCCTTAAAAAGAATCTTGCTGGCGCAAAATGTATTAAACAAATTTGAAACAGAAAATCATGTCTCTTTAAGAAACTTGATTTTAGAAAATAAGCCATACACAAAACCTTTTATAGTAACAAAATAATTAGCATGAAATCTTAACTTTAGTTTTAACCAAAACCATCCTAGGGCAAAAATAATTTAACTATCATCTGCTGAAGACGGATTATGTACAAGGCACTGTACTAGCTCACGACAGGGCCAAGTTTAGGCTATGTATTCCCCCTTGATACGTGCGCCCTTCCTTTGGTCAACATCTTGTTGTTTGCTGGGCCCAGTAGGACTTCCTGGCTCCCAACATTCCTCGCTGTGGCCCATGTGTGGATGCATATTTCCCCTCTCTTCTGCAGACCTTTCTGAATTCCATCCTGATTGAATTGTAAGTAGACCCCAGTGTCAGTACCCCTGGAACCAACTCTCTGAAAGTAATCTGATAAATTAATCCATGTTGAAGTGTTAATGGGTGATATCACTTCAAGCTAACATATTTCAGCAGTGAAAGTATTATACCTTCACACACACACACACACACACACACACAATGGCACAATAGTGAGAGTTTTGAATGGTGGAAGGGAGATATAATTCGAGAGAAAAATCATTGGGTGGCCTTCAACTCACACCATATGTGAAGCCTATAAGGGGTATCAGCCCTTGTTGTTGCATATTAATCATTATCAAAATTACACATAAACAGATGCTACCATTCTTTTTATATATTCACATATGTTTATAGGTTTTCCTTTGCTTTCAGAAAGCTGAAAATGAGGAGAACTAAATATAGGGCCAATCCAAGCCATAAACATGGCCTAGAGGCTCACTAATCAGTACAGATTTTATGACCAGAGGGAACACTGTAACTTTTTTACTTAAATACACTGTTCAAACCCATCAAGCCAAGAGCGTCTGAGTTTACATACACTTCTAATAACAACACAGTGATCACCAACTTAGAATTTTAATGTGACATTTGCTTTGGAAGGGACACATTTTCTGAAATTACTAACCACCAAGAAAAGTCCTACGACACGCAGTGTTTAAATAATTGTTTGTTTTAGTTGTCTTCTGGTTGTAAGTATAAAATATTCCTATCATAATATTTCTTCTTGGTCCACAAGCCTAGTTGTCATTGTGCCAGCCTATGTCTCATGATCACGATCAGCCAAATTATCAAAATAAGATCCAGGTAACAGAGGTTTCACCTTTTCTCTAAATATCAGATATACCAACATCTCTTAGTCACTTTACAGCATCTCATGAGGAGTCCACACTGTTTTCCCCATTACTGAGTTTCCTCAGATTTATTATTTGTTGCCTTCATTAATATTCTTACTTCTGCTACTTTGGTTCAATAAATACATCTCATAAATTTCTAAAGAATAATGATAGAGTAACTAAACCTGAAGGAACCTTGAAGATCAGCTAGTCAAGACGTCTTTAGCAGTGGTACTCATTCTTCAAACAAATACGGAATTCGAATGATTAAAAGACAGGAGCCCCAGCTTTTGAAGTTGTGGGGCTCCGCACTACCTATTTCCCAAATCTTGCCGTTGTGCTTCTCTGGAACTCTTAGGGTTTAAGGGAGCAGAGTTTGAAAACCACTAAACTGGTCTAATTCTTACAGTATATGGATCAGGAATATGAGGCCAGGGAGGATATTAACCTACTGGAGGTTACACAGCCCATTAATGGCAGATAAGATGTGATTTCAGGTCTTTGATTCGAGGCCTTGGATCCTTTTCCTTGCATCAGCTGTTTTCCAGATGTGTTCCACAGTGATGCCCTAGGGGTCTCCATGAGAGTCAAGAGAAGGAGGGGCAACAGCCAGTGTTCCAGGCACCAGCCAATTCAACCAAACTGTCTAGGCTTTATATGTTCTAATTAATTTATTTTGTTTAAAGAAAGGGCTCAGCAATTAAAAGCTGGCTTGAGAAGCACAGCATACCATGTGCTCAATGCCATTATCTGAGGTACCCTGCTTGGGAAAAGTAGAAGTAGTAATAATAACAGTGGCTGGTATATATACCTACTGTTATTCTAACAACTATTATGAATTGAAATTTACCCCTAGGCACTGTTGTAGGGCTTTGCATAAATTAACTCAATTATTCCTGTCAACGTCCCTACAAAGTAGATATTCTTATCCATTTTTTCTGGGACACAGAACTATTGCATGATTTACAAATGTCACACAACTGGTGGTAAAGCCAGGATTAAAACCAAGGCAGTTTGAGTGTAGAGTCTTTGCTTTTAAGCATTACAGCAATATTTCATTAACCTGGTTCAAAAATATGATGGTAGCTTTCAGTCTCTTTTCAGAGGAAGAGCCTGTTTTCAGGGCCCAATTTTCTTGTTTCTTTCTTTCTTTCTGTTGAGACGGAGTCTTTCTCCATCACCAAGCTGGAGTGCAGTGTCGCGATCCTGGCTCACTGCAACCTCCGCCTCCTGGGTTCAAGCGATTCTCCTGCCTCAGCCTCCTGAGTAGCTGGGACTACAGGCACGTGCCACCATGCCCAGCTAATTTTTGTATTTTTAGTAGAAACGGGATTTCACCATGTTGACCAGGATGGTCTTGATCTCTTGATCGAGATTGGCCTGCCTCAGCTTCCCAAAGTGCTGGGATTACAGGTGTGAACGACCATGCCCAGCCCAGGGCCTGATCTTTAAAGAATTGTCTTCTCTGACTTGTGATCTCTACTCCAACCCTTCAGGCTAAAGCTGTTTTAGTTAACCTCCTTTTGGACAAACTTCTTGTCATTTCCATTGGAAGTCTGGCCTCTTGGGCAGCAACTCCTCGCAATTTGTCTTTGAAAATACCATTTCTCTCTCTTGACCCCTTCTCCTGCAGTGTTCTGTGAGCCCCTCAAATTCTTTTCAACTTTTTATTATTTAATATAAAATCTAAGATCCATTAAATGTTTATTTGCATATGTATTTAGTCTTCACCTAGCACATAGTATTTGTTCAATTTTAAACTTCCTTCCATTTTATAGGTTTTAATTAATCTTTTTTAAAAAAATGTTTTAACATTTAAGTTACATGTGCAGGTTTGTTACACAGGTAAACTTGTGTCATTGGGGTTTGTTGTACAGATTACTTCATTACCCAGGTATTAAGCCTAGTACCCATTAGTTATTTTTCCTGACCTTCTCCCTACTCCCACCCTCCACCCTCCAATAGGCCCCAGTGTGTGTTGTTCCTCTCTATGTGTCCATGTGTTCTCATCATTTAGCTCCCACCTATCAGTGAGAACATTTGGTATTTGATTTTCTGTTCCTGGGTTAGTTTGCTAAGGATAATGGCCTCCAGCTCCATCCATATCCCTGCAAAGGACCTGATCTCATTCTTTTTTATGGCTGCGTAGTATTCCATGGTATATATGTACCAAGTTTTCTTTATCCAGTCTACCATTGATGGAGCCCCTAGACTTCTATCAGCTTACTATAGTGCCCTTTCTACCCTTTGTCATATTTCTTCTAATGAAGACCTCTTGCATCTTCCTGTATGCTACAGCCATAAGATTACTGGATGATGTTCTCAGCCATGCTGCTGCCCAAACCCTGGAACATATGTGGATACCCAACACACACATATGTGCTGACAGATAAACATCATTTGCATCATTTTCTTTCCAAACCCTTAGAACTCTCAGATAACATTTTAATCTAAAACGATCCTACCCTATAGGAGATGCATGGTTAGTATTTTTAAAGGTCTGCATATTGGCATCTTATCTTGGGGAAAAGAAAGAGCAGAAGCCCAAGTGACCAGCAATAACACAGGCTCCCTTGCTTTATCCCATGAGCCGTCTACACTGCTCTCCTCAGGGTGTGATTAATGTCAATATGGGAAGCCTATTTGAACATATTTAGAGCTGTCAAATAATTCATGGTGGTTTACCCACAGAATCACAGCATTTATTTCAAATCTTCTATGGAAATATATATATTCTACTATATAAATATATATTATATATTCCAAAATTGCTAAAAGCACAGTAACTCAGAATTAAGTCTCTAGAGGTCACGTCCTCCAATTTTTAAAATTACATTGACAGATAAAACTGTATGTAAAGCTGTGTATTAAATCTAGCTAATTCACATATGCGTTACCTCCTATAGTTATCCTTTCTGTGGTAAGATCCACATCCACTCTCTTAGCATTTTCAAGAGTTCAATACTATAGTCACCATGTTGTGTAAGAGATATATTGAACTTATCCCTCCTGTCTAACTGCAATTTTGTATCTTTTGACCAACATCTCCCCAACCACTCCCCAAACCACCCAGCCCCTGGTAATCCCCATTCTACTCTTTACTTCTATATGACCAACTTTTTTTAGATTCCACCAGGTCCTCCAATTTGTAACACACAATACCTTTTAAAATAAGAATACAGAGCTATGGAATATGGTGACAAGCCTGATTCATTTCCAGAATTGTTATTTTATGTAATTTACAGCTCTCTCTGGGGGAAGGTCCAGCACGCTGATGGTGTTATTAACTATGTTGGTACTATTTGCACTTAATTTTACATAATTAGAAATATTTTTTCATAAGAGTTTGGAAAATATCCTCATTGTTCACTGTTTTGGAAAGTAGACCAAGTTTCTTAAACATGTTTCTAATAAGCACTTATCTTCTTCTTGGGAGATGCACAGATCTCTAAGGCTAACTTGCCAACAAGAGCCCCTATGTTATTACTTATCATTTTAAAAGCTCTATAGATTCTCCAAAATGAAGAAAGTTCATTATGATCATCATATTCAGTGCTTGAAAAAGCATTTGTTATGATTTTTTAAAAGCCTGTGATATTTTCATCTTAACTAAACAACAGAGTAACTGTATGCCCAAAGCTGGTTTTTTTTTTTTTTTTTTTTTTTTTTGTTTTTTTTTTGAAATGGAGTCTCGCTCTGTAGCCCAGACTGGGGTGCAGTGGCGCCATCTCGGCTGACTGCAAGCTCAGCCTCCCGGGTTGTCGCCATTCTCCTGTCTCAGCCTCCCGAGTAGTTGGGACTACAGGCGCCCGCCAACACGTCCGGCTAATTTTTGTATTTTTTTTAGTAGAGACAGGATTTCATCGTGTTAGCCAGGATGGTCTAGGTCTCCTGACCTCGTGATCCGCCCGCCTTGGCCTCCAAAAGTGCTGGGATTACAGGCATGAGCCACCGCACCAGGCCATACCCAAAGCATTTAAGAATTAACTGTGCAGGCCGGGTGCGGTGGCTCACGCCTGTAATCTCAGCACTTTGGGGAGGCCGAGGTGGGCGGATCACGAGGTCAGGAGATGGAGACCATCCTGGCTAACACGGTGAAACCCCGTCTCTACTAAAAAATACAAAAAATTAGCCGGGCAATGGTGGTGGGTGCCTGTAGTCCCAGCTACTCGGGAGGCTGAGGCAGGAGAATGGTGTGAACCTGGGAGGCGGAGCTTGCAGTGAGAGGAAATCGCTCCACTGCACTCCAGTCTGGGCGACAAAGCGAGACTCCGTCTCAAAAAAAAATTAAAAAAGAAAAAGAATTAAGCGTGCATTGTGCTGCCATGCAGTGCTGAGGTATAGTCTCTGCAAGGAGAAAGACCAGTGACAGAACACAGGTGCCACTTATGAGCTTAATGACTTGGGGCAACTTCTTTAATCACTCTAGGCAACAGACTCCCTATCTGAGGACAGGGATAACTTGGAATAACACCTATTACTTCAATATATTAATATTCACTCTTAAGATACTTAGAGTCTCTCAACCTAAACAGATTTCAAGCTTCTGGAATAGGAATCAGTAGCTAAAAAGAAATTGTCCCTCATAAGGCATCGGACATAATGATTTGAATATATGAAGGAATCAGAGCTATTTATATTTTTGATTTATATTTATATGATTTATATTTATCACTCCATAATTTGCTTACCATGTATTGACATCCAGTTTACAAAGAAGGAATACAAAAGTATTTTAACATAGTTGCTATAATGCCAAAATTCCCAAGTGTATTACTATTTCTTGATTTCATGAATCAATTTGCTCATAGATTAACATAAAGAATCATACCATTTGGTTCATTGTTAAACCTACGACAATGCACTTTACCTCCAGGGGTGGGCTACTTTTTCCATTTTCTACTGCTTTGTCAATGAGGTCTGGTATGTTAGTGACTTGTCCATTTTACAGCTGGAAGAGCATTCGTTAATCAGCAATCTGAAGTTAGTCTTGTGTAACTCAGTATGCCTGTGCCAAGCCACCCTTCAGGAAAGGTAACTAAATATGTGGAATATGAGGGAAAAAGAGTTGATCTGAGTTTGGTAAATCTGATCTTCAAAGGAATCAATTTTCCCTTTAAAATTCTTACCCCTTTATATCAGCAAATTACAGTACTTTCTTTTCTTTTTTTTTCTTTTTTTTTTGAGACAAGGTCTCACTATATTGCCCAGGTTAACCTTCAACTCCTAGGCTCAAACAATCCTCCCACCTTGCCCTCTGAACGTGGTGGGATTAAAAAGCATAAAACTTACAGTGCATTCTAATTTGGGGATATATATTGATGTTTATCAAAATAAGAAAAAAAACTCAAATGCTTCAAAACCCATAAAAAAGAGAAATGAATAACTTCAAGGAGTAATTATTTTTGTTAAACTCTCAACTTCAACTATGGCAAAGTCATTGCAAAATAAGCAAAGGATTGCATATGTTTTCACAATGCTTTTGCTATTCAAAGCTTTACTGACCTAACTGTTTTTATAGTTACATCTTTTATTCCTAAGCCACATAATTTTTTTTCTGTCAAATGTATAAATACTTTATCTCCTTGAAAACAACAAATTTCAGTATTAATGTTCATTATCCAGTAATCACAAAGTCTATGTGTCCTTAAAGGCTACCAAATAGATGGTTTAACCTTGATTTGTGATCAAAGTATACTTTTTATTAGCAAGAGAAGGAACATACAGATGAAATCTTTTAAGTATGGCAAATCAATGAATGGTTAATAGTAACTTAGCTTTCTTCCAAAGTGATTCAGCAAACTCCTGAAATGGAGATGGATGGAGGGTTTATGTTCATCTGACAGTATTTGTTCATCCATGGTATTGTATGTATTCAGTCGCATGTACTGTGAATTCTTTTACTTAAAGTGTTTTCAATAACATCACTAAATGATTTTGCATTGAAATAAAGAGTAATAATTTTGGTGAAAAACACTTGGTAGTTGTAGGATATGTAATACCAAAGAGAAGCAGACATTTATCTTTGGCAGAGTTATATATCTCTTATAAATCACCAACGAAGTGAATCTGGGGAGGGAAGATAGCAGATTAAACTACATTTTATTTTGTCCCTATGCAGAAGAATGGCTCGTCTAGTAAAAATAAAAAGGGACAAATTTCTCAGAATTATCACAAAGTTTTAAAGTAAGGGGATGCTGATTGGACTGATTTATGTATCAAGAAGGATCACCAATAAGGTGTCAAATGTGTCAAAATTTCCCAACTCACATTTAGGATTAACTTTAATTTCCAGGAATATGTAATTTATTTCAGGAGAAAATAACTTTATGAATTAAGCCAAATGAGAAATGCAGACTGAAAAATTCCTCAACAGCCCTCACCTACATTAGTAACAGGTGAAATCCTCAGACCAGCCCAGCTAACAGTGATCTGGTGTAAGCATGTGAAGCCATCTACATTTCTAAAACTGAATGCAGCAGTGCTGTCTACCAAGAGTGAGTGACTTTTTATTGTTTAAATTTAAAATGGCTTTATTTGGGTTTTATCAGGAATTTCCTGATTTTTCCTGGTTCACAACTAATGGATCCTTGATTATGAACAACAGCAAAAAGGATACAAGTTTTCTTAATAAAAAGATGATGTTCTCTCTGCCTCTGCTAATAATTATTCAACAAACCATTATGAATTATGAATCTGACAGGGTGTTAATTGTTAGCCCGCTTTAGGTGCTCACATTTCTTACCTTGGCCCTGTTGGCATATGATATAATCTCAGCAAATATTCTTTTTGAATTATGTCTTCTTTGTTATGTTATGTGTACCCTAGGCACAGGGATTTTGGTCTATTTCTTTTTTAATATTTTACTTGATAATTGACATAAAGCACCCATGCAGTAAATATTTGTGAAATGGGTGAATGATTAATGTATGTTACACTTGATACAGAATGTTAAATGCTTTAAAAAGTAACCAGCAAGTTATTGCATAAGAAACACTATGAAAAAGATGATTAGATGATAATAATAGTCAAGACAAACATTGTTTAAGATGTATCTTGGAAATCAGTTAACAGCAAGAACAGTAAAAGTAAATAAGCTGATGTATTTGCTTTATTATCACAACACATTTCATCATTTAACATATTCCAGAGTTTCCTTAAACCAACTGTATTCTGGAAATGCCTTCTAAAACGCTAAAATAAAAACGCTTTCCATATCACCTTTTAAAATCATTAAATTATTTGAGAGGCTCTGCTGTTTTAAACACCTTTTAATTAAGTAAGCCTATGGTCACTTGTCTCAGAGGCATTCTTAGGCAAGGCAAGAATAAAACTGAAAAAATGGCACGTTAATTCCAAAGAAAATCCTAGTAAAAAATAATCTTTTCTGCTGGATATGAATTAAAGAGTCTGTAAATTTGCTGAAAGATGTATGCAAAGTATTCAGGTATCACCTTTAATTGGACTCAAAGAAAGAGTACTAGTTTCCACAATAGAAGAAGGAGTTTTGCTCTAGGATGGGCATTCATTACCTCCATGATTTACACTGTGTCACTTAACTTCTGTGTGTCTTACTTTCTTAATTTATAAAATAAACGGAATGGACTGAATAATTTTAAGGTTCAAACAGCAGATCTGGAATCAGAGGATGTGGGTTTGCACCACAGCTCAATGATTTATGTTGATCTCATATGAGTGGTAATTCTCTGAGATAGGACCAGAAATGTTGTGCTATTTATTTTCAGGACTGTGATGAAAATCAAATGAGATCAACTCTGTGAAAATACTGTGGAAAATATAAGGAATTACGATGATGATGTCTGGCTGGTCACTTCAGAATACAGCAAAAAACTGAAAGGGAATTAAAGGAGCAAGTTCTATAGGATTTAAGATCAAAAGCTATTTTTGATCTTAAAAGGAAAAAAAGGGAAGACTGTAAACTCCAAAATTTTTTTTGACTATTATGAAGTCAATGAAAGCTCCAATAAAGGATAGGATTTCTAACCTAGTTAATTAATCATAACAAATTAGGACAATAATGGTGTACTCCTGCAAAGAAATCCTGCCAAAGTATATACAAGTGTTGCTTTGAAGGAAATAAGTTGTAAAGCAAGCCTCTACTAGGGCATACAATATTAAAAAACTTTTTTCCATTATAAAGGTAACTTATACAACGAAAAATTTTACATACATAAAGGTATTAATGAGAAAATAAAATTACTCATATTCATGCTAAGGAGAGATAATCACTATTCATATTTTGGTAAATCATATACCCTTGTAGTTTTTAATATTAATATTAAGTTGTTTAGAAAATTGCTTCCCTAAACAGCTGTTTTCTATTAGCTTATATTTAATATTTATTATAAATAGTTGCCATGTCATTAAATACTTTTCAGACAAGATTTTTAAAGGTGAATCCATCAGTGTGCTGTATTCAGGAGACCCATCTCATGTGCAAAGACACACACAGGCTCAAAATAAAGGGATGGAGAAAGATTTACACAAGAAAATGGAAACCAAAAAAAAGCAAGGGTTGCTATCCTAGTCTCTGATGAAACAAGACAAACAAAAACTTCAAACCAATAAAGATCAAAAAAGACAAAGAAGGGCATTACATAATAGTAAAGGGATTAATGCAACAAGAAGAGCTAAGTATCCTAAATATATATGCACCCAATATAGGAGCACCCAGATTCATAAGGCAAGTTCTTAGAGACCTACAAAGAGACTTAGACTCCCACACAATAATAGTGGGAGACTTTAACACCCCACTGTCAATATTATACAGATCAACGAGACAGAAAATTTACAAGGACATTCAGGACTTGAACTCAATTCTGGACTAAGCAGACCTAATAGACATCTACAGAACTCTCCGCCCCAAATCAACAGAATATACATTCTTCTCAGCACCACATAGCACTTATTCTAAAAGTTACCGTATAATTGGAAGTAAAACACTCCTCAGCAAATGCAAAAGAAGAGAAATCATAACAGTCTCTCAGACCACAGTGCAATCAAAGTAGAACTCAGGATTAAGAAACTCACTCAAAACCTCACAACTACATGGAAACTGAACAACCTGCTCCTGAATGACTACTGGGCAAATAATGAAATTAAGGCACAAATAAATAAGTTCTTTGAAACCAATGAGAACAAAGATACAACATATCAGAATCTCTGGGACACAGCAAAAGCAGTGTTTAGAGGGAAATTCATAGCACTAAATGCCCACAGGAGAAAGTAAGAAAGATCTAAAATCAGCACCCTAACATCACAATTAAAACAACTAGTAAAGCAAGAGCAAACAAAATCAAAAGCTAGCAGAAGACAAGAAATAACTAAGATCAGAGCAGAACTGAAGGAGATAGAGACATGAAAAACCCTTCAAAAAAACTAATGAATCCAGGAACTGGTTTTCTGAAAAGATTAACAAAATAGACAGACCACGAGACAGACTAATAAGAAAAACAGAAGAATCAAATAGACACAATAAAAATGATACAGGGGATATCACCACTGATCCCACAGAAAGATCAACTACCATCAGAGAGTACTATAAACACCTCTACACGAATAAACTAGAAAATCTAGAACAAATGGATGAATTCCTAGACACATACAACCTCCCAAGTCTAAACCAAGAACAAGTCAAATCCCTGAATAAACCAATAACAAGTTCTGAAATTGAGGCAGTAAATAATAGCCTACCAACCAAAAAAAGTCCAGGACCAGATGGATTCACAGCTGAATTCTACCGGAGGTATAAAGAGGAGCTGGTACCATTCCTACTGAAACTATTCCAAACAACAGAAAAAGAGGGAATCCTCCCAACTCTTTTTATGAGGCCAGCATCATCCTAATACCAAAACCTGGCAGAGACACAACAAAAAAAGAAAATTTCAGGCCAATATCCCTGATGAACATTGATGTGAAAATATTCAATAAAATACTGGCAAACTGAATCCAGCAGCACATCAAAAAGCTTATCCACCATGATCAAGTTGGCTTCATCCCTGGGATGCAAGGCTGGTTCAACATACGCCAATCAACAAACATAATCCATCACATAAACAGAACCAATGACAAAAACCACATGATTATCTCAATAGATGCAGAAAAGGCCTTTGACAAAATTTAACACTGCTTCATGCTAAAAACACTCAATAAACTAGGTATTGATGGAACATATCTCAAAATAATAAGAGTTATTTATAACAAACCCACAGTCAATATCATACTGAATGGGCAACAACTGGAAGTATTCCCTTTGAAAACAGGCACAAGACAAGGATGCCTTCTCTCACCACTCCTATTCAACACAGTATTGGAAGTTCTGGCCAGGGCAATCAGGCAAGAGAAAGAAATAAAGTATTCAAATAGGAAGAGAGGAAGTCAAATTGTCTCTGTTTGCAGATGACATGACTGCATATTTAGAAAACCCCATTGTCTTAGCCCAAAATCTCTTTAGGCTGATAAGTAACTCCAGCAAAGCCTCAGGATACAAAGTCAATGTGCAGAAATCACAAGCATTCCTATAAACCAATAACAGACAAACAGAGAGCCAAATCATGAGCAAACTCCCATTCACAATTGGTACAAATAGAATAAAATACCTAGGAATACAAGTTAAAAGAGATGTGAAGGACCTCTTCAAGAACTACAAACTACTGCTCAAGGAAATAAGAGAGGACACAAACAAATGGAAAATCATTCCATGCTCATGGATATGAAGAATCAATATCGTGAAAATAGTCATATTGCACAAAGTAATTTATAGATTCAATGCTATCCCCATCAAGTTACTATTGACTTTCTTCATAGAATTAGAAGAAAAAACTACCTTAAATTTCATATGGAACCAAAAAAGAGCCAGTATAGCCAAGACAATCCTAAGTAAAAATAACAAAGCTGTAAGGGTTACACTACCTGACTTCAAACTGTACTACAAGGCTATGGTAACCAAAACCACATGGTACTGGTACCAAAACAGATATATAGACCAATGGAACAGAACAGAGGCCTCAGAAGTAACACCACACAAATACAACCATCTGATCTTTGACAAACCTGACAAAAACAAGCAATGGGGAAAGGATTCTCTATTTTAAAAATGGTGCTGGGAAAACTGGCTAGCCATATGCAGAAAACTGAAACTGGACCCCTTCCTTACACCTTATACAAAAGTTAACTGAAGATGAATTAAAGATTTAAACGTAAGACCTAAAACCTGTCAGGGGGTGGGGGCAAGGGAGGGATAACATTAGGAGAAATACCTAATGTAGATGATGGGTTGATGAGTGCAGCAAACCACCATGGCACATGTATACCTATGTAACAAACCTGCACATTCTGCACATGTATCCCAGAACTTAAATTATAATAATAATAAAAAAATTCCACTGGATAGCTATATCAGTTTCTTTATTCTATTGTTGTTGGAAGTTTACTTCTTTATAATTTTAAATAATGAAGTGTATAAACCTTTGACCATATCTCTTGCATTTTAAGATGTATTTCCAGGTCTGGGGTAGTCAAAATATGGGCATAAGCACTTAATGCTTTTGTTATGAACTTCATGTTTGTGTCCCACCCTCCCCCCTCCAAATTCGTATGTCAATACCTTAACTCCCAAGGTGATAGAGTTTGGAGATGGGGTCTTTGGGAGGCTGATGAGATCATGAGGGTAGTGCCCTGGTCACAGGATTGGTGTCCTTTTAAGAAGAAAATAGGCTGGGCGCAGTGGCTCATGCCTGTAATCCCAGGACTTTGGGAGGCCGAGGTGGGTGGATCATGAGGTCAGGAGTTTGAGACCAGCCTGGCCAATATCGTGAAACTCTGTCTCTATTAAAAATACAAAAATCAGCCAGGCATGGTGGTGTGTGCCTGAAGTCCCAGCTACTCGTGAGGCTGAGGCAGAAGAATTGCTTGCATCTGGGAGGCAGAGGTTACAGTGAGCTGAGATCCCGCCACTGCACTCCAGCCTGGGCGACAGAGCAAGGCTCTGTCTCAAAAACAAAAAAAAAAGACAGAAAGAAAACAATTCCATTTATAAACTCATCGAAAAGAATAAGGCACTTAGTCATAAATTTGCCAAAAAAGTGTAAGACTTGTACAAAACTACTAAACACCATTGAAAAAAAGAAAGATCTAAATAAATGGAAAAACATCTTATGTTCATGACTTAGAAGATGAACTATTAAGACGTCAATACTACCCAAATGGATCTACAGATTCAGTGTGATACCTCTCAAAATCTCAGCTGGGTATTTTCCAGAAATTGATAGCTAATTCTAAAATGTAAATGCAAGGGGCTCAGAAGAGTCAAAATAATCATGATAAAGAAGAAAGCTGGAGGATTTGCACTTCCTCATTTCATAATTTACTACAAAGTTACCATAATCAAGACAATGTGATACTGCCATAAAAACAGATGTGGAGATCAAAAGAACAGAATTGAGAGTCCAGTAGAAAACTTTTACATTTATGATGAATTTTTGACAGTCAGGATAATTCCATGAAGAAAGAGTTCTTTAAAACAAATAATGTTCAGTCAACCAGATTTCCACATGCAAAAGAATGAGGTTAGACCCCTACCTCACACTATATACAAAAATTAACAAAATGAATCATAGATTTAAGTGTAATATAACGAAAACTGTAAAACTCTTTTTTTTTTTTTTTTTTTTTTTTTTTGAGACGGAGTCTCGCTCTGTCGCCCAGGCTGGAGTGCAGTGGCCGGATCTCAGCTCACTGCAAGCTCCGCCTCCCGGGTTCGGGCCATTCTCCTGTCTCAGCCTCCTGAGTAGCTGGGACTACAGGCGCCCGCCACCTCGCCCGGCTATTTTTTTGTATTTTTTAGTAGAGACGGGGTTTCACCGTGTTAGCCAGGATGGTCTCGATCTCCTGACCTAGTGATCCGCCAGTCTCGGCCTCCCAAAGTGCTGGGATTACAGGCTTGAGCCACCGTGCCCGGCCAGAAAACTGTAAAACTCTTAAAAGAAAACATAGGGATAAATCTTCATGATCTGATACTTGGCAATAGTTTCTTAAATCCTCAGCATTCATTTGGTGAATGCAAACAAAGGCAAAAGAAAAAATAGATGAACAGAACTTTATCAAAATTAAAACCTTTGTGCCACAAAGGATACCATTTAAAAATTAAAAAAAAAAAAAAAAAAAGACCCACAGAATGGGAGAAAATGTTTGCAAATCATATATCTGATAAACAAATAGTATCCAGTATATGTGAAGAACTCTTTACAACTCAATAAAAAATGAGCCTAACTCAATTTAAAAATGGGCAAAGAATTTGAATAGACATTTATCCAAAGAAAAAATACAAATAGTCAATAAGCACATGAAAAGATACTCAACATCATTAGTATTAGGGAAATGCAATGAAATGAAATACCATTCTACTCTCACAAGGTAGACTAAAAAAAGACAGACAATAATAAGTGTTGACAAGGAAGTGGAGAAATTGTAATACTCAAATATTGCTAGTGGGAATAAAAATGGTACAGCCACTTTGGAAAACAGTTTGGCAATGCCTCAGAATGTTAAACATTGAGTTACTGTGTGACCCAGCAATTCCACTTGCAGTTGTATACACAAGAAACACGTGAACACATGTTCACAGAGAAAAAAAATGTATACACAAATGTTCTCAGAAGCATTATTAGTAATAGGCAAAAGTGGAAACAACCTAAATGTCTGTCCACAGATGATTGGCTAAATGAAATGTGGTATATATCCATACAACAGAATATTATTCAACCATAAATGGAAATGAAGTACGATTCATGCTACAGTATCAATAAACCTTGAAAATATGCAAAGTGAAAAATATCTAGTCGGAGAAGCCTATATATTATATGATTCCATTTGCATGAAATGTCCAGATTAGGCAATTCCATAGAGACAGAACATAGATCAGTGGTTTCCGGGGAATGGGGAGATGGGGAAAGGTAAACTGACAGCTAATGGGTGCAGCGTGTCTTTTGGGAGTAATAAAAATGTTATAAAATTTTTTATAATTGTGAAACTGCGGATATACTAAAAGTCACCTAATTGTATACTTAAAAGGAATAAATTTTATGGTAAGTGAATTATATCGCAATAAAACTGTTATTAAAAAATAAAATGGAAGTATATTCTGGAAGGCTGTAGATAAGCTAATAGCAGATGGAAGCATAATAATACTGGGGACAGTCTGGTGTGTTTTGGGGTCATCTGTTTTTTGAGACTGATATTATAATGGACAAAAGATGTTTTTGTTGCTTGAAACATGAAAAGAACAAAACTAAATTAGTATTTTTTAAAGACTGCTATCCTTCAATGCTTCATTAAAAAGAATGCAATAGGTGGCCCAAGGAAACTATAAAGCCTCAAATTGCAATGAAATTTCAATTAAACCAAAGTTGAATTTCTATATATTGCATGCAACTTTGAGCCCAGGGAGAGAATAATTTTTCTTTTGCAATGTAGAAGTAGTTCTTCTTTTACCTGCCTCAGGACACATTTAGATGAAAGAAAACACATTAAATTATTGATGTAATGATTAATTGAAAGTCCCTTTAAATTATCTAGCATATTTACAGCAAAGCCCTTTGGCCCCATTCAGGCAAATACAACTCTTACAAGTATATTCCAAAGCAGTCATGCGTACCACGTTTTGATAAATTAAAGAATTGAGCTAATCAAAATGAATGCTGCAGATGTTGTCTGGATTATAGCTGATTTTATTCTGTGCCCTCCTCACCTAGAAATACACTCCCTTAAGTCTACATAGAACCATAATTAGACTGACTCTCCTCAGTGTTTCATGAAAATTCCAGCATTGCCATGTTGCTAAGCATCCAGGTGATATTCCTGGTGATTATTACCAGCTCTGTCACTAGTAAATCCAATTTTAGAATAGTAAAAGTTCTAGCACAAGTCTAATAAGAAACTTTAGAAGCTAGTGAAAGACAGTGACCCTAGCAGGTGCATTTTCAGGGAAAGCAAATGGAACAAGAGATGGGAAAGGACAGTCAGAGTGACAGTGGTTGTCATGGGTAGGACAAGTGAACATTTTGCTAAACAGAATGCTGTTTCTTTATTTGAGGCAGAGTCTTGCTTTGTCATCCAGGCTAAAATGCAGTGGCACAATCTCAGCTCACTGCAGCCTCTGCCTCTCAGGTACAAGTGCTTCTCGTGCCTCAGCCTCCAGAGTAGCTGGAACTACAGGTGCACACCCATATGCCTGGCTAATTTTTGTACTTTTAGTAGAGATGGGGTTTTACCATGTTGGCCAGGCTGGTCTTGAACTTCTGGCCTCAAGTGATCCACCTGCCTCAGCTTCCCAAAGTGCTGGGATTACAAGCATGAGCCACAGTGCCTGGCCATAAACAGAAGTAATAGTCTTTAATTTTGTAGATAATTTTTTTTTTTTAAGGGTACTTAAAATACTGATACTAAACTATCTAGACTAGAGATTCTAGAAATGGAAAAATTTTAAAATATACACATTGCCAGGCTCCAACCTTGACCACTTAGTTTAGAATCTCTGGGCTCAGGGTTCAGGCACACATGATTCCAACTGTAGCCAGGCTCGAAAACTACTAGTCTGAACAGACAAACTGTTAAACATCCCCCTATGAGTCGGACATATTTCATGCTTCCACTAAGTAACATCTTCCATTCCTGTCACAACCATCACTATCAGCAAGTTATTTTATTCCTTCTTTCCCCAACCAAAGACCCTTTGGTAAGGATTAAAATTTATCCTCTTGGCCTGGCAGTGGATTACCTTCCAGTCCCCTTTGATTTTTCACTTTCCTTGGTAGATGCATATCTCGTGCATATCTAAGTTGCAACAACAACAACAACAACAACAACAACAACAGGCAGAAATAGTAATTTTTCAGTGAAGTAGGATTCTCCCACGAGTCAAAAAGGACCCCACATGAAATGATGCATTTTTGGAGTTGTCTCTGGTAAAGTCATTTACAAACTGGTGAACAGGCAGTTTCTCAACCTCAGCACTACTGGACATTTATTTATATTGGATCATTCTTTGCTGTAGGGGGGCTTTCCTATGCATTGTAGAATATTTAGCAGTACCCCTAGCACCACTAGATGCTAAGTATGACAACAAAAAATGTCTCCAGACATTATCAAATGTCCCCTGGGAGCATAGGTAAAATCACAGCTGGTTCAGAACCCCTGGTGTATAGGTTTGTAAGAACTCAGTCCATATCAAAATTTCAGTATTTACACAGAACATCATGTTTACCATACTGAATATCATAGGCATTTTGACACACTATGATAAATATTTCAAATTTGGCTCATGACTAGGAGTTTAACTTTCTATGATATCCCTTAATGTCAACTAGTATTTTCTATTGACGTCTAGGAGTTTAATTATATATAATATCCCCTAATGCCAACTAGTATTATCTATTGAAGTCCATTTGTATGGAACAATCATAACCAGCTTCCTGCAATGCTTTGGGCAAAAGAGAGAAGAAAGATTTGACAAACATACACTCTGCAGTAGATATCTATATAAATGATCCTCACAGGCTCAAGCTAAGTATTGGCTTTAGAAAGTTGTCTCGTCTGACTCACATTTTCTGTGAATTTACTGTTTGACTCACACAGCCCTTAGGCTTGGGAAAGTTAAAATGTATAGTGTTTTTGTTTAAAAGGTCTTTGCTGGAAGTGAACAAAACACGGTTACAGGAAAACTAGTGTGGATAATCGGGAGTGGACAAAAATATAAGGTATAAACATGAAAGTTCAAAGCCAAAACTGTAACAGAAAAGCCAACAACTTCCTAACAGAGCAAAAGAGACTGAATCAACTAACCAAAAAATTAGGTATTTTAGAGTGGAGTCATATGCTTTATGAGTTTATTTTTCCATTTGCTGGGAAGACATGAACAAACCATCTAATTTCAGGAACTTCACTACTTTGTTATTGCAAACAAAGGCAGGTTAAAGGTATAGTCAAAAGTGAAAAGTAAATCATGGAAAATGAACATTTTAAATTCCTTTGGAATTACAAAGCACAGTCCCCTTACTAACAGCAGGCAAATAATGGCCCATCATTACAATTTTGCCCCAGTAAACACACACTATTTGGATTACATTCTGGATAACGTAGCAACAAGGAAGACCATTTTGACACGGCTGGGGCTCTTGTAATGTCATTCTCTGCCTTTCTGTAAATATTCCATTTTTGTATAGTGCTAAAGAAATCACATTTTCATTTTTCTGTAGTTCATTATGGCTCATTGCTGTGGCAACTGCCAAACCAGTCAATTTGTATAAATAATAAACAAGCTTCTATTGTCTCTCATCTGACACAGTGCCAACTAGTCGGTCTACCTATTTCAATAGGGAAATCATGTTTTTAAACACTTTATATAATTTAAATATCCCTGAAGTTATATGCAGTAAATTATTTTGGAACACTGAACTGAGTGTATGTACTCAAGCACTTACCCCTTTAAATTAGGTCATACAGAATACTGATTTCCATATTACCATTACATAAAGAAGAAACATTATGTGAGTATTTGAAAACTCAAATGACTTTGTTATTTTTCTGATACTTTAAAACAATAGCAATTTTGTGACCTTAGTTCTTCTTAATTACTCATCTCCTAGCACATCAATTAATGTTTGCCTAATTCAAATTTCTGGAATCTATCATCCTTCCCAGAGAAGAAAAATGTCTGTACTTCCTGTTTTGCAATTTGAATTTGTGGTTTGGATTTTGTCTTTCAGTATCATTTATTGTAGTGAGAAGAATAGGTATAATCTTCTTTCCCTGGATACAACTCATAGCATCCAAAATTAAGCAGAGAGAGAAATATTCAAGAAACTTAGAGTCTGTAGAAAGTAAATGGATACAGGCTGGGTGTGGTGGCTAATGACTGTAATCTCAATACTTTGAGAGGCCATGACAGGCAGATCACTTGAGGCCAGTAGTTTGAGACCAGCCTGGCCAACATGCCAAAAACCTGTCTCAACTAAAAATACAAAAATTAGGCAGGCAAAGGGCCGTAATCCTAGCTACTTGGGGGATTGAGGCAGAAGAATCGCTTGAACCTGGGAGAAGGAGGTTGCAGTGAACCAAGATTGCCCCACTGCACTCCAGCGCCCCCAGGCAACAGAGCTAGACTCTGTCTCACAAAAAAAAAAAAAAAAAGAAAGGATACATAACTATGGAAGCATCCTTATATACTTCTGTGGTAAGACCTGCCTGCCTAAAATTTCTTACTTAGAGATTTGTTTTTTAGAATATTATTAATTGATCTCTCCGTAAGTTTCTTTTACTCCTTTAAATGTTTTATTTGGGAATCATTATAATTATTTTATTTTTCTGAGACAGTGTCACTGTTGTCACCCAGGCTGGAGTGCAATGGTGCTATCTTGGCTCACTGCAACCTCTGCCTCCTGGGTTCAAGTGATTCTCCTGCCTCAGCCTCCTGAGTAGCTGGGATTACAGGTGCCCACCACCATGCCCAGCTGATATTTGTATTTTTTTTTAGTAGAGACGGGGTTTCACCATGTTGGCCAGGCTGGTCTCGAACTCCCGAACTCAGGTATCCACCTGGCATGGCCTCCCAAAGTGCTGGGATTATAGGTGTGAGCCACTGTGACTGGCCAGGAATCATTTTAGACTGATGGAAAAGTTGCTAAGATAGAACAATGCCAAGATGGAACAAGAGAGTTCACAAATACCTTTCACCCAACTCTCCCTACTGTTAACTTCTTACATAACCATGGTTCATTTGTCCTTAAGAAATTAACATTCTGATTTTACCAGGTTTTTTTTTTTTTTTCTGATAACGTCCTTTATCCCTCCAATATTCAATCCGAGATACCATATCACAGTTAGTGAGATTCCTTTTGTAAATACAAAAATTTCCAGGCAGTGTAATTTATTAAATTACCAACCAACCCTATTATGAACTCGTTTATTACATCAATTTTCTTCTGGAAGGAGAGATAAGGGCAGCGTGAAAATCCGGGGCATGTGGTGTATATAAAGGGATTGTGAAGGGAAAGAAATGCTGCCAAGAAAGGAGGTAACAAATCAAAGCCAAAAGACATTCAATTTTGCCTGGGGCTGGCCCTGTGCAGCTATGTGTAATTAGCTTCCTCAATCACTACATCTGACAAACTCATTTTCATTTGAGAGAAAACAACAAATCATTAATTATGGTAATAAGTCATGGATTAAAATCTTTGTATGTAGATTCTACATGCACTGTGATTTGTGCCTTTGGTCAGCCAACATTTTGCTTCTTCAGGCTTTCCCTGCTCTGCACTCTTGGGAGTTAGTTCCATGTGAAGACATTTCCGACTGCCCAGCCCTGGACAGCACTACTCACTGCCTTTGCAGAATAAATTGTGGAGCAGTTCTGTTACTGCATATACTTCATTGTGAGCCCTTACTAGCTACACTCTTCTTCTTATAGCAACTTGAAGACAAATATATATTTTAAGAAGGAGAAAGGTATTGTGATTAAGAACAAGAACTCTGCAGTCAAATCTAAGTTCAAATCTTAGCTACAACACTCCATAGTATTAAGATCTTTGGCAAATTAAGTAATATCTCTAAGCCTCCATGTATTCATCTGTAAAACACAGGCAATAATGAGGCCTACCTGTTATCGTTGGGAAGACTCAATGAGCTAATCCCCATGAATATCTGCTTGGCAGGTAATCATGCCTGCCACTCAAAAGGTGAAGCTAAACCAGTTATAAAGGCAGGAAGAAGAATATAATGGTTTGACCTGTTACCCAGTAAGGTTTGGAATTTTCCTGACTTCTCAGATATAGGATCTTAGGGGCCAGTCATCATTCCTCAGCACCCATGTTGTTCTCTATAAATCTCCTCTGCCAGGCAGACCTAGGACCCTTTTCCCACGAAGACATCTCTAGGGCACTCCTTTGCCTGCTTCCATGCTATCTCCGTGCTTAAGGTTTCTACCTAGGTGCATACTTCCTTAGAAGTAGGTTATAATGCCAGGCTCTAGTTTAGGTACAGGAGATAAAGCAATGAACAAATGTTTTTGTGTTCTCAAGTTTACACCATGGTCACCCACAGCTAGAGCTTTAGCTCCAAACCAGCCTTCCTCCTGCTTCTGTGTTAGCTACCAAAATTTTCTGTCACTGGGCTCCAACCAAGGGAAACCGAGGTATCAGTGTCCTGTGGTCTTTGCCCAGGGCCTATAGCCATTCCCTCATGTAGCATCAGTTTCTGAAGCACTGGTTTCAGACCTACCCCCTGTTTTCTTTTTGCTTCTCACATGTCATGGGTTGCCATGAGAGCCACACCTAGTAACAAAACTGCAATTTGCAATAAGAATATTCATGGACTTACAATCTTACTAGTAATATTGAATTGAAATGGTGCCAAAATTATCTATATTAAGTAACTAATTTAGAGATTTCAATACTTTGTACTTCCAGGTATCCTCAATCTTGAGTAGGAAATACACAGGAAATCACATAGCTATGATAAAGATGGTATCAAATAATGCATTATCTACCCCTAGTCTGCATTTTTATATGACTAGGTCTAGTTATATAGGATGCTACTACAGTGAGAACCATGGCAAAGTTACACTGCTCAACAAATTGTGCCCCTGTGGGAAGAGACCAGGGCTTCTGTAACCCACGTTACTCTCTTATCAGTATTCCTTTGTCACTCCTCACACTCACAGCCCAGTGCATGTTTTTAGCTCCTCTAACCTAACCATCTCCTACCTCAGAACATGTGCATGTGCTGTCCAATTATGTTTGGGGGAATTCTCTTTCCTGGCCAATTCCTAGTCATCCCTTAGTCATCCCAAGATGTGGTCTCATCTTAAATGTCTTCCTCAGACAGACCTTTCCCAAAGTAAACTAAATTCCCCAACTAAATCAAATTTCTTATTCCAGCTGCTCACTGTAACTTTGACTCTTCCTTCATGGCATTTGCCACAGTTATAATTAAGCGTTCCATTTGTGTATAGCAGAGCAGTGAAGAGCATAGGCCCTAGAATCTGAGTCTGAATCTGATTTCAGCATTTACTGAGGCAAAGCACATTAATAAGTGACTTAACCTCTCTGTGCCCCACTAATGATAGTACCCACCTCAAAGAGTAATGGTGAAGGTTTAAAGAATCGACAAAAACCACATGATTATCTCAATAGTTGCAGAAAAGGGCTTTGACAAAATTCAACAGCCATTCATGCTAAAAACTCTCAATAAACTAGGTACTGACGGAACGTATCTCAAATAATAAGAGCTATTTATGACAAACCCACAGCCAAAATCATACTGAATGGGCAAAAACTGGCACAAAACAGGGATGCTCTCTCTTACCACTCCTATTCAACATAGTGTTGGAAGTTCTGGCCAGGGCAATCAGGCAAGAGAAAGAAATAAAGGGTATTCAGTTAGGAAGAGAGGAAGTCAAATTGTCCCTGTTTGCAGATGACATGATTGTATGTTTGGAAAACCCCAGTGTCTCAGCCCAAAATCTCCTTAAGCTGATAAGCAATGTCAGCAAAGTCTCAGGATACAAAATAAATGTGCAAAAATCACAAGCATTCCTATACACCAATAACAGACAGAGAGACAAATCACGAGGAAACTCCCATTCACAATTGCTACAAAGAGAATAAAATACCTCAGAAGTAACACCACACATCTACAACCATCTGATCTTTGACAAACCTGACAAAAACAAGAAATGGGGAAAGGATTCCTTATTTAATCAATGGTGCTGGGAAAACTGGCTAGTCATATGCAGAAAGCTGAAACTGAATCCCTTCTTACACCTTATACAAAAATTAATTCAAGATGGATTAAAGACTTAAATGTAAGACCTAAAACCATGAAAACCCTAGAAGTAAACCTAGGCAATACCATTCAGGACATAGGCATGGGCAAGGACTTCATGACTAAAACACCAAAAGCAATGGCAACAACAGCCAAAATAGACAAATGGGATCTAATTAAACTAAAGAGCTTCTGCATGGCAAAAGAAACTATCATCAGAGTGAACAGGCAACCTACAGAATGGGAGAAAATTTTTGCAATCTACCCATTTGACAAAGGGCTAATATCCAGAATCTACAAAGAACTCAAACAAATTTACAAGAAAAAAAACAACCCCATCAAAAAGTGGGCAAAGGATATGAACAGACAATTCTCAAAAGAAGACATTTATGCAGCCAACAGACACATGAAAAAATGCTCATCAACCCTGGTCATCAGAGAAATGCAAATCAAAACCACAATGAGATACCATCTTACACCAGTTAGAATGGCAATCATTAAAAAGTCAGGAAACAACAGATGCTGGAGAGGATGTAGAGAAATAGGAATGCTATTACACTCTTGGTGGGAGTGTAAACTAGTTCAACCATTGTGGAAGACAGTGTGATGGTTCCTCAAGGATCTAGAGCTAGAAATACTATTTGACCCAGCCATCCTATTACTGGATATATACCCGAAGTATTATAAATCATGCTACTATAAAGACACATGCACACGTATGTTTATTGCAGCACTATTCACAATAGCAAAGACTTGGAACCAACCAAATGTCCATCAATGACAGACTGGATTAAGAAAATGTGGCACATATACACCATGGAATACTATGCAGCCATAAAAAAGGATGAGTTCATGTCCTTTCCAGGGACGTGGATGAAAATAGAAACCATCATTCTCAGCAAACTATCACAAGGACAGAAAACTAAACAATGCATGTTCTCACTCATAGGTGGGAATTGAACAATGAGAACACTTGGACACAGGGTGGGGAACATCATGCACCAGGGCCTGTCGTGGGGTGGGGGACGGGGGGAGGGATAGCATTGGGAGAAACACCTAATGTAAATGATGGGTTGGTGGATGCAGCGGGCCAGCAGGGCACATATATACCTATGTAACGAGCCTGCACGTTGTGCGCGTGTATCCTAGAACTTAAAGTATATATTAAAAAAAGAGTAAGTGACTTAACCTCTCTGTGTTCCACTAATGATAGTACCCACCTCATAGGGTAATGGTGAAGGTTTAAAGAATTTATCCACACAAAACACATATCCTGGCATATAATATGTTCTCAGTATGTGCTAGCTACAATATTAATTTTGATTTAATATAGTAGTAATTAGTAATACTAGCAGTAGCAGTAGTAGTAATATAAGTTCTGTGAGGGAGGGACCACTGCTACTTGTTTACTAATGCACTGGTACGTATTTACATATTTCTGGGGCTTGGCATAATTTGTGGCAGATAGTTAAGTGTCAGTATATATTTCTTGAATTACTGAATTAATGAGAAACAAAATAAATACAAACCAGCTTTCCTCTTGGTCATAAAGTTGTTTGTACATGAAAATAAAAGAACTAAAGTAAGAGCAAGATGAAAGATCACTAAGTTTCGCAAATTCAGGAGAAAATAAAGGAAACAATCTTATAGTCCTCAAAATTTAGTCACAGGGTCTTGCCAAACTTTTCGGAGGGAAAAAGAAACATGATCAAGTGCTGAAGTTTATCATTTTCAATGCCAAAGTAGAATTAAGACATGACTAAATAAATCAAAGTCAACTGATACTTGCTTCATACGATGTGATATGTATGTTACTGAAAAGGTGTATTAGGACATTTAAATATTAAGTACACAGTTAAAAGAACTACTACTGTAAAACAAATCATAATGCCCTAATTGGTCTTTTTTGGTGGACCTGGGTTTTTATATATTAGATTTACTTTTAGACCAAGATTCACCAGAATTTAAAGTAATTTAAATACAAAATTGCTGCAGAAGTCACACAAATTCAAGATACTCAAATGTGAAATTTTGAGAAGCATCTTGTTTAGTAGCAAAAGATAATATTAGCACTGTGCATTAAATCCCTAAGAAAATAAACTAGACTTCTAAGTACCAATATAATTGCAAGTCTCCTTATGAAATCAGAGTATGGGCTTCATTTAAAGGCACAGATTGGCTTTCGGGATAGATATATAAACTACATCTGAAATATCCAAGAAGGGATTTAAAAAGTGTACCTTTCACATAAAATGTAGATATAAGAATTCCTGCAATGCTTGTATTACTGGCTGAAACAAAAACAAAACTTCCTAACTACCACCACCACAATATAAAACTGCTTTAAGAATGCCGGCAACTTTTCAACATGAAGTAAATCAACAGCATTTGTTTTACAAAGTAATATAACACCATAATATTATTTTCATTTCTCCAATCAGTATGTAGGATGAACATTCCCAGGCCCTATTTCAAAGTGAATTTACATTTGGGTCAAAATAGAATCACTCACATAGATACATGAAAACCAGAGTGTTGAGTCTGTTTTGTGGGCCAAGAATAAGCTCCTTTTTTCCCCTAAAACCCTGTCCAGCTTAATGACTGCAACACTAAAATACTCCATCTTTACTCCTACTCAAACTTACTTTATAAATGCATTTACAATTGCTGCTTTTTCACCTGCCATTTCACTAAAGACATTAATCTTTTGTTCACACTAATGTACTCACAGTGATGATTAAAACACCTTTATATATCTAGTGATTTTAAGTACATCTTAACTCTTAATTCATTGACTTTGCTTAATGCTTCTTCATATGCTAGATATCTTGAATATACTCAGCATTGTTTCTTTATATAATAAACTTTAAGAAGTCAGAGATTGGACAATTAACACAGTATTCAATAAAAGACACCTGGCTGGAGTGATAATTGCAAATTATGACACTAACTCCACGACTACCTAGTCGTGCAATGGTTGATTAAATAAATACTCTTTGGCACTTTCTAAGCCTTTATGCTATACTCTATGGGGGACAAATACCCAGTAAACCTTGTTATCAAATTTCTTAGAGATTGAAGTTAGATATTCAGCTTCTAAGAGTAAAAGGAACTTAGAGGCTTATACAGTTTTTCAGGCACTCTGCAAATTATAATGAGTGAAGATCATTGTAAGACTTGATGACAACCTTGACTACTACATTTCCAGGATAACAGCAACTGGCAAGGTTACAGATCTTAGGAGCCTGTCATTTTTCCTCTGCTCCTCTCCTAGCAACAGATGCAGGAAATGCTTTAGAAATTGGGGTTCACTAGATATTTTTAAAGGTGGAAATCTTTATAAAGGGTGGAAAATGCACCTAAAAATATCTCAAGGCCATAAAAACCACTGAGAATCTTTGAGTTCTGTATTTAAGATCTTCAAATGACATGTCATTGGAAAGAAAAGCTCCATCATGTAATTAGCTTCACCTTCAGTACTGCTCAGAGAGACAGTCTTTATCACATCCATGCATTTCCTCATCTTGCAGAGGGAAAAAAATTCCTACCATTGCAATATTTTTAAATTATTCATATCTTTAATCTTTCTGTCTTGTATTTGTTTATTGAAAATTTTATAAAAGTTGATTCAGTTTGGGGTTAAAAGTAAGGTTATTTCAAGTACATATAAGAATTATTCTAAATTATGTCTAACATACCTGCATGATTGATAACAAAGCCAAAATATTAATGAGGATAAATCCCAAATTTTGTCTGAAGTTGCTGGAAATTTTTTCTATTTCAAATAAAATGGCACTAAATAGTGGCATGAAAAGAAACCCATCATTTATGCTCTGAATGTCTGACAAATTAGGAATAATGCCTGTTATACTATGCAGGTCACAGCCTGTCAGGTAAGCATTTCTTACTGTGTGGCAGCGACAATGCATATATTAGATATGTAAATGTAAAATCTACACACAGCTTCCAGGTTAGAATATGTTTAAAGAAATATGGTCATAAATAATGCGTAGTAACACCAAATCTGATTCTGCAGTGGCTGGGTATCCACAAATTATTTATAAGGAAAAAGAAACAAGATCTTTTAGACATAGCTAATAAACTAATGCATGTTATCACTAAGAAATAATGTAGAAAATAGTAATAGGTTGCTTCTTGTAACAAATCAAACTCCTTAATCTTAAATATTAGTTGCAAAAATAGGTTAGACAACAGCTTGCCCACGTTATTCAGTGAGGAGTGGCTTTTTGTGATGAATTTTCTCTCCATTTTTCTTTTGCTAGATATCACATCCAGCCAACATAGTTTTAATGTGAGGAAGTAAACAGATTATCATGGATGAGTAACTTGCAATTCTTGCTCATCAGGAGGTCTAGCAGGGACTTGCCTTTCATGAAATAATTTAATACCTAATTGGGTATCTAATATCTATTAAATATGAATTATATATAATCAGGTATATAATATACATTCCTCAGGTTGAACAGGAAAAAAAAAGAACTCAGTGTTGAGAAGCAGTTCAAAAGAAAACTAGATTCTGCTCTTGATTTTGCCACTAACAATCTGGCTGAGTGAACTTGGGTAAATAGTATAACCTGTCTAAGCACCAGATTCTTCATCTGTGAAATGGGAATGATAGTTGGCTTGCCTATCTCACAGGTTGCTACTGTGAGTACCAAATAAGGCAACAGATGTGAAAGTGCTTTGTAAACAGTTAAAGACTCAATACATGTAAAGAATTAAAATCTAACTTCCCAAAAGTCTTTCTAACCAACTTTAGATATATGAACGTGCATGTCAAATGAGTACATATGTGTGGTACATCCATGCATAAAATCATGTAACTGACAACTCTATGTGTTGCCAACTTTCAGATCTGTAAAATTGTCATTAAAATTTGAACTCTATTTTCAATGTTCTAGTCCTCTGGTCTAAACATTTAAAACAACATGCCAAAGTGTGTGTCAGAGACATGAGTGGGTCCACCCCCTCCCAAATTCTCCTGAATCCTCCAGCCAATTTCCTTCTGACTGGATTATAATCTGAAGATTCTTCTCTTAGCCTTGGCCTGGTGCTCACTTAATCTTGGAGATGTGCAAGATTGTTCACATTTTGCTGAGTCACAGGCTCTTTTAACTTATCAAAATGTGCTATAATTGGTCCCTTAGTCATTTTTAAAATGACGTATAAGCCAAATTGTTGGCTTTTACTTAAGGGACATGCAGAATACAGACACAGAGGAGTCTAGAAGAATGCTGAATAACAAGGAGGGGCTAGAGAAGACAGTGATTGCCATCCCAAGAGCCTTTCTTAACAGTTATTCCATGGGGAAGGAGCACTGACTCACCATGGTCCATGGAAATTTTTTTTTTCACACAAAAGAGAAAATATGTGGAAGAAAGCCTGAATTTTGAGTTGATAAGTAAGGAGAAGTTGAGGTTTTACAACTGCAAGTTTTTACCCACCTTGGAAAAAATGCTCTATGTGTTGGTAAGGAAAATATAGTATGCATTTTTAGAGAAATCTAAAATAGTCATGCTTAATTTTTCAGGTGACAAGGGCATAATATTACCATATGTATTCAAGAAGAGAAAAAGAGCCAAACATTTCACTAACGTCTGAGTTAAACACCAGATAACTGTAATACCTATCTATAATTATTGGGTAGAGGGACTTCAGCTTAGTCCAGTTGTGAAAATAATCATTATCCTTGCTACCGAGGGGGAACGGAACTCCCTGCAAGCACTTTCTTTCTTTTCTTTTTCTTTCTTTCTTTTTTTTTCTTTTTTAAGACAGAGTCTCACTCTGTCACCCAGACTGGAGTGCAATGGTGTGATCTCAGCTCACCGCAACCTCCGCCTCCCGGGTTCAAGCAATTCTTCTGCCTCAGCCTCCAAAGTAGCTGAGATTACAGGCGCCTGCCACCACACCGGGTTAATTTTTGTAGTTTTAGTAGACAAAGGGTTTTTCCATGTTGGCCAGGCTGGCAAAGTGCTGGGATTACAGGCGTATGCCACCGTGCCCGGCCATAAGCACTTTCTTATGGAAAAATATGATTTACCTCTCCTACATTCTAAGAAAGAAGAAAAACAGTAACTTGAGTCAAGAGAATCTGAAAAGTGAATTATTATCTCTTTTTAAAAAATCAGTTTATCTTCTTCTTGGCCTTAAAAATCAAGTACTACTACAACTAAATCCATTAGAGTCAGTATAATCCTTTCAAGATAGATGAAGCCAGGAAAAGAGCCTCTTCCTTCCTATCCTAATATCCACACTTAATCATTCAACAAGTTCTTCCTGACACCTAGTGTTACACGCTCCACGCAAGCACTGGAACTAGGACGAGGAATAATATATCCCTTCAAGTCAATGGCTTTACAGACTAATGTAGAGAGACACATGAAATGACAATTACAGTGGAACGTGGTAAGTGCAATGGCTGCCCAGGAAGATCGTAATCTGAATGGGGAGACTGAGAGAAGGTACTGGAGCTGAGTTTTAAATGGCAACTGAGAGTTTGCCAGGTTTTAAAGATGTAGATTGAATACAATACTAGTTTCCATTTCTTCCTGAAACCTGCTAGAATACAGTAAAGAGTTTTTAAAAGCATATACCCAAAGAGCCAAGAAGACAAGAAAGATGACAACAATATCAAAATGTGAGAAACTGGAAAGCCGATAGATGAGTTGCAACTAACCTAATACACACTAAAACACTGAATCCTAAACCAGCAGTAGAGTAACTGGAAAGAGGCTCAGAAATTAGTGGCACTGGATACTTTTTGAAGTTAGGATGAAAACAGAGACAATTTGCCGAGTCTATTCGTGAAGCTTTTTGTTGGTATTTTATTATTTTTCGACTTTTAGTTTAGGTTCAGGGTACACATGTGCAGGTTTGTCAGATGGGTAAATTGCATGTGACTGAGGGTTGGTGTACCAATGATCCCATCACCAAGGTAGTGAGCATAGTTCCTGACAGGTAGCCTGCCAATTCAGGCTCCCCTTCCACCCTCCCCTCTCAAGAAGTCCCCAGCGTCTACTGCTCCCGTCTTTGTGCCCATGTGTATTCAGTATTTAGCTCCAACTTGTAAGTGAGAACATGTGGTGTTTAGTTTTCTGTTCTGCATTAGTTTGCTTAGGATAAGGGCCTCCAGCTGCATCCATGTTGCTGCGAAGGGCATGATTTCATACTTTTTTATGGCTATGTATTATTTCGTGGTGTATATGTACCACATTTTCTTTATCCAGTTGAACCAAAGAGCTCCTCTCTGCAATTCTATGCAGCCCCATAACAGGCCCTCATCCCACCAGCAGAAGACTGGAAGTTTATTCTCCAGAGACACTAGGCACAACTGAGGGTGGGACACTCTTCTGAGAACAGAGATAAGTAAAAGTTTAGATGTGAATGAGATCCCCAGCTTTCTTCCTCCTCTTGGATTTCATAAGACTGGAAATTAGGTATACATCCTCCTTCAAGAGATTGGAAAGTCTGTTTTAAAAATTCTGGCCTAAGAGAAAAATCTAAAGATACTAAAATATGAGACTCTCCAGGTAATCAGCCAAGTCAGATCAACCAACAATAAAGATAACCATCAAAAACCTTTCTTCAACTCCTGCTCTCCCTGGCACAGAACTTACAGGCCAAGAATCGCTAGTTTTAGGAAAATCTGTATTATGAAAGAGATAAATACAAACAGCAAGGAAAAAAATACAAATTAAAGAAAATAGAGAATATACAGTGATACAAAGAAAAAATATTTTATAGAAGTTAAAATATTTCTATAAAAATAGAAATATTCACAAGGAAAAAAGTATCTTGGAAATTTGAAATATTATGGCAGAGCTGAAAGACCAATTGAAGATTTGGAAAATATAACTGAAGAAATTACTCAGAAAGTACAAATAAAAAGAGGTAGAAATAGGAGGAAAAAAAAAAGAAAATTGGAAGATCTGTCCAGAATGTTTAATGCTATGTTGGAGGCATTCCAGAACAAAATAGAAAAGAGAAAACTGAAACAGAAACAGGGTAGATCTTCAATGACATAAAGCAATAAAATTTCCTGGTCCTCAAAAACATGAGTTTGCAGATGGAAAGGCCCACTGAGTTTCCAGCACAATGGTAAAAACAGAATCATAAAATGTACATCATCAAGAATTTCCAGGTTTCTGAGATCAAAGAGAATACCCCAAACAAGCCTAAAGAAACAAAAATTTCTTCCCTAGAGAGGGTGAAGAATGAGAATGGCCTTGGGCTTCTCAAGCCACACTGAAAGCTAGAAGGCAGTGCATTATAATTCTGAGGAGCATTGCCTTCCAATTCTAAGGGACACATTTCCAACTTAAAGTTCTATACACAATCAACCTATCATTCAAGAGGGTAGAACTAAAACATATTCAGACCAACAAAGTCTCAAAAAATGTTTCTGTCAACTCAGCAAGGTACTAGAGGATTTTCTCCAAATAACGACAGTGGTAACAAAAGTGGGATGAGGGTGCAGGTAGTAGAAAAAAGAGAAAGATATAAAACAAAGGCAACTGGAGGTCCAAAGCAGCAGGAGAGACAGAGGGAAACCCCCAGGGTACCACCTGTGCTACAGGCCTCGAGAGCAGCCAGCCACCTCCAGGGGAGAGTTACTCAAGAGGTTTAAACTGATGGAAACTGTAGTGGGTTTGAATGTGTTGAGAAAAGTTTTATACAATTAGGGGAGGTATAAATGCTTAGAAAACAAAGCAAGTGAAAAGCAAGGCAATTACTAATTCTAGGAAAATAAAAAACTTGGGTTTGGAAAGGAAAAGAAATTACAGTGCAGTATATGACCCGGCTGGGCTGTGAATGGTACTTACATAATCGGCATTGTAGATCATTAACATGACAATCGAATTGTCATTTGTAGAAAGTTAACAGACAATGTCTAAACTAGAAAAAACAAGAATTGGCAAAACAAGCATATTATTTAGAGATACGGAGGAAAATTTAGAAACAATCAGCTAAAAGAGGATCCCTGCTGTGACCATAGCATCAGAGACACACATAACAGGGGAAGTGTGACTTTTATGACTTCTTGGGTGAGACTTATATTTTTTAAGACACTAAAACTCAGGTTTTCTCTTGTGTGCAGTGGAACCTATTCCTAAATTATACAAATTCCAGAAAGTAGACTTCCTGGCTGATACTGTTTACAGAAAATCTCTACTTTTAATAAATTCCCCACTTTTAATTAATCTCCCAATTCAAACCAAAGGAACTACTTCAATTATCTTACTGTTACCATTGCCCTTTTATAGTAATTTTTCCCCTCCAAGGCACTCACTCCCTAATACTTGCACATTTACTTTCTTTCCCTTCTGCTGACATGCCCGGGGCGTCCTCTGCTCTCATGCGTGCGTTTAATCTGCCCCTTGCCCCAAGCGTTATGAAATCAATTACTTATTAAGCTACTAAGTAATGTCATTTCCTCTCATCCTTTTGTCACTCGGGCCTTGAAAGCAATAGGTCATCCATCTTCTTTTCAGTGCAAGGCCCAAATAACTAGGTCTTAACAATCATCACGACCTAAAGCTAGGTCTAATCAACTGGAACCAGAGGAAGGAGGAGAAGACAGTTGTGTCAGTTTCTTGCATATGTTGGAATTATTTTCTTTGGCAGAAATATGTCACATTCTTTCTTCGTGACAGTCAGCAGAGCCGATCACAGGACTACACAGCGGGCCAGTGACAAGGCGCGCCAACCTGGCAATCTCGCTATTATCTTAGTACTTACGGTTGCAGCACTGCTGGAGGCAGATTACCCTTCCCTCCAGGAAAAAAAAAAAAAAAAAAAAAAACTTGCCTCTTCTGCATGGATTACAGTGCATGTGCACAGTGTTTGTTCAAAGAATAAATACTGGTCATTGTAGCAATGATAACAACAATGCCAGAAAAATTCTACTGACACTAGGAGAGTTAACTTTCTCTACCTTTTTAAAGAAATTAGCATATAAATATATCTTGATTTCTCTTTTTCTGTATAGTTGCTTGCTTTCAAACAAGAAAGGAACTGACTTTCCTTGCTGCATATTAAGCTGTACTGTTTTGCTTCAATTGGAATAACAAGGAAAGATAACCAGGTCCATTCTCCCATAGTTACTTAAGCACTTTGAAAGTTACTACTGAAAATAAACGTTAAGGCTTAAAATAAAAACTATTTTGATTTGGCATTAATGTTATTTATTTTAAAAAATCTTATGCAAAAAGTATTTTTAAAAATAATCATTGATTCATATTTAACTAGTTAAAGCATATACAAAAATTACAAATAAAGTAGCTGTTTGTTCATTATACCTCTCTCAGTGTTACTTTCTAAAATATATCCCGCTTGTGGGGCAACAATAGAAGCCAATCTGCCTAAATAAAAATAAATTGCCTGTATCTGAAAAATGCCATAGTGTAGAAAAACCTATTATTTTTACCTGGTGCATAAAGTCATGTGGAAGAGCCTGGGTTTAATCACAAGAGGTACTGTAAAACACATTTGTGACATCTGTAACCTAACTCACACCCACATGAGAGATTGGTACATCTTATGAATTAAACATAAGTCCTGATTTATGTTCAGTTATCCCTCATATCAAAAACTACAGTTGCAGAGCTGTGTCACTGTGAATTCATTTAATGATATTGATGAGATAGCCTGCACAGAGACTGCAAAGTAACCACCAGTGCATAGCACGGGCCCATAAATCACTTCTGCAGAGTGGCTAAGCAATAAATAACAAGTCATTAATTCATCATAAGTTATGCTAAGAAGCTCAAACTACATATGTACCAGACTGTAAAGAAATGCCTCTGGTACAGTGTTAGAAACAGGCAATGTTTGGTGTTAAAACAATTTTAGAAGGGCAAAAATTCATTGAGCAGAATTAATTCCTTATGGATTTCCCTTGGCAAACATAAACCAACACTGATTTTTAAAATCAACTCCCAAAACTTCCTTACATGCAGAAGTAAATACATGTCAGGTATTAAATCCAATGCAACTTTTTTCAGAGCCCAAATTATGAATCTATCAAATGAATGATATAATGGTATTGGCATAAAGCCCTTGGATAAGCTAATGGCATTTCTGTAAAGAATAAGCTAGTGAGAATGATGCTAGTTATTCAAATGGCTTTGCCTTGTTGCAGCCATAGGATCTGTAAAAATAGATAGCATGTGGCCAGAGTCACTGTTTTCTTATGTGGATGAGAAAACATTTGCTTTCAGGTGACTTTCACTAACCCTGATGACTTTCACTAACCTGCTAGGTGACTTTTACTTTCACTCCTTAGGGTGATTTCCCCAGTCATCCACCTTCTAGTCAGCACTCCCCTAAGCATCCATTCTCCCCAGACCCTCAGAAACTGATTCCCTAAAACTGTCCAGGACTTCACTATCTGGCCCCTTCTTGCCCTTCTGACCTTGTGCACAGAGTCTATGTCACACAATGAGCTGTCCTGCCCCTCAACTCAGAATCCTGCTTTCTGCCACATTGCTGCTGAAGTTTTTCAAACAAATTCATTTCCAGAGTTATTCTTCCCAGGCGATCAGTGGGCAATTGAATGGAAATTTTGGAATAGCAAGCTAAATGAAAGTGGTGACTCTAAAGATAAGAACCTCATGTACTTGTTCAGACAGGTAAGGGAGATATTTTGAGGGAAGAGAGTGTTCTATTGCAGTTTATAGCTGGCTAGCACTGGATTTCCCTGGTCTGTAGTATATTTGCACACATATGACAAAGGCCAATCTTCTTTTTCTTACTACTTTTAGATTTAAGTCTTCCCTGAATTAATCTGTAATCAAGTAACTCCAAATGAGCTCTCATCAGCAAAGAGTGTTTATCTGATCCACTATGCAGAATCTCAATACAAGAAGACTAAATACAGTAGCGTTTTAACTATATTCCATTTCAAGCTTATATCTAATTTTCTGTCTAATATCATCTTAGGCCTCTTTTGTCATTACTGCATTCTAATTCTTGCTTATCTTACATCAGTGTTTAAAATTGCTCCCTCTCTAGATACATTTGCTTGAATGTTTAAGCTCAATTTTTTCCTAGTTATTTCCTGTCTCTAACAATCTCCAGACACCTTTTAAATTTTGTTTTATTCTTCACTGGTGTTTTGCAACAAACATCTCTCCATTTAGTATCATCTAAGAACTTCATCAGTTTGCTCTTTTCCCTCTGTTTTAGGTCAATGATGAGGATGTTAATGTAGATACTACATTTGTTTCCCTGGAAGGTCACTGGAAACCCTTTCTCTTTCCACATATCAATACATGGCCAATTGCCTTTTATGATCCTCTGGCTAGTCTCTCTCTCACCTCCATTATGTGGTAACACCCACATCCTTGTCAATTTGAAGTTTCTCAGTAACACTGCATTGGAAATGAGAAAAGTTGTTGCCAAGTGATGGTGCTTTGTATACTTACAGTTCCTAACACCCAGGAGTATCAAAGTGGCATACACTTAAGCAATTCTTCATGAACTTTTCTCTGAAATAAATTAGGAAAATGCTAAATAAGAGTAACTTTATCTTCAGATGGAGAAGCTGAAGCAGAGAAGCCAATCACATCAGAACTTTAATGAGTCAATCTGACTACTTTCGTCTTATACTTAAGGGGAGAATATTTATAATTTTAGAATATTTATAATTTTTGTACATACATATATATGTACATACAATAATGCTTAATTGGACATAACTGAACGACTGAACTTTCTACATAAGGAAAATTTCCAGATGAATCCAGAAAACTGAATCTTATGCCATGAGCACAGCAAGAAAATCTTAAACATGGAGCACAAGTAATATTGTATCAGGAAGATCTACAAGAAAAAGAGGAAAACTTGAAGACTTTCTGTTTGTTTGTTTTTTTTTTTGTCTTCTTTTTCTCTGCTGTTCTAGTGTAACATGCCATTCTGACTCCTTAAATGAATCACAAGACCATATCTTCTTTCTCTTATTTAAAGTTTTTCTTTTCTTTTTCCCCCAGAAGTTTTCCTAAAAACTCAACTCAATACATATTAATCAATTTATTAACCATTTCCATATACGTGGACCCCAGATGACAGTATTTTTCAGAGTTTCTTTTCTCATTTTCTTTCTTTACTTTTACATATAGTGGTAATCAACTTTGTGTGGTCATAGGAAGAGCATTGGTTAAGGGCCTGAATCGACTCAGGATAAGCCTGAGCTGGAATCCTGCACTTATTACTCTATCAACTATCTGTGTCAGGAGAAAACTATTTAAACTTGTCAAGCCTCTGATTTCTCAAATGCAAAATGGGCATAATAACACTGCTTATTCTTAAGACTGTTGTGAAGACTAAATTAGAAGAATGAGGCAATGAGCCTAGCAGAGTGGATGGCAACAGAGAGAAGACATTTAGAGAGTCACATATGTTTAAAGAAAACGAAAGACAAAAGATGGATCACCTGACAGATTTTTTTCTGATTTGGAAGTTTATTCTGATTCACTTATGATTAAAGATTGAATTCTAGTTAGTGCTATACACTTCACAAATGCCTTTATTGGAAAGAATATAGTTATCTGCAAGTAAGCCTGTGCCAGAAAACCAAGAATATAAGGTCACGGTTCATATACATCAATAAATCCAAATGAAACATCCCCATCTTCATCAGTATTCAAGGATTAGTGTTGTGGTCTTCAAGTGCTATGCTTCACTTCCTTGGCCACATTATTAATATATGATGGAACAGATGGAGAGCAGAAGGGTCGCGCTCAGCCTTCAATGCCCTCTGAGGGCCCAGACAATCATGGAGTGAAGGTTCATCATGGTGTGATGAACAGGGAAGTAGAAACCTTGGGTTCTACTGTGGGCTGTCACCATGTAGCTCTGTGACATAGAGCTCACCCCTCTCTGGGCCTCAGTTTCCTCATTTTTAAAGTGAGAGTTTAGGCCTTTCTAGCTACCATTAGAACTTGAAATTGTGCTAGGCCAAGAAAACTTTGCTCTTGTCAATACGTCTATTTAGCAATGCTTCTAAAAAGATAGTATTATCCAAGCTAATTTATGCATCTTTGTCCAGAGGAAGGGACAGTTGCAAAGTCAATTAGGGATGGAAGAAGGTACAGAAATAAACATGAGCAATCTTAAGATAATACAAAAATATGTTGAGTCTTTGCTGTATAATTTTCCATTGTCAGCTTTCAGCTGTTCAACTGTCATTCAAGCAACTTTATATACTGAAAATATTTGTTCATGAAAGTGATTGAATTTGTAGAAGTGCAGACAAGTATTATAATAAGCTATCATAGAGCTATTTCTTGAGTCAATTTTGCTATGGAATTTTTTTCCATCTTTAAACATTTGAGACATTCGGCTATCAGCCATATAGTCACATGCTGTTTAATATTTAAACTTGTAAGGTTTATCACATAATGAATTAACATTTTACACTTTCCAGGCAAATAAAATAAATCTTTGCTCATTGATGAGGCTTCTAAGACAAGTAGCTCGGTGGACATCTTTAGGATGTAATCTTCCTCAGATTTAAAATCGTAAGTGTGACTTGATACATGAAACAAAATTATCTATGAAAATTTAAAAAGATGAATATCATTATGTTTCCTGCAATTTTACTAATTTCAACACTTGATTTGCCAGTGATTCATACTTCTCCATCAAATACTGTTATTGGACATTTTGACAATTTTATATTTAAAAATAGAACTTCTACTTACGGATTAGCATTATGAGCTGTGGAAAGTAATTCTTGTGATCTGGCAGAGGTGTACTAAAGCGCTGTAATAACAGTTTTGGTAGACCCTTTTTAAGACAAATGTCTATCCCCTAAAGACTTTTTAAAATTGACACACTGAGGTATGTTACTCTGAAAATCTCCATGAGAATGCAGCATTTCTTGTAGACATGAATTGTCCAAGACTGTGTCCATTCCCACCCAGCATTGCTGTGCTGAAAAGCTCTGTGTAAATGGATTTGAACCAACAAAAATGTATTTCAAGGGTTTTTGATACTTAAATCCCTGACTACATCTTTCATTAAAACACTTATTTTTTAAGTTCAATCATGTAAAATATCTAGTAAGTTAAACTGTCATATGTCAAAGTCCTCTAAAATAGAAAAAAAAAGGCACTTCCGATTGCTCTAGAGTTTTATCTTCATTTTCTTAATGTCAAATTAGCAAAAGAGGAATATAGCTTTCAAGACAGGTTTCACTGGCTGGGTGCCGTGGCTCACGCCTATAATCCCAGCACTTCAGGAGGCCGAGGTGGGTGGATCATTTGAGGTCAGGAGTTCAAGGCCAGCCTGGCCAACACGGTGAAACCCCAGCCCTACTAAACACACAAAAATTGGCTGGGCATGCCGGCACGCACCTGTAATCCCACCTACTCAGGAGGCTGGAGCAGGAGAATCCCTTGAACCAAGGAGGCAGAGGCTGCAGTGAGCCGAGATCGTGCCACTGCACTCCAGTCTGAGCAACACAGTTAGACTCCATCTCAAAAAAAAAAAAAAAAAAAAGGATAAGTTTCATTACATTAAAAAAATTTTAATGTAAATATTTTATTTTTCATAAAAATACAAAAAGATCAATATGCACACAGTATCTCCCAAAAGAAAACAATGAGATTTATAGTGGTTATCCAGAACCATCTTTCTCTAGAAACACACACACACACACACACACACACCCCCCTAACGCCTTCCTACAGGATTGATATAACATAGGTTCTACATGAAAATAATTTTATCTAACATTGCAACCATAATTCCAGGGATCTGTAAGACCAACATTCTCTATTCTCCTTTCAGTGGGCCTTGAGAGGCTTCTCCAAACTTGGGGATCATGTAAGCTACAATGACAGTGATTTCTTGAAGATACATCCCATAATTGCTCCTTGAGTCTTCCTCTTGGAATAGAACTGCTAACTCACAGACCACTATTTTGTAAAACAGCTCAGATTACTTTTCCTTGCTTAATATTTCTTTTTTTTCCTTGAGACGGAGTCTTGTTGTGATGCCCAGGCTGGAGTGCAATGATGTTATCTTGGCTCACTGCAACCTCCACCTCCCAGGTTCAAGCAATTCTCCTGCCGCAGCCTCGCGAGTAGCTGGGACTACAAGCACGCACCACCATGCCTGGCTGATTTTTGTGTTTTTAGTAGAGACGGGGTTTCACCATAGTGGCCAGACTGGTCTTGAACTCCTCACCTCAAGTGATCTGCCCGCTTCAGCCTCCCAAAGTGCTGAGATTACAAGCATGACCCACCACGCTCAGCCCCTTGCTTATATTTCTTTATGTTTGTCTACATATTGATTCTGTTTTCCACTCTTCTGCTTACTCATGTATACAATATCACAATTTATTCACATCAAATTAGCATTTCACGCTCTAGAACAGTTTTGTGTCCCCCATAAACTTGAATATTTCACTCTAAATCCTCACTTCTAGGTGATTTATAAAGCCATGAGTTAAGACCAAGGTCAGGCAGATACCCAAAAGAGGAGGACAAGGATCTAAATATGTGGCCAGGACCTCTCTATTTGAGATAATGCTCGCTTTTAATTTAGCAAAAGCAGAGATGGAGGTGAAAAAGACTTTTACTCAGGTGAAAAGGACTTTAAAGGCTTTCCTAAATGGTAGAAATTGTTAATATTAATCATGCTCACATTTATGTTTGTACAAGAAACCATGATGTCAAAGAAGAAATCTGTAGGATTTCCTTTGTGAAACGCTTAGTTATATTTATATTAAAATTTTACTTTCTCAGTGAAGACTATACAGACTATAGAATAAAAAGTGCGGTGGCTCACGCCTGTAATCCCAGCACTTTAGGAGGCTGAGGTGGGCAGATCACCTGAGGTCAGGAGTCTGAGGCCAGCCTGGCCAACAAGATGACACCACGTTTCTACTAAAAATACAAAAACTAGCGAGGTGTGGTGGTGTGTGCCTGTAGTCCCAGCTTTTGGGGAGGCTGAGGCAGGAGAATTGCTTAAACTGGGAGGCAGAGGTTGCAGTGAGCTGAGATCGCACCACTGTACTCCAGCCTGGGTGACAGAGTAAGACTCCATCTCAAAAAAAAAGAAAAAAAAAAGTGAATTTACATAATATAACAAAGCCAATTCTCACTTTTTTAAAAAAGATCAATATGCAGGCACAATCACCTATCAATCACACTAGTGATTCCACTAACTTATATTCTGTTATCTTACAAAAGAAAAAATGGGAATTTTATATTCAAAGTATACAGTTAAAAATATCAAAAGATTTTTTAAAAATAAAAGTATCAGACTAAGAGGTTTACTCATTATTAATTAATACTAGTTAGCTGCAAGGCTATGCATTCCAGGGAGCTTTGGAAAAGAGACAGAATGTGTCGCTTTTCGATTGAATTAGTGTGCCTTACAAAATAAACATTTAAAAGGCATTTATTGAAATTCAACCATGAAATAGAAAATATTGCAAAATGAGAGACAATGTTTTCTTAATTAATGTGATGACTGAGTAATTAGAATAGTGATAGGAACCTGGCATTATCTTATGAGTAATTATGAAACATTATTATACAAGACTCTTAGTGTTAACAGTTGAAAAGTTAACTACTATTAGTCTTTGTAATACTGGCCTTGATACAAAAATCATATACAGTTTTATGCATATGTCTGAGCTTTTCATTTTATCAGGTTGACTTCATAGTTAACCTTAACATAAAAATAACATACTTTCATAATGAAAAGAGCATTAGTTACAAGGTTGTTCTTCACAAAGCTGTACAATAGTGAATACTGGAAACAAGCAAAATGTCCAGAAATAAGACAATGATTATAAATACATTATAATACATCCACATAGAATTTGAGCCAGATGATGTTGTAGATGCATATTTATTGGGAAAACACTCATAATGTAATGTAATGTTAGGGTTTTTTTCAAGCTAGATTAGAAAATAGAATGTATAATAGAACACCAAGTTTGTAAAAACTAAAATTGAACACACACATATTTATTGGGAAACATACATAATGTAATGTTATTTATTTTTTTTAAAGCTAGGTTGAGAATAAAATGTATAAGAGAAGCTCAAGTTTGTAAAAACAAAAATTCAACACACACATATATCTAGAGAAATATACCCCAAGATACATATTTTTCTTATTTCTGGGATAGTGGAGATATGCATACATGTGTGCATATGTGCAGATGTCAGTGTAACCGTGCGTCTTTATACATACATAAATATTTGCTTAGCTGTATTTTATGTATATAGGCATTGCTTTCATAATCAGAAGGTAAAATTAAAACTCATTTTAAAATAAGTTTTACTATCAAGTTTAAATATTAAAATCGATTCTGTTTATGACATATATTTATTTACTGAAATTCTTTTAAATTATAAGTCTAAACTAAGACATTTTGCTTTCTAACCCAAATGTGAAATAGAGAAAGACAAAAAAAAAAATTAACTCAACACTTTTACAAAAAAACAAAAACAAAAACAAAAACAAAACTCGGAAAGATACAATGTCTGAAACAGTTGCTAGTGGGGTAAGTATATATTTCAGATATCATACAACCCTTGGATTAAACAACTTAACTTTTTAAAGAAAAGCTTGGTTGGGAGTTACCGAAGTACAATATGGAATTGAAGTTACAGAATAAACACTCTTCAAGAGAAGTCTCTGAGTCCCTTTGATCTTTGGAGAGGTCATCTCCTCAGGCTCCAAATGAGCCATTTAAAAATCCTCCCTTACTATATATTTGTATGAGATATCTGATTGCAGAACAAATCTGAGATACATAGAATGAAATATTTATTTTGCTTTTCAAATAATGAAATATTTGAAAAGCAAAATATAATATTTGAAAATCAGGAATTATTTTCACTGATCAGAATTAAAAATCACTGATCAGAATAAAAATCAGACATCCTTTCACTGATGCCTTAGAGCAGTTATTCATGCTCTCAGTTTCTTTTAATAAGTTTCTATTTTCCCTAAGTCCACAATTATTGCTTTAATTCTTAATATCCAAGATCTTTAAACAGAAATGAACACTAAACCCTTGCTCCTATTTATAAGTTCTGGTGATGTATGAATATAGATTTAATTGTTCATTTACAAAATATACAATATAAAAATCTCTATAAAACTATCCATTTCAACATATCTTTAAAAAATTTATCCAACGTGGCATTTATTATAAATAAGGAAGTCTGAAAAATATCAGATATTTCATTTAATATCTTAGGGCTAAATAGTACCATTTAAAATTACCTCAGATAAATTTATTTGGATTTATTTATAAAATTATAAAAGTAGTAATAGCATTTCATTTTAACACCAGAAAGTAATCAATGCCATAGTTGGCATGATACTTAAAAGACCTGATGTTTTCACCTAATGTGATTGTAAGGTACATTTTTCTGTTCCATCTTTCCTTCCCACACACAAATTCATTCCATGTCAAATCCCTTAAATTCCTCTTTTGAAGTTTAAAATTAATTCCCATGATTACTTTTCAATAATCCTCCATCTTCTAAAAATTCAAAATATGTTTATACTTTTTGAGAAATTAGATGACATCCCAAATATCCTATGTGAGTATGTGCTATGCTTTTAAAAAGAAAAACACTCATTCTTAAGAAAAAAATAACCTATTAATCAAGGAGTCTGGTTCTGTAATTAATAAGAACAAGGTAACAATTTGCTTTAAGTGTCCATTCATAATGTTAAATCAGTGTTAAATTATAAAGAATTTCCATGGAAATATACAAGACATCCACCTTGATTTTAAATGAAATTCATTATGAGCAGCTCTATTATACTGAATGGCAAATGAATTCTTAATAATGAGGCACTTGATGTGTTATCCAGAACTGGGGTTGACAAGAAAACCACTTAGCTTCACTTTCTAATAATATTATAGCAAGTAACTGAAAAAAGCACACACACACACACACACACACACACACACACACACACACACACACACACACACACACATTTAATTTTGAATGGAAAACTTTAAAGCATGTTTATCAAACCTCTAAAAACATTTTTATTCATTTATTTTTTAGTGCTTTACTTATTCGTTAAAAAAAAGTCATATCAAGAGTAATTTAAACAATACTGAACTTTTAAAATATAACATTTTCTCTGTAGATTTGTCTAAGGTTTTGCTATTTTACAAGCTCATCTTGCCCTTACCATCAAAAGTCCATAACAACAGATGCTACAATAATTAAAAACCTATCACTATAGACTCTTCCATCACATTACAGACTAGGAAAATGAAGGAGGTTTATGGGTGTCCTTGTCTCACTTTATCCACCTCTTCGTGGTTGATGTGTAGGCTTTAATGTGTATCCTTGCACCTCTCCTTCAGCAGGAAGCCTGTCTCTGGGGATCACTTGCAGAAAATAGGACATTGAGTCCATAATTAAAGTAATCTCTTTCCAGGCAGATGCTGCAGTTGGCTCTGTTATCACATATTACAAAAGGCATCTTGAGGGTTATAAAATGTGCAGCAAATAGCTTTGGAGATGAGAAACAGCAATTTTTCATCTAATTTTGATCCATAGACATGTAAGTACTGTATTGCTACTTTTTGGTTTTAAGCCAAATAACTATTATGGTGCTGAGATGAGCCAGGCGGTAACCAAAATTAAAGAATACTTTAGCTTTTATCCTCAAAGTGAGAAAAGCTCTTTTGTAACCATCTTTGCACTTAGCAAATAAGGATGCCATCTCAAATCTGAGCATTAATGCCTGCAGGCGGATTTAGAAGAAAGGCTTATATGGCTTAGCTTTACAGCCACACTTTCAATATATTTACTTAGGTTAAAACCAGGGGTTGATTAAGGGACCTACCATCTTTGCTCCTTTGCAACTACAGTGTACATTTTTAATTAGAAGGCTTTTTGCTGTTTATCTTTCCTGTAAAATTTAGGACATTGCTCTTTGAAATATATGTCAGCCCAGATAACGAATATGCTCATGCTATTCATAATCCCTTCTATAAATACTAATAGTGGAAATACATGGAGGAGATTTGACTAACACATTTTTGTTTCCAGCTTTGAACTCGTCAATGTGGATAACCAAAACCTCACTTTAATATTGTGAGGTGCTAAAATACAGATGGAAATAATAATTTTATTTAGTATTTCTCAGTGCTAAATAAAACATCAATATGCACTGATTTAATTTTAAATAGGTTATCTTATAATTCCAGAAAAGATGTGGCTTACATTTTTTTATTTCCTCAAATTGTTTTTCTTTTAACTTTGTGATTCATGTAAACAAAGTTTTACATGAATTCATGCCATCAATTTAAAAATATTATTAATATTAACCTTTTAAATTTTATATTAGTCTAAATAGCATTCAAAAACCATAAAAATCTAATTTAACTATTTATACTTTAGCATATTTAAACCTTCATAATATTTAGAAGAGGCATGTATGCAATGTCATTTAAATTAGTAAAGAAAAACTAACCACAAATCAAAAATTCAAATTATTGATAAAATTTTGTTAAATTACCAAATTGGTATTTCCAGAGCACCTAAGATACTGTAATATAAAGCTAGCTGTCAGCAGTACATGCCTAAAGGTAGAAATGGCAGAGTATAAACTCTAATTCTATAACACAATCTTCTGGCATATTCGTGCATTTTCCCACTCATGTAAGCATGTATTCATTCATCTATTCAACAACTAATGTTTAAGGAATTACTTTGCCCAAATATTTTCATAATACTACCTGCAATTGAAATACTAGAGATACGTACTGAGTATTCTGCCACCTGAAAGACGGGTTTCAATTTTGTATGTTTCCTTCAGCTTAGTCCACATGCAGGTTATTTCATTCTTAGGTAATTGTCCTTTTATCCCTAATAATTTTTTACTTATTTTGTCTGTTATTAATATAGTAACACTAGCCTATCTTTGGTTAGCACTGGCCTGGTATGTTTTTTTCCATCTCTGTACTTTCAGTGTTTTTGTGCCATTATGTTAGTTTTATCTCTCAGAAACAGCATATTGCTGTATTTTTGTAATTGCATTCTGAAAGTCACAGTGTTTTGCCTGGTGAATTTAATCTGTTTATATTTATTGTAATTGATAATTTACTTAAAATTATTTGTTATCTTATATTATGCTTTATACTTCTATGATTTTTTAATTTACCCTTTTCCTTTATTCTGATGTTTTAACTAACTGTTCTTTAATCCTTTGCCCTTCACCTCCCTATTTTTGAAGTTATAATTTTATTTTTGTTCTTTACATTTATATCTTTAACAATCAACTGAGCCCATAACCTTCTTGCAAAATAATTTGATGACATTAGAAAACTTTAATACTGATTTCCTTTTTCCTCCAAAGTATACATTAATGTTGCTTCATATATTTTAGTTATACGTTGCCTTTAAATTCTATCCTAAAATAATTACTGGTATATATGTTATACGTAAATTTATTTGCATGTAAAATGCTGAGAGTTTCTAATGTTCTTACTAATTTCTTTACTTACTATTAATTATTGTATCACACTGCAATTTATTGTATCCCACAGTTTCCTTCTGGGTTTGTTTTGTTTTTACTGAAGGGCATCCTTTAAAAATTTGCTTTAACATGTGCTATGTACAGTAAAAATATCAAACTTACTTTTTAAAAATATATCTTGTTTTGTTTTCATACCTGACTGATACTTTATCTAGGTACAGAATTCTAGGAGGACAATTCACTTTGATGATATTGTTCCATTGTCTTCTGGCATCTCTTGTTGCTAATGAGACCACTGTCAGATTAAATTTATAGGTAATCTGTCTTTTCTATTTTGTCACCTTTGATGTTTTCTGTCTTTGATATACTGAAGGCTTATCATGACCTGTATCAGTAATAATTTATTTTATCTTGCTTAGATAGAAAACACACACATCTTCCTTAGTTCTAGAAAATTTTCTGCCATTATCTCTTCAAATCTGTCTCTCCTTCTAAAACTTCAATTAGTTGTTAATTTCTTCACTTGGAGTTCTGCACAGATTACTAATGTAAAGCTAGATTCCACTTGTTGAGGGTTTTATCTTCTTATAAGTACCTTATCTTGACCAAAGGCTCCACTCAGATGACAAAATTCTCTGCTGTTTTCCCAGTCAGGTTTCAATCAGTGGGCCCAGTTCCAACTCCCTCTCCTTTCTTATCTCCTGCTGTCTTTTAAGAGGCTCCTGACAATAGCTCTAGGCCCCACGTAGGTTAAAACTCCAGATCTAGGACCTAAATCAGGTTTAAGAGATGTGTAGGCCACCACAATGTCAGTTCCTATTTCTTGACCCAGCTTTGATATATCTCCTTTCTTCTTGAAACCAGTGTTTTCACTTTCTTTCAAAACAGTGTGTGTGTGTGTGTGTGTGTGTGTGTGTGTGTGTGTTTGCTTCATTTTAGCTAGAGGTGCTATTTTATTTCAGTGGCAAGAATTTCTTCTATGCCAATTCAATCTTCCATGATGCCAGAAATCCTCTACGAATGTATTTTTATGTGTTTGAAATTGTACCACATAAACAAATATTTTGTTTATGTCACTTGATGTTCCAAGCATCTCTCATTGCTATACTATCTTCATAAATACTAATTTTTAAAAGCAATACAAAGTGGTAGTATAGAATGGTGGTTTAAAGGACATGTTTTAGATCAAAACACACCTGTCTTTGTGAGCTCTTTCTTGAAGCTCTTCCTTCATAACAGGTGGTTCTAGGAGAGTAAAGGAACTTAGTAGGCTGCCTGGTATACCAGTACTCAATAATTAAAGTTTCTTTTTTTATTATTATTACTATTATTACCATCATTATCATAAAATGGAGTTTCAAATTCCATTAATGTTCATTTTCATATTAATAATTAGTCTTCCAGACTAGCTATTTTTTAATATTAGGTACATGACAGTAAGTTTTCATGCATAAGGGCACATTTGAAAAGATGTAGAATCTAAAACCTTGTAGCAGGGAAGAGGAAGATCAGCAAGGGGAAAGCAGGGACTGAGATCCAGGCATAGGGGCAGGCAGAGGAAAATGCCTTAGCCCAAGGCAGCCAAAGGGCAGCACTAAGTCCTGGGCACTGTAAGGGATGATAACTAGAGGCAATTCTCACTTGTCATATTTGGCTACCATTGCCCATAAAATAAAAAACCATAGAAACTGTTGCACTGGCAAATAAAACTAAAATGAACAATTAGGTAAGCAGCTCTTTCCGTCTTATTTGGTGAGTTTAGAAGTTATGATGGTTCAAGTTCACATAACAATGGCAAAAAACTTAGTTTTGCTTTCTTCCTTCTATGTGTCCTTTGAATTGCATGGTTAATTTCTGTAAATGTCATGGTAATATTTGGGGAAAAGATAACTCAACATATTATCTAATCTTATGCGATACAACAGAACTTTCTGTAATAATGGAAATGTTCTATATTTGTGCTGTTCAATAAAATAGTCACTAGCCATATGTGGCTACTGAGAACTCAAAATGTGGCTGGTACAACTGAGGAACTGAATTTTTTATTTAATTTTAATGAATTCAAACTTAAATAGCCACACATGGCTTATAGTATCATGTTAGAAAGTATGGTGCTAAACAAGTTTTAGAACGTATGTGTGTATGTGTGTGTGCTTATATGTGTGCTGTGGTTTAAATGTGTACCTCAAAGTTCGTGTGTTGGAAACATGATCCCCAATGCAACAGTGTTGAGAGGCAGGACCTTTAAGAAGTGATTAGGTCATGACAGCTCTGCCGTCATGAATGGATTAATGCCATTATTGTGGGAGTAGAGTAGGTACCTCAGGAGTGGGTTCCTGATAAAAGGATGAGATGGGCCCCTTTCTTCTTTCAGGCATGCTCAGTTTCTGCCATGTGATGCCTTCCACCACGTTATGACACAGCAAGAAGTCCCTCACCAGATGCAGCCCCTTAATCTGGGACTTCCTAGTCTCCAGAACCATGAACCAAAAATCTTCTATTGTTCATAAATGATCCTGTCTCAGGTATTCTGTTACAGAAGCACAAAACAGACTAAAACAATGTGTGTGTGTGTGTGTGTGTGTTTCTGTATACACACATACATGTCTATATATCTAAATAGGTCACAGAGGACAAAAGTTCTTTAAAAAATTCTTATCTGTAAGAAGCAATCAGTTTTATTTCACATTTGTAATAAGACTTTAGTATACAGAGACTTTACTAAAAATAGAGCTTAATAATATGCTGTTGCTAGTATCCAAATAACTATACTGGCAAACCATAGAGCTGTTTCTGCCATGGGAAAAATTTATTCACCTGTTTCTCAGACGTCCTTGTCATCAATGTTTTTGACTGTGTAGGCAGTTTGGAAAAATGAAATTTCACATTTCTAAAACTGGTTTAATCAATTCTAATAATAGGGAAATAACCCAAATCTCTGCCCACACCTCATTTAAAAAATTTCTACTCGATTTAGAGAACGTCTAATAATTATAATAGATAAAAATTTTAGATTTACTGACTTTGGTCTTTTTGCTTTCACAAATGTCCTATGTGGTTTCAAATAAGAAGTGCCAAGTACAATAGTAATCCCATCTTAACCACAAAGCCTTGTAATAAGGAACATCTTGTGGATACCAAGTTCAGTCCATTTACTTGAGTGATCTCCATAAGTTCTCACACCATTACGTTACATGAGAGGAAAAGAAAGGAATAGGTTGTTTTGCTATAGCTTTTTATTTTTATTTTTTATTTTTTGCTTCTAGCTTCAACATCAGGAAAAAACTAACATTTTTCTCTAAAAAATAAAAAAGCAGAGATTAAAAAAAGGAAGAAGAGCAAATCTGCTAACACAACTATTTGCTGCAGCATAAAATTCCATAGAAACAGGTACTTCTTTGGACCCTCGTTAAAAAATATTTTATTACTGGAATAGAAAATTTTCCCACGGTAAAGCAGTTCCACTTCTCTGATGGTCTTATGATTTTGATGTAAAGCAGCATCCTGCGGAGATGCCAGAAGATTCCCCTAATATAACCTGTGCTGTTTATACCATGACTTCTTGGAAGGTGGAGGAGACAGGAAAGGAGAAAAGAGGGGGGAAAATGAAGGGAATAGCTTTGCTCACTGAATGTCTTAAAATAGATATGTTGTACAATTAATATAACAAAAATAATTTTTTCAAGCCCTCTTGGAGATGTATTGACATTTTATCTCAACCATACTTCCTAAAATTAAAAACTAAATCCCTAAGAAGCATTCTGACCTCAAGCATTTGACCATTTGCCAAAGTGTTGACACATAAGAACACACATTAGTCCCTGAACTTAGACTTTCTCCATGTTCATGCCTAACTGGCTATTTAAATGTGATGAAAAACAGGGGCCTATGAGGAAGTAAGAACTATCAGTTAGGATCCTAGTTATTTACCTTTAAGGCTAGACAATATTTTTTTTTATCTTGTCATATAGAGGTATATTTTTAAGCAGCACTGAAATTGTCTCAAGTTGGGAGATGTCCACTTAAAAACAGAAAACCAGACCATCAGAAAAAAAAAAAAAAGACATGATTTAAAAGAAAGATGAAATTTCCCCTTTAGAAGACAGCATATCTGGTTTTATCTCGTTGCATAGGTACAATCATTTCAGACTTAAATGGGAGGTAATTTATTTTTGCAGTAAGCTATGTATAATCTAGAAAGTAAAAGAACATTTGTCTGCATCCATTGTTGGCATCTTTATCCATAGGTATGAATGCACTTCCAATAAACACACCCATGGGGGAATCCCTGATCTTATTTCAAATGTTTAAGTAACAAGGCAAATACATCTGTGATGTGTCCGTCTGATGAAAGGAAATAAATGGACAACCACACTATATTTTCTCAAGAATTCTCTAGACAGTCTTGAATGGCTCTCATCAAAAATTAAAGGCATCTGAGATACACTCAAGGCAGCACTTCGAATCTCTGCATCTGTATTATTACTTTGAGCCTGGCAGGTGTTCAGAAAGTGCTAGTGTCTTCAATTTTTTAAATGATTTTTTTTTTTTGCCTTCTTGTTTAGTGTACTTTAAGAAAACTATCCCTCTAGGAGATACTTTCTTTAACATATCAAATGTTCAAATATGATCCTCTTATGTTCCTCTTTGCTGACCAAAGTTCATTATTTGTCCATGCTCAGTATCTTAAATAGAATATTGCTTGGTTTATTCTGTTTTCAGTTTTGAGAAAGTTCACATAAGATTAAATCATCACTAATCTAGGCACAAATCTGATCTTCTTTTATGTTCCATTTTAATCCTAATATTATGCTAGTATCTCTGTCTAGATAGTTAAACCTAAACCTAATTGTGATGAATTTTGCCTGTAATTCACACATTCCCCATATGAAATTCCCTTGTGATGAAGGATAGGACATGATCAATATCCATATATCATACATATCAATATTAAACCCATGTTCTTCATATTTCAGAATTTTAAAGTGGCACCTCTCATTATTTGAATGAATTCAATAATATTCCTATATTCACATAGAGATAGATTTCAAAAGTAGATAGGAAACACATGTGGGTCACCTGGAAAACTTAGAGAGATTCTGATACCATACTGCAAACTCTTATTTAATTTTCATTGTATGACTATTGTATTTTACCATGATAAAATAGACAAGTGATCATTTTAAAGGCAAATGGAGTGAAGTAGCAAAATCACCTGCTTTGAAACCAGACTGCCTTTGAATCCAGGCTGTGTCACTCACTAGGTGAGTTACCTTAGGCCAGTGATTTAACATCTCTGTCCTTCAGTTTTCTCATCTGCAAACTGAGATAATAATAGTACTGACTTTACAGAATCACTGAGAATTAAATGGATTAAAAGAGGTAAATAGAATAGTGGCTGGCACACTGTAAAATTTCAAAAATATTATTAATGTTGTAGTTGTTATTTTACAACCCCCTTTCCCTGCTAGTTTCTTACTAATTTTTAGGGTTAGATGGCTTGGAGATTGACTTACTTTCTTTCTTCTGTCTTTCCTTCCCTCTTTCCTCCTCTCCCCTCTTCCTCCTCCTCCTTCTTCTTTCCCTTCCCCAAACCCCTTTGGACTTGGGGGTAGGGGATTGATATCCAATAAGTTTGGATGATTAACTGCCTCTTTTAACTTGAGACTTACTAGTCACTAAAGACTATAATCAGATATAAAAGTGAAAACAAATTATACTGCCACAGGATCTGAATACCCAGCAAATCTTGAATTAAAATTAACACTTCAAATATAAATTTTATCAACAGGTGTCATAAAAGTAATGATAAAATAATTTTGGTCATTTTTCTACATTTGTACCAGTATAGCCATCACTTTATCCTGAAATCATCCACTCCTCTGTGTCTCCCACTTGATTATTTTTAACAAGAAAGGCCATAAACAGACAGCCCAAATGACTATGTGGCTAAGTGGTTTACCAGTAAAACACAGTTTATTCAGACAACACGCCTCTTACTCTTCACTGGGAAAGGCAAACACAGCACATTATATAATCATCTTGAATTTCAGTTCAAATGCTTCCTAATTCTTACTATGGGATTTTAAAAAAAGGATTTTAAATAGGTAACTAAGGTTTCAAAAATCACAGAGTTTGCATCATACATTGGCTGTACTAAAATGAGATTGCAGAATTGACTGTAGTGTCAATTCAACTGCCAGCATTAGAAAGACCATGTAAATGGTAAATGATAAATGTTCATTTCCGCATTTCTTCCAGTACAACGCACCATTAATTGTAAGACGTTAAAAAATAAGCACTGCCAATTATAATTGTAGGATGCCATCAAATGTAAAATACAACCCTACTTCAGAGATGCCAAAATGTAAAAAATACCAACAAAACTGTATCTTATAATCAATGAAATACAGATTCATTATTAGCTACTAACAAATATTTATTAAGAGCATTCTATTGGTCTACAGTTCAGCATTAGAAACTATTAGGTGTATAAAAATATTACACACAGTCCCTGATCTTAAAATTCAGTTAGTAAAAGAAAACAAGCGTGTGGAAAATTAAATAATGGTATGAGTTAACTAATAATATCAAAAAGTCATACAGAATATACTACAAAATCATATAAGCATGGCTAAAGTTTAATTTCTAAGAAACAATATTTCTTACCTTAAAAAGTAAAATCCTTAATTTTTGAGGTTAATCAGAAAAGAGAATCATGGTATATTTACCTTCAAATGCCAGAGGCTTTGTGTGTTTTTTTCAGTTTAATATTTAAAATTAACATTGAATATTAGCAGTCCTCTTCAAGAATTCCTGGGCAGTTGCTAATTACAGATACTAACTCTTACATATAGCTCTACTGAATATGTAATAAATATTATGGTAAAGAATAAAGGTAAAAAATTGCAAAAATTTAGTTCAGAAAATTTTAAATAAATTTCTTCAGTGGCCCATGTTCAATTTTAACTTCTCCTGTACTCGCTCACAAACTGAGTAGGAAGAGATCAACAAAATCATCTTGCCCACAAAGGGAGCAGCTACTCCATGTAGCTTTCAACATTATCATGGCTTATGATAAAAAGGACTTAACCATTTGTCAAGAATGTTAAAAAGTGCAAACTGTATCATCAAAATTATACTGAGAGATATGGGTGAGGATGTGTAAACTTTTTTGTAGCCAGTAAAAACTCTGACTAAACTGTATTTTTCCAACTAACTGCTAAGAAAACATTGTTTGAATTTAAGACTTAAAATACCTAAGTTATTTCTCAGAAGAAAATAGAGTTTTATATCTCAAAAGTAGTGAGATCATAAGCTAACAAATATCAGTCTTAAACAGATTCAATTAAAAACACATCCATTTGGAAGTAGACAGTTCTTTATTGCTGATATAGATATACTTTGTGTTTTGTCTTTCAAACAAGCAACTTTTATTTTACATTAAGAAGTTATGCATGGCAAGAATTCAATTCATCCTTGCAAGTGCCAATATGCGTAAGAGAAAACATACCAAAAGAGTCAGTGATCACTATTAAGTTAAAGGTAATGACAACATTGACCATCATATAATTCAAGGGGAATTTTCTTTGACATCTTATATATAAGACACTAGCAACTAATGGAGAATCAAAAAGAAATATGAATTTGTCCCTGTCCAATCTAACATAAAAGACAATAACTTAATTCAAACAACTATATAGTAAAATATAATCAGCACTACAATAGAGTTATAAGCAAAATGTGACTATACACATCAATGTTGTTGTTGATACCTTGGCAAGTTTTACAGAAGAGTTGGAATTTAACACAGGTCTTTAAGAATAGGTAAGATTTTAACAATTGAAGTTGAGACTGAAAAGCATTCCAGGCCAAGGAAAAGGCATGGAGAAAGAAAGTTATAGAATCTGTAGGGAACTGTAGGAAGGCCTGCCAGTTCGGGCTCCACCAGGAGGTGTGTGCCAAGGGAGATAAGAGAGAAGATAATAAACAAAGACATTGGAAGAGCCTTCAAACCTATGCTAAAGGTTTGGTCTTCAGAAAGGAGTTTTAGACTTAGCCAAATTTTGAGTAATCAAGGCTGCACTTTCAGAAGATTAACTGGACAACAATATGCAGGATATACTGAAGGAAAAATGGGCTAGAGGTGAGCAGGCAGACAAGTTAGGAAGCTACTGCAATCATCTTAGCAAAATGTACTGGAAGGAAAAGGTTCACTTATAAAAAACTTTCTGAGGGAGAAAATGATGGGTTTAAATATCAACCAGTTATGTGAGATGAGTCTGATGTTGGCAGCTTGGGTAACTCAGAGGATAGGCAGAAAGAGTATATATTTCAGTGATGTCTGACCCATAGAAACCCCAGACACTGAACTGTTTGTCATCAAGAGGGAAGAAAAGGCAGTGGTAAATTTTAGAGTACACAGGTTTTACGGGATTTTGTCTGAGCAGAAAGTCTGAAGAGAAAACCATTCAAGATGCCTTCCAGCTCTACTTTGCTTGACTGCCCATAGAACAGTTGTTTCTGAACTGCCTTTGACTTTACACCATTGGCTTACTCATCTATTTGACAAATATTTAGTGAGGGCTGACTATGTGCCAGGGACTGTTCTAGACAGTTGGGACAAATCAGTGAAGAAAACAACCACCACCAAAAAACAAAAAAACAGACAAAAAATTCTTGCCTTCAAGGGGCTTGCATTTTAGTAGGAAGTGACAAATGAGAAACAATGTTTGTAACTAAATAAGTGAAGGATATCATGTATTAGAAGTTTAAAAATGCTATGGGGGGAAAAAGGAACCCTGAATAAGAAGGATGAGGCATGGTGACTGTGGGGTAGGGATAGGGGTTAGGGGTATAGTCTCTATCAAGAGATGTCACAGTCACAGCCTTGGAACCATAGTATAGTGTTTATCTAAGGATGCTCTTGAGAACACTGCTCAAAACCTCCTCTAGTTTCCTCTAAATGAAAGCACCTGGGAGAGCTGTTAGGTTCCTGTAGAGTACCTGACTTCTGGCCACCACGAATTCCCTAACCGATCACATTTTCCTCTTGGCACTAATGGCCAGAAAGCTCAAAGCTAAATTTGTGGTCTTTTTCCAAAAGGTAGGTAAGGCCTTATAGCATGTTGTAACCTGTTTTCACCATATTTTCTGAACATTCATTTTCCAATTGCCCTGATTTACTCGATTATTTTTGTCTTTTAAAAATTGATATTTATTGCATATATTTATGGAGCACAATGTGATGTTTTCATATATGTTTCCATTTGTAAACATCAAAGCAAATTAACATATCCATTACCTCACATATTTTTTTGTGATGTGGATGTTTAAAATCTCTTTTAGCAATTTTGAGATATGCAATACATTAACTATAGTCACCATGCTGTGCAGATCTCCAAATTTACTTTTCCTAACTGAAACTTGGTACCCTTTGAACAATTTCTCCCTGTTCCCCAGGTCCCCTACCCTCCCGTCCCACCAATTCACTTACTTTTATTTTATTGTGTACTTTTGTCAGCTAAAATCCAATTTAGACTTTTGGAGGTACACATAAATATGCAAAAATAAACTGCTAAATTTACTTTTTAAAAAAGTTTTAACCTTTTTTGACAAAATTAGTGACTTTAATTAAGGTTAAATCTGTCAAAATAAAACACTAAATAGTTACTCTATATGTAATCCCATGAGAAGTCCTAAGTATTTGCCTTCTGTACGTATTGCAGACACTTTGGGTACTCACATGAAATTAACACAGCCTGTGCCCGCAGGTGGAGCAATCCAGATGAAGCTGAGGTTGGTTGTGGGCAGGTGACTCACGTGAGAGGCCACCACACTGCACATAAACTGGTTACCAAACTGGTGGTCAGACATGATCCCTGAGAGAAAGGAAGGAGAATTGTTACAAAGACAACAAAACAAACATCTGCCTATCACGGCATCACAGTATTTTCTGAATATTTTTCTTTCATGTTAAGGTTCTATGCTATTTGGCTTCCCAATAAGTTATGTAATTTTTCACTTTTTATTGCTACAGGGAAATTAATCATTTAAAATATTATTGTTAAAGGAGTGACCTGCTGGAATCATTGCTATAGTATTTGCTTTGCCTTGATTTTGTTGATTGGTCTTTGCCTATCACCAAAAACCAACAGGACCAACCTGCAGTTGAACAAGGTTAGGTTTACTGGAACCGTCTGCAGCAAGAGAGACCAAACGGCATAGGGAGGTGGGAGGCATCTCAGTAAAAGGATGTCAGGAGAGGCTTGTTAAAATATTTAGGCTTGTGTTAGGTTATTTCAGAGGGCAGGTTGATCAGGTTTGCCTGGAAAACTCCCCAGTCCTATTCAGGAGGTTTCAAGAAAAGGTCCTTTGCCTCTGGATTTGGGGCTATCACAAAGTAGAGGCAATCTTTTCACTGAGTATCTTAGTTTGTTGTTGTTGTTTTAATCTCAGAGGCATGAGGAATGGGGTGAGGCTAAATCTGTGACTGGCAGAAAAGCAACAGCAGTCCTATGTGCATGGAGGGGGATGTTGGTCACTTTGTGGTTTGCTTCATGTTCTTAGTCTTGTCTGTGTTCAGGTATGTTACAGAGCGGTCTTGATTTTGCCTTATAACATCACAGTTGTAAAGTGGTCTTGTGTAATGTCGATGTTCTGTGAATTGTTCATGTTCAAAATGAGAACATCATGGCCTAGCTGTGAGCAGGTCAGCTCCAAGCTGAGCTATCAGGGGATGCTTTTCTTTTTTTCATAAGGTGATTATCTTAGGTGTATCTCAGATATAAAATAGTAATAAATAACTCAAAAATTAAAAAACAACCAAATTAACAAATGGCCAAAACACCTAAACAGTCATCCCACCAAAAATGATACACAGATGACAAATAATCATATGAAAATATATTCAGGATCGTATGTCATTACAGAACTGCAAATTGAGACAATAATGAGATACCACTACACTCATATTAGAATGTCCCAAATACGGAATACTGACACCACCAAATGCTGGTGAGGATGCAGAGCAACAGAAAGTCTCATTCATTGCTGGTGGGAATGCAAAATGGTACAGCCTCTTTGGAAGACAGTTTGGCAGTATTTTTACAAAACTAGACATATTTTTACCATATGATGTAGCAGTTGTACTTCTTGGTACTTATCCAAGTGAATTGAAAACATATGTCTGACAAAAACCTGTACATGGATGTTTATAGCAGCCTTATTCATAATTGCCAAAAGTTGGAAGCAACCAAGATGTCCTTCAGTTGGTGAATGGATAATGTGGTACATCTAGACAATGGAATGTTATTCAGCACTAAAAAGAAATGATCTATGCAGCCATGCAAAAACATAAAGGAAATTTAATATGCTTATTACCAAGTGAAACAATCCAATCTGAAAAGGCTACATAGTGTGTAATTCCAACTGATGACATTATGGAAAAGGTAAAACTATGGAAACAGTAAAAAGATCAGGGGTTGCCAGGAGTTAAAGAGGGAGGTAGGCAGGATGAACAGAAAGGGCAAAGAGGATTCTTAAGGGAACGAAACGACTCTGTATGATACTGTAATGGTGGATATGTATCATTATAAATATGTCCAAATGCATAGAATGTACACACCAAGAGTGAACACTACTGTAAACTATGGACTTTGAGCAATAATGACGTGATGATGTAGGTCACTGATTGTACCAAATGTACCAAGGATGTTGACAGTAGGTCAGATTTTTTTGTGTGTAGGGATGGTGGGTGTATGGCAACTCTGTGCTTTTTATTCAATTTTGCTGTGAACCTAAAGTTTCTCTAAAAAATAAGTTTTTTTAAAAAAATTACTAAAAGCTTTGCCAGAAATGGGAAGTTAAATTTTAAATTTCTTTCATTTACTGGCTCTGTGACCTTGGACAAATGACTTACTCTCTTTGAGATCAGTTTTCTTGTCTGTAAAATGGAAATACCATGCCCTCTATACCTTGAAGTTGCTGTGAGTAGTAAATGACCCAATACATATGACCGCACCTAGTATCCTATCTGGAAGCAGTGGGCTCTCACAAATGTTGATTTTCTTCCTGCCTACCAGAGTGATCTTTCTAAAATATAAACTTGTTCACACTGTTAATATTTCCCTTTAAAAAACTCTCAAGGACCCCCCCCCCCGTTTTTTTTTTTTTTTTACGACGGAGTCTCCCTCTGTCACCCAGGCTAGAGTGCAATGGTGTGACCTTGGCTCGCTGCAACCTGCAATCTCCGCCTCCCGGGTTCAAGCGATTCTCCTGCTTCAGCCTCCCGAGTAGCTGGGATTACAGGTGCCTGCCGCCACAGCCGGCTAATTATTTTTGTATTTTTAGTAGAGATGGGGTTTCACCATGTTGACCAGGCTGGTTTTGAACTCCTGACTTCAAGTGATCCACCCACCTTGGTCTCCCAAAATGTTAGGATTACAGGCGTTAGCCACTGCGCCTGACCAACTCCATATTGTTTATAGCTGCACTGTCTAATATGGTAGCTGCTAGCCACAGCAATTATTTAAATTAATTAAAATTTGATACAATTAAAAATTCAGTTCTTCAATTGCACTGGCCACATTCCACATGCTCAATAGCACATGTGGCTCATGGCTGCCACACTGGACAGCACAGAACAGAACATGCCCATCATCACAGAAAGCTCTATCGATGGCACTGGCCATCAGTAAGACTCTGAATAATTAAGACTCTGCATTTGCCTCTCACTGCCTTCTCCAACCTCAGCTTCAGCACTTCCCACCCCCACGTCTTGCCCATCCTCTTGCACTTTGCACACCCAAAATACCAAATGAACCCTCCTCTATCTTCGTACAAGCTGTACCCTCTACCTAAAATGCTCTCTCTCCTCCACTGCTCTCAAACACCTGACAGATCCTACATGAAGATGTGGTTCACTTTCTGCTTTTTCAAGCCTCTCCTGTCCACTTCCAAGCAAACCCAGGTAACTGCTCCTATAGGTCCCCACTGAATCTTTTACTTAACTCCAACGCAGCACTTAGCCCAAGGCATTTGGAATGTTCTGTTTCCTAACGTTCTTTACTTCTTAAGCACCTTAAAAGCACAAAGCAGGTCTACTAATCCACACTCCTCTAGCATCTAGTACCTTACACATAGTCAAACCTTCATTTTTGTTATATTTTGGCCTTTGGTCTCTTGCTTTCCTTTGAAAGGATTCCTCAACCCCCAAGATTTAAAAAATATTCTCCTATGTTTTCTTTCTACTATTTTATTTTCATATTGACATCTTTAATGTTTCTGAATGTTATTTTGTTGTGTGGTACAAAGCAAGGATTTGACTTTTCCCTAAATGGTCTTAGGTTCCCACCATTCTTCCCCTGGCATATCATGTTACTCTTCACAGGTTTCTCTGTCCTGTCTCACTCCCATGTTCCACTAAAATGATTTCTCTGAAAGGCATACATGATCACGTCAATTCCCGTGACATCTCCTTAAATGGCTCCCATCAGATTCTAGAGAAATACTAACTTCTTAGCATCAGTTAGAAGATGTGGGACAATCTGACCCCCACTTGCTCTGCCTGTACACACTTGCCATCCTTTGCGAACCAGCGATGCCATCACTCTCAAGCACTAGTGGCTGAGCCACCCTCGCTCATACCTCTAAGCACATGCTCTGCTTTCAACACAACAGGCCCCAGACTTTTGCTCTCCTTCCACCCATCCTTCTTCTCTACTAGGCTAACTTCTATGTGCTGTTCAAGGCAAGGCTCAATGTAGCCTTTGTTTAACACCAAACATTGAGAGAAGTCACTTACTATGCTAGGCCTAATGATGCAATCTGACATGGCCCACTCCTCAAAGACTTTCCTCACTGCCCCTCCCTCTCTCACTGCGCACTTGCTGCCCACTCACTGCCCCTGCCCCATGTTTGGATAGGTTTCCTCCCTCTGTGGCATCAAAGCAGTTCATACATCCCTTTATCACAGCCCTTGACCATCTCCCCAAGTTGTCCATGAGGGATACCGCCTTTAATCTTTATATCCCAAGTGCCTGCCACGGTGTCTTGACATACCACAGATTCTCAAGAAATATTTTCTGAATACACAGAAAGGGTAAAGACTGTAAGAAAGAAAAGAAGAAGTAATTTCGGAATAAATACAACTTATAATACAAATTATTTATTCAGGAGCAGGACTGAAAAAAAAGACGACAGAAATTATAACACACATTTCACATTAACTAAATGCAATAGAATATTCTACAGTATAAAGTTGTTCAGCATAGGTCATAACTGGTCTAAAATATAGAAAAACAAATCTATGTTTTGACGTATCCAAATGTTCTTTTTCCCATGCAAGACTCTATGTTTTTAAGCTGAATCCTGAGACAAAAATCATCAAGCCAGAGAAATCACAAGTTTGGGGAGAATACGAGAGTCCCAGGAAAATCACAGAGTGCCCAAGGAGACTCAATAGCGTGACTCAGGAGCTGCCACTCCCCTCCGGTCAGGCATAAAGCAGGGATCCAGTGTATGGAAAATGACAAGTCTACAGGAGTCTGCCTGGCCAAAAAGGAAAACAAAGTCCTAGCCACAGTCCTGTGGGAAGGAAAACAAATTAAACAAAATAAGGTTTCAGCATTATAGAGCCTTAGTAACAGGACTTATGGTCAAATGCTTCCTGATTTCTCAAAACCCCTCTTTGAAAATGAGTCAATGTCTAGGCCACATATTGCTTGACAATTTTGTAAGTTGCTACCTTAATGCCCTACCTTGGGTGAATATGCCATAGAACGATATTCTTGCAATCTAACATTCTAGCATAGTCCTCCCAGTTGGCTGCCCGGTGGCATCAGGAGAAGAGATTTAATAAATACTGTTACCCAGAGATTCTGAGTTAACTGTTTTGAAGTATGGTGTGGGTATTGAGATTTTTTTAAAGCTCACCAAGCAATTCTGATGTCTAGTCAATAATTTGTGTTAAAAATGTGCCTTAGTCCTGGCTAACACGGTGAAACCCCGTCTCTACTAAAAAAAATACAAAAAACTAGCCGGACGAGGTGGCGGGAGCCTGTAGTCCCAGCTACTCGGGAGGCTGAGGCAGGAGAATGGTGTAAACCCGGGAGGCAGAGCTTGCAGTGAGCTGAGATCTGGCCACTGCACTCCAGCCTGGGCAACAGAGCGAGACTCTGTCAAAAAAAAAAAAAAAAAAAAAAAAAAAAAAATGTGCCTTAGTAAAATGTGTAGAATTCAGGACTTAGAGTAATACTATTCATATCATGATGGTATCAATGTGCAGTTTGAAAACAGCCAACAATATCTTACATAATGTCTCTGGTGGTAACACAAAATAACCTATCCTCTCATTCACTAATCCTAAAACCATCCCAAACATGTATTCTCTGGACTTTTCTATGCAACTTCAAACACTATGACTATACAATGGTCTTTGCTTTTTTTTTTCTTTTAACATAGAGCACTGGCATATTATATTGCAACACATTGTAATTGGCACTTTCTTTGAGAACATGTAAACATTGGCCAGAGTTGCAACTATTAGAAATAGATTTATCTAAAATCAACCAGCAGGAAGAAAATTATTTACAGAATTCCTATTTTGCATCAAACATTGTGTTAGGTTCTATGGAGGTATATAAAAGAAATAGAGAACATAGTCCTTGCCCTGATATGACTTGAGCTGGGAAGAAAAAACTGGAATAAACTAACATCTTAAATAAAGCAGCTAGAAAAGAATTAAGTGCTACTTGGGTGATATTGATAAAAAACACAAAATAAGAGTGAAAAGTTATTAATAAGGACAATTATAACAATGACAGCTAATGCTTATTAGGCACTTACCATGACCCGACACTACTCTAAGTGCTTCAAAAATATTAACTTACTTAAGGCCCTTCATACCCTATGAGATAGGAGTGTTAGGTTCTCCATTTTACTAATTAAGACACTGATAAAATGGAGTGATATGGTTTGATACTGTAATGTCATGTTTAATGATAATTCCCAGTGTTGGGGGACAAACCTGGTGGGAGGTGACTGTATCATGGAGGTGGATTTCCCCCTTGCTGTTCTTGTGATCTTGAGTTCTCACGAGATCTGGTTGTTTCAAAGTGTGTAATACTTCTCCCTCTCTCTCTCCTGCCGGCCATATGAAGATGTACTTGTTTCCCCTTCACCGTCCACCATGATTGTAAGTTTCCCAAGGCCTCCCCAGGAGAAGCCTGCACAGTTTATAGAATCGTGAGCCAATTAAACCTGTTTTCTTTATAAATTACCCAGTCTCAGGTGGTTCTTTATAGCAGTATCAGAATGGACCAATACATGGAGATAAAAGAATCTGTTTATGTTCATTCAGCAAGTGTACAAAGTAGCCTGGATTCCAGTCAGTGCCCTCAGTCAGAAATGGCTCCTATTGGAGTGTGAGACTGGAACTGAGTCTTAAAGAAAAAGCTAAGATTTCCCATATTTGTTTTTATTTACACAAAGCAGCAGAGTATAACCCAGAGATGATTACCTCAGTTCTGTCACACACTACTGTATGACCTCTCTCAGGGCACCCCCTCTCAAGCTTCATTCTGACATCTCTAAAATGCTGGTCATGATCACTAAGACCCCCTCCTCATTGTAATCTCTGAGTACAATTTAAATGAATACAAGAAAAATGGGAGAACATTACACAAAGGCAGAGATAATGAGCAAGGGTGCATACATAAATTGAGAACTAGGAGAATGAGAGAACTCAGAATCAGCTTCTCATGTTCTATGAAACACAATTTACTGCATCCACCATGGTGATCTTTTTAATGCCTTTTGTACCATGACAGACATATACCACCTAATTAATATATGTAAGTTGGAAACCATTCTTGGGATAACTAAAATTTTGAATTTGATAATAAATTTAAATTTACATGCAGCTTTCCCTGCTGCATGCTGAATAATAGGATCCATATTGAATTTTTATTATTATTTGGAAAAGGGAAAACAGGATCTATAACACAATAATTTAACTACACTTTTTCTCAGAGAGATATGTACATATAATGTATATGTGTGTATAGTGTACTTATAATAATGATTTTATTTTCATTGCTTTGGTTATGCATAAGTTATGAACTTATGCAAAAAAATGTTCATATGAAACTTCTGCCCCAGAGAAAGAGGCTATACTTTTTCAAGAGAATTGAGAGAAAGTAAACAAGTCAAATGTGGCTCTCCTGATGTAGCTCTGGGCAAAGAAAGTGGAGTTTATCCTTCAAACTCTAGAGTTCTACAAAATTGACAACTTTTTTATTTTCAGTAAGACTTTAAAGCATCTATTGTTACAAAACGTTTTTCTTTTGCATATTGTGTACAAACATGTTAAAAATAGAATCATAACTTTGCTGTAATCTCTGTACCAACAACCAATACCACTCTGTAAAGCCACGAGTCCTTAATGAAGTATGGGGTTTTAAATTCATTGTCCTACAAACCGTGGGTATCTAGATAACAAATATCAAATATCTGTCTTCTTTATCAAAGTTGTGGTTGAAGGATAGGAATCAATAGCACAGTATCCTTTATCCACATTATATTTCAGCAAGATTTGACTCACAATGTCTTTAATTATTTTAAAGTTGCCCCCACACTCTCTTTTAAGACAGTGACATATATTTCTGCGCCTTCCGGGATGTCATTTTCCTTGACAAGTCTTCAGTTATTTTAAGTTTGTGACTAAATCTTGTGTGAACCCCATTTTCCCCCAGGAATACTTTTCTGTGCTTTTAATGTGCACACTTTGGGTCTTCAAAACCATAACTAGAAGTTCTATGATCCCCCATCTCTACAATAAAATGTACGTATGTTCATAAAAATGTAGGCTACTCGCTTCCAAGAAACACACTGAATATTTTATTACCAAAAATAAGCAACCTATTGATAAAATTACACATTCATGTTGGGTCAATTCTATATTTCAGAGATGAAAGATGTGGATTACTCAAATCTCTTTAGTTTATAATTTGCTATGGTTAGTGTTAAAGTGGGTATAACAAGTCCTGGTCTATTTTTCATGGGTTTCAAGAATGAAGACATCTGTAGATAGGGTATCACCAAACAAAGGGCAAGTACATTAAAATTATGATTTTTTATGTGAAAAATATAACCTCATATATAAAAATGATACAATTGTAAAATAAATGTTTTATTATTTCAAACACTTTCAGAAAGCTTGGTACAATGTTTTGTCAGGAAGTTTAGCAAAGTTATTACCTTATGTCTACATAAGAAGTGTAAGCTAAGAATGGCACAAATATTTAAGATGATTTTCATTTCCTTTCCTTTTCATCATTTGCCTCTTTCTTTAAAAGGGATATCTAGAGGCTTCCATCAGTTAATAAAAAAAAACACAGACTATTCTGAAAATCTAGTTTGGAAAGTTAGTGTTATATTGTAACTGGAAAAGAAAAAATGAATTATAGAATTTTTTTTATCATTCTTTAATCTGTTAATTCAAATATGAGTAACTGTCTACTTACAAAATTTGGCTTGTCTATTATTTGCTTTCTTTGCTAGATCAGTATACTCAGACATTTCCACAAAGCCAAACACGATTTCATATGCTGAAAAGTAATCATAGAATTTTCTAAAAACACCCTTATTGCAGCTTATCTGTGAAGTACCAGCCTGATGAAAACAGGTATGAAAACAATAGCTCTGAAGTAGGGTAATGCTACAAGATATTGAATAGTACGTGCACACACACTCACACATATACACTGTGTATGTTTACTTTTCAAAGCACTGATTTGAAGGTATTTGTTTTCAGATTTAAGTTTAAGAAGGCAAAAAGCACTAAAATCTTTTAAAAGTCATTCTGGAATTGTGTATCTATGGACACAAGTTAGAAATGGAAGAGAACCTATGCGATTTCCACACCTCTAGTTAGCTCTATAAATAGAGCCAATTCTAAGTCAACTTGATTCTTTCCTTGCTCAGTGCACTTAAAGATGAGAGGTCTTGAAGCTGCCTCCCCATTCCTCTCCCAGAACTACCATTTACTGAATGCCTCTCTGTGCCAGGTTTAGAGAGGCAGGAGAAGGGAAAAGATGAGAGCATAGAAACCCTGTCTGCCTATGTTTAGATCCTTGCTCACTGCCAAGCAGTTGTGGAATCTTGGGCAGGTTACTCTATCATTCTGTTCCTCAGTTTCCTTTCCAGGAAAATGAGGATGACAATAATAGAGTAGCTGTGAAGAGTAAATGAGTGTATGGCACACGGTGTTGTACATGTTGGCTATTATTACTATTCCCATTTTAAAGATAAAGGAACCAAGACTCAGGAAATTTTTTTAAGAGACAGGGTCTTGCTCTGTCACCTAGGCTGGGGTGCACTGGTATGATCACAGCTCACAGCAGCCTCACTTTCCAGGCTCAAGCAATGCTCCCACCTCAGCCTCCTGAGTAGCTGGAATTACAGGCACACGTCACTATGCCCAGTAAGACTCAGTAGATTTAAGTGACTTCCCAAGGATAATAGGACTAGTGAGTGGCATCTACACACAGGTTCCACGACGCTGTCTGCTGGCTTCCTCCCCACATTCCTAAATAGTAGTACCTTAATTCTGGGAAGACACATTCCTGATCCATTAGAAACCCTGTCCAAATCCAATTATAGAATGCAAACCATCAGAGAATGAACAGGAAGAAAGCCCTTCCTATAAGACACAAGCTTAGGCTCTCTGTCTTTTTCTCCAAATGCCTAAATTTTTCATCACTTATTATTTACCCTTTGCTCTCAGACACATCTCTGAGTTAGATATAGAAATGAGTGAGACATTTCTAAGTCAAACGCTGTTCTCCAAAGTTATACTCGGGTCTGTGTGACCACTGAGTTTCACAATATAGCATCCTTTTCAAAGAGCTGTGCAGACTCTGCCCTGCCTATCTGTAATGGAAGCTCTCTGATCTGCTGGTCCAAAGCTTATCTCTGCTGTCTTCTCTTCTAACACTGAATACTCTCCCTCCCTGTTTAACAGCTGCACGGTGGTAGATAATCACTCCCCACTGCCTGCCCCCGGCCTCTCCTCAAAGTAATGGCAACATGCTGGCTACCTGTCCAGAACTATATTCTGCCTCACCACCTGGTGCCTGCTCCTGTGACCTGCTCTCCTGTGTGTTTAATTCACAACCCAACTTCCAGTTTAGGAGTCAGATTTTACACAGATGCAGGCCACAGAAACTCAAAGAAGAGGAGGCTTTAGAGATACAAATCCAAGCCACAGAAGAGACTAAAAAGAGCCTCAACAAGGTTTTCTTTAAAACAAAACAAAAATGAACTATCACCAGGTCCTAAAAGCTACCTCCAAAATTCTCAAGCCTGTCTCTTCTCTCTCATCACTGCCAAAGAAATGCCCAGTTGACCTATCTAGGAAGTTTACTACAATACCAAAATTACTACTCAGCACCGTGGTTCAGATTTCTGCCCACTCTAATACTCAAAAAACAGAGAAAGAGAGAAGATTCTGGACAAACTAATAACAGCTAACATTTGCTAAGCATTTAATGATGCAGGCAAAGTTCTGAGTGTTTTACAAATATTAACACATTTTTTCATGAAAAATCCTGAGAAGTGTTATTCTTATTCTTGTTTTATAGAAGCTTAAAGGAGTTAAGTTGTCCATGTCACTAGTGACTTCAGTGACTAATAGTCACAAGGGATTCAGCCCTGTCAATTTTTAGTGGTGTGATCTTGAACAAGTTACTTAAACTCTCTAAGTCCCAGGATTATTATTTTGTTATATCTAGATAATAAGATCTACTCAATAGAACTGTGAGAATGATTAAGTAAAATAATTCATATTGTGAGGATTAAATACTAAATTGCATATAAAGTGATTAGGATAATGTTCATTAAATGTTGAAATTTTATTTGCAGAATTAAAGAATGTATCTCAGTCCTTCTCTATTTCTACTGCACTCAGACAAAATGTTCATTTAAATAGGTAAAGGAGCTGGAGATCACTCATACTGGGCATGAAACCCCAGCCAAAGGAATGAACAAGAGGCATGGTAACCCTTGTCTAACTCCAGAAAACCCTCTGCATGTAGAAACAGGATCTGATTATTTTAACTCTACATCCAGACTGGCTAACCTAAAAGAATTATCCATAGCAATGTTTTGTCTAAATAACCTGTGACTGCTGCCATACAGAAACAGCTCTGGGTAGAACTATTTTATCAAATATTTTGTTTTTTTTTTTTTGTTTGTTTTTTTTTTTTTTTTTTTTTGGAGGTGGAGTCACCCAGGCTGGAGTGCAGTGGTACGATGTTGGCTCACTGCAACCTCTGCCTCCTGGTTTCAAGTGATTCTCAGGCCTCAGTCAACTGAATTACAGGCATGCGTCACCACGCCTGGCTAGTTTTTGTATTTTTAGAAAAGACAGCATTTCGCCATATTGGCCAGGTGGGTCTCGAACTCCTAACCTCAAGTGATTCACCCACCTCGGCCTCCCAAAGTGCTGGGATTACAGGCATAAGCCACGGCACCCGGCTCGCTCTCAACATTGTGGTTGACCACTGTAGCCCATACTGGCTGCTGTCATATCTGCAAAGTGATCTGTCACCCATTTAGTTGATGACAGTGTTCTCAATCTGTTTTTCAACATCATCCATCTAAAAAGCCTTTTTAGACATTCTCCTAATTTTTCCCATGTAATTTTTAAAATGATACAATATCATTAAAGTCTCAGGATACAAAACAAATGTGAAAAATCGCAAGCATTCCTATACACCAATAATAGACAAACAGCCAAATCATGAGTGAACTCTCATTCACAATTGCTACAAAGAGAATAAAATACCTAGGAACACAACTTACAAGGGATGTGAAGGACTTCTTCAAGGAGAACTACAAATGATTGCTCAACAAAATAAGAGAGGACATGAACAAATGGAAAAACATTCTATGCTCATGGATAGAAAGAATCAGTATCGTGAAAATAGCCATACTGCCCAAACATTCCATGCTCATGTATAGGAAAGAATCAATATCATGAAAATGGCCAAACTGCCCAAAGTAATTTATAGATTCAAAGCTATTCCCATCAAGCTACCATTGACTTTCTTCACAGAATTAGAAAAAAACTACTTTAAATTTCATATGGAACCAAAAAAGACCCCGTATAGCTAAGACAATCCTAAGCAAAAAGAATGAAGCTGGAGGCATCACGCTACCTGACTTCAAACTATGCTACAAGGCTACAGTAACCAAAACAGCATGGTACTAGTACCAAAACAGACATACAGACCAATGGAACAGAACAGAGGCCTCAGAAATAATGCCACACATCTACAACCATCTGATCTTTGACAAACGTGACAAAAACAAGCCACGGGGAAGTGATTCCCTACTTAATAAATGGTGTTGGGAAAACTGGCTAGCCATACACAGAAAACTGAAACTGGACCCCTTCCTTACACTTTATACAAAAATTAACTCAAGATGGATTAAAGACTTAAACGTAAGACCTAAAACCATAAAAATTCTAGAAGAAAACTTAGGCAATACCATTCAGGACATAGGCATGGGCAAGGACTACAAGACTAAAACACCAAAAGCAATGGCAACAAAAGTCAAAATTGACAAATGGGATCTAATCAAACTAAAGAGCTTCTGCACAGCAAAAGAAACTATCATAAGAGTGAACAGACAACCCACAGAATGGGAGAAAATTTTTGCAATCTATCCATCTGACAAAGGGCTAACATACATAATCTACCAGGAACTTAAATTTACAAGAAAAATACAACCCCATCAACAAGTGGACAAAGGATATGAACAGACACTTCTCAAAAGAAGACATTTATGTGGCCAACAAACATACGAAAAAAGCTCATCATCACTGGTCATTAGAGAAATGCATATCAAAGCCACAGTGCAAAGCCATCTCATGCCAGTTAGAACGGCGATCATTAAAGAGGGAGGAAATAACAGAATCTGGAGAGGATGTGGAGAAATAGGAATGCTTTTACACTGTTGGTGGGAGTGTAAATTAGTTCAACCATTGTGGAAGACACTGTGGCAATTCCTCAAAAATCTAGAACCAGAAATACCATTTGACTCAGCAATTCCATCACTGGGTATATACCCAAAGTATTATAAATCATTCTACTATAAAGACACGCACATGTATGTTTATTGTGGCACTGTTCACAATACCAAAGACTTGGAACCAACCCAAATGCCCATCAATGACAGACTGGATAAAGAAAATGTGGCACATATACACCTGGAATACTATGCAGCCATAAAAGGATGAGTTCATGTCCTTTGCAGGGACATGGATGAAGCTGGAAACCATCATTCTCAGCAAACTAACACAAGAACAGAAAACCAAGCACCGCATGTTCTCACTCATAAGTGAGAGTTGAACAATGAGAACACACAGACACAGGGAGGGGAACATCACACACCAGGGCCTGCCAGGGGGTGGGAGGCTAGGGGAGGGATAGCATTAGGAGAAATACCTAATGTAGATGATGGGTTGATGAGTGCAGCAAACCACCAATGTACGTGTACACCTATGCAACAAATCTGCATGTTCTGCACATGTACCCCATAACTTAAAAGTATAATAACAAAAAAGGATATATCATGTAACTGACTGATAGGTCAAATTGGGCATTTCTTTGGCAGAGAGGAGAGAGGAGAAGAGACAGGCTTGAGAACATTGGAGGTAGTTTTTAGGACCTGGTGATAGTTTATTTTTGTTTTGTGTTAAAGAAAGCCTTGTTGGGGCTCTTTTTAGTCTCCTACATGGCATGTATTTGTATCATTAAAGCCTCCTCTTCTTTGAATTTCTGTGGCCTGCATATGTGTAAAATCTGACTCCTAAACTGGAAGCTGGGTTGTGAATTAAACACACAAGAGAGCAGGTCACAGGAGCAGGAACCAGGTGTTAAGGCAGAATACGGTTCTGGACAGGCAGCTAGCATGTTGCCGTTAGTTTCATTTAGCCAAAAAAAAAATAAATAAATAAAAATAAATAAAATATTTGATAAAACATTTCTACCTGGAGCTGTTTGTATATTGCAGCAGTCGCAGGTTATTCAGATATAACATTGCTAGGGATAATTCTTTTAGGTCAGCCAATCTGGGGGTACAGTTAAAATAATCAGATCCTGTTTCTACATACAGAGGCTTTCTGGAGTTAGACAAGGATTACCATGCCTCTTGTTCATCACTTCTACTGTGGTTTCATGCTCAGCATGGGTGATCTCCAGATCATTTACCTATTTAAATGGAGATTTTGTTCGAGTGCAGGAGAAACAGAGGACTGAGATATATTCTTTAATTCTACAAATAAAATTTCAACGTTTAATGAATTGAAGCCCAGGATACGGCTATTGACATTTTCAGTTGGAAAGCACAGAATGTAACCTAACTGAAGGGATTTTAAGATATATAGCTTTTCTGGGAGGCCTGGAGAAGTAAATTTGGGTGTTACCCAGCAAAGAGTCATGTCCACCCCACCATGGGACAGGTCCAACATAAAAACAACAGCTTCTTCCCCCCGAATCAACAGAACTGTCACCTCAGCTATTCCTCCAAAATAAGAATCTTCACTTGATAGAATACTGATCTTGCCATACTGGGTCCCCAGGTCACATTGGCATTCTTGGTTCCCAGGCACTCTTCGATATCCAGTCTCATGAGGCTGAGTCTTATAGGTGTAAACTAGGTGACACGCCTTCACCCCAGAAAGGAAGGAACTATGGGAATTGTATTTTGGGAAGACTATATTCACAATGTGGGAAACTATATAAAAATGTTGGGCAATCATGGATGGTACATGCCCATAGGGGCAAGTTCAAAATCTACACAATTTTGGACTTCTTGATCTAAAAGTAGCTAAAATAACTGATAGTTTTAAAAAATTATCGTCTTTAGGACTATTTCCATGAATCTATACTTTGCATACCTTACCTCTTACCTTGAATGAGCATTCCGCAATGGGAAAGATATTATTTATCACAGTCAATCTACTTGATGAACAGCAGCAAAAGTTCCCCATACCCTACCTGAGATGGCCTAACAGACTTCCCACAGCCTGCCAGGTGTGACAGGGTCACATCATGTCAGAAGATGTGACAGTGCCGTCTGACCCTAGATGACAGGATTATGGACTAAATGTCAGATCCTTTTAACAATCACAGTTCCTGCTAAACAATGAACATTAATGAGTTTGCATAATATTTATAATCTCAGTCAAAGCAATGCTATCATGTCTGGGAGTAATTATTGACTAATTTTCCCACTCAATCAATCAACAAGGAGTCATTATTGATTACTTTCCCCACTCCAGTCAACCAATCACCAAGTCTTTCTTATGATATCTTAAGATTTTTTTCAACAGAGTCTTCTCTTGCCTATCCTTCTCACCATTGCGTTAATTCAGGCTTTCATTACCTCCTTTTTGACCACTGCCAACAGCTTCCTAATTGGTCTCTGAGTTCAGATGCAGCTATCTTTCTAAAATGCAAATATGATTTTACCATTCTACTGATACTCATATTTATAGATGTAGGTCTAAATTTCCTCAATGTGACACCCTGCATATCCCCTACCTACATCTCTGGGCTTATCTATCATGACCCTTCTTCAAACTTCATACTCTGTCAAGACGAGACTGTCTATAGTTTTAAGTACACATCTCTCTTTTTGCTACTGCTCTCTCTGCATAGAACTGGGGTCAGCAAACTATGGACCACACATCAAACCTGGGCCACAACCTATATTTTACAACCCTTGAGGTGAAGATGGTTTTATATCTTAAAAATATGTAAAACACAAAGAATATGCAACAGAGACCTACCACATATAACCTGAAAAGCCTAAAATATTTACTATCTGGCCATTTACAGAAAAAGTTTTTCAACTCCTGACCAAAACTGTCTTCTTTCTCTCTGTTTTGGCAAAAGTCCTACTTATCACTTAATAAAATGTATGAAATCATAAATCATCTCTTTCAAGAAATTTTCCTATGCAACTCCTTTCTGTACCCAAGATTAATGTTAGGAACATCTGCATAATCTCATAATACCAAGTGAATGGTTCTATCATTGAACATATCAACTGCATTAGAGAGAGTTTTATCTTCCCAATGATGGTTATGTGTTATGACTTTTTCTATTCACAAAATACATTATAGGTTCATAACAAATGTCAATGGAATAAACTGTTATTGAAAAGACATTACAATTTATATGACAGGACCCACAGATGCTCTGAAGGAAGCGGACTGCTCCTGCATGACTCGGGAGACACCCCAAATACTGTGAGTGATCCAAATGTGGAAGTGGGAAAGGGAAACCCTCCGCTCCCTAACATACACCCCCAATGGAGAAGCTGAAGGTCTGTTTGCGGGAGAAGTTTCCAACTTTGCCTAGAGCTGAGTCAAGTTAAAATGCCAAGCTGAGTGAAATACAGGGGTAGGGGAAGCAGCAGAAAAGCCCTAGGAGCTCTCTGGGTTGCCAGGTGGCCCATTCCTGCCTGGCACCACAGGGATCCATTGAGAGGGTGGCCAGAGCAGCAGAAGGTCAAACTCCACAGGGAGAAGGAATTCTCTAGCTGAATTTTGTAACAATTTGAATGAGGCAAGAAGCCTCCTGGCCAGAACTCAGAGGAGGGCATGAATCAGGCATGCAGACTTCATAGACGGGGGAAGAACCAATGCCCCTTTCTTTCGCAGCTGGGAGGCATTTCTCAAAAGAAGATATACAAATGGCCAGCAAACATGAAAAACTGCTCAACGTCACTAATGATCAGGGAAATGCAAATCAAAACCACAATGTGATACCACCTTACTCCTGCAAGAATGGCCATAAAAAAGCAAAACACAGTAGATGTGGTCATGGATGCAGTGTACAGGGAATGCTTCTACACTGCTGGTGGGAATGTAAACTAGTACAGCCACTATGGAAAACAGTGCAGAGATTCCTTAAGGAACTAAAAGCAGAACTGCCATTTGATCCAGCAATCTCAATCTACCAGAGGAAAAGAAGTCATTATTCAAAAAAGATACTTGCACAGGCATATTTATTGCAGAACAATTCATAATTGCAAAATCGCGAAACCAACCCAAATGCCCATCAACAAGTGGATAAAGCAACGGTGATGTACATGTATATATGATGGAGTACTACACAGCCATAAAAAGGAATGAACTAACAGCATTTGCAGTGACCTGGGTGAGGTTGGAGACTATTATTCTAAATGAAGTAACTCAGGAATGGAAAAACCAAACATCGTATGTTTTCACTGATATGCGGGAGCTAAACTATGAGGATGCAAAGGCATAAGAATGATGCAATGGACTTGGGGGCCTTAGGGGGAAGAATGGGGGGGTGTAAGGGATAAAAGACTACAAATATGATGCAATGTATACTGCCAGGTGATGGGTGCACCAAAATCTCACAAATCACCACTAAAGAACCTACTCATGTAACAAAATACCACCTGTACCCCAATAATTTATGGAAAAATAAATAAATCCCCCCAAAACAGAAAAACAATTTACGTTATATGCAAGGAAGCAAAGTAAATGGAAGGAGCTCTCCGTGGTACTGAAGTCTTTGCTACAGCTTCTTCTTGTGGGGTGCCCAGAAACTTACTGTTTGCAATTCCTCAATTATCTTCACCAGCCCCTATCAATGCTTTTTCTGCCACTCTTCAGTCAACTTCCTGTAGGGTCCTAACTAATTATTGCCCAACCCGCATTCTTTTCCAGGTGACATACATACCTCTTGGTCAAGGCATTTATTGCTTACCAATTAGCTGTATGCTCCTACACATTATCCAGTTCCTTTGCAGTTCAAGTAGGCATTAATCAATCGGATAATAGCAGAAATGAAGTATACTATTCCCTAGTTGAAACACGGAATAGAAAACATGAGCCCTCTGTGTTTTTTATTCCTTTGTCTTGATGATAACAGAGGCCACATGCTGAGATGGCACAGCCACAATATGGAAGTAGTTAGGCTGCTGAGTCCCTGTATAAAGGACAACTATGTAAGATTGTTGAGTTAAACTGAGATTTGGGAGTTAATTTGCTACCACAGCAAGACAGGACTTACCTGAGTAATATACCCTTTGAATATAACACTTAATCACAGTCCATTTACTTCTACTTACTTTACTAAATTATAAGTTTTTTGGAGAAGTGTTTTGGTCTTACTGATTCTGAAGATCATCACCCAATTGCTAAACAAATGAATAGACTTCTAAGTCTGTTTTTCTCTTCTCCATATTTCATACCCTCAAACAGAACAAACTATCTTTTTTCCAACAGAGAAAAACTGTAATGAATATAAGGTGTATAGTAGTAGTCAAGAACAAAGATTGTGGAGTCAAATTACCTGTGTTCACATTCATTTCTGTCATATACTAGCTATGTCCTTGGTAAATTATATGTAAACTCTCTATGCTTCCCTTTTCTCACATGTGAAATATAGAAGACAACACTTCATTGGGTTACATAATCGATGTATGTAAAGTGTCTAGCACATAGAAAGTACTATGTAAATGTTGACTATTACTATATTGCTAAAACTTTTTAGGAGCCCTAAATTTCTATCTATGTCCTTAATGACTGACAAAATCAATGACTTTTTTTTCTGGCAAAGAAACTTCATTCAGTAACTCACCTTTGTTTTTGTTTTTTGCTTTTAAATATAATACATTAAATAACATTAAATCACGTATAATACCAAAAAGTTAGAGTTCAAATGTGTATCACATTACAATTATTTCAAGAACTTTATTATATATTGGTAGCAGATTATATACCATAAGAAAACATCAACCATTAATTAATTCTGATGATAAAATATATTTCATCATGTTTGCAGTTTTTCTAATTCCAATAGTGCCTAGACAAGAGAAATAACAATACTTTTTAAAAAGACAAATCACAGGAAGAATTATTTTTCACATGATGTATACTACTACTTTCATTTAAGTTTTATTAAAATTCACACTCCACTGAGGCAATAATTGGAGTAATTTGGATCAGAAAACTGATTGTTTCATACTCCTTGAGGCTAAATGATTATAAACGTAGTCTCGGAAATTCTGAAGTTCCCTCATATTTAAAATAGATTGGGGGGAAAACAGACAAACTGCAACTCTCTAAAAATTGCTATAATCTATTAACTTGAAGTTAGGCAGAGCACATTGGATTGACTAAAAAATGATATTGAGATTATTTCAATACACATTCACTTGAAAGATCACAAAGAAAAGATTCTCAAAAATTTGGGTTATTTGTTAAAAGGTAAATTTAATTTTGTTTCTCCCCTGTAGCTTTCATTTATTTATAATAAATCACAGGTGATGCTGTGAACCCTTCGATATTGCTTTTTCATTCAAATTCTATCATTCCAAGCATCAATCTGAATGATTATATTTCTACCATATGGCTTCTTTTAGGCTTTATGTAGAAGATATTATCTTTAATGTGAATTTGTAATCATACATTGCTTCTTACATTATTGGCAAACCTGACATCATTTCCAGTTTGTATTATTCAAGGGAAACAAATTTATTTTTAAATTTGGAATTATTTCACCTACAGTTTCTAATTGAAAAGAACATCATTCTCAGCAAACAATCGCAAATAATTTTTTAAAAAATTCATTTATATACCTCTATCTATAGTTGCAAATAAAATATGAGAATTTTTAAATTTTAATGTAAAATTTATGTCTCATAATATACAAATTATTTCAGAACATGAGTTTATTATATAATTCATAAATTAAAAGTAAATAAATAGACAAAGATGTAATTATACATGCATGATAAAAAAAAAAAGTTTACTAATAGAAGAACCCAGTAAAAAATGACTACCATATACAAAGTTACAGCTAAGTGGGAGGAATAAGTGTTCTGTAGCACAGTTGAGTGAATATGGTTAACCATAATTTAGTGTATATTTTCAAAAAGCTAGAAGAAGGGATTTTCAATGTTTGCAACACAAATAAATGATAAATGTTTAAGGTGATAGATATGTGAATTACCCCGATTAGATCACTACACATTGTATATATGTATCGAAATATCACTCCGTATCCCATAAATATACACAATTATTATGTGTCACTAAAAAAAAAAAAGAAAAAATTCATTATTTTTGGAAGTTAATGCTTATGTAGATTCACCAACCTGTTTGCTATTATCAATTCATCTGTTGTAGTCCTTGCTGAAGCACATATTTTAGAGGTTGTTTCAGTCTTGGTGAGAAAATGACTTTAGTCACCATTACTCATAAATGATCATTTGGTTAGGTAAAACACTGAGATGATGTTTATCTTCCCTGGTACTTTAAAGTCACGATTGAATTATATTCTGAACTTTTTTTGTTTCTGACCAAATGTAGGCTGCTAATCTAGCTGTCATCTCTTTGCTGGCAGTCTTTCTTCTTTTTTCTGATTGCTTTTTTAAAGTATTTTTATTGAGGTATAACATGCATATAATAAAGTGCATAAAGTCTTGAAAAAAATGGCTACAATTGCTTTAGAGACTTCATCAGGTCAGGGATGAGTTAAGGGATTAAGAGATTTAGTATGAAGAAAAATCATCTCCCTTGTGACTTTCTGAGATGAGGGAACCATCAGATTCTTAATTTATCCTCTTGTGGTTAGAAAGGAGATACCAAGTATAATAGTGATGGGAATAAGAACACAAAAGGCCTTGATTTGAGTCTACTGCAGTACCCTTCAAGGGAACAAAGAACATGTCAGGAGGAACGTATCCGCCTGAAATTGGCAGAATGTGTCTCCCTGGTCTGTCGTGGAATTGTGATCTAGCCTGAGGATTCCGGATTTCTGCCAAAAAGGGCTAAAGATGCCCTGAGGGCTGAAGACAATGAAACACTAGTGCACAAATACCAATAACGCAAAGAACACTACTATAAGTTTCATAAAAGAAGTAGGAATTATTTTGTGAGACCAAAGAGATGGCAAATGCATCTACTTAAGAGTGGGAGTTAATGTATACCAGCATTTGAATCAAATGAATGTATCCAATGAATATATTAAAATGAATGTATAGAACTGAATGTATAATAGAATTTGAATACACAGCATTTGGTGTACAAACTCTATTAGAGCAGCATTTGAAACAGGTCTTGAAAGAGGAGTAAAATTCTCTTGGGAGGTTTGTTGCAAAAGGAACAGCATGCTTGAAGTGGAAAAGTGCTGGTTGCATCCAGAGAACTAACAGGAAGAGTGCTGTGGCCGAAATACAGTGGTGTGCGCAGGCAGCACAGTGCAGAAAACACTGGAAAGGCAAGTGAAGTCAGAAAGGGAGGCCATCAATTGAGTCACTAAAGAATGTGTGCCACTGCAGACACAATGGGGAGTGACCACTGGAAATGTGTGTGTGTGTGTGTGTGTAAGAAAGTACTAAAATAGTAGTGGCATCTAAAATGAATGAGTGCAGATCAAGAGAGCACCGAGGAATATGCCTGGAAGATCCCTGCAAGAGGCCAGGCAAGGCATGAAAGGGCAAGGATTCTACTGTTAAGAGGCAGAAAGGATTTTGATTTGAATTCCTTGCTGTATGCCATTTATTAGTTTTCTGTAACAACTTATTATACACTGAGTGGCTTAAAGGAACACAAATGTATTGTCTCACGGCTCTGGAGGCTAGGAGTCCAACATCAAGGTGTCAACAGGGTTAGCTCTTTCCGAAGGCCCTAAGGGAGGATCTGTCCTGAGCCTCTCTCCTAGATTCTAGCAGCCTCAGGCATTCCTGAGCTTCTCCATCTTAATGTGGCATTCTCCCTGTATATCTGTATCCAATATGACACCAATCACATTGGATTAGGAGCCCACCCTACTCCAGTATAACCTCATCTTCACTTAACTTATATCTGCAATGACGCTATTTTCAATTAAGGTCTCACTGTGAAGTACTAGGGGTCAGGACTTCAACACAGTATTTTGCGGGGGATAGAAGTCAACCCAGAACATGCCTCAAGGGAATGAAGACGAACCCAAGGAACTGCAGTGTTCCTACCCAGAAAAATAAGTTTTTGATAGTGAAAGCATGAGCGGTGTTCTGGGAATCAGAGTTGGGTAGAAGGGCTATTCCTTATGAAGATGCTATCAAATAAGGATAACTCATTTTCTAAATACTGTTTGATTTTACCATTCAAACTTGCCTAAAATACAAGTATAACAGAATATAATGCCACATAAAATGGGGGAGGGGCAAACTGGAAGACTAGACAGCAGCGGGAGGGGGGAGGGAAATTTACATCACAAAGCAAATATGGGCCAAGCGCAGTGGCTGACACCTGTAATCCCAGCACTTTGGGAGGCTAAGGCAAGTGGATCACCTGAGTTTGAGACCACCCTGACCAACATGGTGAAACTCCACCCCTATTAAATACAAAAATCTAGCCGTGTGTGGTGGCGCATGCCTGTAATCCCAGCTACTTGGGAGGCTGAGGAAGGAGAATCACTTGAACCCGGGAGGCGGAGATTGCAGTGAGCTGAGATTACCCCCATTGAACTCCAGCCTGGGCAACAAGAGTGAAACTCCGTCTCAAAAAAAAAAAAAGCAAATATGTTGACAAAAATATCTAGAAAAAAATTCTAGCTTTGCAATCGGAAATTGTACATAGGAGTAAGCATGACTTTTTCAATTAAGCATGACTTTGCCTTTAAAGAGAGAACAGTGCTGCAGGACACTTACTCCTCCTCCCATTTAGCTGGAACTTTGTATTTGGTGGCCAAATATTTTTTACTAGATTCTTCTATTAGCAATTTTTTTTATCATGCATGCATAATTATATATTTGTCTATTTAGGTACTTTTAATTTGAGTATGTTCCTGTTCTAACCTACCATCACCCATACTTTAAAAAATATATATTGAAAATCACTGGCTAAGGTAAACTCTGAAAGAACATATAAACATTTACAATATAATGATCATTAAATGTGTCATTTAAAGGCTTCCAAATAGGAGGAAGTAACTGTACCTAGCAAAAGTTATTAGTAAAAACTATCCTAGTTGGTTACTTGCCAACTCAATTAACTACATTACCCCTCTCTTGCAACGTACGTTATTGTCTGCTTATATCATCTACTCACATGCCAAGCAGAGATTAGTTTGTATTGTAACAATGTAGTTTCTTAGAAATATGTCACTAGAGGCAACATCAAGATCTCTTTCTAAAGACTCACTGCACAGCTAGGAAAGACCTCTAAGCTATCATTGAATATAAATTTTATGAATGTTTTTAAGAAACGAGGAGAGCACCATTGCAGTATTGTGATTGCAATCACATTCCTTGAAAGGCTGTGGTTGCAAAAAGCTCACCCATACTCTACAGTTTTTAGAGGAAGTTGAATTGCCCTCTTTTAAGCAGATTGTGTTTTCTTCTCCATCCAACATCCAGGGGTGTAATACAAGCTCACCTGGGTGTAGAGGGATTTGCAAACACAATTCCAATTACAAGGAACAGGATTTGCACACATAAGGGCCTGCCCAGAGAGCTGCGAATTCACCTTCTAATTTGCAGTGTTGCCCCCAGAGGCTGAGCACGAATCTGCCTGCATATGGTGAGTGTGTGGATGCTTGTGCCCAGTGCACCAGGTGGGAGGTATGGAGCTCACAGTCAGGGAGGCTGAGCAGATGATTTACAGCCGATGTCTAAGTGCTCCTTAGAGGACCGCCAAGCACTGCACTAAACACCACCAGTCAGGCAAATCCAGTCATGGTAAACAGGCTTGGCATGAACGACAGAAATAAAATACGCTAATCAGTTGTTCTACTCCAGGAAAATAAGTCAGCAGGGAAGGAATTGGGGGAAAAAAGCCACATCTTTAAGGCTTTGCAGAGGGTTTTAGTTAATGTTCTACATTTCTCTCTAGCTATAACTTCACTGATTTTTTTAAATTCTATTTACAGCATAGCAATGTTTTATAAAACCACCCTCTTCAGTGATTTTTTTTCAATCTTCAAATCCCCTTCTATGTCACCAGAAGTTAACTATGGCATCTGAATAAATGTATATATGTATATAGTGTCTAGTTTGTTCTTCAATAATCTCTACAGGACGCAGTGTAGTGTAATGGTTAAATACAACAGGGCTAGCACTTGGCAGCCTGGGCTCAAATCCTGCCTCTACCACTTCCTAGCTGTGTGGCCTTGGTCAGATTTCTTAAACTCTTTAGGCTTCTGTTTCCTCATCTACAAAATGGGATCATAACAATACCTGGTTTTCAGAATCACTGGGAGTGTTAAATAAGTCAGTATAAGCAAAACTCTTAGTATAGTACCTGGCACATAGTAAGTGCTCAGTAAATGTTAGCTACTATAATTCAATATACTGTCTGTTCACCTTTGACATGGTAGTTGTATTATTAACAAATACAATATTATAAAATTTGGGTAATCCAGCCAAATACTCTGATGGATTGCAATGGGGGCTAGGAGTTAGAAACATTTAGAAATAAGATAATTTTCATGGAACTATTAGAGGCTTTTTTTTTTTTTTGCAGTTGGAAGAATATAATTATGAATCCTAAACATCATTAAAACAATATAGTATATAATACTTAGCCTATTTGCATGAGCATTTCCTTTCTGACCTGCACCAACACTGTCATTAGCGTATCCTTCACTGTACATCCCTATTTCATCACCTTGATTACTCAGGCTTGAACACACAAAATGCAAAGACACTTTCCTGGTGTAGTAGTGGTGCTCTAATAGCTTTCATTTTTCATTACAGCAAATGTGGACAATGTGATACAAATTTTATTTACCAATGAATTAGTCTTTTATATCTAGCTGGCTTTAGAAATGAATACTAGCCTAAAGGAACAACAACAACAAAAACTTCTGTACATTTTACTACACTTAATGAAGATGCAAGCACAGGCTTGCCTAGAGAACAGAGAACGAAGAAGACTGGAGGTAAAAGACCTCAATTCCATATTTTCAGCTCTTCATGACTGTGAACAGTCATTGGCAAATGTAGCAAATACGTGCTTCTTTTCACTTTAAAACTGAAGTGGTAAAAATAAACGGGTCAGGTGAGTGGGGAGAAATAAGTAGAGAATAATACATAAATTATCAGATTAGCTTTAATGAGAAAAATATGTATGTTTTGGGAATTTCTCAAGTGTGTGCAGAATTCTAATATTAATACTAGTCAAAGAATGGACACTTCAGTGTCACCATAATACCTGGCACATTTGGAGTCTTCAAAGGTTTCTCATATATACATATTTTATTTATTTTGGGGCAGAGTCTCACTCTGTCACCCAGGCTGGAGTGCAGTGGTGCGATCTCGTCTTACTGCAACCTCCACCTCCCAGGTTCAAGTGATTATCCTGCCTCAGTCTCCTGAGTAGCTGGGACTACAGGCGCCTGCCACCACTCCCAGCTAATTTTTTGTATTTTTAGTAGAGACAGGGTTTCACCGTGTTAGCCAGGATGGTCTCAATCTCCCGACCTCATGATCCGCCCGCCTTGACCTCCCAAAGTGCTGGGATTACAGGTGTGAGCCACTATGCCCGGCCAAAGGCTTCATATTTAATTTTATGAAGATTTGATTAAAGATAATATAAATAGAATATTAATTGGCTTTTTAAAAACATGGCACGCACTATATCCAATTTCATTGCATTCCCCATGGTGAAACAACTTTATGGCACTTGAACTTTTCTTCACAAAATCTAGAGTTCCAAGCCTAACTTTGTTTTTATATCAAATCTTTAGCAAGTTTTAAAAAATGTAAGTGGAGCACAGAACATAGTAAGAAATGTTTCAACATTTGTTTGGCCATCACTGAGATTACACAGATAAAAGAAGATATCCAACATAAGACAGCAAGACGACTTCATTAAAAATCTGTTCACAATGACAATTAACAATCTTCAAGTCCCTGTGAACAAAATATCAACCCTATGTAAGTAAACCATTAAGCTCCATCCTCTAAAGGCGTGTAGTACGATTACTTCTTTTATTGGCGTTAAACATGCAAGCTTAGCCACCATAAATTAAATCAGTCATACATTGTTCATTATATCAAAACTATCAATGGAAATTCTTAATATTCCCAGATGTTTCTATCAATAGAAGTTAGTAATTAATGATGACAAAACAAAACAAAAATCCCAAATAACTTTATACCCAACTCTCAAAACACTTCATATTCATCATATCACGAACTCTGTAAGACAAATATGTTAACACTTCTTTACTATATTCCCTAAGGGATGAAGGTATTAAGTTTTTGTTTTAATTATAATATGTAGCAAGCCAATTATTATATGGAATAAGGCAGTAAATGAGATCACACTGCTTTATTGGTCCTTGGATAGTACTGAAACCGGAATGTTTAGATGCAGAAAAATGTGTAACGAGGACTTGTTGAAGAACTCTCTCAAGTGAGGAGTTAGTTTCATTAGGCTAAAAATAAGAATAAAATGAGAACTACATTTATTGATGCTTAGCATATAACTTGGATTTTTAAAAAATCCTCACTGCCACTCTGTGAAATAGCAGCAGCAGTATGGCAGACGTGGCTTATACTGGCTAGGGAAAGCTGATTGTACACAATCTCTTCCCAAGATCCACCTGTCTTGGCTTCTCAAAGTGCTGGGATTACAGGCATGAGCCACCACACCTGGCCCCAATCATAATTCTAAAACAAACAAAAATATTATAAAGAGTTCTATAAAAACTGAAACAGCAATGTATTATCATCATCACTATCATATTAAAAAGATAAATGACTTGCTGACTTCTGGTTAACTTCCTCCAAGTAATTAACATACCTTTACTATGAAAAGTTCATGACACCTTGAGGATAACTCTATCATGTTTTTAGCATTATAAAATTTAATAACAGGAATATGTATATAACATGCAAAAATAACAAATATAACAAAAATAACAAATAATAACAAACATCTAATCTCCTAGTTGAGGACAAATAATATTAAAGCACAAGACAGAAGATAAATGCTAATTTATCAATGCTAAAGTAATGACAGAGTAGGATGTAATCTCTTCTCCACGCGTAAAGTGAGGAGGGACTTTTAAAATAACAGTTTCTTTTTTCTGATATACACAGTTATTATGATTAAAGGTACTAAGATTCCTAGAAGTTGGTGTTCAACTACACTTTCAATTCTCTGGGAAATCTTATCTCAAGCAGCTACAAATATTATTCAAGTATTTTAAAAAAATTAATTGTCTCAAATCCCTGGTATACTAATAGGCTCTTGGGGTTCAAAACTAGGAAAGAATGCAACATACTACAAATTATTGCATTATTATCAGTCCAGGGATGGGAAGGGAAGAGGTGGGACTTCAACAAGCCTAAAGGTTGGCAGAGCCTATGCTATGAAACACAGTATTTGGAAATAGGTAAGTTTTAGATGTCTCAGTAATAGGTGTATTTTAGAGAGTGGCACGCTGCCTGACAATATGCTAGGTAATATATAGTTGCTGTAGTAAGGCTGGCCATTTTGAATCGGGGAAACCCCTGCTCACCAACAGGAAAAACCCATTTACATTCCAAAGCAAAAAGAGATGTTCCACATACAGGAAGTTGTCAACAGTGTCACATATTGCTAAGAGACCCAGAAAGGTGAGACATTAAAAACAGGTCATTGGATTTGGCTCAAAGAATCTCACTGTTGACTTTTATGCAAGTAAAATCAATAGTATGATGGACAAAAGAAAGCTTTATAAGAAGTTATGAAGTGGTGAGTAGAAGAAGAGGAAGTGAAATTACTTAGCATTTTTACGTAAAGTTTGGTGATGAAGGAAAGCTGGGAGGCATGATGATAATTTTAAGACAATGTAAGATCAACTACAGGGTTTATTTTTTCGTTTTGGTCTTTTGAGGATGTAAGCTAAAAATAAGCAGAAGAGAGGAAGAAATTAAAAATAAAAACATGGAAGTATGCAAAAATAAGGTGAAGCTTTGCCAGTGGAGGGCTTATGAATGAATTTGGTGGCTGCCCATCAGCTACAGTTCACTGTGGTCATAACTCCAAACTCCCTTGGATAAGGTCAAGATGTAGGAAATCCGAGAAGGACAGTGAAATAAAACAAGTAAAAATTTTCTAATTAAAGAAGGAAAAAGCTAAGATTATCAGGTAGTACAGAACGGCTGACATTTCAGTATATGGATCTGAAAGTGCATGGCTGCCAGTAAATTTGAAATATTGCAGCATTATCAGAGTATTTGTATGTGATTGTAGTCAATAGATGTTCATAGTCTTCAGGTGGATAAAAGGCAGTTGTAGCTGGAAATTAATTTGTAATTTTGGTATTGGCCATCCTGTTATGGAACTAGCCTCCTCCATTTATGCTTTTGTTTATCTGTCTATCTTATCTGTCTATCCATCCATCCATCCATCCATCCATCCATCCATCCATCCATGCATCCATGCATCTTCTCAGTCTTTCTCCCTCTCTGGCTCCCTCTCACCTCATGCTCTTCCCACCACTGTCTCTCTGTTCCCTTCACTCTCATACCTCTTTGTCTTATTTTTCCCCATTTCCCTTTTAGTGTTTTCACCTTTCAGATTCCCTAATTGATGGTTCCCACTTGTATCTCCAGTGCATGTCACATGATGGGCCTTCATTACATTTCCACTGAAATAAAAAAAAAATAATTTCATGCCACAAACTCTTCCTCTAAAGTCAAACATATTGAAATACAAAGCTGAGAAAGAACAGAAATTTAAGCCTTGCATATCCATTGGCAGTCAGGACACTGTCTTTCAGCAGTTGGGTGACAGAAGTAGCTGGTCTAAAGGTGGATAAAAACATTTGATTTGTTGCAAAATAGGCAGGAAATCAGTGAATGGACATGGCTCTTCTCCCAGTAGAAGAATGTAAGGATTACTTAGGGAGAGCCATATACTGAAGAGTGACCATCTATTCAAGTTCATCTCAACAGTTACTGTGGGTCAGAATGTCCAACAGGCTAGGCAGCTGGCGTGCTGAAACAGGCCAAACACCAAGAGGGTAAACGGAAGAAAAGTTTTAAGAACTCAGTCATCTACTATTAAGACAATAAAGCTCAGCAAGAGAGACTGAAAAGAATAAGCAGCAATGTGGGCCACCAGCAATGATCAGCTTGGCAACTCTGAAAAAAAGAGGTGGATCATTTTGAGTGAAGGTGTCAAGATGCTTACGAATCTAAGAAAGACATGAAGCATAAAAGCAAGAGGAATAATTATAATCATTATAGTATCTACCCAAAAGACAATTTTGACACATGCACGATATGAAAGAATCATAGAATGTTAGAGCTGGAAAGGGCCCTGGAAGCATCTGATCTAATCTCCACCTTTTACAGGTAAGGAAATTAAGGCCCAGAAACGTGAAGTGATTTGTCCAAGGACACAGAGGTCATTAGTGAGAGAGCAGGAACTGGAATGCAGGTCTCCAAGGCCCAGGCTGCTATTCCAAAAATCCTATATCCCTGCAATGGGAGTCGTTTTTTTAAACAGCCTCACATCAGTTTTCTTAACCACATCTTCATAAGACGCTAACCCTTGGAGCTTTGAGGAAAGGTTTTATAAAAAGCTTTGGAATGGGGCTTAAAGAGAGGGCATCCAAAGAACCCCAGGTGCATTCAGGACATTTCCTAACCTGAATCTCCTCTGAGATTAGTAAAATGGACATTATTAGCCCCATTCTACAGATGAGGAAATTTCACTCTAAGATCGTATGATGGAATCACGTCTTAAATTTCACATGAGATAAATCCTTTGTAATCTTTTTTTTTTTTTTTAAGAAAAAAATCCTCTAAGTTTTACAACATTGGAAGAAATCACTGTTTTGTTGGCTGAGCACCAAATTAGGTAGCAGGCTTTCAGGAAGATGACATGCTACAAAAAACAAATGGACTTTAAACAATAAACTTTAAACAATACAGTTACACCCAGGCTGGGGATGCTCACACTACGGGAGCCATGCGAGAACTCAGAATGAAGGAACAGCGGATTCACATCTTGCTTTTCAACTTCACTCAGAAGTGTGTGCTCTCTAGATGGGCAGTTGGGTAGGATCACTCACATCATTTACTTTTTACTCTTCTGTCTCTCTCAACCATAACTGAAATCTCATAACTTAAACACATCTATAATGCAACTTTAAGTGACTAGCCCAAGTTCACAAGGCTAGGGTCATCTCAGACCCATATGTATGTAGTATCATGAAAAAGTTAACAAAAAGTGTTTTTTTTTATTGCAGTAAGAACATTTAACACGAGATCCACCCTCTTTAACAAAATTGTAAGTGCCCAGTGAAGTTCTTTTAACTATAGGTTGTACAATGCTATGCAGCAGACCTCTAGAACTTACTCACCTTGTATAACTAAAACTTTATACCCGTTGAACAGCAACCCCTATTTCCCCCTCCTCCTAGCCCCTGGCAACCACCATTCTATTCTCTGCTTCTGTGAGTCTGACATTTTTAGATCCCACATAGAAGTGAATTCATGCAGTATTTGTCCTTCTGTGACTGGTTCATCTCACTTTGCATGATGTCCTCCAGGTTCATCTGTGTTGTCACAAATGACAGGATTTCCTTAAATAAGCAACCTAACTTTATACTTTAAGGAACTAGAAAAAGGGCAAACTACGCCTAAAGTTAGCATGTAGAAAATAAAGATTGGAGCAGAAATAGAGAATAGAAAAACAATAGAAAAAAATCAACAAAACTGAGTTTGGCTTTTAAAAATAAGTAAAATGAACAAACCCTTAGCCAGACTAAGAAAAAGAGAAGACTAAAAAAAAAAAAAAAAAAAAAAAAAAAAAAAAAAAAAAAAAACCGGAAATGAAAAAGGAGTCACTACAATTGATGTCACAGAAATGAAACGGGTAAGAGACTATTATGAACAATTATACACCAACAAACTGAGTAACCCAAAAGAAATAAATTCTGTGAAATCCCGTCTCTAATAAAAATACAAAAATTAGCCAGGCGTGGTGGCAGGCGCCTGTAATCCCAGCTACTGGGGAGGCTGAGGCAGGAGAATTGTTTGTTGAACCTGGGAGGCAGAGGTGGCAATGAGCCGAGGTCACACCATTGCACTCCAAACTGGCCAACAAGAGGGAAACTTTGCCTAAAAAAAAAAAAAGAAAGAAAGAAAGAAAAAAGAAAAAGAAATACTTAGAAACACACAAGCTACCATGATTGAATCATGAAAGAATGGGAAATTTGAACAGATCAATAATGAAAAGAAAGTTCAGGGAGTAATAAAAAAATTTCACAACAAAGAAAATCGCAGGACCAGATGGACTCACTGGTGAATTCTACCAAACACTTAAAAAAGAAGTAATATCAATCTTTCTTAAATTCTTGCAACAAATAGAAGAAGGAAGGATATTTCCAAACTCATTTTATGAGGCCAGCATTACCTCGATACCAAAGCCAGACGAAAAAGTATTACACTAAAAGAAAACTACAGGCCAATATCCCTAATGAACATAAATGCAACAATCCTAAAACAAGATGCTGAAACAAAATGCTAAGAAACAAAATTCAACAGCTCATACAGGATCATATACCATGATCAAGTGGGATTTATTTTGGGGTGGCAAGGATACTTCCAATAAACACAAATCAAGTGATGTGATATACCACATTAACAGAATGAATGACGAAAATCACATAATCATCACAATAGATGCAGAAAAAGCATGAAAAAATTCAAAATTCTTTCATGATAAAAACTCTCAAAAAACTATGTACAGAAGGAATTTACCTCAATACAATAAAGGCAATATATAAAAAGCCCACAACTAACATCATACTCAATGGTGAAAACCAGAAAGCTTTTGCTCTAAGATCAGGAAAAAGGTAAGGATGCCCACTGTCACCACTTCTATTCAACACAGTATGGAAAAAGTTTATTGTGAAAGGCAGAGTGTGGGAAACCATGAACTTAAGAGTTAAGGTACTTTGATATAACACCTAAATCTGACATTTGAAAGCCATGGAACCTTGATCAATGTACCCAACCACTTGATTTCAGTTTATCTGCAAAATGAGATTATTACCAATATTTTATTGACAGTATGTTACATGGATCAAATGGGATAATGCCAGTTAAAATATTTTGTAAACTGACAGCCATAACAAAAGCAAGAATTATTATTTTAAAATATCAGTTTCTGTCTTTGAACTAGTCCTGGAAACTTCCCAGCCTATTACTAAGCAAGGAATGAAGATGATTTCACCATATATAAAAGAGCACTACAGCTTTAATACAACAACAACAAAAACCCAGGTTAAAGTTGAAAAAAACATATCAAAACAGATTTGCTTTGCCTTTCTGGTTCCCCCAAACCAAGCTAAGGTGCAGTTTTAGGACTTGATTTGGGGTATGTTTGACAGCAAGCATGAGCTGGCTTCTCCTTAAGGACAGATATAGCTTTAGTAACCCAATTTTTAAACTGTATAGTTAATTACATCTTCTGAAAACTAGATAATTGTGATTGTACTCCTGACATCATTTGGACCCCAGTAAATCATTTAGGTAATCAAAATAAATAACTAAATGGTTATTTTTCTTATTTTTGTAATTTAAATAAAAAGAATAGGTGTTATAATTAGAACACCTATATTTCTGATAGGCATCCCTATCAGAAATATTTTTATGACATGTATCCCAAGATGTATGTCTTTATTTTACAAAATAATGCACTAATTACTGTACCATTATGTGTATTATAAACATACCCCAAATTAGAAATCCTCAAAGGATGAAATAATAAATAATACATAGGCAGAAGTTCTAATATTTTCTTTACATCATCCAGTGGATCATCCTGTCTGCTCTCTATTATGGCTACACAGCCTGCTCCTACCCCTGACATACACACTGTAGAGACACAGAATTAGACAGTGCTTTGTTTGTTAATTAATTAGACAAGGAATCATTAGCTATCCTATTTACTGCCCTAACAGATCAATACGTTTCATGGATTAAACACCAGGAGATATGTAAAATGTAGTTGTATTGTTTAAAATTAAGTAACCCTGACCAAAAATGAGAACTGTTAAGACTGAAATTAGATTACTTCTATCTCACAATCATCACCGAATAGATGTTACATGAGTTCTGCAACAGCTGAATAAGCGACAGTTAATATTTACCTGAAGCAATTTAACTAAACATTTCTGTGTGGATCTTGTTACAAAATAAATATTATTTATGTGCTGTTATCCCTGTGCAGAGTGCAGTCAAATCATGAAGCAGTACCTTCATTTAAAAAGAGAAACTCAATAAACCAGACCATTTATATTTCCCAGTTTGATAATAGTTCCCCAAAATGTCAATCCCTAAGAGAAAGATTAGTTCATTATACTGCCTTACTTAAAAAAAAAAAAAAAAATACAGGTTATCTGTCCTTGGGGCATAAAAATATGAAGTCATAGAAGACTCGTGCTACTTTTTGTTTTGGAATATATATTACAAACCATTTTCAATGTACTGGATCAAAACTGTGGAGCTTCCTATGCAACTATTAAACTTATATAAGAAAAGAATAAAAATTTAAGTGGGAAAATCTGAAAATATTTCCTAGAAGAAAAATCAGTATTCCTTCCATTGAAATAAAGCCGAATCAATTTGGGAGTCAGAATTCTTACCTTTATATATGCTATTTAAAAAATCTTGGTGTTGTTCCTGATTTAGCTTATTTTCCTTTGTGCCATCCTGAAATTTAATCTCTCCTTGACTGCAGGAGGCTATGATGTTTAGTAATCATACAAGTGGGTATACTCTTTATTTCATTTTACAGAATAGCAAGAGAGAAAAAAAAAAAAAGACTGATTTTTTTCTGTGGTAAAACAATGTGTACCAATCACAAACTGCCTAATTCATATTCCAAACCAGAGCAGACCCCAGGCAACGCTGTGAAGTCAGCCAAATCCATCCACTGTGTCCTCCCACCTCCCTTTTCAAAGTCTCTTTTCCTCCTGGCGCCAAGTGCCCTCCTGCTCTGTCCAAGTGCTTGACAAAATTCAAAGCTCTATTTTGAGAAGAAATTTGGCCCTTCCCAAAGGCACCCCTAAGGCCACCTCCATGCATAAGTGGATGGCACTCCATATGGACACAAATACAGAGAGCTTCTGGATTTTCACAATGAAGTGCCACCTGCATCTCTGCAACCTCTAAAACACGTGGATCTCTTCTTAATCAGTAAAATAGGATATTGGGAACCAATTTGGAAATTCCGCCTCAAATCCAGCAAGCTACACATCTGGTTGAACCATCTGATATCCAAGGAAAGCTTCCCAGGGTCACGTTAATATTTTTAGGCTTCCCAAACTCTATGTCTGTGTTAAGATAAGTCAATTTAAAAGGCAAAATAGTGTTTTCTAAACCTACCTCCATATAGAAATGAACATATTTTGTTAAATTTTATTGTGTAGAAAACATAAAATGAGAAACTCTACGTGAAAATTGTTTCTACATCATTTCAGAATCTTCGTCTACTAAGAAATTGTCCTTAGTTTAATTCTTTGTGCCGTAAGTCTCTCCCAGAATTTAGTGCTAGGGAAAGTCTGTCCATCCAGATCACCCTCCACTAATCAGACAAGACTAAACAACAATAATAATCTTTCCTTTTTTTCTGCCTGGTAGGCTATGGAACTCAGAGTTAATTTAAAATCTCCAGCTATGATCTTGGCTTTGGCTATGTCTCTCTTAGGTCTTTCAAACGCTTCGCTTTATGAATTCTGAGACTGTTAAACAGTACATATATATGTTATTTAGGATCACTTTTTACTGAATCATGCCTTTTATATTCATGAAACGTTCCTCTTTATCTTTTGTAATAACCTTTGTCTTGACATTTTGTTTCATATTAATATAGCCAAATAAAGTTTTTATACATATTGTTTGCACAGTATATATTTTCGCTTTCAATCTATTTGCTTTTTTTCCTAATTAAAATGTACTTCTTGTGACAAGATACACGTGAATCTTGGCTTTTATATCCAGTTTGAAAATACATGCCTTTTAACTGAAGTGTTTATCTATATTTAGTGTAATTATCAATATGGTTAGGTTTAAGATCGTTGCTTTTTATTTGTCCCCTCTGTGCAGAAACGGTTGGGACAAGTGGTAATCTTACAAATTTTGTGAAGTGTAGGATGAGGAGTTTCAAGCTATAAAGTAAGAAGTTGAAAGTGTGAAGAACGACATCTACAGGGTCAGGTGTGAAGTGATACAATAAACAGGCATATTAAGCCCCACATTTTAATGTTATTTTTCTTCCTTTTAGGAAATTATAAGGATTAAAACCCACTACACTTAATATTCACCCACTTTTATACCATTTCCAGTGCTCTTCTTTATACCTTTTTTACTTTATATAGATCTAGGATTTCAACTATTATTATTTCCCTTTATCTGAAATAACGTTTAGAATCCCCTATTGTACAAATCTAATGACAAGGGATTATTTCAGCTTTCGCTTATTCAAAAATATCTTTGTAATTTTTATTTTGAGGATATTAGGATATTTATGATGCATATAGTGTTCTGGGATAACAGTTTTATTTTCCTTTAGCAATTTAATAGTGTCACCAAGTGTCCTGGATTCCAGTTTCTGACAAGAAATAAGCACTTTTATTTATGTGTAAGTTATCTCTCTTCCTCTTGCTGCTTTAAATATTTTATCTTTAGCTTTGATTTCTAATTGGCTACAGTGTGCCAAATTATGAATTTCTTTGTGAAAAAACACTGCATGGCATTTGCTGAGCTTCTTGAATTTGCAAATTAATGTTTCTCAACAATTTAAGATATTTTTAACCATTATTTTTTCAAATATCTGTATATCCAACTTTCATTCTCTGTTTCTAGAAGTCCTGTTCTTCATATTTTGGACCATTTCATATTTTCCCATAGATACCTGAAGTCTTTCTTCAAACTCTGTCCCATTTGGTCTGTAGATTGAGTAATTCCTATTGAGCTGTCAAGTACACTGATTCTTTCTTCTGCCATCCTTACATGCTTTTAAGATCATCCAATGAACTCTTCATTCATGCCGGTCTAGAATTTCAGTTTGGTTTTTTATATAGTTTATTTTTCTCCTAAGATTCTCTATATATGCTAAACTCAGACCATGATTTTTTGTGTGTGCTTTGAACATATATTGATTTAGTTCTTTGTACCTATGTACAACAACATCTTTAAAGTCTTTGTTCCATTCAACATCTGCGCCATCTCAGGACTGGTTTCTATTGAATGCTTTTTTCTTGATGATGGGTCCCGCTTTCCTGTTCATTTTCACATACATACTATTAATGATACAATGTACAGAATCTGGTTTTGGGGTTTTTTTTTCTGAAGAGTTTGGATTACTTACTAGCAGGCAGTTCAACTACTGGTTACTTAGCTTAAACTTGTGTGAGTTCTGCTTTATAAAATCTTTGCTAGGATGGATCTCTAGAATGCCCAGTAAATTTCCTAGGTCCCTCTAACGTGGCAAGATTCAGCATCCAAGCTCAATCATCCTTGAGGATCTCTATCAAGTACTGGTAATTCTAGAGGAGGTCTTACTCTTAGTCACGTCCTTATTGCCAGAGCATGACCCTTCTGGCCTTCTGGTATCTCAGCTAGATGCCCAGAGTGTTTTCAAGGTATTAATATAATCTCTTCACTTTGGCAAGGCTAGACCTTCAATGTCCTCCACTCCTACTCACCCTCTAGTCTCTATTTTGTTCTCAACCCTGTAGCAGCCATTGCCTGGAAAGCATCACGTGGTCTCTTCCTACATGTGTGCAGCTTTGCCCTGAACCAAGAACTCATGAGCAATATCCATCCACAAAGACTTCTGCAGTCCTCTTGCTGAGCAGCTCCCTCCTGGGTGCCTAGCTCCACAGATTCCTGCCAATTCACCTGCCTTGAATTGTGATCTCTGCCTCTTCATCTCAGCAGGTCCACTGTGCTTTTTCTGGACTCCTGCTCACTGCTCTGCAGTTAGGAAACTGTCTCAGGCAGAAAACAGGGGTGATTATGAAGCTCACCTTTCCTGTTACACTACCTGTTGTCCAGTAAGGAAAAACCCAATCTATTTGGTCCAGTTTTAAGATTGATTATGGTGTTATATCACTTTTCATTCTTTACTTTGAGAACTACCTTTTGTAATTATTTTTATATTGTAAGTAGTTGTTCATAAGTGGGGAGTGACAGATTGCAAATAAATAACAGCAACCAAATTTATATTTTACTACTTATCATACTGTTCTCAGTGTTATAAACACTAAAGTGACACGTGGATCATAAAATATTTAACTACCAAGAACAAAGCAAGAGGCTACGTTTGCCATATTAATAATAGGACAGTCATGGATTTTTAGGTATGTAACTTCAGAGGAAGCATGACCACTTTGCGTCAGTGACTTGCTTGTTTACTGGCCCACTACAAACCATGGAGGGCAGGAGTGGAGAAGCAGCAGTGAGCAAGCTAGTCCATTAAATGCTGACAACAGTAAAGGGTCACAGAGAACTCTTGGGAGGATGTATTTTTATTTTAGGCCTCAGATATAAAGTATGAAGAGACTAGTAAGAGAGAAGGAGAATGGAAGGGCAAAACAACATTTTGGCAATCACTATTTCACTAACATGGTATCAGTTCATCTTTGGAAGAGAGGGCAATCCCTGCTTTGCTCACTGGTATATTTCAAGATTTCTTTATTTCTGGAGACCTGCCAGAGATTTTAAATACTAGAGTCTATATTAGAAATACTCCATTCATTTTACTACTAGGCAAAGTAAACCATTGAGATATAATGCTAATTATTCACATGATCACTTATTACTTACATTCTATCTACAGTATATGAATATATTTTTGACTAATAAATTCCAAACATCTTAACAGACTACATTTTTGAAATATTTGTCAAACATTATATATAGGTTGGCACTATACTTAACAGATATTTAATGTGTTATACCAAAAAGATGCTAAATATCAACTGTAATCTAGGCAAATTTAAAATGCCTTTTTAAAACTACCAGGTGGATATAAACCTATGACTTACTTCTTAAATGACCACGGCAAAATAAAATATATATAAGACTTAGGGATTTTTTTTCAGGCATAGTCTGGAAATGTCAAAGATCGCAACCAGTTAAAACTCAAAACCCTGAATCTCTCTTTCATAATTGATGAATGGAAATCACCTTGGGACCTGCTAAATGAAATTTCCTTGGAGAAAGATGATTCTGAAACGATTCAAGAGAATGAAATTTCCTTGCAGTAAGATGATTCTGAAGAGATTCAAGAGGCTTAGGGCATAATTCATATTTTAAGCACATGTGAGAGACAACCCCCAAGAGTCAATGCAACATCACATAAAAGCCACTTTCCTGCAAGCATTCTTGAGGAAGCATTCTAAAGACAACATAACAACAGGAATTCCCAAGTAACCACTATGCTCTTGTTGCAGGGTGGAGATTTCTTTGTTTGATTATGTACTCCTAAGGGGCTACGAATTCTAGTTTCTGTATTTCACTTTCTCTAACAATTGGTCATTACTGATACTTTTTTAAGGATTAACTTGTATAGAAAGATGAAAAGAAAGGCATTAAGGGATTCAATTAAGATGAAATGTTAGAATGTATCTTTTTTACACGTGTAAACACATTAGCTTCATCCTCCCACGTGTAAACACATTAGCTTCATCCTCTAAACACACATATCTGTGAAAGGCCATACACAAGGGGAGGCTCACACAAGATAAAGATATGGAGCATTAATTTGGGGGTTTATCATATCATTGAAAGCTCTGAACACACACACAAATATAAATTACTATTTTCCTCAATCACAGTTACCTCCTGTCCCTCCAAAAGTATTTATTGGTCTATGCAATTTTGTTCATGCTTAAATATATAAAGCAAAAAATACTATCAAATATAAGTTATTACTATCATTAAGCTTTTATTGCTCTTGTTTCTTCTATTGACATTAGTAATACTTTATATTATAATTACACTGAGCATTAATAGGGTAAAGCCTGATGCATGGTTGATTTTATTTGCACTGTGTGAACATGTGACTTACTAATCTCCATCTAAAAAGTTTGATAACGAGAGCTCTTTTCAGAAATATACTACATGATGCTTAATGCTAACTTAAAAATTCTGATTCAAAATATAAAAAAACTATCAGATCACATGATAAAACGTCTGCTTTAAAAAAAAAAAAGAAAGAAAAACTCTTGGTTAAAAAGCCCTACTTCAGGCTTAAATTTTTTTTTTAAGTCAGTTACTTTCACTTATTGCTTTCTCAGTAGAGAACATCTAACTCAAGTTTGCTAAGAGCCTCTATGTTGCTAAGCCCTATGGACATTTTTCAGGCTTTACTTCACTTGATTTCTCCATAGCTTTGACCTCCTCACTCCCTCACTCCTTCTGGAAATTCTCTCTTCCTCAGCCTCTGGGATATTCCTCTATGCCCTCACCCAGTGTCTTCTACCTCTTACCTGTCTCCTGGGGCTGTTTGCAAATTCCTGTTCTGCCTCTCCCATAAATATTGGTACACCTCAGAATTTAACGCACACCTCTCTTCTCCTTTTCCCCTGCAGGGTGATCTCATCTACTCCTATGGCTTCACTTGTCATCTGTGGAAAACAGTTCATTTCCAAGTTTATATCTCAAGCCACAAACCTCCTCTGAGCTCCTTACAGTTGCATATTGGATACTTCCATTTGAATATCCCAACATGTTTGCCTCAATTTATTTGCTCATGATGTGCTCCCTGCCAGAGTGAAGATCATCACTTTATACTCAAGTCAGAAATCTGAGCGTTACTTTTGACCCTTTACTCTCATTCAACTCCAGCTTCCAAAATTGCAGATTTTATTTCTCTAATATTTCTTAAGCATACGCACGTCTCTCCATTCCCTCTGCTACCACCTTGGCTCAGCTCTTATTGCTTTCCTGGATTACTGCTGAGTCTCCTTCCTCCATTCCTGACCTTCTCGATTCAATTCCCCAAAGCCCAGAGTGATTTTTTTTAAAGTGCAAATTCATCATACGAATTCCCTGCTAAAATATCAAATCCAACTCCCTAGTATAACCCATAAGACCCTTCAAAGTCTGAATCTAGCTTTTTTTTTATCAGGATTCCATCTTCCATCTCTTCTCCAGCCATCCTAAACTCCTTCCAGTTATTCAAACTGCAGTACTCTCTCCTGCCTCCAGGCCCTTCCTTCTTCCTTCCTCCTTCCTCCTCCTCCTCCTTCTTCTTCTTTCTCCTCTCTCTTTTTTTTTTTTTTGACAGGGTCTTGCTCTGTACCCTGACTGGAGTGAAGTGGTACAATCTCGGCTCACTGCAACCTCTGCCTCCTGAGTTCAAGGAATTTTCCTGCCTCAGCCTCCCAAATAGCTGGGATTACAGGCATGCACCAACACGGCTAGCTAATATTTTCTATTTTTAGTAGAGATAGGGTTTTGCCATGTTGGCCTGGCTGGTCTCGAACTCCTGATCTCAGGTGATCCGCCCGCCTTGGCCTCCCAAAGTGCTGGGATTACAGGCGTGAGCCACTGTACCCGGCCTGGTCCCTCTTTCTAAAACACCACTCTCTTAACTGATCCATCAATTTCACACCCACAATTAAGCATCCCTTATGGCTTAGCTGAGAAGAAACTCTGCCCCTCTTCTATCCTCCTAATGTAGGATTTGTTCTTACCCTGACCTTTGCACAGCCACTTTACCCTCAAGCTACCATTGTGATTTAGTCAACATTGTATCTTTGGTGTCTACTTTGATAAATACTTATCAAATTGTGGGATATTTATAAATTACTGGTGTTTATCTCCTTCTCCCAACTTCTAGGTATACATATCTCAGAACTGTTCCTGAGAAGTGGCTCATCCAGTAATGTGATGGAGGAGTCACTGCCTGCTCCAGAAGCAAGAGCAGGTGTTCACTAGAGACCTCACCTGGGGTGCTGACTACAGCTGTGTGAATGGGGCTCCAGCAGCGCAGGCTCTGGCACATCCATGGGAGTGAATGGATGACAAAAATTCCTTCCTCAAAAAAGTTAGCTCCAACAGATAGATCAAAAATTACACAATCATTTGTACCCAGGATGGGGGGCAGAATAGCGAAACACTAGAATTCAGTAAAGAAATCATGTCTAATTTCTTTCTCTGTCTTCAAGTAAGGTAGATTCCCAAAGTCCTTTTAAAAATATCTGTCCAAATGTTTGCCTCCAACAGAATATATGTTTCTGACTACAGACCTAACCCACATTGATTTTCTATTATTTACCTATTTCCTGACAAGCAGGCAGATAATCAGAGTTTGGTTCTAATCGTGGTCAATCTTCAAACACTAGACTTAGAGTGAAGTCATAACTCAGGCTTTTACTAACAAAGCGAACCTCAGGCTGAGACCCTATTCAATGCAAAGGGTAACAGACATGTCTAAGCTATCTTGAATTTCAAGCTATGTGTTAACTCTTGTTAACTATATCCTCTTCAGACATGAAAAGGAGTATAACTTTATGGTTAAGAGGCTGAGCTCTGCAGTTGGAGAGGTCCAGATTCTAATCTCAGTTAATTACCTGTATGATTTTGGGTAGGTAACTCAAACTCTCCTAGCTTTAATTTTTACACAGATTATATCTCTTTCAAAGTATTTTTTAATAGAATAATTGAGCGAATACACACAAAGTGCTTAACACAATACCTGAAACACGTATTAGCTACCTTAATCATATTGCTACTGCTCCTTCCTCTTATGTTTTACAAGTCAGGCAGAGATAACTGGAGTTATCAAGGGTAGAAAGAACATCTCTGTTTTTAATGTTCTGGTGTTAGAATGGAGTGCTGTGGGACTGCCTACCACAGTGAGGGAACCAAACCACACTTTCATATTCCACTGGAGGGAATATTCAGTCTTCCTAATGCCAAAACATTTGTTTCACATTTATTCAGAGGAGAGAATAACCTGCCAAAACACCAACAACTAGACTTCCTGCAACATGTGAATAGATCTGACAGGTGTCTCCATTCCAAACACTGACCAGGCCAGTGGTAGCTAGAACAGATGGCCCAGTCTGCAACATATGCATTTTCATCATTTTGCAGTTTCTCACAGGTGCTGGGAGTGGGTGGGATAACTCAGTATTTTCTAATGTCTGGATAACCTTGACTGCTATCTTTCCCACAGGCCAATTTTCTTTTGAACATATTTTAATTTTTTAATATGTGACAACTAAAGCACTGGTAGGAAAAATAAAAACATTTTTCTAAAAACTGATCTTGCACATGTATAATCATGCAGCTGGCTTCTTCCCAGCCATCATTAATTTCCTTTCCCTTGAGCCATTTTTCTCACCTACCTATCATTGCAATGTTTATCAAAATATCACAAAAACTGCTTGTAAGCATTTTCCACAAGCTGGGCTTAATGTGTGTTTAAATAAGACATTTCCCCTTTTCTGGATTGAAAAACTACAAAAATACCATCATTCTTCCCAACAGTAGCCAAAGCTGAGCCCACTTGTTCTTCATCTCTGTTACTTCCAGACTAAAACAGATGGCTGATTTAAGAAGCAGGTGATGTTAACATCCACCATCACAAGCAGAAAGGTGGCAAAGCATGACTAAAAAGCTTACACATTCTTGGTATAATTTATTAGTAGCTTTTATTTATAACTTGAAAAAAGGTTTAAAACATAGAATAGAATTTTATAAATGTAAAAACTTTACATCTTTTTAAAGCTATTTTTGCTATTATTTTATTTTTAGCTCATCTGTGATGCAGATCATGAGTCAATACCATTATAAAGCTGCTATTTCAAATGTGAGAAAACTAAGGCACCAATAATTATAGGTTGTATAAATTCAATGTCCAGTTCATTTGTCTAAATTCAGTGGAAGAGTCCCTCCTTTGTCATCATCATCATCATTGTGTATAGTGGTTAAGAGCACGAGCTCTGACAAGGGGGACCAACGTTCAAATTCCTGCTCCTTTTCTTCTTAGCTGTATGGCCTGGAACAAGATGCTTAACTTCTCTGATTTTCAATTTCCTCATCCAAAGGCCTAATAAGCACTTAATAATGTATTTCTTCTATTTAGACAGAGTCTACCTCTGACACTTAGGCTGGAGTGCAGTGGCCGTGGCACAATCACAGCTCACTGCCGCCTCAACTTTCTGGGCTCAAGCAATCCTCCCACCTCAGCTTCCCAAGTAGCTGGGACTACAGGCATGTGCCACCATGCGCAGCTAATTTTTTCTACTTTTTGTAGAGATGGGGTTTTACCATGTTGTCCAGGCTGGTCTTGAAACTCCTGAGCTCAAACAATTCACCCACCTCGGCCTCCAAGTGCTGGAGTTATAGGTGGAAGCCACCACATCCAGACTATTTCTTACCATTTATCAGTTACTATCAACATAATATTAAAGCATGCCAAAGACTCTTTTATCTTAAGCAAACAAACCAACTCTCTCCACCTTCATCGTACTCTAACTACTGCTCTCTTTTTCCTTTCTTTCAATTCCCTACTACCTATTAAGTGATCAATCCCTTGTAATCTGTCTTCTGCTTCTACAAAAACTGATCTTAACAAGGCTACTGAGCACCACTTCTTTTCGCTAAATACAATGAACACTTTCCATTCCTCATCTTTCTTTACGTCATTAGAGCATTTGACCCCATTGGTCACGTTATCCTTCTTAGAAAACTCTTCCTTTGATTTCAGTGATAACCCTCTCTCCTGATTTTCTTTCCTACCTTACTATGCCTGCTGCTTCTGATTTCCTATAAATTCCTCTTCCTCCACATTCTTAACTGTTGGCATCATCATCAGAGACAGAAAGAGCTTTAGCTCTTTGTGATCTGACCCCTGCTTGGTTCTGTAGACTCAGTTTCTAAAATTAATAACATATTTTTATTTCTGTCCCCCTTCTCCCTGCCCCTTTATGTCATTGACCTACTTCCAGTTCCCTGAATGCATCATGTTGTATCCTGTTTGTCAGCCTTCCAGATGACACTTCTTTTTGTTAGGTTCTTTATCCTCCCTTCACTTGTCCTCTGTATTTGTCCTTCAAAACTCAGCTCAAGCATCACCTTATGCTCCAGCCATTCCAGCAGAGACACCAGATTTGCAAGTGAAAAAGTAACGTCATCTTGGATGTTCCGCCCTCAGCAGATGCCTCATGGGACAGAGACAAGCTAACTCATGAAGCCCTGACCAAATTAAAACATCATGGATGAATAAATGTTATTGTTTTAAGCAACAAGGTTTTGGGTGGTTTACCAGGCAGCAATGGATATGCAAAACACCCCCAAACCCACTGGATTTTAAGCTCCTAAAAGGCAGAATCATGTTTCATTGAATATTGTATTAAAACCAATGTATCTCCTGGTTCATGAAGTGCCAATGAATGAATCAATCAATCAATCAGTCAACCAACCAACGAATCAACTAACCAATGAACAAGCCAGTCCATCAACCAAAGTTCCCTAAATGTATTCTTTCTACCTTATTTTAATTAAATGATTCTCTGAACCAAAGCACAGGGAAGCCAATAAAATGAGAGAAAAGGAGAAATAATTAAAATAACTAATGCTATGTAAGCTGCTGTTTCTGGAGCAACTTTCCAATCTAAATCTCTAGCTCTGATCTCTATTATAACTACAGTCTCACTTCTGTTTCCTATACATATTTGTTCTTAAGTGTGTCCCTGCTCCTTAACCTCAAAATTCAACTTTTACAAATCCTCAAACCAGGGCCTATTTGATCATTCTGGCTATATTACTATGACTCTTCATTCTCTAAATCTCAGTTATCTTTGACTGAGATAATTATTTATCTCCCTATCAATATATCCAGGCTCTAGTTCCCACCAATTTGGGTCGGTAACTTTTTTTTTCTTTTTTTGTATTTAACCTGTCCTTTAAAAATCTTCCTGCCTGCTGGTTTTTTTTAAAAGATTATCAAAATAGATAAACTGCTAGCCAGAATAATAAAGAGAAAAGAATCAAATAGACACAATAAAAAATGATAAAGGAGAGATCAACCACTGATCCCACAGAAATACAAATCAGAGAAAACTATAAACAACTCTACACAAATAAACTAGAAAATCTAGAAGAAATGTATAAATTCCTGGACACATACACCCTCCCAAGACTAAACCAGGGAGAAGTCAAATCCCTGAATAGACCAAAAACAAGTTCTGAAATTGAGGCAGTAATTAATTAGCCTACCAACCAAAAAAAGCCCAGGACCAGACAGATTCACAGCCGAATTCTACCAGAGGTACAATGAGGAGCTGGTACCATTCCTTCTGAAACTATTCCAAACAGATGAAAAACAGGGACTCCTCCCTAACTCATTTTATGAGGCCAGTTTCATCCTGATACCAAAACCTGGCAGAGACACAACAAAAAAAGGAAATTTCAGGCCAATATCCCAAATCCTCAATAAAATATTGGCAAACCAAATCCAGCAGCACATCAAAAAGATTATCCACCATGATCAAGTCGGCTTCATCCCTGGGATGTAAGGCTGGTTCAACATATCCCAATCAACAAACGTAATCCATCACATAAACAGAACCAATGACAAAAACCACATGATTATCTCAATAGATGCAGAAAAGGTCTGTGATAAAATTTAACACCCTTTATTCTAAAAACACTAAATAAGCTAGGTACTGATGGAACATATCTCAAAATAATAAGAGCTATTTATGACAAACCCACAGCCAATATCATACTGAATGGGCAAAAGCTAGAAGCATTCCCTTTGAAAACCGGCACAAGACAAGGATGCCCTCTCTCACCACTCCTATTCAGCATAGTATTGGAAGTTCTGGCCAGGGCAATTGGGCAAGAGAAAGAAATAAAGGGTATTCAAATAGGAAAAGATGAAGTCAAATTGTCTGTTTGCAGATGACCTGATTGTATATTTAGAAAACTCCATCGACTCAGCCCAAAATCTCCTTAAGCTGATTAGCAACTTCGGCGAAATCTCAGCACACAAAATCAGTGTGCAAAAATCACAAGCATTCCTATACACCAATAACAGACAAACAGAGAGTAAAATCATGAGTGAACTCCCATTCACAATTGCGACAAAGAGAATAAAATACCTAGGAATACAACTTACAAGGGATGTGAAGGACCTTTTCAAGGAGAACTATAAACCACTGCTCAAGGAGATAAGAGAGGACACAAACAAATGGATTAACACTTCATGTTATTGGATATGAAGAATCAATATCATGAAAATGATCATACTGCCCAAAGTAATTTATAGATTCAATGCTATTCCCATCAAGCTGCCATTGACTTTCTTCACAAAATTAGGAAAAACTACTTTAAATTTCATATGGAACCAAAAAGAACCCATACAGCCAAGACAATCCTAAGCAAAAAGAACGATGCTGGAGGTGTGATACTGCCTGACTTCAAATTACATTACAAGGCTACAGTAACAAAAACAGCATGGTACTAGTACCAAAACAGATATACAGACCAATGGAACTTAACAGAGGCCTCAGAAATAATGTCACACATCTACAACCATCTGATCTTTGACAAACCTGACAAAAACAAGAAATGGGGAAAGGATTCACTATTTAATAAATGTTGTTGGAAAAACTGGCCAGCTACATGCAGAAAACTGAAACTGGACCCCTTCCTTACACCTTATACAAAAATTAACTCAAGATGGATTAAAGATTTAAACGCAAGACCTAAAACCATAAAACCCTTAGAAGAAAACTTAGGCAATATCATTCAGGACATAGGCATGGGCAAAGACCTCATGACTAAAACACCAAAAGCAATGGCAACAAAAGGCAAAACTAACAAATGGGTTCTAATTAAACGAAAGAGCTTCTGCACACCAAAAGAAACTATCATCAGAGTGAACAGGCAGCCTACAGAATGGGAGAAAATTTTTGCAATCTATCCATCTGACAAAGGGCTAATATCCAGAATCTACAAAGAACTTAAACAAATTTACAAGAAAAAAACAAACAACCCCATCAAAAAGGGGCAAAGGATATGAACAGACACTTCTCAAAAGAAGACATTTATGAAACATGAAGAAAGCTCATCATCACTGGTCATTAGAAAAATGCAAATCAAAACCACAATGAGATGCCATCTCACACCAGTTAGAACGGGGATCATTAAAAAGTCAGGAAACAACAGATACTGGAGAGGATGTGGAGGAATAAGAACACTTTTACACTGTTGGTGGGAGTGTAAATTAGTTCAACCATTGTGGAAGACAGTGTGACGATTCCTCAGGGATCTAGAACCAGAAATACCATTTGATCCAGCAATCCCATCATTTGGTATATACACAAAGGATTATAAATCATTCTACTATAAAGACACATGCACACGTATGTTTATTGCAGCATTGTTCACAATAGCAAAGACTTGGAACCAACCCAAATGCCCATCAATGACAGACTGGAAAAAGGAAATGTGGCACATATACACCATGGAATACTATGCAGCCATGAAAAAGGATGAGTTCATGTCCTTTGCAGGGACATGGATGAAGCTGGAAACCATCATTCTCAGCAAACTAACACAGGAACAGAAAACCAAACACCGCATGTTCTCACTCATAAGTGGGAGTTGAACAATGAGAACGCATGGACACAGGGAAGGAAACATCACACACTGGGGCCTGTCAGGGGGTGGAGGGCTGGGAGAGGGATAGCATTAGGAGAAATACCTAATGTAGATGACAGGTTGATGACTGCAGTAAACCACCATGGCACATGTATACCTATGTAACAAACCTGCACATTCTGCACATGTATCCCAGAACTTAAAGTATTTAAAAAAAGAAATCCTCCTGCTCCATCGTAGTTCACACTCTCATTACCCCATTACTCTAATAGCTTTCTAAATGCCCTACAAGTTTTAAATGTCTAACAATTAAAATGCTGCATCGAGATACTTACATTTCCAAGTAATGAAGTGTCCAATCTAAAGTGCTTTTATAACTTAAACATTTAATGTCAGGCTAAGTATGCTTTTTAAAAAAAGAAAAAGAAGAAATGGTGATTAATCACCATTTTTCTCTTTCAAAAAGAAGCTATATTATTTGTAAGGGTGAAAGTAAATACATCTTAAAAACTACGTGAAGTGACTAAATATTAGAGACTATTATTTTATGAGTTATGTTTATGAACAGTGCCATTAGAGTAGATGATAGATCATGACTCCACTGAGGAAGCAATTTAAACTTGTTTTTGTTATTCTTAAAGCCAAAATGAAATAGGCAAAAGGAAAGGGAAAAAAAGCTACATTGGAACCCCATCTCTTTGGTATGCATAAGTTTAACCTTTGTTAATAGGATAGAGAACTCATTATTCATATCAAAAGGAAATGGACAAACATTTTATGCCCGATAAGATTTTTTTTCTTTATGCATCAAATTCTTTAAAGGATATCCAACTGAAAGATATTCTTCATCGTGGGAGGTTTGGAGAAGGGATTTATCCATATGCTAAAATCTATCAAAGCTATTTTGTGATTCTGTACTAACAAAAGGTAACCCCAATTAGCCTTTTTCAATCAAGGGATTATCTTTCATGTACAAATTAATGCACATCTTGATTTTAAGCAATGGTGAATTATTTGCTTTGTGTGAATATGAAAGTCATCTTGATATTCAGAACAGAAAAAAAAGTAATTCTAATTAAGTAAATCCCATAATGTTATAAACTTATCTAAAAAACAGCTATGAGATAAGGATAGCTGTTTGTGAACTAACAATTGTGATAACAATTAAGGTCACCTAAATTTATCAATCCCTAATGAAATGTCATATTTTCCAGCCATTGTAAGAATGTATCTCATTGCCAATGATAATTCTATACTCACACTGTATCTGTCTTCATAATAGGTGCTACGGAGTATATACTTTTAGGCAGCCACCACCCTTGAACTCACTTGCTAGCAACCTAGTGAAGATATAAAGTGGACAAGATGAAATTAAGAAGAGGAACAGATAAATACATGTAGCAGGATAATATACAAATAAAACTATAAAAAAGACAATATAAAAACCAGCACAAGGTGATTTCCTGTTTCATGCAAATGTTTATATCCAGATTACTACTGCAAGGTCTTCATTAATTAACAGAATAGTTACTCCAAAGCCTCTGCTTGTTCTCATCCTTGGACAATTTTGGCAATTTAATTGCCAAGGAAGAAGCATATCTGCCTTAACACAAGGTGGCTGCTAAAGAGCTGAAATAGAGTTTGAGGGAATTTAGAAACTACTTCCTCTTCAACTCCAATATTTGACACCCCAGACAGCCTCACAATTTACACCAATCTTGGTGTTGGCTGATTAACAATTACATGGAAGTGAGGATTAGTTATATATCTTATGATAGGTCTTGAGAGGGTCTTGGTTAACAGACCCTAGTCATTACACATGAAAGGATGCAGAATGGAGGTGTCTGCTCCTCATACAACACACAAGACCAAACCAAAAGATGGGCTGCAGAAGAGAGGGAAGTTTGAATGGATGGAAGGATACTAACTCAAATATTGGCAACTGAAAGGGAAATTATATAAGGGACATCCAAAGTGCAAACTGAGGATTGGGTCTCCTGTGCAACAAAAATTCAAAAGAAAATGAGTTGGGGGTGTAGCATGATGATTTGCAGTCCACTCTGCCTATGGCAGATTGGATGAGAGAACTAGGAACTGGATGTTATATGAGTAAGAGATTTCTGTGGTCAGACATGAGATCAACACAGTCTAGACAAGAAGAGAATACAAGAAATGTCAGATGGGGAGGAGGTGCTCTGTCTTTCTCCTAGTTAAAGTGTTTTGGTGTGTACGGGGGTGTCTCAGTGGAAAGGAAGATAGGTAGTTGGATTTAATGAAGAAGCACCAGAACTGGGAAAGTTCTTCCATTTCCTTACCTTTGACATTTTCAGAAGAGTTCTAGGAAGAATATGTTCTTCTCTCATTACATACAGTCATAAAATGGCAAAATAACTAGGATAGAACTAACCCAGAGAGTTCCAGGGAAAACCGTCAGTGACATGGATCAACTGTGCTCCTTTTGCGATAGAAGTTAGTGAAAAAACAGTAACTAGCCTCAGACTTCCAGCATTTTCACTGCCTTACCCTGCCCTGTAGGGGTTCTCTATTGCTTCCAGATATCCCTGGACAACATGAGAGTTCTAACTCATCCTCCAGCTGTTCTAAAAAATTTATACAAATGCTCTTTCCCCTAAATAAAATATCTTGGTCTCCCAAATTGACATCTGGACGTAAGCTCTTTTATACCAGCTCTTTTAAGAAAAAAAAATATCACCCGAGAACCTGAAATCAAATAAGTATCTATGAAGTGAAGATATAGAGATACCTAGAGAGGAATCACAAGAAGCTGCTGTTACTCTCCCCACCTGACCAGACATCTTTATTAGCCTCTTCCCACAGATGGGGCTTGGACCAAGAACCTGAGATTGGCCACTGAAAGCCACAGGAAATTCCAAAAGCTGAATCAGAAACTACTTTAGAATTTATATTTCCTCGATGATAGTACACTTATAAACAACTTTTGGCACCACCTAATCCCAACTAATCATTTAACAAGGTGTCTAAGGACCATTTATTTAGCACTTTGCTAAAGAGATGGCCTCAAAATCTAGTAAAGAAGACTCCCTGGCAGAGCCACTGCTTGCCTGTCCTTGGTCCTCGTAGAAAGTATAAAGATACCCCCCGCTCCATCAGGGAAGCCCCATGATGCCACAGCTTGGTAATCCATGAGTGTATTCTCCTAACAGACACAGGTCTGCACCAAAGCACGAGACTTGGCAAGCACAATATGAGCCAGATTTCAGCCCCACTTGCCAGGAGGCTTAAAGCACAAACTACACAACACTGCAAGGCAGCACTCCATTTCCTGATCCCAACCACATGCACTACATCTCCAGATAACTCCTGCTGACCCACCCTTATCATCCTGGCTTTCTGGGTCTCAGATCCCAGGAGGGTTCTGACATTCTCACTTGGCCTGCTGATCATTGACCCCAACTCATGACCTCAACATGCTGAGGACTCAAGCACTGCAGCTCCTTGTTCTGACCCTTGTCAACCAGCTCTGTTTCTGACAAGAGGAAATGCAGAGGCCAAAACAGCCAATTACAGAAACTTATACTTATCAAGGGTGATGGTGTCAGGAGCAGAGAGACCGTTTACACCATCTTTTAACTATCCTAAACCCTAAGATCCCAGACTGCTTTAGAATATGAAAACAATCTATACTTCACGTCACGTAACTAAAACACTCTTGCTTTTCTGATAACACACCTTTAGGAGGTGATCAGCTTTGCGGGCCGCTCCTGAGCTACACGGGAATGTTCATGGTAAGAAGTTAGCCAATTCTACCCATTAAGAGCTCTGACAACAGAGGACAAAAGGTCAGCCACACTTGTTTCTCTTTTGGGAATGTTACCAAGAACTTAATGTGTAACTTATGAGTTTAAGTGCATAACTCATGGAAAGTGTGAAAAGCCAAGTACAGTTTTATACTTCTGAGTCAAGAGGGTTTAGTGAGCCTAGTGTAAGGCTACCGGAGGGAAACCTTTTCACTTTTCAGTCACTGTTGATAGAAACGGCTTAGATGGAGTCAGAGGCACCCCCTCCCCAGAGATACTACATATTTTCCAGCATTATCTTATTCTTTCCACCTGACAGATTGAGAAAGGGGGGCGGGGTAGGCAGGCAGAGACACTGAAACTACAAAGGGGTTTGACACTGTAAATATTGAGGAAGGTTCTATCAAACAATAAGTTTTCTACAGTTATCTACAAAGACTCAAACACTCCCTTGTTAGAGGAAAATAAGACACTATTAAAAGCACCAACCCTAAAATCCTAGCATAAAACCAGGCACTAGAAACATTTTCCCAACCTCCTCCAAGCAGGTAGCACAACACAGACTTTAAGTCAGCTAAAAATGAGACCTTTCCAATTCTGATTTAGCTGGCACTTTGTGGAGTTTTCTGAACTCTGGCCAAATAGTTACCGCCAAATGAATTCTTTTTTCAGTTCTGTGACCTTTTTGCTAATGCACTCCTCCTCTCTCACGTTTCTTTGACTTCACTCTAGCCCTTCCACAGCACCTATGGCAAACACTTTTGCAGTCTGCTCATCACTACGTCTCTGGTTTTCTTCTCCTAGGTCTTATGGGTCTTCACCATTGATACTGCAGTTATACCTATGTCTTGGATGTGCATAGGCACTCTGAACTTTTTTTTAAAGGTTTTTCTTTCCAGTTAAGCAAGATTGTCAATTCTTCTCATTGCAGCTCTGGCACAATGTGTCCATCAGACTGTAGAAGATTGTCGTTGGGATTCACACTATAACAGGGATCCCCAACCGCAGGGCCATGGAGGGGTAGTGGTCCCTGGCCCATTAGGAACTAGGCCACACAGCAGGAGGTAAGGTGAGCAGCCTGAGCTCTGCCTCCTGTCAGATCAGCAGCAGCATTAGATTCTCACAGAAGCACAAACCCTACTGTGAACTGCGCATGCAAGGGATCTAGGCTGTGTCCTCCTTATGAGAATCGAACAATAAATGTAATGTGCTTGATTCATCCCCAAACCATCCCCACCACCAATGTCTGTGGAAAAATCGTCTTCCAAGAAACCAATCCCTAGTGCCAAAAAGGCTGGGGACTGCTGCACTATGATACTCAATTAAGGGGGACACCAGGGCCTTATAGCATTTTACCAGTCAAGCCTCCTATATAAGCACCAGGACATGATATGACTCCAGAGTCCTGTCCTGTCTCTGAATCACAAAGTGGGTAGTAGCAATTGAAAGTGGAATTCCATTGGCCAGGCGCGGTGACTCACGCCTGGAATCCCAGCACTTTGGAAGGCCGTGGTGGGGGTGGATCATGAGGTCAGGAGTTCGAGATCAGCCTGACCAACACGGTGAAACCCCGTCTCTACTAAAAATACAAAAATTAGCTGGGCATGGCTGTTCACCATGCTGTAATCCCTCAGGAGGTTGAGGGAGGAGAATTGCCTGAATCCAGGAGGCAGAGGTTGCAGTGAACAGAGATCACACCACTACACTCCAGCCTGGGCAACAGAGCAAGACTCTGTCTCAACAAAACAAAACAAAACAAAAAACAAAAAGAAAGTAGAATTCCATCAAAGTGTTTATTTGCTAGATAAGACATTAACAACTGACATCTAGCTGGGTCATCATTTTCTCTAAAATGTCTTCCTCGGCCGGGCGCGGTGGCTCAAGCCTGTAATCCCAGCACTTTGGGAGACCGAGACGGGCGGATCACGAGGTCAGGAGATCGAGACCATCCTGGCTAACACGGTGAAACCCCGTCTCTACTGAAAAATACAAAAAAAAACCTAGCCGGGCGAGGTGGCAGGCGCCTGTAGTCCCAGCTACTCGGGAGGCTGAGGCAGGAGAATGGCGTGAACCCGGGAGGCGGACCTTGCAGTGAGCCGAGATCCGGTCACTGCACTCCAGCCTGGGCCACAGCGCAAGACTCCGTCTCAAAAAAAAATAAATAAATAAAAAATAAAATAAAATAAAATAAAATGTCTTCCTCATCTGTTCTGCTTCAGCTAGAATAAACTCTTCTATCTTAAAAACAACACTGTTCAACTTAGACACTTTAGGGCTTATATTAACTGGGGTTATATGCATGAAATTGGTTTGTAAATTACAGCATATCATACAAATGTTCTGGTCAGAATGGTGATTCTCATCTTATTGTGCTGGCTATGGTAATTAATGTCTCCTGTGAAGCAGGAGGCCCATCTCCAATGAGTGCACAATGACTGTATACCAGGCTCAGTATTCTCCTGTCTAGCATAACCCCTACTATAATAGTGAGCATGTTCAATGCTTAAATGGGCGACTCCTGCTGCAGCTTTTACTCCCAGCTTTTTGGCAAATTTGTGCTAGTTCTCTTCTCCTCCGCTCCACCTCAGCAACACTTCAAAGGACATTCTGGGCCTTTTCCTCACTTGGAATTGTTGTACCTGTGAAGTTTCAAATCCCCACATCCTGGATCTCCCCACACACTCCTCTTCTTCCAGTTCTTACCACTTTATCCCATGTTACTATCTATTCATTATTCATTTTTTTTTCAATAAAAATCGTATCACCTATATGACCACATTGACCTCTGATTTATTTACTTCTCTTAAATTCCATTCCTAATACCCTTAAGCCTCAGTTTTTTTTCTAACCAGTTCATATCCAATGCACTCTAGACACCCTTTCTTCAACTTCCAAGAACAGAATGAACAAGAGGAAGGAAGAACATCGTATGTAGGGTAAGACAAAGAATGTGTCAGAGGCACAGAATGGAATTATTGCTGGGAAGCAACTGTCCCATCTAGAACTGTAGTTTTCAGCATATCCTTCCCCTACTCCAATGTATTCAGACAAAGCCACAGAACTATTTTTCAATCATCTTCCAAATGATGTATTATTCTGAGCCAAGACAGTTAAGAAGCAGTCACACCTTCTTTTCTCTGCTTTCCTTCTTTAATCAGCTGGAAATTGATACCCAAGGTGACCTTGGAAGCGTTATGGAGACAGCAGAGCCTCTGTCATTCAGGAACTGAATGACTGTGTGGAGAGAAGCCTTCCATGCTGACCAAAAGCACCCATGATGGGCTCATACACAAGTGAGGACAGAAATTCTATTGTTTACCCCATTGAAATTTTACACGCACATGTGACAGCACCTACTAATTTCCTAACACATTTAAAGGGTGAAAGGGAATATTAAAAACATTTATGAAGAGCACGTGTTTCACATTAGTACTTTTTTCCTCTGTGATTTTATACAATTCTTACCACAGTCATGGGGAAATAGATCCATTTTCCAGATGTGCGTTAAGGAATATGGGTAACTTTTTATAAGGTCACAACCAATTTCTGTTCAGATTTATTTTGGAGTCTTCAGAGATTTTATATAGAGCTAACACATTTGTAGTATTTAATATTTTGGAACTCATGATATTTCCCAAATATCTGAAAGAACAATTATGAATAGGGAGCATAAAACCCTTATTCAATAATTCAAAAAATACTTTAAAATAGACTTTTTTGTTTTTTTTTTTTGAGACGGAGTCTCGCTCTGTCACCCAGGTTGGAGTGCAGTGGCTTGATCTCAGCTCACTGCAAGCTCCGCCTCCTGGGTTCACGCCATTCTCCTGCCTCAGCCTCCCGAGTAGCTGAGACCACAGGCGCCCACCACCACGCCCAGCTAGTTTTTTTGTATTTTTAGTAGAGACGGGGTTTCACTTTGTTAGCCAGGATGGTCTCAATCTCCTGACCTCATGATCCGCCCGCCTCGGCCTCCCAAAGTGCTGGGATTACAGGTGTGAGCCACCGCGCCCGGCCTAAGATACACTTTTGTGGTATACTTTAAAATATAATTTCCAGTAGAGACTCATACTATCACTGTGAAACGAGGATCACTGTAAAAAATTCCTGTATGCATGTAGGAAGTAACATCATTCAGAATATACCTGTGATCACTCACTAATCTCTATTCACATATTTAACAGGAAAACGGATGGCTTAGCCAAAGGGGTCTTTAGCTCTGAGCCCAACACAGAAACTGTGAAAGAGAAGAGAGGGGTCTGACAGGCTTCTGTGACTGATCATGTAGAAAGGGTCTTGAAGGGAGGCCAAAAGGAATTCCCTGTACAGCCCAAGTTCATGGGTAGAGGAGAAAAAGATACTGCACAGAGAGAAGAGAAAGAAATTAGTTTCTCTTTTCTGCTCCCAAAAGCTGTGTTCACAGGTGACTCCACATGAAGATGGAACATAGGGATGCCAGCACTCAGCTAGGGAGAGCCAGACCCCCGAGAAATTCCTATACAGGATGCGGAACTCTCAGGTGGGACTCATGAAGTTAAAAGCCCAAGAATGTGTGTATCCAGGCTAGGACTTGTCTCTTTCCTTCCATGTCTGTCTCCAGCTCTTGATCTCCTTTGTACGGTAATTTTCACAAGGAAATAAATTTCTTGTCACTTCCTTATTGCATGAGAACTATTAGAAAAACACAAAACTGCATTTGAATATGAATATTGAGAGCTCAGTAAGTCTTTTTTTTTTTTTTTTTTGAGACGGAGTCTCACTCTGTCGACCAGGCTGGAGTGCAGTGGTGTGATCTCAGCTCGCTGCAAACTCCACCTCCCCAGTTCACACCGTTCTCCTGCCTCAGCCTCCTGAGTAGCTGGGACTACAGGCGCCCGCCACCTCGCCCAGCTAAATTTTTGGTATTTTTTTGTAGAGACGGGGTTTCCACCATGTTAGCCAGGATGGTCTCAATCTCCTGACCTCGTGATCTGCCCGCCTAGGCCTCCCAAAGTGCTGAGATTACAGGTGTGAGCCACCACGCCCAGCCTCATTAAGTCTTAAAATGTGTATCTTTCCAATGTTGCCTTAGCCAAATAAGGTAATGCATGACCTTGTTCCCTGAGGAGGCTTACTAGTCATTGAAAGTACAAATGTAAATTTTACATGCCAAAGATCTAATGCATGTATAGATATCCGAACATAAATCCAAACACACTTAAGCAACCACATAGTGTTGGAGAGACCTCTTAAAGCAATGAGTGCTTTTCAATCTTCTTTTAATACCATAGTCCAGAGCAAACAATAGATATTTTCCTTTGCAACCAAAGACATACAAGTATACCCCCACATAACCAAAAAAAATTCAAGAAACAATACTTATGTTTGTCATGACATGTTTAAACATTAACTACAGAATAGCACATAGCCTCCAAAGGTTGAGGATCATTAAGATAATGTGTATAATGAAGCAGTATCTTGGTTAAGTGATTCCCCATCATGAGAGCAGACTAATATATAAGTAAAACAATCACACAGCACTGATTCTCCTTCCTGTGTTCCTTGAAGAGAAACTACTCTCAGGCATAGCTGAACACTGAATATAAGAGAATAAATTATAACTTATTAAAATTCCTGCTCCAATAACTTCCAAAATTTTCAGTATGTTTAATGTGCATGTACAACTATTAAAATGTTACTGCTACAAAGTCTTCCTCATGCATTTTCTTTTATTTCAAGAGAAACTAGCAAAACCATTCTTCATATCCACCAATCTATGAAACCATAGTTTTACCACGTTCTACCACCTCCCTATCTTTTGAACAATTCAGCATTTTGTTATTTATAAAATTTTCTAAGTTCTACAAGATCTTTGACCTATAGTATACTCTTCATTGCAGTAAAGATTTTGCAGAAATAGTTTTAATAAACAGTATGCATCATAAATAATTGAAGTTTTAGGCTTTGCCCAGTGACTAAATGACTCCCCAAACAAATACAATTTCAAAACACTTAAACCTCAAGCAGTGCATATTAAATGCTTGACAGTACCCACTCCCTCATTAGTCTAAATAAAAAAATTTAAAACAGATTTAAAAGCATGCTATTTTTAACAAAAACTGTTAACTTTTAAAAATGGTTTAATGTATGTGCTTTCAAATACTTTCAAAGAATGACATAATGGTAATTCCTGCATTAACAAAAACAAAGAAAATGGGAAGTCAAGTTTTTATTTTCTCATTTGTGAATCTCTAGTTACCCATTTCAAGCACTCAAGTCCTAACTCTAATATGTAGAAAAACGCAGAGGCAGCTGTGGCCCAATGTCATGGGGAAATATTAAGGCTGAGAAAGCCCATGCAATTATTAGGATCAAGAGAAAAGCAAATTCTGAAGCCTCAAATTTTGTATGTAAGCAGCAGAGAAGCAACCCGCAGTTGGTGCGTTTAATACGGAAAGTCAAAGTAACACTATGTCTTTAATGTGATGACCTGACCTCTGCCTTAAGCACTCTAATGCAGAGCCAAAATCGTGTATACTTACCCTGCTTATGCTCTGCTCTGGCTCAGCCATGGCATCTTTACATAATGTGTATATTTATTGTTTTATTTGACAGGACAACTTCATCTGTAAACTTTCTTGACTAAAATCAACTTGGCACCAACTCGTCAGTTAATTAACTGTTAACAGATTCTTTTAGATATGACTGTTACACTGATATTTTATCTTCCTGTTAATTAGTAATTATGCACTGGCAAGAAAAACAGTGTTTCTTTCCAATTATCCCAGAACTCAGTGATTATTTAAACTTGACTAATTAGCATTAGAGGGCTGTACATCTTCTGGGCAAATTGTGTTCGATAATCCTTATTAAAATATACATGGCAGTTGTTGACTTGTAACAGGGAAAAAAAGTGGTAGTTCAAAGGGTATTAGATACCACACGAGGAAAATGGGGGCCCATTAAAATTTCCCCAACTGCTCTAATGAGAATGCCGAGGGTCATTTCTGCCTAGTTTACCATCTGTTTGGTTTCTGGCATGTGGCTCTGGTGAGAAGGGAGTGTCCGGAAGCCCATTTGGCTTATCACAGTATAATCCAGGGGTCTGAAGCAATTTCAGTCATTTATAAAGTGGTACATTGAAGTCAGAAACTTATACATGCAGAATGAAAAACTTTTAAGTGTAAATATGATGCTACATCATGAAAATGGTCCCGATTTTTTTTTTAAAAACAGGCAGGCACTGCTTAAAAAGAAACTTTTAGAAACATTGTATATCAACTCTAGTATCTACTTTGGAACTCACCCAAAGGTTGTGAGATTGAAAAATAACTACTTTTTAATAGCTGGGCTTTACCACCTGGAGCATACATTGAAAAAATTGCATTGAGGTAGGCAATGGCTTGCTAGACAGCATACAGAAAGCAATTACCATAAAAGAAAAAATGATAAATTAGAATTTATCAAAATAAACTATTCATCTTAAGGCAACATGGAGAAAAAAGAATAGGCACGCCATGAATGGGAAAATATATTCACAAAACATATATCTGATAGAGGACTGATATACAGCATCTATTAAAAACTACTATTACTCAGTAATAAAAAGACAACTCAATTTTTTAAAATGGCTGTAAGATTTGAACAGACCCTTGACAAAGTGGCCATTAAGTACAGGAAAAAGTGCTCAATATCAACAGTCACCTGGGAAATGCAAATTAAAACCACAGTGAGATAACACTTGACACACCTACCAACATGGCTAAAATTAGAAACACTGACACCACCGAATGCTGAAGACATAGAGCAATTGCAACTCTAATACTGTGTTGGTTAGAGTGTTAAAAGGCACACTATTTTGGGAAAAAAGTCTGGTAGTTTCTTACAAAACAAAACCCAGCAATGCCACTACTAAGTATTTGCCAATAAAAGTGAAAACACATATTCACAAAGAGACTTGTACAGGAATGTTCATAGCAGCTGTATGCATAATAACCCCAAACTACTAACAACTGAGGTGTCCAATAACAGGAGAATGGAAGAACAAACATAAACATACTACTCAACAGTAAAAAAGAACAAACTACTGAATGAAAGAAGTTAGCCAACAAAGTACATACTGAATGGCTGCATTTACATAAAGTTCTAGAACAGGCAAAACTAATCTATGGTTGAACAAAATCAAAACAGAGATTGCCTCTGGGTAGTGGGCTGAGAGGTGACAGAGGAGAGACACGAGGGCACTTCTGAGGTTAGGGTAATGATAGGGAAGGGCTTGGGTTACACAGGTGTGTACATTTATTAAATCTCATATCATGTATCCTTAAGATGTATGCATATCATTGTATACATACTTTACAAACATGGCATTTGCTGTAAAATTCTTTCAACTTTGACGTACATTTGAAATTTTTCATAATAAAATGTTGAACAGTAGACTGATATGACTTCAATTAGATACATATTAAATTACTGTATTAGTCTGTTATCATGCTGCGAATAAAGACATACCTGAGACTGGGTAATTTATAAAGAGGTTTAAGGACTCAGAGTTCCATGTGGCTGGGGAGGCCTCACAATCATGGCAGAAGGTGAAGGAGGAGCAAAGGCATGTCCTACATGGCAGCAGGCAAGAAAGCTTGTGTAGGGGAACTCCCCTTTATAAAACCATCAGATCTCATGAGATTTATTCACTATCACAAGAACAGCATAGAAAAAAAACCCACCCCCATGATTAAATTACCTCCCACTGGGTCCCTCCCACAACACGTGGAGATTATTACAATTCAAGGTGAGATTTGCGCGGAGATATAGAGCCAAACTATATCAATTACTTTTAAAAATAGAATCAGTTCATTAGCTGAGTGTCGACAAGCAATATAAAACCATGTAAATATAACTGTTGAAACAGCAATTTCTTTCACCAAAGTTGACAGCATTCCTTTCACCAATTCACTTGGTGACATCAGCTTTGGACACAGAAGAGTAGGTGCTGCTGCTTGCGTGTTCGTCTTCTGTGCTTCTACCAGTGTGCTTAACTGGTGTGTGCTCACATGTGTATTTATGTGGTGTGTGCCCCTATATTTGTTTATTACATTTGAACCTGTTATTCTCCTAATATTACTTCATTAAACGTTAGTTAAACCAATGAAAAATGAATATTCCTAAGAAAGAGAGTTGTTTATATACAAAGCTAGCTGGAATGGTTTGGAAAGACTTGACAAAAATAAGCTAAAGAAATCTTATTTTAAAATTATGGTGGAAAAGGCACCTGTTAAAGATTGCAAAATAAAAGCCATAAGAATCTAGAATTCTACACACAGACTTCTTCACAAGTCTGGTTCTTTTTCTTGCTCCACTTTAAAGAAACCAAAACCGGAAACACGGCTTGTGTAACAGAATCCTAGTGAAACTCCAATCTGTGGATCCATATTTAAAGAACCATTCTCAGCTGACATCTGAAAACTGACGAATTTATGACCCAGTCGTCCTATTTAATAAGTACTTCCAGTCACTCTCTCCCTAGCCTACCCACATAAGCACCCACATAAGACCCACATAAGTACTTCCAGTCACTCTCTCCCTAGCCTACTTCCTCCCCATTGGATTGATCGCTTTTTAACAAACTAATTAAAACTACAGTTTAGTTAATTATTCATAGAAAATAAACAACGAGCATGTCTAACCAATTTATTTTAGCTGACTCAATGCTAGTACTGACCATGTCAAATAACAGTTTCTTAAGTAAGTGAGTGTGGATATGGGTGTGTAGGTATTTGAGGAAGGAAGGTAAATTTCTAAATTCTCTATCTTTATTTCAATTTTGCAGTAATCATTTTGCCCTACCATTAAATATTATTTAAAAATATTATTTTAATGACAGTATACTAGTCCTTCCTCTTAATATAACTTATTTAATCATTTCCCTATTACTGGGCATTTAGAAATTTTTCAAAATTTTCCTATCATAGTGTTTTGATGAACAATGATATACATCAAACTGTTTGTTTTTCCATTTATAAAAATGTATAAAAGATTCCCCAAAGCAAAATAACTTATATTAACATTTTTAATGGCTCTTTTTATATAGTATCAAATTGCTTTCTAGATAACTAAACCAATATACACTAAAATCAACAATAAATATCTATTTTATAGCACTGGTGCCAGGATTGAGTGTGCATAATTTTAAACATCTTTGCCAAAGTTAAAGGTGTCTCATACTGTTGTAATTAAGCATTTTTTATTAGTAGTAAGTTGAATATTTTGCTCACATATATTGAACATTTGTATTTCTTTGTAAATGATCTGGGTTTTTGAGACTTTTCTATTAGGAAACTGGTTGTTTAAAAGCTAAAGGCCCCTTTAGAGCTAGAGCAAAATGTTTGTTTATCCTTTTAAGTTTTAAAAATTAGCATTTTTAAATTACACAAGCAGCTCTTCTTCACTGTCAGAAAATTAGAAAGTAGAGAAGAAAAGTATTAGATGTTTTAAAATTAAGCCATCCTGATAGTCCAGAGAGTTAAATATATCAACTTAGTCATGATATTCTTTAAAACAGTGCTTCCCAAACTGTCCCATACAAAAGTAGTTCTAAAATAGATAGACCACTAGCCAGACTAATAAAGAAGAAAAGAGAGAAGAATTGAATAAACACAATAAAAAATGAAAAAGGGGATATCAAGACTGATCCCACAGAAATACAAACTACCATCAGAGAATACTATAAACACCTGTACTCAAGTAAACTGAAAAATCTGGAAGAAATGGATAAATTTCCTGGACATATACATCCTCCCAGGTCTAAACCAGGAGGAAGTAGAATCGCTGAATAAACCAAAAACAAGTTCTGAAATTGAGGCAGTAATAGCCTACCAACCAAAAAAAGTACAGGACCAGAAGGATTCACAGCTGAATTCTACCAGAGGTACAAAGAGGAGCTGATACCATTCCTTCTGAAATTATTCCAAACAATAGAAAAAGAAGGACTCTTCCCCAACTCATTTTATGAGGCTAGCATCATCCTAATACCAAAATCTGGCAGAGACACAACAAAAAAAGAAAATTTCAGCCCAATATCCCTGATGAACACCGATGCAAAAATCCTCAATAAAATACTGGCAAACCGAATCCAGCAGCACATCAAAAAGCTTATCCACCATGATCAAGTTGGCTTCATTCCTGGGATGCAAGGCTGGTTCAACGTACGCAAATTAATAAACATAATCCATCACATAAACAGAATCAATGACAAAAACCACATGATTATCTCAATAGATGCAGAAAAGGCCTTCAACAAAATTCAACACCCCTTCATGCTAAAAACTCTTAATAACCTGGGTATCAATTGAACATATCTCCAAATAATAAGAGCTATTTATGACAAACCTACAGCCAATATCATACTGAATGGGCAAAAGCTGGAAGCATTCCCTTTGAAAACAGGCACAAGACAAGGATGCCCTCTCTCACCTGTCTCTCCTATTCAACAGAGTATTGGAAGTTCTGGCCAGGGCAATCAGGCAAAAGAAAGAAAAGGTATTCAAACAGGAAGAGAGAAAGTCAAATTGTCTCTGTTTGCAGATGACATGATTGTATATTTAGAAAACCCCATCATCTAGTTTACAATGGGATTGTAAACTAGTTCAACCATTATGGAAAATAGTATGGCGATTCCTCAAGGATCTAGAACTAGATGTACCATATGACCCAGCCATCCCATTACTGGGTATATACCCAAAGGATTATAAATCATGCTGCTATAAAGACACATGCACATGTATGTTTATTGCGGCACTATTCACAATAGCAAAGACTTGGAATCAACCCAAATGTCCCTCAGTGACAGACTGGATTAAGAAAATGTGGCACATATACACCATGGAATACTATGCAGCCATAAAAAAGGATGAGTTTGTGTCCTTTGTAGGGACATGGATGCAGCTGGAAACCATCATTCTTAGCAAACTATCACAAGAACAGAAAACCAAACACCGCATGTTCTCACTCATAGGTGGGAACTGAACAATTAGATCACTTGGACTCGGGAAGGGGAACATCACACACCGGGGCCTATCATGGGGAGCGGGGAGAGGGGAGGGATTGTACTGGGAGTTATACCTGATGTAAATGACGAGTAGATGGGTGCTGACGAGTTGATGGGTGCAGCACACCAACATGGCACAAGTATACATATGTAACAAACCTGCACGTTATGCACATGTACCCTAGAACTTAAAGTATAATAATAATAAAAAAAAAGAAAAGAAAACCCCATCGTCTTAACCCAAAATCTCTTTAAGCTGATTAGCAACTTCAGCAAAGTCTCAGGATACAAAATCAATGTGCAAACACCACAAGCATTCCTATACATCAATAACAGACAAACAGAGAGCCAAATCATGAGTGAACTCCCATTCACAATTGCTACTAAGAGAATAAAATATCTAGAAATACAACTTAGAAGGGATGTGAAGGACCTCTTCAAGAAGAACTACAAACCTCTGCTCAATGAAATAAGAGAGGACACAAACAAATGGAATAATACTCCATGTTCATGGATAGGAAGAATCAATATCATGAAAATGGCCATACTGCACAAAGTAATTTATAGATTCAATACTATCCCCATCAAGCTACCATTGACTTTCTTCAAAGAATTGGAAATAAACTACTTTGAAGTTCATATGGAAGAAAAAAAGACCCCGCACAGCCAAGACAATCCTGGTTGAGAAGAACAAAGCTGGGGAAAAGATTCCCGATTTAATAAATGTTGTTGGGAAAACTGGCTAGCCATATGCAGAAAACTGAAACTGGACCCCTTCCTTACACCTTATACAAAAATCAACTCAAGATGGATCAAAAACTTAAATGTAAGACTGAGGACCATAAAAACTCTAGAATAAAACCTGGGCAATACCATTCAGGATGTAGGCATGGGTAAAGATGTAAATAGATGTTCTTTGGGGGGAAAAAAGAACTCCATGTTAACATACATTTTTGAAAGAATGCTTATCATATGATATTCTTAAAAATTCACACTGTGCATACTGTTACAACTCAACAACCAAAAGACTGATAACCTAATTTAAAAATTGGAAAAAGACTTGGACATTTCTCCAAAGAAGATACACAATGGCCAATAAGCACATGAAAATACACTCAGTGTCATTAATTATTAGGGAATTGAAAATGAAACCACAATGAGATACCACTTCATGCCTATGAAGTTGGCTATAAATAAACAAAACAAAACAAAACAAAAAGCAAGTGTTGGGAAGGATGCAAAGAAACCGAACCTCTCATACATTGCTAGTGAGAATGTAAAATGGTACAGTTGCTACATGAAGCAGTTTGGCAGTTCCTCAAAAAATTAAAAGACCTAGCAATTCTACACCCAGGTATATACTCAAGAAAATTTCAAATGTTCACACAAAAACGTGACACAAAGATTCATGGCAACATTATAATAGACAAAAGTGGAAACATTCCAAATTCCCATCAATAGATTGAATGGATATAAAATATGGAATATCCATACTATGGAATATTATTCGGTCACAATAAGAATAAAGTACTAACACGTGCTTCAAAATGGATAAACTTTGAAAACATGTAAGTGAAAGAAGCTAGTCACAAAAGGCCACATGTTATATGCTTCCATTTATATGAAATGTCCAGAATAGGCAAGTCCAGAGACAGAAAGAAGATCAGTGGTCGCCTGGGGATGAGAGGTGGGGGAATTTGGGACTGACTGCTAATAGATACAGGATTGTTTTCTGTAGTAGTAAAAATCTTTTCAAATTAGTGGTGATGGTTGCATAACATAGTGAATATACTAAGAACCACTGAATTGAATACAAAATGCTAAATTTTTCGTATGTGATTTGTGTCTCAAAAGAAAAACACATTACTTTTTAACTTTGTTTAACCAGAATATTCCAAGCTTTTTTATATTGCAATACTCTTTTTCCATGTGAGACTTATTAATATATCATGCAGCAGTAATGTTTGTAACAGCACAGTGTGGGGAAAGCTGGCTATTAACACAATATTTTAAAATTCATTCTAAGATATGGCTGACATCAGCTCCTTGCTGAAAAAGGGATAAGAAGAAGAAAGAAACAGAGAGGCTAGGGATAAACTTCATCAGCCTCATAATTACTCTAGAGCTAGTCGTTTGTCCCACTCTCTAGAAAAAGAAAGCCAAACCCCAGTTGAGTTCTTCTCTTATTAGTAACAGATTTCTCTCTGTTTTTGTTATTATTGAAATGCTATCAAATCATATGTTAAAAGGTTTAAAAAGAATCTTCTCATAATCAAATAATTATTTTTAAAAGAAAACTATTAAACCATAAGCAAAACATCTTTCCAGAATATGATTTTTGATAGCTATATTTTACTTTTAATTTGCTATTTACAAGAGTTCAAGTGGAGAGGAACTTTTCCAAAAAAGAACCAGAAATAACATAATTAACTTTATAATAACAACAACGTGGTTCTGATGTAGGAAAACATGTAGGAAGAAAAGCAGGAGAAGAGCTCAATCTGAATTTTTACCAAAATATTAACAATTTTTGCTATTCTGTTTTCCAAAATGGCAACTCCTACACTAACAAGTATCTTTCCATTCAGACATTCAGAGTCCTGAAAACAGTAATTTAGTTGTGTGCTTGCCTCAGAGAACAGCCTACACGCCTATTATGCTAAATGCAAAACTCAGCATCGGAGGGTTGAAAACAAACTACAAAACAGAAGACAGAAGTGGAAACAGAGCTCGTATTTGGTGAAGTGTCTTTATTGGACTCCTACATCTACTTTCAAATTCATATGCTGTATCAATAACTATTTTCTAGGACATGCCAAGAATTCACTTTTACTACTTTAAAAAATATCTCAATGATAATTATCAGAATCATATCTGGGAAGTAATAACATTATAAAATTATTTTAAGTTTTTCTTGGATTTAACTGCCAGGAAAAGTCAACTTTATCCAAGAGTATTTATAAGTCAATGAGTGTCAACATGGAACTCATTCATCATTATCTGGAAACCCCAAAAAAGGGCTGGAAAACCTCAAACCTCAAGAGTAAACCACACTACAAATAAAATGACTGCGAGGTCAGAGTCAACCTTTGAAGTTCATTCCCTCAAGCATATACTTCAATCCTGTCTCCTGTTAAAATGAACAGTCTGGCATACTCAAAAAAACACCAGTCTCCTAGAAAACAGCATTTCTTATCAGCAAAGACCCATGATTCCTAAGTGGTTTTTTTGTTGTTGTTGTTGCTGTTGTTTCAGTTCGTATTTAAGAAAGAGAAAAGTATTCTTGATTCTGCTTTTATCTGGTGAGGGATAAGGCTTCATTTACAGAAACTTATGTTCCAGAATTCTTAAACTTTGGCACATGAGAACGTATCCCATGTAATGACCTCCTGCTGTGTTCCTGTTTGTTCTCTCTCAGTCATCAGGGCAAATGTCTGCTTTAATAACAGAAATAAGGTTACGCTTTGCCAAGACAGAAGAAACATTTCACAAATACATTTTTAACACTAACAGGCAAAATTACAACAATATTTTCAAAAATCATAACTTATAAAGCTTAGTGGCAACTTCTATCAGAATCTGCTCAAAAGTGTACATTTCCTTTTTGTTTTTGATATGATTATATTTCCTATATATGATTTACATACTTCTCAATTTTCTATATGATTCTGAGCATATTCATTTGAACAGATATAAGAGAAAGGAACTAGAAGAATTGCTCGTACTTAGGGATACGTTTTTAAAGTATCTACAATGGTTTCTGGGTACATATCTTTTTTTTTTTTTTTAAAGTTCCGGGATACATGTGCAGAATGTGCAGGTTTGTTACATAGGTATATATGTGCCACAGTGGTTTGCTGCACCTATCAACCTGTCATCTAGGTTTTAAGCTCCACGTACATTAGCTATTTGTCCTAATGCTCTCCCTACCTTCACTCCCCACCCCCAACAGGCCCGAGATGTGTGTTGTATTCTGTGTTCATGTATTCTCATTTGTTCAACTCCCACTTATGAGTGAGAACATGCAGTGTTTGGTTTTCTATTCCTGTGTTAGTTTGCTGAGGATAATGGCTTCCAGTTTCATCCATGTCCCTGCAAAGGACATGATCTCATTCCTTTTTATGGCTGCACAGTATTCCATGGTGTATATGTGCCACATTTTCTTACCTAGTCTATCACTGAAGGGCTTTTGGGCTGATTCCATGTCTTTGCTATCGTACATAGTGCTGCAATAAACATACATGTGCATGTGTCTTTATAGAATGATTTATATCCCTTTGGGTATATATCCAGTAATGGGATTGTTGGGTCAAAAGGTATTTCTGGTTCTAGATCCTTGAGGAATCGCCACACTGTCTTCCACAATGGTTGAACCAATTTACATTCCCACCAACAGTGTAAAAGCGTTCCTATTTCTCCACAGCCTCACCAGCATCTACTGTTTCTTGACTTTACATATCTTATCAGGACTAAATTCCTCTTTCTATGATCTGTGAAGTGTCCAGAGAAAACTGACATGAAAATTTTATTAAGGAGTTAGGAAATGGATGAGTCTCATGTGGAATATGTGTTTTTGTTTGCCTAAAGAAAACAAGTGACTTAATTACTTTTTAACAAACACTTATCCTTTTCAATTTTATGAGAAATTATATGAGAAAGGTGCTGAAGTTAAAGCAAGGGATCGCACCTTCATACAAGGGAATCTTCCTTAATCATTTCAATTGACATAATATTAGAATATATTACCAAGAAATTATAGACTTATTTCTGGAAAGAAGATGAAATAAAAACTGGAAAGAGATGAAATAAGAACTTAATAATGTATCATTAAGACACCAATATGCTGTAAGATATGAGGTTGGACTGGGCAATCCCTTGAGGTTCTTTTTTTTTTTTTTTTGAGAGAGAGTCTTGCTTTGTCACCCAGGCGGGAGTGTAGTGGTGCAATCTCTGCTCACTGCAACCTCCGCCTCCCTGGTTCAATTGATTCTCCTGTCTCAGCCTCCTGAGTAGCTGGGACTACAGACATGTGCCACCACACCTGGTTAATTTTTATATTTTTAGTAGAGACAGGGTTTTGCCATATTGGCCAGGCTAGTCTCGAACTCCTGACCGCAAGTGTTCCACCCACCTCACCCTCCCAAAGTGCTGGGATTACAGGCATGAGCCACTGCTTCCTGCCCTCTATTTTCTTAATTCTACAGAAGATACTTAATCACTGTCCTACCTGTAAATATTGGTGTCTGCCACCTCCAGGACAGAAATGGACAAAGCGGTAGCCAGGATGATCAATTTCCCCATGATCTCTTTTCATAAGATTAACATATATTTGTAGAGTTTTAAATGCATGTACAGATGTGTACACATATAGGGACACATATAGATTTAGAAATATCCTCAACTTAAAGACAGTAATATTCTCCTCCCAACCTGCCACCCCACCTGGCCCAGTCTATACCCAAACACTTGTGTAGACACATGCATTTACTAACAGCAGCTCAAATACCTTAGAATCCTTGAAGATTGTTATTGGTTTATTCATCCAGTAAATATTTATTGAGCACTTGTAATGTGCCACCGGAGTGAAGATGACCAGGTTATCTCTTTGTCTTCAAAGAGGTTTAAAGGTTTTTAAACAAGCAAATTTGGTAGCTTGTTAGAAGTGACTGGTGGAGGTCGGAGAAGACAGAGAAGCACAGAGGAGGGAGTGGAGAGTTCCACGGAGTTAGTGGAAGGGAGGAGCAGAGGGGAAGGGTTCTAAAGTTTTAATAGAGGAGGTGAGTAGGGAAGAGGGCCCTAAAAGATGATAGAGGTTTGCCCCAGAGACAGAGCCAGAAAGAATTCCAAGGGCCACAAGCAAGGGCAGTAGAGGTTTAAAACAGCTGGAATTTTGAAGCTGTGTGTGGGTTATTTTAATTGATGCAAGGGGGTATATGTGCTTATGTGGTGGGAGTAGGTGTCTGGAAAAGAGGCTGAGAAGAGGGGTGAGAAAGGACAGCAGGGTTAGAGCAGAGAGGGCCTTTTCTCAGTCAAGGTTCTTTGGGTGATAATAAAAATCAAGTCAAGCTGGCTTGGGCTGCAAGGGGAGTTTAATGAGAGGCTGCAGGGCTCAGTCTGAATTACAGCTCTGCAACTCCCTAAGCAAGCATAACCTCGAGCAAGTTACTTACGCTCTTTGTGCCTTGGGTTCCTTATCCATAAAATAAGGAGAATTGTAGAATATGTTTTTAGGATGAAAAGAGTTAATATCTGCAACACACCTGGCAGACAGCCAGTGCTTGATAACATTAGCTATGTTTATTGTTTCTTAGAACCCCCAAATACCTGAGCCTGATGAAAAGCAAGCCTAAAAGAGGAGGCTGGAAAGCTCTGGTACTTCAGGCAGCATTCTGACTCTCTCTCTCCTCTCTCTGCTCATGATTCCTCTGAGCCATGATGGAGCATGGCTGCCCATAGCTCCTGAATGTTTACATGTTCCTTGGATTCCGCTCATAGAGTTAGACTGGAATTGACATGTCTCAGTTCCTAACTCCTGTGCTAGTATATTTGACTTAGCTTGGCTTTTGTATCTTATGGTTTAAACTAAGGCCAAAAGGTTAGGGTAAAAACATGATACAGTGGCCTATCTCTCCTGAGCGGCAGAAAAAGAGGGCAGAGGAGAAATCTGTCTTGATTTCTAAGCATAACTATTTTCACATCTGAACCACAGAACAGGCTAAGCAATTTTAATCTTTAGAGGTTTTGAGCCACGGATGAATATCTAAGGAACGTGGTGATCCTACTGCTTTGTATCCTCCTTAAACTTTTTTTTTCCTATTTACACAGCCCTAATTCCTTTTAAGAATCTGGTAACTGCTGAATATCCATCCACTAAACAAAATAAGACATATCCATACAATGGAATATTATTCATCTATAAAAATAAATGAAGCAGTGATATATGTTATGCCAGGATAAACCTTGAAAACATGTTAAGTAAAAAAAAAAAAAGCCAGGCACAGCCAGGTGCAGTGGCTCATGCCTGTAATCCCAGCACTTTGGGAGGCTGAGGCACGCAGATCACGAGGTCAGGAGACTGAGACCATCCCAGCCAACGTGGTGAAACCGCGTCTCTACTAAAAATACAAAAATTAGCTGGGTATGGTGGTGTGCACCTGTAGTCCCAGCTACTTGGGAGGCTGAGGCAGAACTGCTTGAACCTGGGAGGCGGAGGTTGCAGTAGAGTTGAGATGCGCCACTGCACTCCAGCCTGGGCAACAAGAGCAAGGCTCCATCAAAAAAACAAAAACAAAAACAAAAACAAAACAGGCACAAAAGGCTACATGTTATATGGTTCCACTTAAATGAAATGTCCAGAATAAGCAAATCCATAGAGACAGAAAGCAGATTGGTGGTCGCCTAGGAGCTGAGGGGAGAAGAGAGTGACTGCTAATGGGTACAGGGCTTCTTTTGGAGGTGAATAGCTTTCTGGAATTAGTGATGTTAGTTGTACCATCTTGTGAATATACTGCAAATCACTGAAATACAGTCTTTAAAATGGTAAATTTTATAGTATATAAATTACAGCCTTAAAAGAATATCTGAGAACTGGATAAGATGCCAGAAAGCTTGGTTTTATTCTTTTTATAAAAAATTTGTATTTTATTTTTAAATTTTAAGTTCTGGGATACAGAACATGCAGATTTGTTACATAGGTATATGTGTGCCATGGTGGTTTACTGCACCTATCAACCCATCATTTAGGTTTTAAACCCCGCATGTATTAGGTATTCGTACTAATGTTCTCCTTCACCTTGCTCCCTTACCCCTGCAACAGGCCCCAGTATGTGATGTTCCTTTCCCTGCATCCATGTGTTCTCATTGTTCAACTCCCACTTATGAGTGAGAACATGAGGAGAACACCTGGTTTTATCCTCACACTTACACTGTCCTGCAACAGTCATCACTGGCCTTCCCAAGCATTGCTTCCTTGAATATACACTGGGGATGGGTGCTGAGCCAGGCTCTAAGGGAGGTCCATTCCAGCTCTAAACTCTGTGGGTAAGAAACTGAGTGCAGCTCCCCAAAATTAAAGTGAACTTCTCAAACCCCTGCCACTGGAACAATCTTCTCATTCTATTGCCCTTCTCAGAGAAAGGATTCTTACTTCATTCCGAGTCTTTAAATACCTATTTTTAGAGCAGATAACATATAGTAGGTATTTGAACTGATAATCTCATTTAATGCATCCAACAGCTTTATGAACTGGGCACCATGGTTATTCTTGGTTTACAAATGCAGACACGGAGGTAAGTATGTTGCCCAAGTTAGCAAGAAGCAGGGCTAGGCATGGAACCTGAGCTGCCTAACTCCAGAATTCATGTACTGAGCCACTGCGTTGAACTGACTTTTTCTACTAATTCCTCCACCTTGGCTCAAGTCTCATGCCCTTGAACATCTGCTTTAACAATTTATTGGTTAATTAATTCAATAGCTTTATATTTGTCATGCTCACTATTTTAATAAGTGATTATTTTCAAGTTAGCTATTTGGAAGTTGGGAAATATCCCTGAATTATTTATCATATGTCAAATATAAACTAGATAAAACTATTTCTTAATGAAGGTAAGAATGGAATACTCAAATGGAATGAATAAAGACAAATTTAAGTTAATATCTTATTAAAAGGACAAATTAATGGCAATTTCATCTCTTGTCAGCTCTGCTCTTTGTACCATTGGCTAGAGTAATTTGTTTAATTAATCTGAAGTCTTCTTGTTAATTACAGATCATTTACCATACCCAATAAAAGATTGTGCCTTTGAATTCCTCAAGTATGCTTAAATTGCATTTACTTCTGTGTTTCTTTGTAAAGAGGCAGACAAAATAAATTTAGCCAGGTTATTCTAAGTAAAATATTAGCTTAATTTAGGCTAGTAAATAAGTACCACTACTTATACAATACTCTATTTAATGAAATTGTGAATGGTTGTCCCTCTTCATGAATATTAAGCCCTAAATATGTTCATGCATTCATAATGTATGTCTCATAGTCACACAGACAAGATACCTAAGATTCAACTGCTGCTAATGCCCTGGGGAGTAAAGATCTTGATGATAATTAGTAAATTTGTAATAGGTTCTACTTAGTCCTAACATGAAGGATAATGAAAAGTTATCATATATAGACCCTGCATTTCTATTTTCAGTGAAAAATAAAACAAAATAGTAAAAACTTCATCCTGGCAATGAAACATTAACATAAAATCTAAAATTACTAATGAAGTGCAATTTTTATTAACCAGTGACTAATATAAGATTTACTAAAGTTTGAAGTTTTTCTTAAAATATGTAAATAATTCACTCGGGAGGCTGAGGCAGGAGACTTGTTTGAACCTGGGAGGTGGAGGTTATAGTGAGCTGAGATTGCACCACTGCACTCCAGTCTGGGTAACAAAGCAAGACTGTCTCAAAAACAAACAAACAAACAAACTATATATATATATATACACACACACACACACACACATATCTATTATATATAATATATATTTAAATAATTTATTTTGTAATTATACTCCTATCCCTAAGGTGTCAAATCACATTGAAAATAATCAGATAATGAAGTTAAAAATTTCTAATACTGTGTTTGAAAGATAGTGTTGAAAATACTAGTTTTATGTTAATTGCTTAATCTCCATTAAAAAGATGACATGAATAACTGAATGTTTAAGAGAAAAAAATTACAAAAAAAAATTCCTACACCTGTTCACTACATTCCCCCACAACTTGGATTTAATCAAATTTTGTCATTTTAAAGTTTTTGTCTTCTTTTTTTTGAGACAGAATCTTGCACTGTTGCACAGGCTGGAGTGCAATGGTGTAACCTTGGCTCACTGCAACCTCCACCTGCCAGGTTCAAGCAATTCTCCTGACTCAGCCTCCCGAGTAGCTGGGATTACAGGTGCCTGCCACCATTCCTGGCTAATTTTTTGTATTTTTAGTAGAGATGGGGTTTCACTATGCTGGCCAGGCTGGTCTCGAACTCCTGACCTTGCGATCCACCCCTCCCTCGGCCTCCCAAAGTGCTGGGATTACAGGCATGAGCCACCGTGCAAAGCCTTTTAAGCATTTTTTAACTTAAATGATTAGATCTAGGATTCCTAATTATTACAGAATAAATAAATGAAACACGTAGAAAATTACAAGAGTTTAAGTAAAAAAGTGCTGTAATGGCTGATGTATTAGCTAAGCAAGATTATCTAGGAAGTACAAAGACCTTAATTTATGGAAGGTCTAACAATTTGAAATTTGGCTGCATTCATCAGACTTGTAAATCTGATTCTCAGGTTTCAGAGCCAGAATATCAAAAATTGGGTAAAATCTCTAGCTTTTAGAACCAGAATTCTAAATCTTGAGTAAATGCATTTCAGCCCTGGAAAAGGAATAATTTTGTATGAAAGGATATTCAAATAACCCTTCATTGAGCGACCACAATGAGCCCTGAAGATTTACATGATTGAGCTGGAATTCAAAGCCAAAGACAAGAGAGAAGCATTTTTTTTTTTTCTGGGATGCACAAAGAGATATCCATAATTAAACATCACACTTCCCAAGGGCAGCATGTTTTCTTATATTGACAAGTAAAATGAGGTATTTCAAATCAGGCATTGCTGGCTTACAGTCATCTTTTGCATAGCTATTGTCTTAACGTATTTCTGGCTATTAGGCATTTGTCTATTTTTGGTCAGTGAGGCATGCATGCTAAAGAATTCTGGCTTTGCATAAAAAGCTGTAGTAATGTTAGTGGAATTACATTTCTATAGCAATATCTTAAGTATAATTATGGACATTTTGGCTAGTCACACACACATTTTATATTCAAAGAAGAGTAGCTGTAACTTTAGTGTAATTAGTACAATTAAAATAACTACTACAAATAGAAAAAAAAAACTTTCAAAAGTACCTATTTAGACTCAACTAAATGCTTTACTTTGCCTTATTTGTCACAGCTAGTTAAACATATTGCACATTAATCCTATGATATGTTGGGGAAATGCCAAATTAACCACATTTGCTTAACATTCCATCAAAAAAATCAGAGACTAATGATAGATTATGTATTCAATAACTCTTTTGTTCTAGGTCAAAAAATGCCACATTACTTTAGCCTGATACTACCATAACTACTAACTACCAAAAAGCAGCAATATTTAGAAATTATACCTTCTATAATTGTCCTCTACTTTCCTACCTGCACCCTAATCAGATTAAATCTTTAATTTTGTTTTCAACTTGTAAAGAATATGTTAAACTTAGATCAAATACCCAAAAAATTAATGTGCTTTTTTTTCAAAAGTGACCATTTTATTTAAAAAGACATTTTAACTCCTGCTTTCCATTCTAAACATTATTCATGAAAATTAACTTTGTTACGTAATATCCAGGCATATTATTAAATTTTATTTGTAAAGTTATTTACTACTATCACATAAATACACATAAAATTATTTGGATATTATCAGAACTTAATAAAAGATCTCACCTATCTATACATCCATATAAAACACATATCCTATAAAAATGCAAAGGATCTAGTGTAAGACCTGAGCTATGGAAGTCACCGATGGGCTCTGCCCAAGCTCAGAAGCCCCTTTGGACCATTAAGCCAATGATACACGGTTGGCTGTGAGAGGAAGGCAAGGTGCAATTTAGGCTCATCAAAATACATTTTAATGTCAAGTACAAACTGACTTTTTACAGCTTTCAAAGTTACCACAGGAAATGTCTTGAAGACCAAGTTTCTTAAATAATTTGTAACAATTTTATTCTTAGTTCATTTGCCTTACTAGCTAAAATCTGAGGCAATATGATACATGCATTTTACATGTTCTTTCAAAATGTGCTTATAACACACTTATGAATGATCTTTAATGATTTTCCTTATGTAAAGCTCCCGCACTGACAAATGATAGTTCCTTAATTCAGCCAAGTGTCCTCAAATCATCTCAACCTACATATCTCAGATTAATTACATATCAGAACTTTTTTTTTTTTTTTTTTTTTTTGCCCCCCACAGGACGTGTTTATAAGCCTTGGACTAAGGAAATTGTCTGCTTCAGTTGCCAAGATTATAATTTGGAAAAGCTCATTTTATTGAGTGTTTTTTATGTGCTAACGGCTTTACATAAATCACTTCCTCCTTTAATTATCAGGGCCACCCACCATCTTATGAAGAAGGTAACCTTATCATCATTTCATATATGAGAAAATTAAGCTTAGAGAGGTTAAACAACTTGGCTGAGGCACACAACTAATAAGAGATGAATACTGGATCTACAAGCAGGCCAATGTGATTCAAAGCCTCAACTCTTATCCCCCCACATCTGACTCCTTCTTGTTGCCCATCCCAGCCCATACCTTGGACACCTTACACGCCTTGCCATATCAGAATCTTTAACCACAGAACAATCTTTCTGAATCCACTACTGGGCTCTAGAGTTTGTTCTCCATAATGACCTCAGAGTGATCTCTTTAAAATGAAAGGTTGGTGGAGTAACTCCTCAGCCTAAAATCCTCAACACCTTTCCTTTCACTTAGGATAAAGGTCCCAAACTTACAATATCCTGAATGGTCTGGCTCTGGTCTCCTATCTAGCTGTATCCCTTTCCCTTTTGATTCCAGGTCCAGCCACTCCAAGGTTTTCTTTCAGTTCCTAGAACATAGCCAGCCTCTTTCCACCTGTGGCCTTTGCACCTGCTGTTCCTTCCTTTGGGTATGCTGTGACCCACCATCCACACACCTTCAGTTAATAATCTCTACTGCTTCATACTCCACTCAAATGCCATTTCCTCAGGAAGACCTTTCCAAATTACACCACACTTTACTCAAGACTGGATCTAGTTTCTCTGTCATACCCTTTCCCAGCACTCAGTATACTTCTTTGTCAACCCCTAGCAAGGTTTGCTATGGCATATTTACACGATCATTTAATCAACATCTGTCTTTCCACTAGAACAGAAGTCCTCACACTTTAACATGGGTCAACATCACCTAGAGTGTTTATTTCAAAAAATGATCACAGGATCCCACCTCTGGAGTTTCTGTTTCACCGTGTCTGAAGTGAGGTCTAGAACCCTGCAGATACTACTTTCCAGGTGATGCTGATGACTGGACTGGGCACTGATCCAGTACAGTGGTTCTCAACCCTGGATAAACACTAGAATCACCTAGAGAACTTTAAAATTTACCAGTGCCCACGCCCTCACCCCCAAGGGTTTTCATTTAATTGGGCTAGGCTGCAGCCCAGAAGGTCTTATTCCAAATATTGCATACTTATACTAAAAAAGTATTTGTTTACCTAAAATTCAATTTTAACAAAGTGTCTGGTATTTTTACTTACTAAATCTGACGACTCTACTTATGAGTCCTGCTGTAACAAAACAGATAGTATATAATATACTTATGCACTTATATTTTACATATATTATAAAATATATATAATATAGCATATAATATACTTATGCACTTATATTTTATATATAACATGTTATATATGTAACATGTTATATGTGTTATGTTATATGATATATATGTTACATATATATTATATACATTGCAGATATAATATATATTACATATATATATGAGACTATGACCTCACCCTTTCTCTCTGCAGAGCAGAAAAAGGAAGGGACTAAATAAGTGGAATCTGTAGACCTAAGAGGACATTTTTCCCCTGAGGTTTGGACCTTAGAAGTAGTTACCAACAGAGTGTGAAATCTAACCTGGGATCTTTTTAAAATAGAGCAAATTCTCAATGTGAAATCATTTAAAATGATGACAGAATGACTTCACGGTTTCCTTAAGCTGTGGGCTGTGGACCTCATCTTGGGCAAGCAGTGACAATGCAGCATCAACACTGTTGCTCTGACATCAGCCGATGAGTCATCTGGGCAGGGCTACTGCTGGGACTCGACACTTCATGTATCAGAAGGAGGTAGAAAATTATTTGTTTGATAAACATCACAGAAAAAAATAAAATGTTGAACACATAACTTTGTGTCTGATAATGCAATTCTATCCTTCTCACATCTATGGACGAAGTCCTGTGTAGTCTTCCAATTTCAGAGTAAGATCAGTGATTTCATAACCTACATAAACTGATATATTAAGTTTGAAGTTTTGATGCTGTGAAGGATCTACTTAATCCCAGTTTGGCATGTTTAACAGCATTATCGGTAAACTAGAGATTCCTAAGTTGAGACTCCTCTGAGATTAATGGACATCACGTGATCTTCTGTTTCTCTACATAAGTAACCTGCCAGATCTCTGATTTAAGGACATCCAAATATTTTAAATATTAAACAGGATTCTTCTATGAATACTCATAAAACTCGATAATTTTATCAAATATTGCCATCTTCTGCTTTATACAACGTTCGCTTGCCAGATTTAACATGACACTTTTCACTAACCACAATATTTTAAGAACTGTTTATGAGAACAGATTACCGAATGATTGCATGGGCATCAGAGCAAATTCCAGCAACCTATGTAATAGAATATGGAAATTTACATGAACCCCAGAGGGCCAAGTACAATTGTGGCAGTGGAGGGTGAGAATGATAGAAAGTTCATCACACTAAGATCAAGGTTAGCTGCACATTTACATGACTTATTTCAATTCACCCAACTTCAAGCAAACACACACAAAAACAAAACACTTCAGATTATTTTCTTGGAAGTAATAAAGGTATAACACTGTTAAAACAGATACTTTAAAACATGAGACCTATGACTATATAAAATAACCCCAATTTGCTGGGGGTTTTTTTGTTTTGTCAGAATAGCTTACCAAATCCAAAAGCACTGGAACCTCCAATGCTCTGTGATGCCTGAACACTTGTAGATGTGTACAGTCCTGTCACCAGCAAGCCATCAAAGAAGGTGCTTGTTGAAATTGTCACTGAAATGTAAGAAAGAAAAAAAACTCAATACAGTCAGAATAACACAATATATTTCTGAAGTGTTAGACACTGTCAAAACAATCTTTACTCATTAACCTATTATTTTCATACTATCCCTAGTTGGTATTTTTTGTATGAGAAATTACAGCAGAGCGTAAAGAAGCTCGGAACTCCAGTGTCTACAAATGCTGGTCCTAAATTTAGAACATCAGCCCTACTTTCTGCATTCATTTACACATTTCCTATGTGAACAATCATCTGAAAATAATGTAATATTGAATAGATGGTTTCCCCACCTTCACTACCACGCCTGAAGGCAGTCAAAGAGTCAAAGGCATTGCTGGAGTTCTGGCATTATGATAAAATGCTTTTTTTTTTAAGTATTTCATACTGTGGGAAACAACTGTACATCAGCTGAAAGAAGAACAGTAAGATGAACCACATTTCTTATTGTGAGTCCACATTTCATAGATGAGTTCCCTGAAGTTTTCCAACAAAAGCAGACTAATTTGCATGAAGACAGCCAGACTTTTTCCTCTTGTAAAAAAGAAAGGAAGATCACTGCATGCTTTAAGTTTTAGAACAAAGTCTGGAAGAGGAGTGGTTTCATAACCATAAAATCAGGACATTGCTGGGAAGAAAAGGATCAAATTAAATGTATATGTATGCTACTCAGGCTTGGCTTCTTCAAATTGTATCTTGCTCACCACCCTAAAAACTCATCATAATTTCCTGCTTGACATAACATTTTCTCCTGCATAGGTTTTTTAAGATTGAGATGATGCCATTTGTAGGAAGCAGCCAAGGGAAGGTAATAACATTATTTAGGTAGTGCACAGTACAAGGTTGTCATCATCCTTGGTGGCAATAAGGAGAATGACCAGAGTCACATTAACTTTAATGAGCATGTTTAAATTAAACTCCAGAAAATCCAGTGAACAGAGCTAAATGGTCTGAAACATCCACATTATAAAGTGTAAAACAAGACACATATCAATAGAATAGCCTGACATCATGCTACTACCATAATGGTATGGGGGATTGGAATAAATCACCTTCTCACCCTTTAATAAGAAATAATAGCTAACATTTTTTAGTGCTGGCAAGTCAACCACTCAGCTGGGCACTCAGGTAAGTAGTTTACATATATTATCTCATTTAATTGTCAAAACATACCTATAAGAAGGGTACTATTATTATTTCCAGCATACAAAAGAAGAATGTGTAGACTGGCCCAGGACCATCTGATACCATCTAAAATGTTTTGATGCTGTCTGTATGGACATTTCCTGTTTCTTCTTTGCTCCCCTCAGATCCCAAAGTGGCAAAGTAACCATGGTCAAACTCCATCAAGGCAGGCATCTCAAGTATTTCATTCACTGATCTATCTCAAGTCTCTAGAATAATTTATGGTACTCTTCAGTGCTCAATATTTAGTGAATTATTAATGAAGAATTTATTCATATAAAAGTAGTAAAAGCTTATTTTATCTTTAGCTTGTTTCCAGAGGAAAAGTATGTTATGAATCCTAGACTTTATACATCAGATGAGCCCCACTTGGAAAAGCCACATGGAAAAAAAGAAGACAGAGAAAACCTGGCTATTTAAATAAGTAAAATGCTTTCCAGAGTGCAAGACAGATCAATGCAGAGAGAAACTGACTAAAAGACCAGCCAAAGACATTTTTTAAAAGGCATAACTATGCATAAATTTTATCAGATGCTGTATGCTTACACAAATCATCTAAAGAAAAAAAATACTTGTTTGAAATGTATTGCTTATAATCTGCTTGCTAGAGTTCAGAATTTTTTAAGGAAAAAATGATATTTGCCTTTGGAAAAATGCTACTCTTTTGACAGCAGAATAAGCATTCCTTTTCCTCGTTTAAGCAAATGTGATGCATAATCCATATGTGAACTGGTAATCGGTCTTTTTTTTTTTTTTTTTTTTTAAGAAAGAGGAGGAAATGTTGCCCAGACTCTCATGGGATTTAAGGCATATCTTTCTGGTCACCAGGCTTCCACTTACTCAGGAAGATAATGGGTCCAATCTCTGTATGTAAAACCCACTGGACACAGTGTAGATTCTCTGTTAGCAGGCAGACCATTTCAGAATGTCTGCAGCCCGCGTTTTCACTGACTGGAACACTGGTGGTGAACCCATGAGCAGTATAAAGGAGCATACTGAAAACTTCACACCAAGGAACTTCGACTTTGAAACTATGTCAGCAACACCCTTCTCTCCACCCCCTTTCTTTCCCTTTCACCGAAATGCTTCCACTTATCTCTACTTGCAGCCCTGGGTTAATCTGCCAGTTTCCTGTGACATCGGCTCCTGCAGTTTTCGGTTGTCACATGAGGCCCTCTCCCCCCAACTTCTCCCTTTGGCGTCTTCCTGATTCCTTTCTATCAAGCTATGTGACTCCGTACGTGCACCAGCTCTCATCTTTCCTCTGTGCCCTGACTTGACTTTCTTTCCTCTAATTTCACTGGACTCACTTTTCAAGCACTATTTTAGCTTCTCTAGTCTTAACTCATCACTTACATCCACAACCTTGTGCCATCCAGGCAACTGGAATGGTTCTTGAAAGCGGAAAAGTGATTTATGGTAAGTTAAAGGGAAAATTTACCATGCACAGAAATAATATGGTCATGATTTTAAAAACTGAGGTTCACACTTGTGAATGTAAAACTATTTTAATATGTACATGAACTAGAAGGAAACTTATAATTTTCATGGTCAACAATTTGGCCCATTGATGAAGCTGATTACAGACAGAGATAAAACTGCTGTCTACTATTTAAAATTAACAAGCTCTCCATGAATCATAGGATTATCCATGTGTGTAGATCTAGATATATTCATTTGAAGAACGTAAAATACACTAATTCCCACTACAGATATTTTTGCAGTTTTCTGATACTCCGATTCAGAATGTTATGGTTCCAAGCTGCACAGTTTAAAATGTTCCATAGCAATTGTCACCTTAAAATGTTTCCTTTAAAAATATTTATAAAATACGCTTGCATAAGTAGAAGCTGTAGTTAAGAGATATAAATTTGGGTATACTAGGATGAGGATAATTGGACAAATTTTTTATCTTCGAACTGCTTTTAAGAAAAGTAACTATTGGGCTTCATGTGTTTGATATCTAACTCAGACATGTTAAAAAGCAAATCCTTCATGCCCTTTCCAAGATTATCAGTCAAATGCTCTCATTAATGTTAAAATGGGGAACAAATATTTTCCATGTTAATTCTCTTTCAAATTAGTTTATCATGTACTATGAACAATTGCCAAGTCTAGGTAGTGGGTATACAGATGTTTGTTGTACTAGCCTTTGGTTTTTTTGTTTGTTTTTGAGACAGAGTCTCGCTCTCTTGCCCAGGCTGGAATGCAGTGGCACAATCTCAGCTCACTGCAACCTCCACCTCCTGGGTTCAAGCCATTCTTGTGCCTCAGCCTCCTGCCTATCTGTGACTATAGGGGTGTGCCACCATGCGTGGCTAATTAATGTATTTTTAGAAGAGATGGGGTTTCACCATGTTCACCAGGCTGGTCTTGAACTCCTGGCCTCAAGTGATCCACCTGCCTCAGCCTCCCAAAATGCTGGGATTACAGGCATGAACCACCATGCCCACCTGTTGTACTAGTCTTTTAACTTTCATTTTAGAAAACATTTATATTAGGCCGGGCGCAGTGGCTCATGCTTGTAATCCCAGCACTTTGGGAGGCCGAGACGGGCGGATCACGAGGTCAAGAGATCGAGACCATCCTGGCAAACACGGTGAAACCCGGTCTCTATTAAAAATACAAAAAAAAAAATTAGCCGGGCGTGGTGGCGGACGCCTGTAGTCCCAGCTTCTGGGGAGGCTGAGGCAGGAGAATGGCGTGAACCCGGGAGGCGGAGCTTGCAGTGAGCCGATATTGCGCCACTGCATTTCAGCCTGGGCGACAGCGAGACTCCGTCTCAAAAAAGAAAAAAAAAAAGAAAACATTTATATTAAAAAGTTGGTGGGGAGAAGAAGAAATTTGTGGTAAATGCACTTCCAATGAGCAAGTTAAGCCAAACAGTAAAATGCACTAGAAGGTACGTAATGCATTCATACTCGAAGAATGAAGCAAGGTGTATGACTGATTGAGACAAAAAACTAAATAACTTCTATGAGCCAAGACTTGTGTTAGCACTTTAATTTGAGTTTCATTAACTGGACAGGCAGAGATATTTAGAAATAGTTCTCCCTTGACAGAAATGTTTATAAACTCCATCTGACATCCTGTCAATTCCAGCTATTTTATACAAATTAAAATAGATCACCACTATGGGATAGGACCCACAAGTTATCCATATCAGACACCAAAGGTTTACATAAAATCATTAAATAATAATCTAATGAGCTTAAATAAGTAAACACCTATTTAAACAATCCATTCTCCTATATAATCAGTCTCCATTCATGGCTTTACAAACTTTTATGGTCAAATTTGTAACATTCTTTCCCAAGGGACTTTTTCCCTCTTGGAGTCAATTTTTATGTCTTTCATAGTTTTGCATTAAAGTGTCAATAGAACTGGCTACTTTATTACAGAGGAAAATATCAATATTATAGATTTCAAATAGAATTCTGAACTTGCCAGTCCATTTTAAGGGGGAAATAAAGCACGTATATTATTACCTATAATTAGAAAGCAAATGCATCTTAGATCACATAATTCCCTTGTTCAATAAACATCTCTAGCTTCCTAACGTCCGTAGATTAAAACCCTAAATCTTCAATGTGGTTTCAAAGGCCTTTGGGTTGTGGCCATAACCAGTCCCTCCAGTCAGATTTCTCCATTTCAGCTGAAAACATCTGATTAAAAGATGTTAACTGGATTAAACAGTTAAACCAGAACATGTTCTGTACTTCTCTGCCTCCTGGCCTCTGCTCTCACCTAGAATGACCCCTCACCAGGTTACCTTTTGTTAAGGTATTCAGGTGCAGGTTCAAATGCCATCTCTCTCATGCAGTCTGTTCTGATCTCCTGGGGAAAGTCACCTCTCCTTCCTCAGTGACCCCGGAGCTCATTCACACACTACTTTCCCCAGAGTTTGGCTCAAGGGAGAAGCTCAACTTTTGTTGAATTCAACCACATAGAAACATTTATTACAGCATAAAATAACATATAAGAATAAAATAAAATTGAGAGTATAATGTAGCCAGTGTAACCAAAATCATAAAATCTAACTTTGGCAGTAAAAACTGGACCACTGTTATTCTTAGAGATACATGAAAAATAAGTTTCCTCTGAAAAGTAAACAAAAAGTAAAAAATAACGCAGTATTCAATTATAGTACTCAAAAACCAGGTAGGTCTAGGAAAATTTTAGTTGGATTTTACATTTAACCACAATAGCTTTTCTTTTGCATATCTGTATTTTGTATGTGAATATATAGATACGTACAAATGTACATACCAAATTAATCTGATAATTTTTGTCACTAAGACTTTACACTATTATCCTCACTCCTAAGTTACTCTGCCATTTCCTCAAATAAAATGTAAGGGATCAAAAGGCTGAGCAGGTTACAAATATCTCTTCCACATCTGTGTTAAATTGGCAATGAGCTTAGCACCGGGAGACCATGAATATGGATTGCTGGGGTGTGACAGCGGAATGAAAACATGATGTAGTGACACAATTCAATTCTTATCAGTGTCTCAAAGAGTACCTCTGTCTTGAAATGACTAATTACAGAGTCAGTTATTATCTATTATAGCTTCTATTAAACATTCCCCACAAGACCCTAATACCATTCTTGCAGAAAATCACTGTAAGATGAAAGTCTAAAAGAAAATAAATTTAGACATTTAATGCTGTTTGCATTTCATTCTAAAGCTTCTGGTCTACAAATGCTCTACGGTCCATTAAATTTTGATCATTTCCAGGATATTCCATTACCACTTTATACAAAAGATCTTTAATATGTGCAGAAAAGAAATATATTAAGTAATACTCAAAATGATGTTCCCATACTTTTTTTTTCAGAACGACAAGCATCAGAGGATAGCAAATTGCAAAAAAATTGAAATTAGGTACATAAGCATTAGTGATGATGCACCGATTGCAAAGTTTCCATTTCTTGATGTTGTATATTCTGAAGATGAAAAACACCAGCAGAATCTAATATTGTCAATATTTAAGAAAACATCATCGCATTTTGCCTTATGAAGAGAAATTTGTTTGCTTTTTGAATACAGAACAAATTAAATAGTCTAAGGAACAAATATCTTTCTCTGAAAATAAAATAAACAGCATATTTGCTGCAAAATTTCATCAACACTGTACGTTCAACTACTGATTCTTCCTTAAAGTGCCACTAGCTCTGGGCACCAAATAGAGACCATAAAAAAATACATTATAATTTCCATTCCAAACCTCCAGAAGAACATGACCCTTGCACTACTTCTCATTACATATATTAACTCCATTTTGACATGGTTTTGTGTGGATTTCAAATATTAAGTCAGGTATTTCAATAATAGCATTCCCAAACCAACAACAGCAAAGAAAAAAAATCATCCCAATAAGTAAGTAAAAAAAATGACTGGAAGTCAAGATTCACTGAGTGAGGACATGAATCCATAGAAATGAAAATGGATCTTAAATAATGAGATCAGGATAATAAACTCAGTTTATTCCAGGAACAAATGGACTCCAGTCAGCCCTCTGTGAGGGGTAGAGGGAGATTGTTCCCACCTTACCTATCTATTCCAACAACTAATGATAAGGAGCACGATGAGGAAGGAGCTGGCTGCCCACCCAGTATAGTCTCCTGTCCATCTCTAGGGGAACACTGCTAAATGTACCACAGCCACCCTTCCCTACTTCCATAAGGCTTAGATGGCTGACTAGATCATCTCTAAGAGCTCTTCACCCTCAGATTTAATAGATACCTCCTTAACAATAACAGCTAAACAATATTTGAGCACTACATGCCAGGTACTGTTCTAAATCTTTTATAGGTATTATTTAATCTTTTCAATATCCTACGTGATAATTACTATAATTGTACCCCTTTTACTCATTAAAGCTGAAACAAAGAGGGGAGAGGGCTAAGTCATGTGCCTTAACTAGCACATGAAAGGTGCTAGTTACATGGACATGGAGGTCATGTTCCCCAACCTGAATGGACTGCAGTAAGTAGAGCAGCCTCTATCTCTCTTGTGCTATGCCCAAGAGGACGGCAGGAGCTTGATCTTTTCCTGGAAGGCAGTGCTTCCATGCTCTGGGTACACGGGTATAGTCTCCTGGCGTATCCCCAGCAGGTTGTTCTGTAGAATGTACTTAACCTGATGTCTGCTGTACCAATTATTATTACAGTCATTTGTTATCATTATTATTACTTCTCTTTTTCATTTTATATGGATCTGTGCTGTTCCTTGGGGGAAAAAGGAAGGAGGAGGAGTGGCCTCCAGGGAGGACTAACCGCAGTGTGATAAAGGACTAAGCTTAAGATCAAAATAATACGGTCAAAGAGCCCTGGATCAGCCCACCTCTGAAAGCAGGCAGAGAATGCCCTGCAAATGCTTTCCACCTTTGTCTCCACCTGCAAGGAGAGGAAAAACTGAGCATGATCCAGGAATTCTAGCAGGTGCAGGAGACCCATCACATGCAAAACTTAATGACAGATGAAAACACCTTCCAGTGTCTGGAAAATGCTCTTTGCTGGCTAGAGGAGGGGTACAGCATCTCTGTGGAACGCTATTATGATATACTTATTACTAATTCAGAGATTCAGATGAACCACACGTAGCCTAAGTCTTATCTTCCGGCACCACCAGTAATAAAAGGAGATCCATTGAGATTTTTTTTTTCTTCAAGTTCTTGGGAGATAAAACGGGTGCAGTCAAATGTGTTTGTGAATTTATCATTTTAAAATTAAGCCCTTTGGAAGTAAGTTTAAATGAGAGCACTTGGTGAATATAAATCTTTCCTACTCCATCCCTCTACATTGCCTTTCCTCTTCTTTATGTTCCAAACCCCAACCCACCCTACAAGCACTCTCTGACATACGTGCACACACACACACACACACGCGCTCACTCAGAATTTCTAAAAATATTAACTTTGGAGTAAAAATCTCTCATCTTATTCAGATGATCCCTTCCCTAGACTTGGAGATGTATGTCAGAATAAAGCACCTGGAATGAGGTCCTGAAGAGTATTTTTGAAATCTCCGGAGACTGTCCAATCTGGCCTAAATAAAAATTCCTAAATAGTAATATTAACGATAAAGAATAAAAATATAATTTTACAATTCTCTACCAATTTTTAGCCCCAACCACACTTAAAGTAGGAATAATTTCATTTTATCATCCACTTTTGGCTTTTATAATTTAATTCTGAATTTTTAAAAAATTCTACAAATAATGATAATTAGTTTCTATTATAGAACCCCAAATTTTTTTCTTTATAAATGATACTTTATTATAATTTAGAGAACCACAGACAAGAGTAACTGGTATTTGTGATTTATCTCTGACCTTATTTTTCATGTTACCTTTATATGAGGCTGGATAATACTCATCCATGAAAATTTCATATTGTTGGCCCTGCACTCAATAAATTATTAAAGGGATGTGAATAGGAATGTAGTGTTCAGGTTTTCAGCAATTTTTATCCTTTTGTTCTTGCTTTTTTAAAGGAAAGACTATCTTGCCTATAACGCAACATATCTTTGTAAAATTTAAGGAAAGATTAGCCTTAAAAAAATCATTTTGGGAGATTTATTACTCCAAATCTCTACAAGAAGTTTTAACAATGTTTTTCTTTTGAGGCATGGATTATTCTCTAGGTTGAGAAAAACAAGTCTAGTAATTCTTATAAGCACATACACAGGTGAAAACTTTACAATAAAATACACAGATGCCTAGAGAACAAATACATGTGTGATTTTTCTCCCCCAAATCATCAAGTGTGTAAGCTTTTATACAATAAAAAAGGCTTCTAAATTTTCTGTTTCTATTATATTTTGGGTCTTTTTATGTTGTTTTGACCAAAGGTAACTAAAGAAAATTTGAACTCATGTAACAAATAATGAAGTCACTCCTAATAGTGCCCCAAATAGTTTAAAACATAAAATATATGCCCCCCTCTTTTTTTTGAGATGGAGTCTCACTCTGTCTCCAGGCTGGAGTGCAGTGGCACAATCTCGGCTCGCTGCAACCTCTGCCTCCTGGGTTCAAGCAATTCTCCTGCCTCAGACTCCCAAGTAGCTGGGACTACAGGCGCGTGCCACCAAGCCAATTTTTGTATTTTCAGTAGAGACCATGTTGACCAAGATGGTCTTGATCTCTTGACCTTGTGATCCACCCACCTCAGCCTCCCAAAAGTGCTAGGATTACAGGCGTGAGCCACCGCACCCGGGCAGCTTTTGATTGTAGTTCAACATATTGAAAATATGCCATTACAAAATTCTTAAATATTTTCATATTTGCAACAACGTTGTGCTTGTGCAAGAACACGCCAAGAGTGACTTTGATGAGACTTGTGTGTATGTCTTATATGTTATGTTAGTAAAATGTCTAGATCAACATTAATAATTGATAGAATTCCTAATACACATAGTTCAACCAAATGCAGCTCTAAAATATCTTTTTCTTTTTTTTTTTTTTGAGACAGAGTCTCTCTCTGTCGCCCAGGCTGGAGTGCAATGGCGCGATCTCAGCTCACTGCAAGCTCCCCCTCCCAGGTTCAAGCCATTCTCCTGCTTCAGTTTCCCAAGTAGCTGGGATTACAGGCATGAGCCACCACATCTGGCTAATTTTTTTGTATTTTCAATAGAGACGGGTTTTCACTGTGTTAGCCAGGATGATTTCAATCTCCTGACCTCATGATCCACCTGCCTCGGCCTCCTAAAGTGCTGGGATTACAGGCGTGAGCCACCGCACTGGGCCTAAGTTTTTTAAACAAGTTTTTCCACAGTATTCTCTTTTAGTACTTCCATATGTTCATTTCAATATACTAAAACTAATCATAAGCAAGTGTCCTAAAATAAAAAATTCATTTAAATATATGCTGAGTAAATATAAAAAATTCATTTAAATATATGCTAAAATAAAAAATTCATTTAAATATATGCTGAGTAAATATACACATGGCATACACATGATTAAACTAACTATAAAATTCTATTACTAATTTATATAAGACAAATTCTAAAACTGTCACTTATTTTATGATCAGACCCTATAGGTGTGAGACTATGTGTATTGCTCCCCTTATTCATTTATTAAGCAAATATTTATAAAGTGCCACTCTTGATACTGAGAACATAATGATGAACCATCTGTATGTTTATAAAAATAACATTTTTATTGTTCCTGTCCCTTTTAGAAGAATCTCTATTCCACATTTCAAAATCCAATTCATAATATCTAAAATTATTATTGCTGACACCGAAATTCACAAAATAAATGTTAAATTCACAAAATAATGTTAAATAAATGACATTTAGGTAGTAGCACAGATAGTTGCTCTAATATGCTACAACTGAATTCTAAGATTTTCAGATTAAAATAATTACCAAATAAGGATATAATGTAAATGACATTTACATTGATAGATGGCATCTGATAGTTATTTGGGAAAGTATAAAAGAAGAAATAAATGCACAACTAATTTGTGTAACATTAAATTGTAATTATAAATAATATTTCTCCTATGGGTAAAATGGAAAATGCTTTTTATTTTACGGGACGGCACTTAGTACAATGAGTCTTAAAATTTCTTAAAATAACAAAGTATCTTTGTGGTTTAAGTATAAACTTGTGTTTTCAATATAGTTATAAGACAATTTTTCCAAGGATAAGGATGGAGAAAAACTCCAGGTGTGAATAATTATCACGAGATGTCTTGAGGCCTAGGAGTTTAGGAAAAAGTTAAGTGATTCGTTATCTAAAGAGTGTTTAAATGAAAGGACTTTGCAAAGGACTAAGTATGCTTTGCTGGCTTTAATATTCCTCATGTTCTGGTATACAATTTCTAACTAAATCTTAATCTACCCTTAGCACATATTTGGTTTGGATTTGTTGATTTTTTTTTATTTTAGAAAACTGATCTAAATTCTTAAGTTGGTGACATGGCATAGAAAACCATAGTTGGATGAAAAGCAAACTAAAATATAGATATATTTGTATAAACATATATCTTGCTCACAATTATCCATACACAGAAATGCTTAAGATATAAGTTCTAAACAATTTCCAATATCAATTAAAATACCTATTAAACACCGATGGACTCAAATTCTGCGTGCTAGACTCAAATTCTGTAAGTGCCAATTTGATCAATACAATTATTACTTTTTAGTCAAATAACAAATATTTGTTAGAACTATTAGCCAATGAAATTCCACCAAAGGTCATTTTACTTTTATAACCAAAACTTTCAATCACCTGAGAAGGTTTTTAAAATTCAGACTCCCAGTTCCCAAAGGGATTCTGTTTCTGTATTATTGGGATAAAGCCCAGGAATCAGTGTATTTAACAATGTCCATCTAGGTGGATTTTGTGTGAGTGGTCCTGGCGTAGACCAACTACAGTGATACAAAAAGCTGCAAATCCACAGCTCTTAAGAAACAGAATTTCCAAAGAAGGCTATCCATTGATGAAAAATTATAATTGAATTGAATTGAGGCTACATTATGAATTCCACTACAGTAAGAAGCCACTTTGCCTTTTATTATACTGCAGTTTCCTCCTAGTGTAAATGATGTTTTACAAGATGAGGACGTAATGGGACACCTGTTCTTAGGAGACCTCATGTATGCCAGAGAATTTTCTCTAACTGACAAGGACTGAAACCAATCCAGAATGAAGATGATGAGCCAACACTGCAGGGGATTTTGGGTGAGCACTAAAGAGCAATGTCACAGCCCTGCGGTGATGTTCTTGGCAAACAAGGCCACTATATATTCTGGCTGAACTGATAACAAAGAAAAGTACCTAAATATTTTCTGAATTTGGCAGGTATATGTTGAAAGAACAGTTAGCCAACATTACATATATTATAATAATTCATTCCAAAAAATAATTGGAGGTGAAGAGATGAGGTTAGGTCAGCATATCTTGTTGCAACCTGCTCTTTTCTGACTGCCTTTAGGTCATCAGAATTTCTTGAATTTACCAATGAACCAACATCAAGTTAAATGGCATCTGGTTGCTGCTGGAGTCTTCATTGTAGTACTTATCTGACCCATGAAGCAGAAATAGTGGTCAGTGATCATGTATAACTTTTTCAGCATAATGGCTGAAGCACTGAGCTCACTGCCAGTGTCTAGGTCATCTCATTACTACTTTACCCACCTTGAGCTTCAACTCTTACCTAAAAAGCACTCGTGTTCTAAATTTTTCATTTGCAATACCCTTCTTGGTGAAGAAGGTCAAAACAGAATTTGAATAGCTAGACTTTCCTACCACCAAAGTCACAGCAAACACCGAATTAGCAAATACTGAACCATTTCTCCTAGGAGACATACAGAGTTAGGGTCCTGTGAGGCTTTGGTGACATTTTCATCAACTGATCATACATAGTTTTGGTTTATGTGTGTTTCTGTTTCAAGACAACCTTATTTAACATATATTGATTCATCATAACACTGAACTCATGGCCAACAGTAATATAACTCATGCCTGAAGCAAGCTATCTAACACCCATATTTTCTCTGTAAGGCACATCACTACCTTCAGAACTTTGGTACGACACCTCAGGGCCATTTTAAACAGTGAAATCATGAACAAAAGTTTGAAAGATGCACTCCAGCCTATGAAAGAACACTTGTTTACAGTAGGAGAGCTGAGACAAGAAGGCAGAGCATTTGACTTCAGCACGTCTGGCAACTCAAAAGTTTTCACTGCTCTGCACGTGTCTGCAAATGACTGTCAAAGTGCCACAAGTGTTGATTTTGAGGTCACAAATAAATTTTAGTCAATAGATGAAATCACAAAGAAGGAACTTGCAAATAATGAGGATCATTATCTGTCTTATTTGCCCTAAGGCAGAGGCCTCATATATTGCTCACCTCATGCCAAGTCTATTAGTTTGCTAGGGTTGCCATAACAAAATACCACAGATGGGGTGGTGTAAACAACAGACATTTATTTTTCCACAGCTCTGGAGGCTGGATATCTGAGAGCAAGGTGTTCACAGGTTTGCTTTTCCTGAAGCCTCCCTCATCGCTTAGCAGACGGCCACCTTCTCACTGTGACCCCACATGGCCTTTCCTCTATCTGCGCATGTCTGTACTCACATTTCCTCTTCTTATAATGATACCAGTCATATTGGATTAGGGCCATCCCAATGACCTCATTTTAATTTAATTACCTCAATAAATTTTATCTCCAAATATAATCATATTATGAGTTACCAGGGATTAGGACTTCAATATATGAATGGCAGGGGGTTGTGGTGGGGCGGGGCTGGGGGAGGGGGAAGGCGGGGTCGGACAGTTCAGCCCATAATGCATTTCTTTATTTTTTGACAGGGTCTCACTCTGCTGCCCGGACTGGAGGGTAGTGGTACGATCAAGGATCACCACAGCCTCAAACTCCTGGGCCAAGTGATCTTCCCTCCTCATCCTCTTGAGTCGCTGGGACTACAGGTGCACACCACCATGCCCAACTAATTTTTAAAAATTTTCAGTATAGATAAGGTATTGACATGTTGCCCAGGCTGGTCTCTAACTCCTGGGCTCAAGAGATCCTCCTATCTTGGCCTCCCCAAAGTACTGGGATTACAGGCATGAGCCACCATGCCCAGCCCCATAACACATCTCTATTCATTGCTTTTCTTCATGCTTCATTTCCTTGAAGGCTTGGACTTCTCAAAAGCATTCTTCAAGTCATGCTTCTTGGGGGTGGGTGGGTGGGTGGGTGTGTGTGTGTGTGTGTGTGTGTGTGTCTCCTTCTGTTCTTTTAAAATGGCTTTTGAAATCCAAGCCAATCAGGACTTTCTCCCCTTTACTCCTCATTATAACAAGTTACGATATATAATTAGGATTGACTTTTAGAGACTGCTGTCCTTCCTGAGTCTTATAAAATTCCCTTTTGGAGCCTCTGGCCAGGGGATCAGATCCCTTATACAGTTTCAGTGCATCCTTAAATTTTATTAGGCAGGTATCAAGAATCCCACAGAATTCCATCCAAGCCTCCCTATCACGCCCCTCACCTGCCATTCTAGGCTTTCCTCTGACCCCACGCTCTGGAACACCTCTATGTGTCCCATATGTGAACACAAGGATTGTTATCCCAATTTCAGGCCTTTGTTCTCACCACCCTTTCCACCTAGAATCCTCTTCCTCTCCATCTCTTCCGGTTGAAATCCTCCCAACTTACCAACGCTTTGTCTAAATGTCAGCCCTTCTATGAAGTTCCCCCTGCATTTGAGACTTCATTCTCCCTCTCAAGAGCGACAACCACTCTCAGCTCTGTGAAGCTTACCACATTCTACCTCGAAATAGTTGTGTACACATCTGATATCCCTTGGTAAGTTGTAAGTGCCTTGGAACCTAGGGCCGTGTGATTCCTCATTGCATCCCCACACCACTGAGTATAGTCCCTAATAGGTTATTAGCAAGTGTTTTTAAAGCAGATATGCACTGCTATTAGAATTTGAATTTAAATTAGGTAAATACAGTTGAAATCCCTTAGGACTCTTCTATCTTGCTTTCCTGCCAATTTTGTGATAGCTATTAGAAAATCACCATCCACATCTGCCATCTGGCTGATTTAATGTCAATTCGCACAGGATGTCATATTTCTGCCTCTTCCCCCTTAGTCCTACCCAAATGTTCTCCAATATGCTTCCACTGCCCAGGCAGCACTTTACTCCTCCTTTGTATACAACTCACTCAGAAGTAGACCTGGAGGTGGAGGGAACACCAGAACAGAAGCAAAAGAAGTGAAACAGGCCAGAAAGGGCAGTCAATAAAAAGGACACAATACACTGTTGGTGGGAGCATAAATTACTTCAACCATTGTAGAAAGCAGTGTGTCAATACCTCAAAGAGCTAAAAACAGAACTACCATTCAACCCAGCAATCCTACTACTGGGTATATACCCAAAGGAATATAAATCATTCTACCATAAAGACACCTGCACACATATGTTCACTGAAGCACTATTCACAATAGCAAAGACATGGAATTAACCTAAATGTCCATCAATGGTGTAGTGGATAAAGAAAATATGGTACATATACACCATGAAATACTACACAGTCATAAAAAAGAATGAGATCAGGTCCTTTGCAGGAACATGGATGGAGCTGGAGGCTATTATCCTTAGCAAACTAATGCAGGAACAGAAAACCAAATACTGTGTGTTTTCACTTATAAGCGAGAACTAACTGATGAGATCACATGAACACAAAGATGAGAACAACAGACACTGGGGTCTACTTGAGGGTGGTGGGTGGGAGGAAGGAGAGGAACAGAAAAAAACAACTACTGAGTACTGGGCTTAGCACCTGGGTGACGAAATAATCTGTACAACAAACCTCCATGACACAAGTTTACCTATATAACAAACCTGCACGTTTATCCCTGAACTTAAAAGATTTTTTAAAAGGTTGCTAGGCAACCATGCTGATTGGCAGCACATGCCCCTGTTATTCCACCTGGTGGTGGAAGCAGCACCTACTCATTGGCTCTGGAGTCAGAATGGCTGGAAGCAGCAGCAAAGAGCACTTCACTGACGTAGGATTCCCATTAATCTAGATGCAAAAGCAAGTTTCTTCAGGTAAAACTTTGGGAAATGGTGCAAAACCATTGCTTCAAAACTATCTTACTCAAAGGTCAAGGTGATGGCAGCTTTTGGAGACAGTTAATTCCTATGTAGCAGTGCACATAGGCAAGAGGAAAGTTACCTTCCAGAGAAAGCCTTCTGGCACACGGATGCAGACATTGGCAGACAGACACATGCTAGAGCTGCTGGGCTGGAGCACAATGAAATGGCAAGATTCAAGGGCTATGGGCGAGAGCGTGCTGGTAAATGTGTAACAACTGCCCTTCTGGGGCAAGACACTCTGGTTTATGGTGTTTTATAAATACTACCAAATCCCACCATGGTGGATTCTAAGCTTCCAACTAGCTCACAGGACACTGAACTGGGAAGGACAACACAGCAGCATACTGTTAGCCCACACAGAGTATTTTCCCCATACAGACACAGGACACATAAACAATAGTAAAAGGTAGTAAGACAATTAGGAAGTGATGAGTTTTGAGTATGCATTACCTTTGTTTTTGAGATAATTTAATTATAATATTGCATAATTTAATGTTTACTAATTACCATTTAACAACTGGCTTGCAAAATTCCTGAAAATTTAACCAATGGCATTCATGAGCTAATCAAATATGAGAGGGCACTAAAATAGGTGTTCTTTTTGAAAATGTACCCTTTTGGCCTGGCATAGTCGCTCTTGCCTGTAATGCCAGCACTTTGGAAAGCCAAGGCAGGAGGATCACTTGAGCCCAGGAAGGAAGGAAGGGAGGGAGGGAGGAAGGGAGGGAAGAAGGGTGGATAAGGAAGGGAAGGAAGGGTGGGAAAGGGAAGGGAGGGAGGAAAGGGAGGCAGGCAGGCAGGCAGTCAAGAAGGAAGGCCTTTCTATGCTGTATTCCAACCATGCCTTCTATCCTACCTGTGAGGCAACAAGCAGAACCGTCGACAAGCCCAGGTTGCCTAAGAGCTAGTTAGAGATGGGTCCACAATTTTGCAACAGAAGAAGATGTACTCAAGTTCAGCCTCCCAAAGAATGGGGGTCTTCCTCCCCCAGTGGGGCTTGCAACACTCTCTGGGCCCCAAAGTTTCCAGAGGCTGGACAGGCTAACTTTCCAGACAACTCAGGTTTCTGACCACGTGGCCCCATGCAGACTGATTATTTCCCCACTGACAAAACTGTTTTGTTTTGTTTTTGTTGTTGTTTTCCACTTTCTCAATAAACAGAGAGAACCATAGGGGAAGGGAGGGTTCCTTTGCTAAAACACAGACACACACCAAGGGTTCTGTGGCACCCTGATCCCTGCTCACCTTTCCATGAGATGATGATAAACAGCCAAATACCTTCTGTTTTTGTTGCTTCTTGTTCTTTAAGTGTTCTCAACAGTGCCTATTTGTGCATCCATACCATGACACTGTGGAATTTGTCCCAAATCTTTTTAGGACAGTTGGTGATCACAAAGTGACCCATGTTGCATGACACTTCCAAGTATCAATAATATCTAGGAGTACTGTCTTGTATAAAAATTTGATATTCACTCTGGGTATCTTTCCCACTGTGGTTCTTTCTACTTTATACCTGGTGTCCTCCGTAAAATCTCTTTTTTGTTTTTTCAGATTATCTAGGCATTTGTCTCCCACTTCCTCATATTCAGTGAGAATCGCATGCCTGCCAGACACATTATTTCTTGTTTCATGAGATATACTTTATCCTTTGCCAGAAGCCCATTATTCTTATAGCTTAAGCCATAGCCAGAAACCCAAATCCTATTTTTCAGTACTTATCTATGTAACCAGATGATCATATCCTATATCCCCCTTTCACTTCCAAATTTAGCTTTCAAAGATAGTCCAGCTTCCCAGCCTCAGAATCACAACTTCCAAGGCTGATATGGAGGGTCCATGTAATCATTGTGTTCATCAAGCACCTTAAACTTAAACATATTGTGCCCCCACACTGATAGACAATGAATAGCATCTCCTCCTGTTGCTAGGCAACCATGCTGATTGGCAGCATATGCTCCTATTATTCCACCTGGTGGTGGAAGCAGCACCTATTCACTGGCTGTGGAGTCAGAATGGCTGGCAGCAGCAGCAAAGGGCACTTCACTGACGCAGGATTCCCATTAATCTAAAGGCAAAAGGGATTCCAGAATGGTATGAGAAGAATGTTCACCTCATCTGCTCTAGGTGAGAATCACAGTCTTTGATGACAGAACCATACTAGGAAGGATCCCACACAGGAGAGCACTTTAACCTATATACTAACCTAGACGTTTAAATAGAACAACTAGCAGCTAAAGTACAGAGCCACAGACATCTCCAATCACTGTGGCTACACAAGAAAAGCCATCAGACTAACATGTTTCTTTAGCACAAGACCTGGAACCAAGTGCTCCGTAAATGTTTGGTGAATAAGTGAATGAAATTTCTCTGTATCCCAAGTATTTGTGTTGAAGTACATTCCAGTTTCTGGAATCTCCTGGGTTTTAGTTGGTCTGTAATCATATTTTACAAGTGATCAAATGTGCATATGTTTTGCCTAAATACTGCTGCATTTCTTCCCTCAACCCCCATTCACTTTTCAGTCAATTCTAAAGTAAGCATCCATCTCAAATGGTCCACTAGAACAGCTCTCACTAAGGTTACTAATGACCTCCATGGTGCTAAATTCAACTGCATTTTCATTCTCATCTTACTTGACTCCTCTGTCCCAGTCTACTCTCTTCTCTTCGCTTCCATGAGCCTCATTTTTTTTTTCCTGCATAACTGGAAATTCCTTCTTGTCTTTTATTGGCTGATACCTCCCAACTCTAAAGGCCAGTATTATTTAAGACTCTGTCCTAGGCCCTCTTCCACTCCTATTATATTCCTACTTCCAGGCAGTTGCAGCATCTTACATACCATCTACATGCCAATGGATCCCAAGTCTCCTTCCTTTAAGCTCCAGCTTAGCTCCCTGTAAGACCAGTAAGACCAGACGTGTACTTCACATCACCACTTGGATGTCTCAATGACATTCAAATTCAACTTGCCTAAACCTCAATACATAATTCATTTATGTAACATACTTACTGAGTACCTACTGTGTGCCAGGCACTGTTCCGGAATTCAGAGACATCAGTGAGTAAGACTGTGCCCCGACCTTACGGGGCATAAAAACACCCTCTATTCCCCCACTCCCAATTTGATCCTTTCTCAGTATTCCTCACCTCCCTGTGGGGCACAGCTGTTCAAGCAGGTGCAAAACCCAACTTCTGCAATCACCTTTAACAAGTCTTTGTCTCAGTCTTCCCACCCTCAGCCACATCCATCCTAATACTGCCAATTTTATCTCTTAAATACATCTGATGTTGGTCCAAGTCTCAAGTCTGTTTATCTCCTCTATTCCCTCCCTATTCATCTTGCATGACTTGCTTCAATGGCTTTTTTTTTTTTTTTTTTGAGATAGAGTCTCACTTTGTCACCCAGGCTGGAGTGCAGTGCAAAATCTCAGCTCACTGAAACCTTTACCTCCTGGGTGCAAGCAATTCTCGTGCCTCAGCCACACAACTAGCTGGGATAACAGGTGTGTGCCACCATGCCTAGCTAATTAATGTATTTTTAGTAGAGATGGCATTTCCCCATGTTGGCCAGGCTGGTCTTGAACTCCTGACCTCAAGTAATCTGCCTGTCTCAGCCTCCCAAAGTGATGGGATTACAGGAGTGAGCCACTGTGCCCAGCCTGACTTCTAACTGGTGTTTCAATGTTCACTCTAGTGTGCCTCTTCACACAGCAGCCACAGTGGTCTTTTCAAAAGGTACATTTGATCATGGGACTCTTCTTCCTCATTCATACCCCCAGGTTAAAACCTCTCATTCCCTTCTATTTATTCCTTAGATGTAAGACAAAATTCTCAGCAATGGCCTACAAATTCTTGCTTACTGTTCAGCCTCATCTTGAACAATATATGCCCTCATTGTTCTATCCACACTTACCTTTTCTCTGCCCCAACACTGTACCTATCTATCTGCTGTTTCTTTTACTGGGAAATTCCTACACACACACACACCCGCACACACATATACACACACACACACGCACACCTTCCTGGTAAAATTCTATTTCTTATGCAGTCACAGCAGGTAAGACTTCCCTAACTTTCCATGTGTTCATTCAGTTTACAACTATATTGTTTGCTCTGAACTATTTCCAAGGATATCTGTTAACCAATGAATGTTATCAAAAGTCAGCATAAGATACTTCTAGATAATCTTTTATTTCATTTGTTCTTTTAAAAAAAGATTGCCTACCATGTTCACCTTGAGCTTCTTCGAAAATTTTAAGCTCTTTTTCCCCTGTGGTTTTAAATCTTTTTCATCTTTATTTTACCCTCCTTATGGATTTTTTAGTGTTTATTGTCCTTAGCCTTAAATCTGCTTTTGTAAGTGAAGGCATATACAAATAAAATAAATATATGAAAATATCTGATGGAAGTGGGCACACAATAGATGTTTAATTAATCAATTCATTAGAAGAAAGAAAACTTGGTCTCAAATCACCTCTCACACTAACTTCACTAGAAAGATCAATTTATCTTTAAAATAAGAAGACTAGAGACTGCAGTTTGGAGGCCTACAGGTTAATGTGTCCCACAAACATGTTTTGTTGGGACAGCACAGTGTCTGAATAAACTTTAAAACCTGATGCCTTTAGGCTGGGTTTATACTTTCTAGTTTGTGTAGTCACTATCACTTACCCCTGATAAGGTCATATGGATATCGTTGGCCTTGGAAGGTATTTGGATTTGAGGATCTAAAGGATGATATGATCTTGAAGGTCTAACTGTGAAAACCATGTATGTCTTTGTTGTGTGAGAAAAATTTATGAAATGATGGGAGAAAACTGGATTTAGCTAACATCGAAATGCAAAGCAAAGAATAACAGGTAAAACTCAGTCAATGTCCAGGTACTCTCAACAACAGAGAATATTCTGGAAAATTTATTTACAAAAGAGAAAAGAATAGTTTAATGTTTATAACATCTGGAGATCAGAATTCTGACATAGAAATTAAAACAAACATGTTAAAACGGTCTCATCATAATAAGCTCAGAACTGCAGGTTAGTTGCTCGTGTAACACAAGACACAGCACAATCTGCCAGTCCTGGCAGCCTCTGCTCACTAACCAGGCTCAGGATAAACACCAGAAGGAAATGGAGATATATCTGACAATGAAACACAGATCTTTCACCCCATCCCCACTAACCTTCACTTTTGTGAATGAATTTTTTTATTTTATTAAAAGTCCACTGCCTTCATGGAAAAGCCACTTTAGAAAAACCCTAGTTCCTGGCCGGGCATGGTGGCTCACGCCTGTAATCCCAGCACTTTGGGAGGCCAAGGTGGTCGGATCACTTGAGGTCAGGAGTTCGAGACCAGCCTGGCCAACAAGGTAAAACCCTGCCTCTACTAAAAATACAAAAATTAGCCAGGTGCAGTAGCACGTGCCTGTGATCCCAGCTACTGAGGAGGCTGAAGAAGGAAGGAGAATCGCTTGAACCCAGGAGGCGGGGGTTGCAGTCAGCCAAGATTGTGCCATTGCATTCCATCTCAAAAAAAAAAAAAAAAGAAAAAGAAAAACCCTACTTCCTCAAATTATTAAGGCTTCCTATATTTTATGTCTCCCAGACAAGTTTTTAAATACATAATATACTTCTAAAGACTGAGAAACAACCTTAATATCAAAATTTTTTCATATACTGAATAGCCAACTATAAAACCTTTGATATAATTTTTATTTTACTTATAATCCTTAAATTTCACATTGTATTTCTCAAAAGGTGAAAAAATGATCTAAAACCTTGTCCAATCCTATTCTCCAAATAGGAAATATTATAAATACGGATGTGCAAATTTCTAATAACTGAATTATCTAATTATGTTGTGTTTCACTGATGCAAATACATAGTATCTTCCAACATCATTTATTTTCCAGATACAGGAATAGAGGTCTGACCCTCTTGAATAAATGAGTCACCACATTAAGACCACAGTCATCTGTGAGGAAACAGTGTGCCAATTAGACATGTCAATTAAGACTCAAATCTCACCTGGATCTATCTAGAGCAGCTTTTGGGAGATGATTTTTCTCCAAAACAGTTATACAGATGCTTTGAAAAAGGTGGTCATGAAGGGAAAACTTATTTCATTACTTTACAAATTTTTATGAGCTAAAAAAGACATTCTCCTAAAGTTTCACAAGCTTTTTTTGTTTTTTCTCTCTGAAACAGAATTTCATTCTTGTTGCCTAGGCTGCAGTCCAATGGCGTGGTCTCGGCTCACCGCAACCTCTGCCTCTTGGGTTCAAGTGATTCTTGTGCCTCAGCCTCCCAAGTAGCTTGGATTACAGGCACCCGCCACCATGCCTGGCTAATTTTTTCTGTATTTTTAGTAGAGACAGGGTTTCACCATGTTGGCCAGGCTAGTCTTGAACTCCTGACCTCAGGTGATCAGCCCACCTCAGCCTCCCAAAGTTCTGGCATTACAGGTGTAAGCCACTGTGCCCAGCCATAAAGTTTTATAAGCTTTTATATTCCAAATAAATTAAAGAAAATAAGTAAGGAATAACTTCGTAGAGATTCGATAGAAAATAAATAGAAAAATAAAGCAACATGTCTAATGAACATATAAAAATATACTAACCTCATTAACAATGAAAGCAAATCCAAAACAGTAGTCAGATAAAAATTTTTGCCTATCAAAAAGGCTAAGATAAATACAAGCAGACACAAACACACACACATATATACACATGCACACCATGCACATATGATGAAATGAACCAGCATTAGAATATGAGCATTCATGAACAGTGGTGGGTTGGTATAACCATTCTGTGTGTACTTTGTCAATATACATCAAGACCTTTAAAATATTCATGCTCCTTGATCTAGGAATTATACTTCTACATATATATCCTAAGGAAATAATCAAATACACAGCCAGAGATTTATGTTCAATACTATATACCACAATGCCATTTACAATAATGAAAAGCTGGAACAGCCTAAATGTTCAATGTCCAAAGGATGGTTATATAAATTATTGTACAATCACAGAGGATCTATCATGTAGCCATTAAAAAGCTTGTTTGTGAGAGATACGTACTAATGTGGTAAATATTTGACAATAAAATATTAAGTGGAAAAAGTAGGAGACCAAATTCTATGTAATGGTAGGATCCAATTCTGTTTAAAAGTATATTTATACATGTTCTGCTTGTTGAACTAGATGAACGTTATATGGGTCTGTTTAGTTCGTGAAAACTCAACAATCTGTACCTGTATGTTATCTATTATTTTTCTATATCCATGATATACATTAAGAAGCCATTTGTTAATGGTTGATTTATGTTTTATACATATACCCAGTCCAAAAAAACGGGAAAAAATATGAACAGAAAATCATTTTAATCTTCCCAGTATTTGCCTTGGTAATTTACTGGAGTTGGAGGAAGGCTCATATGGAAAGCAAAAGGGCTCCAAGACCAAGCTTCACTACTTATTGGCTGGGTTGCCTAGGGCTACATGACCTCTTTGAGTTTCATTCTCCTTATCTGTAAAAGCGGGTTACTGTGATTCAGGAATTAAATAAAACGATTTATACGAATTTTTTTAGAAGGCTGTCTGGTCCATTATTATGAGTAATTGAAGACATATAACACTTCTGTGTTCAAACTATCAGATTTGTTATTACAGCCTTAGAACTACCATACAACGGGCCTTAAGTTCTTGTCAAGAATGTGGTTACTGAAAGCAATCACTAAAAACACAAAGTATACTGTACTACAGCATCAACCTCCTGTCCTGCAACGATCTCTGCTGTGCAGCAGCTGCTATCCTTTCCATACCCCCTTATGTGGACTCCCCAAGCTCTTTCCCTGCAGCACCCAGTAGAGTTCCAGGGCTGGCCTGGGAGCACCTTGAGGCATAAACCTCTCATATCCCTGATAAAATAAGTAAATCTGAAACCTGAAAGGAACCAAATTGCCTTAATTTGCTTCCAGATTCAATAAAATTGCTTCCTTTTGTGGTGGATTGGCTGGGTGATTGCTTGGACAATGGATTCAGAGAAGAGATAACTGAAACCAAAAGTTTCCACAGTTATTTTGTTAATGAAATAATCTTATGAGATATCAGCTGTCAGTACTATTTCCTTCCTTTGTTATGCTTTTGCCTACTTTCTAACATTTTGAAAGACATTCTGGATTCCATCCAAGCCTGGAAACTTCATTGCTAAATTAATAGTAACCTCTGATTCTAAAGGTCGAGAATGAGTTGAGGTTAGCTTCTACTCAATAAATGTTCAAGGCCCAGATCTTTCTCCCCGGATGTTATTACCCCTGGGTCACCACCCCTTCCCCTCCTGCTCCCTCACCATCAGGTTGACATGAGACTGGTACAATTTCTCTAAGACATACTATCCCCTCAGAAGAGCTCAGACTTCCATAACTGTCACCTTGGGAGGGTTTTAATGCAGCTGGAAAAAGAGAAAGATGTGTTGAAGTTTCTACTAGACTTACTCTGACCATAAATCCCAAATCCTCCTGTGTTTCCTTTAAGTGGTAGGTAAAACATTTTTAGGTAAGTGAACTTATTAAGACAAATATCAGTTGTCAAGATTGTTTGAAGGGCCTGGAAGAATACAAGCCATCTCTTTCCTCTTAAAGCAGACTGGCTTTCTCCCGCTTCTGTCAAACTCACAAGTAAAACCCCCATCTAGAGCTAACTGATTTCTTATTTGGAATATCTATTTTATTTTATTAGTCTCTATCTTCAACATACCTAGTCAAATGAAAATTATTTTTCATGTATTAAAATAAAGTTAAATGTTTTCTAATCATAAATTTAATGTCTACTCATTCTAAAATTTTGAAAACATTTTTAAACATTCTAGAAAAAAGATAAAATTATTTGAAATATCATCCAGAAATCACTGGTGTCAACATTCTAGTCCAAACACATCTATAAAATCATAACATTTAACAATGAACATTTGTCCACTACTTCCCTGGTAATCAAAAAGCTGGTGACTTTCTGAAACTAAAAAGTTACAAATGAGGCTATGAGTAAACTGGTAACATCATCAGACTGTTTCAGGGATCCGCAGAACACTAGGCCACTGTGACAAACAGAGAGAACTTGCAAGACATCCGTATCTCTTTAAATAAAACTGACATGTACATCATGATGTCAAAATACTATATTATCATTATATTTACTATATAACAAATTATATGTAATTACTAATACATTAAGTATTAGTATAGTTTTAAGACTTAAAATACAATTTGATTTACTGTATTTTACACACTCCATACATTTTCATAAAGCAAAAATTAAATTTATGCCTATAAACTTATTAAGAGATACTTTTTTAAATTAACATCAATCACCTCGCATACTTATAATTTTGTGGTGAGAACATTTAAAATCTGCTAACAGCAGTTTTCAAGGATACAATAATTATTAGTTACAGTCACCACGCTGTATAGTAGATCTCCAGAATTCATTTATCCTGTCTAACTGGAACTTTGTACCCATTAACCAACATCTTCCACTCTCCCCGACAATCCCTTGGCAACCCCCATTCTATTCTCTGCTTCTGAGTTTGAATATTTTAGGGTACATATATAAATGAGTTCATAGAGTATTTGTCTTTCTGTGTCTGGCTCATTTACTTAGCATAATGAGGGACACATTTCCTAGCTCAGTGATTCTCAAAGTGTGGTCTACAGAACACTTTTAAAGAAATCAATTAGGGGACTTCTTAGTAATGCACATTTTCAACCCTTACCAAAAATCTAAGAAGCAGAATTCCCAGCAGAATGTGGCAGTGGCAGAGAGAAGACCCAGGGAATCTGCATGTTTAACAGGCATTCAAAGAACTCTTGGCTGGGTGTAGTGGCTCACTTCTGTAATCCCAGCACTTTGGGAGGCCCAGGCGGGAGGAGGATCACAAGGTCAAGAGATTGAGACCATCCTGGCCAACGTGGTGAAACCCCATCTCTACTAAAAACACAAAAATTAGCTGGGTGTGGTGGTGTGCACCTGTCATCCCCACTACTCAGGAGGGCTGAAGCAGGAGAATCGCTTGAACCCAGGAGGTGGAGGTTGCAGTGAGCCGAGATTGCACCACTACACTGCAGCCTGGGCGACAGAGAAGACTCCATCTCAAAAAAAAAAAAAAAAAAAAAAAAAAAAAAAAAAAAAAATCTTTAAAGTGCTAAAGTTGGAGAACCACTGCTTTGTTTCTTAGTAAACAACCACCAACCAGGATTGTCTCCAGAATCAAAACTCAAAGAACCATTTATACTTTTTGGTGTCACTGCACAGACATGGCCAGAAATAAGTGCACACTGAAAGGATTTATTGAAGACAACGACTTTCTTCTAAATTGAATATAATAAATAATGTGATGTGATAAGAATCATATCATTGCAAACCTAGTTTTCTCTCTCAAAATAGAAAAGCTGCTCCCTTGCTAGAAAGAAGGCAAGTTTAGCCTTGGTCATAGTGGATATAAGAGGGGTGGGTACCAAGTTGGAGATAAGATAGGACACCACTGGTATTAAAATTGTGACAGCTGCCCTGAGCCAGAAACACATTTACATCCTGACCACCAACCTGTTAGAATAACCATGTAAAGCTTTGTGCAGGAGATTTAATGAAGGGGGAAACCATGATGTTTAGTGGCACAACACGGAAATTTAATGAGACCTTCTTGAGGCTGTACTCAAATTTGATGTGTAAATTTGGGGAGAATAGACTCCTGAGGACTAACTATACCCTCCAGAGAAGTAAGTGTTATGTGAGTTCACAAAACTTAAATCTAAAAAGCTCCACTTAGAAGTAATGAGCACGGGTGCGGTGGGTCCCGCCTATAATCCCAGCACTTTGGGAGGCAGAGGTGGGTGGATCACTTGAGGTCAGGACTTTGAGATCAGCCTGGTCAACATGGTGAAATCCTGTCTCTACTAAAGATACAAAAATTAGCTGGGTGTGGTGGCAGGTGCCTGTAATCCCAGCTACTGGGGAGGCTGAGGCAGGAGAATCACTTGAACCCAGGAGGCAGAGGTTGCTGTGAGCTGAGATTATGCCACTCTGCACTCCTGCTTGGGGAATGGAGCAAGACTCTGTCTCAAAAAATATATATATATATTGGAAATTACTAGTTTCCCCGTAACATCCACAGATAACTGTTCCCTTGAAATTTGGAGTCCTTTATGGATGCCAAGATAATGATGAACCTGGTCGGACTGGTTTAAGGCTTCAGCACCACACAGTAGCCAAGCCAGACCTCTAGGGATTTGATGGCTACAGTAGGACTGGAGATCAAACAGGGGCTGGAACTCCTAGATGAACCTACTGTCTCCAGAAACTTGAGAAACCCTTATTGCAGGGGAATGGAGAAAAACCTGTGGCAAACTAGACCAGTGGCCCTATAGTAGCGGTAGCAGTAATTCTTATTGATCAATAAATTAATTAATAAACCATAAGAATAAGAAGAAACCATAAGAAAAAACTATGGTTTTTTTTCTACAGAGAAGTACTAGGCATGTGGAGGATAGTAGGTAAACAGTGACTGGGACTCCCAGGCCAAATTTCTAACCTTACTAAGCCCAGAGGAGGAAGAACACTCTGAAACTGTGTTCTCCTTGGAAGACATACTGTCTTTGGTCCTTTGCCAAGGGATAGAGAAGCCAAGTCCAGTTCAAGGAAGGGTGATATAAGTCAGGAATGGATATACTACATTGGATTACATCAGGACCATTAAGGAGCCCTCTGACTTCTTCCTTTGATGGTGTTATTCTGGGCTGAGAAGAAAAAGGAGAGGATGCCCATCTTGTAAGTAAGGTCTTAGGAAGCCAGCTGTACTATAGCTATGCCTCTGTCTCTTGAAAATGAATCCCTGACTGACAAAATTCTAGCAGGTGCACAGCAGTAGGTTGCCAGGTCATGGCTGAGTTGGCTTCCAATGTGGCAAGCTGAGCCAAAAATGGGGATCTTCAGCCACTCACGCCTGGTGTTTTGTAGACTGGGATGTGAGTAAAGAATCCACTGAAGACTCTGACACTGGCTAAGCTTTGGGTGTTTGATATGGCTCCAGGCTGTTTTGGTTTGGGATGACAGAGCTAACCAGTACCTTCGTGACCCCATAATCCCTTTACCAAAGCCCTTGGAGGGACAATCTGTCATGCTTGCTCCCTGAGAAGTAAAAAATCCCAGTCTCCAGGTATGTTATTAAAAACAACAACAACAAAAACACCTATGGACTTCCTTGTAGTTCTACCTGGCAGTGCCTCCAGTCCACTTGCAAAATACAATTACAAGACAAACTGTGACAAGAGTTAAACAACTCACAGAAAGAGAAAACAAGCTACAAATAACAAGAATCTCTGCATTACATGGCAAATACTGGGAGCTCTCAGAGGGAGCTCTCAAAAGACTGACAAGGGGAAAGAACAGCAGGAGAAAATTGACCAATGTGAGAAAGACCTTCACCTAACCCAACCCCTGCCAAAGAAATCCTGTCATTTTATTCCCTTACCTAGGATCAGTCTTGACCATGAACACTCATAATCCATTATTTCAGGGATTACACTCCTGATTCTCTAGACCTCTCAGACACTTTCCAACAGCTGATCCTAATCTGTAAAGAAAACAAGTTCTCAACTGTAATATTATTTTGGCCTTCAAATCTGATTCAGTTTACCCCCTCCCAAAGACAGATGAACCTCCAGGCCTTCACGTATGGTCCCCCCTGCAGAGAATGCTCTTCCTTCTAGCTGTTCCTCTGGCCAACAAGCCACATCATACTTGCTTTTCCTCAGGGAAGAGTTCCCTAATCCCCTCAACCAGGTTACAAACTCCATTAAATATTCCCTCAAAACCTCACACTCCTCCTGCTGAGCACCTACCAGGCTGTAATCAAATAATTATTTGAGTATAATCATGAGCCATATAAAGACATTTTGGCCAGTGATGGACATCACATATGGCAATGATCCCCTAAGATAATATCATATGTTTACTGTACCTTTTCTACATTCAGATATGTTTAGATATACAAATATTTACCATTATGTTACCATTGCCTCTGGTATTCAGTCAATAATATTCTGTGCAGGTTTATGGCTTAGGAGCAACAAGGCTAGACTATACAGCCTAGGTGTTTCGTAGGCTACACCATCTAAGTTTGTAAGTGCAGTACACTCTGATGTTCACAAAATGACAAAATTGCTAATGACACATTTCTCAGAATGTATCACCATTGTTAAGCAATGTGTGGCTGTGATTATTTGTTCAATCTCTAAATCTCTCAAAGTCTCTCAAAAAAACTTCATGAGGCACTGACTGTGTTTGCCTTGTTCACTGTTACTGTTCTCCCAGTGCTGAGCACATAATAGGTGCTCAATAATATCTACTTAATGATAGTGGAACACCTAAATATTGAAATCAATGTAAGTTATTGTAAGGTACTTTTACTTATTAAAACTTATTAAAACTATGCAAACTTAACCTCAACTACTACTTTTTAAGATAATTATGGCTTAAAATGTTTAACAGATAAACCTTTAATTTTTCATTCCGCTATAGTTTATGAAACATTGAACCAAAAAAAGGTGAGAAGTTCAATTTAGTATTTACCTAAAGTAAAATGAATCATTTTGTAAACTGGGTCTGCAATTTAAAATGGTAACTAAGTAGTTCTATAGTGACCATGGCTTCAGTTAAATAATATCCAATCAAGGCAAGATATAAGTATTAAACATTCATGAACTGCTCAGAATATTATGAATTAATCAGCACTTCCTCATTTAAATGTTTAATATTTAATGCTAGTGCTTCCACAGTCTCTTGGAATTATTACACTTTACTATGTCTCTTACAACTGAATAACAATAGAGTTGCTACATACTTTCTTAGAATTCTGGTTATGGAATCCACAGTGATCTGTATATTGGAGGAGAACATGATTGTAATGCATTAAGCTTTTGATGAAATTCTCAACACATTTGTCTCAGATGCAAAAAGATAATAAAAAACACTCATGATAAGCAGAAGTAAGTGCTTTTGCAATGTGATTGCCTTTCATCCATGATGAATGATTTGTAGCAGCTTACTAAAAATCTGGTTTTCATGAACTCCCCTAGACAAATGTAAGTGGTATGCTAAAGGCATTTTAGGCAGTACAAAGTATTAGTGTTGGAATGTTAGTCTAGTAAATCTTCTAAACACTAGCTGTGGAAATAATAGGATAATATCCCCCCAAATGAATTCACCCATTCCAAGTCCTCTCAGGCATCTTAAAACTAATGTTGGCATTTAAAAATTCAACAGCAGCCATAATGCTTTATTCTTACATATATCTCATCATTCAAAAGTCTCAAGGAAATTAACTGTGACTCATTATGCCTTACAATATATTCAGTTATTTTCACCCTAGCAGGGAAGTACCTTTGTGCATCAGATACAAAACAGTGGTGACTGTTACAGGTTGAATTGTGGTTCCCTTCAAAGCAATCATATGCTTAAGTCTTAATCCTCAATACTCAGAATGTGATGTTAGTTGGAGATAGGGTCTTTACAGAGGTAAACACGTTAAAGTGAGGTCATTAGGGTGGATCCTAATTCAATAAGACTGATATCCCTAGAAAAAGACAAATGTTAGATCTAATGACAGACATGCATAAAAGGAATGCAATATGAAGAAACATATGGAAAAGATAGCCATCTACAAGCCAAGGAAAAAGGCCTGGAATAGATCACTCCCTCATTTATTGTCTCACAGCTCTAGAAGTAATCCCTCTGGGGATTTCGGACTTCTATCCTCTAGAGCTGTGAACCAATAAATTTCTGTTATTTAAGCCACCCAGTTTGTAATACTTTGTTACAGCAGTCCCAGCAAGTGACATAGTAAAATGTTGTGTGTTACAACATAAATATTCCATTCATAAAATACAAAAATTATATTTCCCAGTACAGCTGCAATCTGACTCTAGTGCATATATGAGAAATTATCTTATATTATTAAATATTACCCCTTACAATGTCAATCATGCTTAGGAGAATTATAGCTGCAATGGCATTTGTTCCTCTGAAATGTCTAACTTTTTCACACTGATACAGATTTTTAGTATGAAATGATCTTTTGCCTTCTTTAAAATAAGCCAATTTCTGTCTATATATATAGCAAAACTACAACAAAGAAAAAGGTATAAAACATAATCATTTTCATCAGATGAATAACACTACTTTTGTTTCAGTAATGAAAATTCAGAACAGATAAACAAAGGCACAACAAGCATATTTACAAATACATTGATGTCCAGCACTGTTAGTGCCTATAACCATTATAATCATTAATGCAATAAGAATATTCAATACAACACGTGAAACATCTGTAAACATTTAATACCTACTTGTATTTTGTTTAGATGCCTTGTGCTACATTTTCGTAACTAGAATCACATTCTAGGTGCTGGTGAACACACACACACATGCACACACACATATACTTTCATTATATAATCAGTATACTTATGTATGTCTATTTTTCATCCTATCTCAATTCATCTTTTAAAAATAATTTGGGGCCGAGCATGGTGACTCACGCCTGTAATCCCAGCACTTTGGGAGGCCAAGGCGGGTGGATCACCTGAGGTCAATAGATGGAGACCATCCCGGCCAACACGGTGAAACCCCGTCTCTACTAAAAATACAAAAATTAGCTGGGCGTGGTGGCATACACCTGTAGTCCCAGCTACTTGGGAGGCTGAGGCAGGAGAATCACTTGAACCTGGGAGGCGGAGGTTGCAGTGAGCTGAGATGGTGCCACTACACTCCAGTTTGGCAACAGGGTGAGACTCCATCTCAAATAATAATAATAATTTGGGGATTTCACATCAGGCTTGCATAAATTAAAATATACAATTCAAGCCAGGCAATGTGGTTGATGTCTGTAATCCTGGCATTTTGTGAGGCCTGGGTGGGCAGATTACTTAAGCCCAGGAATTTGAGACCAGCCTGGGCAATACGGTGAAATCCCATCTCTACCAAAAATACAAAAAATTAACCAGGCGTGGTGGTGCATGCCTGTAGTCCCAGCTACTCGGGAGACTAAGGTTGGAGAATCAACTGAGCCTGGGCAGAAAATACTGCAATGAGCCTTGACCCTTGATTGCACCACTGTATTTCAGCTTGGGTGATAGAATGAGACATTGTCTCAAAAAAAAAAATAAAAACCTCATATACATATATGTACACACACACACATATATGTGTACACACACATATATGTGTATACACGCAATTTCATTTTTAGTTTAAAAAGTTTTAATTCTCAAAAACATATGGGTGAAAAATCTAGAATGGGAGTATTATTTACAATAACAAATCTCTACTGAGAGAAAAGTAATTTCCCCAAGATCACATCAAGTTCAAAAGTCAAATCTGGATCAGCCTGTTGCTATGGACTAAATGTTTGTGCCTCCATCTCCAAATCTGCATGTTAAAATCCTAGTCCCCATCCAAATTTGGATTAAAACTTTGAACTTAAAAAAAAAAAAAAAAAAAAAAAAAAGCCCTAATCCCCAACATGATGGTATTTAGAGGTGGGGACTTTGGGAGGTAATTAGGTCATAAAGGAGGAGCTCTCACGAATGAGATTAGTGCTCTTAAAGGAAGAGGACACAAGAGAGCTTCCTTTTTCTCTCTCTCTTCCCCACACCCCCCAACCCCTGTCACCAGACACCAGAGCCGCCAGCACCTTGATCTTCTGCTTCCCAGTCTCCAGAACTGTGAGAAATACATTTTTGTTTAAGCCATCTAGTCTACAGTAATTTATTATAGCAGCAGGAACTAAGATGCCTGTTCAAATGTGAGGAAAAGAGATAATGATATCCTAGATTACAACCCTTCCTTTCATAATTGGTAGAAAATTAACTGGTATGGTTTCTCAAGAATGGAAACTCAAAAAGAACAGTTTCCTTCCTACTCTACACCTCTCACATACTCTATACTCAACATTTAATTACAAGATGCATAGTTTGTGCCTGGAAGTTCAGTGGACTGAATTTATATTTCTGTGTCAAAATGCCAAAGAAAGCAATTTACATCAAGCTTATAGCACGTATATCTTAAAGGAAACCATGTTGTCTGTTTAGTTTTGTCAGGTTGCCATAATAAAATGCCACAAACAGGGCAACTTACAAACAATATAAATTTCTTTTTCACAGTTCCGGGGGCTGGGAAGTTCCAGAGTTTTGGTGCCTGGTGAAGGCCCATTTCCTGGTTTATAGATGGGGCCTTCTCTCTGTGTTCTCACATGATGGAAGGGCTAGCTAGCTCTCCGGGGTATCTTTTATAAAGGCACTAATCCTTTATAAAGGCACTAATCCTTTCATGAAGGTTCCACACTCATGACCTAATCAACTCAAAGGCCCTACCTCCTAATACCATCACTTTGGGGATCAGGATTTTAACACACGAATTTGGGGAGGACATAAACATTCACACCACAGCACAGTTTCTACAGACATAGTCACAGTTATAATAATTAACACATTATAATATAATGAGATTGTATATTCTAAAATAAAATTTCAAGAAATGTATAAATATAAAACTAAATTGATTCATGATACACTAAGATTATGAAAAAAAATCAGCAATATGAATTTAGTTATCCAAAAAGGTATATAAAACACTAAACCTAGATACGTTTATTTAAAGTGGTTCCTCAGCATGTGCCCATATTTATGCAAATATAGAAACTTAAGATAAATACCAAACATTTCAAGCATCAATCAAATATGACTAAGTGATTTTAATATCATCTTATCTAGTTATACATGTATTTTCTAGCCTTCTACTACCAGAATAAAATTCTAAATCTTTTAATTTTTTTACTGAAAGACATTTTATAAACAATTTTGACTTTTAAGGAACAGTTGTGATGAAGACATTTCCTTTCCAATATTGGATCATACCATGATCTATTTCTTTTTCCTTGTTAAGATACTACTGAAACATTACTGAAAATTTGTATAAATACTATTGAAATGTTGTTCAGCAAAAAAAGAATCTCCAGTGCTTTGTCACTACGACTACAGCTGTTTTTTGACGTCGTAGTTGTTTGTTTTTTGAGACGAAGTCTCGCTCTGTCGTCCAGGCTGGAGTGCAGTGGCACAGTAGCACAGTATCGGCTCACTGCAACCTCTGCCTCCCTGGTTCAAGCGATTCCCCTATCTCAGCCTCCCGAGTAATTGGGATTACAGGCGCCTGCCACCACACCCAGCTAATTTTTTGTATTTTTAGTAGAGACAGGGTTTCACCATGTTTTTTAAATGAGTGGGTCCCCCAGTCCTCTCAAATCTACTAGCAATCAGATCTACTAGAAATCTGACACCACTTGCACCAACTGCTTTATCAGTTTTCCAACTGCTAATAGTCGAGCACATTTACAAATTCATAAACAAATCACATATATATCAAGATACTGTCTTTGAATTATACTGAAACAAAATAGGAAGGAATAATATTCTAGAGATACAATATTTTGGAAGGGAAATAACAAATCACATATATATCAAGATACTGTCTTTGAATTATACTGAAACAAAATAGGAAGGAATAATATTCTAGAGATACAATATTTTGGAAGGGAAATAAATACTACTTTAATTTAAATCCTATGACTGTCTTATCATTATGGAATGACTAGTTTGTATATTGCACATATCACCAAATCAGTCCTAACAAGGCACCTTGACTGGGGGGGAGGAATGTTCATCTCCACTTTTTTCTACAGAACCCTGCTTTAAGACCTTCCTTTCACCCTAGTATGCCACCCCTCAGTGCAGCTGAGTTAGCCTGAACTTTTTAAATCAAATCTTCCAACACCCATTGCCATGAAAACATTTTCATTATGTCTTTTGTGCTGATATGATTTAGCTCTCACATTTCTAGCCTTTTGTTTTGTTTTGTTTTTTTGTTTTTATAATACAGTGTCCCGTTCTTTCACCCAGGCTGGAGTGCAGTGGCACAATCTAGGCTCATTGCAATCTCCACCTCCCAGGTTCAAGCAATTCTTGTGCCTCAACCTCCCAAGAAGTTGGGATTACAGGCACATACCACAGTGCCTGGCTAATTTTTGTATTTTTAGTAGACACAGGGTTTTGCCATGTTGGCCAGCCTGCTCTGGAACTCCTGACCTCAGGTGATCCACCCGTCTTGGCCTCCCAAAGTGCTGGAATTACAGGCGTGAGTCACTGCGCCCGACCCTCTGGACCATCTTTGGCTTTTGAGCCCTTAAATAAAAAACTCTGATGAACTAATATTCAGACATTCAGTTATCAGTTCTTATTTTGGATAGTCAAACATCTTTTCATTGTCAAGTTAGTCCTCAATAAAATAATTTAGTCTGGGTGTTATTGATATTTATTGCTTTTTAGGGCTTACGTATCCAGTGGTTTTGCTGTCATTCCATTTTGTTTTGATTTTGTTAATTATCTGGTGAACTTTAAGGCAGGAAATGGGTGAGCCCAAGGATCAGTGAGAACCTTCAGTCTGATTCTTTGTGTCACCCTTCAGTCTACCACGTCAGGAAATGGGAAAATGACAGAATGTTAGCTCCATACAACTCCCTATGATTCCTGACATTGCAGATACACTATGCAATATTACTTTTTAAATAACTTTACTTAAATTTATTCTAATATGCTATATTTTAGGTATTTACTTATGAGCTAACAACTTTCATTTCCAGTTTCCAACTGAAATATTTATGTCTCCTGATGCATTTTTATAAACCCTGCTTTAAACCTTAAACACACACACACACACATACACAGTCAGTCAGTCTCTCTCTCTCTCTCTTTCTGGATGTAAACTTGACACTAAAAGAAAATCTCTGGGGTCTTGACATATGTCACTGCAAATGACCTTAAATGTATAAATCTGTATGAAGTAAATGGAGACATGAAGAAGTAGTATCTTTCCATGTCTTTACATTATGGAGATGCACACTCAAAAAACCAAATTGCCTGTTTATATGCAAAAGGTCAGGAAATTACATTTAAAATTGTTTAAGCAAAAGGATGCTGAAAAATACATCTAACACTCACAGAGGATGAAAAAATATTTTGATAAAATGTCTTTTGCTTTCTGTTTTTAATTCCATCTTTACTAACCAGGAAAATGGTATTTTAACATGGAACTAATCTCTGACCTCATTAAAAGGTGTTTCCCCCTCTCCCCACTATGCACTTATTAGATGCTATACTCCTCTATAATCTCACAGCCACTACTGCATTCGCCTCCCAATGTGCCTTATGGTGGAGACTAACCACCAGCATCTGGTTTCTCTCGTTCTCTTCCTCATCCCACATGCTGATTGAAGCACCAAGATTCCTGCTCACTTCAAAGAGATATTTGCTCCAAGATCAGCAACACAGGGGAAAAATCAGGGCAAGAAAACTCTTCCCACGGAAGACAAACCGTTGAAAGTGTCCTCAACTCATATTTATTTCAAACAGTTGACTGAAAAAGTTAAAATACTGCCCTACCTGAAACTCACAATAACAACTGGAAGGGTTATGTTTTATTGTTTGGTTTCGGATCCCCATCCATAGCTTATTGCACTCTCTGCCACAGAACATCAAGACGACTCAGGACAACTCAGATAATGTGATTCAATCAGTTGCAACATTCAGTTTTCTTTGTAGCTTCATTGAAAGCAGTTCTAATGTGCTCTTGACAAATCACATTTTGGCAGTGCTGATATTTTTAAGGCACTGGTTGGAGGACATACACACACACAGAATTTTATATCAAGAATGTTAAATATGCCAATTTAAATACCAAATGAGAATGTAATCTCAACTAGTAGTTGTAGTAAAATTTTTTCAGTAAAAATAAATGACCAAAACTTACCAGCCTCCGCTGGGTGTAGTGGCTCACACCTGTAATCCCAGCACTTTGGGAGGCTGAGGCGGATGGATCACCTGAGGTTAGGAGTTTGAGACCAGCCGTGCCAACATGATGAAACCCCTTCTCTACCAAAAATAAAAAATTAGCTGGGCGTGGTGGCACACGCCTGTAGTCCCAACTACTCAGGAGACTGAGGCAGAAGAATCCCCTGAATCCAGGAGGCAGAGGCCGCAATGAGTCAACACAGCACCACTGCATTCCAGGCTGGGCGGCAGAGCAAGACTCCATCTCAAAAAAAAAAAAAAAAAAAACGACAACAACAACAAAAACATGCCAGGCACGGAAGCTCATGCCTGTAATCTTAACACTTTGGGAGGCAGAGGTGGGTGGATAACTTGAGGTCAAGAGTTTGAGACCAGCCTGGCCAACAAAGCAAAACCCCGTCTCTACTAAAAATACAAAAAAAAATTCGCCGGCCATCGTGGCAGGCATCTGTAATCCCAGCTACTCAAGAGGCTGGGGCAGCAGAATCACATGAGTCTGGGAGGCGGAGGCTGCAGCGAGCTGAGATCGCTCCACTGCACTCCATCCTGGGCGACAGAGTGAAACTCTGTTTCAAAACAAACAAACAAACAAACTTACCAGCTTTATGTAATTCATATCCTGCTTCTGTCTTTTCTAGTTCCTAAGTGCAGTTGCCAAGTATGCTATGGTGACAGACACCTAACCAAACACTTTGGAAGAGAATGGCATGAGTTTGTGAGGGCGTGTGTGTGTGTGTGTAAATGAGGATGTATGTGTGAGCGTGTGTGTGTGTGTGAGCACACACATATGCATAAGTTATTTAGTCCCATTTTCCTTTATTTCAATTCATCCTTTCTGGACATCCACTGACAATCATTTCCCAGTTAAAGTCTGAATTAAAGCCTTAGCAATGCTGGTACAGAACAAAATACACATGAGATATTAGAATTACCAAATACTCTTGAGACCAAGTTTTGGCATGGAATCTACAATAAGTACATTTAGACATAAAATTAATATGTCATAAAGAGATATTATAATTAGGTTATCAAAGTGCTTAAATCTGGATCGGCAAGAACTGATTTTTGTATTCTGATAAGCCAACACAAAAGTCATGAGTTATTAATCTAGATACAGACTAAACTTCTGTATTTCAAAGCACAATGACAGAAGTAAAAGTTTCCATGTATCTTTTATGCTAATTTTTTTTAAAAATAGTAATTTTTAAAGCCTCAGAAAATACAATTAGCAAGACTTTAAAAAATAAAATAAAAGCCTTTTTAGCTAAAGAGAAAGCCAAGGGCCGTCCTTGGCTTTAAAACTGGTTTTAGCTCATGCCAGATCATTTGTTCATTGAAAGCAGAAAAGGATACCAGCCAATGGCTTAGGTCTGGTGTTCAGATCTCAAAGGTAGATCCAACAGAAATGAACTACTTATATTTTTCCAATAGCATATTTAGTTCAACCTTAAACAAATAACTGTAAGGCAAGAAGCCAGGGTTCCAGTCTCATTAATGCCTATCTATGAGACCTTGAGTAATAATCTGCTTTTCTGGACCCCAATTTAATAAACTAAAACCCATTCAATGACATACAAAATGTTTCTCAGCTCAAAATCTCTTATGGCCCTATGGCATTCCTATGAGATGTTTTAATATATTTCCATGAACAGTAACTGAATTCCTTTCTCTAGAAATTAAAATGAGTAAAAATAAAATCTTGTCCTAGTAGACCTTAAGGTTATTTTCTCCAGCAGCACAGAAATGGTTATAAATTGGTAATTCCTTGTCATTCTACACCATCCAAATTAATCCTATCAATAACATTCAGTGTGTATTTTCAATACCAGGACTTACGACCTCCTCCAATTCTAGAAAATCATCTGCTAGTATCCCTTTGAATATTGTATTTGGCTTCTTTGCTGAACCCTGAAACTCCTATTAGATGCAGGATAGTGTTGTTGTTTTACTTTCCTGGCTCAGGTTTCTGACAATGAGTTGTGCACTGTAAGGCCCCTATCTACATGTAAAACACTTTGGCTTCTATTTCTCTTCAAGAAACTTCCATGTCAAATAGCAAATCTGAGGGGCAGAGATTTTCTGGTAATTATGCAGGGACAGGAAAAGCCCATCCCAGCTACAGACCTTGTCCTGAGAGCTCAGATCCATCTTTATTTTGTGTTTAGGGGTCCTGAAGCCTTGATTCGGACATTGAAACTCTCAGCTCCTAAGGCATGTACCAGATCTGGATAGCCTTGTGGGCCACTGTAGCTTCCATTCTTTGTAAACACTATCTCTTTGGGTTCATCCTGTTTCCTGGCACCTAAAGATTTCCTGTAATTTTGTTTTAGCACTTTTTAGAAAATTTAGAAAACTATGCACTTTTTAGAAAATTTCTGTCATATTTTATCCAGCATCTAATGTGTGTTCAAAGGTATCAGGGTTTTCCCATGTTAGCTCCCCTCCTAGCTACTGCTTTATCTACATTGCTCATAGACCATAAAGTGCTAACCCCAGGTGGTCACTACGGCACATTCAAAGGGTCAGTTGCAAGGTGAGCTCTACTCGCTATGCTGATGGTAGTCAAGAGAGTCCCTCTTCCTTCTAGAAAAGCCACTACCTGAAATGAATAGCTTTCCTGAAAGATGTGCGACCACAGTAAAAAATGATTTTAATGTTAAGTGTTCAATAAAGAAACAAAGTAACAACACTGCTGAAGCAATTTCCTGTAAAGAAAAGACCAGGATAAACCCAAACAAAATTTTTAGAAACAGACATGAAATGAGAGTTCTAATCAGCACAACAGAAGAGTATATCCTTACAGCATGACTTCTGGATATAATAAAAAATAATGAGAAAAATTTAAAAAATGAGAAAATCTTTCCTTTGGGCTAGTTTTCAAAACTTTTTAATTAGGAATCATACTGATATACTATAATCTTTGGATAGAAGCCTGGGTTAAAAGGAGAAGATGTAAAAGTGTATTAGACTAAAAAATCTTGTTTACATCTTCTCCCAAAAGGGGTTATTAGCAAGGATTTAAGAAGGCTTAGAAGTGCTGAAATTTCAATGTAGACTTGAAAAGGAGGTGGATATGCTAAGGATGAAGCTGTAGATGGCAAGCAGTGTAGTCCTGGACCAAAAATAAAGAATGGAATCACTGGAGTGTTAAAAGAGAACTGTCCTGGCAACTTTACAAGTTGTGCTTAGAAATGACCGTCAAAGAGGTCCATGAAAGAGAAAAAAGCAGGCAGGGGATAAATGGGTATTTTTGGTGTCTTGGGATTCTCTAAGCCAAAGAGAAGATTAACACTTCATATATGGAACTGGAAGCACAGACACAGGTAACAGGAGACTAAGAATTTTACCCTAACAGAGAAAAGAAAACTGGCAGTGTGCAGGGAAGGAGAAATGGTTCATGCTGCACAGATAAAATTGGAGGGACACCGGGTGTTTGCCTTCGCTCCATCAAGCCATTCTCATTGGAAATATTTATGGAACTCATTTCCCTTGAATTGAAAAAAGGATAGAGTGCTACACTAAAATTTGTCTCAAGTGAAAAGAAGACTTTTTCAACTTGTCTCAACACTCCAGAAGAAAATAAATGAAGGAAAACGAATTATTCTTTTTATATACAGTTTGCTGAATGAAAATGAGTGGAGTTGCAATAATTAGCTCGGGGATTCAAAACCGAAAGAGCCCTGAACTGTAATAAAAAGTTATCTAATTCTAAGGGAGTTGACTCAGTCATAATAACAGTTCTTTAACATGTGCATATCACTTCATAAAACACTGCCACACGTCTCATTTCACCTTCGTGGCAATCTCGTAATATAGAGAAACCAGAGTTGACTGGTTTGCCTTTTTGTGAATTGAGGCACAGGGTGAAGTGACTTGTCCTGGTCACACACACACATGCTCATAAATGCATACAAAGGCTCACACGCACTCACTCACAGTCAACAGCAGGACCTGGTGATGCCTACTCATCCCCCTTGTGGCCCAAGCCCTCTGCACTCCCCTTTCTTTTAATGTACCTGTGTTCATTTTACATGTATTGGCATACTTTCAGATAAGGCTTTTTAGATTTCAGAATCATTCCTGGATTGTTGGCTAAGTGATGCTCGCCCATCTGTGGGGCAGAGAGGGAACATTAAATCTGCAAAAAATCCTCATGAAGGCAAAATATGTACTTTAATAGCAGATTTACAAAAGCATTAGTAATAGTCTGAAGGATAATAACATATTACCCAGTTGTCGCACAAGCACTGGAAACACTAGAACAGCACACACCAGAGATAATGTGCAGCTTCAGACTCAGACCCCTTCAGGCTCCCTTTGGCAGATCCCACCTCTCTCAAAAGTGGCTCTCTTTACACTGCCTACACCTCAGTCCTGAACTATACAATGGGCAAAATAGTATCTACCTCACTGTGTTCATACAAGGATTAACTAAAGCAGGATCATGCACATGAAGTACCCAGAAGTGTCTACATGGATTAAGTACTTAATGAATAATCCCCTCCCCTGAGAATAAATTGCCCTTCCCTGGCAATGTATGGAGTGCATTCATTCTTCTGTCACAAAAAAGACCCAGTGACAGTCATCATTCTGAAACTAAGTCTTGTGTAAGTTTGGTACATGGCTTCCTATGTAAGGAAAGATAGTAAGATCCATGGGCTGATATTCCTGAAACAAGAGTTAAGGTCTGATTTGTGACTGATTTCCTTCAAGTCTAAAGAGAATCCATGTGTACTGGCGTGTGCTTCTGACCCAACATGAATGAAGCAGCTTCACAGGTAGTTTTCTACGACTCACTGTCCTCTTAGCCACTCAACCATCTCCCACTCCCACCAAAGAACACATAGGGCTCTCTGTTGTGAGGCTCTCAGTGTGTTTCTGATTTCAGTGAATATCTGTGTGTGTGTGTGTGTGTGTGTGTGTGTGTGTGCAGGAGTGGGTGGATATAGTTTTGGTCTGACCTTACATTTGAACAAGGGCAAGGAGAGGGTAGAAACAGTACCTGTCATTAGCCACACACAAGTGACTCATTCTGCAATGGCTCTCAGAAATAATCTTACTGAATTGAGATTAAAGTATTTTAGCTTCTTCACTGTCAAACTAAAATCTGCAAAAAATTCAGAAACATTAGACTTTATATCTTAGAAATAGCCAGAGCCATAGGGATCATCTAGGCCAACAAAGTGAGGTCTGTGGTTATTTCCTTTCCCACTTTACAGACAAGAAAAATAAGTCTGAAGATAGAGATTTGTTCAGTCACACAAACCTCCAAACACCCAGTCCAATAATTTTTTCTTTTGTTTTCTGAGACAGTCTCACTCTGTTGCCCAGACTGGAGTGCAGTCGCATGATCTCGTTTCACTGAAACCTCTGCCTTCCAGGTTCAAGGCAATTCTCCTGCCTCAGCCTCCTGAGTAGTTGGGATTACAGGCACCCGCCACCACATCTGGCTAATTTTTGTATCTTTAGTAGAGATGGGGCTTTGCCATGTTGGCCAGGCTGGTCTCGAATTCCTGACCAGAAGTGATCCGCCTGCCTCAGCCTCCCAAAGTGCTGAGATTACGGGCTTGAGCCATCATGCCTGGTTGATTTCTTCATAATCATACACTGCTCCTTTCCCTCCTCCATCAGTTAATGAATTTGCATGGACTTCCTCTTTCTTCTAGCAGCATTCATTCCCTTTTGAACCATTTACATGCAGGTGATGTCCCTATTTATATCCCAGCCCAAACCCTTCCCAAGAATTCCAGACTTTTCAACACCTGCCTACCAGAAATCATCACGTGTCCAACATTTCTCTCAAACTTAACATGTTTGAAACTGAGTTCCTATCTCTGACATTCCCCCCAAACTTCTCTCCGTGCAGATTTTCCCGTTGAAGTAAATGACAACTCCATTCCCCGAATTGCTCCAGTCAGAACTCTTGAAGCCAGCCTGACTCCTCTCTCTCTTTCTCTTTGAGACACGGTCTCACTCCATCATCCAGGCTGCAGTGCAGTGGTGTGATCACGGCTCACTGCAGCTTAAACCTCCCTAGCTCAAGGGAGCCTCCTGCCTCAGTTTCCCCAGTAGCTGGGACTACAGCACGCGCCACCATACTTGGCTAATTTTTAACAATTTTTGTGATGCGAGAAATACGTGACAAATGCACAAGCTTCAGTAACCGACTCGATCAACTGGAAGAAAGAGTATCAGCGATTGAGGATCAAATGAATGAAATGAAGCGAGAAGAGAAACCAAAAGAAAAAAGAAGAAAAAGAAACGAACAAAGCCTGCAAGAAGTATGGGATTATGTAAAAAGACCAAATCTACGTCTGATTGGGGTGCCTGAAAGTGAGGGGGAAAATGGAACCAAGTTGGAAAACACTCTTCAGGATATCATCCAGGAGAACTTCCCCAACCTAGTAGGCCAGGCCAACATTCAAATCCAGGAAATACAGAGAACGCCACAAAGATACTCCTCGAGAAGAGCAACTCCAAGACACATAATTGCCAGATTCACCAAAGTTGAAATGAAGGAAAAAATCTTAAGGGCAGCCAGAGAGAAAGGTCGGGTTACCCACAAAGGGAAGCCCATCAGACTAACAGCAGATCTCTCAGCAGAAACTCTACAAGCCAGAAGAGAGTGGGGGCCAATATTCAACATTCTTAAAGAAAAGAATTTTAAACCCAGAATTTCATATCCAGCCAAACTAAGTTTCATAAGTGAAGGAGAAATAAAATCCTTTACAGATAAGCAAATGCTTAGAGATTTTGTCACCACTAGGCCTGCCTTACAAGAGATCCTGAAGGAAGCACTAAACATGGAAAGGAACAACCGGTACCAGCCATTGCAAAAACATGCCAAAATGTAAAGACCATTGAGGCTAGGAAGAAACTGCATCAACTAATGAGCAAAATAACCAGTTAATATCATAATGGCAGGATCAAGTTCACACATAACAATATTAACCTTAAATGTAAATGGACTAAATGCTCCAATTAAAAGACACAGACTGGCAAACTGGATAAAGAGTCAAGACCCATCAGTCTGCTGTATTCAGGAGACCCATCTCACACGCAGAGACATACATAGGCTCAAAATAAAGGGATGGAGGAAGATTTACCAAGCAAATGGAGAACAAAAAAAAGCAGGGGTTGCAATACTAGTCTCTGATAAAACAGACTTTAAACCATCAAAGATCAAAAGAGACAAAGAAGGCCATTACATAATGGTAAAGGGATCAATTCAACAGGAAGAGCTAACTATCCTAAATATATATGCACCCAATACAGGAGCACCCAGATTCATAAAGCAAGTCCTTAGAGACTTACAAAGAGACTTAGACTCCCATACAATAATAATGGGGGATTTTACCACCCCACTGTCAACATTAGACAGATCAACGAGACAGAAAGTTAACAAGGATATCCAGGAATTGAACTCATCTCTGCAGCAAGCAGACCTAATAGACATCTATAGAACTCTCCACCCCAAATCAACAGAATATACATTCTTCTCAGCACCACATCATACTTACTCCAAAATTGACCATGTAATTGGAAGTAAAGCACTCCTCAGCAAATGTACAAGAACAGAAATTATAACAAACTGTCTCTCAGACCACAGTGCAATCAAACTAGAACTCAGGACTAAGAAACTCACTCAAAACCGCTCAACCACATGGAAACTGAACAACCTGCTCCTGAATGACTACTGGGTACATAACGAAATGAAGGCAGAAATAAAGATGTTCTTTGAAACCAATGAGAACAAAGATACAACATACCAGAATCTCTGGGACACATTTAAAGCAGTGTGTAGAGGGAAATTTATAGCACTAAATGCCCACAAGAGAAAGCAGGAAAGATCTAAAATTGACACTCTAACATCGCATTTAAAAGAACTAGAGAAGCAAGAGCAAACACATTCGAAAGCTAGCAGAAGGCAAGAAATAACTAAGATCAGAGCAGAACTGAAGGAGATAGAGACACAAAAAACCCTCCAAAAAATCAATGAATCCAGGAGTTGGTTTTTTGAAAAGATCAACAAAATTGACAGACCACTAGCCAGACTCATAAAGAAGAAAAGAGAGAAGAATGAAATCGACGCAATTAAAAATGATAAAGGGGATATCACCACCGACCCCACAGAAATACAAACTACCATCAGAGAATACTATAAACACCTCTATGCAAATAAACTGGAAAATCTAGAAGAAATGGATAATTTCCTGGACACTTACACTCTTCCAAGACTAAACCAGGAAGAAGTTGAATCCCTGAATAGACCAATAGCAGGCTCTGAAATTGAGGCAACAATTAATAGCCTACCAACCAAAAAAAGTCCAGGACCAGATGGATTCACAGCTGAATTCTACCAGAGGTACAAAGAGGAGTTGGTACCATTCCTTCTGAAACTATTCCAATCAATAGAAAAAGAGGGAATCCTCCCTAACTCATTTTATGAGGCCAACATCATCCTGATACCAAAGCCTGGCAGAGACACAACAAAAAAAGAGAATTTTAGACCAATATCCCTGATGAACATCGATGCAAAAATCCTCAATAAAATACTGGCAAACCGGATTCAGCAACACATCAAAAAGCTTATCCACCATGATCAAGTGGGCTTCATCCCTGGGATGCAAGGCTGGTTCAACATTCGCAAATCAATAAACATAATCCAGCATATAAACAGAACCAAAGACAAGAACCACATGATTATCTCAATTGATGCAGAAAAGGCTTTTGACAAAATTCAACAGCCCTTCATGCTAAAAACGCTCAATAAATTCGGTATTGATGGAACGTACCTCAAAATAATAAGAGCTATTTATGACAAACCCACAGCCAATATCATACTGAATGGGCAAAAACTGGAAAAATTCCCTTTGAAAACTGGCACAAGACAGGGATGCCCTCTCTCACCACTCCTATTCAACATAGTGTTGGAAGTTCTGGCTAGGGCAATCAGGCAAGAGAAAGAAATCAAGGGTATTCAGTTAGGAAAAGAAGAAGTCAAATTGTCCCTGTTTGCAGATGACATGATTGTATATTTAGAAAACCCCATTGTCTCAGCCCAAAATCTCCTTAAGCTGATAAGCAACTTCAGCAAAGTCTCAGGATACAAAATTAATGTGCAAAAATCACAAGCATTCTTATACACCAGTAACAGACAAACAGAGAGCCAAATCAGGAATGAACTTCCATTCACAATTGCTTCAAAGAGAATAAAATACCTAGGAATCCAACTTACAAGGGATGTAAAGGACCTCTTCAAGGAGAACTACAAACCACTGCTCAGTGAAATCAAAGAGGACACAAACAAATGGAAGAACATACCATGCTCATGGATAGGAAGAATCAATATTGTGAAAATGGCCATACTGCCCAAGGTAATTTATAGATTCAATGCCATCCCCATCAAACTACCAATGAGTTTCTTCACAGAATTGGAAAAAACTGCTTTAAAGTTCATATGGAACCAAAAAAGAGCCCGCATCTCCAAGACAATCCTAAGTCAAAAGAACAAAGCTGGAGGCATCACGCTACCTGACTTCAAACTATACTACAAGGCTACAGTAACCAAAACAGCATGGTACTGGTACCAAAACAGAGATATAGACCAATGGAACAGAACAGAGTCCTCAGAAATAATACCACACATCTACAGCCATCTGATCTTTGACAAACCTGAGAGAAACAAGAAATGGGGAAAGGATTCCCTATTTAATAAATGGTGCTGGGAAAATTGGCTAGCCATAAGTAGAAAGCTGAAACTGGATCCTTTCCTTACTCCTTATACGAAAATTAATTCAAGATGGATTAGAGACTTAAATGTTAGACCTAATACCATAAAAATCCTAGAGGAAAACCTAGGTAGTACCATTCAGGACATAGGCATGGGCAAAGATTTCATGTCTAAAACACCAAAAGCAACGGCAGCAAAAGCCAAAATTGACAAATGGGATCTCATTAAACTAAAGAGCTTCTGCACAGCAAAAGACACTACCATCAGAGTGAACAGGCAACCTACAGAATGGGAGAAAATTTTTGCAATCTACTCATCTGACAAAGGGCTAATATCCAGAACCTACAAAGAACTCAAACAAATTTACAAGAAAAAAACAAACAACCCCATCAAAAAGTGGGCAAAGGACATGAACAGACATTTCTCAAAAGAAGACATTCATACAGCCAACAGACACATGAAAAAATGCTCATCATCACTGGCCATCAGAGAAATGCAAATCAAAACCACAATGAGATACCATCTCACACCAGTTAGAATGGCGATCATTAAAAAGTCAGGAAACAACAGGTGCTGGAGAGGATGTGGAGAAATAGGAACACTTTTACACTGTTGGTGGGATTGTAAACTAGTTCAACCATTATGGAAAACAGTATGGCGATTCCTCAAGGATCTAGAACTAGATGTACCATATGACCCAGCCATCCCATTACTGGGTATATACCCAAAGGATTATAAATTATGCTGCTATAAAGACACATGCACACGTATGTTTATTGCAGCACTATTCACAATAGCAAAGACTTGGAATCAACCCAAATGTCCATCAGTGACAGATTGGATTAAGAAAATGTGGCACATATACACCATGGAATACTATGCAGCCATAAAAAAGGATGAGTTTGAGTCCTTTGTAGGGACTTGGATGCAGCTGGAATCCATCATTCTTAGCAAACTATCACAAGAACAGAAAACCAAACACCGCATGTTCTCACTCATAGGTGGGAACTGAACAATGAGATCACTCGGACTCAGGAAGGGGAACATCACACACCGGGGCCTATCATGGGGAGGGGGGAGGGGGGAGGGATTGCATTGGGAGTTATACCTGATGTAAATGACGAGTTGATGGGTGCAGCACAGCAACATGGCACAAGTATACATATGTAACAAACCTGCACGTTATGCACATGTACCCTACAACTTAAAGTATAATAATAATAAATAAATTTAAAAAAAAAAAAAAAAAAAAAAAAAAAAAAAAAAAAAAAAAAAGTATTATGTAGGACTTCTAGAAAGATGGTGAAAACTAGGCTGGTCTTTAAGAGACAATGTATCAAAATAGAAGAGAGAAAGAAAAAGAAAAGAAATCCCACAGACAACATATACAACAAAAGTAGGTGACAGCATATCCCCACAAAAAAAAAAAAAAAAAAAAAAACAATTTTTGTGATGATGGGGTCCCACTATGTTTCCCAACTCCTAGGCTCAAGCAATCCTCCTGCCTCAGCCTCCCAAAGTGTTGAGAATACAGGCATGAGCCATTGCACCCACTGACCCCCCAAATCTTACCACATCTCACCGTCAACAAATTCAAATCTGACATCACCATGATCTAACTCATCAACAGTTGCCAACCATAGTGTTACAAAAGCCTCCTAACTGGTCTTTCTGCTTCCATTCTTGCCCTCTGCCCCCACTACCCTCCATTTCTCCGGCAGTTCATTCTCAATTCAGCAGCCAGAATGATCTTTTTGAAAAGAAGAAATTAGATGATGTTGTTCCTTGGCTCAAAACCCTTCAAAATGTTCCCTTTCACTCAAGTCCTTTCAAAAGCTCAGGACACTCTACATTATTGGCTGTCCTTCCCCTACTTTTCTCACCTTCCTATACTGTCCCCCTCCAGACATACTGTCCATCCTTGCTGGGACCGAAATACACAGGCAGTTTCCTATACGTTTATGGTTGCTTCTGGCTGCAAAACTCTTGCTCCAGTGAGCTGCAAGCTCACTCTCTCTTCTCTTTCAAATCCTTATTCACATGTTACCTTTGGCGTGGGGGTCTCCTTCCCACCTCCCTATCTCTCACATTCCCTATCCTCCTTCCCTGCTTTTTTTCCTCTTTCATTTTATTTATCTCATCTAACATACTATGTATTTTCTTTATCTTATTATTTTCGGACTGCCCTCATCTTGGTTATAACAGAAGAACAGAAAATATCTGGCATATTTGACAAGTAAATGAGTAAATCAGTGAATGGATAGAATTCCCTTTAAATCAGAATGGTTCCCAAAGCAGGATTAGAGCAAATGCTAAGAAAAAAATTGTTTATATTAAAGACACTTACACATTTTATTATTTGCACATATGTGCCTGCCTATGTACATGGGTTTAGTTGCTGTGAGGATGCCTGTGAATAACCAAACTCTCCGCTCAGACCTGCCCCCCAATCCTTCCTTATATACAGAAAAAAATACTGCATAAACTAGAAACGGCAAAGCCAACGTAATCAATAAAGAATGCTGCTTTAAGGTGTTTTCCTCATATAAAAGCTAATTTTACTCTTCGGAAATCACTAACAAGCTCGGGCAAACTTTTATGGATAGCTGGTGTTTTTTTGAAGGTATGTGTGCACACAAGAGGGATATATAAATTGTTAGGGCAGATGAATTTCTTTAAACATGACTACAGACTGTACGTTTGGTCAGCAAAGTGCTAATGAACAGAGAGGTATAAAATGTTGCTTGTGCAAGAAACAGAACAGGAGACATGCCTGTTATAGGTACCTGTATTCTTCACTAAGGAAAACCAGGACAACTGTGAGAGAAAACATTTTTAAGAAGATACTCTCCACCTGTTTTTCTAGGTCCTAATGAAAAACCCATCTTTTTTCCCCAAAAAACTGTATGTTTTCTGTATACTTTAAATTTTAAAGAATTCATGACTGAACTTTATAAGTTATGGTCAACTATCTGAGAAACATTTTGATCCATTTTTGTTTTATCTATAGAGTAAGTAAAATGAAGCTCAGAAATCAAAAGACTGATGAATTTAGTTTTTTTCCCCCATTTTTGAATCATTTATATTTTTTGGCCACTAATAAACAAGAAAATGGGCAAGACAATACTAAAAAACAAACGAATTGAGTAATTCACTCACCAGGTAATTTTCTCGTGCACTATGGAGAAATGGCGTATTCTTGAAAGCTCAAGAGCAAAGCGTATACAAACATAAGGTCCTGCTGCTGTTGTCACTGTTGTCATTTTGCTTTGCTTTAGAAGACAAGGACATCACAGGTAACTCAGGATTGTGAGTCTAGGCTTTAGAAATCATCCTCGCGGGTATGAACTCTGCTCTGCCTCTTATTACCTCTAAGGCTTTGGGAAAGTCACTTAGTTCTTTTCATGTTTCATTCTCTCCACCTGTAATAGTGTATAAGCGTATCATTCCAAACAGGTGTGAGAATTCAATGACATAATGTCTATAAAATATTTAGTAGGCTGTCTGGGAGTAGGAAGCATGAAGTATTAGCTGTCTTTTAGTAAGAGTAGCTTTTAAATTCAGTTTCCCAAACACCATTGGAAGGTCTTTCTGTCTCGTCACCAACACAAAATAAAAATAAGCTCTTGTTTTAAAAGTGTTAGGGGTGAGGGGTGGAGAAGTCTTCTCAAAGTTCTCTTCTTCTCTTCTTCTTTCTGAAAGACCGTATTTCTTTTCTTTTCTTTTTTTTTTTTTGGTCACAGTTTTTCACTTCTGGATCATTTTATTAAACCCCTAGTACTGTCAATGACCTAGAGCTGGTGATAGGAAGCGATATTCAACACCTGTAACAAAACACACTTCCCTGTTCCCTGTGCTGCTGAACTCATCTGCTTCCCTGCTCACTGCCATCCTTTACCCAAACTACTAAGCAGCACAGCCACTCCCCCCACTCCTCACCACTGACAGCATTCCTTGAACTCTCTCCTTGGAACACATTCCTCTCAACCCCATACATGCAACACATCAGAACTGCAGCACTCTTCCCTGTCTTTCTCTTTTCACAGCATCACTGCCTTCTTTCCCTGTGGCCTTCCCTCTCTTTGCTCTTTGTGCTCTTTGATTGCCTTTCTAATTACCACCAAGAGGAATGAGTGAGGCGACTCCACCGACAGAAATAGGTGCTACACACAGGTGGTCTGTCACAAGGTCGCTGCACTAAGGCACCTCACCTGTAGATTTCAGCTCACAGAAACACAAACCAGAGAAGAGGACACCTCCCAAAGACGAAAGGCATTTTAGAGAGGACCTGTTGAATTTTCCATTCAAAGGTTGTGTGTGTGTGTGTGTGTGTGTGTGTGTGTGTGTGTGTGTGTGTGTATTATGGACTAATGAATTCAGGAGTCTGCCATTACCAAAACATAGCATGACAAGAAAGAATTCTTCTGAATGTTATAAGAACACATTTTGAACTGACAATCTAACCAGAAAGGTTAAAAAAAGTTAAAGTAAAAACTTATGGCTTCATAATTAAGAAAACTATTATGAGTTTAGCTGATAGGAAATATTTTGAATATGCCTGAGAAAACAGGGTAAAAATAAGGTAATATAAAATTTTACTTACACTGTCTAAGGACATGGTTCCCCAAGCCAGAGAAGACACTGGGGAAAGCTTGAGAAAAAGTCCAGCTTTGCTAGATGTGCCAGAGACGGAAACACCAAGAACAGGAGACAGATGTAAGCCAGTGATGGGAACAACAAGACAATCTGAAAAGCCTCGAAACCAAGCAGCCTTAAACAGGATTCTCTCTCTCTCCTCTTTCCCCTTCTTTTTTTTTTTCTCATTGGTGATTTCTACTGTCTCTCTTCTCTTCCTCCTCCTCATTCCTCTGTCTTCGCTTTGTCCTTTCTTCCTACACAAGCCTTTTCTATACAACCACTTGCAATCATAAGACAAACCTTAAACCTACATGATATTATCCTATATTACTGTATATTTTCTGTATCACTTGACTACAAAGCATTTTCACATCCATGATCTCATGTCACTCTCTGAGGTAAGTAAACAAAATATTTTAATTGTCAATGTATGTATAAGAAGATAAACAAAGACTTAATGAAGTTCACTTCAGCTGTTCTAGGTACGAGTCTTCATAGACATTATCTATGTTATTTATCAAAATAATTCTTGTGGATACGAGCTAGGTTGAGGATTTCAACCATCCCTAGGCAGATTTGGTGGGGGGCTGTAGTCAGAATAGCACTGAGTTGGATAACAAAGAAGCTTTTAACTATATCTTTTCTAAAAATTTCTTTAAAAATCTGAGAAACTATGATAAATATTAATATTTGTTATATCTGCATAGCAATGCACAGGTATATGAATGCATAGCAATGCATTCATTTTCTCTATGTTTGAAATATTTCATCAGAAAGATAAGAAAAAAAATAGCCTTGTTAAGGGGATATCAGTATCTCCCTTTTCAGATGAGGAAAAGTAGAGTACAGATAGTTAAGTGATTTGCCATGCAAAGTTACACTAATATCACAAGTTGTAGATAGAGGACTCTGACTATTAATAACTAACAAAGGGCTGGGCTAGGTGGCTCATGTCTGTAATCCCAACACTTTGGAAAGCTGAGGCGAGAGGACAGCTTGAGGCCAGGACTTTGGCAGCTGGGGCAGCACAGACAGACCCTATCTCTACAAAAATAAAAACAATCAGCTAGGCATGGTGGCACACACCTGTAGTCCCAGCCACATGAGAGGCTAAGGCAGGAGGACTACTTGAGCAGGGGAGATTGAGGATGCAGTGAGCTATGACTGCGACATTGCACTCCAGCCTGGGTGACAGAGCGAGACCCTGTCTCTAAAGAAATAATAATAATAGTAATAATAACTAAGATCTAGATATAAATTCCTTAGTTCTGGGTATTTTGGCAGATTTCCTTATTATATTACTCAAAAGAGAAGCAAAAGAAATTGGAGTGAGTCATTCCTTTTGTGATCAATGTCAATCTAAATATATAAATGATTAATTTCCTAATAGTGGTCTGAAAATGACCGGACAAGATGAATCACACACAATTGGAGGATCAAGCAGTGTCTCTCTTCTAGACCGGATGTTGTAGGAAGAGAATTTTAATGATGTCTTCCACCCCCCACCACCAGTGGATGATGTCACCTAGAGCAATAATATCCCACCTGTCCAGATGGCTCAGGTAGGGCACAACCTACAATGACCACAACTGCCACTCTTGAGAGTCCACTAAATAAATTATTTACAGAATTGCACCTAAATTGTGGCCTGGGTAAAGGCATGAGAAACTTTTATTTCCTTCCAAATCCAAAATTTAAAGTAAAAAAAATAAAGTTACTGACATGAAGCACTGAACTTTGTCGTTCACTCATGTTTATGCATAGTCATCACTTTACGGTCCCCAAGACATTGTCAAATACTTTAGTTCATTAAGTCCTCTAAAATGGGACCACTGGCAGAGTACTGCGGAGTGAGACCACTTGGATATGTCTGTGCCCACACAAATGCACTCAGGGACTTGAAGCCAGAGTTCTGTGCATGCATGTCAGCTCCCCGAGTTAGAGGTGAGTATAACTTAGGACAAGTTACCCACTCTTTCTGAACTTCTATTTTGTGATCTCTAAAATAAGGATAATAATGCTACCTCACAGAATCATTGTGAGGAATAAATCATTTATATGAAGCAATGTTGAAAACTGCAAAATACTATAAAAAGGTAAAATTTAATATGTATAGCAATGTTTTCAAAGACACATTTTCATGTAAACCCAACTGTACCTTTTAAACTAGTGGTCAGAGAACCTTTATTTCTTGCATAGACCTTGGGGCCAAGATTTTTCAAACTTGCTGCCTTATAACATCTATTTTTAAATCAAAATGAGAGAAATTTTTAAAACAGCTCTTGTAAATATATTCATAGGCTGCCTAGCACAAAGTGCATCAAATAAATGTAATAAATTAATATATCACAATAAATGCTGAAAATAACTCAGAAGTCACAACCAATGAAGTGCCTTTGTCCACGAGAAGAAAATGGTTGCCCCAAGCAATTTTATCAACATACTTGGTAGAAAACACATTATAGAGTGGGCTTTTAAAATGACGGTTTAAATAAATAAAATGGAATATTATAGCATTATACTCATAAAATCATGTCTTTGAATGGAAACAATATAATGAAACCATCATTTTTATATATTTTTAAGGACTCTGTCACGTATTTTGGTTGTTCGTCTCCTGGTATCTTCAAGGCTTGGACGCTATTCTAAATAATCCATTTGGGCATAGAAAATTAACCTTGACACTAGAGGCAATAATAATACATTTATTTGCATATTTCCCTGATTACCTGGTTGGATCAATCCAATTTCCAGATCTTTCCTCTTTTTGCCAGCCCTGCGAAGTCCTTTGTTTCATATAAAAGTCTAGAGTACTTGTGTGAACAGTATTCAACATTTGGAAAAGACTTTATACCCCAAAATTAAAATTTAAAACTATGTAAACATTTATTTCATTAAGTAAAAATTTATTTAAACCAATGTTCTTTGCTCTTTTCCTATTCCTAACACTTGAATTATTATTCATAACTATATATATATGTTTACCACATCACAATCTCAGATTTAGAATTTATTAAGAAAAATTAAATATAGTAAGTCCTCACATTATGGATAGATTCTTGGAAACTGAATCTTTAAACAAAATGAATATAACAAAGCCAATTTTATTACAGGCTAATTGATAAAAACATGACTTAAGTTCCTATGGCATATTTCTGGTCACAAAAAGTCACCAAACTTCTCAATAAAGAAAAAATGCTTATAATATTAAACACCAAAATGTGAATTACAGATACGTTTAAGAAAGATTAATAAAAACGAGTGAGAAAATTACCCGCTTTTTCCAGTTCTGGGTCTCAGGTGGCCAGAGTGTTTCCAGCAGCTCGGGGTACAAGGTGGGACCCAGCCCTGGACAGGGTGTCAGCCCATCACAGGGCTCATCAAACACACCACGCTCACCCAGATTGAAACAATTAGATATATGGATGAACCTAACGTGCACATCTTTGAGATGTGGGAAGAAACCAGAATACCCAGAGGAAACCCCGGAAGACATGCCAAGAATATGTAAACTCCACACAGAGGTGGTCCAGGTACAGAATTGATTTCTTTTCTCATCAATGTTATAACGAAAGGACATTAGAAGAAATGACATCATTCAAGGACCAGCTGTAATGGAATGTTTTGCATACAATATATAATAAGAACATAAAATATGAAAAATAATCTATTGTGATTCAGTTTAACAATGCAGAGCTAACTGGTTCAGATTAGGCATAAATGTACCAGAAGCAAATACTGGAAGCTACAAATGTACCAGAAGCTAGGCTATCAAACTTCCTTTATTTTCCAATAACAGATATTGAATGAACAAACCAAGCAAGTTGCCCATTTTAGAACACTAGTTATCTTGGAGTGACTCATACGTCTTTCCCCTGAAGGAAAATTATACACTGAATGAAGCCTCAACTTCACACGGGAACGTGCACATCTTCCCAAAACTTCTCCAAACTGCCAATGCTTCCACCATTTCTTCAACAATTCAGATGCTGGGGTCACTGACAAGTCTACCGTTTTCTGTTCCACCCCTACACCTAATCAAAGCTCTGCCTTTCCTTCATGTGTAACTTCCCTGTGACCTTTTGCAGCTGTCCTCATTGCCAATGTTCTATTAATAGCTGACATTTATTGAGCATTTACTATATGCCCACTAACGGGATAGGCCCTTTACAGGCACTAAGATATGGGTGTGGTTATGCTACAGACGAGAAAACTAAGGGCTAGTGGTGACAGAGGCAGGATTGTAACCCACGGAGACCAACTCCAAAGTCTATGCTCTTAACCACTCTACCAGCCTGTTTGCGCTCCTATCACTAGTACCCAGTATTGGATCCTCCTTCCTCAGGCCTCTACAACTCCAGTCCATTTTACAAAGCCCTACAAGAAACCAAAACACATTCAATATCAAGGGGCTCCTGATGTTGAAAGTGTTGTAGTTTCTTGTGGGGCTTTCCAAGATGAAGTGCAGTGATTTAGGTGGTTGTCTGCACTTTCCAGGACAACCCTAGAGCAGTGAACCTACCAGTCATCCTCAGATGGAGCGGGCCTTTTCTTCAATTAGGTTCCAGGCAGCTTCCCAGCTTGAAACTGCAAACAGGCTTTCAAGACACAATTCCCCAGCTGAAAATGTTCAGTGGCTCCCTGCTGCCCACAGACAAAAGGAGAATGCCTCTATCATGTGAGCAAGGCTCCACCGTCAGACAGAACCTGCCTGAAATCAGCCCTCTCCCCTGCCATTCTCCAGACCAGTTCTTCAGCTCCAGCAGAGCTGTTCTGCTCACTGTTCACTCAACTTTTCCCACAAGTCTCTACAGGTACCCCTTTGCTTATGCCACCCTCAGGCCTAAACTACCATTTCCCTCTCCTTTCCTGTCAAAATTTCAAGCTTTAAGGTCCATACCGGAACCATCTTTGATTCCTCTGGATCTGAGGCTTCTCTTGTGTCTACATTCCACTAACTCATGTGGCCCAGGCCACTTTCCTGTCACACCATTTATTATTTCGTATTTACAATTTCCTTTGGGTTTGATTTTCAAGTATATATCTCTCAAACTATATATTTATAGTTTATTTATATAATACATATATTAAATATATAGTATATCTATTTCTCAAACTATATATTTCTCAAAGTATATATTTCTCAAACTTGATGGCAGGAAAAACTCAACTTTTATTTCATTGATCAAACAGAATACTTTCTACAAAGTAGGCCCTCAACAAATGTGTATTGATTTTAAAGGAAAATAAATAATGTCCCCCCAAATAAGAAAAATATACTGGGAGGCTAAACATTACTTTATGATATATTAAATACAATCTTCACACACATGGCTTGTCAAACATGGCTGAAGGTAAGAGGAATGTCTTAAAATTCTGCTTAATGTGAACTCAGAAGTAAGAGAACTAAAGAAGAGTATATTAGATTATCTTAGAGATGCTGCCTGGAATACCAAGTGCCCTTTCATCAGTTGGTTTGACATCAGTTCTGCAGGCACCATGCGTTGCTACAGAGGACTAACTGGTGGCCTATGAGAAATAAGGGGACAGGAAAAAAAGAAATTAAAAGTATGAAAGAAATTATGAAAGGTAAGTAAATGTAAAAACGAAGAAATTAGATAGCCTCAATGAGAGATCCAACAAGACAAAGGATATTACTACTTCCCTATTCAAATCTAATCTAACCATCTAGTAATTCTTTTCACAAAGCTATTTCTGTAACACATTTGCAACTAAAGAAAAGAGGCATTAGATTATTAAGAACCAGTTAGAAAAGATGAAAATAGAACCCATGAGAAGATGTATTTTTAAATGATCATCCAAAAACGCTAAAGGATGTCAAATTTACCATTGACATTCTGCCTAACAACAACAAAAACAATTATGGATAAACCTTCGTGACATTTAAAAGAATTGCATATGAAGTGTCATGGTTTTACGGAAATATAACAAGCCAGTAAGTACCAGATTTAATTAAAATTTCAGAATCATGAAAAAGAAATGACCTATTTAACTTGACATTTTGTAGGTTTCACTACCTCTCTGTGCCTTCATTATCTCAAATGTAAAACAGGAATAATACTAGTACCTACCTCATAAGCCTCTCCTAATAATAAGTGAGTTAATTCCCCAAAGGTTTAGAGAAAGGCCCACATCTGGTGTGAGTATTCCTACTATCCTTGTTTTCCCACTCATAAAACAGAGAGGTTTGCATTTGCAAAAAAAAAAAAAAATGCATTTAAGATTAATAAACTGGGGTTTTTAACTCCTCCAATAACTATGGCAAAGTTCATGCCCTATGACCTGCTGAAAACAAATTTTATTCAGCAAGATGCAAAATTAAATTCTGTGGCTCATTCTGGTTTTGTATACAATCTGCCTTTTTCTCCATACTGCCCTATTCATTTTAAATGCCTTAAAAATATTTCCTAAAAATGGAAGAAAATCAACCCCAATCATTGTTTTTAAAAACATTTAGAGAGTTCAATAATATGTCTAGGTCCAAAATATACAGCAATCAATTACATTCTTATATGCCAGAAATGGCCAATTAGAAGATGTAATTTAAAAGATCACTGTGTAAAATACTTAGGAATTAGTAGGAGAAAATTTTCTATTAATAAATGATACTGGGAAAACTGGCAGAAAATCTAGGAAATAAATTAAATAGGTATAACTTTTCTTAGCCATACATTTCAAATGAATTTGAAAGTTAAATGCAAAAAACAAACATTATTAAAGTAGTAGGAGAATGGATACGAGAATGTTTTTGTAATCTGAGGATTCAGGAAGTTTCTCCATGCATAATACTGAAGGCAGAAACCATACAACAATAGCAGCCAACATTCACCAGCTTACTATGCACTGAACATATATCTTATTTATTATCATGTTACTATGTGATATGCAATTCTTCATTTTACATATAAGAAAAGGGACTTAATGAAGTTGAGTACATTTAAAGAAAGAAGACTCAGATAAGTAACTTTAATGTCAATGTATATGGTCTATCCTCATTATTCACAGATCCCTTATTTACAAATTTATCTGTAACTCCAATATCAATATTCACAGTCATTTGAAGACATGTACATGCAGAGTGGCAAAAAATTTGAGTCATTGGATACGTACCCCCATAGCTTAAGTCAAACAAGGCTGCCATCTTCTTTCAGATCTCATACTGTATTGTCCATTTCTTTTTTTTCTTTTTTTCTTTTTTTTTTTTTTTAGAGATGGAGTCCGGCTCAGTCACCCAGCCTGAAGTGCAGTGCTGTGATCTTGGCTCATGACAACCTCTACCTCCAGGGTTCACGAGCTTCTCCTGCCTCAGCCTCCTGAGCAGTTGGGATTACAGGCAAATAACACCACGCTGGGCTAATTTTTGTGTTTTTAGTAGTGACGGGGTTTCACCATGTTGGCCAAGCTGGTCTCGAACTCCTGACCTCAAGTGAATCCACCCGCCTGGGCCTCCCAAAGTGCTGGGATTTCAGGCATGAGCCACCACTCCCGGCTTCTCATTATTTATTTAGTGCTTTTTCTTTTTATTTATTTATTTATTTATTTTTGCACCTCACCTTGGTGATTTCACTGTTTAAAACGGCTCCCAAGGATAGTGCTGAAGGGTTGTCTAGTGTTCCTATTTATGTAAAAGAAGGTTGTGACTTGCCTTACAAAGACAATCCATCCAAGCATAAGTTACATTGCCTTTGGTCATGAGTTCAACATTAATGAACCAACAATATATAGTTAATAAGGTGTCTCTAAACAGACTTATACATAAAACAAAGTTATGTACTGATGGACTGATGAAAATGTGACAGGAACCTAACTCTATATTTTCTCCAGGAATAGTGGTTCTGTAGTCACTAATTCAGTGTTCACAGTCTTCACTGAATATTACTACTACAGATAATGTGAATCAACTCTTGTTTTAAAAAGTAGTCAAGACCAGGCGTGGTGGCTCACGCCTGTAATCCCAGCACTTTGGGAAGTTGAGGTGGGTGGATCACCTGAGGTCATGAGTTTGAGACCAGCCTGGCCAACATGGCAAAACCCATCTCTGCTAAAAGTTCAAAAATGAGCCAGGTGTGGTCGCGGGCGCCCGTAATCCCAGCTACTCAAGAGGCTGAGCAAGAGAATCGCTTGAACCTGGGAGGTGGAGGATGCAGTGAGCAGAGATCGTGCCACTGTACTCCAGCCTGGGCGACAAGAGCCAGACTCTATCTCAAAAAAAAAAAAATATCAGGATTAGAATCCAGGCATGTCATCGGATTCCAGAGATCATACTATTACACATAGTCATGCTCATTCCATACAAAGGAAACAACTGATAGATTTGACTACCCAAAAAGGACAAACTGGGGGGTGGGGGGAGGAATACCTATCATATATATTACAAGGAATTATTAACATTAGCAGTTTTTCAAATCAATACGAAAAAGAGAAAACTTTAAAAATAAGTACAGGATTTAACAGATAATTCATACACAGATATACACAAAATTAGTAATGAGACAGAAAATTATTCAACCTTTCTAGTAATCAAAGAAATAAAAATAAAACAATTATAAAATACTGTTTTTAAACCTACAGATATATCAAATATTAAAAAGAATTCTATCACCCAGCATTTAGTGTGTGTATGCAGACAGGCTGCCTGACAAAATGAAAAGTGATATCTTTTTGGAGGACAATCTGACAGTAGGTATCAACAGCTGTAGTGTTAATAATAAATTTTGAACTGGAACTTTCAGTTCTAGGAATGGATACTGTGAAAGTATTTGAGCATCACTGAATAAACAATAAGCATAAACTTCAAAAAAAATCTTGGCTGGGCATGCTGGCTGACGCCTGTAATCCCAGCACTTTGGGAGGCTGAGGCGGGAGGATCATTTGAGGTCAGGAGTTTGAGACCAGCCTGACAAACATGGTGAAACCACCATCTCTACTAAAATACAAAAATTAGCCGGGCGTGGTGGCCTGCCCCTGTAATCTCAGCTACTCGGGAGGCTGAGGCAGGAGAATCCACTTGAACTCAGGAGGTGGAGGTTGCAGTGAGCCCAGATCACACCTCTGTACTCCAGCCTGGGGAACAAACCGAGACTCCCTCTCAAAATAAATAAATAGACACAAATAAAAAAATAAAAAATCTAAAACTTGAATATTAGAGGGAACTGAGTATGTTTGTGTGCATCCACACACTGTAATACTAAACAAAGGTGTAGCTCTGTACTTATTGGCATGGAAAGATGCTGACCACATATAGCTGAGTGAGAAAAGCTGACTGTGGTAGGTATAGTTTGATTCCATTCATGTCTGCATGTATGTATGCAAATTAAAACACAGATTGCTTACAAGTAAGAGATTGGATTTAGAAACTAGTTTCCTCCCTTGCGCTGGAAGAGCTTGGTCCTGAGAACCACATCAAAGAGGATTTCACTGGATCTCATAACTAAATATTCTAAATCTTCCCAAGAAATTCTATGATATTTCTTAGAATTATAGAGTAAATAGGTGTGGATGGCACTGTCCCACTGAGAAGCACTGACAGGAATGGAATGCACATGAGGTATGAACAGATCCCCATCACAATGACTGGCGTTGGGCATCTGACTTCTGTTTGGAATACAGGGGCCATCATCCATCAAAGACTCCTAAAGTTTGACATTACTAGATTTAGGAAAATAGAATGCCATGATGAGATGCAGCATCACTGTCAGGCAGAGGCTTACAAGAAAGGATGAGACGAGAACTGAGAGCAGCAGGAATAGCTTTAAAGCTAAATCAGAAAGAACAAGAAACCTACACAGTTTGCATTTCATATGTGTTCCTTTTCTGGCTTATTAATATTTTCTGTCATAAAGAGATAGATGCTTCACCATAATGTATGTGGGTATATGATTATGTGTGTGTGTGTGTGCGTGCGCGCTACTAGATAGAAAAACGTTATGATTGACACCAAAAAAGAGGGACCATCAGGAAGAGTGTATTCATGATGTCAGCAGTTACTGTGATCCAGTTGTTTCATAATAGAGAATATTAGAATCCCAAAAAGAACTCTGTGCAAAATTCCAGAATTTTTTTGACTGAGCAAAGGTGCCTTGAAGGCATCTGGCATTTGCACTCAACTGTCACAGCCAGTAGTGATAATCCAACCCATATGGTGCATGGGACAGCTTTTTCAAGAGCATTTCTAACAGTGGCTGGAACAAGGCAGTTAATGGCAGAAGTTACTGTAATAAGAGAGTGTCTGTGTGGTTCTAGGGGAACCCTTTGCTCTACAGGAAAAGAAACATAAACAAATGAGATCAGCCCACTAACAATGCATGCAAGTTATTATAATCCACAATTTAAAATATAAGAAAAATATTTATGTAGCCGGGCGCGGTGGCTCAAGCCTGTAATCCCAGCACTTTGGGAGGCCGAGACGGGTGGATCACGAGGTCAGGAGATCGAGACCATCCTGGCTAACACGGTGAAACCCCGTCTCTACTAAAAAATACAAAAAACTAGCCGGGCGAGGTGGCAGGCACTTGTAGTCCCAGCTACTCGAGAGGCTGAGGCAGGAGAATGGCGTGAACTCAGGAGGCGGAGCTTGCAGTGACCCGAGATCCGGCCACCGCACTCCAGCCTGGGCGACAGAGCGAGACTCCGTCTCAAAAAAAAAAAAAAAAAAAAGGAAAAATATTTATGTAAATATTTACCTTGTCTATGATTAGGAAAAGACGCTCTCAGCACAAAAGCAATATAAGAAAACAAAGAAACAAAAATGTATCTGTTTTCATAAATGTATTAACACAATGTGCATATAAAAATTCATGAAAAAAGTAAAAATAAAACCACAACTTGGGGGAAAGAATTTTGCCAAAATTTAAGACGTACAAAAATATTCATCATAATGTTTATAACATTGAAAACAAAAGGAAAACACCTAAAATGTGAAATATTTATAGATTTTTAAGTTATGCTACAGCATACAGTAAGATATTATGGACCATGAAAATTATGTTTTTGAAAAATGTCGATATCAAGAGCACATAATGTTAAGATTTAAAAGATTACAATTCCTAAGACTATAAATAGATTAAATAAATATATTCCTTTTTAATCACAGGAAAAAATAACAGAAAGTATGTCATAATACTACTACTACTCAGCCAGGTGTGTTGGCTCACACCTATAATCCCAGCACTTTGGGAGGCCAAGGTGGGCGGATCACCTGAGATTAGGAGTTTGAGACCAGCCTGGCCAAACATGGTGAAACCCCATCTCTACTAAAAATACAAAAATTAGCCAGGTATGGTGGTGGGTGCCTGTAATCCCAGCTACTCGGGAGGCTGAAGCACAATAACCGCTCGAACCCAAAAGGTGGAGGTTGAGGTGAGCCGAGACGGTGCCACTGCACTCCAGCCTGGGCAACAGAGCGAGACTCCATCCCAATAAATAAATAAATAATACTTAACATCTTCTGTGACAGGCATCATGTTGTTCTTCATATGCAATAACTCACTGAAGATTCAAAACGACCCTGTGTGATGAGTACTATCATCACTATTTTTCAGAAGGGGAAACCAAGACATAGAGAAGTGAGATCACTTGTCCGAGATCACATGACTAAAAAGTGTAAAGCTTGGAAATGAACTCAGCCAGTCCACTTCCTGAGCCTGTGTGCTAGCCACTATCACAAATCCCTGAGAGTTAAGTCATTTCTGATTTCAAAGGCTCATAAATTACAATATCTAAATATGTTATGGATAGAGTGGAATTTTATTTCTATCTTACCTATAAGATTTGAGCGATTCTCACTAACAAGTCCTGGAAACATTCATATTAATTTCCATAAGTCTGGAGCCTCTGATCCTCTCAACTTACAGGATATCAATATATGTAATTTAATGAAGATGCAAAATTCTCAGCTGCTGTTTCCTTTGTATGTTCATCACTGTCCAAGTAAATTCCTCTTAGAGGACAAAATCCTTGGGGAGATTTGTTGCGTTTCCATTTTTGTGTGTTTTCTATAAGGTTATTACATATATGTTGAGTATGGAGCCAAACGATTTTGGTTTCTGTCCTTCCCACTATTTATTCCTATTCAAAGGAAATTTTAAATACAAACTAGCTACCCATTCATCAAGATTGTTTCAAATTTATTTATGGCGCAGCATAGAGAAACTTCTGGGAATAACAACTTTAAATCTATTATAGTTTCTATTAATGTAGTCACTAATTGCTATGAGAACTATTTTGGATATGCTAACATAAAGTAAACTCATTCCAACAGACTGCTATGAATAGCTTTGCATATTCTCACAAAAGACATGAGAATTTTGTAAGTTTGGAGGGTGGGAAAGTAGAAACATGGTTTTCAGATTTTCTTTTCAAACATTGTTATCATAGGTTCAAAGCCAAAATTTAGAAATTGTACTCAAAACCCATCTTTATAGATGATCCTCTTGATTAATTATCTTGGCATTGCCACTTTCAGACAACAATTTTAATTATAACTCATATTAGACAGGGATCCCAAGTGCTATTTTTGCTCACTGATTGATTAAATTAAATAAAAATGTTTATGCACCTGTTGTGTGCCAGGCACTGTTCTAGGCACTAGGAATAGAAGCAAAACAGGCAATAGAGGAGCAAGCAAAACCCGCTTTGATGAGGTTTTAAGGTATTTATACTGATAGAGCACAGAAAGGGAACAAGGTAAAACAACAGAATACAGACAGGATGATAACAGCAATGAAGAAAAATATAGCAGTCAAGGGGATATGGGTTCTGGGAAGAATGGAGCAGTTTTAAATGGTGTGGTCAGGGAAGGCCTCATGGAGAAGGTGACATTTCAGTATGGATCTGAATCAGGAAAGGACAGGCATACAAGGCCATCTAGGGAAAGGCATGCTAGACAAGGGAATAGCACTGCAACGGTCCTGAGGTAGGTCTGAGCTCCTACTGTGTTTGAAGAGAAAAAAACAGGTCCTATGGGTTCAGTGGAGGAATAAGAGGAAGGAGGTAAAATGCTACGTCAGAAAAGTAACCAAACAGGCAGGTGCCACAGGGTTTTATAGGCCATGCTGAATATTTTATCTTTTTCTTAAAGACAGACTGGGAGCAACTAAAGGCATAGATAGAATGGCTATATAATTTACTATTCAGATTTTGTTATTTCTGTTGGTAAAATGCTAAAGTGGATGGATACTGGCAAAATAGAGAAAGACCAGGGCTGTTATAGGCAAATGAGAGAAATATATGATGTCTTAGGTGTAGACCAGAGGAGTGGCATCGTCTTGGCTTTTAGCAGAGCACCCAGGCTGCTGTTTTCAGACTAGCATGAAAGTGAGCAAGCGTTAACGCAAAGAAAGTTGTAGGAGCCTGTTGTAATATCCAGGTGAGAAGTGGCTGTGACAATGGCAAATTCTGGGTGTTTTCAAATGCAAAGCCAGCAGGACTTAGGAATGGAACTGACGTGGAGCATTAGAGAAAAAAGATTTTGAGATTAAACCATTGTAGGAACGGAGTTGGCCTTAACATAGCTGAAGAGACTACAGAAGACGCTTCAGGAGAGTCGGGGGAGGGGAAACAAGAAGCTCCAGTAGCTATCTAAGAGGAGATACTGGGTGGGCAGTAAGATACAGAGGGCCTAAGACAGTCAGGGAGTCATTAGGGAGTCACCAGCATGAAGGTAGCACTGAAAGCATTAGAATGGTCGACCTCCTGGCCTGGGCATGGTGGCTCACCACTGTAGTTCCAGCACTTCAGGATGTCAAGGTGGCAAATTGATTGAGTCCAGGAGTTCAAAACCAGCCTGGGCAACACAGTAAGACCCCATCTCTATAAAAAATACAAAAATTAGTGGGGTGTGGTGGCATGTGCCTATAATCCCAGCTACTCAGGAGGCTGAGGTTGGGAGAATCACTTGAGCCCAAGAGGCTTTGATATTCCCTTACAGGTTGTTAAGTATAAAATCCCTGGCAGTGCTGGGCGTGAGGGCTCATGCCTGTAATCCCAGCACTTTGGAAGGCTGAGGTGGGTGGATCATTTGAGGTCAGGAGTTCGAGACCAGCCTGGCCAACATGGAGAAACCCGTTTCTACTAAAAATACAAAATTAGCTGGGCATGTTGGCACATGCCTATAATCCCAGCTACTCAGGAGACTGAGGAAGGAGACTTGCTTGAATCGGGAGGCAAGATCACGCCATTGCACTCCAGCCTGGGAAACAAGAGCGAAATTTTATCTCAAAAAAAATTTTTTTTCTTAATAAAAATTATATTATCAAAATATTAAAAATAAATTTTAAAAAGGTTGTAAATCGCTTTCTTTTGTATTTTTATGTGTCATTATACTTTGAAGGCATGTTAACTCTTTCAGGCCAACAGTATACTAGATGATTGCTTTGTGCTTTACCTGGGAGACAATGTCTGGTCAAAGAATTATGAACTTACGACAACGAAATTCCAACTTTGTTTAGCATAGATATCAGCTTTCTGGTTTGATTTTGTAATCTTTATTTTAAATAATAAAATTAGCTTTTACTTTTCTTTGTTTTCTCATTTTTGAGATTACTTTTATTATTTATCATTATTTTCCTTTTCCTTTTCTGAAATAACCACCGTTTTGAAAAATAAATATCTACTATCTAAAAGGATGGATTCTGGAGAACTACGCAGCAGCTCTGCTATCTTGGGCAAAACACTAACGTCTCTGTGACTCAGTTTATGCATCCATAAAATGAGAATAGCAGTACCTTCCTCATGAGGATTTTGTGAGAATTACATGAATTAATATGTGTAAAGCATTTACCTCAGTGCCTGGCACATATTAAGTACTACTTTAGGGTTTGCTACTGTTACTGTCATAATTCATTCATTCAGGAGCCTTTGAGTTGCCTTTTTTTCAGGTAATACTAGTGCTTGAAATTGGAGTGCACATCCACTTTTTCTAAGGGCTTAGAACCAACTAATTTCCTCATATTCCTCCATCACACACACTGGGCATATAACACTATTTGCAGGACGAGAATTCAGGAAGTGTTTATGAAAGAAAAGGAAATGTGAAAAGAACTGGAACTATGATCATAACATATCTCAACATTCACAACAAAGGTGGCCCAAACAAAGAGATTACATGTTCCTGAAGGTAAGACTCAGATGTCTGTTTCCTATGTCAATATGTAATAAGCAAAAGAAATGACAAACTTGGATATGGTCCTAGAGGCTGAGCCAGATATGACAAACAAGGTGAAGGTTGGGGCAGAGCTCACATTCACAACCATGTCACACATCTAGATATTTTAAATGTCAACAGGATTTACATATGGTGACACTGCATTTTAGAGAGATAGGAGTGTCAGGAAATAAAGTTAAGTGAAGGAAACTAACAAGCATAAATTATCAGCATATAAGAAGCTCCAGAAATTGAGGTCAGCCACAGGTTACCTTCTCAAAGCATAATTAGAAAAGCTAACATAAAATGCACTATCGTTGCCACCTGTAAAAGTAGCATACCTTAAGGGATAGTTTGAAAATATATTGTCAAAAATTTCCTAGGAAACACCTCAGTTTTATCAAGGTTACCAAAAGCAACTCTATGAGAGGATCCAGAGCAATTCAGAGCTTGATACAGGAATTATGACTGACATAAAAGCGAATGTTAACTAGGACATCTGTGTGTTTAGATGAAATACATATTAATTAGGATTGCATTCAGCTACAAGCAACAGAAACAACTTAATTTTTCTCACAATACAAGAATTCCAGTCATGATTTCAAGGCTGGCATAGCTGTCTGAGGATATAAATGAAGGTCCAGCTCCCTCTAAAGTTCTGTTCCACCATCACTGGCATGTGGCCATTATGCTCAAGGTCACAAGTTGGTTGTATCCGAGCTAGAATACGCAAGGTTAGGACAAAAAGTAAGTGCCTGCTGAGTCTTTCATAAAATATTCTTTATCAGTTTTATCAAGAGTCTTCCCAAAGACTCTGACTGGGTGCAGTGGCTCATGCCTGTTATCCTAGCATTTTGGGAGGCCAAGGTGGGTGGACCACCTGAGGTCAGCAGTTCAAGACCATCCTGGCCAACATGGCAAAACACTGTCTCTAGTAAAAACACAAAAATTACCTGGTCTAGTGGTGCCCACCTGTAGTCCCAGCTATTCAGAAGGCTGAGGCATGAGAATCGCTTGGACCCAGGAGGTGGAGGTTACAGTGAGCTGAAATGGTGCCACTGCACTCCAGCCTGGGCAACACTGAGACTCTGTCTCAATAATAATAATAAAAACAACCTTCCCAAAGACCCTAATCAATAGATTTTCACTTCATATCACTGAATTATACTGCTAATAAATGGCAGAGCAAGATATGAACACGGTTCTATCTTCAGCATCCAGTTAAAAATACTCACGCCCATGGCTCCCTTGCAGCTCCATGTAATTCAGCGATATGAAGCAATTCTATGGGAGGACCACAGCAAATCAGAGCTTGATACAAGAATTATGACTGACCTAAACAGTTGATAATAAATGTACTGATTTTTTTCATATTATCATCAGTAAGAAGAGAAAAAAGGTGTAGAGATGGCAATGGGGGAAACCTGAAGGGAAGAAAGTGAAAGAATTTAAAAAGAAAAGGAATAAAGTTGTGAAGCAGAAAGGAGAAAGGAACAGGAGAGGAAAAGCAAGGACCATGCTTCAAAGGAAGCAAAGGAGGAAAGACAAAGAGAAAATTTACAGGGAAGAAGACAAGATGAGACAGAGCAGGAAGGAGAGGGGAAAGGCAGAGACAGATGACTCAGGTGACCATAGCACTTACGGGTCTACTGTCACTCTTTTTCAGGTCACTTTGTTTGTGGGCACCAGCAGACATCAATAATTGGTGCTATCCGTAACATGTCACCCCTCCTATCATGTAAGAGTATTTTAATCAATAATTTTCTTTTTAAACGGGGTCTTACTCTGTTGCTCAGGTTGGTCTTGAAATCCTGGGATAAAGTGATCCTCCTGCCTCAGTTTCCAAAGTAGCTAGGATCACAAGCGTGTGCCACTGTGCCTAGCTGTAATAAAATTTTGTTTTCAACATGAAGTTGAAGGAAAGCGAATTTTTTAAGGAAAGCAAATTCAGCATTAAAGGATAACCTGCATTTTAAACATTTACTTTGAAAACTCAGAACTCCTATAGTTATTTCTTAGTGGGATTCAATGCTATCTAATTATCTTAGCTTCGTTTTTTATTTTGAGTGATTTAGAGCTGCCTTATACCACAAATCAACATTTCTACATTTGTACTGATCCCCCTACCACACACACATACTCAAATACATTTGCCATAATTGGTTCTTAGAGAGGATAGAATAAAAAAGAAAAAAATAGGTATAGATTTAGAGAAGCAGACATTTTAAAAATAATTGGCTAACCTATAGGCACAGCATTCAACCCTTCAGAAGCTCTGTCTTCAATGAGATGTGCATGGCAGGTGACTGTGGTGAAAATTACTCTCTGAGCCACACAATTGACACCAAAGTGAGATCATACCATCTCATGCAGAACGTTCTGAGAGCCAATAATTTTTTAAAGCTATGCAATTCCTGTGTTTGAACAGTCATTATGAGATATTCATATCTGAAAATTCAATTCGAATATCTGAAATAGTGCTTTTAAAACGCTTTTGCTTAAAGTTGTTGAGACTGAAATGCTATATAGTGCAGTTATTTTTCAAATGACTCTAAAATCAGGTAAAGGGGGTGGATTAATCACCCCCAATGTTTTTGAAATGAAAATATTTAGATAAGTCAATTTCCCTTTTAACGTATATTAAGTCATTACTCAGGCATAGCCTAAACCACCTCTCTCTGTCCATGGTGAACCTGCCCATTCCAACCTAATGCACTCTACCTTCCTTTTTTTCCTCAGTGTAGGGCTATCCAGTTTTTCTATTTCTATGTGACACAAAGAACTTCATATTCGTGTGTGTGTGTGTGTGTGTGTGTGTCTTTTAAAATGTAAATGTTCAAAAAGTACTGGTCACTGAATTTATTTATGCTTTTCAAACGTAAAGGTTATTTGAAATAAAGGGGTCATTGCATCAGCAACTATATATGAAGATTAAAGACATAATAAGTTTCAAACTAGCACTTCAAATGATCAGAAAAACAATTATGGCTTCTTACGCAACCAATTTTAAATAATTGATGGAGTAAGGCTTCTAGTTTATTCTATAAAGTTGACCAATTCCCAGGCGGTAAAAAAAAATCAAAGATAGATTTTTAGATATTTTCTTTTGAATAAAACTAATCTATAAAAATTTGAAAGTCAAAAACGCTGACTTTAAAATCTTCGTAAAATATCACTCTTTTTAAAGATAAAAAGTCAAATTTATTAGACCAAGACAGTTCTGTAAAAACTATATTCATATTATTACAATGACACAACGTTACCATTTTATTCATTAACATTTTCAATGCAAATAAAAGTAATAGTTTAAAACAAAGATTCACACAAATTGGAAGGAAATATAATTAAATAACTCCTAGTAATGTAAGAATGAATGAAGTATGAATTTCTGCCAAAATGAAATATTTTGAACTATAATTCTAAAGACTTGATTTTTAGTTTAAAATTGGAATTGAAACTCACAGTGAATATAAATTACAGGAAGCAAGATTTATGATTTAAGAAACAATCTGAACCACATCAGTAAAACATGTATGAAATAAATTGTAGAGAGTAAGATAAATATGTGACAAGTAGAGCAAAATGCTAAAAAAAAGCCCAATTTTCATAGTCCTATATAGGCAGGACGCAGCTTCAGTTCGCTTATAAATTGCATTTGACAAATGATTTTGAAAGTTTAAATACACTGATTATAGAATCTGAAACATATGAATGATAAATAACCAATCACCTCATCAGCAATGCAGTTACTTTAGTAATAGCAAATCAATTTACTCCAAATAATAAAATCACTCCTTTGAAAGGAAGGAAATCTGGAATATATTTCCAAAAGTTATGTCCGACATAAATATCATCTGGTATTTGAAAGGTCATTAAATTGCACTTCCTTTGAACAATAATTTTTAAACAGCAACCAGTTAATTTCAGAACATATGTGTCCTGAACAGTAATACTGGAAATTGTCAAAATAAAGTGCCCTCAATACTCTATCCTGATTATACCTTTCTTTAAAGTAAATGTTTAGTTTTAGGAATAGAACATTGATTTTCCTGTCTGTCTCACAATATAATTTTTTTAAAAAATGGAGTGGATATACAGCATGAAAAAATTACCAATAGTGATGCCGGACTTACAAAATACAATAAAATCCCCCTTTGAAAACATCATGCCACATCACCAATTCAATTCTACTCAAGGCCAAATTTTTTTCTCTCAGTTGATATTTTAGAGCATACTTCTCATTGTTAATGGAACACTTCCCCTATCTTATGCTACCATAATAACAGAAATTCTAGTCCATTCGGAAATTCAGGTACATTGTCTCACCAAAGCTCAAGTATTTTGGGCAGACTCATTTACTTATGTTTGGCTTTCATGTACAGTGTCTTCTAATGGCTGACCTCTCCTTTTTGATGGTGACTGAGTAAAGCCAACCTTGTGAGGGGCAGTTCCTTATTGACATGATTACAGGGGCATCCAAGTCTTTCTATCCCCAAATCTATTATCTGGTTGCTCAGTGATGCTAAACTTACTTTAAGCAAAGAGGGGAAAGACATCTTTCTACCACTATAAGCAAAAATGTGGGAAAGTTCAATACTGACAAGTCACATTCATCAAAAATTGATTGGGGGGCAAGGGGAAGAGTGGCAAACAAAAACGGATGGTAGCTACCTGAAGGTTGGGGGTGAGGAATAGGAACGATCATAGGTGAGGAAAGGTGCAGACTTCAATCCAACCATCACATTTTTCACAATACTGCCTTTGTCCCTAGGAGAAGGTGTGCTGAATCATGGGGCATGGCTGGAAAAAAGAAATGGCTACCTGACTAAACCATGTAGATTCTTGTTGCCTATTTCCCCATCATTTGCAACTTTCTACACACACACACACACAAAATCCAGGTTTGGTGCCTGAAACGCACATTGGGGAAACTGACCATGTCTTAGGATTTGTGCAAAAGAAAAGGAAATTCTAGAAAAAAAAAATGTTCTGATGCTGGGACCTTTCTAATTCAACATGGTGTGTATGAGAACTCCTTTTGCTGAGCTTTTACATTGTGGTATACTCACGGTTCATTGTGACTAATAATGCCCTTTCAAAAGAGTCATAGACAACAGAATTTAAAAGATATAGGAAGATGAGAGAGATACCAAATGACATTTAATTGAGAGATGAGAACACACCAGATGTAACCATGCACTATTTATAGAGTTGCCAGTACTGAAAATAGATGGATATACTACTTAATGTAAAAATCTGTGACAATTCTGTTAGACTCGAAAGCTCCAGATTTTTAGTACTATATATTTTTTATTTTTGTTAAAGATATTCCATAGATATATTTAAATACGACACATACAGGGACCTATAATTGTGAACCACTTTTATTCTAGACTGGCGATTGCCGCCCCATTTTACATTCTGAGCTCTACTACACACCCCAGTGTCAGAGGGCAGCTGACTGATCTACAGAAATGTTCTATGTTAGGTGCTACTGTGCACACCACCTTTATCTCAATGCATTCTTTTAGGTAAAAAAAAAAAAAAGTCACAACTATCAGCTCTACATCCAAACACAGTTCATTCAAATGGTGACTTCAATGTATATCATAAATGTAACTGATTTTTTCCTGATATAACTGTTACACTTTAAGGATCTAGAAGGTTAGAAATAAAGTCTCAAGCTAACATTTTACAGATTTCTTATAAGTTTAAGAAGACTTCTTGGCCAAAAGACCTTTCACTTTGGTCACATATCAAAATGGACCAACCACAAAGTACATGAGATTAAGTTTTCCCATTGGCAGTTCAATTCTTACAGAAGCTCTCTCTGTGTGTGTGTGTGTGTGTGTGTGTGTGTGTGTGTGTGTGTGTGTGTGTGTCTGAATTTTTAAAATTAATTTTCAAAAGCCTAAAAGGAAAAGAGACATACATAAGCACCACTTCATTTTTAAACATGTCTTCTACCTGTAGAACATTTTACAAAAAAAAAACCCTCTTACTCGAAGGCCTATAGCTACAGCTAGTTCCAAAATCTAAATGTTTAATAAAATAGATAATAGAAATATAAAATCTGACACAATTCTCAAAGCTTATAATAATTTGACCTTTCATAACTTAAATAACACAATTTCTCTACCTTTTCTGGTGGTGGAAAAGAGGTGGAAATTGAGATCCTCCCCCGCAATATCCAACTTGAAGTATCTACACTTTATTCTTACTCTACATTATCCATTCCTTTTCAGACTTAAATATGTGATTATGATGAGTCTTAAGGTGACTTGCATTTGCTAACTGAGGGAGCAAGACCAAAGAGAGTACAATATTTTGGTGTTTTTAGTTAAGTTTTCGATATCAAGACCTTCCAAAGTATGTGGAAAACAGAAAAAAATAATAATAAAGCTTTGTATCATCACATGGTCTTCCATCATAACATGACAGTTACGCCTTTGAGACCAGCCTCGCCCACTTACCCACCGTTCTCACTGGGAGATAATACCGGGCAAGAACTTTTGCTAAGAGTCGCACAGAGCAGCAGGCTCAGTCATCAGGCTTTGGGTTAGGTCTGGTTGCCATCACAGTAGCTGCTCCTTCCACTTAAAGATTCCCATTACCTCAGAAAAGCACAAGCTTGTTCTTGGGAAGAGGGGGTAGTAAGCACTTTTATCTAAAAAGGGACTAGTTACGGAACATTAATTTTCCAAAATTATTTCTAAAATTCCACCAAATTAAACTCCTGCTTTACAGACAAGGCTGCCACCATGTCACAAGGAAGTTGTAAAAAACACTGTTTAAAACCTCTAGGAGACGTTTATTTAGGCTAAATAGATAGATAGAATAGATATCAAGGTTTTTTTAAAACAGAAACTCCTAAGGATTCTTAAAAATTTTAAATGCTTGTCTGTCTTTAGTGCCAGCACCCCATAGATTATCTCCCACCATGCTAGTAATTGTTAGCCTATTACAGATACAAACTATTAACAGGAGCCTACTGGACAATGGTTTCTATTAGGTTGGGTATAAATATTTTGGGGTTGAAATTCTAACTAAATAGTGCCTGTCGCTGCTTAAAAGCTCCATAGAAGTGAAATGTTCAGAAGTCCCAGAAGAAACACAGAAAAGAGACATTTTTTATTTTTCCACATACTCGATGTACTAGCTTAAAATACATGCACTACATGATATTATATTTATTGGAGCTGAATTTTATTTCTTCTATAATGTTTATTTTTGATGCAGGGCTGCATAATGATTCCTTTTTTTAAAAGATACCTCTAAATTATAAGGGATTCCAGCCTGTACCTGGAAATTAAAGCTGTGCAGATAAAATACAAAGTCATTAATAAACATCACAAAGATAATTCTAACAAGAAGCACCATGTAGAAATAAGGCAGGAATCAGAAAAATCATCAGTTACTGACATATTAAATTACACTTTCAAAAGAATAGGGAGCTGGAAGCAGCCGCTCCCTTTCAGGAGGGCTGTTTGACACTGAATGAAATGCCAGGGACTCCTGGCTGGTGAGCAACGGGAACTTTGGGGGCGAGCGGCGCGGGGCAGTCACGGACCTGGGCGCTTCAGTCTGTCACCAGCCTGCCCGCAAAGCCCAACGACAGCCCCAAAGCCCCCCGGGGACCCATCTGGGGGGACCGGGAGCAGGACAAAGGTCTGAAATTCAAGTCCTAGGATTAAAGAAACAAAATGCGCAGGTTCCATTTAAAGTGCCTGCGTTAAGTACGGGGAGTGAGGGGGAAAGACACCGAACCCCAAGAATTCTCAGGCGTTTATCACAAGCACCAGCTCATTACCAGGAAATGCGTTCGGGGAGTGGGGACATGGAGAATGAATCCCAACTCGCGACTCCATTCTCCACTAACTTTACTCTCGCTCCCTGGACCGAGCGCAAAGCTGGGGCCAGGTTTGTCATGGTTCTTGTTTCCAGGGCCCCTTGGAAGAAGGAAAGGGATGATAAAGGTGCGCTGGCTGGCGCACCCGGCGGCGGCGAGCGCGGAGGTGCTGCGGTACCTACCATGGTATTCTTGTCCCGGAACGTAGTAGGTGGGGTTGCCCGCAATATGCAGGGAAATGAGCACCTCGCCCTGCTCCCCATCCCCTTCCAGCTCCCCGTGGTGGGTGCACAGGAAAAAGAAGGGCGAAAAGCGGGGGTAATAGCCCGCCGCCGCGCGCGCCCTCTGCGTCGCCCCCAGCAACAGCGCTAGGAGGAAAGTCCGCCAGGCCCAGCCACTGCGCTCCATGCCGCCGCCGCCGCCGCCGCGCGCTCTACGCGCCGCTCGCTCATTCAGTTTTGGAGACGCTGGGACGGAGGAGCTACGCGGAGAGAAGGCGAGAAGGAGGCGGACGGGAGCGGAGCGGGCTCGGGAGGGGGCCTGGGAACTGGCCCCCGCCGAGAAGTTCCGCGGGAGACGGCGGCTCCCAAAGTTACTTTGGGCCGCGGGAGCGCGGGGCCGGGGCTGCGGGCGCCGAGAGCGCGTTGTCCGCCGCCTCCGTGCGCCGCCGCCGCCTCTGCGCGACGCCCCTCGGCCAGGCCTGGGAAAGCGACCGCCCCGCTCCACACCTTCTTAAAGCCCCGGGCGCCGCGTCCCCCCCGCCGCCGCCACACGTGTCCCGGCCGCTCCCCCGCCCCCGCGCGCCGCCCCGCCCGCCCCCCGCCCTCTCGGGCTGGCTCGGCCGCACCTCGCGCGGCGAGGGGCGCACGCGTCCCCGGAGTCCCCGGCCAGCGCCCGTTTCGCACCCGGGAGGGCAGGGAGAGGCGCGCGCCGGGGAGCGGGACGGGGTACGCTGTCGAGGACCGCTGAGCCCGCGACTCTTCTGCAAGAGACGTCAAAGCCCCGGAGAGGGCACCTCCCGCCCAGCTGTCTGAAGGGGAAGGCCAACCCCTTTTGCCATCAGTGTGCCCTGTTTTTCCTGGGAGGATGCGTGAGGGAAGGAGAGGGGCGGCGGGGACGGCCGCTGGCGCCGGCTTCTTTGTCTGCGCCGGCTGCGTCCCGCGCCCCTCGGGGCTCGCAGCCTGGCGGTCCGGGCGGCCCGCACTCGTTCTGGGAATCCGCCCCAGGCCGCGAACCGCTAGGGGCCCTCGCGCTCCCTTCCCACCCAGGCCCCCTGTCCCTCCCGCCGACCCCGCCCGGCCCCTCGCGGCAGCGACAGAGCCTCATCTGTAGCGGATTTTAAAATGAGATTAAGAGAAAGTGGAATTGGCAGCCTCGAGTGGTGCCTGGAAATGGTGATTTGTGCTGCTCGGTTGTGGGGAATTGTGAGGCAGGAAGAGCTGGCGGAGCTAAGATCCGACAGGCGCTCTTCGCCGGACTGTTCTGTTGTTCATTGCTACTGGGCTCTTCAGTCGGAGATGGGTGTCGTAATTTTTTAAATCAGTGTTTATTTCCTTTAAATGTCGATTATGACCAATGGCCCTGAAATCGGGGGAGGGAAAAACGGAGATGCTGGCAGCGGCGATTGAAGCGGGTGGTAATGAGCGGCTGCACATGAACTGCAGGGAAGTGAAATAATCCATAAGCACGTTTTTAGCCGAGGACGGCTGGCAGGAGCCCTGCGGCATCCGGAGATGGGGGAGCGGGGTTGCCAGGTTTTAATGCCTCTCCCCACCCACCCTTGGCCTGCCACCAAGCCATATAAACCCGCACGTACAGAAATGAGTAGATTATAAAATTGGAAGGGATGGTGCCTTTGCCTGCGTTTGTGAGGCGAGGGGCGGTGAAAATCAGGGTCCAAGGGGAGACCTCTGTAATCACTTCGTTGCAATAGGAAGAAATTGTTTTTCTTCCTCTTACCGAGACCGAATGACAGGTAAAAAGGGCCCATTTCTAGCTAGCTTCTTGTTTCCCTACTTCAAAATCCCCAGAGGCTTAACTGCCATATAAATAATATACAATGTATACATATATGTGTGTGTATATATATGATGTAACAGTTGCTACACTGTAGCTCTGCGGGGTGCAGGCTCTGGGGCTAGAGGTACTTTACCTTTTTAATCCTAACACCAACTGGAGAGGCAAAAAATATCCCTACTTCACAAGGGAGAAGGCACTCAGAAATGTTGATAACTTACCCAAAGTCAGTGACAAAGGCTGGATGCAGGGAAGACTGGCTGGCCTCAAAGGCTCTGGTCCTGCACTGCCCTTCCACAGTCGACAGCCCTAGCTGGAGCAGGTGTTGTTGCCCCAAACAGAATTAGGAGATACTCGCCCACAGCTAACAAGACTGTTACTGCCTTCCTGTCCAGTCATGTGAATATAGCCAAAGACAAAATTAATCACTTGGAGAAAGAATCCAAAACTACTTAATGTTTTTGGCTTACACTTTTAAAATGTTTAGTTGCTATGCACTGAACACCGTCCTAAGTACTATACATACTGACTCCCTTATTCCTCATAAGAATACTATGGGAAAAGTACCATTAATAGCTTCATTTTGCTATGATGAAACAGCACAGGGAGGTTAAGTAACTTGTCCAAGGTCACACAGCTAGTAAGTAAGAGCTGTGACTTGAACCCAGGCAATCTGATTCTGACACTTTAACCACTGCAAATCGCCTCTAAAGAATGCATGTTGGTGGTGTTAGAAGGATGGGAAGATAATTATTCTTTATCCAGTGTCAGAATACCTCATTTAATCCTTATGTTAGCCTGCAAAGTGGGTGTAATTATTATAATTATCTTCATTTTTAAAGAGAAGAAAGTTGAGATTGATATAAGTTAAAGAAGCTTGGAATCAAGTCTAGCCATGTTTGATGCCAAGGTCGCTGCTTAAATAAACTGTCTTTAGTAAGCGCTGATACTTGGTCCAGGACATGATTGGAACTTAATTCGTATAAGGTCCTCAGTTCCCAGGAGGTCCCCTTCTTTCTATTGTGTAGTGACTGTCAGAGAAATATTCTTTCTCATGTCTCTTGACATGGCTTTCTTAACATTCAATTTATGTGACCAAGTTTATTTTTCAATCTTCCCCTTTATTGTGCTTCCTTAATTTTTACCACTTTGCTTTGCTATTACATTTGAATAACTTTTATACTCTTAGCCATGAAGTAGGCTCATATTCTTGGCTACAGCCCTGCAGTTGTTCAATAACAGGCACAAAGACTGTTTAAATAATGTCCTGAGTGGTGTTGAGCTGGTCAAGAGGGGGAGAAGTTGTTGGTACACTCCAGTCTGCAGTCCTTAGAACTAACATGAATATCTTATAGAGGCTCAAGTTCATATTGGTTTCATCTCTGAAACTCTTTTTGGTTAGGCGAGTTCAACTAGTCATCATTAAAAACTTTTAAATAAACTTTGGAAAATCAGAAAAATGCTTATGTCATATATAAAATCCATTGAACTGAAAGTAGCATCTTCTTAGTGAGCAACTTACTTGAAACCACACAATAAGGTGGAAACCCAGGTTAGATAGCAAAACTTCCTGCTTCCCAATTTGTGTGCTAACCTTTATACCTCATTTGTATTTAGTGAGCCATAATAAGTATCTCCAAGAATATTTGGTTTGCAAAATCCAAAAACCTTCTGAACTAATAGAAAAATAAAGAAGTGCTTTTCCAGAAAAAATGGTTTACATCAAAAACATCTGCAAAAAGTGAAAGGCGATGTCAGGTGGAAATGAATAGGCTTGTGGGAAAGAGAGTTTAAAGTGAGATGAGATTTATTTTTAATTAAAAGAGCTTTGAAATAGTAAGTAGTCTACCAAAAGAATTAAACTAAGTATTCTTAAAAGGTAAATCCACTTCTTGATAAGTGGAAATTATTGCCCAGTATTTGAATAATCATAACACAATGGGAATTAAATTCATATATATATTTGCTGTGTGTGTGTATATATATCTGCTATATATCTCTATATATACACACATACATACACATATATCAAATATGTAGCTTTTAAATGATTGGGAGATGATTCATCCAAATGAAATACAAAGAAAACATTAAATTATATTTTAAGGTTGCAAGAATTCACTTGCTGTCTGCCTTCCATTAATATTTTTTGAGATGAAGCATTAAACATTTTGGTGTATGTGGGAAAGTGAATTACTATTCTTATGTAAAAATCGAAGTTTGTAAATCAAAAAAATGTAAATATAAATATGAAGAGGGTGAACAAACTGAAATCAGTTGACTTATTAGATTCTAAAATGGTAATAAAAGGCCGCATAAGAGCAAACCCTATAGCAGCTAATAAACTTATAAAATCTATTACTCATAAGACATGGTACCATATGATAAAATTGAGGCTCCTAAGCAAAAAACAAAAAACAAACAAACAAAAAGTCAGACCCTAAAGATTAGTAAGCCTTTTGCAAATGAAATTTCACTGAGAAAGGTGGGATATTAGAGGGTTGGCTCTGTTACGTATGTCCTGCCAGAACATGTTACTTATTGCCACCCCAAATTAAAATACCATGATGAGATAAACTGTGGGACAACACAAAGTCATTATATTGTAAGATTTTTGAAACAGAGTCTGATTCCTCAACACTAAAAATTCCTTTTTTAAAGCTTGTCCACTTCCTGGGATTTGCCCTGCCCCTGCTTCTGTCTGGAATGCCCTTCCTATTTCCTGTGGCCTAACCACACATCTCCCACCCTCCTCTCCCTCACCTCACTCCTTACTTGGCTATAGCAACGCATGCTCCAATCTTCTCTCACACATTTTTGCATCTGAGAGACCTTTCCTGATCCCTCATCCTAAATTATGTCCTCTAGAGCAGCACTATTCAATATGGTAGTCCTAGCCCCCAGGTAGCTATTTAAATTTAAATTAAATTAAATTTAAAAATAAGTTCTTCAGTCACATTAACCACATTTCCAGTATCCAGTAGCTACATGTGGCTAGTAGTGGGATAATCTGTAAGTCTGCACTGTCTGTACTGGACAGTACAGAGTTACAGATTATCGCATTACTGCAGAAAGTCCTATTAGACGGCACCATTCTACACTGAACAGGTAAATGAATGCCCAGTCACCAACACATTCATTCAATGTTTATCAGACACCTCCTATGTTCCAAAGTGCTGAATGCAGTGGACTCAGTGAATAAAGCTAATAGAGTGCCCACCCATTTGGCATCTACAATCTAGTGTTGGGGACAGCCAGTAAACTCATAAAGTAAACAAGATTATTTCTGACACTGGTAAATGCTATGAAGACATAAAACCGGCTGATGTGGTAGAGAGTGTCTAGGGCAGGGAGGCTACTGTAGATTGGGGAGTCAAGGAAAGCTTCTCTGAAAGAGTGAAATTGGAGCTAACACTTCATTAATATGGAAGAGTCCATCATGTTAACATGTGGGGGAAAGAGCAGTCCAGCTGGACAGATCAGATAATATAAAGGCCCTGAAGCAGGACTATGCTTGAGATGTTCAAGGCTTAGGAAAGGTAGCAAGAAAACGAAAGTGTGAGGCTGGGCACAGTGGCTCATGCCTATAATCCCAGCACTTTGGGAGACTGAGGCAGGAGGATCACTTGAGGCCAGGAGTCTGAGTCTGGCCTGAGAAACATAGCGAGACCCTATTTATACAAAAGATTTTAAAATTAGCCAGGCATGGGGGTGCATGCCTGTAGTCCCAGCTACTTGGGAGGCTGAAGTAGGAGGATTGCCTGAGCCCAGGAGTTCAAGGCTGCAGTGAACTATGATTGCATCACTGTACTCCAGCCTGGGCGACAGAGTGAGACCCTGTCTCTAAAAAATTATCATTGTCATAAAATAAATAAAACGAAAGAAAGGGAAAGAGTGGTATGGGTATGAGATGAGATCAGAGAAGCAGGCAGAGACTAGATCACATTAATGTGATGGGGAGACTTGGGTCAGGAAGTAACATCTGAATGAATAATTAAAGGAAAGAGTGTTGAAGAAAGCAAAAATAAGTTGGGGAAAAATTTTCTAATACTTTCTCTCCAGGGTTTAAATAATATCCAACACAATATTTTAATGTTATTGGCTATAGCACAGTATTACAGTATACCAAGTACAATCAACAGGCACTAGCATGGACAGTGGCCAGACTGGACAGGGTGTTGTCTACCACAGTGAAGATTTCTTGTCTTTTTTTCTTATTCCTGAAAACATGGTGAAGCATGGAAGGGATTTTAAGCAGAGACATACCATGGTCCTATTTGTACATTTGGAAGATCATCTTGGTTATAAAGGGGAGAGTGGTTTGGAGAGCAATGAAAAGTAGATGCAGGGAGAGAATTAGGACGTAGTGCAGGTAGCTCAGGTGAGAGGTGATGGTCTTCAAAGGAGATGGAGAGAAGAGAGTGGAACTGAGATGTATTCAGGAGCCAGTACTACAGGACTGAGTAATGGAGTGACTGACTGGGCATAGGGATAAAGGGAGAGAAATGTGTTGAAGAGGGCGCACAACTTTCAGGTGTTTGCAGCTTGGTCATTGTTACTGTTAGATAAACTATTAGATAAAAAGTATTTTGTATTAAACTTTTTAATGAAGTATAGTAATAGGCACAAAACCATAAACAAATCATAAGTGTGGTGTGCAATGCATTGTCAAAAATGGAACACCTCATGTAAGCAGTGTCCAAAGAATATAGACAGAAGTCTCCATGACCACTTTGAGTGAGCCATTGTATTCCTCAAGGCATGGAGAAAGTTTCAAGTGAAACATAACATGTCTTCAGGATGGTTATTTTTGCCTGTTTTCAAACTTCATGTAAGTGGAATCATACAATATATGTGATTTTATATCCGGTTTCTTTGGCTCAAAATCATGGTTGTAAAAATTATTCAAGTTGCTATAGGTAGCAAAAGTTTGTTCATTTGTATCTTGTAGAGTATATGGGGGAAAATCACAACTTTCTTATTTGTTAGTGGAAATTTTGGCTATTTTCAGTTTGGGGGAACTATGAATATGCAGTTAAATATATTCTTGCATTTGATGAACATGTGTGTACATTTCAGTTAAGAGAGGGAGTGTTGGATCATGGTGGAAACTCGTTTAACACATTGATGAATTAATGAGAAATAAAGATAAATCCTTAGAGGTAAAAAATGAAATGACAGCAGGAATCCAGAGATAAAGAATGGAGTACGTAATCCACCCAGGACTCTGAGACATGTGCCCACTTCAGTAACACATGAATTTCCATTGTGATGGACATGTGGGGTTGGGAACAGAGATAAAGCTTAGGGCCTGCTCAAGGTGGGAAGAATGATAGGGTGGTGCTACTCAAAGTGTGGTTTACAGATCGGTCTCCAAACTGTCTGTCGCCAGTACATGTTAAGATAGGTACAGAAATGGAGAGTGTTCAAAAACGTTCATAGTTATTGTATAAGCAGTAGTATCCAAGCAGCATTCCATTTCCCTAGTAATTCATACTGACCTTAGTTTTACAAAAGTATCTGTCCGTGATGGATTATGAGTTAGTATGCACAGTACTGTCCCAGGAAATCCATACGTAAAGCTATTATCCATCCCCAAATAGCTCGGCCCTCAATGAAAGGTGAACTAGAAAAGAAGTCAGAAATTCTCTCACTAAAATATAAAACCACAGTCTGGCTGTCAGGAGGTTGTGACACAAATTCACATTTCTGTTTGATTTGAAAAACCTCAAGCTAATAATTAATTTTAAAGTGGTTCTGGGTTGAAAGTGTTCCCAGGCACCTGGCAAAACCAAATTCAAATCACCTCTAGGATGGACCATAAAAACAAAACAAAAACAATTTCTTTAAATCAGGCTTCAAAGAACTACAACAGGTGAAGATTCACAGAACACTGTGTTTACCATCAAAAATCACTAATCCTGTGAGAAAGCAGAACACAGTGGGTCAGTAGAAACAGGAGGTAACCACAATCAGACTCACAAAGACTTTAGATGTTGGAATAACTCTATTATCTAAGATATGTATATTTAATACATTTAAAAAAGTAACATAATATTCCAAAAATAAAACTAAAAATAAGAGACCATCAAAAATGACCAGCCATTCTCAAAGTAAGAAATATAATACCTAAAATTTAAAACTCCAAGGAAAGAAGTATGTGCATCTGACAGTATAGTATATTAGATATTCTGGAAGGCCTTCTTCCTGTGAGACAACTAGATCCAGCATAAAACATAATCTTCTTGTGTCATCAGGCTTGTAGAAAGAAACGGAAATCGCTAAAAGACCAGGAAGTTTTATGGCTCAAGGACATCAATTAAAAAAAAAAAGACCAGGAAATTTTTTAAAGGGACCAACTATAAGGGAAAGCCAGAATAGTGAGTATGTGCAGTGCATATATACGAATGTGGGTTCCCAATTATATGGAGATGCAATATATGGCAGCTGTCACTGCAAATCAAAAGAAGAAAAAGTTGACTTTCCAATAAATGTGCTGAGACAATTGGTTTTTCATAGGAAAAATAATCCAATTGGACCTCCACTTCCCATGAGGGCCATAGGCTGAAATACAGGGCCTTTCAGTTTCGTGAGTCTCTTCTAAGGCCTTGAGAGAAGCCCTGGGTTCACATGTTTTTGTTTTTGCTTTTGTTTTTGTTTTGTTTTTTGGTTTTGTTGAGATGGCGTCTCACTCTGTCATCTAGGCTGGAATGCAGTGGTGTGATCTCGGCTCACTGCAGCCTCTGCCTCCTGAGTTCAAGTGATTCTCCTGCCTCAGCCTCCTGAGTAGCTGGGATTACAGGGATGTGTGCCACCACATCCGGTTAATTTTGTATTTTTAGTACCAATGGGGTTTCACCGTGTTGGTCAGGATGGTCTCAAACTCCTGACCTCGTGATCTGCCTGCCTCTTCCTCCCAAAGTGCTGGGATTACAGATGTGAGCCACCATGCCCGGCCCATATTTTTTAAAATTTGAAAAGTAAGATATTTCAACACATTCGTTAAGATCACCTTCTTTTTCTGTTCTAATTACTCCTCCACCACCACATTTTTCTTTGTGTAGACTGTCACTGGAGTCACTGTGAGCACTGTTTTTAGATATGGCTAAAGAAAGTTGGAGATTCACTGCAATTGAGTTTAGTTGGATATTTTTATGTGGTTTACTGTCACTCTGTGATTGCAAAGTTATTCAAAGAATGACTTCCAGGAATATTTCTACTGGTACTATGCTGACCTACCTTGAGCCATGACATGTAGGTACAGAATAGTTGTATCTTAGAACGTGTCCTGTGGACACCTGGCTCCAAAAATATGTAGACAGTAGAGAGGTAACAAGGTATGAAATATATGAAGCCAAAAGCTAATCTGTGAACACATTCTTCTAATCCTAATTCTTCTAATTCTAATGTTTCAAAACATAAGATCTCTGCTGTTATAAATGATGAAATAATGCAATGTTTACAATTATATTTTTAAATGATTATATAATAAAATATAATGAATCACATATTTAGTGTATATAATGCATTTTACTTGCTTTGATGATATGATGGCTCCAGACAAAACAGCACACAAAATTGTTACCAATGCAGTGAAATGGCCTAAATAAACAAGTGTTTCAGTGACAAATCTCTCCGTATATTCTTCAGTAGAACTATGTATATAATATTAGTATGGGTAATTTGATGATATGCATTTCACTGCTTTAAATATGCCTTAAATTCAGAAAATTTTATGGTTTTTCATAATTGCTGATTGTACCAATGTTCAAATATCTTGAGGAATAATTAGTCTAAGGAATGAAAAATATGTAAATCTAAAATAATACGGGGGAAAGTTTTGAAATGTCAAAAACAACCTCGTCTACAACAATGGGAATCAAAAACTCCTATGGTCAATATCATGAAGACAAGGAACTAATTAAAATAGGCAAGAAAATATAGATGATAAAAATGACAATAGAAAAAATAAAGAAAATTATGTGAATCAGTTCCCTTCTAAACAAGAAATAAAGATGAAAATAAAGATGAAGAAAAACATAATATATTCGATCAATAGAACATGCATGAATGTCTAAACAGCTTCAGTTTGATAAATTTGTTGGCTTGGAGACGCACCATGCTCTTTCATTTTTTTCCTGTTCGGATAGATAATTTCACTCAACATCATTTAAGGAGTTTATTTTTAAAGTTCCAAAATTGCGATTGAGCCCACTAAGATTTATAGAGAATCAAAGAAATCGTACAATGGACAAAAGAGCTTCCCAGAAAGATATTTTGAAAAACAGCTTTTTAAATGGTCAAACCACTATCAAATCCTGTCTGGACTATTGCAAGAGTAGAGGATGCTTTTACTGTTTTGTTTGTAATCTCTTTTAACAAGACATCAGACAAGTTTGCTCATATCAAATCAGACTGGAGGAATTTATTAAGAGCCCCCAAAATTTATGACTCCTTAAAGCACAAGAAGTTTATGATATCTGAAGCAGTTTATTGAAGAATATGCACCTAAAAAAACGTAGCTAAAGAAACATTATGTAAGTGGATCAAGCAGTTAATAAAAGTATTATGCTATTTATCTGGATTTTGTGATATTTTACTTTGATTTTAAAATGTTTTACTTCGTCGTGATTTTTCTATCTCTTAAAAAAATCCCCTTTGTACATAATGTATTATTTTTCTTAAAGAGGACCTCTAGATTATATCTAAGTCTCATGTCCCACAAAGCCTGCATCCATCTCTTCTGAGATGTAATATTCAGCCAGTGTGCCCAGGTTTGATCTTACCTGATACTGATAGGCAGCATCAGTTATGACTAGTGCCATGACTAATGTTCCCAATTGATTGTGACCACACCGTATCAGTGTTTATGTATTCTGAATATTAAACTCTACTTATACTACAGACAAAAGTCAATTGTTAGAATAAAGTTTTAAATGGGAAAAGTAAAGCTTCAAAACTTTTAGAAGAAAATAGTGTACCAAATACCTTTCATTTCCCTCTCCTCCCCAGATCCACTCTCCATCCTTCTCCTCCCTGAACTATGCCCAAGATGCTGATCTGTGCAGATGGCTTTACCAGGGTTGCCTGTGGCCTCTTTTCTGGGCGAGTTTGGTGAATAGAAGGACCTGACATTAGATCAAAGGGAGGAAGTGATTGCTAGGATTAGAGTGGTTGAGTGAAGCATTACTCTTCAATTTGCCTCTCTACATTCTGTCTAGTCTCACCTTCTGGAACTCTCCTTAGATGTAAACTATACTTTCTCACTCACTTTTCCATATATTTTAACTGCTCTGTTTTATTTTCCATCTGTTCATTTCTCTGTGCCACATTTGAGAGAATTTCTTCAGATTTGCCTTTCAGTTCATTAATTCTTTCCTTCCAGTGTGTCTAAGCTGCCATTTTAACCTGTCCATTGGGTTTTTATTTTATTTTATTTTATTTTTTTGAGATAGTGTCTTGCTCTGTCTCTTGGGCTGGAGTGCAGTGGCGCAATCTCAGCTCACTGCAGCCTTCGTCTCCCAGGCTCAAGCAATCCTCCTCCCTCAGCCTCCCGAGTAGCTGGTACTACAGACACAGGACACCAAGCCCAGCTAATTTTTGTATTTTTTGTAGGGACAGGGTTTCACCATGTTGCCCAGCCTGGTTTCAAACTCCTGAGCTTAAGTGGTCTGCCTGCCTCGGCCTCCCAAACTGCTGGAATTACAGGCGTGAGCCACTGTACTTGGCATTATTTTTAATTTTTATTATGTAGTATTTTATATACATTGAAGAAAGGTCTGAGACACAAGAAGAAACTGTGAGCAATATAATGGTAATAATAATGAGTAATAATAGTAATGAATAAATGTTATATATATCAGAATAAAAAGATAAGTTATGGAATATATTTCATATGTGGTTGCATATATGTTTCAGATCTATTCCACAAACATATCTGAAATATATATGAAAACGCAGAACAAAACATAGTCCAGAACAAAGTGCTTAAATTGAGGATGGTGTAGTCAGAGTTAGAGTGTTCAGGAGGAACATTTTGACTAGCTTCAATCTTTAGTAGTAAGAGTTAAGTTAAACGTCATGTCCACTCGTAAATGGACATACACAGTGAACCTGATGTTTAACTTTTATTACTAAAGATTGAATCTAGGGTTTTACACTGCAGAAGGGTGCTCACTGAGGGGCAAAAGTGACAGATGAAATCATCCTGTGTTCCACTTGCCAATCCCAGACAGGATAATATAAGAATGGAAAATTATGGGCCAAACTCAATCATTCATTTGCAAAGATTTACAAATCCTAAACAAACCTATTGGTAAACTAAATCCGGCAAAATTTAAAAAAGGTAATACAGGATAGCAGTTTTAGGTTCATTTCATGACTAAAAGAGTAATTTAACATTAGAAAAGTTATTACTAGGATTTGCTGTGTTAACAAAAGAAAAAACAATTTTAATCATTTCAACAGATATTGGAATTCAGCACCCTTTTATAATAAACTCATAGAAAAATGAAAATTGAAAGGAGATACTTTAATCTGATAAAGGATATTTACAAAAGTTCCAGAAGAAACATTATTCTTGTTGGCAAAACATTAAAAGCATTCCCTTTAAGATTTTGAATGAGACAACGATGTCCTCTATCACCAGTTTTATTTAATATTGCCTTATATTTAATATCGTGGTTCTAAACAGTAAAATAGAAACAGAAAAAAATAAAATATGTAAAGGTTGAAAAAGAACAAACTAAATTCTTAGTTGGCAGTTGTTTCTTTCAGTTTATTGAAGATATAGTTACATTGGTTTTCATCATTGCTGTTGAAAAGTCAGTCCTCATTTAAACCGCTGCTCATTTGAAGGCAATCTGAATCATTCTTTTTTCTGGATCTTTAAATAATTTCTCTTTGACTTTGATGTTCTTCAGTTTAACTGATATTTTTTTCTGGTGCATAAAAATCCAACTAGCTTTTATAACTCACATATTCACCCTCATAGTTTCTCTGTATATGTTACAAGTGATATGATAACCTACATGGAAAACAGGAAAAAATATAAAATAATTAAAAGAAGCAACACAAGAACTAAAATATGGCCTTTAGGAATAAATTTAAGCAAATATATGAAGTTATATATTAAAAAATTAATACATTTCCCACGTTACATAACCTCTAGAAAGTGGTAAAGCCATAATTCAAACCCAGTCAGAAGTCTGCCAGCACCTCAGCACTACACTGTCTTGCCTTGATTCACAGAAGGGGAAACACCAGTGTCTCATATCAGTTGAAAAAATGTTGCAAAGCAAATTAAAACAAGGTATCATTTCATACCTATTAGATTGTCAAAAGTTAAAAGTCTGACTTTACCAAGTATTAGTGAGGCTATGAATTAACAAAAATTCTTACAAATGGCTGGTGGAAGATAAGTTGTTGCAAACATGTGGAAAACAATTTTTCAATATTTAGTAAAGTAGAAGCAAGATAGTGATTCTGCTTCTAGCTATACAACATGAAGACATGCCTGTTGAGAGCAAAAGGCGATGCACAAGAATACTCATAGTGACATTGCTATTAATAGCAAAAAAAAAAAGAGAGAGAAACAAATATCCATCAGAAAATAAATAAATGATCTGGTTATACAATGGAACAAAAATTCTTGGTTTTTTAGTAGCTGCACTATGGTTTAATTTAAAAATCATAAATTTTGGCTATTTCAAGTGTAGAATTCAGTGATTTTTAACAAATTTATAAAGTTGTGCAATATCACCACAACCCAATTTTAGAGCATTTTCATTACCAAAAATGTGTTATGTTTATCAAATTTATTATTGAATTAATGTACAAAGTTGTGCAATATTACATGAGATAATAAACTTGAGAACCCTCACGTCAATTTTCAGTTAATCCCATCTTCTCCACCCCCATCGCCAAGAAACCACTAATTCACTATCTGTATCTATGGATTTGTCTTTTCTAGACATTTCCTATAAATGGAATAAAATTTGTGGTCTTTTGTATCTGGCTTCTTTCATTAGCATAATAGTTTTGAAGTTCATCTGTGTTGAGGCATATATCAATAGATAGTTCCTTTTTATTGCTAACGTGATATTTCCATGTATAGCTAGACTTCTGGCTATTACAAATAATACTGCCATGAACATTCACATGCAAGTCTTTGTACGAGCATACATTTTTTATATATCTTGGGTAGATACTTAGGAGTTTTAGTGGAATTGCATAGGAGCAAACATGCTTAACCTTGTTTGTGTGAAGAACCTCTCTGGCAGTCTGATGAAGTATATGAAGCTCTTCTCAGGATAATGTTTAAAAATGTTTGATACCTAGGCCGGGCGCAGTGGCTCACACCTGTAATCCCAGCACTTTAGGAGGCTGAGGCAGGCGGATCACGAGGTCAGGAGATCGAGACCATCCTCGCTAACACGGTGAAACCCCGTCTCTACTAAAAATCCAAAAAAGTAGCCGGGCGTCGTGGCGGGTGCCTGTAATCCCAGCTACTCGGGAGGCTGAGCCAGGAGAATGGCGTGAACCCAGGAGGCGGAGCTTGCAGCGAGCCGAGATTGCGCCACTGCACTCCAGCCTGGGTAACAGAGCGAGACTCCGTCTCAAAAAAAAAAATTTTTTTTTGATGCCTTTATATAAAATATATAGGATTACAAAGAAACAAATTACATTGATTAGCATGATTATTATCAGCATACTGAAATAATTATGGTACTATGGTGTTGTATTAACTCATTAAATAGTAAGACGCAGTAGCAAGATTAGCAACAAACGATCTCAAAGTAATAATGAGTTTAGTCTGTATTTTGAGATCTCTGTATCAACCATAATGTAACATGGAAATGTCTGTAATTTCGACTGGTGACAAAGTCACATATTACTATAGTTGGTTGCTTATTTTATAATTGAAGAAAATGCTCTAATTTTAGTGAAAATCCTATTTCATAGATTTTTCCTTACCCCCAACCAGGTTCTCAAACTGTTAAAACTTGAGATGTTGTAAAAATGAATGAATGAAATGAATTTCAACATGAATGAATTTTGCAAACGTAATGTTTGACTTAAAAAGCAAGTTGAAGAAGAAAATATACACTCATATCACTTACATAAAGCTTAGAAACACACTAAATAACACTAACTGTTGTTCAGGCTTTCAGACATATATAGTGAAGTATGAAGAAATGCATGGGAATAATAAACACAAATTCAGGGTGGTGATTACTTCTAGGAGGGAAAGAGAGGGATTTATCCAGGGAGGAATTTAGGAACTTTACTTACAATAATAGATTTATTATACAGACCAATAAGTTTGCAAGTGTTTGTTATATTATTGTAGATTTGTATATTTTATGTTTCCATTATAATTTCATTTATATTAAATATTTCATAATACATTTTTAACGAATGAACTAATCCTTTTAAAAATATGTAATTAAGAAAAAGCATTACCTTTATATAATATCAATTATAACATTCAAATTATTAATGCCCAAAATGACTAAAATGTTATACTCAAAATTATGAGATTAAAAACTAAAAAGTGAAAATACAATAGCTTTATGTTATGTATTGTTCCAAGTTGAGTTGAATTATTCCCAAGGCAGTTTGTGTAATTTTTGAAGCTACCTTCAGTAGAGTTTTAGAGATATTTAATGCTAATTCTCTTTATATTTTATTTTACTTTTCTATTATTTGAACTCTTTGGACTTTTCTTAGATATCTTTTCCAGTTAATTTTCTAATTTCATTACAGTATTATTTATAGATTAGAGCTGAAAGAACTGTTTGGTTGTAACCAATAAAGACCCTAACTCAAATTAAATTAATTTAAAAAATGTATTTATTTATTAAGATAACTGAAAAGTCCAAAGGAATTTTCAGCCATTTGGCATAACTCAGATGCTGCTGCTAGGACTCCCTCCATCTCTTAGCTCCACTCTTTCCTGTAGAGACATCACTCTCAGGCAGGCCCTGTCAACATGGGAGCCCTTGGCAATTGCAGGTATAGTTTATTATGAAAGAACTGGCCAAGAGTCATATGCTGTCCTTGAACCAGACACTAGGATGGAAAGGCAGATGGGCCCATTCTGGACCATGTCTCCTAAAGCCTGCAGTGAGTAAGTGTAGAGTCAGGCCCACCAAAACCACGTGGACTGTGGAGGGAGGAAGCAGTGGGTCACCAAAAGAAAATATACCAAAAGAAAAGAAAGTGAATGTTAAGCAGAACAAACAACAAATTTCCACTGCATCCGATGAAGACTCAAAAGTCCTTCTATTGCCTAGCAGTGGCGGTTCCCTCCTGTGCCATATTGTTCTCCAGTAGCAGCAGGACGTCTGACAATACGTCTGAATGCATTCTCATGTTTAATAATGAGTGCCGATCAAGGCTGTTTTCAGAAGTAGCATTCATGGTAAGTTAATTTCAACTTCAAGCCAAGTCTGGGACATTATAAAATAGAGGCCAGGACTCCCACATTTTATAAAACTTGATAGTATTAATGGTGTCTCCCATTTGGGTCCTCAGCTTGTTACTTCCATGATAAAGTCCTACATGAATAATGTATAATTCTGTAAAGCTTTCCAGTAAAGTTAAATAAAGAAGAAGGATTTGTTTAATATTGTTGGATTCAATGCTGAGTACTGACATAATGGGAAAATTATTCACAAATATTTCAGTCTTGAGAAAATACTGCCCATGTTATCAATGCTTTGGCACACCTGAGCTTACAAAAGCTACAAATCATACTTTCTGAGCACATGACCTTGTTCAAGACTTTTCTCAACACAAAATAATTTTCTGGAAATTCAATACCTATTAGCAGTGCTCTGAAAGTCAGTTTGCTATGACAGATAAGGATACAATTACAGATATCTACCCATTTTCTTTCCACAGTATTCAAGGAAATTTTCTGAGAAAATGCTCTGCTTATGGGCATTCCTGCCATTGAAATAGGTAGCCAGAATTTTACTTATTAGGGGTTAGACTCAGGGATATGAATAAATATTGGTTCGCTGCATACTATTAACCTACCATATGCCAAGCACAGTGCTAGGGAATGTAAGAGTAAAGAGAGATGGTCTATGCTCTCAGAGTTTATAATTTAATGGAGGCAACACACAGATGGATAATTATAATAAAGTGTGATAAATACTTTGGTAAAATAAATAATACACATTATGGTATTTAGAATTGAGATTAAGCAAGAAAAAAATGTTGGGATGGATTGGAAGAGGTGTTGAAAAGCCTTCACTGGGGAATATCTTACATGAGATTTGTGCTAAGTTGTAAGAACTATCTGTAGGAATTATCCAGGTATATGGGAGTGGTGCAGGAATGGAAAGGACAACCCAAGCAGAGTAAAGAGAGACATAAGAAGCAGTGTATTGGGCTAACTAAAAATAGGCTTAAATGGAGTATGTATGTAGCTGAAAAGGTAGGCACTTTCTGCTAGGCCTAGAGAAAGATAGCTGCTAAAAACTATCTGCTCACCCACCGAGATTTTATTTATGTAATTGTAATTTATTTTGCCTTGAAAGCATTTTGCTAGGTTAATCTTCTTGGAGATGGGAGAGATTAGTCATCCACATCATAGTGTCAAATAGTTTAATCAGTTTGCTACCCTAAAATTTGGTCTAGATTGGGGTTGGCAAACTTTTTTATATAAAAGACCAAGATTATAAATATTTTTTCTTTTGCAAGCTGACTTAGTTCATTCTGCACTGCTATAACATAACACTTGAGACTGAGTAACTTATAAAGAACAGAAATTTATTTCTCACAGTTCTGGAGGCTGGGAATTTCAAAACCATGACACCAGTATCTGGTGTCTGGTGAGGGTCTGGTTGCTCCTTCCAAGATGGCACGTTGAATGCTACATCCTCTGGACATGGCAGAAGAGCAGAAAAGAGCAAAACTTCTCCTGCAAGCCCTTTTAATAATGGTATTATTCTAACCTAAACATTTCCCATTAGACCCCATCTCCCAACGCTGTTCCACCAGGGATTTGACTTTCAACACACAAACTTAGAGGAGTCAAACACATTCAAACCATAGCACAAGCCACACAGTTTTCATCGCAACTACTCAACAGTTGTATCGTGAAAGCAGCCAGAAGCAACATGTAAGCAAATAGGTGTGGCTGTGGTCCAATTTAACATGAATTAAGAAAACAGGAGACTTCCCCAAGGTCTCTACTAAGTAGGAGAGCTGTGAATTAAACCAAAGGCTTTGACTTCCTAAAACAGAGCCCCTTCCTAGCCATGCTGACCCCAATGACAAACTCCTAACTTTGAATATCTTTCTGGGCAGTGCTTCTCCCTCATTTTTTCCCTGAGAAGCCATATAAGAAGCTTTTCTTCCCTTTGAAAAATGATGCTGAAGAAAGAAGGGAAACCCTGCTTGATTCACTGAAGCAGGAGGTAGAAATTCTGAACCGCTAAGTGGTTCTTCTTGTTCCTAGGGTAAGCCTCCCTTTCAGCTTTACATTGTCAAGCATTGGACTTTCCTCCTCATCTGCCTGGCCTGTGCATGGCACACAGGTGTGCAGGGAAGTAGTTTTGGCTATGTGCAAGTGCCAGGAAACACTCCAAATCTGAATTTACTTTCCTCCCTTTACACCGGCCTCCAAATATGGTAAATCATATTTAGGGTTGAAGTCTAGACATAAAGACCTATTTAACACATTACATAGCTGAAATATAGCACTATCCCACTGCTAAATGTTCTGTCTAGTAAATGCACAGGTCCTGGATCATGAAACTCACTCTGAGAGGCATGAAAATATTCAAGAACTGGGAATCCCAGGACTATTATTTTGGGATGGAGTGGGGGGAGAATAAAACTGGCTACCTTTAATAATGTATTTCTCTCATTCCTTTTCCATATTTGAATTTTAGAAAGTCTATAAAGCTCAGAGGGAATCTGTTCATTCCACACACTTTATCTCCATGAATCCCTTTTTTGTGCACTTCCCATGTCGGAACCGCACAATAATGCAACCATTACTTGCCAATTGCATGAACTTTGGTCTCAAATGGGTCATGGGTCAGTTTCAAACAAAGCACTAAATGTGAAATGATAAGCAACTTCCATGCCTATGATATTACGAGATTTTATTTTTCACATAGTGGACACAATGGCATAGTTTTGTCTTTATTTTTCAGTTAATGACGATAATGTGGATATTGCTCAAAGCCAGGAACAGGTCTAACAATTCTGCTAAAGACATAAACTTTTCAGCATTACCCAGTTCAATATAATATGCCTTTTCTTCCTAATCATTTAATGAAAATTTCCTTGCTCATGAATAGTAAAGGATTTCATAAGAAAAAGGCCATTGACAAAATTTGACTTATAATGGAAAAATCTAACACATTGAAAGTTATATAACTGGTCACTGTTAAGACGTGGTTGCACCCATTTGTGCTAATGCTACAGGTACTAATGCAAAAAGTAATAATAATTTTTAAAGCCTCAACTTAGTCAAATTTTCTATCATTTATATAATTCATACAATAAGTGCTAAATATCACAAGTTTTACATTTAAATGCTAGAGAAGGTGTTTATAACAAGGTGAATACTATAACTTTAGTATTAAGGTATGTAAATGAATTTGAACCCATGACTAAAAAGTGTTCAAATCTATCCAGTTTTGTAAATAATTGAGTGGTACAAACAGTACGACTTAGCATTAGATTTTTGGATTGTAACCAAGTGTCTCTAACAAAATTCCCAGTCCTTTGCATGCACTGCCAACCCTCAGTGGTTCTGATTATTCTAAAGGGCTTATGAGTTTTGTTTCATGATAACCCACAAGCCTAGAATCAAATAATATAGTTCTGACCCAATTTATAAGTCTAATAACTATAGGTTATATGCTCACTTTTAAAGAATTATAATTATTTTAAAAATATAATTTTATGAATTATATAAATGATATAAATGATAGTTTGACTAAATTGAAGCCCTTACAATTATCACCATTACTATTACTTTACCCTAATACTTGCAGCATAAGCAGCAAATGTGACCAAACAAATCTTAACACTCACAAGTTTTATAAGTTTTAAAGTGTTAGATTTCTCATGCATAAAGCAGATTTTGTTAATGGCTTTAAAAAAAAATAAATTCTTTTAAATAAGACCCACAAAATTATTGATGACATTGTTCTTCCTTCCAGGCAAAACTGCTAGTTTAGTTCACAGAACTACTGCCGGCAAGGTCAGTTTAGTTTACAGCTTTTAAGTTTTACTTGTAAATGTTTATTCTGAATAGCCTTTTTGAAACATTGATGATCACAAAAATCTCCTTTCATTTTATAACAATTTATAACTTATTTTAAGGTACACGAAATAATGTAAACCACTAACTGTTTGCCTTTTCAGTAAAAGTAGAATTCCAGTCAAAGGTATTCATAATTGTGTTCGCTATTCGGCATGATTTGACACCTTTGGGGGTCATAGGCTGAGAAAGCTGGCAAAGTGCCTATGTTTTATACTATAGTGTATGACTCTTACATATTGCACTGAAATACTCTCAGAGTTAAATATCCATGCAACTGAGATTGCCCACCAAATGCGATATACATAAGAATTGATTTCCTAACTCCCCTTTCATGAAAACACAATCCAGCCCCTGCAGTGGGTGAGCCATGATTCTTCCAAGAGTCATTTAAAGTGCCTGAGTGAGGATTTTCTCCAAGAATAGGGAAATTTGAAGGCTCCCCATGAGTTAAGGTGAGAAATGCTTCCCAGTCAGAGAGCCCAGGGCCAGGGCATCCCACAGTGGGTACGACACACCCCTCTGTCTAAGGGATCCATGCTCTCTGACCCGGGTGGCCAGGCTGATCCTTACCCAAGGGTGACAGAGGATGGTGAGTGATGTGAGGTTGAGAGCTTTGCTTGCTGACTCCAAAACCCCAAACTTTAGAAGTCAATAAACAGCGCTTCCTGGGAACTCAGCTATGGGCTTCTGCCATAGTCCTTCTCCCTGATTCTGTTAATCATTAAGCTCTCTTTCTCCAAATTTAAGAATGAGTCATGGCTTTAATGCAGCCTGATAAAGGTTCAGCATCAATGGCCTGCCCTGTGATTTCCAGGTCAAAGGAAAAGAAAAAAGAGAGAAAAATGACAACTACCAACTTAAGAGAGGCCTGTGAAGAGTGTTTCCGGTGAAAAATAATGCTGACCTCCAAATGACCTTCAGTACAATAGTGCTTCTGCTCAAGGATAAACTGAACCTAGGCTAAGGTCTAGCAACATAAAAGTAAGATGGGGTTTCTTTTAACTGCCATATTTTGACATATGCTAATATTTGATACAAATGGCTAATTTTGATTGAGACAGCTAAGAGAGAAAATCCCATAGAAATCCTCCCAGATTTTGAAGGTCCTGGCTTAGCGATTATATCATCCAATGCTTACTATTGATATGACAGGGCATGATTTGTTGACTTGGAGATATTTATTTTGTTACAGTCATTTCAAACATCCAACTGCTAGTAATTTTTGGATAGCTTGAAACCATAGTAAGTTTTTTTTCTTGGCCAAATTAGATACAAACAGGGGAATCTGAACTTAGGGAATAAATCACATTTCAAATATTTGATAATGAGAATAATTTTCCTTATTATCCCAGCAGATGAAATTTTCAGAGCTCAAATGAGAGTAGAATATGTTAAAGTAGGTCAAATGCATGGTTTTTGTGGTCAGATATGTTGTTTAATTACTAATTTTTTTAAAAAAATACACCAAGTTGGAGTTCAGGGCCTGAGAAAGCCCTGAGGTCACATTTTACCATGAACCAGGCAAACCATATATGCTGCCCCATATCCCAATGAGCAATCCGTTGCTGCTGAAATCTATTTGATAAATTGGTTATTATTGAATGATAAACTATTAAGCAGGGCTCAAGGAAACCAAAACACAGTAAGTGACATACAAGTAGATGACTATCAGACCAAGAATTTAATTCTAGTACAGTTTCAGGCCAAAAGTTTTACATTTTCATAATGTTTTGTAACTAAGAAAGTATTTGCATTTACAAGCACTCATTTTATTTAAACCTCATGATAAACTCCTGTGGTTGGTGTTACCATTTCATTCTATAGATGCAGATGGTGAAGATAGAGTTTGGATCCACGTCCTTGCTCAAATTTCATGTCAAATTATAATCCCCTATGTTGGAGATAGGGCATGGTAGGGAGGTGATCGGATCATGAAGGTGGTTTCTCATAAATAGTTTAGCACCATCCCCTTGGTGCTGTTTTGATAGTGAGTTCTCATGAGTTGTTTAAAAGTGTGCAGCATCTCCCCCTACACCTTGCTCCTGCCATGTAAGACACCTGCTCCCACTTTGCCTCTGCTAAGAGTTAAAGCTTCCTGAGGCCTCCGCAAAAGCAGAAGCCACTAAGCTTCCTGTACCACCTGCAGAACCTTGAGCCAATTAAACCTCTTTTCCTTATAAATTACCCAGTCTCAGATGTTTCTTTGTAGCAATGTGAGAACAGACTAATGTAGTGACACTCAGTGAGTTTAAGAGCATGCAATAGATACTCATTCTTTCAAATAGTTACTGGGTGTTTAGGAGCACTCAGTAGAAATTCGTTCATTCAAATAGTTATTAGTCGAGTGCCTATAATGTGCCAGGGTTGTGTAGTAAATAGCCAGAACCTGAACTCGGTTTGGATAACTAAATCTACTGTCAAAAACATTGTTTCAAAGAACACTAAGAAGTAGGCAGCAGCTTCCAATCTCTTAAGTTTGTCACATTAGTTGACATCTCTTTGCCTCCCAGCACTGTGCCAAGCTACTTTTGACAATCTAATGGCTAGAAAGCAATGACTTTATCAACCCCTGAAATACTAATTATAGGCAAACTGTGAGATAGTGCTGAGAGGCAGCTATCCCCGTGTCACCACAGGGCCTTTCTCTGTACTTGCTCCCTGTATGACTGTGTCTCACCTTTTCCGCTTCAACTCACTCCTATTTGAAAAGCAATCTGAAACAAAAGCAGATTCTTTCTGAAAACTTGATTAAGAAAAGGAAGAAAAATATACATGTTTAAAATGAGAGATTTAACCATAGATATAGGAGAGACTATATTTCTGTTGAAAAGTATATGCAACTCCATGGAAATAAAATTGAAAATCTAGAGGAAAGTGGTAAATTTCCAACAAAATATAAATTACCAAAATTAGCCTAAGAGAAGAATAAAACCTAAACAAGCCAATAATCATAGAAGATAACTAAAGCCATGCTTTGAAGAAAAGATACAGGCCCAGGTGGTGTTACAGATATATCTAGTCTTTAAAAACTGACAATTCATGTTATTTAATGTACATTAGCTTATAGAAAATACATTAATCTCCATTTTATACAATTAGAAATACCTGATTAACAAAACCCAATAGTACAAACCAGAAACTTATAAATGTTTTCATTATCAACATAGATGAAAATTTTAAATAAAATATTGCCAATCTAATCCAACAATAAATGAAAAGAGCAACAATTTGAGTTTATTCTAGATATTCAAGGATAGTACAATGTTAAACATTCTTTTCAGATAATCCATCACACCAACAAAGTGAGTGTGAAAATGCATATTGTTATGACTATAACAATAGTACACAAAATTGGATTTATAAAAATTCGCCATATATAATTTGTAAAACCTCTAAATAAAATAGAAGTAGAAAGTAAATAAAATAGAAGTAGAAAGAAAATACAATAGACTATTTGCCACACACCAGATTAAGAGCCAGCATCAAGATAAACAGTAAAATGCTAATGTCATTTCTATTAAAATCAGGAACGAGGCAGAAAGTCAACATCAATATTCTCATTCAACATCGTTTTAGAGCTAACGCACTAAAGAAAAAAATGAAATAATGCATACAAATATTGGAAACTATTGGAAAATGAAAAAGTTATTCTTTTTTGCAGAATATGAATGTAGACTTAGACATCCAAAGAGACTAATTTAATAAATTAACAGTACTAAAAAAAGAATGGATTTAAGGTAAAGTACAAAAATATTTAGTTTCTCTTTATACTAGCAATAACCAATAGAATAGAATAACATAGCATATTAGAAATATTCACAATAGCAATAATTATGACAAAATATACATGACAGAAATATAAAATTATACTAAAGACATAAATCAAGACTTGAATGAATTGAATGTATACCCTGATCGTGAATGAGGAGTTTTAACATCATAAAATGTTACCCTTTCAAAATTAACATGTAAATTTTATTCAATTCAAATATACATATTTTGGAGTTGAGTAACATTTCAAAGTCAACTGAAAGCATCTGAGAATAACCAAGAAGACTCAAAAAATGTTTTTATATGGGGCTAGCCTTATTAGATATTAAACCTACTTCAATGTACTGTAATAAAAGGAATAGACAATAAAATGTGGAATTAAATAGAGAGTAAAAGAAAAACTATGTATATATGGGATCCTGATAAATGACAGAGGAAAGCAGGTTTTGTTTAATATGTGATGCAAGATGGGCATGGTGGTGCATGCATGCCTGTAATCCCAGCTACTGAGGCTGAGGTGGAAGGATTGCTTGAACCTAGGAGTTCAAGACCAGCCTGGGGAACATAGTGAGAATCGATCTCAAAAAGAAAAATAAAGGAATAGATTAGAAAATACATCATGCAAATACAGTAGGCTAGTCATAGAGAAAAAAGTTCTTGGTTTGCATAACTTTAGAGCAGAGGAAATCTTCATGCGCAAGACAGGAAACTCAGGAGCCATTAAGTAAACTAATAAATGTAGATTCTATATGACAATTTAAAAGGCTTTTAGAGCAAAATATATTATACAAATAATACTAGTAAACAAAAAATATTGACCTACTCTGTACCAAACGCTATACTACATGTTTCATATTTATTGATTCATTTAATCCTCATTCCATTCTATGAACTAAGCATGATTTTCATTTCCATATTTCAGAAGATAAATCTACAGCCTCAGGTCACACACCAGTAAATAATAAACCTAAAATCTGAACCTAGACAGTCTGGCTGTAGAAACTGGGCACTACACTAAGATGCCACTCACATCATTCATTGACTTGGAATATATATTTGCAATATATAAGACCACCAATTATACCACAAATACACAATAAATTCTATAAATTAATAATAATAATGAAAGACAAGCAACCAATAGAAACACCGATGAAGGAGATGAATGATTAATTCACAAAACAGGAAATTCAAGTGGCCAATAATCATAAAATTTCACGCTACTGGGCAAATGCAAATAAAAGCAGTAGGCAAGTTATGAAGAATGACAAAATCCAGTGCTATCAAGGATGTGAGGAAACAATCACATTCAGGTGTTGCTGATGGAAATATGAGGATGAATTGTCACACTTTTAAAATCTGGCCATATGGCTGAAAATGCAATATGTATATATACTGTCTCACTCAGCAATCTCACTTTTGACTATCTATCTTATCCAAGTAAAAACACAAGAATGTAAGACTACAATGTAAGAATATTTATTACAGCACTGTAATAAGTATTACATTGTTACAGCGTCAATTTTAAGGAATATTATATAGCTGTTAAAAAGAAAAAAGGAAGGGCTGGGCACAGTGGGTCAACATCTGTAATCACAACATTTTGGGAAGTTGAGGTGGAAGGATCACCTGAGCCCAAGAGTTCAAGACCAGCCTGGGCAAGATAGTGAGACATAGTGAGACACTGTCTCTACAAAAAAATTAAAAATTAGCTGGCCATGGTTGTGCACGCCTATAGTACTAGCTACTTGGCATGCTAAGGTAGGAGGACTGCTTGAGCCCAGGAGATGGAGGCTGGAGTGAGCCATGATTGCACCATTGCATTGCAGCCTGAATGAGAAAGCGAAACCCTGTCTCTTAAAAAATAAAGATTTATATATATTATTTTGGGGGGAGTCCATGTATTGTTTAGCAAGAAGACAATTACCAAATAATGTGTAAAATATCCTCCCATTTAGAGAAATCAGACAAAGATACTATTTGCTTTTATTGGAGCACTGAGAAAGGCTATTAATTTCATTCATATTGGTTTCCCTTGGGAGTGAAATAAAGGAGGAGAGTGTAGAGACTATTGTCCTTTTCCAGATAAATGGACAAGAGGTGGAGAGAAAGCAGTGGAGAGAGAGACAGACAGACAGAGAGAGAGAGAGAGAGAGAGAGAGAGAGATTGTCCTACTTGAAAAAAAAAATCTGAAAGTAAATGCTTTGATATGCAAAGAAAATTCCTGGAAAATATACAAGAATGTGCTTTGATATGCAAATAAAATTTCTGGAAAATACACAAGAATGGAGTGGAATTAGAGAATGAGTAAGGGAATGAAACTTCTCTTAATACCCCTTTGTTTTGTCTTGTTTGAATTTGTTTTTTGCACAGGGAACATTTATTCATTGTTTAAAATCTGGCAAAATAATTCTAATGGTTGGAAGTAGCTTAATGTCACCTTTCAAGGAATATTTAAATTTTAATGAACAACTCTGAACTCTGAAGAATCAGCCTATTACTAGTAGATCATTAGGGCCATTTAGAGAGGAACTCCTCAAAACACACCATATGGACCTACTAAGTTGGTCTGCCTACTCACATTGTTTTCAAATATTTCTTGTCAAACATACAGAACTTCAGTTCTGAAAAGCTTCTGCTCTCAGGATTTCATGGAAGCTGGGAAGAGCATGTTTAATATTGGGATGATAATCCATGAAATGTGGAGACTGGTAAATGTATCGTATATGTCTGTTAACACTATTCATATCACCTCTCTCCAGGTCATTTTTTATATCAGGCTGATTCACAGATCAGAAAGAACCACAAATCTCTATTTGTGGTTTTGTTGCCAAACCTATTTGTTGTGTATCAGTCTCAAGGACACTTAAAGTTGGAGACTGTATTTCACCAGGATAGATACTATGAAGAGCCATTTATAGCTATCTGACTTTAAGTTACCAGTAGAAGGTAGATATTGATCACATAAAGCAACAGATGATAATATTAAGAAAATAAATATTCTGCTGTTAATGCCTATAGGCAACTTCAGCAGGTGGAAATTACAATAATTAATAAAAGAAGAAATCACTTACTTGCATAAGTCAATGTTATAATATCAGAACTGGCTGGATATGGGGGAGCACGAAGAAACATTTAAAAGTTATTATTTAGAGGTCCTGAAATTCAGTTTTTCTCTTTGCATTGTCTTAATAAATCACACATCAAATAATACAGTTGAAAGAAAAAAATTCAGTGAAATGAGAATTGAATGCCAGGTTGAATAGAGAATTGTAACTGGAGAATAATCGTCCTTACAGATACAGATGACACTTACAGGTGGAGTTATCACTTCCTTTTTCTCTCCCATCTCAACTCCTAAAATGAAGTGATAATTACTTTAAAAGCAAAATGGTTCTGGATACATTGATAGGTACTTTTCCCCAAAGACTGTAAGTAGCAAATTTTAACACTTGATGAATCATGTTATTTCTCATCTCAATTAACAAACTATAATAGTTAGCAAAAAATCTCCTACAAGGTATTCGTTTATCTCAGTACAAAATGTTGGAGGTTGAAATCTGACCCAGAAAATGGAGCGGAAAGATCAGGAAATGGAAATCATATAACTGTCATCATGAGTAATATTCTGTTCTTCTGGACCTGAATCATAGCATTTGTACTAGAAATGCCTTTATTTCCTTCTCAAGAAAAATAAAGAAAACATCAAAAACTTAGAAATATAAACAAAAAATAGACAAACATTGAGTCTCAAATGAACTCATTGTGAGAAAGTTTTTATTAAAAAAAACATGAAAAAATATACTACATCAGGGTTTTTTACAGAAATAAAATAAACACTTGCTACATTCACAGAACAGACAGAAGACAATAGTGGTCAATTATATTACACTCCTACTCCTGAGAAAATATCGCACAGTCCAGGAAATGAGTTCTGAGATCCTTCCTGTATGTGGTAATATGTCCCAGAGAACCTTATTGTCTATTAAACTCCCTATTTTCACACAGTGGATATGTGTTTTTATTGATTTTTATGTACCACACCTTCTGTTCTGCAATGGACTTAAGATAGCTTAAAGAGACACATAAAGTGCAATAGAACCTCATAAATTAAAAGTTTGAGCATAGATGAAAAAATATGGCTAGAAACGTAAATGGAGGCCAAAAAAAGACATAATAGCCATGCTCTTGCTCTTGGTGAGCCACAGAATTTGATGCTAAGCTTTCTAGCAGTGACAGAGAAAAGGAAGACATCAAACTCCAGCATATTTTTGGAATCGGAAAAAACCCTGATGAACCTTGAGTGCTGGCTTAAATTATTCTGTTTTTAATAGAAGTAAAAGTATAAAGTAATTAGTAAAGATCTAATAGAGTGCTTACTAGAATTCCAGGTACTTTTCTCAATACATTACACACACCAAATCATTTAATCCTCACAAAATCTGAGTAGATAATTCTATTATCTCCTTTTTGTAGATTAGAAAGACAAGAAACAAAGAGTTATATAACTTGCCCAAGATCATGCATCAACATATAAGATGTTATTCAATGCGTCCTTAGCTAAGCAACGTATAAACTCTAGGTACTTTATAGCTTTTATGTATTCACCTATATGAAACAAATTTGATTGCATATAAGCAAAACTACAAAAACAAGGCAAGGTAACAACCTTAATTTTACACAATAAATGGTGTTGTTTGAAACTAAGTCCTGCTTGCACTGAGTATAGAATTGAGTGCTAAGATGAAAGTTCATTCAAGTTTGGCATGCTACAATTTGATGGACTCAATTCTCCCTCCATTTTTCTCTAATTAAAATACTGAGACACCTAGTTCATATGGCCTGTTGAGATACCGTTTGGCCTTCCTTTGGTGAGAAGACATCCTCAATGTATCAAGCCCACCAGTGTTCTTTTCTTTTTACCTAGCAACAAATCAAGAAGTATCACTTGATATCAACTCTATTGGAAGCACAAACATGAACTCAGGTAGTGAAACTGTGGGCCAGTTTTAATTATATAATGCAAATGATCAAAAATATGCTTATATTAGTTTTCTAGAATATCACTTAAATAAAAACACAAAATTTATGTATTCTTGTGAATAACTCTAGTCTCCTTTTTGGGGAAATACTTTATGGAGAAACATACTTTATAATGTTCTTCATTTTTAAAAATAAACTGCTCAAGTATTACTAATCTTCATACTAGAAGACAGTTATTTCTCATGGGGCAAAGGAATATAAGGAGGATAGTGTCAAATTAATTAAATTAATGATGGCTTTGGCAACCATCCTATGAAAAAAGAAAAGTATCTGAAAATATAATGACGACATCACCCCAACAATCAACTCAGTAAGAGTAACCCTGATGATCTGGTTTTATTTGGGGGTATTTTGAAGCAGGGGAAACAAAGCGCTGGGGAAAGAAGTTTGTGGCAATAAACTCAAAGATGTCAAATACCTCATTGCAGCTATTACATCTTGGCTTCCACATGGCCTTCAATAGCAAGGTCTTCTATAGAAACCTAAAGAGCCAAATAGGAACTTGAACCTGAATAAACATGTTCCCTTTCACTCACAGGCTGAGAGAAGAATATTATTTGGAAGTGTGCATCCAAGAATGTTTACTTGTATAATGTCTTTAAGCTTGGAAATCAATAAGATCTTAAAGATTCATTATGATTTTCATTTGTTTCCATTTTCAGTACTGTTACCCATTAGAATGTTTTAAAACTGACTTAAGCATCATAAAATGTGTTATCTCATATAATAAAAAGTCCAATGTTGGTGTAGCTTCCAGGGTGGCTGATTTAGCAGCTCAAGGAAGTCCAGGTCCCATATCTTTCTGTCTCATTGCCTTCCTTCCACAGTGTGGACATTTTCCCCACAAGTTTTCCCCAGAAGTCAGCAGTATCATTGCTAGTAGTGAGAAAATACATTATTCCTCATTCATATCCAGCAGACAACAAATGAGTTTCTCCACCAATTATACAATAAAACTCCTTTAGTCCGATTGGCTAATCATCGGCCCCATTGCCAACAACATTCCATGAGCTAATTGTTTAAACCATGCTACCTAACCAATCCATGCAAGAGACATGAAATTACCATGATTGCTGTAGACTAGTCAGAGCCCAACCCAGAAACTGGAGCTGGCGTCACCTTCCCCTAAGTCAATTGAGCTGCACTTTGTGGATTCCTGCATAGAATTAGAGTTCCAGTCTGGAGGGGAAAGTGGGGATAGGACACTGAGTAGGCTATCAACAAATCTTCAAGCAATAAAAGCTTTTCCTAAGAATGTTACAGGAAAACATTTTGAACTGTGCCCTTGTATCTCTTGTATGGGCTGAAATGCTTGCATGTTGCATGTTGTAGTGGGGGTCACTTCTCTGTGGTGATGTTTATATCTTTAAGGGTCAAATATCGTTTATTGTCCATATATCCTAATAAGTGTTTTTATCAATTAAAACCACAGCTGCTTGGTGTCAGCCACATAGAAATAATAACTTGTTCCTTTAATTAATATCTCATTATAGGGCCTTTCTATTCCATTACTTCAGTGACGGGATGATTTGAGTTAGTAAGAACAGTTTATTCATTTGATGACCATATCTTCGTTAACAACCAATTGCCAGCTAGGGGCTATAGAATGGGTACACAGGCAACAGTCATTTCTATGTATGTATTTCACATTCTATGAATTCATTCCATAGAAAGCAGCATGGTTAACATTAAACCCAGTAGAAAGATAAGCTAATAAACATGTAAACATGTTAATCAGTAAGATTCTTGGATGAGTTAGACCCTGAGCTGGATTTGAATGAAAGAGCGAGAGTGAGGGAAGGTATTCCAGACAAGCAGGCTCCTGTGGACAAAGGAAGAAGGCAGGGTGGTGACTCTCTGGGAAGAGAGCGGTGGTTAGGAGGATTGAACAGAAGACCATGGGACTAATTCACCAATAACTTAGGTTGGAATCTGAATTAGTGGAGAAGGAGAAACCTAATGAAAGATATAGGAATAAAATGAACATTTGTTGGATGTCTGTACTAGATGCTATGTTGTGTGTTTCATTCATTCATTCATTCATTCATTCACTCATTTAGACTAACTCTTGCCCAGGCTATACTGCAGTGGCATGATATCAGCTCACTGCAACCTTCACCTCCCAAGTTCAAACAATTCTTTTGCCTCAGCCTCCCTAGTAGCTGAGACTACAGGTGCCCACCACCACACCCTGATAATTTTTTTGTATTTTGAGTAGAGATGGGGTTTCACCATGTTGGCCAGACTGGGCTTGAACTCCTGACCTTAAGTGATCCGCCTGCCTCAGCGTCCCAAAGTTCTGAGATTACAGGCATGAGCCACTGTGCCTGCCCTATATGTTTATCTTATTTAATCTTCACAAGAATCTAGCAAAGTAAGTATGATCATTATCATTTTCTTTCTATGGGTGAGGATCAAAGAAGTAAATTGTCAATGATCACACAACTAGTGATGGGCAGAAGAATTTTAATCCAAGTCTGTTTACTCCAGATCTTGATCTTTTCCCATGGCCTGGTATTGTCTCTTGTTGGAGAAGAGAATGCTCTAATAAGAATCTTAGCATTCAGAATTGACCACAGTCTGTAGGAGGACCTGAGAAAGGGTACTGCAGTCATCTAAAAGCAAGGTGGGTGGGGGAGGGGAGTGGCAGACAAAGTGTGTATGAAATACTTGATTATGGAGATGTAGATGGGATAATGTATAGTTATAATCAATTAACTATGGGAAGCAAAGAATTCTACAGTAACTCCAGAGTCTTTGCTAGGTTAATTGGTGAAATGGCTCTGATTCCAACCAAAATACAGAAGATAAAACATCAGAACTTGATTGTCCTTGGACCAAGGATAGTAATTCAACCAAGAAATATTGGAAAGGTATTTTTATATGTAGATGTGTGGGTAATTTTCTACAGGCCTCTCATTTCAGAACAGCCATATTTCAGATTTTCAAAAGGTATACTTAGGATTCAACTCACTTGGAATTTGTTCTAATTTTGAAAACAGTTAAATTTTCCTTTTTCTTTTATATATTAATGACATAAGAAATATATTTTAAAATCCATATCATACTCTAAAGTTTAGCATCTAAACAAACCCAGCATTGCTTAAGGTCAATTGACCAAAAAAATAGACAGTGACTATCCATATACATATATAACTTATAATAGCACTTCATGAAATAGCAAGTTTTTCTGGATAACTTTAAATACATATTCAGTACATATTCTAAAGTCTCATTTTCTTTTGATTGGATATGCTATAATCGAAGTTTGTTTATAGGTCTCAGTACGGGATTTCAGAACAAAGAACTTCATTTGGGATTTAAGAGGTGCATGGTAAATGTTTGTTGAATGGCAGTGATGGGCCATCCGGAGCGGCCACTGCCACCATGCCAGCTGCAGCAGGGAGGCACACCAGGGGCTGCATGGAGCCAGCAGGAGCTGGGGACAAGAGGGGACCCCACCCCTTCCGAGTTGGGGCAGGAGCTTCCTGGGTGCCACTGCAGCTGCCCAGCCCATGGCTGCAAATTCAGGCATCCCTGGGTTCTCAGGGCCTAGGAGCAGATGGGAGCCCTGCCCTCCTGGGCATAGCTGCAGCTGCCCAAACTGTGGCTACAGTCCCAGGCCTCCTGCTGTATGGAGCAGGCAGGAGCCCCACCCTCCCCTGGGCACAGCACCCAAACCACAACTGTAGACCCAGGCATCTCTGCCCTCTTGGAGACCCAGGAAGGCCCCCCCCCCGCCCTTCTAGGTTTGGAAATGCCTACTTCAACTGCCTGGCTTCTCCCTGCTGTCAATGCCTGCTCTGATCTCAGAGCAAAGTCAGGGTAGAGCCTGGGTACTGTTGCAGCCTGGCCAGGTGTGCACATACTTGGGGCAGTGCTGACCTGCCAGCCCCTTGCAGCCTCAGGCCCCTCCAGACTTTGGGTGCTGACAGGCATAGGAGAGAAGCTGAGGTGGGGCTGAGGGCAGCTTGGTGCTGGCCTGTAGATGAACCTTGGCACCTACAGTTTGGGCACCATGAATGGCAGCAGGAGGCAGACAGGTTCCTAGGCAGAAGGGGGGCAGTCCCTGGTGAGGCCCCACCTTCAGGCCAGGGAAGGCCTGCAGGCTGGGGGCCAGGCTGCCAGACCTGCGGACCTGAATGGGAACTTGTGGTGCCTTTTCTGAGCCTATCCATGGCCACCCACGGACCAATCAGTGTACACTTTTTCCCCTCCAGGGCCCATAAAAGCCCTGGGCTCAGCCACAGCTGAGCCGGTATCAGGACGACCAGCTGTAGGGAGGACCAATCAACTCTAAGGCCTCTTCTCTGCTAGGAATGCAGATGACAGGATGACCTACCTGCAGAGAGGAGCTACGCACTCTAGGGCCTCATCTCTGCTGAGGGCTGCAGAGGTGAAGGAGAGACAATGGGGAGATGACAGGATGACCTGCCTGCAGAGAGGAGCCACCCACTCAAGGGCCTCCTCTCTGCCGATAGCTGAACACTTGTTAGGACAACTTGTCCTGCAGAGAGGAGTTACCCTCATTAGGACATCTTGGCTGCAGAAAGGAGCTGCTCTCTGTGGGTTTCCTTTGAGCTGTTCCATTGCTCAGTAAAGCTCCTCTTCATCTTGCTCACCCTCCACTTGTCTGCATACCTTATTCTTCCTGGTTGTAGGACAAGAACTTGGGACCCACCGAATGGTGAGGCTAAAATAGCTTTAACACAAACAGGGCTGAGACATGCCCCTTGCTCTCCATGTTGCAGGCAAAGAGAGGGAAAGAAGAGTTGTGGCCCTTTGGGGATCCCAGACCTGGGAGCTCCCTGAGTCAGGGCTACAACTCCTCCCTCTTTGGAGTCCTGCAGTTCCTGGCATCTCCAAGCTTCCAGGAGCCACTGTGTTTCCTGGTGTCAGCTGTAGAAGCTGCTTGCAGTGCACGTGGTTCAGCCACAGCCTTGTGGAAAGCCAGCACCTGTGCTGGCTCCTGGAGCTGCTTGCCCCGCTGCAGCAGGTGGCACGTCTGACTGCACAGTGGCCAGACTCCATGGTCACTCACACACCCCTCACCGTTCCATGCCTGACTTGCCCTTGGCAGGCATGGGACCCAGGCCAGTAGCATGAGCCGAGCACAGCCTGCCAGGCCAAGTGGGCAAAACACAAACCCGACAGGCCCAAGCAAAACTTGGGCAAAGGCAACACCAGCCACAGAGGTTTCTGGCCAGAAAATTGACACTCCAAAGATCCCATAACAGCAGCATGTTTCTTAAATGCAAATTTGACATTTTATATTAGTCTTTTGGAAAGGAAAGAGCTCCTGGCTTCTCTGCTTATTTGCTGCATAACTTCAAGAAAGTTTTTTAACATCCTAAGGGTTGTCAGTAATGCTTACCTAACAGTATTGCTGTGAAGATCAAACATAGCAGTAAATGCAAAATCACCATATAAATATTTTTATTAAGAAAATTAAGTAGGCCAAACATGGTGGCTCAGACCTGTAATCCCAGTACTTTGTGAAGCCGAGGCAGATGGCTCCCTTGAACTCAAGAGTTTGAGACCAGCCTGGTCAACAGGGGGAAACCTAATTTCAACAAAAAAAATTAAAAAATTAGTCAGGCGTGGTGGCGTGTGCTTGTAGACCCAGCTACCTGGGGGCTGAAATTGGAGGATCACTTGAGCCTGGGAGGTCAAGGCTGCAGTGAGCTGTTTGCGCCACTGCACTCTAGCCTGGGTGACAGAGCAAGACCCTGTCTCAAAAAAAAAAAAAAAAAAAAAAAAAGAGGCCGGGCGCAGTGGCTCACGCCTGTAATCCCAGCACTTTGGGAGGCCGAGGCGGGTGGATCACGAGGTCAGGAGATTGAGACCATCCTGGTGAAACCCCTTCTCTACTGAAAATACAAAAAAATAGCCGGGCGAGGTGGCGGGCGCCTGTAGTCCCAGCTTCTAGGGAGGCTGAGGCAGGAGAATGGCGTGAACCCGGGGGGCAGAGGTGCAGTGAGCGGAGATCGCGCCATTGCACTCCAGCCTGGGCGACAGAGCGAGACTCCGTCTCAAAAAAAAAATAATAAATAAAAAAATAGAAAGAAAGAAAGAAAGAAAGAAAGAAAGAAAGAAAGAAGCAAACAAACAAACAAACAAAATTAAGTTACAACTGTGAAATATTTTAGCTAGAAGCTGTTGAGCACCTTTGCCACAGCACTAAGGCAAACCTTTATCCTTTAATATAAGTATCTGATGCAAGCGAACGACCTTTAGATTTTTGCAGCACGTCCACTCTGTACAACTCAAATCAGTGATCATGTAACAACTCTCAAATGTCTTAAGTAAGTTTTTGACTAAAAAGAAATATTGATGTTAGGTGTGTAAGATATCGGAGAGGACTCCATTGGGGAAAAAACCGGAGAGCACACACAGAAAAGAATGATGAGGGTAGCTAACAGCTACAGTTAGCTTGGAATTTTGATGGTAGGAGGGAATAAAAAATTCCAGTCTCGGCTTGGAATTTTGATGGTAGGAGGGAATAAAAAGAATCAGAAAGGCCATACGTTTGGAACATCCATCAATAGTTTCTACAATGGTTCTAAAAATGTGATTCCCTTAGACATAGATGCTTTTTCAATCCTCCACTCCTCTCAGGTGCAATGCAAAAAAAAGTGTTTTTAGATATTGTCTATAAGAGCTACTATGGTGCTGTAGAACAAAAAGCAAATACAGAATTAGCTCAAAGGTCAATGTTGTTTTTATATAGCTCTAGGCTATACTACAAAATCTCTACCCATGACCTTGTCCTGAATTCTGACCAATGGACACAGCAGAAAAGAAAAAAAAGATAGGATGAATCAGAACCTTTTGGTTGCCATCGTCCTGAAATTGCTAGCTTTTCTGTCATTCAAAAATAAAGTGGGCAACAAATCAGGCCCTGCTACTCAGGAGGCTGAAGTGGGAGGATCCCTTGAGCCCAGGAGTTCAAAGCCGGTCTGGGAAACTTAGTGACACTCTGTAAAAAAAAAAAAATTTTTTTTCAAAAAAGAATCAAGTTTAAAATGTAAATGGAATCTAGAGATTAAATATTAGAATGGCTCTCTGAAGTATTATTGGGCTTTAAAGACTTCACTGAAGGGCTCCCTCTCTTTTCGTCTTCCACTCCCAGGATGGTTATTCTGTCAATTCTTTCGGAAAAGAAATAGAATAGAGTAGCTGTTAAGAGTTCGAGTCCTGGAATCATACAGTCATAGGATTGAATCCAAGTGCAACTGCCTACTAGCTGGGTGGTCCTCAGGAAATTACTCAACCTCTGTGCCTCAGTTTCCTCATCCTAAATATACAAAATAATACCTGCCTCATAGAGTTATTGAGAGTGTTGCTGAGCTCAATATTTGACAAAGATTCAGTAAATGTGACCCATTCACATGAAACATATTCCTTGTTAACAGAGTAGGAAATTAAGGGGCTGCTAGCGTAGGGAAAAAAATGTCTTGAAATGATACACCAGCATCTTGGGCTCAAAGGAAAGATGTACTGTGGACTCCTAGTAAGAGTTAATACTGGACAGCTTAGATCTGTTATTGGAAGTGAATATAGAAAGTGACAGCCCCACCATTACCCAGGAAGGGTAGAAAGGATGCAGTCTGCCCATAGCTGTCCTTATTTGAATGGATATTTGTGTGAGCAATAGATTAAGTTTCAGGTTTAACGTTTTTGCTTTTAACTTTTAAAGCTCTTGAAGGCCCACTTCCAAGTGAGCTTTAGGAACTCTGAGCCAGCCCTTGCCTTCAGGGGGTGTGAGGGAACGGAGCTTTGGACTTTGGGGCTTAGTAGAACATTAAAAGGATTGTACATCTCTTTCCTTACGTAGCTCCCAGGCAGGGAAGATCATTGCTCATTTTAAAAAGCTTTCGTTTTTCAGGGGTCCTTGGCACCTCAGATTCATTTTATATCTGAGTTTATAGCTGTTATTGATAAATTTCTTGGTGGTCCACATTTATCTTCTTGATGGGGTTTTTTGTTTTTGTTTTTGTTTTTTTGTTTTTTTGTTTTTTTTTGGTCTCTCTTTTCAAATACTGTTTTTTAGGGAATGCACTTTGGATTCAGAACCCAGCTAATACGCACTAATGACAAAAATGACCACTGTGAGGTTTTGAAATTGATGGATAACAGATCAGTAGATTACTTTTAAAACTCTTTTAAAATATTATTTTTAAAACTATTTTTAAAAGTTAAGGATACCACTTTACAATATAGACTTTAGTCATTTAACACATGTAATTTAAGAAATGGCAACATGGGGGATGTTTTTAAAGCCTTTTATCTGAGGCTCTCTGAAATAGTTTTTTGGGGTGAACCCACCTGTCCAATGTATTATGTAGAAAACTGAGGTTCCAAGAGGCTTAACAGAATCACCCAAGGTCTTTAGTAAATTGTAGCCAATCTGGACATAGAGTTCAGGACCCTTGACCAGGGCAGGATCCTACATGTTCATCAGAATGACTTAGAAGCTTTTCAGAATTGAAGGTTTTCCCATCCTTACCTGCTAGAGTCCATTTCAGGAATGTGGGAAGGTATTCAGGAATATTCCTTTTTATACATATTGCATTTAATAATCCTTAATCTGGTTGTCCCTGAATCACACTTTGAAAACCACATCTTCAAATCCAATTCAGAGCCCTAAAACAGTGAGTCCCAAACTTTTTGGTTATAGGAACTAGTTAAACTTTAAAAAAATTATCCAGGATCTCAAAAAGTTTTTGTTTTTGTAGGTCATGTCTATCAGTAGGTAGTGTACTAAAAATTTTAAATGAGATGTTTTAAAAATATTTATGGCTGGGTGTGGTGGCTCATGCGTATAATCCCAACACTTTGGGAGGCCAAGGCAGGTGGATCACGAGGTCAGGAGTTTGAGACCAGCCTAACGAACATGGTGAAACCCCGTCTCTACTAAAAATACAAAAAAATTAGCCAGGCATGGTAGCAGGTACCTGTGATCCCAGCGACTCGGGAGGCTGAGGCAGGAGAATCACTTGAACCCGGGAGGCAGAGGTTTCAGTGAGCCGAGATCATGCCACTGCACTCCAGCCTGGGTGACAAGAGTGACTCCATCTCAAAAAAAAAAAAATAAATAAATTTACTTATACATTTATAAAAATAAGCAACCTATTACATGTTAATATAATAACACATTAGTTATAAAATAACTATATTTTCTAAGATAAAAAATATGTAGTGGTATAATTTTAGATTTTTCCAAATCTCTTTAATGTCTGGCTTACTAGAAGGCAGCTGGATTCTCATATCTTCTTCTGCATTCAATCTGTTACAATCTGTTGGTTTGGTCTAATGTATATGAAGAAATTGGCCTCACACAGATAGTTGGAAAAGAAGGGACTATTTTAATAACCTTTTTATATAATTGTGGGTATTCTTTTTTGATATTACATCAAAACTCAAGTTTCTTAAAGATTCATTACAATGTAGAATTTGAAACCATGTGGATTAACTTTTCATATTCTGTCACATTAAAATTCATTGATTTGCTTCCATTTTGAATAATCTTTTACCTATTCTTGATTTTGTAACATTGTATGTTAGTCATTTGGAAAATAATGTTTCATTGAAGTAAGCAGATCTTCCACATTTTGGCATATTTCACTATACAATATTTTAAAACTCATACTCCTTACTATTACCTGAAAAAGGCATCAAATATTGAGAAGTTGTCAAGCTAATAGTGGCAAATATAAACTTTCCAAAATTCTAATTTTCAGTCGAAAGCTCAAACTTTATCATTGGCAACAAATATCTAATAGTTGTTTTTTTTTTTCTTATGACAGGCTTACTAGGTTAGGTTTGGAAAGGTTGAAAAGGCATATTTTATATGTCCATTGTTCTTTCAAATTAAAAGTGTTCCATTAAAAAAAAAAAAAAAAAAAGCAGCTAGTTTAGCCTGCAACTCAAACACTTGCACTATTGCTTGACCTTGAGGCAACCACTGGCTTCTGGTGCTTTCTGAGCACTTCCCATTTCTCATACAAATTGCAATGACATGTTCTCAAAGGTGGAGATTTCATAGAGTTAATCATTGTTATTGCTTTACCAGGGACACTCTTAAGTGAAACTAGGTTTTGTTTGTTTGTTTGCTTAACTGCAAATGCATGATGGTGAGGAACACAATGACTACTAGTGCAATTTGGTGCCACTGCCTTAATTTGTGCTAAAGGGGCAGCAGTTTGCTTTTGCCCTTACAAGGCAAATGTCAACACTGAGACAAAGGCAAATAATGTCCTGGTGTTTTTATAAACGAGTTTTGATCTTGCAGGTCTTCTGGAAGGGTCTTCAGGACTCCCAGAGTCTGTGGACCACACTTTGAAAAACACTGCTGCAAAAAAACCAGCTTGCTATGATTTTAATATAATTCAGACTGGAAAACAAAAACACAAATTTAGCAGGATGTCCTCATTGTTATTGGCTTATTCTCCCCTAGAGAAGGGACACGAATGAGTAGAATTAATTAACCCATCATTCTTTTCAAACCATCTTAAAAAAATTAGTTGTCTTTGTAGAGCTTAGCAAGCTGGGAAGTACGCAATATGAGATAAGAACTCATCACCATTTATAGAGTGGATGATAGCCCAAGTGTAAAATAATTACAATGTTTGGAGAGTCCATAACTTATCATTTTATTCTTGGCCCAATACAAAATCAGGATTTTAAAAGCGTTTAGGAGCAGTTTAGGTGACGGTGGCTCTTGGGGCACTCTCATCACAAAGGAAAACATATTCCTTAGCTAGGCATACTTTGTATACCATTAGCAACACAGAAAGAAAAAAAAAAAAAACCCTCCACCCAACCATGGACACAGTGTTACGAATGTTAGGGGCTGAGGGAATTGCTATTGAAAAGATAACAATGGCATGGGGGAAGTAAAAATGAATTTCTCTTTGCCCCTTAGGCATTCATCTGCCAATGATTGGATGTTACATTTGTATGCCTTTCTCCCTTCAGGCACAAAGATGGAAGGATGCTTGGAACTCAGAGTAAAATTTGAATAGGCTAGACATATGCCTTCTGGCTATAACTTTCTATACAGCCAAAGCAGCTAAGAGCCTTAGAGTCCCTTCCATTTGACACAATTTACCATAACTAGGAAACTTTAATGTATACTTTAGAAATTGAGACACATTGAATGACTTTGCAATTAGTTTTTGGTTATTGCCTTTAGTTTGATGGGCACTGGTTTGGAGAGACAGTGAGAGCCCTGGGTGCCAGTGTTTTCTCATTTCCTCATTAACTAGTTGTATGACCTTTAGCAGGACTCCAGTCTCTCATCTCATATGCATAATGAGGGGGCCTAGATTTGAGAACACACAAAATCCTGCAGTTGGAAGATATTTGGAGAATTGTTACCTAATTCAATTCCCTCAGTTAGAACAAAAACAGCCACTACTAATTACTTATTACATCCAAGTTTCATCCTGTCTTTTGTATATGTGAACTCAATCATTAGCCTTATGAGGGAGACATTTAATGATATTAGTAAGTTTTGCTATAACATGATATATTGGTTCCCCAAAATCACTGCTCTATGCAAAGTCATTCAATAAAACACAGGTCTTATGGGGAAATGGGGTTGGAGTATGATACTAAAAAAAAGTGGTACTTTTTAAAAAAGATAGATACCTAATAAAAATGGTGAAATATTTAAGAAATACACAATGACTACAAAAGACCTGAAGCTTCCTTGTGGAGGTAAGCATCTGCACTCCCACTGGCCTGCCTACTTGCCACATGAAGGAAAAGGATTTATGGGCCAAAAAAGGAAAGTGATGTACAGAAAATGGAACTGAGGTGCAGAAACAGTGGGACTGGATACAGGTCTACATTTGCCTTATTTAAACTCAGTTTGAGTTTTTTGAACAGTCAGCTGCCTTTGATTGGCTGAAACTCAGTGGTCGGCAGAGTGAGTTACAGTCTGTTTACACATCCAGTTAGGTTACAGTCCACTGTGTACAGAGAAACCTGTAAAATATGTAAACAGGCAGGTTTAGGCTAAACTTAACAATTGCTCCACTATTGGTCAACCTCTCAATTGAGACAAAGATTTCAGGTTATTATTATTTTTTAACTGATACAGTAGGGGGGACTTTCCTCTGCTGGAATCTCAGGAGAAAGACAAAACCTGGTCTGTTTTTGGATCTGTTTCCTTAAAGTTTCAGTTTGATTATGTTGCATTTAGCCTGAGTGACTCCATTTTTGTTTGGTCTGGTCTGCTGGGGCCTAGGGTTTGAGCTCAGTCCAAAACAATGGCTTCTCACAATTTTGTTTAAAATCTACAGTTTGATCAGAGTCTCACTTAGGTGAGTGATATGGTTTGACTGTGTCACCACCCAAATCTCATCTTGAATTGTAGTTTCCCAAATTCTCATGTGTTGTGAAAAGGACCTGGTCTGAGGTAATTGAATCATGGAGGCGATTCCCCCCATGCTGTTTTCATGATAGTGAATGAGTTCTCATGAGATCTGAAGGGCCTTTTCCCCCTTTGCTTGGCACTTCTTCTTCCTGCCACCATGTGAAGAAGGACATGTTTGCTTCCCCTTTGCCTTCTGCCATGATTGTAAGTTTCCTGAGGCCTCCCTAGCCATGCTGAACTGTGAGTCAATTAAACCTCTTTCCTTCATAAATTACCAGTCTTAGGTATGTCTTTATTAGTGGCATGAGAATGGACTGATACAGTGAGAATGTGAATAAAAGTTAGGGCCTTAGCACAACTCACGTTACCATCATTTTGGATTTCCAGTCTCAGCATGTCATTCGTAGGTTATAGTATCTTCACATTCATACATTTCTTTGAGTTTTTGTCAGTCCAGTTGAAGAGAGACCATTTAACAGTCTAGATATGGCTGCATGTAAACATTTAAAACTTTTGAGAGAATTCAGTGCACCAAGGAGACCACTATTATGACTACCAGGAGGATAATACCAAGAGTTTAGAGTGTCCTCCTTAGAGTCTCCATGAATGAAATGAATTAAAACCAAATAGATCAAATAGTGAGCTAGAGGAAGAGTCTTCATTTCAACCAAGCAGCCTGTTTATTAATCCCCTACAACGGAATCTCTATAATATCCATTGTATTCCTCCATGTACAAGAAGTGTCAACAACTACAGATATTTCTCTGTTTGACCAGTTAGTAATCTAGAGCAATTCTATTATGTAGCACATTAGCAAGATAATTTAGTCTGTTGTGTAACCACAGCCTTTACAGTAGAATCTGCTACAGAGCCTACTATGAGTGAGAAATTTCTAATCATTGCCTCATTTACTCCAAATCATGAAAGAACGAGACCTAACAAATGATGCCCTTGCAGAATAGTGAATGCCTCCTGAAAAGGTTCTCTTTAACCTATGATCTAGGTTAAGAGAAGTAGACCAATGTTCTGTTTATGACTGATTATGAAGCAACAATATACCTCACATTTGCCCTTCATCTTCCACCTATCAAAGCATAAGATTGTCCATGTGTAAAGCTGGCTGCAGAATCCTTCACAAATAAAAATATACCTCATGAATGCACATAACAGACTCTTTTTCACTTCTACTTTTCATAGAGGCATAAGCAGGGGAAAAATGGAGAGATAAGAGTCTCATGATAGCAGAGGTCTTGACCCCTGATCTTAGGAAAAAAGCTGTCTATGTCTGGGATGCTGTCTGCTCCTGGAGATAAACATCCCTGATTAGCTTTACCTTACCATCTCCAATGGTTATACAGTTCTAAGAGTCTGGAGGGGCCCTTCTGAGTTGTGAGATTATGAACCCAAGGTCCAAGGGGCCAAAGTTTTGCTGAAGTATGAGTGCCAAGGGTGGTCTTTCTCTGATGTTCTCAGAATCTCCAACTTCTAAATTGTGAAGGGTTTGATTGTTCTCAGTCAGTGGACCATGAAAAGCTTTATTTGCCTGGTAGAAATATAGCTTGGCGTAATTCATAATAATATATTTGGCATAGTGCATTAAAGCCTTTAGTAATATCAGAATTTAGTAGTGGAAAATACATGAGGCTCTATTTTTAGGTGCATAGGCCTTCCAGGAACTATTTCACAAGGGGTCAAGTTATGTTTTTGTTTCATCGTGGGCAGTTTTATACAAATCTTCCCCAAAGTTTGAGGAAGCTGAGAGGCTAAAGAAAGAGGATGACATCCAGTTTCTCAGAAAGAAACATTTAATAGACACTTACAAACAGAAGCCACATCTGTGTCTCAGGTAGTGGTGAGATAGGGTGGTGGATCCCTGTGCCATTACCCCCTAGACCTAGGGCTTATATACCCATAGGGAACAGGTGATTCAGAAGAAATGTGTAGAATAATTGAAGTAAGATAACATCAAGGTTGTTACAGGGCAACATTTACAGTAAGATTTACAGTAAGTACCTGCTCTTATACAAAGAACAATAGGTAAACTAGAAATCTTTACAGATTTACAGTAAGGGCAAGATTTACAGTAAGTACCTACTCTCACACAAGGAACAATAGGTAAACTGGAAATCTCAGAGACCTCTCCAGAACTGGGGTTAATAGAAGCCAACATGTTGAGGTGAATTGCTTCCACAGTTTTCTATTGGAAGTGGATCTGATTGTTACAAGACAATCCAGCCAATTAAGTTAGCTTTACCTAATGGTACTGTATCTGTAATACCTTATTTAACTATTTTACAACTTGTCCAGTGAAACAAGTACCTCTATTATTAGGGATTTCTCCAAAAATGTCCCATGAGAAAAACACATTTTCTAACAACCTTTTAGCTATCCTTATAATAACAGCTCTCTTTCATGGGAAAGCTTTTATACAACCAGAAAGCATGCACTGAAAAGGACAATCGAATGAAATCCCTCTATAAATGTTTACATAGCCCATTAGGTAACAGAAATGTACCTGAAGTTTTGATAATCTTCCCAGGATTATAGGTTTGGCAAACCATTCAAACATTGTTCATAAAACATTTTAGAAATTTAGAAAAGTAACGACATATTTATTTATTTATTTAGGATTATTTTATCTCTTTCATGATGAGTCATGGAATGCAGAACTTTTAATAGTGGAAGCCTTAAGGACTTAGGAAGGACCAGGTGGCTGTCCAGGCCCTTTATGGGTCCATGTTTAGCAATGGACTTATATCCTGTTAAATACAAACTTTGTTCTCCAATTAAGGTACGTAGCATTGTTCATTAGATGGGTTATCACAGGTAATTTGACTTGAACCGTGGAGTTTATTCAAAATGCATATCTAAGCAATTTTAGTACTAGCTGATTTAGCATGAAAATCTGGCAAAGTATTTTCTTGGTATTCAATTAATTCTTGTCCCGCTTGGGTTAGCAGTTTTATAAGCCAGTCAGTCTCTTTATTAGAATTTTGGGAATTTTTACTCAATCCAAATAATGTGATCCTAAAGTTATCGGAAACCTGTATTCAAGAGTGCTTGTCAGGGTCCTTTTCATCCTTTCTATGAATCAAGCTACCAAGGTTTATAGCCAGTTTGTAAAAGTCCTGGATATTTAACATTCAGCTCTTCCAAGGAAGTAAGAGCAGGCTTAAGGACAAGCATGGAAGCTCCCTTTCAGTGTTATTTCTTTATTTAAGAGATGGAGACTCACTTTGTTGCCCAGCCTGGTCTCAAACTCCCGGGCTCAAGTTATCCTCCCACCTCAGCCTCTGAAATTTCTGGGATTACAGGCATGAGCCACCACACCCAGCCTGACTTGCATTGTTGATGGAAGCTTGGAAAAAGGCCTGACATCACAACAACCAATAAGTCAATAGCTATGGTTATAGTCAAGCCATTAAAAGTATGAATCCCAACTCCAACTTACAGATAAGTATACTGAGGCCCATAGAGGTTCATTGATTTCCCATGGTTGCACAGTATTGAAACGACCCCTATAAACTTTATAAAATTAATCACGGAAGAAGAGAGGGAGAAATGACAATAAACCAAGTTTGCAGCACATTCAGCATTAATCATGAGGTGAGCTTGCTCTCTGACTACTTCCTCATAGTCGTTTGGTGCCTATTACCTCAGAATCATGTAGATCCTATTACAAGATTAGAGTTCCCCTTAACTGCTCTATAGATAACTTGAACATTATGAAATGTTGTTTTCCTTTTGAGATATTTCTTTAGGACCTTCAGGTCCTGTACACTGATGAAACTACTGAGTCAGCTAGTCTGAAGAACTCCATGAGAGCCAATTCACCAACGAAAGCAGTTTCCACATCTTGATGATTTCATCCCCCTTCCCCCGACCAATCAACAATCCCAATTTTCCAGCCCCTCACCTTCCATGATCCCCTTAAAAACCCATCCCAGAACTGCTCACGGAAATAGATTCGAGGGTCTCCTCCCATCCCCTGGCTCAGTGCCTGGCAATCATTAAACTCTTTCTCAGTTGCATCCCTGTTGTCTCAGTGCATTGGTCTGTTACTGCACAGTGGACACATAAACCTATTGGTTCTATAACAGTAGGATGATTAGATCTCAGGTATTTGCACTCCTCCTATTTTACTCAACAGTCTAAGGCAGTGGTTCTCAGAGGTTAGCCTGCATTAGAATAACCTAGATAAGTATAAAATGCAGAGGTGAAATGTAAGGGCTGGAAATGTACAACTTAGACTTCAATACCAGCCTGCCACCTGCCAGCTGTGTGACATTGGGGAAGTTGCTCAACTTCTGTGTGCCTCAGGTTCCTTATCCTAAAATGTTGCCAATAATAGCATTTTGGTCATTGGGTTGTTGTGAGGATTAAATGAGTTAATATTTGTAAAGTGCTTAGAAGTGTGCCTAGCACAGAATAATTACTCAATAAACATTATCTTTCACCTGTCTGTCATTCTTTCTGGGCTCTGAACAAAGACTTTAATTCTGGGCTTCAGTTTCAATCAATATCAGTTATTGGTCTCAAATATACATTTGATACTTGTGTCCTTGATAACTTGTGTTAAGAGGTGGGATTAGAACCAAGAGACAGCAAACAACAGAGTTTGTTTGTTCCAGAGGCTCAAAGCCACAAATCATTGTCAGTTCATTGGTGAAAATGTCACTGGGTAAGTGTTCTTTCAAAAGCATCTTATCTGAATTACTGCAGTCCTAAAGAATGTCTAGTGATAAACCTTGTCATAGGCAGGAGATATGTGAAGGCTGCAAAAGGGTTTCTTGGGGAGGTTTTTGAAAGTCCTTGGAAACAGTTCTTATTTTGGACATAAAAGCATGAGCCTCCACTCCCCTTCATGTGTTTCTGGCCTTATTTTGTCTAGGTCTGGCAAAGGCGATTTCATCTTATTATCTACAACTTTCACACCTCCAGAGACTTGAATTCAGTTGCCTGTGATAAGGCCCTGGGATATGCATTTTGTTTTTTATTGTTGTTGGTGGTGGTTTTTTGTTTTGTTTTGTTTTTTGAGATGGAGTCTCACTCTGTCACCAGGCTGGAGTGCAGTGGCACAATCTTGGCTCACTGCAACCTCCACCTCCTGGGTTCAAGTGATTCTCCTGCCTCAGCCTCGCGAGGGATATGCATTTTTAGCTCTAAATATGCATATATAATTCCTCAGGTGATGTTGAAGTCAGTAGTCTAGAAACATGCACTTAAATACAACATTTTGCATACAGTTTCAAATGGTTCAGAAACTCCTGCAGTGCATTTGTGCATTCTTGGGTTCAGAAGGAAGAGACACATGTAAACAAAAATAGTGTCAATCATGACACACCATGAAAAGGTCTATAATAAAGGAATGGAAGGAAGGGAAATACCTTCCACTGGGAATGTTGTATTTTTTTTTTGAGATGGGATCCTGCTCTGTTGTCCAGGCTGGGGTGCAGTGGTGTAATCATGGCTCACTGCAGCCTCAATCTCCTGGACCCTTCTATCTCAGCCTCCTGAATAACTAGGACCCCAGGCATTTGCCACCATGCCTGGCTAATTAAAAAAAAAATTTGTAGAGTTGGGATCTCATTATATTTCCCACTTTGGGCAACCCCTGGGCTCAAACCCCTGGGCTCAAGGAGTACTCCCACTTTGGCCTCCCAGGGTGTTGGGTGTGAGCCATTGCACCTGACTGGAATGTTTCTTGAGGAGGAAAGACCTGTTCTGACCTTGAAGGCGAGGAAAGTCTAACATGAGGTTCTCAGGGCAGAGAGAGTGTTTTGAGGGAAGGCCCAAAAAGTGTGGAGGTGCAGGGTAACTTGAAAAATAGAGAAGTAGGCAAGAACAATAGGTATAGTGGGAGCGAAGTCTGAATTGTATTTTGACATCCTAAGTTTGAGGATTCCTGCAGGGCCTGCTTATGGAGAAAGGTGGCCTGAATGGAGGTTAGGAGGGAGGTCAGGGATAGAAACATGAATATCAGAGATAGCCTTGCAGAGGCCATAGTGGAAATGGTGAACATTGGTGAGATTACCAATAAGAGAGAGAGAAAAAAAAAAAGAGCAAAAAAAGAACCTTGAACAACCACATTAAAGTCAGAGGCTTTTCTTAGCTGTAGATAAAAAACAGCATCAAAGGCCTGGCACGGTGGCTCACGCCTATAATCCCAGCACTTTGGGAGGCTGAGGTGGGCAGATCATGAGGTCAGGAGCTCAAGGTCAGCCTGGCCAATATGGTGAAACTCCATCTCTACTAAAAATACAAAAACACTAGCCAGGCATGGTGGCGCATGCCCGTAGTCCCAGCTAATCAGGAGGCTGAGGCAGGAGAACTGCTTGAACTCAGGAGGCAGAGGTTGCAGTGAGCTGAGATTGCGCCACTGTACTCCATCCTGGGCAATAGAGGGAGACTCCACCTCAAAAAAGAAAAAAAAAAAAGAAAAACCCAGAATCAAATCAACAATCAGTGATCAAAAAGACAAGAGATAAATGTTGGCAAGTGTGTGGAGAAAAGGGAACCCTAGTATACTGTTGGTGACAATGTAGACTGGTGCAGCCATTATAGAAAACGGTATAGATGTTCCTAAAGAAATTTAAAATATGGCCTGGTATGGTGGTTCAGGCCTGTAATCCCAGCAGTTTGGGAGGCCAAGGCAGAAAGATCACTTGAGCCCAAGGGTTTGAGACCAACCTGGGCAACATAGCAAGACCCTGTTGCTACAAAAACTAAAAAAATTAGCCAGGCATGATGGCATGCATCTGCAGTTCCCGCTACTTGAGAAGGCTGAGGTGGGAGAATCACTTGAACCCAAGAGGTTGAGGCTGCAGTGAGCCGTGATCACACTACTGCACTCCAGCTTGGGTGACAGAGTTGAGAGCCTGTCTCAAAATTTTTAAGGATTTACAAAAGACACACGCGTGCACACACACACACACAGAGGAATATTATTAAGTCTTATAAAAGCATGAGATCCTGTCATTTGCCACAACATGGATGGACCTGAAGGATGTTATGCTAAATGAAATAAGCCAGACACAGAATAAAAAAATTGTATCTCACGTATATGTGCAATCTAAAAAGAAAGTGGTCAAATATAAAGAGGTAAAGAATAAAACAGTAGTTACCAGGGGCAGGGTGAGAGAGAGGAAATGGGAGACGTAGGTCAAAGTATACAAAGCAGAAGATATGTAGGCTGAACAAACCAAGAGAGGTAAGGTACAATATGAGGATTATAGTTAATAAAATTGTATCAGGGATTTGTGTTAAATAAGTAAATTTTGTCTGCTCTTGTCACGAAACTATGTGAGATGATAGATATGTTAATTTTCTTCACTATTGTATCCATTTTACTATCCATAAGCATACACTAATATCAGTTTACAAGTCTCAAATATACATAATATGTATTTTTAATAAATGAATTACTGCCTAAGTCATTATAAATTTCATGCTGACTTCTGAGAAAAGAAAAATCTGAGACTATTTCATATTGTGGGCTTTATTCACTTCTAAACACTCAAAGTATTACAGTTAAATTAGGGTGATTGGAAAGTTGTGTTATGACACTGGTCCTTGGACAAAGAACATGAACATCACTAGAAAATCTGAGAAATGTAAGATTTCTAAGGGTATCACTCCAAACTGAAAGTTTTCCAACAATCTATGTTTTAACAAGTTATATGGGAAATTGTGTCACACCCTAAATTTGAGGACTACTGTCTTAAGAAAAGGAAGGTCATAAAAGTTTTGCACAGATCTTCAGTACTGGTTGTGAAAAGCAAAAGAAAGATCATCTGGTCTAATGAATAGTGGTCATTTTATTTTAAAACATCAACTTAAATGTAAGATCAAACACAAATCATGTTGATAAAATATTCTTGGACCAGAGACAGATTGCTTGCCTGAAAATATGTTGGGTATTTGATCATCTGCAATCAAAGCAAATGTTTATGAGAACACTAGAAGGGAATGATAATAAAAAAGGTCAAAGGGGTGCTTGAAAATCATTAGTTGATCATCACTTTCTACAGTCCTATAAGACAACCCCAGCTATATCAGAATATGGCAAGAGTAGATATAAGCCAGACCTCGTGGATCATAATATTTTTCCCACCTCTTTCTGTAGCATATTTAGCTGAAATATGAAGCCCAAGAAATTCTGAAAATCAACTTGCCACACATAAAACTTAGAATGTGGCACTTTTAAATGGGTTATGTGGACTTGATTATCTCCTCTGTGAATACTTGTATTAAATAATTCATTTGTAGAGAAATATAAAACCCTGTCAGTCTTTCTTACATTCTGTACTGATTGTTATAATTATCAACCTTTTGTATCAGAGTGTGTTTTGGCTACAAGTGAGAGAAAACTCCAATTTAGAGTGGCTTAAACAGTAAGAAAATGTAACTGGGAGCCCAGAGGTAGAGTGGCTCCAAACTCAGCAGCTCAGGTCAGGGTTCCAGCTCCCCTTGCTCCTTTATGTATCAGCTTTGTCCACAGCCTGGCAGCAAGGTGGCTCCAGCTGTTCCCACTATCAACATCCAGGTATGGCAATGTCCAAAGGAAGAAGAGGGACCGGCCCTTTCTTAAACCTCTGTTTTAGGAGCAAGAAAACATTTCTGAGAAACTCCCCAGAATACTTCTCTTCCTGCCATACTGTCTAGAACTGAGTGACATTGCTAATCCTAAATTAGCTACCATAAGGGGAAGTGTGTAACTGTGACTAGCTTGGACTTACTCTACAGGCTTGAATAGGTGTTGGAAAGTCAACCACTCCCACCACTGCAAATGGTGATCTCCACCAACACTTACTATGTTTACTTTCCATTGTGCTAGAGACTATGCTAAACCCTTTCTGTGTATTACATCATCTAAAAATAAATCCGGAAGATAAATGCTTTTATTAATTTCATGTTACACATAAGAAAACTTAGCCTGAGGTCAGCAAATCACTTAAAATTCACAACCAGAAAACGCCGAGCCAAGACTCAAGCCTAAAGACCACTCCAAAGCTCGACTCACTCTAACACTCAACTCTAACAACCACTCTGCTATAATTCAAATATCAGGACTATTATTTAGGTAAACATAACATAAACCTTAGCAAAATGGGAATGTAAAGATAGGAGAGGAGAGAAGACAGCAAGTAAGGATGCACTTTGTTGTTCTACATGCATTCAACTTCTAGGTTTTAAAAATCATATTCTAAAGCGTGGGAAGAATCTGTATATATGACTATATGTGACATCTGTGACATTATGGAGAAGGAACAAGGAGCCAGGAAACCAAAGAAAAGCAACTGCTCTAATTTTAAACGAGCAAAAAGTAGGAGATTGCAAACTGAATAATAACAGCTAACAATTATTGAATACTTCCTCTACGCCTGGATTGTTCCAATTCTGTGATGTAGAATTATTATTCTCTGCATTTTATAGATGAAATACTGAACTCATGGGGTTTCTAAAAGGATTAAATAAGTGGTTAAGAAAGAAAGGTATTTAAAACAACTCCTGGTACACAGTAAAACCCTCCACAAATGTCGGTTATTATTGTTACACGGAAATCAAAGCAATCCTCCGTATGCCATCTTTATTACAGGCAATTTAACTCACAATTTATACCTGTCATTTGCTTTTCTAATAATTTTTATTAGCAATATTGTATTTAAAGGGGGTGCAATGTTAGATTAATTTGCAGGTAACGAAACAGTCAAGTACATGAAACGATTGATGTGAGAGTCTGTAATTTGGTTAGTCATTGAAGGATTAGCGCCACTAGTGGTAAGACATGAGGGAGCTTAACGCTCATCTTTCTGACTCACCAGTGTCAATGACACTTGAATCCAGCCTCTTCAGCAGTCTGGGGTCTGAGAGCTGAATTCCTCAGCTGAGCTTAAATTGCTGATCTGTTATTTACTGAGCTTCCCCCCGCCATCCCCCGCAACTTTGTGTTTCTGGTTTTTGTCTGCAAGTAGTCATAAAAGTTTCATATAATGATAGGTAAGGGACTGGGAAAAGATGCAGACACTGGAAATCTAACACTCGAAAGATGTATTTGCCCTGCAATATACTCCAAACAAAGCATATTTCTGGGCATTAAAATAATAACAGTGAAAAACCCTACTCTTTTCTAATGCTAGATTGTTTTAGCACTAGAGTCATTTTACCCCATAAAGGGTTCCTTTTTTCACATAAAACTAGATATGAGTTTGGTTCTTCAACATACTTGAATCTTTGGAGTGTCTGAATAGTTTGGGAATGAGCGATTGTGCAAATTTTGAAGTCTGAGAGCACTTCTTCCTTTTTTCCCTTCCTTCTTTCTTTTCTTCAGGGAGGAATTTAGGTTTTAGTAATTGTAGGTCTTATTGCTGCACAATTCCCACTAGATGGCTGTAGCAAATTTCAGGAGATTTATTCTATTTGGAGCAGCAAATCATGCCAGACTCATGAACCTTTAGCATTTTAGGTTTCCCTGGGATGTGTATCATAGAGCGTTGGCATTTAGGCATATTTGTAAAATTATTGAATATTTTTTGTTTTTCTATCAGTAAAGATATTAACTCTGAATCCATTCCTTTCCATTCCTCCAATTTGGTATCATGCTCATCTTCACCCTGAATGTATTTATTTACTGGTATAAGCAAGGAATGCCTCATAAAGCAACCTGTACAACTGAGCCCCTAGTATGTGGAAATTTTATGTGTATGTGTTGTGTGTGTGTGTGTGTGCGTGCGTGTGTATGTTTCATGAAAAGGTGTTGGAATTTGTCAAATGCTGTTTCTGTATCCATTAGGATGATCATGTGCTTTTTCCTCTTTAGTCTATAATATAGTATACTATGTTAATTGATTTTTATAGATTTAACCAGTGATATGGTTTGGCTATGTGTTCCCACCCAAATCTCATCTTGAATTGTAATCCCCATAATCCACACATGTTGAGGGAGGGACCAGGTTGGGGGGTGATTGGATCATGGGGACAGTTCCCCCAAGCTCTCATGATGGTGAGTTAGTTCTCATGATGGTGAGTTAGTTTTCACAAGATCTGATGGTTCTATAAGCGTCTGGCATTTCCCCTGCTTGCACTTCTCTCTCCTGCCGCCATGTGAAAAATGGCTTTGCTTCCCCTTTGCCTTCCACCATGATTGTTAAGTTTCCTAAGGCCTCCTCAGCCATGTGGAACTGTGAGTCAAACCTCTTTCCTTTATAAATTACCTAGACTGAGGTAATATCTTTATAGCAGTGTGAGAATGGACTAATACAATTAGCTTGTATTCCCAGGATGAATGCCACTTGTTATATTGTATAATATCTTTATATGGATTTGATTGCCTAGTAATTGTTGAGGATTCTTAGGTCTATATTTCTAAGGGTTACTGGTCTTTAGTTTTCTTGTCATAATTTATGGTCTGGTTTTGCTATTAGGATAATACTGGCTTCATAGAATAAGTTAGGACATTGCCCTGTCCTATTTCATGGAAGAGTTTGTGAAAGGTTGATGTTAATTCTTTTGTAAAGGTTTGGTGGAATTGATCTGGGAAGCCATCTAGGCCTTGGATTTTCTTTGTGGGAAGTTTTAAAATTATTAATTCAATGTCTTGCTATATGTTTCTTCAGATTTTCTTATTCTTCTTGAGTGATAATTTGTGTTTTTCTAGGAATTTGTCTGTTTCACTTAAATTATCTAATTTGCTGGCATACAATTATTAATTCAATTCATACTTTTTCTTTTTAAATTTTGTTTTCTTTAACCAATCCAGCTGTTTCTGTATCATTCACATTTTACTTCATGCAGACATTGATTTATTGGGGCAACATTATTTTAAGCAGAGAGCATTTAAAATTACTATATGAAAGTGGCCATCTTCTTGGTTACAAAGTTGTTCATTTGTTTGTTAATTCAACAAACTTATTGAATGTCTTGTATATGCCATGCACAACTCCAGGCTCTTGGAATAAGGGGTGAGCAAGAGACAATACCTCACCCTATGGAGCTTATATTCGCAAAAGAAAGGTAGACAAGGAGTAAAAAATGTTATATACTATATAATATATCAGTAAGATTTTAATTATTAAGCACAGTTTAACAGATGACAGCCTATCAATCTGTTGGAAATCATATTCCAATCATAGTAAGTTAATACATGAATATAACATAGCTGGGATGCCAATGAGATTAAACAGATTCTAATTTTGGGAAGTGGAAAGGGAGACAAGGCATTAGATACTGATCCAATTTAGTGGGTTTTAACACTGGCTGCACATTATGTGTATCAGGAGAGATTTTACTATATCCAACTCCTGAATTCCTCCTAGAAGTTTTTATTTAATTGGGTCTATGTGAAGCCCAGGCAAAAATATGTTTTGACAACCTAGAGAATGGGAGAAAATATTTGTCAACTATGCATCCAACAAAGGTCTAACATCCAGAATCTATAAGGAACTTAAATCAACAGGCAAAAAACAACCCCATTAAAAGGGGCAAAAGACATGAACAGACACTTCAAAAGAAGGCATACACATGGCCAACAAGCATATGAAAAAAATGCTCAATATCACTAATCATTACAGAAGTGCGAATAAAAACCACGATGAGACACCATCTCACACAAGTCAGAATGTTGTTATTAAAAAGTCAAAAAATAAAAGATGCTGGTGAGGTTGTGGAAAAAAGGGAATGCTTATACGGAATGCTTACACACTGCTGGTGGGAATGTGAATTAGTTCAGCAATTGTGGAAAGCAGTTTGGTGATTTCTCACATAACTCAAAGCAGAATTATCATTTGACCCAGCAGTGCCTTTATTAGGTATATAGCCAAAGGAATATAAATCATTCTGCCATAGAGACACATGCACACACGTGTTCATCACAGCACTACTCACAATGGCAAAGACATGAAATCAGCCTAAATGCCCATCAACAGCAGACCAGTTAAACAAAATATGGTACATATACACCATGGAATACTACACAGCCATAAAAGAGAATGAGATCATGCCCTTTGCAGCAATGTGGATGGAGCTGAAGGCCATTATCCCAAGCGAGCTAACACAGGAAGAGAAAGCGAAACACCACACATTCTCATTTATAAGTAGGAGATAAACACTGAGTACACATGGACACAAAGAAGGAAACAACAGACACCATGGGCTACTTGAGGTTGGAGGGAAGGAAGAGGGTGAAGAGCGAAAAACTACCTATTGGGTACTATGCTTATTACCTGGATGGTAAAATCATTTGTACACCGAACCCCTGTGACACACAATTTACTTATGTAACACACCTTCACATGTACCCCGAACCTAAAAGAGAACATTTGTTCTAAGAATTCCTTTGTGATTCAAATGTGAAGCCAGGCCGGACGCGGTGGCTCACGCCTGTAATCCCAGCACTTTGGGAGGCCGAGGCGGGCGGATCACAAGGTCAGGAGATCGAGACCACGGTGAAACCCCGTCTCTACTAAAAATACAAAAAATGAGCCGGGCGCCGTGGCGGGCGCCTGTAGTCCCAGCTACTCGGGAGGCTGAGGCAGGAGAATGGCGTGAACCCAGGAGGTGGAGCTTGCAGTGAGCCAGGATCGCGCCACTGCACTCCAGCTTGGGCGACAGAGCGAGACTCCGTCTCAAAAAAAAAAAAAAAAAAAAAAAAAAAAAATGTGAAGCCAGTGTTGAGTATCAAGTACCTACTATGTCCTAAACAATATGAGGTGCTTTATATGTTATTTTACTGTTCTAGTATTAACATGAGTTGCACTTTATTATTCTTGTAAGCATGTGAGAACAACTCATGTTCAGAGAGATTAAATGATTGGCAGGTTACTCAGCGTGTTTCACCCTTGGCTCCTTGTATGGAGTCATCTTATTTGTGTGCTCCATCAAAGGGAGCTTAAAAACCCAGGAGTAAACTTCCTTCTCTTCTATTTTCCCTGAGTGCCCTTCTTTTGCCCATTCCCTGGCTTTTATGCTTTTCATTTTTATTATTCTTTCTGTGTCTCAATTGCTCAGATTTTCTTTTTTATTTATTTATTTTTTTAATCGAGACGGAGTCTCGCTCTGTCGCCCAGGCTGGAGTGCAGTAGCGCGATCTGGGCTCACTGCAAGCTCCGCCCCCCGGGTTCACGCCATCCTCCTGCCTCAGCCTCCTGAGTAGCTGGGACTACAGGCGCCCGCCACCAGGCCCGGCTAATTTTTTGTATTTTTAGTAGAGACGGGGTTTCACCATGTTAGCCAGGATGGTCTGGATCTCCTGACCTCGTGATCTGCCTGCCTCGGCCTCCCAAAGTGCTGGGATCACAGGAGTGAGCCACCACGCCTGGCCCCAGATTTTATTCTTAAACTCAACACTTTGGCTACATATTCCTCAGTCACTACTACCTAATTTGAGGACTTATTTGGATGCATTTTTCTGGTTTACTGACCTCAGCATGATCTGCTCAACTCTTGACTTTGTATCTTCCTAACTTTTAATGTAGCAGATAAAACTTATTAGCATAACATGATGGTGTAAATATTTTACACAGTGTTGTTAGATTTTATATTTTTGCCCTAATTCCCACACCACCAAAAGAAACTTATGGCAGCTGTATCTTGAAATTCTAAAGTGCTTTTGTGCATTTTATAATAATGAAGGTTCTGTTTATGTGTGTCTTGTACCTTACTAACAGCTATGCTAGTGATCTATACCAATGGTAAATAGGAATAAAGGTAATGGATCAGTTGGCGATTTGGTTCTTCAATAAAGTTATATCATTAGAGGACAAACTCATTAATGATGAAATTCTCATATGTATTTTGTTTTTAAAATTAAGGTGTATCCAAAAAGATATTGTTTAGTCAATTAAGAAAATTCATGGAGGGAGGGGGTACAACTTAAGTCAAAGTAGCTGTCCATGTAAGTGGTTAATTGTTTTGGTGGCACTTAATACCAACATAAAACATTTGTAAGGCAGTTTGTCAGTGGTCTAAATTTAATTTAGTTAAAATAATGGCTATGTATACGCTGAATGAATGGAAAACTATCTGCTTGCTAGACTGTGTGTCCTGTACAGTGCTCAGTACAAGCTGTTTGGGTTTCTTGGTTTGCGTCATATGGTCTAGGACTCAGAGCTCACCTCAGGACCTCAGACAGCACCTGGTTAAGCTCATGTTGGCACATGCAAATGACCTTAATTTTGAAAATGGGCTAAATTCTTTATAGACACAATCTCATTATCCATCACAATGACTCTGTGAGGTACATAATATATTTTTATTTGTTTTGCCTAATACTGATGCTCACAAACATGATATTATTTTATTCTCTTTATAGATAAGGAAACTGAAGCTCAGAGACATAAAGTTACATAGCTAGTAGGTAGCTAAGATGGAATTTGAACCCAGGAAATTTGATTCTAAATCAATATGTTTAACCACTATATTCTGCTTCCCTAAGAAACAGATTATATGTATGAAAAGTCCTTGCTTTGTCCATTACATGTGGCTAACCTCGCCTCCCTCAATCACCTCACTTTCTCAATAAAATTTGCACGTGTAATTTATTAAAAATTAAATTTATATCCATAAATCTATTAACTGGTTAATTTAAGAGAATTCACTGACAGGAAAACCAAGTCAAAACATCCGTCTTTTACTTTAACCCCTTCTTCTTAAATAGTCACACATCCTGTACCCATCCTCAGAGGTAGCAGCATTTTCATAGACTTCCTGAGAAGACATATTATGCTAGAACTTGTGATGAACTAGGGTAAAATTGAAAGCAGTGGGCATAGCTCAAACATATTAGTAGCTCCTGGACCTGCAGATAATTTATATCAATTTAATGGTACCCTAACCTTTCAACTGCCACAGTATGAAATTCACATTCAAAATACTTTTAATTACCTACAACATGTGTAAAATGGAGTAAAAGTTTAAACTATGTGTTTCTATTTTCTGAATATATATACAGTCATCCCTTGGTATCTATGGAGAATGGTTCCAGGAACCTCTTGCCCCCCACCCAGTGAATACCGAAATCTGTAGATGCTCAAGTCCCTTCTATAAAATGGCATGGTACTTGCATATAATATACACATATTCTTCTATATACTTTAAATTTCTCTAGATTACTTATAACACCTAATACAGTAACTACACATCACTTCATTTGCGTGGATTCAATGCAGTACTCAGCATGCAACAAATCCTAGTTTTGTTTTTTAGAATTTTGTGGAATATTTTCTCAAATATTTTCAATCTAAAGTTGGTTGAATCCAGGAATGCAGAATCCATGGATATGGAGGGTTAAATGTAGAAAAACACTTTTAGTTGTTTTGTTGTCTTTGGGTTTTTTAGAAAATAAAATAGAAGCAGCTAGAATATGTCTAAAAGAATCCAAAGACTAAATAAAATAACAGTCTTGTCAAAGGTCTGCTCATCTATCATTACTTTTTTCTTTTAACGAACTCAAAGTCTTTTATAACAGAGAAGTGAGACTTTCATAAAAATATCAGGAACCAACACTCAGTACAAATCCTACCTTCACGTACTACTAGTAAGAAAATGAATACAACCTCAAGCATCAAACCTTAGGACTAAAACAAATGGAATAGTCTGATGACAGGCCTTTTCTTGATGTTCCTATGCTGAGAAGCTTATTTCCATCCTAAAGCAATTTAATACTGTGTATTGTGGTTCCAGTGCCTGTGTAATACACAATTGCCATAATAGGTTCTCCAGTTGCCACTTGATTATCCAGCACCATGACAAACACATCTGATGAGCTTGTGGGAAAATGTTCACAAGCACCATCATTCATTGTCTGGAGATTTATGATTCACATTTAAGATCAACAGTCTGATGCACACTGATTATTTTCCTGCTGAGCTACACCATTTGTCTCAACTCAGAAATATTAAAGATTTCTTACATAATGTTGCAGGATCATCTTTTAAGAAGCATTATCAATGGCCTTCCAACCTCTTTTGACTAAAGCAAAATTGACAGTGCTAGCCAGTCACTATCAGAAATTAAAGGACTCATTAAAAATTAATATCCAATCCATGAAAATAAGCTTTTACCAACACTTATAGCAAAAGGCAAAAATTGTATACTCCACAATATCTGAATATTAAATTAGATATGCCAACACCTACTCTGTTTGTAGACTTAAGAATACAAAATGTAGATTCTGAAGGCATTAGGGCTGCCTGACTAAAATAAACACTATTTAAAGTGTGGCCTGAGACCTATGCTTAGCTACAATGACAGACTGTGCTTACCAAATACCCATGTGCCCTCCCTACGGTAGTGCCTTTAAAACTTATGCTGAGTGCAGCATTCTTTTGGTACTTATTTTCTAAAGATCAGCCTACACCTTCATTATGTATTTCCCATTCCCCTCTCAGTTAGGTTAGAGCCATGTAACTAGATTTGGCAGTGGTCTCTTATGCATCCCTTCCAGGATGAGGCAAGTAGGAGCTGGTACATTTTCTCCAGCACTCTCTTCCCCAGTGTGGGCAACCTTGGAGAGCATGCGTTCCAGATGTCATAGAAGATGGAGGTCTGCCTGGCCACTATTGGGCTGTGATGAGAGTGAGAAATAAACTTTTATTGTGTTAAGCCCCTGAGGTTTCAGAGTTGTCTGTTGCAATTAATTACTCTGAATAATGCAGCCACAAATATCAGATGGTGCTGAGATTTCTCACCACTAAGGACAAATCTCATTTTCACTATCAAATTGGACTCAAGTCAGGAAAGAAGCTTTTCTCTTATCAAAGAAGGAAAAGAATTCTTTAACTCACACTATTACATTGACATTAAAAGTGATGTTGGTCACAAGTTTCCTTGGGTGCTTTTTTCTAAAGATCAGACTACACCTTAATCATGTTGATGGATGTATAAAATAAAGATTTCTGCTCAGTTATGGTTATTTTAGTCTTAATAGTAGGTTAGAATAACAACATCTAATTCCAACACCCCAGACAACTTGTTCTAATGAATCCCCAGACTACGGCAAGCCACCCCTCCTGCAAGAGCTTAATGTCAATACTTTCTGGATCCATTTTTCAGGTAGAGTGCATTATTAATTGCCTAGGATCAAATGCAGTATGGAAGGACCGTGAGAGAAGGGCAGAGGAACCCAAGCTTTTAACAAGATTCTATCATGAGCGATCTGTCCATGAAGAATGACTTTTATGGGGAAATCTCATTGTTATTCCAGGAGGCATCTGTCACATTATCTTAGCCACAATAGGCGAAGCACAATGAAGCAATCGCTTGTAAGAGGTCCTTGGCCATAAGCTACATTTGGTGACCCAGAATTGATTACAGGATTGTAAAGATTGTAAAAGACTGTGGTGTATTTAAGAATACTGCCTATAATTCATTAAAAGAAATCGTCTTCAGCAACACATGACCAAGAAGTTTTGGTCAGAAATACATGTCGACTTTCTATACCAACTCTAGGCGAGAATTCTCTATTTTAAAATATGTCTCAAAATATTTTTCCATTATTAACAAAATGTCTCTGTGTCTTCCTTTTTCCCCTAATGTCAGGTTTATTGCTGCATTAGGGAAGACCAAAGGAGATTCCTGCCTCTATGGGCATGGTGGACACAACAATGAATAGGGAATCAGCAGGCTCTAGGGGAACTGCAGGGTACTAAGTATTTCTCCCTCCGTAGATATTTGTCCTTGTAGAGGCCATTAGCATAACACTCCTGGACTCTTTCATTTCATCTTCATCCCCAGGAAAAGATTCTTCCATCTGATGAGTGCCATTAGGAGCAGGGACTTTGACCACATAGCCTAGTCCCTCCTCCCCATCTTTTCTCTTTGAGATTTGCCTGGTTGCATGTGCTTTGGTCTGCTCTCAGTCTCAAGGTAAGTTTAGTGGTAAAGGTTATGTCCCTGCAGGGGGAGGTCACAGTTTTCCCCTGCTACCTGTTGTGGTGGGTGGTTAAGCTGGTCAAATTCTGGTATTCAGCATCAGGAAATTATCTCTTATCACACACCTAAGTTACTCCCTCAAATTTAACATTAATCAGAAATAACGCTGATACTTTTATTTTCATTTGCTTGACTCCTTTATCTCCCGGTGCAGAATGTGGTATGGGTTGGAGGGTGGATCAACCTAGGCCAGAAATCCGTCATCCTAACTATAGGAAATTTTCTAGCAGAGAGTTTGAAAGTCCCAAATTGGAAGTATTCAAATTCTCTGTATTAGTTGACTGCAAGTAAATGAGGAGAACTTCATATGAAGATGCAGTAATGTCTCATTAAACTCAGAGCAAAAAAGCTATTGGATCCTAGAAGAGAAATGGAACTAGGAAATATGAGACTGGCTGGATTCTTTCCACCTCTTGTCTTGACATCTTTGTACACTTTTTTCATTCTTCTCTTTCTCTGCAGACCAGCTTTCTCTGCTTCTCCAGACCACAGCGACTTTTGTCAGAGATGGCAATGGGATTCACACTGATTCAATCAAGTGTGGTCATGATGGGGAGATTCATATGTAGAGCAATGCATCTACTGTATCAATAGATCAATAATGCCAGTTATCCTCTAAGAGTAAGGAATAAGAAATTACTGCATGAGGTTTGGGGACTAAATAGTTTAAAATAATTAGATGAGAGAGAGAGACTAGAAATTAAGTAAAATAGGATAGGTAGTCTGTGCTGAGGGTACCTGTGAGACTTGTAGTCCTATATTTAGAGTGAGCCCCATCGTTGAAGCTGCAAATACTTTCTCAGTCATGAATAGCTGCTGACGTCAAACAGAGCCTAAGCAGACAGTTGAGTTTAACCTATTTTTTCTTTTGTTGTTCTTGGTTTTTGTTTTGTTTTGTTTTGTTTTGTTTTTTGGTCAGGTTAGTAAATCAGAGGAAACTGTTGGTGTTATAGAACAGGGAGTTATAAGAGTGATGGATTATGAAGTACACACTGGAAGAAAGTGAGATATATGAGGTGAGTGATGGAGAGTTAAAATGTGGTGAAATCAATGGTGTGAAGGGAGTCAAAGATTTATTAATGATCACTTCTACATTGTAGCGGGTTTAGTTCATTAGTTGCTTACAGAGTTTTTTGTTTTTCTTTGCCTTTTTTTTGACCAAGAAAAGAACCATGATTTTTTTCACTATATTGCTTATAATTTGTTCTTATCTTCTTATTTGTCTATTGCATGGAACCAATTCTTAAATACATTCTTATAGGAGCCCCCTGGCTTGCTTTCCTAATCTGAGCCAATTGCTTTTTCCAGGCTTGCTAGAGAATTCTCCTCTTGGAATTTCTTCATAGTGTGCACCTGAGTTAGTACCATCATTTATTGCAGCCTACAACTCTGCTGTATTATTTTTTATCTTATTTTGTTAGAAGAAAAGTCCTCAGAAGGAATATTTTACATGTAACTTTTCTGAGACTTTATGTTACCATCAATGTTGGTTGATAACTTAGCTGAGCATAGAATTCTAGCTTGAAAATTATTTTCCTTGGAATTTTGATAGCATTGCTTCATGCCAGTTTAATTCTAATTCCTTTATAAGGTGATGTCTTTTTCTTCCATGAAAATATTTAGGACCTTTTCTCTATCCTTAGAATTCTGAAATTAGCAATGATATGTCTATTCGTGGATTTTTAAAATAGATTTTGCTCAAAATTTAGTGAACAAATTTAATCTTAATTTAAAATCTAGTTCAAATTAACACTAATTTGATTTCAACATTACATAGAAACTTTTCCCCAATACATATCCTTTCCTCCATTGTGCTGTTATTATTGTCATAAAAATTACATCTTTACATGTTATAAGCTAGTCAACATTGTTTTATGCAGTTAGCTTTTAACACAGAAGAAAAGAGTTATGAAAAAGTAATTTTAATCTAAAGACTTAGGTCTTTCTTTAATACTGGGACATTTTCTTCTATTATTTCGTTGAAAATATCCCTTTTTCTGTTTTTTTTTTTTTTTAATGAAGTTCAACTAGTGAGATTTTCTGTCTTTGCATATTTTCTGTTATACCAACCCTTCTATTATTTCATCAGTAATATTTTTAATTTCCAAGAGCTATTTGTTCTCTGACTGTTCCTTTTCCATAGTACCCTGTTCTTAAGTTATACATATATTATATTTATTAATTTAAATAGTAACATATACCCCTGGGACAAAACTTAACAAGTTAAAAAGTATATTGTGACAAGTAAGATCTCTCAAATTTATAGCCCTAGAGACAATCTTATTATTTTCTTACATATCCTTCCAGAGATATTTGCACGCATTTAAAAACATACATACATACATACATTCCAGTTTTGCTTTTCTTATTCTCATTCTCTTGTCTTTCGTAAATTATCTCATATTGATTGGAGACCAGCTATTTTCTTTATTTTAGACTTTCCATTTTATAAGTCTGGTTTTATCCATATGATTTGTTGTCCATTTCCATGTAAAAATGGAGTAGCCCAGGTGTGGTGGTTCATGCCTGTAATCCCAGCACTTTGGGAGGATGAAGTGGGTGGACTCTTGAGTCTCGAAGTTTGAGATCAGCTGGGCAACATGAAAAAGACCTATCTCTACCAAAAAAAAAAAAATTAGCTGGGCATGGTAGCATGTGCCTGTAGTCTCAGCTACTCTGGAGGCTGAGGTGGGAGGATCACCTGAGCCCAGGAGATTGAGGCTGCAGTGAGCTGTGATTGTACCACTGCAATCACACACAGGGTAACAGAGTGAGACCCTGTCTCAAAAATAAATAAATAAATAAATATTAAAGTGGAGTAGATTACCTTTTTAAGGCATTAGATGTTGATTTTTCTCCTATTGCATGTGTTAGTATGTTTTCTTACTTCTTCTTACCTTTGAGTAGAAAGCTACCTGGAAGGTGCACGTTTATGTGTAGTAATGATGGTAGAAAAAATGGAGGGAGTTGACACACAGTATTTATTTAAGAATAAGTGGGGCTGGGCACAGTGGCTCACACCTGTAATCCCAGCACTTTGGGAGGCTGAGGCAGTCGGATTGCCAGAGCTCAGGAGTTCAAGACCAGCCTGGGTAACATGGTGAAACCCTGTCTACTAAAATACAAAAATTTAGCTGGGTGTAGCGGCATGTGCCTGTAATCCCACCTACTCAGGAGGCTGAGGCAAGAGAACTGCTTGAACCAGGGAGGTGGAGGTTGCAGTGAGCTGAGATCACGCCACTGCACTCCAGCCTGGGCGACAGAGCAAGACTCTCTCTCTCTCTAATAAATAAATAAATAAATAAATAAATAAATAAATAAATGAATGAATGAATGATGGAGAGTTGGTCTACGTGCTGGGCAGATGAATGAATAGAGAGGCCAGAACCCACCTAGCAGCCCTAATCCTCTTCCGGCAGTTTGTTTTATGTCTTCCACTTCCAATTAATGTCATATTTTCCATCTTCTTTCTCCCACATTCTAATCCTGCCCACTCCAAGTCCAGAGGCCCTCTGCATTTTGTCTAGCAGCCTGGCTGTCTTGACACTATCATCCTTCTTTGCATTTATACAGGACTATTCAGGACTATAGCTTCCTCCTATTCATAGTACTTCTTAGCATCTCTCATCTGTTCATGGTTCCCTCTAGTACATTGTCCTTAAAAAACTGCTGGACATTGGAGATTAATCTAGTTCAAGTACTCCAGACTACCCTTTTATGACATTTGTTTGGTACTTTAAAAGGATATCCTACGTTGGGGCAGGTACTTCTCTGCAGAAGGAAATATCTTAATGAAAGAAAATTGTCAATCTGTCATCGTAGGTTTGGAGACATAATTTTGGGGAGCCCTAGGATGGGAAGGGAGAGAAAATGCTATTTTTATTATTTTGTTCCTACGTATTCCCCCACTCCCCATCTGGAGGATTGGTATTTTCATAAGAGACATCTGGCAGCCCTGTCTGTTCCATTCCATGGTTTCTCATTAATAGAACCAACAAGGAAAATGAGCTGCAGTTATTCTTTCTTTCCTGTAAATATAGCATCTTGCAATGATTACAGCACTTTGGATATTATCATGGCTTTATCTCCCTGGAATAATTTCTCATTTTCTATTTTGAAGTACATTGTTCTATTCTTCTGATAGAAGGACTTTCACTCATTTTGATTCCAGCAACACTATAAAACTAGAGGGAAAAAACTTCAGAAGTTGCAAAACAGTAATGCTGTGGCCTTATTAAGTTAAGGGACATCACGCTGTTTACCCATTCACACATGCTTATTGATTTAATGTTTTGTAAATTTAGCTTTCTTCAGTTTCAGCTGATGTGTGGGTGCATATACCAACCAGACTGATACTTATGCCATAAGTGAGAAATGACTTGATAATTTATGAGTGGTGAAACCCAAAGTCAAACAGTTTTTCCCTCAGGAAAGGAAAAAAACTCATGCAGCACATCTTAGACAACTCTCTTCTTTGATTCTTTCAAGAAATTGCACACCTATTGATGGGGTAATTGGAAGAGGGAATTATGCATTTTGGTCAGCCAGCCCACATTTTCCTCTACGAACTATCTCTGAGAGAAATGTACCTGAATAACAGATTTCTTTTTCTCGCCTTTCCTCTGTATCTGCGCAGAGGTTGGGCCTGCACTAATGAGGACATCCTGTGAGTTTAGTGCCTACATATAGAATGTCTGAGGGTTAATACTAAGTGACTGGCCCATGGAGATGCCATGCTGAGGGTGGAACTAGTAAAATATGTCCATTAATGATTGATATAGGAACACCTCCCCTCTTTCTACGCCTCTGTGCTTTACAAAATAGTTCTCTGATATTGTTTTGTGTCCTTTTAAACAAGAGAAGTAGATTTGATCACAAAGGGCCCAAGCTCTAGTGGAGAGAAGGACATATAAGTTTAGGGAAGAGAGGGTAGGAAAGAGTTATTTCAATGCCCTCTGGGAAAAATAGCCAAATAAACACACACACACGCATGCATACGCATGCATGCAAATACTCATTCTCACATACATGTGCTCAGAGATGAGAATGGGGAACACTAAAGTTAAAAAAAAAAGTCAGCTGGTTAGTCTCTTCTTTTCCTCCTCATCCTCCTCACTCGCCTCACATTTGGAGACATCTATGGAAGCCCAAGGGCATGTAAGTTAGGAAACTGATCAAAAGTACAAATGCTTGTGTCAAAAATTTCTTACCCCGACAGCAACATGAATCCTTCAGAGACCATGGGCTTTGATATAAGACATAAACTGTTTTGACTTAGTTTTGCCACTGGTCATCCTAGGGGAGAGAAAGAAACAGAAGTCAGGAAGTTGACTCAAATGCTGAAGCTGAAAAAAGAGGGAAAACTTGCAGGGTGCCACACAGCATTCATTGGTCCATAGCAATTCTGATAAACAGCCAGGAACCTGTCATCAATTTCTTAATAAATGCCCAATGCTGTTCCTTGGGAATGATGCTCTGCTCCTCATGGTTCTTTGTTTGAGTTAACGGTGTTTCCACCAGAATAAGTCTCTTAAATATTCTGTGGATTCTCAGTGAATCATATAAAGGTTCAATCCTTCTAAAAAAGAATTTCTTTTGAGACACAATCTCATTCTATCACCAAGGCTTGAGTGCAGTGGTGCAATCCTGGCTCATTGTAATTTGAACTCCTAGACTCAAATGATCCTCCTACCTCAGCCTCCCAAGTAGCTAGGACTGCAGGCTTGCTTCGCTATGACTAGCTAATTTTTAAAAATTGTTTTGTAGAGACAGGGTCTCACTACGTTGCCCAGGCTGGTCTTGAACTCCTGACATCAAGCAATCCTACTGCATTGGCCTCCTAAAGTGCTAGGATTACAGACATGAGCCACCAGGCCTGGCAAGAAAAGAACTTTTAAGAAAGCTACAACTTCAAATCTTTTAAGATAAGCTCTCTTCAACATTGGAGTCCTTATGAAGCTGCTGTGTGATAATCCCTTAAAATTCTAAGAAGCCCCATTGCTTAACAGAAAAGTTGTGAGGCACACCTTTAAGATCCTTAGAAGGACTTTTGTCTATTTAAAAGAATCTATGGGGTCTCATCTTAAATCATTCTGAGGTCTTAACATAATATTTTACAGGCCCATCCTGGATTTAACCTTTGTCTGAAAACCATTTCTTAATTTAAGAATATTTTGCCAATTTTAAGACATTGAGACAAGACATAGTTTTATTTTCATACCTCACTTCTTTATAATTCCTATAATTTTTGCTTGAAAATTAGTTACTTTGTTAGCTTTCTATTTCTGTGTAACCAATTACCATAAATTTAACAGCCTAAAGCCATACAAATGTATTATCTCATAGTTTCTATGGATCAGGAGTCCAGTATACTTTAGCTGGATCTTCTGTTCAGGGTCTCACAAGGCTGAAAGCAAGGTGTCAGCCAGCTACAGCCTCATCTGGAGGCTCAACTGGGGAAAAATCTGCTTCCAAGCTCCCTCATTCAGGTTGATGGCAGAAATGATTTCTTTGGACTGTGTAACTAAGATTCCTATTTCTTGCTGCTTTCAGCTTTTACAGGACACTCTCAGGTCTTTGTCATGCAATCCTCTTCATAGACCCTCTGGCCCTTCAAATCTTTTCACAAAATGGGACCAGTCCCTTTTAAGGATTCACCTGATTGGGTAAAGCGCCCCCCACCCCCGGATAATCTCCTTTTGATTAAATCAAAGTTAATGATAGGTAGCTTTAATTATGTTTTGTATTCTAATTACATGCAAAATTCTTTTTTTCCATATAACCTATTCATGAGTGCAATACCAGGGGGTTGAGATGGTGGAGGCCATCTTATAATTCTGCCTACAACAAGATTTTGGTTCGTCTCTTCTCCCATTTTACTACAGGCAGCTAAAATGTCCCAGGTAGCACCATCAATGTTCTACATGAAAACTTCCTTAGCTAGATCATTAGTTTATTATATCTTTCTATTTTTTACATTCTGCTACTCTACAAGGGTTCCCTTTCCTGCAGCTTTCAATAACATTTTCCTTAAGGCTCTTATACCTTCCTTGGGACCTCTTATGCTTCCACTAACATTATTTGCAAGGCTCTTTAGATTTTCACTAGTATTCTTCCAGCTTCCACCAATCATTCGGTCCCAAAGCCAATGATACATTTTAGGTTTGTTGTTGTTGTTGCTGATGATGGTGGTGGTGGTGGTAGTGTGTGTCTCTGTGTGTGTGTGTGTGTGTGTGTGTGTGTGTGTGTAAGAAAAGGTCTCACTCTGCCACCCAGAGGCTAGAGTGCAGTGGCATGACCTGAGCTCACTGCAGCCTCGATCTCCCGGGCTCAAGTGATCCTCCTATGTCAGCCTCCCAAGTAGCTGGAACTACAGGTGTATAGCACCACACTTGGCTAATTTTGTATTTTTTGTAGAGCTGGGGTTTTACCATGTTGTCCAGGCTGGTCTCAAACACCTGAGCTCAAGAGATCTGCCAGCCTCAGCTTCTCAAAGTGCTGGGATTACAGGAGTGAGCCACCACGTCTGGCCTTAGGTTTTTCTTATGGCAGCAGTACCAAAAGCAGTCACAAGCACTAAAATCTGCATCAATTATACACAGCTGTGTAGCAAGAGACTCTAAAACTTAGTGATGTATAACAACAACAATCATTTTTTAGTTCACAAAACTGTCAAAATTCAGGCATAGGTCTGTGTCTATTGAACCAATTACTCTGATAAGAAGATGAAATTGCCCTGTAAGGTTAAAAATCTCAAGACTAGGAGTTCTGCTTTTTAGCCATGGAAAATTAGTTGTTTGGAGCAAACTCCCCACTGAGGACTAGAAAAGCTGGAAGACAAACACATACTCACACCAAGGCAGTTAGGATGTGTGGGGAAAATATCTTAGGGAGAAGAAAGCCCAAAGGCGAGTCGAGCATTTGTCGCCACTATCCTTTGAAGACAGATGGCATTCTTACAAGCAGTAGATGAGAAGCACAGCAGAATTTTTAGCAGACACAGATCTACGGGCAACAACTAAAGTTCAAGGCTTAGCAAAGAGGAGGAATCTAGGTCTAAAGGCAAGTTGGAATTCCAGAGGGATATACAGTGGGAGTACACTGGAAATATGCCAACCTCCCCAGATACTGAAATCTAATTTCAAATCATTTTAATTCCTAATTGTAAGGTAATCTGGAGGTCTTAACTCAAGGCTGACTTCCAGAAGTAAAAGAAAATTCTCTCTGAAAGAAGATAAGATTATCCAGAGCTTCAATTTTCTCTCCATTTTTCATATCCAGTGCATGGTATCCCATCAAAAACATTTGGGTATTCGAGAAAATATAACTTAATTACAAACCGAAGTGACAAAATATATGATAGATGTTTATTACTTTGTTTGGTAGGTAACAGACATGAACTTTAAAATAATATGTTCAAAGAACAAAATAGAGAATTTCAGCAGAGAAATAGAAATTTTGAAAGAATGACACAGATATGCTAGCTGGTAAATCCTAATATTAATAATAACTGACATGAAGTAGTCAGTGATTAACACATTTGACCTAATTGTCATATGCCAAACAGTGCACTTAACAACTGCACCACCATTTATCAAAACTGAACATATGCTATCCATAAGCTACTCTAACAAATTTCATAAGATTAAAATTACAGAGTATATTCTCTGACTACAGTAGAATTGAGCTAAATATCAATAACAACAGCTATAAAAAATAGAAAATTCACATTTGGAAATGAAGCAACACACTTCTAAATAACCCATGTGACCCAGAAGAAATGATGATGGAAAATAGAATATGCTTGAACTAATAATGAAAATAGTACATAATACATTTTGTGTGATGAAATTAAAGCAGTGCTTGAAATCAATTATCTAAGTATCTACCTCAAAAAGTTGCAAAAATAAAATCAAATGCAAAGTAATTAGAAACAGAGAAATAATAACTGTAAGAGTGGGAAGCATGTTTTTCAAAAGAAACATAAAAGAGAATTAACAAAGGCAAAGTTGATTCTTTGAAAAGACTACTAAAATTCGCCAGGCACAGTGGCTCATACCAGTAATCCCAGCACTTTGGGAGGCTGAAGCAGGAGGATCACTTGAGCCCAGGAGTTTGAGATCAGCCTGTGCAAAATGGTGAGACCTCATCTCTACAAAAAGTAAAGCAGCCAGCAAGGTGGCAGATGCCTGTAGTTCCAGCTACTCAGGAGGCTGAGATGGGAAGATTGCTTGAGCCCGTGAGATCAAGGCTGCAGTGAACTGTGATGGCACCACTGCACTCCAGCCTGGGTGACAAAAGAAGACTGTCTCAGAAGCAAAACAAAACAAAACAAAACTGGTAAACTTGATAAAACTCTGGGATAACTGATGACTGAACAAAAGAGAAAAGGCCCAAATAACCAATAATAGAAATGAAAAAGGGATACTACCACAAGTCCTTCTGATAAGTAAAAGGATAATATGAGGATATTAGAATTATGATAAGAGATTAAAAATTTTAAGAAATACGAAAAAATTCCCAGAACATACTCATTGCAACTGACACCAAAAGGTAGCAGTTGACCAACTGATTTTAAAGTTTATATGGAAATAGAAAGGACTAGTAAGACCTAAGATAATCTTGAAGAAAAAGAGTAGTAGACTTAGAGGAGTCACACTACTGAATATCAATATGTGTTATAAAGCTATTATAATCAAGATGATGGTATTGGCACAAGGATAGACTACTAGAGAAATGGAAAAGAATAGGATCCAGCAAAAGACCTACACACATGTAGACATTTGATTCACATGAAGGGTGGCATAGCAGAGAAGAAGGGAGAAGATGGTCTTGCAATAAATGGTGCTTGGTCACTTGGATATCCATATGAAACTGAAAACTGAGCAGTTACTTCCAAGATGGCCGAATAGGAACAGCTCTGGTCTGCAGCTCCCAGTGAGATCAATGCAGAAGATGGGTGATTTCTGCATTTCCAACTGAGGTACCTGGTTCATCTCATTGGGACTGGTTGGACAATGGGTGCAGCCCACGGAGGACGAGCTGAAGCAGGGCGGGGCGTCACCTCACCTGGGAAATGCAAGGGGTCGGGGGATTTCCCTTTCCTAGCCAATGGAAGCTGTGACAGACTGTACCTGGAGAAACGGTACACTTCTGACCAAATACTGCACGTTTCCCACAGTCTTACCAACCGGCAAGCCAGGAGATACCCTCCTGTGCCTGGCTCGGTGGGTCCCACGCCCACAGAACCTTGCTCACTGCTAGCGCAGCAGTCTGAGATGCATTGCTGCAGCTCGATGGGGGGAGGGGCATCTGCCATTGCTGAAGCTTGAGTAGCTCACAGTGTAAACAAAGCAGCCTGGAAGCTTGAACTGTGCCGAGCCCACCACAGCTCAGCAAGGACTACTGCCTCTCTAGATTCCACCTCTGTGGGCAGGGCATAGCAGAAAAAAAGGCAGCAGACAGTTTCTGCAGACTTAAACATCCATATCTGACAGCCCTGAAGACAGCAGTGGTTCTCTCAGCACGGAATTCAAGCTCTAAGAATGAACTGCCTCCTCAAGCGGGTCCCTGACCCCCATGTAGCCTGACTGGGAGACACCTCAAACAGGCAGGTGCCCCTCTGGGATGAAGTTTCCAGATGAAGGATTGGGCAGCAATATTTGCTGTTCTGCAGCCTCTGCTGGTGATACCCAGGCAAACAGGGTCTGGAGTGGACTTCCAGCAAACTCCAACAGACCTGCAGTTGAGGGTCCTGACTGTTAGAAGGAAAACTAACAAACAGAAAGGAATAGCGTCAACATCAACAAAAAGGACATCCACAACAAAACCCCATTTGTAGTTCGCCAACATCAAAGACCAAAGGTAGATAAAACCACAAAGATGGGGAGAAGCCAGAGGAGTAAAGCTGAAAATTCCGAAAAACAGAGCACCTCTTCTCCTCCAAAGGATTGCAGCTCCTCGCCAGCAAGGGAACAAAACTGGATGGAGAATGAGTTTGACGAGTTGACAGAAGTAGGCTTCAGAAGGTCAGTAATAACAAACTTCGCCGAGCTAAAGAAGCATGATCTAACTCATTACAAGAAAGCCAAAAACCTTGGAAAAAGGTTAGATGAATGGCTAACTAGAATGAACAATGTAGAGAAGACCTTAAATAACCTGATGGAGCTGAAAACTATGGCATGAGAACTTCGTGAGGCATGCACAAGCTTCAATAGCCAATTCAATCAACTGGAAGAAAAGATATCAGTGATTGAAGATCAAATTAATGAAATAAAGTGAGAAGACAAGACTAGAGAAAAAAGCACGCAAAGAAATTAACAAAGCTTCCAAGAAATATGGGACTATGTGAAAAGACCAAATATACGTTTGATTGGTGTACCAGAAAGTGACAGAAGAATGGAACGAAGTTAGAAAACACTCTTCGGAATATTATCCAGGACAACTTCCCTAACCTAGCAAGGCAGACCAACATTCAAATTCAGGAAATACAGAGAACACCACAAAGATACTCCTTGAGAACAGCAACCCCAAGACAAATAATTGTCAGATTCACCAAGTTTGAAATGAAGGAAAAAATGTTAAGGGCAGCCAGAGAGAAAGGTCAGATTACCCAAAAAGGGAAGCCCATCAGATGAACAGTGGATCTCTCAACAGAAACCTTGCAAGCCAGAAGAGAGTGGGGGCCAATATTCAATATTCTTAAAGAAAATAATTTTTAACCCAGAATATCATATCCAGCCAAACTAAGCTTCATAAGTGAAGGAGAAATAAAATCCTTTACAGAGAAGCAAATGCTGAGAGATTTTGTCACCACCAGGCCTGCTTTACAAGAGCTCCTGAAGGAAGCACTAAACAAAGAAAGGAACAACCGACACCAGACACTGCAAAATCATGCCAAATAATAAAGACCATTGATGCTATAAAGAAGCTGCATCAATTAATGGGCAAAATAACCAGTGAACACCATAATGACAGGATCAAATTCACAGATAACAATATTAACCTTAAATGTAAATAGGCTAAATGCTCCAATTAAAAGACACAAACTGGCAAATTGGATGAAGAGTCAAGACCCATTGGTGTGCTGTATTCAAGGACCCATCTCAAGTGCAAAGATGCACATAGGCTCAAAATAAAGGAACGAAGGAAGATCTACAAAGCAAATGGAAAGCAAAAAAAGCTGGGGTTGCAATCCTAGTCTCTGATAAAACAGACTTTAAACCAACTAAGATCAAAAGAGACAAAGGCTACTACATAATGGTAAAGGGATCAATTCATTAAGAAGAGCTAACTATCCTAAATATATATGCACCCAATACAGGAGCACCCAGATTCATAAAGCAAGTCCTTAGAGACCTACAAAGAGACCTACATGCCCACACAATATTATTATTGGGAGACTTTAACTCCCCACTGTCAATATTAGACAGATCAACGAGACTGAATGTTAACAAGGATATCCAGGACTTGAATTCAGCTCTGGACCAAGTGAACCTAACAGACATCTACAGAACTCTACACCCCAAATCAACAGAATATACATTCTTCTCAGCACCACGTCATGCTTATTCTAACATTGACCACATAATTGGAAGTAAAACACTCCTCAGCAAAGTAAAGGAACAGAAATCACAAAAAATTGTCTCTCAGACCACAGTGTAATCAAATTAGAACTCAGGATTACAAACTCACTCAAAACCACACCACTACGTGGAAACTGAACAACCTGCTCCTGAATGACTACCAGGTAAATAATGAAATGAAAGCAGAAATAAACATGTTCTTTGAAACCAGTGAGAACAAAAACACAACATACCAGAATCTCTGGGACACATTTAAAGCAGTGTGTAGAAGGAAATTTGAAGCACTAAATGCACACAAGAGAAAGCAGAAAACATCTAAAATCGACACCCTAACATCACAATTAAAAGAACTAGAGAAGCAAGAACAAACAAATTCAAAAGCTAGCAGAAGGCAAGAAATAACTAAAATCAGAGCAGAACTGAAGGAGACAGAGACACAAAAAACCCTTCAAAAAAAATCAATGAATCCAGGAGCTGATTTTTTGAAAAGATCAACAAAATTGATAGACCACTAGCAAGACTAATAAAGAAGAAAAGAGAGAAGAATCAAATAGACACAACATAAAAATGATAAACGGGATATCACCACCAATCCCACAGAAATACGAACTACCATCAAAGAATACTATAAACACTTCCTCACAAATCAACTGGAAAATCTAGAAGAAATGGATAAATTCCTGGACACATACACCCTCCCAAGACTAAACCAGGAAGAAGTTGAATCTCTGAATAGACCAATAACAGGTTCTGAAATTGAGGCAATAATTAATAGCCTACCAACCAAAAAAAGTCCAAGACCAGATGGATTCACAGCCGAATTCCACCAGAGGTACAAAGAGGTACCTCTCCTTCTGAAACTATTCCAATCAATAGAAAAAGAGGGAATCCTCCCTAACTACGAGGACAGCATCATCCTGATACCAAAGCCTGGTAAAGACACAACAAAAAGAGAATTTTAGGCCAATATCCCTGATGAACATCGATGTGAAAATCCTCAATAAAATACTGGCAAACTGAATCCAGCAGCACATCAAAAAGCTTATCCACCACAATCAAGTCAGCTTCATCCCTGGGATGCAAGGCTGGTTTAACATACGTAAATCAATAAACATAATCCATTGCATAAATAGAACCAATGACAAAAACCACATGATTATCTCAATAGATGCAGAAAAGGCCTTCAACAAAATTCAGCAGCCCTTCATGCTAAAAACTCTCAATAAAGTAGGTACTGATGGAACGTATCTCAAAATAACAAGAGCTATTTATGGCAAACACATAGCCAATATCATACTGAGTGGGCAAAACCTGGAATCATTCCCTTTGAAAACCAGCACAAGACAGGGATGCCCTCTCTCACTACTCCTATTCAACACAGAGTTGGAAGATCTGGCCAGGGCAATCAGACAAGAGGAAGAAATAAAGGGTATTCAGTTAGGAAAAGAGGAAGTCGAATTGTCTCTGTTTGCACAAGACATGATTGTATATTTAGAAAACCCCATCTTCTCAGCCCAAAATCTCCTTAAGCTGATGAGCAACTTCAGCAAAGCCTCAGGATACAAAATCAATGTGCAAAAATCACAAGCATTCCTATACACCAATAACAGACAAACATAGAGCCAAATCATGAGTGAACTCCTATTCACAATTATTACAAAGAGAATAAAATACCTAGGAATCCAACTTACAAGAGAGGTGAACGACCTCTTCAAAGAGAACTACAAACCACTGCTCAATGAAATGAAAGAGGACACAAACAAATGGAAGAACATTCCATGCTCATGGATAGGAAGAATCAATATTGTGAAAACGGCCACACTGCCCAAGGTAATTTATAGATTCAATGCTATTCCCATCAAGCTACCACTGACTTTTTTCATGGAATTGGAAATAAAGTACTTTAAAGTTCATATGGAACCAAAAAAGAGCCCATATAGCCAAGACACTCCTAAGCAAAAAGAACAAAGCTGGAGACATCACACTACCTGACTTCAAACCATATTACAAGGCTATAGTAACCAAAGCAGCATGGTACTGGTACCAACACAGATTTATAGATCAATGGAACAGAATGGGGGCCTCAGAAATAACACCACACATCTACAACCAACTGATCTTTGACAAACCTGACAAAAACAAGCAATGGGGAAAGGATTCCCTATTTAATAAATGGTGTTGGGAAAACTGGCCAGCCATATGTAGAAAGCTGAAACTGGATCCGTTCCTTACACCTTATACAAAAATTAACTCAAGATGGATTGAAGACTTAAATGTAAGACTTAACACCATAAAAACCCTAGAAGAAAACCTAGACAGTACCATTCAGGACATATGCATGGGCAAAGACTTCATGACTAAAATATCAAGAGCAATGGCAATAAAAGCCAAAATAGACTAATGGGATCTAATTAAACTAAAGAGCTTCGCACAACAAAAGAAACTATCATCAGAGCAGACAGGCAACATAGAGAATGAAAGAAAATCTTTGCAATCTACCCATCTGACAAAGGGCTAATATCTGGAATCTACAAAGAACTTAAAGTTACAAGAAAATAACAAACAACCTTATCAAAAAGCAGGCAAGGTTATGAACAGACAGTTCCCAAAAGAAGAGATTTATGTGACCAACAAACACATGAAAAGAAGCTCATCATCACTGGTCATCAGAGAATTGCTAATCAAAACCACAATGAGATACCATCTCACACCAGTTAGAATGGCAATCACTAAAAAGTCAGGAAACAACAGATGCTGGAGAGGATGTGGAGAAATAGGAACACTTTTACACTGTTGGTATGGGTGTAAATTAGTTTAACCATTGTGGAAGACAGTGTGTCAATTTCTCAAGTATCTAGAACTAGAAATACCATTTGACCCAGCGATTCTATTACTGGGTATATACCCAAAGGATTACAAATCATGCTACTATAAAGACACATGCACATGTATGTTTATTGTGGCACTATTGACAATAGCAAAGACTTGGAACCAACCCAAATGTCCATCAATGATAGATTGGATTAAGAAAATGTGGCACATATACACCATGGAATACTATGCAGTTGTAGAAAAGGATGAATTCATGTCCTTTGTAAGGACATGGATGAAACTGGAAACCATCATTCTGAGCAAACTATCACAAGGACAGAAAACCAAACACCACATGTTCTCACTCAGAAGTGGGAGTTGAACAGTGAGAACACATGGACACAGGGAGGGGGACGTCACACACCAGGGTCTGTTGGCCGGGTGTAGTGGCTCATGCTTGAAGCACTTTGGGAGGTCAAGGCGTGGGGATCATTTGAGCTCAGGAGTTTATGACCAGCCTAGTCAACATGGTGAAACCCTGTCTCCACCAAAAATACAAAAATCAGCCAGGTGTGGTGGCACGTGCCTATAGTCCCAGATACTCAGGAGGCAGAAGTGGGAGGGTCACTTGAGCCTGGGAGGCAGAGGTTGCAGTGAGGCCAGATCAGGTCACTGCACTCCAGTGTGGGCAGCAGAGTGAGATCCTGTCTCCAAAAAAAAGTACAAATATTTTATCTGAATCCCATTTGCATTCCTGGAAATCTGGATTCACCAAGTCCTAGATGGGGCCCAGGCATCAGAATTTTCAAAAAACTTATAAAGGTGATTCTGCAATGCACTTTCCCAGTTGCCTGTAACTAAAAAGAGGCCATCTCTACTAATTGACAGCCTCTGATCCCCTATTTGCAATACTGATGGTCATATTTATACGCACACATGCACACACACGTGCATGTTCATTTAGCGTATATTATTTCAATTATTACTTATTTTTACACATGATTTTTAATTACATTGGGCACTGCAAACTATTAATATACATTTTAAAGTGAACATATATTCAACATTTTAAAATACAAAGTCAAGCTGACTTGGTGAGCGTGCTTCATTTTTTTTTTTTTTTTTTTTTTTTGAGATGGAGTCTCATTCTGTCGCCCAGGCTAGAGTGCAGTGGCGCAAACTCAGCTTACGCCAGGTTCACACCATTCTCCTGCCTCAGCCTCCCAAGTAGCTGGGACTACAGGTGCCCACCATCATGCCCGGCTAATTTATTTTTGTATTTTTAGTAGAGACGGAGTTTCACCGCGTTAGCCAGGATGGTCTCGATCTCCTGACCTTGTGATCCGCCTGCCAAAGTGCTGGGATTACAGGCATGAGCCACCACACCCGGCCTGAGCATGCTTAATTTTTAAAAAATGTTTGATATCCCTATACAAATGACATCTCCAAGGATTTTAAAGATACACTGATCTTTTAAGAAAACTGCTGACCCTACTCACATCTGGATTCTGTAATCTGCAGCAGAGTTTTTAGATTATGCAAACACACACCATAATTTGCATACATGCATAGGTTTTTGAATATTACAACAGCATAGCTAATGTTTATTGAGCACTTATGTGCCAGGCACTGAACTAAATTGTTCATATTGATTATATCTTTTGAAACTCAAACCACCATAAAAGGTAGGTCATTATCTCCTTTCATAGAGATTGGTATCTTGCCAGCTTCTACTCATGCCTCCTCATCCTTACAACTCTGTGAGACAGGTATTATTATTATTGCCAACTTCCAGATAAGGGAGGGAGGCACAAAATGGTTAAGGCAATGAATCCTTAGGCATATACAATAATATATACAATAATGATTGGGTAATGAAAAGGTGTCAGAGACACAAATCAGCTCAGGTCTTCATGACTCCAAAATCTATGTTCACAACAACTGTACTAAAAAACACATGTAGAATCAGGAAATACTTATTTCTAAATATTTTGAAATAAGAAAGTAAAACAATGAAATAATTTTGGCTATTTTTCCCTCAAATTAATAATATTTTTAAATAAGCCTTTTTTATGGAAAGAAGTAGAGTGAAAACTTGGCAAATGGGATTTTTTCTAATGATAACCTTTTTCTCTCAGGTAAGCAATGACCTTTCAAGTCAATATTTACTATGATTGATTGAAATCTAAACATAAAGTTCAACTGAAAAAGAAAGTTTTGGTATATCAAAGAACTTTGATGCAGATAAAGAAGAAATTATTAATCCTGGGAGAGTCAGAACTTTGATCCCATGTTTACCCTCAAGTGAATGGTAGTAGACACATAACCAAAGAAAAGTCATTAAAACGAATCAGGGACTTCAGGGATCCCTTGGATCAATACATAGCTCCCCCCGTGTTTGTAAAAGTTCATTTATCTCTGTGCAAACTGGATGAGTTCTGTTCAGACATCTCACAATACCACACATTCTCTGTGCATTAAAGTCACAAAGGTAGAACTCAAGATAGTTCAGCCATCAGGTAACATATTGTCCCATCTCCAAAATAAATGTCTTTTATTAACTTTCACTAAAAATGCTAAGGCAATCTGTGCACATGTGCTTCAAAGACTACCATAAAAAGAAAGAGCAGGAGATGTTTTTCTATTGCTTCTGGGTTTTGTTTTTTGTTTTAAAGATATACTACTTTCTTCTTTTTTGCCCTTCTACACCCAGAAGCATTTGCCTATTTCATAAACACAAAGTTAAAGAAACTTGCATTAATGGACTCTACATGAATATAAATAATGTCCAGGTTTCCATAGCAAACACTTAGAGCTGTTCATCTTCTCTACCCCTTACAGCAACTGCAAAGTGAAAGTTAGACACCAGCCTGGAGGTCTAATGAGCACCTGTTTCTTTTACTCAGGATATAACTCAAGCTGCTGTAAAAACTGCATTTGTAAAAAAATATGAGAAATGATAAATAAGTTCCTCTTCCCAGAGGCATAGTATAGTAGCCTATCCATAGCTATTGTTTCATAAACAAATTCAACCCAATTGTCATCCCTTGGTGTCCCAGAGGAAAGCAGCACCTGCTTGGAAACAGGAGAACAGGCTCTGGCCCCTGGTTTTAGATCAACTTCCCAGCTTTAGAACCCAACACAAGGACCTACTGGCTGTGTAATTTTGGGCAAGTCACTTAACCATTCTGTGCCTCCCTTCCTTATATGGAAGCCGGGAATAATAATACCTATCTCACAGTATAGGTAAAGATGAGTAGGCATTTAAAAAATAGAATTCAGGGCTGGGTGCAGTGGCTCATGTCTGTAATCCCAGCACTTTGGGAGGCCAAGATGGGTGGATCACCTGAGGTCAGGAGTTTGAGACCAGCTTGATCAACATGGTGAAACCCTGTCTCTACTTAAAAAATACAAAAATTAGCTGGGTGTGGTGGTGCATGTCTGTAATCCCAGCTACTTGGGAGGCTGAGGCAGGAGAATTGCTCAAACCTGGGAGGCAGAGGTTGCAGTGAGCCAAGATCGCGCCATTGCACTCCAGCCTAGGCAACAAGAGTGAAACTCCGTCTCAAAAACAAACAAACAAAAAAACATAGTATTCAGCTATTATTTGACTGTTCCCATGGTTGTTGCATGGATGAATTCTCCCAAATACATATCCGTTTTATTTGCAATAGGATAGATGACATCTGGTAGAGTTAAGAAACCTCCAGATTAATCATATTTGCAATATATCCTGGCTAATTCCATCCAACCTCAAGATCCTTTACAAATACTTCCTTCATGTAGAATCTTCCATGACTAACCTTGACCAAAAAGATATCATGTATATTTCTCCAAATTCTCAAAAATACCATAACTGCTGCCTAGCCCATCCTTGTGATTTAACACACATTGTCTTGTATTCTCAATTATACTTCTTTTTATTTATGAATTGTCTTCCTAACAAGACTTCGAGCTACGCCAAAGTAGAAACTATGTTTAATTTCCACCTTTCTTCCTCCTTTGTTCCACCCTTTTATTAATACTAATAATATTAATAATACCCTCTCATATCTCTTTAGCTAAGGCAATTCCCCAAAAGGGCTGACAGCTGAAGGCTCTCTGCTGGCAGCACTCTCAACAGATAAATCCTTCACTTCTAAAGGGGGACCTGGTTGGTGCATCAAAACTTCCATTATAATATTAAATTAGTAGTAGATACAATAAGCACAGGATACTTTCTCACCTTAGGCAGAGATTTTCTATATGTCCCTTTGTGACAGTGTCAGTGCAGACTTTTCTAGGGGAATAGATTGGATGACCTCTGTAGGTTGACCTTGTTTATTATCAGCCCATAAATCAATGGCAGGTGGGAGGCTTCCCTGGGCAAGCAATTATGTTTCTAGTAAATACTAACATCAATGTGAACCAAAAGATAGGTATCTATTTGAGTAACATGTTCAATTACAGGTTCAAGGAATCCCATTTATGGTTCTCTTCCCCAAACCAAACCTAAGAGAAGCTGAAGAAAAGCTCAGAGCTGGCACTGAAAATGTTAAAAATTAAGAAACTGTGAGAAACTCTTTGAGAAATAGAAGGTAGTTGATTCTGGGGTAGGGTAGATAATGAGAAGCTCTCTAAAGCACCAAATGAGGATAGGCTGGCAGATAATTTTTTTAGTTGTGTTATTTTGTCTCCCCAGCATTGCCCTGGGAGGATTACTGCCTTCTCTGCTATAACCACGGGATCAGAAGGATAATATCCTAGGAGTGTCAAAAGCTGCAGAGGTAAGTAACAAATAACAAAAGTGTAGATGGGCTAGCAGGTATCTGAGCATTTTGCTCCTCCTCAAACTATCCTATAGTTTGAGCAATGATAATATCGTTGGATACAAGCTATTCCTGGGAAGAGGGACTAAACTCTGAAGGTGGAGAAAATGCATGCAGGGGTAGCTTAATCACAGGGGCCTCTCCACCATAAGGCAGTCCCCCCGAATCACTTGGTATAGCACTCCGTGTCTCCTAACTAACTTGGAGAATCAGTAGCCAGGGTCTAAGAAGTTTTTGTTCCCCTCTTCAGGTAGACATTACTAACTGAATATACTAGTCATCGTCCCAGGGAGACCATGGGACCATTTTAATAGTAAGACTATTTACAGTTAGGCAATCAGCATATCACAGTATCTAAGTGCTAGTAACAGGCTGAAAGGGGACAGGGAAGTAGGTACTATCAGAATCACAAGAAGGAAGTCATTTGGAGAGGCCTGTGTTGATGGAATTCTGATCTTTAATCATGGACACAGCTGACAGCATAAGGAGAGAAGTGAGAGAATAAATACCCTTGACTTCACATTCTTCTCTCCCAATATTCTCCTCCTGGGGCTCCCCAGTGGCTGAATCCAATGAGAAGGCAGAGAGCAAGGGCGTTTATTGATGTTTGTACAGGTCAGCCTCCAGGAGCACTGAGCAGGTTAGGAAGAATGGAGAGGGGATGTGGAGGGGTAAACAGAAGATCCCCAGAACACCAAGTTAGCTGATGATCAAGGAACAAATAATTAGATGTCTTGTGAGCACAAGCACTATAAAATTAAAGCAAATAATGAAAAACTTGCACCAAAAATAAGCAAAATGAAAGAAACAGACAAAAACTTAGATAAATCAGAAAATTTAGGGATAGGGAGGAATATCAGAAACAGAAGGTGGAAAAAAAGCAATGATGAAAAATAGCCAATAGGACGTTTGGCATGGAAATTAACACAACAAATGGATTTAACAGCAGAATAGATACAGTCAAAGAACAAATGAATGAACTAGATTAGGCCAAGGAACTCCTCCAGAAGGTGCTGGGAAAGTATAACAAGATGAAGAGAATGAAATATTGGAGAAAAGTTAGTATCTATCTGGTGGAAGCCCCAGATACAGATTACAACTAAAGAAACAAAATACATTTTAAGATATAATAATCAAGAGTCTCCCAGAATTGAATAAACATCACAAACTCTAGAAAGGCAGGATTTACAGTGCTAAAAAGGGCGGAGAAAAAAAAAAAAAACTCATCCTAAATGCATTAAAGTGGAATTGTAAAACATTAAAGAAAAAAAAAATCAGATTTCTCAACTGCAAAACTGAACAGAAGACATGTATATAATCTTTTTAAAGTACCAAAGGAAAACAACTTTCAACCTTGAATTTTATAATCAGCTAATCTATTCCTTAAATGCAATGAGATAAAAATATTATCAGGTATACATGTCTCAGAAAGTTTACTACACCAACACTCTCTTTCACAAAACACTTTGAGTATGTATTCTAGCAACAAGAGAAATAAGTACAGAAGGAGGCAACAAAATATAGAAAGAAAGGATAAATAAAGATATAGTAAGATTTATTTTTGTTTAGATTGCCTTGGCCAAGACAAACAAAAAAACTATATCCATAATTATCCCGAAGTAAAATGGTAGCTGACACTCATATGGTGGGGATGTGCATGGGAAGGTATCAAAGAGAAGGGAATGACAATATGCTAAACTTCCTGACTTCCTGGGGAGGAACCATAGCTTCTGACTATCTTTGATATCGATGGATAAAAGATAAGCATAAAAGAGAATTTAATAAATTAGCATTAACTATCTTGAGAATAGTAATCGTCTTTTATTTTTTAATCATGGCTACATTTTAGTTGTACATATTTATAGAGTATATGTGATACTTTGCTACACACAATGTATAATAATTGTATTACTCCATTTTCATGCTGCTGATAAAGACATACCTGATACTGAGAAGAAATAGAGGTTTAATTGGATTTACCATTCCACATGGCTGGGGAGGCCTCAGAATCATGGCAGGAGGTGAAAGGCACTTCTTACATGGCAGCAGCAAGAGAAAATTAGGAGTAAGCAAAAGCGGAAGCCCCTGATAAACCCATCAGATCTCGTGAGACTTATTCACTATCACAAGAATAGCACAGGAAAGACTGGCCCCCATGATTCAATGACCTCTCCCAGGGTCCCTCCCACGACAAGGGGGAATTCTGGGAGATACAATTCAAGTTGAGATTTGAGTGGGGACACAGCCAAACCATACCAATAATAAAATCAGAGCAATTTGGATATCCATCACCTCAAGAATTTATTTCTTTGTGTTAAGAATATTCCAATTCCACTTTTTAAAGCTAATTTGAAATATATAGTAAGTTATTGTTAACTATAGTTACCTATTGTGCTTCTGCATGCTAGATCTTATTTTTTCTATCTAACTGTATTTTTGTACCCACTTACCATCCCCTCTTTAACCTCCCCATTACCTTTTCCGGCCTCTAGTAGCCATCATTCAAGAATAGTAATAGATTTTTAATGTTCAAACACAAGAAGACAATTGTAATCTATCCAATAGAAGACAGGAAACAACAAAAAAATAATTTTTGTAAATCAGAAATCTATGTAAAGGGAGCAAACTAATTGCAGATTTTTAGATTGGATTTAGGGGTAAAATCCAGTAATAAATTGTTTACAACAGATGCATTTATTTATTTATTTATTTATTTATGAGATGTAGTCTCACTCTGTCACCCAGGCTGGAGTACAGTAGATTGATCTTGGCTCACTGCAACCTCCACCTCCCAGGTTCAAGTGATTCTCCTGCCTCAGCCTCCTGAGTAGCTGGAACTACAGGCATGGACCACCATGCCTGGCTAATTTCTGTATTTTTAGTAGAGACAGGGTTTCACCATGTTGGCCAGCCTGGTCTCAAACTCCTGGCCACAGGTGATCCCCCTGTCTCAGCCTCCCAAAGTGCTGGGATTATAGATGTGAACCACCATGCTCTGCCAACAAATCAGTTTAAATTAACCTCAGATTCAGTTTCCACTGATACACACACAAAAAGAAGAAAAATAAGTTGACTTCAGATACGGTTAAATGAGAAAAAAAGAGATAATTTTAATAAATGGGGAAAATCATTTGATAAACTTTACCTATATTTTCTGATGTAGGAGCAACACAAATAAAACAGAACAGAGATTCTAGCAATCAATCCGCGAATATATAAAAACTCTATACACAGTAGTGATAACATTATAAGTAGTAAAAAAGCAAGAATCATTTAGTAGATGGAGTTGGAATACATACAGAAAAATAAGTGATAGCTTAAGAATAATTTAGTAGATGTATTTCATTACATAGAGAAAAACAAGGATGCTCTCTATGTTGAACTATATTAATTAGAATTGGGTTTATATACATTTAACAAAAAAAAAGTGGCAATGGCTTAAACAAGGGAGAAGCTTATTTCTCTCTCCTGTAAGAGAAGCACAGAGGTAGGATTTAGGGCTGGAATTGTAACTCTATAGTGTCATCAAATCCTTCCCATCTTTCTGCTCAGCCACACTCAGCATATAGCACCCATCCTCAAGGTCCTTCCATGGCCCAAGATGGTTGCTGATCCTCCAGACATTATTTCAGCTGTCTAGGTTGGTAGTAAAAAGAATCAAGGAGAGAGAAGGAGGAACTTATATTCTCCATTTTAAAGAATCTTCCCAGGAATAACCATAGTACATATTTCAGAGAGTTGCTGTGAAGTCTGAATACAATAAAGTTCTTGGTCCACTTCCTGGCCACAGAAATGTTAGCTATTATTGTTGTTGTTGAGAATGCAGGCACAAACAGTAATTACAATTCAGTATAGTAAATGTCTGGTAGGTGATGTAGGCACAGAAAAGGACCCTGTGTGTTAGGGAAGGCTCTATATAGGAGGTCATAGTTAGGCTGTGTCTTCAAGTATGAGTAAGAGTTCACCTACAAAGAGAAAAATTAACTGCTAGTTGGAAGAAACAGCACATTCACTGGTGTGGTCATTAGAAAAGTGTGGAGTATTCAGGGGATGTTGAGAAGTTCAATGTAGCTAGGGTAATGTGCATGTGTCCAAGTTCAGGATGCACACTGGGGCCTTCTCTGCCATATCCTTGAGCAATGGGAATGGAAAACCAGCAGAAAAGAACTTCAGCTTGTGAGTGGCACAATTATACTTGTATTGTATTGCATTTTCTTTTCCCTTATCCCCCAGATTCACACGAATAAAGCTGTGATTATGCTTCTTTCAAAAAACAAAAGAATCTTCCCAAGGGTTTTATGCATACTTTTGTTTATATCAAATAAATGACAATTAAGTAAAATGGCCTCACCTAGCTGTAAGAGAGTCCAGGAAATGAGTCTTTGTTATGGGCAGTAATATGTTAATCTAAAAACTGAGGTTATAAGCTCCAAATTGGTTAAAGACCTAAATACGAGAGGAACAATCATAGAGCCAATTAAATAATATAAAGCTAAGAAAATAAATGTAGAAGACACTTGTAAAATTTATGAAAATATCTTTGTAATACTAGGGGTTGAATTTCAGAAATGAAACATAAGAAACCAAAACCATAAGAGGAAAATGGATAGATTTTATTACAACAGAAGTAAAGATTTCTGTTTAATGAAGGACAGTATAAATCAAGTTTCCCGCAAAGGAGTTGACAGACTGGAAAAGGTTTTTTGCAAGACCTTAAACCAACAAGGGATTAATGTCTGAAGACACAAAGAACCAAAATTATCAAGAAGAAATAGCTATATTTTATAACAAGGTCTTTAAAGAGGTGAGTGAGTTAAAATGAGGCTGCTAGGATGGGACCCTAACAAAAAAGATGCTCTTATGTCAGAGATAAGGTATTCTGCAGCAAGAGTCTAGGAGTACTGATTTATTCACATGGTAGGACACTGGTGAATGCCAGTAAGCTAACGACCAGACCAGCCACGATACAGGTAATAGATGTGCAGGGAACCAGTTATATGGAGATTGTATCGCAAGGTGAGGACTCCAGTTCACAAGAGACTTGGGTTCCAAGCAATGGCAGGGCTGAAACAAATCAACTCTGCCTTGATACTAAGCTCACAAACATCTTCCGCTCCTTCCTTTTGTTCCCTAACCTCTCATATACACCACATATCCTCCTAGCCTTCCTCAACTCTATCCCAAGTACATAAGACCAAAATTGTTCTTAAAAACCTACAAAGGGAGGTTCCTGAGTGAGGAACCTCAGGCAAGGCAGGCTGCAGTTCCCCAGGCCTGCCCCACAGGGAGGCAGATGAGTCTGGGCGAGTATTCGAGTGCCGTGCTGGCAGGCCGGCAGTGCTGGGGGACCTGACACACCCTCCGCGGCTGCTGACCCGGGTGCTAAGCCCCTCACTGCCTGGGGCTGCTGGCTGGCTGCTCCGAGTGTGGGGCCTGCCGAGCCTGGCCAACCCGGCATTCGTGCTGGCTCTGGTTCCCGCCTGCGCCTCTCCCTCCACACCTCCGCACAAGCAGAGGGAACCGGCTCGGTACTCGGCGAGCCCAGAGAGGGGCTCCCACAGTGCAGGGGTTGGCTGAAGAGCTCCTCAGGCACCACCAGAGTGGACGCCAAGGCTGAGGAGGCACCGAGCGCGAGGGCTGCTAACACGTTGTCACCTCTCACTACTATATGTATGTAAATTATTACTATTATTTGGAATAAATTAACATAGGAAGTTGCCATGTTATTATGACTGAATAACTTCTGAGATGTGGATTTTCTTTACACAGTAATATCTCATAAAGAAACTTTGAAGAACTATCCCCATGGCATTGGGTGCTTTTTTTTTTTTTTTTTTTTTTTTTTTTTTTTTGAGACGGAGTCTCGCTCTGTCGCCCAGGCTGGACTGCAGTGGCGCGATCTCGGCTCACTGCAAGCTCCGCCTCCCGGGTTCACGCCATTCTCCTGCCTCAGCCTCCCGAGTAGCTGGGACTACAGGCGCCCGCCACGGCGCCCGGCTCATTTTTTGTATTTTTAGTAGAGACGGGGTTTCACCGTGGTCTCGATCTCCTGACCTTGTGATCCGCCCGCCTCGGCCTCCCAAAGTGCTGGGATTACAGGCGTGAGCCACCGCGCCCGGCTGCATTGGGTACTTTTAACTTATATTTTGCACTTTCTGCCTTTAAATATTTCCATTTATTACCTGAACCCAAATTAACCCATATAGTGGCCTCAGTTATCATGAATGTCTGTTAAACAGTATTTTGGCTTACATAGCCACAGAGCTGCAAAAAAAAAGTCACTCTCTGTTATGCTTCTAAAGAAAGATATATTCGTATTCTGATGTTTTTATTATAAGGAGAGTCAGTAAATGATCTACACAGAGTTCACACTGGAGACGTTGACAGTGTATGATCCCATCATCTGAAATGTGTATAGGTTCTGCTATTGCAGCTGTAAATCAGAAAGACACTTGCGCTGCCTGGTTCTCCTTGCAAGATATCTCTAAATTAAAGTTAAACTCATAAACTGCTTTCTTGAGATGATCAGAAAATCAGATTCTGGGGAATCCAATGCTTACCCAATTTATCCCCAGCAGAGGTTGAAAAGTTGTACATTAAGTCTTTCCTGTCTTTCCTCTCAGCCCTCCTTGCTGAAGGAACAATAAGTATCAACTTTCTGTTAAAATAAATAAATAAAAAAACACTTAGGGGAGAGAGGTTTCTTCCTCTGGGCTGTTCAATCCCCTGTGTCTGATTTCCTACAGAGTGCTAATTATCAGTAGAAACTTGTTAGATGAAGTCTGTGCATTGGGCATCTTGGTGCAAGAAACAGAAATGAAATTACCACTTCATTTCACATAAATATCAAGCAGTCACCAAGAAGGCAAGAACCAGTGCCAACTTCAGATATGAACTGGTGACTTCCAGGAAGCATGCTGGCTTTAGACATAAATTAAATTGGGTGCTGGGATGGGTGAGGAAACCAAGCTAGCCAGAAAATAGCTCCTGCTTGTGCTGGATAGTATCTGCAATTCCATGGTGTGGGTTTCACTCCTTAGTTTAAGACTTTCCTAGGTTATTAAATTGCAAGTAATCTAAGGAAGGAAGACATCTTAAATCTTATCAGTTTCTTGTATCTTATTGTGAATGAGTTTCAGATCCTATCCCGTGAGTAAATTTTAGAAATGGAGAGAATTAGAACAGAATTAGAAAACTTGGGAAGAGAGACAAGGGCAGGAGCTTAGAACAAACCTAAGTTGTCCCAAATCTTGCTCTGCAGTGCTGGCTCTGACTCATCAGTCTTTTGCTGGACCACTCAGTCACCCGATCCCAAAGGGAAACAGAAAGCCCTCAACTATTCCACAGGAGGAATTTTGTGGTTAAGAGGAAATCACAGCCCCTTTCCCCCCACAGGTTGGTAACACCTAGTTAGGTCATAAGACAACATATTTGATCAACTATAATGGAGTAACTATTTGGGGCAATGTTCTATTTGAAGGTGGTGAAGGAAGAAGACCAAAATGAAATAGAAATAAAACTAGTTGTCCTTGTCCTTTGATAATACAGTAAGAAAAATCCTGTAACATAGAAAACAACAATAATGCAAAGCAATGTGTCTGATGGTACAAATGAATAAAATAGAGGCACTGTATATAAGTGAAAGTTGAATCTGAGCAGGATTGATTACAGAAGACTTCCTTCAGAAGAGATCAGAGCCCCATCAGAAGCTAATGTCAGATACAAAGGAGAAGCCATTCCCAGGATTTTTCTTTTTTTTCTTTTTGGTAAAGAAGAAGTCTTGCTGTGTTGCCCAGGCTCGTCTTGAACTCCTGGCCTCAAGCAATTCTCCTGTCTTGGCCTCCCAAACTGTTGGGATTACAGGTGTGAGCCACCACTCCTGGCTTCCAGGAATTTAAAAACAAAAAACAAAAACAAACAAAAAAAAAAACCACTACCCAACATGTACACATTAGGGTAGACATTGGTTATATGGGCCTCAATTACCCTGTTAGAGAAGTGGCAACTCTTCAATGAAACAAACTGTTCTTGCTGTCACTGAAAGTACTAATATAGCTGTGGATTGTGGCTGTGAAAAGTTTTCCTAAATCTCCCTTCATCTGTGATCTCATAATACCCAGTACACATCCTTTAGTTTGCACTAAAGGATTATGATTTGTTTATAGCTATTTTCCCCAAGAGTTTGGAAGTTCCTGAAATGCTGGGATCGTGTCTTATTCATCCTAGTAACCCCAATACCTGACACAGGGTATGATACATAGGTAGCACTCAATAATAATCATCAATATTTATTGAGCACCTGCAAGATGCCAGGTAGGATAGAGTGGTGAACAAGATAGATGGGACTCTTGTCCTCACGCAGCTTATGTGCAATACCAGTCAGTGCATAGGTAAATGGGTGAAGCACTGAATGGATGTGTGTGTTTTCAGATACTGCAGATGCTGTCAGGACATTACAAAGTCTATAAGGCCTTTTTACTCCTTGAAAGGGATAAAACACCTTTGTTGAAAACTTCTCTTTGTCATACTGATAAGGGTTCCACAGAGACACAAAGCTTCATCCTCCAGGAGAAAGCTTTGTGGTTGGATGAGCTGGAAGGAGGCTACCAGGGATAGATGGTCTGGCAGGATGACAGAGTTCAGGTAAACAGTCCACTAGCCTAAAGCACTGAGAGAGCCCCTTCATCAGTGGTAAGGAGGTTTGTCTATGCAATACTTCACATAAACTCTCTATTCTCACTAGTTCCTGATTCAGTAAGCCCATCAATCCTATTTACAAGATGTCTAATACTTACATGCTGTTCCTCTCAAGAATCCCATGGTATGAATTTCTAGCTAAGTCTGATGTTTCTCTTCTTAATCTCCGAAGACTGCTCTGATGCATTTTTTCACCAGAAGCTTGGAAAACAAAGCTAGCTATCAAAATAATAGGTCTCAACAATTCATCATCTAATCCTAAGTGGCCCTGAAATTTTTCTAAAAAGATTCAGATTGGGCAGTAAAGCATGTCTTAAATTTATAAAATAAAAGAATGAGGGTAGAAATTTGATTCATCCTAAAATAATGGTTTTGCATTTCTCACAATTTATTGGTGAGAGATGCTTCAAGTCCTAGAAATGCAGAATTTTAAAATAGTAATCATTAACATCTGTATAGCATTTTACAAATTAAGTCTCACAACCAACCCATAAGGGAAATAAGGAAGGAATTCACTATGAGACAAATAATGAAACTTTAGATTTTTCTAATATTTTTCTCCAATTTTTTAATGAAAAATTTCAAATGCAGTAAAATTGAAAGAAAAGAACATTAGACACCCAGGTACCCATCACCTAAACTGAACTCTTGCCAATATTTTGCTAACTTTGCTTTACCTGTACATTTATTAAAATATTTCTTTTTTGCTGAACCATTTGTAATTAAGTTGCAAATATCATAAATATTATCCCTAAATGTTTCATAATGCATCAATTTAAAATAATGACTTTTTTATATTGATAATTTCATTTTTACCATAAGAAAATTGGTGCTTATTCCCTAACATCATCTAATATTTAATCCATATCTAAATTGCTTCAGTTGTCTTCCAACGTTCTTTTTTGTTTTTTTTTGTTTTAATTGAGACACAATTCACATACTGTAATGGACACCCTTTCAAAGTATAAAATTTACTGGTGTTAGTATACTCCATGGCCACTATCTAATTCCAGAATATTTTCATCACCCAAGGACATCTTTACCCACTCATTAGCAGTCACTCTTCATTCCCTTCTCCCCTCAGCCCCTGCCAATTACTAATTTACTTTCCATCTCTGTGGACTTTCTTATTCTGTACATTTCATATAAATGGACCCATACAATATATGTCCTTTATGTCTGGCTTCTGTCACTGAACATAATGTTTCCAAGGTTCATCCATATTGTAGAATGTATTTTGCCACTAAAAGTAATGGCAAAAAGTGCAAATACTTTTGCACCAACCTAATAGCACTCCAATTCTGTTATGGCTGAATAAGATTCCATTTCATGGCTATACCGTATTTTCTTTATCCATTCATTAGTTGGCAGAAAATTTGAATTGATCCCATTGCTATGAACATTCATGTACAAATTTTTGTGTGGACACATGTTTTCAACTCTTGAATATACATATATCTGGAAGTGAAATTTCTGGGACATATGGTAACTCCATGTTTAATATTTTAATGAAGTGCCAAGGGTTTTTCAAATGGCTGCATCATTTTACACACCCACCAGCAATGTATGACAGTTCCAATTTATCTGGGTTCAGTGTATACTGCTCGGGTTATGGGTGCACCAAAATCTCACAAATAACAACTAAAGAACTTACTCATATAATCAAATACCACTTCTTTCCCAAAAATCTATGGAAATATTTTAAAAAATAAATAAAAATCAGGCCGGGCGCGGTGGCTCAAGCCTGTAATCCCAGCACGAGACGGGTGGATCAAAGGAGATCCAGACCATCCTGGCTAACACAGTGAAACCCCGTCTCTACTAAAAATACAAAAAAAAAAAACTAGCCGGGCGAGGTGGCGGGCGCCTGTAGTCCCAGCTATCAGGCTGAGGCAGGAGAATGGCGTAAACCCAGGAGGCGGAGCTTGCAGTGAGCTTTCCGGCCACTGCACTCCAGCCTAGGGACAGAAAGACTCCGTCTCAAAAAAAAAAAAAAAAAAAAAAATTAAAAAATAAATAAAAATCAAATGAAATCATAAAAAAGAGAGGGTTACAGTTTCTTCATATCTTCACGAACACATGTTATGGTATCTTTTTTATTATTGCCATCATAATGATATAAAGTAATATCTCATTATGGTTTTGATATGCATTTTCCTAATGATAAATGAAGCTGAGAATTGTTTCGTATACTCACTGACCATTTATATACTTTCTTTAGAGAAAGTCTATTCAAATTCTTTGCTTATTTTAAAATGAGATTGCCTTGATTTTACGCGTAGAAAATCCCATCATCTCAGCCTAAAAACTTCTTAAGCTGTTAAGCAACTTTAGCAAAGTCTCAAGACACAAAATCATTAGCATTCCTCTACACCAACAACAGGCAAGCAGAGAGCCAAGTCATAAATGCACTCACATTTACAACTACTACAAAAGGAATAAAATACCTAGGAATACAACTAACAAGGGAAATGAAATCAGAGAGGACATAAATGGAAAAACATTCCATGCTCATAGATAACATGAAAATGGCCATACTGCCCAAAGTAATTTATAGGTTCAATGCTATTCCCATTAAACTACCACTGACATTCTTCACAGAATTAGAAGAAACAATTTTAAAATTTCAAAAAATAACCCAAATAGGCAAGACAATCCTAAGCAAAAAGAACAAAGCTGGAGGCATCACATTACCTGGCTTCAAACTATACTATAAGGCTACAGAAAACAAAACAGCATGGTACTGGTACAAAAACTGACACATAGATGAATGGAACAGAATAGAGGACTCAGAAATAAGACTGCACACCTACAACCATCTGATCTTCAACAAACCTGACAAAAACAAGAAAAGGGGAAGGAATTCCTATTTAATAAATGGTGCTGGGAGAACTTGCTAGCCATATGCAGAAAATTGAAACTGGACCACTTTCTTACACTTTATACAATAACTCAAGATGAATTAAAGACTTAAATGTAAAACCCAAAACTGTAAAATCCCTAGGAGAAAATCTAGATAATAACATTCAGGACATAGGCATGGGCAAAGATTTTATGATGTAAACATCAAAAGCAAAAATTGACAAATGGGATCTAATTCAATGAAAGAGCTTCTGCACAGAAAAAGAAACTATCATCAGAGTGAACAGACAACCTACAGAATGAGAGAAAATTTTTGCAATCTGTTCAACTGACAAAGGCCTAATATCCACAGTCAACAAGGAACTTAAACAAATTTACAAGAAAAAAGCAACCCCATTAAAAAGTGGGCAAAGAACATAAAGAGACACTTCTCAAAAGAAGACATTCATGCAGCCACAAATATATGAAAGAAAGCTCAACATCACTGATCAACTGAGAAATGAAAATCAAAACCACAATGAGACAGCATCTCATGCCAGTCAGAATGGTGATTATTAAAAAGTCTAGAAACAACAGATGCTGGCAAGGTTGTGGAGAAAAAGGAATGCTTTTACACTGTTGATGGGAGTGTAAATTAGTTTAACTATTGTAGAAGACAGTGTAATGATTCCTCAAAGATCTAGAGGCAGAAATACCATTTGACTTAGCAATCCCATTACTGGCTATATGCCAAAAGGAATATAAATAATTCTATTATAAAGATACATGCATGTGTATGTTCATTAATGCATGATTCACAATATCAAAGAAATGGAATCAACCCACATGCCCATCGAGGATAGACTGGATAAAGAAAATGTGGTACATATACACTATGGAATACTATGCAGCCATAAAAAGGAATGAGATCATGTCCTTTTCAGGGACATGGATGGAGCTGGAAGCTGTTATCCTCAGCAAAACAAACACTCCATGTGGGAGCTGAATGATGAAACCACATGCACACATTGGGGGAACAACACACACGGGGGCCTGTCAGGAGGAAGGATGGGAGGAGGGACAGCATCAGGAAGAATAGCTGGTGGATGCTGGGCTTAATACCAAGGGGATGGGTTGATCATCATGGCACATGTTTACCTATGTAACAAACCTGTGCATCCTGTACATGTGCCCAAGAAATTAAAAGTTGAAAAGAACTTCACAATATTAAAAAAAAATAAAATAAAATTAGGTTGTCTTTTATTGTTGAGTTGTAAAGGTTCTTTATATATTCTGGATATCAAACCCTTATTGGATATATGATTTGTAAATATTTTCTCCCATTCTGTGAGTTGTATTTTTACTTTATTGAAGCCATCTAGACATAGACATGGGCAAAGCCTGCATGACTAAAACACCAAAAGCAATGGCAACAAAAGTTAAAATTGACAAATGGGATCTAATTAAACTAAAGAGCTTCTGCACAGCAAAAGAAACTATCATCAGAGTGAACAGCCAACCTGCAGAATGGGAAAAAAATTTTGCAATCTATCCATCTGACAAAGGGCTAATATACAGAATCTACAAGGAACTTAAACAAATTTACAAGAAAAAAAAACACCCCATCAAAAAGTGGGCAAAGGATATGAACAGACATTTCTCAAAAGACATATATGCAGCCAAAAACCATGAAAAAATGCTCATCATCACTGATCATTAGAGAAATGCAGATCAAAACCACAATGAGATACCATCTCATGCCAGTTAGAATGGCGATCATTAAACAGTCAGGAAACAACAGATGCTGGAGAGGACGTGGAGAAATAGGAATGCTTTTACACTGTTGGTAGGAGTGTAAATTAGTTCAACCATTGTGGAAGACAGTGTGGTGATTCCTCAAGGATTTAGAGCTAGAAATACCATTTGGCCTGGCAATCCCATTACTGGGTATATACCCAAAGGATTATAAATCATTCTACTATAAAGACACATGCACACATATGTTTATTGCAGCACTATTCACAATAGCAAAGACTTGGAACCAACCCAAATGCCCATCAATGATAGACTGGATAAAGAAAATGTGGCACATATACATCATGGAATACTATGCAGCCATAAAAAAGAATGAATTCATGTCCTTTGCAGGGATGTGGATGAAGCTGGAAACCATCATTCTCAGCAAACTAACACAGGAACAGGAAACCAAACACCACATGTTCTCACTCAGAAGTAGGAGCTGAACAGTGAGAACACATGGACACATGGAGGGGGACATCACACACCAGGGCCTGTTGGTGTGGGGGGCTAGGGGAGGGATAGCATTAGGAGAAATACCTAATGTAGATGACAGGTTGATGGGTGCAGCAAACCACCATGGCAAGTGTATACCTATGTTACAAACCTGCATGTTCCACACATGTATCCCAAAACTTAAAGTATAATTTACACCAGGGCCTATCATGGGGAGGGGGGAGGGGGGAAGGATTGCATTGGGAGTTATACCTGATGTAAATGACGAGTTGATGGGTGCTGATGAGTTGATGGGTGCAGCACAGCAACATGGCACAAGTATACATATGTAACAAACCTGCACGTTATGCACATGTACCCTAGAACTTAAAGTATAATAATAATAATAAATAAATTTAAAAAAATAAATAAAATAAAATAAAAAAAGGAAAGAAAATATGGCACGCACACACATAACATAAAAGTTTTACATTTTGATGAAGTTCAGTCCTTCTGTTTTTTCTTTTGTGATTTGTTCTTTTGGTATCATTGCCTAAGAAATAATTGTCTAATCCAAGGTCATGAAATTTACTCCTGTTTTCTTCTAAGAGTTTTACAGTTTTAATGCTTACATTTAGGTCTATAGTCAACTTTGAATGAATTTTTGTGTAAGGTGTAAAGTAGGGATCCAACTTAATTTTTTTCCACATAAATACCCAGTTATCCCAGTACCACTTACTGAAAAGATTATTCTTTCTCCATTGAATTGTCTTGACACCCTTGTCAGAATCAGCTGACCATATACCTGTGGGTTTATTTCTGGGATCTCATTTCTATTCCACTGATCCATATGTCTATACTTATGCCATATTTATGCTGGTCTTGATTACTGTAGCTTTGCAGTAAGTTTTGAAATCGGTAAGTATGTGTTCTCCAACTTTGCTCTTCTTTTTAAGATTGTTTTTGCTATTCTGGGTTGCATGTATTTCCATATGAATATTAAGATCAGTTTATCAATTCCTGCAAAATAGATAGCTAAGACTTTGATAGGGATTGTGTTTAATAATTTTTTTAACTTACAAAGAGTGGCTTTTAGGTAATAGTCAATAAGCTTTTCTAAGCGAAGAAGTTTTTCAAGGACAGTCACTTTTAACTATTTTAATTGTTCCAAACGACTAAATATGGGGTATTTATTATCATTTTTAAATAACTTCATTCATTTTGAAGAAAAATTACATTAAATACATGCAAAACTGAATTTCAAAGGGTGTTCATGAATAAAGATGTGTGCTGCCGAGTAATCTACAGCACTCCTAGCAAGAACCAGTGCTCTCTAATCAGCAACTTTTTTTAAAGATAATTTTGCAAGAGTTTTTTTGCTTTTAAAGAAATCTGATTGCTAATTATTAAAAAGAGTACTACATAGCTCTAAGCACTAAGAAAGTGAGGAACAGATTGAAAGATGAATTTTCAGTGAATGAGAATTCAAAAAGCAACAACTGCACTTCAATCTGTTGGGGTAGGCTCTTCAAATGCCCCTTTATGGAAGTCTGATTGCCTGGGATTTCAGTTAGTAATACTGTCAAAGAAAAATATCTCACAATGCTTGCTCTTATGAGTTTGCATGCCTAACCCTTGCAAGTGATTTTTTTTCCCTACTGCTCTTTCTTCTCCTCAATGCCTCTTTATCGCTTACCTCCAATTCCTCTTCCTTGAGGCCTCTCTTTTTTCTTTTTTTGGAATTTCATGTTTAGATTTTAAAAAGTATTTTAGGCTGTTCGTGGTGTCTCATGCCTGTAATCCCAGCACTTTGGGAGCTTGAGGCAGGGAGACCACTTGAGGTCAGGAGTTCAAGACCAGCCTGGCCAACATGGCGAAACCCTGACTCCACTAAAAATACAGAAATTAGCCGGGCGTGGTGGTGCACACCTGTAATCCCAGCTACCCCGGAGGCTGAGGCAAGAGAATCACCTGAACCCAGGAGGCAGAAGTTGCAGTGAGCCATGATCCCACTGTACTCCACCCTGAGCGACAGAGTAAGACGTCTCAAAAAGTAAACAAATAAATAATTAAATAAAAAGTATGTTAAAATATAGTGAAAATACATTGTTACTTACATAATTTTTTCTACATCAAGATCACTGCCAACTGATTAACATCCTGCAAAAGTGCCAGGGTCCTGGCTGGGGAATATGGGGATCAGTTTGGATGAGCATGCTGATGTATGTCAAAACATGATGCTATCTGTCCACTGACTCTCCAGCAAGACAGATTTAGGTGTAACATTTCCTAACAAAATGTTTTGGTACTTCTAAGACAAATTTTTCTTCAATAGGACTCAAGATTGAAGAGACAAATTTTTCTCTATGACAAACACTATTCTATAAACGAAATAACACTTAAATATATGCATCATAAATGTGAATTTTGCCAGCTGTAAGATGTCTTATCAGATGGCCACTTCATGGATTATATGAGGAAAATTTTAATTCCATGGTGGCAACTTTGGCGCACTTGGTTCGCTTCTGAATCAGCCATCTTCCTACACCATCAGAGAATCTATGTTCAGAGAAGAAAAGTCCTTTTAATATAACTGTATATGAAATATAAATAGCGGAATAAATCTAAAAAAAAAAAAAGTAGCATTTTCCAAAACGAATATTTGATTTTTTTTTCTTATCTATTATTTTGAATTCTCTGACCCACTAGCCTCCCATGTATTATCCTAAATTACCAAAAGTTTAACACATGGAGATTTAACAAGTTTGGGCTTTCTTTAAAAGGTAACACATTTGGCTGGGTGCTGTGGCTCACACCTGTAATCCCAGCACTTTGGGAGGCCGAGGCGGGCGGATCACGAGGCCAGGAGATCGAGACCATCCTGGCTAACACGGTGAAACCCCGTCTCTGCTAAAAATACAAAAAAATGGCCGGGCGTGGTGGCGGGCACCTGTAGTCCCAGCTACTCAGGAGGCTGAGGCAGGAGAATGGCGTGAACCCGGGAGGCGGAGTTTGCAGTGAGCTGAGATTGCACCACTGCACTCCAGCCTGGGCGACAGAGTGAGACTCTGTCTCAAAAAAAAAAAAAAAAAAAAAAACGGTAACACGTTCAGTTAAATACCCATTTACCCACAGATACATTCACCATCATTGGTGTTACTGAAAGATTTAATATGCTAGTTAGGTGTGTTTCTGAGAATATCCTTGTTTAGTCTGATTTGAAAAAACTCACACCTCTCCTTGGACTCTCCTTGCCACAAAACCCTTGTGGAAATTTTATTACAATAGTATACTTTCGCAAATAATTGGTATTTTAAGGCTTCTATATTTTTCTTAATTTGTAATTTGGTATTATTAAAGAACACACTCCATAACAATAGCTTTGAAACTGTTTTTGATTATGGCCCACATAAAAAATCCATTTTACCTTGCAACTCACTACACACACACAGGTGTGTGTTTGTGTGTGTGGTATGTCAAACAACAAAAGTTTTATGAAACAGTATTCACCCTTACCACATGCATGCATGCTGATATTTTCTATTCTATTTCTTTCCTTTTGTAAAGATGCTGGGTAATCTACCTAGCTGCTGATGTCACAGCTCAATAATGGTTCCCAACCTGCAGTTTGATCAACATTGTTCAGAGAAAAGACAGTCTTATTACAACAGAGTAATGCAAGAATAGGATCTTAGTTTGTCCCCTGATAACCCTAGCTTTGAATGAGACGCTACCCCATTTTGAGTAATCTCTAAGCCTTGCATTCTTTTCTATTTTCCTTCTTCTGTAATAATCTCACATGCCACCTACCACAGGTAAATACAAATATGCAAAGAGATAAGACAGCAATCCTATAGTAATATCAGTCACAGGCTTTTAAAAAAAAAATCCTCCTCTGCAACATAACATTCTATAAAATTGGTGGTTATGTAATCAGCAATCAAGAGAAGGGCAAATATTGAAAAAGAAAGAGTCCCAAAAAAGCAAAACACAAATAGCATATAACAGTTTACAGTCTCTCTCTCTCTCTAGTCTTTTTATCCTCCGTCCTCCCTAATGCCAATTTTTTTTTTTTTTTTTTTTTTTTTTTTTTTTTTTTTGCCCAGTGGGTAGAATACAGTTGCCTTCTTTACCCTAATGTCTGCTTTCTTTCCCAGAAAGTTGCTTTTCTGTTAGACTCATGGCAGCCTTCCATGCAGTCTCTCCCCATTCTTGTCTAGCACTCTCTGAATAATGGAAGCTCTTTTATTCAGTCCTGGGCACTAGCTCTCACTTGACTCCTCACCCACTAATCAATCACTCATCGCCCAAGGATTCCCAGTAAACTCTGGCTCCCCTTCCTCCCCTGCCAGAACATCTTTTCAGCTTTCATCAAACAAAGGCACATGATTACATAGCCAACATAGACAAGAACAACACAAAACAAAGGAAGGGGTTTTGTGTTTTTTTAAGTTTATTTCATTGCAGACAACATAGAATTCTATTGGGTAGATATTATCTGCTGTATCAACTCAGCATAAGATAAAAATTTTATTTGGTTTACCCAGGGATTAGGTGAAATTAATTGAGCAATAGGGAATTCCCTGCCCCTGCTCTTGCTGGAGGAAAAGTCCCTTTAGTAGTTATGGCCTTTCTGTTTGACTGTATGTATATGGACCTTGCTAGTGAGGCTGTGTTATTTTTAATCTTCCATCTTACCACTTGTGAATTTTGTTAATTGCTTTTCCTTTTTCTACAATGAATCCTTCTTTTATTGTTACTCAGACACCCAAACTAAATAAAAAACCTGTAACTCAGAGTGGAGTAGAAGTATATCATCAGCTTCCTGTTCAAAACATGTTGTTTCAGCATTTGCCATATTATCTTTTTGGAATCCATACTTAATTATATTATTCCACCTAAAAATATTGGCTAGATAACTTTAATATCAGGTGGACAAAGCTCAAAAAGAGAATTAACCTATTTGGTCTTTTTGCTTTATTGTTTTTTTCCCATGATTTTAATTAATAGATATCCATATATATATTTTTCTAACATTATATAGTGGTATAAAAATAAAAGTGAAAATCAACTATTATTTTACCCCCTAGACATAACCACTGAAAACACTTTGGTATATAGTCATGGAGACATTTTATATATATATACATATATATATATATATGCATATATGCCTCACACATATTAATGCAATATTTTAGGAAATCTCAAAAGTAGTTGCCATTGAGTGATTAGAAATAATTTTTCTCCACTTCTTTACATTTTTCTCTGCTTTTTAGATTTTTGGTAATGTCTATGCATTGGTTGTAAGTCATAGTAAATGAAAATAAAAACATAAAAAGCCTAGCCAAGGAACCATGGCAAGGAAAGAGGTCATTTTGCTGGCAGAGCAGATGGATGGTAGGGGAGGTAGGGTGCTGGGGAAGGGGGAAGGAGTACAGGTAGGGTGGGGAGGGGTCTACAGAGGAAACAAGTTCTGACTAATGATACCTAATCCTCAGCTCCTGTTGTTGTTTGTTCAAAACTTTCATACTTGGGTACACCTTCATAGTCACTTTCAAATATATGTTTATATTTTCCAGGACTTCATAAGGGCTGATTAAAACAAACAAACAAACAAACAACCTAGATCTTTTGCCAATGTCAAGAAGTGAGGAATAATTTAGAAGTATTTCCTTAACTTCTGCTGTTTGGATCATTATGAAAAATCTCTCTCATAGATAGGATGTAGCTGGCAGGAAAGATGTGATTATTATCTGTGTTCCCACCATCGGGCGCAGAAAGGAGGAAATGCACATGTCTCTGCAGGGCTAGGACTGCCTCCCCATAGACCACTATTTCAATGCAACTCTATTAAATTACACTCCTTCGCCAATCCCAGGAAACTCCCGTCTTTCCCTAATGAAGCATTTATCACCATCTCCACACTGAATCTACAACCCATGCCCTCTCCTGCATCCTTATATCTCAGCCCCATCCATCTCTTCTTCCCTTTGTTTTACTTTAGGAGGGAGGCTTGTTATATATTGCTTGTATAATGCTTTAATCATGGATTATGGCTTGCTTTGCAGCTCCCTGAATGCCTTGGCAAGGTCTCTATATGAATAAAATTATTATTATTAAAGTCAATTAATCAGAGACACAATTCACTTTTCAGCATCTGACATCCCGAACACTTACTGATGCAGAAGTCTTTTTGCTTATCTCCAGTGTAGGGATATTTTTTGGAATCAGTGATATAGAACATAGTTCTACAGATTTCTTTAATTAGATTTGTACATATGTACAAATGCATTACCTGTTAAGGATCAACAATTGACCAGCAGTGAAAAAAGATATGCTAATGAGTTTTTTTGTTGTTTGGTTTTGTTTTGTTTGAGACAGGGACTCATTCTGTTGCTCAAGCTGGAGTGCAATGGTACAGTCATAGCTCACTGCAGCCTTGATTTCCCAGGCTCAAGCCATCCTCCCACCTTAGCCTCCCAAAGTGCTGGGATTACATGCATGAGCCACCGCACCCAGCCAACTACTGAGTAATGATGTTTAGAAAGAGCTAGTAAGACTTATCACATAATTTACAAGCTATTTTTTTTGAGATGGAGTCTCACCCTGTCACCAGGCTGGAGTGCAATGGCATGATGTCTGCTCACTGTAACCTCTGCCTCCTGGGTTCAAGCGATTCTCCTGCCTCAGTCTCCCAAATATCTGGGACTACAGGTGCGTGCCACCACGTCCAGCTAATTTTTGTATTTTTAGTAGAGATGGGGTTTCACCGCGTTGGCCAGGATGGTCTCGATCTCTTGACCTTGTGATCTGCCCGCCTTGGCCTCCCAAAGTGCTGGGATTACAGGTGTGAGCCACCGCACCTGGCCTACAAGCTATTTTTATTCATACTCAGCAAAAGAAACAAAGAAGCAGCAGCTCCCTGTGTAATTAGAATCTCTTATCTACCTTAATTTCTTTTGATAGGTTATCTGTCTGAAGTAATTATTTGATTTTTTTCAGTAAACTTTTTGTTAAAGCATACATAGTATATATACAGAAAAGAGCACAATTCACAATCATACTGCTCAATAATTTTCACAAAGAAAACACAAAGAAAAGGGCCTCCCAGATATTAAGCAAAAGAACATCACGACTCCTCAGAGGCCCCCTCATGCCACTCCCATTTACTACCCTTGCTCAAAAGTAATCCTGACTCCTGTCCCCAGAATAGTTTTGCCTGTTTTGGAACTTTGTGTACACACAATCACACAGGGTGTATTCTTTTGTGTCTGGCCAGTGATTTGTATTTTATGGTTCTTAGGTTTTTAAAATTTATCATCTATTAAGTATCTGCCATGAGGCAGGAATGATATTAAGGGAAGGGACTACAAAGAGTTAACACATACAGTCCCCACCCTTGATAATCTTTCAGTCCAGCAGGATGCCCGACATAGACACAGATGGGGACAGGTAAGTGTTAGCGGTTCTGCGAAGGAAGACAGTGGGGCTCGAGGAGACAGGGCTCAGTCCCACAGGGGCTCACAAGGTGGATAGAAAAGACTACCGAGACGCCCACCCTGATACCTATTATATGCCTTGAAGTTCTCTAAGGACTTGAATAAAGGATAGGAAGATATGGAATTGGTTGGACGAAATCATTCTGGAGGGGCTTCCTGGGTTGTTGCTGGGATCCTCTTTTTTCTTCCTTTTTTCTGGGTCATTTTCATTCTTCCTTTTTTAGTTTTTCCACACCCTTGACCTCCTCTACTCCCCCTTTCTCTTCTCTCAATTTTCCTCCCTCTCCCCTCTTCCTTGGTCTCCCTCCTATCAGAATCTGGAGATCCTCCTCCCACAACTGCCCTAGATCTTTCTTTCTGACCAGTCCTTGCTTCCAGGGTGAGAAGAGACAGGAGCTCTAAGCCTCTACAGCTGTGCTGCCCACAGGCTCTACCTATTTGCCTACCCACTGAGTTTTCTTATGGGTAGTGGGCCCATGGCACTTCTGGCAGCCGAGGGTTGAGCAGGTGGAAAGAACAGATAAAAGGAAGGATAGATGTGGGTGGAGGATGGACAGAGAGGACGAGCAAAACCATTTCAACCAATTCTTTTTGGTGTTCCACTTTGAGTCCTTCAGTCAATAGAATTGAGTTTCACCGATTTAATATTTTTTGTACTCCTTGTACCACCACCAAGTACTATTCAATTTCAGATGTCAAGGTGGAGTGGATGTGGTTTTACTCTGTTGTTTTGCTTTGGCTCCAGCAAATCCATCTTTCTCTTTGAGAACCCAAAAGGTGGTTTGTGGTGATTGCTTGTCCACTGAGAAGACGCTGCTCTTGTATCCCCTGCCAGAGGGATGCTCTCTGTTCAGTGTCAATAGGAGACCATTTAAAACACCAGCAAGGGATCTTGTTTCATCATTATGCCAAGAATCCCCAGCCTGTATTTCTTTTTCATCTGATTCCGACAGGGTGGTTTTTGTATCTTACCCATTGGCTGCCTAAATTGGAGACTTGGCTGAAAATACACTGGCTGAAGTTCAATCCAGACAAGATGAATGCCCAGGGTGGGTAAACTATAGAAATTGGAAGAGATAGCCCTAGTACCTCTTTTCATGGGATTTTTCCATAAGGGGATGTTGGAGTTTCAAGGGACAGAAAGTGACCATCATTTGGCAAGTGTTACGTAATATTAAGAGGCAGAGTAGTGAGATGGGGAACATCCAAGAGCTTTGCATCAAACAATCTGAGTTTAAATCCTGGCTGCATCAACTGGCTGGGGGACCTTGAAGCCTATTCTGTCTGTCATTTGGGGTGGTAGCGCAGGCCTCAAAGGTGGTGAGCTGCAATCAGTGAGATCCAGGTGCTTGGCACAGCTCTCTCCATGAGTTGTGTCTTTATAGCTCTTGGAGAGGATTCTGTTTTAAAACCAGAGGATCCTCTGGTGTAAAATGCCAGGGTTTGCCAATGTCAGTGCTCTGTGATAAAAAGCATTTTGGAGGTCAGATTTCACAAGAGGCATGGTTGAAACTAAAATTTTAAATCTCCAATTTGCTTGTTAATGAATACATCTTATGGAGTGCCAGATCAAAGGCCTACTGATCCCATCAACTCTTCAACATGTAGATTCTGTGTGAGGATCAATGATCCTACCTCAGTATCCAAGTCTTGGATAATAGACTGGCTGCGAGTTCATTTAGACACCTAAGGTGCTTATTGTTAAATACAAGGAAAGCCTGATTTATGATGTCTGGAACTTCCTAAAGAGGTTCTTTGTGCTTCTTTGAGTTGAGAATTCCAATAAAATCAGAAAACACAACTTAACCAATATGGCAGCTCAAATATCCAAGTCCCATTCTAAGATAAAAACCATTGAATAAGAAGCAATACCCTGGCCAGTCGCAGTGGCTCACCCTTGTAATCCCAGCACTTTGGGAGGCTGAGGCAGGTGGATCACCTGAGGTTGGGAGTTTGAGACCAGCCCAACCAACGTGGTGAAACCCCATCTGTACTAAAAATACAAAAATTAGCCAGACATGGTGGTGCACACCTGTAATCCCAGCTACTCAGGAGGCTAAAGCAGGAGAATGGCTTGAACCTGGGAGGCAGAGATTGCAGTGAGCTGAGATCAAACCACTGTATTCCAGCAGAGTGAGACTCCATCTCAAAAAAAAAAAAAAAAAAGAATCAATACCCTATAGATATTGATAGATATATTTAATAGAGGGTAAGTGATGATAGGGTGCTGAGGTTATTTGCTGATTAGTGTCTTAAAGGATATATGAGAGAATTACATGTGTATCTTGTGTGTGAATGAAAGTGCAATATCCTTCTTATGCCATAAAGTATTTATTTATACCTGGAGCCATGCCTTGTGTTGTAGTTAGAGATGGGAAAACACACAGTGCCTATTCCAAAGGCGGCCACAATCTAGTATTTGAAATCCAGGCTCCTCAGTGCGGTTTTCACATGTGATGGAAAAGTTTCTTCAAGGAAGAACATCTTTGAAGTTATAGTAGAAAATAAGATGTGAGGCCAAAACAATTGATTTCCCTTTTTTTTTCTTATATGCTACATAAGGAAATCCTCTTAGCTCTACCCTGAAAATATGACTGGACTCTATCTACTTCTCACTACCCCTCCTGCTACCACTCAAGACTATGCCATCATCATCTCTCACTGGGAATAGCCTCCTAACTAGGCCCCCCACTATACTGTATTCTAGACACAGCAGTCCAGTGATTCTTTTAAATAGCACCACTCCTGCATTCAAGGCCCTATGCTCACTAGGAGTAAAAATCTAAGTCCTCACAATATGAGATCTGAGCTCATATTCCCTCTCTGGCCTCATCTCTCACCTCGCCTTGACCACTCTGTTTTACTCCACTGACCTCCTTACTGCTCTCAGATCCCCCATCCTCTCAGCTACACCACCCCAGGACATTTGCACCAGTTCTCCTCTTAGCGTGGACCATCCTTCCTCCATAAAGCCACGTGACTAATGTCTCTTGATCTTTAAACTTTTATTCAATTGTCGCAATGAGGCTTACCTTTACCACAGTATTTTAAATCATCAAACCCCCCCCCACACACACCACCCCAACTCTGGTACTCTGATACTCTTAACTTTTATATTTCCATTATTGACTTACTGCTCTACATTTGTGTGATTTACTTTCCATTATGGTTATTGTTTGTTCTTTGTTCCCTTCCACTAGAATGTAAACTCCATTTTTGTTATTTTATTCACTAGTCTATTCTAATCACTGGGAACACTTAACAACACATATTTATTAAATGAATAAATTAATCACATAACCAGGATAGAAAGATACCTTAGAAATAATCTGATCTCCAACTTGATACCTCAGATTTTTCAGGATGCGTCTAATATACAAACCAAGGACAATCTATACTCATGTGCTCTAAATTCAGGTATGCAAAGAATGGGCTTCTTGGCAATTGATTTATTTACAAAGTTCAACTCAATTTCGACCAGTACTCCTAAAATTATCTGTGATGAAGAAATTTAAAAAATTCAATCTGCCATGAAGCAAGACTTTTATATGTTACAATAATGATGAATTTCTAGAAAACCAAAATTTAAAAGTACACATACAAAAATAATTAATGATAATATATAATGTATGTGTATTAGGTTCAGTAGTTATGTAACTACTCTGTCAAACTGCTATATAAATTTGGAACACTTTCAATTTCTTTTCTTATGGCATGGTGGGCGAGTAATGACAGCTGGAGAAACACATTGAGGAGCATGTCCAGTCTTGACTTTGGAGCTCACGCTTCAATTGTGCCCTTACCAGACTGTCAATACCGCCCTCTCATGCCCTCAATTTAACAGGGTTGTCCTATGCACTTTGCTAATTGTTCTGTCCACAGTGTCTTTCTGGAGGAGACTTCGAGAGCCTTCCTTTGGAATTCTTGCAAATTCTAGTTTTTCAGAAGCCCAGTGAGTTGACCTTCGGAATGTGAGGATAAAGCCTTAGCTTTCCAAAGTTGCTTATTTCTTCTCTTTATTTTATATGTTATTGTATTCACTCTTACTAAGAAACATATTTCTTAAAATGTAACAAGCTTAATACAGCTTGTATGTATAATACCTGGGGACATCTAAAAATAAATCTAGAATTTTATTAGTATGTATGAATGAAGTGAAAAATGTATTTCTCTTATCTCACAGCAGTTGAGTCTATTGCCTGGATACAGTAATAAGAAGAATTGTATCCATAAAAAAGATGTGACCATTTAATGTTTTGGGGGAGGAAGTTGAAATAGAATTTGGAAATAAGAAAGTAGTAAACTCATATTTCTCTAGACATTTTAAAAATATGATACATGCAAAAAGAGTTCACATTTTAGCATGTTGTAATTTCTTCTCTGAAAAATATCCTGACTGACGATGTGTGATGTTACCAAGCATTTGTTTTCAGTTTATGTACAGGATTCTCCATGGAGATATGTCCATAACATGAAGGCATCCAATATAGAAAATGACATGCAATGCCTTTATTCTTCCAGTTTAATTAATGCTATGACAACCACTTGGCAGAGACTGTGGTGAAGAGGAGGCCTCTGTAGGGAACTGCAAGTTATAAGCAGTAAGGAGACTGTCAAACTGTTATTGGGACCCAATGTATGGAAACCCAAAGCTTTTTTAGCAGCTTCACTGGAGATAAATTCCAAGGAGAACAAGTAACTCAAAAAATTCGGTTGTTTAGTCTAACAAAAGGAAAGTTGATAGTGGTAGGAATCATATTTTTAGAATGCATTCTGCATATATAGAAAATGGTTTCCCAAATTTAGAAAAAAAAAAAAATCCTGGCCAGGCGCAGTAGCTCACGCCTGTAATCCCAGCACTTTGGGAGGCTGAGGCGGGCGGATCACAAGGTCAGGAGATCGAGACCATCCTGGCTAACATGGTGAAACCCCGTCTCTACTAAAAGTACAAAAAAATTAGCCAGGCATCGGGGCGGGAGCCTGTAGTCCCAGCTACTCAGGCGGCTGGGGCAGGAGAATGGTGTGAACCCAGTGGCGTGAGCCGAGATTGCGCCACTGCACTCCAGCCTGGACGACAGAGTGAGACTCTGTCTCAAAAAAAAAAAAAAAAAAAAAAAAAAACCACCTAAACCTACCCACGCTGTGTGTGTTCACAATGCCCTGAGTGCTTTGAGAAATTCAATATTACTTCCTCCCTGCAAGGGTGATTGATTGAGCCCCATGGCTGTACTGGGTACAGTGGTGAACAAGACAAAGTCCCAGCTGCCACTGAGTGAGCCAGGGGGACAGATAAGCAACTCGTCAGATACAGAATAGGTGGACAATGAGAAAGACTGGGAAAAAGTAAAACACTTAGGACTAGAGAGCAACGTGGGGGTGTCATTACAGTCAGGGGAATCAGGGAAGGCCTCTTTGATGTTTGGACTGAGACCTAAGTGAAAGGAGGAAATGGGCCACCAGGAAGAGTGTTCCAGACCAGGAGAGAGCTAGGGCAAAGGACCAACGCCCACGCCTGTTTGCTGAGCTTGAGAAAGAGCAGGAGACCAGTGTGATGGAGCACAGGGAGCAGGTGGAAGGTGGCAGGAAGGGAAGTGAGGGAGGAGCCAAGAGCCCATCTTTGCAGGACCTCATGAGGGTTCCCAACTCTATGAAACCAAGGCCCCCTTTAGATAACTAATATTTCCCAATGGCCCTTTTATTTATTTATTTATTTATTTATTTATTTATTTATTTATAGAGATGCTTATAGAAGTTTCATTTGTAATAATTAAATGATAGAAACAACTCAAATGTTGTATTCTGGGATAATTCAGTTTGTGGTAAAACCTTATAAAAATTTGTGTTTACGTGTAAAATGGAGTTAGGATCTAGGCTCAGATCATAATTAATAGGACTTTCAAAAGTCTTGCTGGACCTAGGACAATTTTTCATTGTGTGAGACTTCTGAGCATTGTGTAACAGCTGGCGTTCCTGACCCCCCCTGTTAAAGGCCAGGAGGACCTCCACAGCTCTCCCATAAACCCTCAGCAGACATCATCTTCTTGAAAGCCATGGTGATTGGCTGTGATGGAGTCTGGGTTTTATGAGACGGTGTTGGTGAGTTTAGAGCATTGCTATCGATCAGTGCTGTTCCATAGAACTCTATGCAAGGACGAAAATGTACTGAAATTACCCCTCCAACAGGTAGCTGCTAGCCACAGGTTGCACAAGGACTTGAATTGTGGCAAGACTGAGGAACTAAATTTCTAATTTAATTTAATTTCAATTTATTTAAGTTTAAATATCCATGTGGCTAGTGGCTGCCATGTTGGACAACACAGCTACAAACTATAAATATAGATCCCTAACAACCGGTTTTTTTCTCTTGCTCCTTTGCCACCCCTTTTTACTTTCATGGCCATTTCTTTTTGATTCTGCTGATTTGAAAAGCCACCTCCTTGGAAATGTCGGACTCGGAGCACTGCACCAACACTTACTTAAGGGCTGATAAATATATAATGGTGGCTTCCCTGAATTCCTTATATCTGGTTACAGCTGGGAATAAGCCCCTTTCACTTGATAATACCCAGTGTCCCTTACCAAATACTGGGCTAACAGTGACTGGGGCAGTTACCCAGAAAACCGAATGCCTGAATGCAGAAGTGCCTCTTACCTACAGACAGGGACTGAAGTATCCCAGCAACTTGAGCTTTACAAGACCAAGTTCCAGCACAGTGAGGGCAGAGATGAGAGAAGAAATAACAGGGAAAATTAAAAGAGAGCTGATGTGGTTGGGCTGTGTCCCCACCCAAACCTCATCTTGAACTGTAGCCTCCAGAATCCCCATGTGTCATGCAGATTTTTCCCATGCTGTTCTGGTAATAGTGAATAAGTCTCATGAGATCTGATGCTTTTATAAAGGGCAGTTCCCCTGCACATGCTCTCTTGCCTGCCGCCACATAAGACATGCCTTTGTTCCTCCTTCTCCATCTGCCATCATTGTGAGGCCTCCCCTAGCCATGGGAACTGTGAGTTTATTAAACGTTTTTCTTTATAAATTACCCAGTCTTGGGTATATATTTATTAGCAGCGTGAGAACAGACTAATGCAAGAGTAAAAGGAGCCAAGAGAGGATTCAGGAATGATCCATGAGTACAGTTTAACCTGGAGCCGAGTGAGGGAAGGCTTTAACAGTACAGTAGGATCGAAACCAGGGGACAAAGTTATCTTGCTACATGAGTGGTAGAATCCCAGTTAGCTGAGGCTCCTCTGCCAACCAGACCTGACCCTCACTCTTCCTGAAGAAGAAAGCGTTTCTTGCCCCCTCCAGTTTTTGCTTACCATTTTCCCTTCAAATCGTACCAGTTCTTCAGTGCCTAGGTCACAAGTCACCATGTTTCTTCTAGGCCTTCCCACTCCTCCACCCTGTGTGCCTCTATCACAGCACTCATCCCAACCAGCTGCAATCAAGCCTCCCCAGAACCTCTAGTGGGGATGGCCTTCTCCTTTCCTGAACCCCCTCAGCACTTCCTTGGTCATGACACAACATGGCTGTGTGCATCCTGGTCCATCTCCTTCACTAGAGGAAGCACCGACAGCCAAGGATAGGGTCTCATGCATTTATGTATCCCCTGCACAGAGCCTGGCCAAGGTGGGTGCCTGATGAACTTGGGTGTATTAGAATCTAGTTACTTTTCTCCTTAACAAAGAAGAGAGTCTGTATGTTGGGCATAACAATAGCCCCCCAAAAAACATCCACCTCCTATTCTCCCAAACCTGTGAATGTGTTGCCACGAACGGCAAGAGCGACTTCGCAGATGTGATTAAGTATTTTGAAATAGGGGGATTATCCTGGTGGGCCCAATGTAATTACAAGGTTCTTACAAGGAAAGGAAGAGGCAGAAGACAACAGAAGTGGGACCAGAGACAGGGATTTGAAGACGCTATGCTCCTGTGCTTGTAGATGAAGGAAGGGGCTAAAGCAGGGAATGCAGACAGCTCCTAGAAGCTGGAAAAGTCAAGGAAACCATCTCCCCTAGAGCCTCCAGAAGGAACTCAGGCCTACCAACACATTGATCTTCAGCTCAGTGAAACCCATTCCAGACTTCTTATCTCCAGAGCTGTAATATCACAGCTGTGTATCGCTTTAAGCCACTAGCTTTGTGATTTGTTACAGCAGCAATAGTCGAGTAATATTCCCTGACTGCCCTTCAGCTGCCAGAAGCCTCTCTCTTTGGGCCACTTGAGCCCTAGGGCAGCCTCAAGGAGCACTACTTTGAAGTCCATGATTGCCCTTTAAACAATGAGGATGTTCTCCGTCTTTCTAAATGTGTCCACAGGCTGTGCAAGGTGGCTCGTGCACTTTGGGAGGTCGAGGTGGGTGGATTGCTTTGAGGTCAGGAGTTCGAGACCAACCTGACCAACATGATGAAACTCCATCTTTACAAAAAATACAAATTAGCTGGGCATGGTGGTGGGTGCCTATAATCCCAGCTACTCAGGATGCAGGCTGAGGTAAGAGAATCGCTTGAACCCAGGAGGCAGAGGTTGCAGTGAGCCAAGATCATGCCACTGCACTCCAGCCTGGGCAATAGAGCAAGACCCTGTCTCAAATAAATAAATAAATAAATAAATAAATAAATATCTCCACAGAAGCAGAGGCCACTTCCCACCCTACCATCATAGGGACCAGGGCTTTCCTCAAGGGAGGAAAGTACCACTTAAGGAAAGCCTATATTTGATAATGAATTGTTTTTATTTAATACATTGATAAACACAGAAATGTTTTTACACTGTGTATCCTGAGTCTGGGCAGAGGTGGAACCTTCCTAGGGCAGCCTGTGGAGGTGCCAGGGAGCAAGCAGTTTTCTGCAGAGGAGCTGGGCACCCCCTCAGCACTATCTGTCTGTCAAGGCAGCTCTCACAGACTCGGCGTGCTCCTGGCATTCCCTGAGTCCCATCACCATTGATTGTTCCTGCCTGTCCAGTGGCCCTCTTTCCTGCTGGAGTGTGCGCCTTGTGGGCATACGTTCCAAGTCTGATTTGGTGCTGCGTCTCCAGGCTCAGCACAGTGCCTTGCTCACAGTGGGCGCTGGACACCTATATGGAATGAATGAAGCCACTACCAGGTACATTGCCTAGAAGGAAAGAACTATTCGAAACTAAAGCCCACAGGCAGCTTAGGAAAGTAGGTGCACCGGTTGGGTCCCTCACTCAGGTGCCTGGCTGTCAGCCTTCGCACAGGGGTTCTCAGTATTGGCAGTATGTTGGAATTGCCTGGAAAGCTTTAAAATATTGCTGTCTCAGAGATTCTCATTTAATTGGACCAGGGTATAGTTTGGGCTTGGGTTTTTTTAAGTTTCCCAAGTGAGTCTAATATTAAGCCAAAGTTGAAAAACATCGCTCTGCATCAACTTCCCTTGCACTGAGGAAAGTTTTTGTTGTCATTTGTTTTTATCACCTAGAACCTCAAACTCATCTGAACCTCTTGTTCTTAGATAATGAAAATAGATACCCTTTGCTATTTACTATTGCTATGCACTATTCTAAGCACTTTGTGAGTAATAACTCAATCCTCAAGCAGTTCCATGAGGTGGCTGCTATTATTCCTTTTTGTTTCTTTCAGACAGGGTCTCACTCTGTCACCCAGGGGGTGTGCAATGGCATGATCACAGCTCACTGCAGCCTCAACCTTTCTAGCTCAAGCAATCCTCCCACTTCAGCCTCCTAAGTAGCTGGGACTACAAGTGTGCACTATCATGTCTGGATAATATTTTTATGTTTTGAAGAGACGGAATTTCACCATGTTGCCCAGGCTGGTCTTAAACTCCTGGGCTCAAGCAATCCTCCTGCCTCGGCCTTCCAAAATGTTGGGATTACAGATGTGAGCCACCACACCTGGCCTATTCTTTCTTAATAGAGGGGAAATTGATAAGAAAGGTAACTTTGCTCATAGATGGTAAGCAGTAGAGTTGAGATTTGAACGTAGACAATCTGACTACAAAGACCCATGGTCTTAAATACCTAGTTCCACTGGGAAAGGTAGGAGGGATTTCAGGACTCTACCTCAGAGTAATGGCTACCCATTTGCCTGCCCTCCAGCTCAGCAAATTGTTCTCTGACTGGCCTTGTTACAGTAGGTAGCTAGTCAGGTATAAGCAGGGCAGGAGAGGAGTGTTGGGCGACCATCACGTGATGGTCAGGCGCTTGTTAACTGCTTCTCAAAAGTAATAATTGGTCACAGCCGGCACCAGGGGAAGGCAGGCTCCACATGAGAAGAAAACGCCTGAAATTGGATAGCAGATTCCCAATAAGATCGCAGAAGTATGCCAGCGTATAAAACCCCAAGTCAAGAGGTCAGGCTGTGCACTTGGCTTTTTAAGTTGCTTGTATTGCCCTCTTCCAAGTTATACTTTCTTTGCTTTCCTTCCCTTCCTTTTCTTACTGTTCCAAGATTTTTTAATATATTTCCACTCCTGCTCTGAAACTTACCTCAATCTCTTCTTCTGTCTTATGCCCCTCAGTCGAATTCTTTCTTCTGAGGAGGCAAGAATTGAGGTTGCTGCAGATCTGTATTCACCGCCAGTAACTCGGAGCTCTTCCACCCCTCACAACCTTAGTCCCTGGTGTCTGTGCCACTGCCTTGGTCACCAGTCTAGGGAAAATATTATGACCATGAGCTTTAGATGGCTATGGTTACAAACCCAGCTCCACCGCACCTGGCTGTGAGGGTCAGCTTCTTCATTTAAATGATAGCAATAATATTTTCCTTGCTAGAAAGATTCACTCTGGCTGAAGGTTAGGGAGAGGAAAATCATTTCAGAATTGAGCCTCAGTCAAATCTGCACGATCTCCCTCCTGTCAGGGTTCTAACTGAGGTCCGAGGGGAGTCGGTGGGCGAGTGGCGGGTGGCTGGAAAGACACTTGAGGAATCGTACACAGTTTTGACATGGCTTTACTCTCCCTGGGCTTAAGTGAGCCATATGTATAGTGTTAGCAGGGTAATTATACCTTTTACAGACAATAGTGGCTCAAGCCAAGCACGAGCTCACATGGGTGATCATCTAATGGGCTTCACATGGCGTGGTTACGTAACATGAGGGGTCGTGCGCCTGAACTCCAAACCTACTGAACCATGCAGCACCGGAAGGCAGCCTTGGCCTACTCCTGACTAAAGTGAAGCCATTTTCCTTACACCTCCCTTCGCCCTTCTGCCAGGAGTTAGCAAATTTGAGTGGGAGGGCTCACAGGTAAATGTGGCATCCAGGAGGGGAGGTCTGATATCCTTTCTGGTTCCTCTGCTCTCCTCTGGGTCCTCCCTGTCCTAAAGATGACCTTTGTCTTTGTTCACCGGACATTCATATCCTGTGAAGTTTGTGGTGCCTGTTATATCCTCAGTCTTGAAGCCCCCAGGCTCAACAGCCACTCTATTTGCCACAGACTGCTGGGTCTCCTTGGAGCTGTGCACCTCTCATCTGCTGTCTCCATACCATCCTGGAATGAGAGCACGGTCTGCAAGGCTACACTTGTGCCCACTCCCTCAGACAGTTTTCTTGTCATTTTGAACCTACCTATAGGAAGCCCATGAGGATCAGCTCTTTCACAGGTGTTGACCACTTTGCTATGTCCTCGGAAATTCTTCAAAACATAAAGCTATGCTTTGGTGAAAGAAAGGAAAGGAGGGAGGTGGGGAGAAAGAGAAGGACTGAGAAGAGGAATAAAGGAAGGAAATCCCTCCTCCCACTCTAGGATTTTCCTAAAAGTCCCCATTTGTTTCTCACTCATACCCCACCATCCCTTGAAGATTTCCTTCATGAAATTGAGAGGATGTGAGGAAGGACTAAGAAACCCACCTTGGATTTCTTGCCTTTTACTTCCCCTCTGTCCTTCTCAACCACCACCTAACCCCATGGCACCCATTCTCACCCCCTATTAACTCACCTACCCCACCCCCATGTATTCTCTTTTTATAATAGGAGAGGAAGTCAAGAAACTCCTCTTCATCATAATCTTCCACTTTCTGAGTGTCATCTTCCTCCTCTGTCCCAGGAAAGAGAGGAAAACTATCAGGAGCATTTCCAAAATTAATACCCCAGTTGCAGAGGTTACTTTTGCATGATCCCACATGGATAGAATATGAATCAGCATGTGCAGGTTAAAGGGAGAAAAACATGTAGTTCAATAGAAGATGTAATTTATAATAGATCTGGCCAGAGGGGAAATGGATTATATAGGTAGGTGGGTGACTATGAATGAGGCAGTCAGACCATGCCTAGTCAACTCCTGAGCAGACTGAGTGTAGATTCACCCATTGGATAGCTCAATCAAGGTCTCATAACTAAATCATATAGCCGATTTAGTTATAAGAGACCTTGGAGGACATTTATGCCAACCATTTATAACTAAATCGACTATGAGCAACAAGATTGTAGGGCACAGGCATTCAGCCCCAGCTGCGCAGTAGAACTCCAAGTCTTGAGCTCCACTCCAAGAGCTTCTAACTCAGTCTGGACATCATTTTCTTGTAAATTTTCAGATAATTCTGATATGTGGTCAAGGTTGAGAACCGGTGATCTAGGACAGGGCTTCCTAAATTTTAATGTTTTGAATCAGGTGTGTATCTTGTTAAATGCAGATTTTGATTCAGAAGGTTTGGAGTGGGCCCTGAGCTTTCCATTTACCCCAAGATCCCAGGTGATGCTGATGCTGTGATAAACCTCACTTTGAGTAAATAGGTTCTAGGGGAAGATAATCAGACAGCGTGTATGTTTTGAGGTCTAGCAACTTTCTAGCTATATGGGGGCATAAAAGGAAAGTGAGACATAATCCCATATTTATGCCTGGTACAACCTAGAGCAGGTAGGGTCAAGCCAAGAGTGCTTGGAACCAAGGATTGGTGACTGAGGAAAACAGAAAGAGGCAAGAGACCGGACAGGGGCAGCAATCGTAAGGCTGGTCTGATTCCTCCCAATAGGATGACAGTTCTCTGGCCAACAGTTCCTGAGAAACCAGAACACATACTTGTTGACATGTATCTATTTTTTTTTTTGCTCCCTTTATTATTCCCAGCCACAGCTATGACACATTTTTGTCATATTCTCCTCTCAGCCTTTTTTGTCTACTCTTGTCTTCTCCACTCACTTTCCAGCAGATGGCCTTCTCTCCTCATCCAGAGAACATGCCCAGCAGCTGATAACACTCAGTTTTTTACATCATATAAACCTAGCTTCACCCACAGGCACCCTTCCTCAATGCCTTCTTCAGTGAAACACAAGGTCCTTTCTTCTGCCCAAGCCTCATCTCTGCCTTGTCCTCTGGGACTGTCTGTTAAAACATTGTTGACAACTCTAATTTATTACAACCAACATTTTCATCTTTCGTTTTGATTTTGTATGGTCTATATTAGGTTATTTTTCTAAGTAGTATTTAAATAGTAATAAATAATATTTGGTATTTAGTTCACATTTTTACTTTATTGTTACTTATAAGTAGTAAGGGTAAGGGAAGTTTTATTTAAATTATGTGCATGCACGTGTATACTGAGTCATGCTGTAAAATGTATTTCTTACCACAGGTTGCTAAGAGTTTGCAAAATGTCTTGCTAAAGCCCAACTCCTTCATATCTTGCCCCATCTATTGTCCTTTATCTGTCCTCTATGTTCTTTTCTCTTAAGCATAAAAACACATTCAATTTTCCCTCACTTTGAAGAGAACAGCTTTCCTCAACCCTGCATTTTTTCTATATGGCATCTACACTACTGTATTAGTTTTCCAAGGATGCCATAACAATGTGCCACAAACTGGGTGGCCTAAACAACAGAGATTTATTGTCATACAGTTCTGGAGGCTGGAAGTCCAAAATCCAGGTGTCAAAAGGGTGAGTTCTTTCTGTGGGTTTGAGGCAGAGCCTGTTCCAGCCCTCTCCCTTTGGATTATAGATGGCCATCTTCACGTTCATGTGGTGTTCTCCCTGAACGCGCGTCGGTATCTCAATTTCCCTTTTTATAAGGATGCAAGTCATGTTGGATTAGAGCCTACCCTAATGACCTCATCTTAACTAATTATATCTGCAATGACCCCATTTCAAAATAAGATCACCTTCTGAGGTGCTGGGTGTTAGGACTTCAACATACGACTTTTTGGGGGACACAATTCAACCCATAACAATGATCTTCTCTGAGTCAAGATTCTGGAAAGTGAAACCAATATTGACTGCCTATTCTCTTGCCCGAGATTCACCCTTCAAGTCGTTGCAGTCTGCCTTTTACCCAACTTAAACTCCAATGGGAATGCTTTTAATCAAGTCACTTATGCTAATTGTCAAGTACCATAGATAATATTTGTATCCTTATTTACTTTATTAATATTGTGATTTAAAAGAGTTGATACTCTTTCCAGTGAAACTCTTGTTTGTTGTTTTTATTTCAAGTTCAGAGGTACATGTGCGGGTTTGTTATATAGGTAACTTGTGCCATGGGAGTTTGTTGTACAGATTATTTTGTCACCCAGGTATTAAGCCTAGTGCCCTCTAGTTATTTTTCCTGATACTCTGTCTCCTCCCACCCTCTAATAGGCCCCAGTGTGTATTGTTTCCCTCTATGTGTCCATGTGTTCTCATTTAGCTACCACTTATAAGTGATAATATGTGGTATTTGGTTTTCTGTCCCTGTGTTAGTTTGCTAAGGATAATGGCCTGCAGTTCCATCCATGTCCCTGCAAAGGACATGATCTTGTTCTTTTTTATGGCTGCATAGTTTCTCTTGGTGTATGTGTACCACATTTTCTTTACCAGTCTACCATTGATCAACATTTAGATTGATTCCATGTCTTTACTATTGTGAATAGTGCTGCAGTGAACATATATGTGTATGTGTCTTTATGATAGAACGATTTATATTCCTTTGGGTATATACCCAGTAATGGGATTGCTGGGTCAAATGGTATTTCTGTTTTCAGGTCTTTAAGGAATCGCCACACTGTTTTCCACAATGGCTGAATTAATTTACACTCCCATTAACAGTGTGTAAGCATTCCTTTTTCTCTGCAACCTTGCCTGCATCTATTTTTTTTTTTTTTGACTTTGTTGTTGTTATTTGTTTGAGACAGGGTCTCACTTAGTTGCCCAGGCCAGAGTGCAGTGGCCCCATCTCGGCTCACTGAAACTTCTGCCTCCCAGGCTCAAGCAATCCTCCCACCTCAGCCTCTTGAGTAGCTGGGACTACAGGCGCACACCACCAAACCTGACTAAATTTATTTATTTTTTTGTATTTTTGGTAGAGACAGGGTTTCACTATGTTACCCAGGCTGATCTCAAACTCCTGAGCTCAAGAGATCTGCCTGCCTCAGGCCCCCAAAGTGCTGGGATTATAGGCATGAGCCACTGCGCCCAGCCTATTATTTTCTGACTTTTTATTAATAGCCATTCTGACTGGTGTGAGATGGTATCTCATCATGATTTTGATTTGCATTTATCTAATTATCAGTGATATTGAGCTTTTTTCATATGCTCATTGGCCCCATGTACATCTTCTTTTGAAAAGTGTCTGTTCATGTCCTTGGCCCACCTTAATGGGGTTGTTTTTTTCTTGTAAATTTGTTTAAGTTCCTTATAATGCTGGATATTAGACCTCTGTCAGATGCATTGTTCACAAAATTTTTCTCCCATTCTGTGGGTTGTCTGTTTACTCTGTTGAGAGTTTCTTTTGCTGTGCAGAAGCCCTTTGGTTTAATTAGATCAATTTTTGCTTTTGTTGTGATTGCTTTTGTCATTTTTGTCATGAAATCTTTGCCAAGTCCTATGTCTAGAATGGTATTGTCTAGGTTGACTTCCAAGGTTTTTATAGTTTTGGGTTTTGCATTTAAGAGTTTAATCCATCTTGGGTTGATTTTTGTATATGATGTAAGGAAGGGGTCCAGTTTCTGTTCATCTTCTGCACATGGCTAGCCAGTTATCCCAGCACCATTTATTGAATAGGGAGTCCTTTGCCCATTGCTTGTTTTTGTCAGCTTTTGTCAAATATCAGATAGTTATAGGTGTGTGACCTTATTTCTTGGCTCTCTCTTCTATTCCATTGGTCTTTGTGTCTGTTTTTGTACCACTACCATGATGTTTTGGTTACAATAGCCCTATAGTATAGTTTGAAGTCAGGTAGTGTGATGCCTCTGGGCTTTGTTCTTTTTGCTTAGGATTGCCTTGGCTATTAGGGTTCTTTTTTGGTTCTGTATGAATTTTAAGATAGTTTTTTTTTTTTTTCTAATAGTTCTGTGAAGAATGTCATTGGTAGTTTAATAAGAATAGCATTGAATCTATTAATTGCTTTAGGCAGTAGCCATTTTAACAATATTAATTATTCCTATCCAAGAACATGGAATGTTTTTCCATTTGTTTGTGTCATCTCTAATTTCTTTGAGCATTGTTTTGTAGTCTTCCTCGTAGAGATCTCTTACCTCCCTGGTTAGCTGTATTCCTAGGTATTTTATTCTTTTTGCAGCAATTGTGAATGGGATTGCACTCCTGATTTGGCTCTCGGGCTTGACTGTTGGTGTATAGGAATGCTAGTGATTTTTGTACATTGATTTTTTACCTTGAGACTTTGCTGAAGTTGAAACTGTCTTATTTGGCATTGATGACCCAAACGTCCCTGGTGTCTACCTTGGCCTTCCTCTCTTTTCACCATTGCTTTTTGTAGAATCTCACCTCTGGTCAGGGCTTCCGTTGCCACCCATAAACTGATGACTCTCAAATTTGTCTCTAGTTCAGAATTGCTCCAGAGATACTCATCATCTTAAAGATGACTGACAGTGATAGGCATAAGCATAACTTAGGTAGTATAATCTTGAACAACACAAAATAATAAATCATGAGGCCTGAACTCGTTTGATAAAGTTAAATGGTTTTCTGGCCTTGTCACCTAACAAGGATGTAGATAACACTGATTTTTCAAAATAGTCATTAACTTTCCACTGAAATTGATTGCTTAAATTCTGTATCTTGTTTTGGCTTCTGTGGGTATAAATGACAACTATAAGTAAGCATTCTCATTTCAAAAATCCTTCATCAAACAACGAGCCAGAAATGTAGTCACCTCTTCACCTGATGTGAGAATAGATGGAGGAAAATTCTGAAGGAATAGAATCAGCTGGAACAATTACATGTCTTCGATGCAAAATGCCAGACTCCTGCCCTAAGCATAACCCCTCTTAGACAGCTACCATGCCACTGTAGGATGGTGAGGCCAATTACCTGTTCCCCATCACCCAGCACATATTTTGGAATTACAGTCTTGTGGGGGCTTCTTACATTCAACAAATAAATATTCAACAGAACTTGGTTATAAAGATACTGTCTATAAGCAATATCCTTGAATTCATCAAGCAGTTGTCTGGATGATCCTTAAAGTAAGTCACTCTCTCAGATAGAGACACACTCTGTGACAGTAGCATTGTCTGTTTGTTTCTTAGTTTGTTTTCGTTTTTTAGATTTTTAATGCTCATCTTGGTTGTCATTTGTCTTGATTATGTATACATTTACATATATATATTGTTCTATCCATTTATAATTTAATTTTGTCTTGAATATTTTATTTTTTGTCTTAATTATGTATGTATATATACATATAATATCCATTTATAATTTAATATTACTAGTGCTGATGCTTGATTTGCAGCCAGGATAATGACTAAATGTCATTAATACACTGTTTATCCCATGAAGCATATTTACAAACCTAGGTCACGTGAGAGTACTAACCTAAACCTCAGCCTCCTCTGAGCTCTCCCTCACCATTTAGTGTGTTACTATTGAACTGCCCTTTATGGGTTTAATATGTTAATCAATATACTTTTTCTTATATAATTTATAAGAATTAGTTTGGGAGAGGCTTTTTCAGATAATTTTTAATATAGATATCTAGTGATTTTTCTTGTTCATTAGGTTTGTGAATCTACAGATATAAGGTTATGATATTTCAGAAGTAATTTTCAAACCCTGCTGTGTTCTTAATAAGTCCCTTACATTTTCTCAGCATCACAAGTCATAGATTTTAAAGTAGTGTGTTATGCTCAATGCATTTTCTTCCTCTCACTGTTAGCATTTGAAATAGTCAGATTCCCATGACAGCTGAACCCCACAGGGTCCCCACTGGCTGCTCATGACTTACTAGAAGACTAAAAACCCAGCTGAGATTGGTTGCAGGGTTTCAAGCTTCAGCTAAGGCCCCTCACCATAATCCAAGAACATTTTCAGTGGGAAAGAAGACATAGGCCTGGGTTAAACCTGTCAGTACTGCTTGCCTCTTCTCCATATATGAAATTCCTTATGGTACTCCCTCTCTGAACTAATCAAGGGCAAGGCTTCAAATGAGAAGCAGACCAGCTGCTTATGACAAACATCTTGGGGCCCCTTAGATTAATGTATAATGCAAATATGCTGACTATGCATTTGGCAAAGGTAGACGATTATGTCCATGGTGTTTACGCTGCCACTAACTAGGATTCTAAAGTTTCTCTCAAGGATTCAACAGCTCGTATCTGTAATCCCAGCTGGAAGGCTGAGGTAAGAGGATCACTTGAGGCCAGGAGTCTGAGACCAGCCTGTGCAGACAAAGTGAGTCCCAGTCTCTACAAAAAAAAAAAAAAAAAAAAAAAAAAAAAAAAAAATATATATATATATATATATATATATATATATGATTCAACTTAGAATGTCTGCTGTTTCTAAGGAACACAGTATTAACAATACACTGATTAACCTGACCTTACCAAAACTGTACTTGTGATATAATGGGGTAAAGTAGGGTTTGGTTTCGAATCCTGGCTCCACATCTTACTTAGCTAAGCCTTAGACCTTACCAGACTTCAGTTTCCTCATTCATTAAAAGGAAGCATAGTATATCCTTTGCAGGGCGGTTGAAAATGTAGCAGAATTTTTCAAAGTGAAAAATTTAAATTTAGGGTGTCCTTTACCCCTCTTTTTGCCTTTGTTTTACATTAAAAACAATTTATTAGACAGATGGATCACGAGGTCAGGAGATTGAGACCATCCTGGCTAACATGGTGAAACCCCATCTCTACTAAAAATAAAATAATAATAATAATAATAATAATTTTTTTAAAAAGCTGGTCATGGTGGCACGTGCCTGTAGTCCCAGCTACTCGGGAGGCTGAGGCAGGAAAATCACTTGAACCCGGGAGGCAAAGGTTGCAGTGAGCCGAGATTGCACCACTGTACTCTAGCCTGGGTGATAGAGCAGAATTCTGTCTCAAAAAAGAAAATTATTATTATTTTTTCCTTTACTGCTAAGCCAGTGATACTGACTCATGGAAGAGGTTACATAGGATCTAGAGCACAGAATCACTGCTACGTTTGACGGGTTTGTTTTTGAGGTATAAAAAAATCCATGTAATGGAATGCATAAATTGCATAAATCTGAAGTGTATAGCTCAACTGAATTTTCATATACATCAGTGTAACCACCACTCAGATCAAGATATACAATATTTTCATCACTCCAAAGAGCTCTATCATATCCCCTTTCAGTTAGCTGTGCCACCACTACCACCACACTTTGAGGTAACCACTATTAGGATAACCATGGATTGATTAGTTTCTCCTGTTTCTGGCCTACTTCGCTCAACATAATGTCTGTGAGATTTATACATGTTGTTGTATTGGTTTTCATTATAAGAACACACAATTTTTATTCTATTGATCAATATTTGCTTGTTTCCAGTTTGTGCCACTGTGAAACATTCTTGTATACATCTTTTGGTAGGCAAAACCACTCATAACTTTTAAGCATAACCCAGGACTGAAATTGCTGGATCAGGAGGTAGGCATAAGTTGATCTTTCAAGGAAACTGCCAGTTTCCTAAAATAGCTTACCACATTCCCATCAGCAATGTATAGGACTTGCAATTGCTGCACTCAACGTGGCATTTTAATTTTTGCTATTCTGGAGAGTGTGTAGTGTTATCTCATTGTGGTTTTGATTTGCCTTTTCTTGATGAATAATAATGTTGGGCATCTTTTCATATGTTAATTATCCATTCAGAAATTCTTTTGTATGATGTGTCTCTTAAAGTTCTTGGCCATTTTAAAAATTGGGCTGACTTTTTGTTATTAATTATAGGCATTAAGTATTCTGGATAGCAGGTCTTCATCAGATATATGTAATGCAAAATTATCTCCCATTCTATGGCTTGCTTTTTCACTCTCTTAATATCTTGGATAAATAGTACTTCCTAAGTTTAACTTTGTCCAATTTATCACTCCTTTCCTTTATAGTTAGTACTTGTGGAAAGAAAATTTTATCTACATCAAGATTATAAAGATACTTTCTCTCATTTCTTCCCCTAGAATCTTTACCTCTTTGTTTAGCTCTAAAATAATCTAGAATTATTTTTTTGTGTATGGTATGAGAGAGGTGTCAAGATTTGCTCGAGTTCTTTATTGAAAGATAATTCTTTCCCCATTAAATGGCTTTAGTGCCTATGTAATCAATCCAGTGGTTGTAAATGTGTAGACTTATTACTGGACACTATTTCATTCCGTTAATCTATATGTTTACTCTTACATTAGTACTACACCATCTGGATTACTATAGCTTTATAATAAGCTCTGAAATTAGGCAGTGTCAGTCTTCCAATTTAGTTTTCCTTTTTCAAAATTGTTTTGTCAATTTTAGTTCCTTTCCTTTCCACACAAATTATCAAATCAGCTTGTCGATTTCCACAAAAAACCTACTGGGATTCTGAGTGGGACGGCATTGACAAGATAAATCAGTTTGGTAATAGTTAACATAACAATAGTGAGTCTTCCAATCCATGAACATTCATTTAAGTATTTAAAAATATCTGTCAGAAATATTTTGTAATTTTTTTTACAGTGTAAAGGTATTGCATATCTTTAAGTACCTCTATTTATTTTTATGATCCAATAAATAAATACTTTTAATTTCCAACGGTTTGTTGCTACTATATGGAAACACAATATTGGTTCTTATATTTTGTTTGTATATTCTTTTGGATTTTCTACATACACAAAGATAACTTTACTCCTCATTTCTAATATTTCTGCCTTTCATTTATTTTTCTTGCCTTATTGTGAAATGTCGGTATTACTTTTTCCTTAAGCGTTTAGTAGAATATGCTAGTGAAGCTGTCTAATCTTGGAATGTACTTTGTTGGAGGACCTATATATGAAATTGATTTGATCAACAGATATTGGAGTGGTTGTATTTTTTTCTTATTTATTCTTGTGCCAGTTTTGGAAAGTGATTTTTAAAGAGTTTCTTCGTTCATTTAAGTTGCCAAATTTCTTGGCATTTTTAATGATATGCTCTTCTTATATTTTTGAGGTATGTGGAGTCTATAGTATTGTCCCATTTTCATTTCTAATATTACTGATTTGTATTTCTTCTCTTTTTATTACTTTGCTAGACATTTATCAATTTTCTTAATCTTTTCAAAGACTCCCTTTGTCTTCTGTTGATTTTTCTCTATTTCCCATTTGTTTTCTATTTTATTTATTTCTACTTTTTATTTTGTCATTCTACTTATTTGGCTTAAATCACTGTTCTTTGCCAGCTTCTTGAGATGAAAGTTTAGATCACTGATTTAAAATCTTCTTTTTAATTGTATATATTTAAAGATCTCAATTTTTCTCTAAGCAGTACTTTAGCCAAATCTCTTGAATTTTATGTTGTATTTTAATTAAAGTTTAAAGTATTTTCTAATTTCCATTGTGATTTCTTTTTTTGACCTATAGATTACTTAGAAGGTTTTGATTAAAAAATTGGGGGTTGCTAGTTATCTATTATTGCTTCCTAGTTTAATCCTGCAGCAGGTAGAGAATATACATCATACAATACTTTAGAATTTGTGAGACTTACTGTGTTCTATTTTGGTCAATATTCCCAGTGCACTTGAAAAGAGTGTGCATTCTGCAACTGTTGAATATAATGTTCTATAAACTTTAGTTAGGTTAGGTTTTGTGTTGTTTAAATCTTCTGTACATTTACTGATTTGTGTGAGTGTGTGTGTGTATGTGTGTGTGTGCGCGCTTGTTTTATGAGTTGCTGAGAGGATACTACAAACTCAAACAATTATTGTAGATTTAGAATTACCTTCCTTATTCATTATGAAATGTCCCTTTTTCATTGCTTGGCGTAAAGCAAGTCTACTTTGATATTAGTAAAGCCAGCCTATCTTTTTATTTGGTTAGTGTTTCCATGATATATCTTTCCAACATTTCACTTTCTGTTTATCTGTGCATTTATATTTAAATGGTGTTCCTTGGAATCAGCGTATCATATTTGCTCTTTAAAAATCTAGTTGTATGAGATAAAATTTACATACAATTCATCTGTTTTTATGCACAGTTCTTTGAATTTTGATAAATGCACAGTCACTTATTTCCACCACAATCAAGACACAGAACATCTCCATCCCCACAAAAAAGTTCCCTAGTGACTCTGCCATCCAATCTTCCATCCCTAGGACTTGGCAACAACTGATCTGTGTTCTATCCCTATAGCTTTGCCTTTTCCAAAGTGTCAGAAAATGGAATAATACAGCACGAATCTGACTTTCTTACACTTAGCATAATGCATTTTAGTTTTATCCATGTATTGGTAGTTTGTTCTTTTTTTGCTTAGTAATATTCTATTGTATGAATGTACCAGTTTCTGTTTACCGGCTGATGGGTCATTTCCAGATTTTTGCTATTACGGTTAAAAAACACTATAAACATTCAAGTGCATTTTTTGTTTTGTTTTGTTTTGATCTCTCTTAAATAAACCTTAAAGTAGAACTGCTGAGTTGTATGGTAAGTTGTATGTTCAACTTTTTAAGAAACTGGTCAACTCTTTTCTAAAATGGCTGCACCGTTTGGCATCCCTGCTGACATCAACATCCCTGCTGACAGCAACATCCCTGCTGACAGCAACATGGTTGCTCTGCATCCTTGTCAGAACGTGATAGTGTCAGTTTGTTGTTTTTGCTTTCTTTAGCCATCCTAATAGGTGTGCAATGGTATCTCACTGTGGTTTTAATTTGCATTTTCATATTGATTAACGATGTTGAGTATTTTTCATGTGTTTATCTGCCATCTTTATATCTTCTTTGATAAGGTATCCTTAGAAATATTTTCTCAAAAATGTAATGGGTTATTATTATTGAATTGTGTGAGTTCTTTACATATTCTGGATACCAGACCTATGTATTTTGTCAACATGTTCTTCCAGTCTGTGGCTTGACTTTTAACAGTATCTTTTGAAGAAGAAAAAAATCTAATTTTGATGAAGAACAACTTATCAGTTTTTTATATGGTTTGTGCTTTTTGTGCCTGATAAGGAATTGGTTCCTTTGACTTAAATTATGAAATTTATGAGCATAGAATTGTCTATGATCTTCCCTTTTATCCTTTTAATGTCTGTGGGGTCAGTGGTTGTGCCCTTTCTATCATTCCTAATATCGGTAATTAGTGTCTTTTTTCTTGGTTAGCCTGACTAGAGATTTATCAATTTTATTGATCTTTTTGAATAACCAGCTGTTGGCTTTATTGATTTTGTTTGTTTTAATTTCATTAATTTCTACTTGAATATTATTTCCTTCCTCCTACTTGTTTTAAATTTAATTTGCTCTTCTTTCTCTGGTTTCTTAAGGGAGAAACTTGAGTTTAGACTTTTCTCTTTTCTTAATATTTGCATTTAATATTATAAATTTCCCATTAAGCATTGGTTTAGCAGCTTCTCACAAACTTTAATATGTTCCATTCTCACTTTCATTTAGTTCAAAGTACTTTTAAATTTTTCTTGAGGCAATCTCTTTGGCCCATGGGCTATTTAGAAGCATATTGTCTAATTTCCAAATATTTGGTAGTTACCAAATCTACCAAACATTTTTTAGCTAAATTCTTACCAGCCTATATAACACCCAGTGCTGCCCCAGGTAAGTAAATGCTCATATCCTATCTTTCTTTGATTTCCAGTCATCCATCTTGCCTTAGATTTCTAGCTATTTGGTTTTTATTGTATTAATTATTAGATAGGCCTGTCAGTCTCACTCTGTTCAGCCTCCTGAATGTCATTGACCACAATGGACATGAAGAAAGAGAATCAGTGCAAATCAATCCAAAATCTGGAGCCATAACTTGAAGCACATACTCTGCTGAGTGTGATCTATGATGAATTCATCATGATTATGGCAAAATCTCACAAAATATAGATATTTTCAGGAAAAAAATGTTAAGAACTAATAACCAAATATTCTCTACTTACATCTACCTGGAGGGAACCTTTATACTTAATGGATAAACTCAGCATATTTTTTATACTTCAGAAATGATAAAGTCAATGCTTGGTAATAAGAATCACTTTAAAACAATAAGCTTTTGGAATTTAATTATCACATTTAATCTGTAAGTGAAATATTATGAAGTAATTTTGTCTGGGCTGGCCATGTATATATTGATATAACTAAATCTGTGACCCACCCGCTTCTCTCCTGCCATTTTCCTGTATCTTAATATTGCAAGGGCCATTTGAAATTTCATTTATTATTTATTTATTTGGGTGACAGAGTTTCACTCTGTCACCCAAGTTGGAGTGCAGTAGTGCAATCTTAGCTCACTGCAACCTCTGCGGTTCAAGTGATTCTCCTGCCTCAGACTCCCAAGTAGCTAGGATTACAGGTGCACACCACCACACCCAGCTCATTTTTTTGTATTTTTAGTAGAGATGGGGTTTTGCCAGGTTCACCAGGCTGGTCTCGAACTCCTGACCTCAGGTGATTTGCGCCCCCTCGGCCTCCCAAAGTGCTGGGATTACAGGTGTGAGCCACTGCGCCCGGCTCTCATTTGAAATTTTAGTAATACAAGTTAGTAACTTGGTTTTTGAAATTTTAGTATTTAAAAAAAACTTCAATTGTATCATAAATCCTACTTCTTCATAGAAAAGACTAACAAAGAGTCCTTACAGTTTAGAAGTGACTCCCCAGGGATGGAGGTACACTTTCTAGAGGAGCTGAGTGCACTTGTGCAGGAGCTCAGCTTTTTCCAGTGAATAGGTGGAGTTTTGTAACCCAGAGGAGCCATACACACACACACACACACACACACACACACACACACACACACACACACAGATCTCCCTTATATAGTTCCATTTAGGTACTGACAACCCTCAAGTTTATATCTTGAACTCGACTTATCTAACTGCCTCCTTGAGTATCTCCATTTAGATACCGTGTTAGTGCATTCATGGTGCTATAACAAAATACCTGAGACTGGATAATTTATAAATAATAAAAATTTATTTCTCACAGTTCTGGAGGCTTGGAAGTCCAAGATCAGGGCACCAGCAGATCTAATGCCTGGTGAGGGCTGCTCTCTGCTTCCAAGATGACGCCTTGCTGTGTCCACTGCAGGGGAGGAACACTATTTCCTCACATGGCAGAAGGTCAGAAGGGCAAAGCAGCAAAAGGGATGAATGTTGTGTCCTTACATGGCACAGGAAATGGAAGGGCAAAAAGGAGTGAAGAGCTCCCTCACACTTCTTTTACAAGGTCACTAATCCACTCATGAGGGCAGAGCCTTCATGACCTAATCACCCCCGAAAGGCCCCATGTAATACTATTCATGTAATACTATTATATTGGTGATTAGTATTCATGTAATACTATTATATTGGTGATTAAGTTTCAACATATGAATTTTTGCAGGACACATTCAAACCATAGCAGATACCTAATAGATATCTCCAACTTGCTCTGTCCATACCCAAAGCCCTGATTCTATCCCTCTTACCCCAGTCTTCATCTCACCTAGGGTCCACCCCACCCTTCCAGATGATCAGGTTAAAAACCCCAAAGTCATCCTTGACTTTCTTTTTTCACAACTGATATTCAATTAATTAGCAGGTCCTATATAAGTTTCTTTCAAATTATATCCAGAATCTGACAACTTCTCACCACCTGCACTGCTAATACCCTTATCTGTGCCATTATTTCTCACCTGCATTATTTTAATAGCCTTCTAGCTGATCTTCCTGCTTTCTCTTTTGACTCCCTATAGCCTATTCTCAATATAGCATTCAGTAATCCTTTTCAAAATCTAAGCCAGATGATTTGACCTCCTCTGCTTAAATATCTCCAGTGCTTCTCAACTCACACAGAATAAAAACCAAAGTCTTTCAATGACCTGCCACACACGACCTGGCCCCCCATCACTTCTGATCCCATCTACTACCACAATTACCCTTGTTTCCTGTGTTCTGATCACACTGGCCTTCTTGCAGTCAGAATTCCTGTGTTTTGGAAGCAGATAGGCAAGATACTTGGGGGAAGGATAGGCATGGACAACCAGCAGTCTCTGCTGTACCGATTCAAATTTTGAGATCTGCATCCCATAGTATTATTTTCAGCCTTCTATGTTCTGTGTGGTGATTTAAAGCATGTCTCCAAGTTCTTTAACATCAGGTGGGTCTAATTCTCTTCCTTTTAAATATAGGCAGGACTTTATCACCGCCTCAACAAACAGAATGGTGCAAAGTGATGCTGTGTGACTTCTGAGGCTAGGTTAGAAAAGGCCATGCAGCATCTGCTGTTTCTCTTGGGATGCTGGCCTCAGAACCTAGTCACCATGACATGAGGAAGTGGAGAGAGCACATAGAAAGCCCATGTGATCTAACATTCTCCATAGAACTAAGACTCTAAAAGGATTTGATTTTTCCTTCCTGAGCTAGATACTAAATAAGATTTAGCCATGTCTCCTACTGCCACTTCACATGCTGAAGAGAATCAGGGTTATATGAATAGTGGAGAACTGTTATTTGAAAAAAAAAAAAAAAAATACAACTTGTAGTTCTTGAAGAACAATGGTGATGATCACTTTCTATATATTTTCCTAAACTCACTTCAACATGGTTTCTCCCTCACCAAGTGATGGATACTATTTTAAGGACTAAGACCTCTAAATCACCAAATAACCATCTCTATCCTTATGATGCCTACATTTATACTTGCAGCAACTCTTATCTCCAATCTAGATCCAACTACCTGTTTCACATTTCCACTTGGATTTCTCACAAGCACTTTAATGGCAATTGAACTCATAATCTTCTCCACCCCTACAGACCTAGGCCTCCCCCAAGATTTTCTATTTCAGAGAATGACTCTACCAATGCTGATAGTACCTATAATCCAGGCCAGAAATCTCTCATTCTGTATAAGTCATGTATCCCATTCACCTAACAAAATGCCTGGCACATAACTAGTATTTAGAATCTGTTGAATTAAACACTTTTAGGGAAACTGCCATTAAATCGAACCCTCAACTCCTTGAAAGAAAAATGAAATGGATTACGGTTTATCTAACACCCAAGCAAATCTCCAATGACTCTAAAACCCAGGCTCTTTCCATCATGCCAAAGCTACGACTATTTACTTGAACAGTTGAAGCTTTCTAAAATTCCCATCATTACTGTGCATCAACATGCAGTTATGAATGAATTGATTATAATTTCCTCTGCTCTACCAAATTTCTACTTCTCATACTGTGTCTCATGAATGTGTGCCACTGCTGGAAAATGAACATTAACTGTGTATTCAGGGCATTTAATGACAAACTTGAGTGAAATGTTATCTTTATAGGAAAGATTTTGTTGAGCTCTACTAAGCATTTTTGAAAGCAAAGTGTGTCAGCAGAGTGAAATTATATGCAAAATTATCTAAACTATTCACATGATAGGCAGTCATACTTTGTAGTAGATGAAGCTTTCTAAATGTAGGAGATGAAGCTGAATAATATCAACCTCTGGTCAAATGAACTCCAAGCCTCTGCCTATGGCTGAAGGCATAAAATGCAAACAATTATGGTACACAATAGTGTGAGACTTCAGGCAGCAATGGAGGACACTATTACAGCTCTGATTACACATGAGACAGTTTCTGAATTTCATCTGCTATGTTTGATACTTACTGAGTACTTAATGTGATAGGAGATGTGTTATTCCTGGACTTAGCCCCTGACTTTTCTTTGGAATGTACAAGCACAGTGATGCATACTTTGGAGAGACTGAGTAGGCGTTTTACAGTCTGAGTTTTTCATGCTCCAGACCATCTTAATTACATTAATCAATTGTTGGTTAAGTACATCCATTGGAGGTATACCACTAATTGTTCAGCCAGTACACCTCGAGGGCAAAAAATGTTAAGTCCTCAGTCACCTGCTCTCTTACTTGATTATTCTCAGCTATACCTTTGACCTATCCCACAGGATATTGAAAAGTAATGAAATCTGTGTACAGATTAGAACCCAGTAGATAACACTTCAGTTCTAAAAATTAAAATTCAAGGTATTGTGTCCATTTGAGTAACTCCAAAATTTACACAAGAAATATTTTTCTAGGTATGAGGTAAGATTACAGTAAAAAGGGGATGTGCCTCTTTCTAGTAAGAATGTCACATTCCCTCGTTTACCTCCTTTCTAGGCCACAAATACACATTTCAGGATAATAATAGCTTTATTGAACAATTACTCTGTGCCAGGTACCTTACTTAGATCAGGGTTTCTCAACCTCTGCACAAGTGACATTTGAGGGTCAGATTATTCTGTTATGGGATGTGGTCCCCCTTTATCCACAGGAGCAGTAAGTTCCAAGACCTCCAGTGGATGGCTAAAACCTCTAACAGTACTGAACCTGATTACCATAATTTGAACACATTTTGCTTCACATCTGCCTTTTCCATCTTGACTAAGCACTTATCATGCACTGTGGCCACAACTCTTGCAGTTTGAGATGCGACAGCAAAACTAGCATGATTTTGTTTTCTTCTTTACAATTTCACAGATCGGAGATTCATTCTTACCACATTCTTAGCAACTTCAGCATATGATGTTTTTCTTTCCTTATTGAGAACTTACACCTTTTCACTTAAAGGAAGCACTTTACAGCTTCTCTTTGACATATCCAAATTGTCAGCATTAGTACTCTTGCACTTTGGGGCCACAAGTAAAATAAGAGTTACTTGAATGCAAGCACTGAGGTACTGCAAGAGTCAATCTGATAACCTAGACAACTACTAAGCAACTCACTGGCGGGTGGTATAGACAGCATGGACAGGCTGGGCAAAGGGATGATTCACATCCTAGGCAGGACAGCATGAGAGTTCGTCACACTACTCAGAAAAGCATGCAGTTTACAACTTATGAGCTGTTTATTTCTGGTATTTTCCATTTAATATTTTCAGATCATAGTCTGAGGATGACAGAGGGTAACTAAACTCAAGGAAAGCAAAACCATGGATAAGCAGGGCCTACTGTATTTAGCAGCATCCCTGGCCTTTACCCTTCCCCACCCTACACCTAATTGTGACAACCAAAAATGTCTCCAGAAATTACTAAATGTTTGCTGTGGGCAAAATTTCCCTAGTTGAAAACTACTGCCTTAGATATATTAATTTATTTAATCTTGTAAAAATGCTATGAGGTAAATTCTACTTTCCATTGTACAGGTGAGAACAGTCACATAGATAGGTTAAATAACTTGCTGAAGGCCAGACAGCCACTAGCAATACAGCTGGTATTTGATTCAAGGATTCCAGAGCCTGGAGTCTCAACTGCTATCTTGGTATCAAGACTTTGACCACTTTATGACTAATGAAATGAGGCTTGGTAGATCAGAATCCCTTCCAGAGTTGTTGAAAGGAATTGCTGCATTAATGAAAGCTTGAAATGGGCTTGAAAATGACTTGACAGAAGATCGAGACCATCCTGGCTAACACAGTGAAACCCCGTCTCTACTAAAAATACAAAAAATTAGCCGGGCGAGGTGGTGGGAGCCTGTAGTCCCAGCTACTCGGGAGGCTGAGGCTGAATGGCGTGAACCCGGGAGGCGGAGCTTGCAGTGAGCCGCGATTGTGCCACTGCACTCCAGCCTGGGTGACAGAGCAAGATCCCGTCTCAAAAAAAAAAAAAAAAAAAAAAAAGCCGAGCTCGGTGGCTCACGCCTGTAATCCCAGCACTTTGGGAGGCTGAGGCGGGCGGATCACGAGGTCAGGAGATCGAGACCATACTGGCGAACATGGTGAAACCCCGTCTCTACTAAAAATACAAAAAAAAAAAAAAAAAAAAATTAGCCGGGCGCGGTGGCGGGCGCCGGTAGTCCCAGCTTCTAGGGAGGCTGAGGCAGGAGAATGGCGTGAACCCGGGAGGCGGAGCTTGCAGTGAGCGGAGATCGCGCCACCGCACTCCAGCCTGGGCGACAGCGCGAGACTCCCTCTCAAAAAAAAAAAAAAAAAAAAAAAAAAAAAAAAAGAAAATGACTTGACAGTAAGAAGGAAGAGGGAGTAACATCTCCACCTATGTATACCTGGCTCACGGTAATTGAAAGAAGACATTTGTAAAATGGAGGCCCACCTATGTATAATCTAAAAACCTACAGCTTAGTAACTTTCTTCTGCTACCACCTAAATTACTTTTAGACCTAGGTAGAGTAGATGCTGAGTATAATTTAAGTGCCTCCTCTCAACAGAAATTTCAGGCCCACTGGCCAGCATAATTCTCATTATTGGATTCCCTCCTGTAATTGGAGATTCATATCTTCCAATTAGAGAATTCCACTTGCAGATGACCCTTGTTAAAATGCCAGCATCCATATTTAGCTCTGTTAGTATTCATTTAAATAAATTAATCAAATTAGCTAGTGAGTCATTTAGCAAGCCATTAGAAAGTAAATTACAAAACAGGAAAGTTCTGATGACCCAGTCAGGGGCAGGGAAAATCTGGTTACACATGTTATGCAGGGAAACCACATCTGGGGCTGGTAACAAGCTGGGGCAGTACAGGAGAGGAAATGCACTGGGCAGGAGAGAGGTGACCAGCTGTATGAGGATGCATGCATAGTCACTTATAGGAAACTTCACCTCCTTTCCATCCTTCTTCCCAGTTTCCTATTTGATAACTTCTCCCCTCCTCTGATATCCCAGAGTTCTTCCCTCAAAATACAGACTGGTTCCACCTATCCCTGACAGGCTGAACAGCAGACATGCATCTGCAAAACAAAATATGAGGGGCTGAAAGCTATCCTAGGCAGTGTTGCTCCTTCTTCAATCAGCTACCCAAATTATTTTCTACACCTTGATGACACGGATTTCTGCATGCAGGAAACTAAGCCAGAATCCACACTACACATGGCTTTTCCCTGATCCTGGCATCTCCAAACATCTTGTGAAACACAAACTTCATTTTCTGTGGGACAAGAGACTTACAGTGAGGATGCTCTATCACTTGTGGATGTCAATCTTCGGGCAAGAAAGTCTGTCTTATTTATGTAGGGAGGCGAAAGGAATTCCATTCCTTTTCTCTCTAACTCATTCTCTCTAAATAGTAGATAACTACTTGCTTTCTTTGAACCAGATAGTTACACTAAAAGTGCCTATTGTGAGAATTTTTCTTCAAAAAAATGAAATAAAATGCCACTGAAATTTACACTAGGCTTTATAATTAAGAACTTTAAGTCTGCTTAAAATAATTTTCAAGTATTCAAATGGTAAAAGAAAACTTCAAAAATATGCACAAGAAAATCAAAACCAAAGTTCACAAGTGATATAACAGGAAAAAAATGTACTGTGGAACTCTTAAAGGTCAGTGATTTTAAAAAAGAGAAAGAAAGAAAATAAAATCATGATACTGATTTAAAAAAAACAAAAACAAAAACAAAACAAACAAACAAAAAAACTGGGTTGGGTAGCTAATTTTAAGAAAGTGACCAGATAAACCTTATACAAGCATACCACAGTTATCAAGTAGGCTGAAAGGGGGAAAGTTGGTCTGTTTCTGATCAAAGTACCCTGCCTTTTGAGAAAAGCAAGTGAAAAGATAAGCACATACAAGCTTGGATTTTAAAAAGCTTGTATTTATTATATTTTGCAACTATGATCCTTTTAAAACAGTGGCCTTAGGAAAATCTGCTTTGGCAAGCGACTGCAGAGGCTCCTGTGGAGAGGAAGTGAAAAGAATGGGCATATAAACAAGGGCTGCTGGCACGTTCAAAGCGCAGGGGATAGTTCACAGAGCAAAATGTAGTCCTAAGTAAATGGGTTTCAGGCAATTTCAGTGTTAAGATAACATCATTAAGAGTAGAACAGATTGTGCTCAAACCCTGCTGTTTATAATTAACACGTTGCTTCCAAATACTCCAGGGTCCCTGGTAAATAGTCTTCTGCTCACATCCACCCAGACCAATCAGAATATTTTCATCAGATTCCATGCTGGGCCAGCACCTGTTTGGACAAATCCAGTAGAGCCAAAGAACTCCTCTCCTTGGCCAGCTAAGTAGTTGGATGAACACAGCTTGGCTTAGTCATTGTCACAGTGTCCATATGGCTCTGAAGCTTGTTTTCACAAGAAATCATACAAGTATTTTATTATGTCAAAGTTCACCGTCCTAAAAACAAAAACAGATAATATGTTAGCATTCTCGCCCCTAGATTGCTCAGCTTTGTATGATTCTGGAAAGCACATGCAAAATAATTCATGACTAATGCTAAAAATCCTATAGTACTATTAAATGCACCCTGATAGGACTGACCTTAATTCTTTAAAATGTTATTACGAACACAATTTTTTAAAGTTTTTTGCCATGCACAAAGTTTGCCTTTCTAAAAAAAAAAGTAAACGAAGCTAGAGCTATTCAACATTCTGTGCTTCAATTGTACTACAGAAAGTTTAGACTTCATTTGAAAGCTATTTGCTTTTTGTCTAATATCCAGAATAAAGTAATTAGAGATTCAAAAGTATTTAAATCTTCTTTGCTTCTGAACGTTGTTTATCTTCCGAGACACCTGTTTTATCATTACATAATGCATAGCTCATCTGTCCTCATTTGTAGTTTTCATTCTTTTCAGTCTTTTAACGCTGGCTGACCTGTGTGTGTATTGTAACTAAATCTGTATGATCCAAGAATACGATACAACAAACAGACGATGTGAATGTATATTTTTGTACTCCGATGGCAGGCAGAATAAAATAGCAGAGAGAGAGACATATAATTATTCTCCTTTCACCAAACTCATTCTTCACTATAAATATTCAGACTTGGAGGTTTATTATTTGAATAAATGGTCAAAATAATTGGATATAATGATCTAGCAATAAGTATAAAATTAAAGCCTTAAGTATTCAATTCTGCAAAAATAATCATCCATGTGAGAACAGCCTTTTAGAGATTCACTAATTGCATGCTCTTATTTATTAAACCGTCATCAATTAATGTTTTTGTCTATCATTTTGCAATATACTTTCTAAAAAAGTTTCTAAGCAAATGACTGACATATTTTTCAAAATGTGGAATGGGGAACTATAGATACTGCTTATGAAAACACATTTAAAAATAGCTAAAAAGAGATGCTATGGCTATTGTGGCACCTAATGTTGGACTGAAGAATACCTTACTTCATTGTAATAGTGTCTCTCTGAAGAATACTAAGCCTTTCCAAATGGTATAAAAATACTGCCCAACAATCCTGTAGAACTAAAAATAGTTAAAAAAAATCTTATGCATAAAGATGCAAAAAGTATGGTTATTAAATCATAACGTTACTTTATATGTTTTTCTTTCATTCAACTCTAGAAACACCCAAATTTATGGGCACCAAAGGACTTTTGACACATGATTTTTTTTGTTTGTTTCTGAGGTTTGTTTTTGTTTGTTTCTGAATTTTGTTTTGTTTGTTTCTTTGCTCTGTCGCCCAGGTTGGAGTGCAACAGCGTGATCTCGGCTCACTGCAACCTCCGCCTCCCTGGTTCAAGCAATTCTCCTGCCTCAGCCTCCCAAGTAGCTGGAACTACAGGCATGTGCCAACCTGCCTGGCTAATTTTTGTAGTTTTAGTAGAGATGGAGTTTCACCATGTTGGCCAGGCTGGTCTTGAACTCCTGACCTCAGGTGATCTGCCTGCCTTGGCCTCCCAAAGTGCTGGGATTACAAGCATGAGCCACCGCGCCTGGCCAACACATGATTTTAAAAAAATCATGATACTGATTGAAAAGATCTTATTTAGAGGACCATAGAAAGGAAATGAATAGACTACTTTTAACCATGGACAAAAAAGGCAAGTGGTGTTTGTGCATCTCTCCAGGCACATTTCTCCACAATGACTTTGAGTCTTAGGTTATAAACCTAAACTGATACTGTAAAATGGACTTAATGTTGTGTTGCTTTTTTTTTTTTTTTTTTTTGCCTGGACTTGGGTGAAAATGAAATTTTTTGAAGCAGGTAAGATTAAAACAACTTAAATTCCAATACTAGGAGAATCCATAAATTACAATACATTATTTGATGAAATATTATACAGCCATACAAAATGATCAATATGAAGATATACCAGCAATATTAAGGGAGAAAGAGAGAAGAAAGAATTGCAAATAAGTTGTAAAGGCTGCATAGAAATGTTTGTCTAATGGACTAGTACTAGAAGAGAGCACAAACAAATGAAAATATTGTGATGTTTGCAGGACTTCTCTATTTTTTGAGAAATCTATTTATGTTACTATAGCATTAGCATAGTTTGTACAATAAAAGTAATAATAGAACAGATTTAACAGAATGAATGGAGTGACTTAAAAACACTAAGCAACTTAAATGTTCATAAAACTTTCACTATATTCCCTTTCTGTGCTTTGTCGGTGGTAAGTATTCATGCAAACTGAATCATATAGTAAGAGTTTTAGATTAAAAAAAAAATCAATCAGGAATTGAATATAAGATCATTCCTTTAAGAAACATTTACTTCCCAAGATGTGTCACTATCTCTACCATTCCTCCACCCCCAATATAAATACGTAACTTGCCAATTGATCTCACATATATTATTTTAAGACATGGCAAAATTTGTTAGAATAACCACAGGGGCAACATAAAAAAATATGCCACACATCCCAAAGATAACTTTGTGTTTTAAAGTACTTGAAGACAAACAATCCTCTTTAAAGAAAGGTATAACTTACCAGAGAATTGTGTAATTTGCATGGATGTTCCCTAGCTTTCCATGGCCACAGATGCATATTAGAGTCATGTAAGTACAATTTTAAACTTTGGATAACTTTCAATATACTATGGGAGATTCTTCCACAGAACATATATGAATTATTTGCTAAAGTAACCAGCTGGAAAGAAATACAGTAAACACAAATAGTGTGGTGGCAATTTTCCTAGGAGTAATTCTTAAATCAGAATTTAGAATACGTTAATACAAGTTAATTATATGGCATATATTTAAGGATTTAATTTTGTCTTTATCCCTCTATTTCATTTTGTTGATTCATTAAAATATTTTCTTTTAGAATACTATTTTGTTTCCTTTTACTTTTGTGGGCAGTTTGAGTTTGAGTTTTTTTTTTTAATTTTTTTTTCTGACAACTTGCAACCATAAAACTTTAAGTTGTAACCTCAATTTATCTTATAGTGCCTTCCCACTGACTGTGGAAGAAAAACAATTGAAAATGTGTAACTACCATTCACATTAAGAACAATCCAAGAACAATATTTAGTAAGCTTCTCAGTCATCTGTTATCTGCCTTCTCTCATACTCTATCTCCAAATTCTATGTTCCCTTTCTAGAATCAGTTTCCTCCAGCTTCTCTGTCTAAACCTTTCCGCTGTAGTCTCTATATCCTCTCTCTCTTCAAGGAATGGTTAATTTTCCCCTTCCAGGCTTAACTGAAAGTGGGCTCCCTGCAAAGGACATAGTCTTTTCTTCAGCTCCTTCCAATGAATGTTTAACGCTCTACTGTACCCCCAGACAGTTCTGTCAGGTGGGGCTGGTGTCCTGTGCAAAAAGCTCTGCTACTCTGAGATTAGGACCATTCTGCTCACCATCCCCATCCTCTCTGTCGCTATCCCTTAGCCATTGAGTAATTTAGCATACAGTTCAGTCTTCCTTTCCAACCCAAGTCCTGCGTCAGCCTAGTGACTTCACTATATATTTCTTACCTCCAATAACCTTTTCTACTCTCATAATCACACTCAGAAATGCTCTACTTCTAAAGAAATAAATTCAGACATTCTACCTTATGATCCCCAATTTCTTCCTTTTTTGCTATCTGGAACATGTTGGGACAATCAGTTCACAAATGCCTTCATTTTTTCCTGAGCTACAAACATTAACTGAGTATCTATGTGCTAGGCACTGAACTATTAGCCCCCGACTGGCTTTACTTCCTTCCTGGCCTTCCTAACTTAGACTCCATGATTCATCAGATCACGTGGTTACTTGCTGGAATCCACTGAACTTACCTGGCAAAACCCCAATACGATGTGATTTCAATTATAATTAATAGCTGTCCCAGTCTCTAGCATATGGATTGGTGTTGGAGAACACCACAAGTCTCACAGATTGGTGCCATTGTAAATTCAAGGTCAAGAACCTCAACACTCCCAACAAACTGCTTTCCTTTCAACAGTTTCTTCCATTCCCCATGGCAGCTATTTCAAATGTTTCAGATTTCTCTAAACTGCTACTACTTCTGCCCTTAGTCTCAATTTTGTCTCCTCCTTCTCAGAGAATATAGAAGTCATCAGATCAGAACTCCCTCAACTTTTTGCACCAAACCTCCAAATTCAGCTCCATCAGAATCCATCTTTTTCTCTTGTTATAATGCAAGATCCGCTCTCTCATCCACGGCTCTTGCAACTTAAATTCTAAATCCCATGCTTATATAACATTTCAGTAATTGCGTGCTTTAAATTAATCTTTCTTGCTTTTGTATCATTAACTCTCCTTCTCTATCTGTTCTTTCCTGTCAGCATTTAAATATGCTCAAATCTTTAAAAAATAAATAATAACCCTCTCTCAACCATACAACCCCTTTAGCAGTTATAATCCTTTCTCTCGGCCAGACACAGTGGCTGATGCCTGTAAACCTAGCACTTTGGGAGGCTGAAGCCGGTGGATCACCTGAGGTCAGGGGTGTGAGCCAAGCCTGGCCAACATGGCAAAACCCCATCTCTACTAAAAATACAAAAATTTTCCGGGCGTTGTGGCACGCAACTGTAATCCCAGCTACTCAGGAGGCTGAGGCAGGAGAATCACTTGAACCTTGGAGGCAGAGGTTGCAGTGAGCGGAGATCATGCCACTGCACTCCAGCCTGGGTGACAGAGTGAGATTCTGTCTCAAAAAAAAAAAAAAAAAAAAAAAAAAAAAAAAAAAAAAAAAGGAAAAAAAAAATCCTCTCTCTCCTTTATAGCAAATAAATAAATAAATAAATAAATAAATAAATCATAGAATATAGGCTAATAAAAATAGGATATAGCTATGTTATATTTGTTGCTGTATCTCCCCAAAGCCTACCACAGTGTTTTGTTTATAATGGGCAACACAACAAATGTTAAATGAATGAAAAACATTCTCTCTTTGCTACATCTACTTTCTCATAAGTACTACAATATGACTTCTACTTCATCACACTACTGAAAGTGTTCTGGATAAAGCTATAAATGACTGCTTTATCAGTAAATCAGAGAATTCTGCTTGATTTCTTGGTGACAACTGACTTTTGACCATTACTCCCTTCCCTTATAGTTTCCTAGTTTTCCTTTATATACAACTTTATATGAACTGTTATATGCACTTAAGCTCACATCATGAGTTATTTTCTCATGTTACTATCCTTCAAAAGTGTGATGTTCGGTAACTGTATAAAAATACATGATGCTCCATTTCGCTGGCGGAGCAAGATGGCCAAATAGGAACAGCTCCAGTCTCCAGCTCCCAGCGCCAGCGACACAGAAGACAGGTGATTTCTGCATTATCAACTGAGATACTGGGTTCATCTCACTGGGGAGTGCCTGACAATCGGTGCTGGTCAGCTGTTGCAGCCCGACCAGCTAGAGCTGAAGCAGGGCGAGGCATCGCCTCACCTGGGAAGCGCAAGGGGGAAGGGAATCCCTTTTCCTAGCCAGGGGAACTGAGACACACAACACCTGGAAAATCAGATAACTCCCACCCCAATACTGCGCTTTAAGCAAACAGGCACACCAGGAAATTATATCCCACACCTGGCTGGGAGGGTCCCACGCCCACAAAGCCTTCCTCACTGCTAGCACAGCAGTCTGCCATCTAACCGCAAGGCAGCAGCCAGGCTGGGGGAGGGGCGCCCGCCATTGCTGAGGCTTAAGTAGGTAAACAAAGCCCTGGGAAGATCGAACTGGGTGGAGCTCACAGCAGTTCAAGGAGGCCTGCCAAGTCTCTGTAGACTCCACCTCTGGGGACAGGGCACAGCTAAACAACAACAACAACAACAAAGCGCAGCAGAAACCTCTGCAGACACAAGCGACTCTGTCTGACAGCTTTGAAGAGAGCGGTGGCTCTCCCAAAACGGAGGTTGAGATCTCTGAGAACGGACAGACTGCCTGCTCAGGTGGGTCCCTGACCCCTGCGTAGCCTAACTGGGAGACATCCTCCACTAGGGGCAGACCAACACCCCACACCTCACACGGTGGAGTACACCCCTGAGAGGAAGCTTCCAAAGCAAGAATCAGACAGGCACACTCGCTGTTCAGCACTATTCTATCCTTTGCAGCCTCTGCTGCTGACACCCAGGCAAACAGGGTCTGGAGTGGACCTCAAGCAATCTCCAACAGACCTACAGCTGAGGGTCCTGACTGTTAGAAGGAAAACTAACAAACAGGAAGGACACCCACACCAAAACCCCATCGGTACGTCACCATCATCAAAGACCAGAGGCAGATAAAACCACAAAGATGGGGAAAAAGCAGGGCAGAAAAGCTGGAAATTCAAAAAATAAGAGCGCATCACCCCCTCCAAAGGAACCCAGCTCATCGCCAGCAACGGATCAAAGCTGGACGGAGAATGACTTTGACGAGATGAGAGAAGAAGGCTTTAGTCCATCAAACTTCTCAGAGCTAAAGGAGGAATTACTTACCCAGCACAAAGAAACTAAAAATCTTGAAAAAAGAGTGAAAGAATTGATAACCAGAATAATTAATGCAGAGAAGGCCATAAACGAACGGGCAGAGATGAAAACCATGACACGAGAAATACATGACAAATGCACAAGCTTCAGTAACCGACTCGATCAACCGGAAGAAAGAGTATCAGCGACTGAGGATCAAATGAATGAAATCAAGCGAGAAGAGAAATCTAAAGAAAAAGAAATGAACAAAGCCTGCAAGAAGTATGGGATTATGTAAAAAGACCAAATCTACGTCTGATTGGGGTGCCTGAAAGTGAGGGGGAAAATGGAACCAAGTTGGAAAACACTCCAGGAGAACTTCTCCAACCTAGTAGGGCAGGCCAACATTCAAATTCAGGAAATACAGAGAATGCCACAAAGATACTCCTCAAGAAGAGCAACTCCAAGACACATAATTGCCAGATTCACCAAAGTTGAAATGAAGGAAAAAATCTTAAGGGCAGCCAGAGAGAAAGGTCGGGTTACCCACAAAGGGAAGCCCATCAGACTAACAGCAGATCTCTCGGCAGAAACTCTACAAGCCAGAAGAGAGTGCGGGCCAATATTCAGCATTCTTAAAGAAAAGAATTTTAAACCCAGAATTTCATATCCAGCCAAACTAAGTTTCATAAGTGAAGGAGAAATAAAATCCTTTACAGACAAGCAAATGTTTAGAGATTTTGTCACCACCAGGCCTGCCTTACAAGAGGCCCTGAAGGAAGCACTAAACATGGAAAGGAACAACCGGTACCAGCTATTGCAAAAACATGCCAAAATGTAAAGACCATTGAGCTAGGAAGAAACTGCATCAACTAATGAGCAAAATAAGCAGTTAATATCATAATGGCAGGATCAAGTTCACACATAACAATATTAACCTTAAATGTAAATGGACTAAATGCTCCAATTAAAAGACACAGACTGGCAAACTGGATAAAGCGTCAAGACCCATCAGTCTGCTGTATTCAGGAGATCCATCTCACATGCAGAGACACACATAGGCTCAAAATAAAGGGATGGAGGAAGATCTACCAAGCAAATGGAGAACAAAAAAAAAGTAGGGGTTGCAATCCTAGTCTCTCATAAAACAGACTTTAAACCATCAAAGATCAAAAGAGACAAAGAAGGCCATTACATAATGGTAAAGGGATCAATTCAACAGGAAGAGATAACTATCCTAAATATATATGCACCCAATACAGGAGCACCCAGCTTCATAAAGCAAGTCCTTAGAGACTTACAAAGAGACTTAGACTCCCATACAATAATAATGGGAGACTTCAACACCCCACTGTCAACATTAAACAGATCTACGAGACAGAAAGTTAACAAGGATATCCAGGAATTGAACTCATCTCTGCAGCAAGCAGACCTAATAGACATCTACAGAACTCTCCACCCCAAATCAACAGAATATACATTCTTCTCAGCACCACATCGCACTTATTCCAAAATTGACCACATAATTGGAAGTAAAGCACTCCTCAGCAAATGTACAAGAACAGAAATTATAACAAACTGTCTCTCAGACCACAGTGCAATCAAACTAGAACTAAGGACTAAGAAACTCAATCAAATCCGCTCAACTACATGGAAACTGAATAACCTGCTCCTGAATGACTACTGGGTATGCAACGAAATGAAGGCAGAAATAAAGATGTTCTTTGAAACCAATGAGAACAAAGATACAACATACCAAAATCTCTGGGACACATTTAAAGCAGTGTGTAGAGGGAAATTTATAGCACTAAATGCCCACAAGAGAAAGCTGGAAAGATCTAAAATAGACACTCTAACATCACAATTAAAAGAACTAGAGAAGCAAGAGCAAACACAGTCAAAAGCTAGCAGAAGGCAAGAAATAACTAAGATCAGAGCAGAACTGAAGGAGATAGAAACACAAAAAACCCTCCAAAAAATCAATGAATCCAGGAGTTGGTTTTTTGAAAAGATCAACAAAATTGATAGACCGCTAGCAAGACTAATAAAGAAGAAAAGAGAGAAGAATCAAATAGACGCAATAAAAAATGATAAAGGGGATATCACAACCAACCCCACAGAAATACAAAGTACCATCAGAGAATACTATAAACACCTCTACGCAAATAAACTAGAAAATCTAGAAGAAATGGATAATTTCCTGGACACTTACACTCTCCCAAGACTAAACCAAGAAGAAGCTGAATCCCTGAATAGACCAATAGCAGGCTCTGAAATTGACGCAATAATTAATAGCCTACCAACCAAAAAAAGTCCAGGACCAGATGGATTCACAGCTGAATTCTACCAGAGGTACAAGGAGGAGCTGGTACCATTCCTCTGAAACTATTCCAATCAATAGAAAAAGAGGGAATCCTCCCTAATTCATTTTATGAGGCCAATATCATCCTGATACCAAAGCCTGGCAGAGACACAACAAAAAAAGAGAATTTTAGACCAATATCCCTGATGAACATTGATGCAAAAATCCTCAATAAAATACTGGCAAACTGGATCCAGCAGCACATCAAAAAGCTTATCCACCATGATCAAGTAGGCTTCATCCCTGGGATGCAAGGCTGGTTCAACATACGCAAATCAATAAACGTAATCCAGCATATAAACAGAACCAAAGACAAAAACCACATGATCATCTCAAGAGAGGCAGAAAAGGCCTTTGACAAAATTCAACAGCCCTTCATGCTAAAAACTCTCAATAAATTCGGTATTGATGGAACATATCTCAAAATCATAAGAGCTATTTATGACAAACCCACAGCCAATATCATACTGAATGGGCAAAAACTGGAAGCATTCCCTTTGAAAACTGGCACAAGACAGGGATGCCCTCTCTCACCACTACTATTCAACACAGCGTTGGAAGTTCTGGCTAGGGTAATCAGGCAAGAGAAAGAAATCAAGGGTATTCAGTTAGGAAAAGAAGAAGTCAAATTGTCCCTGTTTGCAGATGACATGATTGTTTATTTAGAAAACCCCATTGTCTCAGCCCAAAATCTCCGTAAGCTGATAAGAAACTTCAGCAAAGTCTCAGGATACAAAATTAATGTGCAAAAATCACAAGCATTCTTATACACCAGTAACAGACAAACAGAGAGCCAAATCATGAATGAACTTCCATTCACAACTGCTTCAAAGAGAATCAAATACCTAGGAATCCAACTTACAAGGGATGTAAAGGACCTCTTCAAGGAGAACTACAAGCCACTGCTCAGTGAAATAAAAGAGGACATAAACAAATGGAAGAACACACCATGGTCATGGATAGGAAGAATCAATATCGTGAAAATGGCCATACTGCCCAAGGTAATTTATAGATTCAATGCCATCCCCATCAAGCTACCAATGAGTTTCTTCACAGAATTGGAAAAAACTGCTTTAAAGTTCATATGGAACCAAAAAAGAGCTCGCATCTCCAAGACAATCCTAAGTCAAAAGAACAAAGCTGGAGGCATCACGCTACCTGACTTCAAACTATACTACAAGGCTACAGTAACCAAAACAGCATGGTACTGGTACCAAAACAGAGAGATAGACCAATGGAACAGAACAGAGTCCTCAGAAATAATACCACACATCTACAGCCATCTGATCTTTGACAAACCTGAGAAAAACAAGAACTGGGGAAAGGATTCCCTATTTAATAAATGGTGCTGGGAAAATTGGCTAGCCATAAGTAGAAAGCTGAAACTGGATCCTTTCCTTACTCCTTATACGAAAATTAATTCAAGATGGATTAGAGACTTAAATGTTAGACCTAATACCATAAAAACCCTAGAAGAAAACCTAGGTAATACCATTCAGGACATAGGCATGGGCAAGGACTTCGTGTCTAAAACACCAAAAGCAACGGCAACAAAAGCCAAAATTGACAAATGGGATCTCATTAAACTAAAGAGCTTCTGCACAGCAAAAGAAACTACCATCAGAGTGAACAGGCAACCTACAGAATGGGAGAAAATTTTTGCAATCTACTCATCTGACAAAGGACTAATATCCAGAACCTACAAAGAACTCAAACAAATTTACAAGAAAAAAACAAACAACCCCATCAAAAAGTGGGCAAAGGATATGAACAGACATTTCTCAAAAGAGGACATTCATACAGCCAACAGACACATGAAAAAATGTTCATCATCACTGGCCATCAGAGAAATGCAAATCAAAACCACAATGAGATACCATCTCACACCAGTTAGAATGGCGATCATTAAAAAGTCAGGAAACAACAGGTGCTGGAGAGGATGTGGAGAAATAGGAACACTTTTACACTGTTGGTGGGATTGTAAACTAGTTCAACCATTATGGAAAACAGTATGGTGATTCCTCAAGGATCTAGAACTAGAAGTACCATATGACCCAGCCATCCCATTACTGGGTATATACCCAAAGGATTATAAATCATGCTGCTATGAAGACACATGCACACGTATGTTTACTGCGGCACTATTCACAATAGCAAAGACTTGGAATCAACCCAAATGTCCATCAGTGACAGACTGGATTAAGAAAATGTGGCACACATACACCATGGAATACTATGCAGCCATCAAAAAGGATGAGTTTGTGTCCTTTGTAGGGACATGGATGCAGCTGGAAACCATCATTCTCAGCAAACTATTGCAAGAACAGAAAACCAAACACCGCATGTTCTCACTCATAGGTGGGAACTGAACAATGAGATCACTTGGACTCGGGAAGGGGAACTTCACACACTGGGGCCTATCACAGGGAGGGGGGAGGGGGGAGGGATTGCATTGGGAGTTATACCTGATGTAAATGACGAGTTGATGGGTGCTGACGAGTTGATGGGTGCAGCACACCAACATGGCACAAGTATACATATGTAACAAACCTGCACGTTATGCACATGTACCCTAGAACTTAAAGTATAATAATAATAAAAAAAACATGATGCTATTGATTGACTGCCATTTTAGACATTTAGGTTATATCTGTGATCCTTATTATCTCATTTGTTCTCTGCCACAGGTGTTTGGAATGAGGCCAACTTTCCTTTTTTTTGGTAACTATCCTTGGGACTTCCTCTCCCATCAAGCCTTGATTTGGAATGAGACTGTCTCTGAGCTTCCTTCTTGCTGTTCCCCAAAACAAATTCATATGGTTCCCCTTCATCTGAATTTTTACTGCTAATCACTGTAGGAAAACATGCAATATTTATTTAGTACCTACTAAGTTTAAAGCACTATGCTAGGTTTGAGGATAAGGCAGTGACAGACATAAACACAGTCTGCTTTGAGCTTATGAGCTTATATTCTAGAAAGAAAGACGAACTATAATTATTCAATTATTTAAGTAAAACTTGTTAAGTATAATGAATAACAAAATGGGAACTTCCAAATTTTGGGTGTGTGTGTGTGGGGGGTATGGGGTGGGGGTGATGATGGTGGCTGTGGTATTTGTGAGAAGGCGTCTTTAAGGAGCAGACATTTAAACTGAAATCTAAAGGTTATGTAGCAGTTAGCTAGGTGAAGGAGAAGAGAAGCTGGAAAATGCTGTATATACAAGGATGGGAAGCAGAATGGTGAATATAAAAAATGGAAAAAAGCCACAGTGGTTAAAGTGCAGATACTGAGGAAAGAAGGTGTATGTGCTAGATGGGACTAGGCACAGGTAGGAGCCAGATCATTTGGGCCTTGTAAGTTATTGAAAAGATTCTGTTATTTATCTCAAGAGCTATGGGAAACTACTGAATTTTTTTAAGGAGCAGGGTGACATTAAATTTTTATAAAATCATTCTGGCTACAGCATGGATAATAAATTATAAGAGGATAAGAGCAGACAGAAGATCAATTAGACTGCTAGAGAAGAGATGATGGTGGCTTGATCTAGAGTGATAAAAGTATCATGATAACAAGTGAATGAAATTGAGACAAATAAGAGGGGCTTTGTAAGCTCAATAGGCCAAATGGTTGAATATTACGAGTGGGGGAGAGAGAGATGTCAAGAAAGACTCTCAAATTTCAGGCCTGGGCAACAGAGCAGACTGCAGTGCTTATCACCGAAATAAGAAACACTGGAGGAAAGCCAGATATTTCACTTTTTGTTGGCGGGTTGAAGCAGAGGTTAGAATTCCTAAGTTCGGTTTTGGAAATGTATTAATATAGCTGGGAAACAATAATAAAGGTCAAGAATATTGTACACTTGATCTTAGCCAAAAGGCCGAGAAGCGATGGGTCAAGAATATTATAAAAAATAGATCTAGTCTTTAAAAATAGGGACATTATTAATACACAGATGACTGTCGAAGTCACAGGTGTGGCTCAAGTTGCCTAGGGAAAAAAATGTAATATGAGAAAAGAGCCTAGGGCCAAGCCTCAAGGAACAGCTATATTTAAAGGTCAGGTGGTAAAGATAACCTTTGTTAGTAAGAACAACCAAAGAATAAAGAGGAACACCAGAATACTGTGGAATCATGTCTAAGAGAAGAGAGTTTTAAGAAAGACACAGTAGCCAACAGTGTTAGGTGCCACTGAGAGGACAAACAGCCGAGACTAACAGAGGTTCTGGGATAGTGGAGGAGATGGAATTCAGAGCATAGGTAAAAGAATCCACCTTAGGAAGAAGAATCCCTGAAAAAGGAAAGTAAGAGAAGATGGACACCAACACAGGTAGCTCAATTCTCAATTGAGGGTTTCAACTTTGTTCTGTGAAACAGAGTGAAGACTGAACAGAATGAACGCAGACATTAGAATTTGTGGTTTAAACAGAGTCAAGAATTTAGGTGGAGGCTGGGCGCGGTGGCTCATGCCTGTAATCCCAGCACTTTGGGAAGCTGATACAGGCAGATCAACTTGAGGTCAGGAGTTCAAGACCAGCCTGGCCAACATGGTGAAACTCTGTCTCTGCTAAAAATTAGCCAGGAATGGTGGTGTGTGCCTGTGATCCCAGCCACATGGGAGGCTGAAGCAGGAGAACTGCTTGAACCTGGGAGGCAGAGGTTGCAGTGAGCCAAGATCGCACCACTGTACTCCAGCCTGGGCGACAGAGCCAGACACTCCATCTAAAAAAAAAAGAAAAGAAAAAAAAAAAAAAAAAATTCAGGTAGAAAAGAAGTCTGGATACCAGGTGCCCTATCATTTCAACACATGAAGTGGAATGGCTGGGGAGACAAAAATCAGTCTTAAGGAGAATAGGGAAATAGAGCCAGGTTGCATGGGTCTCAAGGAAGTCCACATTTTTATAAGAAGTTGGGGGCAGTAACAGTCTGGAAGTGGCAACAGGAAGGATGGCACTGAAATGACCTCCAACCCTGAGGGATTAGGGTTTGAGAAAATACATAGCTACAACTAGAGATAAGTCCAGGGGAAGCAGCATCCCAAAGAAGGAATCAGGTTTTAGCTAAGGCAATGAGGAAGACTATTAGAAGAATGGGGCACATGGGAGGGAGGGAAAGAATGAAAGGTAAAGTTAGCAAAAACGAAGTACAAAACACGGGGATGAGAGAATGGAAGAGGGCAGGTGTGGGGAGGAGCGGGTGCTCATTCTACGGATATTGCCCATGGGAAGTAGAGAACAGTAAAGAAAACAAAAGAAAGTTACAGAGTCCCCAAGTTCTATGCCAAGATTCCAGGTCTAAAGTTCTTGCTTGCAAGGTGGTAAATGAAAGTGCATGTCTCTGAAAGTGTTGAGCATCCATCACTGTGATGCTCTGCACTAAAGGAATGTCAAATTAAGTCTGATTCAATGGAGATTCACTATATTAGGAACCCACAAACTTCTGTTTTGCATATGATTATGTTGGGGCACAACCTAACATTCAGAGTAATAATAAAATCCCTGAAATAAACAGGCTTCCCTCCAAATTTATGCCTTGGATAGAGGCTTTTAGATACAGAAGTTCCAATATAATTGCTTTTTAAAAGGAAGTAATTGCTTTGTGATCATACTTAACACACTAAAAAATAAGTTTCTGCTCAATTTTCTGTGTAAAAGTTTGCCTGGTTTTATTAAAATGAAACATTAAAACCCTTGACTTCATGTTTTAGAGCCTATATGCCACAAAAATGTGGTAAATACCTGCATCATATTATCACAGAACTCAAAAACATTTTTTTGTAGACGGGGGTCTCACTACATTGTGGCTCATCTTGAACTTCTGGCCTCAAGCAATCCTCCGACCTCAGCCTCCCAAACTGTTGGGAATACAGGTGTGAGCCACTGCATCTGGCCATTCATTCACTAATTTATTATTTATTTATTTTTCAGAGCACTTTTAATTCAGAAGAGGCTTCAGGGAGAAGCTGCCAACCTATGGACTTCAGAATCTCAAGAAGCTGTAAAATTAATCATCAGAGGAGATCTGCAAATCTATACTGATATCAAGCACTGTTTTAGGCTGGAAAAAAAAATGTCTCATGCCTATATACTGTTAATTTTGAAATATATGTAAATACTTTTATGACTAATTTTTAAAGGATGCTAAAATGGAATCTTCATATTCAAAAAGATTAGGAACACACTGTCTATGGAATGCCCTGTTCAACCTGCCAGTCTACACACTCATCACCTCTTCCATTACAATCCTGACAGATTGTTATCCAGCTGCAACCGTATGATGAAGTCACTTATTCATATAAATGGTTTGAACATTTTCCATAACACTAAGTACACTTCTTTGTAAGGAAACTTGTATTTTTAGACAGCTTTCATTTTGACAAATATACTTTCTTCCCCAGAACTTCCAACACTCTAGAATTACTCAGAATTAGTTTCATCCATTTTGCACATGACAGACCCCTGAAATACTTAAGACAGTTCACATGTCCTTCCTAAGGCTTTTCTCTCACACTCTGTCCTTCAGTCAGGGACGTGACACAATTCCTCATTCTACCACTCTCCTCGTGCCCCTTCAGCATGTATCCATTTGTCTCTCTGAAAACTCTAAACACAGCACAGCACACCAGATTTGATCTGCCTGTGACAACACACAATAGAATGATTATGTCCCCTGACCTAGACACTATATTTCTATCAGTGTTACCTAAGTCAGGATTTTTAAAGCCTTGTAGTCAGCTAAAAAATTTAGGACTTAAGTCAGCTTTCTCCCATCTTATTTCAATACAATAGAGTTTTCTGTAGCCAACTGTCCATTAAATCTTACCTTGCTACTATGGGATCATTTATTCCAGCCTATTAAGGTCTTTCAGAATCTTGATTTTTGTCCTCTAACATATTAGCTATTTCTCCCAATTATATGTCATTTGTAAATTTGAGAAAGTTCATTCTATAGTAGCGGTTATTCATTCTTGGCACTTAAATACATGATTTTTTTCATGTTTAAAAGTCATGACTAATGACATTACATTAGGAAAACACTAATTTTTATATTTAGTATCTCATTTACATAATTCAAGACATTTTACCTTGCAATAGCTCTGATGAAGTCTAGAGACACTGTGCATTTATATTTTGGTCCATCAAGCTGATCATCATGGCCAACCAGGGTTAACAGCTGAAGGGTCACTAGAGAGGTAATCTAAAAGAGAACATTTTTATAAGAAACTGTTTTAATAAGATTATGTAATACTTTTGTTTCTGAAACATCTTATAGTCTGATAAAGATACATAACTGAATCACAAAAAACGTCTGCAAAGAAAATGACTACTTTGCAATCTGTAAACACAAATTTGTACATGTCTACTAGTCTGACAACTAGGACTAGTTGTCAGAGTCCTCGTTTTTTTTTTTTTTTTATTTTTTAGAGATATGGTCTCGCTCTGTTACCCAGGCTACAGTGCCATGGCTTGATCACAGTTCATTGGAGTTTCAAATTCCTGGGCTCAAGTGGTGCTCTCAACTCAGCCTTCCCAAGTGGCTGGGACTACAGGCACATGCCCACCACACCTAATTTTTTTATTGTTTTGTAGAGACAGGGTCTCACTGTGTTATCCTGGCTGGTCTTGAACTCCTGGCTTTGTGATTCTCCTGCCTTGGCCTCCCAAAGGGTCAGTGATACAGGAGGGGAAGGCAGGGAAGTGCTGGGTAGAGAAGGGCGTGGTCCCTGGCTAGTGCTCCACCCCCAAGTCTGTGCCCACAGACCTAGGTAAGGACTGGCATTTCAGTTTTCATGCCTAAATGTTACATTTTCCAAGACCACCCTGGCTGGACGTTAAGAGGAATACACTGGCGGAAGAACACACAAGCGGCTGGACAGCGAGAGGAACATACTGGCAGACACCTGCAGATGCCAGCAGGCCATCTATGGTGGGACGACACAGAGTTTGGCCAAGAACGGCTAGACTTCAGGGGAAAACCACCTTCCCACTCTATCCCCCTTCGGGCTCCCCATCCATCTGCTGAGAGCTACTTCCACTATTCAATAAAACCTCACACTCATTCTCCAAGCCCACATTTGATCTGATTTTTCGGTACACCAAGGCAAGAACTCGGGATACAGAAAGCCCTCTCTCCGTCCGATACGGCAGAGGGTCTAATTGAGCTAACACAAGCCACCTACAGATGGCAAAACTAAAAGAGCACACTGTAACACACACCCACTGGGGCTTCAGGAGCTGTAAGCATTCATCCCTAGATGCTGCTGTGGGGTGGGAGCTCCACAACTTGTCCGTGAGCATGCTCCCATTAGAGGTTTGAGCAGCAGGACACTGAAGAGGCGAGCCACTACCCCTGCGAGGGGGACGAGGGAACTTTTCCTGCTTCACTGGGATTCCTGGTGTGAGTCACTGCACTCAGCCCAACCAAGAGTCCTAGTTTAACAACTGATTCAAACAATCAGTCCTTAAGAATTCTACTAGAGACAGCTTTGTTTCATTAGTGACTCAGACACATGACTGCCAAACCTTTAAAAGCTGCAAATAAAGCACATTCCTTCTCTAAACATTTTACAGAATTTCTATCTAAATAACTCAGAATACAAAATCTATACTCCTTTGGGAATAAAACAATTATAATATGGATTTAGGCCCTTTTAAGAGTTGGGTAGCTGGTTAGATAAAAGATAAGAAATACATCCTTTAGAACTGGGCTTAGTCTTGGTTTAAAACTTTCTTTCTTTCTTTTTTTTTTTTTTCTGAGGCAGGGTCTCACTCCATTATCCATTCTGGATTGCAGGGGCACAATCATGGCTCACTGCAGCCTCAACCTCCCCAGACTCAAGTGATCCTCCCACAGCAGGCTCCTGAGTAGCTGGTACTATAGGCACATGCCACCACACCCAGCTAATTTTTTGTACTTGTTGTAGACATGGGGTTTTGCCATGTTGCCCAGGCTGCTCTTGAGCTCCTGGGCTCAAGTGATGCACCTACCTAGCCTCCAAAGTGTTGAGATTACAGACGTGAGCCACCACACCCAACCATTGCTTTAAAACTTACTGCTGATCATGTACTCAGGAAAACACCAGAAGGATTATTAGTAAAAGCAAAAGTGTATTTTGATAGGTCAAAGTACAAAATCACTTAACATTCATAAGGCCAACTAAAATATTAAGTTCTTTGAAATCTAAGAAAGGAAGCTGATCCAAGAACTGAAATTCTTTGAGTGCCCATTGTCTTCTCCTAATTTCTTATTTTTATCTCCCATAGGCCAGCAGGAAAAAGAGCCAGCAATGGCAGTAAGATAACATTTGGAGACTTAGTTACCTGTAACTGTTCAGTGGCAATATGAATAAGAGTTTTAGGTTACGCATACCTAATCATATGTCTTAGGAATTAAAATGTTCACTTAATTTGGGACTAATACTTTACAGATGCTAAGTAAACATCCTATGAATAATAAAAACACTAATAGCAGTAGTAATTTGCTTGGTACTAAGTACTCTATACACACTATCTCATGTTATTCCTCATTACCCTCATGTCCACAAGGTGGACATTATTGTACTTTTTTTTTTTTTTTAAATAGATGAGCTTTAGAGATCTTAAGTAACTTTCCCCCTATTCCAGATCTACTGGCTTAGCAAGAATTCAAGAATCCATGATCATCTTATTATACTACATTTCCCATTACCATTTTGAAGGGAAAATTGTCATGCAGTATTCAGTCTGCGATTACTTTACTAACAAATCAAAGGGTGAACAGATAATAAATATATAGAGTATCTTATGTAGAGAAAATCCTATATTCAGTAAATATGAAACATTATTTCAACTGGAAAAGCAATTTATATTAATACATCAAAATACAAAGCTCTGCATTCAAAAGGCTAAGACTTTAATTTCTAATTCAGTATCAATAATTAGGTTACAACTTGAAATATCTTTTATAAATATTCTGTGTGTGTGTTGAAAAGAGTATGTATTTTGCAACTGTTATGTGCTTTGTTACATGTCTATTGCTTTGTTACATATATGTCTATTACATAAGACACATATGTAACAGACATTATTTGTATGGTTAAATCTTACATTTTTAAAATCTGCCTGATCAAAACTGACACAGGTATTAAAATTCTTCCGTTATCACAGAATCTTTTTCTGCTTTGTATTTTTTAAGCTACGTTACTAGGTAACGTACATACAGATTTAAAATTACGTTTTGTTGACAAACCTTTTCATTATAATAACTCTTTTTTTCTCCAGTAATGTCTTAGCTTACGATGTATTTTTTTCTAATCTTAATATAGCTATATTAGCATTCCTTTATGTGCTCTGCCTTTTTCTTATGTGACTTTTCATGATTCTACTTTCAAGGTTCATGTTTTCTCAATTTAAAACAGTTCTCATGTAAATAACATATAGTGGGATTTTGTTTTTATAGTCACTCTGACAACTTTTACCTTTCGTTAGGACCATACATAGACTCCATTTGTTTTTTTTTTGTTTGTTTTTTTGTTTTTTTTTTTTTTTAGACAGAGTCTTGCTCTGTCGCCCGGGCTGTAGTGCAGTGGCCGGATCTCAGCTCACTGCAAGCTCCGCCTCCTGGGTTTACGCCATTCTCCTGCCTCAGCCTCCTGAGTAGCTGGGACTACAGGCGCCCGCCACCTTGCCCGGCTAGTTGTTTTTTTTTTTATTTTTTAGTAGAGACGGGGTTTCACCGTGTTAGCCAGGATGGTCTCGATCTCCTGACCTCGTGATCCACCCGTCTCGGCCTCCCAAAGTGCTGGGATTACAGGCTTGAGCCACTGCGCCAGGCCCATTTGTTTTTAATATAGCTAACAATTTTCTAAAATTTTTTTTCTACCTTTATATTGACCTATTTGTCCTTCCTTTCCTTTTTCTCATTCCTTTCTTACCTTTTGTTGTAATTATATTTTCTTATCTCTTTTTACTTTTACTACTTTGTAAGTAGTTCTATAGTCCTTTTAATTCGAATGTCCATTTTGATTTCTTTTTTGGCTCTTCTGCTAGTTTGGAAGTCCTCCTTTATTTCCAACTTACAGAGTTTTTCCAGTTTTTTGTTTTGTTTTTGGAGGATCACAGAAGGTGATCTGCATACTAGCAATCCTCTGAAATTTGTTGAGGCAGCTAGGTTCTCTGGGAGGAAAGAAGGGTGCATAGGAACCTGGGTGTCACTGTGACAGACTGAAAAGGATCATGGTGGCCACCCTGTCTGTTACGCCCACCAGGCCCCTTCTTGCTTTATTCCAAGAATGTCTCCAGTTGATGATGACAGAGCCCAGAGCATGCCCACCATGTGGGATGACTTACCCCAGGCAAATGAGGTGCAGGGTAACAAGAGTTTTTTCTCTTACTTATTAAGGTATCTACATAATATCCTACATTTTGCCTCTTAGCCTGCAAAGTCTAAAATATTTACTATGTATCCCTTTACTGAAAAGGTTTGCTGACCTCTGCATTAGAAGATTGCTAGATTCACATTGTTAATTTAACCAACATTAAAACTAAGATGTTTAGTAACTTGCTCAAAGTGATAATTACTGGATGGTGCCAGAAACTCACTTGACCAGAACTTAAATCTCCTAACTCCAACTCCAAAACTTTTTAAAAACATGCCTAAGCTGTGATCACAGCTAAGAGAGTGCACATCTAACAGATGTATTATACTCTTGCCTGAAAAGAGTGTGTTCTAAAAGAATTAGGATGATCTGCAAAATAGTCATAGAGGGAGAATTCAATAGAATAAACCCAATAGTATGCCTCTAGTACTAAGATGCAAGACTCTTTGCCCATTAACTTAGAAATCTGCTATATGCTACAAGTTTGCATCCACCGTAGAGGTGGAGCTGTCTGGCTGTCACTTAAGGTATTAAGATCATTCAATTATCTCATTCCCATTCTCACCACTGGGCCCATTTGGATTCCATACTTAATCTTCTAATTTCGGAAGAGAGAGAACATAGTTTAAGAGAAAAAAAAATTCAAAGTTAGTAAGATCTATCTTTTGCCACTTGCTAGCAGTAGACTTCAGATTGGTCAGTTAAACATTGTGGACCTCAATTTTCAAAACTAAAAATCATCGTAATAATCTTTCAGCCACACAGGGATGTTCTAAATATTTATAACTATAAATGAGCACCAAAAAACTGTTAGAATAAATGCTTTCAGTAAAATTGCAGAATACAAAAATCAACAAACATGTCTATACACTTACAATGAACTATCAAAAAAGAAAAATTTAAAAAATCTCATTTACAACAGCATCAAAAAGAATAAGACATGTAAGAATAAATTTAATCAAGAACATGAATTATTTATACACTAAAAACTAAAAAACATTGATGAAAGAAATTCAAGAAGACACAAATAAGTGAAAAGATACCTGTGTTCAAGGACTGGAAGAATTATTATTATTAAAATATCCATACTACCAATGCAATCTACAGATTCAATGCAATCCCCATCAAAATTCCAATGGCATTTTTCACAGCTGGAAGTATCACAATTCCTGATTCCAAAGTATATTATTAATACAAAACTATAGTAATCAAAACAGTATGGTAATGGCATAAAAATGGACACACAGATCCACAGAACAGAAAGTCTGGAAATAAAACCACACATATAAGGTCAATTAATCTTTAACAAGGGTACCAAAAATACACTATGGGAAAAGGATAGTCTCTTCAATAAATGGTATTGGAAATATTGGCTATCCACATGCACACAAAATAAAAATGAACTCTTATCTTACACCATACACAAAAATTAATTCAAATGGATTAAAGACTTAAATGTAAGACATGAAACAATAAAATTCCTAAAAGTAAACATAGAGAAAAAAATTTTCTGACATTAGTCTTGGCAATGATTTTTTCAATAGGCTGCCAAAAGCACAGGAAACAAAAGCAAAAGTAAACAAATGAGACTACATCAAACTTAACAGCTTCTTCACAGCAAAGGAAACAACCAATAAAATGACAAGGCAATCTACAGAATGGGAGAAAAAAAAAATAAGGTACATCAAATGGCATAAACAAGATAACAGAAACAAAATTATATTAGCAACTGTATTAAAAGTAAACGAAATGCTTCAAATAAAAAGACCGAAAAAATCAAACTGCATTTTGTTTAAAAAAGATACATATAAAATGGAAGCATATGTGAAAGTTAAAGGTCAAGGACAAAATTGAGATATGTCACACAAATTCTAATAAAAAGGACAATGATGAAAATATGTTAAACATCAGACAAAACAGACATGAAATGAGGTTTAAAGAAAGGTTCACTTAATAATGATAAAATGCAGGCCCTGAGCTCATATCTCTTACAAGATTAACTGCTTGAGACCTGTATTATGAAGAGAAGAGACACAGAACAGGATGGACAGCCAAGGGATCCAGAAGTCTTCTGGGGAGAGTAAGTATTGCTAAAACCCAAGACAAGACGAATTCATTAGCCTTCCCAGTTTGGAAACAGGTAGAAATCTATAATAGACAGTAGACCTGAAATTTTAATGAATAGGAAGATATGTAGTAAAGAGTGAACACAGTCTTCTATTGCTAAGTATATTAACTTCAACCCTTTCTATTTTTCTGTGAGGGATTCATTTGCTAAAATAGGTTAGTAACAGCTATTTGAAAAATCATGCATTGAACTCTATTATTAAAGGCAGTTCTCCTTAGTACTTCTTTTAATACAGAAGAAAACATTAATTACCTTGTACTTTGCCACTGACATTTCCTTATATTTCTCATAACTGATACTTTCCTGTTAATTCAAACACTCACATATTTAGATTCTTTAATTGAAACTGTATGCTAAATTACTTTTTCTACAATTTTTTCAGAGAAAAACAAAAAATCTGTCTTTAATATAGTTAAGTTAGGGTCTTAAGAATATTTTCAGATGCCTTGCAGTTTGTTACTTTTAGCAGATTAGTTATAACAAATGTCCAAAGGCAGAAAGTTGGAACAAACAGGTCCTTGAAGTCACTTTCAGTTCTACCAGGATTCCATGGCTAAATTAATCATGTAAATTGTGCAAAGGATATAATATCACTTCAGCTGAAGATGTAGCAGCTAAAAGGCATTTCCAGAATATTAATAAGATGACTGATCAGTTTTTTTTACGGGTAGGGCTAATTTAGGAAAAGCTAATACATTAAAAGAACTAAATCTAAAAAAAGCAATTAAATTAGAACGTGATTTTTCACATTAAAAAAACTCATTTCAGTCTTTTGTTATTCAGATATTCAGGAGAATATCTATTACATAAAGCAGTGAACAGGTCAGGCGTAGTGGCTCACACCTGTAATCCCAGCACTTTGGGAGGTGGAGGCAGAGGCAGGTCGATCACTTGAGGCCAGGAGTTTTAGATCAGCCTGGTCAACATGGTGAAACCCCATCTCTACTAAAAATACAAAAATTATCCAGGCATGGTGGCGCGCGCCTGTAATCCCAGCTACTTGGGAGGTTGAGGCATGAGAAATGCTTGAACCCAGGGAGTGGAGGTTGCAGTGAGCTGAGATCGCACCACTGCACTCCAGCATGGGTGACAGAGCAAGACTCTGTCTCAAAAATAAAAATAAAAAAAAATAATAAAAAGGAGTGAACAAATGTACTAAATATTTAAAGGTACTTTCCCAGTTTATTAAAATTTTGCTAGAGTAAAATTGAAAACAAAATCAAGCACAAAGATTAATTAGTGGAGTCAACATTCTGAATCTCAAACGTATTAGTTTATTAACTTACTAAATGAAAACTTCTGGAAAAATACATATAAAACTTTAAAAATTATTTCTATACATGCATAAATAGCAGAATATTCACCTTCCTCTCTATTATCCAATCCTTAAATTAGCTAATTTTTATTTCCAACTACATATCCATGAAACTCTTAAGGACTTACTCTAGGTACTGTGCATTTTAAAATAAGGCTGGGCGCAGTGGCTCACATCTGTAATCCCAGCACACTGGGAGGCTGAGGCAGGCAGATTATCTGAGCTCAGGAGTTCGAGACCAGCCTGGCCAACAGGGCAAAATCCTGTCTTTACTAAAAATACAAAAAATTAGCCAGTCGTGGTGGCATGTGCCTGTAATCCCACCTATTCAGGAGGCTGAGGCAGGAGAATCGCTTGAACTTGGGAGGTGGAGGTTGCAGTGAGCCAAGATCATGCCACTGTACTCCACCCTGGGCAACAGAACGAGACTCTGTCTCATAAATAAATAATGAATAGGATCAGAAAAAATATTTATTTACTTCCTTGCTCCACTTTAAATGTTCATGACAATATGATGAACTCAAATCTCTAGGCTAGTATTAATACCTACATAGTCTGATATGGTCAGCGTGGACCTGACAAAAAGTCTCTAGACAGTGAGTACTCAGATTCATCGTGGTGTCTTAGTTTCATGTGTATAAATGTGTATGTATAAATAAGGGAGAGGTGGGGCAGAGCCTTTCCCATCTAACTGCCTGAGACCTGTACTATAAAGGAAAAAGACACAGAACAGGATGGGCAACCAAGGGATACAGGGGTCTTTGGGGGACAGTAAATATTGCTGAAAGCCAAGATAAGACAAATAGCCTTCTTAGTTTGGAAACTTGTAGAAATCCATAATGAGAGTACGCCTGACAATTTTAATGAATGGGAAGATAAACAGAATAGAGTTAACATAGTCTTCTATGGCTAAGTATATTAACTTTGACCCTTTTTATTCAGTGACACATCTGTGACTTAGAGAAAAGAGATACACAACAGTCATTCCTGTTGTTAGGTCCCCGAATGCAGGGAGTGATTTACACAAAGTCTCTAGTTCCAGCATGGAATAATAAATTGAAATACTTTGCAGTAAATAAATTAATGATTTAGAAGGATTTAATCTCTGTTGGAAAAAAAGCTCTGCAAATAATAATGGTAAAACATTCTGTAATCTTTCTTTAGCACTAATTTACAGAAAGCTGCTTGTTCAATTGAGCTTTGAATTACCATGGAACACATTTCAAGAACAAACACGAACAAACAGCCTAGACAGAGGGTTAGAAAAAAGATAAATACAGAAGAATTTCCCACACAGACAGGATGATGCATAGATTCATATTTGTTATTCTTTCCTGCTAAGTACAACTATAAATCCTGGAAATAATATAAGAGGCGACCAAAAGAGGACTCTGAAAGGTAGAAAGAAGTAGGTGGGCTGCTTACGGTCCCTAAGGCTACAGAAACAATATAGAGGGCGGGAGTCTTAGAATTCCCCACCCAAGAGCGAAAGGTGAACCAAGTCCAGCACTTCCCAATCCACAACTGAGCAACAAAAGGCTACCCGGGTAGGCTCATTCTTCCCCTGGATTAAAGAGGAATCCTGACGAAAGAACTGGCAATTCTATATCTAGCAAAACTATCCTTCATGAATAAAGTGGAAATAAAGACATGCTCGAACTAGGTAAAACTAGAGAATTTGTCACTAGCAGTTGATCTTCAAAGAAGAGCAAAAGGAAGTTCTTCAAACAAAAGAAAATAATAAAAGTGAAAGAACGAACAGTGGAAACAGCAGATTTCTGGATAAATACAAGAGAATATCTCCTCATGAGTTTTCTAAATCACATTTGATTAAACATTTTAACACCTTTTGATATGCAAGACAGTATCTGAAAAAGTGGGAAAGTTAAAGTATGGTTTCCATACTTCACTTCAAGTGGTAAAACACATATGCCTTATAAAACTAAGCAGGCAATTACCGTATTACCCTGCAATTGCACTTATGCATTTATCCCAGAGAACTGCATGTTCACATAAAAACCAGTACATAAATGTTCCCAACAGCTTTAATTGTAGTAGCCAAAAAACGGGAAAGAACCCAGATATCCTTCAACAGGTGAATGGTTAAACAAACTGTGGTACATCTACACCATAGAATACTCCTCAGTAATTAAAAGGAATGAACTATTAATACATGCAAAAATTGGGATGAATCTGAGGAATTATCCTGACTCAAAAAAGTTAATTCCCAAGTATTATATACTATATGATTATGCTTAAACAAATTCTTGAAATGACAAAATTCTAGAGATAGCAATTAGCAGTTAACAGGAATTGGGGAAGGCGAGGGAGACAGGAAGGTATGGTCATCAATGAGTAACACGGAGAATCCTTGTGATAATGGAACGGGTCTTGACTGTGGTGGTGAATTAACAAAACTATACACAGGATAAAATTTCATATAACCAAATATATACAGATGTACACAAAAGAATACATATAGAAGTAGGGAATATAGTAAAATATCACAACCAGGAAATTGACATTAATGCAATCAACTGATCTAATGAGATCAATCTAATGAGATCAGTAGATTGCATTAATGTCAATTTCCTGGTTGTGATATTTTACTATAGCTTTGCCAGATGTTACCATTGTGGAGAATCAGTAAAGGACACAAAGGAAGAGAGAGTACATATTATGTTTTACAACTGTGTGTGAATCCATAATTATCTCAAAAAAGCTTAATTAAAAAATAAAACACTAATAACGTACTCAAAATATAGATGACTTTGAGAAATACCTTGTAAACTTTCAGAATAAATTTTATCTCAAAATGTTTTAAGCAGCTATGAAGCTACAAAAATCTACTTATAAAAATAAAAACACTTTTTAACCCTTATTTGTAAGTATTTTTAAATCTTTCCTAAAGGCAGATGATTAGTTATGACTTGGGGCTCAGACGCAAGGAAGATTTGTAGCTACTGGTTTCATGCTGTGAGTCCATAAAGGTCCTTACAAAGTTGCCACAAACCTGTGACTAGTAAAACTTACTCCTTCCTCTATAGCAAAGGAAGATTATAGCAAAAGTATTACTATATAAATCCCAACCTGAGTGTTCTATTTTTCCAAATTCTTACTTTATATATGTTTTTGATGATAAAAGTTGTTTTTATTTGTTTTGGGGCTATAAAAGCCAACTGCACTTCAAATGTATTAAATATAAAATTTTCAACATAAAAATAATTGCACAATAAAATTCTGAGCTTGCCCATCAGGACTTGAAACTTTGGAGATCAATACCTCACTTAACAGATGAGGAAAGAGACATCATAAAAGGACAATTGGCATTATCAGTCCCTAGTCAGTCACCCACACAAATGAATGTTCCCAAATATTTAATCCACAAGTCCTAATGAAAAATAATACAACACATATGTCGTGCTAAAGGTTTACTGGAAAACATTTTAGAGCTGTAACAACAAATTTTAAATTAAGCACTCGTTTTAAGAATACTTAACATATTAAAAACATTTAGCCAAAATAATACTTCACATTGGGTGTTGATGATTAGAAAATGGTTTGCCAAGACTACTGCTACTGTGAATAAAGAACCCCAGTATGAGTCTATGTGCTTTTATCTTTTCTTCTGCTGTTTTTCAAAATTCCTGAGAACGACACCTATGTATTTTGGCATTCACTCCTTCCTTCAGGTTCTAGCAGAGGATATGGACAAAACGTGAGGGGCAGGGGTCAGGGAAAGACAGCTATAGGAACTAATTAGTACTATTAATGATCATGGTAATTAGTGGTATATGGACTGGAATTTATTATTGTATCCAGGCTCTATGACAGACATTGTGCATCCTCAGTTCTCACAAAAATCCTCCCATGATTACTATAAATAAATCTCTCTTTTCCAGATGAGGACACCACCTCAGAGAGGTTAGTAAATTGCTCAAGGTCACAAAGCTAACGATGGTTAAGAACAGCACTGGGTTTGAATACTATCTGAATCCAAAGCCCATATTCCTTATACTACCCCAAACAAGGAGCTGTAGAATACAAAGAGATAATTTTGTTGGAAGAGATTAGGAAAGCTTTATGGAAGAAGGAAATGACAACTCCAGCTTGCATTCTATAGTGAAGGCGATAACTATTAGTATGCTGGAGAAGTAAGAAACCCAGGAGAGCAGGCAATGCAAGTAAAACAAAGAAAAAGCTTTAAATGAAATTGTAGCAATAAGGACAAAGAAGTATCTCAATACAGTATAGGCAAACGTCCTGCCACAGGGATATAGAATAACCTTGAGAAGTAACAATTAACAATACTGTGAACAAAATTGTTAGATGTGTGAGTTTGATGTCACAAAAGTAAAACATTAATGTGGAACTGATTTAACCTAATGACAGGTTAATTTTTCATAAGTCAGATTATATATTACATTAAACATTAAATTGCTGTTTTTAAGGTTTAACTTTTAAAAGGTAAATATTGGCCAAGGACGGTGGCTCACACCTGTAACCTCAGCACTTTGGGAGGCCGAGGCAGGCGGATCACTTGAGGTCAGGAGTTCAAGACCAGCCTGGCCAACATGGTAAAACCCCAGGTCTATTAAAAATACAAAAATTAGCTGGGTGTGGTGGTGCGTGCCTGTAGGCCCAGCTACTTGGGAGGCTGAAGCAGGAGAATCACTTGAACCTGGGAGACAGAGGTTGTAGTGAGCAGACTGTGCCACTGCACTCCCACCTGGACGACAGAGTAAGACTCTGTCTCAAAAAAAAAAAAAAAAAAAAAAAAAAAAAAAAAAAAAAAAGTAAATTTAAGGTTGGGGGAAAGCATGATTTCTTAAATTCAGAAACTTTTAGATTACATTGAAGATGGTATCCCAAAGCAGTTTCTTTACAAAAACATTCACAACTACAACTCATAAAATATTAAAATACATTAAAAGCAAGGGTAATGAAAGGTCTTTTTCTGAAACCCTAGAATCATTTTCAAGCAAAGTCATATTAATTATTTAGGTAAATTTAAATTTTGTGGGAAAATTATAGCTCCCTTTCTGGGTTTCTACACCCTATGAAGATATATTCTATTGTCAGGAATGTTCAGATTTTAGGGGATTATATACTGCTTTCCACAGCTGCTTTTCTTGTCCATTTTGTCAAGCTCAAAGTCAAATGAATAAAACTCAAATGAACAAAAAAGTAGCCTAGGGAGTGGGTTCTCTTTTTCAAAGTCAGGATTTAGATTTCATGTTAGAAAATACAGAACAAAGTTTTGGTTTTGTTTTTAAAAAATTATATTAAAAGTCAGTGGTTTTACTACTAAGTTTTTAGTCATGTTTTCCACTGATGTTTTTCCTCAAAATAAAAATTGTTATTTTGTCCTCCTCAGTTTAAACAAATCCCCTAAAAATTGGAAGCATCCTGTTATCAAAGAGAATAGTACTTCCCTAGCTTTCACACATTAGCAGCATTCTGACACTGCTTAACGTATGTTATTTCACCTTAGCTTAAAATAATCAATCTATGTGACTCATAAGCCACAGTATATATTCCTTTTCCTTTGACTAGGTCTTACATTGTGACTGAGGCATTCACAAGAAAAATGAAAAATGAAAATCTCTTTATGTGTACAATATTTGTAGATTTACATCTTAAATGGGGTTATACGATATTTGTTTAATCTTTGCTCTGTGTACTATTATGTCCTTTGTTCTCATCTGTGTAGGGGATGAGCTGATTATTTATGTCATAACAATAGGAGTTCATGTACCACAGTGAGGATTTTTTTTTCCTTAATCTGAGAGGCAGCCACTAACAAGCTTCAGCTGGAAATGCTTGATGTAAAAACAGTGTGAACCTGTTCTTGGGCTAATAAACTGTTCTTTCTGCCAACAAAAGAAAATCAATTTACAACTGTAATTAATTTTTAACATGCTCATTATTTTTATACGTTCACAGGTTGTTATATGTCCACTGACTTATGAAATATCCTATCCTGCTTGTCCTGGAGGAGCTTCACAATCTGAAACATACTAAATTATTTAAATAAACGAACTTAACACATGAAATGTCAGTGTATGAGTTCCACACAACCCAACAAGCACCACATTTGATCTGAATCAGGAGACTTGACGGTTCATGGCATATATCAAGAGAGCTCAACTGACATTTTTACACACACAAAGCAGAGGTGGTAAATGCAGCACAGGGCAGAAATAGGCAAATATCATCAAAGCAGTTCAACTTTAAATCACCACCATGATTTTTCATTTCAAAAAAAAAAAAAAAGGAGAGTGGTTTGCTAGTCTTCAAATAGGCTCAGATAAACAAAAAGTAGCATGTATGTTTATACATAGAGCAACTGAAGATAAAGCCTCTAATCTCTGGAACTTTTTAGCATGCAAACTGACTGCAAATCTTGAGCAACCACAAAGACCATAACTACATGTAAGGAGAATGGGAGGTCATTCAATGAATGACTCTCATGTTCATGGATGGCATTGTGCAAGAGATACAAAAATGAACAGACATCGTCTATGCCCTCAAACATCAGGGTAGTTGGAGACAAACACATAAAACGGAAATGACATAAAATGAGTGCTATGTTAGTATTATAATATGCATAAACATAATTATCTGATTATAGAGAAGAAAATGAACTAAAAGGGAGGGAGGCAAAGTGCAGATTCATTGAGAAATGACATTTGGGAGATGGACCATGATGCGTAAAAAGAGAGTTCGATAGTTGTAAGGGGAGAGTATATGCAACAATATAAAAACATTTAAAGTTAGTGTGTTTTCAGAGAGGAAACAGCTTATTGTGAATGGTATATACGGTGAATGAAGGAAGGGGTAGAAATTGGGGCCAAATTATGAAGGACCTTGAAATAAATGCTACTGAATGTAGACTTGGTTCTGTAGATAATGTAACTCATCAAAAAAAGTGTAACCAGAAAAGAAAGACTACATTTATTTTTCAAGATTTATGCCGATGACTGTATGGATGATGAACAAGCAAGTGCCTAGTGACAAGGAGAACAGATAGAAAGCTGGTGCAACTGCCTAATAAGGAAGCTACCAATTTAAGGTAATATCAGTGAGGGTGGAAAAAAAGGAATATGTTTAAGAGACATTTGTATTTAGGAGGAAAAATAGACTGGACTTGACCAAGTAAATGAAGGGGAGAAAATGAGATGGTTCAGAGATAATTTCTCCATTTAGCTAAACTAAAAACCAGAAACTGTATATTATCTTGGTTTTTCTAGCACCTAATAATGTGTATACTACATGGTAGGTGCTTAGTAATGGATGAATTAATAAATGGTTAGTTTTGAAATCTAGGTAAGGCTGAAAACCCAGGGAAAGATTTAGGGAATGATTTGGTTTGGGGCACACCAGTGTGTGACATATATGGGTCATCTAGGTACAGTCCAGCTTCAGCTGGCAATTTGGATGGAGAACTAGAGAATAAGTGCTAGAAATATGTATTTCAAAAGCCACCAACATACACACAGCATTTAACCCCAAGGGAGTAGATAAGACAGCTCTGGGTAAACCTAGTTCCCTTTCTTGTTAACTATGGAGGCATGATTACTTTTGATTCTAAGAATTCAATTAACCACCACCATTCAGAGTGACCAAAGGTGAGGGAGCACTCATGTTCTAAAGACTACCTGGGCCTACGAACCCTAATTTTTCATGGAGGAGAAAAGATAAAGACTTCTCTGCAGCACCAGCTACTGTAGTATGTCTATAGATGGGCAGGTGTGGCCAGTCTCCTTCAAAAATCTCCAATTCATTGTGTGCTGACAAGGAATCAAGACAATTTCTTACCGGAAACCCTCTTTAAGCACCAACATGTCTTTTAATCATCTTCTATAGATTTTGTTTTTTTGGCGGGGTGGAGTCTTGCTCTATCACCCAGGCTGGAATGCAGTGGTGCAATCAGCCCACTGCAGTCTTGACCTCCTGACTCAAGTGATCCTCCCACCTCAGCCTTCAGAGTGGCTGGGATTACAATCGCGCACCACCACACACAGCTAATTTATTTATTGTAGATACAGGATCTCACTATGTTGTTGCCCAGGCAGGTCTCGAACTCCTGGGCGCAAATGATCCTCCTATCCCAGTTTCCCAAAGTGCTAGGATTACAGGCATGAGCCATTGTGCCCAGCCAGAAGTATTTTTAAAAGTACCACACATTTCCATAATGAAGATTTTTTTCTAAATCATTTATCTCCTAATCTGTTCCTATTAAAACTCTTCTCATTTAAACAATCTAGTCATTAAGTTCTATCTAATGCACAAATTTGCCTATACAGCCACTATATATTAGTAGTATGGAATCTCTTAAACATGCATTTGCAAACACATATCCATACAAACTTTTTTGTGTGTTGTCAGCTAAAAATCTGCCAAGTTAAATAAAATTTATTGGGGTTTAATATATTTTCCCCAAAAATGTGAATAAAGGATATACATTTAGTAAACTTATTGGAAGTAACACTAAGCTTTGAGAAAGGTAATTATAAAATATTACCCACAAAAATAAAGTACTAATGTATTATTTTATACAAGAGTAGAAAGCATAATTTATGCAAATTTTTAAACCCCTTAGGCAGTTTTTTACATGTCACCCTTAGGCACTGGTTTCATTTTTCTAGAGTTCAGTAAAAATGCCTACTGCTGGACTGATACGTTCACAAAGGCAAAGAGATTACACTAAGAAATTTAACAGCAGATTTAGAGAAGATGAGACAATAGCAGGGGAAAACACCATTCTTTTACAGATGAGAACAAGAAAAACAAACAATCTTTCATCCCTGGGCAGTAAAATAAAATATGCTGTGCTTTTTAGTATCCTTGGTAATAATTAATATTGGTATTCCTTACAACAGTAGTACAGCTAGTAAAAATCACAGGTTAACTTCACTCTTTGCAAACATGAAACATCCCAAAACAGTTTTTTAAAAAATCTCCTGAAGTAGGCATCTACGCAGAGTGGTCTGATGGCAGAACAGTAATATGTCCACACCAGGGGTAGTAGTGTTTGAGAATCTCATTTACCGCACCAGTGGAGACTGAGCATCACGGCGGTGACGCTCTTAGCATCTAGAAAAGAGCCGGCTTCTATCAAACGGCATCCCTGCTGACCTATTCATCAGCGAAGTAGGCATTAAGTAAGGCTCCTTTACCATCCTTGGAATGGAATGCCTCACAATCTCAGTTGTTGTTAAGAAAAAAACATAGTAAGATTATTAGGAAATGTTAGCATTCAAGCTATTTTCTATGATTTACATAATTTACCTTAATAGCATCAAGTATTACAGTCAAATATTACAGAAACACTGGAATGTTCGTACAGGACAAACGAAATGCAGAGAAATTGCAAAGGAAGAGCTCTTCACATTTCTAATACTTTAGTATCCATGGAATTTTAAGGAAAACTGTCACTTTTAGTCACCAAGTTTAATGTCTATAAAGATAATGCCCACACTGAAATCAATTTATATAAATATCTTACAGCTAGATTTTAGGATGTTACTCTTTATGTTTATAAGATTCAAATTGTCATCTGATTAATAAATAGATTAGACATTTTTATCTACTAGATTTCTAGTGTTATCTGACTAGCGTTTCATGAATATAGCTACTTTTTGTAGAAATATAAACAAAATGTTATGTAATATGCAAATTAACTTTCAAGGTAAAGACATTTGATAATGATAAAGTCTTCATAAAATTCATTTAAAGTGCTTTTGGTTAAAAATCTATAAAAGTAGTTTGAAATAATGTATATTAAAAAAGGACATGAGTACAATTTTCTATTATGAATATTTCAAATATAGCCATGTAACTTTTTAAGAAAAGCTACTCAGACTGTATATACTAGACCATATATAAAATATTGATTACTTGTCCATAACTTAAGTTCCAAGTCTTGAGATTGTCTGACACCAACGTCATAACTAAATTTAATTGGGTATTAACAAAATTTAGTTATAAATATCAAACAATCATTGCTTCAAACACTAAGTTCAAGACATGTCAGAAGGAAATATTCAACAAACAGGTTTGTTATGACTCAGTAGAAGACACTTAAATATCTAAGTTATCAAATATTAAGAACTACTTAAGTAAAAACTATTCACTTTAAGTACTTATTAGTATTCACTTTAAGTATTTAAGTATTAGTTCCTTCAGCATATATATGTCCTCACAGTAAATACATATATACACCATTAATTCTAAACGTATAAAATAGAATCTGGTGGCTGTACCAGTACAAATGAAGGGCTGTGGAATCCACAGACACATCTTCATTTCTGTATTCTCTTTATCCAAGATAATGTCTGAAACATAGTAGACACTTAGTAAATATTTGTTAAATGAAATTTTAAGCAGAGAAAGATACATTTAATTCCAACCATGGAAAAAAAATAAATACTGACCTTGAACTTCAAATGTGAATTAGATTAAAATATTTTTATTTATAAATGTTTTAGAATTAAATAAAAATTAACAACATCTCCTCTTTAGAAAACTGAAAACTAGGCCGGGCGCGGTGGCTCAAGCCTGTAATCCCAGCACTTTGGGAGGCCGAGACGGGCGGATCACGAGGTCAGGAGATCGAGAACAGCCTGGCTAACACGGTGAAACCCTGTCTCTACCAAAAAAATACAAAAAAACTAGCCGGGTGAGGTGGCGGGCGCCTGTAGTCCCAGCTACTTGGGAGGCTGAGGCAGGAGAATGGCGTAGACCCGGGAGATGGAGCTTGCAGTGAGCTGAGATCTGGCCACTGCACTCCAGCCTGGGCGACACAGCAAGACTCTGTCTCAAAAAAAAAAAAAAAAAAAAAGAAAACTGAAAACTATATAAATTTACCACATATCTACCTGTATCTGAAGAAATATGCCAAAATCTATTCTTGGCGTAATAAAACGTTAGCTACCTTAACAAGTACAGTATAGCAAAAACATCTTCCTACAGTTATGGTGAATTACAGATGAAGTATTTGCAAAAAAAATTTTCATAGATAAAACAACTAAATTATTCTGCTTTCTGGTTGATGATAAATTCATTTGGGAAAAACAATTGGTTTGGACATATCCTATATATCTTATAAAACAACACCTAAATGAGTAGTAAGGTTGTCTAAATGCTATTACAATAAATAAAACCTCTGTAAGAAACGATTGTTGACTAATGACCAAAAAGTTAAATTGATGTAACAAATAGCTCCAAGTGTATCCATAGTATCATGACATGAGTTCATAAGCAGAAAAGGTACAAACAGAAAAAACATATATTTGTATATTAAACTATGCTATGAAATGTTTATGTTCTTATACATGAAAATAAATTTGAAAAGACTCTAAATTTTTTATTATGTACAACTAAGTATGAAACCACTCAGAAATTAGGTATTAATTATGGAAAAATGCAACTTGTCAATATGGTACACAGAACTGTTTTTTAAAAAGAACTATGCTCATTTTCTTATCTTTCAGCTGTTTCTTGGTATAAATGATATCTCTGACAATCTTAAAGAACTGTACTCCTATTGCTCTTAGCTAACTCAACAGTATTGGGGTGGAGGAGGTAAGAATGAGTAAGAAAAGATATAGAACTATAAAAAGAATGAAACAGATAATTCAGAAATTCCCCATAGTTTTTTCTTTTAAGAAAAAAAGATAAAATTAAAAAGCATAACCCGGCTTTAATATATTTCTGGAAAAAAAGACAATAGTATTTCTTTAAAAGCTGACAAATGGTCTTCAAAACCGTATCTGATCAAATTAAAAATTTAGAAAGAATACCTAAAAACTTTACCCACTTACTGCATGTATTCCATTCTATCTTATGATGAGAGCAGAAAGGAAAGGAGAAAAGAATAAATACCAGAATTAATGCTTTGTCACCCACGAAGTTCAGGCATATATAGAAGGGCTACATTTATCTTATTGGAATGAAAAATTTAAAAATGACCCAAGATAATGACTGCAAAGTTGTACTAAAGGTAAAAACCAGGTAAGATTAAAATAATAATCTGAAAAAAAAATTTTAAGTCATATTTAAGTTCAATAAATCTGAACATTAACATAAAATGTTAAATGTGCTACTATTCTCTTTACTTACTTGGGAGACTAAAGAGTTAATGAATAGAATTTTATTTAAAATTCAATAGAGAATTAAAAAATTCAGAATAATGTCAACTACAATACAATATTGCTGCTAGTACTATTATAAATTTATTATTCTCAACCAGAATTTTAATAAACTTTAAAGAGTCCTTGAGTTACTATTTTTATAACTTTATTATAGAATAGATTAGATTTAAATGAAATACAATGGAAATAAACTTTTGCTTCAGGAGAATTCTGAATGTCTCTATCATACATGATCAATTTATACACGAAAGAAGTTTAAACAATTATTTAAGCACTAAATCCAGATATAAAAATAACATATCACTATAAAATAAATCCTTAAAACCGGTGAATACAAAAATAAATATATGACCATCTCATATAGACACATTATAACTAATAAAAAGCAATTTACTTCCAGGTACAAAATATAATTCACTGCCAATTTTATTTACATTTTCATAAAAGTGTAAATACACACATATGTGTGTATAATTACATTTTTCAGCAATTTTATTTCCATTCAAATGACTCCGTGTGTTAACACATTTCTCTAGATGTCAGAGACAGTATTAACAGGTAAAAGGTCTGTTTGTCTGGCTCATCTTAAAGCTAGACTGCCAAAACACTGCCATCTAGTGTTCGTACCAAATAAGCACTTTCAAAACAAATGTGTTTCTGTTTTTCACTTAAAAAATTAAGCGTATGTAGGTTAAATATAAACTAACATTCCCATGGTTAAGAGTATAATTTTGATAGAAGAATAAAAGGAGAAAGAAGAAAAATAGAAAAGGTCACTGGGAGTCAATGGGAAGAAGAAAATACAAGGCATGTGGGAGAAATACTCTTTGGATGAGAGTCCTGCCACATTTTGTTCTTGAACACAATACATATGTTATTAGATTTTCTTGGATACTTTACTGACCAAGCAAAAGTAAAGATCAACTCCTTAGAACTAGTTGCATCTATCCCTATGTACTCCCAGACCCTTTGTATACCCAATGAGAATAACTAAGATCGTGTTCCTAAATGACTTGCTATTAAATTAACCTAAATTCATGTATAACAATACTTTAAATATACAAATTTATCGTTTTGATTACAAAATGTTAATTAGAAGAGATAAAGAATAAAAAAATCAGCAACTACAATTGTCAAGTTTGAAAAAAATTTAACTTCACTAACAGACAAAGATGCATTTTGGGCCAAGTTGTTTTCTTAATTATGTAATATTACTCACACTGCTATAACCACGAAGACTGCTGACATTGTTCATCACAGTCAAAGGCTCAGAGCAGCTAGTAAATCTCTAAACCAGAAGCCTCCCATTGTTTTTAATTGCTATATTTTTTCCCCAGAGGATAAAACTGCTGAAGAGTTTATTTCTAAAAACAGAAAATGCTCTATGAATGTAACGTACAATGTGTAAGGTACCAATAGTAAGGTGTGACATGTGGTGGCAGTAGTGTTACCATGACTGCTACTGCTAAAATCACAACTACAATGACTACTACTACTACAATATAACGCCATTCAATTCCAACCAAACCAGGGTGACAGTTCACAAGGTCACATACTTTTCTTCGGATACCTTTCTTCAGATCATATTAACCTTTCTTTCTGAATCTCTAACCTAAACTCTATCCTTTGGAAATAAGGTATCAGTTGATTATAAGCTACTATTTCTCTATTTACCCATTTACACATTTCTGTGTAATAAACATGTATCACTAATGTAAATTAGAAATATTTAAAAAACAAAAACTTCTACTCATTCTCCACAGCCAAGCCTCATTTTTCATCTTCTATGAATTCTTTCATCCTGCCCAATCTAGAAGTGATCTCTTTCTGCTCTAAACTCCTCAGGAGCACTATCTAGCATTCATTTACAGCCTTAAGAAAGTATTTTTATGTATACATTTTAATGCCCTAGAATAAATTATAAGCTCATTGAAAGAAAAAACATGTACTATCCTTCATTGTGCCCCTCACACAGGTAATTTGTGGGCACCTGAGAAGTACAATCACATGTGATGCAAACATGTCTCTGCTCTGTTCAAAAGCACTGTCTGTCTCACTTCCCTAGGCTTTACATCTCACAGGTTTACTCATTGCATCATATTGCAAAAGTTGTTTAATCTCTCCGACCTAACGTAAGGCTCCATTGCTTATAATAAAGACCTGATAATTCAAAATACCTGCTAATCTAGAGTTACTGCACCAGTAAACACAAAACAAAAAATTCCTATGTTGTATCAAGTAAAAAGCTATTAATAAAATGTAAAGTTTGATTAAAAACCAATTTCAGACCAAGCTTTTTAAAAATATATATGGGAAAAATCCCCGTAACTTTTTAAAAGTTATCAGCTTTAGTGATCTACCTACCTGTCTAGCTAGCTATCTACCTATCTAGCTAGCTACTTATGTAGCCTAGTAACTGAGTGAACTGAGTTTCTTCAAGAACACTATAAATGCAGATACAATTTTCTATACATGCAGACATTTATAAAAACTATCTAAATTCGGCCGGGCGCAGTGGCTCAAGCCTGTAATCCCAGCACTTTGGGAGGCCGAGACGGGCGGATCACGAAGTCAGGAGATCGAGACCATCCTGGCTAACCCGGTGAAACCCCGTCTCTACTAAAAATATACAAAAAACTAGCCAGGTGAGGTGGCGGGCGCCTGTAGTCCCAGCTACTTGGGAGGCTGAGGCAGGAGAATGGCGTAAACCCGGGAGGCGGAGCTTGCAGTGAGCTGAGATCCGGCCACTGCACTCCAGCCTGGGAGAGAGAGCGAGACTCTGTCTCAAAAAAAAAAAAAAAAAAAAAAACCTATCTAAATTCAATGTTGAGAAAATTGAGACTATATTTGTTACTCAAACTCTTCTCTAAAAGAAAAATTAAAAGTTACCAGCACACATTAGATTACAAAGTCTGACAGCTATTCTGGGGCCAGATTTATTCAGTGAATTAATTAAAATGTAAATATTATTTACATATTTCTCAACCTAAAAATGCATAGAGAAAACAAAATACTCACTGCAATATCTGACATGACTTTGCTTTTAAATAAATACTAGTTACATCATTTCGCTTTTTCTTCTATCCACTTGTACCATGTGCTAAGCATTGTTTTTCTGGATCATTTAAGAAATCTATTATAATTTTAATAAATTGTTTTTTCTTAAAATATCAACTAAAAAACAAACCGTAACTACTTGTTTTTTTTAAAAGTCATATTTTCTATTTTTATGCTTTTGCTGCCACCTAGTGAAATTCTGAGAACTTAATTATTCTGGAAAATTGCATTTTTTAATAAAAGCACATCTATCTGCAAAGTACATAGATGAGGAATAAGGACGTTGTAGATTACTCTCTTACAAAAATTTTTTTAAATTTTATTTTCATTAAATTACAATTCATCAACTTAGTCATCAAGCCACTTGTTTAATTAGCAAGATAATTATGATCATTTAATTTTAAAAATTCCTTTATTGAAAAAGAGCCAAATTAAATTATTTGCCATGAGGTTATACTTGTAAACATGTACAAATTTAGTGACAGTGATACCCCCAAATATTCTATAGACGTAATTTTCAATTACTTACCAAAAACATGGTTCATTATATAGTTAAAACAATAACATATACGGAACAAAACTGTGAACACCTGGAATTCTATCAACTCTACTTTCTGAAGAATCCCACAAAGATGACAGATAATAACCTATGATTAAGCTTACCTGGGAAAAAATATTTGCTGTTGGAGCAACTCTGCTGTCCACGATACTGTATAATATTGCTAATAATCTGTCTAGTGGAAATGGTTTTGGTCCAAGGAGATGATTGCTCGTCTATATAAAACAAAACAAAAACATGGATTTTCTTCTTATACCAGAGCACTCACTTTCTATACTACAAAACCGGCAGTAACAATGTATTTATGTTTTTTATAGTTCCCCTAAAAATGCTAACAAATCTAACCTGCAATCTGTAAGTTAAAAGTTTACCTGATACGATCATGATTTATCCTTTTTTTAAGTTTGTTTTGTTTAGAGACAAGGTCCGCTGTCACCCAGGCTGGAAAGCAGTGGCAGCACAATCATGGCTCACTACAGCCTTGAATTCCTGGGCTCAAGCCATCCTCCCACTTTAGTCTCTCTTCTTGAGTAGCTAGGACTCTAGGCACACACCGCAATGTTGGGTATTTTTACAAATTATTTTGTAAAGACAGGGTCTCACTATGTTGCCCAGACTGGTCTTAAACTCCTGGCCTCAAGCAATCCTCCCCACGTTGGCCTCCCAAAGTGCTAGAATTACAGGCCTGAGCCACCATACTCAGCCATGATTTATCTTCTAACATATTCCTCAAGATTTCTGACTTAGTATCAACAAATATTAACTGAAGAACTCACAGTCATCCGGTCTAGTCCTAAATATGCCTTTGCTGTTATAACCAGGTGTTGAGTGATTTCGCCAAATCCAAGATAATAACCAAACCAGATTCCTAAATCGTAGACTAGAGCTAACTACTTATTTCTCACAATCCCTCTTTGTACCACTGCCAGGAAAATTTATTTGTTCAACATTAGTAGCTCTAAAAGGATCAATTACAGTAAGTCGTAGCTTAACTTAGAAAACTAATAAAATACTTTATAAAGCAAATGAGCTATCAGCCTAAAACAATGTAGAATTAAAAAAAATTTTTCAAGATTGTAAAATGTTCATACTTGTATATGAACTCATATAGTATAATTCATGTCATCAGAAATGAGACAATGCTCAAGTTCCATTCTATTAGCAGATAATTTTAATAGTCAATAAATATTTATTTCCTTTTTTGAGACAGAGCCTCACTCTGTCACCCAGGCTGGAGTACGGTGACATGATCTTGGCTCACTGAAAACTCCACCTCCCAGGTTCAAGTGATTCTCATACCTCAGCCACCCAAGTAGCTGGGATTACAGGCATGCACTACCACACATGGCTAACTTTTGTATATTTAGTTTTGCCACGTAGGACAGGCTAGTCTCGAACTCCTGACCTGAAGTAATCCGCACACCTTAGCCTCCCAAAGTGCTAGAATTACAGGCGTGCGCCTGTGCACCCAGCCACAGTTAAGTACTTTATATTAGCAATGGCAAATAAAATTGGAAACTATATTTACATGCATGGGAGTAACTATTTATTTAAAATAAGAATGAATGTAAAGAAGAATACCTACTCAGAATTATACAATGAAGTTTTTAACCTCAGTTAGAAATTATTTTCCAGGTCTTAAATTTTGTATGCTTTTGTTATTAAATATTTCAAATATATAAAAGTGTACAGAAGTGAATATAATGAATACCAATGGACTCACCACTCAATTTTATCAAATATACTGCGCAATACATGCAGAGAAATAAAACATTAGATCACATTACAGATAAGCTGAAGCTTCCTTGAACCCTCTCCCATCCTATTCTCCCTTTCCTTCTCTAGAAAAATTCCACTATCTAGAATTTGATGTATTCTCATGAAGGTTTTATACTACTGCATATGTATCCACAAACAATATATAGCATTGTTTGCATGGTTTAAAATTTTATATAAATGATATCATTTTGAACATACCTCTCTACCAATTGCTTTCTGAGATTTATCCATATAGATACATGTAGCTCTAGTTCATTTTTAAATTACCTTACAGAATTCCATTTTACGACTACTTAAAAAAGATTCATTATTATTACAAATAATCCTGTGCCTGATAATCCTGTACATTTCTCCTTGTGCAAATGTGTGTTTCTCTAAGTAGGACTGCTGGATTAAAGTACAAGGCAGAGTCAGTGTTTGCCAACACTGTTTCTTCTCTGACACACAAGAAGACTCCATTTCTCAGTCTCTTGTGCAGTTAGATAGAGGTCATGTAACTGGGTTCTGCTGGGCCAATGAAATATGAATAGAAGTGATGTAAGCTACTTCCAAGCCTGGTCTTGCACCTTCCTTCCCTTTAGTGGCAACTTCAGAAGCCAAAATGTTTCACTTCATATCACTGTAAGATGAAAGAGGGCTACTCAATTCATATTCAGTTATGCTGTAAGCAACATAAAAACTTCTGTTGTATAAAGCCACCATGGGTTTGGGGGTTTTGTTTGTTTGTTTGAGACAGAGTCTCGCTCTGTCGCCCAGGCTGGAGTGCAGTGGCGTGATCTCAGCTCACTGCAAGCTACGCCTCGCAGGTTCATGCCATTCTCCCGCCTCAGCCTCCCGAGCAGCTGGGACTACAGGCGCCCGCCATCATGCCCGGCTAATTTTTGTTTTTGTATTTTTAGTAGAGATGGGGTTTCACCATGTTAGCCAGGATGGTCTCGATCTCCTGACCTCGTGATCCACCCGCCTTGGCCTCCCAAACTGCTGGGATTACAGGCATGAGCCACTGTGCCTGGGCGAGGTTTGCTTTTTACTACAAGCATAACCAGTCTATCCTAATATTAACATATTAACTTCAGCAGATATTGTCAACCTGCAGAATACGCAGACTCTCACTCTTCTACATTATCACCAGCACTTGAAATCACAGACTTTTTTAGTTTTGTCAAACCAAGAGAATGAAATATCTCACTGTTGTTTTAACTTTTTCTCTCATTAGTGAATAAGGCTGATAATCATGTCATGATTATTAGACATTCAGGTTCCTTATTGTATCATTTATCCATTTTGCTATTGAATTTTTGTCTTTTTCTTATTGGTTTGTAATGAGTCTTTAAAAATTCGAGACATTAGGTCAGACATGGTAGCTCATGCCTGTAATCCCAGGAGTTTGGAAGGCTGAGAGGAGTGGATCATTTGAGACCAGCCTCGAACTCCTGGGCTTAGATGAGTCTTGGGTGAAACCCTGTCTCTACAAAAATTAGCCAGGCATGGTGGTGTGTGCCTGTAGTCCCAGCTACTAGGGAGGCTGAGATAGGAGGATCACTTAAGCCCAGGAGGTTGAGGCTGCAGTGAGCTATGATCACGCCACTGCACTGCAGCATGGGTGACAGAGTGAGATCCTGCCTCAAAAACGGATAAATAATAAAAATTCTAAAGGTTAACCATTTGTCTGTTGTAGGAGTTCAAGAACAGTGGTAAACATCATCATAGGCTCTGGAGTCAGGAAGTCCTGGAATTGAGCAAAACTGCCTCTAAGAATAAGGGAAACAAAATTTGCAGTTTCTATAGTGCAGAGTTTATAGTTCAAAATTCTCCATTTTCTGACAAGAGAAGCAACAGTGGTTTGGACATACAAAGTGGAAGAAATGATCTGAATGGTCTAAATGCTGCTTTCACCAGTTTCAACCTTGCCTGACCCCCCCTTCAAAAGTACTTAGTGCTTCTAATCCCTAAACTTTTTCCAGATTCCTAAGGCCAAATCAGCTAAGTTTGAGGCTTAGGTTTTAGCGTTTTCTCCAATCTGCTTAGTCACCTCAATATCTACCTACCATGCAATTCCAATTTCCGGGGATCTCTCATCTGCTTAGTATTTATGAGTTTACCTTTTTTATTTCTTCAATGTCATTGTCATGGGTGCTTCAAAGGGGAAAGAAAAGAGGAAAATGCCTGTATTCAATTGGCTGTATTTAACTAAATAATCCAGGGTAAACTGCTTCATCTACTAAAACACTAAAAAAACTTTGTCAACTCAGTTTTAATCTCCAGCACCAGCTCACTAAAATGTGCCTTCAAACACTGTATTCAACATAACAGTACATATACTGTTTTGTACAGTATATGTACAAAAACGGTACATATACTGTACCGTTACAGTATAACGGTACCATATCAACACAAATAAGTTCCTATATTCAAATGACAAATACAATTACAGATGTATCTATTCCCTATATTATCTTCATTTCTTAAGTTTCTTCCATTAGAGAAATTAAAATATAAATACCTTTTCGTGTTTTTTTAGAAAGTTGGTTTTCTTGATTTTTCCATGATGCTGCAATTAAGGAAAATAAATTTTAAGTTGAAAAGATAGTATTCCACAAAACCAGAAAACATTATTTATTTAAAACATGGCACACATAATACTAATCTATATATCTTAGGTTTCTAAATAATTATTCTTCTTATCACCTTGTATATATATTAGACTTCAACATATTTTAGGCCAATTTCATTTAGACTTGGATTGGATGTAAGATTACTTTTGCATGTAAAAAAAAGAATTTCTAAAATAAAATAACGACATTTCCTAAAAGAACTTATTATATTGATTTAGTACAGCATATACATTGCTATAAAAGTGAAATTTCCAAAGAGATATGGATTTTTATTCATCCCATAAACAAGTCTGGCAATTCAGATAAAAAACGCTGACAGAGAGCATTTTAGTAAGGCACAATTCACATAATAAACACTGATGGAGAGCATTTTAGTAAGGCAGTCACGATTCAATAGTGGGAGAAAACAATAGATGTGGTCCTTGCCCTCTAGAAACTAAAGAGGGCCAGGTACAGTGGCACACACCTGTAATCCTAGCACTTTGGGAGGCCGGGGTGGGAGGATGACTTGAGGCCAGGAATTTGGGACCTGCCTGGCCAACATAGCAAAACCCTGTCTCTACCAAAAACATAAAACTTAGCCAGGTGTGGTGGCGCACACCTGTAATCTTAGCTACTTGGGAGGCTGAGGCACGAGAATCACTGGAGCCGGGAGGCGGAGGCTGTAGTGAGCCAAGATCACATCACTGCACTCAGGCCTAGGTGACAGAGTGAGACTCGTTCTCAAAAAAATAAAAAATAAAAGTTCTGGAGAGTAGCACAAGACATGATAAATAAATAAATAAATAAATAAATAAAAATTGTTGTAAGTCCAAAGAAGAAAGCAAACATAGGAAACAATAAAGAGGACCTATTTTAAGATAGGTTGTACAGGGAGAACTGCTTTGAGAAGGCAACATTTAAACTGAAGCCTGAAGAATAAGGAGTAGAGAAGAAGCTTTCTAGAAAGACAGAACATACAGACAAAGACCTTAAGGTAGGAAAGAGATTAGAATGTTTTGAGGAAAGAAAAAGGCTAAAGTGACAAGAACATAGTGGGTGAAGAAGAAGAAAAAAACAACAACTCTAAACTGGGATTTCTCTAACTAATGAATGTACAGGAGAGGCTCCTTCAGTGTGCTGGATAATAATTCACTATAGTGAGAGTTTTAAAACATCCTCCACACTTTAAACAAAACTCTATGTATTTTTAAAATCTGAATTATTACCTAAAGTATATCTGATTTCCTCTTTTCTATGAAACTGCCTACCTTTTCTCAAATTTCAGATTGTGACATTAATGTAAACCCTTTAAAGAATGAGTCCTAAATATGTATTTGGCAATCTTATTCTAATCTCTTCCCCTTAGAAATTTACAAGTGTTAAGAAATTTCAAAATATTCCTGGGATCTTAAAAAATAAAGTGAAAAAAAGTATGTTATTATTACCTTAAGAAAAAACCTCTTGTCAGTTCTTGCTGGATTGTATGAAGCAAGGTATGCAGCAATTAGAATGAACTTAGAGTAATATGGAAGTTCCACATGAGTATGCGCTGAGAGGCCTATATAACAAAACACTTTGATGAAGTACTTATCAGGCTACCATTGGGTTTTAAGTATCTCTTCTCACTTAACTTTTGATTTCCATATGGTATTCTCTAGTCAAAATGACCTATTTCCTTATCTTAAAAAGTGTCATGATAATGATGGTCGTGGTGGTGATTAACATTATCATTAATGACAGGCTTTACTCAATCTATTATTTTTGCTTGATTCTTCTCATTCTGAAGTCTAAATCCTACTCATTCTTCCCTTCAAGGCCACGCTCTCCCTTAAACCCCTGATGTCCCCCTACCACATCAATAGAAAAACGTATTTCTAACTATGAATTCCTACTTTGAGTATTCCCACATAACGTGATGCCTTATATTAACAGTTAACTGTACAGGTTGAGTATACTTTATCCGAAATGCCTGGGACCAGAAGTGTTTTGGATTTTTTTCAGATGTTAGAATACTTGTATATACCAGTTGAACATCCCTAAATTCTAAAAAATCAAAGAAAACGAGCATTTCCTCTGAGCTCATGTCAGCACTCAGAAAATTTTGGAGCATTTTCTATTTGGAAGTTTTGGATTCAGAATGCTTAACCTGTACATAAACCATACCCCTTAGTAAACAAAACTATTTGTTGAAGGAGCTATTTGTCTAATTTTTTTTGTATTCCTATATGACAAACTATTTGTATTCCTATATGACAACCTATTTGTCTAATGTTTTTTTGTATTCCTATACTGCCTTGCACATAGGAAATAACTGATGAATGGATAAATAAAACAGTAGGGTCAGTCAAGTAGCACTGATTCTTAAGGGAAGGGAAGAAATCTGATATTTCCTGAAAATCTACTATGTGTCAGACACTGTGTTAGGTGCTTTACTTAAGCATCACTTTGAATCTTCGCAGTAACAATGCTAAATATTCTTCCCATTTTACAAATCAAAAATTGAGCTGGGTTCAAGGTCAAACAGACAGAAAGTAGTGCAAATCAATTACTACAGATTTGTTCTAACTCTGGCATCTATCCCTTTTCCTAAAAACATACAACTAGAAGTCACTTGTAAAGCATCTGGAGCATATAACAACCAAAAAAACACAAAGCAACATCTTAACATCACTATTTCACACCATTTTCTTCAACCATCAGCCACTGACATTTTTAAAAAAATAACATTTTCAATATTTGCTTATTTTTTAAAGTAAAATTAGTTCTATTTAATATGTGGCATGAATCCAAAGTAGCAGTTTTCTTAAAGAAAACAAAAGCACAAAGCTTTCAAAACATAACCACCAAAGTGCATACCCTAAACCGATTAACATAAAATTACATTTTATTCCACAAAACTCATGAAATATAAACATGAGATAAAACTGTCATATAATTAGATTGCTTTAATAAAAGCATTTAAAGCAATAGAAACTGCTTGATTTTCATGATATAATCCAATATTTAGAAAATAGAAAGCTGGTATTCAAACTTTATTTCCTTCCATTAAATTAGAGCTTCAGTTAAAGAAAATTCATTAATCAAAATAGCATTATAGCTTGAAAAGTAAATTCTCTTTTATAACATTGTTTCCTGACTAAATGCTCTTTAGTATTAACTTAGTATCTTGATAATTGGCTAAAGAAGTATCTCTGGTAACTGTCTCAATACTTCCTTTGATACCTTTCAGTTGCCCGGGATCTGTGTCATCTTTCTGTAGCTTTTCCCATTGGGAACTGAAAAAAAAATAGAAGAGCAAAAATGAATTAAAAATATATAAAATCAATATGCTGTACTTAAAACAGAGCCCTAGAAAAACTAAATTTTTTAATTTATTAACAAAATAGAAAATAAAAATATTTACATGCAATAAACATGTTTGTACCTGTATAAAATAATTTAATGTATATATTAGAATGCCATAAATTTATAAAGCAATAGTTAATAGATATTAACTATTTAATAATCTCTTTTACTATGATCACTGTTGTAGCTATCAAAAAATTTCACCCAAGCTGGGTGTGGTGGCTCATGCCTGTAATCCTAGCACTTTGGAAGTCCAAGGCAGGAGCATCACATGAGGCCAGGAGTTCAAGTCCAGCCTAGGCAACATGCTGAAACCCCATCTCTACTAAAAATACAAAAATTAGCTGGGTATGGTGGTGCATGCCTGTATTCCCAGCTACTTGGGTGGCTGAGGCACGAGAATCACTTGAACCTGGGAGGTGGACGTTGCAGTGAGCTGAGATTGTGCCACTGCACTCCAGCCTGGGTGAGGGTGAGCCTCTGACTTAAAAAACAACAACAACAACAACAAAAAAAACCAAAAAAAAAACAATAAATACTACCACCTACTATTCAGTAAAACTCCCAATGTTCTAGTTACCATATTAGATACAATTGTCATATACTATTTCTAAACTCTATAGGAATCCCTCAAAGTAGGTATCACACCAGAAAACTGAGGCTCAAAGGTTAAGTCACCCAAGGACATTTAGCCAGTCAATACTGGAGCTATGAGTCGAATCCTTGTAGGATGCTTGCAGAGTTCAAGGTATTTTAATTGCTCCATCCTGGCCTTACTTACAATAAAAACTGCTAAACAACCAAAACACTATTAAGAATATGAAGTGATTACGACATGACAAATTTTTATAAGGCAACACACTATAGTATAATGAGTAAAGAATGCCCTAGGACAGTTTTAGCTGCATGACTTCGAAAAAATGAATTGTTTACTCATAAAAAAAATAAGGCAGTTTGATGCAAAGGTGCTCACCAACTCTAAAACTCTCACAGAACTCTCAAAAATGAGCTAATTTACAGGACTAATTTAAAAATAATGCCAGATTTGAACAATTAAATATCCAAAATCTGCATGAAGAACAGGTTGGAAGAGATAAGGATGAGTGTGGGCCTTCTTTGAGTATACTTTAAAAACAGTAGTTTTAGCTTTTGAAGTATTCTTTGATATTCATCTCTTACGGGTATAGCAATCAACAACTTTATTTTATTTTCCCCTTTCTCTTTTCCTTCTTTTCCCATTTTTTTAAAGTTGTAATAATCCTACCTTGTCAGAATACATAATATTTACATACTATTCTTCTACTCTTATTTCCACCTTAATTTTAGTTTGGAGCTAAACTTAATTAAATTCAATGTTCATTATCAATCCTTTTGTTCGTTTCTCCAGTCATCTCTTTCACATCAAGGTTGTCCTAAGAAATGCCTTATGAGTAGTGTTCTCTGAGTTCTTCCATATTCAATATTGTTTTTCTCTAGCCTTGATAGTTGAATGACAGGTTGACTGAACATGAAATTATTTGGCTTACACTTCCTTTCTCCTTGAGTTTCTTGAAATTGTTGATGTATTTGTTGTCTTGCTTTTTCACTGACTGACTTTCATTTGTAAGGGACTTACATTTTTTTGCCTGAAAGCTCAGAGATTTTTTTCTGTTATTTTTAAAGTCTAAATGCTTTCCAAGAAGTCTCTGTGGTAGGCTGAATAATGGCCCTGCCTCCAAAGATATCAAAGTCCAAATCCCTAGAACGTGTGAATACGTTCTTATGGGGTAAAAGGGACTTAGCAGATGTCACTGAGTTAAGGATCTTCAGGTAGACATTACACTGCATTATCCAGATATGCCCAATATAGTCACAAGGATCCTTCTAAGAGGAAGACAAGTCAGACATAAGAGAAAATGCTACGCTGCTAGCTTAGAAGATGGAGAATGGAACTACAAGCCAGGGAATGAAGGCAGCCTCTAGAAGTTAGAGAAGGCAAAGAAACAGATTCTCCTTGAGAGCCTCCAGAAGGAAAGCCCTGTGGACCCATTTTAGACTTCTGACATACAAAACTGTAAGACAGTAACAATGTGTTGTCTTAAATCACTAAATTTCTGATAATTTATTCAGTACAATATACTAGTACAGTTTCAGAATTGATCATTCTGGATTAATTGGGAAAATAAACTGTTTTGATGTGTAAAGCTAGGTTTTCTATTTCTGGAACGTTTTCTTGGATTATAATTTTAGATCTTAATTCCAATCCATCGTTGTTTTCTGTCTTCAGGAACTCTAATTAAATATGTTAAATCTTATTTGTCTATCATATTTGTCACACCCTACCTGATTATTTTGACCTCTTTTTTTAGTTTTGTTCTCTTGGTTATTTTCAGTCTTCTCCTCAATGTCCCTTATTATATTCTCAGTTGAATGTAGTTTCCTTTGGATATCTTATTTTTTCATTTTCATTTCTGAGATAACTACTATTGCCTGAACTTTGCTCCTGAGTTTGATCAACTTTTATTTCACATCCCCCTGTTCTTTGTCCATTTATTCTAAGTTACTGAATTTCAAAATTAAAGTATGCTTTCCATACCTGAAAATGCTTTTTAAACAAACCTAAATCAAGTCAAGGTGTCGTATTGCAGTCTTCCTCTGCTTTGTTTTGGGTGTTAAGGGGGAAATTTTCATCAACTAAACTGTTTTATTCACGTTTTCTGTTTCTTCCTAAATAATACCTTTACATGGCTTTTCCATGTTGTCTTTTCTTCATTTTGAAATGCCTAATGTTTGGCTTGGTCAGTAATAACAGGTGATTTTATGAATGCAGGGGTAAGGTTGTGGGGTGGCAAGATTACTTAATTCCAAAGTGCTCCCTTCTGGAAAAATAATGAAGTCAAGTTTCTTTAATATATGGTGCTATTATGAAAAGGAGGGATTAGCTTCTGATTTTATTTCTTTTTTATTTGGGGGACAAGAGGAATCAATTTCTATCCTTTCTTTCCATTCTTTTCCTTCATTACCAACTCTCAAAGGAGTATCACACTCTTCTGAATCAACTACTTGTCTCCCCTCAAAACAGTACTTTCCCAAGACTACCATGCTAACTCTGGTCCCACATACTCTTAAAACAAAAAAAAATACAAAAAATTAGGTGTGGTAGCGCATGCCTATAGTCCCAGCTACTCAGGAGGCTCAGGTGGTAGGATCACCTGGACCCAGAGAGGTTGAGGCTGTAATGAGCTGTGATCTTGCCACCGCACTCCTGTCTGGGCGAGAGAGTGGAACCCTGTCTCAAAAAAACGAAAAACAAAATGTCACTTTGATTCTCCAGTAGCCAGTGCTCTCTAATCCTTCCAGCCTCAGAACTGTTCAATACTTTCTCACTCAGGGTTGAACTCTGTTTCTTCAAGCGATTTCATTTTTATTTCACCCCTACTAGTCAACCCATCCCCTGTACCAACAATCTTCTCTTTTCCTTTCAGTCTTTGTTTGACTTTTCACTTCAGCATGAGCTCCAGAGCCGGCCCTGCTGGTTTCAGTTGATCACTTCACTACTGATATATACAGCAATCTCTAACTCCTATTAATACAGCAGGCAAGAGTTACGGGTGGTTCTATTGGCTCTCTTTATTGATATTGCGGACAGAAATAAAGTGGCCATAATTATCCTATGGGACTAGAAGTCCTTTCACTATTATGTAAGAATCATTTTAACAAGCAAACAAGTTTTCCTACATCTAGAAGATCACAAGCTTTTCCACTCTATGATTTCCAAAAACTCTCGTTAAATGAATTTTTGTTATTGAAAAGGGAAAAGGAATAATAGTATCTTTGTAGTATTTCTGCTAATTAAGAAAGAAACTATTAAATTTTTACCTGAATTATAGGCTAATCAGCTAATTAAACTGAAATCAAATAAAATTATTAAGGAAAAGTATTTAGTGATAGAATACGGCATTCATGAGAAAAAAACTGTAAAAAAAAAAAATTGACTAGAAAGAAAAGCAGATAGTGTTCATGTTTTTAGGTTTCCTATATTAATTTGTAATCTAGGCTTAATCTAATATCTAATAAGACACTTTAATATTCACAATAATTTTCAGATATATTATCTAAATCTTGTAAGGACTTTTACAGGAGGAAGTCAAGGCCTAGAGGTCTTAGGACTTGTTAAGATCATATATAGCAGACAATGGCTGAGCTGGAAGTCAAAATCACGTTCTTCTCACACACTATGTGCCACCATGTCTCTCCTGAGCTGTTTCTCTACTAAGAAATTTCAATAACAGAAATATGTCGATTTATAATGGCTCATCTATTTATTTTATAATCAAATTTTCATTATATCATTTAAATATCTAGCATAAATATGGCAAAGCTAGTACTGACTTTCCTATAGCTTTCCAGGTTTTTTTTTAAAAAAAGCTTTGTTACAAATTGTGTAACATAATGGAGTCACGTGTGCTAAAACCCCCAACAAATAGAGCCAGGGAAGGCCACGAAGAAAGGGTTCTCATGGATAATGCTTGATAAAACAACTATCGCAAAAAACTGAAAAAAACCATAATCTTGCACAAAGGCCATCATAACCTTATACAAAAATCCTGTGAGGATGTTTGCCCAGCAACTGCCTGTCAAACTCCGAACTGGTACCACCTTTGTTATTGATCCTTGTAGCCAAGAATAATTATCTCAAAATAATTATGTAATTCTCCTCATTCTTCCTTTAAAAACCTTTGTCTCCCTTTACCTCCCGGAAGATGCAGAGTTTACTACAACATGTGCATTCCCACTGCAATGCCCATTCTCAAACAGATAAATCATTTTCTTTTAGAGTCCCTCTCTGTTATTTAGGTTGACATATCTCGAGTCAAAAGTGGGACTTGCAGCAAGATCACCTTCAAAAGGACTCAGCAATTCTAAGAACTGGTAAATAGTACTCACTTGAGCCCTCTGAGCCTTGGGCTTCCGCGGCTCACCTTTTCTGCCCTGGTGAGCCTCCTGCTTTTTGATGGAAGCTCCTGAATTCATTCAGGATCTGATTAAGGCCACCTTAATAAAGGGCCTTACAATCCTCTTGGGATAATAACAACTTTTTGCCTTTTCTGGCAATCCCTTTCTGGAACAAGGACAAGTGTCCTTCTGGTTTGAATACTCTGGTTATTATAAAATTTGTGTTCTGTGAGGTATGTCTTTTCTGGTGAATTCACTTCTGGTTCTGCATGCCTAATTTAGTATTTTGTTTAATCTGCATACCTGGGTTTAAAATTTTTGTGACTACTCTTATCTTGGTTTCATTTTGGTTTGGTAACATACATCTGTAAATAATTTAGCTCCTTTCCCTTGCTTATTTCTAAGAATCTACAAGAAGCAAAATAAACATTCTAAATGGTAGGCACATGATGGCTAATTAAAAGCCACTACAATGGTCACCACCATCAAACACTAGTCCAAATGCTTAATATTCCCTGACAAGACATTCTAAATGGTAGGCACATGATGGCTAATTAAAAGCCACTACAATGGTCACCACCATCAAACACTAGTCCAAATGCTTAATATTCCCTGACAAGATTTATAGGATTTTCTTTGTTCTTGAGTGATTAATAAGAAACAAAATGGGATCCTCAAATTCTAAAGGCATGCCAAAACAATCTTCCTTTGGGGATTCCAGCCAGCCATATTATGGACTATTCTTGGGCATATTTTTTAACTGATGGGCAAATTGTTACAGAAGGTAGCTAGTCAGGCATAAGCAGGACAGGAGAAGGCTCCCCCTACCGCATCAGGAATGTCAGGCGACCCTAGGGTGATGGGCAGGCTATTGTCACACTGTATCTCTAATAATTGGTCACAGCTGGCACCATGCAAAGGCAGTCTCTCCCAATAGATAGAAACACCTGAAACTGGTGATCAGAGGCTTTCCAGTAAGATCTCAGGAGTTGTGTAGGTAAGCTCAGGTATGTGCAGTACGAGGCAAAATAGAGGCGTTTAACTACTATACGACCTTCCAGGGACATTCCACTGGTAAGGGAAGAACACCTCCAGTGAGCATGTGTACAAGGCCAGTAAACACACTGCACATGCTCACCTCCCAAGGGCTAGCAGGCCACTGCGCACATGGACAGCCCATCACAAGGGAAGAATTAGAGAAGGGTTGCAGGAACCCAGAAGTAAGCCAACATGTAAAACTCTAAGTCAAAGGTCAATGGGGCACTTATCTTTCAAGTCGCCTGCTTGGCTTTCTTACAAGTGTACTTCCTTTTGTTCCTGCTCTAAAGCTATATAATAAACTTGCACTCCTGCTCTAAAACTTGCCTCAGTCTCTCCTTCTGCCTTATGTTTCTTGGTAGAATTCTTTCTTCTGGGAAGAAAAGAATTGAGGTTGCTGCAGGCCCAAATGGATTTGCCACGACATGAAGGAAAATTTGGAGCACAATAGCCATTATTTGAACTATTTAAACTTATTTAAAAAACTGTAACCAACGAAAGAATTAAAATATGCAGAGCATTCTAATTTCTCTACTTCTCTGTTTTTTTCCTGCCTACTTTGAATCTAATAACTTTTTCTGCTGGTATTGAGATAAACTTGCTGCTATGGCATTCAAGCCAGGATAGAAACAAAAGGGGGAAAAGTTTTAGAGTGCTTTCAAATTATTGTTTTACAAATTACATCAGCTCCATGGCAACTGACAACCTAGACATTTTCTGGAAATGTAAATTTAGGTTTGCCTTACTAACAATTGCTTTGAGTGACGGAACAGTTAATTAAAGAGTTGATAGTTCTAAAAGAAAAGAGACAAATGTTTATAAGAGTCAGTCTCTCAGATCAAAGAGGTCAAAATCTTGAGCTCAGAGCAATAATACAACATTTCTCTATCTGGCATAAAAATGGCTTCGTCTGTCACGCAGGGACTAGAAAAAGCTGAAACAAACCAACCAAAACACCCCGCTAAAACACTTCCCCATCTGCACCAACTAGTCAAGCAAATGAGACCAATAAACAAAAGACAGACTTGTTACTAATTCTAGGATACTTGGAGATTTTTTTCTTATATAATTCAGTTAGTCCTATCTAAAAAATAAAAACATTGGAATGTGTAACACTAAACTCGTCTGAAACTGAAAAAAAGATAAAAAGAAGTGTTTTTAAAAATCAGACTGCTATGGAAACTGCTTTATCCAAAATGTTGGTCCAGTCTTCGTAAGATTGCCTACTGGGACAAATACAGTTTAGTCATGAGAACAGGTCCCACTTTTATCAGAAATATAGTTTGGATCCAACTATCTTTTTACAAACTGGTGTGTATATGTGTTTGTGTTTATACGTGTATACACGTGTTGTGTTTTATGTTGTGTCTACATGGTAAAATCTGGCACAGTTGTCCAGAAATCCCTTAGGGAGTTCTATTCAGATTGGCTTAAATAATAATGAAAACTGTTAAAATATACAGTAATTAAACCAAATGACATGTGACTTAAATGAACCTTTAATAAATAAGCTAGTTATCTAGGAAAGGCATAGAAAGGGAAAGCCTGGCTGCATTAAAGGCTTTACAGGGCCATTTCAAAATAAGTCAAAGAAATATTTTGGGGTAAAATACTTTGATTTCCTTTATTGTCTGCTGTCTGTCATGTGATTCTGTATCAGAGTCCAGTTGGAATTTAGTTTCTTATTTACACAGAGTCTGTTTTGTCACTCTTAGGATCTCTCTGCTTTAATGTTAATGATGGTCAGTTGTGCCTAAGCTCCAAAAGGGAGGGGCTATAATGGATGTGTCTAGCCTCCCTTTCCCTCAAGGCCAGGAATAGAGTTTTTCAGGTTTCTGTGGGGTCCCCTTCGCCCGGGAGTCCATTTAGTTGGTTAGGGAGCTTAGGATTTTATTTTTTATGTACAGTAGTTCAATACTTTTTAAAATATAAAAATAAATAAGCAAGCTGGTTTTAAACTTGTTGATAAAATAAAAATAGAAATGTCTTCAGAACTGTCAGCATAAATTTTTGCCGGAATTTATGGGCCAGGTAGTTTTATATTTGTCTCCACTAGACAAGAGGTTTTAATAAGGTGTAAGGGTTTGACACAAAAGTACAAAACTATAAACTCAGCCTAAAAACAGAACAATCTTTGTTTGTGTAACTCTTTGATAAATAAGACTAATTTAATATTGTTGGTTTAATAAAAACAGCTGTATCTCCAAAGTAATCAGCAAAATACCCACAACTTTAACTTTAAGGTTCTCACTTAGGTGAATACCTGATATTCATAGCCTATAAAAATGATTAACATGGAAATAGCTTGAACTAATGACTAGCCTTGGCTAATGCCTCAGTTTTCATAAGAAATCTACTTATAATTGTTAAAAATAAATAAATTAGATGAATGTAGGTGGCATAAACATTTATAAATAGTTGAATTAAATAACACTCATTAAATGTCTGAATCGCTTCCAAATAAAATACTGAAATATAAATTACTAAACATAAGTTTGCTCTTGGCTTCTTAATGTCTATAAAAGGACTATATTTGGGATTATCACTACACATAAAAGGTTATACAGACACATATTTATAAAATTATAAAATTGTTCTCATCTATAAAAAACTGATATGTGACAAAGTTTCTTGCTTCCTAGGTTTTTACTAGAAACTGAGGTTACTAAAAGTAACCTTAACAATTCTAATAAACATATATAATTCTCTACACAAAGTATACCCCCCAAAATAGGATATGTTTTTAATGAGAATTATTTTTTTAAATTTTACTTTATGTTCTAGGATAAATGTGCAGAACGTGCAGGTTTGTTACGTAGGTACACATGTGCCATTGGCTTTTTTCATCTGTTTGTTAGCCACATAAATGTCTTCTTTTGAGAAGTGTCTGTTCATATCCTTCGCCCACTTTTTGATGTGGTTGTTTTTTTCTTGTAAGTTTGTTAAAGTTCCTTGTGGATTCTGGTATTAGACCTTGGCCAGAGGGGTAGCTTGCAAACATTTTCTCCCATTCCGTAGGTTGCTTGTTCATTCTGATGATAGTTTCTCTTACTGTGTAGAAGCTATTAAGTTTGATTAGATCCTATTTGTCAATTTTGGCTTTTGTTGCAATTGCTTTTGGTGTTTTAGTCATGAAGTCTCTGCCCACACCTATGTCTGAATGGTATTGCCTAGGTTTTCTTCTTTTGCCCACGCCTATGTCTGAATGGTATTGCCTATGGTTTTGGGTTTTACATTTAAGTCTTCACTTCATCTTAATTTTTGTATAAGGTGTATGAAGGGGTCTAGTTTCTGTTTTTCTGCATATAGCTAGCCAGATTTCCTAGCACCATTTATTAATAAGGTTACTAAAAGTTACCTTAACAATTCTAATTAACATATATAATTCTGTACACAAAGTGTATCCCAAAACGTAAGATGTGTTTGTAATGAGAATTCTTAAAAAGCCAAAAAAAAGTGTTCCTTATTGAGAAAAAAGAATAATTTTGTCTAAATTCTGAAGGTTATTTAAGGTTATTTTAAAATTTAAATTTAAGAAAATAGAAACATGATAGAAAGGAACCAGTAAGTAGGAGACACAGATGTGTAAAGTTAAGGGTATAAATATGTATTTTAGGTAAAAGAAGGTTAAAAAGAAAAGTGAATTTTTTTTTTTTAAGAGACAGGGTCTCACCATGTTGCCCAGGCTGGTCTTGAACTCTCATGCTCAAGCAATTCTCCTGCCTTGGCCTCCCAAAGTGCTGGAATTACACGTGTGAAGCATCACACCCAGTCAAAAAAAAGGATAAATTTGAGAAATAATTTTGTGTGGTAAATATTTTGTCCTAAATGTAGTTATTTAAAAGTATAAGAAAATAACTAAAGATCTAAGCATGTCATGGACAGTTTATGTAAATCATTATAAGGTTTGTGACGGGTAGATTTATTAAACAAATTTGCGTATGATCAAGTTGGCTGTAATTAGAAGGGAATTATTTGTAAGTCTTTCCAAAGATTAAAGTTTGAGATAAATATATCCCTCAATCCTCAATACAAAACTAAAAATTTGGTCCACTACATTAGAAAAAAAAAATTTTTTTTTCCTGTTTCACAGTCTTCACTTAATTTTCTAGTTTCACATTTGTAAAGCTGTCTTCTTCACTTAGGATGGTAATTTCATTTCTTGAGGTAGAGTTTTCCTCTTAAAGCTCCTCAGATTTATATCTCAGAAGTTTAATGTTTGCTGCATCTTACTGCATACATCACTGCTTTCAACTCTTTCTCCCCTTGAAAAAGTACACCTTTAATCTTGACTGAGGTGATAACGCTCTCCTTTAACTTTTTCATCAGCTCCTGTAACTTTTTTCCTCTGATTATAACTCTGCTGTTACAGTCTTAATTCTAAAATATTTGTCTTCATGGCCTACAAAAGCAATGTTTTCCTCCAGTATAACTTGATTCTGTACAATTGGCTTTTCTGAATGTGTCTGAATTATTCCATGTAACCAGGAAAGTTCCCATGCTGTTACTAAAAGCCATGTATTTCCCTGCTCAAGGTACTAGTTTTCTTGTTTACACTCATGGTGTGTTCTCATAACCTTGACCACACATTCTTCCTGTGTCTGATTACATTCAAATACTGTTTTTGCTGGATTCAACTTCCAGGTTATCTAAATGGGCTTCCCATAAGGAGAAGCAATCACATTGCAAGAGGTTTTTCTCTACTTTTTTGGTAACTGGCCCAAGAAACAAATATTTTGCATTTTATCAAGATAACTTTCTGTGTTCTTACTAGCTTTTTATTTTTTATTACTTAGGAAAATAGCTTTGAAAGGGTTAATGTTTTTTAAATCCAGGTAACTTTCTATATTGCTTTTGAAGTCCTTTGATTATCATTCTGGTTAAATGAATGACTACTATTTTACAGTGACCTGTGATCCTGTTTTGACCAGGTGTTTTAAACCTTTTCGCATCTTTGATAGACCTCCCCAGTATCAAAATTCTAACTTAAACATTTTTGACCTAGAACTAACTTTTGGATTTTCTAGCTAGGCCCCTGGAAAGCCACATTGTAAAGATATTAAATGATTAAATTTATTTTGTAAATTGTGTAAGAAGCATTGCCAAATGATAAGTAATACTGGATCTTCTTTTAGTTATATTTATAGGTATGTGATTAATTCAGTGTTCTAAAATTATATAAAACTTAGAGATCTAATGTATCATCAAGTCATAATTGTGGTGATTATATGTATGCTGCAAAAAATAATCAAATTTCCCTGTCAATTTCTGATTATGGTAAACTTTCATCAAATTTTTAACCATGGCTATTTTAAGTTTCTGTCAGCCTACAGTTATTGTTCTGATTTTTATCTAAAATCATTTGCAATCAGATTCATAAAAAAAGATTCTAACAAGTACTCTTAAATACAAGTTTCTAGTAACTTAAAGATCAATGGACTAAATAAAAATCTATGGGAACTCTAATGAAGAAATGATGGGTTCATGAAACTGCTAATCAAGATCAAACAGAAAAAATTAATTACACGAGACTGAATAACTGATGAGGATGTTTTTATGATTTTTATTTGAAACTTTATCAGTTTTTTGTTTTTGTTTTCCAGATTTGAGAAAATTTTCTCTTAAGCTACCTGTATAGTTTTAGGAAACTGCGAATTAGCAATTTAGTAAAGTATATTTTGTGAACCAAGGTGAAGCATCTGCTTTTTCTCCCTATTTCATCCCTCTAAAATTCAAAAACTATTTATGGGGACTTTTTTTTCTCCTTGAAAATATGTTTATTTACTAAGTTCAATAAGAATTTGCTCTCTCTTTATAACAGGATGTAATTGGAAACACTGGTTATATTACCAAGACTTTGACTGTCATATCATATTAGAAAATGTGCACAGAATTGCCTGGTTTCAAGGATTCCCAGTCTTACAGTGAGTGAGTAAAAAATGCCACTTCCTGGCAAGCCCAAGAACCTAAAGATTGTAGATATTAAATAAAATCTTAAGTCGACCTTGGTTTGACTTCCTAGACTCAAGAGGTTTTAAAATCTGAGATACCTATGTGATCAACATAGAGAGAAAAGGTTATGTTTCTTAAAAAAAAAAAAACCTATAATGCACCTGTTATTAGTTTGTAGCTTTACGCATCGTATTTGAGTTTTTATAATCAACCTGTAGCCTAGACTAGATTCTAAATTCTTCTAGGATCCCCCAATCCAACTTTCTTCTATAAAATTTCTAAAAAGGGGAACTACTCTGTTCCTGAAGCCTTATACATTGAAGCTAGATGAATTTTAAGGAACAAACCTTGTACCTGATGTGTGGACCACACAGAAGGGTCAACAAACCACTAAATGCCATAATCAGAGACAGTCAAACTACAAAGCAGAATAAGAAGTCGACAGTTTCAAGTGGAAACAGTTTTTTCGAAGATATTAGAACAAGACTCCACATCATAATGAGACTCTTACTCCTCTTAATGCCTACCATTTTCACTTGATAATGGTATAATTGAAATCTCACAATCAGTAGCTACTGCTGGTAAGTTGACGGAACCTGACCTAAAAGATTCTTTAGTCCATCTAGTGGGCAACTTGGGCAATATCCCTCATATAATTGTAGCTCACTCTGCTTTATTTCAACTCAGTCATATGATACTAGATGATAAAACTGATCTGTATCTATTGGTTACATAAGGAAATGTCTGTGTTACTGCTAATACCACAAGCTGTACCTGAATAAATTCCTCTGGGAAAGCTGAGACCTACATAAACCAAATAAGAAAAGAGGCCACATAGTTAGAAGTCTCATGTAACTCCCTGTGGTCATCTGATTTACTCAGTAGGTTCCCTTTAAGCCGAGGTTCACAGCTCAAAAGCACTATACAAACTAGGATTGTCATATTACTATACATTTTACTTTGTATTTTCTTTTGTAAACTTTGTACTTGTTGCCCATCAAATTTCTGCAGTGGCTAAGTGCGGTGGCTCACGTCTGTAACGCCAGCACTTTGGGAGGCCGAGGCAGGTGGATCACCTGAGGTCAGGAGTTTGAGATCAGCCTGGCCAACATGGTGAAACCCCGTCTCTACTAAAAATACAAAAATTAGTAAGGCATGGTGGTGCAAGCCTGTAATCCCAGCTACTCAAGAGGCTGAGACAGGAGACTTGCTTGAACCCGGGAGGCAGGGGTTGCAGTAAGCCAAGATTGCGCCATTGCACTCCAGCCTAGGCGACAGAGTGAAACTCTGTCTCAGAAAACAATTTCTACAGAAGTACAACTTCTAACAGAACAACGCTGGCCCAAGCACTTTGCAATGACAGCCAACACCTATGGAACAGACAAAATTAAACTTAACAACGGACTCTAGGTAGACTTAGCCACTCCCTTCAAACCTCCCTTGTGGCTAAAAGGGTTCTGACACTGACTCCTAGCCACCATTCACTCCCTTCAACAAGTGACCAGACAACAACCCAGGACAGGTCGGTTCTGGCACCAAGGGACAAGAAAAACCTAAATACAGGATGACTGATGAGCAATGCTTTTGGAGAAAAATCTTGATTAAAAGGGGAAAAAGTAAAAGTTGTCAGAATCAAAATGGAGTCACGTGTTAAAAATCCTGACAAACAGGGCCAAGAAAGGCCACGAAGGCTCCTCACGCATAATGCCTGATAAAACGAACTATTACAAAAGACAGAAAAAAAACATAACCTTGTGTAAAGGCTAATGCAATCTTACACAAAAAAATACCTCCATGAGGACATCTGCCCAGCAACTGCCTGTCCAGCTCTGAACTGAAACAGATCCTTGTAGTGAAGAATAATTATCTCAAAACAATTATGTAATTCACTTCATTCTTCCTTTAAAAACCTTGTCTTCCTTTACCTCCCTGAAGATGCAGTTTACTACAGCATGTGCTTTCCCATTGCAATGCCAATTCTCAAACAGGTATGGTTTTCTTTTAGAGTCCCTCTCTCTGTTATTTCAGCTGAGAGAGTATATATCCTGAATAAGATATAAAAAATAGTATGCATACTAAATAGAAAATTACCTTGATACTTCCCTGAGATAAACAGTCTGCATGGCTTTCTTCAAATGAGGTTCAATATTTCTCCACAGTTTGCGAGTATCACGTTCACTTGCTATCCCAAAGGGAAGAAAATTTCAGTAATTTATATCTTGTAAAAACCTTTCTCAAAATAAATATTAATGAGTAAAATTACACAGTTACCTTCTCCTTTAACCACAGGTTCACAATATTTAGGAAAATTAAGTACAGCCTGTAAGTAAAGAAAAAAAAAAGGGAAGAGAAAAGCACTGATCACAATTAGACATTTATTTTTCAAGTAAAATCTGTATTAATATTCAAGAAATTTTACTTAAACACATTTGCTCAAGTCAAATGTAATTATATGTAGTGGCACGCGCCTGTAATCCCAGTTACTCAGGCTGAGGCAGGGGGATCACTTGAGCCCAGGAGATCAAGACTGTAGTGTGCTGTGACTGCACCTGTAAACAGCCATTGCACTCCAGCCTGGACAACATGGCAAGACCCTGATTCTTTCTTAAAAAAAATGTAATTGTAGCTTATTACTATAACAAAACAGCAAAAATACCAATAATGATAGCACAACACAAAATATTCTTTAATTGGCTAAATTCTGCCTCTGTATACAAAATTAGGAGAATGGAGTGTCTCACCAAAAATACACTTCTTTGGTATATTTTGATACGGCTAATCAGAAGGGTTGCAAGCACAAGAATAGCCCTGAAAAGCTGCTTTTTGTGAGGGAGATTTGCATCTGTAGAGGAAATAAGAAAACAGCAGATGCAAGCAGGCTTTCTCTGATCATCTCCCACCTTGGATCTAGGAAAGACTAACTCTCAAGAAAGAGATTTGAGGGTCTGACACCTTTGAAGGTCTGACAGAGAAACTTAGCACAGGCTACCATCTATTCTTTCTGGAAGTTGCTACCTATGAGGTTTCATTTGCACAACAAGAGTGCCTTCCCTAACCATGTCTTTCCTCCTCTCCCTCCAATAACCTGTTATGCCATGCTCCAAGCCCATTTTCTTTCTGTAGCCTCAGGATGGTATAAAAATTTGAATCAGTTGGCCCCCCTTTCTGCCCCCCACCTTTTGAGTGTCATATTTTGTGTAAGGCTCCTGTGCCCATATGCATATTAATAAATTTGTATGCAATAGCTAATGTATGCAGGACTTCATACCTAGGTGAGGGGTTGATAGGTGCAGCAAACTACCATGGCACACATTTTACCTATGTAACAAACCTGCACGTCCTGCACATGTATCCTGGAACTCAATATAAAATTAAATTAAAATTAAAAAATAAATTTGTATGCCTTTTTTCCCATGAATCTATTATTAGTTTGTTTTATAGATTCAAATTACCAAAACTGCAGGGTAAAAATATGAACTTCCCTACAGTAACAAAGCATAATTTGTACTTTTAGGTTATATTTATGTCATACAGAACCATAAAACATATAATGAAAAACCTCAAGCCCAAATAATTAACTGTTATTTTCTAACGTCTGAACATTCTCATCAATTAAACATCATCGAGTTTCATATGACTCAAAGTATTTGGATTGGCAGCACTACCTGAGATTGTTATAAATCTAAGTTCTTGGCATCATCTCAGGCCTACCAAATCAGAATCTCTGAGGATGAGACCCAGGAATCTATGTTTAACGATCTCTCTAGAAATTCTATGTATTCTAAAGTTTGAGGAGTACTAATTAACTAATTAGAACTACTTATTAGTTTTCTATGAATCAACATTGGAATTCTACTGAACAGTAGTTTAAGCAAACTGGTTAAAAACATACTGCTTCCATTTATTTAAAAAAAAAAAAAATATATATATATATATATATATATGTTTGTTCCCAAGTATTTCATATCAAAATAATTCAATGAGGCATAGAAAAAAGATATATATAAATGTGTAACTATAGAAGTAGATAACAGAAAACTACGAACCAAATCATTAATTTCTTCCTATTCTACTTCATAAAAAACAATTATTTAAAGTAGAAAAATCTTCCAAATTTGGTTAATATTAAGTGTAGAGAAGAAGAATCAAGAAGACATTATTCGCTTCAGCCAAACTTCCTTACCGTCATTTTAGATTTTCAGATCTAAGCATAGTTTAATAACACTAAAGTGTCATAATGTTAACAGCTACTGGTACACAATTTGGCTTATCAAAATAAACAATTGACCCTTGAACAACATAGGTTTCAACTGTGAAGGTCCACTTGTCCACAGATTTTTTTTCTCAACCAAGTGCAGATCACAAACACAGATCAAAAACATAGTATTCAGGGAATGCAAAACCCATGTGTATGGAGGGCTAACTTTTGTATACTCAGGTTCTGCAGAGTTGATTGCAGGGTTTGAGTGTGCTCAGATTTTGATATACATGGGACTGGTCCTGGAACCAATCCCCCAAGTATACTAAGGGGCAACTGTATTGATTTTCTTTTTGGTTGAAACACTAAAACACTAAAATATGTTTAAGAATTTATGAATAACAGTTAAAAAGGCAGTATCATAAGGTTTGTCAGAGAAAACAAACCTAAATGAGTATCAAAGTAGTACTTTATTTTCTCCTATCTTAAGCTACCTATAGAACTAGCCTCTAAGAAATACAGAAATATCAGTTCATAAAGCATCTTTCTAGAAAAGATCCCTGAAAAGAATATTTTTCAGGCGATTTAATAAACTTTCAAGAAATATGCCACTTACAAACTTTGAGACAAACACAAACAACACTATATATCTGAAGAAAAAAGGAAAATGAGTAACTTTATTTTTCTGTGTTCTATATATAGAGAAAACTAAGAACACTGTGCTATTTTTCTCTAATGTTTAAGGATCCTTTTCTGTATTTATTATTACCAATAGTAGTATAAGACTTAAACCATACTTCACATTTATGAATATGATTTTTAAGAAAGCTGTAACCTTACCCTAAATAAAATCATTCCTCAGTGAAACCCAAAGAACTTTTAAAAATACGATATTTAAATATATATTTCTCTCTTTACATTTTATTTTCCCATAGATATTTTCCCTAAATTTTTTCTTCTTATACTTTATAATCTACTTTGAAATGGCTGCCAGCACAGATTCCCACAGGATTCGAGTGCTAAACAGTGGTAACTGCAAGTTACTTTCCAGTAAAGACAGAGGAGGATTATTTGCTCCTAAGTCCATCTCACCCAGGTGCGTTTTCCTGACCCTCTCCTCTCTGTCTCTTGTGTTACCATTTCCCTCAGAAGCCAGGGATCCCAAGACATCCAACCTCTAGAGGAATGTCAGTGATAAACTGGAACTGGAAAAACAGTTTTGTTTTTTCCTAACTGAGAAGATGTCTGAAATCTACATGCAAATCAGAGGAGCCCTGAAATCTGAAACTTTCAAAAACATACTAAATGTGAGCGTAATTTTAAATAGTTGCCTTCTATGTTCTGTCTCAAACACACACTGAAACTAAGTAACACTTTTCAGGGCAGAAAGAGAAAAAGAACAAAGTGAAGAAAATGTGCTGAGAGACATAGAATCTGTTACTTTGAAAGTGACTGTTTTCCAGCCTCAGATATATTACTATTTTCTGTTAAATGGAGCTAAGATCTTAATTATTAATTAAGGATTTCTAAAAGGGAAACTAGAAATTCTTGTCTCCTTCCTTTCCCATCCCCACAATTAAACAAAAAAGGTCAAAGAAAAATTCAACATCAACATTTTCCAAACTGTCTAAGATATATAAACAGCTATTCTAATTGTTTAAAAAAAAAAATTAAAAAGAACCATCTATACAAAGATTACCAGCTCAGGGTCAGTGGTTAATGAAAGACCTGCAATGAAAGCTTCTGACCATACTCAAATCCATCTAGATTCTAGACCTCAATCACTGCATACATAAAACTCGAACAAAATCTGTTACAAAATATTAACAGAGTTGTAAAACTGCTCAAATTTTTACATCTCTTTTCTGTTATTCCTCATTTTGATTTTAATGGAGTTCTGCATTTTCTGTAATTAGAGAAAAAACAAGGAAGAGTGAGAAGATCTGAGAATGACATTTTTCTGATCAGAACAAGCAAAGTTTGTACTAACCCACAAACATCTACCTTCTTACGGTATGTTAGCCTCAAGAGGCCATATGCAAATTTCCAGAATAAAATTTCAGTTTCTAACCTATCTCACACCATTTCTACATGGAAAATATTGAAAGATATATATACACATATATTTATACACACACACACACACACATATATATATATACAAGCAAAATATTCATTTACCAGATGTCTGAGCTCTTTCAAATCTCGACAAACAGTGTAGAAAACTCCAAGAAGAATGTTAATGTAGGCAGCATAGAAATCAGCTGAATACTCTGGAGGATGATAATGGGACAGGATCTTTTGAAGGTTGCCTGTTCACAGGACACAAAATAACTTGTAATAATTAACACAGTACCCTGATCATATCTTCAAGCATTTTATAACAAAGGTATTTAAAAAAAACCCAAACCCAGCAATAATCAAGAAATAATAAAACTATTACAAGATTAGAATAGAAAAGTGTGATTTGTGATATAATAAAAAATATGTATTTGATCTTCACCCCGGTTCCTGGCACAGAGCTTCTAAAAGCCCTCATAATTTCCTGAATGAGAAGGATAAGAGGAGTATCTTTTGTTACTCATAAGAAGCCCTTTTAAAACATACCTCGATTTATACTAATGAGGTGTTTCTTGATGGGTGATATGGTTTGGCTCTGTGTCCCCACCCATATCTCATTTGAAATTTTCAGTGTTGGAGGAGGGGCCTGGTAGGAGGTGACTGATTCACGGAGCAGACTTCCCCCTCGCTGTTCTTGAGATAGAGTTCTCATGAGATCTGGTTGTTTCAAAGTGTGCAGCAATTCCCCCTTCAGGCTCTCTCTCCTGCTGACTTTGTGAAGATGTGTTTGCTTCCCTTTCACCTTCCAACATGACTGCAAGTTTCCTGAGGCCTCCCCAGAAGCAGAAGCCTGTACAGTGCACAGACTGTGAGTGTATTAAACCTCTTTTCTTTATAAATTTATAAATTACCCAGTCTCAGGTATGTTTATAGCAGTGTGAGAATGGACTAATACAGTGGGCCCCTAGATAGCTTCAGGATGGGGACTGGTTGTCAGAGGAACCAACCAAGTGATTAGAGGCCTGTATTCTCACATACACTGCTGTGAAGAAATACCCATGACTGGGTAATTTATAAAGAAAAGAGGTTTAATTGACTCACAGTTCTGCATGGCTAGGGAGGCCTCAGGAAACTTATAATCATGGTGGAAGGCACTCTTAACAGTGCAGTAGGAGAGAGAATGAGTGCCAGCAGGGGAAATGCCAGACACTTATACAACCAACAGCGCTCCTGAGAACTCAGCGTGTTGAGAACAGCATGGAGGAACCGCCCCCATGATTCAATTACCTTCCACCAGGTCCCTCCATGACATGTGGGGATTATGGGATTATAATTCAAAATGAGATCTGGGTGGGGACACAAAGCCAAACCATATCAAGGCCCCACCTCCTGTCCTTGGGAAAAGGAGAAGGGCTAAAGATCGAATCCACGACCAATGACCAACGATTTAATCAAATCATGACTATATAATGGCGCCTCCATAAAAAATCCTAAATGATGAGGTTCTGAGAGTTTCCAGGATAGTAAATATGTCCGCATGCTGAGAGGGTAGCACACCCCAGCCCCACAGGGACAGAAGCTCCTAGGCTTGGGACCCCACTGGTCCTTATCCTGTGTATCTGTTCATCTGGCTGTTCATTTGTATCCTTTACAATAAACGGAATAAGTAAAGTTGTTTTCTTGAGTTTGGTGAGCCATTCTAGCAAATTTTTCTAGCAAAAAAAAACAAAGATATCTACCTCATTCAAACCTGAAGAGGGGGTCATGTGAAACCCCAATTTATAACCAGTTTTCAGGAGTACAGGTAGAAACCTGGGACTTAGACTGGTGTCTGAAGTGCTAATATTCTTGTAGGACTAAGTCCTTAACTTGTGAGGTCTGCACTAACTTCTGGTAGTTAGTGTCAGAAGTGAATTGAATTTTAGGACACCCACTTGATATCTAGAGAACTGAAGAATTTGTTGTTGGGTGAACAAAAATACCCCACACATTTGGTGTCAGAAGTGTTTTGAGTAAAAATAATTCTGAAAATGTAATTGAAATTTTGAAACTGACTGTAAAAAAAAATTATTAAATATTAAGACAAATAGAAAACAACGACAGCTAAAGAAAATCTCAAGAACCTTATGACTGGCAAAATCAGTAACAAGGGAAAAAATACTGTAGATTCTAGTTTTTCTTCCTATTAAGTAAATCAACTAGGAAAAAAAAGGGTATAGTACATAAACTGCCAACAAACTAGAAAATGCTCATGTTTTGTAAAATGAAAAAAATTATTTTTTTTACAATAATCATCACCTGATCCTAGTCCTTACTTTGTTATTCCCCCTTTTATAAAACATGTTTTCTCCCTACAACTTTGATATCTTTACTCTACTTCTGTTATATCTCAGGCTCTTTATAAAATATCACGTTAAGAGTCCTAACCTTATACTTAACCCTGCTGGAAATAATCATATTTTAGAAACACAGTAAAATTTAAAGAGAAACAACCATATATTATTCAAAATTTCCCAGTCATAATACAGGAATCAATTAGACATTCATTCCTTATCGTAAGATCCTCTGACTTCTTGGTGCAATGGTCTCCTTAGACTTCTTAGTTAAGAGCTCTTTGCGTATGACTAGAACTTTAAACCTAGTTCAGAAGGCTCAAGTTTTTTGCAAAAATTACAGGTAAAAACTCTTCCAGGATATTCTAATCATGTGAATTTCCTTTTGTTTAAGGTTCCCAGTAAGTTAGTATTTTTAGTAAGGCCATTTACCATTGATTTTAATCACTTTTGCGCCTGCGAATCAATTAGACACAGGTACAAGATCAAAAAATATATATAAACGATCTGAAAATTTATAAACAGAAGTTTAGAAATAGCTCTATTAAGGAATATTTAAACACAGAAGTTGACAAAAAAAACTTCAAAGCCTAGTTTTATACTTAGAATATTATCCCGAATGGATACTAGATGAGACACTGTTACTGAATTTGCTTTTTTATTTCAAAACTGCTGAAAAAATAAAAATAAAAGAAAAACTTCCCTTTGGAGTCTATGCACTTTTACATTCTAACAGCAAACTTTAAATATAATGTCACTAAGTTTTTTTAACTAGGCATGGGGAAATAGCTAATATATTGAAAATTTTTAAAAGGTACCAAAAAACTTAGAAACAAAGATATCTACCTATAAAACCTACCAAATAACTGGATGGATGTAAGAAAAGAGAGATGGAGGGAAGAGATAAATGATCACAGAGATGAACAAACGGGGAAAAACAACAACAACAAAAAACAAGAAAAAACTTCTATAAATGAATGGGTAAGAAAATTTGGAAAACAGTTGAGTCTCCAGCTCAGATTGCATTTCTAAGTACCCCCTGAACATCTCTATCTGGGTATTCCTTATACGTAGCCCTCTGTATCCCATAAGAAAGTTGATTAGACGTTATCACTGGCCCATTTCAGCCCTGATGAAAGTCTTATAAGAATCGGAATCCTCACTGTGTTGCTGTAAAAGTAATCTAGCAACTTGTTTATAGACTGCAGACAAAACTCTCAGAGTATAACTCTATAATAAGCAAGTCATGCAAGCTCTAACAGTCTAGGACTATTCAAATTCATGAAAAAAAAAATCCCATCTATATCAGATAGCTGAAAACAGCATATCATTGGGTAGTAAATAAAGGGTAGGAGAAACCCACTGGTTGGTCTCCTTGGGTCTTAAAATTTCACTATCCAAGTATAGGCTAATGTGCAAAGAAAAGCCCCTCCTAAGTTGCAGAGAGACTTCTGCTTCCAGTTGTGAGGGAGTAGGAGCATCCAGAAATACCCTCCTCTAATAATCAATTAAAAACTGGACATACTATAGAAAACAACTATTTTCAAATATCAAACAAATGGCAGTAACGGACCATAATACCTTAGAAAAGGTAAACAAATAAGGTGAGTCCTACCATCAGCCAAGCTTTCTAACAAGAGGTAATTTTAAGACTGTGGTGCAAGGAGACTTCCAAAAGGAGCTCATTTATCCTAATGAGTTGAGGAGACAGAGACCAGAGCCGAGAGAGCTGAGATAGCTATAATTTGCAGGGCAGCGTATCTGAGGCGAGGAAGCTGTGCCAAAAAAGAGCTCCAGAAATCTGTACAGGGGTTCCCCTCAAGTCTTAGCTTAATACCAATCTGTGTATGCATAGGGTAAAACCCTATAAAGCCATGCAAGAACAATTTTTAGGGAAAAAACAATCATTGGAGAGCTATATGTCAATTCCCAGAATTCACACAGGGCTGTGAATTTTTCATGTTGCCACTAGTCAGAAGGCAGAGACCATGCTAAACACACAGGGCATTCAGTAGAGATTCCAGAAAAACTATGTCTTAGAAGTAGAGCTAAAATTAGCCCTGGTATAATGGCTACTCTGGATCATCTCTCCAAAAAAAGTTTAAAAATAGCCTTAAAAGAGTCAACTGTATCTGTAAGTAATTAAATATGCTAATGAGAAAAAAGTCCAAAACACAATAAAAAACACAATGTCTATAATTCAATAAAAAACTACTAGACACATGAAGAAGCATAACGGATACCCAAGATGGAGAAAAATTAGTTGGAGGGAATAAACCCGAAACAAAAGAGGTAACTGAATTAGTAAACAAGAAAATTAAAACAACTGTTATAAATATGCTCATATGCTCAAGGATATAAAAGAAAACAAAAGCATAATGAGATCAGTAATGAAAATTCTACAGGATGAGATTGGCTGCCCACTAGACACTTGTAAAAAAAAAAAAAAAAAAAAAAAAAAAGCCAGTGAACTCAAAGACATACAAACAAAAAAAAAACCCAAATAAAAACACACACACACACACACACACACACACACACACACAAAGATTTCAAATTTAAATAAACAGACTTTCAGTAGGACAATATAAAGTACTCTAACATAATGCAATTATGCAATTACAATGCAATTCCACACAAAAAAGATAGAGAAGAAAAGGTGAGGGGGCAGACAAAATATTTGAAGAAATACTGTCCGAAATTTTTCCAAAGCTGATGAAACTATACACCCACAGACTTAAGAACTCAACAAATCCCCAGCAGGATAAACAATAAAAGTTATTTTCTCTCTTGTCCTGTTACTTTTTTAAAGCCAAAATAATAATATTTAACATCTGAGGTTTATAATAATAGTTGAGGTTTATAATATAGTATTACACGGTTTATAATAAATATAGAAGTAAAATGTAAGACAATAGCAGTACAAATGTTCTTAAGTAGGAAACTGTAATCACTGAAATTTCAGATTGTTATCAGAACATAACTTAATCTATCCAAACTGACACAATAACTAAACCAAAAACCTAATCAAGTACATTATAATCTCTCTAAAGAAAAAATATCCATCACCAAAAGATGAGTAGTCTGCATGAGGTAAAGACCAGAAAACAAGACTTCCAAACTGAGCTCCTAGCCATAACTCCTAAGAGGACAGCTGTCCTTAAAATCAGACACCATATTCCTGAAAATGACATGTTTCAAGTTATTGTGACAGGATAACACTAACCACTTAGATAATCTCTTTGCCCTGGTTCCACACTTAACCATAATTTCAACTTATCTATTAACATTCCCCTTCTGAATGGCTTTTTGTCTGACTACAGTGTTTCTGCTTTAAAAAAAAAAAAAAACTGAATATGAAAAAGGCCCTAAAATTTAATAATCAGAATTTAACTTGGCTCCATTATTATAGACTTTGCAAAAATCTATTATCCTATACTCACTAAAATTACTAAGACCATTTTATTTACTTTTGTCCTCAAACCCTCTATCTATGCTGCTTTGTATCTTTACTTTTTAAATTTTTAAATCTATAAATTTAAATTATAGAATTTTAAAAATTTAATTCTATAATTACTTACATTATTAATTCAACTTGACTGAAATGTATAAAATCTACTTTTTTAATAATTTTCTTAAATTCTAAATAGTTTTTCAGTACTTAAAATGGGTCATAAAAAAACTGAACTATGAAGAACAGTGCTGACATAGGTACAGATTTTTTTTTTTTTTTTAATAAAATCCTTTATCACTTTTCCTCCTACCCTTTATTTTGGGATTTTTATGGATAAGAAATCAATGACATTAAGGACTCCATCTATTTTGGGTTGCTGTTAAAAAAAAAAAATTCAGCTAATTAGCTAAGACAGAAGGTGTTATTTGACTGCTGTTCTGGTGAAAACAGACAAAAATGTGTTAATCTTAATGTATGTTTACAGCTGATTAGTTCAGAGGGATAGTGTTAATGAGGCCAAGGTCATGGAATGCTATTTTTTTTATAGACTGCTAACCATCTTATACTTCAGAGTTATAATCTCTGAATCCCAAGTATCATCTCTGTATGACAGCCCAGTATTAATCCACAAAGCTATTCAGCAACACAAAAAGCTACTGTGTTCTTTCAAAGACCAAAAGCATCAGGATCTATGAAAAATTTAAGATTAAATGCAGTCCCCAAGAAAATAAGAAACACAAGGGCTAGTAATTGGTACCATATGAGTTACAGTAAAGAAAATGAGATTTATAAAATCAAAAGATGTAAGCGCAACATGGTATTTAACCCAAGTATACAGTAAATGAAGATTTCAACACACTCTTAATATGCTTTACAAGTCTAGTCTGATTATTTGTACAGATGTCATAATTACACTACATATACATCTTAATGTACTGACTAAAAAAATGAAGATACATTAGCACAAATATGAGAGTTGCTCATCCAAAAAAAATTAGTAATTATACAATAATCTCTCACAGTTCCAAAGTAAATTTTGTAAGTGCAGAAATACAAACATCTTATTTGAGATTGGCAGCAAACCTTAACAGTTTAATACTTTGATATTCCCATTTGATATTCAAATACTTTATCAAAGTATTTCCATTTGAATATGCTAGTTTGATCTTTCAAACAACAAAAACTATTCTCCTGCATAACATTTGCCAAAACAATGTTTTAAGGTTTACCTATGCTGTAATCAGGGAAATACAAGACAAATGGCTCAAAGCATCCAGTATTTGGACGAAACTTTTCCCAAACAATTTCACTGAGAAAGAGAACAGTCACATTTCTGTCAGCCTGTAAAAGAAAGAAATAAAAGTAACTTTGTATTTAAAAATCTTAATCAGAGCAGTATTTCCATTTGGATTTTTCTTTCAAATAAATCCCCCAAAGTTCTAACCTATAACAAATTATTTGCATATTAATAAACCTTATTTAGAAAACCTAATCAAGGAGTTCATCCATTTGCAAACTGTCACACACCCAAGCTGGAGTGCAGTGGCATAATCACAGCTCACTGTGGCCTCAACCTCCCAGGCATAAGTGATCCTCCTATATCTCTCAAGTAGCTGGGACATGTGCCACCACACCTGACTAAATTCTGTATCTTTTGTAAAGACAGGGTCTCTGTAAGTTACCCAGGCTGGTCTTGAACTCCTGGACTCAAGTGATCTTCCTGACTCAGCCTCTCAAAGTGCTGAAATTACAGGCATTAGCCATCACATTGGGTCTGATTCTTTTAAGAATCTCTGAATTTATTTCTATAGCAGTAAAATAACATGCCCTAATCACAATCCTGATAACAAATTACTGAATTGTTTTTGCTATAAAAATATGATTACCTAAAAGCATTTTATAAAATCAGTTTAAATACATTGAGAGGCTAAAAAGAAGAGGATATTTATCAAGCTGAAAGATTTTAAGTTGGTAATGTTCTTATCTATTCATCTGATAAGTACTTTCAGTATATATGATATTCATCATATTTTAAACTTCCTTTTACTTAATTACTTAATATTAAAAAATGAGAAATGCTTTTGCCAGATTTCTCTTAAATGAAATACATTTTTAAAAATCAAGCATGGTTCCAGAAATGTCAAAACAATTCTCTTTCCCAGTTCAGCTGAGATTACTCTAAATCTTTTAATTTTCTTCAAACAATTTCTATAATTGAAACTAAAAAATGGTCAAAAGTCCTAATTGTTGTAAAGGGATGTATGACCACCATTACTAGGCATAAGGAGGAAAAAATAGGGTGATCTATACTGGAAAGGCAAGAAGACAATAATGCACTCTGGATACCAGATGGTGAGTTCTAGAGCAAAGCAATAGGAAATAGTGGATGCATATGCAAAAACCCGCAAATACAAATGAAACAAACAAATAAAAGGAAAGGAAATAGGAGACATCTACTCAAAGAAGACAGGTCTTGAGTCTCAGTAATAAAATGTCAAGAGTTAATGAAACCAAGAAAAGCAAGACTGTGTGAGGTTAACTTCCAGAATAGGCCACCAATAGCTACGCTTATTATCCTGTCCTCTCTATACCTCCCCTCCCTCAACTATTACTAAAAGTAAACTTCAGGAGTCGGCCTTGGGCACACAATGATTTCAGTGGCCTCTCTAAACTTCTAGCAGATTCTCAAATTTGAATAATGTATTTAACTTTGAAAGGCAGATATGCTTTAAGCACTTCTTCCCAAGTATTTACTTTATTATAATATTACTTAATACTTTAACACATGCAAACATAAAATTAGGTAGGTATAAACTGCTTATGCTCAAAGCACTTATAAAATTATAAAACCAAAATAAATTTATAAATACAAACCATAAAACCAATAAAATTTAAATTAATATTAACTGAATATATTGAACAGTACTGTTTCGCTCAAACTAAACCTTTATTCCCTTTGTGAATACAGTGAACATGGTTCCACCTGGAAATAACCACAGCTATTTCTCTCACCAATCTTCCTTATTCAAACGATTACAAAACCCTGCTTTATCTGTGATATTATTTGGCTTTCACCTGACACAAATACCTACTAAGTCCACCCCTGTTCTTTTCTTATTGGGCCATGACAATCACAGTAGTATTAATTAGTAACCCTTCACTTAATGTTGTTGATAGGTTCTGAGAAACTGACTTTAAGCGCAACATATAATGAAACCAATTTTTTTCCTCAACAATGTTATAATGAAATGATGCTGAAGGTAAGGAAGAACCTGTTGTAGGCTGTTTCACTTAAAGTTGCAGTTTCCAAGAATCTCCTGAGATGTTAAGTGAGGACTTACTGTACTTTGTGAAGCCAACACAAGAGTAAACTGAAATACAAAAGTAAACTCTGACACTGAGGTTATAAGATAGAAATCCAGATGAGCCAGAATAGCCATGCTATTCTTATTTTAGATTATCCTTATTTTGAAATGCAAAGAAAATTTTAAAATCCTTGAGATTTTAAAGTCTGGCCCTCTGCTATTTATTCTAGCAACATCTAAAAACTTTTAATAGAAAGCAGTAGCTTCATAATTAGAGAGGAAAAGCTAAAATAATTGAAGAATAAATGCTATGAAATCACTAACTGATTTTACTATGAAAAAAATACTGAGCTTTACTGATAAGAGAAATGCAAACTACAATTATATTAAAATACTAATTCTCACCTATCAAATAGCAAAATGAAAAAATTTTACAACACAATCCATTGATTAAGTTGTGGGGAAAAAAGCACTCTCTCACATTACTTACCAATTCTTGTAATCTAAGAAATCCAGGCAAAAGATTTGCTTCCATATCTCTTAGATACTCTGCTTTATCTAGAACCTTTAAAAAAAAAAAAGAAGAAGAAGAAGAAATGCATTTACAAAGCCTTTACAAAATGACATGATTTGATTATGTCCCCCAAAGTTCATGTGTTGGAACTTAATCCCCAGTGCGGCAGTATTGGGAAGCGGAGCTGCATAAAAGACGATTAAGTCATGAGGGCTCTGTCCTCATCAATGAATTAATATTGTTATCAAAGGAATGGCTTATTGAAAGAATGGCTTTGTTATAAAAGGGACTTCTGCCACCTCTTGCTCTCACCCTTGTCCTCTCTTGTACTTCTACCATTCATCATGAGAGGAGGCAGCAAGAAGGACCTTGCCAGATGCGGGGACCTCAACCTTTGACTTCCTAACCTCCAGAACTGTGAGAAATAAATGTCTTTTCTTTATAAATTACCCAGCATAACTGGCTTTGAAATGTGAAACCGACATGAGATTTGGGAGGGGCCAAGGGTGGAATGGTGTGGTCAGGCTTTGTGTCCCCATCCAAATCTCATCTTAAATTGTAATCTCCATAATCCCCATGTGTCAAGGGAGAGACCAGGTGGAGGTAAATGAATCATGGGGGTGGTTCCCCCATACTGTTCTTGTGATAGTGAGTTATCATGAGATCTGACGATTTTATGAGGAGCTTCTCCTTCCTCCCACTTTGTGAAGCAGATGCCTTGCTTCCCCTTTGCTTTCTGCTGATTATAAGTTTCCTGAGGCCTCCCCAGCCATCCTGAACTGTAAGCCAATTAACCTCTTTCCTTTATAAACTATCCAGTCTTGGTTAGTTCTTATCCAATTCCAAAGATGATCATTTTAACATGTCTTCAGAGTAATCAGGCATATTTGTTGCTCTAAAGTCTTCACTACCTTCTATCCACTCCCTAAGAAATTAAATAAAGTGCTTTAGTATAGTTTTCTAGACCTTCCATGATCTGCCCCAACCTATCTTCCAGTCTTCTTTTTCTCCCTTCATACTTTATAACTCACTAAAACTAGACTATTTGGTATTCTCTGGTCTCCATTTTCAGCTGCATGCCTTTACTTATATAATTCTATCTGAAAATCCTCTACTTCAATTTTTTCCTAGAATACTCTGATTCATTTAGGTCTGTCTCAAATGCTAATACCTCATGAAGCTGTATTGGATACACACAGTCAATACTTTGCATCTGGTGATAATCACTTATCACATCCTACATGTAGTCACATGTATGTGTCATACCTTTTCTATTAAATGAAGCTTCCCTTGGATAAGGAATATGTTTAACACATTTCTGTATACAAAAGCATCTGGCACAGAGCACTGTACATAATGAGACTCAAAACAAATACATGAAAATTGATCTAATAAATTATTGGTTTTCAGCATAAGAGATGATCTAATCAAACGAAATTACTTACAATATATACAGTCTGATCCTTGAGATTTTCAGCTGCGGTTACTTGTTTAAACAAGCGAACAAAATCATTAAATGTTTCACAGGTTATTTCAGCAGAACATCCATCCTCTGAAGAACTAAGATGATTCAATTTGTTTAAAATTTGTTCCAAAAGCAGCCTCAAGGTAAAGCATTCAACGCAATTCACAAAGACATGTGGGAGCTGAAAACGAAAACCAAAACACTGTAAGAAAAGAAGAAAACACACAGACACAATAATGGCTCTGCTGATATTCTCCATTTGCCTTTCTAAATCTACATCCCACCAAACCCACCCCATGCCCCAAGAGCCTGACAGCTACAGAATTACATCACCCAGACTCTCTTACTTTCTGGCTGTGGATGGAGAAGCCAATAGAAAGAACCAGCAGGAGACTAAGGGAGAATGGTGGGACAGAAGTTTGGATATTGATTTCCTTGACTCCCACCATGACCCCTCAGCGGCCCTAGCTTGGCAGTGGATACTCTTTTACCAAAGATCAAGTTGGACAGCCCCTCTTCTAAGGTTACACCTCTTGTAGGGTTCCAGTAACAGCTCCTTTCTATGGTCCCTTCAGGCCTAGAGGTGGTAAAGGCCCTGGTGTACCATCATCCCTTAGTGATTCCCATAAAATGTCCTCAACCTTTATAAAATTGTCCCTTCATTAAACTCTCTTCAATTATTTCTTTCAGCTTGCCATTTCTTTCTTATGGAAATTCAAAGCAAACTTGTACTTTCCTATAAAGAATTCTCATAAAGAAATCAGCCAGGAATGGTGGCTTATGTCTGTAATGCCAAGACTTTGAGGTCAAGAGTTCAAGACCAGCCTGGGCAATATAGCGAGACTCTGTCTTCGTTTTTTAAAAAAAAAGAAATCTAAGTATATTTGAATGTTAAAATTCTTAATAGGAATTTCACACTTGTAACTTTAATATAATATCCTTGAATAAACTTAAGTCAAAAGAAAAAAAAAGAATTTTAAGAGTTAGAAACCATAGCAATCCTCCTATAAGGACTGTAAGCACTAGATCTTTACTAGGCATACTGCTCCTGCCTGTAATCTCAGTGCTTTAGGAGGGGTGGGAGGATCACTTGACCCCAGGAGTTCAAGATCAGCCTAGGAAACAGTGAGACTCCGTCTTTAAAAAATAAAAAAAATTAGACAGGCCTGGTGGAGTACGTCTGTAAGTCCCAGCTACTTGGGAGGCTGAGGTGGGAGTATCACTTGAGCCCAGGAATTCACGGCTGCAATGAGCTGTGATCATACCACTGTACTCCAACCTGGGCAATAGAGCAAGACTCCATTTCAAAAAACAAACAAACAAACAACTAGCCCTTCATTTAAAAAACTATCAAAATATCAAAATGAGGTAACTCCAGAAGTAATAAGGACACAAACGAGATTTGCTCACAAATACAGTCTATCCTCAAAATAAGATCACAAAAGCAGATTCATTCTGAGGAAGATAACTTGTGGCATTTGGCACAAATAATGGAATTTGTAACTATTTTTAGTGATTTTATAAACTTGTATCCAATAAGGAAGCTTTTCGTTCTCTGAATAACAGTGTCACTAAAGCCACATTAAACTTACTTGGGGACAGTTTCACCAGCATTTGCTAACTCACTTCACTCTCACTTCTTTACGAACAACAGTCCACAATATCTCTGTTATGAATAGTGTCTCGCTTACAGCATTTGTGCTATCCATGACCTTTAAAGGCAGCATATTCTAAGTGCCTGTCTGAGTCCCTGTATCAGAAGTAGTAACAATAATCATATATTACACTGATTAAGTAGCAGCAGAAACTACAATGTGATAAAAAAAAAAAATGGAATGCAGCCCTTAAATATAAAACTTCCTTATTGGGTTTTATTGCTTTTATTCAACACATATTTTGGGGGCACTTCATTCAACGGGTTCTGAAACACAAATGCCTGGACCAAGACCTTGTACACTCAGATTCTGAAGTCTAGTATACAGCCCAGGCATATGTGCTTTTAAAATGCACAGCTGATCTTTGGGATCAAAAGCTGAAATCCACAAGTTAATAAGCTAAAATCCACAAGTTAATATGTGCCAAGTAGTGTGCTTAGTGCTGGGGATAATTTCAAGAAACTCACAATCTAAAGCCAGGGAAACACAAACACAAAATCACAGCTGAGAGGGCTAAATATTATGACAGAATTAAGCACAAGGTGCTAAGGCTGCAAAACAGGGGAGCATCTGATACAGCCTAGAGGATCAGGAAAGACTTTGTAGAATATAAGTAGAAGAAAACCTGGCAAAATAAATAAGCATCTGCCAAGTAACAGGAAGAGCGAGTACAGGAAACCCATTCCAAGTAGGGGAGCAGCATGTGCCATGGCTTGAAAGTAAGAGAGCAGGAACTATACACAGTTCAGTATGCCATCCTAAACACACATCCTTAGAGCTAGAGGACAGGGTTAGCAAGCCAAAGCCTGTGGGCTAGCCACCTGTTTTTGTACATACTGTTGCTTTGAAACACAGTCATGCCCATTCACACAGGGAATGCCCATGGGTGCTTTCACAATACAGCAGAGTCAAGTAGGTGAGACAGAAACTACATGGTCCACAAGTACAAAATGTTACTTATCTGCCCCTTAAGAAAAAGACTGCCCATCTCTGGTGTAGGATATGAAAGGGAGTATGGCAATACTCATCAATAATAGCAGCTAATCTTTATTGAGTGCTTACTACGCACTATGTACTACAGAAAGCACTTTCCATGTACTAACAATTAATTCTCTTAATCCCAGATGTTGTCACTATGAGCCAACTTTGCAGATGGAGAAAGCACTAACTGGTGAATCCAAAAAGGAACATGAGTCTGCCAGACTCTACAGCCCACTTAACCACTGTGTTATAAAAGATAAATTCAGCTCAGGAAAGGTCTTATACATTGGGCAAATTACTTGAACACTGTCCTGAAGATCTTAAGATTTGCAAGGCCTGGCTGCTGGGTGAAGACTGCAAATAAGAGGCTTACAGAAATACGTGGAAAAAAACAATGGTAAATGTAAATCCTAGCAGCAATGGCTAGGATTAAAGGTAGATGGAGAAATGATTTTAAGAATGTGAAGCAACAGATCAAGTTTATTGATGTGATTTACTAAATGAGGGAAGATGAGGAAACAGTTAAGAAAGTGTAAGTTTGGACAACTGTGTCAATTACAGTAGCTCACTCATGGAGAAAGATAATATGGGAAGAAGAGCAATGTAAAGGTGGTATGTTCAATTTTGTATTTGTGGAGATTCACAATCTTCAGTACCAATATTATACATTAAAGAATGGCAAAGAAATACTTAATATTTTTATTCTTACCTCTAAAGTTTTCAACAACGTTTGTATTACATAGGTCTTTCCACTGGCAGTATGTCCATAAATAAAAATGGATGGAAAGCTAAAATGATGTCTCTAAGGGGAGAAAAGACAAAGACAAATATGAGGCTGCACATGCAAAATAGAAAATAAACACTTATCAACTTGTGAGAAAGTTGTATGTGGAAAAGTAAAATATTCAATCCAAATTCCTAACAGTGAGCATATTGTGGATGAATCAACACACTTTGAACTTACTTGAATTCAACTCTAAGCACTTTCTTTGTTATGAAATTAAAATTTCTGTAACATATTTGGCATATTTTATTATGTACTATATATTTATATTTTTTATTATTGTACAGGTTTACATATACAAACTTGTATTTTCAACTTTATAGGACATTTAAGAGATTTTTCAAGGATAATTTTGTTCATACTCCATTTTTACATTACTCCTTCTTAAAGACTCTTATCTCCTGGGATGCCACAACTTCACTGTACATTTTAATGCTATGAAGTTAAGTACATATAATCAAAAGATTAAAAGGGATTTCAAGGGTCCTCATTCTTAGGAAAACTTACAGACTACTTCTGAACTATGCACACTCACTAATGCTGGCACAAATGCATACATTAGATCACATAAAACACTAATAAAATCTGCATAGCATTTATTTTAAAATACATACATGCAAGATCTTTCTGCAGTACATTAAGTTAGCAGCTAGATAAAAGTAAACATTGTCAATGGTCTCTCTGGTCTAGTTAATACTACAAATACTTATACTTCATTACTTAAATGAACACTTTCATTAGATACCTACTAAATGCTGAAAACCAAGGGGTACTGAAAAGTACAAATATCAGTAAAAGACATTATCTACTTTGGAGGAAATTACAGTCTACATTTTTAAATAATTATAGGAAAATTGGATCACATTTTTAAAATAATTATAGGAAAACTGAATTACATTTTAAAAATAATTACAGGAAAACTGGATTTTTAAAAATAATACTATTTTTTTTTTTTTTTTTTGAGATGGATTCTCACTCTGTCATCCAGGCTGGAGTGCAATGGCGCGATCTCGGCTCACTTCAATCTCTGCCTCCTGGGTTCAAGTGATTCTCCTGCCTCAACCTCCTGAGTAGCTGGGATTACAGGTGCATGCCACCAGGCCCAGCTAATTTTTGTATTTTTAGTTACAATGGGGTTTCACCATTTTGGTCAGGCTGGTCTTGAACTCCTGACCTGGTGATCCACCTGCCTTGGCCTCCCAAAGTGCTGGGATCACAGGTGTGAGCCACTGCGCCCGGCCTATTTTTCAATAATACATTTTTTTTTTAAAAATAATTATAAGAAAATGGGATTATGCAATTTCCATGAGGAAGTTGAGTCTCAATTATCATCGATTACAGCAACAGTCACAAACATTTATTACATTCTAGTCACTAAGTTAAACATTTCCTTTTACAAGACAAATCAGGAACTCAGATTTACACAGGAAAAAGACTCTAAATGGCATACAGCTATGGCAAAAGCAGCTCAACTGCTAAAAATAAACTAAAAATCTACTGGAAATGAATAGGTAATGTAATACATGAACCCTTTTCTAAAGTTTGTATGTAACAATCATATAAATTAACTGGCTCAAAAATTCTGTCTCAGCAGGATGCGGTGGCTCACGCCTGTGATCCCTACACTTTGGGAGGGCAAGGCAGGCAGATCACTTGAGTTTAGGAGTTCGCCTGGGAAACAGTGAAACCCCATCTCTATGAAAAATACAAAAATAGCCAGGCTTGGTGGCACACACCTGTGGTTCCAGCTACTCGGAGGCTGAGGTGGGAGGATTGCTTGAGCCTGGGAGGCAGAGGCTGCAGTGAGCCAAGATCATGCCACTCCAGCCTGGGAAAGAGAGCCAAACTCTGTCTCAAAAAACAAAAGCAAAAAATTCTGTCTCAAGAATTACATGCATGTTGCTGAGTATCTCTGCTATCCATTACATGTTGTTGTTGCCTAATAATACCTTATAACATCTTTCTTATTGTGACCTAGAATTATATTGAACTGTTCCACTGTTATTTAACCTTTCACCTTTATAAATCTCGCTAACGTAAACTGCAATAAGCTAGTGCCTGCCACAGAAAAGGTGCTCAGTAAATATTTATTTATTGAACAAATAAATGAGTCTTCTTAAAAACATGAACCAATTTTTTATATTTCTTTCCTATTAGTTCTTTGTATTTCCCACATGCACAGCACCTTGCAGAACTGATAATAAAATATTGTTAAACATAATTTTCATTAAGAGCAAAAGTGAAAAACCCTTCTGTGATCCACCACTAAGTCAATACTACTCATCCCTATTTGCCAATTGTTCTTTTTCAGCAGGAGCATTTCTGGTTGGAGTGATCTGCGTTCCAGAGATGAAATGCAGAGAACATAATCAAGAAAATGCTCCAGTAATAATATAACTATAATTGAAAGCATTATAAATAGAAAATTAATTGAAGATGCAGTTGTTGACCTCTAACTTCCCTAAATAATGCGCCCCTTTAGACAAGGGGAGTACTTTTCCACTAATGCTTCACAGGCCACCTCAAACTGCCATGCAGTATTTCTAGTTGGATGAAAGTACTGTCACGTGTTCAAAGATGGACCACATATACAACAGTGGTCTCATAAGATTATAATACCCTATTTTTGCTGTACCTTTTCTATGTTTAGATACGTTTAGATGCAGACATCACTGTGTTACAACTGCCTACGGTATTCAGTAGAGTTGCACCGCTGTAGAGGTTTATAGCGTAGGAGGAATAGGCTACACCATACAGCCTAGGTGTATAGCAGGCTACACCATCTAGGTTTGTGTAAATACACTTTATGATATTCACAGGGATTAAATTGCCTAACGATGCATTTCTCAGGACGTATCCCCCTCATTAAGTGACAGCAACACATGACTGTAGTTAAAAAAGCAAACCAGAAGATGGGGATATAGTATGACCCTATATTCTCATTCACTTTCTTCACAGGTAAGATCCAAGTTTGATTAATTCCAATTCTGATTAATGAGTCTGAATCAAAAAGTACATCAAAGACCACCAGAAAATAGTCAAAAATAGGTTAAATTTTGAATTGGTGAATGCTACCCTCTGTCTATTGAAAGGACTCCCTATGTAACTATGTTCATCCAGAGAAGACAAACTCTTCTCTAGGGCATCCTGTGAACTATCAGTTAAGGAGAAAAGTTTACACTAGACCTCTTCGGGACTGTTACAATTCTGGAAAAGCCAGTCAATTTTTAAACCTGAAGCACTGCTTTGCCCCTTAGTGGCCTTGAAAGCAACCACCTCTCTACACTTGACTCACTCCAACTACCGCACAGAAACGTGTGAACTTATATTTGAATAAACAATACTCTGCAAACACATCTGTTACATAAATGTCATTGGGCTGGGGTAAGATAAGCAACTTCTAGGAGCTAATGTGGGCAAACTTCTCAAAAGTGTGGCGTGTGTCAAACACGTCTTAGGCAACGTTCTGTAGTGCAGGCCGGTCCTTCTTAGACAGTCTCCTCTTCAATAATCGGAAGAGACTGTGGGTGAAGGTGCAGTACAGAACCACAACACCCCTATTTAACGTAAAAACGGCCTTTTGGCCCTCAATCCAAACACGAAAAAAAAAAAATTGGAACAGGTCGTAAGACTACCGAAACGTCTGCCTCCAGGATCTGGAAGACAGTTTAACTACAATACCTCTCCAAACAAGGACTGCAAGGTGGACACTTGAGACTCGCGACAAAGCACCACGTTTTCCAAGTGGGGCATTCTGGCGGGCACCCCGCAGTGGCCAGTGCAGCCAGCCCACAAGTCGCTAGCACAAGCGGGACCCTTTCCCGGGTATGGCAGCCCGCTCTCCCGCCGGAAACCGGACCCGCAGCGTCGTGGGAGGAGCCGGTGCTGCCCCGCTGCGAAGTGACGACAGCGCGTACGCCGAGCGTCGCCGCCGCTCTAGTCTCACGGCCGGAACCATCGTCTTCTCGCTGGTCCTGTGCCCTCCGCGGCTTTGCGGATTGTTCTGCTTGGTGAGGATTTCGGGCTGCCGCATTTTTCCACTCAAAGGCCAAGAAGACGGCGTGGAGATGGGCGAATAGGGAAGGGGTGGAAGGGGTTAAGGGGGTCTTGTGGGCCTCCAATGACCTGTGAGCCCCGTGCCTTTGGTTTTCCCGGCTGGAAGCCCCAAGTTTAGACACCTTGAGTGCCTAAGAAGACGGACCGGGAGCTGCGCCCGTTAGAGGGACGTGGAAGGCGGACTTAGAAGACCAATGTTGTCAAAAGATGTTTTTTTTTTTCCCCTGACGTCGTTGTGGGAAATTAGTGGCATTGAGTACAAAACAGGGTGTAATGGGGTTTAAAAGCACAGCTTGGAATTAACTATTTTTCGTGCAAGCTTGAAACCAGATGTGGAAGGCCTCTCATTCCTAGTGGGAGGAAGTCGTAGCGTGTGTTGGTGAGGGTGATAGTAAAAATGGTACTTTTAGCGTTAGGCTTTCACGTGTATTTTTTCGTGGGGCACCTACTAGCAACTAAAAAGTAGAAGATTGTGGAAATAAGATACAGAAGTAGACACGTGCGTGGTGGAAAGAGAGCTTGGCGTCCTGAAACCCCTGGGTTGGGATCACTGACTTAACTGCTGGATAGTGGGACTTTGGAATAGTTGAGTCTCAACTTCCTTATCTATAAAATAGGGATAATACTGGCCAGGTTATTGCTAGGAATAAAAGATCCTGTACATACTACCTGTTATACATGAATTTAAATCGGGGACTTCAGTCTGCCCAAAGATTGTAGATCAGTCTTAAGACGGTCAAAAGGATCTTTTGAGAATTGTGGTATGTAACGTATTAGCTAGTCAAAATCATTTTTTCACAGCAGCAATTCAAAAGTATTTGCCCAGGTACTTTTAATAGAGAATTCTAAAGATAATTCTAAAGGTTATAATGGGACCATCCATCAAATTTCAGTGTCTTCAAGGGAAGCTTGGAGAGTAGCCTCTGCTACTCTCCCAAGACTGTTACACATCTGTAACATAGTATGCATATAATGTATGCATACATTATAATCATAACACTACATCTTTATAGCATTCAATAAAACTGACTAAATAATTGTCTAAAATGTTAGTCTCCCTCTCTATATACTTTATGAGGGCAGGAAACGCTGTCTTCACAGTTCAATTTCTAGCATACACAGTTAATGTCTGGCAGATACATAAGAAACAGTCAAATAATTGTTGACCTGAAAGAACATGCCTTACCACCTGGATGATTTAGGATAGTTTCTCAGAGGAGAGAACCTGGAAGCTGAGGCTGAAGAAAAGATTCACCTGTGAGACCAAGAAGGAAATTGTAAACAAAAGAATGTAAAGACAAAAAGGAACAAATGGGCAATCCCGTACCAGAGACTAGCAAATACTTTTTATGAGTAACCCTGGAGAGTAGTAGGAGGTCAGGCTGGGGACAATAGAGAACTTTAGGCAGAGAAGCAAATGTTGAGATTTGACTTTTAGAAATACCCCTTCCGACTACAGTGTGGAAAGTGGAATCAATTTGATTTGTTGAAAAGGCTATTGCAATGTCCCAAACAGTAAATAATAATGACCTCAATAAACAATGGGAACGGGTAAGAGGGAATGGTAATTAAAGTTTATTAAACATAATGTGACAGACACTGTGATAGATATATTACTCCCATTTAAATTTTAACAATATTATAATAGAGATACCATTCTTGTTTCACATATGGAAAAACCAGCTGAGGTTAGGTAATTTATCCAAAGGTTTATAGTTCATAGGTACTTGAACTTAGATCTGGTTAATCCTAAAGCCTTATTCTTTTTACTACCCCATACTGAGAATGGGCTAGGTCTGAGAGAAATTTAGAAGTGTATTTTATAGAACTCAGTAGCTGTTTGTAAGAGATGGAAGGAGGAGTCATGGAAACTAGCATTTAGATTTCTGACATAGGTGATTTTAGGTTTTGCCACTAGTGAAATAAAAAATGAGAAATACAGATGAAAAGCCAGATGGAAAAATAAGGAGCAGGTTTATAGATTTAGTTTTGTCTTTATGGGATAAGAAATGACCAAAGGGAGTTTGTTATATTAAATTTGAAGTGTCTGCAAAACAACCAGAGAAGTCCAGTAAAAATGGGATCTGTAGCTCGAGAGAGAAGGGCCCAGAGGAGGAGACACAGAAATATATACATATAGGTAGTATATAGGTAGTTGAGCCAGTGATCTAAATGAAATTATTCATGGGTGTTTATTTCATGGATTTCATGGAATTATTTAAAAGTAATTAACTAGGACTAGGGAATAAAGGGCATTTTCTCAACTGGATAAAGAGCATCTATAAAAAACTATAGCTAATATCATAATTAATAGTGAAATACTAATGCATTCCCCCCTACTTTCAGGAACAAGGCAAGGGTGTCTGTTCTCACCCCTCTGTGCAACATTGTACTGGAGTTTGTAACCAGTGCAATAAGAAAAAGAAATTAAATGCACCCAGATTTGAAAAAAAAAAAAAAGAATTTATTTGCAGACAACATGATTGTTATGTAGAAAATCTGATGGATTCTACAAAATAGTTACTAGAACTGATAAGTAAGCTTTGCAAGGTTTCAAGATGCAAGATTAACATAGAAAAAATAGTATTTCTAAGTACTAGCAATAAGCAATTGGAAATTGAAATTTAAAATAACAGCACAATTTCAATAGCATCAAAAATTATTAAATACTGAAGAATAAATCTGACACATGTAAGACTTTACTTGCACACTGAAAACTACAAAATATTACTGAGACATTAAAGAAGACAATATTTTAAAATATAGAGGTACTGTGTTTAAGACTCAGACTCAATTTTGTTAAAATTTGTCACTTTTACCCCAAACTGATGTGTTGATTCAACACAATCCCAGTCAAAATCTTAGTGTGCTCTCTCTCTCTCTCTCCTTTTTTTTGGCAGAAAATGACAATTTAAAAATAGGCTCGGCCAGGGGAAGTGGCTCACACATGTAATCCCAACACTTTGGGATGCCAATGCAGGCGAATTGCTTGAGCTTAGGAGTTTGAGACCAGCCTGGGCAACATGGTGAAACCCCGTCTCTACAAAAAATGCAAAAGTAGCCATGGTGGCTTGTGCATGTGGTCGCAGCTACTCGGGAGGCTAAGGTAGGTGGATCACTTGAGACCAGGAGGTCGAGGTTGCAGTGAGCCATGATAGCACCACTGCACTCCAGCCTGGGCAACAGAGCAAGACCCTGTCTCAGAAAAAATAAATAAGTAACGTGAATTTTACAAAATAAAAATAGACTAAAGATTTGAACAAGCACTTAACTGAAAAACGATATACTGACTGCAACTAAGCACATAAAAAAATGTTCAACATCTTTGGTAATTAGGACAATACAAATTAAAACCACAATAAGATACTACTACACACCTGTTAGAATCTAGCCTGAAATTAAAAAGACCATTCTGAAGTGTTGGCAAGGGTGTGAAGCAACTGAAACCTTCATACACTGTTGCTAGGAATGTAAAATGGTAAGCCATTTCGAAAAACAGTATGACAATTTCTTAAAATTTAAGCAGACACCTACCATATGACCCAGTCATTCTACTCCTAGATGTTTACCTAAGAAAATGTGTTCATGCAAATACTTAGACACTACTATTCAGTGGTTTATTTGAAATCCAAAAATTGGAAACAAATTCCATCAAGAAGTAAATAGATTTAAAAATTGTGGGATATTCATACAAATATTTTTCAGCAATATAAAGGACTCAGTATATGCAATACCATGGATAAATCTCACAAATAATTATGCTAAATGAAATAAGCCAGATTCCCTACTCCCACAAAAAAGTATGTACTATATGCTTCTATTTTTATAAAATTCTAGAAAAAATAAACTATAGTTAAAGAAGTAGTAAGGTAGTAGTTAAAATAAGTGATAGTGGTTGTCGGGTAATAAGGAGGTGGGTCAGAAAGGAGGTATTATAAAGCATAGTGAGGAAATCTGGGGAGTGGTGGATATTATAGGTTGAATTATGTCCTTCCTCCTCCCAAAATTCACTGAGATTCTAACTCCTAGAAGCTGTCAGTGTGGCCTTATTTGGAAATAGGGTCTTTGCAAATTTAATCAAGTCAGGATCAGGTCATTAGGATAAGCCCTATTCCAATATTACTGTTGTCCTTATAAGAAAAGGCCATGTGAAGACACAGACATGGGGAGAATGCCAAGGGAAGATGGAGGTAGAGACTGGAGCAATGCGTCTGCAAACCAGAGAACATGTAGGATCACAGGTCTTCACCAGAAGCTAGTAGAGGCACATGGAACAGATTGTCCCTCAAGACCCTCAGAAGGACTCTCTCTTGCTGACACCCTGATTTTGAGCTTCTAGCCTTCAGAACTGATAGAGAATACATTCTGTTGTTTTAAGCCAACTAGTTTGTAGTACTTTTTTATAGCAACCCTAGGATATAAATACAATGGTTATAGTCATTATCTTGATGTCATAGTTTCATGGAAACATATATATGTCAAAACATATCAAATTAAGTTATTAAGGTATGCTAATTATACCTTAATAAAATTCCTCAAATTTAATTAATTAAAATAAAGGAGGGTTGTGCATAGAATAATGATGATAGTGTGTTATGACCAATAGTACTGATTAATCCAATTCTATTTCTGTGAAATCCATTTAGAAAACATGGAAAACCATCATCAATCTGTGACTGCTTTACTTGTGTCTCCAGTACATCTGTGCTTTCTCACTTTCAAGCCTTCACTTCTACAGTCACTTTCTTACATGACCCCACCTACATCCAAATTGAATAAATTATTCATGAAATGAAATGAATTGAGTACCTACTTTCTCTGAAATGTTCTCAGTGTTCAGGTAGAGCAGTGAATAAAACAGATACCCCCTCCCTACACAAAGGGTCATTATGAGGGCTTGTATTTTTGTCCATCTACACCTTTAGGCTCCATTTTAATCTGCCAGTTCTGCCTCTAGAACCCAAATCAGATTCATGAAAGAGTGCTGGGCCCCGCCTTTTGCAATTACCATGAAGGCAGGCTGACTAGTGCCTCTCATTTATTTATATATACATATCCTATTGGTTTTGTTTCACTGGAGAACCCTAATACGTATTTTTTTAAAAATTCAGATTTATTGAGGCATAGTGCATATTTTCTCTTTTTAGTGTATAGTTCTGAGTTTTTATAAACATACACAGTCTTGTCATCACTACCAAAATCAAGATATAGAACAATTTCATTACCCACAAAATTCCCCTGCACTCCTCTGTAGGCAGCCTCTTCCCCTTCCCCCAGAATCTGGCAAACACTGATTTCTTTTCTTGTGGTTTTACCTTTCCAGAATGTCATACAAATGAAATCATATCATATGCAAACTTTTGAGTTTACTTCTTTTTCTAAGCATAACACATTTGAAATTTATTCATGTTATTGCATGTATTATCAGTTCATTCCTTTTTATTGATGAGCAAAAATCCATTACATAGCTGCATCATAGTTTATTCTCCAGGTTAAGGACACTTTGTTTACATCAAGATTTTAACATTATGAATAGAGTCACTATAAACAATCATGAACGGGGGTGTGTGTGTGTGTGTGTGTGTGTGTGTGTGTGTGTGTGTATGTGTAGTAATCGCCTGACAGATTCTTCTTGTCCACTGCACAGACAGAGCCAATTTACTGAGAGCTGAGACAGTGGTATTGCAATAGAGAAAGAGGTTAATAATTGCAGGGCCAGCCAAGCAGAAATATGGGAGTTATTACTCAAATCAACCTCCCTGAAAATTTGGAGGCTAGGGTTTTTCAAGGATAGTTTGGTGGGCAGGGGGCTAGAAAATGGGGAATGCTGCTTTATTGGGTCAGGGATGAAATCATAGGGGGTCAAAGCTGTCTCGTTTTGCTGAGTCAGTTCCTGCCTGGTAGTCACAAGACCAGATGAGCCAGTTTCTTGGTATGGGTTACCAGTCCGGATGGTGCCAGCTGGTCCATCAGAATGCAGGGTCTGGGAAGTACCTCAAACACCAGTCTTAGGGTTCACAATAGTAGTGTTATCTATAGGAGAAATTAAGTTTACAAATCTTGTGACCTCTGGCTACCTGACTCTTGAATCATAATTCTAAGCTTGTGGCTAATTTGTTAGTTTTACAAAGGCAGTTTCAGTCCCTGACTCCAATAAGGGAGTTAGTTTTGGGAAGGGACAATTATTATAGATTCCTCCCATATTTAGCTGGGCCTATACTCAGGAACAAACAAGGGAAGCTTGTAGGTTAGACACAAGATAGAATCAGTTAGGTTAGATTTCTCTATTAAAATTTTTGCCAGGGCAGTTTCAAACATAGGTATTTCATTTCACTTAAGTAAAATATAGGAGAGGGATTGCTGGGTCATATGATAAATATATGTGTAAGCTCATAAGAAATTGCCAAACTGTTTTCCAGAGTGACTGTACTATTTCACATTCCCACTGGCAATTAGCAGAATTCCAGACATTTCATATACTTATCCTGCTACTTTTAGCCTACCTGTATTCTATTTTAAAATGGGTTTCTTGTAGGCAGTGTATACAGTTGGCCTTTTGTATCTGTCGTTTCACATGCATGAATTCAACTAACAGGATCAAAAAATATTAGAAAAAAATATGGAACAATACAACAATACAAATAATACAAATAAAAGTAATACAGTATAACAACTACTTACATAGCATTTATATTGTTTTAGGTATTATAAGTAATCTAGAGATGATTTATACAGTGTACAGGATGGCATGCATAGGTTTTATGCAAATACTATAGACATTTTATATAAGAAACTTAAACATTCACATTCTTTGGTATCCTTATGGTCTGTGGGAGCCAATCCCCTACGGATACCAAGGGACAGCTGCAGTGAGAACTTTCTTATTTATTCTTATTTATCTTGTCTGACAATTTCTGTATTTCAATTTGTATCTTTAGATGATTTATATTGTCTTAATTATTGATATAGTTGAACTGAAATCTATCCTCTTGTTGTTTCCTATTTGTTTCATCTGTATTTTTTCCTTTTTTCTCTTTTTTGCTCCTTGCTTTTAGGTTACTTCAGTATTTTAAAAAATTACATTTTGCCTCTGCTTTGGGCTTATTATGCCAGTTTTTAAAGTTGTTACCATGTTTGTCCTAGAGTTTATAATACATACGTTTAATTAACCACCATCTACCTTTAAACATATTAAACTGCTTCAAGACTACTGTAAGAACCTTACAACAGTACTTTCAATTCTCACCCCAATCTTTTGTGCTTTTTTTGTCACATCTTTTACATCTTATCATCTTATATAAACCCAAAATATGTTGCTACTAGACCAGTGCTGTGCAATAAAGCTTTCTGTTTTGTCCAATACAGTATTCACTGGCCACATGTGGCTGTTGAACTCTTGAAATGTGGCTAGTTATAACAATGGACTGAAATTTTAGCTTTTATTTTTATTTTTATGTATTTATTTATTTATTTTTGAGACAGAGTCTCGCTCTGTTGCCCAGGCTGGAGTGCAGTGGCCAGATCTCAGCTCACTGCAAACTCCGCCTCCCGGGTTTATGCCATTCTCCTGCCTCAGCCTCCCGAGTAGCTGGGACTACAGGCACCCGCCACCTCGCCCGGCTAGTTTTTTGTATTTTTTTTTAGTAGAGATGGGGTTTCACTGTGTTAGCCAGGATGGTCTCGATCTCCTGACCTCGTGATCTGCCCGTCTCGGCCTCCCAAAGTGCTGGGATTACAGGCTTGAGCCACCGCACCCAGCCAGCTTTTATTTTTAAATTGTTAATTAGTTTACATTATATTGCTACCTTTTGTTAGTGGCTAGTGTATTGAACTGTACAGATTTAGATAAATATATTTTAGAATGCCTAAAATAAAAAATAAAACAGGGACTGGGCACAGTCGCTCATGCTTGTAATCCTGGCACTTTGAGAGGCTGAGGAGGGAAGATCACTTGAACCCAGCAGTTTAAGACCAGATTGGGCAACATGGAGAGACCCCAACTCTACAAAAAATAAAATAAAATAATTAGCCAGGCATGGTGGTGTGCACCTGTAGTCCCAGCTACTTGGAGGATCTAAGGTGGGAGGATCGCTTGAGCCAGAGAGGTTGACACTGCAGTGAGCTGTCATTGGATGACAGATCGAGACCTTGTCTCAAAAGAAAAAAAAAAAAAAGAGAAAAGAAAATTAAAATTAGTTAATAAATGAGGCTAAGGCTTTTATATTAACATTCATTTAATCATTTCTGGAAATTTTTTATTTCTTTTTATAGATCCAGATCTTTGCCTAGTATCATTTTCCTTCTGGTTGAAGAATTGTAATATTTCTTTTAAGGCAGAGCTGTTGTTTACAAATTCTCTCATCTTTTTTTTCACCTTTATTTCTAGAAGATATTTTAGCTGAGTATATAAATCTGGGTGAGGATGGATTTTTTTTTTGCAACATTTGAAATTGACATTACATTGTCTTCTCCTGTGGACATCTTCAAGATTTTCTGTTTATTTGTCTTCAATAGTTTGAATATGATGGGTATAGGTGTATTATTTTTTACTTTTTCTGTTTTCCTGCTTGGGTGTTCTCTGAGATGTTTAGGTCTGTAATTTGATTCTTTCATTATTTAAAAAAAAAATTGTAGCCATGATCTCTTCAAATAGTTCTGCCCCTTTCTCTCTATTCTCTTTTGAAATTCCAACTGCAAGTATGTTAGAACACTTGTTGATGTCCCACAGTATTTATATGTTCTGTTCTGATATTACTATCCCACCCCTCCACACTCTATTCTCTCTGTTTCAGTTTGGGTAATTTATGTTGACTTATATTCAGATTCTCTGATTGTTTCTTCAGCTTTGTCAAATCTACTGATGAACCCATCCGAGGCATTTACCATCTCTGCTACAATATTTTTTATTTCTAGCATTTCTATCTCACTCTTTTCTGTGGTTTCTATCTCCAGTAAAATTCCCATCTGTTCATTTCTACCTTTTCTTCCTTTTGTTTTGTTTTGTTTTCTTTTCTTTTCTTTTCTTGAGACAGAGTCTCACTCTGGAGTGTGGTGGTGTCATCCTGGCTCCCTGTGACCTCCACCTCCTGGGTTCAGGTGATTCTTCTGCCTCGGCCTCCCAAGTAGCTGGGACTACAGGCACATGCCACAACACCCAGAAAGATTTTTGTATTTTTAGCAGAGATGGAGTTTCACCATGTTGGCTAGGCTGGTCTTGAATTCCTGGCCTCAAGTGATGTGTCTGCCTCGGCCTCCCAAAGTGCTGGGATCATAGTCGTAAGCCACTGCACCTAGCACAGATTCTTTAACACATTAATAAAAGTTATTTAAAATTATCTGTCTAATGGCTCAGACATCTGGATCAACTGAGTCTCATTCTGTTGATTGCTTTGTCTTTGTCAGAGGCTTTTTTGTAGTCTTAAAAAAATTTTATGTCTTATAAGTTTTTATTGAATGCTATACATCATGTGTAGAACAGTAGAGATGGTGGTAAATACATGTTGAATACTCCTTATCTGAAATGATTGGGAGCAGAAGTGTTTCAGATTTTGTATTTTTTCAGATTTTTGAATATTTGCATTATTCTTACTGGCTGAGCATCCCAAATCTAAAAATCTGAAATCAGAAATTCTCCAATGGGCATGTCCTCAGGGTTTCAAATTTGAAATACTCAAGTGGGTATTAATGTGTGACTGCATCAAGTCAAAGTAGTTCTGAGTGAGCTGCATCTGGGGCTTCTTGTTGCTATGGTTACTTTCAGCTTCAAATTTCTGTGTTTCCTTATCCTTAGGGTGGGAGCTGGGTGATGACAGGGTTTGCTGCCTTTCTGCCAAAGGCTTAGGACTTTGTTTTATAAAGGATAAGGGTCAAAGCAGGGCTTTATTCATTTCCCAATTTCCAGCATTTTCTCCTCATTCGTTTCCCAAAGGAGAGGTCACCACTCCTCTTCCTCCAGGCTTACACATCTGAGGGAGGCTTTCTCCTGCTCTGCCCTCAATCTTTTTTGTGAGTATCCAGTGAAGGTTCATGGAGATGAGCATGTGAATGAGTATGAACTCCCTTTATGTCTGTGGCGCCATGCTAGCCACAGTAGGCCTTTACCAAATCATTAAAAATTTTAGCCAAATGTTTTTGCCTGCTTGTATGGCAGCTGCCTTTTTTCCTCCAATATTCTGCCATCAGTGACTCAGCGCTCATGCCTCATCTCTCCTTGCGGGAGCCTGTCTTTGCCTAGATTTTAGGCTACTTGGTTTTCTTGTCATTTTATTGTTATTGTTATAGTTATTTTTTGAGATAGAGACTCACTGTGTCACCCAGGCTGGAGTGCAGTGGTACAATCTTGGCTCACTGCAACTTCCACCTCCTGGGTTCAAGCAATTCCCCTGTCTTAGCCTCCTGAGTAGCTGGGATTACAGGCATATGCCACCATTCCTGGCTAATTTTTGTACTTTTCGTAGAGACAGGGTTTCACCATGTTGGCCAGTCTGGTCTTGAACTCCTGACTTCAAGTGATCCTCCCTCCTCGGCCTACCAAAGTGCTGGGATTACAGACGTGAGCCACTGCTCCCGGCCTCCTTGCCATTTTAGCGCTCTGATGGGTTAAAAAAGAACTACGATTTTTTAGTTTATCTAGCTTTTCTTCTTGGAGTAGGAGCGATGCTCTTTCTAGATTATTACACTCTAGATAATAGTAGAACTCAACTAGATATTTTTAAATTCCAAGCTCACATATCTTCTCTTGTCTCATTTTTCTTTTTATTCACCTTCTGTCCTGAGTTTGAACCTTTCATATGAGAGCTTTCATCATTGACTCAGGCTACATCTTATAGGAAACCAAACCTAAGACATCTACCTATATAGTTCAGTTCCAGCTCCAATGCTATAAAACTCCCCCAATTTTCGCAGCCCATAGATTGATTATTTGCATTTGTTATAGCACCTAAAAATCTCAATCTTGTATTATGGCTATTTCTGCTTGTGTTTTTTAGGTACCAATGAGATTAAAATACCCAGTCATTTATTAATTCCTTCATTCATGACTCTAGCTTTTGTTTTTTTGAGATGTTTTAAAATTTTTTTTAGAGACAGGGAGGGTCTCTGTCACCCAGGCTAAAGTGCAGCAGCTGTTCACTGGTGCAATCATAACACATTATGGCCTCAAATTCCTGGGCTCAAGTGATCCTCCTGCCTCAACCTCCCAAGTAACTGAGGCTACAGGCATATGCCACCATGTCTGGCTAATCTAACATTTACTGAGGACCTGTTATGCTAGAGTGCCAGACTGTGACCAAGAGACATATGGTAACAGTTCTCATGAAGCTTACAATCCAGTGGGGAAGACAGACAATGAAGATGTAATTAGAAGCTTACTGAGCGCCATAAATGCAAAGCCTTAATAAATAGAAATATAAACACAGAATAAATGAGAGGTTGAATAAATATATAAATAATCCCTTTTCCACAATTACTTATCTCTCTTCTTTGTATTACATTTCACCTAAAATATAATGCTTCTTATGTTCCTGATCATATTATTCTAGAATTTTACCATAAATAGCTGCCCATTTTTTTTTTTTCAGTCTTTAGTTTTTTATTTGTTGGAATCGGGTAGAAAGAAAAGGGATACATCTATAAAGGTGAAATTTGGGTCCTGTTCCTGGATGCTGAAAGTGTTTTATATATTTTGGCAGGCAGCAATGGGGAGATGGGTCTTTCTGATTCACTTCCAATCACACTGCGCAAGTTGTCACCTACTTTACCTTCTTTAAAGAGTCCAGCCTAAATATGAGTGTTGAAAGTGTCCCCATTTCCCAGGTAGATAACTCTCAAAAGGATATATTTATGCAGCCAACAAATACATGAAAAAAGCTCGTCATCACTGGCCTTCAGAGAAATGCAAATCAAAACCACAATGAGATACCATCTCACACCAGTTAGAATGGCAATCATTAAAAGTCAGGAAACAACAGGTGCTGGAGAGGATGTGGAGAAATAGGAACACTTTTACACTGTTGATGGGACTGTAAACTAGTTCAACCATTGTGGAAAACAGTGTGGCGATTCCTCAAGGATCTAGAACTAGAAGTACCATATGACCCAGCCATTCCATTACTGGGTATATACCCAAAGGATTATAAATCATGCTGCTATAAAGACACATGCACACGTATGTTCATTGCGGCACTATTCACAATAGCAAAGACTTGGAATCAACCCAAATGTCCATCAGTGACAGACTGGATTAAGAAAATGTGGCACATATACACCATGGAATACTATGCAGCCATAAAAAATGATGAGTTCGTGTCCTTTGTGGGGACATGGATGCAGTTGGAAACCATCATTCTCAGCAAACTATCACAAGACCAGAAAACCAAACACCGCATGTTCTCACTCATAGGTGGGAACTGAACAATGAGATCACTTGGACTCGGGAAGGGGAACATCACACACCGGGGCCTATTATGGGGAGGGGGGAGGGGTGTTTGTAATTCTCCTTGAAGAGGTCCTTTACATCCCTTGTAAGTTGGATTCCTAGGTATTTTATTCTCTTTGAAGCAATTGTGAATTGAATTTCATTCATGATTTGGCTCTCTGTTTGTCTGTTACTGGAGTATAAGAATCTTTGTGATTTTTGTACATTAATTTTGTATCCTGAGACTTTACTGAAGTTGCTTATCAGCTTAAGGAGATTTTGGGCTGAGATGATGGGGTTTTCTAAATATACAATCATGTCATCTGCGAACAGGGACAATTTGACTTCTTCTTTTCCTAACTGAATACCCTTTCTTTCTTTCTCTTGCCTGATTGCCCTAGCCAGAACTTCCAACACTATGTTGAATAGGAGTGGTGAGAGAGGGCTTCCCTGTCTTGTGCCAGTTTTCAAAGGGAATGCTTCCAGTTTTTGCCCATTCAGTATGATATTGGCTGTGGGTTTGTCATAAATAGCTCTTATTGTTTTGAGATACGTTCCATCAATACCGAATTTATTGAGAGTTTTTAGCATGAAGGGCTGTTGAATTTTGTCAAAGGCCTTTTCTGCATCTATTGAGATAATCATGTGGTTTTTGTCTTTGGTTCTGTTTATATGCTGGATTACGTTTATTGATTTGTGTATGTTGAACCAGGCTTGCATCCCAGGGATGAAGCCCACTTGATCATGGTGGATAAGCTTTTTGATGTGCTGCTGGATCCAGTTTGCCAGTATTTTATTGAGGATTTTTGCATCGATGTTCATCAGGGATATTGGTCTAAACTTCTCTTTTTGTGTTGTATCTCTGCCAGGCTTTGGTATCAGGATGATGTTGGCCTCATAAAATGAGTTAGGTAGGATTCCCTCTTTTTCTATTGATTGGAATAGTTTCAGAAGGAATGGTACCAGCTCCTCCTTGTACCTCTGGTAGAATTCAGCTGTGAATCCATCTGGTCCTGGACTTTTTTTGGTTGGTAGGCTATTAATTATTGTCTCAATTTCAGAGCCTACTATTGGTCTATTCAGGGATTTGACTTCTTCCTGGTTTAGTCTTGGGAGAGTGTAAGTGTCCAGGAAATTATCCATTTCTTCTAGATTTTCTAGTTTATTTGCGTAGAGGTGTTTATAGTATTCTCTGATGATAATTTGTATTTCTGTGGGGTCGGTGGTGATACCCCCTTTATCATTTTTTATTGCGTCTATTTGATTCTTCTCTCTTTTCTTCTTTATTAGTCTTGCTAGCAGTCTATCAATTTTGTTGATCTTTTCAAAAAGCCAGCTCTTGGATTCATTGATTTTTTGAGGGGTTTTTATGTCTCTATCTCCTTCAGTTCTGCTCTGATCTTAGTTATTTCTTGCCTTCTGCTAGCTTTTGAATGTGTTTGCTCTTGCTTCTCTAGTTCTTTTAATTGTGATGTTAGAGTGTCAATTTTAGATCTTTCCTGCTTTCTCTTGTGGGCATTTAGTGCTATAAATTTCCCTCTACACACTGCTTTAAATGCGTCCCAGAGATTCTGGTGTCTTGTATCTTTGTTCTCATTGGTTTCAAAGAACATCTTTATTTCTGCCTTCATTTCGTTATGTACCCAGTAGTCATTCAGGAGCAGGTTGTTCAGTTTCCATGTAGTTGAGCGGTTTTGATTGAGTTTCTTATTCCTGAGTTCTAGTTTGATTACACTGTGGTCTGAGAGACAGTTTGTTATAATTTCTGTTCTTGTACATTTGCTGAGGAGTGTTTTACTTCCAACTGTGTGGTCGATTTTGGAATAAGTGTGATGTGGTGCTGAGAAGAATGTATACTCTGTTGATTTGGGGTGGAGAGTTCTGTAGATGTCTATTAGGTCCACTTGGTGCAGAGTTGAGTTCAATTCCTGGATATCCTTGTTAACTTTCTGTCTCATTGATCTGTCTAATATTGACAGTGGAGTGTTGAAGTCTGCCATTATTATTGTATGGGAGTCTAAGTCTCTTTGTAAGTCTCTAAGGACTTGCTTTATGAAGCTGGGTGCTCCTGTATTGGGTGCATATATATTTAGGATAGTTAGCTCTTCCTGTTGAATTGATCCCTTTACCATTATGTAATGGCCTTGTCTCTTTTGATCTTTGATGGTTTAAAGTCTGTTTTATGAGAGTCTAAGATTGCAACCCCTGCTTTTTTTTGTTCTCCATTTGCTTGGTAGACCTTCCTCCATCCCTTTATTTTGAGCCTATGTGTGTCTCTGCATGTGAGATGGGTCTCCTGAATACAGCAAACTGATGGGTCTTGACTCTTTATCCAGTTTGCCAGTCTGTGTCTTTTAATTGGAGCATTTAGTCCGTTTACATTTAAGGTTAATATTGTTATGTGTTAACTTGATCCTGTCATTATGATATTAACTGGTTATTTTGCTCGTTAGTTGATGCAGTTTCTTCCTAGCATCGATGGTCCTTGCATTTTGGCATGTTTTTGCAATGGCTGGTACCGGTTGTTCCTTTCCATGTTTAGTGCTTCCTTCAGGGTCTCTTGTAAGGCAGGCCTGGTGGTGACAAAATCTCTAAGCATTTGCTTATCTGTAAAGGATTTATTTCTCCTTCACTTATGAAACTTAGTTTGGCTGGATATGAAATTCTGGGTTGAAAATTCTTTTCTTTAAGAATGTTGAATATTGGCCCCCACTCTCTTCCGGCTTGTAGAGTTTCTGCTGAGAGATCTGCTGTTAGTCTGATGGGCTTCCCTTTGTGGGTAACCGTACCTTTCTCTCTGGCTGCCCTTAACAGTTTTTCCTTCATTTCAACTTTGGTGAATCTGACAATTATGTGTCTTGGAGTTGCTCTTCTCGAGGAGTATCCTTGTGGCGTTCTCTGTATTTCCTGAATTTGAATGTTAGCCTGCCTTACTGGGTTGTGGAAGTTCTCCTGGATAATATCCTGCACAGTGTTTTCCAACTTGGTTCCATTTTCCCCCTCACTTTCAGGCACCCCAATCAGATGTAGATTTGGTCTTTTCACATAATCCCATACTTTTTGAAGGCTCTGTTCATCTCTTTTTCCTCTTTTTTCTTTAGACTTCTCTTCTCGCTTCATTTCATTCATTTGATCCTCAATTGCTGATACTCTTTCTTCCAGTTGATCGAGTTAGTTACTGAAGCTTGTGCATTTGTCACGTATTTCTCGTGTCATGGTTTTTATCTCTGTCAGTTCATTTATGGCCTTCTCTGCATTGACTATTTTAGTTATCCATTCTTCCATTCTTTCTTCAAGATTTTTAGTTTCTTTGCGCTGGGTACGTAATTCCTCCTTTAGCTCTGAGAAGTTTGATGGACTGAAGCTTTCTTCTCCCAACTCGTCAAAGTCATTCTCCGTCAAGCTTTGATCCATTGCTGGCGATGAGCTGCGTTCCTTTGCAGGGGGAGATGCGCTCTTATTTTTTGAATTTCCAGCTTTTCTGCCCTGCTTTTTCCCCATCTTTGAGGTTTTATCTGCCTTTGGTCTTTGATGATGGTGACGTACCGATGGGGTTTTGGTGTGGGTGTCCTTCCTGTTTGTTAGTTTTCCTTCTAACAGTCAGGACCCTCAGCTGTAGGTCTGTTGGAGATTGCTTGAGGTCCACTCCAGACCCTGTTTGCCTGGGTATCAGCAGCAGAGGCTACAGAAGATAGAATATTGCTGAACAGCGAGTGTACCTGTCTGAGTCTTGCTTTGGAAGCTTCGTCTCAGGGGTATACCCTGCCATGTGAGGTATGGGATGTCAGTCTGCCCTAATGGGGGATGTCTACCGGTTAGGCTACTCAGAGGTCAGGGACCCACTTGAGCAGGCAGTCCGTCCATTCTCAGATCTCAACCTCCGTGTTGGGAGATCCACTACTCTCTTCAAAGCTGTCAGACAGGGTCGTTTGCTTCTGCAGAGGTTTCTGCTGCTTTTTTTGTTGTTGTTTAGCTGTGCCCTGTCCCCAGGGGTGGAGTCTACAGAGACAGGCAGGTTTCCTTGAGCTGCTGTGAGCTCCACCCAGTTCGAGCTTCCCAGCAGCTTTGTTTACCTACTTAAGCCTCAGCAATGGCGGGCGCCCCTCCCCCAGCCTCGCTGCTGCCTTGCAGTTAGATGGCAGACTGCTGTGCTAGCAATGAGGGAGGCTCTGTGGGCGTGGGACCCTCCTGGCCAGGTGTGGGATATAATCTCCTGGTGTGCCATTTGCTAAGACCCTTGGTAACGCACAGTATTGGGGTGGGAGTTACCCGATTTTCCAGGTGTTGTGTGTCTCAGTTCCCCTGGCTAGGAAAAGGGATTCCCTTCCCCCTTGCGCTTCCCAGGTGAGGTGATGCCTTGCCCTGCTTCAGCTCTCGCTTGTCGGGCTGCAGCAGCTGACCAGCACCGATTGTCCGGCACTCCCTAGTGAGATGAACCTGGTACCTCAGTTGAAAATGGAGAAATCACCTGTCTTCTGTGTCACTCATGCTGGGAGCTGGAGACTGGAGCTGTTCCTATTTGGCCATCTTGCTCTGCCCCCTCTCAAATTTTTTTTATAAAACATTTTCTTTGTTTGACAAATGATCAAAAAGTAGGTCCAAGCATTGACTTTATAGTGCAGGACCACAGTCTCCAATGTTTCGTATTCCCTGAGAGCTAGTAACATATATTAGAAGTCTTATATAATATTACATTGACTAGGACAAATATTTTGAAATTTGCCGCAACTCAAATTTATTTCATTTATTTTCAATGAAAAAGATTTTTAAAAATTATACCATAATAGAAAGAGAAAGTAATAAAAAAAGTAATAAAACTATATTCAAAAGTGATTTATATAATGAAATATAAGAAAATTCAATATCACAGTGAAATTAAATCAATACTAGGTTGAAAAGCAATTCAGTTAACTTTTCCACTGCAACAGCCAGATCAATTATTTTTATATTACTTCTTTTTAAACTTTCAACATTGAATTTCCAAAGAAAAATTTATCAGACAGGCTAATTTAACATTTCTTAAAAGACATGTTCACTTCTACAAGTAAATATTCATGAAAACATTTTTATTCAAAAGATAAATAATAAAGCACAGGATCTAGACTTCAATAGGCGTGGGTTAGGATCTTGGTTTCGACACTTCTTAACTGTGACTTTAGGCCTTGGTTTCCTCATTTGTAAAGTTGTGGGTAAGGGGAAAAAAATAATATCTACCTCACAAGCCTGACATCTCTGTATTTCCAGGAAGAGATTATCTCTGCCCACATTGAATTTCCTCAACAGTCTGACTATCCTTCATTAAAATACAAACACCACAAGTGAAGACAGTGATTTTTGCTGACTTTGTTCAATGCCGTATCCTTACCCGCAAAATAGTGACTAGTACATATAAGGAGCTCAGTTAGTATGTGTTGAGTGAATGTATGTGATGTGTTTAACCTGATGCCCAGCAAATGGCAAATGCCCAATAAATATTATTATAATTATTATTTTATTGATTCATTAACTTTACCAAAACGAAGCTTTAATTCTTACCCTGACGTTCCTATAGCCTTTCCATCTCATTAAATTGGCACTTCATTTTTCCAGTAGTTCAGGCCAAAATATGAAGTCTTATGTTTCTCTTTTTGCTCAGTACCTCACAAATCTCTCATAAGTCCTGACTCTACCTTTCAAATACTGTTGTGAGACAGTGCTCCCAGGGTCTCTCAGATTTCTGCATGTCTTATGAGTAAGCCATGGACTGCCCTTTCTTTAGGACTGTGTCTTCCAGGATATTTATCTACCAAACAGTTTTGGAAGCTAGAGATAGTGTTTCCCTCTGGAGAAAAGGGAGCAGAGACACATTTCTGTCCAGTATGGCAAAGATAATGTCTACCACATAAGCCAAGAGCAGGCATGTTTACTGCCCACTGTAAAAGTTTCAGGTTCCTCAAACTCAAGGTTTTTTCTCTTGTAACAAAATCCACTGCACGTGCAACTGTCATCATCTTTATTTTGTTGCCCTGTGGGAACTGAGGTTTGGAGAACTGACACAAAAATGCTGATGCTGGAACATGGAACCAAATGCATAGATCATAGAAAACTTCCTAGAGGAAATGATATCTATTATGAATAATGAAATATATGTAGGAGTTACTGAATGAGAGAATAATGTGCAAAGTTTCAATGCTTAGAAAGAGCATGAAAACATTGGGATACCTGTGGGGGTTTCAGCAGAGCCCAAGCGTTGGGTACAAGGTAGAGAAAAGAAGATGGAATAAGACTGAAAAAGAATGTTAAAAAAAAAAAAGAAAACTGGGGAGGTAAGGGTGTCCTGGCCATTAACAGTCTTGTGTGCCATGACACAGAGTTTAGACACGATATAAAGATCATGAGGAACCATTGAAGGATTTTAAGCATGGGTATTTGCATCTTGGAAAGATTACAGTATCGAAAACATTGAAAGCAACAGAATTGGAAACACAGAGGCCTTTAAAATCTCTTACTTGGTAAACTGGTTTAGAATTTATAAGGAATTCAAATAGGAAATGGCAGAAGTAGTGTCACATTAAGGACTCACATATTACAAAGATTATGATGTATACTACTATACCCCATGTGTATTTCAAATAAAAACTATACTGAGCCATAAAAATAATTGCAAGAAAACTCAATTATGTTCTGATATTTCCTTACATTAAATATATATTTTTGATATATCAAATATTATATTACTTTCAATTTTTGTTTGTTTCCTTGATTCCTGGTGTTTTAGAGAAATTATTTGACAAAGATTAAGATGACTTTCTCCTCCTTGCAAAGGTGTAAATTAATCATCTGGTTTGAAAGACTCAGAATTTTAAGCAACAGAAATCAGTCAAAAGGTTTTTTGTTTTTTTAAATATGCAAGATTTTTCTAATAGACAATGTTACCCAGGCTAATTTTGAACTCCTGGCCTCAAGCAGTCTTCCTGCCTCAGCCTCCCAAAATTCTGGGATTACAGGCATGAGCCACCATGCCCAGCCCAGACAAAGGACTTTTAAACAATGTCCTTTTCTTCTTCTTTAACATTTTTATTCATTTACAGTTAGATATTATCTATGCACTGGTTTCTCAATTTTCTACTAGTGAATTTTCTTTTTTGAAACTATTTCATAATTCTAAAAGTTAATTCCTTTCCTGCCCTCTGAGTAGCTGATAATGTCTGTTTACAGTTCAACTCTAGATACCTGGTCATTGCTTACCTAGGGAGGAGGCTGCAAAGTAAATGCCTCTTTTTTGCATTTGAGTTGATCAACAGTAAGAATGTCTAAGTACGGTGTTTCTTCTTTCTTATTTGGGGCTTTTAGAGATGCGCTTCCTCTGCTGCTTATCACAAACATGACAAAGTAACAAGTATACAGAAATTCCCAAGACTGAGTTAGATAAAAAGATTCTGAAGAACGTTTGATGTTTTAATTTCTTCCACCTACAGTAATGTATCAATTATTTCTTAGAAAGAGGACATTGTAGGTCTTTCAGTATTATGGTCTTCTGCTATCTGTTTATCAATGTTCATCTTTTTCTCAGATGAAGGTATTATAGAATTCTTAACATGACAAACAGCCTAGAGTCTTGGCCAGTGAGGAATTTCTGAGGGCTACCTGAAACCCCATACTCTGCTAGTGCCTTACTCATGCAATAAATCTGTCTGTTAGATAAACCAACACCAGGAAGAGAAAATGAGGAGAAATACACAGATTTGAGAGCAATTTAGATGGTATAATAAAACTTGCTTGGTTAAAAAGGGGGAGAGTACAACAATGACTGCCAGGATACTGAGTGGAACAGTGGCCATCACTGAAGTCAGGAATGCTAGGAGAGGGAAAATGAATTCTTATTCAGGCAGGTAGAATATGAGGGGCCTGGAAAACATCCTAATGGTGATGCCAAGTTAGCTAAATGATTCAGGAGCTCAGGAAAGCCGTTTGAGCTAAACACTTAGATTTAGGAGTCATTAACATTTAGATGGTTGTGAAATTCATGTAATAAGTGAAGTCACTCAAGGAGAATGGATAGAATGAAAAGATAAAAGAAGGAAAGTACGGAAGCCTGAGAAACATTAACATTTAGAAGTGAGCAAAAAATAGAGGAGTATCAGATGCAGAAGGCCTAGGCAGCCAGAGAAAAATCACAGAAAAATTAGGAATGAAGAAAGAGGTGTCATGAAAACTAAGAAAGATGTAAGAAAGAGGGAATAATCAGCAGTGTTAAATGATGCAGAAAGTCAAATGAGACATGTACTGGGAATTGTATTAATCCATCCTCGCATTGCTATAAAGAAAGATCTGGGACTGGGTAATCTGTAAGGAAAAGAGGTTTAATTGGCTCATGGTTCCACAGGCTGTACAAGGAGTATGGCAGCATCTGCTTCTGGGGAGGCCTCAGGGAGCTTTTACTCATGTCAGAAGGTGAAGCAGGAGTGGTTTGTCTTCACATGGCTGGAGCAGCAGTAAAAGTGGGAGGAGGTGCCACATGATAACTCACTCACTGACTATCATGAGAACAGCACCAAGGAGAAGGTGCTAAACCATTTATGAGAATGATAAACCATCTCATGATGGTGTGAAACCATTCGTGAGAAACTGCCCCCATGATCTAGCCACCTCCCACCAGGCCCCACCTCCAACGCTGGGGATTACAATTTGACGTGAGATTTGTTCAGGGACACAGATTCAAACCATATCAGGAACATATTACATATACTGTTTTGTAGATTGCTTTTACTCCTTACAGGAAATTGTGAATATGTTTTAATTTCAGTAACTACAGATCTGCATTGTAATTTAAAATAGCTATAACATAGCTGTTACATAGAATTCATTTTCATGGGTGCATGGATAATTTATTTATCCAACTCCAAGTAAACCTTAAAATTATTCTCAATTTTTCCTTTTATAAAAATTTCTCTGAATATGTTTCTATATAGATCTTGATGTATTCAATTATTTTCTTGGGTTAAAATCCTAGAATTGGAATTATTAGGACGAAATGTCTATGTATAGAGTTTGAAGACTTTGAATGTATTTACCAAATTGCCTTTCAGTAAGCTGATTCTGAAACTTCTAGATTAAACTAGGAAGACTGGAAAAGGGATAGGTGGTCAGTAGTGTAACCTGATTCTTGGCAGAAAATCATGGACATCCTCTAGAGAGAAGCATCTATGGACTATGGACGGGAACTCCATAGATTAAGATCGAACAATTGCAGGGCCTACTATTGCTGGAAAAATTGCTGGACTGACCAAAGAGAAGGGGGCAGGCATGCCCTCCCCATTCTTGAACAGTATTGACGTGAGCTTTCCCTGAGCCAGAGGCTGCACCATCTGGAGACAGCATGCCAAATTAGGAAAATCCCTCAATTGAGTGGAGGGGTTGTCAAGGAGAGTGATGAGTTCTGGCTCTGGGCCCAATTCCTTGGGTGTTTGCAGGCAGCTGCAGCTGTAGCGTACAGAAAGAAAAAGGCAGAGGACTGATTAAAAAAAAAAAAAAAAAAAAAGCCCTCACTGGATCCACAGAAGTTTCTGGGGCTGGGTAAATGGGAAAGAAAAAAGCTAAGGCAGTTTTTGGGGGGCTGGGGGGGCCTCTTGGAAAGTCAATGAGGGAAGAAAGCCATGCGGAAGACAATAGCAAGAAGGTCCTGGGGATGGCGAAATTCGATTCTCCTTAGCGAGCAAGGCAATTGTCCTTGCCCTCCAAATCCATGGCCTCCCAGTACTAGAAGGTGAGAGTGACTCAGCTAGGCCTCTCCCTGGCCCCATTCACCCAACCCTGGTGCTGCCCTGCAAACCAGCGCTAACAGAAAGCCAGAGGATTCCTACCCCGGTCGTGTCTGTCTGGACTAGAGGACACGTGTGGGGCTTGGTCGTCTGCTTCCTCCGCCCTCCTTTCCCGCTCCAGGGGGTTGCTGATGCTCAAAGCCGGGAGCACTTTTCTTACCGGACTTAGTTTTGGGTCTTTTGGCTAAATCTTGACAGTTCATGACTCCCCCCTGCTGATTGCTTCCAGAGTGGAGGGCCAAGTTTGACCGGAATGCAGTCTGAAATGGGAATGAAGGATCGAAACTGGGGGAGAAGTCTCTGCCCGTGGCCCGTGGCCCGTGGCCCGTGTCTCCTGGCCGCAGTCCTGGTCACCTGGGAAAGGACCTCAGCTGATTGCTGGGAGGACGATTCAGATACTGAAGGTAGCGCTGCAGCTACTCGGCTCTGCCTCTAGATGTCGCCCTTGGAGTCCAAATAACAAATGGCTCCCCGAGAGCTCCCACATCACAAGGAAAGGACCCTTGCCCCTCAGGGGAAATAACAAACCCCAGCTGGAGAATTAGACATATCCGAACCCCAAAAATAAAGGGCTTTGGGGGTGCGAGTAGAAGCAAGTAACTGCTCGCTCGCTCTCTTCCTGTGTCAGGTATGTGAGGAGAGCTGAAGTTAGAGGATGGAATGATAGTACCGCAATGAAAGTATCTGAAAGAGATTCCAGGACTCTCTCCTTTGCCCGGACAATGAACTAGTTTGGGCCAGGAGCTACCTTCCACCCGCAACGGGAACTGCTGCAACTTCTTACTGGCCCCAAGACTTCTAAAGTGCTAGGTAGCTGTGTTTCCCAGAAAATTCCTGTCAACAGCTAACATCTAAATTAAGTCAACATCAAAATGAGCATTTCCCTACCATCAAGTAATCTATGGTTGGCCCACTGAAAAGATTATTCTTATACTTTCCTAATAAAATAAAATGAGAGGAGAGGGGTGCCCCTTCACCTCAACTTGGCCGCGTGTCCCACAGTGGCACAGCTCTCGACGGGGTAGAGGAAGAACTGGGACCCACAGGTTCTTGCTCACTGTTTTCGGCTTGTGAATGTTCTCTAGCACTGCCTGTTCCTCACCCATGCCATGTGACACGGCAGAATTTACTTTTATCCATCTCACCACACTGCACAATACCAAAAAACAAACAGAAGATCATACAGACAGAGTAAGAGGAAAGTCAGATACCTACAAATAGCCAGTAGACTTCTGACCTCAACAGTGAAAATCAAAAGGGGGAGAATAGCTACAAAGCGCTGAGAGAACATATCTATCTCAAATTTTGTATGCAGAAAACCTTCCTCCAAGAATGAGAACAAAATATGTAAATTATTTAATTTGATAAATAGAAACTTAGTTTGTCACCAACAAATGTACACATAAGGAACATGTAAAAGTTAACTTCAAGAAGAAGGAAAATTATATGAGAGGGAAGGTCTAAAATGTAAGAAGCAATGGTGATGAAAGTGGTTAACACAGATAAATCTAAAACACTGCAAAAATGATGATAATAATAGTGACAATGTCTAATTTGAAGGATTTGAAAAGGGACAGAAGTAAAACATGGGACACAAATGGCATGCAGATGTCAGGGAGCTGATAGGAGTCTACGCGTTCCAAAGACTCCCATAGGGGAATAGGTTAAGATGCAGTATCAACTGTAGACATCAGCACACTTTTTAAAAACATATGTTGCTTTATATAAATAAAATCTTACATAAACTTCATAAAGAAAAAAGAGAATGTAAATCTGAAAACTCTAGAAGTATATAAAGTAAAAACTGGAAATCTCTCTTTATTTCTATCCTTTATACTCCCCAGGTGAAATATTTTGTTTACATGCAAGCATGCACCCATACACACAAGCATAACTTTTTTTTTTAAACAAAAAGATCACTCTTCATCTTACTTTTTCACTTAGGAATAACTGTGGACACTGTTCCAATTCAATATGTTTGTATCTACTCCATTCTGTTTAACAGCTGCATAATATTTTATTGTCTGAAGGTACCATAATTTTTTAAAATTCCATTAATATGTAGTTTGGGGGTTTTATTGTTGCTACTATTATTTCATATAATATTGCAGTAGACATCTCTCTACATATATTTGCTAGTTTGTGTAATTATTTCTATAGGAGAGATTCCTAGAAATGTATCAAAAGATATATGCAACTTTTATTTTGATAGATACAGTCAAATTACCCTTCAATCCACAACCCCACAGCAACATATGAGTATGCCTGTTACTCCCCACCCTCCTCAACAATGGATATTATAAATCTTTTGGAAGTTTTTCATCTGATAAGCAAAGATAATTTTTAAAACTTATTGTTTCAAGTTGCCTTGATTGATAATTAAGGTGTCTTCTTGTCATTTTATTGGCCATTTGCTTTCTTCCTTTGTGAATTGGTTAGGCATATCCTTTGCTTATTTTTATTGGGTTTTAGCCTTGAGTTGATTTCTTGAGATTTTTGAAGTGTAACTGAGCACATAATAAAGTGTACATATTTAAAGGGTACAATTTGATAAACTTTGGCATAATATGTACCTGTGAAACCATCACTACAATCAAAATAATGAACATATCCTCACCCCAAGAAGCTTTGTCATTACTCTTCATCATTCCACTTTCTTGCATCCCAGCTTGGATCAAGGCAACCAGTGATTTGCTTTTCATCACTACAGGTTAGTTTGTATTATCTAGAATATTTTTGTATTTTGTTACTGATATATCATAGTTGTACATATATTTGGGGTACATGTCATAGTCTGAAGCATATATACAATGTATATTGATCAAGTCAGGGTAATTGGGCTATCCATCACCTCAAACATTTATCTTTTTTCTTTGTGTTGGGAACATTACAACTCTTTTCTTCTAGCTGTTTTAAAATACACAACAAATTATTGTTAACTATAATTTCACTACTGTTCTATCAAATACTAGAACTTATTCCTTCTATGTAACTATATTTTTGTACCCATTATAGAATTTTATATAAATGGAATAATACAGTATGTAGTCTTTTTTTGGTCTGGCTTTTTGCCATTCGCCTTAATCATTTTAAGATTTATCCATGTTGCTGCTCTTAAGAGCTCTTTCTATATCATAAATATTATCCATTTTTCTGTTACATGTAATACAAAGATGTTCTGGAGTTGTGTCTATATCTTAATGAATGTTGAAGTATTTTTTATCATAAGAAATTAAATTTTAAAATTTAATAGTAATCTCTATAAGCACTCTGCTTCAAGACCTGATTTGTAGATTCAGAATCATCATCAAAAAGCCTTCCTCATTCTACAATTAGAAAACATTTCAGAATTTCCTAGTACTTTTTTTTTTGGATTTACATTAAACTTATAGATTGACTTGGGAGAGAATTGAGACCTTTAGAATATTGACTCTTTTTGTCCAGTTACGATTCTCCATTTATTCATATCTTCCTTTATGTGTTTCACTAAAATTTTACAGTGTTTTAGATATAAGGTTTGCCTGTTCCTTTTTGTGAGCTTATTTATAAGAATCATAAGTTTTGGGCAGTTATTGTGAATAATATTTTTTTCCTTCTATTTCTTTTGCTGGTTTTATAATCAGATTGCAATGTACACTCTGATTGTTGCTCTGAATTTTATAAGCATAAGCAATACATACTATGTCAACTCAATGTAGTCCTCACTTTGCACAGTTCCAATATCCACAAATTTTAGTTACCATGTTTCAGTTCGTTCAAAAAAACATACATCTCCCAACAATTTGGTTCAAATTTTAGTTACCATGATATGTTAGCTGTGAGTAATTGCATAAAGAGCACATTCCCTAATCAGTACATAAAGAACAGATGAGCATCATGATCAGTGCCCAATCACAGTACTTCTTCCAAAATCTAACCATGATTAGTCACTGCATATGTTACTAAGTGCACACACAGACAGCAGAGCATGGAGTTGCATTGCCTTGTTGTCTCCTAGTGATAATTCCACATGACATTTAAGAAATGGATACTCAAAAGAGGGAACTGGTCACTAACTGTGAAAGTGCAGCAAAATAATGAGAAGTGATAAGGCTGAAAGTGAATTTGAATCACTCATCAATGGGGTTATTGAGGAAATAATGTGTACCCTGCCACCATTCAAAAAACTCTAGACATGCAGCCAGAGGAACTCTGTGAAGGTGAACTCATCAGCATAAATAAGGAAAGGATGATGAAAAGGATGATGCTGTCTCAGAGGAAATGACACTGACAAAAATCTTCCCCTTAAAGGAAGTAACAGAGATACTTTACAGCACTGAAAGCACAAAGGATGAAAGTCAATAACATGTTTATACAATAGTAATACTGTAAAAATATAATTTAAAGGGAAATTGTTACCAAAGCAAAAATAAAAGCAAATGAGTTGCCATAAATAAATCTAACAAAAAATAAGCAAGAGTTTTAAGAAACCATGGGCTGATCACTCTATACATGTATGAAAACTTAGAGCTATTTGCCCCCACCTGCAGCCACTTGGGAACAACACCTGCAAAATTTGCAGGAAGGAAGACCATAGGGGATGGGAAGGCAAGGTGCAGAGAAGGCCTAATATGAAGCTGAATAGGTGTACCATCAGGAAAGCCCCAATTTTGTACTGCTTCTCTTTTACAATACTTTGCAACCAGATGACTATGGCCCATTAACGACTTGGAATGCTATCCGAAGGGTCTACTGGAGGCTTCTCTGTGGGCAACTTCCTGTGGCATCTTGGGAACACCTTTATGTCTCTGAACATGCTCGATATGCAGTTACCAAGGTTCACCCCTCATCTTTTATGCTCCCAAGGACATAGCATTGTCTGGGTGGTGTCAGCTAGAGAGTATTGTTGCAGTTGTGGAGGACCTTGTTCAAGGCACTTGTTCATGCCTACTTACACTTGGCCACTGTCATTCACTATCAGCTCAGCAGCAAGGAGCAGAACTCTGCTTAGGGCTTCCCCACTTTCACACCCAATCCCTGTTCCCAGATCCCAGCCCAAGCCAGAGCCCTACCTAGTAAGGGACATAGATTAGCCAAGGCTATCAAGTAGAAACAAATATAGTTTAATGGATTTGTTTGTTTTTGCATTTTGCATTATATGAAGTTACATGCAAGCATTCCAATGCTCTGTCTGTATTCTTGTCCTACTAAATCACCTTCTGAGAAGAGATTATTCCTCATCAGGAAAAGAGGAGAGTAAAATGGAATGGTAAGAAAGAAATGTGAAGGGAAAAAATGTAACATGTAAAGAATAAAAAACATGTATCAATTTATAGGTATCAGGAGTGGGAAGACAATATATTTTAAAAAGCAGCCAAGAGATAAAGAGACAGAGATAAGTTGGAAATTTAATGATAGTAAATATGAATCTACATACTCATATGTACAAAATCACCTCAGCAGGGTATCTTGCTAAAATCTAACTTAATTTAAAATCTAATTTAATGTAACATTGGCCCAATTCCCATGACCAGGTTAATACAAAATTTAATCTCAGTCACATTGGAACTTTCTGGCCTCCCCTACCCCTCATCCCATGAAGTATTTCAAGGGACTTAGAAAATATTATGGGTAGCACCTTTAGTCCACTGTCATTACCACTGATACTGTTGTCCTTGCTAGACTTTTAGAGGGTTCTCCTATTTCTTTGGGCATGTGAATTTCTGCCAAAGCTAGGTGACCATGCAGCCAACTTCCCACCCAAGTTCTGTCACCTTCCCCAGTCCAACCTCAGGTCCCCACTCCCTGTGAAGCCTGCTGACCTCCAAACTCTTCTATGGCTTTTAAAATTCCACCTTTTCTCCTCTTTCTCAAAATCATACACTTCTCTCCATTACTTCCTATTGTAATCCCCTTGGGATCTCAGGCTTTTGGAAAACAAATGACACAGTTTATGTAGAAGTCAAGGAACATAAGAGGTCTGACTCGCTTCTTGGAACTGAGGGATTGGGAAGAACTCTGAAGAAAGAAATAGAAATTTATATCTTAACAAATTATCCTTTTGCATAAAGTCAAAGGAACCTTGCATAGCCTCAGCCAGCTTCAGCACCTTGATTAGGCCCCAGATGGATCACACAGAATGGGTACTTGCACTTTCCGGACTCAAGAACAGGGCTGCGTGAGTGAAGACCCCTGTCCAAAGACCCCTGATTCACAGTGTCAGCAATACAATGACCTCAGCAGGGGATTGGCCAACTCTGGATAAATAACCACACACTACAATTTGCACTCACCAAAACCCCACTAGTAGCTATGGTTTATAATAGTTCAAAAATCCAGTGAGTTCTGAAACTGAAGATTGTTGGTGGAACAGTACTTTGATCTTACTGGTTCATGCACAGGACAACTGTTCCCGATAAACTCCTCAAGTCACCTATTTCCAACCACAGAGAAATATAACATCAGAGAAGACAAACAGGATAATCACTCTTGAGGTTGATTAACCTGGAAGGTTGACCTCTCCTGAGGGCAGACAGGGAGCAATGAATTGTGGGGAGAGCTAGCATGTGGTTAGGGCTCCCTGGCTCTCTGTCTGGCATGTAAGTCTGCTGGCCACAGAAGCAATAAATACAGGACCACATTAACTTCCCGTTGGCTGGGCTATATCCACATATTGGAAAAAAAAGGGAAGCTGAGGCTATGTTCTATGTCCTTGAGATGGAGGGGAGGGGTAGGAAGAGAGGGAAGCTGCTAATAAGCTGCTGTGACCCAGCCTGCAGCTTATTAGCAGAAAAGGAGCTTATTCAGTTGCCTTTCAGTTTATTCTGAAAGGCAACTCCAGGTCTTGTGGCTTACCAAGAGGTTTTACCAGGAAGAGACCACATGCTTGGTAGATCTCAGTCGTACATGAAAAAGATGACGAAGGCGAGGAAGAGAAAGCAGTGAAGAAAATGAAATCAGAAATGGTCAATTTCTTTTTATGAGAAGACCAGAACTAATATTCAAAGAGGGAATACTCTAGGAAGTGAGAGTGCGAACAAGAATCCAAGAAAACCAAGAAGAAAGGTTCATATGTGGGCCTCTTTGCAGCTATTTCACAGTGGGAAAAGATACCTGGGGGTTATTTTCATAGTTTGAGGAAGCTCCGTAATGTGAACATTTTATTTTATAAGAAAGCATTAATATAAGCTGGTTCAAATGCTTTGGTGATCAAAGGAGATATAAATAAGTAATTAAACAAATATAATTTAAAGTTATCTACCACAACATATGTAAAACATATTTATCTTGGAGATGTTCAGCATATTTCCTATATGATACTATTTCTATGAGCTTTAAGGAACCCACCGCAGGATTTGACTGGCTTAGAATCTTTCACCACCATTTGCAACCTGGAACTTTACCTGTCCTGTAGAGATCCTTGTTAGCTATATGCATTAGAGTAATGCTTGCTCCATAATGCACATTCTCATGAAGCAGGCCGAGAAGGAGGTATAATTCTCACAGGCTGATGTATTCAACAGATCAGGGTAGAGTTTAGGCAAAGTTCCCATTTTCCTATCTAGGTTGTAGATGCGGCAGGGCGGGCTTCTACCCCGTGTCTTCCCGGAGAACCACTGGCAGGTTTCCAGCAGAAGCTATAGAAGAGGCCCTTGACCTACTTTCACATGCTGCTGGGCTCGCATTTGACATGACTTCCAGCATCTTGCTAATTGTCTTTACTCTCAGCTTCTGACTGTTTTCTCACTTTTTCTTGGCTGCCTCCTGGGATTACCTTCTGTTCACCCTTGGTCTGTGTTTTACCCTCTGGCTTTGGAATATCATCCATTTTACTTGCTTGCCTGGTTCTCATCCCAGATCACCTCTGGCTAGATTCAATATATCTTGTCCCCTCACCCATTTGCTGAGAGAGGCTGTATTATTTTTTCCTCTCATTTGCCTCTTTCTTCTATGCCACACTCTCTTTTCCAGTGTCTCCTTTATTATTTACACATTCAAAAACTAGAGACTGCCAGATATGTCATTTAAATTCTGCATAATGCCACTCTATGTTACTGGGCATTATTAATTTCTCATTGAATATTTGTCATAGTGAATATGAATCAAACTAATTTTCAAGCTACTCAATTAATTGTGATCATAAAAGTAGTTTGGTGAGTCAGGATTTTTTACAAAATGAAATAGAATGTGATAGAATGGAAAATGCCAGAATACATAGTAAAACAGAGTATTGTAGAGTATTTGTGAAACTTGTGTTTCACAAAAGTTGGGGATCATAGAATAGAGTTATTTTTTAATACTGTAGGTCATGGTTAAAAAATTTGAAAGCCATGAATTAGACTGCAGGGTGATTTAGATAAACAGAGTTTACCACACCCACCCAGGCCTTGTCATTAGGCAGCTCTGTGCTCTGGTCATAGTGATTGGCTGAGGAAGACACATGTGACATAAGCCAATCCAATCAGAGTCCTCTCTCAGATTTTTTTTTTTTCCTTGAGTATCAGGAACAACTTTTTCTTTCCATTGGAGTGACTAAATTGATAGAACATGAGTTTAAGGTTACTGGGAGACATATTGCAGAAACTTGGAGGCAGAGACAGTGCCCCTTGTCCCAGTGTATCCCTGGACTTTTCATTACATAAGGCAATGCATTCCCTTTTTGGCTTAAGATAGTTTAAGTTGGATTTTTGCCCTTTGTAACCAAAAAATCCTGGGCAACTTAAAATAACATGATGAGGAGTGAGAATAGCTAGATTTAGGCTTGCCAGTGTCACACACTAAATATATGACTCTTGGAAAATCTCAGAGGCTCTATAGCTCTCAATTTTCTTCTCATCTAAAATAAGAGGAGTGCATCAAATTGGTAACTCACAGTCCTTGTTGGTCATCAGAGTTCCCTGTGGAGCTTTAAAAAATACAGATATCTTAGCTCCATATTAGGTTTTCTGAGTCAAAATCTGGAGAAGTGTGGTCCAGGCAGGTACTTGCAATTTTTTAAATGACCTTAGATGATTCTGATGCACAACCAAGGTAGGTAAGTGCTGAACTAGGTCATCTCTCTAAGATGTTTGTACCCCTAATACTCAGTGCCTTGTGATTCCTCAGAGATCACACAGTCTGATTGAATTTTCAGCTGTTGGAATAGTGACAAATATAGAATTTGGACACACTCTATTTTTGTTGAGTGGCCTAGGATAAATGATGTAATGTAAATGGGAATAATGACTAATAAATAAGTGCTATCACAATTCCTAATTAGCCTTATAGACAAGTAGCAATCGCCACTGCATCAATTCAGTGTTCTTAGTGCAGACACTCACAGGATGGTCTATCATCATAACAAACTCCTTTTTTCTTTTGAGAAGTAGAAGGTTCAAGGTGAGGAGTGTTAAAGAAAAAAAAAGTGCAAGAAAGTTGGATGATTAAATTTGCTTTGTGTCATTACAAATATTTCTAGTATCCAGAAGTGTCACATTTCAGTTCTTACCTGTGTCAGAGCACAAATGCAAATTAGAAATGTTAGACAAGCGATAATACAATGGCCTCAGTGATCTTTCTTAAGTAATTTTCTCTTGCCCAAAGATTTCATTCTGTATAGAAATGGCATATTCCTGTCATTAATAAAAAACACATGGAGATAAGTCTCACTACCCCTCCAGATTTGTGTCTATTTTCCTCTTTAACATGCTTCAAGATAATGTATTCATCTGTTCATTGTTTTTCACAGGAACACTAACAAGACTAGCAGACTTGAAATGCTTTGTCTAGGAGAGTGGTGTCTTGGTACATTTTCGTTATGCTCCTCTCACTCCTCCCCTTTAGTGGAAAATTCAGTGAGTTATGGGATAGCTGCAGGGTTGTATACACATCCGTCAAGTGCACATATTCATCAGTTTCACATTCTGGGGACTCCAGGGCAGTGGCCACAGAGGAGAGAAGGATGTGTAGTGTGTGTTCTTGAATGATTGCTGAAGACCTTTAGGGAGGGGGAAGGAGGATGCATGAGGACAGCCAAGTAGGTAGAACGGGGCAAGCAAAATAGGAGACATTTTTGTACCTAAGGAAATAACTATTTTTGAAATGTTAGAGTAGCCTGTCAGCCTTGACAAGTTTTTTTTTCAGATTTTCAAGAAACCACGGTGAGTAATTACAGGCAGTCACTGTCATTGTCAAGATAGTTCTGTAATTAGAGAAACACAAAATATGTCTCATTTAGAGGCACCTCAAATAGAGCCACTGGGTCAGCCATCATTTGGAAAAGGTTAATAAAGTCAGAATGGCCAGGCGATGGTGACGCTGAGGACTGTAGCAAAGGTCCATGATAGGGGAGGATGTTCCTTCCTCCTTAAAGCATGGGCTTTCCTTGAAAGCCGATTTGGAAGGAGCAGTCTGGAAGGAGAAATGGATCTGAATTGAACTCTGCAGTAAAATTAAAGGGAGGGGCAGGCAGGAAAAGCCTCATCAAATTCCTAGGCATTCACTGGTCAGAGTTTTTAAATCCTAGTTGCTTTCTTAAGTTAATGGAGTAAAAAATACTTCAGGGGGAGGAGCAAGATTCTTTCTTTAGACTCATGATATAGTTAGAATCCATTTTTGCCCATGTATAAATCTTACAAAATGGTTTAAGCTGGGCAGCTCACGGTCTAAGCAATCAATGTTTTAATAAGCATGGAGTTGAAACCTTAACTACCTCACAATTTGGAAATAAACAAGGAGCCTTACCCCATGAAAGCATGTAGAAAGCAAAGCATGTAGAAAGTCAGCATACATGGATTAAGGTGCGAGTTGGAGGACATGATCATCATTTACTTAATGAATATGAGAAGCAGTTGGATGCAGCTGCCTTCAGGCATCTGGTATAGATTTATGGTTGCCCAAATAGACATCCTGAATTCTAATAAAGGCAGCTGATCAGAATAACTGATTTGCACAGTCGCGTTATGTGTGGTTTTCATTTTGTTTTTAAATGTAGAAATGTCTCCCTTATTTTTACCACACCGATGATAGGTGCTTAAGAAATAAACATATATTTAGCTTTTAATGGAATTACACACCTAAAATGATTTTCAGAATATAAGAAAAATCCAAGAAGTTTAAATTCTCTTTAAAGCCAGGTAATATAGTCTCCTTTTCTCCTCTTCCTCTTCCCTTTCTCCCCTCTCCTTTCTTTGCATTTTATATTTAGGATGTGAAATCTCTCTAAGCAAAATATGAGAACTATGTGAAAATTATGCTAAAATGGACTTTTGTTCAAGAAAGCTTTATTCATCAGTCCCCAATGGATGTGATCTTTAACTACTAACACCATATCTTAGTCTGGATATAAGAATAATTTTAAGCGTCAGGCTTAAAAAGGAAACCAAAGTATTAAGGTTTCAATTGACTAGACCAAAGGTGTTTGCCCACACACCTAACTTTTTTCCTTCTTATTTAATATTCAATGTAACAATGTCCACTTTTTTATTATACTGTAAGTTCTGGGATACATGTGCGAACATGCAGGTTTGTTACATAGGTATATATGTGCCCTGGTGGTTTCCTGCACCCATCAAGCCATCCTGTAGGTTTTAAGCCCCACATGCATTAGGTATTTGTCCTAACGCTCTCCCTCCCTGAGTCCTCCACCCCACAACAGGCCCCAGTGTGTGATGTTCCCCTCCCTGTGTCCATGTGTTCTCATTGTTCAGCTCCTACTTATGAATGAGAATATGTGGTGTTTGGTTTTCTGTTCCTGTGTTAGTTTGCTGAGAATGATGGTTTCCAGCTTCATCCATGTCCCTGCAAAGGACCTGAACTCATTCTTTTCTATGGCTGCATAGTATTCCATGGTGTATATGTGCCACATTTTCTTTATCCAGTCTATCATTGATGAGCACTTGGGTTGGTTCCAAGTGTTTGCTATTGTGAATAGTGCTGCAATAAACATACGTGTGCATGTGTCTTTATAGTAGAATGATTTATAATCCTTTGGGTATATACCCAGTAATGGGATTGCTGGGTCAAAAGGTATTTCTGGTTATAGATCCTTGAGGAATTGCCACACAGTCTTCCACAATGGTTGAACTAATTTATACTCCCACCAACAGTGGAAAAACATTCCTATTTCTCCACAGCCTCACCAGCATCTGTTGTTTCCTTACTTTTTAATGATTGCCATTCTAACTGGTGTGAGATGGTATCTCATTGTGGTTTTGATTTGCATTTCTTGAATGACCAGTGATGATGAGCTTTTTTCATGTATTTGCTGGCTGCATAAATATCTCCTTTTGAGAGTGTCTGTTTATATCCTTTGCCCACTTTTTGATGGGGTTGTTTGTCTTATTCTTGTAAATTTGTTTAAGTTCTTTGTAGATTCTGGATATTAGCCCTTTGTCAGATGAGTAGATTGCAAAAATTTTCTCCCACACTGTAGTTTGCCTGTTCACTCTGATGATAGTTTCTTTTGCTACGTAGAAGCTCTTTAGTTTACTTAGATCCTGTTTGTCAATTTTGGCTTTTGTTGCAATTGCTTTTGATGTTTTAGTCATGAAGTCTTTGTCCATGCCTATGTCCTGAATGATATTGCCTAAGATTTTTTCCAGGGTTTTTATGGTTTGGGGTTTTACATTTAAGTCTTTATTCCATCTTGAGTTAATTTTTGTACAAGGTGTAAGGAAGGGGTCCAGTTTCAGTTTTCTGCATATGGCTAGGCAGTTTTCCCAGCACCACTTATTAAATAGGGCATCCTTTCCCCATTGCTCGTTTTTGTCAGGTTTGTTGAAGATCAGATGGTTGTAGATGTGTGGTGTTATTTCTGAGGCCTCTGTTCTGTTCCATTGGTCTGTATGTCTGTTTTGTTACCAGTACCATACACTTTTGGTTACTGTAGCCTTATACTATAGTTTGAAGTAGCATGATTCTTCCAGCTTTGTTCTTTTTGCTTGGGATTGTCTTGGTTATATGGGTTCTCTTTTGGTTCCATATGAAATTTAAAGTAGTTTTTTTTAGTTCTGCGAAGAAAGTCAATGGTAGCTTGATGGGAATAGCATTGAATTTATTAATTACTTTGGGCAGTATGGCCATTTTCACAATATTGATTCTTCCTATACATGAGCATGGAATGTTTTTCCATTTGTTTGTGTCCTCTCATATTTCCTTGAGCAGCAGTTTCTAGTTCTCCTTGAAGAGGTCCTTCATGTCCCTTGTAAGTTGTATTCCTAAGTATGTTATTTCCTTTGTAGCAATTGTGAAAGAGAGTTCACTCATGATTTGGCTCTGTTTGTTATTGGTGTACAGGAATGCTTGTGATTTTTGCATATTGATTTTGTGTCCTGAGGACTTTGGTGAAGCTGCTTATCAGCTTAAGGAGTTTTGGGGCTGAGACTATGGGGTCTTCTAAATATACAATCATGTCATCTGCAAACAGAGACAATTTGACTTCCTCTCTTCCTATTTGAATACCCTTTATGTCTTTGTCTTGCCTGATTGCCCTGGCCAGAACTGCCACTACTATGTTGAATAGGAGCAGTGAGAGAGGGCATTCTTGTCTTGTGCTGGTTTTTAAAGGGAATGATTCCAATTTTTGCCCATTCAATATCCTATTTGCTATGGGTTTGTCATAAATAGCTCTTTTTTTTGAGATATGTTCCATCAGTATCTAGTTTATTGAGTGTTTTTAGCATGAAGGGGTGTTGAATTTTGTCGAAGGCCTTTTCTGCATCTATTGAGATAATCATGTGATTTTTGTCATTGGTTCTGTTTATGTGATGGATTATGTTTATTGATTTGCATATTTTGAACCAGCTTTGCATTCCAGGGATGAAACCGACTTGATCGTGGTGGATAAGCTTTTGATGTGCTGCTGGATTCGGTTTGCCAGTATTTTATTGAGGATTTTTGCATCGATGTTCATTAGGGATATTGGCCTGAAATTCTCTTTTTTTTTGTTGTGTCTCTGCCAGGTGTTGGTATCACGATGATGCTGGCCTCATAAAATGAGTTAGGGAGGATTCCCTCTTTTTCTATTGTTTGGAATAGTTTCAGAAGGAATGGTACTAGCTCCTCTTTGTACCACTGGTAGAATTCGGCTGTGAATCCATCTGGTCCTGGGCTTTTTTTTTTCGGTTGGTAGGCTATTAATTACTGCCTCAATTTCAGAACTTGTTATTGGTCTATTCAGGGATTTGACTTCTTCCTGGTTTAGTCTTGGGAGGGTGTATATGTCCAAGAATTTATATATTTCTTCTAGATTTTCCAGTTTATTTGCATAAAGATGTTTATAGTATTCTCTGATGGTAGTTTGTATTTCTGTGGGATCAGTGGTGATATCCCCTATATGATTTTTTATTGTGTCTATTTGATTCTTCTCTCTTTTCTTCTTTGTTAGTCTTGCTAGTGGTCTATTTTGTTGATCTTTTCAAAATACCAGCTCCTGGATTCATTGATGTTTTGAAGGGTTTTTCATGTCTCTATCTCCTTCAGTTCTGCTCTGATCTTAGTTATTTCTTGTCTCCTGCTAGCTTTTCAATTTGTTTGCTTTTGCTTCTCTAGTTCTTTTAATTGTGATGTGAGGGTGTTGATTTTAGATCTTTCCTGCTTTCTCTTGTGGGCATTTAGTGCTATACATTTCCCTCTTAACACTGATTTAGTTGTGTCCCAGAGATTCTGGTACATTGTGTCTTTGTTCTCATTGGTTTCAAAGAACTTATTTATTCCTGCCTTAATTTTGTTATTTACTCAGTAGTCATTCAGAATCATCTTGTTCAGTTTCCATGTAGTTGTGCAGTTTTGAGTGAGTTTCTTATTACCGAGTTCTAATTTGATTGCACTGTGGTCTGGGAAACTGTTTGTTATGATTTCCATTCTTTTGCATTTGCTGAGGAGTGTTTTACTTCCAATTATGTGGTCGGTTTTAGAATAAGTGCTATGTGGTGCTGAGAAGAATGTATATTCTGTTGATTCGGGGTGGAGAGTTCTGTAAATGTCTATTAGGTCTGCTTGGTCCAGAGCTGAGTTCAAGTCCTGAGTATCCTTGTTAATTTTCTGTCTCATTGATCTAGTATTGACAGTGGGGTCTTAAAGTCTCCCACTATTATTGTGTGGGAGTCTAAGTCTCTTTGTAGGTCTCTAAGAACTTGTTTTATGAATCCAGGTGCTCCTGTATTGGGTGCATAAATATTCGGATAGTTAGCTCTTCTTGCATTGATCCCTTTACCATTATGTAATGCCCTTCTTTGTCTTTTTTGGTCTTTGTTGGTTTAAAGTCTGTTTTGTCAGAGACTAGGATTGCAACCCCTGCTTTTTTTTTTTTTTTTTTTTTTTTTGGCTTCCCATTTGCTTGGTAAGTATTCTTCCATCCCTTTATTTTGAGCCTATCACTAAGATACTCCTCGAGAAGAGTAACCCCAAGACCACATAATCGTCAGTTTCTCCAAGGTTGAAATGAAGGAAAAAATGTTAAAGGCAGCCAGAGAGAAAGGTCAGGTTACCTACAAAGGGAAGTCCCTCAGACTAATAGTGGATATCTCTGCAGAAACCCTATAAGCCAGAAGAGAGTGGGGGCCAGTAGTCAACATTCTTAAAGAAAAGAATTTTCAACCCAGAATTTCCTATCCAGCCAAACTAAGCTTCATAAGTGAAAGAGAAATAAAATCCTTTACAGACAACCAAACGCTGAGGGATTTTGTCACCACCAGGCCTGCCTTACAAATGCTGAGGGATTTTGTTACCACCAGACCTGCCTTTGTCACCACCAGGCCTTCCTGAAGGAAGCACTAAATATGGAAAGGAAAAACTGGTACCAGCAACTGCAAAAACATACCCAAATATAAAGACCAATGAAACTATGAAGAGATTGCATCAACTAATGTGCATAACCAGCTAGCATCATGATGATAGGATCAAATTCCCACATAACAATATTAACCTTAAATGTAAATGGGTTAAGCCAGGCACAGTGGCTCATGCCTGTAATCCCAGCACTTTGGGAGGCTGAGGTGGGTGGATCACCTGAGGTTGGGAGTTTGAGACCAGCCTGACCAACATGGAGAAAGCCTGTCTCTACTAAAAACACATAATTATCTGGGTGTGGTGGCACATGCCTGTAATTCCAGCTACTCAGGAGGCTGAGGCAGGAGAATTGCTTGAACCCGGGAGCCAGAGGTTGTGGTGAGCCAAGATCATACCATTGCACTCCAGCCTGGGCAACAAGAGTGAAACTCTGTCTCAAAAAAAAAAAATAATAATGTAAATGGGCTAAATACCCCAATTAAAAGAGACACAGACTGGCAAATTGGATGAAGAGCCAAGACCCACTGGTGTGGTGTATTCAGGAGACCCATTTCACATGCAATGTCCACTTTTAATTCTGTGCTTGAGCCAGTGGTATCATAGTCAGTGCTCAACTCTACCCACAGATTGTGCTACCTGCTGGCAGGTCCAGGGGTAGCTAGCTGAACATTATGGATGGTAAAACGATAGTTATGGTTATGTGTGTATGTGTGTGTGCGTTTTTTTAAGTACCTATAGTTTAAACTGTTGTCTAATGAGGTTACTGAAAGTTGACATTTTTGTTTGAAACAGTAAAGAAGGGAAGTAAAACGCAGTTCTTTAAAATTACAATTTTGTATTTGAGAGGTTGTGGGCATAGAACACCATCAGATATGTTCCATCTCTGTTGAGTTGACCTCCCACCCAGAAGTTGGGAAATTATCGCTATAGAAATTATATAAATATAATTTCCAGACTCTCCTACCTTCAAACATGTTGGAACTATTCTTTCATTCCTCAAATATTCATTAAGATACTGAAGTAGAGATGCTAAATTAAGATGAAGGAAACATGGCTCTACCATCAAGAAGCCCACAATTTAGCCAAGAAGAAGGATATTTACAAATACATGCATGTTAAGTTCAGACATGGAAATATGTCTAAATGTTAGAAGAGTCTAACGCTACTGAAGAGAATCAAAGGAAAGCTTAAAGTATTTGATTTGGGTTTCAGTTTGAGTTCAGTCATGAGGGATGATTTGATTTGCGTTTCAGTCATGAGGGATGATTAGAAGTCTTACAGGCAGACAAGAGTGTTCCAGAAAAGTGAAGTGTCTGTGCAAAGACATAAAATGTTTGAGAGCAGCAAATACATAGTTTAATTTGGCTAGAACAGAGATTGAAGGATTAGAGGTTAACCAGAGGAGAGGAGAAAGATAGCTGGAGGTCAGATGAAGTTTGCATTATATCCGACTGACCAGTGATTCCTAGCCTCAGTAAATGCACACAAATCATCTTGCCAAAAATTTTAGTATGATTCAGACTCTTTCCCTACCCTCTACCAAAGTTTCCAGGCTAAGAACCACTAAACTGCTAAAGGCGGTGGGGATCATTGAAGTATTATATTTTAAGCCAGAGGCTGATGCCAGAGGCTGATACAATAAAACTCATGTTTTAGAAAGACCGCCCTTATAGCGGTGTGGAGATTGTTACTTATCACCTCTAATGTGCCAGGTTTGAAGAGAGACAGATGAGAGGCCAAGAGACCCATTAGTGTCTCAGCCAGCTCAGTTTCTTTAAATTATGGCTCTCATTCCCATAGGTGATTAAAACATACATAAAGAAACATGTCAGTGTATGAGTGGCATGTGCGTTATTGCCGGTTTTCAGCCCAGCCTCTCTCACCTGTCCCCAATTGACTTTCTTCCTGACCTATGACCTTTTGACTTATTGCTTGGATCTTGATTAAAATACCTCATTTGACAGGAAATCTCACAGATTAATAATTTGCTACAAAATCCCTTTTGGCACAGTCTCAAGACCTCTCACATCAATGTATGTTTCTCACAGGCTGCTGACAGCAGATTTTCTCTAGTTCCATGGGCTACTCTCAGAAAGTAAGTAAGCCAATGTCATCTCTTGGTGAGAGCTGACAAGACTAAACAAAGTAAGGGGTATTGGAAATAAAGATCTGTCACAAGTAGAATTAATAGGACTTGGATACCAGTTGGATGCAGAGGACGAAGATGGCAATGATGAGGGATTGACAGCTTTGAGGTTTCGAAGTTAACAGACTGAGATGCTTGACAAAAAGGTAAAGAGGAAAAGGAAAGCAAGTTAACTTAAAGAGAAATCAGTTTGTTTTGGATCTGCTGATGTTGAACCTTCTTCAATTTATCCAGGTTCAGTAGGGCATATTCTGCCTATTAAATCTTGATGAATCCTGGGGTTTGATTCTTGCTTGCCTTTTCTTACCCTTGCACACAAACTCTGCATAATCTTATCCATTCTCCTGGCTTCAACCACCATCTTCTTGTCTCTCTGCTTCCATACTCTCCTTTTTCCAGCTGGATATTCAATGAATATTCATTGAATACATTAATTATGGTTGAGTGACTCCATCTTCCATAATGCCTCTAGAGTTCTTTTTCTTAATTTCTTTTTTTCTGAGGTAGGGTCTCACTATGTTGTCCAGGCTGATCTCAAACTCCTGAGCTCAAGCAATCCTCCCACATCAGCCTCTGCCACCATGCCGGGCTAACAGTTCTTTTTCTAAAATATGAACACAAGTCACTCAGGAGCTAAGAATCATTAATGTAGAATCAACAAATAAAGCCATGGCAATAGAAGAGTTCACCCAGGGAGAATATGTGGCTAGATAAGTAAAGATAATAGAGAAAAGAACCTCGGGTGTCAACAATGTTTAAGAATTATGCAGAGGAAAATGAACCAGGGGAAGTTACTGAGGAAGATCCTTGTATCTTGGAAGTTAAGCAAGAAAATGTTTTGGCCAGGAGGGCCCATGAATGAAGTCGCCATGGTGACAGTCCCATGGATGCCCTGCAACATGGATATCCGCTTATCAAGACTGATCGAGTTACAGCCATTGCTAAATATCCAACCAGCTATTAATAGAAACCAACACTTAGCTCCCAATGTGTTATCATCTCCTCAAAAGCCTGTTGATCACTTGGTGATAAATTGACCACACTGGACATTTTTCACTCTGGAAAAGACAGCAATTCATTCTGACAAGAATAGACACATATTCTGGGATAGATTTGCCTTTCTACCCCCAAGGCCTCCATCAGCACCACTATCCAAAGGCTTACAGAATGTTTGATCCATAGACTCAGGATCCCACATAATGTCATTTCAAATCAGGGCAGTCACTTTATAGAAGAGGAGGAGTGGGCATATGCCTATGACTATGCAATTTACTATTCCCATCATACAGGATCACCCAAGAGTGAATAGCCTGATAGAGCTTTGGAACATCCTGTTAAAGGTATAGCTGACATGTAAGCTCAGAGACAATACTTTACAACGATGGGAGGATCAATATACACTCTAAGTTGAAAAAGTTAATAAGGTGCTGTGTCCCCAGTAGGAAGAATAGATGGGCCCAGGCAGCAAAGTGTGCAAGCAGGAGTGGCTGTGCTTGCCATCACTCCCAAGTAATTGGTGCTTCCCATCCCTGCAGCTCTGATCTCTGTAGGTTCAGAGGTTCTGAGTCTAAAAGGGAGGATATGTCTCCCAGGGAATGAAGCAAAAATTCCTTTGAATTATAAACTGACTGCTACCTGGGCACTTCAGGCTCCTTGTGCCAAGGGACCTGCAGGTAAGAAGGAGAGTTATCATCTTGGAAGCAGCAATTGATCCTAGTCATCTAGAAGAGGGAGCAGGGAAGAATATGTTTGACAACTTTGGTGGCCCTCTGGTGGATGGGAAAGTATGGTAACCTTGTTTGGAGTGATATGACAGTGAGACCAGTAGAGGTGCTAGCCAAGGATGAGGGGAATCTAGAATGGATAGTGGGGCAGGGTGATGGTGAGTATCAATTGCAGCCTTGAGACTGGCTGGAGTAGCAGGGGCACAATTCACTCCCTTGACCTTCTCTGCTAAGTTTCCCCATGAAAAGTAGTCCACTGGAATCCTAGAAGAGCTGCTGCGAAGTGGATCAAGATACATACGAAGTGGATCAAGCAGCACAAACTGTTCACTAGGGTAAACTCTGTGAGGCACTGCCCAGATTCCTCTTCAATGAAGGATTTGTTGTCCTGGTTGCCGGGAGTGCTGTTTGCAAACAACCTGCAGCTCTCAGCCCCTTCAGGGATTGCCTCGGCTTCTCAGAGTGACTTTGCTTAAAGTCATGCCCCTTCTCAGGACAGTTTACATTATTGACATGGGCGTATAAAAGCTTGGGCATCATGGTCCACCTCAGGGTAACTTTGAAGGTCTATTCTAGCTCCAGCGTTCCCCTCATGGTCAGCCAACGCTGACGTTAGGCTTGTGCCACAGCTTCACTTCTCCCCTTTTCCAATCTGGTGTTCTTTCTCTCCCTTCCACAGGTATTAACCCTAAGGATTCATTTTAATAAGCATCCTGCATGCTAAACTCAGATTCTGCTTCCCAGGGAGCCCAAGTTGTGACACTTCCCTAATGCCTGATCACATCATTATTCCCAGGTGAGGATCCTTTTCACCCCGCTGCTCATCACATGTTCAAGGTTGAGATCAGTATCCTCCTTAGGGTTCTCAAGCTCTTGGTTTCAGCTCATGGGGTCCTTTAGTCATAGGATCTTCTCTGAGTGGAGATCCATCTGGCTTGGCATCTTCTCTCAGCCAATCTGAAACATCTGCATTTTCCCTTGCATTACTGTGATTAAAAAGTAGAGCCTTGGAAGCCAGGTGTGGTGGTTTGTGCTTTTTATCCTGGTTACTCAGGAGGCTGAAGTAGGAGGATTGCTTGAGGCCAGGAGTTCAAGATCAGCATGGGCAATGTAGCAAGACCCCATCTCGGAAAAAAAAAAATGAAAAAAAAAAAATAGGTGGGAGTGTTGGTGTGTGCCTGTAGTCCCAGTTATTTAGGAGGCTGAGGCAGGAGGATCACTTGAGCCCAGGAGTTCCAGGCACTCCAGCCTGGGCAACAGAGCAAGACCTCTTTAAAAAGACAAAACCAAAAAGTAGAGCCTTGAAATACCTTATCAAGTTGTCCAGAAGTGATACAGTAGAACACATAGACAAGGAAATTCAATTCAATTAATGTTTATCGAACATTGTAATAGGGTGGATGTTAAGGAGGAGTAGGACATGGAAATGCAAACAAACAAACAAACAAAAAATCTAAAAAGTCTGAAAATAAGTGGCCAAGTAGAAATTAAGCTTCATCCCATTAAAGAGAAAAGAAACTAAAACACCGAAGACTGAGCACCAAATGGACACAGGGAAACATCCAGGACAGTCTAGGCTTCAGGGGATGAGGTTCAGGGAAGGGAAATGGAATAGGCCTTTTAAAGACAAACTGTGAACTATGTCTGTCCCATGCTAGGAAAGCAAAGCCTCTGAGTGTTGCTGATTGACAAGCAATGTCTGAACTTGTTGGATAAAGGAGTACTAGACTAGCTGGAGGTGGTCTACTGCATGTGTGGGGTGCCTGATACAGGTTTATGACATCAGCTGCTTCTGGTGCTGACATGAGAGATACCTGCCTCGAGATTATGGTGTTCAGCTCACCTCTGCTCTGTATGCAAAGTGCTGGAGTTGGGATTATACCACCCAATCTGGTCTGTACTGCTGTTGTACCAGGTGTTTCAGGGTTTATAAGCTTTCAATCTTTCTCTTTCCTGAAACTTTACACCTGCAGCTCCCTCACCAAGGCCTTGATGGGAATACAGAACTTAAGTACTCTATGCCTAGATTATTGATCTAGATCCCTCTTAGCTTCCAGACTCTAACTCCTTTCTGCCTTAATTCTCATTACATTGAGTCTGTCCCTCCCTTACAGACCCTTGCTTGTTTTTCAAATTGAATTAAAATTCCAGCTCCAAGGATTCACCCCATCCTCCCATGGAAAGCTCCTGTTCTTGCCTGTGCACGTGCTTTCTTCCATTAGGCTGTCCTGTGTACCCTCAGGCTCTCCCTCTCTGAATCTGGGCCAATTCCACTTCCCACTTGCAATGGCCTCCCCACTTTTCTCACCATTTGTAATGTTAATTTATTGTTTTAATGTTGAAAGGTGGGCTTATGTGTGATTTTATGGAAGTTCAGCATAGGAATAGAGTGACTCAAAGGGTAATTGACCCAAGCATGGCTTATTTATCTGAAAGATGGCCTCATCACTTTGGAAACAACACACGTTCTATGGTAAGAAAGGAAGGGATGACTTCCCTGAACAAGGGTCTAGAAGCTACAGCTTGTTGGTCTAATCCAGTCTGTTGCCTGTTTTTGTCAATGAAGCTTTATTTGAACACAATTGTGCTCAAACATTTACATATTGTTTATAGTTGCTTTCATGCTACAATGGCAGTGTTGAGTAATTACAACAGAGACCATATGAGCCAGAAAGCCTAAAATTAAAATTCGTTATCTAGTCCTTTATAGAAAACATTTGCCAAACCCTGACCTAGAGCTTTCTTGTTTATTTCGGCCTGCCTGGTCTCCTCCATTAGACTGCAGCCTGCTTAAGAACATGTCCATATTTCCCCCACTGCAACTTGTAATGCACTCCATATAGTGAAAGCATTGAATTTCTGATTGAATGACAGGCATTCATCCAAGAAGCATTTTTAAGTGCACCAGATGAGCAGCAAAACCTAGAGATGATTTATATTTTATGTGGTGAAAAGGCTATTTCTATGCCTTTTCTTCTCAATACATTGATTTTTTTTTTTTTTTTTTACTCCACAAGGTCATTTTAATATAATTTTTTTTAAAAAACCTTCAAAGTATGTTGAAAATTTTAAGGAGACATAGTCTCTTTGAGGAAAGGAACGATCTGGTTCACTGTTGCAGCCTCCATCCTACTACAGTGCTTGGCACAGAGATGCTCAACAGACATTAGTCAAATGAATGACGAATAAATGAGCTTCCTTTGCTGGTTGCAAATAATTTTATTTAAAATATGTTGTTTGAAAACATATGTAAACTTGAATTTCACAATGTTCATAGCTCCATGGTTAATTAAATAACACCCAGGCATATGTTTGTATGCATGATGCCAATGGATTTGCAGGGAGATCATCTAAAAAGCAAGCATTGATAAAAGGAGCCTATTAGGCCAATTCTGTATATTGTGAAGAACCCCTCCCACCCCAGAACAAATAATACTATTATGATTATAATGAATATAGGCAATCTCCGTTTAAAAAGCAGGCAGTGTTTCAGAATTGTATTTGTAAGGCAAGATTTCGACCTACATTTCCTTACATAAACATTCTTAGAAGGAATGGCTAGATTCTACTCTAAAGAAATTATTGTGGGGAAAGGGCTTCGTTTGGAGGAAAAGGAATCTGGATTCAATGAATCCTGGCTGTCATTAATCAACTGACTTGGATAAGTTACTCTCTGTGGCATCTTCTGATCTTTGTTTATTTAATCTGTTAAATGAGAGGAAAGCAACACAAGGACTGTTGGGATAATTAAATGTGACAATGTATACGAATTGACTTTCACTATTCCTGGAACCTAGTAGATACTTTTTAAAAAATTTAATTTCCAGCCCAGCGCAGTGGCTCACACCTGTAATCCCAGCACTTTGGGAGGCCGAGACGGGTGGATCACTTGAGGTCAGGGGTTCCAGACCAGCCTGACCAACATGGTGAAACCCTGTCTCTACTAAAAATACAAAATTAGCCAGGCGTAGTGGCACATGCCTGTAATCTCAGCTACTTGGGGGCTGAGAGAGGAGGATCACTTGAACCCAGTAGGCGGAGGTTGCAGTGAGCAGAGATTGTGGCATTGCACTCCAGCCTGGGCAACAAGAGTGAAACTCTGCCTCAAAATAATAATAATAATAATAATAATTTCCCTTTCCTATAAATTGGTAAACTATATATGAGAGACCTCTTCTTTTCTGCATTTTTATTTCACTTCTAGAACCCCTTTCCCCTCCCGCAGCTCAGTGACCTAAATATTAAAAATATTTTTGCCTTAAAATTAATGGTAAAAACCATAGTTACTTTTGCACCAATTAAATAACTTTCCAGGTTCATTTCATTTCCCTTAGTGGAGGTTTCAGAATAATTAAAACTCTTCTTCCTCCAATGTATCTGATCTTGCCTAGGTGTTAAAAGAAAAGCAATCTGATTGAATTCACTTACACTAAAGTGTTAATGGATCACCATCCCTGTACTCTCCCAAAATTGTTTATGTTTTCAAAAAGGACTACTAGATCTCCCATGAGTTTCTAGCAGTCAAATTAAAATGTAGGCAAAGGAAAGGAAGTGCCATTCCATTTCTCCTCCTGAAATGGCCTCCCCACTTTTCTCCCTGTAGGTGTGCTGGTCCTCTTTGGGAGGCTGCTGTTGCGGTCAGTTTTTCTAAGCCTGGGTTTCTGTGGATAAGTGACTCTAGAAACACCCTGAAATTCTGCGTGAGTAAACAGAGGTGCGTTTTTGTGGGCAGAGGGTCTTCAGTTTTCATTAGATCCTAACAGTGATACCTCCATGACTCCAGAATGGTTAAGAATCTCTGTTCTATGCTGTAGCTGATTCCACAGCTTCTTCCCCACCTGCACTTCTGAACTCTTAGACTTGCTAAACGCTCAAGTTCTGACTGCTTTCACTACAGGCACAAGAGTACTCTTAGTAGTTGAGAGAAAGGGGAAGGCAGACAGGGCATGAATAGTACTATTTTCTCTATAGAATTTTTTCGGAACATAATTTTTCCTTGTATAAGTGAATTCTCACTAAAGAAAATGTAAAAACGGCTCGGCGCGGTGGCTCACCCCTGTAATCCCAGCACTTTTGGAGGCCGAGGCGGGCGGATCACCTGAGGTCAGGAGTTGAAGACCAGCCTGGCCAACATGGTGACACCCCGTCTCTACTAAAAATACCAAAAATCAGGTGAGTGTGTTGGCGGCGCCTGTAATCCCAGCTGCTAAGGAGGCTGACGCAGGAGAATCCCTGGAACCTGGGAGGCGCAGTTTGCAGTGAGCCGAGACCGCGCCACTGCACTCCAGCCTGGGCAACAAGAGAGAAACTCCGTCTCAAAAAAAAAAAAAAAAAAAAAAAAAAAAAAGGAAAAGAAAAAAAATTTAGGAACTAGGGACAAATAGAAAGAAGAAACAGAAGAAAAGTACTCATGTTCTAAGCATATGTGCCACTTTAGTAGCTGCGTGACTACTGTTCCTTAGTTTCTTTACTTTTAAAATGGGTATACTAAAAGCATTTACATCATATGGTGGTTGTTTCTGTATTAATTTCTGGTATATGACTGGCATCCAATGAGTATTAACCGTTTTGTTACTCTCAAGCCTGAGTTTGTCTATAAAACTGGGAAGGTGACATTTCAGTTACTGTGGGGCCAAAGATATACCTGTAAAATACCTGACATACAGCTATTATTATTGTAGTATTAGTATTATTATATTAGTATTATTAGTAGTATTGTTATTAGTATTATTATAACCTTTCATAAAATAACTTTAATAGTAGCATACTATCCCCCTGAGTGAAGACACCGTCTTTCACATGACCATTCCCTCAGAGAGGGCATTTTAGGTTTGGTCCTTTTTGGGGTAAGGGGTAAAGAGCTATGTAGTTTTGTATTTAGGCTTATGTTCTTAGTATATAGTCCCAGAGGTAAAAACTACTGGTCAAAGTACTTCACTTGTCCAAGTACTTTACTTTTTAAAGTATTCTACAATATACTCTTAGGTCGAAGTATATCCATATTTTAATGATTTGATATATACTGCTAAATTAGTTTTCAAAATTGTTGTACCATTTTGCCACTGGTATAACAATGTATATAAGATCCTACATTGCAACATCCCATCTGCAGCAAATAGCAATATTAAAAGTGATTCTGTTAATTTGATGGGGAAAATGAGGCCAGGTGCAGCCGCTCATGCCTGTAATCCCAGCGCTTTGGGAGGCCAAGGCAGGAGGATTGCTTGAGGCCAGGAGTTCAAAACTAGCCTAGAAAACGTAGTGAGATTCCATCTCTCTCTCTCTCTTTTTTTTTTAAGACAGAGTCTCACTCTCGCCCAGGCTTGAGTGCAGTGGTGCGATCTCGGCTCACTGCAACCTCTGCCTCCCAGGTTCAAGTGATTCTCCTGCCTCAGACTCCCGAGTAGTTGGGACTATAAGTGTGTGCCACCACGTCCGGCTAATTTTTTGTATTTTCAGTAGAGACAGGGTTTCATTGTGTTAGCCAGGATGGTGATACCCCATCTCTACAAAAAATAATTTGAAAAAATAGCCAGATATGCTGGTGCACATCTGTAGTCGCAGCTACTTATGAGGCTGAGGTGGGAGGATCACTTGAGCCCAGGAGTTTGAGGCTACAGTGAGCTATGATTGTATCACTGCACTCCACATTGGGGAAAAAGTGAGACTATGTCTCTAAAATTAAAAAAAAAAAAAAAAAAACAAAGAAAGAAAAAAGAAAAATAATACCTTGTAGTCATTTTCATTTATAATTGCTAGGTACTGTTATGGTGAAAGAGATTTTTTTTTTCCTACACGATTGTTGACCAGCTTTCATTACTCTTCTGTAAATTGTTGGAACATTTTGTCCACATATCTAACATGGTCTTAATGTTTTTCTCATCAATTTCTACATGGTCTATTTACAGGGTAAGAATTAGTCCTTTGTTTGGCTTGATTAATATTGTACCCCTACTTTATCTTTTTAGTGCAGTGCATTTTTTTAATGGCCAAAAATTTATTTTCTTGTAGTCAAATAGACCACCTGTTTCATTTATTTTTAAAATTTAGTATTCTTCCTCTTTCTAGAAATGGTGTAAATATTCTCATCTCCAGTTCTTCTAGATTTTTAAAAATGATTTGAAATTTTTATATGTAACTCTAATTCTACCTTAAACTTATTTTGATATATGACTAAAAAGTAACAGTCTAAATTTTGGTTGAAATTACTAATTCACAGTCTCAACACCATTTATTAAATAATCCTTTCTTTTCCAAATTGGATGCTCATTTATAAACTGAGTGTTTAAAAATTAGGGACCACTGGTAGGATTTTAGACATGGAAGGTTCTGAAACTCTATTTTTATTTCCAGATATCCAAATGCAAATACCTGCAGTGTTAAGCAGGTAACATAATATGTAAAGTGCTGAATGTTCCTTGTAAAATCAGGTGATTTTGAGGAGTACTGGTCAGGTCTATTGTACAATATATTGCTCTGTTATTGCAAGTATATTGCTCTGTTATTGGAATTTGTCTGATGTTTTTCTCATGATCTTTATAGTTATGAGTTTTTGGGAAGAAGATCATAGAAACAGTTCCATTTTTACCACAGTCATCAAGATTACATACTATCAACATGATTTATGACTGTTTATGTAGACCTTGATTACCTGGTTGAAATAGTGTTTCTCATGTTTCTCCATTGTAAAGTTACTCTTCCCCCCCAGCCCAACCCCTGCCCCACTTTCTGTACTATATTCTTTGGAAGGAAGTCACTATGTGTAGCCCATACTTAAGGAGTAGGAATTACACTCCTTTTCCTTTAGGGTGGAGTGTTACATAACTGATTTGGACTTCTGCATAGGAGAGTTGTCTCTTTTACCTGATTTGTTAATTTTTAAAATTATTATTTTTTTAAGTTCTGGGGTACATGTGCAGAATGTGCAGGTTTGTTAGTTTGTTAAATCATTTATATCACTATGGATTCATGGGTACTTATTTTATATTTTGGGTTATAATTCAATACTTTGTTCTAGCTTTGACCATTGAGAGCTCTTTTAGCTGGCTTTTGTGCCCCTTTGATATATACTCCTGCTGATACGGATTTTTGTTTTGTTTTGTTTTGTTCCTTACTTTCTGTTACCAAAAAACTGCTCCAAGCTCATCTTATATATTTTCTGTCACAGTCCTAGAATCAGCCATTTCTTTAAGGACCCCTATCTCTTTTACTGGAGAATAGCATTAGAAACCTATATTGGGTGCTACATGTGCTTGTTACTGTAGAGTGTCATTTCTTTAAGGCTCTGTCAGCCAACAGAGCAAAGAAATGTATATGTGTATACTAACCTATGTGTATGTATATATATATCTATAAATATCTTTATATGTAACCACCTTATCTATATGAATATAAACTTGAATTCTTAATGATGTCTCCAACTCTAATTCATTACCACAAGGATCATTTTAGCATCCTTCCCTTGACTATCTGTAAATTTCCTCTCCTTTGGTAAGAAGTATATCTGCCACAATCTGACATCCATTTACTTATCTAATTCCTGTAAACATCTATAGCAATATCTGAATTGTTAACTTGTACTCCCCTGAGAAACTGTTTTATTGACTACAGTATTTATGTGCAGTTCCTTTTGCCTTTAGTTTTATGTTAAAAGTTGGTCTATCTATGTCAAAAGTCACTCTTCTGTTATAAAGTTCTGTGGTTTTGACACACACATAGTGTCATGTATCCATCATTCAGTATCCGTCATTCATACAGAATAGTTTCACCATCCTAAATATCTCTTATGCTTCACTTATTCATCCTTTTCATTCCTCCTTGAACATCTACCAAGCACTGATCTTTTTGTTGTCACTATACTTTTACTTTTTCCAAAATATGATATATTTGGAATTGCAGGGTATGTAGCCTTTTCAGACTGGCTTCTTTCACTTTGTAATATGCATTTGGGGTTCCTCTATATCTTTCTGGGCTTGATATCTCACTTCTTTTCATTGCAGAGTAATACTCCATTGTATAGATGAACCACAGTTTGTTTATGCATCACCTATTGAAGGATATCTTGGTGGTTGCCAAGTTTTAGCAATTATGCATACAGCTGCTATAAAGGCTCCTATGCAGGTTTCTATGCATAATTTTCTACATGGACCTAATTTTTCAACTCAGTTCGATGAATTCTGAAGAGTGCAATTGTGAATCATATGGTAAGACTATGTTTAGCTTTGTAAGAAACTGTTGGACTGTCAAAATTGTTGTATCATTTTGCATTTCCACCAGCAATGAATGAGTGTTCCTATTGCTTCCCATCCCTGCCAATGTCTACTATTGTCTGTTTTTTTTTTTTAGTTTTAGCCATTTGAGTTATGTGTAGTGGTATCTAATTATTGTTTTAATTTGCAATTCCCTAATAACGATGATGTTGAGCATCTTTTCATAAACTTATGTGCCATCTGTATATATTCTTAGCCCAAGTATCTGTTCACATCCTTTGCTCCATTTTTTCTTGTGATTTTGGTTTTCTTATTGTTGAGTTTTAAGAGTTCTTAGTAGGCCGGGCGCGGTGGCTCAAGCCTGTAATCCCAGCACTTTGGGAGGCCGAGACGGGCGGATCACGAGGTCAGGAGATCGAGACCATCCTGGCTAACACGGTGAAACCCCGTCTCTACTAAAAAATACAAAAAACTAGCCGGGCGCGGTGGCGGGCGCCTGTAGTCCCAACTACTCGGGAGGCTGAGGCAGGAGAATGGCGTGAACCCGGGAGGCGGAGCTTGCAGTGAGCTGAGATCCGGCCACTGCACTCCAGCCTGGGCGGCAGAGCGAGACTCCGTCTCAAAAAAAAAAAAAAAAAAAAAAAAAGAGTTCTTAGTATATTTTGGATACAAATCCTTTATCAGATATGTGTCTTTCAAATATTATATCCCAGTCTGTAGTTTGTCTTTTTTTTAAAAAATAGTCTTTATTTTATTTATTTGTTTGTTTTGAGATGGAGTCTTACTCTGCCACCCCAGCTGGAGTATAGTGGAGCGATTTTGGCTCACTGCAACCTCCACCTCCCAGGTTCAAGTGATCCTTCTGCCTCAGCCTCCCAATTAGCTGGGACTACAGGCACGAGACACCACGCCCAGCTAATTTTTGTATTTTTAGTAGAGATAAGGTTTCACCATATTGGCCAGGTTGGTCTCAAACTCCTGACCTCAAATGAGCCACCCTCCTTGGCCTCCCAAAGTGCTGGGATTACAGACATGAGCCACTGCACCCAGCTGGACTTTATTTTTTAGAGCAGTTTTAGGTTCACAGCAACACTGAGCAGAAATTAGAGAGTTATCATACACCCCCATCTCCTACCGTCAACCTCCCTCACTATCAACATCCCATATCAAATTGGTACTTTTGTTACAATTGATGAAGGTACACTGATACATCATTATTATCCAAAGTCCTTAGTTTACATTAGAGTTCACTCTTGGTGTTGTATATGCTGTGGGCTGAGACAAATATATAATACAGTGCATTTACCAATAGTATCATACAGAATGGTTTCACTGCCCTAAAACTTCCCTATGTTACTCCTATTCATCCCTCTCTCCCTGCAACCTTTGGCAATCACTGATCTTTTTACTATTTCCATAGTTTTACCTTTTTCAGAGTTTCATGTAGTTGAGATAATACAGTCTGTAGCCTTTTCAGATTGCCTTCTTTCACTAAATAGTGTACTTTTAACATTCCTTTATGTCTTTCCATGGCTTACTAGCTCATTTCTTTTTAATGCTGAATAATATTTCATTGTCTGGATATACCACAGTTTATCTGTTCACCTACTGAAGAACATTTTGATTGCCTCTAAGTTTTGGCAATTATGAATAAAGCTGTTATAAACATTCTTGTACAGGTTTTTGTGTGAACATAAGTTTTAAACTCATTTACATAAATTCTAAGGAGTACAATTGCTAAATTGTACGGTAAGAGTATGTTTTGTTTTGTAAGAAACCACAAATTATCTTTCAAAGTGGCTGTAGCACTTTGCATTCCCATTGGTAACAAGAGTTCCTGTTGCTCCACATCCTTATCAGCATTTGGTGTTGTCAGTGTTTTGGATTTGTGGCATTCTAATTGGCATGGAATGACATTTTGTTATTGTTTTAATTTGCATTTCTCTGATGATATATAATGTGAAGCATCTTTTCATATGCTTATTTATTGTCTATGTGTCTTCTTTGGTGAGATAATTGTACAGATCTTTTGGTCATTTTAAAATAATGTTCATTTTCTTATTTGTGGATCAACTTTTCATCCTTTTAACCATGTCTTTTACAGAGTGAAGTTTTTAATTTTAGTGAAGTCTAACTTCCCAGTTTTTTCTTTCATATCTAAAAACTCATCACCAAATCCAAGGTCACGTGGATTTTCTTCTATGTTAACATCTAGAAGTATGGTAGTTTTGTGTTTTACATTTATGATCTATTTTGAGTTAGTTTTGTGAAAAGCATAAGATCTACATCTAGATTCATTTTAAAATCTTTTCCTCTCTCCTCTTTTTCTGACTTCTCTGATTTTGCCCAAGCATTTTATATAATTCCATTTTTTTCTCTCTTAGCGTATTGACTATTCCTCTTTTTAAAAACTTTTTAGAGGAGGCCCTAAAGTTGGTCATATATATATATATATATATATATATATATATATATATATATTTATTTAGAACTAATCTTAGTCCACTTTCAAATAATACTTTATGGTTAGTGCAGGTACCTGACAACAGAGTCCCAGTTCCTCCCTTCTCACATTGCTGCTATTCATTTCATATAACCATATGCTATTGAAACTGCCTTTGCAAGAATTATAGCAGTGAAAGAAATCTAACCTAACTGACTTCATCTTGCTGCTAACCTCACAAGCTAACAGCCCTTGCTCATTCCTGGATGTAGGCCTTGCTAACTCTGGAAAGAATTAAGTTTGTAGTTTAATTTTGCAGCAAAAATGATATTACCTCTCAAAGCTGACCCCTGTGGGGACTGAAACACCTTTTGTAAGACTAATGAAAGACCACAGTTTAGGATTATGGGAAGGGCCTGAATTGTGCTAAAGGGTATGTACAATTAAACAATAACCAGTCATTATTCTTTAGCTTGCTTTTCTATAATCACTTACTGCTCAAGAGTCATATAGCCAGAGGTCACAAGATGTGTATTCTCTCTATCTGCTCCTACAAATAATATCACTATTGTAAAACCTAGGATTGGTCTTTGAGATATTTTCACACTTTTGTATTCTGGCAACTAGATGACTCCACCCAGACCCATGACTCATATCAAGGGACTGAATCAACTGGTCCTAGGATCGCACTCAGAAACTTACTTAGTGTACAAAGACTGTTTTCAACACTACTATGATTTCATCCCCAACTAATCAGCAACACCCATTCCCTAGCCCCCTGCCCATCAAATTATCCTTAAAAACCCTAGCTTCTGAGCTCTTGAGAAGACCGAGAAACATCTCCCATCCTTCTACTTGGCTGGTCCTGAGATTATTTAAACTTTCTCTACTGCAAGTTCTGCTGTTCTCAGTGTTTGGCTTTTCTGGGCAGCAGGCAAGAAGAACCCATAGAGCAATTACACTATAGTCACACAATACATTGTTACTATTATTATTTTGGTAAACAGCTATCTCTCTTAGATCAATTCAGAATGAAAGTAAAAGATTTTATTTTGTTTTCATTCATTCTTCTCTGATGTTCTCTTCCTTCCTTTATGTAGATCTGAGTTTCTAGCCTACGTAATTTTCCATTTCTCTGAATAACTTCCTTCACAGTTTCTTGCAGGGAAGGTTTACTTGTGACAAATTTCCTCAGTTTATGTTAGTCTGAGAAATTCTTTATTTCTCTTTCACTTTTGAAGGATAATGTCACTGGATATAGAACTCTAGGTTGATGCTTTTGTTCTTTCACCACTAAATATTGTACCCCACTCTTCCCTTGTTTCATGATTTCCCATGAGAAAACCAGTGTAATTCTTATCCCTGTTCCTCTACAGCTGAAGTGTTTCTCCTTCCCCTCTGGCCTCTTTGAAGGTTTTCTCTTTGTTTTCCTATAGTTTAAATATAATATGCCTAGGGTAGTTTTGTTGTTGTTGTTGTTGTTGATGGTGTTGTTGATGATGATGTTGTTGTTGTTTTGTCATTGATCCTATCCTGTGAGCCATTTGGATCTGTGGCTTGGTGTCTGTCACTAATTTTAGAAAATTTTCAACCACTGGTACTTCAAATGTTTCTTCTGCTCCTTTCTCTCTTTCTTTTCCTTCCAATATTTCAAACTACACATATGTTATACGTTTTGTAATTGTCGCACAGTTATTGGATACTCTGTTCTGGTTTTTCCATTCTTTTTCCTCCTTGTATTTCAGTTTAGGAGGATTCTGTTGGCATATCTTCAGTCTCACTGATTCTTTGGTTGGCCATGTCTGGTCTTACTGTAAAACCATTAGAAGTATTCTTCATTTCTATTATAGTGTTTTTTATTCTTTTGATTGTTTCTTAGCATTTCCATCTCTCTGCTTACATTATCCATCTATTCCTGCGTATTCTCCACTAGAACCCTTAACATATTAATAATAGTTATTTTAAATTTTCTATCTCATAATTCCAAAATGTATCATATATAAGTCTGGTGCTGATGCTTGCATTGTCTCTTTAGATTGTGTTTTTTTCTTACCTTTTAGAATGCCTTGTACTTTTTTGTTGAAATCCAGACATGATGTATCAGCTACATAGGCCTGACTAAGAGCTGGGCTGTGTTTAATGTTTTCTGTAGTGGTAGGTGCTAAAGGCTTCAGTTTCCTCTTGTCCTTGTCTTTTTATATTTCCTTCCTTGTTGTCCTTGAATTCTTTTCTACTTCTTAAATAGAGTCTGTGTCATGCATTTCTTTCACTTGTAATCCACTGTTATTATTTTGGAGCCCTGTTGATTTCGTGACAAAATGTAGGGGAGAGAAAGTGGTTTATAATCTTGTGATTAAATCTCAGTCTTTTCATGGGTCTGAGTCCTTGAGCTGTCACATTCAGAAGTGTTTCTTCTCCTTTTCTTCTCCACTTAGGTGAGACCGGAAGGCTAGAGGGGACTGCAAGTTAGGTAATTGCGCTTCCTCAGCGAGAGAAGACCCTGGGGAAATGTATTCCCTTTGATAAGCAGGCCTTTGTTTTGGAGAATGCTTGAGCTGCATTCATGCTTTGGGTGTTTTAGAAAATAGTTACTTTTCCCCTTCCCCCTTCTGAAACAGGAGAGGATTTTTCTCAGATCTTCACTTGTGAACCTCATGGGGTTCCTGGAAATAAAACCCATAAAAAGTGTAGAAGCCCCACCTAATATCGCCCCCCAGGAGTTTCTCAAGCTCAAATTAATTCATACTCAGTCTCCAGAAATTTGTCAAAATGACCATTTCAATGTTCCTACAAGTTTATGGTCACAACAGATCCTATTCCACACAAGCAGATCTTGGCTGTTTTGCCACTTTCCAGATTTTAGGTGTCAGTTTGCCATATGATTTCAGTTTTCTAATGGTCTAAGAAATTTTTTTATCTTTCAGTTTGTTTAGCCTTTTTCATGTTGTAAGGACTGGCGTGATGACTTCCAAGTTCTTTACATGTTGGAGCTAAAACCAGAATTCCGTGTGATTATTTTTAGTCGTAGAACCCATCCTGAAACAGGTCTGCTACATTGGCCTTTTTCTCCATATCCTCCCCTCATTCTTTGTCTACTATTTTCTCAGACCAAACTTAGTTTAGACTGTTATCCTATATTCTGTACCTTGAATCTATTTCCTCTCATCCTATCCTATACTCCAAGTTTCCTTTTGTATTTGTTATTACTTTGGATATTTTAAAATAATTTTAATTTATAGCCTTCAATTTGTCTTATCTTCAAGAATACATTTGTTTACCTCTTCTTTTATTTCTACTCTTGGAATGAAGTTTTTGATGAAAACAGTATTGTCATAGTTGGGATATATTGTTTGTATATGCAGTAATACTATAAAGAATGCTCACTAAATATTGTTGAACAGGTCTTATTCAAGATCATACTTAGCTACTGATTTTAAATACAGTTATTTTATTCTAAAATTTACCTAACTATTCAGACTTTTCTGGTTCATTTCTTTATGGGTTAACTCTCTTACCCACTAAAGTTTTTTCTTTACAATTTTTTCTTCATTTAGAACAGCCAGAAAATAATATATTCTATGTGTATGGATAAGGACTAGCAGAAATATGAGTAATAGAAGGGTAAAAATAGGCTTTAATTCCAAAATAATCTACTTCTACTATTTTCATTCATTAAAAATAAGACTAGAGAATTAGAGTAACCCAAAATATTTTTGAAGTATTTTTAAAAATTGCTTTGCATAGAAACTAATAAGTCTATTTCAGTTTAGACTTTCATTGTAAAGTCAAAGGAATAGAGAATAAATGGTAGGAGTCCAGGAACCATTGATAGTGGCAATTAATATTCATAACAACCATCATATAGCTATAAAATATTACTGATTGTTATAACTACTATATAAAATTCAATTGACTTCCTCAGGATTAGCACAGTAATGTCATTATAGTCTGAAATTATGTTATAAAATTGTAATTATGTTGGCCTAAATAAAATGAGAGTTTGAACTAGAAAAAATTAACCCATTTACTTACATTTTGCATTTGACTTATCTCAAATGCCTTTTATCTAAATTGTACATCACATAGTCTTATCTGAATTGCATGAACTTAGGAAAAAATGGAAGCACCAACTAAGATGCCATCTACAGGTTATCATAGAAAATGCAGTGTTTAGTACTGTGGGAATATCTGGTTAACAAGAAATAAACCTATAAGCTACTTTCTGGGATAGAGGACATCCAGGAGCAAGATCTCAAAAAACAAAGCAAAATACAGAATTGAAAGAGCTAGTTAATTACTATTTTGACTGGATGGAGTAAACTGCTTGTTTCCATTAATGAGCTTCCATTCTAACTTGTGTTTGATCTTACAGTTTTCTATGCACCAAATCAAGTGAAAAAATTTATTGTGCAAAAAATTCCTTCTGTAGGTTTGATTTGTCCAGGGGGCATTTTAATGAAATAAAGGCCCTTAAAACAATGAGTTAAAAGAGATCTGGGTGGTAGCCCAACATTTTGGGAGGTCGAGGCAGGAGGATCATTTGAGTCCAGGAGTTCAAGACAAGCCTGAGCCACTAAGCGAGACCTCATCTCTACAGATAATTTAAAATAGCCAGGCATAGTGGCACATGCCTGTTGTCCCAGATACTTGGGAGGCTGAGGTGGGAGGATGGATTGAGCCTGGCCAGTCAATGGTGCAGTCATGCCACTGCATTCTAGCCTGAATGAGAACCCCATCTTAAAGACAGAGAGAGAGAGAGAGAGAGAGAGAGAGATAGAGAGAGAGAGAGAGAGAGAGAGAGAGAGAGAGACCTGGGGTTAAGTCCAACTACCTCTTACTGTCGTGTCATCTTGGATTATCATGGTTAGAAGTGTGGGCATTGGAGGACGCATCCTGGATTTGAATTTTCTCCTTTCTCTCCCAGCTCTTGCCCCTTCTCTCATGACTTTCCACCCCCTCCAAATTCTTTCCTTTAGCATGTCCTCTAGATTCTTCCTTTTCACTCCTGATCCTGTCTCACCCTCATCTCTGCCCTCCATTTTTTCACCTTGTTGGCCAGGATGGTCTCGATCTCCTGACCTCGTGATCTGCCCGTCTCGGCCTCCCAAAGTGCTGGAATTACAGGCTTGAGCCACCGCGCCCGGCCAAAGTCAAGGTCTTGATATCAGTGCTTCATGAGGGCTATGGTAGACATTTCTTTATCAGGGAAGTTCAGACATATGGGTTGGAGCATTTTCCCTGGAAGCATAGGCTCAAAGCTCATTGTGTAACTCTGCCTATACTTCCATGAGCTTCTTAATATCCTAATATAAAGCGGAATTTGTGCTTAATCAGCCAAAGTCACTTTTTTGCCTTATGACTAAGAACTTTTGATACAGAAATCTATTACAAAAGTGATTATAGAAAACAGAAATGCAGAGAAATGGAGAATAATTGGAATAGGCTATCTGAACTAATTGGGACTGGTGGCTCCTAAAATTCAGCTAATACTAAGAGACGGATTCTGGCATCACATGAAACACACACAGTGGCAAATGTGCTAATTAAATTAGGTCATACAATTAACATCTAGAGTATCCATTAAAGGCAAGGCTTTCGGTGACCCAGAGGCTGCTACCACAGGAAAAAATACGAAGATTGTGAGGAATTTAAGCGGTAAGTCAGTTGCTTCCAATTGTATTGAATAGCTTAAAGAAAGAATGAAAACCTCAACTTTCTAAATTCTCAGTTCACAGAAAACAGAAAATCATAGAATGTCTATGATTATGCTATGAAAATCTCTCAACAAAAGGAATTGCAGGATAATATACTAGAAAATCAAATTTAAAATTCATATCAGTTGAATTCATAACCTTGCCTGTCTCTTATAAGAAAGCTAGGGGAAAGAAAGGGACCCCAAACTGGCATGGGAACTTACAGAAGGATTTAGAGGCTGAGATGCCAAACCTATAAGCTCCCACGAGCCTCCCTCCAGGAGAGGGAGGAGGCCCCTCCTGCTTGGAGGTGAGATAAAGACCCTGTGATTATCTCATCTCAGTTATCTTTCAAGGAAAAGGCAATTCTCCTTCTACCATACTTGTATTATCTCCCATTGTTTCCAGACTTTTACCTGGAATCAAATCCCATCAAGCCCAAGGTATGCAAATATAAAGTCATACACAGAAATAAAAGATGCACACACCAAATGAGTTGCAAGATTTAGCTAATTTGTGTTGATGAAAGGAAAGGAAATAAGGGAGGGAGGAAGGAAAAGAAGGAAGGAAGGAGGGAAGGAAGAAAGGGAGGGAGGGAAGGAGGGAGGGAGGGAGGGGGGGAGGGACGAATACATATAGTAATAGATCCTAAAAGAGATAGAAACAAGGAGGGGGAAATATACAACTTTACACTGGCCTAAATTTATCAATATAAATGTACTAACCAGAGTATTTGGATTAATGTTTGAGAAGATTATATTGGTATGTTTGCATGGTTGGTTGACTAAAATACAGACTCAGGGTTGGCTGCTGTGAATGATCACCAGACGACCCTCTGATAATCCTCTGGGTCAGCAGGTATACAACATAACCCACCCTGAGGCTGTCAGACAATCTCTTTCCTCTGCCAGTCCAAGGTTTACTCAATGGGCTCATGGAAAACATAGCTAAGTCAGCCAGAGTCAGATTCTATTGCTTGAAACTGAGAACTCTAATACAATGTGTATCTTACATTTTTAAAATTAAGCACCATGTGTATTATTCGCAGTCCTCCAGAAAAGCAGGGCCATTATGATGTATATGCTTATATAGAAAGATGTTCATTTTGAAGAATTGGCTCATGTGATTATGGAGTTTGGTAGGTCCAAAATCTGCAGGTTGGGCTGGGAAGCTAGAGATCCAGAAAGAGCCAATGGTGCAATTCAAGTCTGAAAAGATGTTTGCTGCAGAATTCCCTCTTGCTCAGGGCAGGTCAGCCTTTTGTTCAGGCCTTCAACTGATTGGATGAGGCCCATCCACATTATGGAGGCCAATCTGCCTTAATGAAAGTCCACTGATTTAAATGTCAACCTGACCCCAAAACATCCTCACAGCAACATCCAGAACAATGTTTAACCACATATCTAGGCACTGTGGTCTAGCCAAGCTGACACATAAAGTTAACTATAGCAGATAAAGGTCTTTATCAAAAGAATTTTGATTATTAATCAGAATTATAATAATTATTAACTTATAATCTGCATTATATATTAATAATTATTTCTATAGATTACTGCATTCAGTCTTTTTGTAAGTAAGTAATTGAAAAACTAAATGACTAGGACTGTATAACTTGAGTCCAATTTAAAATGATGAACTTAAATCTACAGAATTCCTTACCACACATTTAAAACAATTGCTTGTTCTGATGATTAACAGTTAGAATAGGAGGGCACCAACCTAGTATGCTTACTCTCAGTTCTTTTCTCTAAGTCGATACGCTTTACTCAGAGATTCCAAGTAGATAAACTTGGTATTCATGGCACATACATAAGCAGAAGCCTGTGAAACATCATGAGTAAACATTAAGGCTCCAAAGTTCTGATCCATGGGGTCGTCAGGCTGTTGATCTTACTTGTTTATATTTGTCTTGCCAGTGAAAATCATAAGATATGTCACCTTAGTGTGTATTACTAGACAATAACTACAAAATCAAAGAATAGATCATGCACTTCAGTAAGAGGCAAACATATAAAACTGATTGAGATTTAGAAAACCTTTTTCCCCCTTAGACAAATAGAGATTTAACAATGAAAGCATATTCTTTTAATTTCATTCAAGTCAAGGTTACTTTTTCATGATGTTAGGGTGATAGAGGCCCTATAGATAATATTCTCATAAAATTTATCTTCCAAATATGTACACTCAAGTGAGATATAAAAAGAATCAATGGATTAAATTATTCTGTTGAAAGCAACTTTTAATAATAAAAATCTACAGAAAAAAAGAATTAGTAATATAATTGTCTGACCTCCTTGAATGGAGAATTTCAAGGACTCTGAAAGCCATTTAATTTCACTAAAGATTTTATAAGTGTACTCTTTAAACCAGGCTTGGGTTAAACCTCAAGGTGATGATTACTTAGTGAATCCCAATAGGTTATTGGCCACTAACAGAAGTAGTATACTAAATACACTAGTTTCTTACCAGTCTTCCTGTGTTAGAACCCACAACCACACCTCAAATCTGCCCTTTTGAACAAGCCTTACTATCCTAAAAGCTGTATTTGACAGTGTAATGCTTTAGAACAGTCACTTAATTATTATTTCAAATCATCTTCAACAGTTTACTGATATAGCTGGGGATGGCATGGTAAGACATTTTCTCTTGTCTCCTTTCACAATTCATAAAATGCCTATGCAATTTGTGGCCATTGCAGTAGATGGCAGTGTCTTAAAACTTCCTCCATTTGCAAGTCAGGCTGGTTGGATGATTATCTGTAATCAGGCTATTTATATTATATATAGATGAGTCTATACAAAACAGTCACGCTTTGATTCTTGCATTTATTACTTCCTGGGCAAATGCTAAAAGGCAATGAAACTTGAAATAGCAAACTATCTATGTACTTGAGGTTTATCAGATGTTACTTGGTGAGTACATAACATTCCCTAAGTTATAGTAGCAGGAAAAGTCGGGGTTCAATTGTATAATGGTTATCAGCAGAGACTAATAGGGACTAGAAAATATTAAATGTGCTTTAAAAAGAACCCAGTACTGAAATACAAGTTTATATCTCATATATTGGACATTTAGTAACCCCAAGAGAGGTGAAATTATTCTCTGCATTGAAAAATTTTTCTGACATTCAGATTTGCATTGGAAATCTAGAACATCTTTTGACATTCAGATTTGCATTGGAAATCTAGAACATGCTTTTGACTATTGTGATCAGTAATATGTTATTTATTTTCATTGATTATTATAGGCATATATGTCCTGGCTTTTGCCAACTGCACTTAGAAGCAGTTAAGGTTTTTTTTTTTTCTTTTTTGTTGATTGTTTCTTTTTACCTTATAGCTACAATGAAAATAAAATTTTCTCCGTTACCCCTATACTGGTTACTATAAGCCCTCCAGAAATTATTTTTCTACAATTAGAGAAACTTTAACTGTAACGAGTTAAGGTTCCTCTAATTGAAGGAAAGTAATTTCTGGAGGGTTTGTAGTAAACAAGTATAGCTCCCGGTTACTTTGTGGACTCCATCCTTCTCCAGCCTGGCACTTTATTCTCTTCCAACACTGCCTGTATGCAAAATACTAAACATTTCATCAACCAGTCATGAGCAGTGGTTCTGAAAATCTTCTTCATACATACCCAATATGTGTTTTTCGTATTTAAGACCAATCCCTGCATCATGCCCTCAGTCCTACTTCCTACTGCTTCCTTGGGAGTTTTGCTCCATTGATTATTCATCCTGTCTTCTGTCTCTTAAACTTTTCTTTTTTCGTTGGCATCCTCCTCTCATTGTAGAAACAGACTCAGTATTGCCTATCCTAAAATAATTAAGTTTAAAAGCTTTTCCCTTGGTTCAGAATGGCATTTTGGTTATTGCCTGTATTAGTTAGTTCAGGCTGCCATAATAAAATATCACAGACTGGATGGCTTAAACAACAGAAATTTGTTCTCACAGTTCTGAATGCTTGAAGTCTGAGAACAGGGTGCCAACATGATTGGTGACTGTTGGAGGCTCTCTTCCTGCCTTACAGATGGCCAACTGATGTGTCCTCACATGGTGGAGAGAGCAAGTGACTTCTTTCTCTTTCTCTCCTCATAAGGCTACTAATCCCATCATGAGGGCCCCACACTCATGACCTAATCTAACCCCAATCACCTCCCAAAGGCCCCATCTCCAAGTACCATCACATTGGGGGGATAGTGCCTCAACATGAGTTTAAGGGGGATACAAACATTCTTCATAACATTGTCCCCATTTCCCTTTCTCTGGAGCCTTTCAGATAACATTTTGGAAGAAATAACCTTCAGTGCCTGCTCCCTTTTGTCACTTCTCATTTTCCCGCAATCCTTTACAATTTGGCTTCTGTCCTCACAATGTGACTAAAATCACTAAGTTCACTGATGACATTATGCTTGTCAAGTCCAAAAGCTGCTTTTTCTGCTCTTATCTTACTTGACCTCTCTTTAGTGGAATGCTGCTGGGCATTTTATTCCTTCTTGGCTTCCTCATTTGGCTTCCAAGAAATGATACTATTTTCTGTCTCTTCCTAATTCTAGAGTTTCTCTTTCTCAATCACATTGGGTTGTCAACAACTTCAAGTCAAGATTTCATCCTCAGTAATCTTCTCTTCTTAATCTATATCCTCTCCTTTGAATCATTCCATGTCTTAATTACTGCCTGTGTGCTGTGGTAGACCTTTCTCAGACCTATTGTAATGCAAATGAAAACCTGTAGCACTGTGCAAGTTATTTAAATAAGTATTCCTAAAATGGATCTGAAGTCTTTTCCCTTATTGATTCTGCTTTTGTCATTTGTTTTTCAAATGAAAACAAATTTATTCTCTTGTTTCTATAGGAAAAAAATGTTCAAATATGTATTTCTAAATCTCTATGATGGTCTTTCTTAGTTTTCTCTTATCCACGTGAATCTAATGCTCTTCAGTTACCACAGTGTCCAGGTTGCTCCAATCACCACTGGATACTTCACAATTTGTCAATGTCTTCCTTAAGATGTGCTGCTAAAAAAATAAAATACAGTATTCCAGACATAAACTCTTCAGCCTAGAAGTCAAGAAACTATTAACCTCGTGCTCTTGACTCTATTCTTTTAAAGGTGGATTGGTGTTCTATGTGTTGTTTGGGGGCAGACTCACATTGCTTAATGCTGGCTTACATTAAGTTTTATTTTCCTGTGTGAAAAACAACCTCTTTCCATACTTTCAAAGCACACATATTTTAATGAAAAATACAGGAATTATCATTTATTTCTACTGAATTTCACCCTATAGATTTTAATCAATTGTTGTAGCTCATAGAGATATTGAATTGTATAATTATGTGATCTATGGTATAACTTCTTTCTATTGCATTAATCGTCATTGCTCATTCTGACCTCTGAAATCTTGCTTTCTGGGAGTTCAACCAAGTCCCCACTGATATTGTTGACTTCAGTCACTGCAGTAAAGGAAGAGCCTCTAACACACTACTGGAGATGCTGCTCTATTGGCAGTGCTGTGTGTCAAGATTCACTCAGAAAGTGGCAAACGACATCCACATGATGTCATTCATAAGCACTGACAGTGGTTGTGAAAGCTCCATGACTCACCAATGGTACTGCCATGTCAACAACCCACTCATGGGACTGTCATTAAAATATGCTTCAAATGTTTATTAGAAATCAAGATATATCAAATGTCTATGCTGTTTCTCTGTTCTACCAAACCAAAATCTCATCCAAAAGGGAAAAGATTACTATGATATGATTGTTCTTTCTGAACTCATTTCTGTAGCCAATAAGTACTATGCTTTCTGTTAAATAAATACTCTGTTTTGTCATGTCTAAGACTTTCACTTTACCTTGATTTTAATTTTCAGAGAAATTGTAATTTAACTTTTCATTTTCTTTCTCATTTGCATACTTGCCTTGAATAGTTAGGATAGGTCACTGGCCAGAGAGAATTTCTCCCTCAAGAATTGCTTCATTGTTCTAAGGTGTTTCACTGATACAATTCTGCAGCATGGTTTGTTAGAGTGATTAGAAATTCCTCACAATCTGAATAATATGGATTCCTTTTCCTGAATAATTCTTACCACTGTGCCACACAAGAGCCCAAAAATATAAAATGTATGCTTTTATTGTGCCTTGCTTGTCAGAGTCTCCTAAATATGATAGTGAAGTTTGGAGTGGTTTTTATTCAGTACTTTAATCCTAGACATGTGAACATAAGCATATTTCAGGAAACCCTGATTGGCTACATTATGGGTTTGTATTACACTCTGTTACAAACATTTCAAACGCTTTGATTGGAGTATAAATGCTTAGCCTCAAGATTCTTCCACCTTCAAAAATATTGCCTCGTAATGAACAGTTGTGGATCCTTTCCTCCACATTTTCACACCTTTCCAGAAACCTCTTAGTCAAGCAAATATACATGTAAAAATGCCACCACCTCTGAGTTTTGCCTCTTCTTGACTTCACTCTATTTGTCATTAGAGCCTTACTCAATAGGGCAGAACAACTCTAGCTGCCCAGTCTTCTGCCCACTTACTACCAGGCTGTATTTCCTCTGGAACTTCTCCTTTAAGTCTACTCCTATCACTGACAACCTCCTCATTATTACAGCCACCATAGTCTTATCTTCCCAAGCTTACATTTTCTTTATTATTATTATTATTATTATTATACTTTAAGTTCTAGCAGAGAAATGCAAATCAAAACCACAATGAGATACCATCTCATACCAGTTAGAATGGCAATCATTAAAAAGTCAGGAAACAACAGGTGCTGGAGAGGATGTGGAGAAATAGGAACACTTTTACACTGTTGGTGGGATTGTAAACTAGTTCAACCATTGTGGAAAACAGTATGGCGTTTCCTCAAGGATCTAGAACTAGAAGTACCGTATGACCCAGCCCCCATTACTGGGTATATACCCAAAGGATTATAAATCATGCTGCTATAAAGACACATGCACACGTATGTTTATTGCGGCACTATTCACAATAGCAAAGACTTGGAATCAACCCAAATGTCCATCAGTGACAGATTGGATTAAGAAAATGTGGCACCAATACACCATGGAATACTATGCAGCCATAAAAAAGGATGAGTTTGTGTCCTTTGTAGGGACATGGATGCAGCTGGAAACCATCATTCTCACCAAGCTTACATTTTCAACACCCATAACAGCATTTGCAGTTAGATGGAATCTCATGTACACGAAAGTGTACATCTTCCAGGTGTTTGCTCTTGGTTTCTAGCTGTAAAATGAGACACTTTGATTCCTGTGAAAATAGTATCAGACCATAGTCAGCAGGTAAAAGAAAGTGTTTTGTTTTGTTTTGTTTGTGTGTTGGGGGGAGTTATCTCCACCTTGATTCTGAATCAAGATTATGCCTAAAGCTGGCCCTGAAAGTAAGGCTTCATTTAGGATGCTTGGGATAAAAGGGAGCTTGGTCAGAATTCAGAATGGGTAGTGGAGATTCTGGTCAGCCCCCTAAGACAACTATTTCAAGAAAGCCACAGAGCAAAGTTTTTGGAAGAAAAATAAAAACACTCACCCTCCCCAAATTTTATTATATGTAGCAATTAATTTGACTAGTTATGTAATTGTTGGATTGATCTTAATCTATAGGAAGGTTCAACATGAAGAATCATAAAAGATCTCTAGGATAGTAAAAATTGCAGTTACCTTTTGACCTCTGTATCAGCCAAAAGAAAATCAAATAACCTATCTCCTTTATAATTTTAGGACTCCCTGTTCCTTAAGAACTGTATTGAAATTGTATTTTTGTTTCACAAGCTTCATGAGTTATAATGAGTTATTGAATAGCGTAGTAAGCAGCACTTGACTGAAGTTGATTCTATACTCCTGATGGAAGAAAAAGTCCCACATGAGGTCAATTGTAATTTCAGATAAAAAATGATTAAGTCATGATTCTTAGCAAGATTGGTTGAGACAGAAAAATATTGGTCCCTCTGGTAAGTAGCCATGTAGGAGATCAACAGATGTTCCATCCAGTCAAAATTTCAAGTTCTACTGTAACTCTCCACATATTGACACACCATTGTCAATTCCCCATGCAAGACCAATTTCATGCCGGAAAGAAAAAGCCCAGGAAGTGTGAAAGTAATCTTTGTTTCATAAAAATTAACCTACACACCAAATTGATTCAAATTATAAAAAATGCAGTATTTCATCTGGAAGAGTGAGATTTGAATCTTCAACACTGTACAGCAAGTTGAAGGGGTGGTATATGAGTAAGGCTGACATAAAAATTTTCTCATGAAAAGTTTCTCATGATTACTTAATTTTCCAGATGTAAAAAGACAAAGAAAAGAGGGCCATATTAACTATTGGTATAGATTTGCATAAATATAATGAGGATCTATTATTATTACATACAGTGTATGAGGAAGGCTAGCAACTTGAGGCATGGTGGGAACTTCTAAGCAAGTAGTTCATGTTTGGAATGTATTGCTTAACAGCAACAACAATAGGGACACATTCTGAGAAATGTGTTGTTAGGCAATTTCATCACTGTGTGAACATCATAGAGTGTACTTGCATAAACCTAGATGGTGTAGTCTACTCACACCTAAGCTAATATGGTATAGCCTATTGCTCCTAGACTGCAAACCTATACAGCATCTCACTGTACTTAATACCATAGGCAATTGTAACACAATGGTATTTGTGTATCTAAACATAGAAAATGTACAATAAAAATATGGTATCATAATCTTATGGGAGCACTGTCGTATGTGCCGCCCATTGTTGACTGAAACAAGGCTATGCAGTGCATGATTATACACTGCATGCTTATGAGACAGGGATAACTGGAATGCTTATGTTCGTTTGGTTGATTCATTCTTGGTAATAAAATAAACCTTAAATGCTGGAATTTTTGTAAAACTCAAAAAAGTTTTTTGTCCAGATATTTTGAATATCTTTTAAAATATAGCCTTCCTTAGAATGGTAGGGAGGCACTACATACATAGATATATTTATCTTTATTCACTTATGTTGGCATATTTTCAAAGAAATTGAAACTGGAAAAAGGTATGAAATCTACTATGTAAATGCAAAAGTCCAGTTTCAGTGAAATTGGTATTCTATCAAAGGTAGGAGGTTGTCTAGTGACCAAATGCAAATGAATGAATGACTTGCTAACATATTCCACCTACATAAAGCAGATGGCCTTCTGGGGTCCCTCAGTATCCCTCAGTCATCTTCCTCCTCTCCATCCAGGATTAATTAGGATTGATTGAAAAAATAGTCTTCTTAAACTATTTCTACTGCTTTGGTATTAGCTTTTGCACTTTCTTTGTCTCTCTCTTTAATGTGACTGGTAGAAACCATTCAGAAATGTCTTTGGGAATAGGGTATCTGTTTCTATAAGAATAAATAAGTTTAACTAAATAGAGAGTCACAAGCATCTTATGCAACATTAGAGAACTCTGTACCAGCAAAATCAAGTGATCCAGGAAATGGAATAGCTCTAAACTTCATGGGAACTTCTGAATAAGTAGTTTCATGTTTGGCATCTCCAAATAGCATTAAGGTCATGTACTGCTGATCTTGCTTAAGAATTTTCATTGTGTTCACACACGAGCTCTGGGTTCCTGTGAAACAGCAGAAGCAGGACTCACAAGATGGGTAGCAATCAGACGATTGCTGAAAGTTTTTAGTAAAGGTAGACCCTGAGGCAACTAGCATGTGTTTTATGGAACTGAAGCACTGTAAACAGCAGTGTTCCTTAGGGTATACCTTTCTCCTGTCAGGAAAGAAGAGCTGGTCACGAATGGACATTTCTAGCCACAGCTGGGCTATTGTACCTAGCAATAACAGAAGCAGTAGCAGCAGCAATACTATGAATGTATGGGTTTATATGCTGGTGCCTATATGTCATATGTGTTTCTATATGTTGTGTTACTTAAACTTACTGAAGAGGTACATCTAAGTTGTATGTAAAGTTCATTCATTTAAGAAAAAGGTATTACAGGAAGATTTTACTTTCAGTAATCTGTCGTCTCTTGATTTTAAAATAATCTAGTGTTCTCAGTAAAGACTTGTGTTTGCTTGGGAAAAATACAAATTAGCATTGAGAGAGTGTTAAAATATGGAACAGCATGGCAGGTGATGAGCAGAAGAATAGACTGGGTTGATCTATAACTCCCAAAAGCATGGGAATCAACATTTTCACCTTTTGAAAGGATTAAGGCCAGGTGGCTCACGCCTGTAATCCCAGCACTTTGGGAGGCCGAGATGGGTTGGGATGCTGAGGCAGGTGGATCACCTGAAGTCAGGAGCTTGAGACCAGCCTGGTCAACATGGTGAAACAGCATCTCCACAAAAATACAAAAAATTAGCTGGATGTGATGGCAGGTGCCTGTAACCCCAGCTACTTGGGAGGCTGAGGCAGAAGTGCTTGAACCCAGGAGGTGGAGATTGCAGTGAGCTGAGATCACGCCATTGCACTCCAGTCTGGGGGCAACAAGAGCAAAACTCAGTCTAAAAAAAAAAAAAAAAAAAAAAGGAAAAGATTAAAAGGAAATATGTGTGTGTGTATTCAGCAGTGTCCCAGCATTTGCCATTAATTGTAAGTTAACCCAGTTGCATACTGAGGAGCAGTTACAGTCCTTCAAGATTTATGTAACACTTATAGCAGTATAATTTATTTACAAAGAGCTTCTTTGATGTGCTCTTTGAAACAGCCCAGTAAAATCATATGTCTTCCACCCAAATAATGTTTGAGTTGAATTCCAAATTCAGTCCTGGAAAGGAATACAGACAGTCAAGTGCATTTTGCCTTGGACAGGAGCCATGTAAGGATTCCACGTGAGCTGCCCTGACCCATCTGGGCCCAATAAGGCCTCCTGAGGCTACCTTCTTTATCAGCATGGTACCTTGAAGGCAGTGGTGGTGGATACTGTGATTTTCCACTGGTTACCATCTGCTCACTCTTCTGTCAGTTGTCTCAGTTTTGTCACAAGGGATTACCTCTCCCTCCCTCACTAGATACAAGCTTGATGAATGTGTCTATCAAGGTGTCCTGACATCCTCTAGCCAAGGGATAGGACTGTGACACAATCAAGGCCATTAGAGACTCTCTTCTGGGGATTTGACTTTTGAACTGAGACTGATACAGGAAATGATCTGTTTCAATCATGGCACTTGAAGAGACTGTCCATTGGCTCTTGTAGTATTGAGGTCCCCAGACAGCTCTAGACCCTCTCTTTACTGTAGACTTCCTTATTTGAATTTGCAAGTCACCCCAACAATTTACTTTCCTTTCCCTTCCCTTCCCTTCCTTTCCTTTCTCTCCCCTTACCCTCCCTCCCATTCCCACTCCACCCCCTTCTCCTCTCCCTTCTTCTCTTTTCTTTTCAAGATAGTCTTACTCTATCACCCAGGCATAGTGGCACAGTCATGGTTCACTGTAGCCTCAAACTCCTGGGCTTAAGCAATTTTTCCACCTCAACTTCCCAAGTAGCTAGGACTAAAGGTGCACACCACAATACCTGGTTAATTTTTACTTCTTTTTATTTTTTTGCAGAGATGAGGTCTTACTATGTTGCCCAGGCTATTCTCCAACTCCTGACCCTCCTGCCTCAGCCTTACAAAGTGCTGGAATTACAGGCGTAAGCATGGCACCAGCCTTTTTTTTCTTGATTAAGTTAGTTATTTTCTTCTTGCTGGCAAACAAAGAGCCCTCACTGCTGAGCTATGCCTCTCAGCCTATAGAACTTTGCTCTCTGGAATGCCTGTCCACAAGGCCAATTTCTACATTTACTCCACTCTCTTCACAATCTCTAATTATCACTTGGTGAGTGACCCAAGGACTGCTAAGTGGAGATTATTCTGAAGAATATAGTAAGGACAGGAAAAGAGATGAATAAGGATTTTAGGAACAAATATTTAATATTTAGATATCAGTCCCTTTTTTCCTAAGGTTAGACTTTCTTTTACAGCTGAACCTCTGATAGACCAAAACTAGATCCTACTTTATCAGAAATTCAAATAAAGATGTTCATCATCAACTATCAGCAATTCAAATAAGCACCTGGCACTCCTCCAGAGAATGTTGCATATCCCCACTGCTCTCAGGAATTGTTCCTGCTTATTTCTCTCCAGCAAATTGCATACTGGTCAGGCTAATGTGGGAGATTTCTCATGAGAGACATCCTGGAAATCACCATGGTTACAGCCAAAATGTGTCCCCTAAAAGCTTTCTCTTTCTCACCTTTCCTCTTATCCTTTCTTGTCCTTCAAATTTTTCTAGCTCCCAATCCCGTATTCACTTTTCTTATTTTCTAGACTTCTGGTTTGAGGTCTAGAGAGCTAGTATGACGCTCTTTATCTAGAAAAATTGCTTTTTATTAACATGGTAAAACATCATCCTATTATAAATAAAGACTATATGAATCTTCATTACAAATCCTAAAGTAATGTTCTTCAAACTATGGATCAAAACCCATTTGTGGGTTGTGAAATTAATTTTAGTAAGTTGTGTCCAGGATTTTAAAACATAAAATTGTATATAGTAGAGTAGATCTGAATAGAAAACATCAGAGTATTTCACTCATAATTTTTTAAACAAAAATTTTTTTTCTCAGTAATGTGTAATTCATGGTCAGGTCTCTTTAAACTAGGTCAAGACCCAGTTGAGATGCCTGATTCACATGATTTCTTCTCTTTCACTCACTGAAAACACCAGTTTCTGCCATATCCTCCACCTAGCATTTGGCCTTACTGGAAGATGCAGTAAGGCATCTACATGATGGTACAAAACTATGAGCTGAGTCCTTCAAGCTCAGAAGTAGATATGCCAAAGTAGGACATGACAAATTTTTTTTTTTGCATTACAATAATGTGACTAGCAAAACTATTATCTTGTAGCCTAATCCTATTTTGCATGTCAGAAGCTGAATACAACGTTGCCATATTCTTACTCTGTATTCCTTCTGTAATGTTCCTAATCTCTCAGAGAGACCTCCTCACCCACATTTGGATATCCAGGCTCAATGGAGTAAAGGTTAAGTATCCAGGAAGGCAGAAGAGAAAATCACATTAATTTAAGAACCATTACTAGGTTTCTCATATGAACGTTTCATGCAGTGCCACGAGACATCCAAATGAGTAACCTAATAATGGTTCTTAATTAATACCATCATAGTATGACCATGCTTCTCTGAATGACAGTTTGATTTGACAACCTCTAAGTTTCTATTCAACTCAAGACTGTCATATTGAGAACATCTGTACCAGTTACTCTTTAAACTGTTTACCTATAACTCTCTCCACCTTTCCAAGAAACTAGTGCACTTTTGCTGTTCTATGGGGGTTTCTTTCTTTGGCCAATGCCTCATTTACTGTTCCTTTTGGACTTTCCTCCTCCTAAGAAAATTGTTCTAGGTTGCTTTCCTCAGGGGTCCTCTCATGGATCTCCCCTCTTAGTGTTTTATATGCCCTCCCTGGGAAATCTTATCCAATATCATGACTTTAATTCTATTTATATAACATTAACATTCATGTCAATATCTCTATTCTGAGCCTCAAGACAAAAATTTAACTCTTTATTGAAACTTTCTACTTGTATATCTCACAGGCTCTTAAAATTCTATTATCTAAAATAAGATTAATAATTCTCTCCCCCAAAACATTTTTGCTTCCCTGAACTGGTTAGTAGCAGCACCATTTAAATAGAATCATTAATTTAAAACTTCAAATCACCTTTAATTTCTATCAGTCAATATTTTCCATCAATTTTACCTACTGAGTGTCCCTTTTCCGTCTCTACTTACACTCTCTAGGTTTTGGGGCTCAAAACTTGTCAACTGTTCTATTGAAACAACCTCTTGACTGAAACAACCTCCTTGTCACTGTAATATTCATTTTCCATAGTGACACCAGGGTTATTTTGAGACACAAATCTGATCATGGCATTCTCCTGCTTAAAAATGGCTAATGGCTCTTGACTTTCGACAGGACAAAATCCAAACTCCTCACAGAACAGCTAAGACCTTTCAGAGTCTAGGTAAATCTTGTTTTTTTTTTTTTTTTTTTTTTTTTTCTTTTTTTTCTTTTTAACAGGATGCCCCACATTTCCACTGGAACCAAACCAAATTTCTGGTTCTCATCTCAGTCTGCCTTTTTATGTTTTATTCTGTCTGCCTGAGAAGGGAGAGGGAGACCAATAAGCGTGGAATGTCCACTATGTGCCAAGCATTGTGCTATCCACTTCCTCCTTCAATACTCCAAGAAACTGATTGTTTTTCCCATTTTGAAAATGAGGAAAATCATGCTTAGAGAAATTTTAAATTTTGCTCAAATTCACAGAATGATTAAGGGCTAGAACTGGAATCCAAACTCCGCCCTTCTTGAGTCTAAAGCCTAAACTCTTGCCACCAAACCAGGCTATGTTATCTTTGCTATGGACTGAGTGCTTCTGTTCCCTCAAAATTCATATATTGAAATGTAATCTTCACCGCATTGGTATTTGGAGACGGGACTTTTGGGAAGTAATTAGGTCATAAGGATAGAGCCCTCACAAATAGGATTAGTGCCTTTATAAGAGAAGACATGAGAAGCTTGCTTCCTTTCTCTCTGTTTTCTGGCATGTGTGGGTACAACAAGAAGACAGCCATCTGCAAATCAGGAAGCAAAGTGGTTCCTCTTTGGACACAAGATCTGCCAGCACTTTGATCTTGGACTTGCTGGCCTTTTCAGAAGCGTGAGAAATAGATGTTGCATAAGCCACTACTCTATGGCATATTTGTTAGAGCAGCCGTAATTAAGACAATCCTGGAACTTATGCCCTTTTTGTCTTTCGAGACCCAGCCTAAAATATCACCTCCTCCATGAAACTTTTTCTGACTCCCCAAAGTGGAGTTAGTCATTCCATCGTCTGCGCTCCAGTACCACAGTGTACACATCTCTGTGGCAGCTCTTTTCATATTGTATTGTAGTTATGTATGTGTCTGCCTTCACCTTAGCCTGAGAAACAAGAGCCACTTTCAATTCATCAGCAAGAAGGCCAGCTGGAGAGACAGAAACAGCAACAACTTGCCAAGAATTGCATCCCATTTCTGTACTTATTAACCATACAACCTTGGACAATTTACTGAACCTCACAGAATCTCTTCACTTGCCAAATAGCAATGATAATTCTATAGGCAAGGTTTCTAGGACATAGGAGGCACCTCATACATGTTGAAAGAAAAACTTAGAGGAATATTTAATAGTTTAGTAGTCCTTTCCAGATATAAATTAACATTTCAACGTATCTTCCACAGAACTTTAATAGTGGGATTTTTGGTATTTGTGAAGGGAGAGGTGGTTTGGGGCAGCAGAACATCCAATATTCCCACCTCCCCACATCGTCCCTTATATTTCACTATCCCTCATTGCTTACATTAGTGGAGTAGGCCTGCCCTCTAATGGAAGCAACTTGTTCTTAGCTCTGTTTAGCACCTCTACAAGAACCAGAGCCCACCCCTATGCTAAGCAAGTGTGGAGAACATACATATTAATTGACTGCTTTAATTGAAAACTCTTAGCTTTATAAAGGAAAAATAATGTGTGTTTTTCTATACATCCTAGAAAACCATTCAGTAGTAGACATTGTTTCACAAAATGATTTTTAAGAAAAATGTACCCCCAAAATATCTTTCATAAAGCTAATTATTGTGTTTTAATATTTATGTGAATCTTTTTATCTAAATATACTTGAAAACATTTTGCAAACAGATTTATTACCTATATAGTGTGTTCAAGTCAATTAAAGTAAAATTCAATTAAAAAGCAACCACCTCCGAAGTAAGGCACAGCAGATGTTTAACAGCTCACAGTGACATCTCACAGCAGTGCAACTTAAGCAGCAGTTTATGAACAAAAATGAAGAATTCCATTTTCTATTTAAGCAACAGGAGAAACAGAACATAATTATCCAAATTAGAAATTTTCTGTGACACCAAGGTCACCATCTCCACTATTCACAGAAAGGCCGCGAGATATTTATTGATCACATGCAGCCAAGAATACTGCTTTATGTCTCTGCTGGTGGACAGCCCCCTCAGGCACCCAGCCTCCAAATACTACAGTCATGAAAATTCACAAGGAAGCTGGGAATGATCTTCAGGACTTGAAAAGGCAGCACTTCCCTCCTTATTCTCCTGCTCCTGGGCTCAAGAGAGGGCTTGACCACCAGATTGTCTACCAAGGGACACAAATAGAATGCAATGTAAAGGATGCAGCCATAGTGTATCTTTTTGTGTAATGCGGTAGGGATTTTATTCCTGTCTAACTTGATCTTGAGTCTGGGTGGAGTGAAAAACATTCTGACCACTTCACTCTGTGATTTTCACGTTCATTGCTACTGAAGACTAAGGGGTGCTGAAGTGGGTCAGGGTTTCTTTCAGTGTTGAGATGTGATTTCAAAAGAATGACTCCACAATCTCAAAGCAGCCTTACAAAAAGCTAAACAGGAAAAATTAACTCAATCATGATACTGAAAAATGCCTGGGTGGAGAACTGAGTATGTCTCCCTTCTAGGTGTGAGCTTGTTCTGCATCCAGAACAAGCTTGATCACCATGAATATATCAACCTTATGCCTATTATATTGCTTTTAATTTAAAACTAAATAGACTAGGTTTCCAAATAAAAATGAAAAAGAGAGACTCCTTGACTGCAGTTTATGTTAGATTAAATAATGATTTGACTCAGTTTTGCTTTTACCTGATAGAATTCTAAAATTAGAAACAAGCAGAAACGTGTTAGTGGATTTATCTTTGGGTCAAATTTCTTCATCAACTTGTCATCATGATGCTGTTAGTTAATTCATTCATTTTGGTAATGGCCACTTGCAAACAACTTACTGATACATATAGAATTAACAATTATTCTCTCCCTGCCTGCTGATAAAAGGGCATCTCTCTGAAGGAGAGAGGAGCCAGCAGTTTCAGTAGAAGCACTGTTTACCTCTAAATCAGTCTATTCAGATATTGTTATTACAATTTTACCTAATAACAAATATAATAAAGGCTGTTCAGAGGTTGTATGACCTTTAGCCTATGGATTGTAGGGATTAAATACTGAGATAGATATTTTCTTTCTGTGTGAGCAAATAGAAGACATTCTCAAGAAGATTACATTGACCTGATTTTCTCAGGATCAAGCAGATGCAAATCAACATGATGATTATACACCTACCATGTGAACAAAACTGTGCTGAATGCTAGGCAGACATAAAGATCAACACAGTGATCTCTTGCATCCTTACAATATCTCAGGGATCTACAGAGATAAGAAGGAGTAAAAACTGAGTAATGCACAGGGGTCACACAGCACATTTACAGTAAAGCCAGAAATTGGGGCTATTAAAACTTCTTTTCGTAGTCTGGTGGTACTCCTCAAAAGCATAGTTTTGAATCGGACCCTACAGGTCTCAAATTCTGTTTTCAAAAGCATAAAGAGTAATGGAGTAACGGGACCAAGTAGGTCACCTTCAAGACAGCAAAAGAGGAATTATTCCTGGTCACACAGAGGGGATATCCTAAATTTAGAGAACGAGGTAGATGCTGTCATTTCTCTCCAGATTTAGATTTCTTCTGTCATCTGATAAATTTTCTCCTATCAATAATCTTCCTCTCTGGTATCCACCAGCTTCTTACTGACCAACTGGGTCTTTCTCAGCAGAAATTTGATCAACTTTCTTATGTCCTAACTAGTCGTATAGACAAGGGAATCTTGCTTGAACCCTGAGCATCAACTACACATCTGTCCATTGTTTGCCTTTCCTTCAAAGTCAGACTTAGAGAAGGAGTTGCCTGCACTCATTGCTTCTGCTTGCCTCAGGCACCAGCAATTCAGCACCACATTCTTGAGATTGCTCTTCTAAATCACCAACAGCTCCTTTTCTGTCATCCATCCCAAGGTAGATCATATTGATGGCTTCCTCCATGTTGAATCTCTCCTTTGTCACTGCCTCTATGACACCACTCTTTCTAGTCTTCTCCTCCCTCTCAGATCACCCCTTCTTCCTCCACCCACCTCTTCAACATCGTTCTTTCCCAGGGTTCCATGTTCGGTCCATCTTCCAGAGCACCATGGGGAGGAGAAATAAAGTGAGATTTGGAGACAGGCTTGTTGGTTTGACCATTGATTATTCCACCATTAACTATGTGATCCTGAGCAGTTATTAGCTATGTGATCCTGAAGTTATTTCACCTCATTGAAATGCAGTTTCCTTGTCCTCAGTATGACAGGGTGAATCATGCATAAGTCACTAAGTTCTTGTGAGAAATAAATGTGAAAATAGGTAAAGAGATGAGCTCAGGTCTGCCACGTGATATGTGCTCATTAAATTTTCATTGTTTTTCACCTACACCTCTGCACTGATAATATCCTAACTTATTTCTCTAGCTTGGGCCTTACCTGTCTCAGTGAAGGCATAGCATCACATTAGGGCCTGCGAGTCACCTTAGATGCCAACCTTTTTCTCACTCCCTGCGCCCCCGACAAAGGAGGCTCTTTACCCTAAAACTCTTGCATCAATTATCCCCTCATTTTCCCACTACTGCGCCAGTCTCAGTCTGGGCTACCATCACTTTTTATCTAGACAATTGCATCCTCATCAAGGAGATTTCCCTCCAGTCATTCCCACTACCTTCATCTCCACTCTGTCGTCCTCCATAGCTACCATCTAATGCATCATCTCTACTGGCAAGCCTTTGCTGGCTCTCTGTTGCCTAGAGAACTAAGCTCACATCCTTTGCATGGTATGCAAAGCCTCTCAGAATGGTCTTCTTTAGCTCCATCTCCTTTCCATAGAAATCCTGCCATCCCATTAACCAATCTACCAGTACATTTCCTAACTGACATATCCTTACATTCTCTCTGCCTTTGACGTATTGATTCTCTGTTGGGTACACCCTATGCCCTCTTGTTTATCCTTCAAACTTCAGCTCAGGTATCACCTTCTCTATGGAGCCTTCTCTAATATTTCCCCTCATTGCTACCCCATTTCCACCCTTTCTGCATTTTTTAGGAACAATGTCTCTCTCTGTCACCCAACCTGAATTGTAGTGATACAGTCATAGCTCACTGCAACCTCAGACTCCTGGGCTCCAGCAGTCCTCCTACTTCAGCCTCTCTAGTAGCTAGGATGACAGGTGTGTACCTCCACACCTGGCTAATTTTAATTTTTTTTTTTTTTTTTTTTGTAGAGATGAGGTCTCACTATGTTGCCCAGGCTGACCTCGAACTCCTGGCCTCAAGTGATTCTTCCACGTTGGCCTCCTAAAGTGCTGGGATTATAGGCATGAGCTACTATGCCAGGTCCATTAAAAAAAAATCAACAAACTTTTTTTTGTATTCAATAAATAGTTATTGGACACCAAATTAATTTCCTATTATTCCATGAAAATTACCTCAAAATTTAGTAGCTTAAACAACATTTATTAATACAATAGTTTCTGGTCAGGAATTTGTACACAGCCAAACTGGGTTCTCTGGCTCAGTCAGAGCCTCTCACACACCTTAAATTAAGGTGTTGTTGAGCGCGAAAGTTGTCTTAAGGTTTGACTGGGGAAAGATTTGCTTTCAAGCTCACTCATGGTGGCAGGATTGAGTTCTTAGTGGGCTGTGGACTGAGGGACTCGGTTTCTTGCTGGCTGTTAGCCTGAGGCTTTCTTATTTGCTTCTCCAGAGGTCGGGTCACAACATGGAAGCCTATTTCATCCAGAGAAAGCAAGTGAGAAGATGAGGGAGAGAGAGAGGGAAAAAAAAAAAGCCTATCGTCTTAGTTTGGGCTGCTGTAACAAAAATACCAAAACTGTGCCTTAAACAGCAAACATTTATTTCTCACAGCTATGGAGGCTGGAAGTCTAAAATCAGGGTGCCAGCACGGTCAGGTTCATGGTGAAATACCTCTTTGGGGTTTACAGACAGCTACCATTGTGTTGTATTCTCAGAGAACAGAGAGAGGAAGCAAGCTCTCCTGAGTCTCCTCTTATAAAGGGCACTAATCCCATTCAGGAAGGCTTCACCCTCATGACCTAATTACTTCCCAAAGGCCCACCTCTTAATACCATCCCATTAAGGGTTAGCATTTCAACATATGAATTTTGGAGGGACACATTCAGCCCATAACAACCAGCAAGATGAAAGATACAGTCTTTTACAACCTAATATCAGAAGTGATACCTCCTAACTTTTTCCATAACTTATTCATAGAAGAAAGCTACTAGTTCTAGTGCACATTAAGGGGAAGGAATAAGAGTCATTTCCAGACTAGATCAGTTAGATAAGTTTCCCCAAAATGAACCCATATGTAAGAATTTAAACTACTGAATATGTTAGAAATATTGCTGCTAGATTACTATAGGTGATTTTTATGAATTGATATCTTAGTGTATTAATGGCTCCTGATTTTTAGGAACCACTTTTTCTTTGAAAATCACAAACATGTAGAGTTTATTCATTTCACCCACCAGGTTCCGTAGAAACTACTGGTTTTCTTTAACTGTTATTAATATCATTTTTAGTCATGAATGACAACATTTTCAGCTACCAAACCTGGAATATTAAAGCCTGACTTCCCATCGGTTGTACATTTAATTCATTTAATTAACTTAAGCCACTTTAATTCAGTTGAAAATCAGGAATGCTTACACTTAGTTAAAGAAAAGAAACCCTAATTATTTATAAAGAACATGATCATTAAGTTCACATTACCCCTTACATTTTTCCTTCTCCATTTTTCATTTTTTTTCCTTTTTTTCTTTTCTTTTTTTTTTACTATAAAAGAGGAAGCAGTTGGTTAACGTTTAAATTTGGTGGTGGTGGAACTGGGAGAGAGGCGTTATGAAAGCTTTATGTAACCCAGTCTAGAAACCTTCATCTCTGAGACAACCACCAAAGGAAATTAGCTTGGATATTTTCCTGCTTTCCTATTGGAATGAATCCCAAATTTAGGTCCAGACTGTAGGTTTGTCACCTCTGGTCACAAAGGAAGATCCTTTCTCATTTCACTTGGGAAATACTTCCTGTAAGGGATGAGATGTCTAAATACAGAGAATGAGAATAGTTTGTTCATTCACATCCCAAAGTGTAAGTGCTGGGGCACTGGAATCTGACTTCCTGGATGCAAATCCATTGGTCACTCACTGATTATACTCCCTGTGTCTCATTTTCCTTCTTTGTAAAGTGGGGGCATTGATAATGACAACAAAATATGTGTCATTGGGTTGGTGTTGGTTTTAAATGCATTAATAGATATAAACTGCTTAGAATGGGTCCCGGTCTGTGGTAGGTCTGTAAGAAATGTCAGCCCTTTTTGGCCAGGCATGGTGGCTCATGCCTGTAATCCCAGCACTTTGGGAGGCCGAGGCAGGTGGATCACTTGAGGCCAGGAGTTTGAGACCAGCCTGGCCAACATGGCGAAACCCCATCTCTACTAAAAATACAAAAAGTAGCTGGGCTTGGTGGCACGCGCCTGTAATCCTAGCTACTCAGGAGGCTGAGGCAGGAGAATCACTTGAACCTGGGAAAGGGAGATTGCAGTCAGCCAATATTGTGCCACTGCACTCCAGTCTAGGTGGCTGTTCTGAATGATTTAGTGATTACTTAAAAAAATTCTATGTGATTTATTTCATCAAATCACAGAATGTTTGTGCTGGGAAAAAAAAAAATCCTAAAAATCACCTGGTCTAATGTCTTCTTCAAGTCCTCTCTATAATACATTTTTTTTTCCCCCACTCAGTGGTCATAGTAATTATTTTTAAATGCACATGTGGCCAATGACTTACCACTCTCAAGGTAAAGACCAGACTTATTTTACCTGGTTTAACACTCTAGCAGCTCCCCTGCTCCCTCCATTGCACACCAACAATTCAAATTTTCTCTTTTGCAGAGATCTCTTCTACCTCTACCTTGGGTTTTCTCAGAAGTTGTTGCTTCTGCCCAAAATATTTTTCTAGTCATTTAACTATCCCAACTCTTACTTATCTTAAGGTAAGTCAGTACCCCTCCTATGGGCTGATAGAGAGACCCAGTACTTTCTTCATTAATACCTATCACATTATATTGTACTGTCTCTTTGTTTGGCTGTATCCAGCTACTTATCCCAGTTTTGTTTGTTTATTTGTTTAGATGGAGTTTCGCTCTTGTCATCTAGGCTGGAGTGCAGTGGCATGATCTTGGCTCACTGCAACCTCCACCTTCCGAGTTCAAGTGATTCTCCTGCCTCAGCCTCCCGAGTAGCTGGGATTATGGGCACCCACCACCACGCCCAGCTAATTTTTGTATTTTTGGTAGAGAAGGGGTTTCACCTTGTTGGCCAGGCTGGTCTCGAATTCCTGACCTCAGGTGATCCACCCACCTTGGCCTCCCAAGGTGCTAGGATTACAGGCATGAGCCACTGTGCCTGGCCTACTTACACCAGTTCTAGGAAGAGAAGGATCATCTCTGTCTTCTCCATAGCTTTAGCTTCAAGACTAAGAAGGTGGCATAGAGTAGGTGCAAATAAGTATTTGTTTTTTAAATGAATGAAACAATGATTTATCCCCCAGATTACTTAAAGCAAAGATGGACTTAGAATTAAAGTAATTTCTCCACAGATGTTTGATCAATTCTTTGAACAAAATGGAAAGGCTTTATTCATTAGTCATTGAAATTGCCAGAAGAAACATTTTTCCAAATACCAAATATAAACACCCTTATCAGAGAAAAAAGCATCAAGATTATATTTAAATTCACTCATTTTTTTCCTACGTCTATTCCTCACTTCACCTTCTTACAAATATGAACATATTTTAATTTCTTGATGATTTTATAGTTTCCAGTTGGTAGATAATTGTTTTCTTTGTATGTGTATGTTTAATAGAGCTGAGATCAACATAGATATTTTTGCTTGACAACTTCAATTTCTGAAGCTTCTTATTATAACCAAATATCTTTAATTTGATGCCATATCAGTGATTAGGAAGAAATAAAATCTTACGATGGGGAGTGTACATCTCATAGTTACTGACTTACCATAGTGAGAAAGGTAATAAAATCATTCACCTGCTCTTGTAAATGTGGTGGAAGTTTTAAGGCAAACAAAGACTAATTCTCTTTTGTACAAAATTGAAGAGAGACCTTCAGAGCTCAGAGTTTCCGTGCTCAGTGTAAGAACCACTCTATTCCAGCCTTCCCATGAACGCTGGGAACAAGAGATGGAACGCCAGCACTCTGAATGTTTCTGGCAGTGCCCTTGCCTGTCCTCCCCACCCCCACAGGCACAACTCTCTGGCCTGCTCTGTCTTGAAAATCCCAGGACTAATCTCATTATGTTCTTTATCCGTGCTGCTTTAGTAACCAGTAGAAGCCCAAGTTGCCAGGTCATCTCTCCTCCTCCCACTACTGTAATCCCGAAATGGTTCTGCATGTCTCCCAGGGATTTATCCCACTCCTTCCCTTTCTGCTAATTCTTGGAAACTCATGTTCTACCATCAGAAAATCTCCTTGGTCTTCTCTAAACATTTTTAAAATCTTCTTGTCCCCACGAAAAGGCAGCAATCCCCTCAGGACTCTCGAATGAAGTCAGTTGTCTTTCCCACACTCTCGTACAACTGAATTGGAGGTGGTCCTTGCTTCTCATTGTCATTTGTAGACACTCATCCTCTTTCCTCCCACCACCCAATACCAGTTTAGAACTTTGAGTCATCAGAATCTGCCACCTACTACTTGCCCTAGTTGATGTCACCTACGGACTTCCCTTCATTATTTAATGACTTTAGTTCCATGAAACAGGCTCTGTGTGGGATATTTTCATGCAGCAGGTTTATTGAAGCATACCCTGTGAAACAGAGGCTGGAAGGTAGTGAAGACAGCAGGATTAGACTAAATAGAATTCATCTCTCATCTAGCTGCAAGGAGACTTCAGCTCATCCCCTGGGGAATGCTGGAGTTGGGCTCTTCCTTCAGAGTTGGCCTCAGTTGATGGAAGGGAGTCAGGACTTTGTACTTCATCATCAAACTCTTACTTTCTGAAGTGCCATCTTACAAAGGCCTTCAATACACCTACTATTTTTTGCTCAAACAGTCTGATGAGCATGATCTCCTGGACATAGTGGACCAATGTGATATTCTGCAGAAAGTCCAGATGTTCTTCAAACTAAGACAGAGGAGATAATAAGAGATTTAATATAGTCCTGGATGAAGACATAAATGTGTACTGTTGTCTATGCCTCATTAATACAAATTACTATTGATCTTCTTTCCTGATAGTGATGAAAAAGAATGCGTTCACCAGATCAGTGGCTGCATACCATGTACCTAGGCTGCAATGATCTGCCCTACCAAAGATACCACATCTGACACTGCAGCTTCTACTTGGTTGAGTTTTCAGCAATCCACTTTTATCCACCTAAAAATCATCCTAATTTTTAGGAGCCAGACAGCTGAATGACAAAGTAATATGGTGGGTTGCATCATTTATGTCTTTAAGGGTGGTACTAATCTCTGTAGTTGCCTCTAAAATGTGACATTTTTAATTTATTCTCTTGGTTTAGTGAGGGGGATTCCTGAAGACTCAGCCTTACTGTTATTGTTCAATAACTCTTCCCCTGAAAAGTCATCTCTGGTCTCCATGCAGAGCTTGACTGCTAAATCTCTGTGTCTAGAGAAGCTGGCAGTCTGTTACAATGGCAGAAGTCTCAGCCACGGCTCCATGACAGACCATAGCCATGGTGGGCGCTAGTGATGTTTAGATCATAGCCTGGATGGGTTAGCCAACTTAAGGATTTAGAGACCCAACTTGTGGAGGACTTGACGGCAATATAGAGGAGTTTAGAATTGATCTAACTCACAGAGGAGAAACTTTTGAAAATTTTTGAGCGGGAGCAATGGATGGAACATGGCAAAGATCTGGGCCAAGAATGATGGAAAATATTACAGTAACATAGGCATGAAGTGATAGAGTCATGAATTAATATGGCAGCTGTGAAAACTGGAACAATGAAGTAGGAATAAGATTTTTTTTTGTTAAAGATTCAAATGACCTTGATAATGTGATTAGAATCAGGGGATGGAGGAGAGATAGCTGTCAAGAGTGAGTTCTACCTTTTCACACTTGAGTAATGGAGAAATGCTATTCTCTTTTAGGTAATTCAGAAATGGAGGAGGGTGTGGAAAAGAAAAAGAAAACGTTTAAAATACAGCATGGCGAATTGGGTTTGGACGTGTTGAGTGTGAGTTGACGGCAAAATTGCCTATTAGAATTGTCCCTTAACAATTGTAAATGTGAAAATGATGGACTCAAATGAGCATTCAAAACCATAAAAATTTAAACCTGGAAAGGAACTCTTTTAAGGGACCAATTAGAACTTATTCAGGTGCTTCAGTGGAGGATGACAGTGGTGGTTTTTAAGAAATTGCAGAGTATTTGTGAAGTATATGCCTGAATAATATTTGGAGATATTAGCTCATATTTTTCCCCACAGCATTTTCCTTCTCATTTTCTTCTATTAACTCAGCAATAAATTCTGTGCTTTCTTGCCTAAGGGAGAGTAAAGGGCAAAAGTAGTCTGTAGGACCTAGTCTCTCTAAAAGCATAAACCCACTGGAAGAGGTTTAAGGAAGAAACAGTAGACTCAAAGAAGGAGAAAGGAAAGAGAGGCTCTCTCAGATAAAATAGAGACCCTCTTGGGCTGATGAAGAGCTGAGAGGCCTATAGATCCTGGAACAGTGGGAACTTGTGCTTTATTTCCTGACAGTACTTGGGACTGCCAAACCCCAGCAGGAAATAGCTTCATGGATTGTCCAAAGCAGTAGTATCCAGCCACGGTTGCACATCAGGTTATCTGAAGAAGTTTCTTTAACTTTTTTTAAAGTTATTTTTTATTTAATAGATATGAGGTCTTGCTGTGTTGCACAGACTGGTCTTGAACCCCTGGCCTCGAGCATTCCTCCTGCCTTGGCCTCTCAAAGTGCTGGGATTACAGGGATGAGCCACTGTGCTCAGTCCAGAGTTGGTTTTTTGTTGTTGTTGTTGTTTGTTTTTTATTCCAATACCCAAGTCTATCTTAAATATTCTGATTTAATTGGTCTAACGTGGGCCCAGGAATAGGTGTTTTTCAAAAGCTCTCCAGGTGATTCATGTTGGCAGCTAGATTCACTGGTTGAAGGCAGAGTTTCTCAACCTCAGCACTATTAACATTTTGGATGAGTAAGTCTTTGCTGGTGACGGGGCTTTTCTAGCATTGTAGGATGTTTAGCACTATCCCTGGCCTCTACCTGCTAAGATTTTAGTAGCACTCACCCCCTAGTTATGACAATCAAAATTGTCTCCAGATATTGCCAGATGTCCTTGGGGGACAAAAGTGTCCCAGTTAAGAATCACCATTCTAGGGAAATCATAGGCTTTAAGTTTCCTGGACTCATTCATAAATGACACAGAAGCAACAGAGAGCATTTAAACCTAAAGGAGACGGTGGACAACTCAGAGGAAATATCTGAAGACCATGATGTATATGAACCAATGACTGATTATCAGAACATCCTCCTCCTCATTTCTCAAACCTAGGGCCATACACTGTGACAGCTCCTGATGTCTTGCCACCACTCAGGGGTGAGGGTGAAGGATAGGGGACTGGGAGGAGAGCTCCAAAGTACTATAGTGGAATTTCCTGCCAGCCTATTAGTAGGGGGGCTCAGAATTAAAAAGGAAATATTAAGAGAGAGAGAAAGAAAGAGAAATGATATTTCTTACACACTTGAATTTGTGACCTGATTTTCATGCCTTATACAGGTTCATATAATACTGACTTATTAGCTAACAGAGACATCACACAAAGCTCTACTGTGGATGTATGCCCATGCCAATCCTGAGGTAGCCTGGAAGACCAGAGCAGATTGGCTAAAACAGAAGCAGAGCTGCTACAGTGACTGGCTAAAAAGTCCAAAAGAGACATATGAACGTATCTAGGAGATATCTGAAGTGGCACACTGCAAAATATGTGCTGGAAAACAGAACTCTGGGGGCTTCTTCAGAAACTAGAGCAACCTATCATGTCTTGCTAGGGCCCCCAAACTCTCCCACTATGTGGAAGCTCAGTGATCTCAGGTGGACAGCTTAGAGCCCAGGGAGACAACTGAATGAGGCTTTCTATTCCCCATGGAGGGAGGGACAGCTATGCCCCAGGAGGTTTGTAATCCCAGACTCAAATGCCCATCCCAAATAGCAACTGTTTATCTTCCAATCATCTCTTGCATTTATGAGTGGATTTGTTATCTCAATTATGTTAAGAACCAAAACCTTCTTAATATCATCCAGTCAAATCCCATCATTTAATAAATAAGAAAGCTGAAGTCCAGAATGATTAAATGACACCGCCTAAGGTTATACACTTGGTAAGTAACAGCACCAAGACTAGAGCTTGGTTCTGATGACAAGACTGGTAACTTCACTCATCAGGATACCTCAGGTCTAAATACAGATTTTCAGAAGATTTCTCTATTTACTCCTAGAGATTAACATAAAAGGAAAAGCAAGATATGACAAGTATATAAATATGCTTAACTGTAAGGTTATTTCAGGCATATTTGACCCAGACTCCAGGCAGTCCTGAGCAACAGGGATAAGGAAATAATCCATATATTTCAGCAAGATGGCAGCTCTTAGAAGGTTTGTCATGGGCAGCCTTTCCTTGCAGTAGTTTGTGAATAGGGAAAGTTCCTCTTTGTTCCTGGCATAGCCAAGGTCCATGTGCAAAAGAGTTGGCTCTCAGATGTGCATATATTTCCCACAGAAACTTGCTGTTTCCATCTTGGAACCCCCTTTATTACCTGTTTTCCCTTAAGGCTCACAGGAGGAGCCTGCAGAGAGGGCTTGAGGCTAAAGGTCAGATTCCTCACTTTCAGAGTAAAACATACCTTCAAAAGGAAGTGGTGATAGAGTACAAAGAAATTCCTAAGGGAGAAAGAGGCTTCAATACGGCAGGAAATTCATCTGATCCAGGCATCCTGTATCCTCCTTCAATGTACAGAGTGGATTTTGGGTGGTCTACTATATCTATGGCACCATGTGATGACTCTTCAAGGTGTCACTTGAATCCCTTTAAAGATGGATTTCTTTAGAATTGAAATCTCTAAGGTTCAATGATTGGGTGACCTCATGATTCCCAAACACTAATGAACAGTGACACAGCAGAGATGAAAGGTGTCAAAGAGCTGGGAATAGTACTGGCTGGTGGTGGTGGGGCCAGAGTAGAAGTGGAAATAGAAGTGGGGTCAGCAGGTGGCATCAGAGACTAAAGTTATGTTGGAGTCCGAATTGAAAAGGTGACGTGATGGGTCATGGAACAGCAACATTACCAGCCCAGGAGAAGTTAGAACTGGTATGGCATGGAAGGTGAGCCACTCCCTTGATCTGTGTTTCTTAACAGGGATACAGCCTTATACCCTTCACCTCTGTCCTAGCAGTCCTACCAAACCCAGTTCTGCAACATACCAGGAGCCCAGGAAATCCAATGAATAGATTAGGTATTAAAAGAGTTTTCCCTTCCAAGGACATTTGCATTTTACGAAGGGTCCTTTACTGAATCAAACATCTATTCAGAGCTACTTTCCTCATTCTGGAAAACAAACAAACAAACAAAAACAAATAGAAATATTAAAAATTTACCTTTCAACATTGAGGAGTTGACAAAATAGTGGAGAACTGCCAGGCTAAATTCTGAGAGAAAGCCTGATTCTAGAGAGTAAGGAAAGGAGCCAGGCACCAACACTGCCCTGAGGGCATTTGCCAATATTAGGCAAGATAACAGAAAACTTGAGCTTTGATTCAGCAGCCTCATGGATAGGGGAACAGAAACCAAGTCCTCCAGTAGAAAATTCTACCAAACATTCAGTGTGGAAATAAATCTGGCACAAACTCTTCCAAAAAATAGGAAGTGGGAACATTTCCTAATTCCTCTTATGAGGTTAGCATATCCTTGATTCCAAAGCTCAATAAGGGTAGTATAAGAAAGGAAAAATAGAGGCTAATTTTAACATATGAAAATAGTTGCCAAACACAGGTTTGTAAGATTGGGTTAACGTTAAAAATCAGTCAAAATGTAATTAATCACAATAAAAGATTGAAGTAGAAAAATCATATGATCAATTCTAGAGATCAAGAAAATAAAGCTCAAATATCTATCAACAATAGAGTCCAATGGAATATTATACACCAATGAATGCCACAACATAAATGAATCTTACAAATATAATGTTGAGTCAAAGAAGCAAGACATAAAAGACTGCTTTAACATAATTCCATTTATATAAAGTTTTTGAAAACAGGCAAAGTGTAATTGTTTAGAATACAGTATAGCTGGAAACACTATAAGAAAAATAAGAAAGTATTACTGTAAATATCTGGAATGTTATTACCTCTAGGAAAGAGGGACGGGGCTGTGAATTGGAAGGGATATGTGGGAGGGTTTTGAGAATGCTGTCATCTCACTTCAGAGGCAAAAACAAAATTAAAAAAAGAGAGTGCTGTCAATGTTTTATTTCTCGAGTTGAGTGGTGGTTACTCAGGTATTCACTTAATAATTACTGTAATTTTAAAACATTATTTATGGTATATGCACTTCTAAATATAGATATTTCACACCAAAAATATTTTTAAAGAAAGCCTTTTAAAATCCACAGAAATAAAGCTTAAATAGTGGCGTTTCAGGCACCATGTATGACAAGTAGCAGGAGAGGTATTTTTGGGTAAGGTGGGCAGGCCCATAGTCCCTTCCACCACACTTCACACCCAACGGTTCACTTTGCTACTCAGACAACCCGGCCCTCCATAGTCTACCTCACTAGACAGGAAAGTGTGATCCTGGTCACTTATGCAGTCTATTGATCTTGCCATAATATTTCAGACCAACCAACATTGTGATTAATTCAACCGTAACACATCATAAATTTAAATTGAAAGCACAGCAATTATTTACATGTCTTTTTAAAAATCTGAATTACCCAAACCAATGAATGTGATTCCTAAACAACTATGATGATTATTCGCTGCTTTGTAGTTTGTCTGACCACGGACCATAAGAAATAATAAGAAAAAAAGTACCAGAAAAAGTCAGTGATAGAAAATAAAAATGCAAAACTTAGTGTTTTTTCAAATGATAGTTACAGCTCATCAGAGAAGAGCCTGCAGTTGCCATGGCAACAGTAATACAGGAAAGTGAACCTCCAGTCTCCAAGTCCTCTTTTTTTCCTCTTTCCTAGTCCTGGCACTAAATAGTAAAGAATGGTCCCAGACGATGTGTAAAACCCATAATGTTTATAAATTAGTCTCAGTTAACACATACAAGAACTTTGAGTTTCTAAACAAATAACATGCTGATGAATGTTAAGAGGGTAGAGACATCTCTGATGAATGTACAATGCATTCAGATCCCATAAAAATAAAATAATAGGGCATATGTTTGTTTTTCCTAACGGTCTCTCCATATTACACCTGATTTGTATCATATGTAGTCTCAATTTCTGAATTTCACTCCATCTTTATGACACTTTCCTGTAATATACCTCATCTTGGCCCTCATACACAGATTCTCACCCACAATCTTCAATTAGCACAGACTTATCTTTTATACAATAAATAAGTAGTATAATATACTGATTAGGATACTGGAATTTTGGATCAGATATATCTAAGTTCAAATTCCAATAGTACCACTTATTTACTGGGGAATCTTGGGTGAGTTACTTAATATTTCTAGACTTCAAATTCCTCATCTATAAAATGGAGATGACTATAATTATAATACCTCTTCTAGGGTAGCTATAAGGGTTAAATGAGATAATGTATGTAAAAGCACTTAACACAGTACGTAGCACATATTAAACTCTAAATATTTTTTATTATTATAAGTAAAATACTGTCTATGGCCTATGGTCATAGATATATCAAGCAATTTTTGAAAACCACAGAAAAATTTGAGTTCTCAGAATTGTAATTCTCAGCCACTTTATTCTATTTCTGTTTCTATGCCTGCTTTGGTGTGTTTTATTTCTCAGTTACTTCTTGGAAGCTTTATCCAAAGACCACTGTGCAAGTCTTACTCTCTAGCTCTTCCTGCTTTGCCTTGCTTCTATCTGGGCTCCAATCTTAATCACAATCAACAAGGTCGAATGCTAAGAGACAAGCTCTGCTTAATCTCTGTTTTGGCTACAGTTTGATAAGTGAGATAAGTAAAGGGTATAAATATGTCATGTCTATGGGTATAAAAAATGGCAAATTGGGCAATAGCTGGGGAAAAAAGCTCAAATGAATAACAACAATATGAGAGGACAATCCCACAGCAAGAACTGGTCAAAAGTGTGAAGACAAGGATTGGTAAGGTCTCATGAGTAGGAGAAGGATTATGGTTGGCTTATTGTGTCTACCCATTCTAGAAGGCAAAGAAAGGCCATAATCAGCCAACTGGGGCCTCATTCCATCCCTCAGCTTCTGGGAGTACAACAGAGAAGGATGTAGAGAACCAAGAGTGAGCTTCATGACCGTAAAATAAAAACCTTCACCATCAGCTAACACCTATTGGTTAGCTAACACCTTGAGCAAGATTACTTCCCCTTTACCCCCCTAAACTGTGCATACATACAGAAGCACAAATCTTTTGTGTATAACTTGATGAATTTTCACAAAGTGAATACACTCGTGTACCTACTACCCAGACTGAAAAGTAGAACATTATCAGTATAACAGAAGGCTTTATTAGGCTCCTTCCCAGTCATTACTAACTTCGGTAGTAACTACTTGCTTATCTATCATTATCAATTAGTTCTGCCATTTTTAACTTTATAAGTAGAGTCTGCTACAGTTTGGAAGTTTGTCCCCGCAAACCTCATGTTGAAATTTGATCCCCAATATTGGAGGTGGGGCCTAATGTGAGGCGTTTGGATCATGAAGTTGGATCCCACATGAATGGCTTGGTGCCCTTCTTGCAGTAGGGAGTGAGTTTCACTCTATCAGTTCCCAGGAGAGTTGGTTGTTTAAAAAGTGACGGTCACTTCCAACCCCCTTGCTTCCTCTCTCACCATGTGATCTCTGCACATGGCTCCCCTTCTCCTTCCACCCCATGTGGAAACAGCCTGGAGCCCTCACCAGATGCAGATGCTGGTGCTATTCTTCTTATATTACCTGCCAAATAAAGCTCTTTTCTTTATAAATTACCCAGCCTCATGTATTCCTTTATATAATACTAAATAGACTAAGACTGAATCATACACTATGCTCCTGTGTTTGGTTTCTTTTCATCAACAATATGCTTGTGAGACTCATCCATGTTGTGTGTAGTTATGGTTTGTTTATTTTTGTTGCTATATAGTATTCCACTGTATGAATGTATTACAGTTTTTTTTTTTTAACTCATTTATTGTTGGTGGACATTTGAATTGCTTCTATTTTGGGGGCTTTACAAATGATAGTACAATAAACATTCTTGTACCTGTCTTTGGCGTACATCTATGCACAATCCCATGCATTTTGGGGGATTATATGTAAGAGTTAAAATGCCAGATCATACAGTATGAGAATGTTTAGCTTTAGTAGTTGCTGGAAAACCAATATATCCACTTCTTTAAAGTGGTTCTATCAAACTGTACTCCCAAAAGTGGTATAGAAAATTTCCAGGTACTTTCCATCCTCACTAATTCTTAGTATGTCTGTCTTTTTAATTGTAGCCTTCCTAGTAGGTGTGCAGTGATATCCCACTATTGTTTTGTTTTTCATTTTCTTGCTGAATAATGAGATTGAGCACATTTTCATATATTAATTGGCCAGTTGGTTCTCTTTTATGAAGCACCTGTCCAAACCTTTTACATGTTTTTCTGTTGTATTGTCTTTTTCTTATTAATTGGTAAAAGATACACACAGACAGACAGACAGACAGACATTTATCTTCTGGATATTATTCCTTGTCAGATTTAGATATTGCTAGTATCTTCTCTCAAACATTGTTTTTCCTTTTTACTTTCTTACTAGTGCCTTTTAGAGAATAGAAGTTCCTAATTTTAATGCAATCCAACTTATCAACAGCATAGCGGTTAAATAAATAGGCTCTGAAGTTCGACAGATACATGTTAAAATGCTAGTTTGACTCTTACTAAAAATCTCTGTGACTTGGGTAATTATTTTCTCTCTCTGAAATCCAGTTTCCTCATCTATAAATGAATAGTAATCTCATATCCTTCATGGTGCTGCTGTAAAGATTAAAGAGGACCATTTGTGAGAAGCAAGTAGAACACTACTATGTGCTAAAACTACTATTATTCTACTCCACATCATTTTCAATGTAATACCCATTATTTTATTCCCATTTTAAAAATATATGTAATAAAATGTCACATCTTAGGGTAAAAATAATTAATTTGTTCATATTAACTCTAATATAGAAACATACTTTTCTAACACCATTTGGGATTGTGTTGCAGGCCTGGATCAGGCAGCGGAGTTGAAGGAAATTTCCTCTTCATCCAGTCTATGTGATTATATGAAAGTTTCACATCTGTATGACTGTAAAGTACTTGATTTTCCAGTACAGTTGATTTTGAATTTTTAATTGTCTTAATACACTTTTGTAGTTAATCATATCAGTTATGTCTCTCTTTTTTTTGAGACAGAGTCTCACTGTATCACCCAGGCCGGAGTACAGTAGTGTGATCTCAGCTCATGGCAACCTCTGCCTCCTGGGTTCAAGTGATTCTTGTGCCTCAGCCTCCTGAGTAGCTGGGACTACTATGCACCACCATGCTTGGCTAATTTTTGTATTTTTTTTTAAGGAAGGGGTTTCGCCATGTTGGCCAGGTTGGTCTCAAACTCCTGGCCTCAAGTGATCTGCCTGTCTTGGCCTCCAAAAGTGCTGGGAATACAGGAATAAGCTACCATGCCAGGCCAGTTATATCTTAATATAGTAAAATTCCATTGCACTATGTAGACAAAGCCTTTGAAAAGGAAACATACTACTTCATTTTCCATTTAACCTCACTGTGAAATCATTCTTATGATCATATTTAAGTACATGTTCATCTAGATTTAACTGAAGCTTTATTAAACAATTCTATGGAGGTAAGTTTCTGGAAATCTATTAAAACACTATTGTATTGTTCAGTGTACTGTGTACTTAATTTTCCAAATGACATTCTGGTTCCCCAAGTTACTAGAGTGAACTGGGAGTTAGGGTTGTTCTTTGGCTGGTGAACTTGTAATAAAATTGCAACAGGCCAGGTGTGGTGGCTCACGCCTATAATCCGAGCACTTTGGGAGGGCAAGGTGGGCAGATCATGAGGTCAGGAGTTTAAGACCAGTCTGACCAACATGGTGAAACCCCGTCTATACTAAACGTACAAAAATTAGCCAGGAGTGGTGGTGTGTGCCTGTAATCACAGCTACTCAGGAGGCTGAGGCAGGAGAATTGCTTGATCTTGGGAGGTGGAGGTTGCAGTGAGCCGAGATTGTGCCATTGCACTCCAGCCTGGGTGACAGAGCAAGACTCCATTAAAAACGAAACAACAACAACAACAAAAAAAAACTGCAACAAACATGAAGGTCACAAGAGAAGTAGAAAGGGGAATGAATGATTTGATATGCTGAGAGATAGTCTTAAAGGTTGTAAACTGACTCGTTTCTTCCGAAATTGTTTCATACACATCATAGTTCTATAAAGGTCATGCCGAGATTGGCCATATAGAATGAAACTGGAAGCAATGAGTCATAAGACGAACACAATGTAAGAGTTGGCACTTGTTGAGCACTTCCTATGGCCAAGCACCTGCTGAATGTTTCACAAGGATTATCCCCTTTAATATTCCTAATAACCTTCACGATGTGGTACCATTTTGTACCTATTACACACCTAAAAAAATTGACTCTGAAAAGAATAATTAGCTTGGCCATAGTGACACAATTAAAATATGATAAGCCAGAATTCAAACCCAGGCAGCCAAACTGAAGACCTGGCACTCTTTATTGACAATGTACTATGCTCTGTTTGCATCCTGTCAGTAGACACTTAACTTTAATGGAAGACTGGAGCTGTGCTTATTATCAAGGTGTACTCCAGGGAGAGACTAATGATATGCCCACCACACAAATATGAACACTTTACCAGCTTAATCAGCAGCCAGGTTGCAGCAAATCCAGTAAATTTCTCAACTTGTACATATCCAATTAGATACACTCTACAAAGCATAAAAAGTACAATCAAGAATCTAAACTATTCCAAATAATTTTATTCAGAAGAGTTGTCACTGAAAATTCCTTTGATCAGGTTTTTCTATTATTTTTGTAATAGTCTTTTAAGCTACTTCTCTGCTAATCACAAAATTGTCATCAGATTCGGAACAAAGCAATTTTGTAGATTCAAATAGTTTAAGAATGTGAAATGAAGGTAGGAAAGAAGAGAGACTGAAGAAAAGGGAGTGGGCAGAATAAGCATAGAACCGGGGTCTATATTGGGTGAAAAGGCATAAATCCTTAATAAGATTTCTTTGTGACTGTTTGATGTGCTGTTTTGATGGTTACTTCCCCTCTATTCAATTATTGAAACGGTTAATTGAAAAATACTTTAAGAGTGATCAAATATTCAATCTGATTTAGTGATCTTGACAACCTAATCTGGATATTTTGTCAGTTAAGTATGAATCTCTTTTACTATATGCTCTAGTTCTCTCTTGGTATGTACCAAATCACCCCCAAAACTTTGTGACTTAAAACAATAGCAGTAATTTATTTGGGGGCAGGGCTTTATAGAGATGACTGCTCCATATAATACCAGCTGGAGTGGCTCAACTGGAGGCTGGAGGATCTGTTTTCAGGATGGTTCACACTCATTGCTCCAAGATGGTGCTGGCATTTTAGCCAAGACTGTGAAAGAAGGTCTTAGTCCTTTATTCCATGGGCTTCTCTACAGGCTATTTGTTGTTGGTTGTTTTTTTTTTCTTTTTGAGACAGGATCTAGCACTGTCACCCAGGCTAGAGTGCAGTGGCACGATCTTGGCTCACTTCAACCTCTGCCTCCTAGGGCTCAGGTGATCCTCTCACCTCAGCCTCCCAAGTAGTTTGGACTACAGGTGCAGGCCACCACACTCGGCAAAAAAAATTTTTTTTTGGTAGAGATATGGCTTCATCATGTTATCCAGGCTGGTCTTAAACTCCTGGGCTCAAGCAATTTGCCTGCCTCGGCCTCCCAAAATGTTGGGATTACAGGTGTAAGACACTAGCCTGACCCAGGCTATTTGGATTTGGACTTCCCCATGACATGGTGTCTGAGTTCCAGGAACAAGGGTGTCAAAAGAACCAGGCATAAACTGTTGCCTCGTATGACCTAGCCCCAGAAATAACACAACATCATTGTATTCACAAACCTACCTAGACTCAAGAGGAGGGAACATAATCTTCAGCTCTCAGTGGAGGAGCATTAAAGTCACATGTTAAAAAGAGCATGTGGAATAGAAGATATTGTTGTGGCATTTTTGGAATATGCAATCTGCTAGACCATATGTGTTCATTTATTGATTCATTCAATGAATATTTATTGAGCACTGAATTAGAAGTTAAATTTTCAGTGATGGGGAGAAATATAAACTTACTGGTGTATATGGGGGGAAATAGGCATTATTCAAATAGTCACATAAATAGATGTATTATTGTAAGAATGATAAATGGTAAAAATTAGAGATCCATGGTACTATGAGATAGTATGAGGAAGTCTAAGAGGTCAGTAAAAGCTTCTTTCCAGAAAAACAATAATTGAACTGAGATTTGCAGGATGAATAGAGGTAAATTTCTAAAAGAGCATTCCATATACAAAGAACAGTATGGTAAAGGCCCTATTGCAGAAGGAAGACATGTAATGAGAACAAAGATACACAGAAGGGTTTTGTGGATGATGAAGTGGGTGGGGAACAGACAGTAGAGTAGGTTGAAGCTGGAGAGAATGGTAGAGCTGCTCAGAGCAGGCAGGGGCATGCTAAGCATTTTGCCTTTGGTCTCAGAGCAGCTAGAAGCCATTGAATTATTTCAAGCAAGGGCAATGGCATACTCAGGTTTATATTCAAAAAGTATGCTGTTCAGAGTGTGAAAAATTAATAAGAGAGGGTGAAAGCAAGGAGAACAATGATATGGCTACTATAGTAATTTGAGGAAAGAGGTGATTAACAACTTAGGCTAGTTTGGTGGTAAAGATGGAGAGAATTAAAGAAATTCAATAAAGAGGCTGAAGCAAGTTATATGTCAGCAAAAGGGGTAACCTAGAAGAAATGCAAGAAATTCTAGAAGCATAATTACCTGGCCACCTCCTAACAAAGAAAAGCCCAGGACCAGATAGCTTCACTGTAGAATTCTACCAAATATTTAAAGAAGAATTAATTACGATCTTCCCCAAACTCTTCCAAAGAATTGAAGAAGAAGGAACACTTCCAAACTCATGCTAATGAGGCCAACATTACCCTGATACCAAAATAAGACAAAGACGCAACAAGAAAAGAAGACTACAGACCAATATCTTTGATGAATATTAATGCAAAATATTCAACAAAATATTATCAAAACAAATTTAACAGCACATCAAGAGCATTATACTCCATGTCCAAGTGGAATTTATACCTGGAATGCAAGAATGGTTAAACATATGAAAATCAATCAGTATAACACACACAATTAATACAATGAAGAACAAAACCATATGGTCAACTGAACTGATGCAGAAAAGAAAGCATTTGACAAGATTCAACATCTTTTCATGATGAAAATATTCAAAAAAGTAGGAACAACAACAGAAAAACCCGACTTCAATATAATAATAAAAGCCCTATATGAAAAACTCAGCTAACATCATATCTAATGGTGAAAGATTTGAAAGCTTTTTCTCTAAGATTAGGAACAAGGCAAGGATGCCCACTATGCCCACTCTTGCCACTACTACTCAACATAGTACTGGAAGTCCTAGCCAGAGCAATTAGATAAGAAAAATAATTAAAGGTATCCAAATTGGAAAAAAGAAGTAAACTTACTTGTTTCAGCAAACATGATCTTATGTGCAGAAAATTCTAAAGATTCCACAAAAATCTGCTAAAACTAATAAAATATTTCAGCAAAGTTACAGGACACAAAATCAATACACAAAAATCAGTTGCTTTTTAAAAATCACTAATAACAAATAATCTGAAAAGAAAATTAAGAAAACAATCCCATTTAATGTAGCATCAAAAAAGATAAACCCAACCAAGGTGGTGAAAGTGTTGTACACTGAAAACTACAAAATATTGATACAAAAAAATTGAAGAAGATACCAATAAATGGAAAAAGATCCTGTATTCATAGATTACAAGACTTAATTTTTTTTTTTTTTTTTTTTTTTTTGAGACGGAGTCTCACTCTGTTGCCCAGGCTAGAGTGCAGTGGCACGATCTTGGCTCACTGTGACCTCCATCTCCTGGGCTCCATTGATTCTCCTTCCTCAACCTCCCCCAGTAGCTGGGATTACAGGCATGCACCACCATGTCCAGCTAATTTTTTGTATTTTTCTACAGACAGGGTTTCACTATGTTGGCCAGGCTAGTCTCAAACTCCTCACTTCAAATGGTCCACCCGCCTTGGCCTCCCAAAGTGTTGGGATTACAGGTGTGAGCCACTATGCCCGGCCTTAGACAACTTAATATTATTAAAATGTCCCTGCTGCAGAATGTCATCTATAGAGTCAGTGCAGTTCTTATCAATATCCCAGTGGTGTTTTTTGTAGAAATGGCAAAAACATCCTAAAATTTGTATGGAATCTCAAGCGACCTTGAATAGCCAAAATAATCTCGAAAAAAGAAGAAAAAAGCTGGAGGCCTCACACTTACTGATTGTAAAACACATTACAAATCAACAGTAATTCAGATGGTGTAGTACTGGCATAAAGACAGGTATGTAGACTAATGGATCAGAATAAAGACACCCAGAAATAAATGATGCCCAAATTAATGAATAATTTGGCCTTGCCTACAAGGTCAAATGATTTTCAACAAGCATTGAAAGCTGGAAAGCCTGGTAGAGGTGACCCAGACTACACAATGGGGAAAGAATAGTCTCTTCAACAAACGGTGCTGGGTAAACTGTATATCCCTATGCGAAAAAAAAAAAAAAAAAAAAAAAAAAAAATGAAGTCAGACCATTGTCTTATGCTGTATACCAAAAAATAGCTCAAAATGGAAAAAAGACTTAAACATAAGACTTAACTATAAAACTCTTAGAAAAAATATAAAGAAAAAGCTTTGGGACATCATATTTGGCAATGATTTTTTAAAACATGACACCAAAAGCACAGGCAACAAGAGCAAAAATAGACAAATGGGCCCACATCAAACTTAAAATCTCCTGCACACCAAAGGAAACAATCCACAGAGTAAACAGGCAACCTATGTAATGGCAAAAATATTTACAGATTATGTATCTGATAAGAGGTTAATATCCAGAATCTATAAGGAATTTTTATAACTCAACAACAAAAAACAACCTGATTCAAAAATGGGTAAAGGATTAGCAGGGTGTGGTGGTGGGTGCTTGTAGTCCCAGCTACTCATGAGGCTGAGGCATGAGAATCACTTGAACCTGGGTGTTACAGGTTGCAGTGAGCCAAGATCGTGCCACTACACTCCAGCCTAGGTAACAGAGTGAGACTGCATCTCAAAAAAAAAAAAAAAAAAAAAAAAAAAATTGGCCAAGAGGCATATGATTAGATGCTCAACATATGTAATCATGAGATAAATGCAAATCAAAGCTACAATGAAATATTACCTCAAACTCATTAGGATGGACACTATCAAAAGAATAGAAAATAACAAGTGGTAGCAAGGATGTGGAGAAAATGGAACCCTCATACATCATTGGTGGGAATGTAAAATGGTGCAACCATTATAGAAAACATGAAGCCGGGAACAGTGACTGACGCCTGTATACATAGCATTTTGGGAGGCTGAGGCGGGAGGATCACTTGAGCCCAGGAATTCAAGACCACCCTAGGTGACATAGGGAGACCCCAGACCCCATCTCAACAACAAAAATAAAAGAAGAAATAAAGAAAACATTATGGAGTCTCCTTGAAAATAAATTAAAAATAGAACTAGCATATGATCCAGCAATCCCACTTCTGAGTATATATCCAAAAAATTTCACAGCAGGATTTCAAAGAGATATTTTTATATCCATGCTTATTGCAGCATTCCTTACACTAGCCAATAGGTGGAAGCAATTTAAATGTCTGTCAACAGGTGAATGGTTAAGGAAATGTGATATATACATGTAGAGTAGAATATTATGCAGACTGGAAGGAAATCCCATCACATGCTACAATATGTATGAACTTCCAGGATGAGATAAGCCAGTCACAAAAGGGTAAATACTATACTATTCCACTCATGTGAAGTATCTAAAGTGTTCAAACTCATAGAAGCAGAAAGTAGAATGATGGTTGCTAAGGGCTTAGGGAGGAGTGAAGGGGAGACTAGTGTTTAATAGGTATAGAGTTTCAATTTTGCAAGATGAAAGAGTTGTAGAGATATGTTTCACAACAATGTGTATTTAACACTACTTCACTGTAAACTTAAAAATGGTTAAGATGGTAAATTTTATGTTATATTATTTGTTTTTTTAACAGTATAATAAAAAAACCACAGGAGGTTCTATATTTATTTAGGTCTCTCCTGATTCACTGGCCTCTGCTTCCTCTAAAGTAATAGGAGTAAAATTTTAATAACCTTTGGGTCCCTATCATTTAGATCAACATCTGGAATTTAACAGAATTAATATGAGTGTTGGATGGATGGATGGATGGACAAATGGATTGATGGATGGACAAGACTAATGAATAAGAGGACAGACATACCTCTCTTCTTTAATTCCAAGTTCTCTAATTCTGTCTTGCCTTAGTGCCTTTGCTGGTATTGTTTCTGCTTCTTGCAACATCCTTTCTGCTCATTCTCACTGCCATCCATGCTCTCACCAGTCTGTTCCTCATCAAGGGGGCTTTTGAGGATCCCAGGGTAGTTATATGCTATCTCTCTGTGTCCTCAGAGGCCATCTCTATCAGATGTAAGAATGTACTACACTGAATTGAAATGCTTATTTTGCATGTCTCTTTAACTTGATTGTGTGAACTCCTTCAGACAGAGACTGCGTCTTGTAACCCCAGCAACTAGCACAGTATGCAGCCTACTAACAGTAAGCACTAGTTAGTATTTGTATTAATGAATAAAGGGAATTAATTCACTAAATCTTGAAGATCTGAATAGACTGTCTTTTCAAATTTCTCTCAACTACCAGATTTTTAAAGTTAAGTTTTAGAAATGAAATCTTTGCAGAATTCTCTGAAAAATTTGCAAATGACAATATAACATTACTCTACATTGTTGATTATCAGAATTCTATAGGTGCAAGACCCCCAGATTCAGAGGCGACACACTATGGAGGAAATTTGGAAGTACAATTAGTCTTCCTTCCTAAAAGGCTGCCATCGCCTTTGCCTGAGGGTGGACCAGAAGATTGCTGGTGAGCAGCCTTAATTTCCTTCTCACCCTCCCCAGTGTGCAGCCCCCTCCACACATAACAATCTGCTTCAGTATTTAAATAAGTACTCAGCTGAAATCTCAGATTTTCCACCATAGGATGCATCAGAAATGAATTGTGCCTGAGAAATATTTAAAGACAGATGTTTTCAATGAAAAAATTAAAAAACAGAACACCCCTCAGAATAGAATAATTAGTTGAAGCATTATTTCATGCTTTTATTGAGGATACTAATGAAAAATAATTACTCATAAAACTGAGAAACATTACCAGGTGAAATACATAATGAGTTAGGTCAGTGCTTCTTAAACTGAGATCTACAATATGTTCTTCAGCATTTGTGAGTTCTGTAGGGGAGTTTTAAATTTTAGTTTTTAATCAAACGTTAATTTAAAAATTAATATAAGCATATTTCAAGTAATAAGATTCACTTACTGTCTGGTGGGGAAATGACCTGGAAAACAGTACTGGCAAACACTTTTAGAGTAGAGGCCTCATATTTATGACTGCATTGATACTGAGTGATCCACCCAGGAGTTTAGTTCTTAATATGTTGGTAAGCATGTCCAGCTCCATTAGACATTCTAACAACAAAATAATAATATTTATTTTACAACTACTACTATGTAATTATTACTAATTTCAAAGACAAAGCAAGCAAACAAATAAAAAATCTTTTCTCTTTTGTGGTGAAAATTTGCAACTAAAATCATTTTCATAGAATAAGATGTTAATTTCTCATTTAGTAACTATGATACTGTCATTGGAAAATGATAGAGTACATCAGAGTAATATCATAAAATACTAACACATAATAAAGTGGACTTTATATATTTTTTATTCATTTATTCTTTCAATATATACAATATGCCATGCACTGTTCCATGCTTTGGGGATACAGCACTGAGCCAGAAAAAGTTCCTGTTTCTGTGGAGCTTACATTCTAGTAAAAGCCAAAGCACATTGTAGTTCAACTGTGCAAAGGAAAGTTTTGTAGTAGTTTGAAGGAAGAAAGCTGGTGAGAAAATTGAGTTGCCAAGGAGCACACTGTAGTGTAGACATTGCAGTCTCTAAAAAAACCTGACTAGATCAACCATGGCCAAATTTATACTGAGAGAGGATTTTTGAGTTGATCTTGTCTTTCTGCATATTAACTTGCACTATTAGTATAAGTGAGTAAATAATATGCCCCCAAAAATTTGTTGGTAATATCTTTAAATTTCTCAGTTATATTCTGGAAATATTCATTTGAATTTTATTGGTTTGGTTGTTTGACATATTTAATTTGTGGATTTCTCTTAGGCTGATAATTTCTTGAGTTGTTTTTATAAAAGATATAAACTGTCCACAAATGCAATCTTTTATCATAACTTACATGGCTAATATGGTCCAAATTACCCTTAAGCTCTCACTTTAAGGTCCATTAATAGCCCTAAGGAAAATCCACCGTGGCATACACAGTCCTTTCTTGCTGAAGCACCCACTGTACTCTTCTGCAGCATACTTTTTTTTTAATTTTTTTTAATTTTTTAAAATTTATTTATTATTATTATACTTTAAGTTGTAGGGTACATGTGCATAACGTGCAGGTTTGCTACATATGTATACTTGTGCCATGTTGCTGTGCTGCACCCATCAACTCGTCATTTACATCAGGTATAACTCCCAATGCAATCCCTCCCCCCTCCCCCCTCCCCCCTCCCCATGATAGGCCCCGGTGTGTGATGTTCCCCTTCCTGAGTCCAAGTGATCTCATTGTTCAGTTCCCACCTATGAGTGAGAACATGCGGTGTTTGGTTTTCTGTTCTTGTGATAGTTTGCTAAGAATGATGGATTCCAGCTGCATCCAAGTCCCTACAAAGGACTCAAACTCATCCTTTTTTATGGCTGCATAGTATTCCATGGTGTATATGTGCCACATTTTCTTAATCCAATCTGTCACTGATGGACATTTGGGTTGATTCCAAGTCTTTGCTATTGTGAATAGTGCTGCAATAAACATACGTGTGCATGTGTCTTTATAGCAGCATAATTTATAATCCTTTGGGTATATACCCAGTAATGGGATGGCTGGGTCATATGGTACATCTAGTTCTAGATCCTTGAGGAATCGCCATACTGTTTTCCATAATGGTTGAACTAGTTTACAATCCCACCAACAGTGTAAAAGTGTTCCTATTTCTCCACATCCTCTCCAGCACCTGTTGTTTTCTGACTTTTTAATGATTGCCATTCTAACTGGTGTGAGATGGTATCTCATTGTGGTTTTGATTTGCATTTCTCTGATGGCCAGTGATGATGAGCATTTTTTCATGTGTCTGTTGGCTGTATGAATGTCTTCTTTTGAGAAATGTCTGTTCATATCCTTTGCCCACTTTTTGATGGGGTTGTTTGTTTTTTTCTTGTAAATTTGTTTGAGTTCTTTGTAGGTTCTGGATATTAGCCCTTTGTCAGATGAGTAGATTGCAAAAATTTTCTCCCATTCTGTAGGTTGCCTGTTCACTCTGATGGTAGTGTCTTTTGCTGTGCAGAAGCTCTTTAGTTTAATGAGATCCCATTTGTCAATTTTGGCTTTTGCTGCCGTTGCTTTTGGTGTTTTAGACATGAAGTCTTTGCCCATGCCTATGTCCTGAATGGTACTACCTAGGTTTTCCTCTAGGATTTTTATGGTATTAGGTCTAACATTTAAGTCTCTAATCCATCTTGAATTAATTTTCGTATAAGGAGTAAGGAAAGGATCCAGTTTCAGCTTTCTACTTATGGCTAGCCAATTTTCCCAGCACCATTTATTAAATAGGGAATCCTTTCCCCATTTCTTGTTTCTCTCAGGTTTGTCAAAGATCAAATGGCTGTAGATGTGTGGTATTATTTCTGAGGACTCTGTTCTGTTCCATTGGTCTATATCTCTGTTTTGGTACCAGTACCATGCTGTTTTGGTTACTGTAGCCTTGTAGTATAGTTTGAAGTCAGGTAGCGTGATGCCTCCAGCTTTGTTCTTTTGACTTAGGATTGTCTTGGAGATGCGGGCTCTTTTTTGGTTCCGTATGAACTTTAAAGCAGTTTTTTCCAATTCTGTGAAGAAACTCATTGGTAGCTTGATGGGGATGGCATTGAATCTATAAATTACAGTGGGCGGTATGGCCATTTTCACGATATTGATTCTTCCTATCCATGAGCATGGTATGTTCTTCCATTTGTTTGTGTCCTCTTTTATTTCACTGAGCAGTGGTTTGTAGTTCTCCTTGAAGAGGTCCTTTACATCCCTTGTAAGTTGGATTCCTAGGTATTTGATTCTCTTTGAAGCAATTGTGAATGGAAGTTCATTCCTGATTTGGCTCTCTGTTTGTCTGTTACTGGTGTATAAGAATGCTTGTGATTTTTGCACATTAATTTTGTATCCTGAGACTTTGCTGAAGTTGCTTATCAGCTTAAGGAGATTTTGGGCTGAGACAATGGGGTTTTCTAAATATACAATCATGTCATCTGTGAACAGGGACAATTTGACTTCTTCTTTTCCTAACTGAATACCCTTGATTTCTTTCTCTTGCCTGATTGCCCTAGCCAGAACTTCCAACACTATGTTGAATAGGAGTGGTGAGAGAGGGCATCCCTGTCTTGTGCCAGTTTTCAAAGGGAATTTTTCCAGTTTTTGCCCATTCAGTATGATATTGGCTGTGGGTTTGTCATAAATAGCTCTTATTATTTTGAGGTACGTTCCATCAACACCGAATTTATTGAGTGTTTTTAGCATGAAGGGCTGTTGAATTTTGTCAAAAGCCTTTTCTGCATCAATTGAGATAATCATGTGGTTCTTGTCTTTGGTTCTGTTTATATGCTGGATTATGTTTATTGATTTGCGAATGTTGAACCAGCCTTGCATCCCAGGGATGAAGCCCACTTGATCATGGTGGATAAGCTTTTTGATGTGTTGCTGAATCCAGTTTGCCAGTATTTTATTGAGGATTTTTGCATCGATGTTCATCAGGGATATTGGTCTAAAATTCTCTTTTTTTGTTGTGTCTCTGCCAGGCTTTGGTATCAGGATGATGTTGGCCTCATAAAATGAGTTAGGGAGGATTCCCTCTTTTTCTATTGATTGGAATAGTTTCAGAAGGAATGGTACCAACTCCTCCTTGTACCTCTGGTAGAATTCGGCTGTGAATCCATCTGGTCCTGGACTTTTTTTGGTTGGTAGGCTATTAATTGTTGCCTCAATTTCAGAGCCTGCTATTGGTCTATTCAGGGATTCAACTTCTTCCTGGTTTAGTCTTGGAAGAGTGTAAGTGTCCAGGAAATTATCCATTTCTTCTAGATTTTCCAGTTTATTTGCGTAGAGGTGTTTATAGTATTCTCTGATGGTAGTTTGTATTTCTGTGGGGTTGGTGGTGATATCCCCTTTATCATTTTTAATTGCGTCGATTTGATTCTTCTCTCTTTTCTTCTTTATGAGTCTGGCTAGTGGTCTGTCAATTTTGTTGATCTTTTCAAAAAACCAACTCCTGGATTCATTGATTTTTTTGGAGGGTTTTTTGTGTCTCTATCTCCTTCAGTTCTGCTCTGATCTTAGTTATTTCTTGCCTTCTGCTAGCTTTCGAATGTGTTTGCTCTTGCTTCTCTAGTTCTTTTAATTGCGATGTTAGAGTGTCAATTTTACATCTTTCCTGCTTTCTCTTGTGGGCATTTAGTGCTATAAATTTCCCTCTACACACTGCTTTAAATGTGTCCCAGAGATTCTGGTATGTTGTATCTTTGTTCTCATTGGTTTCAAAGAACATCTTTATTTCTGCCTTCATTTCGTTATGTACCCAGTAGTCATTCAGGAGCAGGTTGTTCAGTTTCCATGTAGTTGAGTGGTTTTGATTGAGTTTCTTAGTCCTGAGTTCTAGTTTGATTGCACTGTGGTCTGAGAGACAGTTTGTTATAATTTCTGTTCTTGTACATTTGCTGAGGAGTGCTTTACTTCCAATTACGTGGTCAATTTTGGAGTAAGTATGATGTGGTGCTGAGAAGAATGTATATTCTGTTGATTTGGGGTGGAGAGTTCTATAGATGTCTATTAGGTCTGCTTGCTGCAGAGATGAGTTCAATTCCTGGATATCCTTGTTAACTTTCTGTCTCGTTGATCTGTCTAATGTTGACAGTGGAGTGTTGAAGTCTCCCATTATTATTGTATGGGAGTCTAAGTCTCTTTGTAAGTCTCTAAGAACTTGCTTTATGAATCTGGGTGCTCCTGTATTGGGTGCATATATATTTAGGATAGTTATCTCTTCCTGTTGAATTGATCCCTTTACCATTATGTAATGGCCTTCTTTGTCTCTTTTGATCTTTGATGGTTTAAAGTCTGTTTTATCAGAGACTAGTATTGCAACCCCTGCTTTTTTTTGTTCTCCATTTGCTTGGTAAATCTTCCTCCATCCCTTTATTTTGAGCCTATGTATGTCTCTGCGTGTGAGATGGGTCTCCTGAATACAGCAGACTGATGGGTCTTGACTCTTTATCCAGTTTGCCAGTCTGTGTCTTTTAATTGGAGCATTTAGTCCATTTACATTTAAGGTTAATATTGTTATGTGTGAACTTGATCCTGCCATTATGATATTAACTGGTTATTTTGCTCGTTAGTTGATGCAGTTTCTTCCTAGCCTCAATGGTCTTTACATTTTGGCATGTTTTTGCAATGGCTGGTACCGGTTGTTCCTTTCCATGTTTAGTGCTTCCTTCAGGGTCTCTTGTAAGGCAGGCCTAGTGGTGACAAAATCTCTAAGCATTTGCTTATCTGTAAAGGATTTTATTTCTCCTTCACTTATGAAACTTAGTTTGGCTGGATATGAAATTCTGGGTTTAAAATTCTTTTCTTTAAGAATGTTGAATATTGGTCCCCACTCTCTTCTGGCTTGTAGAGTTTCTGCTGAGAGATCTGCTGTTAGTCTGATGGGCTTCCCTTTGTGGGTAACCCGACCTTTCTCTCTGGCTGCCCTTAAGATTTTTTCCTTCATTTCAACTTTGGTGAATCTGGCAATTATGTGTCTTGGAGTTGCTCTTCTCGAGGAGTATCTTTGTGGCATTCTCTGTATTTCCTGGATTTGAATGTTGGCCTGCCCTACTAGGTTGGGGAAGTTCTCCTGGATGATATCCTGAAGAGTGTTTTCCAACTTGGTTCCATTTTCCCCCTCACTTTCAGGCACCCCAATCAGACGTAGATTTGGTCTTTTTACATAATCCCATACTTCTTGCAGGGTTTGTTCATTTCTTTTTCTTCTTTTTTCCTTTTGGTTTCTCTTCTCGCTTCATTTCATTCATTTGATCCTCAATCGCTGATACTCTTTCTTCCAGTTGATCGAGTCGGTTACTAAAGCTTGTGCATTTGTCACGTATTTCTCGTGTCATGGTTTTCATCTCTTTCATTTCGTTTAGGACCTTCTCTGCATTAATTACTCTAGCCATCAATTCTTCCACTTTTTTTTCAAGATTTTTAGTTTCTTTGCGCTGGGTACGTAATTCCTCCTTTAGCTCTGAGAAATTTGATGGACTGAAGCCTTCTTCTCTCATCTCGTCAAAGTCATTCTCCGTCCAGCTTTGATCCGTTGCTGGCGATGAGCTGCGCTCCTTTGCCGGGGGAGATGCGCTCTTATTTTTTGAATTTCCAGCTTTTCTGCCCTGCTTTTTCCCCATCTTTGTGGTTTTATCTGCCTCTGGTCTTTGATGATGGTGATGTACTGATGGGGTTTTGGTGTAGGTGTCCTTCCTGTTTGATAGTTTTCCTTCTAACAGTCAGGACCCTCAGCTGTAGGTCTGTTGGAGATTGCTTGAGGTCCACTCCAGACCCTGTTTGCCTGGGTATCAGCAGCAGAGGCTGCAGAAGATAGAATATTTCTGAACAGTGAGTGTACCTGTCTGATTCTTGCTTTGGAAGCTTCCTCTCAGGGGTGTACTCCTCCCTGTGAGGTGTGGGGTGTCAGACTGCCCCTAGTGGGGGATGTCTCCCAGTTAGGCTACTCAGGGGTCAGGGACCCACTTGAGCAGGGAGTCTGTCCCTTCTCAGATCTCAACCTCCCTGTTGGGAGATCCACTGCTCTCTTCAAAGCTGTCAGACAGAGTCGTTTGCGTCTGCAGAGGTGTCTGCTGCCTTTGTTTAGTTTACTGTGCCCTGTCCCCAGAGGTGGAGTCTACAGAGACAGGCAGGTTTCCTTGAGCTGCTGTGAGCTCCTCCCAGTTCGAGCTTCCCAGCAGCTTTGTTTACCTACTTAAGCCTCAGCAATGGCGGGCGCCCCTCCCCCAGCCTCGCTGCTGCCTTGCCGGTAGATCACAGACTGCTGCGCTAGCAATGAGGGAGGCTCCGTGGGTGTGGGACCCTCCTGGCCAGGTGTGGGATATGATCTCCTGGTGTGCCTGTTTCCTTAAAGCGCAGTATTGTGGTGGGAGTTACCCGATTTTCCAGGTGTTGTGTGTCTCAGTTCCCCTGGCTGAGGGGGAAAAGGGACTCCCTTCCCCCTTGCGCTTCCCAGGTGAGGCAATGCCTCGCCCTGCTTCAGCTCTCGCTGGTCGGGCTGCAGCAGCTGAGCAGCACCGATCGTCCGGCACTCCCCAGTGAGATGAACCCAGTACCTCAGTTGAAAATGCAGAAATCACCGGTCTTCTGTGTCGCTCGCGCTGGGAGTTGGAGACTGGAGCTGCTCCTATTCGGCCATCTTGCTCCGCCCCCCTCCAGCATACTTTCTAATAAAACTTTCCTTTTCAAACCTAGAAAAGGAGGTATAAGCATTAATTTAAATTTAATTTTGCAAACAGTTTTATTGAGGTGTAATTTACATGTTATAAAGTTCAACCATTGTAAGTGTGCAGTTTGATGATTTCTTAGTAAATGTCTAAGTTGTACAACCATCACCATAACCCAATTTTACAACATTTCCATTTCCTCAAAAAGTCCTCCTGTGCCCACCTGAAGTCAATCCCTACCCCAACTCCAGCTCCAGGCAATTATTGATCTACTGTCTCTAGAGATTTTCCTTTTCTAGAAATTTCATATAAATGGAATATTTTGTGTCTGGAATCTTTCACTTAGCCTAATGCTTTTGAAGAATCATCCACTTGTAGCATGTATTAGTAGTTTTTCATTTTTATGGCTGATTAATTCTGTTGTATAAACTAAGCACATTTTGTTTATTCATTACCAGAAGGCATTAATAGATATTTGGATTGTATTTTAGCCAATCTGACAGTCCCTGTATTTTGATTGATAGTGTTTATTCTATTCAGTTTTTTTGAAGTTTGGAATATGTATACATTTATTTTTACATATAATTTTAAAAATCAGACTTTCTATTTTGGGATAATTATAGATTCATATGCAATTATAAGAAATAATACAGAGAAATTCCTCTGTGTTCTCTACCTAATTTTCCCCAATTGGCAATACTTTGCCAAACTATAGTACTATAGCGTGACCAGGATACTGAATTATCCTTCAACTTTGAAAGATAATTTTCTTGAGTGTAGAATTTTTGGTTTATAGTTTTTCTTTCTGCCCTTTGAATATGTCACTACAATGCCTTCTGAGCTCTGTTGTTTCTAATGAGGAGTTAGTAATTAATTGTATTGTCATTCCTGTTTTCCCATTAATTACTTTTCTCTTGCTGCTTTCAAGATTTTCTTGTTGTCTTTGGTTTCAGGAATTTAAGTATATGTCTAGGTATGTATCTCTTTGTGTTTATCCTAGTTGGCATTTTTTGACTTTTTTGGATCTGTAGATTCATGTTTTTCATCAAACATGAGAAGTGCTCAGCCATTGTTTCTTCAGATAAACTTTACGGGACTCTCATTACACATTCATTGGTACATGTGATATTGTCCCACAGGTCTCTAAGACTCTATTTATCTTTCTTTAATTTTTTTCCTCTTTGTTCTTCAGATTGGATACTTTCTGTTCATTTATCTTCAAGCTCCCTGATGCTTTGTTTTTTAAAAAAAATTATTTATTTTTTATTATACTTTATGTTCTAGGGTACATGTGCACAATATACAGGTTTGTTACATATGTATACATATGCTATGTTGGTATGCTGCACCCATTAACTCGTCATTTACATTAGGTATATCTCCTAATGCTATCCCTCCCCCCTCCCCCCACCCCACGACAGGCCTGGGTGTGTGATGTTCCCCTTCCTGTGTCCAAGTGTTCTCAGTGTTCAATTCCCACCTATGAGTGAGAATATGCAGTTCACTCAACTGTTTGGTTTTCTGTTCTTGCAATAGTTTGCTGAGAATGATGGTTTCCAGCTGCATCCATGTCCCTACAAAGGACATGAACTCATCCTTTTTTATGGCTGCATAGTATTCCATGGTATATATGTGCCACATTTTCTTAATCCAGCAAAAGAAACTACCATCAGAGTGAACAGGCAACCTACAGAATGGGAGAAAATTTTGGCAATCTACTCAGTTGACAAAGGGCTAATATCCAGAACCTACAAAGAACTCAAACAATTTTACAAGAAAAAAACAAACAACAGCATCAAAAAGTGGGTGAAGGATATGAACAGACATTTCTCAAAAGAAGACATCTATGCAGCCAACAGACACATGAAAAAATGCTCATCATCAGCAGCCATCAGATAAATGTAAATAAAAACCACAATGACATACCATCTCACACCAGTTAGAATGGCAATCATTAAAAAGTCAGGAAACAACAGGTGCTGGAGAGGATGTGGAGAAATAGAAACACTTTTACGCTGTTGGTGGGACTGTAAACTAGTTCAACCATTGTGGAAGACAGTGTGGCAATTCCTCAAGGATCTAGAACTAGAAATACCATTTGATCCAGCCATCCCATTACTGGGTGTATACCCAAAGGAGTATAAATGATGCTGCTATAAAGACACATGCACACATATGTTTATTGCGCCACTATTCACAATAGCAAAGACTTGGAACCAACCCAAATGCCCGATGCTTTCTTTTACCATATAAAATCTGTGTTAACCTTTTTTATGGCTGCATAGTATTCCATGGTGTATATGTGCCACATTTTCTTAATCCAATCTGTCACTGATGGACATTTGGGTTGATTCCAAGTCTTTGCTATTGTGAATAGTGCTGCAATAAACATACGTGTGCTGGAATCCATCATTCTTAGCAAACTATCACAAGAACAGAAAACCAAGCACCGCATGTTCTCACTCATAGGTGGGAACTGAACAATGAGATCACTCGGACTCAGGAAGGGGAACATCACACACTGGGGCCTATCATGGGGAGGGGGGAGGGGGGAGGGATTGCATTGGGAGTTATACCTGATGTAAATGACGAGTTGATGGGTGCAGCACAGCAACATGGCACAAGTATACATATGTAACAAACCTGCACGTTATGCACATGTACCCTACAACTTAAAGTATAATAATAATAAATAAATTAAAAAAAAAAAAAAAAAATCTGTGTTAACCCCATCAGATAAATTTTTTATTTCAGCTTTTATACTTTTCAACTCTAGAATTTCCATTGGATTCTTTTTTGTAGTTTCTATTTCTCTATTGAGATTTCCTATTTGTTGAGTAATAGTCTTTATACTTTCCTTCAAGTCTTTAAATATGGTTTCTTTTCATTTTTAAAAATATATTTTAAATTACTTTGAAGGTTTTGTTTGCTAAATCCAACACCTGGGAGTCAGTTTTTACTAAAAATTTTTTCTCCTAAGGGTGACATTTTCCTGTTTCTTTGCATGTCTCATAATTTTGAATATAAAACTCAATATTTTGGATAGTAAATGACAGCAACCCTATATTCTGATTTTCTCTCCTGAGGGATGTTTTAGAATACCTTTCCTGAACTTAATTTGTAGAATCTGTCTTCCTATGGTGCGTGGATGCCGATGTCTGTGCACAAGTTTTTAAAAGTTATTCTGATTTTTATTTTTTATCCTGGGTTTCTAAAGGTTTTCCCTGAGTCTGCAGATCTTAGTGGTCAGGCAATGATTTGGGCAGAGATCATACACAAATACATTAAACCTGTAAGAATTCCATCCTCTGACAATGGATTCAGCCATTTCTCAACTTTTTCTCAGCCACTACTTTTTGCCAAGAAATGCTCTTTTGTCTCCTCCGAATATGCATGTCATTCCAGGGTTGGCTAGAGTTGTGTGGAGAGCTTATTTAGCTTTTGTACAGTTGTCTAATTTCCTGGGTAGCTTCATTAAATTCTGGACTAGTCTTGCTACCAACTGTGACCTCAAGCTAGCAGAACTGCGGGTTTTCCATACTCATTTTCTATTGAGCTTGCTACTTTCAGTGATGGTATTTTTTGGCATATATCATGTTCTTCTGGCCCTATACTTAAAATCAAGTCTTCCTTTTCTGGAAGAAGCTGCTAGTTTTCACTGCTGCCTCGTCACACTAAAACTAATGTGCCGATTGAGCTGGGGGTGGATAAGAAGGGTGGCACCCCACACAAAAGGTCACAAACTCTCACTTTTCTTACCCAAACTCCAGCAGTTCTTCATGAATAAACACCTCTCAATTCATTGTTAGCCAGTCTTCAGAGCCCTGAAATGAATATTTTGACAATTTTATTCAGTTTTACTTGTTTTGGAGGAGAAGATACACTAATTTCTTCATGCTGCCATGACTGAAAACTGATTAAATTAAATGTTATGCTTTTAGTATTTATCCTGTCCATTTAAGAAATATTAAAATAATAACGTAGCAAGTCATTATAGTAGGTCCACCAAGGTTTTTTTTTTTTTCCTTTAATAAAGATTCAGGCTGGGCACGGTGGCTCAGGCCTGTAATCCCTGCCCTTTGGGAGGCCGAGGAGGGTGGATCACGAGGTTGAGATCAAGACCATCCTGGCCAACATGGTGAAACCCCGTCTCTACTAAAAATACAAAAATTAGCTGGGCATGGTGGCATGCATCTGTAGTCCCAGCTACTTGGGAAGCTGAGGCAGGAGAATTGCTTGAACCAGGGAGGCAGAGGTTGCAGTGAGCCAAGATCGTGCCTCTGCACTCCAGCCTGGTGACAGAGTGAGACTCTGTCAAAAAAAAAAAAAATTCATATTCAAGTTTGGAAAACACTATAAATAGTCCCGAAAATTCATAAGGTAACTTTTTTATCCACTTTGAAACTACATATCAGTTTTTACAATATACATTTTAACAGGCAGAATGATATCTCATGTTTGAATATTGTAAAGTGAAGAGATTTAATATAAATTCAGCTTTTCATTGGCCTTTTTCAGTTTGCAATTTTTTAAATAAAAAGACAGAAAGAAACATATTCTTCAGTAAAATAGTGAGTGGGATAAAATGGCTATTCATTTTGATTTTTTGTTTTGTTTTGTTTTGATTTATTTGTTTTTTGAGACGGAGTCTTGTCACCCAGGCTGGAGTGCAGTGGCGCAATCTCGGCTCACAGCAAGCTCCACTTCCCAGGTTGACGCCATTCTCCTGCCTCAGCCTCCCGAGTAGCTAGGACTACAGACGCCCACCACCACGCCCGGCTAATTTTTTGTATTTTTAGTAGAGACAGGGTTTCACCATGTTAGTCAGGATGGTCTCGATCTCCTGACCTTGTGATCCACCCGCCTTGGCCTCCCAAAGTGCTGGGATTACAGGCATGAGCCACCGTGCCTGGCCTGGCTATTCATTTTGAAATGGTTATTTGATGTGAAAGCCTATAGCCTTCACACAAAAATCACACGTAGTCTTGCCAGGAAACATTTGGAAAATAAGTTGGTGTTAAAGTTTTATCAGCAGGGAGGGTGAATGTAACAACTTTTATTAAAGTTCTTGAGTTTTTCACTGGGCTGTTTTCTTTAAGAGGATAATACATCCCCATCACATTGACTTTCACATGATTTGCTTTAGCCAATGGAATATGCTTTGGCCAATGGAATGTACTATAACCATATTTGAGCAGAAGTTTTGAGCATGCCATATTTGAGTAGAAGTTTTATATACAGTTTTATAATCTGCCTGAGCCTCTTGTAGTTCTGTCCTCTGTCATGAAACAATGTGTCCTCAATAGAGGCTGCTCTTTCAACTGGGACCCCATGATGAGAAGATAGATCTGCAGTCAGGTCCACTTGCTAGAGCAGGAGCACAGCCAACCAACAACTCATTATGTGCTGTGGGTAGGAAGCAAATGATTGTGGTTATAAGCCACTGAAAGTTTGGGTTGCTTCTGCAGCAAGAGCTGACTAATAAGATATAAAAATGTGCCTCTACAATGAAAGTACTGAATTTTCAAGATTAATATTTTTATGTTACTATGGCGGTAAAAGAAATGCATTTGGAATTATAAGACTTAAAACATAAAATATGTGGCTTGGGGATTGTCTCAAAAAGGCTGAACTTGAGGTTTGAGAGATGCAAGTGATTGCCAAGTAGGAGAAACAAGCTGCATGGATACGGATGCCTTTAGCAGAGAATCCAAGTAGTGGGTTCAAATACAGGCCCCAGACTGAAGGTACAAGGGTAGATGTTTCAGATTGTAGGTGTTTATTTTCAATCAAGCTGCACCTCACGTGGGAAACTTCATGAAGCATGTTCAGAAGGTACAGCAGATAGAATTTTCTTTTTTAAAGATCAAGAAGACCAACTAGTGTTAGATTCAAAGAGAACAGGACCTGCATAGTGAACTTCAGATTTTAACATATCACTGTGATGGACTTTTAAAACTCATACTTCAGGTGATGGTCATATTTCTATAGTATTTTATTCAATAGAGGTCACTACGTATCTTTAGACTGAATTATTCTAAAATTATCAAGGGCTTAAACAGATTAATAGCAAGATAGTTCTTTTAGTATGTTCTTTTAGATAGTCAGCCTTATGAGAAAACAACTTATGCTTTTAACTGAGTTCTGGAAAAAAATTTAAAAAAAAACTTAAAGAAAGGGGCAATTTACACATAATCCAATTCAAAATAGAGGAGAAAAGGAAAGAAGGAGAAAGTCTGGCATTTCTATTTCCCATTTCCCTCCCTATTTGGAGTTCTACACAGACCAAGGTGCAATGAATTCGGAGTCCTATGATGAATTTGATCTTGGTTTGCAGGGAGAGTTGAAATACTCAATCTATCTGATTGCCACTGCTAACTTAGTGATTGATTATCTAAGAGGTGGTTCCTGGTTTCTGAAAATCGCTAAAAGAAAACTAAAGGGGAGCAGAGGAAAGCCTTGATGAGTGAAAAGAGCTTCATTATTAAAATCTTTATATTCTGGAGTAGAATCTGATACTGACCTTGGCAATAGCCCTAAAAATCGATTAAGTAACAGATTTTAGAAATCATCTTTCTCCATTATCCAAGGTCATAGCAATGACTCTTCTGAAAATTCTAAGCAGCCATTGCTTGAAAAATTATACTGATGGGATTTCAGAAGGGGTTTTCAATTTTAAAGAAAATTTCTATTTCACCACAGTCTGATATGTATTCCTTAGGTCTCAACTAATTTTTCCCCAAGTGCTGGGTTGTATCTCCCTTTTTATATATTTTTCAAAGTTATCTTGGAAGAATATTCATAGAATAGAATAAAACTACTGCAGAAAGGCAGCTCAGGATACATCTGATGTCCTTTTTCTCCTTCAGCATAATTTTAGAGATGAGAAAATGGATCCCTAAGATCCTTGGGCTTTTGTAGTTAGACAAAGATGGTACTAGGTCTGTATCCCAAGGCTCTTGTCCTCTAAGGCTTTCACACTCTCCCTTACCTTTTCAGATTAGTTTGGGATCAAAATATTTAGCTCTTTACCTTACCCAGGATCTTTTTGGCAGTGTTACATGGCCCCCATTCTTCTTTTGTTGCTTTCTCTTGTATAGTCCTAACATTCATTGAGACACAGTTTGCAAAAAGTGAGGGTGTGGGTCTCACTACTGACGCTTTGTGGCAGTCACAGAAAAACATCTTAACAGTGAAGTTTGAGATTTGCGTGTTCAGTGTTTCTAATTCGATGCTGTCGATGACACTGGCTTCTACTAGTTATTTAGCACATATGAATCATGTTATAGTTTCAAAATACTTTTCTATCAATAGCAACTTCTTAGCATGAATCAGGCTAGTTTTATTATTTCCTCCTCCCCAAAACAGCTTTCCTGGTCACATCAGATTTAACGAGGTGCAATAAGTTGCCCAGATGCTTAGCTGTCACAACTCCTAAAGTCTACAGGGTGCAAGCCAAAAGTTTTAGATTAAGGGTAGAAATAGTCTTACCTCTGGGATTCCTGGTTACTAAGGACAAGGTTGGGGGGTGGGTGACAAAGGGGTTTGGGAAAGGGTAGAAGAACATCTTGCATTCATTGATAGCAAGCCAGGAGTTCACAGGTATTTTAGCTCACCCCTAGTTGCTAGAGTCTTTAAAGATCCTGCTTCACCCTGAAAATCTGCTGTAGTACAAGGAAGGGTGAAGGTAGGCAGAAAGGTCACTGGCAGAGTCCAGTTCATCCCTGAGTGACCCTAACTTCAAGAGGCAACAACTCAAATTCTCAGAGGGAATGGGAGCACTTTATTTTATTTTATTTCTTTTTTTTTTTTTTTTTTTTTTTGAGACTGAGTCTGGCTCTGTCGCCCAGGCTGGAGTGCAGTGGCCGAATCTCGGCTCACTGCAAGCTCCGCCTCCCGGGTTTACGCCATTCTCCTGCCTCAGCCTCCGGAGTAGCTGGGACCACAGGCGCCCGCCACCTCGCCCGGCTAGTTTTTTGTATTTTTTAGTAGAGACGGGGTTTTACCGTGTTAGCCAGGATGGTCTCGATCTCCTGACCTCGTGATCCACCCGTCTCGGCCTCCCAAAGTGCTGGGATTACAGGCTTGAGCCACCGCGCCCGGCCAGGAGCACTTTAGATCAGCAATACACCAACACTGGTCTGATCCTAGTTGCTGTTGACAAGAGTGGACACTGAATGTGCTCCTTGGTGTGGTGATTCTGAACATGAACCCAGAGGCGATTCCAAACCTGGAATAAGAATAAGGCTGTCCTTGGGCATGACTCAAATAGAAAAGCTCTTTGAATCACATTTGAATCTGAGTCACCCATCAGTCTTTTCTTTGTCCCATAAAGGCAATTCAAGCATTGAGGTATAAACCAGGCTTTTTGATTCTCAGCCTTCCCTTCTCAGCCACCTCCCATCTCAACCACCCCATGGAAACAGTAAGATTTCTTTCAGGCATTTATTTTAAAGAGAGACTACTTCATACAACCAGGTTTTGGGGATTTGAGGGCTTAAGAGAGTTACTAGAAATTACTGTCAGTTCTTGCTGTAAAGCTATCTCTGCCCCTGGGAAACATGGCCTGCCAAATGGCCCCATAAATCTGATTATTCTCCTTTCCTTTTTCTCTTTCCATGTTAAAATTCTTCTGATTTACCAGCAACTTCAGGAGAGTTAAAACAAACGAAACCTAACAGAAATTCTGACCCTCCACTGCCACCAATGCACTCATGATGCATCATCATGAACTGTATTTTTAGAGACTTGCAAGTGTTATATTGGGCTAGCCCATATTTAGGTCATCTTTGTCACCTCCTCCAAATCCCTCTGATATTTATTTTGAAGACCTTCTGAGAGTCTACAACCACACTTGCTAGAAATTCTTACTCACTGAAACTTACATGTCTCATGCTACTGTTTAATTCTGTTCTCTCTTGATTTTCAAAGCTCTGTCTGATGGACCTTGAAGTGTAATACATGAATTACATGCCTATAGAAAAAGCTGAATGGAAGATTCTGAAACTCATGCTTTTAGATCCTTTCCCAGTTTCAGCAGCAGCCCCTTCATTATCTTATGTGTCTCACACCCCTATTCCACTTTCTCCCCCTCCCTCTTCATGGAATCTCGAATCTTCAGACTATCAAATGAAGAGCATAGTTAATTTTAATCACTTAGGGTATGACTCTTCTTCCATGGAATAGCCATTGATATAGCCAATTAGGTATAGACTTAGGGTCCAATTCTATCAGAATTCTCTCTGATAGAAATGCTCAGAAAATTCAGGGATCATATGGTTCAAAATGATTTCTTACCAAAATCCACTCCTACAATTAAGCATTCTGGTTTCATGGCTGGGGGTGGGAGGCAGTTACATGTTTCTTTATATTAGAATCAGAAGGAAACAAACAAACAAAAAATAACCAACGGAAATAGGGAAATGCAGTTTGAAAAGTAGAAACTGTTAAAAGAGCAATAGAAAGACTGTTAAAAGGGAAAATGTAAGCTAAGGAAACAGCACGAAGTAAGGTGTACAACAGCAATGCCATGCGAAAAAGGAATTCTATATGGGTAATTCGGCGATAAATTAGCCTGAAAACAGCTCTCTGGTTAGCTTTGGGTTGTAGGGGGAGATGGAAGTTCCCGGACAACGAACCATCTGCTGCGTCTTTTTGTACCCTTACCACCCAGCTCAGCGCCTGGGCGCAGAATAGCTGTCAATATTTGCATAGTAAGTGTAACACTGGCAGAACTACCCTGTTTTCAAACAAACTATAAAATTCTGTGACACCGTCCCTTCCAAGCACACACAGGCCCAATCTATGGAAGGATTTATCGGGGAAACGACTTAAAGGAAAGTATGGGGCATCCATTAGCTACAGTTCAGCTGGCTGCCTGGGGGGAAAACGCAAAGAGGACGCAAGCTCAGCTGTGCTTGATGTGAGACCACCCTTGAGGTTTGTCTTTTACATTATTGTCTGCCAGTCTCCTGCGCAACTTCTATCTCCACCTGTCGACCTGAAGGCAATCGAGGAGTTAGCCAGGGGCAGTTCTGTGGTAACAAGAAAGACTCTTGGGGGCTGTACGCCTCCTCCCCCTTGGCGTTTCTTGCCTGCATCTGCCGCGCTGCCCCTCGTGCCTCTGCAAAGATGCAGAGGTCGAAGCACGTTGCTGTGCGGTGATGAAATGCTCCCTGAATCAGCCTCTCGAGCCCGGCCCCTCACACCCACCAGGATCCTGGGGTTGCCTCTAGGATCCCTATGGGTGCTCCTGCCACCTTCTTAGACTACCCTCGCCCTCCTAATCCAGGCCCGCTTCTCTGGCTCGTGTCCACCCCTTGATGGGCGTTCCGGGGTCGCAGCGGTCCTCTGCGCCCCTGGGCACTGGCAGCGGGGAGGGAGGCGGGAAGCGGAGTGGGGGGCGTCCCAGGCTTGCGCGCCGCGGTGCTCCACGAGGGATTTGCCGCCTTCAGCTGCAGCAGCTGCAGCGGCGGCGGCGGGAACAGGGGTGGAGAGTGGTGAGGAGGGCCGGAGCCCGGGCCAGGAGGGAGGAAGGGAGGGGAGCCGGGAGGCTGTGCCAGGCGAACCGGAGGGGTGCTCCGCGCTCCCCCGCCCTCCTTCCGGGAGCGAGAATGCAGACTCTGAAACTGGTGCTGCTGGGCTGAGGCGGAGGCAGGGGAGTTGCAGCGCGCGAGGCTCCGTGAGTGTGTCTCCTGCGCGCGGAGAGGCGGGGGGAGGCGGAGGACCAGGAGGAGGAGGAGGGGGAGAATGCCCGGAGCCGCCGCCGCTGCCGCCGCCGCCGCGATGCTCCCGGCTCAGGAGGCTGCCAAGCTGTACCACACCAACTATGTGCGGAACTCGCGGGCCATCGGCGTGCTGTGGGCCATCTTCACCATCTGCTTTGCCATCGTCAACGTGGTGTGCTTCATCCAGCCCTACTGGATAGGCGACGGCGTGGACACCCCGCAAGCCGGCTATTTCGGGCTCTTCCACTACTGCATCGGCAACGGCTTCTCCAGGGAGCTGACCTGCAGGGGCAGCTTCACGGACTTCTCCACGCTGCCCTCGGGCGCCTTCAAAGCCGCCTCCTTCTTTATCGGCCTCTCCATGATGCTCATCATTTCCTGCATCGTTTGCTTTACCCTCTTCTTCTTCTGCAACACGGCCACTGTGTACAAGATATGTGCCTGGATGCAGCTCACCTCTGGTGAGTGCGCGCTCACCTCCGCGGAGGCGGAGGACCCCGGGGCGCCCGAACCGGGGAGGGGCCAGAGTGGGAGGGACGGGGGCTGTGAGCGCCGCTGCGAGCCCAGCCGCCTAATCCGCTCAGGCGTCGAGGTGTGGGGGGGCGGGGGCGGGAGCCCAGCGAGGCCGGAACCCCCGGGGTTCCCCAGCCCCGGCGCTGGCGCCTCGTCCCGGGGCTTTTGTGAGCCTCCCAAGTGTGGGGGACGCCACCCAGAGGGACGCGCCGGAGACAGGGCGGTTGTGGGGCCGAGTCCGCTCAGAACTAAGGTTGGGGGGCGGAGAAGTGGCCGCTTAGAGAGATGAGGCTGGGGGTCCGTGCTGAGGGACCAAGGAGGGACTAACAGGGCGAAGTGAAAAGCGAATTTGGAGAGGTCGTAGTGGAAGGAGCAGCCAGCCTGCCCTGCCCCTTGCTGCTGGGACTATTTCTGCCATTGATCCTGGGAATGGGGGCGAGGGGCGGTGGCTGGAGTGATACTGCTTCTCTGAGTCCCGGGCAGTTATATATGTTTTCTCCTCCATCTGGAGGTGAAGAGATGTTTCTGTTTTGGGTTTCTCCCTTGTAAGAAAAATGTAGCTTAGAACATTCTTTAGCAGTTCCTCAATGTCAAGTCTTCAGTTTGCCTCCTTGTCCGTGCAAAGATCTTTCCATTTCATCTTTAAACAGAGAGAAGTCTTTAGTAAATCAAGATTCCTCAAAATCTCATTTTTGGAAAGTGGCTTTGGGGAAGTGGGCAGAGAGGAGAATCTGTTTCATTAGTATCTCCGCTCACTCTTTGCCTGTGGATGATGTTGTTGCCAGCTGGAAGCTATGAAAGTACTTTTTTACTGTGCATCAAAGTTACTTTTAACCCAGAAAGAATGGGGTACATTTCCTGGTGACTTTGAAGAGTCCTGAAACAAAATTGACTCCTTACTGTACTTCCCGTGATGCCGATTGCCTCTCTGCCAGCCACCTTGGATGCCCTCCCTTCTAAAGTAAAGGGTCCAATGGTCCTGACAACTTTCTGTTCCAACATTGTTGAGATCCTTTTGATTTTATGGATGGTCTGGTTGTAGAAGAACACTGAATATCTTAGGCAGCTAAACTTCTCATTTGCATTTTATTTTATTGTTCTCATTTTTAAGATGTTTCAAGATTTTGTCGTTTATTGTATTCCTGGGAAGGCTTTCTGGGGAGCAGGGATTCAATCCCTGAGTTTACCAGAGTGTTGTAGGATGAGTAAATACTTCAAGGTGCTGGACAATAGCGTTAAGGTTCATAATCCTATACTGTTAGTTCGATAACGAAAGATGAAGCTTGTAGGAGACTACACTTGTGTGGAAGTACTTATTTTGTGTTTTGTCTCGCCTGATTTTGATTTGCCATATATTGTAAAAGTGTGTATGTGAAAAGCAAGAAATAAGCACCAGTGGAGACTCCCTGCTTTACACATACCATTATCGCCCTGAAATGTGAGTTCTGCGTCTCCTTCTGCACCTCCTTCTGCACCCCCATCCCCAACTTTTTGTAGCACCCCCTCACTCTATGTTTTTATATATAATGTTAACATTTATGGCCATTTCAAGCAGAATAACTACGATTTGGAATAAATTCACGTATTATGGCTGTTCTTGACACTTAGCTCTGGTTTGACTTTGAAGAGAAGAGGACACACAAGATGCAGATGCTGTAGAAAAAAATTGACCCTGCACAGCTAATTTTAATTTTTCTAAGTTAAATGACCTATTTAGAGAGGTGATTCAAATTACATCGTTTTTCAAAGGTCTGAAAATACTTTGCAGGTGCTTTCTCAACAACACACTCTTCAATGTTTGATTGTTATGAGGTTTCATACTCCAACCCCCTGCTTTTTTAAAGGACAGAAAGAAAATGATCTTTGAGAAAGAAATACCAGCTTTGAAGTTAATACAAACTGCAACCATTACAAGGTTTATTTTGTTTTTTTTTCCTTTTCTCTTTCTGGAATAGAGCACACAAAGATTGTCTGTCCTGGAGTAGTGAAATATAATGTTGTTCTCAGGCATTTGACATCAATGTTTATCCTGTTTTCCATGTCATGTAAAATGTGGGATAGTTTTTGTACTAAAGATGTAAGGACATTTACTTCATTTTGGAGAAGTCCAGATCCTTAAGTGACATACTTTTTAAAACCTTTATTTGCAATTATTTGGTATTTTATTTCTAGGTAAACTATAGGACATGATTTTGTTCATTAGTGAAGTATATCAATAAAAGAAGAATGGATTCTGATGACAGGTCAAATAAGAATCTGTCACTCATTCACAGATTTTTAAGGAATAACATATAGAAGATATTTCTAAAGAATGTTACATTTAACATGGTTTTCAGGGTTTTTCTAAAAAAAAAATTAAGTCTCATGATACTAACAAAAAAATTAACATAATCTATTGTAAGTTACTTTGAAAGTTTAGTCTAGGCCCGGTGCAGTGGCTCATGCCTGTAATTTCAGTACTTTGGGAGGCTGAGGTGGGTGGATCATTTGAAGTCAGGAGTTCAAAACCAGCCTGGCCAACATGGTGAAACTCCATCTCTACTAAAAATACATAAATTAGCCAGGCATGGTGGTGGGCATCTGTAATCCCAGCTATTTGGGAGGCTGAGGCAGGAGAATCTCTTGAGCTCGGGAGGTGGAGGCTGCAGTGAGCTGAGATTGCACCACTGCACACTAGCCTGGGAAACAGAGTGAGATCCCATCTTAAAAAAAAAAAAAAAAAAAAAAAAAGTTTAGCCTTTAGACTGTTGCTTTTTAATGTTAAGTAGCCTTCTCCTGCCTATTGTTTGCCTGTACCTAGGCTAATCTCAAGTGTAATTTGCTAAATATGAAAGATGAGACCTTAATGTACTATTTGCTTATTAGAGACTGTTTATCCCTCATTGGAAATCAAACTATTCGCTTGTGTATTTAGTTATCTAAGCATTTTTAATATACTAACATCCTGTATGTAGTCAGGTAGAATATAAAATCCTATTTCTTTTTCTTTCTTTTTTTTTTGAGATGGAGTCTCACTCTGTCACCCAGGCTGGAGTGCGGTGGTGCGATCTCGGCTCACTGCAACCTCTGCCTCCTGAGTTCAAGCGATTCTCCTATTTTAGCCTCTTGAGTAGTTAGGGCTACAGGCATATGCCACCACACAAGGCTAATTTTGTGTATTTTTAGTAGAGACAAGGTTTCACCATGTTGGCCAAGCTGGTCTCGAACTCCTGACCTCAAGCAATCCACCTGCCATGGCCTCCCAAAGTGCTGGGATTACAGGCGTGAGCCACCGCGCCTAGCCAAAATCCTATTTCAAGTGATACATTAAGATGATGAAACAGGAGACTTCTTATGATATTACAATATAAAAAGTTATTATTTTTATGATTCTGAACGATGAACCAGAAAAATTATTTATTGGACCTGAAAATGATGTTGCTCATTCATCTAGGTGTGTGAAGCACATTTAATTATCGTGCTGTTATGAACACTTACCCTCTCCTTCCTCACTCTAAGTCTTTATCAAACACAGTAGCGTGAAACTAGGAAGCACAGAATTAGGAGTTAATATATCATACTGTCTTTGGATGTAATCCTGTATGTACAGACCATGTCTTATGTAAAAACTGGAGACATAAAAATAATACATAAAATAAATAATGATAATAAGAGATATAAAACTTTCCTAAATCCGTAGAAAGGCAATTTCTTCAGAAGGAAAAAAAAGAGGCTTTTCTTTCTGTGTGATTTCTCTGACACTAAAAGGAAAGGAGTAGATTTATAATTGGTCAAGCAGGGTAATAAAGTCCAGATTTTTAAAAAATCAGGATGGAAAGGGAATTTTCTTCCACTGGGAACCTGATTTTCTGCTTCTATGTTCTTGTTCTCTTTAAGTCATTTGTTTCCGTTGGTTTCTGAGTCTACTAATAACCACATTTTATAAACCACGTTTTGTTTGTTCTAGTGACTATAAGCCATACCTTGAATTGTTTCCAGAAGCCCATGTGTTCACCATATTAGGCAAAATAAATCTTTTGTTTTCTTTTTCTTTTTTATAAGCTGAAGTATTCAGGTGGAATTTAAGGTTTTGTAGACATCGGTCATGCATTTCTTGGTCAAAGGCAGCAGATGAGGGAAGATACTCGCTTTCATCTGTGGAGATGGGACACCTGATCCAGACTGGATTTTCTTATTAAGGAGAGATGGGGACAGAATGGGTTGTATTCCCCTGATTCCTCATCTGTATCATGCTGAGTGTACCAGCAAGAAGGGCCACCAAGATGGCAAGGCTTTATGGCAAAGCCTGGCTATGGCAAGGGGTAAGGGGTGAATTGTTTAGTCTGTTACCCCTAGCCTCCCAGATTTAGTTCTGCCAAATTCTTTTTACCCCGCTTGCTTTCTTAAATTTTATAACTGTCGTTTAGGTGAGATGAGAATCACCCAAGGTAATCACTGTATTTCTTAGCCTGCAAGAAGAGCCTTTGAAATGTTATACCATCCTATCTTGTGGCACCCTCCTGTTTTCTTATAGATCTCATTAGCATTTGAAATTACAACACATTTCCATGTTTATTTAATTTCTATCTTCTCCACTACACTGAAAGTTCCATAAGGCCTTGCCTGTTTTTCTTTATACAGCATAGAGGTCAAAAGCATGGAAACTGGAGTTAAAAGATGTAAGTTTGAAGCCTGGCTGTGGCACTTATGGACTGTGTGACCTGGGGAATTAATCTTTCTATGCTTTAGTTGCTCATCTGCAAATATGCGTATAATTGTACCTGTCAGGAGACTGTTGCAAAGACTAAATGAGCTAATGTATATACTTGGTGTCTGGTTTATAGTAAGCAGACTCTCTATGAGTGTTGGGTATGGTTGCTGTTGTTGTCTTGCTATTATTACTATATCCTGGCATATAGTAGTATGTGCACATAGTAGCTATTCAACAAATTTTTGTTGAGTTAATTAATTAAAAAAGAATGAATAATTAGGTGAAGAATGAAAGGAAAAAGGACTTTAAATGCCCCATATGTTGGGCTGGGTACAGTGGCTCACACCTGTAATCCCAGCACTTTGGGAGGCCAAGGCGGGCAGATCACCTGAGGTCAGGAGTTCAAGACTAGCCTGGCCAACATGGTGAAACCTTGTCTCTACTAAAAATACAAAAACTAGCCAGGCACGGAGGCGTACACCTGTGATCCCAGCTACTCAGAAGGCTGAGGCAGGCGAATCACTTGAACCCGGGAGGCGGAGGTTACATTGAGCTGAGATCATGCCACTGCACTCCAGACTGGGCAGCAGAGTGAGACTCCATCTCAAAAAGTAATAAAATAAAATAAATTTCCCATATGTTGTGGTGAGAAGTGAATGCTGTGTACTCTGAAAGTCATGATACTCATTTCTCAGTGGTGTGTGGCATCACTAGTAGTGACCACACTGAAAGAACTATTCCTTGTTCTTTGATGACAATGGTTGTGACTTGACACCCTAATTTGTGATGAGCTATTTGCCAAACAGAGGCTTTCTGATGTGTAGGTAATGATCTTTATTACAGCATTGGGAGATAATCGTATCTCAGGCTTCAGCAAATTTTCCCTTACCATTTATTTTCTCATTAAAAATCCCCACGTTATCCAAAATGGAGGCTTTATGTAAAAATGAAGAGATTGGGTTTTCTTTCATAAAGAGCAGGGACTTGTTCTAGGTTAGATTTCCTTATGTACCTTCAGGAGCAATAAAGACAGGAAAAGACATATTTTCCAGGCTTTCCCACTCTTACTTGGCATCAGTGCAGATGTGCTCTTGGACTCCCATGGAGCCGGCCAAGCCCTCTCTGATAGAGTGATTCTGAATGTGCTGAGCTCTGATGGGGTGCTCGGAAGAGGGGACAAAACCGGGATGTACTCAGGTGTAGACTCAAGTGTTCAGGACAATCTTCTGTCCTTACCATTTGGCTGGTGCTGAGCAGTATGAGAAAGTGAGTTCTTGCTCCAAAGTGCTGCTTATGCATCCTAAGTTCAGTGCCATGGAGTGACCCTAAAGAGAGGCTTTTCCTCTACCAGAGCATTTCAAATCTTCTCCCACATGTAGAGGAAAAGATGCGTACTGCTGGAGGGGGCAGTTTTTGTTTTCTAACAACAAAAATAAAAAAAGAATTTTTTTTTTTTTTTTTTTTTTTTTGAGACGGAGTCTTGCTCTGTCACCCAGGCTGGAGTGCAGTGGCCGGATCTCAGCTCACTGCAAGCTCCACCTCCCGGGTTCACGCAAAAAAAGAATTTTTTATTTGCCGAGACAAACTTACAAGAAAGTGATCTGGAATAATTTAGAAACATTTCCCTTATATGTAATGTGACAAGAAATGTGGCAATTGAAGAGATGTCACATATATTAAAATATATTAATGTGATGTCAAAACAAACAGTTTTTATAAAAGTGAGATTTTAAGCAAACATCTGTGAAAAATAACCGGTCCCATATAACCCATACAATATATTGTTAGGAATTTTTTCTTGGTGCAAGGCTGCACATTTAACAACTTTTCCACTATAAAAATATAATAAATTACTTCTATACTTCTGTAAGCAAATACTATAGTAAAAGTCTAACCAGAATGTGCTATCAGAGGCTTAATATGAAAACACCTATTTGGTAAATTTTATTTGGCATGTTGCTACCACCCAGGAAAGAGAATCCAGATGGCTAGGCTAGTATATTGTACTGTAGGTACATACCTCAGAAATCTTTCAAAGGGAGTAAAATGAAAAAAATAAATAAAGAAAGAAAGAACAGAAAAGCATACAGCTAGAGTGCTAGAGTTCCAGTATGTAGCTCAGTGCACTTCTGTGTGTGGTATCAGGAGATAAACTATGGGGAGAGGAGTAGAGAGAATTTTGGATCACATTGGCACAAAGCAAATGACACTCTAGGAGAATTCTACTTTGAGGGCTTGATCTCATGATAACTGGGCTAGTTTTAAAGTGTAATTTCCATAATATATTTGAACTTTAGGAGTCAGCACCAACTTTAATTAATGTGAATTTTCCTTATCGTAATAAATCAACTGGAATTTTTATTTGATATGAGGAAAGATCAAGGAGCTGACCTTTATTCTTTTTTTTTTTTTTTTTTGAGACAAAGTCTCGCTCTGTCACCCAGGCTGGAGTGCGGTGGCGCAATCTTAGCTCACTGCAACCTCCACCTCCCAGGTTCACACCATTCTCCTGCCTCAGCCTCCCGAGTAGCTGGGACTACAGGTGCCCACCACCATGCCCAGCTAATTTTTTTATATTTTTAGTAGAGATGGGGTTTCACCATGTTAGCCAGGACGGTCTCGATCTCCTGACCTCGTGATCTGCCCGCCTTGGACTTCCAGAGTGCTGGGATTACAGGCGTGAGCTACCGTACCCGGCCGACCTTTATTCTTAATAATAAAAAGAAGATAGTAATAATGATGGAGAGCAAGAGGCTGCTTCATATAGCAAATAGTAGATAAGTTATTTGATGACTTAAACATAATGCTGTTATAGTCACTGAGGCATTTGAAAAACAGAAATAATCTCCCTCAGCATCCTAAATGTTTACATAACTAATATCATAATTAAAGACATAAGTGCTCAAATTATGGCGACAGTTCTATGATACTCCCACTGCACAAGATCCTGGTACTATTCATAGTTTAAATTGTCCTAACTATAATCTTGAGTGCATTTCTCACCTTTTTCGGGGGGGAAAAAAAACCCCAGAAAAATAAGTGGTTTGCAGGGGGAAGATAAATACTTTTTCCACCAATATAGACATGAACCATATCTGACTACTATTGGGTAGAATGAAAGAAGAAAGCAAACCTTTTGGAAATAGAGTAGCTGACACAGAATTGCCATACTTGAGTTCTGATATCTTCCCCACCCTAATGAAACCAAGGGCTGCAGCAGGGTAGGGGCTGCTATGTGTGCTCAACAGGAAGAAAGATCCTAAATGATTGTCTGAGTGAAGTTGATCTTCTAATTGCATGAAATTTTAAGATTATGACTTATCAATGAAAGGGCTTAAGTAGAAGGGCAGTGAAAAATAATGAGATAAATGAAAAATAGTTGTAGATCTGAAAAGAGGCCCTAACTCAGAAGCAGACATGCACAACCTAACTAATCAAGGGAGTTTTCCACATTCTTTCCCTGTTGGAGAACAATGGCAGATAGGATTTTGAAGGGGATTCAACTTTAGCTTTCGTACGGAATGCATCACAGACCTGTTTATTTAAGTGTTTGTAGACTCCTTCTGGAAATAGTCTGGAGGGAATGTTTTCTGCATGGCCCTTAGTTGGTTTCAGTGAAGATCAAGAGTGAGGTGCTGCAAAATCAAAATGGGAAATGTGTATTATAACTGACAGAAGGCTCAGTATTAAACAAACAAACAACAACAACAAAAACAGCCAAACAATCCAGCTGTGAAGAATGGCAGGGATAGTGACACCAAAAGTAAATGAAGTATGAATAGTAAAGAGGCAATGAAATTCAAGGTTGGAAAACCTGTGGAATTTTGTAACATCAAATGCCTATTGAATTTGATACAATAAATGGCTTAAAAATGTATTGGCACAGGACAAGCAGAGAGCTAGAATATGTCATATGGTGCAGAGCTGTGTGCAAATTCCAGTTTTTAAGAAAGAAAAATTATGGCTTTACCCCCAATCAAGGAATTATAATAGACTCTAAAATAAAGCTATTTAAAGGGAGAGATACTAGATGTATGGCAGGTGGAAATAAGGAGAAAGGTTAAAATAAGGCAATGTAAGAAAGAATAGGCCATTGTAAAATTTGATGAAAAGCATTTCTATAGTTTCTCTTTGAAAACCTAGTTATAAATTGTGAGTTTAAATTGATTTCTGTAGTATAATGCCTTTAATGGGGAAAGGGTACTTACAGTGAACATTTGGGTAAATACATTTACAGAACATTTTAAGAACATGTATAATTACAAACTAGACTAATTGAATTCATCCAAAATTCAAATGATTAATAGCCAGCGATATTGTGGATCTGTGTGATGCCAAATGTGAGTTAACTGAGTATCTACATTTTAACCAGTTGACTGGACAAAACATAGTACTGACCACTTGACATGTTATAAAAACCTTCATAGAGAAAGGAATGCTCTATTGTAGTGTTTTAAAAACCATGGTTGATGACCTTTCAATGGTCATAGTATCAGTTCGTAGATAATCAACATTAGAACTTGGATTAAAACAGAGTAGAAAATACTAATGCAAGGCATATAAAAAGGGTCTTATGAAACTTTTATTTTCTAAAAACATTTATATATTTACACACGTGTGTGGACTAGGTTGCGACGTAAAATGTATTACTTACTGTAGGCTGTAGTCACAATGTTTGAACAATACTGTTCCAGAGAAAAGATGATTTAGTGTGAATTTAGGAAAATAATCATCTCTTCTTTGGAAAATTGTGGAAGATTTATACAAGTTATTCATAGCTAAATTTGTATTAGAAGCTAGATTACATAAAACATACTTAAGCAATTTGAGACTTTTTTCCTTTGGTTTTATTTTCTCACCTCCATTTATGACTTTTATTGCTAATGTATCCCCAATTAAATTGTGGGTTGATTGAAAGTTAGACTTATTTTTAATCAAAATCCAGATGTGATTTGATTGACCCTTTGTGCTATAAAAAATGACATGGCCCACCTCTGAGAAACAATATGGTTTAAAAACCATTTAACAAAATTATTTAACCTTGTGTCAAGTAGATATAGACTCATAGGCTTTTGAATGTTGGACTGATATTAAAAATCATTTAACATAATCTTCTCATTTTCTTGATTAAGAAATAATAATGGCCGGGCGTGGTGGCTCACACTTGTAATCTCAGCACTTTGGGAGGCCAAGGTGGGTGGATCGCCTTAGGTCAGGTGTTCAAGACCAGCCTGACCAACATGGTGAAACCTGTCTCTACTAAAAATACAAAAATTAGTCAGGCGTGATGGCAGGTGCCTGTAATCCCAGCTACTCGGGAGGCTGAGGTAGGAGAATCGCTTGAATCCAGGAGGTGGAGGTTGCAGTGAGACAAGATGTTGCCATTGCACTTCACCCTGGGCAACAAGAGCAAAACTGCATCTTAAAAAAAAAAAAAAAGAAGAAGAAAAGAAATAATGGTAAATACTAACTATTGAGCAACTACCACTTGCAAAAACCTTTAGTTTAACCCTCACAACAATCCTACAAGGTTTATATTATTATACCCATTTTGCAGATGAAGAAATTGAGGCTTAAAAAATTACTCAAAAGAACTTGTTCAAGGTCATAGAGACAATAAGTGGTTTGAGCCAAAATCAGACTCTTTCCCTGGCCTACAGCATGTTTCCACTAAGTCTGAGAGAAATTCAGAGTCTTGCCAAAAGAATACCTTGGAAAAATTGAGATCAACACGCATCTGATTCCCACTGCAGTTCCATTCTACCACTTTCTTTTGCCACCCAATGTAACGTCCATTTGTTTAGTGTAAGTCTTCAATATGCATTTTCACCATTCTGTATCACCATGCAAGGAAGGAGCTGCTCTTTACAGGGGAAATAATTATGTATTTACCAGAATTTCCTCTTCAAGCGTACTTATGTGTGATGAGCCAGCCTTCATACCATCCTTTTCATTTCTATAACCTAGAGTCTGCAGTGGTTCTTTTCCCCTAATGCCCCCTTGGTTACACCTCTGAGATTATTGCCATTAGTCTTAGACTGTGAATTCCTACAGGACTAGAGCAGCATCCACATTATTGGCTCTATGTCATCCAGTTTTGCCCTAAATTAAATGCAGAGATGTTCTTAATAGATTTACTTATTGATGGTGGTGGTGAAGATGGACAGAGTTGCTAAGGCATAGACACAGTTCCAGAGAAGGTAATAATAGACTTGAGCAGTTTCTGAGGGGATCAGGGTGAGGAAGGGAAGCTAGTGTGTGGTCAATATTTGCATCTTGACCTGTCATCTTATTGGCTGGATGACTTTGGGTAAGTCATCTAACTATTTTTGACTTTTCATTTTCTTGACTTAATTTTTCTAAGGCTTATACAATTCTATTCCAGATTTTTAAAAAAGGAGATTGCAAGTTATAGACATTTAAGAAATAACATCTGCTAACCAAATGTTGCTGTGTATTTACCAAGAAAGTAAATGTTAGGCAAACCATCAAGGATAGAGTGAAATTAAAGCAGAAAGAAAATAAAGAAAAACTAGAAAGACAAGTAGGCATCTAAAGTTAAATTTTCTCAGTCTAATGAAACTTTAAATAAAATCTCTTTTCTTTATCCCTAGGATTATTGAATTAATGCACATGAAACACTTAAAATTGTACCTAGAATATAGTAAGCACTCAAAAAATGTTAGCTATGATTACTGTTACTACTACTACTACTACTACTACTACTACTACTACTACTACTACTAAAGAGATCAGGGCCAGAGGCATGGTTACTGTTTACAGAATTTAGTAAACAGAAAAAATTGAACTTACAATATACTACCTAATGAAGGCAATTGAGTAGCACAATTTGTGTATGCTGGATCTACTTTGTTTTGAGATTAAGAAAATGGTTACGAGCATTTTTAGTAAACTGCACGGTGTTATAAAAATGCTATTGTGATCCTTGAATTGTATGCATTACTAACAAAACAACAGGTTCAGTTAAGAGTTTAATTTTGTGTTAACAGGACTAGCTCTTCCATTTTATTTGTCTGGAGTAATGACTCAAAATAATAGGAATGTATTTTGGAGATCATTTTTAACTGTTTGATAACTGCAACTAAACAAACTTAAAAAAAGGAAGCCATGTTTTGAGGAATGCATGGCAAGACAGTTTTTTAATTGTGTTAAGACCTGAACATTTAGTCATTCTTACTAAGTTCCTCCAAATGATAGAGAAATATTATCAGCTGTTACCCAAATTATTTCCTCTTCACAGTTATCGAAAGCAAAATTGAATATTCTCCATCTCTAATAACATCAGGAACAAATTAGAAATAGCATTTTCCTCTGCTATTCAAAATGTAACTATAATACATTGAAAATTAGGTTTCTCAATCCCTTATCTGTGAATCTTTATTGTTTTCCTAAGCAAAGAAGGTAGTGATTTAAAATTTTCAGATTTATGCTCAAATGAAGATTACGTCGTTCTGTTTTCATTAACATGTTAAGTCCTTGTATTTCTTTAGCTTTTCTAAAGAAAGTTAAAAAGCAGCAACAACATTGCTTCTTATAAATGTTTCAAAGTCATTGGTTTTAAAGTCATCAGTTTATTATAAAATCAGACTATCAAGTTTGCTGTGACTACATCTATGACTATGATACAAACTACTGGATTAAACAATCAGCAAAGGAACATTCTCTGCTTTACATATTCATCCAAATTCCTTTTGTGGTGACTATTTAGAGCTGATTTTGACAAGAGAACTTACTAAATAAGCTTGTTCGACCAGATTGTTTTTGGAGATGCCAGTGAGCATCACTGAGCAGTCTTGAAGTCCATGGTGAATAGTTCTGCTCTTCCAGACCTCTCAGTCTTTGGAAGGGCTTTCCAGTAAGATGAGCTAGGATGGGGAAATGGGTCAGGATCCACCAGCCCCAGTTCACTTTGCTGAAGACCCCTCCATTGTTGGCAGGATGGGCTCTAGAGGGAGCTCCAGCCCTGTCATCTTGTACTTCTCAGAACTTTGCCTTTTACAGGGTCAGGTCCAGAGTCATTTTTCCCCCTGACACTGCCCGTAGGATGATATTCTAGAGGACGGAGGGTGGAGGATAAAATATGAAGGTTGAAAAAGAATAAGAAAAAGGATTTATCAAAAAACAGAGTAGAAGAGAAAACTCCTTTACCTACAAGGGAAAAGCCAGCTCCTCCTGAATATTTCTGCAGCCCCTTGCCTTAATATAAAATGCTTTGAAATCCCTCTCTATAATTCATCTGACCTTTGAAGAAGCTGCTGTGACATCCAGTGGCCTCGTTTTTTGGAGAACTCATTGGCATGGTCATCCCCGTCAGGACATTTTGGTTGTTGTTTCTTAGACTGGAGATGGATGCATGGGAATGACTTGAGCAGGTCCCTGGATAATTCAAAAGAAATTGAGGAATGCAGAACTGTAAGATTCTAAACAGCCATTTGGTCTTGGTGGTCATGAGCTATGCATTATAGTTATGTCTCTGCAGGTGCCTGAACTTGTTTTGAAAATTTAAAAAGTAGGATTGGAAATTCCATTTCTTGGGAAACTTTAGGGACTTTTCAGAATTTAAAAAATAATGTTTAAGGTAACTCAGAACATGGACCGCAGTCATAGGCAAACAATGCTTCACAAAATAAGAATGAAAAACTGGGCACCTAATTTAATTACCGGTTCCTACCTACATATTCCAGTCTCCATTTCCTTAAATAAAACAAAAGAAAAGGAAAGGAATGAGTTCCTGTTATACCCACAAATAGCATTATCCACTGAACACTACTCAAAGAAGACACAAATTCTCAAGCTGGTTCCTATTTTATCTCTTTAGGAAACTGAAGTGTAGAAAGTTCTTTAGAGGAAAATTTTCCAAAAGCACACTTCCCTTCTCTAAATCAATACTTTTTTCCATCTTATACTCAGAGAGCATTCTTTTTAATCCTCACCAGAATTTTCCCTCATTAGCCCCAATGCCCTGCTATGGCCCCAGTACCCACTAAAGTGTCTGTGGGTGAACAAACCAAGTAGAACATTTGAAACTGTACTGATAGTGCAATTTAATTCAGCATGCTAGCATTACTGTGGGAATGCTTAGAATGTTTTGGCCACACGTAGTGTGCAGAGAACAAAGGAGAAAATTCTACAATCAATATGAGTTTGCATTTCATAAGGGCTGTTCCCTTCTTTTGCATATTATTAAAGAATTTATTTATTTTTTTGCAAAGTCTCTAGAAAGCCAACCAAATGATTGTGAGAGGTGGTCCCTATACACTAAAGTTTTAATTATAATAGAGCTATTCAAGAAATGGAATAAGTCTCACTTATAATTCTTCATCTCCAACTCTCATGATGCCATGAGCAGTTCATTTGAAATTTTTCCCCAAATGTGTTAAAGTATTATCCAAGTTTAGTGTAGAAATATGATTTATAAGAAGCCAAAGGCTGGGTGTGGTGACTCACGCCTGTAATCCCAGCACTTTGGGTGGCTGAGGAGGGCAGATCATAAGGTCAGGAGTTCGAGACCAGCCTGGCCAACATAGTGAAACCCAGTCTCTACTAAAAATACAAAAATTAGCCGGGCATAGTGGCACATGCCTGTAGTCCCAGCTACTTGGGAGGCTGAGGCAGGAGAATCGTTTGAACCCGTGAGGTGGAGGTTGAGCTGAGCCGAGATCACACCACTGCATGCCAGCCTGGGCGACAGAGCGACACTGCGTCTCAAAAAAAAAAAAAAAGCCAAGCTTGAATTTATACAATGAAAGAGAAGGTGATTTAAATACCTATTGTAGTTATAAATGTTATTTAGCCTAGCCATTCAGTTTGGTTTTGTCTCACACTTGCAAAATGAACCATTGTTTCACTTCATCTGCCTCATGTTATAAATAATATATTTTACATTTGTGTGTGTGTGTGTGTGTGTGTGTGTGGTTTACAAAAACCATACTAAAGCGACCATTTGTATACCTGCTGCCCACTCCCCTGATTACATCCCCTCTCACCCAGAAGTAGCCACTTTCTTGAGTCTTGAGTTTCGCGTTTATTACCTTACATTTTCTTATAGCTTTATCACTGATGTACACATTCCTTCGTAGCATATTGTTTAATTTTGTCTGTTTCTGTTTTTAACTGAAATGCTTTTAATATTTCACCATTTAGAATGACATATGCTGTAGAGTTTTATTTTTGCAAATACTAATTAGGTTAAAGAAGCTCCCTTATATTCCTACATTGATAAGTTTTTAAATTGTGAATGTAAGTTGAATTTTATTGAATGCATTTCTTGCATCTGTTGAAATGATCAAATTACTTTTCCAAATTAATATATAGTGACAAGATAATTATAATTCTGGATTTTCTAATGTTGGAGTAATTGTGCATTTAAAAATGAAACCAAATTTGCCATATATCATGAGATTGTATTGCTAATATTTTGTATATTATTTTTGTTTTTAATTTTTTTATTTCAGTAGCTTTTGGGGTACAAGTGGTTGTTGGTAACCTGGATGAATGGTATAGGGGTGAAATCTGAGATTTTAGAGCACCTGTAGCCCGAGTTGTCTACATTGTGCCCAATGTGTAGTTTTTAAATCCCCAAGAAGGGGGAGATTCACCCTCTCCCTTCTGAATCTCCAAAGACCATCATATCACTCTGTTTGCCTTTACATAGCCATGAAAACATACGGTATTTGGTTTTCCATTTCTGAGTTACTTCACTTAGAATAATGGCCTCCAGCTTCATCCAAGTTGCTGCAAAAGACATTATTTTGTTCTTTTTTATGGCTGAATAGTATTCCACACTGTATATATGCCACATTTTCTTCAGCCACGCATAAATTGATAGGCACTTAGGCTGGTTCCATAGCTTTGCAATTGTGAATTGTGCTACAATAAACATATGCATGCAAGTGCCTTTTTGGTATAATGACTTATTTTCCTTTGGATAGCTACCCAGTAATGGGATTGCTGGATCAAATGGTAGATCTACTTTATAATTTTTTAAAGTATTTTCATGAGTAAAGTTGGTCTTTTTTTGTTTCCTTTGTCATACTGTCTTTACCTAGTTTGGATAAGAGTGTTATATAAGATTCATGAAAGTTGAGAAGTCTCTCTCTTTTTCTGTCTTTGAGAAAAAATTTTGTGTATGAATCAAATGATCTGTTTTTGGAATGTTTAATAGAATTATCACATAAAACTGAGCCTTATGTTTCTTTATGGAAGGATTTTTATACTACTATTACATTTCTTTAATTGTTATAGAATCATCTAAGCTTTTTATTTCATCTTGAGTCAGTTTGTAAAGATATATTTTCCTAAAAATTTGTCCAATTATTTTATCTAAAATTTCAAATTTGTTGGCATACAGCTACTCCTAATATATTCACGTAATAGTATAAGGGTTGCTTGTGTATTCTCTATTTTCTTTAGCTCAGTGTTGCCAAAGTTTTGTTATCGTCTTTTTAAAAGAACCAGCTTTAACTTTGTTGATTTTCTCCATTGCATTCTTCTGTCCTATAGCATTCATTTTTGCTTTTTAAAATATTTCCATTTTCTATTTTCTTTGGGTTTGTTCTCTTGTTCCTTTTCTAACTTTTTAATTTGGTTACCAAGTTTGTTAATTTTTAGCCACTACAACTTTTATGGGAAAACAACCCATAAAATAGGTTGTCTATGCTGAGATTTTTGAAAAGGTTATTATTATAAGTTTGGAGCAGGAATTGCCTGCAACCATTATAAGCATCATATAAAATGACAAAATTCTATGTTCATTATAAAAAGCTCAAGTTACTTGTTAAAATATTTACAAGTATTTCTGTGGCATGGTTTATACAAATTACATATACTTGATATTGAAGTTATATTCAATATATTTTTAATATTTAGTACTTTATATTCAATTTTTTCTTATGTTACATGATGTAAATATAATGAATGGCTTTACAAAGTTACATTTAGCATAATAGATGATGCTCCCAGATACCTTCCCATTTATTCTAGCAATTGCTATTGTACTAGTATCATTTTCTATGATATGAAAAAGCTGAGAAAAAACTCTTTACCACTAGTGGTCAGTTGATGCCCCCATGTTAATGTCAGCTTTAGTGCTCCATTACATCTTTGGATTTTTGCTCTGTCTTTTTTCTTACTTCTAATAATGTCTTACTTTACTATAATCTCAGTCATACATGCTTTTTAAAGTTTTGAATTTTTATTCCTTTTTTTTTTTTTTTTTTTAGACAGAATCTTGTTCTGTTGCTTAGACTGGAGTGCAGTGGTGCAATCTCCGCTCACTGCAACAGCTACCTCCCGGATTCAAGCAATTCTTCTGTGTCAGCCTCCTGAGTAGCTGGGACTACAGGCACGTGCTACCATGCCTGGGTAATTTTTGCATTTTTAGTAGAGACAGGGTTTTTTCATGTTGGCCAGGCTGGTCTCAAACTCCTGACCTCAAGTGATCCACCCACCTTGGCCTCCCAAAGTGTTATTCCGTATTTTTAAGTGTTCTAGTTGTCAGGGTTTTTTGGGCATCTGTTCTGCTGTATTGTCCAAAATGTAAGTTCCATGAATAATAGTCTATTGCCTTTGCTTAGCTCTGTGGCCACATGAACTCCAAACATCAAAGTGCCAAGTCACCACTTTGGGTCATTGCTCGATGGGGAACAGGATGAGAGAAATGGAGACAGATGCATGCAAAGTAATTGTAGTTTCTGAACTGACTACTTAAAACTCATGAATCTCTCATACTGGGTTAACATCATGGTTTTCTGAGATAAACTATATTAGGAGCAAAGGAGTGAAGGTCTCCACTTCCAGTGACATACGTATGTAGTGTAGTTGATTTCTTTTAGTTCTCCTATAAAAATAAAAATACCAAATGAAATAATAGAAATACTGTAATTGGATTCTCACTCCTGTTCTTCTTGCACTCATTCATTTATCCTTCCCTGTTGCATTCCTTTTATGTGTATTAGAGGAGATATGAAGACTAACACACTTTCTAATGTTGAGGATTTCTTCAGGATTAGTTTTCTTCATAAGACTGGAAATAATTTTGCATTACCAGGAAGAAAACTATGGCGGCCATTATACCATACTAGATAAGTGCATAAGTTCCAAAGCCAGAACATCTGGGTTTGTGCGGTGGATACTTCTTTTACAGGGTAATTGTATGACCTTAGACCACTTCCTTAGCCTACCTGTGCCTCAGTTTCCTCATCTGTAAAATGAGGATTAAAAATAGTACCTATCTCAGATCTGGTACACAGAAAACATTGATAAACATTAGGTATTAGTATCACCATCATCACCGTCTTATCATCACTCTAGAAAGGTAGTCCCAGAAAGAACAAGAAGTATAAAGGACCGGCAGATTGCTCTTCTATAAAAACTCCATGTGACCTGTTTTATTTCTTTTTTAATCTAGAAAAAAAAATCATGCACATTTTGGTGTTGCCAAGCCATTGCTACCCCATTATTTATTGAGAAAGGTCAATCCTTTCCATACCAGGCCTTTCTAGGGATTTGGTAATAGTGAGGGGAGAACAGAACAAGGTATGAAACTTTCCAGGGGTGCGTCCCCTTTTAACCCTCTTTTTGGAGTTAGGAATTGGGGTGCTGTAGAATGATATCATTGAGGCTCAGGCGAAGGGTTGCAAGGAGCTGTAATGGCTCCTTGTAGCCTGTTTACTGGAAGCTTCCTAAGGACAGGGACCAGGCTGTTTTACTCTCCACTGTAGTTTAGTGCCTAGGTTGCTTGTTATTGAGAGTTTGCCTTCTTTTCTAGCTGGGCGCAGTGGCTCATGCCTGTAATCCCTTGGGAGGCAAAGGCAGGTGGATCACATGAGGTCAGAAGTTCGAGACCAGCCTGGCCAACATGGCGAAACCCCATCTCTACTAAAAATACAAAAATTAGTCAGGTATGGTGGCAGGCGCCTGTAGTCCCAGTTACTCGAGAGGCTGAGGCAGGAGAATCACTTGAACCCGTGGAGGTGGAGGTGGAGGTTGCAGTGAGCCGAGATCACCCATTGCACTCCAGCCTGGGCGACAAGAGAGAAACTCCATCTTTAAAAAAAAAAAAAAAAAATTGCCTTGTTTTCTAATACACGAAACTGATGTCACAATCCAAAGCTTTCTATTAGAAACTGGTATAAAGACAATTTCTCAGCTCTTTTTAGAGAAAGGGTTAATATACTGATTTTTCCCACAGAGTCAGTGCAATGGGAGATCGTATCATTTTTATGTGATCTAAGCTTTATTTAACAGAACAGATTTGGCGGGGCTCAGTGTGTCATGCCTGTAATCCCAGAACTTTGGAAGACTGAAGTGGGTAGATCACAAGGTTAAGAGATCAAGACCATCCTGGCCAACATGGTGAAACCCCATCTCTACTAAAAATACAAAAATTAGCTCGGCATGGTGGCACACACCTGTGATCCCAGCTATTGGAGGCTGAGGTAGGAGAATCACTTGAACCCAGGAGGCAGAGGTTGCAGTGAGCTGGGATCACCCACTGCACTCCAGCCTGGGCGACAAGAGTGAAACTCCATCTCAAAAAGAGAAAACAGATTCAATTTTTATTTCAAGATTAAAAGCAATGAACTATGAAACAAACTTGTTTATGCTTTAACATCTTGTGTATTAAATATGGAATGACACATACTCTAAATGGCTCACCTTGACTAGGGAAATTTGGCACTGAAAAAAGATTCTCTGTTAAAATCAGATATGTAGGTCCTATGGTTCGTATTGTTTGACCTTAACACAAAGAAGAAAAACATTATAGAGCCAAGTAAACACTAACACATTGGAGAATAAACCTTGTTTTTAAACAGATAGTTTTCCAAAAGAAATTCTTTTCATTCTCAGCCTTCAAGGTAACTATAAAATCTGAAAGCTGAGCAAGGTGGGAAGATCTAGAGGACAAAAGAAAAAGACAAAAAGACACTGCAGTATAGTTCAAGATGCTAAACAGATGAGACTGGCACATGTCAGAAGCAGCAGTGACCTTGTGCGCTTCTTACCATCCCTGCTCCATTTAGACATTTATACAATGGTTGCAAGAGGAAGACTGATCAGGCAAAGTCTAATCAGGGAGCTGAAGAACTTTATTCTCCTCGTCCTCCTTCTACCACTCTTCTCCTTTTTCTCCTTTGCCTCCTCCTTTTCCTTCCATCCTCCTCCCTCTCTTCTCCTCCTTCTCTTCTTCACAAATCTGGCTTGAAGTTAAAATTCTCTGGGAAGACAAAAATGCATGACATTTATAAATGAAAAAAAAACCTATATAGGTAGAGAAAGAACATTTTACTTAGAAGCTAACAAAAAGACAATATGAGATAATAAAAAATTAATTCAAGTCTCCTTCAAAATATAGCAGCATCAATTTGCTGCTTTGCAGAGCAATAATAAAGTGGTGTCCTAAGAGATATTAATAATTGTTTTTTCTTATAAAATAATTGTTTTACCTTTTCCACTGTTGTGAGGGTTTTTAAAAAAAATAAACCCCAAGAAATAAGAAAAATGTGTAGAATCTTGAGTGCAGTTGTAAAGTAGATATTGAAAGCTAGAGAAAAGTGTTGGGAAATGAATTATTCTGTATAATAAACCCCAGACATACAAGGGAGCCCTTTTATGATATTGCTCAGATACATTGTTCACAAGGTTTCTTTAAGAAGATGCTCATTGCCTTTGATTTTGAAATGACTTTGTGATGTCTGGCTGCTATGGTAACTGCTATTTTATTAAAAAGTAGCATTTATAGCATTAGGAGAAATACCTAATGTAGATGACGGGTTGATGGGTGCAGCAAACCACCATGGCACGTGTATACCTATGTAACAGACCTGCACATTCTGCACATGTATCCAAGAACTTAAAGTATAATTTTAAAAAAGTAACATTTAAATCTAAAATTTCTAACTTTTTGACACACCATTCTAGAGTTCCTTTACACTTACCCCACTTTCCAACTTACCACATATTTGCTATAACCTTACTTTTTGGAAATGCCTTTATTTCCTTATTTTTTAATATGTTAGATTGGTATCATTGTCATGTTTGAGTAAAGATTTAGTGTTATTGCAAAGCTACTTCCTTTTGCTCACAATAGTGCTATTTGCTGACAGCTTTCCTTATACCAAGTACTATTCTAGTGCTCTACATATTATCTCATTTAATCCTTACAACAATAATATGAGGGGTATTATTATTATTATTCCCATTTAACTGACAAGGAAATGGAGGCACAGAGAGATTAGGAAATATTTCCCAGGATCATACAGCTACAACTGTCCAGTATAGTAGCCTGTAGCCACATGTGGCTACTTAAATTTAAATTTAAATGAAATGAAATTAAAAGTTCCTTGTCTTAGTTACACTAGCCACACTTCAAATTCTCAATTAGTCTATGGGACTAGTCGCTACTGTATCAGTGGGTGTAGAACAGATTGTCTCTATCATTGTAGCAAATTCTGTTGGACAGAACTGTTAGAGAAGCAATGAAGCCAGTCATAAACCTAGCGGATTTGGCAGTTTCAAAGTCTAGACTTGTAACTACTGTGCTGAACTGTCTTTTTCTCCCTTCCATAAGAAATAAAGGGACTAGTGTAGACAGTCTATGAGTTGATGTTAACCAGAAGTGGATAAAGGGCAACACTGATGAATAGAGACTGAAAGGGAGATTCATTTATTCATTCCACAAATGTTTATTGAGCCTCTGCAGAGTGATCAGCTGTTCTAGATGCTATTGATACAGCAGTGAACTAAACAGATGGCTTCTGTGACCTCACAAAGTTTACATACCACTGGGGGCTGGCAGATACAAACAAGTAATTAACTATATAATCTATCAGGTGATCATAAATACTATGGAGAGAGAAAAACAGGGTAAGGGTGTTAGGGAGTGCTGATGAAAATGTCTCTTTGGCCAGGCACAGTGGCTCACACCTTTAATCCTAGCACTTTGGGAGGCCAAGGTGGGTGGATCACCTGAGGTCAGGAGTTCGAGACCAGCCTGGCCAACATGGTGAAACCCCATCTATACTAAAAATACAAACATTAACTGGGAGTGGTGGCTCACGCCTGTAGTCCCAACTACTTGAGAGGCTGAGGCAGGAGAATTGCTTGAACCCGGGAGGCAAAGGTTGCAGTGAGCTGAGATTGTACTATTGCACTCCAGCCTGGGCAACAGAGCAAGACTCCCTCTCAAGAAAAAAAAAAAAAAAAAAGAGGAAAGAAATTGACAAGACACCATTTAAGAAGTGACTTGAGAGAAGAAAGTGAAAGAGGAGAATTCCAGGCAATGGGAAGGGAACATGCAGAGGCCCCAAAGCAGAGATCAATGAGTCCGGTTAACGTGGTTAGTACCATGTAAATTGGCAGCCATCTAGAGAAATCCCTTCTCTTCCAGATCATCATACCTTATGTATTTAGGCTTCTTCACCTTGAGTCTGATGTTACCTTTCTTCCCTGGTTCTATTACATCTGCCTTTGAAAGTCAATAGAGCCCATTTCACTTCTCTGATAAAATATATATTTTTTAGTTTGCCAACTTTGGAACACAAAGCAAATCTTAGCACTCTTCTATGATTAACCTTGACTTCAAGGGATTGCAGGATCATATTGTTTGAAAAGTTTTTCTACTTGTCATGGGCTCCTTCCTCTAATAAACAGAAACCAGCCTCCTAGACCAGAAGTTACTATATGTAAAACCAGGCTGATAAAATTATTTTTCAGGAGAAAATTAAGATGGAAGGAGACTAAATCATAGTTTAAAATTTTACTTCTAGACTCAAGTAATAGCCTTAGAAGCTTCATTTTTTATTGTTAATAGTTTGGCCAAACGTAGAAAACAAATCCTAAGTGTTTGAGCAAATTTACAGTTTTCAAGATGGCAACACATTGACGTTCTATAAGGATAAATTCAACCTCTCATATGCCAAGTATTAGGAAAGATTTTATTCTTATACCTAGGAATTTCCATAGCACCCTCCTGTCCTGACCATCAGCTGTGCTTCTCTTGGTCTCTACATCCTGTTACATCCAAGCCCATCCCTTTTTCTCTCTGTTAAGACCCTAATACAACTAGGCCAGGGGCAGTGGCTTATGCCTGTAACCCCAAAGTTTGGGAGGTCATAGCAGGAGGACTGCTTGAGGCCAGGAGTTTGAAACCAACCCAGGCAACATAAGGAGACCCATCTCTACAAAAAATAAACAAACAAATAAATAAATAATTAGCTGAGCTGGGGCAGGAGGATCCCTTGAGCTCAGAAGTTGGAGGCTGTAGTGAGCTATGATCTCACCACCGCACTGCAGCTTGGATTACAGAGCGAGGCCCTGTATAAAAAAAAAAAAAAAAAAATCTAGTACAACTAGATCATTATTCCCTTCTCTAAATTGCAAAAAGAAAATGAATAATATATGTAAATTATTACTATTATATTTATATTTTAATCATAGAAAATGAATAATATATGTAAATTATTACTATTATATTTATATTTTAAGTGTTTTACATATGAAGTACTTTTACATGTAAAATCCTTAGAATACTACCAAGTAAGTAATAAGAACTTCATAAATATTAGCTATTATCATTATTATTCTCAGCACTCTAACCACTTTCTCTGCTTTATTAAAGCAGATCTTTATTAGATGCCTTAATAGATGCTTCAAGGCATCCAATCTACCTTCCTGCAGCTGCCTTTATCTTCCAACCCCACCCCTGTGTCCTACACTGCTCATGTACAATGCATGTCCCCTTTGATGAGCACTGCTTCTCCTCATCTTCCTAATGTACCCTGCAAATTGGAATTCCTGACTCTGAATCATGTAGTAGGCACTACTGAGATTTCACCTGTTTACCACAAGCATTTTATAATCTAAAGGAAAGATCTCAACGCGGAGAACAAAATGTCTGTTTCTCCAGGGGTAGAGGTCTCTCCACACTTTTCCCTCAGTGCAGGGCAGTTCACGTGGCCTCACTTCTACCTCTGCAGCCAAGAGTTCTGGGTTCCAGGGATGTGGGCAGGATCCAGGTATAACCATGAGTTCCTGGCTGCTCTTTCAGTAACAGTTGGGGCTTCCCAACTCCATTTAAAAACAGTCTAGAAAATCTCGAAGGTTGGCAGCTGAGATAGAGTGAGTTTCCAAGTGCGTTGGGTAAGTGCCTGATTTCAGTGGGGAGCCTATAAGGGCTACCCAGAAAGGCGATTATCCCTCTGCAGTTCTGGATGCCTCCCAGAGGCTCCTAAGAGATTAAAATTTACTGATTTTTGTTTGCAATGTATGTAAAAGGAAGCACTGAAGCCCCTACATGTTCATGAAACCAGACATTTTATTCATTTTATGCTACAAACGAACAACAGCAGCAAAAAGCCAGCATATCATGAGCCAGACAATGGAGAAGTGTAAGATATTTGGCAGCTTTTAATGTTGGAAAAATTCATGTATTAAAACTACCTGTGCTTATAGGCAACTGCATGGAACAGGAGTAAATTAGGGTGCACCATGTTGCTGAGGTGTGATGTCAGATGAGACCACATGAGGATGGTAATGTATCTGAGGGACCACAATTTTCTCAAAATATCTTAACATTCTGTCATTGAATCACATTAGTCTTTTTATATTTATGTTTCCTCAGGCCTTGGTTTGGGCCTGTGTTCTTGAAAGACACAATGATAAATTATTCATTTGTATATAAATAAAGGCAGCAGATTCTGGATGGAAGAAGTATTTGCAGAGTGAAAGTAATTCCTGTAAGATAAAGGGTGATACTGAATTATGGCACCTTATTTTCTTCATCAATGCCCTGTTAACCTGAAGTTAAATAAGCTATGGGCATTAGAGCCTAATAGGGAGGGAAGGATGTGCTTCAAACTGGTGAGCAGAACCTGCATAAACTCTGAGTGATATTAGCCATTTCTATTTAAGGAGCCTTGGGATATACCAGTGTAGTTCTGGGCACTTTATACACAGTGCCTTTGATTTTCTTAACCCTCTTTCAGTGTTGATTTTCCTTTTTGCTGATGATGTAGCCGAAGCTCAGAAAGGTTATGTGACTTGTCCAGAGCCTACCTGGTAAGTGGAAAAGCAAGTTTCAGTTCCATGTCTCTCTCTTCCTTTATATATATATATATATATGTTTTAGTTAGTTCCTTTTATTCTTATTTCCTCATTTCCCACTCTCATTGGCTTCCTCACCACTGACAAACCATTATTATAAGTCTGATATGTATCCTTTTGTTTGTATGGATTCTTGTAAAAAAAAATCTCTATTGTGTTCCTCCATTTTTAATTTCAGTAAATGGTATTCTGCTATAGATTTATTTCTCTTGTTGTTATCCATTTGTTTATTTTTAAACTGTTTCCACACAGTGCTAGGTTTTGAAGCTCCACCCACGTGACTGTATGTACCTCTGGCTTGTTATTGCTGATGACTGCACAGTACTCCAGAGTTGCGTCCACCACATTTCCGCCCTGTCCATTGCCCTGGCAACAGATGCCCAGATTGCCCCTAGATTTCCACCACACCAGATAACCGGGAAGTGGACATCTTGTACACATTCTTTGATGAGTCTATGTGGGATTGTTTGGGAATTGCTGGACCATAGGGCACACATATGTTGACTTGGACCACATTGGGCCAGTTCGTTGCTGTCCAGCCTGGCTGCTCCAGCCCCCACGCATCTGCCAGCAGTGCAGAGCAGTCTTGCATCCCCTCATCCCAACTGGCGCTTCCAGTTTTCTCATTTTTCTAATTTTCTAATTTTGGCCAGTCTGATTGTATAAAGTGATATTTCATTGTTTTAATTTGCATTTCTCTAAATTATTAATGACTTTGAAAATTATCTCTTCATATGCTTGTTAGTTGAACTTTTTCTACTGCTACCCTGTTGTCCAGTTCAGGAGATGAAGGTCATGGTCAGGATCGTGACCATCTCTCTAGACTAGCATTGTTCATCTAAAATATAATGCCACCCACATATGTAATTGCACAATTTCTAGTAGCCACATTAAAAACGGTAAAAGGAGATAAGTGAAATCAATTTTAATAATATATCTTAACTCAATATATCTAAAATACAGTAATTTCTACATATAACCAATATAAAAATTATCAGTGAAATATTTTATATTCTTTTTGTACTGTCTTTCAAATCTTGTGTATATTTAACAATGAAAACAAATCTCAATTTGGATGCTAAATTTTCAATGGTCAAATTGAAATATAGTCACTTTATGCAAGTGAATTTTCATTTAACCAAAATATATTTTACACTGCTTATAAAATTTTGGATATGCCTGATTATTAGAAAGCTCTTCTTGTATTGGGCCAAATAGTACTGCTTTCCATGACCGCATATAAAATGTGTAATTCGTCTTGGAGAGAACATCCAGATAAGCCTTGAATTGTTGCTCTTGGGTTTCTCTTTCCCCACAACATCTCCTTTTCTCAGTTGTCAATATCCCCAGTTCCCCCAATTGTACCTCACATGACATAATTCCTTTGCTTTATCACACTGGACCCTTGGGTTGTATGCATTTCAGATTGTCTGTACCTCTCCTGAGACGTCACACTTGGACCAGCATGGTTCTCTAGATGTAGTCCACGGATGGAATGGTGCCCAGATGAATTTTAGTCCCCTATGACCCAGACACTCTGCTACAACCAGAGTAACTTGAAACTAAATTTTCATTTAGCAATCACATTTGGACTTAGTGAACAATTGCTTGTTGTCTGTTTATTCACCTGTTGACGTTTTTCAAGCACTCACTACATGTTTAGTATATCTGTTAAAGTATAGCTTAGACATAACCTTCTACTCACAATAGTTTCTCAGCAAGGAGAATCAACCTTAGAAAAATAAAATTCTTTTTAACAGAATAGTTGGCTGCCCTCCATTGTAGCTCCCCCCAAAAAGTCTTCCACAGACTCATTCTCAAAAGTAAATGTCACATGTTTTAAAAACTGGACCAGAACCTGAAACTACATAGGGGCAAAGCCTCTTCCTCCACTAGCATCTGTCCAGGACGAATTCGTAAAAATCTTTGAATCTGTTGTCAGTCTGACATAGGATTAGTTAATGTATTTTATGCAAAGGCAAAGCCAGGACATATTCTCATTTTAATAAGAAATATATGATATAGAAAGATACATTTTCATCTTTATATTATTGATATAGTACATTATACAGATGTACCCAGTTAAGAGATAATGATATGTAATATGGTAGGCATTAATAACAAAGACAGTGTGAAAGATTGTGAGATAAACCATCAGTGAAATGACTGTATTAGGATATAGCTTTTGTAACAGAAGGAAACATGCTGCAATGAAGGCAAGAAAAATGCGGTTGTTTACAGTCACTTTTCCAGGTTTGGTCACTGTTCAGCCTAGGGTAGGTGATGAGAAAGAACAGAATGCAGACTCCAGGCAAGAAAGAGAGTAGAGTAGATAAGAGAACCTCCTTCCTTGTTTCCTCTACTCCTTGGTGTTGATTACAGGCTGCCTCTGACCATATATCCAAAGAAAGGAGTAACAACTTTAACCCTTAACTTAGGTGAGGACCAGTTTGAGAAATACATGATAGTAAGGAATAATCAAAGGCATGGAAAGATAAGTGGCCTGGAGTCATCCTTTCCTGACTCTTCCAAATCTATCCATTTTTGCCATTGTCAGGAGTAGTTTCATTTGGACCATGGTAGTTAAAGGGTGCAAGTGTTTTTCCTTTAGCTTTAATCCATCTTGGAGCAGGGGGAGTAGGTGGAGGTTGGGGAGCAGAGAACAAGTGAAAAAAGAAAAACCCACATCTGATCCAAGAAGACTAAAGATGGACTCTCTGACTCCCATTTGTCTCCAGACTCCTAGGACTAATTCAGTTTAGCAAAGTCTCCCAAAATACACTGAGCTAGTCATTATAGGATCCCAAGGACAAGAGATGTATCACTCCCACAGTCTAGTGGGGAGGAGACAGCACCAACACACAGATAATGAGAATCAAGAGTAGAATGTGCTAAATGGTCTAAGGGGCCCATAGCCCCTGGGCCATGGACCGGTCCTGGTCATGGCTTGTTAGGAACCCAGCCACGCAGCAGGAGGTGAGCAGCGGGCTAGCGAGCACTACTGCCTGAGCCAAAAAGGCTAGAGACCTCTGGCCTAAGAGAAACATAGAGCACTGTAGAAGCTCAAAAGGCAAGCCTTCACATTTAATTTGGGGACTTGGGAGAAACTGTTGAGTAAATAGTCTTTGAGGTAAACCTAAAAGGATGAATAGGATTTTCATAGGTAAAGATGAGCAGGAAAATGCATGCTAGGTTGTTACTCCAGAGGGAGGTCCCAAGTGATATTATGCACACAGAATTCTTTACCTACTGTACCTAAAGAGCTAAGTTGTAAAGACTTCCATGTTCTTGCTCTCTGGGTCTCATAGCATCGTGAAGATAACCCAGATTATTCTCAGAGCTACGAGATCACCTTTGCTTCCTTGACAAGTCACGTGCAATTTTGGCAGCCAGCTACCAGGCTAACAAATATAAGTCTGAACCCAGGATACAGATAGAGTCAGGTCTTTTTCCTCCTCTTAAAGGCAATTAATAGTTATTGACCTGGGCTTCTGCGTAAATGATTATCTAAAACATCCATTTGTAAAGGACATCTTTACAACTCCGTAAGCACTAACTTTCAGGTAGCCAACTTCAGCAGACTAGAAAAATCAGCATATTATGTATTTAAGTCTCCCTTTCCTCTCCTGTATCAGTCAGGGTTCAACGAGAGAAGCAAAACCAAAAGAAGATAAATATTAAGAGATTTAGTCTAAGGAATTGGCTTATACAATAGTGGAGACTGGCTGGGCAAGTCTGAAATCCCTAGGGAAAGCTGTCAGGAAGGGCAGACTGGAACACTCAGGCGTGAGGTGAAGCTGCTGTCTGCAGGTAGAATTTCTCCTCTTCCTCCTCCTCCTCCTGCTCCTCCTCCTCCCGCTGCTTCTTTCTCCTTTTTCATTTCAGTTCTGCTCTAAGGCTTTCCAACTGATTATGGACTTTAATCACATCTACAAAATACCTATGTGGCAACAGCTAAATTAGTGTTTGATTGAATAACTAGGGGCTGTAATCTAGTCTATTGACACATAAAATGGACAATCACAAATCCCATAGACAGCCCTGGTATTAGGGTGAGGGAAGGTAATATAAACAATGGGATCAGGCAATTTACAGCAATGGCGGAAGGGAATCCATCAAAGACACAAAAGGTCACATAGTATATGAGTTTCTTTATATGAAATATCCAGAATAAATACACTTACAGTGGATTTGTGGTTGCCAGGACTGGGGACCAGGGGTAGTGGAGAGTGACTGCTGAATGTGTATGAGGTTTCCATTTGGGAAAGATGAAAAAGTGTTGGAACTGGTAGTGGTGATGGCTGTACAACATTGTGAATGCACTTAACACCATTCAACTGTACACTTTAAAATGGTTAAAATGTAAATTTTATGCCATGCATATTTTTACTGTGTATATAAAAGATAATCAGATTTTTATTTGGTCTGACCACAATGGGCTCAAAACTGAAACATCCTTCTCTTTGGGGGTTGGTAGGGTGTAATTTAAAAGTGTCAGTTTCATATGTTTACCTTTGTTTTAGCATGGTATTTACCTGTTTTTCACAAGTGCCAGCCATAGTTCCCTTACACAGTTGAGATGTAGGTTGTTTCAGCCTGTTGTTCTACATGTACAGCTTATAATGTGAGAGTATAGACAGGCTTTACTTAGACAACTTGAAAGTGTATTGAGCCATAAAGATAATACAGCATTGCGTGACTTTCACAGAGCCAGTGATGGAGATCTTCAGATACAAGAAGCTTTTGTTTAGAGCATGCTGATGGGGAAGATGATCATAAATCTCTGGACTGTCAGAAAGAAAACTGAGATTTAGCTAGGTTATTGTAGTTGGGTTCCTGGGAATATTTTACTGCCATGGCTCTTTTCTTCTCGATAAATTCTTTTCAGGCTGGATCTTTATTGAGAGCTGTGATGTGTGGATCCTTTCCTCTGTGTATAGCATGAGCTGTTGCTCGATGGATGTCAGCATAATGATCCTTTTGCAATGGTGACAGTTTGGAGAAATGTTTTCCAAATGTGTTGCTACTGACAGACATAGATGAATTTCCAGCTAGGGTTACGGATCACCAGGAAAATGGGCTCTGACAGTGCCCTGGAGCCAGGGTGTGAAAAAGACCTTCCCCTGGTTAAGGCTGCATGGGGCAGATGTACAGAACCACACAAAGAGGGCCAGCCTGAGAATACTCTCCTATTTATGCCTATGCTTCCTCCTCCTCAACTGGAAATCACACATTGCATGTTTATTGCCCTCATACAGAGATTTCTCCTTGGGAATATTTTCAGCTCTTTTAGAAGCAACATTAAGTATTTTGAAGCCACTAAGGAGGAATTTATTTACTGGCATAAGTGGAACATTAGACACCTGAAAGAGCCTTCAGAAGGTCCTATGTTAGGCTTCACTTATGTCACTTTACAAGTTAAAAATAAAATTTAAAATTCTATACTATCATAGATGCCATTGTTAACTGATTTGGGTCACTGAAAGACATATTTCAGATAAAATTAATTTTTTGAAGTGTCAGTGTTCCCATCCTGAATGACTCAATAAATATATAAAAATCCTAAGTATAATTTGGTGTGGTCTTTTCCACAAAACTAACTCAGCCAACTCATACATCTCAGCCATTCTTTGACTCTTCATGTTCTTGAGTCCTGCACGTAGGAACCCATGAGCAGCTTTAATCTTTATGGGAGAAAGGATTCTACCCACTCATGTCCACCGGTGGCCAGCACAGTGTTCAAATGGCCACTGTTGGCACTCTCCAGTCAGGCTGGCCTAGCTCTTGGGAACACCTATTGAAAGACAATTATTTATGAGTGTGACATAGTATGTTGGATGTATAAGATGTGCTAAATACTTCATAGGTATTGTTTAATTTTTTTCCAATGACAATTTTGTGTAGCATGTATTATAAACTGACACTCAGAAAAATGAGTAACTTACCCAAAGTCACACAAATAGTAAGTGGGAGAGTTGCTTCAATTCCAGGACAGCCTGATCCTCAAACTCTGACACTTTCCATTGCACCATGGTAACAAGGATTTTCAGCATAGTTATCCCCAGAGCTAGTCACCAGGAAGTGCCATAGGATACCTATACTTTTAAAGGGATGGGGTGGGTGATCTAGGGAAGCCACGCAGTAGGAAGATCTGGGCAATGGCAAGTAATTCACTTGAAGAGCTCCTCTTATCTTTGAAAACACAGCTCGTGCATAACCTGCTCTTTGGAGCCTTGAGTTCCAATGTATCATATTCCACAGTTAACGTCCCCTGTGCTTGCTGTGCACCTGCTCATATGTCTGTAGTCACACTTGTTGTACTTTATCGTGCCTGGCACAGAACTTGCCATAAAGTAAGATCTTAATGAGTGCTTAATGAACTGATAAGGTAAATGCATCCAGATAAAGCTCAGAGAATGGGAAGCCAGAGGGAGGAAACTGAGCAGGTGAAGTAGGAGGTTGGGGACAATCAAAGTGGACTTGAAGAGGAGCCCCAATTCTATGTTTGCCTTATAGCAGGTGAGCCAACCAGCCCCAGAAATATATGTGGAGCTTGATAAAACACAGGCCTTCTAGTCATTATATTTTCAGCTTTAGGGAGGTTGATTTCCACAGTCAGTTTTTGGGTTTTTTTTAAAAGTGCTTTCGCGCGCGCGCGCGCGCGCGTGTGTGTGTGTGTGTGTGTGTGTGTGTGTGTGTGTACATGTAAATACTTCTTGCCCAGGATGAAAACAAGGAAAGAATTTGAAGAAATACTTCGAGGAGAGTGGAAATAGGGAGATCAACTACTATGAAGACTCAAAGATCCCCACTTTGGTCTTTAAGCCAGGGATAGGCAAATGATAGTCCATGGGCTAAATTCCTCTTGTGGACTGTTTTTGTGTGATTCTACATGCAAAAGCAGAGCTAAGAATGACGTTTAAATTTTCAATGGCCAAAAAAATCAAAAGAAGAATAATTTGTGGCATGTGAAAATGACAAGAAATTCAAATGTCAGTGTCCATAAGTAAAGTTTTATTAGAACCCAGCCATGCTTAGTCACTTGTGTATTGTCTATGGCTGTTTTTGCATTACAAGGGCAGAGTTGAGTGGTTGCCACTGAGACTGGATGAGCCCACTAAGCCTAAAATATTTATGATCTGGCTTTTTGCAGAAAAAAGCTTGTCAACCCTTGCTCTAAGCCATGGTAGCATCATCCCCTTTTAAGGCTGGCGGGAAAACAGAATAACATTGTTTCCATTGTTTCAGGAGCCTTCTAGCAGAGTATATTGATTGTATTTATAGATTCCTATTGATTTTTGTTGTTACTTTAATCTGTGTTTGTGTGAAGGGTCTGGAATAATTTTTGTACATTGTCAAGGTACATTCTAAATAGCATCTGGAAAATCTCTCATGATTGATTTTGGTAAAGAAGCTTTAATTTCTAAATTGCTTTTGAACTTTTCCATCTGAAAGTGGGAGCTGAAGGGGAAGCGAGGAATAGGTAAATAGCAGCCTTTGGCCCCACACTACTTTGTGAGCTGCCCTGGGGATTAATGAGATAATGTACAGGCAGCATTCTGTGCTTGTCAAGGAAAGGTACTACATAAATATAAGACATTATTATTGGTAACACAGAGAGGGCCTTGAGGAAACGATCTTCGTTTCTGACTCACAGAATAATAGGTTTCTGCAAAAATAATTAAGATCTGATGATTAAATGTATGCTTGTAATGGGGTCAAAATAGAAAGGGTTTAGGAGCAAGGTAATCTTGGAGTAATGAGAGAGACCATTGTGATTTCAGTATATACAAATCTATCTGGATTTAAAAAGTCAGGCAATAATTTTCTGCTCTCTTGACACAATGTAAGATTTGATGCTGCAAGAATAACTGTGATTATTGATCAGAAATCACTTTGGGATCCACTCTTTTAAAGGGTTGGCATTACACCACCTGACCAACACCTAGGCTCTCCAGGAACTAGGGGATGTGAAAGTGTGATGCAGAAGTGCTCCTGAACTTTCCCCTCTACCCTGCTAGGTCTTCTTCTTCCCAGAGAAGTTCCTGGGTTCTAGTTGGGGGTTCTCCTTAGAATAGAGGCTGGGACAAGAACTTTGGTGCAGGCAGTTTATTTGGGAGGTGCTCCTCAGAAACAACAGTGAGAGATCAGGAAGCATAGATGGCCAAGAGGAAAAGTCAACCAAAGGTGTATTATTGGGCTGGGTAACCTGCAGGCAACTGGGGCTCTATCTGCTGGGGACCCTTTGAGGCACTGTGTTGGATAAGCCTCAGACTGTCCTTCTGAAGGAGGCTGGAATTAGTAAACTCATTACATCATAAAAAGAGCCATTGCCAGGTTTTGAGGTCACATGTGCCAGATCATTTGCCTAAGATATTTTGTTTAATTCTGAAAACAATTGAGAAAGGTATCTTTAGTCACATTGTACAGACAGGAAACTGAGGATTTTAGTATAAACGTTATAAAGTCACTTAGTGTTTGGATGAGGATCCAAGTCTGCCTAACAGCAAACCTCATGCTGCTTCCTCAATGCTACGTAAGGATGTAACTGCCCAATGGGTTCATCTTGTCCACTGCCCAGATAGAGCCAATTTATCAAGACAGGGGAATTGCAACAGAGAAAGAGTTTAATACTGTACATCCAGCTAAATGGGAGACCAGAGTTTTATTATTACTCACATCAGCCTCCCTGAAAATTCAGAGGCTAGAGTTCTTAGAAGATAGTTTGGTGGGCAGGGGGCTAGGGAATGGAGAATGTTGGTTGGATCAAGGATGAAATCATAGGGAGTCAAAGCTGTCCCCGTGGGAGCTACGAGACCAGATAAGCAAGTTTACTTGCCTGGGTGGTGCCCAGAAACATCAGAATGCAGGGTCTGAAAAAATACCTCAAACACCAATCTTAGGTTTTACAATACTAATGTTCTCTATAGGAGCAACTGGGGAGGTTAGGAATCTTGCAGCCTCTGGCTGCATTACTCCTGAGCCGTAATTTGTAATCTTATGGCTAATTTGTTGGTTTGACAAAGGCAGTCTTCTCCTCAAGGGAGAAGGGATTTTGTTTTGGGGACTGTTATCACCTTTGTTTAAAAGTCAAACTACAGCTAAATTCCTCCCAAAGTTAGTTCAGCCTATGCTCAGGAATGAACCAAGGGCAGCTTGGTGGTTAAAGGCAAGATAGAGTCAGTTAGCTCAGCTCTTTTTCACTGTCATAACTGTAATAATCTTTGCAATGGCAGTTTCAAGAATGCAGCCTCTTTCTCTGTTGGTGGATTTTAAAATTATAAATGGTTTCTGATTTGTAATGTTGGGAGGATGAGTATGTAGTGGGAGATGCTGCTGCAGTAATAGATACTTCCTCAAATCTCAGTAGTTGAACCACACCTTACTTCTCTCATGACGTGTGCATGCAGGTGATGAGGTGGCTCTGTGTTGGTGCAGTCCTCACCTGGGGATCTAGGCTGATGGAGCAGCCACTGTCTGGTAGTGCTGGCTCTAGGCTGAGACAGGCGAGGTATCTGTGGCATCCACTCTCAGGGTTGTGCAAGTACTAACCTTGAATTCACATGACCTTAGGAGTGAATGCCTCCTTCAACTTTGCACCACAGATGCCTCACTTAACTTACCCTAGTCAGATCCTTGCTACTGGGACTGCAGATGGCAGAGGGAAGAGGGCCTGGTGAAGCAGCCTCTTAAAGCTTTCAGCCAGAGTGACATGCTTTTTCTGTTCACATTTTATTGGAAAAGCAGGAAGGAAGCTGGATTTTGATGAGCAATAGTAGAGTCTCCCAGAGCAGGTTTGATTTAATTCACTTTTACAAGCCTCCTCCTTTTCTTGTTAATAGGTTAACAAGTTTAAGCTATTCAGCAGATCATCATGGCTTGGAATATATTTAATTCAAATGTTGATTTTCCTGTGTGGTCTCATGAAAATTCAGAATAAACAAGTGCTGCAGCTGAAGCTTCCTATATCTGAGTATTAAAAGTTGAGTCGCAAGGAGAGTGCTCTGTAAAGATTTCCACCCCATAATCACTCATCCAAAACTAACCTTGAGATTTAGCCATTTTCTAGATAGCCTGGGAGACAGAAGAAAACAGACAGGCAGTTGTTATCCAAAGATTTCATCTTGAATGTGTAATAAGAGCTATTGGCTATAGGCAAAGTTTGATGAAATTACAGTGTGGTGAGGGTGGGGGGACTTGTTCACTAGTAGTTGCCTTCTTCAGCATGTGGTCCAGCAAATTCGTTTGTTGTGGACTGCATTTTCTCTGTGAGCTGAAAACACAACCAGAGTAAATGTAAAAGAAACATTAACCATTAACATACACACACACACTTCAAAGAGGCACTGTGGGAAGAAAAATGGCTTAGTTCAAACAATTGCAAAGCTGGCAGTAGTAGTTAGATTTTCATGTCCACTTAGCCCTGTACATAAGTCCAAAGAACCCAGATCTTCTACCAAAATTGTACTCTTGTCTTAGGGACAAGTTCTAGCAGTGGAGAATGCTGGGTTATGGTCACAACTAGATTTAGGTGTTGGGAGAAAGGATAGGGTGTTAGGAGAAAGGGAATATCATGGTGAAAACCTGTTGCATCCTTGTATTTTTGTCCACTGTAGCAAGAACACATTGTATAACTGTGGGCAGGTCATTTAACTTTGCTGGACACCAGTAGAATGAAACCAGGAGCAGGTCATTTAACCCTGCTTTCTTCAACTGTAAGATGATCCTGGAGAAGATTCTTGCTCTAAATTTGGCAAAGTAAATAAAGGAAGAGATTATTGTCAGCTCAGAGAGATAGCAGGATGTTGAAATTTCTTTTTTAGGCTGGAATAGACTTTAGAAATTTATACTTTGAGAGAAGGAGTCAGTTCAGAGAGATACTGAGGGTGCAGGAGAAAGAGGATTTCTGCCATTAAAAGGTTGTGAAAGAGGTGGGAGCAGGCCAGGCGCAGTGGCTCATGCCTGTAATCCCAGCACTTTGGGAGGCCGAAGTGGGCAGATCACCTGAGGTCTGGAGTTTGATACCAGCCTGACCAACATGGAGAAACCCCATCTATACTAAAAATACAAAATTAGTCGGGTGCGGTAGCACATGCCTGTAATCCCAGCTACTCTGGAGGCTGAGGCGGGAGAATCACTTGAACCTGGGAGGCAGAGGTTGCAGTGAGCCAAGATCTTGCCATTGCACTCCAGCCTGGGCAACAAGAGCAAAACCTCGTCTCAAAAAAAAAAAAAAAAAAAAAAAAAGTGGGAGCGAGTGGTAAAAAGAGGATGGAAGACTCCATCCTGAACAGGGATGCTTTTCCCTCTAAGACAGACTGGAATGATGGGTGGAGATCCTGTGATTGTTTTTGTGATTTTTTTTTTAAGGTAGTGAAGAGGGCGAGGTAGCATCAACAAGATGAAAAGCCTCTTTCCAGCTTGGTCATCTTCCTAGAATGTGCAGGCAGGGAGGGGAGATGGATGTACTGAAGGATAGAGAAAAGGTTTGGAACAAATGTGTGAGGAATAGAAACATTTTGGAGTCCAGGAAGAACTCAAAGTTAAACAGCAAAAATTGCAGCAGACCCAGGTGGCAAGGCATGTTTTTCATTATTTGACACACCAGGACCAGGGATGAGGACATCTAAATGTAAGACAGGGTCATCTTGGAATGATTGCCCTTGGCAACTTGGCTTAGGAGAAAAACAGAAGAGTTTGAAGTTTCCTGTGGTCTCTTGTGAGAACAGAGAGGGTTCTGTGGGCACAAGAGTGTGGGAAAGATGGAAAGGAAGTTTTGGACACTCAGAGAACACTGAAGGTAAAACAGTACTCAATAAAGATGAGACCCTAAAGATACTAAGACCTATGAGTGATTGAAATGGAGCAGGAATTGCATTATCTTTTTGAGAAGTTGGAAGAAGAGGGGAGCAGAGTGCTGGATTGTGAGTTTATTAGGATAGGGCCAAAGATCCTCTTTATTTTGATATCCCAGACCTCAGCATGTTGTCACGCACACAGTGGATGTTTAACAAATCTCTGTTGAAATAAATTAAGCTGAATATTATCCAGGATGATAGCAGAAGATGAAGACAGAAAGCAAATTCTGAAATTACTGGGCTGTAGACAAGGTTGGCATGTGCAGGTCTTGTCTAATGCAGAGGAGGTGACCTAGTTTATCTTGCCAAGCACCCCATCAAGGGCTTTCCCTTCCTTTCTCTATGACTGACTCCACAAATAAGAGGTAATTTCCCTAACTGTTGCCAGCTGTGCCTCCCACTTCTATAGGATGGGTTTCTGCTTATCATCCTAATACAAAATTATATTCTTCTGCTTGCCAGTATGAATGCATTTTATGGAAATGGCTTTGACTACATTCTTGATAAAAGAGTCATTCCTAGGGATTCAGTAAATATAATATTGAGAAAATGAAACAGAAATGAGAACCTAGCTAATTTGTATTAGAAATGGGGTAGTTCGTTTGTGGATTGCTGAATTTTGAAAGATAGCCAGGAAAGAAAAAATAAATAAATCAAACAGCCAGCACTGCTAAATGTAGGTTTTTTTCTCATTTATTTTGCCAACTGTGGATGGTTGCTAATTACATATTTATGGTAATACTTCACAGCTTACTCATGAATGTCCTGAAGCATGTTTTCTAAATGTAATAAAGTCCGGACTGCATGGGGCCCTCTGGCTCCATTAGTCTGCCATTAAATTTTATCTGATAGGTGGTTTAAGTTTGCCATGGAGTTTGTAGATTAATTCTATTGAGGTGGATTAAGCTGGGTTCTAATGATGAAACTAAAATACTAGAGAGACAATCTTAATGTTCATAAGGTTCTAAAAAGTTTCTACCTTTAGTACATGCATATGAATAATGCATTTGATCATCAAAAAGAACGACTTAAGGGTTGAGTTCTGATGGCCTTTGGACTGTAAACATCAGGGCAGTCCTTATATTTCCAGCTTGGGAATCAGATGTTCTATGGTTAACTTGTAACCTATGTCGTCAACATCTTTCTTACTCTCCTATTTCCAGACTAGAGAATTGGTATGTTGTTGTACTCAAACTTCTGTGTATTAAGACAGAACTCAAGTTTAATCATTACCTAGCATTAATGTTGGGTCAGATCAAATGAGCTGTTTATGGCTTTGGGATCATCAGATGCTAAGCAGGTGGAATAGGGAGAAAAACTGGCTTGTTGATGACCATGGCTGAAACTAGTGGATTTGGAAATATCAGCATAGGGGGTGTATTTTCCAACTTGGAAATTCTGGAGCTATTTACATAATATTAGAAAAAAAAATGCGTGCAGTATTTTGGTTGGTTTGCTTTTGTTTTTGGCTGCCCACGCAAATAAAAAATTGAGTTGTAATGACTTGCAGATAAAAGTCACTGTTGCTCAGGAATTGTTGAGACTTTAGGGGGAAGGAGGGCCTCAGTCATTTTTGTTTTATTTTTGTCTAAAGACACAGGGAGCAAATTACATCTCTGTAATGGTTCATTTCCTAGAAGTAGTTATTTCCCCAAAGCTTACTTTCCCCTTGTACTTTTGAACTTTAAGCCTTTAAAACCTTTAGCCCTGCACTTAGAAACTTGTCATTGCAATTTCTTGGCTATCATTTCTTGCCTGTGAACCCAGCTTTCCTCTCATTGGGAATTCAGTGTTCTTGCTAGGTTGTTTATCCATAGAGAGCTGTATTGAGTGAAGCTGTCAGCTCATTAGCAGTGGGGCGTGTGATTTAGACTTGATAGGTGTACCGTGAAATTCGGGAGGGCTGAATTAGGAGCCCTCGCCAGGCAGCTTTTGCAGCCTTTATTTTCCCCACCAGAACAGTTTGGGTTTGAATAATACTTTGCTTGTGGTTAAAACTGTGCAGCCTCTTTTAGTTGTTTTTGTTGTTGTTGTTATTGTGGTAAGAACACTTAACATGAGATCTGCCCTCTCGTTTTTTGAAGGAAAGTATGAAGGAGACAAAAAATAAATAAAAATAAAAAAATAAAATAAAATAAAGGGGACCTGAATGGTTCAGTTTGAGACTTTTAAGACTGGTTTTAGCTTAACAAGAAACTCCAGGACCCAGGCCAAGGCAAGATGCTTGCAGACATCCACTACCTGGATGCAACGGTTGAGGTAGGGTCCCACTTCTGCGGCGTGTAGTCTGCTTCTTTATGTTCACCAGTACTTCTTGGCTCTTTTATTTCTTTGTTCCTGCCTCTACCTGAATATTTCCTTTCCTTTTCTGCTTCTGACTCTTGGCCCTAGCATCTTTGTCCTTTTCCAGACATGGTGTGCACACGTGTGCCTGTGTGTGTGTGTGTGTGTGTGTGTGTGTGTTGTTTTGTTTTGTTTTTATCTGCATAGCATTCTCACAGACCAACAATTTTGTAGTTTCCATGTGTATACCTCCTTTTGGCTATACCAGTCTCCTATGAGGGCATGGCCAACTTCTTCTGCACTGGTACTAATTTTTATTAAGCATCTACTATGTGCCAAGCATTGTACCAAGTGCTGCATACATATAATATTTAATTTGTGGTAGGACAAAGTAATAATAATAACAACACATATAGTCCTTACTACATACTTACTAGCCCTTACAAACACTTTGTGCTATACATATTCTATGAAGTTATTTTATATTCACAGCAATCTTATGAGGGTTACATCATTTAGGATCTCTCCAGGAGATGTAAACCATACCTTTTAAAAATTTTATTGAGGTGCGATTATATACTGAAAACATTTGTTCATTAAAATTACATTCAATGAGTTTTAGTAAATTTATAGAGTTGTAATATGATCACCATAATCCAGTTTTAGAACATTTCCATCAACCCCCCAAAATTCTCTTGAGCCTGTATGCACTCAGTAGTTGCATGAGGCCAAGTTCCACCTCTAACCTCATGCAAACACTGATCTGCTTTATGTCTCCATAAATTTATCTTTTCTGGATATTTTATATAAATGGAGCCCTACAATATGTGGCCTTTTGCACTTGGCATCTTTCACTAATATAATGCTTTTAAGCACCATACATGTTGTTGAACGTATCCAAAGTTTGTTTCTTTTCATTACTGAATAGAATTTTTATTGTATAAACACACCATATTTTGTTTATGATTCTCCTATGAATTCTTCCAGTTTTGACTATTATCAATAATGTGTGGACAGATGTTTGTATTTCTTTTGAATAGATTTCTAAAACTGGAATTATTGGGTTGTATGGTACATTTATATTTAACATTTAAAGAAACTCCCAAACTGTTTTCTGGAGTGGGTGTACAATTTTACATTCTCATGAGCAATATTGGAGAGTTCGTTTCTCCATATCCTTGCCTACACTTGGTATTATCTGTTCTTTTGATTATAGCCGTACTTGTAGGTTTGCAGCGGTATGCCATTGTGGTGTAAGTTTGCATTTCCTAAGTGAATAATGATGTTGAGTAACTCTTCATGTGCTTATTTGCCATTCATGTCTTAGTTGGTAAATTTCTATTCAAGTATTTGCTTGTTTGGCTTATTTTTGAGTTATAAGAGTTTTTAAAATATTCTAAATATAAGTCATTTATGAAAGACGTAATTTGCAAATGTTTTCTCCCCAAGTTATAGCTGGTCTTTTCACATACCAATTAATTTACCAGAAATAATTTGATATAAAGAATATTAATTGTGTTAATATACATGTTAGCCATGTATTGAAGAACTGAAAAGGCAGAAAAGAACACAAATGTTTCACAGAAGTAGCCAGTGCAGGAAGCAGATAAAACCTCTAAGGATGGAGGAACAAAGGGAAGAGGTTGAAAAAATTGAGAAGCTTGGAGAAGGAACTAAAACTTGGTCCCCTGAGGAGAGGCTGCTGCCAGCTAGTGCTGGTGTCTCTGAGGGGGTGCAAAGAGCCTGGTTCTAAGAGTGTAGGAAAAACTGCAAGCTGGAATGAACTACTGCTACTGGAACTTGCTGTACCGACTGGATAAGGAAGAGAGGCTGGGGAGACTGATGGGAAGATCAAGGGTCCTTTTTTCCTCTTTCAGTCTTCCAGGCTCCCTCTAGCACCACTGCCCTCCCCTTTCCACACCATTGGCAGAACCAAAAAGGGAGCAGGGTGGCAAAGCAGAAATGTGACTTCCAGAGTCCCAGCCCCAGCATCCAAAAAGAGAGTACTCGAGGGGTGAGTTTGAAGCTAAGAAACAATAGTTTAATAACATGCACAGGTAGGTGCTACTATTATCCCTATTTTAAAGATGAGGATAGGGCCGGGCACGGTGGCTCATGCCTGTAATCCCAGCACTTTGGGAGGCTGAGGCTGGAGAATCACCTGGGATCAGGAGTTTGAGACCAGCCTGGCTAACATAGTGAAACCCCTGTCTTTACTAAAAATATGAAAAATTAGCTGGCCCTGGTGGTGGGCACCTGTAATCCCAGCTAGTCAGGAGGCTAAGGCAGGAGAATCGCTTGAACCTGGGAGGCGGAAGTTGCAGTGAGCTGAGATCGCACCATTGTACTCCAGCCTGGGCAACCAGAGCAAAACTCTGCCTCAAAAAAAGATGAGGATACTGAGGCAGAGACAAGTTGTGTAACTTTCTTAAGATATTAAAGCTAGTAAGTAACAGAGCTGAGATCTGAACTGCACATATGGCTCTGGAGCCCATTTTCTTAAACTGCGACAGTATTCCACCTCACTATCCAACATATATTGTAATAAATGCATGGTTTGCAAACAAAACCCTTCCTGTTGTAAACTCCTGGATCTCCTGTGCTCCTGTGGTCTGATTAGCTGATAAAAAGCTACTATTGTTTTTCTGAATTCTTGACAGCATGGACTCTACTTAGAGAGTTTCCAAGCTGTCACTTCTCCAGTCTTCAAAAGAAACCAACCCAGCTGGTTTATTTTTAATTTTTTTAAAAAATAAACTTGTCTCCCATTTTCATCTCTCCACTTCTTACAACATCAAAATGGTTAACTGGCAAGGACACATGGTTTATCTCCCCCAGTGTTACCCATGAAAAGTGTTACCTATGTTTCTCCTCTAGTTGGCATTAGAGGAGAACCATTTGGATATGGTTCTCTCATGGCAACAGGCTAATTCACATGCAATCCCATAATTCTGTGGTTTGTTTTTCTGGTTATATTACATTATGTCATTCCTATTTTTTAAATTGCTTTCTAGTCCTCTGAGTTTCAGAATATAGCTTACTGTTTTCACTTTGGACTGAAACTTGATGCTTTCATTGCTTAACTTGCAAATTCTGGAATAGTGATATTACCATGACTTTCCTCAACTGAGAAATTAGGCAAATTTTCTTTTTTTTCTATATGAGTCACAATGTAAATGTTATACATGCATAATCAGTTCAATAGGCTATGTGGTCCTCTTATGCTTAGAATTCAAAAGTGACATTTTAGGATACTTTTAACAATATAGGTACATAATTTTGCATAGACAAATAATTTTGCAACAGAATAAAGTGAGCTGTCTGGCATATGCACATAGCATAGGAGTGTTTCCCCATTCCACAAATAGACATCTATGAGATACATATTTTCCCTGGCAGATTTATTCAGACTAAAGTCTGGAGCAGAATTTTCTCACTGCTAGTTGACAACATCAGAGAGGACAACATTTTTTGATGGGTGGATTACTAATGGCCAGTTAATTAGTATTTCTTTTCCATGAAAGTTACAGTCCATTTAAGAATAACTTGGTCCTTTTGGAACCATTGCCTTTTTGGTGATAATTTGTTACTGTTCCAAACAGTCATTAGAAACAGTAGGAATGCAGCCAGAGTAGCTGGGAACTAAGTATGACTTTCATCCTGTAGCTGGAAGTGCTCATGTATCCACCCACAATGTTAAAATCCAGCCTTGTGCAGCCTGGAGGTGGTGAGGAAACTACTTTTTCCACTTATACTTTACCTTTTAGGCTCTTGTCCTTTTCCAGTTAGGGAGCCTGTGAAATGGAAATGCAGGATTGCAGTTCCAAATATATAAGTTGATTTGGGACCAACAGGAGCAGTGAATCTAATGCTCCAATCCAAATATTAGCATGGTTCTTGATTCGTCTGTGATTTCCAAGTTTCCAGAATGCTGTTCATATCCTATTATATTTAGGATATGCTGGTTGTGATTGGTTTTGAGGCAGTTATTGGTCTACAAACTCAGTGTGCCATTTGATACACCAAAGATGCAATGTGCTGTGGAGGAGAAGTCCTGGTCCTCAAAAGAAAAGGTCTAATGGTTAACATATGGGCTCCACCATTCTGTACCTGGTGAGATCTTGGACAAGTAATTTTATGTCACAGAGTCTCAGAGTCCTCATTTGTAAAACAGGAGTGATAATACAGTATCGTGAGATCCAAGTAAGATGTGAAAGTGGTTTGTGAATTTTTAAGTATTACACAAGATGTTATAAATATCCTTGTATGGTGATTTGTAAATATTAGGGCAAAGGGCAATATAGAGGTTGCTGTGTTATTTGCTGGTTTGCTTTTGGAAATGTTCTCTTGTGATTTTGTTATACATTGTCCATTGAATGGGTGGATCATGAATTAATCCAAATAAAACACTGTGTTTCTCACTGATCATACTTCTAAGTAAAGGAAAATGTCTGTGGCTTGAACATGCTTTCCCAAAGTTTTCCTGAGAGCTACTTTCCAAAAAAAAAAAAAAAAAAAAGCAGTTCCCTGGGCAAATAAGTTTGTGAATGCTGCATGCACTATTTTCTTGTAGAGATTCATAACACATGTTAGCATATTAGAGGTTCTGAGAAATCCCACAATAATTCTGGTGAACTTCGTTAATCCAACATTTCATACTTATTTGACTATTAAGACCTTTCTCCCATGTGACATCTAATGTAATAATGTATCCCTTTGGTATTGTAGCAGGATGAGCCGCAGACAAAACTCCTCAGACACTGAGTTAAAGAAGGAAGGGGTTTATTTGCCAGGGCATCGGCAAGACTCCTGTCTCAAGAGCGGAGCTCCCTCAGTGAGCAATTCCTGTCCCTTTTAAGGGCTCACAACTCTAAGGGGTTGCATGTGAGAGGGTTGTGATTGATTGAGCAAGCAGGGGGTATGTGACTGAGGGCTGCATGCACTGGTAATTAGATCGGAACAAAACAAGATAGGGATTTTCACAGTGCATTTCTATCCAATGTCCGTAATCTATAGATGACATAACCAATTAGGTCAGGGGTTGATCTTTAACTACCGGGCCCAGGGTGTGGCGCCGGGCTGTCTGCCTGTGGATTTCATTTCTGCCTTTTAGTTTTTAGTTCTTCTTTCTTTGGAGGCAGAAATTGGGCATAAGACGACATGAGGGGTGGTCTCCTCCCTTATTACCCCATTTTGAGACTCTCACGCATTTTATTAATGGGAGTTCTCACTTTCATTTTCACTACCCATGTCTTCTTGCAAGACAGATCGATAGTGATTCACATAGTACACTTGTGCTGAAGCATTTTGGTGAACTAAGGTAGCGATGAAGCTTTTTATCATTTGAAGAAGTACAGGTAGCAAACAAGGGAGCAGTAGGCAGGTTCCTATTATTATTATAACTCCTATTATAAGAGTTTTAAATCCTTCTAGCGCTGGGAACCATTTTCCAAACATGGTCCCAGGATCAAATCCATGCCACACTTCCATGGGCACATGTGCCAGTTTTGTCATATCTCTAACTATGTCTTCAACTACTTGCCCTTGATCATCTATGCATAGACAGCAATTAGTAAGGTTAAATTTTCCACAGACCCCTCCTTCAGCTGCTAGCAAGTAGTCAAGAGCCAATCTATTTTGATAGATAGCATTTCTCATCTGAGTTTCTTGCCAGGCCAGAATAGTAAAGGCTCTGCCGGTTTTATTAGTGATTATTTCTAAGACAGCTTGTAACTGTATGATTCGGTTGATCACATAAATGGGGTCTGGTATCCCCATGAGCCGTTTTGTACCCAAGTAGCAGGCCCATAATTTTGTACAATTCTCTCAGGGGGCCATTCATCATCTTTCCAATTTCCTATAACTATACTTCTCTTTTTGAGGGAAGCATAGACAGGGAAACCCAGGAGTTCGTCTGTTTTTATGGGCAGTAGGAAGAAAGATGGTTTAATAGTGCCAATAACACAGCTACCTGCCCACTGGTCAGGTAATGTGGCATAAGCTCTATGCCCACATATCCAGTATAATCCAGTGGGGGCTGTCCAGTCCCGGTGGGACTCCTGAGTGGGTCCACATGGTTTGCAACTTTGGGAATTTGCTAAATGGATTCCTCTCTGTTTGATTTGAACTCCACCAAGTGACTGTTTTTGTGGTACCATTATACAGTTTCTGTCCCAGACAACTAAGTCGTCCTGCGGGGTGAGTGAATTATTTTCTTTCTCTAACTATGCAATATTGTCCAATAATTGAGGCTTTTAGGACCCAGAAATTATCAGGGTGATTCTTTTGAGCCGAAAATTCATCAGGAACTGGGTCTGTAGGTACTAATTCTTGGGCTTCCCATGGCCATTGATCTCCCATTACAATTCCTCCACATACATAACATGAAGTGACATTGAGAGACTGGGCTCCATGCTTGGCTAATTGCAAAAACAAATTTCTTGTTTTTCCTGGAATTTCTGGTACTGGTACATTTAGTTCATCATAGAAAGTTTGAAACACTGGCTCAGGAGAGCGTTTGTAAACTTCTCCTCGAACCAAGATATTTACTCGAGGATCCAGTCTGGCCCCATTGATTCCTAAGGTCACAGGCTCCCCTTTTTTCCAGTGAGGATCAAGGGGATTGGTTATTACTAGCTCTAAGGGGTTACATTGTCTCAGTACAGGAAGGGCCATTTTTTTCTTTCTGAAGGTGGACTGGATCCTTTTCGTTATTTATTCAAGTGACACAAGACCAGTATCCACATTCATTTCTACACAGTGCTAATTCATGACAAATGTACTTATTTTTGGTCATATAGCCTTTTTCCCAACTAAAAGAGCCACATCCGCTTCCTAACTTATTACTGTTAATGACAGCACAGGCATCAAATTTTAAGGTGACTTGTTTGGGCACCCCTTTTTCTTCTGTTTTGGCTAACACTTTACTTGTATTGTTTATGAGCCGCTACCAGTCTTCAGTTCTTAATCTTATTTTAAAAGCTGTGGTCATGGGAGGCTCAGATGGGTCATAACACACATCAGGTTGGTCATTTCCTGGGCTACATACCTTAGAATAACATTATACAAACAAGTTCTTTTTAGAGTTCCAGTACACTTATAATAACCATAAACTAATAGGATCATAGCAACCTTTTGTCCTACCTCAGTGACTTGATGTATACACTGGGAACAGCCTTCAGTCTGAGGAAGGTCAGTTGAAATCCTTACTGTGCAAGTCCAGATTTTAAGGAAATGAGTTCTGCGATGAGCTTCCTCATGCTTCGGCTGTGCGTGGACCAGTCGGCTTCCAGGTGTGACTGGAGCAGGGCTTGTCGTCTTCTTCAGAGTCACTTTGCAGGGGTTGGCGAAGCTGCTCCCATCCACGTACTGCTCACAGTCTACTGATGTTTAAGGAGGTCTCGGAGGTCGGGCCTGCTAGAATAAACTGAGTCCAACACCTCTACACAGTTATGTTCAACTGGGCTCTCTGATACCGGAAGCAAGGTGGTGGGGTTTAGGGTGTTGCAAACGTCAATGGTTATGTGGGGATTTTCACAGAGCAAGCTTTGGTACTTGGTTAATCTAGCATTTGTTAACCAATGAAGTCCTTTGGTATTTATTAAAGTTACCACAGCATGGGGGCCTTTATATTCAGGTTTTGCCTAAGGGTTAGTTTATCTGCTTTTTCTGACACATAGAATGTAAAGAGTTTTGTCAGGTCAGGTAGCCTCAGGGCTGGGGCCAACATGAGTTTTTCTTTTAACTCATGAAAACATCATTGCTGTTGGTCGTAATAAATGTAGTTTATCTAATCTACATTTTTATTAACTGTCACCTACCAAAATATTGACTTAAATCTTGTGGCTATTTGATTTCAAGCTTTAAATTGATTAGTATTACTCGTGGGACTCCAATTGTGTCTAAATAGACATGAGAGTCGAAAGACCCATAAGGGGCTTCTCTTACTTTACAATGTCGTATTATTTTTTTCCTTTTGGTTGATGAAATGCGAGGGTGAAAGGGATAGCCAATTGGACTAAAGTACAAGTGCCACTCCAGTTATTCGGCAGAGTGCCTAGTAAAGGTCCACCACAATACCACCACACATCCGCTCAGGGATGAATAGGGCTGACTGATCGATAAACTCTTGAAAATTCTTAAGCTCACTGCATCCCTTCAGATCTCCAAGGAATTCTAAGTTTCCTCCCTGTAGTGAGAGACACGAAGTGAACTTAGTGTTGGGAGACGGAAGCTGGATGGCCCTTGGGGGCTGACCTGCAGGGTGCCAGACTTTGGAATATAGCAGAGAGAGCTTGGCATGACTTATTACTCCGGGTTGTAGAATCCTGGAAAAGAGCTACCATGCAGCCCATACCTGGTCCACTGGAGGACCAACTTAGTGGAAAGGGGACAATCTGGGCCTCTGGCCTGCCATGTGCACAAGCATAACAATTGCTTTTGTTCAACTTGCAGATGGAGTAGTTGATCCATTTTAACTAGGCATCTGCATCTTGGTATCCTGTCTTAATTGCTAAAGTTTGTTTGAAGTCTTTAACTTCTATGATCCTCTAGTAAAATGAATGTATGGTTTTAGGAAATTACAAAAACCAGTTGGGGCAGTCCATCCTTGCTCTTTAGTGGTCCACAGAACATTGGACCAACTATGGCAACTACATCAGGGGGCAAGACTCCTGGTTGGCACTGGGGTCTTTATTGAAATCTCCCTGGATTAAATAGTCCTAGTTTACTAATGCCCAGTCTGAGGACAGCAGGAGGGACAGAAGTACTTTTCTGAAGTAGAAAGCTGTCTTTGACTTGGCAAGTCCTCACACGGTATAACAAGGCAAGCATTAAATGCAATAGTTTGAGGCAAAATTGACTTGGTTATGTTAATAACTAGATGGTCAGCAATAGAACCAGGAAAGAAGAAAGAGTAATAGAATAGATGAAAAGAGTTAAATTTTTCTTAGCTTTAGTTTGGTAGGGTTTTCCCCTGGGACTATGGCCCACGACTCTGGAGGGGGTGGCGCTTTCTTGACTCGGGTGTGATATACATCCTTTTTTTGCTGTACGAACAGCAGTCTTGGTGGTTAGCAGCACAAGGTAGGGTCCTTCCCAGGCTGGCTCGAGTTTTTCTTCTTTCCACCTTTGATGAGAACATGATGTTCAGTCTGGTGCTGGTTTACCAGAAATTCTAGGGGTGGTACATGTGCTAAAAGACTTTTAGGTTTTTGTTTTGTTTTTTTTTTTTTTGAGACAGAGTCTCGCTCTGTCACCCAGGCTGGAGTGCAGTGGCTTGATCTCGGCTCACTGCAAGCTCCGCCTCCCGGGTTCACGCGATTCTCCTGCCTCAGCCTCCCAAGTAGCTGGGACCACAGGTGCCCGCCATTGCGCCCAGCTAATTTTTTTGAATTTTTAGTAGAGACAGGGTTTCACTGTGTTAGCTGGGATGGTCTCAATCTCCTGACCTCATGATCTGCCTGCCTTGGCCTCCCAAAGTGCTGGGATTACAGGCATGGGCCACCACGCCCAGCCCAGGCTTCCTTCTAATGGCCAACCTACCTCTAATGCTGGCCAGTCTTCTTACATGAAGTTTTAAGTTTGCCTAGTGTCATAGTACTCCATAGTCTCCTTTGAAGTTTTTTTTTGAAATTTTTCAACATAGTTCCTAGTAGTGGGCTTATTTGTGCCTGACCTGTGCTTCTTCGAGACAAAACACCAAGCTCACACCACACACACACCACAAAACAAAGAACGGGTAAAAAGGGCACATACACAGTTTTGCAGTTTGCACCAAACCAAAATCAAAACCAAAATCAGAGTATCCAGAAATCCAAGCCAGGTCAAAACCAAAACCAAAGTATCAAGCAAGCCAAGTCAAGTCAAAAACAAAAACCAAAGTGCCAGTACAGGCCCACCGTGGGTGATCAGATCACGCTTCCACTCAAATGGAGTAGGCAAGTTCCCAAGACCAATCCTGTCAAGCAATTCAAACCGAGTCAAAACCAAAACCAAAGTGCCAATAAAGGCATGCCCTGGGTAATCAGGCCACGCTTCCACTCAAACAGAGTGGGCAAGTTTCGAAGACTAGTCGTACATGTCCAGACTCCAAGTGCTGGTTCCTTCCTGGTGTTCAGCCACTGCCTTGATCCTCCACGGGGGCCTGCCACGTGCTGCTCTGGCGAGTAGTCCCATCAGGGTAAATGCCTACCCGGGAGCGCTCTCAGGATCCGCATAGCTCGGGCTGGTCGGAGTCCCCCGCAGGGATGTTCCACAGGGCAGGCTTAAGCCGCCTAAGGAGCTGCCTCGACCATCCACCATTCACCTCGCTTTCTGGTCAGGGAACCAAGAAATGTAGCAGGACTAGCCGCAGACAAAACTCCTCAGACACCGAGTTAAAGAAGGAAGGGGTTTATTCGCCGGGGGCATCGGCAAGACTCCTGTCTCAAGAGCTGAGCTCCCTGAGTGAGCAATTCCTGTCCCTTTTAAGGGCTCACAACTCTAAGGGGTTGCATGTGAGAGGGTTGTGATTGATTGAGCAAGCAGGGGGTACATGACTGGGGGCTGCATGCACCAGTAATCAGATCAGAACAAAACAAGATAGGGATTTTCACAGTGCATTTCTATCCAATGTCTGTAATCTATAGATGACATAACCAATTAGGTCAGGGGTCGATCTTTAACTACCGAGCCCAGGGTGTGGCGCCGGGCTGTCTGCCTGTGGATTTCATTTCTGCCTTTTAGTTTTTACTTCTTTCTTTGGAGGCAGAAATTGGGCATAAGACGATACGAGGGGTGGTCTCCTCACTTAGTATATTCTGCTTTAAGCCAATTTTTCAAGACAATGAGGTGCCTGAATTTTAATTGGAAAAGAAATAAAAGAAAATAATACTCTTTCTTATATGCCAGTAGCAGCCACATTTCAAGAAAAATTGTGAAATAAATGAATGTTTAGTTGGATGAACTTAGGAAACACTTGGTTCAAAGTATTATGTATGTTTTAAATATTTTTAAAGTTATTTTTGCTTTCTACTTATTGATGGTCACTGTGCGATAACCTGTCATCCCTTCAACTCCGGTCGACTAAAAGACTCAAACTCTGTAAAATATTTTAAGAGATTTATTCTGAGCCAAATATGAGTGGCCCATGACACAGCCCTCAAGAGGTCCTGAGACCATGTGCCCAAGGTGGTCAGGTTACAGCTTTGGTTTTATACATTTTTGGGATCATAAGACATCAGTCAAATACATTTAAGAAATACATTGGTTTGGTTCAGAAAGGCGGGAAAAACTCAAAGGCGGGTGGGAGGTGGGAGAGTGGGCAGTTCTATAGTGGCTGCCCTTAGACAATAGATGACAGATGTTTCCTATTCAGATCTTCTAAAGATGCTAGACTTTTAATTAATCTCTTTAGAATTGGGAGGGCCTGGAAGAAGACCTAGCTATGTTAAGAGAGATTCTTTGCAGATGCAGATTTTCCCCCACAGAGGACTGCTTTGCAGGATCTTTTCAAGATATGGCAAAAACAAAAACAAACAAACAAAAAACATGTTTTGGGGTAAAATATTTTGATTTTCTTCCCTGTCTCATAATGTTATGCCAGAGTCAGATTGGAAAGTAAGTCACAATATATAGGGTTAAATAAAACCCATCTGATGAGGATTTATAGTTTGTAGGGCATGACTCCTCAGACCCCTTAGATAGGAATTTGAGCAAGATAAAAAAAATCAGAGCTTAGTCCTCACTACCAAGCTGGGAATAAACATGTTTTCAATATTTCTTGATTTAGAGAGTAATTCTATTATCTGTGTGTGTGTGTGTGTGTGTGTATATATATATATATTTTTTAGACAGTCTTGCTCTGTCACCAGGCTGGAGTGCAATGGCACGATCTTGGCTCACTGCATCCTCCACCTCCTGGGTTCAAGTGATTCTCCTGCCTCAGCCTCCTGAGTAGCTGGAACTACAGGCGCGTGCCACCACCCCCAGCTACTTTTTGTATTTTTAGTAAAGACAGGGTTTCACCATGTTGGCCAGAGTGGTCTCAATCTCTTGACCTCATGATCTGCCCTCCTTGGCCTCCCAAAGTGCTGGGATTACAGGTGTGAGCCACCATGCTCGGCCTCTATATATGTATATTCAAGTTTCCTTGTAGGCTAGAAATAGAGCATGGGTGTGAGACACATGAAAAATGGACCATAAGTACTATGTGGGGGTTGCCTGGGTTGTTAGAAACACATGGAGCTCTGCCTTGATCTAATGGGATAGTTTTGGTACCAAACTCTCTGTGGTTGGCATCAAAGGGATCAGTGTTACGTGAATGATTCTGGAACCTACTACAAGTGTGAGTTCCTCCACCAGACTGTAGCTTTTTAGGGCAGCCTTTATGTGTTGTTGTGTCCTGAGGTCCTAGCACTGTGCAAGGCACATTGGAAGCATGGAATTATTATTTCTGAATGTTTAATGAAGTAGTAGAATTGGCAGCAGAATGGTCTGACTTCCTCTGTCATTTAGATCATGTTTCTTTGCCTTAGCAACACTATTTGCTTCAAGCAATAAATATCAAATGTTAGTATATTTTCATTTCAATTTTTAATGAATTTTATATGTAGAAATAATAATATAGGCCAGGTGCGGTGGCTCACCCCTATAATCCCAACACTTTGGGAGGCCAAGGCGGATGGATCACTTGAGGTCAGGAATTCGAGACCAGCCTGGCCAACATGGTGAAACCCTGTCTCTACTAAAAATACAAAAATTAGCCGGGTGTGGTGGTGTGTGCCTGCAGTCCCAGCTACTCTGGGGGGTGAGGCAGGAGAATCACTTGAACCTGGGAAGTGGACATTGCAGTGAGCTGAGATCGCACCACTGCACTCTCACCTGGGTGACAGAATGGGATTCTATCTAAAAAATGAAAAATAACAACAGAAAAGAAATAATAACATAAAGAAAAATGAAAACAATAAACATTTAACATGGTAAAATTTGGTGTGTTTGGCAAACTAGTTGTAACGTAAAATTTGTTTGGCAAAATTGAAAGCTGTAAGCACTTTAACATATTAGAGGTTCTGAAAAGAATTGGACTTAATGGGAAAAATTGCACCTGGGAAAAATTGGACTTGATGAAAAGTAATCAAAATAGTATAAAGCTAACAAGGCTCAAAATTACACATGGTTACATTTCTTATTGGCTAAGAATTTTAAAAATAATGAAATGTTGATAATATTTAGATTTGCACAATTCGACCCTAGAAAAAAAATTAATGAATTTGGTAGAAACAATAGGTGCAAAGGAAACCTCATAAACACTATCCTGGATTCTTTACCTAACTAATGGGTTTCTGAAGGAGAATCTGCCTGGGGTATTTCTCTCTATTTTCCAAAGAAGTCATTATTACGGTTCTCTAGCATCATGTCTTTCTTACCTATTAATGTTCTATATGAAACGGTTTTGCCATAGGCTTTTCCCCAGCTCACTGTTTCCTAATGTGCTTCAGCATCATCTGGAATATTTCCTAAAAATCCAGATGCCTGGGTTCTCCCCTTAGATTACTAAATCTGATCTATAGAGTTTGGGCTAGGATTTGTATCTTTGCTGCACATTAGGTTATCCTTATGCAGGTTAAAATTTGGGAACTACTGGTTAATATGTAGGATTCATGCCTTTAAAAAATCAACTGATATTGGATATGGGGAAGAACATGAACAATACTATTGGTGGCAAGATGCCAGGTTAGCACAAAATCATCCATTCATTAATTTGCCGAATCATTTACCACAGTTTGTGGGCACTTTTATGTGCCAGGTTCTGTCCTAGATGCTGGGGAGTATAGTGGTCAACAAAGACAAGGTCCTGTCCTCACTAAGTTTACATTTTGGTGTGAAAGATTAAGTACAAGTAAAAATTAAGTATTTTCGGGTAATGATAATTTCAATAAATAAAGGGTAGAGAAGTTTTATATGGGATTTTTCAGTGTGTCATAAAATGCCAAGAGAACACAAGAAAGGAGATGCTAGATAAAATCTCTGAGGAGATTCCTGTCCCCAGTAAGGGTAAGGGTAACAATGGGAATTTTCTCCTTTCCATTCTCCTGATAATGTCCTTGCTACTTTTTATGGAATGTAGGTGTTCATGATGATAAGATGGGTCTGAACTGGCAGGGAGTTGTGAAAAGCTGCATCTTGAGAAGGAATTTTCACTCTTTGAAAGCTTTTATTAAAATATACTCCTTGGGTGGACCTCAAGAAGCTAATACAGTTGTGAAGTGTCTGCAGGCCAGGCTCTATTACTCTGGGCTGGGAGGGAAGCCTTGGCCACACTCCTCCTTGCCCTTGCCAGAATATATTGGTGAATCAAGTTATTACAGTCATTTTACTGATAATATTTATACCTCCCAAATTCACAGTATATAGCTTTTTTTCCTGGAAAGTTCTAGGAGTCTTGCAAAGCAAATTAGCATTGTTGCTGCTATGTAGTCTCCTTGGGTTATGACTTTAATATTTTTATGTATGATGTACAATGAAGCTCAGTTTTCTTGTTGGAAATTTTGCTAAGTAAGGACAAAAAGGTAACATCGTAAATTGGCTACATTTTCCCAAATATTTGGACAGTGTCCAGTTCCCAACTAACTCCATTAGGTCTGCAAGAAGGTCAAAAATATCTCTGTTCTTGTGGGTGGCAGGGGACTGGATGCATTTTGACATCTTGTAAAGTTCCATGCCTTATTTCATCACAGGATGGAAGGATAGAATTTGCTGATTCATTTGCCATCCTCACAGGTGCCTGGTTTAAACCATCCCTAGGAAAGGTGACTGAGAGAGGAATGCATCAGGGTGCTATAAAACACTGAATACCTCTTGCAAAACAAATTTAACTGTTAAAATGTCTTTTTATTTCCCTGCTTATTTGTTACTTCAAGAGAGATACAGCACTATTCTTTACAGGAAAAGAAGGGAAATCAGGTTTCAGTGTATCACAAAAGCACACATAGGAGGAAAAGGAAGAGTTTAAGCAAAGGAGCGTTTCAAAGTGAATGCTTGGAAAAGCATCTCTCCATTATAATATCTTTTTATTCTTTGGAATCAAGTTTTAAGGAAATGACAGAGTCTTTTCTTGGAATACTTAAAACTGTCTAGAGCAGAGGACAGTATTGGCTTTGTTGAAGAATTTGCTTGCACCTGTGAGGAGCTGGCTCAATTAATGTAAGTTGGCTCTCACCACTTTCTGTGACAGTTGGCAAAACAGTGACTGCTTCACTTTTCACTCCTACCCCCACCTCAAATCATCACAGTATCTGCTCAGCATTACATAACCCCTGGGAAGGACAAACCTGCATATTTTAAAAAACGAATAATGCATCCTAAATTTCCCCATGTGTTCTCAATAGTAATAACTAAGTTTTTATTTGTCTTTAAGTTAGAAATCTAGAATTTGCTTGCCTGTGGCTTCTTCAATTCTTGTAAAAATTCTACCTTGTGAAAATAAAATGGATGCAGCACTGCACTAGAATTTTGAACTCTTCCAGATGAAACTTTCTTTCAGCCTATTCTTTAAAAAAAAAAAAAAAAAAAAGCTCTCTTGAGGTATAATTTATATACAAGAAAATGCATCCAGTTCAAATGTATAGTTTATAGAATTTTATTTCATTTTTATATTTTTAATTTTTGTGGGTACATAGTAGGTGTATGTACTTATGGGGTACCTAAGATACTTTGATACAGGAAACAATATTTCTAGCACTCCTAACACTTCCCTCCTGCCTTTTTGCAGTCATCCCCTCGCCCCTGACCTCAGGTGACTTCTGTCATTAGAGATGAGTTTGCTTTTTCTAAAATTTCAGAGAAATAAACTATGAAGTATGTAGTGTTAAGCTTTTTTTTCAAAGCATGCTTTTCAGATTTATCAAAGCTATTGTTCTTATTAGTAGTTCATTTCTCTTCATTGCTAAATAGTATTCCATTGTGTGGATGTACTATATTTATTCACCTGTTGATGGCATTTATGTTGTTTCCAGGTTTGAGCTATTACACACAAAGCTACTGCGAGCATTTATGTACAGGTCTTTGTGTTGACACATGTTTTTACTTTTCTTGGGTAAAAACTTAGGACTAGAATTTCCTGGACATATGCTAAGTGCATGTTTTACCTGTTTTCCAAATGGTCATACTATAGCAATGTATGAGAGTTCCACTTTCTGTGCTTCTTTGTTCACATTTGGTATTGTTTTTCCTTTGATTGTAGACATTTCATGTGTGTACTGCAGTATCTTATGTTAATTTGCATTTCTCTTATGACTAGTGATGATATTAAGCATCTTTTTAATGTGCTTGCTGGCCACTAGTATGTCTTCTTCAGTGAAGTGACTTTTTAAGTCTTTTGTAAGAGTTATGCATAAGAGTTCTTCATATATCCTTGATACTAGTCCATTGATATATATTTAGATCTGGAATATTTTCCCCTAGTCTGTGATTTGCCTTTTCATTTTTTAAATGGAGTCTTTCAAAGAGTTCAGCTTATCATTTTTTTTTCTTTTATTCCTTGGATTCAATTTATTCCTAATTCTCCCAACACATCATCCAAGGCATTGCTCCCAAATTCTGAAATCAGGAACCCGTCATATAAGGTGAGAGTGCTGACTTTCATTTTATAAACTTAGCACAGAAGTTTTGAAAGAAATATTGCCAGATGGCCCGAAGATACAGACTTCGCTGTTTCCTGCCAACTGCAGCCTAACCAGGTCCACTTCTAGGGCAAGCTTGGAAGTCTAGATTGATTGGCAGATCCCTGGTACCATTCCAGGACAGAGTCAAATCTCCAAATTGGTCTCCCAGGGAATTAGAGGTAATTTGGGGGAACAGTCTGCACTTCCTGGGCCTTCCTCGGCACAGAGTGGCCTGAACCAGAGAAAACTGACTGCCAACATTGGGAGCTTCCCTTGTAAGTTTGTAAGTCTGCCTCTTCATTTTTTATATTTTCTTGAACATGAACATGGAGTCTGCCCCTTACTCCAAGAAGCTAGTAATGGGGTTTCTTAAGGATAATGATGCAGTGAGAGAAGTAGTGTCTGAAGTAATAAAGTGTGTCTTAACAAATCTTGGACAAGTCAATTATTTAAATCGTTCCAAGCTAGCAGTAAGGAGCAGGACGTCTGAGGAGGAGGGTGGTACAATAGACACATTGGCTGATGGACTTTTTGGTAGGTGCACCAGTCAATGCTTCTAGGGCAAGATCTAAGAAAAGAGAAAACCAACAGGAAGTTTCATGGAAATGTGGAGATACGATTTCACCTTTAGGGTAAAGAGAGATGGAGGGAAAGGGCTTTTCAGCACAGCCACAGCTCTGCTCTGCAGAGGAAGCGATGGATGTGGCTGGAGCCACAGCCTGGGACCCTCAGTCACAGCACTATGCCAAGTGTTGCACAAACTTGTGCTTATCATGGTTGGAAATACCGTATTTGAGTATTTACTGGACTGCTATATAAAAACTATCTGACTAGAGCAGAACATTGAATTCTGCCCAGGGCATAGATTTAATGGGGAAAATATACTTGTTTATATTATAAAGTCTTATCTGTTTCAGTATGATAAATATCATATTCTCATTAGTTAGCTGGTTAACTAAAATCAAACTGTTTGTCTTTCTATTATGACCCCATTGCTTACTGCTATGCGACCTTGAACAAGTAATTGTATCTTTTATAATCCCTAAGTTTCTCTACTGCAAAATGGGGCTATAACATAACTCATCTCATAGAGTTATCTTATGAAGATTCATTGAGATAATCCATATGCCCAGCACATAGTGAATACTTTGTAAATAATAACTTCTTTCTTTAAAATAATGTGCTTGTAGAGATATGTATTAAATATATTGAGTGATGAAGAGATATTAGATGTGGTAAATAGGAAACAATAATCCAGCACATGGTAATTGGTATTTCTGCAGAAGATTCAAGAACAAATAGAACTAAGCAGTATTCATAGATATGAATAGAAAATAAAACAAAACGAAAAAACCTCCAGGGCTCAAGAAAAATCTGCATCTGCAGATTGAAAGAGTTCACCACGTTTGAATAAAAATTAATGAAAATATCTGTAATGTAAACATATCTGTGATATTTTTGAGTTTCAAGAGTAAAAAAAATTCAGGAAACCATTAAGTAAGGAGAAAAAAGTTTCCTACAAAAGAAGAAAGAGTCAAGTTAGATTTAACTCCATTAGATAAGCCTATGAATCAACAGCATTTTAGAAGAAATATTTGTGACTAATGAATTCTAACGCATAAATACGAAATCAGAAAGACATTCTCAAATTTGGAAGGACTTAAAAATATGTCATTTATATACAGTACTGAAAATTTACTCACAGGAATTCTTTAGCCAAGAAAGACATTAATAAAAACAACAACAACAACAAAAAGCAAGAAAGTAGAATTTTTGGTATAAAAGGAAATCACTGTGAACATTGAAATCAGTTGTGTAGATTTAATTGAAAATTGTTGAATTTTAAATTAAATGCATAGAGACTGTAAATGGGGATGTACAATTGGTGAATTTTAAGACATATAAATTGGTAAAACTGTTTTTTTAAATATCAAAAAATAAAATATAATCCATGTCACAAAAGATAAACTGCAAAGGAAAGATCAAGATACTAGACAAAATAGAAAACATAGAGCATGATGACAAGATGAAAACCCATGCTTCACTTGTGACATTTAGCTTTGGAATGTATTCACTGAGAACTACAAATTAAAGTGGGTGCTATTCTTCTGTGTACTAACCAAGATGTACAGATCAAGTTGAGTAACAGTAATTCAACAGAATGTTGTGTATTTGAGCAGACGTTAAACAGGGTGACTCAAGACGTCTTCTACTACTATTGAGCTTCTAGTATTTTTGCCTTATGTTCTGAAAAGTTTTTCTTCTCCATATTTCCATGTTATGCTATTCAATACATAAAGATCCAAAACTATTATAATCTCTTTATTGTACATGATATCCTTTATTAATATAAATAATGCCTTTTGCCCCATTTATTGTTTTGCCTTACATTCTGTTCAGATTCCTTCCTTCCTTCCCTCCTTCCTCCCTCCCTCCCTCCCTCCTGCACACAGTTATTAAATGTTTGCTATGTATCAGGCACCACACTAGTTCTAGATATAAAGTTGTGGGTAAAACAGAGGTGGCTCCTGCTTTCATAGAACTTAAAAATCTAATGGCAACTTAGGATTGTGACTTCTGTTATTATTATTTACCTGATGAATCTCTAATCATCCATTTACATTTTACCAAAAACACTTTTGTAAATAAATAGTGGTAAGTTGATTTTGACTTTTAAAAAATCCCGTTTCTTTCATTGATAGCTTGCTTTTGAGTGAAATATTGCTGCTTCCACTGAAACAGAAGTATTGGAATGGTGAGAGACACCAATTTGATTTAAAACTGCCAAATATTAGCATACAAATGCAAACCCCTCATTCATCATTTGAATTAACCTTAGGAAAAATGGTGAGATGTACAGGAGTATATTTAGCTTCCCTTCCCTCTCTGTGCTCTTAACACTCCATTTTGAGATCCCTGGATATCCCTTACCTCCTCATATAATCACTCTCTTACTATATTGTGGCTTCTCAGACCAATCCAGGTACATGGATGCAGAGGGAATTTTTGAATGTCTAAGGTAGTGGTTTTCAAAGTGTGCTCTCTGGACCAGCAGTATCTGCATCACCAGGAAATTTTGTTTGAACTGCAAATTCTTGGGCTCCATCCGTGCCTACTGAATCAGAAACTCTGGGGATGTGGTCCAGCAATTTCTGTTGAACAAGTTCTCCAGATGCTTTTGATACATGCTCAAGTTTGAAAACCACTGGTCTGGTGGCCCTCAAGCTTGGCTACACATTGGACTCACCTGGGGAGACTTGCAAGCCATTGATGCCTGGGTTCCATATCCAAGGATGCTGGATTTAATTGTTCTAGAATGTGGCCTGAGCAGGGTTTTGAATTTGTGCAGCCAAGTTTGAGTACCACTGACCTAGATTTTACAGACTGTCATTCTCTGTATGATGAGAGTTTACATACCCTATGTTCCATTGCCATAAAGAAATTAAAAACCAGTCAGCTTTATTAATGATCTTATTGTGCTAAGATGGTGTGCAAAGTACATGGCTGGGCTTTAAAGCCAAATTTTCTTGATTACCATTCAGGGCTCTGGCACTCATCTGCTGTATGATTAGTCAGCAGGTTAACTTCACCTCTTTATGGCTCAGTTTTCTCATCTGCAAAATAATCAAAATGCCTATTGCATACTTGTTACATGCCAGTTACTCTTAAAGGCCTTTAAATTACTTTACTGTTCATAGTAGTCCTGAGAGATAAGTACATTATTTGCCCCCTTTTGCAGATGAAGAAACTGAGGCACCATGAGGCGCTAATACATAGCAGAGCCAGGCTCAGGTCCAGGTAGTCTATTTCTACAGTTCATGTTCCTGGCCACCATGCCGTCACAGCCTTGTCATCTGATAGTAACAGTGACACCTCATGAGATTTTTGTCAGAATCATTAGTCATTTAATTCCTGTGCCTTTAGCTTCCCCCATCTTTCCTCCTGTGAATTATGCATATTTTAGTATTAGTTCTTAAGGAGACATCTTCTTAGCACAGTGACTCTGATGTGGAGGTTTCAGGTACTGTAAGTACAAATTATAGGTAGGGTCTTGGGCCACAAGGACTGTCAGTGCCTCTCACAAATTAGCGACTTTCTACTCTGCTTAAACATAGGCTGGCCTTGCTAATCATTAAACTTGATTTTTAACAAGCCACACAGTAATTGGCTCCTACCAGCGTACTTCCTTTAACCAGATATTCAAACAGGCCAGCATTTCAAGATCTTCAGTTTAACAAGTTTTGCCCTGAGATATTAGCATTTCATTAGCATTTACAGATTGAATACACAACACCTGGCTTCTCTTTCAAGGTGATGCTATAAAGGAGCTGGTCTTTTCTCCTAGGGAGCAACATTTTTAATTCATTTGATTTCTAGAGGGAAAAATGCTGCTCTCAGTAAGGACCTTGTTGTAAGTTCGCTACTCTTTTTTAACAGTATTTAAAATTTAAAGGTAAGATTGTAGGAATTGCTTATCCTTTTTGTAAAAGCTGCAAATTAGTAAGAAAGAAATGGTGCTTTTTTCTTCCTTTGCCTTGTTGTTAGGGGGAATGAAGAAGGTCTTATGAATTCTCATTAAAGGTTAATTTTGAATCTTGAATGTTAATGGAGCTCGCTTCTTATATGCCTTGTGGAATTATTTTAAAGAATGTAATCAGTTGTCTGACCTCTAGCAGTGGCCTTCCCTCAGCTCTCAAGAGAACATCTTGTGAATCCTGAAAGTTTAGTGTACCTGACTATTAGCCGCCTGGTTTTTTACCTTTTTCAACTGCAACCTGTACAATGGAAGAAGTAGAAATGAGGGAAATTTTGAATAATTGGTACAGGATGGGTGGAGAGAATAAGTTAAACAGGGGACAATAACGGTGACAAACGGTGATATTAAATAACACCAGCTACTGGGGGTGCTGAGTGTGGGAGAAGTGGAAGAGCTAGAGAGTAAGCATGTTAGAAAATGTTATTGATTCCAAAAATTGAGAGATTAAATAAAAGGTTTAAGAATTAAAGAAAGATAAAAGACTAGACAGACAGTAAGGGAAAAGAGAAGAATTAGTAGTACCTTTTTAGACAGTTTTGTTGACATGAAATGCCATAGAACCTTTTGGATGCAGATATAAAAAAGAAACCTGGGTGATAGAGGCAAGAAGTGACAGCAAAACCAAGATGCCACCAAGAACTTGGGTCAGAGCAGCTATCTGTAAGGTTGCTATGAGGGGCTTGTATGAAACAAAAGTATGACTAAAGAATGAATGTATCAGCTGGACATGGTAGCTCACGCCTGTAATCCCAGCACTTTGGGAGGCTGAGGTGGGCGGATCACCTGAGGTCAGGAGTTCAAGACCAGCCTGACCAACGTGGAGAAACCCCGTCTCTATTAAAAATACAAAATTAGCCAGGCATGGTGGCGCATGCCTGTAATCCCAGCTACTTGGGAGGCTGAGGCAGGAAAATCGCTTGAACGCGGTAGATGAAGGTTGCAGTGAGCCAAGGTCATGCCATTGCACTCCAGCCTAGGCAACAAAAGTGAAACTCCATCTCAAAAAAAAAAAAAAAAAAAAGAATATATCAAAAGAGGGGCTGTCCAGAAATGTCACATATAAATAGAGGAATCAGCAAGGAGGACCTAGGCAAGAACCATCCAAATCTTGCCCAGAAGAAGGAAGTTTTTGGCATCAGAAAGGTAAGGAGCAATCAGGAAATTAAATCTTAGTTATATTTTACAGTAAGGAATCCTATGGATTCCCCAATCCAAAGAAATTGGCCTCTGGTTTTTGATGTGCCTTAATCTTTACTCTCCCACCTGGAATGACCCATTTGAGAACCTGGTGTGGTGGCTCACGCTTGCAATCCCAGCATTTCATTATATCTAGTGTCCTAAATCAAGAGGAACAAAGCAAAAGTTAGGATCTGAATAGTTTATCAGGACTTGGTAGCCCAATACCATTAAACACTTGAATATTATAACAATTCTTGTTGTCTTGTTTCTCTGCCCATCCTGTAAACTTCTCAGAAAGATTTGTCTTCCCATGTAGATTATCTTCAGGGATAAAATGCACTAGTCTTGGCAATACAATTATGATCCTCCTCATTGCATTTATAATTCTTATTGTAAATTAATATTTGGCATTCTGATCTCTGTGACCTGGGTTAATGAGAAGCTGTCTCAAAGATGTGGCCCTATTTATGTGCTGACAGACTTGTGTTTAAGCTGAGTCTGCAAAGCTGAAGGCCGGACTTGGCACCAGAGTAAAATCACCAAGATAATGATTGCCTCTCTAGAAGGCATCTTGGTATGCAGCCAATCTGTCTCTTTTGGTGACACCTGAGTTCCCTGAGACCATGGGTATTCATCATTTATGCATGCACTCATGCAGTCAATCATTCATTCACTCACTCATGTGACAATTTATTCATTCATTCAATAAATAGAATGAGTTTTACTTTAATGCTAGAATGAACTAAGGTAACTGCACTTTCTTATCTATATTATAATGTGTGGACTACAAATGTTTCTAAATAGAAAATGAATGTATCAAATGTCAATTTTCTTCTTTTAATATAGAAGTATGTTTTTAAATACTTATTTTTAAAGGTCTGAAAAAAGAAAGCACTTCCAGAATGGTGGAGAAAGGGCCTCCAGTAATTGCTCCTTCCATAAAAGCAATGAAAACATTGGCAAAAAAAATCATCAAAATCAATTTTTTAAGAGCTCTGGAAATTAACCAAAGGCTTACAAAAATGTACAAAGCGTTTATTCAAAAAACATCAGTAAGAACAGTGAGCTTTGTGGCATTTTACCTTGTCCTATTCCCATCCTCCTCCCCTAGTTCCATGGTAGCCTTGAATACTAGCTGACTCACAATAATGGTAATTGTAAACCAAACAAACAAAAAACAGCAGCCTAACAGCAACTGGAGTGGGCATAACAGGTTTGGAACTTTTCAAAAAGTCCCATTCCCAGGGCATTGTCATTATTTGACATATTTCACAGTTCCCTGAAAAGCTCCATTCACAGGAAATTGTCATTATCTGACCTGACTTGGAGCTCATTCTGTAGGAAAAACACCACACCTAGGGAGTTTATTGAAGACAGTCTTTGGTGATTGTTTAATACCACAGTTGCCTGAGACTACAATAACAACTGGGGCAAACAAGAGCCTGATTAAAAGAACCTCAATGAACTCCAAGTAGGATAAACACAGAAGTCCACACCTACATACATTATAGTCAAACTATTGAAAGACAAAGAGAATTTTTTTTAACTTTTAGGTTCAGGGGTACATGTGCAGGTTTGTCATATAGGTAAATTGTGTGTGATGGGAGTTTGGTGTACAGATTATTTCATCACCCAGCTAATAACCATAGTACCTGATAGGTAGTTTTTCAGTCCTCCTCCTCTTCCCCGCTTCCACCCTCAAGTAGGCCCCAGTGTCTTTTATTCCCTTCTTTTTGTCCATATGTACTCAATATTTAGCTCCCACTTATAAATGAGAACATGTGGTATTTGGTTTTCTGTTCTTATGTTAGTTTTCTTAGCATAATGGCTTCTAGGTCCATCCATGTTACTGCAAAGGACATGGTCTCACTCCTTTTTATGGCTGCCTAGTATTCCCTAGGATATATGTACCACATTTTCTTTATCTAATCCACTGTTGATAGGCACTTAGATTGATTCCATGTCTTTGTTATTGTGTATAGTGCTACAGTGAACATATGCATGTGTCTTTATGGTAGAATGATTTATATTCCTTTGGGTGTATACCCAATAATAGGATTGCTGAGTCAAAGGTAATTCTATTTTAAGAGAGAATCTTGAAAGTGACAAGAGAGAAACAACTTATCATGTAAAAGGGATCCTCAGTAAGATATACAGCTGACTTTTCACCAGTTAAGTCCAGAAGGCAGTGATATGGCATATCCAAAGTGCTGAAAGACAAGAAGGTGAAACAAATCTTTCCAACTTCTCTAAATACTGAAAAACGAATACTTCCCAACTTACTCTATGAGACTAGTATTATCTTGATACAAAATTAGACGAAGACATAGCAAGAAAACTAAAGACCAATATCCTTTAAAATATAGATACAAAATCCTCAACAAAATGCTAGCAACCTGAATCCAGCCACATGTAAAGTGAATTATAATCCACGAACAAGTGGTACTTATCCCAGATATAAGTTTGCTTGACATCTGGAAGTCAATGTAATATATTAATAGAGTAATGGACAAAAAACACACGATTACTTTCATAGATAGAGGCATAGCATTTGACAAAATATAACCCCCTTTATGGTGAAAAAAAAAAGCATTCAACAAACTAGAAATAGAGGGGAATTTCCTCAACCTGATAAAAGACATCTATGAAAAGTCCACAGTTAGCATTATCCTAACAGTGAAAGACAATACTTTCCTCTTAAGATCAGAAACAAGAATGTCTGCTTTAATTACCACTCTTCAATATTGTACCAGAGGTTCTAGCCAAGGCAATTTTGTAAGAAAAAGAAATAGAAGGCATTGAGATTGCAAAGGAAGAAGTAAAACTATCTATTTGCAGATGACATGTCTCTCCATATAGAAAACCCTAAGAAATCCACACATATACAAAACTATTAGAGTGAATAAATAAGTTTAGCAAGGCTACAGGATACAAAATCAATATACAACTATCAATTGTATTTCTGTACACTAGTAATGAACAATATGAAAAGGAAATTAAGAAAATATTCTAAAATTTCTATAAAAGTGTAAGAGGTTCAAAATAATACAAAGTTTTGAAGAAGAACAGTTGGAGAATTCCTGCTTCCCAATTTCAAAACTTACTACAAAGCTACATTATTTAAGACAGTGTGGTTCTGACATAAGGATAGACATATATATCAAGGAATAGGATTGAGAGTCCAGAAATATATGTATATATCTATAGTTAATTGATTTTCAACAGGGATGTCAAGGCCATTCTATAGAGAAAGAAAAAATAGTCTTTTCAACAAATGGTACTGGAATGACTGGATAGTCATACGTAAAACAATGAAGTTGGACCACCTACCTCATACCATATATAAAAATCAGCTCACCATCCATTACACACCTAAATGTTAGAATTAAAACCTTAAAACTGCCAGAAAAAAAAATCTTAGTAAATCTTCCTGATCTTGGGTAATGCTTTGTTTAATATGACAACAAAAACACAAACAACAACAAAATAAATACCTTGGATTTCATCAAAGTTAAAATTAAAACTTTTTGTGCATCAGAGGATATTAAGAGGACATTAAGAAAAAGGAAAAGACAACCCACAGAATGACAGAAAATATCATACTCTGTTAAGGGTCTACTATGCAGAATATATAAAGGACATTTACAACTCAACAATATAAAGACAACCCAATTTTAAAATGAGCATAGGATCTGAACAGAGATTTCTTCAAGAAAGATATACAAATGGCCAATAAGCATATGGAAAGATGCTCAGCATCATTAGTCATCAGTGAAATGGAAATGAAAACAATGAGATCCCACTTCCTACCCACTAGGATGGCTGGAATCAAAAAGTCAGAAAATAATAAATAATGTTGAGGTTTCAGAGAAATTGGAAACCTCATACCTTGCTGGTGGTAATGTAAGATGATGAAGCAAGTTTAGAAAATAGTCTGGCAGTTTATCCAACAATGAAACATAAAGTTACCATATGACCTAGCAATTCCACTCCTAGGTATGTACTAAAGGGAAATGAAAACATATGTCACACAAAAACATATGCATGAAGATCCATAATAACCAAAAAGTAAAAAAAAATAAAATGATGTTCATCAATGAATAATTAATAAACAAAATGTCAGCCTGGGCATGGTGGCTCACGCCTGTAATCTCAGCACTTTGGGAGGCTGAGGCAGGAGGATCACGAGATCAGGAGTTCTAGACCAGCCTGACCAACATGGTGAAACCCCATCTCTACTAAAAATACAAAAATCAGTTGGGTGTGGTGGCATGCACCTGTAATCCCAGCTACTCAGAAGGCTGAGGCAAGAGAATCGCTTGAACCTGGGAGGCAGAGATTGCAGTGAGCCGAGACCATGCCACTGCACTCCAGCCTGGGTAACAGAGTGAGACTCTGTCTCAGAAAAAAAAAAAAAAAGTCATATATTCATACAAAGAATATATTATTCAGTAATAAAAAGGAATGAAATACTGATATGTGCTACAACATGAATGAATATTGAAAATATTGTGCTTAGTGAAAGAAGCTCAAACACAAAAGACCACATATGGTATGATTCCGTGTGTATAAAATTTATACAAAATAGATTTCTATTTTGTATAAATTAATGATTGCCAGGGGTTTGAGGGTAGGAGGAGTGGGAAATGACTATTAATGGGATGGATTTCTTAGGAGGCTGATGAGAAGGTTCAAAAATTATATAGTAGCAATGGCTATACAACTCTCTGAATATACTAAAAAGCACTAATTTGTACACTTTAAAAGAATGAATTGTGTAGTATGTGAATTATATTTTAATACAACTGTTCTTAAAAACTCTAATTCAACATTTTGGCAAGACTGGAAGACTACCTAGTGTAGTGGTTCTTGACTTTAGTGTACATCAGATCACCTGTAGAATCTCATTAAAATGCATGCTCTGATTCAATAGGTCTGAGAGCAGCCTGAGATTCGTCATTTCTAACAAGCTCCCAGGTTGTGTCTATGCCTCTGGTCCTCAAATGAACAGACTGGAGTAAAAAGGTCTGAAAAGATAACCTCAGAAATATTAAATAATGGTGGTATAATTTAGGTAATTTAAATTATCTTTTGTATACCCTTCTAGGTTTCCTGATTCTTTGAAATTTTTTTCATAATCATAAAGAGAGAGCCATTTCTAAAAAAGTAAAAGAAAAACTCTTTGAACATGTTTTATTTATTTTAGGGTAGTGTTAGTTTTCTTGCTTACATTTCCATCAGGAGAATTAATTTTTGTAACAGAACTATGGATGAAAATGTAAATATATACATATCATTATTGATTTTATATTTCCTTTTTAAACATTCTGGTTAGCGTTAATAAGGCAATTGAGATTAATTGGTTATAATTGCTAGTCGTCATTCCCTTTTTTATTTTTTGAAATGGAGTCTTGCTCTGTTGTCCAGGCTGGAGTGCAGTGACACGATCTCGGCTCACTGCAACCTCCGCCTCCTGGGTTCAAGTGATTCTCCTGCCTCATCCTCCCGAGTAGCTGGGATTACAGGCACCCACCACCACATCAGGCTAATTTTTGTATTTTTAGTAGAGATGGGGTTTCACCATCTTAACCAGGCTGGTCTCGAACTTTTGACCTCGTGATCCACCCACCTCAGCCTCCCAAACTGCTGGGGTTACAGGCATGAGCTACCGCGCCAGGCCGCTAGTCATCATTTTCTAAGAACCCGTGCTACCGTATGCTGTAACTTGTTCTTGCCCAATGAGCTTATTGTATACGACAACTATCCAATGTGCTTCATTGGCATGACAGACACAGAGGAGGAGGGATTCTAATGGTCAATTTACAAAAACCTTAGAATTACTTCATTTGGTGTTAGCTTATTAACAAGGCTCTTTTTAACACGATTAACAAACAAGGAACATGTACAAAATTAAATCTGACTTTTTCCTGAATACTGTGTCCACAGTCAGTTAAAAAGGCTGACCTGTGGTTTGTCAGTTTGGAGCAGTTAGGTAATAATTGCAATAGCAAGATCCTCCTGTTTGCTCACACATTTCCCAATTCTCTTAGTACATTCAGTGACTTACCTGTGTGCTCCAATCAGTCTGCCACTTAGTGTCACTTGTATCATTACAGGCAATAATTTTTTTCTGAAATTGGCAGCCAGTTCTTTGTCACCTTCTCCCAGACTTTCTCCTCCACTCCTACCCTAGAGACACTCTCCATAATTTTATCTATTTGGTTATCAGAAGGACCTACTAACTGACAGGAGAAGCAGGAGTTAGGAGAGGTAGGAGTAATTGTGCGACAGGTGGAAGAAATAAATTGCCTGCTACTGAGATACTGGCTTTCTCATGCATTTTTCTGTCTCAGTTTCTGCTCTGTCCCGAACATTCAATACTTTATGCAAATAAATTTCCTCAGCCTAGATTTTTCTAGGACACCAGGTAATTTCATATAATGGACTAAGTCACAATGCTATTTATTCTTTATTTTCTAACATTTATGATGTTTAGCTAGCTTTATTTAGATTTTGCAACACTCTCAAAAATTAAACTTTCCTTTTTATGAATATGCACTTATTAATAAAGACTCTTTTGGTTATAAATGATAGAAATAGGCAAGTAAACCTAAGTCCAAAAAGGGAAATCTAGGGTCATCTCCCTGGTGCCAGTGGCTAAAAGGCAGGTGGGACTGAGGGAAGGACGCTTTGGAAGACCACCCAGACAGCTCCTTTTCATCCTGCCCACTCTGTAGAGCAGCTGTCCCTGGCCTCGGGTTCACATGGTGGAAACCATGGCCACTCTATTGCTTCAGAGTTTATGTGTGACAGGTTTAGCCCCTAAGAGGGACCAACTGTCTTGGACCTATTCTAGATTCTCAGGAAAGAGAGTTAGCCGAGTTCTCTTCAGTTGCCTGCCTTATGTCAGGACCATAATGTACAAATGGTTGCTAAAGACTCACTGCTACAGGACAGCAGGAAGGAGGTCAAAAGGTGAGAAATAGGGATGGCACAAAATGACACAAAATAGCAATGACACGAGAGACATGAAATCCCAGAGATGAAGGTTGCCAGAGCGAGCAGCGGCTATGATAAGATACAGAGAAGCTGATAAGAGGCCAACTAAACAACTGAAAGCAGAGTGGGGCCGATGAGGATAGGGTTAAATGCTATAATGCTGGGCTCCTCAAGGAAAGGATAACAGCTAGAATATTGAAGGTGCCTCAGGTTCAATCTAGAAAAGTCAGAGACATCCTTTTTTCTCCAGCCCAAACCCTTCATTAGATTCTCTTGCATTTTCATCATGAAATATGGTACAAAAACACAATGAAAAGTTTCGAAAAGAAAAATTAAAAAAGATAAAAAGTGTGCAGAGGGCAGGTGCAGTGGCTCATGCATGTAATCCCTGCACTTTAGGAGGCTGAGGTGGGCTGATTGTTTGAGCTCAGGAGTTCAAGGCCAGCCTGGGCAACATGGCAAAATCCTGCCTCCACCAAATATACACGCACACACACAAAAATTCACTGGGCGTGATGGCCTGTGTCTGTGGTCCCAGCTACTCATGAGGTGGAGGCAGGCGGATCACTTGAGCCTAGGAGGCTGAGGTTGCAGTGAGCCGAGATCGCATCATTGCACTCCAGCCTTGGGCAACAGACTGAGACCCTGTCTCAAAAAAAAGAAAAGCATGCAGAGATTTCCTTCTGTTTTTAGTTGTAGTATTTTGTTTGGTTGGATTAAAAAACATCAAATGAATATACCTGGGAAGTTTCCATGAAAATCTGGAAATCAGAGAAGACTGAAAAGAAAATCAAATATAAAAGTATATATTAGTACATGAAAATGTTCTGATAGAACTTGAGACATTTAATTTCAAATAGTAGCAAGTGAATTTTCCAATAAAATATGAATTCCATTAAAGTAAAAGTTATAGGCTATTATATTATATAATATTTTTATCTTAAGAAAACACTCTATTAGCCCCCAAAATAGAGAATGATTATTTGTTTGGTTTCAGCACTTTACCATATTCCTCCTAACTTCCCCATTTATTTCATTATTTTTAAAATTTATATGAAATGAAATTGTGATTGTTTACCTTTTCACCACACCACCTAAGAAAACTTAAGACCCTTCAGATATTCCTGGGGATTTATGGTTCATCCTTGCAGGGACAGCATAGAAACATGTAGCTGTTGGTCAAGAAGTCTTCAGCCACTTCATACATATTACCCCTACTTTTCCCCAAGGGATAGCACTTTCCTTTCCTCCTCCTCTGGGAGCAGTCTCTCCTCCTCTGCATACCTACTGTGACAGACAGAGGGACATTTCTTACCCTCCAGCAGCCCGCTTCTTCAGCAAACACCTACTGAGCATTTATTTACTACATGAAAGGCAGAAGGAAGGGGTGTGAACAACCAGAAAGAAAGCACTATAAATCAAGGAGTGTTTAGTTCAAAAAGAAGGTGACAGCAGACTTGGCCTTGGAGGAAGTGTGGGGGAACTTGACAGTGAACAGAGGAGGTACATTCCTTGTTAAGGAAATAGCACACGCCAAGACTCCTGTGGACACATAGTTTACCTTGAGTTTCATTGAGAGCAGAAAACAGTTGCTTCAAATGCGCGGTTTCTCATGATAGACAGGGTGAGCCTGATTTTATGTTTATCTCTTTTAGGATGATAATCCAACTCCTTTTCATTTTTGACATGGGTATTATTTTCTATGCATTTAACTTTATTTTTTGTAAGTCTCTACAGCTTTTCTTCAACTTTCTTCTAACAGAAAGATCACACCTATATAAAATCTTCCTCTGAAGGTTTTAGAAGTGCCGGTGTCTAGCATGAACGGCAGAAGTAAATGAGTCACTGTCATCTTGCAACAAGTTCATGGTATTCTTTCCACTTGTTCACACTGAGGTCCCAGGGACAGCAACCCTGTGTTATCTTCCATGTCAAAAGCAGGAGGAAGGGACAGGCTCCAGGCCTCCATCCCTGCTTTCAAATATCATAACCTGAATGAGGAAACACAAAATATCACACATGCAAAGGTAATCTCCTCCAGAGCTAGTCATCTACTGCTGTTCTATCTCAATCATTTTCTTCAGGTTGTTTGTGGATTGCCTTTTAGTCACTTTGTGATGGAACTAGGGCAAAGGGAAGGGGCATCTGAGAAACTGTTCCAGTAAAAGCAATAACTAAAATTGTTGATGTTTTATAGTATATAAGGCATTTCCATATGTACTGTCTCATTTAATTCTCATATCCATCCTACATTTCTCATCCCATTTTTCAAAAGAAAAAACTGAGACAGAGGAATAAAGTAAATTCCCAGCATGTTCCAGCCATTAGTTCAAGCCCAAGTCTTCCTGCCTGTCTCACCTTATTATGGTTTAGCAGTTCTGAGCTACCTGGGCAGCTGCCGTATCCCATTTTGCACTCTCACTCTTCTGTTCTTCGCTGGCAGATTTCTGTTGTCACCTCCTTCAGGAAATGTTTTCTCATGCCCCCACCGCCCCAGCCCTGAATACTCCCTTAGAAGCTACATGCCCCCATATCACTACTCCTATCGAGCTGTTTTGCTATGATTTGTTGGCCTGGTTTCCTCCCTTGCTGGCTGTAGATTTGGAGGGCAGGGATTAGGTTCTATTGGTGTTGATATCCCTAGTGCTATGCTTAACAGTTGTCAGTTCCCTTTCTAAGGACAGGCTTTATGGTTGGAGTGCAAACACTGGTTTCCAGAAAGTTCCTGTGTGCTACTGAAAGACACACAGGATAGTGGGGGAAGATGTCACTTCCTGTGGGGTTTTCTGGGGAATGGAGAGTTTCAGTGAGCTGCCCCAGGAGCTGTTGCCCCTGATGTCCCCTCACTTCCCTTGACATTATAGGTTTCTAGCTGGACAAGGCCCTACTGCAGCTTTAGGGTGCTAGAATAAGCATCTAGAATTACAATGAATATGGGTGTTCTGGGCAATTTTAATTTCATTGGGTAAGTTAAGATTAAATTTAACTTTACTATTATTCTGGTTATGTTTTTCCCATTTAGCCTGTAACTGGATGGGATCAGAGTAAATTACCTGGAAATGTACTATGTTCCTCTGTTTTTTTGTTTTGTTTTGTTTTGGTTTGTTTTTTTTGTTTGTTTGTTTTTTTGAGATGGAGTCTTGCTCTATTGCCCAGGCTGGAGTGCAGTGGTACAATCTTGGCTCACTGCAACCTCTGCCTCCTGGGTTCAAGAAATTCTCCTGCCTCAGCCTCCCAAGTAGCTGAGATTACAGGCACCTGCCACCATGCTGGGCTAAATTTTATTTTATTTTTTTAGTAGAGATGGGGTTTTGCCATGTTGGCCAGGCTGGTCTCGAACTCCCGACCTTGTGATCTGCCCACCTGGGCCTCCCAAAGTGCTGGGATTACAGGTGTGAGCCACTGAGCACAGCTATATGTTCTTCTGTCCTTAAGGTAATTATGTTACCATGGAAGTGACTCCAAAGAGTCATGTTGAGAGGGTTGGCTAAAGACTCTACAAGATTCAGAGGCTGAGGCAGGTGGATCACCTGAGGTCGAGTTTGAGACCAGCCTGGCCAACATGGTTAAACGCTGTCTCTACTAAAAATACAAAAATTAGCTGGGCGTGGTGGCGGGTGTCTGTAATCCCAGCTACCTGGGAGGCTGAGGCTGAAGAATCCTTTGAACCCAGGAGGTGGAGGTTACAGTGAGCTGAGATCACACCATTGCACTCCAAACTGGGTGACAAGATCAAAACTCCATCTCAAAAAAAAAAAAATACAAAGACTGTACAGGAGAGCTGGAACTTGACCTTCCATGTGTTTTACATATATCTTTGAGCAATCACTCAGGATTGAGTTACTTACTATAGTTCAAAGGAGAAAGAATGCATTCTCTTCTATGATGATGGACATAAAAAGTGTCTGAACCTGCTAATTAACTATTGTTGGAAAGAACAGTTGGGCATAAATTATGCTGAAACTAAGGTTGTATTTGGTAGACGTTGTCAAGCATTTAATGGGAGAATATAATTAACCCTATCTGGTAGGTCAATTCTTTCAGCTACCTATGAGGATATTCTTATGGTAATCCATAATAGTAAGCCATTTTTGTTATGGGAAATCAGGAACCCTGAATGGAGAGACTGGCTGGAGCCACGGCAGAGGAACATAAATTGTGAAGATTTCATCTTAATATGGACATTTATCAGTTCTCAAATAATACTTTTATAATTTCTTATGCCTGTCTTTACTTTAATCTCTTAATCCTGTTATCTTCGTAAGCTGAGGATGTATGTCACCTCAGGACCACTGTGATAATTGTGTTACCTGTACAAATTAATTGTAAAACATGTGTGTTTGAAAAATATGAAATCAGTGCACCTTGAAAAAGAACAGAATAATAGCGATTTTTATGGAACAGGGAAGACAACCATAAGGTCTGACTGCCTACTGGGTCAGACAAAAACAGGCCCATATCTTTCTTCTTGCAGAGGTCCAATAAATGGATGTGCAAGTAGGAAACATATCACTAAATTCTTTTCCTAGCAAGGAATATTAATATTAATACTCTGGGAAAAGAATGCATCCCTGGGGGGAGATCTATGAGCAGCTGCTCTGGGAATGTCTGTCTTGTGCAGTTGAGATAAGGAGTGAGATAAGCCCTGGTCTCCTTCAGAACCATCAGGCTTACTAGGGTTGGGAAAACTCAGCCCTGGTAAATTTGTGGTGAGACTGGTTCTCTGCTGTCGAAACCTGTTTTCTGTTGTTTAAGATGTTTATCAAGACAATATGTGCACCGTACTGCTGAACATAGACCCTTATCAGTGGTTCTGCTTTTGCCCTTTGCCCTGTGATCTTTGTTGGACCCTTATCAGTGGTTCTGCTCTTTGCTCTTTGAAACATGTGATCTTTGTACCTACTCTCTGTTCTTACATCCCCTCCCCTTTTGAAACCCTTAATAAAAACTTGCTGGTCTGAGACTCAGGCAGGCATCATGGTCCTACTGACACGTGATGTCACCCCTGGCGGCCCAGCTGTAAAATTCCTCTCTGTATACTGTCTCTCCTTATTTCTCAGCCAGCTGACACTTATGGAAAATAGAAAGAACTTATGTTGAAATATTGGGAGCGGGTCCTCCCAATGCATTTTGTTTCTGTTCTTCTAAAAATTAAATATAAAAAGTCAAATGTTCTACTTAGACCACACTGAGGTTCTTTAGTTTGTTGGTAATTCATGCCTAATATTTCCAGTTTTCTATTACCTGTCTTCTGATTTTTATTATGCTGCCTAAGTGATACATGAAAAAATCTAGAAATTTGACCCCAAAGACAAAATCCTCTCCACTCAGCCAGACTAACAACTCAAATACCCCTCAACATGATCTAAATTGACCTAGTGTTGATAGTTTCTGCAAAAGCCACATGCATTTCAAAATTTTTATCAATATTTTCACCCCAATTGTTAACCTCCTCTTTCTCCACACTTTTCATAAGAACTGTTTATTATTTTCTCATTATATATCATTTGGAATCATTTTTATAAATACTCCCCATTGGTGTGGACAGCCACCATCTGTACAGGTTTAGTGAAAGCTCAATGTGTGCCTCATTACATTGTGGGAAATGTTATTTGACATCTATAATGGAGTCCTATAGAAGTAACACAATAGTATAATTTTCTTGTTTGTCAAATATAAGGAAAGCCTTAAGATCAGCCTGGGGATAGGCCCTGGCCCTGGAGGTGGCTCTTGGGTCACCTCACCTCTCCCTTGGTTTGTGGTTAGGGCTTTCACCCCTTATATTGTAATGGGAAGTAATACAAGTAATCAGTTATGTGTGGAGAAAACATACAATTCTCAGCCACAAACTTTAAACACAATAGAACATGGCTATTCTAGATCCATTCCTAATATTTATCCCAAATTAGTTTATAAGACTCCATGAGATTCTTGGAGGAAAATTAAGCCTGAGAAAACTATTATTTTGTTCATTTTTTAAAGGCTGTAGCTGACAATCTAACAACATTAATTAGTTCCATAATCAACAGATGAAATTTTTAAAAAAGTATTTAGCATCACATTTAAGCTAACATTTTCATTAAATAAAAACACCCAAATCATTTCAGTAGTGTTCAGAGGACCAGAAAATAATTTGTATTTACCAAATATAAAAGGACAGAGACTAATAGAAAATTTAAAAAATGAGCATAACCTTTTAGATGACATAGAATTTGAAAGACTAAAGCAGAAATCCTAAACTCAAATACATTTTAAGGAACAAAAAGATAGCCAGTGCCAGATACTTTTCAGAAATTCAATTTGAGAAAAAGAATATTTAGAAAATAGCAGTCAAGTCCAACTAGATTTATTTTAAAAACACATAGGAAGTAAACTTATTCATTCTCTGATTTAGCAGTTGGGACAAACTAGATTTATTCCAAAAACAGATAGGAGGTAAACTCATTCTCTGTTTTTTGCCATTGATGTTTGAGTGGCTCAGCTGTGGACCCCGCATTAAGAGAAACGTTCAGTAAATTAAAGAAAAGATCCAGTGAAGAGAAGACAGACAATACAAATTATTAATGGAACAATGGAAATGATTTTTGAAGAAAGATTAAAGTAGCAAAGAATGTCTAGCTTTGCTTAGAAATGACTCACAGGAGTCATAATAACAGTCTACAAGCATTGAAAAGGTATAAAGCACTGAGACAGAAGAGGAATTATTTGGCATAATGCCACATGGGTATAATCAGAAATAACCATATAAACTCAAAAACAAAAACAAAACAAAACAAAAAACTTCCAAGCCCTGAGTACTTTTGGATGACTATTTACTTCCACTGAAAGTGCTGCAAATTTTAAGCATTGGGCTTTCCAAACACATAAAACAAAAGTATTCTCTTTGTTATCCCTTATTAATCTTCTCAATCCACCAACATCCTGAGGTCCAAATTTCAGAGAAGTGGGGGAGATTCTACAACCTACTTAAAGTAAATTTATAAGCAAGTTTAAATTAGGAAATTGTGTCTGGCTTATTCGCCAAGGGCTTTTGACAATTGATTTTGCTTATGCTGATCTGGTTTCCTCTTGAAATTTTCCTCCAGGAATCTCATGGAGCCTTATAAACTAATTTGGGATAAATATTAGGAATGGATCTAGAATAGCCATGTTCTATTGTGTTTAAAGTTTGTGGCTGAGAATGTTCTATTGTGTTTAAAGTTTGTGGCTGAGAATCGTGTTTTCTCCACACATAATTGATTACTTGTATTACTTCCCATTACAATAGAGGGAGTGAAAGCCCTAACCACAAACTGAGGGAGAGGCCAGGTGACCCAAGAGCCATGCCCAGGGCCAGGGCCTATCCCCAGGCTGGTCTTAGGGCTTTCCTTATATTTGACAAACAAGAAAATTATACTATTCTGTTACTTCTATAAGACTCCATTATAGATGTCAAATAACATTTGTTAGCTCTAAATTATTTCCCACAATGTAATGAGGCACACATTGAGTGTTCACTAAACCTGTACAGATGGTGGCTGTCCACACCAATGGGGAGTATTTATAAAAATGATTCCAAATGATATATAATGATTTGGATGAAGCTGGAAACCATTATTCTCAGCAAACTAACATAGGAACAGAAAAGCAAACACTGCACATTCTCACTCATAAGAGGGAGTTGAACGATCGGAACACATGGACACAGGGAAGTGAACATCACACACTGGGGCCTGTCGGGGGGTGATATACCTAATGCATGCGTGCAGCAAACCACCATGGCATATGTATACCTATGTAACAAACCTGCACATTCTGCACATGTATCCCAGAATTTAAAGTATAATAAATAAATTTTAAAAAAGAAAACTCCTACTCAGTCTTTGAAACTTAGCTCAGAACACTTGAGAAACCTTTGACACACAGGAAAGAGTTGGCCGTTTGAGACCTGAGTCCTCTGGAGGCAGCCTGAGAATGCCTGTAGTCTAGCTCATAGCACAGTATGATGGAATCCTGTTTACTTGTGTCTCTCCTGCTAAGACCCTGGGCTCCTTTAGGACAAGGACTATGTCTTATTCATCTCTGCATCCTTGGCCCTTCTCAAGCCACTGTGTCCTTAGTAGGCACTGCAAAATTTTGTCACAGGAATGAATGAATGAGAAACAGATGCAAATAGTGATGGAGCCATTCAACTCTTCTCCTTTTGAATACATTATTTTGGTCTTGGTATACATTTTTAATTCTCAGATCTCTTTATACCATTTAAAAAGTGTTATTAAAAATATCTTTGGAGGAAAAAGAAAGATGAGAAAGATTACAAAAAGAACTTCCAGGATCTGGCTGGGAATCTCATCAAGGGAATCTAATCATGTCCTTAGTGATCGTGGGCTCTCTCTCTCTCTGTCATTAGGAAATAGAAAGCCTCTAATGCAGGTGTCATTCCTATGCTATGTCTAGAGCAGGCTGGGCTCAGCAAACTACAGCAGCCAAGCCTGATCTGGCCAGCCTTCTGTTTGTGTATGGCTCATTATCTAGGAAGGAGTTTTACATTTTTAAATGGCTGAAAAAATTTTGTGACATGTGAAAACTATGTGAAATCCTAATTTCAGTGTCTACAAATAAAGTTTTATTGGAACACAGCCATGCTAATATGTTTACGTACTGTCTGTGGCTGCCCTTGTGTTACAACAGCATAATTCAAGGAGTTGTTTCAGAGATCGTATGTGCCACAATCCTAAAATACTACCCAGCCCTTTACAGAAAAAGCTTGCTAACCCCTGCGCTAGAGAGAGAATAGAGTCCTACTGTGCTGCAGATGAGAATGAGATCTTGAATCTTGATCAGTAAGCTAAATCTTTAAAGTTATTTTATTTTAATGAGACCACTTATTTAATTATTTTCTGATTTTCCTACTTCCTATTACAGATACTCGTAAAATAGCCATTGTGTAAAAATTTGAAACTAAACATATTTTTCATTTTTAAAATAAAATGCATTTAATTAAATGTCTTTGGAGTTATATTTTTAAGCAGATGAAGCAAATATTTTTTAAAAACTGCTTATGCAATTCAGTAGAGATCAATAGTGATTTAATTATTGATCAGTTTTTACTGAAGTAAAATTGTTGAAGAAATACATGTCATATTTTACAGAGTACATTGAGAGGTAAAGTCTGGCTTCAGAACCAAGGTTACTGACAAATTGCAGTCATCACCTCTACAGTCATAAGAGGAATCAGAATTGAGCCATAAAAGTATAAGACACACTGCACTAGTCCAAAGTAATCTTTCTGTCTCCTTGCTTTTCTGCCTCTGACTGTATTAGGAAGGAGCCCTTTTAGGAGGTAGAACAACTCAGCTCCATGTTTCTGACCTCAAAAATTCAGATGAATAGGTGGTACCTTTCTTGCTAGTAACCAGACACCTATGAACTTAGCTAAATATTTATTGAACCATTTTGTACTTTGATCCTGTGCTACTTTACAGAGATTATAAATGTCTCGATTTCATATGATTATCCATGTAGGTCAAGTAATTATCCATGTAAACTTTATACATTTACCTACATAAAAAAGGTGAAAATTAGGTTCTCAAATTTGTTATTTTACCCTGGTCTATTGGTGATATTTGGCAATTAACTGATCAGGTCCATAAAACCACTTCACTAAGTTGTTATAGTTTCTTTAGTTACGTGGGTTTTTAAGAACTATTTGGATGAGTGTGTGTATAATTTATTTATTTGTTTCTAATAAATTCAGATAGGTAGTTTTTCAAAATAGTATTGATTCTTAAGGTAAAAATCATGATTGGGTTTGTCAGTCTGGTTTTCTAGTGATTCAATTTTTGAGCCTATCAAAACAATTTCAGTACTACAAAATTATAGAATGAAGTAAAAAACGACATTTGTGATACTATTTTTTCCTAACTAATATTCTACAGTATAAAAACTATTATTTTTCCTCCCTGCTTTTTAACTTATTAAAAATGTAAGATTGGTCAGAAATAAAATATTTTTCATTGCCTATTTCAGTAGTATGTTTAATATTTAATTTATCAGATGGCTGGCAAAGTATAAATAAATTCAGATATTCCTGAGATAATGGTAGTTAATATTTACTACGGAATTGTGATGTGCCTGGCATTCCCTTAAATGTTTTAGATAAATTTTCTGTTTTCATCCTATCAGCACTCTTATGAAATAAGTACTATGATTATTCCCATCTTATAAATTGAGACAGAGAGGGGGTAAGTAAATTGTCCAACATAATATAGTAACAGTAGATTCAGGATTCAAATTCAGACTGTTTAAAATCAAAGTCTGTGATTTTAACCCCTATGTTATACTGCCTTCCAATCATTATCTTCTTGGCAACATTGTAACTCTAAACTTTGTTTTCAGAACTTTGGGGAAAAACAGAACATTTAAACCATGGGTATGTTTGAGAGGACTTGGATATAACAGATATTAATTGTTTATGTTAGACCCCAGGCCAGGGGCATTCACTTCCTATAATTCCCTTTAATCCTCCTAAGAGTGTTGATGTAGGATTTATGAATCCTGTCTTATGTAATGCGTAATGGATGCTTAAAGAGGTTAGCAACTTTCCCTGAATTAAACAGGTAATAAGTGATAGCTAGAAATCAAATGCAGAATAACACCTTCCTGAGTGTATCTGGCCAAGAGTCTGCTTTTCCTTTAGCAATCTCTAGACAAGGCTTCATAACTTTTCACAAGCATGCTGTCATATCATAGTCGCTTGTTCTAATTTAAAGCTTTCCATTAATAACCAGCCATTCCCCATCTAAATTCTTGTCAATTGACAGCTTCCTGGTGAGCTGGGATCCATGAATGAGGTGTAATTGTGCTCCAGGTACATTCCTGTTTGTCTGGAGAACACTGTGAGCCCCAAAACCAGGGACTTGAACCAGCAACACATCTTTGTAGGCAAGAGATAAAATTAGCATTTTACCTGTGGAATGTAGGAAAGGTTGGAAATATTAAGAGAGCAGTTTTGGAGCTGACACTAGCAGTGATTGTCCAGGAATATGAATACATATTCAGAGATAAGGAATATGTATTGTCTATCCACTATGTGCCAAGAAATTAATATATTATCATTTATTCTTCAAAATGACATTGTTATAACTATACCCATTTTATTGAGATATGAGTTAAAGGAGGATGATGAGCATGACCATAGTCATGTAGTCAGAATTCTAACCCAGGTCTTCTGATCCCAGAGCCCATGATCTTTCCACTGATCCAAATCCTTTCTTCTCAGAGAAAGACACAGGTAGGTATACAGGAGGAAAATATGATGTCATTGGTGCTGCACAATAGCCAAGTCATGCCTGACATGACTGGTGATTGACAGGGAAATGCAATGGAAACAATATGTATTCACTGATCTCTTCTTGGGGCCAAGAGCAATGGTCTGAAACCAGCGGGATTCAAAAAGGCAAAGGAGACACACTTTTGCTTGAGGGTATTTAAAATTTAGGGGACATTCTAGGGTAGCTGCATAGTCTATCTTTCTGGAAACCTGTGTTTGATAACTTATCTCTTTGGTCATGAGCTAGAAAGACCTTTGACTTTGAAGTCCAAGGTATGAGTTAGATCCCTGCTTGTCCACTTACCAGCTACTTGATTTGGGGCACCCCAGGGGTCCTCTCCAAGCTACAGTGGCTCTGTTGTACAATGGGGATCACAGTACTGACATCATAGGGTTGAAATGAAGATTCAGTTACATCATCTGACCTCCTACTGGATACAAAAATAACTCTTCCTTTCTTTAGGTTATTCTCACCTAGATGCCAATTCTAAAAGGTCAGGTCACTCTGCTAGGTTCTGTGGTGGGTGAAGGATTGTAAAACATAACCCCTGTCTTTAATTATTTTTAAATTTGGAGGAGATAAGAACAAAAATAGTTTTAACAATAGATAGGGCAAGTTCTATAAGATGAGTACAAAAAAATGCTCTGTGGGTCTAATGAAGGAAAATAACTTTTAAGAGAACCTTCTGGCCGGGTGTGGTGGCTCACGCCTATAATCCCAGCATCTTGGGAGGCCAAGGTGGGCAGATCACCTGAGGTCATGAGTTTGAGACCAGCATGGCCTACATGGTGAAACCCCGTCTCTACTAAAAATACAAAATTAGCCAGGCATGGTAGTGCATGCATGTAGTCCCAGCTACTAGGGGGGCTGAGGCAGGAGAATTGCCTGAACCCAGGAGGTGGAGGTTGCAGTGAGCTGAGATTGCACCATTGCACTCCAGCCTGGGTGACAAGAGTGAAACTCCATCTCGAAAAAAAAAAAAAAAAAAGGAGAGAGAGAGAACCTTTTTGGTGTCACTGGGATGTGACTTCTGACTTGAAAGATAGTTCAAGATCTCAACACTGAAGGTAGCAGAAACATGATCGGTAGAGATCAACCAAGTCCTTCATGCTTTGTCTCCAACTTGGAATGAAATAATTTTATTTAAATTATTAGACTTTCTTTCATGACCACCATCTAGAAAGTTCAAGTGAAAGCTGAACAATTAGTAAGTGGCATAGTCTGGATTTGAACCCCTGAATTACAATTCCAAATCCAGTGATTTTTACTTCAACATAGTGGCTTTCATCTAATTTCACTCTCTTTGACTTTAGGACTGCAATTAGACTGCCTCTGGATCTTCTTTTGAACCCTCCCCTCAAGTGGTAGGACTAGAAAACCCAGAAATTCCCTGCTTCACACTACTTATTGGACTATCTGCTTGGCCCCATTAACTCAGAGACATATGAGTGGGCTTTGTCTTACTCTTATTTTATTATCCAGCACAATCTGCAATGACTAAGGCAATATTTGGGATCTTTGACTCTTCTTTTCTGACTTTAACAGTATTTCTAATCTATAGAAGGGCTATTTGTTTGGAATATATCGTTTCTCATTTCTGTTATTTCGGAATCCCTTTGTTATTCAATTTCAACCAATAGCAAGGGTTAATTGTTGAGCTCCACGTTTCTTGTGGCAACATTTTTTTTCTAGATTGGATCCAACTTTCACATATGAATTTGTGGTATTTATACATACTAGCTAGCAATTTGCTCACTGGATCGTCTGCTATTTGGAATAAATTTGATGGTCTTCTATAGTCCACAAATATTGATCAATATCGAACCATATGGTAGAACTCTGGTGTTCTGCCATGGCTTCATGTGAATTGAGCAGATCTTCTCTGTGGGATAAAATCTTAAAAAGATCTTGAACCAAAAAGGAAGCTATCTGGCCAAATTCATTTTATCATCACAACTTGAAAATGTTTACTGGTAGAGTCTATGTCAGAAACAGCAAAAAGGTTATATTCCACATGCCAATACTGAACTGAGTAGTGGCTGTCTGGATCCTAGCAGAAGTCTGAGGCATGTTCTCACTCATTGGAATGAGTGCTGTGATAGACTAGCAATGTCTGCCTTTTTTTGCTGGGGTAGAGGGATGGGAAGAGGAAGAGTAGAAGCACTAGTGTTGTAATTTTCTAACCATGCTGACAGGGAGAGAGGAAATGGTTTTCAATCCCTGCTTTTTGTTTAGAAAATCAGACAAGTGACCTTCCCCCATCTTGAATTGGTAAAAACTTATTTATGTGTGCGTGTGTGTGTGTGTGAAAGTTATCAAGTCTTACAGCTGAAAGCATATTGGGTGACCCCTTGTTGTTGCCTGGATTCTCAGAAGACTCATTTCTTTTGAAGAATAGACTTTTTGAAAAATCTTGAATACAAAAATAAGCTGGGTGTGGTGGCACACACCTGTAGTTCCAGCTATTCAGGAGGCTCAAACAGGAGGATCACTTGAGCAAGGGAGGTCAAGGCTGTGATCGTGCCACTACACTCCAGCCTAGGTGACAGAGACAGACCCTGTCAAAAAAATAAAGAAAGAAAGAAAAGAAAAGAAAAATCTTGGAGAATACTGAAAAGTTAAGAAAAATAAAAAATCACCCATAACCTATTTTATTAAAAGCTATTCATTGTATTTAAATGATTAAATGGTTAAAACAGATTTAACTTAAAAATGTGACAAATGCCTTTGAACATAAATCTTCACTTGTGTGTCTGACAATGTCTCTTGACTCCTAGAAATGGAATAAGCTCTTGTTACGGATCAACAGATTTCTTTTTAGAGAGGTTATATCAATTGCTCTCCTGCCCACTTTGCTTGGATTTATGCTTTTCAGAAGCAATGCATGAGATTGTTACCCAGGTGCTATATCAATTGTGGTATCCATTTTCTTCACTGAATATTTAAGTTTGATCTTTATCTGAAATTAGATCTGGCCTGATGTATGAGAAAAAGCACTGGAACCAAAACTGGGAGACATGGTCCATATTCCTTAACTAACCAGCTGCATGACCTGAACAAATTATTAACTCCTCTATATGTCTGCGGTTTTTTGTTGTTGTTGTTTGAGTTTTCACTCTTGTTGCCCAGGCTGGAGTGCAATGGTGCAATCTTGGCTCACTGCAACCTCCACTCTTCCCAGGTTCAAGCAATTCTCCTGCCTCAGCCTCCCGAGTAGCTGGGATTACAAGCGACTGCCACCATGCCCAGCTAATTTTTATATTTTTAGTAGAGACGGGATTTCACCATGTTGGTCAGGCTGGTCTCAAATTCCTGACCTCAGGTGATCCACCTGCCTTGGCCTCTCAAAGTACTGGGATTACAGGCACGAACCACTGTGCCTGGCCTATATGTCTGTTTTACCCATTGAAGAATCTATCTTACCTATTCCACAGGATTGCTGAGGATCTATTGGGTAACATAAAATAATGAATATGAAAACAAGTTAAAAGTTAACATAAATGTAGGTGTCTGTTAGTGATTAAAGGGAGGAATAATCCACAAATCAAAATATTTCACCATTAAACTGACCCACTAAGTCATTTGTGAGTTATAGCACATTAAAGATTCAAACAATGTCATGCAAAAGACATAGTGCATTATTTTGCAGCAGTGAGGAAAATATGTGCCATAATGTATTTAACATTGTATTGATTAATATGGATCATACAAATATAATCACTAACCAATCTTAATAACTCAGCAAGGAAGCAGCTTAGAAGGGTATTAGTAAACATGTAAATTAAAACTTTTGAAGGATGAATTGGCAAAGTGAAATGTCTAATGCTGACATATCTTGAGTGGCTCAATGTGATTCTGAGTGATTTTCAGAAATGTGATTCATGAATTGTACAGGAAAACAGGAGTGTTGTAGGGCCCAGCCAGACCTTATTTTTAATGGGAAACACCTCTTCCTATGATTTAAACACCGTGGAATACAGAAAGCACGTTAACTATGCCCTTATGAAAGTAGATTCTAACTGGATTAGTTTCAGTGAGCGTATTTTAATTAAAAGGTAATATGAGTTTAGTTGTATGGAACGTGTTGTAACTGTTCTCTGCTTGCTGGCAATCAGATGGTTTTGAATATATTAACCTCTTGATTTAAAACTTATGAGTTCTGTTCTAGCTATCAGTAGTTTTTTATTGATAATAATGTTGATCCTTTATCTTTATATGTGAAATGCAATGACAGATAACTACAGTACAATTGACTGTAGTGTGAATATCGTGAAGACATTCCTCAGATTGTCAGGTTATTTTGGCTGGATATATTCTTTGCAGCAGAACAACCAGAGGGTTTATTTGTATAACTTCTTGACAAAAGATGGTAGTGGAGGAATGATCATTTATATGTTTTATTGTATGTTTTTGAAATCCAATAATTTTAAGTCTTTGAAACATACAGGTAACATTCCTTCAAGGGCCCTACCCATCTTCCTCCTAAAATCACCCATTATAGATCTGATTAAAACTTAGAAGTAGCAGTTTCAGAACAATAAAAATAGGCTACCCAGAAGTCCTTAGGAAACAAAATTTGCTCTTTTCAACCTCGTTAGTGTTTATAGGTTTATTCTAATTTCATTTTGAGGCTATCAGAATATCAGCAGGACACACAGCACACACACGAAAAGAAGTTTAAAGAAGGGTAATGTTGCAAATAAGCCAAAGAAATATTTTCCTTTTAGAAATAATACTGCAATTCAGCTGTTAAAAAAATAAAAATGTTTCTTTAAACTGGTGGCAATTTTTGGAACTGGTTTTGCTAACGCCAGAAATGATATACCAAGCAAGTAGCAATATTTTAAAGTGTTTTTGAAAATCTGTTTCAGAAGGTAGGACTAAAGTTTTCCGTGCAAATCTCCTGTCCGACTGTGTGCTCTTTATAACCAAGCTTCAAGAGAACAGAACAAGGAGAACATGGGCATAAAATTAAGTGAAAGGAACAGGATCTTTCTCATTTTACTGTTTTTCTCCCTTCCCTTATATGCCAGCAAGACGTTGATGTGAGATTCAATAAGATCTTCCTTTAGTATTAATAACAGCTGTGATTTAGAAAGTATTTAGTATACTTTTAAGTGCTGTATTATGCCCTTTAAGTATACCGTATTGTTTGTTTAGTTCTCATAGCAATCCCTTGAGGGGGTGTGGCTCTCTCCATTTTTCAGACGAGGAGGCTGAGGTGAAGACAGATTGATGAATCTGCCCATAGTCTTGCAGCCCATGGGTCAGGGAGCCACCCAAAACTCCTGCTCTTTAACAATCCACCCCACACCCCTGCCTTGCTGTGTGATCAGCCCATTAGCTTGTGAAGATGGGCACAGAGAAGGGGCCAATGAAAGCTAGAATTGTTCATAGTTATTAAAAATGTGCCTAGACAACACAAAGCACCAGATAGTGAAATCATACTCACACATTATAGAGATCTGATCTAGTATTGAACTTGACCAATAATTTCAGTGACACAGTAATTTCAGGGTCCAGGCACAGCAGAGAGTGGTCTCAGACCTCCAATGCAAGACACCGTGGTTTTTCTTGCTGCATTAGGATCTACTTTGGGCCAAGACTAGCATAGGAGGTGTGTAAGTGATGTGTCCAATTCACATCGCTTACACAGAAAGAGAATCTCCATTTTATACTAGAGAGTTCAGTAGCTTATGTGACATTTTCTATTTTTCTGTTTTTTATCTCATAAATCCTTAGATCCCAGGTTTGTTTACCATAAGCAATCCTAGATAGACCAGATACATCCTATTAAAGGCAATCTATTTATAATGACTCTTTCACTACTGAATACCATTAATGTGTTTGCCAGGTCTGTCAGGTCTGTCATTAGCATGTCTGTTTACAGGAGATTTGAACCAGTCACCTGCCTTCTTTCCAAAGTACTTCATCCATTGCACTCCACACACAGAATAAAGGGACAGAATGGATTACAAACCTGCTCCTTATCCGTATACTCCCTGCAAGCTTTGAGGAAGAAATGACAGCTACTGGTCTCTTTTCAAAGTCAATTACTGGCTTGGAAATACGCCAGGAAAAGGGAAGGAAAGAAACAGGCTCTGACTTTTCACCAGTGCAGGCTCCTTCCCTGTCAGACCAAACTAGCAGAGTGAGACCCCAGATAGTGTTGACCTGCTTCTTTCCTGAAATGAATTTGATGTTGTTAAACCCACATTGACACTGGGGCCATGATATAGATATGCCATTCTCACTGTGTCTGTTTTTGCCCAAGTCGTTCCTATTTCCCCGGGGAGTCCTTGCCCTTTGGTTCCCCTTCTCTGAATCTTCACCATCCATCTACAAATGGTTATACTGGCTAAGACTTATAAAGCATTTATTTGTCAGGCACTCTTCAAAGATCTTGTAATATTAGCTCATTTAATCCTCAGAACAACCCTGTGGGGAGATGCTATTATTATATCCATTTCAGAGGCGAGGAAACTGAGCGGTAAGATAGCTTGTTCGAGGTCACATAGCCAGTCAGAGGTGGAGTGGGAATGGAACCAGGTGGTCTGGCTCCAGAGTCCATGTTCATGACCACCAAGCCTCTGCCTTCTCCAAGGGAACTCAGTTCTGTGTCCTTCACCTTCGTGTCCCTCACCTCCAGCGAAGCTTTTCTAGGCTACTCCGAACCATCATGCGTTCTTCTACAAATGTCAGTGTTTACTCATAGAAATACAATCTCACATTGTTTTTAGTATTTTAAGGACATTTAAAAAAAATAACTGTACTCTATTCCCATAAGGGGAAGCTTCTTATAGCTGGAATCACCTGGTTTTATTTTTGTTTGTTTTTACCAGGAACTCTTTTTAGATTTTTCCATTCGACCCACTGGCCAGATTAATTTATTTTCAGCAGAAAAGTTGATTTAATATATGAATCTCTTATTCATTAGAAAAGGCAGGATTTTTAAAAGTATAACGGTACAGAGGGAATATTTAATTTTATTCCTTTTATCCCTTGTAAATGTGGTACTGTATTCCTCATTATTTCAGTGAAAAAAAAAACTATTACACAGAAGCTTTTTTTTCTTTCGTTTGAACCCCATTCATTGGCTTTTAGTATGAATAGTAGATGGAGAATCAGAGTCATGCTGAAAATAATTAACCATCAGTCAAAGTGACTTTCATGTCTTATCCATGTAAGGAATGTGCTCTTAATTAGAATTTCCCTTTGGCTTTTTAACAAACATACAGAGTTTCAGGAATGAGAAGAGGAAATTGCAGCTGATGAGTTTTTCAGGATCCCTAACAGAGCAATTTCTTTGTGGATTTTGGAAAGCATTCTGTAGAAGGACAACATTGTTAGGCTCTTCATAGAGTTTCTTAGAAGCCTCAGTATTCTGAGCAACACGTGATTGCGCCCAGATCTGAGGACGGGGAACTCTGAAATGAAACACAGCTGTCCTGATATTTTTAAGAAAATTGTAAGGGAGACACTTTGTGCAATCAATTAGATTGTTCTTTTCTTTTTTCCTATTTCAGAAGACAGAAAAAAATTGTAAATGCAGAGTTGCTGTTGAGAATGTAAATTGACTAGAGTATCTGTTTATGCTGTTAGATTTATGCATAAACTTTAGATGGTACAAACAAGGCCTTATTGACCTTCGCAGCTAAGCAGTGATCCAAAACAGGCTCATTGCATTCAATTTCATGCTGCCAACCAGCAGCCTTAACATTTCAGTTTTGAGGGTTGAATTCTCTTACTGACTTAAAAAAAACTTTGACAAATACAGATTATGTTGCCATCTAAAAATTTTAGTCACCATTCCAAATGAGTGTGCTTCCAATATTTAATAATGGGATTGCTGAGGATGTGTTTGGATTTAATGGTGGTTAGCATTCATTCATGGGTCAGCCTGAGAAGAAAACAAATTGCGCATATAGTTACACTTCGGGTAAATGTTAACTCTGATTAGCATATAACCGAGATCATGCTGAAAAACAAGGGCAATAGAAATTGATTTAAGAGCATAACTTTTTAATCATCAACTTAGGTTGGTCTGAGCAGAACCAAGAAATTGGAAATAGAAACAGAAAAGTGGGAAAATGATTCTTAATCGTGTATCAAGGACACCTACCTACTCAAGCAATTATTAATAATTTAACCATTCGATAACAGATATTTGTGGAACATACTCTGTGATGCTAACAACAAAATAGCGAAGATACAGTTTCTAACTTAGAGCTTGGTTGAATGGATGTCACTCTTAATTATACTGTGAACAATGCCTACTGTTTTTGATATTTTTTCTTAATATCAAAGTGTTACATGAATCCCCCCTTCCCCAATACTAATTTTTAATTTCCTATTATGAAAATAGTAAATTATAATATTAGATTGGATGCATACTTTGGGTCACTGTTTCTTTCCTTCCCATCCCTTCTGTAATTTTTGAAAATTAAGAATATTATATAAAAATATGAAAGATAATTATGAAAAATTAATAAACCACAACTATTCTCTCACCCCAACTCTAACACAATGCTTTCCTAATATTACTTTCCAGTTCTTGGTGACCTAAATTCCTGTTTTCAAATGTCTATAATCATAAAACACATTCCACTTTCTAGTCTGCTTTTCCATTTAATGTGACACATAAATATTTTTGTATTTCTAAATAGTTATATAGCATTCTTGGTTGAATGCAACAGAGATATATCCAATTTCAGTAGCAAAAAAAATTATTTAAGGACATTAGAATGGCTTCTAGAATGTTCGGAGGGGCTATCGTTGGCTAGAGTCCAGAACAGGGTCCAATCAGGTCACAGCACATGAAGTGTAAGGATGTCTCACTGCTGCCACCAAGCCACAGACATTGCAGCTTGCACTGGACTGGCACGGGTCAGTAGATACCGCCTATTATGGGTTGCATTCTGTCCCCACAAAAAGATATGTTGAAGTCCTAATGTCCAGTACCTCAGAACATGACCTCATTTGGAGAAACTGTAGTTTCAGATGTAACTAGTTAGGTTAAGATAAGTTTACACTGCAGTCGGGTGGGTACTTAATTCAATAGGACCAGTATTCTTATAAGAAGTCAGGAGACAGACACAAAGGGAGAAGATGGCCAAGTGACAACAGGTGCAGAGAGTGGAGTGGTGCAGCTACAAGCCAAGGAATTCCAAAGATTGCTGGTAAACATCATAAGCTAGAAGAGGCAAGGAATGATTCTCCCCTACAAGGTTTCAGGGAGAACATGGCCCTACTACACCTTGATTTTGGATTTCCAGCCTCCAGAACATTGAGACAACAAATATCTGTTGTTCAAGTCAACAAATTTCTGTTGTTACAGCAGCTCTAGAAAACGAATACACCACCCATTACTGTATCACCTACTCACTGCTGCCTCCACTCTCATAGAGACAAACCTTCCCTGGCCCTACTTTCTGGATCACCAACTCCCCTTTAAAGCATGGCAAGAGCAACTGAACAGTGAATCCTAGGGCACATGCCCATGTCCTTCCTACAAGGGAGGCTGGGGAAAAGGGGGTCTGGCATTTTCTGTTTCTATAGCCTCTCAGAAAAACTTATGAAGAATGGAATTCTTGCAGCAGAGAAAGATGCTCAGATGCTGGACAACTTAAAAAGAGTGACATGCGTTCAACACAATAGTCTTTATAATTATGAATATTAAAGTATGTATCTTAGTCTGTTTTGTGCTGCTATAACAGGAAGCCAAAGACTGGGTAATTTATAATGAGCAGAAAGTTATTTGGCTCACAGTTCTGGAGGCTAGAAAATCCAAGATTGAGTGGATGCATATCAGCCTTCTTGCTGCATCATCCCATGGTGGAAGGCAGAAAGGCAAGAAAGGGAAAGAGAGCAGGAGGAGGCCAAACTCATCTTTTCATACGGAACCTGCTCCCACAATAACAGCATTAATCAATTCATGTGGACAGATACCTGGTGGCCTAATCCCTTCTCACTAGGCCCCACTTCCCAACATTCTTTCACTGGGGATTGAGTTTCCAATGCATGCTTTGTGCAGGACACATTCAAATCATAGGGTGCATAATATTCCATTATGTTGATGTCATTACTAAAAAGCTTTTAAAATTTCTCTTGGGCACTTAGAGGAATTTCCAGGTTGCTATTATTTTACGTCATGACATTTGTGTGCCTGTAAGCTTCTGCTTCATTGAGCATGTCTCATGTCTCAAGTGGAATATTTAGCCTTCATGTCTTCAACTGCATATTCACAGATTTCTTTTCAAAAGCATTATCTCGGTTTAACGTCTTCACAGATAGATAGTATGCAAGTGTCCCTGTTTCATCATATTCCCAATATTAAGTGATTTTAAAAAGTTTCTTTGTAACTCAATTGATAAAATAGGTATAAAATAGTGCCTCAAGGTTGATTTAATTTGTATTTATTTGATCTTTAGAAAGAATAAATATTTTTCTACAGGTAGTTCATACTTTCCATTTCTTCTGGTCTGTTTTTACTGGGGTCTTACTGTTTTTTAAAGAATATATTTAAACAAGTACTTTTTAGATATTAGTCTTTAGAGGCATTAATTTGTTGCCATTGTTTTTGCTAAGGATCAATAAATTATATGTAAAATAGCTAAGAAATCAATCCTTGTGGGTTTTTTGAATATTTTTCCAAGTTACATTAATTCACAAAAAATGTGAGGAAACACTGTACTTACGACATAACTAATATGCAGTAAAATGCTTAGCAGTGATTGACGCATGGTAAGTACACGAATATGCCCAAAACATGTCAATAAATGTTAATTTTTACTGTTATTGGTATTTTCTTTTCATCTTTTTTTTTTTTTTTTTGAGATGGGGTCTTGCTCTGTCGCCCAGGCTGGAATATAGTGGTGCAGTCTCGGCTCACTGCAGCTTCTACCTCCCGGGTTCAAGGAATTCTCCCAACTCAGCCTCCTGAGTAGCTGGGATTACAGGGGTGCACCACCACACCCGGCTAATTTTTGCATTTTTAGTAGAGACAGGGTTTCACCATGTTGGCCAGGCTGGTCTCGAACTCCTGACCTCAGGTGATCCACCCGCCTTGGCCGCCCAAAGTACTGAGATTACAGGTGTGAGCCATGACACCCAGCTGTTGGCATTTTCTATTGTTCTTCTTAAGGAAAGTAAAATCAAAACTTTATTTACTCATTGTTTCCATAAATATTTCCTGAAGGCAAGAGACCGCACCAGGCATAATAGATGATTCAATAACAGGCAAGAGGATTACTTGAGGCCAGGGGTTTGAGACCAGTCTGGGCAACATAGTGAGACTCCATCTCTACAAAAAATTTAAAAATTAACCAGGTGTGGTGGTGTGCACCTGTAGTCCCGGCTGCTCGGGAGGCTGAGGCAGAAGGAACACTTGAGCCCAGGAGTTTGAGGCTGCAGTGAGCTATGATTGCACCACTGCACTCCAGCCTGGGCAACAGAGTGAAACCCTGTCTCCAAAAACAAACAATTAAAAAAATGGGTCAAGTCACTTTGAATTAGTGAAAGAAATGAGAACATTTGCTGAGAACTATATACAATGTGGTAAGTTTCCTAAAAGAGATACAAGGTGCTTGGGATTTGGGAGAAGAAAGAAGTCACTGCAGAGCATAATGAGTCCAGAAGACTTAGAGAAGGTACTGGTTGCATCTCAGCCTTCAAGGATAGGTGTGAGTCTAAAGAGCAGACATGGAGTGGAGGCATTTCTGGTGGAAGGGATGGCATGAAAAAGATATGGAATGAGAAATACTCATTATTAGTATTCTAGCTAAAAGATAGTGAATCGTTCTGCCATGTCAGGCACTGTGCTAAGCCTGCACTGGGCATATGTTACCTAATTAAATGACAAGAGCAATTCTATGAGACAAGTACCAATTATTGCTTCCATTTTATTGATAAGAAAACTGTAGCTCAGAGAGGTTATACAATTTACCCAAGATTACACACCTAAAAGTAGTAGATTTTGTAACTTGAATCCTTGTTTAAGATTTAACAAGATGTGAGAATATTGTCTAAGTTGTCTAAATAAAACCAGCAGATCTAATTTGGTTGTAGTTTGGAATGTAAGTTGGAGATTGATGAAAGATAAACTCCAAGGTATATTGATTTAAAAAACTATGGATGGTGCTTTGATGTCAGGTGAAGAAGTTTGAGCTTCATTTAGTAGGGACTAGCATGTCACAGTATTCTAAGCAGCAGAGTGACAGGTTCAAAGCATTGCTTTAGAATGGTAATCTGGTGGCATTGTATAGGATTATGGGAAAGAGAGATACTAGAATCTCCTTAATTATCATTGCTAAGGTAACAGGTGCCTGAAATATAGTCAAGAGATTAAAATAGAGCAATTGTGAATTTGAAAGACATTGCCAAGTTAAGTCAACATAATTTAATGACCACGGAATATAGGGAGGAGGAAATGAAAGGGAAAAGTCAACAATGTTCATTTCAGATCTGGGTGACTAGAGGATTCTGATATCATTAAAAATACATGTTATAAGAGAAGTAGATCTGAGGAGGAAGATTGTAACTTTGACTTTAGACATATCGGTTTTTGAGGTGGAAATCAAATAGCTCAAGAATTCAGTGCTAGAACTTGAGAGAAGGATGAAGCCAAAGTACCAGACTTGGGATTCTTCTGAGTAGCGGTAATCATTGAAGTCATTGGACATATTCTTCAGGTGAAGGAAAGGCTGGAGAGGATGAGATGGAGGCTGGAAGCCTAGGAACATCACACTGAAGGGGCAGGATGGATACACAGAGGTGGCAGTGTTCTCTATGTTAACCCAATGCAAATATGCTGTATTGGACTTGGGCACCCAGAAATATCCCAGTTCTGTCCTTGATAAGTTTACTTACATCCTCAGTCTCCAAGAGTAAGAAAAATTACCGAGGAGGAAAGGCAAGGCAGAGGAGAGCTTCACTATTAAAGAGTTTTGGTTCTAACCCTGTGAAGAGTTCCAGGGAGCCAGACTCAGCCATGTGGAAGACCCTACCTGCCTAGATTGGCTAAGCCTTACTAGTCCAGAACCAAAGCAGGGTGGAAGGCACTTTTCTGAGCCTTCTTCTAGGAGATACAGCCAAGCCTTCTGAGCATTTTTGCCACACAGAGGGGAGAGAACCAGAGGCCCACACTAGTAGTGGAGACCCACCTACTGGCATTGGGTCAATACAGTGTCCATGGCAGCCTTCCCTCCCCTTGTTAGTGGAATGGGAAAACCAGGACATAGAACAACTATGACTGTCCACTGCTTTATATTTAATAGAGAGACAGAACAGGGAAACCAGTGGGTAACAAAGAGGATTTTAAGAAAAGAAAAGAAGAGCTTTGAGAGAGAGAGGTGGTTCTAAATATTAAATTCTGTATAATGACAGAGGAAGGTAAAAATGGAAGACAGTGATTTCACTTAAGCTGTACATGGTTACTGGTGGCCTCCCAAAGGGTGGATTTAGTATAGTAGCAGGTTTAAACCAAACTGACAGAATGGAAGAGTAAGTATGTGGGAAAGCAGGGAAAAGGATTATTTAGTGGACTACACATGGGATAATTTGAGCTGAAAGGAATCAGACAGATGGGCCAACAACTCAAGGGCATAGCCAGATTGAGAAGGTTGTGGTTGTTGCTATTTGTTGACTGAAACATAAGGAGACTGGCAGAGAGAAGGTAGTAAGGATAACTATGCAAAAGAGGAAATACATACTCAATGAAGTAAGATCCTGGAGGAGTTGAGAAAAGATGAAATTAGAAAATGACCTGTTATTGAAATTTATCAGAAAAGGAAAAATGCTTGAAAAGTTTTCAATATAACTATAGTCTATAAACAGTAAGAAAGGATAGCTCTGCTCCTGTAGGAGAAAAGACAAGGTATAGGCAAATTCAAGTGAGGGTCGGGAAGAGAAAAGGTGGAAGTGAGGCTTGACCAGATGAGAGGCATTGTGTCAGGAGAAGCCTCAACATGTTGCAGATGGCTACCTGCTAGCAGCTGATTTTTTCAAGTAGTATCTGGGAATTAGGGATATATGAGATGCGGTAAAGAAACATAAAATGTGATGGGAAAAAGTCACTGGAAAGGTTTATTGGGAAGAGGTCGTGAAGATAATTTTTTTCCCTGCAGCATCTTGAACTGGAGGAAATTAAATCTTCAGTGAGTGTTTGGAAAGGCTCACCCAGGGAAGCCAGAGATAAGATTACAGCTGTCAACACTGGAGATTCCTTAAAGTACTAGAAAAGATAGACCTCTTTAGAAAAAAAAAACATGGGGAAGGATAAGGTCATTTGCCAAGATATGGAGGAGGAAGAAATAGATTTGGAAATTGTTCAGACTCATAAAGAAAAGATTGCTGATATGGACTGAATGTTTGTATCCACCCCAAATTTGTACATTGAAATGCTAACTTCCGATGTGATGGTGTTAGGAGTGGGGTGTTTGGGAGGTGATGAGCTCATGAAGGTGCAGCCCTCATGAATGGGATTAGTGTCCTTATAAGGAAAGACCCCAGAGAGCTCTCTAGCTCTCTCTCCACTGTGTGAGGATGTAATGTGAAGAAGGCCATCTGCAATCTGGAAAAGGGCCCTTACCAGAACCTGACATGCTAGCACCCTGGTCTTGGACTTTCAGCCCTCAGAACTGTAAAAAATACATTTCAGGCCGGGTGCGGTGGCTCACGCCTGTAATCCCAGCACTTTGGGAGGCTAAGGCGGGTGGATCATTGGAGGTCAGGAGTTCAAGACCAGCCTGGCCAACATGGTGAAACCCCACCTCTACTAAAAATATAAAGATTAGCTGGCCATGGTGGCACGTGCCTACAGTCCCAGCACTTGGGAGGCTGAGGCAGGAGCATCACTTAAACCCGGGAGGTAGAGGTTCCAGCGAGCCGAGATTGTGCCACTGCACTCCAGCCTGGGTGACAGAGCAAGATTCTGTCTCAAAACAACAACAACAACAACAACAACCACAACAACAACAACAATTTCAGTTGTTTGTAACCCATCCAGTCTACGGGACTTCATTATAACAGCGCAAGACAATTGGCATAGTGCTTGTAATGCCAGTCTCTCTAGTATCTTTCTCCTCCAAAATAAATTAAGCCAAGCTGTGTAGATTATAGAAATTGATTTATTTCAATGAGTATTTACTGCAAAACAGTCAAGCATGAGTTCTGGAGTTAAACTGCCTGGGCTTGAATTTCAAGTCCACCATGTATTATCTGTGTGACTTGGGCAAGTTACTTTATCTCTCTGAGCATCAGTTTCCTCATCTGTACAAAGGTGATAATAATAGATTCCTACTTTATAAATGGTTTAGATAAAATATGATAGTATACCAAAAAAGATTCACAGACTGGAAACTAGTACACATTTATTAAATATTCCTTATTACCATGACATGCTGGTGGTGACAGTGTTGTAACATATATTGGAAATTCAGAGATGAATAACATGGAGTAAGCACCTGTCCTTGAGAAACTCAGAGGCTACTGGAGGAGATATTAATACCCCAAGTGAATTAACAGTTATAAGATTAATTGATTCATTGAACAGATAATGATTGAGACCCCTTCAATGTTCCAGGTACTGGGGACACAATGGTGAACAAAACATACCCAGATATCCCGCCCTCATGGAGCTTACATTCTAGTGAGGGAAGAGAGAAAATAAATTACAGAGTACATAAGTTCAGTGTGTCAGGAGGTGATGCATGTTACAAGAGGGGAAGACAACAAGCCAATGGTAATGGAGATTAGGATGGGCACAGGCAGCAGCGATGCAGGTTAAAATACAGTGGGTAAGGTAAGCCTCACTGAGCAAGGTGCTTGGAGGCCGTGATAGACATTTATAGTGAAGTCAATTGGGCTGCTATGGAAGTATATAAGTGGGTCATCCAACTTGGTCTGGCCATGAGAGAAGAAACAGGCTTGTTCAGGCCAGATGTAGTTGCTCATACCTGTAATCCCAGCACTATGGAAGGTCAAAGTGGGAGGACTGCTTGAGTCCAGGAGTTAGAGACCAACCTGGGCAACAAAGTGGGACCCTGTCTCTAGAAAAATTAAAAAAAAAAAAAAAATTAGCTGGGCATGGTGGTGTGTGCCTATGGTCCCTGCTACTCCTGATCACAGAGTTTCTCACCCATGCCCGACTAATTTTTTATCACTTGATCACTTGAGGTGGGAAGATTACTTCAGCTCAGGAAGTCAAGGCTACAGTGAGCCATGATCATGCCACTGCACTCAGCCTGGGTGACAGAGCAAGACCCTGTCTCAAAAACAAACAACAAACAGAAAAACCAGGCTTGTTCAGGAAAGCCTCCCCAGACTGAAGGATGTTTGAACTAAAAAGAACTAGCAGCAGTCCAAAAGGTTTGCAGAGAACTGGCATGTGGAGAGAATGGTCAGGGTAGGGCTTTAGCTTTGTGTTTTAAAGGAGGTAGTAAAATGTACCCTAGTGTGCCCTTTTAAAACAAAACCTAGTTTTAGGCCGGGCGCGGTGGCTCAAGCCTGTAATCCCAGCACTTTGGGAGGCCGAGACGGGTGGATCACGAGGTCAGGAGATCGAGACCATCCTGGCTAATATGGTGAAACCCCGTCTCTACTAAAAAAAAATACAAAAAAGTAGCCGGGCGAGGTGGCGGGCGCCTGTAGTCCCAGCTACTTGGGAGGCTGAGGCAGGAGAATGGCGTAAACCCGGGAGGCGGAGCTTGCAGTGATCTGAGATGGGGCCACTGCACTCCAGCCTGGGCGACAGAGCGACACTCCGTCTCAAAAAAAAAAAAAAAAAAAAAAAAAACAAAAAAAACCTAGTTTTAAAATCATATCACTCAACTAGTGCTTTCAAAAGAAATTAGGCTTTGTATGCTTCTCTCCCTTAAAAAAAGGGAACTGTGTTTTACAGTGTATTTCATATTAAGTTTCTTAAAACTACGACTACTTTACCAAGTGTGAGATTTGCTGGTATTATTATCGAGAAATTGGTTTTCTGATTGAGTTGTCTCTTGATAGGTACTTGCTGTGCAAGAGGCATCAGAGCCCCGCTTGGCTCGAGGTACTTTTGCTGGGGAATCAGAGGGTTGTCTGTTGCACAGAAGTGCTGCTGTGCCAAGGTACAGAAAGAAGAAAGGCCTTCCACCGAGGTACAGAGCAGCTCTTACAGGATCCACACCAGAACTAGACAGCCTTTCAGTTCATTTCAAAATGCTCCCAGCTTTCCGTTACAGAGAAGATTATGTAAGACCACAAAAAGATGTAATATAAATGCAAACTATCTGAATAAATTCATTATAGCCCCCCAAACAATAAATCCAAATACTGCTTAATTTAAAAGGTCAACCAACCAGGTCTGCAGACATTTTTGGTTGTCACAACTGGTTGGGGGAAAGGCTACCCCAGTGGGTAGAGGTCAGGGATGCTGCTGACTGCCTGCAGTGCACAGGGCAGCCCCCTTCCTAAAGAAGTATCTGACTCGGCCGGGCGCGGTGGCTCACGCCTGTAATCCCAGCACTTTGGGAGGCGGAGGTGGGCGGATCGCGAAGTCGGGAGATAGAGACGTGGTGAAACCCCGTCTCTACTAAAAGTACAAAAAACTAGCCGAGCGTGGTCGCGGGCGCCTGTAGTCTCAGCTACTCAGGAGGCTGAGGCAGGAGAACTGCATGAACCCAGGAGGCGGAGCTTGCAGTGAGCCGAGATCGCGCCACTGCACTCCAGCCTGGGCGACAGAGCGAGCCTCCGTCTCAAAAAAAAAAGGGGATCCGACTCAAAATGTCAGTTGGGGTGAGGGTGAGAAATAGTGATCATACATGGAATTTCAGCTGGGAAAGAGGGGACAAAGACATGAAGTAGGTGATGGACAATAAAAAGTATTCTGATCACTAGATGATAGGGCCCAGTGAAGGGAAAGGAGTATTGGAGTTGGGATAATGGGAATGAGATAGAAAGCAGATGTGAGGTTGGAGAGTAGGGGTTCCTGGAATTGGGATTTTGGAGGGGTGGAGGTATCCCAGTTATTGATAATGACAAAGGAGGTTTATATGTTGCATACGCACAGATGTGGATTTAAGTGTTTATTCCAAAACGTAGTTTTGTGACTTCTGTTGACCTCTGAGTCTGTTTTCTTATCTGCAAAAAGTATATGTTTTTTTATTTGCCTGTTAGAAATATTGAATGAGATAGTGTATGTAAGTTCTTAATATAGTGCCACCTAGTATACATTAGGTGCTCAATAAATGTTAGATGTTATTATTGCTATTATGATGAAGATTAGACAGATGATTATATATATATATAATTTTCACAAAAGAGGAAAAGGAGGGACAAGAAATGAAAGCAAAAGGAAAAAAGTGTAGCTGAAATATTTGCCTTAAATATTCAGCTTTCCTCTTAGCTCTACTATTACATCTTTTGGTAGTTAATTATAATGCTAATTTCTATTTTTAGTGATGAAATTATATTTATATTTTCACATTTGGGAATGTCTGAAGGATTCTTTTAACTCTAGGAGAAGATGAGTTGCTGAAATTATTTCCTAGAAGGCTTTTCTGAAGCTGCTTTAGATAGAGGACTAAATGGAGTGTTTCTTTCATGATCTAATTTTTAGTCTTTTGCTTATGAAATAGAAAAGTTCTTATCCTTTCCCAAGTCTCCCCTATATTGAGCTGGTACTCTTCAAATAAATTATACATAGAATCTAAATTTCAGGGAAGCTTCTGTGTCATTTGAACTGTTGTCACATCCACATTGCCTATTCCTTCTGTTTGGAATGGCAAAATTGTAGCTTCACACACACAGAGTAGTGTAAAATGCTCCCATTCCCCCACAGATGCAGTGGGACATGACATTTTCTACTATGTCCATTTGCACATTTTTATGCTTATGCATAGTAGGATTTTAGTTTTAACTTTCCTTGCTTCTAAGGATTGATATTTCTTAGGTTGATAGGTAAAGCTTTGATTCTGGTGTTTTACACTATGTTCTTTTTGTTTGTTTGCTTTTGAGATGGAGTTTCGCTCTTGTTGCTCAGGTTGGAATGCAATGGCACGATCTCAGCTCACGGCAACCTCCACCTCCCAGGTTCAAGCAATTCTCTTGCCTCAGCCTCCCAAGTAGCCAGAGTTACAGGCATGTGCCACCACGCCCGGCTAATTTAGTATTTTTCATAGAGACAGGGTTTCTCCATGTTGGTCAGGTTGGTCTTGAACTCCTGACCTCAGGTAATCTGCCCACCTTGGCCTCCCAAAGTGCTGGGATTACAGGCATGAGCCACTGCCCCTGGCCGGTGTTCTACACTATGTTCTAAAACACAGTGAAGCTCTTAAAATAAATGACATCAGTGTTTATGAAAAGGACCCAATAAAGAGAAGTTTAGATAATTTAAAAATAGGTTTGTGCTGGGGTGACTTTGTCCTGACAGTTCCCTACCTTATATGTAGTTTGGGAAGAATTATTTTTCTCTGTAATGTATTTTCTTCTTTGGACAAACCTCCTACTTTCATTTGCATTGGTGAGTTAAAGGATACCTTTTGATGTATGTCTTAGCATTTAATTTCTACACTGCTTTATAATTGTTAGCTCTTGTCTTCTTTTACTAGATGGAATTCCTTGAAAGGGGAGGAATTGTGTTTTATTCATACTGTCACTGCCACCCGCCCAACCCCGACATGTGTGTGGCACAAAATAAACATTCAAAAATATGTAATGAATAAAATTGAATTAATAAATAACTAATAAACAGTTATAGAGTTCTGTACCTGTTATATACCTGTGCTAAGTTCTAGCGATTCAAAGACCTAATGTCTCAAGGTTTTCACAGTGTATTTAGTACAGGAGATCGTCAAATCCAGGAGAGCCTGGCCATTGTCAGCAGTCGGTAGAAGACGAGGTGCCAGAAGGGAAGAAAGGAGGAAAAACACATATGATGTCCTTGAATAGCTTCAAAAAGACCAGTGTAGTTCTCAAATGAAACCTATGTGAACTTGTAAATTTGGCTTTGTGAATTAGTAAAATATCATTATTTCTAAATCTAATTTGAACTTAATCATAACCCCACCTATACTAAACTATCTACACTAGAGTCTCCTAAGAAATTAACAGTGAAGCCATCAGAGCTTCCCTTATACATCCCAAAAGAAGCAAATTATTCTATTTAATTATTAACTATTTGTATAAAAATGAACAGTGCTAGTGTAAGATCTTCCCTTAAAGCAGGCCTGATAGGGTTTTTGCTTGAAAATATTTTTTGTCAACATGTAGTTTGATGGCTATGTGAATTTTAAAGATGCAAACCACATATCTCAAAAAACATTCTACTCTCAGTCTTTGTATTGCCACAGCCTGGCTTCTTCTCTGGCTGATTCTGTCGCCATTAGGGCTTTTCTTTGCTGTGAGTTGGAGGCATGTACTCTCTCTCCATTTGGGATTATGAGCAGACCAGTGGTTGACGTGGAATCAGAAGTTCTGAATTCTAGTTCAAATTCAAAACATCTAGTTCTTCAAATACTTAACATTTTTATACACAGGTCATGGACAAAATAGCTTAAATGTTTCAGTTCAAGCAATCACAACTCAAAACACCTCATGCATCAGTTGTTGCTGGTGATGAGCATCAGGAGTTAGAAATATCACCAGCAGTCCCAAATGCTTCTTCAAAATATGAAAGCTGAGATTACATAGCATATGCCAGAATAGAACTTGTCTAATTAAAATGGATGGAAAATGCCATCCCAATAAATCGGATAATACCTCAGCGTCACAGTGCATCAGGTGGGTAATGGTAACATTTCACCTTGCTCACTAAGTTTTTAAACGGTAATTCAGCCACTTAGAACCACATCCATATTATGCAGCCTTTGCCTAATAATATCCTAAGTGCAGCCATTTTTGTAGATGTCTGTCCACAATTATGTTAAAATCTACATACAAAACCTGGTAATGTGGTCCATAATGCTAAGTTTTCTTCCACTTAGGAAGAGACAATTCATGTATGAAAACAGGGTCCTAAAATACTCATTAATTAAATTGTGTCATGCATATTCAAGAATGCATGCTATTGTCTAAATTTTCTCGCAGTTAATGTCCTTTTTTCAGAGATGAGACCAATGGAATCTTCTTGATGACTTAAGAGGTAACAAAGTAGCCATTGTCTTATCATAGTTGATAATTTATAAATCCTCCCTCCAATATATAACTATGTATACCTGGCACATTAATAGTAGCTGTCCTGGTTATATTTTCCGCTTAATGTTGAACCTAGAATTTTTACTTAATCAGATCCACACAGTGCTTCTTACAGTATAAAATGTCTACCTCAAGCCCAAGTCATGGCTTATGACTTGTCAGTTGTGACCTGTCTTTGTGAAACTGTTAGAACTAATCACTTAGGATTTATAAAATAACTTGGAAACTCTAGAAATTATTTTACTTTTTAGTTATTTTCATGTTTTTATTTTCCCTTATTTAGAATGGGTGACAAAATATGTTTCTACATCCAAAAGCCTAGATTTAATGTGATATCAGTATGGTTTTCTCTGGAAGGCTAATAGACTATTATTTGAAATAACCCAATTGATGCGAAGATATCTTCGGAATCTACCCTTATGTGTACATACTAGCCTCTAGGAATTAAACACTGATGTCAGGGTTAGGTTCAGAATTTGATCAAAAACAAACAAGCAAACCAACAAATCCACCCTGAATTCTAAATGCTTATACAGAGGAAAAAAATCTAGCAATCCTCTGAGAATCTGAAAAACATAATAAAGTCAGTAACTACCAGTGGCATCTTGGTCATAGGTATTTTTCATTTTATTAAGAGATGTGTATTTTTGTTGATGAAATTGTTGGTGTTCAAGCATTAAAAAAATCAACTAAAGGAAAAAAAAAATAACTCGGGCCACAACTGCCCTATTTAAAAAATGGCATAAAAAATACCAGAGCATAGCAATAATTTAACCTCCTGGGAAAGATCCAGGGATACATACTTCGGGATCTATCTATGTCATTCCTTTTTTTTTTTTTTTTTTTTTTTTGAGACAGAGTTTCTCTCTTGTTGCCCAGGCTGGAGTGCAATGGTGCAATCTTGGCTCACTGCAACCTCCTCCTTCCAGGTTCAAGCGATTCTCCTGTCTTAGTCTGCCAAATAGCTGGGATTACAGGTGCCCGCCGCCAGGCTATTTTTTGTTTTTTTGTTTTTAGTAGAGATGGGGTTTCACCATGTTGGCCAGGCTGGTCTCAAACTGCTGACCTCAGATGATCCACCTGCCTCAGCCTCCCAAAGTGCTGGGATTACAGGCATGAGCCACTGCGCCTGGCCTATGTCATTCTTTAATTATTTCTTGCAAAAAGGTCAGAATCTTAGCATCACCACTTAGGCTATAGCAGTGCAACTCAGGCAAGCTACTCTGATTTTATTTTTCTTCACAAAGGTAGGATAATTATAAGTTACAGGGTTGTTTTGAAGCTTAAATGAAATTATATGTGTATATGAATTTGAGAGGTGACAAGCAAATCGACAAAGAATAATGCAGGTAGACTTTGAAGTCCAAGCCAAGAAAAAAGGAGAGTGACATGTGGACATATGGTTTAGGAAAAGCAATGTGCCAGCCTGCTGATGTTTGGACTCTTCTTGAAAGACAAGTTTATTGTTCTAGTGGAGATACCAAAGGACAAAATCCAGGAGAAATGGCTCAATGGCTCCTCAGACCGCTCTAGCTGCTCGACATCATCTGAATGTAACAGTGAGTCATTTAGAAAACATGAAGGAATAAAAGAGATGTTAGAAACAACATAGGAAAAAAAACAGTTAAAGACATTCTTTTTAAAATCTTGTGCAGGGAAAACATCCTTAGTCTTTGTCCTGTCTACTTTCAAGTACTTTCAAGTAGGAGTAATTGATCCTTTATCTAGGAGACATCTGTTCTCTGTGAAAGAGAATGAAGATATTAGAGTAGGAAAATGACGGACCAAGACAAGGACTTAAGGCACCTCTTTCTTCTAAAGCCTGTTTGTAGCATCTGCAGGAACTCAGATTCGTGTTTCACTTGAAAGTTACATTTCTGTGGGTTGATTTTTTTTTTTTTTTTTTTTTTTTTTTTTTTTTTTTTTTTTTTTGAGATGGAGTCTCTCTCTGTCACCCGGGCTAGAGTGCAGTGGCGCGATCTCGGCTCACTGAAAACTCCGCCTTCCGGGTTCACGCCGTTCTCCTGCCTCAGCCTCCCGAGTAGCTGGGACTACAGGCACCCGCCACCACGCCTGGCTAATTTTTTGTATTTTTAGTAGAGACGGGGTTTCACCGTCTTAGCCAGGATGGTCTCATCTGACCTCGTGATCCACCCACCTCGGCCTCCCAAAGTGCTGGGATTACAGGCGTGAGCCACCACGCCTGGCCATTCTGTGGGTTGATTTTTGAGTGAAATGTTCTGTCTTTGAACTGGCTACTAGGAAACCCAGCTCCCTCCTCCACCCCATCTTTGCAAGTGTATAAGGTGTGCATTTTGTATATCCGATGACTTTATTTTCCCACCTTTATTTCCCCTTTATCCTAATTTGCAAAATAGATTTGAGGTGGTTTTGAAATATATACAAACCAGATGATAAATAAATAAATAAAATAATAAATGAAATATCGTGACCAGATGATGATGAATAAAATAAATAAAAATGCTCAATTCCTTCTTATGTAAAAAGACCTTCCACAACTCCAGTACTTCACCTACTTATTGTTTTCTCTGTCTCTTTTCCTTTACAATTTTTAAAACAGCTTTCTATATTTGCTGTTTCTTTCTCACTCATTCTTAAATCCATTGCCATCTACTTTAGCCCCTACTGCCTTTATAAATTGATCATCATAACAGTCAAGAAAAACCTCCTTCATCAGATGCTTCTCAGGCTTTCTCTTGGTCCCTCTGCCATAATTATGCCATTCTTATTCTATTCATTTTTATAAAATTCTTGATTTGGTACTGTCTATGTCTCCCAATAAGACTCCTTCATCCTTTCAGTCCCTGCATACCTACATCATGTTGATATCTTCTGATACTTAAAAGTGAATTGTTTTGAGTCATATTCTTTTGTTTCTTTTCTTTGATCCTTGCTTTTTTAGAGGACAGTACACTTTTCTCACTTATTTGATCATTTTTATTTTCTGTATCTCTTGCAGTATTCTCCTGCATCTATGTTTCATCTTTTTAAAGTACTTTCTCTAAAAATGCTTCCAAAGTGGGCTCTTTTTTGTGGCAAACTTTTTGGGACCTCGTAAGCCTGAGAATGTATTTATTTTACCATCACATGTATACAGTAATTTTTGGATATAAATGTGGAGCTTCAAAGTTGTTCCTTTCAGTATTTTAAAAGGTTACTTTATCTCTTTGCATCTAATATTTGTATTGAGAAATACTATTTCATTCAGATTTTTGTCCCTTTGCAGATCATAAACTCTTTCTGGAAGGCTTAGGGTGTTCTCTGTCTTAGATTTCCCTGTCATGTCAATCTCCTCGGTTTGTGGTCTGCCAGTCCTGGAGGTTTGAATGGGAGAGGAGGTAGAGGAATAAATGTCCAAGGAGCCAATGAGCCTTGCTGGTATACTCCAGTTCTCTACCCCACTGGGCTTTGGGCTGCCTAATATTTAATATCATACCACAGGAACAGGGCTATTGCTGCTGGTTTCTGTGATTTTCCAAGGCAATGCAGGTGGAGACTAGCGCGAAGTTTAAATGCTCTCCTTCAGTCTGCTCTCTCCCTCTGCTGTCTCTGGCAGCTCATAGCACCAGGCTCCACTTGGCCCTTCCAACTCATGACATCCTTTGGCCTCCCCAAGATTTTCTCCATTTTTATATCAGTAATCCTTTCTGCCTGTGCATTCTCTAGCTTCTGTAGTTTCTCCACAGTTGATTTTGGGGAAGGAAGTCAATAGCCAGGGTTGGCTCATTATCTTGTCAAGACCTGGAAGGCTCCCTCCCATCAGTGTTTTATTCTGTTGACTTGTGTCTCCTTCCTAAAACACTCTTACCTTGACTTCCCCATAGCACATTTATGGGATGCTTCTTCTTCTTCTCCTTTGAAGATTCTTCTTCAGGCCACTCCTGTTGGTGTCCAAGTCCTGCTCTTTTCTCACTCTCCATGTCCTCTGGAGATTATCTCATCTCCTTTAAAGGCCTCAATTGCCACCCACATGCTGAAGGTTTCTAGCCATCTATGTCCAGCTCTAGACTCTGTTGCACTGTCTACTCATGCAGCCAACTCACCACTGGACATTACCAAACAGATGCAAAATGCATCACAACTAATCTCAACCCAATCCTGCAGCTCCTCATAGGTTGCCTCTATCTGTGAGGACGCCACTTAATTTTCAAAGCCAGGATCTGAATGTCCTTCTTGATCTCTCCCTCATATCCACCCCTAATTAATTTCCAGATTCTGTTCATTCTGCCTCCTCAACATATCGTAGATTCACACTCTTTTTTATCTTCCTATGTTTTAGCCTTAATCTGGGCCACTACCACCCCTTGCCTGAGATGCAGATGACCCTCCTAATTGTTCCAACATTGCCCTCTCCCTACCTCGCTGTTTCATTCAGTACAGCTGGAGTAAAACCATAATTTAGCAGTTCTCAAATTTTTTGGTCTCAGGTAACCTTTGCACTGTTAAAATTTATGGAGAATGCCAAAGATCTTTGTTTATATGAGTTATATATAGATACGTATTTTTACCTTATTAGAAATTAAAACCAAGACTTTTTAAAAGCTTGCCTTTAAAAATGTTATTCTTTTATTATATTTGGATGAGGATAAAAATGTTATCCTTGAATAACACAAGCACATATTCTAAGAGCCATCAGAACAGACCAATGATGTTGTCACTCATTATGTAGCCTTTGGAAAACTTTACATGCTTAAAAGAATAAGGTGAAAAAGGTAAACAATGTCTTACTATTACCATGAAGATAGTTTTGGCTTCACAAATGCCCTGAAAATCTTGGAAACCCACTCCGCCCAGGGCTCTCTGGACTCCACTTTGAGAATTACTACTCTATAACGCCCATGTGATCCCCTTACTTCCCAGCTAAAATCACTTTATTGCCTTGCCGTGGTCTCTCAGGATGAAGTCCAAAAACTCCAGCAAGGTATACAAGGCCCTTCATGACCTTGTCTCTGCCCATCTCTCCGAACTCATTTCCTGTAATGTCTCCTGCTCTGAACTCTGCTTCTCTGCATTGAAAGCCTTGTAAGCCTCTGTGTTTTTTTCTCTTGGCCTAGAATGCCTTTTGCCCCTACGGATCCTTTTGGACTCCGCTTTGTCTTGAGCTTTGCCTAAAACCTTCCCTGAAAACCAGTCCCTTTTCTCTGATTTCCTTGATCTACACTGTAAGATCCTTGGGCATTGATCATCATGGGGTTCCTAGCACAGTGCCAGGCACATAGGAGATGTTCAATAGCATTGTTAATGGATAAAAATACATGCGTATAGTAATACAAAACGTGGACTTTATATTATCTTACATTATATTAACATATATGTAAGTCTATTACATTTTTCTTTTAAATGCTAAGTAAATTGGGGTTAATGTTTTCCATACCATGTATTAATTCATCCCTTTTATTATAAAATTTCAATTTAAAAGCATACTAGCAGTGGATGCTAGTGGATATATGCTGTGGACTGACTTATTCAATGGTTACAGAAGACTATCTCCCCTTGATTGGATCCACCTTTACCAACCAATCAGAAAAATGGTATGATAGAGCTAGGGCATAAAAAAGGGAAGCATTTGTATGTGTGACTACTTTATTGGCTGTTTAGAACTATGAAATATTTGCTTGTGGGCTGTCTTTCCATGCCAGCAATAGATTAATTTAGGGTCAGAGAAGCAGAGGAAACACTGTATGGAAATTTTATGCAAACATTTTTGCATATGTGAATTTTTCTGGGGATGAGATGCATCGCTTACACTTTGAAAGGGGTCTAGGATCTGGAAAAGTATAAGAATCACTTTATGATTAATGGATTGGTTTCAATGTGTAATAGGCTATTTTATTTTCAACCAAAAAAAGTGAACTTAGATGCAAGATTAATCAGTATCCCAGGTCCACTTCACCATGGCATATTTATACCTACTTTGACTGTGAGAATTTTTTATTGAACTTGTAGAGTTCTCTACTGCATGTAATGTAAGCTTCTGAGGATGAGAACATTTCTAAATCAGACAGCTAGTGTGCAAATAGATTTGAAAAGTGATTATAGGCAAATTCAGACATAAATTTTCAAGCTAACTCCACTAAATCACATGCAAGATAGCCGTGTGCTCAGAAAGCTATTATGAAAGATCACATTTCAATTGCTGGCCAATTCTACAGGCAATTTTTAAAAACCTATTGATATTAATGGCAATATTTTTCATGTGGATATTAGCCATATAATTATTTTTATTAGGCATTTGCTCAATTATTAATTTATAAATACATTTTCCATTATTTTTAAGTATATTAAGGGTTTATTAAGTGTTTTGTTTGCATCTGGAATGCATCTTTCTTGTTAAAGTTGTGACCCGCCCCCCCTTATTGGGTGGCACAATGACATTAAATTTAAGGAAAAGAAAACATTTTAAAATTAAAATGAATGGAAAATAGGATTAAATGTTTTCCATGATGTTCTCTTTATTATTTATTTATTGAGACAGGTTCTTGCTCTGTTACCCAGGCTGCAGTGCAGTGGTGCAATTATAGCTCACTGCAGCCCCGAACTCCCAGGCTCAAGGGATCCTCCTGCCTCAGCCTCCTGAGTAGCTGGGACTGCAGGCATGTGCCACTATGCCTGGCTCATTTTTATTATTATTATTATTTGTTAGAGACTGGGTCTTGCCAGGCTGGTCTTGACCTCCTGGCCTCAAGTGATTCCCTTGCCTGGGCCTCCCTGGAATTATAAACATGAGTCATCACACCAAGCCTTTATTTATTAAAACAAAAAACAGAAAACAAAAACAAAAACACTAAACTTTCATATTTTTGTTTCTAGATTGGCTAATTTTTTTTTTTACTTTTCTCACCCTTCCCCACTCAGGAAACACATTGTTACACTTTGAAGCAAGATATTTTCTGAATTTATTAAAGCATAAAAGTGTCTTCAACTGATGGCCCCTTGCTTGGGTTGTTGAATATCTTTTCTCTTTTTCTCTTTTTTAAGTTCACCTCAAGAAAGTTTATTCCATATTTAATTCCTGTCTAAGTATACATTTCCCCCTACATTTGTTTCATGTTTGGGATAACGATAAAATGGCTGACTATTTATAGACTGGCCCTTTGACCTGTGCTTTAATCTGGTGAGACCAACTTGGTTCCTTTTGATTTTCAAGCTGCAGAAATAAGGCCATTTTCAAGATTCTAGAAGGAAAATGGCAAAGGTATAAATGTGTTTGATCTGAGTCTATGTTTTGAATTTGCATTTAAGTGTGAGAATGTCGAGTATTTTGAGAATTTTAGTAGTAGTGATAATAAAAATATTAGAAATAATAGCTATTATACATATTCATTGTAGTCTAGACCTGCACTGATCCATATGGGAGCCCCTAGCCCCAAGAAGCTACTGAGCATTTGAAATATGAATGTGTCACATGTTGAAAGGATAACATTTTGGAGATATATGGTTAAATATAATATATTGTTGTATTAGTTTCACCTTAAAATATTTTGTAATGAGGCTGCTAGAATATTTTAAAGTTTTTTAAGTGGTTTACATTACATTTTTGTTGGACAATTGGTCTAGGCATTTTGCATGCACTATTAGCTCATTTAGTCCTCACAACAACCCTTTGTGGAAAGAAACTAATCATCACAGAGAGTAAATAACTATCCCAGAGTTAACTATGGCAGAACCAGGACTCAAACCCAGTTCATGCTCTTAACTTATAGTTTCTAGTCTTTTTGATAACATACCCCATCAGTTCTTTTTGCTACTAGTGACAGCAATATGACTGAATATGCTTCTTTATTTTTTAAAATCTTGGTTTCTTACTTTGTGATATAGCAATCTGAAGATCATATTGATTTTTAAAATGCATGCATTTAATAAATCTGATGGCTGAAATATATAACTCACAAGGATATGGACACCCATATGAGGAAGGGCATCATTATCATTAGCTGCATTTACTAAATCACGATGCTCAGATTTTTTGCCCATGTATTATTTACTCAAAGAATTTTACTGAAATTTAGCTAGTAGATTTCTATTTCTCTTGATATCATTAAATTGTACATCCAAACTATTTAGATAACATTACATTTTAATATTTTTATTAAGTGATTCCTACTGAAATTATTATTATTATTATTATTTTTTTTTTTTTTTTTTTTTTTTTTTGAGACGGAGTCTCGCTCTGTCGCCCAGGCTGGAGTGCGGTGGCGCGATCTCGGCTCACTGCAAGCTCCGCCTCCCGGGTTCACGCCATTCTCCTGCCTCAGCCTCCCTAGTAGCTGGGACTACAGGCGCCTGCCGGCACGCCCGGCTAATTTTTTGCATTTTTTTAGTAGAGACAGGGTTTCACCGTGTTAGCCAGGATGGTCTCCATCTCCTGACCTCGTGATCCACCCACCTCGGCCTCCCAAAGTGCTGGGATTACAGGCGTGAGCCACCGCACCCGGCTGAAATTCTTTAAAAGATTTTTAAACAGCTTTTTAAAAGTTTGAGACATTTTAGAGGTGACACGTAGTTTTCAGCAAGAGAAAAATGGAAATATCTCCATATGTTTATCTTTAAAATGCTTTCTGCCTTCATTGCTAAAAATGACATCCTTATCTTGAAGGGGATAGATTAAGTGTGATTATATTTTTTCAGAATAGCTACTATGTGCATATTGCTGTCAACCACCTATCACAGAGAAGTTAAGCTAATTTATAACACTTGTCCTTTGTCAAAAAGTGTGCAACATCTGTAAGTTCAAAAACTTTCTTAACTTCTGTACTTTGTCACAAGATACTAGAGGTAAAACAATTTTTATAGTTAGCAACAATTTTATTTAAAAGTATTGTGGAGATTCTACCAGGTTCTACTTTTAAAAAATTAACTTCATTGATGACTGAACATAGAGAAAGCAACAAATAAGTGGCTTCCTTCTGTTATACTCTCAACACAACACAGAACACTTCTGATACAAGATGTGTGAGTTTTTCCTGACATCTCAATTCTCTGATGGACACCGATGGGGTGTCCTACAATTCAATTCAATTCTGACACTAAGCGGGGTTAGCACAGACCCCTTCCCCACAGGTTAAGGGTTCAGCCCCACAAGACTACCCCCGACTTCAGACGCTAATCATAAGCAGTAGGTTCCCAGGCCATTCACGATCAATTTCTGTCTGACTTAGCTACGAATCAAAAGTTCCCACAAACTCCTTCTCCAGTTTGACCATTTGCTAGAGTGGCTCACAGAGCTCAGGAAAGTGTTTTGCTTTACCATCACCCATTTATTGTAAACGCATACAACTCAGAAACAGCCAAATGCATACGGCTAATTATAGGGGTAGGGACACAGAGCTTCCATACTGTCTCTGGGGACCTGCCCTCAGCACCTCCCAGAACCTCCACTGTTCAGCAACCCATAAGCTCTTCAAATTCCATAATTCAGGGATTTTTTTTAAATGGAGCCTTCATCACGTAAACATGATCAATTATTAACTCAATCCTTAACCCTTCTCCCCTTCTCAGAGCATGAGGGATGGAGCTAAAACTTCTAAACCTTTAATCATGGCTTTGTCCTTCTGGTGACCAGCCCCCATACAGGAGCCCATTAAGAGTCACCTCATTAGAGCTAAAGACCTTCCTGTCACCCAAGAAATTCCAAGGAATTGGAAGCTCTATGTTAGAATCTAGGGACAATGACCAAATAGTAGAACAAAAGATGCAGGTAGCATCTGTATCACTCAGAGAAATCATAAGAGTTTTAGGAGCTCTGTGCCAGGAACCAGGGAGAGATACAATATTTACTATTATATGACAATGACAGTCTGTTACACCATGCACTTTTGGCTTCTTTTCTTTGCTGCATCAGCTTGGCTATGCAATGAATGAATTTCACATGTGCTTTCTTTGTAATCTTACCTTGGAAATACTTTTTTCAAGATTCCAATTTTAAAAGTTACTCTGCCATTGGTTATACTTGCACAGGTTTCAGTGAAACACCATTCTCATAAAATAATTCATGCACTGTGATTATATAGATTCTCTGGCATATCATGCCTTTAGAGGCTTAAAAAATAATTCTTTATGAATTTTGTTATTGAGGTGTAATTTGTGCATGATTGAAATTTTAAAATATTTTAAACTGATAATGAAAATACAACATATCAAATATTGGGGATGCAGTTAGTTCAGTGCTTAAGATAAATTTATAACTTACATGGTATTATATTTATAACTTATGCTTATATTAGAAAGGAAGAAAGGCTTAAAAATAAATGATTTGTTTCCTTGTCAAGAAGGTAAAAAAAAGATAAACAAATGAATCCAAAAGTAAGTAGAATAAAGTAAATAACATATTAAGAACAGAGATCAATGAAATGAAATACAAACAGCAGAGAAATTTAACAAACCAAAAGTTGTTTTTTAAAAAAAAACAAAATTATTAAATCTCTGTCAAAACCGTGCAAGAAAAAGAGAAAATATATACTACCAACATCACAAAGTAAAGGAAATACCACTCCAGATTCTACAGATTAAAAAGAATAATAAATAAATAATATGAACAAGTTTATGTCAATAAATTCAACAACTTAGATGAAATTGATAATTTCTTGAAAAACACAAATTATCAAAACTTATACAATATGAAGTAGAAAACATAAATAGCCTTATATCCATCAAGAGTATTAAATATATTAACAACAATTTCCTTACAGAACAAACTTCAGTTCTAGGCAGTTTCACTGGTGAGTTCTGTCAAAAAATTAAGGAAGGAATTGATCCTCCCACCTCAGCCTCCAAAAGTGCTGGGATTACCGATGTGAGCCACTGTGCCCAGCCCAACAAACTCTTTTAGAAAACAGAGGACAAAGAGAAATTTCCTGACAAATTTTATGATGCTAAAATAACCCTGATAGCAAAGCCAGGCAAGGGTATTACAAAAAATAAAACTATGGATGAATATTCCTCATAAACATAGAAACAAAATCCTTTTAAAATTAGCTAATTAAATCCAACTGTATATATAGTACACATACACATCATAACCTGGTGAGGTTTATCTCCAAAATGAAAAGTTAATAATTTAACATTTAAAAATCATACAATGTAACTTATTATATAAATTGACTAAAAATTAAATACTATATGATTATCACATTATATGCCATATGATTGTCAAATACCATGTGATTATCTCTTTCTGTATTGATGCAGAAAGAGCATATGACCAAATTCAATGTTCATTCATGATTTTTAAAAAAAATTTTCAGTAAACTAGGAAAAAAGTGAACTTAATTTGGTAAACAGCATCTGCAAAAAACTTACAGCAAAAATAATATCTAATGCTAAAAAACTGAATGCTTTCCTCCTCAGATTAGAAACAAAACGAGGATGTCTACTTTCACCATTGTTATTCAGCCCAGTAGAGAGATTCTAGTCAATGAATAAGGCAAGAAAAAAAGGTAAAACATAAAAATTAGCAAGAAATATGTAAAACTGCCTTTATTCACAATATGATCATTTGCTTAGAAAATTCTAGGGAAGGAGCTACAACCACCACCACCACCACCACCACCACCACCACCACCACCACCACCACAATAAAATATATTAGTACTTATAAGTGAGTTTTAGGCTACAAGATTACTATCTAATACAAAGCCATGAGTATGGTCTTAAAGGAGCCATAGTATTAGGTTAGCCATATGAAATTGCAACTCAAAGAGCAATTTATATAATTTTACCTAAGGGGAAGTAAAGTTTGATTACATATATTACGTAGATCAACCATTATTTCTAAGGAATGTTGATTATCTACATGTAGAATATTTGCATATACTAATATCTAATTTGTGACCTAAGCGGTATGAGTGGTTCATTTATATTTCTTTTTCCTTTTAGCTTTATAAAGAAGTTTTTATTAAGGTATAATTGATATACAAAAGACCATGCATATTTAATGTATATAAATTGATGAATTTAGACATATGCATACACTTATGAAACCATCACCACAATCAAGGTAATAAATATATTCATCACTTCCGAAAGTTTCCTCATGCCTCTTTCTTTCTGTGCGTGTGGGTGTGTGGTAAGAACTCTTAACGTTAGATCTACCCTCTTAATAAATTTTTAAAGTTCATAATACCATAGAGTTAACTATAGGCACTATATTGTACAGTACATCTCCAGAACTTACTCATCTTCCAGAACTAAAATTTTATGCCCATTGGACAACTCCTCTCATTTTTCTGTCCCCACAACCCCTGGAAACCACCATTCTATTCTCTGCTTCTATGAGTGTGACAATTTTACATGCCTCATATAAGTGAAATTGTGCAGTATTTCACTAGAGGATATTATGCTAAATGAAACAAGCCAAGGACAATTTCTGTTACTAGCTTGTTTCATTTAGCATAATATCCTCCAGGTTCACTCAGGTTGTTGCATATGGCAGAATTTTCTTCCTTTTTAAGGCTGAATAATATTCAATTGTATGTAAATGTTACATTTTCTTTATCCATTAATCCATCGATGGACATTTATGTTGTTTCCATATCTTAGCTATTGTGAATAATGCTGCAATGAACATGGTAGAGACAATATCACTTTGAGATCCTGATTTTTTTATTTTTTATTATTATTATTATTTTTTGAGACAAAGTCTTGTTCGGTCGCCCAAGCTGGAGTGCAGTGGTGTGATTTTGGCTCACTGCAACTTCCACCTCCTGGGTTCAAGTGATTCTCCGGCCTCAGCCTCACAAGTAGCTGGGACTACAGGCATGCGCCACCATGCCCAGCTAATTTTTATATTTTTAGTAGAGTCAGGTTTTACTATGTTGGCCAGGCTGGTCTCGAACTCCTAACCTCATGATCTGCCCACCTCAGCCTCCCAAAGTGCTGGGGTTACAGATGTGAGCCACCACGCCTGGCTGGAATCCCAACTTTAGTTCTTCTGGATATATGCCCAGAAGTGGAATTGCTGGAACATATGGCAGTTGTAGTCTTAATTTTTTGAAGAAGTCTCTGTAGTGTTTTCCATAGTGGCTGCAACATTTTACATTTCTACCAACAGTGTGCAAGGGTTTCAATTTCTCTACATCCTCACCAACACTTATCTTTTTTTTTTTTTTTTTTTTTTTTTTTAGAATAGCCATTCTAACAGGTGTGAGCTGATATATCATTGTGGTTTCGATTTGCATTTCTCTGATGATTAGTGATGTTGAGCATTTTTTCACATCATATTGGTCATTCATATCTCTTCTTTGGAGAAAAGTCTATTCAGGTTCTTTGCTCATTTTAAAACTGGTCTTTTTTTTTTTTTGCTACTGAATTGTAACGGTTCCTTATATATTTTGGATATTAACTCTTTGCTTCAATTAAGATAATTCTAACCTTACTGGAATTCTTGTTCATTTCGGCCTTATATCTAGACATTGACATGAAGCTTTGAGATGAGGTCTCTTGCTTTTTAAAAGATAAAAGCAATGACATATTATCTGTTTAATTGAGCTAAACAGAAAATTTATGGAGGCTGAGGGAAAAAGTATCCAAAATCTCGAAGAAAGTATGTTTAACACAGTACATTGCTAAAGCTTTGTCAACTATTATCTTTTCATGTAGCAAGTTATATTTAGGAACCTAGATTTGTGGCCTACTGGGTAGAATCTGGGTTTTTAGGTTGATGATTCTCTGAATATTTCTTCAGCCAGATGGTTCTGCAGGCTGGGTGCCATCTGACCAGGCAGTGTTTAGTTAGATTATTTAATTCTGTGTTTATTAAAGCTTGCTCTTTCTGGCAACATATTGTGCCTTTTTAAAGTGTCTCCTTGGCAAACTGCTGAGTTTTGGGTGGGGACTTTTCGAAGTATATCACTAGGACTGCCAGAGATCACCACTTCCTGTACTCTAGAATGCCAAAGAATAGGTCTTCCTTAGTTTTGCACCTCACTGTATCCTAACATAGATGCTTTTGATTTTTAAGCCTGATCCTTAATCTTCATAATATTTGGAGGTATCCTTTGGTATGATAATCATTAGTGATCTAGTGATTAGTGACAAAACCCTGGATCCTCTTATTGACTTTCATTATCTTGGAAGAGTACCAATAGTTTATACCTGACAACTGGTAATCATGTCAGGACCCCATTTTCAAAAAGTGTGCTTGGGACAGCTTAAGGAGACACAGATCAATGTGGCTGGCAGAAACTTGAGATTGTGTGGTCTTGTACAAGCTACTGAAGGGGTTGGAAAACAGGCAAGATGCAGCCCTAAGCCTGTCTCCAAAGTTAAAAGCACAGTGTTATGCAATATCAGCATCCCTCAACTCCACCCAGAATACTGCCATAACACCCACACTGGATGGCACAGGTTGGAATGAATGAATTGTCAGAAGAGACAAGAGGAATCCATGACCACTATTTCCAGTGCATGGATGTTTGGCCTTTAGGGTCTGTATTCTCCTGTGAGCTCTGATTATTGTGTAACTTATCATCAAGCACCACTAGACATCTTGGTATGACCCCCTCCCCACCATGTCTACCACTCATAGATTAGGCAAATGTTTCAGGAATGTCTAGAATTAAAAAGATCTCCGTGCCAACCAGGAGAACAGTCAGACACATTTAAGACAAAAATAGTGGAAGCTAGCTCCAGGGCTTCTGTGTAACCAAAAAGGACATGTAACTGTAAAAAATTCCATAACCCAGAGCAGCTCTGACTCTTGACCCCTGGTAAGGGATTGAAATGAGGAGCCTGGAACTATGTTTCCATTTCATATCAGGTTGCCCTAACAAAATTCTTGTAGATTGCAGATGCTGATGCATCCTTACTTCCTGCGTGTTGCTCGTGAAAATGAGTACGGAGATATTCTTCAGTGGTCAGAAAAAGCAGAATGGGTGTATTATTTTTGAGAACTGAGAGTGATAGAGGAGCATGCAGGGAGCACGACAGAAATTATAGTGATAAAAAGGTGATTTATCAAAGTCTAGCACCTTAATGGACTTATTGAACTGAGCTATAAACTAATACAGTATTCATCTCCCAAAAGTCATTGATCATCACCATGTAATATGGATTTGCAAATTGGCACAGGCTTTGGGCATTTTTATAGAGGGTGGGAAGACTATCATTCCACATGCAGTTAAATACTTACCCTAAAATTGGATTCTTTTAGTGAGCTTTCCTTCTCAGATGTGGTCTAACAGTATAAGCCAGGGGCCATTTGTAACCAGCAGAGCAGCTGTAACATGCCTACAGAATGACTTTACCATTCATTAAAGAAAATGCATGCATGTTGGCTCTGGCCAGGTGCACATCTCTGTAGAAAGCAAACAACAGCATTGTTTTTTTTTTTTTTTTTTTTTTTTTTTTTGCGCTGTCAGAGAAATAATATATGTCAGTTAAGCAAGTAGTAGGTTGTGATTGCACCAAAATCCCTTGAACTGAGTGTCAGCTTATCTGACACCTGCCTTGAACACGTTTTAGAAGACAACCCCCTGTATTTTTAGATAATTCTCCATATGGATTATGTTTAAAGGAATTTAAAAACTCTTCATTGAAAGAGCTCTGCATCTCTGTTGTGTTGTTACAGAACACATTCCTTCAACCTAGCATTGTTCTTTTCCAGTAATTCTTAATTATGATTTCCAAGTTGCAGTCACTATATTTATCAAATCATAAATATGGACTGGCAGAATCTAACTATAGGACACCCTTGGTTTGGAAGCTGATTTGGGGTAACTTGTAGGCCAGGCATGGTGGCTTACGCCTATAATCCCAGCACTTTGGGAGGCCGAGGTGGGTGGATCACCTGAGATCGGAAGTTCGAGACCAGCCTGACTAACATGGAGAAACCCTGCCTCTACTAAAAATACAAAATTAGCTGGGCGTGATGGTGCATGCCTATAATCCCAGCTACACGGGAGGCTAAGGCAGGAGAATCACTTGAACCCAGGAGGCGGAGGTTGTGGTGAGTTGAGATCGTGCCATTGCACTCCAGCCTGGGCAACAAGAATGAAACTCCATCTCCAACAAACAAAAAAAGAATATTTATCACAGATGTGGGAAACCCTCTGATTAATTTGAATATGCTGTAAAGTCCATCTGAAGTTTTGGGTTGCCTAGGCAGCATTTTGTTTGTTTGCTGGTGGTGGTAGTGGTTTTTCTTTTTAATGCTATATTGGCCATTTGGCTAAGACATGTATATGTGGTGGTCTTGTGTATGCAATTATCCTTGGAAATATGTAAGTTCATTATGTTATGAAAACCGATTGGTCTTTTATGAAACTGAAAAATTAAATTCACAAGCTTCAGTGTATAATGATATGATATAAACATAATAGTCAAGGACATCAGTTCTGGAATCAGAGTTCCTGGGTCCATCTGCAGCTTCTCTTCTTACTTTCATATCCTTGGGCAAGTTACCACATCTTTCTAATCTCTGATTTCCTCATTGTTACATGGGATTGTTAAGAGTGTCTATTTTATAGGGTTGTTGTGAAGATTAAATGCAGTAATCCAGTTAACACAGGGCCTGGCACACAATAAATGTTCAGTAAACTTTTATTTCATCTATTAATGTTCTCACAGACTTGAGAAATGGTGCCTGTCCCTAGAATTATCCTTTCTTGTCTGGTTACTGCATTTACTTTAAGGAAGTATAATATAAGGAAGATACAAAAAGGCCAGACTTCAACCTGGTTACCTCCTTTTTAAATAGAAACTTTTTCATTTCTAACAATCAAACTTGTATCCAGGCAAAGTTGAAGATATGCAACTTAGGAAGTTAATTTTGTTATTTTATGTGTCTTTTTAAAGGGGGTATTACACAGTGTAAAACTCCCTCAACTTTTCAAATCCCACCTCTCTCGACATCTCTCCTGCATGCTAATATCCGCAAAGCAAGGCTAGAACCAAGATCATTTTCCTGTCCTTTGATTTAATTTGAACCTCTTGACCCTGATCCATAAAGCAGGATATTTCATCTTCTACTGGGGCTGCTAATGAAAGTTAAGTGTTACAAGACATTGTTCTTATCGCCAGGAAAGTTTATTAGTTGATGTCTTCTCAGAGGGACACAGGATAATTGTACAAAGCAGGGTATTTATTTGATAAAATGCCTTCTAGGTCAGTTTCTATGAATCTTTTCCTCAAGAGGCCTGGGAATTATCCCAAAAATGAAAAAGAAAAATTCATTGGGCATGAGAATTAATTCTCAGGAGAAATTGACTTGAAGACAATCGATTCTGTTTGTATTTTCTGCCCTTTGATCATTTGGAATGGTCTCTCATATTATAGGAGGAAGGGGGCAGATTGAAAAACAAAGATAAAAACACAATCACTGAAGATGTGGCCACTGGAAGATCTTGCAGAGCTGTGTTGTTACAGAACATATTCCTTCAACCTAGCATTATTCTTTTCCAGTAATTCTTAACCATGATTTCCAAGTTGTAGTCACCATCCTTATCAAATTGTAAATATGGACTGGCAGAATCTAAGACACCAGTGTATATGTTCTTTCTGTATCCATAAACTCTCTGAGCAGGAAGATTCTTCATCAAAACTATTTTGTATTTTGTAGATTTTCTGGTTTTTTGTTCTTATTTTATTTTTTATTTTTTTGTGTATGAGATGGAGTCTCACTCTGTCACCCAGGCTGGAGTACAGTGGCACGACCTCGGCTCACTGCAACCTCCATCTCCTGGGTTCAAGTGATTCTCTTGCCTCAGCCTCCTGAGTAGCTGAGACTACAGGCATGTGCCAACATGCCCAGCTAATTTTTTGTATTTGTAGTAAAGACAGGCTTTCACTGTGTTAGCCAGGATGGTCTTGATCTCCTGACCTCGTGATCCACCTGCCTTGGCCTCCCAAAGTGCTGGGATTACAGGCTTGAGCCACCGCACCTGACGATTCTATAGCTGTATTTGGCACTTATCATATCTAGGTCTTAGCACCTTTAGTCTGAAAAACGTTTTGATTTTTAGATTTTATCACCTGGAATTTTGTCTTAATTATCAGTTACAAAACAATATGCTTGCTCTGCTTTACTCATACTAATAAATAAATACATTCTTAACTTGCAGAGAATTTTTGGAAACACAGATGTGAAAACAGTGTCACATTAGGGACAGTACTGGAATCTGTAGTTATTTTGCATTTGAGTATTAACTGCAACTCTCTATTACCTTTTACCCATTTATACAATTCTTTTTCTAGCTTATTATATAATTGGATATAAAATTGCTTTCAGCTTGAGTCTCAGACTGCATGCAGAGTGTGGGGACTCTGCTATGTTGTTAGGGTAGACACTAGGAAGAAACTAAGCTTTTTCTCTGAAACTTCCAATGATAACTTACTTCAGTCTACAGTAAAATTTTTAAGTATCTCTCCCCAGGGGCCTTTGGGACTCGCTTTCTAAATATTGAATTTTTAAAAACTGTGCTTTTTCTAATTGGTCAATCAAAACATGTATGGATGCAAGCTTTTGAACTAGGTGAATGATTCAATTACCATACAAGTTTTTTACCTTTAAGATATTTTCCATGTAACTGGTGATACAAGTCAAAAAGTCAAAAAGTTTCTTTATGAATCAATGCCACTGATATTATTTAAATTTTCAAATCCACTGACGTTTTCTTAGTATTGTATTTTTTTTTTTTTTGTCTGTTTGTTTGTTTTGGATCTCAGTAGTGTTTAGCACCAGTGACTGCCCTTTATTCTGGGAACCCTAGGCTAGGGTTCTCACCTTTTTGACTTCTGTGCTTCCTAAAGAGAAACTTCACCAAGGTTCATATCTTGGACATTTAGGTACTTTCTGTTCCCTCTGAAACATTTGTGGGTTTTTTTTGTTTATTTATTTTTTAATCAAAATTCTTTTAAAATACACTATATACATTTTGTATCTATGGGTCAGCCATTTAAATAAACAGAAACATCCATTTATCTGAAAGCAAACATTCAGGACACATGTACTATGTTAAGTTGGACTGTAAGAATTGTGATTTTTGTTGGTCAAAACTGATTAAATGTTGGCAATTTCCTCTTTTTTTTAAATTTACTTTTTCTACTCCTATGTAAGAAATTCATCTTCTGCTGTATATATTGAGATATGGTTTACCTCTAGACTTCCCAACAGTTTCATGAAAAAAATACCATTTTCAACCAGATTGTTATATTTTGATGTTATATTTCACCTCTCAAGTCATAGCTATAACTTCTATTATTAATATCAATAGTTAATTGGAAGCACAGATTTGACTGGTAAACATTTTTGTCTTCACCTAAGGAGTTTTGAATAATGAAAAATACTGGGAAACTCCTATTCTTCTTTTGCTTTCTTCAGTGTCTAGTTTATTCATTCCTGTCCACAGTGCCAGAGTTAGAGATAACTGTAGCCAAATTTCAAGGTCTTACTCTAGCAGGTTCATCTCCTTCCTTGGCAGGCACAGACAGTGCGTTATATGAAGACTCTGTAATTACCCAGTTTTGGTAAACATGCATTATTTAGCCAATACAGCAAAATGGCTCCTTCAGAGCCATTACATTGCAGTTCATCAAGTAAACAGTGATTTAGCCATTTTCATGAAAAATATGTGTTATTTTGTTGATAGCCTGTCAATCCACAGCATTCAGCTAATTCCCTGTTCCCCTTTATGAGTATTTTGGAACCTCTTTTTGAAAACCATTACTATACTATATGAAAACTGTACAATGTTCTATTTCAATGTAAAAATAACTTAGTGTGATTGTTTTTATAGATATTTCTATTATGAACAGTCCCTTGGTGTTAGAGATAATGGGACACAGCACTCCATGAATTGCTTTGGTAGAAATGAAAATGAATTGCTTTGTTTTTAAAGAATGGAAAGAAATGATTTTATAATGTTTAGGCCCTGGAAAAAATGTTTACTTGATCATTTTAATCTGTGATAATTTAATGACAGAATTGTAAAACCCCATTCAAACAGATATGCTGATGTGTCTGTTGGTGCAATTTGAAAGCAGGTGTGCACTGGTGAGAGTGTGTGCTTCAATACTAATAGAGTTACTTTCACAAACGAAGTGCCTTTTGGATTAAAATTAAGATGATGCCTTTATCTATCTTTCAGAAGGATTCGTTTCTTTCAGGATAAAATGACAGCATGGGTTTTTGATATCTCCTCCTAAGGGGCAAATGCCAAGGAGTAGACTTCTGAACTGAAAGATAGAATTCCGCGGAGACAGTGGTGAGGAATCTGTGCCCATTTGTTTTTGTAGTGATGCGTCATGCAAGGATTTCTAACAAAGCAATCCATTAGGATGTAGACAGAGTTCCTACTCACTGTAAGAATGTTTTTTTTTTTTTTTTTTTCCCCTAAAGGACAAAAATAGCTGCCTTGGCGCACTGTGCTGCTAGACCTTGGTGGAAAATGTCATGCTGTTTCTTGCTTCTTCCTTTGATAGCAAGGTACATATATTGAGTACAGGTGTGGCAATCTATACTGAGCCAATTTCTAAATGTACTTTACTTATAAGTAAATAAATAATTTATAGGCATTGAAGTGAGAAATTAAAATAGAATCTCATAAGGAGTTCAAAATGGAATCCCACAAACCACATCAGTCCCTCGTTGGATTTAGTAACTCTGGGAGGACAGGGCAGAGAGTAAAATCTCAATTTCTCCTTAGACATGAATTAACAGTGGCTTATATCTCAATGCATCTCTTTAGGCCTTAGTCAGAGGGTTTGCCTTAATCCATTTATAGCCCCATAGTAATCCTTCCAGCCTATCTTGCTTAATGTGTGTGTGATTCCATCAAGGCACAAAACAGTTTGAGACCAAAGGACATTTCTCCAGGCACTTTTTGCCATAATAATGGCCTCAAACACCTTTTCTCTTTGTATTTCTGAGCTCTCTTCCCAAAAAATGCTGAAATGGTAGTGAAGTTTTCCGCCTTGAATGACCACTTGTTGATAATAAAGGGTGTCGGCCTGGATTTTCTTGGTTGGTGACACATGAAGAGGTCAGTTCTTTCACACTTCAGTGGCTTTCCCAGCTCGTACCACTTTTTTCTTTTGTTTTTACGTTTTTATTCTTCATTTGAGTGGAAATATTCAAGAAGGAGAACCAGAAGAGACCCCCCTCAGGATGAGTATATATGGTAATGTATTTTCTGTGCTTTTTCTTCTCAGAAACGTCTGCGGTCTTCTGAGTTTTCATGAGGACTCTTAGGGAAAAAAATGTCCTGAGCCTATCCGAAATCTAGAGACTAGGGAGAGGAGGGGAGTGGAAAGGAAGAGAAATAAATTATTTTGCTTATGGAGCTTGGCATCACAGGTGCCATCCTTAGCATTAAAAGACCCTTCTCACCTTCAGCATTGTAAATTGTGCCCTTTAAGAAATGAGGTTATCCTTCTGGGTAGAAACAAAAAGGAAAACATGAACGCATCCTTTTTTATGGCTGCATGGTATTCCATGGTGTATATGTGCCACACTTTCTTTGTCCAGTGCAGGGACATGGATGAAGCTAGAAACCATCATTCTCAGCAAACTAACACAAGAACAGAAAACCAAACACTGCATGTTCTCACTCATAAGTGGGAGTTGAACAATAAGAACATACGGACACGGGGAGGGGAACATCACACACCGGGGCCTGTCAGGGGGTGGGAGACTGGGGGATGGAGAGCATTAGGAGAAATACCTAATATAGATGATGGGTCGATGGGTGCAGCAAACCACCATGGCACATGTATACCTGTGTAACAAACCTGCACATTCTGCACAAGTACCACAGAACTTAAAGTATTATAAAAACAAAAAGACTGGAAAAAAAAAAAAAAACCAAAACTAACAGTCTATTAAGTAAAAGATGAATCTCTAATGTAATCTTTAAAATAAAAAAAAAAAAAAAAAGGGAAAACCATGGCACCCTGTGCTCTGTGTTTGCCTTCATGACTTCCCTATGAATGTCCTTTCCCCATTCTCAGTGAGCTTTTTAGCACTGTCTTTCTCTGTCAATGAAAAGCCTTCACTAAAGCAACAAAGCAGAGTGGAAATAAATGGATGTGGCTCCTACAAACTGTCCTCAACTTATTCCCTTCACCTTCTCATACAGGGGGATCCTCAGAAGTGGGTGGACCAGAGTCCTGAGCAAGGAACCCATGACCTCTCCTAAAATCAACTGAGACTAGGACCGGAGAACTGAAAATGGAACTGAAACTATAGATCTAGATTTTTCTGCTCAAACTGATATAATAGGCATGCAATGGCTAATTCATTTTTTTCACGGAAATATCTGAAAGGGTGTTGAAAGAAAAGAAGGGATACCACTAACACAGAGTACTGCTTTTTAAAATATCTTCACAGTGATAAGCTGGCAAGGATAGAAAGTAAACTTGGCTGCCATGTTCAAGGTTAAGACAACTGAAGGAGCTGGAATCAGTAAGGCAAGCCAATCAATTATAAACTGACTAAGCATATCTAATCTGTAAATCACTGTGATATTGGGGAAGGAGGAGTGCCACAATGCGGGTGATGAAGAATTTTGTTTTTCTCTGTTTGTCTTCTACTGCAATAGTGGTTTTTGGTTCGAAAAGTAATATACATAAAAACAATCAAACAATACAGAACAAGTATGAAGAAATTAAAAATGGGTAATAATCCTACCACACATATCATAACAACTGTCAACATTTTGGTAAAACATCCTTTTTTCTTCTTTTTCTATGCCTAAATATATATTAAAAATGATTTTGGAGCATACATTCCATTTTTTAATATTTTTATTGTTTTGGTACAAATGACATGTTTAGTGTCTAAAATTTTTTTTCTTTCTTTCTTTCTTTCTTTTTGAGATGGAGTCTCAGTCTGCTGCTCAGGATGGAGTGCAGTGGCACGATCTCGGCTCACTGCAACCTCCGCCTCCAGGGGTTAAGCGATTCTTTCTGGCTCAGCCTTCCAAGTAGCTGCAACTACAGGCATGTGCCACTATGCCTGGCTAATTTTTTGTAATTTTAGTAGAGATGGGGTTTCACCACGTTGGTCAGGCTGGTCTTGAACTCCTGACCTCAGCTGATCTGCCTGCCTTGGACTCCCAAAGTGCTGAAATGACAGGGTGGGTCACTGTACCCAGCCTAACATTTTCAAATAATATGGTCAAGTTAAAAAAAAAAAAGAAAAGAAAAATTTCCCCAAAGTAATCACCTAGAAATAGCCACTGCTGACATTTGGTATTCTTTCCTTAGAATCATCTCTGTATATTATGCACAGGTATAGATTGATTTGTGTGATTTTTACATAAATGGGATCAGCTTATTTACTCAAAGTAAGGAATGGATGCTTCTGACATCAGGCATCATTTAAAATATCTGTACTGTATATGTCTATGGATGAATTTTATTTTACTGGTGCTTTACTGATGGACATTTAAGTTGTTTACACTTTTCATAGTATGCAGTAAGTATTCAGTATCCTTGTAACTTAAACCTTCGTTCACTTGTTTAAATTATTTCCTTAGGATACATTCCTAGAGGTGGTGTTTCTGGTCCAAGGGCTTGCCCATTTTAAAGGTATTTTATATTTTATTGCTAAAAAATCTAATGATCGAAAAATAAAAAAACAAAGGCCACTTTATACCTAATGATGAACTGGTATTTATTATTTTAGTTGGCATTTTTTTTTGTTTGTTTGCCAGATAGACAACCTTTTCATATGTTAATTAACCATTATATCTTTTTAATTGATTTTATTGATATTTCTTTCATCCTTTTATGTGTGTCTTTTTGTTAATTACCAGCTTATACTCTTTAATTTATAAAAGTTTGTTACATAGTAAAGAACTTCACTTCTAGGAATGTATCCTAAGGAAATAATTTGAATACATGAACAAAGGTTCAAGTTAAAAGGATGCTTACTGCATATTATGAAAAGTGTAAACAACTTAAAAGTCCATCAATAAAGCACTGGTAAATTAAAATTCATCCATAGACTAGATACAGTATAGATGTTTACATTGATATCTGATGTCAGAAGCATCCATCCGTTACTTTGAGTAAATAAGCTGATCCCATTCATGTAAAAGTCACACGAATCAATCTATACCTGTGCATATGTACAGAAAGAACAGCCTGTGTCTGTCATATGTATTTCAGATACTTTTCCAGGTTACAATTTGTCTTAAAAATGTATTTAATAGTGCTTTTAAAGTTGGCTGGTTCTTGGTCTGAGACTTGCTTGTACAAAATAAAAATCATACTAGACCAATTAAACAGGCAAGACTGCTTCAACAGGGCAGAGAAGTTGAACTCAACTCTGTTGAAATAAAAGGTGGAGAATTTTTAAGCACTAGGGGGAGATAGTGGGAAAGTACTGGAGGCCATTTCAGGAAGAGGGCAGGTGAGTTGATGTGATTAGGCCATCTGTGTTTGCTAACTGGTGCTTAGGGAAGTTAGATTCACCCTTCTACAGAAACTGGGAGATAGGGATGCTATCTTTCTTAATTACATTTCAAAGGGAAAGTTTTCAAGTCCTTGAGAAAGACATTCCTGGGTTGTAGAAAGTTTACATCTTAAAGGAGCAAAAAGAACTTACAATAGCAAGTTTTCTAAAATAAATATTCTAAGAAAAGGGAGGTTTAGGGACTGATGGCCAGGAAGAAACTTGTCGATATAGTTTGGATGTTTGTTCCCAACCAAATCTCATGGTGCATGTAATCCCCAACGTTGGAGGTGGGGCCTGGTGGGAGGTGTTTGGATCATGGGGGCGGGTCCCTCATGAATGGCTTGGGCCATCCCCTTGGTAATAAGTAGGCTTTCACTCTGAGTTCTCAGGAGATTTGGTCTTTTTTTTTTTTTTTTTTTTTTTTTGAGACGGAGTCTTGCTCTGTCACCCAGGCTGGAGTGCTGTGGCCCGATCTCAGCTCACTGCAAGCTCCGCCTCCCAGGTTTACGCCATTCTCCTGCCTCATCCTCCCGAGTAGCTGGGACTACAGGCGCCCACCACCTCGCCCGGCTAGTTTTTTTTGTATTTTTTAGTAGAGACGGGGTTTCACCGTGTGAGCCAGGATGGTCTCCATCTCCTGACCTCGTCATCCGCCCGTCTCGGCCTCCCAAAGTGCTGGGATTTCAGGCTTGAGCCACCGCGCTCGGCCGAGATTTGGTCATTTAAAAGCGTGTGGCGCCTCCCCCCTGCCCTACTTCCCTCACTTGCTCCTGCTTTGGCCACGTGATGTGCCTGCTCCCCCTTCACTTTCCACCATAATTGTAAGCTTCCTGAAGCCTCCCTGGAAGCTGAGCAGATGCCAGCACTATGCTTCCTGTAAAGCCTGGAGAACTGTGAGCCACTTAAACCTCTTTTCTTTTTAAATTACCCGGGTTTCATAGCAATGCACGAACTGCCTAGTACACCTGTCTATAGTTTAATTGGGCTCAGGGGAATGTTAAGGCTGTCTTGCTCACTTTGGGAATTGTTGCAGAAAGTCAGGGACCTCGAACAGAGGGACCGGCTGGAGCCGAGGCAGAAGAACATAAATTGTGAAGATTTCATGGAATTTATCAGTTCCCAAAATTAATACTTTTATAATTTCTTACACCTGTCTTTACTACAATCTCCGAATATAAATTGTGAAGATTTCATGGACATTTATCACTTCCCTAGTAATACTCTTGGAATTTCTTGTGCCTGTCTTTAATCTCTTGATCATGTTATCTTCATAAGCTGAGAATGTATGTCACCTCAGGACCACTATTGTACAAATTGATTGTAGAACATGTGTGTTTGAACAATATGAAATCTGATTGTAAAACATGTGTGTTTGAATAATATGAAATCAGTGCACTCTGAAAAAGAACAGAATAACAGCAATTTTCAAGGAACAAGGGAAGATAACCATAAGGTCTGACTGCCTACAGGGTTGGGCAGAATAGAGCCATATTTTTCTTCTTGAAGAAATCCTATAAATGGATGTGCAAGTAGGAGAAATATCGCTGAATTCTTTTCCCAGCAAGGAATAACCCTGGAGAAGGAATGCATTCCTGGAGAGAGGTCTATGAACAGCCGCTCTGGGAGTGTCTGTCTTATCCAGTTGAAATAAGGACTGAAATACTCCCTGGTCTCCTGCAATACCCTCAGGCTTACTAGGATTGGGAAATTCCAGCCTGGTAAATTCTAATCAGACTGTTCTCTGCTCTTGAACCCTGTTTCCTATTAAGATGTTTATCAAAACAATACGTGCACAGTGAGACATACACCCTCATCAGTAATTCTAATTTTGCCTTTGCCTTCTGGTCTTTATGGCCCTTTGAAGCATGTGATCCTTGTGACCTACTGCCTGTTCATACACCCCCTCCCCTTTTAAACTCCCTAATAAAAGTTTGCTGGTTTTGCGGCTTGGGGTCGTCATCACAGTCCTACCAATATGTGATGTCACCCCCAGAGACCCAGCTGTAAAATTCCTCTCTTTATACTCTTTCTCTTTACTTCTCAGACTGGCTGACACTTACGGAAAATAGAAAAGAACTGATGTTGAATTATTGGGGGCTGGTTCCCCCGATAGGGAATGATAATACCATTCCCAGGAATAGGGAAGCTTACCAAAGAGGGAAATGGAGACTGGGGAGAGATGAACAGTTCTGCCTTTTTCATACACCCACTGAAATACTTCTTAGGCAGAGCAAAAGACTGGAATTGGTGTTATGTGTGTACAAGTGGTTGTTGAAGTGAAAGGAATATGGAGGTGGAGTAACATTAGTCAGACCACAGGTATACCAATTGCTTTTCTCCCTGAAACTTTCCACCAGGTCAAGTTGTAAACAAAGCAGTCTACCAAGATACTTGTTGTATTGGTCCTTACCCTATGATAAATGGGGATTATTGTTGTCACTGGCTACTCAGAATTAGGATTCTACTGGTCCCTACTTGAGTTAGTACATCCTCGCCTGCCACAAATTGTAGCTCTCAGGAGTACCTAGAGGTAATAGGCATAATATTAGGAAGAGCCCTGTGGCCCACAGGCCCAGGTTCTAATCTCAGCTTTACTGTTTATCAGTACCTGTAGACAAGTAATTTACCTTCTGTGAGACTCTGTCTTCACCTGTAAAAGGGGATAGTAACTCTGTTCAGGATTATTGGGGTAAGTCAATGAGATCATATATGCAGAGTACCTGGCCCAAGTCCCTACCATAGAATGAGCTGCATTGCTTGTTTCCTTCCCTTCCATCTTACCTCCCCAACTCGAGAATGCCATTCCACTGCTTTAATTAAAAGACATAAGGGGCATAATTGCTAACTGTTCAATTCTTTAATTCCTATGTTATAATTTTGTTCCTATATTATTAATTTAATTTGTAAAGTACAAATTATTTAGAAATGCTGTTCTTTGTTTCCACGGTCTTGTCTGTATTGTATGCATGCTAAATGGAAAGGAAATGAGGTGTGTAGCCTGCTCCTTCCATCTTGTCTTATTAGCTGTGATCAATGAGCCGGCCTCCTTATTGTGCCTTTGTCATTTTTGCCTCAGAGCCTCCTCAGTGTTTTTCCTTTATAGTTTCATTTAATATTGATGCACAAATTAGGTGTGGATTGCAACTTTTCACTTCATCACCAGTATCAACATTGATGTATAGGCAGCCCTGTTTGCCAAAAATGGATCTTGTGATTTAAAAATGCACATTAATTAGCATTTGCTTTTAATGAGTCATTGGTGATGAGGCATATTAATTGAATCGTGAAATGCTTATCTCAGGTCTACAACGTGCAAATTAGTTGATTCACAATTAATTGAAAAATCTCTGATCTTAAAATTTGGACAATGTATATATGGTAAGCACCTCTAAAAAACAGAATGTAAAACCTGAGCCATAAAAAAAGGGACTTAGACTTTCAATTCTATATGTTTAATAGTTATTCCTGGCTAGGTGTGGTGGCTCGCATCTGTAATCCCAACACTTTGGGAGTCGAGGTGGTTGGATCATCTGAGGTCAAGAGTTTGAGACCAGCCTGGCCAACATGGAGAAACCTCGTCTCTAATAAAAATACAAAAATTAGCTGGGCGTTGTGGTACACACTTGTAATCCCAGCTACTTGGGAAGCTGAAGCAGGAGAATCACTTGAACCTGGGTGGTGGAGGTTGCAGTGAGCCAAGATCATGCCCCTGCACTCTCACCTGAGCAAAAGAGTGAGACTCCATCTCAGAACACACAAAAAAATAGTTATTCCTCTCAGATTGCTAATAATTAGCAGCTCATGACAATGACAAAGCATATGCCTTATAAGATTGTACAAATATTAAGACTATTTGTAAGAAAAATATTCAAAAAGTCGGAGCAATCTCTATTTTCATAAATCATTACATATAATTTTTCAGAGGTAACTATTTTATATTTTAAGTGTTTATAATGGAAGTTTATTTAACTGAAAGTGAGTTTTTAAAATTATTTTTTCTGATGTCCTGTGCAGCACAGAGCACCTGAGTACCAGGAATACTTTTGTTTTCTGTATCTGTCAGTGTATGAGATCATAGAGTCAGTTCTCAGTGAGTTGACTATTACGGCTCTACATAAACAAATAAAATGTGTCTTTTGCAATTTTATGCACTCTATGAATAATGAAAGAATAATGTAACTATGTATATGCCTTTAATTTTTAAGTTGTATTTAAACAGTGTGATGCTTTATGATTTTGTAAGCTTAAAAATTATGACTAGATAATTAACTCAAGATAGAGCTATCAGCTGCCTCCTTTCAGAATTTTAGGTTACCTAGAAGTTTGAAGAGTAAAAGGCCAAAATGCATAGATAGAGGATTACTGATATATAACTTTAAAAAAACATATTTAAGCAACTGCAACAATAGAGACACATTACATAAGTGAGACTAGTCAGTGATTCCAAAACACAATAGTGCCCTTCTACTTTCCAAGACCCCCAATGGATGCCTGAAACCTCAGGTAGTACCAAACCCAATATAAACTGTGCATGGATTTCTCTTTCTTTTTCTACAGTTTCATGGATGGAAGATTTGTTCTAACCGTAGATCCTAGCAACCTCAGTATATGATATTTTTCTTTCCTTATTAAGTGGAGAACTTTCACTTCTTCACTTAAATGAAGCACTTCATGGCTTTTCTTTGGCATGTTTGAATTTCAAGCATCACTACACTTGTACTTTGGTGCCCTAAGTAAGAAAAATAAGAGTTCTTTGAACACAAGCACTATGATACTGTGACAGTCGATCTGATAACCTACAAGGCTACTAAGTGACTAATGGGTGGGGAGCATCTACAACATTGGACAGAGAGATGATTCGTGTCCCAAGGTGTGAGATTTCATTATGCTACTTAGGTGCACCATTTAAAACTTATGAATTGTTTATTTCTGGAATTTTCTATTGAATATTTTTGGACCGTAGTTGACTGCAGGTAACTGAAACCACAGAAAACAAAATTATGGGTAAGGGGGGACTGTTGTACATTCCAATATGTAAACTCTGATTAAGTTAGGAGATGTTGTGAAAGAGATGAAAAAAATGTACAATGGCTGTACATTTTAGCTTTAAATACATTAAGATTGTTTCCAGCTTTTATGCCCACCCCATTTTTAAGGCATGTTTCTTTCTTCTCTTAAAAAAAAAAAAAAAAAAAAAAAAAAAAAAAAAACTTTATGTGTTATTGGCTAATTCGCCTTCAGCCATTCTATGCTTTTCTAGGTCCCAACATTCTCACGCTGTATTTCTCACATGCTGTTGTCAGCTGGCTTTCCATTAGGTTCTGCTAATAGAAGACATTGTTCCATTGTTGGAGGATTGGGAGGTTCAGTTTCTGGGAGATTTCCAACAGTGCAGTAGTGGTAACAGCATTGTCAGCCAAGGAAGTGGGAAAGGGTCTTGGCAACTAAGCTTTCAGCAGCAGCCTCCTGTTCTACAGCTCACACAGTCAGGCTGTGGCAGGCAGCTGGAAGCTTGCAGCATAGCACCAGGACCTCTGGGTAGCGCTTCTTTCTGCTCTAGCAGCTCAAGATGATATCGATTTCCTGCAGCTACTAATCTTATGACTTTACCTTGTTCACTTTGGTCTCTTAAGTAACTTCTACCACCTGTGTAACCAATTTCTCTATTAAATGTCTTCTTTTTGAAATATCTAGAGTGGTTCCTATTTTCTGATAAGTTTCTAATGTAATGTGTTCAACTCCACATTTAAGTATCATTCATTACCTGTTAATGTGTCCCAATTTCATTATATTAATGTACTCTTTGAATGTTGCCTGAAGTAACAAATTTAAAACCAAAATGAAATTGTAACCTTGGGCATTGGACTTGATGCTGAATCTTCTTCAGAGTCAAAATAATAAGATACATTGGTCAGGAATATTGGTATGTGAGGAAATCAAAATTGATGGCGCAAACTGCTGCCATCCAAAGTATACTTTATTTAATCTGCTATGGGAGATGTGAAAGGCAGAAATTTATAGGCACCCAAGCGTCTTTATGTCTAGCTATACCCCATGTTGTTCCTAGCTGTGTCACACATCACTCAAGCAATAGCCAGAAAACTGGCTGAAGGCAAAGGACTGCTTAGTAACAGGCACTGGAGAGGAGACAAATAGCTAGAGGGCTTTACTCTTGTCTTTTTGTTCCTGGATTACTAATGGGATCCAACATTTGAGCAACGTATACTCCTTTTTTGCATATGACTTTCCAAGGCAGTATTTACCTATTAACCTTAATTTTAAAAAAGAATTCATCTTAGTTGCTTGAACAGATGTTTTTTAACTTTTATTTTAGGTTCAGGGATACATGTGCAGGTTTGTTTTATAGATAAATTTGTGTCACCAGGGTTTGTTGTTCAGATTATTTCATCACCCAGGTACTAAGCCTAGGTTATTTTTTCTGATCCTCCCCTTCTTCCCACCCTCTACCCTCAAGTAGGTCCCAGTGTCTGTTGTTCCCCTCTTTGTGCCCATTGGGTCTCATCATTTAGCTCCCACTTATAAGTGAGGTATTTGGTTTTCTCTTCCTACATTAGTTTGCTAAGGATAATGACCCCCAGCTCCATCCATGTTCCCATAGAAGACATTATCTCATTCTTTTTTTATGACTGCATAGTATTCCACAGTGAATATGTACCACATTTTCTTTATGCATATGACCATTGATGAGCATTTTGGTTGATTCCATGTCTTTGCTATTGTGAATAGTACTACAATGAACATTCACATGCATGTGTCTTTATGGCAGAATGATTTATATTCCTTTGGGTATATACTCAGTAAAGGGATTGCTGGGTCAAGTAGTAGTTCTATTTTTGGCTCTTTGAGGAATTGACACACTGCTTTCTACAATAGTTGAACTAATTTACACTCCCACCAACAGTGTATAAGTGTTCTTTTTTCTCCATAACCTCACTGGCATCTGTTATTTTTTTATTTTTTAATTGTAGCCATTCTGACTGGTGTGAGATGATATCTCATTGTGGTTTGATTTGCATTTCTTACTGATGAGTGATATTGAGGCTTTTTTATATGATTGTTGCCCACATGTATGTCTTCTTTTGAAAAGTATCTGTTCATGTCCTTTGCCCACTTTTTAATGGGGTGGTTTTCTTGTAAATTTAAGTTCCTTGTAGATGCTGGATATTAGATCTTTTTCAGATGCATAGTTTGCAAACATTTTCTTCCATTCTTAGGTTGTCTGTTTACTCTGTTGATAGTTTCTTTTGCTGTACAGAAGCTCTTTAATTAGCTTCCATTTGTTAAGTTTTGCTTTTATTGTGATTGCTTTTGGCATCTTTATCATGAAATCTTTGCCCATCCAGAATGATATAGCCTAGGTTGACTTTCAGGGTTTTTATAGTTTTGGGCTTTACATTTAACTCTTTAATCCCTTGTATTAGTCTATTCTCACACTGCTAATAAAGACCTACCTGAGACTGGATAATTTATAAAGAAAAGAGGTTTAATTGACTCACAGTTTCACATGGCTGGGGAGACCTCAGGAAACTTACAATCATGGTGGAAGGCAAGGCAAACCCATCCTTCTTCACATGGTGGCAGGAGAGAGAATGAGAGTGGAGCCAAGGGGAAGCACCATATAAAACCATCAGATCTCGTAGGAATTCACTCACTATTATGAAAATAGTATGGGGGAAACCACCTCCATGATTGAATTATCTCTACCTGGTCCCATCCTTGAGACATGGGGATTATTACAATTCAAGATGATATTTTGGGTGGGGACACAGCCAAACCATATCATCCATCTTGAGTTGATTTTTGTGTATGGTGTAAGGAAGGGGTCCAGTTTCAATCATCTGCATATGGCTAGCCAGTTATCCCAGCACCAATTATTGAATAGTGAGTCCTTTCACTATTGCTTGTTTTCGTCAGCTTTGATGAAGAGGAGATGGTTACAAGTATGCGACCTTATTTTGGGGCTCTCTATTCTGTTCCATTGGTCTATGTGTATGTTTTTATACCAGTAACCATGTTGTTTTTGTTACTGTAGCCCTGGAGTATAGTTGGAAGTCAGGTAACATGATGTTTTCATCTTTGTTCTTGGGCAATTTGGGCCCTGGAGTATAGTTTGAAGTCAGGTAACATAATGCTTCCATCTTTGTTCTTGGTTATTTGGGCTCTTTTTTGGTTCCATATCAATTTTAAAATACTTTTTTCTAATTCTGTGAAGAATGTCATTGGTAGTTTAATAGGAATAGCATTGAATCTCTAAATTGCTTTGGGCAGTATGGCCATTTTAATATTGATTCTTCCTATCCATGGGCATGGAGTGTTGTTTTTTCCATTTGTTTGTGTCATCTCTGATTTCTTTGAGAAGTGTTTTGTAATTCTCCTTGTAGAGATATTTCACCTACCTAGTTAGCAGTATTCCTAGGTATTTTATTCTTTTCATGGCAATTGTGAATTCCTGATTTGGCTCTCAGCTTGGCTGTTGGTAGTGTATAAGAATGCTACTGATTTTTGTACATTGATTGTATATCCTGAAACTTTGCTGAAGTTGTTTATCAGCTAAAGAGCTTTTAAGCTGAGACTATGAGGTTTTCTATGTATAGAATCATGTAATCTACGAACAGGGACAGTTTGACTTCTCTCTTCCTATGTGATGCCCTTTATTTCTTTTTCTTGCCTGATTGCTCTGGCCAGGACTTCCAATACTACGTTGAATAGGAGTGGTAAGAAAGGGCATCCTTGTCTTGTGCCCGTTTTCAAAGGTAATACTTCCAGTTTTCCCCATTCAGTATGATAGTGGCTGTGGGTTTGTCATGGATGGCTATTATTTTGAGGTATGTTCCTTCAATATATAGTTTATTAAGAGTTTTTCACATGAAGCTGTGTGGAATTCTATTGAAAGCCTTTTTCTGCTTCTATTTTTTTTTATTATACTTTAAGTTCTAGGGTACATGTGCACAATGTGCAGATTTGTTACATATGTATACATGTGCCATGTTGGTGTGCAGCACCTGTTACATTAGGTAATGTACATCATTACATTATCACATCATTTACATTAGGTATATCTCCTAAGGCTATCACTCCTCCCTCCCCCCATCCCACAACAGGCCCCGGTGTGTCATGTTCCCCTTCCTGTGTCCAAGTGTTCTCATTGTTCAATTCCCACCTATGAGTGAGAACATGCGGTGTTTGGTTTTCTGTTCTTGCGATAGTTTGCTCAGAATGATGGTTTCCAGCTGCATCCATGTCCCTACAAAGGACATGAACTCATCCTTTTTGATGGCTGCATAGTATTCCATGGTGTATATGTGCCACATTTTCTTAATCCAGTCTGTCATTGATGGACATTTGGGTTGGTTCCAAGTCTTTGCTGTTGTGAATAGTGCTACAATAAACATACGTGTGCATGTGTCTTTACATCAGCATGATTTGTAATCCTTTGGGTATATCCCCAGTAATGGGATGGCTGAGTCAAATGGTACTTGTAGTTCTTGATCCTTGAGGAATCGCCACAATGTCTTCCACAATGGTTGAACTAGTTTACAGTCCCACCAACAGTGTTAAAGTGTTCCTATTTCTCCACATCCTCTCCAGCACCTGCTGTTTCCTGACTTTTTAATGATTACCATTCTAACTGGTGTGAGATGATATCTCATTGTGGTTTTGATTTGCATTTCTCTGATGGTGAGTGATGATGAGCATTTTTTCACGTGTCTTTGGCTGCATAAATGTCTCCTTTTGAGAAGTGTCTGTTCATATCCTTTGCCCACTTTTTGATGGGGTGGTGTTTTTCTTGTAAATTTATTTGAGTTCTTTATAGATTCTGGATATTAGCCCTTTGTCAGATAAGTAGATTGCAAAAATTTTCTCCCATTCTGTAGGTTGCCTGTTCACTCTGATTGTAGTTTCTTTTTTTCTTTTGCTGTACAGAGGCTCTTTAGTTTAATTAGATCCTATTTGTCAATTTTGACTTTTGTTGCCATTGCTTTTGGTGTTTTTGACATGAAGCCTTGCCCATGCCTATGTCCTGAATGGTATTGCCTAGGTTTTCTTCTAGGGTTTTTATGGTTTTAGGTCTAACATTTAAGTCTCTAAACCATCTTGAATTAATTTTTGTATAAGGTGTAAGGAAGGGATCCAGTTTCAGCTTTCTATGTATGGCTATCCAGTTTTCCCAGCACCATTTATTAAATAGGGAATCCTTTCCCCATTTCTTGTTTTTGTCAGGTTTGTCAAAGATCAGATGGCTGTAGATGTGTGGTTTTATTTCTGAGGGCTCTGTTCTGTCCCATTGGTCTATATCTCTGTTTTGGTACCAGTACCATGCTGTTTTGGTTACTGTAGCCTTGTAGTATAGTTTGAAGTCAGGTAGCGTGATGCCTCCAGCTTTGTTCTTTTGGCTTAGGATTGTCTTGGCAATGCTGCTCTTTTTTGGTACCATATGAACGTTAAAGTAGTTTTTTCCAATTCTGTGAAGAAAGTCATTGGTAGCTTAATGGGGATGGCATTGAATCTATAAATTACCTTAGGCAGTATGGCCATTTTCATGATATTGATTCTTCCTATCCATGAGCATGGAATGATCTTCCATTTGTTTGTATCCTCTTTTATTTCATTGAGCAGTGGTTTGTAGTTCTCCTTGAAGAGGTCCTTCACCTCCCTGTAATTTGGATTCCTAGATATTTTATTCTCTTTGTAGCAATTGTGAATGGGAGTTCACTGTTTGTGAACAGTGTTTGTCTGTTATTGGTATATAGGAATGCTTGTGATTTTTGCACATTGATTTTGTATCCTGAGACTTTGCTGAAGTTGCTTATCAGTTTAAGGAGATTTTGGGCTGAGACGATGGGGTTTTCTAATTATACAATCATGTCAACTGCAAACATGGACAATTTGACTTCCTCTTTTCCTAATTGAATACCCTTTATTTCTTTCTCCTCCCTGATTGCCCTGGCCAGAACTTCCAACAATATGTTGAATAGGAGTGGTGAGAGAGGGCATCCCTGTCTTGTACCAGTTTTCAAAGGGAATGCTTCCAGTTTTGCCCATTCAGTATGATATTGGCTGTGGGTTTGTCATAAATAGCTATTACTTTTATGAGATGTATTCCATCAATACCAAATTTATTGAGAGATTTTAGCATGAAGGGCTGTTGAATTTTGTCAAAGGCCTGTTCTGCATCTATTGAGATAATCATGTGGTTTTTGTCTTTGGTTCTGTTTAAATGCTGGATTACATTTATTGATTTGCATATGTTGAACCAGGCTTGCATCCCAGGGATGAAGCCCACTTGATCATGGTGGATAAGCTTTTTGGTGTGCTGCTGGATTCAGTTTTCCAGTATTTTATTGAGGATTTTTGCATCGATGTTCATCAGGGATATTGGTCTAAAATTCTCTTTTTTTGTTGTGTCTCTGCCAGGCTTTGGTATCAGGATGATATTGGCCTCATAAAATGAGTTAGGGAGGATTCTCTCTTTTTCTATTGATTGGAATAGTTTCAGAAGGAATGGTACCAGCTCCTCCTTGTATCTCTGGTAGAATTCGGCTGTGAATCTCTCTGGTCTTGGACTTTTTTTGGTTGGTAGGCTATTAATTATTGCCTCAATTTCAGAGCCTATTATTGGTCTATTCAGGGATTCAGCTTCTTCCTGGCTTAGTCTTGGAAGAGTGTAAGTGTCCAGGAATTTATTCATTTCTTCTAGGTTTTCTAGTTTATTTGTGTAGAGGTGTTTATAGTATTCTCTGATGGTAGTTTGTATTTCTGTGGGGTCGGTGGTGATACCCCCTTTATCATTTTTTATTGCGTCTATTTGATTCTTCTCTCTCTTCTTCTTTATTAGTCTTGCTAGCAGTCAATCGATTTTGTTGATCTTTTCAAAAAGCCAGCTCTTGGATTTATTGATTTTTTGAAGGGGTTTTTATGTCTCTATCCCCTTCAGTTCTGCTCTGATCTTAGTTATTTCTTGCCTTCTGCTAGCTTTTGAATGTGTTTGCTCTTGCTACTGTAGTTCTTTTAATTGTGATGTTAGGCTGTCAATTTTAGATCTTTCCTGCTTTCTCTTGTGGGCATTCAGTGCTGTGAATTTCCCTGTACACACTGCTTTAAATGTGTCCCAGAGATTCTGGTACGTTGTATGTTTGTTCTCATTGGTTTCAAAGAACATCTTTATTTCTGCCTTCATTTCATTATGTACCCAGTAGTCACTCAGGAGGAGGTTGTTCAGTTTCTATGTAGTTGAGTGGTTTTGAGTGAGTTTCTTAATCCTAAGTTCTAGTTTGGTTGCGCTGTGGTCTGAGAAACAGTTTGTTATAATTTCTGTTCTTTTACATTTGCTGAGGAGTGGTTTACTTCCAACTATGTGGTCAATTTTAGAATAAGTGCGATGTGGTGCTGAGAAGAATGTATATTCTGTTGATTTGGGGTGGAGAGTTCTGTAGATGTCTATTAGGTGCACTTGGTGCAGAGTTGAGTTCAATTCCTGAATATCTTTGTTAACTTTCTGTCTCGTTGATCTGTCTAATGTTGATGGTGGGGTGTTGAAGTCTCCCATTATTATTGTATGGGAGTCTAAGTCTCTTTGTAAGTCTCTAAGGACTTGTTTTATGAATCTGGGTGCTCCTGTATTTGGTGCATATATATTTAGGATAGTTAGCTCTTCTTGTTGAATTGATCCCTTTACCATTATGTAATGGCCTTCTTTGTCTCTTTTGATCTTTGTTCGTTTAAAATCTGTTTTATCGGAGACTAGGATTGCAACCCCTGCCTTTTTTTGTTTTCCATTTGCTTGGTAGATCTTCCTCCATCCCTTTATTTTGAGCCTACATGTGTCTCTGCATGTGAGATGGGTCTCCTGAATACGGCACACTGATGGGTCTTGGCTCTTTATCCAATTTGTCAGTCTATGTCTTTTAATTGGAGCATTTAGCCCATTTACATTTAAGGTTAATGTTGTTATGTGTGAATTTGATCCTGTCATTATGATGTTAACTGCTTATTTTGCTCGTTAGTTGATGCAGTTTCTTCCTAGCATCGATGGTCATTACATTTTGGCATGTTTTTGCAGTGGCTGGTACCGGTTGTTCCTTTCCATGTTTAGTGCTTCCTTCAGGAGCTCTTTTAGGGCAGGCCTGGTGGTGACAAAATCTCTCAGCATTTGCTTGTCTGTAAAGGATTTTATTTCTCCTTCACTTATGAAACTTAGTCTGGCTGGATATGAAATTCTGGGTTGAAAATTCTTTTCTTTAAGAATGTTGAATATTGGCCCCCACTTTCTTCTGGCTTGTAGAGTTTCTGCCAGGAGATCTGCTATTAGTCTGATGGGTTTCCATTTGTGGGTAACCCGACCTTCCTCTCTGGCTGCCCTTAACATTTTTTTCTTCATTTCAACTTTGGTGTTTCAGACAATTATGTGTCTTGGAATTGCTCTTCTCGAGGAGTATCTTTGTGGTGTTCTCTGTATTTCCTGAAGTCGATTGTTGGCCTGCCTTGCTAGTTTGGGGAAGTTCTCCTGGATAATATCCTGTAGAGTGTTTTCCAACTTGGTGCCATTCTCCCCGTCACTTTCAGGTACTCCAATCAGACACAGATTTAGTCTTTTCACATATTCCCATATTTCTTGGAGGCTTTGTTTGTTTCTTTTTACTCTTTTTTCTCTAAACTTCTCTTCTCACTTCATTTCATCCATTTGATCTTCAGTCACTGATACCCTTTCTTCCAGTTGATCGAATCACTTACTGAAGCTTGTGCATTTGTCATGTAGTTCTGTGCCATGGTTTTCCACTGTACCAGGTCATTTAAGGACTTCTCTACATTGATTAATCTAATTAGCCATTCTTCTAATCTTTTTTCAAGGTGTTTAGCTTCTTTGCGGGGATTTGAACTTCCTCCTTTAGCTCAGAGAAGTTTGATTGTCTGAAGCCTTCTTCTCTCAACTAGTCAAAGTCATTCTCCATCCAGCTTTGTTCCATTGCTGGTGAGAAGCTGCGTTCCTTTGGAGGGGGAGAGGTGCTCTGAGTTTTGGAATTTTCAGCTTTTCTGCTCTGTTTTTTCCCCATCTTTGTGGTTTTATCTACCTTTGTCCTTCGATGATGGTGATGTACCAGTAGGGTTTTGGTGTGGATGTCCTTTCTGTTTGTTAGTTTTCCTTCTAACAGTCAGGACCCTCAGTTGCAGGTCCGTTGGAATTTTCTGGAGGTCCATTCCACACCCCATTTGCCTGGGTATCAGCAGCGGAGTTTGCGGAAGAGTGAATATTGCCGAACAGTAAATGTTGCTGCCCTGATCGTTCCTCTGGAAGCTTCGTCTCAGAAGGGTACCAGGCCATGTGAGGTGTCAGTCAGCCCCTACTGGGGGGTGCCTCCCAGTTAGGCTACTCGGTGATCAGGGACCCACTTGAGGAGGCCATCTCTCCGTTCTCAGATCTCAAACTGTGCTGGGAGAACCACTACTCTCCTCAAAGCTGTCAGACAGGGACATTTAAATCTGCAGAGGTTTCTGCTGCCTTTTGTTTTGCTATGCCCTGCCCTCAGAGGTGGAGTCTACAGAGGCAGGCAGGCATCCTTGAGCTGTGATGGGCTCCACCCAGTTCGATCGTCCTGGCCGCTTTGTTTACCTACTCAAGCCTCAGCAATGGTGGGTGCCCCTCCCCCAGCCTCACTGCTGCCTTGCAGTTAGATCTCAGACTGCTGTACTAGCAATGATGGAGGCCCCGTGGGTGTGGGACCCTCTGAGTCAGGCACCAGATATAATCTCTTGGTGTGCCGTTTGCTAAGACCCTTGGTAAAGCTCAGTATTAGGGTGGGAGTGACCCAATTTTCCAGGTGCTGTGTGTCACAGTTTCCTTCGGCTAGGAAAGGGAATTCCCTTACCCCTTGCGCTTCCCAGGTGAGGCGATACCTCACCCTGCTTCGACTCTCGCTCAGTGAGCTGCACCCACTGTCCTGCACCGACTGTCTGACATGCCCCAGTGAGATGAACCTGGTACCTCAGTTGGAAATGCAGAAATCACCTGTCTTCTGTGTCACTTATGCTGGGAGCTGTAGCCTGGAGCTGTTCCTTTTTGGCCATCTTGGAACTGCCCCCCTCTGCATCTATTGAGATAATCATGATGCATCTATTGAGATTTAGTTCTGTTTATGTGATTAGTCACATTTATTGATTTGCATTATGTTGAACCAACCTTGTATCCTGGGAATGAAGCCTACTTGATCATGGTGGTGGATTAGCTTTTTGATGTGCTGCTGGATTCAGTTTGCCATTATTTTGTTGAGGACTTTTGCATCAATGTTCATCAAGAATACTGGCCTCAAGTTTTCTTTTTCTGTGTATGTTTCTGCCAGGTTTTGATATCAGGCTGATGCTGGCCTTATAGAACGAGTTTGGAAGGAGTCCCTCCTCCTCATTTTTTTGGTAATAGTTTCAATAGGAATGTTGCCAACTCTAATTTGTGCATCTACTAGAATTCGGCTGTGAATCCATCTGGTCCTGGGCTTTTTTTTTTTTTTTTTTTTTTTTTTTTTTTTGGTTAATGGTCTCTTTATAACTGATTCAATTTCAGAGCTCATTATTGGTCTGTTTTGGAAATTAATTTCTTCCTGGTTCAGTCTTTGGAGGGTGTGTATGTGTCCAGGAATTTATTCATCTCTTGTAGGTTTTCTAGTTTATATGCATAGAGGTATCTATAATAGTTTCTGACAGCTCTTTTTATTTCTGTGGGGTCAGGGGATAATATCATCTTTGTCATAATTATTTTATTTGAATCTTCTCTCTTTTCTTCATTATTAGTCTAGCTAGCAACCTATCTTATTAATATTTTCAAAAATAAACTGTGATTCATTGATCTCTTGAACAGTTTTTTATGTCTTGATTTCCCTCACTTCAGCTCTGAATTTGGTTATTTCTTGTCTTCTGCTAGCTTTAGAGTTGGTTTGCTCTTGCGTCTCTAATTCTTTGAGATGTAATATTTGATTATTAATTTGAGATCTTTCTAACTCTTTGATATGAGTGTTTAGTGCTACAAATTTCCCTCTTTACATTGCCTTAGCTATGTCCCAGAGATTCTGGTGTGTTGTATCTTTGTTCTCAATGTTTCATATAACTTCTTGATTTCTGTCTGTATTAGTTCATTCTCATGCTGCTAATAAAGACATGCATAAGACTGGGTAATTACAAAGGAAGAAATTTTAATTGACTCACAGTTTAGCATGGCTAGGGAGACCTCAGGAAACTTACAATCATGGCAGAAGGGGAAGCAAACACATCCTTCTTCACATGGCAGCAGGGAGAGAAGAATGAGAGGGAAAGCAGGGAAAAGCCCCTTATAAAATGATCAGATATTATGAGAACTCACTCACTATCATGAGAACAGCATGAGGGTAACTGTCTCCATGATTCAGTTACCTCCCACTGGATTCCTTCTGTGACACATGGGGATTATGGGAACTACAATTCAAGATGAGATTTGAGTGGGGACACAGCCAAACCATATTGTCCAACCCCGGCTCCTCCCACATCTCATGTCCTCACATTTCAAAACACAATCATGCCCTTCCAACAGTCCCCTAAAGTCTTTTTTTTTTTTTTTTTTTTTTTTTTTTTTTTTTTTGAGACGGAGTCTCGCTCTGTCGCCCAGGCTGGAGTGCAGTGGCCGGGTCTCAGCTCACGGCAAGCTCCGCCTCCCGGGTTCACGCCATTCTCCTGCCTCAGCCTCCCGAGTAGCTGGGACTACAGGCGCCCGCCACCTCTAGTTTTTTGTATTTTTAGTAGAGAACCATGTTAGCCAGGATGGTCTCGATCTGCTGACCTTGTGATCCGCCCGTCTCGGCCTCCCAAAGTGCTGGGATTACAGGCTTGAGCCACCGCGCCCGGCCCAGTCCCCTAAAGTCTTAACTCATTTCAGTGTTAACTCAAAAGTCCACATCCAAAGTCTCATCTAAGACAAGGCAAGTCCCTTCTGCCTATGAGCCTGTAAAATCAAAAGCAAGTTAGTTACTTCCTAGATACAATGGGGTACAGACATTGGGTAAATACACCCATTCCAAATGGAAGAAATTGGCCAAAATGAAGGGGCTACAGGCCTCATGCTAGTCTGAAATCCAGTAGGGCAGTTATTAAACCTTAAAGTTCCAAAGTAGTATTTTTTAACTCCATGTCTCATACCCGGGTCACACAGATGCAAGAGCTTAACTCCCACAGCTTTGAGCAGCTCCGCCCCTGTGTCTTTGCAGGGTACAGCCCCCTTCTTGGCTGCTTTCATGGCAGGTGTTGAGTGTCTGTGGTTTTTCCAGGCTCATGGTGCAAGCTGTTGGTGGGTCCCCTTCTGGGTCTGAAGAATGGCGGCCCTCTTCTCACAGCTACACTATGCAGTCCTCCAGTGGGGACTCTTTGTGGGGGCTCTGACTTCACATTTCCCTTCTGCACTGCCCTCGCAGAGGTTCTCTGTGAGGGTTTCACCCCTGAATATACTTCTGCCTGGACATCCAGGCATTTCCATGCATCCTCTGAAATCTAGGCAGAGATTCCCAAACCTCAATTCTTGTCTTCTGCACACCTGCAGGACCAATACCACATGGAAGCTGAGAAGGCTTGGGGCTTGCACTCTCTGAAGCAATGGCTGAGCTATACACTGGCCCCTCTTAGCCGTGGCTGGGATGCAGGTCACTGAGTTCTGAGGCTGTACTAGCGGCAGGGGAGCCCTGGGCCCAGCCCATGAAACCATTTTTCCCTCCTAGGTCTCTGGGCCTGTGGTGAGAGGGGCTGCTGTGAAGATCTCTGACTTGCCCTGGAGACATTTTCCCCATTGTCTTGGTGATTAACATTTGGCTCCCCATTACTTATGCAAGTTTCTGCAGTGGCCTTGAATTTCTCCCCAGAAAATGGGGTTTCTTTTCTATCACATCGTCAGGCTGCAAATTCTCTAAACTTTTATGCTCTGCTTCCTCTTGAACGCTCTGCTGCTTAGAAATTTCTTCCACCAGATACCCTAAATCATCTCTCGCAAATTCAAATTCCACAGATCTCTGGGGCAGGGGCAACATGCCACCAGTCTTTTGGCATAGCAAGAATGACCTTTACTCCAGGTTCCAAAAAGTTCCCCATCTCCATCTGAAACCACCTCAGCCTGGACTTCATTGTCCATATTACTATCACCATTTTTTGATCAAAGCCATTCAACAAGTCACTAGAAAGTTCCAAACTTTTCTACATCTTCCTGTCTTTTTCTGAGTCTTCCAAATGGTTCCAACCTCTTCCTGTTACCCAGTTCCAAAGCTGATTCCACGTTTTCAGGTATCTTTATAGCAGCACCCCACTCTCTGCAGTACCAAATTTACTGTATTACTCTGTTCTCATGCTGCTAATGAAGACATACTGAAGACTTGGTAATTTATAAAGGAAACAGGTTTAACTGACTCACAGTTCAGCATGGCTGGGGAGGCCTCAGGAAACTTAGTGGAAGGTGAAGCAAACACGTTCTTCTTTACATGGCAACAGGGAGAAGAAGAATGAGAGCAAGTGGGGGAAAGCCCCTTGTAAAACCATCAGATCTTGTGAGAACTCACTCACTATCATGACAACAGCATGAGGGTAACTGCCCCCATGATTAAATTACTCCCACTGGGTCCCTTCCATGACATGTGGGGATTATAGGAACTACAAGATGAGATTTGGGTGGGGACATAGCCAAACCATGTCACTGCCTTAATTTCATTAGTCACCTAAAAGTCATTCAGGAGCATGTTGTTTGATTCCATTGTAATTGCAGGGTTTTGAGTACTTTTTTTTAGTTTTGACTTCTATTTTAATTTCACTGTGGTCTGAGGGTATGTTTGGTATAATTTCAGTTCTTTTGCACTTGCTGAGGATTGTTTCGATTATGTCATTGATTTTAGAGTCTGTGCCATATGGTGATGAGAAGAATATACATTATGTTGTTTTTGGGTGGAGATTTCTGTAGAGGTGTATCAGATCCATTTGTCCAATGATAAGTTCAGGTCCCGAATATCTTTGTTAATTTTCTCCCTCAATGATCTGTGTAACACTTATATCAATAATACTTTTAGCCAGCAACAACTTACATATCTGAAAATTTATGTCTCTTTAAATATTGTTGTTGAGAGTGCGCAAAACAACTAATATTATTGGTCCATGTAGGTATGTTTCTCATCTCAGTTTAGCAAAAACGTTTTAAGAGACCTCCTACAGGCTAGGGATACATTTGAATTGAAGGGATAAAGTGCAGAAGCTCATCATGTATTTTTAGGCAATACTGAATCTTTACCCTTCCCCAGGGTTGTAAGAAATGATAACATTGGAGACAAGAGAAATACATCAACTGTGTTACCATACTTCAGACAACTACGTAGATTGGTGCTACTACTAAAAATATCTAGTAACTGGAAAATAATCTGTTCTTCCACTGCTGAAAAGTGACCGTTGTATTTTCAAATTCTGCCACATGTAGTTCACTCCCTATCTTGTTGTCAGGCCTGGTTCAGCCACTCCTCTGCCAATGTTTCTATCAGTTATACCTGACTGAAGTAAACTGACTTGATGTTGTTTTTTGTTGGGCCAGGACTTTACAGATAAGTAGAACTGAGTGTTTGCCCTAGCTATGGTCCCTGCCCATGGATTAAAAGGGATTTTAGCTGAAATTGAAATCTTCTGGTGAGAATCAAATGAAACCATGCTGTAGGGCTCATATGTTTCCAGCAGCATAGCATTTTCCCAGAATCAGCATCTGCAATAAGAGTTCTGATTTCCATGCTTTTCTTTCTGAAGAATTGTATTTCTGACCTTTTCCTTTAACCCTTCTTCCTGCCAAAACTGTCTGTCTCTTTCCAAAGTGCTCATCACTGCTAGGAATAAACTCATCTTGATGATTCTCCATTGATCAACATCCTTCTTAACATCTCTTTCCTCTTTAGCTTTGCATTTGTGCACCTTTCTTACCATTTTATCTAAAACAATTTATTTTTTACTCCTTTACTTGCATCTGTGAAGTCCAATAGCATCTACAGTTAGTCACAAGACAGGGCATGGTCAATGACATTGAGTTTATTGTTCTCTGGTGGTGTTAATAACATTCAGTGTAAAAAATGGGAATGGGGCTGGTTCTTGCTGTACCTATCTCACATGGTTAGTGCAACAGTCAAACAAGAGAAGACAGTAGGCAGTTTGGGTTAATGGAAAAGACCTAGGATTGGGGAGGGGCACAAAAATTTGATTCACATCTCTGCAACTTAACAACATGGGATCTCCCTGAGTGTCAGTTTCTTCAACTGAAAAACAGGAGTAATAATAATTCCTACCCATCTATTTTGCAAGAGTGTTGGAGAAAAAAGATATGGTTTGGGAGTGTAGTTTGTGCGCTGTAAAGTTCTATGAAGTGCAGGCTGTACAGGCTTATTACTGTTTAAATAACAAGTGGCAAATTGACTCTGGGGGATTAATCTCTTTTATTATCCCTGTATTAGATTGTGTTGCACAACAAACAGTCTATCTTCTGTTATTTGGCAGACTGCATATAGATGCATATTCAATTTAATAATATTTCCTGGATTGATTTCTCCTCATCCAATGAGGAAATTAGATACATTCAGACAGGATTATCTTTGGGAATATACAGATTAAAAACATGGGTTGATAGTAATTGAGGATTTGCACCAAAGCAAATTATCAACTTGGATACCAAGTCATTTGGTTTATTTATTTTCTGCTCTCCTTCATCCTGCTCCTCCTTCTCTTCCTTCTCTTTCTTTTCTAAATTGTTTTCCATGTCTTTCATCTTGTAGGCTGACCCATGAATTTCCTTACAGTTCAATGTTTTGCCTTCCCATTACATTAGAAGTATAGGTTAGGTCTTTATCTGGCTGTAACTCAGGAAAGAGGTATCTGTCTGTTCAGTGTACCCTAGATATTTTAAACAGAAAGATTTAATGCAAAGAATTGGATGCTTATGAAATCTCTGAAATTACTAGAAGAGCAGAAGTTATCTGGACTATTGATTTCAACATCAAAACTGCTGCAACCCAGAGGTCAGGAAGCTGCTAGTATCCTACCCTCCTCTACCTCAACTAGCTTGTACCCTTGAAGCTGGTGACTGGACACTGGAATATGGAATCCAATTACTGAGGTCATAACAACCTATCTAGCCAACCAAAACTCATATGAGGGTGTCACATTGACGGAATATATACTGCATCCAGAATCCTAGCTGCTAGGGAATCTAGAAATGTGGTTTTTAATTTCCCAACCTCTACAAAAATAGAGTAAGAATGGAAGCCAATACCAATAGCCAGTAGCTTCAGCTTGGGAGGCAGGCTGGCTGCTGTTGCCAGGTCATTCTAAGGTTTTCAGAAAGAAAGGAAGAAAATAATGGTTTGGGGTAAAAACTATGACAATAAATGCATCATTTGTGCCCTTGCAAGTGGGAGCAGAGACGTGCAGATCTGCTCTCAGACTGAGAGTTAAATACAGCATGTTTTGGCATGGCACAGTTTCCATGGAGAATGACAAATTTCCCAAGGTAGAAAGGTCTCGTGCAAACCTTTTTTTTTTTTTTTTTTTTTTTTTTTGAGATGGCGTCTTGCTCCGTCACCCAGGCTGGAGTGCAGTAGCTCACTGCAACCTCCACCTCCTGGGTTCAAGCAGTTCTCCTGCCTCAGCCTCCTGAGTATCTGGGATTACAGGTGCCTGCCACCACACCCGGCCAATTATTTTTGTATTTTTAGTAGAGACAGGGTTTCACTATGTTGGCCAGGCTGGTCTTAAACTCCTGACCTCATGATCCATCTGCCTCGGCCTCCCAAAGTGCTGGGATAACAGGCGTGAGCCACCATGCCCGGCCTTATGCAAACCTTTCTTACCTTTAACCACTGAGGTGCTTCATGAGGAAGAGAGCTTTGATTCACTCAGCTCTGGTGTTGTTCATTCCATAGGAGGCTCCTATTTAATAAGCTGACATCAAACCTTTGCCCAGTGGACATACGGATGGTTTGATCCAGCCTCGGTGATTGGAGTAAATAAAGTGAGTGCCAGCAGCTTCTCTGATTTATTTCTGACCTGGCTGCTGCAGATTATTATAAAGGGTGTCTAAGAACAGAAAAGCATTGTCCTGATGCTGAGGCGGGCGGATCACGAGATCGAGAGATGGAGACCATCCTGGCTAACACGGTGAAACCCCATCTCTACTAAAAATAAAAAAAATTAGCCGGGCGTGGTAGTGGGCGCCTGTAGTCCCAGCTACTTGGGAGGCTGAGGCAGGAGAATGGCATGAACCCAGGAGGTGGAGCTGGCAGTGAGCTGAGATTGTGCCACTGCCCTCTAACCTGGACCTGGATGACAGAGCGAGACTCTGTCTCAAAAAAAAAAAAAAAAAAAAAAAAAAAAAAAAAAAAAAAAAAAAAAAAAGCTGACTTTTGTTCTATCCCCAGTTCATCAGCAGTGTGTTTTACGTTAAGTAGGAAAAGGACTCTGTCTTCTTTTGTGTAAAGAACCTCCTGAAATAAGAGTATCTCATGGTGTGGTTTTACAGCATTATACAGTGGTACTCATTTTGTGACTGTTTCCTGGTAGGCATTAGCTGGGAATGGTGTCAAACTGGACTTTATTTGTTTGTGTCTGTTTTTTCTCCTTTGAAAGTTTTTTCTAAAATAAATAGCCTAAACTGTTCTTAATATTAACCAGGTTTAGCTAAATCATAAAGCTTGGTATGAATCTTCTCCAGTGTGTGGTCACATAACTGAGGCGGCTAACTGAAAATTTGCATTTTTTTAATCAGTTTTCCTGCTTACCCCACTTAGACTTAGCCCTGGGGGATCTCCAGGATTCATGGTGTTCTCTCCTTCTAAATTACCTTTAACAGTGGTAGAATTCTGTTTCCTGATAACAAATAGGATATTTTGTTTCTAGTTTCTAGGAGTCCAGGAAAAATGGTTATCAGAGAAACTTGAATCGATGTAGCATTTTTTTTTTTTTTTTTTTGGTTAGACAAAGGTAACATTACTTAACTTCCAGAGCATTATTGATGTACAATTACCATCCTAAATGTGAGATAAATTATATGTTAGTATCTATGTCTAACTTAACATTCGCTCTGAGCACAGTTATAGCACAATTACAGAAAACTGTAGGGAAATAGTTGGTTACGCTTGAAATGCCACACACTCTGAGAATGCCAAAATCCCAGGTAACGATGCTGTGTGGACTTCGGGTGTTTACTGCCTTGTGCTTCATTCTGAATGGAAGGAACGGTGGTGAGAGGTCGTAGAATGAACCAGCTGAGAGACAGTGAGAGAAGAAGAATATGGGTGCTGTTGGGGATTCTTTTCCCCCTGTTCTTAGGATCTGGCCACATATTTTTAAAAGCAAGAAACGGAAAAAAAAATGATCAGTTAAAATGGCTTTCTGCTTTTATTGATAATTCTATTACACTTCTTTCCCTGTGGGATAAATCTGAATTTGAGAAAATGAGCTATGTCACAAGCAGGGGCTAATCCATATTCCTCCTCTTATTTTTAATAACTGTTCATTCTTTGCAAGCCCCTGTTTCCCACATGGACCCATTCATGTAGCATACTGTGTGTAACAGGATTTTAAAGCATTTGTAATATCTCAGTTTAAACTAAATTTGGCTAAGATAAAGCAAGATCATGAACATTTCCATGCTTGGTCCAGGAACAGTACCAGCATGTTATGTTTCACCAACATTTTGGATGTTCACTCTGTGTACACTAACAGCTCTACAATTATTAACTCACTGATTCTAATAAAAACCCTATTGTTCCCTGTTGTACAGATGAGAAAACAGAGGGGCAAATAGGATAAGAAACTTGACCCAGGTCACACAGATAGTAAGGGCCCAACAGAAGTCTGAACCCAGGAAGACTGGCCCCAGAGTTCATGTTCTTACTAGCCTGAAGCTCCAACATGACTACATGTAGGAGCCTTTGCCTTGATGCTTTCTCTTCGCAGTAGTTCCTCTGGCTTTTCTATCTCTTCCCTTTCATTCCAACTCTTATTTCCATCGTCTAGTTTCTGAGGGCAAGGGGTCCTTCTCTGTGCAACCTACAGATCACATCCAGGAGAATGCCTTCCTGCCAGTCTCCTCCCAGCTCACAGAGAGGTTATCCCACCCATTGTCTTATTGAAGCTTTCTCAGTTTCCAGTGAGTTCAAGAAATCCCAGTTTTTCTACCAAGACATCCTTGACCTATAAGAAGAGAATTTCTCCCTGTAAACATGGAATTCTCATGATTTTCTCATTTACCATATTACTAATACATGAAAAAGACAAACATTTCTTTCTATAGGGTGTGCGTATTTGCTTTTGATATATTTTCTATGCGTTGGTGTTAATGGTTTCTTACACTCTATAAGTCATGAGTGATAGTTGCAATTCAGTTCAAAGCACACCATGGAATTTTCTTAATTTTCTTTATGTCTTTGATGGAAATGATAATAGTTATTGACCTTGACAATAGTCAGTTGTGGGATGGAAATGCTATATTTTGCTGTCCCTGTTGAAACAAAGCAAGATGTCTTCCTCGTCTGTGACCACGTGCTTATAGTGTGCTAACTATAGTTCTCATACACATTATTTCTTTTAAGCCTCAACTCCAGTATAAGGTAGATATTATTACTCTCATGTTACACATGAGGAAACAGATGTTTAGGTAACTTGCCCTAGTTCACACATGGCCAATTCCAGGATTCAAAACTAGGACAATGACTTTAAAGCCTGTGGTCTTGAAAATTACTGAAATTAACTTATAGAAACCTTGGTGAACCTCAGATAAAATGTTTTCTACTCTACTGTGTGGCCTTGGGCAAGCTACATAACCATTCCATGTCTTGTTTTTCCTGGCTACATTTTATTTTAATTAATAGAACCAGAAAGCTGCATAATGTAATTTCACATTTAATATTTTCCATTTGGATTCATGCTTTGAAATTGAATTATATTAACAAATGTTTATAGATGCTATGATTAAGAAATATTGCACTGAAATTGGATCATTAATGCTTTGCTCAAATATTTTAACTTAATATAAAAATTTTTGCCACATGCAGTGGCTCTTGCTTATAAACCCAGCACTTCAGGAGGCTGAAGCAGGAGGATCGCTTGGCCCCAGGAGTTCATGACCAACCTGGGCAACATAATGAGAACCTGTGTCTACAAAAAGTTCAAAAATTAACCGGGCCTGGGGCATGTGCCTGTAGTCTCAGCTACCCAGGAGGCTGAGGTAGGAGGATCACTTGAGCCCAGGAGGTTGAGGTTGCTGTGAGCTATGATTGCACCATTGCGCTCTAGCCTGGATCACAGAGGGAGACCCTGTCTCAAAAAAAAAAAAAAATCACTACTCAAGGCTAGTAAATATATACTTTTTTAGTCACTATGACTGAGCAAAACAATATATATATATCACCTTCATGCCACCGATGGGTTTTATGTTTTTAAGAAGCAAAGATTGATAGGTGGAGAGAAGCTGCATTTTTAGGAATCCAGACTCACCTTCCATCAAATGGATAACATGAAACACTATCCTCAAAGGCTACTCATTCTATTTTTATCAGCCCTTAAATACTGCATGTACTTTGTAGAATATTTGAAAATATAGGCAAACAAGAACAAAGAATAAAATAAAAATGTCACACTTCTACCACCCAGAGATCACTACTATAGCATCCTCACACATGGATTTCCAGGTCCTTTTGCATGCATATGTGTGCAGGAACATGGGTTCCTGAGAGGGTATGTGCATGAGTATTTGCAAATATTCATTTATAATTAATCAAAATGTTATCCTATTATACCCATTATTATGTAGCTCACTTTTTTTCAACTAATAATTTCTTTTCCATTTAAGTAAAATTCTCTCTCATCTAAAACCAAGTCCATGTTCATATCTCCCCAACTAACCCAGTTTTTTCCTGTACATTTGGCATATCCAAATCAGTATCATTACATTTGGTTACCATCCCTTAAGTCTCTTTTAATCTAATTAGTTCTGTTTTTATGACTCTGTCTTGTTTAGAAATGCAATTTTATTGTAAAATATCATAATTCAATCCTTGATTGAAGATTTTGAGCCTGATCAGAATAAAATTTCATGTGACATTACAGAAACCTCTTTCATTGGACCCTCTGGGAGACCAATAACAAATATTAATGATACTAATAAAGGAAATTCAAAATTTCAAATGGCCATAATTGTAATAAAATCAAGAATTTACTCTTTGTGGAACTAAAGGCAGTGAAATGGAAAACTATTTTCAAACAAATGGCTCAGAATTGCACTGACATATTCTATGAAATATAAATCCTACCAACATACTGTCAATGGTGAGAACAACTTCCAGAACCCTGTAGGGAATAAATGCTTCTTTCAAACATGAGTTTTACAACCTGTTAAAGTGGTTTCCTGTTCAATTTATGTTTGGCTTTTCTAAAGTTTTCCCTTAATGACAATAAAGATTTTCTTCACACAGATTTCTCCCAGTTTGACTTCTCAATAGAACACCTATACAGCCTACACTTATTTTTAACTTGTGTCTATTATAGAATGAACAGCAAATGGGGTGCAGGTTGCCTAACATCATAGAAGTTTTAATTTAATTATGCCTTATTATTATAATCCTCTTCCTGTCTCATGATTTACCACCACTATTTCCCATGAAAGCAGGTATTTATTCAATGCTAACTTTGTGCCTATCTGTCCATGCATCATGGTGGAAAATTTGGGCTCTGGGAATCAGAACATCCTGGATTTAAATCCCTTCTCTACTGTGTGACCTTGAACAAGTTACATAACCACTCTGTACCTCTTTTTTCCTGGCTGTAAAATTATAATAAAACAGTCTGTATCTCATGGGGGTGTTGTGGGAGTTAGATGAGACACCATGTAAAGCATTTAGAATAGTGTCTGGCACATAGCAAGCACTAAATAAATAGAGTAAATTTGTTTTTAAAATTGAATTTCACAAATCATCTGAAGTCACTGCTCTGAAAAATATCCCTTGTATTCCCTCTTCACTAAGAGAAGCAGTAAAAGTAAAAAGTAAAACATTTACTTGGGGTTAAATATTTATAAAGCTCTATGACACACATATCCCCTTTCTCCCACACGTGTGCGCACACACTCTTTTCTAGAAGTTTATTTTCATGTCCTCAATATGTATTATTTAAACACAGCTCACTGCTCTGCCCTCAAACCTGCCACTATCATGGAGCAGGAAAATGTCCCAAGCTAGGGGACACATGTGATCTACTCAGTGGAGAGTCATATAAAATGAATTTAAAGACCTCCTGCTTCTACCCAAGTCCACCATTGTATAAGAAAATCATTCCGGCCCAGTTTAGTTCATCACCTGCCTTCTAGAAGGCCTAGACATAAGTCATCGCCTAACAATTAGAATTTGATATGCTTCAAAATACCTACAAAGAAGGTGTATTTGGGGAGCCAGTTCAATTCAACTGGACAAATTCTTGGGTGTGTGTTATCAAAGGACACTGTGCTAGGCCTAAGGCGAATAAAAGGATTAAGAAAGGGTCTTGACCTCAAAGACCCTGTAGCTCCAGAATAGGGGATGTAGATAGCAGAATGAAATAAATACCGAAACGACAGAAGAAGGTGTTATGAAGAGGCTTTATTTTCTGTTGCAGAGAGAAGTTGAGTTCTTCTTAGTGAATGGCATAGAGGAAGCACATGCCAAGATACAATCATGAAAGAAATAAAAGCACATGCATGTAAAACTAGTGTACAGAATGGCTGAAGCACTGGGTATGGTGAAAGAAGACTGAATCACAAAACACACAGAATCCTTGCAAAGAAACCTGTACTTCATGTTTTAGGCCATGGAGCCATTGCAGTTTGTTGAGATGAAGAGAGACAAAATAAAATCAGTTTAACAGCATTCTTTTCTGGGAATCCTTCCTCATATATAAAACACCCCTCATAAGCTATACATTTACTATTATTAAGTTCTTAGTACAGGTGGTAAAACCATTGTTTCTAATAATATCTAAACATTACTTTCTAGTTTTTATCCTCTGATCAGTAGGCATTCATGGGAATAAAATGGTGCAGACAGAAAGTCAAAAAGATGTGACTCATTATCATTAAAGAAAACCACTGGATGTTTCTGATTAACCATTCCTTATCTCTGTCTTGGTGGTTTTAATCTTTTAACTAAACCAGAATTCCTCTGCATATTACTTGAACATTCTGGTTCTTTGGTATATTAAAAATAATGTCTTAAAAAAGTAGAAAGGTGGTTACCAGAAGCTGGGAAGGGGTAAATGGGGAGTTGTTCAATGGATATAGAGTTTCACACTTATAAGATGAAAAAGTTGGGTCTGTTGTGTAACAATATGAATAGACTTAACACTACTGAACTGTATACTTAAAAATGGTTGAGATGGTCAATTTTTTTATCACAATTAAAAATTATGTCTCACAGAAAGGGCTCTGTGGCCAAGTATGTCTGTGAAACATTCATGCTTATAATTTCATGTTTATGATTTACAGTTCACAAAGGCCCTGAGTAGTTCTGCAATAAAGAAAACCATTTAACTTTGTTTAGAATGGAATTTCCAAATGCAGTAGTAATAAATTCGGACATGTTAGTTTTTCTCAAAATGATTTCAGGGAAGGCTTGTATAGACACTACGACTAGAAAATGGTGAATAACTGTTTTCCATTCTTTCTTAAATGAAATAACATAAAATTTATCAAGCAATGATTTTTTACTAGCAATTGTTTAGCCTTTTAATTTTGAGAAAAACACTGAACAGATGCTGCCACTGACTCTAGTCTATTTCAAAAATGATTTTTCTTCTTGCCTGGGTGTAGCATGCCTTGAGTCTCTGCTTACTGAACTTAGATAAACTGGAGTGGTAACATTTGTTTATTGTTGGAAACACTTACTAAATGTTGTCCCAAGCATTTGTTCATTGACAGATGTCTAGCCACTTCCATCTAAAATGGACATACTCAAAGAAGCCTCTTTGTCAATGATTATTACAGGAAAATAAAACAAACACAAAATCCCATCAAAGGTTTTCTGACTTGAAGATACCACACGAGAGATATAAAATAGCAAAATAATGTGACAGAGTTTTCTTTGTATAAAATAATTGGAGAATTAGATTTCAGATAATGTTGATTATTAATATTGTTCTTGACTGTTGTTGCCTCTTCAGTATGTAAGACCTACATGTTGAAGGAAATGGGAGTATATAAATGAGTTACACGGAAATGACAGAGTTCCAAGAAATCAATGCTCTTTAGCTTCCCTCTTTTTTTTTTTTTTTTTTTTTTTTGAGGTGAAGTTTTGCTCTTGTTGCCCAGGCTGGAGTGCAAATGGCGTGATCTCAGCTCACTGCAACCTCTGCCTCCCAAGTTCAAGCGATTCTCCTGCCTCAGCCTCCTGAGTAGCTGGGATTACAGGCATGCGCCACCACACCCGACTAATTTTGTATTTTTAGTAGAGACGGCGTTTTTTCATGTTGGTCAGGCTGGTCTTGAACTCCCTTCCTCGTGTGATCCGTCCGCCTCGGCCTCCCAAAATGCTGGGATTACAGGCATGAGCCACCGTGCCCAGCCAGCTTTCCTCTTTTTTTTAATTGCTAAATGAAAAAAAGAAATATTCTGGAGAAATTATTTTCACCAAAATTTTCTTATCAGATAAGTTAGAAACAAGCATACTCCATAGAAGCACATATCGGGGCAATATTAACTCCTTTAAGACAGGAAAAGGATCGTTTGAGGAATTATTGTTGATCTGTGTTGAACATTTCATTGTGATGCCAATCTCTATAGGACATAATTCTGCTTTTTTGTTTGTTTTTTAATACAAAGTCTTGCTCTGTTACCCAGGCTGGAATGCAGTGGTGCAAACACAGCTCACTGCAACCTCCAACTCCAGGGCTCAAGTGATCCTCCACCTCAGCCTCCCAAGTAGCTGGGACCATAGGCATGTACCACCATGCCCAGCTATTTTTTAAATTTTTTTGTAGAGAGAGAGAGTCTCACTTTGTTTCCCAGGCTGGTCTTGAACTCCTAGACTCAAGGGATCCTTCTGCCTCATCCTCCTAAGGTGCTGGGATTGCAGGTGTGAGCCACTGTGCCCAGCCCAAGAACATAATTCTTGATAGGCATTTTCTCTCAGTTATTCACTCATTCAATAAATATTTATCAAGTGTTGGCCACATGCCGGGCACTGTGCTTGCCAATAGACATAAAATGATGAGCGACTCCAATGTGGTCTCTGCTCCCATACAACCTGCCATTAAGAGGGGAAGATAATCATTAATCAAATAATCACATGAAAGAGTGGATGATGATGAAAGCAATAATGTGTTTCAAAGAAAGGTAAGTGGGAGATAATAATGAGAACACATGGAAACATAGAGGGGAACAACACACACAGGCCTTTTGGAGGGTGGAGGGTGAAAGGAGGGAGAGAATCAGGAAAAATAACTATTGGGTACGAGGTGTAGTATCTGGTGATGAAATAAACTGTACAACATACTCCCATGACACAAGTTTACCTGTGTAATGAACCTGCACTTGTACTCTGAACTTAAAATAAGTTAAAAAAAAAAAAAAAAGAGAGAGAGAAAGGAATGCATTCCTACATACAAAAGCATTAACAAAGGAAACTAATACATCAAGAAAAGCTTCACTGAGGAAGTAGCACTTCACTGAAATCTAGAGGATAAGCAGGAATTAGCCAGATGGGGAGGGAAAGGGAAAGTCTATCCAGACACATGAACAGTACTTACAAAAAGTACTAGGGTTTGTCCATGTTGAAGCCCATTTTACGGGGAATAATTGCTGAAATCCCCAAAGTGCTCTCTGTATTTTGCATGGAGATATGATTGGAACAATAAGCATTAAAATGTTAAATGTCAGTGCTTTGCATTTTCTTTTATGATTCTGTTTTGATCCTTAATTGTTTGTAGTGAAGACATAACTTTTTTTTGAGACAGAGTCTCGCTCTGTCGCCCAGGCTGGAGTGCGATGGCGCAATCTCCACTCACTGCAAGCTCCACCTCCCGGGTTCATGCCATTCTCCTGCCTCAGCCTCCCCAGAAGCTGGGACTACAGGCGCCTGCCACCGCGCCCAGCTAATTTTTATTATTATTATTATTATTATTTTTTTTTTTTTTTTTTGTATTTTAGTAGAGACGGGGTTTCACCGTGTTCGCCAGGATGGTCTCGATCTCCTGACCTCGTGATCCTCCTGCCTCGGCCTGCCAAAGTGCTGGGATTACAGGCGCAAGCCACCGTGCCCGGCACATATTTTAAAAGTTAAATTATTATTGAAATCCCTGTGAGTCAAAAAAGACTTTTATTTATTGGATAGTTTCATAGAAACCCTTTTATGAGTCTCCATTGTTTTAATAAAACTACTGATAGGTTGAGAAATTATTTCAACTTCTACAAAACTGCCTGGAAGGAAAGATATATGGTCTGCCGGTTTCTGGGTCTTCAGTCATCAGGGATTCCTGGAAGCCATAGCTCCTGAATGAGTAAGAGCCAAGGCCATGGACTTTGGGGGCTCTTGAGGTAGTTTTGATGTCTGCTTTTTCTGTCCTTTCTCCTCTTCTCTCCACCGCTCCACTCACGTGGACCCAGAAAGTCTTAATTAGGCATGGAGTCCTCCACAAGCAAAACGGTGGTAGGGTGGGAGTGGGGAACAAGCAAAGCATTGAGCTCATCTTGATCCATCTCTGGCCAGTGGCTTCTCCTTTCACTTCTTATACCATCCGTTTCTCTGGTATGAAGATCCCTGGATCTTCTTTGAATGATACAGTGTGTTCCACGCATTCCATCCCTGCATCTTAAATGTCTTTCTTAGGGAGACTCAGGTAAATACTCAATGGCTACTAATCAAAGAGCCTTGCCAAGTTTGAGGCACTTGTTGGTATGTTGCTGCAGACGTAGCTCTCAATTATTAGGTATTATCTGAAGCACAAATAAAATGTCTTTGGGTATAGCAGGAATGTCATGTGGACACAGTGAGCACTGACTGTGAGGCAGTACCAGGACAACATTGCCCCAGAACACAATTTAGGGGAGAAGAATCTGGCTAAAATGGTCTTTAAGAGTTGTGCAGAACAACTCGTGAAACCACATGTTCAGCCGTAGTGAGAGATTTCCCCCTATTCTTTACTGGTACCACTCCTCAGAATACCCAAGTTGACTGGAGTCTGTGGTTTGCTGGGGTTGACTGAGACTGGGGTGGCTGTTAACGCTGGCTCAGGTGGTGGGAAACAACTTCCTGCTGGAAGAATCTCCAAGCCCGTAAGACCCTTCTCTGAGAGGGGAGAAAAGAGTGGACTCAGTTTACCTAAAGCTAATCACTGTGTGCCCTGCATAGTCAGTGCAAACATACAAACACTAACAATTTTCATAGGATTTATTGTTTTCATCAGGCATGTAACTATCTAATGGCCATTCTGAGGGATGCCATGGGAGCTCTTAATCCTGCTAGTTCTATTCCACACCCTGGACTACCATAAGATGTTGAGGGGACATACAAGGTGCTTCTTCCACTTCTTTTTTTTTTTTTTTTTTTTTTTTTGAGACAGTCTCACTCTGTCACCCAGGTTGGAGTGCAGTGGCATGATCTCAGCACACTGCAACCTCCACCTCTCAGGTTCAAGCGATTCTCCTGCCTCAGCCTCCTGAGTAGCTGGGATTACAGGTGCCCACCACCGTGCCCGGCTAACTTTTGTATTTCTAGTAGAGACAGTGTTTCACCATGTTGGCCAGGCTGGTCTCAAACTCCTGACCTCATGTGATCCACCTGCCTCGGCTTCCCAAGGTACTGGGATTACAGGCATGAGCCACCATGCCCGTCCTCTTCTTCCACTTCTGCTACTGTTAAACAGCCCTGGGAAAATGGGTTCAGCCCCTACACTGTCCATGTCCACCAAATCTGCAAGATTGTTGAGGCTTCCCTGCTCTAGCATCTGTTTTCCAGTCCAAACCTCATGGTGGTGCTTACTGAATACCACACACATATTAATACTTCCTGTTAGTGGAGCAGCTTATTCTTCTCTAAAAATTTCTCATTGATCATCTCATTTGTTCTCTACAATTAATATATGGGATTGGGTAAATAGGTTTTATTATTTTCATGTGCAAAACAGAAAACTAAAACTTTAGGATGAAGGTTATGATGTTTAAATGGTATGTACTCATCAGAGTTTTATACTGGATCAGATATCTGGAATCATTTCATCATGGATACACATATGGGAAGAAGAAAGCCTTTCGTAGTAGGTAGATTAGGACTTTGGAGGAAGACAGACCCCAATGTGAATCCTGGTGCTGTGAAATCCATGATTAATCACTTAACCTCTTTAAGCCTCGTCCTTTAACTGTAAATAGGGATAATGATTCTGCCTCACAGAATTGTGAAGATTAAATGAGGTTACATTTGCAAATCATCTAGCTCAGTACCTGATGCGCAGCAGATGCTTCATAAATGACACCCCACCCCCACCCACCGCCCAAATTTCCAGAAGACAGGAAGTGGAACTCAAGTAAATGCAAAACTGTAAGTAGCTGGTTGCACACAGGCATGTTCAACCGCAGATGAAAATCATAGAGAAGATGCCCTGTATTTGGAATAGAAAAGAGAATAAATAACAACTTTACTTGAACATTTGGTGTGGACTATTCTCAGAATATTTCAAGAATGTGTCATTGCACGGTCCGAACATTAGTTATTTATTCAGGATTGCCAAGTTGAGGGTTGCCTCTTTGTACAGCTCTCTATTGTAAGCTGCTTTGAATCACTTCATTAGAAAGTTAAGTGTCTGGAAAAAAAATAACAAATTGTAGAACATATCCACTATTGTTCTACACAGTGTACCAGAGCTGAAATTATGGCCAGAAGAGGTCCATGCATAAAACAGGCATTTGGTATGCAAATAAGCTAACAGTGATGAAATCTTGAATAACCCATGGGTAAAATCAAGAATTTATATCAGTAGGTATTCACTGCTGACCTTCAAACTAGAGTGACTAAGGCTGGTATGGTAGGAATTCTGCTGTATTAGTGAAGAGTGAGACTTGCCTGTTTATGAAATAAAGACCCGGGACTGGTCCTTTAGGGAATCACCCATGGGGAGTAACAGGGTGAAGCAAGGAGACCAGCATTCTAGTCTCATTCCTGCCACTGGTCAGTCACATCACTTTGCCTTGCTGGGTGACACAGTCATCATCTATTAAATGCTGGGCTGCCCTAACAAAGACATTTCTACACTTGTGCAAAGAAGGACACTCCTTAACAACTGAGAAGCCATCTGTATTTCAGTGTTTGCGCCACGGCTCCTCCTAAGTTCATGGTCCTGTCATTTCCCACCTAGATTGTTATAATAGTCCTGATTGAGTTCTCTGCCTCCAGTCTCACTCCCAAAAATCCATCTACCACATTGTTTCAGAAAAAATCTTTCTGAAATGCCAAGCTCTTCAGGTCACTTCCTACTTTCATGCCTTCCATGTCTTTTCACTGATCTTGGGATAAAGCATTCATATGGCCTACAGGGCCCTTGGTGACCAGCCTCCCCACTTGTCTTTTGTGCCTCATCTCTCACTTTCCTTCACCCTAGGCTCCAACTACACAAAGTCATTTGCAAATCCCCAAAACACCTGGATACTGCTTGCCTCTGGGCCTTTGCTTATGCTGCTCTCCCTGCCTGGGTGCTCTCCCTATTGTTCATGTCTCTCTATAATAAACTATAAATCCCTAGAGGATGTTAACACTGTCTAATTCATCTGTCTCGGGGCTCAGTGCTGAATCTAACACATAACAGGACTTAATATTTGGTGAATGAATGAAGGTAGATGGTTCAGATTTCAGGCTAGTCAAAAGGGTATTTTATTTTCAATGCTCCTGAAATTACAGCCATAGACTACTCATATCAAAAGCTAGCCCTGTCTGTAGTATAATCAGAGCCATTGCTTATGAACATAGCTCTTTTAGAAAGGATATAGCCTCAAGAAGTAGGTGATTGACCTTGCAGTCTAGGATATGCTACTGTGTGGTAACAGCTGTTGGTGCCTTGCTCACATCTGTAACGATGCACCTAGCTTCCCCTCCCACTCCATGAGTGTTGCCTGATAATGGCTCACAGTTATACTTTTCGCTGGAGAATTACCCTTACTTGGCTTGCCTTAGTGATTACATCCTTTCCTCCCCGCAGAGGTGGTTTGTGACTGGCAGCTGATTAATATGGAGGTACAAAAGCCCCGCTCCTTTTCCTCAAGGTGAAATAACTCTGTAGTGCCTGCTACTTACACTGGACCCCTGGGCAATCCCACCTAGGTTAGATTTCCATTAACCACATCCTTGCTTAGCTCCTTCCCCTGCTGTTATCCACTTCCCTCAATTCCTTACAAGTTTTTCTCTTGAGAACACTCCCTCAATAAGTCATTTACCAAATCACTTGGCTTGGGCTCTGCTTCTAGGAACCACATCTAAGACATTCTGATAGTCTATAAGCCCTCTTGTGGGGTCAGACCTTCCTGATTAAGGGGTCTGACAGGGTTAATGCCAATCATGTATTTGTCCATATAGAGCCTCTTTCAAGCCATCATTCCTGCCCTACACGGGTGTTCCACCAGTGGCGTAGTTAGCAAGGCTCTTCTTTATGTTGAATCTGTCCTTTTAGACTCTTATGTGTTTATACTCTGTGATTTGTCCCTACATCACTGTGTGTAATAGAGTGAGTCTGTCATTTGTCACACATGGAACTAAAAGAAGATACTGCCTTTCTTGGTTTTGCTTTTCTGGTGGTTCCTTCTCCCTGCCACCTCCTTGAACATTAAAGCAGCAATTGCTTGCATCTCATGAACAATGAACAGATTTAGAACCCAAAAAGCAGCTGGCAAGTTGCCCAGTGTGCCATATGCCACCTTTTCCCACTGCAGGTGTTCTCCCTCTTGACTGGCAGCTCCTGGGCTGGCTGTAGTCCAGTCTGAGGGAGACAGAAGATCTGAGAAGATATGCTCAGCATAATTCTTCACAAGGCCAAGTCTCCATCTGGGTTTTTGTTTGTAGGACAATGTTTATTATCTGCCCATATTGACATGTACACGGGATTTCAGGAAATATGTTGGACGAACTTGGTGCACTCATGATGTGGACAGAGGTGGCACCACACGGATATTCCCAACCTTGGTTTTGCAAAGAGTTTGAAGTGATTGAGGAATTGAGGAATTGACTCCAAAATAGATGGAAGTCACTAAATTCTGTGAAAATGTGCTCAATGTGATTTTTAAAAAATGAAAGTTCTAGGATCATTCCCCCAACTGATTGATAAACAGGAACCAGTCATTTGTTCTCACTGTTACTCCTGGTTTGTTTTGCAGGATAAATTTCATTCCCTTACATGCCTTTCTCGTCCTACAGTGGAATGGAAGAAAATTTCCCACAAGTGGTGATGCTTGGGTGCTGAGATTACACAGGAAAGGTGTAAATCACTGTGACTGCTATTCTGACTCACCATTTTGTAAATTTTATATTCAGTTGTAATTTTCTTTCCTTTCTCAAAGAGAAAGGCTTTTAAACTGATGATCTTTAGACGTTTTAAACTACATAGTTATTTTTACTGTTTGTCTCAAGAAAGAAAGGTATCTCATGTAAAGGAGATGTAAAAGTAAACATGTGGGTAAGATACTCCTGATACACTTTGAAATATTTATACTTCCTTCAAGTGATTTAGTAAAACTTCTTAAACTTGTATTTTATGCATATAGTCATTTTTTTAAAAAACAGATATTGGGTCTCTCACTCTGTCACCTAGGCTGGAGTGCAGTGGCAATCATCACTGCAGCCTGAAACTCCTGGGCTCAAGCAATCCTCCCACCTCAGCCTCCTGAGTAGCTGGGACTACAGATGTGCACCACCATGAACAGCTAATATTTTAAAATTCTTAAATTTTGTGTAGAGACAGAGTCTCACTATGTTACTCAGGCTTGTTTGAAACTCCTGGTTCAAGTGATCCTCCTACCTTGGCTTCCCAAAATGTTGGGATTACAGGTATGAGCCACCACATGCCCAGCAACATGTAGTCATTTTATATAAGAATAAGATTCAAGTTAATGAACAGAGTTGGTTTACGTGGCAACTTTATTAGTAGGTCCTTACACAGCATCCTTAAGATTTTCAAGCCAATTATAATATGCCTGGGGATTTGAATTCTTAATTCCTTTCCTATTCTTCCTCTTAAATGATTTGGAGACTTTTACAGTTCTTATGTCCTTTCTTCATTGAGAAAACCCCTTTAGCTGTATGTAACTGTCCTGCTTCTTCAGTCATCAGATTTTTTTAATGTGTCCTATTCCTTTACCTCTGGCTCCAAAAGATTAAGGGAAGCAGGACTGAACAGACAGGTTCTAGTTACATACTCAACCCATCAGGGATCTCAAAGCACACTCCCTACTGCACTTGTCCCACCCTCACGTAGAAACACCTTCCATCCCCTTTCCCTCCTTCCCTTCACTTCTCAGCATGGTCATTCCTGGGCCAAAGTGCTGAAGATGGAGCATGTTAGTGAGGGGGCCAGGGAGAAGGTCAAAAGCCTTCTCAAAAATCAATGTGGTATGTTTTCTGTTGAGTTCCTTGGCTTCTTATTTGCTTTTAGACTTACCTTCTTAGAAAGTCTCTTCTTTCCTGAGGCAGATGAGGCAAAGCATCTAAAGTACCTCACACAGAGCAGGAGAGTGTCTTGGCCCATTTTGTGCTGCTATAACAGTCTCAGATGAGACTGGGTAATTTTTAAAGAACAGAGATTTATTTCTTACAGTTCTGGAGGCTGGGAAGTCGAAGATGGAAGGGCCCAGCACCTGGCGGGGCATTCATGCTGTGTCATCCCATGGTGGAAGGCAGAAGGGCAAGAGAGCACGAGAGAGAGACAGGAAGGGGGCTGAACTCATCCTTTTCTCAGGAACACACTCCTGCAATGACTAATCCACTCCTGAAATTATGGCATTAATCCATTCATGAGAGCAGAGCCCTCGTGACCTAGTCACCTCCTAAAAATCTCAACTGTCAGTACTGTTACGTTGGGGATTAAGTTTCCAATACATGAACTTTGGGGACTCATTCACAGCATAGCAGAGGGGTTCTCCATGGGTGACACTGGGTGGGGAGAGCAGGGGAATGAGGTCCTGATGAAATGATCTTTTAAAAAATATTATTCATATAGTTTTTAATAGGTAATTCGTTACTGGAACTCGAACTTTATGAAGTATTTTAAAATATACAGTGAAAATCCTGTCTCCCATATCTTATTCTCATCCTCTCGGTTCCTAGGCATGATGTTGACTTTTGCACTAAAAGAGATATATTTTTATCATGCAAAGGCAGTTTTTGCATGATAATCCCTATTTTATGGAGTGTTCTTTAAAAAACTCAGAGATTCTCGTATGTTTTATTTTCTTAGAACTACCGGTATGGTGGATTATATTTATGTGATTCTAAATATTGGACTGTCCTTTGGTCTTTATTTTTTTTAATGTGCTGTCAGATTCTAGTTACTATTGTGATATTTTACTTGGGATTTTTACATTGGCATGCATAAGTTATATTGGTCTGTAATTTTGGAACACTTTGTGCACCTTCCATCATCTTTATCATCCTTTGGTACTAAAATTATGCTTATTACATAAAAAGAATTTGGAATATTTATTTTATATTTTCCCTTGATGCTCTGGAACCATTTAATGATTAGATTTTCTATCACTTTTATTTATTTATTTATTTATTTATTTATTTATTTATTTATTTGAGACAGAGTCTCACTCTGTCGCGCAGGCTGGAGTGCAGTGGCGCAATTTCGGCTCACTGCAAGTTCCGCTTGCCGGGTTCATGCCATTATCCTGCCTCAGCCTCCCGAGTAGCTGGGACTACAGGTGCCCACCACCACATCCAGCTAATTTTTTGTATTTTTAGTAGAGACGGGGTTTCACCGTGTTAGGATGGTCTCGATCTCCTGACCTCGTGATCCACCTGCCTCAGCCTCCCAAAGTGCTGGGATTACAGGTGTGAGCCACCGCACCTGGCCTCTATCACTTTTTTTTTAATTATTATACTTTAAGTTCTAGGGTACCTGTGCACAATGTACAGGTTTGTTACATAGGTATACATGTACCATGTTGGTTTGCTGCACCCATCAACTTGTCATTTACATTAGGTATTTCTCCTAATGTTCTCCCTTCCCCAGCCCCCACCCCCCAACAGGCCCTGGTGTGTGATGTTCCCCGCCCTGTGTCCGTGTGTTCTCATTGTTCAACTCCCACCTATGAGTGAGAACGTGCGGTGTTTGGTTTTCTGTCCTTGTGTCTATCACTTTTTTAAAAATAAAAAATGTTTTTGTTTATTTTAGTGTACCAAGATGCATTGTTTCTTTAGCCAAGTAAACGTCTTCAGTAATCCATTCAAGGAAGATCATTTAGTCTAACCTCATGAAGCCTATATCCTTCAAGTACTGATGGCATCATTATGGCACATCGAGTTCGTAATTCTGAACCAGATCATGTAGTTTGAGCAGATGTGGCAAGAGTGACAAAAGATGCCCTACTGCTTTTAAACTAACTTTGGTAATTTATGTATTCCTGTAAAACTTTCATTTCATCAAAGTTTTTAAATATATTTACATCGACTTCAGCAAAATGTTCTCTTATGAGTTTTGGTATGTTTGTAATTCTGTGGCTAGTTCCCCTTTATCATTTCTCATTTTACTTATTTGTACTTTCTTCTTTCTTCTTGATTAGGACAGTGCTTTAGTCCATTTTGGCTGCTATAACAGAAATACCATAAAGTAGATGGCTTATAAATGATAGAAATCTATTTTTTACAGTTCTGATGGCTGGGAAACCCAGGATCAGACACTGGCAGATTCAGTGTGTGATGAGGGCTCAATTTCTGGTTTACCGGTGATGCTTTCTGGCTGTGTCCTCACGTGGTGAGAGGAGTGAGGAGTCTCTCTCAAACCTCTTCTCTAAGGGCACTAATCCCCTCCAAAGGCCCTACCTCCTAATACCATCACCTTGGGGTTAGGATTTCAGTGCATGTGGAGAAGGGGTGCAGATGTAAATATTCAGCCCATTGCAGTTAGTAAGCAATTTATTATTTCTTAAAAAATGAACAATCTTTTGATATTATTAGTTCTACTATTTTAATATTGCTAAGCTATTTATGTCTGCTTATATTTTTATTAATTTCTTCCTATGCTTTCTTTTAGTTGTTTTTCTCTAACTTCATCTGGGATGCTTTATTTATTTTTCAGTCTTTCTTATTCATTGCTGTAAATATGTCTATGAATTTTCCACTTTTTAAATTTATTGCTATAAATATTTGCTTGTGAATTTTCCACTTTGGCATTGCTTTAGCTCTATTATTTTCTCATTAATATTTAAAAATCACTTTGGGTATGTTTCATTTCTCCTTTTTTTTCATCCTGGTATTTCCCTTATTGTCTTTTGCTTTTCCTGCAGTATCTGTTTGGCCTTAAATTTCTTCCAGTTTCTTTTTCATGTCTGTAATGGTTTTAGTTTTTCTTCCACATTTTTCTTGGAAAATGTGAATAAATGAAACGATGTATAATGAAACCAGTTTTATCATAGGCCAATTGACATGAACAAGAGTTAAGTTCTGACAGCATATTCCTGATTACACAACCATCACAAAATTTCTAAAGACCAAAACACTTCTAATATTAAACATTGAAACAAAGATTAGCTATACATACAGTTAAGAAAAATTAATTAAAACAAGTAAGATAATTATTTACCAAATTATTCCATCTCAGGGTCTCAAGTGGCCAGAGCCTACTCTAGTCACTCAAGGCACAAGGCAGGAGCCACTGCTGAATAGGATATCATCCCATCGTGGGGTGTACTCACACACACCCCACACTCACTCAGACTGAGACAATTTAGACATGCCAGTTAACCTAATGTGCACATCTTTGGGATGTAGGAGGAAGCTGGAGCACCCAGAGAAAACCCATGCAGACAAGAGGAGAATGTGCAAACTCCACACAGACAGTGGGCCCTGGCCAGGAATCATTTTTCTTTCCTCATTAACATCATAATAAGATGGCATGGAAAAAAATGAAATTATTCAGGGACCTATTGAGTCCTTCTGAGTTTTATTCTGTAACATTGATCTCTTCTTGTCTTTTCTCCATCACTTTCGGAATTCTTGCATTTCTGTTTTATGGTCTTCCTTCACTCCATATATGATGTTTGTTCACAATTTTTATATGTTTCCCGGTAACATTTTTCTAGACAAATTGTTTGCAGGTGATTCCTATGTGTAGGGAGGGGCAAGGGTACTATTACATGTTAGTTGGGATTCAGAAACTTGGGGCTATCTTTTTGTTGCTAAGAGAGGCTCTTTCTTGCAAATACAGCTTGTCTCCATGAATGGTCATGAAGTCCATGTCTATCTTCTCTCTATTAAACCTGGTTATCACACTCTCATTTCCACCTTTACGACTGCAAACTCTGCTGGCAATGGGACTCTTAACTTCAGAAAAGAGTCATTTTCTGAGACCTCCCACAGCTGAATTCTTGCCATAGAGATCTCTGCTTGGCACCTCTTCAGTCTCCTCCCTGCAGCTCCTAAGTGAACTTGATTGCTTTTGGCAACACTTACAAATATTTTGGAATTTCTCTCCTAGTTTTGCCAAAAATTGAGGGTGCTTTTGGATGGCTTCCAAGAGAAGAGGTAGAAATACTGAGTAACAGAACCGTGTACATATCAAAATTCGCTGTTGCTCTTTAGGGAGGACTGCTCTTTTCATTGGTTCACTTTTTCTTGGAGAGTGGTAAGATCTATGAGATAAAAGGGCCAAGAAGGCAGTCATACCACTTTTTATCTGGTCCACTTGATTTTTGGATCCTAGGACATTGATCTTCGCTTTAGAGGCATGATTGTGTAATATCTCTCGCTCGCTCTCTCACTCTCTCTGTCGCTCTCTCGCTCTCTCTCTCTCATCTTCAGATCCTAAGAATTTAAAGGCCCAGGAGCTGAATTATACCTAGCCTGTCATCCCCTCTGTGGGAGGTCATTTGGCCAAGGGATAAGAGTAAGTCCAGCTGACCATGAAGGAAGTCCAGGATGTTCAGACAGTGTAGAGCATCTAGATGGATAGCAACAGACTGCAAGTGTACTTGAGGCATGAATGCAGTGTCAAGGTATCACAGCCACAAGGATGCAGCATGTTGAGACTCCAGAGCACACAGCAAAGTTCAAAGCAGGCAAAGTCTAAAGCAGGCAAAGCCTGTCGGCACTAAAGAGGATTCAGATTTTGCCACTGAGAATGAGCAGAAAGTGGCAAGTGAAAGCAGTTTCTGAGTTCTTGGAAGTCTAGGATTTCAGGCAAAGAGAACCAGGGTTGCATGACCAGGGCTGGCTTCATGGGCATGTGACCCATGTAGTTACTCAGTGTCCCATGCTCAGAAGGGACCCCCACTTGGTTTACTGCTTTATTCTCACTGCCTTGACATCTTGCTGCTCTACTCTCACTGTGCTGCAATCTTAAGTTTTGAACAAGGGACTCTGTATTTTCATTTTGCACTGGGCCCTGCAAATTATCTTGCAGATGATGTGCATTACTCAGCACACAGACTAAAGAAGTCTTACTTATCCTTTCCATTTCAGCTCCTACCCTCTAACACCCTTTTTCCTAATGTATCTCCATAAATATTTATTTAATAAATTAATGTACTGGCTACCAGAAAGGGAACACAAGGTCCAAAGAACTGACCTGCAGCCCTTTCAGATCCCCCTTGCCAGGAGTGAGATCAAACCAGAGTCTGAAGGTGGGAATGAACCACAGGTTACTCCACTCTAGGTACTGAAAAGTGTGAGGACAGGAAACTGGCCCAGAGAAAACCATACATGGATGATATTCATAATATGACCATAACCCCCCAAATTTAGGAAGATTTGGCTTTCTGATTCATTGGAATAATTTGGAGGCAAGGAAATTTTGTGGAGGATCAGTTCAGTTTTATCTGGTGTATGGCTGGGTACAAACAGCTATGCAGATTTCATAGCCTCCTCACTGCTGACACCCGAAGTCTTTATAGTTTCTACCCCCTATAACTGGCCTACCGCAAGTTTAACTGAAATGTGCTTATCAGCATAGTCTTTTTATGCACACCAACCCATCCAACAGGATAGCGTAGGGCCTAGGAAGGGACTTACACCAAGACCTCTGTGCCTGTCTCATCATTATGTCCTTGTTAGGCAGTTTTGCAGTTAATTGAAAACAATTTTAAATTGTTTCACCATCAGTTCCACTTTCAACTTCCCAACAGTCCAGAGTTTTTTTCTTTAGAAACAAGATATTCTTGCCTAACCCTTTCTTCCTAGTTAGTTTAATAAATAAGATAAAAAATAACCTCCAAACAAGTGACCAACATTTCCTTATCCTTTTGGGTACATCCATTGCACTCCTCTTCTACCAAGTGACTTTTATATGGAAACAGCCCAAATCATCTTCAGTAAATACCATCTCTTCCTAATGCAGCTAAATAAATAATGATCCCTCTTCAGAGAAACCAAAGGGTATAGCAAATGCATGAGTTCATTAATTCTTCTTGACCTGTAGCAAAATATCTGAATATCAACCCCTGAGCACCCAGGTCCAAGAATTCTCTCTGGTAGCATTAGGCACCTTAAAACAAAACAAAAACAACCCTAGCTCTCCACTCTCCATTGGGTATACAGAGAACCACAAAAGGGCCCAAAGATCTAAAGCTATGGATATCAACTAAACCCCCATATGTTTAAGACATAATAATATTGATCAGAAAAATAAATGGGAAAAACTGATTTTTAACTATTTTGCCAAAAATCTTGCTCAAATTCTTTTTTCAGATAGGGTAGTGTATAATATGAAAACCGAGGCTTCTCTATCTAATAGCACTCTCTGAAATTCACTATTCCCCCCTCTCACAGGTTTCCTTTTGAGTGTCACCTCTTTTTTTTTCGTAAAGGCTTTCTTATTAGCTGCAGTTAGAAGAGCCACAGCCATCACTGGTCTTCTTCATTCCTTTCCCTAAAACTAGGTGTGGGTGAGCCCTCCAGGACCCTAGGCTTCCAAGTTCCTGTACAGAACTTGGAATCTTGGAATCTAGATCTCAGCGGTGCAGGGTTTACTCCTAGAAGATCCAGGTCCAGAAGAGCAGGCCTCAGAGAACAGGAGCCATGGGCCTCACTCCAGCTATGGCTCTGGGAGACAACTTAGGGTTGAGATTCAACCAGGGGCTGTAACAGTGTGTTGCGTTTCAATCTTGACTTTACAGACCTACCTTTTGCATCAGCAATCAGGTGACCAGGAATTCTGGTCATTTCCCTACAAAATACACAACTGGGGGAAATTGAATGGAAAAGGATAACTTTTGGGCAAGCTTTAGGGAATTTTAATGTGTGCATATGTGTGTTCCCCCTCCCCTACACCGCCCCCCACCCCGCCCCCATAGAGCCTGGCAGATTCCAGCTGGAGTTCCACCTTTATATTCCTTTCTAGGTGTCTTTGTTAAGCATTACAAGTAATGTCCCTGTCACCTCTGGCAAATAGCAAGAATTTTTCCATGTAAAAAAACAAACTATAGGTGGAGGAGGGAGGGCTGGATGTAAAAACAACAGCCCACACATTGCCCCAGGGTGAGCAGGAAAATATCGGGGCAGTACCAGATACCTGCTGAGGAGTCAATCAGATCACAGTAGGTGAGGGCTGATTGACCAGCCACTCTAGGCTCTCCCTCCACCCACTTCCCATTGGAAGTGCTAAGCATTGTGCAGGTGGGAGGAGAGCAGCATAAAGCAAACACACAAAAAAGCACAGAATTATAATCCCTTTACTTTTGCAAGTGCTTTCTATTGTAGTCAATGTCTATATCATCCAAATTAAATGTTAAAATATACCCAAAATAATCAATAAAACATGTTCCCATCCAAATTAAAATGACTAGCACAGAACACAAAATACAAATTTTCCAATTAGAATTGTCTTAACATTGTCTAATTTGCAGTCCTTAGTTTCATTCCAGTCACATTTTTAAAACAACTATTCTTCATTCGAAGTCACACAAAAACTAGGTCTACATTCCAAGGAAATGTGTGTGCATATACCAGTGTTGTAAGGTTTGTGTGGAGATCATTAATTTGGGTTCGAATGTTTCTTTCCTTTAGTATGTGCTGATTCACCAAGAGTTAATGTATTTTAAAACTATTAAATATTTTTATGTTCTAACATAAATTCTCAAACTACAGGATTGCTTGAGTAACAATGCTATTATGAATTGGATTTGATTATAAAATACTTGTTATGCATGTGATATTCCAATAAATGATTTTTCCTCTTATTAGCAATTAGTTAACAGGAAATAATATTGGAATTCCAAGAATAGCAACAGAATGGTGGTACTCTAAAGCACTGGACCATCAGGGCAAAGAAGAAACCGACTTGCTTAAGTTGCTTACTAAGTAGTTTTAGGGAAGAATGGTTGAGTTTCAAGCCGGTTATCTCTCAAATGGATCTGTTCAAGACATGTTAGACCTGGGACCATGTTACATTCACAAAAAAAATGGTACCATGTCAGTTGTATTAAACAATAGCCCAGGCTTTGCCTGGCACATCATAACTGTTTTGATGGCCATGTTTTGCATTTGGAACCTTCCACTTTTAGCATGGAAGAACTTCATAAATATTGTACACTAATAAATACTCAAGAAATATGTTTGAAATTTTTATGTAAATTCTATGAAAATTTATTCTGCTTTCACACTCATTTATAATTATTATGTCCACTAATTTAAAGGATATTTGTCTTATAACAGTCCTCAAATTCCTTGCTTTCCAGTTTTAAATAGCTTTATTTTAACCTACCCTCTCTCCTTTCCTTTCTGTCTTAGAGGAGGAGGGAGATGTGCACCTTGTTTCTTTCTGTTGCATTTTTGATCCCACCTGTTCCTGCCTCTTCAGGGGCTTTCAAACATCCATCGCCACTCCCTACTTTCATCTCTTCTTTTCCACTAGATTATTCTCTTGAGTCTATAATTAGGGACATGTCCCCCTGATCTTAAAACTTCACTGTATCTTTCAACCAATTCTGCCTTATTCCTTATTTATTTAACCTTCAAATTTCTGAAAACAATATTTATGCACTGTTTTTTTGTTTTTTGTTTGTTTGTTTTTGTTTTTTGAGCCAGAGTCTTGCTGTGTCACCCAGGCTGGAGTGCAGTGGCACAATCTCGGCTCACTGCAACCTCCGCCTCCCAGCTTCATGCCATTGTCCTGCCTCAGCCTCCTGAGTAACTGGGACTACAGGTGCCCACCACCACGCCCGACTAATTTTTTTGTAATTTTTAATAGAGACGGGGTTTCAGCGTGTTAGCCAGGACAGTCTAGACCTCCTGACCTCGTGATCCGCCCGCCTCGGCCTCCCGCAGTGCTGGGATTATAGGCTTGAGCCACCGCGCCCGGCCTATGCGTTAATTAATTTTATTTTCCACATGCTCTTTAAACCTATGTCATTTCACTACTGTTCCTGCTATGCCCTGGGATCTCAAAGGTTGCTACTTACCTCTTTCAAAAATTCCTCTTGGATCTTGGTATCTATCTTCCTCACTCGAGGGAATCTGGCACCCCACTTTCTTAAAATGTGCTTCCCCTTGGACACAGTGCTTTCCTAGTTCTTCTACTTCTTTGATTGTTCCTTCTCTGTCTTCTCTTCCTACCCCACCCCACCTCCAAGTGTAGGGAGTATTTTGATCCTTAGCTCCTGTCTTCTTCCCTTGAAGGCTCCCTTTTCTGAAATGTCATCTAGTATCAGAGTTTCATTGTCTTCTCTCTGATGGCCTCCTGATCTAAATGTCAGTATTCATCCTCTCTCATCTAGAGCACATGCATCTCAAGAGCCTGCTGGAGTTTTTCAGCTAGATGGCCTCTGGACACCTTCAAAACTGAGTCCACCGACTCATTCCGCACTGTTGTCAGCCTCTCCTGCTATGTTGCTGGGCCTGCTGATGGCCTTGCTTTCCTAGTCGTGGAGTAAGTAGGATTAGCATTGACTCCTCCATCTCCTTCTTCCCAATGTCAATTAATTTTCAGATATCATTGGTTTTACTTGTGCAATAATTCTTGTCTTTTTTTTTTTTGCTTTGTTCTCATGACCACTATCTGAATTCAAGCCCTCATTACTTCTCTCCTGAGCTATTATAATCATCTCTTAACTAATCTCCTCTGCTGGTCTCTTACTTCTCTGCACCATGCTATACACCTCTGCTATCCAATAAGGAGCTACTGGTCACAGGTGGCTAGTAAGCACTTGAAATATAACTAGTCCCACTTGAGATGTGCAGTAAGTATAAACACACCAGATATAGAATAATTTATACTAAAAAAATTTCAAATGTCTCATTAATAATTTTTATATTTGATTACATGCTGACATGATAATATATTAAAATTAATTTCATCTTTTTTGTAATGACTAGAAAATTTAAAACTGCATTTATGGCTTTAAATATATTTCCATTAGCTAGGGCTGCTAGAGATCATAGTAAGGGTTGTGTTATTTTTCTTCTCAACAGCTTTGACTGCTTCTCATTACCATAAAATTATATTAACAATAGAAGCAACAACTAACACATATTATTTTACAAAGTAATATATGTAATATCTGCCTCCTTCAGTATCAAATTCACATCTATTAGTTCAACATTTCATGCCCTGAGCCATCTGGTGCCAACCTACATTTTCCATTCATTCATTTACTTATTCCACAGATATGAATTCTCTGCCTCTGTTCTCTTGTTTATTCTTCGTATCCCTCAAAACCTTGTCTGTCACATTCATTACCCTGCATTCACACTGTTCTCTCTTTGTTAATAATGTTCTTTTTGCTGAGATCTCTCTTTTCATTTTCACATGTTTACATCATTTCCTTCTTCATCATCTTTTATAAAATCTTCCATGCTTCACCCATGCCAAGAAAGTACTCTGTGCCCCCAAAACATTAGCACTCTGTAGTGTGTGAATGGCTCCATAATCAGAAAAGCCATGCTTCCTTGCTCATTCATCCATTCAAGTCAAGTCAAGCCTGTTGACCTCTCTCCCACCAGACCTGGTAGGAAGCCCCATCTCCCTTCCTTGCTCACACCCTCATGGACCCATACAAGAACCCTGAGGCTTAGGTGGTCTTGGTAAATAGGAAAAGACTTGTCAACAGACAGTCCTGGCGCTCCTCACCCAGGCCAGAGTGGTGTTGCAGCAGCATGATGGGCGGCCTTTATGTTTCACACAACCCTCAGCTGGGGTACAAATCCTAGATCCCCGGGCACCCCAACAGGACTCTGTAGTTCTCATCTGGAACTCAGCTCTTCTGATCTGACCATCCCTCCCTTGAATACAACACACTAGTTTCCACTTCCAAACCCCTCTCCAGACCAATCCCCTTCCTCTTTCAAAATCCATAGCAAGAAGCAGAAACCAAGATTACAGTTGGTTTCCCAATATGTCACCCTGTTTCCTCTCTACTTCTCTCTCTCCTAACGGATTTCCAGAGTCCAAAATTTCTTCCTCAGAGAAGGTTCAATCCCTTCCCCTTCCAACCCCCACTAGCCAGATAGGCACTACATTCTTTGGGCTTTCACAGAATCTTTTTTCTTGTTAGAGACAGTCTCACTCTATTGCCAGCGTTGGAGTGCAGTGGCTCAGCCATGGCTTACTGCAGCCTCAAACACCTGTGCTCAAGTGATCCTCTCACTTTAGCCTCCCAAGTAGCTAGGACTACAGGTGTGCACAGCCATGGCTGGCTATTTTTTAAAATTTTTTTTGTAGAGACTGGTGGCAGGGGTCTCATTATGTTACCCAGGTTGGTCTTGAACTCCTGGCCTCAAATGATTCTCCCACCTCAGCCTCCTGAAGTGCTGGGATTATAGGCATGAGCCACCATGCCTTGCCAGCATCTTTGTTAAAGCATTTCACTTTATGTTGTTCTCAATACATGCTAGATATTCTGTGTACGTTATCTCATTTAATCTTCATGTATTACTTTACTTAGGATAAGCTAATTGTCTGAGATCACACAGCTAGTAAATAGAGGAACCGAGATTTTTAAACAAAGCCGTGCTGGTTCCAAAGTCTGCATTTAGCCATTAACTTGTATTTCCTTAGCTTAAATATAATGAAATGAAGCCCCTGAACAGGTATCTCATCATCGCTACCAGATGTTAGGAACACTGCCCTTCCTGTGCTTAGCTTAGAGATGTGAATGGAAAGTATTTGTGGGAAAAATACTTGGAGGGAAAACTTGGAGAAATTTGAGTCTAAGCTCTTAAACTCTCTAGTACCCCAAAGTATTTTTAGATGTCATTTCTGCCTCTTTATGATATAAAATTAAAGGCGTAACTGAAGAACAAGTTTCCCTTTACTCATTCTGTCATTCCTGCCCTAAATAGCCCTAGTCTTCCTACCATGAGGAGAAATCATTCCTTGGCCTGTATGCTGGGTAACCTCACTGGGGATGCCGTGATGGAAAGTAGATTATCTGATTACCATTATTATCGTCGTATTATTGTCCTCGAGTTTGGCTGACAAAACAAAAAAAAAGCATTCTTCCCAGGGCATGTCTTATGCATTGACAAGTTTCACTTATGTGTTAGAACAAAGCATTGCAAATTTACCCAATAAAGAAGATTCATATGTACTCCTGAACTGAAAATAAAAGTTGAGAGAAGGAAAAAAAAAAAGAAGAAGAAGATTCTTAGGTTTCAACTCCAAAAGTGAAGTTTTCTTTTAACATTTTAAATTATACACACACACACACACACACACACACACACACACACATTTAATGTGAAGGGATATACACAGTGAAGGTAGAACAACAATAAAGCCAACTGGAATCCACATGAGAAGTCTTTGTCTTCATCTGAGAACTGACAGACCTGCCACTTTCAGTAAACAGCCTCTGATATGCATTTTGGGGGTGAAATCTCATTTCTCTTCTTCTGCTGTTACTATGGTTACCATTCTACAGAATCCCTGCACACACCAATTAAAAAAAAAAAAAAGGAAAGGAGAGCACAAACATAAATTTAAATATTAACACACCCCCTCCAAGCTGGAGGATTCACTGCCAGGAACTTGCCTGGAGCTTGGTTAGGAATCTTTTGGCCCTGTATCCCAGTGTTGCCCATTAATCCCATTTCCAGTGCTACTGTGGAAGGCACCAGATATCTGGAGTGGGTGGAGAGGCTGAGCCAGGCTTGGCTTCTTGTGATCACAGAGCTCTGACACCTGAGTCACAGGGTCCTAACCTTTTGTACACTGACACAAATGACTTGTGAGAAGCCAGGAGCCAAAGGCCTGGGTTTTAGGGAGGTGGGAACACTAGGCGTGGGGTGGAACAAGCATAGCTGCCCAAGGCCCAAATAATTTTTGCCAAATTTCTTTCTTAGGCGGATCTATCATGGATCCTCGGTTTCTTAAACTCTTATGTAAGGACAAAATAATAATACCTGTACCGCAGGGCTGTTGTGAGAATTAAATATGATAGTCACAGTGAATATATCTTGGGAACTCATGGTACTACAAAAATGCAGTTTCTAATCATTGTGGCTATGTGACAACAAAGTCAGCCACCACTACCATGACTGGAAGAAATTTCCCATGAGTTCTATCAAACTGTGTGCACTGAGGCTTCCCTTGTCACTCATTTCTGCCTTTCATTCTAAGTATCTTGTCTTTGCACTCAAAGAAGAAAACTGGGCCAAGAACTTAATCACAAGTGAATTTCAGTCCTTATTTGTTGCATTCACATATACTTCACCCTCTGCACTTGGAAACAATGTTTTTTGTTGTTGTTTTGTTTGTTTGTTTTTTGAGACAGAGTCACACTCTATTGCCCAGGTTGGAGTGCAATGGTGCAATCTCAGCTCACTGCAACCTCTGCCTCCCAGGTTCAAGCGATTCTCGTGCCTCAGCCACCCAAGTAGCTGGACCTACAGGCACCTGCCACCACACCCTGCTAACTTTTGTATTTTTAGTAGAGATGGGGTTTCACCATGTTAGCCAGGCTGGTCTTGAACTCCTGACCTCAAGTGATCTGCCCACCTCTGCCTTCCAAAGTGTTGGAATTACAGACTTGAGCCACAGCGCCTGTCCAGAAACAGTTTTTAATAAAACTTTATTTTCCCTTGGCAATAAGAATGCTTAGAAATGCCAGCTCTCAGGACACAAATAGGTCCACAATCAATTCTAAGCTAAAAACAGAACGTTTAAGTAAATTTTAAAATGGAAAGATGTATTCAACCTATTCTTCCTTTGATGACCAATTCCAAAAATGTTCAAAGATTTTTTTTTTTCCATGAGGACAGTGGGTCTAATGTTTGGGCATGGGTATTTCCAGGTACAATAACTCATTTAAACTCATTAATAAAAATGAAGCATGACTGGAAGTCATTTTTTACTCCAAAAGTAATGGCACAGTATATGACTTTTTATTGCCTTAATCTTATTTCTGAGGGAAATGGTGTCATCTTAACTACCTTATGAGGAAAAGAGGAATATAAGGATAAGAGTCAGGAGACAGAGTCTAGTTTTCACTTTGCCATCAACGTGATGGGTAATGTTAGAAACACCACTTAACCCTCATCTACCTATTCACTCATTTGCAAAATGAATAGCACTTTCCCTATTCATCTTGCTGTAAACAAAATGATTGATGTCAATGTGCTCTGAACATAAATAATGTTTAATGCTATGCCAAGCCTGCATTGTTTACATTTTTGTTAACATTTGCTCTTAAAGGAAGAAACTGTTAAGTTTGCAATGAAGCATGACCAAGCTCTTATATTTAAGATATTATCTTGGTATCACCTGTGCGCAGGCCGCGTTGGAAAGGTCTGTCTACCGCCAGCCTGGTTCCATGACTCAAAGACCTTTGGAGAAAGTACTGCAAGAGAATGAGGGACTTCTTTGTGTTAGCTTTTGGTGCACCAGTATTGTATCATTAATTACAGACTGTTTTTCCTCCCCAAAGAGACCTAGTGACTCGTAATAAGATGAATTAGCTCAATCTGTTATGTTAATTTCTTTTTATTGGGAGGTTTAAATCATTAAACTAATGATCTCATCCATATTTTGAAGCAAGTTAATAAAATACATGCAGTTATAATCACATTTAACCCAAAAATTATATCGAACTTGGTAATTTGCCTTAAAAGATTCCATTTATTTCAGTTGTGCTTTCTTACCAGTAGAAGAAAAAAGGAAAATACTGCTGGAAATAAAGAAAATAATAAAACAAGCCAGCAGATTAAAAAGACGTTTTACAATTTTTGTTTTTCCAAATGCAGTAAATTAAATGTATTATTCTTTAACATAAGACTGAGTCAGAAAGATGAGCAGTGTATATGTGGATGGGTGGATGTCTGCACTGACAATGCATTGCCTACTGATGTGATGGCTGTTTACAGGACTGATTCAGTCCGAGAAGTGATGGGAAAGTCAGTAGATATTGAAGCCTCAGAGGTTCCACAGGTAACCCTAAGACTTTGTTTCAATAGTGACATCATTATTCTGAGGTTTGTCCTCAGAAACACTTGAGGCAGCTAGACAGCTTCTGGGAATTTATTTCAACAAACTGACAATTTCATCAATATCTCTTTGATTCCTTCTAATCAACTGGAGATCAATACTCGATACTTTAAAAAACGAAGTTGAAATAATTTTTTATAGCTTATTTTATAATTTTACCAAGTGTTGCTTACTAAAATTTGCTTTATAAAGCTGAAAATGTCAACATTTCACCTTTATGAAGGAAACAAGATAATTAGTTAATTAAATAATAAATAGACATATATACTAAACCACAATTTCAGTGCTGAGAACTTTGTGTGTTTACAAAGGCTGAGGTCCTGTGGTTTTTGTGCTAATATCTCTTCAATCCACTCATCTCCTCTTTCCCACTTACTCTTGACTGCTTCAAACTTCCATTCCCTCTCACCTAGACCATTATAATATTGCTTTTTGGTCCCCTGCTTCACATCTTTCCTGCTTTTACCACCTTTACCTTGCCACAGAGGGCAGAGTGAATTTTCTAAACACAAATCAGATTATTCGCCAGCCTAAAATTCTTGAGCAAATCCCTGCCCATAGAGCAAGTCCTCCTTTGTGTTCAGACGTGATTGCATACAGTTCTGTAAATGCCCTGTGCTCCTCCGCGTCTCCCAGCCTCCTCTCCCAAGAACAGCCCCACTGGCCTTCCAAATGCCTTGTCATCCTTCAAGTGGCAGGTGTCCCTGAGATGCCTTCTCAAACCTGCCGCATCTCTCCTATAATCTCAGACAGCTTTACCCGCTAGCTTAACCTATATAGAGTTATCTCAGTATGTACACTTGTCATTTTATATTGCAACTTGGTGTTTACCTCTTGCCTCGAATCTTTATCTTTAATATATCCCCAGGGTTTGTCACAATACCTGCAAAAAGAAAAATGCTCAATAAATGTTTATTGATTGAAGGAAGGAAAGAATAAAGGAAGGAACAAGCTGTATGGTTTGGTGTATCCTTTTGAATTCCCAGTATTATTCCTTGGTTAATCATAGGTATATTTTCACAGACTCTTTACAATGTAATAAACCAATATCATATACCATTTTAATGCTGCTTTCCTTTCAACAGCATTCATTCTACTAATTTAAAAACCATTAAGTAAGATGAAGCCTCAAAACCAGTCAACTGAACAGCTGCAGTCACTTGGGAGCAGTTAGTGTTCTATAGAGTTAGTTGCTAATATGATTTAAACTGAAGGCAAATCTTTTTAGTTTTTAAGCTAAGAGTAAATAAGATGCTAATAAAATTTAGAGTTCTATCTAAAGGCTCCTTTTTTTTTTTTTTTTTTTGGCATAAGTTTTTATTGTTGTGAACTGTAGAACTAAAGATATACCTCTATCTCCTAAACATAATGGTGAATCATACTGATAGTCACTCACGCCTCTTCTGAAGGTTTGAGGCTGTATTTCCCAGGCCTTGCTTTTCTCTGACGTCCACAGTAGACTACCCTGAATTGAAAGGTTGTGGATTGGTTGACCTGATGCAGCCTGGGGCTCAGACATGTCAAGAAACATATCTGAAAGAAAGTTTGAAAGAAAGTTCTAGAAATGATAGATTCCAATTTGAAACCTGACAGGAAACCAAATATATTCTGCAGCTATGTTTAGACTCTGCGATTGAATTAGCAACAGCGTAGTTGATTTGGAGATTGTTGTCCGTTTTCTTTTTCTGGCTATAATAACTAGATTTCTGAAAAATAAGTTAGATCAATTGTACTGTTCTAGGAATCAAATTAACTGAAAGGAATTTCAAACTAATCAGATTGTGGTCTGCTTATTGTAAATGCATTTGGACAATGGGGTGGAAATTAGATTCCTAAAGATACCTACAAGAAAAAAATGATTTTGTGAAAATAGACATGAATCATCTAACTCTTTACATACCAATGTTGAGATTGTATGGATATCAAAAATTAATTCAGCTTTTTTTCACATCCACAAGAGCTGCAGATGTAGTCTCCTAACTGTGTAGCACATTGTTTTCTGTGTTATATGATGGAACAAAATGCAACTTGCTTGTTAACACCTGAAAGAGTTAAAATTTGTTGTCTTTGTCCCACGGATTGGAATTTGGAAATAAATTCCTCTTTTACTTGAAGAATAGGGAAGAAGTCACTGTTTAGTACTTCAGTTTAAGAAGCATAAAGCTATTATGCTTACTACCAAATTAGGGGTTTGAAAAAAGGTTTTACATTCTTATTTGAAGCAAAAGTGATGTACAGCAAAAGAGTATAGAAATGGCATCTACATGTTGGCTAAGCCATCTGGACTCTGACCACATGAATTCTTACTGCCCTGGGTCCCATTCTCAAGCCACATCAAGATTACAGAACCTTGTGTTTGTTGTTCAGGGTGAACCTAGGATGCTGTGTTCTACCTGCCCCCATCACATACCACCTCCCAATGTATTTGTGCAAGATCCTTGCCAGGCAGATAAAATGGACTAAGAAATGTGACTTGCCTAAAGTGCTTTTCCAGCCCTCGCAACTCAGAGGATTTCCAAGAACATTTATTTTTTCCAATGTCAGTATTGTTAGGGCATAAATAGTATTCTTATTGTTTACACAACTCTATTCCATAGTAACTTACAGGATGGTTCTGATAAGTCTAGTTTTCAGGGTATTAGCTTATAAAATGATAAGACTCAGTAATACCTGGGTTCTCAGAAAAGGGCATTCTTTTACACTTACAGTGATAGTATAAATCATTTCAAATTTTTCTGGAAGTTAATTAAGAAATAATAACAGCCTTAAAATTTTCCAAACTCTCGACCCAGCAATTTATTTCCAGAAATTTATAGAAAAATGTAACAACATATATTGGCAAGTATTTAATTATACAACGGCTCACCACGTTTTGTTAAAAAAAAAAAAAAAAAAAAAAAAAAAAACTAGTAACAACTTAAATACCTCCTAATAGGGCATTGGTTAAATAATGTTAAGCTTTATAAGATAGTAGAATACTAAGAAGGTATAAAAAGATGTTCACATATAATTTTAAGTATAAAGCACGTTAAAAAGCAGAATGAACAATGCTATCCCATTTTGGTAAAAAGAAGCACACACATGCACACATATATGAATGTGTGTGTGCATGTGTCTGTAAAAAATGACAGGAAAAAGTTAGCTCTCTCTGGCTTGTGAAATTGTAAGTACTTTTTGTATTTTTCTTTCTGCTCACCTGTATTTTTCTAGATTTTCTATAATGAATGTTTGTTTATTTTATGAGAAACAAAGAAAACATTTTTATTTGCTCAAGGCAATTGTTTCCCAAATATTCTTGAGTATTCTATTTCATAGTTGGATCATTTCCATGTTTAAGAGTTTTTTATTTTAATTTTAATATTTTATTTTTGAGACAGGGTCTTGCCCTATCACCCAGGCTGGAGTGCAGTGGTGTGATCTTGGCTCGCTGCAGCCTCTACCTCCAGGGCTCAAGTGATCTTCCTACCTCAGCCTCCTGAGTAGCAGGGACCACAGGCGCGCACCACTATACCCAGCTAATTTTTGTATTGTTGGTAGAGATTGGGTTTTGACAGATTGCCTAGGCTGGTCTCAAACTTCAGGGCTCAAGCAATCTGCTCACCTCACCCTCCCAAAGTGTTGGGATTATAGGCGTGAGCCACCACATGCAGCAGAAGTTTCCTTCTTAAGTTCACCCAACATTTATTTAGCATTTATGTAAGCCCATCTCTTTTCATTTGGCTCTTGCTTTGTAGATCTTATTTTGTTTTTATTTGTTTGATAATGAAAAATAACTGCTCAGCACATTTATGCAATCCATTCTGTACTACAGAAGCTAGTAGTCAAGTCACCTGTTATCATTTTTCTCTCCAGGCCAGACTCCATTCCTTTCATCTGTCTTCATGAATCTATTTTCTATTCCTTTCATCTTTATTTGTTGTTCACCTCTGAACACTCTGTACTTCTTCATGTGGAATTTAAAATGCAGTGACCAAACTGAAGACTATCATAGAAAAATATGACTTAGCCAAACTAAAATGGAAGGAGTTGTCCTTAACCCTTAGCTATTGAAGAGCATGATATATTTTTTATTTTTTAAGTCATTGTCAATCACATATTTACCTTATGTTTATAAACAGGATTTCCCAGGATTTTCTATTTTTTTGGCTACCATTTTCATCTTACATTTTACTCTAATTTTTAATGTCTGCTGTTAGATTTTTGTCCTAAATCTTTGATCACTTATGTGTTTCCCTTATGACATTAAATTACATCGTTTGGATAGGAAAATTTCTCAAAAATATCAATGTCATTTGGAATTCAGTCAGTGATGTTAAAAGCAATAGTAATCCTCCTGATTGAGAATTCTCTGCAGATCTGATGAATGCATTCCTGATTCTGGGTTACGAATATTTAATACAAATATAGGGGCCTCAGGGCTGATTCCAATACACACTACATCATCTTCTCCTCCAGCTTAAATGTTTAATTCAATTATCTACCTACATTACTATAGGACAATAAACACCTTATTTCTACCTTATTGATGAGACAAGGTTTGTAATACCATTAAAACCAGAATTCAAGATAACTCAACTCAGGTCACTATCTCTTTGTTTTCATTGTGTTGCAATATTACAAAAAGAAATATAATTGGTTCTGCATGCTTTGTTCTTCATAGACTTATTGTGGAGGCTTTTTGTTGGCTAATCATCAACAGTGGAACAGTTGGCCTGATGAAATTTTTTTAGCCTTCAAGGATTGCAAAGTCACACTGCTATGTGTATACATATATGTGTACACATATATACTGTTCTGTATACATGCTTATACTGTGTATACACATATACAGCCATGTGTATACATATATGTATATACATACTATGTATACATAGAAGTTAGCACATCAAAGCAGAACTCTTCAACATTTACAATTGTGTCAGAGTGGCACTGGCTTCCAAAATCAATATTCCGCTAGATAAGCATTAAAGGAAATGTATATTACATTTCTGTCCTGTGGGACATACATCATATAACCAGTGGAATTTTTGTCTTCTAACTCCATGATTATATTCAATCATGAACAGGGGAAAACATTTTACCTGGGCTGCATTTATTTTTAAAGCCGTCACATTCAAATGAGATATGGAAATGAAAAGTTTTCACTTTGCTGATGCTGAGGAGCAAATTAGAAGCAAATGATAATTATAAAGTTCAACCTTGTGTTCTCCTGTATATACCAAAAGGTAATGAAATGAAGAGGATAAAAAGTTGAATCTGGTAAAGATGAAGAATGGTGAGCTGTCAGTGAGTTCCAGACAAAAGAGGCATGATAACGCACTGGGTTTCATGGAGAAAATTGTCTGAGCATGGATGACTGAGTTGTTTTGTTTGACAGGAAAAAAAATTTAAACTCTTTGGGAATATTGCAATCAGTTAATTATCATATGTAAAAATATATTTATATATCCAAAAAGATAAGCACAAAGTGATGAATGAATGATTATAGTAGAAGAATCCAATTGAGTATTCAAATATGAATAAATGAAATTAATGGAATTAGTCACTGTTACAATTACCAAAGCATGTTATTGTAATATAAAAGCTAATCTTTTTCAGGTAGATTAATGAAAAGTCCTTAAAAAGTTACTCTTCTCCATTTTCCAAGGTCATAGGTATAGACCAGAAGCTATACATAGAACGGACATCTTGCATATATCTTTCCCTCCACAGGCAGTAAGCCTAAAGTGGACTTAATTACACGTAATACATAGACATTTATTTGAAAATGTAATGAACTCACTGGAGTAGCATGAAAACTGATTTTTTTTTTTTTTTTTTTTTTTTTTTTTTTTGAGACGGAGTCTCACTCTGTTGCCAGGCCGGAGTGCAGTGATACAATCTTGACTCACTGCAACCTCTGCTTCCTGAGTTCAAGTGATTCTCCTGCCTCAGCCTCCCAAGTAGCTGGGACTACAGGCACCTGCCAACACACCCAGCTAATTTTTGTATTTTTAGTAGAGATGGGGTGAAAACTGATTTTATAGGGAAATCCCCCCGCAACTCCACCACCGCAATACCTCAGAGTATACTAAGCATATTCCATCCCATTTGTTATTCCATGGCTGAACTCCTACTCATTCTTCAGGACACAGCTTAGATGCACCTTCTCTGGGAAGCCTTGCCTGAGCCCTCAAGGCTCCCAAGTGTTCCCATGACATTGCTGTGCATATCATGTTCTCTGCACTTATCCCAGGATATGTTCACTTATTTGTCTGTGCCACTAGACTGTGGTCAAGTCCTGAGGCTGTGCTTCACTCTCACCTTTGTATACCCAGCACCTACTGTGGTTCCTGACACTAATTAGTGTTCATTAGATACATATAATCTCACTCGAGCCTCAGTGCAACACTAAGAGGTATAGATCAGGATTAAACTCCCTATTTAGTAATGAAGAAAATGAGGCTCTTGAATCTTCTGTGATTTGTACAAGGTCATACAGACAGTGAAATAGCTGTGATTCAAACATTTGGTCATGGAACCCAAGGAAGATAAAATTTTAACAGGAGTATCCAAGCAATTCCAAATGCAGCAGAAATTTGGATTAAATTTAAAGAAAAGGGGGCTGGGCACAGTGGCTCAAGCCTGTAATCCCAGCACTTTGGGAGGCCGAGATGGGCAGATCACGAGGTCAGGAGATCGAGACCATCCTGGCGAACACGGTGAAACCCCGTCTCTACTAAAAATACAAAATATTAGCCGGGCGTGTTGGCGGGTACCTGTAGTCCCAGCTACTCGGGAGGCTGAGGCAGGAGAATGGCGTGAACCTGGGAGGTGGAGCTTGCAGTGAGCCAAGATCGAGCCACTGCACTCCAGCCTGGGCAACAAAGCGAGACTCTGTCTCAAAAAAAAAAAAGAAAGAAAGAAGAAAGAAAGAAAAGGGTATGGGAGTAACTGGTGATCTTTGAAAGCAGTCTCAACAAAAGACTGAGGAATAGAAGTACAAATCCAAGAGATTTAGAAAAAACAAATTGTGATTAAAGGGAAGTAATATAAATAGCTGACTAAGTCACAGAGTATTCCATTGGAGATCACAGAAACGTAGACAGTCTCTAAGACAGCATATTAAGAAAATTATTTTTTAGAAGAGAGAGCTAGTGTCTCCATTTATACATTGCATTAAAGAAAATAAAAGAGATCAAATTTTGTGTGAAGCAGCCAACAGTACTGAAAGGGGAGTTTATAACACCAAATACATTAGAAAAATGTATGCATACATTAGAAAAAAGGAGACATCTCAAATCAATAATCTAAGCTTCCACCTCCAGATCCTAGAAAAAGCAGAGCAAAATAAAACCAAAGCAAGCAGAAGGAAAGAAATAATAAAGGTAAGAGCATAACTCAATGAAATTTAAAACAGAAGAAAAAAAGAGAAAACCAAAGAGCTGTGTTGTTTTTAAAGATCAATAAAATTGACAAACCTCTAGAAAGATGACAAAAATAGAGAGGAGACACAAATCAATATTAACAATGAAATAGGTATATCACCACAAGCCCTGCAGACATTGAAGGATTAGGAGTATATAATGAACAACTCTATATGATAAATTCAACAAATTAGAGAAAATGAACCAATTTCTGAACAAACACAAATGACCACAACTCAAGCAATATGAATTAGATAATTTTAATGTCCTATAAGTACATAGGAACCTAAATTCATAATTTAAAAACTCCCCTGTATAAGAAATTGTCAGGCCTAAATGGTTTCACTAGAGAATTCTACCAGAAAATAGAAGAGAAGGGAATGCTCCCCAATTTATTTTATAAACCTAGTATCATCCTGATACCAAAACCAAAGACAGTACAAAAAAGAAAGGAAGAAAGTGGGGGGGATAAAAAGAAAGAAAGACACAAACTAAGACCAACATTTCTCATGAATATCAACTCAAAAGTCCTAAACAAAATACTGACAAATAGAATTGAACAATATGTATAAAGAATTACACACCAATACCTAGTGGGACTTACTCCAAGGATACAAAGCTGGTTTAATATTTAAAAATTAACCAGTGCAATCCACCACATTCACAAGCTAAAGAAGAAAAATTGCATGATTTTATCAATAGCTATAGAAAAAGCATTTGATAAAAGCCAACATCCATTCATGGTTTAAAAAAAATCAGAAAAACATGATAGAGTGAAACTTTGTCAACATGATAAAAAACAGATGCAAAAACCTTACAGCTAGTATTATACATAATGGTGAAAAATTAAATGCTTTGCCCATAAAATCAAGAGAAAGGCAAGGACATCTACTCTCACCACCCTTATTCAACATAGTGCCAGAAGCTGTAACTGGTACAATAAGGCAAAATAAAATAAAAGACATACAGATCCAAAGAAAAAGTAAAAATTTTCCCTGTTTTCAGAGGACATGACTATATAGAAAGTCCCAAGGAATCTACAAAATACTCCTAGAACTAACGTAAGGTCCACAAGTTCACAAGATATAATATAAACATATAAAAAGCAATTGTATTTTACATATTAGCAATCAACATGGGATATCAAAGTTAAAGTACAGTACTATTTATAATGACTAAATAGAATAAAAATATGAGATACTTTATGTAAATCTAACACATGTACAGGACTTGTATGCTGAAAACCAAATAATGCTGATGAGTGAAATCTCAAAACTGAATATATGGAGAGACCTACCATCTTCATGGGTTGGAAGACTCACTATGGTAGAGTTATTCTTTCCCAAATTGATTACAGGTTTAGCACAATTCCTATCAAAATCTCAGCAAGACTTTCTGTAGGTACAGAAAATACTATTCTAAAATTTATATTGAAAGGCAAATAAACTGGGGTAGCTAAAACAACTTTGAAAAAGAAGAGTAGAATGGGTAGAATCTATATATTCAATCTCAAGAATTATTTTCTAGCTAAAGTAATCAAGACTGTGGTATTGGTGGAGGGATAGACACATAGATCAATGGAACAAAGTAGAGAACCCCGAACAGACAAGGTTGCAAAAGCATTTTTATGGATAGGCTTTTCAACAAATGGTACTGGAGCATTCTAGGCAAAAAAACTGGACATTCCTAGGCATAAAAATGAATCTTGACCTAAGTCTGACACTTAATACAAAAATTTACTCAAAATGGATTGCAGTGTTAAATATAAAACTGTAAAATCTTTAGGATAAAATCATAGTGAAAATTCTTTGTGATCTAGGGCTAGGCAAAGAGTTCCTAGACTTGACATCAAAAACACAGTGCATAAAATGAAACACTGACAAGTTGAATTTCATCAAAATTTAAAACTCTTGCCCTGTGAAAGACCTTGTTGAGAGAATTAAAGTATAAGCTACCAAGTGGGAGAATGTATTTCCAAACTATGTATTTGAAAAAGGAACAGAAAACCAAATACCACATGTTCTCACTTATAAGTGGAAGCTAAATGATGAGAACACACGGACACATAGAGGAGAACAATAAACACCGGGGTCTATCAGAGGGTGGAGGGTGGAGGAGGAAGAGGATCAGGAAAAATAACTATTGGGTACTAAGCTTAATACCTGGGTGATGAAATAGTCTGTACAACAAACCCCCATGACATGAGTTTATCTTTATAACAAACCTGCACTTGTACTCCTGAACTTAAAATAAAAGTTAAAAAAGAAAGAAAGAAAAAGGACTAGTATCTAGAATATATAAAGAACTATCAAAACCCAATGGTAAAAATACAAACCAATTAGAAAATGGACAAAAGACATTTCACTGAAGAAGATATACAAATGGCAGATAAGAACAGGAGAAAATGTTCAGTGTCATAAGCTGTTAGTGATATGCAAACTAAAACCACAGTGAGGTATCACTAGATACCTATCAGAATAACTAAAATAAAAAAATAGTGGCACAACAAATTCTGGCAAGCAGGTGGAGAAACTTAATTACTCATACGTTGGTGGTGGGAATGTAAAATGATACAGCCACTCTGGAAAACAGTTTGGCAATTTCCTAAAAAACTAAAACATGCAATTACTGTAGGATCCAGCACTTGCACGCCTGGACATTTTTCCCAGAGAAATGAAGACTTATGTTCACCCCAAAGCCTCTACGTAAGTATTCATGGCAGCTTCATTCGTAATAACCAATAATTGGAAGCAACCCAGATGTCTTTCAGTGGGTGAATGGTTAAAGCAAACTGAGGTACATCCACACCATGGAATATTGCTTATTAGTTTAAAGGAACAAATTGTTGATACATACAGCGACCTGGATGAAACTGTGCATAAAAGACTACACATTGGTTACGGTGTACACTGCTTGGGTGATGGGTGCACCAAAATCTCAGAAATCACCACTGAAGTGCTTATTTATGTAACCAGACGCCACTTGTTCCCCAAAAACCTATTGAAATAAATTGAGATTCTAAATATGTCCTCTGAGAAACTAGAGTGACGGGTTCTAATAGTGATAATTTTCTTTTCTTTTTTTGGGGGGGGAGGGTGGGACAGAGTCTTGCTCTGTCACCCAGGCTGGAGTGTGGTGGCGCAATCTTGGCTCACTTCATCCTCCACCTCTCAGGTTCAAGCGATTCTCCTGCCTCAGCCACCTGAGTAGTTGGGGTTGCAGGCACGCTCCACCACACTCGGCTAATTTTTGTATTTTTACTGGAGACAGGGTTTCACCATGTTGGCCAGACTGGTCTCAAATTCATGGCCTCTAGTGATCCACTCGCCTCAGCCTCCCAAAGTGCTGGGATTACAGGCGTGAGCCACTGCATCTGGCCCTAACAGTGATTTCTTTATGGAGCATTTTTAACAAGGGTAGGTATTTAGGGGTCGTGTAATCATTTATTAGATATTTTTTGTGTGGCTACCATGGGTCAGACATCTCCAAGCACTGGCGATTCACACCATAAACTCATGTGCTGCCTTCAGAGAGCTTTTCATCTAGCAGGCTCTATGTGCTGCTGTGATTAAAGTGGGACACAGGCTGGGCGTGGTGGCTCCCGCCTGTAATCCCAACACTTTGGGAGGCTGAGGTGGGTGGGTCAGTTGAGATCAGGAGTTCAGAGCAGCCTGGCCACATGGTGAAACCCCATCTCTACTAAGAATACAAAATTTAGCCAGGTGTGGTGACACAAGCCTGTAAATCCCAGCTACTCGGGAGGCTGAGGCAAGAGAATCACTTGAACCTGGAAGGTGGAGGATGCGGTGAGCCAAGATGGCACCTCTGCACTCCAGCCTGAGCAACAGAGTGAGGACACCTTCTCAAAAGAAAAGAAAGAAAGTAGGACACAGGAAAAGGCAGCTAGCCAGCTGACCTGAGTATCACAGAAGCCTTACCAGTGAGATGATGCTTGAGTTATATCTTGGAGGATGAGCAGTTATTCTCTTTTAAATTGGCGATGAGGCAGCTCTTTTATCTGTCCGTCCAGCTCTTGGCCCTTCCCTAAGCTTCCTTTAGAAACCCTAGGTATAATTCAATGTCTATGGATATGGTTCTCTTTCAGTTACCTACAGAAGACACAAGACTTGCTTCATCTAACTTGATTCCCACAAGGTGATAAAAATAAAATATGTATTAAAATAAAAACCATCTAGAGGCTACATACCAAGCTGACCTTCACCCAATTTTAATTTGTATTTTTACTCAGAAAACTTTATTTTTCAATGTATATTACAGTTATAAGAAGATTGAAATATCCAGACTACTGGAAAGTAGACCAGCAGTTCTCAACTGGTAGGTAGGATGATAGGGGTGGGGTGAGAAGTGGAGTGTAACTTCAGCCCGTCTGACTTATCTGTGCAGAAAGGTTCCTAAAGAAAATGTGTGGTACATGTTCTAGTGCTGGGAAAATGGTTGATAACTCCCAGCATGGAAGGTGACCTATTGTGGAATCTGTGAATTTGTACATTATTAAATTAACTACCATCAGAAGAGAGAACGTGAGGGAGAAACAGAAACAGGGAATTTCACTTTTTATTTTGGAACTGTACCTGGTGTTCCTGTGGTTTTAATTCCAACCCAGCTGTGTATGAAGAAGTTATAACATAGAGGAGATCCCCATTACATGGTCAGTCCTAATGCATCAAGCGGAGGCAATAATTAAAGATGGAGAGCAACAAATTCAAATGCAATTTCTCTCTCCCCTCCTAGTATTCACCCTCCTCCTATTTTCCCAGAACAGCAGTTCTCCATTTTGGCTGTACATCGGGGAAGCTTTAAAAAAATACCAATGTCTGGATCCCATCTCCAAGAATTCTGATTAAAGTGGTCTTGGGTGTCTGCTAGGCAACAGCATTTTTAAAGGTCTTCAAGTGATTGCAAAGTACAGCCAAGGTTGAGAACCACTGGTTAAACAGAGGTCCACAGCCTGTTTGAATCTCATTTGTGGGTACATTTATGTTTGTTTCAAATAAACACTGACAGGACAAGGTCAAAGTGTATGTGTATGGATCATGTCACTGTAGCTGTAATGATGAGGTTATTAAGTACATAATGGTTTTAAGGTAGAGGATTTATTAATAAATGAAATCGATTGACATTTTTTATTATTAGCTCTCTTAATGTATCCTAGCCTCCCTGGCCGTTTTTCAGCTCCTGAAACACATTCCATGTTTTCTCCAGCCACAGAGCTTTTCGGCATATGCCATTCTCCGATACAGATCAAGAAGCTCTTTCTATCTCTTTCTTTCTCTCTCTCTCTCCTCTCTACCCAGCTCCCATTCTTCTCTCTCTATTTTGCCTAATAAATTTTCTACTTCATCAGATCTCATTCAGCCTTCACTTTTTCAGAGAAGTCAGCCTCTTAGGCTACCATGAACTTCTTCCCAGTACTTATCACAGTTATAATTTTATCATTATTCCATTAGTCTCCATCTCTCCCACTGGACTATAAACTCCACAAGGGAAGAAATCTCATCTGTTATTGCTCACAATTTTAGCCACAGTCACCAGCCCATTGCCTGACATATTGTAGCTGCTCAATAAATAATCTGTTGCCTGAATGAACCAGCCAGTCTATGTAGAAACATGATGGGGGCGGGGATTAGCAGAGCTAGAAGATATAAAAAGCAGTTGGCTGGGAATGGTTCTGCTGAAAACTGGTTAATCTGACCTTGGCAGGTCTCAAGTTCCAGGGAGCTGGAACCTGGTGTGAACTAGGGATGGTTCTCAAACTTTATTGCAAATTAGAGCTGCTTGGGAAACTGTAAATACCAAAGTCTGGGACTCAACCCAGATGTCCCCATTTAACTGGTTTGAGGTGGGATTCATATATCAGGCATTTTTAAATGCTCTAGGGTGATTGAATATGCAAAGTTGAGAGCCAGGGGACTGAGCTGCTAAAATCTGACACAATTATACAATTGTAGGATCTTATAAAGCAACGCACCTTCTTTTGAAACTATCCTTCTTTTCTGTTAGAATAATCTGCACTCAATGGAAGCCCAGCCCATGATAACTTGGGAACAAACACAAAGTCAAAAGTATTGGCAACCCACTACACTAATTTTGTCCTACTTCTTTCACTTTCAACAGTAGCATTGTTTGCCTGCTGTCTCTCCCTAGATGTGGCCTGCTGGCATCCTATGAAGTGAAATTGTGAGACGGTGCTATGTGAGATATGGCCAAATTGGGAATTAATAAAAATTTACTCTTTTGATTTTTAACTTTCTCATTTTCAAAATAGCAGTTTAAAAACACATCTTTCCATCCAAATGCCCAGGGGGATTAATCTGCATTAAAGATTAATTCCCTGAGATGTTTCACTCTTTAACAGTCTCCTGGTTCCGTGTTTAATATTCTGCACTAAAAATAAAACCTTGTGCCAAATTCCATTTGTTGTCACTTTTTAGCTATAATTGACTGTAAGATCTAAAAGAACTCATCAGATTTCATGACTTTTATGCACAACAGAGCAGTGCCCCTGTTCAAAGAACTAAGATCACAAGATGCAAATAAGGAGAGAACACGTTACCGAAGCATGTGGGAAGAAGCTGTAGCAGCGAAAAGCCAGCGTTACCTCCTCCAGCTCCTCCAAGTTGTATTATTTTTTGCTGTTATTCATGGGGGTTGTGACATAAACCTCAGTTGATTAATAGAATAACTGGTATTAAAAAGGAATTGTGCTTTGAAGTAGTGTGTTCTATTCCAGCTAGAAAAGTTTATTGGCATAAGTAACAAAAGCAATACGAAAAGGAAGAAATTTTTCCACCTGTTTGCAACCTTTGAGATTAAGTACACTTTCAGAGTTGGGTCTGTAGGTAGGGTGTGTAAGAGTTGCCTGTGGAAAATACTGAGGCAATTTAAGTTGTTAGGTTGCAAGATCATTATTCAAGGATGAAGAGTTCTTCTAGGAAATTCCAAACTTTCCCACATTTTCCTATCTTCTTCTGAGCCCTACAAACTGTTCCAGCCTCTGCCTGTTAGCCAGTTCCAAAGTCGCTTCCACATTTTTGGGTATCTTTACAACAGCACCCCACTCTACTGGTACCAACTTACTGTTATTAGTCTGTTCTCATATTACTAATTAAGACATACCCAAGATTGCGTAATTTATAAAGGAAAGAGGTTTAGTTGACTCACAGTTCAGCATTTGCTGAGGCTGAGGACACCTCAGGAAACTTACAATCGTGGCAGAAGTGGAAACAAACACATCCTTCTTCACTTGGTGGCATCAAGGAAAAGTAGAGTGAAGCGCCTAACAAGACCATCAGATCTTGTGAGAACTCCCTCACTATCACGACAATAGCTCGGGGAAAACCACCCTCATGATTCAATTATCTCCCACTGGGTCCCTCTCACAACACGTGGGGATTATGGGAAGTACAATTCAAGATGTGATTTGGGTGGGGACACAGCCAAACCATATCAACAAATTTTTGTTTTTTAAGGTCTTCTAAAGGAGAGAGCAAATCATTAAAATTAATTTTAATTATTAGCATTAAATGTAATTAATTTCATTTGCCAAAATTAATTTAATTAATTGATTGGTTGATTTAATTAACTAATTGAAATCAACATCACTGATCATTAGGGAAATGTAAATCAAAACCACAGTGAGATACCCTCTCACATCAGTCAGAATGGCTATGGTTAAAAAGTAAAAAAATAACAGATGCTGGCGAGGTTGCAGAGAAAAAGGAATGCTTATACACTGTTGGTGTGAGTGTAAATTAGTTTGACCATTATGGAAGACAATGTGATGATTCCACAAAGACCTAAAAACAGAACTACCATTCGACCCAATAATCCCATTACTGAATATACACCCAAAGGAATATAAATCATTCTGTCGTGAAGACACATGCACGTGTATGTTTATTGCTGTGCTATTTGCAATAGCAAATACATGGAATCAATCCGAATGCCCATCAATGATAGACTGGATAAATAAAACATGATACATATACACTGTGGAATACTATGCAGTCATAAAAAAGAATGAGATCATGTCCTTTGTGGGAATATGGATTGAGCTGGAGGTCATTATCCTTAGCAGACTAATGCAGGAATAAAAAATTAAATGCCACATGTTCTCCCTTATAAGTGGGAGTTAAACGTTGAGAACACATTGACACATAGAGGAACAACCCACACTGGAGCCTATCAGAGGGTGGAGGGTGGGAGGACATAGAAGATCAGGAAAAATAACTAATGAATACTAGGCTTAATACCTGGGTGATGAAATAATCTGTACAACAAACCCTTATGACACAAGTTTAACTATGTAACAAACCCGCACATGTACCCCAAACTTCAAAGTTAAATTTTTAAAAAATTGTTAACATTAAAAATAATTAAATTTACTTTCCAAAACATGGACATTATTTTGTTAAATTAGGTGATGTATTAATTATGTCAACATATTATTTAATACAAATGTTAAATCAATCCTGTGATTTTTAACATATGACTCAAATTATTTAAATAATTGATTGGCTTTTTTTTTCTCTCTCTTTGAGATGCAGTTTCACTCTTGTTGCCCAGGCTGGAGTGCAATGGTGTGATCTTGGCTCACTGCACCTTCTGCCTCCCAGGTTCAAGCAGTCTTCCTGCCTCAGCCTCCTGAATAACTGGGATTACAGGTGCCCACCACTGTGCAAGGCTAATTTTTTGTATTTTTAGTAGAGGTGGGTTTTTCTCCATGTTGGCCAGGCTTGTCTTGAACTCCTGACCTCGGGTGATCTACCTACCTTGGCCTCCCAAAGTGCCAGGATTACAGGCATGAGTGACCACGCCCAGACAATTGGCATTATTATAACACAATTTCATGTACTTATTTTTGTGAGCAGCACTCTGGATTTGGGGTGGGGGCCTAGGGGAGGGATAACATTAGGAGAAATATATAATGTAGGTGATGGGTTGATGGGTGCAGCAAACCACCATGGCACGTGTATACCTATGTAACAAACCTGCACATTCTGCACATGTACCCCAGAACTTGAAGTATAATAATTTTTTAAAAATTAAAAACAAAAATCAAATTGATGCTGATCCTAATGTCATCCTAGGAATGAGTAGTATTAGTCTAGGCTTACATGAATTAGATCAACAATAAAAATAATGACAAACCACTAATAACAGTAAACCACATTGATAATTTATCAAAATTTGTAATTTACACTATTTGTTTTGATCACTTGTGTACTACTAAGTTTATATTACCACTAATAATTATAATTCATTCAGAAGAAAAATTGTAAACTTTTTGCAGCCTTACTGCAACAGAATATTTTTTAAATTTCCAATTTATATTTTTTGTTTGCTTTAGAGAAGTATGATAGGATAATCAATTAACAGTTTTCCAGGATAAAAATATATTATGTTTGAATAATAATAGCAGAAGTAGAAGAAGAAAATGGTATAAAATCTTTGACTAAGAGATTGTACCTTGTTTTTAAATAAATGATAATGGATATCCAATCTCTATGGTGTTTAAATTCCGCTGGACACATTTAAAAGTGCGATGCCACTTTGGGAGGCCGAGGCGGGCAGGTCACCTGAGGTCAGGAGTTAGAGACCAGCCTGGCCAACATGGCGAAACCCTGTCTCCATTAAAAATACAAAAGTTAGCCAGATGTAGTGGCAGGCGCCTGCAATCTCAGCTATTCGGGAAGCTGAGGCAGGAGAATCACTTGAACCTGGGAGGCGGAGGTTGCACTGAGCTGAGATTACACCACTGCACTCCAGCCTGGGCAACAGAGTGAGACTCCGTCTCAAAAATAGATAGATAGATAGCTGATAGACAGACAGAGAGAGAGAGAGAGAGAGAGAGAAGAAATAAAAAACTGATGCAAGAGCTTTATTTTAGAATATTTACGTACTTCCTTTGTAACTGTTTAAGTGTATAATAAAAATTTTGGTTGTTAATCTGAAAAATGTGAAAGGGGTACATATTTTTTCAAAAAGCTTTTTGGGGAAATACATGGGGAAAATATACACATTTTTGCTTGTCTTAGAGCTTTCTCTTCTCTTCCAGCAAAACTCTCCATCTCCTGTTCTCTCAGGATTGTCGCTGTTCCCTCTCAATCTGACATACTAAAGCTCATTTGGGTGTGGGCGACTGTCAATCACTTACTCTTCCCAAAAGACATCTGTGCTGTACAAAGATTTCCTGGAAATAACGTCACCTGAAAAATGGTGTTAGAGTGGGAATTTTCAGCTAGGATTGGGGCCTTTGAGGGAAGCAGGAAAGTTTCAGAACTCATGCTGAGTGTATTGAGATTTGTTAAGCCTGCTCTGGCTGAAGGTGATACAGGACTGTAAGGAGAGCCTAGAAAGAGGGAAAGCACTGGGAACTTTTGGATCAAATAGAATTTTGGTCAAATTCATATTTAAGGAAAGTAAACTTTCTATTTATGTGTTGCTTTTTATATTTAAATGATGACATTCCTGACAGTGCCAGCTCCGGCATTTTGATAGATGTACATCTACACCCAAAATAAGATAGAGAGCAGTTTAGGAAGGGAGAAGGAGGGAAACTAGCACCTTTAAAAAGAAGCCGATCATTTGCATTTAGTGGTTTGTTTGCTTATTTCATGTTGTATTTACTCCTCCAGCTGATCTCTGTGTGAAGAAAACATCTTTATTCTTTTTTTCCATTATAAAAAATCTGCTGAACAGGTCCAGGTCATGGTGTTAATGACTGTTTTGACTATTAACACTATGGCACCTGGGAATCATAGATTATAATTGATGCAGGGAAACAAGCCAACTGTTTACAGATGCATCATGTGCTTCTAGGGAAGCCACTGTAGATGCCATTTTGGGGGATGGTCAGGAATATGATGTTTACAAATGAAGAATTATAAAGTAGAAATGTGGTTGTCATTGGTGCGAGTGGAATTTATCCTGCCTATTTCTTGAGACTTCTGCATTGTCAAAGTCTTGGTGAATATTAAGTTATCAACCCACTGAGAAAAGAAAATTAGTGAGTGGTAGAATGTGCAAAGTGTAAGGAATTTTATGTGGCAGAGGATATGGTTTCTAGTCTCAAGAAACCTAAAATCCAGCTGAATAGACAGGATTTGTTCTTAAAGAAATGAAAGACAATACAGAAGAGTCTTTATTGCCATTGTCCTGTGCTCCAGTTCATGTAAAGAGGATTTTTTTGAAGCTAAACCCACTGGGGAAGGCTCACAGCGTGGTGCAGGATTTGATCGGGGCCTTGAAACAGGGTAAGACTTTGAAAAAAGAAGGAAAGAGAGATCAGCGGGACCTTCCAAGCAACAGGGACATGCACAGAGTGTTCAGGGTGTAAGAGGTAGACCAGGCTGCTTAGAGCAGTGAGTTTGTGGAAGTAACAGGGTCATCTGCTGTCTCTCTCTATATATATGTATATGTATATATAATGTGTATATATGTGTGTGTGTGTATACACACATATATGTATATGTATATATACACATATATACACACATATGTATATATACACATATATAGTATATGTGTATATGTGCATATATATACATATACACACATGCACATTGTATATACATATACACACATATATACACATTATATATACATATACATACAGACATACACACATATGTGTATTTTCTAGTTGTTTACTCAAAACTTCATACAAAGTATGCTCCTCAAATTGGTCTCAGTTAATAGCAACTTTCTGAGTAACAATTCCACCATCCTAGAACCCTTGCCATGTGTAAGGCACTGTAATAGAGCCTTTAAATAAATACATGATTTCTAACTCTTTAATGATCTCGTGTGACAAATTAGTCTCTGGACTATATAAAACACACATACACTGGAGAATCTAAAAAGAGTGCTTTCAAGCCCCTTTGAGAATGTAATAAATCATTACCTAGGATGAGGGAGAGAAAGTTATAATAAAAGTTATTTTTCCGTTTACATCTATATCATATGTGTTAACTCTGCCAAATACATGAAGTAAAATACAATTTGCCTCATGACTCATTAACCAAAGCGGATCAGGAGACACCTAGGTGTTGTCTGTCATTCCTTCACCTTTCTGTCCTTCTAGTCTACAGGCCAGGCATCTTTTTTATCTTCTCCATAAAAATTCTTGAATGTTTAGTACACATATGGTCACTTAGATATAGAAATACATGATGCATGCACATGCCTCACTAGCCATATTGAGGTACCCTCCAAAATTGAAATAGGTGATCACTCTTCGGTGAATAACTGCAACGGTAACAGCAACAACAATAGAAGTCCGAGGAAATCCAGGTTCTTGTTATCTTCATTTTGATTTAGTAATAGACTAACAGTGCCTCTAAAATGGTAATGCACCAACCTGGTGATGCTCCTCAGGAAGGCTTAAAATACTCAGATTCATTGTGCTCATCCAAGACTTACTAAAGAAGCATCTCTCAGATTCATCCTAGGAATCAATTATTTAAAAAATGTATTCAGATGATTCTGATGCAGTCAACCTGTAAACAGGTGGTTAGGAACCATTTGTATCAATTAATATAACAGAATCTTGACAAACTTCACAGGATTGCTTCTCTCTTTTCCCCTGCATTCCAGCAGTATTATATTTCTGTTAAATAACAATTATTGAGATGTATTTACAGAATTTAGTCACAGTATCTAGCACAGAGGTAGATGATAGGAATGGGGAGAGAAGTTAGACAAGGTAAGAAGGATGGTAGGCCAAGACTCAGGATTGATGGCAAAGAAGGAAAAGACAGACATACCCAACACAAAACGTTGGAGCTGAAGCATGGCCCACACCTCCAGAAAGAGTCAAGCTCTCGGGAAGACAGTCAAGGAAGGTTGGGCAAGGGACTCCAAAGTTAAAGAGATCTTGACGTCAAGAAGCTGGGGCTTAAAGCATGTAACTCATAGGAAGCCGCTTTGCTTCCTAGTTTTATGGGGGCCAGAAAGTGGCCCTGCTGGTACTAACATCAGTGAAACCATCTGCTTATCAGTCTATGCCTTCCAGTCAGCTTGGAGTATCTAAAGGACAAACGCTGTGTCTCTCTCTTCCTTTATCCTCAGGCCTAGCCCAGTGCTTCTCAAGTGTTTGTTGAACTGAACTAGATTGATCCAAGGACTCCTGATAGACTGACTCACCGTATTGTTCAAGTCTTATAAAATCTTACCCATGTAAAAGAAGTGTGATTTAATTTTGAAGCACTAATTACAGTGCTACTTCAAATTTTGAATAAAGACCAGGAAAAATGGAAATGCTTTAAGGCTGAATTGTATTTGACCCATAGTCCCTCAGATTTCCTCCAAAATTTACTGATTCTACATCTCTTCTGTTAATCTCATACTATTTGTTCTTTTCTATTCTCAAGAATTGGCTAAAAAACAGAACCAAAAAATAGTTTTTATTCGTTTTTTTCTGGTTTGGCTTCTACAGTGCTTCAAACCACTGACAAATTATATACACCTAGTATTTCTGTTGTAATGTTGGCTTCCTAGAGACGGGAAATGTGCTGTGACCATATGCATCGTCGTGGAAATATGAGAAGGTGGTGCTGATTTAACAACTCCTTTAGCTTGTGTTGGAGTAACAGTTCTCCTTAAAGTAATAGTGGGTGTGTTTGTTTCCAACTCAAGAGTTGAGCTCCTCAATGTGTATCACACATCTTAAATCTCAATATGCTGCTCACTGTTTTAGCTCCAAAAAACACCAATTCAAATTATCCAAAAAGAAACAATTCCTCCCCTTCTTAAACTACTCATGTCACCATGTCTACATGTACTTATTCAATTCGTAATGTGACATAATGGCATCAGGCATTGTAAATCTGAAGACTTCAGCATAAATATATGTGATAAAATATTCAAGGGGCCTCCTGAATTTCTTATTTTCATGGGTACTGATGTATTCTAGGGTAATGTAGATGCTTTTGGTTGCAAGTGACAGAAACCCAAGTCAATTAATTTAAGCAAAAGGAGAGTGTGTTGGTTCATGTAGCAGAAAAGGCTGCTGAGGCAATTCACAAGATTAAAAGAAGAGCTCAAGGAATTAGGCCTCAGGGACTAGTCCAGAGGAATTTCCTCCAGGTTTCTGTCTTTATCTTCTTGGTTTTCTTGTTTTGTTTTTGTTTGTTTGTTTGTTTGTTTGAGATGGAGTCTCACTCTCTTGCCCAGGCTGGAGTGCAGTGATATGATCTCCGCTCATTGCAACCTCCGTCTCCTGGGTTCAAGTGATTCTCCTGCCTCAGCCTCCAGAGTAGCTGGGATTAGAAGTGCACACCACCATGCCCAGCTAATTTTTGTATTTTTAGCAGAGACAGGGTTTTGCCATGTTGGCCAGGCTGGTCTCGAACTGCTGACCTCGTGATTCACCTGTCTTGGCCTCCCAAAATGCTGGGATTACAGGGGTGAGCCACCACGCCTGGCCCTTTATCTTCTTTTGACTCTGTTTATCTCTCCTTGGCTTTATCCTGTAGGTAGGCACACTCTCCCAACTGAATGGAGAAGGGCACTGCTGGAAGAGCCATGTTCCCGCCTTCTCTACTTGGCAGCCCCAGTAGAAAGAGTCTATTCAGCTTCTACTTTGGCCACATCGTCTCTGTTGCACAAAGAAACCTGGGAGATCTTACAGAACTTTAAAACTGGCTTTCACCATCTCCACTTGCCAAGTTCACCAGTTGATTACTCCTCACCACATCTAGAATAAAGCCCCAGGTCCATGACATAGCCTACAAGGTGCTACAATATCAGCCCCCTGTCCACCTCTCCAACCTCATCACTACCACCTACTGCTACAGCCACACAAAATTCAAAAAAAGATTTTGATTGATGTCGCCTGAGCCCCATTCTCATTCCTTTGATCTGAGTTTCTCACCCCCTATTGTGCATGAAAATTCCCTCAAATGTTTTTGAAAATTCAGATTTGCAGGAACTACCACCAGAAATTCTAAGTTAATAGGTAGGAAAACCACATGGATTGGGGAGAAGTTGGTTTTCCAAAAGAAAGAGACACTAGCCAAATAAACAAACAAAAAACAAAATATACCCACACAAGAGCCTCATCTAGGATTTGTGATTCCATGAAGATGCCCACAAGTATCTATGTAGCACAGCAGTGATGCTGTGAAAATAAACAGGCTGGCAGAAAATATGGAGCATTTTGCCTGAAAATATCACAGCAATCGAAGCTCTGTAGTTACAAATGGCAAATTCATTAGCTACTTACATGCCTTATGCCTTGTCTATGTAAGTAAATAATGGCCAGTGCCAACTTGAAAATGAATTTTTAAAAACCCACAGCAATCTCCATTGCTGTGACACACCCCTTAGTGACAATAGGCATTTCTTCAAAATAGTGATGAACAATCATATTGACTTAAGAAATGTTATCTAGACTTTTGTTGATGTTGTAATTAAGACTTTTGGTGCGCTAACAGCAAAGGCTAGGAAACAATCTTGAAATTCTAGAAATGAGTTTGGCTCTGTGGATCTAGCATTAATCACATGAAATTCTTATCAACAGGGACAGACACCCACTCATTCAACAGTTGTATAGGGTACTTATTAAATGAAAGACCCTATTCCAATAATGAAGAAGATGTTCAAAGTCCCTGCCTTTATGGAGTATACACTCTAGTGGGGAGACAGAAAATAAATAAACACAAACCTGTGTAATAAAACAACAAATAGTGGTACGTGCAGTGAGGGAAATAAAGCTGGTAAAAGGAATAACGGGGTGCTATTTAAACAAAGGATCAGGGAAGACCATTCCAAGGAGATAAGCCTAGAATGAAGTGAGAGCCACACAGAGGTCTGGAGGACAAACACAAAGGCAAAGGCTTTGAGGTGAAACCAAGCTTGGTGTGTTCACCCAGTGTGGCTGTAGCAGTAGGTGGTAGTGATGAGGTTGGAGAGGTGGACAGGGGGCTGATATTGTAGCACCTTGTAGGCTATGTCATGGACCTGGGGCTTTATTCTAGATGTGGTGAGGAGTAATCAACTGGTGAACTTGGCAAGTGGAGATGGTGAAAGCCAGTTTTAAAGTTCTGTAAGATCTCCCAGGTTTCTTTGTGCAACAGAGACGATGTGGCCAAAGTAGAAGCTGAATAATTGGGTAGGAGTTCTTGAAAGTGTGTTCTCAGGTGGTAGCAGTGGAGGTGGCGAGGTGTGGACAGATTTGGGATAAAATTTGAAGGATAATGCACTCAATTGGAGAGAAGAGAGGAGGAACTAGTGTTAAGAATTCCTGGAAATAGGAAGAGTGATGACTGAGAAAAAGCCCTCAAATTGGTCAATAGGTCAGTTCTTATGTTTAAGTGGAAAGAAGAATATCAGTAATGATCTGTGAGAAAGGAATAGGTGAGTGCTGGGGAGGAAGCCGGACAGCAGAGGAGTGAGGAAGGGGAGGAAGCCCAGGCTACAGACCCAAGAAGGACCCTTTGAAAGTCCTGGCCTTACAATGGCCATGCAGTCCACTTTGCCTTCAGGTATACGTCTGCATGAATACAGAAGGAAACTCACTTCTTTTAAAAAGCTTTTTAAGGAATACCCATTTACTACTGTCTCTCCACCCAATAGAGGACGGAAATCAAAAAATTGTAACAAGGGCAGAAACTGTACTTTTAATATTCAAAAAGTGAGACCATATTTATTTCAATGTAAGTTGCAAATCAAAGTTTATGCCTAGTTATCTTTCGGGACATTGATCTCTATCTTTCTCCATCTCTTGGAAATGGCTGTTCCAAATTAATTGAACTCTCAAGAGGATGCGAGATTCATGTGGAAGGTGAATAATTAAATTAATAGCTCCTTAGACTCTGTGATACATTTTCCACAAAGGAAACAGAAATAAGTTGCTTTTATATCAGGAATTCTGTTGATTTGATCATTTCAAAGGAGTTGGTGTTTTCCTTTTGGATATAACAGCCACCAGGGGCTTTGTCAACACATTTCAAAGCAGTTGGATGAGTTGCTATGATTGGAAGAAATACATACAAAAATAAGAGGACTTTGGGGTTATATTAATAGAATCAGTTAACTTCCCCTTGAAGTATAAACAATGTTGTAATAAGGAGATTGAACTTAAATTTGGTGAAAAGTATTTACAGACTTCAGTAAGAGAAGCTTTCCTTCCCTTTCTCATCCTTGTCTTTTACCCCAGGCAGATAAGCAATTAAAAAACACCTTCTGTATGCTCAGGACTGTGTGATGCATACAGAATGATGGTCCCTGACATCAACAGGGGAAGAACTAGTTGAATGAACAAGGCAACCACCTAAGAATCAATACTAAACCAGCTAAGGTATTATAATATATAATTAGGGCTAAATCATGTTCAACAGAATGTGTTTTAAAAATGTTCCAATAACATGGAATTATTTAGTGTTGCCTGAGAATACCAAGCTTTTTTCAGGACTATGGAAAGACAATTAAGACTTTCATAGTAATTAAAAGAGTCATAATTATGTGGATTCTATGCCTCCAAACCATACCTTTTTTATTTTCTAGAGAATTAAGTTTAAATACCTTAGCTTGACATCGAAGATATATGGCTAAAGACTTTTTTGGTATAAGGGATGGGAAACTTAACTCAAACTGGCTTGAACAGAAAAGGAAATTCTTTAGGTCGTATAACCAAACAGACTAGGACAGGGTTACTTTTATGTGTGGCTTGCTCTAGAAACTCAGTTTCTTCTAGATCTCAGTGAAGCCTCTTCCTGCATTGTCTCCAGCCTCAGGCTCTACATGATAGCTCTTGACAGCTCCAGGCTGATAGGACCAGTGGGAGAAGAGCAGGTGCTTCCTTCCCAAGAGGCCCAGGAGGTGGCTTATTACCTCTTTTGATTCTGATGGGATCAAATGCCCATCTCTGAACCAATGACTATGGTAGAAGGATGTGATGCTCTGATTGGCCAGACCTCAGTAAATGGCTTTCCTTAGATATCCTCTTGCTGTCCTCAGGAAAGCAAAACAACAGACACCTCAAACACCAGATTTCTCACAGATAGGCCCTGTATCCTCAGCTTCATCTCTTGCTACTTCTTGTTCTGCCCCCAGTGTTTCCATCACAAGGAATTATTTCCAGTTCCCTAAGAAACCCAAGCTCTTTTGAGGATTATGAGTGCATGACTGTGCAGTTCCCACTGCCTGTGATGCCATTTCTTCTCTTCGGAAAAGCTCAATCTCATCATTTAAGACACAGCTCCTGCTTGATCTGAGCTGATGAAGGGTCCTCCAAGAAGCGTGACAAGAATGTCTGTCAAATATTGGCCATAACACCTGCTTCAGTGAAACAGTCAGCTGGTTCCCATCTCCTATGCTAAAGTAGCCATCCCTCTTTCTCTACGTAAGACAGAAAAATCATGTTGATTAATGACACAGTTGGATATACAAACTAATTGAAGAGGTGTGAGGAGCAGGGCTGGGCCTGCGAACAGCATAGTGAGTCACAACAGGGAAGGGCAGTGCCTATGTAGAGCCATTTCAGAAAAGTTTGGATCAGCACGGGGGATGGAGGCACTGGGTGGAAGTCCAGAGTCAAAGAGGCCAGGCTGGGATGAACCAACAAGGACAAATCTGAGATTGAGATGCAGGTAAAATGAGTTAGGTTCTGAAGGGAGTGTGGATATGGAAAGAGGGGCAAGAATATGCAGGTACCAAGGCTCAGACAAAATTGCTCTATGAGAGAAGATTTCTTCAACTGCTTTTCATCCAACAATGGGCGCTATGTTGTATTTTTATCCTCCTAGTCTAAATAATCCTTGGTACAGCTTCTGTTGGAATGTTAAAAATAGTGTGATGTTTGAGTGAGGTGTTGAGATATTTGGAAATAAAAGATGATAGGACTGACTAATCATCAGTATGATTGCAACTCAGAGATTTATACTTGGATCCTTAATTCCAGATTGAAATCATTTTATGTCTGACAGAAAGGAAAACAAGGTAATTCCCACAGACTTCCAGAAGATAAGATATTGATTCTACTTTTCAGTGACTCAAATATAGCTGAAATCACTTTGCACTGGAGGCCATGTGGCTCTTTATGGCCACAAATGATAACATATGTCCTAGAGAGTAGTTTTCTTCCCAGCAGTTATATTTCCAGTACACCCAGGGCCGAGCAAAGCCACAGCTGTAGTTGGCAGACTGAGAGTACGGCTGGTTGTTTGCTTGTCCTTGTAAAATTGAGCGTGACAAGCCAATGAGGAGTGGAGTTGTGCCTGTTGTAAACACATTTAGAATTCAAGGAAAGCAAAGTGTAGATCTGAGAATTTGATTTGTGAAGCTCATAACTATTCATTCATTTCTTAACCATAGTTCGTTAAATTTAACAGTTGTGTGACTCGGAATTCACAGATGACAACTGCAACATATTTTGGGTAATAAATTACTAGCTGCTTTAAGAAACAGAACTGATTTAACAGCGTATTGTGCAGTTGTAATAGAAGCACTAAAATCTGTCTTTCTACCTCCAAGGGGTTTATTTTAAAGATTTAGATTGCAATGATAAACATTCTTTTAATCCTTCACCATGCAAGCAAGTCCACTTTCTGAGGCAGTCATTTACTTGTCTGGTAATAAACAGTAATTTACGTACACAATATCGATTTACATGTACACTTTCTCTCCATGGCAGGGGCAAAATGCTCTTTGATTGCTCTAGTGGAAAGTGCTTTACAATTATCTCATTTCTAAAATAAAAATATTACCTGTATTTAAAAAAATAAATAAAGTTCTTAAAGTTGGAACAGGGCCTGAAATAGTTCTGTTGCAAAGACTAAGTCAGCATCAAAGGATGCTCACTTAACATTTACTCCTTGAGCTAAATACCACAAATGGACATTTTTTAATGACAATTATTGCATCTTTTCATTTGATTTTATTTCTGTCAACAGTGAGTTCTTTTCTTTCCCTCCACAACCCTCTCCTCTTCCCAGAGGTGTCCAGAAAGATCAGCTCACTTTGTCAGCTAAGAGCTGCAGGGAGAAGGAGGACTCCAGTGAAATATAAGCAGCTGTGGCAAGCTAACAACCACATCTGTTAGCCACTGGATAAAATAAGAGTTGGCAAGGACCAGTGTGTCTGAATTGATTTATTTTCTAGTGGGAGGGGTAAACTTCTGCTGATTGACCACTCAGGATCCTAACTAACTTTCTGGCATGGTGTTTACATGATTATGCCATTGGCCTTGAAATGAGAGTGACTTTTAGGGATGCTTCAAAAGGCAATTCTTTCACTCGTTCCTGGAACCTAAGACCCCTACAAAGAAAGCCCGGCCCACCTACTGTCTGCAGTCGTTCTAGGACTTCTGCAAGAGTTACACCCAGGTGTATGACATATGTCCAGGTATATGACAAAGTGATCCGTATGGGAAATCACTTTTACAGTGAGTATGAACAGAGAGCCATAAGCTCAGGAATACAGTAAATATAATATTTATTTATTTTTCAGTTTATAATTTAATTCTCTGTGATACACCATGTTTTGGTGGGTTATAACCACATTCATCCATGGGGCTCTCCCCATGGTGGTTTTGTCAAGGTTCTAGGGGTCAGGATCTCTTCTCTGGCCAGCAGGCACCTATCCCTACACAATCCCAGCCATGTCATCAGGATGCAGATTGGAGGTTTTGGTTTAACACTGGGCACATGAGAAGCCATGTCAAGGCTGGGTGTTCTAGGCCTTGATTCCTTTTGGGTTCTGCTACTTATTGTTGCTGCCAGCCACTGACACATAGATCCTGGTGCTCAAAGGACCACACACTTCTTTTCTCTCCTAGCCTAAATAATCTGTTTTTTGCATTTTTTGTTTATTTCTTATTTTTATTTTGAAGCTGGGTCTTGTTTTGTCACCCAGGCTGGATGCAGTGGTACAATCATAGCTCACTGTAGCCTCAAAGTCCTGGGCTCAAGCCATCCTCCTGCCTCAGCCCCTTAGCCTCCTGATTAACTGGAACTAAAGGCATGTGCCACCATGCTTGGCTAATGTTTTTTTTGGGGGGGCGGTGGGGTTTTTTTTTTGTGTTTTTTTTTTTTTTAAGAACAAATCTAGCTATGTGCCCAGGCTGGTCTCAAACTCCTGGCCTCAAGTGATCCTCCTAACTTGGCCTCCCAAAGTGTTGGGGTTGCAGGCATGAGCCACTGTGCCCTGCTAATAATCTGTTTTTAATCTTGGAAAATATTCTGTTTTATCTGTATTTCTATCCAAAGCTTGCACATAAACTTCTCTTTCTTCTCCCTCTGACCCTGGGGAATTTACTTTTACATTGGGGAAATCCTTCTCTCTCTCAATGTTTTCCTCACAAGTATCCCATCTTCCTGTAACTCATTACTCTCTGTGGAATTTTGCTTCTGGAAACAAAAGCCAAGAAGAGAAGTTTTTGCAGGCCATCTCTATTTCTTTCTCTGAATGGGAAAAAATAGAAAATGTAGAGTGAAAATTATACATTACTGTCACAAAAATTATCTTATTATAGACATACACATACATTCTCAAAGGCATGCCTGGTTAATTTAGTTTTGCACTGGTAAAACAAAGAAAAGACACACTAGACAAAAGGACCTGCAAATCTTATGAGTTGAGTAATTTATGAATCTGTCAGAGTGTCCAATGTAGAAGATGGACTATACTCAGTTTGGTTTAATGTATCAAGGAAGAGAGAGTGAAGAGGAGATCACTTTCCCAGAATTCTTCCAAGGAAACTATAGTCGTCATACTTCCACTTGCAAATTATACTACATTTACGCATATGGTTATATATAATTCAAGGATTTTTATGGTCATCTTTTATTGATTAGCATTAGCTAAATTATCTGCATTAAAATGTTTTTTGTAGAGAACTATATTTACAAACAGAAACAACAGAACTAATGGACATTACCTTGACCTCTAGCAGCACTGGATATGAGTGACCACTCTTTCTGAAACTCTCTTCTCCCCTAGATTCTATAGAAGCACTCTGTCATAGTTCTCCCCCTGCCTTTCTTATCTTACCTTTTTGAAATCCTTCATTAGGTTTTTTCCTTCATCCACATGGAAGTACCTGTCCATTTACAGTTCAAGGCTTCTATTCTTTGTCTTCTGTTCCCCTCCCAGGATAATCTCACCTACTCTCAGAGTTTTAGCCACCAGCAATCTGCTAATGACTCACTCATCCCTGCCCAGATCCCTGCTGGACACCTTCATTTGAATGGTCTATAGCACCTCAAACTCAGTATGTCCAAAGCAGAATGCTTCAACTGCTCTTCCACTAACCTGTATCCCTCTTTCTCTCCCTTTCATAAACTACACAGGTGTAATTTCCATCCCTGCTTCTTAATCTGGACCAACCCACCCAGGTATACAAAATCAGTACCTACACAAGGTAGTTGTTACAGCAGCTCCAGCTTTACTCTCAGCCTCCTGGTTACTGCTCTTGTCCAACTGGTTCAGGGACTCAAGGTTTGACTGCACTGTTTGCTTCTGTCTCTGCTAGTTTAGTCATCTTTGGTCTCCCTTCTTGAACTTCTACTTCCCTTTCAATACTTTCTCTCTCTCTGATGATATTGTCCTATGAGGTCTTGGAAGAAAACTCCCTCAACCACCCATGCTAACTTTTTAGGCTTCCCTCCACTGGTGAAGGATGAGACAAACCCCTACGTTCCAGACTCCTTGAGTCCTCACTTTCCTTCACCTCTTCATACCTAACCACTAAGCTGTCAATGAACATGTCCTGCACTCTCCTTATCAACCCTGCTGATGCTGCCTTAAATTAAGCCCTCATCTTCTCTTCCCTGCATTATTCAAACAGCTTTCTAATGGTCTCCAGTCTCCTATTTTGTTCCTTACCTGGCAGCCAGATTGATTGTTCTAAAACACAGTGTGGGTCCTTCCTTTGCTTAAATCCCATCAGGAAATATCTGCAACCCTGATCTCTCATCAGAAAAAATCCATGAAATGCTTAAAAGACATAGATTTCGGCTTCAACTCCAGAGATCGCAACTCAGTGTGTTTGAGACAGGGCTATGACGTCAGAGCTCCTGGGGTAACTCTGATGTGCAGCCTCCATAGCATGGCCCCCCAGTTCCACTGTGGCATGCTTCTACCCACACATCCATCTCTGTTCCTGCTTCAGCAGAGCTGGAGGATGTCTCTTACCTTTCTGAATCTTAGGATCTACTACAGTGCTTGATGGTCATTGACATTAACTAGACCACTGCATGATGACAGCAAATATTATCAAAGAACCAGAGGTGTTTTTGAGGTCGTTAAGGGCCCTGGAGCTACAGTTTAAAGAATTCTTATGTAACTGTTCACACTATAATTCAACGTATTTGTTTTCTTAATTCCATATTCAGTGCTATTTCTGTAGAGTACTAGACAAAATAATTTCTCACCCTACTTGGTATTTACACCTTTAAAGTATTTATAGATTGCTTTTATATCCTCATGTAGTCATCACTTAACCAAACAGTATGCATTTTACTTTTACACTATTACTTTAGAAATTCATCCCTCCATAAAGTGATAACTTTTCCTGAATTATTCTATTTCTTTATGATTCTTAAATTTAGTATTTCTTCTTTGAATAACTAGATAATGAGCCTGTTGAATATAGCAATTCTGACTTACAATTATGACTTTGCCTTCACTGTTGCCTCTACTGTGATTGACACAGACCTGGGCATAAAATATGGGGAGAGGAGAAAAGAGTGGATCTACCAAGAAGCTGTAGGAACAGAAAGTCCTGATCCCTCTTTCTGTCATTTTTTGGTCCTCCTAAGTAATGTTCCAGCTGTTCATTACTGCTACCGCCAGATGTTTTAGGTATCCGTATTTCTCTGATTGAACTACAAATAAGCTAATTCATTATCCCTCAGTAAGAAAGAAAACCTAGGAGAAAATGGAACACTTGGTATCATTTCACATCTCTGGAACAGGATTGCTCACATTATATAACTTGATGAGAATTTGCCAAAACTCCAAATGATGCTTCTATCAGGCAGTGTAAATTGCCATTCTGGATCTCTATTACAAGAAGTTGTATTTGGCTACAATCCAGTGAAATGTATCAAAATGCAATTTCCAAGGCATTCAGAACTGTACCCTTCATTTGATTCTGTGCATGCCCACATAGGAGCTGAAAAAATATTCATTAAGTTTCTATAACCAAGTGAAATAACTCAGGACCCACTTCAATAAATCCTTGATAACTCATACACACCCTCCCCGCCAATAACCCCCTCAAGCATCCAGTTCTGTTCTGATGGGGAGTAATCCTTGATCCCAGCAATATTGAAAGGCACAGAACACCTAAATTTCAGGCACAGAAAACTGTGATTTGATGCTTGGCATATTAGAAACAAAAAAGCCCTGTCCCCATAGAGGATGTGCATACAGACCAGGCTAGCCTTCAAGAGCTAAGGAACCTGGGAGAATCATTGGCATCCAGTGAGACAAGAAAGAAGAGATGCAGAGAGAAAAGAGTAGGGGACAGTTAAAATAGCAGCTGTGGAAAAATTAAGCTTGTGATCAATGTTGGGATGGATGCTATGGGAAAAACAGAAGAGAGAATAGTTACATTGTCAGAGAGTGGGAGCAAGTGCCATCAGCACATACCTCAGCAACCCTTGGGACCACCTGTGTGTGCTCATTGGCACAGTCAGTGCAGCTCTGCCCTCTGAAGTGCCCCATCCCCGCCCTACAGCATCATGGGAGGAAGCCGCATTGTCTTCCTGTGGCCCATGCCCTCCACACCTGCATTTGTAGCTGTAGCTGCACAGAAGGCAGAGTATACACTTCATAATTGTAAGGGAGAACCAAATCATATCAAGATGAAGTGGCATATAGTTTTTCTCTGTTGAAGAAGGCATGGAAGTATATGGTGCATGTCTTAAAGGTTTCTAAGTTTAAAAACATTTAATATAGACCCTCAACAAGAAAAACAGAACAGAAACACACAAAGTCTCTGATGCAGCTGGGAGACATCTGTAACTCCAAGCTATGAAGAAATGATCATGGAAAACAAATGGATGTGAGAGGATGGTGATGTCAAATACAGATGAATTCATATATTTACAAATGGTTAACCCAGCCCACGAGTATTTTGCCTCTACTTTAATACCTAGCATTTCATCCCCAGGCCGATTGGAACATCATTTTTTCCCACGTCTGATTTTCCATATCATTACATCAAATCTGCCCCTAAAATAAAAATAAATAATTGACTCTTTCTCAATATCAATTAAAGTTGTAGTTCTGTTGGAAGAACCTGTTGATCTAATCTTCTGTAATCTGATCTTGCTGAGGAAACATGAAATGTAGTTTTTGACCTGAGGCTTCCCGAGTGTTTCCCCTCAGGTGTCAGCCTCAAGTTTTCCATTTTAGTTTAATTCTTTTACACCGATAAGATGCTCCTACCATTTAGTTCCCCTCTAGAGCCTTTTCTGTTTGTTTCAGAATGGTAAAAAATTAAGTTTGCATTTCCTTTATACACAAAAGCTCTTCCACGAATTCCTTTCAAGCCAATACATTTATAATAGAACATGCCAGAAAGTGCCACAAAATGTCAATAAGAGGCAATATCACTAGACTTCAGTGACCATTGATTTCATCCTCCTCCTCCTATATTCTTTTCCTATGGTCCTTATATATCAATGTCATGGATTATTTAATCTTCTACCTTGGGTTAACCTTCTTTTAGGTTGCAGAAGATGCTTCTGTCACTCAGGATGTAGAGATAAAAAAAATTTTAACTGCTGAACCCTTGCAGCTTCTTTAATGAGCCTGGCTGATCTTTAACCCAAAAAACTGGTAGTCCATCTGTTGAAGTGGGGCTCACCTCCTGCAAATGGTTGGCTGTCATCACAGAAGGCATTTCAACACCCAGTCTCCATCTGGTCACTGCTGCTTGCTAATCTAAAAAGAGACTCGGGGATGTGGGGGAGAGTGACATTTCCAGTTAACAGTAATTCTTTCTAAAAACTCTCAGTTTCTTTTCACATTTCCTTCCCCTTCTGACACTTCCATTTCCCCTGGAGGACTTTTGGAAAATGAGGTTATCAGTAGAATATGTAGACTATTCATAAGAAAGATATTGTCTTGCTAAACTCCCTCAGCTAGGCAACCTTGGTTTTGTTTTCTGTTTGTTTAGTTTTTTTACCCCTTCTACTCAATTATTGTGGGTTCCAGCCCCAATTATATTTCTAGGTGTGTCACTCATATCTGAAGCACATGTGGTGAAGCAGAGTGATCTCACTAAGCCTGCATCTGACCCACTGCCCATCCTCTCTGGCTGTCTTATCTGTCCTAATAATCAATAAGGAGTAACACATGGAAATTCATGACGCATCTGTCAATTTTGACTAGCATGGATAAAGTTATTGGGTTCCCTACTTCACAGTCATGAACATTTTGGACCTCAGTCTTATAATAGATGAAGGATTATCATCAGTGACACTGCTTTTGCTAACCTAAATCAGGAGAGCACTCTTTCTGTTGTGGTCTCTAATGCAAATGGATGAGGGAAGTTGAAAAGATTGTCTAAAATAACTTATATACAGTCCTGCCTATAAAGAAATGATTCCATCAAGGTCCTCCTTGGGCAGGTAAAGGCTACTCTGAAGCCAGGGAGAGTTTCAGGCATTGTCTGACCGCCTCAACAGGCTATACAGATCATAGTGAATAGAAGTCAAGGCAAGGTTTCTCCTATGATGGATGGTTTCTCCTGAGCCATGCTAGAAAAAAAAACTCTGAACTTCAGGTTTCAGTTCAGTGGTAATTAGTGATGAATTCTGCCAAAAAGACCTTACTTACCATGCACTATTATATTAATTAAGCCTTGAAGTACTCAATCCATGAATCACCACTGCATAATCAATGCTAAAATTTTAAACAAAAATAGCCCTTTCTATTCCACAATGGCTTTGCAAATCTGAGCACTATGACAACTAAAGGAGAAATTGTGAGAAATGTGTACTTAGATTAAAGCTCAGGAAGTCTAACCATGAAAGTCCCAAGGTGCTAAAAATACACTGACACTTAGGGATGAGTGTTGGTTGCCTGACTTTGCAGATCTGAGTTACGAAAGCTGGAGCCCAATTTAGAAGAGTCTGCCTCTTAGAGGTCTTATGGGGCCATGAATGTTTGTCTTTGAACACACAACCACACATTTACTGGATGCTGGAGAAAAATCAATACATTTTCAAATATCATCTGAAAGGTATGTCAGAATAAAACATTTTCCACAAGGTGGCCATCCACTACACAGGGCAGATGTTTGCCATTGTTTTCTGTATCACAAAGACGTTAGAAGGAGGTACTTGCCCAGACATGGGTTCAAATCTTGATTCTTTCATTTATTATTTTTATTATCTTAAGTTTTAGATGATGAATAAAGAGTCAGATGTCAATGGAAGTGAGGAATGTAGATTGATAAAGAATAGCAAAAGTGGGTATGGTGGGCAGAATCATAGTCCCTGAAGATGTCCACAGTCTATTCTTCAGAACCTGTGAATATGTTAGCTTACATGGCAAAAGCAATTTTGCACGTGAGATTAAAGTGAGGACCTTAAGATGAGGAAATGTATTACCCTAGGTTATACAAGTGGGCTCAATCTATTATCATGAGTTCTTAAAATCAGAGAACCTTTCCTGTTGGAGTTCCCAGCCAGAGAGAGATGTGACTGTGCAAGAATGGCCAGAGAGTTGCAACATTACTGGTTTTGAAGATGGAGGAAATTGGCCACAAGTCAAGGAATTAACATGGCCTCTACAAGCTAGAAGAGTGAAAAAAACAAAAACAAAAACAAAAACAAAAACAAAACAGATTTTCCCCTAGGGCCTCCAAAAAGTAATACAACCTGTCAACACCTTGTTTTTAGCCCTGTGAGGCCCGTCAGACATCTGACCTCCAGAACTGTAAGATAATACATTTGTGTTATCTTAAGCAACTAAGTATGTGGTAATTTGTTATGGCAGCAATAGAAAACTAATGAAGTGGGTATTCCATGTGGAGGGAACGGAGAACCCAAAGTTGGAGACAATTCAACCACTCAATTCAGCAAATATTTACTTGGTGTGAGGTCTTTTTCTACAAAGGTGAGAAGATGCTGCTGATTTGAGCCTCTATAAAAACAACTCCAAAGGGTAAAATATAGCAGGCCCCTCAAGAAGTAAATATAGTTGGGTGAAGGATTACCTCTGTTTAGGTCATAAAAGTTAATGCTTAATGGCTTTTTTCCACTTAATATTTTATGCTGACTTTGAAGGAATAGAAGATTTCCAGGCAGATATGGGTGGAAGGAGGGTATTCTGGCTGGAGATATTCAAAGACCCTGGGTTCAGGTCAAGGAAGAAAATAGCCTTGTTGGGTCTGGTTGGGCAGGAAATGAGTTCAGTGGTTCCCAAATGCTGGTCCACAATGAAATCCTCACCAATGTTTTCCTAGAAATGAGAAAAAAACAGAACAATGTAGTGAGTCTTTTAACAAAGCTAGGTTCTTTTCATTTAAATTACTTTCTTTTATCCTGAGATTACGCTCTTTTCCACTTTTTTAGTATAAAAGTTACCTTTATTTAACAAAGTGATGGCATGATCGTTTTTACTGCTGCTGCTCTTGTTGTTGTTATGAAAACATTCTTGCATCATAAAATAAAAAGTTGCCAACCCTATGTTGGTTTTCTTTGTGTGGGTGTGATGGGATGGAGAGAGTTCCTGATGCATGAAATGCAGAAGTCTGGAAGGCAGAGTGTTATAGGAATGGGGGAACTCAACGGAAATAATGAGATCCCGCTGGAAAGTGAGTGGGGAGAGACTTAATGCAATGTTTACTGCCATACTAGGAGTTTGGGCCTTAATCTCTCAACGGTAGAAAGTTAATGAATATACTTGAAAATTCATTCAGTGATGTGCTTTAGGCATTGTGCAAGATACAGTGAAATTATATGCCGTGATATGAGAATGAGATTGCATGGATTCAGCTAAAATCCATGCAGGAAAGTAATTTTAAAAACTATAGTGTTGAGCATGAGATATGGTATTGAAAGTATGGTTGGCAGGGGGACAGAAAAGTCTAGAGCAACAGTTCTCAACCAAAGCTGACTTTGCCCCCCAGGTTACAGGGACATTTGGCAATGGCTGAAAATATTTTTGATTGTCATAACTAGGGATGGGGTGCTCCCAGCATCTAGTGGGTAGAGGCCATTCTATAATGCACAGGACAGTCCCCCACAACAAAGAATTATCTGGCCCCAAATGTCAATAGTGCCAAGGTTGAAGAACACTGGTCTGCAGAAAGTTAATTTCAATATAATAAAATAACACAAAACTGCTGTGCTTTCTGGGGTAGCAAATTGTAATATCAATATAATGTTTGAGGAAGGAAAGAAATGAGCATTTATTGACAATTTTCTATATGTCAGACATTCTCACATATAGTAAGTCATATTTAACCATCACAATGACCCTGAGAGTTAGTTATTATATCCATCTTTCAGGTGGGGAAACTGAGGCTAGGGAAGTTTGTGATAGGCCTACAGTCAGTCAATGGCCAACACCAGATTTGAACCTAGCCCTGTTCAATTTAATCACTCACCAAGGCCAGTCAGTTATCAATTATTCTACTTCTGTGCATCCCCACTTCCACTATCTTAGCTCAAAGCCATTATTATCTGTTGCCTGGGTTACTGAATGCAACAAACTCTACCAGCTTTTTTTCTCATGGTTTCTCCCGGTTGTAGTTAGAGCTTTCTAAAGAGTACTTCTGACTTTTTATCATTTTTCTGCTTAAAACCCAGATTCCAGAAGGAGTATGACAGTTCCTCTACTTCATTAGGCTTGTGCTTATTTTCCATATACACATCCTCCCCATGACACACACACACACACACACACACAGACACACACACACACCCCTGTGGCTAACTCCTTCAGTTCCAAAGGGATAGCTTCTCTGAGGTGTCCTTCCCATGGCTCCGATGGCACCCGGGAATATCCCATCATTGCCTTTACCACCAATTGCATTAGTGGCTCACTGACTTGTCTGTCTCTTTCACTAAAATGTAAATAACTTGGGGTCAAGGACAGTGTGATTCCAGTCTACATCTTCAGTGCTAGGCACAGAGTAGGCACCAAATGACACATGTTGAGTAAGTGACTCCAGCCATCATTGTGTCTGAACAATGAGTTGGATTCAGTATTCCCCAGAAACAGGAAAGCCAGATAAAAGTCCATTTTTTCCCCCTAGGTACAAGGTGATGAGGCTCTCAAGTAAGGTTTTGAAGGAAGGAAAGGAAAGCTGTGAAATATGCTGCAGAAACAAGTCTCTATGGGACTTGTTGACAGATTGGCAATGTGGGAGGATGGAGCAAGATTCCTGGAAAGGATTCTTAAGTGATTAAGTGTATAGCAGCAGGATGCAAAAGTTGCTATAAATGATAATATAGAAACATGCTTCTGTACTGCAAATTCTCAGTAAATGTTGAATGAATAAACTTGAATGATTTTTTCTCTAAATTTGAGAGTCATCTAAATAAAGTCCAGATGATATCTGAAACCCTAAGAATTAATGGGATCCCCTAGGGCCAAAGCCTAACAAGGAAGAGAAAAGAGCCCAGGACCAAGCCCAGGGAAGCCCTAACAATGATAAGTCATTAAAGGAGGAGGACCCTGGGAAGGGGGTGATAAAGCAGATGTAGAAACATAGGAGGAAAACCCTTAAAGTGAGAGCATGCTGTGAGAGCCAGGAGAGGAGGGTATTTGAAACAAGAAGTGGGTATCTCAGTGAAGTGCTGCTGAGAGGCCAAGTAAGATAAAGGTAGAGAAGAGCTTGTTTCACAGGGCTCTCCTTCCTGGCAAGCAGAAGAGCTGGGAGTGTCACCAGGCACTGAGAGAAGCAGAACTGACCGCCAAAACGAGGTGTGGCTTGGGTTTTTGAGGCCTCAGTTCCAGGACCTAGTCCTAAAATTGTTTCCTGGCCCATGAAAGCCTGACCCTAAAAGTGTTTCCATTCCTTGTTTAACTTTGACTTTGTTTCCCTACGCAAGATAAAGCAATATAACTGGTGAAGACCCCTGCACTTGTCTCACTTGTCTCAGTGGTCTTAAGGATCCAGTGAATGGTTTATTTATCATCCTTCAGGGATGGGCCAGTAAGGAGTTCTTTCATCTTCTGATGAATGTAAATAGGTGTGGGGACTGCTATCCAAAAACCCGAGACCTTGTCACAGACCAGGGCTGCTTTTTGAGACTTCCTAAATTAGTCCTATAGAGAATATGCTCTGATACCCAATTCTATTGCTCTACCTTCCCCAAAGTGGGATCTTGGCCAAGAGACCATGAATAGACAAGTCATGGTCCTCAATAAGGCGTCACTGAGATGGGGTGTCTCTTCTCAGACACACCCATCGCAGGTGAGAAGTTGCTAAAACCACCCAGTGCGTTGGAGGAGAGAAAGGACGATTAATGTTGCTTCCTTTTTCATCTACTTTGCCCAGTGCAAGAGCCCTTTAAAAATACCTGGTATTCATTTGATCCAGCAATCCCATTACTGAGTATATACCCAAAGGATTATAAATCATTCTACTATAAAGACACATGCACACGTATGTTTATTGCAGCACTATTTAGAATAGCAAAGACTTGGAACCAACCCAAATGCCCATCAGTGATAGACTGGATAAAGAAAATGTGGCACATAACACCATGGAATACTATGCAGCCATAAAAAGAATGAGTTCATGTCCTTTGCAGAGACAGGGATGAAGCTGGAAACCATCATCCTCAGCAAACTAACACAGGAACAGAAAAACCAAACACCACATGTTCTCACTCATAAGTGGGAGTTGAACAATGAGAACACATAGACACAGGGAGGGGAACATCACACACTGGGGCCTTTCAGGGGGTGAGGGGTCCAAGGGGAGGGAGAGCATTAGGATAAATACCTAATGCATGCGGGGCTTAAAACCTAGATGACAGGTTGATGGGTGCAGCAAACCACCATGGCACACGTATACCTATGTAACAAACCTGCACGTTCTGCACATGTATCCCAGAACTTAAAATAAAACTTTAAAAAAACAAACAAACCTGGTATTAGGAGTTTGCAATTCATTCAGCCCATAAAAGTGAATGCCTGATTTTAATTCTTCTAACTAACCAAGGTGCTATTCAGAGTAAATGGAAATCAGTATAATATATTCCAAATGCTTATGGTCATAAAACCTCACTAATAACTGGATTTTAAGTCCATTTCAGTAATTATTCCAGTGAATTTTAAGATTCAGTTTTTAGTAAATGAAAATAACTCCAATAGTACACTCATATTCTTAGGTTTTGGGGAAAAATTTGTATGGCCCCATACCCATCTCAGGATATAAGCTAACCACTAGCACATGACACTGTGTAACAAGTCGTGATTAGGCAAACGCCCACATGATTATAATTTGCCTTCACAAAGATAAAAATTTAAAACAGTATGGGGTTAGATGCATTTTCATGAGACATCTGTTGTCCTCTCCCTTAGAAATGTAACATTTTCTTCTCCCATTAATCCTGAACCTTGAAGTCATTTCTCTTTCTGTTCTTTCTGGGGCAACCAGGACTTTTCATTGAGCAATGATGGTGAGTGTAGCTCAGCATCAGCGAAGAGATGTCTTCACTAAGACAGAAAGAGTCCATCCCTTAGGTCAGTTCCTCTCCACTCAGCCCTTCATAGTGCATCTCTATATATCTGCAAAGACTTTTTTTAAGAAAAGGGGTGCATTTTTATATGGTAAGTAGAAAATGATTTGGGAAAAAGGGGAAGGTACAATTGTAGAATTCTTCAAAATCACAAGTCCTTTCCCTGCCCCTCACTAGAAACTGAGCTGTTATGAAGCTGACCCCAGAGAAACAAAGAAGTTATCTTTTAGCCTTTTGGAAAAGTATCTGGTTTAATTAAGAACAATGTCATTTGAGTCTCAAATTTAGGATTTCTGGATTAGACGCATTAGATAAAACCTGACAGTTTTTTCCTAAGGATTTATGCCAAACTGGGGACTTACACATCTCATCTTGAATTCAAAGCTTTGTGTCTTTTTCCCTCCTAATATGCTCTCAGATCATTTTTGCCTTTGAATGTTGTCCAATTTCTTATTTGGTTTGATTAGGGCCAACTGACTAACAAGAAAATCATTCCCACTTACATTATTCCTATAAAAGACATGCTTCTCTACAATCACTACCTTAGTATCCTCATATTTCTCTAGCTTTGTTTATGTCACTAAAGACAGAAAGGCCAAATATCAAAATAGACCTCACCACATGGCATCAGCTCAGCATGGCTTCCTGGTTGTTTCACCTCTGAATAGGCTATTCTGGACCTCCTCGCTAATGTCCCCCCCTGCCAATTTCCATCTCCCAAAATCATTCCCAGCTTCCTGCACTCATCTAGTACTGGCCTTCAGGAAATATCCAAATTTGTTACCAGGCAGATTATCTGCATCTTTGCCCTATTTGCTTGAATTACAGTATAAAGAAGGGCTCTGATGCCACAGGCCAGTGTGAAGAAGGACTCTGATCCCACAGGCCAGTGTGAAGAAGGGCTCTGATCCCACAGGGCAGTGTGAAGAGTGTGAAGAAGGGCTTTGATCCCTATGGGCTTTCCTCAAGGTGAGTTCATTTTGACTGACTCCATTAGAGCACTGTGCGATCTAACACCTCCTCTTCAATTGCTATGTGCAACCCCTTGAGATGCTCCTGTGCTGAATGTGAAAGCAGGAACCTAGTATAGCCATTTGCATCCTTCGAACCACCAATTCCTTTCTACCATCCTTCAAAGGCTCCCATAATTGGAGCTCGCTGCTTTAGCAAATCTATTTGAAAAGTTGAAGAGCAAAAAAACTGTTCCATCAGTCTTTGTGGGCCAGCATCCTGCCTCCACCAAGCCTGCTTTCCAGATGGAGCATTGCAAACTGGAACGTGCACAACAGCCAAGCACCTCTCTCTTCTGCAAAGGATAGAGATGCATTTTCCCTTTCTATCTCTGCTTTTGTGAATATGTCCAGACACTAAAATTTAAAGAATTGTTGGCTGCCTATGAGCGCACTGTGAACTAAAGATTTTGCAAAGAATAGTTGCCAAAAAAATGGAGGAAATTTTGGCCTGGTATCAGCAAACTAAATTTTTGTCTCAGAATCTCGTTCCAAACTATTGAGCCATGCTAATGTAATGACATAAATATTTTAACTAACTTTCTGACAAGACTGTATTTAGAGGATCTTTAATGGATGCATGCTCTTTGTACTCTGACTTTGAAAGAAATATCCCAGGGAAACAACCAGAGAATTTGATTTAACACCTCACTTGTAGTTAGTATTTAATCGTATATTCTAGTGGAAATACATGAATCCACAGCAATATATTTAATCTAGCACCTTCAGATCCATTAAACTAATTTATCTTTAAAATTCTCTTGATGTGTAGCCAAGACTCCTTGCCAGCTATTTATTAACCACACATTGTGTGGTGAAGGTTCATAAAGCACTAGATAACAAATGTAACTTTGTGGAGGGAAAAGACAAAAAGACACTCAAAAGAAAGTCAGGTAATGAAACTAATACTTGATATGAAAACTGCTCTCTCAAGGAAGGAGTCCCTCATTGTAATGTGAGTGACAATGTTTCATTCATTGTAGTACAAATTGTTACTATTGCTAATGTTCTTAATATAGCACATTGAATTAAAGAGTCACTGTAGCTGTAGAAAATCATATAGAGAGCTCACCACTTTCAGTAAATTTGGGGATCCTCCCAAGGCTGCGTAACTGAGCTAGGAGAGTTCTTCATTTGTCACTGGAGACCTGGGTCCAAATCCTGGAGACTTGGGCTCAAATGGCCTGCTGTGAGAAAATTACATGACCTTAAACATTACTCCGAGTCAGTTTTCTCTTCTGTAAAATGAGAATAATCATCTGAGCCTACGGTTTACTTTTGTTAATGGGATTTAGGAGAAAATGTAAGGTTTCTGGCACAAATGTTAACAAACTCTTAAGAAATAGTAGCTCAAAATATGTATAATCTATACTAATTAATCATCCTACCTCTAAGTGGAATTTATTTATCTGTCAGTGTAGATAGTTGCATTGGTTACTTCAAAACACTCGAGGGGTAGAGTGTAGTTCTTTTTCAGTAGAGCAGTGTATTCCAGGGGTTGAAATCTGGGCTTGGGACCATGAGAATTATAGCATATGAGTAATCAATAGTGATGTAGTCCAGGGTGATCCTTGAGGTTGCAGTTAATTAATATGAAAGCAGTTTTAATATAAAACTTCAACATAAAAACAGCTTTCGTGCATGTGTATCCTATATAAGTCATGGTTGCTGATGATGGCAGACGCAGACTGGGTTCTCCAACTGTCCAGAGGGCCACGTTTCTGCACCCTACTCTCAGGTTTAGAAAACTTCCAGACAGCACACGAGCCCGCCACTTCATGGCCCTTTCTCATAGCAAAAGGCACGAAAAATAGGAGAATGAAATAGAGATGTATACTCTTCCAAGTTTCAGGGACCAGAGAAGCTTTCAGAAGGAATATTTTGGCCATTCCTACCTCAGTTTTTGTTCACGTCAAATGTGCCTAGTGAAAAGTAATATGATGACCAGCTATAGTTTCAAATTTTTAGAAAATAAAAATCTTTTCATTTGCTCTCACAATAAACATCAGCAAGTACAAGTTAGATCCCAGCTATTGTAAGTCTGGGAAAAAGTGGTATAATAGAACATTTTTCCAACATGCATCTAGGCAAATATGACAATATGCACAGTTAATTAATACTTAAAGATTAAAAGCTGGATACATTTTTAAAGTGTTATTTTATCCTGATCCGTATTTTTGTCTTATGTTTAAACAAAATATGAAGCAAAATGTCTGAAACCAAAATTCTTTAACCATGAAATTTTCTTTCAGATAATGAATGCAGTTTTCCTCTCTGTCTTGATTTCTTGTTTTATTTTAAACGTGTTCTCCAGTTGCATGTGTGTACACAAGCACATAAATAGTTCTGTGTTCAATAAAATGAAAGTAAGAGAAGAAAAGCAACAAATGGAGAGTTCAAGTAAACAGCAATCCATATATATCCTAAACTGTTTTTTTAAAATTTAGGATTTTAAAAATTAAATGGGATAAAGTTACAGTATTTCACCTGTAACATTTTTCTGGAGAAAAACATATTCTTTAAATGCACCACTAAGAATCCCTGTCAAGGAGGGCTATAGCTTGGCCAACCTTGAATTTGTTAGCCAGCCGAGGTGAGTGTCAGGAATGAGGTGCCTACCTCCCCTTTCTGTATCTTTCTATGAAAGAGACACAAAACAATGATCCTTGATCAATCAGGGCACAAGTACTAACAGCCAACTATGAACCAGCCTAGGGAAGATTTGAGGCAACTCAAATCATTGTTCCTGCTTCAAGGACCCTTCAGCCTGGCTTCCTGCACAAAACAATAGGACCACAGCTTGGCACATGTGTTTTAAATGTGTTTTGGTTGAAATGTGTAGCCCTTTAGGGTTTCTTTGGGCAGAATTTCAGTCAGGAAATATTTGGGAGAAATGGACATTACTTCAACTTTGAAGAATCCAGTAGTTGGACTTGTGGAGAAAAGGGACCTCTACAGGTTGAGATGGGAATTTACAAAACTTGAACAGGAAATAAAGAAGGAATCCGGTACGCTGGTAGAGAAAGGAGTAAATAGCAAATATGACTTTAAAAGTAATGGGAAAGTCCAAACTTGGTGCAGTAACCAGGAGGGCTGCTGAAGACTCCAGATCGGGATAGAGACTAAGAGACTAATAGCACATACTTTCTAGTCCTTAATTCTCTCTCTCTGTCTCCATATACATACATCCATATATGTGTGTTCTCACGACAATCTGAGAATATATATATGTGTGTGTATATATATTAATATATGTGTGTATATATATACATCATACATCAGAGCTAGGCACATGGTAAACACTGATTGGGACAAATAATTGTAATTCATTGAAATAGGGCTAGAGGAGTCAGTAGCATATTATTTTTTTGAGCTATGCTCCTTTTGGCACATGCCCTTAACCCGGCGCGCACACACACACACACACACACACACACTTATGTATACACTACAATATAATTTGCTGTGCACTTCTTCTACCCAAATATGTGTTGGATTGGTAGGGACCCACAAGGGATATTTCTATCAAGATTTTGCTTTTATAATTGGCAGATAACAGGGAGGAAGAGATGAGATTAGAGAACAAAAATTATAACAACTTTGAGTAACCTTCTGAAGATGTCCATTACATGAAGAGGAAGCTTTTGCTTAACATCTGTGTTCCTATATCTGTCTTGGGACCTTGATTATTTATAATCCAACTTATTATGTTGGGTGGGCACTGGGGATACACTGATGAGTGACAGGGCCCCTGTGCTCCTGAAGCTTACAGAAGGAGGACAGAGAAGCTAACCAATAAATATGATATGCTAGCTGTAATATCATAGAACTGTAAAAGGTACAGCAGAGGCCAAAGGGAAGGGGCAATTGTATTAGTCAAGACTCTCTAGAGGAACAGAGCCAATAGGATGTGTGTACAGAGGGAGACTGATTTATTTTAAGGAATTGGCTCACACAATTACAGAGGCTGAAAAATCCAAATCTGCAGGATGAGCCAGCAGACAAGAGACCTAGAAAAGAGCCCGTGTTGCAGATTGAACCTAAAAGTGGCCTGCTGCAGAAACCCTTTTTGCTCAGAGAAGGTCAGTCTTTGTTCTACTAAGGCTTCCAAAATATTGGATGATGCTCACCCACATTAGGGATTTGCTTTACTCAAAGTCCACCAATTTAAATAATAATCTCATCCAAGAACACCGTCACAGAAACATCCAGAATAATGCCTAACCAAATACCTGGGCACCATGGCCCAACTAGGTAGACACATAAAGTTAACCAACACAGCAGTCATTTTTGTCCTGGGGAGAGGAATAGAGAGTGAGATGGGGCTGTCAGGTGGTGCAATGATTAGAGGAAATGACAGTTCGAGGGTGAGGAGGAGACTGCAGGCAAGGTGGGAAAGGACACTCTGTCCAAAGGCAACCGTTACATCACGAGTCATCAGAAAAACCACAGAATACATGAGAGGAAAAAGGTGGAAGAGAAGCTGGAAATGTAATCATCGGCCAGAAAATGAAGAGCCTTGATTGCACCACAAAGGGGTTTTGGACTTTCTCCCAAAAGCCATGATGAGTCACTGGAGTTTTCGGCAGCAGAGTATCCCAGTCAATTGTGCATGTGAGGAAGGTCACCCTGACCTCTGTTCTTCCCAACAGCATAAGATTACCAGCTCCATTGGAACCTATGAAAATGATTTGCACTTCTTAGAGAAAATATAGACTAGGGGAACGTAACATCATTTTTATGATTTTAAACAGTGAGAAATTATTCTAGATTTTCCTTTAAAGTTATTTGTGTAAGAAGTTATAGTTGTCCTTGATACTTCTTTTTTTTCAGCCACACACTTCATAAAGAATGAAATCCCTTCAAACAATCTTCTTATCTTCCAAACAGTATGAAAGCCTCTCAAAATTTTCCAGAGCTCTCCTTGCTCTCTCTCTCTCTCTCACCAGGTTATATTTAGCTCAGCTATAGACCTTGACCTTTTCAATAGACTGCGTGACACAATGCGCTAATCGGAACATTTCTTAATAGACTTGAATGAGGTTCATGGTCCCAAACTCATCCTTGTACACACACACACACACACACACACACACACACACTTCACGTTTGGGAGCATTTTATAAAAAAACAACTATTAAGTTGATTCAGGGGAAGGTAGATATTTTATAATTCTGCTAACAAAATGGGTTTTAAATAGGCTTTATTTCTTTGAGCTTAGGGAAAAGAATAGATTTGCATTTCTTCCTTTCTTAGGAAATGTTTCTGTTTGAATAATGTTGGCATGTTTCCAGTTGCTGTAAATCTTACCTTGAATAGCTCTCCCTGGGTTCTCTTTTTCTAGTATGGCTTGGTTTGCAGGCAGGATCTGTATGCAAAGACTGACCTGCAGAGGTGTAGAGTGCGATGTTCTTCTTAGGAACATGAACTCTTCCCTTTTTTTCTGCCCTTCCACCCCTTCCTTGGCTGCCTCTGCTTCTATGGATTGACTTTGAGGTCTCTATCATGTTATCAAGGTATTTTGAACACAGAATAGTTTATTCACAAATGCCTTCACTATATTATTTATTATAGTATTAATAGTAATAATAGTTACAGTGCCGATGACAGATTGGAAAACCAGGCATGCTCTCCTGGCCCTTGGCAACAATGACTCAAAAAGATTAGCCTAAATCTGGCCATCCTACTTAAATTAAAGGTATTGATGATTCTTAGAAATAAGAATAGAAGAAAACTAAATAATTATGGAAATGCTAGATAGTTCTCCCAAGGAAAAGCAGGAAAACAGAGGGAAAGACATCTTTTGAAGCACAGTCTACAAGAGGAGATTCTTATTTTTCAGCAACTTGGCCAGCTGGTCACTTACTTGTTTCATGGTGTGCTCTGCTTATCAGCCATCCTCCTCTCTCTAAAACTCTCAGTGTTGTGGCCTACTGCCTCCAGCCTGCTTCTGTGGAGGACTACCTCAAACCTTGTTGGCCCTTGTTCAGAGAAGTGGCCTGGCTGGGTTTGATTTCATACTTATAGCCACATGCCTTGGGCAAGTTACTTAATCTCTCTGTTCCTTGATTTCCTAATCTGTAAAACCCTGCCTAGACAAGAGCCATAGGTTCTAAAAGCCACTGGAAAGGAGTCCACAGCAGCATCAAAGACGCACCAGGCAGCAATCAAGTGAGCAAGGCATGAGCCACATAACCAAGATGTGCAGAAATAAACACTGGTAGCAAGACCAAGGCCTAGTGACTGGGTTTAGACGTGTCAGCACCATGGACAGCTCAACGCGAGCGGGAATGTAGCCTTTCTAATAAGGAAGGGTTCACTTCCTAACTTATTACTATAGCTATATCCTCCTAATTAATTAGAGCTCAGTGGATTTGCGAGGAGACTAGAGTGTCACCCCTGTTCATGATTGGGCTATTTGACACCTTCTAATGTGCAGAGGCATTGCAAGGGTCCTGTGAGAAGGATTTAGGTTTCCTAGGGGTGGGGTAAAAATGGGAAGGCATCTCTTACTCCCCTCAGAATAATCATCTTTGGGAATCAACATTGCTTTTGAATTAAACAATAGGGATCTGAATCAGGGTTGGAGCTTTAACAGGAATACATTCAGTTCTTGGCCATGTCTAAGATAGTGCGTGTATTAACTGTAATTAATCCCTGTTGTGAAATGTGTATATATGTAAATTTTATAATGGAAATATTTTTAAGTGTAGAGGATTTTTAAGCTTGCTGATTGTAATTTACAGAATCCAGTGAAGAAAATTGCTATCTCCTAATTTTCTTATTTTTAAATCAGGATTTCTTAAATCTGGAAATAGAAAGTAGGAATTAAGCTCATGGGTTCAGGCCCTACTTCTGCCTTTTACTAGTTGTGTGACCCTACTTAACTTCTTCATGTTTCAGTTTTTACTCTTTAAGTGAGGATAGGAGTGGTACATATTTTATAGTATTACTTTAAAGACTGCATGTGCTAATATCCGTAAAGCACTTAGAGTGCTGCCTCATTGATAACATGTATTATGATTATGATTATTTTTTATTATGTTTCTTTGTTGAAAGGTACTCTTCACACCTTCAACTCGGTGTTACTGCAGCTTTCTACCATGTTATTTTGATCTTGAATCTAAAATAAGAATGCAGATCTGGTTTTATAGATGTTTTGCAATATCCTTCCCCAAGAGAGACAACATTTCACATTCTTAGAGTTCACACTCTTTGAATTGAAGCCAGGGTTTGGCCTTCAGATTAATAACTAGGGCAGAAGGCAGCCCACAGCAACTGTACTGTGAGGCACAAAAAAATGCTCTTCTCTGCTGCTTTACCACCGTTCCATTTTAATAAAAATTTTAAAGAGTCTAACTTCCTCAACCTAAATAGAGTTAGGGCCTTCTTTTGTTGCCTAACATGGGAGGAGGGAATGACTTGAACCACTTGTCACCTTTGTAATCTCTAAGCACTTTCCAGAAAAAAAGTTTAACCCTAGCTCTCTTGATTGGATATGAAACTGCCTCTAGGCCCAGTAAGTTTAGGAATATGAACCGAAATTGAAAGCGGTTTAAACTCATCTAGTTCCCATTTCTCTTTTCAGTTGAACTTTTATTTTGCTGTGCCTTACCGATTTACATTGCACTCCTCAGGAGCCTTAAGGCAACTTACAAATTAAAACCACAGAATATTGAGATCACTTCACAACCTACAAATAAGCAAGTCCCCTCTGTTGCCATACTAACATCCCAGCTGTTATTGACATTTCATGCTGAGAAGTAAACACTGAAACTTAATTAGTCCAGACCCAGAGGAATCCTTCTTTTGCAATAACTAGTGTCTGGCTAGACTAGAGGCTCAGGTGTTGACTGTGTGAATGTGAATTATTGTGGATTGTGAAGTCAGAGTCATTCTGATTTATCCCTTCTCTCAGTGATCACTCATGATGTCTCTGTCCCAAAGTGCTTCCCAAGCACATGATACCACAGATTCTTCATGATGTGACTTTTTCCTGGCTGATGACAATTCATCAGTAAAGAATTTCTGATCTTTTGTATACTGCTTTATATTGCCCATCAATATTAAAATGGATCATCCTTGTCTCTTTTATTTTGACAAATAGCTCAATATTTTTGGTGGAAGGGCTGGTTCCTTGTGTTTGCTTGTTTTGCTTTTTTGTGGGTTTTTTCCTTGCATCTTCTTCCTAATCTCAGTTAATTCAACATTCTTGTCTTCATTTAGGAAATGGATTATAATAATATTATAATTATTTTCATTAATATTTATTTTTCTTATGCATTCTAGATGATTTACAAAGTTTATTTGCCATCAAGTTCCACATCTTGCAAGGAAATTAACTGGATTTCTAGCCAACAATCTGATTGGAAGATTCTTGGGATATACTTTGTCCCCTTCAAATAGAGTATTGTATAAACAAATACGAATAAATGTGAATTAATAAATTAGCTCATGCTATAGACTGAATGTGTGAGTCCCCCAAAAATTCATGTTGCTATCCTAATCCCTAATGTGATGGTATTAGGAGATGGGGCCTTTGGAAGGTATATTAGTCAGAATTCCCCAGAGAGGCAGAACTAATAGGATAGATTAGATAGATAGATAGATAGATAGATAGATAGATAGACAGACAGACAGACAGACAGACAGATGATGAGAGGGGATTTGTTAGGGAAATTGGCTCATGCAATTACGAAGGCTGAGAAGTCCCACAATAGGCTGTCTGTAAGCTGGAAGCCCAGAGAAGACAATAATCCAAGTCCAAAAGCCTCAGAACCAGAGAAGCCAGTGGTATAACTCTCAGTCCAACCCTGAAGGCCTGAGAACACAGGGGGGCCACTAGTGAAAGTCCCAGAGTCAGAAGGCTGGAGAACCTGGAGTTCTGATGTTCAAGGGCAAGAGAAGATGGTGTCCCAGCTCCAGGAGAAAGAAAGAGAACAAATTCACCTTTCCTCTGCCTTTTAGTTCTATCCAGGCCCCCAGCTGACTGGATGGTGCCTGCTCACATTGAGGGCTTATCTTCCTTACTCAGTCCACCAACTCACATGCCAATCTCCTCTAGAAACACCCTCACAGACATACCCAGAAATGATGCTTTCCCAGCTATCTAGGTATCCATTAAGCCAGTCAAGTTGACACTTAAAACTAACCATCACAAAAGGTTATTAGGTCATGAGGGTGGAGCCCTCATGAATGGGATTTGTACCCTTATAAAAGAGACCCAAGAGAGCATCTGTATTCGTCCATTTTCACACTGTTTATAAAGACATATCCAAGACTGGGAGGGAAAAGAGGTTTAATAGATACAGTTCCACATGGCTGGGGAGGCCTCACAATCATGGCAGAAGGCAAGGAGGAGCAAGTCACATCTTACATGGATGGCGGCAAGCAAAGAGAGAGATTGTGCAAGAAACCCCCATTTTTAAAACCATCAGATCTCATGAGACTAATTCACTATGATAAGAACAGTGCAGGAAAGACCCACCCCCATAATTCAATCACCTCTCATCGGGTTCCTCCTGCAACATGTGAGAATTGTGGGAGTTACATTTCAAGATGAGATTTGGGTGAGGACACAGCCAAACCATATTATTCCACACCAGGCCCTTCCCAAATCTCATGTCCTCACATTTCAAAACCAATCATGTCTTCTCAACAGTCTCCCAAAGTCTTAACTCATTTCAGCATTAACTGAAAAATCTACAGTCCAACATCTCGTCTGAAACAAGGCGAGTCCCTTCCACCTATGAGCCTGTAAAATCAAAACCACGTTAGTTACTTCCTAGATATAATGGGGGTACATGCATTGGGTAAATACAACCATTCCCAATGGGAGAAATTGGCCAAAATAAAGGGGCTACAGGCCCCGTGCAAGTCCAGAATCCAGCAGGGCAGTCAAATCTTAAAGCTCCAAAATGATCGCCTTTGACTCCATGTCTCACATTCAGATCACGCTGATGCAAGAGGTGGGCTCCCATGGCCTTAGGCAGATCTGCCTCTGTGACTTTTCAGCGTGTAGCCTGCTTCTGGCTGCTTTCATGGGCTGGCATTGAGTGTCTGAGGCTTTTCCAAGCTCATGGTGCAGGCTGTCAGTGGATCTACCATTCTGGGGTCTGGAGGACGTTGGCCCTCTTCACACAGCTCCACTAGGCAGTGCCCCAGTAAGGACTCTGTGGGGGGGATCTGACCCCATATTTCCCTTGGCACTGACCTAGCAGAGGTTCTCCATGAGGGTCCCGCCCTTGCACCAAACTCTGCCTGGGCATCCAGACATTTCCATACATCCTCTGAAATCTAGGCAGAGGTTCCCAAACCTCAATTCTTGACTTCTGTGCACCCGCAGGCTCAACACCACGTGGAAGCTACCAAGGCTTGGAGCTTTCACCCTCTGAAGCAACTTCCCAAGCTGTACCTTGGTCCCTTTTAGTCACTTACAGCTGGAGTGGCTGGGATACAGTCAAGTCCCTAGACTGTATACAGCAGAGGGACCCTGGGCCCAGCCCACAAAACCATTTTTTCCTCCTAAACCTCCACTTCTGTGATGGGAGGGGCTGCTGCAAAGGTTTCTGATATGCCCTGGTGACATTTTCCCCATTGTCTTGTTGATTAACATTTGGTTCCTTGTTACTTATGCAAGTTTCTGCAGCCAGTTTGAATTTCTTCTCAGAAAATGGGATTTTCTTTAATATCACATTGTCAGACAGCAAATTTTTCAAACTTTTATGCTCTGTTTCCCTTTTAAAACTGGATGCCTTTAACAGCACCCAAGTCACATCTTCAATGCTTTGTTGCTTAGAAATTTCTTCCACCAGATACCCTAAATCATCTTTCTCAAGGTTAAAATTCCACAAATCTCTAGGGCAGGGGCAGAATGCCCCAGTCTCTTTGCTAAAACAAAACAAGAGCCACCTTTCCTCCAGTTCCCAACGAGTTCCTCATCTCCATCTGAGACCACTTCAGCCTGAATGTCATTGTCCATATTATTATCAACATGTTGAAAGCCATTCAACAAGTTTCTAGAAAGTTCCAAACTTTCCCACAGTTTTACGGTCTTCTTCTGAGCCCTCCAAACTGTTCCAGTCTCTGTCTTCTACCCAGTTCCAAAGTTGCTTTCACATTTTCAGGTATCTTTTCAGCAACACCCCACTCTACTGGTACCAATTTACTGTGTTAGTCCTTTTTCACACTGTTGATAAAGACATACCCAAAACTGAGAAGAAAAAGAGGTTTAATGGACTTACAGTTCCACATAGCTGGGAAGGCCTCACAATCATGGCGGAAGGCAAGGAGGAGCAAGTTTCTTTGCCTGCTATGGATGGCAGCAGGCAAAGAAAGAGATTATGCAAGGAAACTCCCATTTTTAAAACCATCAGATCTCGTGGGACTCATTCACTATCATGAGAACAGTGCAGGAAAGACCCACCCCCATAATTCAATCATTTCCCATGGGGTTCCTCCCACAGCACATGGGAATTGTGGGAGTTACAATTCAAGATGAGATTTGGGTGGGAATACAGCCAAACCATATCAGCATCCCTGCCTGTTTCACCATGGAAGAACACAGCAAGGAGACTTTAAGCCAGGAAGCAGGCCCTCACCACACACCAAATCTGCCAGCACTTTGACCTTAGACTTCTGAGACTCCAGAACTATGAGAAATAAATTTGTGTGTTTATAAGTCACCCAGCCTGTGATATTCTGTTATAGTAGCCTGAACAGACAAGGACAGCTGGATAAACAGAAATATTAAATTTGCCATTAAATAGTAGCTGAATATTAAGCAAATGGAGTTGCATAAACTGATTTTTCTGCCATAGAAAATACCTAATAACAATAGTAACAGCTACCATTTTTTGGATGCTCATTATGTGCCAGGCATTAGGTTAAATGCTACACATACAATATCTCATTTGATCCTCTCAACAATCCTATGATGTGGCTACTATTATTGTATAAAAAAGAAAACTCAAGAATAGAGTGATCTGATCCAGTAATCCATCCTAGGTCACACACCTGACAGAATCAGGATTTTCACTTATGTTTGTTTCACTTAAAACCTATGCCCATAATACCATGTTATGAGTTCTATTAGCACTGCTTCTACTGAATGATGTTTGGAGGACTGAGTTAGGGTCTTAGCTTTGCTAATCATATCCCAGATGCAGTAATTCTTGATATAGTAATGTACTTTTAGAAAATCCTTCCCTGAATTATAAAATATGCCACTAGGGTAGATAAAACAGCCAGCAGAGGAACTGATGACATTCAATTCTATTTCATTCCATTCAACCAATATTTATTGAGTGCCTGTGATGTGTAAGATCTAAAGCTGGTTATTGCAAAGGATAGCACATATTTGAATAATACTATGAATCCATCTAGATACCTCATATAATCTGATCATCTAAATAAAAGTTAAGTTTTCATATGAGAAAGAAAGGAAACAGGCAGATTTTGATGTAGAGAACTATGTTTTCCTGAATGTCTTTCTGTAGACTCTTTTGGCTGGCAGGCCCATGACTGAGGCAGTTGGATGTGAGTATGCACCCAGTTTGCTTTGGAAGGCAGTGGGAAGTAGCTCAGGATGGGCCCATTGACCTTTTGATAACAGACCACTGCCGGGATCTCTGCTTCTGAAACCTGACAGCGCCACTCCAGAACATCCACCTGGGCTTTCTGTGGGAGAAAAGTGTACCGGGATTCACATGGGGTTGAGAGACTGGGGAGAGGAACACCAAATTCCTCGTAGTGCTAGAATAGAGACTCAGGTGTTGGCCATGTGAATGTGAATTACTCATGCTGACTGCTGCCATCAGCAATGACTCTCCACTAGTGATCATGAAATGTGAGCCAAAAGAAGTCAGTGATGGAATCTTATGAACCTGGAAAGTTAAACAACTTTTTGTGGCCTGCATTGATCTGGAAAGTCATTTTGCAATGGCTTAATTTATCATCAATAGAAAATATAATGAGTTAAAATAGTGAACCAGTAGATTTTAGAAAAGTACAAATAAGTCTTTGAAATCACCTAAGCATTCAAACATATGAGATGACAGATTTACTGAAAAATATTAAGTCCTGTGGAGATAACTTTATTCAGCTCTGTGGCTCATAGATATTTTGAAAGAAATTAAAATCTCTCAGAAAAAATCATAAATTTGAGTCCACCTCCTAATAAGAAACTTCTGTGCTTTAAATAATACATTTAAGATGCTAATGTATGAGATAAAATGTTGCTATTTATTTGAGCATTCTTCAAAAAGCTGTATTTAAGAATCAGGACTAATCTGGTCTATTAGTTAAATTGGTCAACATTTCCAAAACAGTTTTGTTCAGCAGACACAAGGGGAAACTGTGTTAAGAGAGAAGAGAAAAAAAAGAAAGAGAAGAGAAGGAATTGACAGGAAATTGAGGAAGAGAAATGAAAGCTGTTTGAATGTTTAAATCCTAGGAAAATACTAACTTAAAATACAGATTACTTATGGCCTCGTACTTCAATGAAAACCATTCAACAAATGTATGCATTTCCTCTTACTGGATAACAGCCTTTTTTTCTAATTTCTCAAGTTTCCCTGCACTTGCATAAGTGGCCCCACACTTTACCTTCCTATTTATCTATCTATCTATCTATCTATCTATCTATCTATCTATCTACCTACCTACCTACCTACCTATCTGTCTGTCTATCATTCCCAACAATTTTGCCATATGACCTATCACTCCAAATATTCAATTAGTCAACAGAAACTCTTGGCTCCCATCCTGGAGCAACCATTGTTAAGTGATGACTGTTTGTGATTATATGTGACAGAGCCAACAAGTATGATGTACTGTTAAGGCCCATGGCCAGCCATTCACCAGAGGGAAAAGGCATTTTCAACCAGAAGAGCCAACTAGAGGTAGGAACTGGGAGGAAAGCCCTAATCAATTTTGTGACTCAGAACTCACCTTCTCATGGCTGGGCATCATGGCTCATACCTGTAATTCCAGCACTTTAGGAGGTCGGGGTGGGAGGCTTTTGGGCCCAGGAGTTCAAGACCGGTATGGGCAACATAGTCAGAACTCGACTCTACAAAAATAAAACCAAAAAAATTAGCCTGGCATGGTGGCCTGCACCTGTAGTCCTAGCTACTCAGGAGGCTGAGGTAAGAAGATTGCTTGAGCCCAGGAGGATGAGGCTGCAGTGAGTCGTAATCACATCGCTGCACGCCAGCCTGTGTGACAGAGCAAGACCCTGTCTCTCCAAAACAAAAACTCACCTTCTTCCTACACATCTCACCCTCAGCATCCACATCTGGAAATAAAAATACCCTGACCTCTTATGACAAGTCATTTTATTCATGTTTACGAAATGAGTTGAAAATGAAAAATATTTATACAAGGGCCTCCAGGGTTTTTTTAATATTAAAGAAAAAATGATGGGTTTTCACATCCACAGAACCAAAGATGGCTCATGGTATTAAAACGAGATGTTAGAAGGCCGTACCATGAGCCTGACCCTTGTTCTGATCTCTTTCCCACTAGTCAGTTGACACCCCTAGGTGTCATACCTTTCTTTCTCAATGATGAAACTGGGCCAGTTTTGCACCCTATTCAATGAGAATTAATTCATATTTTAAAGTATTTTATGAAAACTCTAAGGAAATACTACACAAGATTGAGCTAGCCCCCTTTTGTGCCATTCATTTCTCTGTTTATTCAAGCACCAAAGGAAAATACTATTTCTCAAATGTAATTCCCCATTTCAAATCTAGGTTGCATGAGGTATTTCATAAGAATAAAATGGTATAATCTGTCAAGAAAAACTAAAAATTATCCTTGGCTTTGTTAGAGTTTCTCTTCTTAATGTATTTGTGGCTCATTTCTCACTCTTGTGTCAGCCTCGCTTGATAACTATTGTAATTTTTGGCAAACTTGGCTTCATTTGCAAAGCTTCTTCCAGAACAGCTATATATTTTCCATAGCTTGAATACAAAATAGAGTCAGCTTTATATCAAACTAAGTGTTTAGATGGCATTGTCTTTCACTTAACTTTTGCAAAAACAAAGTTTCCAATGTGATTCCTAGTGATTGAGAAATCACTCATATTTTTAAAAATTTCATTTCCTTTACTAATGAATTACATGATTTTGTCTCAATAATTATATTCAAAAGAACACACATGCCATGGGGCAGTGTCTAATCATAGAGTCATTTTAGGCCTCCTAGATACATTGGTCATTCTCAGAAGATGCTACTCGCTTGACGGAGACTTCTTCAGGAGGTGTCAAGGCAGCTTTCATTCACTTTGGATATACCTATGTGTTTAGGGAGATATGGATGTTTTTATATTCTTTTCTTTGAATGTACTGACATCCCCAAAGCTGGTGCACTGACCCAACTGTAGCATCAGGTGAGCACCTGGACGAGCTCTCAGGTCAAATCCAATGGATGACTAGGATGAAGGCGTTCCTCTAGTCACAAGGTATGTTTATCCGTTCCCTTTTTGGCAACATTCTAGACTCACTTTAGTCAGTCTAAGAAAACTGTCTTGTCAGAGACACCATCCACAATGAAGAAAATGATGACTAGGGCTGGTATTGAGGAAAGGGGACTTCTTTCCTTTCAGCTTGCTCATGATGTACCCAAGGACTTAGTTCAGGCTTGCACCTGCTCTGGTTGATCCTTGCCTCCTTCAGTAAAAGGAAAAACCCTCAGCATGGACACAGTACTACTGAAGAACTAATGGTCATACTGCCTGCATTGACCTGTGGACCCTCCCACCTCTGCTATAACTGAGATACTCTTTCTCCCATCTCTCTGAGCCCTAGTCCCCAATGTATGTCTACTGCTCTCTCAGTCAAGTTTCGGGACACCAACTATGGCTACCCAAGTGCTGTGCTTTTCCATGCTGTAGGTTCAAAGATGTCAGAGCTGGAAGGAGTTCAAGAGAATGAGTCTAATTCCCTTCTTTATATTACCCTCCTCTTCAGTTCCACACCTCTCCTATGGACTCCTAAGGAATCCTGGAGACCAAGAGTTTCTAATAGGATTCTTAACAGGTTTGTACCTGAGAATCACCTGGGGAGAATTTTCAAAATTTTCAAATTCAGACTCTATAAAGAGTAACTGACTTGGTAGATACGGAGGTGAGACTCCCAAGGTGATTCTGATGGGCAATCCTAGTTAAGCTTCTAATGCTATGTGGCACTTTATGTCTTGTGCTAAAGGTACTTGTGTTTTGCTCATCTTCCTCACCAAATTATCGGCCCCTTGAAGGCAGGGACCAAGTTCTGTTCTTCCTGAATCTTAGTACTTATATTATGGTACATACTCAGTATTTGTAGAAGAGATGGGAAATTCTTCCACTGAGAAAACCATGACGGGTAAATGTTAAATAACTTAGCCAAGGCCACATAATGAATTTGTTGCATAGCTAATACTAGGTCTTGGATCATCTTACTTCCAGTCTACTGTTCTTTCCATTATTCCAGAAAGTCCAATCTAGCCTTACCTTCTAACCTACTGGTATCTGTACAGCCTCCCTCTGGTGGAACCTAACTCCTGATTGCACCCTATATGCTGTGCTGAGAATCATACTGCCCATCTGTCAGCTCTGTTTTCCAGTTGTCTCTGTCCTCCTACTACCCATGACATGGTGCAGAGTGTATTCTCCCAAAAAACTCACTGGTGGTGCCCCTACAGAGGTCAGAGAAACCAGAATTCATCTCCTAAAGCATTGTAAAACAATGCCCAGTTCTTCAGGTTGCCATTAGATTTCCCATCACTGGGCTTCTTTGGGATGTAGAATAGCAGAATGTTTTGGTGAAATATTAAAGCATGTATTTAATTATATGAAAGAGAAAGGCTAACATAATTATGTTTGAACAAAAGCAAAATAAGGTCTCCCAAATAATTAATAAATGTGGTGATTGGTCTTCCTTAGGGATTCAAAAACCTCTAACGCTGCTTATTACATTTTTTTCAACTCATCTTTGGTGCTGTGGCTATGGATAGATGGACAACTATAGGCAATATAGTGATTGAAGAACAGAGAATTGGAAAGTGAAATCTTCCTGTATCTTTATCTTCTTCCCTTTGGCCATGGTGTCTCTTATGTTTATCTCTAGTTTAGCACCCATTACAATATGCAATAAGTATTTGTTTTTATGACTGTGTCCCATTAAGACTCCAGGTAACATGAGGGCAGGGAAATGTATTAGTCATCTTTGTATCACCAGCATCTAGCTGATACTCAATAAATACATTTAAATGAATGAATGGCATTTGACCTGCAAACTACAAATAAATATTCTCACTCATGGCAAACATAGAAAGAATTGCACACGGTTGTATATACCTTGTCATTCAGTGATCTCTCTTTTTTGAGGGGAGGGGTAAAAATAATTTTTATTGTGCATATTTGAGATTTACAACACTATGTTATGGGATACCTATAGACAGTAAAATGTTTACTATAGTAAAATAGATTAGCATAGTCATCATGTCGCATAATTACTTTTTTTCAATGATCTCTTAATAAAGTTGTAAGTAAAATATTCTTAATGATGGCTAATATTTATTATATGCTGGGCACAATGTTCAGTGGTGGCTATTGTGTCATTTAATTCTGACAGCAAGCCCTATAAGGTGGATTCTACTGATTCCCTGTTGTATAGAACATAAAACTGGGGATTTACTAAGGCTGAGTAACTCGCCCCAGGTCAGGTAACCTGTGAACAATGGAAATAAGATCCAAACCCAACTCTGTTTGACACCAGAGGCTATATGCTCAACCACTATGCCATACTATCCTCTCTCCACAATGACTAAAATTTCCTCATTATCTTCAAGAATAATCTTAAGCTCATGAGAAGCATAAATATTTGCTATAACAGAGACATGATTCATTGTGTTTTAAAGCATTAGAGTCTTGTGCAAAAATGCTAATTTCTCTTAAATACATTTGCTCTTACATTTTTTAAAGTGCTGGCTTAAATTAGACTGTTTTTGTGTTATGAAAGCTATACTTCGTATGAGCCATTGGAAAATTGTGGGGTGAATGAAATTTGGTATTACAGAGTAAATGTCCAGTCAATATTGATTGATTAATCGAAGCCTCCCCATTTCCACCTTTTGCCTGCTCTTGTTAGCCCTGGCACATGCTCGGCAGTTAGCATTGCTCCCACCCCTCCTGGTGGCACCACACTTTGGCTAACTGTGGCTCATGTGTCAGCTTTTCCTTGGGTGACTTTCAGATATGAGGGTTCTTCACCCCAAAGAACGACTTTCAATAGTGGAATTTCAGGAGCTCCACTCTTTATGTACTCAGTGACATTATTGTCTACTAACCATAGATAGACCTGGATTCAATCAGAACTTAGACTTGATGGCATGATTTGCACATGTCTATTATGTCATAACGCAAAAATAATGGAGCAATTTTCTTGAACTTCAGTCTCCCTGAGAAATGGACAGATTCTCTATCTGAAGCAAACCTTTTTCCAGTACCTGTCCCTGTTTGTCTTAGAATAAATGCCTAGCAGCTGTCTCTGCTATCATCAGTGTCCATCCACCACGAGATTGTTCTTTTTCTAACTTTTATTTTAGGTTTGGGGGTACATGTGAAAGTTTGTTACATAGGTAAACTCATGTCACGGGGGTTTGTTGTACAGATTATTTCATCACTCAGGAATTAAGCCCAGTACCCAACAGTTATCTTTTCTGCTCTTCTCCCCAATAGATTGTTCTTAATAAGTTCTATGCTGCTTTCTTATGCGCTCCTAAATGTAAATTTATACCCTACTTAAATAATCCTGCTTTCCCATCTAATAATCATTCTGGAATATTGGCTGTTATTATCTTGTAAAGACTCAGACATTTTCATATTACTCAAACATCCTGCCCTTAGTGTTCACCTGGTAAAAAGAGCTTTTTTGGAGAACCCAGCAAATGTGAGTCAGAATAGCATCTGAATTAAATGTTAATTTGATTATATTTCACACTCTGCTTAAATTCACCTTGCCTCGGTGTTAAAAACCTCTTATAAACCCTTTCATCAACTTTACCCTAAATGGATTATGATGTTAGTAATTCATACTTCTTATTTTTACATGATGCCCTGAAGTATCTACTTTAGACTGTAAAATGAAAAGGCCATGAAAAAATTAAAAACTTATCATTTCTTTCAGTCAAGAGACCATAAATTATTCCTTCATTAAACCAAACTCTTTCCTCAGTCTTCAGGGTTTTTTTTTTCAATTTTCAAAGAGCTTCAATAATCAGTGGCAAAGGATGAGGTGCAGGATAGAGTTCTGTGTTTTAGCACAAATCACAGCATCTTCTGTTCAGAAGGAGCCTTAACACCCCTCCTTTCTCCAGCTTTTCTTCCTCACCATGCAGCCATCTCATCCTTGAAGTTCCTGGCAAGTGACATCCAAGCCTTTTCTGGACAAAATACTGAAAAGCAGCTCACTTCTTTGAATGATGCCAAATCCACTGATGGGTCGGATTATATGAAAAATGCTCTTTGGATGGAGACAAAAACCTGCTTCCCTGTTACGTTCACTGATTAACCTGAATTCTGCCTCAGAAGAAGCGTCACACATATTTCATTCCTTTTTTCTCTCCTGCCGTTGTAGCCCTGTAGGTATTTGGAGACAACCAAGTCTTCGCAAGGCTAAACCTTCTCACTATTTTCATTCTCCCAAGAATCCCTCAGAGGACAGAGGATAGGGTTCAAAATATTTGGCATCTTGATGATTCTCTGGATGCATTCCATTTTGGCAAAATCTTTCTAAAATTTATGTAAACACACGCACACTTTTTCTTATTTTTAAGTATGTAAATTAGAATATAAAAACCTTCTGAAATCTTCCCCCTTTCCTCCCAGAGTTAACCACCCTGAGCCATTTGGTGGCTATTCTTCTGGTTGTCAGTCTGTTTTAAAGGGCAGATTTTAAGTGAACTATTTTGTTCTTTTCAAAAGATATATCCTCTGACTTTGAAGAAACAAATGTGCCAGATCAAAAAGTGGTGGTGTTTGCAAGTATTTTCCACACAGATTTGAATCTATTTGTGTTGGTGCAAAAGTTATTGTGATTTTTGCCATTGTGTATAGTGGCAAAAACTGCAGTTACTTTTGCACCAACCTAATATATTATGTTATAAAAGACAAAAGCTCTTAAAAGAACATGCAACTATAATTTTAGGCTCATCTATGGTTAGCCTTTTGGAGATGTGGCTTTAGAGCAAGAGAGAAATGTGAATTTAGGTGAGGTAAATGATCAAGTCTGTTTTAGTTCAAAAGAATTAGTATTCTAGTAGGGAGGAGGAAGAATTTTATGGATTTATGGACATAATTTTATGGCTTTAAGGACTTTAAGCCTTTTGGGAGGTTTTCTTTTATTCAAGCAGTGGGAACATTCGTAATAATAGTCAACAATTTTTATATAACCCAATTTTATAGAACTACATCTATTTCTTTTTGAAAAATGCAATCTACTATGTTGTATATCTGCTTAATGATTTTGGAAAAGAGCAAAAGGTTCTATATTACTCTATTAGCTATCTCAAAAATGCTCTGCTTTCAAGGGTTAATCTTCTATAGGGACTAAAGTAGATCAGTGTTTTCCTAAGTCTGTAATTTCACTGCTGAGTAGACATTTTAGGGTCCACATTGAATAATACTGAATCATAAATGAGAAAGGCATTTCCTCCTCAATTATTTTACAATCCTGCTAAAACAGAAAAAGAGTCTCAAGTTGATGCTAATATGTCTTAAACACCTCTCTAACATTAACCAGTTCCCTTTTAAATAGAAAGAGCAGGTCTAAAAGGATAGCTTTTGATTGACCACTAAATTTAACTAGAATTAAATAGGATTGTTCCATTTTCATTTATATTAACAATCTCTTTTTACTTCTGGCAATTGATATCCATTTTTCATTAAAGGTAATATAGGAAGTTTCCTTTCAATCAATTCATTTGGGGAGGGAAAATGAGTTGATTTAAAGACAAATGTTGGCCAGGCATAGTGGCTCACACCTGTAATCCCTGCACTTTGGGAGGCTGAGGCGGGCGGATCACCTGAGGTCAGGACTTTGAGACCAGCCTGGCCAACATGGTGAAACCCTGTCTCTATTAAAAATACAAAAATTAGCCAGTGTGGTGGCAGGCATCTGTAATCCTAGCTACTGGGGAGGCTGAGGCACGAGAATCACTTGAACCTGGGAGGCGGAGGTTGCAGTGAGCCGAGATCACACCACTGCACTCCAGTCTGGGTGACAGAGTGAGACTCCATCTCAAAAAAAGAAAGAAAAAGAAAAAGAAAAAGAAAAAAGAAAAAAAGAAAAGACAAATATTAAGTAAACAATGCAAAGGTAGTGAATGGCTATTAAATGGTATAGGAATGAACTTAGGAAACTTGAGATATAAATGAAATACCAACTAGTGTGAGATCATTTTCCCACTGGAGTTATTTTGCTCCCTTTGGAATTATTTTGTCACCTCTGTTCACAGCTACCTTCACACCTACATCAGTCACTGCAATGGCTCTTTCCTCCTAACACCAGGGCCTGCGTAAAGGTTAGGAGATGCATGTTACTGTTTTGGTCTTCCTTCAACCAGCTCACCTCAGTGGCCAGTCATGATAAACAGGTGGTTAGTGAGAGACAGTCCCCTCTTCTCTCAACAGTATAATTTATTCTGGTCACAATGCTTTGCTTTGCACACTGTATATTGTATGTTCCTTATCCCGTTATGAATTCACCATCTAAGCTTTCTCCTTTGTCTTTGTTAAAAAGGAATAGTATTCCACTTAATTTTGGTGTCAGTGAGGATGACATCCATACACAAAAGAGCACAAATTGAAAGAGGCAGAGTGGAATGATTGACATTTGGAATAGGAGATTATTGCGTTGCAGCTTGGAAATATTTACTGCTAAGTCAGATCTCTTGATTGTGTGCAAGCAATACAAGTGGACTCAAGAATTAGGTAATTATGAAAAAGCCTGACAAAATTAAGAAATTATAGAAATTCCCTAGGTGTCATATCAAGTGAATTTTTCAATTATATTTGCCACTCATGATTGTCAACCAGAGAAAGTCCAACGAATAGAGATGGTCTAATTGTCTACTCAGAACACCACTGCTTCAACTCTCACTGAAAAGGAATATGTCACATCAGTCCACCAGCATGTGCCTGCATTCACTTAAGTTCTATGAAGGGGGCAGGGACAGGGACAGGAACAAGCTCTGCTGGATAAGTAACATAAAAGTCCTACAATATCATTAATGGATTACTAATTTTTAGAGAAGTAAAATAGAGGGGCTTATTCAGAAAGCCCTTTAAAGGACTTTACATTTTTGAAGTAAGAGTTTTGGCAAATGCTAAATCTATGAAAGACTGCTCAAAGGAAATAGCAGCTTTCAGATTTCCTAATCCTATTGGAGTCTTTAGGGGAAAGGAAAGAGGAATTAGTGAGATGTCCTCTAGAAAATACAATTTTTAAAATGTTATGAAAATGTGAGAATGGCAAACATGGATATTGTCAAAATTCATCTATATTATACATTTTTTATAAACAGAAACCTAACTACCTACTCTAAAATTATATATAAGGTATCTTTTTGACATTATAAGTTGTATTTTATTTAAGAATTTATGTATTTGCTTATTTGAGATTTTTTCCCCCAATCCCGTGCACCCTTAGGGTTTTGATACTGGCAATATTTTGTAGATATTACTGTTATGAAAGAAGAAAAGGGAGAATTGGAGTTAAAGAAGAGTGACAATAAAACACTAGATGGAAAATATGACACTCCGTGTATGCAGATCCTGGAGAAAGGACAAAAAAGGGTACCCTGTACATTTTAAGTAAAATATAATCCATGAGAGTTTCACTAGACAATGGTAACTGCTTTTGATGAATAAGTAATTCATTAATCATTATAAATGTCTAATGGCTATAATAAATGACTTAAGCATACTTTTGTTTCTGAGTAAATGGAAATGGAACACAAATAACAGAAGACTAAGGGGTTAAGAATATTTTGCAAATGACTGACTATTTCAATGTGAATGTTGGAAGGAGTCTAAGCGGGAATCCCAGTTTCTCCATTTTGCCTGACCCAATTAACCACCGAACCAGAGCTAGATATCAAGACCCCTGGTTTTCCAACTATTTCTGTTTCCACTGTACCATTTTCTCATCTCCCTTGCTTCTCAGAATTCTCTTCAAGGGTTTTCATTAAGTATCTGACATGCCTCTACTTACTTTGAGAAGAATCAACCTTGAAAATAAATTTTGAGCTTACCTTATTTATAGAATATAATAGAAATTGAGTATAAGGACCTAGACAATTCTGACCATAAAATTCACAAAAAGTGTTATATGCAATTTTCATATATTATTGGCAAATACACCTATTTTTAATATGTGCAAAATGAATGAGAACAGCTGATAGTGCCCGAAGAGATCTAAAAAAAAAAAAGAAAAAACAGAAACAAGCAACCTGCCCAGAGAGTCCCTGTGGTGTGCTTCTTTGTGTTACTATTTATTTATTTATTTGTTTGTTTGTTTATTTATTTATTTATTGAGACGGAGTCTCACTCTGTTACCCAGGCTACAGTGCAGTGGCTCAATCACCGCTCACTGCAACCTCCGCCTCCCTGGGCTCAGGTGATCCTCCCACCTTAGCCTCCCAAAGTGCTGGGATTACAGGCATGAACCACTGTGTCTGACCACGTTGCCCTCTAAATATTAAGAAGCCTACTTTCCTCCTACCTGCAAATGTCATTCCTGCAAGCAGTGTCACCAGAACTTTCATATAGAAGGGGCTTCAGGGAGGTAATCTTTTTGGAAAGGGCAGCTAAGGAATTTGTCTTGTATTCCTAGCTCTTCCATCCGTTTAATATGTCAAAGAACCAAATCTTTATATCCTCAGAACTGCAGTGCCTAATATACATATGATATTCCTGAATCAATGAATGATTTTATAGAATGATAAGAAGAATACAATGAGAATAAAACCCTGGGGTGAAATTCACATTTGAGGAGCAAGCACAGAAAGAAGATCCAAGAAAAAAAATAGAAAAAAGAATGGTTTAAAAGATCTATGGACTCAGGTAAACCAGGAGACCATAGGGTCATGAAAGCTAAGGAAGTAAAGAGTTTGAGAAAGGAAAACATCATCACTGGTTTGAAGTTCAGCAGAGAAGTTAAGGACCAAAGGGTGTTCATTAGATTTTGTAAGCCAAATGCAGGAGGACTTTTATTAAATTGGGGAAGGGAACAGTTGAAAATCAGGACTGCAAACACACTGTTTATAGTTAGATTGTAGGTTCATTTTGAGCGAAGGGAACTGGTGGTGATTATAAGTTGACTCAAGTACCCTCAAAACCCCTTCAAGCCACTGCTTGGCATTGCTATTAGTTCTTAACCTTCCAGACTATCTGAACAAAGAGTAGATTCATCTACCTTAGTACCATAGTGAACACAGATCTTCCTCCCAGGGCCGACCTACTGATCCTCTGTCCTATTCGAGAGAGTTGGGTTTTTTGTTGTTGTTGTTTTGTTTTTTGCCATGACATACACTGTTTCATGGACCCTGTAGCCCCCAGCGCCCTTCAGTCAGTAGTCTTATACCTTGACCTACAGGCCCCTCGAGAAACAAACAAGTTATGGCCATAAAGAAATCCTGGGCTATGTTATAAAAAGGAAAGTGTTACTGCCCAGATTCCAAAAGCCATCAGTCTTGTCTGCCATTGCTTCCTGGGGGTCTTTATGTATGTGGTTATCTCCCTTACAGTCTCTCATTGGGTCCTTGTCCACAATGAATCTGTTGCCAGAGTTTATCTTCTGACCTTTCTTGGGCCTTGGGCTCTAGCTCCATTCTTCTTTTAAATCAGTTACCTTCCAATGACTTTCACTCTTATAAGGCACTTCAAAAACAGCAGAATCTGATAGCCTCATCTTTCTTGTATTTCATGAAAAGGATCCAGCATTTCACTGACTGATTCACTCAATACACATTTACTGAACATCAAACATAAATCAGGCACTGCAGTTCTAAGGATATAAAGACTTGGTTCTTGCCCTCAAGAGAGGGACATATTAAACGGATGGGAGAGCTAGACATATTAACTGGGTAATCAAAAACAGTGCACTCAAGGAGAGGCACAAACCTTAGCAATAGGGGTGTGCAGAGAAGCAGGCGAGGGCATGGGAGAATGTCAGAAAAAGCTTCCTAGAAAAAGTTACTCTTAACCTAATTCTGAAAGAATAAGTAAGCATGAAGTAGTGACTAGAGAGAAAGATATCCAACAGGAGGAACAGTGTTAAGGCTTGGATGCAAGAATCAGCACAGTATATATAAAAGAATTTCAAATAGTTCAGCATTTGTGAACATAAAGTGTTAAGAAAGTGAGTGGCTAGGCAGTCACTGAAGAGTTTTAAGCATGGAAGTAACATCAGACTTATGGTCTAGAAAGATCAGTCTGACTAAAGTATGGAGAATGGATTGAGTTATACAAAGCTGAAAGGAAGAAGATAAATAAGGGGGTTGTGGCTATAATCTAAAAATAAATAAATAAAAAGGTTTCGAGCACCTGAACTAGAACTGGGAGAAGATAAATTGCAGAGCTACATAAGAATCAAAATAATCAAGGACTTTGTGATTACTTGTCCCTGGGGTATATGAGTAAGAGGCAAGAGTCAAATTAGGATTAGGCTTCTAGTGTGAGGATTGGGTGGATGGTGATATCTCCAACTGGAGCAGACATTAAAGAAAGGAAAGCTGGTACCAGTACCATGCTGTTTTGGTTACTGTAGCCTTGTAGTATAGTTTGACTGGATTAAGAAAATGTGGCACATATACACCATGGAATACTATGCAGCCATAAAAAAGGATGAGTTTGTGTCCTTTGTAGGGACATGGATGCAGCTGGAAACCATCATTCTCAGCAAACTATCACAAGAACAGAAAACCAAACACCGCATGTTCTCACTCATAGGTGGGAACTGAACAATGAGATCACTTGGACTTGGGAAGGGGAACATGACACACCGGGGCCTATCACGGGGAGGGGGGAGGGGGGAGGGATTGCGTTGGGAGTTATACCTGATGTAAATGACGAGTTGATGGGTGCTGACGAGTTGATGGGTGCAGCACGCCAACATGGCACAGGTATACATATGTAACAAACCTGCACGTTATCCACATGTACCCTAGAACTTAAAGTATAATTTAAAAAAAAAAAAAAGAAAGGAAAGCTGGTTTAGAGGAAGGTAAGTGAGTTTAGTTTTGACTGTGGAATATTCAAATACAGAAGTGCAGCACACAATTAGAAATATACAAAAGTTAAATACTAGTAAAACATTTGAGTGAATGAGATCACCTAGGGAGATTTTATAGAATGGTGAGAAGAGTACAATGAGAATAAAACCCTGGGGACAATTCACATTTGAGGAGTAAGCACAGAAGGAAGATCCAGGAAAAAAAAAAAAAAACTGGAAAACAAATGGTTTAAAGAGGACTCAGGAAAACCAGGAGACCATAGGATCATGAGAGTCCAGGAAGGAAAGAGTTTGAGAAAGGAAAACATCATCACCAGTTTGAAGTTCAACCAAGAGGTTAAGGACCAAAGGGTGTTCATTAGATTTTGTAAGCCAAATGCAGGATGATTTTTATTAAATTGGGAAGGGGGACAGGTGAAAATCAGATTGCAATGGGCAGAATCTATATGAATGGGTGGAAGAGGTAAGGGTGTATTTGAGAATTTGGTTGAAAAGGGAAAAGAAAGAGGGATCATAACTACAAGGAAACAGAACCAATGGAGAGAAAAGAGTCAGAAGAATGCTAATGATTGACAATATAGAAATGCAATTGGGGATGGCAGATAAAATATGGATGTATAGTTTACTGGAGAAGATATGGTCAAGAGCACAGATGGAGGACTGGACTTAATCCATTTAATCCCCTGAAGATGAGTTGAATGTAAGTAAGTTTGGGGGATAGTAGAGGAATCAAAAACAGGAAATTGCATAAGCTCATGCCCCTTGTGAGATGAATCTGAGATTCTAATTGAGGGGAAAGAGGGAGGGACTTCCCTGAAGACAAACAAAGGGATTGATGGAGATACTCCTCTGAGAATTCCTAGGCAGTTTGGAGGCGGAGCTATTAATGCTAGGCCCAGATTAGCAAATAAAGGGCCAGAGTGGATGTCCTAGTTTCAAACCCATCCCATCAGGTGATGGTAGCAGACCAGTAGTGGTGGGGTTCCAGGTAGAGTGCTGGGGTGAAGAAAGAAAGAGACAATTACTCTGCCATCCTCTTTGAAAGGAATATTGGTCCCAGAAAGATAATTAGGTTCAAGCTGGCAGTGGACAAATTAGATCTATTTCTTTTTTTTTTTTTTTTTTTTTTATAATTGTTTTGGTTTTTTGTTTTTTTTTTTTTTTTTTTTTTTATTATTATACTTTAAGTTGTAGGGTACATGTGCATAACGTGCAGGTTTGTTACATATGTATACTTGTGCCTTGTTGGTGTGCTGCACCCATCAACTCGTCATTTACATCAGGTATAACTCCCAATGCAATCCCTCCCCCCTCCCCCCTCCCCATGATAGGCCCCGGTGTGCGATGTTCCCCTTCCCGAGTCCGAGTGATCTCATTGTTCAGTTCCCACCTATGAGTGAGAACATGCGGTGTTTGGTTTTCTGTTCTTGTGATAGTTTGCTAAGAATGATGGTTTCCAGCTGCATCCATGTCCCTACAAAGGACACTATGGTGATGTTTTCAAAGACCTTCTCTCAGTGGTCAGTGGTGTGTGTGTGCATGTGTGTGTGAAGATCTAACAGTTGAGTTCAATGTTTTAGCCTCTTGTTCTCCTCTCTTTATTCTGACCCTTTTTCCTTCTTTCCCAGCTTCTTCTGACTCTCCCACTCCTGGATCTAAATTTATTCTGTACTTCTTAATTCCCCATGATAGGAAAATAAGAGCTTAAACCTTTTTTGTTCTAAAGCCAACTATGTTTAACTAATGTCAGAGAAGAGTATTTGATGTCGGAGAAAGCATTTGAACTTGAACAGCTAAAATCCAGGCATCAGTCTTCAGATGGCTGTTGACTTGGAGCCGCAGCAACAGGATTTGTGCCTGATTTGTGATCTGGCCTCTCCTTCACCACAGAAGACAGAAGAAAACTAAATGCTTTTTGCTTAGTAGATCAGATTGCATCACAGAAGGAACAAGTGGGACTGTTTGACTTACACAGTTCTCCCTTTGGAGAATATTTGAAAAATCTACAATCACCAGTTCTGTTGATTCTCTAGTTGATTCCTCAGTCAGGATCAAAGATAGCTGTCACTGTAGAAAACATTTCTTCATGCCTTAGTTAAAATGCTTTATTAGCCATCTTGGCTCATAAGGGGTTCGTTATTGAAAACTTCTGGAAATAAGAGAAAAGAATGGGAACCCATCAAAGTTCATGGGAACGAGTTTCCCCTTTGGAGCACATTATCTAGAAACTCCACACATGTAGACTGTATTTCCTTTAGCTAATTAGCTACACTCCTCCTTGAAACATCCTCTTTGAAAAAGCTGTCTGTCTTATTATTCAACAAACATTAATGAACACCTATCAAGTGCCAAGCTGAATGTGGGTGCAAAGAATACGAAGGTGAGTGAGACACCAGGGTGTTCTCAAGAAAACAGAGTTGTGCCTGTCATTGCAGCTCCATGGGGTGCCAGCTGTGATGGTAGGAAGCTGTAGGTCACCCACATCAGACAGGGGCAGCAAGGGAGTGAGGGGACAATGCTACCATCAGTTTTCTGCTTTGGGAAGCTCATTCATGCTTGGGGATATAAATGTCCAGGACCAAGACTCCTAACACTTGGCTAATATTATCCAGGAACATTTAGTGTCACCTCCAGTCTGGAAACAGCTCAATGAAAATAGATTCAAGAGTCTAAGATTCCCTCACGAGATCTTGTATAAGCAGTTTACAAACTAAATTTTCTTATACAAACTAAATTTTCTCTGATTATTTTAGCTGACAGGGCATTTACAGAATCTGGAGATTAGTTTTTGTCAGGAACACCACTGATGGAAGCTCTCAAATCAGTCCTACAATTTCCCCAGTGCCTCAGTTTCCCTATTAGGCAAATATGAAGTGAGTGTGAAACTGCTGCTCTCATGTCCCAGGCAACACACTCTCCCAGCCAATCTCCTCGATGGCAGTGAGCTGCACAGGCCAGCCTGCACACCCTACCCTCCCTTAATCTTGTCTCAGAATTCAATCACCTTGTGCTACTCACTTGCTGCTGCCATTCTTTGAATTCACGCCAAGGTTTTTATCTCCTTTTGACACTGAAAACTCCATATTCTATTTAGAGTTATCCTGATATATATGAAGAAAATAATTATTTCCTTCTCCTATGTACTTTAGCCTTTGTGTTTAAAGAGTCTTAAACTGTTAACCACTGCATTTCATAAGATCACGTATCATTTATTTCCTATCAATGCTTTCATTATTTTTTTTAAATGAGACAGAATCTCGCTCTGTCGCCCAAGTGGAGTGCAGTGCCATGATCTCAGCTCACTGCAACATCCACCTCCTATGTTCAAGCGATTCTTCTGCCTCAGCCTCCTGAGTAGCTGGGATTACAGGAACCCATCACCATGCCCAGCTAATTTTTGTATTTTTTAATAGAGATGGAATTTCACCATGTTGGACCATGCTGTTCTCAAATTCCTGACCTCAAGTGATCCACCTGCGTCGGCCCCCCGAAATGCTGGGATTACAGGCATGAGCCACCACACCAGGCTGCTCTCAAATATATTAACCTTTCCCAAGGATCTTCCTTTCTGTTCAATGTCTGCAGATTGAATTATCTCAGCCCTCCTGCCTTATCAGCTAGTACTTCCCAGTGTGTCATTAAGCCCCTGTTGGATGGATGATAAACTATCAAAAATTAAAATTAAGGGCTTTCATTGCCTTTTGGCTGTGTCAGAGAGATTTATTTTTGCATTCCTAAACGATAGTGTTCTATTTGTGAAAATGGACTCTCCACTTTTAATACATTGCAACTAGTAATAGGCAATTGAGTATTTTCCACTTGAATGTATCCTTATGACATGTCTTAAAAAAAAGGAAAATTGGCTGTCCTATCAGAAACAACTAATTTCCATACCTGCAAAATGCTGGAGAGCCCCATTAGGGAGAGATTCAGTGGTCAGAGGTATGAATATGTAATACCCAATTAGATTATGTTGTTCTGATTTAAACCCAATCCATGTTATTAGTTAAACAGCATTTGATGAGGTTCAGTACATGCCACCCCAAAATATGACATCTTGGCATTTTGAATATTTTAAGCTGAAGGAATTTGAGAAACAGCAAGTGCAGGAGGAGAGTCTCTGACTTTCCTCTGAAGCAGGTCATAAGATTCCCATGTGAGAGGTCCTTTCCTTATTCCCAGAGAAAAGGAGCATCCTCATCTCCAAAGACGGAGGGACGCCGAGAGGATCTAAACAGGCCTGCTACACTTCCCTGGTTTACTATCCTTAGATCATACCCTTTTGTCCCATCATATTTTTCCACAACTTTGCACTCTTCCCCAAACCTAGCATAAAAATGCTTAGGGTTAACATCTCTTTGGCCCTTCATTTCCTTGTGAAGGCTCCAGTGTCACATAATACTTACATTAAATAAATTTGTGTGCTTTTATTCATCTGTCTTTTATTGTAAGGGCCCCAAACGAGAATGTTAGGAGGATAGAAGGAAAAGAAGATATTTTTCTTCCCCTCCACCTTCTATTACCTGAAATTATTACTGTTCCTTTTCTACTTGATAGACCCATTTTCATGGAAATCTGATTATTATCAAAGGCAGATTAATTAAGAAGTCTTTCCCATGAATGGTAATGAGAAAAAGCATCCTTGGAAGATGTGAAGATCTGTCCTTGGAGTTTCATTCAAGGTTAAAGGGATCAGGATTGCAATGGTAGCTCAGTAATAGATCTACTCATGACTTCATTTATGTTCATTTTTTAAAATCAACATAAAGAGCTGGAAGAGGCCTTTGGAGCTCACTTAGTTCAATTCTTCCCTTTTATAGATGAGGAGCTCGAGCTGCAGCTCTCACCCCAGGTCACAAAGTTGATTAGCTTTCCGCCTGGACCACAATGTGATCCTGAATTCTGTACTGTGTTGATCAGTCTTACAGAACATGATCTGTGGAACCCTGTAATACTCTGTAAGAGGACATCAAAACCATAAGCAGCTGAGTGAACTGAGTTATTTTATCTATTTCAACTGTACCCCTGGACATTTGGACATTCTGTTTCATGGTACCTGTAGAAAGATCAGTTAATTTGGTTTACTCAGCACATACTTACTTGAAAACCTTCTCTGGGTCAAGCATTGTGTTTGGTACCTTATTTACTGTCATTAAACAATATCAAAATCTACTTTACATTTAATCAATTGTTTAACTTGGCATATGATAAAAATAATAGCTAATAAAAGTTTGCAACCAGCTTTTCTTCTATGAATTTATCATTTAAGCTACTTGGAAATCAATCCAAAAAAACATTATTGAGTACATATCATTTGCAGGGTTTGTCATTGCTGTGGGATTTAAAGATGCAGATATCATAGGAGGAAGCTTTTAACTATGTACAACTCTGACAATCATGCATCTATGAGTGTGTACCCCTGTATAGCCAGGACACCAACAGCTGTACCAGTCAGCCAGCCCTTTTTGTCAATAGCTCACCAAAGCAGGAAGCACAGTGCAGTGTGAGGGCTCAAACACTCGTTCATTATAAACATCCCATTTGCTTCCATACAGAATTTGAAGAGCAAATAATACTAGACAGATACCATATTTTATCAATTCTAAGAATGCACATTTTTTTCTCATTTTTATCTCTCTGAAACAGGATACATCTTAAAATCAAGAGATGATAGCATTGTTTCATAGGTTAATTGGCAGGGTTTTTTCTTAGTGTTTCATAGAATTGTTTTATAATCTTATAATCTTAAATTTCGTGAAATAAATAACATTAGGAAAACTATACGGATTTTTTAAAAACAGGAGCAAAATAATTAAAAGTTAAAGAAATCTAGGCTAAGGCTAGCTACTGCAATGGAAATAAAGATTAACTTTAGGTTTTCTTAAAACTAAGGTAGGATGTCAGTTAAACGTGGCAGTCCCTGTGAAACCCAAATAAAAGACAATGAAGGAATCAAATAGTACACTCCCGCCTACACCAACCCCTGCCAAAGAAAACTAAAGAGACAAATTCAACTGATGAGAGATTTCAAAGTAGTTTCAGAAGAGAGGAAATAAGAGTGGTAGCTGACATGCCAGGGCCAACATATCAACAATCTAAGTGCCTACAAAAGGAATACTAATCATCATATTACACTGTCATTCTGTGAAGGTATTTCTAGGGGAAATGAAAATTATATGGCCTAGCTAGAAAGAATTTTCTTAAGTACTTAAAGGGTCTTTCTGACCATCCCATGGCCATTCCTGAAGCTAGAGGGGGAAATTCTGAACCGGGTGGGGGGCGGTGCAAGGGTGAAGGTAGGATACAGGTAAAATAGCTGCATGCCTCCTCTTGGGTCAGTAGTCACATAGGTTGGGATCCAATGTAAATATTATTTTTGCTATCTTACCTTTAGATACAGCTTTTAAAACTTTTTAAAGATTTTATTTAAGTGGGGAAATTTTTAAAAATCTAGTCAATTATACTTTCTATTTCAAAACAAATAGTATCCCACACTTGGGAGGGAGGGCTAAGCAGATTCCATCCCAGCAGTACCATACATATAAGTCTGTGTGTGTGTGTGTGTATGTGTGTGTGTTTGTGTATGTGTACATGTACAGCATTTGTTTATAGATAAATGCATATGTATGTATGTGTGTGTCCATGTGTGAGTGTGTATTCCTCCTAGACAGAGTGAATTTTTATTTCATATAAAAGTTTTTAAACCTAAAGATGGTTTCCCCTAGTGTTACTCTGATATTGACTGTTTTGCTACACATTCTCCTCTGGTTTCATAAACTATGCCTTCTATAAATGTTAATGTCTAGGCAGGAGATGGATTTTATTCTCCATAATGTGAGGCATATTGAACTGTGGTTCTGTGAGGGGTCACTGTCATTATTACCTTGTATTTTCTGAAAACCATCCCTGTGCCCATTCTGGCCCAAGACTCCTAATGCATTCTGACATCTTTAATAAGTGCTTAAAGCATCTCCACAGTAATACAGTCTCTCTTTACCCCCTCAACCATGGGAGAGTGAGAAAAATACGTTTGGGTCTGTTTCTCCATGGAAGAACAAAAGAAATTCTAGAAGGAAATTCTGTTGGTTTATCATCTTTTATTGCGGCATGTATAGGATGTCAGGGAGAGTGGTATCCAGGATAAAGAAATGCAGTAAAGGAAAATTATTTAAGGTGTTTTTCTAAGTCACTTATGTTGGTTGTGTCCCATGTGTCAAGAAAACATTATAGGCAGTTAGTTTTTCCAAGAAAGAGGTTTCAGAAAGAGTCACTGATTTATGTGTTAGGATTCACAGTATCATAGACTTGTTCTGAAAAGGCTTTCTCCAGGCGTGGGTAACTCCCAGAGACCCCCCTGCTTAGCTGCCCTGTGATGGGCCTGCTTCTGTTATAATCCCTATCATTTTCCATCCATCTTCAGGAGGCACTTGAACACTGGGATTTCCCATCAGGATAAACAGATTTTTGCCTTTACTGTTACATCCCTACTTCCCCTCTCCAGCCAGGGGTATCCCCTGCCTTCACCTTTGGGTTCTAGGCCCCAGGCAGCCAGGCAAGAGTGTTCTGAGGATCAAATAAGGCGCCTGAAAAATTTTTAAAGACTTAAATAGTTTGATATTATAGTGTATGGTATTACATTATATTATATCATGGCATATCAAAACATTTTATATTAGGATCTCCTGTGTTGTACTCTTGACCTTGCTTCAGCTTTCTTGGTGTCCAGTCCTGAGCTTTGGTGGAGCCTGCCCACCTGTGCACCCATCCTACCATGATAGATTGTTCTTGATAGTACCCCCCTACCCCCAACCGGTAAGGACCACTCTACCCCTTAATCTCTTCTCTCTAAATTCTAGATGTGGCCCTGAAAATAGTTAGAATTGATAGATGACAGGCCAGCAGATAAAGTCAGATTCAACTGAGACACAACTCACTTGTATCAAGAGTGGTCAGTCTAAGACCATACTTGACTACTTCTAAAATTAAGGTAAATTATATTTTAAGTCTCCTAATTTGACTTTAGGGCCTTGCCCACCAGTTTTCCAGAACATCCTGTTATCTGGCCAAGTGTTTGAAGATGTTAAGTAATGCATTTTGGAAGCATTTGAGAGCCCTGATGGATCTTAGTTTATGGTTCACAACATACTGCTTATGTTGCCCCATTTTCTTAAAACATTTTTTAATCTTGCTTTATTATTTTAATTGTAGTGTTCAAAGGAAATCTGTATACTATTGGAATACATTGAATATTACTCTTTTATGTAATGCTTCTTTTACTCAGCATAATTTTTTTTAGATCCATGCATGTTGTTGCATTTATCATAATTATTTTTATCTTGAGTACTATTCTAATTTATGAATGTACCATTTTTAAATTCATTCTCCTGTTGATGGACATTTAGGTTATTTTCAGTTTATGAATATTAATAAAGCTGCTATGAACATCCTTGTACAAGTCTTTGTGTGGATTTGTTCCATTTACCTATGGTAAGAAGCTAGGAATGGAATTACTAGGTCACAGAGTGGGTGTATATTTAGTTTTATAAGAAACTTCTAGAATGTTTTCCAAAGTGATTGACCCATTTTACACTTCCCTCAGCAGTGTATGAGAATTCCAGTTGCCCCATATCTTTGCCAAAATTTGGCATTTTCTAGTCTTTTAATTTTAGCCATTCTGAGAATGTGTAGTGATATCTCATTGTGTTGTTTTAAAATCCTCGGAGACTAATGATGTTAATCACTTTTTCACGTGTTTATTGCCCTTTCAGACATCTTCTTTTGTGAAGTGTTTGTTCACACATTTTGCCCATTTTTATTGATTTCTTTGCCAAGCATATTTTTACATATTCTGGGTACAAGTTTTTGCTAGATATATGTTTTGAAAATATTTTATTCTATTATATGACTGGCCTTTTTATTATCTTAATAGTACAGTTTGAGAAACTGAAGTTTTTAATTTTAAGGCAGGCTAATTTATCAATTTTTTATTTTATGCCTATGAGGCACTGCGTCCTGTCTAAGAAACCTTTCCTGCCCTCAGATTGTGAATATGTTTTTCTATGTTCTTTTGTAGCTTTATTGTTTTACCTTTAACATGTGAATCTATAATCTATCTCAAATTAACCTTTGTATATGGTGAAGTTTCCTTTTTTCATATAGATATCCAGTCATTGTAGCACTATTTGTTGAAAAGACTTTCTTTTCCCATTGAATTATTTTGGCATGTCTGTCAAAACAGTAAATAACCATGTAAATGTTGGTTTATATTTCAGCTATTTTGTTTAATTTATCAATTTGTCTATTCTTATACCAGTACCACATTGTCTTGATTAATGTAGCTTGATAATAGGTATTAAATTCAAGTACTGAAGTCCTTTAACTTTCTTCTTATGACTTCGGATAGTCTAGATACTTTTCATTTTCATATACCTTTAAAAATAACCTTGTTCATTTTTATCAGAAAGCCTTTATGATATTATTATTAGTATTGGATTGAATATATAACTGATAACTATGCTAAATCTTCCAATTCAAGAACTTGGCATGTCACCCCATTTGTTTAGTGTTCTTGAATTTCTGTTAGCAATATCTTGTAGTTTTTAGTGGAGAGACTTGTACATCTTTTTAAAATTTATTCTTTTTTTCAAGTTCCTTTTTAAAGTATTTATTTTTTGACACTATTATTAATAAAATTGTTGTTTAATTTTATTTTCCAATTGTTTGCTGCTAATATATAGAAGTGCTATTGATTTTTGTTTGTGGATCTTGTATCTTGCCAACTTGCTAAATTCACTTATGAATTCTAATAATTATATTTAGAATTCTTCAGTATTTTCTACTTAATTACACCATTTGTAAATAGAAACAGTTTTTCCCCTTCTTTTCAATCTGTTTGCCTTTTATTTATTTTTCTTGCCTTATTGCATAGACCAGGATCTCCAGAAAAATGTTGAATATGAGTAATAAGAGTAGATATTCTTTGTTTTCCTGATTATAGGGTGAAAGTATCAATATTTCACCACTGTATATAATGTTAGATACTCTTTATTAGGTTAAGTAAGTTCCCTTCTATTTCTATTTTACTAGTATCTGTTTTGAATGGGTGTTGAATTTCGTCAAATGCTTTTTCTGCATCCATTGAGATTATCATATGATATTTCTTTTTTGGTATGTTAATATGGTAAATTACACTAATTTTAAATGTTAAGCCAATGTTGCATTCCTGAAATAAGCCCAATATGGGGTGTGTGTGTGTGTGTGTGTGTGTGTGTGTGTGTGTGTATATATATAAAATTATATTATCTTTTTAATGTATCATTTGAATCAATTTGCTAATATTTGGCTAAGGACTTTTGCATTTAGTATATATTATTTTTAAATAAAACTTAAAATCACAGAGTGCCTGGTCTGGCACTTCTGGAGACATTTCAGAAAGTATCTGAATAGATGAGATTTTAAAATACTATCAAAATAGATTTGTCCAAACTGAAATGTTGGGAATATCCATGTTCCCCCTTCAGTCATGCAGCCAAACAGAAAAGAGATTAATTACTTCATTTTTATTACAGAAGTTTTGCCATAATTTCATACCATTTCCTAGAAATTAGCTAAAATATCATCTATATGTAAGCAACTAATAAGCTGTTCTCCAAGAGTAGACTTCAGTTGTTATATGTCAAATTGGAAGACTAACCAAATGAATAAAGTCTCACTGAATTCTTAGTGTAGAATCTTGAATAGTTAGAACGAATGCATTTTGTTAAGAAAAAAAAAATGCTCATATTACCACTTCAAGGAAATAGTAAAACCCAGAAGTCATCAAACTAAAAGAATCTGCAAGCAGCAGTCCTTAAGAGAAAGAACTCACTAGTCATAGTGGTCTACAGAGTAAACAGAAGTCAGCACGGTAGTTTGATAAACTCAACTAACCTAAATTTACTAAGAACTGTTGAAATCCACTGAAACCTAGGGTAGGCAGCATCTGTAGGTATTAATTTTTTGCTTTATGTTTACATATGTTTTATGTTTCTACTGAAGCCTCATGCACATTCATGAAGGATGGCTATTCTATTACACTCCAGCCCTCTGACATGATTGGCACTTTTTCTCCCTCTTGTCCTCTGTCCTTCTCCCTACTCCCAGCACTCTTAAGTAATCTTCTACCTGTCCCCCTTTTCCTCCTCTTACTGTCTGCCCTCTAGCCCCACTGCGCATGGGCCTGTCACAGCCTTTTGTGGTACCCGGTAACTCTCACAAGGGCCAGTTTGCCTAGAGGGATGCCAAGGGCTAAAAGGACTCTACCCAAGAAAACCTCCTTTTAGTCAATTATTTGATCCTTTAAAGAGAAAGTCTGACATTTATCATAGCAAGTATTATTTTTGTTAAGATCTGCACAGAGCTCTTCAGCATTCACCATCGTCCCCCTCATCACTTTTATCCACAGCCACTTTCTTTAACTATAATGCAGCTAATGATGAAAGTGGAAAGTGGAATAAGGCACTGAACACACATGCGTATGTGCATGCGTGCGCGCGCGTGCGCACACACACACACACACACACACACAGAGCATTGTCCCTGATAAATATCGAAGAGAACAGAAGCCTTTGCATGGTGAGGATTTGGGCAGACTATATTGTTCTATAGTTTATCAGTTGATAACTTTTGCTGCCTCCAAGTCATTGTGTTTTCCCAAGTGAAGAACCTTTGGCTGAGCCCTGGAAATACATATACAGAAATGAAAAGTTATTAAACCAAGACTGCAGGGGAATGCAGAGGAATGCTCTGTTTGTAATTCTGGAGCAAACGCTTTAGAATGAACTTTTGAAAGCTTAACAAAAGTACTTGAAATCATGCAGAGAAACAACAACTTTTTAAAAAATCTGGTCCCCAAGGATTTCATTTATCTTTTAAATCTAGTTGCTGCAAAATACTGATAATGTGCAAATTTTTCAAGATGTTAAATCTGCAGCTACCAGTGGCTTGCTGAATTAATCAAATTACCTTAGAGGTACTGCAGTCAGTGAGAAAAGTTTAATGATATTCAAAACTTTCATGGTAATAATTACAGTTGAAGAGGGTCAGTCAGTTGAGAATTATGTGAAAAATGAATAGAATGAAAATCTGAATGAGGATATCAGAACGTCCATAAATTGTGGGGAAAGTGAACCATGAAAATAAAATTCACTTACGTTCATTTAGAAGGAGGAAATAAAAGGAAGTGTGTTGGAATTTGAGCCTAGGGAAAATTTAAGAATGGCGCAGTTCTAGTGGAGTAAGAGAAGGAGGAGTTAAGTATGGTTGGGAAAGCAAGTTGGAAATGATAGGACATTATTTCTTCTTATATATCAGCTTCTCCCAATTTAGTGTACCAAAAACAGCTATTATAATTCACCTATTCCTTCTACCCACAAGTTTCTTCTCCGTAATGTCATCTGTGTGCACACCTTTTATTTTTTCTCCATATTTTTAAAAGAAGAGGTAATATAGTCTATGAAGTATGTTCCCTGTTTAAAAAAAATTGATTGTTCAAAGCATTACAAAATAGGAAGCTGAGATAACTTACAATAAAATATATTTTTTCTATTACCTCTCACCTTACACAGGTCCCCTTTCTTAAAAGTTGGCAAGGTATTGGATTTTTTTAAAAATTGATTTACTTTATATATTTTTAAAGATGTCTAGTGGGTGAAAACATCTTTCATATTTCAAAATTAGCATTGTCTACACACTGCATTTTTTATAGAAGGCAGCCACAACAGATGGTGCAGTGACTTTTTAAAAATGATTGACTCAATAAGCAGGTGTGTGTCTTCTATGTGCTATGCCATGCAAATATTTTATAAAACCCCTTCTGGCCAAGCACATTAACACAATCTGTAGGCTGCTGGAAGACTACAGGAAAAGTCAATAGAGCTTTCTGTGAGCATATGAAATGTTGAAAAGACCCTTCTTCCAAATGTACCTGTTGAAAGATTATGTATCATTTTTCTTCATTTCAGAGGCATAAAATAGAAACTTATTGTGTATGAGTGTGAAACAAAGAGACAAAGAAAAATTGCTCCCATTGTGATACCAAAAATATTGAGAAAAACGCTCATTGAGTTATTAATTCATTCATTTAGCCTGTTTTTATTGAGTGTTTATCATGTTAATGGCACTGTGATATGTGCTTGAGATACAGAAATAAATGTGAAAGTGTGGTCCCTGCCATTAGAGAGGACTTTGTCTGGAAATCAGAGATATCTGTGTAAACCAGCAAATGCAATGGTGTATTATGGGTACCACGATGGAAGGATGTACAAGGGCATAAAGATGAGGTTAGAGACATTTCCAAAGTTGTCTTATGAAGTAAGTGGATGTTCACCTGCTCTGCAAGGGAAGAAGGCATAGGAGATTGGTGCAAAGGCAGCCTAGGGTACCATGAAATGGCCCGATTGTAGAAACTACAAGTAGCTAAGTTTAGCCAAAGAGTCAAGTCACTGGGAGAATGACAAGTTGGAGAAGTAGGTAGGTTTTGGATCTTGGAAGCACTCTTAAACACTGTCAAGGTGTGTGGACTTTATCCAGTACGCATTTGGGAGTCCTGAAGGTTTTAAGCAGAGGAGTAATACAATTTAATTGAATAGTAGTATGAAGCAAAACTTTATAAGCAGAACTTACAAACTGCAAAGTAAAATGTTTTAAAATACTTTATTTTTACTAGAAATTAAACATTTAGCAATGATCAACAAGAAAGTTATCTAGGTGACATGATGGCAGATTATACCACCACCATGGTCTGTTACTCCTGCTAGTTCAATCACCTACCCCTGAGAGCTCCTATTACTTCTCCACTGCCCTACTCAACAAATTTATTCATTGATTCAATAAATGCTTACATGCCAAGCTCTATTATGGGCCCTAGAGATAATGAGATAAAAAGAACTCATAGTAGGCCAGACACAATGGCTCACATCTATAATCTCAGCAATTTGGGAGGTAAAGGCAGGAGGATTGCTTGAGCTCAGGAGTTTGAGACCAGCCTGGGCAACATAGAGAGATTCTCGTCTCTACAAAAAATAAAGAATACTAGCAGGGGATGGTGGTATGCACCTGTGGTCCCAGCTACTCAGGAGGCTGAAGTGGGAGGATCACTTGAGCCAGGGAGGCCGGTGCAACAGTGAGCCAGGCACAGAAAATAGCCCATGGAACAGGGCCTGCCACACAGTAGGCTCTCAGCAAACATTTGTTTAATTAAGGATGTAACAGCACATGCTGCTTAGCCCTTTGCCAAAGTTGATGAGGTTGCCCTGCAACCTTCAAGGTCATGATTACAGTGTTTGTTGCTGAAAGCTCCACTGTGAGTTCTACAGTATCTTCAAAGAGAAGTTTCCCTTTATTATGAGGGGACAGCACGGAAGCTTTTGAGCCACTGCATTGAGCCACTGCACTCCAGCCTGGGCAACAGAATGAGACCCTGTCTTAAATAATAATAACTCATGGTTCCTTGTCCCCAGTATGTTCATTGGAGCCATCATGTCAAATGTCTCTGGAGCCTAGACATGATCCTTGAAGAATCACAATCTCATTCCTCTTTGTGCAGCCACATCCCACCCTTCCCAAAGCCAAACTCGTTATTTGTACTCATCATCTTCATGTATTAAGGGTGCAGGGATGCAGCAACAATAACCAGTTCCATTTTGACAATTGCTATGAAGGGGAGTGAGAGTACTCCTAGTGGTCTACCAGGAAGTTGGTGCTTCAAAAACCAGTTTGAAACTTTTAAAAGCTGACTTCGCTTTTCACAAGATGGCTGTTACTGAATTTGCAAAATGTTCTGTGTATTACTCTGTCACTCAAGGAATCAAAAACTTAAGATGGCAATGGTGGACTATTAGGTGTACATGTTAATTCTTGTTTTGATAGTTAGAAAAACCACCACTCAAGCATATCTAAGACCATAGACATTATTGCACAAGCCACTGCCTCACTTATTGTTCAGGAAAACTAAAACTCATAAAATGTGATGTGAAGGTAAGAGGAGTCATTTAATCCAAAGAAATGTCATTTTGTTATGTTTTTCTATTTCAAGCCTTATTATGTATAGTATAACAAACTAATACAGAAAGTCTTTGACTTCCTAACAACTATTTCATAATAGCTTTGGTAAATAAAACTGGAAATAAAGATATACTATATGTAGGGGAAGGGGCTTTTGTATTTTGGCCTACATTTAATATGGACCATTCACCACAGTTTTAGACTACTGTTGGACCTGTTATCTGCATTACATATGCCTAAATTCTTACCCAGTGGTGTAACTTCTCCTTGTAAGCTTTCAGTTTCTGGGGAACTTTAAAAATCTCTTGCCTAATTCCTGAAGTTGAGTTGTCCTGGTGACCTAATTCCTTAGAAATTGATTCTTAGTAGTGTGAAGCAATTCCCAAAAAGCTTCCATGCTCTCCCCTCATAATAAAGGGAAACTTCTCTTTGAAGATGCCGTATAACTCACAGCAGAGCTTCCAGCAACAAAAACTGTAACTATAACCTTGAAGGTTGCAGGACAACCTCATCAACTTTGGCAAAGGGCTAAGCAGCATGTGCTGTTACGTCCTTAATTAAACAAACGTTTGCTGAGAGCCTACTATGTGGCAGGCCCTGTTCCATGGGCTATTTTCTGTGCCTGGCTCACTCCCTGACTCCACCCCACCTAGATTCTTCAGATCTCTGCCTAAACATCAAGGAAGACTTCCCTGAAACTAGTAAATCTAGTAAATCCTAGATAGGTGCTCTCATAATCCTCTGCATCTCTGCTTCAAAAACACTTAGCACAATTAAACTTTTCTAATTATTTTTGTAACTTGAGAGAGAAAAAGTCTGTCTTCCCTACTGGACTATAAGCTTTGTGTTGATCAGAATCATTTCTCTCTTTTTACAGTTACTGGCACAGAAACTGATTAGAACATAAGGAGAAATAATGAAATGTAAAGAGTGAAAACAGAAACTTTATTTTGTAGTTAATATATTGTATATATAACATTATAACAAGTGACAGCCTGGCCTGAGGCATATCATTAGATTCTCAGTCATGTGAACAATCAAAATTATTGAATGCTGGGTAATGTGAACATCTTTGATAAAAGCTGAAATTTTCTAATAGTTTCTGAATGGAATACTACTTCCAAGGGCCTCTACCTTTTGCAGAATCTGTAAGATTCTGCAAGTACACATGGATGTAACTTCACATCCTTTGCAAGCACACATGGAGATAACTTCAAACCATGGGAAGGGTTGTGTATCTGATGGTTCTGCAGATAGTCTGGAGCAAGCACTTCATAGGCTTCCCTGTCACTGCAGGCAAGCCGCTCTCTGTCCAGATGCTCTGGTAGTGTCCATACTTCCTGTCACTCTTTCAATTTTTTTGTGCCACATTTTCTTAATGCAGTCTATCATTGATGGACATTTGGGTTGGTTCCAAGTCTTTGCTATTGTGAACAGTGCCACAATAAACATATGTATGCATGTGTCTTTATAGTAGCATGATTTATAATTCTTTGGGTATATACCCAGGAATGGGATTGCTGGGTCAAATGGTATTTCTAGTTCTAGATCCTAGAGGAATCACCACACTGTCTTTCACAATGGTTGAACTAATTTACACTCCCACCAACAGTGTAAAAGCGTTCCTATTTCTCCACATCCTCTCCAGCATCTGTTGTTTCCTTACTTTTTAATGATTGCCATTCTAACTGGTGTAAGATGGTGTCTCATTGTGGTTTTGACTTGTATTTCTCTGATGACCAGTGATGATGAGCATTTGTTCATGTGTCTGTTGGCTGCATAGATGTCTTCTTTTGAGAAGTGTCTGTTCATATCCTTTGCCCACTTTTTGATGGGGTTGTTTGTTTTTTTCTTGTAAATTTGTTTGAGTTCTTTGTAGGTTCTGGATATTAGCCCTTTGTCAGATGGGTAGATTGCAAAGATTTTCTCCCATTCTATAGGTTGCCTCTTCACGCTGATGGTAGTTCCTTTTGCTGTGCAGAAGCTCTTTAGTTTAATTATATCCCATTTGTTTATTTTAACTTTTGTTGCCATTTCTTTTGGCATTTTAGTCATGAAGTCCTTGCCCATGCCTATGTCCTGGATGGTATTGCATAGGTTTTCTTCTAGGGTATTTATGGTTTTAAGTCTAATATTTAAGTCTTTAATCCATCTTGAATTAATTTTTGTATAAGGTGTAAGGAAGGGATCCAGTTTCAGCTTTCTACATATGGCTAGCCAGTTTTCCCAGCACCATTTATTAAATAGGGAATCCTTTCCCCATTGCTTGTTTTTGTCAGGTTTGTCAAACATCAGATGGTTTTACATGTGTGGTGTTATTTTTGAGGCCTCTGTTCTGATCCACTGGTCTATATATCTCTTTTGGTACCAGTACCATGCTGTTTTGGTTGCTGTAGCCTTGTAGTATAGTTTGAAGTCAGGTAGCGGGATGCCTCCAGCTTTGTTCTTTTTGCTAAGGATTGTCTTGGCAATGCGGGCTATTTTTTGGTTCCATATAAACTTTAGAGTAGTTTTTTCCAATTCTGTGAAGAAAGTCAGTGATAGCATGATGGGGATGACATTGAATCTATAAATTACTTTGGGCAGTATGGCCATTTTCATTATATTGATTCTTCCTATCCATGAGCATGGAATGTTTTTCCATTTGTTTGTGTCCTCTTTTATTTTGTTGAGCAGTGGTTTGTAGTTCTCCTTGAAGAGGTCCTTCACATCCCTTGTAAGTTGGATTCCCAGGTATTTTATTCTCTTTGAAGCAATTGTGAATGGGAGTTCACTCATGATTTGGCTCTCTGTTTGTCTATTAATGATGTATAGGAATGCCTGTGATTTTTGCACATTGATTTTTTTATCCTGAGACTTTGCTGAAGTTGTTTATCAGCTTATGGAGATTTGGGGCTGAGATGATAGGGTTTTCTAAATATACAATCATGTCATCTGCAAACAGGGACAATTTGACTTCCTCATTTCCTAATTGAATACCCTTTCTTTCTTTCTCTTGCCTAATTGCCCTGGCCAGAACGTCCAATACTATGTTGAATAGGAGTGGTGAGAGAAGGCATCCCTGTCTTGGGCCGGTTTTCAAAGGGAAGGCTTCCAGTTTTTGCCCATTCAGTATGATATTGGCTGTGGGTTTGTCATAAATAGCTCTTATTATTTTGAGATATGTTCCATCAATACCTAGTTTATTGAGAGTTTTTAGCAGGAAGGGCTGCTGAATTTTGTCAAAGGCCTTTTCTGCATCTACTGAGATAATCACATGGTTTCTGTAGTTGGTTCTGTTTATGTGACGGATTACATTTATTAATTTGTGTATGTTGAACCAGCCTTGCATCCCAGGGATGAAGCCAACTTGATCGTGGTGGATAAGCTTTTTGATGTGCTGCTGGATTTGGTTTGCCAGTATTTTATTGAGGATTTTTGCATCGATGTTCATCAGGGATATTGGTCTAAAATTCTCTTTTTTGTTGTGTCTCTGCCAGGCTTTGGTATCATGATAATGTTGGCCTCATAAAATGAGTTAGGGAGGATTCTTTCTTTTTCTATTGATTGGAATAGTTTCAGAAGGCATGGTATCAGCTTCTCTTTGTACTTCTGGTAGAATTCGGCTATGAATCCATCTGGTCAGGGACTTTTTTTGTTGGTAAGCTAGTAATTATTGCCTCAATTTCAGAGCCTGTTATTGGTCTATTCAGAGATTCAACTTCCTCCTAGTTTCCTTGGGATAGTGTATGTGTCCAGGAATTTATCCATTTCTTCTAGATTTTCTAGTTTGTGTAGAGGTGTTTATAGTATTCTCTGATGGTAGTTTGTACTTCTGTGGGATCAGTGGTGACATTCCCTTTATCATTTTTTGTTGCATCTATTTGATTCTTCTCTCTTTTCTTCTTTATTAGTCTTGCTAGTGATCTATCAATTTTGTTGATCTTTTCAAAAACCAACTCTTGGATTCATTAATTTTTTGAAGGGTTTTTTGTGTCTCTATCTCTTTCAGTTCTGCTCTGATCTTAGTTTTTTCTTGCCTTCTGCTAGCTTTTGAATGTGTTTGCTCTTGCTTCTCTAGTTCTTTTAATTGTCATGTTAGGGTGTCGATTTTAGATCTTTCCTGCTTTCTCTTGTGGGCATTTAGTGCTATAAATTTCCGTCTACACACTGCTTTAAATGTGTCCCAGAGATTCTGGTATGTTGCGTCTTTGTTTTCATTGGTTTCAAAGAACATGTTTATTTCTGGCTTCATTTCGTTATTTTCCCAGTAGTCATTCAGGAGCAAGTTGTTCAGTTTCCATGCAGTTGTGCGGTTTTGAGTGAGTTTCTTAATCCTGAGTTCTAATTTGATTGCACTGTGGTCTGAGAGGCAGTTTGTTGTGAATTTTGTTCTTTTACATTTGCTGAGGAGTACTTTACTTCCAATTCTGTGGTCAATTTTAGAATAACTGCGATGTGGTGCTGAGAAGAACGTATATTCTGTTGATTTGGGGTAGAGAGTTCTGTAGATGTCTATTAGATCCACTTGGTGCAGAATCGAGTTCAATTCCTGGATATGCTTGTTAACTTTCTGTCTTGTTAATATGTCTAATGTTGACAGTGGGGTGTTAAAGTCTCCCATTATTATTGTGTGGGAGTCTAAGTCTCTTTGTAAGTCTCTAAGGACTTGCTTTATGAATCTAGGTGCTCCTGTATTGGGTGCATATATATTTAGGAGAGTTAGCTCTTCTTGTTGAATTGATCCCTTTACCATTATGTAATGGCCTTGTGTCTCTTTGATCTTTGTTGGTTTAAAGTCTGCTTTATCAGAGACTAGGATTGCGACCCCTGTTATTTTTTTTCTTTCCATTTGCTTGGTAGATCTTCCTCCATCTCTTTATTTTGAGCCTATGTGCGTCTTTGCACGTGAAATGGGTCTCCTGAACATAGCACACTGATGGGTCTTGACTCTATCCAATTTGCTAGTGTGTATCTTTTAATTGGGGCATTTAGCCCATTTACATTTAAGGTTAATATTGTTATGTGTGAATTTGATTCTGTCATTATGATGTTCGCTGATTATTTTGCCCGTTAATTGATGCAGTTTCTGCATAGCATTGACGGTCTTTACGATTTGGCCTGTTTTGCAGTGGCTGGTACTGGTTGTTCCTTTCCATGTTTAGTGCTTCCTTCGGGAGCTCTTGTAAGGCAGGCCTGGTGGTGAGAAAATCTCTCAGCATTTGCTTGTCTGTAAAGGATTTTATTTCTCCTTCACTTACGAAGCTTAGTTTGGCTGGATACGAAATTCTGTGTTGAAAATTCTTTTCTTTAAGAATATTGAATATTGGCTCCCACTCTCTTCTGGCTTGTAGGGTTTCTGCTGAGAGATCTGCTGTTAGTCTGATGGGCTTCCCTTTGTGGGTAACTCAACCTTTCCCTCTGGCTGCCTTAACACTTTTTTCTTCATTTCAACCTTGGTGAATCTGACAATGATGTGTCTTGGGGTTGCTCTTCTTGAGGAGTATGTTTGTGGTGTTCTCTGTATTTTCTGAATTTGAATGTTGGCCTGCCTTGCTAAGTTGGGGAAGTTCTCCTAGATAATATTCTGAATAGTGTTTTCCAACTGGTTCCATTCTCCCCATCACTTTCAGGTATGCCAATCAAACATAGACTTGGTCTTTTCACATAGTCCCATATTTCTTGGAGGCTTTGTCAGTTTCTTTTTCCTCTTTTATCTCTAACCTTGTTTTCTCACTTTATTTCATTAATTTGATCTTCAATCACTGATACCCTTTCTTCCACTTGATCGAATCAGCTATTGAAGCTTGTGCATGCATCACAAAGTTCTTATGCCATGGTTTTCAGCCCCGTCAGGTCATTTAAGGTCTTCTCAACACTGTTTACTCTAGTTAGCCATTTGTCTAATCTTTTTTCAACGTTTTTAGCTTCCTTACGATGGGTTCGAACATCCTCCTTTAGCTCAGAGAATTTTGTTATTACGGACCTTCTGAAACCTATTTCTGTCAGCTCATCAAAGTCATTCTCCATCCAGCTTTGTTCCATTGCTGGCAAGGAGCTGTGAACCTTTGCAGGAGAAGAGGCACTCTGATTTTTAGAATTTTCAGCTTTTCTGCTCTGGTTTCTCCCCATCTTTGTGGTTGTATCTACCTTTGGTCTTTTATGTTGGTGACCTACAGATGGGGTTTGGTGTGGATGTCCTTTTTGTTGATGTTGATGCTATTTCTTTCTGTTTGTTAGTTTTCCTTCTAACAGTCAGGTCTCTCAGCTGCAGGTCTGTTGGAGTTTGCTGGAGTTCCACTCCAGACCCTGTTTGCCTGGGTATCACCAGCAGAGGCTGCAGAACAGCAAATATTGCAGAGTAGCAAATATTGCTGCCTGATCCTTCTTCTGGAAGCTTCATCCCAGAGGGGCAGCCGCCTATGTGAGGTGTCTGTTGGCCCCTACTTGGACGTGTCTCCCATTTAGGCTATACAGGGGTCAGGGACCCACTTAAGGAAGCAGTCTGTCCGTTATCAGAGCTCAGACAACGTGCTGGGAGAACCACTGCTCTATACAGAGTGGTCAGACTGGGACATTTAAGTCTGCAGAAGCTGTCTGCTGCCTTTTGTTCAGCTATGCCCTGCCCACAGAGGTAGAGTCTAGAGGCAATAGGCCTTGTTGAGCTGTGGTGGGCTCCACCCAGTTTGAGCTTCCTGGCTGCTTTGTTTACCTAGTCGAGCCTCAAAATGGCAGACGCCCCTCCCCCAGCCAGGCTGCCATTTTGCAGATGGATCTCAGACTGCTGTGCTAGCAGTGAGCAAGGCTCCGTGGGCGTGGGTGCTGCCGAGCCAGGCATGGGAGAGAATCACCTTGTCTGCTGGTTGCTAAGACCTAGGAACAGCACAATATTGGGGCAGGAGTGTCCCATTTTTCCAAGTAGTCTGTTACGGCTTCCCTTGGCTAGGAAAATGAAATCCCCCAACCCCTTGTGCTTCCCAGGTAAGGCAACACACCGCCCTACTTCAACTTGCCTTCCACGGGCTGCACCCACTGACCAACCAGTCCCAGTGAGATGAACCAGGTACCTCAGTTGGAAATGCAGAAATCACCCGTTTTCTGTATCAGTCACACTGGGAGCTGCAGACCGGAGCTGTTCCTATTTGGCCATCTTCACTCTTTTAATTTTTATCACATGGGATGCAGTGGCCCTGCCTCAGACCTTCTCATGGCTCATAAAGGTGCATTTATTCAAAAGGCACCAGTGAAGAGCTTCCCTGTGAACTCCAAGTTGAGTCCAAGACACATCTTAATAGAGAGAATTTATTTGTTGAGACAAATCATACAAGCCTTCTTCAGAAGCAGCAATATCTTCTTCAAGTACTTTCCTCCATTTGTGAAGATTTGTATAAATCTCTTAGTATGATTTATTGATGGTTACAAGTCTAAATGGTCACTTTTTCAGCTCTGTATATCCAAGATGAAGTAGAGATGACAACAGTATTCCCGCATCTTTCTGGATCTTATCAAATGATTAGGAAATTAAAACCCCTCTGTTCAGGTCTATTTGTGTGTTTCAAGATGCATTAAAAGCACATGAGTAACAAAACGTAGCTAGTAAACAAAAAACTCTTCAATAAACGTCATACCTGCCTTGGTAGTCACAGGATCTACTGGCATAGGGTGGAGGCTACATTCAGATACCGCATAATACAACTTAAGATTTACATTCCTCAGCTTGGCCAGCTTTCATCTCACATTCATTGCCAGAAAATATGCAGCTAGGTCTTTGCACTTTTCATTGCAGTGACTAATGAGTTCTAAATCATTATCTGTTTACATGTTCGTTCTCCCCAAGTGACCATGAGCTCATTTAGGGATTCAGTGACTCATTTTTGTTCATCCATTTCATCCCCAATATTAATTCCAACATTTGACCCATATCTGTGTGCTGAATAAATGTTTTTTGAACTACAGGAGCTCATAAACACTACCTCTTCTGTTCTTTCCCACTGAAACCGGCTATAATCATCAGCCTTCCAAATAAATTTTGCTGTATCTGTTTCTATCATAGAGCAATAGCATGACAAATGGATTCATAATGATGTAAAAACAATAATATTTCACCTAATAGAAGTAACATTATTTTATTACTTTGTATATATAGCATGTTAAGGCATTTCTTTCCATTTAAAATTCTTTTGGGAATAAATGTTCTTTTGCATACTACTTAACTCATTTCAGTCATTCTTTTTGTGAATATTCATTTAAAGCTGTCTTTAGAGTTAACTACAAAATAAACCTTCCGTTTTCACTCTTTATATCTCAAGATTTAGTAAAACTGAGTCATTAAGTGCTTTAGCTACGACTAGCAGATGCATCTTTAAATTGATCCCTTTGATTAAAGCTACTTTGCAGGCTGCTGATAACACAGTCATACCAGAAGGAATTAAATGCTTATTGGTCTTGTTAGATTATACATCTCTACTTTACTCCACTATACAAATAGACAAATACAGCCTGCCTCTATTGACATGGTGGGAAGGAGGGGAATGTGACTTCTTTTGGTTTTCAAATCTTAAAACAATTTTTCTTCAGTTAATAGTGTAAAAAGGATTGCATTGACAAAGTTAAATTCCCAGAATTCCCTCAGTTTTTTAGAGATGGACCAGGCAACAGGTACCATTGCTTACAAAAGCATCTTGACCTTGATGGAGCTTATGACAGAGAAATAAATTTTACATTTTTAATTTGTATTTCTTGATTCCACTTTTCCATGATTTTTTTAAAACTCTCCTCATATGAATGCTTCTAAATGAAATGAAAGCTGCGCTTTTCTTAAATAGGCAAATATTCTGCCAACTGAACTCACTTACGATTTTTACAGATAATAGAGAAAACATTACTCTGGCTCATATCTGAATGATCACAAGTTTAAAATTAGTGACCTAATCAATGAGAGTTATTCCTGTAGATTCATTTCTACTAGTGTATATGATTTATAAACACATAAATGTAGAATAACACTAATATCAGCATTGTTCATCTGTTTCCATCATGGAAGTGCCTTTTATTTACTTCCTTTTCATTTTCATTGGGATTAACTTGGCTTTCGAGTTCCATTTTGGAAATAACTTTTTCTTGTAAGCAAAATTGAGGTTGTTGGATTGGCTATATTTGGGGTAGAAGTAATAAAACAAAACAATGATGGCAAATGGTCCTCGATTGGTCAACACATTCTCCATCCTCTCTTTATAGGTAGAGCGGTATTACACTTTGAGAATGGAAGAACCCATCACATGTTTATTCCTTGTCTTCCTCATCCATTCAATTAGCATTTTCTTTGCACCTTTTATATGCCAGGGACTACACATAACACCAAGAATATGAGAATGAACCACGTATAGATCACAGACACATCAGAAATTTTACACTTCAATACAATGAGGAAGGTCTGTGATACAGATATATGCCAGGTATTAGGGAAGCATTACAGAGGGACCTCAATACAACTTGTTTTCAGGGAAGCAGTTCTGCAGAGGGACTCAGGTATGTGGTCTCTCTTGTTTTCCCATCTAATCAACCAAAGTGCCTCTACTAGCCAAACATCAGCAATGGCTAATGAGGCCAGTGGTCATCAACGTCCTAACAGACAGGCAGTACTGAGTTGTGCTGATTGTAAAAGCCCTAAACTACTTATCCCCAGACATTACTAAGGACTTCCCTGGCCCTTCAACTCTGGTCCCTGACCAGCCTTGTAGCCTCCCCTTCGTACGCTAGAACTCACTTATAATTTGAATACTTCACTTGTTCTTAAAAGCTCGAAGTCCAAAGTCTCATCTAAATCAGCTATGGGTGAAATTCAAGGCATGATTCATCTTGAGGCAAAATCCCTCCATCTGTGAATCTGTGAAATCAAAACAAGCTATTTACTTCCATAGGATAGACATTCCCATTCTAAAAGCAAGGAATAGGCAAGAAGAAAGAGGCAACTTGTCTCAGCAAGTTCAAAACCCAGTAGGGAAAACAACATTAAGTCTTAAGCTGAAGAACAACATTAAGTCTTAAAGTCCTTTGACTCTATGCCCTACATCCTGGGCACACTGGGGTAGGGGTTGAGCCACCCCAAGGCCTCAGGCAGCCCTGCCTCTATGGCTTTGCTGAGTTTACTCTACCCAGTAGGTCTCATGGGTTGGAGTCTCATGCCTGCAGCTCTTTTTTCTAGGCTGACCCTACAAGCTGGTAGTTGTACAGTTCTGGTGTCTAAGGAGTGGTCCTACTCCCACAGCTCTACTAGGCATTGTTCTGATGGGGACTCCCTGTGGCAACTCTGACCCTGCAGCTCTGACCCCCAGGTTTCTGCCTTGGCCCCCAGGCTTTCCCAGACATCCTTTGAAATCTAGGTGGAGACCGCCATGGCCCCACAGCTCATACACCTTGCAGATTGAGCACCACATGGTAGCTGACAAGGCTCACTACTTGCACCCTCTGTAGCTACACCACAAGCTTCGCCTGAGCCTCCCAGAGCTATGGCCAGGGTGGTCGAGGAGTGCTGCACCAAGATGCAGGGAGCAGAGTCTTGAGGCAGCTCTGAGCAGCAAAACCAGGGAGGACACCCTGGGCCTGTCCCCCAAAACTATTCTGCCCCAGGAGAGCTCTGGGCCTGTGATGGGAGGGGCAGCCTGAGAGAGCGCTGAAATGCCTTCAAGGTCTTTCTCCCATTGTCCTGTAGCACCTGGCTCCCTTCTGCTCATCTCCTTAGCAAATGGCCACCTGGCCACGTCCTTAGTTCATTCACTAAAAACACCTTTTCAATCTTTATATGGGCAGGCTGCAAATTTTTCAAATCTTTCCATTTTGCTTCTGTTTTAATTATAAGTTTCATCTCCCGGTGATTTAATTTTGAAGTTTCTATGACTTAAAGTGCTGGAGTTCGAATCTACCCAAGTTGGCAGAAACTCTGAAATAAACTCCTCCAGGATAATAGAATAAACTGTTTCTATAACTATGATATGACTTTTTTTTAACTTTTAGTGAAAGCAAATAGCAGGAAGATCAAATTCCTCCAATAATGGATTTTTCTACTCAATTATTCAGCTGTCGAAGCTGCTAGGCCATGCAGAACTGGTTTCAAGACTGCTCTACTGCCAGATGAAGCTATCAGGACTGTCAGTCTCCAGGGAGCCTGGGAATTGTTTCAAAATGGTCACAAAGGACCATCAGAATTAAATGTACTTTATTGGGGGAAAAGAGTCATTTTCCTACTGGGATTTGCTAGCCATATCATTCATCCTTCAAGGTTATCAAATGATTCTCAATAAACCTAATTCCGTTATTTTCAGCTGCCTATCCCAAGTATCTATAGCTAAATACTCTAATAATCTAGGTTTAGGTAGTCTAAACACAACAAATGTATTGTTTAATCCATGGGAAAAATTCTACACTATCAAATAATTAAACCTTTGAGAGTTTTCAATCAAATAATGGATTTTACTTTGTTACCTAAAGACTATCCTTTAACCTCTCTCCCCTTTCCAATAATCTGATTTACAAAGAATTAACTTCTTACTAATGAATAGAAAAAAATGAAAAGTTTTCTCCTATTAAAACAAGTGAAAAAAATGGCGATTTCCTGTGATTTCCAGTGACAGTGATAGACAGGTATACTAATTTTCTTAATTTTACCTGTTTTGGGTAAGTCTTTCAAAATCATATGCATTCATATTATAACTGCTACAGTCATGCAAACTTATACATTAGGAATGTTGGTCACAGAATAGTTAATGAAAAACATTTATTAGCATGTACTTAAACATTACACATACATGCTCACACATTGACACACACTCAGACACACAAATTCCAGGGGGTACTCTGATTTGATAAAGCCATCTGGAAGTTATAAACTCACAGACATCAGTGAGTAACGTTTCTCATAAAAGCATTTTTCACTTTATAACCCTCAAATCATATTTTGGTATTCAGTTTACAGATAACTTTCAAAAACATTCCTGCTGTATAAAGCAAAGTTTACCACTGTTGAAGCAACTGCAGGAAAAAACACCAGACTATTACATTTAGAGGGCAGAAAATTTGAATCCTTTTTGAATTTGGTCAGAATTAAAATGATGCTCTGAAAAAAGAAACAACTTAAGAAATATTGAAAAGCTACCCCGTATTTTAACAGGCACGTATTTTTAAAATAAATTCTATTGCATACGTTTGAGATTTCCTCTTTTCTAATATAAAGGTATTGAGTGGCACAAACCAAGGAGACACGTTCATTTTTTATTTTTATTTTTTGAAACAGGGTCTCATTATGTTGCCCAGGCTAGTCTTGAACTCCTGGCCTCATGCAATTCTCCTGTCTCGGCCTCCCAAAGTGCTGGGATTACAGGTGTGAGTCACCACACCTGGCCAAAAAGACGTGTTTACATGGCAGAACTTGGGAGCTGAAGAAAACTTGCAATATCCACCACACCTCATCATCATCCACCTTCATTGATTGGATCACTTCAGTGTGCTCCACTCTTTGACAGACAGTAGCGAGTAAGATTTGGAAATAGCAAAACAGAGATATCAGAAAATACTATTGCTTTTGTCATTTTTCTGCAAATTCATCATTTGGCCATGTCTACAGACAACATCGAGCTCTGTTGTTTTCAACAAGCTGACAGAGGTCTGGGGCTGACTCTCTATTTGAAACGCTCTGTCTTTTGTGAGCTTGGCAAATCACTTATCTCTTTGAACCTTAGGTTTTGGCAAAAAGGTAAAAAGCGAAGATAATGATAATACCACTCCAGCCTACCTCAAAGGATTGTAAGGAAGGTCAAGTGAGATCCTATATGAGAAGGGACTTTGAAAACCATGTAATTGGCCAACAGGTTTTTCCTGCCTGCTGCACAGATGAAATCAATCCACTGAGACCACAGCATTGCAATGGAGAGTTTAACTAATGCAAGGTTGGTCCATGTTGGAGAACTGGATATAACTCAAATCAGAATCCCTGAAGGCTTGGAGGTTTGGGTTTTTATGGGCAATTTGGTGGGCAGGGGTCTAGGGTATAGGTGCCACTGATTGGTTGGGGATGAAACCATAAAGGTGTGGAAAATGGTCCTCATGCACTGAGTCTGTCTCTGGGTGGGGCTACGGGATCCGTTGAATTGTGAGTCATGAGTCCAGGAGTGATAAGTCAGAAGAACACCTCAAAACAACAACAACAACAAGAAAAACAATCTTAGGTTCTATAATACTGATGTTATCTATGGGAGCAGTTGGCAAGGTCACAAACCTTATGACCTCTGACTACGTGACTCCTGAGCAGTAAGGGATAATAGATACTATGCCTACATCTTAGCAGAGTTCAGGCCTGTCTCATAATCCTAACTTTGAGGCCTTTCATTCATTTTGCAAAGGCAGTTTAGCTTTAGGAAGGGCTATTATCATCCTTGCTTTAAGGTTAAATTATAAACTAAATTCCTACCAAAATTAGCTTCCGCCTACACCCAGGAATGACCAAGGACAGTGTGGAGGTGAGAAGCAAGATGGAGTCAACAATGTCAGATTTTTCTCACTATCATAATTTTGTAAACGGAGTTTCAATCACAGAGCACTGCACAAGTGTGCAGTTTCATTTTGATGGTCTCAAAAGAGTTGTCCGCCTGAAAACACATCAAGCAATCCTGAAACATTAACTACATACAGAACCATGTGCTCAGATCACAGTTGTTTATACATCTGCCAAAGGCTTTGCAAAGCCCCTTGTATAATATGTCCTCTATAAGTCATCACCATGAGTAAGTCCAGCAAGACCAAAGATCCAGGGGTTATAGAAAAAGGTCAGTACCAACAGGGTGCCAAACCTAAGACCAAAGGCACCACACCTGGCAATTAGGAGCATGCCCTTGTTTTTTTGAAGTGAGAATGAGGAGTGAACAATATTGGTGCATCAGTCAGTCCAGTACTAAGTTTATAAACTGGATTCTGCTTGATCCACCTATGTGGACAAATTACAGAACCCCTCTCTGCCTCAGTCTTATCTTCTGTACAAGGCGGATAGCAATGATGTGCATATAATGAGGTTGTTAAAAGAATTAAATGAGATGATAAAGCATGGAGACCAATGCATGCAATATAGTAAGTGCTTAATACATGTTAGCCACGACCAGGCACAGTGGTTCACGCTTGTAATCCCAGCACTTTGGGAGGCCAAGGCAGGTGGATCACAAGGTCAGGAGTTCAAGACCAGCCTGACCAACATGGCAAAACCCCGCCTCTACTAAAAATACAAAAATTAGCCAGTCATGGTGGTGCGCACCTGTAAATCCCTGCTACTCAGGAGGCTGAGGTAGGAGAATCGCTTGAACCTGGGAGGCGGAGGTTGCAGTGAGCTGAGATCGTGCCACTGCACTCCAGCCCAGGTGATAGAGTGAGATGCTGTCTCAAAAAAAAAAAAAAGAAGAAGAAAAAAATGGTTAGCCACAGTTTTATTATCTTAATGGGAATTTAAACTCCTGCACTTTTATTTGCCCATTTATAATATTAATGTAAGCAACTACCCATCTCCTGAAAGTAGAAAACTTTTCTGTGCCTGAGATGTGTCTTGAAATACACAAGTAGATATTTTTTACTTTGAAGTAAATAATGTTCGAAAGAAACATTCTCTTCGGTTTAAGAGATTGGGCACAATAAGGTCTCAGCTCAAACGAGCAAGAGAGGCAAAGAATCACCAGCAATGAAAATGGCGCAGAGAATATAGAAACCCAGGAGAATTGTAAAGTACATTGAAAATAACAATATTGTTATTACACAGTGCCCATAAAACAGTTAAACATGCAGTTTCTGCCAAGCTTGTTTGCCATCGCTTCCTAAATTTGGCTGGTAAGCAAGGAAGACATCTGGAAAAATAGTTAAAACAAAACAATGTCTGATTAGTTTTAAAATATTTTGGTTAAAAAGTACAGTAATTAAAAAATACAATTCTGAGGGGATAAAAAGAAGTGACTATTCTGGGAAGACATGGTATTGCATTCTCAGACATTTTCAGTGGAGACATTAGGGACTTACAAAGGAAGTATCATTATTTCTTCTTTAATTTTCAATTATGAAACTATTCAAACTATCAAAAGTACCCGAAATTATGTTTCAGAAACACCTTTTCTCCACCACTAAGATTAAATAGACATCAATATGTTGCCTTATTCACAGAGTTATTGCTAAAACCAAAATTATATTCAATTATAAGGTTAGCTGGTCTTCATTCTAGTATTGATTCCAGTTGGTTGTGTAGCTATTTTTCTGTGACTAGCAATCCAATACAATAAATCAAAACTTTGGAGTAAATGCTGAATTCTGAATTGTAATTAAAAATCCTTTCTGTATACTGAATTTAAGAGACTCACTAAATGTCTGGCATCTTTGATTGAATTCATTTTTTTAATCGACTAAAGGAAGGCCACCCCTCCTTTAGGTGATGTGATTCTACCTACTCAGTAATATCTTCCCCATTGACTAGAATTCTAATCACAACTCACTCCTGTGAAGTTTATGTCAGCCTGAGTTTTTCAGAGAAACAGGGAGAGAGAGAGAGAGAGAGAGAGAGAGAGAGAGAGAGATACTTACTATAACAAATTGGCTTACACAATCATGGAGGTTGAGAAATCCAAGATTTCTCCAGCTGATTGGCAAGCTGGAGCCCAAGAGAGATGGTGATATAGTTCCTGTCTGGGTCCAAAGGCCTGAGAACCAGGAGAGCCAATGGTGTAACTTCCAGTTCAAATCTGAGTCTGAAGGCAGGTGAAGTCTGATGTCTCAGCTCAATGACAGTCAAGCAGAGAGAGAGAACTGTTTCATATTCAGCTGTCTATTCTATTCAGAACTTCAATGGATTCGGTGAGGTCCACCCTACATTGGGGAGAGCAATCTGCTTTACTCAGTCTACTAATTCAAATGCTCATCTTATCCAGAAACACCCTCACAGGCATACCCAGAAATAATGTTTAATCAAATATCTGAGCATCCTGTGGCCCACTTAAGTTAGTGCATACAGTTAACTGTTATAAGATGAGTGACAAAAAGTAAAGCTACTCTATCAAACACACACTCAGTTTGAATTCCCAGTTTCTGGTTGTCTGGAGCAACCTTCTAGCCATTTTTTTCTTTTGCACAGTAGCATGAATCAGTTGAGTCCTATGAAGCAATAAGATACTGGCAATTTTTAAATGCAGTGAGACAGGAACAGTGAGAAAACAAAGCAGCTCTCAGATGTTTGAACCAGGAAAGGCAGTGTTAGGCTATAAAGGAGTTGAGTTAAACCTATAGGATGTTGATGACAAATGCTGGGTAGTGGCAGTGATGATAGCAGACAAATTTTATTAAATGATGATAAGTTAGGTGGGCATTATGATAACAATAATTTTATTTCATCCTCATAGCAAGCATATGAAGGATACACTATTGTTACCTCCATTTTACAAATAAGAAAATTGAGACTTCTGCAGATTAGATCCAAAGTCATGTCATATTGGTCAGTTCCAGAGCTGGAATTCCAACCTTCCTATTGCTAGAAGGGGACAGAAATGCCAAGCAATACAGGCTGCATGGGGAGAGATCCAGGCAGGAAATACAGTATGGCACACCTTGTGTATTACACAGTTTTGCCTTAGGTAGCTAAAGAAAGGATGTGTGTTACAATACTTGACAGTGTCAGAATCAAAGGGCAAAGAAGGAGACTAGCCCCTGATCTTTAGCTCAACTCAGAAAGTTGGCAGTAAGGATAGTTGATGCACCAAGTGAAGAAAAGGGAAATGGCAAAAGAAATATAAATCTTTTTCCTTTGGTCTTCTCATTTCCAAGGTTGAAATTAACTATTTTAGAAGAAAAAAGAAACATAATAAAAAATAAGACAATTGATTAAAAGGCAGAAAATACTTAAAAAAAGGGGGGGGGAATTTACACAGGTTTCTATGTAGGGATAATAGAATTAAGAGTAGTTACAACTATATGAGCGAAATCTCAGTTTAGTTCATTTGAAAGCAAAAAGATAACACAGACGTGCTGTGCTTTGTATAATAGATGATGAAGTTCTGTGCTTCCTTATACACTTCACACTGGCATGGAGGCTCTTTGGGTGTCTGTCATCCACTTCTGTGTAACTCATACAGCTTCCAATTTTCTAGAGTAAGTGCTCAAAAATGTCACGATTCTTCAAGATTGAATTGGATGATTATCACAACAAATACTTTTCCATTATTAGGCAAGAGTCTAATTTTTCTTCTTTCAGAGTTATCTGGTGTGTGAAACATTAAGGGACGTAATTACTTAAATATGTTTGGAAATTCAAGACCAGAGATTAAGAACATAGACATCATCAAACCCGGCTTTTAATCCCAGCTCCTCTGCCTATTAATTAGCTCAAGGACTTTCAATGTGTTATTTAATCCCTCTGTTTTCATATTTGTAAATTGCTGATTATAGCCATCTCCTAGGTTGTTTTGAGGATTGAATAATATAAAATGAGTCAAGTAATATCCTGATTCCTCAGTAAATGGAGATAATGAATGGGTGGATGGATGGATGAATGGGTGGATGGATGGATGGATGGATGGATGGACATCCAAGAGGCAAAACAAAACAAAACAAAACAGTGCACATCTCAAAAAGAAATGAGTGGACTTAGGAATACCAAAAGTTTGGAATAAAGACATCTCATAAATTTTTGGAAAGTACCATCACTTTTCTAATGGCTGCTAATAGTTGTAGAAGTATCTGAATGTCCGTATGATTTCTTTGGCTTCGAAAATTAGACTATAAATTTAAAAGCATAAAAAGAACTCTCAAGGAAATCTCTGAAGACACCGGTGCTGAGACCTAAACCTTTGTGCCTCTCAGCTGATTAATCATGTAATTGTGGCCAATACAGGGAGGTGGAATGCTGTGAAGGACGATGACACTACTTTGCTTAGAGGGACTGACGTTTCATTTCCTACCTGCCTTGCCAAATTATTCTCTTCCTCCTCCTCCATAGACTATCTTTGAGAATTCAAATGCTGTGAATTAACCTGTGACACTAATTATAGCCTCCTTGTTCCAGAATTTTTCATATCAGTGTTTTCCCACACTACACTCAGCTCTCATGTTTATGATTGAGAGGTGGACTTGAAGTAATTCATTTGAAAACAAATATGCAAAGAACTGTATTTACTAATCATCGCACCTGTAATGAAAGTCCCTCCTGAATACAAGTAGGGGCTGAATAAGTGATCAGTTAACTTTTGTGTACTGGTTATGTTTTAAATATCTTCAAAAGGATGTTCATACCTTTTCTCAGAAAGTAAAAATGATCAGCAAAGACATCTACTGGCAAAGCACTGCCCTGATTTTTGGTAGCATGTTGCAAAATAGCATCCTGGCCATTTAAAAGGAGCCAGTTCTAAATAATGCCAGAGCCTCAGAACTCTTCTAAAGCTCATTGCTCAGGTGGAAACTCCACAGATCAGTTTAGGGCATATCTGATTTAAAACCAACTTGACCTATATAAGTATTTTAAGAGAACAAAAACTTTATTGCCTTAAATCCTAGAATTTCTTTCTTGTGTAATTGCAAATGGTCCTCAATGCTGTTTAAATGCTGCTATGAAGAAAAGACCCAGGGCTTAGAAAATGATGATTCTTTTGAAATAATCTCCTCAGAGCCACTAAGAAGGCTAAAGGTGGCTAATGAATGGTGAAAGAATTATCTAGTTTATGATCCCTTCTTGCCTTTCAAACTCAACCTAACTCCACAACACCAACCCATCTACCCTCCACTCACCCCTAATCAGCACTTGCCTAAATAACTAATTTTTGGACCTTGCTTAATCATTACTTACTCTTGAGTATCTCCAACCAACCTGCCCTTCCATGGCCCTGCTTAAACTAATTAAGGTGGTCAAAGAAAAATTGCATGGGACAAGTGAAACAGACAAGAGTTAATTCAAGCCTATTACAATAGAACAAAGATATTGAATTTGACTCCATTCAATCAAAAGGCAGGACAGTATTTAAGCACTGGGTGAGTTAGTAGAAAACTACTAGAGGACATTAGTGGGGAGGTTGATCAGTGTGATTAGGTCATTTATGTTTGCTAATTAGCACATAAGTTAGGCTCCTACCCTCCCACAGAGACTGGAAGATAGGGGCACTGTGTTTTCTAATGATCATATTTCAGAGAACTGGCTCCCAGGTCCTTGAGAAAGACTTTCCCGGGTTATAAAACTGGCAAGACACTGGGAGATTCACATTGCAAAAAGGCAGAGAAAGTTTTCCAAAGTAAATCCTCTAAGAAAAGGGAGGTTAGGATCTTATAATCAGGAAGAAACTTATCTAAAGTTTAGTTGGGCTGAGGGAGAATATGAGGGCTGTGTTGGTCAGGGTCCTTCTGTCTGCTATATGTCATCATGGTACTTTCATAAGAGTTGTCCCAATTATAATTATTTGAGTTTCTAAGAATTTGACTGTAAATTTATAAGTATAAGAAGAGCTCTTGGTGACAGCCCCAAAGGTCTCTGTTATTGAGCATAAAAAACAATTTAATACCTGTGTCCCTTTGGGCAGGTACAAAGTGTCTATTTTGTTTACCACCTTGTTCTTAGTATAGATCATATACAGAGAACTGGCGCCTGGTAAACACACACTGAGTATGTGTGGAATGAGGAGAAAGTTCTGGATAGGCCCACTTTCTTCAAAATTCCTCCAGGACTACCGTACTGTCCTGTCCAAAGAGCCTGTTTTCTCTTTTGTCTCTTCTTTTCTCTTTTCTTTTCTTTTTCCTTCCTTCCCTCCTTCATTCCTTCCCTCCCTCCCTCCCTCCCTTCTTTCTCTTTCTTTCTTTCTTCTTTCACTTTCTCTCTTTTCTTTTCTTTCTTTTTGAGATAGGGTCTTGCTTTGTCACCCAGGCTAGAATGCAGTGGCACAATCACAGCTCACTGTAACCCCAACCTCCCAGACTCAAGTGATCCTCCCGCCTCAGCCTCCCAAGTAGCTGGAACCACAGACACGTGCTACCATGCCTGGCTAATTTTTAAAAAATTTTTCATAATGATAGAGGTCTCACTATGTTGCTCAGAATGGTCTCAAACTCCTGGGCTCAAGCAATCCATATGCTTTGGTCTTCCAAAGCATTGAGATTACAAGAGTGAGCCACTGTGCCTGGCCAAAGAACCTGTCTTTTACTTGATTTTTCCCCTTGATAAGTCAAGTAAACATATATACCAAAAGTCTATATACAAAATGTAGAAAATATTTATTCACATATATGAGCTGGCTCAAAATAATAGATTTCCTCTAATAAGTGTGAAAAAGTTTGGCATACCTTCTTCAGATTTACAAAGATGATTTAGAGAAACTGAGTGGCATGTGTCTCTTTAAAAAGTTATTTAAAACATTTGTACTAATGCTATTGTTTTCCCTCAAAAATATTTTCCCCTAGCAAATAAAGCATTCACAATCACTCCATTGATCATTCATTTTTTAAGATTGTCATTGTAGTTCTACAAACATTTTAAATAATCTCTCAAGTCTAGCCTTAGACTAGAAAAATAGTTCTAACAGAAGAGTTTAAGTATTTGCAGCAGCTGAAACACAAGCACCTCAATATGGACAGTTCTCCTAAATTCAGTTATTCAGCTGCATTTTTTATTATACTTTAAGTTCTAGGATACATGTGCAGAATGTGCAGGTTTTTTACACAGGTATACATGTGCCATGGTGGTTTGCTGCACCCATCAACCCATCATCTACATTAGGTATTTCTCCTAATGCTATCCCTCCCCTATCCCCCAACCCCCGACAGGCCCCAGTGTGTAATGTTCCCCTCCCTGTGTCCATGTGTTCTCTTTGTTCAACTCCCACTTATGAGTGAGAACGTATGGTGTTTAGTTTTCTGTTCCTGTGTTAGTTTGCTGAGAATGATGGTTTCCAGCTTCATCCATGTCCCTGCAAAGGACATGAACAGAGAGCCAAATCATGAGTGAACTCCCATTCACAATTGCTACAAAGAGAATAAAATACCTAGGAATACAACTTACAAGGGATGTGAAGGACCTCTTCAAGGAGAACTACAAACCACTGCTCAAGGAAATAAGAGAGGACACAAACCAATGGAAAAACATTCCATGCTCATGGATAGGAAGAACCAATATCATGAAAATAGCCATACTGCCCAAAGTAATTTATAGATTCAATGCTATCCCCATCAAGTTACCACTGACTTTCTTAACAGAATTAGAAAAAACTACTTTAAATTTTATATGGAATCAAAAAAAGAGCCCATATAGCCAAGACAATCTTAAACAAAAAGAACAAAGCTGGAGGCATCACGCTACCTGACTTCAAACTATACTACAAGGCCACAGTAATCAAAACAGCATGGTACTGGTACCAAAACAGTCTTATAGACCAATGGAACAAAATAGAGGCCTCAGAAATAGCGCCACACATCTACAACCATCTGATCTTTGACAATCCTGACAAAAACAAGAAATGGGGAAAGGATTCCCTATTTAATAAATGGTGTTGGGAAAACTGGCTAGCCATATGCAGAAAACTGAAACTGGATCCCTTCCTTACACCTTATACAAAAATTAACTCAAGATGGATTAAAGACTTAAACGTAAGACCTAAAACCATAAAAACTCTAGAAGAAAACCTAGACAATACCATTCAGGACATAGGCATGGGAAAGATTTCATGATTAAAACACCAAAAGCAATGGCAACAAAAGCCCAAATTGACAAATGAGATCTAACTAAACTAAAGAGCTTCTGCACAGCAAAAGAAACTATCATCAGAGTGAACAGGCAACCTACAGAATGGGAGAAAATTTTTGCAATCTATCCATCTGACAAAAGTCTAATATCCAGAATCTACAAGGAACTTAAACAAATTTACAGGAAAAAAACAACCCCATCAAAAAGCAGGTGAAGGATATGAACAGACACTTCTCAAAAGAAGACACTTATGTGGCCAACAAACATATTTTTAAAAAGCTTATCATCACTGGTCATTAGAGAAATGCAAATCAAAACCACAATGAGATACCATCTCATGCCAGTTAGAATGGCAATCATTAACAAGTCAAGAAACAACAGATGCTGGAGAGGATGTGGCGAAATAAGCACACTTTTACACTGTTGGTGGGAGTGTAAATTAGTTCAACTATTGTGGAAGACAGTGTGGTATATACCCAAAGGATTATAAATCATTCTAGTATAAAGATTCAGCTGCCTTTTAAATAAAATATAAATGATTGTGAATCGAATATGAAGCCCAGTGAAATAGACCTTATTAATAATAAATCCAGAAATTTTCCAACTTTCTAGCCACCAAGAAAGATTTTTCATGCATGGCTTGAAATAATGATCTTAAATTGTAACACAAGATAAAGTCTTTCATATCTGCCTGTACCAGCCTGTGGTTATCCTGTATAGACAACAAAAGCTGATGTACTTTTTTGTGTATTTAATTCATCCCTTCCAAAGTTTCAGAGTTGGAAGTGTTTTGATAGTGACATCTTACATTTTTTTGTTTTTACTAGATAGACTCATATTTACATAATGAGAAAACATCTGGATACAAAGAGGAAAATCTAATCAATAACCTTCGATGTTTTTCCTACGCTTTCTAATGTTCAGATATTTCCAGATGCCTGGATCACAAAGACACATAGTTGTCACCAAAAATTAGACACGTACTTTCCCTTTCCATCTAAATGTTCTAACTTCATATAGCCCCAAAACTCACTACTCTGTAGCTTGAATATGAGACTTTAGATTTTTGGGGTTTTCTTTAATATATTCATGGCAATGGTAATATCATAGCTTGTTGAAGATAAAAGCTGAACCAGTGTTTGTGTATCTGGAGAAAATTTGCAATCTATATACACTATATGAAATACAATGCTTGTGGCTACCAAGTTAATAGAAAACCAACTCAAAATACCTTAGGCCTTAAGCTTAAACAATAAAGAATCAAATCATCTCACTGAACGAGAACTCACTGGCGAGTCAATTACAGACTAGTTGGGTGTGCAACTTCACAATATCATCACTGCCCAAGGTCTTGGTTCTTCAGTCTTCCAGGTGTCTGTGTCGCCCTCCAGACCAAAAGGTAACTGCCCCAGCTCCAGAAATCATGTGTCAATGCAATACAAAAGAAGCCAAGAGATGTTTTTCATCCTGGCTCCTTACTGCAATGTGCAATACTCATTACTATACTTTGGAAGAGAGTGTGTTTTATGATCATGGAAAAAAAATGAAGAATAAAGACATTCTATAATTAAGAAAATAATTTCATCAATTATTTAATAAGCAGTTGCTTGGTTAACAATCAGCCACCTTACACACCGCTTACTATATGCTTTACAACATTGACTCATATAATCTTCATGACAACCCTATGGGGAAAATACTATTTTACAGATGAGGAGATTGAGGCATAAGGAGATCTTGCCCAAAGCGTCATGACTGGTAAGTGCCAGAACCAGGATTCAAACCTAGACAGTCTGGCTCTGGAGTCCACATTCTTAAATACCATGCTTTGCTGCCTCTAATGCCTCATGTTTAAGATTCTACCTCTTCCAATTCATTATACATTGTTTGATCATGTTAGCTTTCCATTTCTTCCTATTTCTTAAGGAATATCTTATTTGGGTTATGTCATAGACCTAAATAATCCAAAGAAACATGTTGATTCTTTTTTATAAAAAAAGAAAAGTTCTTGTTTTTGAGGAGAGAGGCCCTACACTAGGATTCTGAAAAGGAGGAGTAAAATGAAACTTACAAGATTCAGATTATTTAGTCCAAAGGAAAAAACAATAAGATCCAGAAAGGTCATGTGACTTGACCAAGGTCCCACCACCCCTTAACGGTAGTGCTGGGACTAGGATTCATGTACCCTGCCATATATTTTAATCAAGTTCACAATGATGTGTAATGCCCTCTGCACTAATGGAATGGATCCTGGAATGCAGGGCAGCAGAAGACAAGGCCCCTTAGTAGCTTCTTGAAAACCAAACCATGTATTGTGATTGTATTAGGAGCATTTATCTTGGGGCTCTGTGAGACAGGAGTCAGCAGTGCTTCCTATGCTGGACATGCTTTTTAAAACTGTTGATTTTGTTAGACATAAATGACTTTAGTAAGAATAATATGCAGTTTCTCATGTTCAAATATTATTGTTCTACAGTTGCAACTTACAGTCTTCTTGATTTGTCACTAATAATGTTGACTTCTGATACTATTTTGAGGCCACAGTATACAAAATATCCTATCATTAATTGCATTGCTTTTCTTTATTCTTCTCTGTCTTTCTGTTATTTTTCACATATTCCTCTTACCGAGACTATTTTAAAACTTCTAATGTAATGCCAGTGGTACTTTGTTACATATCAGCTTGCAATTATAATCCCTTTTTCTTTTTTTCAGAATTTATTTGCCAGTACTCATATTTCTTCTATATAATTTAATTAAAGTGCTTATTATCCAGAACAATTGAAATGAGAGACATCCTGATAGAATAATACCACATTTAGTATAGTTAGTAGAACCCTACCTATTTATTAAATCAATATACTGAAGTATCAATTCTCAAATAAATTAAATATACTTCCCACTTAATGCTTATAATTTATTCCTTTAATCAGTACATGTTTATTAGCTGGCTCAAGCAGTGTTCTAGATGGGGGGAGGATAACAATGTCACACTTTTATTCCTCAAGGAGTTTATAGTCTTCTTGGGGAACTAGACAAGGATCATGTAACACAGCAGTCCCCAATCTTTTTGGCACCAGGGACTGGTTTAATAGAAGACAATTTAAGACAATTATTCCACAGATGGGGGCATGTGGGACAGCAAGGGGGGGGGGAATGGTTTCAGGATGAACTGTTCCACCTCAGATCATTAGGCATTTGATTCTCATAAAGAGCTCGCAATATAGATCCCTTGCATGTGCGATTCACAACAGGGCTCGTGCTCCTCTGAGAATCTAATGCTGCCACTGATCTGACAGGAGGCGGAGCTTAGGCCATAATGCTCACTTGCCTGCCACTCACCTCCTGCTGTGCTGCCTGGTTCTGATACTGATCTGTGACCTGGGGATTCAGTACCTTGATGTAATATATCAAGATCATGTGATAAGGGTAAGAACACAGCACTCAAGGGACCTTGAGACAAGCCTGGGACCCAGCCTTGATACATCAGAGAATCAAGCAAATTGTATTAGGTGGAATTTGATCCTGGACAATTCAGAGGGCACTGAGAGGTCTAATAGTGCTTTGGATTTTTCATTAGGAATAATCTTCACTCCACAATAGATTTATAAAGGTGATTGTTAAGAGTTTAGATGGAACAATGGTGACTAAACCCTTTTGTCTATATAGATTGTTAAATATTTTTAGCTTCTATACCTTACCTCTTGCTTCATTGACAAATAGTACAACTTTTGCTTCCACATAATAGTCCCTGCTTTCTCCTTCAAGTCTGTGATTCTTTGAATGCTTTCATATATCAACATCTATTTCATTTTCCCAGATACTTCTTACTAGTTTTAGTCTTTTTTCCTGGGCTTGTCTAGCCTCCAACTGAAATGGCCGTCTTTCCTGTGTGTAGGAGTGCAGTTTGGGGATTTATGATCAAAGAGAAGGCTAAATGATGTACCCTGGTACCTTTCCGGTGGCTGGACTGATAGCCAGAGTGCTCTGCAGACAAAGGTGTCATGAGACCATGCATGACTGAAGCTGGCCTTCAAGGCCATAAAGGCTGGAGAACCAGTCTTGTTTCCTTCCTCCTGAAGACAGCCTTTTTTCCAACCCCTGACAGCATAAATCTCTACCCCTTTAGGAAAACCATCATCTTCTGCTCACAGAAGTTGGCTTTGTTCAGGCATTTGTCCAACACATCTTCTCATATTCAAGTAATACCTGGGGCAAAATGATAACTCAGATTTTCAAGAGTTTCTTTACCTTCCAAGTCTCTGAACCCATCCCCAAATCTCCCACTTTTTTAGTCTCCAACCCCACTCATAATCCCATAAGCCCACTGATGCCAGTCCAAAAGTCAAATGAGATCCAGTCCTGAAAGTTAATTTTGTGACCCTTGAGGCTTATTTGAATCGGGGTTTTCTCCCTTTATGGATTAATAGAAAACCCTAACATTCTATGAGAGAGGTTTCACTGAAAGAGTTCATCACTCCAGAAACAAGCCGCTCATGCTGTTTTCAGTATGCCCTTTCCTAAAAGCACAATGCTAATATATGAGCTCCCAGAGTTAACATGTTTGTACACTGAATTACTTCCCATTCCACCAGACTGAAAGGTGCAGCTGGTTCTGGAATGAATGACAAAGATCACTGAAGAGTGTGCTGGGTCAGAGGAAGCCCAGGAGCTCAGAACTCTCACCAGAGCTTCCAAACAGAGGTGCTGACATGGACACCTTTCCCTCCAGGGAGTTGGCAGATCACTTAATCGTATTGCCATCTGTGGAGATAATGTCACACTAGAGAGTTGTTATCTGTCTCACAAGGGGGTTGTAACTGGCTTTTTAGTTGTATCTGTAGCCAGTAGAGGAGTTGGCAGCAGGCATGCTCCAACTTCAGTCCTTTCATTTTATTATATAATTGTTGAACAGGAAGAAGGGCAGGAAGAGATGACTCCTCCACTGATAAATAGAGCTTGCAAAACCTTAACTTTATAGCAACTTTGAAATCTAGATCCCCAAAGAAATAAAAATAGGCCTCTCATGCCCCATCTTCCTGCCTTTTAGTAACTCATACTGACACAAAAATTATCTCTTCCACCTACCAAAAAACATTCTTCCCACCCCAGAAGATACAGCACATGTGTTTATAATTAATTAAATACCCCTGATTTCTACTTAAATGCATAAACAATGAATCCCTTTGAATATAGTAAATTGTGTTTCCAAAGTTGGCTGCAACAGTATCCCCCATCCCATCCCACCTTTTCTTTTTTTTTTTTTTTTTTTTTTTTTTTTTTTTTTTTTTTTTTTGACATCTCTCTTTGTCACCCGGGCTGGAGTGCAGAGGTCTAATCATGACTCACTGCAGTGTTGACCTACCAGGCTCAGCCAATCCTCTCACCACTCAGCCTCCTGTGTATCTGGGACCACAGGCATGGACCACCACAGTCAGCTAATTTTTTTGTATTTCTTCTAGAGATGGGGTTTTGCCATGTGGCCCAGGCTTGTCTCCAATCCCTGGGCTCAAGCAATCCACTTACCTCAGCATCTCAGAATGTTGGGATTACAGATGTGAGCCACTGCTCCCAGCCTTTAAAAAATAATAATAATAACAACTTTATCTAGATATAATTCACATACCATAAAACTCACATATTTGAAGCATACAATTCAATGCTCTTTAATATATTCATAGATTGTATGATCACCACTACAATTGGTTTTAGAACATTTTAATCGCCACCCCAAAAAACCTCATACCCATTAGCAATCACTTCCCCTTTCTTCTTCATATCCTCCACAACACAGCCCTAGGCAACTAGTAATCTGTCTGTCTCTATAGATTTGCCTATTCTAGACATTTCATATACATTGAATCATGCAATAAGTGGTTTTTAGTGACTGGCTTCTTTCACTTAGCATAATGTTTTCAAGGGTCATAAATGTTAGAAATAATGCAAACGTTCATATACACATTTTTGTGCAGACAAATGTTTTCATTTCTCGTGGGTATATACCTAGGAGTGGAATCGCTGAGCTAAATGGTAACTCTGTGTTTATACTTGGGAGGAATTACCAGACTGTTTTCCACAGCAGCTGCACCATTTTACATTCCCAGCAGCAGTGAAGGAGGGTTCCAGTTTTTCTACATCTTCACTAACCCTTATTCTTATCTGTCGTTTTTATCATAACCATCCTGGAGGATGCTCTCATTGTAATTTTTGATTTGCATTTCCCTGATGGCTAATGATGTTGAGCATCTTTTCATGTATTCATTATTTCTGTATCTTCTTTAGAGAAATGCCTATTCAAGTCATTTGCCTATTTTTAAATTGTGTTATTTGATTTTTATTATTGACCTGTAAGAGTTCTAGACACAAATTTGATATGCGATTTGCAAGTATCTTCTCCACTCAGGTATATTTTTGCAATGCGATCTTGACATTCCTCTTTCAATCTGGACTGATTATGTACCATTTGACCAAAAAAAAAAAAAAGGTAGCAATATTTTCTGAGTAACTTTTGATACTGAATCATAAGAGATCTTCAAAGGCTGGGCGCAGCGGCTCACGTCTGTAATCCTGGCACCTTAGGAGGCCAAGGCAGGTAGATCACTTTGATAGGTAACAAAGTGCTAGCAGCCCTCACTCTCAGCGCCTCCTCGGCCTCAGCGTCTATTCTGGCGGCGCTTGAGGGGCCCTGCAGCCCAGCGTGGGAGCCCCTCTCTGGGATGGCTGGGACCGGAGCCTCCTCCCTCTGCTTGCGGGGAGGTGTGGAGGGAGAGGCGAGGGCGGGAACCCGGGCTGCGCTCGCCCGCCAGTGTGAGTTCAGGCGGGTGTGGGCTTGGCACGCCCCACACACAGAGCGGCCCACCGACACCGCCGGCCCAGGGCGGTGAGGGGCTTAGCACCTGGGCCAGCAGCTGCGGCGGTTGTGCCGGGTCCCCCAGCAGTGCCGGCCTGCCAGTGCTGCACTCAAATTCTCACGGGGTTTAGCTGCCTCCCAGCGGGGCAGGGGTCAGAACCTGCAACCCGCCATGTCTGAACTCCTTCCCCTGTGGTGGGCTCCCGCAGGGCCTGAGCCTCCCTGATGGGCGCTGCCCCGTGCTACGTGGCTCCCGGTCCCATCGACAGCCCAAGGGCTGAGGAGTGCAGGCACGGCTGGGGACTGACGGGCAGCTCCGCCTGCAGCCCTGGTGCAGAATCCACTGGGTGAAGCTAGATGGGCTCCTGAACCCGATGGGGACTTGGAGAACTTTAATATCTAGCTGGAGGATCGTGTGTGCACCAATCAGCACTCTGTGTCTAGCTCAGAGTTTGTGAATGCACCAATCAGCACTCTGTATCTAGCTAACCTAGCGGGGACTTGGAGAACTTTTCCATCTAGCACTCTGTGACTCTGTGTCTAGCTCAAGGATTGTAAATGCACCAATCAGCACTCTGTGTCTAGCTCAAGGTTTGTAAATACACCAATCAGTACTCTGTGTCTAGCTCAAGGTTTGTAAACGTACCAGTTGGTACTCTGAATCTAGCTAACTAGCACTCTGTGACTCTGTGTCTATCTCAAGGATTGTAAAGGTACCAATCAGCACTCTGTCAAAACAGATCAATCAGCTCTCTGTAAAGTGGACCAATCAACTCTCTGTAAAATGGACCAATCAGCAGGATGTGGGTGGGGCCAGATAAGGGAATAAAAGCAGGCTGCCCCAACCAACAGCAGCCAGATTGGGTCCCATTCCGCGTTGAGGAAGCTTTGTTCTTTCGCTCTTTGCAATAAATCTGCTGCTGCTGCTGCTGCTCACTCATTGGGTCCACGCTGCCATTATGAGCTGTAATACTCACCGTGAAAGTCTGCAACTTCGCTCCTGAAGCCAGCAAGACCACAAACCCACCGGGAAGAAGGAGCAACTCCAGACATGCTGCCTTTAAGAGCTGTAACACTTACCACGAAGGTCTGTAGGTTCACTCTTGACAGCGAGACCACAAACCCACCAGAAGAAAGAACCTCGAGACATATCTGAACCTCTGAAGGAACAAACTCAGGACACCCCATCTTTAAGAACTGTAACACTCACCGCCAGGGTCTGCGGCTTCATTGTTGAAGTCAGTGAGACCAAGAACCCACCAATTCCCAACACAACTTGAGGTCAGGAGTTCCAGGCCAGTCTGGCCAACATGCCGAAACCCTGTCTCTACTAAAAATACAAAAATTAGCCAGGCATGGTGGTGTATGCCTGTAGTCTTAGGTACTTGGGAGGCTGAGGCGGGAGCATCCCTTGAGCGTCGGAGGTGGAGTTTGCAGTGAGCGGAGACCAAGCCTCTGCACGCCAGCCTGAGCAACAGAGTCTCCATCTCAAAAAACACAAACTGCAGATTCCACCTTCAAATTTTGAAACTTCTTCGAACATAACTACCATCCTGTGAGAAAGTCCAAACAACCATATGCAGAGGTCCACATGAAGGAGAAGCAAGGTTCCTGGCCCACAACTGCAGCTGAGCTTCCAGCCAAAGCCAGCATTAAGTGGCAACCACAGGAGTGAGGCCATTTTGGACCTTCCAGGTAATACAGCACCCCAGACAATGCCATGTGCCACACAAGCCCCACACAGATGAGCCCTGCCCAAATTTCTGACTTGGAATCCTGAGAAAATAAAGTGGTTCTGTTGTAAGTCACTAAGTTTTGAGGTAGTTTCACAAAGGTAAATAACTGAAACACTGGGAAAATGACTGTGTGTAGATCAGAAATAAAAGGTTACACTTACTGAAGAAACTTTTTAAGAAGAAGACAATGTTCCTTGGTGGTGGTATTGAGATTGTAAGCCGCGAATATTTTGGATGTTAGAGAGTTTTTCGGGCATTTGGGCAGTAGTGACCTCTCAACTGCTGGATCACTTCTAATTTAAACCAAATATCATGAGTTTTTGACAGACACACAGAACACAAGCATCTACCTCCAAAACATTCAGAATATAGTTTGTAGAGCTGTAGATATGCCCAGAAACCCAGTTCTCAGCAAAGTAGTCAATATGGAGAATCAGAGGCTTTCTCTAATTAATTCCTGTGCTTTATAAATAAAAGAGGACATGTTGAGAATCAGGAAGTTCCTCTAGAACTTCAGTTCTTCTAATAGTTTGCCACTCAGGCACAAGCCATTACATCTCCTTGGAACTCATTTTTCTCCCGAGCTCTACAGAGACTCGTAGAATATGTGGAGGTACTTCAGCTGTTCCTGCCGTGGGGAAAGGGGTGGGACAGAAGGACAAGGCCAGTGAGGGGGCCTCCTCATCACCATCCCTTCAGCCAAAGCAGCTCTGCTTGTTAGGTAGAGCTTATGGGTAAGGAGGGTAATTATTTTGAACTATTATTTTGAAGGAAAAGAGAGATGGATAGGAGGATGGATGAAGAAAAGGAGGAAGAAGAATTTTCTGTGCAGGACTATTTAGTGGTATCCTTTCAATGCACAAAAAAAAAAAAAACAGAGAACAGCAGGTTGAGATCTAGGAAAGATACCCTTTCCTTTCTCTAGTGGAAAACATGGGATGTGTCTTTGGTTTATTATGTATAAGAGATATTTATCTCCTGAGAATTTATTAAAGAGCAAAAGGTGAATAAATCTGAGCTCAGGTTTAAAAAGAACTTTTGGGGCATGTGGCTGTTAATCACTGAGATGGTTTATGGATAATAAACATTGTGTTTTTTCACCTCCTTAAAGACTATAAAGAAATATTAAATTCTTTATACATCTTTGCACAATAGTTTAGGTGACACCTGCCTGTAGGTTATCTGCAGAGGGTCTTTCCCACTTCTAGTTTATTAAAACATCTCTGCAAATCATATGCAGTTGGACCAACTCTTCACTAACATTGTCCTTGAATGCAGTGCCCACCTGGATAGTCATGCATTTATTTCAAAAGCATTAATTACATTGAATACGTTGTCCTCCTTCACCAAGCAAAACATGAAAAAAGAAGTTGTCCTCTCATTCTGAATTAATTACGACATTCATTCAAAAACAATGACTGTAATTACATTTGGCATTTTTGGTTCTATCACAGAAAACAGCCAGCTTAAACAACAATTTTGCATTTTTGATCTAGGAGCAAAATGCTGCATGTCTCAGTTCCACAATACTGGAGACAAAATCCTCCCACTCATGGGCACAAGCCCAGCAGCAGTAATAAGCATGGCACACCAGCAGGGAGAAAAGTAACACTTGGTATTTTCTGTCTTCAAAGTGTCCCACATGCCTCCTTCAATTTTGTTCCTCTATATTTTTTTAATCATAAAGGAAAGATAAGACCCTATTCTCTTTATCATTAGTCTTTCTGTTGAAACTAACATCACCAATCATCTGTGATGCCTATTTGTGAAGCAAACAGCAGCCTCTTTTTCTCATTGGCTGCCCTCCACCTCCAAATTGCAAACAACTGGTAGTCACTAAGAGGTCAATGGCCACTTAAACTTGGAACTTCAAGGAGAAATTTTTACCGATTTTTTAACTCTTCCTTGAGGTCTTTTATGCACTGAATATGACCCTATCAACCAAATACGATCAAGGATACCCACACAAAGATGGTAGTGTTTAAAATGTTCATGTGGTACTCACATCATGAAACTTCTTCAAAGTTTCCGATACAACACCCCTGCTAGCCAGCTGTCATCTTTCCTCCCATGGCCCTGCCAGAGCCAATTTGCCTGACAGGCCCTAATAAGCTCCACTGTCATCCTTTGCATATATTCAGTAAGAATAAACAACACAAAGTACTCTAGTCATTTCTTTCATATAAATAAGACAGTGATATTATGAGAAAAACATCACTGAGCCCATGTAATTTTTTCACTTTAATCAAAATATGTACTGGCTCCAGGGCCTAACATTTTAGACACGAGTGCCTGCTTCCTTACAAGATTGCCTTGCAGAGAGTGTGCTGTTTGTGACTTATTATCAGCCCCAAAGACACTCGGTGGCAGGGCTGTGAGCATCAAATTTCCTGCCTCTATATCTATAGTCCAGCTGTTCACAGTTACAAATGTAAATATCAAAGGCAGAAGGTTTTAAACTTTCTGTATTTTTAGTTTTTCAAATAGGAATCTACAAATAAACCAAATTGCTCTGGTTTGCATTTAAGCACTTTACCATAATTACCTCCCCTCCATCTTAATTTTTATGGCCCTCTTTGTAGCAACCTGGAGTCTCCAATCCAGTATAGAAATCTGTGCAGTTTGGGGTATTTGACATATGGATGCTGGACATTGTGAGGACACAAAGGGATTTTAGATATTATGAAGAACTGGGATGACTCAGTTGGGAACATCCAGAAACCAAATTACTTAATGATGGAGCACCCTTTCTGCTGCTTTTGTAACCAAATTATAGGGTGTGGGTTGTTATGGTGATAGAACCTCTGCAGGAGGAAGTAGAAGATGTTGTAATATTGGAGAGATTCAGGGTGAGGAGGCTTACCCACAACGTATTTGTGGAAGTTTTCTTCTTTGAATCAATTTAGACAAGGGTCTACTATATTTCCATGTTCTGCTGCTGTGCATCTTGAAGTCAACATCACCTGTTATTATTTTTCTCAATTGATGAATACAAAAGGTATATATTTATGGTGTACAACACAATGTTTTGATATATTTATACCTTGTGGAATGGCTACATAAAGCTGATTAACACATCCATTACTTCTCTTACCATTTTTTATGGTGAGAACACTTTAAATTTTTCTTAGCAATTTTCAAGTATACAATACATTATTATTAACTGTAGCCCACATGTTTTACAATAGATCTCTTGACCTTATTCCTCCTATCTAACTGAAATTTTGTCTCCTTTGAGCAACATCTCTTCAATCCCCACCCCCGAGCCCTGGTAACCACCATTCTATTCCCTGCTTCTATTAATTTGACTTTTCTAGATTGCACATATAATTACGATCATGCGGTATTTGACTTTCTATGCCTGACTTATTTCACTTAATACAATGTCCTCCAGGTTCATTCATGTTGTTGCAAAAGGCAGAATTTCCTTCTTTTTAAAGGCTGAATAGCATTTCATTGTGTTTATACACTACATATTCTTTCTTCATTCATCCATTAATGGATGCTTAGGCTGATTCTATACCTTGGATGTTGACATTACCTGTTGTTCTTTGAAACAAACTGATCTTTCCTTTTTCTCTGTCCCTTCAATTCTGACGGGCTTTGACAGTTATAGGAGAGGGTCTTCTCCAAGAAAGGTATGCAATTTCTAATTGATTATTAGTTTCAATGCATCTCTGTGTCATCCCAGCTGCCCCAAAGGATTCTTACTCAGAGTTAAAATTAGATTTCCTACTCAGCTGTTCTTACAAAACAAGGACCCTTCTAGCTTTGCTCAGCCCTCGTGAAGATACCATCCCTTTCATTATTTGTACTGAATGAGTCTCTGTATAACAAATTAGTAGGGATTCAGCACCGGGGACAGTTCCTTGCACACTGTAGCTGCTCTGTGCTGAGGATTTGAGATTAAAACTCTGAACTTCCAAAACTTGACCTCTGATCAAACTGCCATGCTAGACCTTCCCTAACGTAAAATCCAAATAAAACACATCTGCCTCATTATGTGTTATTGTAGGTAGAAAACTATTGAAAAATCTAACATTCTCACCCTGCAGTTGACTGTTGCTCTTGCAATAAAACAAATCAGAAAATATCTGTAAATATGAATTATCGAAACCAGATTTCTATAATCATTAAATGTGGCAAATGCATGGCCCTTGTCATGTTGGAGCATCAGGGCTTGTAGGGTCTTGGATGCCTTGGATGGAGGGACTTGGGAAGCAGGCAGAGAGGAGCACAAGTCTGAGGTATATGGCAATGACAGCTGTTCTCATGTCCACTGCAAATCAGGTACACATGGCCCATTCCTGCTCTATGTCAGTGCTGATAATTCTGCATGCATATGGGATTTAATCAGAGGTAATTTTGTATTAGGAACGTTACCAAGCAAGCCTTGAATAGAATGGTATTTAATTGCTGCAGCTACTACCCTAGGCTAAGCTTTCCCTACTTCACTGCCATATTCAGCTAAGATAACACAACAGAAATCAAAACACAGCACTGCCCTGACATATTTAATCCTCAGATACTGGCAAATAAAGTTGTAGAATTGGCCAAACAACAGAAGTCAAATGCTCAATGATTTTTTTATCTGATGATGTACTAAGAATCTTTCTATATTTACAAAATATCTCTTGGGGAGATATCAGTGATGACATAGGTAATATTTAGTTTGAGTCTATGTTGTTGGAATACTAAATTTGAGTAGCAAATCTTCCCTTGTTGTCCCATCAGGTAAAACTTTCAAGTAGATTTTGCATGTGCAGAGTGGTGGGATTATTTGCAACCAGTAGCATTCATATTACTGGGCTTCCCTAGAGCTAAATCTAAGCTTTTTCTGTTAAAAATAAGTGTACCATTTTCATAGAACTTTCTATGTAATTTTAACTAGTGTTTGGTTCTTTTTTCAAATAAATTAAGAACTGACCCCAATTCTACTCTCATTGAGTGCCTTTGGACATTTAGGCTATAATTTTTGGAGGCCACATTGTAAATGGTAATGTTTTCTGAAATTAGATATGAAGCAGGCTTCTCAAACCCAAGAAATGAATGATTTGCCTCAGCACTGGTCCTATCAAACATTAGCTTAAAATACCCTGGAAACATTATTTACTTAAGTGTCTGAAAATATTGCTAAAAAAAATTACCATGTTGCTTTCTGTTCAAATAAATTTTGTTTGGATAGTATTCCTTTTGTGTAACCACAATATGACCATTTAAGAAACCAAAAATATCTTATATGTGTTACCAGCCAATGACTAAATAAGTCCTGTTGTTCTTTATAGTGTCAGTGTTCTCCCACATTTCTTCTGGTGTATGAGACCTCTCTCACTCACTGTCCCTGTATTCACAGAAGGATGCTGCTGACATCACGGGTGTTTGTATTCTTTAGCATGGGGATAAAGACGGATGGGGGATCAGCAGCTCATTGCATCTATTCATACCTTCTGGAAAGCTGGCTACTAGATGGCCACTGTTCATGATTCTGTTACTTGGCTCTCCAGAATTTGTGGTCCTACAGTTAAAAATTATTTGCTTTGTTTCTGAGGGCTACAAGCCAGTGTTGATTAGCTTGCAGTATTTATAGAGTAAGTAGCAGCACCTTCTATCTTCCTCAAGAAGTCTTCACCACATTTCTCTTGCCTGCCCTTCTCACCCCAAAATGGAAGCTGGTTAGCAGACCTTCTGTTATCTGTCATTTGTTTCCAACCCTGCAGAGCTAATGCTACACCAAGCCTGGCTTCAGTGCAGATAGTGTGGCTGTGTTCCAGCTCACTGCTCATGATGCAGACTTGCCAACCAATGCATACAAAGTGTTGAGAACACTATTTAAGATTCTACTTACAGTAACTGGCCAGTGTATGTGTCAGTCATATTGGCCATTAAACATGGCCCTGGGCGTAACTTTTAGCTGACTCTTCAGCTTGATACAGTGTTGCAGCCACATTGGATGGGATTCATTTCTGACCACCATACTATTCTTAAGTATAAAATGTATCAACCATGTGCATTTTTTAATGTTACATATGCCTCAAGGGTATGGATAATTTCTTTGTGCACTTTTCTTCTGCAGCAGATGTCAGCACATCATTTGTCAAAACACTGACAAAGAACTAAAGGTTCCAGCTGTCCCTAGTCATTCAGTTAGCTCCAATAAGCAAGAAGCCTCTGATAAGCATAGAACCAGGTCCCTCAAAAAAGAAATACAGGAGGAATAAAAGAGAAAGTCCTTGTTTTTGAGGAGTTCGTGACTTAATGGCAGGGAGGAGTCTCAACAGACTTGTCAAAGAAATTTCAGGTATTTAAAATGTATCTTTTATATTGCATGTGTACACTGAGATCACAGAAGTGTTGGGGCCGCATACAGGACAAATGAACAGATAGTGTGTCATAAGGTCTAGAGAGATTTTTCAAAGAACTTGAATGATGAGCTGAGTTTATAAGGAGTTAGGACTGGTTTACAGAAGGAAATAAACATGCAATTAAGGGGTAATTGCATAGAAAAAAAAGGAATGGGTGGATGTGAGAATATAGGTCACCTTGTGCAGGGTAGCATGCAGATTTGGCTGGAATAAAAGATACTGATTAGGAAAAAATATGAAAAGTGGGATTTCTGAAATGGTGAAGCTGCATAGAGACCATTGATAGGAGGCCTGAAATACCAGGCACAGGAGTTGGATTTGATAACTTAGCACCACGTGATGCAAGGCAGGGGACAGCTCCGTTGTTTTGTTTTGCATTTTTTAGGTGTTGAGATATTTACTTACCTGATCTTTACAAGCCGGAACCAGTTCTCTCTCATGCCCCTTGTATATCAGTCAAGGTCCAATTATAGGAGAAAAACATACATTAGCTTGACCAGGGAAAGTTGGATATAAATAATTATTATTTATAAGAGGACACTGGAGCAACAGATTAGCTGGTAAAAAAGAGCTCTAAAGAATATAAGAATATCAGAAATAAGAAACAACCACTACCCTTAGGGCTCAGTTAGAGTGTCCAAGAAAGAGCTGTTCACACACACCCACCATTCCCCAGGACCAAGATCCATACCTGATCGGAAAGGAAAGAGCTATGACTCACTGAATGGCAGACAAGTCATTGTGGTGCCATACTGGTAGAACTTGCTAGAAATCTGCCTTTCAGAACTTGCTAAAAATCCACCCTTGTGTAACAAGAAAAGCTGTTCACAAGAAGGTGTCTGATCTTCTGTCATGTTTCTGCAACACGTTTTACTGACAAAGCTCAACATCATCCTAGCTAACAACAACAAAAAAAAGCATTTAAAATGCCCAGCTCAATTTCTGCAGAGCAGGCAATGAAGTATATGTTTGCAACTGAGGTAATAAATTGATAACTGGAATATCTTGCCCTCTCATTTCATAAAAGTTTACCAATGTCCTCTTTCATTTTCAAATATAAAACTGTATTCACTATGCTTTTTAAACTACTCAGCTATGTCCCCCCAATCCAACTCTACCCCCTCCAGAAATCCTGATTGGCCCTTGAAAGGAGTATGACCTATGGCTGAGAATCAGTGGTCAAAACTAATGTGACTATATTCAATAAGACTAGTGATTATCCCTACAAGTAAAGGATAGAGGAAGAATGGGTTTATCACTTTTTGTGAAAAAGACTGGGTTGGAGGAGGAGGGTGATTGTTAGTTTGCTATAAGTAAACTATGAGCCCACAATTTCATGTGACTCCTAAAAAATAAAATAGTCTCTATTGGTGGTGTTCAGAACAAGGGATATGTTGGCCTAGTTTTTATACGCAGAGTTTTTGCTATTCCTTAAATATTGCATTCACTTCTAGGCACTTTCTTTTAACAAAAGATAGTAATGAACTACAGCACTTCCAAAACAGGATGATGAAGAGGCTAAGAATAGTGAAAATACCTGGCAATATTAGCCTAAGAAAAAGGAGGCATAGACAAGACCTAGTTACAACCTTTGTATGTGTTTTGTATTAGAAGATGATTTTAACTTATTAGCATCCTTGAGGGAAGGGAAGAAACCTTCAGGAATAAGTTATGGGAAGGAAAACTGAGGATTAAATAAGGAGGTTCTCTACATTAGCAGTGCTGGGAAAAATCAGGGACTGCTTTAGGAGGCAGTGAGTGACCTCTCTTTGGATAGGGATGGACAGATTTCTTTGGATTTCCTTCTTTCTCCAGTTCTTTATGAGATTCTGTGAGCAGGCCAAGGTAGCCTTGCTTATCCCAATATTACTGCAAAGAGACCAGGCTCAACCTTCATATTTAGCCTATCCTTTAAATCATTTGTGTCGAATGAGGTCATACTTCTTTTAGGAAGAATACAATTAAGAGACCTCTAAAATAGCTTTGTATATTTAGGTAGCAACAAGAGTTGCAATCATCCCTGCCTCCCAGAGACCCAAATAATTAAATTTCAACACGTAATTAAGTTGCATAGGACCATTACTAATAACACTATTTTAATATGACCTTCGGGATGTAGGCATTATTATTCTAATAAAAGGAAAGAATCTGTTGGTTCATTTTAAACTATTATGTGAATTCTTAGCCTAGAGACTAAATTATTTAGGCTAACACTGTAATGTGAAGCAATTTCTACAAGATAACTATTATGAAATAACCTGATTACATTTTAAAAGGTGAGCAATGACTATTTTATAAATGTTTCCTAAGAAACTTGATTCAGTTCTTCTAGTTTTCCATACAGCTAACCCTTTTAAATTGAGTCAGAATTACATATAGTTCAGGGCACCATGTTAGATGTTAAATGACAAGAGTTTCTTTGCTTTGAGACAGGTTCTTGCTCCTGTTACTCAGGCTAGAGTGCAGTGGCAAGATTTGCAGCTTCAACTTCCCAAGCTCAGGTAATCCTCTCACCTCAGCCTCCTGAGTAGCTGGGACTACAGGTGTGCACAACCACATCCAAAACTATAGTAATTTTTTGCATTTTCAGTAGAGATGAGGTTTTGCTATATTGACCAGGCTGGTCTCAAACTCCTGGGCTCAAGCAGTCTGCCCACCTCGGCCTCCCAAAGTGCTAGGATTACAGGCATGAACCATGATAGAGGGTTAGATATGGAAACTATGAACACTACACAAGTAATTGGATAGTCTCAATAATCATGTAAGCATCTCAGAATAAATGGTTTTTTTAAAAAAATTAAGTACAAAGGGTGATGGTGATGAGAATGATGACAGCTGATGATGATGAGGTCTAGACACAACTTCTAGTTCTATGAGAGGCTTCTGAAATCTTTCCAACCCTGGCAAAGGCTTCTGTTTTGGTCATCTGCAAGTTACTCAGTTTCTCAGTGTCAGATGGCCTTTGGAAAACATCAGTCAGTCCTGAGTGCCAGTTGAATATTTGAAAGCTTAATTTAGTGATTTGTCTTCCATTCTGTGTTCTTAGATTATATTCAACAAATGCAACTTTCTAGGGAAAGAATATTAATTCCTATCCACAACAGGCATTTCTACTCAAGTGGCTGAAAAAAGTCACTGTAAACTGCATGAAACCATAATGCAGGATTAAACAAGTCTACCTGGGACCTTCCCATAGGATGATGACTCTAAGGAATCTGCAGTGTCTCATCCCCATCAGTTTGGCTGAATGTTATGCCATAATGAGCCAGGAATAATTTGTTTCTTTGAGGAAAAAAATCACCTCAGCTTGCCATTCTTGTACAGCTTCCTTCCTGAAATGATATACTATTCACTTGTACTATCTACTTGTTCATTACAATATGGCAGTGAAGGATCATTTTGCACGATACATAACAACATGTACCATTTGTTGTTATGTCACATAATTACATAAATGGGGGCTATTTAATTTATCTTTTTAATCTGTCCTAGATGTAAAAGTTCTCACGTGGGAAGAATTTGCCATCTGTACATTTTCATCTTTATTAAAGTAACTACTAACATTGCTACCACTAAGTTATCATATTTCAATATGAGGTATTCATTTTCCCCCTACTCATCCTCCACTCTATTTCCCTGCTACCCATTTTGTGGGTCCAGCCCACTTGTGACAGCCAGCAGCTGGTGTTGGATACAAAGACTTCTTTGGTAGTGTCAACCACCTCTATCAAGTCACCTGCGTATTTTGGTGATTTTAATAAAGCAATGGTTAAGTATGATTATTATCCACTATTATTCTAAACTTTTATGATATCTAACAAATATCTTTATTTCTCACTGATGTCTTCTTCATTTTCTATAGTAGATATATAAATACCAATAGCTAACAAACATTTTGTCATAAAATATGAGGTCCCTATGTCTATTAACTAGCTCAGGGTGCCATAGCAAATACCATATGCCAGGTGGCTTAAACATCAGAAATTTATTTTCTCTCAGTTCTGGAGGCTGGAAGTCTGAGAGCAGAATGCCAGCATGGCTGGTTTTGTTCCTGGTGAGGGTTCTCTTCCTAGCTTGTAGACATCCCCTTCTCATTGTATCCTCACATGGTGGAAATAGAGTACAAGTATCTTCTCCTTTTATTATTTGTATTAGGACCCCACCCATATGACCTCATTTAAACTTTATCGCCTCCTCACAGGCCCTATATCCAAATACAGTCACATTAGGAGTTAAGGCTTTAACATATACATTTTGGGCTCAAAGACACAGGCACTAAAGAGGAAAGAGTGTTAGACTTAAAATGGGAGGGATTAAGTCAGTATCTGCAGAGTGAATAGTGAAACTCTCCCAGTCTTCCTCCATCCCCTGGCCCTAGCATGCCAGCATCCAGAATCGTATCTCCTAAGCAGAAGACTGTGGGATCCTTATTTGAAGAAATTGAACCACACCAAAGAACTACAGGTCCTGAAATTTAGATATCTCCCCAGAAGGCCAGCTGGCTATCCTGTTGCTGTGGCTGTGAAGCCCTTTAGTATACCAGCCTTGCCTGTACCCAGAGAACTTCAGTCATTGGTGTCTTACTCTTAAATATAAATGGACAGAAAGGGATCATATGACATTTGAATAAAGTCTCCAACATGAAATATAGAAACTAAAACCAAAAGGAAAACACAGCTCAGGGGAAACAGAATTAGACACAGAACAGAATCAAATGTCAAAGAAACTGTAGTTAAAATGCTCAAAAAACTAAGAGAAGAAACATGAAACAAGAATAAAATGTTATGTATTTTTTAAAGAACAATTAAAGAATATGTAAAAACAACTTGGACATTTACAATTGTATAGCCAAATTTTTTTTCAATAGAAGAATCTTCTAGAATATAGAACAAAAAGATTTTGGACAATATGGGTGAAAAAGGTAAGAAAATAGAGTGTCAATCCAGAATTCCCAACATCCAACTAATAGGAGTTATAGGAAAAAAAGAACTTAAAAGACAGAAAGAAATGTTTAAATAAATGAAAGATAATTTTCTATTACTGGATGACATTAATTTCCAGGTTGAAAAGGCTTCCAAGTACTCAACACAATGAATGAAGAAAGGTCTACTCTAAAGAACATCATAATGAAATTGCAGAACACCAGGGAAAATGAGAGGATTGGAAAAGCTTCTGGAGAGAACAGATGGGCAAAATGTAAAGAAAAAAGAATTTTTAAAAAGTATTAAACTTATCAACAGAAACATTAAAATCTGGAAGACAATAGAACAATATCTTCACAGTACTGAGAGAAAATGAATTTTAACCTTGAATTCTATATCCAGCCAGACTATCATGCAAATATGAAAGTAGAAAAAAACATTTTCAGACAGGCATGCAGTCAAAAAATTTATTGCTCGGCGCCATTTCTCAAGAAGTTACTGAAGAATGTGTCCTACAAAACCAAAGGGAGTAAACCAAGAGAAAGGAAGGCAAGTGAGGACCAAACATGGGAAAGAGGCTAAGAGATCTTCCAGTATGAGAATGAAGGGAAGTTCCAGCAGGACAGCTCTGCCCAGGCCAGAGCTCAGTCCATCAAAGATGCAGCAGAAAAGCTAGAAGACTCTAAGAGGAATGTCTCCAGGAGGAGGGAAATGGGTCAATAAATTAAATGACAGATTTGACCCTGTAGAAATTGTACTGAGAGGTTGTTTATAGAGCTGTTAGAGGTTGTAGGAAAGACTTAATCAAGTGCCCTCCCTTTAAAGAAAACCCCTGAGTAAATAAAAAAGATAATTAATTCTAGAAACAATAAAATGTAATTCAAAACAGGAAACAGAATCATATCAACTTTCTAGTGAACAACTTTTGCATAGTCTTTATAATGAAAACACTGAATATGTATGGACTTAACCAAAAGTTGAAGCATATTATATTGGGAGGAGAGGAAGAATATTCACCTACCATAAAGGAAATTAAGAACTTTTTTCAATAGTTGGTGTTTAAAGCAGATGCATTTAGAGGTAGAAGTACATGTATATTTTATAGAAATATGGCAGTTAATGCCAGAAGGAACAGTTCAAAGAGTTGAATGGGGCTACTAACATCCAAGGAATGGGAGAACGATGAAACAGGATACCAAAAAGTGCTAATTTTTTTAACTTTTATTTTAGGTTCAGGGGTACATGTGCAGGTTTGTTAATATAGACAAACTTGTGTCACAGGGGTTTGGTGTACAGACCATTTCATCATCCAGGTACTAAGCATAGTACCTAGTAGTTATTTTTCCTGATACTCTCTTTCCTCCCACCCTTCTTCCTCAAGTAGGCCCCAGTGTCTGCTGTTCCCCTCTTTGTGCCCATTGGTTCTCATTATTTAGCTCCCACTTACAGGTAAGAACATGTGGTGTTTGGTTTTCTGTTCCTGCATTAGTTTGCTAAGGATAATAGCCTCCAGCTCCCTCTTCATCCATGTTCCTGCAAACATGTTCCTGATCTCATTCTTTTTATGGCTGCATAGTATTCCATCGTGTATATGTAAAACATTTTATTTATCTAGTCTACCACTGATGGGTGTTTAGGTTGATTCCATGTCTTTGCTATTGTGAATAGTGCTGCAATGAACATACACATGTGTGTGTCTTTATGGTAGAACAATTTATATTCCTTTGGGTATATACGCTGTAATTGGATTGCTGGGTTCAATGGTAGTTCTATTTTTAGCTCTTTGAAGAATTGCTTTCCACAATAGTTGAACTAATTTACATTCCCACCAGCAGTGTTTAAGGGTTCCCTTTTCTCTGCAACGTCACTAGCATCTGCTGCGTTTTGACTTTTTAATATTAACCGTTCTGACTGGTGTGAGATGGTATATCATTTTGGTTTTAGTTGGCATTCCTCTAATGATTAGTGATATTTAGCATCTTTTTCATATGCTTGTTGGCTGCATGAATGTCTTCTTTTGAAAAGTGTCTGTTCATATCCTTTGCCTACTTTGTAATGGGGTTGTTTAGTTTTTGCTTGTAAATTTGTTTAAGTTCCTCATAGATTCTGGATATTACACCTTTGTCTGATGCATAGTTTGCAAAGATTTTCTACCATTCTAATGGTTGTCTCTTTACTCTTTTGATAGTTTCTTTTGCCATGCAGAAGCTCTTTAGTTTAATTAGATCCTATTTGTTAATTCTTGCTTTTGTTGCAATTGCTTTTGGTGTCTTCATCATGAAATCTTTGCCAGTTCCTATGTCCAGAATGGTATTTCCTAGGTTATCTTCTAGGATTTTTATAGTTTTAGATTTTACATTTAAGTCTTTAATCCATCTTGAGTTGATTTTTGCTTATGGAATAAGGAAGGAGTTCGGTTTCAATCCTCTGCATATGACTAGCCAGTTCTCCCAGCACCATTTATTGAATAGGGAGTCCCTTCCCCCATTGCTTGTTTTTGTCAGCTTTATTGAAGATCAGATGGTTGTAGATGTCCAGCCTTGTGTCTGGGCCCTCTGTTCTGTTCCATTGGTCTATGTGTCTGTTTTTGTACCAGTATCATGCTGTTTTGGTTATTGTAGCCCTTTAGCATAGTTTGAAGTCAGGTAATGTGATGCCTCCAGCTTTTTTTTTTTTTTCTTAGCTTTTTTGTTCCTTGGTCTTGGCTATTCTGGCTCCTTTGGGTTCCATATGAATTTTAAAATAGTTTTTTTTCTAGTCTTGTGAAGAATGTCATTAGTAGTTTGATAGGAATTGTACATTGCTCTGGGCAGTATGGCCATTTTAACGATATTGATTCTTCCTATGCATGAGCATGGTATGTTTTTCCATTTGTTTGTGTCATATGTGATTTCTTTGAGTAGTGTTTTTTAATTCTCATTTTAGAGATGTTTCACCCCCTGGTTAGCTGTATTCCTAGGAATTTTATATTTTTTGTGGCAATTGTGAATGAAATTATGTTCCTTGATTTGGCTCTTGGCTTGGCTGTTGTTGGTGTATAAGAATGCTACTGATTTTTGTACATTGATTTTATATTCTGAAACTTTGCTGAAGTTGTTTGTCAGCTAAAGGAGCTTTTGGGCAGAGACTATGGGGTTTTCGATATATGGAATCATGCCTTATGCAAACAGGGATAGTTTGACTTCCCCTCTTCCTATTTGAATGCCTTTTATTTCTTCCTCTTGCCTAATTGCCGAGGCCAGGACTTCCAATACTATGTTGGATAGGAGTGGTGAGAGAGGGCATCCTTGTCTTGTGCCAATTTTCAAGAGAAATGCTTCCAGCTTTTCCCCATTCAGTATGATATTGGCTGTGGGTCTGTCATAGATGGATCTTCTTATTTTGATATATGTTCCTTCAATACCTAGTTTATTGAGCATTTTTAACATGAAGGAATGTTGAATTTTATCAAAAGTCTTTTTTGCATCATTAATTACGTGCTTTTTGTCTTTAGTTCGGTTTATATGATGAATCAATATTTATTGATTTACATATGTTGAACCAACCTTGCATCCCTGGGATGAAGCTTACTTGATCATGGTGGGTTAGCTTTTTTTTTTTTTTTTTTTTCTTGAGACAGGGTCTCTGTCACCCAGGCTGGAGTGCAGTGGCACAATCTCAGCTGACCGCAGCCTCGACCTCCACGCTCAAGCGATCCTCCCACCTCTCAGCCTTACAAGTAGCTGGGACTACTACTGACATGCATCACCACGCCCAGCATTTTTTTTCTTTTTTTTTTTTTTTGGTAGAAACAGGGTTTCATATCTTGCCCAGGCTGGTCTCAAACTCCTGAGTTCAAGTGATCCTCCCTGCTCGGCCTCGCAAAGTGCTGGGGTTACAGGCCCACCATGCCTAACCAGATTAGCTTTTGGATATGCTGCTGGATTTGGTTTGCAGGTATTTTTTGAGGATTTTTGCATCAATGTTTCAGTATGAATGGTACCAACTCTTCTAAGTACATCTGGTAGAATTCAGAATTTGGCTGTGAATCCACCTGGTCCTGGGCTTTTTTTGGATTGGTAGGCTATTTATTACTGATTCAATTTCAGACTTCATTATTGGTCTGTTCAGGAATTCAGTTTCTTCCTGGTTCAGTCTTGGGATGGTGTATGTGTCCAGGGATTTATCCTTTTCTTCCAGATTTTCTAATTTGTGTGCTTAGAAGTGTTCACAGTAGTCTCTGACTGTTATTTGTATTTCTGTGGAGTCAGTGGTAATGTCCCCTTTGTCATTTCTAATTGTGTTTATTTGGATCTTCTCTCTTTTCTTCTTTGTTAGTCTAGCTAGTGGTATATCTATCTTTAAAGAATGCCATTTTTTATTATAAGACTGTTAGCACTATTTGACTTTTTCAACTATTTTTATGTGTAATATTTTGATTGAAGTACAATTTAATATTCTTTTAACATAAAAGAAGTAGATAAAATCCTTATTTCATATAAAGAAAAGTATTTTGGGAATGGGAAGGGATGTTTTAAAAGCAATGCAGTGCAGACTATGGTTTGGCTCTTGAAAGGAAACCAACAACCACATATATTCATGATTAATATTTCCTTATCTATATGCCAGATTCATGTGGGTTGATAATCTGAGTTAACATATATAAAGTCATTGACATCAAATAATTCCTCTAAACTATATATTTGGAAACATACTTGAATTTCCCATATGTCAGAACTCCTTAATTATTCTATGATCATTTTGCAGTTTTAAGGTGCTGGGAAAAAATGTCTTAGATTATAAGCAGAATGATGGCAAAATGGGGCTCATTCAGAGTATACAGTGCTAACATCTGTCATGTCATCTCCCTTTTCTCCTCTCCAGCATAGCTGAAAACTACCATTCATAAGTGACATTGGGTTTCCTAAAGAACCCGAGTTCTTGAGAAATGTGCTTTTTTAAAATTTTATTTTAAGTTCTGGGATACATGTACTGAACGTGCAGGTTTGTTACATAGGTATACATGTGCCATGGTGGTTTGCTGCACCTATGAACCCATCATCTAGGTTTTAAGCTCCGCAGGCATTAGGTATTTGTCCTAATGCTCTCCCTCCCCTTTTCCCCCACCCTCCAACAGGCCCTGGTGTGTGATGTTCCCCTGCCTATATCCATTTGTTCTCATTGTTCAGCTCCCACTTATGAGTGAGAACATGTGGTATTTGGTTTTCTCTTCCTGTGCTAGTCTGATGAGGATCACAGTTTCCAGCTTCATCCATGTACCTGCAAAGGACATGAACTCATTATGTTATATGGCTACATAGTATTCCATGATGTATGTGTGTCACATTTTCTCTATCCAGTCTGTCATAGATGGGCATTTGGGTTGGTTCCAAGTATTTGCTATTGTAAATGGTGCTGCAGTAAACACATGTGTGCATATGTCTCTATAGTAGAATGATTTATAGTCCTCTGGGTATATACCCAATCCTCGCCAGCATCTGTTGTTTCCAGACTTTTTAATGATCGCCATTCTAACTCATGTGGGATGGTATCTCATTGTGGTTTTGATTTGCAAGAAATGTGTGTTTTAAGAGTTTACATGAGTTGCAGTAAGTAAAACTCATTTACAAGAGTTTACATGAGTTGCAGTTGTCCTTATTCCCTAAATAAGGAAAATGTGAGCAATGATCTTGAACACTTGGCAGTTAACTCTCAATGAATCTACTAATGGAGGGAATTGCTCAGATATTATAAAATATTGAATGAAAAATAGTTATGTTTGATTTTGAAACATATTACATGATTTTAGAAGACTATTTATCCCTCACATGCTGCTCCCTTAGGTTGACTCATATTAAAGACAGGTTTTTGTTTCCAAGTGAACATATCTGTGGTGAGGGAGCAAGAATCAGGCAGGCTAGGTTGAAAATATGGCAGGGAATAAGTGTGTGTCGACTGTGTTTTGGTACTGCATTTTTTCCAAGACAGTATATCTTCTTTCCGAGTGGGATGCCATGTAACTTGAAAACAACCAAAAGTAATAAAAGTTTTAGAATTCAGATACATCAGGCATTACTTTTGCATCACCAGCAATGCACTTGAAAGCTGGCAATATCAGACTTTAAATCACCAATGCTGAGTCAAATTAGAATCACGAGTAGCTTCTCACTTGAACGAGACCAGTCTGCTCGCTCCCATGCTTAATGCACCGTAGAGAACATAACATGCTCAGTAAATTATGTAGAAAGGATACACAAATGAGCTAATTTTGTTACGAGAAAGGATCTGATCGATTGCTTGTGGAATAATTGTCTCTCAATAAGTAGCCATCATTTGTTCCATTTTCATTAGAGATATACCTGAGAATCAGAACGGATTTCTTTTGAAGAAAGGGCAGTATTTGAGTATATACTTCCCTTTCTTGGAAGTTTCCATTATGTGAAAAATGAGAGGATTTCTTTAGTGGATAGTCACTCTGCTGATGTGCTCTGGCCTGTGGTTTCCATGACAAATTCCTTCTTTTTTTTTTTTATTATACTTTAAGTTCTAGGGTACATGTGCACAACATGCAGGTTTCTTACATATGTTGACTTGTGCCATGTTGGTGTGCTGCACCCATCAACTTGTCAGCACCCATCAACTCGTCATTTATATCAGGTGTAACTCCCAATGCAATCCCTCCCTCGTCCCCCTCCATAATAGGCCCCAGTATGTGATGTTCTCCTTCCCAAGTCCAAGTGATCTCATTGTTCAGTTCCCACCTATGAGTGAGAACATGCAATGTTTGGATTTCTGTTCTTGCAATAGTTTGCTCAGAATGATGGTTTCCAGCTGCATCCATGTCCCTACAAAGGACACAAACTCATCCTTTTTTATGGCTACATAGTATTCCATGGTGTATATGTGCCACATTTTCTTAATCCAGTCTGTTGCTGATGGACATTTGGGTTGATTCCAAGTCTTTGCTATTGCAAATAGTGCTGCAATGAACATGCGTGTGCATGTGTCTTTATAGCAGCATGACTTATAATCCTTTGGGTATATACCCAGTAATGGGATGGCTGCGTCATACGGTACTTCTAGTTCTAGATCCTTGAGGAATCGCCATACTGTTTTCCATAGTGGTTGAACTAGTTTACAATCCCACCAACAGTGTAAAAGTGTTCCTATTTATCCACATCTTCTCCAGCACCTGTTGTTTCCTGACTTTTTAATGATTGCCATTCTAACTGGTGTAAGATGGTATCTCATTGTGGTTTTGATTTGCATTTCTCTGATGGCCAGTGATGACGAGCATTTTTTCATGTGTCTGTTGGCTGTATGCATGTCTTCTTTTGAGAAATGTCTGTTCATATCCTTTGCCCACTTTTTGATGGGGCTGTTTGTTTTTTTCTTGTAAATCTGTTTGAGTTCTTTGTAGGTTCTGGATATTAGCCCTTTGTCAGATGAGTAGATTGCAAAAATGTTCTCCCATTCTGTAGGTTGCCTGTTCACTCTGATGGTAGTTTCTTTTGCTGTGCAGAAGCTCTTTAGTTTAATTGGATCCCATTTGTCAATTTTGGCTTTTGTTGCCATTGCTTTTGGTGTTTTAGACAGGAAGTCCTTGCCCATGCCTGTCCTGAATGGTATTACCTAGGTTTTCTTCTAGGGTTTTTATGGTATTAGGTCTAACATTTAAGTCTCTAATCCATCTTGAATTAATTTTCGTAGAAGGAGTAAGGAAAGGATCCAGTTTCAGCTTTCTACTTATGGCTAGCCAATTTTCCCAGCACCATTTATTAAATAAGGAATCCTTTCCCCATTTCTTGTTTTTGTCAGGTTTGTCAAAGATCATATGGCTGTAGATGTGTGGTATTATTTCTGAGGACTCTGTTCTGTTCCATTGGTCTATATCTCTGTTTTGGTACCAGTACTATGCTGTTTTGGTTACTGTAGCCTTGTAGTATAGTTTGAAGTCAGGTAGCGTGATGCCTCCAGCTTTGTTCTTTTGACTTAGGATTGTCTTGGCAATGCGGGCTCTTTTTTGGTTCCATATGAACTTTAAAGCAGTTTTTTCCAATTCTGTGAAGAAACTCATTGGTAGCTTGATGGGGATGGCGTTGAATCTATGGACTGAATGGTCCAATTAAAAGACACAGACTGGCAAATTGGATAAAAAGTCAAGACCTATCAGTTTGCTGTATTCAGGAGACCCATCTCACATGCAGAGACACACATACGCTCAAAATAAAGGGATGGAGGAAGATCTACCAAGGAAATGGAGAACAAAAATAAAGCAGGGGTTGCAATCCTAGTCTCTGATAAAACAGACTTTAAACCATCAAAGACCAAAAGAGACAAAGAAGGCCATTACATAATGGTAAAGGGATCAATTCAACAGGAAGAGCTAACTCTCCTAAATATATATGCACCCAATACAGGAGCACCCAGATTCATAAAGCAAGTCCTTAAAGACTTACAAAGAGACTTAGACTCCCATACAATAATAATGGGGGACTTCAACACCCCACTGTCAACATTAGACAGATCAACGAGACAGAAAGTTAACAAGGATATCCAGGAAGTGAACTCAACTCTGCACCAAGTGGACCTAATAGACATCTATAGAACTCTCCACCCCAAATCAACAGAATATACATTCTTCTCAGCACCACATCACACTTATTCCAAAATTGACCACATAATTGGAAGTAAAGCACTCCTCAGCAAATGTACAAGAACAGAAATTATAACAAACTGTCTCTCAGACCACAGTTCAATCAAACTAGAACTCAGGACTAAGAAACTCAATCAAAACCACTCAACTACATGGACACTCAACAACCTGCTCCTGAATGACTACTGGGTACATAACGAAATGAAGGCAGAAATAAAGATGTTCTTGAAAACCAGTGAGAACAAAGATACAACATACCAGAATCTTTGGGACACATTTAAAGCAGTGTGTAGAGGGAAATTTATAGCACTAAATGCCCACAAGAGAAAGCTGGAAAGATCTAAAATAGACACCCTAACATGACAATTAAAAGAACTAGAGAAGCAAGAGCAAACACATTCAAAAGCTAGCAGAAGGCAAGAAATAACTAAGATCAGAGCAGAACTGAAGGAGATAAAGACTCAAAAAACCCTCCAAAAAATCAATGAATCCAGGAGTTGGTTTTTTGGAAAGATCAACAAAATTGATAGACCGCTAGCAAGACTAATAAAGAAGAAAAGAGAGAAGAATCAAATAGACGCAATAAAAAATGATAAAGGGGATATCACCACCAACCCCACAGAAATACAAACTACCATCAGAGAATACTATAAACACCTCTACGCAAATAAACCAAAAAATCTAGAAGAAATGGATAATTTCCTGGACATTTACACTCTCCCAAGACTAAACCAGGAAGAAGTTGAATCCCTGAATAGACCAACAGCAGGCTCTGAAATTGAGGCAATAATTAATAGCCTACCAACCAAAAAAAGTCCAGGACCAGATGGATTCACAGCCGAATTCTACCGGAGGTACAAGGAGGAGCTGGTACCATTCCTTCTGAAACTATTCCAATCAATAGAAAAAGAGGGAATCCTCCCTAACTCATTTTATGAGGCCAACATCATCCTGATACCAAAGCCTGACAGAGACACAACAAAAAAAGAGAATTTTAGACCAATATCCCTGATGAACATCGATGCAAAAATCCTCAATAAAATACTGGCAAACCGGATCCAGCAGCACATCAAAAAGCTTATCTACCATGAGCAAGTGGGCTTCATCCCTGGGATGCAAGGCTGGTTCAACATACACAAATCAATAAATGTAATCCAGCATATAAACAGAACCAAAGACAAAAACCACATGATTATCTCAATAGATGCAGAAAAGGTCTTTGACAAAATTCAACAGCCCTTCATGCTAAAAACTCTCAATAAATTCAGTATTGATGGAATGTATCTCAAAATCATAAGAGCTATTTATGACAAACCCACAGCCAATATCATACTGAATGGGCAAAAACTGGAAAAATTCCCTTTGAAAACTGGCACAAGACAGGGATGCCCTCTCTCAGCACTCCTATTCAACATAGTGTTGGAAGTTCTGGCTAGGGCAATCAGGCAAGAGAAAGAAATAAAGGGTATTCAGTTAGGAAAAGAAGAAGTCAAAGAAGTTTGCAGATCAAATTGTCCCTGTTTGCTTAAGATGACATGAGTTGTATATTTAGCAAAAATCCCATCATCTCAGCCCAAAATCTCCTTAAGCTAGGGTACATAAGCAACTTCAGCAAAGTCTCAGAATACAAAATTAATATGCAAAAATCACTCCCCCCTCCCCATGATAGGCCCATGAGTCCGAGTCTTAGATACACCAGTAACGGACAAACAGAGAGCCAAATCATGAATGAAATTCCATTCACAATTGCTTCAAAGAGAATAAAATACCTGGGAATCCAACTTACAAGGGATGTGAAGGACCTCTTCAAGGAGAACTACAAACTACTGCTCAGTGAAATAAAAGAGGACACAAACAAATGGAAGAACATACCATGCTCATGGATAGGAAGAATCAGACAAATTCCTTCTTAAATTGAGGGAAGGGGGAAAGCTTTATATGAAAGGAGAAACAAATGGGAGAGATTAGAAAGTCCCAAGTTAAAATGTTCACAAGAGTGCCCGTTCACATTCTCAGAAAGATTCGGTTCTATCAGAACTTCATTTTATTATTTATAGGCATAGAGAAAAATACTTTCCCCTGTATGAAATGTAGGTGATTGCCCAAAAAAAATGACTTTCATGGATGTGATAGGAATCTGTTATCTCTACTTCATAATAGTAGCTGATGTTTCTGAAGTAATACATAAATGATAAAAAGCAACCCAAGTTTTATGCCCAGACATAACAAAATAGACAATAAAAATAACAAATTTTTATGTTATTACTTTTTTTTCTTTCTTTCTTTTCTTTCTTTTTTTTTTTTTTTTTTTTTTTGAGTCTCGCTCTGTCACTCAGGCTGGAGTGCAGTGGCACGATCTCAGCTCACTGAAACCTCCATCTCCCAGGTTCAAGCGATTCTCATACCTCAGCCTCCCAAATAGCTGGAATTACAGGTGTGTACCACCACGCCTGACTAATTTTTGTATTTTTAGTAGAGACGGGGTTTCACCATCCTGGCCAGACTGGTCTCAAACTCCTTGCCTCAAGTGATCTGCCCGCCTCAGCCTCCCAGGTGTTGGGATTACAGGCGTGAGCCACCGTACCTGGCCCTAAGTTCTGACTATTAAAGATTCTTCAGGAGCAGTATTTAAATTCTTTCACACAGAGATTTTCTACTGACCAACATAACTTCCAAGATTCACAAATTGCTTTATTTTCTATTCCTCCCCTAGGTAATCTGGTTGTTCTGGAATAAATATGGTAGAGAACAAACATAAATAAGAATGTTTCCAACTGAAAATTTTTGTTTTACTTCCCCCTTCAATTTCTAGGCTCAGTATATCTTGTTTTTACAAAATGAAGCTTCTCACTTGGGAATTTTTTTTCTCTCCTTTCTCCTCCTTATTAATAAATGTAGACATTTTTACCTCTCCATGCAGAAATACAGCCACTGCTTGCCCTCCTGTCGGGTTTCTTCCCGTAGCCTGGGCCCCACTCTCACATGCAGGGTGCGACAGGAGAAGGCTGGAGAGCATCAGGCTTCGATCTGCTGCCAGATCCGATCAGAAGGCAATTGGTGGAAGCCTAAGCCCCTGAAGGTTCCCCCTTTAGCAGTAGGCATTCCACATGTGAAAAGATTATCCAACTATAACCCAGTACCTGCTTCTTGAGCTATTGTTGTGTTGTTGTTATTGTTTTAATCTTATGATACACAGTGATTTTTCTGTTTTCTCCAGTTTTACAAAGTTAAAAGCTTACTTTCTTTTTAGTCTAACTTTAGTGATATTTGGCCAAGGATTTTTTAGGTTATTTATTTATTATATCTTTTGTTTTCTATATTTTTCAAATAGAATCAGCTTTGTTTCTACTTTGCAGAGGGGGCATGAATCTGAAGTCTAAACTTTGGATAAAATTGGATCCACCAAATCTCTCCTTTTGGTAGAGCCTAATTTGTTCACCTGGCGCTCTCTATAGGAGGACAGGCCTTCTGGTTTCATTTCCTTCTTACCCCTTCTTTACCAAGCTTTCCTGCAGGAAATAAAAAAGGGATATGGTAAATAAAAACTCTGAGCCTTCCTAGAGATTCATGAAACTGTCATAAGCCTCAGTTTTCTCATTTTTAAAATAGATGTAATAATAGTACCTACCTCACACAGTTTTTCTTTTGATTAAATGAGATAATCCATAATTTTGGTATTATTCTTGTTGTTACTCTTAACTACTACTACTAGCACAAGGTCTGTTACACATTAGATACCTATACTGTAAATTTTTCTATGGATTTTCTTGAAAAGTTTCTAGAAATTTAAATCTTGCAATCTCCAGGGTAAAACTAGAGCAGTAAAGAAATTGAGTGCCCCACAGAGGGCTCGAGGTCAATAGAGATTAACCCTGGCTGTGCACTGGAATCACTCAAAGAGCTTTACAAACTATTGATGCCTGGACCCCACCCCAAAGGAAATAAATTATTTAGTCTGAGATGCAGCCTGGGCTTTTTAAAAGCTCCCCAGATGGGCCGGGCACAGTGGCTCATGCCTGTAATCCCAGCACTTTGGGAGGCCGAGACGGGCGGATCACGAGGTCAGGAGATCGAGACCATCCTGGCTAACACGGTGAAACCCCGTCTCTACTAAAAATACAAAAAAATTAGCCGGGCCTGGTGGCGGGCGCCTGTAATCCCAGCTGCTGGGGAGGCTGAGGCAGGAGAATGGCATGAACCCGGGAGGCAGAGCTTGCAGTGAGTCGAGATCGCACCACTGCACTCTAGACTGGGCGATAGAGCGAGACTCCATCCCAAAAAAGAAAGAAAAAAAACCTCCTCAGATGATTCTAGTGGGCAACCAAGGCTGAAAACTACTGGTTTTGCTTAAATTTAGATTTAGGCCACCTGTGCAAGATCCAGCAGGGGGCTCCATCTTCAGTGCGCAGCTTCCAAAAATGCCAATGCATAGTTCATTTACAAAGGAATTCCCATCCTATGTGGTGAAACTTGCAGGATTTTCTTGGGTGGCTATTGAACCATGATCTTATCCATGAGAAACCCTGAGAAATCTATTGGTGAGCTTTGATAAGCTATTATAGTTCAAATCCAAGCATCGTTAATGGATGTCAACTACTAGTTCTTTGCTAAGTGTTACCTCTATGAGGAGACTATAGCCACTGATAATATATATATATATATATATATATATATATATATATATATATATATATATTTAATACCATTTGACCCAGCCATCCCATTACTGGGTATATACCCAAAGGATTATAAGTCATGCTGCTATAAAGACACATGCACAAGTATGTTTATCGTGGCACTATTCACAATAGCAAGGACTTGGAATCAGCCCAAATGTCCATCAGTGACAGACTGGATTAAGAAAATGTGGCACATATACACCATGGAATACTATGCAGCCATAAAAAAGGATGAGTTTGTGTCCTTTGTAGGGACATGGATGCAGCTGGAAACCATCATTCTGAGCAAACTATCGCAAGAACAGAAAACCAAACACCGCATGTTGTCACTCATAGGTGGGAATTGAACAATGAGATCATCTGGACACAGGAAGGGGAACATCACACACCGGGTCCTATTGTGGGGAGGGGGTAGGAGGGAGGGATAGCATTAGGAGATATACCTAATGTAAATGACGAGTTAATGGGTGCAGTACACCAACATGGCACATGTATACATATGTAACAAACCTGCACGTTGTGCACATGTACCCTAGAACTTAAAGTATAATTTTAAAAAATATATATATATACATTTCCCATTTCTGAACTGACAGTTGTCAAAATAGCTTGTCATTGATTTCACAGATTAGTCAAAATGCTAATTACCAAGTACCTCCTTTATCACCAGACAAATATTTCACTGATGCAGTCATTAATTACCATTTCATTTCCTGGATCTTTCTAGCTAGACTCAGAACTGTATCTGTAGAGTGATCAGTCCCATTAGATGCAAAACCTCATGCCCCCTCCACATCCTCTTGCCCGGAGCCCTTGTCCAAACACTAACCCAAGTGTTGCCTGCCAATGCTGTGAGAGTGCTTTACTAATTTTCCTTAACCGAACAGTTTCAAAGAAACTCCTTTTCCATAAACTGCCTGTAACACAGCCACATAAATATTGGGTGATTATATGAATGCCAACACAGGAAAAAGCAAGGATGCATTGGCAGCATCCATGCTCACTCCCAGGAAAGCAACACCTGGAATCTGTCCTACGACTCGGTTAGGAGCATTTTCTTCATAAAGTGCCAAGTTGAGCACTTTATGATGTTTAAGACTGAATTTTCTTGGTAGAAGGACTCATTGATATTCAGCAGTATGTGACATACAGCAGGAGTCATGGCTTTATACCTAGCTGTAGAGCTGTGAGGGAGGCCTTGGAGCAGACCCTTCTCCCTTGTTAGTGCCTGTTGCTCTCCCCCTTGGGACATTCCTCCCTCTTTCGTGCTGCCCATGTGTCTGTCATCTATCCCAGTGGTTTCCCAGTCCTGCTGAACATAAGTATCACGGAGGAGCTTTTAAACTACAGGAGGCCCAAGCTTCATGCCAGATCAATCTTCAGCTATTGGCATGTTTTTAAAGCTCCTAAGTGGTTTTGAAAAACAGTGTTGAGGACCATTAACCCAGGTCTCTTCTCTATTACCCCACCCCACCCCACAGCCCCTCTGCAGTTCCCAGACTATGTCTCCACTGTGATCTTTCTATAAAAATGTTCCCTACATAACCAAGAGGCAGCCCTTCAGGTTTTTCCATTGAATTTTATGCATGATTATCTGAATTCTTCATATTGCTTTGCCTGTGTAGACACAGTTTATGCTTTGCTTAGTTCACATCTACATAGTAAACCCAGGCATTCTTCACTGGGTGCGCCGGGGTTATTGCTAATGAGGCTTGCAAGAAAAACAGCTCTCTTTAATGATGCATTTCTCCAACCCTGTTTTTTTTTAATTGCTTTATTTTGATTTGCAAAGATTAATTTTGCCCAGCAATGACCCTCTTGGATTAGCTTACTATTCCTCCTATTTAATGTTGCTTTCAAAAAGGGAAAGTGGGAGAAAAAATGCATTAGAAACAAAACTTGGACAAGGATGGATGGTGTGCATATAATCCATGAAATATATTTGCCCAGTGAAAATAATTTTTTAAAAAATTCCTCGATGAGTACTATGTTCCCTAAGATGATCTCACAATAATTGTGTTCTTGACAAAAAGAGAATGTAAAGTAATTCTGTGAAGGAAATCATGTATAAATGCAGCAAAATGTACCAAAGGTGCATGTCTAAAACTTCATGGGAAGTGAGGGAACTCTCCTGACATATTTGCTCTATTGGCTTGGGTTTTTTAAAGTACAATACACCTATGCTGATGCTCTTTGGAATAGGATTTAATTCTCCTGAATAGGCTCCCCCATAGCTCTCCAGACAATGTGGTACAGTGAGACATAAGGCTTTACCCTCAGGCAGGACTAGGTTTTGCTCTAGACACCCTCTTACTTACCAAATAACCAAGAACAAGGCACTTAACCTCTGTGAGCCTCATTTCCCAGATTACATAAAAAAGAGGTAATAACAGTGATGTGAAGCCGAAGTACATTATATACACCAACAACCCAATGTCAGCTGTATTGTAAGTTGGCTAGTAAATCAGCTATTCAGTTGACAAACATGCATGTTAAAGAATTTGTTCACTTCCACTTGAGTCGCTAGTTGCTCACCAAGGACTCCAAGTTTTATTTTCTATAGCACGCCCTATGCGCTATTAATATTCTTTAAGCTATCATCAACATCATTGTGAGTGAAGAAAAATAGCACTCTAAGTATGTACAATGAGGAATTATGATTCCGAGCTTTATTTCTGTGAAATAGGATGTAAGAATTGGCAAACAGAGAGAAAAGAGATCTGAAACCTTTTTGGCTGCATTATCTGGTTTCTATTGGGAAAATAGATTCTAAACTCAATAAGAAAATTGTTTTAACTGGGAAGAGTCTCCAAGTTTACTTGTAATGCATATTGTACTAAAATAAATTAAATGGGAAGACACGAATTATAGTTCCCCTAATCAAATGTAAACATAATTATAGGGGACTGAGCTATTGAATGTTTATATAACCTAAATCATTAGTCACTAAGTTTATTTTCCACAAGAATGATATACTTAGAATACAGAAATGAAACTTGAGTTACCAACTCACTGCTAATAGAAACTGTTTGATTTATTCAGTATTTAGCAAACTTCTTTTGAATGCCAGATTCTGTGTTTAAGTGCTGGAATACAAACACGAATAAGCACAGTGCCTGTCTCCCCTTCCATGTCCCAAGTACTCATGAGCCATGAACATGAGTATCTCAGTTCAGTCTATGGAGTACTAGAACAGCCTTATAAACAGACGTTGTTTATCCCAGCATTATGTATCGCGTCCTATACCCAGTGAAAGATGTCAGTAATACCTTGGATACCCCAGGACAGTCTGGAAGTCTCAAGGGCAGTCTGAATTAGTTACTTCTTTTCATTTAGCCTAATGAAAGCACCAATCTTCCTGTTTTCACTATTTGTAATATAGTAGCTGAAGCATATGAGTTGTTGACCTAAGTTTTTCAAGAAGAGGAAATTTCTCTGTCTGGACCAATTCTTGAAAGCCTCCCCCTTTTTCCAGACAAGCTCATGGCATGCAGTACCCCAAATAAAATAATCTGAACTAATACAGGCCTACACATCTCCAACTCAGGGCAGCTCTGGATTGGGTACCCGAATTTGACGTGAGCTAGTGATTTCTGACTGAGGAAAGTATTCATCCAGCCTCTGAGGAAATATAATGAATGACGATGGGACTGGGAATTTGTGTTCTACAGGCATCTAGGAAGAGTCTTGAATAATTTGTCAGTTTTTCTTCTTGTTGTTGCATTGGTTCTCGGTACATATTTACAGGGTTATACCACAACAAATACTTATTTTTGAAACATACCGTATTAATTAAGAATGCTTTCAGTTGCAAGTAGCAGCACATTCAACCATAGTGGCTTAAATAATAAGAGTTTTGTTTTTCTCATGTTAAATTCTTGGAATTTGTTTTAGAAACTTCACAGTGCACAAACCTCAGTGATTCTCCTCTCCATTGGATTCTCTTCTCACAGTCATTGGATGCCAGCTGCAGTTCCTGCCATCTTTTATGTTCCTTTAGGAAGAAGGAGAAAGAGGAAGGGGCAGCTTCTGTGTCAGGAAAGCAAAAGTTTCCCAGGAACCCTACAGCAGACTCCTGCTGACAATTTGTTGGCCAGACAGGAAAGGGAGTTGGGAAGTGTCAGCCCACCACCAGGGTCTGCTGGACACCCCTCTCACTGACACAGTGGATGGTATTGAAATAAACAGATAAATGAGCTGACATGCCTGCAACTAAAATGTATTAACTCATATTTGCAGTAATATCTGACTTATGAGGAAGGCTCCTAATGAGATAACTGGAGATTAGTTTCTATTAGATATTTAGTGTATGTTCTCAGCTTCTTTACTGACTAGGCCAGACTATTTCCATCTATAGATCAAAGCATGAAGATATTTGCTCCTGAAGGACCTCTCTTATGTAGGAAGCCAGTGGCACAGACACAAGTCCTGAAGTATGTGCTGTTCCAATTCATGGGCTGCTCTATTCATAATAGTGATTATCACAGCTATGGGTACTGTTTACACACTGCCAAGCCCTGTGCTCAGAAGCTTTCTAGATATTGCCTCTCTGAGCTCTCCAACCAGCCATATTTCCTCCATTCTAAGACAAAGCTCTCAAATGATGTTTACCATTAATATTTTATTTCTCCAGACCCCTACAAAAAGAAAAGCTGTCATTAAATCAATGAAATGTCTTTCCATTGGTGGCATCACAGAATCACAGAATCAAGAAACTGTGGTATTATTTCCATTTGAGGACACAAAACTTGTAAAGATAAGATAAGTTTTGGTAACTCACACAGTGTCACCCAGCTGGAAACAAGCTTGTCTGATTCTAACCCTGCACCATTTTGTTACACTCTCTTTCAGATTAATGTGATGATATATAATATAGTAACTACGATGTTTACAGTGCTTACTTTATGCCCAGCACTGAGATAAGTGCTGGTCATGTTTAAGCCCATATAAATCCTCACAGTGGCTGCCTGTGTGGGGAGTACTAGTCCTATCTGGAAAACAAGGCTCTAAAAGTAAACTTGTTCACTCAGATTAAGCCCAGGTCATCTGGCCTATGGCGCAATTCTCTCCATTGCCATGCAGTGCTGTTTGTCAGAGTAACACAGAGGAATATTTAATTCTATAATTAGTCTACTGTATTTGCCACATTCTATCCGCCACCCAACACAAACCATAGGAAGCTCTGTGGACACATCCTGGCCTCCAGGTCCTTTATGTTCTTTCCTTCCACTCCTTGTTTTCTAGATCAATCCGCTTCACTTGGCATCACTTAGCTGCTGCCCACCTAACCTCATGATCCAGGAGTTGAAAGAGGGTTTGACTGCTCTGAAGAGCAAATAGGTTAACAAGCAGAATTCACTTTATTGCATTCATTGGAAGAGCAGGGAAAGGCATTGAGATGGATGCTAGGAATGACAAAACACTTCATAGACACCTAAGGAACTCATAGTCTGGAGGGTGCATTTGGGAAATAGAGGCAGGCAAATGAACAAAATAAAACAGACCTGTCCAAAAAGCTGTGGGAGCACAGAGCAGGAATCATGCAGTCCTGCCAGGGGATCCAGGAGGGCTTCCCAGAGGAGGTGGCATGAGCCTCTTACCACACAATAATGGAGGAGGGGAGAGGGTCTTCTGGTAAAGGTACAGTATGTACAAGAGCCCTGAAAATTTAAAAGGAATTTTTAGATATCAAAGGACAGCACCCGACCCATAGTGACCTCTCAGCTAATATTAGCTCCTAGGAGGATAACTGGGACAAAGGAGGGAGGCAGGAGACCAGCCCAGAGAGGTGGACAGGCCCAAACTATAACATTTGATGGATTTCAGATTTTGACAAACTAAACAAAGCCTCCTGTTGGAAGGGCACAAGACTGTTAAAGGCATCTAAATTCAGGGAGAGGGAAGGAATTGTGTGGGACTATGGCAGAGGTGTGAACCCAGAGGGTTGGTGAGAGTAGCAGGAGCAGGGAAATATCTTTACGTCCCAAATTGGAACATGGGCAGTTCTGGAAAGGTCCACTTAAGATGCTGTCACAGACTGGATTAAGAAAATGTGGCACATATATACCATGGAATACTATGCAGCCATAAAAAAGGATGAGTTTGTGTCCTTTGTAGGGACACGGATGCAGCTGGAAACCATCATTCTCAGCAAACTATCACAAGAACAGAAAACCAAACACCGCATGTTCTCACTCATAGGTGGGAACTGAACAATGAGATCACTTGGACTTGGGAAGGGGAACATCATACACCGGGGCCTATCATGGGGAAGGGGGAGGGGGGAGGGATTGCATTGGGAGTTATACCTGATGTAAATGACGAGTTGATGGGTGCTGACGAGTTGATGGGTGCAGCACGCCAACATGGCACAAGTATACATATGTAACAAACCTGCACGTTATGCACATGTACCCTAGAACTTAAAGTATAATAATAATAAAAAAGAATAAATAAATGGAGAATTATTTTAACACTGAAAAAAAAAAAGATGCTGTCACAGCATCATTGGATCTAGTACCTTGTACTCAAAAGAAGCATGGTCAGTGGTTTACATTGACAGCACCTGGGGCTTGTTAGAAATGCAGAATCTCACTTCATCTAAGATCTACTGACTCGAAATCTGCCTTTTTGACAGATCCTCAGTAGCTTCCATCAGCCCATTGCAGTTTGAGAAGCACTGCCCCAGTATAGGGGCAAGAGAGCAAACTTTATCAAGGGCCCTGTTTTATTCCCATTCAAGAAGTGAGGCCCAATGGAAGGCTTTTACACTGAGGGAAAGCGGCAACTGACAGCACATATCTGCAGTTGCTTGAATAAGCAGAAAGGAAGCCGAAGATGCCAAGACTGGATGCCACATGTTCTGGTGCAATGAACAGGAAGAAACAGTATGTAGGAAGAGACTGCTATTAGGCCACCACAATGAGGATATGGCTTCTCCAGGGACTGCCTGAGCAATCATCTGTAGTGCACACATCCCTGGCAGCCTCAGAAGATGCTGGAGAACCTATACCATGGAGCGAGGAAGAGGCACTTAGCAGACAACTCCCAGACAACAAGGGTGGTGGTAGAAATCATTATTCCTCACTGCTTCCTCCTACTTAGCGAGCAGTCCCTTCTGGTAAGAGTTAGATAGTTAAATGGCTTTAAGACTTAATGAATGAGGAATATTAGGGAAATATTTCAGGCTAAGCTAACATTGACAATACATAAGCAAAATTAAATTATTCCATTCAGATTACTCCATTCCTTGCTGAAAGCATTGTTTTTTATTACACCTGAGTACTTCTAGTTGGTAACATTTAGAACACTTTTTCGGCCTGAAGAAGTAAGCACTTTAATGCTGTAAGCTTCTGGATACCCTTTGCTTTTGTGAAAAAAAAAAAAACACAATTGGATGGGTAAACAATCCACAGTGCATAAGGAATGCTGTCCTAGGCACTGTGGGGAGATGCGAAAGAATTCAGTGGTGGGAGAAGGGAACAGACCATTAAAACAAAACGGACAACCGCTTATGGTGACTCAATATTTCCATGGGGCATCACAAAGAAACTTGTAAGATGAATGATTCATGTTGTCAAAGAGTTTGGTTAAAAAAAATCAGACTCAGCAGTGACTTGCTTCAGTAAGAGTCTGTCTGCATCTCAAAGGACTTTTAAGAATCTAACTAACCATCTTTGTATGACAGCAGGGTCACCTCGGAGTAGAGCAGTGGGGTGAGGGAGCAGCCGCAGTAAGAATAAGTGAGACTGCGTAACACTGCATGGGGTACGGAACAAGGGTGGATTTGAGCCAAGCCACTGAGGGAAGTTTATCAGGTCTTTGAATAAGTAGAAAACAGGCTGCAGTTTAATGAACCACACTGAGAAGCACTTTCCCTGGTGATGCAGTTTCTCTTCCATGACCTAAAAACATCCAAACCTCCTCAAGCTCTAAAACTGGCAGAAATTTGAACAAAGGCTTGATTGTCTGGGCTGCTTATTGCTACTATTCTAAAATAAAGATTTTAAACCATAGGATAGCTGGCTAGAATGCATCGTAAGCTGTGTGAACTCAAGGTGCTCGAAGGATTAACGATCCCTGCGGAAATATGTTTGTGTGCAGCCCTGGACCCTGGGGCCTTGGCACCTGCTACATGGTGCCTCTGCGCCTGGGAGTGGATCAAATGCTTGCCCTGGCACCTGCCCTCAGCATTTCAGTTTGTGAAGGAAAGGGAGGCAGGGTGCCTGTCTCTGTTTTTCATGCAGGCAGGACTAAGTTGGATACAAGAGATCCAGCATCATAATTGTTTATAAAAGTATACAATAGAAGTAGAAGTGACTTGAGCCAGCTATTCTCACTTCTGTCTCCAAGCTTGCATTACAGTGATAAATTTCTAGTGGCACTTCTATGCCTGCAGCTTATACCACGCTTTGATCTTGCCCATGAGGCACATGGGAGTGTGTGCCCTGGAATCAGCTTCTGTCTGTCATTAGCAGTGAGACCTTGAGAAAATTAGTAACCTGTCTGAGCCTCGGTTTCCTGAGTCATAAAATGGTGATAATTTCAGGCTCGCAGGCTATTGTGAGGATTAAATGATATCCCATATGCAGGGTGCCTAGCATGGTTTCCTGACCCATAATATATGCTCTATAAATGTTAGTAACCTTATCTATGTCCCCTATATGATCCACAGGCTTTTGTGATAAGATGGAGACCAGAAGGAGGAGAGAGGTGTCTGAGTTTGCAAGCTTGGCAACTAGGTGAATGGAGATACTTTTAACTGAGAAGGGAAATACAAGAGGAGGAGGCAGCTTCGGGACAAGATGGTGTTTAGTTTGGCACAGACTGAGATTAAGAGGATGGGATGTCCACAGACACTTAAAAAGCTGACTTGACAACCTGGGGCAGTGGGCAGTGTTGATTGAAGCCATGAATGAGGGTGTGTAGACTGTGGAGAAAGGGCCAAGGAAAAGCCCCAGGGGACACCAGCATTGAAGGGTCAGTGGGGAGAAAACTGAAGCAAATTAGTTGGGGAAGTAGGAACAGAACTAGCTGACGGCAGTATCATAGACACTTGGCAATTTCTTTTTTATTTTGTTTTATTTACATATAATAGTTGTACATATTTTGGGAATGCAAAATATTTTGGTATCTGTACAGAAGGTGTAATGATCAAATTCAGGTCATTGGGATATCCATCACCCCAAACATGTATCTGTTTGAGGAATTTCAGATCTTAGCATAGGATCCAGTGCTACAAAGGCCTGGGAACATAAGCACTGCAAAGAGGCCACTAGGAAATCAGGAGGGATTTTTGTAGTGATAGCACCCTGATTGCTGGAGATTGAGGAGGAGGTGGGAGGTAAGAGCTTGGAGGTGGTGAACGAGGGCTGCTCTCAGAAGGGACCAAAGCTGCAGGAGAAGCAAAGCCAGGCACTAGTTAAAGGCAGGAAAAACAGATTTTATTCGGTAACCACTATAGTAGGGAAGAGCATCTAGTGAAAACGGAGCTCAATTTCAATCTGTGCAGAGGTGACTGGGCATTTTAAAAAGAGAAGAAAAACTAGGTAGTGGTAGCTCCAGCAGAGTCAGGGAAGTGGAAAATTACAAAAATCAGGGAGGGAGGCTATTCAATGTGATTGCCCATCTGAGCTTGTTAACTGGCACTTATGTAGTTAGGCTCCTACTTTTCCACAGAGGCTGGGAGACAGGGCCCCTACCTTCAGATGTTGGCTGGAACAAACAGTAAATTCTCCTGGCAGCCTTAAGCTTTCCCAGATAGGAGCTTAAGGGGGCCTGGGTTGTCCCAGGGACACAGCCTTGAGCTATTAAAAACCATGTTACATTTGGCTTAGGTCTTAGTGCAGCGGGGGTAGATGAAATCGCTTGTGCTGAGAGTCTGCAGTCCTTAGAGGCCAAGGTTGAGGCCCAGTGGAGAAGAGGGGTCAAAGGAGCCTTACTTTGGTCAAAGAGAGAATCTTTATCAGAGGAGGCAGGGTCATGGAAATATAAAGATATTTTAAAACTGAGTGGAAAGATCCAGGAGAAAAGACAGATTGAACCAGCAACTGAGGTTGGAGTAAAAAGTGCAAGTGATTAGGCCACCCAGAGTGGAACAGTGAGGCAGAGAGAGGCCCTAAGGCCCCAAAGAGGCAACACTCAAAACCAGGGGCCAGCAAATTTTCTCTGTAAGAGACCAGATAGTAAATAATTTAGGCTTTATAGGCCATATGTGGTGTCTGTGGCATATTTTTCTCTTTGTTCTTTTAACCCCATAAAAATGGAAAAATCATTCTTGGTTCATGGGTCATCCAAAAACAGGCTGCAGGTGGACTGAGCAGCTACCCCTTGCAAACACCCCTGCTCTCAATCCTGGTTTGACCCCATCCATGTGTAGAGGTCACCCTTTTCATCATTCAAATTTGCATAGAACGCTTTGACATTCCACCTGCCTGCAGGGACTTTCTCATGATGTTCACCTGCAAAAGTTCATCCCCTCCTCCCAGACAAGAAAAAAAATTACAGCCTCATCTACTAGATGCAGAACTAATTTGTTGCTTGGCATCCCCCCAAATCCACAGGCCCAATTCATTCTGTTACGCTTCGTGCCAGTGGCCTCCACGCAGAGCCAGGTGATGTTGCTTCCCTAGAGACAGCACTTTTTTGCCCACTACTTAAGCTTAATTGGGAGCAACTTCCTGCATGACAATGCTCACATTAAAAATATCTTAGGATGGCACCTAAGGTCTACCCATTCACTCCATGCCAAGAAATTCCTGACTTGCTTCCAAAGCGAAACCACAAGTAGGCAGTTCAAGTCCCATTGGATTGCAACTCCACATGTGATTAAATTAATAGGTTTCTTAGTCAGTTGCATTATCTAAGAACAGAAATAGCCAAGCAGATGTGATATCTGTCCATGGTGTCATGCTGGTACTTTTGCCCTGTATCAGCTGGCAGAAAATTCAAGGGCCAACCAGCAGAATTTGTTACTTTCAGATGATGATAATGTCTGAAAATTTCATCTGTTTATTTTAAATATTCAGACATATTTCCGTGACCAGAGGGATGTAGATGAGCTGCCAGAAGCTAATGATTTCCTACATCTAGTACTCTTTGAAGTGTGCCTCTAAGAAAAGCAGCATGTTATAGTGGGGAAGTTCCAATTTGGGAATCAGAGTTGGATCTGCATCCCAGACTCAAATAGCTGCATGACCTTGGGCAAGTTACTGACCTTCTCTAAAACACAGACTTCTCATCTATAGGATGAGCATAATTGTACCTGCCTTGTGGGAATATCATGAAAATTAGACATACTACTTGCAACCTTCTGAGTGAGGGATCTGGCACCCAGAAAGCACTCCAGAAATGGCTGTAATAATAATACTTGTAAGGTCATGGTGTCTCATTTTAGAACTAGGTGCCCAGTGCTTTGAATATTTACTTGCCTGAAAATGAAGGGCTGAGCAGTATGACTTTTTTTCTCACTTTTTCCATTATAATCCTATGAACCCCAGATTCCTAATCACATGCTTCTTCACCCCACCAGCCCCTTCCTCTAGTGCAGGTTGTACACCATGTACAAACCAAGCAAACTTTCTTACAGAGGTACATGTGTTCATACTCACACACCCACTCCCTCATACCAAGTACAAATTATTCTCTGCTACTTCTGATCATTCACACCTGACACATTCCCTGCCTCAGGAGCTTCCTACAGCTCCTGCCATCCCTGCCTCTTTCCCTTCCTCCTTCAGCTAGTCCAAGAAGCCTGTCCTGAGCAGTGACAACAATTGTCCCATGCCCTCCATCTATCTGCACTTAGTTCTGTACTATGTAGCAAGACTTGACAAAATACAGTTCCTATGTTTTCCCTTGCAGTTTTTTCCCATTGAATGTCTTTTATTTTTCACTCCATATGCTTGTTCTGTCTCTTTGGTTGTCTGTTCCTTGGCCAAGGGTTCTACATATTGTCTCCTCTATCTCTCTACGCAGTGCAAGCATAGCTGGCATCCTGTGAATGCTTTTGACTGGTGATTAAACAGGGAGAAAGATGACTGTGTAGGCAGGTATCTGGGTCCGCATTATGAATAGGTGCACTGACAATGTTATATTCCAGGAGATAACTTGGTCAACCCAATAGCAAATAAATATTCTGGCAGGAAATGTTTGGTATGGACGTTGGAGTAACAGTCCTTGAGTGCAGAACTGAGGATCACTAAAGGGCCACAGACAAAATGAAAAATCAAACTGGTTTTATTATCAAACATGACTCTTATGTGGACAAGGGTCAAATACATGTATTTCTTGTATTGGATTGTTTGTAGCAGGGAATTTTGTTACAAGAAATTGGCAAAATGTAAATAGAGCTGATACAGGCTACTTTGGCAAGGTATCTTTTCTTGCAGTGGGATTTTAACTTATGCTGCATTATGTCTCCTGCCTCTTATCTTCCTTTGAACAAGTTCTACCCAACCATTCACTGTTAGTTTCCTTGGTTACCAATGACTTTCAGTTTTTAATTCGTGAGTTTCTGGTGTTAAACAAAATAACTCTCTGTTTTTGTGCTGCATTGACAAAGATTAGAACTCGTGATTGTGTTTTTGTTGCCAGAAAAGCATTACATTTTGTTTTTTTTTCAATGAAAGTACTAGGTAATAAGAGAATAGAAAATGACTCATAGGGCTTTTCTTTACCAGAGAGGTTTCATTTCTCTCATCACAGAATTCAGAATTTTGACATTTGGTTTTACACCTTTTATCATCAATCTGGTTGTACAAAAAATAATTGGAGCTTCTCCACCTGAATAAAATAAACAGTATTACTGTTGCTAATTTTTTTTAAATTTGTATTCCCTTCAACATTCCTGAATGGGATAAATATGCTTTATACGATTCCAGAGAAAGTAGATGAGATGGGAATTAGGGATTGCAGATGAAAAGCCTGTTCCACAAAGGACTTTTTTTTTTTTTTTTTTTTTTTTTTTTTTTTTTTTTTTTTTTGCATGATTGCTAAGTACCATCCTATGCAAAAGTGAGTTTAAGTGAGTTTAACCTAAGTGATCCATTAGCCTAGGGAGGCCTGAGGAGGCCTGGTGTAGGCCAGACAGGAGGGAAACACAAGCTAGAGTGGCTCTTTCAGGGGGAAAAAAATGTCTTTGGGGCTGGGGGCTGCTTTCCGGGGTGCGACACTGCTGACTTCCTGCTCACAGTCCCTGCTTACCAGTTTCCCATGGTGCACCTGGAGCCTGCTGACCAGATCTCCCAGCAGAGGCTGATATATGACCCTGAGTAAGGGATAGATTGCGCATGGACATCCTTCCCCTTCATGCTTCCTGAAGAGGATCTAAAAGGGTGGCCCTTTGAAAATTGCTCAACCTGAGGAGAGCTTGTCCAGAGGAAATCCACAGCTTGTGACCACAAGATTACTCAGATCACTGTCCTCACAGCATTCCCCTTCCACCTCTCCAGAATTCTCCAGAACCTGAGGAGGCACAGACATGTCTGGCCAAATATCTCCTGATTATCAGACCATTTGCAAACATGTTTTATTTTCCTTTTAACACATTATGTGGACAGTCTAATTATCCATGTGGGCATCTTCACATTCTACTGTCCTTTTAAAGAAAGATCATGGTGTATAACACTTCCCTTTGGAATCCATGTTACATCTGTTTTCTGAACTTTTGGTTGTTCACAAGCCTACACCTGAAGAAAAGCATGACTAGCTGGAAAGAAAATCATGGCCTCTCATTTACTTTCTTTTGAAAGGTATTACTAAACACCTGGCTGACTGTGATGGCTCAGTTTCTCCACCTATCCCTTTTTACTTATTTTCAATCATGTATAACCTAACAGAAGATAATAAATGCTGAGCGGTCTTATAAGCATACTAATTGATATTACGAATCCTCTCCAAGTGGTTCTTAAGCATCAAAATATTCAATCACCAATATGTTATCCAACTCTGTATAGTTTTAAACAAGTAGCAGTTTGTACAACCTGTCTTTGAAGCATTCAGACCAAATGAAATGCTGCTGAAAGGAAGCCTGCTTATCAATAGTATCAACTATTCTGAGCCACATATAGCTAATCGCATTGGAAAGGCCAAGTCCAAGTTTGATCCTTCAGGCAGAAAGTCATTGGTTGAAATTCATTCTGAAAATAAAAGTCTAGATTTTTTAAGTTTCTGTTGGATATACCAATGTCTTGTTTTAATAGCTGCCATTTCTTTAATGCCTAATATATGTAGAGATTGAATCCTTGCAGCAGCCCTGCAAGGTAGACAATGTTACCACTTTATTGGAGAATATGTAGCTAATTACTTTGCCAAATATTCAAAGGTGCCTGGATGTGAATACTGGTCTGGTTCCAAATCCCACACCCTTTCCAGTCCAGTTGCTGCCCTCCCTCTGTGATGTTCATTCTCCCCACGCATCTATCCCTCCATCTTCCATCTCTGGAGCTTCCTTCAACAGACTTCCCCTGCCCAACTCAGAAGTCATAGCTTTAAACTCTCTCTTTCCACTCTATTGAAAACTTCCACAATCAAATTTGACTTGAGCTGCTCTAACAATAGTAACTCCTCTGTTTTGACAACTGAATAATATCTCGTTTTGTTTGGCTACTAACTTGGCAGTAGAAAGCAATTACAGTGATATGTGGGTCACCTTAATCAAGTATTTTTCCATAGATACCAGCACAATTATTTTTTTTTTTTTTTTTTTTTTTTTTTTTTTTTTTTTTTTTTTTTGAGAAGTCTCGCTGTGTTGAGGCTGGAGTGCAGTGGCGTGATCTCGGCTCAAAGCTCCGCCTCCCGGGTTCACGCCATTCTCCCGCCTCAGCCTCCCAAGTAGCTAGGCCCGGCTAGTTTTTTGTATTTTTAGTAGAGACGGGGTTTCACCATGTTAGCCAGGATAGTCTCGATCTCCTGACCTCGTGATCCACCCGCCTCGGCCTCCCAAAGTGCTGGGATTACAGGCTTGAGCCACCGCGCCCGGCCAGCACAATTATTTTCAATGCTAAGTCTTTGACAGAAAAAATATAGGGCCATTACATTAAATCATAAAGTGCTCATTAGAAAAAAATAATACATAATTTCAAGTAAAATTATGGAGAGCTTTCAAATTTTCTGCTGCCTTGCAGTTAGAATTGCTTGGTATTTAATGCTGACTTGGTCAAATAATATTCATATAGCACTTTATGCACCATTAAATATAAATGTATGTATATTATTGCAAGTTCTCAGTTCAGACTTCTTTTAAATATCAAGTGCATTTCTAGATAGATTAGAAAGAATGACTCAGAAGAAATATCTTTTCCCAACATTGCACACATGTATCTTTCTGTATTTTTCTTTTTCTTTCTCTGTCTTTTTTTTCTCCAGTCCAACTTTGAAAACATGCTGATTTAGTCCTTTTGCTACACAGCAAATCTGTGAAATCAGTTTAGTCCACCTTGGAATTGCTCAGAATTCCTATAGATTGCATCAGTGTTCTCCATCTCTAGTACCTGGAGTACTTATTTAAAAGTCATCCCCTGGCTGGCACAGTGGCTCACGCCTATAATCCAGCACTTTGGGAGTCCGAGGCAGGTGGATCACTTGAGGACAGGAGTTTGAGACCCGCCTAACTAAAAATATAACAACTACCTGGGCGCGCGCCTATAATCCCAGCTACTCTGGAGGCTGAGACTGGAGAATCACTTGAACCCAGGAGGGGGAGGTTTCAGTGAGCTGAGATCATGCTACTGCACGCCAGCCTCGCCGACAGAGCGAGACTTCATCTCAAAAAATAAAAAACAAAAGTCATCTCCTTGGGCTGTACCCTCCCAGATTCAAATATGGGGTATCCCAGGAATCTGAATTTTTGACGCATACCCCAGATAATTATGACACAGATGATTTCTAGACCCTACTTTGGGAAAGCTGGAAGAGATGAAGGAGTGAGCATAACTAACACTACCTTATTAGATCCTCAAGACTGGCGTGTGAGATAGAAATTTCTGTGGAGGTTCTGTGAGGTCCCACTACTTACACCATCAGATTCCCTGAGCATGTCATGCACTCACACAGTTCTGTGCCTTTGCACGTGACCTTGCCATGCAACCCCCTTCTCCTCCCTGCTTAATGAGACCCTGCCCAGGCTTCAGGGCCAGCCCCAGGTAAGCAGACTGCATCATGCTGTCCTTGCTCAAGTTGCCCTTGGCTTGCTGTGATGGTTTGGCATCCGCCATGTGGAAGATGGCTAGTTCTGCACCTGTCTGTGCCCCCACAGACTGTTGGCTCCTCTTTGGCAGGATTCATCTCATATACCCAGCATCTCTGCCAGTGCCTGGAACTTAGGAGGTGCCTCCTAAATATGGCACCCAGGTTGTAGAGCCAGGATGGGATCCAGACCTCCATTGTTGTTTGATCATTCAGTGCTCTTTCCCTCACACCAGAGAATCTAAGGCTGCCCCAGCAGGGCATGAACTTTTAAACATCTTTCAGGAGTACTCCATAATACATGGTATAGCTACATGCTTTTCCTGAATGCTTCTGGTGCCCTAAATACACACTGATGGGGGAATTCTTAGCAGGATTAAGGGAATGATTTGAGTCCCTGACACAGACTGAAGAAACTACTTTTCAACACAAAAATTAAAGCCATTCTAGTGCAGTGCTCTAAATAAGCAGCTGAACTGAATGGGAGAAGGCCTTCACATTTGCTGCTTCTCAAAATCAGGAAGGCATTTCACCTTCCTGACCAAACAGTGAAATCAGGAAGCAAGCTGAGCTGCTGCTGTAGAAAGCTGTCTTGCTTTAGTCTGGCTCAACCACAAATCCTATTTCTGAACCAGCTAGCCCTAATAGTCAAGGGATAGGGTTAGAAGTAGCCCCCCTGGTGTGTCTGCTGGCCCAGTGGCCCCCGGAGAAATGCCTCATGTCACTTTCCTACTGATCATTTTAAGATGTTTCAAACTGATGCCTTTCTAGCCCTCCGGTTTCCCACAGCAACTTTTTTTTTTTTTTTTTTTTTTTTTTTTTGAGACAGTCTCACTCTGTTGCCCAGGCTGGAATGCAGTGGCGTGATCTCAGCTCACTGCAACCTCTGCCTCCCGGGTTCAAGCTATTCTCCTGCCTCAGCCTCCCGAATAGCTGGGACTACAGGCGCACGCCACCACACCTGGCTAATTTTTTGCATTTTTAGTAGAGACAGGGTTTCACAGTGTTAGCCAGGATGGTCTCCATCTCCTGACCTCGTGATCCACCTGCCTCTGCCTCCCAAAGTGCTGGGATTACAGGCGTGAGCCACCACGCCCGGCCAACTCTTTTTGTTTAATTGAAACTGGTATACAGCAAGTGATCAGTTCACCATCTGGTTTGTCAGCACAAACATCCTAGTTTTGCCCATCTCCAATTCCAGGCTGATAACTCTTCCTGATCAATCTTGGCTTGGAAAAATAATGGATTTTTTCCTCAGTCATCATGGGGGAAAGCATTTGTCATTCCGTGCTGCCTGTTTGTACTATGTCACATTGCCTATTTCTATCAAGTGGATGCAGGAGGTACCTTTAGCAGAAGGTACATGATTTGGGTGTCAGAGAGAGTTGGAAAGTTGCTATATAAACAACTCGATGTGAACTTTCTATTTACCTTCTACTGTATATAGAGGCATAAGGAAATAGGCCACTCTCTGGGAAATGTCATTTAGATTATCTTGACTTCTGTCTTTACCTTGAAGGTTATATTAATAGCCACATCTGCATAGATTTTTCCTTGTTTTGTAAACTTCCACATTTGGCCTCACAACAGCCCATTAGGCATTAATATTCATCTTGCATAATACACAGAAGTCAAGTGGTTTTCTCAAGGTCACGTACTCCATCATTCGCCATTGTGTCTGGTCCTCTTTTCATGACACTAGACCACTTTCCCTAAAAGTAGATGCCATACATCCTCCTAGTATACCTAAGATTGTAAACTCGGATGGGTTAAAGTCTTAAAACTGGTGCTGCTGCTTGCTGGTGATGTGGTCATGAAGATGTCAAATTTCTATTATTAGTACAACTAACCTTCTTAATGGGAGGGATGCCTCAGTATTGAGATCCTATGAGCACTGATATCAGGAAGGCTTAGGGATGCAGTGCAGTGATGGTCCATGACATCTCTGAACCCAGGGCACAGTGAACATCAAGATGATGTCAAAGAAACTCAGGTTCTCAAGAGGTGGCAATGGCAACTGAATATATGGATGTAAACTACACACAGAAACCTCGTTGATCTTCAGAAGTGTCACTTCATTGGCTAAGGAGTGTGAAGGTGCTGCCCTGCCTATTCCACCCATGTACCCTCTTTCTTTGAGTCATTCCCACAAATAGTTAATATATCCAGGGCAGTAGTACTAAATAGCTGTACTGACTCATTTTAGACCATTGTTTGAAAGAGGAGACCACCGAACTACCCTTACTCACCTATGCTTGTTCTCCCAACTACAGGCAATTAAATTAAGAAGTGAATGAAATCACCTCTGTCCTGACTTTTTTGTCCTAGTTTACTTGGTTGAAAGAAAAGGAAAAGATATTTTTATGTATTCTGAGATGAGAACAAGGACAGGTAATTGGTAAATCTAATGTGTTGCCTTCATAATACAGCAGTCCCTCCTTACTCCAGGGAAATACTTTGCAAGACCCCCAGTGGTTGCCTGAAGCCATGGGTAGTACCGAACTATATAGACCATGCAGGAATTTGTTTTTCCTTCTTTGCAATTTCACGGATAGAAGATCCATTCTTACCGTAGATTTTTGCAACATCAGCATGCAATATTTTTTTCCTTATTATGTCAAGAACTTTCACCTTTTCACTTAAAGGAAGCATTTTATGACTTCTTTGGCATATCCAAATTGTCAGCATGACTACTCTTACACTCTGGGTCCATTATTAAGTAAAATAAGGGTTCCTTGAACACAAGCACTGAGATATCATGACAGTCGATCTAATAACCGAGATGCCTACAAAATGGCTTAGAGCAGGTAGCGTCTACGGCGTGGATCAGCTGGACAAAGGGATGATTCCCAATCCAGGCGGGATGGCCCAAGATATTACCATTCTACTCAGAGTGGCACACAATTTAAAACTTATGAATTGTTTATTTCTTGAATGTTTTATTTAATATTTTCAGACTGTGGTTCACAGCAGGTAACTAAAACCATAGAAAGGGAAACCACAAATAAGGGGGAGACTACCACATAAAGACATTAATAACTTTGAGACAAAAACAGCTCGAGGTTGAATTTTATGGTTCAGTTCTGGTGGTATGGTTGAATTAAACCATCTTCAGATAATAATTCTAGCAGAAATATGCTAGTAGTCATAGTATGCTTTTACTCTGCCAGGCATTTTTCATAGATTATCTCATTTAATCCCCCCAAGGACCCAAGTGTGCAGGTGCTATTATTATTAATTTCCATTTTGCAGCTGAAGACACTGAGAACAATGACCCTTAATAATTTGCCCAAAGTGACACAGCTAAAAAATGAAGGTGCCTAGGGTCAAATTCAGGCAGCTTGGTTTCAGTCAGATCTCTCTATAACTGTGTGCCTCATGAGGTATGGTAGGTCCGGCTTTCTAAGCACTTAACAGAATGTTTACTGGATGAATGATACAAACAAATGAGTGAACAAACAAATAATGAATGAATATTCAACTGGCTTGCAAACAGGGTAAATGCCGGTTTGGAAGTACCTTTGATGAAACCTATCTTTGCTCCTGGAGTTCTTTCAGTTCACATCTTCTGATTTTGGAAACAGGATTTTCCCAAATGTCGACTCAAAATAATTTAATAAAGGTGAAAGACTTTGTAGGATTGCAATTAGTTCACTGATTTTTAACGTCTTAAGTCAAAATATGTGATTTTCCAGAAACATTCCTTAGACATTTTAAACTGATACTCAGTTATTTCAAATGTCATGACCATCTGTATTTAAAAATACTTTCCTCTTTACTGTAGTTTACTTCAGACCCAATTCCTCATGTAGCCTCTCCTCTCAAGTTAAGCTGTGCTGGGCATTTAAAAAAAATAGTGTTTATTTGTATGCCTATTCTGTCAGTGTTAATTTCAGTATATAAAATAAAACATTATAACCTTGACTACAAATTTAAGAACTTGAAAGTTTTCTAGTTCCTCCTTCTGGGTTTATAGTCAAGGTTGTCTAGGGCACATGTTGAATTGGAATCTGAAATGCTTTATGGATTTTTTAAAGTAATTATTTTAACCACATGCTATAAGACCAACTCATACCCTGAGAAAGAAAACACAACACACCAGACGTAACAAATAACCAACATATTAAAGAAAACCTTTGAGAATTTCTCCTTTTTCCTCAACATCTTTGTGCAGCCAGGGCATTCCAGTCCAGGAAGAACTGAAGTTTTATTGGAAGGGATTCGGCTAAAGATCATGCAGCAGTTCCGGCTGGAATTCCCCAGCTTCAGGCGGAGCCGTGGTTCACTCATCCTTCATTGAGCATCGATCCAGGCTACTGATTATAAAGCAAACATGGCTACACCATCTGGCTGGAGAATTCATATACAACATGCAGAGTTGTAAAAAGACTTATATGCCCTGCTAGCAGCCTTATTGTCATGGGAAGCCAAAGACAGTTATGCCAAAGGTATATGCCAAAACTTTTCAGGTTACCATGTAAGAGAGCAAGTTTGGGAAACTACATCTTATGCCGAAAGAGAACAACCAGAAAACTCAGGGATCTGGGGCTTTGTCATATATTACAGAGACAAAATTATGTTTACTGTCACAGAATCCTATGAGTCTAGGATTGAATCCATGTAAATGAGAGGTCTTTGGAGTTGGGTGCTCAACTATCACTCACTCACACATTGTCACTTACACCATGTTTGTTTACCTTAACCATAAGACCATCAAAACTTTGAAATAGACAAAAGATATTGCTGTATGTGGTTTTGGTGTAGGCGACGTACTAGCTAGCAGATCCACCTGGAAATTATCTAATTCTCTAGGGGTGTGTCCCTTTGTTTGACTTGCTGTTTATTACAAAGCACATAGATGACGACTTTTAGAAAACTGGTCATGATAGAAATGATTCTTGCCTGATAACGTTACAATGAATTTTGTCCACTAGAGCTAGAAATAATTTCCATCCCACATTCTGCTCCATTAAAAAGATAACCCAAAGGTTAAATTTTTATTGTCCTGGTACTATACATTAGGCAGTCTTGTACCAAATTAGCCATTTTACTCAAATATTCTTTCTTTCAGCTTCTTTAAAAAAAAAATTTGACCCTCCAATTCTTTTTCAATACATGCTAAAAGAATACAAAAATTTTAATTAAAAACTTTAAGGTGTCTCAAATACAGCAGAAGTTCCTTTCTTTCTCCTTCTTTCAGGTTCAAAATGAATGTCCTGGTCAGGTCCCTTTCCTCAGCATGATAACTCCAGGACACTGGCTCCTTTCCTGTCTCCACTATTACCTATGGCAGGTTCAGCAAACTTTTCCTTTAAAGGTCCAGATAGTAAATATTTTAGGCTTTGCATGTCCCTTGCAACTTCTCAGCTGTGTAGTTGTAGCACAGCATAGATAATGACTGAGCGTAGTTGCATTCCAATAAAACTTTTTTTACCAAATCAAGTGGCAAGCTAGATTTGACCCACAGGCTATAGTTTGCTGACCCCTGCCCTTGGATTTCAGAATCTTCTGTCTGACATGAGAAGAAAGGATAGAGAACACACATTCTTTACTGAATCACCTTGCCCTGAAAGTGCCATATATCACCTCCATTGGTGAGAATTAGTCCCATGGCTTAGATGGGACTAGATGCAGTGGTACCTGGGAAATGTAGTCCCTGGCTGGAAGGCCACTTACCACGCACAACTCTACATCATGGAAAAGAAACATGTGTCCTTGAAAGACATCTAGCCATCTCTGCTGTAGGTGTATCACACACCTAACAACTATATTGCTGGCCATATAAAATGAATACACATTGAATTTCAGATTTCTTAAAAGCAATACTATGTTCATGGGAGTACATTTTAGCACTTACTCATTTGATTATAGGTACATGTTTCTTCACTCAGATACATAAGTCTGCTAATACAAAACTGGTTTTCAAAATAGGTCACTCACTCGGTGTTGGAAACAATAGGTCATGTTTTTATGGAAACACTTTTGTTATCTACAAATGTAGCATCTACTGGAAAGTGGTAGTTTGTGTATCTATAATTACTTTTTGGCTTTCTTGTATAGTTTTCATCAGAACACTCAGCAACTGGGTCCATCCATGAAGACAGTATATTGAATTATTTCCATGATTGAGGTACTTTCTTCAGAAGAGGAGGATAATACGGTTTAGAGATTAAAAAGCCAGGTTCTAATTATAATAGTCCATTCCATTTAAAAATGTAACCATATTGAGACTTTTCTTAGCTACAAAAAAATTCCAGGAATGTCTAAGCTGTAGTTTCCACAATAACTTTGACTCCTCTGTGTGCATAAGGCCGGCTTTGTGTATCTACAAATCAATTACATCAAGACCTGAGTTGTATCCAAGGCAGCAAGAGCTATGATTATAGACATTATAATCCTAATTCACATGTATCCCTTGTTCATAACTTGTCTGAAAGTGTGATTTTTCAGTGAAGCTTAAATGTGTTTTATCTCTGCTCCAAGGTGAGTTATTTCAGATGCATGAGGAAAGATGACCTGTCTCTAATGGACTTGTAGATGAGGAGGATATTGACCTGTTTTGTGTCTGACTTTTTCCAGTGCCTAGATTGACAGATGTCTTTATAATCTCCTAATTAGCAAAGAAGACTCTCTGACTTTGACAGTGTGAGCTGGTGATTTCTCCTGCTGCTCATCTCTTCTGTCTCTTACTACTCAGTGTTCTCCCCCGGGCTTAAAACCACAAACTGCAAACTCATTGCAGGTATACCCTGCTTTCCCTTTACAAATCCATTTACAATATACCATTATAGCTTTTTAATGATTTTTAAAATATTTATTAATACATAATATTTGTACATTTGTACTGGGTACATGTGACATTTTGTTACTTGCATAGAATGTATAATAATCTAGTCACAGTATTTAAGGTATTCAGTACCTTGACTAGTTACCATTTCTATGTGTTGGGGAACATTTCAATTCCTTTCTTCTGGCTATCTTAAAATGTGTTATACAATACATTGTTGTTAACTACACTATCAAACACTGTAACTTATTCCTTCTATCTAACTGTATGTTTATACCCATTAATCAACTTCTATTCATCCCTCCCTCTACCCTCACACATACACCTTTCCCAGCCTCTGGTGACTGTTATTCCACTCTCTGTCTCCATGAGATCAACTTTTTTAGCTCCCATATATGAGTGAGAACATGCAATATTTGTCTTTTTGTGCCTGGCTTATTTCACTTAACATAATGACCTTCGGTTCCATTAACATTGCTGAAAATGACAGGATTTCATTCTTTTTCTATAGCTGAGTAGTATTACATTTTGTATATATATCACATTTTCTTTATTCATTCATCTGTTGAGAGACAGTTAGGTTGATTCCACATATCTCCTGTTGTGAACAGTACTATGATAAACATGGAGGTGCAGGTATATACTGATTTTTTCTTTGGATAAATACCCCGTAGTGGAATTGCTGGGTCACAGAGTTTTATTTTTAGCTTTTTGGGAAATCTCCATATGGTTTTCCATAATAGCTGTACTAATTAATTTACATTCATACCAACAGTGTATAAGAGTTCTTTTTTCTCTGCATCCTCACCAGCATGGTTTTTTTTTTCTTTTTAACAATAGCCAGCTTTTAAATGATTTTTGATTAAACCTTTCTAAAGGTGCAAGTTCCCAATTACATATCCCGTCCTACAATTATCTACTTTCATGGGGGGAAAATCTTTAATTGGCTTACATGCAACCTGTTAAATATGAGCACATAAAAGTGTTTTATGGTGGCTATGCCCACTCTTGTATTCACAAATCACTTTCACGCTCCCTGCCTGTATTAAGCATCACATGCTATGGGTCATTGCTGTCACTTCGTAGATTTGACTTTTCAAGGCTCACATCCCAGTGCTGCTTCTACTCTCCTGGGTGCTTATGCCTCTAATTTAGATTAGCTGCCCCAGCAGAATCAATGTTGTCTGGGTGATGAACTTGTGGTCAGATTAGCCAATCTTCCTATAAAGCCTCCGTAGCTGGATCCACTATTAGCGTAACTAATATTTGTTATCCATTTAGTGTACAACATTGAACTTGAAACAGCCAAGGGTAAATAGTAACTAAAGTTAACATGCCATTATGCATGCGATTTACAACTTAGAGGCGTACTTAAAGAAATACAAGGAAAAGATACAGACTTTTCCACTGTAAGATCATATAGTGATATCAAATTCTGGCTCCAATACTATTCGTGTGAACTTGGACAAATTATTTAACCCCTTTCAGCCTCAATTTTCTCATTTGTGAAAAAATGAATAATAATAATCCCTATTTATTCAGGACCTTCTAGGTGCTGAGTATTGAAACAGCTACTTTCCATTCATTATTTGATATATTCCTAACAACCCAGCAAGGTATTACTCTACCCATTTTATAATTTAGTTGGAAAATTGGAGTTTGCATTTATCTTACTCTGCTAATATCAATGTCCCTATTTCTTTTGAAAGAATTATTCTTTCCTTCCATTACTTCTATAGATTATGATGAGAGTACTAAAGAGCTGTGGATGCAAGCAAGTGGGAGAAGGTTTATTCTTTTGAATATCTTTTCCTTTTTCCTTCTTCAAAACTTTAATTTCTCTTTCTCTCTCTCTCTCTCTCTCTCTGTGTGTGTGTGTGTGTGTGTGTGTGTGTGTGTTTGCAATGGTTGTTTATGTACATTTTCTATGTAGTAGGGTATATGCAGGGCTGACATTCAGCCAACCAGTAAGACACAGGATGAGCCAAACTAGTGGGTCAGTGGCTTGGTTTTTCCTGGCTGCATCCTTTTTGACTCATCAGTACCATGCTGACTGAGATGTGAAATATTTTTAATATCAACCCAGGATAAATTATCTGGGTTCACACACCCCCTTTCTCCTCATTACACCACCACCTTGTTTTATAGACTTTCTGATAGGTAGGTTTCCCCTTCCTGGATTGGGAACTTCTTGAGGTCAGAGTCTATATCCTAGTTCATCTTGGTGTTCTCAATTCCTGGCACAGTGAATGTATTGAATAAACGCTGGAATGAATGCATAAGTGACTAAGGAGTGAATTATATGAAACCAAGGGTGAGAGAAATGAATAATCTCAGCTGCTAAAAAGTGGCAAGGCCAGCCCTGACTCCTTTCCTGCGTCTTATTCAGTTGATGAGGGAATTAGCATCATAAGATCATGAATATGCCCAACACTTAGCGGGGCCTGACATGTTTGTTTCTTCTCCTCCTCTACCCAAGTATAGTTAGGTATCTCAGCCTTGAACCTTTATTTTTGAATCACAACTTAATCTAGCCTTGGCATTTGTGGATTCAAGAGAAGCTCACTTTCCCAGTTCATCCTGAACCCTTGTGGAGTTCCTGCAGTTTTCCTTCACCTGCGTCTTTCTTCCTCCGCCACCATTTTGGTTGATCCCAGGAATGGCTTCATGTTGCTGCCATGCTCTTGAAAGCAAATGAATGCTCAGGGTTTCTGCATTTTTTTCCTCCACCCAATCGGTAAAGGAAAAATATGTGATCATTTCTCAGATGACTCTCTCAATACTGGTTTTTCTTTCTAATATAAATGAAATAATGCCCCCCTCTTTTCACTTATCCTTTGATGTCTATTGCAGCTATAGCTCACTTACTGGTTAATTTACATTTATGTACAAATCCCATTATGACACCCAGCAGACCCCTGCAGATTTACAGCCTCCTCCTTCTTGTAGGCTTTATACTTTTTAAGGGCTTGGAATGACTTGAAATCCAAACTAAGTGAGAATTTAATTTTTTAAAACACTCATGCAAAATACGAAAAGAGTTTATACACAGGTACAGAGTAACTGAGCCACACATAGTATGAAATTCTTGGGAAACACTAAATCATTGTTTTGTTGGTTTGCCTTACGAAGTTCCAAAAATAGAATATTAAATATAAAATAATTTGCTTTTATCTATACTATGTGTTCTCACCTAACACCTTTTGGAAGATCACTGATTTTATCTAATCTTATGATTATAATGGCTAGTGCATGATCAGAGAGCTTTGTATTCAAAGGCAACATACAGGAAACTTCTGGCTGGCAGTTACTGTCTTTGCACTTTTTCCATGGACTACATGAAATCTGAGCTCAAGTGGGGCCAAGTGTGACACTTTCTGATATTATCCAAAAGCGGTGTGCATTAGACTGGGGATGGGGAAGCTTTGTTTCTCTTTGGGCAAATACGCATGCAAGTATGGAACAATGAGACAGCAGTTCAGAAGAGAGTTTGATGAAGGGCAAATTTGCCTGCTAGGGACTATGAGTTTAGACACATTGCCCATGGGATCTTATGGGTTGAAGTCAGAGCATCCTCAATTAGTGACAAGAGCTCAGAACTGAATTAGAACAATAAAGACAGATATTTCTGTTTTGAAGTTAGAGCCTTAGTTAAACCTGAGAGTGAGATGAAAGCACCTTTAACTGCTCTGTTGGAAATGTATCTATGTGATTCTTGATGCTCATCTGCATAGTTCATCAAATGATACCACTTGACCCATTTAAGAAGGGAAGAAACCGGGTGCTGAAAAGAATGTCTGTAAGACTATTCAGACCCTTGGTGAAAAGAGACCAACTGGACATGTTCAGTTCTTCTTCCAAGACTTTTCCAGGATAGGCTGAGAGGCAGGCAAGCGCCAGTAGCAAAGACTTGGTGCATGATATTTTTTGCTTTGTGCATGATTAGGAAAAGCTCAGAATACATGTTATTCATAATTTCAGCACAAGTCATGTGTTCTAAACACTGATTTCTTCATCCTGCTCTGGTCAGTTCTCACATACCACACAGTCTTACTGTCAATCACACCACACAGCAAAAGAGATCCCAAGTGGTTTTAAGAGTAAAAGAATCTTAAAAAAAAAAAAGAAATCTACGATATATGTGACCATTTGATTGAATTTGAAATGGGAAAGGGACTTCCTGGTTTTTTGTTTTTTGTTTTTTGACAGATTCTCACTCTGTTGCCAGGCTGGAGTACAGTGGCACGATCTTGTCTCACTGCAACCTCTGCCTCCCGGGTTCAAGCGATTCTCCTGCCTCAGCCTCCCAAGTAGCTGGGATTACAGTTGTGTCTGCCACCACACCCAGGTTATTTTTGTATTTTTAGTAGAGACGGGGTTTCCCCATGTTGGCCAGGATGGTCTTGATCTCCTGACCTAGTGATCGACCTGCCTCGGCCTCCCAAAGTGCTGGGATTACAGGCGTGAGCCACTGCACCTACCCAGGAAAGGAACTTCCTAAGGCATAAAAGTTATGGGATAAACTATGGGAGAAAAAAGATTGACATACTTTATATAAAACTGTAGTATTTCTATACTTCCAGGAACATTATAATACAATTTTAATGCAAATCAAAATTAGAAGAAAATATTTCCAACAAAGAGCTAACATATCCAAAATATAAATCACGTATAAATCAATAAGAGAAACACTAAAAACTCAAGAGCAAAAGATATGGAAAATCTGAGAAATTCACAAGAAAAGAAATACAGAACTATTCATCCAACTATGCTGCAGGGTACTATTCTAGGTAGTGAAACATGGAGGTAGAGACTGAGTTCTTGCCTTCATGGAGAAAACATTTTGATGTGAAAAAAAATAGACAATAAGCAAATTCTAAAAGTAAGTAAATGTATGTGTCGGGTGGTGATAAATACTCTGGAGAAAAATAAAGCAGAGTGGGAAGGAATCTCCATGGTGGGAGGCAGTATACTTCTAAGAAGGTGACATCTGAGCAGAGGAAAGAGGTGGTGCTCACCAAGGAGATATCTAAGAGAAGAGTTTTCTAAAAGAAGAAACAGCAGGTACAAATGCCCTTACGCAGAGAGTACTGAGTGTTTTCAACATAGGAGCCACCAGAGAGGCTGGAATAGAGTGGACAGAGGGGAGGTAGTGGCAGTGGGGTCAGAAAAGCAGCAGGTGGGAGCAGCTCATGCAAGGCTCCTTTTGGCCTTTGCTCTACTCCTTCCCTGCCACTCCTTTGGACTTGCTCCAAGTAAGAAGTCAAGCCCCTGGAAGTCTTGAGAAGAGTGGAATAATGTGACTTAATACGTAAAAGGATCATCATTCTGGTTGCTATGTGGAAAAGGGGTACAGGGAACAAAGGCTAAAAGCAGATAAAGCAATTAGGAGTCAGTTGCAACAATCCAGGTGGGATATCATAGCAACTTCCATTAGGGTGATAACAGAGGATGTAAAGAGAAATAATCACATTTTGAGTTGATTTTGAAGGCAGAGTAAACAGGTATTGCTAAAGAATCAAATGTGGGGTATGAGAGAGAAGAGTCTCAAATGACACCTGGGTTTTTTGACCTGAGCAGCTAGAAAGACGGATCAATTATTTTCAGGATAGAAGACTGTGAGGACAACTGGTTTGGGAAGAAAATCAGGATTTCCCTTTTAGATATGTTACATTTGAGGTGTCCCTCCAAAACTGCTAGACGCAAGCATCTAGACATGAGGGCAAAGGGCAGATCTACAGATAGACATCAGGAAGCCCTCAGCGTAGGGATGTTTTTTAAAGCCTGGGACCAGATGAGATGATCTTTGGCTAGGTGTTAAATTGGTAGAGAAAAATTGTCAGAGGCTGAGCCTGGGGCTCTCCAACCTTTAGAGTCCCATTAATGAGGAGGAACAGCAATGAAGACTGAGAAGTATGGAAGAGTAATTTATGTAGTCAGATATGTCACAGTTTTTGCTTCATGATTTGCTCCATTGCTTTTATGCTCACCTAGCTATTGATGCTTAAAAACTGTTCTCCATTTCTAAGGACACTGCATATTAAATCTAAAGGCAAAACCAAGATCAGGTTTGAACAGAGGACTAATATCCCTGGCATAGAAATCACTTAAAAATCTTTAAGAGAAATACTAACACATCAATAGAGGCCTACACACATGAACAAGTGTGAAGTCAGGAAATGGTAAGCTTTATGTTTATCATCTTTTTATTTTAAAAAAAAATCATCTTTGACTTCCAAAGGAGTAAAACACATAATTTCTTAAGCATACAATCAGATGTAAAAGCAAAGATGTAATGAAAAGTCTCATCCATAAACTTCCCATATGATGTGTTTATGATGCACATGTTCTTTTCTGGTAGATAACATTTTATCATGCATACCTGGTCTTTTTAAGAATCATCTGGCAAGCATATTGGATGATGCAAACCATCTTAGAAATAGCATTGGTAAATACTTAGAAATGTTTAGCCTCACTCATAAATAACTAACATCAAAATGGCAAATAATGCAATTTTTTAAATTCCAGAGTTGGCTAGGAGAAGTAAAAATGGTCTTTCTGAAACAATGCTGGTAAGTTTGTAAAGTGCTACACATTTTCTGGAGGACAGTGTGTCCTATTTGTATCAAAAGTCTGAAAACTGGCTCACTCTGACTCAGCAGTCAAATTCTGCTTTGATTGGAAATTCTGATTCTAGAGGTGTAATCAAAGGAAACAGTCATTGGTGAGGGCAGATTCAACTACAAGAATGTTTACAAACATCCATGTATGAGGTGATAAAAAGCTGGGAACAACATAAACAATACAGAATTGGCTAAACAAACTATAGCATGTCCATATGATAGAATAACATGCAGCAATTAAAAACAATGTCATAGAGGTAATAACAGAAAGATAACCTCAGCCAGACACACTGGCTCATGCCTGTAATCTCAGCACTTTGTGAGGCCAAGACAGGAGGATCTCTTGAGGCCAGGAGTTTAAGACCAGCCTGGGCAACATGGTGAGATCCACATCTCTACAAAATATTTTAAAATTAACTGGGCATGGTGCCCACAGTCCCAACACATTTGGAAGCTGAGGTAGGAGGATCATTTGAGCCTCGGAGTTCAAGGCTACAGCGAGCTATGATCACACCACTGTACTCCAGCAGGACTCAGTCTTCTAAAAAAAAGGGGGGGAAGAAAATAATCCCAATATAGTGAAACTATATGGCCTATTTCTATTTACATATGCCTAGAAAATAGACGGGAAGGAAATCAACAAATATATTATGTTCATCTCTGGGTAGTCACAGATGAATTATTTTAATTTTGTTGGATTTACCTGTTTCAAATTTTCTGCCACATGTTTTTTAATTACATTGGCATGTGGAGCAATTACAGAAGATGCAGCTAGGAATTTTCCACAAAGATAACACAGAAGCAACATTCTAGGGCAGTCCTGTCCACTGGAAGTTTCTGCAGTGAGGGAAGTGTTCCATATCTGTGCTGTCCAGTGCAGTAGTCACTACCCACACGTGGCTGTCAAACACTTGGAACGTAGTTAGTTCAACTGAAGAACTGAATTTTTTTTATGAGTAAGCACAAAAATTTCCTTTATCTTTGCAGATTAGCATGTGTTTCCATGACTGTTCATAAAAGAAATTTAATAAACACTGTTCCTCCTACATGGGGAAACTGATTTTTAATTTTCATTGAGTTAAATTTACGGAACCACATACAGAAATGGCTACTGTGTTGGACAGTGCAGTCTGTGGCAGATAGGCCTGCAGCATAGAGGAAGAGTCACCAGACCTTGTTTGATGCAAGAACTCTGGATTACACAAGATCTGAGACAATCAGCCCCACTGAATTTAGGATCCTCAGCATTTTCCTAGGAGTTTATTTCCAAACTTCAGTGTGAGAATTCATACATGCATGTAATTTAGGTGTAGATTAATTGTAAGATAAACTGTGTAGAGCTCTCATTTCGTAGTGTAGGGTTTTTTTTCTCAATTTATATATTTGGTTCTTGTCATAAAATGTATAATTAAAGAACTTTTCTGAGCCCTGGTAAAGAGAGAATTCTGGGCAGGATTAACGCTAGTCACATATTACAGGCAAGATTCTGATGCCCAGAGTAAACACCACCCCCTTACCAAATGTTGCTTTTTAAGTAATCTTATTTCTGTCTGCATTTGCTGAACATTAGCATTACATATTTCAAAAACTACCCCGAGGTGACCACTTAAAAGGAAGAGGGAAAAAATCCTCCTCTTTTCTGCTACCTCGTTTTGTGGCTGATGTTTTAAAAAGCTGTTTTTTTTCCTGGCCAAACTTGGTGTGTTTAAAAGCTTCAGAAAGAACCTACTACCTTTTCTTTACTATAAGAAGAGACACAATTCTTAATTCTTTTTAACCAGGATTATTAATTTTATAGCACTTAAGGTAATGTAACTGTTATACTCTGATGGCAGAATAATGTTTTTAAAATAATGAAATAATGGCAAAAGTATTTAAATATAATTATATAGCCATAATAAAAAATTAGCCATAATAAAAAATTGCAATTGAGCTTTCATTACATTGCAATTAACTCTGCATTTGAACACTAACATTAGTGTGGCCATAGGTTTTATTTGTTTCTTGCTTTTTAAAAACAACATGAAATTCTTTTTCATTTTGTTCACATTCATCTGAGGAGTTTCCTGGAAAATGAAATTAAAATCTAAATAAGTTTTCTAAAACTTATGAGCAAAAAGTAAAAATGAATATCTTACAAATTATTATACCTCTTAATTGTGCATTTTATTAGTTATTTATTGCTATGTGACAAATTAATCCAAAACTTCGCAACTTAAAACATTAGTTACATAATTTCTAAAGGTGAGGAATGCTGGAGCAGCTAAGCTGGTAGTTCTAACTCAAGGTCTCCCATGAGATTGCAGTCAAGCTGCCAGCCAGGGCTGCAGTCATCTGAGCCTGTAAGTGGAGAATCCACTTCCAATATGGCTGTTGGCAAGAAGCCTCAGCTCCTTACTGGTTGTTGACAGAAACAGAGACCTCAACTTGTGGCTCTCTCCACATGGCTGCTTGGCTCCCTACATGGCAGTTGGGTTCCCCCAGTATTCATAATCCAAAAGAAAAGTCTGAAGCCTCAAGGTCTTTTATGACTCAATCTCGTCATAAAACACCCATACTTTGACCTTGTTCTGTTTATTAGAAGAGAGTCACTAAGTCCAGCCCATATTCAAGAGGTAGGGAGTTAGACTCTGCCTCTCAAAGGCTGTATCAAGGAATGTGTGTACATACTTTACATGAAAACATGTGTGGAATGCTTTCAGTTGTTAACTGGCTTGATTGGTCTATGTTTATTTCATTACACTGTAGTCAAATGGAAGGAGGCAAAGCCACAGTTAGAACCCGAATAGAACTTACATTCTGAGATTTGAAGCCAAATGACAGATTTTAGACATACTTTTTCCCCTCTTTTCTTGGAGTTTTGTTAGACCATAATTGTAATTTTGTGCCTGACACTTCTTTCCCACTGAGAATACACCTTTGTGAGATCAAAAGTCAAAAAATGCACGCTGCCCTCTGTTTTCCAAGATTTCTACAAGGTTCATTGTAAAATAAGATATCAAAGAAAACTCAGGTGGTCTCTCCACTCTGAAGGGAAGGGAACGACATGCATAATAGTGGATGCTCTTCCTCCATTCTATTTGAAATAACTCCTTGCCCCTCTGCTTTTCCCTAACTACATTGTCTCCCTGAGTGATCTCATGCAATTCAACAAGGTTCAAATTTTTATCTCTCGCTGAGGCCTCTCCCTGATCTTCAGACTTGCATATCCAGCAACCTGCTCAACATCTGCACTGAGCTGATTAATCAGCTTCTCAAACCTAACATGTTCAAAGCAGGCTCTTCTTCAGAGTTGCAAAGAGGAAGGAATGCAATGAGCTGAATGTGAAGGACAGTTAGCGCCAGCTGCTCGCCCAAAGATGGCTGTGTTTCTGTCCGTGTGGTGATATGGCCCCTCAATCAGCCTGCCTCCCCTCCTCGGCAGGGCACCTCCCTATGCTGAGAAGATGGGAGAAATTGTATCCCACTCCTTTGCCAGCAAGAGTAATTTCCTGATTGGCCTCCAAACTAAAACACATTTTCTCTATTTGGATGTCACTGCGCTCCCTGTAACAGGCTTTGTCAGCCCTCTAGGCTGCAGGAAACGTGCCAGCACAGAGAATTCATTATTTATGCCCAGGATTGCATGAGTGACATGAGCAAATGCTCTGGTGGTAACTTCTACTGCCCAAAATATCTCCCTACCAAGCTCTACCATTTCCTAGTTCTCATCATACCCGTTATCCCTCGAGGGCCATAGAAACATCTCCCCTTGTAGGACCTTACGCTTCTCAGTTCCTCCCAGGAAAGCGGATCCTGAAAGCCTTTTGGAGGTTTTGTGTCATGGTTATACAGGAAAGAGTATTTACATTACAAAGTTACACATTGGCAGGGTCGATTTAATATGAGATGCTGCCATGTCTAAGAGATCATTGTTTGAAAGAATCAAGACAAAACAAACAAACAAACTTGATGGAGGTAAAAGAAGAAGAAAAGAAGGGAGGCATGGGGTTGCCTAGATAGGGGAATCCTACTTAAGGATGAAAACACTGGAAAGGAAACATCTAAAGGAGGAAAAATTAGCCTGGTGTGAAATGTTTATTAAATGACTGAGCTACTGATTACAGAACTACAGTCTCCATCAAACCTAAAGCAGCCTAAGTTTATAAAATATTCCTATTTCATATAGAGAAGTAAATATATATTTGAACAGATTGTGTTAAATGAGATATAACCTTTTTCCTTGTGTGTTACTATTTTATTTATTAAGCAGTTATTAAGTATAAGGGATTGTGCTACATGCTTAACATATCTTTTGGTTTTTTGTCTTTCTTTTCTTCTTTTCTTATTTTATTTTATTTTATTTTATTTTTTTGTTCTTGTTGGGGAAGGATGGGATCTGCCCTGTTTACTGTCTATCTCCCCTTGTAAAACGTAAGGCACATGAGGACAGGGATTTTATCTGACTTATTTACTGCTGCATCCTTAGGCAACCTCTAGAATAATCCTTGGCACTAGGCATGTGTTTAAAAATTATTTATTGAAGGGAAGGGGCCGGGCATGGTGGCCCACACCTGTAATCCTAGCACTTTGGGAGGCTGAGGTGGGTAGATCATGAGGTCAGGAGATCGAGACCATTCTGGCCAAGATGATCAAACCCCGTCTCTACTAAAAATACAAAATAAGCCAGGCATGGTGGCATGAGCCTGTAGTCCAGCTACTCAGAAGGCTGAGGCAGGAGAATCACTTGAACCCAGGAGGCGGAGGTTGCAGTGAGCCCAGATCGCGCCACTGCACTCCAGCCTGGCGACAGAGCAAGACTCCGGCTCAAAATAAAAAAAAAAAAAGGAAAGAAGGGAGAAAGAGAGGAAGAATACATTATCAAATTTAATCCTCCTAGGGCCTTATTACCCCTGTTTTACAAAGAAGGGTATTGGGACTTAGGGAGTTTAGGTAACTGGCCTAAATCACATAGGTAGCAAAGGACTTTGTTCCCACAAGTATTCTTTCAACAAATATCGTTCTCCGAACCTTAAAGGGACAACACCGGGGTACACATAGGCCAGATCCTAGACAGGCGGTACTGGTTTAGATTCTCATACATGTCCATGTGACTTTTGCATAATACTCAAATATCTCAAGCCAGATTCTGCTATCAGCATATCGTAAAAGATTTAGAGATACTGTGTACAAATAACCAAGCCAAAGTGCATAGATGATAATAATTACATCTCTTCAGGAGAGATTTGTAGATTAACAAATTAATACTTACCAAAAAAGCCTTGAAAATATAATGAACTACATAATTACCAAGCATTGTTATTACCAGCTTAACTAGTTATGGAAAATACTTCATGTAAGCATCCTGGGAGAGCTAATGTTTTACATCTCCCTTTTTCAAACTCATTTTGCTTCATTTTCAATAGTCAAAAAAAAGTATAAAGTGACTCCCATGCCCACACCCATTCTGTACAAGCTGTGAGCCTTTGGACAAAAGACTGTAGCTCTGTAAGCCTTTGTTCCTCAAGGTGTCATCCCAGGCTTCACATGGGAGCTTGTCAGAAATGCAGAGTATCAGGCCCCACCCCAGACCCACTGAACCGCAATCTGCGTTTTAAGATCCCCAGGTGACTCATAGACACGTTAAATTTTGAAAAGCATAGTTATAAGCCTCACTTAACCTCAAATGGGAAAATGTGAGAACCTAAGTGCCCAACATAGTGCCTGACAGCACTCAATGAAATGTTGTTCCTTACTCCTTCCCCCAACTCCTGCAATAATGGTAACCTTGATACCTCTGGCACTGGTGCTGCAGGGCCAAGGTGTGGGTCTGGCTTTAGAGGGTCCTGGAATGGGACTGTACCAGCTGGAAAAACAAGGTTTTTTTGGATAAATGGGGCCCCTTCCCCTGCTCCAATGTGTACTTGCAAGTTTATTTTTATCCTCTCAACTGCTGAGACACTGTTAGGATTTGATTGTGTCATGTATTTTCACATTAATTTTAATATGCAACCATTTGAATTCAAGCCCATATTTAATTCAGGTGGAATTATTTTCTTTTTATGGTGTTTATTTATATATGACTATAAAAGCAATACATACTTGCTGTAGACAAGTTAGAAAACACGAACTGCCACTGCTAGCATTTAGGTATTTCTTTTCAGCTGTATTTCAAGCAAAAGTAGAATTACACTGGTGAATTTTTTTTAATTACTTTTTTTTTTTTTTCTTGATATGGAGTCTTGCTCTGTTACCCAGGCTGGAGTGCAGTGCCATGATCTCGGCTCACTGCAACTTCCACCTCCTGGGTTCAAGCAATTCTCCTGCCTCAGCCTCCCGAATAGCTGGGATTACAGTTATGTGCCACCACACTCAGCTGATTTTTGTATTTTTAGTAGAGACGAGGCTTCACCATGTTGGCCAGGCTGGTCTCAAACTCCTGACCTCAGATGATCCACCCATCTCAGCCTCCCAAATTGCTGGGATTACAGGCATGAGCCACCGTGCCCGGCCGCTGGTGAATCTTGTAACCTGTTGTTTTTGTTTGTTTGTTTGTTTGTTTTACTTGTCTGAACACTTGCCAACATTGTGTAATGTGAAGATAATGTGATGAATCTCTATTACTCCTATTTTGTGACTCTATCATAATTTAACAATCCTTAACTGAAAAGATATACAGTTTCTAATGTTGTTGACTATTCAAATCATGTAGTGATGAACATTCTTCCTTGTAAGTCTTTTGCCATGGTTGATGATTTCTTAGTATTGGTTCCCCCAAAATAAATCACTGGGTCAAAGGATATTTAATACTCTTCTCTAATACATAAAGTCAGCTTCCAGGAAGTGGGTTCCAGGAGGAGTGTGTGTTTTCTAAGTTTCTACTAATTTAATTTGCTTATTTAATTTAATGCTCCTTATTTAATTTGCATTCTTTCATTTTCAGTGAACATCAGTAGTATCACCAATTTACAAAAACAAAAACAACAATCAAAATTCCACATTCTTATAATTTGATGTGGTCAGAATTGACATTTGTACAATATTTAATCTTATTTGCTAAGAATTTGACATTTCTCTTCATTTATTCAAATTAAACCCTTCCTCAATTCTGGGGAGTTGGTTTGGGTATATGTTGCCATTATCAATTGAGAACCACTTCTCTCACTGATATTTGTGAAAATGCATCTCTGTATTTAAGGGTAGAACTGAATTCTCCTTTCTCCATGTTATTATAAGAAAATGCCAGGATTACTTTTAAAAATTAGTTTCTGGAACATACATTAGTGCCAAGCTTGTTAATTTACAACTCTGGGTTTAAGTTTTGCTTTCTATCAATTTCTTTTCATTTCCCTTATTGTTGTAGTACTAAAGTTAATTCATGTTAAAGAATTATTTCCTGAGGTGAGAGTCAAGCTGAGTCACCTGATCCTCATATATATAATGAGGTTAGATTAGTTCAGGGATTTTCTAAGTCAGGTCCCTGAAACCTCATATCCTAAGGAAACTTGTCAAGTGAGGATGAGGAGGGAGGATTATGGGTGCCCCAAACCCTGGCCCAACCACTACCTCCAATGTCCTAATCAACAATCTTAATTCAGTGTCGTATTATCTGTTTTGTTATCTGAGCCTTCTCCAAGGAGTCAGTAAACCTTCTCTGTAAAGGGCCAGCTAGTAAATATTTTAGGCTTTACAGGCTCTACTGGTAGATGACTGTTGCACCTGCTCAATTCTGACATTGTAGAAGCCAGCCATAGATAATGCATACATAAAAAATGAGCATAGCTGTGTTCCAATAAAACTTCATTTGTGAACACTGAAATTTAAATTTCATATAATTTTCATGTGTTACTATTATTCTTCTTCCAATTTCTTGTCAATCATTTATAATTGTAAAATCCCAGGCTGTATCAAACAGGCAGTGGGCCATATGGTTGGCTGACTTCTGCTCTGATCTTCTGTCCCTCTGGATGCCACTGATGTGCTCTGGCAAAAACCCACCTGGCACCCTGAAAAAGGTCAGTTGCAGAGGCTGGAGCCCAGGCCCCCATAGCTAAGCAGCCCTAGACACTCTACCCTGCCATTCCCTGCCAGGACCAGCTCAGGGCAGAAGCATGCCCAGGTGAGACTTTGCTAGCTTCCCACTACTTAGACAATCTTTATTCTATTTTGAAAACTCTGCTCAGCGGGTAAGTATACTCCTGATCTCCACCACCCAGGGTACCACTTGCCCTCTTTTGAGGGAGAAAGAAAATCATTCTCATTCTATCTCTTTAACGGCAGTAAAAACAAAATACAAATTGATTATCTCAAATTATTCTGCCTTGGTGGTTACTTTGAGAAGAGAAATAAGTTGTCTTTCCTTCTCAAAGAGAGATTCATGTATTTACTATTGTTAACACTAAGTAAAAAATTAAATATATTGGGAGGCCAAGGCGGGCAGATCACGAGGTCAAGAGATTGAGATCATCCTGGCCAACACGGTGAAACCCCATCTCTACTAAAAATACAAAAATTAGTTGGGCGTGGTGGTGCATGCCTATAGTCACAGCTACTCAGGAGGCTGAAGCAGGAGAACTGTTTGAGCCCGGAAGGTGGAGGTTGCAGTAAGCCAAGATCCCGCCACTGCACTCCAGCCTGGCAACAGACTGAGACTCTGTCTCAAGAGAAAAAATAAATAAATACAGAATTTTAGAAATCTATATAGCACCAGTTCAGCCCTGCCCATTTGCCTAGCCAAGTGTGTGTAAACACATACACACACACACACACACACACACACACACACACACACATTCGGAGGCAATAGCATGACCCAAGCCCAGGAATTCTTCACCCTCTTCCACATGGTCTCCTCCATAATGCATTTTTCTTGTCTTACTCAATGAACCAGATTTTTGAGAGTCAGAGTATAAGAGCATGTAGGAGGTTTTCCTACAGGTGCTCATTACAGGAAGCCTCCAGAAGGTACAACCAAGCACCAGTAGCCCAAGAGGTCAGCTGAGCATCAGAGCTGCAGGATCCTCTCCCTCTAAGATTCCGTTCATTCAACAAGGGATGTTTACGTTGTGTTGAGACCACGGATACCATGGTACACACCTAGTGTTCTCAGACCTGCCTAGTGAAGTTGTAGGTGTTCTCTCACTTGAAGAGTGGTTGTTCCTTCAAGCTAGTCCAGCCCCATCACCAGCTAAAGAAACAGCCGAGTATCTGGCAAGACTGACCCCAGCCTGCCTCCAAGGCACCTACACCACCATGGGGAGTACAGGTGAAATCATACTTAATTGAGGTAGAGAAGTGGAATTCACTGCAATGCAGGTGTGGGAGCAGCTGCATGATTTCCACATACCATGGGTGGCACAGCCAAGGACAGACAGCTGGCAGATGTGAAGGGCTTTGTGGTTGTCTGATGATATAGGACAAAACCAGTGTTTTTTTGTACTCTCACTCATCACTCAGCACAACCCTTCTGAAACCAGATGTGTGTGGAGTTGTCCCCACACACCAAGCAATTCTCCAGTGGAAACCTGCTGGGTGTCCTCTAATTTAACCCAATTCTGATGCTCTCTACCTAGAGGTAGCATCAGATCCCATAGGTTGAGGGCTCAGTCTCACGAGACTGCCCCCCATTTCAGATGCCAATCACAAGTCCCAGGTTGAGACCAGTACTTCTGACTGACCAGGTATGTATTAGTTTATTTTCTTGCTGCTATGAAGAAACACCTGAGACTGGGTAATTTATAAAGGAAAGAGATTTAATTGACTCACAGTTCCGCATGGCTGGGGAGGCCTCAGGAAACTTACAACCATGGCAGAAGGGGAAGCAAACAGGTCCTTTTTCACATGTCACCAGGAGAGAGAAGTACAGAGTGAAGCAGGGAAAAGCCTGTTATAAAACCATCAGATCTCATGAGAACTCACTCAGTATCATGAGAACAGCATGGGGCAACTGCCCCCATATTCTAATCACCTCCCACAAGGTCCTTCCCCCAACACATGGGGATTGCAATTTGGATTACAATTCAAGAGGAGATTCAGGTGGGGACACAGAGCCAGACCATATAAAGCTATAAATCAGGGGTTCCCAAAACCCCTTCTCAGGTTTGACTACTTGGCTGGGCAGCTCACAGAACTCAGGGAAACACTTAACTTACATTTACCTACTTATTATAAAGGATATTATAAAAGATGCAGATGAATAGCAAGATGGAAGAGATGCATAGGGCAAGGTATGGGAGAAGGGATGCAAAGCTTCCATGTCCTCTCTGGGAGCACCACCCTCCAGGAGCCTTCACATGTTCAGCTATCTGGAAGCTTTCAGAACTCAGTCTTTTTGGGTTTTTACAGAGGCCTCATTACATAGGCATGAATTGATTAAATCATTAGCCATTGATAAAAAGCTCAACTTTCAACCTCTCTCCCCTCTGAAGGCTGGGGGCTGGAGCCAAAAGTCCCAACTCTCTAATCATGCTTTGGTCTTTCCAGTGACCCTCCCCTACCCTGAAGTTATTTGGGGGGCCCTAGCCACCAGTCATCTCATTAGCATAGAAAAAACACATCACTCAGGAGATTACATGGGTTTTAGGAGCCTAAGCCAAAAAAGAGGGATGGAAGCCAAATATGTATTTCACAATATCACAGTTTGGACACAAAGAAAATATAACAGTGCCCTATCTGGACCAGCAGCTGGTAGCCAGAGCATCTCAACAGACACCAGTATTGACAGGAAACTCAGAGGACCTGAAGCTCTGTAAGCCTATCTAGAGTTTACACAAACCTCCAGAGAAAAGGGGAATGAGAATCTTGTATTGCCTGATATTAAATTTCTACCCTCCAGCAGAATGGGTGGTAGAAATAGAAATTTAGTCACATCATAGAAAAATACAGAAAATTGGGTCTCTTGCACTCCTGAATTGTGAGCTAAGTTCCTAATGACCATGCATGTAATTAAGAATTAGAAAATACTAAGGACTCTACTTCTATTAGTATGGAGAACACTGATAGTCCTTAGCGTGAGCTGTTCAGAAATTTATGCAAAATAAATGCATTTGATATTCCTGATTTGATTCACCACTCATGAGAGGCAAGGAGTTTAGTGGCTCTGTGTATAATACCTTTGACCATATGTGGAGAACCAAGAAATATAATGAAGGTGGTTGGTTGCTCTTAAGTCCATGGGACAAAGTGACGAAAGAAAAGAATGAGCTCAGAGATTCTAACTCCCAGCTCCAGAAGCACATACTGAGCCTCCAGTCTTCTAAGATTGCCCTGAGTGAAAGTCTTAACTCCTGTAGACAAAGGACTGAAATTGCGGAAAATCAGACACAAGCTTTTATCATGAGAGTGGCTGACCTGCAATGAAAGGTACATGCTCAGTCTTGCCAGGTGTCTACTGTTAAAGTGAGGGCATTATTGGAAAAGAATGGGACCCTGCAACTTGGAATGGGGACGTGTGGGAGGACCTTGATGAAGCTGGGGACACTGAGCTTGTAAACTCTAAAGAGACGTTTTTGCCAGAGGAAACAGCCTACCCACTCCCCTGTGGTGGCAACATCCTTTCCCCACCCATGCTGCCATCAGCCTTTCCACCTTTGTCTGAGGAGATTACCCAAGCACTGCCTGAGACAACACTGATGGCCTGCCCTGAGGCAGTTGCCACGCAAGACAATGCTGATTCTCCTCAGGACCCACCCCAACACCCCTAGACTCAAGTCCTGCAGGCCCCTAGAGATGTGGTTCAGAGTGTGACCCACAAGAAGGTGTGCTACATTCCAAAAGAATTGCTTGAGTTTTCTAATTCATATAAGCAAAAATCTGGAGAACAGGCAGGGAAATGGATATTAATGGTGTGGGATAATGGTGGAAGGAGCATAAAATTGGATCAGACTGAATTTATTGATAAGGCCCCATTAAGCAGGGATCCTGCATTTAATGTTGCAACTCAGGGAGTTAAAAAAAAAATAAGTTCTAGTAGTTTATTTGCTTGGTTGGCTGAAATATGGATCAAAACCCACTGTGAACGAGCTAGAAATGCCTGATCTCCCTTGGTTTAATGTAGAGGATGGGATCCAAAGGCTTAGGGAAATGGGAATGCTAGAGTGGATTAGTCACTTTAGACCTACTCATCCCAGCTGGGAGGTTCCAGAAGATACACCCTTGATTAATACTTTGTGAAATAGATTTGTGAGGGGAGTACCTGCATCCTTGAAGAGTTCTGTGATCGCTGTTCTCTGTATTCCAGAACTAGAGTGGGAACTGCACTCACACAATTAGAAAATTTAAATGCAATGGGAATAATTGGATCCTGAGGTGGCAGTGGCCAAGTGGTGGCACTCAACTGTCAAAGGCAAGGTGGATGTAGTTATCATAATGGACAACAGAGGCAAAGAATAGTCTGACTCCTGTAGAGCTCAGGCATTGGTTAATTAATCATGGTGTTCCTAGAAGTGAGGCTTACTGCATTCTTACTTAATTTGTACAAGCAGAAAAATTCCAGGTCAAGTGGACAAAAGACTAATTTGAAATTATAAAAATAAAGAACCACAGCCCCTCAGTCAATTTCCAGACTTGAACCAATTTACAGACCCAGAACCCCTTGAATGAAAGGGACACTGGGTCCCCTTAAGGAGGGACCCCACTACACTACACTACCGACAATTTATACTGTTAATCTTCCTCCCATCCTTCCCCAACAAGACCTCCAGCCTTTTACCAGAGTAACTGTGCATTGGGGAAAGGGAAATCATCAGACTTTGGAGACTACTGGACACTGGCTCTGAGCTGACATTGATTCCAGGGGACCCAAAACATCATTGTGGTCCTCCAGTGACAGTAGAGGTTTATGGAGGTCAGGTAATTAATGAAGTTTTAGCTCAGGTCCGACTTACAGTGGGTCCAGTTGGTCCCTGGACTCACTCTGTGGTGATTTCCCCAGGGCCAGACTGCATAATTGGCACAGGCATACTTAGCAGCTGGCAGAATCCCCACATTGGCTGCCTGACTGGTAGGGTGAGGGCTATTGTGATGGAAAAGGCCAAATGGACACCATTAGAGCTGCCTCTACCTAGAAAAATAGTAAATCAAAAACAATATTGCATCTCTGGAGGGATTGCAGAGATTAGTGCCACCATCAAGGACTTGAAAGATGCAGGGGTGGTGATTCCCAACACATCCCCATTCAACTCTCCTATTTGGCCTGTGCAAAAGACAGATAGATCTTGGAGAATGACAGTGGGTTATTGTAAGCTTACCCAAGTGGTGGCTCCAGTTGCAGCTGCTGTACCAGATGTGGTTTTATTGCTTAAACAAATTAACACATCTCCTGGTTCCTGGTATGCAGCCATTGATTGGGCAAATGCCTTTTTCTCCATTCCTGTTTATAAGGCCCACCAGAAGCAATTTGCCTTCAGCTGGCAAGGCCAGCAATATACCTTCACTATCCTACCTCAAGGGTATATCATCTCTCCGGCTTTGTTTCATAATCTTATTTGCAGAGATCTTGATCACTTTTCCCTTCCATAAGATATCACACTTGTCCATTACATTGATGACATTATCCTGACTGGATCCAGTGAGCAAGAAGTAGCAAACACACTGGACTTACTGATGAGACATTTGCATGCCAGGGGATGGGAAATAAATCTGACTAAAATTCAGGGATCTTCTACCTCATTGAAATTTCTAGGGGTCCCATGGCATGGGGCCTGTCGAGGTATTCCTTCTAAGGTGAAGGATAAGTTGCTGTATTTAGTCCCTCCTACAACCAAGAAAGAGGCATAATGCCTAGGGGCCTATTTGGATTCTGGAGGCAACACATTCCTCATCTGTGTGTGTTACTCCAATCCATTTATTGAGTGACCCAAAAGGCTGCCAGTTTTGAGTAGGGTCCAGAATAGGAGAAGGCTCTGCGATAGGTCCAGGCTGCTGTACAAGCTGCTCTGCCACTTGGGTCATATGACCCAGCAGATCCAATGGGTGCTTGAGGTGTCAGTGGCAGATAGGGATGTTGTGTAAAGCCTTTGGCAGGCCCCCGTAGATAAATCACAGTGGAGGCCTCTAGGATTTTGGAGCAAGGTTCTACCATCTTCTCCAGATAACTACACTCCTTTTGAGAGACAGCATTTGCCCTGTTACTGGGCTTTGATAGAAACTGAATGTTTGACTATAGGTCATCAAATCACCATGCATCCTGAACTGCCTATCATGAACCAGGTGCTTTCTGAGCCATCTAGCCATAAAGCAGGTTGTGCACAGCAGCATTCCATCATCTAATGGAAGTGGTACAAACATGATTGGACTTGAGCAGGTCCAGAAGGCACAAGTGAGTTACATGAGGAAGTAGCTCAAATGCCTATGGTCCCTACTTTTGCTACATTGCCTTCTCTCCCCCAGCCTGCACCAATGGCCTCATAGGGAGTTCCCTATGATCAGTTGACAGAGGGAGAGAAGACTAGGGTTTGGTTTATAGATGGCTCTGCACAATATACAGGCACAACCAGAAAGTGGACAGATAAAGCACTACAACCCCTGTCTAGGACATCCCTGAAGGACAATGGCAAAGGGAAATTTTCCCATTGGGCAGAACTTTAAGCAGTGCACCTGCTGTGCATTTTGCTTGGAAGGAGAAACGGCCAGATGTATGATTATGTACTGATTCATGGGCTGTAGCCAATGGTTTGTCTGGATGGTCAGGGACTCGGAAGAAGCACAGTTGGAAAATTGGTGACAAGAAGAGGTAATGTAGATGGACCTCTCTGAGTGGTCAAAAACTGAAGATATTTCTATCCCACGTGAATGCCTCACTGAAGGGTGACCTCAGCAGAGGTTGGAACAGTATGGAGGGCTTAGAAGACAGGAAAATGTGGCAAAGTTTGGAACTTCTTAAAGACTTGGAGGGCTGAGAAAATAGAAAAGTGTGGGAAAGTTTGGAACTTCCTAGAGACCTGTTGAATGGCTTTGAGCAAAATGCTGATAGTGATATGGACAATGAAGTCAGGCTGATGTGGTTTCAGAATGAGATGAGGAACTTGTTGGGAACTGGAACAAAGGTGGCTCTTGCTATACTTTAGCAAAGAGACTGGTGGCATTTTTCCCCTGCCTTAGAGATCTGTGGAACTTTAAAGTTGAGAAAGATGATTTAGGGTATCTGGCAGAAGAAATTTCTAAGCAGCAAAGCATTGAAGATGTGACTTGGGTGCACTTAAAAGAATTCAGTTTTATTTATTCACAAAGATATGGTTTGGAGTTGGAACTTATGTTTAAAAGGAAAGCAGAGCATAAAAGTTCAGAAAATTTGCAGGCTGATGATGTGATAGAAAAGAAAAAACCCATTTTTTGAGAAGAAATTTAAGATTGCTGCAGAAATTTGCATAAGTAACAAAGAGCCAAATGTTAATCACCAAGATAATGGGGAAAATGTCTCCAGGGCATGTCAGAGATCTTCACTGTAGCCCCTCCCATCACAGGCCCAAGAGGAAATAGGCCTAAGAGGAAATAATGGTTTCATGGGCTGGGCCCAGGGCCTTGCTGCTTTGTGCGGTCTCAGGACTCAGTGCCTTGCATCCCAGCCACGGTTAAAAGGGGTGAACATACACTCCAGGCCATTGCTTCAAAGGGTGGTACCCTGTGTCCCAGCTGTGGCTAAAAAGGGCCAACGTACAGCTCAGGCCATTGTTTTGGAGGGTGCAAGCCCCAAGCCTTGGCAGCTTACACATGGTGTTGGGCCTGCAGTGCACAGAAGTCAAGAACTGAGGTTTGAGAACCTGTACCTAGATTTCAGAGGATGTATGAAAATGCCTGAATGTCCAGGCAGAAGTTTGCTGCAGGGGTGGAGCTCTCATGGAGAAGGAAAGTGCAGAAGGAAAATGTGGGGTTAGAGCCCCAACACAGAGTCCCCACTAGGTCACTGCCTAGTGGAGCTGTGGAAAGAGGGCTGCGATTCTGCAAACCCCAGAATGGTAGATCCACTAACAGCTAGCACTGTGCAACTAGAAAAGCCACAGATACTCAATGCCAGCCCATGAAAGTAGCCAGGATGGGGGCTATACACTGCAAAGCCACAAGGTTGGAGCTGCCCAAGGCCATGGGAGCCCACCTGTTGCATTAGTGTGACCTGGATATGAGACATGAAGTAAAAGGAGATCATTCAGAGCTTTAAGATTTGGCTGTCCCACTGGATTTTTGACTTGCATGGGGACTGTAGCCCCTTTGTTTTGGCCAATTTCTCCCTTTTGCAATGGGTATATTTACCCAATGCCTGTACCCCCATTGTATCTATGAAGTAACTAACTTGCTTTTGATTTCACAGGCAGAAGGGACTTGCCTTGTCCCAGATGAGACTATGGACTTGGACTTTTGGGTTAATGCTGGAATAAGTTAACACTTTAGAGGACTGTTGGGAAGGCATGGTTGTGTGAGGATGGCACATTGGGATCATTGGGAGGGGCCAGGGCAGAATGATATGCTTTGGTTTGTGTTCCCACCCAAATCTCATCTTGAATTATAATCCCATAATCCCTACATGTCATGGGAGGGACCCAGTGAGAGGTAATTGAATCATGGAGGCAGTTTCCCCCATGCTGTTCTCATGATAGTGAGTTCTTGCAAGATCTGATGGTTTTATAAGGGGCTTCCACCTTCACTCGGCACTCATTCTTTCCCCTGCTGCCCTGAGAACAGGTGCCTCCCACCGTGATTGTAAGTTTCCTAAGGCCTCCCGAAACATGAGGAACTGTGAGTCAATTAAACCTCTTTTCTTTATAAATTACTCAGGGTCAGGTATTTCTTCATAGCAGCATCAGAACAGAGTAATACATTTATATTCTGCATAAACTGGGTTTGCTAAGCTAGGTCTGCTGACAGGGTCTTTAAATGAAAGGAGAAAAAGAAGTGTGTGCCTCTCCTTCCCTGTTCAGAAAGAGCAAGGGCCAGAAAAAGTGTTCTAGAATTTATCACCATCTAACCAAAGTGGCATAGAATTTACCTTGGTTATCTATGCATGCATTCACAATACAGAACATATCAATCTACAGTGGTTTCCGATCACTCACCAAAGGGTCACAGTATATTACCAGATATACAGTATATTTTGGTACTAAAATTTCCTAGGGGGGCAATTAGGAATGCTTTTAGAGGAGAATAATGAAAAAACAAAGGTTGAGAAACACTGGCCTATTGAGATGAGGAAGCTTTAAAATCAGATTTAACAGTCTTAGCCTGCATATACCCAAAAAAGACCAATTATTGAAAGCACTACGGCAATTACATTGAATTAGCATAGTTAACTCACTTCATCAATTAAAAACCTAGAAAATCTTTTTTTTATTCTTTCTCTGGGAATGGAAATGGTAGTGACAGAAATATAAACAAAGGTTTGTGGACACAATGTCAAAACAGTATGAAAAATACAGAGTTTTATGGATGCCTACCACTATCACCACTCCCAGAAAAGAAAATAGTTTGTCAAGTTTGTCATAGGTGAGTGGCAACTGTCTAAGGCCAGTATCATACAGGCAATAAAAGAATTTATCAAGAAAGTTGCAGGTAAAGAAAAGCCGATTTATTAGAGAAGGTATGAAAATACACTGCAAGATTACAATTGGCAGCACAGCAAGAAGGCTCTGTCTGCAAAGAAACAACGGCTTGCTGGGGATTTTATAGAATGGTACTTATGCTGAAGAGGGCTACATGCAGTACTGATAATGTCAAGGTTGCAGTGAGCTAACGTGAAGGTGTCTGGTGATAGGTAGGCGCAGAAAGATTGTGAATTTATGTGTGTTATCTGTGCAGGAGGGCTATTTGTCCTGGACCATGAAGAAAAGCAGACTTACAGCTTATCTGCTTGCTCTTTTTGCTTTCCCTTGGTCCTGCCAGTCTGACTCCTTTTCCTAATTAGGGCTCCACAAGTTTTCTTTTAACTATTTTTTTTTAGAGACAGGTCTTGCTCTTTTGCCCAGTTTGGGGTACAGTGGTGCAATCATAGTTCACTGCAGCCTCGAACTCCTGGCCTCACTTCAGCCTCCCAAAGGGCTGCAATTACAGGCATGAGCCATGCACCCAGCCAATTTGTCCAGTTTTTACTCAAATGAGTAAACGAGTTAACTACATTAATTCAATATAATTGCCACAGATGAGCCACTCCTATTCATTAGAACTGTGAGTGATTACAATAAGAAATGCAAAGGAATAAAGAAGCAAGAAGGCAGATGAGACTCTTATCAAGAGGGTATATAACCTTATCTGTTGGGTCTCCCAGTTTTTTTGATCCTCAGTATTCTGGTAAAAACAAGTAGCTGGTGAGAAATGCTGATGAACAGGAACAAATATCTTAATTTGTAAATAAGGCCCATGAAGCTGTTGAGACTAAAAAACTCAAAGGTTTTGCATCTGTGTGTTTTAGACCTGGAAGATTTACACATTATTTTTGCTGGGTGAGGTTCATGCAGATGAAATAGGGTGACAAGAGGAAGGGAAAGTGTCCAAAGGAAAATTACCACCTACCCACAGGACCTAGAAGCAAAAGCATACATTTGCTAAATACAGCATGTACCTAGCTTAGATAAACAAGGGCAACAAGCAATAAGCAGAAGGCCTGGAAATTATACCAAATGTCAGGAACCAAAGCAATAGCTGTAGCAGAAAGAGAAAACAGACTTGGGTTCAGATACTTGCTACCTCATTTTCTAAATGTGCATACCCTTTATCAGATTATTTGAATTCTGAGTTGTTGTTGTTGTTGTTGTTTGTTGTTTTTTTTTAATTATTCTTTAAGTTCTAGGGTACATGTGTACAACGTGCAGGTTTGTTACACATGTATACATGTGCCATGTTGGTGTGCTGCACCCATTAACTCATCATTTACAGTAGGTATATCTCCTAATGCTATCCCTCCCTCTCCCCCTACCCCACAACAGGCCCTGGTGTGTGATGTTCCCCTTCCTGTGTCCAAGTGTTCTCATTGTTCAATTCCCACATATGGGTGAGAACATGCGGTGTTTGGTTTTTTTGTCCTTGCAATAGTTTGCTGAGAATGATGGTTTCCAGCTTCATCCATGTCCCTACAATGGACGTGAACTCATCCTTTTTTATGGCTGCATAGTATTCCATGGTGTATATGTGCCACATTTTCTTAATCCAGTCTGTCATTGATGGACATTTGCGTTGGTTCCAAGTCTTTGCTATTGTGAATAGTGCCACAATAAACATACGTGTGCATGTGTCTTTATAGCAGCATGACTTATAATCCTTTGGGTATATACCCAGTAATGGGATGGCTGGGTCAAATGGTATTTCTAGTTCTAGATCCTTGAGGAATTGCCACACTGTCTTCCACAATGGTTGAACTAGTTTACAGTTCCACCAACAGTGTAAAAGTGTTCCTATTTCTCCACTTCCTCTCTAGCACCTGTTCTTTTCCTGACTTTTTAATGATCACCATTCTAACTGGTGTGAGGTGGTTTCTCATTGTGGTTTTGATTTGCATTTCTCTGATGGCCAGTGATGGTGAGCATTTTTTCACATGTCTGTTGGCTGCATAGATGTCTTCTTTTGAGAAATGTCTGTTCATATCTTTTGCCCACTTTTTGATGGGGTTGTTTGTTTTTTCTTGTAAATATGTTTGAGTTCTTTGTAGATTCTGGATATTAGCCCTTTGTCAGATGAGTAGATTCCAAAATTTGTCTGCCATTCTGTAGGTTGCCTGTTCACTCTGACGGTAGTTTCTTTTGCTGTACAGAAGCTTTTTAGTTTAATTAGATCCCATTTAGTTTAATTAGATCCCATTTGTCAATTTTGGCTTTGGTTGCCATTGCTTTTGGTGTTTTAGACATGAAGTCCTTGCCCATGCCTATGTCCTGAATGGTATTGCCTAGGTTTTCTTCTAGGGTTTTTATGGTTTTAGGTCTAAAATTTAAGTCTCTAATCCATCTTGAGTTAATTTTTGTATAAGGTGTAAGGAAGGGATCCAGTTTCAGCTTTCTACATATGGCTATCCAGTTTTCCCAGCACCATTTATTAAATAGGGAATCCTTTCCCCATTTCTTGTTTTTGTCAGGTTTGTCAAAGAGCAGATGGTTGTAGATGTGTGGCATTATTTATGAGGCCTCTGTTCTGTTCCATTGGTCTATATCTCTATTTTGGTACCAGTACCATGCTGTTTTGGTTACCTTAAACCATGCTGTTTTGGTTACTGTAGCCTTGTGGTATAGTTTGAAGTCAGGTAGCATGATGCCTCCAGCTTTGTTCTTTTGGCTTAGGATTGACTTGGCAATGCAGGCTCTTTTTTGGTTCCATACGAACTTTAAAGTAGTTTTTTCCAATTCTGTGAAGAAAGTCATTGGTAGCTTGATGGGGATGGCACTGAATCTACAAATTACCTTGAGCAGTATGGCCATTTTCACAATTGTTGTTTGGTTTTTTGAGATGGCATCTCACTGTGTTGCCCAGGCTGGAGTGCAGTGGCATGATCTTGGCTCATTGCAACCTCTGCCTCCTGGGTTCCAGCGATTCTCCTGCCTCAGCCTCCCCAGTAGCTGGGACTACAGGTACACGCCACCACACCCAGCTAATTTTTTTATTTTTCAGTAGACATGGGGTTTCACCATATTGGCCACGCTGGTCTCAAACTCCTGATCTCGTGATCTGCCCACGTCAGCCTCCCAGAGTGCTGGGACTACAGGTGTGAGCCATGGCGCCCAGCCTCAATTCTGAGTTTTAAATCTCTTGTTTGTAAACTAGGATTAATTCCTATTTACAAGATTGTTTTGAGGATTAAATAAGAATATATGCATTGCAAAGTACCAGTGTCTAATATATGCATTTGGCAAATTGGAGTTTAAATAAGCAAAGGGGTGAAAGTTTAAAAGAATGAAACAGAAAACTATAAAGTGTTACTAGGTGTGTGTGTGTATGTGTGTGTGTGTATGCTTGCATATATGTGTGTTTACTTTGTAAAAATTTCAAAGTCCACCTTATAAAGGATGTTGAGAATATGGGTTAACTTAGCTAAGTGGGTGAGAAGGAAAAGTCTTAGCTATAAGGGAAGATGTAAGCAAGCATAAATGCCTGCCTGACCATTACTAAAGAAGAGAACCAATCCCAGCAATAACTAAAAAATAATAATAAAAATTGTAGAAGGTCTTGCCAGAAGAGATAAAAGAAATTGATGGCTCTGAGGATTTCTTAGCACCTGGCAAAAGGGGTGTCTTCTGCAGAGTTCTAGACTGGAAATTTGTTTGCGGAGTTGGATTTTGAGTTGCTTTATAAAAAAAAAAAAAAAAAAAATGCAAAATGTTGTGGTATGTCTTAGTCCATTTGGGCTGCTTAGTCCATCTGGGGCTTCTGTTTATAAGCCACAAAGTCCCACAGACTAGGTTGCTTATACACAACTGAAATTTATTTCTCACAATTCTGGAGCTTGGGAAGTTCAAGATCAAGGTGCAGGCAGATTTAGTGTCTGGTGAGGGCATGGTTTTTAATTCATAGACAACTGCCTTCTTGTGTCCTTACATGGTGGAAGGAGTGAGAGAGCTCTCCAGAATCCCTAAAAGGCACTCTGGGCACTCCATTTCATTATAAATAAGGGCTAGTTCCTTTCATGAGGGCTCTGCCCTCATGACCTAGACACCTACCAAAGACCACATCTCTTAATACCATAACATTGGGGGTTAAGCTTTCAACATGTGAATTTGTGGGGAGAGCACAAAGATTCAGTCTATAGCAAACACCCTCTCCAAAAAGAAATATTAGCAACTAATAAGAGATGACTTCTGAGCAAAGATTTATTAAACAATGCAAATGCATTAAGAATCTATATGAGAACCTGCAATCTATTTTAAATTGGCAAGAATATAAGGAGTATCACATAATGTATATGTCACCAGCACCCATAAATAAGGACTGAGCAATATGCTGTATGAGTGTATTAACACCAAGTGATTTTAAAATAAATATAGAGTGATGTTTCATGCCAAAAAGAAGTTTATAGTCTTTTTAGAAGTGCCAATAGAACGGAAGTCAGATTTGCTGTGTATCAGGTCAAAGAATATAAGTATAATAATTCATTTGACTTTTCAAAAAATAAGAAGTGGTATACTTTGGAGATCCAAACAATTGTTCCATATTTGATTTAAGAAGAGCAAAGTTTTTAACTTGAGCTTTTCATCTAACTTGTCTTTATAATTGAGTTTTACCCTAGTGCTGATGTAGTATTTATTATCTTAAGTATAAGAGGAAAAACCAGCTTGTTCATGCTTTCGTTTGTGCTCACGGAGCAACAGCAACAGAGAGAACACCCAGGTAATGGATTAGTATCCAAGGGATCTGGGGGGATGGTAACTTATGTGACTGCACATTGATTCCTTCTGAAATTCTGTTTTGTCTTTTATGACTTTCAATTTAAATTATTATCTTTACCATGATTGTATTACAGGTTTCTTATTCCCAAAGTGATGGTTTTCATGTTCACTAGAAGGAAAAACAAACCTAAATAAGTCCCAAATCCTTATTCCAATATCACAACCTTTGTGTATAACTCTCTCTGAAATGCTAGAGGAACGTGCTCAGCAGTCCGGCCTCATTTCAGGCAGGGCCTTAGTGTGGAGCAGCTTCCCATGAAAATTTTCCTGGAGCTTTTGTTACATTTTGCATTTGAATTTTCTGCCATCCTATTGCACGAAAGTCAAAAATGTATACATTTAAATTCAGACATATAAGAACAACAAAACAATAGTTTTTATTTTCTATACCTGATAATATCTTACCTTGGATCTCCCATTTCCACATAGTAGCAAGAAAAAGTCATAAACTTACCAATTAAAGTTAACCATTTCTCTTTCTGTTCATTAAGCTTTGGAGAAGTAGACTTAGACTTTTCTGGGTTTCAGTCAATTCAAAGTTTAAAATCCTATAAGGATCAAAAGCATAGACAATAAAAGACAAAATAGGTAAGTTGGACTTCATCAAAATTAAAAACTCTTGTGCATCAAATGGCACTGTCAACAAAGTAAAACGTCTACCCACAGAATGGGAAAAATATTTCCAAGTCATGTATATGATAAAGGAGTTGAAAACGTATGTCCACACAAAAACCTGTACATGGATGTTTACAGCAGTTGTATTCATAATTGGGAAAACTTGAAAGGAACCAAGTTATCTTTTAGTAGTTGAATGGGTAAAATACATTATGGTACATCCGGATGAAGAGATATTATTCAGCACTAAAAAGGAATGAGCTATCAGGCCATGAAAAGACATGGAAGGAATGTAAATGCTTATTACTGTATCTGATAAGAGATTAATATCCAGAATGTATAAAGAACTCCTACAACTTAATCAAAAAAACTGATATTTTAAATGGGCAAATAGCTTTAATAGATATTTCTCCAAAGACATAAAATTGGCCAATAAGCTTGTGAAAAGATTTTCAACAACACTAGTCAATAGGAAGATGCAAATCAAAACCATAATAAGGTACCACTTCACATACAGTAGAATTGATATTATTTTTTAAAATGGAAAAATTACAAGTGTTGGCAAGGATGTGTAGAAATTGGAACATTTGTGCATTGCTGGTATAACTGTAAAATGGGGCAAAGACTATGGAAAATGTTATGGTGATTCCTCAAGAAATTCCTCAAGGTAATTAAACATTGAATTACCAGATACTCCAGCAATACACTTCTGGGTATACGCCCAAAAGAAGTGAAAGTAGGGACTTGAGCATCCATGTTTATAGCCACATTATCCACAATAGCTAAAAGGTGGAATTAACTGAAGCATCCATCAATAGATGAATGTATAAGCAATATATGGTATGCAAATACAATAGAATATTAGCCTTTAAAAAGAAGGACACTTTTACACATGCTACAACATGGATGAACCATAACCTTGAAAACATGCTAAGTGAAGGAAGCCAGTTACAAAAGGACAAATATTGTATGATTCCTATTACATGAGGTTCCATGAGTAGTCAAATTCATAGAGACAGAAAGGAAAATGATGGTTGCCAAGGGCTGGGGAGAAAGGAGAATGGGGAATTAGTGTTTAATGGCCATAGAGCTTCAGTTGCGGAAGATGAAAAAGTTCTGGAGGTGGATGGTGGTGATGGCTGCACAACAATGTGAAAGTACTTAATGCCACAGAACTGTATACTTAATGATTAAAATGGTATATTTTATGTTATATATGTTTTACTGCAAAAGTGACCCAATCAAAGTAGTTTTCCCCAGCTTCTCCTTGCAGGACAGATTTTAGTTATCCTCATAACTTTGGTGCAAGGCCTTTGGTTTACACACTGACATCAGCTGGGGTATTTTGACCTCAGGAAGCTCTGTCCATACCGCCTCCAACGTTGTAATATCTGTAATCCATTCTGTCAGGGATTGCTCCCAGGGAGCTTGCCCTCTTCCTCTGATGAATAGGCCCCCACCTCAGCCATCAGGCCTTACAGGTCCCCTGAGGTCAGCTACAACCTCTATTCATTCACCAATTTAGAAGTCTACCCTTAATTCCTTGACTGTAAGGTCACTTTACCCTTTGCTTCAGTGACCACCCCTGGGAAGCCCAGCAGCCAACATCCCTAGGCATCTTTCACATCCTCCATGTGTGAGAACCTTGCAGAATCTACAGGCTGTATGGAAACAGGAGGAGCTGCCTTGAGCCCTCTCTTGCCCATACCACCATTTTATTTTCTCTTGTTTCTTCCCAATATTGGTTCAAAGATGACCAGCAAGCAGAGTACTGGTCCCCTTTATTTTTGGCTTCTCTCTTAGCCTACCTGAAGTTTCCTTAATGTCTCCACCCACCCACGCCCCAAGGTCAAGAGCCAGATTAGTGGAGCCACTGTGTTCTTGAGAAATCCAGTTAAGGTCGTCACTCTTCTTCACTCATTGCCCATGGATCTCTCCCTCTCCTGATCCCACCAGCATGAAGGGCTCTCTTCTTCCCTAGTGGGTAAGGAGTGCATGCGACTTCCTGTATGACATATCTTGCAAGCACAATCAAGTCATCTGTATTCTGTTTATTTGTTGAGTCTAAAAGCTGGAAATGTCTGAACTGCCTTTACATTAATATGACTTGCAAATAGGCTTTTGTGTTGGGCCGCATAGTATATTTGCTTATATTTCCCTTTTTATGGGTGACTCAGAGAAGAGTATTTTTAGCATTGTGGTTAATGGATTCACTTTTTTTGTATCGCCATCCGTCAGTTGTTTAAATTCATGCCATATTTTAGGTTGCAATTTTGATTTTTCTAGTTTTAATTACCTTTTTGTTTTTTATTATTTATTATGTCCTCAAGCATTCATCACAGTGTCTATTCTGTCCAATTGCTTTCTTTTCGTAGGTCCCTTCATCCTCCTATCCCTAACTGTACCAATTTATCTCCAGGCCTGCTGCATATTCAGTAACCAAGGACCTCCTTTTACTGCTCTACTGGTTAGGATCTATTGTTTCAGGATCTGACACCTTCATCTTTCTTTGTTTACACTCTCATTTTGCTGGAGTATGTCCTAAGGATAGACATATGGGTGGTAAACTTTGAGTCTGTATGCCTGTATCTTTACTATGCTCTCTCACTTGATGGATAATTTGTCCAGGTATAAAATTTGGTAATCAAAATCATTTTTTCCTTAGAATTTTTAAGGAATTGCTATATTGTCATCAAGCATCTAGTGTTGCTTATAAGTCTGATATCAGTCTGATTCTTGTCTTTTGTGGGTGAACTTTTTTCTTTCTAGAAGCTGTTAACATTATAGTTGACCCTTGAACAATGCAGGGATTAAAAACACCAACCGCTCTCCCCATGCAGTCAAAACTCCACATACAACTTTTGACTCTCCCAAAATTTACTACTAATAGCCTATTGTTGGCCAGAAGCCTTAACAGATATTTTGTATGCTATATGTATTATATACTATATTGTTATAATAAAGTAAGCTAGAGAAAGAAAATGTTATTAAGAAAATTATAAGGAAGAGAAAATGTATTTACTCTTCATTAAGTGGGAGCGGATCATTCTAAAGGTCTTTATGTTCATTGTCTTCACACCAAGTAGGCTGAAGAGTAGAAGGAAAAGGAGCGGTTTGGTCTTACTGTCTCGGGAGTTGCAGAGGCAGAAGAAAGTTCATGTGTAAGCAGACCTGCAAAGTTCAAACTTGTGTTGTTCAAGGGTCAACTGTACTTTCTTATCTTTGAGGTTCTATAATTTTACAATGACATACATAGGTATTGTCTATTTTTACTCATCCTACTCAGCATCTAATGAATTATTTCAGTCGAAAAATTCACATCTTTTAGCTTTGGGAAATTCCATATTTCTAGGAACTCTTTTTTGTTCTGATTCTTTTTTTAAAAAATTATTATACTTTCAGTTCTGGGGTACATGTGCAGAGCGTGCAGGTTACATAGGTATAGATGTGCCATGGTGGTTTGCTGCACCCATCAACCTGTCATCTACATTAATGCTAATGCTATTAGCATTTCTCCTAATGCTATCTCTCCCCGAGAACCCCACCCACCGACAGGCCCCAGTATGTGATGTTCCCCTCCCTGTGTCCATGTATTCTCATTATTCAGCTCCCACTTATGAGTGAGAATATGCAGTGTTTGGTTTTCTGTTCTTGTGTTAGTTTGCTGAGAATGATGATTTCCAGCTTCATCCATGTCCCTGTAAGGGGACATGAACTCATTGTTCTGATTCTTTTTATGGCATCCTGTTCTTGACTCTTTGGAGGATATTAATCAGAGGTTCCTCTTTGTGCCAGGAAAGACACATACGAGTGTGTTTTGTTTTATAATTCTCTTCTCTGCATTATTTTGGATTCCTTCAGTGTTGTTTTTTCTGTTTATCTTTCTGGTTCTTGCTCTTGTCACAGCTTTCCTCAAATATCTACTAATCCTTAGTTTTCCACTCACAATTCAGAATAAGGCAAAAATAAGCTCATGGTGAACCCTGCATGTGTGAATAGGACTTATTAAGTGAATGAACAGACAGTAAGCTGACCTTCAGAATGAGAAACAAAAATGCCAAAAAAAAGGAGAAGCTTTTCTCTTAAATTAAAGGCCAGTGCCTATACTGATTGCCTTAATTCCTCCCAAACAATTTGTTCCATTTATTTAAAGAAAGCTTTAATAATTTTGCCTGCAACATAAACTCTTAACTAATTGGCATTAGGCACTTGGAAGAGAATGGGGTCAATGGCTCCATACAGACACCTTCAATTAACCCCTACTTTCTACTCATATCACATCTTCCATTTTACCTGGCTTCTTTGGTATTCTGAGGTAGGATCCTCCTTTCTCCCTGGTGCCTTATTTCATATTCTGAGCTGTGGCGTCTTCCACATTGTTTCATCATTTACTGCTTGTCTAACTGTTCCCATGCTTCAGGAAAATCCTGGACGGTCCCAGCTGTCAATAACAATCCTCCCCTCCCATCTACTGTCCTGTTTGTTGTGGGATTATATCTGTTTTCTGATATTGTCAACTTAATTTGAATATCCAAAGAGCAATGAAATAAAGATTTCCATTTCTTCTAGATGATTTTTTAACTTCAAGTATCCATTTAATTTCCAAGTCTTTTGTGGTTGTTGTTATCTTTTTATTGTTTATTTCTGGTCTTTTCAAATCAAGATGTAGCTTTTAAAAGCACAACTTTGATGAATTTATTTAGGCTTTTTATCACCGAACTGATGTTTTTAACTGTTCTGTGGACTCAGATCATCCATTCTGTTTGTAGGATACAAATTATACAAATGTCAATTAACTTGACCTTGAAGATTATATTATTCAAGTCCTTTAGCATGTTTTAGACTATTTTATCTGACAGATTTCAAAAGAAAGTTTATTAAAATCTTCCACTATGTTTTTAGCATCTTCTCCTCACATTTGTAGCCGATTTTGCCTCAGTCTGCTATGTTTGTGAATGACCTAAGAGCACAAAGGTTTGTGGTTTGTTATTCTCACGGATATCATCTTTTATCAGTAGCTAAGTGGCTTAAATGCTTTTGACTTTGGATTCTGCCACTCTTGCTTCCTTCGTTTGCATTCCCTAGGTTTATCTTCATCTCTACCCTTATTATCAGTCTCGCTTTGTCTCTGTATTTTAGTTATGATTCTCACTAATGTATAGTTGGATTTTATCTAACTGAATATGACAATGTATTTTGATAGGGAAATTCAACCTTTTCATATTTGTTGTGATAACTAATATTTTTGAATTATTTCTTTCATTTATTTTATTTTAGGTTTACTGTTTAACATACTTCATTTTTTCTTCTTACTTCTCCTTACTCTTCTGGCGTGGTCAGCTCTCTCTTCTTTGCATTTTTGCCCTGTTAATTCAGAAGTGCTGATCAATTGCTTTCAATTCTTCCTGGGCTTACCTTAGTTCCCTGACAGTTGTCATCACACTTGTATTTCTCTTTTAATATATCAAACTTTACAGTGTCTTCCTACCAAGCTATTTTATTTATCTACTCATCTACCATTTCACTTTCATGAAATTTTTAGGCTGTTATAAGTTTTCCTATCCTACATTATCCCCTCTTACAGTGGTGTGCTAAAGCTGATTTAGACTAATCCTTATCTCTCCCAAACTGTGTTCAGTGATATTAATATCATCTTGTAATTTGAAACTGGCCATGGTGGAAGTGTTTATACTGTGAAATTGAAAAACACTACAAAGCAGGGCTTTGTTTATTGTTTTATCAATGCACCAGTTGTTAATCATTTAACAACACAGCACTGCCTTTCTACTTCCGTTAAAATTTGTGAGTTTTTCTAGACTGCTTCAAAATTTTAGTTCAGGGATATTATTTTCCCTTTTAGAATGTGTTTTGTCTCAAAACTTGATAACATATTAACCATTCCTAGTCATATGAGTATTCATTCAGTTTTAACCATACGTTTTACAGGATTTATTGTTTATGAGTGATTAATTATACTTTTGGTCTTCTATATTTTAAAATATCTCCTCTCTCCATTTCCATGAGGATAGAGTACCTTTTTTTTTTTTTTTTTTTTTTAGTACTTCCCTCACAAAGGATACAAGAGTGATTCCTGCATATCCAGAAGTACCTTTCTTGCCCTGGCAGGCAGGTGATATCTTAATCAGAATTCTTTATTTCTTTTTTTTTTTTTTTTTTTTTTTTTTTTTTTTTTTTTTACAGGGTCTCACTCTGTCACCCAGGCTAGAGTGCAATGGCATGATCACGGCTCACTGCAGCCTTGGCCTCCTGGGCTCAAGCAATCCTCCTGCCTCAGTCTCCCATGTAGCTGGGACCACAAGCATGCACCAACATGCTCAGCTAATTTTTTAACTTTTTGTAGCGACAGGGTCTCACTTTGTTGCCCAGGCTGATCTCAAATTCCTAGGCTCAAGCAATTCTCCCACTTTGGCCTCCCAGAGCGCTGGGATTACAGGCATGAGCCATCGCACCAAGCCCATTAGCCAGAATTCTTAAAAATCTTCTCCCAAGAGACTGTAGATAATGTTCTGCTTCTTCTCCTTTCCAGTATCACAAATAAATGTGCTGTTGTTAATCACATTTCTTTTCCTTTAATCTATTTTGTTGTTGTTGTTGTCATTGTCATTTTCTATGTGGGAACTTAAAAGATTTCTTTCTTAAATATAAGAAGTTTACAAATTTTACCAAGATATAGCAGATAGGTAATTTTTTTTCTTTAATATCACCTGCATTTTGGTAACCATTGTTTAATATAAAAAACTTAAGTCTATCTTCAGAGAAATTTTCTTTTTTAAAAAATATGCCTTTTTCTCTTCCCGGAGCTGTTAATATTTACATTTTAAGCCTCTAGCCTCCAAATATCTTGTCTTTTTCCTCATATCCTTGGGATTTTGTTCTTTATTTGTTCTACCAGGTCTTCCAAACCACTATTTCATTTCTCAAAGTAGCCATCATCTTCAGTTTGAGGTTTTGTAAATTGAAGATTGTGTTTAGCTCTAGGAAGCCTGGTGTATTCTAACTGCATCTCCTTGAGGAGCCTTAGTATTTGTTAGAGTTCTCTCCCTCTTCTTTTTTCAGTTCTATGAGTAGGAGTCCCCAGGTCCAGTTCAGCTGTTCAGTTTGCCTTCTCTTGGATCTCTGATTCCTCTTAAAGAAATTGTAATTTTTTTGCACCTTCATAGTTTAGTTACCTTTAGCACCTGTTTAGTCATGACTTTAGGATTCCCCAGGCCATGAGGGATCGAGACCATCCTGGAGCATGAGGCTGAGGCCGGAGAAAATTTTGCTGAGCTGAGATCCGGTGTCAACTGATAAGGAAAATTGAGTCTGTCAGTCCCAGTCCCCACACTGAGGCAGACAGAGGCCTCTCTGGGAACAGGTGGCAGTCATTCCTCACTACTGGAGCTGGGAGCAGCTCAGCCTAGCAAAGTATCTCTCCTTCAGATGAGTGGGGCCTGGCATCTCCTCACAGAAGCACAGACAGCTCGTGTGAACGGGATTCTACTTGTCAGACCCCCTTCAGGAATAAGATATATTGAGTCTTTACCCCCTAGTTCTCGTCCCTCTTCCCCAACACCATAGGGAGAAAAGACCTTGTCTCTGAGGTTGGCATATGCCCTCCAGGCTCTGCCGGCAGCATCAGTTTGTTCATTGTGTTACCAGAGGAGGAAAGTGAAGAAATGAGCCAGGGACACATTCTCAGGCCTCCATCTTCTAATACAATTTTTTGGTGGCATATCAATTGACTATTTTATGAGCCCACAGTCTGACCCTATTTTATGGTTATAATAGCCACTCAGCATCATCTGGCCAAACCAATTATAGGCATGATACTTTCTATCAGCACAAAAATTCCAGGGCATCACCTGCTGCCAGCTAGTGTTACCACTGACAGGTGAACCAGATAAGGATATTACTCATAAACAAGCCTCTGACAAGGACACTGACTATATGGTGTCTAGCTCTGGCCAGTGACTCAGTATCCCTCAGATCACTGGAGAAAAGGACCACCAGCATCTCTATATATTGTTGAAGCTGGACAAGTCCAGCCAAATGAGCAATATTCTCAATTTCCTGGCCATCAAAGTCTTACATGCAAGACAGTTGTCATCTATCACATAGATTTTACTCTAGGCTGAGTCAGCGCCAAAATTTAAGTTCAGTAAAGATTGCTTCTCAAAATCATACTGTTGGAAGATACATGCCCAACATCCCCTCCCCTAACTATCAGAACTTACAGCAGTTGGTTGGTAAAATTTTCAGGTACTAACTATTCACTGGAAGTCAGTCTTCTGGTTGGTGGGGAATGTTTCACAAAATGCCTCATAACAGCCTCCTCTTTTATTAACCCTTATATGGGAGAAAGGTTTTCTTTGGTCAATTGTATGGGTGATATTTGTCTCCATGATGGCATTTTAATGGTCAGCATTGATGTTAATATTATTCCAGATTAAGTGGCTCAGCCACAATTCCATTCTTTGCACAATCTTATCTGCAATTGTGACACTCCAAGGGTGAGAGGGAGTAGGATAATGACTACAAGACCTGATGCCCAGCTAGCCTAGCATGTGTCTGGCCAACATCCTGGTCCCTCAGCGTATGACAATGAGAAAACAAAAAGAAGCCTTAGATCTTTATTCTAAATTTGACACCAAACATTCAACATCCTGGGAGTGCCAGAGGGGCAACTGCATCATCACTCAACCACATCTAAAGCACCACCTCAAGTCAAACCCAATATATGAATGTGTCTGACAGCAGATGGATGGAGACTTAGATTCATGCTCCATTAGGCTTAATTCACTCCAGAGCTCACCAATTCCCACGGTACATAGTGTTCAGTCAGGTACGAGCCAGAAGCTGAGGTTTTCTAACCAGCCAGTTCACTGAAAACTATATTTTGTCAGTCTAGGACTATGTCAGCCTGAGATGAATAAAACAAACACCATCATTACCCCCAACCAGGCTTGGAAACCCACTGTCAAGTTTGACCTGCAAAATTGGGACCTTCTAGGAATTACCAAGGTGTACTGGCCACTAACCAGATGAAAGTAATCAGTAATACTGCAGCAGTTGATATCCTGGAAGACAATACAATAGCCACACTTCAACTGGAACCTCAAGGAACTTGTTACCTTAAGGACTTCAGCCATCCCTGAGACAGACCCTGCTGGGACCACAAGGAGGACGTTTCTTCCCTCCCTCTGACACGTGAGGAGTTTTAAGTAGAGCTGGGCTTCTGCCATTTTCTCTAGCAGTTTGTTTGTGTATTTTTCTTTATACTAGCTCCATTCTGGGTTATAGAGGTCATGCTTTCATCATATCCCACTGATTGTGTTTGAATGACTGAAAACACTTCCTGCAGAATGTAAAGAACCAATATGATTCCCTATTCAGTGCAGGAAGGAGGATGCATTACAGGAGAAGAGATACACATTTGGAAACTGGAGTAAGTGTTCAGCCACGATGCTACAAGCCAATTCAAGTCTGGCCAAGGCTGAGAAAACGAAAGTAGTCTAAAACCATTAAATGATGCTCAATTACATAAATGCTGAGAAAGAAGCCCAGAGGTACATCAGAGAGGCCAAAGACCTAGAATACATCAGCAATCAAGAACAGGTGAGGGGAGAGCAGGAGGCTGAATACCTAGAACTCTTTTCTCCTTGAACTATTTTCCCCTTGCTTTCAAGGGTCAGCTTGTAGGGCTGGTGGAAAGAACCAAATACCCATCGCCACGTAGAAAGGCCCAAGAGAGCAAGGTCTTTGCCAACTTCTGCGGTCCATAGATCACATTGGGTTTCTAGGCAGCATTCTAAGATATGACACTGAAAAAATGTATGAAGTATCCTCAACCAAAATGTTAAAATGGTAAATCATTTTTTCTGTTAATTTGGAGGACTCTATAGAGGAAACATATCTTTCACTCTGACTGGAAATATCCAGTTCTGACATTTACTGTACTTCCATTAGAAGAGATGAATAAACACTATTGATGCTATCAGGAGTTCGAGTTTGAATCTTATTGTAGTACAGCAGAGACATTCCCAGTCTGCCTCAGCTTGAGACTATAAACCAAGCTCACATTGTTTTTCCCAGAATTATTAAGTTTAAAAAAATCCCTTTTGTCCTCCCTGGCAATTTTAAATTCTATTGCATATTTCTATGTTGATACTGGTTACCTTCCTATTCTTAAGTTATATTTACATCTACATTTAATATTTATATACTATAATTAAATAACCATGTCCCCCCCCCGCCCACACACACACACACACACACACACACACACACACACACTCATACACATAGATTCTTTACTTCTCTGTCAGTCCTCTGAGCCCCAGTCTCCTTCTGACTCTTAGATATGGTTGCAAGAATAATGGTCTGGGACTAAAAATGTTAAATTTTATGTTCAGTTACACTTGATAGCCTGTGTCTCCCTTTTTTCCTCGCATTGTTTCTCATTACAGCAGTTACACTGGATACCTTTGTAGACCTTTTCTCTCAAGTCCCTTGAGAGAAAAAATTAGATTTGTCTTCATCACCACTATCTCAGGACCTGGGACAGAAATAACAGTTACCTGACTGAAGAGGCTATTTGCCAAGGATATGTAAAATGGCTTTAGGTCTGGCCATGAAAAAAAAAAAAAAAAAAATTGCACCTCTTAAGACTCTCATCAGCTACTGACAAGAACTCCCTTAACTGAGAATATATTGCTCTAAAGTTCAACAACAACAACAAGGAAAACCAATGAAGTTCCTGCATTTTAGTTTAGGGATTTTGCTGCCAGTTATATTTAGGGATGTCATTTTGGCAACTCAGCATGCCAATACTTTGAAATAAGTTGGTCTACTTCTTAAAGTTCATGGAAACTTTAGTATTGTTGCACCACAAGACCATTTCTCAGTAACAGGCTTCACGCCATGTACTGCAACATGAATATTTGTTGGTGAGTCTTATTTTTGCATTTTTTCTGAACTGCTTTGACCTTAGGTATTGACTTTCATTAATTAAGTTAATTAATTTTGTTTCAAACTTTTGTTTCAGATCATCTATATCAGTCTCACCAATTCTTGGGTGAATCCACTCCCTATTTAATATTCTAATTTTACTGTCAGAAGAAAGCTCTGTATTTCCCTGAAACTGTAAAAAATTGAACTCTGTAATTGTATAATGGTTAAGAGGTAAAACAGCAGCCAAACTACCCAAGGCATCAATCCCAACACCTCAGTTACTACCTGTGACATTTGGCAAGTTATTTAAGATCTCTATTCTTGTTTCATTTTCTATAAAATGAGGGTAATAATAGTATCTACTTCATCAGGCTGTAATGAGGTTTACATGAGTTGATTCATGTAAGACAATCAGAAGAGTGCTTGGCACATAGTAAATGCTCAATAAATGTTGGGTATTATTTTTGCATTGTCAAAATATCTTAGGAAAATGAAGACACTACTCGTTTTTGTTCCAATTTCCCTGACAATATTTTTTATTTTCTTCAACATTTGTCCAAACTATTAATCTCATTGGGGAGTCTGGACCTCCAATACCTAAATGATGACTGGCTTTATATAAAAATGATAATACTATTAGTGTCCAGGGATGAACACTGATAACATGAGAATAATGGGCAAGAGTTTAGGTACTGAGCTCACCCTACACACTAGACTCATAACTTACTCCACACATTTACATCTGGGCCTCCCAATATGTTGCTTATCTTCATCAAGGTAGGTTTAGAGGTATGAAGGTTGAACACACAGGTAGTGCATGTTCACACAGGTTGAGTGCATCAAAACCTAGAGATAAAGGAACAGAATCCATATGTACTCTTTTTCAAATTTTCAAATGTGTCAAATGGCAAAAGTTTCAGGGAAATTTTATTTAGTACTATCACTCTGCAGTTATCAGAGGTATTCATGTTGATCATCCATGTTTTAAGATAGAAAAGAGACAGAGAGTCTGTGGTGACAACCTCTATAGGACTGGAGCTATTGAGATGCCAGCTGCAATTTAGATGCTTGCTGCAATTCAGATGAGTTCAGCCAAATAGCACACTGTAACCCCAACAGGGAGCCAGTGCTGAAAGAGACAAAGCTGAGACTAGCAAGACTTGGATTAGTCAAGTAATTAGTCAAGTAATTAGTGATATCCGAGGCAGAGTGGTAAGCCAAGCAGTGGATTGAGTCCTGCAGTAAGACGACCCCAAGTCATGGCCTTTATGAACATCATTAGCTTTGGTCAAGGTGACCCATTCTCTTGGAACATAAATCAAGCTTGCCTTTAAGAAAAACAATATACACAGCTAGAACCAGGCAAAATATCAGGACTGCCGACAAGCAGGTTAGAAATAAGATCAAATTTTGGTCCCAACAGGAAACCATAAAACTAATCAAGAAACGAGACAGAACCATGTCACAAGCTGAGAAAACCCACAAGAGATTTATGAAAGGCCAGACGTGGAAGACACAGGCGCTCAGAGTTTATTCCATATAATAAAACTACAATTGATCTCATGCCCGTCAATTTGGGCCACAGTAACTACAAATTAGAAGTGAAGAACCTGTAAGTATCAAGAACATAACAACGTATTACTATGTGTAACATTATGTGGTATGCGGAATAATCCTCCTCCCTGCAGAGATATCCGCACCCTAATCTCTGGAACGTGTAAATATGTTAAGATACATGGAAAAGGGGAATTAAGGTTGCTGTTGCAATTCAAGTGGCTAATCAACTGACTTTATGATGAGATTATTTTAGATTATTTGGATGGACCCAATTTAATCATAGAAGTCCTTAAAAGTAGAAAAAGAGGCAAAAGAGAAAGTCAGAGAGAGGATATGTGAAAAGGACTCAACCAAATGTCTTAAGTCAGTTTGGGGCCAGGCGTGGTGGCTCAAGCCTGTAATCCCAGCACTTTGGGAGGCCGAGATGGGCAGATCACGAGGTCAGGAGATGGAGACCATCCTGGCTAACACGGTGAAACCCCGTCTCTACTAAAAAATACAAAAAACTAGCCAGGCGTGGTGGCAGGCGCCTGTAGTCCCAGCTACTCGGGAGGCTGAGACAGGAGAATGGCATGAACCTGGGAGGCGGGGCTTGCAGTGAGCTGAGATCTGGCCACTGCACTCCAGCCTGGGTGACAGAGCAAGACTCCGTCTCAAAAAAAAAAAAAAAGTTAGTTTGGGCTATTATAATAAACTGCCATGGACTGGGTAGCTTAGACAATGGAAATTTATTTCTAACAGTTCTAGTGGCTGGGAAGTCCAAGATCAAGGTACCAACAGCTCTGGCATCTGGTAAGGGTCCATTTCTTGGTTTGCCAATGGTTGTCTTTTTGTTGTATCCTCATATGGCAGAAAGCAGATACTAGCTCTGTGGCTGCTTCTTACAAGGGCACTAATCACATTCGTGAGGGCCGTATCCTTATGACCTAATTACCTCACAAAAGCACCACCTCCAAATACCATCACATTGCAAATTCTATTTCAACATATTAATTTTGGGGAGGACATTAACATGCCATCCATAGCACCCACCATTACTGGCTTTAAAGATAGAAGGAGACCATGAGTTAAAGAATGCAGGCAGCCTCTAGAAATTGGAACAGGCAAGGAAATAAATTGTGCCCTAGTGTCTTCAGAAAAGAATGCAGTCTTACCAACACCTTGATTTTAGCTCAGTGAGACCCATATGAGAATTCTGATCTAGAGAACTATAAGATAGTAAGTATATGTTGTTTTAAGCCACCAAGTTTTTAGTGATTTGTTAGAGCAGCAACAGAAAATTAATACACATTACAATTGAGAAAATGTTTAATCTGGATTGTTTGACTCTTTAAAATCAGTGAAATCACAAAACCACAATTTGTCCCAAATAATAATTCTTTCGTATATAAACATCAAATCCCTTTAAAAAATACAAACAATAGCTTGAAGAGGGAGAATGGGCAGTATTGGGCATGGGAAATGTATGTTCCTCTTCTTTTTATTCCCTCAAGTTGGGGTCAAGAAAAATAGGGATCAGTACCAAGGCCTAGATCTTGGCTACTCTAGATTGTTCTCAATTTCCATTTAGAAACTTTAAGCTCTGCTAATGACCATATGTTGATCTACAGCATGAATTAATATCCTCTACTCTGGGCAAATAGGTACTAATATTCTGGATTCAGAGAGTGGTAAAGAAATGCAAGAAAGACAAAGAAATTCTTTAGTGTAACATATTGGAATGTATACCACTCTAGCACTTTATTAAATGTTTCTAACTGTATTAGTCCATTTTCACATTGCTATAAAGAACTACCTGAGGCTGGGTAATTTATAAAGAAAAGAGGTTTAATTGACTCACAGTTCCACAGGCTGTGCAGATAGCATGGCTGGCGAGGCCTTAGGAAACTTACAATCATGGCAGAAGGCAAAGAGGAAAGAGGCACTTCTTACATGGCCAGAGCAGAAGGAACAGAGAAGGGGGAGGTACAACAAACTTCCAAACAACCAGATCCTCTGAGAACTCACTCACTATCACAAGAATAGCAAGGGAGAAATCAGCCACCGTAATCCAATCAACTCCCACCAGACACCTCCCACAATACTGAGGATTACAATTCAACAAGAGATTTGTGTGGGGAGGACACAGCCAAAGCATATCACTAACTAGCAGACTTTACCAGTAATTTACATAAGCAGCATCCCAGAATTTAAAATGCTTTATATTTTCAAAATTCTACATTCTATCAACATTCCCAGCCTCGATTATAAGAAAGCCAAAGGAATTACAATAGATTTTTAAATGCCAGGAAGGAAACTGGAGCCTTCAGGTAAAGGGTGAAAATAGAGAGCCCCAAGGGGAGTAACAATACCAAGGCAGAAAGCAAATCTCAAGCTCCCTGCTCAGTTTCCAAAACCTTCCTCAGCTCTGCCAGGGGCCACTCTAGCATCCATGTTCAAAGCAAAATTATCTTATAGGCATTTTGCTGTCAGGCTAAGACTGGTTTAAGTTTCATTTTAGTCGAGGGAAGTTATTGTTCTGATCACGCATTGTTCTTCTTCAGATGTCTTACTGATCAAGGTTTTATTTATAAACTTTTGGCTACTGCTGTTAGAATGTGAAGTTGAAAGATGTGTAAAAACTGTTTTGACAGAACACTTAGTACACTGACTTCTTTCACCCTCCCTTGACCTGGTTTCTGTTCTGCCCTTTTGTTTTTGTTTTTTGTTTTTTGGGTTTTTTTTTTTTTTTTTTTTTTTTTTTTGGTGGTGGTTGTTTTTTGGTTTTTGGTTTTTTGATACCTACTGCCTTTTTCAATTAATTTCTCTAGAGACATTTTATTGATCTAAAGCCCAGCATTCTCAATAAATATGAAAGTTATTGGAAGATCTTACCATAGATTGGTCATAGCCAAACATATTTTAAATTATCTATTTTTCACCATCTGGATAAATTGCTTCAAAGGAGTAGCAAAAAAATGTGAAAGCCTAAAAAAAAAACTTTAAGGAAAGTCTGAGGAGGAAAGGGAGCAAGAAATAAAGAAAAAAAACGAACTCAAACAATTTGCCACAAGTCTGGGTTTTTTTTTTTTTTTTTAGCAGTTCTTCATTTTAGATGTAATAAGTCAGTGTCTTGGAGTTTGTATAACCTTAATCTTAAACATCCAAAGGGTGAGGGGAGGAAAATGATACTTAAGAAGAGTCAAATAGACATAAGGAACAATCAGCTTGAAGATTTTGTTATCTGGAACCCCACCATGCTGGTCTGCCCTTTTCAATATGGTGAAGAATATAATTCAGTGTTTACACTAGATCATGTCTGTCCAGAATTATATTATAAGCCCTCTCTACAAAAAGATTGCCAACCACCCTCTAGCTTATGCAACTGTTCTTAAAATGTATAAAGAACAGGACTGGGTGCAGAGGGATATGTGTGTGTGTGTGCGCGCACATGTGCACACGCGTACATGCTCGAGCTCTCTCTATATAATACACATATACATGTATATACTTATTTATATTTATATGTACATACTTATATACACATGTATATATACAGAGAGAGAGAGATTAGCTAAACTGTGAAAAAGTGTGACTTGGGTGCCTATTAAAAATATGTGCACTTTGGGAGGCCAAAGAGGGAGGATAGCTTGAGCCCAGAAGTTCAAAACCAGCCTGAGCAACATAGGGAGACCCCATCTCTACAAAAATAAAAAAATAAGCTAGGCATTGTGGTGCCACTGCACTCTAACCTGAACGACAGAGCAAGACCCTGTCTCAAATATATATATATGTGTATGTGTATGTATGTATATATGTGAATGTGTGAGTCTGATGCTCCCTTGAATAAGGGAAAGGTGGTCAGAGAAGCATTCGTCTTTCTTAAACTTTGTTCTACTTCCAATGTTTTTAGTATGCAGTATTTATTTTTTCACATGTTTACTTTGAACAATTGTTTTTTACCATTTGAAGTTTTAAAAGCATTAAAATATTACTCTCAAATACTATGTTAAATAGAAATAACAAGAGTGGTCATCCTTGCTTATTCCTTAGAAGATTTCAGTTTTTCAGCATTGAGTATGATGTTTGCCGTGGGCATTTTATACATGGTGTTCATTATTTTGAGGTAACTTCCTTCTATTCTTAATTCGTGGAGAGTTTTTATCATGAAAGGGTGTTGAATTTTCTCAAGTGCTTTCCCTATATATGTGGAGATGATCATGTGATTTTTAGCCATTATTCTGTTATTGTGGCATATCACACTGACTGATTTTTGTATGTTGAGCCCTCTTTGTATCCAAGGGATAAATCCCACTTGGCAATGTGTATGATCATTTTAATGTACTATTGAATTCAGTTTGTTGGTATTTTGTTGAGGATTTTTACATCTGTACTTATCAGGGATATCGGCCTGTAGTTTTCTTTTCTTGTGGTGGCTTTGCCTGGCTTTGGCATCAGAGTAATATTGGCCTTATAAAGTAAGCCTGGAAGTGTTTCCTCTTCTATGATTTTTTGGATAAGTTTGAGAAGGATTAGGTGTTAATTATTTAAATGTATGGTAGAATTCACCACTGAACTGTAAGTCCTCACTGGAGCAATTAGGCAAGAGAAGAAATAAAAAGGCATCCAAATCCGGACCAAGTGTGGTGTCTCATGCCTGTAATCCCAGCACTTTGGGAGGCCAAAGAAGGCAGATCACAAGATCAGGAGCTCAAGACCACCCTGACCAACATGGTAAAACCCTGTCTCTACTAAAAATACAAAAATTAGCCAGGTGTGGTGGCATGAGCCTATAGTCCCAGCTCCTTGGGAGACTGAGGCAGGAGAATAGCTTGAACCCGGGAATCGAAGGTTGCAGCGAGCCAAGATTGCACCACTCCAGCCTAGGTGACAGAGCAAGACTCCATTTAAAAAAAAAAAAAAGCCATCCAAATCAGAAAGGAAGTAAAATTTTCCTTGTTTGCAGTTGACATGATGTTATATAGAGAAAACCTTAAAGACTCCACCAAAAAACTGTTGAAATTAATAGACAAATCAGTAAAGCTGCAGTGTACAAAATCAACATACAAAATTCTGTTGGGTTTCTATACACTAACAATGAGCTATCTGAAAAAGGAAACTAGGAAAACAATCTTATTTATAATAGCACCAAAAAAAGAAAACACTTAGAAATAAACTTAACTAAAGAGGTGAAATACTTATATGCTGAAAACCACAATACATTGATGAAAGAAATTAAGGAAGACAAAAACAAATGGAAAGAGCATCTCATGTTTATGGATTGGAAGATTTATTACTATAAAAATGTCCATACTACCTAAAGCAGACTACATAGTCAATGCAAACTCTATCAAAATCCCAGTGGCATTTTTTTACAAAAATAGAAAAACCACTTATATAATTTACATGAAACCATGAAGGACCCTGAATAGCCAAATCAATATTAAGAAAGAACAAAACTAGAGAGATCATACTTCCTGATTTCAAAATATATTACAAAGCTACAATAATTAAAACAGTACCATACCGACATAAAGACAGACATGTAGTCCAGTGGAATAGAATAGAGATCCCAGAAATAATTCCATACATGTATGGTCAACTAATCTTCTACATGAGCACCAAAAATATACAATGAAAAAAATGGTGTTGCATAAACTGGATATATACATTCAGAAGTATGAAATTGGACCCTTATCTTACACCACACACAAAAATCAAGTCAAAATGGATTGAGGACTTAAAAATAAGGCCTAAACTGTAAAACTCCTAGAAGAAAACATAGAGGGAAAGCCCTATGACATTAGTCTTGGCAATGATTTTATGAATATGACACCAAAAGCACAGGCAACAAAAGCAAAAATAGAAAAATGGGACTGCATCAAACTAAAAAGCTTCTGCACAGCAAAGGAAATAATAAGCAAAGTGATAAGGCAACCTATGGCATGGGAGAAAATATTTGCAAACTCTATATCTGATACACGGTTAATTTACAAAATATGTAAGGATACCCTACTACTCAATAGAGAAAAGCTAATAACCTGATTTTAAAATGGGTTAAAGACTTGAACATATGTTTCTCAAAAGAAGACATACAAGTGGCCAATGTGTATATAAAAATATGCTCAATGTCACTAATAATGAGGGAAGTGCATATCAAAACTACAGTAAGATACCACCTCATACTCATTAGGATGACTACTATAAAAAAAAAAAAGGCAATAACAATTGTTGGTAAGGATATGGAGAAATTGGAACTCTTGTATATCATTGGTGGGATCCAAAATGGTACAGCTGCTATGAAAAACCATATGGCAGTTCCTCAAAAAACTAAAAATAGAACTACCATATGATCCAGCAATCCTACTTCTGAATATTATTCCAAAAGAATTGAAATCAGGGTCTCAAGGAGATATTAGTATTTCTATGTTTAGGTCAGCACTATTCACAATAACCAAGGTATAAAACCTACCTTTCTAAATGTCCATGGACAGATAGATGGATTACAAAATGTAGTATATACATACAATGAAATATAATTCTGCCTTTAAAAAGAAGGAAATTTTGCAATATGCAAAACCATAGATAAATCTTGAGGACATTATGCTAAGTGAAATAAGCCAGTCACAGAAGGACAAACACTTCATGTATCTATCTAAAATAGTCAAACTCATAGAATCAGAGAGTGGAATGGTGGCTGCCAGGGGCTGGAGGGAGGGAAAAATTGGGAGTTGCCAATCAATCAGCATAAAGTTTGGTTATGCAAGATGAATAAGTTCTAGAGATTTGTGGAACATTGTGCTTATAGTTAATAATACTATACTATATGCTTGAAATTTTATTAAGAGGGTGAATATAATGTCCTTACCACAATAAAATAAAATTAAGGGGAAAAAAGCTGCATTCATGCCACATTCTGTTTTAGGAATGGCTAGAAATGGATACTCTGTTTCCAAAGGGGTCTTTTGGGCTTAGAAGTGCTGATCCTCATTGAGAAGGAATTAAATTACTCCTAAGGCCAGCCCTTGTATTTAGAAATTGTAATGCTGGTAGCCAGACTGGCACAGAATTCCTGGCCTTATCTAACTTCAGCCTATAATGACTTTCCCTGAGCATCCTGGTAAGCCAGAGTGGAGAGTGAGTATACCTCCCTCTCTCCACCTGCTATGCAGGAAGACATTTAGTCAGCTCATGAATTATTAGGTTGGTTCAAAAGTAATTGCGATTTTTGGCATTAAAAGTAATGGCACAAGCAGAGTTATTTCTCATAATATGTATATGGAACACCAAGTGGATACAAATTTATTATCAAAATGAATAAACTAAATAGTAGGTAACCATTCAGTAATCTGGACCCAGGCTCCCTGTTTTACAAATAAAGTAACTATGGCCCAAAGCGGTAGTCTAGAGGCACACAGAACTGTTAGCAGGGTAACCATTGGTCTGTGTTACCTTGCTTTGAGTGCCACCTTGGCTGAAGCAGGTTTTGCTGGGAGAATGGTGATCCTGTTCATATGGAAAATGATGCTCTTTTCTTCTCTTAAGATCCTGTGGCTAAAATGCTGTTTAGATTTTAGCTTGTGAAAATGTTGCCTAAGTCAAGTCCTCTCCTGCAAATTTCAGATGTGTTTGTGACCTGCCAGCATGTTCAGTTGGTATTTATTAAAATTTTTATTAAAATGTGTTCACTGAAATCCAAAGAAATTACTTTCAAAAAATAAAGTTTTATAAAAACTTAAATTAGAACCTAATCGATTCGTATCTTTCTTTATAAGAAGCAGAAATTATTCTACATACAAGTAGCCATATATATATAAATTGATAAAGTACACATGTACACATACACACACATATATATAATCTTTAAAAGGAATATACACCTTTTAAGAACATGTAAAAATATTTACCTAACATAAAGCCAACTTAAAATATCAAGGCAAAAAAAATCAAGCCAAAAAAAAGGGGGGATGAGTATTTTTGTACAATGTGTATGGAACAAACTATATGTGTATATGAAACCAACTACACAAATGTTTATACATAAATTTATGCACAAAAGCTCATTAATTCCCATTCCACACATTTAGCATTTATAATTAGTCTAAATTTCTTGGCACTACATGTAAAATGAAATTCAAATTAGGTGAAATTCTAGTGAAAATACAAGAAATATTTATACATAAAAAACCAACAGTTTTTAAGTGTCATTTTATTAGTTCTTGTACTCAAAAAATGTCTAGTTATAAGTAACATGTTAAGCAATGCCAAGATTCTATAAGTGTTCTTACTGATAAAACCAATATTCGAAAGTGATTTCACATGTGTTGTTATTGTTCATATGTAGAGGATAATAGCATAGATGGTATTATTAATAAAAGCATAGATTCCAAAAGCATAGACTGCCTAGGTTCAAATCCTGATTCTGCCGTTTGTGGACTGTGTATGAACTCGAGCAAGTATTTGAAATTTCTATGCCTTTGTTCCCTCACATGTAAAAAAATAATAATGTCAAGATTGGTCGAGAAATAACAAATGGCAGCCTCCTAGCAGCCTCATATTTCCCCACCTGACCTCCGAACCAACTGAGAGCGATGGAGGAAGATGGGGACCAAAATAGCCCCTTTATTACAAAAAAGGCTAGGCAGAAGAACATGGCTCTGGCTCTATTAGCCAAAAGGACTTCCTAATCTGCACTCTCAGAACGAGACATACTGAATCTTCGTAGTCTCAGGCAGCACTCAAAAATCAGGCCTGCCTTCTACAGTAACCAAAACAGCATGGTATTGGTACCAAACAAATATATAGACCAATGGAACAGAACAGAGGCTTCAGAAATAACACCACACATCTACAACCATCTGATCTTTAACAAACCTGACAAAAACAAGAAAAGAGGAAAGGATTCCCTATTTAATAACTGGTGCTGGGAAAACTGGATAGCCATATGTAGAAAGCTGAAGCTGAATCCGTTCCTTACACCTTATACAAAAATTAACTCAAGATGGATTAAAGACTTAAATGTTAGACCTAAAACCATAAAAACCCTAGAAGAAAACCTAGGCAATACTATTCAGGACATAGGCATGGGCAAGGACTTCATGTCTAAAACACCAAAAGCAATGGCAACAAAAACCAAAATAGACACACAGGATCTAATTAAACTAAAGAGCTTCTGCACGGCAAAAGAAACTACCATCAGAGTGAACAGGCAACCTACAGAATGGGAGAAAATTTTTGCAATCTACTCATCTGACAAAAGGCTAATATCCAGGATCTACAAAGAACTCAAATAAATTTACAAGAAAAAAACCACCCCATCAAAAAGTGGGCAAAGGATATGAGCAGACACTTCTCAAAAGAAGACATCTATGCAGCCAACAGACACGTGAAAAAATGCTCATCATCACTGGCCATCAGAGAAATGCAAATCAAAACCACAATGAGATACCATCTCACGCCAGTTAGAATGGTGATAATTAAAAAGTCAGGAAACAACAGATGCTGGAGAGGATGTGGAGAAATAGGAACGCTTTTACACTGCTGGTGGCAGTGTAAATTAATTCAACCATTGTGGAAGATAGTGTGGCGATTCCTCAAGGACCTAGAACTAGAATTACCATTTGACCCAGCAATCCCATTCCTGGGTATATACCCAAAGAATTATAAATCATGCTACTATAAAGACACATGCACACGTATGTTTATTGCGGCACTGTTCGCAATAGCAAAGACTTGGAGCCAACCCAATGTCCATCAGTGATAGACTGGATTAAGAAAATGTGGCACATATACACCATGGAATACTATGTAGCCATAAAAAAGGATGCATTCATGTCCTTTGCAGGGACACGGATGAAGCTGGAAACCATCATTCTGAGCAAACTATCACAAGGACAGAAAGCCAAACACCGCATGTTCTCACTAATAGTGGGAATTGAACAATGAGATCACTTGGACACAGGGCGGGTAACATCACACACTGGGGCCTGTCAGGGGGTGGGGGTGCTGGGGGAGGGATAGCATTAGGAGAAATACCTAATGTAAATGATGAGTTCATGGGTACAGCAAACCAACATGGCACATGTATACCTATGTATCAAACATGCATGTTGTGCACATGTACCCTAGAACTTAAAGTATAATAAAACAAATAATATGGCCTGCCTTATGTAGGATGTACAGCATGGAGGAGTAGAACACATGCTCCGTGTGGACAAACTACTCCTAAGGCAGGGAAAGGAAAGGGCTGGAGAGGCATGCCCAGTTCCTCTTCCCCAGACACTCATCAGGTAACTCATTCCACTGCCATGGAAAGGAATGAGAAGTGGAATAAGGGGCCAAGAGTATTTAAGGAAAAATTCCTCTTTGTGGAAACTGAAGGTGTCAGGAAGAAGTGTTCTCATGTTTCTCTTAGCTTTATTGGAGAATCAAATGAGATGATGCCTGTAAAGTGTGCCCCATATATGGTAACTGTTCAATAAATATTAGCTATTATTGTGATGTGTATTATTCTTATTAACTATATCATTATCAGGATTTTAATGAATGTGACTGGACCCATGGTATGTTCAGAAGCCATCTAGTGGTGCTCTAGAGATCAGAACTGTTTTTAATGTTTTAAGTTCTAAATTCTGATTTCATTTTATTTGGCTATTAACCCTTAAAATTTGGGTAAATTAGCAAGTGATGTTATTTATTTTTCCTCTTGTCTGGCAACATATTCTACAAAAGGTATTTCTCCATTAACTAGATAGTTCATACATGCAAGTGTGGACGAACTCTTGATCATCTGCTTATAGCCATGGTCTAAGCTGATACCGCACAGTGTGTGGATGTATATATAGATCCTTTTAGTTGGACAAACTGGAGCTGAGTATTTTGGCAGAGCAGAGGCTTTTCTCATCATCAGACACAACATTCTAACTCTTCTCTTTTGAGAGCCCTGTGTTTATATTTTCTTTTCTCTTCTATCTCTCTAAGGGATGTTATATCTTTTGTGTTATGACCCCAAGCTAAATGCCCATAAAATTATATTGTGTTTAAAGCCAAAATTTACCAGGACACAATACGTTTTCTTCACCACACTCTAAACCACAGTATTTCATGTCCTGGATTGTCTAGTGACTCCATTTTCAGAAGAGACTAAGGTGTAAATATTATACTTTTTCTAGAGGTATAAATATTATAGCTCAAGTTCGTCAGCCACATGCCAATAAAGAAGTGATAGGAATGAGCCTTCTATCTCTTTTACCAGGTGTTTAGAGTGACAGTCCTCGTGTGAAAGTTCCCCCTCCATAGCCTGGCAGTGTCTGCTGGCATCAATTTCTTCAACTACTGTATGCCTGAATAATTGACAGAGCTAAGTGGATGCAGGTTCCTTTTTTTCACCAAGTTCCCCTTGAGTGCTTCAGCAACATGAGGCAATTTATCATGTTTTTTGTGCAACAGTGCATAGACTTTTTAAAGAATGCATTTAGACTTTCTCTTCTTGTTCAGAAAATAATTTTAGTTCTCAGGTTCACAACATTAAAAGCCCCAATTGGGATAGTTAGACCAGCAGTATCAGCAGGCCCAAGTAACCCAAGTCATAGACCCCCTATTGCTTTTTTCATTTTGCTTCATTTTCCTTTGAAGAAAGACCCAATTACAAAGGTTTGTGGATTTTTCTATGAATGTTCCCTCCATAGAGGTTACATTCAGCTCTTTAGCAAGAAAAATGCCAGAGCAATTAGTGGCTCTGGGGAACCACTAGCCATTTGTGTACTATTTCAGAAGAACCCATTGTGGGCATCAGTAGCCTCTACACAGAGATTCCTTTCAGAATGCAAATGTTTCTTAACCATTTGGAAGATACCTAAAATTGAAATCAACAGTGATATCCTCACAAGGGCGCTTCTGTTGTATACTCTGCATTAGAAGATGTCATGGCATGGTTTCTTTTCATCATTCTTCTCTGCTCACCTCCAGCTTGTGAGCTCTCATTTCTCTTTAGCGTTCAAGAATGTTCTCTCAGCCCAGTGGTGTGGCTCACGCCTGTAATCCCAGCACTTTGGGAGGCAGAGATGGGTGGATCACTTGAGGTCAGGAGTTTGAAACCAGCCTGACCAACATGGTGAAAACCTGTCTCTACGAAAAATACAAAAATTAGTTGGGTGTGGCGGCAGGCACATATAATCCCAGCTACTTAGGAGGCTGAGACAGGAGAATCACTTGAACCCGGGAGGCAGAGGTTGCAGTGAGCCAAGATCGTGCCATTGCACTCCAGCCTGGGCGACAGAGCAAGACTCTGTCTAAAAAAAAAAAACAAAACAAAAAAAAAAAAAAAAAAAAAAAACACCTGCACGTTGTTCACATGTACCCTAGAACTTAAAGTATAATAATAATTTTTTTTAAAAAAAAAGGAATTGGATAAAAAAAAAAAAGATGATCTCTGATATACTTCCAGAAAACCTGCTTGCTGCCAAAATGAAGAAACACATATCTGCAAGGAGGTTAGTCATTTCCTAGGTGACATTTTAATAAGAAACCCATTTTTGGATAATAGTCCAATTGAAACTAATTCTTTACTATCCCTCCTGGTCAGGAAATAACATGTCCAAATTAATCTAATGTCCTGGTGCCTTGTATATTCTAATGTTTACTATAGTGATCGTGCTACATCTTAAGGGATTATCAATTTGTGAAGAATCAGAAATAACTAATTATAAAGCCAAGAAGAATATTATTTAAACTTTCATTGACGGAGGCATTAGCCTAGGATCTTGCAGGTACTTCTTAGGATTAGGAACAGCTGTTAGTTTCCAGCGGCTATACAAATTGTGCAGGTTAATAAGGTTCTGGTTAACAGAATGCCAGAAAACAGAAATGTATTACAGCACTCAAGCATTAATGCAGAATATAATAGTCATGCCTTTCCGAAGAAACCAACAGAGCCTAAACTATTTTAATGCCTTAAATTAAATATACTAAACTTTGGGGGTGTTAACCTTTCAGAAACTGAACAAAATAGCCAAGTAGGAGGAGTTTGGATAGGAGGAGAAGAAAATGTACATTTTGATAATACATGTCAGAAAATAAAACTTTTGTTATGCTATGGCCATCTAAAGTTTTAAAAGCTTTTAAGTGCAATTGTGCGCTTTTTAACCCTACCATACAACTATTTAGATTTTCAAAACAGAGAATTTAGAAAGGGATGAAGTCTTCCACTTTAAGAAAGCTAAATGATGAGAACACATGGGCACATAGAGTGGAACAACACACACTGGGACCATTCAGAGGGGGGAGGGTGGGAGGAGGGAGAGGACCAGGAAAAATAACTAATGGGTATTAGCTTAACACCTGGATGATGAAATAATCGTACAACAAACCCCATGACACAAGTTTACCTATGTAACAAACCTGCACATATACTCCTGAACTTAAAAGCTCAAAAAAAAGAATATATCCAAAAAGAAAAAAGAAAAGGCTGACAAGAAGTGGATGGAGAACTCGTACACACTGCAGTGCCCTGTAGCCTGAAGAACTGAAATACCCTTGGTAGGTGGGCTAAACATTTTTTTCCAGGCACCCAAAACCCTGACCTTGTTAGCCTGGTTTCAAGCGTTCTCTAACCAGCCAACTCTCTCGCATTATTGAAAATAAGAGTTGCATCTCAGAAATTCTTTTTCTGTAACTTTCAGCAAAATAGCCATTGCATAAAGTACTGTTGTATATTATTCCATCTATCTTCTCATATTCTTCGCTTAAAATTTCATTTAGAAAGCCATATACTTTGAAAACAGGGAACAACGGCTTGCCATTCTTATTCCCCTGTGGTTTTAATTCAGAGTTAATTCTAGCTCTGTTTTTTATCCCAATTTGAAATTTAGAGTTTCCAGAAATGACGGTTCTAAGATAGCCTACCTTCAAGACAGAAGGACTTTGAGAAAAGACATCTTTGTTGACATAACCATTCCACACACATCCTTTTCCAGTGAAGTTGTCCTATAACGTTCAGTAACCTGCCTGAGCTTATGTCAGTTGGTGATTTCTATTAACTTCAGCTGAGGCCGGGCGCGGTGGCTCACGCCTGTAATCCCAGCACTCTGGGAGGCCAAGGCGGGCGGATCACCAGGTCAGGAGATGGAGACCATCCTGGCTAACAGGGTGAAACCCCGTCTCTACTAAAAATACAAAAAAGCCGGGGGCCTGTAGTCCCAGTTACTCAGAGGCTGAGGCAGGAGAATGGCGTGAACCCGGAAGGCGGAGCTTGCAGTGAGCCGAGATCGCACCACTGCACTCCAGCCTGGGTGACACAGCGAGACTCTGTCTCAAAAAAAAAAAAAAAAACTTCAGTTGAAACTGTAATATAAGTTATTCTTCAGGTGATTCCCATTTGTAAAATAAAAATATTCAATTTTCTTTTTTTCTTTATAAGAAACTAATTTTCTCACAAATAAAATTATTTAATATGTAAAAACCATTTAGAATATTTTTAAATATTCCAAGTAATCCTTAGAGGTGTTTTTTTTTTTTTTTTCATCTATAGTTTGAATTCAAAGATCTTCTGCATCCTCCTAAATAAAAGGAGTTCTTTTCATGGAACCCAAGTGTTTTAACAATGTTATCACTAGACAACGCCTTAGAGAGCAAGTTGGGTACTGACTAGTGACTGCTGGGAGATACAGAGAGAACAGAAATTTGAAAACATTTTCAAATCACCAACTTTACCTTTTAAAAATTATTCTCGGCAGGGTGTGGTGCTCACACCTGCAATCCCAACACTTTGGGAGGCTGAAAGGGCAGATCATGAGGTCAGGAGTTCAAGACCAACCTGGCCAACATGGTGAAACCCCATCTCTACTAAAAACACAAAAAATTCGCTGGGCATGGTGGCATGTGCCTGTAATCCCAGCTACTTGGGAGTCTGAGGCAGGAGAATTGCTTTAACCCAGGAGGTAGAGGTTGCAATGAGCCAAGATCACCCTACTGCACTCCAGTCTGGGTGACAGAGTGAGACTCTGTCTCAGGCAAAAAATAATAATAATAATAATAATAATAATATTCTCCCAAGTACTTGTAATCTGTTGTCTAATCATAACAAATTTGCTTCTGTTAAATGTCAACTAAATATGAACCCATCTTCAACTAGATTTGAGATTGTGATATTGACCTCCATGAACCATATTTTAGAGTGTATTACAGCTCCTTTAACTGTTCATTCATTTTTCCATTTTCAAACATATTTTAGTGCCTATTATGTAGTTGCACTATTTTAGTCGCTATATATTTGATAATGAACCAAAGACTTTTTTTATGTTCCTGCGTACATGTGCAGTTTCTTACATAGGTGAATGTGTGCCATGGTGACTTGCTGCACCTATCACCTAGGTATTAAGCCTAGCATGCATTAGCTATTTTTTCTGATGTGCTCCTTCACCCTGCCTGACCCAACAGGCCCCAGTGTATGTTGTTCACCCCTGTGTCTGTGTGTTCACATTGTTCAACTCCTTCTTGTAAGTGAGACCATGCGGTGTTTGATTTTCTGTTCCTGCATTAGTTTGCTAAAGATAATGACTTCCAGCTCCATCCATGTCCCTGCAAAAGACATGATTTCACTCCTTTTTATGGATGCATGGTATTCCATGGTATATATGTACCACATTTTCTTTATCCAATCTATCATTGATGGGCATCTGAGTTGATTCCATGTCTTTGCTATTGTGAATAGTGCTGCAATAAACATATGCATACATGTGTCTTTATAATACAATGATTTATGTTCCTTTGGGTATACCCAGTAATGGGATTGCTGGGTCAAATGCTATTTCTGGTTCTAGGTCCTTGAGGAATTGTCACACTGTCTTCTACAATGGTTGAACCAATTTACATTCTCACCAATAGTGTAAAAGTGTTCCCATTTCTCCACAACCTCACCAGTATCTGTTGCTTCTCGGGTTTTTAATAATCACCATTCTGACTGGCATGAGATGGCATCTCATTGTGGCTTTGATTTGCATTTCTCTAATGATGAGTGACGTTGAGCTTTTTTCATGTTTGTTAGCCGCATAAATGTCTTCTTTTGAGAAGTGTCTGTTCATATCCTTTGCCCACTTTTTAATTGGTTTGTTTGTGTTTTTTCTTGTAAATTTGTTTAAGTTTCTTGTAGATTCTGAATATTAGACCTTTGTCAGATACATAGATTGCAAAACTTTTCTCCCATTCTGTAGGTTGTCTGTTCACTTTGATGATAGTTTCTTCTGTATAGAAGCTGTTCAGTTTAATTAAATCCCATTTGTCAATTTTTGCTTTTGCTGCAATTGTTTTTTTTTCCTCATGAAATCTTTGGCCATGCCTATGTCCTGAATGGTATTGCCTAGATTTTCTTTTAGGGTTTTTATAGCTTTGAGTTTTACATTTAAGTTGGATCAAAGACTTTCTTCAGAAAGTGTATAGTCTCTTAATTGAGATAATACTTGTAAATTAATAACTATAACAATGTAAAAAGTAACCAGGATCCTAAACTAGGACTTGTCAACAGCTATGAAAGTGCAGAGACAGGCAATGTTACAAATCAAGAAGAATTTGAGATGGCTTGCTCTGTGGAGGGTGTTACATTTGGCTTGAGTGCTAAAAGATATTTAACAATGGAACATTTAGGGAAAATCATGGCAAATACTCCAAAGAGAAGAGAAAAAAGAAAGATCCAAAAACTTGGAGTCATGTGAGGTTCAACCCAGGTGTAAAAGTAAGTGGGGTTTGGATTACAGAGTTTTTGATACCCGACTAAGATGCCTGCCTGTTCTTTAACGTCCAGTAGGGAGCCAGCAAAAATGTTGGGCTTGATGATCTAGGCAATCACGTGTAACCTGGATTTGAGTGAGGGTAAACTGAAGGCAGAGAAAAGTTACGACTCTTTATGAGAAGTATTAAAGGGCTAAAGTAGGGGAGTGTCAATAATACCTACCTATGCAGAAAGAGTGCACAGGTAGATTAGAGAAGCATGGCAACACTTGGGATGTGGGTCAAAGAAAAGAGAAGAATCAAATATGACCCGCAGTTTTGAACCATTATTCTGTAAAAAAAAAAAACAAATAACTAAAGGAGAGTTCTCCCAGGCAGCCTTTCTACTTGTCACCCCTCTTGGTTTCTGTCTCCTCCAGACCTGCCCTGTAGAGCCATGTACCTGCTAAAAAGGAAGAAAGTAGGTACCCATTCCTGTATTGTTCAGTAAGCTGTGGTAAAGCAAGAGTTATATAGCAACCCTCTTGCCAGCTTCAGGAATTATTTGACCCTGATAGTCACAGAACTCTAACTCAGTGTGGCTAAGCTACATGCCCTGGAAACAGTAACCCACCATGAGGCATAGCCCTTGCCTGCTTTGCAACCTCAGCGTGATCACTTTCTCCAACCCAGTAACTGATCTCCCTATAGTTCCTCAAACACAGCAAGCCTCTTTCCAACACCAGAATCTTTGCACATGCTGTTCCCTGGAATATCTTTCATGCCAATTTCACTTGTCTAGTTTTTAGTCTGTTTTTGGCCTTAGCTTAAATGTTGCCCCCTCAAGAGGCCTTACCTGACCACCTTTTCTAAGGAAGGGCCAACTCTTTATTTTCTATCTGAGTCTTTAGTTTCTTTCCTAGTTAGTACTTACTACAACGTACAACTATTTTATCTGTATGCTTACTCATTTTCTTTTTGCCTCTTCTCCTGACAAAACATTAGCTCCATAATAACATAAACCATGGCTCTTCTCCTGGTCACTGTATCCCTAGCACCAAGAACAGCACTTGGTACTTCATAGGAGATACTCAATAAGCAATTGTTGAAGGAATTAGTGAATGAGTGGATGAACCCACTTGTTCAGAAAGCTCTGTATAACCAAAAAATAGGATCCTGAGTAATTCAATGAAATATTCAAAGAGACAACAATAGCTACTTTTCTTTTTTAATTTTCAAAGTAACCTCTTCCTATAAAGTGTATTTATAGAATTACCACAGTAATATTTGGGAAATTGAATGTAAGTATTCTCCAGGATTTCTTAATTTCCATAAAAGCTCTGTGGTGCCATAATATATTGCAGTGTTTTTCAGCCTTATTAAAAATGAAATCAAATGGAGAATAGAATAGAAAATATCAGCATGCATTGCATGTGGTAAGCATAGTTTCAAGAAACTTTTTTTATTGACACATAATAATTGCACATATTTATGGCAAACATATAATGTGAGGTTTTAATACATATTTATTGTGTAAAAATTAAAACAGAATAGTGTATCCATCACCTCATACATTTATCATTTCTTTGTGGCAAGAACATTCAAAATCCTCTCTTCTAGCTATTTTGGAAGGTATAATGTAATGTTGTCAACTAATAGTCATCCTACTGTGCAATAGAACACCAGAAATAATTCCTCCTACCTAACTGTAACTTTGTACCTGTTGACCAGTCTCTACCTATCCTTCTTCCTCAGTCCCTCCCAAGCCTCTGATAACCAGTATTTTACTCCACTTCTATGAGATCAACTCCTTTAGAGTCTATGTATAAGGGAGATCATGTGATATTTGTCTTTCTGTGCCTGGCTTATTTCACTTAACACAATGTCCTCCAGGTTCATTCATGTTGCTGCAAATGAAAGGATTTCATTCTTTTGATAGCTGAATAGTATATGCTTATATAACATTTTATTTATCCATTCATCCACTGATACACATTAGGTTGATTCTATACCTTGGCTATTGTAAAAAGTGTTGTAATAACATGGGAGTTCAGATATCTCTTTGACATACTGATTTTATTTCCTTTGGACATATACCCAGTAGTGGGATTGCTGAATTATATTGTAGTTCTATTTTTAATTTTTTTAGGAACCTCCAAATTGTTTTCCAGATGGCTGTACCAGTTTATATTCCACCAATAGTGTATTATAGTTCCCCTTTCTCTATATCCATACCAGAAAAACAAAGAAAAAGAGGGAGAAAAGATGAAACTTTTCTGTGGCAGGGGAAGAGGGAGGATCCCAGTATAACAATATTTTTTATCGTGATTCAAAGTCAGTACACACTCTAGTGTTTGCCATATTATCCTTTTGTGGCTGCTGTCATAGCTCCTCAAAGCCAGCCTTGAATTGTTATTTTGCAGTATTATGATTCCTTATAACCTATTTGTAATGGAAGCCTTCCCACAAATGCACCCAAAATTTCCATTTCTTAATATTTTCTTATAGATCAACCTACCTTAACCTCCTTCAGGATGCTTGGACTCACAGTAAAGTGCATTCCCAGAGTTTCTTTCAATGCAGAGTGCTGGGCTGCTTTTAGCCTAACCAGCAAAACACACATGCACGCACGCGCGCACGCGCACACACACACACGCACACACACACACATTCAGAGTGAAAGGGGTAAGACTTGCTGTTTTTTAAATCAAGAATAATTTGAAACAATGATTTGACAGGCAATGGAAACATTTGCTAAGTTAAAGATTTGTTCACTTATCTTTTTTTTTTTTTCTTGTGTTTTTCTCTCTTTCTCTCCCAGCTGCCTGCCTTGTGCTTGGCTGTATGATCTTCCCTGATGGCTGGGACTCAGATGAAGTAAAACGGATGTGTGGAGAAAAGACAGACAAGTACACTCTCGGGGCCTGCTCAGTCCGCTGGGCATACATCCTGGCTATTATTGGAATTTTGGATGCCCTGATCCTCTCGTTTCTAGCATTTGTGCTTGGTAATCGACAAGACAGCTTGATGGCAGAGGAACTGAAGGCAGAAAATAAAGGTAAGATTGCTTTAGGGAACTCTTACCTGGATGCCTCAAGCACAAAAAAAATGGTGCTTTCCATTCTTTCCCCTCCAATACTACTGCTTCCCCTGTGGTTCTAATTTGCTGCCTCTTTTAATACTGTGTAGTTTGCAGACTTTACCCCAGACTCAACTCAAGAAGTTTATACAATAAAAATATAATATTATACTTACTTATCTTTCTGAAGCTCCCTTAGTCCATTATTATTATTTTGATGCATTTTTTTCCAGTTTCTTCTTCCCTCCTCCTCTGATTTCAGGTTTACCATCAGAACTTAATGGCTAAGATGCAACTGTGGGTGGTGTCTATTTGGTTGAATGGAAAGTACTTTCTTTCCATGTATTCAGCTATGTTTCAGGTTGAAATAAATGCCTGGAGAATCTCTAACATCATCTGTATACATCTTTATTAAACTATTTGTGATAATTGAATTCAGACCCAGCTTCTCAGAGAGAGGTAGTAACACTGGCCCCAAATAGTTAGTTAGAGATTTCTGTAGTTACCTAATTAACTGAATTTTAAATGTGTTATCTGGGTATCAAAAGTCCTCAGATTTCTTTTCAAAAAGAAATTGCCTTCTGAAACAGAAAGAAAACCAGGATAGAAAATAGGACATTGACTACTGAATGATACATAAATATATTACAGTGGGCGACTAAGAGGTAGCAAATTGTTATTGAAGATTAATCTTTTAAGTTTCTTTCCAGATTTCTAAACCAATTTCTTGGGATAGAATTTTGATGTCTCTGTTTTTTTAGTAGACTTAGATTCATTTAACAGTTTTATCTTTATGTTATCTTTAACTTTAATACTGTGCACCTACATTAGCACCTTTAGGTGAGTGGCTCCTTCTTCTAGCTCTTATTTCTAATTGGCAGCTAAATCCATCCTTGAAGTATGAGATTTAGCTTATTATTTCAAGTAGGTGCTAATTTCAAAAACCCTTCAGTGCTTCAACAGGACTCAAATATAAGTATATATTAGTTTCTACATAAATATCACATGTAATGATAGCATAGCAGGCTTTATATCTAGACCATCGCTGTTTATGCAGGTAAACTATGACATAGAAGTAAAATGGAGGAGCCTAGGAGAGCAGCAGTCATCCACAAACCCTTTATCTCCCTGATTTATAGGCAGAACACATATTAGTTTACTTAGTTCTATCAAAAGTATTCTGAACACAAAAATAACCCTTACACGGGGGAGTGGTGCTGAAACCTCCTAAAAACAAAACTATCACCTTCTCAGAGTTGCCCTTTCTAGATAAAAAGGATGATATGAAGATAATTACACTTTTATTTACATTATAGATTTTGTACTTTCACATGCGTTCATTAATGTGGTACCTTTGTTGTTTTTGTAGCTTGTTGGATAGACACAGGTCTCTGTACAGTTAACTTGACTTCAAATGTAATGCTAAGGATAGTTCAATATTAGAATAAGTTATCTTTTTCAAAAGAATGAATTGGGCCGGGCGCGGTGGCTCAAGCCTGTAATCCCAGCACTTTGGGAGGCCGAGACGGGCGGATCACGAGGTCAGGAGATCGAGACCATCCTGGCTAACACGGTGAAACTCCGTCTCTACTTAAAAATACAAAAAAAAAAAAAAAAAAAAAAAAAAAACTAGCCGGGCGAGGTGGCGGGCGCCTGTAGTCCCAGCTACTCGGGAGGCTGAGGCAGGAGAATGGCGTAAACCCGGGAGGCGGAGCTTGCAGTGAGCTGAGATCCGGCCACTGCACTCCAGCCTGGGCTACAGAGCCAGACTCCGTCTCAAAAAAAGAAAAAAAAATGAATTAAATAAAAGCCTAGCTTGTTCTGCAGATTCGTGATTTTTGCCACCACCTAAATGGACCAGAATGCTATTGTTTCCTGTACAGTTCAAAGTCATATTGAGAATCTTTCACTTTCCAGACATCTTTTGACCACAGAGAAGAAAATTCACAAGAAGAAAAATGTAACAAAAGCAGGAAGATTTTTACTTGGGAATTGAGAATTCTATCTCATACTCATGTATATGAGTGACAATAATTCTCCTGATTCATATTTCAGAAAAGAACAGCTAGAGGTATAGAATAATGCTCAATAGTTTTCAAAATTGGTCTTTTCTTCTGGTTGATGCGTTTAAACGTTGATGTCTGATCCTTTCCATCTGAGTCTTAAACAAAGCATCATGTTCAGTCAGTGATATATTAAACCACCTTGCTATAACTTTTGATGAGAAAGATTTTAAAAGGCCAATGTAAGGTTTAGGGATTGTCTTTGCATAATTTTTCTGTGTTCATCATCTTCGCCATTTGCACGTATGACCGTAGTTTCTTCCATCTTGTTCTGAAGGATGAAAATTAGTGGGAGTTCATCTGTATCAAACCTGATAGATCCAATAAAGCAGTTAGAACATAAGGCCACATTGATCAAACATTTTAGTTGCACCACATTTTCATTTTTCAATCAAAATTCCTTAATCTCAGACTCTGAGAAGATGTAAACAGCTCTATTGTAGGGCATATCAGACCCTCATGCAATTGGATCTATATAAAATCAGACCAGGATTTCTAAGCCTTGTATAAAATCTAGTCAAACCTGCATGTTCCTGGGAAATGGTACAAGATTTACACTTGCTATACAAAGTAGCCTTTATTGTTTGGTATTATTTAAACACTTGCTAAACATTGAAGCTTCCAAAGTCAGATTGTTTGAGGAAAGACCAATCAGTAGTTTTGTATGTTGTATGTGTGAACATAGTTTCATTAAACAGTAGTTTAATGGTGTTCAGGTGCATGTAATAATCAAAATTAAATGTCATCAATGCTATCTTCTATGGATTCTAAAGGAAGAGAGGTTGGTTTTAATTAAAAAGATAAGAATAATTTGAAATTGTATAATTAATTATATATAAATGGGTGCTTTTACAATTTGCATGAGTGCATTGATATAACTTTTCACCTTTTAAGACTTTTTTCACTTTTTTTTTTTTTTTTTTTTTTTTTTTTTTTTTTTTTTTTTTTTTTTTTTTGCTGCTCCTCTTGTTTTGGATTTCACTATTAAGTTTTTTCTGATAAAACTACAGAGATGTACTGTGGTAGCCAAGGCTTCCTTTCGGTTTCAGGACAATGCAATGAGACAGGCAAATCTAGTTCCAGCTCGGAATTTTAGAAGAATTTATTAAGCACATGATGCCTTTCAGTGTCATGGAAGAAGGCAATGTCATATCTCAAGACTTGGTTCAACAGAGCAAAGTATGCATACATTCTGATAGAGATTACACATCTGAAAGGGATGCACACTGTAATGTCTTTTATAATCTTCCAGTTTTATGGTTGATATGGTCTGGCTCTGTGTCCCCATCCAAATCTCATCTTAAATTGTAATCCAAATTGTAATTTCCACGTGTTGGGAAAGGGACCTCATGGGAAGTGATTAGATCATGGAGGTGGCTCCCCTATGCTGTTCTCGTGATAGTGAGTAATTTTCATGAGATCTGATGGTTTTATAAGTGTCTGGCATTTCCCCTGCTGGCACTTCTGTCTCCTGCTGCCATGTGAAGAAGTATGTATTTACTTCCCCTTCTACCATGATTGTAAGTTTCCTGAGGCCTCCCCAGCAATGTGGAACTGTGAGTCAATTAAAACTCTTTCCTTTATAAATTACACAGTCTCAAGAAGTTCTTCATAGCAGCATGAAAATGAACAAATGCAATGGTCTACCAGTTATATCACTTACATCCCATAATGAGTGACAAGAGCATTATAGTGAGAATAAGCCTGAAATTATAGAATATGCCCCCAATGTGAAGTTCTTCCTGAGTGTCACTTTCATGTCATGATCATGTCTTCTTTTTGTGGCTATTGTAATTAATGCAGCAACACACTTCCCCATTTATCTGGAAAGTCCACTGTATTAGTCTGTTCTCATGCTGGTAATAAAGACACACCTGAGACTGGGTAATTTATAAAGGAAAGAGGTTTAATTGACTCACAGTTCCACATGGCTGGGGAGGTCTCACAATCATGGTGGAAGGCAAAGGAAGAGCAAAGTCACATCTTACATGGCAGCAGGCAAGAGCTATTGCAGGGGAACTCCCATTTATAAAACCATCAGATCTTGTGAGACTTATTCATTATCACGAGAACGGTATAGGGGAACCCGCCCCCATGATTCAATTATCTCCACCTGGCCCTGCCCTTGACATGTGTGAATTATTACAATTCAAGGTGAGATTTGGGAGGGGACACAGCCAAAACGTATCAGCCACCATATAGATTCAGGCTTTCTAAGTGTCATTACAGCAAGGATATTGCTTAGATCCGTGAGTGCTTCCCAACATTCCACCCTAATGGATACATAAAAATCACTGTTCGATGAATTCTAAAATATATAAGGGAAGGAAAAAAAGCTCAATTCTAATTGTTGAACTGTGTTCTACTCACAGAGTCTTAAGATGAAAGGGAATACAAGATGCTGCTGAGCCATAAATTAATCATCACAAAGGTGATATTCAAAAGGAAAACAAGGGAGGAGTGTACACAGCTAAAAGTCTCCACTTCTACAGACTGCTTTTTCCTGTGACACACTTCCAGTCAACTAGCCCCAATCCTCATTGCAGTGTCCCCCTTCAATGCCTCCCACATGCCTAAGCTTCTCCTTTCCACAAGATTATTTGAAAGAAGTCACAGCTAAGATTTGTCATAAATTGTAAAGTGGGAAAATTTAAATGAAGGAATTTTAACATACTTTCAAAGTATGTTAAACACATACTTTCAAAGTATGTTAAACACATACTTTCAAAGTATGTTAAACACATACTTTCAAAGTATGTTAAACACATACTTTCAAAGTATGTTAAACACATACTTTCATGAAACAGAAGGCAACAACTTTGAAGATATAACTGTTGTCTTAAAGAAAACCTTTATAAGACATAAACTTAATCATCTATGGATCTCCAGTGAAGTGCCAGGATATTTCTTTATGCCAAAAAACAAAGGCCCACTGAAAAAAAAAAAAAAAAAAAAAAAAAAAAACAAAGAAAAGTGAAACCTCTTTAAATATCTAACTAACTTAATTTTGGGGGGTTTTTTTGTTTTTTTTTTTTTTGTTTGTTTGTTTGTTTGTTTTCTTAGAGTCTCACTCTGTTGCCCAGGCCAGAGAGCAGTGACACGATCATAGCTCATTATAACCTTGAACTCCTGGGCTCAAGCAATCCTCCTGCCTTAGCCTATGGAGTAGCTAGGACTACAAGTGTGTGCCATCACACTCTGCTACATTTTTGTGTATTGGTGGTGGGGGTTGTTTTTTGTAGAGACAGGGTGCCCAGGCTGGCCTCAAACTTCTGGCTTCAAGGGATCCTCCTGCCTCGGCCTCCCAAAGCAGCAGGATTACAAGTGTGAGCTGCAGTGCCCAGTGCCAACTAACTTTATATAGGAGCTGGCAGATGCAAGAAGACTCAACTGCCTGCTCTGAATTTGGGGAGCAGCTCTACAGGATGTGTGCCATCCCTGACTCTGGGGCTGATCGCAGACAGGCAGGTATTGTTTGGGAGTTCAGCAGCATGATTTCTAAATGAGCCAACAACAGTAGGCCTTTAACCTTGATATGCTGCTTAATTGCATATTTTAACACACTGAACTGTGAAGTAAATTTAATTATGTAAAATTAAAGTTTCATCCAGATAAAAAGGATTTGAAATGAAAGCTTCATTTTCAATTTCTTTCATTAATTATGAAAGAATAAATAATTACATTTTCCAGAGCTCCTATGCCACAAATACTTCTTTCCTTGTCAGACACCATTCATAAAGAGGTCTGTTTCTGCATTTGTGTATATGGTCTTTGGAATTTCTTATCAGATAATTGGGTCCTCTCGTGAACAATTTTAAAGTCACTTTGTCTTCTAGCACTTAAACTGCAAATGAGAAAACATGATTATCCATCAAGAGGTGACTCCAGTGACCATTTATATATTAAGGGTTTAAGCTCTTTTCAATGCTATAGTGAGGGAGGTAAAATAAATTCACTTTATTTAAGCAACTAATTGAGAAATCTTTCAAATTTTTTGGTTTAGTTATCACACCATGCTATGGCCACACTGGGAGTAGCGATGTGGTGTAGTGGAAAGATCGTCCACATGGATTCAAACTGCCCTGTGCTAGTCCTGTCTCTGACACCAGCTGAGGAGCCTTGGACCAATATCTTAATAGTTCCAAAATTAAAATTCCTGGCCTGTGAAATGCAGGGCATGACCAAATGACATCTGAGGGTCTTTCTAGCTATAACATATTTCAATTCTAAGGATATCTTCAGAGGTGTTCTTTAAAAAGAGGACCTGAGGGCAGTAAATGCTCCTGCCCTCATATCAGTGAGCACATTAAATACTCTTTTAGGAACTTGTTAGTATGCACGGTTGACTAGGGGAGGGGAAAGGTGAAAGTCAAAGGGGATGGGAGGCCAAGTCGGGCCGATCACTAGGTCAGGAGTTTGAGACCAGCCTGGCCAATATGGTGAAACTCCATCTCTATTAAAAATACAAAAAAAAAAAAATTAGCTGGGCCTGGTGGTGGGCACCTGTAGCTCTAGCTACTTAGGAGGCTAAGGCAGGAGAATCTCTTGAACCTGGGAGGCAGAGGTTGCAGTGAGCAGAGATCACGCCACTGCACTCCAGCCTGGGCAACGGAGAGAGACTCCATCTCAAAAAAAAAAAAAAAAAAAAGTCAAAGGGGAAAGGGCTCTAGGATGCCCCAAATGTTTCCTGCTTTAGATGTGTACCCACCCACTGACCCATGCTGTCAGAGGCCCATACACTCATACCACCAAGAATAGAATGAGTCCAATTTAGAAACTCTTGTCAATGGCAGAGGAGCCTCCTTGCCTCACTGGATTCTGATACCATGTAGTGTCCACATGAACACCATAATAGTGGACAGAGCCCCAGATCATAGACAGAAAACTATTTCTGGTCTCAAATCTGGCAGGTATTAGTCATGTGACTTTGGCCTAGCCCCTTAACATCTGAGAGCCTCAGCTTCACCTTCTTTAAAATATTTCTTTAAAATATTTAAAAATATTTAACAATACCCATCCCTGAATCCTTCATAGTTTTGAGACAGTCCAACAAAAGCATGTATATGAAAGCAATTTATAATCAATAATATCTACATAGGCTTTATTTATTCTCATTACTAAGCATTTTCCCATATAACCTTTTCGTTGATCTCGGCAATAACCCTGTGAGATATTTATCATTATCCCATTTTACACATCCAAAACCAAGCTACAGAAAAGCTTAATATTTTGTCTAAATTTTCACAGCTAGGAAGGATTGGATGTAGGACTCAAACACAAATCATTTTACTCAAAATTTCAAGTTCTTTGTTTTACATGGCATCATGTGATTAATTCTTTCTTCCTTTACCTTTTTTTTTTTTTTTTTTTTTTTTTTTTTTTGAGACGGAGTCTCGCTCAGTCGCCCAGGCTGGAGTACAGTGGCATAATCACGACTCCCTGCAGCCTCGACCTCCTGAGGTCAGGTATTCCTCCCACAGCCTCCTAAAGTAGCTGGGACCACAGGCCCACACCACCACACCCTGCAAATTTTTTTTGGTACTTTTTTTTTTAGAAACAGGGCCTTACCATGTTGCCCAGCTGGTCTCGAAGTCCTAGGCCCAAGGGATCCACTTGCCTAGGCCTCCCAAAGTGCTGGGACACATAGTCAATTCTTATAGATGCTTTTTCTGTTGCTTTCAACTTGATCAGTCCACTCTGTACAAGTAAAGAGTTTGGTCTTATTTTTATTTGATAGCTTTTAGATAATGTTATTAATCAACAGTTTAATGCATTTAAGAATCAGCCTTTGAAACCTATACTCTTATTTGGCTATGTAACTTTATAAAAACCTACTGAAGTAAGATCAGGAAGCCCAGAAAAAAAAGTATCTTCAAGTGCTTTGAATTAAAACTTTCAAAAGGTCATAGTGAACTGCCTGTTTCCCGATAGGATTTGTGTTTAACAAGGTCCTTGTGGTCATCAAAGCATCTCAGAGTGTGCCTCTAAAGAAACTGCATATATCCTGTCACTTTTTCAGAAGGGCTCAAGTTAATCTGAGAGTTGGAGCTGACCTTAGATGCCCTTGTAGAAATGTCTTATATTCATGCTGCTTCTGATTCCTCTCCTCCCACTCTTTTCATGAACTCACCCCATTCAGGTTTTCACCTTCAGAATTTCACAGGCACTGTCTTATCAAGGTCACTCCAGCCTCCTAATTGCTAAATCTCATGCTCAACTTTCAGTCTTTGTATTGACCTGTCAGTAGCCTTTTCACAATTGACTACTGGCCCCATTTTGAAACCCTCTCTTCAGCTGGCTTCCGGTCGCTGACCTTGCCTAATTGTCTTTCTAGGCTCTTCTGGTGTAGTCTCCTTTGCCGATTCCTCTCGCATGGCTCCACTCTTTAACTAGTGTATCCTTTCTAGCTACACATGCTTCCTTAGGTAATCTCATCAGGTGTCACGACTTTAAATAACATCTATATTCTGATGTCTCCCAAGTTTAAGCCTCCTCCTACCCCTTCAATGAACTTTGGTCTCTATACCCAACAGCTTACCTGATACCCTTTTTTGAATATCTAATTAGCTTCTCAAACTTAATATTTCCAAAACTGAGCTTCTGATACTCCCCACACAACATCCAAGCCAAAGCAGACCCTGGTGGTGGGCTGACACTTCCCAACTCCCTTTCCTCTCTGGCCAACAAATTGTCAGCAGGAGTCTGCTGTAGCATTCCTGGGAAACTTTTGCTTTCCTGACACAGAAGCTGCCCCTTCCTCTTTCTCCTTCTTCCTAAGGGAACATAAAAGAGATGGCAGGAACTGCAGCTGGCATCCAATGACTGTGAGGAAATGGAGAAGAAAATCATTAAGATTTGTGCACTGTCAAGTTGTTAAAACAAATTACAGGAATTTTACATGAGAAAAATAGAACTCTTATTATTTAAGCCACTATGGTTGAATGTGCTGCTACTTGCAACTGAAAGCATTCCTAATTAATACAGTATGTTTCAAAAATGAATATTTGTTGTGGTATAACCCTGTAAGAATGTACCAAGAACCAATGCAACAACAGGAAGAAAAACTGACAAATTATTCAAGACTCTTCCTAGATGCCTGTAGAACACAAATTCACAATCCCATCTTCATTCATTATATTTCCTCAGAGGCTGGATGAATACTTTTCTCAGTAAGAAATCACTAGCCCAAGCCAAATTCGGGTACCCAATCCAGAGCTGCCCTGGATTGGAAATGTGTAGGCCTGTATTAGTTCAGATTATTTTATTTGGGGTGCTGCATGCCATGAGCTTGTCTGAAAAAAAGGGGAGGCTTTCAAGAAGTGGTCTAGACAGAGAAATTTCCTCTTCTTGAAAAACTTAGGTCAACAATTCATATGCTTCAGCTACTAAGGGGGTGTAGTAACTTAGCGATGATAAAACCAATGTCTCCTCTCATCTATATTGGGGATCAAGGTAAAGAAATATTGAAATGCAGTGACAGAGGCAGAAAGGCTCTGGTTCTTTACAATCACCTGAGGAGATTTAAAAGTATTCCAGGCTGGGCACAGTGGCTCATGCCTATAATCCCAGCATTTAAGGAAGCTGAGGCAGATGGATCACTTGAGGTCTTGGGATCACTTGAGGTCAGGAGTTCAAGACCACCTTGGCCAATATGGCAAAACCCCATCACTACTAAAAATACAAAAAATTATCCAGGTGTGGTGGCAGATACATGTAGTCCCAGGTACTTGGGAGGTTGAGGCAGGAGAATTGCTTAAACATAGGAGGCAGAGGTTGCAGTGAACCCAGATCATGCCACTGCACTCCAGCCTGGGACTCAGCCTGGGCGACTGAGCAAGACTCCATTAAAAAAAAAAAAAAAAAAAAAAAAAAAGGTATTCCAGGGATTGGGTCCTACTCCAGAGATTCTCATTCAGTTGGTATGAAGTAGATCTAGGTATGAAAAACTCCCCAGGAGGTTCCAATGCACAGCCAGGGTTGAGGACCAATGAAGTCACTCAACTGCCTTGTTTTACTGATGAAGAAGCCAAGGCACAGAGAGGGGAAATAGAATCTCGCCGGTTTGTTTTATTATGGTTAGAAATAAGTAAGTAACCCATGACATCGAAAGTTTCACTCAATAATAGGCTAAAAAATCCCATTTCTGATAACGTTTTATTGCTGCCTTTTCTTGCAAACAGAGCTCTCTGCCAGCCTTGGGAAACTGACTTGTGCTACCTGCTAGCTCTGTGAATATTAGGGCAAACTTAAGTGTCTTCATCTATAAGGGCATTAATAGAACCTGCCTGATAGAGATTTTATGAAAATAAAAGGAGATAATACATGTAAAACTGTCTTTCACAATGTCTAACATATGTTAACTATTGTCATTTTTAGTACTTTGATTTAATTTAATGAACATTTATATAGTGTTTGATTAATGGGGTGCATAACCCATGCCCCTCACTACCTTGTCCTGCTGTCTCCCTTTGTTCCTAATATCACTGAATCATAAAGGAGGCCTCATAAAGATCTGGAGATTGCTTCCTCCACATGCTTAAATATAATTTTTTCATCTGGTTGCTTTACAAATATTTTTAAATATAACGCTGATCGCAGTTGGTCAGTTGGTTTCGGTTTTTGTTTTGTTTCTCATAATCTCCCCACATACACCTGTATTTATGAGGTAACACACTAAAAGCTTATTCCTTTACAACATTTATTCTTTTACCACATTTGCCATCCATGGAACTCAAACTCTATAGCTGTTTCTGCAAGTTCAGTGACAGTCCCCAAGGAGAGCCCTTATTCCCCTGATGGAAATGTGACTCCATAGAATGTTACCCGTTTTCACCCTGGCTGAGAATTCCCTCGTTGTATTGCTAGACAGATGAGGAACAAAGCCAAGCCTTAAAAATGTCTGTGTGAATTTGCAATGTGTCCTTCAGAAGTAACAGAGGGAAGAGATTCTGCCCAGGCAGAAGAAACAATAAAGACAAGAATCCCCAATGTAGAAAATACAATCACTTTAGTTCATACACAGGGTGATGAAAATTTAGTGCTAGTAGGCTTGTAGGTCCCTGTGTTTTGTCCAGAACATATCTTTATTTTCCTCACCATAAACACAGCAAGTAAAAGCCAAGTGTCAAACAAATATAAGTAATACAATTTTTATCATTATAGAAGTTAAAATAAATCTTAGGGGACTATTCCCCCATTACTGAGAAACTCATTTCTCTTTGGCTGTCTCTTGGGATGCATTCTGAAGTAATCCCTTCCTTCACCAGCTAATGCACACCCACTAGGTAACACCCACAGCAAGCCTTATCATTATTATTATGCAAATAGTAATTTTCCATAGCTATGGAGCTTCTAAGAGCATAATATTTACTTGGGATACTTATTTTAAATGCAAATTCTGACTTCAGTAGTTGTAAGGAACCGCTCTGTAATCTTTTTTTTTTCAATTAATAAATTGTATTTTTTTAGAGCAGTTTAGGTGTACAGCAAAACTGAGCAAAGTAAAGAGAGTTCCCACATACTTCTCCACCAGCTCACAGCCTCTCTACCATCAATAGCTTACATCAGCATGGTCCAGTTATTACAACTGATGAACCAATATTGACATATTATTATCAACCAAATATTAGGGCTTACTCTTTGTGTTGTACATTCTATGGGTTTTGACAAATGAAATCTTTATTTTTAACAAACGCATTTAAGTAAATGCAATACAATTAATTGAGGACCACACTTTAAGCAACACTGCCCCAGGTGATTTATAATCAGATTAACACTATGATTATAATGTAATGATACTGAGGCCAACAAAAATGGCCAGACCACTATAATAGAACTTTAGAGTTCCTTTCATAAATATCTTGGCAACCTTCAATGCATAAACAGGCTCTATTCCAAAAGTCCACTTCTGAATTGTTGTCTTGGAACTCAGATCACAGGCTTTTCACAGAACCAATTGATGTACACAATGATCGAGTTCTTGGACCTACCCTTCAAAGCTTATTTCACTCATGATATTATAAGGTTATCTTAATCATATTTAAAGTGGAAACAATAGAAATGTAAACCCACAAAGATAATGGACAAAAATGTTTTGAAAATATTTGAGAATATTTTTTTCAATATTCAATATTTGAGAATAGAGGTCAGGGGCCTCTTTTAAACAAAACTTCAAAGGCACAAACCATAAGGCAAAAATACATATTAATTGAAAACATCAAAATAGGACTTCTGTTCGTGAGAGACAACAAACACAAAGGCCAGATGATAGATTGGGAGAAGCTATTTGGAATGTTTCTAGCCAATGTATCTAGAATAAGCAAAGGATTCCTCCGAATCAATAAGAAAAAAAAAGCTCAGTTACAAAATGAGCAGATTATGAATAGGTAATTTTTAGAAAAAGAAACTCAAAAACAGAGCCAGCATGTAAAGAAATGCCCAAATAATTGGTAATTAGATGAATGCAAGTTAAAATGGTGAGTTACCGGTTTGCACCTTTCAGGCTGGCAGAATTTATTTAGGATCATAGGCAGAGATTTGCCTTCACGTGCTGCCAGTGGGAGAGCAGACCATTGTGAGGAGCAATCTAGTCCAACAGATAAACATTCCCTATGACATACCAATTCTGCTCCTGGATTTATGTCCAGGAAATTTCTTACTAGGGCCATACTGGAGCATGTATGAGGATGTTCACTAGAGCATTACTTGGCGGTGGGGAGTTGGAGGAAATCTGGTTATTCACTATGGAGGGATGGATAAGGAATTTGGGATGAGTAGAAACCATGGAGTGCTATGTAGCAGGTAAGAGGCAACAAATTAAATGAACACATAGCAAAGTGTATGGGTCTTAAAAACAGAATGCCTAATGAAAAAAAGAAAACAGAATAAGAAAAGAAATAATTATCACTTAGATAAATCAGAAACAACGTGTACCAAATAACCATCTTCACTGTGCAAAAAATATTCAAATAAAAATACATATGTTAATGGTTGCCTATGGAAGGGGAGAAGAGTGGCAGTGGAAGGTAGGATGGAGAGGAGTCAACAAGAAGGAGCAGCGTGGCATAGAGGGAAAAGCACAGGCTTTGATGTCAGCCTGCCTGGATTAGAGCCTTAGCTTCACTGCTTACTAGCCGTGGATCTTGAGCAAATCACTTGATGACTCTTAAGCTTCTTTGTGTGTAAAATACAGACCATGTTATCTATCTTACAGTGCCATAGTGAGATTTAAAACACATAATCCAAGTACAGCACTTAGCTCAGTGCTTAATATATAATTAGTATTCAATAAATGTTAGCAATAATTGTAAAAGAACCCTGGCCTCATGATGCAGATCAATAGTGGGAACATAAAGCATTAAGAGTAGGAAGTAAGACCTGGAAGAAAGAAAAGATATGGGAGAACTGATTCAGGAACAGGAGGAGCATGGTGATGGTTAAGTTTTCCATCTTTCCCATAGGAATCTCTCAGATGGCATCAGCATAGTCTTCTCTCCTTTACCCTCATTTTTTCCCCTTATTTTCTCTTCTGTTTTCCTAGTGCTACAGAAGTTCTCACTTTTTGTCACCAGGTGCTAGGGGGCAGAGTGCGGTTCGTCTAAGGAGTAGAGAAGGGAAGGATCTGGGTCTGTGTGATGAGGAAGAAGGAAGTGTGTCAGTTGTGTCAGTTGGCTATTTCTGTATACAAACCACCCCAACATTCAGTGGCCTACAGAGAATTATTTATTATTCCTCACAAGTCTGGGGGTTGGAACATTTAGGCTAGATTTGTCTGGGGGTGGCTCTGCCCCACGTGTCTCTCATTTTCTTCCTGGAACTAGCAGACTAGAATGTCTTCCAGGTGATGACAGGTCACAGAATAGTCAAGCCCAACAGCACAAGGACTTCTGGAGTCTCTGCTATGTCACATTTGCTAACATCCCATCAGCCAAAGTAAGTAATGGCTGATGGGCCATATACCCCATGCACAGGGGAAAAGCACCACAAAATGACATGGGAAAGGACATGGGTACTGGGGAGGGTGTAGAATTGGGGCCACTCATGCAATTCATACAAGGAGTCACATACTTCTCATAATTGACTGGAAAAAGTGAACATAGCCTAGCTGAGGAAGCAGGGAAACTGAATGCTGGATGATGCAAAAAGCAGGTCCAAGCAAGTTCTCTCTGTCTCTGTCTCTCTCTCTCTCTCTCTCTCTCTCTGTCTGTCTGTCTCTCTCTCTCTCTCTCTCTCTCTCTCTGCATCTCTATCCCCCACCACCACCCACACACACACACACACACACACACACACACACACACATACACACAGAGAAATGCCCACATATATTAATGGAAGAATTCCCAATGACTAGTGTAGTATTAGTTTTTTGGTGTTTGTTTGTTTGTTTGTTTGGAGATAGAGTTTCACTCTTATTGCCCAGGCTGGAGTGCAATGGCACAATCTTGGCTCACCACAACCTCCGCCTCCCGGGTTCAAGCAATTATCCTGCCTCAACCTCCCGAGTAGCTGGGATTACAGGCATGAGCCCCCACGCCCAGCTAATTTTGTATTTTTAGTAGAGACAGAATTTCTCCATGTTGGTCAGGCTGGTCTTGAATTCCTGACTTGAGGTGATCCACCCGCCTTGGCCTCCCAAAGTCCTGGGATTACAGGTGTGAGCCACCGCACCCGGGCTAGTATTAGTTTTAATAAGCCAGTTGGTAACTAAGGATAAATAAGTCTTGCTATGGAGCCAGAGGTTGGGATGGAGAGTGGGGATGGAGATCTGTCCTTAAGGAAGTAGACAGCTGGATAAATAGTGCTGTTTGGGGACATTGAAAAACACACGCGCGCGTGCACACAGCACACACTTTCTTCAATCCAGAGCAATTGAGAAGTAAGGACTGAGATTAGTTTACAAGTTTTTATTAAGCTTATTCCTAATTTTTAACTAGCCACACCTTGCGCAGAACCTTTGATAGCTTATTATTATAGCCTAATGTTGATGTTCATACTAATATCAACAGCAAGAGTCTGGCATCTGTAAAATATAAATACAAAATTGTCAGTTACTAATGAAATGAAATTAATATCCACAGTCTCTTTTTAGACAAATAAATCTTTTCTCCTAGGATGGAGGAGGATATACTTAAACAATCTGAAATGTGTATCTATATTACATTTTAAGCACAACAATTTTTTTTTGAGACAGTCTCACTCTGTCACTCAGGCTGAAGTGCAGTGGTGCCCTCTCAGCTCACTGCAACCTCCACCTCCCAGGTTCAAGTGATTCTCGTGCCTCAGCCTCCCAAGTAGCTGGGATTATAGGCATGCGCCACCACACCTGGCTAATTTTTATATTTTTAGTAGACATGGGGTTTCGCCATGTTGACTAAGCTGGTCTCAAACTCCTGACCTCAAGTGATCCACCCACTTCGGCCTCCCAAAGTGCTGGGATTACAGGCATCAATCACTATGCCCAGCCCACAATTTTACCTTTTAAAGAAACATTTATTCATTCAAAAAAGCATTATTTGGTTTGAATATTAAGCAGAGATTCTAACAACTTTTTTCACTACTGTGTGTGTAAAATATCTCTTTTACTGATGCTAAAATTAAATTTAAATATGCCTTTAATATTTTTTAAATATAACATTGTTGTACCATGGGCCTAGAACCTAGAATGGTGCCCTGCAAGTGAGAAAAATTAAAGTGATAGGGTACCCCAAAATAAAGCTGCACTCCTACAACCATCTGATCTTCGACAAAGTCGACAAAAATAAGCAATGAAGAAATGATTCCCTATTTAATAAATAGTGCTGGGATAGCTGGCTAGCAATATGTGGAAGAATGAAACTGGACCCATATCTTCCACCATATACAAAAATTAACTCAAGATGGATTAAAGATTAAATTGTAAGGCCTCAAACTATAAAAATCTTAGAAGGAAACCTAGGAAATATCGCCTGGACATCAGCCTTGGGACATAATTTATAACTAAGTCCTCAAAAGCAATTGCAACAAAAAACAAAAACTGAAAAGTGAAACCTAATTAAACTAAAGAACTTTTGCACAGCAAAAGAAACTGTCAACAGAGTGAACAAACAACCTACAGAATGGGAGAAAATACTTGCAAACTATGCATCCAACAAAGGTCTAATATCCAGAATCCATAAGGCACTTAAACAACTCAACAATAAATACTTCATTTTAAAAAAGACATGAACAGACACTTTTCAAAAGAAGACATACAATTGGACAAAAAACGTAGGAAAAAAATACCTACCATCACTAATCATCAGAAAAATGCAAATATAAACCATAATGAGATATCATCTAACACCAGTCCAAATGGCCATTAATAAAAAGACAAAAAATAACAGATGCTGGCAAGGCTGCAGAGAAAAGGAACACTTATACACTTTTGGAGGGAATGTAAATTAGTTCCGCCACTGTGGAATGAAGTTTGGAGATTTCTCAAAGAACTAAAAATAGAACTACCATATGACCCAACAATTCCATTACTGGTTATATACCCAGAGGAAAATAAATTGTTCTACAAAAAATACATGTGCACTTGTATGTTCATTGCAGCACTATTCACAATAGCAAAGACATGAAATCAACCTAAGTGCCTATCGGCAGTGAATTGGATAAAGTAAATGTGGTATATATACACCATGGAATACTACACAGCCATAATAAAAGAATGAAATCATGTTCTTTGCAGCAACTTGGATCCAGCTGGCTGGAGGCCATCATCCTAAGCGAATTAACACAGGAACGAAAAACCAAATACCACATGTTCTCACTTGCAAATGGGAGGTACATATAGACATAAACATGGGAACAATGGACACTGGGGACTACTGGAGGAGGAAGAGAGGCAGCAGGGAAAGGGTTGAAAAACTACTTATTGGGTACTATACTCATTAGCTGGATAATCCCCTAGTAGGGATCATTTGTTCCCCAAACCTCAGCATCACATAATATACTCATGTAACAAACCTGCATGTGTACCCCCAAATCTAAAATAAAAGTTGAAATTATTAAAATAAAAGAAAAATAAAGCTAGCAATGAGCCCTATACATGAAAATCAATAAAATCATAATCATGGCTGTGTAGAGGGGCTTGTCCTTTATTGCAATTTTCGTTCAAGCTGGAATAGGACCATGTCTCATCCAGTTCTGCCCACTGTGGCTAGCATAGTGCCTGGCATCAAGCAGATGTCCTATATTGTAATTAACTGGGAGCTTTCTGCACCCCACCAAAAATAAATAAATAAATAAAACTGAAGTGAAAGAGTGGTAAAATATTACTCATGCAATTTTTCAGGCATAGAGTCATCTGTCTACCATCTGGCCCATTCCTCATGTAACTAGTTGCTTTTCTTAGGGAAGCATCACCCAAACAAGCTACGAGACAGATGCATGTAATCCGTCCTAGGTACACACAAGGAGGGGCTTCTTTCTGTCATTGGAATGCTCTCTGAGTCTCCCATAGAGTTGGGTTCTTAAAATAAGACGAAATATTTAAAACACAGAGAACCAAATTCTCGTAACCCTGAAGTCTTTTTAAAGATTAGAGCAGGTCTGTGTTGTCTTGAATAATTTAAGTTGCACAAATAAGAAATTGTCATTTGAGACATCTCAACTCAGATAATTTCACAAATGTTTCTCTCTGTAATATACTTGACTGACAGATGATTTCCTGAGCTGATTTTTAAGTCACACCGAGGACAAATAGACATCTGAGAGAACTGTCTTTTGTTGTCTTTTGTTAAGCAAGAGAAGATAGAGTGGGCTGATGCTTAAAGAACTCTCATTTCCTGAACGCTGACTTTTTTGAATGTCTGAGGGGCTAAGCAAGTCTCTTGATTCTGCCCGTATGAAAATAGCATGGGAGTGCTGGAAGACAGAATGGGGACTTATGCCTCATAGGACTTTACTTAGGAGTGGACATTATTAACAAGCCCGAGTTACTCAGAGTTAACTCTGTGAGCCACCTATGTGCTTATACATTTCCTTGTAGCCACAGTTTAAATTTTTTTTAAAAAAAGGTAAAATTAATTTTAATAATATATTTAACCCAATATACCCAAAATTTTATTTCAGCATGTAGTCAATATAAAAAATTATAAGTTAAATTTTTTTTAATGTTAAGTCTTTAAAATCCAATGTCTCGTTTACACTTGCAGCTCATCTCATTCACACAAGCCACATTTCCAGTGCTCAGTGGTCACATTTGGCTCCTGTGTTGGACAGCAAAGGCCTGGACAGCAGACAGTTCACTCAGCCCAAGACATCAACTTTCACTGAGTAAATGTCCATGAATTTATGGAAATGCTCTTAATTTTCCACAAATATTGATGGCTCTTACCTCTTGGATTTTTTCAGCAGGTCAGCTTCAGGGAAGGGAAGAGGAAAAGCACCAAGGTTTTCTGGGCACCTACTGTATGAACAAGAACTCACATCATCTCACTTTCCCCACAACAGACCTGTGAGGAAAGGAGATGATTCTGATTTTGCAGAAGAGAAAATCAAGGTTCAGGCAGGCCAAAGGCTTGCCAAGGTCACACAGTGAGTGATGGCAAGGCTGAGAAAGAAAGAAAGGCTTGGCCTCAGAGCCCTGGCACTTTCTCTTGTATTATCGTCGCTCCTCCGATACCACTGGGTAGCAGTGGTTCCCAAACCAGTGAGTGTCTGAATCACTGGGAGAGCTTATTATTAAAGCACTTGTCACTGGGCCCGACCCCCAGAGGTTCCAATTCAGCAATTCAGAGTGGGGCCTGAGTATCTGCACTTCCCCCAAGTTCCCAGGAAATGCTGATGCTACTGGTCCAGGGACCACACTTTAAGAACCCCTGCTGTTGGCCGGGCATGGTGGCTCACACCTGTAATCCCAGCACTTTGGGAGGCTGAGGCGGGCGGATCAAGAGGTCAGGAGATCGAGACCATCCTGGCGAACATGGTGAAACCCCGTTTCTACTAAAAATGCAAAAAATTAGCTGGGCGTGGTGGCGGGCGCCTGTAGTCCCAGCTACTTGGGAGGCTGAGGCAGGAGAATGGTGTGAACCCGGGAGGCAGAGCTTGCAGTGAGCCGAGATCGAGCCACTGCACTCCAGCCTGGGCGACTGAGCAAGACTCCGTCTCAAAAAAAAAGAAGAACCCCTGCTGTATAGACTGAATTTGATGCAATTAGTAGGAGTCTGTCTGTCTTAAGCTAATGATGATGCTTCCCTCGGCTGCCAGAAACCAAGCTTTGATTGATAAACCTGTCTATTGTTATTTCCTTAGTCAGCTAAAGATAGCTACCAAGTAGTATGGACTGGGATAGGTTCACTTGTTATGAACCTTTTTATTCCTTCTTAATTAATTATTAAACATAAGTATAGCACTTTATTGTAATAGGGAAGCATTCCCCTCTTCCCTCAGCTCTTGCAAGGAAGCAGAAATGATACATGTGGAAGTCTTGTATCATGTAAACATAGAGTAGTCTTTTCCAAAGTATACACACTTTGAAGTCATCACTATTTACTTTTGAAAAATTCATATGGCATCTTTTTAAAGAAGTGGCTACATCATCAAATATTTTCATGGTGTCATTTTTTTAAGCCAAGTGATAGTTATTGTGCATTCACCACAATTCAGAAAAACCCTGAGTCTAAAATTTAACTGATTGTATTTTAACCACCAATGCTATGCTCAAGAAGTGAGCAATTATTTGCCTTTCTACCTATCTGCAAGTTCCATCACATCTTGATTTATGACATGGCCTGAGGGCACTTTCAATCTTCCTAGCCATTGATCTCTAGCCCTTTCCATTCTTGCAAGGTAGGGGCCTTTCCATGCCTCTTATTTATTTTGAAAGTTTTCAACCCTCTCTTCTACCCCAACTCCCAAACCCTATCACATCGGAAGAAAAGCAACAGATTACTTTGTGCATGTCACGGAGCCCATAATATTCACAAAAGGACAGCAGACCCAGGTGTGCTAACAGGACAGGAGCAGGTCAAACTGATATCAGCATGAAAAGTGGAAAAGTCACCTTCATTAGAAGCTCCATCAGAAATATGGGAGCATTTGTGTGTTCAAAACTGCAAAGAGAGGCAGGCTGCATTTTTCCCACAGCCATATAATGACAAGATAATTGAAAGTGAAGTTAGGCTGCAGAAGCTGTCTAGGTCTCGTGACATCACTCACAGCCTATACTTTTCATAATAGATACTTGAAGCCTGTTTCTCCATCCAAATATGGATTGATTGATTTGGTGGGCTTTTTAAAATTTTTACAAATTCATCCTTGTAGCAGCACAAGGATGGAGTTTCTAAGAAGGGAAAGTGTTCGGTGTGGATGTATTTGAATAAATGAAAAAAAATCACAATAATCCAATATTACAAAGACATGTTTTGGGCAAAAACATTAGGAGGAAAAGCCACCAGTTCAGTAAGTCACAAAAAATACCTGCCATTTCTCAAAGCTTTCCCCTGTCGTTTGCCCTCAGTCGCCATGTTCTGCTCTGTACTCTGGTGCTGGTTTCAGAGGACCTGATGGAAGAAGGTTTGGGAAGGCTGGGGTAGAAAAAGGGAAAAACCAAAGATAAAAAGTAGATTCCTAGAGTTCTTTCTCTTTACCATACAGTTCATAAATGCAGAATCCCTTTATGTGATTTGACTCAGAAGCAAGTAGAACAGTCATAGAGTGAATTTCTTCAAATACATAGCCTGCCGGAATTTTCATTTCACTGCACCTTGTCACAAGCCTGAACTTCATCCTTACAACACAAAACCCATGCTTGGGATGAAAAAACACAGAATACCAAATTGCATTCCTTTTAATAGAAGTGCCAGCAAGCCATATTGGGAGGCAGCCGTTTGTCTCTAGAATATCACCAGGAGGAAGGTGAACAGATTTTTGCCAGACACCACCAAAGTATTTTCTAACCTAGTCACATTTCCTTGCTTATAGCACAGTGATTCTCAAAATTTCATGTGCCTATGAATCACCTCAGGATCTTGTTAAAATGCAGATTCTGATTCAGTAGATTCTGCATATCTAATAAGCTCCCAGTGATGCCAGTGTGTCACCTGAGCAGCAAGGACATAGAGGACTCTGTTTCGTGTCTAAAAACACTACCTGGCATGAGAGGGTTAACATCCAGGACCTGAGGCAAAGACATTTGCTGGAGTGGGAGGGGAAGATGGCAGATGTAGGTAGCAAGGAAGTAAAAGAAGGACTCAATTACAAGTGACAAGAGAAAGGAAAGTTGAACTCAGCATCTGGACAATAATGTGATAAATAACAGGTGATAGCTCAGGCAAGCAATAGCAATCTAGAATGTCATGACCAATGAAAGGGTGGTGTATGTAATGGAAAATCTCAAAAATTAGATAGCTGTGCAGGCAGGCAGATGAGAAATCTCTACTAAGTAGCAAATATCTGGCCATAGAACTAAATACGGAAGATGAGACCAAGGGCAGGAGGGGTAAGGCAACATGGATCCTGGCAAGGACAAGATGGTAGGGAACTGAGACGCAATTGAAACCAAGGGCCACAAGGCAAGGATTCATTCACCAAAAGTGAAACTTCAGAATGTGATGGAGCCCAGAGCTGTGAAGACTCGGCCCTAAAGAAGCTAATATTCAATATGCCTGATCTGTGTGCCAGGCACTGTTAGTTACAAAGGCCTTTGTAGTCATTATTTCACTCAATCCCCACAAATTTATATGGCAGGCATTTTGATTCCATTTTAAAGACGAAGTATCTAAGGTTTAGGAAGATTTCACATCTTGCCTAAAGGCCCTAGCTAATAACTCACAAAGCAAATAACTCACATTCTATGCTCTTTCCAAGACTCCACGCAGGCCTGGCAGCAAGCACATGGACAGAGGAGTCTGCATGCTTACCTAGGGCTCTGCAGTCTGCCCCAGAATCAAGGAAGGATGTGAGCGCCTTCATGGTGGGAAAAGTCTGAATTAAAGATGCAAAGACACAAAGGACAGGGCGCCAGACATTGTGTGACTGAGTAAGGACTTGTTGTTTACTGAGGCTATAATTCAGAACTGTGATGATGCCAAAAATATTCTAACCTCTTTGATAACTATTCTATAGTCATCTCATTTCACAGCGGAAGTACCCATGTCTTAAGCTCTGGGGCTTGTCAACAAGTAATTGGCACAAAAATCATGGAAAGAGGTCACAGTGTCCCAACCTTAGCCAGACCTTGTCTTTATTTCTTTGTGTTGGTCTCTGAGGTGGGAATCCCCAGACATCTCGTTCCAAGAAAACTAATGGCTGCCTTGCAGCTTATTCACGAGCCTGTCATTCACATTGATATATTAAGTACTGTGCCGTTACAATGAACAGGACTTGATTTCAGAAGAAAGAAGGCAAGTTAGAAATGCAGATTAATTCACTGAACTATATTGTTTTCCTAAACATGGCTTACTGCATGCTATCTGCTGCAAGTAGAGATCGCATTACTCAGACTCCCTGCAGTGCAGCCTCTGCATACCACTTAGCCTCCACAAGAGGCAGAGGCCATGCCCACAGTTGGTGAGAGTATGGGAGGGTGGAAGGAGGATAGCAGCAAATTGCTCAGTGGCTAGTTCTCAGCTTCACAGGTATCAAGAATCTTCCTGGTGTGGATCTTGACAAAAGCAGTGTGATTCTGTGGGAGCAGCTTCTTGCTTCCCCAGTTTCCTGGAAAGGGCAGTAACTTCCTCATTGGACCACTTCTGGAGGGTTGTTTGGGAGGTTACCCTGAAAGCTTGGCCTAGAGCCTGCTCCTCTCCCTTCCAGCAATTTTATGAGTACCCAATTCCTGCATTAATCCCTTTCTGTTTAAACTAGCTAAAGTGAATTCCGTTAACTAATCCAGAAGGAAATTTCCAATAAGGATACATGGAAATATCACCTAGAAATGGAAGAGTAAAGAAATCCAGGAATGCTCTTTGGCTCTTAATCAGTGTGTATGTGTGTGTCTCTCTCTTCAACATACTTCATTCTTTCTTCTCAGAAGCAGTACCCACTTTCTCTACCAATCAGCCTTTTATACAATGCATTTTGAATTTTCTTCTCTCTGGCACACACTTGTCCAGAAATGATGGACAGTCCTTTTTTTTTTTTTTTGTGACAGAGTCTCACTCTGTCGCCCAGGCTGGAGTGCAGTGGCACAATCTCAGTTCACTGCAACCTCTGCCCCCTGGGTTTTAGCAATTCTCCAACCTCAGCCTCCTGAGTAGCTGGGATTGCAGGCACCCGCCACCACACCTGGCTAATTTTTCTATATTTGTAGTAGTGATAGGGTTTTGCCATGTTGGTCAGGCTGGTCTCGAACTCTTGACCTCAGGTGATCCACCTGCCTTGGCCTCCCAAAGTGCTGGGATTACAGGCGTGATCCACCATGCCTGGCCTATGGACAGTCCTTTAATCTCAATCCCAGATTCCCATAGGAGAGAGTCTGATTGGCATAGCTTGAGCTAGGTGTCTACTGTGGTTCAATCAGCTATTATTTCAGTTACAAAAACCCTGTGATGTTTTTTAGTAACTTAATAATCCATATCTACACTTGCGGAAACTGAGCCTTATACAGTTTACATGACTTACCCCAAATCAGACAACTGTTAAGCAGACAATGCAAGATTTACATGCCTGTCTACTGATCTCAAATTCAACGCTCATTTCACTAGGCCATGACTGTGTTTTTAGTATTTATAACCATATATTTGAAGTGCTTTATGATTTACAATGTATTTTTATATCTTCTATCTCATTTGACCTTTCCAGTAGTCCTACTATTATTTCTGTCCCACTTTATTGGCAAGAAAATTGATGTTCACAGACGTTAGATGACTTGTTCAAGGTCTCACATTTCATTAGAGCTCATGCCAAAGTTTCAATCTCCATCTTCTCATTCTAAGAGGATTTTATGTTGGAGTGAGGGTTGGGGAAGCCAAAATGTAAATGGAGCTAAATTTCACAGAACATCAGATCTGATACATCAAAGTCACTTCTTATCCTGGGTTGTAAAAGAAGCAAACAAAAGCAAGTTTGTTGTTGATGAAGTGATTGGGGAAAATTTTGTTGGACTCTTACATTCTGATAAACCTAAATAGAAATGACAATTTGAGGGAAGAAAGACTCCTGTCTAGCTACAAGGAAAATGCTCCTCTACTCCCTTCTCAGCACAAAAGAAGAGGTTATGACTCTAGCAGGTTCCTAAGGAGCTGATAAAACACATCTGAAGTAAGAATAGATAACTTTCTTCAAGTTTAAAGATCAGCATGGACTGCAGAATACTTCTGGGCTCAGTATTTAGCCAAAGACCTTGCAATAGTGTCTTGCTAATCTATAAAGAGATACCTAAATGACCTTCCCATTTTAATATTCGTTGGAAATTATTTCTATTGGGGAGGGACAGTATTAGCATAACGGATTCATCCTTGCTTCTTGTCATCACTTTTAGAAGTCGTCGTGCTTTCCTTTCAACCTAACTTTTGCAAAGAAAGCCATTTCCCAAGAGAAATTACAAAGGCATTTTCTGCACCATCTTTAACTAATAGTTATTGAGCTTATACATGTACAAAGTGCAATACTGAAAGGGCAAAGGACCAAATTCTAACTTTCTGCAAGATACTCCATTATTTCTCCCGTGATGACCTTGTAGCAGCAGAGCAGAGCCCCATGATAGAGGCTCAATTATTGTAATTCTCTCCCAGCAGGGCTTTCAGTGGGCATTTCCACTCCCCACAGCTTATGTGCAATGCATATGTCTGATGACTGTAGCACAGTGATGGAAGTCCAGGCTCCACACACTTGTGCAGAAGTGTTCAGGACAAGTTCTGGCAATCCTTCATGGTCAACATCAAACCCATCCAACCTCCGCACTTCTGACTACTACTATGGAATAGTTTTAAAACTTCAGCATGTTCTTCCCTGTTTTGTAGTCAGCTCTCATAATTTGCTAAACCCTGCTGTATGACTTGTTTCAATATCTTTTGTGCTATATCATCATCTGTTCCTGAGTTGGCACAGAAATCCATAATGATGATATGGAATGATCCTAATTCTAAAGTAATTTCTATGAATGGTAATGTTGAGCTTTATTGGTATCTTGGCTTTCTAGAGAACAAAAGAAACTTTGGTGATATGGGAGATTATCTAGAGAACAATGAGTGGAATGATCAAAAACTAAATCGTATTGACTTGAGAGTCTGAATGCCATGGGACCAAGGCTTTGGTAGAGGCCAATATAAGGAGCACTATCTTTGACAAGGCTCTTACATCCTCCAAGAAATTCCAGCCACTAGGGGCATGAACCAATAACAAAGAGGATCTTTCACTTGGATTGTTTCAATTTATGCGATTTTCTCCACCTTGTATATTTTCTAATGATCTTAACTTTAAAACTAAAATACTTAATGGGTTAAATTTCACCTGGAAAACTATAATTGGCCCTCTCATTAGGATTCCATTTTACTGCCAAGCCCATGAAACATCTGGGGAAAAGGGGATAGAGCTTTTCATCTCCCTCCCCATCCATGAGGAAGCCCCTGAAAAAGAACCTCTGGGGTTCCTTGGCACACAGTTTGAAAACCATACGTCTAGTCTTGTGCAAGAAACTTCTGATTCTAGGACCCTCAGATGAGTGGCAGAAGGTTGACATCAAAGGACGAGAAAGAGAGCAAACATTCCTTTCTGCTTGCATTCTCTCCACCACCATTATTTTTCTTGTAATTTCCTATTCTCTTCAGTTTTTCTGCTCTATTATTTTGCCAAACTATGGCAAAGTTCAAATTTGATGGACACCAAACCCAAAACAGCTTAGCCTTGGTTTGCACACCAAATTCATGCATTTTGTTTCTATTATTATTATTTGCATTTAGCAGAGCTTATAATCATGAGAAACATTGTAATTTGCTTGTCTCTATCATAAGAAACTTCGATTTTCTTTTTAAAAAGTTGAAAGAATCACTGAATAGCTTCAAATTTTGAGTAAAGTTATCGTAAACATAATAAAAGTTAAAGTTCTGATTAAATGCAATAAGGTAGGACTTTCTAAAGAGTGACATTTCTCAAAGTAACCATCATCTACAGACTCTGTAATCTGCTGGGTTAGTGCCCTCGGTGGAAACTGTCAGGATCAGAGCAGCTCCGGGTAAGATGGAGCTGAGAGAGGCCATTTGGCCCTGCAATCAGGGAATGAGCTCTGAAAGACAGTGTGAATGCTAGAGGATCTACAAAACCAGAGGCGCAGATTGCTTCCATCTTGGAGAGGACCTAGAGAGAATATCTGAAAATTCAGGGAACCACCAGAGGAATCACCCCACCTCTGATATCATGTGATCCACAGAAGGCAATCTGCATCTCTCTGACTGGTATTTATATAGTCTCTGGGTAAAGTTTGCACTTCATTCCTCCAAAATGAGATGTAGGTACCCTGTGTACATTTTTCTTCTTTTATAAAAGTATTCATAGCTTCCTTTCTTATACTGCTTTGTATCTCAAAGTACTTTCCTTGAGCCTCTCCAAGTACAAACAATAATTAAACTCAACCTTGCAACTTCCTCAAGAGGTAGGGAGAAATTTTGTTGAAAAAGACGTGGAAGTTAGATAGATTAATCAAAGCATATTACCAAATCCACGGGTTGGCTTGAGAACAAAAGCCCAGAGTTCAATAGCTTCCAACTCCCTTTCTCAACAGTCACCCATCAGAGTTGGTTTCTGTTTCTTTTTCCCATTCCTAAGGTAATTTTTATTTACTTTATCTTCATGTGACTTGGACTTTAAGGAAATGATAGAACAAAGGAAATAAATGAGCCTTGTGATTTCATCTTTGCCTAAAAGCAAATATTTCCAGACTCTGTTTTCTATCCTCTCATCCTCATCACATGGTATCGCATTTGCTAATCCGTCAGTCTCTGAGATAATGACCCTTTCGGCAAAGAAAAAGAAGCTACTGACTTCTTCCCCATCAGCCTCCATGGAAAATACTCATGAAAGACTGAAGCAGATATCCAAACACTCTTGTGATTATTCTCATGAAAAAAAAGCAAGAACTTTGCCTCTTTGCCTCTGCCTTCCTTTCACTTACTGGAAATATCTCAGATTTATAGTTTTTATTTTCACATTCTATGTTGTTTGTAAGTACGGTGACCTGGTCAGTGGGTTGAGGGGGTCTGAGAAGTTGCTGGGAACACTTTTTCTTGCCTCAGTGAGAAAAAGTTGACACCAGAGGGCAACCTGTCATTGGCCTTTTGTGAACCGACGTCACTCCCATCTCCAGGGAGTGCAATCACCCTTGGCACAGCCACTTTTATTAATGGAATCAGCAGAATTGGGCTTGAGCCTGCCCTGTCACCCACACAGCTAGGGGTACTGTGTGACTAAGTAGTATGAGATGACAATGCAGGAAATTTCTAAGGACCCTTAGTGTCCCTTTGTCTTTTGTAGATGCTCCTCTTCCCAGCAGCAGAATCAAATCCCTGCTAGATATCCAGCTGGTTGTATTATTTCTATGACTGGCAGTTTTCAGACAATGAGAAATTGATCCAGCGAGCAAAATCCCTTGGCACAAAGGATCAGGTTGACTTTTATTTCCAAGAACAGAATACCACTCCCAGCATCCTCCTTTTAGATGACAACTTTGTTGCCACCTTCCATCAGAATGAAACAGCCCTCTCTCCAGATGGTCTATTCTGTTGCACTCTTTAATAAACAGAAATCCTTCATATAAGTGTTGATCAAAACATTCAGATACTTTCATATCCACATGCACACACAGCCACTGGATAGTATGAGCGAAATAAAATGGGGTGCCTGAACAAAACTTCTCTGAATACCAGCCTAGTCTTCCTGCAAGGTTCCATCAGCTGTTGACTGCAGATGCTATTCAGTAGTTAATCCAGAAACCAGATTTCCCTCTGCCATTGGGGAAAGAAATAGAGATGTAGCTATCATTTCAAACATCTCAGGAGTTTCTCATTAAATACTTACTTTTTCCATCTAATCAGTGCATACAACAGGGAACAAGCAACCTTCTGGCTTCACATTATCTATAGAAGCATAGTTTAACTGTGTTCAATCGCACTCTGCAAGTTTGAGCAGAGAGGCCTATGAGCAGCTGTTCTTACTGTCATTAAGAAGGGACCAGGAAGGGCAAATTTCAAAGACAAAAAGACATATTTCAGCAAAACATTAATGTCCATTTCTCTTTTGCCTTTCAAAGTACAAGGCATTCTCCTTAAACAGCCTAAAGCCCAAATTCTCAAGTTTAGGATTGTTAAAGAAAGTATACAACTATTAAGTTGAACCAGAGAAAATTGCCAACACTCAAACTTTTTGACCTATAAAAATAGCAATTTCTTTTTTTATTATTATTATACTTTAAGTTCTGGGGGGTACATGTGCAGAACATGCAGGTTTGTTACATAGGTATACACATGCCATGGTGGTTTGCTGCACCCATCAACCCGTCACCTACCTTAGGTATTTCTCCTAATGCCATCCATCCTTTAGCCCCCCATCCCCTGACAGGCCTGGATATGTGATGTTCCCTTCCCTATGTCCATGTGTTCTCATTGTTCAGCTCCCACTTATGAGTGAGAACATGCGGTGTTTGGTTTTCTGTTCTTGTGATAGTTTGCTGAGAATGATGGTTTCTACAATAGCAAAGACTTGGAACCAACCCAAATGTCCATCAGTGACAGACTGGATAAAAAAAATGTGGCACATATACACCATGGAATACCATGCAGCCATAAAGTAGGATGAGTTCGTGTCATTTGCAGGGACATGGATGAAGTTGAAAAAATAGCAATTTCATATGGTTCAATCTAACAGGAAAAAAATTAACATTTTATTTTTGACATACAAAATTTTACACCAAGACAATTACTTATAAACGATACAGGATTTTCTGAATTTATTTATTTAACATATCAAGGGCTAAGAAAAAGAGTTTCTCCCAAACCCCCATTTGCCTTTAAGGCTCAGCCAGAAAGCCAGAGTCAACCTGGTATGAGATATTCTGGAACTGCAATACACTGTATCTCTTACAGAGTTATCAAGGAAGGTTGCACAGTTACCTCAGGAGACTTAAAGGAAAAAGGTAGATCACTTCCTCTGAATGCCGTGGAGGGGTGTATTATATGACCCTAAACAGAAGACAAGTGTAGCATATGAGCAACTAAAAATTCTAAGGCTCTAAGAGGCTGACACTCATTTTGAGTTTGGAGTGCAGGGAGCCAAAGAAGTGGAACAACAAACAGAAACAGGTTCTATAAAACATAACTGAGTGACTTGCCTGCTCATTGTCTCAATAAAGAGAAGGTAAAAGATTGCAGAAATATACCATTAACACTGGCATTTACATAGGAGAGCTTTCGCTGAGAATATCCAAATAATTTTTTATGTACACCCAAATTCTAGACTTAAATACTCACTTATTAAGCTTCGTCCCATTCTCAGAAGACTGGAAGAGCAGAGATTGGAATGTCACACAGGACCTCTCTGGGAATGGTGAATATCTAACACTCATCCAATTATCCCCTCCCACACCCATTGTGGACATCATTAATCAATCCTGGCACTCTTCCACCAAAGCCAAAAGGAAATCTCAGAATCCTCCTCAACACAGATTCCAGGCAGCCACTACCAAGTCATCTGAAGCAAAACCAGAGATGAAGCCTATTTTCCATAGCCTCATAACCCCTGTAAGTTCTCCTTCTGTGTTTTTGGTAACTCAGTTATCTCATCCTTGATGATCTCTCCTCACCCTTGCAACTTGCATATCATACCCCACCGCACCCCCACCATCCCCTATAGCATGTCAGTTTTTTAAGTATGGGGATATTCATTCTGCTCATTGATGAATCCCCCCAAACCCCTAGAACGGTGCTCAGCACAGGGTTGGAGCTCAACAAATATTTATGGATGAAGGAAACTCTGTTCAGTCTTTTCAGGGGCAGCTCACTCAACACCGCTGGAATGAGCCCTTCCCAGCCCTTCCAGTTCTTTCTCCTCTTCACAAAGCCACACAGTATGGGCAGCTTCTTACCACACTTACCACACACTGCCGGTAGAACCCCCAACAAATCAGTGTTTGTTCAATTAAATTAGCATAAGAACAGACACCTGACTAAATAATTAAAATAATCTTACCTCCCAGGTGTATGGCACTTTCACTTTTTCAGATATGTGTTTCATTTCATTTCATTCAGCCCCATAAGTCGAACAGGACAGGAATTATCTCCATTTTGTAGGTGACAGAACAAGGGAACAGAGGTGATTTTCTCATGATTTGTTCGTGTCAGAAGCAGCACCTGTCTGCTCAGGGCTCAGGGCTCTTTTTACTGGAAAATGCTGCCATTTCATACATTATTTGCTTGAGTTGAGAATATAGCCATATTCTCCAGTTCTATAGGTTTTTGGAAATATATACTAATTATATTATTGTGGTTATAAATTATATTTTGAGTATTTCACAGGGTATTTTTAAAGAAAACTTTGATTTTACAGTCCAATGAATATTGATGTTTTAGCTCTATTTTGTAGTTGCTAATAAATACTGCTCACACCACTCATAATCTTCATTCCTGTGTGATTTGTTTACTACCCTCTCCAGTGAAAATAAGACACTGTAGGCTCTTTCTCCTTAAGCCTAGAAGTTACCCTTAGTTTTATTTTCAATACTTACTAATTTTTCTTTTGCCTCTTTTTTTTTTTTTTTTTTTTTTTTTTTTTTTTTTGAGACAGTTTCGCTCTGTCGCCAGGCTGAGTGTGGTGGTGTGATCTCAGCTCACTGCAACCTCTGCCTCCCGGGTTCAAGCGATTCTCCTGCCTCAGCCTCCCAAGCAGCTGGACTATAAGTGTGAGCCACCACGCCCAGCTAATTTTTGTATTTTTAGTAGAGAAGGACTTTCACCATGTTGGCAAGGATGGTCTCTATCTCTTGACCTCGTGATCGCCCTCCTCGGCCTCCCGAAGTGCTGGGATTACAGGCATGAGCCATAAGGCCTGGCCCTTTTGCCTCATTTTTAATATCTGTGCTGGCCAATCATAACTTCATTTGAGCCTATAAATAACTGCTTATATTCATGGTATTTCCACATCTATTATTATTCTTATTCTCCCAACCCAGAGGGATAGAACAAATGTTGTTACCTCCATTTGACAAATGAGAAAAATGAGGTGCAAAGAGAGGAAGTGACTTGCCAAAAACCATTTAATTAGTTAATGGCTCAGTGATTATTAGAACCCAATTGTTTTCATCTCAGGTCCTGCTCTCTTTCTGCTCAAGCCTAATAGCCTTTGTGTAAGCTGTCCTGTAGCCATGCAGCCCCCAGGGTGTGCTCCGACCATGGGCTCCCACGACCTCCTCCACCAGCCCTACAAGGACACTGGATCCTACACAGCAGTCACAGCAGTGCCCTTTCTTATCCTGATGCCACCCAGCTCAGTCCTCACCAGGAAAGGGCGGGCTGCGCTAGACTGCACTGCTGCCCTGCAAAGTGAATGGAAACATCACACAGAGATAAAGAAGAACGCAGAAATCTCATTCCCCTGCTGCCTCGAGGTAGACAAGAAAGCATTCTCAGCTCCTGCCTCTGAGAGTGGGTTCACCTCCAGAATATAAATGCCAGCCTCCATCCTGTGACGTATCCTACTCTCGAGGCAGGCAAACTGCACGCTCAATGGGGAAGACACATGACTCAGGCTTCAATCCTTCAATCAGATAAATTTTTAATTCAAGTTCTGTGCAATTTGGCTAACATTAACTTTATTGGGTAATTACCTTATTCGGAGTGCTGTTAACCGCGCTGTCGACAAGAATGTCAGCTTGCTACAAGAGATGTGCTTGCTGACAGCAACACAAAGAGAAGCTGAGGCAGGTTTTTCTTTTAACCTATTTATTAAAATTTTATGAGTAAGTCATTTTCTCCCTGGTGGGCTTCCCCTTGTAGTATTTATGGGATCGCAGCTGCCTGAATGTAAATGCAGTGGCCCAGCCTCGCTGTCATCCATATTAGCTGCCTCTGAGCCAGAGAAGTCCCCTGGTGGGGGTCTTCTCACCCACCCAGAACCTGACAGGGCAGTGAGAAGCCACTGGCTGGACTTCACCCCCCATCCTGGCAAGCTAACCAAGGACAGGCAGTGTGCCTCTGGGGGTGGGCCCGGTGCGTTCTGCTCAGAGATGGAGGAAGGACTTCCCGTGCCCGGTTACAGTCAGGTCTGATTATCCATATTCGTAATGGGGAAGTAATGACCTCATTTGGGAAGCAGTGTTCCCAAAAAGGCAGTGGTATTAGCATGAGGCCCTGATGATCCTCCACAGTTGAGCAAATGTGCTCTCTAGTTGGCTAAATTTGAGAAATGCTATGCATCCTTTACTCCCCTCGTGGAGAAGCATAGAGATTTTGAGAACTATCCCTTGTGTTATGGGTTGAATTGCATCCCCTAAAATTCATATGTTGAAGTTTTAACCCCAGTATCTCAGAATCTGTCCCTTCTCTGGAAATAGGGTTGTTGCATATGAAATTAGTTAAGATGCAGTCACATTGCAGTAGGGTAGGCCCCTGTCCCAGTCCTTATAAAGAGAAGAAACCTGGACAGAGACTCCCACGTAGGGAGAATGCCATGTGAAGATGAAGGTGGAGATCGGGAGACTCATTCACAAGCCAAGGAACACCAAAGATTGCCAGCAAACCACCAGAGGTAGGGGAGAGGCCTGGGACCAATGCTCCCTTGCAGCCCTAAAGAGGAACCAACCCTGCCAACACCTTGATCCTTGGCTTCTAACGTCCAGAACTGTGAGACGATACATTCCTATTGTTTACGCCACCCGGGTTGTAGTACTTTGTTACAATAGCCCTAGAGACCAATACAAAGGGTAGGACAACTTCCCTGTAGTCACACATCTAGCTAATGTAAAGCTAGGAAGAGAATTCAGGCCTCCTAGCCTTTTGAAACAGTGCTCTGCCCACTAAATAGTTCTAATCATGCTCAATGTTCATTCCTCAGCTTCAAATCCCGTTTGGAATCTGGCAAAGAAATAGGGATGGGAAGAGAGAAAGGTGGCAGAAGGAAAGGAGAAGGGACAGGAAGAAAGTGCTGCTTCCTCTTTTCTCTTCTTTTTCTTACAGGGCCCTCATTAATGAAATTAAAATGATATTCATAATAATGGCTAAATTTGTCTGACACTCGGTCTGTTCCAGGCACGGTTCTAAGCCTTCTACATATATTACATAACCCTAGCAATGACTTAGATACTGCTAGTGTCCTCAACTCGCAGTACAGATGAAGAAACTAAGGCAAGAGATTTTTAGATAACTCCTTCATTGTCACTCAGCTAACAAACAACGGGGTTCAAATTTGGCCCCAGGCAGCCAGTCTCCAGAACCCAATTATCACCACTTGGCTGTACACGTTCATTCCGGTAATACAGAGAGAAAGGATCTTTGCAACATAAGGTCAAACACAGCCTTTAGCTTTTCTAGTGGTTAAATCTCAGTAAAGCTTCTAAACAAAAGCTTATCACTGTGTTCCACTGTTTTTCTAGAACTTGGGCTTTTTTAGAAAAAGAGCGCTTTGATGACATATGCTGGGTGTCAAGATATGGTCCATTTTATTCAAGTACTGTATTTTTATATATTCAGTTCTTTCTGATCATGTTCCTGTTATGGAGTTTTGCTCTGAGAATCTCTGTTTGCAGTATAAGGAGCATGCTGGATTAAAGGCCTCATTCATGAAGGAGGCAAAATATATGAGTTTTAGCATCTTTATACATTAGAGCAGAACCGTACACTGTAAATTTTCCACTTCTCCTGCCTCCTTGATGCAAGGCAAGCTGAGCCATCAACACTGGTCTTACAGTTACAGCAAATCGCTGGCTTTTCTGGAACAGGTTTGAATTCGAAGATCCTGCACCATTGTCAATACATGCCAGAGTTTGAATCACACCAAGTTTCAAAAATACGATAACCCTAATACAGTATGTGTTTGACAATTAAATATAGCTGGCAAGGCATGGTGGCTCATGCCTGTAATTCCAGCACTTTGGGAGGCCAAGGCAGGTGGGTCACTTGAGGTCAGGAGTTCAAGACCAGCCTGGTCAACATGGTGAAACCCCGTCTCTACTAAAAATACAAAAAAAATTCACCAGGCATTGTGGCAGGCGCCTGTAATTCCAATTACTCGGGAGGCTGAGGAAGGAAAATAACTTAAACCCAAGAGGCAAAGGTTGCTGTGAGCCAAGATCACGCCACTGCACTCTAGCCTGGGCAACAGAGTGAGACCCTGTTTCAATCAATCAATCAATACAGCTACTAATTTTTATAGTCTATTAATCAAACTATATTTCCAAGGAAGCCTTAGCTTTCTCTTAATGTTAATCATTTAAGCCCAAATACCAACATTTTTGTACAAATTTTTTTTCATTTACCTGCCAGGTGTGTGAAAATTAGGGGCCAGATGGAGAAACATTATAGAGAATATGGAAATCATTTGTAGGAGCTTAAAAATACCCTCTCATGCCAGACTGAAGAATATGATTTAAAACCTCAAAGATTCTTTGCTTGCCCTAAAGCAAGCAGCCACTGCAATAATTTAACTGGAACCTTTTATTACATTAGTCACTAACTTTAAAAATGCAAATCTTCTGAATATAGCCAACAACTAACAATCTTTCTTCCTGTCTGAAAGGCTTATTCTTTAAGCTTTCTTCTTCTAGGTTCTCTGGGAATTCTTTTTGTCTTTTTTTTCCAGCTTATCAGAACATAAAAAATGCATGCTCACATTCTTCTTAAGTCTTGATTTTCCACATGTACTCTCTAAAATACATCTGATTTGTATCAGAATCTTGGAATGCATTGTTTAAAAGGAAAGAAGAACCTAATTCCAAACATATCCTATCTTTGTATTTTCTAGTTTGGGTTTAACATGTAAACTGGTTGGTACCAGACTAAAGCCAAAGAATGGTATAACTCCAGTGGGTTTTAATCTGAATGTATCCTAAGAACACTGAAGCTTCATTGTGGTGAACATCATAGATACAAAGGACTAGGAAGCAAGTCACTCTGTGAGCCCAGAGTCATCCAGGCTCCAACTGAAATTATATGCCCCCACTGATAAGAAAAATGTATTTAGAAATACAACACTTTGGCCTATTGCCAAATACAGCAATTTCTAGAAACCACACCCACAATCCAGATGCTACCAAGGCACCCATGGGCAGCTCCCCATCCCCACCTGCATACAGCCCTATTCCTCAGGCTTTCCTCTCAAGCTCTAAGGAAGACACACTATCTGAAACACCCCAAAATTGTAGTCGAGGCACCAGAATCGCTCCCTCCACACCCAGCTTCTCCTTCTTTTACCAGTGGTTCTCACATCAGAATCACCTGAAGGCTTGGAAACCTCCACCTCCACTGGGCCCTGCTCCCAGAGTTTCTGCTTCTGCAGGTCTGGAGGTGAGGCCCAAGGATGTGCTTTTCTAACACATTCCTGGCAGATTCACATCTGCTGGTCCCAGGACCATACTTTGAGAACCTCTGATTTTAAACAAACAAGAAGGTGCCATTCTAATGCCCAAAGCATTCATACTGGTATGTAGATGTTCAGTTTTCACTGCAACAGTTCTCCTGTATTTGGTTTCCTATTTTACAACACGTAGGATGTGAGGATTCAGATTTCAGGGCTGGGCTACTGTATTTGTTGAGTAACAAACTCCACGTTGTAAAAAACAGTAATGCGCTTTTACAACAGGGGAGCAAACGTACCTACTTGTGGCTGAAAACCCTTCACCCTTGATTCAACTGCAGAAAGTTTCACTTGAGAACTAAAATGGGGCTTGATTTAGTAAACTCTCTCCTGATACCAGCTCACTCAAAAGGAGCAAGATGGTCCAGCGTCATCTGGAGGGCACAGTCCTATCTGGCTCTAAGTAAGTGTTGTAACCTCTGGGAGCCTCAGGATGCCTGGAACACAGGAAAGAGATGCAGGGAGCAAAAGTATAGCCCATAGATTATTATGTGGCCTTGGAGATTATGTGGCCTTGGGAGAAAGAAGTCACCTCTCTTGTCTTCATTTTCTGCCTTGAAATTTGGAAATATTATGATCTTATCCTTCCAACAACTTCTCAAAGGGCAGTGTTTCCAGTATGGTTTTTGATGGGCCCCTGCACCTTCTATGATAGGTTTGAGCCCTTGTGCTTAAGTGCTTGGTGTTTTACTTCCCAGGGCTCCTAGAAAAAGGATTCAAGAGGTTCCCAGGGAATAATAATAAGCCCTGAAATCATTTGGGAGACGCCTCGCTGTGGCCCCACCAGCCCTGACTCTGATGCTGCCAGGGTACCCAGCTCTCAGGCAATGCTGTCAGCCCAGAGTCTGATGGGACTAAGGAGCCACAGGGCTACTCCTAGGGATGCCTTTTGGTTGCTATGTCTGCAGTTTCTTATTTCCCTTTGCAGTTAGAATTCCCTTGGCCTGATCCAAATCCCCAAAGGCAACTTTCCCAGAAATCCCCAGTGCCTGATTGCCAGCACTTCAGAGAATATCATTTGTCTTAATTACTCTGAAGAAAACCGTGGAGACCATTTCACTATCCTCTCTGGCTGTACAGTGCTCAGTTCAGTTGCCATTGATGAACTTCTTTTTTTTTCCCCCTCCTTCCCTTTCTGAGTGACTCACCTGAAGATAGAGTTTGAATGGAAACACAGCAGGAACCATGTCCTTTTGAGAAATTCCTCCAAGTGGCATGAAAAAGGAGTGTGGGGATCCCTTGTAATTTAAGTAAATCATTCAGGCAGCCTTACTTCACCAGTTTCTTATTGGTCTGTGCAAGATTTTATGTCTAGGAGAGACATCTGGGATGTATTGAACCTGTTCTCCTTCCCCAAACAGTGCTAACCTAATCTGGGCTCAGCATCCTGGAATGAGAGCCCTGCTTTGGAAGAAGAAGTAAACCCAGGTCCTAAAAGTGTGGACCTATAGGTGCTATGACCAGGGAACTCCTAAGTCCCAAATCCTTCTCATCATATCTTTTATATGCTTTTAGAAACCAGAAGATTGAGTGTGATTTAGATTTGTCATTGCTGTGGGCTCTCAATGGTCCCCAACCTCCTTGAGTCCATTAATACCTATTCCTGCTGTGCAGAAGCTTGATCTCCCACAACCTTGTGCAGAGGTGGTGACCCTACCCACCTCGGTCTCACTTGTCCAGAATCAGTTGACTATCAGAATGGCTGAGTCACATGGAGTTCAGATCCTGTGCCTAGTGCCGAAAGTGGGGAGTCAGGAACACACCAGCCACAGACTTGACCACTCCAGAGACTTATCCAAGAGGCATCCTGAGCTCCACAGACTCCCATGGAAGGAATGATTATCTTTATTCCCAAGTGGAATTAAAATCCTTCACTTTGTGTTTCTCCAGTTTTCCAGTAACCATGTGTACCTGCAGGAACTTCCTGAGCCCACTAACATCCACTGCATCTCCCACACACACCTCCTCCTACTTAGGCCAACCTATCACCTTCTGCTCTAGGGCTCACTTTCCCCTCCCACTATCATCCACCCCTTCTCCATCTGTGGAGCTGTTGGGCAGAGGCCCTCGCAGTGCAGCAGGTGGGTGCCCCGGCTCTGGACCAGGCTGCCTCAGTTAAAATCCAGGCTGCAACACTTACACACTGTCATAGTCAGCAACCATTCTGTGTTTTGGCATCCTCTTCTCTAAAATGGAGATAATGATAACAGAGCTAATGTCAGAGAGATGTCAGAAGGGTTCAATTAAACAGAATTATTTTATGTGGAGTAGTTGCCATAATGCCTGGCTAAATAAATGGGAGCCATTATTATTCTCCAAGACCAAATTCAAATGCCACAGGTACTCTTTAGGATCTCTTCCTTCCCTCCTTTCTCCCTGGACATAAGCCTTCAATAGCCATTATCACATGTATTATAACCACAGGTAGCTTCATGATGCAGAGCACACCCCTGCAGCCTGACTAACTGCAAGACTTGACCCTGCCACTTAATAGCTGTGTGATCTCTATGCCTTAGTTTCTTTTTCTATTGAATGGGATTAATAATAGTACTCACCTCATAGGGTGGTAATGAGGATTAAGCAGTTCATATGTGTAAAGCATGTCAGCAGTATGTGATGCACAGGAAGCATCCCATAACATAATCACTCTCATCATTGAGTATTCACTTGTCTGTCTCTCTCACTAGACTTCAAGCTCCTGAGGGCAGGGAAATGACTTATTATTTTTGTATCTTCCATAACCAAAATATAGTTTGGAAAACTGAAGAAACACAGAGTGAAGGGTTTTAATTCCATTTGGGAATCAAGATAATTATTCCCTCCATGGGAGTCTGTGGCGCTCAGGATGCCTCTTGGGTAACTCCCTGGAGTGGTCAAGTCTGTGGCTGGTGTGTTTCCCCTCTCCCTGCACCAGGCACAGGATCTGAACTCCATGTGACTCAGCCATTCTGATAGTCAACTGATTCTGTATGAGTGACCTCTGCACAAGGTTGTGGGAGATCAGGCTCCTGGACTTCCGATCTCTGGTGTTTGTTTCCTTGCTTTCTTCCTTTCTCCATGAACACTGATTCAACACTAATATGTGCTGGCCGCTGCCAAACTCGATAGAACATGCAGCAGGTCTGACTCGACCACAATCCATAGTCTTCTTATCAGAGCTGTGGCTGATCTGTAAGACTCCGTTGCTGGAGCAGTTTCATGGCTAAAGCCCTAGCCGGAACTCTTCTAAACAGTATAAATTCATGAGGTTTTTTAAAAGTAAACTTTAATCTATGTGATGGCTTGTAATATGCCTGTAAGTGAAGGAAGGAAGTTTGAATTTTACAAGTATATGACCAGAGAGACGATCATTTACAAAAGGCAACCAAGAGGAACTCCCTTCATCCACAAGCTTGCTAAACACCAGCCCTTGGCCCCCAGTGGCCCCTCCTCTTGTGCAGATCTGCACAGATGTGGTTTTGTCTACAGGCAGAGCTCCCTCATCCACAAGGATAGGGCCCTACCCCACATACTAGTGGCCACTTCCCACTAGTGAGTGAGGTCTAGTGCAGAAGCTTCATGGGAACCAAGAATCCTTGAAAGAAAGGGAGCCAGAGCAGAGACCCCGACAGGATTCCCAGTCCCACTCCCAGCAAGTCCCTGACACCTCCATTCTTTGGTAAGCATATGCTTACCAAAGGAGGAGTCCTTACCTCCTCCCTAAACTTTCCCTCTGCCTCCTTACCTTAACTAAAATCCACACCTGCCCTGAAGACCTCACTTCTCTAGCCCTGCCCAGAGGACTCAGCTCCTTCTCCCACAGCTTTGTAAGGCGGCGGTGACAGTATACTTCTTGGTCTCTAGTGCTGCTTCCAGAGCATATCCTGGCACCCTGCCACCTTAAAAACAATGGGGGAAAAGGTTCCTTTGAGATTCATGTCACCAGGCTGCCTCTCTCACAACCTCTCCTCATCACTGTCACTTACAACCGTCCACCCCTGCTCGCTTTCTAAACACTTTGACAGCTGGTCCCCAGTCTTCCTCTACTCTCAAGCCCTGCCACCTTTTCAGACACCTCTTTTGTCCACATCAGTGACCATCCACATGAATGAAACCTCTCAGTTTTTTTATTTCCTCAATTTCAATGCCTTCTTCTCCACGCAAGCCACGTCCTACGGACCCCAGACTCTGCCGTTACTTACCACCTCTGAAAAACCAAAACTGGATATCCATTCTCTGTCCTTCAACCTGATCAATACCTTGATCCCTCAGACTTGACTTTCTTCCCTTGTCATCACTCCATTTCTGACCAGTGTGCCCTCACTTCAACCCTTTCTTTTCCAACATCCTCAATTCCTTTGCCATGTGCCTTGTTGGAGTCCATCAGGATGCCAACCCCAGGTTAATCCAACTCTCTATCCTCTTTGAGTCTACACCTGGACTGTTAAGGAATATCAGAGGGAAAAAAAAAATCACATAACCACAGAAATAGGTACCATTCCCAAGGATATAATTTTTCTTTGTTTCTCTGCTTGGTCCCCTACTGTCCCACCCAGTGGCTATTTCAGGTCTTGTTTCTTCTCCTAAAAGTCCTATCTCAACAACTCCCCGACCAGTCAGTGCACAACCTTGCTTCCTATTTCACAGGAGAAATAAGCACCATCAGATAAAGTAGCCCATCACCTTATAGCTGCTACACAATTACATATTTATCTTCCTCTATCTCATCATTTTTCCCATCTCTCCTGTCACAGTGGAAGAGGGGTCCCTCCTTCTGTATCAGCCAAATTCCTCTGCTTGCACACTAAGACACATCCCGTCTGCTTTCTGCAGAATACTTACTGTATGTGTTTGCCTAGTGCCTCTCTTCACCCTCGCCTGCATTGTGTATTTTTCCCATCATCACTGAAACATGCTCGTCTACTAACTGTAAAATAAAAACCTTTTCTCAACCCACATCTACCTTTTTTCTTCATCATGAAGCTCCTTGACAGAGTCACTTTCCCCTTCCGCCTCTACCTTCTCATTGCAAACGGTCTTCTGAACTTATCAGACTTTCTCCAGTGTCACCATGACATCTGTGCCATTAACACCAAAGGACACAGTTCAGTCCTTATACTTTTCTACTTTTCAGCAGAATTTGACATTGGCATATCCCCGTAAGTCTGCTCCTTCCTACTTGAAGTACTCCTTTCTTTTGGCTTCCATGACACCACACTCTCCTTGTTTTCCTCCTTACCACTTATTTTGCTTTGAAGGCCTTGCTTCCTCAGTCTGCCACTTAAATATTCATGTTCTTTGTGACTTATTAATGAAAATTGTTCCAGTTATCTATTATCATAGAGCAAACTACCCCAAAACTTAATTACTTAAAACAGTAACTGTTCTATTGTGCTTATAATATCATGGCCCAGGAATTCAGGCAGGACTCTACAGGGCAATTCTTCTGCTCCACATGGCATCATACATGGTATTCAGCTAATGACTGGGCTGGGCTGGAGGTTCTAAGATGGCTTCACTCACATGCCTAGCACCTTGGTAGTGGTAACCAGAAAATTGGATTCCATTCCTTTCCATGCAGCCTCAGGACTTCTCCACATGGTCTCTTCAGCAAAGGTGTCAATCTTCTTACAATGCAGTTTAGCAATTGAAGAACAAGTGCTCCAAGAGAAAGGAAAAGAAGCTAGGAGTCTCTTAGAGGTTGAGCCTGCAATCTGACACATTAATTACTTCCACCTTATTCCATTGATCAACTAGTCATAAGCTCATTCGGATTCAAGGGGAGTAAATATAGACCCCAACTCTGAGTAAGAGGAAGGGACCAAGAATTTGTCCTCTGCAACAACCTTCTTCTCTTCAACAAAAAGACACTTTCTTCATGGTCACCACCATCTTTCTCCTGGCTTACTGCAATGCCTTCCTAACTGGTCTCCTGCTCCCATGTGTGTGCATTCTGTTATCCACAGTGAAGCCAGAACAACCTTTCTGTAATGCATATCACATCATAGCATATCATTCTCCTGACTGAACCACTTTAACAGCTTCCCATCACCTTTAGGGGGAAGCCAAAACTCCTTAGCATAGCCAACTAGGTCCTTTGTGATTTGTCTCTTGCTGATACCTCCACCTTCACTTCTCACCACATCTTTCTTATACTCTACACTCTACAATATTGATGTCCACAAGCATGCCATGCTTTCACTTATCTCCAAGCCTTTGCACATTCTGTTCCCTTTGTAGTAATCTTCTATGCAACAACCCCCATTTCCCTCCCACTTCCCGTGGATGAACACAAGTGCGCACACACACACACACACACACACACACACACACGGTCTTCTTTTATCCCTCCTTCAGATCTTGGCTTAAAAAAATGGTTCTCAAATCACTTGTGCAATTCCACAACAGGCATCAGCATCAACTGGGAACTTGTTCGAAATGCAAATTCTCAGGCCCAGCTTCAGACTAAGGCAATCAGAAATGCTAGATTTGGGAACCAGAAATCACTATTTTAACAACCCCACAAGGTGCTTCTGGTGTACACTGAAGTCAGAATCACTGGCTTAAACAGCATTTCCTCCAGGAAACTTTCTTTAACTTAACTCTTTACCCAACAAGGAATAGGGACCTCTCCTGTGTGTTTCCACAGTTCCCCATCCTTATCCTGACCATAACCCTTCTCACAGTGTAGTACAAATGCCTACATACTTGTTTAACCCCAGTGGGCTCTCTCTTAGTTCCCACAGGCAGAGACTATATCTTACTGACTGCTGAATCCCCAACATCTACATAATGCCTGTCATGTTAGTAGCTCAATAAGAAGTGTTGAAGCCAAGATTCAAATCCAAGTGTACATCACTATCTTCTAGAGCGGTAGACTGCAAACACCAAAAATAAGAAATGTAATGCACTGAAGACATTTGGGATCGGGCTTCAAATAAATGCTTTGATCCTTGCATAATAGAAGTGAGATTCTGAGCAGGTACGGTATACCTAACTACAAAAGATGGTAATAAAACCCCAAAGATATACACTGTTAAATCTACCTAAAGCCATGAAAATAAACTACCTGACTCTAGCCCTGAAGTCAGATAAACCAAGCTCATCATCTTCCCATTTCTGCCCAACCAGTTCCTCCATTGCTTGTATTTTAGCACACTATGTTTACTGGAGTTTCTAAAATACCACTAAATCTTTGGAAATTTGGTAGAAAAGAAGAATCTGGGTCATGCAACTGTGAAATCTAAATAAGATGTAATTAACATGTCCATCAACTTTCACAGAAGTGATGCTAGTTTGCAAACTATTCATTAATTCTGCACAATAACAGCAACCGGGTACAATGCAGACACCAAGCTGAGGATGAGAGGCTCAATGTAGTGCCAACCCAGAGTGCTGCTGGTGATGTGTAAGAATCAACTGCTTCTATTTTCTGCACGGAGAGCTATGACTATTTAAGAATTTGGGGCTGGAATTGCCAAAGAGTGGTAGTATAATCACTGACTCTCAATCTTTAAATGTAACCTTGTTGATTTACAAAATACTCTCCAAATTATGAAAAACATTTCATAAATTACTTGGGAATTTGGGGGAATGAGCTCTTCTCAACAGAAATAAAACATCAAAATAGCTACATCTGAAAATCAGGAAAGAACTGAATTCAAGTCCCAGATCCCAACCAGCAGTGTGGCCTACTTAGCATTTCTGGACCTCGCCTGCAAAATGTGGTAATAATATCTCTTCAGAATGTTGTTTTGAGGATTAAACAAAATAATGCACATACTCTGCTCAGCACACAGCTAATATGCCAAATAGCTATTATTTCTATTCTTTCCAGACAGAATTAGATAATGATGTCAAAAACCAAGTAGACTATGATAAACAGCACAGCGATTCCTCAAAATATTAAAAATAGAATTACCATGTAATCCAGCAATCCCACTTGTGGATACATATCCAAAAGAATTCAAAGCAAGATCTCAAAGAGATATATGTACACCCATGTTCCCTGCAGCTTTATATTCACAACAGCCAGGAAATAGAAGCAACCTAAATGTCCATTGACAGATGAATGAATAAACAAAATGTCATATGGCTTTAATGTCATATGCTGCCACATGAAAGAATCTTGACAATATTGTGCTATGTGAAATAAGTCAGTCATAAAAAGACAAGCCCTGTAAGATCCCACTTATATGAGGGATCTAAAGTTGTCAAACTCGTGGAAGTAGAAAGTAGAATGATGATTGTCAAGGGCAGGGAAGGGGAAATGGGGAGCCATTGCTTAACAGATCTAGAGTTTCAGTTTTACAAGATGAAAAAGTTCTGGAAATCCATTGCACAGCAATGTGAATATAATTAATGTTGTGGAAGTATATACTTAAAAATGATTACAATGGTAAATTTTAGGCTATGTGATTTTTTATCATCACTGAAAAATAGTTCTTAATTTTTTTAAAAAAAAAGTGAACCTGCTTGCCTCCCTTTGTTTCTTCTAATAATGTGTGTTCCCATCTCCCTTGCCACTCTGTCTCAGTACCCTGCATTCCCTTCCCCTCTTCTCTCACCTGCCCTTTGGTTGTTGAGATTCATCAGGGCTCCATCCTTGGCCATCCTGTATTCACACTCCCAAGGACTTCAGCCACTTCTCCAGCTTTGCCAGCCATCTCCGTACATGTAGATGACTGTTGTTCACTGCTCTACTTCCAGTCTCCAAAATAGAGCCTAGAGCTTAGCAGGCACTCAATAAACCTCTGCTAAGTAAGTGAATATCTAGAACTCTAGCCCCAACCCAACTCGAAGCTTCAAGAGCCTTATTTCCGACTACTTTCTGAACACCTCCAGCTGACTGTCCCAAAGTTCCCTCAAATTCAACATGTCCAAAATTTAATTTACTTAAGTTCTCCGATGGGAATAAAAAGCCTTCTCCTCTTGATCTTGGTTAATATTGCCCTCAATATTCTCCCAACCTGCTTTCACTGGCTGTCCAAACCCTGTGGATCTTAACCTAGAAATGTCTTGAGGCTCTGGTCACTTCTCTCCCTCCCAAGGCCTCATGATTTCTCAACTGCTTTCTCCTTACCTCTGTTTGCTCCTCCAAGAAGTTCATTGTCCACACTAGTGTTAGATTTTTCCTTCTGAAGGGAAAATTTCATTATGCAGCTTTACTGCTCAAACCTTGACCACACTGGTACGATCATAGGCCCCTATCTCCTACAGTTAATTCCATAAGCATTGTTTGGGCCTACAAATCTCCTGTATTCTGGCCCCCATTGGTTCCATCAGTTCTTCCTCCCTGAACCCCCAAATTTGCCAAATTGCAAACACACTTGTCCTCTGCACAATGCCCTTCTGTACCTCCATGTACACTGTGTCCATGTCAGACCCTCCGTGTGGAAAGACCATCCACTATTCCCAACCTTCCCTTCCTAGAAGCAATTGGTGTCTCATGAATAATGAATAAACACTTACCAATGAATAAACACTTACCACACAGCTATGACCGTTTCATCTTTAAAAAATTCCCTCCTCAGCACAGTGGTGCAACCAGCTTAGCCACTGGTTACAGACTGAAATGTGTATATAAAATTCAGTGACCCAAAGGAAAGATGAAAGAGCAGAGAGCGGAGTCTCTGGCAATATTTAGAATTATAATCTTCAATTTTATCAAACTAGCATAATGATCAGGAGCTACTTGCTCAGCTTCCTCATAAGTCGAATGAGGCTAAGAATAACACCTACCTCATAGCGTTGTCAAACTTTGGATGAGGTGATATATAAAGTGATTAACCTTTATCTATTATAATGTAATGCTTAATAAATGAAAGGTATTGTTACCATAGAATCAACTTTCTCAATCTGCTGTTTACCCATGCATTCTCACTGCTCACTAACAGATCTCATTTACATCTGTAGTGCCACCGATGTAATTCCTTGTAGGCAGAGGAGTAAGATGGATTGAAATAATAGGTGCCATTCTAAACACACTAAGATGAAAGTTCCTGGTCCTGTCAAATAAGACTACTACTGTGTGGGGGGGGGGGGTGTGTGTGTGCATGCGTGTGTGTGTGTGTGTGTATGCGCTATATAAAACTTGAAGGAGCCGGGCGCCGTGGCTCAAGCCTGTAATCCCAGCACTTTGGGAGGCCGAGATGGGCGGATCACGAGGTCAGGAGATCGAGACCATCCTGGCTAACACGGTGAAACCCCATCTCTACTAAAAAATACAAAAAACTAGCCAGGCGAGGTGGCGGGCGCCTGTAGTCCCAGCTACTCGGGAGGCTGAGCCAGGAGAATGGCGGGAACCCGGGAGGCGGAGCTTGCAGTGAGCTGAGATCCGGCCACAGCACTCCAGCCTGGGCGACAGAGCGAGAGTCCGTCTCCAAAAAAAAAAAAAAAAAACTTGAAGGAAAGATTTATATACCTAATAATGTTGTTACATATGGCTAGTGCAATCTAAATCTGCTCATTTGTTCCAATTACACAATTAAGTTTAATTACCAAAATCATATGAATGCAATTCCATTACTAGAAAATTAACTTTTAAAATAACATAGTGATATACTTAATAAAAGCCCAGCATTGTTCAGAACTGACAGTTCTAGAAAATCCTTCTATTGTGCCCTCTGTATAAGTAGGCCTAGTTGCAATCTGAAATTATTATAGTACATCTTTGCTATGCAAGCCACTTACTTTTATGTTTTGTTCTATTTTCTTGTTTTTAAATATTTTCAGTACTGGGCATTGGGGTAATATCCTTCCATTTCTAAAAGGGACTGTTCTCATAGTTGCATTGAGAACCTCTCAGAAAAAACTCAGCATTATTACTGAAGCCCCATGTTATTCAGCTTATGCACTCTGTCCTTCAAGTATAGGAAAGTCTTGCAATCGCTTTCAGTATCATTTGGATGATTTGTGGAAATACAGAAATTGTGAGGCCAAAAATTAATGTTAGCTCATTCCCAGTACAGTCATGTGGCCTCGAACAATAGAAAGCATGAAAACAATAGATTTGGGGTGGTTATTGTCTTTCTTCAGGCTGCTATAAGGGAACACCATAGACTGAGTGGCTTATAAACAACAGAAACTTATTTCTCACAGTTCTGCAGGCTGGGAAGTCCAAGATTAAGACACCAACAGATTTGGTGTCTAGTGAAGGCCTGCTTCCGTAGATGGCATTCTTCTCCTTGCATCCTCACATAGCATAAGGATGAGATATCCAAAATCTCTTTTTTTGTGACAAGGTCTTGCTTTGTAACCCAAGCTGGAGTGCAGTGGCACAATCATAGTTCACTGCAGCCTTGAACTCTTGGGCTCAAGCAATCCTTCCACCTCAGTCTCCTGAGTAGCTGGGACTACAGGTGCATACCACCATACCTGGCTATTTTTGTGTGTGTATGTCATAGGGTCTTCCTGTGTTGCCAGGCTGGTATCAAACTCCTGGGATCCTCCTGCTTTAGCCTCCCAGAGTGCTGGGATTACAGGTGTGAGCCAGTGCTTGGTGTCTCCTTTATAAGGACACTAAGGCCATTCATGTGGGCTCCACCCTTATAACCTCATCACCTCCCAAGGCCCACCCCCTAATACCATCATGTTAGGTTAGGGGATTAGGTTTTCAACTAATGAATTAAAGGGGCTTGAAGAGACACAAACATTCAGTGTATAGCGGTTATCTTTGTTGAGTTCTTGTTGAATTTTTAAACCCTGTGCATGCAACCTATCCCTAGTGGTTCTTTTATAAACTGTGTGGTGCCATAGGATGAATAGAAACCATTTCTTTCTGTTCACACATGGGGGAAACATAATTTCTTTATGAGGAGTACTCTCAGCTGATTTCCCATTCTGTTCTTATAATCTCTGACACATGATGTAGGTCAACTAATTTATAGTCTAATAAGCAGAACAGAATCACCTGCAGCCTAACTATTAGGAAGCTCAGCAAACACGTATCCAGGGATCTGAAATGGTTCTTCAAGACGGTGTTTTCCAGAAGGCATCAGAGATGCTCCCTCCTGAGTCCTGCAAGCAACAGCCTCTCAGACTGACTCGTCTGTTAACTTAGCACAGTCCTCACACACCATTTCACACTTTATCTTTTCAATCTATTGTAGGGCTTCTTCCAAAATGACTATAAGAACCTTTTTCTGTTACTTTTGCCCTCACACTGTTGGAAAAGTATGTAGTGGCCTATTTCATGCTTAAATTATACATGTGAGAAGATAGACTGAGCCTGAAATTCCAGGTCTAATGCTTTCTCACTGACTAAAGCCAGTTGGTACCATGACTTTCTTGTTTTTTTAATGAGAACAAAGCTGTCTTCTCTCTGCCTTCCTCGTGTGAAAGCTGTGAGAATTGCTGGAGTCTAAAAAATGCTACATCAACAATTGGAGCATGTAACCATTTGTGGGCAAGGATATATTTTCCTGAGCATTAAGGAGAGTTATCCAAATCAAACTGGTCACTTCTTCAGTCTTCACTCGTTCCCTCTCTCACTCCTCAACAAGACTGCATTTACAAGAGTTGTGGTCTAAAGTCAATAGGCAAGGCAGAATGTGTAGCTGAAGTTGCCCTTGAAAATCTCTTTAAGAAGGCACCACCATTTCCCTAAGTCCGACACAACAAACCTATCTTTCCACTGATGATGGAAGCAATTGCTGCTTCTTGGTAGAGCATCATTCTTATATTTATGGACTATGCTTTTTTAAAAAATGTGTTTCTTTAAACCTCAAAACACACAACACAGCAAGATGCTCATGCTATGGAAAACACAGAGGAACTGAGGATTGAGAGAAGTGTGGAATTCACAGCCCCTTATATGTTTACCGATAGCTCATCTTCCATAAATGGGAGGGAAGACCAATAACCAGCCTGAACTGTTTAAATGATCTCTTTCTCTCCCTCTTTCGCACACAGACACATACACTCCAACTATAGCTTGATGAGTACATGGTGTTCTTGGTGAGTATAAGAAGGGAACCTAACTCAGTCTTGGGGACAGAGTTCAGGAAATAACTAGTTAGAATGACTCTTAACTCCAACAGACTCTTGGGGTTCAGAGAAATGTTAAGGGGTCCTTTTTAACTGGGTTGGATTTCTGGGCTTTCCTATGTTGCAATCAGTCTTCAGCTATCTTCATGGAAAGCCACCATGCAGAAAATAAGATTAAGATTAACAACATAGACTCCAGCTTTCTGTCCCATTACCCAGCCTACTAGGAGTAAGAAATTTTGGCTCCTATTTTCAAGTGTCAGTGACTCCCAAGCCCCCTTCCCCCCAATTTTACACTACATTTACATGTATCTTAATACGGATTTGCACAGCTTAAAGAGTAGAAAAGCAGAGAAAAATTACATAATGTAGCCATCCATTCATAAACTATGTTTTACCCTCCATTGTTAAGTCTCCAGCACTGCTCATTAATATTATCAGCCCTGAGTTCAGGAGGCTGTGGTTAACTTAGATGCCCTTCAAGAGAATTCCCCCCATACACGTCTGAATGAAGAGTGATCCCTTTAACAAGACTCTTGCCAATATTCAGACTGATTGTGGGCCCTAATTTGTTCTAGCAGTTTTTTCTATCTACTATACAATGAAGGCACTAAATTAACATTATATCGTAGAATATGCCAGCCAAGCAAATCTGTCTCTGGGTTTCTGGATTTCCTGATTTATCCTGCTAGGTTTCTGTATTCAAAACTGCCTTGCATGATAAGACAAAAGCCAGTGAAGTCACCTTGCTGAATAGTGTAAACCAGATGGACTGTTTATTCACCAGGGCTCTGCACTCTAGCCTAGCTACCTGGTTGCTTCCAAATGCACTTCTAAGTGTTGAAATTGATACTAAAGCTTTAAGGGGTGGGGGTCCTCATAGCCTGACCTTCTGTTTACCACCCAAGGCAATTTTCCCCACAAATTCCAAAATGTCCTTATACCTGCTAAAATCAAGATGTTTCCAGAGTTGCCTTTGTCACTCCCCAGGGAGGATTCATGCACCCTGCTGCTCTCCCATAGTCAAACCCTGCTCATCTATAATGCACAGTTCACCTAGGTCCTATCTCCTGTCTGAAAACATTTGCTTGGCCATACATATGTCTCCTTTCTGGAATTTGTTTGCACTTCTTTTTGGTACCATCCAGTTTTGCAGTGTCTTGTTTATTCTTTATTTTAGGACCACTTTCCCCAACCAGAGTATAAACCACCTATGTACAACATCGTATCCTGATTTCCTTTTGAAACTCATGGTTCCTAAAGCAGACCATTAGTCATCTTAATTACTATCTGATTTATGTCAGGATGCCAAGCCCATCGTCTAGAATTCACCCTCCTGAAATATGTTAAGCAGGAAAGATGGACATTCTAGTACAGTGAAATTCATATCCAACCAGTTGTTAGAAGACCAGAATCCTCATCATTTTTGACCTTGGACAAGTCACATAACATTTTCAAGCCCCATTTTCCTTGTATACAAACGAATATGTTACATACCTACATCCCAGGTTCAAGTAAGGACATCAAATAAGACAGGACAAGCAAAAGTCATCTGTGTCTATGAAATACTGCTCAAATGTATGGTTGTATTATTAAGTCATTTGGCCTTTCTCCACATGGTTGACCTAAATGAAAAGCACAGACAGACCATCTTGAACTTTCTGGGAGATCTTACACAAACTTTAGTCTTTAGCATTGTTTTCCTATGGTTAATATTCTAGTATTATTTCTATAACCTGCCTTCTTTTCCTTTGAGCTTCTTGTTGGTGTAATTGGAAATGTTTTTCTGAGCTGATTCCTCTCCAGTAACCAAGTTATCCCCATTGTGTGCTCTGGTCTGTGGGGAGAGGGGGTTGTCATTGGCTCAGACTTCCTTGGCTTCAAGGGAACTTTCTGATTGCTCACAAAACAAACACAAAAGGACAAAGGAAAATTCAAAAGGCTGGGAACCAAGCCTGTGGGCAACATTTCTATTGACGGGGTTAATTCTGGCATAATTTAAAAGAGTTTAATTAATCATGGAGTTAAGCATAGAGAAAGGGTCCCTGGCAGCCTTACTTCTTGGGCTGAGATTATTGGTACCCTACTTAAAGGCCCATTCTCCTTTTGCATCACAGACTCCTTGATATTTTTAGCCTCCAACCACATCACATGATCACTGTAGTTCAGGGGTCTTCCCACCCATCTGTTTTTCTGGATCTTTGGAAGCAATGGATCTAGAAAAATAGTGCTTTTCTGGATCTAGAAAAACAATGTTCACAACTAAAATTTGTGGAAGATCTCCCAGAACCAGCTGGAACCGCTGGTTGCCTGGCCATACTTGGAAATCTCAACTTCTTTGGCTATTTCCATTTCCACAGATCAAAGAACAGGATAGGTTCAGATTTTCAGGGGAACTAAGGAATACATTTCCTGATTGAAAATATTGTTCCACCAGGGATGCAAGGTCTTTGTATTCTTGGATTCCAAGATGACTATGTCCTGATTCACCTGGCCTGTCAAACTAGAACAGCTGCAGCTGACAGCATTTAAGAGATCTTTAGTTGTGGCTGCAGGATGATTTCAGGTTTTTCTTTCTTGTGATATTATGCTCTCAGGGGGGACCTGAGAGTTTGCCTGAAGGAGCTTCCCTACTCCCAGTCTCTCCATAGGTTGTGGAGAGATATTGGATCTTTAAGAAGTTCAAAACAGCAAGGTTTCAATACTGGTGATGAAAGAAAAGCATCACATTCCCATTCGAAATCAAAGGTACAGAGATTTCTTATCAGTGTCATCCCTGCTTTCCCACTTTCTCTCCTTTCCCTCACCCCACAAGGGCAAAGGCTTACTCTCTACAAGCATCCAATGGATAGAGACACTCAGGAAGGTGTCTCGGAAGGGAAAATGAACAGAAGTGTGTGCTGGTAGCCTCCTCGTTAGCTAGAATGTTGACAGCCAATAAAAATAGAAACAAAAATTCTAAGCAAACTACTTTCTGGCCAGCTTCTGGCCTGGAAGCCATAACAAGTCTCTCACCCAGTTTAATCCAAAAACTGTTAGAATTCTCCGAGAGTCCAGACTCTATTACAGATGAATTAATTATCTCCATCACGGCTACTTATTTTAGTTCACTTTGACATGGTACTATCCATGACTAAACAGCTTTGTCACTATTGGCTCTTACGGTTCCTCGAGACTGCTGCCTCTGGGTAAGAAAGTACCAGGCTGTATATAATGTTTCCTGGAGAGCTCCCCCAAGCACTTTGTTCCTGTACCTTGTTTTTGCTACTGTAACTTTACCCCTTCACTTACCAAACAGGGAGGATCTATTCTGGTTTTCTCATATTCAGTAACTCACAGAGCAGAAAAATGAGATGATCCACAAATTTGCTGAAAGAGTTTGGATAGCTGGTAAACTCAATTCTGCATCCACTTATCTTTCTCTTAGTACATAAAAAACTGCTTTGGGAAGTATCTGACTGTGCAAAGAGGGATGTGTGACCAAAAGATGGAAATCTGATGTTTCCTGCAAGCTGACCATCAGTCTGCATCGGATCTGGCTATTTGCTAGCTTTTTTTTTTTTTTTTTTTGAGATGGAGTCTAGCTCTTGTCGCCCAGGCTGGAGTGCAATGGCATGATCTTGGCTCACTGCAACCTCCACCTCCCGGGTTCAAGCGATTCTCCTGCCTCAGCCTCTTGAGTAGCTGGGATTACAGGCACCTGCCACCACACCCAGCTAATTTTTCTAGTTTTGGTAGAGACAGGGTTCCACCATGTTGACCAGGCTGTTCTCCAACTCCTGACCTCAGGTGATCTGCCCACCTTGGCCTCCCAAAGTGCTGGGATTATAGGTGTGAGCCACTGCGCCTGGCCTGCTAGCATTTCTAAGATGCAGTCAGAACGTCCTTGCACAACTGGGTGGTTAATAAAGCATGTAGATTTACATTGCCTCCTGGACAAAAGAGGGGAAAAATAGAGGAGAGGTGGGAAACATTTGTAATAGAAAACCAAGTTTTTAAATCAACATGAAAGCAGGCGAACAGAAAGGCTAGCTTTGCATTAGAGGAAATAAGATGTAGAAAGCTGGTTTTTCATTGTGAAGAAATTTTAAAAGCAGTCCAGTGATATTTCTGACTCTGGATTTACTAAGATGTCAGTGATTAAAAAGCAATACTGTCAAGAATAATAATATGTCAGGGTAAAAATCAATAGCAGCCACAAAAACATAATAAGTTTTTCTGAAGAATGGTTTGAACTCACACTCACAGAATATTATGTCATTAAAGTGACCACGCAGCAACCAGCTGGACCTGCACTCACAGCTGACCAGACAAGAGCTGGGTTTGTTTTGGTTTGATTTTTTAGCAACTTAACTCTAGTAGCCTTGTCTCTAACTATGGAAGATTATAAAGCTGACAACTTGATTAGGATGAAAATCTGATGTCAAAATCGAATGTAGTTTTCCTTCCCAGTCTCACTTTTGAAACTCTAACTCTTTTGTGGTATCTCCCATAGGAGAATGTGGTGCCCAAAGAAACTGTGGTAGTGGAAAGAGAACAGGTTTAAGGATTTTTAGACCCATTAATCTAAAGTTTAAACACAAGCAACATTTGTCTAAGGTGTTAGAAGTCAAGATGGGATGACTCTTAGGCTCGGTGTGGATGGGAAGGCAGCATGAAGGAACTGGCACTGTTTCTTGAGCTGGGTGCTGGCTAGACAGATGTCCCACTTTGTGAATTCACTGAACATACACATATGATCTGCACACTTTTTCTTGTGTACTACAGAAGTATAATACACATTACACTTCAATAAAACACAGTAAAAAGCCTCTGCATTCTCTTAACAAACGTGCTCTAAATAGACAACAAATTTTGGGGAGGTCTCTTGAACCCTAGTCTCTTTCACAAAATGAGATGGTGGACCAGAGAACCCCAGACCTGAAGCTTCTTGATGTTGTCATCGTTGGCACATGATGAATGCATAGCGTTGGTATTCCTGCTATTTGTGACTCAAAGAACAATCAAAACATGGGCAAAGTTGCCACAGACCTTCCCAGAAAAGGCATAAATTGAAAGCTATGTAAATTTGTCACATGGGGAATGATGTTGAATAACTGGAGCCATAGGGCTGATGTTGATAGCAAAGAAGTAGAAGTAGGGTTACTGTCAGTGTAAGCCCCACTTTAAAAGCAGATGTTCATCACACAGCTAGTGATGTCTGTGATCACATTAAATTCAAGAGCCGATGTTTCTCTAATAGTTTCTTCTCAAAAATAGCTGCTGGAAATTATGGTTCTGTTAAAATAGGCTACAAGAATTTCCATCTAATCCAGCAGTTCAGTGTTTCAAGCAGTTCCTTTCTTTTCTTGTTTAATATAAAGTGAATTTAAAGGTAACCTGCACCGTGACTGATTGGCAGTTGGAAAGAATCATCCTCTGTGTCATCAGTGAGATGTTGCCAATCACATCACAGAATGGATGGGAAAAGCCCAAGGTCTGAGTTGGAGGGAATTTGCTGTTCTAATAGGAGAAATTACTGCAGCCTCCATTGGATAAGAAAATGAGCTATACCTATCTCCCTGTGTGCTTTTCCTACAACTTGAGCCTCTTGGAAGACAAAATATGTGTAGCGGGAAGAAGGAAAAATAATAATAATCCAACTAGGTGGTTAGCACCTGGATAACAGATCCACAGAGATGTTCTTAAAATCTTATTATTTTCTTCTAAAGCCTCTAAAGTCCCCTAGAAACAAGTCACCTGATTCTACTAAGCCACCTGCCTCATCCCACTGAAAACCTTTCCGGAAACATGGGCCAGACATGCTCTCTGATGGCCATTCGTCTTCTGAATCCCAAGAATAATCCTTTGGCACAAACATAGAAGTGTATTATTTGGTCTTCCAACAAACATGAAGAGAAACAATGAAATGAAGGAAATGCACATCACGAGCTGCCACACAAGATCCTAATTACCATAATTTGAACCATCCTCCTTCCCATTGCCGGAAAGTCAGCCTTCTGGATGAGAGCAAGCCAAACCAGCAAGATAACAGGCTTCTGTTCTCTCTCCCTGTCCCTCGCCTCTTTCTTTCTTCCTCTCTTCCTTAAATGATGTTCATTAAGACAGCGATTCTTCTAACAGTGTATAAGCCTCAATTGTATTAGTGAAAGCTTTGCATGACTTGATAAAATGAGCCAGAAAGAAGGAAGAGGGGCTGAAAGAAGCAGACACACGCTGTCTTTTATTCCCCAAAGCAACTGTCAGTCTCAGAATATTTTTGTAGAACCTGCCAGAAATCTCTCTGGAATCATCCCTGTTGGATACAAGGACAGTAAATCTAAAAAGTTCAGGTCTTCCGTGGTATGAATCAGAAACTCTTAATAATTCAGAAAAGGCCAATTTAAACTCCACATGTCCAGTCACATCAATACACCACTCCCTGTAGCTCCAAACAGCCCCTAGAATATTTCCTTTTCCTAGATTACTCATAGCTTTGCCTTGTCCCTGACTTCCCCCAAACTACTTGAGTAAGTTACTTTGGCATAGCTTCTTACATTTAGGCAGCAAATGAGCCAGGATGGGAGACATGCAAAGTGTGTTAACTTTGTACTTATTAGAATTCACCTAAAATATGCCCATTGAAATATGGATCTAAAAAGCCCACCCCTGCCCACCCCAGTGCCAGGGCTTCTACCTTTTGCTGTAACAAGTGTGGTAGAAATTGGCCCCACTGTCACTCTTCAGCTCACATATAGGATGTGATGGGATTTTTCAGTAGCAGCTTTAAATCAGTTTGCTGAGGCCTCAATAGTGCAGCCCCAAGTTAGGGCTCGAGGAAGCATGTCCTGAAGTCACAACGCTCCTTGTGACAGCATGTGCACTGACACAGTGGAGGACTGCTTCACTGACCTTTTGTATTTTAGAGTGTGTGACCAGGTGGGCTGCTTTGTTTTCAACCAGTGTGTAGGGAAGACACAATTTAGCAAGACAAAGGACACGTTTTTTAAGAAGCAGAGATATCGAACAACTGGCATCCTTTTTTGGCGTTAGTGTGGAGGTGGCTAATCAAGACAGGCTAGGAGTGATCCAAGTAGTTGGAGGAACTTGACAGAGAGTAAATGATTATGAGGCCATATTTGAAGGTCATGAAGTCAGTAAGAAAAGAAATGCATGTGATAGTGGGAGTTTGAAGTAAATATATATTTTACATCCAAGTGACCTATGATTAGAGGAAAAGGCAGCCAGTAAGGTACGGAAAATGAGGCCAAATTGGAGTCAAGGGCTACCAATCAGGCAGGAAGGACATGACAGGAAATCTAGTTAATTCAGCTTATTAGTTTGGATGGTTGAGACTGCTAGGTCTTAGAAAACCCAGCTCAAAGTGCTTTAAATAAAAAGGACATTTTTGGCCTAAGATAACCAGAAGTCCAAAGGTAGGCAGTCTTTAACTGTGGCTGATCCAGTGGCCAATCATTTCATCAAGGACCTAGGTTTTATCTGTCTCTCTGCTCTACCATGCGTGGTGTCTGCTCCATCCTGAGACTGGATCTCCCATTGGTCAGAAAGTGGCTGCCAGTCACAGTTGGATGTCCACACTTTCTCGCACACATCCAAGAAAAGCAAGGGAGTTACTCCTAGAACATATCCTAAAGGAATGAAAAGAAAGTTTCCCAAAAGCCTCTGCAAACCTCGCATAGCATCTCATTAGCCTGAATTGTATCTCGTGTTCTTTCCTGAACCAATCACAACTAGTTTGTATTATTTTGTTTGGCTTAAGTGCATCAAAGTCCACTCCTGTGGTCAGAAAATGGGGCTAGCTTTGCCTAAATTAATGGGAAGCATGGAGGACAGATAGAAAACTAACCGAAGTCAGCAATCTCCTAGGAAAGAGAAAGAGGAGATGCACGCTGCATGGGCAACTGTGATCATCATTAATGCTGTTCACCCAGCATTTCTGAATTCCCACCTTCCTGGCACATGGTAGGATTGTACCTCCTGGCTCCTAATGGCTGGGTGGGGCTGTGATACTTGTTGCAATCAATGAGTAGTGAGCAGAAGTGGCACGTGTCACCACCAGGCTAGAAACTTTAATGGCCAAATGAGGCCACCTGAGCTATCTTTAGTTTTGTATTAGACACTAATTAATGCAGAGCAGCTCAGGTGGTAGCTGCTCCTTCTGTATACATCCCCAAATGAGGAGCATGGAGCAGAGCCCCCAGCTAACCCATGATGGAGATGAGCAAGAAATAAACCTTCAATGTCAAAATCCACTTTTTTTTTACTCCAACATACCTTAGTCCGTCCTTAATAAAACTACAGACAACATAGGCTAGGTGCGGTGGCTCACACCTGTAATCCCGGCACTTTAGGAGGCTGAGGCAGGCGGGTCACTTGAGCTCAGGAGTTCAAGACCAGCCTGGGTACCAATGCTGAAACCCCATCTCTACAAAAAAAAATACAAAAGTTAGCCGGGCGTGGTGACATGTGCCTGTAGTCCCAGCTAACTGGGGTGCTGAGGCGAAAGGACCGCTTGAGTCCAGGAGGTAGAGGTTGCAGTAGGCTGAGATGGTGCCACTGCACTCCAGCCTGGGTGACAGAGTGAGACCCTGTCTCAAAAACAAACAAACAAAAACAAACAAAAAAAAGAAACAAAAAGAAAGAAAGAAAGAAAGAAAGAAAGAAAGAAAGAAAGAAAGAAAGAAAGAAAGAAGGAAGGAAGGAAGGAAGGAAGGAAGGAAGGAAGGAAGGAAGGAAGGAAAGAAAGAAAGAAAGAAAGAAAGAAAGAAAGAAAGAAAGAAAGAAAGAAAAGAAAGAAAGAAAGAAAGAAAGAAAGAAAGAAAGAAAGAAAGAAAGAAAGAAAGAAAGAAAGAAAGAAAGAAAGAAAGAAAGAAAGAAAGAAAGAAAGAAAGAAAGAAAGAAAGAAAGAAAGAAAGAAAGAAAGAAACTATAGATAACATCATGGCAGCAGGTGATGTCAGCATTTGGCATCTAGTCCTGTTGGCAGGGGGTGCTATGTGAGGTGGACACCAGTGTCACATGGTTTATGACCCCAGTTAGGCATGGCAGGCCAAGGTGAGCAAGTATGTCCTAGAACTAGAAACAAGCAGTTTTCCTGAGAGTTCCCACTGAACATGGCCGCCACTTACACATCTTCTCCTCAAGAAAAACAAAAAAGAAAATATTCCTAATTTGTCTCTTAAATAATCTAGACACATGCCTGGCATATAAGAAATAAAAAAGAATCTACATTCTGTTAAGCATTTTAAGTTAAATAAATTATTCAAGAAATGTGGAGAAAAAGTTACCGAGATCAAAAAAATCTGAATTCATGTAAATGATTATTTAGGATCAGAAATGCATCTGTGGAAAAAATAACCTACAAAGTAGAAAACAAAAAGTTTAAGCATCATATTTACTAAAATATATTTTAGTTTTTGAAATATTTTTGAAATGCGAAAGTTATCACTAATTGAAATGTGTATAGTACTACACCTATGCAATGTTTATTGCTCTGTTGTATAGTCTACAAAACATTTATCTTACAATTAATTGAAATTTATAATTCTATACATTTCATCTTATAATTAATTGCTATTTTTCTAAATGACAATATTTTTTAAAGTGTAAAATTACAGTGTAATGTAAGTCATCCTAATAACAGAAAGATATGTGCTAGAAAGTCTCGGAATATTTCTTTGAAAGCCTAGTTCTCAAAGGAAAATAAAATAGAAAAGCTTCACATTGTTTAGTAAATAATAACTATAATATTTCTTCCATATATTCATCTACATCTTCTTTGAAGAATATTTTTAAAACTACCTCTTGTTTTTGCTTCTGTTTCTTTGGATTGTCTCTGACCTGTGTATGTTGTAAGGTTTTACTAACTACCACAACAGGAATGAATTATGTGGAATTCTTTAGTATAAGCTGAGAAGGACTTGGAGAGTGCTCCTTCTCTGGCAGGAATGTTTAAGATTCAGTGGGTTTTGCTCCTAGAGATAATTTTTATTATTGCATTCAAAAACATCCTGTCTGGTTGTTGAGCGTTTCCAGAGCAGAATACCTGGGTAATTTTGATTAGGTCATAATCTTCAAAACATGTTACAATTGCCTAGTGACGAGATGCTCAATTTTTAGATTTTTTTTTTTTTTTTTTTTTTTTTTTTTTGCCCTGTTCTCAAATGCAGTCGTCATTCCCTACTTGAGAGCTATTTTTGCTATCCTCCTTGCAGAGATGAAAATGTGAAGGCACAGAAATTGTTGTTAGGTTGGGTGCCAGCCTAGGAGCCAGAAGACTTGGACTCTGGGTCCTGGACCTCACAGGCTGATGCTCAGGCCAGCAAAGTCAGGAGGAGAAGGGTCTCAGACATCTGCTGATGGGAAAGGTGTGCAGCACATTCACATCCAGGCAGCCACACCTGCCTCACCCATGGAAGAGATATTCTTTGTTTTGACAAATGGCCCTTCTGGGTCTGTCTGGCCAACAAGGAAGGGTGAAGCACCAGCATTGCCCACACCTTGCCTAAGTCCTCTCCTAACAATCAGGCCTGGGAGAGATGTGTTTCAGAGCCCCCAAATCCTGGCCTCCATCTATATCACGACATAGTAGAGGAAGCATGCACTCTTCGACTCACCTGCTTGGGCATTGATGATCCTGGCTTCTGCCCTCTCTGCCTGCACCTTAGGAGATGGAAGCAGGGACCCCTGCAGAGACAAGAGACCCTGCTGGGCAGGGGAGTCATGGGCATCTCTCCTAATGATCCCATCATGCCGTTGCTTCCCGCACACCATGCCCCAAAGAACCTCATTTTCGTTTTGCTTTTACCTTGATTAATGCCCTTTATGAGTTGCCTTCCCACGACTTCACCTGCAGCCACTGCCCAAGCACGTGTTCAGCTGTTGGGATCTCTGGGAGTTGTTTTCCATCTTCCTACTCCACAATTATGCCAACGGCCATCTTCCTGACCCAAGCCTACTGGGAGCAGGAGTCTCCTATTTTGTTCTTCCAGGTGATCTTCCTTTTTGCAAGTGCAAAATCTCAGGTGTAGGCTTTGGTCTTTTGGTGCTAAAATGTGAACTGAAATTTAAAATGTTACAAAGGTAGGTCATGGTAGGACTTGCTTTCCCTAAACCAAAGATGTCCTTATACCTAAGGCTAATGTTGCCTTCCCTTTGAAAAGCCACCACATCAATAATTCAGTTTACATCTCAGCTTGCCTAATATATTTCTCTCTTATTTGAAAGGCAAGATGAACTTCAGAGAATTTTTTTAAGTGAGGTTTTGTGAGCTGAGCCTTCCAAGAAGCCCGCAAGGTCTGTGGGTTCTGTATGTGACTGGGGCTCAGGCTTCACTCCCGAGAGTGAGTGCTATCTCCGTTTTCTCCTGCTACCTCTCCAACCACTCCTAACCTACATTTCTTCCAGCTCCTCTTCCTCTAACTGCTCTTGCCCACTTTCCTCTTCCTATGTGCCTTCCTTAAACTTATCCATTCCCATTGTCTCAAGCACCCGTAACCAGTAACTCTGGCCACAATCCCTATTGATCTCCAAACCCTCTTTCCCCCAACTGTCAAATGCAGGATGTCTTGGAATACTTAGACACCTCAAAGTCAACCTGTCTAGGCTGAATTGATTGTTCCTTCACACCCCCACCCAAACCTTTGCCACCTCCTCCCATCACCTACCCACCCATCCAAACACCTCTTTGAGTATTTCTTAGTGACCCAGCTCCTTTCCTTGCTAGCCAGGCAGACATTGTTGAAAGGAGGAGCTGGAGAAGGTGGCGCAGGAGTTGAGATATTAGAGTACCTACACACACCTTCAACTCTGGAGCCAAAAACCAAAGAGGAAACAGGAGGCAAAGTGCAATAAAAGATCCAGATAAGCTCCTGGGGCCCCCAAAACAGAAAGGACCTTGGCTTGGCTTCCCTTTAGGAGGCTACCAGCCTCACAGAGAATTCCACATTCATCTGGCACTTGAGCTACAGATTAGAAAAAATGAGGGAGGAGATCAGGCATATGGGACTAAAACTATGTTTCCAGTTTCCCAAGGGCTGCCCCATGTATGCAGGGATTCCAGGAGTTCCTGCTTATCCCAAGGGGGACCAGAGAGGTTCTGAGAACAGCCATAGTGTAGAAGAGCCTTGAGATCTGGACACAGAAACTGAAGAATGCAAAGACTTTGAACTGGAAGGATATGGCTGAAATGGTGCACAGAAGCAACAGGGGACCCAAAGGATCACGCATGACCGAGCATACCAGGGAGACTAGCACAAAGTCCCCAGGCCCAGGGACCAGCCCAGCTCAGTCAGGGCACTCACAATAGGACCAGCCAAGACCTGGAAAGGCCCTTCCCATCATGGTGATGACAGATAAACTTTGCTCTGCACCCATATAAGGGGGCTGGGGGGTTCGTGGGCAGGGTAAAAAGAAAAGACCCTGAAGGCCTGAATGTAACCAGAAAAGGTGATGTTAACCTGAAAGGAACTATTTTAACTTGGAAGAAACTGAGATTTCTCTAGTTAGTACCAAAGTTTTTAGTTTTGTTTTTGTGTGTATGTTTGTTTTGTTTTGTTTTTGTTTTTGAGATGGAGTCTCGCTCTGTCGCCCAGGCTGGAGTGCAATGGCACGATCTGTGCTCACTGCAACCTCCACCTCTTGGGTTCAAGCAATTCTCCTGTCTCAGCCTCCCGAGTAGTTGGGATTACAGGCACGTGCCACCACGCCCGGTTAATTTTTTGTATTTTTCGTAGAGACAGTGTTTCACCGTGCTAGCTGGGATGGTCTTAATCTCCTGACCTTGTAATCCACCCGCTTCAGCCTCCCAAAGTGCTGGGATTACAGTATGAGCCACCGCACCTGGCCAAGTTTTTTGTTGTTTTACTTTATGTTTCTTTCTCTCTTACCATTGGATGGAGAGCCATCAAAGACAATTAACTAAGTAATAAATGATAAAAATGCTATTGTTTTCACAATTTGTGCTGTAGTGAGACTTTTTGACACTATTGCACAAAAAGCATCACTATTAACCTTTCTTCCCTACCTCTTTCTCTACCCCTGCTATGTTGGTGTCTCCCCGAAATTTTTGGTGTTTCCCCAAAATTCATATGTTGGAACTTAATCCCAATGTGATAGGATATAGGAGGTGATTAAACCATGAGCGCTCTGTCCTCATGAATGGAATTAGTGCCCTTATAAAAGATGTTGGGCCAGGCACAGTGGCTCACGCCTGTATACCCAGCACTTTGGGAGGGTGAGGCAGGCAAATCACTTGAGCCCAGGTGTTTGAGACCAGACTGGGCAACAAGGTGAAACCCTGTCTCTACAAAAAATACAAAATTAGCTGAGCGTGGTGACACCCACCTGTAATCCCAGCTACTTGTGGGGGCTGAGGTGGGAGGATTGCTTGAACCTAGGAGTTCAAGGCTGAAGTGAGCCATGATAGTGCCACTGATCCAGCCTGGGCAACAGAGCAAACCCTATCTCAAAAAAAAAGAGAGAGAGAGAGAGAGACAGAGAGAGAAGACAGCTTCCCTCCCCTTCCACCATGTGAGGACACAGAGAAGATACTAGCTATAGGAACAGGCACTGAATCTGCTAGCACTTTGATCTTGGACTTCCCAGGCTCTAAAATTGTAAGAAATTAATTTCTGTTGTTTATCAGTTACCCAGGCTAAGGTATTCTGGTAGAACCCAAGTAGAATAAGACAATGCCCATCTAACAGTAGACTAGCCTGTAGACTGTATCTCTGAGCTGTCTCACATCTAAGTTCCATCCTTTCCAACCCCAATGCCAATGCCAAGATTCACACTGGTCATCTCTTACCTGGAGGTTATAACCCTGAGTGATGTCCCCTCCTCCAGATCTTCTCTTTTTAATGTGTCCTCACCCACATTGATCTTTCTAAAATATGATGCTCTCCAGCTTTAAAAACTGGGCTGACTCCCTGTGAATAAAGGGTGATTATCATACTCCAAAGCTTGTCCCAGAAACCTCTTCCTAATCACTCCTGCTATAACCTCAGTCTTATATATCCTCTGCCCTCGCTCACACATTCCAAGTTCAAGCCATAGCAGTTATTTACCATTCCTATAATGGACCAAGTGCTTTCACTTCACTAATCTTTGCACTTGCTATTTCCCTTCAAGATCCAGATCCAACATACCACTTCTTCGACATCCTCTCTAATTCCTTTCATTCCCCAAGTCAAATTTATCAACAACTCTTTTGTTCCCTTTACACTATATACATGCCTATGGCAACCAGAAAGCCACAAGTACCAGTTTCTAATACTCTATTCTATTCACAAATTAGAAAGATAAAAGTTTGTGGACCATGCTGCTCAACTTATAGTTCCAAGGCCATGACCATGTGTTCCAAAATCATTATTAGTCTTTATGACATTTTATCATGATCTTCAGTTTGCATAACTAACCCCATGCTTGAGTTAAACTCCTAAAGGGCAAGAACCATGTGTGTGTTCCTCTTTGTAGCCACATCTTTCTATGATGCTCACTCCTTCCATCCTACTCAGCTTAGCAGAGGAACATCTGGCCAATTAGCAAGTTAGAAACATCACTCTCTCCTGGGATGAAACCACTCCCATACCAGGGCAAATGTCTGGCAAATATAAGGAAGACTTAGTTTCAGCGCCCACTTACCCTCCTGAGTAGGTACCTTTGTGCAGTGTACAAACTACCCAACTGTATGTAACAGCCCTTGGACCTAACATGTAGTAAGGGCAAAATATATCTTTGTTGATGAATGAACTTGTCTAGGGAACATTCCCTACCCTTACCGCTCTTAAATTACATGAACCAGATGTGCCTATTATTTACATAGTTTTGGTATTGCACTATATCCAATAATCAAATATTCTTCAGCATGCCTTGATAAATTAATGTCAGGCTTAGCCATAGAAACTTACTATACTATGATATTTGTAGCATCGTTAAAAATTAAGTACCAGCATTTTATAGAGCATTCAGCACAAATACTCAATATATGCTTATTAAGTAAATACAATTTCAAATATTAATATCTGAAATTATATTGCCATTCCTTTAACGATTGCAGTACAACCATTATCCCTATCTTGTCTCTGAAAATAAGTGAACTGTATTCAGAGATAAGATTTTAGGTACTACCTTACTGTGTCATAAAAATAACAACAGCCTGAACATTGGTGGAATATTGGTGGCTTATTAAACTACATGTCTGTTTGTTTCTTGCTAATGGCCCTACCACTCAACCAGTTGGTGTGTGCTCCCACACAGTGTATTCACACATTCAACCTTCAAGCTAACATAGAACCCAGGCAAAATCAACAACAGACTCTAGCACAAGCTGAAGTAAATTCAAATGTTAATATATGGTCCTTTATTTCTAGAGTAAGAGTAAATAAGGGGGTTTTAGAATCTACAAAGGATGCCATGTGCATCAATAAAGGCATTTTATTGCAGTATGACTTGATTTTTAAGTGTATTAGACAGAAATCTGCTCTAAGAGAAGCTATAAATTTCTATACAATATGTGTAGATGGCTAAAATTCTAATATCTCTGGGCCCTGTTTCTCTCTAGGCTACTAGAAATACAACAAAGTCAAAGTTAAAGATGGAAGGAAAGTGATAATTATGCAAGTTATTTCATCATTGAGGGAAGGTTTGATAAAGTATCTCAAAACTTGTGTATTTTGGGAAGAGTGACAGCCTAGGAGGTCGAGGCTGCATTAAGCTGTGGTAGTGCCACTGCACTCCAGTCTAGGCAACAAAGTGAGACCCTGTTTCAAAAAAATTAAATTAAATTTTAAAAACTGCTGCACTTTAGAAAAACTTTTTATGGGTTAAGTATTTTAAATCTGTCGCTCTAGGTAAAATAATTTGTCAACTCTGAATAAATTGTGGAGGATGCAAAAGTTGTCTTCAGAAGAGATATAGGATTTTCATGACCCTAAAATGTGTCAAGTAAGAGTTTCTTCTCCTGTGTCAATTAGGGCCCTTCAGTTGTAGATCACAGAAAACTTGACCCAAACTGGATCAATCACGTTAGGAATAATTCACTTACGACACAGCTGGATTCAGGACTGGTTCAACAAATAGCACCAAGACTCAACATCTCTTTCGGTTCTTCTGCTATGTTACTTTCAGTCTTGGGCTTCACATCTTAGCAGACAGAGGCAGCAGCTCCAGTTTCTAGATCCTCTCTAGTTTTAAGTCAATCTGAAAAATAGAGCATATCTTTCCAGGATTTCCAAGAAAGTTTCCTTGCTCTTCATTGGATCACATGTCCAATTGGATCACATGTCCTTGTTGGATCACATGTCCATTTCTAAACTCATTACTGTGAACCCAGACATGTGATATGCTGATTCTCCAGCTTGAGTCACTTTCCGACACCTGGGGCTGAGACTGCCAGAAACACTTTGGAAATGGTGGAGGGGGCTATTCGTCAAAGGAAAATCTAGGTATAATTACCAGAAGAAGGAGGAATGGATAGCAACCAGAAAAAAAACAATGGATATCTGCCATCACTTTCTTCCCTGTGGTGGGCAACCTCTAGATGACCCCCCAGTGATCTCCACTTCCTGGTATTCTGCCCTTTTATAATGCTCTTCCCCCTTGAGTGTGGGCAAGACTTTGTAACATGCTTTTAACCGATAGAATATATCAAAAGGGATGAGATGTCACTTCCATGATTAAGTTACATAAGATTGTGATTTCCTTCTTGCTACCAAACTCTCTCTATTGCCTTCTCGGCTTGCACGCTTTGATGAAGCAAGCTACCATGTTGGAGAGGCCCACATGGCAAGAAACTGAGGGTGGCTGCCAGCTAAAAACTGAGGTCCTCAATGCAATAGCTCTCAAAGTACTGAATTTAGCTAACTACTATGTGAGCTTGAAAATAGATCATTTCCTAGTCAGGCTTTCAGATGAGAAATCAGACCTGACCAATATCTTGATTGCATTCTTGTGAGAGATACTGAGACGATATCTGGGGCCCTTCTTAGCATCCCTTAAGTTCAACTACTTAGGGGAGTACTAGTTTACATAATATGAAGGTGCAGAACTAAAGGGTATACAAGTATTTTGGACCCCAAAATAGTTGCTTCTTGAAAGAGATGTGACTCAAATGAATGTGTAGTCATTGTTAATGGCCAGTGACAACTATCTGTAGCAATGTAGACAGCTGTCACCTGTTATAATTTGAGGTCCTCTCCTATCTGGAAGTTGCCGTGAATGGCCAGAGTTGACTACATGGTCCCACATCAGCCTTCTTTCTGTCTTCAGTTCCTTCCTATTCCCCTGCCTTGTTCACCCCCTCAAGGGTTGCACAGCTGCAGCCCCATAGAGCCCAGACTGCAGTTGCACTAAAGGAGGCTTCACAGAGCTGCACAAAAGCTTCCAGCCACCAAAGCACAAAGCCTTTCCTTCAGTCAGCCTCCACAGTCTCCCAGCTCTTAGGAGTACCATAATCCTACATGACAGTCAGATTTATGCTTCCCTATGGGACTTTTTAGGCTGATCCCAAACCCCTCTCTTCTCATACCATCTACAGTTTTTAGTCTGGGTCCCTCTAGAACAGCCCTTGGGGAATAGGATTTACTAGGTTAACCCTAGCCACATTGCTTTCTCTGAACCCTGGGCTCTCTTCCTCTGTGGATTCTGTGATTCCGCAGCTCAGCATAGTATTTCAAACACACTGTACTGTAAACCATGATATGTTTCATGATTAAGGACTAAAAAGAAGACAGGTGGTGCCTTCATGGTAATTAAAGCCTGCTGCAGGCCGTGTTTTAGTGCGTATGACTGACAATGCAGGAAATACGGCAGTCTTTGGTAAAGAAACAGCTCTGTCTGTCACATGGCTGTGGCTCATGCAAGTTTTCAGACACAGAACAAGGTTGGAGGGAAGCTCACTCATCTTTTTCTAATTGACATTTAGGTCATTTGGGAAAGTATATGCCACAAAGCATAATGCTTTCACTCATACTTAGATTTCAATTAGTTCAGGACTAAGTTATTCATAGATTATTTAGAGATGCATTGTATCTTTTGAATTATTAATTCAAGATAAAACTCAATCTATTAGGGGAAATTTTTCTACCAGAGTTTATTCTAGGAACCCTTAAACTGATCTTGATCTCTGCAGATTTCTAAACCAATAAAGGGATTGCATTGAACCCCAAAGTTGTATTTGTTACAAATGCAAGTTTTAGATTCTGGGAAACAGAATGTTGAAGTTCTCTTTCCAGTAATGACACATGTTGTCTTTGTGACTGTAAACATTTTCCCTTGAGTGTTGACTAAAATGAAGAAGCTCTTAGGATCTTTTTAGGATGAATGTCCATTATGTTCTTTGAGTGTTTTCAACATGGAAAAAAAACTGAATTGATTAAATTCTGTTGACAATTCTAGAATGAAGATTAATTATTTTTTAGTGCAAGGAAATCCTTTGGCTTCATTCAGTTGTGAACAAAATATTTCCAAGTGCCTGTGAGGCTGGGTCAAGAAATGATCAAAGGGAACCCAACAAAGTCTTGCTGTGGACCATGCCTGAGATCAGGCACTCGCCCCCACTCTCCTTGCTACTGGAGCCATGGCTTCATTTTACTCATAATATCTTTCAGGCATTAAACAATACTCTTGGAAATCCTCTTTTTCTCAGTCCTCTCTTCCATCTACGTGTTCTTCATAATAATTTCATTTATTCCTATCACCCTGTTGGAGGTTGAAATGTGCCCCACCAAAAAAAAAAAAAAAAATATATATATATATATATATGTTAGAGTCCTAAGCTCCTGTACCTCAGAATGTAATTTTATTTGGAAACAAAGTCCTCATGGAGGTAACCAAATTAAAGTAGGTCATGAGGGTGGGCCCCAGTCTGATATGACTGGTGTCCTAACAGTCTGGGGGGAAATTTGGATACAGAGACAGACATGCACAGACAGAGCACCATGTGAAGATGAAGGCAGAAAAGAGGTTGGGGTGATGCTTCCACAAACCAAGGAATGCCAGAGAGTGCCAGAAAACCACAGAAGCCAGGGGACAGGCATGGAACAGATTCTTCCTCACAGCCACCAGAAGGAATCAATCCTGCCAACACCTTGATCCTGGACTTCCAGTCTCCAGAACTGCTAGACGATAAATTTCAGTTGTTTAAGCCACACCATTTGTGGTACTTTGTTTCAGCAGCCCTAGAAAACGAATACAGACTCCAACTCTCGAAGTATTATTTCCAGCTCAAAATCCTCTTCTGAATTGTCGGATTGACAAGAGATACACAGGCTTCTCAAACTCACATAAAGGTCTTATTTAGCCCAACACCTGGACCATAACAAGTTCTCAGTAAGAGTTAATGCTGCTGCTACTACTGATGATAATAATGATGAAGTCGCAGAAAAGAAGGGGAAGAGAAGGAGCAGCAGCAGGGAGAAGAGAATGAATTAACTGAATCTGGCTCCCCTCTGTGAAATACAAAAGATGTGAACAGTCTCCGCAAGATGTGTCTTTTCTATCTTTGTACTTTATCCAACCACTCACTGAACGTCTAAAGCACACTCATGATTGAAGTTTCTGAATGTCCTTATTGAATGCATTGGTGAACAACTGGTCATTAATCACAGATGGACATTCTTTAGAAGAAATCATAGTTCCTGGCTCCTTTGTGCATTCAACCGGAGTGTTTATTTGCAGTGAGGCAGTCTGAAATACCGTCTCATTGGCCAGGACTATACTACATCTCAGCTGAAGAGAGAAAAGTGGCATGATAAGTTCACATTATGGCTGTGCCTGGGATTTGAGTAGCAGTATTTGAGTCTCAACCTACCCTTCTCCCCCATCAGCCACACTCTTCCTCTGATCAAGATGAGGAGGCACAGAATAGCAAACTGTGCCCACTTCCTTCAGAAACTGAAATTCCCAGGTTATTTTAAATGGCATCATTTATCAAAAACCTGCTGGCTATGTCAAAACACTGTCAGACTCTTACTTTGTATTCATTTTTCCAGTTGAACCCACCAACTCCCACTTCTGGTATGGCAGAAGTATTATGAATTTCCTTTCAAAAATTACTACCCATTTCATCGGTGGCTGGAGAGACTACATTGCCCGAGGTTACTCAGCTAGAAAGTGCCTCGGCTGGGACTTGAACCTATGTCTCTGTGACTGGCCTACTTAGGGCCCAGCACTGGAATTGTACCTAGTGACTAGCTGGTACTCAATAAGTATTTTGCGGGCTTAATGACTCCAAAACCAGTACTCTTTCCACTACATGGTGGAGACTCTCTGAAACTGGAGGAGAAGAGGTGAAAAAGACAGAAACTCGAGGCAAAAGCTCTGGGTGGCAGGAGTTTGGATTGAGAGATAAGTCTTTGGTCTTTCTGTTCTTTCGGTGTGTGATTCCATCAACTTGTAGTAATTACACACAATGCAAGCCAAGGTTTATTAGATACTCTAAGGCCAGCGGGTCTAACAAGTAAATAACAAACACAAAAACAAAGATTATTACCATTAAGACATCTCTTGATTTTAGGGTAATACCCAACAAAGCACTTATTTCATTAATCACCATTTGGTCCTTTGCTGCCCTTTCACCCCAACCCCATAGATGTTAGACTCTTTTTTGTTTGTTTGTTTGTTTATTTTTTGAGGTGGAGTCTAGCTCTGTCACCAGCCTGGAGTGCAGTGGCACAATCTTGGCTCACTACAACCTCCGTCTCCTGGGTTTAAGCAATTCTCCTGCCTCAGCTTCCTGGGTAGCTGGGATTACAGGTGGTGCCACCAGGCCCAGCTAATTTTTGTATTTTTAGTAGAGACGGGGTTTCACCATGTTGATCAGGCTGGTTTGAACTCCTGTCCTCAAGTGATCGCCCACCTCAGTCTCCTAAAGTGCTGGGATTACAGGCGTGAGCCCGTGTGCCCAGCCGGATCTTGGATCCTTTTGACAAGAGTTTAAAGAACAAGCATAAGGTACAGATATTTTAGCCTGGAGCTATCCAGAAGTTTATAGATCTTTAACACCCTTTTCCTAAATGTCAGGTTGCTGAGACAGGCAGGGGTGGTACATATGCCTTGAGATTCTTTTCTTAGTACATGTGCTGAAGAGAGTGAACATGTGAAAATCTCTTTCCAATTTCTACTTAGGAGAACAGATTAGTTAATGTTGCAGTCCATACTAAAGTGACCATCTACGTTCTGCCTTTGAGGGACTCAACCTGGATACAGGACAGATTTTCTGTTAGGAAAAATCCCAAAGCCCCTATCCAAGGACAATTGTGTTTACTAATTTTTGACGTTTTTTCTTAAATTCTATTACTAGCACTCTCACAATAACAGCACCTTTAATTTTCAATTATTGATAAATAATATTTCTATAAATAATATTGTATCATATAACATGTGATTTTTATAGTATATATAGTACAAAATGAATGGCTTAAAGAGTTTATTATGGAAGGCAAGAGAAGAATCTTACCCATCCAGCACAGAGGAAGCTCATTGTACTGTAGCTCAGATACCCTGGATTGAGTGTTAGCCATTTAGTTGATGAATCGTTTTTGAGCACCAAGAATGTGTTATGCACAGAGCCAGGTGCTGGGGTACAATAATGAGTGAGATGGACATAGTTCCCACCCATTCAGAGTATATAGTCTATGAGAAAGTAATAGAATAAATTGTGGTAAGTGCTGCAATAAGGAAGATGCAAATGCAAGCTGTACCAGGCAGGAACACTGAATTTAGCCTAAACGGGTTATGCAAAGCTTCTTGGAGGAAGCAACAACTAAGCTAAAATATGAAGGAGCAAGCAAGCCAGTTGAACAGAGAAATATATCAGAACAGGGGAGTTGTATGTGCAGTGACTCAGAGAGAGCATGGGCACAGTGCTTGCTAACACCTGAAGTTCTGAGTGCCTGGAAGGGAAAGGATAACATGAGGAGTGCCTAAGGTAGTAGCCAGAGGCTAGCCATGATGGGCTCTGTGGGCCGTGGACTTCATCCAATGACAATGAGAAGCCATTGCAGGGATTTAGGCAGGGATGGCATGATCAGACTGTGGCTCAGAAGGGTGGAAATCAAATTGAAGAAGCAAGATTAGAGGCAGAGGAACCAGGGGAAAGGCTGCAAGGAATAGCCCAAGCAAGAGGTGATGGTGTGTGTGGCAGGCAACTGGAGAGAAGAATTTGGTTGGAGAGGTTGCAGAGGTAGAACCCACAAGAATTGAGGAGAGAGGGTGATTCTCCTGCTCTACTTTGAGCCACAGGAAGAATGATGGTGCAGTAACTGAGAAAGGCGTCATCAGTGGGGTAGCGAGCTGGGGGATGTGGAGGGAAGTTGGGAGAGGAAGGGTATATGCTCCTTTTGGGTACGATGCCCATATCACTTTTTGTCCAAACTGGCACACATTCAGAAATAAAAGGAGGTGTTATTAGTGCTATTGGGACAACAATATAGCTGGTATTTGGCAGACCAGACACATGGCAATTCTAGTTTTGGAATATATTGAAGCTGGAGGAACCAACAAGGTATTCAAGTGAAGATCTCAAGTAGGCAGAAGTAGGTCAGAGCTTGAGAAATCCTTGACCAAAATGTTTTCCACCAGGAAAATGTTTAAGGAAATCATTTCCTTTTTTATCACTCTATGGTGTTTAAGTAAGACACATTTTATGGTTATTGTCGCTGTAGATGCCAAAATAAACTAGCAGCTCACGATTACTGCTCTGTCCTTCCCTTATAGCTTCTCTCATATCAGGTGGTCCAGGAATACCTCTAGATGTGTTAGAACTGTCTTCGGCTTTAGGTTAGAGTCAGAATAAAATCTGGTCAAAGGCAGCCTGCCTAAAATGAGATCTCTCCTTTCTTTCTTTCGTTCGTTCATTCTTTCTTTCTTTCTCTTTTTGACACAGGGTCTCCCTCTGTCTCCCAGGCAGGAGTACAGTGGCACAGTCATGACTTACTGCAGCCTCAACCTCCCAGGCTCAACCCAGCCTCCCACCTCAGCCTCCCTAGTAGCTGGAACTACAGGTCCTCACCACTGTGCCTGGCTCATTTTTTAATTTTATTTTTTTGTAGAGATGAGGTCTCACCAGGTTTCCCAGGCTGACCTTGAACTCCTGGGCTCAAATTTATCATCCTGCCTCTGCCTCCCAAAGTGTTGGGATTACAGGTATGGGCCACCATGACCGGCTCTAAGTGAGATTCCTAATGGAGGTCAGTCAAGAGAGCAAGGATGGATGAGCATACATTATCCCCAATCCTAGAAGGAAAAAAAATTTCAAAAAAGATAGTCTACTGACTCTGGATTAGCAGCATCATTTCATATCCAGATGACAGCATGTTGTTGCCATGGTTGTGATAATCATTAGCAATTATCATTATTATTATGACAGATGACATGCTGATGTTAAGCATCAGTCTTTGTCAATGCCAGCATAAATGAATGCATATATTAAAGTTCTTTCCACTTTTAGTTCATTCTCATTTTGAAGGCTAAACCTGAAATAACATGAGGACATTTATTGCTGTCACCTCTAGCTGATTATGTCATTATGAGAGAAAGCTGTTTTAAAGAACGCACACAACACTGAAGGATGTGCAAAGTAAGTCTGCCGAATTAATGTGTCCCACCAACAAAAAAGGTTTAAACTATTATTTGATAATTTGTTAACCAGAATGCAGTAATACAAAGAATTTTTTCTCAAATGCTGATGAAATTGAAACAAGTGAAAATTCAGGAGTTACCAAGGTAGCAACTCAGAACTTTTCTTGGTGTCTGAGACACCATGAGCCTTTCTGTTTGTTGTCAATGCTGTCTTACTTGGAAAGTGATCAATAACACCTTCTCAATGCCCACTCTTCATTACAATCCAGAAAGTCTCCATCTGAACTTCAAGTCAGTAATTTGCTGGCATGACCATTGCTGAAAGAGAGCCAGCAGCTGCTGAGAAAGCAATGAGCTCAAAGAGAAAATAGCAATGCCCATACGGCCATTCCTAGTAGACTGGATGAATAAATTGTGGAATAGTCATGCAATGGAATATTATACAGCAAGGGAAATGAAAGAACCACAACTATCCGCATCAACATGGATGAACCTTACAATGTACAATGCTGAGTGAAAGAAGGAAAACATAAAAGAATATGTGCACCAGACTAGGCAACATAATGAGACCCCCATGTCTACAAAAAAAATTTTTTTTTAATTAGACGGAGCCAGGTGGCTCATGCCTATAATCCCAGCACTTTGGAAGGCCTAAGTGGGCAGATCATTTGAGGTCAGGAGTTCGAGACCAGCCTGGCCAACATAGAGAGACCCTGTCTGTACTAAAAAACATTACAAAAATTAGCCAGGCAAGGTGGCAGTCACCTGTAGTCCCAGCTACTCAGGAGACTAAGGCAGGAGAATCACTTGAACCCAGGAAGCAGAGGTCACAGTGAGCTAAGATCGCACCACTGCACTCCAGCCTGGCGACAGAGCAAGACTCCATCTCAAAAAAAAAAAAAAAAAAAATTGGCCAGGCGCGGTGGCTCATGCCTGTAATCCCAGCACTCTGGGAGGCCGAGGTGGGTGGGTCACAAGGTAAGGAGTTCGAGACCAACCTGGCCAACATAGTGAAACCCCTTCTCTACTAAAAATACAAAACTATAGCCAGGTGTGGTGGCTCGCACCTGTAATCCCAGCAACTCGGGGGGCTGAGGCAGGAGAACTGCTTGAACGCGGGAGGCGGAGGTTGCAGTGAGCCAAGATCATGCCACTGCACTCCAGCCTGGGCAACAGAGCAAGACTTCATCTCGGGGAGAAAAAAAAATTAGATGGGTGTGAGAGTGCACAACTGTGGTACCAACTACTGGGGAGGCTGAGGTGGGAGAATCACTTGAGCCCAGAAGGTCGAGGCTGCAGTGAGCCATGATGGCACCACTGCACTCCAGCCTGGGAAACAGAGGGAGATCCTGTCCTAAAAAATAAAAATAAAGAATACATACAGTATTACTCTAAGATCAAAAATTGAACTTAGCATATTGTTGGGTCGTGTAAATAGCTGGTAACCTCATAAAGAAACCCAAGGAAGTGATGGTCATAAAAGTGTTATGGGATCTTTGGGGTATCATTTTTCTGGCCAGAAACCTCTGTGGCTAGTGGTGCCTTTGCCTGAGTTTTGCTCTTGCCCACTGGGCTTGTCTTACCCACTTGGCCTGGCAGGTTGTGCTGGATTCGTGCTACTAGTCTGGGTCCCATACCTGCCAAGGGCGAGTCAGGCATGGAATGGAGAGAGGTGTGTGAGCGAGTGTAGGGTCCAGCCATTGTGCACAGTCAGACATGCTGGCTGCTGCAGCAGGGAGGGCAACTCCAGGTACCAGCATAGGCGCCAGCTCTCTATGAGGCTGTGGCCATACCAGCAGATGTCAGATCATCAGCTGCAAAGAGGAGAAACCCACAAGCAGCTTCCACAGCTGGCGTCGGAGAACACGGTGGTGCCTGAAAGCTTGAAGATGCCAAGAATTGCAGGGCCTCAAAGAAGTCATAGCCCTGCCTTGGGAAGCTCCCAGGTTTGGGCTCCCCAAAGGACCACAGCTCTTCTTTCCTTCTCTTCACCCACAACATGGCAAGCAAGGGGCATGTCTCAGCCCTGTTGGTGTTAAAGCTCTTTTAGCCTCACCATTCAGTGGGTCTGAGTTCTTATCCTGCAACCAGGGAGAATGAGGTATGCAGACAATTGGAGGGTGAGCAAGATGAAGAGGAGCTTTACTGAGCAATAGAACAGCTCAGAGGACGCCTGCAGGGAGCAGCTCCTTTCCACAGCCTGGGTGTCCTGATAAGTGTTCAGCTCCTAGCAGAGAGGGTAGTTCTTCTCTGCTAGGCAAGTCATCCCAACAAGTGTTCAGCCATCAGCAGAGAGGGTAGCTCCTCTCTGCAACTGGTTCTCCCATCATCTGCACAGCTCTCAGCAGAGTGGAAGCCCTAGAGTGGGTGGCTCCTCTCTGCACCTGGTCGACTCATCGTCTCCCTGTCATCTCTCCATCATCTCTGCAGCTCTGAGCAGAGAGGAGGCCCTGGAGTGGGTTGCTCCTCTTTGCAGCTGATCATCTGACATCTGCTCAGCTCTGGCTGATCCCAGGGCTTTTATGGGCCTCAAAGGGGAGCAAGTGCATGATGATTGGTCCTGCCCAGAAAAGGCACTGCAGGTTTCTACTCAGGTCCATGGAACTGGCAGCCTGGCTCCCAGCCTTCAGGCCCTCCCTGGCCTGAAGGTGGGGCCTCACTGGGGACCTGCCCCCTTCCGCCCAGGAACCTGTCTGCCTCCCTCTGCCTTTCATGACATCCAAGCTGTAGGTGCCAAGCGACACCTATAGGTCAGCACCAAGCTGCCCTCATCTCCCCCTCAGCTTTCCTCCTATGCTTGCCAGTGCCCAAATTCCAGAGGGGCCGATGCAACAGGGTGCTGGCATGTTAGCACTGCCCCGAGTGTATACATGCTTGACTGGGCTGTGGCAGTGCCCAGACTTGGCCCTGACTTTACTCTGAAATCAGAGCAGGTGCTGACAGCAGGGAGAAGCCAGGCAGCAGGAGCAGGCACTTTCAAGCCTGCAAGGGCAGGGGTGCCTTCCCAGGCCCCTAGTAGTGCAGGGATGCCAGGGTCCACAGCCGCAGTTTGAGGCAGCTGCAGCTGCACCTGGGCTCCCACCTGCTCTGTGGAGCAGGAGGCCCAGATCTGTAGCCATGGTTTGGGTGGCTGCAGCTATGCCCAGGAAAGTGGGACTCCTGCCTGCTCCCCAATCCCAAGAGCACAAGTATGCATGGGTCCATAGCCTTGGCTTCGACAACTACAGAGGCACCCAGGGAGCTCCCACCCCAACTCTGAAGGGGTGGGGTTCCCACTTGTCCCAGCTCTTGCTGGGTTTATGGAGTGAACAGCCCCCACCACACCTCCCTGCTGCAGCCTGCATGATGGCAGCGGTGGCTCCAGACGGCCTGCTGCTGCCATCAAATTCAGTCAATAGTGATTACCCTCAGCAGGAGGAGAAGAGCATATGACTGGGGAGGGACATGTGGGGTTTCCAGGATACTGGCAATGTCCTATTTCTTGAGCTGGCTGGTGGTTACACAGTGCTCACTTTGTAATTCCATGTTAAACTGTGCATTTGTATTTTGTGCAGTCTTCTGAATGTGTGCCCTGTTTCAAAAATCAAATTCTTAAAAAGATAAGCCCACTTGAGCAGTGATATGGGGGAACCTAAATCTATATTTTAAGTTTTTCATTACAATGATTTACCCAAAGGGGACAAAGAATTCTTCCAGTGCCACATTTTTCTCCTCTGTTCAGAGGTTCTAACTAAATGCCACCTCTCTCTCAGATAGCCCTTTCTTTTAATTCAGCCCAGCTCTCCCCTGTGCCCACCCCCACCCCACGCCACGCAGTAGAGTCTCATGCCCTGGGTTCTGTCCTGGATCTGGTCATCTCACAGCAGGCTGCACACATGGCTTATTGGGAGACACAGGAAAGTTGTGAATCCCTCGTGTCAGTACTAGGGCAAAGAAGCTAAAAGGTAGGAATTCTCAAGATCCCTCCCTCTTCCCCCTTTGATGAATGAGAGATTCATGTGTGGAACTGCTTTGCTCATTTGGAATGACAGACCAAACCCCTGCTTCCTGTAGCTGACCACCACATTCCATATAGACCAGCACCCTTGGCACAATGAGAATTAGCCTCATTGCGTGCTTTCTGTCACCTATTCTAGGACACTCTACAACAGTCTTGACCTTCATTATGAGTACAAGATGGAGATCCCATCCCAAAAGAACAAATCGAAGAACTGGGCCCTGTAAAAAAAAAAAAAAAAAAAAGCTGTTGTTGTTGTTGTTGTTGTTGTTGTTGTTGTTGTTTTACAGCAACAACATGTGCCAGTAGATTCCAAGCTTTTCCCATAATTAGGCCCACTTTGGGCAACAAGAATCAATCTAGGTAAAAATCATACCTAAAAATCTCATACCTATTACAGAAACCTAGTTTCCTTTTAGCTTAGCAGGATTCCATCCTGCTACCCAGGATTTGAGGCTCTTCACTAAGCTTCAGGGTTGCAAGAACCACAATGCTGGCTCCTGAGATTGCTTCATAAAAGGATGCATTTACCAAAGATAATCAGATAGTTTATACAAAGCGTAAGTGTGAGCTCCACCTTGAACCCATTCTATTTTCTTGGATTCTAAATCCTCACCTTTGGTCTTAGTTTTAGTCCTCTCTAGTAACCATGGTTTCAGAATCCTTCTTTCAATTACTATGAGCAGTTGCATAAAGGAGATGTTGGATTTAATCTCTTAAGCCCCATCTGAAATTTCTGCAGTGGTTTGGGTGGCAACTCACTTATAAAGTGAACTCCAGATCCTGGTTTCAAAGGCCGACAGTGGCTGTCAGAGCTGAGCAGTTTCATTTTCAGGCCACTCAATATGGCAAAGAGCTCCGGTCTAAACAGCCATTGCCCAGGTGTGGAAACATCTCACCTTGCCTCAGTTAACTCATCCCTGCTGGCCTCCCAGCCTAGGGCTGCTTTAACTCCATTGTATTTGTCAAGAAAATGCATTTTCCAAGCCTGCCTCATGAACTTTGTGTCTTCTGGGTTTCCATAGTCCTCTGGGTTAAGCACACACTTCTGACTGTGACCACCTTAACTTCTGAACTGCTAGCTCTTCCAGTTGTTCTGGAGCTCCCCTGCAAACCTTCTTCTCTTCTCCCCCTCTTTTCCACCCAGGAAAATTCTTCAAGGCCCATCCCACACACCCTGGCCATCCTAGCCCACAGGGATCTCTCCCTGCCTCTGCCCATCTACACACTTTATTGGAGTATTGTTTGGTATTGCTATTTATCTTTGCTCAGTGAGGGCTACTTTGCCAGTCTTTGTTATAATTTCTCTGAGAGCAAACCCTATCCAGTATCCTGTGTGCCCAAACAGTGCCTATGCAGTGCTGGGCAGTCAATATTTATGTGTTGAGCAAAGGCTCAACCTCAGATTTTTTCCAACCTCACCCCATTTCATTGAGCCCACAAGGGCCTCCTCCCTTTTTCTCCTCATCTGATTCACCTTCTCAAACTGCTGCCTTGACCCAGCCCAGAAAAGAGCAGGGCTTTCTTGTTCATTGGGAAGTTTTCTCATGTAAACACCACATCTTTAAACAACTTTCTCCTTCAATACAGTCTGTGGCATTCATCCTTTTCCCAGTCTCCTAAATGCTTATGATTGTGTTTAGGTCCATAGCATACTCTTTACTTTGTTCATCTCTCTCAGATTGGGAGATTGCTGAGGACAAAACCAACATCTATGCTTCATTATAGAGCCCTGAGGCCCTCACATCCCTGGGAATTCAAATCAAATTCCTGATTTGATGATTGACAATTCTAGGTATAGGACCACAGAAGCCTCCTCCCTCAGACAGTACTACTACTTCACTGATTCTAATCCCATACAAACCCCCTTGGCTACACCATGATACCCTCCTTCTCCACACAGTCCTTCCCTCATACCACATCATCAACTGTCTTTTGAAATCTTCCCATTGCTGATTGATCGTAAAGTCTTTAGGCGAACGTTATTCCAATACCTAGCACCAGGACCTCTGTTGGCTATTTAAATGTAGGTTAAATAAAATTAAATACCATTCATTTCCAATGTAGTTGCACTAGCTACGTTTCAAGTGCTCGATAGGTACATGTGACTAGTGTCTACCGTATTGGGCAGCACAGATGCAGAACATTTTCTGTCACACAAAGGGCACTTGGGCAGTGCTGACTTAGAGCAAGCGAGAGAAATAAAGAGGAGTCGGAAGGATTTATTGAGCCAGCAAGATCATCTAGTTTATTTCAAAGCTCTTAGGAATGAGTGTACTTAAATGCTTCAGAGAAATATGGTGGTTCATCTTCCTGTTCTATTTGATTTTCTATCAGTTTCAAGAAGTGTCTTTTTACTACCCTCTAGGTAACCTACTGAAATTGTCACAATCAACCTGGGCAGGAAGTTGTCTCTAAAGTCTAAACTTGTTTGTGGAATTCTTTGCCCATCTAAGGCAACTGACTCTCATTCAAAAAAAAACAGGTGCGTGCCTGTAGTCCCAGCTACTCGGGAGGCTGAGACAGAAGAATCACTTGAACCCAGGAGGCGGAGGTTGCAGTGAGCAGAAATCATGCCAAATATCTATCTTCTTGGTGTTTTAATTTCAATAACTACAGTTTCAGTTTTATGCTTCACCCCATTAAGATTCTTTTGAAATTGACCCTGGGGTAAACATATCATTATGGACTCAAGTTTATAAGTAAAATAACCAATAACCTAAATTTCAGATGTTCAGAAGTACTCAGAGAGGGGAAACTGGGGCAAAGCCAGAAAAACAGAGATGTTTCACGTTTCACTAACATGTGTTGGGTTTGAGACTTTGTTGGTTTGTTTTAATTGGCCCTTTCTCCTCTCTCTCTCTCTCTCACTCACTCAAATGCTAAAAAAAAAAAAAAAAAAAAAAAAAAAGAGCCCCAATATAAACGCAAGATCTTTGAGATTTCATCTGTAACTGCTTGCTTGTTTCGGGGCTTCCTCCTCTTTTTTAATCTCTGGTAATGCCATCATAGTCTTTGAGATTGTCTTCTCTCCTCATCTGTGTGTTACACAGAAGAAACTGTCTATACAACAAATAGCTATATAGAACTTTCTGAGAATATATATCATGGCCCCCTATTGTGGCATTCATAGTGTTTATTTTGCATGCCTTCAAGAGTTAGGCAAAAACCCCAAATCAGTCTCAGCTTGATTTAATATAAGCTTAATTTAATCCCTGTAAATGCAACTGAAAATCTTCCATCTTGATCCTGCTTTAAAAAAAAAAAAAAAAAAAAAAAAAAAAAAAAACAGTAAATCACATGAATGATAGGAATGTGCTTGCATTTCTAATAACAATTCTAAAACAGATGGTCCCTATTTACAATCATTACAATTAACATATCACCACTAGGAATCCACCGGGGTTCACCACAGTTCAGTTCTATGCAAACATCTCCTGCTTCTCTTCACCCATTTCCAAAAGAATACATTCCTCTTACCCATTTAGATCTGAAAAAAAAAACCTGCTCTCAATTACTTACATTCATCCTTGCACAAGAGCCTCCTATGTGATTACACACAAAAATTCTGACCCTTGTTTCTGAATTATTTCTCAATATCCCAGCAGAAAAATTTTTGCAGAAGGGAGCCTGTGCCTTTCACCTTCTTCTCTCATACAAAAAAAAAAAAAAACAAAAAAAAAAAAAAAAAAAAAAAAAAACCAGCAGTTGCATCACTCTTGTAATATAAAGTATACGTGCTTCAGCACTACTACTACCCCAAGTCACAGCAGCTACATTAATCACTTTAAATGCGGCTCACAGGGAAGCCCTTTGCTTGAAAGTAATCACAACCTTTCGGGATTCCAGTCGCTTTATATTGGAGCTTGCTGATATGTTCTTACTTTAATAGGGATTCCGCACCACGTTTACAGATACACCACCACAGCTTGCGTTTCTGAAGGCACATAAACAATTTGTCAAGGCTTCAAATTTTACAGAGACACACATGGCTATATAAAGAAACTTCAGCTGCCACAGTGATCTTCACTGTCACCTGGCCCCAATGGAAGGGGAAATAGGATCAAAGCAATGTACAAAACGAGCTGATTGTGATCTCTTTTTTAAGGAAGAGAAAACTCTGTCTCTGTTCTATTTCCTTGTGTGTTTCACAGTTTGGGCTCCATGATTATATTATTGCAGAAATCTCTCCAGGAAAATTGGACTCATCAGGACATTTGCACCTTCTCATTCATACACATCTGGACATGTTATATCTGAAAATTGGAAAATCCAAGTGCATTCACAGACCACGCAAAAAAAGAAAGTGGGAAATGCCAAGCCCATTTATCATTCTCAGTGAAAAAATTGTACAGGCAGCTTCTTCTGCAAGAAAAGCAAATGAATGAAAGGGTGAGCAGAGTGCTAATAATGTACCATGGCTCCAGATTAAAGTGTCAGTGCTTCTGCTCAGCCTCTGAGCAGCTGAAATGCTTCTCTGGGTTTTGATTAGGAAAAGGAAGATATTCAAAGAGATGTGAGCTGCATGCCCGGGATACATTTTCATAAGCCAACCATGCCTTGTCAAACCAGAGGCAGAGGTTATGTTGGCAGGGGTTGCAGGCCAGGCTGAAGCCCTTGGCAAAATCAGGAGGCAGATGAATTGGTGTTTCCGGGGCTCTTTGCTGAAGCTCCCAAGCAGCCCACCTCATGCCCAACTTTCTTCAGTTTATGAGCAGGGCAGGGGCCCACCATGTACAGAACCTGCAACACCAGCATCCTCTCAATACCACAAAGAACTCATTTCTCCCTCCAATCAAGCAGCTCCCCTCACTCTCAGTCTGACCTTCACTGCCTCAGAGAGCACAGAGGTTGGGAAGACACCTTAACCACCCCTCGGGCCAAAGAAGCAGAGGCCTCTAGACGAAGGTCCTGGCTATATCCTCTCCAGAGCAGGAGAGAAACGCCTTCCATTCCTTTGGAATAAGCCCACTACCAACAAATGCAAACACAGTTAATGCCTCATCCAGTTTGTCCTGACATCAGTTTTAAGTTTTTCCAGGATCTGGTCCCAGACAGGGGCTTAGAGAGACATCCTCAGTGTCTGCTGCCTAAGCTTGGACTGCGTTTCCCCTTCCCCTGGGAACTTTAACTACCTTCCAAGAGCCTGCCTCCCAAAGTCACCCCTGTACTGCTAATTTATGATATGAAACCTTCAAAGCATCACGGCAATTAGATTAATCTTTATTGCATGCTTTCTGCTTTTAAAAAAATGTCATTATGTAGTGTTCAATTTTTTAATAAATGTGACAGGAAGTGAGTCCCAGAGAAAATCCCTTCCGTAGGTTTTAACAAGTGTCTATGAGTGGCGAGGACATGGGTGGGCTGCCTCTGCGTCCTCCGGCTCTCAGGCTGTGTGGGTCACTCCAAGCAAAGGGCCCCCTGCTGACGGCATCCTCCTCGTGGGTGGCAGGGGCTGCGTCTGCCTCTGCTGAGGAGAGGCAAGGAAGTGAAGAGTTCCGATTCAGAAGCACTTGCAGCTGTGGGCAAGAGCCGGTTTCATGCAGATTCACTCTCAAGTGAGGGCTGAGGTAGGAAGTATTCTCTTGATTCTGAAATGAAATCCCGCATTATTCCTCAAGTACATTTACCTACCCTTACTGCGCCTCAGAGAGAGCCAAATCTTTGAGTTCCCAGGAGGCAGAACTGTGTGGGTTCAGAGGTTCTAGAAGACAAAGATCAGACCCTTTTAAAGGCATTACATGCAACATGAAAGAGCTAGGACACCAAATCTGGGAAATTCAGCATAACCTACAGTGTGACCATCTCACTCCGCTGCTTTATAACCTGTTTTGCCATCTTTAAAGGCCTAAAGTAGCAGAGTCAAAGCTTCTAGACTTGGAAAAACAGGAGTTCACAGAGAAATGAATAAAATAACCAGTTCTTCCACCTCCAAGTGAAACCTCAGTTACAATAAACTGCACAAATGCACTTTGCAAACACAGATTAAGTAGTGTAATCAAAGGTCAATAAATTTGCCACAAGTTTTAGAGAACTCCCCAGTTTGTAACATGGAGATAATAACAGGCTGCATATAGTAAGAAAACATCAAGAGTGAAGGGGCTAAATATTTAGTGACGCATGAGGAGCTTGGGATTTGGTAACAGTATTCGCTGGAAGGGGAAAGGAGGGGCAAAGGGGAGGGCCTTGTAATGTTTTACACCCAAAAGATGCAAGGTGGGCTTTATCTGTTTAAGGGAGTTTCCCATAAGACTAAGTGTTTGAACCTAGTTTCAATAGCCCAAGGTTCATACTGTGTTCCGGAAGTGACTTTCATTGGAAGGGTCTTTCTCAAAGGTGGAAAACACTGAGTTGTGGACAACTCTAGTGAGTCATGGTATTTCATAATACAAATATCTAGAAGTGTTCAGTCTTGGTCCAAGTAGATATTTGATGAGGAAATACTAACTTCTTTTTATAACACATTTATCAGGTAAAAAAAAGCAGTCCCTGAAATTTCATCCTAGTCTAAATCTGATAGTTTTCCTTCAGCTGCAGGGTGTCTCAGCCTCACTGCTATTGACATTATGCACCAGCTACTTCTCTGGGGGATGGAAATCTGTCCTGTGCATTGTAGGATGTTTACCAACATTCCTGGCCTCCCACTACTAGAAGCCAGTAGCACCACTCAGTTCAAACAACCCAAAATATCTTCAGTCATTGCCACATATCCCCTGAGAGCAAAAATTTCTCCTGGTTGAGAAGCTCTGTGGTCCAGAGGAAGGAATAGTCTTTTTTATTCACACAAAGGCACCCTGTGGGCTGGCAGTGACCTGTCAGCAAAGACCAAGTAAGCCACATCATCTTGGAAGAATCTTACATGGAGCCATGGTTCAAAATAACCGTTATCTTCAGCAAAGGGCAAACACAGGGAGAAAGGACACAGGTTGGAAGATAAAAGTAAGGGTAGAATTTAATGACAGTGTTAAAAAAAAAAAGGTGGGGGGGGGCAGTGGGCTGGTACCCAAAGATTGCTTTGTTTTCACTGTTCACCCTACCAAGAAGTTCTAGTTTAGCGTCTACTATGTGACCGGCTCTGAGTTACACCCTGTGAGGAACACAAAACCAAAGTAACTTGTTGTCCCAGGCCTCCAGAGCTGTATGCTCTGCATGAAGAGGTGAGCACAGACATCCCCAACAGTATGATTACAATCCACAGCATATGTGATGCATAAAAAGAGTAAGCCATGATAGTATATGCTGTGGAACATGGGGAAGGCCCGACAACAAAACATGTGGAGAATATTATCAATAGCTCCCAGATTAATAAATAATTTCAAATAAAGAAGAAATGGGTTCATTCCAAAAATCTTCTATTGCCAAAATTCTTAATGTTGCAACTATCTTTCATCTGAATGAAGGTTTGGAAGGCCCAGATTCTAGGCCTAGTCCTGCTCTAACCAGCTATGTGACCCATGACAGCCACTTAACTATTCCAGGCCTGTTTTTTCATCTCTAAAATGAGAGGGCTGGACCAGGTGATCTCTAAGACCCTTCCAGCTACAGCATTCTATGGTCTGAGCCCTTTTGGTTAATTGTCTCTGGATGATTACATTTATTGTATTTATTAAGCAGTTTGGGATTTCTCCCTTCAGAGCTTAATTTCCTTTTCTATGACGTATTTCCTCTCAGAATTTTTTATATAAAAATTACATTTCACAGTTTTCAGTGCTTTAGCTTGAAATAGATATTATGCCATAAAGATCACTGCAGACTTATAAAGCAAAACTCGAAACATTAAAGAGCCCATAAGAGCTTTGAGATTAATTTGATCTTCAATGGGTCTGTGAATGAATGAGCTCGACGGAAGCCTTTCAATTTCTCACTCCACTTCAAAGAGTGCACAAAGTACAAACTGTAAATCAACCTCCACATTTGCTGATATGGCTACTAAGCTGGAAAAAAAGAGAAAGAGATATGGCTAATAGACTATCCAAACAATATTTAGGAGCTTGGGGCCAGGCATGGTGGCTACCGCCTGTAATCCTAGCACTTTGAGAGGCCAAAGTGAGTGGATCACTTGAGGTAAGGAGTTCAAGACCAACCTGGCCAAAATGGTGAAACCACATCTCTACTAAAAACACAAAAAGTAGCCAGGCATGGTGGTGCACACCTGTAATCCCAGCTACTCGAGAGGCTGAGGCAGGAGAATCACTTGAACCCAGGAGGCAGAGGTTGCAGTGAGCCAAGATTATGCCACTGCACTCCAGTCTGTGTGACAGAGTGAGTGAGACTTCTCTGTTTAAAAAAAAAAAAGATTTAGGAGCTTGGGAAGCCCAGGGGCCCCAGCTTATGACTTACCTTCTTTGAATTACTCATGCCTGTATGATCCAGGTGGAATCTAGATTATCCATTTCCAACAGACATAGATGAATGAGTGAGTGACAGGGGAGTGGGGGAGAGAGTTAAGATAGGAGGACCATATAAGATCTAAGAGCTATAATGTTAAAAAATAATAATAATAAATAAAGATAGGAGGACCATGGAAGGAACTGGGACTGAGGTCAGAAGGATCCAAACAAATGATCGATTCACTTCTCCACTCAAGATGGCATGAGTCAAACATAGCAACAATGAGCCTGATGGACTGAGGCACATTTGGACAGCAAGAGCAGTCCATACGATGGGTTGGTACAGAATGTGCCATCACACATTAGCTGCTCTGTGAAAAGAGAAGCAACATGGAAAGATCATGGACTTGGGATCAGATTGACCCAGGGTCAAATCTTAGCTCTATTACTTTCTAAGACTGTGATTTGGGGCAAGGTATTTAACCCATTGGAGCCTCCATTTCCTGATCTATAAAATCGGTGTAATAAAGCCTGTCATTCAGAACTGCTGTGAGGACTAAATGAAAGAATGTGCATGTTCCAGGATTAAGTCAGCTGCGCATAACAAAAAAAAATTCAAATAATAATGTCTTAATTAAAGTAGAGGTTGATTTTCCTTCAAATAATATGAAATCTAATGGTAGCAGTTCAGGACTAGAAAGGGGACTTCATCGCATCAAGGAAGTCCCACTTTCCAGCTTTATTTTGCATGTGGCTTCCATCCTCGAGATTACCTTGTAATCATAAAATGGTTGCAGCAGCCCCAACACATTGGCATTTTAGACAAAAAGAAGGAAGAAGAGGGAACGATAAAAAGAAGCCTGTCCCCCAGTTGAGTTAGCTTTCTTTAAAGAGTTTTTTTAGATGCCCACTCAACAATTTTTGTTTCTAATTCATTGCCCATACCTATCTTCAAGGAGGGCTAGAAAAGTTAGGACTTTAGCTGGACACATTGCCACCCCCAACAATATGGGGGATAAAGGCAAAGGAGAGGAAGGATATTGGGTAATTAATTAGCTGTCTCTCCCATGGTATGTAAAGCACCTAGCAAATAGAAGGTACTACATGAATAATAACTGTTATTATTTAATTCATTCTTAAAGCTATTTGAGGGAGGCTTTATCACCAAGGCTGCCGGCCAGCCTGGCAGCCAGTGTTCCCTGGTCTGTCCTGGAAACCTTTCATATCACCGTGCTCTCACCATGACTTGGGTACAAACTGTGCCACAGCCTCTCAGGAGATGTGCGTCTTTGGAGCCTCTTTAGTGCTGGACTTCTGGCCACAGGCAGCTCTGTGACAGCAGGATAACAGAAACTAAAGCTACAGAGTGGCGAGATAACCAAAGAAGAGAAGCAGCCTGCATCTGCCCAGTCCATCCCAAGCAGCATCCCTCATTCTTCTCCCAAGCAGAGGCCCAGAGGCTGTTTCACCTCTGATTCTTCCACAGCCTCACCTGGCCCAAATCCTAGCACTGTGGATTCTGAAAGTAGGGATAAGAACAGAAATTCATCAGATAAATGGAGCCCCTTTGAATCAAGATCCCTCCAGAAGTATGATTCGGGAAGTTTTGCCAGCCAGGCCTACTGAGGAGCCCAGAAGCCCTCTCCAATGGAATAGATCTGTGTCCAAGCCACTCGAATGGCTGAAGACCCATCATGACCCTGAAGCTGCCCAAGATGGACAGCCCAGTTATGGAAGGGAGGAAACAGCTGCCATGGGCCCATAATCTCAAATGCTGTAGTTTGAATGTGCTCACTCTCACTGGCTTCTACAGCTCTCTCTACTTTGGTGACTCTGGAAAGAGGGTTTCTTGCACCCCACTCCTTTTTTACCTTGGCTCTGACATTAAAAAAAAGGAGATATTTTTTAAAACTTGTTAAACTGAGGCTAGAGCTAGAGACATAATTGTTTTTTCAGAAATATTCATGCAAAGGATGCCCTTATGTAGAAGAAGCCCTTTTGTACTACCTTAAAGTTAGGCTACATAATCTCCGCAGTGATGTATGGGGGACCCCATCACCTATTTTTGCACCATTTACCCTAGACAAGAACTTTGATTATCATTTACTAGGTAAAGAGTGTTTGTGCTGTTCCAAAGCCCAGGCTTCTTGACTCTTTTCCCACTATCGATGTGCACACTGACAAATCACAGCATAGAATGCATCACTGTCCTGAAGCCAGTTCTCCATGTGGTACCTCTTCGGCCAGAGCTTTTGGAGGCAAGTTCCTGTTTTATATGTCACAAAACAAACCCTAGTCTTGCAAAGCCTTCCTAGCACTTTAAAGTGAGATTAATTTAACTCCAATTTGTTTGAAAGCTTCCTAAGGGAGAAAATTCAGTCTACTGATTTGGTATAGATAAATGGATGTTTTTTAAAGTAAAGAAGATGGTAGGTACAATTAGATTATAGTCTTGGGGTTCATGTGAAATTAGTGTCACCTTATTTTGATTTCCTAGTTCAGGTCATGGCCTGAAACTTACACATACCTTGCAGAGAAAAGGAAATAGAGAAACTGCCTTTTTATTTCTCTTCACTGTGCACGTGTTCAGTACTTAAACACTGTCTCAAATATCTGTTTTGGCTGTTTTTGATAGCATCTTGTCTGCGTAAGAAGCTGACCTTTCCATAGAGAGGCCCTAGAGTCTAAAATTATCAGAACAATTAATTTATTTGTCTTTTGTGATGATCTCTTGTTTTAGTAAGAAAAATCCTTACAACATTCTCAAAAAAACAAAAAAGTTATTTTGGAGATGCTTGGTTCATCTCACCATGTGAACGCCTTCAAAAGACCTGTCCCTTCTCTGTGTTGAAGTCCAGAGGTCTCCACTGGTCTCTGGGGACCTCACAGAGGAGGCTGGACCCTCTTCCAGACCATAGCCCTTTGCAGATTTGAAAGCAGCTGTGCTGTGCTCCTCAGGTTCAGCACCAGACTGACTGCCTCCAGGTCATACAATATTGTCACAAGTCCTGAACATCCTTCTGTGAACTAGATCCCTCTTCAGCGATGGCTGTCATAATTATCACAATGAGCCAGATATGGGCAACCCAAGAGGAAACAGAGAACCTTGTCACTTCCCTAGTTTGGGACCCTCTCCAGCTCACTCCTGCCATGCCTGACTCAAATTGCCCATGGAGGACTCTTTCAGCAAAGGCTCACCCAGCCTCAGCCTCTATATGTGAGATGGCTTGAAAGACACAGTCAACCTTCCTGGGCCTTGGTGCCCTTAGAACAGAGAGGCAGGGCTCCTGAGTCTCTGTCCCCACCAACCTCAAATTCCCCAGGACGGCAGGAGGGTACTACCTGCCCACTGAATTCACAAGAAAAAAGGTCCAGGGGAAAGCTCCACAGGATGGAAAGGAGAGAGCTCCTGCCCCTGCAGGTAGAGAACTCAGTAACTCAAATCCAGCCCCTTTGTCTGGTCTCTTGTCTGAAACCAAGAGACCCAGATGCCCAAATATCATTCTAGCCAAGAAGCAGTGTGCTGGGGATACAGGACTTTTACCCAGGAGATAATGGCCTGACAGCCCTTCTCCGTTGGGGTGGAGGAGGAAGGAAACCAGGGCTCCTCAGGTGAGCACAGCCAGCCCTCTTATTCTCCAATCTCAGGAGTGGGGTGAGGACTCTTCCCATGCCAGAGCAGCTGAACAGGTCAGCCAGACAAATGGCATAAGTGGAAAGGTAAGAGGGAAATAAAGAGTCCCCGAAATAATGGCTGGGTGCAGTGGCTCACGCCTGCAACCCCAGCACTTTGGGAGGCTGAGGCGGGTGGATTACTTGAGGTCAGGAGTTCGAGACCAGCCTGGCCAACATGGTGAAACCCTGTCTCCACTAAAAATACAAAAATTAGCTGGACATGGTGGCACATACCTGTAATCCCAGCTTCTTGGAAGGCTGGGACAGGAGGATCACTTGGGCCCAGGAGGCAAAGGCTGCAGTGAGCCAAGATCGTGCCACAGCACTGCCTAGGCAACAGAGTGACACTCCATCTCAAAAAAAAATAGAGTCCCCAAAACATACTGACTCCCAAAGCCCATACTTATGAGGCTCAGACTGTGGTTTGGCCTGATCCTGGCCCCAGGACTTCAACCCGCCCTCACTCCCAGGGAAGACAGCATACTCCCATTAAGAGCCTCCCATGAGGTGCCACTCTCCCTGACCAAGGGTCCTCAGGCTAGGCTTGGCCTCCATCAGAGGGAAGCAGAAATGGGGGCATATAAAGGAAGAGAGTAGAAAAAAAGTAAAAGGACCCACTCCTGCAGTGGAGAGTGATAGAGGTCATAGCTGCTTTTTAAAAGGGACTGCTGGGCTTCTCGTGGAATATATAGAAGAAGAAAAGGTGGCTTCCCTTTGGATAGGATGGGTATTCAACCCCAGGATGGGACAGTCCTGGTCGGTTTACACCTGCTGGCTTGCATAGTTGTTAATAACACCCACTTTCACTCGCAAAAGGTACCTGATCGGACCAAAACAATGACATGGTGACTCTACCTTGGAAAAGGACTAGAAATGTTTTTCCTATAACTCATAATACATGTATAGCTAGAAAGTGACCATTTCACTGTGTGGCCACATTCACCTTTACAAATTAAAAATTATATTTGTATCCAAACTATCTTAATCAAAATAGTATATCATCAAGCTGCACTTTTATTCTTAATAAAAAAATGTTATCTATGCATAATATGATACTGAAATTAACCGGAGAGAGTTTTGTTTAAAGTGCATTCTTGCAGTTCTTTGTTCCCCTAATTGCTGGAAAATTCAATTTGGTCATGAACTCAAAACTCTCCTGTATTTGTTTTCCTTAAGAAAAACTGAGTTTGTTTCTTTTGAAGGAAAGGTTGAAAAGTTTAAAAGACCAAGCAACGAGCAACATTTACAGCCTGGAACTATGTATGTCATCTGTTTCAGGAGAGAAAACAGAGTTACTCATTTCCACAGTGGGCCTGCAGCCCCCTCTCCTCCAGAATGCCCTCACCCACCACTTTTTTACCCAAACCTACCCTTATTACACCAAACCACCGACACCCCAGTAAGATTTACAGATTCTCTGAGAGCTTCCCTGCAGCATAATTTTCTCATTTGAAAAATAAAGATGCAGTGGGGATTTTCCTGCTTCACAAAAAAAAAAAAAAAAAAAGATGCTTTAAAAAATGCTTCAAAATACCATACAACAAATGTGGAATTGTTGATAGAGTGTTGTTTTTGGAGCCGGACCTGTATTTGAATCCCCACCAAACTTGCACTACTGCTTATTATTTGGGTGACTTTGGTTAGTGACTGAAACCTCTTGGACTCACTGTTTTGTTGGTAAATGGAGGGTTAATAATACCTGCCTTCCCCAATGTCTTAACAAGGGAATAAGATGGCATAACGAAATGCCTGGCATTCAGTAGCCACTTTCCCTGATTAGCCCTACAATCATTTGGTGACTAATGATGTGGGCACTATTAAAATTTTGCAACCTCCTTGCTTCTTCTATTTTCCTGTCCCAAGCTGGAATAGTGAAAAAACTTTAAAATGGAATGAAACTCACAGAAGTCAGCATTAGCCTTTGTTATTTTTCAGTTGCATTAAAAGGGCTTGATGCAGAAGACAGATGGAATGTTTGGGGTTTTAGATGCACCGGATGATTGTCATTGTCCCTTTATGCTGGAAAAATCTAAAGTTGGTTGTGTTGTCTATCATTCTGTCAGACAATATTAATATCCCTAGCATTACAACCTCTATTAAACATAAAGAAAACAACTAACTATGAAGGACCAGGTTTTGCTCCCAGAGACACATTCAGTGGCTCTTGTTTATAGGTTTTGAGTGCATACAACAGAGGATAGAGATTTTTTTCTTTTTTTTTTTTTTTTTTTTTTTTTTTTTTTTTGAGACGGAGTCTCGCTCTGTCAGCCAGACTGGAGTGCAGTGGCCTGATCTCAGCTCACTGCAAGCTCCACCTCCCGGGTTCACGCCATTCTCCTGCCTCAGCCTCCCGAGTAGCTGGGACTACAGGCGCCCGCCACCTCGCCCGGCTAGTTTTTGTATTTTTTTTTTTTAGTAGAGACAGGGTTTCACCATGTTAGCCAGGATGGTCTCGATCTCCTGACCTCGTGATCCGCCCGTCTCGGCCTCCCAAAGTGCTGGGATTACAGGCTTGAGCCACCGCGCCCGGCCGAGATTTTTTTCATAACAAGTGTTCATTCTGTCCAAATGCGTCATCGCATAATACTCCTGTAAAGCATATTTAACCTAGCAAATTGAGTCCTAAAGCATTTCTTTCATTCTGTTGTTTCTTGTTGAGACTACTCCTTCATCCACTTCAAATAGCTCTTTCCCTGCCATGGCTCACCACCTTGTCTTAGGATCTCTCTTCTCTCTGTTTGATAATTTTTTTTTTTTTTTTTTTTTTTTTTTTTTTTTTCTGCTTGATGTAAAGGTCAAACCAGATGGTTAGAATAACTCAGTCCTCAGCTGGGTACGGTGGCTCACTCCTGTAATCCCAGCACTTTGGGAGGCCGAGGCGGGTGGATCACCTGAGGTCAGGAGTTCGAGACCAGCCTGGCCAACATGGTGAAACCCTGTCTCTACTAAAAATACAAAAATTAGCCAGGCGTGGTGGCACGTGCCTGTAGTCTCAGCTCCTCGGGAGGCTGACGCAGGGAGAATCGCTTGAACCTGCGAGGCAGGGGTTGGTGTATTAGTCAGGGTTCTCTAGAGGGACAGAACTAATAGGATATATGTATGGGAGTTTATTAAGCATTAACTTACATGATCACAAATTCCCACAATAGGCTGTCTGCAAGCTTGAGGAGTAAGAAGACCCAGTCTGAGTCTCAAAACTGAAGAATTTGGAGTCCGATGTTTGAGGGCAGGAAGCATCTACCACGGGAGAAAAATGTAGGCTGGGAGACTAGGCCAGTCTCTCTTTTCACGTTTTTCTGCCTGCTTTATATATGCTGGCAGCTGATTAGATTGTGCCCACCAGATTAAGGGTGGGTTTGCCTTCCCCAGCCCCCTGACTCAAATCTTAATCTCCTTTGGCAACACCCTCACAGACACACCCAGGATCAATATTTTGCATCCTTCAATCCAATCAAGTTGACACTCAGTATTAACCACCACAGTTGGAGTGAGCCGAGATCATGCCACTGCACTCCAGACTCTGTCTCAAAAAATAAATAAATAAATAACTGAGTCCTCAAGAGGACTTCCTTGGCTTTCAGCCTCACACTCCTCCTGAATCCTCACCTCACTCCCTTCTGTGTCTCATAGCTGCCCTCATACACCACCAGTGCTTTTGCCTTCTGACCTTAAATATTCTGAAGCATCATTTGCTTATTGAAATCATCCATTTATGTCAGTGCAGTCTAGTTGAGCAGAAGGGACCAAGATGGCAAGTTCAGCTGCTGAAGTGTGGCAGTTGCCCTTGTCAAGTGGAGACAAACACATACAAAGGAGGGATGGGAGGTGGACGGAAGGAAGACATACGCCCAAAGCCAACTCATCAACTTCCAACTTTCTATTGACTTGTCATTTACACACACATGTGCACAATCCAATCCGCATGGCCCGAGCAGGTCCTGCAGGCAGAGAGGGCTGCTTCAGCTTCATGATGGTTTCAGTGGAACATGCCCAAGGGATTCCTTTAATAGTACTCTATAGCACTGAGAAGTTTGTTCATCTCAGTTGTTCTCTAATCACTTAGGTCCATTGTAACCTTGGATAGGTAGAGAGAGGTGCCTTTTATTTTGGTGCAGGTGGGAGATCATTATCAGCCTGATTTATATTCATTAAACAATTGTAAATTCACATTTTCTTTTTGTCATTCTTTCTTCCTTGCATTCTCTTCACCAGTATAGGTTCTGCTGTGAATTTTCCATCCTCCAGTGTGGTCTCTGGAGTCAGATGTCCTGAGTTCAAGTCTTGACACTTCAATTTACCAGCTGTGTAGCCTTGGGTGATACATTTTATCATTCAAACCTCAGTTTACTAATCCTCACTAATGAGAATGAGAATACTGACTACCTGATTGGTTTGTTGAGACCAAATGAGTTAATTCTCATAAAGAGCTTAGTATGAGGCACAGAGTAAGTGCTCCTTAAATGTCGTTCCATCAACCAACATTTGTTGTGTGTTCTTCTAGTCAAAGTGATTTTTAGGTTTGCTCTTCATGGAGCCCTACACTTTGCATCTAGGCAGGCAGGAGATTCTCTGTAGGCACAACAGCACCAGCAAGAAGGTAAGCTTAGATGAGCTGTGATCCTGGAGTGGCAGTCACTCCTTCATCTATTCATTTCACTCAGTAAATATTTATTGAGCACCTACTATGTGCTAGGAGATGGCAAACTAAGTAGACAAAATTCTTGTTCTCCAGAACTTTGTTTTCTTTTTTTTTTTTTGAGATGAAGCCACTCATAATGTATTCTCTATGAATGCAAATATATATAAATGCACATAGAATCTGTTTTTATAAAAATTGTATCAAATTCTTCATACTGAAAATGGCTCACTTCACATGATGTATTTGACCATTGTTTCATGTTGATCTACATGTTAAATTATTTTTTTTTTAATTTTACTTTAAGTTCTGGGATACATGTACAGAACATGCAGGTTTGTTACCTATGTATGGTTTGCTGCACCTATCACCCTGTCACCTAGGTTTTAAGCCCTGCATGCATTAGGTATTTGTCCTAATGCTCTCCCTCCCCTTGCCCCGAATGGGAGGAGACAGAAAATAAATAAACGTAAAGGGCAAGAAAATATTAGAAAGCATAAAGTGCTATGCAGAGAATTTATCCTGGGTAGTATGCTAAATAATGACCAAGTAGTTACCCTCGGTTGTATGTTCAGGGAAGGCCTCCGAGGATCTGATATTTAAGCTGGCGTGCAGAGAAACTGACCACAACGATAAGAAAGATTTCTAGGAGAAGCGAAGGGCACGTGCAATGATCCTAAGATGGGAGGGAGAATCAGGAAGGAGGCCAAATTGCCTGGTCAGTAGAGAGTTGTGTGAAATAGAGCTGGAGAGGCAGACAAAAGCCCAATCCTATAGGCCATATATGTCAGGGAAAGGAGCTTGGATTTTACTCTAACTGTGATAGGAGCCACCGGAGGCTTGTGAACAGGGAGGGACATCTGATTTACATTTTTAAAGGTACTCCGTGGCTGTCTTGTTGCTTTCTTCTATTGTCACTGGGGATGCTGGCCCCATATGCTGAGGCACTTATTGTCTTTGGAAGAAGCTAGCCCACACAGCCATGCAGGAAGAACTACCAAGATGCCATCACACTCTCATTTAAAAAGCCTACCGTTCTTTCACCATTTGTGCTCTTAGAAAGTAACAGGATGAAAGAAGTGATGGAAGCAAAAGTTGACCATCTGCCCTGAGAACTAAAGTCCAAGAAAGATCATTTCAGGGCTATGGCGCCATGAAGGTTGGGTCCTACATTCTGGCCCTCTGTTTTTTTATAAGTTCATTATGCTCTGCTACCCATTCTGATATTCCAGAACTGAAGGATTTACCCCTGCTGAGCAGAGATGAGCCAGGTTTGGGGTGTACAACAAACTGGATCTCAAGAATATTTGACTATTGTAGTTTGTTAGTCTACATAGAGTTGCTCCTAGGAGCTATGGCTTGTAGGATGTCAATTTATCTCTGACAACAAATGAAAATTGCACCCAGTCTTGTGTCTGGGTTCTGAAGCTAATGAAAATGTGTTTGAAAATAACCCCACGGCCAGATAATAGTAAGATGGGGATCTTTTATAATATTTCATGGTGATGAAGATCTCTGTTCCATTAGGAAATATTCAATGTGTGCACAATGAACATTGGGCAGGGAATCAGAAAGCCTGAGATCTGGCTTCAGCTATGCCACTGGTGAGTCGTGTTTAAAGTTTGGCAAGGTACTTCAATTCTGTAACTTAGTCTACTTGTCTCTAAAGGAAGGAACTTGGATGACTTCATCCTGGATCATCTCAGCTCTCATGTTTGATTGTCCATGTGCCATTACCCTGATTCCCTACTGGCCACATTTGTGGAATGGCCGGGCTAAGAGCAGAGACATCTGATCTACCCTAGAGCTGACTGGACCACACAGGGATCAAACCTACACCTTTGACTTCTTTAGCACCTTTTCGTTATCAATTGAACCAGCCATCTGCAGTGAGGAGGAGTGTAGCCTAAGTAGGTTTATCTTCCGCACTAAACTATATACTCTTTAATGCTGTAGTCACTAAATTGTACTAAATCTTCCCTGTGTATTTTATATTATTCAATCCTCATTAATAATCCCATAAAGTAAGTGCTAACAGTATTCCCAATTTAATGCAAGAAACTGAGCCTTGAGGAGGTTGAGTAGTTTGCCTGAGGACACACAGCTAAAAAGCACCAAATTTATTTTTTTTATTTTTATGTCTATAGGTTATTAGGGAACAGGTGGTGTTTGGTTACATGAGTAAGTTCTTTAGTGGTGATTTGTGAGATTTTCGTGCACCCATCACCTGAGCAGTATACACTGAACCCTATAGAAAGTACCAATTTTAAACTCAGTCTAACTCAAAGCCCACACAGGAATTTAGCTGCCACATTCCAGTGCCATTGCTTACTTATTTGACCATATTCCACAATACTTATCACAGTGTTTGATAGACATTATTAGACAGTCAATAAGTGATTCTTAAACGAATAAATGTTTGATGCTAGCATGCCTTCAATATAACCTTGAGAAACAGTATAACCATGTTATATTAAGAAACAACATAACCTTGTGAACCAGAGGTCTTACCCACTCAGACTTAGTACAGAATTGCTCATGAAATCAGTCCCAGTAATCAGAGCTTAACCTACATAAGGACTTATGGATATAACTTACCCCAATGACCCTTGCCATTCTGTAATTAGCCATCCTTTTGGTTCTCAACTGGAGGGATGCAGCTGGGAAAAACACATGAAAACCATCTGAGAAACTTTATCAAAAGACAGAGGCCCTTTGTTTCGCACCTGCCCCTCTAACTAAATCCAATCCTATCTAGGGAGGGTGGAAACGGCTAGTTCTGTGCAAGTTCTCAGGTGTTTCTGATACATTTTGCTGTGTACTTCCACCTCTGCTTCTAACCCTACATATACACCTCCATTGAGAAGAACTACCATTGTAGTGAAAGTCAGTTCTTCATTTAAATGAAGTCTGACTTTATTAGAATCTAAATTAAGTGATAAGGCTGTGTGTGGCTGACTTGAACATAAAGACACCCAGAATTCCAACTGTATTGTTTATTATTTTACCAATGAGTTTTGACTGTAGCTGACATATTTATGTTTCATTGTATCTTTTCCAGAATCTGACTTGTAGAACAAAGTACACAGCTTGCTTTCAAATTTGACTAAAGCGTAGTAAGTGTTATAGAGCAGCACTGTCTTGCAAAACAGTGATGGAAATGTTCTATATCTGCTCTGTCCAATTTCATACCCTTTTGAGTGCTTGAAATGTGTCTAGTGAAATTGAGGAACTGAATTTTTAATTGTGTCTTATTTTAATTTAAATAGCCACATGTGTCTAGGGACTGCTGTGTTGGAATGTGCAAGTACAGAGAAACATTGCTTCATCTTTTTAACCAAAATAATGTAGTAAGTACCAGGACCCATTTCATTTTTTCAAAAATCACTTTCAATAATGGCTAAAGCAAAAACAGAAACAATGCTGTAAGAGCCCAGACTAAATTCTAGCATGCTTACATTTCCACCAGGGAATGAATTCTTAAAGAAAGAGAATATTCTGACCCCAGAGTAGATGAAAGCAGGTAGGCAGAGAAGAGACACTCCCAAGGGGAGCTCCCTGCAGGTTCCTAGTAGGCTGTGAGACACAGAACAGTGAGACCATCAAGGAGAGAGAAATTTCCCCCCAGAGGAAAATCTAAATGTGGTTTTAGCCACCTGTCACCCCAGAGGGAGGACAGGATGGCAGTGTTAAATTGGTGAGATTGTGAAAACAGGGAACTTAACTAACCTTCAAGGCCAGCTGAGGTGTTTAAAGTGCATTTCAGTCAACAGAACCCTGGTCCTGAAATCCTGAGGGTTTTCACCTATATGGCAGATTAGAAACCTGAATTTCTTTTATATTATAAAATTAACAATTTCGGGGCCAAGCGTGGTGGCTCATGCCTGTAATCTCAGCATATTGGGAGGCCGAGGCGGGCAGATCACTTGAGGTCAGAAGTTCAAGACCAGCCTGGCCAACATGGTGAAACCCCCATCTCTACTAGAAATACAAAAAATTAACCAGGCAAGGTGGCAAACACCTGTAATCCCAGCTACTCGGGAGGCTAAGGCACAAGAATAATTTGAACCCAGGAAGTGGAGGTTCCAGTGAGCTGAGATCACACCACTGCACTCCAGCCTGGGCAACAAAGCAAGACTGTGTCTTAAAAACAGAAAGAAAGAAAAAAACTTAAATTAACATTTCTGGCTAGCCACAGAGGCTCACACCTGTAACACTTGCTTGGAAGATTTTAAGTCTCTCTGTACTCAGAGGGTAGGTTGGCTATATTACTCATATTACCTGATGGGTGTATTGCTTAGAAAACTTTGTTCTTCTGTTGAAAATGGGAAGAAGTATGGTGGGGTGGTCCTGGATCATGAGTCAGGAGGTCTACCACTAACTGTCCATAACAGGCTTTCACTTGTCCTCTGAGTTTTTGTTTCCTAATCTACAAAATGAAGCAAGCTGACCAGATAATTAATAATATTATTAATTAATTGATCATTAAAATTAATTATAGTTATACGTATTAAAATTGACAATTATAATGAATAATTATTACATATAATTATTAATGATGTTAATTATTATTATCCAGTAAATTTGCTTCATTTTATAGATTAGGAAACATCTATAAAATTTGGACTGGAAAATTACCAAGTTCACACGCAGCCCTAAACTTCTTTGATTCTAACACTAAATTACAATACTATCTTGTATTCCTTCTCTGAAAGGCCTCTCAATTAAAAATCATTTTCTAGAGGACTTTCATTTCTTTTTTGTTTGTTTTTTATTGTGGGTTTTCTTTTTTTTTTTTTTTTTTTTTTAATCTTTTTGAGACAAGGTCTCAGTCTGTCACCCAGTCTGGAGTGCAGTGGCACAATCACAACTATTACACCCTCAATCTCGCAGGCTCAAGCTCAGCCTCAGCCTCCGGAGTAGCTGGGACTACTGGCACATGCCACCATGCTAATTTTCTTTCCTTTAATGTAGAGACCAGGGCCTTGTTGCCTAGGCTGGTCTTGAACTCCTGAACTCAAGTGATCCTCCTACCTCGGCCTCCTGAAGTACCGGGATTACAGGCAGGAGCTATCACTCCCAGTTTCCTTCATTTCTGTACTTTTTATTGCTACCCTCCCCACACTAAACACCAAATATCCAGGAGGGATGCATACAGTCAATACTCAGCATTCCACCTATTATCTACTACTACCTAGGAAGTGGGAAATTAAACCATAGAACCTAAATTCCCAGGGCTTAGTGAAAATCACCCAAATAAAAAGAAATAGTCAGAAGGACATTTTGGTGGTTTTTCTAATATTCTAAATGAATGAGACCACAGTTCATTCAAGTTTGAATAAATCAAATAGAAACATGAAGGTTGTCTTTTTTAATGTTTCGAGTATAATAAATAAGCTTATCAGCTCATTAGTTGAGCCTCCATGATGAGTGATTCTTATATTTAGTGAGTCCTGTGAATAGTCAGAGTTCTTCACTAGGAGCAATGATGGTAAAAAGCGTGTCCGTGGGCTCATAGCACAGAGGAAAGTATGCCTCACCCACACATGCATGGTACCAGCAAGCCTCCGCTGCCTTTTGGCAGGGGCATTGATCTTCCTTTTCTCTAAGAAATCCTCTCCCATCTTATAGAAAAATGCACAAAAGTACATCCCATTGCCTTCATTGGAATACAACCCCTATGACCCCAGGGATCATTTTCAGGGGTCAGGGAGACCCCGAAGAGTTTTTTTCATGAGGCGTGACTATGTAGCTAAGACAGAACCTTCCTCAGTGGCCTGCAGTCCACGTTCTGCATAAAACCCAGCTTCACCTCGACTTATTTTCTTCATCCTAGGGGCATGGATAAGGACATTGCATCCTCGTTGTGTCTATGGAAAATGGAATGATGATCAAAGAAAGATACTGATTCAAGTCAATATGTATTACGATGCATTATGTGGGATGTGTGTGTATGTGTGTGTGTGTCTTTGGGGGTACCTGTGTGTGGCTGTCCCTAAGCCACCACATGTCTGCTTTCCCATGTATGACTTTCTGTGTGCAGAGCTTTCATTTTTATCTCTTCTTTGCTCCTTCTGTGAATCTCACTGCCTGTTGGCTATCTCTCTACCTCTCTTCTCTCCTCTCAACTGCCTCTTTTTACTAGCAATAACATAAAACTGGGTGGATCTTTAAAATAATTTTTGCACCCATTTATTTGAGTTTTATGTTCCCCTTACTAATTCAAAAAGAGAGTAGGGCATTTTATACTCCCTCAAAAGAATGATGCTTAATCCCAGCACTTTGGGAGGCCAAGGCGGTCGGATCACGAGGTTAGGAGATCGAGACCATCCTGGCTAACACGTTGAAACCCTGTCTCTACTAAAAATACAAAAATTAGCCAGGTGTGGTGGTGGGCACCTGTAGTCCCAGCTACTCGGGAGGCTGAGGCAGGACAATGGCATGAACCCGGGAGGCAAAGCTTGCAGTGAGCCGAGATCGTGCCACTGCACTCTAACCTGGGCAACACAGCGAGACTCTGTCTGAAAAAAAAAAAAAAAAAGAAGAAGAAGATGCTTTGTTGATGTGGTCCTCATTGCCCCTCTATTGTTTCAGGAGATCTCAAGGCAAATAGTTTCTCCACTCCTGACACCAGAGAAAGCAAAAGGAGAGATAAAAGAGGTCTGATGAGGCTTCATCCATCATGGTGCAGATCCAGTGGGAGCGACTTCCTGTCCTGCCCTCCCTCAAACTCATCCTCCCCCTCCTCTCCTCCTCTCTCTCTATGCTCTCTACCTTCCCCCACCATGCATATTTCATCTGTTCTAGACAGCACTTTTATAAAGGATTAAAATCAGTTTCTAAACTGTTCCCAACTACCCTAACCAGCATGTCTGTTCTGATCAACCTCCTCACACACACACACAATCCTTTAAAAAAAAAAAAAAATCAGTTATTTTGATGAGTTAAGCATAGCACAGCAAAATACTCTTAAGGTTACTCAGACATCAGCTCCTCCTCTAGTGGTAGAAGCTTTTGTGGGGGGTGCTTTTACCTACATGGGCTACCCACCAAAACCTAGCCTGACAGCTTACACCTAGGAATACACATAGCCTGCCTGGGAAGGGGATTGGGCCCTGGAGCCCAGAGCAGACCTTAGAAGTGACTGCCATTGAACTCTTGACTAAAACTCACAGTGTATGGGATGATAATGCCATGGCTGTCCTCGCTGCATTGAGACCTCCAGCCCTCCAGATGGAGTCCTGCAGGCTGAAGAGCTCACTGACACTCCAGGAGATGTGGCATTGCTTAAGCGTAACTGCCTCTATCTCTTCTGTCAAAATAATGACCTTCTTCGTCTGTTGTGGAACCAAATGCAAGACGATAATGCCAGATGATGATTCCAAAGCAAGATAATGACTTATTTGAAATGATTTCCTTTGAAATCATTTCCTAGCCTAGTTATAATTTGGTTAATTGATTAATAATTCTGTTTAATTGTCTCAATTTCTGCAAACACCAATTCAATATACCTACTTTTTCTGGTTGAAAATGTCTTTGCTTCTCTAAGTATCTTCTACCTCTTTTGCCTGTGTGCACTTTTGCCTGAGCAACATTCTGATGACATAAATAGCACCCCTTCAAAAAGGTGTTGAACAGATCAAGGTGTCTCTCTGTGTTCCAGAGCATGAGCACTATAATGTGTGTCCTTGAAACAGTACCTCTGATTGGAAAGATCTAAGACCATGTCTTTTAAAAGCCAACCTCCCTGCCAGACAAATGAAGCTACCATTCCTGGCAGCCCTAACCCCTACCTGCAGCACGGGGCATGCTGTACTTGACATAGTGAGAGGCTGCCCAAGAAATAAAAACCCAAGCCCAGACTCTGGGAGCCTGCAGCTCAACTGGCAGCTACTGAGCTGGGGAATTCTACAACTCTGGAGTGCATTTACATATTTTTTAATGATTTGGGTTAAAACCCTGCTCAAAGCAGAGGTCTTCTCAGAGCGCAACAGTGTGGGACCACAGATAAACACGCACACTTCCACCTCCGCGGTGGAAGAATGCACCTCGATGGAAGCTGAGCACATTGCTGCGCTCTGTGTTTCAGGGAGCGAAGGCAGGGAACTCACCCTTTCTGGAAAGGTGAGTTAGGCAAGACTCCCCAACGGACTCTGATATGTTCCTCAACATTCTTCCTCTCTGTGTTCCATCAGCTAAAAACTTCCAAGGTCGCTTTTCATTTCTCATTTGAAATGGTGTTTCTGACACCCAACTTCATATAATCAATCGAGTCACTTCATCCAAATACTCATATCCTGAAAAGAGTCAATACAGTCGTTCATGCCTTTGAAAAAGTGACAAGGAGCAGAGAGAAACTTAGAGGAGAGGCCTGCACCTTCTATTCTGAAAACTATCTCAGGCCAGTGATGAATACAAGTGACCAAAAGAGAGAAGTAAGAAGAGGGCCAGATGGGAAGCAGGAAATGAGAAGCTATCAATCAGATAGGAGGTGTTGGAGGGGAAGGAATTGGGTGTCCAGAAGGAGATGACAACCCATTAATCTGAGTTTCATGGAATGCTACATGTTTTTAAATAAGACCTTTCTCAATAGGCCCATCTACATGAGCAAATGCACCACTGGGAGGTGGAGAGAGTGGGATTCAAATTGAGGAAAAGTGAGGAACTAACTGGGCACTGGTGCTGACCAACTAGGGACTCAGAGCATGGTCAGCAAAGGCAGACTCAAGCCCAGGTCATCCACAGGGCATTTTCCTTGCAGGTACCTTTTAGACTAAGTGTCCCATTCTTCCCTGTTTGACCACAGTGTCCTGCCAAGTGAGGGCAAAGCTAATGAAATGGTTCTGGGAAAGAATGGGGAGAGAAGTTCACCCGCCTGCATGATCAACCAGTTGATCCTCATACCACCACCACCCCAAACTCCGATCCACGCACTGGCACCTTTCAGCAGCTCTCTGTGAGGCACTAGATGGAGGCAATTGAGAAAATGGAAGACAACAGCATGGCAGCATACCTGAGGATGTATGCATAGCCTTGAAGCATCCGGCATGAACCAGGCTTTAGAGTTCTAATTGATCTGTGTGTGTACAATTGATTTTTACTTATCTTTCTTTTAAAGCTACTCCGAATTGCTTTAGGATAATCCAGAATGTGAAATGATGTCCTCAAAGAATTTTAATGACACTTGGAATGATTGCTCAATCCATGTCTTTTTTGCTCAATCCATTTTGTCTTTTTCCCTTGATTATTTTTCTTATTGAGGATCTAAAATTCTCTCCAAGTCCTTGACTTTCACTTCTTTTTCCTGTCCTTTGGGTAGTATTGTCTGAGGAAACCAAAGATAAAAGTAATAAAAACAACGATGGTGTCTAACTCTTAGAAAATGCTTGATATTGACTAGGAATATTCTTTCCTTGGGCTTGTAGAATAACAGAGATATTCTAAGTATTTCTTTTCTTTCTTTTTTTGAGATGCAATTTTGCCGTCACCCAGGCTGGAGTGCAGTGGCATGATCTTGGCTCATTGCAACCTTTGCTTCCCAGGTTCAAGCAATTTTCCCTGCCTCAGACTCCCATGTAGCAGGGATTACAGGCACCCACCCCCATGCCCAGCTAAATTTTGCATTTTTAGTAGAAATGGGATTTTGCCATGTTGGTCAGGTTGATCTCGAACTCCTGACCTCAAGTGATCCACCCACCTCGGCCTCCCAAAGTGCTGGGATTACAGGCGTGAGCCACTGCGCCCAGCCTCTAAGTATTTCCCATGCGGTAATCCATTCCATCCTCACCACAATGTGATGAGGTAAGTGCTACTATTGGCCCATTTACGATTAGGAAACCAAAGCACGGGAAGTTAAGACACTTGCCCAGGTCGCACAGCCAGCTAGTAGCAGGACTAAAGTTTGAACCAGGCAGTCTGGCTCTCAGGACTGTGATTTTCCTCATTGTGAATCACCAAGCATGTCTCTGCACACCGTCAATGGAATAGCCAGGAATGACGTTGTTTTAATCTTTAAAAAACCAAGTGTGAGCTCTTAACTTATTTTACCTTTAATGTTCTGTTTTTTCCTCCCACACTCTCAGATGATGGAAATGCTTAAGGCAAACTAAGGTAGTGTGAGACCACACCATGTAAGTGTGAGCATGGCTTTGTGGGTTCAGCTGTGTTTTGTGCGCTTCTGCCTTCTGTTCCCGCATGTTTTCTCCGCTGTTCTCTGATTCCCGCTTTCAGCGCTTAGCACTTGGGCCGCATGAAACTGCCGCTTCAAGCCATAAATCTTCTGTCTTTGTTCCTGATTTTATATCTGTGCTTCTCTCTCCCACAATCTCTGGCACTTGCAGCTGTCAGCCTGGCACCTCCCTGGGAAGGAGCTGGGGAGTCCTGGGGGATGTGTTTGGTTATTGTTCTCTGACAATGAGCACTTGGATGATGAGCTTTTAGAATTCTAGGCATGTGTCCACACTCTCACTGCAACATACTACTACAGAGTGTGGAACCACACATGTGGGCATCTCTGTACAAACCTTGTCCTTTGCTATGCGGCATTCTCTGGGGCCACCAGCCTTAAGCGGATTACTGCTGTGGGAGTCTCCGTAGAGTGAATGCTAAGTGAAAGTAAACACCATTGTGCCAACTAACAGGGCTAAAATAGCCATGGAGAGAAGAGGTCATCTTCTCATGTATTATGTTCCCTGTGTACACTTGTGTATGTGATGGAACAAAACTGTGACCACGAAGGAAAAAGAATAATGGGTTTCAAGCCAGATACGGACTCTAGTGGCCCTTCATTGTACTGTTTACACATACACACACATGCGCACACACACAATTCCTTCTGGTGTTCCTTGATTTTCCATTACCTATATCTCCAAACTGAGTGATTCCAATATGTGATAAACTCGATTTACAGAATAAATTGAGAAGGAGGTATTTGTCCCTAAGAGCATACCTGGAACATTTAAAATATGATCCTGACTGTGATTGCAGGGTTGGAACTGCCTCTTGTTCTCAATTTCACTGAAGTTTCTGGTGTGTGTTGAATGGAAATTTGCAGGAAACTTCCCAAGATAGTTGGCAGAGATGACAAGAATGTAAAATTAGAGGGGCTCTTATGAGATATGACTGAGTGCTGCCCAAGCCCCTGCAGTGTTGAGACCCAACCCATCGTTTACAAACAGAATTCTAGAGCTGATGAGTCCTTAGAGACGGAGCCTTCACTCCAAATCCCTTAATTCACAGGAAATGGCCAAGGTTTCAAGAGAGAACATAACTTGCCCAAGATGGGGGCAGAGCCTGGATTAAAACTTAATCCTCCTCTTCCCATCAAAGCATCTTTTTGGTGTGATATCCCAGTTCATTTCTCTCTGGAAGAGAATCTCTTGCACACTACCAGGAGAGCCTTTGAAAAGTGAAGGAGCCTACATCCCAAGAAAGGACCCCAAGTCCCTCTCCTGGCTCTGCCACGAAATATCTGGGTGAGCTTGAGAAAGTTGCTATGCCTCTCTGGACCTTGGGCTCCTCATCTATAAAATGAGTTTGAAAGCAGCTGATTTCAAAAGTACATGATGCTAAGTTTGCTGAGCAACCTCGGGCTTTTCATGCAGTTTCCTCCCACAATATTCATTTTCGTCTGTAGGATTATGAAAGAAGTTATAGTCAGGCTTTGCAAATGGGGACAGCCTCCAGGAGCAAGGGCCTTGTGATTTTCTGTTACTAACTGAAGAAGAACAAGGGCAGGAAGGAGAAGGTGCAGATGAGGAGCACACAGCCTGTGCCCTTTACACGGACCTATCAGACTCAGATAGATGTGGCAAGCTCCGGTTTGGTAATCTCAAATCAGCCGATTTCAGTAGTTTGAGGTTATCCAGCTGGTATGTACTTCTCTTCTTCCTGAGATATCACTGATCAGAGCTCTGGAACTTGAGCAGATCCAGCAGGTGAACAAGGTTACATTCTCTCCTTTTCAGTGTATTGCTAACCAAGTTAACAAGGCCAGGGAAGTCTCTGAGGCAGTCGGAGAATAATTCAAAAGCCAATAAGGCAAGAATAGAAACCCACACATGCCAGCTTTCAGCAGAGTTTTGAGATACACCCTTCATTTACATAAAATTATGGAATTACACTTATTAACCAAATATGCAATGTCACTTTTTTAACAGAGCTTTCTCTTTCCATGGCAAGTAAATGACATTTTTATGATGATTTTTTTTTCTTGGAGATAGAGTCTCGCTCTGTTGCCCAGGCTGGAGTGCAGTGGCACAATCTCAGCTCACTGCAACCTCCAATTCCCAGGTTTGAGCGATTCTCCTGCCTCTGCCTCCCGAGTAGCTGGGACTACAGGTACACACCACCACGCCCAGCTAATGTTTTGTATTTTTAATAGAGACGAGATTTCGCCATGTTGGCCAGGCTGATATCGAACTCCTGACCTCAAGTGATCCACCTGCCTTGGCCTCCCAAAGTGCTGGGATTACAGGCATGAGCCACTGTGACTGGCTATGATGAATCTTTTTTAGAGAGCAAAAACTCATCGCTTGATTTAACATTTTGGTCCATTTGGGTTTTCATATATCAAGTGTAGCCGATTACACAACTTTTTCCAAACAAATGCATCTAGTCTGCAGCAGCCTTCCCTGAATCTGACACTGATTCAAAATCTGATGGGAGGAGCAGGACAGGATATGGCAGAACAGGGAAAATCACAGAGGTGGATCATTTCTTGTGTACTTCTTAGGTTCTAGTGCACTGGACAAATAGCACCACAAAGAGCTATGGCCTCAGAAAGTATTACCAGGATAGAATTTCAGCTCCAGAATTTTGGCAGAGAAGGGACTGAGAGGCAGGACATCTGGCTGGAAGGGTTGTGCAAAGAGACTCTTGATGCCACCTCTGCATGGCACTTCATGTAAGATTGAAAGATGATAATCCACCATGTCATTTGAGGGAAGCAGCTGTTGGAGATAATGAAGGGGACTAATTCTTGGCAACTATCACTGCCCTGGTGTTACCATTCCTTCTCCTGTGACAACTGCAGCACTGTTTGAAGAGGAAAATGGCATTCTTGGGCAGCCACACAAGACTAGTTGGTCTTCCCGCTGAGGATGCTGGGCAGGCAGGCAAGCATCACAAGCTCCTTGCCTTAGTTCTCCCTTTGCTGGAGAGCCCCCAAACAACAGTCAACCAGCTTGGAGTAGGGGGTGGATTTCAGGCTTCTTTCAGGTCCTTCTTTGCCCCTTCCTAGGATAATCGTTGTCCTGCTGAGCCCTCTAGTGACCAAATTGGAAACTGCAGGTGTCTGAGGAAAGGGAGGTAGGGAGAGGAAGGGAAGGAGAAGGAAAAGGGGAAGGGGACAGATGGAGGAAAGGAGTTCTGTGGACTGCTCCTGAGCCACAGCAAAGCACTCCACTGTCTGTGCAAGCCTCAGCCTGAAATGCTTTCTAAATATTTCAGAAGAAGGGGCACATCTATGGCCTGAGACCCTAAAATATCAGCCTGGAGGCCTGATGGCCTGTCAGCATGCAAACATGCCAAGTTGGTTTCCTGGTTAGCCACGGTGATGATGAGGACTCTGCCTTTTTTTTTTTTTTTTTTTTTTTTTTTTTTTTTCGGTTAGACAAGATCTCATTCTGTCACATGGCTGGAGTACAATGGCGCAATCTCAACTCACTGCAACCTCCACCTCTGGATTCAAGCAATCCTCCCACCTCAGCCCCCCACCCAAGTAGCTGGGACTACAGACATGTGCTACCACACCTAGCGAATTTTTGTATTTTTAGTAGAGATGGGGTTTCACTGTGTTGCCCAGGCTGGTCTTGAACTCCTGGGCTCAAGCCATCCACCCACTTCGGCCTCCCAAAGTTCTGGGATTACAGATGTGAGCCACTGGGTCCAGTCAACTCTGCCTTCTTTTCTGCTTCTAGTTACTCCAGCTTAGTTCTGAGAACTACTAGAAGCTCTAGATTTGGCCAGGCCTTCATGTCTTGCCGTAGAGGAAACCCCAGAACTAACTGAGCGTTCGAGAGTCTGAAGAACCAGCCAACAGAGCCTAGCCATCTGACAGAGATACACATTAATTTGCTCCCTCAGGGCCCTGCACAGACCGGCCTGGCTCCTGGGGGCTGGGTGGCCCCGCACTGTGTGGGGGCCAAGGCCCTTGGCCCACTTAAGGTTCACTGAAAAGTCAGTGACATGCGGCAGATTGATTAATAAGAGAAAAGGCATATAAATTTATTTAACATGTATTCCTGGGAGCCTTCAGAATGAAGATCCAAAGATTCAGGGGAAATTGCCCATTTTTCTGCTGAGGTTCAACGAAGTAGGGACAGCCATATAGAAATATGATTGGACAAAATGGTTAGGATCTAATGCTAATAGAGTGAGTGGGGAAACCCAGCAAGGCCTCTCTGTCTAGATTCTTCTTGGCCTCTCTGAGCCAGCATTCCTTCCTTCCTGGATGTGGGGCAGGACACTCTCTGGAATGGGGGCCTTATGGCCAATAGTCAAACAAGGTGGATCTGAAAATTTCTTTATGGCCAGTTTTTATACAGATAGAGCAGAAGGAAAGTTAGAGTACTATATTTAGATGCTATGCCTGGCTTTGGAAAAAGAGGGTTCTGGTTTCTGTGACCAGCCTTGGAGAAGAGGGATTCTATTAGGTTCATGCAAAAGTAATTGCCGTTTTTTAGGTCGGGCACGGTGGCTCTAGCCTGTAATCCCAGCACTTTGGGAGGCCAAGGTGGGCGGATCACCTGAGGTCGGGAGTTCGCGACCGGCCTGACCAACATGGAGAAACCCCATCTCTACTAAAAATACAAAAGTAGCTGGGCATGGTGGTGCACGCCTGTAATCCCAGCTACTCGGGAGGCTGAGACAGCAGAATCACTTGAACCTGGGAGGCAGAGTTTGCAGTGAGCCGAGATCACACCACTGCACTCCAGCCTGGGCGACAAGAGTGAAACTCCATCAAAAAAAAAAAAAAAAGTAATTGCGGTTTTTGCCATTATAGTTTCTATGGCTAGCCTTGGGGGAGAATGGGACTGGGAGACAGGAGAGCAGAAGAAGGTCAGAGAAGATCTTTTGCTTCTGAGCCTGCTTCTGAGGACTTCATTTTTGGATAGTGTTTTCTGAGCCCCAGTAACTGCTTCCCCAGACATCCACCTGCTAGACAGACAGAAAACAAGCCCAGCACCACCACTACCTCCAACACCCTGATGCAGAGGGCTTCCCCAGGACAGGAAGTAGGTTACACCTGACTGACATGAAACTAAATTGTTTTAATTGTTCCAAACTAGTGGTTCTCAAAATGTAGCCTCCAGACCAGCAGCATTGCCCAGAAACTTATTAGAAATGCAGATGTTCAGACCCCAAACCTGCTAAATCAGAAACTGTGGAGGTGAGCCCCAGGAATCTGTATTCCATAAGCCCTCTAGGTGATTCTGAGACCCCCCACCCCAAGGTTTGAGAGCCACCACTCCAAACACTGATTCTCAGATAGATAGAAAAGTAAAACTCCCAGTATTTAACATGTAGGTTCTGAGCTGTCACCCACACAGATTCCGAAGTTCTACAGTGGTGTGCATAAATCTGCTTTTTGACCATCATCCAGGTACTTCTGATGTGGGAAACCCACAGGCCACCACTTTGACAGATTCTGCTCTAGAAGAAATAGCGCCATCTTTGCTAGCAATTTTACCTTCTCTCTTAGAGATAAATATTGTTCTCATGTCTTGCCAGTCATGAAAGAGATCTCAGCAAGTATATCATAGTATTCCAAGTCTTCAGGTGGGATCGTAATGTTTACTTTGACACGTTAGTTGTTGCTCCCCTTGTAAGGAACATCTCGGTAGTATCTGCATCATAACTCAGAAAAGAAATATTTCTCTGGAAAGAAATGTGAATTACTGAGAGAAAAGAAAGAACGGGAAGCCTGTGGCTGGGTGTTTCCTGAGCATGGGGACACATCTCCTTGGGAGTCTGAGTCTCTGGGCTGGTCTGCTGGGCTCAACCAAGAAGCCGTGAGTTACCTCTAGGCTGTGAGTCCATCAGAGAGCAATTGGCCCCTTCTTCCTTCTCAGAGAGCTGGAGATTTACTGCTGCTTTCTCGACAGGACGCAAGAGGATAGCTGATTATCAAACTGCTGGGGGAAAAAATGGCTTTCAAAATCTGAGGTTATGAGTATACTTGGCTTATACGGCCAACGCATTGGTCACCCTGGAAAAATTAAGTTCATATTCGTGAAGATTGTTGTGAACATAAAGTCCCAACGCTCCTCAACACAGCTCTAGGCCTACTGGGAGCTCCAAAAGAGATTGTTCTCTTCTGTATCACTTATCTCCCCCATCTAACCCTCCAGTTCTCTCCAGAGCACCCACACCTTCATGGGGTACTAATTCTTTTGGATATACCCCAAGAAAACTAAGGATACTCAGTCACATTTTCAAGAATTTGACAGGAGCAAAGCAAGAGACTTGGCGCTGAAGCTCCTTGTCACCTGTCACCTAGGGTTCACATTGCCTAGGCACCAGCACTGCAAAGATACCATCTACTTGGGCAGTGGCTTTCTCAGGCTCAAGCCTCTATTTTCAAACCACCAGGGTGGAGCAGGGGAAAAGCTGGGTCTTTCCATCGTTCCTTCCTCCTCCCTTCTGCCTCCTTTCCTTATCCATTTCCCCACATTCCTTTTCCCACCTTTTCCACGCTTCTGTTAATTACACCAGCTTTTTTCCCTCTCCCTCTCAATTTTCTTGTTGGGCTGCCCACATCCTGGAAAGCAGTACCCCCTAACCCTCACACATACCCCAAAGAGCTCAAAGAGCCTCACCAGCATTAACTGCTGAAGCCACGTGCATCCTGCCAGGCAGGGAATGCCACCTTAGTTAACTGTAAGACATAATTAAAAGGCAGATCTCCCCTCTCTCAGACAGAGAGAGAAGGGAAGCAAGAAAGGGCAGAGCTGCAAAGGAAAATCCAAAGAGAAGCCACAAATGATTTGATTTTTAAACTTACTCGGTGGTCCAGAAATGTGCAGCCTGCTGCCCCCCAGCAGTGGGGATCAGGACAGTAGGCAGGGAAGGGAGGTGGAGGAGGAGGGCCGTGCTGAAAGCAGGGCAGTAGTAAAGAGAAGAAAAGCCTTTTGTCCAGAGAGCAAAGCCAGTCTTCACAGAGTTGTCCTGGTTAGGAAGAATCCTGTTTGGGAATTGGGAATAGGCCAGGCTGGGCATGCTGGCAGGAAGCTCTGACTTTCATCTCACTTACCTGTCCTTTGCTCCTGCCCCCAGGGCCAGCTCCATATTCTTTGCTCCTACACCAGAGCCACATGACCAGTGCAGTCCCACAGGGATCCTAGCTCACAAGGGCTCCCATGCTTGTGGTTTAATGCTCTGCAGTCCCAGTCTTGACACTGTTAATAGTCGTATCTTTGAATGTGTGTTTTGCAAGTGAACTCTGATGGGACAGTGAGGCACTGGAGCATGGGGGATGGGGGCATGGAGACTGTTCATGGGACCAGCTTCCTGCTGCCTCCTCCTCCCTCCACCCACTTCCCAGTCCCACCCCCCACCTTCCTGCAGATGGGTTCTCAGCCTACTCTCCTGAACCCTGAAACCCTGAGCCCTGCCCAGCCTGCTTTCCCTGTGCCTGCCCAGTAACCACTGCCACCGTCTGCCCCAGGCAGGGGTCTGGGCACAGAAGAGAGGATCATAGTTGAACGCACCTATCCTGAAGCATCTCGGGGCAGGGCATAGCAGTGTCTGTCCCTGCCCAGGACTGGCAGTGCTACAATGTGTCTAGTGGACAGTGGACAGGGTCCACAGCTCAGTGAGGAGGAAGCCTATTGCTCACCTCGATCCAGTTACCTAGTAGAGATGTTACAATACCCTTAGGATCATTTGTCTGCCGTGGGTTGGGAATACCACCAGTGAGAAGGGGAGGTTCCTCAAGACAGGGGACAATGAGTTGGGCCAGCAGCTGGTGGGAAGGAGACTCTGAAAAGCCATCAGGCCTGAGTGACAGCCTGTGAGGATCCTAAGCACCCCCATGCCAGAGGGAGTGCTTTCAGCCAGTTCACTTGAGCCTACTCTGTGCCTGGGGGACCTTTCTCTCCCTCCTTCCAACCTTCTGGAATCTGTCTGTGTTTGCCTTTTCTGGCCAGAGCACAGCACCTTCCAGGGACAAAATGCAGATTGCGTGACTTCAGTGATTGTACAGATGAATTAAATGCTCTGACATTTGCATTTAAACTGGCATTGCATGAAATAAAAATGAATGGTAAATTAGTGCTAATTTGATTTTTTTGTTTTTATTTACTTAGAATGACATTAAAAAGTATATTTTCAAAATCCCACAACAAGATGAGAGGGACCACAGGAAAAAGGGAAAATGTTTGTATTTTAGTGCTCTTAATGGCACTTTTTCCTGCTTTTTGAACAATTTTAATTTAACCCTGGGTCTGCAAATTATGTAGCTGGTCCTATCTGCAGCCTAGTTCCACCTTGACTTGGAGACGATCATCTTTGCCTCTATGCAATGTTAGAGGTGAAATTCTAGTCCTGTAGGGGGAAAACAGTTCCCAATCTCTGACTGTAGGTAATTTCAATCTTATCCGTTTACCCACCAGAGAAAAAAAGGAGGAAACTTAAAGGTAAAAAGCGAAGAGGTGCTTGCATTTAGACAAGCATCGCAGGGGAGGAAAAACAATCCTTTTACCCTTTTGAGTTCTTAGCTGGGATGAACCCCTATAATAAAAGACAGGTTAACAAGACAAAAACAAACAAGTTTAAGAACATAACTTCATGTATACATAGGAGATACCCAGAGACATGAGCAAATTTCAAAGAGGTGACTTTAAGTTCAGGCTTAAATACCATCTTCAGCTGAAACAAAGAAAGGAGGGTATTGCAAGGGCCAGTTAGGGGGAGGTGACCAGGAAAAGCATGGTAAACAAGTGGAAGGTTTGGTATCCATATGTGAGTGCCGCCTTCATGGAGAAGTCTGACTTAGAGTCATCCTCCTTTACTCAGCACAGAATTTCACCCTCATGAATGGAGATTTCCTTTCTGGATATGAATTTCCCTTACAAAAGGGAACTCCTACCCTGTCTTCAGAGCTTCTCCTGTGTCTGCAGTTTCTCAAAATAATCAGCTCAAAATTATCCTTATACCGAACATACGTATTTCGGGATGGCATACTCTAGCTGGTAACTTCCTATATGCACAGGGCAATGTGACATCTATTCATTAATTATGAGAGACTCTCTTCAACAATGTATCTTCTTATACTCAACACAGATTGTCCATACTTCCAGCATATTACAAATGATTTAGGTCATTTATCACCTTCCAGTCTGAAGTCCGGCGCCTCAAATGACAATTAATAAGCTTGTAATTTCTCATAGCTTCAGTATGAAAAAAGGGAATAAAGCAAAATTAAGAAAACATCACTTCTGTAGCACCATTTGTCTAAGTAAAATGTGCAGGGCTACATTTTAAATGAGATTTTTTTAAAGAGAGAGTAGAGTACCTTGCCCCTTCCTCCCAGGTCAAAATCAATATACATATATATATAAAGTGATGCCTGCAATGGTGTATAATTTCTCATAATTACTCTCCATCTCTCCATTGACTATTAATGTATCCACCCAAACACACCTTTCTCTGCACTCTTGTGAACCTCAGTAAGCTCTTTAGTCTGGCGTGGGAAGCTTAATGTATTTCCCGTGAAATTGTACCATTCTCCTTGATCAGCTTATCCCAGCTTTGCAAATTGAAAAAAAACTTCATTCCTGGCATCAGCAGTCTGTTAAATTGGTTCTGATTAATAATTGAATCTTAAGACCCTTTCAAGACAACATTTACGACAGCAGATTAGTGAGGAGGGGAGAGCGATACCGTACGACACCGTGTTGTGATGGAACAGACCGATGACCTCAACTGGAGGTTAAATGTGGAGGCCAGATTCGGGGAGCTTAAATCCTTAGAGAAATCCATCATCAAAATACACAGGACATCTCCCCTGCAGATTGATGGGCCTACCTACCATTTATTTTCCATTAATATACTTCTAATGCTGATCAAGATGCATTTTTCTTGGACTTGGAGTGTGACTGCAAGTCACATTCCTATGTTTCACATTAAGCTCTCTTGGATTTTGAATTATTTATAATGGTGTTGCAGAATATTTCTTCCTTTCATCCTGAGGAGAAAATACAATACTCCTGAAACGTCAGACTAGAGAAACAGACAGGCTCCTAGCTTAACAATCCAAAATAATGCCCTTCTGGATGTTTTTCAGACATATGGATGTCCAAATAACTCCAGAATTTTTTTTTTTTTTTTTTTAGACGGAGTCTCGCTCTGTCACCCAGTCTGGAGGGCAGTGGTGCAATCTCAGCTCACTGCAACCTCCACCTCCTGGGTTCAAGTGATTCTCTTGCCTCAGCTTCCCGAGTAGCTGGGATTACAGGTGCCCGCCACCACACCAGTTAAAGTAGAGACTGGGTTTCACCATATTGCCCAGGCTGGTCTCCAGCTCCTGACCTCAAGTGATCTGCCTGCGTTGGCCTCCCAGTGTGCTGGGATTACAGGCATGAGCCAAAATAACTTCAGATCTTTCCAGCAAATCCTTTAAGCATATCCATGCTTGCACAACACCAAAACTTGCCTGGACCCAGAATCTCCCAACCCCATCTATAATTGAAGGTAAATTCAGTCCTGTTATTCTTTTACCCATGTGAGAAAAAGAAGGAAAACTAATGGTAAAAGAATAAAGAGATTCTTGCATTTAGATGAGGATCTATCACATTTTTAGGTAACCCCTGGAGTTTCTCAAAGGAGGCCTGTCAGCTCCCTTAAAGTGTAATATCAGAACCATCTGGGGGATTGGTTTAGAATGCCAATGGCTGCACTCTGCCCAGATCTTCTGAATCTGACCCAGGAATTTTTTTTTTCTTTCTTTTTTTTTGAGACAGTCTTGCTCTGTCACTCAGGCTGGAGGGCAGTGGTGTGAACTTGGCCCACCACAACCTCTACCTCCGGGTTCAAGCAATTCTCCTGCCTCAGCCTCCCGAGTAGCTGGGATTACAGGTACCCGCCACCACACCCATGTAATTTTTGTATTTTTAGTAGAAATGGGGTTTCACCATGTTGATCAGGCTGGTCTCAAACTCCTGCCCTTGTAACTCACCCGCCTCGGCCTCCCAAAGTGCTGGGATTACAGGCGTGAGCCACCAAGCCCAGCCAACTCCAGGAATTTTTTAGTTAACCAGGAGGTTCTTATGTGGTGCAATTCGAGAATCATCAACCTCCGGACACTTTCACTAATTTCAGTGTATTATTAAATCTAAGGATCCAAAAATTGTATTATACACTGAAAATCTTTAAATCACTCGCTTAATAGAACTAATTTATATGCTTTTTTAATTGCCAGAAATTGAAAGCAAATTTCTTTCAACATTCGTCCTTTCAGTAAGCATGTATTACGACCTGAATACTGTGCTAGGTTCTGTACATTAACTGATCTTCAGAGCTTCTCTGTGAGCATTGATACCCTGCATGTTCAGTACACATCAGAAAATCTCAGGCTGCAAGAATGGGATGAAAAGTGAATCTTTGAGAGGTTTAGCAAAAAAGGTAATAATAACAGCTAACAGACTCCCAATTTCCTTGCATTTTTGTGATTGTGCTATATGCCAGGGACTTTGCCTCTATTATCTCATTTCACCCCCATGATAACCTGTGAAGTAGGTACAGGTAGATTGTTCCCATTTTATAGGCGTTCATTGTACACATGAGGACACCGTAGCTCAGTGAGCCTCTTTGACTAGCAGGCGATGCAGCAGGGACACTCTCCCAGCAGTCTGCCTCTGGAATGAAGGTTTTTTATTCACCACTACCAAGGCAGTTTTCCTTTCCATAATAAGGCAGGGCCAGGAAATGATGCTACCAAATGCAAATATAATATCATATCATATAGGCAGCTAATTTCTACTCCAATAGTGATTCATTCTATATTATATTACTCATTGTATATTATGGATTCATGAAATATACAATATATGCCAGACCTTATACCAGGCTCTGGGGATAGAAGATGAATAAATGTGTGCCTCAAGAAGCTCCCAGTTGCTAAGACATCCAGTTATATAGAAAGTTCAGAATTAGAACTCAGAACCCCCAACTTTCTTGAGGCTATTGAGCTGCCTGGCATGCCTTTCTAAAAACCTCCCAGGAAAATTAATTTCCAACCTGGATGCATTATTGTGATGTCAGAACAACTCTGCCAATTTGATTGTTCTTACTCAACCAAAACCACTCCTGGGGCAGTAGATTTGAAACGGAATCCTCTTTGTAGTGAAATCTGGAGAATTATTTTTTAACATGTTTTGATGTGTTAATGTTAGTCTTTTTCCTCCTTTCTGGATGCTGGTAAAATTTACTGAGCTCCCAAAACTGGCACCCTCAGTGTAATTCCTAATAAATAAAGACTGAAACTATGCACAAGAGCAGCGGGGAGTTTCCGAGCTGAAAATTCCACAGGAAACGGGGCGTGTGGTTTGCAATCATTACTACACAGCAGCTTCTGTGGCAGTTAAAATCAAGTTAAAGTCAAGTAGGTAAATTCTAGCTGTGTCCCAGGCTACTTCCTGCTGTGAAGGCTGAATGCAAACCAGAGTATCTCAAAGTCAATATAAAAACTGTGTACAGAGTTTTCCTCGGCCCCTTTAACATTACAGGTGTTTCAGGACTGTTGGAGGATTCCTGGGGAAAAATAAACCTAGGGTCTCAGTTACAGGCTGTGGAAGCCACAGGCTGTGGCTCAGATCTTATACTTGCTGGTCTCCTCACCTTTCAATCTTTGGTGCTCAAGAGCAGATCTACCCTGGGAGATCCCCTCTCGAAGGTAAATATAGATAGACAGTCCTGCCCTGTCCTGCTCATACATTGTCATCACCCCAGGTTGCTTTCTCCCACCTTGAAAACCCTCCACCCAGGACCACACCCATACCCTATCTGCCTTCTCCACCTCCATTCCTAGGCAGCTGAGCATAGCTATAGAAAGACCCCAAATGTGGTGATGTATCTACATACCTCTTGCCTCTGCTGCCCACTCCCTGCCACTTGGTACCTCTTTCATTTCTTACAGACTCCTCCCACATCCCTTCCAGAAGTGGCTCCAAACCTCCTCCTCTTTGCCCAAGCCTTCAGCACCCCTCCACCCTCACTGAACCCCAAGAGCCCCTGCTGGGATAAAACTCATCAATAACAACTTCTCCAAATTCCTTCTCTCACCTCAAATCTTTTCTTTATTTTTGACCTTTTATATTCTCATCTCTGTCTCTGTCATTTTTCTGTCCCAGAGCCTACTATTCCTCCTGAGTTCTTAATCCCTTCCCCTTGGGTCCCTCCAGAGGTTGGAGTCTGTCAATTACTTTCGTTTTCTTCACATTGGAGTACTTTCTCCCAAGTTGCATCTTCCCTTCATCCTATAAATGTGCTTATCCTATAACAGTGCAGGACCACTACCTGCATGTGCCACACCTAGAGCTTTTACTTGTTCTCTCACCTTTTCACTCCCAAAATTTTATTTAAAAAAAAAAAAAAAAATCTGTTAGCAGGGCACGGTAGCTCACACTTGTAATCCTAGCACTTTGGGAGGCCAAGGCAGGTGGATCACCTGAGGTCAGGAGTTCGAGAGCAGCCTGGCCAACATGGCAAAACCCAGTCTCTACTAAAAAAAAATACAAAAATTAGCCAGGCGTGTTGGCAGGCACCTGTAATCCCAGCTACTCAGGAGGGTGAGGCAGGAGAATCACTTGAACCTGCGAACTGGAGGTTGTAGTGAGCCAAGATCACACCACTGCACTCCAGCCTGGGAGACAGAGTAAGACTCTGTCTTTAAAAAAAAAAAAAAAAAAAAAAAAAAAATCTGTTGTTCCCATTTCTATTACCACCCTACCTAGTCACTCTTTTTGAAAAAAAATTATTATGAGTATTTTCTGTATTCAAAAAAGTATTAAGTAGGCTGGGTGTGGTGGCTCATGCCTGTAGTCCTAGCACTTTGGGAGGCTGAGGCAGGCAGATCACTTGAGGTCAGGAGTTCAAGACCAGCCTGGCCAACATAGTGAAACCCATCTCACCAAAAACACAAAAATTAGCTGGGCGTGGTAGCACATGCCTGTAGTCCCAACTACTCAGGAGGCTGAGGCAGGAGAATCACTTGAACCTGGGAGGCGGAGGTTTCAGTGAGCTGAGATCACACCACTGCACTCCAGCCTGGGTGACAGAGCAAGACTCCGTCTCAAAATAAATAAATAAATAAAGTATAAGTAGAGGTATGAATAGGGAGACCACAGAGGATTTTTATAACAGTGAAATTACTTAGGATACTATAATAGTGGATACACATCTGTCAATTTGTCCAAATCCATAGAATGTGTAATACTAAAAGTGTGCTGTAATGTCAACTATAAACTCTAGGTGATAATGATGTGTCGATGTAGGTTTATCGATTGTAACAAATGACCACTGGTAGGAGATGTTGATAGTGCAGAAAACAGTGCATACCTGGGGGCCAGTTGTGTAAGGGAACTCTCTGTACCTTCTGCTCAATTTTGCTGCAAACCTAAAACTACTCTAAAAGTAACGTTTTTTCAAAAGCATGAACTACGATGTGATAAACACCTGCTTACTCACCACTTGGCTTAAGAAATAAAGTATGACCAGTAACCCCACTCAGAGTCGGACTTAGTTTCACTTCTGATCCTTCCACCATCACCCCCTAAATACACACACACACACACACACACACACACACACACACCCCTCTAATGGCCTTCTCTCAGGCCTGTTCTGCAAACTTACTTGGCTCTCCCTGCCCAATGCAGGCAGGATTGATATGAAATAATCCACTGCTGAATAATGAACTCTGCATGGTGTAGTTACTTCCAGCAATATATTTGTTCTAAATCTGAACATCAACTAAAGATTTGCTGAGTCTCTGTTTATCAAAGGCTGATCAAGCATTTTACCACTAATAAAGGAAGCTCATAACATCCCAGGGGTTCACTGTATGTGCAAAGAGCTAAAAACCTCTAGGTTTCCCAGGATAGTCCTTCAAGGGCCATCCTGGGGATGCCCCGTAAGGATCTACACCAATTCCTTTCACATCACCCCCATCTTCTTGCAGTCTCTTCACAAAAACATCAGAGTTTTTCAACCAGACGCTTTAAGTGGGAGCAATAAGAGCCTATTCTAAGTATCTTAAAAGGCAACTATATGTAACAGTTTAAAAGTATTTATGTGTATTTTATTCCCTAGAATGTAAAGTGTTTATAGAAGAAATTTCAGACTCTACCAGTGAATGCCTCTCTCTTCTGACATCTCTCTTTCTATTGCCAAGAACTAGAAAAATTTAATCAAATATTTAAACTTATATCTCCTTCTGTCTCCAGAGTAGACAGAGACACATACAGTATGCTAAGAATCCAGCCCCAAGTAGACAGGAGAATTTAATCTTTTTTATTTTAAATTTTTTCTAGGATATGTTTTTATCAATACAACTACCAGCGGCAATGCCATCTCAGACTTTTCTCCGACAATCTTGTGCTTTCCACTATCGCATGCAATTAGGTGCTATTTATAGCTTTTTTAAGAAAATAACACATAAGATAATAAGAGGCAGCAGGTGAATTCTCCATCTTGTTGTTGATAAAGGTTTCTTTCAATATTATTTAAGTCAGATATTTTTCATTTATATTAGTTGTATTAGATTGTGTGCTAGTGTGGGGAAAAGGAGAAGAAAGGGAGTGATCGAAGATAGTTTCAAAAACATTTTGCCCCCCTAAGAGGACTTAAGACAGAAAGGGCACAAGGCCGGTCTGGGTTTGATACTTGGCTCTTTGACTTACAGTGTATATGACCTTGGGAAGTATATTTGGCTATTTTTTTCATGTATAAAATAAGCAATAATGTTTACCTCAGAGAGTTTTTGTGAGGATTGTGCCTGTATCAGTCAAATACCAGTAGGAGACAAATGGCACCTTCAAACAGGGTAATTTAGGAGAGTTGGGAGAAGCAGCTAGTTCCACAGGTATGGATAGGACTTGGGAGAACCTTGAGGGATAACAGGGCCTCCCAGGTTAGCAAGAGCAGGAGCTGTTATCTCATGCTGGAGAGAAGTGTAGCTGAAGCTGTCTGTGCCCATGGCTAGAGGAGGGGCCTCCTGGCAGAAGCGGTGGCCTTCCCTAAAATAATGCAGCCACCCAACCTGGGCCCTAGGGAGAGAAAGAACCCCAACCTCCCTCTCTTCCCATGCCTGTGTCTACTGTTGGCAGAAGCCAGAGGGCAAAGGAGCCCAGTGGACACAGTCTCAAGAGGTCAGCTCCTCGTGGAGAAGGCTGGAGAAAAGATCAGGAGGGGCAATCAGAAAACATCAAGCAAAATGCTTAATCTATTTTAGTCTTCTCCCTCACTCCTCCCAGTTGCATTTTCCTCATCAAGCAATGCTGATCTGGAAATTGGAAAGGTTTGAGCTGCTAAAACCCCTAAATTCAAAGGGCATTCATTATTTTATTTGATCCACATAGCACTTTATTAGGTAATTGGGGCACATGGTATTATATGGAGGCTGGAGAGATTAAATGACTTTTCAAAGACTACAGAGGGTTCAAAGCTATAACCTAGATTCCTTAAATTTGTGCAATATCCCAGAGATACAGATGCTGAAAAAGGTTATTTGAAGATGAACCCTTTGAATAAGTGGATCTTAAACATTATCATCCTCCAGGTACTTCCATCAGGCATCAAGAAAGGATTTCATTCCACTTATAATAAAGCATTTATGTGTATGTATAGTATATATGCATATGTATTTCCCTATATATTATTTATAATAGCAGATATATATATATATATATAGCTCAAAGGATACAAGCAGATGAAGTGAACAGATAGTGTTAATTCAGATTAAAGAAGTTATCTGAATCTTGGTTTGTGTAGATTTACAATCTACATACAATATTAACTAAATCAGATATCTGTTACAGTTTCACATGTGTACACAGGTTCCCTTCCAGTCCCTTCCATATCCATTAGTTATTGAACTTTCTGAACTGGCATTGAAACATTACAACAACGCTTTATTGTACCTATTTGATAAATTTTGCAGTGCAATACGTGTTATTTTCCTGAGGCAAATGAAAGGTAAATTTCTCAAGGTTCTTGCTGCCTTCTTTAACAGCGTTTGATCTTTTACACATTTGTAATAGATAAAAATAAACCGGACTGCAAATCCTTTTTTAAAATCTTAAACCATGTACAAAGTTTTTGGTCCAAATCATGCAGGATAAGTTAAACTTAAATTGCATTCTATTAACCAATATGAGTGTATTTCTGTAAGCATAGTTATGTTGAAATAAGGTTTTAAAAAGCGTGAAAAAAAAGGTAGATGTTCCTAGAAATAAACTCTAAAATATGTTTCTTATGGAGGAAACATTTTTTATGTAAGACACTGAGTGACAGGATGGTCAGTGTCCTTGACAACTGTTTTCTAAGTGATAAAAAAAAATGTTTTCTCAGGGCTATTGCATGAAATTGGGGCATAGCATGTAAGTACATCTCTGTAAAGGTGATTCTGGGAGAAACCAATAGTCAAGCACCAAGCTTCCTGGTGGTCTAACATGGTCAAAGGCACACTTGGAGAACCTGGGGAAGAGGGGAGAGACTCCTTCCCTTTTAGAGGATCTTCCCTAAAGAGCATTTCTGTCAGGCAAGCTTTGGATTGGCACAGACATCCAGAGGTTATTCTCTCCAACAAGACCTAGAATGAGTGCTGCTGTCCACGCTGCTGATGGCAGGAATCCACAGGCTTTGGTGAACAGGCTAGCTCATGGTAGGGCTGGGCTGCCTGTCTATTATAAAAGCACTGCAGCTTCTCATCCTGGAGGCAGCAGGTTAGAGCTCACTCTGGCAAGCGATGCTGCTGAGTGTCTCTTCCACCATCGTCCAGCAATTTGTTTGCAACTATCAAGAGGTAAAAGGAAATCAACGGACTTGGAGATAGAAAATACTCTCCAAATGCTACCTTTGAGTTTAAACCTCAAATACAACTTCCCCAAAATGCCATAGTCTGCCACGCAGAAAAATCAGCCCCCCACCTTTTGCTGGAAGTTACAGATCAGGGCTAGTTAGAATCCCCTGTGCCCTGAATTGCAATGCAGATGAAATGGGTGAAAATGAACTGCAGGTGTGGACTTGAAAAGAACTAATCTTAGGAGCTACAGACATATTGCCACCTCCAGGCACTTTAAAACATTGCCTCTAATTTTCTACTTGCCTTCTGGGTATGTGGTGTTATCTCCTTTGTATTTTTGAGATAAGAAAATGAGGTTCTGAGACATGCGTGGCTAGCCCAGGGATACTCTGATGGAGCTGCATTTGAATTCAGCTTTCTCTGACCTCAAGCAGCACATCCTCAAGGCAAAGGAAGTCTTCATGCTTCCTTCTGCTTTGGAGAAGGGTAGATCTGGGCCAGCCTGTGTATGAGCCACTGGTCCCGCTGGTGCCCAAACCCCTGACTGGGTACCAGATCCAGCTACCCCTCACCCCTGCAATGCTCAAAGCTGGACACAGATCTGGACCTGCTGATCCCTGGGGCCAGCTTTCCAGGGAGCTTTACCCACACCTGTCCTTGGCCCTCACCACAACCTGGGAAGTAAGCAGAGCCTGATAATTAACATTCATTTCACAGGAGAGTCAAAGAGGTAAACCTGTGATCCCGCAGCCGCCGAGTCTGAGCTGGAAGAAGAGCTCAGCTGCTTGGACTGCTCCGCCTGGTGGTCTGACAGTAACACGACAGTGTGTGTAGAAAGATTTGTATAACTGAGAAACAGTGTCTGTACACCACCTTACGCTGTCTAAGATGTGGACAGCAGAGCCCAGTTACACAGAGCTGAAGGGATCCTCTGTTAATTGCCCTTCATATTCAGCTTAATGAGCTTTTCCTAATTAGTCATAAAGCCCTAACCTCCACCCCCAAAAAGATATTAAAAATAGCAGTGGCTTTGTGGTATTGATTCCAGATCTTATTTTTTGTTGTTTTCCTTGATCTCCATTTGACTTACCTCTTTCATCTCAAAATCTTATAAAGTGAATGATGCAAAAATGATGGGTAGGGGGTTGACCTCCAACTGGAGACTCACTATTCCTATGAGTGTGTTGAATTTCATTCTGGCCAAACAAAATGGACTCTCCCTTATCCATTTTTACAGAGCATCTGCTGACAAGTATAGTCACTAACCACTTACAAATAGCAGCACGGTTTAAGTCTCTGGGTTTTTTCCCAGGTCATTTGTCAAAGACTAACCAAAATATAAGTGCTGTTTTCTAGGGGTGTTATCTCTTCACTTGGGATTTGCATGGCAAAAACCCTGAGCTGCCTCAGGACAGCTTGTGATCAGGATGTAGGGTGCAGCTGAAAAGGTAACTGACATTTTCCTTTACATTTACTGAATACCTACACATGACAGGCACTCCTCATTGATTATCACTTAGTTCTCACATAACCCAAGAGGATAGAATTTGTTGTCCCCATTGTAGATAGAGGTGAGAACACTGGCTCAGAGACATCAGATAACTGACTCAGCCTTGCACAGTGAGTCACTGGCTGGGCCAGTATTTGGACCAAATTCTCTGATTACCAAGCCATTTTCTCTCCCTTCTGTCATGCTTCTCACTCCACTTTCACACCTGGGAGAATCAGGCACTGAACTGCATAAACTGGGATCAGTTGTTCACAGTAGGCTAAGGCAAGCAGCCCTGGAGGAAACACCTCCCCTTCTTTACCTGTAAAGTGGGGGTAATAATAGTACCTCCCTCTTGGAACTGGCGTGACATATATGTCCATCAAATGCCTAGAACACTTAGTTAACAAAGTTAATGCTGTATAACTGTTAGCTATTATTCTTTACTCCATCAACATTTTGTTAATGTTTGTTGATTGTAAACTTCAACAAATAAACAGAGCCCCTTCTGTGTAAAAGTTCTGTACAAAAGACTGCATTGAATACCAAGAAGCAACACATACCAATGGCTAACCACATGAGATCTGAAATAGCACAGATGAGTTCAAATTCTAGCTGTACCACTTACCAACCCATGACTACAGGCAAGCTGTAATACTTGCCCTACTTGCACCTCTGGGAAAGGGGAATAGGAACATCTGTCTCCCAGGGCAAGGATTCCAGGTGAAAATGCGTGAAAGCTCTTAGCATGGAGCCTGCTTCCTCTTTGTCAGGGGCAAAATAAATGGCCACTGCTAATTTCATCATGAGCAGGGTCTTAAGTCCAAGAAAGTTTCATGAAACTTTCAGCCAGGCGGAGACGACAGATTGGAAAACCTTCCCACCCAAAAAGTTAAGGCGGGGTGGTCTGTGACAACAGGAACTTCACCATAGACTGAAGGCCCAGCTGATGCAGAGAAGAAAGAAGCCCTGGGAAGTTTTCCCTGTGGACTCTGAGGTCCTGTGTGGCATCAGGGAGGTCACCTGAGGCAGATCCAAACATGCTGGAATGTAGGACATGGGTTTCTGGAGGAGGACACAGCGACTTCAAAATCTGCCAGGGTAAAGGATGTATACCATCCTCCAGAACATCCTAAAGAAAAGGAAAGGATCTCAACCATAACCTCTCATCCTCACCTAAGCAAGGCAGGGGGGCACTGTATAGACAGTGTAAATGAACCCAGTCGTGAGAGATTCCAGTTCTCTAGGCCAAGGTGGGACTGGAACAAATAATAGCACTAGACTGAGGGTCAGCCTAACTGACCTAGTTTCGCTAAGCCATTCAAATATAGTCAGTCATGTGTCACTTAACAACAGGGATATGTTCTGAGAAATGCATTGTTAGGCGATTTCATCGTTGTGTGAATATCACAGAGTGTACTTACACAGACATAGACACTCTAGTCTACCTCACACCTAGGCTTTATGGTATAGCCTATTGCGCCTAGGCCGCAAACCCATATGGCATGCTAATGTACTGAATACTGTATGCAATTGTAACACAATGATAAGCATTTGTGTATCTAAACATAGAAAAGGTACAGTAAAAATATGGTATAAAGGATAAAGTGTGGTACATCTGTATAGAGCACTTAGCGTGCATGGAGCTTGCAGGACTGGAAGTTGCTCTGGGTGGGTCAGTGAGTGAGTGGTGAGTGAATGTGAAGGCCTGGAACATTACTGTACACTACTATAGACTTCATAAACACTATACATACACTTAGGCTACACTAAATTTATTTTTTTAATATTTTTCTTTCTTCAATAATAAAATTAACCTTAGCTTACTTAACTTTTATACTTTGTAAAGTTTTTAATATTTTTTAACTTCCTGACTCTTTTGGAATAACACTTAGTGTAAAGCACACACATATCGTACAGCTGCACCAACTTTTTTCTCTTTTTTAGGTGGAGTTTCGCTCTTGTTGCCCAGGCTGGAGTGCAATGGCTCGATCTCGGCTCACCACAACCTCCATCTCCCAGGTTCCAGTGATTCTCCTGCCTCAGCCTCCCGAGTAGCTAGGATTACAGGCATGTGCCACCATGCCCAGCTAATTTTGTGTTTTTAGTAGAGACAGGGTTTCTCCATGTTGGTCACGCTGGTCTCGAACTCCTGACTTCAGGTGATCCACCCGCCTCAGCCTCCCAAAGTGCTGGGATTACAGGCGTGAGCCACCACACCCGGCCAATATTATTTTTTCTTTATATCCCTATTCAACCGGTTTTTTTCTATTTAAAAAGTTTTTGTTTTTTTTTTTTTTTTCACTTTTTAAACTTTTTTGTTAAAAACTAAGACACACTGGCTAGGCACAGTGGCTCATGCCTATAATCCCAGCACTTTGGGGGCCAAGCTGGGCAGATCACGAGGTCAGGAGTTTGAGACCAGCCTGGCCAATATGGTGAAACCCCATCTTTACTAAAAATACAAAAATTATCTGGGCGTGGTGGCACACGCCTGTAGTCCCAGTTACTTGGGGGGCTGGGGCAGAAGTATCGCTTGAACCTGGAAGGCGGAGGTTGCAGTGAGCTGAGATCACACCACTTTATTCCAGCCCAGGCAACAGAGCGAGACTATGTCTCAAAAAACAAACAAACAAAACTAAGACACAGGCCGTGCACAGTGGCTCACGCCTGTAATCTCCACACTTTGGGAGGCTGAGGCGGGTAGATCACTTGAAGTCAAGAGTTCACGACTAGCCTGGCCAACATGGTAAAACCCTGTCTCTACTAAAAATACAAAAAAAAATTGCTGGGTGTGGTGGTACAGTCCTGTAATCCCAGCTACTGAGGAGGCTGGGATGGGAGAATCGCTGGAACCCAGGAGGCACAGGTGGCAGTGCGCTGAGATCACACCACTGCACTCCAGCCTGGGTAACAGAGTGAGAGTCCATCTCAAAAGAAAAAAAGAAAAAAAAAAACTAAGACACAAACACACACATTAGCCTAGACCTACACAGGAACAGGAACATCAATATCACTATCTTCTACCTCCACATCTGATCCCACTGGAAGGACTTCAGTGACAATAACACACAGAGCTGTCATCTCCTATGATAACCATGCCTTCTTCTGGATACCACCTGAGGACCTGCCTGAAGCTCTTTTACAGTTAACTTTTTTTCAGTAAGTAGTAGTACACTCTAAAATAACTAAACAATAAATACATAAACCAGCAACACAGTCGTGTATTATCAGTATCAAGTATTAGGTACTGTACATAATTGTGCTGGACTTTTCTATGACTAGCAGTGCAGTAGATTTCTTTATGCCAGCATCTCCACAGTCAGGGGAGTAATGTGTTGCGCTAAGATGTTACGACAGCCACAATGTCATTAAACAATAGGAATTGTTCAGCTCAATTTTAATGTTATGGGACCACCATCATATATGCAGCCTGTTGTTGACCAAAACGTCATTATGTGGCACCTAACTGTACTAGACAAGGATATTCTAATGTTTTCAATAGCCAATGCAGGCTGAAGTATTGGGTTGCTCAAACTTTTCAAAAGAAGACAAAGTAGGTGTGTGTATATATATGAATATTTCTGTCAGGTTTATTTGGTCTTCAGATCATCTTCCTAAAAGGAGTATGTGTCAAGTAAACATGTTGTAGTAAGATTATTTTAAAAGATAAACAGTAACAGAAGATTCTATTAAGACAAACACACAAAATAGGTCTAAGAATCACTTGAGCCCAGGAGTCTGAGATCAGCCTGGGCAACACAGCAAAACTCCATCTCTACAAAAATAAAAAATAAAATTACCCAGGCGTGTAGCAGCACTGCACCAGTTGTCCTAGCTACTTGGGAGGCTGAAGCGGGAAGATGGCCCGAACCCAGGAGCTTGAGGTTACTGTGAGCTATGATCACATCGCTGCACTCCAGCATGGGTAACAGAAAGACTCTGTCTCTAAAGCAGAAAGAAAAAAAAAACTGAAACTGGTATGTTAATGTTTAAACTCTGATTTTTAACAATATATGAATGTGCTCATACACTCCCACACATACATTTTTCTTTCCATCTCTATACATTTCCAGTGAGATTTTGGGTCTAACTGCAAACTGGCTTCTCATGTTTGCCTTCACAGAGTGGGAAATCTCAGAGTGCGAGGCAAGGCTCCTGACAAGACTGTTATCTGCACCCATTTTACAAAGCTAGTCTCGGTTGTCCTCAGAAAGTATGGTGAAGTCTGCCTGTGCTTTTATGGCAGAAATGGTGGGGGCAGGGGCCCGACACGGGAAGGCTGGTAGTGAAGCAGGCATTTGGAGATCCCTGATGAAAACTGGCCCATGGGGTCTTCCCTCACTGACGCAAACCAAACACTGCTGTTGGGATGAATAGGAGGCATACCCAGAAATGTGCTAGGACTCCCAAGAAATGTCATCTATAGGTAGCTGGCAGCTGCTCTAATCTCATTTCTCTAATTCTACTTATTATGAGAATGTTCAAAATATTAACCTCACTCTGGATATTCAATTAATTTGGACAAATCACAATTGATGCCAATTAACTGTACTGAAGAGCATTTCCTCTTAATACTACAATTCACAATCACTCATAATTGCAATCTAATTTATTTGCTCTAATTGATATTTGACTTGTGTAAAAAGAGATAGGAAAATTTTTTCAAAAGTGTCTGTCTGCTGATAGTGTTTTAATGCCTAAAATGAAAGCTTTTTTTTTTCTTTTTAACACAGAGGAAATTTTTTGTTTCTTTTTGAGACAGAGTCTCATTCTGTCACCCAGACTGGAGTGCAGGGTGCAATCTTGGCTCACTACAACCTCCGTCTCCAGGGTTCAAGAGATTCGCCTGTCTCGGCCTCCTAAGTAGCTGGGATTACAGACATGCATCACCACTCCCGGCTAATTTTTTGTATTTTTTTGTATTTTTTGTATTTTGTGTTTTTAGAGATGGGGTTTCACCATGTTGGCCAGGCTGGTCTTGAACCCCTGACCTCAGGTGATCTGCCCGTCTCAGCCTCCCAAAGTGCTGGGATTACAGGTGTGAGCCACCGCGCCCAGCTGACACAGAGGTAATTCTTTCTTATGCTTAGTCAGTTGGGTTTCAAGAGGCCTTCAGAGTCAAAATTATACCTACTAATTCAGGCTCATTCATTGCTCCTAATCACATTAAAACTCAGCAGTTTGATAGTTTGGTTCTTTTTTCTAAGGGGCTCAGTCTGTCACCCAGGCTGGAGGCAGTGGTGAGATCCTAGGTCACTGCCCCCTAAATCTCTCAGGCTCAAGTGACCCTCCTGCCTCAGCCTCCTGAGTAGTTAGGACTACAGGTGTACACTCCCGGAATGTTTTTTTGTTGTTGTTGTTGTTGTTTTTTAAGAGAGAGATGGGGTCTCATTATGTTGCCCAGGCTGGTCTTGAACTCCTGGTCTCAAGCAATCCTCTTACCTCAGTCTCCCAGAAATGTTGATATTTCAGGTATGAGCCACTGCAGCCCTATATGGTGGTTCTTGCAGAAAATAACTTCACATAATTCCCCTCTTTGTTTCATAAGGTGAAATGCTCATTCCCCATTTATAGATGAGGTAAGCCCCATGCATGACACTGAGGTCCAAATTTGTCTTTGATGCTCTTCCATGTTCCTTTCTTTGACTACCTTGTCAATGTCTCCCTGCACCCACCACCAAATCCTCAGACCCTCCAACCACCCTCTCTCCATCCCACCAGATCCAAACCAGCTCTGTACTCCCTGCTAAGCTGGCTATACCGGGCCTGAGTCCTTCAATACTTATTAGTCTTGACTCCAGGCAGGTTATTAGGCCCATCTGGGTGAATTATTCATAGTAAAATGTTACCTGACTGATGATAGTGTGTTATATTCCTCCCAGATAATCCCAGATGATCCAGCTCCATCCAACCAGGACCTTCGAAGTCTTAGAAATGTTTAATGGCAGTAGAAGTTTTAATTGCTACTAGCAGATAGAGGAGATTTTTCAGACCTTAACAAGCCTCTTTAGAAGTCTTTAAATTATATGATAAACAAATAAAAACAAAAACTGCACACCCACAATAAAGAGATAGGAGGATTCCCAGTTTAGTCAAGTACTGATTCCATCTTATTTTCAAATGTTGATTGATCACCACTGTGTGTCCCACATTGCACCAAGTGCTAGAGATGAAGGCACACTGTACGTTTGCCAAATTTTTCCCTCCTCACTCCCATTAAAATCATTTGCACACTTCTCTCTCTCACACACCAGACTATCAGCTCCTCCTGGCACACCCTCTTTTTCCCTGGAGCCCCAGTGCCTGGCACACAGCATAAATTCAATACTGAATAGAGATTATCAGAATGAAGAACTCCAGGGCCAAATCACGAGGATTATAGGGTTAAAAGTGGTTTCTTAGACAACCCACCAAATGGGAGACAATATTTGCAAATTATATACTTGATAAGGGACTTGTATCCAAAGTATGTAAAGAGCTTTTAAAACTCAACAATAAAAGGACAAATGACCCAATTAAAAGCTGGACAAAAAATTTAAATAGACATCTCTCCAAATGATATAAAAAAGATATACAGATGTCCAAAAAGTACATGAAAAGATACTCAGCATCAGCAGTCAGTAGGGTAATACAAATCAAAATCACAATGAGATATTACTTCCTATCCACTAGGATGGCTGTGATCAAAGTGTTCGTGAGGATACAGAGAAATTGAAATTCTCGTATATTGCTGATGGGAATGTAAAGTGGTGCAAATACTTTTAAAAACAGTTTGGAAGTTCCTTTAAAAAAAGTTAAAGTTACCATATGACCCAGCAATTCCATGCTGGGTATGTATATATCCAAGAGAAGTGAAAATATGTCCACACAAAAACTTGTATGGGAATGTTTATAGCAGCATTTTTTTTTTTTTTTTTTTTTTTTTTTTTTTTTTTGAGACAGAGTCTTGCTCTGTCACCCGGGCTGGAGTGCAGTGGTGCAATCTCGGCTCACTGCAACCTCTGCCTCCCGGGTTCAAGCAATTCTCCTGCCCCAGCCTCCAAAGTAGCTGGGACTACAGGCGCACACCACCACACCTGGCTAATTTTTTGTGTTTTAGTAGAGACAGGGTTTCACTGCATTGCTCAGGCTGGTCTTGAACTCCTGAGCTCAGGCAATTCACTCGCTTCGGCCTCCAAAAGTGCTAGGATTACAAGTGTGAGCCACCGCGCCGGCCTATAGAACCATTTTTCATAAAAGCCCAAAGATGGGAACAACAAAATATCTATCAGATGATGAATAAACAAAACGTGGTACAGGCACACCTCATATTTACTGCACTTCACTTTATCGTGCTTTGCAGATATTGCTTTTTTTTTTTTTTTTTTTTAACAAATTGAAGGTTTGTGGCAACCCGGCATTGTGCAAGTCTATCAGCATCATTTTTCTAACAGGTGCCTACTTGTGTCTCCGTGTCATATTTCTGTTATTCTCATAATATGTCAAATATTTTCATTACTGTTATATCTTTTCTGGTGATCTGTGATCAGTGGTCTTTGATGTTACCAATGTCATTGTTTTGGGGCACTACAAACTGCACCCATATAAGATGGCAAAGTTAATAACTGTGTGTTCTGCCTGCTCCACTAACCAGCCATTCCCCCATCTCCCTCTCCTCAGGCCTCCCTATTCCATGAGATACAACAATTTTGAAATTAAGCCAATGAATAATCCTACTTAAGTACTAAACTGTGTTTAAGTGAGAGGAAGAGTCACACCTCTTTCACTTGAAATCAAAAGGTAACAAACCTGCACATTGTGCACATGTACCCTAGAACTTACAGTATAATTAAAAAAAAAAAAAAAAAAAAGCTGGAAATGACTAAGTTTAGTGAAGGCATGCCGAAAGCTGAGACAGGATGAAAGCTAGGCCCCTTGCACCAAACAGCCAAGTTTTGAATGCAAAGGAAAATTTCTTAAAGGAAATTAAAAGTGCAACTCTGGTGAATGAACAAATGATAAGAAAGTGAAACAGCCTTTAAGGGATTGTTATAGGTTATGGTGTGATCTACCTAGACAACTAAAACTTTTTCTGATATAGAAAAGCTTCTAGTTGTCTAGATAGATCAAACTAACTATAGCAATTCCTTAAGCCAAAGCCTAGTCCAGAGCAAAGCCCTAACTCTCTTCCATTCTACGAAGGCTGAGAGAGGTGAGGAAGTTGTAGAAGAAAAGTTTGAAGCAAGCAGAGTCGGTTCATGAAGTTTAAGGAAGGAAGCCATCTCTGTGACATAAAAGTGCAAGGTGGGGGCTGGCCATGGTGGCTCACACCTGTAATCCCAGCACTTTGGGAGGCTGAGGTGGGCAGATCCCTGGAATCCAGGAATTCGAGACCAGCCTGGGCAACATAGTGAGACCCCCATATCTACAAAATATGCAAAAGTTAGCTGGGCACGGTGGCACACACCTGTAGTACCAGCTCCTCAGGAGGCTGAGGTGGGAGGATTGCTTGAGCCTGGGAGGCAAGGGTTGCAGTGAGTCGAGATTGCACCACTGCACTCTAGCCTGGGCAACAGAGCAAGACTCTGTCTCAAAAAAAAAAAAAAAATTAAGGTGGGCTGGGGGTAATATCTCATGCCTGTAATCCCAGTGCTTTGAGAGTCTAAGGCAGGAGGATCACTTGAGGCTAGGAGTTCGAGACCAGCCTAGGCAATATGGCAAGATCCCATCTCCACAAAATAAAATTTTAAAAAATTAGTTGGGTATGGTGGCACACACTTGTAGTCCTAGCTACTCAGCAGGCTGAGGTAGGAGGATTACTTAAGCCCAGGAGATCGAGGCCGCAGTCAACTGTATGTGACAGAGCAAGACTCTGTCTCTAAAAGAAAACAAAAAATTGCAAAATGAAGCAGCAAATGCTGATGAAGAAACCATGGCAAGTTATCCAGAAGATCTAGCTAATATTGATGAAGCTAGATGGCTACACTAAATAACAGATTTTCAGTGCAGACAGAACAGCCTGATATTGGAAGAAAATGCCATGTAGGACTTTCATAGCTAGAGAGAAGTCAGTCCCTGGCTTTGAAGCTTCACAGAGCCAGGTGTAATGGTGACAGTAACCCAAGCTACTCAGGTAGCTGAGTCAGGAGGATGGCTTTAGCCCAGGAATTGGAGGCCAGCCTGGGCAACATAGTGAGACCTCTGGCTCTTTTAAAAAAAAAAAAAAAAAAAAAAAGGCATCAAAAGACAGGCTTTTTAGGGGCTGATATGGTTTGGATATCTGTCCCCTCTAAATCTCATGTTGAAATATGATTCCCAGTGTTAGAGGTGAGGCCTTAGTGGGAGGTGTTTGAGTCATGGGGGTGAGTCCCTCATGAATGGCCTGGTGCCCTCCTCATGACAATGAGTGAGTTCTTGCTCTAAGTTCACAGGAGATCTGGTTGTTTAAAGGAGTGTGGCACTTCCTCCCTCCCTCTCTCTCACCATGTGATACACTGGTTCCCCCTTTGCCTTCCACCAAGATTGGAAGCCTCCTGGGGCCTCATCAGGAGGAGATGCTGCTGCCATGCTTGTACAGCCTGCAGAACCATGAGCCAAATAACCTCTTTCTGTATAAATTACCCAGCCTCAGTGACTCCTTTATAGCAACACAAACGGACTAATACCGGGGCTAATACAGCTGGGGACTAAGTTGAAGCCAGTGCTCATTTATCATTCTGAAAATCCTAGGGTCCTTACAAATTATTCTAAATCTACTCTGCCTGAGCTCTAGAAATGGAACAACAAAGCCTGGGTGACAGCACATCTGTTTACAGCATAGTTTACTTAATATTTTAAGCCCACTGTTGAGGCCTACTGCTGAGAAAAAAAGGGGGGGTTCCTTTCAAAAAAAGTTTTCTTTCAAAATATTACCGTTAATTGACAATGCAGCTGGTCACCCAAGAGCTGTAATGGAGGTATATAAAAAAATAATAATAATGTTGTTTTCATGACTGCTAATCCAATGTCCATTCTGCAGCCCATAGATCAAGGAGTAATTTCTACTTTCAAGTCTTATTATTTAAGAAATACTTTTCGTGGCTGGGCGTGGTGGCTCACGCCCGTAATCCCAGCACTTTGGGAGTCCGCGGCAGGTGATTCACAAGGTCAGGAGATCGAGACCATCCTGGCTAACACAGTGAAACCCCGTCTCTACTAAAAATACAAAAAATTAGCCGGGCATGGTGGCAGGCGCCTGTTGTCCCAGCTACTCAGGAAGCTGAGGCAGGAGAATGGCGTGAACCCAGGAGGCGGAGCTTGCAGTGAGCCGAGATCGCGCCACTGCACTCCAGCCTGGGCAACAGAGTGAGACTCTGTCTCAAAAAAAAGAAAAATACTTTTAGTAAGGCTATTGCTGCCATAGTGTTTCCCCTAATGGATCTCAGGAATGTGAATTGAAAACCTTCTGGAAAGTATTCTTCAATCTAGATGCCATTAAGAAATTTTGTGATTCATAGAAGTTAATAAAAATTAAAAGTTAATAGAAGTTATAAAAATATCAACATTAACAAGAGTTTGGAAGAAATTGACTCCAACCTTCATGGATGACTTTGAGTCTTGACTTGATTTCAAGACTTCCTTGGAGGAAGTAATGCAGATGTGGTGGAAATAGCAAGAGAACTAGAATTAGAAGTGCAGCCTGAAGATGGGACTGAATTGCTGCCATCTCATGGTAAAATTTGAATACATGAAGAGTTGCTTCTTACGAATGAACAAAGAAAGTGATTTTTTTTTTTTTTTTTTTTTTTTTTTTTTTTTTTTGAGACGGAGTCTCGCTCTGCCGCCCAGGCTGGAGTGCAGTGGCCAGATCTCAGCTCACTGCAAGCTCCACCCCCGGGTTCACGCCATTCTCCTGCCTCAGCCTCCCGAGTAGCTGGGACTACAGGCGCCCGGCACCTCGCCCGGCTAGTTTTTTGTATTTTTTAGTAGAGACGGGGTTTCACCGTGTTAGCCAGGATGGTCTCGATCTCCTGACCTCGTGATCCGCCTGTCTCGGCCTCCCAAAGTGCTGGGATTACAGGCTTGAGCCACCGTGCCCGGCCGAGAAAGTGATTTCTTGAGATGAAATCTACTCCTGCTGAAGTTGCTGTGAACATCGTTGAAGTGACAACAAAGTATTTCAAATTTTACATAAACTTAGTAGATAAAACAGCAGCAGGGTTTGAGAAGATGCACTTCCATTTTGAAAGAAGTCATACTATGCCTAAAATGCTATCAAACAGTATTACATGCTACAGAAAAATCTTCCATGAAAGGAAACTTCCTTGTGGTCTTATTTTAGAAATTCCACAGGCACCTCAGTCTTCAGCAGCCACCGCCCTCATCAGTCAGCAGCCATGAACATGGAGGCAGGACACCTCCATGTTCACCAGCAAAAATTTGTTCGTTAATTTATTTTTAAATTAAGTAAGTATATTTTTAGACATAATGCTATGGCCCACTTACCAGTCTACAGGATGCTATAAACATAGCTTTTGCACTGGGAAACCAAAACTTCTCTCTTTATTGTTATATTCACTTTATTGCACTGGTCTGGAACCAAACCCTCAATATCTCCAAGGTGTGCCTATATATCCATACAGTGGAATACTATTTGGCAATAAAAAGGGATGAAGTACTGACACATGCTACAATATGGATGAACCTTGAAAACATTATGCTAACTGAAAGAATCCAACCACTAAGCACCACATTTCATTTATTTTTTTATTTAGAGATGGAGTCTTGCTCTGTCACCCAGACTGGAGTGTAGTGGCATAATCTTGGCTCACTGCAGCCTCCACCTCCTGGGTTCCAGTGATTCTCCTGCCTCAGCCTCCCAAGTAGCTGAGATTACAGGCACACGCCACCACACCCAGCTAATTTTTGTATTTTTAGTAGAGACAAGGTTTCATCATGTTGGCCACGCTAGTCTCAAACTCCTGACCTCAGGTGATCTGCCCACCTCAGCCTCCCAAAGTGTTGGGATTACAGGTGTGAGCCACCGCACCTGGCCTGTACCACATTTCATTTATATGAAATGTCCAGAATAGAAACATCCATACAGACAGAAAGTAGCTTAGTGGTATCCAGGGCCTGAGGGGAGTGGAGAATGGTGAGTGACTGAGAGTAGGTATGGGGTTTTCATGGTGATGAAAATATTCTAAAATTAGATAGTGGTGATAGTTGTACAACTCTATAGATATACTAAAATCACCGAATTGTATACTTTTAAGACGTATTTTATGATATGTGAATTATGTCTCAATAAAGCTGTTATTTTTAAAAGTTTCTCTCCCACAAGACTTCTCAGTGGGAAATAAATCCCAAAGATGGGGGCGAGGTATGATTTGTATTGTAGTTAAGGTGACTGGCTGCCTCATTTGCCGGGGACTGAAGGCATTCCCGCACGTAGAACTTTTCAGTGCTAAAACCAGAAAAGTCCTGAGCAAACCACGCAATGTTTGAGACATAGTCATGCTAAAAAACTGTCAATGTTTATCTGAAATTTAGGCATTCTGTATTTTTATTTGCTAAATCTGGCAATTCTATGATGATCCAATTTATTCAGATCAAGTTGAAACAAAGAGCTAGAATTAAGAGAAAAAGCAAAGAGAAACTAAAGGAGTTTGGAGTTAAGGAAAAGAGCTCCCAAAGCATTTTCTAACCTTGGCCAAGACTATGGCAAGATAGTTTTGCCGAGATCTCTTTTCACAGCATTCTAACGTTCTCTCATTTCCAAAGTATGTTTCAAAGAGTTCATATTGGAGGACTCTTAAAAATTGATATGAATAGTTACATGAAATAATGTGTTTCTTAAAGGTATTTCATCTTGGATGAAGCTTAAATTAAGCTTCCTCCTGGCAGCTGAGTGCATGATGAATTGTATTATAAGTAAGTCTATTTTTAGCCCACTAGTGCATTGGCAGACAGGCTGTTAAAAATAAAAGCAGGCCTAGTAGAGTACAGAACCCCGGGGAGCTTTTCCTTACTATTTAATGAAAATGAAGCCGGTTCTCTGAGCCTGTATGGTTGGAGGGAAGGTGAGGTGTGTGCAGTTGCGATCAGGTTACAAGGCAGTGGCTTGTAATTTAGAAATTAGTATGTAACGTGTCACTGAGGCAGAAGCTGAGAGACGTAACACTAAAGGGAGTTTCCTGAAATTGCTCAGATAATGGGAGAAAAGGGTTTTCTTGTCTGATCAGGTGGGAATTGTGATATTTTAAGAATCTTCCATTATTTCCCTGCTGGGGAGCTAGGACTGAGTTCATTGCTTCTTCTCGCCTTGACGCCGCACACCAGGTTAGCAGCCACCAGGGGGCACCAAAGCAGCCCATCCCCGAGAACAGCGTGGGCCTCTGAGCCATTGAAATTCACTCCTGAGCACAGTTCCTTTGAGCCCCCATACCCTGATGATGGTGCAGATTCAGCAGTGCAACACGGTGGTTTTGGAACGTGTGGATTTGGAATCCCACAGACAAGGCTTCCGGGTCTAGCCCTGCCTCCTAAAACTTTACAGCCTCTATAATCCCCAAACAGAGATAATAAGAGGTGGTAAGAATTCAATGAGCTGGAAAGTGCTTAATACCTATACCGTGCCTGATGCGTGGGAAGTGCCGAAGTCCTCGGTACACGCCAGAAGCCTGGAGTTGTAGGGTGAATTCAGGTACTAACAACATAACGGAGAAGGCATCTGCTTCCATTCCCTTCTATTCTGGGCTCTCTTCCCCCTTCCTCTTTCCTTCCTCAGGGACACCCGGAGACTCGCTTCCACCTCGTTCTCTGTTTAGTTCAAAGGCCTTCGTTTTGGCAGCTTGCCAAGCATGTCCTCCTCAGATATGCCCTCTGACCGCTCCCCTGCCCCCAAGTTCTGTCCAATCCCCTGTCTCGGTATTTCCCAGCGTGGTTCACCAGCCAGCCACCTGCATCAGAATCATCCGGACCTACCAAGTTGGAATATCTGGGACTAGAACCTAGGAATCTGCATTTCAGTGAATTTCCTAAGTGAGTTTTACACGTGATAAAGCTTGAAGATTTCTGATATAATCGTAGTAAGATTTTTTTTTTTAATAGAATATAGTGCAGCCTGAACTCAACCAACTGTTAGGAGGGAAATTGGCTGATTATCTGATTAAAGTAATGCACACTGAATTGCGAAGAACAAATAAACTCCCCTTTCAGGAGAATTTGCATTCTGACATTTTGCAAGCCTTGATGAATTTCAAATTGGTTAAATGTGTGGGATGAGTATTTGAAGAAAACAACCTTACCTCTGACCCAAGGCTCAGGGGGAGCCTTTGTCTGCACCTGGAAATGAGGGTTTCCGTAACTTAATAGCCCAGTCCTCCTAGCCTAGAACCACGTGAAATTCAGCCCCAACTACGCCAGTTGGTGGAGAGAAGAAGTGGAGTGGAAGGTGAAAGAGGAGGAATGGGCAACTCAGGAAAGGATAGAAGAAAGGAAGGTCAGCAGGCAGGGGAGAGGGAAGAGGAGAGGAAGGAGAACCCTCTCAAATATCCCCATCCTCGTAGCACTCAGTGCTGAAGGTTTATGTAGGTGCAGCGTGGACTGCTGGAAAACAGACCCAGTCACTGATATTCCCACTCTACCCCAGAGTCACAACTGAGACTTTGATTTTATTTGCTATTTAGGTAATTTTTCAATATGAAGCTGCCCAGTTGATGAAGGAGGGGTAGCAGCCCCCTTGCCCCTCTTTGGGGCTCCCAAACCATTTCTCCTCCCTCCAAGGGTGGGTATGGTACAGGGCCAGTCCTCGGCCTTTCCTCCTTCTCTTTCTACAGTCCCTGCAATATCATCTGTACAGCAGATGGCTCCCAAATATGATTCTCCAGTTCCAGCCTCTCCCTTGAATTCCAGGTCTTTGTCTAATGGCCTATTGCGGCTCTCTGATTTTCCTCCAAAAAAAGTTTACCTTGTTCCCCATCGCAGTAAATAGGACCCCACTCACCCAAATGGACTCAAAACTTGGGATTCATCTTGAGTTTTCTCTCTCACAGACACACACACACATTCCTCATGTAACCTATCACCAAATCCTACTGACTCTGCCTTAAAAATGCATCTTGAATCTGATCCCACCTCACCACTTCAACCACTCCCAGCATGGTCCAAGCCACCACTGCTTCTCATCCAGACCATGTCATCGCCTCCTAACTGTCCTGTTTCAACTCTTACCCCTTACAGTCTTCTTGTCACTCACAGCCACAGTGAGTCTTACAATGTAATTCTTATCACCCACTTCCCCTCCTCCCCACCCTTCAATCATGTCCCATTGCATTGAAAATAAATTCAAAAAGCCTCACCATTGCCCAAGAGTCCTATATTGCCTAGTTCACCCTGATGGCCCATCTCCCATTGCCAGCTGCCCTGGCTTCCTTGCTGTTCCTCCTGCCTCTGCTTTTGCTGAAGCCTCCACCTAGAAGGTGGATACCCCCTGGATATTTTGTTTCCTCATTCCTTCAGGGAAAGTTTCCCTGACCACCTGCTCCAAAATAACAGCTGGCTTCTTACCCCAATTTATTTTTGTTCATAGCACTCAAAGCCACCTGATGTATTTATTACACATATTTGTTTATTGTCTATATTCACATTTCACTGTAAGGTTTATGAAAGCTGGGACTTACTCTCCTTTGTCTGCCACTGTATCCCCACACCTAGAATAGTGCCTGACATATCATATGTGCTCAATTTGTATTTGTTGAATGAATGACCAAATGAATGAGTGAATGAATGGAAGGAAATGAAGAAAAAGTACTAATGTAGGTAAGGATGGCCACTAACTAGTGGCTCAAAGCCCCATCCAAGGTCTTATTAGGAATTTGGTGTTTTTGTTTTTGTTTTGAGACAAAGTCTCGCTCTGTCACCAGGCTGGAGTGCAGTAGTGCAATCTCGACTCACCGCAACTTCTGCCTCCTGGGTTCAAGCGATTCTCCTGCCTCAGCCTCCCGAGTAGCTGGGACTACAGGCGCAAGTCACCACACCCGGCTAATTTTTGTATGTTTAGTAGAGACAGAGTTTTGCCACGTTGGCCAGGCTGGTCTCAAACTCCTGACCTCGGGTGATCTGCCCACCCTGGCCTCCCAACGTACTGGGATTACAGGCGTGAGCCACTGTGCCCAGCCTCTTTTTACATATTAAGTAAATTCTTCTTTATTCCACATTCTAAGTCCTCAAAAATTTTACATTCAATTTACCAAATTACAAACTCAGCTTTTACCCATTTACTGTACATAAAACACAGCTAATGAGATTAGGCAATAGGAAACTTTTCTATTGCAAAATTATATTAATGGAGTCTCCCATGGGCTAAGCTGCTCTCTCTGAAAATTAAGCACATTCCAGAAATCACGTTAAAACTCTTTAAGTCCTCCCTGGGTCAACGGAAACGAAGACTAATGTGGCTTCACAAAGTGGCTCACTTGCTCTGAACATTTAACTGTGGATTTGGGGAGATCTGCTTTGTGACTTGCTTCCCATGTCTGAACCGAAAGAAATCCAGAGTATTTTCTCCTTTCATGCCAAAGCTTGTTATACTGGCAGCCATTCCCCTACAAATGTTTCCCACAAAGATGGGCACTGACTTCCACCAGGGGCACATCAGCATTAGCTCCACGGTGAATATCAGAAGGCTAAATGATTCCCTTGCAGGAAATAATTGAAGGGAAGGAAAAATGACTGTCTAACTTACTGTATAAGAATATTACCCTAGCTTGGGTTCCCCCATAGATAGATGCTGAAACGGGATTTAAGTGCAGGTCGTTTTTGTATGTAGATATCCCAGAAAACACTGGTAGGTGATGAAAAACTGAGACGGAGAGAGGAAGGTGGTCAATAAAGGGAGTATTAGCAAACAAGTCATTACTTGGGTAACTGGAGTGCAATCCCACTGGGGATTTCTGAGAGTCCAGGGGCAAGGGAAGTGATATTTATAAATCAATTCTCATCAGTCATTGACTGAGGACTGCTAGAGGTAAGGGATGTTGATTCCCTGGCATTTCCAGTCTGTCCCATGGGTAAGCCGAGAGGACTCTGCTGGTCAGAGAAAGTCCTCCAGCAAAAACACGCAGAGGCTGGCAACTGGCCCAGTAGGCACTAAAATGGTAAAGCCTAAGGGGAAAGTGGCAGAGAAACGACAGTCTCTTCTACAAGTACTGGCTTTTGCAAAGAGCATTTTCTAAGAATGGACGTTCTCTTATGAAGTCATCTTTATATGAACAAAACTTCATGGAAGAATGCTGAAAAGATTTCAATGAGAGCTGAAATCTTGGAAATATGTTTAGAAGCAGGTCATCTTGGTTCAGATTGAGTGGACTAGATCTACTGGTAGGACTTTCAGAGTTGTTTTGGGGTTTTATTTGTGAAAACTCTCAACAGCTTGAGAGTCAGAACAAGTTACAAAGAGAAGCAGATCTTGTGTGCCTGACTGGAGAAAGCAGCTCTGCCTTTCATTCTGGAAGCTGGCACTGCATCTGCTGTGGGCTGATCCTTCTTCACAGAGCCACTCTGTCTACTTTTTCCAGAATCAAGAACCTCACATACATGTACACATACATACATGCTCACTCAGGGGACCACAATATTAGAAACACAGCATTAATTTGTTTTCATGTTTGGACACATTTTTAAGACATCTTACCCCTTCAAACAATAAACATTCTAATTATGTAAATATATGTCATAGAGGCCAGCCATGGTGGTTCACACCTGTAATCCCAGTGCTTTGGGAGGCTGAGGCAGGAGGATCACTTGAGTCCAGGAGTTTGAAACCAGCCTGGACAATATAGCAAGAACCAATCTCTACAAAAAGAAAAAAAAAATTAAATTGCCAGGTATGATGGCACATGCCTGTAGCTCCAGCTACCCAGGAGACTGAGGCAGGAGGGTTTCTTGAACCCAGGAGTTAGAGGTTGCAGTGAGCTATGATCATGCCACTGTACTCCTGCCAGGGTGACAGAGACCCTGTCTTTTAAAAAGAGATAAATAATACAGATATACATTCCACAGCAAAGAGATCTTGAAGTCCTACTATGTGCCAGGCATTCTGCTAGGTCATAGGGATTCAGAGATGTAATGCCTGGTTCTTGTCCTTGAGGCATGCTCAAGGTCAGTGAGGAAGATTTCCTTGTAAGTAGATACATTATACCTCTACAATGGAGTCATTGTCACAAGTGTCAACAATGCATGGACAATCATGTGTAGGCTGTAGAAGGCAGAAATCTTAAGCCACTTGGATATTTGGGAAGAGACTAAGTTTTCCAGAAGAAGGAAGAGGGGAGATTTCTATCGAAATTGTTTCCATTAATGAATCCACTGAAAATCCCCATACTGACTTTTGAAAAGTCAAACTTACACCAGAAAGTCAGCAGTTAGAAAGGTGGAAGGAAAAGAACAGTTACATGATAGCTTCACATCAAGTGGAGATGAGTTGAATCTGACCAAAGACAGAAAGAGAAGGAGAAAAAGAAGTAAAGGTATACCTATTATTTAAACTCATAAAGGCATTATTTAAAATCAAAATTGGGAGAGAAAGGAGGTGAGAAGGAACGGAGATGAAGCTTCACTTTTCTAGAGAAGACTCAACATATATTGTCTAAAATTGATAAATTCATAATTAAGCAAATGTTAACATAGGATTTAGACTACTGAAGTAACTACTGCAATAAAACTGGAAACTATTAAAAGAGCTTGTCTCCAGGGAGTAAGACCAGGTATGAGAAGGGATGAAGCAGGGTGACTCTTCATTACAAGATCACTTGTAGGGTCTGACTTCTTAAAAATCAAGCATTGGCTTTTCCAGGCCGAGCGTGGTGGCTCACGCCTGTACTCCCAGCACTTTGGAAGGCCAAGGCTGGTGGATCACTTGAGGTCAGGAGTTCAAAACCAGCCTGGCCAACAAGGTGAAACTCCATCTCTACTAAAAATATAAAAATCAGCCAGCCATGGTGTCACAAGCCTGTAGTCCCGGCTACTCAGGAGGCTGAGGTGGGAGAATCGCTTGAACCTGGGAGGCAGAGGTTGCAGTGAGCCAAGATGACACCACTGCACTCCAGCCTGGGTGACAGAGCAAGACTCTGTCTCAAAAACAAAAACAAGGAAAGTATTGGCTTTTCCGAAGAGCATTTGCTAAGAATGGATATTCTCTCTTAAAATCATCTTTATATGAACAAAGTTTAACAGGAGAGCTCTGGAAAGATTTCAGTGAGAACTGAAATCTTGGAAATATGAGGAATTTCAGTGGATTAATGGAAATATTTAAAATCAATATACTTCTTACCTTGATGAAGCAGAAATTTTCAAGTTCGAGCTGCTACACTCTGCCTGCTATACTATACCATCTCAAAATTATACATGTTCGATCAGTTTTTCTTAATTAAAGAACAGTCCTAATTATAGTTCCTAGAGATCTTTCCTTCTCTCCTCTTCTCATTCTGTTCTTAGGATGAGGAAACAGCTGGCAGACTTGGTGGCTTGTGCCAGTAATCCCAGAAGTTTGGGAGATCGAGGCAGGAGGATTACTTGAGGCCAGGAGTTTGAGACTAGCCTGGGCTACATAGTGAGATCCTCTTCCCTACAAAAAATAAAAATAAAAAATTAGCCAGGCTTGGTGGCACTCACTTACAGTCTAGCTACTCAGGAGGCTGAGTCAGGAGAGTCCCTTGAGCCCAGGATTTTAAGGCTGCAGTGAGCTATGATTGTGCCACTTCACTCACCTGGGCAACAAAGTGAAATCTGTCTCTAAAAAATCAAGTGGTTGGGAGATTCTCCTGCTCTATGCCTGCAGAGCAGACGGGAGGCCCTACTAGTCCTGTGCATCTTAGTCTTTGCTCCATCTCCTTCCTTCCTCCCCTGCATTACAACGCCCCATGGAGCTCAGGGGAAAATACCCAGTTGCTGCCTTGAGCAGTAGACTTGCCTCAGAGCTCCTAGCTTACTGTTGACATGCAGGGCTGGAACTAAGCAGCTAAATTGGCTGTGTGTTTGTCCCTTTAGAACTGATTGTCAGTCCCTCCCGCTCAGTCTACTCAGTGGATTCTGAACACTGGCCTGGTGAAGGTCTCATTGCCCAGCGCTGAGATCAACCGCTAATAAGAAGAAAATATTTCAGGCCAGAGACCACGGGAGAAATGGCGAGGAAGCCAGGTTCTTCTGCAGATGACATGCTAAGCTCAGGTGGCCAGTGAGGACCATCTTTGTGCTTTGTTCATTTGTTTTTTCACCTGAAATCAAGACTGATGTGGCTCCCGGGAGGGGGCTATGAAGAGGACAAGGCCTGTGAGGTGCTGCCAGTACTTTCCTGCCTCACAGGCTGATGAGAATAGACAGAACCACAGCACCATGAAACCCATCAGCAGTGCCCCAGCTCCCCAACCTTGTGCCTGCCACAGAGTAGGTGGTCACTGAAGGTTTCATTTTTTTTAAATCTCCCATAGTAGAGAATCTCTGTTTCTACCATTATGACACAACTGTTGCATCTATGAGAACAAATCTATTGAGCCTTTCTGCAGATCTGGGTGCCTTACCCCCAACTTTCATATCAGAGACATCTAGTTGCCAAAGTAAGGGTCTGTTTTGAATGGTTTCTTACTCTGTTTTGTGTTGCTATAACAGAATACCATTTAAAAAATGTTTTGTTTGAATTTTCTTTTTCAGACAGCCCCCACAATCACAGCAGATTCAGAGAGACTCCCGTAAATGTATTTCTTACGGTTCTGGAAGCTGGCAAGTCCCAGGCTGAGGGGCTGCTTCTGGTGAGGGCCTTCTTGCTGCATCGTAACATGGCGGAAGGGCAAGCAGGCATGCGAGACAGGAAATCAGGCTGAGTATCATCCCTTTATCATGGGCGAGACAGGAAATCAGGCCAAATTGTATCCCTTTATTGGGACCCCACTCCCAATGATAACAGCGTTAATCCATTCATGAGCCCCCATGACCTAAGCACCTCTTAAAGGCCCCACTGTTAATACTATTACAATGCAATCAGATTTCAACATGAGTTCTGGAGGGGCATTCAAACCACAGTCGTCCCTGAACTGGCATTCTCTTGTGTTGGCCAAGAGCCATTCTCTGAATCACAAATAAAATCAAGGCCTGGGCAGAGGTTGGGAAGCCTTTCTAAGAACCAGAAATCTGTTCTATCTGTGGAAGAAGAGTGTCCTATTGTAGTGAGCAAGAGATGGACAAAGCAGAAACGGTATGTGCTGCTGGGAGCATGATTTGGCCCTCCTATCTGTGACAGCCACCAAAGGCAACGAGAATAACGAAAGAAATGTGGTGTAGACAGGCTGACAGGAATGTCTGGAGGGAGCCTTTAGAGTGACTTAAACAGCCCCAGCCTTGTTCTAGGATCTCAGTAGACTCAGTGAATCACTTTGAAAACAAATGAATCCAGCTACCAGGAATCTAATAAAAAGACATTGGAAGTTATTATTTTCTATTGTTATGACTTCTCATCCTTATGAAAGTGTTCTTCTTTTGCAATACTTTGCATATTGATCACAGATTTTCTTTTCAATGCTCATTCATTCATTCAACAAGAATGCATTGGGTGATATATTGAGGAGTGCACTGAGTGTATGTGAAGGTGCTAAAAGGAATGTTTAGAATAGCTCTCCTTTTGGTCTGCTGAGAGTCTTCAGAGCATCTCCTAATCACTCTCTTAGAGAAGCAAATACAAAGGCACAATAACATGGAAGATGGTAGAATGTTTAGCTTTTTATTTCCAAGGCATTTAATTTTCAAACTAATAGTGGCACATTTGTCCCAGTTATAAAAATGATGCTTGTTCAGCTCACTGTAAAAATAAAAACAGAAAAAGAAAAATCAGACAATTTTTCTTTTTCAGAGTCAAAAAACATCCTAAATCGAAGGGCACGGTGACTCACACCTGTAATCCCAGCACTTTGGGAGGCTGAGGCAGGCAGATCATGAGGTCAGCAGTTCGAGACCAGCCTGGCCAACATGGTGAAACCCCATCTCTACTGAAAATATAAAAATTAGCCAGGTGTGGTGGTGGGCCCCTGTAATCCCAGCTATTCCAGAGACTGAGGCAAGAGAATCGCTTGAACCCAGGAGGCAGAGGTTGCAGTGAGCCAAGACAGTGCCATTGCACTCCAGCCTGGTTGACAGAGACTCCATTTCAGAAAGAAAAAAACATCCTAAATCTACCATTCAGAGCCCAACTAACATTATGGGGTAGATCCTTCCATATTTTTTCTATGCACATATAAACACAAACATACTTGATTTTCAAAAATGAGATTCCATTAATCATGCTACTTCATACCCTGCTTTATTCTTTTATTGTGGTATATATGTTATTCATTTATTATAGATCTATACACTCATTTTAAATGGCTATATAAGCTGGGCACAGTGGCTCATGCTTGTAATCCCGTGCTGAGGTAGGGGCATTACTTGAGGCCAGGATTTCGAGACAAGCCTGGACAACATAGGGAGAAACCATCTCTACAGAAAAAAAGAATGTTTTTAATTAGCCAGGCATATGATTGTATGCACCTGTAGCCATAGCTACTTGGGAGGCTGAGGCTGAGGCTGGAGGATCACTTGAGCCCAAGAGTTTGAGGCTGCAATAAGCTGTGATCATACCACTCTACTCCAACTTGGATGACAAGGCAAGACTCTGTCTCTTTAAAAAAAAAAAAAAAAAAAATTGGCCTGGCACGGTGGCTGACACCTGTAATCCCAGCACTTTGGGAGGCAGACGTGAGCAGATCACTTGAGGTCAGGAGTTCAAAACCAGCCTGGCCAAAATGGTGAAACTTCATCTCTATCAAAAATACAAAAATTAGTGGGGCATGATGGTATGTACCTGTAGTCCCAGCTACTTAGGAGGCTGAAGCAGGAGAATCGCTTGGACCTAGGCGGCTAGGAGGCGGGGGTTGCAGTGAGCCAAGATCACGCCACTGTACTCCAGCCTGGGTGACAGAGCAAGGCTCCAAATAAAAAAAAAATAAAAAAAATAAATTAAATAACTATGTAGAAGTAACCAAGGTTACTTTCCATTTTTTGCTATGATAAATAATCTATGTGTACAACTTTGTACTCATAGTACAAATGGATGTGCTCATAGTACATTCAGAGCATTTACAAACGTTTATTAAATGCTATTCATTGGGCTCAGTGCAGTGGCTCATGCCTGTAATCCCAGCACTTTGGCAGGCCAAGGCAGGTAGATCACCTGAGGTCAGGAGTTCGAGACCAGCCTAGCCAACATGGTGACACCCCATGTCTACTAAAAATGCAAAAATTAGCCAGGCATGGTGGCACACCCCTGTAAAATGGCATTAATAATATTACCTGCCCTGTCAGGGTATTTGCAGGATTGCACAGCATAATGCATATAAAGCACTTAGCACAATGCCTGGCTGACAAGTAATACTCAGTAAAGGTAGCTAGTATCATTATAGAGAACCCTTAACATCCAAGTCAAGGGTCTTGCAGAGAACAAGGATCACAGCTGATCCGGGAGGCTGAGGTGGGAGAATTGCTTGAACATGGGAGGCGGAGGTTGCAGTGAGCCGAGATTGCACCACTGTACTCCAGCCCAGGTGATAGAATGAGACCCCATCTCAAAAACAAATGCTATTCATTGGACTTTAAGCACACAACCTGGTATTAATTGAGATGCCAGTCTCCATCTGTGCACAGCAGAGAAAGAAGTAGAGTAATAGGCAAGACCCTATCAAGACTCAGACTTGTCTGGGGGTTAAATCTAAGTAAAACACCCAACAAACATCAGAGCCAGACCTAATCTGCCTTTGCTCTTTGTCATCCTCACAGTGGTATGGATATTACTCAGAGTCCTAATCAGTAAGTTACTTTTGTCATTGGCAAAATGGCATTAATAATATTACCTGCCCCGTCAGGGTATTTGCAGGATTGCACAGCATAATGCACATAAAGCACTTAGCACAATGCCTGGCTGAGAAGTAGTACTCAGTAAAGGTAGCCAGTATCATTGTAGAGAACCCTGAACATCCAAGTCAAGGGTCTTGCAGGGAAAAAAGGATCACAGCTGATTTCTAAGCTTTTCTGGGAGATGTCCTTACCAGGGACATCATTTGACTCAGAGCATGACCACATTCATAAAACAGAGGACAGTCTCCCAGGGTTCAGTCTGCTGGCACCTTCACTCCACCTTCACTCCAGCTTATCTTATCAGCTACTGACCCAGTTAGCTTTCCCACTTCACAACAGGTCAAAGATCAAGTATTTCCAGCACTCAGATGTCATCCTTGGTGCCTATAAAACTCTCAAGTTATTTTTAAATGCTTAAGTCCAAACAAGCACTAAGAAAGTGTATGAATTTATTTTATTATTTGTTGAAATAAGAAAAACTTCACAGGGGGGTCTAAGAAACTGCTTTTTCTCAATTCTACTCTGTTTCATCTCCTCTGTCTCTCCCTAAAGAGGATAAGTGTTTAATGCTGACCTTGTTACTCAAAATCACCTTGTAAAATAGGTATCATGTCCACTTTACAGACAAGAAAAGCAAAAGCACGGCAAGTAAAATGACTTGGCCACATCTAGAAAGTAGCCAACCCAGTATCCAAAAGTTTATCTGGCTGATTCCAAAGTCCAGGTGCTAATAATCTTAAATTTGAGTGTACATGAGAATCACCTGGGATCTCAATACAGATTCTGTAGTTTCAGGTGGGACCCTGGAACCTGCATATTCCCAAATATACAGGTGATCGAGATCCAAGGAGGTACACAGGCCGTAATTAGAGAAACACTGTCCTTGGCCATACAGCATTAACAAAGTCCAGCCACAGGATTTTCTTCTCCTAGTCATTACCAAAGTAGCTTCATTGAAACTTCAGTACACCTCAGAATAAGCCATGTGTATATTCTGGATATTTGCCAGTTTATGAAATGGGTCCCAGACCAGAGCTGGGACACACCTGGTTTCCAGATGTTTCTGCTGCATCTGTAGAAATCTTCAGTATCATCGCCCCAGGACAGAGTCTAATCAATTGGGTAACTTTTCCTTCTCCGAAATCCTAATCATTTATCCCCTAGGTCAGCTTATCTTATCAGCTACTGACCCAGTTAGCTTTCCTACTTCACAACAGGTTTCTAATGCTTTATGTCAGTGTGAGAGAAATGGCAAGTTGGGAAGATTTGTGACATTGCATTCAGGAGGCAGTGGGGTAGAGCAGTAGCTTTCAAACTAGATTCCGTCAATCCTCAGGGCGCTGCAGAGGTGCAACAGGGAAAAGGGGCAGGGGAGAGAGAAAAGCCTGGGAGTTCTGAGCCCTTCATTGGAGCAGCTGTGCTCAATTCTGCTTTGTATACAGAACTGGGATTTCTAAAACCGTCACTCAAAAAGCTTTTCAGTGGGTAGGTTGGGAAGGGAAACTGGAAAAACAGTAAAAAGAGAGAAGTCACAAGAGCTGGATTCTAATCCCAACTCTTCAGCTAACTTGCTATGTGACTTTGGGCAAATTGCTGCATCTCTCTGGGCTTGGGGCTGCTTACCTGAAAAAAAATGAAAACATTGGAATCATTGATGCCTGTCTTAGTCTGCTAGGGCTGCCGTAACAAAATCCCACAGACCTGGTAGCTCGAACACAGAAATTTACTTTCTCACAGTTCTGAAGGCTGGAAATCCAAGATCAAGGTGTGACAGGTTCGATTTCTCCTGAGGCCCCTCTCCTTGGCTTGTAGATGGCCATCTTCTTGCTGTGTTCTCACAGGACTTTTTCTCTGGGCATGCGCACCTGGTATTTCTTCCTCCTATAAAGACATCCATCATATTGGATTAGGGCCCCACCATGAAGATCTCATTTTATCTTAATTGTCCTCTTAAAGGCGCTATCTCCAAATACAGTCACATTGCGGGTTAGGGCTTCCATATTTACACTTTGGGAGACAGAATTCATTCCACAGCCTAAGGCTCCTTTCAGTAAACTCCAGGGGTTGTTGAGCAGCAACTATGTGCCAGGCTGTCCTCTGGGTGCTAGGGACGCAGTGGCTTCTCGAAAATGCCCATGGTCTGCATCTATACCCACCTGAACATGCCCAATCTTGTCTGATCTCAGAAGCTAAGCAGGGTCAGGTCCAGTTACCACTTGGATGAGTGAAGTGGCCCTTGCACTTGAGAAGTTCACTGTCCGAAAGGTGAGCTCCATTAAGGGATGACTGGGGCAAAACAGAGACCCCAAAAAAGATAAGAACAGTTCAGGAAATGCCTCCCAGGGAAGCAACCTAAGATGAAATGTGAAACATGAACAGGTGTTCACCAGTTAGAAAACTGGAGAAAGGGCTTTTCCAGCAGAAGCAGCAAAGGCCCAGAGGTAGAACACATCCAGGGGGCTGGAGCGCAGTCTGAGGTGGGGAACCCCAGAGGAGGGGCTGGAGCAGGGAGAGGCCACTGGAGGCCTCATTAGCTGTGCCAGGCAGTCATGCATATTCAGTAGAAGGTATCACTGCTAAAAAGTTTTAAGCTGGGCTGGGCTTGGTGGCTCATGCCTGTAATCCTAGTACTTTGGGAGGCCAAGGCAGGTGGATCACTTGAGGTCAGGAGTTCTAGACCAGCCTGGCCAATATGGTGAAACCCCTTCTCTACTAAAAATACAAAAATTTGCTGGGCGTGGTGGCACACACCTGTAATCCCAGCTATTTGAGAGGCTGAGGCAGGAGAATAAGTTAAACACGGTAGGCAGAGATTGCAATGAGCCAAGATTGCACCACTGCACTCCAGCCTGGGCGACAGAGTAAGACTCCATCTCAAAAAAAAAAAAAAAAAAAAAAGTTTTAAGCTGAAGAACAATCTGTTCATTTCTGCATTTTAGAAAGCCCCAAATTCTAAAATTCTATTTAGCAGTCTCTGGCTTTCCATGACTGCTACGTCATTTGTGGCTCACCAGTGACAGCCAGCCGATGATGTATGCACAGCTACTAAATGCCTTAATTCTTGGTTACTTCTCTCACAGGGCCATGGGTGTGTGTGCTTATGTGTGTGTGTCCATTAGATCTTGGTTATAAATTGCCTTCTGGACTCTGCAGTCTGCTTCCCTTTGATCTAGAGAGGAAGCATACATCATACTCAAATGTCTTATTTCATTACAATAAACACCCACAAGCATAATTAGGACCAGGACTATTAAATTTGTGGTAATAAAGGCATGTAAAACTTCATGATCCTGAACTCTCTGCCTGCTAAAGATTCACTAAGACCATAGGTTCACATGCTGAGAAACAAAAGCCTCACAGCTTCCCGGAGGCTTTTAAAGAGCTGTACCTTACCATAATATCACTGAAACTTACAGAGTAGTTAGAAGAAAGGGGAACATCAGTTGGGTTTTTATAGATAATTGTTAGTAATCTACTTATTTAAAACACTGATTCTAGTGCTTTCTGAGAAATTTGCAAAAGACAATCCTTTTCTATTGTAAATTCTGTGCTAAAAGAGGATTAAATAAAGCATTAAATAAAGCAATTATATGCACAAACACAGATATATCAATATACATTGTTCAGGTAATATAATTAATAACAACATCCTCTCCCAACCCAGAAAACGTTTCCGTAAAGGTAGTAGAGAAAGAAAAGGTTTATTACTGAATAAGAATTAAACCAGAATGGGTTGCACATCACAGGCAATTTGCTAAGAGATTGCTGACAGAAAGAAATCTCACCTTTTTTCTTTTTTTGATACAGAGTCTCGCTCTGTTACCCAGGCTGGAGTGCCATGGCACAGTCGGTCTCAGCTCACTGCAACCTCCGCCTCCCAGGCTCAAGCGATTCTCCTGCCTCAGCCTCCCTAGTAGCTGGGATTACAGGCACCCACCACCACACCCAGCTAATTTTTGTATTTGTTATTAGAAACAGGGTTTCACCAGTTGGCCAGGCTGGTCTCGAACTCCTGACCTCAGGTGATGCACATGCCTCAGCCTCCCAAAGTGCTGAGATTACAAGTGTGAGCCACTGCGCCCAGCTGAAATGTCACCCTTTTATACAGCCAGTACCATCCATTACATACAAGTTCTCAAGACATACAAAGTCCACATTGAGATTGCAAGTTCAAGTAAGAGGACTTGGCAGCACCATTTATTACACACAGTGCATCCTAAATTCACCTGGTATTTGAGGGTGATTATCTGTTAGTTAATTGGTTTTATACAAAGGGAAAATAAACTTCTCTTGTCTTTATGTCAGGTAGTTTTACAACTGGAAGCAAGGCACCTACCAAAGTTAGGCTCCTGCCCTCACTCAGAAACTGGGAGATAGGGGCACAATCTCTGATGTTTACATTTCAAAGATATGACTTCCGGTTCCTTCAGAAAGACATTTATGGGCCACGAAGCTGGAAAGGGCCAGGCATGGTGGTTCATGCCTATAATCCCAGCACTCTGGGAGGCTGAGGTGGGAAAACTGCTTGAGCCCAGGAGTTTGAGGCTGCAGTGGGCTGTCATCTTGACACTGCACTCCAGCCTCGGTGACAGAATGAGATACTGTCTCTAAAAAAAAAAAAAAAAAAAAAAAAAAATTATTGGCCAGGCACGATGGCTCACACCTATAATCTCAGCACTTCAGGAGGCTGAGGCAGGTGGATCTCTTGAGCCCAGGAGTTCGAGACGAGCCTTGACAACAAAACCCTGTCTCTACAAAAATGCAAAAATTAGCCAGGCATGGTGGTACGCGCCTCTAGTCCCAGCTACTTAAGGGGCTGAGGTGGGAAGATGGCTTGAGCCCAGAAAGTCAAGGCTGCAGTAAGCTGTGATTTTGCCACTGCATTCCAGCCTTGGTGACAGAGTGAGACCCCATCTCTAATATATATGTATTTTATATATATATATATATGAAATATATATAGAGAGAGGAAAGGAAGTTCCCCAGTCTTTTGAATGGGGAAATTGAAGCACAGATACGTAAAAGATCTTCTCTAGAGTTACCCAGCCGGTATGTTGTGGAATTAGGGTTGAAAGCCAGGGAGAATGACTCCTGAACACACACATTTAACCATTGAACTACATGCCACAGAGAAAATCAGGAAACAGATTATCAAGGAAGGCCAATTGACTTTCAAGATGATGTTTGGAGAAAGAATGCCTGTGGAACAGACCTCGTTGAGAGAGAGTACCTCTGGCAGGAAGGGAAGTAAGGACAGAATCAAGAAATGGGGAAATGATACAAAGATGGTAGCCTTTCCCACACAGGAAGGAGAGGAAGCTTAAAGGAACATTTATGAAGCTCAATATTCAATGACAATGAACAGAGATGAATTTATTATTTTGAAAAGCCAACACTTTCAAAGTATTTCAAAAGACAGCACTTTCAGGAAAGTGCATGTCAGTCACTAAAGTAGGGACAGCACATTGGGATCACCACCCAATTTATTAATTTATTGGTTCCCTTTTTTTTTTTTTTTAAGATGGAGTCTTACTCTGTCACCCAGGTTGGAGTGCAGTGGTGCAATCTCACCTAACTGCAACCTCCACCTCCCAGGTTCAAGTGATTCTCCTGCCTCAGCCTCCCAAGTAGCTGGGATTACAGGCACCTGCCACCATGTCTGGCTAATTTTTGTATTTTTAGTAAAGACAGGGTTTTACCATGTTGGCCACGCTGGTTTCAAACTCCTGACCTCAGGTGATTCGCCTGCCTTGGCCTCCAAAGTGCTGGGATTACAGGCACGAGCCACCGCCGCGCGTGGGTGCCAATTTATTAGTTCTCATCAAATGCACTAAGAGTCAAAGATGCTACACTCTCACTCTGCCATGGACCTGTCTTTTGGGCTTCAATAGTAAAAGCCCTTCAACCTATGTAAAATATAGAATGACTTCATGCCAAAACTGGACAGTGAATATTATTAGGATGTATAAATCAGCAGGAACATTCTATTTTCAATGTGCCTGGGTAAGGCCTACCAAGTAATTGTGCCTGTTTTCTTGCTTTTAATGTATTTCACAATGTTCCTTAAGGAGGAGGAGTGAAAGAAAAAGAGAAAGAGATGTTCATGAATTAATTGAAATCCCTTCTTGTGAAATACTTACTTTCCAAAGAAAAAAACACATGAGAAAGTGTTGTGCCTTGTGTCGAAGTCTAATTGTCCACTGCATACAGAAATAGCACAGAATTATCAAGGCCTGAATCTTAGGCCATTTTCTACCCCTTCTCAGCAAAGATCTGCATAAGTAGCTAGAAGAACAATTTTAGTAATTATCCTCCATCTCTCCAGTGTTGAAATCAGTATGTCAGATCCAAAGGGAGATAGGAGGAGACAGAAAGAGAGAACAAGAGAGCCAACAAGAAAGGCAGGAAATATAAAGGTTAAGGCAGAAGATATTAAGAAGAACCTGGCTATGTGCAGTGGCTCATGCCTTTAATCCCAGCACTTTGGGAGGCCAAGGTGGGCAGATTGCTAGAGCCCAGGAGTTCAAGATCAGCCTGGGCAACATGGTGAAACCCCGTCTACGAAAAATTTAAAAAAATTAGCCAGGCGTGGTGGTGCACACCTGTAATCCCAGCTACTCAGGAGGCTGAGATGGAAGGATCACTTCAGCCCGGGTCAACTCTGCAGTGAGCGGTGATTGTACCGCTGCAGTTCAGCCTGAGTGACAGAGTGAGACCCTGTCTCAAAAAAATAAAAATAAGATAAAATAGTTTTTAAAAAAGAAGAAAAATCTAGGAGAAGAAAGGAAAGAAAATATACAAGGACTGTCGCAAATGGTACCTTCTTCACCCATTTCCTAGATGCCTCTCTACATATTCATACTGGAAAAAATTTATTATTGCAACCAAGTGATGAAATCTCTTCCATCTGTGGGCTTAGGATGAGAAAGCCCTTTCCCACCTCTGCTCCCTCTGCCCCACTCCTTAATGCAGGTGAAAAAACTCAAAAGCCCCCAAAAGTCCACATTGAGATTGCAGGTCACTTACTGTCTCTACCAGTCACTTGAGATTTGCTTTGCTAGGTTTTTCATATATTCCTGTGCTTCATTTAGTGTTTGTTTGTTTGGTTGTTCATGTTCATTTGTTTGTTTGTTTTTGAGACAGAATCTCACTCTGTTTCCCAGGCTGGAGTGCAGTGGCACGATCTCGGCTCACTGCAACCTCCACCTCCGGGGTTCAAGCAATTCTCATGCCTCAGCCTCTCAAGTAACTGGGATTGCAGGTGCACACCACCACACCTGGATAATTTTTGTATTTTTCATAGACACAAGGTTTTACCATGTTGCCCAGACTGGTCTCGAACTCCTAACCTCAAGTCATCCACATGCCTCAGCCTCCCAAAGTGCTGGGATTACAGTGTGAGCTACCACCTTGTAGTTTTATCCATTCATTTAACAAACAATTTTTGAGTACCTGTTATACACCAAGCACCTTATTAGGCTGGGAATACAAAGGTGAATAGGACAATCTGCCTCAGGGGGCTTGGTCCAATGTCTTGCTTCTGAAAGCATGGTACCTGGCCAGCAGCATCAGTGTCACCCAGGAGATGGTTAGAAATGTAAGTTCTTATCAGGTATGGCGGCTCACGCCTGTGATCCTAGCACTTTGGTAGACTGAGGCAGGTGGATTGCTTGAGCCCAAGAGTCAGAATCAAGACCAGCCTGGGCAATGTAATGAGATCTCATCTCTACAAAAAGCAAGCAAAATTAGCCGGGCCTCATGATGCATGCTTGTAGTACTAGCTACTCTGGAGGCGGAGGTAGGAGGATCGCTTGAGCCGGGAGGTTGAGACTGTAGTGAGGCGAGATCATGCCATTGCACTCCAGCCTGGGAAACAGAGCAAGACACTGTTTCAAAAAAAAGAAAGAAAGAAAAAATAAAGAAATGCATGTACTCAGGCTCTACCCCAGAAGACCTACTGAATCAAAATCTGCATTTTTAACAAGATACACAGATGAATCTTATGCATATTGAAGTTTGAGAAGCACTGACCTAGTGGATTATTATTGGTGAGAAGATGAAGATACTTTTTGGTTTTTTTGATGGCATCTCACTCTGTCTCCCAAGCTGGAATGCAGTGGTGAGATCTTAGTTCACTGCAACTTCTGCCCTCCGGGTTCAAGCAATTCTCCTGCCTCAGCCTCCCTAGTAGCTGGGATTATAGGCATGCACTATCACACCCAGCTAATTTTTGTATTTTTAGTAGACACAGGGTTTCACTGTGTTGGCCAGGCGGGTCTCAAGCTCCTGGCCTCAAATGATCCACCGCCATGGCCTCCCAAAGTGCTGGGATTACAGGTGTGAGCCACTATGCCCGACCAAAGATATTATTTTATTTCATATCTCTTCTATTTGTTCAGCTAGTGTTTAATGACCGCCTGACATAAATCAAGCACTTAGCTAGGAGCTGGGGGTGCAGCAGTGAGCAATACAGAGGAGGTTTTGATGGCATGGAACTCACATTCTGGCGTGGGAGAAGAACAGAAAACAAAGATACATGAGATAATTATGGATCATAAGTAGCACTATGAAGCAAATAAATGGTAATATGATAGAAAGAAACCAAAATGAGCTATGACAAAGAGGGTGGTGAGAGTCTTTGGGAGTAAGTTATTTCTACTTTGCATCTTGCTTTCTGTTCAAAAACCCAGTCACTGGTCCTGAAAGAGTCAAAGATGACAACACTTTTGTCTTTCTTTTCTTTCTCCCCCATCCCTATCTCCTTCCTCAGCACATGTCGGTGACACTATAGGTGCCACCAAGCAGACAGAGTCACATGCATAGCCTGTTTAGAAAGCTTGGCTGTGAGCAACTAAAAATTTAGCTGCAAACTAAATTAAAAGTCTGAGAAGGAAGTATTATACTAGTGTAGTCCTTTTGGTTAGCATAAGAAAGCATTAGAGAATATATTTAGGGCTGGTAGCTGGGGTGTAGCCTCCTGTCCAGCTGTCTTCCAGCATCATATGCAGTACAGGGTCAGAGAGGGTGGACTGATGAGTGGGAGGGTGGCATCCAAGTAAAGACCCAAGTCTTCACCAATCCACTGGCCAATTACAAACAACCACAACAAATTTATCTACAAAGCTATAAGAATCTATAAAACTAATTTTGATCAGTTAACAACCAAAGTTGGTCTTACACCTTCATTCAGCCCAAAAGTAGAGTGTGAACATGCATTTATGTTCAGTACAGATCCGAACCCCCAGCAGTTAGACCACTTGAGGGACATACCAATGATTGCCCAGAGAATATGTGTAGACCAGAAAGTAGAGGTTAGAGGTTCAGTTATTGCTCCTCTAGAAGTTGCATGTCAGGAAGAAAACAATGAGTCAATGATGGTGGCTCTCTTTCTGACCTGTGAGCATTATATCAACTGTCCAACCATACATGTCATTACAGTATATTTAATACAGCAAATCTAAACCACTGTCAAAGAAAGGACATTTGTCCACTGGTCAGTTACCTATTACTGCAAAACAAATTATCCAGAAACTTAATGGATTAAAACAACAATTTTTATTATATTTCACAATTGTGTGGATCAGGAATCTGGGGAGACTTCAGCTGGGCAATTCTTCTGCTCCATGTACCATCAACTGGAGTAACTTGGTGGCATTCAGCTGGTGGCTGGGTGATCTGGAGGGTCCAAGATGGCTCACTCACATGCAGGCCCCTTAGCAGGGATGGCTGGAAAGCTGAGCTCAGCTGGGCTCCTCTCCCCCTCCATGTATAATATTACCAAGGCCTCTCCATGGGGTCACTCCACTAGGGGAATCAGAAACTGCTAGCATTCAAAAGATCCTCAACATCACTAATTATCAAAGAAATGCATGTCAAAACCACAATGAGATATCACCTCACACCCCTTAGAATGGGTCCTATTTAAAAACAAGACAAAAAAAAAAAAACAAAAAAAACAGAAGACTGAGTGCAGTGGTTCACACCTGTAACCCCAGCACTTTGGGAGGCCGAGGTGGGTGGATCACCTGAGGTCGGGAGTTCGAGACCAGCCTGACCAACATGGAGAAACCCCATCTCTACTAAAAATACAAAATTAGCCGGGTGTGGTGGTGCATGCCTGTAATCCCAGCTACTCGGGAGGCTGAGGCAGGAGAATCACTTGAACCTGGGAGGTGGAGGTTGCGGTGAGCCAAGATCATGCCGTTGCACTCCATCCTGGGCAATAAGAGCAAAACTCTGTCTCAAAAAAAAAAAAAAAAAAAAAAAACCCTAAACAGAAAATTACAAGTACTGGTGAAATATGAGGAAATTGAAACCCTTGTGCACTGCTGGTGGGATTGTAAGATGGTACAACCTCTATGGAAAATAGTATGGGGGGGTTCCTGAAATAATTAAAAATAGAACTACCGTATAATGCAGTAGTCCCACTTCCAGGTATACTGTATATCCAAAAGAACTGAAAACAGAATCTCAAAGATATTTGCATACCCATGTTGACTACACCATTATTCACAATAGCCAAGAGGTAGAAGCAACCCAGTATCCATCAATGGATGAATGGATAAAAAAAATGTGATACAGACATACACACAATGGAATATTATTTAGCCATAAAAAGAAGGAAATTCTGTCAAATGCTACATGAGTGAACCTTGAGGACATTAGGCAAAGTGAAATAAGCTAGTCACAACAAGCTATATACTATATTATTCCACTAGTATGAGGTACCTAAAATAGCCAAATTCATAGAATCAGAAAGTAAAATAGTAGTTACTGGGGGCTAGAAAAAGGAAAAGTGGCCACACTGTGGCCTGTAATCCCAGGACTGTGGAAAGATGAAGTGGGTGGATCACTTGAGCCCAGGAGTTCAAGACCAGCCTGGGCAACATGTGAAACCCCATCTCTACAAAAAATACAAAAATTAGCTGGGCATGGTGGCTCATGTCTGTACTCCCAGCTACTCGGGAGGCTAAGGTGTGAGGATTGCTTGAGCCTGGGAGGCAGAGGTTGTAGTGAGCAGAGATTGGATTGCAACACTGTACTCCAGCCTGGGTGACAAAGCTAGACTCTGTCTCAAAAAAAAAAAAAAAAAAAAGGAGGGAAGTGGGGAGTGGGGAGCTGTTCAACAGGTATAACATTTTAGTTTTGCAAAATGAAAAAGTTCTGGAGACCTGTTTTACAACAAGGTAAATATATTTAACACTACTGAACTGTACACTTAAAAACTGCTAAGATAGTAAGTGTTATGTTGGCTTTTTTTTTTTTTACCAGAAAGAAGGAAAGAAAGTGCCAGGACTCTTAAAGCCCAGATTCAAGGGAAAGGGAGCATAGACCCCACCTCTCCATGGAGGAATGTCAAAGAATCTGCAGTCATCTTTAATCAGCCACACACACTGTGGGGCGCATGATGCAGAGAGCACCTGAGGACACTGATGATGAGATATTCTTTCTGGGAGACTGTACTCCACCTCTCAGAGATGAAGAGTATCAGAAGTCCCTGTTAGAAGTAGGTGCCGAGGCCGCGCGGTGGCTCACGCCTGTAATCCCAGCACTTTGGGAGGCCGAGGCGGGCGATCACGAGGTCAGGAGATCGAGACCATCCCGGCTAACACGGTGAAACCCCGTCTCTACTAAAATTGCAAAAAATTAGCCGGGCGAGGTGGCGGGCGCCTGTAGTCCCAGCTACTCGCAGGCTGAGGCAGGAGAATGGCGTGAACCCGGGAGGCGGAGCTTGCAGTGAGCCGAGATCGCGTCACTGCACTCCAGCCTGGGCGACAGAGCAAGACTCCGTCTCAAAAAAAAAAAAAAGAAGTAGGTGCTGTTTGAAACAATAGAGTTGGGGAAAACGACAAAGCTTGTTCCAACAATGAGAAAAAAAATTGGCCTGGAATTCCTCCTTTACTCATTTTTACAACAAAGATTCAGCTAGCCATTCTGCCCAAAGCCTGACTGCTCCCTCCAAAGAATTTTCTCACTCAGTGCCTATTTTCTAGCTCTCCTGACTGTGGGGGCTCCAGACCCTAATTAAAAAGGTCAGATAGGAACAACGAGCAGAAAGCAACCACAGGAGACATTTCAACATCTGTAAACACATAGAAAATTCAGCCAAGTAGCATTTAGATAGCCTGGACAATGGGGCCATTATAAATGCTGCGCTCATAAGCAGTGATTCAAATGACAGCTTTGAAAAGGATTTGCAAAGAGCCCTTTGGAAATGTAACATGGGCAACTCCGAGCCCATGACATGTTACAAGGACAAACCTGACTGAACAAAGATCCAAAGCAGCATTGAATGACTTATTTATTCATTCCTGCTCTGTACAAACCCGAGAGAATGTGACATCTTTTAAATTACCTCCCCTGATAGGCAACATCCACGGTGCATGGGAAATGTTAGCAAAGTTTTTAAAAGAGCAGAATGTTTCACGAAGCGGCAATTACACCACACTGATGCTTCCACCAAGTTCTGCAAATTGTCCTGGCATCTCACGGTCTTAAGACTGAAGAAGTGATGGCCACATCTGGAGAGGAAAATTCTGACTTTCATTTCCTTCCACTTACTCTTTTCACAAATCTGTTTGAAGAGCTAGCCCTTGCCAAGCCTTCAGGTGGAGAACTCTTCTTTGTGCATACTATCTAAGTAGTTGTAATAACATTCTAATTTTACTCCCCCAACAAAGTGTTTTCCTGAGACTCTGTGGGAAGTGGTTGTATTCTGATCACCACTGGTTATTATTATTCAGCCTAAGAGTCTGCAGAACTTATGCATGCCCTGGGGTTTCTGTTGCATGGTGGTGTCATGCGGTAGGAAGAAAGAAAATGCTCTGATGGCAGTGTCTAAGTAACTCAAATCGAAGCAAACATGCCCAGCAGGCCTTCTGATGAGCAGCGTGCACTCATGGGCAAGGCTGGGATTAGGGTGAGGCAAGCTAGGTACCTAGGGGGCAAGCTTTTTTGTTTTTGTTTGTTTGTTTGTTTCGTTTTTGAGAGAGGGTCTCGCTCTGTCACCAGTCTGGAATGCAGTAGTGCAGCCTCGACCTCCTGGTCTCAAACGATCCTCCCACCTAAACCTCCCAAGTAGCTGGGACCACCGGTGTGCACCATCATACCTGGCTAATTTCTTTTTCATTTTTTGTAGAAATGGCATCTCCTTATGTTGCCAAGGCTGTCTTGAACTCCTGGGTCAAGCGATCCTGCCACCTTAGGCTCCCAAAGTGCTGGGATTACAAGCATGAGCCACCGCGACTGGCCCTGCAAGTTTTAAAGAAGCACTCACCTCACACTTGCATGACCCTGCAAGTGAGCTCCTTAAATTTTATACCCTAGGCACTCACTTGCCTCTCCCTATTCCAGGCCTGGCTCACTGGCTTCACACTTTCATTTTCCCACTTACTCTCAGCTCCCTGCCCACCACAGATACTGTGGGTCAGAAGTACACAGTCCCAGGGTTGACAATACTCAACAAAGAAGAAACCTTTAATGGCCAGGTGCAGTGGCTCATGCTTGTAATCCCAACACTTCAGGAGGCCAAGGTGGGAGGATCACTTGAGTCCAGGAGTTTGAGACCAGCCTGGGCAACATAATGAGACCCCATCTCTACAAAAAAAATTTAAAATTACCTGGGCATGGTTACACGTGCCTGTGGTCCCAGTTATGTGGGAAGCTGAGGCGGGAGGATCATTTGAGCCTGGAGGTGGTAGAGGCTGCAGTGAGCTATGATCATGCCACTATAGTCAAGAAGCCTGAGTCACAGAGCAAGACCCTGTCTCAAAAAGAAGAAGAGGAAGAGAAGGAAGAGGAGGAGGAGGAGGAGGGAGAAGAACAAGAGAGCTTTAGGAATGAAGGACTGACTAATCAATAGTGAGATTAGGCTGGGCGCAGTGGCTCACTCCTGTTATCCCAGCACTTTGGGAGGCTGAGGTGGGCAGATCACCTGAGCTCAGGAGTTCAGGACCAGCCTGGCCAACATGGTGAAACCCCATCTCTATTAAAAATAAAAAATTAGCTGGGCTTGATGGCATGCACCTGTAATCCCAGCTACTTGGGAAGCTGAGGCAGGAGAATCGCTTGAACCTGGGAGGCAGAAGTTGCAGTGAGCCAAGATTATGCCACTGTACTCCAGCCTGGGTGACAGAGCGAGACTCCGTCTCAAAAAAAAAAAAAAAAAAAAAAAAGTTAGATTACAGCAAGGGATCTAATGAGGGATTTGGCCGTATGAAGGCCACAGGTGACCTAAGACCAGAGCAGATTCAAGAAAGGTTGTTAATGAATGACCTGTTCTGGTGAGGCCCCAGGCTGTGGGCCAAGATGATGAAGGAGAAAGTTTTGTGAAACTGGCCACAGATGTTCCCTTCCTGTAAGAGAGCTCAGGATCTTCCCAGAGAGACGTTTACCCTGCCGGAGGCTTCCTTTTCCCTGCTTCTTCCCGCAGGTATGGGTGTCACTGCCCTGGGGTCTGATCTAAAGCCCTTTCAAAACTCACTGCTCCCTTCCCAGCCCACTGAGAACAGGTCTCACCCTGCCTGGGATGCAGCCTTAGATATATGTACTTCCTTTTTGGCAATCTCATACTTTTCCTTCATCCTGTGATGCCATGAAGTCAAACCAAGCAGCTTAGCACCAAGGAGAGAGAAACAGAGAGTCTCTGGTTCATGGATGCCAACAAATGATTCACACCAAAGCAGGATTTTCTATTATGAAATTAGGCACGTACTTACTTGAGAACATCAAGAAAATGAGGACTACCCTCCTGCCCCCCTTTTCCCCTGCCCCACACACATAGATGGCCCTCTGTGGTCTCCCTGTTCATCCCTCTACTTATACTTTTTTTTTGGAGACAGAGTCTTGCTCTGTCACCCAGGCTGGAGTGCAGTGGTGTGATCTCGGCTCACTGCAACCTCTGCCTCCCGGGTTCAAGTGATTCTCCTGCCTCAGCCTCCTTAGTAGCTGGAACTATAGGTGCCTGCCACCATGCCTAGCTAATTTTTGTATTTTTAGTAGAGATGGGTTTTCGCCATGTTGACCAGGCTGGTTTCAAACTCCTGACCTCAGATGATTCGCCCACCTTGGCCTCCCAAAGTGCTGGGATTACAGGTGTGAGCCACAGTGCCCAGCCAATTTTTTTAATGGCCACATAGTATTCCATGGTGTATATGTACCACATTTTCTTTATCCAGTCCACTACTGATGGGCACCTAGGTTGATCCCATGTCTTTGCTATTATTAATAGTGCTACAACAAACATATGAGTGCATGTGTCTTTTTGGTAGAAGGATTTATTTTCCTTTGGGCATATATCCACTAATGGGATTGCTGGGATGAATGATAGTTCTGTTTTAAGTTCTTGGAGAAATTTCCAAACTGCTTTCCACAGTGGTTGTCTTGCTTTTAATAATATCTAAAGAAAGTATTCCTTTCCGTAGGGCTTCTGCCAGCATGACTCAATCTCAGATAATCATTATAGACTAATCATCATTATGACATGATCATATTTCAATTATCCTCTGTGTAGTCTGGGTACATCAAAGTAACCATGAGTTCTCTTGCTGAGAGAAGTTCATTAAGATCATAATGTGGATACGATTTTTTTAAGTGTGTTGAAAAACAAGGGGGAACATACCAAAAGCAACAACAGAATGATCCAGAGGATTCTCTAGCACACATTCAGAAACCATATCTTATTGTGTGTTTTGAAGTGCTTTGTGATGCAAAACCTCGGCCGGGCACAGTGGCTCATGCCTGTAATCCCAGCACTTTGGTAGGTCGAGGCGAGTGGACCACTTGAGGTCAGGAGTTCGAGACCAGCCTGGCCAATATGGTAAAACCCTGTCTCTACCAAAAATACAAAAATCAGCCAGGTGTGGTGGCATATGCCTGTAATCCCAGCTACTCAGGAGGCTGAGGCAGGAGAATCGCTTGAACCTGGGAGGCAGAGGTTGCAGGGAACCAAGATCATTCCACTGCACTCTGGCCTAGGTGACACAGTGAGACTCCATCTCAAAAGTAAATGAAACTAAAAGTAAATAAATAAAGAATAAAGTGCTCTGTGATGCAAAGCCTAACAGGCTGTTTCCTTTTGGCCCAAATATGCCACACCGTGACCAGCTAGGTGTATTTACCCAACTTCCTGATATGTAAGATACCCTTAAGCCCTAGTTCACAGTGACAAAAATCTATGAAAATCATTCAAAGAATAGGGTTAATCATACTGTATGAGGTCTAGTTGTGTTGATACAGGATAAGTCCCTAATCTGTTGGAGAAAAGGAAAAGTAATTATCCCCTGAGAATTCATCCAAAAGAAACAAAATTTTTTGTGTGTGACAGGGAGGGTCTTACTCTGTCACCCAGGCTGGAGTCCAGTGGCGCGATCTACACTCTGTCACCCAGGCTGGAGTGCAGTGGCGCAATCTGCACTGTGGCTCACCACGACCTCGACCTCCCAGGCTCAAGCGATCCTCCCACGTCAGCCCCTTGAGTAGCTGGGACTACAGGCGCACCACCACACTCGGCTAATTTTTGTATATTTTGTAGAGATGGGGTTTCTCTATGATGACTACAAGCTGATTTCAAACTCCTGAGCTCAAAAGATCCTCCCATCTCAGCTTCCCAAAATGCTGGGATTACAAGTGTGAGCCATAACGCCCAGTCAAGAAACATTTTAAAATATAAATAGGCCGGGCGCGGTGGCTCACGCCTGTAATCCCAGCACTTTGGGAGGCCGAGACGGGCAGATCACGAGGTCAGGAGATCGAGACCATCCTGGCTAACACGGTGAAACCCCGTCTCTACTAAAAAATACAAAAAACTAGCCGGGCGAGGTGGCGGGCGCCTGTAGTCCCAGCTAATGTAGTCCCAGCTACTCGGGAGGCTGAGGCAAGAGAATGACGTGAACTCGGGAGGCGGAGCTTGCAGAGAGCTGAGATCTGGCCACTGCACTCCAGCCTGGGCGACAGAGAGAGACTCCGTCTCAAAATAAATAAATAAATAAAATAAAATAAAATATAAATAGATCTTTATATAAAAGATATTCATATTTATAATAATAAATCAGAAACCTACCTATATGTCTGACAATAGTGAAACAGTTGCGAATGGAATATTGAGCATAGAATGGGAAGGAATGAGAATGAAGCAGAATATTACACGGCCATTGAAAAGTCATGCTGCTGGTGGGGCACAGTAGCTCACACCTGTCATCCCAATACTCTGGGAGGCTGGGGAAGGTGGATCACTTTAGCACAGGAGTTTGAGATCAGCCTGGGCAACATGGCGAAACCCTGTCTCTATATTATAAATTAAGTAAATAAATAATAAAAGAAACTTATACTGATGATATGGACAGTGGAAATGTAGAAAATTGTCTTTAATGTAATGTTAAAATATTTAAAGTGTCATCTATACTGTAATTACAATTGTATAAAATAATTGCACATTTTGATAAGGAATGGAAAGAAATATAGGAGGAAAAGTTGTGTCAAAGTGATTGAATTGTGGGTGATTAATCTTTATAATAATTTCTTTTGTAGCTGCTATAATATTGAGTTCAAAATAAGTAAAACTTGGAAAGAAAAGGAAAACACTCAAGTGACACATTTTTCCATGCTGAGAAGGAAAGTCAGTGTCTCGGGAACTGTCCACATTTTTCCTTGCTCCTTCAAAGCAGCCTGTTCATCTTGACCCAGATGGAGGGAATACGCATGTTCTTCTTGCTGGGAAGACTGTACTGTGGGTTGAATGGAACAGAAATCTTAAACTTTTCAGTATTGTTTGGTAACAAATGCAAAATGCATTTGAACCATTCATTGGTATAGTTTTTCCATGACAAATATTATGCACAAAAATCTTGCAGACAGAAAATGATGTATTTTTTTCTCTCCCCCTACCCTTTTTCTTTCTCTTCCTTCCCATTTCCGCAGTTCTGCTAAGCCAATATTCTCTAGAATGAGCACAAAACAAATCAAATAACAGCTAAACAAATCGAATAACAGCTTTTGTACATCAACATCAAGAAGGAATACGCCTGAGAGAGATCAGAGTATAGAGATGAATATGAACAAGAGTGGAACATTCACTTGTCAACGCACTTTCTAAATCTAGATCAGCAGAGATGGGAGTGATTTTCTGAAAAGAGATGTGATCACGGATTAAACACCAGCTCATTGGAAACTGTCATTGGATGAGATCAGAAAACATTCATGAAAAATCATATTCAGGAAATATATTACAGGAAGAGGAATATAAATGCTCTAGAGTTAACATGTAAAATATATACGTACTGAGGTTTGTAAACTGTCCTTTTTAAATCAAACTGAAAACAAAAAGCTTTAACCTTTCAACAGAATTTTTAAAAAGGCAGTTAGTTCTAAATTATTCCTATCTCAATAGCCAAGAGGCTGATCAAGTGTCATTTACTGAGGAAGCATCTTAGAAAATGACTCTGAATGTTTTCATAGGAGCTGTGACCTTTGATTCTTCATCTCTACTATTCATTTACTTCACTGTGTAATCAGTTACAACCACTCAGTTATTAAGAGACGTAATGCTTCAAACTTTTTACCAAGTCTGTATTGTTTAATCTGTCCATACAAGTCATTACTGAGAGAGCGTTTATGCCATATACTATTACTCCATAAAGCTGTATATTACAGGAAGTACATCTTTACATCATAGGTTCCCAAGCAACATAGACTTCCCTATCTTTCAGGAAACAGCATCAAGGAACTCTGAAAAATATAGAAAAAGTTCATTTTCACCTTGGATGCTCACATGTAATATTATAGGCTACTATCAAATAAATACATTTTTTCTAATTCTCCCTAGAACATGCATAGGAATTTAATATACTTTATAAATAAGTATCTAAAATATCTCCTATTTTTTTCCTATTTCTTTGCCATACATGTTATCAGAAATTCATATCTTCTATTTCCCTTACTGATGGGCACTCATTTTTATTTTTTAAAACTCATTCCATTAAAGATATTTCTAAATAATAGTAAGTGGTACTAACAAAATAAATAATAATTTAATAGCCTTAGAAATAAATGACTATATACTTATACAGGCTGAAAAAACCTCGGTAGGAATAAGTTACCTTTTTGTTTACTAATGTTGGTTTCAAAAATACTCAGATTCATTTTAGTTGGCTGACATCTGGAAGGAGTTAACAACTAACCAGTTGACTTCAGCAACCATTTGCTCCCAGCCTTCCCCTGTCACCACCCTCACTACATATCCCGCCAATATCCAACAACAAAGAAATATTTAATATTGAAATCGCCCATTACCTGAGAATGACCACAAGCTAAAATGTACTTGTGGAAGCGTACTTAGTAGAAGCCAAACCATGTTCTATTCCTGAGCAGAAAACATTGACATGTAGAATGCTTTTATTCATATATTCAAAATTAAGAACAAATCAGTATATATCGCTAAAACATCAGATGGAGGATAACACAAGAAGTGATACAGATCAGGGTTCACTTCTCTTACCCTCTCTCTGTTAGGACCACATTCCTATTTTAGCCAAATGTTTCTGGTGCAGGCCATCTTTTCACCATAAATGGCATGAAACATAAATGGCATTATGTTTCAAATGGCTAAAAGCATATAACAGGTATACTCAAAGGAGTAAAACCCAATTCACAGAGATGTGGCTTTTCTAAAGAACCAAATTAAGGGAATACTTAGTATCTACAACTAAAGTATTAATCATTCTGAGGATTATTTGTTGCTTTAAGTATTAGCTCCCTACTGCAACCATAACACCCTACTTACTACATTTAATTACACACAACTTTTCAATAATTCATATTTTATTTGAAGGGAGGTACCTGTCTACTTTATCTACAATAAAAACAAAAGGTATTGGCTTTCTCTAATCCATGCAAACTACAAATTCCATCAGGAGTCCTACATCACTAACAGTGGTGTAAACAAAACTAAGAAAGTACTTCCTATCCACATGCGAATGTTTTAAAAAAGTTTTTGCCATAAAACCTAAGTGTAATTTAGCATACCACAGTGCTCTGAAGATGGGTCATTGATGATGTACCATTTGTATATAGGTAATACACATGTAAATCACTAAATGTTAATTAAATATAAGAAGTAGGTTTTTATCTTTTTAAAAAAAAAAACAAAAAAAGTGACTCCCTTTCTCATTCTGTTCTGTTGTATTGTGTCCAAAAGTTGTGTGTAATTTTTTTAAGGTCCAGGAAATGTAAAGAAATTTGTTGGAATATCTGAATTTCTGTAAAAAAATAAAAATAAAAATAAGATTTTGTTACTTAAAAGAATTTTTGGTGGTGTGGTACATATTTGGTGTATTCAGTTTCTGTCTTTGTCCAGTGATCCGGTGACAGCTGATGGTTCCATTGAAGTAACTATCTCAGAAAATCTCCCTGCTGCTGGATTCCATATCTGTCAACAGCAGGACTCTCATGTAGAAGGCATGGTTAACATCTCCAAAGCCTCTCCTAGCCAAATTTAGGAATATCTCCAGCTAATTCTCCATACACTCAGTGGAATGAAATTGATAACTAAATAAACAGCTGGACTACTCAAGTAAAACTTGACCTGCAATATCCAATTGCCCAATCTCCCCTTTGCAAATTGAAAACAACCAATGGTTCCTCGCACATGAGCAACTCTTCATACTGGGTATATGAAGCAACAACACTTCATACTGGGTATATGTTGTCTGGATGGGTTCCAATCCCTGATCCTTGGTTTACTATATGACTCTGAACAACACTAAGCCTCAGTGTCCTCATTGGTAAAAGAGATATAAATAATATCACTCAGCTCCATAGCATTGTTGTAAGGATGTCAATTAAACTATAGTGTTGTTGTGCTTGACAGGTAGGTAGGGGATATTCAATGAATGTTCATTCCTTCCCCTCCTAGTATATGCAAGACACTGAAGGAAGAAAAGAGACATAAAACAAAGTGTCTGCTCTGAAGATCCCGAAGACAATTAGAGTGACATTTGTGCACAGGGACTGAAAATTCAAATGCATACAAGGGCCAATAAATTCACAAAGCAAGCTCAGCTGGGGAGATAATAGGCATAGTGGGAACTGGCCTGGCACAGTGGCCTATAATCCCAGCACTTTGGGAGGCCGAGGTGGATGGATCACTTGAGTCCAGGAGTTTGAGACCAGCCTAGGCAATATAGTGAGATCCTTTCTCCGAAAATAAAAAAAAAATAATAATTTTTTAAATAAATTTTTAAAAGGAAGTAGTGGGAACTATGGAGCACTGAAGAGCCTAGGTCCTGTCTCAAGGGAATAAGTAGTCAACGCTCAGCTCTAATGATTTAACAAATATATATTGAGTTCCTACTATGTGCCAAGAACTGTTCTAAACTCTGAGAAGATAGTGGTGAATCACACAAAACCCTGCTTGCCTTTCATAGGTCTTATGTTCTAGTAGGGGAAGACACACAATAGACAGGAAAATATCAGCTAATAACAAGTGCCCTAAAGAGAATTATAACAGGGTGATTGATAGAGAAATGGAGAGAGGAATCAGGTAAGGCCTCCATGAAAAGGTGGCATTTAGAGTGAGACCTGAACAAACGTTTAAAAGCCAAATGTGAAAAAAGCAGAAGGCATGCCAGACTGGGAATGGCAAGGTGGCAGAGTGGGGAGCCACGTGGGCTAAGCTAGGGACCAGCTCTGGGCTTTGTAGGCCAGGATTGTTTGTACATTTTAAGTGTGAGAAAAAGCCACTGAAGGATCTTAAGCAGAAGAGTGATGTAAACTATTTCACATTTCTAAAAGATTACTTTTGGTTTCTGCATCTAGCAGTATAAACTAGATACTCTAAAAAGCCTTTCTTTTTTTGTTTTGTTTTGGTTTTTTTGTTGTTTTTTTTAAGAGGGAGTCTTGCTCTGTCACCCAGGCTAGATGGAGTGCAGTGGGGCAATCTTGGCTAACTGCAACCTCCGCACCACCATGCCCAGCTAATTTTTGTATTTTTAGTAGAGACAGGGGTTCACCATGTTGGCCAGGCTGGTCTTGAACTCCTGACTTTGTTATCCACCCACCTCGGCCTCCCATAGTGCTGGGATTACAGGCGTGAGCCATTGAGCCCAGCCTCTAAAAAGCCTTTCTTATGCCATACTATTAAATCTTAGATAAATTACAATAAGTTTATTTTTAACACACAGCTTAGATTACAAGAAAGTAAAAGAAATTCCAAAAGCATTTCAAAAAAGAAGTAGAGTGAGCTGAAAACTAAGTGTGAAATGTAAGCAAAGGCAAAAGCTGGGCTTGCCTGAAGGTAAATCTGTATAACAAAGTAGGGAATGGAAGATTAAGCCGTGGGCCACTGGAAGTAGGTGAGTTAAATTTGACATTCACATCCTAAAGCAGGATGCTTGAAGATGGCTACATCCTAGGCAAGAGCGGCCTAGGAAAAATTCTCATGCTAGCAAAAGAAATCTATCAAGAACACTATCTCCACACTGGCTCTAGATGGAAAAATAATAATGAGCCCTTGAAATTTATCAGATGCCTGCCCCCATCAAGTATGGAACTCAGCCTTACTCTCCATATGGTCAAAGAAACCCCAAACCAAGAAATTAAAGAGCTTTTCAGGGCCCCTGATACCAGGCAGATACAAGCATATGTTGTCTAGAGGAAAGCCTCTCTAACATAACTCTCACCAATTAAGCTCAACAAAGTATGCAATTGCAATTTTAAAATTACTAAATATACAAATAAACCCTAAGCGATAATCAGCAGATACAACTAACAGCCGATTTATTACCCCACAGATTTTAGATAGTGGAATTACCAGATACACAATATAAAGTAATCATGTTTTACATGTTAAGGAAATAAAGACAGCGTCTAAAACAATGAATACAATAAAGAGTACATTAGATATAACCAGATAGATTAGAAGGAAAATTTTAAAGTCTTAGAAATTAAAATTATAATCATTGAAATTTAAAGTACAATGTGTAAATTACAAACGGGTATAACTGAAGAGAGGAGCTGTGAACTAGTAGATAAGATCTAAAGAAATTACACAGAATACAATACAAAAAGCCAAGGGGTTAGAAAATGACAAAGAGGTTAAACAACAGGGAAGACACAGACATCTAAACAGAGTTCCAACAGGAGAAATAGAGAGAATAAGGGAAAGGCAATATTTGAATAGAAAATGTCTGAAAATTTTTCAAAAATGATAAAAGATATGAATCCACACATATAGGAAGCACAATAGATATCAAGCAAGATAAACATAAAGTAAGACATGTCAGTAAAAATACAGGGAAAAGACAGAGGAACTACCATAACAACAACCAAAGAGAAACAGCATACCTCAGGGCGCATGCCTGTGGTCCTGGCTACTTGGAGACTGAGGCAGGAGATGGCTTGAGCCCGGGAGCTCTGGGCTGCAGCGCACGGTGCCCATGAGGTGTCCATGCTAAATTCAGAATCAAGAGGGTGACCTCCCTGGAGCAGGGGACCGCCAGGTTGCCTAAGGAGGGGTGAACCACCCCAGGTCGGAAACGGAGCAGGTCAAAACTCCCGTGCTGATCCTTTGTACCACCTACAAAGGAATAATTTCTGGACTAACAATAAATACCAGATACATTAGCATGATTTATTTAAAGTGCTGAGGTAAAATAACTCAAAATAGACCAAGTACAGCGGCTCATACCTGTAATCCCAGAACTCTGGGAGGCCGAGACGGGCGGATCACTTCAGATCAGGAGTTCGAGACCAGCCTGGCCAATATGGTGAAACCCATCTCTACTAAAAATACAAAAATTAGCTGGGCGTAGTGGCGTCTGTAATCCAGACTACTCAGGAGGTTGAGGCAGGAGGATCCCTTGAACCCGGGAGGCGGAGGTTACAGTGAGCTGAGATTGTGCCACTGCACTCCAGCCTGGGCAACAGGCAAGACTCCATCTCAATAAAAAGCCACAAAACTATCAAAATAAAATTGTGTTTCAGCAAAGCTATTTTTTAAGACCAGAGGTAAAATACAATCATTTTCAGATAAACAAAACCTAAGGGGGTTTACCAACAACACACCGACACAGAGGGAATTTCTAAAAATTAGCCAGGAAGTAAGGCTGGAGATGCAAAAAGGAATAGAGAATGAAGAATTTGGTACGTATGTGAGCAAATGTAAACAAACATTGTACAAAATACAACATCTAATTTTTAGAATTCAAAAAAAAGAAAACTAAAATACTGAATAATAGTAGCATATAAATTGGGATGAGATTATTAGAGTTTAAGGAATGTGTGTTAATTGGAAGGAGAGTTAAGATAAAGATTCACTTTAATAATAATTATAGGTCCGGGTGTGGTGGCCCATGCCTGTAATCCCAGCACTTTGTGTGGCTGAGGTGGGAGGCTCCCTTGAGCCCAGGAGTTCAAGGCCAGCCTGGGCAAAAAAGGGAGACCCAGCTCTACAAAGAATAATAATAATACCTAGCAATGGATTGCTTATAATGTGCCAAGTATATGTATTAACTCACTTAATCTTCATGAGTTAGAACTACCATTATCCCAAGCTTACAGATGAAGAAACTATGGCACAGAGGGGTTAAATAACTTACCCAAAGTCACACAACTAATAAGCAAAGAGCTGGGTTCACCAGGTAATATGACTCTAAAATCCATGCACTTAACTACTGTCTATGCTGCTTTAGAAAGTTTAATATAGCCGGTCATGGTGGCTTGTGCTTGTAATCCCAGCACTTTGGGAGGCTGAGGTGGGCAGATCACCTGAGGTCAGGAGTTTGAGACCAGCCTGACCAACATGGAGAAAGCCCGTCTCTACTAAATATACAAAATCAGCTGGGCGTGGTGGCACATGCTGAGGCTGGAGGCTGAGGCAGAAGAATCGCTTGAACCTGGGAGGCGGAGGTTACAGTGAGCCGAGATCGCACCACTGCACTCCAGCCTGGGCAACAAGAGCAAAACTCTGTCTTTAAAAAAAAAAAAAGTTTAATATAAATGATAAGATTTTAAAGTAAACAATAGAGGACATAGTTTCAAAACTATTTTGGGGGTGGAATAAGAAAACAAAGGAAAAAACACTAAGTCAAAAATAAAAAAGAAGGCCCCCACAAAAAAAGGGGAAAAAAAGCATCGAAAAAGTAAAACAACTAGAAAGCATAATGTAAGGCAAAAGAAATCCAAACTAGATAACACAATCAATAGAAGTAGATTAAAGTTGTCGTTTAAAAGAGAAATTGTAAGACTGGATTTTTTAAATTCCATCTATAAACTGTTTACAAGAGATACTTAAAACACAAGGACCAAAAAAAATTGAAAATAAAAAAACAGAAAAAGATACACCTTGGAAATACTAATCAAATGAAAGCTATATTAATAGCAGATCCAAAAACTTCTTTAAACATTTTTAGGGAACAAAACAGTCCCTCCAAAAAAATGAAAGTTTCAACTCACCCAGAAAATATTAAAATTCTAAGCTGTTTTGTATTTAATAAGATAGCTTCAAAATATACAAAGCAAAAATGAAAGAATCACAAGGAGAAAGATAAATCCACTGTCATGATGGGAGATTTTAATGTATCTCTTGCAAATTATTGACAGGTCAAGAAAGCAAAAATATTTAACAAACAGAGAAAAGGTTTGAACAATTCAATTAAGCTTAATTTAGTAGCATACAAAATTGCCATACCTTATGATAAATAATAAAAATGCCACATATCAAATCTTGTTTTAATATTTCTTCTATTCTGTGAAAATCTGTGTGCTTTATATATATGGTATCTCAATTTTTTTTAAATGGCTAATCTCTCACAAAGAAAACAACTGTCAAATTTCAATGAATTGATTATTTAAATCTAATACAAAACTGTCCAGAGCATAGAAAGAAACAATGCTTCCACAACTCATTTTTTAGGATAGTAACATAAGCAGACAAGGATGGTTTGAAAAAGGAAAACTACAGAAAACCCTGTATCCTAATAAAAAGAGCATTTTAAAATATATTTATGTAAGTCACCACATTAATAAACTGAAAGAGAAAAAAAAACATACGATTATCTGATAAATGCGGAAAAATCATTCATAAACATAAACTTAAAACTCATCTATGATTTTATTTTTTACTATTACAAAATTTAAAATATGGAAAATTATACTTTACCTAAGAAACAATTTTTTTTTTTTTCAGATGGAGTCTCGCTCTTGTCGCCCAGGATGGAGTGCTGTGGCGTGATCTTGGCTCACTGCAACCTCTGCTTCCCCGGTTCAAGCGATGATTCTCCTGCCTCAGCCTCCTAAGTAACTCGGATTACAGGCACCTGCCACCACACCAGGCTAATTTTTTTGCATTTTTAGTAGAGACGGGGGTTTTGCCATGTTGGCCAGGCTGGTCTCGAACTCCTGACCTCAGGTGATCTGCCCGCCTCAGCCTCCCAAAGTGCTGGGATTACAGGCATGAGCTACCATGCCCAACCCGAAGAAACAATTTCTACCAAACATTGCCAGGTGCAGTGGCTCAGGCTTGTAATCCCAGCACTTTGGGAGGCCAAGGCAGGTAGATCACTTGAGGCCAGGAGTTTGAGACCAGCATGAGCAAAATAGCAAAACCCCATCCCTACTAAAAATACAAAAATGAGCAGTGTGTGGTGGTACACAGCTGTGGTCACAGCTACTCAGGACGCTCGGGCACAAGATTTGAACTGCTTGAACCCAGGAAGTGGAGGTTGCAGTGAGCCGAAATTGTGCCACTGCAGTCCAGCCTGGGTGACAGAGTGAGACTCTTGTCTCAAAAAAAAAAAAAAAAAAGAAAGGAAAAGAAAAAAAAAGGGCCAGGCGCAGTGGCTCATGCCTGTAATCCCGGCACTTTGGGAGGCTGAGGCAGGTGGATCACCTGAGGTCAGGAGTTCAAGACCAGCCTGGCCAATATGGCGAGGCCCTGTCTCTACTAAAAATACAAAAATAAGCTGGGCGTGGTGGCAGGTGCCTGTAATCCCAGCTACTCGGGAGGCTGAGGTAGGAGAATAACTTGAACCTGGGAGGCGGAGGTTGCAGTGACCCGAGATCGTGCCATTGCACTCCAGCCTGGGTGACAAGAGCGAAACTCCAGCTCAAAAAAAACAAAAAAACAAAGAAAGAAAAAGAAAAGAAAACAACTTCTACCAAATGTCTATACTTATACTTGTAATGATGACACAAAACACTGCGTTAAAAATAAGGAGCAAGACAAATACTCCATCAGTACTTCTATCAACATTGTATTATCTTAGCCAGCACAGTAAAACAAGAAAAAGAAGTAAAAAACATAAGAATTTGAAAAATAAAAGACAAAACTATTTGAAGATTATAATTGCCCTTACAAAAAATAAACCCAAACCACAGGTAAAAAGTATTACAATCTATAAGGAATTAATAAGATGGCTAGATTTAAGATCAATATATAAAAGTGGCATTTTTATATCACAGCAATAAGAAGTTAGAAAGCATAATTTCAAAAAAAATTATTAACAACAGCAGAAAAAATCGTTATACCCAGAAATGTCTGACATAATGTGCATAGGATCTTTATGAAGATAATTATACAACTTTATTTTAAAAGACCTTTGAAAATATAGATATACCATATTCACAAATAAGTAAACTCAACATTATTAAGATATTGATTCTCCCTATACGATCAGTGGAATGCCCACCAAAATTTCATCAGAGCTTTTTGAGGAACTTAACTTTAGTTGATTCTAAAATTTTTATGGAGACACAAGTTATTAAAAATAGCCATAATACTCCTGAAAAAAGAACAAGGTAGAAAGACTTGCTCAACCAGATATTGATTATAAAACTATAATAATTAAGATAGACAAATAAATCAATGAAACAGAAAGCCCAGAAGTATTTCAATACATCTTTTGGAAAAATTGATATAAGAAATGACATGATAGATTAATTGGGGCCGGGAACCTCGTGCTGATCCTTTGTACCACCTACAAAGGATTAATTTCTGAACAAACAATAAATAGCAAATACATAAGCATGATATATTTAAAGTGCTGAGGTGAGATAACGGTCAAAAGAGGCCAGGTGCAATGGCTCACACCTGTAATCCCAGCACTTTGGGAGGCTGAGGCAGGTAGATCACTTGAAGCCAGGAGTTTGAGACCAGACTGGCCAACATGGCAAAACTCTGTCTCTACAGCAATACAAAAAAATTAGCCAGGCATTGTGGTGCATGACTGTAATCCCAGCTACTTGAGAGGCTGAGGCACAAGAATTGCTTGAGCTCCGGAAGCGGAGGTTGCAGTGAGCCAAGACCGCACCACTGCACTCCCGCCTGGGTGAAAGAGTGAGACTCTGTCTGAAAAAAAAAAGGAAGAAGATTAGTTGGAAAAAGATGTGCTAGTTAATAAATTGTGCTGGAACATGTGATCATTATTGGGAGACAATTTCACATGAACCTCTTGTGTTTTTGCCCATCTTTCAAACAGAAGGCTTATTCCAGTCTATCTTTTCAAGGTTATTTGTATTGAAGACATTCTGAAAAAATCTCCCTTCAGAGCAAAGAGTAGCGCTATTTACTGTTCAGTAATAAAGATAATGTCTCTGTTTGGGACAAATTTCAGGCTGGCTCATTGCTCATTATAAAAGATTTGGGTTCACAGCCAGGCGTGGTGGCTCACGCCTGTAATCCCTTTGGGAGACCGAGGCGGGCAGATCACGAGGTCAGGAGATCGAGACCCTCCTGGCTAACACGGTGAAACTCCGTCTCTACTAAAAATACAAAAAATTAGCCGGGCATGGTGGCGGGTGCCTGTAGTCCCAGCTACTCAGGAGGCTGAGGCAAGAGAATGGCGTGAGCCCGGGAGGTGGAGCTTGCAGTGAGCCTGTAATCCCAGCTACTCCAGAGGCTGAGGCACAAGTATTGCTTGAACCCGGGAGGCAGAGGTTGCAGCGAGCTGAGATTGTGCCATTGCACTCCAGCCTGGGTAACAGAGTGAGAGTGAGACTCTGTCCAAAAAAAAGAGAAAAGGAAAAACAATTTGGCGTTATCTTCTACAATTGAACATTTGCATGCACTAAATTAATCAATTTTATTCCTAGGTATATATGCTGGAGAAATTCTTGCACATAAGCACCAAAAAACATGTACAAAAATGGAAAACCTGCGTCTAACAGATTGCTAAAAATGTAAGGAAAAAAAGGAAAATGCTCATCAACAAGGATAGATAAATTACTTACAATTTTCAATATTTTTAATTAATTTAATACCTCTGTAAGAATGGAAATGAATGAACCTCAGTTACAAATATCAATATAAATGATTAGATCAGAAACACAATGTTGAATGGGGAAAAAAAAACAAGTTGCAGAAAATATACTATGGCTCCAGGTGTACATCTCCAAACGATGTAAACAGTACATCGTTTAGCAACAAATACATATATGCTACAATTATAAAGATATAAGTATAGGAATAGCACACACACACACACAAAAATACAGGATTGTGGTTACTTCTGGAGAGTAGGGAGGGGTTACAATCAGGGGAATGCACACAGGCTGTGTCAACAGTTCCAGAGCTGGAGTGGACCGTTCATAGGCTCATTTGTTTTACACTTCTTAAATTGTATATATGTTACATTTTTTGTATCAATATAATCTAATGAATAAGATAAACAGAATATCTTAAAAAGATAACTAGGGTTGGGTGCAGTGGCTCACACCTGTTACCCAGTACTTCGGGAGGCCAAGGCAAAAGGATCGCTTGAAGCCAGGAGTTCAAGACCAGCCTGGGCAACATATCAAGACCCAGACCCCCATCTTGACAAAAATAAAAAATAAAAATCAACCTGGCATGATAACGCATGCCTGTAGTCCCAGCTACTCGGGAGGCTGAGGTGAGAAGATTGCTTCAGCCCAGGAGTTTGAAGCTGCAGTGAGCTATGATTGTGCCACTGTACTCCAGCTGAGGATGGACTGAGCAAGACTCTATGTCTAAAAAAAATAAAAAATAAAACATAGCTGTATTAGTCCGTTTTCACACTGCTGATAAAGACATACCCGAGAGGGGCAGTTTACAAAAGAAAAAGGTTTAATTGCACTCACAGTTCCACATGGCTAGGGAGGCCTCACAATCATGGCAGAAGGCAAGAAGGAGCAAGTCACATTTTGCATGAATGGCAGCAGGCAAAGACAGAACTCATGCAGGGGAACTCTTGTTTTTTTAAAACCATCAGATCTCGTGAGACTCATTTACTATCAAGAGAACAGCGCAGGAAAGACCCGCCCCCATAATTCAGTCACCTCCCACCGGGTTCCTCCCACGATACGTGGGAATTGCAGGAGTTACAATTCAAAATGAGATTTGGGTGGGGAGACAGCGAAACAGTATCAATAGTTGACAGTTGTGAGGGAAAAGAATGGTCAAATGAAGAGCAACAGCAAGGAGACGGGGAAAGGCAACGCGGCAATCAAGGTGAGAGTAGGTGGAAAGGCAATGCGGCAATCAAGGTGAGACGTAGGTGGTGGCTTAACCAAAATCGTAACAGGCAGATGGAAAGAGGCAGGTACACTTGGGGTAATATTGCAGATTGGTTTTCCAGAAGGGAAGGGAAGGACACAGTCTGGGCAGGAGAAGATGCTGGGCTCTGAGGCAGTGTCCATGAGGGCCTTAGCTGACCCCACAGGCAGCACTGGGATGTGCTGGGGTGGCCTTCCAGAGTTGTTTTGGGTTACTGAGGAAGTGGACCTTTATATGCAAGCAGGAAGGGATGTGATCTTGGGTAAGGAGGCTCTCTGCAGCTGAGGGCAATTTGCAGAGAAGGCAGAGGGCTGTGAGGTGGCCGCATGCCCAGCAGCTGTGGGAATAAGTCCTGCAGTCCTGGAAAGGGCTTGGGTAGTACATCATGGCATCTGCTACAGAGAAGTGTGTTTTTGGAACCTAAGACTTGTTGAGGGATTGAATGTGGAAGGTGAGGAGAGAGAGCTACTAGGTATTTTTTGCTCTGAGAGTAGATAGTGGTGCTATTTACTGAGAAAGGAAGAAGAGGAGAAGAAGCAGGGGGTTGGGAGATAAAACTCCAAAACTTCTTTTTTGTGAAGTTTAAGTTGCTTGTTAGAAATTCAATTCATAGCTGGGAGCAGTGGCTCACACCTGTAATCCCAGCACTTTGGGAGGCCGAGGCGGGCAGATCACCTGAGGTCAGGAGTTCAAGACCAGCCTGGCCAACATGACAAAACCTCGTCTCTACTAAAAATACAAAAATTAGCCAGGCATGGTGGCCCGTGCCTGTAGTCCCAGCTACTCGGGAGGCTGAGGTGGGAGGATCGCTTGAACCCAGGAGGCGGAGGTTTCAGTGAGCCAAGATTGCACCTCTGCACTCCAGCCTGGGTCACAGAGTAAAATCCTGTCTAAAAAAGAAAAGCATCATTAAGTGGCAAATGCTGCCGAAAGGGCAAGTAAGAAAAAAGCAGAGACAAACTACTGGAGTTGGCAATTGTGGAGGCTATTGGTGACATTAACAAGAGCAATCTTCATGAAATAGCAGGAATATAAGCAGTGAATTGGGAAAAAGTTTATGTTGAGGTGGTGGAGAAAGCAATATAGGCAACATTTACTAGAAGTCAATTGTTGCAAGTCAAACCTAAGAAACCAAGGCTGCTAGCTTTCCAAGTTTCTCAGCAGTATTTTTTTAGAATATAGGCCGGACGCAGTGGATCATGCCTATAATCCCAGCACTTTGGGAGACTGAGGTGGGAGGATTGGTTGAGGCCAGGAATTTGAGACCAGCCTGGACAATATAGTGAGACCCTCTCTCTACAAAAAAATTTATATTAGCCAGTCATGGTGGTGAGCATCTGTAATCTCAACAGGTGGATTTTTTGAGCCCATGAGGTCAAGGCTGCAGTGAGCTTTGATCTCACCACTGCACTCCAGACTGGGTGACAGAGTTAGACTCTACCTCTAAAAAAAAAAAAAAAAAATAGAATATGAATTGTCAGGTAAGTTGATGCACTGTCAAACACAGTGCAGACCAATGTTGTGAGAGTCAGGAAAACCTCTAGAGATCAGGTTTAGCCAGTGGGCCAGGAGTTTCTGACTTCTATGAAGAGGGCATGCTCTCAAGAAGGAAGCTAAACATTATGGCAGAACATACGAAGAGACAGGTGAGTGAGACAGATGCCAAGGACTGCAGGAACCCTCAGGAAGCCTGCAGTGGGGAAAAAGGATGAGTAGGGTCAACTTTAAATGACCACGGAGAGGAAGACAAGCCTCAGGCGGACTGTGCCCGAAGGTCTAGACTGGGGAAATGGGAAGCAGAAATTGTCGGCAAACTCTTTTGGCCACATAACCTATCCTCTAGTATAGCATTTATCAGCGGTTAAACATGTTTTGATTTCCACATGTCTGATTTCTGTGTGGCCCTCTCATTGATGTTATTTAGGTAGGGAGGCCAGATTGTTAATGGTTTTTCATTCCAGCTACTTTGAACTTTGGACTTTATTCTGCAGGCAATGGGAAACCATTGAAAGTTTCTGAACAAGGGAAAAGAATAATCCAAGTGTGATTTTTAAGAGGATTATTTCTTTAATAGTGAGCAGGATGGAGTCATGCAAGGCTAGATTAGAGCCTACTTAGGAGATTCTTCCAGTTATGGAAATAGAGACTGAGGGATGGGCCAGGCATGGTGGCTCACGCCTGTAATCCCAGCACTTTGGGAGGCCGAGGCAGGCGGATCATGAGGTCAGGAGTTCGAGACCAGGAGCCTGGTCAGGAGCAAAACCGGGTCAGGAATTTGAGGTCAGAAGCCTGGCCAACATGGTGAAACCTCATCTCTACTAAAAATAGAAAAAGTAGCTGGGCGTGGTGGCGGGCGCCTGTAGTCCCAGCTACTTGGGAGGCTGAGGCAGGAGAATCGCTTGAACCCAGGAGGTGGAGGTTGCAGTAAGCCAAGATCACGCCACTGCACTCCAGCCTCTGTGACAGAGTGAGACTCTGTCTCAAAAAAGAAAGAAAAAAAAAAGAGACTGTGGATGAAGACCAATTGGGGTAGGGGATGAAAAGGAGGACAAAGATGATGCTTGGGTTTCCAGTCTACATTATTAGAAGATTGGGGGTGGGTGGAGGGCAACCACTTACTGGGGGGAGGGAAAGCAGGGGTTTGGATGGAGTCCCATGATGAAAGCACTAATAGTCAATATTCTGATGAACCGTGGAGTGTACAGGTGCCTTCATGTCCATTATCTCATTTGCTCTCACAACTACCCTGTGAGGTATTATTATGCCCATTTTACAAATGAGGAATCTGAGGCCCAAAGAGGCTCAGTGATGCCCTTCATAAGGTCTTAACCCCAGCTGTTCTCACTCCTTGCTTTGACAATGGCTTTTGGATACACTTCGGCTCTTGCTGTTCAGTGTGAAAAGATGTCAGCTTATGTTTACTCTTCACAAGTCATGTTCTGAAAACTTCAGTTTATTGGAGGAATTAGCTGGATTCCATTTCTTCGATGCTGCTTCCCTGTAATCCTTCCAGAAGACTAATTACTTACCTAAGTCAGCTGGAGGAAAAAAAAGAAAAATCCATTTCTAAGTCAGTTTTCCCTTTTGAGAGAATTTGGCATCCAGGCGCAAGTGTACAGCTTCCTCTGAAATGAAACATTAATTCTCTCACCTAGTCAGGATACAAGTTAGAATATTAAAATTCATCAGATGAGAGCCAAATCCTCGTGAACCAAGATAAGGAAATGCGTTTACCTCACCCCGTACTACCTGCTACCTCCTTTCTCAAAGAAAAAGCTGGGACTGGATTTCTCTCTGGCAAACTGAATGGAACTAAACCTGAAACTCAACCTGTGGGTCATTGAGACCTCTTCTAATGGGTGAGATCTGTTTCATTAGCCCAACCACAAGTCAGTAAGTTCAGGGCCTCAGATGTCAAACCAACCTGTGGGTCAATCCTAACTTCCCACATTATTTAAGCACTGGATTTCTCTCTGGCATTAACTGAATGGAACTTCACCTGAGGACAAAATTGGTTGGTACATTTGTGATTATGGAGTAAAGGCTGATTCTTAGCCAAACCAGGCTGGAAAACTGAAATAATTCAAAAAGCAAGTGTGTAGATGTGATGCTATCTTGCTGATGCAAAGTTTCTCAAGTCAAAACATTTACTTGAAACTCTGGCTTCCTCCAAAGCAATAGTTTTTTACATTTTAGGAGCAGCTTTCCTTGTAAAAGCCTTTACACTTGTCAGGCCTCCTGCCTTAACAAAGATTGTGAATTCTCTTCTAGGTGATTAAAATGAATTCTGAATTAAATACAGTTGCCCTGATCATGTCAAAAATGCAGCTGCTTTCCTATGGTTTAACTTACTTTACAGTTTTAAAAAGCAGTTGGAGTTTTTAAAACTTGGTTTGCACTGCCATCTAGTGATACATTTCACTGACAGTTTCAACATGCTAAATTTATATGGATCCACAAGGTTACCCTTAAGAGCAATGTACAGCCACATCAATTTTTTTTTTTTTTTTTTTTTTTTTTTTTTTGAGATGGAGTCTCGCTGTGTCGCCAGGCTGGAGTTCAGTAGTGCGATCTCGGCTCACTTCAACCTCCACCTCCTGGGTTCAAGTGATTCTCCTGCCTCAGCCTCCCGAGTAGCTGGGATTACCGGCACCCGCCACCATGCCAGGCTAATTTTTTATATTTTTTAGTCAGCTCAGTCAAGACATGAAATATAAAAGGGGAGGTTCTCTTATGGTTAGAAACTGGACTAATCATGTGGGCCAGGCTTATCTCAAACTCCTGTTAACTAAATTGGTTCTGCTTAAAGATTGCTTTTTTTACAATTCCCCTTCACCCTGCTGACCAGAAAAGATTTGCCTTTAGTCTTCCATCTACAAATTTTAAACAACCAATGAGAGTCTTATTACGGCGCTTCTGACTGCCTCGACTTCCCAAAGTGCTGGGATTACAGGCGTGAGCCACCGTGCCCAGCGAGTGCCACATCTTAAATAGAGCATTTATATTTGCAAATATAGAGAGAAAACTAGTTCCTATACACAACAAAGTTCCCTCATATACCTTACAGACTAAGAAAAAAATTTTATCATAAATATGAAAGACAGCCCGAGCATGGTGGCTCACACTTGTAATCCCAGCACTTTGGAAGGCCAAAGTGGGAGGACTGTTTGAGCCCAGGAGTTCAAGACCAGCCTGGGCAATATAGTGAGACCTCATCTCTACAAAATAAAAATTAAAAAATTAACCAGGTATAGTGCGCACCTGTGGTCCCAGATAAACAGGAGGCTGAGGCAGGAGGATAGCTTGAGCCAAGAGATCGAGACTGCAGCAAAAAGCACATGCCTTACATCATTTAAACGCCCAAACCTTAAGACTTATGTTTAAACTTACCAGAGAACAAGCTCGACAAATAGTTAAACAATGCGCCAACTGCATAACTTTACCTGTTCCCCATCTAGGAGTTTAACCCCCCGAGGACTCATGGGTTCCCAACGAAATTTGGCAAATGAAATATCCCATGTATTGCACATGGATCAGGTTATCCAAACAGGAGAGGCCACCAAACATGTTCATAGCTCATTTATTACACTGCTTTTCTATTTTAGGAATAACCCAAACAAATCAAAAAACAGATAATGGCCCCCCGGTTATATCCAGCCTTCTTACAATTTTTCAAATTAACACCTATACAGGCATTCCCTATAATCAAGACAAGGTATAGTAGAAAAGCTCATCTGTCCTAAACAAATTAAAAGGGGGACTGGTAGGCCAACAAAACATCCAGTACACTGCTTTTCTATTTTAGCTGTGTTTTACCCCACTGCACTCTAACTTGGATGACACAGTGAGAACCTGTCTCAAAAACAACATATATATATAAATACACACACACACACACACACACACATACATAAAAGAGAGCGCCCACTAGTATCCTATTAAACCACAGAGACTAGTGGGCTTCTTATATTAGCTTTTTTATTTACATCTTTGATTTTTACCATAATTAAAGCAGTTCATTTCTCCTAAACAAATACAATCCTGGATGATGAATTTAATGGCCAATCTGTTTGGAAAGGCAGAATTGTATAAAGGTTAAATGCATGGGAACTAGCATGATGCTCTCTGGGTCCAAATCCTAGCTCAGCACTTGCAATGTTTGTGCCCTTAGGCTAGTTATGTAACATCTCCATGCCTCAGTTTTCTAATCTGCAAAATATGGGTAATAATCAGACCTACTCATAGAGTAATTTAAGAGACACTATACTTAGCATAGAGGCTAGCACTATCCCCATCCCCGCTATTGAACATTTTATATTTATAGACCGAAACGAGCCATACAATTTATTCCCTTGTTGGCTGGACTAGGAATCAACCACTGCTTTTACTACAGGAGCCACAGGCCTAGGAGTCTCACTAACCCAAATATACTAAAAATACAAGATTTTAAAAGACCAAGTAGACTCGTTAGCTGAAGTAGTTCTCCATAGAAGAGGTCTCATTTTGTTAACGGCAGAACAGGGAAGTAAATGTTCAATAAAACACAACCAGAGCACAGTGAGCCTAATTTGCATAGCCCCTTGGGATGCTGAGATAGCAGGGAAGCTCCTGGTCTCATTCCACTGGAAAATAGATCCTTAGACACAGTGAAGACCAAGATCAGGACTCTGGATGCTAGAATCACCATATGATCCAGCAATTGCATTTCTGGGTATAAAGGAGTTGAACTCAAACAGATAAATATATGTCAATGTTCATAACAGTATTATGATAGCCAAAAGGTAGAAACAACCCAAATGTCTACTGATGGAGGAATGGATAAACAAAATGAGAAATATACATACCAGGGAATATTATTCAGTCTTCTTTTTTTCCTTAGGCCATCCTAATGAACAAAATTCAGTCTTTTTTTTTTTTTTTTTTTTTTTTTTTTTTTGAGGCGGAGTCTCGCTCTCTGTCGCCCAGGCTGGAGTGCAGTGGCCGGATCTCAGCTCACTGCAAGCTCCGCCTCCTGTACAGCCACATCATTTTTTTTTTTTTTTTTTTTTTTTTTTTTTTTTTTTTTTTTTTTTGAGATGGAGTCTCGCGCTGTGTCGCCAGGCTGGAGTTCAAGTGCGATCTCGGCTCACTTCAAGCCTTTTTATTTTTTTTTTTTTTTTTTTTTCCACCTGGCCCTGGGTTTTCACTTTGTTGGGCGGAGGATTCTCCTGCCTCAGTGCCTGCCGGGGAAAACCAAGTCCCAAAAGCTCCGCCTCCCTGGTTTACGCCATTCTCCTGCCTCAGCCTCCCGAGTAGCTGGGACTACAGGCGCCCGCCACCTCGCCCGGCTAGTTTTTTTTGTATTTTTAGTAGAGACGGGGTTTCACCAGCCATGTTAGCCAGGATGGTCTCGATCTCCTGACCTTGTGATCCGCCCGTCTCGGCCTCCCAAAGTGCTGGGATTACAGGCTTGAGCCACCGCGATAAACAGGAGGCTGAGGCCGGCCAAAATTCAGTCTTAAAAAGGAATGAAATTCTGATACATGCCACATGTGGATGAACCTTGGAAACATTATACTAAGTGAATAAATTAGACACAAAAGGACAAATATTGTATGATTCCACTTATATGAAGTACCTAGAATAGTCAATTCATAGAGACAAAAAGTAGAATAGAAGTGACCAGAGGCTGGAGGAATGGAGGAAAGGGGAGTTCATGTTGAACAGACACAGACTTTCAGTTTGGAATAATGAAAAACTCTAGCTATGAATATAGCAATGATAACAATATGTTGAGGGTCATGATGTATTGTACAAAAGAGAAAAAAACCTCAACAACCACAATGTGAATATAAATTGTACACTTGAAAATAATTAAAATGGTAAATTTCATGTTCTGTGTATTTTACCACAATTTTCTTTTAAAAGCACAGGCAGGCCAGAGCCCTGACCACATGCTCCTCTTTCCCACTGCCTTCACCCTCATTACATCCAAATGCTTGCTGGGCAGCCCAGGACCACCTCCAGAGGACATGGATAGTGGCCAGGAGGCACCAGGAACTCAAAGGAGGGCTTCCAAGCTGCCCCATCTTCCCTCCGCCACCCCACCACACACACACACACGCGCACACACACACACACACGCACACACACACCAACACACATACATACGCAGGCACCTTTAGAGGAAGGAGGAAGAGGCAACGCTCTGGGATCCTGGAAAACTTGCAGGACTGGTGCAACAATTGCCCTTTGACTCCAACCTGGGCTCTAATTTTCCCCTATAGCTGCCTTGGTCTGGTAATCAAGGTTATACTTTTAAAAGAAGGAAAATGTCAAAAAAGTAGACATGATCCTAATTATATTTGTGTGCAGAGCAAGGAATGAATGTGAACAACTTTGATGCCTATTGATTAATGCTGAAAAACAACTCAAATGAACCAGTGAACCAAAAGATAAGCCAAATCCAGAAACAGCTGTGGCTTAATCCCCAGCAATGGACTGGAAATCCATGAGACAGCTCCGCAGATAGAGAATGAAAAGTCTGTTCTTACATACATTATACTCAGTGTAAGTAATCTTATGTGTAAAAGCAGCCAGGGAAAAACAAAATCAAAATGTCCCTTCCCCAAAACCCTCCCAGGAAACAGTCATCTTGTGAAAAAACAAAGTTTTGGCCTAGTGTTTTGAATATATCTTACAGTGAGGCATGCATTTTTAAAAAATGTATAACCCAAAATTTATTACTTATTTATTGCTACATAACAAGTCACTTCCAAACACTATGCTGTAAAACAACAACAATCTTACTATCTGTCACATTTTCTGTGGGCCAGGAATTCAAACAGAGCACAGTAGGGATGGCTAATCTCCTCCAGAATGTCTGGAACTTCAACTGAAAAACCTGAAGGCTGGAATAGGCTAATGGCTTCTTCATGTACATGCCTAACAGTTCATACTGGCTGTTGACTAAGGGCCAGCAGGATCACCCACACCTGGCCTCACTATGTGGCCTGGGCTTCCTCACGACATGGCAGCTGGGATCAAAACGCAAGCATCAGCAGGGTGCAGTAGCTCATGTCTATAATCCCAGCGCTTTGGAAGGTCAAGGCGGGAGAATCACTTTAGCCCAGGAGTTTGAGACCAGCCTGGGCAACGTAGTGAGACCCTGTCTCTACAGAAAATTTAAAAATTATCCAGATGTGGTGGCACACACCTGTAGTCCCAGATACTCAGGAGGCTGAGGTGGGAGAGATTGCTTGAGACCAGGAGGTTGAGGCTACCATGAGCCCTGATTTCACCATTGCACTCCAGCCCCGGCAACAGAGCAAAACTCTGTCTCAAAACAGAGGGAAAAAAAGGGGGTTGGGTGGGACAAGCATTCCAAGACAGAACCAGTGAAAAACGTATTGCCTTTTATGACCTCACCCTGGAAATCATTCAGCATCACTTTGGCCATGTTCCGTCACTTGATGCAGTTACAAAGATCTGTGTAAATTCCTTAGAAAGGAAGGAGACATACACCCCACCTCTCATGACACGGCGTAGGAAGAGCATGTAGGATGTGATATGTAGCTACATATTGGTGTAGCCAACTTTGGAAAACCCAATTTGCCACATTGTGCTTTATCTCAGTTAATCCTCACCCCCAAAAGAAACCATATGCTATTACTATTTTACAGTAAAGGAAATGAAAGCTCAGAGAAGTGAAATAACTTTCCAAAGTCACACACTTAGTAAATGGTAGAGTAGAGATTCTGACTCCAGTATCGAAGTCCTTGATCCCCAACCTGCTCTTCCTGCCATAGGTCGCATTGCCTTATCTACAGTTACAGAAGCTGGAAGTTCAAGTTCCAGGTCTCCTTATAAATATGTACAAGTTCTTCAAAGAAAAGTAAATATAGAAGCATTGGATTCTCTGCTCCTTCAATACTCAGGGCTGCAGCTTCAGAGCAGACTTTATGGAAATATTCTATTAGGCCCAACAGTACCAACTACATTCACAGCCCAGGGGAGACATCAGTGGGCTTCATATGCCCCCAAAGAATAAGCCCAAGAATACCTGCAAAATGGCCAGTGCACTTGGCACTGTTAGTTGCTACTATTTGGACCTTATCCAGTTGACCCTAAAATTGGCCCAAGTACTTGTAGCCAACCTCCACAAGGTGGCCCCAGCGATCTTTACCTCTTGGTATTCACACCCTAGTGTAATCTCCTCCCACCCTCTGTCAAAGTCGGTCTACGTGACCAACAGCATAAGGCAGAAAATGGTGTATTACTTCCAATATTTGGTTTTAAAATACTATGACTTCCGTCATGGGCTCTCTCATCACTCACAGGGGAAGCCAGTCACCATGTTGTGAGGACATGCAGGCAGCCCATGGATAGGCCTGCAAAGCAAGGAACTGACACCCTAGCCAACAGCCAGCAACGAACTGAGGCCTTCCAACAACCATTTGAGTGAGTTTATACACAGATTTTCCAGCCCCGGTCAAGCCTTGAGATGACTGCAACCCCAGTGAACAGCCTGGCTACAACTTCATGAAAGATTGCATCAGAACTACCCAGCTAAGCTGGTCCCAGATTCCCTGACTTTCAGAATAAATGTTTATTGTTTAATGTTTACATTTAATGTTATCAATAAACCGATACCTTTAGGGGTCATTTGTTACATAGCAATGGATAACTAATAGAGTATTGAATTTAAAATTATGATTATCTGCTAGTAGAAAGAGTTGGGGCTTTGGAGACAAGCACACTGCCTTTAAATCCTGATTCTACCAATACCTGGGTGAATAGCATGGCTTCTCTGAGCCTCAGTTTCCTCATAAGAATGGGAATGATAAACTTACTCTTAAGGCTGAGTGAGGATCAAAGGAAAGAAGTTAGAACAGAGAATATTCCTCTTCTTCCATCTCAACATTTTAATTTTTAATTTTATCTATATTTTATTTTATTTTAGAGATGGAGTCTCACTCTTTCGCCCAGGCTGGAGTGAAGTGGCACAATCTCAGCTCACTGCAACCTCCCCACCTTGGATTCAAGCGATTCTCCTGCCTCAACCTCCCAAGTATCTGGGATTACAGGTGCCCAACACCACACCTGGCTAATTTTTGTATTTTTAGTAGAGACGGGGTTTCACTATGTTGGCCAGAGTGGTCTCGAACTCCTGACCTCAGATGATCCACTGCCTCGGCCTCCCAAAGTGCTGTGATTACAGGCGTGAGCCACTACGCCCAGACCCTTCTCAACATTTTAAAACCAGAGTGAGGAATTCCCTCAGAGCAAGCACAACTTGCTGTGGTGATAATAATTGTACAACCAACTTCACCTATACTTTTATTCTTTCTATAGACACATTAGAAAGAGTGTAGTATTAATAGTAACATATTATGTACGTTTAAATCTTGTTATGCAGAAATGGTAGACCAAAAAATCTGCTTATAGTTCAAGAACATAGTTACATTATTAAACAAACACAGTGGACATATTTTAGTTGCTTCCCATCTACATATAATCACTCAACAATTCATAGACAAATATTTATTGGATTCCCATTATGTCCCAGATATTGTTCTAGGTTCTATGAGGAATGAAAAATAGTCTAAGAAGGGCCAGGTACAGTGGCTCACACCTGTAATCCCAGCACTTTGTGGGGCTGAGGCAGGTGGATCACCTGAGGTCAGGAGTTCGAGACCAGTCTGACCAACATGGTGAAACCCTCTCTACTAAAAATACAAAAATTAGGCCGGGCGCGGTGGCTCACACCTGTAATCCCAGCACTTTGGGAGGCTGAGATGGGCGGATCACGAGGTCAGGAGATCGAGACCATCCTGACTAACACGGTGAAACCCCGTCTCTACTAAAAATACAAAAATTAGCCGGGCACGGTGGGGGGCACCTGTAGTCCCAGCCACACGGGAGGCTGAGGCAGGAGAATGGCGTGAACCCGGGAGGCGGAGCTTGCAGTGAGCTGAGATCCGGCCACCGCACTCCAGCCTGGGCAGCAGAGCGAGACTCCATCTCAAAAAAAAAAAAAAAAAAAAAAAATACAAAACTTAGCCCGGCATGGTGGCACACACCTGTAATCCCAGCTACTTGGGAGGCTGAGGAAGGAGAATCGCTTGAACCCGGGAGCCAGAGGTTGTGCAGTGAGCCAAGATTGTGCCATTGTACTCCAGCCTGGACAACAAAAGTGAAACTCAGTCTCAAAAAAAAAAAAAAAAGTCTAAGAAATCATCTCTGTCTTAAAGGAATTTATAGACTTTTTAACATAATATGAAAACCAAAATACTGGCCAAGCACAATGGCTTATGCCTGTAATCCCAATGCTTTGGGAGGCCAACGCAGGAGGATCACTTGAGGTCATGAGTTTGAGACCATCCTGGGCAACACAGTGAGACCTCATCTGTACAAAAAATTAAAAAATTATGCTGGCATGGTGGTGCATGCCTGTAGTCCTAGATACTCAGGAGGCTGAGGCAAGAGGATCGCTTGAACTCAGAAGTTCAAGGCTGCAGTGAGCTATGATCTTGCCACTGCACTGCAGCCTGGGCAACAAGTGAGACCTTGTTTCAATTAAAAAAGGAAGGAAGGGAGGGAGGGAGGAAGGGAGGGAGGGAGGGAGGGAGGGAGGGAGGGAGGGAGGGAGGGAGGGAGGGAGGAAGGAAGGAAGGAAGGAAGGGGAATATCTTATGCTGTAAGTGAAGTTGCAAGGAAGTAAATGACTAAATAACAGCAAGGTGAATTGGCTTCAAATATGCGGGTCTTAATCTCAGATTTACTATTTACTAGCTTTATGGATTGAGGTATAATCACTTACCTATCTGTGCCTCAATTTCCCCATCTGTAAAATTGGGCTAATAAAGTATGAGGTATGCCTCACAGAGTTGCTGTAAGGACCAAATGAGGTTTTATATATAGAAGTATGCACACACACACAGAGTACCTGATATAGGAAGAGCACTCCATTTCTTTTTTTTTTTTTCCGAGATGGAGTCTTGCCCTGTGATCTAAAGCTGGAGTGCAATGGCCCGATCTCGGCTCACTTCAACCTCTGCCTCCCAGGTTCAAGCAGTTCTTCTGCCGCAGCCTCCCGAGTAGCTGGGATTACAGGCGCCGCCACCACGCCCAGCTAATTTATGTATTTTTAGTAGAGGCAGGGTTTCACCATGTTGGCTGGGCTGATCTGGAACTCCTGACCTCATGATCCACTCACCTCAGCCTCCCAAAGTGCTGGGATTACAGGAATGAGCCACCGCGCCCAGCCCATTTCTAATATACATAATACGTGTGGGTATTTGTTTACGTGGGGGTTATAGGCTATTGAGAAGAGAGGGATAAACTGGGTTGGAATGTGGAATGTGCTGGGAGATATTGAAAAAGTAGTTCTTGAATCAGCCTTAAGACCAAGCTGGCTTTAGATGGCCTGGGAGGAGAAAGGAATCTCAGAGAGATGGGAGAACCCAGCCTACTCTGATGTAGGGGACACAGCCTTAATATCTTCCTGCCACAAAGGCACTGCCACCAGAAATAATTCCACCTTGTTAAATAGGAAATAGGCCAGATGCGATGGCTCACACCTGTAATCCCAGCACTTTGGGAGGCAGAGGTGGCCAGATCAGGAGTTCGAGAGGGCAGGAGTTCGAGACCAGCTGGGACAAATAATCAAGCGTGCCTGTCTCTACAAAAAATACAAAAATTAGCTGGGCGTGGTAACCCACGCCTGTAATCCCAGCTACTAGGGAGGCTGAGGCAGGAGAATCACTTGAACCCGGGAGGCAGAGGTTGTAGTGAGCCGAGATTGCACCACTGTATTCCAGCCTGGGCAACAGAGCAAGACTCTGTCTCAAGCTAGATAGATAGATAGATAGATAGATAGATAGATAGATAGATAGATAGATAAAGAAATAATAGAACAAATAAGAATGACTCACCTAATGTAGGGCTGAAGACTGTTTGTTAGCTCATTTCATCCTCAAAAAATGCCGTGAGATAGTATTATAGTATTCTTTCTTTTTTTTTTTTTTTTTTTTTTTTGAAACGGAGTCTCACTCTGTCCCCCAGGCTGGAGTGCAGTGGTGCAATCTAGGCTCACTGCAAGCTCTGCCTCCCAGGTTCACGCCGTTCTCCTGCCTCAGTCTCCTGAGTAGCTGGGACTACAGGCGCCCGCCACCACGTCCGGCTAATTTTTTTTTTTTTTTTTTTTTTTTTTTTTTTTGTATTTTTAGTAGAGACGGGGTTTCACCGTGTTAGCCAGGACGGTCTGGATCTCCTGACCTCGTGATCCACCCGCCTCCGCCTCCCAAAGTGCTGGGATTACAGTCGTGAGCCACCGCGCCCGGCTAGTATTCTACTTTCATCCCCATTCTGCAGAGGAAGAAACTGAAACTCTGAGAGCTTAAATAACTTGCCCAACATCATGTAGGTAGTGAGCAGCAAAACGGGGCCTCAAACCTCAGCAGTTTTGCTCCAGACCCAGGGCTCTTAACTGCTGTAATAAATTTCCACTGGTTAATCAGTGATACATTTTTCACTCTACTTAACATTTTCCCACCACCTAGCCAAATCCCAAGCCAATTGAACAGAAATCTCTTAGGAAAGGTAAACTTATTTTAAATGAGCTAAAGTTAATATTAAAGCAACAGAACTTTATCTGGATTAGTCACAGAGTAATGATTTTTCACCTTTAGGGGTCAGGGTCTCCTTCAAAAATCTGACAGTAATTAGGGCCTCTCTCCCTAGGAAGAGATATATCGACACACCTAAAAACATGTGCACAGAATTTCAGGGATTCCCTGATGCCCAGGGAGGAACCCTAAGTTATCATCTCTCGACCTCACACTTCCCCGAAGCCAGATAGAGCCTCTCCATGTGTAAATAGTCTGGGGGTCACACTGGGGTCCCAGACTCCCCCTCCCCAGCCCCTGCCCCATTAGCACAAATAATCAAGGATGCTGGGGTAGGAAACTGTTCTGCCCACACACATACTCAAATTACAGACTTTCTCTTCAACTGTGTATATTTTATTGAATGAGCACTTGAGTTCTTGTTGAGCCTGTCGTCTGGGGATGCCAACACTTTCCTACTGCCAAGGTAGAGCAGGAGCGGGCTGTAGGCGGGCCACGCTGGAGAAAGCCTTCGCGACCAGCTGGTGTTGCTGCTGCACCACAGACTGCCAGGTGCCACTGGCCGCTGGGGTGCTGAGAAGCCACTTCCAACCAGCAGCCCAGAAGAAGCTAGAATTAACCTAACCCAGGTCCCATCCCGAAACAGCTCTGTCCCATGCGTTGGTGGAAGCCAAAAGCATAATAAATAGTCTTTGGGTCTCTAGGGGTGGCAACTTGTGGGAAGGCAAATAATTGGCAGATAAAGGTTGGTTAGGAGAGCTGCTTGGTGTAGATTTCCTCCAGTATCACCTCCAGGCCCAAATGGTCCAATGCTGTCATTAGTAGTTAACCTTTGTTCTCCCTGGTAGAAGAGGAGGCCAGGATATCTTTTGTCTCTGGAAATCTATGTCCTACTTTTAGCCAAATAGAGGGAGGGCAGAGAGCTTTCTCCATCTCCTTCTTAATTGTCTTCAGCTCAACAATCCTTCATATTTACAGGAAGCATATTCTGGTCTCCTACATGTGCAGGTATAAATAAATGATACTTGACAAATATTAGCCAGTATTGAATTTAGGTGAGGGTGGATACATGGATAGGTATGTATTCTACTAAATGTTTAAATATTTTCATAACAATAAGTTAGAAAAAGAGGACATTGAGGGAAAGCTCAGAGGAACATATACCCACATGTGCCAGAAAGGAAGCCTGCAAGCTACGCTGGCCACACCAGGGTGGACAGAATGAACTTGTTATGGGCTAAACTGTGTCTCTCCATAAATTCATATATTGAAGTCCTAACCCTCACTATCTCAGAATGTAACCATATTTGGGGATGGGGATCTGCAAAGTGGTAATTAAGTTAAAATGAGGTTACTGGGGCTGGGCAGGGCTCAGTGGCTCATGCCTGTAATCCCAGTGCTTTGGGAGGCTGAGGTGGGTGGATCACCTGAGGTTGGGAGTTCGAGACCAGCCTGGCTAACATGGTGAAACCCCATCTCTACTAAAAATACAAAAATTAGCTGGGCATGGTGGCAGATGCCTGTAATCCTAGCTACTTGGGAGACTGAGTCAGGAGAATCGCTTGAACCCGAGAGGCAGAGGTTGCAGTGAGCTGAGATTGTGCCACTGCTTTCCAGGCTGGGCGACAGAGCGAGACTGTCTGGAAAAAAGAGAAGGAGAAGGAGAAGAAAAAATTTGGACACAAACACACATATGGGGGAAGGTGATGTGAAGACACAGGGAGAAAACAGCCAAGGAGGGAGGCCTGGAACGGATCCTTCCTCATGGATCTCAGAAGAAACCAACCCTGCTGACACCTTGATCTTAAACTTCTAGCCTCTGCAATAGTGAGAAAATAAATTTCTGTTGTTTAAGCCACACAGTTGGTGGTTCTTTGTTAAGGCAGCCCAAGTGTCTTATTCAGTTCGGGCTGCTATAACAAAATACCTTAGATTGGGCAATGTATAAACAACAGAAAGTTATTTTTCACAATTCTGGAGCTGGCAAGTCCAAGATCAGGGCTCCAGCAAAGTTGATGTCTGGTGAGGGCTGCTGTCTGCTTCACCAGTGGTCCCTTGTGTCACTTCATCACGTGGTGGAAGGTGTGGAAGGGCACTCCCCCCAACTTCTTTTATAAATGGATTAATCGCATTCCTGTGGGCAGATCCCTCATGACTTAATCACTTCCCAGAAGGCCCACCTGTAATACTATCACATCGGGTATTAGCTTCCAACGTATTGGAACATATTGAAATTTTAGGGAGACACCAACATTCAGATCAGAGCACCCAGTAAACTTATACAGAATTCCTTTTGATTTGCCATGCAAGTGCAGGGGTGTTTTTCCATACCCCCAACCAGTGATGCCTCCCTGAAACTCCAGTCTGGTAACTTGCAGAATCCACATTGGGTGGAGCATGACAAGAAGGCCCACCCAACTCTGGGCCTTGAGAACAGAGCTTTGCTTGTCTGAAAGCAGTTGCCCCCTGGCTGGTGGTGCACACATGTTTCTGGGCTCCAGAATACTGCACATCTGAACAGCTGGAATCCAAGTCTGACCCATGTTGGTCCTGTACCTTTCCTAAGTGCTTGCTAGTTTTTCTGTCTTTAAAGTTAAGAATGAAGGCCCGGCGCAGTGGCTCACACCTGTAATTCCAGCACTTTGGAACGCCAAGACAGGTGGATCACAGGAGGTCAGGAGTTCAAGACCAGCCTGGCCAACATGGTGAAACCCCATCTCTACTAAAAATACAAAAAATTAGCTGGGTGTGGTAATGTGTACCTGTAATCCAAACTACTGGGGAGGCTGAGGCAGAAGAATCGCTTGAACCTGGGTGGCAGAGGTTGAAGTAAACAGAGATCGCACCATTGCACTCCAGCCTGGGCAACAGAGTGAGACTCTGTCTCAAAAATAAATAAAATAAACAAATAAAGTAAGAATGGAGGTATATGTGTGTGTGTTGGGGAAGAGGGAATCTAGCTATAAAAGCCCTATAGCTAATCTTTATACTAATTAATTAATATTTACTACTACTTAGAACTACAGTTACTATTTACATAGTATGCAGCCATAGCTGATTATTAAAATATTTAAATAACTTCATAGTTGATTATAAATAGCATCACCCCTCTTCCTCACCCAATGCCTCTCTGGAAACTCCCCACAGCCCAGCTGCTAATGGGTTAATGCTGGCACTGAAGTGTTCTCCAGAACGTGCTCCAGCATAATCTTGACCTCCAATCTGCAAAGAAGGAGCTTCTCTGCCCTTACTGGTTGTTACATGTTTTTCGAGTTCATCCCTGTTTGGTATGTTCCCAGCACTGCCCTCTCAATTCCTTATGCTACATTATCTCACAGCAACCTGGAAAAATACACTATGAGTATTTCCTTTTACCTATAAAGAAACTGTGGCTCAGAGTAGCTAGAAAGAGGTAGAGTTCTTAACCACTGCTCCCTATTTTCCAGCTCCCTATTTTCCCCCTGAAATTGGTATGTGAGAATTCCTTTAGCCTCAGAAGAGCAGCCAAGAAGAGTTGAGAGGCTACAGCCCCAGAGTGCCCGGAAGGCTGGGTGTTCTCAGGCCTCTCCTTTTCTCCAGGTAAGAGCTCCCCACACCGGCCGGGTGCAGTAGCTCACGCTTGTAATCCCAGCACGTTGGGAGGCCAAGGCGGGTGGATCACTTGAGGCCAGGAGTTCAAGACAAGCCTGGCCAACATGGTGAAACCCTGTCTCTACTAAAAATACAAAAATTAGCCAGGTTTGGTGGGACATGCCTGTAATCCCAGCTACTGGGGAGGCTGAGGCAGGAGGATCGCTTGAACCTAGGAGACAGAGGTTGTAGTGAGCAGAGATTGCACCACTATACTCCAACCTGGGCAACAGAGTGAGGCTTTGTCTCAAAAAAAAAAACTCTCCCAATACTGAGACAGGTCCCAGGTCCCAATAAAAACAAACGACAAAGAGTCCTGAAGGCAAACAGTTTTCTTTTCTTTTCTTTTTTTTTTTTTTTTTTTTTTTTTGGAGACAGAGTCTCGCCCTGCACCCAGGCTGGAGTGCAGTGGCACGATCTTGGCTCACACTGCAACCTCCGCTTCCCAGGTTCAAGCAATTTTCATGCCTCAGCCTCCTGAGTAGCTGGAATTACAGGCACACACCACCACGCCCAGCTAATTTTTGTATTTTTAGTAGAGATGGGGTTTCACTATGTTGGTCAGGCTGATCTTGAACTCCTGACCCTGTGATCTGCCCACCTCGGCCTCCCAAGGCAAACAGTTTTCTAAAGCTGCACAATGGTTCTGAGCTCCTCATTGCAGGAATTATGGGAACTCAAGAGGACCCCTTACTGGCATCGTTGTACCCCTCGGAGGGCACAGTAGTACTGAGAAGTGGGGCATGACCCACTTTAACCTTTGAAAACCATGGCAAAAGTCTGCATCGCTGTCTGCTGGAACACCCGGACACTCTCGTGGCTCCCACCCAGGCCCTGAGAGTTTTGTTGTAGGAACCCTACAGGCAAGTCCCTAACAATGCTCTGCCAACTTAGTGGACACTCGCCCAGACTGTGCGTGCAGGGAGGCCCACCTCCTTTTTCACACTTGCCCTGCCCCCTGATTTCCTGGTGACCTTCTAACTTTGCTTGGGCCTTTCCCATGGCACTTAACCCCTGTGTGACCTGAAGACTCTATAACCCTAAAAACCAGTCCTGCTAACCAGCTGGCCTGGGTACAATAGCACTTGGAAAGCAAAGTCATGGGACTGAAACCAGAAGAAAACCTATTCATTAGAGGAGCAGCCGGCAGCTGGAAAACAGAAGGAGAGAGAAAGGAAGGCCAGTTCCTACCTCCTACAGGACTGATTAACCAGGGATTTCAGAGCCAGTCACTCAGCCTGCCTAAGGCCCCCTAGGCCCCTCTCCTAATGAAGGCAGCGATGCTTATCATATCTCCCACATCCTTCCCAGCAGGGATCAGAAGGGCAATCCCGCTGACAGGAGCTTTGAGATGGAAAGCAGTGGAGGGAGCGCAGGGGTGGGGCGGGGGTGGGACCCAGGCTCTGACTTTGGCAGTCAAGAGTATTCTTCGTCTAATTCCTCTCTCCAATTAAACATCAAAGAAATAGTTCCAAGGGCATATGTTATTATTAAAGAATTTTATCCTTTGAAAAAATTTACAAGTAATATATTTTCACTGAAGAAAAAAATAGAAAATAAAAAGACAGAAAAGTCACCTATAACTAGGAGCCACTTTCAACATTTAGAAATCATATGCTTTTCACACACGAAGAAAACGAGATGATACTGTACATCTGCACAACAAAAGATCTTGAAACCAAGCACAATGACTTAGGCCTGTCGTTCCAGCTACTCGAGAGGCTAAGATGGGAGGATCACTTGAGCCCAGGAGTGCCACGATTGTGTCACTGCACTCCAGCCTGGGTGACAGAGTGAGACCCTGTCTCTAAAAACAAAACAACAACAATAGATCATGGACATTGTTCCATGTCATATATCCACTTCCGCCGCACCCTTCTTAATGGCTGCAGTATATTACATCGTGTATTTAAAAGGTGGGAGTCAGTCAGTCCCCTACTGTTATGTGTTTAGATTGTTTGTGAGGGATTTTAAATTATTTTATGAAGGAACAGACTGAGACTAAAAGAGATGATATCCCAGCCTGTTCAATAGTCCTCTCCCCATTATCCCCACCCACTCACCCACCATCTCACTCACCCACCAGCTCACTCCAACGTGACTACTCTGCATTTCCATCTATTATGTTCCCTTAGACTCAACCTCAGAAAGTTTCCGGATGTGTTCCTGTGTCAGCCCTGTCCGTAAACGTGTTATAGGGACCACAACATCATCTCGTACTTGGGCTTCCCCCTCTTAGCCCTCAGAGACAACAGACCACAATTGAGGCAGAACAAGTGGCTTCAGCTAGATCTTGTTTCCAGCATCATGTACTTTATTAGTTGAAGGTGACTTCCCAGTTAACAGTGTTGGCACCACACACAGACACACACACAAAACACACACCCATTAGTGTCCTGGTGGATTAGACAAGGGGCCCTCAAACTGGCTTGCAGGAAGTTAAAACACTCCTGCAGTGAGAGTGGGCTGAGGCAGGGTTAGGAAGGAAGAGATGAGAAGAGATCCAAATAGATGAACACACACACATACACATACACACATGCATACATGCACACATATATACATGCATATACAGACACACATATACACACATACATGCACATACACACACACATGCATGCATATACACATACGCACACATACACACATGCACACACACATACACATTCACACATATACATACACATGCACACACACATACACATTCACACATATACATACACATGCACACACATACATGCACACATATACATACACATACACATGCATACACACATACATTCACATTCATACATACACATGCATACACATACACACATGCATACACATATACACAGACACATACATACATACACACATACACATGCATACATACACATACACATGCATACATACAAATATACACATACACACACATACATACAGGCATACACATACACGCATAAACACATATGCATACAAATACATGCATATACATACATAGACACACACATTCACACAGGTGTGCTCCAGAGTCTCTCCACATAGGATAGGAAAAGCTTTCATAAGGAGGCAAAAGTTGTATCTTCCGCATTTCAAAGGGAGAAATACCAGGACCTATGAACTGAATACAAGTATGTATTTTGCCCCATTTGACACTGGGTCCAGTGTCAAAGGTGTCCTGGGGGTGTTGACCCAGCACTAGACTGAAATGAAGTTGCAGATGTATATTACTACACACTTCCCATGACCTCCTCCTCCTCAGTTTCATGAAAGGGATATAACTTTAAGACCCTTCCCTTTTCTCATTTCCTCATTGTGACACCAAGAACACCGTTGAGACTACACTGTGCCTTTAAATGATTAAATGCATTTAATTTAAGTTATACAGCTTCCAAGGGAAAAAGAAACAAGGGGCAAGGGGAGAGGTCACTCCTGCTTTCGGCAATTGAAGGGACTGACTGACAGCCTCTCTCCTCCACAGGGAGTGTTCCAGCAGCCACGCCCCTGACTTGCCTGCCTCATTCTCTTAATGGTACCCACCCTCTCCAAACTGCCCAGACTGGGAAACCCGAAACCATCTTTCTTTTTCCCTCATTCCTAAACATCTATTTCATTGTCAAGTTCTGTGCGATTTTTCTTTTTCTTTCTTTTTTTTTTTTTTTTTTTTTTGGACAGATGGTCTTGCTCTTTTGCCCAGGCTGGAGTGTGGTGGTACAATCTCGACTCACTGCAACCTCCTCCTCCCCAGTTCAAGTGATTCTTATGGCTCAGCCTCCCGAGTAGCTGGGACTACAGGCACACGCCACCACGCCCAGCTAATTTTTGTATTTTTAGTAGAGATGAGGTTTCACCATGTTGGCCAGTCTGGTCTTGAACTCCTGACCTCAAGTTATCCGCCCACCTCGGCCTCCCAAAGTGCTGGGATTACAGGCGTGAGCCACCGCACCTGGCCTTGGGTTCTTTCTTTTCAAACACTTTCCCACAATCCAGTTCCTCCCTTTCTATTTCCATGGCAACTACCCTAACTGAGGCCTTTACCTCTCACAATTGAACTGTCTTGACTTTACCTCTCACAATTGAATTGAGCCTCCTGTTTACACTTTCCCACCCACCTTCTCCTTAATTCCTCCTAGCCCATTCTGACCAATGGGATTCATGTCCTTAACAAATGATTTGCCTTGTTGCCCTCCTACTAGAAAACTCTCAAAGGGATCCTCTTTGCCTATCAAATAAAGGCCACTTCTTTGGCCTGGCAGGAAAAAGCCATCACACCACTTGGCTGTGTCCTGCTTTCCTACCCTTTTCTCACCCTAGCTGCTTCTGTCCACCTCCCAAACATGCAAGTGATTTAGTCTTCCCTGGAATGCCCACCTGTCCCTGGAATTCTAGCCCTGGAATGCCCAGCCATTCTCATCTTTACTTGTGGAATCAGAAGGACTATTCAAAGCAAATCTCCATACATCTGTTACTTATCTTGCAACCACAAGAAAGCACTTTCTTGTCTATAGCTTTGTTCTTTGTACCTTTCACTGCCCTGTATTTTATTATCTGGTTAAAGTTCTACTGGAGCCAGGCGTGGTGGCTCACACCTGTAATCCCAGAACTTTGGGAGGCCAAGACGGGTGGATCATGAGGTCAGGAGTTTAAGACCACCCTGGCCAAGATGGTGAAACCCCACCTCTACTAAAAATACAAAAATTAGCCACGTGTGGTGGCAGGTGCCTGTAATCCCAGCTACTCGGGAGGCTGAGGCAGAGGATTGCCTGAACCCAGGAGGCAGAGATTGCAGTGAGCCAAGATTGCGCTACTGCACTCCAGCCTGGGCGACAGAGCGAGACTCCATCTCAAAAGAAAAGAAAAGTCCTATTGGATTACAATTCCTAGAACACAAAGTTTGAGTTTTTTGTTGGTCGCTGTACTACCTGCAGCTCCAGGAAATTCTGAATTTATGTGAGCTCCACTAAGCAATTATTTCTATCAAATACTGGCCCAGAAGCCTCAGAAATTCACTCACCTCCTGGATTCCCAGGCATGAGAGAGCAGACACTTTCCCTTGCAGAAGGAGGCTAGACTGTTGTCATAGGTTGAATTATGTCCCCAGCAAAATTCTATGTTAAAGTCTTAACCCCTAGTACCTCAGCATATGACCTCTAGAGGCCAAGGAGAAAGTTTCCTTTTGCCCTCTCAAGTTTCGCTGAAAACTCAACTCATTGAAAGGCAGGTTAACTGCAGAAAAGAAATACACATTTATTTAACATGTATGCACAGGAGTCATCAGAATGAAGACCCAAAGATGCAGGGGAAATTGTCCATTTTTATGCTTAGATTAATGAAGTATGGTCAGCAGTGTAGAAATATGATTGGACATAAAGGGGATCTAATGCTAATAGACTGAGGGGGGAAACTCAGCAAGGCCTGTCTGTCTAGATTCCTCTTGGCCTCTCCAAGCCAGCATTCCTTCCTTCTGGGTGTGGGGCAGGACCCTCCCTGGAATGGGGGTCTTATGACTATAATCAAGCAAGGTAGGTCAGATAATTTCTTTCATTTTCTCTCTTTTTTTTTTTTTTTTTGAGACAGGGTCTCATTCTTTCGCCCAGGCTGGAGTACAGTGGTGCAATCGCGGCTCACTACAACCTCCACCTGGAATTGGTTGCTTCTGAGGCCTTCATTTCGGGGTGTTGTTTTCTGAGCCCTGACATACCTTATTTGGAGATGGGATCTTTACCAAGGTAATTAGGTTAAAATGAGAAGCAACCAAAGTTTTTCTCTGAATCCCATCTGTAATCCAATTTGACTGATGTTTTTATAAAAAGGGAACATTTGGACAGAGACAGACATGGATGGAGAAAAGATGAATGTAAAGACATAAAAGGAAGGTTGTCTACAAGCTAAGGAGTGCGGGAGGCTACCAGAACCTAGGGAGAGGTCTCCAACAGATGCTTCCTCACAGATCTCAGAAGGAATCAGCCCTGCCAAAGATGTGACTTTCAGACTTCTAGCCTCCAGAGCTATAAAGACAATATACTTCTGTTATTCTAAGCCACCTAGTTTGTGGTGCTTTGGTAAGGCAGCCACAGCACACTACACAGCTGGAGTCCTGAGAAGCCAGAGGGCCTCCAAAGTGAACCCCATCTCAGGGCTGAGGCCGCACATCCTGGGAGGGCAGAGGTAAGGCTCCGAGATGTCCTGAGCAAAAGAACAGAGGCACTTACGGCTCCAATGAGCTCATGCTCAGCTGAGCGGAAGTGGCTGGTCAGCCACACAGGGCGTGGGTCAGTAGTTGGTCCGCCTGACACAGGCCTTTGAAGGCGGTGTTTTGTTTCTGCATTTGGGCAGGGGAGGGTGGCATGGAGACAGGGGCAGGAAACTGCTGAAGGGCAGACCATTCTTCCAGGCCCCAGGTGCTTCCAGCCAGACTCTTTTAAAGAGACATGGAAGGACATCATCAAACGTGGCAGCATAGCCGAGCTCTGCCCTGGAAACGCCTCTCTAGTTACTGCTTTCCACTGAAACTCCTGGTGCCTGCTACCTCCTCAGCAGGAGGGACCACTGATGTGAAAATCCTCTTCCTCCTGACTCAAAGGAGCATTTCCTGAACGCTCCTTACTCAAATTATGTCCACCTGCCCCCTGGAGCCCCACGAGACATGCTAATTCTATTGGGATTTGTTTGATAGAATTGGATTAGCTAACAGTGTCAGGGTTCCCCATGAGCAGACAGAAAACTAAGGCAGGGCCAAGGGGCCTAGCGTCCATGTAACAGTAACTGCCACAGTAACAGGGAACACTCTGAGCCAGGCCTTGCTCTAAGGCTGTGCTGCCTAGTACGGTAACCACTGGCCACATGTGGTTATTGGATACTTGAATGTGGCTAGTCCAAATTGAGTTATGTAGTAAATGTAAAAATACACACTGAAATTTGAAGACTTAGTATGAAAAAAGGATATAAAATATCATTAATGATTTTTAGCTTTTATTTTAGGTTTGGAGGTACGTGTGCAGGTTTGTTATATAGGTAAACCCGTGTCATGGGGATTTGTTGTACAGATTATTTTGTCACCCAGGTATTAATCCCAGGACCCAATAGTTATTTTTTTCTGCTCCTTTCCCTTCTCCCACCCTTCACTCTCAAGTAGGCACCATTGTCTGTTGTTCCCTTCTTTGTGTCCATGAGTTCTCATCATTTAGCTCCCACTTATAAGTGAGAATATTCGGTATTTGGTTTTCTGTTCCTGCATTAGTTTCCTAAGGATTATGGCCTCCAGCTCCATCCATGTTCCCGCAAGAGACATGATCTTGTTATTTTTTGTGTGGCTGCATAGTATTCCATGGGATCTATGTATCACATTTTCTTTATCTGGTCTATCATTGATGGGCATTTAGGTTGATTCCATGTATTGCTATTGTGAATAGTGCTGCAAATTCTCATTAATATTTTAGAAATATTGATTACATGTTAAATGGATACTATTTATATTGTGTTAGGTTATATTATTAAAATTAATTTTACTTTTCTTTTTACCTCTTATAATATAGTAGCCACTAGAACGTTTTAAACTTTAAGTTACATGTCTGACATTTATACTTCTCTTGGAAATGTCAGGGAGCAAAAACTTTCCCTCAACCCACTTAACTTTAATCATTGGGAGCCTGCAAAGTAAACTGAGAAGCTGGGTGTGACGGCTCATGCCTATAATCCCAGCACTTTGTGAGGCTGAGGCAGGAGGATTGCTTGAGCTCAGGAGTTCAAGACCAGTCTGTGCAACATGGTAAGAGCCCATCTATACACACACACGCACACAATTAGCTGAAGAAAAAAAAAAAAAACAATTGGCATGGTGGTGGTGGGAGGATTGCTTGAGCCCAGGAAGTTGAGGCTGCAGTGAGCAGTGATCATGCCACTGCACTCCAGCTTGGGTGACAGAGCAAGATCCTGTCTCAAAAATAAATAAATAAATAAATAAATAAATAAACAAACAAACAAGCAAACTGACAAAAGACAGATTACCAAGAGGAAAAAATACATATTTAATTACTTACTTATGCAAAGGAGTTCACAAAGAACTGTGACTCAAAGAGGCCAATAGAATTTTGGGGCTTATATATTACCATCTAATGGGATGGGGAGAGGCAGATGGACACTTTTGAGAGAACAAATGACTTCTTAGAAAGTGGGTGAGGGACAGCACTTAGGGAAAACAAATTACTCTTTGGAAAGATACATGGGCCCTTAGCAACATCGATGGAAGATATGATACTTTTGTGACAAATGTCTGCTTGGGTATGGTGCCAACCTTCTTCTTTGCCTAGCAAAGATTAGGGGAGGCGATTTACAACAGTTGAGTTCTTTGGGGAGGCTCTGTTTTCAGGCAGATAAGGGATTTTAGAAACTCAAATGCCTTCAGCTCAAAACAATTCTTAAGTCACAGTGGTTTATCCTAGACCCTTTTGGGTGGCCCTATTCCAGGCACAGCATCTGAACTCTTAGTGCAACCTGCAGGGTGATGTTATTCTTATTTATATTTTACAGACAGCACTCAGTCCTTAGAGGTTAAGAAACTTGCCCAAGGTCACACAGCTGATAAAAAGAGAAAACCAAGGGAATGCAAAAGTAGCAGCAGAGAAATCTGTAAGGTGGTGAGCAATGAGGGTGGCTTGGAATAGGGTGTAGCAGTGAGATAAAAAGAAAAAGATGAGGTTTGACATATATTTTTTAGGTGGAAGTACTTGTGGTGGTATGTGTGAGGAGCAGGGAGGGTGAGGGGGAAAGAATGATTCCAGGTGTCTCGATAAAAGCATGGGAGCCTTTGGTTCTGTGCTCAGACCTGAGCTGCCCAGTGAAGGAGGCACAGATGTAGTGTTCACAACCTAAATGTTCTGTTTACTGACTCCATTATCTGGAAGTTCTGTCACCTCTTGGTACTTAATTACCTCGGGAATAATAGAGCTTTTCCTAACAAGTGTTGTAATGAAAAAGAAATAGGCTAATGTACATAAAAATTCTACATACATGTTTGTTAATTGTTTTAAAAGACAGAGTGCTTTCAGAGGATCCAGAAACATTCCTGGCCTCACCTCTCTCTCATTTCTCAAGCTGCTGAATCAATGATTAGCTCTCAGGCCAGCTCCCCTGGAAAGCATCAAAGGGAGAGTGAACAGAATGGCTTATCTCTCCCAAGGAGGCTGCCTCATTAGGGTCACAGCCCCTCTGCCACCGGAAAGCCTGGATCTGGGCCAGGGCCACAAAGGCTAACAAACTCCCTTCATGTCGGCAGAGAGCAAAGAGTTGGGGTCCATCTGGGCCCCTCTCCCCAACCCTCTAGGGGCAGGATCCCACCCACAGAACCCCCAGATGCACAGCTGCATATCCTCAGGGGAAAGCTCCCCTCCCCTGCCACCTTACTGATAGTCTTCACTTCCCCAAGACAGAACTTTCCCAATCCTGTGCAATGCCTGAGTGGTACATTGTATTCTGTGAGAATGGCGCCCCCGCCCCCAGAGTTGTACAACAAGACCTCCATGAATCAAAGCCCATGGCTGGCTGCTTCCTCTAGCCCTGCATAGCCCAGGCACATCTGAAAGGAGTGAGAAGTGTTTTGAGGGCTCTCCCTGTCTCTTCCTGCACCTCTTTCTTGTGATCCCAGGTAGGCACCTGCTCTGAATCTTGCTCTTCCTCAGTTGCAGTCCCAGGCGGAAGGAGATCAGAGTCGAATGAGTCCTTCTGCCATCCTGCCCTGACCTCCACCTTGCCACTCTCATTAGACTGGGCATTCCTGGTATGTGGTGCTCAATATTTGTTGAATGAATGAATAAGTAAGACTCTGCTAAGATCTCTGCCAATAATAACCACAGAGATAGTTATGTTATTTTAATGGAAGTTTCTTTAAAACCAAGACGATTACAAGAGCCAAAGGATTGACAACTCTACCGATGGCATGCCTAGAAGAGACCCTAGAGAAAGGAACCTTTCCAGTCCTTTTCAGATGATACCAAGCAGGCAACCGCCTCCCCCAGATGCTTGCGCCAGCTGCGTGTGGAAGGTTCGGGTAGCCTGGACTGCAGCTCTTCTAGGCAGCTTTCCAGTTGTATTCCCTGGCATAATTGTTAGGTATCTGGAGCCTATAACTTCAACACCTAGGTCTTAAGAAACACGTGGCCAGGCACAGTGCCTCATGCCTGTAATCCCAACCCTTTGGGAAGCCAAGATAGGAGGATCACTTAAGGCCAAGAGTTTGAGACCAGCCTGGAGAACATAGTGAGACCCCATCTCTATAAAAAATTAGAGGCCAGGAGTGGTGGCTTACACCTGTAATCTCAGCACTTTGGGAGGCCGAGGCGGGCAGATCACCTGAGGTCAAGAGTTCGAGACCAGCCTGACCAACATGGAGAAACCCCATCTCTACTAAAAATATAAAAGTAGCCGGGTATGGTGGCGCATGCCTGTCATCCCAGCTACTCGGGACGCTGAGGCAGGAGAATCGCTTGAACCCAGGAGTGGAGGTTGCAGTGAGCCGAGACCATGCCACTGCACTCCAGCCTAAGTGACAGAGTGAGATTCCATCTAAAAAAAAAAAAAAAATTAGAAAATTACCTGGTGGCTTGCACCTGTAGTCCCAGCTATTTAGAAGGCTGAGGCAGCAGGATTGTTTGAGTTGAAGTAATGCAGCAAGCTATGACTGTCCCACTGCACTACAGCCTGGGCAACAGAGTGATACACTGTCTCTAAAAAAGAAAGACAAAAAAGCAACATGGCCTGGGTTATCTGGGCAACACATTCCACACATCCTGGAGGACCCTTACCTCCTGATAATCAAAATGGGCAATTCCATGTTTCATATTTCCGAGTGCCTGTCAACAGCACACCGTTTCACAGCAGAGCAGGGACTAGAGTGAGGCATAGGAGGCATTCAACGTGGGTGCAAAATTTTTATTTATTTATTTATTTTTTGAGATGGAGTCTCACTCTGTCGCCCAGGCTGGAGTGCAGTGGCGCCATCTCAGCTCACTGCAACCTCTGCCTCCCAGGTTCAAGCCGATTCTCCTGCCTCAGCCTCCCGAGTAGCTGGGATTACAGGTGCGTGCCACCACAGCCGGCTGATATTTGTATTTTTAGCAGAGACAGGTTTCACCGTGTTGGCCAGGCTGGTCCTGAACTCCTGACCTCAGGTGATCCACCCACCTCGGCCTCCCAAAGTGCTGGGATTACAGGTGTGAGCCACCATGCTGGGCCCATGGGTGCAAAATTTAAGGGACTGCTAAAAAACTCAGTAAACAAGATACATACTTTAGTGCAGTTCTTTTAAAATTTTTGATATTTTGTTCATCATGGATAATTTTGTATTTTATTTTTTAAATGATTGCCTTTTTTGTTTATCATGGTTACTGAGTTTTTGGCACCCATTGGACTTTGTATGCTGATCCGGTACCTCCTTCATCTCAATCTAGTCTCAGTTTCTAAAGAGCAGAGTGCACTCATCTCAGCTCCGATCTCTAACCAGTGCTGGCTTGTGAGAAATGGCTTGAAGAAGATTGATAGTTTGATGATTGGGCTGGAGCATAGAGTAGCTGGAGATTCCGTCTACCTCTTTCAGAAAGCCACGAAAACAGATAGGCAGGGGGCCAAGTCTATTGTTCCAAAGTTTCCACAGGCCTTGAACGGCCCTTGGGCTTTGCGGTCTGGTGATCAGAGCCGTAAAGGTTTCTAAACAATCAGAGGCCTTTGATATGGTTGCCAACACCCACATTTTCCATTCTGGGAACAATGCCATCAAGGGCCACAGCCTCAGTCCCCCACCTAAGTGAGGAAGTGTCAGCTGGTTGCTGGTGGGAGCAGGTCCTGTGAGGGCAAGGGTCAGAAGGACAGAGGAGTCCTCTTATTCTGGCTGCTCGCCTTTTCCCTCTGGTCGCCTCACCCTTTTGCGTGTTCAAAACCTGTGCTCATCTTATCTCGCCCATTCCTCTTGGCTAAAGCCAGCACACATCCTGTTCCTCTCAATGGGAGAGCTATCCTGGCAATTGCATTTAAAGGTTTTCTTGCATTGGTTCAGAATTTGCCCTGGCTCTGCCCTTATTTCCGGATCCCAGTGTAGTTTCTTTATTCAGGTGTGCAAAAGAGTGAGCTATTTTGTTATGGAGGCAGAGAGAAACAACCTCAGGTTCCCCTAACAATGCCTTTAGAACTCTCTTCTGAATAACTGGGGCATCAGACTCATCAACAAAATCCCTTTGGGAGATACACCATCTGGGGACCCCCTCGAAGGTAGGTATCTGGGCTAATTTGACTGCTATTTTGCAGGAATGCAGGTGGGCAAAAGATAGTTTCCACTAGGGCAGAATGTTTTTTCCACTTTCTGTTCTTTGTTATTTTGCTCGCTTCCGGTGCAAAACCACTGAATTTCAGAATTAGATGAAACTTATAGTAAAGGCCTGCCACAAGGTCTTTGTCAACCCCATATCCTGGTGACCAAACTAGATTTCATGATGTCAATCATTTCAAAAACACAGGCTCTTCCAACAGTGTCAGCAAGCAGAAATCCTGTTCACAAACACTGTTCTAAATCGGTCTCTCTTTTTTTTTGAGACAGAGTCTCACTCTGTCACCCAGGCTGGAGTACAGTGGCACAATCTTGGCTCACTGTAACCTCCACCTCCCAGGTTCTAGTGATTCTCCTGCCTCAGCCTCCCAAGTAGCTGGGATCACAGGTGCCTGCCACCACACCCGACTAATTTTAGCAGAGACGGTGTTTCACCATGTTGCCCAGGCTGGTCTCAAACTCCTGACCTCAGGTGATCTGCCCACCTCAGCCTCCCAACGTGTTGGGATTACAGGTATGAGCCACTGCACCTGGCCAAATCAGTCTCTTAATATTGAGTCTGAATCTCTTGAGATTTTAGACCCTTAATGCTGACCTGATGGAGATGTGCTGCTTTTTTTTTTCTGTGAAAGTATTCAATTCAACTCCCACAACTCCCTGGGAATGACTAGTGGGTTTCTTTTCCCCTCCCCTCGTGTGGCCTTGTGAAGAAGCCAGGAAATACTGCGAGCCGGCGGCAGGGCCTGGGGGAGCCCCTGTGGCCGACAGGAGGAGATCAGCCTTCATGGCACTCTCAGAAACGGAAGTGTGGGCGTGTGTTATGTTGCTGCAGCAACCAAAGGCAACCAAGCAGCAAACCTCAGATGACTGAGCCCAGCCCATTCAACGAGGGGGAGTTTCAGGTGGCGTGTGTTCCCCAGGGACTGGGCCTAGCTCAGTCGGGAAAAGTCAGTATCCAAAAGTCCTCAATGACGCAGAGGAAGCCAGGAGAAAACAGTCAATGGCTAGTCATCACTGATTCGTGGTCACAGGCGTTAGAACAGGAAAGATCTGCACAGATCAGCCTGTCTGACCCCTCGCTTTCCTGATAAAGGAACTAAAGTCCGGAAAGCACTTGCTCAGAGTCCTACTGCCAGTGGCTGTCAAAGCCAGAACCACCACCCTCATTGCCTTCTGTATACATAGCTTTAACAGTTTGCAAACACTCTTATATGCTTTAATTTCATCTGATCCTGGACTGACAGCAAATATTTGTATTTCAACCAAAAGGCCAAATGCTCAGTTTCCTCAGCTGAGAGGATAATAAGAGTACTTTTCTAATGGAATTCTTTTTTCTAATTTTCTGTATTTTTAGTAGAGACAGGGTCTCACTATGTTCCCCAGGATGGTCTCGAATTCCTGGCCTCAAGAGATCCTCCAAACTACACCTCTCAAAGTGCTAGGAATACAGGCATGAGCCATTGCTCCCTGTCCTCTAACGGAATTTTTGTTAGGATTAAATGAGTTAATAGTTTGGAGATCCAAGAGAACATAATAGAGGAAACCTCTCTTCCCTTCCCAAGTTCTGAGTAATTAAGAGCTGGGCAAGGAGTAATAAAAACAAATGGGATTGGCTGGGAGCAGTGGCTCACTCCTGTAATCCCAGCACTTTGGGAGGCCAAGGCAGGCAGATCACTTGAGGTCAGGAATTCAAGACCAGCCTGGACAACATGGAGAAACCCTGTCTCTACTGAAAATACAAAAATTAGCTGGGTGTGGTGGTGCACACCTGTAATCCCAGCTACTTGGAAGGCTGAGGCAGTAGAATCGCTTAAACCCAGGAAGCAGAGCTTGCAGTGAACCGAGATCGCCCCACTGCACTCCAGCCTGGGTAACAGAGCAAGACTCCATCACAAAAAAAAAAAAAAAAAAGCAAATGGGATCAAAATATCAACTTTATCACTGATACATTTTATATAGGAGTCCGTAGTTTACATTTGTGGGTGAGTGAATACCAGAATTAGGCAGGGTACCCACGCAGGCTCAGGCATGCCTCCCAGTTGGAAACTGTCCCTGTAAACAGTGGAGCCTGGGAGAGCAGAGCCCAAAGCATGCTCTGGAGGAGGATGGCTGCCAAGAGGACAGAGATGGGCTGAGCTATGCATCTCCAGTTCCTCCCCAGGCTCACCATTAAGAAGTTGCTCCTCTTCCTGCACCACCCTCTTTGCCACCACCACCGTCCTCCTGGGCAGGAGTGAGTCAAAGAGCAGGGAGACAGGTCAGAAATCTCATGCCAGAGAAGCTTCTTCCACATGGAAGGAAACATAAGGGATGAGGAAGAACCTTCTTCCCTTCTAATAAATACATGTAAAGCACTTAGTACCTGGCGCAATAGTAAATGCTCAATAGAAGTTAGTGATTACGGGCTGGGCACAATGGCTCACGCCTGTAATGCCAGCACTTTGGGAGGCCAATGTGGGAGGATCACCTGAGGTCAGAAGTTTGAGACCAGCCTGACCAACATAGCAAAATCCCATCTCTACTAAAAATACAAAAATTAGCTAGGCATGGTGGTGGGCACTGTAATCCCAGTTTCTCTGGAGGCTGAGGCAGGAGAATCACTTGAACCTGGGGGGTGGAGGTTGCAGTGAGCCGAGATTGTGCCACTGCACTCCAACCCGGGCAACAGAGACTCTGTCTCAAAAAAAAAGAAAAAAGAAAAAAGAAGTTAGTGATTACTATTAATACTTGAGCTATAGCTTATTCACCATGCCAGAGACTTCTGTACCTCCATTGATGTGACTTCTCTAATCATGTCTGCTCTTATTAGATGTGTGACCTCGGGAATTTTACTGACCCTCTCTAAGCCTCAGTGTTCTCCTCTATACAATGGCTATCATGATGGTACTTATAATTGGGAAGACTACATGATTTAGTGTAAAGGGCTTAGCCTGGATGCCTTAGTGGAACCTAGTTAATATTTAATAAATGGTGACTATTGTTTGTTATAAAAGAACTTGGGAGTCCAGCAGAAAATAAATGCAAAATTTACAATCATGAAACATGATTTATTCGGAAGAGGCATGTTGGCTGGGCACGGAGGCTTACACTTGTAATCCCAGCACTTCGGGAGACCAAGGTGAGTGGATTGCTTGAGGCCAGGAGTTTGAAGCCAGGCTGGCAAACATGATGAAACCCTGTCTCTACCAAAAATACAAAAATTAGCTGGGTATGGTGGTGTGTACCTGTAATTCCAGCTACTCTGGAGGGTGAGGCATGAGAATCGCTTAAACCCAGGAGGGGGAGCTTGCAGTGAGCCGAGATCATGCCACTGCACTCCAGCCTGGGTGACAGAGCAAGACCCTGTCTCAGGAAAAAAAAAAAAAAAAAAAAAGGCATGTAAAGGAAAGGCTGGTTATCAGAATTAGAGCAATTGCTTCCTTTGGAGACACAATCTAGATACTAGGTTTTATGCCCAATTTTGCCCCTGAGAATGAAGCACCAGGAGTATTGCAAAATCATCTGGGCCTTTTCCCATCACTTTCCATAAAATGAGGAGAAACTCACAGTCTAGTGTTCACCTTGGGAAGATGGTGGTATTTTGGTATTTTTGAGGCTGTGAGGTCTTTGGGAAAGAATATCTAAGTGCTCTTTCATGTGTTGAACAAAAATGGCGGCTTCAGCCAATCACAGAAGCTAAGAGCCACTGTCTAAGCTCCAGGAGGATGGATACTGGTTTTGTCTCACCCACTGCTTCGTCTTCAGCACCTGGCACAACATGTGGTACATAGTACACATTTATAAAATATTTGTTGAATACGTAAGTGAATGGAGCAGGTGCCTCAACTCACAGCAATGGTAAGATGCTGCCTAAGGAGCTGTAGTCTCACTTCTTTTGTAGATCTAGGTAGGGCAAATCTATGGAATACGATACTAGAGGTATTTGTATAATCGTTGACTGGCCTTCTTGGTGGAGGTTGGAGGTGGACCACAGGTTGCTGAATAGTAACCCACAGAAATGTCGATTGTTGCTTTTTTTTTTTTTTTCAAAAGCCCCTCGATGCCTGTTATTTTGAATATGGGAGCTCGAGTTATTCATACTCTATTTCTCCTGCAAAGTGAGATAAGGAAAAATTAAAAATGTAATACCTTAACAATCAGGATAAGTTATAGAAATAGCCGACTTTGAGACAGGGATAGATGTAGACCCTGGCAGATTAATCCGATTTCATCCTAAAGTCTCAGACATGCAAGAACACTACATGCACACTTTATGTAATAGCAAAAGATTAGAAAAAATGCAAATGTCCACCTATAGAGGACATAGAGGACATCTACACAAGGTATATTGTACAGCTTAAAAAGGAATGAGTAGTTCCGTGTATTAATATGACCTATGGTGTATATTAAGTGAAAAAACCAAAGTGCAGAACGGTGTATAGAGTATGCTATCTAAGAAGGAGAAATACAACTACATATATGTATATACCTTTTTTAAAAAACTGGAGGCCAGGCATGGTAGCTCATGCCTGTAATCCCAGCACTTTGGGAGCCTGAGGTGGGCGGATCACCTGATGTCAGGAGTTCAAGACCAGCCTGGCCAACATGGCAAGACCCCATCTCTACTAAAAATACAAAAATTAGCCAGGCTTGGTGTTGGGCACCTGTAATCCCAGCTACCTGGGAGGCTGAGGCACGAGAATCTCTCGAACCTGGGAGGTGGAGGTTGCAGTGAGCTGAGATCGTGGTGGGTGACAGAGTGAGACTCTGTCTCAAAAAATAAATATATATATATTTAAAAAGTGGTTATAAGTCAAACCCCAGTAAAAATAGTTATCTAGGAGATGGGGGAAGAGAGTAGAAGGGAGAAAAATGGAAGCTAGACTTGTCTTCCCTGAATGTGCCTCATTTTGTAGGTTTAACATTGGAACCATGGACATGTTTGTTTGTTTGTTTTTTGAGAGTCTTGCTCTGTCACCCAGGCTGTAGTACATTGGCACAATCTCAGCTCACTGCAACCTCTGCCTCCCCGGTTCAACCAATTCTCCTGCCTCAGCCTCCCGAGTAGCTGGGACTACAGGTGCGTGCCACCACGCCTGGCTAATTTTTTGTATTTTTAGTAGAGACGGGGTTTCACCATGTTAGGCAGGATGGTCTCAATTTCCTGACCTCATGATCCACCCGCCTCGGCCTCCCAAAGTGCTGGGATTACAGGCAAGAGCCACTGTGCCTGGCTGGATATGTTTTACATAATTATAAAACAAAATTTAATAAAGATGGACCAGGCACAGTGGCTCACGCCTATAATCTCAATACTTTGGGAGGCCGAGGCGGGTGGATTGCTTGAGCCCGGGAGCTCAAGACCAGCCTGGGCAAGATGGTGAAACTCCGTCTCTACAAAAGATAAAAAATTTAACTGGGTATAGTGGCAGGCGCCTGTACTCCCAGCTACTTGGGAAGCTGAAGTGAGGCCAGGAGGCAGAGGTTGCAGAGGTGGCTCCATTGCACTCCAGCCTGGGCAACAGAGTGAGACCCTGTCTCAAATAAAAATAAAAATCAAAATAAATTGTAATAAAGATAGGGGCAAAAAATAAATTCCTAAAAACTGAATGCAATTGAAACAAATAAATGTAACTGTGTATTGAATTAGTGATTTAATTTTATAGAGAGGAATTATTTTAAGTAACTTTAAAATACAGTAAGCTGACTATATCTACTGTAATATAGCCTAAAGATGAATAGAAACAGTATATTAGTTTGCTGGGGCTGCCATAAGAAGCACCACACACTTGGTGGCTTAAACAACAGAAATTGGCTTCTGCACGGTTCCAGACGTTAGGTGTCCAAGGTCAAGCTGTGGGCAGTATTGATTTCTTCTGATACCCATCTCCTCAGTATGTAGATGACTACCTTCTCCCTGTGTCTTCATATGGTCTTCCCTCTGTGCATGTCTGTGTCCTCATCTCTTATAAAGACACTAGTCAGCTCACACCTGGAATCCCAGCACTTTGGGAGGGCGAGGTGGGTGGATCACAAGTTCAAGAGATTGAGATCATCCTGCCCAACATGGTGAAACCCTGTCTCTACTAAAAATACAAACATTAGCCAGGCGTGGTGGTGCGTATCTGTAGTCCCAGATACTCAGGAGGCTGAGGCAGGAGAATTGCTTGAACCCAGGAGGTGGAGGTTGAAATGAGCAACAGAGCAAGACTCCATCTCAAAAAAAAAAAAAAAAAAAAAAAGACAGTAGTCATATTGAATTAGAGCCTACCATAGAGAACTCATTTAACCTTCATTACCTCTTTGAAGATCCTATCTCCAAATACAGTCCCATTCTGAGATACTTCAATGTATTAATTTGGCAGGGGGCAGCAAGGGCAGGGAGGAGACACAGTTCAGCCTGTCACAAACGTCAAAGAAATCTGAAACTGCATTCTATGTTGTAGTTGTAATATTGACATTAGTGTGTGTACAGTTTGAGTTTTAGCCCCAACTAAGGTCCCAGACACCATGAAGTGTCCCGGATTCCCTTCCCAAATTCCTGACCCATAAAATTATGAGCAAAATTTAAAAGTTGCTTAAGCTACTGAGTTTTTGGATAATTCGTTATGCAACAATGGTAAGCAGTGCAGCAACTCTTTTGCTCCCTCCCAAAAAAGGACCTTATTTGGGAACATGTTAAGGGAATCTGATACCACAGAAAAGTCAGAAGAAAATCAAAAAAATCTAAAATGTGGAAATCTCTACAGGACAAATGATCTGGCTTTTATAACAACAACAAGGTTGCAAGATGGAAAAAGAAAGGGAATTTTTAGATTAAAGAGATGAGAGCCATATCATACAAATGCAAATTCAGCGTGTGGGCTTTATTTGGATCCTGATTCAGAAAACAAAAACAAAAATACTCTTCATGAGACAGTTGGGAAAATTTGAATACTGACTGGATGTCTGTTCATATTTATGGTTTATTATTTTAGGTTTGAGAATGTTATTGTGGTTACGTTTTTTTGTTTTGTTTTGTTTTTTAAGAGTCCCTATCTCTTTAAGAGTGCTTAGTGTAGGCCAGACGCAGTGGCTCACGCCTGTAATCCCAACGCTTTGGGAGGCCGAGGCAGGCAGATGACGAGATCAGGAGTTCGAGACCATCCTGGCCAACACAGTGAAACCCCGTCTCTACTAAAAATACAAAAATTATCTGGGTGTGGTGGCACATGCCTGTAATCCCAGCTACTTGGGAGGCTGAGGCAGGTGAATGACTTGAACCAGGAAGTCGGAGGTTGCAGTGAGCCAAGATCGCACCACAGCACTCCAGCTTGGGTGACAGAGCAAGACTCCGTCTCAAAAAAAAGAATGCTTAATGTTAAATTCCCAGGCTACAGAAATGGATCAGTCATGGTGCTGCCTTCTTGAAGCCCATGGTCAGTGGTGAAGAAAGCATGTACACAGATGAATCATAAGGAGAAAAAGATGTTAAGTGCCACAAAAAGAAATAGGGAGTCTGCCTAGGACAAAGTTTCAATGAAGAGTTTATTTTTGCAAAATCCATTCCTACCCAACAATGACTTAGACACTCTCCTCAGTATCTACACCTGAGCCTCCCAGAGGCTAGCATGATATAGTTTGAACTTGTGTACAGAATATGACCTTAAGCTACTTGAAAAACTCTGTGTTGTGATGGCTGCTGCTTTCCCAGGCATTATAGAGTGGGGATGACTCTTTTTTTTTTTTTTTTGAGACGGAGTTTCACTTTTGTTGCCCAGGCTGGAGTGGTACAATGGCACGATCTCGGCTCACTGCAACCTCCACCTCCCAGGTTCAAACAATTCTCCTGCCTCAGCCTCCTGAGTAGCTGGGATTATAGGCATGCACCACCACGCCTGGCTAATTTTGTATTTTTAGTAGAGACGGGGTTTCTCCATGTTGAGGCTGGTCTCGAACTCCTGACCTCAGGTGATCTGCCCACCTTGGCCTCCCAAAGTGCTGGGATTACAGTCGTGAGCCACCGCCCCCAGCCGACTTTATATATCTACCTAATGGCTGGTTGTATTCATCAACTTGGACTTTCATAACAAAATACCGTAGACTGGGTGGCTTAAACAACAGACATTTATTTCTTACAGTTCTGGAGGCTGGGAAGTCCAAGATCAAAGAGCCCAGTGATTTGGTTCTGGGTATGGAGTCTCTTTCTGGCTTGCAGACACCACCTTCTTGCTGTATTCTCTCTTAGTGGAGCTCTCTCCGCTAAGAGCACTGATCTCTCTTCCTCTTATAAGGGGACTAATTCCAATACCACGACTCCCTCACCATGACCTCATTAAAACCAAATTATCTCCCAAAGGCTCCATTTCCAAATACAGTCACATTGGGGTTAGGGATTCAACATATGGATTTTAGGGGGACACGATTCAGTCCATAACAATTGTCTACTTTAGCATTACTGAAAGCAATGATCCAGAGACCCCCAACTGCATCAGAATCACTTGGTGTGCTTTTTTTATTTTTTTCTTTTTTTGAGACAGAGTCTTGCTCTTGTCACCCAGACTGGAGCGCAATGGCATAATCTCGGCTCACTGCAACCTCTGCCTCCCGGGTTCAAGCGATTCTTCTGCTTCAGCCTCCCAAGTAGCTGGGATTACAGGTGCCTGCCATCACACCTGGCTAATTTTTGTGTTTTTAGTAGAGACGAGGTTTCACCATGTTGGCCAGGCTGGTCTTGAACTCCTGACCTCAGGTGATCCACCCACCTTGGCCTCCCAAAGTGGTGGGATTACAGGCACGAGCCACCATGCCACCCCATCTGGTGTGTTGTTTAAAAAATGTCAATACTAGAAAATGTGTCCCAGATTCAGTAGGTTTGAGCTGAGCCCTGGCATCTGACAGCTGACTTTTTAAATAGTTCCCTGGTCATTCTCTCTCTCTCTCTTTTTTTTTTTTTTGGCAGGATCTCACCCCATCAGCCAGGTTGGAGTGCAGTGGAACAATCATGGCTCACTGCAGCCTTGACCTTTCGGGCTCAGGTGATCCTCCAACCTCGGCCACCCTAGTAGCTGGGACTACCACACCTGGCTAATTTTTGTATTTTTTGTAGAGACAAGGTCTCACTATGTTGCCCTGGTTGGTCTTGAATTCTGCCTGTGGCAGCCTCCCAAAGTGCTGGGATTACAGGTGTGAGCCACCGAGCCCAGGCACTTTTTTTTTTTTTTTTCCAGTTTCAACATAACACTCCTGCTCTGTTGTCCAGACTGGAGTGCAGTGGCTATTCAGTGCACTACAGCCTCTAACTCCTGGGCTGGAGCCATCCTCCCACCTACTCCCAAGTAGCTGGGACTACAGGCACATGCCACTGTGCCCAGTCCCTTGTTATTCTCTTGAGCATCTCAAGATGAGAGTCATTGAGGAATTGCTGGCCAGGACATTGCAGCAGGGAGGGGAGGGACTTCAAATAATCAAACATTTCACAAGATCCTCTAATTTCCACTTTCCAATTTTGATTTTGGGTTTATCTTGTATTTCTTTTGCTTTCGTGGTTCAAAGCCTCCTCACTCTGGGCCCCAGCATCCAGCTTCTCTTTTGGGCAGATACTCATCCCTCTATTTATCATAATCTCCCATATCTGAATGTACTCACCATTTTGTAGTCATCTGAGCTAATCCAACTTGATACCTGCATTATTTTCTTTGGCTGAAGTACTTCAGAAAGCATCATGAAGTTTTTGAAGTTTCTTTTTTTTTTTTTTTCTTTCCAGTATGAGAAAATTCTTCTTCAACAAAGGACTGAAATATTTCCTTTTCTGGTCAATATATTCAACCTCATTTAACACCTTTGCATCCACCCAATAAAAAGAAAATTTCTAGATGTTCAAAGAATTACACAAATGGTTTCTTAGAATATAAACTCCCTATAAAACTGTGACATTGCTTTAGTTCATGAAAATGTGTAACACTTTCATGGTATTAATTTCTAAAAAGTTTCTGGGCCTAAGAATAGATATCAAGGTGCTACAATCAAGTATTGATAAGCTGCAAGTTGGTTTTGAAATTTGTTGGAAATTTTCTTTTTGCCCCTTGTCTGTTCTCTGCCTGCCTATTCGCTGCTCTGTGTAGCTTCCTTGCTTCAACCCACCAGCCAGCAGTGGGTGAGTGCCCTCTGACCCTGTATTCTAGGTGCCATTGGGAATAGCAGGAAAGAAAAATGTACAATCATATCTTCCAGATTAAAATGCAGATGCAGGCCGGGCACAGTGGCTATCACACCTGCAATCCCAGCATTTTGGGGGGCCGAGGCAGGTGGATCACTTGAGGTCAGGAGTTCAAGACCAGCTTGGCCAATATGGTGAAACCCCGTCTCTACAAAAAAATACAAAAATTAGCCAGGCATGGTGGCAAGTGCCTGTAATCCTAGCCACTTGGGAGGCTGAGGCAGGAGAATCACTTGAACCCAGGATGGGGAGGTTGCAATGAGCTGAGATCCCTCCACTGTACTCCAGCCTGGGCAACAGAGTGAGACTCTGTCTCAAAAAAAAAAAAAAATTGAAATGCAGATGAGGAGATAAGGCTATCACAAGTGAGAGATTATAAAACAGTGTAAGGTGGTATGTACAGTGATTACCATGATCTAATTTTTTCCTCTATTAGAATCTATATTCATCTGCTTATTTATTGTTATTTTATTTATTTATTTTTTCTTTTGAGACGGAGTCTCACTCTGTCTCATCCAGGCTAGAGTGCAATGGTACGATCTCGGCTCATTGCAACCTCTGACTCCTGGGTTCAAGCGATTCTCGTGCCTCAGCCCCCCAAGTAGCTGGGATTACGGGTACACACCACCAAAGCCGGCTAATTTTTGTATTTTTAGTAGAGATAGGGTTTCACCATGTTGGCCAGGCTGGTCTTGAACTCCTGACCTCAAGTGATCCACCCACCTTGGCATCCCAAAATGCTGGGATTACAGGCATAAGCCACCACATCCAGCCAATTTTTATTTTTATTTTTTCTAGAGACAAATTCTCACCTGTCACCCAGGCAGTGCAGTGGACGATCTCAGCTTACTGTATCCTGGAACTCCTGGGCTCAGGTAATCCTCCTGCCTCAGCCTCCCAGTGCACTAGGATTACAGGCATGTACCACTGCACCCAGCAGCCCTACTAGTTTAATTGACTAGATAAACCGAAGGATTTGTTTTCTTCATTCCTCTTTGACCAAGCATGCGGCTATTCCAGAAAGTAATATGGCATTTTCTCACGGGACTCTAATTGGAGTACTTTATTGAGAGAGGATATAACTTCCAAGCAGTGGCTTGGAACAAGCCACTCTCAGGGACATTCTCCACCCTTTTCCTCCCTTTTCTCTCTCACTTCAGTCATTGCTATTACATAAACTCAGTCATTCTTTCTCCTCAAGCTCAAGTTTGCTTATCGGCAGTACCTTTTTCCAATGGGCTGGCCTGTAGTGAGCTTTGTCAGACATGCAGGTCCTCATATACTCACCAAAGGATCCTTCAGTTCTTATGTTACCTTTTTTTTTTTTTTTTTTTTGAGACAGGGTGTTACTCTGTTGCCCTGGCTGGAGTACAGTGGTGCCATCATGGTTCACTGCAGCCTTGATTTCCTGGGCTCAGGTGATTCTCCCAACGCATTCTCCTGAGTAGCTGGGATTACAGGTGCACACCACCATGCCCAGCTAATTTTTTTTTTCTTTTGGCATTTTTGTATTTTTGGTAGAAATGGGTTTTCACCACGTTTCCCTGTCACTCCAGGACTCAAGTGATCTCCCCACCTCAGCCTCCCAAAGTGCCAGGATTATAGGCATGAGCCACCGTGCCTAGCCATGTTACATTTCTTTTAAAGCAACATTTTATAATTCTCAAACTTTGAGAAAGCAAAACCATAACCCAGCATCCAGATAAAAGCAATTTGAAAGCTGGCTAATTAGTTTTTTGTTTTAAATAGCTAGCTTGTCTTGCCATTTCAAGGCACTTCGTTTAATTTTTGGCACTTTCTTGCTTATAATTTACCAAGTACACCATATTGTAGGATAGCAAGATTTAGACTCTTGGTCCTTGGTTCAGGCTCTGATGTTGTGATCCCCCTAAAGTGCATGTTTGATTTTACACATTCTACACCCTTCTCTTAATCAACCAAGATATGGAAACAAACAAAATGTCTATTTCATACTTATCATATCTCCCTTTGGAAGAAAATTGCAGAGAATTCCCTAAGAAACATACCTTAAAAGATACAGGCCGGGCGCGGTGGCTCAAGCCTGTAATCCCAGCACTTTGGGAGGCCGAGGCGGGCAGATCCAAAGTCAGGAGAGAAACAGTGAAACCCCGTCTCTACTAAAATACAACAAAAAATTAAAAGATCCCAGCAACTCAGGAGGCTGAGGCAGGAGAATGGCGGGAACCCGGGAGGCAGCTTGCAGTGAAATTTCAAAAAAAAAAAAAAAAAGATACAACACTCCCTGGGTTGCTAGACTGAACTGTTCAACAGGCTCTCCATGTGATTCCAAATGCCTTGGCCGCCACACTCCTCTTAGGACCTCCTTTGATTGTAAGTCAAATTTACATGCAACCAGTATTTCTTTGTTACTGCTTAGCTGCTTTTCTGCTTATTCCATTAAGATGAGCAATGTGACCAGCATCCTTGGGAAGTGAGTGCTTGGTTTGGTTATCTTGCTATCATGACAAAATCTAAACTTATTTCACCTTTATAAAAATCAGTCAGAACTATGTATTTTGGGGGAGGTCTTGCTATGTTGCTCAGGCTGGTCTTGAACTTCTGACCTCAAGTGATCCTCCCACCTTGGCATCCCAAAGTGTTGAGATTACAGGTGCACCCAGAGCCATGTATTGTATGATTCCACTTATATAAAATATCCAAAATAGGTAAATCCACAGAGACAGAAAGCAGATTAGTGGTTGGCTAGGGCCTGGGGAGTTTGGGCGGAAATGGGAACGACAGCTTTTGGGGATGAGGTTTCTTTTGGGGGTGATTAAAATGTTCTGAAGTTGTTTGTGCTGATGGTTGCACAATTTTGTGAAACCAAATGGTAAAAACCATTGAATTGTGCATTTTAAATGGATGAATTGTATGGAACATGAATTATATCTCAATAAAACTGTTATTTAAAAGAAAAAAGTCAGGAATTACTCAGGCGACATTGAGGAGGATGTGTACATGGCTTCTTTCCACGGAAGGAGACAAACCACTTTGTATTACTGAAGAGAAAGACTCTGGTCTCCCAGCCTTCTACTCTTACTATATACACAGTTTCTATTTTGGTCCTTTTTATAGCCTTCTTGTTATAGTTAGTGAGCAACAGTTAAGTCGAAAACCACAGTGAGGCCTTGGTTACAGCTTACCCTTGTTTTCAGTCAACAAAAAATATGACTAATGTCACCATGGCTCAACTCAACCACACATGTGGATTCAGGAGGCTTTGGACGTGTGCTAGGGGCTGCTGGGGCTGGCCAGCTGGAAGGACAGCAGTTAGCGGAACTTAGACTCCAGGAAGAAGATGTTGGTGAAGCCTGGGAAAATGTCTTCCGCGAGCTGTGGGTGGAAAGTCGTGGTGGAAGTAACCCTGAAGGAAAAGAGAGTTCTCTGGCTTGGCCCAAAGATACAGGCTGGAAATTAGTAAGAAGAGCAGATTTTGAGGCCAGCATTCCTCTAACTAACTTCCAGCCTAGCGCCCCTCTTCCATCCTACCATTTCATACATGACCCCAAGGGAAGCCATATCAGGTCCCTAGAGTTGGGAGAAGAGAGACTCAGGGGGAACCTGTAATGAAGTGACTGTGGCAGAGGCAGGGTGAGGCTGAAGAGCACCAGAACACAAGACATTTCTCCCATGTCACTTAGTAACAAGGGCCCTGTGATGGTTAATTTTATCTGTCAACTTGAGGGAGGCTGAGGCACAAGAATTGCTTGAGCCTGGGAGGTGGAGGTTGCAGTGAGCCAAGATTGTGCCACCGTACTCCAGCCTGGGCAACAAAGTGAGAGTCCATCTCAAAAAATAAAATAAAAATAAAAATAAAATAAAATAAAATAAAATAAAATATTGGCCGGGCATGGTGGCTCACGCCTGTAATCCCAGTACTTTGGGAGGCCGAGGTAGGGTCATCACTTGAGGTCAGGAATTTGAGATCAGCCTAGCCAACATGATGAAACCCCGTCTCTACTAAAAATACAAAAGTTAGCCGGGCAGGGTGGCACATGCCTGTAGTCCCAGCTACTCGGGAGGCTAAGGCAGGAGAATCGCTTGAACCCAGGAGGTGGGGGTTGCAGTGAGCCGAGATCACGCCACTGCACTCCAGCCTGGGTGACAGAGTGAGACTTTGGCAAAAAAAACAATTTAAATAAAATCTTATTTGTTAACTTGGCTGGGCCACAATGCCCAGGTACTTGGTTAAACATTATTCTGGCCCCATCCAATTGCTTGAAGGCCTGAATAGAACAAAAGGCTGACACGCACCCACTCCCCAACCCACACCCGAAGAGGGGCTTCTGCAGCAGGCCGCCTTTGGACTTTGTCTGCAACATCAGTTCTTCAGGGTTCACTGGCAGGCTGCCTTTGGACTCGAGCTGCAGTGCTTTCCTGAGGCCTCCCTGGTAAGCCTTCAAACTTGCCAAGCCTTCACAATCACATCAGCCAATTCCTTAAGATAAATATTTGTATATGTATATATACACACATCCTTTTGGTTCTGTTTCTCTGGGAGCCCTGCTAATATAAGCAGTATTTCTCTTTCTCCAGGATTAGCCGTTGGAACAGATTATAAGTGCAGCTCTGACCTCACCAAAAGGAGACAGTAATACAGGGACAGGCGCTTTCCGGTAGGAGCTGAGGCTTTAATGCAGTGACTTAGTAAAGAGAGTCCTGTGAGAAACGCTCACAACGCCTTCAACTAGATAAGGGGTACTGGGAACTCACACTTCTAAAGTATGCTCATGGCCGTTGTAGCTTTGGAGAAATATGGGTTTGCTACAATTCCAGAGCACATATGAAAAAAAGCTCATCATCACTGGTCATCAGAGAAATGCAAATCAAAACCACAATGAGGTACCATCTCACGCCAATTAGGATGGAGATCATTAAAAAGTCAGGAAACAACAGGTGCTGAAAAGGATGTGGAGAAATAGGAACGCTTTTACACTGTTGGTGGGAGTGTAAATTAGTTCAACCATTGTGAAAGACCATGTGGCGATTCCTCAAGGATCTAGATAACCAGAAATACCATTTGACCCAGCAATCCCAGTACTGGGTATATACCCAAAGGATTATAAATCATTCTACTATAAAGACACATGCGGCTGGGCGTTGTGGCTCACACCTGTAATCCCAGCACTTTGGGAGGCTGAGGCAGGCGGATCACGAGGTCAAGAGTTTGAGACCAGCCTGACCAACATAGTGAAACCCGGTCTCTACTAAAAATATGAAAAATTATCTGGGAGTGGTGGCGGGCGCCTGTAGTCCCAGCTACTGGGGAGGCTGAGGCAGGAGAATGGCATGAACCCAGGAGGTGGAGCTTGCAGTGAGCCTAGATCACGCCACTGCACTCCAGCCTGGGCAACAGAGCGAGACTCCATCTCAAAAAATAAATAAAAATAAATAAATAAATAAAATAATGAAAATTAAAAAATGCTTCTTCCAGCCAGGCACGGTGGTTCTTGCCTGTAATTCCAACACTTTGGGAGGCCGAGGCAGGCGGATCACCTGAGGTCAGGAGTTCGAGACCAACCTGGCCAACATGCCAAAACCCCATCTCTACTAAAAATACAAAAATTAGCAGGGCATGGTGGCGGGCGCCTATAATCCCAGCTACTCAAGAGACTGAGGCAGGAGAATCGCTTGAACCCAGAACACAGAGGTTGCTGTGAGCTGAGATCACACCACTACACTCCAGCCTGGGTGACAGAACAAGACTCTGTCTCACACACAAAGACTAAACCTCCTTCTTCCAGGGAGGTTTAGTCTCAGGCTGGTTCTCCAGGCCCAGAAGGGATCATCTCAAATTTCTGCTCTGTGTGGACAGAACTAATCAAATAGATTTTGGATAGGGACAGCAGACATTGCCACATTCAGCTTCTTGAAGCTCCTTCAGACAGTGGAAGCTGGCCCTTGAAGCTCCCCTAACAAATAACTTAGCAATTGTTGAGAGTCCTCATGGACATGGGATAATGCTTGCCAGTCAACAGGGGCTCACATTCTGAAATAAGTAACGCCAACATGGTCATGCTTACTGAAAACTGTAAACTACTTTGAAATATACAGAGACATGTATTCTGAAACAAGAGTCAGGCTGATAAAAGAGGAAAAGAAAAAGGGGTCTGCTTGGTTCTTAAGAGACAGGGATGGGAGTTCCCTGTAAGCACAAGAAATGGTATGGAGGCAGAAAAGAGGAAGCAGGGAGCAAGGCCAGGCCAAAGTCAACTGAAACAGGAAAACTAGCCAGAAAGCACATTGCTTGCTCTTTGAAAACATTTCCTTCAAGTTCTACCTTGCCCCAAAGCCTAACCCAGGCCAGGGTGGTGAGCACTTTTACCTCTGAGCCTCTGACACATGGACTGCATGGACTGCTCCTTGGCATATGGCCTGATTTTCTGAAATCATAAGCATTTCTGTGCAACCATCCTGTCACTCCAGTTAAATTTCAAGGCAGATTTTTTTTTTTTTTTTTTTTGGAATAGTATATCCTTAGTGTAAGAAATAGGAACCTTTTTTTTTTTTTTTTTTTTGAGACGGAGTCTTGCTCTGTCACCCAGGCTGGAGTGCAGTGGCGCAATCTTGGCTCACTGCAACCTCTGCCTTCTGGGTTCAAGCCATTCTCCTGCCTCAGCCTCCCGAGTAGCTGGAATTACAGGTGCCCGCTACCACACCCAGCTAATTTTTTTTTGTATTTTTAGTAGAGACGGGGTTTTGTCATGTTGGCCAGTCTGGTCTCGAACTCCTGACCTCAGGTGATCTACCCACCTCGGCCTCCCAAAGTACTGGGATTACAGGTGTGAGCCACTGTGCCCAGCCTCAGACTGGGTTTTTTAAGCACAGAAGGAATTAATACTGGGAAGTTGGTGCTCATGAAATAGTTGGAAGTACTGAAGGAACAAGCATATAGGCTGGAGCCTTCTGGAATGTCTACCTGAATGCCACAGAACAGACCCTCATTTCCCTCCCTCCAGGAGCCACAACTTTGGCCCAGATTAGTGGGCTGGAGGGTCAGGAGGCTGTCACTGGAGCTATTGAGCTCATGAACACACTGAAGTTGCTGCACTCCAGAAATGTGGAAGTTGGAATGAAGAGCTACCACTGCTGCCACCAACATGAAGCTTGACCAAGCAAGCCAAGAAAAGATGGCCAACAGCCTCTGCCTTCCTTCTGCCTTCTGCAACGCAATTGGTGAGCTGCACATCCACAACTTCAAGTGAGTCTGGGAAATGCAGTTAAGCTTTCTAGCCTCTCTAAGCTTTCAACTGTTACAGAAAGGAGGAGACTGGAATAAATGCTGAGTGCCAATTTCCAACACAAGTAGTAATTATAATGGGGTGAGTGTTATCTTGCATTGGTTCAGGGGTAATCTTGTGTTGGCTCTGTTCATCCCCACCAAGATCAAGGGCAGGGCTTATTCTCCCTTCCTTAAACCATCAGGTCACTAGGGGTGCAGGGCCTTACCTACCTTCTCGAGTTAATGAGCATTCCAGGATGTTGTAAGGAAGGACTGTTCATATGGAAGAGGGAGGACACAAACCCAACATTTTGCTCTGACTGTTAGCCAATAGACAATGTCCTGGCTGTTGCTTGCTGTCAGGCATAAGTCCTCACTAGACACCTACCAGAAGGCAACTAACACAATGGTCTGGCATAGGCAAAGGGGCTTACTCAAACGTAGGCTGGCACTCAGTTCCAGCCCTCTCCTCCTGTCCCCACCACCTCTCTGTCTTATCACTTCCCTTATATCTCCCCTCATCCCTCAGCCTAGAGAATATTTTTCTAACCTAGGTAAGCAGCTTTGCTGTTATTCCTGATGTTTTCTCCTAAATCTTTTACCAATTTTTTCTCTCCAGTTCACTAAGGATCTAGACCAGTGGTTTTCAAACTGCAGCCTACATCTGAGTCACCTGGAGGGCTTGTTAAAACACAGAACGTGGAGCCCAACCCCCAGAGGTGCTGATTCAGTAGGTCTGGCGTAGGGCCCAAGAATTTGCCTTTCTAAAAAGTATCCAGGTGATGCTGACGTGGTCTGGAGACCATACTTTGAGAACCACTGGCCCAGGCTTTTGAAACTGAGAAACAGTGCTTTCTGCTTGTGAGACCCATCTCTTAGATAGGAGCGAAGAAAGGTTTGTCTCTTCAGATGGGGAGACGGAATAGCAGGAAAAAAATCTAGAAGAAAAAATCAAAATCAATGTTTTAAAAATAGTATTCTAGCATTCAGGAGTGATAATATAACCTCTTTCTTATGCCTTTAATATCTGGAAGAGAGAAGCTTGAGTATTTGAAAAATCTTGCTCCTGGATGGTGCAAAATAATGTCTCATTTTCCCCTTGAGTCTTTTGTCTTTGCCAAATCTATCTTAGAGAACAAAAAGGAGCAAGTCCTTCCTCCCTGCTTTTCCTCTGTCTCCTCTTCTCTTTCCTTATGATGCTTCGGTCTCTTCTCTTACCCCTTGGCTTACCCCTCTGTCTTGATTTTTCTCACTCTGTGTTCCTAGCTGTCAGTCACTTGGAGCTATCCAGTGTTCTCCCAAGTAGAGTGGCTTAAGCTACTACTTTCAGACTGTGCTGAGTGATATATATACAATGCCTCGCTGACAATCCTGCAGGATGGTATTTTGCTTCTCATTTCACAGATGAGGAAACAGATGCTCAGAGAGATCACACTGCTGGGAATTGGTGAATCCAGAATTTGAGTCCAGTTTGTTTAGCTCCCAGTCCCAGGTCCTTCCCACATGTTCATGATCTTGTGTTCTTTCGCATCGCCAGCCCACAGGACAAAAACCTTGTCATGCTCAGGGTCAGGCTCTGGCCCCAGCTGTGGGCTGAGGGGAGTGGGTGCACGTGGGGCAGGGAGCTGAAAGAACACCTGAGAGACAGCATGTAAGTGAGACATGGCTTTATTCAGCAGCCCCTTTACAAGATCAGTGTTACATTTATACACTACATAGACAATAGTGGCTGAGAGCCAGGTGGTGAGCTTCTCTGTGTTATGTCTACATGGCTATGATTATATAAGACACGGGACTGTGCGCTTGCGCCCCAATCTCACTGAGTCATTTAGGCTGTTTACCTCGACCTATGCCTGCTGCTTTATGCCTGCTCGGCTGCAGCACAGCCACGTTCCTTACAGACCTTCAGATAGAGATTTGCAATGAGTGCACTGAAAGGGACTCCATTTCAGATGCCAATCTCTGGGCCAAATCTTTGTGGGATACTTCATTCACAGTAGGAACTGTAGGACCACTGCTTCCACTGGAGCATTAGTGTGTGTGTGTGTGTGTGTGTGTGTGTGTGTGTGTGTGTTTTCATGTCTGGGACATTCTTTTTGAAAATGAACATGGTGGGAAATTACGGTCTCACCCCTCAAAATCTGACCAAATTCTCAGCAAACCCCAGATTGTGTAGGTTGTAGGAAAGAAGCATGTTATTTTTGGCAGAAATACTCTTAGTCTGGCAGTAAATTTCTTAAAACATAAAAATGCTTTTTAACTTCCTGTTTTTGTCCTCCTTTTGTTGATTTTTGAGCATTTCTTCCCAAGCAAGGAATTGTGTAACAAGATTTGAAAATTACCAAACTTTATTCTGTTAGTTTTCTTTGTTTCCTTTTCTATGTTTCTGTATACCTTATCTGCTTTAAACTTTAAACTCAAGGATTAAAGTGACTCTAAAGCACTTCGGAATGATCCAGGAACCACGTGGGGCTGGATAACAGTTTCCTAGAGCAAAGTGACAAGCCCTGAAAAGCTTACTGTAGGCCACTGAGTTCATACATGACCTCCTGTCAGTGGGTAGATAAGCTGTGAACCTAGGAACATGGATGCCAGTGATAACTGATCCTCACTCTTCTTCCTAGACAAAGTTTCAGACCCTGTGTCTTTCTGGGCATCTTCAAAAACTTCCATTCCCCATTTGCCATTAAGTCAGACTCATGCAGTAGTTAGGAGCTGTAGACCCTAGAGGTAAACAGCTTCCTCCAGATCCTGGTTCTGCCTCTTCCTAGCTGTGTGATCTTGGGCAAATTACTTAACCTCTCTAGGGCTCAATTTCCTTACCTGTAAAATGGAAATAAAGCACATTCTTCCAGGCCGGGCATGGTGGCTCATGCCTGTAATCCCAGCACTTTGGGAGGCCAAGGAGGGCGGATCATGAGGTCAGGAGTTCGAGACCACCCTGGCCAACATGGTGAAACCCCATCTCTGAAAAAACAAAAAAAAGCAAAAATTAGCTGGGTACAATGGTGCACACCTGTAGTCCCAGCTACTCAGGAGGCTGAGGCAGGAGAATTGCTTGAACCTGGGAGGCGGAGGTTGCAGTGACCTGAGATCACCTTAAGTCAGGAGTTCAAGACCAGCCTGGCCAACATCTCTACTAAAAACACACAAAAAAATTAGCCAGGCATGGTGTTGTGCGCCTGTAATGCCAGCTAGTTAGGGGGCTGAGACAGGACAATTGCTTGAATCCAGGAGGTGGAGGTTGCAGTGAGCCGAGGTCGCGCTGCTGCACTCCAGCCTGGGTGTCAAAGCGAGACTCCGTTTCAAAAAAAAAAAAAAAAAAAAAAAAAAACAGCAAAAAAACTAAACTAAAGTTGCTATTCTTGTCATGAATTTGCTTTTGTCTTGTGGTGTCAATTAGATCACAATTATGTGAATATATCTGTGAACATCTTCCTGGCTTCTAGACTGGTAAATGAACTCAGAAAGTCCTGGTCCTTACCAAAGATGGGTGGTAGTAGCAATTCCTCCAACAATTTGCCCCTTATCAGCAACATGTGTCATCCTTTTAGTTAGGCCTCCTTTGCTGCTCCATGTCACAGATTAAAACACAGAGGCAAAAGTCAAAGGTTAAAATACCTAGCTTGTCTTCAAAAGGCCTGCTGTGAAATGTGGGCTTCCATGGTTCCAATCTACTCAAGGTGGCTTGGAAGCCATGAAACCTCAATCTTGGCTCTGCCATTAACTAGCTGTGTGACACAGGACAAGTCACTTCACTTCTCTGAGCTTTAGGTCTCAATAGTAAAATAAAAGGCTTGAGCCAGAACCCTGTGACGTGGGGCTCCCTAGATCTCGGGGTAACCTGTAGACATCTCAGTGAGCTGACAGAGGTCTGCACTGAGGTATAAACTTTGATATTGTCAGCCATTTCTACTGACAGTGAAGCCAGATGAAGTAGTAGAAGCATAAATAGGAGAGGCAGAGACGACCAGTTTTCTTTTTTTTTCTTTTTTCTTGAGACTGAGTCTCACTCTTGTCGCCCAGGCTGGAGTGTAATGGTGCAATCTCAGCTCACTGCAACCTCTGCCTTCTGGGTTCAAGCAATTCTTCTGCCTCACCCTCCCAAGTAACTGGGAGTACAGGCTTCTGCCACCATGCCCAGCTAATTATTTTTTATTTTTAGTAGAGATGGGGTTTCACCACTTTGGCCAGGCTGGTCTCGAACTTCCGATCTCCGGTGATCTGCCCACCTCGGCCAGCCCCTGAAAGTGCTGGGATTACAGGCATGAACCACCATGCCCCTGCCAGAGAAGACCAGTTTTCTAATGAATGGTGTCCAAAGGCTGGGCCCAGACCCAAGGCCTGTAGGGAGGCAACATAGCTGAATTCTGCACAGTCCCTTTGACAAACATACCATGTGTGGGACAGATGAAGGGGCAAAGGAACCTTGAGAACCCTTGGCCAGTGGTTAAGAGTATTTACCTGGCATCAGCAAGATCTAGTCTAGGTTCAGCTTAAAGCTGTGCTATTTACTCTTTGCGTGATCTTGAGCAAGTCAACCTCTCGCAGCCTCAGTTTCTACAAGTGTTGTGGTCATAATTAAATGAATTTAAGTAGTGATATACTTAAGACAGTTCCTGAGACAGACTGAGCTCTTAACTGCCATTAATTACTGCTATCAACGTGAATATTCGAGCAGCACCAGCTAATGGGAAGGAGGAGGATCCAGGATTGTGTGGGTGGGTGAGAGCAAGCGGGGAACTAACCTGGCTGGCTAGACTGGCTCTGGGAAAGGTAACCAGGTGGGCTGAGTAGATAAGGCAAGCTAGGATCTGGTTCAGTTGATTATCAGTATCTTCAGGGGGCAGAGTAAGCAGCTGGAATGACTGTGAGAGAGTCAGGATAGTAGACCAAAGTCAGGAAGGAGTCATGGCTCTTGAGCAATTGACTTAATCCAAGCAGAGCCCCAGCCAGTAGGGACTGAGGAAGGCTGGAGAGGAAAGTATATTGGCAAAGAGGAAGACAGGGTGATTGAATCTCAGCTGATAGGCTGGGTCCAGTCCTAATAAGGGAAACTGAGGCACAAGGGCATCCTGATGAACTAAGTCACTGCAAAGTGGACTGTCAAATAGACGAAGGAAGGGGAGAAAAGGCTGTGATGAAGTAGACCTCGAACTCTCAGAGCTCTGTTGTAGCCCGGGAGATAATTACCAGCCTGCTAGGGCTGGCAGGGCCGGTGGGGCTGAGCCTTCCAAAGTTCTTTCTAGAGCAGTCATGGTCACCAGTGACTCTAGCCGGGTTATTCCTCTCTTGCACCCACCCATCCAATCAGAGTGCAAACTGCCCTGTGCCAGACCAAAGCTCCTAGCAATGTGATACTCTGGTGCCCAGGGAAGTGAGAATGGTCAGTGCAGGAGTAAGGAGTAAGCAGTATGGTGACCACTCCTTAACAGTGGCAAGAGCCTGTACTTGGAAGAAAAGGACTTTTCTTATCTGCCTAGGACAAACCTGTAATTTGTTATTAGAAGAGAGCTCCCAGGTTTGCCCCAGTTGTCTGCTCAGTTTTTTGGTTTTTGTTTTTTTTGGAGACGGAGTTTCGCTCCGGTTGCCCAGGCTAGAGTGCAATATGGCGAGATCTTGGCTCATCGCAAGCTCTGCCTCCCGGGTTCAAGCAATTCTTCTGCCTCAGCCTCCTGAGTAGCTGAGATTGCAGGTGCCCAGCTAATTTTTTGTATTTTTAGTAGAGATGGGGTTTCACCATGTTGGCCAGGATGGTCTCGATCTCCTGACCTCATGATCCACCCGCCTCGGCCTCCCAGAATGCTGTGATTACAGGTGTGAGCCACCGTGCCTGGCCTGACTGTCTACTCAGTTTTATAACAACTGCTGAAGCAAAATGAAATGGAAAGGTTGGAGTGTAAGAGTAAACAAAATGACTTGGCTTGCACATTTCGTGGAGTTTCCCCAAATAGTTTACCAAATATGAAATGTTTCGGGCTCAAATGGGATTTTTTTGTTTGTTTCTTTCTTTTAATTTAGAAGCAACCCTGAATATTTGACCCCTGGTATAAATTGTGTTACCAGAAGCCTGGAAGTTTGTATTTCAAATTTCCTGTCATTTTTTTCTTTTTTTATGCATTTGTTTGTAGTCATTCACTAATCGTTTAAGGAAAAAAAATCACTATCTGAGATGGATAGCAGTTTTTCTAAATTTCATAGGAATTTTTTTACCTGTTCATAAGATTTTGATTTACTTTAACATCTCTTTAGGGCATAGTTCATAATATCTACTGCTCCCTTATAAATCACTACATGATTTTGGCTTCAACTTTGTTTGAATTTATTGAGCTTTTCTGTTTATGTTGCCTGCGAGCCAACTGCCTACATAAAGCACTCCTCCACTTCAGTTTTGTGCTATAGGATTTCATCTACCCAAGTCTGAAACAAGTTCCCAGAGGAATTAACTCTATCTCCTTACTAACAAGATCTTTTTTTGTTTGTTTGTTTTTGAGATGGGAATCTCGCTATGTCACCAGGCTGGAGTGCAGTGGCGATCTCGGCTCAGTGCAACCTCCACCTCCTGGGTTCAAGTGATTCTCCTGTCTCAGCCTCCCGAGTAGCTGGGACTGCAGGCACGCGCCACCATTCCCGGCTAATTATTTTTTATTTTTTATTTTTTATTTTTATTTTTATTTATTTATTTTTTTTTTTTTTAGACGGAGTCTCGCTCTGTCGCCCAGGCTGGAGTGCAGTGGCCGGATCTCAGCTCACTGCAAGCTCCGCCTCCTGGGTTTACGCCATTCTCCTGCCTCAGCCTCCCGAGTAGCTGGGACTACAGGCGCCCGCCACCTCGCCTGGCTAGTTTTTTGTATTTTTTAGTAGAGACGGGGTTTCACTGTGTCAGCCAGGATGGTCTCGATCTCCTGACCTTGTGATCCGCCCGCCTCAGCCTCCCAAAGTGCTGGGATTACAGGCTTGAGCCACCGCGCCCGGCTATTTTTTATTTGTAGTAGAGATGCGGTTTCACCATTTTGGCCAGGCTGGTCTCAAACTCCAGACTTCCAGTAATCTGCCCACCTCAGCCTCCCAAAGTGCTGGGATTACAGGCATGAGCCACCATGCACGGCAAGCAATGGCCATTTCTTTTCATTTTTTTCTAACAGAAAGTTTCAAAGAAATCTCTGGAGCCGGGAATGGTTTTGCGTGCCTGTAGTCCCAGCTACTCAAGAGGCTGAGGTGGGAGGATCACTTGAGCTCAGGAGTTTGAGGTTGCAGTGATTGTACCACTGTACTCCAGCCTGGTCACAGAGCAAGACCCTGTCTAAAAAAAAAAAAAAAAAAAGTTTCTGGTTTGGAAAATGGAAATGGGGGAACCTGACTTTCATCTTTATAGATTAAAACCTTTCAGTGCAGGTTCTAGGCTTTGGGTTTTTGAGTTTTTGGGTTTTTTTTAGTTCATGGTCATCATCCAATAATTAAAAAAAAAAAAAACCTGTCATGCTTCTTACAGTATAAACTATATTTACTATATATTGCAGTATAAACTATATCTGCTTTATTATATCTGTATTATTTTTTTTTTTTTTTTCTTTTCTTTTTTTTTTTTTGAGACGGAGTCTCGCTCTGTCGCTCAGGCTGGAATGCAATGGCACGATCTCGGCTCACTGCAACCTCTGCCTCATGGGTTCAAATGATTCTCCTGCCTCAGTCTCCTGAGTAGCTGGATTACAAGCAAGCGCTACTACCCCCGGCTAATTTTTGTATTTTTAGTAGAGACAGGGTTTTACCATGTTGGTCAGGCTGGTCTTGAACTCCTGACCTTGTGATCCACCCGCCTTGGCCTCTCAAAGTGCTGGGATTACAGGCATGAACCACCGCGCCTGGCCATCTGTATTATCTTCTAACTCTCTCCTGGCACAAAAATTTCAATTCAGGCACAAAATTTGAGAAGATGGTTTAGGGACAAGGGGATAAAGATTATTCCTTTGTGGATTTCATCAAAACATGTTTTAAAAGTATTGTGCTGTTGGGCTATTTGTTTTTGAGGTGGAGTCATTCTGTTGCCCAGGCTGGAGTGCAGTGGCATGACCTCAGTTCACTGCAACCTCCAACTCCCAGGTTCAAGCGATTCTCCTGCTTCAGCCTCCCAAGTAGCTAAGACGACAGGCACATACCACCACATCTGGCTAATTTTTGTATTTTTAGTAGAGACAGGGTTTCACTATGTTGGTCAGGCTAGTCTCGAACTCCTGACCTCAGGTGATCCGCCCTTCTTGGCCTCCCAAAGTGTTGGGATTACAGGCGTAAGACACTGTGCCTGGCCAGGCTGTTATTTTTGGAAGCATGATAGTTATATAGACCTAAAGTTTTATGTAAATAAGTAGAATATGTATTTTAGCAGTTAATAGATTTAATTTCATTACCTATTAATGAAATACAGAATGTTCTCAATAGTTATTTTGGCTTCAAATTGGCTTTCTGCCTTCATGATTTCTATTATATTTAACTGACCTAAAACCACCTAGAAAAGACTACATTACAGCTCTAATTTATTGGTTTCAAATCCGAGGTTTTATAAAGGTCTATTTTATGGACAAATAATGTCCACCAAAATAAACTACTTAAAGTCTGGTAAACTTTTTTTTTTTGAGATAGAGTTTCATTTTGTCACACAGGCTGGAGTACAAGTGCCGCCATCACTGTTCACTGCAGCCTTGACCTCCTGAACTCAAGCGATCCTCCCACCTCAACGTTCCAGGTTGCTAGGACTGCGGGTATGCCACCATGCCTGGCTAATTTTTGTATTTTTTGTAGAGACCCAGGTCTCACTATGTTGCTCAGGCTGGTCTTGAACTTCTGGGCTCAAGTGATCCTCCTGCTTAGGCCTCCCAAAGTGCTGGGATTACAGGCCTGAGCCACTGTGCCTGACCTAAACATCTTGATCTCAGCATTTTTATTAGTCTGCCTTTAGACTTTGTCATTATAAAGAGATTCCCTTTTGATTTTTTTCAGAAACAGCTTAGTTAGGAAGTAAATATTGGTAGATTCATTCTTGGTTACCAAATTCTATTTGCAGATGATTGAAAAGTAAGAATTTTTATTTTTTTTTTTGAGATGAAATCTCACTCTGTCGCCAGGCTGGAGTGCAGTGGTGCGATCTTGTCTCACTGCAACCTCTGCCTCCCAGGTTCAAGCCATTCTGCTGCTTCAGCCTGCTGAGTAGCTGGGATTATGGGTGTGTACCACCATGCCCGGCTAATTTTTCTATTTTTAGTAGAAATGGGGTTTTGCCATGTTGTCCAGGCTGGTCTTGAACTCCTGAGCTTGAAGCGATCCACCCACTCTGGCCTCCCAAAGTACTAGCACTACAGGCGCAAGCCACCATGCCTGGGCTAGAAATTTTTTTTTTTTCTAATTGAAGAGTAGATGTAAATTGTTTGCCTAGACTGTTTAAAAACATGTTTAAAACAGTACTTCCAGACCAATGATGAGAATGTGTCCTGAAACAGGGATTATTACTGATTTAATTCTGTGCTCCTGAAGTTTATTTTAAAAATAGCATATTATCAAGGAGATAATCCTAGATTGTGTGGGTACGGTGTGTGCATTTCTATATGTATATAACAGTCATAAAGTAATATTCTGGGCACCACAAATCTAAAAAACTTCCAAGTCATGGAATCATAGTAGAGATGTCAAAGGGAGGGAAAGGAGAGAAAAGGGTGAACTGAAAAAACCTGATAGTATTATTTCTTCCTGCTCAGGGTTGATAATACAGTAAAAAGAGATTTTTATTACATACAACTAGAAAGGACCAATTAGAGTGTGGAAAAAGTGTTCCTTTGCATAGTCAAATGATAGGCAGGCGAATATAATTTCACCAGAAATTACTATAGCAAGTTTCAATAAAGGACTGCAGAACAATAAGGCCTTGTTAATCCCATACTGGTCTATTCAAACAGTGTGTAATTCAAAGCAATTGCTGCTCCCTGGGCAGGAATTTACAATTGCTACATTTGAAGGGAGGATAATGTGTCATTCCAAGGGGAAATCAGGTTCTGGAAAGGGCCTCCTGGCTGCAGAACTCTATGTGTCCCCAAACAGCTCCACAGCAGGCCAAGTTAAACAGAATAACTGAGAACCACCCTGTGAAGTAAGTCTGCTTTGAATTGACCCGTATTTGCTTTGCTCTCTCCTGCCTTTTTGGTGAATGACAAAATGTCCCCAAAGCAAGGAGCAAGAGGGGAAGGCAGAGAAACTCAGACCTGAATAAGCTATTGCTTAGAAAGTGACTGCCCCCACCAGTGCACAGTGGCTCATGCCTGTAATCCCAGCACTTTGGGAGGCCAATGCAGGCAGATCACTTGAGCTCAGGAGGTAGAGACCAGCCTAGGCAACATGGTGAAACCCTATTACTACAAAAAATGCAAATATCAGCTGGGCATGCTGGCGCATGCCTGTAGTCCCAGCTACTTGAGGGGTGCTGAGACAGGAGAATTGTTTGAGTCCAGGAGGTTGAGCCTGCAGTAAGCCATGTTCACACCACTGCACTCCAGCCTGAGTGAAAAAGTGAGACCCTGTCTCCAAAAAAAAAAAAAAAAAAAAAGGCAAGAAAAAGAAAAAAGAGACTCCTCCCACTCTACTCGGCAAGGGCATACAACTTCATTCAAGGAACTGCAGCCTATGTGTACGGACTGTATGTATATTTAATTGATAATGGTGATGAATACAGAGCACCATCCCTGGGCATAGAAACACTGGACAAAAGTCAAACATGAGTCAACTGCAAGAGGAGGCTTGAATCATAATACATTTTGAACAATTATGGTCAATAATCCTTCAGAGAACAACCTTTCAGTTTTATGTTGTCATTTTTGTGCAATTAAATGTGAACAGCTTAAAATTCCATACTTTTTAAAAACTCGGCTTTGAATTCCAATGACTGACTAATCCATGCTCCCAGGGACACCAAGCTATGTCAGTCCTCCAACAACATATTGTGAGGCCATGCTGAGCTGCTAATTCCTGTGGACTAGCTAATTAGGTAAAAAATTAAATTAAAAAGGAAAAGGCTGGGCACTGTAATCCTAGCAGTTTGGGAGGCTTAGGCAGGGGGATCGCTTGGGCCCAGGAGTTTGAGACCAGCCTGAGCAACAAAGTGAGCCCCTGTCTATACAAAACACAAAAAATTTTAAAAAAATTAGCATGGTGGCACACACCTGTGATCTGAGCTACATGGGAGGCTGAGGCAGGAGTATTGCCTGAGCCCAGGAATTGAGGCTGCAGTGAGCTGTGTTTGTGCCACTGCACTCCAGCCTGGACAACAGAACAAGACCCCATTGAAAGAAAAAGGAGAGGAGAGGAGGGGAAGGGAGGGGAGGGGAGGGGAGAGGGAAAACTCTAGAGGTAAACTCATTATGCAGAACCCACTGGTGTGCTATTTTTGACCTGAGAACTGCCTATTAGGTGCTCAGGAAATAAATAAGAATCTTAGATGCGACATCCCAGCAGATGAGGATTCAAAAGATCTGTCTGGAATTCTGGGCTGCCATAACACGTAGTAACATGCACATAGCATTAAAAGGCTGTGTGGCAGAGGCATTTATTGCTGATCAAACATCCATAGGCTTCCCCATCTATCCCAGTTCATCTGTAGTTTGTTCTGTCCAACTACTGAGACAGAGGTGATATGTGTACCTTCCAGGCTGAAGTATAGGACACATGTGAATTCTCTATGCATTCTCTCCCTCTGCGGCCAAGATGGTGATGGCCCAAGGCTCCAGTGATACAGCTGCAAATGCCAGAGCCTCTATCAACCAGGGTTCTTAAGCAGAATTCCCATCTCCACTTCCCACTCCACCACCAACCTGTATGTGTCATGTAATGAAAACATGAAATAAATTTTTACTGTGTTAAGCCAAGACTCCAGAGCTAATTTGTTACTGCAGCACTGTCTATGCTAGTACAGCTGCTTTTCTAGATCTTTTTGTAGAAAGGGAAACTCCATCTGGAGAAAGGACGATGACCTAGTCACACAGCCCTTACGTGAGCCACAAGGTCACCTTTGCATCATGTGTCCCAAATGTGTTTCCACTCCCTCAGTTGTTGCTGTTCTTTCAGGGAGTGGTGATGTGGGGAAAAGCCCTGGCTGGTTGGGGGTTGGTATCTGACAGTCCTTTTCTGATGATTTCTCTTTATTCACCAACCTCCTCTTGGGATTTCAGGCTTGCTAAACATATGGTACAAATCAGTAAAATTATTCATTGTGGTTTTCATTTGAGTGAGCCAGTTTCCGCTCCTAAGAAGTGTCTTAACAAAACAGGAAGTTTTTCTTGGATCTAGAAATGGAAGTTTGCCTTCTGACATTAGCTGTTACCAACTTCTACAAATCTCTGTTTTCCTACTTCCCTGTCAGAGGGTGGGGCACATAGAGGAGAAAATCTGGATTCGTGTAGTAGAGTTAGGGCTGACTGAGTTGGGGAGTGGGTGGAGTGTAAAATGGCAGCTTGACCAGGCTGGGCCATAGTCACTCATGTGACCTCTTTATCTCTCACCTTTTCCCCAACTTTGACCTTGGGAAAGAGGTATCAAGGAGAGTGTGAAGGACCGAGGAACGCTATGGATACTTAGTGGCCACTCCTTGACAGTAACCCTTCACCTATGTATCCCAGCTGATTTTTTTCAAAACGTGTTGCTACGCCTCACTCATTAAGTTCCATTCCATGGGGACAGGGAGCATGTGTGTCTTGTTCTCAATACCTGACACATAGTGGGCATCGAAGAGTACTTAAAGGAATACAGGCGGGAATAATTGATTTTCACAACTACCTTGGGGATCAGAAAAATCAAATGTAACTAATTTCCATTTTACAGATGGAGAAATGGAAACATTAAGATTTTAAGTTTGGGAGGCCGAGGCGGGCAGATCACAAAGTCAGGAGATCAAGACCATCCTGGCCAACATGGTGAAACCCTGTCTCTACTAAAAATAGAAAAAAATTAGCTGGGAGTGGCAGCTCTGTATCTGTAGATACAGTGGCAGCGCATCTGTAGTCCCAGCTACTGAGGAGGCTGAGGCAGAATTGATTGAACCCGGGAGGTGGTGGTTGCAGTGAGCCGAGATCCAGCCACTGTACTCCAGCTTGGTGACAGAGCGAGACTCCGTCTCAAAAAAAAAAAAAAAAAAAAAAAAAAAAAAGATTTTGGGCGGGGTCAGGTGCAGTGGCTCACGCCTGTAATCCCAACAATTTGGGAGACTGAGGTGGGTGGATCACTTAAGGTCAGGAGTTCGAGACCAGCCTGGCCAACATGGTGAAACCTTGTCTCTACTAAAAATATTAAAAAATTAGCCGGGAGTGGTGGCAAGTGCCTGTAATCCCAGCAACTTGGGAGGCTGAGGCAGAATTGCTTGAACCCGGGAGGCAGAGGTTGCAGTGAACTGAGATCGCGCCACTGCACTCCAGCCTAGGTCAGAGCAAGACTGTCTTTAAGAAAAAAAAAAAAGATTTTAGGTTACTGATTCAGGGTGACACAGGGTCAGTTGGTCAGTGAAGAGGTAAAAGTGAAATCCAATTCTCCCAATTTCTATTTTCTTTCAGTTGTATGACAGGTTAGGTGTAAAATCCTCTCCCCACCTGACATACACAATAGTACTGGCCATTTATCATCATCACCATCATGATGGTGGTGACTGACATTATATAATGTCAATCAGCACCATGAGATTGTGTGTTACACATGTCTACATTAGTTTTAGGAAAGTCTATCAGGAAAGACATCGAAATCCTACCATTATTATCACTGGGTATAGAGTCTCATGATGTTAATTCTTAAGTTCTTACCGATTTGTATTTTCTGTTTTTCCCCCAAGAATAAACATGTACTACCTGTGCTATCCAAAAATAATAGAGGGTGCAAAACAACCTCTAGTTTTTTTTTTTTTCCTTCTTTTTTTCTTTTTTTGAGACAGGGTCTTGCTCTGTCACCCAGGCTGGAGTGCAGGGGCACAATCTCGGCTCACTGCAACCTCCACCTCCCAGGTTCAAGCAATTCTTCTGAGTAGCTGGGATTACAGGTGCCCACCACCGTGTCCAGCTAATTTTTGTATTTTTAGTAAAGGCGGGCATAAGCCACCGTGCCTGGACAAGCCTCTAGTTTTCAACATGTTCTTTACATAGGGAATTAAACTTGCTTTTAGCCCAGCAATTTGAATATTAATCAGGTATGTTTGGAGGGGTAAGCCACAGGAAGGGAATCCTGGCAGAAATTGCTTATCTTCCAATCTGTACTTTTCTTCTTATATAATGGAATTTTTAGCTGGATACACAGTCACCCAGTTTCCCAGCCTCCCTTGCAGCCAGATATGGTCATAGATGGGAGTATAAGTGATGTATACAACATCCAGATTTTTTTTGGAGACAGGGTCTCACTTTGTCACCCAGGCTGGAGTACGGTGACAAGAACATGGCTCACTGCAGCCTCAGTCTCCTGGGCTCAAGCAATTCTACTGCCTTAGCCCCCCATGTAGCTGGGACTACAGGCACATACCACCATACCTGGGTTATTTTTGTAGAGACAAGGTTTTACCCTGTTGCCCAGGCTGGTCTCAAACTACTGAACTCAAGTGATCTGCCCACCTCAGCCTCCCAAAGTGCTGGGATTATAGGCATGAACAACCGTGCCTGGCCCAGATTGTTAACCTTAAAAAGGAGGAGAGTGTCTTCATCTTCTCCCTTTCTGCTGGAACACAGATGTGAGGGTGGGAGCTGAAGCAGCTATCTTAAGCAGTGAAATGGAAGCCATGTATCGAGGGTGGCAGCACCAAGAGAAGGAAACCAGGCCCCTGACATTACTGAACTGCTACTCAATTTTGGCATCAGTTTGTTACAGTTGTTTAACTCCTATCCTAAGTAATACCAGATCTAAACATTTAGCAGAACAGTGCTCTGACTTCCTAATGGAAAACAAATGTGTTCTTTGGAAAGAATGTACAACTGCATTAGCCAAGCTTTCTTTTGTTTATGGGCACAAGGACCCAATTCTACCTCAGTGATCAAGAATGAGTCCTTAATCCAGGGCATGTTATATAATATGGATGGTAAGGAAACTGCAGAAATTCACTTGGTATTTTCAGCAGATCATGAATGCTTGGGCACTTGGTTTCTGACTCTTTCTGCCCGATTCTAACCACCCCCTCCTCCTACAGACACAATTCAGAATTTGTGCATGTGGTGCAGAGTTTTGTGTAGGAGGGCTGCCTAAATGAGCCTTCTTGCCATCTGGCTTCTTGGGCACTGTGGAGAACTCAAGGCCACATCTGCCACTTAGTGCAAAATCAAATGTATTATTGAGAATTATAATGGTTCACGTATTAACACACAGAATAAGCTGACTGTGGATAAACCATAGGGCAGAAACTTCTTTTTTAAAAAGCAGCTTTAAACAACAAACATTTATTATCTCACAGTTTCTTTGGGTCAGGAATCTGGGGTACAGCTTAGCTAGGTGCTTGTAATTTAGGTTCTCTCACAAGGCTGTAGTCAAGGTACTGGGTTTCCACCTTTTCATCTGAAGGCTCTCCTGGGGGCGAATTCACCTCCATACCCATTCATGTGGCTATGGGAAGGTCTCAAGTCTTCTAGCAAGCAGTAACTTTTTTTTTCCTTTTCTTTTTTTTTTTTTTAAAAGACAGGGTCTTGCTCTGTCACCCACGCTGGAGTGCAGTGGCACAATCTCGGCTCACTGTAACCTCTGCCTCCTGGGATCAAGCAATCCTCCTGCCTCAGCCTCCCCAGTAGCTGGGACTACAGGTGCCCATCACTATGCCTGGCTTCTTTGTATTTTTTGTAGAGATGGGATTATAGGTGTGAGGCACTGTGCCTGACCAGCAGCAACTTTTTAATAGGAATTTCGAACTTTCTGGATTCTTAGGAACACAAAATGTACTTACCTTTTGAGTTGAGGTTGGTCACTGGCCAGAGGTTTCAGCCAGTGATTCTGGTCTGTGACCTTCTTGGGTCATGCTGAGCTCCCTTTATACTATATAGACAGAATATCACAATTTATACAGGAGTTGGCCTCCAGCCCTCTTAACCCAAGTACTTAGCAGCTCTCCTCTATTCATGGAAGTTTGCAACCCATCTAGACTACTTAAAGATTAAAATAATACCTGATTGAATCCTGCATTATATTTCAAAGTTTTGTCTGAGAATTCCCTCACAACTTCTGAGGTCATTCTCTGATACCATGGCCAAGGTACTTGATATTACTTCTTTTTCTCATTTTTCAAATGAGGAATCTGAAAAATCACACAGCAGCATCAGGATTTTTTTTTTTCTAAACTACTTGATATGTGAGTCTAAGGATTTAAACCTTCCTGTCTGAAGCCAAAGCCTATTTTGTTTCCAGGCCTCAGTAAACAGTTGGTCCAGAGGCTGGAAAAGTCATTTGACAGCATTCCAGCCCTGTCAGCATCTTCACTGAGTAGCTTTGTTATTTGCTATAAACAGTTGTAAATTTCCAGAACTGCAGGCACACCCATATTAAAGTGTTCATTACTAAAATGCCTCATAATGCCAAATGCAAATGAACAGTGATTTAGAGTCCCAGTGGAATTCTGTCCCTGGATCTCCTCCACTAGCACAGATAATTGCGAACTGACAAATTTTTCTTAAATGATATTTAGTCAGATCTCTCAAAGCTGACCCCTTCTATCATTTAATGGAACGTCTCAATTGTGGACGAAAGAATGGTTGATGCTGTGCTTTAAGCTACTTTTAAAATGTGAAACCTATTTTGCTAACGGAGAAACGACACTTTTTTAAAATAACAGGACTTCTCTAGGCCCCCAAGTTTTGCTGAAACTCAGGAAACACAAATGGACAACTCTCTAGTTATAGTTCTTCCTGTAAGTCTCAGAAACCATAGCTTCTGATTTAGTGCCCCACCGGAACTGCAGACCTTAAAACACAAAAATCCCACTGGGATGAAAGAGGCTCGTTTGTTTTCAAGTTGTGGCCCTTCCACCCCCTGGGTGGCTCCTCCCCCATGTCTGTGTCTGTGGCTTTGATTTATAATCTTCCACCTCCACAAGCCTTGGCATTTACTAGGATCCTATAAAGAGGTTAAGGTGTAAACCAGGAAGAAGCTTTTTTTTTTTTTTTTTTTTTTTTTTTTTTTTTTTTGAGACGGAGTCTCGCTCTGTCGCCCAGGCTGGAGTGCAGTGGCGCAATCTCGGCTCACTGCAAGCTCCGCCTCCCGGGTTCACGCCATTCTCCTGCCTCAGCCTCCCGAGTAGCTGGGACTACAGGCGCCCGCCCCTGCGCCCGGCTAATTTTTTCTATTTTTAGTAGCTTTTAAGGACAAGAGGGAGTTGGGGGTAGGGGCTGGGGTAAGAAGAGAGAGTTAAGGAGAGGAAAAGAAACTGTAAGAGACCACATGCGTAGTGTAAGTGAATAAGCACACGGGCAGGCAAGGCCCTGGCTGATTGAAGGACTGCTGAATGTGGTTTTGCCCGCCAAGGCAGTGCCTTTGGTTCTGTGATACAGCTTCCGGTGGGAGAGCTCCTTGCCCAATGCACTGTAATCAGGATAGCCAGTGTGGAACCCCCTCCTGCTTTGTCAAGGTTTTTTTTTTTTTTTTTTTTTTTTTTTTTTTTTTTTTTTTGAGACGGAGTCTCGCTCTGTTGCCCAGGCTGGAGTGCAGTGGCCAGATCTCGGCTCACTGTAAGTTCCGCCTCCCGGGTTTACGCCATTCTCCTGCCTCTGCCTCCTGAGTAGCTGGGACTACAGGCGCCCGCCACCTCCCCCGGCTAGTTTTTTGTATTTTTTTTAGTAGAGACGGGGTTTCACCGTGTTAGCCAGGATGGTCTCCATCTCCTGACCTCGTGATCCGCCCTTCTCGGCCTCCCAAAGTGCTGAGATTACAGGCTTGAGCCACTGCGCCCGGCCTCAAGGTTTTTTATATGCTTGCACAGCCAGCTCTGTGTTCCCAGCTGTAAGGCCTGGGATTTGCAGTTTATCCCCTGGGGGATAAATAATAGGAGCTGCAATCTTCTGCCAGAAAAGAACTTGCTTCACCAGCTTGGAGGCTCAGTTGATGATGAATGCAAAAAGTTTTCTGGAAAACAAAATGAGATACCCAATGGGCCAACCTTTGAAAACTGTGAGGTGCCAAGTTAATGTGAGTCATCACAGTTCTAATAATTATCAGGGCTAGGTAGGTGGGTTTTCTTGAAAAGGAGGAAGCCTCAGAACTTATGGCTTAGTGCCTAAAGGGAGCTTCACGATATTCCTTGCAGGAATTTCTGGAGACACACAACTCAAAATTTTCCCTTTGGAGTTTCTGATGCAGTGTTGAAGCCACAGGTTCTAGAGACAGACTTGGGTTGGAAGTCTGGCTCTGCCACGTACCTGTATGAACTAGGAAAATTCTCCCCTCGGGAAAGTGGGAATACTCTGTTACTGGATGTGGTTGTGAAAGAATTAATGTATGTAAAATGCTTAGCATAGGGTATAAGCATTAATAGAGGCACAATACATGGTTACCTGTATCATGTACCTCTCATGAGAAAATTGGTCTGGTTTAGCACTGAGGCAATGGAAGGGGAGACAACACTGTGACATGTCTAATATAAAGCACACAAGAAAAATAAGCAATGGTGACATTTATTATATACAGGCCCAACCAAAGATTCCAGGGACTTGGGGTGAGAAGCACCCAATGCTTTCCTCAAGCAACTGGGTTCTTGGAGAGCCCAAGAAGTACTGGTATTAAGTACCAAAGTCTATGTCAGTGCAGGAAAAGAACTATAGATGGTCAGGTAGACTATGTGGAGAGAAGGTATCTCTTGGAATGTGTCTGAGGAAGTAAATTTTAGCTGTACAGCCTATGCAATGCTGAAAATGGGTGAGAATGGATGAGAGCAGGATTCTATAACCTACTATTCTCATTGTCAGTAATGAGTCACAAAAGTCATATAGTGAATATATGAAACACATAGTATAATTATGCTGCTCATTTGCACACGGGTAACACAAATCTTGTCCACAGTCTGTTTCGAAGCTACAATCCAAAAAAATGGCCTTCAAGGCTTCTGCCTCAAACAACAGAAAGTCAAATCCAAATACAAATTTTTATACTGAAGTATTATTTTCTATCATTCTTCATCTTGTTTTCTAACCATTTAGCTTGAACATAAATATAAATATTTGTTGTCAGTGTGCAATTATATGCACTGTGAAGGATGCAAAGGAATTTAACATGTTCCTAGACTTCATAATTGGCATCAATTGACTCAGCAAAAGGGAACTAAAGATGAGTAGCAAACCTAGGCCTTCATTCTTTACTTTTTGGTTCCTCTTTAACATTTTCTACTTTCCTACTAGCAGATTCTGACATCTGAGTCAAGATTACTTGTCTTTAATCATATTAGTACTGACTCGATCTATTTATATGTAAGAGCAGCTAGCACTAATCGAGCTTCTACTATGTGCCAGGCGTTCATGTCACAAGCATAGACCATTCAGTTCTCAGAACCCTATTTAGTATTTTTTATCGTTCTCATTTTACAGATGAGAAAATTGAAGCCTATAGATTAAAGAACTACTGTAAGGTCACAGCCTAATGTCTCATGGCTAGGAAATAACATGTAGATGCAAAGAGGGGAGGTGCACTGAGATTTACATTTCTTCTAGCTGCTTGGAGTATTATCAGCTATGCTATGTTATTTTAAGATAATGCACTAGAGGGCGCTAAATACACAAGCTTTAACTGTTTTGATAATACAGTTCCCACAGTGGTAAAAGATATATAATTGGTAATAGATGCAAGCCAAAAAGGCCCTCCCAAAGAATATGATGAAATTTATGATAACTGAGCTGTATTTCTGTCCCCTCAATTAAAAAAACACCTCATTTTATATTGAGCAATATTTATATTTTGTCTGTAACTTCATATTGATTGCTATTCAAAGTACCTTTCAGTTAGAAGTTTAATTTTGCCTTGTTCTGCCTGCTGAATGACAAAGGGAAAGGGTAGCCTGGATGAAAATAAATTTTAAAAAATTGCACTGAGATACACTGTATCTTTTAACTTTTATTTAGCAAAGTTAAACATACATATATTTTGAAAGAGAAAAAGGAACTCACCCAACCCTCATATCCAAGAGCTTAAAATCAAAGGAACTCAAGACCCATCCTCAACTTCAAATGCCAGTCATTATTTTAGAGGTAACTCAGATTTCTAAGTAATGCTTCTGTTTCTCGATTTATCAAATACACATTATGTATTTTGTTTTCCTACATGAGAATTGAGTAGTTAATAGAATACCCATCTCTTATCAGTAACAAAGATTTACAAAATAACTTTTGTTTTTCATAATTACAAAAGCAATACATTATCATTGCAGAACATGTTTTTTTTTTAAAAAAAAGACAAAAAGTAACAAAACTCTCCATTATCCCAATAGGCAGAGGAAGTTATTACCATTTTAATGCATATCCTTAACATATACATGTAAAAGGTACATATACACATAAAAATATGTTTAACAGAAATTACTTTGTACACAATATTTGATTGAACTATATATGATCTTTGTCTTCTTTCATTTTCATTTTATTGTAGTATAATTTACATAAAATGCATAAATCTTAAACCTATAAATTTTTACATTATATAGAAATGTATAGTTATATACTCCATGCTCCCTCCCAATCAATGCTGCCTCAAAACGAACTGCTCTTCTAATTTTAGAGCTTAACTCTTCTCATCTCTATCACCACAGATTAGTTGTATTTTTAAGCTTCATGTAAAATTTTCCATGTCAACTTTGAAAACATGACAGTTAAAGTTCTAAGGAATCTCCAGTTCTCCAACTGGTGTGGGAATAAGATAATTTGACTCCACTGTGAATTGTGGTTACTGATGGTATCACTGAGTCTGTTACGGGCCAACGAGAAACAGTCTGAAGGGCCAAGAATTTATGGCCCTGTAGGGATTGCAGAAAGAAACCAAACCCAAGTTCACAATTCAGCCTGGAAGGAGAAAGTTCTATTACTCAGTATCTCAAGACTAAGCGGATCATAAATGGTGTCACAAGTTTGCAGTTTTTTCCCTGTGGAAGATAATAATCTTTTGTATGCTTAATTCGTTATCATCGCCTTATAAATTATCACCAGCACAGATAACTACCACGGTCATCAGTGCAACTTAAAACAACAGAACTAGCATTTCTCACTTGCTGTTTTTTAAAGACACCTCCCATCATCTGCACCTGGTCCCCAAACCAGCTGTCCATGAGCAATGACGAATTAAAACGGGGGTGGGGGAGAAGGGGTGTAGGGCCCAAGAGTTGGGGAGCATTATGGCTTGCTGTCAAGTGGCAGCCTAAGATGTACTTGGGAAGATGTTTCATATCCATTTTCCCTGTGAAATTAAAATTGTGATGCTACCAAACCTTTGCTTGTCCACCATCCTTAAGAGAATACTCATTCAGTACAAAACCTTGCAAAAAGGAATGAGCCAATTTGAATAAAACCGAAAACTTCTTAGGAATTAGCAGCCCGAAAGGCTGCTTCAGAGATGGGAAACATATTGAGGAGTTCTCAAACAGCTGCTCTCTGATTACAGGTGGGAAAAGGTCATTCCCATGCCTTCTCCCACGGGCACAGAGAATCAAAGGCACTTTCCATATTTAACACGACTAATATGTCATTGGGCAAAGAGATACTCAATACATCTCCATAGCTTTTCCTTACTTTTACTTAACCTTTATGTCGGATACTTAATGCCTAGTACTGTTCTAAGCGCTTTGCATGCATCATCTCATCAACCTAATAAAGCAGCTCGGATAGATTAACTTTTAAAATCTGGATACAGCTGGGTAAGGTGGCAGAAAAGTTGGAATTCAAATAAAAGCCAGTCCTACAGCAGGGCCATTATTGCCTCCCCTAGCTTGATCACGAAAAATGAGTGGTTCTTCCCTCTGGGCACACAGGACAATGGACATGCGGGCGGCTGTCAGGATTTACCGAAGATGGCCGCTGCGCTGGGCTTGGAGTGTGAGCTGACGGTGTCCCAGGCAAAAAAGTCGAGTGGCAGCCGAATGCTTTTTTGGAGGCCAAGAGAGGAGAAAAGGGTTAAACGGAAACGGGCAGTCAAGAGCAAGGGCAAGAATAGGAGAAAAGGAAAGCCCTGACTCCCCTAGCCGCAGAAAGCGCTGGGCGGAAGTGAGCTGGCCTAGAAAGCGCCCTGCGTGGAGGTAGGCCCGCGCGGCGGAAGTGCGTTTCTGAGGCTCCTCCTGTAGGCTGCGGAGGAGGGACTGAGCTTGCGCGCGGGCCAGCTGTCCTCTCTTCTGATCCCGAAGACAGGATCGGATTATGGTTTGTTGCCGGTTAGCGCGGCCCTGGGGGTTTCCGGTCCCTGGAGACGAGTCGCACCCCTGCAGTTTACTGGGCGCTCTTCTGTAACCCGCTTTCCGACCCCGCCCGGGGTATTAAGACCCGGGCAGATAAGGCCCCTCTGTCCCTCCTAGCGGCCGTCTCTCCTAGGCTGGAGGGCGGCGCCCCATATGACGCAGAAGGCGGCTAGGGATACGCCCTGTACCATGCCCGCCAGTCTGGATGCCCTAACGCCAGGCCCCGACTCGCTCTGGCCAGCGGGCATGCGGCGAGTTTGCCCCCGCAGCGCAGCCGCCCACAACTCGCTCTTCCAGAGGAGGAGCTTACGTTCGGACTTGCTTGGTAGTTTACTAGGGCAAAGTACCACCACACCCCGAGCAAGCAAACCTCAGGGAAGGGGCTCCTTCTGTGTAAAGTGATCGGCAGGCCTTGCAGTGGATCTTCGGTATCCATGGTTATATACCAATCATTATCTTGTCTACCTTATTTGGACTGTGCAGAACGAGATGCCAATAATATATCACATCCACAGAAGGTAAAACTGAGATACATATAACCTCTTTCTCTTAATTAAATTGACTTCAAAGGGGGCTCTCAGGGTTTCTTACTAAAGAAACATGCCTCCCCGTGGGTTTTCATCCGAGTCACTTATAAGTGAGCTAGTTTCTCCAACACCAATTGAGCTGGAAACTAGAATAACTGAAACACAACATATTCCCGTCCTTAACAGGGTGCTGAAATAAGTTACCAGCCTCATTACTTACCAGCCTTCTCTCAGAACTCTAACACCCCTTACAAGGGATTTCTAACTAGGAGTCCGTAGATAAAATTTAGAATGTGTGAGCATTATGTAATACACATGTAAAACATTGAGATGGGATCCACGGGCTTTTTGGGGCTGTCAAAAGGCCCACGGCACAAAAATAGTTAATCTGTATATTTGAGGGAAGAAAGAAGCATCTCTGGAAGTAACTCTTATTAAGCTCTAAGCTCATTCAGGCTTAATTTCTGGGAACTTTTAACAAATGAAGCTTATGGTCCTAGCCAGTAAGAACGACTGCTCACTCCAGAAATCATACTGAGATGTTGCCTTTCCCTATTTTCCACTCTCTACTGGCGCTCAGATGGTTGGTTCTTAGTTATACTTTGGTTTCATAAAATCATCATCAGAAAATGGAGACTTTTCATCAATCACGTCTTAATCTATACTTTGGGGGTGTTTAAAAGATATATTCCTTCTGCACAAAGAACCTGGTTTTTCCATGTCTCTAAAGACTCCTTTCCAGCTATGACTAGGGTTCACAGGATGCTAATGTAATAGCCCATCAACAGTCATTTGAGAGTACCATGTTTGTTTATACTGAACCCACCATGCAGATACTTTACTTAGAAATTTTGATAATTGCTAATCCTTTTCTCATTTTTAACTCATTGGCCAGGTGAATTCTCAGCCCCCGCCCCCCCAAATTCTCCTACCTCCAACAATTAAACATCTTCATATATATATATATAGTTACCTTTAATCATGTAATTCAACAGGAATAGAGAGGACGGGGACTATGAAATCTCGGCTGTGGTGCAATTATGTCTGCAGCTCAAAATAGATGTTTCTTTTCTCCCTCTCTTGCTAGGATTGCACTGTAAATTCAAAGCTCTTTAAAAATCATTGCTCAAATATGCCCCCCTTTATCACTGTTCATGTTAACATCTGCATTCCTAAAAGGCTTTTAAAAATTAAAATACTAATCTGCTCCATACATAAATGAGGCTAACATTACACCATTTAAAAAAGGTGGGAACATTGTCTTCACTGCAATTTCAGCATCTCAAAACATCTTTTCATTACAGTTACCTTTTCAAAATGTAGGACTGATTCGATGTTGACTTGGTACATTGTCCAGAATCTACAGTAATTCTGATGCAGATTGACTCAATGTCCATATTTTAAGAACCACTGGTTTAATGATGATTCCACTGGTTGGAATCATCTCTTTGGCTGGTCCCAGGATACACTGAAGGCAATAGGTTGTGTAGAATCAGATGGAAGATACTTATGGAGGCATGAGAGTCACCAAGTGAACCTTTTATGCAAAAGTGCAAATTTGATTTGGAATTTTCAAAGTTCTATTTATTACAAAAAAAAAAAAGGAATCCAGCCAAATGAAATGTGCTGGATGGAAAATTGTCTTTCCATAGAAAAACCTGTTTCACAAGTGCTTTGTTATTTGAATATTTAACGTATTCGTATTTCAAGTTTATTAAACCAGTTTAAATGCTCCTCCACCTACTTATGATTAAAACTTTCAACTCTTTATTACCTTGGTTAATGTTGACTAAGGACCTCCATGTTGAGGGAAAAGTGCTGGGATTAAGCAAATTGAACCTCTGCAGGCCCAGACAGGACCCTAATCAAGATATAAGAGGCCAGGTGTGGTGGCTCACACCCATAATCCCAGTTTTGGGTAGCCAAGGTGGAAGAATCGCTGGAGCCCAGGGATGTTGAGGCTGCAATGAGCCTTTATCATGCCACTGTACTCCAGCCTGAGCAACAAAACGAGACCTTGTCTTAAAAGAAAAAACAAAGACCCTGAACTGTAGTCACACTTTCCTAAATACCTAGTAAAATTAGCCGGTTAAATATAGTAAGATGTTCCCCAAAGATTTAAGGCAGATGCTGTTTTATATATATGGCTATGTCCCTCTGTGACACGAAGTTACAGGGTTCTTTTTACCAGTAGTCCTGTACCCAGTGGGACCTTGCAAATCAGTGTCATATGGTAAAGAACAGAATCTGATCACATTTCCTACTTCCTAAGCAAGTATCAGAATATACTTGCTAAGCTTGTATACTGCCCTCAACTGCTATATTTGTTTTCTTTTCTTCTTTTTTTTTTTTTGTGATAGTGGCGTCAAATGCTAAGTTGTTCTGCATAAGAAGAATTACAAAGACTAGGCAGCTGACAGTGAGAAACAAAAGCTGAGGAAGAAACAATACTGCCTACTTAAATTGTTAAGGTAGGTCTTTTTTTTTTTCTCTTAAATCACACAACCAAAAAGCTTAGGTGATAACTGCAAAGGATTTTGTTGGGGGGAAAAAAAGGGAGGAGTACTTTTGCAATTTAAACGTCCTCTGTAATTTCTTCTGTAAAATCATTAATAAAATAAACATTACTCATTAGTGCCTCATGAAGTTCTCCTTTTGGGGAATGTGATTAAACACGCTTTATTTTAAATTTTGGCATAGGAGTCAAAAGCTGCCCAAGGAGGGCAGCTACCTATGGGGTGTGCATACATTCATGACCAATATTTAAGTCCAATATAGCTTTGATAATTGTTCTATAAAATGTTTATGCCTCACTGAAGAGTCTGTCCTTTTAAAAGAAAATCTTTACATTTATTGTATCCAGTTGCCTTTATTAGTAATCCGCCAAGTAAAAAAAGTATTCATAGTAATTAGTGACTCCATTGCATTAGAACTGTAACTTGGTGCCATTTTTGAAGACTGTTTTCCCAACAAGGAGGCATTAACATTTATCCAATTACTTTACTCTCTTTGAATAGCAAGCCTGACGTAGGCCTCAGCTCACAGTTTACTTACCTGATTAGCTTCCATTTCTCTTTAAGGATATTAACTATGTGACACTTCTAGTTGGCACAACCAACTACCTAGCACCAGTACGTGAGATTATGTAAAAATCCTACCAGATTATGTACTAAAATAAAGTCAACATGTCTATTTTCTGGTTGCGTGTGATTTATCTTTTCTTTCTATGTCACTAAGATATGGGTAAGAGCCCTAAACTCCAAACATTTTTACATGTTAATATAAATTTAATGGTGGCATATTATTCCATCTACTGGCTGGGACATGGTATATATAATTATTTGCCTATTAATCGTTTCTGAATATTTGTATTCTGACTCTTAGCTAAGCTGGCTTCCCTCTTTTCTAAGTACTGACTGAACTGAACCTTTGATGACTAGCAAGGTCTCTGGCTTCCAAGTGCAATTTGAGCACTATTTATTTTTAGAAGTCTTAAGTCCAAACTATTTCCTTTAATTGCTCTTGTCCAGAATACACAACCTTTTTCTATATAGGGCCACATAAGAAATACTTTAGACTTTGCAAGCCAGTCTCCCTCACATATTCCTCTCCTTTTCCCCTTTTAAACTCTTTAAAGTCAAACAACAAAAAAACCTGAAAAACTAGAAGTTTTAAGTTTACTGCCACATGGGTACAATCATATACTTACGTCGGTAATTTTATAGTTTTAAATGTAACATCTCACGTTTCAAGTATCTCCTAAAACCTGCCATTGTAATTCTAGTTGCTAACACAATGGACATTATGACTTTATGAAAATATTCCTGTAGAATTAAAAATAACACTTGAAAAAAATTAAGGTTGTTTCTCAAATAGCTTACTTGGTTAAAGTCTACTTAAGGAGCAAGCTACAAGTCCAAATAATCTTTGCTGTTTGCCACCTACCTAACCAATTCCTCATTTTACTCATGTTTTGTGAGACAGAATCAACTCAGGATATTGTCTTCAGTTCTAGGGACCCAGAGGAAAAGAGCTGACCGAAGATGCAATAAACGGCCCCAATATACTGTGGCTATTTAAACAGAAATCAATCAGCAAACTAATGGGTGCATAGTAGGGAGAGGGGTTAGGCAACACTGGACACCTTAGAGCAGTGGTTCCCAACCTTTTTGGCACCAGGGACCCATTTTGTGGAAGACAATTTTTCAACGGACAGGGCAGGGGATGGTTTCGGTATGAGACTCTTCCACCTCAGATTATCAGGCGTTAGATTCTCACAAGGAGAGCACAACCTAGATCCCACACATGTGCAGTTCACAATTGGGTTCTCACACCTATGATAATCTAATGTGGCCACTGATCTGACAGGAGGCTGAGCTCAGGTATGATGTTCACTGGCCTACTGCTCACCGCCTGCTGGTGTGGCTGGTCAGGGGCCGGGATTGGGGACCTCTATCTTGGAGGGTTTTAGGCGAATCCTAAATAGTATGTCTCCACTAATTACTTGCTTAACGTAGCAAGACTGGTATTTGTGACAGCCCATAGACACATCTGCTTTCTTAAGATGTATAATGTTTCACAGGAATTTTAATGGGGTGTTCTTGTTCATGTATTTGGCACTTGTGTAAACTTTGGTCCTAGGAATAGAGAGATACGAGTCTCCAGGGACAGCAAAAACAATCGAATGGCAAACAAAGAAGGGAGGCCGTATTTTCTTTAACACCCTTAATTCCACCCTTATCTCTGCTCTTGGGTGCTTACATAGCACATTATTTGTAACTGTAGTCACTCTAAATTATCCCTTACTGCCTCTTTGATGAGGAAGAATGATTAACACAATGGAATGTTGGAAGGTTTAAAGTCTATACCTCATTTGTCCTGGTATCCTTGAATTTACTAGTCAGGAGGAGTTAAAATATAGACATCTTTAAAAAAAATCTCTCCCCTTTTCACTTCACGTTATTTTATCCATATACTCATAAGTGCAACTGCATTTTCTTTTGCCTTAATAGTTACAGAATCCCACAGGGAATGGTCATGGGCTATTCTGGTTTTCAATCTGGGGAAACCCTATACTTTAACTTGAATAAAACAATAAAGTCCTCCAAACTAATATGTGATTTCTGCCCAGAGCTCCAAAAGTCCAAGTAAAGAAATTCAATGAAGTGAGGGTAACACAGGGAGTAAACATGACTTTCAAGGTAGCCAAATGCCCCATTATCTAAATAATGACGCCCGCCCATCAATGAACAAACAAGATTCCCACTGTCCCCATCTACTATCCAGTGAAACAGCCAATTTGACAACTTGTGCAGGGAAAGACTCTGTTTAGCTTATACCTTGAACCTAAGGGAAATTAAATTGCACATTTTCTGTTCCTGGCTAATCTTCTGAATAATGTACTGAACACGGTAGGAGTTAGTAATAAAAAAATACCTGTCTGCAGTCTCAGAAACAATCACACACAAAACATCTGTTTATTTCCAGAGTGATGAAAGACTAGAACTTTTGGTCTCATGTATTTACTATATTGTTTCATACATTTATCTATATGCTTTGGCTGTATAAACTTGTTGAAATAGTTTGTGGCTCTTTATATTTAGCTTTTATAAATAATTGAAAACCTAATGAATGCTTATTTAATAACCAATCTAAACCTGGGACCTCAAACATAGGGTGTCAAGTAATCTGGTTGTCTAATAAATAAGCATGTTGTCATCTTTCAGGCTGAGGGCACATCAACCAAGCTAAAAGACGTGTGTAAAAAAAAACCAAACCAAATCAAAACAAAACAAAAACATCTACCGAACCAGCATATAATATCCAAGGTTAACTATATAGAAAGTCTAATAACATTCAGAAGGTGCTTGATGAATACACCAAACACATGTGGAATTAAACGAAAATTATTTACTGGCATTAGGACTGAATTTTTAATGTCAAATTTAAAAAATAGCCCATTAAAGTCCCAACTCATGACATCTAAGTATCTGAAGATACACAACTATTCTTTTTTCTTTTTTTGAGACAGAGTCTTACTGTGTCACCCAGGGTGGAGTGCAGTGGCATAATCTCGGCCCACTGCAACCTCTGCCCACCGTATTAAAGCAATTTTCGTGCCTCAGCCTCCTGAGTAGCTGCGATTACAGGTGTGTGCCACCACACCCGGCTAATTCTTATACTTTTAGTAGAGACAGGGTTTTACCATGTTGGCCACACTGGTCTCCTGACCTCAGGTGCTCCACCTGTCTCAGCATTCCAAAGTGCTGGGATTACAGGCCTGAGCCACCATACTGAGCAAGATCTGCTATTCTTTTAAGTTAGTAGTATTAAATTAAGTGATGCTTCTACTCTTGAGTTGTACTTCAGGATCTAAAGTTATTGGTTTGACCTTTAGGGAAAACAGTAACCATAATAAAAAGATCACAATGTCTAAACATCTTGCAGTAATTCATTGTAAAAGCAGTAGGAGGAACTCTTACTATGCTTAAAATAACAGTTGATAGCCCCCTCCACCTTTTGAAAAGATGCTTATGGCTGGGCGTGGTGGCTCACGCCTGTAATCCCAGCACTTTGAGAAGCCGAGGTGGGCAGATCACCTGAGGTCAGGAGTTCAAGATCAGCTTAGCCAACATACTGAAACCCTATCTCTACTAAAAATTCAAAGTTAGCCGGGTGTGGTGACACAAGCCTGTAATCCCAGCTACTTGGGAAGCTGAGGCAGGAGAAATGCTTGAAATCGGGAGGCAAAGACTGCAGTGAGCCAAGATCTTGCCAGTGCATTCCAGCCTGGGTGACAGAGCAAGACTTTGTCTCAAAAATAATAATAAAAAAAAGATGCTTATATTAGGTGGGGTGGGGGAAGGAGGGATGTATAGAAGTTGGTTAAGTGGTACAAAAGTAAAGTCAGAAGGAGTAAGTTCTACTATTTTACAGTACAGTAGGAAAATTATAGTTAATAATTCATATTGTATATTTCAAAATAGCCAGAAGATTTGTAATGTTCCCAACACAAAGATAAATGTTTGAGGTGACAGCTATTCCAACTACCCTGATTTGACCATTACACGTTACACAATTATGAAAATATCACATGTGCCCCTAAAATATGCACAAATATTATCTATATCAATAAAAAGAAAGAAGTAAAGTGAGAAATAAAGCCTTCTCCCTCTCAACAAATCTTTTTTTTTTTTTTTTTTTTTTTTTTTTTGAGACGGAGTCTTGCTCTGTCACCCAGGCTGGAGTGCAGTGGCCGGATCTCAGCCCACTGCAAGCTCCGCCTCCCGGGTTTACGCCATTCTCCTGCCTCAGCCTCCCGAGTAGCTGGGACTACAGGCGCCCGCCACCTCGCCCGGCTATTTTTTTGTATTTTTTTAGTAGAGACGGGGTTTCACCGTGTTAGCCGGGATCGTCTCTCGATCTCCTGACCTCGTGATCCGCCCATCTCGGCCTCCCAAAGGGCTGGGATTACAGGCTTGAGCCACCGCGCCCGGCCCCTCTCAACAAATCTTAAACACTCCTAAGAAGAGATAGTTTCCGGGCTAACAAGACTTTACCTGTTTGACAAAAAAAGTTTAGTTCATCAGAATATTCCAATTTTCTTTAAAAGAAAAATCCTCTTTCAGTGGTAGGTAGCTAAGACAAACTCCTAGAGTTCTGTAATTTGGTCACTTTTTTGTCTTTTTTGTTTAGGATTTAATGTTTGAAAAACACTTCTGCTAGAAAGGTTCTACTTTTGACTTCTTAAAAGAAGACTGGCCTTAAAGTTTATGCCATAAACAGAAAAGCTAAAATAGGTATTAGACAGTATAACTGAGTTTACTCATAGCTAGGCTTCAAAGTGCCTGACTTCAAGGTGACTTGGAAATTTACTTTGTGTCTGCCCTTCATTTACAAAAATAAAGAAGCCAAGGAGCTGGTTTATTTCAATCTTTAGGCAACTCCTCTAGGCCAATGATTTTACAATCTAACATTCATTTACTATTCTAAGAATTATGGATATTATATATTATAATTAATAAGGGTCAAATTTCTTTGAATGTGAAATTTTAAATAGAGGTGACCCTTGAACAATATGGGTTTAAAATGTGCACGTCCACTTACACACAAATTTTCTTCTGCCTCTGCCACCCCTGAGGAAAGACCCCTCTCCTCTTCCTCAGCCTACTCAACGAGATTGAACACCTTTATGATCCACTCCTACTTAATGAACAGTAAATATATTTTTTCTTCCTCATAATTGCAACCTTTGCTTCCCAGGTTCAAGTAATTCTCCTGCCTCAGCCTCCCAAGTAGCTGAGATTACAGGCGCCAACCATTATGCCTGGCTAATTTTTATGTATTTTTAGTAGAAACGGGGTTTCACCACGTTAGCTAGGCTGGTCTCAAACTCAACAGGACCACAACCTGTCACCCAGGCTAGAGTGCAGTGGTGCAATCATAGCTCACTGCAGCCTTAAACTCCTGGGTTCAAGCAATCCTCCTGCCTCAGCCTCCTGAGTAGCTAGGACTACAGGCATGCACAACCATGCCTGGTTTGTAGAGACAGGGTCTCACTTTGTTGCCCAGGGTGGTCTTGAACTCCTGAGCTCAAATGATCCTCCCGCCTTGGCCTCCCAAAGTACAGGGATTACTAGCCACGAGTCACCATACCCAGCCCATTTGATTTGATCTAGTTACTTTATTGTAATAAGACAGTATATAATACATTTAACATACAGAATATATGTTAATTGACTATGTTTATTGGTAAGGCTGACAGTCAACAGTAGGCTATTAGCAGTTAGGTCTGGTTTTTGGGGAGTGAAAAGTTATATGTGAATTTGACTGCATGGGAGGTGCGTCAGAGACCAACCCCTGAGTAGTTAAGAGTCAACTGTATATGCTTGCAGTTACCACAAAAGGAAACTGATCCAGGATACTTTATTTTTAAAGCTGAGAATGAATCATGATACCAAAATTAGAGAAGTATTAGTGTTGAAGCTTTAAATAAGTTTTACTAAGAAAAATTAACACATGTTCCCAGAGCCAATCCTAAATATCACCCATTATGAGTGCTAAAGATTGAGGGCGAGTTCAGTGGAATTTAAATTTTCATAGCAACCTGCAGCAAACATCAACTTAATTTGTCCTGAAGTCTATGTTAAATGCACACCTGCATCCCAGAAAGGAGGCCTTCTCATTCCCAGGTAATCAGAGTCACTTCAAAGATAACTTTTGAATTACAGAAGAAATGGCTCATGGCAATAGTACCTCCAAACTTCTCAGGTTGGATGTCTAATATTACAGTAACACTCCCCTAAAAAGAAATGAAAATATAATGTCTTTGCACTATTGCTTTCCATAGTTTCCATTTTAGAGAAGCAATTCGTTCCATATACCAAAGTGTTATCAATGCAGCATTTGCAAATTAAATACCTGGGAATGAGGGGTTTGTCAAAAATGCAGATTTTTATAATAGTGCAGCATATGGTTCTTCAAAAATTGCTACACTGTAAGAAAATTACGAATGATGATATCTAACATCTTGTTTCCGGGACCTGTGGGTAAGAAGTCTAAGAGTATTTTAGTAAGTTTCAAAAATGATTATGGTGATCAAACTGGCTTGGGAACTACCAACTTGCAGCATTTTAATATGCCCCTAGTAGGGAAACTCATACTTTATGTAGTACCTACAACTACCACTTTGGAAATCTGTTGGTATCTATGTAACAGATTAAATCAACTTATTTACTGTTGCAAAACTTAGAAGTGACTTTTAACTTAGTGCCAAATCTTTCCAAAGAATACAAACTTGCTTGCGTTGTGGAAGGGATTAGTTAGCAGATTGATGGACTCAACTTTTTAAAAACAGGTATTAACATCATCTATTGTTTATTGTAAATCATTCAGAATCTCTGTGCAGACTGACATGTATTTTTTACCAGTGCCATTTTGGGCTGCAAATCTGTTTAGTTCCTATGAATGCTGCTGCAGGTCGGTAAGTGTTGATGTCTCTGCATCCATATTTGCAGGACAGTATCTATTCTTTTGAAATGAGATGCCAGAGAATCTACCTGAACTTTCATCCTGTAAACAGGGCCACTGAACTGTTAAGGAAAGTGAACTGTGGGAAAGTTCTCTCCTCTAAAGTTCCCTTGAAGTTAAAGCACCTTTACAGTTGCAACGGACACATGAGTACCAGGGTATGTTTCATGTGGGATTGCTAGTCTTTCAAGATAATTGTGCCTGACGAAACCTAAGAGGAATAGATGCCCAACTGTTTTCCTGGTATTATTTTTTCTTTACTAAGGATGGCTACGTTCTTGGACATTAACCATCATTAACTATAGAAATGCATCTCTAACCTTTCTTCTCTTTACAATCTAGGTTTAGGAGCTATTTTGCAGGTTTATACTTATACCAAAGAGAACAAACCCAATTAATTCAAAAGTTACTTAAGCACTTACTATGTCCTAGGTACTAATGCAGGCACTACCCGTTTAACAATAAACTGAATCCTTTTATCTGAGGGAGACAATGCAAGTTAGATATTCTGCTCTTCAGGGGCTAATATTCTAGTACTGGGGTCCCCAACACCCTCCACCACCCCACCACACAACAGGAGGTGAGCTGTGAACAAGCATTACCCACCCCCAAAGCTCTGTCTCCTGCCAGATCAGCTGTGGCATTAGACTCTCATAGGAATGTGAACCTTCACATGTGAGGGATCTATGAAGCTAACTCCTTATGAATCTAACTAATGCCCGATGACCTGAGATGGGCACTTTGTCTCAAAAATAAAAAATAAAAGATGCTTATATTAAGTGAGGTGGGAGAAGGAGGGAGGTATAGAAGTTGGTTAAGTGGTACAAAAGTAAAGTTAGCAGGAATAAATTCTACTATTTTACAGTAGTAGAATAAGGAGCGTGTACCCCTAAATATGCACATATATTATCTATATCAATGAAAAGAAAGAAGTAGAGTGTTACATTAAGTGGGGAGTTTAGAATCCCCTTATGAATCTAACTAATGCCCGATGACCTGAGATGGAACAGTTTTATCCCAAAATCAACACCACCCCCACACCCCATCCGTGGAAAAAACTGTCTTCCACAAACTGGTCCCTGGTGCCAAAAAGGTTGGAGACTGCTGTTCTAGTGGGTAAAGAGTCTATAAATAATGGTAATAAACTGCAGTTAAGCACTATAATAGAGCTAGGGTACATGGAATTACAAAAAATAATAGACCTACTGGAAAAAGATCAGAGAAGGCTACACAAACACTTGCATTCACAAAATAGACGGGGGTATTTTATGAAGAGATAATAGTACAGGTTGCATATCACTTATCTGAAATGCTTGAGACCAAAAGTGCTCTGGATTTTGGAATATTTCCACATATATGAGATAGGTATTTTGGGAGTGAGATGGAAGTCTAAACATAAATTCATTTATGTTTCATAAATGCTTCACCTTATGCACGCAGCCTGAAGTAAATTTATGCAATATTTTTAATATCTGTGCATGACACTAAGTTTTGACTGTGACCTATCACATAAGGTTGTGTGTGGAATTTTCCACCTGTGGCATCATGTTGGCAGTTTCGAATTTTGGAACATTGCAGATTTTGGATTTTCAGATTAGGGATGCTCAAACTGTAATAATATGGCTGGAAGCAAAAGCAGCAGCAACTGGGTATTTCTGATTGGAAAAAAAGGCAAGAGGCAGATTACGGGATCCATTAAAAGCTTTCAAGCAATATCAGATACACAAAATCACTTTGAAGGGTTAACAGATGGATTAGAAAAATTAAAAGCGAGGGTAAGCTAAGAGTTACTACATAGTTCTATACACAAACTCTTGTATTAGCAAATATTCAGAGTGAGTGACTGAGTACACTTTTCCAGGCCTGAATTAAAGTAGTGGCAGTGTGAGTAAAGACAAGGAGGGGACTATAGTTAGAACAGACATTAGGGACATAAGGAACATGGGTGTTAAAGAAATGAAGATGATTCCTAGGCTTCTGATAATCTGAGACCATACTGTTTTCAGTTTTTATCCCATTTTTAAGTTAGTATCTAAGCATTAGCCCATTCCCATTTTTTTGGTAACATATGCCTGCTGTAGAAAATCCATCTGTAAGCCTATAACCCAAAGAGAAACCATTCTATTTTATTTTCTTTACCTATTTCTATGGAAACATACACAATATACAGAAGTTCTATAAATTGTGACCTATATCTATATTTTCACCATTTTTTTGTAATACGTGATGCTTTGAAATAACTCTTTGGAAACAAATTTAATTGCTGTTTGTGGACATATCCTAATTTAAATTCGTCATAAATTCACGAGCCTTTTATACATTTTTGTATCCTTCTTTTTTTTTGTTTCTGAGATGGAGTCTCGCTCTGTCACCCAGGCTGGAGTGCAGTGGCACGATCTTGGCTCACTGCAAGCTCCGCCTCCCAGGTTCACACCATTCTCCTGCCTCAGCCTCCCAAGTAGCTGGGACTACAGACGCCCGCCACCACACCCAGCTAATTTTTTGTATTTTTAGTAGAGACGGGGTTTCACCGTGTTAGCCAGGATGGTCTCGAACTCCTGACCTCATGATCCGCCTGCCTCGGCCTCCCAAAGTGCTGGGATTACAGGTGTGAGCCACCGCGCCCGGCCCATTTTTGTATCCTCCTAAGACTAACTTGTCACAATTTAAAAGAATGCTGATGACTATTATAAATTTTTTTTTTTTTACAGCTGAGAAAAGTAGTTTCATTTAAAAAACTGATTAAAGGACTGTCTTTGAGTTATGCTTTCCATGTTGGTAAAATCAGACAGATGAGATACATGAATAATTCCAAAATAATATTCCAAAATGAATGTTGGATAACTTTTCATTATTGTATAGCAAAATGAGAATAAGAACAATGTGGCGAGGTTTTAAAAAGACAATTTTTAAATCATAAGATGATGTCCTTATTTGGTATTAAAAGATCCATTTTAGGCTGGGCACGGGGGCTGACACCTGTAATCCCAGCACTTTGGGAGGCAGCGGCAGGTGGATCACCTGAGGTCAGGAGTTAAAGAACAGCCTGGCCAATACGGTGAAACCCTGCTGTTGCTAAAAATAAAAAATTAGCCGGGCGTGGTGGTGGGCGCCTATAATCCCAGCTACTTGGGAGGCTGAGGCAAGAATTGCTTGCACTCGGAGGCAGAGGTTGCAGTGACCCGAGATCGCACCACTGCACTCCAGTCTGGGTGACACAGTGAGATTCTGTCTCAAAAAAAAAAAAAAAAAAAAAATCTATTTTAAAACTCAGTATCTAATTGAATGCTGCTATTGAGCGAACTTAAAACTGGCAACTATACTGGTTTCCACTCAATTCATTCAACAAATCCTCCAAGTCCAGGAATTTGATTGGCTCTAAAGCCCTTGGCAACCCTTTTTAGTTTGCTTCTCATATATACTGGATCTCTATAAAAACTCTACCAAAAACCCCACAAGAGTTTCATAATTATTTTGCTCTGCTGACTCATATCTTAGAGCTACATGGACATACATTATTTGGTCTCTCCTAAAACTTTGAGAAAGTTATCCTATTTGAATTTCAGGTATACACAATGTGAGTCTTTCCTCTCAACCATTTATTCTATATTATAAAGGATTCTGTGAGACACAAGACCTAGATTATGAAGCAAAGGGTTTTTTGATTCAGAAGGAATAAATCTAACCTGCTTGGTATGAATCTATCTAATCACTGGCTGCTATTATATAAGGGAGTTACTTAGGCACCTTGACAAAGATTATTATGATTAATAATTACCCTGTTCTTATAAGAATATTTCTCCCAACCAGTTCAAACCTTCTGGTATACAAAGACTCCCTTGATACATACTAACAATCTGAATGAATCCCTCCACCAAAACTAATTCCCCTAATGAAAGAGGCTGGTTTGCAGACCGGGCACGGTGGCTCACGCCTGTAATCCCAGCACTTTGGGAGGCCAAGGCGGGTGGATCACAAGGTCAGGAGATCGAGACCATCCTGGCTAACATGGTGAAACCCCATCTCTACTAAAAAATATAAAAAATTAGCCGGGCGTGGTGGCGGGCGCCTGTAGTCCCAGCTTCTTGGGAGGCTGAGGCAGGAGAATGGTGTGAACCTGGGAACCAGAGCTTGCAGTGAGCCGAGATTGCGCCACAGCACTCTAGCCTGGGCGACAGAGCAAGACTCTGTCTCAAAAAAAACCCCAACAAAACAAAAAAGAAAGACGCTGGTTTCCAAAGGGCATGTATAACCAAACTACTTTCAAATTTCATACCTTTAACTCCAAATGACCTGTGATGTCAAAACTCCTACTCCCTCAATCTAAAGAGGGTCTATACCCTACATTTACCTTCATCTGAACATTATAGAGCCCCAAGTTTTAAAAAAGTTAGCTGGTCTGGTTGCAATTATTGAGTTATAAAGTACCAAATTTTGGCCAGGTGCTATGGTTCACGCCTGTAATCCCAGCACTTTGGGAGGCCGAGGCAGGCAGATCACCTGAGGTCAGGAGTTCCAGACCAGCCTGGCCAACATGGTGAAACCCTGTCTCTACTAAAAATAAAAAATTATCCAGGTGTGGTGGCAGGCACCTGTAGTTACAGCTACTCGGGAGGCTGAGGTTGCTGTGAGCCGAGATTGCACCACTGTACTCCAGCCTAGGAGACAGAGTGAGACTCTGTTCCCCTCCCGCGCCCCCCCCCACCAAAATCTTATTCTTTTCACTATGAATTTTAAGGAACTAAATTAAAACTCCATATATGAATCCTTAATTCTCTTCTTCCCATCCTCATGTCTCACCCCACAACTTGATTTTGAAATCTGGCTCCTTCATTTTGCTTTATCAATTCATGTTTTAGAGTATTTTAATCTTCACACAAATTATACTTATTTCATCAAAATGTAAGGCAAGAAAAAACTTTATTTGCAAATATAAATGTTTTCGACAAACATCTGACTTGTTCCATTGTTTTAGAAACAAGTGTAAGACATAGCCCAAGTGACATTTTTTTTTTTTTTTTTGATCCACTATGACCAAGGCTGTTAGGAGAAAAAGGACTTCTACCTTAATTTTATGCATAGAAAACCAAATAGCCATTTCTTTTCCAGAAATGACCGATTTTACTGAGCACATATACAGGTAACTTAACCATGCATTTAAAGAGATTAATTTAAAAATACATGTTATGTTTTGATGTAGGCCTCTGATTAAACTACTCTGAATTTAGTCCTTACTTATCCTTGAAAATAATTTCATAGTTTCTAGTTATTTATTTATTTTTATATATATATATTTTTTTTTTTTTTTTTTGAGGCGGAGTTTCGCTCTGTCGCCCAGGCTGGAGTGCAGTGGCCGGATCTCAGCTCACTGCAAGCTCCGCCTCCCGGGTTTACGCCATTCTCCTGCCTCAGCCTCCCGAGTAGCTGGGACTACAGGCGCCCACCACCTCGCCCGGCTAGTTTTTTTTGTATTTTTTAGTAGAGACGGGGTTTCACCATGTTAGCCAGGATGGTCTCGATCTCCTGACCTCGTGATCCGCCCGTCTCGGCCTCCCAAAGTGCTGGGATTACAGGCTTGAGCCACCGCGCCCGGCCTATTTATATATTTTTTGAGAAAGGGTCTTGCTTTGTTACCCAGGCTGGAGTGTAATAGCAGGAACATGACTCACTGCAGCCTTGACCTCTGGCGCTTAAGAAATCCTTCCACTTCAGCCTCTGGAGTGGCTGGGACTACAGGCTTACGCCACTGCACCTGGCTAGTTTCTGTATTTTTGTAAAGACAGGGTCTCACCATGTTGCACAGGCTGGTTTTGAACTCTTAAGCTAAGCGATCCACCCGTCTTGGCCCCCGCCAAAGTGCTGGGATTTACAGACATAAGCCATTACACCTGGCCAACAGTTTCTATTTTACTGGCCACCCCCCACAAAAAAAAAAAAATTCAATTTGATTGGTTGTCAAAAAAGGTAGAGATACACAAAAATAGCTGTATCTCATGATCATTTTGATGGCATATAACTTCACCCTACAAACTTTTTCAATATGTTTTGTTTTGTTTTTAATTTCAGAGAAGGCTACTTGGACCTGAAGGTATGAATTAGGAAGTGGTCTACTACCAAAGTGCAATGAAGGCCAGTTTTCTTCATAGCTTAATATGAAAAACGTTTTAAAATGTCTCAGTTTCCCTATGCTAACCTCTGGTCACAGAGGCTTGAGGGCTTCCTATAGTACCAAAGTTTGACTTGCCAGTTACAAATAAAACTAATTCTTGCCCCCAGGGGTAAAGATAACAAATTCAGAACACTTTGACATACATCTATTAATATTTGCAGAAGGAGTATATATTGTTATATTAACATACACAAATTGCATAGTTGATCCAGAGGGAAGTCTGGAGAGTATAGGGATGGAAAAAAGGAGGATGGAGAAGAATGGGAACTGAAACTTAAGTGACTACTCTACGTTAAGGATTACCCGTAAGAGCAAGACACAGGATAAAATACTGAAAACAAAAAATAACTTAATGTAACCACTTGAGTGAACTGATTCATATGAATCCAATCTGATGAAAAAAAGATCAAAAAAATTTGATACCAAGGAAAATATAGTACCTATATCTGAGTTATCTCAGTTTATCTCAACTTCCTCATTGACAGAAAGATTGTCTCTCCTATCACTAAAAACTAATTTTTTTCTTTCTTTTTTAAAAGGGCTCAGGGGCGGCGGTGACCGCCCCACTCTGCCACGGAGTGGGAGAGGGCTGGACCCCAGAACCACTTTTGGCCACCCCCAGTCCACACGGCCACCCCGACCCCTGGGACAGTGGCTGCAGGGTCATGCCCTCAAACAACCACGCCTCAGCCATACTTGCCACGCTTTACAACCCCGTCCCAGACCAGGAACAAGCCACTAGTGGGGTTGGGGGAGGAGACTAGAACTAGAAAGGTGGGACACCGAGCGGAGGCGCCCCTGCAACCTCAGCCATCCCCAGCATGGCATCGTGTCCCTGAGCATCGCCAGCTTGGAAAGGCCTCGGATGGAGACTTGCTCTTTTGAACATGCTGCGGGCGCACAAGACATCTGCCACTTGCCCCGGAATCCCAGAGAGGGTGGGCATTCGCGGACCAGGGAAGGACACCCCCGGGGGTGTTGGGAGGGAGGAAGGAAGAGAGACGGATGGCAATGGAGACGCCAAGGGCAGACAATCCCTTGGGTCCAGGGTTGACTTTGAATAGATCACAGGGAGGCAGCTGCTCTGCCATGTATGAAACCACAACCTAAAAACTAATTTCTGTAAGAGACACCGTAAAGGTAAAAACAATGCAAGTGTTCAGCTGACAGTAAGTATAAATGGTACTCATTTTCATTCTTAGCTGGTTCTGACATTTAGTGATCCATAGAAAGTACATTCATGAAAATAACCAGTTTTAAGCACACAAACAATAAAAGTATATACACTTGATATAAAATGGCCATAAGTCAAGTATTTTCAAAATGTTTGATTTCAGAACCTTGATGGTTCTTTAAGATAGCATAAAAACAACCTTCAGACGAAAGGAATAAGCTAACATACCCAGCAACATATCTGATGACACCTTACATGCTCAAACAGGAGTTAGACATTTTTATCTTTTTAAAAAATGCACTCTGATAGCCTCGTGTGGTGGCTCATGCCTGTAATCTCAGTACTTTGGGAGGCCAAGGCAGGAGAACTGCTTCAGGCCAGCCTGGGCAACACAGCAAGACCCCATCTCTACAAAAATTCTTTTAAAAATTAGCCAGGCTTGGTGGCACATACCTTTCCTAGCTCCTGGAGAGGATGAGGGTAGAGGATGGCTTGAACCCAGGAGTTCTATGTTACAATGAGCTATGACTGCCCTGCCACTGAAAACTCTAGCCTGGGCCACAGAGTGAGATACTGTTTCTAGAACAAAAGCAAAAAAGCACTGTGAAATTTATGAAAATTTATGTTTTAATTTTGAGTGTTATATTTTAGTGACAGGCTTCTTTCGTAAAGTAGAACTACCATGTTAAGTACGAACAAAGCTGATAAAATGATGAGAGATGTCGATACACATTTTGCAACGTAAAAGCCACTAAATCAAATGTTTGCTTTTTGATTTCAAGGGTGATGGAGGTAAAGTGATCAGAATGTATAATATGGACATTTGCCCAGGCAAAAAATGTTATTAAAGCAAAACATGAACTACCCATACATGGAAAAGAAAGAGCAGAAAAAGACAAGACAGCGTACTATATTTTTCCTCTTAAAATTCAATGTTATAATTAAATGATTGTTATCTGAGAATAAAATTAGCTTCAGCTTTCTAATGGATGTGTTCCCACATCTATAAATTAGTATGAAAAATTATTCTGAAATGCACACTGCAAAATGGTGACAATATGAAAGTTACCTGGGAATTAAATCAGAACTGTCTCCATATGACTATTTCCAAGTCACAATCACAACTTTCTTAATAGCAATGGTTATATACATGGCCAGAGAGTATTCACTTTAACAGTAATGTCTTGATCATATAAAAATAGCAAAGCATAAACATAGTACAACAATGTATTATTTCTGATTGCCAAATGTGCACAAAACTATAAAGATATTTTTTTCCAGCCTGGGTGACAGAGACTTTGTCTCAAAAAAAAAAAAATTTGCATGAGTATACGAATTTAAGACGTCCGAACATGAACAAAAATGCTAACCTAAAATTTGAAGTATTTTAATAAAAGTTTTTGGGGCCCAGAATAAGAAATAACAGAATAATAATACTAAGTATATAAGTATCAGTTATCAAGATGTATTTCCTAATGCAACAGCAAAATTTATGGTAAGTTCTGGCTTTTGCTATAGACATAGATTGCCAGTGTTACATGGATTCTCAGCATAAAACTAAAACTTCAAGAACTAAGTCCATGTTTATTAATAGCAATAACAATCAATTATCCAATATCTAATGCTGTCAGGTAGCAAGCTACACATTTGTAGATAATTAAACAATTTACAGATAAGGAAATAGTTCAGTGAAGTAAGTCCATCAAGATCATGCAGCCTGTAGTAGGTGAGTGTACTGGGAAAGGAAGTCTGACACTTAAAACTCATGCTTGCTCCTAATTTAATTTCCTTTCTTTGGAGACAGGGTCTTGCCCTTTTGCCCAAGTTGAAGTGCAGTGGCATGATCACGACTCACTACAACCTCTGCCTCCCAGGTTAAAGAGATCCGCTCGCCTCAGCCTCCTAAAGTGCTGGGATTACAGGACCATGCCACCACATCAAGCTAATTTTTGTATTTTTAGTAGAGGCAGGGTTTCACGATGTTGCCCAGGCTGATCTAGACTCAAGGGACCCACCCACCTCTGCCTCCCAAAGTGCTGGGATTACAGTTGTGAGCCACTGTGCCAGGCCAATCTCTTTCTATGTACAACCAGTAAGAAAAAAATGTGGTAAGAATCAAGTACTTTTTCTAACCTTGATTCCATCTAAGTTAGATTAGAAATGAGATCTTATAACCCAGTATACAACAGACTTTTACTGACTGTCCTATTTTCAACTTAGAGGTAGAACAGCAATATTTAGGTTCAGGCCTGGCTCTGTCCCCTATTACACTGCGACTCAGTCATTTCTCTCAGACTGTTTCCTTAAATATAAAAGAAACAAAATAGAGAAAGTCGTGGCTTAAGATTCACAGAAAAAAAGAGTCCAAATTAAAAATAAAATTATGTGGTCCAATCCACCCCCTTTCCAGTCTCATCTCTCAACGTACTAGGTCACACAAGCCCAGTGAAATTAGTTTACTTAAAACATTATCTCTGTTCCTGTTTTATGCTTTTACACACAAAACCATGCTGACTGCAAATATGTTGTACTCTACTGCCCCACCCTTTCCCAATGAAACCCACAACTATCTGCCTCCTAATCCAAAAATTTTATTTCTTCTGTGAAACACACTACCCCATGAACTGGGATATCTGGCTGAATGCTTACAGTATTTGGTTATATTCTGATGTGGCTTGATCCCAAACTAGATTATAAATGAATACAGTAGGGACTAGTCCTTCTAGCTTGCAACATAATAGACACATGTTTTTGAAAAGTGTGGGAAAACCCTCTGAAGTCTTATGATGGTATAGAATCAACCAGACCATTTGCATCAAATTTTATATTCAACGGCCTTTCTATTGTAATAAACACATACTATGGCAACATTTTCAGGCATTTGGCATCAAAGCAGATTATCTATTTATTTGTGCAACAAAACTGCGTGCCTATTACATGCCAGGAACTGTGCACTTTAGCCACAAAGATGAAAAACATCGTGTTTATCAAGATCTCATATGCTAATGGAAACGAGGAACAGGAACATGACAGCATGATAGGAACACATGTAACAAATAAAAGGGAATGTGTTATTTTCTGGACCAAAAAAAATTGGGCTTACAAGTCAATAATTGTTCCTGAAAGGTTTTATATCTAATTCTTAACACCACTATATAGTTAATATTTTACCAATTGTATGGAACATAAAACTGAGTCCCAGAAAGCAAACTACCTAAAAGTCTTTCTTGGAGTGGAAAACCAGGTATTCAAACTTGGATTATTCTGGTTTCAAGCAGTGTTCATGATGTTCCTAACACTTTGGGAGGTTAAAGCAGGGGTCAGATGAAGGACCTGGCACGTCACAATGTGTTTTGACTTTACCCTCAAATCTCTGGTGAATGAACAGTGTTTTAAAAACATTTTTCTGGAAACATATTTTTGGAAAAATGTTTGATTTTATGAATTACGCTGGAAAATGGTTTTAACCATTATCTAAAAAAAGTTTTCTTTGTTTTGAGATAGAATCTTGCTCTGTTGCCCCGGCTGGAATGCAGTGGCATGATCTGGACTCACTGCAACTTCTGCCTCCCAGGTTCAAGCAATTCTCTCACCTCAGCCTCCCAAACAGCTGGGATTACAGGCATGTGCCATCATGCCTGGCTCATTTTTGTATTTTTAGTAGAGACGGGGTTTTGCGATGTTGGCCACACTGGTCTCTAACTCCTGATCTCAAGTGATCTGCCCGCCTCAGCCTCCCAAAGTGCTGGGATTACACTTTTAAATTTGTTTAGTTTGAGGCACTTCATAGGACAAGTAATGTATCTAGTAATTTCAGTTGAGTTCAGAGATTACAAATTCTAGAGTCATTGACAGGTAAGGGTATGGGAATTGATTATTGCAGTTAGTAAAATGGATAACTTAACATTGGTGGGGACACAACACTGGGAAATTCAACATTTAAGAAGCTGAAGAAACCAACTAGAAAAGGGTATTAACATAAAAGCAAAGGAGTTTTAAGAGAATATATTCTTTTCTTTTGAGATGGAGTTTCGCCCTGTTGCCCAGACCAGAGTGCAGTGGCGCTTCTCGGCTCACTGCGACCTCTGTCTCCTGGGTTCAAGTGATTCTCCTGCCTCAGCCTCTTGAGTAGCTGGAATCACAGACGTGCGTCACGACGACCGGCTAATTTTTCTATTTTTAGTAGAGACAGGGTTTCACCATGTTAGTCAGGCTGGTCTCGAACTCCTGACCTCGTGATCCGCCCACCTTGGTCTCCCAAAGTGCTGGGATTACAGGCGTGAGCTACCATGCCTGGCCAAGAGGATATATTCTTAGTAATCAAATGCTATGGGTTATATAAGACCACCCGAAGCTCATAAAAATACAGAACTTTCGGCTGGGCACGGTGGCTCGAGCTTGTAATCCCAGCACTTTGGGAGGCCAAGGCGGGCAGATAACCAGGTCAAGAGATCGAGACCATTCTGGCTAACATGGTGAAACCCTGTCTCTACTAAAAATACAAAAAATTAGCCAGGTGTGGTGGCAGGTGCCTGCAGTCCCAGCTACTCAGGAGGCTGAAAAAGAAGAATGGCGTGAACCCAGGAGGCGGAGCTTGCAGTGAGCCGAGATTGTGCCACTGCACTCCAGCCTAGGTGGGAAACAGAGTGAGACTCTGTCTCAAAACAAAAAAAACAAAAACAAAACCCAGAACTTTCACAAAATATTATAAATGCAAATAACTGCATGTTTCTTATTCCTCTGAAAAATAAAACTTACCTACATGGGCAGAGTTTGTGGAGAAAGGGAACTAGTTAACCCTTAGATACTTTTAGACGAACCCTTGAGTTTTGATGTCATTTGTAAAATCTTTTTCATTTAACTTTTTTTTTTTTTTTTTTTGAGACAGAGTCTCGCTTTGTCGCCCAGGCTGGAGTGCAGTGGCCGGATCTCAGCTCACTGCAAGCTCCACCTCCCGGGTTTACGCCATTCTCCTGCCTCAGCCTTCCGAGTAGCTCGGACTACAGAAGCCTGCCACTTCTCCTGGGTAGTTTTCTGTATTTTTTTTAGTAGAGACGGAATTTCACCATGTTAGCCAGGATGGTCTCAATCTCCTGATCTCGTGATCCGCCTGTCTTGGCCTCCCAAAGTGCGGGGATTACAGGCTTGAGCCACCGCGCCCGGCCTCATTTAACTTTTTTAGAAGAATGCAGCAATCAAAGCTATCTAATGTGTCCTCTTATCCTTTTTACTTCCATTTGCCCTTTCACTGGCCATACAGGGGAGCATGGAACAAAACAAAGAGAGTTCGCCACAGAATGTCTGTTGTATAGATGTGGTCAGATAAGTTGTGCTTGGGACACGGGAGAAATGCCTAGACTACCACAATATTGTTATCAAATGAACCAGAGAATAGTGAGTATTTTTGTTGCCTTTTCGAGTTTTTCATAGAATGAGGAAAACCAATTGAACATTTCCTATTTAAAGTAAGTGTTCTTCAGGAATGAGGTTATCACCTTAGCACAGCCTTCCTTCATGAAAAATTTAAATACTAGAGATAAGACTAAACTTGAGGAACAGGTTCTCTCTTAACCTAACAACATTAAAACTTGTCAGAAATCCAACAGGGGCCAGGCACTGGGCATAATGTATAGGCAATTATGTGTGATGGAGAGGTGTAAATAGGCTTTACAGTACATTCACTTTTTTTTTTTTTTTTTTTTTTGAGACAGAGCCTCCCTCTGTTGCCCAGGCTGGAGTAGAGTGGTGTGATCTCAGCTTACTGCAACCTCCACCTCCCAGGTTCAAGCAATTCTCATGCCTCAGCCTCCTGAGAAGCTGGGATTACAGGCGCCACCATGCCCAGCCTGGACTCACTTCTCTATGTTAAAAAGGAGGTTTACAAATACCTGAGAGTTTAGTTGCTAAATTCTGACCTGGCATATAATAATTCAAGTGTTTAATAAATCAGTAGCAATTTTCCCAAATCCAGAGTTTGATATGGAGCTAAACCATGTCATGAGCTCACCTATCATTCGAGTTACTTTGCCCCTTAGGAATGAAGTCACTGGAGTAGAAGCAACCTGGTTTGAGAGGGTTATGTGGTACATCGTTTTCACAAATTTCAGAAATAATTTATACTACTTTACTTTCTAAGGAAGGTGGAAACCTAAAGTGGGTGAATAACTGAAAACTTGGGATTTTATTTTCCTAGAGGTGGGGGTCTTGCTATGTTACCCAGGCTGATCTTGATCTCTTGGCCTCAAGTGGTGATCCTCCCACCTAAGCCTCCTGAGTAACTGGGACTACAGGTGTGTGCCAGACACCTAGTTAATTTTTTTAAAAAATTATTTTTAGAGACGGGGGTTTCATCATGTTGCCCAGCCTAGTCTCTAGCTTCTGGCCTCAAGCAATCCTCCTGCCTCGGCCTCCTAAAAGTGCTGGGATTACAGGCTACCAAGGGTGGCCTCGCAATTTTTTTTTTTTTTTTAAGACAGTGTCTCACTCTGTCCCCCAGGTTGGAATGCAATGGTGTGATCTCAGCTCACTGCAACCTCCACCTCCTCAATTCAAGCGATTCTCATGCTTCAGCCTTCTGAGTAGCTGGATTATAGATGTGCACCACCACGCCCAGCTAATTAGTTCATATTTTTAGTAGAGACAGGGTTTTGCCACGTTGGCCAGACTGGTCTTGAACTCCTGGCCTCATGTGATGCATCAACCATGGCCTCCCAAAGTGCTGGGATTATAGGCATGAGCCACGATGCCCTGCCAGCAATTACTTTCAAATGCTATCTATCATTTGTGGGCATTAGATAATAATCTAACAATAAAAGGTAATGCTTAGGATAGTTACAAATAAAATAATTTCAAAATTATTATTATAAAGCTAATCAGACTTACGTTAAGTACGTTGTGCACTGGCATATAATCTACCTTAAAAAACAAATGCACTCAGTTCCTTTTCCTTGGCCTAAAATGTAGACCTAAGATCTCAGCTTGCTTGCTAAATTTGTCTCCCATTAAGACCGAATCTACCCTGTTTTGACTTTTGTCTCTTAAGACTATCAAATGTCAATTATTTTTCTTGAAAGTCAATTCCTTCTTTTTCTTTATACTCACCCAGGCAACCGGTACGGATGTTTCTGTAGTATCTTATATACCTTCTTTATCACTCCTACTGATTCAGGCTCTTCTTGCTACATTGAGGGCTCTAAAAGCCAGTCTCTTCTTCTCCTGGGTTGAAGACAGGATGTTTTAAAATAAGTCTTTCTCTGTCCTGTGCCACACCTCAAAAGTTTAGTCATCAGCCAGGCACGGTGGCTCATGCCTGTAATCCCAGCACTCTGAGAGGCCAAGGCAGGCAGATCACCTGAGCTCAGAAGTTCGAGACCAGACTGGCCAACATGGTGAAACCCTGTCTCTATTAAAAACACAAAAATTAGCCAGGCGTGGTGACAAGTGCCTGCAATTCCAGCTACTGGGGAGGCTGAGGCAGGAGAATCGCTTGAACCCAAGAGGTGGAGGTTGCAGTGAGCCGAGATCGCACCACTGCACTGCAGCCTGGGCAACAGAGCAAGACTCTGTCTCAATTAAAAAAAAAAAAAAAAAAAAAAAAAAAGGCCGGGCGCGGTGGCTCACGCCTGTAATCCCAGCACTTTGGGAGGCCGAGGCGGGCGGATCACAAGGTCAGGAGATCGAGACCACGGTGAAACCCCGTCTCTACTAAAAATTACAAAAAAAAAAAATTAGCCGGGCGCGGTTGTGGGCGCCTGTAGTCCCAGCTACTCGGGAGGCTGAGGCAGGAGAATGGCGTGAACCCGGGAGGCGGAGCTTGCAGTGAGCCGAGATCGCGCCACTGCACTCCAGCCTGGGCTGGGCGACAGAGCGAGACTCCGTCTCAAAAAAAAAAAAAAAAAAAAAAAAAAGCCAAGTCACCCTTCAGACAGTGTAAGTAGGGCAAAGATTATGAACTTTGGTGAGGTCAGGGAGACAGATGTTAAAGTTAATGCTCTGCCACCATGGGCAAGATTATGTATAAAGTATATACAACAACATCCAACAATTCGATGTATTATGAGAGCACTCTTTTGTGGGGAGGGAAGTCACACTAGCAGTTAAGGACTTCTCATCTGGCCTTAAATCAAGACTTTCCAGTAATTCCCCTGTTTTCTCATTAATGTCACCAAGGACCTGATGTGGCATTACCTTGCTAAAAAAAAAAAAAAAAAAAAAAAAAATCCCAAACTCTGTTATTCTTACATTGAACTATACATAAAGAAATGAAAGTAGCACTAAAACTGAGCTAAGTTTAGGCTGGGCACAGTGGCTCACACCTGTAATCCCAGCACTCTGGAAGGCTGAGGCAGGTGATCCTGAGGTCAGGAGTTCAAGACACCAGCCTGGCCAACATGGTGAAACCCCATCTCCACTAAAAATACAAAAATTAGCTGGGCGTGGTGGTGCGCACCTGTAGTTCCAGCTACTCAGGGGCTGAGGCAGGAGAATGGCTTGAACCCAGGAGCTAGAGGCTGCAGTGAGCCAAGATTGCACCACTGCACTCCAGCCTGGGCGGCAAAGCAAGACTCTGTCTCAAAAACAAAAAAACAAAAACAAAACTCAGCTAAGTTTAAACTGGTAGAATAGAGTCTGGAAGAAAATAAATTAGTAAGTAAACATTTCCTTGCTAAACAACTGCAAGGGAAAAACCAGGATATAGTTTTACATTTGGGACAAATATTAATCAATATACTTTGAGAGGGGCACTTAAAAATGCTCTTTTCAGGATAAGAAATATTAAGGCGATATATTCTCTAAGAGTAAGTTTCTATATAATCTAACTTAGTTTAGGCTTAAGTTGTACGAAATACCATTTGTATTAGGTTGATAACCAATTTAGTTTATTAGGAATGGTACTATATAAAAGATATTATGCTGATGGAAAGCACATTTGATACCTCAAAAGACAATGCTGACAACGCCACTTTTGCAGTGTGCTTACAAAGGAACAAAAAACAAAACAAACCCCAAAGGCCATTTCTTTCTCAAGTAAGAAATACAAATGCAGGATAAACTTCAGTGCTTGCAGCAAAAGTAGGCATTAAAGAAAAATGCTATAAAATATATTTCTTAAAAATATGCAGTGCAGTTTTTTTTTTCTTCCCACCTTTTTGGGGCAGAACTATCTCTGGGCCATCAGCAGTCTTCTCTCTTGCCTGGAGCCTCCCTAACCTTCCGTATCTTATCCAAATTGTTGATCAAAAGAGCTCTTTAAAAAGAGTTTAAAAGCCAGTATTTACAGTTTATAGACTCTACAGTTAATCTTATCAATCTCTAAAAAACCTTGTACACATGAATGCCTATCAAGTGTCAAGCACTAGGCTGGGTTATCAACGTAAAGAATGACACATTTACTTGGGAGTAGGGATTCTGTAGAGTTTAAAGAGGCAAAGAAAAGGCTCCAATTGTGTTATCCAGAAGTGAGAAAGATGCACTCCAGGTAGTAGGACAAAAGCACAAAGGTATGAGATGGCAAAGTACTTTTGAGATGGCGTGCATTTTAATTGTAGCACATCAGAAGATATGCTATGTGAACCTAGTAAGCTTATTGCAATTGCAATGTTCCAAAGTTAAGAGACAATGATTTCAACAAAAATAAGGAAAAGAAGGTTGGGGTGTAATTTACTCAAATAATCTTTGTGAGGGGATAGGGGAAGAAATTTCTGAGGAAACAAGTACCAAGCTTAGTATTTTCATTTAGCTCAGAAAGCCTGCAGTCCCCAGTAAACTTTTACATTGCCTACCTATAGCTCTGAAGCTGGCAGAGCTAAGATGGAGGTGAAAATTGGAGAGGTATTGGAACATAATAGGCCCAAATGAAATTGCCCAGGCATAATACACGAACGTATGAAGGCAGTCAAAGAAAAGTAATTCCAAGTATGAACAGTATTTAAAATGCCATGGGAAAGTCAAGAAAAATTGAGAGCTCAAGAAGTTCGTGGATTTGGCAATCAGGAACAAGGAAGGTACACTCTGATTAAAGGCACAAAACAAGGAAAGGGTGTTTCCATTCGCTTGGAAAATGGCCTCTTTTCCTTATTAAGGCACGGTGAAAGTAGAAACATTCTGAAAATTACCTTAAAATCTACTGACTTCATATTTAGTTCCTTTTTTAAGCAGGAATAAAAACTGCTATAAAGGAAGGGGAGACATCTTACACGTAACAAAGTAACCCTTGAAGACATTCAAGAGTTCTTAATGCTTTCTATTCAGAGTGGACCTAATTACATTCTTTGTACTAATTATTTATAGTTCATCCACATTCAGTTGCTTAATAACTGAAAAAGGAAATCCACAAAAACTAGTGAGGATGTAAAGATACACAAACAAATTAAAAACCCAATCTTGTTTTCAAACTACCAAGAGCCTACAACTAAGCCTTAAGGATCTGAAATAGCACAACCTTGACCTCAGGTTCTTTTCAGGTCCAGCAATCATTTTCTCCTAGCACCAAGCATAAGTGCTCCATCAAGAAGTAGGCCAGATTTTAGCTGCAAATGTGTTTGTTGAGTAACTCCCCACCCTCTACACCACCCAAAAGGAGAAGCCCTGTAAAAATTTTTGCTAGTTTTGACTACTATAGTTTAGCCAAGTGGGAAAAACAAAAAACATATTCTACCTTACTGAATATGCCAAAATAGCCCTTACAAACTGCTGGATATTTTCTCCTATCGAGGTTTCAAAAGCTAAAAGTATAGTTTCTACTACTACAAAAGTGCTTCAAATGTCATAATGATGCGGGAATCTTAAGGAATAATATTCACCGGAAGTGCTTATAATTGCATCTTTTATTTTTAAAAACTACAAAAGGGCAACAGAAAGAAAACACACTAAAAGTACTGAAAAGTCTTACAACTTCATACAGTTTAAAACACGGCTTTTATTCTGTATTACTAACGCCTAATGCCAAAAATAAAAAATAAAAAGTAAAAAGCAGGCCTGGGGCAGTGGCTCAGGCCTATAATCCCAGCACTTTCGGAAGCTAAGGCGGGAGGATCTCGACAGTTCGAGACCAGCCTGGCCAATATGGTGAAACCTCGTCTCTACTAAAAATAAAAAAATCAGCCGGGTGTGGTTGTGGGCGCCTGTAATCCCAGCTACTTGGGAGGCTGAGGCAGGAGAATCGCTTCAACCCGGGGAGGCAGAGGTTGCAGTGAGCCTAGATCGCGCCACTGCACTCCAGCCTGGGCACAACAGAGCGAGACTCCGTCTCAAAAATAAAAAATAAAAATAAATAAAAAAAGCAAATTCCACCGACAAAACTATATTCTTAAGGGATGTACAGATAGGAAACTGGAATAAAGAACAGGAAGTACAGAAGGAACAGTCTGAAAAGGACCCTTGAATTCAGATGGCTGCTTGTGCCGTTTAAAAGCAATTGAAGTGTTCCTGGGTGTTATTTACACCTTTACATTTGTTTCTAAACTTTGGAAATACTTTTCTATTTCAATCTGAGAAACTGTTTCCTCAGAAATTAATCGATCCTCCTTGACGTTGTACCCCCAGAAGCTAATTTACCCCTCACTAGGCCTCGCAGTGACCCTCAAGGACTCATAGTTGATTCCGAGTCCCACGTCAGAGAACTACCACCTTACATAAGTATACCTTGCGGGGAGAAAGGCAGATAAGAAAACAGGGCGCCAAACCTTCTCCACCAACAGCCGTCACACCCCACGAGGAGTGTCCTGCGGGGGCTTTCCCCTGGGAGCCGCAGCTGTTCTGCCGTATGGGGGAGGGGAACGCTTTCCAACAGTCATCTCTTCCTCTTCGGGCCGCCAACGCCGACCGCACCACAGTCTCCTCCGCCCAAGCCCTGTCCCCTCCCCCGCCCCGGCCTGGGTCGGAGCCAAACCCCACAGGAATGCAGCCCGGTCACATGCGCTGCGGCGGTGGACGTGCCTCTCCCCCCGCGCCCCAAGGAGACCCAGCGCCATCTTGCCCTGACGCAGTTACAAAAGTCACGGGAGAAATCCTGTCTCCTCCTCCGCGCCAGCGCCCCAAAGTTTCGCAGAGGCCGAGCCGGGGCCCTCACCTCGCGCAGGGACAGGAGAAAATGGTCAGGGAAGAGCCTTGCGATTCCCTTCGCCACTGCTTGGGTTCCACATCGGCCGCGGCAACAACGATCGCCATCGTCACTTCTCCCTCTCTACCTTTGCAACAGCCTCCCCCTACAGCTTTGGCCCCACCCGCTGCTGCAGGATGAGGTCATCGCCAGCCAACCACGACGCGCCCGACAGGACATATCAGGCGCCGATTGGCTGCCGAGACCACCTCTGCCTCTCCCCACTCCGCTCCCCCCCGCGCTCCGGGTCGCTGCGGGGCAAGGAGAAGACGCAAACCATTTCGGGGAAAGACCCCGAAAACAAGAGCCGGAATCGCCATGTCATTTTAGTGGGGAAACCCTTTTATTCTTTGGTCTCCCCTTTTTTCTTCGAGATCACTGTCTCTCTGTCCCTCCCTCGTTTAATCACCGCCACATAAAGGAATTCCCACTCCCCTCCCCGCACATTGTCCCACCGGTGGGGAAATCCTTCCCCGAGGCCAAGAGAAGTATAGGAGGCAGCGACGGCAACTGCACCGACGGCAACGGCAGCTTTTTACCCCGAAACACGGTGGCAGGGAGGCGGCGTTGACGGTGGCTGCATTTTTCCTGCTGCTTCTCCCCCCGACCTCTTCCGTTTCTTGCTCCTCCATCGAGACAGCGCGGGACTCGCCAGCTCCGCTTTTATCCGGTGCCCGGAGCCTGCGCACTGGAGCCTCCTCAGCCCCTAGTGGGCGTCGAGTGACACCCCAACCGGGTTCACCCAGCGCCGGAGGCCAGACTGGGCTGGGGGAGGAGGGGGAGAGGGACGGGGAGACGGCACTGGGGTTGTTTGGGAGGAGGAGAAAGTGTATCGCTTTCGAAGGGTGACGGGAGGGAGTTCGTTCCCAGGCCCTGCTGTCCTTGTCTGTGCACCCAATACTGGCATGCCAAGCTCACCTATATCCAGATTTGAGGGCCACTGGGGGAAAGGGGGAAAGAACCAGTCCCACCGAACATCGACACTTCCTCAAACCTTCGGTGGATTGTTGAATGCATCTGTTGTCAGAAATACAGAGACTCCGTCCCCCTCACCGCCTCCAGTTTGCTATCTTCGAGCCTCCGCTGAGAGGCAACGGCGGGTTGCAGCCCACAAGCAAAATGGCGCCGGGCAGCTTCATCCCCTCCCCCTCTGCCCCTGCGGAGCGGGACGGGCGGGCCCCGTGCACTTGCCGCCGCCGCCGCCGCGGCCGCCGCCGCGGCCGCCGCCGCCGTCGCCGCCATTTTCCCAGAGCGAGAGGCAGTGACACTGAGCGGGCGCAGGGGGCCGAGTCGGAGACCGTGCCGGAGTTCGGGAGCGGCAACAGAGTGGGCATAGACACTCCGAGCAGCCTCGCCGTCGCCTCTGCGTTCCTGTTGACTGCCTGGGTGCCCCCTCCCCTACTCGGTTCCTGGTGAAGAGGCTGCGCGCTGCTGTTTGGGGAGGGGGTGTGTGGAGCCGGGTCCTGTGTCCGCAGTGGCTGCTGTCGGGGGGTCGCCTGTTTGCGGAGGTGCGGAGAGACTCCTTGGGGGTCTAGCACATAACGGAGTTCGGGTGTCTCGTGTGTGAACATCACAGGTCAGTGCCTGTCGTCTCCGTGGGAGTTCCTGGGGCTTGCAGGGTTGGGGGACTTGTGTTTGAAGGGGGAGGGAGGTCTCTCATCTTTATCCTTAAGCTGGGGGAGTAGACGTTGACTCTCAGGTGTCTTTGCCGGCGCAAGACGTTGCTTGCTTAAATCCAATGTATCCTTTCTTTTCCCTGACTCTAGAAATGGAGCATTATGGCGGGTTTTAGGGTTGGGGAAGGGGAAACTGGCAGTTAAACCCCCTTGAGAGTGGGAGTTAGGGAGGGGGCGCACTCCTCATTGGCAGCGGGTTAAGGCCGCTTGAGTGAAGAGGGAGGCTTGTGACTGTTAGTAGGGTTTGTGTCGAAGTGGTCCCAGGAGCTGCCAGCGCTCCCTTTTCTCAACCGTGTCTTGTTCAGGTGCTGAAAAGCCATATAGGCCCCATTTTCTTCTTCCATTTCTTGATGGACAGTCTCTGGTATAATGTGCACATGAATACGAAGGGGGTAAGAAGAACGCCCTGGGCATCTCTCTTTGTGGGAAAGCGAGACAGCTAGCTCCTCATCCTCTACTGGAGAGGGTGAACCCGCCCCTGAGGTGGTCACCCCAGTACCCAGCCTTCTGAGTCTCCTCCCCTACTCGTTTTGCATTACCGCCGTGCTTTACTGTGCCGGAGCCTTAGGATCTACAATATGGCTCATTTCAGAAAAGCTTATTTTGACCAAGGGATTGGCACAGACTCTGTGGCAGCAGACACAGATGAGAAACAAACGGTTCACTGTGCTAAACGAGGTGGGGGTGAGAAAAAACAATCCAGAGTGCTCTCTTCTACTGGCCTTAGTTCCGTATAGATCCGTCCTTGCTGGGCTCTGTCTTAAGAATGATACAATTTAAAGTCAAAGAGAAATCGCTAGAGTTAGTTCTAGAGTAAACCTCGTTTTGCCTATTTTGTTCCCTTTTTAGAGATGTGAATAAGGTAAGGTGTTTGGAGTTCTGGAGACCTTGGGAAGAATTAAGTGAGGTGCATTCAACTCTAGGCTGGAGACACGAATACCTATTTGGAAAATAGTCTGTTTTTTCCTTCAGTTTCTGAGATGGGGAGTAAAAACTGAAATTTCCCTCTTTTGTCCTTTACAGATTCTAAAAATGGCGGCCCCAGGCTGATGTTGTGGTAATCTAATCAGCTCGGGTCCTCCACACCCCATGCAGTGCGTTTGTCTGCAGCATATTACAGGCTTATTATGTTTACATGAAAAGACAGGGCTTTTTTTTCCTTCCCCGAGCCAGTTACAAAAATGTGTTGATTTTTTACTGCAAATTACAATGCTGTGTTTTAGTTGATTAATTTGATTCGTTTTTCCTGAAAGGCAAATAAAATGTCTCCACTTCTGAAAAAAAAAAAAAAAAAACAGGCTTGCAAATTTCAGTGGTGATGATAGGTGCGCTTCAACATTAAAAAAAATTATTTTGGTACCAATAATAGTTTTTGTTTGGTTTAATCCAGCCATGTTTTATTCAGTATGCCAAAGTAGATTAAAATGTTTAATAAGTGTATAAGTACAATCTATTTTGTATGATTAAATGTTTCAATCTAGAGTAAGACATTTCCCAACCACTTCTTGACCCATTTTGTGGATTTTGGTTTTTGTATGCTGTTTCAGCTTAAATTTTAGGGAGCTGTACAAACAAGCCTAAACCTGTTACTTCATTGGGTGTAGAGATGCCATTATATTTTGCCATCCATTTTTCCCATGTATTTAAGCTTTCCTTAAGAATTTTCAAAGTTGATTGTGTATTTGGTAAAGTGAAGCTCCGTGCTGCCTTTTAACAATCGTCTTACAGCATACTATCATCATTATGTAAGTTTAAGGCTCCGATTCTTGATTTTTTTTCCTCTTCAAATATGCCCATTTACCTATTATAGGATTGTGGAATTTAGTCTGTTTTAATAGACCATAAATAAAAACATTACCATAATAGGGTCTTGAATCCATTTTATGCTCTTTTCAGAATCTTACAGACTGAGACTGAAAATTAAATGGTGTCAAGTGTTATTTAACTGTATTTTTTAAAGTGTGAAAGATTAGAATTCACTTTCGTAGTGGGAGTTCTATCTTTTTGGGTGGAACTAAGCAGTGAGATATGAGTGGGCCATTAATGACATTTAATGACCATTCTGATTGTGAAGCAACGGAAAGATGAGTGCCTTTCAATCTAGTAGTACTTAAAAAGGTTGGAGAGTATACACTGTTTCATGATTCTTTTATTCCATTGTAAATATTTTAGAGCAGCATTTACTTCATATGGTGACTGTATCAACTAGGTTGATGATAAGGTTCTAGCCTACGAAATAATTAGAGAAGTAACTGGCTTAGGGATTTTCTACATACCAGTGAGCTTCATCATGGAAGACTGAGCACACAACCTTACTTAGAATATTTGAAATATTTTATTATAAAGTGAAATGTTGGTGGGTAGTGGGCGAGTTTGTATAGGAATTTGAGGTCAGTACTCATTTGTATTTTGATATGAGCAAGTATATCAGTCCAGATTCTTCACTGCTGTGTGAAGATTGTGCATGATTAAGGTCTGTGGTTCAGAAGCTTGGTACTTTAAACTTACTATTCAGTATACAAAGTCAGTGTATTTTTATAAATTTGATTTGTGTGGCCGTAGGAGGGAACAGTGTGCCCAATGTTTTTCTTCGTAGAGACCTTGGTCAGGTCTAGACAGACAAAGCAGTTGAACTTATTTGGCTTCAAATGAAAAATACCAAGTTAGAAATTATAGGAAAAGCTGTCTTCAGTTTACTAGCTTTCTTCGTATTGGCTTGCTTTATTGCTTTAGGTTTTGTTTGTTTCTTTTTGGTGGTGGTGGTGGGTGTTTTTATTTTTATTTTTATTTTTGATGTTTTAGTTCCTGTAAAATGAAACTGGCTTTTTTTTTTTTTTTTTTTTTTAAATATTGTACCTTATTTTGAATGGTTACTTTATAAATAACAACGCTATAATTGTTTGTTTTTTGTTAATTTACTATGTATGTTTTAAGTTAGGATTGTCTAGGCAAATTTATTAAAAGGTTAGGCATAATTTTTGTTCCCAGAGAGTTTTGAAAGAATTTGGTCCCTTGGGGGAAGCTAGTCAAATAGTCTTTGTTCTAGGATAGCTGAGTTTGAAGGATTAGTTGTTTATCTGTTTAAGTGGATTTGTAGAAAACTATAATGTAATTGGAGAGTAAGTTTTATTTTTAGAGCCTACATTTTGATCATATATCCTTTCGTTGTCAGTGTAAATAAAAGGATCTCTCTGATCCCAGTTTAAGTGTAGAGCCTTGACAGGTCTCCATTTCCCATCAACTCTGTAGGACTAATAACTGCCCTACAGTTTTGGCTTGTCTGACTTCCTCACAGCTTCCAGCGAGAAATCTTTGCCATATATGCCCCCAGTAAACTTTAGGACTTCTTGAATCTATTGAGGAAGTAAAGAGAAAAGCTAATTAATAGGAGAAAAATTTCCCCTTAGTATATACCTTAGTGGTCTTAGGGAAATAATAATTTCTTAAATTGGCTTCTTAATTTCCAAGAATAATGTACTCATTTTCACTAATCAATCTCCTAAAGAAACCTGTGGTTTAATTTTTAAAGGTGTGTTTTATGTAAACCCTAACAACTCTGCATTTCTGGAAGCTACTACTAGGACTTAAATGTGTACAACCATACTGTGCTTAAAATGTATAAAACCAACAGAACTTTGAAGAGCTATCAAAACTGGTTGGGAAATACTAGTATGCAGTTTTCTCAACAGATGCTATTTTATGTTTACTATTTAAAAAATATTTTAATAATGTATAAAAACTTTTATCTCCAAAGGATTTATTTTTAGCAGATGGTAGGTGCTTAATTATTTCTTGGATGTGAATCTTTTGTTGAAGCAAACACATTTACATCTCAAATACGTAGGGTGATCAGGAACTGTTCCCAGTTATGTGTTAGAATAAATGTTAAATACTTGTATTCTGTGAGACTTTTTTCCCCCAATTTCATGATAATTTATGAGACTTTTTAATATTGAAAATATAATTATTTTTACTTTATGGTAAAATTGCTTTTTGTGTTGACTGGCAAATTAACAGGAATACTATTTGAAATATTACTCTATGAATGTTACTGGCTTTTAGGCTGGGTTTAAAATTGAAGTGGCTCGTATTTGCTACCTGTTTTGTAATGTGCAAAAGTTGGGGGGAGCCTTATTTTTTTCTTGACATTGACAGGATAATTTTTTGTATTACCTACAAATTTACTTAATATGGAGGAATAATATTTGTTGTTTTCTACACTAAATTAGAAGTGGCTGGTATTTAACTAAAAATCTTGCAATTGCTATTAAACATTTTACTTTATATAAAAAAGGTGTATTTTACTTTATATAAAATAAATATGAGTATTTTACTTTGTATAATATAAAATGAGTATTTTACTTTATATAAAATACTCATTGTTTAATAGCAATTACAAGATTTTTAATAGCAGTTGCAAGAGATAGGAATTAACCATATTATGATGCAAATTGCTTTTTGTTATTGTGAACTTCCATGCTAAGTGCTACATTAAAAATCAAATGAAGGTGACCCAGACTAAGTTAATTAGATCTTAATTCAAATCTTTAAGGATAAAAGAAGTTTTTATTAACCATTGGTAACTAGGATGCCTTTTACTTAAGTCAGAGTCAGGAAAAGCAGTTGGTCTTATATTTCACTAGATAACATGTTTTCACTTGATATGAAGTCAATTCTTTTTTTCCCTAATGAACAGCTCATAATTGGATTTTATTTTTGGACAGAAAAACTTTTTTTATTGTTAGGTGAATTTTACAGTTTTATTGGAAATCTTATTTGGTTATTTACCAAAACTATTTAAGCTTTTTGGGATGTTGGACATTTTCAATGCAACAGGTCAACAAGGAATTCTTTTTTGATGTGTTGCATTAAAACAGACATTATAGCTTTTAATGAGTAAATAATTAACCTGTAATGTAAATTAATGTGTAAACTACTTGTTCATTTTTAATTAAAATATTTTGTATTTCAAAACTTTGAAACATGAAATCTGGGTTTAGAAAGGATCTGCATGCAGGTCAACGTGATAAGCAATGATCTATGTAGCTTTATTTTTACAACACTTGGACAGAGAGGTAATTTCTTAGCAACTCTTAGGTTGCTTAGAGTTAATCCAAAGGAAGAAACTGTCCTTCAGAAGACTAGGACGTATCAGATATTAATTATTAAAAATAGGCTGGACACAGTGGCTCATACCTGTAATTTCACTACTTTGGGAGGCCGAGGCAGGTGGATCATTTGAGGTCAGGAGTTTGAGACCAGCCTGGCCAACATGGTGAAACCCCATCTCTACTAAAAATTACAAAAATTAGCCGGGCGTGGTGGCAGGTGCCTGTAATCTTACCTACTCAGGAGGGCAAGGCAGGAGAATTGCTTGAACTCAGGAGGCAGAGGTTGCAGTGAGCCAAGATTTTGCCACTGTGCTTCAGTCTGGGCGATAGGGTGAGACTCTCTTTCAAAAAAAAGTAAATTAAAAACAAAAAATTCTTGGTCCTGAATTTTAGTATTGAGAAAGATGATTTTGAGTAATCACACCGGTGTAATAGCCAACTTGGTTGCAGCATTTAAGGTCATGCCTGTCTAGCATACGATAATGGATTGAGTTAGTTTTGGTTTGCAGTACTTACAACTTTAAAGTTCACCTGGCCGGGCATGGTGGCTCACGCTTGTAATCCCAGCACTTTGGGAGGCTGAGGCAGGTGGATCACCTGAGCTCAGGAGTTCAAGACCAGCCTGGCCAACATAGGGAAACCCTATCTCTGCTACAAAAATTAGCTGGGCTTGGTGGCGGGTGCCTGTAATCCCAGTTACTTGGGAGGCTGAGGCAGGAGAATCGCTTGGACGTGGGAGGCGGAGGTTACAGTGAGCCGAGATTGTGCCAGTGCACAGCCTGGGCGACAAGAGTGAAACTGCATCTCTAAAAAAATAAATAGAGTTTGTGTAATTATGTTGTCTCATGTTTTATCTGAGACCAAAAATGTTTGAATTTTTTCATTTATCTTGACTTTTGTTTTCATAGGGTATTTAAAATAATTTCCATTTAAAGTCTTAAAAATTTACACTTACAAATTATTTTAAACTTATTTTAGTTGAATAAGTTTAAACTTAAAGATTAAATATGTTTTCCTGTTCTCTTTACTGTTTGGCCTAAGATGAAGCCTAGTGTCAGTGGGTTTTAGTAAAAAGTGAGGAATATGGTGAAAATAATTAACCATTACCACTTCGAATACTGTGAGGAAAACATAATTTGGGTCTTTCAGAGGTTCCACATGTAAGGAGAATGTGTATGAGAAAGATACACTTTTCTAATATTTTTGTTTTCTTATTTCACAGACTAATATATGTAATTGTTTCTATTTTTGAGTTTACAGAGAGATAATCTTGAGTTCCTCTTATCATCTTGCTTTATATAACATTTAAAGAAAGACAGCGTTCAGGAATTTGAAAACCCCATTTCCTCTTTAATGAAGTGGCTGAGATGGGAAGATTCATGATGTGACTAATTGGAATGGTTAGGACTGTGGTCCAGTAGCCATAAATAGGGGTCTGAGGTTGGTCTGATACATAGTAACTCTTACCCAGAAAATAAGTCTCTACTTCTTCTCTTTCAATGAAGCTGCTTAATTGGTTGCCTTGACACAGTCTTATTACATCTTACATCATTAAGCCTTCACTGTAACAATATTTTTGAAGCACAGACAAAAGATGAATTTGAGTAGCTATTATTTTCCTGGCACCACAGATACAGAGAGAGATAAGACTGTCCCTGCTTTGAGAGAACCCGTAGTTTATTTCACCTTCTAGCCTGCTGTCTTAGAGTTTTTTGGATGCAAGGAACAGAAATCAGCTCTAGCTAGCTTAAATAAAGGATTTGTTATAAGGCTATAGGGAAATCTCACATAATTTATTTGAAGAAAGTACAGATGGGCCTCACAGGAATTGGCAAGGTGTCAAAGAGCCACTATTCACCATCTTGATCCCTTCTAATTATCTGAGACTAGTTAGAGAGATGGTGGTGGGGTGGGTGTTTATGGTGTGTAGAGTGGCGTTTCTCAGATGTAAAGCAAGAGAGAGACAGCTTTAATTCTCCTGAAAACAATCACCTTTTTTCCAGGGATGTTCAAAGGTATTTGGGAGGGCTTCCAAAACTAAATAATTGATACATCAAACTGATGATTCAGTTTTTAATTAAAACATTGCCACACACATATGATGAGGAATGCTTAAAAAACCAAGGTATTTTTGGTTTTTACTTAAAAATAGTTTTAAATTTACAGAAAATTTACTTGAATAGTACAAATAACTCTCTTACACCCTGTACCAAGATCACCTGACTTGTGATCTTTTGCTGTTTGCTTTATTATTCTGTTTATATATACACCTGTTATTTTTCTTGAACCATTTGAGAGTGGGTTTCATTGCCAGTAGTACTGGCCCCTTTACAGCCCTTATTACTGAAGTATGCATTTCCTAAGAACATGCATGTTTTCCTAAGTAACCAGAGTAGTTGTCAAATTCAAGAAATTTAACATTGATGTAATAATACTAAATAGTCTATATTCTAGTTTTATCAATTGTCCCTGTTATGTCCTTCATTAGCATTTTTTTCAGTACCATTAGCCAGTCCAAGATCACAGATTGCATTTAGTTTTGTTGTCCCTTAAGTCTCTTTTGATCTGGAACAGTTTCTCCATCTTTGTCTTTTATGACATTGGAAGGCTTATTATTTATATATTGCCCCTCAGTTTGGCTTTGTCTTAAGGTTTCTTCATTCAGATTATGCATTTTTGGCTGGAACACTGGCTTAGTAATATGTGTTTTTCTATCGTCTGGAGGCATATGATGTTTGTTTGCCCTTTACTATTATGTTCATTTTGATAGCTTGGTTAAGGTGTTGAGTAGTGTATTGTATAGTTGCTGGGTTTTTTTGACATTACTAATTAATTTGTGGGGAGATACTTTGAGATTGTATAAATATCCCCTTCCTCATTAAACTTTCCTCTTCAAGATTTAGCATCTATTGATGATTCTTGCCTGAATAAAGTTTTTACTCTGTTGGTTGTAAATACATGAAAGTTTTTCTTTTCTTTTGCTTAATTAAAAAAATTTTCTTCTTTTCTTTACTTGGATATATACATATACACCAGGGTTTTTAACTGATTTCTTTCTGGATAGTTGGGATTGTGGGAGTTTCGTTTTCTTGTTTTTTCTCTTCCAGTTTTTCTGTAAGGCATATGGGCTGCTTTTAAAATCACAAATAAAATAAATTTTAAGGAAGAAAAGTATAGATAAGTTAGACAGTATTATATGGATAATATTCCTGTACAGTTTTCCACCCAAATGGGATTTAAATAGTTTCCTGGATGCTGATCTAATTTGAAATCCAGAACACACACAAAAAAGATGTGCTTCTAGTTCCTTATTTAGTCTTTAAAACTATTGCTAAATGAGTCATGAGTTACAGTTGTATTGTTTAGGTTTATGATTTGCTAATGCCAGCAGCTTAATTTCGAAGGGCCGAAAACATCTTTCAATTTTGATACTCCCTTTCTCCATTAAAAAAATCCATTACCCCATCTCTACTAAAAATACAAAAAATTAGCTGGGCTTGGTGGCGGGTGCCTGTAATCCCAGCTACTTGGGAGTCTGGGGCAGGACAATTGTTTGAACCTGGGAGGAAGAGGTTGCAGTGAGCTGAGATTGCACCATTGCACTCCATCCTCAGTGAGAAGAGTGAGACTCCATCTCAAAAAGAAAAAGAAAAAAAGATCGTTAAGCAATTTTTTTTTTTTTTTTTTTTTTTGAGACGGAGTCTCACCCTGTCGCCCAGGCTGGAGCGCAGTGGTGCGATCTCCGCCCACTGCAAGCTCCGCCTCCCGGGTTCACGCCATTCTCCTGCCTCAGCCTCTCTAGTAGCTGGGACCACAGGCGCCCACCACCAGGCCTGGCTGATTTTTTTGTATTTTTAGTAGAGACGGAATTTCACTGTGTAAGCCAGGATGGTCTGGATCTCCTGACCTCGTGATCCGCCCACCTTGGCCTCCCAAAGTGCTGGGATTACAGGGGTGAGCCACCGTGCCTGGCCCCGTTAAGCAATTTTTAAAAAGTAAAATAATATTTTTTGGAAAACATTAAGATAGGTTCTTTTTCACATACATTTCACATTAATGCTTTTTAAAAGGGGATTGGTGAGATGGTATATACACAGATGGTAATACAGCAGAGCATGAAACATCTGTAACTCTAGGGCAAAGCGGTATATGGTTTCTAGAACTTTGTAATTAAAGAAATATATACTAAGGTTAAGAACAAGAAAAGGGAAAGAAACAGGAAAACACTTAGTCTTTTATTACATTATAATAATACTCATCAGTTTTATGTATTTTCTTTCAGTGATAGCAAAATGTTGGTAGTGAATTTGGATGATTTAATTTCTTTGGAAATTTTCAGACAGCAGGAGAAGAAAATTTTGAGACTTACAGAGTGCATATTCTCTAAAACTTAAAATTTTCATATTTCACAACGGTGGAAATTAATGAAATACAGTGGATACTTACCATTTGGTAGGTGCTTTAAAAAATAATTTGAATTGACTGTGTGCAAATATGTCTTAACAGATTAATGGAAGTTCAGTTTGTGGTACTACTAAGTCTTATTTCAGTGTTTAAACAAAAGGTGTGGCGAAAGGTACAAAAACAAGCCCCATGGTGGACGAAAGGATTTTCTTTCAGGCCAGAACTCCCATCCTGAACTTGTAAAGGAGCACCTTAATTGACTGAAGTTAAGAATCTACATTTAGAATTGACTTAAGAGATCGCTTTGTTATTTTTTTCTCACTGTGACCCAAAGACCTCATGTATCAGTTATATTAAAATGAACATTCTTGGGGCCCATTTCCAGACCAGTATAATCAAATATTTAGAGTGGGTCCTTGAATTTGGGTTTTAGTACTGGCTGCAGCTCATTTTTGTATTCCAGTTCTCCGCTTTTATTTTATAAGCAGACTGAGCTCCAGAGAGTTTAAATGATTTTCCCAAGGTCATAAAGTTAGATAGTGGTTAATCAAGGTTTAAAATTTAGGTCCTGATTCTTGGTGCTTTATACTTTTCCAAGAAATCATGCTGGACATTTCTCTTTAAAAGGCAGGCCACTATTTTCAGAGTATCTGAAGTAAGCAAATACTGGTCTTTGTACAGTGTCATGTGACAGACTCTCTGTCTGCTGCTTTTGTGTATTCCAGTTCAAGATGATTCATTGGTTTCCAGAACCTATAGGCTATTTGGATAAGGAGCTTAATTGAAATCACAGCAGTACAAATTGGGATCAAGTTGTGGTTGAGCCTTGAATGCCAGAATAAAAGCATATATACTTAAGAGGAGTGCTACTGAAAAATTTGCACTGGGGAATGACATATGGAACATGGCTTATTTACCTCCAATTCTTAAGATGTAAAAGTAACATATGTTTGTTAAAAGAACTCAAAACAGTATTTCTTTAGAAGCTGTATTGTATAGAGTAGAGACTCCAGAACCATACCACTTTGGTTTGATTGCTCTCAAATCAGGTTGTACTACCTTGGGCAATGTTTTTTACCTCTTTGTGCTTTTGTTTCTTGGTCTGCAAAATGGAGATAATAATAGAACCTATTTTCTAGAGTGATTTTGGGAATTCAATAAGTTAATTGGGGTAAAATTCTTAGTAAGCTCTCTAGCCTTTTCTGTGATAGTTGTTTCTGGAAAAAAGTAAATCTCTGACTTCTGTGTATAAGGTCTATCATATGCTAAAGTGATCACTATTTATAGTTTTTTTTTTCTAAAATGTTTTATGTAGGTACTATAGATGTTTCCCTAATCTTCATTTAACCAGTGTGCAGGATTAATAATTCTTCTTTTAAAAATACTAATGTCCATGTAAATTGAATGAATGTAAACTGCTTTCTGTTGCTTCCACCATTTGAGTTGAATGCTCATGGAAGTCATAGGTTTGTTCCCCAATTGGCTAATTCCATTGTACTTGTAATGTGTTTGTATTATTCTATTAAATGTTACATAAACCAATGATAAATGAATGTGAAAAGAGAACTGTGTAAAAACAAACTAAGTTAAATGCTTTGGAAAACTTGATAAAGGCAAATTAATTGCTGAAGAACATTGTAGTCAGGTTAGGTGTGGGCACGATGACTAAAAGATTATAGGGAAAAAATAGAAATCTAGAAGGAAGTCTGCTTTCAGATTGCCCCAGAAAAATCTAGGTAACTTATTTTGAAATATGTTGAACAAAAAACTGTAGACAATGCATTATTGATCTGGTTTATGTAGGAACAAGAAACTAGAATTCTAGTCTGGGGAACTATACTCAAAGAATACATTTTGGCTTGAAACTAAAAAATTGATAAGGACATTTTAAATTAAAAGTACAGTATTTAAGGTATATTTTTTGTAATTCTCCATATTAACCTTGATGAACTCACAAACATCTAGTCTCTTGTGTATATGTAAATTTAGATTTCTTTAATTCAAAAGGGGATGGATCCAGTTACATACTGTAACTCTTTTGATCATTTAGTGTCTTGGAAATCTAAAAATGGGACTTCAGGATCTGACTCTGGTTTATCCAGTGGGATTTATAGGACTCTGCTAGATGAAATAACAGATTTCAAGTGGTTCTGGAACATACCAAGATCCAAAGACCTTTGTTGTCTTGTGAGATTTAAATTCTTTTTTAGGGAACTTTTGCACTCTGATAATACTGTAAACTAGATTAATTTAGTGGCAGATAGTTGAGTGCCTTCCTATGTAAAAGCATCATAGTAGCTATCAATTTTGTTTTGTTCATCTTGCACATACTGCTTCCTAACGGAAATAAGTGATGATTGTGTTGGTTAATATCGCTGGAGTCAGATTGTGTAGTTTTTTCAAATGTAAGCCTGTAATTGGTGTACAGTAACCTAGTTGCTGCATATTAGTATTAATCGTTAGCTATACATTAATCTGTCAACCGTTTGATCTTTGAATTGTATGTTAAAACTGGCAAATCTCATGGATGTGATATGGTTGTACCAAAAGACAAATGCCGTTTTATTGTGTAATTGCTTTGAGAATAATTGTGAGAAACTGGTATTTATCATTTAAATTGATCTTGAGTGATAGTGCAAGTTATAGGTCAAAGAAGATTATGTTGGCATAGCTTAAAATTTCACTTACAGAAGTTTAAAATTGATACCTCTTACCTCCTGAAGTAAATAGTTTATTAAGGATTTTGGGAAAAGCAATTCTAGTTCAATCCCCAGCTACACATAGCAATTTCCTCATGCTTAAATGGTTTTTATGAGTGGCTGATGAGCTCACTATATGTGGGTTATTTTTCATTTATATATAATCCCTTTGCAGAAAGGCTCCCCCCCGTTTTTTTTTTTTTTTTTTTTTTTTTTGTTTTTTTTTGATACAGGGTCTCGCTCTGTCGACCAGACTGGAGTGCAGTGGCACGGTCATGGCTCACTACAGCCTTGATCTCCCAGGCTCAAGCGATCCTCCTACCTCAGCCTCCCAAGTAACTGGGACTACAGGCACCATGCCACTATGTCTGGCTAATTTAAAACAAAATTTTTTTTTGTAGAGATAGGGTCTCATTAAACAGCCCATGCTGGTCTTTCACTCCTGGGATCAAGCAGTCCTCTCACCTCAGCCTTAACAGTAAAGCTGGAAGGTGAAAGTGAGTGTAGTCTGTCTCATAGCAAATGTACTGGTCCCTTATAGGACTCATTGTATCCACCAACCTCATTCTTGACATTTTATTTTTGCCTGTATTCTGAATTTTTTCAGAGATTGTGTGCTTTTTTTTGAAGTTCAAGACAGGCTACTCTAAAAGCTAATGTGTGTTTGCATAGTATTTTTCTTACTGGATATGTGGATCTGTTAATTCCATAATTCATTTTTTGTGTGTAAAGTGCATAGACATTTTCTTTCCTTAAGCTTCAGCTCTCTAGTTGTATTATACTAGTCTTCCCATTTCCAGGTTTTTGTTTTTCTATTTACCGTATGAAGAGGAGGAAGCTGATCTTGGGATATTGTAAGTCTTGGAATTAAAAGACAGGAAAGCCGGGCGCGGTGGCTCAAGCCTGTAATCCCAGCACTTTGGGAGGCCGAGACGGGTGGATCATGAGGTCAGGAGATCGAGACCATCCTGGCTAACACGGTGAAACCCCGTCTCTACTAAAAAATACAAAAAACTAGCCGGCCGAGGTGGCGGGCACCTGTAGTCCCAGCTACTCGGGAGGCTGAGGCAGGAGAATGGCGTGAACCCGGGAGGCGGAGCTTGCAGTGAGCCGAGATCTGGCCACTGCACTCCAGCCTGGGTGACAGAGCGAGACTCCGTCTCAAAAAAAAAAAAAAAAAAGACAGGAAAATGCTGTAGACGTAAAACTATTTAAACTTGAAAGTATTTACATATATATATTTATAATTAATTTTGGTCCCTTACTGATTTTATGGGTTTATTAAGTACTTAGGAATTAATCCTACTCTTACTTTAGTCTTAGGATTTTTATAGTAAATATTTTAAATACATCTGAAATATTAAGATAACTATTCAAATACAGTGATAGAGTTGCTGTTCTTTCACCATTTGCTTAGTGGCCAACAGTATTCTGATTGGAATTGATTATTATCATTGGATTGAATAATATATTTTTTGTGTATTCTAAGAGACAACTAACATTAATAAATAAATACCTACACTGTATCTACATATCTTACTCTGCACAACAAGGCAGATATTTTGCTCATTTTTTCCTGAGTGGGCTAGAGGGACTGAGACTTTTTTTTTTTTTTTTTTTGAGACAGAGTCTGGCTCTGTCGCCCAGACTGGAGTGCAGTGGTATGATCTTGGCTCACTGCAAACTCCGCCTCCTGTGTTCAAGCCATCCTCTCACCTCAGGCTCCTGAGTAGGTAGGACCACAGGCATGGGCCACCACGCCCGACTGGTTTTTGAATTTCTTTAAAGACTGGGTTTTCCACATGCGTCATGCTGGTCTTGAACTCCTGGGCTCTAGTGAACCGCCTGCCTCGGCCTCCCAAAGTGCTAGAATTATAGGCATGAGCCATCAGCCCAGTCGAGACTGAGACATTTCTGTTTTCTTTTTCCTCTTTCTTGCTTTTTTATTTTGAGGGATGGTCTCACTTACCCAGGCTGGGGTCCTGGCATGATTTCAGCTCACTGCAACCTCCACCTCCAAGCAACAGGCCCAACAGGGCCAACACCTCCAACAGGCCCAAGCAATTCTCCCACCTCAGCTTCCTGAGCTTACCTCAGGTGCTCAGCTTCACCTGCAGCACCGCACCTGGCTAATTTTCATTTTTTGTTTTTTTGTAGAGACGGGGTTTCACCATGTTGTTCAGGGTGGTCTCTTTTTAACTCTTGAGCTCAAGCAATCCCCCCACCTCAGCCTCCCAAAGTGCTGGGATTACAAGTGTGAGCCACCGCGCACGGCCTGAGACTGAGACATTTCCTAGGGTCACATAGCTAAAGAGTGGCTGTTCAATAATTTGAATTAAAGTCATTTGAAAATTTTTGTTGATCCTTTTATAAAGGACTAATTCTTGACAAGGTAATGAGAATAAATAAATCATTAATCAAAGGCAGCTACTTAAGAAGACTACTCTAAGGCTGGGCACAGTGGCTCATGTCTATGAGCCCAGCACTTTGGGAGGCCGAGGTAGGTGGATCACTTGAGGTCAGGAGTTCAAGACTAGCCTGGCCAACATAGGGAAACCCCGTCTCTACTAAAATACAAAAATTTGCCAATTGTGGTGACGCACGCCTGTAATCTCAGCTACTTGGGAGGCTGAGGTGGGGGAATCGCTTGAACCTGGGAGGCAGAGGTTGTAGTGAGCTGAGATCGTGCCACTGCACTCCAGGATAAAAACAAAAAACAAACAAACAACTACTCAAAGGTACCCTTGATTATATTGGATTGCCATAGGTCATTTCAGGTGTTGGAAGAGCAATATAATTTTGTTCACTGCCCATTCCCAAGCACCTAGAGCAGTATCTAGAACATAGTATATGTTCAATAAATATGTTGAATGAATGAATTTGATTTGGTTTTAAAATAATAGAATACTTGTACTCTGAGGGAGGTGGGAAATACTTAAACAATACTAAGAATTCCATTCTTTAGAGACAAATTACTTAGAAGTTGATAGTGACAAATCAAAAGGATTGTTGATTGTTGGATTATTCAGATGATGAAGATGATGGTAGGGGCCATGGAGGCTGAGGAAGAATGAGTCTTAAACACTGAGGAGGCACAAGAGATTGCGTGGCTGGATATAATAGGAGACTGGAAGGAAAGAAGGATTAAGAAGAGAATGACGATAGTGATAAAAAATAGAATGAAAGAAGATGTGTGGAAAAGAAAGTTTCACTTTGAAGGCTTGATTTTTGAAGTGATGGCAGATTTTATAAATGTACATCCAATAGCTGGGTGGGAATAGTAAATCAAACAAATGAAAGATTGAATCCAGGATTGATGGGAGACTAATAATGGAGAGGACTGAGCCTGGGGGCAACTATGTTAGTAACATTCGTCAGTGGCGGGTTTTGTTTTTTCATGTTCATTTAAAGGAAGGAGGAGAGATTGAATATGTTAGAAAAAAGGAAATTGTGGTTTAATCAATAATAATTTAGGTGGGTATCTTAGCCACTGAGTTACAGGCTTTGAGGTAATGTAGAAATACCTCAGTTCTTGCTATGAAGTCAAATAGATGATCTAATTGTGGAAGTATACATTTAACAGCTGTTCTAAAATAATGTGTGTCAAAATATAAACCAATAGTTAATGTAAATAGTGCATTCTTTAGGAGGTTAAAAAGGGAAGACATTAGTGTAGAACAAGTTTTATAGCTGGAGCAGTCTTTTGAGATAAAGACTAGTCAAATTGTTATTTACGGCTGAGGAAACAGCCCTTAGGAGGTTGATCTACTAGATATTTTAAAGCTATCTAAAATTGGGAAGGCTTCAAGGAAGCATTGGTTCTTGAAGGTCTAATATGATTTTTATTGGATGGGAAAGAAAAGGAAAAGAAAATTAGTGAATTTGAAGAGGATTGAGCAAGGTTATGCCAACAATAGCAAAAAAGACTTGCATAATCAAAGGAGTTGTAGATTGGATTATTAGTATGGAACAAGGTAACCTGATAAAATGTCAAGATTAGGAATTTGACTGAAATTACTGTGACCTACACTTTTTTGAATAGGTCAAAGTCAGGAGGAAACTAGTGGCTTTTGAAGTATAATATTCTGTCCAGTGTTGTAACCAACAGTTCTAAAATAGAGCACTGGTGTGAATGCCCTTTTAGTTTTTTGGTAAGGCATTCAGGCCACATCTCAGACCTACTACATGAGAATCTCTAGGGTAAGGCCTAGGAACCTATCATTTTCTACTCCTATCCCCAGGTGTATGAAAAGTGACAGTTGTGGATCTATGTTTGGGAACCAGTGATTTAAAAGCCAAGTTAGTATATGGAAAGAAACTACTTAGAGAAGTATTCATTGCCCAGCTCTGAGATAATAAAATGTGGACAGTACCATCAGAAAGATTTGTTTAAATTCTGTTAATTAGATTTGATGCATGTTGTTTTTAGAGAGGGAAAGAAGAAAATTCTCAGGTTTTCTAGTATGAAAGAAATGGATTCAAAATAGTGATAGAAAGCATGCTTAGAAGGAGATAGAAGGAGAGTGAGGACACTGTTTTACTTGAGATTAAAGAATGACAGAATAGGCCGGGTGCAGTGGCTCACTCCTGTAATCCTAACAGCTTGGGAGGCCAAGGTGGGTGGGTCACTTGAGGTCAGGAGATCGGAAACAGCCTGGCCAACATGGTGAAACCCTGTCTCTACTAAAAATATAAAAAACTAGCCAGGCATGGTGGCAGGTGCCTGTGATGAAGGTACTTGGGAGGCTGAGGCAGGACAATCACTTGATCCCGGGAGGTGGAGGGGTTGCAGTGAGCAAAGATGGCGCCATTGCACTCCAGCCTTGGCAATGAGAGCGAAACTCCGTCTTGGGGGTTGGGGGTGGGTGGTGGGGGCGTGGAGAAAGAATGACAGAATAAAATAATTGCCAACATTGTTTTAATAAAAAACATGCTCTTGTTTTGGTTATTTAATGGCTGAAAAAGGTGGGGCATGGTGGCTTATGCCTGTAATCCCATCACTTTGGCAGGCCAAGGTGGGTGGATCACTTGAGGTCAGGAGTTCGAAACTAGCCTGGCCAATATGATGAAATGCCATCTCTACTAAAAATACAAAAATTAGCTGGGCATGGTGGTGGGCACCTGTAATCCCACCTAATTGGGAGGCTGAGGCAGGAGAATTGCTTGAACATGGGAGGCAGAGGTTGCAGTGAGCTGAGATTGTCTTACAGCACTCCAGCCTGGGTGACAGAGTGAAACTATCTCAAAAAAAAAAAAAAAAAAAAAAAAGGCCAGGCATGGTGGCTCATGCCTGTAATCCCTGCACTTTGGGAGGCTGAGGTGGGTGGATCACTGGAGGTTAGGAGCTTGAGACCAGCCTGGCCAACATGATAAAACCCTGTCTCTACTAAAAATACAAAAATTATCTGGGCGTGGTGGCGCGCCTGTAGTCCCAGCTTCTTAGGAGGCTGAGGCAGGATAATCTCTTGACCCCAGGAGACAGAGGTTACAGTGAGCCGTAATCACACCATTGCACTCCGTACTCCAGCCTGGGCGACGCAGCAAGACTCTGTCTCAAAAAAAAAAAAAGGATAAAAAGTAATAGTGATCAAGCCTAATGGTCTATATAGGTTAAGTAAATAAAAGATAAATGGGGCTGAGCGCGGTGGCTCAAGCCTGTAATCCCAGCACTTTGGGAGGTCGAGGCAGGTGGATCACCTGAGGTCAGGAGTTCGAGACCAGCCTGGCCAACATGGTGAAACCCCGTCTCTACTAAAAATACAAAAATTAGCTGGGTGTGGTGGCGCACGCCTGTAGTCCCAGCTACTTGGGAAGCTGAGGCAGGAAAATCGCTCGAACCTGGGAGGCGGAGGTTGCAGTGGCTAAAGATCGCACCACTGTACTCCAGCCTGGATGACAGAGCGAGACTCCATCTCAAAAAAAAAAAAAGTGTTTGCAGGATTTTTTTAAAAAAATTATTTTGTTTTACTTATTTATTTTTTTTAGAGACAGGATCTTGGTCTGTTCCCCAGGCTGGAGTATGGTGGTGCTATCATGGTTCACTGTAACCTCAGACTCCTGGGCTCAAGTGATGCTGTCACCTCAGCCTCCTGATTAGCTGGGATTACAGGCACATACCACTACACCTGGCTAATTTTTTAAAAAAATTTTTGTAGAGACAGAGTCTTGGTTTTTTTGCCCAGGCTGGCCTCAAACTCCTGGCCTCAAGCAGTCCTCCTGCCTTGGCCTCCCAAAATGTGGGATAACAGGTGTGAGCCACTATGTCCAGCCTAGGATTTTGTTGTTATTTGATTTTTAATTACAGTAAGCTTTGACACTATTTTTTGAAAGAGTAAAAAATATTCTACTCAATATGTCCTTTGGACAAGTGGAATATACCGGTGAAACAAGTTTTTCATATCAAATTTTAAGTCAGTATTTTCGTTTAGCTACTGATTTTCAAACAATTCTTCAGGAATCTGTAGGTGAGAGGGTGTACAGGCATGGACATTCCCTGCTATTTTTTTAAACCACAGATATAGCAAATATGAAGTACAAATGCCTACTGTACCCATTGGCAGACATCTCTGTGGCATTCTTCCTTTATATTTGACTTTCTTGGTATAGCACTTCAAGTGGACACTAACAATGACTGGTTAAAGCATAGGAGATTAAAACTATTTTTTCATGTTACAATCAAAAAGGATGCCTAGATTTCTGTGTTAATATTTCATGTATAGGAAAATTGCTACCAATGCTCAAAAAGAGTTTGAAGGCCACAATTTTAATGTCATTTTAAAAAATTAAACTTTTAATTTTGTGGTAATTATAGATTTGCATATGGTTGTAAGAAATAATAGAGAAATTCTATGTATCTTTACCCAGTATCTTAGTCCATTTAGTGTTGATGTAACAATACCTGAGACTAGGTAATTAATAAAAGGTTTTTTGTATTTTTGCTTGTTTTTTGTTTTTTATTTTAAGACGGAGTCTCGCTCTGTCGCCCAGGCTGGAGTGCAGTGATGCGATTTCGGCTGATTGCAAGCTCCACCTCCTGGGTTCATGCCATCCTTTTGCCTCAGCCTCCCGAGTAGTTGGGACTACAGGCGCCTGCCACCACACCTGGCTAATTTTTTTGTATTTTTAGTAAAGACGGGATTTCACTGTGTTAGCCAGAATGGACTCGATCTCCTGACCTCGTGATTCACCTGCCTCAGCCTCCCAAAGTGCTGGGATTACAGGTGTGAGCTACTGCACCTGGCCTAAAGAGTTTTTTAGTTAATTGCTCTGCAGGCTGGGAAGTTCAAGAAGCATGGTGGCATCACAACATGGAGCAAAATCAAAAGGGAGGTGGACACGTGTGAAAAAGCAGAACTCAAAGGGTGTTGTGGCTAAAATTTTAACAACCCACTCTCTCAGGAACTAATCTATTCCTCAGAGAACTAATCCATTCTTGCCAGAGATAACGCTCTCACTACCACAATACTAACACCAAGCCACCCACAGAGTCGGGGCCCTCATGATCCAGATACCTCCTGTTCAAGGCCCTACCTCTTAAAGGCTCCACGTCACAACCTTGCTTCACTGGAAATAAGGTTTCAACATGAGTTTTGGCAGGGACAAATCTTATTCAAACCATAGTACGCAGTTTCCTTCAGTGGTAACATCTTGTAAAATTGTAGTACAGTGTCCTGACTAGTGTGTGTGTGTGTTTATTTTAAGAGATAGGGTCTCCTTTGTTGCCCAGGTTGGAGAGTAGTATGAGCATAGCTTGCTGTAATTTCAAACTCCTAGGCTCAGACGATCCTTGTACCTCAATCTCCTGAATAGTTAGGACTACAGGGATGCACCACCATGCCCAGCTAGTTTTTTTATTTTTGTAGAGTTTGGGTCACACTATGTAGCCCAGGCTGTTCTGAAAATCCTGGCTTTACGTGATCCTTCTGCCTCAGTCTCCCAAAGTGCTGGAATTACAGACGTGAGCCAACACACCTGGCCAAGACCAGAATATTGACACTGATACAATCTTCTCATTTTATTCAGGCTTCCCAGTTTTATTTGTACTCAATGTTTGTCTAGATTTAGTTCTGTACATTATGATCACATAAATGTACCTGTACCCACCACCACAGTTAAGGTATAGAACAATTTTATCACCACAAGGATCCTTTTTTTTTTTTTTTTTTCTTGAGATGGAGTCTTGCTCTGTCTCCCAGGCTTGAGTGCAGTATTGCGATCTCGGCTTACTGCAGCTCCTCTCCCGGGTTCACGCCATTCTCCTGCCTCAGTCTCCCGAGTAGCTGGGACTATAGGCGCCCGCCACCACGCCTGGCTAATTTTTTGTATTTTTAGTAGAGACGGGGTTTCACGATGTTAGCCAGGATGGTCTCGATCTCCTGACCTCGTGATCCGCCCACCTCGGCCTCCCAGTGTTGGGATTACAGGCGTGAGCCACCGCGCCCGGCCCACCACAAGGATCCTTAGTATTGTTCTCCTATGTAACCGTACCTACCTCCCTCTACCCCTTTTTTTCTGAATAACCTATCCTCCATTTCTATAATTTATTTCTTTAAGAATGTTATATAAATGGAGTTAAATAGTGTGTAACTTTCTGAGATTGGCTATTTTTGTTTTTTTTCTTTTTTGGGATGGAGTTTTCGTTTTGTCACCCAGTCTGGAGTGCAGTGGTGCAATCTCAGTTCACTGCAACCTCTTCCTCCCAAGTTTAAGCAATTCTCGTGCCTCAGTCTCCTGATTAGCTGAGCTTACAGGTGCCCACCCCCACACCTGGCTAATTTTTTTTTTTGAGACAGAGTCTTGCTCTGTCGCCCAGGCTGGAGTATAGTGGCACAATCTCAGCTCATTGCAAGCTCCGCTTCCCGGGTTCACGCCATTCTCCTGCCTCAGTCTCCCGAGTAGCTGGGACTACAGGCGCCCGCCACCACGCCTGGCTAATTTTTTTTTTTTTTTTTTGTATTTTTAGTAGAGATGGGGTTTCACTGTGTTAGCCAGGATGGTCTCGATCTCTTGACCTCATGATCCACCTGCCTCAGCCTTCCACAGTGGTGGGATTACTGGCATGAGCCACCGCGCCCGACCTAATTTTTTTTTTTTATTGTTAGTAGAGACGGGTTTCATCATCTTGTCCAGGCTGGTCTTGAACTCCTGACCTCAAATTATCCACCTGCATCAGCCTCCCAAAGTGCCGAGATTACAAGTGTGAGCTACTGTGCCCCGCCAAGATTGGCTTTTTTTTTTTTTTTTTTTTTTTTTTTTCTGCTCAGCATAATTACCTTGGATTCACCCAAGTTGTTGCATGTATTGTTTGTTCCTTTATATTGCTGAGTAGTGTTCCTTTTAATTTTATTTTCTTGCTTTATTATTATTATCTTTTTTGAGACAGAGTTTTGCTTTTGTTGCCCAGCTGTGCAGTTCCAGTGATTCTTCTGCCTCAGTCTCCTGAGTAGCTGGGACTACAGGCATGCACCACTACGCCCGGCTAGTTTTTGCATTTTTAGTAGAGATGGGGTTTCACCATGTTGGCCAGGCTGGTCTTGAACTCCTGACCTCAGATGATTCACCCACCTTGGCCTCCCAAAGTGCTGGGATTACAGGTGTGAGCCACCACCGCACCTGGTCATAAACACAAATTTTAAGACTTTGAGACTGTATTTTCCCATGTTTGTGGTGTTTTAATGCATTGTTGCAGATTAAATGTAAGTTTGTTAACTAGATCAGGTTTGAGGGAGGAGCAAGGTCAGTTTTGTTAGTGCAGTTTCATTTAATGATCAGAGGAAATGCAATCCAGATATTCTGGAGTAAGATACTTAAGTATTTAATTTCCCTTTTTGAGAGAGGCAGCTGTCAATTTTTTCTTCCTTAATTGTAAATTCTAGATTATTTATTTTACCTGTCATCTGGCAAGTTTTTATTTTTATTTTTATTTTTTTTTATTTTAAGGCAGAGTCTGTCACCCAGACTGGAGTGCAGTGGAGCAATCTTGGCTCACTGCAACGTCTGTCTCCTAGGTTCAAGCAATTCTGGTGCCTCAGCCTCTCAAGTAGCTGGGATTACAAGTGTGCCTCACCACACCCAGCTTATTTTTGTATTTTTAGTAGAGACAGGGTTACACCATGTTGGCCAGGCTGGTCTTGAATTCCTTACCTCAGGTGACCCGCCCGCCTAGGCCTCCCAAAGTGCTGGGATTACAAGTGTGAGCCACAGCTCTCGGCCATCTGGCAGTTTTTAATTTCAGGCAAACTGATGTGTAGGCTCTGGAATCAGACCACAAGGGTTCAGATCTTGATTTGGCTATTAGTTATGAACTTCGAACAAATTTAACTTCTCTACCTCATTGTAAAATGGGGATAATATACCTATATCGTAGGCTTATTGTGGAGATTAAGCATTGTAAGCACTCAGAATTTGCTATCATTATTATTATAACCAATAGTTGGGGAAGTTTGGGTATCAGATAAGTGCTTGTAGAGCACTATCTGGTAGTAATGTTAGCTCAGTTGTAGAAATACGTATTCATTTTGTTATCAGATTTGTATTTTACAGTTTTTTAGAATCTAAAATTCTGTTGTTTTGATTACTTGGAGTAATCTGTTAATGTGCTTGTAATTGTAAAATCATCAACCTAAATCAATTTCCATTTATAGTTGAAAGTCAGAACAGTGAAATGACTTGCCCAAGCATTCATAGGTAGTAACTTGGAATGGATCTTGATTGACTAGTGTTCTTTTCATTTTACCTTAGTCAGCTGCTGTAAATTAAATCTTAAATGAATAATAAGGGCTGTTTGGATTCCCATCTCAGTTACATGTCTCCTCAAAATTTCTTTCAAGTTTCTTTAATTATTTCCATTCGTAATTAAGCCAAAAATTTACCTCCTTAGTCTCTCAGTGATACACATCCAAAATATATACATTAATTTAATTTAAAATATTTATTGAGCACTGTGCCAGGTGCTTATAAAGGACAGAAATATAGTTAATGGCTCTTTCCTTAAAGAGATTGTTATATTGGGCACTTTTATTTGTAATTTTAGAAAAATGTTTTTCCTCATATTTTTATTCTTTCTGCCTTTTGGGTATCATATTAATCTTTAAAGTGTTATTTTTTTGTTTTGTTTTCTTTTTTTTTTTTTTTAAGACAGGGTCTCCCTCTGTCACCCAGGCTGGGGTGCAGTTGTGCAATCATGGCTTACTGCAGCCTTGACCTCCTGGGCTCAAACAATCCTGCCATCTCAGCCTCCCAAGTAACTGGGACTACAGGTGTGCGTCACCACATCCAGCTAATTTTTGTATTTTTTGTAGGGACGAAGTCTCACTGTGTTGCCCAGGCTGCTCTTGAACTCCTGGGCTCAAGTAGTCTACCTGCCTTAGCTGCTGGAAGTGCTGGGATTACAGGTGTGAGCCACTGCACCCAGCCTGTTTTCTGTTTATTTTAACATGGTCTTAAAGGCAGCTTCAGACTTCCAGTTTTCCTGATAAACTGTTTTCTACTTTAATTGCTTTTTTTTTGCCTTTTACTTCATTTTTTCTACTTTAGAGTTGTGTTTGTTTTTATTGTTTTTGTTTTGGTATTGTTGCCTTTGCTAAATCTGTTTTTAATATTGTATTAAAATTTAACATTTTTTGAAGTTATTTTTAAAATTTTTTAAATATTAAATTTAATATTGTATCCCAGTGTTTCTTTTTCCAATTTGATTTAGTATTTAGCTTTGATTGTTGCCTTTACTTGTGTTTACATTCATTTGTGTAAAAAGGGAAGAATAAATTTATCCTTTTAAGAATTGGCTGCTTTATGTGAGTCACTTTGGTTTTAGGTACCATGTTTGTTAGAAGTAACTGTAATTTTATGCCATTTTAAAATAGCTCAAAACTCCTATGTTCACTTGGTTTCTAGGTCTATTCTGGATAAGCAGGTTTTGTGAAGACATTTATTCTTTCTTGGACCTCAGATTTACCAGACATCTCATGGTATTTCCTTTTATATTATTTCTTTAATGGCTGCCATTTATTCTCAGTGTATTTTGTACATATTTTACTTGTCAGCTGGATGACCAGTTTTTTGATTCACATGTAAGATGTGAAACATTGTGTTAATTGTTCAGGTTGTATTAAAAACCTTTTCCCTTTATTTGTAACTTTTTATTTTTATTTTTGAGACAGAGTCTTGCTCTGTCGCCAGGCTGGAGTGCAGTGGCGCAATCTCAGCTCACTACAGCCTCTGACTCCCTGTTTTAAGCGATTATTCCTACCTCAGCTTCCCGAGTAGCTGGGATTACAGGCACATGCCACCAACCCCAGCTAATTTTTGTATTTTTAATAGAGACAAGGTTTCACCATGTTGGCCAGGATGGTATCAATCTCCTAAACCCGTGATCCGCCCTCCTCGGCCTCCCAAAGTGCTGGGATTACAGGCGTGAGTGAGCCAGCACACCCGGCCTATTTTTGACTGTTTTTTAAGCTCGCTGTGTTAAAGGTCACATCTTTTCTGCCTACTACATTGGCTTTTCCTTTTTGAAAAAGCTGTGACTTGACCCTAACGAATTCATCATTTTATTAAATATCAACAAGATTTTTAAGCAGTGTGAGTTTTCTCATTATAAGATTTTTTATATTAATGAAAATAGTGAAATATTTGCCTTAATGTCTTAATACATATGACCTCTTGTCTTCTGACCTCTTGTGAGTAAATTACTGAGATCTGCTTTTCCTATTGAATCAAATTCAGAGTCTGCAGTTCTGTTTCAGATGTGATGTATCTTTGTCCTGAGGATGAGCTTCTGTGTTTTTAGGGAAATGCAGTTATGGGAATGTCATGTAGTTGTTTTTAATGACACTTGATTATACAGGGTGATAGTATTTTTAATAGAGACAGGGTTTCACAGGGTGAAATACAGGGTGATAGTTCGTTTAGTTAATTAAGCCAGAGCTGCAGTTTCATCTGAAGTGCTCTAATGCATTCATCAATTCTTTGTAGAATGCTGTTATGTTCCAGGCACTGTGCAGTTTGGAAGACAAGCAGCAATAGCACAAATAGAAGTCATTGTCTGAAGGAGGTTTGTGGCAAGCTCTTTACTGAAACAGCTCAAGTGTGGTGTTTATTGAGGATGGCATATTTATATAAAAAGGGACATACTGGTAAATAAATACCTAAGTAGATTATTTTAAATTAGAAGTATCACTCAGTTACTTAAAAGACTTTAATAATGACTTGATTTCCTTTCAGTGTCTGCCTCTGGTAAATAAGTATACCACTAAATATAGTATATACCTAAAATACAAGACTTTTTATGAGTCTAACATAAAAAACAGTGTTTCTTCAAGTAGCAATTCTTATAGCTGCCTATAATATTTAGTTAACATTTGAGAATATCCAGGTTAATTCCTGTTTCACAGATTATACAGATTTTGAGTTCATATATTATGGGGGAATATATTACCAAAGTGGGTAAATAACGTGTTAATAGTTGTTTGAATTCTCCAAGAAAACTAGCCTTGAACTTTTAAACTATGTGTAACTGGAGGAGAGCTACCAGATTACAAATTATTATAATATAAAAATATGTAATAGTAGACAATTGCACACTGCTTTTCAATATTTCAGGTATTACATTACAGAGACAAGGATAATGACTGTTGCTGTTTTCTAATTTATAGGATTATCTATATTGGTTTTGTTCCTGAGTTTCATCTGTATAATTTTTGAAAAGACTTTGAGTAGATATTTTATAAACATACCTATAGCCACTGTTATGTAGTGAATTTAAATTAGAAAAATTGATGTCGAAGCTAAGTATCTTTTAGTTGCTGTTGTAAATTTAAAAAAAAAAAACTTAGTTTTTTCTACTAATTGAATTAGGGGGTATTAACTCTTTAATAACTGAACAGTATTAATGGAAGAAAAAGAGAACTCCCTCAACAGTATACCTAGATTTACCTGTTATAGAAAATGACAACTACTGTACAGTAATTGAATTTATTACCAATAACATAGTTTCCCTTACATACAGATACAAACAGTAGAGTAGAATTGGTTCAAATCCTGGTTTCATCTCTTAAATGGAGCAACCTTGATTAAGTTTTTTTAAACCATGTGTAGCTGGGGGAGAGCTACCAGACTACTAATTATTATAATATGAAAATACACAATAATAGACAATTACACAGTGCTTTTCAATATTAGCCTGTTTTGGTTTTCTTTTCCTCAGTGGTAAAATGGAGGTACCTACCTTAGAATTAGGAGGATTAAATAGACCATCCATGTAAAAAGCTGATTATGGTGCTTAGTCCATAGTAAGTACTCAGTATTTGTTAGTATATTGTTAGATCACTCACTGAACAAAGAAGACTTATTTTTGCATACTGGCACTGTAAGAAATTACATTTTATCCTTTAAAATGAATACTTTTTGGTTCTTTACTAAATATGCCTTAGTAATCTTCTTGTGGCATCCTAAATTCATTCCCTCAGAAAGGTTGTGATTTAGAAACTTTTCTTTTGATCATGATCACGTAACTCAATTCCAGAAAAGTTAATGAGAGAGACTCTAAGCAAATTTCAATTTATATTGAGATTTTAATAAAGAATGTTTTCTTCATGTTATTTTACTTACTGTTATAGAGTGACTCTTGCTTTTTTGTTTCCTTTTCTTTTAAACAGGGTTTGTGGATGCACTTAGATGTTTGCAATGAGCACTGTGGCTGGCATGCCCCAGTGTTTTGGATACCAATGCATAGGACTCCATAGTAATCGAATTTACCAGAGGCGAACGTCATGAGCATAGTGATCCCATTGGGGGTTGATACAGCAGAGACGTCATACTTGGAAATGGCTGCAGGTTCAGAGTAAGTATTTAAATTGGTTACATAAGCCAAAAAAAAAAAAAAAAAGGAAACCCTTCTGGAGCTAGAAAGTAGGAAGAGCTGTAAGTGGAAAATATTAAATTTCTTCTTTCCTAGCCATTTTTTAAAGTAAAAAAAAAAAAAAAAAAGGTTACCTTTCTCAAACACTGAGAACATGATTGCTAACCTTGTTTTCCTTTTAAATAGTATTACCACTGATATTCATTATTGAAGTATTGGCATGACTTTTTTTGACTCCAAATTTCTGAGAATTGATACATTTTTTACCAACTGTATTTTACTATAGTATTTGATATTGTTTCCAGTGTCACTAGAGCCACCTGCTGACAGGAGTCATTAGTTTGTTGGTGCTTGGGTTCCCCCCACCCCCAGCAACCAGGTGGAGTTTTGCTGTGTCACCCAGGCTGGAACGCAGTGGCTCTATCTCGGCTCACTGCAGCCTCCGCCACCAGGGTTCAAGCAATTCTCCTACCTCAGCCTCCTGAGTAGCTGTATTACAGGCGTGTGTCACCACGTGCAGCTAATTTTTGTATTTTTAGTAGAGATGGTGTTTCATCATGTTGGCTAGGCTGGTCTTGAACTCCTGACCTGGTGATCCACTCGCCTTGGCCTCCCAAAGTGTTGGGATTACAGGCATGAACCTCTGCACTCAGCTGGTGCTCAGGTATTTTTAGTTTGAATTTGTATAATTGAAGATTCTAGCATATTTTGTATATAATGAAATATTTGCAAAAACTTTTTACTTGTTCTTTTTTCTCTCAGTGCTTAACATTTTTGCTTATGATTTCTTGACACTTAATCCACTATGAAGAAACTATTTTTTCTGCTGCTTTTAAAGTGAGTGTTGATTTGTTTGTACTAATTGGAGGTGCTTTCATTTAAGCATGGCTTTGTTTTTGTATTCAAAAGCCTGCTTTAAAGTACTGTCCTTGCATTGTTTACAACTGTTCTTTTTTTGTTGTTTGTTTTGTGACAGAGTCTCGCTCTGTCATCCAGGCTGGAGTGCAGTAGGGCAATCTTGGCTCACTGCAACCTCCAGGCTCAAGGGATTCTCATGTCTTAGCCTCCTAAGTAGCCGGGATTACAGGTGCATGCCACCACACCCAGCTAATTTTTGTATTTTTAGTAGAAACAGTGTTTCACCACATTGACCAGGCTGGCCTGAAACTCCTGGGCTCAAACGATCTGCCCACCTTAGCCCCCCAAAGTGCTGGGATTACAGGCATGAACCACCGTGCCCAGCCATGTTTACAGCTGTTCTTAGGGTAATGCTGAATTTTTCATTTGTTTCATACTTAATCATAAACAATTTTTTCTTATATTTTTTTCGCTTGTAATACAGAGCTCCTTGTATTCATATAATGTTCTGTAACAGTGTTAAGCAGCTCCCCTACTTTGAGCAAGATGTTTTATATAAAATATCTTAATCATCCCAGCAAAAAGGCAGGTATTATTTTCATTTTATAAGAAATGCAGCTCAAGGAGATTAACATATTTGCCTGTGGCCACCTAATTAATAAAAAGTAGAGTTAGTTTGAACCCAGAGTTGCTTGGCTCCAGATTCATGCTGCCACGTAGGTCAGAAGAGTAACATTTAGTTAATAGAGGAGTAAAATGAAGTGAAATGCCACATGTGATGAACTGAGGACAATTGTCATACCAAACTTCATTTGCTCTTTATTTTTAAATTTCTTATGTATTTTAATACAAATATTTAAAAATAATAGATTGTAAGAAAGAGAAAAGAAGTGGACAAATTTTGATCACAAATCTGAAGGAGTATATTGAGAAGTCATGGAGATTTTTTACACCTATTAATATAACAATTAGTATAACCTATTCATGTTATGCCTTCAATAACATACACTGGCTATGGTTATATTATTGAGGTGTATGTTATTGGAGGTCTTAACACTCAAAGGGAAAATTAGAGGTTTTACCTAGGATCTAAGATGCTGGTGCGAGCCTCTCATCAAAACCCATTTACAGTTTGAGAGTTTATACAGAGAAGAAATTAGATTTTTAATTGGGAAGAAGAACATCCTTTAAGTCCAATTTCTGAGGAATTAGAGCTTATTTATTCAATCATTCTAAACTGTTCTTTTTCTCTAAATGCCTCTCTCAATTTAATGATTGGCATTTTTCCCTTTTTAGATTTTCAGTTCTAACTTACTTAAATTTCTGCACTAATAATATATGATGTGGCTTAGGTGATAATTTATGATGATTTTTTAATGAATAAGGACATTTTGGTATAAAACAAATAAGATTTTAAATTTATAAAGTGGTTCCAGAAAAATGTGGCAATATCAAATAGATTATTGCAAACAGAGTAGTGGTTATTCTTCCTTTAATGTTTTTGACGTTAATTTAGAATTACAACACGTTTGTAAATAGCCTGTTTTCATTTTTAAGAATGGAAATATTACATAAATAATTCAGCTCAGTGCAGTGGCTTATGCTTATAATTCCAGTACTTTGGGAGTCTGAGGCTTGAGCCCAGCAGTTTGAGACCAGCCTGGGTAATATGATGAGACCCAGTCTCTACAAAATAAAAAAATTTTAAAAATTAGCTTGGCATGGTGGTGCATGCCTGTAGTCCCAGCTACTTGGGAGACTGAGGTGGGAGGATCACTTGAGCCCAGGAGTTCCAGGTTGCAGTGAGCCATAATCACACCACTGTGTTTCAGCCTAGTAACAGAGCAAGACCCTGTCTCAAAAAAGTAAAACAAAATAATTCTACTTGTGATGACCAAAAATGTTCTCTATATTTGTAAAGTTAGTGAAGTAATGAAAATTAAAGTGGTATAAATTTAGGACTACCAGAATTTAGGCTTTGGGTAACCCTAGTCTAAAATAAGATCCAGTACCATTTTGTAATATAGGCTGTTTGCTTCATTAAGTAAATAATCAATAGTCATAAATAGTACTCTGGTAAATTTCACAGGGATAGTAGGGACAATGCAGTTTGATGGGGAAAATGCTAGACCAATTTAAGGACTTTAAGGTATTTTTTCTTTGCTATTATAATACCATGTTGACTTAGAATTAAGAGTTCAGAGTTTATTTTACAAATACGGACACAGACCCCAGAGTAGTTATGTGGCATGTCCCAAGGGTATATAGTGACTTTAGTGGTAGAGGTAGGACTTGGATGTAGAGTTTGTGACACTTAGATCAGTCATCTCCTGGTCTGTAAAACTGGAGATTGGACTATCTGCTCTATAAAATACCTCCTAGGATAGTGCCTGATTATCAGTTTGGAGCAGCAGTGACCCTATTTCCAAGAATAATTCAGTCCCACTACACTCAGTCCCATACCAGGCAGATCGCAGTAGCTGATCTACCAGTAGTATTGTGACAGTGTTGTTGGGGGAGTCAATGAATTGCCCTCTGAAGATCCATTATCACCGATTCTAGGCCAGGAGAATGCTACTTTCAGTCTTCGATATCTCTGAGGGAAAGGAAACCACACCCTGATACTCCCTTGGAGCCAGATGCAAACCAGCTTTGCCACACTATTTGTTCTACCTGCTTTACTTACCAAGGCTTAGGAGCAGCATTTCACCTTCTCCGGGCTCCCAGTATCACCTGAAGGGGTCAAAGGTAGGGCCTGGGTGACTCATTTGGATTAAGTCTTGACCCTTTGTCAATTTTATCTGTGCCTCTAATTCCTGTAATTGGGCACGGTCTAAAATGTAGGTCCATTCAGATGTCCAAATCCTTATGGTGTTCTTCCTTTTATTAATTCTTCCACCTGCTATGTATAATTTAGTTATTACTGTGACCATGCTACCATCACATTAAGGCCCATGCCTAGTTTTCAGGTCTTCTTATATTGCCCGATCTCACAGCAGAATTTGATACTGTTGACTCTCTTTACCTTTGGCTTTAGTGAAAATATATATATATATGTTTAAGTTGTGGCAAAATAGATACAACGTTTATCATGTTAACCATTTTTAAGTGAACAATTCGGTGGCAGTAAGTACATTCACAGTGTTGTGCAGCCATCACTACTGTTTTCGAACTTTATCATCCCAAATAGAAACTCTGCATTCATTAAATAACTCCTCGTTTCCCGCTTCTCCTTGTACCTCGTAGCCTCTATTCTAGTTTCTATCTCTATTTGCCTATTCTAGATACCTCATATAAGTGGAATTATAAAATACTTATTCTCTTATGTCTGGCTTATTTTACTTAGCATAATGTTTTCAGGATTCAACCATGTTATAGCATATACCAAAATTCCATTCCTTTTTATGGCTGAATAGTAGTCCATTGTTTAGATGTACTGTATTTTGCTTATCCATTCATCTTTTGATGTACACTTTGGGTTGTTCCTACCTTTTGGCTATTGTCAGTAATACTGCTATGAACGTTGGTGTACAAGTATCTGACTCCCTGTTTTAAATTCTTCTGGTTTTATACCTAGGAGTGGAATTGCTAGGTCATAACATAATTCCACATTTAACATTTTGAGGAATCGCCGAACTCTTTTTCCATCTGGTTTTCTTTTTATGGCATGATCTCCTTTTTAAATGTTTCTTCTTTTTCTGAAGTATTTGTGTTTTCTAGGGATCTGCACTACCTTACTTTGTAAACTGTCCTGGAGATTTCGTCTACTTTTATAGCTTTCACTGTTTTTGTATGCTCATGACTTCCAAATCAGCCTTACCTAATTCTCTCATGGGCTCCACTCACATAGCCCTCTGCGTTACTAGACCACTTAGATGTTCTGTGAGTAGTTCAAACTTAATAAAATTAGTACTATACTAATATACTAATTCTCTCTTCTTTCCCTCTTGTCCTCTCTAGTAAATTTACACCAAAAAAGCCCTTTTATTCACACATTCTGTTTTTCACTCTAAGACAACAATACACATAAACCATAATTTTTCTAAAAACACGTAAGTCATTTAATTTTCCCGTTTTTTTACATCACTGGTTCCTTGTTGCCTTTAAGTCTAAATTCAGACTCATTCTAATAGTATGCAAAGGCTTTCTTTTTTTCTTCCTTTCTTCAAACTCCTGTTTGAATGGTTTCATGGTATTCCAGTCTAGAGGTGTACCAAAATTAAGTTTTAATCAGTCTCTTATTGAATATGTAAGTTGTTTGAGCCAAATATTGCAGTGAAATCAGCATTCTGGCATAATTTTTGTGCATGTCTTTAGTGATTTACTTAGAATAAATGTGATCTAGAATTACTAGGTCAAATGGAATGCAAGATCTTTTTAAAGGCTACTGATATATGTTGCCAGATTGCATTCCTGAAAGTTTTTGTCTACTCAGAAGAAGTCAATACCCTGGCAGTTTGGGACATTTAATGTCAGAGAAAGTAGGTTTATAGAATTTAACTCTTGAGAGTATCACATTATGATAGCATGTAAATACATCAAAATTTACCTTGCCATCTAATTTTATGTAATATATTCTGAGAAGTTAAGACTATGTACAATACAGTTTAACAAAATTGCCATTAAAATAGTTAGTTGTATTTTAAAAGTTGATGTGTCAAATGTGATCCCAAGACCATCCCCAGGCTCAAAGATTTGCTGGAAGGACTCACAGGATCCAGAATGTAGTTGTACTCATGGCTAAGATTTATTACAGCGGAATAATCCAAAGCGAAATCAGTAAAGGGAAAAGGTACATGGAGTGAAACCTAGAGGAAAGCAGGTGCAAGATTCCATGAGGCTTCTCCCCATTGAGGCACATAGGATGCATTTAATTTCTTCAGCAGTGAATTGTGACAATACATGTGAAATGTTATCTACCAAGGAAGCTCATTGGAGACTCAGTACCCAAAGTTTTTATTGAGGGATGGCACGTAGGCATCTGCCTAGAATGTATCAAAATTCCAGACTCCCAGAAAGAAAATAGGTATACAACATAAACCATATTGTTTGTATAAACAGTGTAGGCAGAGTAAGCTACCCTTATCATTTGAGGAAAGTTTCTTATCAATATAGGGAACTGTTTACCAGCTAAATTCCCAAATGCCAGCCAAGGGCCACCCTTGTAAGGAGGTCTTTCTACCCTCTGGTAACTCTCCTCTGCACAGTTGATTTTTGCAGGATTAAGTTGAACTATATGAATGCCATTTTTATAGGTCAGAGTTGATCTGATATCAGTAATTCTGTATTGTTCAACTTAAGAGTAAGAGAAGAAGGAGTGAATTACAATTTGTTGAGTGCTGCTGTGCCAGGTAAATGTTTTACATTGTTACTGCATTATTTTTATACTGTGAGCTCAATGTTCTTCCCACTGATGTGAAAACAAAGGCTCAGAAGGGTTAACTAACTTCCCTGAAGTCATGGATTGTAAGGTATCAGAACTAGGGTGATATTCTTGGTCTATTTTAGATCCATGTCTTGCTTTTTCTCACAAACCAGTGCTGTTAGTTATCGGTTGAATTTATTACTACCTGTGCTTTTCAAATACTTCTGCAAAAAAAATATGTAAAACAGATGAAAGGAAAACAACTCTGGTTAAAATGGAAGTGAAGGTCTTAGAGCACTTTTAACCCTTCTCCTACCATAGACATTCCCAAGGAGCTTGCACAAGACAATAACTGTGCTCTTAGGAAAAAGAAAAGGAAATGGAAATACCCTGTGTTTCAGCAGCTATGGTAGATAATTGTGTGAAATCCCTTTTTTGGGGGGGTGGGATAGGGGCTCAAATAAAGGACCTCAAGGTTGCACAGGCTGTAGTACAGTAGTGTGGTCATGGGTCACTGAAGCCTCCACCTCCCAGGCTCAAGCAGTCCTCCTACCACAGCACCCCGAGTAGCTGGGACTACAGGTGCACACCATCACACCTGACTAATTTTGTATTTTTTTGTAGAGACAGGGTTTCGCCATGTTGTCCAGGCTAGTCTTGAACTCATGGGCTCAAGCGATCTGTCTGCCTTGGCCTCCCAAAGTGCTGAGATTATAGGCATGAGCCCCTGTGCATGGCCCAAATCCTCATTTTTTAATACCAGGAAATCTCATGATAATTTTATTCAGCCCAGTGAAGGATTAAATGCTGAGTTTTTTAAAAATCCCTATTGTGACATTTAAAGTTTGATTATTTAAGGGGATAGAGTTTTAAAAACCTGGGTCAACGTGACATTTAATACTAGATTTTATAGCTAGCTCAGTTTCTCCATACATTTTCTCATTTTTAAATTTAATTTGGTTCCTGATTATTAAAAAGTATGTGTGTGTTGTTGAAAATCCTCTTTTACTTCCCTAATTATTTTGGAATTTAGAATTAAATTTAGAACAAGGGTCAGCAGAACTTTCCTGTAAAGGGCCAAAGAGTAAATCTTTAAGACTTGCAATGATATGGTTTCTGTTGTAACTACTCAACTCTGCTCTTGTGGCTGGAAAGCAGACTGTGTGTGTAAATGAATGGACATGACAGTGTTCCGATAACACTTTGTCTACAGAATCAGGAAGCAGGCTGGATTTGGCCCAGTGGTTCTAGTTTGCCTACCACTCGTTTAGAGCAAAGAAATCTTGATAATGTACCGATTCTAATGAAGAGTACTAGTTTTTCTCTGATTTTATTGGCTTAAGCAAGTACTATTTCAATGGTATGACTTTCTTTAAATGTAATTACGTAGAGGAAACAGCCAAGTACAAAAGGTCCAAGGCAGGAACTAATTTAGATTGTCCTAAAGAACAGGGAAAAAATATCAAACATGGGATAATAGACCAAGGAAAGAATATTAAGAAAAGATTAGAGGAGTAGGGCCTAGGGGCCATAAGAAGTTAAGATTTTAAGTGAAGTAAGTGCTGGCCAGGCGTGGTGGCTCACACCTGTATTCCTTTGGGAGGCTGAGGCTGGCCGGTTGCTTGAGCCCAAGAATTCAAGACTGGCCTTGGCAACATGATGAAATCCCATCTGTACAAAAAAAAAAAAATACCAAAGTTAGCCAAGTATGGTTGCTTGTGCCTGTAGTCCCAGCCACTTGGGCTGAGGTGGGATGATTGCTTGAGCCTGGGAGGTCTAGGCTGCAGTGAGCCCAGATCGCACCTCTGCATTCTAGCCTGGGTGACAAAGTGAGACCCTGTCTCAAAAAGGAAAAAAAAAAAGTTCTAATTCAGTGCTCTAAATTAGTAAATATTTATTGAGGGCTTGTTATATGCCAGCTACTGTATGGGTCCTGGGGACACAACTTCAACCTAAAATTTTGTATTTATATTCAAATTCTGTTTTTTCTCTTATAAAACAGAAAAATGGACAGGCGCAGTGGCTCACACCTGTAATCCCAGCACTTTGGGAGGCTGAGGTGGGTGGATCACCTGAGATCAGGAATTCGAGACCAGCATGCTGAACATGACGAAACCCCGTCTGTACTAAAAATACAAAAAATTAGCTGGGTGTGGTGGCAGGCGCCTGTAATCCCAGCTACTCGGAGGCAGATGCAGGAGAATTGCTTGAACCCAGGAGACGGAGGTTGCAGTGAGCTGAGATCATGCCACTGCACTCCAGCCTGGGCGACAAGCAAAACTCCATCTCAAAAAAAAAAAAATAAAGAAAAAAGAAAAATGTCGCTTAGTCCTGTTCCTCCACTTGCCCTCTGGATCTTATCCCTTCTCACCTTTTCAAAATCTTCATTCTTCCCTCTTGGCTGCAGTCATCCCATGTCTCTTGCATCTTCAGTTTCGCTATTAGATCATTCCTATCACATACAAATATAACAGAATTATTTCCCTTTTTTATTGTTTCATTCCTCTAATCCTCTGTATAGCAAAACTCCTTGAGAAAGCTGTTTGTACTCATTATCAGGTTGCACAGCACTACTATAACCTTCTGTGTTGTCAAACTAATTGGTAGTCTTGTATAATTTATATACATTTTTTCAGATTTGTTGTAAATAATCATCCCTTCCCTTTCTTCCTACTAGAAAGGTTTAATTTTGAATTTCTGGGTACCACACTTAACTGACCACTATTGCTCATTTTTTCCTGACTTATTCTGTTATGCCCAGGCACTTTAAATGTCTAAGATTCAACTGCAGTCCCCTCTTCTTTTAAAAAACTTGGTTTTTAGGTTATTACCTGGCTTTAAATATAATCTCTATGTGTGGTTACCCTCAATTTTTTATCTCCAGTCATAATCTTCCTAAGCTTTAGACTTGCATATGCAAATTGACAGCTTCACTTAGAATTCTTGATCTTCTTCTGCCCCCAAATCTACTTTTGGTTGTTGTTTTTTAGGCTCATCTACTTCTTTTTTCTTTTTCTTTTTCTTTTCTTTTCTTTTTTTTTTTTTTTTGAGACAGTCTTGCTCTGTCACCCAGGCTAGAGTGCAGTGGCATGATCTTGGCTCACTGCAATCTCCACCTTCAGGATTCATGTGAACCTTTTGCCTCAGCCTCCCGAGTAGCTGAGATTACAGACGGCCACCAAGCCTGGCTAATTTTTTTATTTTTAGTCGAGATGGGTTTCACCATGTTGGCCAGGCTGGTCTCAAACTCCTGGCCTCAAGTGATCCACCTGCCTCGGCCTCCCAAAGTGCTGGATTTACAGGGATGAATCACAGCACCAGTCCTCATCTATTTCTTTCTTTCTTTCTTTCTTTCCTTTTTTTTTTTTTTTTTTTTTTTTTTTTGAGATGGAGTTTCACTCTTGTCTGGGCTGAAGTGCAATGGTGCGATCTTGGCTCACTGCAACCTCCGCTTTCCAGGTTCAAGCGATTCTCCTGCCTCAGCTTCCCAAGTAGCTGGGATTACAGGCATGCGCCATCATGCCCGGCTAATTTTGTATGTTTAGTAGAGGCAGGGTTTCTCCATGTTGGTCAGGCTGGTCTCAAACTCCCGACCTCAGGTGATTTCGCCTGCCTTGGCCTCCCAAAGTGCTGGGATTACAGGTGTGAGCCACTGCCCTCACATCATCTGTTTCTTTAAATGGCTCCATCTCTATCCAGTTGCTTAAGTGAAAACCCTAAGCTGTCAGTCTTGATTGGTCCTTTCCCCTTAACCCCCGCGTCTAATTTGTTGGTCAGTACTGTGTCCTCCTTCAAAGTATATTTTTGTGGAGTCTTGCTGTGTCACCTGGCTGGAGTGCAGTGGCACGATATTAGTTCACTGCAACCTCTGCCTCCTGGGTTCAAGCAGTTCTCCTGCCTCAGCCTCCAGAGTATATGGGACTACAGGTGCACACTACCATGCCCAGCTAATTTTTATATTTTTAACAGGATTTCATCGTGTTGGCCAGGCTGGTCTCGAACTCCTGACCTCAGGTGATCCGCCCTCCTCTGCCTCACAAAGTGCTGGGGTTATAGGCATGAACCGCCATGCCTGGCCAAAAGTATATTTTGAATCAGTACACTTATATCCATTTCTACTGTTGTCCTAATCCAGGCGTTTGTAATCTCTTGACTAACACTGGAGTGGAATACTCTCCATGTTTCTCTTTTGCCTTCTGTCATTTATTCTCTGTAGAAGCTGCTGCACTTCTTCTGAAGCATAAACCAGATCATATAATTCTCCCACTTAAAAAGCTTCCAATGACTTTCTGTGTTACTTAAAATATTAACTTTTTATGACCATAAGGCCCTCCTTTCTAATCTCTTCTCACTATTCTCTTCTTATCCCACTATTACTTCCATATTGATTTTTTGTTGTTGTTCTTTTGAATATTTTACATTTGTTTCTGCCTTACGGACTTTGTACTCTTGCTTTCCTCTGTCTGGATCACTCTTATGTTCTTGGCATAATTATTAGCTAAACTCAAATATCACATTCTAGTGAGGCCTCGCCTCTTCCATTATCTATAATAATATCTGAAATACTTCTGTTGTTTTATTTCGTTGCTGCCATGCTTTATATTTTTACTAAAACATAAGCTTTATGACTATAAACATCTTACCTGTTTTATCACTGTATCTACAACGCCTAGCAAAGGGTTTGGCATATAGTAAGCATTGAGTTATGAACCATATTGCTTGAAGGTCATTTTTTATTTTTATTTATTTTTTATTTTTATTTCTGAGAAGGAGTCTCACTCTGTCACCCAGACTGGAGTGCAGTGGCACAATCTTGGCTCACTGCAACTTCTGCGTCCCAGGTTCAAGCGATTCTCCTGCCTCAGCCTCCCAAGTAACTGGGATTACAGATGTGCACCACCATGCCCAACTAATTTTTTTTTTTTTTTTTTTGTATTTTTATTAGAGATGGGGTTTCACCATGTTGGCCAGACTGGTCTGGAACTCCCGACCTCAGGTGATCTGCCAAACTTGGCTTCCCAAAATGCTGAGATTTCAGGCATGAGCCACTGCACCCAGCCTATATTGCTTGAAGGTCAAATAGTTAACGCTGAAGTTTATTATATTAAGAAGGATTATTGAATGCCCATATCCTAACTATATTTCTGTTGTTAAGAAGAAATAGAACTAAAGCTAGACATATTTTATAGCCTCTTCATTGTAGAAAGATGTCAGGTGCTATGTAATTGAATGAAAAGCCCCTCATATATAAATAGTCTTTAAAAATTGGCATGATTTCAGTATATTGAATGCTAAGTTTTTTAAAGTAGCAGTTCTGGTTAATGCCTGTTTTGGGAAGCTGGAAATTTTTTAAAGGCATTAGGAAACTAGCAGAATTAAATAGTGATGAGAGGGAGATTGAAATTTACTATTAATACCTGTGTTATCTAAGTGGTTATTTACTGACCATGATGTAATAAATTGAGACAGAACGTAGGAAGAGAAGGGATGTAAAATTCTTCAGTATAAAGAATTTTAACAAGTAATGGTATTTTTTAAGTGATAGTATTTTTACTATGAAATTTTTTGCATACTGTTTAATTGATGAAGGATTAAAGATCTAGTTTTCCAGATCCTATAGTTATAAGAATTTAAGAACTTAAAATATATAATAATTTTATTCTCTCAACTCTAAAGTCTATGTAAAGATTGCTTTTCAGAATTTATAGTAATGTGCTATAGATCAAAGATAAGCACTTGAAGCTGATTCTGGCTGGGCCCAGTGGCTCATGCCTATAATCCCAACACTTTTGAGAGATCAAGGTGAGGGGATTGCTTGAGCCCAGGATTTCTGAAACTAGCCTGGGCAACATAGTGAGACCCCTGCTGTCTACAAAAAATTTAAAAAAAATTAGCCAGGCATAGTGGCTCATGACTGTAATCTACTCAGGAGGCTGCAGTGGGAGGATCACTCAAGCCCAGTAGTTTGATGCTATAGTGAGCTATGGTCACACCACTACACTGCAGCTTGGGTGACAGAGTAACACCTTGTCTCCTAAAAAAAAAAACAAACAAAAAAACAGGCCGGGCGTGGTGGCTCATGCCTGTAATCCCAGCACTTTGCGAACCAAGGTGGGCACATCACCTGAGGTTGGGGGCTTGAGACCAACCTGGCCAACGTGGCAATACCTGGTCTAAAAATACAAAAACTTACTGGGCATGGTGGTGCATGCTTGTAATCCCAGCTATTAGGAGGCCGAGACACGAGAATCACTTGAACCCGGGAGGTGGAGCTTGCAGTGAGCCGAGATACATCACTGCACTCCAGCCTGCGTGACAGAGTGAGACTCTGTCTCAAAAAAAAAAAAGGGAAGGAAGGCTGCTAAATTTTTTTTTTTTTTTTTTTTTTAAAGAAAGGCAAGAGAATTAATGACTTTTGTTGGTAGTGTAATTGATAGATTCATCAAAGTCTTTTATTTTCACAGGTCATTGTATCTGATGAACCTAACAATGGTTAATGTACCCTGTGTTCTGTAACTCATAAAAAAATGAAGGCAAATCATTAAGGTAGTTGGCCCTGTACTTGAGAGTTGAAGGAACTCAAGGAAAAAAAAGGGAAAAAATTGGAGAATTATTTGTTGTAAAAGCAAGTTGCTCTGTCTGTCTGTCCATGCGTGCGTGCGTGCGTCCGTCCATCCATCCATCCATCCATCCATCCATCCATCCATCCATCCATCCATCCATCCGTCCGTCCGTCTGTCTGTCTGTCTGTCTGTCTATCTATCTATCTATCTATCTATCTATCTATCTATCTATCTATCTATCTATCTATATCTACCTTCCTTCCTTCCTACCTACCTACCTACCTACCTACCTACCTTTATTTTAGATGGAGTTTTGCTTGTCACCCAGGCTGGAGTGCAATGGCGCAATCTTGGCTCACTGCTGCCTCCGCCTCCCGGGTTCAAGCGATTCTCCTGCCTCAGCCTCCCTAGTAGCTGGGATTACAGGCATGCGCCATCATGCCCACCTAATTTTGTATTTTTAGTAGAGTCGGGGATTCACCATGTTGGTCAGGCTTGTTCTTGAACTCCTGACCTCAGGTGATCCACCCGCCTCGGCCTCCCAAAGTGCTAGGATTACAGGCGTGAGCCACCACGCCCAGCCCGCAAGTTGCATATTTTAATATCTCTTTGTTAAATAAAAAAGTTACCAGTTTGGACCCTGGATGCCATACATTCAGGAGGATCACTTTGAAACTAGACACAATGCCAAGTGCTTTTCAGAAAAGTGAAGAATTAGATTGAGCAGAGGAAATGTACCTATTTGTGAGTGAGGATGATGGAAGGAGTCTTGGAGAGGTAGTACTTTTTACCTGCTCTGATCATTTTCAGGGCTTCTGCTGAGCCTACTGAATCTAGGAGAGTTATTTACAGATTACCCAGCCTCACATTTCAAGCTCTTAGTTTTATTTTGTCATAACACTACTCCACTTACATCATTAACTTGCTTGGGAGAGAGAAACCAGTAGTGACTCTGTGTAGTTTTTGTTTTTCTTTTTATGTGGTGTTTTTTTTTTTTTTTTTGAGATGGGGTCTCACTATATTGCCCAGGCTGGACTCAAACTCCTGAGCTCAAGTGATCCTCCTGCCTCAGCCTCCCAAAGTGCTGGGATTACAGGTGTGAGCTACCATGCCTGGCCATTTTTCTTTTTTGTTTTTGTTTTGTTGTTGTTGTTTTAGAGATGCGGTCTTTTTATGTTTCCCAGGCTGGTCTCAAACTGCTGGCCTGAAGCCATCCTCCTACCTTGGCATCCCAGAGTGCTGGGATTACAGGTGTGAGCTGTTGTGCCTGGCCCTCTGTGTAGTTTTTCAGGATAAGAGATCATATTCATTCCTTAGCTGGATACGCAGGGTTCTTCTTGAACTAGTCCTTGTCTATTCTCATCTCTGGCACATCCTCCACTCCTTTAACTGTTTTGAATTTTAGTAATTCTTCTTCAGTCTGTTCTTCCTAAACTTCAGTGAACGTAAAATCGAAGATGTTTATTGAAATGTAGATTTCTAAGTCCAATCTTTAAACATTCTGGTTCATTACATTTAAGTAGAGCTGTGAAAAGTAACAACTTGCACTACAGGTAATTGTGCTGCTGGTTGTCTGTAGATCATGCTTAGAGAAATGTGCTTAAATGTGTCATGTTGATAGCTTTGACTGCATGTGTGCTTTCTGTCTGGAGTACTTTCTCCATCTCTTTGCCTTCTCTATTTCATGGACTTGTTAAATTGCCATTCTTTAAAACTTGCTTAAATGTGACTACTATTATGAAGGCTCCTGTGCATACCTCTGATGGCACTACTGTAATTATTGTTACACTTGTTTGTTTGCCTGTAAGTCAGTTTCTTAAGAAGGACCACTTTATTTTTTTATTTCTAGCATTTGGTACAGTATCTCACTGCCTGGTACTTACTGTGTGCTCAAATGTTTGTTGATTGAAAGAAAACTACATTATTGTAAGTTCCTTGAAGGCAGAGACAGTGTCTTATCTTTGTGTCTCTGATGGTCGCTAGTGAACATGAAGCCCTCAATATTTGTTTAATCAGTGCTGTCAAAGTGGTTTAAATGAATGTAGTCTCTGGGGGTCTCTGTGAGCTTTTTGATGTTTTAAAAAAATTGCTATTTAATTTGGAGCTAGAAAAAAAATTTTAAGTATATTTGGGATCATTCCAGATCACTACCACTTTATACCAAATGCTGCCATGAGATTTCAGTGCAAGTACTCGGATTTGTGTCAGATGTTTATAAGATCACAGAGAGATACAGTTTATTGTGATGTTTTTCTAAATCCAAACCTCCAAAGGAAAATCTGACTCTATCTATTACAGGCATTTAGATATTACTTGCTTTTGAGAGACTGCTTACATGAATAAACACTATTCCTGAGGTCTGACCTTAACATACTACTTGAAGATTCCACCTGCCATGTTTTCCTGTCTTTTTGCATATGCATGGGGTATTGTCTTCCTCCAGCATTACTGGGTTTTTCCTATATATTATTTGTAGTAAATTTCTTTTACTAGGGTAATAGGTTCTGTCTCCTCTAGCAAAATTAGTGATTTATTGAAAACAGGTGTCGTTGAGCTTATACATAGAATCACTCTATTGGAAGTTTGAATTATTATGAACTGAAGTTATAAAACAATTTTTAAGGAGCTTCAGAGTATTTGTAGTTGTACTTGAGAACAAATTCTGAACAAATAAGTAGCGTGATGTATCTGTGTAAGGCATTATAGTTGAGAAAATGTATTTGCCCATCCTTCATATCATTCGAACTTCATTTTGCTGGGAAGAAGGTAAAGCAAATATCCTTATTCCCACTTGACAAATAAAAAACCTCAAGTTCAGAAGTGAATATGGCATTCTTTCTACTGGAGAAAATGTCTCATTAAGAAAGAGTTTGGGAAAAAAAAATAATAGATGCACGATAGAAGATTGTTAGCAGAGCACAAAAATGTGAAAAGTAGTAACAATACAGTAAAGAAGTGCTTCATGAATACTAAAATTAGGGAGTTGAAGCAGTCAAGAAAGGGCTCTTTTAAGAATACTTGAAATAAACCTTGAAAAATGTGTTGAAATTAAGGAGTAAGGGTTAAGAGATATTCTACAAATAGGGGTTTAGAAATGCCGAGGACATCTTTGTGAGTTGGAGGAAAAACGATAGACTACTGTTCTTGCTGGTACCCAGTGTATAGAGATATTAAATGTAAGATAAAAATGCTTGAGGAACTTTTTTATTTCCACTTTTTAGTATGGAAATGCAAATATATACATGATGGTATGTAAAACAGAATAGTAATCCCAGGTGGCCATTACTTAGCTTCAGCAGTATTCAAAGTTTTGCCAATCTTGTTTCATCTGTCTTTCAGTTGGTTTTTTTGTTCTTGTTTTGATACAGAGCCTCACTCTGTCAACCTAGGCTGACAGTGGTATGATCATAGCTCACTGCATCCTCAACTTCCCTGTCTCAAGTGATCCTTCTACTTCAGCCTCCTGAGTAGCTGAAGCTTAGAACTTTAGGTGTGAGCCACCATGCCCGGCTAATTTTTTCATTTTTTGGTAGAGGTGGGATCTTGCTGTGTTGCCCAGACTGGTCATGAACTTCTGGCCTCAAGTGATCCTCCCTTTTTGCCCCCAAAAGTGCTGTGATTGTAAGCATGAGCCACTGCGCCCAGCCTCTTAAGTATTTCCAATTCCACCCAGGTATTATTTCACCCATGTATTATTCAGTTATCTATCACTAACAGTTAAGGACTTTTTTGTTCTGTTACAGTACTATTATATAACAAAATTAACATAAAACATCCAGTTCATCTTCACATTTTCTCACTCGTCTCAAAAATCTTTTTGTAATGTGTTCAAATTGGGATCCAAACAAAATTCACACACTGCATTTGCTTGAAATGTCTCTTGAATCTCTCTTCATCTATAACAACATCCCTCTTTTAAAATTTGTTTTCCTTTATGCTGTAGACTTGGTGAAGAAACTGGAAAATTTGGCCTATAGAAGTTTTAACATTCTGGAGTTGGCTGATTGCCTCCTTCTGGTGTCATGTAATATTCTACTTCCCCCATATTTCTGATAAACTGGTACTTGGATTTAGAGATATAATTAGCTTCAAGTTCTGTTCTTTTCCTTTTCTCTTTTTCTTTTTTTCTTTTCAGTATGATATTTTGTAGGTGGGACTGTGTACTTCCTATCACATAGCATTAGGAGAGGCAAATAAAGCTTGGTTGTCTAACTCCTAATGATAATAATAATGATCAACAGATTCAGGTATTGTCATCTTGTCTACCTATCAACCTTTTACCTAAGAGTTTCAGCATCCATGGTTATTTGTTGCCTAGATATATAACCTCTTAAGGGTTGCAGTGTAGTTATTTTTCTAATTTATTTATTCCTTCTGCATTTTTTAGCTGTTGGGAAATTTCTAAAAGAAGCAGTCAGCACCTAAGTATTGGCTTATGTATTAACAAGAGAATATACTTACCATTTTAGTTACAGAGCTGAGTTGCATGTTAGAATCCGCTTTTATGCATTTCGGTTATTCTACTTGTTGGAAACAGAATTCAGAGTTTTTGAAAAGGTGACTTCATCTACAAATTATGGTGGTTTTGACCATACCTTGTTGCTTATATATTGGGAATAATTTCATTACCTGCTACTAGGTTGGTGCAAAAGTAATTGCAGTTTAATTTTGACCATTTTGAAAATTTTTGAACATTTTGAATTTTTGGAGTATGCAATGAATATCTTTTGGGAAATTTCCCATGGATAAAGAGAAAATCTTTTTTGGATTCAGTGATTTTAGAACATATACATACTTTCTGCTGACAGGTTAAAAAAAAAAAGAACATACAAAGCAGTATATTAATGAATATAAACCACTATATAAGCTCTTCACTCTCTGACTGTGATATCAAAATTGTGTGTGTGAAATCTCATTTTTCTATAGGATGAACACTGCATCATGGATTATGTTTTGATACATAATTATATAAACACTTCTATAAATAATTATGAAGTATATATAACACTTAGAAATGTAACACTTCTGTCCTTACATTTGGGAAGAAGGAAAAAGAAATTCATGCTAGTTTTGCACTGCAAAAGTTATGGCCGCTACTCCAAAATATCCAAGTTTTGCCCACACCTTTTAGTAACACATTTTGCAGAGTTTGATCTAAATTTTTAAGAGTGAATCTTTGTGCTCTGGCCACAGTTCCTGCATGTTGCTTTAATAATAGTATTGTAAATCATTGCTAAAACTTCACTTCTTCCTTCCATGTAATTTTTAAAGAATTTAGAAAGTGTCACTGTTGTAATCAACGGCAGTTTGGTAGTATCTGTCAGTTTTATGGACATTTGCCCTTTTGTTCAGCAATTGTACCTCCAGGAATTCATGTTATAGAAATACTGTCATTTATGCAGAAAAGATAAATGGATGTACATTTGCAGTAATACTTTTAATAGTGAAAAATAGAAGTAATGTCATTATCTACCAGTAGGGGAAATTGTTAAATAAATTTATATTCCTATAATGAAATAAGCAGTTATTACCAAGAATTAAGTATATATGTTGATATTTAAAGATGGAAAAAGTAAATCACGAATACATAGAGTATATTTTCGGATTTTATAAAGCAAAAATTGTGTAGATATAATGATGCATAGAAAAGTTTAGAGAAAGATACATGGCAGTATTAACATGGGAATGTTTGGGAGTTGGGTGGAGACATGGGCTTTCCCTTCCTTATTACTGCTATATTTAGATTTTCTACAATGAGCATTTATTAATTTTGAAATTAAGAAACATTTCTTTTAAAATAATGAATAAGTGAATTCTTAATGTAACAGCATAGACATTAGCTGAATATTGATTTTCTTTTCTTTTCTTTTTTTTTTTTTTTTTTTTTTTGTGACAGAGTCTCAACTCTGTCCCCCAGGCTGGAGTGCAGTAGTGCGATCTCAGCTCACTGCAACTTCTGCCACCTGGGTTCAAGCGATTCTCCTGCCTCAGCCACCCGAGTAGCTGGGATCACGGGTGCCTGCCATTGCCCCTGGCTACTTACTGTATTTTTAGTAGAGATGGGGTTTCACCATCTTGGCCAGGCTGCTCTTGAACTCCTGACCTCATGATCCACCTGCCTCGGCCTCCCAAAGTGCCGAGATTACAGGTGAATATTGGTTTTCAAGGTACAGTCATGCACACATAGCAACGTTTCGGTCAACACCAGACCACATAATACAATGGTGGTCCCGTAAGATTATATTGGAGGTGCCCTCTACACGTGTACCATTTTCTATCTTTTATATTGTCTTTTTACTGTACATGTTTTTTTCTCTTGGTTTTTTTTTTTTTTTGAGACGGAGTCTCGCTCTGTCGCCCAGGCTGGAGTGCAGTGGCCGGATCTCAGCTCACTGCAAGCTCCGCCTCCCGGGTTCACGCCATTCTCCTGCCTCAGCCTCCCGAGTAGCTGGGACTACAGGCGCCCGCCACCTCACCTGGCTAGTTTTTTGTATTTTTTTTTAGTAGAGACGGGGTTTCACCGTGTCAGCCAGGATGGTCTCGATCTCCCGACCTCGTGATCCGCCCGTCTCGGCCTCCCAAAGTGCTGGGATTACAGGCTTGAGCCACCGCGCCCAGCCGTTTTTTTCTCTTTTTAGAGACAGAGTCTCATTCTGTTGCCCAGGCTAGAGTGCAGTGACATGATCATAGCTCACTGTAACCTCAAACTTCTAGGCCCAAACAGTTCTCCCACCTCAGCCTCCTAAGTAGCTAGGACTACAGACGTGTGCCAACATGCTTGGCTAGTTTTTTTTAAATTTTTAATTTCTGTAGAGAAAATCTTGCTATCTTGCCCAAGCTATTCCGGAACTCCAGGCTTTAAGTGACCCTCCTGTCTCAGACTCCCAAAGTGTTGAGATCATTGGCTGAGCCACCACACCCAGCCCTTATTTTCTGTTTAGATATGTTTAGATACAGAATACTTAGCATTGTGTTACAATTACTTACAATATTCAGTGCATAACATGCTGTATAGGTTTGTAGCCTAGGAGCAATAGCTATGCCATTTAGGTATGTAGTAGGCTATACCATCTAGGTTTGTGTAAGGTACACTCTTGTCACGTTCACACAACAGTGAAATCACCTAATGATGTATTTCTCAGAATATATTTCCAACGTTAAGCAAAGCATGACTGTATTCAGAACATATTGGAGACTCTTTGCAATCTCCTTTAGAACCATTTGATAACCTCAGTTTATGTCTCCTCTTTTTGCTAATTCTGGCCCACAGTGCTTACAACAGCAGCCACTGAGAGCTAAATTGAGACTTGGTGAAGGGATGACAGTATATTAAGAAGCAGTTGACTGTAAAAAATGTTTTTTATGCTGATAGTCTCATGACGAATCAGAATATAACCACTAAAAATTCTTAAACTAAATAATAGTGCAAATAGTACTAACTTCTAATGGAAAGTTTTGAATAGGAGGTAGGATAAAGATTGTCATGAAAAATTTTTCAAGTGATGTTATAGTTTTGTAAAACAAAGGCACAGAAACAAATCATGTTATTGAGTATTTGCAAGGGAGAGATTAATTTGTGTGAATTGACCTCAGATGTAGGTTCACAACCTCGTCGATCAATAGGAATTAACCAAATAGAGCTCAGGAGGATTGGTAACAGTAAAGAAGTTGGGAAAGTGATGTATGTAAAATGCGAGGCCAGGGAGCTTGTAAGTCAACAACAGTGGGCAAATGTTGTATCAGTAGTTGGTCAGTCTCCATCATCTAAGACCGGAATTACTCATCTTACAGGTGGCTATTTATGTTTTTTTCAGGCATAAATCCTGGTTTATTGTGAAACTTCCTATTCGTTAAGTTTACTGACATTTTCAAGACACTATTATATTAATATCTGGTCACACTCAACACATGCATATATTTTTGAACACTGAAATGCATACTTCAGTTCCACTTGAGGTCCATATAGATTCTGTGTGGTTTAGTCTTGCTTAAATTATTTCTACCACTTCTTTGCACCCCTTTGCTTAGTTTTCTCAGTGCCATAGGGTTTATTAAATAATATTTGGCCTCTAGTAATTTTTTTTAATGAGAGGGAAACTATATTTGAACTTGGAGGGGGACATTTACTTAATTAAACAGAAGTTTGCTTGTGACACATAATCTAGATGGGATATATCTTTAGTACATCCACCTGCTATAAGTAGGTATTGTATATGTATAGCCAATATTTTACTGTAAGTACTTTATCATTTTAATTGATTAAGAGAAAAAAATGAATGGAATTCTCTTTGATGCAACTTTTTCCCCCCAGACCAGAATCCGTAGAAGCTAGCCCTGTGGTAGTTGAGAAATCCAACAGTTATCCCCACCAGTTATATACCAGCAGCTCACATCATTCACACAGTTACATTGGTTTGCCCTATGCGGTAAGTGTTAAACATTTCTTTGAAGAAACATTTTTAAATTTGGATATTGAAAGTAGATGCGTGTGATATTGTGCTTAAAACGGCGTGTTTAAAAAGCATGGTTGTTTCATACTATCAAAATAATTAGGTGTTTAATTTTTCATTAACCATTAAGGGATTGAAGTTCTATAAAAGTGAAGAGCTTCTCTTATTATTTTGCAGTTTATGCTGTTAATAGTTTGATATTTCTTTACTTCCTAAGAGAATGTAGATAAGGTTGTGTTGTACTACCTACTATTGGTTTTGAATTATATAGTAATTAATTTTGTTTTAATTTTTTAATTTTTAGTTTTTCAATTATATCATAAATTTTATAGTTACCATTTATTGAGCACTTGTTATGTGTCAGACATATATTATTTAATCATTAAAAACAACTTCATGAGATGTAGTTTTCATCTTTTATTTCATAGGTGAGAAAATGAAAGTCTATCTAATTTATTAAATACTGCATATCTAGTAAGAGGCAGCATTTAGATTCAAATGTAATTACATAGTAACACATTTGTGATACTATGGAGGTAGAATTATGAGAGATGTTTACTACTTGGACCAGAATAAAAATTACTAAATTAAAAAAACCTGTATTATATTCTTTATAGTGATAAATATGTCTTTTTTTTTTATTCTTTAGGCTCCATATTTCTGAGATGTGTGTTTTTCTGTTTTCCTTTTTTTTTTTTTTTTTTTTAACACTTCTATTCTCACATCTTAATACCTTCTTTCATCTTGGAGGTGGAGCTATGTATGTGACCATAGGACTGTGAAGATATCTTATGATTTGGTAGGGAAGGAATGAAATTTGGATGTGAATGTGACCACTCCCACTTTGTAGATAGATATATTCACTTACTACTGTGGTTTAATATCTGGCTTCACCAAGTCATTTTTTAAATGGTATTAAGGAAGGAATGAGCCAATCTCGTATCTCTTGAGTATTGAAATTAAGGGTTGAATTTTATTTAAGTTGCTTGGTTCATATCATTGTTGAAGTTAAATAATATTGTGCTATATTTGTGTTTAATTATTCAGGACCATAATTATGGTGCTCGTCCTCCTCCAACACCTCCGGCTTCCCCTCCTCCATCAGTCCTTATTAGCAAAAACGAAGTAGGCATATTTACCACTCCTAATTTTGATGAAACTTCCAGTGCTACTACAATCAGCACATCTGAGGATGGAAGTTATGGTACTGATGTAACCAGGTGCATATGTGGTTTTACACATGATGATGGATACATGATCTGTTGTGACAAATGCAGGTAAAATATTTTACACCATTATTTTATTTTTCTTGAATACTGATAACCTTTGGTAATGTTGGAAAAGATAACTAAAGTCACTTTCAAGGGAATTAATGAATACATATTTTAAGTGGGACTTCTACTATTGATGCAGTCCTAGAAAAAGCCTCCTATGTGAAAAAAGTTTACTAGAAATCCCTGTTGTTAACTGAGTAATAGTCAGTTCTGAACTTTATTCATGTAGGATCACATTTTTCTTTTCACTTAGTTCACTAGTAGTACAAGTACATAAATATAGCAGTAGATGAGATAGAAATGAGAGAATTTAGTCATTTGTATTTCCTTTGGAATAATTTGTGCTTAGTCAACTGTGATTTTCCAGTTTGGGGAAAGTAAACATTTTGATTGATGTTTGTTTGACCTGACTCTCTCACCTCCTTTTGACTTGAACCTTGCAGCACTCTGGAGTCTCCTTGAACCAGAACCAGTCTCCCCTCCCCCAACCCTGGTTCAGCCACCAAGAAAGGCCTCCTCCCCTAGAGAAGGTGTGATTGGGACAGAAAGTGGGGTTTTGTTTCATTTTTGTTTTCCTTTTTTTTTTTTTTTTTTTTTTTGATGCGGGGGAAGGATTTGGGGAGGATGAAGAGGGAACAGTAGGATTTCAGCCTGAAAGTTACTGAGTTTATCCCCTGCATAGGGTGGGAAGTGGAGAGTACTTAAGCAGTACATTGTAGAGGGCAAGAAAGTTTGGGAGCTTTACAGAATTTCCTGCGTCTGGTCATTATGGTGTTGCTTAATTATTTGATGTGATGTAGTATGGCATATACCCATATTTGAATGTAAGTATAAAAATGGACCCTAAAGCCAAGTATTACTTTGCATTATTTGCAATATTATCCCCATCTATTAGATTAGGTGATTAGGAGTTGAATATTATTGATACAAACATGCAGTTAGCATTATGTTTCAAAAAGTTTGTTTACTCTTGCCAAAAAATGAGAAATTCAAATATTAAGTGGAATGTAAAATTTGATATTTTTATGGAAAATTTTAATATTAACACTTTGAGTTTATCTTAATAATAAAAACATATTGTAATATCTTTCCAAATGTAAAAATAAATTTTCATTACCTGTAACACATTCTACCATGAATAATGACTTCAGTAAATTTATTTAGGAGGTAAATTAAAAAACTAAAAATAACTTCAGTGACACTTTGTTTTCCTCATAGTAGAAAATGTCAAATCATATTGTAGCCAATCATATAAAAAAGCTTTCTCTTGGCTCATCTTGTCTAATGTGATAAATTATATACCATTTGGTATATCATTTTTATTTTAATATATAACCTTAGCAGTGTTTTTCTTTTAACTGCGATGGTCTGTATATAATATACAGTTATCTCTATTAGAGAATAGTAGAAATGTCCTTAAGAGTTTTTATATCCATCTACAAATTATTGAAGGACCAGTTCACAGTTTTTGGATTATTCAAGTTATTTACTTCTCAGATAGTACTTTTTGTTATGAATCTAATATTTGTTACTCTGTTTTTCTGTTGCTCAGCCTGTAGTCTCCTGGAAGGCTCTATTCTTACTTTACGTTGCCTCATTGTTTTTACATGTTCCTACTACTTATACTCATCTCTTTGAAGTCTGACATCCACAGCTCTGATTATTTATTCATATTCTAGCTTTGTTTATTCTGTTGTCTGCATGACATCATTATTTGCCCACAAATTTAGTTTAATTTGTTATTCTAACCCTTGTCATTTGCGCTACTTTTCTTTTTCACATCTTTTTTCCACTTTGATATCTATTTCACATTCTGTCAGTTCTTGCCCAAACATTCTCAGTTGAAAAGTAAAGAACAACACAATAGCAGTTAGTTTGGTACAGTAGTCCCTCCTTTCCCCTGGGGTATATGTTCCAAGACCCGCAGTAGATGCCTGAAACTGCAGAGAGTACTGAACCCTACAGTACTGTTCTTTCCTGTACATAAATACCTATGATAAAGTCTAATTTATAAAGTTTAATTAATAAAGTAGATGCAGTAAGAGATTAACAACAATTATAACAGCATACTGTAATAGAAGTAAATGCGGACTTTGTCTCTCTCCTTCTCTCTCTTTCCTTCTGCCCGCCTCTCTCCCTCTTCCTGAAAATATCTTAATATTTTCAGACTGTGGTTGAACACAGGTAAATGAAACCACGAAAAGCAAACCATGGGTAAGGGGAAGCTACAGTAGTTATATATTAGAAGTAGTTTATTGTTATGTAAAGAATAAGACTATTTTTGGAGTCAGGCATATCAACTTTAGACAAATTAGTCTTGGCAATAAAATACAATAATAACAAATTAAGAAATTTGCCTCAAACTGGTCCGTGTATTCCATTAAAAGTAATTAGGTTTAATCTCTATCTTCATAGAATGTCTCTTATATTCTTTAACTTATTTTTCTCTGGCGTTAATTCTGGTTCTGCCCTCCTTTAACTCAAGTGTGGAATGTTGGAAACATCTCTTTAGTTGGTCTTTCTGCTTGCAGTTTCTTAACTTCTTTGAATACTACATGCCACCAAAGCACCTCTAATTGTTACCTGTTGACAGAGGAAATCTACACACGTCTGCACATTCCAAGTCCTAAATAATCTGACTGTACTTCACTAATCCAATTTTAACCTCCTCCTTTTTCTCAAAATGAATATTTCTCTTCATATATGTTAAGCACCTTGTGGCCACCTTCTCTTCATATCTGATAAATGATATTTGATAAATGTTGCTACACTGATAGCTTACTATTTCCCAAATGAGGTTCGAGTCAAGTTCATTATTCTCCAAGGTGCTTTTCTCATTAATTACAAGTAGTGTGGCCATCTCTACGTTGTGATTTCTAATAATATTTGTAGAATAAATTATACACTTTATATTTTAAAATTGTATTTGCTTTAAACATTTATGTATCCTATATTTGTCCTCTTGCTTTTACATCTCAAATTTTATCTGCTTGAAGACACATTTCTATGAGTTTCTCAGAGTCCCTTTTAGGAGTGCTAAGCTCAAAGTAGGTGCTTATTAAATGATAGTTAAATGGAATATCAAATCTTAATTTAAGGATGACTTAATATTACATATGTTCTGCTTTTTTTTTTTTAAGCGTTTGGCAACATATTGACTGCATGGGGATTGATAGGCAGCATATTCCTGATACATATCTATGTGAACGTTGTCAGCCTAGGTAAGTTGCACATATCTGATAACATTGCCAGTAATTTTACTGAGGTAATACTAGTTAACAGAAACTCCTTTATGAATTCAAGTTAAAGAATTAATGAATCACAGCCGGGCATGGTGGCTCATGCCTGTAGTGCCAACTACTTGGGAGGCTGAGGCAGTAGGATTGCTTGAGCACAGGAGTTTGAGGCTGCAGTGAGCTTTGATTGTGCCACTGCACTCCAGCCTGGGTGACAGAGCAAAACCCAGTCTGTTTTTTCAAAAAAAAAAGGACTAATAGATCACTGTATTTTATCGATTCTAACATACACTTTTGCATTTTTATGTGTATTCTTACTATTATTTTTGTATTCTGACAACTCTAAAATCAGGAAAATATCTTTCTATCAATAATGTGTCATAGTTCATAGGGTTTTTACTTTATTAATGATGCAAAAAATAATAGTGCATCTTCTACCTGATGGCATCTTTTTTAACTGGAATGCACTATGTTAAAGAGTTACTAGATGAATACTCCCTTAAAGAATTTGGTAGATCTGTCATTCTTCCTGTTTGTAATATGTTTTTTCCACATTTCTTTTTTGTTTTTTAAAATCTTTTTATTGTGGACATTTCAAACTTATGTAAAAATAAAATAATATATAATGAACCTACATTTCCACCACCCTACCTCAGTAATTATTGACATTCTTGTCCCATGTATACTGCCATGTGTTTTTTCTCCCTTTACGTGTTGTTTTAAGGCAAATCCCAGTTATCATATTATTTCATCCATGTATATTACAGTATATATGTATTTGTGTGTATATATATTTCAGAATATGTCTGTCAAAGAATTCTTTTTACAAAAATAATTACAAACCGGCTGGGCGAGGTGGCTGAGGCCTGTAATCCCAGCACTTTGGGAGGCCGAAGTATATGGATCACAAGAGCCCAGGAGTTCGACACCAGCTTGGCATCATGGTGAAACCCCATCTCTACTAAAAATACAAAAGATGGCCAGGCACGGTGGCTCAAGTCTGTAATCCCAGCACTTTGGGAGGCCGAGAGGGGCAGATCACGAGGTCAGGAGATCGAGACCATCCTGGCTAACATGGTGAAACCCCATCTCTACTAAAAAAAATACAAAAAAACTAGCTGGGCGAGGTGGCGGGCACCTGTAGTCCCAGCTACTCGGGAGGGTGAGGCAGGAGAATGGAGGCAGAGCTTGCAGTGAGCTGAGATCCAGCCACTGCACTCCAGAGCGAGACTCTGTCTCCAAAAAAAAAAAAATACAAAAGATGAGCCAGGCGTGATGTCACTCACCTGTAGTCCTAGCCTCTTGGGAGGCTGCAGTGAGGCATGGTCATTCCACTGTGCCCCAGCTTGGGTGACAGAGTGAGAGCCTGTCTCAAAAAAACAATCACAAAGCCATTATTATACATTGAACAAAATCTCTGGCTCACCCAGCCATTGTTATGATATTGATTGGTTGATATTCATTTCTTAAGTCTCTAAACCTACTCCTCCCTCCCTACCACCCCTGGTCACCATTACAGTGTGCTTGTTTAGGGAACTCAGCTGTTTGTCCTGATGAGTTTTGCCGGTTGTTTTCTCATGATTTCACAAGTTTCCCTGATCTATTCTGTAAGAAGGTGTTTATAGGCTTGATCAGATTTAGGTTCAATTTCTTTTTTATATATATATATATAAAAAAGACTATTTTCATAGTTAGACTGTGTTGTCTTACCAGATGGAACCTCATTTCTGGTTGTCTTATGTTGGGAGCCAGTGATAGTCCTTAGGTCCACTAATTTATTAGGGGTTGCAAATTAGTGATATGTTAATTCTGTTGTTCATTACTTATCAGCTGGAATATTTTTATAGGAACAAACTTCTCTGTCTTTTTTTTTTTTTTTTTTTTTGTAAAACAGGATCTCACTTTGTCAAACAGGCTACATTCAGTGGTGTGACCACAGCTCACTGCAGCCTCAGCCTCCTGGGCTCAGGTGATTCTCCCATCCTTCCACCTCAGCCTGTCAAGTAACTGGGACTACAGGCATCGCCACCATGCCTGACTAGTTTTTTGTATTTGTTTTTAGACACACAGAGTTTCACCATGTTGTCCAGGCTGGTCTAGAACTCCTGGGCTCAAGCGATCTTCCCACCTTGGCCTCCCAAAGTGTTGGGATTACAGGCGACAGCCACCTTGGCCAGCCATGTCTCTATATTAACTATTCCGTTCTCTTAACATATTGAGGAAAGGCAGGATAAATGCTTGTTGAGTCTTAGCCTTTATTTACTCGTTTTCAGAATAATGAAAAATTAAGTGTCATTATGAACTCATGGATTTAAACCATACTGGATGTCAGTCTATTGCAGTTATTACCCTTATTGATGCTTAAATTTCATTCCATTTCTGGTCACTAGGAACCTCTTCAAGCTGGTTATCAAATCCTTTAAACAATACCCTAGTGGTACTTGATGGCAAAGAAGTTATCTGGTGTTACAAGATGTCTCAGGCTTATCCTGCACTTCTGTGCCCCAAATTCAGAGTTAGCTTACAAGACCAGGATTGGAGAGCTAGTCATGCCCTTTCCTACTAGATTGGTCACTGTTCCTAGTCTTTTTAGTAGACAAAGCTAGGTAGTATGTTTCATCTGTTTCTTTAAGATAAAATACATGAGTTTATACTGATAATTGCGATTGAAATTTAGGAATACAAGTTTTATGTAGCTGTTTTATGTTTATCCTAGTTGTCAACAATACAGAGAATAATGTAATTAGAATATCTCACAATTGGTTAACTGTTTAATCCTACACAAGAATATAATAGTCTTGGAGTAACAACACCACTAACACTAGCTCCAACAATATGATTGTGTAAAACAGTTTAGTACTTCCCCCCCATAGGGCATAGTATACGAGGGTTTTATAGTCAATATTGTGTTTTAAGTCTCTTGAAATAATTTTGTGTTTATAACACTAACTGGATACACACTTATGTTGTTTATGTTATTAATTTTATTGATTTTTTAAAAATTAAATGTTCTGAGTTGTAGATTCACATGCAGTTGTGAAATAATGTAGAGTGAGCCTAGATAGCTTATACCTGTTTTGCTCCAGTGTTAACATCTTACATAACTATTAATACAATATCACAACTAGGATATTGGCATCAATGCAGTCACTTTATAGAACATTTCTGTCACTGTCAGGAGTCATGCTGCCCTTTATAGTCATACCCAGCTTCTACACCTGAACTTTGCCAACTATTATTCTGTAATCGATTTCTATAATTTTGTCATTTCAAGAATGTTACATACATTTGACCCAGTATGTGACCTTTTGCGATTGACTTTTTTATCCAACATGATTCTCTAGAGAGCCCTCCAATTTGTTGGATGTATCATGATATTGTTTTTTATTGCGGATAGTATTTCATAGTATGTATGTACCATAGTTTCTTTAACCTATTCACCCATTGAAGGCCATTTGGGTTGTTTCTATTTTTTTGGCTATTACAAATAAAGTTTCTGTGAACATTTGTTTACAGGTTTTTGTGTGAACCTGAGTCCCCCCCCAGTGCCCCCCCCTCACTCTCCCGGGTTAAATGCCCAAGAGAGCAGCAGCTTGGTTATATGGTAGTTGCATGTTTAGGTATTTAAGGTATTGTCTGACTATTTTCCATAATGGCTATTCCATTTTACATTCCTACCAGAAATGTAGGAGTAATCAGTAATTTTTGTTTTTTAAGAATTGTTGGTTGGGTGCAGTGGCTCACACCTATAATTGTAGCACTTTTGGAGGCTGAGATGGGTGGGTCACTTGAGGTCAGGAGTTTGAGACCAGCCTAGACACTGTTGCTACAAAAAAAATACAAAATTTAACCAGGCATGGTGCAGGTGCTTGTAATCCCAGCTACTCAGGAGGCTGAGGCACGAGAATTGCTTAAACCTGGGAGGCAGAGGTTACAGTGAGCTGAGATCACATGGCTGCACTCTGCCTGTGTGACAGAGCAAGACTCTGTCTCAAAAAAAAACAAACAAACAAAAATTACCCGGGTGTGATGGTATATGTCTGTGGTCCCAGCTCTTTGGGAGGCTGAGGTAGGAGGATTGCTTGAGCCCGGGAGGTTGAAGCTGCAGTGAGTTGATTGTGCCACTGCACTCCAGCCTGGGCAACAGAGGGAGACCCTGTCTCAAAAACAGAATTGTTTTTTACATTTTATTTACCTTTATAATTATATACTTTATAATTATGTAAGAAGTATTCTATCATTTTAAACTCAAATATGAAGCAAGTTAGACCAGAAGTCAAATATGTAAAGCAAAGTATTCTATCTTTCTAAAGTCAAATATGTAAAGCAAGGTAGACAAATACGTAAAGCAAGTTAAGTCTAACTCATCCCTGCTTGCTTATTATATGTAGATATGTATCTATATATTGGTATTTCCCTCCTTATTTAGATAAGCAGTAGCATATTATAGAGTCTTCACCACATTTCTTTTCTCTTAAAAATATATGCTGAAGATCACAGTAGCATGTAGACATGGACTGATATAGCTTCAATGTACTGCATTTTCTTTTTTGTACTCTATTCAGCTAGTTGCCTTTGTGTGGACATTAGAGTTGTTTCGGGTCTTTTGTTGTAGATATAAGTGAGATTGTTCAGTATAGTGATAAACGTATGTATAAAATTTTGTTAGATTGTCAAATTTCCTTCCAGTAGGAGCTGTGCAGTTTTTATTTATTTATTTATTTATTTGTTTATTTGAGACAGAGTCTCGCTGTGTCACCAGGCTGGAGTGCAATGGTGCGATCTTGGCTCACTGCAACCTCCCCGTCCTGGGTTCAAGCCACTGTCGTGCCTCTACCTGCTGAGTAGCTGGAACTACAGGCATGCATCACCACACCCCACTAATTTTTGTGTGTGTGTGTGTGTGTGTGTGTGTGTGTGTGTGTGTGTGTGTATATATATATATATATATATATTTTTTTTTTTTTTTTTTTTTTTTTAAGTAGAGTCAGGGTTTCACCATCTTAGCCAGGGTCAGGGTTTCACCATCTTAGCCAGGATGGTCTCGATCTCCTGACCTCTTGATCTGCCTGCCTCGGCCTCCCAAAGTGCTGAGATTACAGGCGTGAGCCACCACGCCCGGCCTGCAGTTTTGAATTCCAAACAGTAATGCGTAAGCATGTCCGCTTTCCCAAGCCTCACAACAGAGTATTTGACAGACTTGCATTTTTGCCAGTTTAATTTAGGTGAGAAATGGTAATTTCAGCATAGTTATGGTGTGCATTCCTCTTACTTTGAGTGAGATATCTCTGTGGTTTTGTTTCACTTTATGATAGTAGTCTTTTGCCAGATAATTTTTGATGGGGTTAAATATCTGATGATGAATTCAGTAAAAGTTGGTTAAAAACTTACCATTAGGAGGCCGGGTGTGGTGGCTCACGCCTGTAATCCCAGCACTTTGGGAGGCCCAGGGAGATGGATCACGAGGTCAGAAGATTGAGACCATCCTGGCTAACATGGTGAAACGCTGTCTCTACTAAAAATATAAAAACAAAAATTAGCCGGGTGTGGTGATGGGCGCCTATAGTCCCAGCTACTCGGGAGGCTTAGGCGGCCAAGTGGCGTGAACCTGGGAGTCGGAGCTTGGTGAGATCCCGCCACTGAACTCCAGCCTGGCAGCCTAGGCGACAGAGCAAGACTCTTTCTCAAAAAAAGATAAATAAATAAACAAAAAAAAAACCAAAAATACTTACCATTAGGAGGGCAGTTAGTTGAGATGTTTATTATTCTATATCTGTGATGCTAGAATAGGTATATTTCCTGGTTGACATTAAGACAAGTCTGTAGAAATCCTAATAATCTAGAGCTCTTATTTTCCCACCTGAGGATTATCTGTTATCTGACCTCTAAACTATATATAATGAAAAAGTTGGGGGGGGAAAATGTAAAAGAATTACTATGGATGATGTAGTTCATGGGTAGAGGTAGGGAGAGGGTAATGAAGTATTTCACTTAATTGTTAAATGCTCATACCTGTAATCCCAGCACTTTGGGAGGCCAAGGTAGGCAGATCACCTGAGGCCAGGAGTTTGAGACCAGCCTGACCAACGTGGAGAAACCCTATCTCTACTATAAATACAAAATTAGCCAGGTGTGGTAGCGCATGCCTGGAATCCCAGCTACTTGGGAGGCTGAAGCAGGGAATCGCTTGAACCCAGGAGGCGGAGGTTGCAGTGAGCTGAGATTGTGCCATTGCACTCCAGCCTAGTCAACAAGAGCGAAACTCCATCTCAAAAAAAAAAAAAAAAGTTCAGTATTTATTTCAAAAGTGAAAATAATAGGCAGTGTAATTCAGTGTCATACATTTACTTTAAGAAATTTAATTTGTGATTTTAATTACATTGTTAACATTATGGGTTTGGTTTTTTCCCAGACTTTTTGCTTTAAATGTTCGGTTTGAAAAAAATACTAGTTTCCTAAGTAAATTATTTTCTTGGCCATTCACTATGGCTCACACCTGTAATCCCAGCACTTTGGGAGGCAGGGGTGGGAGGATCACTTGATCCAAGAGTTCAACACCACCCTGGGCAACCCATCTCTACAAAAAATTAAAAAATTAGCCAAGCATGGTGGTGCAGGCCTGTAGTCTCAGCTACTCAGGAGGCTGAGGCGGGAGGATCCCTTGAACCTGGAAGGTTGAGTCTGCAGCAAACCGTGGTTGCATCACTGCACTCCAGCTTGGGTGACAGGGTGAGACCCAGTCGGAAAAAAAAAAAGTCTTAACAGAGTGAAATGGAGTCACCTATCTGGCATCCACTGCTACTATTAGATTATACGTAAACTGTATTGCAAGGGATATTGTATATATTTTATACTGTTGGTTTTTCACTAAGAACATTAAATAAATTACAAAGTTTATCACATTTAAGACAGATCTGCTTCATGTATTTGATAAATAATTATGCTAATTTTTAATGTAGGAATTTGGATAAAGAGAGGGCAGTGCTACTACAACGCCGGAAAAGGGAAAATATGTCAGGTAGGTAAAAAGGACCTACAATAAATTAAAATTCGTGTGACTGAGAGAATAAATGGTCTGCATATTGTTAGTTAAATGTAAATACCTTGTTGATTAATGTTGATTGTACAGATAGTGTGCAATCTCTGGTATAGATTTTAAGTATTTCTTTTCACATATTATAGAATAAATATGTACGTACTTTAGGAAATAAAATGGAAACGAGAGGAAAATAAATAATTTAAATCAGCCATAATTTTCCTGCACATAGCTAACCTGTTGGTTTAAAAAAGTAAAATATGTTTGTTCTTCAGAAGGATATGATCCGTTAGTTTATCATGTAGAATAGTACATCTTTCATTTTTAGGAACAGAATTTCTAACTTCTGTGTAGCATATGCCACAATTTTTATTTTATCTTAATCATGTTGATACCAGTACACCTGGTTTTAAATAATCATAATTTATTCAACTATTCCTCTTTGATAGAGATTTGGATTGTTTTCATTATTTCTGCTTTGTTTTATTTTTGTTATTAAAAACACTATCCTCAGCAAGACCCTCTTGCATAAGTCTTTTTGTACTTTTGCTGTTTTATCTTTGGCTAGATCTTTAATATGAGATGGCTGGGTCATATATAATTTTGCTAGATATGGCTGAATTGACCTTTGTAGGGAATTTCAAATTTCCACTGGCAATGCATGAGAGTGCCTGTTTTCCACAGGCACACCACCAGAGTGTGTTATCAGGCTTTTGGATCCTTTGTAGTTTAATGTGTAAGAAATCATATTTGTGCTTTGCATGTAAATGTATAAGTGAGGTGAGTGAATAAGTTAAAAAACGTGCTTATTTAGAAAGATGGAGATGACAATACTTTGTCATGTGGAATGCTGTTTTATTTCATTGTTTAAAATAGAAGTATTAAATGTGTGATAATTTTTATTTTGTCTTTGATTGAAGATGGTGATACCAGTGCAACTGAGAGTGGTGATGAGGTTCCTGTGGAATTATATACTGCATTTCAGCATACTCCAACATCAATTACTTTAACTGCTTCAAGAGTTTCCAAAGTTAATGATAAAAGAAGGAAAAAAAGTGGGGAGAAAGAACAACACATTTCAAAATGTAAAAAGGTACATTTTTGCTTGTTTTTAGGTGAGTGGATAGGATAGTGGATAGGGAACTGAATTTTATAGGAGAGGCAGGAGAGTGAAAATAATCGATGGTAGCTAAAAAGGTGGCAGGATCTAGCAAAAGTTTTTTATTTTTAAACAATTAAACTTGAACATTTTAACGTGTTTTAAAGATTGAAGCAGATTAGAGAAGAAACTTTGCAAACTACTTTGAAATCATTTGATGAGATTTTGAAATACAGAAGCGAAAATAAAGTAGAAAGCCTTCATAGTTTTCTGTACTACCAGGATTGTATTCCTTTCACTTGTCTGTCTGACATAGTCCACTTAGCTTTTCTTCCCCGTGTTTTACATAATGGTTCTTTGCCTCCTTTTTTTTTTTTTTAAACCTTGCTCTCTTGTAACATATTGTCTACACACAAATTTATTTATTTGGATCTATATTGCTAGCTGTAGGTTTATATTTGTTAGTCACTCTAAATGGAGTTCAGGTGTTGAGGGGGATAGGAATTAAGTCTTAAATACATCCTTCAGATGAGGCAGATGAGTCGGCTCGCAGTACATATTTATTGAATAAATACAGCTCTGTCTACCACAGTGCATATTACTTAAGGCCCATTATGGGCTCAAATATTACTTGCTAGTTGCTTAGAGAATTAAAGTAATATTCTTTTACTCCCTTCCAAAACATGTCTTATCACTTCAACAAAATTATATTTCTAATACCTTCCCAATTTTTATCAGAAATATTTTTCCACTGTTGTAATATTGAACACAGAGAATATTTGGAAATTTTTGTCTTTGCATTATATTATATACAGATTTTTATATTCTATATAGTCTATATACTTTTTTTTTTTTTTTTTTAAGACAGGACCTTGCTATGTTGCCCAGGCTGGAGTGCAGTGGCTATTCATAGACTGTCATGGTACACTATGGCCTCAAACTCCTGGGCTCCAGTGGTCCTCCTGCCTCAGTCTCCTGAGTAGCTGGGACTACATGTGCCCGCCACCACTCTCAACCATATTCTGTTTTTATTAGAAAAGTATTTTAGTAGATGCCTTTATTAAACATTCTCCTAGTGTCAGCTTTCTTGGTTACCAAATTTTTCGTTATGACACTTCAGTTAAGTTTCAATGAACCAATTGATTCTTAAGTATTAATTATGTCCAGTTTTTTAGAAAACTAAAATTCCTTGTTTGTTTTAGGCATTTCGTGAAGGATCTAGGAAGTCATCAAGAGTTAAGGTAAGTACATTAATTTTAAGGTGTTGTTATCAACTGTCATTTATTCAGGAGCTAAGTGCTTGCTTGTCTGTATCTTTACTTAATGCTCTCTTTATTTTGTGCCACATCATTGCCTATTATCTTTACCAGGAGTGGGACCTTAGTTCTAATTGGAGTAATAGACTAGTCTTGTAGTTAACACTGTTAAAATATTAATCAAAAGGGGGAGGTATGTAAGCAATTTCTAATTTTATAATTTTGGGCAATTTGAATTTCCTTTATTACTACAATCCATGTCTCTGATACCACTTAGTATTACTATACTGTACTTAGGAATGCAGAATCATATTTGGAACTTGAAAATTTGCTCTTTTGCATGGTTGGGATTCTAGAGCGTTAGTCAAGTCAGTTGTCATACTATAAATTCACCATAGAACAACTGTATCAATATAAACGAGTCAGAATGATCGATGGTAGCTAAAAAGTACCTTGAATTAATTAATGTATGTCCTCAGTTTTTCAGATGCTAAAATTGCTGAGAGAACGCTCCCCACCTCTGTCTGACCCCAGAACATAAGTTTGTTTGGGGTCACAGAGGTCAGCTGTATGCTGTTACTATAGCTTTCTGGCTTAGGTAGAAAAGGGTAACAGATTTCTAAAACTGTCACATTAAATAGGATGTGGGGAGCATGTTACAGTGTATCTTTTGTCCCTGTGATATAAGACATAATTATTTATTATTCCACATTTCTGGAAAAGAAACCATTAAACAGCAGTTTCTAGTTTATATTATGTTCTTTTATATAGATTGCCATTAATTGTATGTGTGTGTGTGTGTGTAAGTCCATAAGTCCAGATACTAATGGTCAGTTTATGATTTTAGGGTTCAGCTCCAGAGATTGATCCTTCATCTGATGGTTCAAATTTTGGATGGGAGACAAAGATCAAAGCATGGATGGATCGATATGAAGAAGCAAATAACAACCAATATAGTGAGGGTGTTCAGAGGGAGGCACAAAGAATAGCTCTGAGATTAGGCAATGGAAATGACAAAAAAGAGATGAATAAATCAGATTTGAATACTAACAGTTTGCTCTTCAAACCTCCTGTAGAGGTAAATACGTCATTTGTCCAAAAATTGTAAAATAGTTTTATATTGTGTATTTTTAGTTAAACTGAAAACAAGCAAGTTTATAATAATCTCAACATTTACTCTGATTTTAGAGCCATATACAAAAGAATAAGAAAATTCTTAAATCTGCAAAAGATTTGCCTCCGGATGCACTTATCATTGAATACAGAGGGAAGTTTATGTTGAGAGAACAGTTTGAAGCAAATGGGTATTTCTTTAAAAGGTATATTCATTTATTTTCCCATGTTCATTTCCTATAGGTAAATACTGAATTTTTGGCTGTTTTACCTAGATGTTGTGATTATGTGTATTTTTTTACTACATGATCATTTCAGTATTTAAAGCTGTAGTGTGGCTGAACAGTGACTGATGATAATTTTTGAACTATGATAAACTAAAACAACATAAGAAAATGCAAAGATGTATTCCTCAGTCTCTTGCTCATGTCTGTCTTGCCGAAAATCCTAAAACAATCTACTTCAAAGATTAACCAACAGCAATATAGGTTGGATATAGAAGGATATCAGTCAGGAACTCTGATTTATTGAGGTTACAAGGAACCCTTTCCATCTGGGACTCATGATAATTCCTCATAATGTAATAGCCAGAACCGAGAAAGACCATGGTAACCATAGGAGAAGCCCCTTCCTCTTTATTAGACAGTGTTAGATTGGGTCCTACATTATTGCCACCACTTTCAATACCTACTTTGTTGGTATTGGAATGGTATTGGAGGCCTCTTCTTTGGTTTGAAATTTGTATGCAGAATTAATATGATTCCCTAATAGGCGTTACTTCCCTGTAGTCTAGAAGTATGTTCATATCCGTAGGAGGAGAACATTCCTAGTCTGTGTCCTATAATTATCAAAAACATTTATTGTTTATAACTTGAGTATTTACTTAAGATATGAAAGATACACAGCAATTTCTCCCTGTTATGTAGCAGATTTGATCTGAAACAGGGTATAAGACAGATACTTTTAAATGCACCAGGAAATATGAACTCTAAAGACATCAAATTAATCCCGTGAATGCAGTAGTCACTCTCTTTTTATCTTTCTTTGTAAATTGGAATTTCTACCTTCGATTAATTGCCTTTGATTTAGGTGAGGTTATGGGGCAGGTAAAAATCTTAGTAGCATAAACTAGCATAAGATAAGAGGGAATTCTGGAGTCAGACTGCCTATATTCAAATCTTGGCCTGACTGTGTTTTAGAAGTTTCCTAGACTCTGTGTTCTTAAATTTCTTCATCACTTTTCCTCTGAAGAGTAACAGGAGATTATTACACTAAAACATTGACCTTTATTTGTTTGTTTTTGAGACAGAGTCTCGCTCTATCACCCAGGTTGGAGTGCAGTGGCATAATCATGGCTTACTGCAGCCTTGATATCCTGGGCTCAGGTGATCCTCCCACCTCAGCCTCCCAGTTAACTGGGACTACAGGCACATACCACCATGCCTGGCCTTTTTTTTTTTTTTTTTTTTTTTTTGTAAATATGGAGTGTCACCATGTTGCCCAGGTTGGTCTTGATCTCTTGGGCTCAAGCAGTCCACCTGCCTTGGCCTCCCAAAGTGTTGGAATTATAGGTGTGAACCAGCGTGCTCAGCTGAAAATGTTAATCGCTTATAATGTCTCTTTCTTTGTAGACCATACCCTTTTGTGTTATTCTACTCTAAATTTCATGGACTAGAAATGTGTGTTGATGCAAGGACTTTTGGGAATGAGGCTCGATTCATCAGGCGGTCTTGTACACCCAATGCAGAGGTAAGCTTATAGAAATTTTTTGGAGAGATGTGGGGGCTTGGGGTATGTTGAAATCTGAGCAGTAAGCACAAAACTCAGATTGCCTGAGACACTTTCCAACTGTTGCATTTTATACTACCCAGTCTGTAATTTTGTGAAAATTTCTGTGATACTGGCTATGAAGTCTTTTTTTTTTTTTTTTTTTTTTTTTGAGATGGAGTTTTACTCTTGTTGCCCAGGCTGGAATACAATGGCATGATCTCAGCTCACTGCAACCTCCGCCTCCTGGGCTCAAGTGATTCTCCTGCCTCAGCCTCCCAAATAGCTGGGATTACAGACGCACACCACCATGCCTGGCTGTTTTTTGCATTTTTAGTAGAGATGGGGTTTCACCATGTTGACCAGGCTGGTCTCGAACTCCTGACCTCAGGTGATTTGCCTGTCTCAGCCTCCCAAAATGCTGGGATTACAGGTGTAAGCCACCATGCCTGGCCGCTATGAAGTCTTAAAAATTACTTTGCAGGTTGAAGAAATGATGATCCTTATAAGAGGAAATATTGGAGTTTCTTATTTTTTTTTTTTTTTTTAAGGCAGGGTCTCACTGTCTCCCAGGCTGGAGTGCAGTATCATGAGCACAGCTCACTACAGCCTCCATGACCGCCTGTGTTCAAGTGATCCTCCCATCTCAGCTTTCTGAGTAGGTGGGACTACAAGCGTGTGCCACCATGCCCAGCTAATGTTTTAAATTTTTGCAGAGATGGAGTCTGATTTTACTGCCCAGGCTGGTCTCCAACTCCTGGGCCAAGTGATCCTTCTGCCTCGGCCTCCCAAAGTGCTGGGATTACAGGCGTGAGCCTGCCCGGACTTTTAAAATCATTATTATTATTATTATTATTTTTGAGGCAGGGTCTTGCCCAGGCTGGAGTGCAGAGGCGCAATCATGGCTCACTGGAGCCTCAACTTCCTGGGCCCTTAGGAGGTAAAGTTATCTTCTCACCTCAGAGTCCTGAGTAGCTGGGAACACAGGCGCATGCCACCATGCCCAACTAATGATTTTTTAGTTTTTTTGTAGAGTTGGGGTCTTCCTATGTTGTCCAGGCTGGTCTGGAGCTCCTGTGTTCAAGCAGTCCTCCTGCTTCGGCTTCCCTAAGTACTAGGATTACAGGCATGAGCCACCAGGTCCAGCCTAATACCAGACGACTTTCCTTCTATCTTGGAAGCTCTGTTTATGGGTCAATATGTGCTATGATTTAAGTTAGATGACAGAGCTAAAAAATCTAAAGTAGAGTTTTGTATGTTCTACTGTAAAATTTTTAATGTTATATTTTAGTGTGGAGTAGAAAGTCACGTTTTTTACATGTCAAAATGAAGATTTTTAGTTTTATAATTACATAATGTTGCAGCCAAGAATGTGGGTTTTTTTTGTTTTGTTTTGTTTTTTCTCTCTTTTCTTTTTTTAAAAGACAGGATCTTGCCATGTTTCCCAGGTTGGCCTGGAACTCCTGGACTTAAGTGTTTGTTCTGCTTCAGCCTCCAGAGTAGCTGGGATTACAGGCATGCGCTGCTGCACCACGCTAAGAGTACAGATTTTGGAACCAGACTTAAATCTATTTCTTCTCTGTGACTTACTAGCTTTGTAACCTCAGTTTTATCTGTAAAAAGGTGATATGAAGACTGAAGGAGCTGACACATGTAAAGTTTCTAGAATAGTGTCTTGTCATAGAAAAGTAGCATTTGCTCAACCATTACTGCATTCATCAAACCTAAGAAGGCCAGGCATAGTAATCCCAGTGAGCCAGGCTCACACCTGTAATCCCAGCACTTTGGGAGGCAGAGGTGGGTGGATCACCTGAGGTCAGGAGTTCAAGACCAGCCTGACCAACATGGTGAAACCCCATCTCTACTAAAAATACACGAATTAGCCAGGTGTGGTGGTATGCACCTGTAGTCCCAGCTGCTCGGGAGGCTGAGACAGGAGAATCACTTGAACCCAAGAGGCGGGGTTGCAGTGAGCTGAGATCACATCACTGCACTCCAGCCTGGATGGCAGAGTGCTTTGTCTCAAAACAACAACAACAACAGAACCCTAAGATGCCACCACTTATAAGACTCCTGATTTCAGATTTGCTAAAAAGTGAAAAATAAGAATTGATGAGGCCGGGTGTGGTGGCTCACGCCTATAATCCCAGCACTTTGGGAGGCCGGCAGATCACGAGGTCAGGAGATCGAGACCATCCTGGCTAACATGGTGAAAACTCATCTCTACTAAAAATACAAAAAAAAATTAGCCAGGCGTGGTGGTGGGCGCCTGTAGTCCCAGCTACTCGGGAGGCTGATGCAGGACAATGGCGTGAACCCGGGAGGTGGAGCTTGCAGTGAGCCGAGATCGCGCCACTGCACTCCAGCCTGGGCAAAAGTACAAGACTCATCTCAAAAAATAAAAATAAAAATAGGAATTGATGAAATATAGTATTTTTTTTTTTTTTTTTTTTGATGTCACATTGTGGGCTCTAGGGGTTGGGGTGGCAGTGGGTAGCAGTGTATGACTGAAAAACCTTCCCAGTTGATAACCACTGATAGATAGTTATAAGCCTTGTCATTAGACATATTTTCCAGGTTGTGTTTGTGAAATACTTTGAAAAGAATAATTTTCAAAATTGTAGGCTGATCCTTCTGAAGGCAGAAAGTAATTTATGGTAATGTACGATCATTTTAACTTACAGGTGAGGCATGAAATTCAAGATGGAACCATACATCTTTATATTTATTCTATACAAAGTATTCCAAAGGGAACTGAAATTACTATTGCCTTTGATTTTGACTATGGGAATTGGTAAGTTCAAGTCTATAAAATGTCATCTGTTGTTTGAAAATAGTTCCATAATGTCCCTGTAATAATTGAGGTATTGTCATTACTTTTATAGCTTTTTATTTTTATTTATCATGAATCAGTTAAAAATACTTGAAAACCAGAAGTTTAATATCAGCCTCTATTAGATCATTGCTACTTTTCATTTCTACATTTTCCTTAATTATTATTGTAATATAAATGTTCACAGTAATTATAACAAGTGATCCTAATTCAGCCATACAACACTGACCTTGTTTATGTGGGAATGTTTTTCTTCTAGAGGATACAGTTTTATTCATACAGTTTATTTGGTTAATCAGTATGAATGAATAATTTCTCTTTTGCCCCTCAGAACAGAAGAAAATTTTCTTTGCAATATAAATTAAAGGGTTTGTTGGAGATCCTGCAAAGAAACTCTTAAGAACTATTTTTCTGAAACACTAGTAAAAATCTAATGATAAATCTCAGTACAGTTGGCCCTTGCACAATACGGGGTTGGAGCGCCAACTGCCTGCACAGTCCACAATCTGCTTATACGTTTTGACCCCCCAGAAACTTTGCTAATAGCCTGCGGTTGACTGGAAGTGTTACCAATGACAATTAACACATACTCTGTATGTCATATACTGTATTCTTATAATTAAGCTGGAGAAAAGAAAATGTTTTTAAGAAAATCATAAGGAAGATACAATAAATTTACTGTTCATTAAGTGTAAGTGGATTACCGTAAAGGTTTCATCCTCATCTTCATGTTGAGTAGGCTGAGGAGGAAGGGTGGGGGTTGCTCTTGCTGTGTCAGGGGTGACAGAGAGAGAAGGGGAGGCAGGAGAGGGAAGCACATATGGTATAACTTTATGAAAACACATTAGTAATTTCTGCCTGGCATTTTTGCTTTCTCATTTCTCTAAAAATGTTTCTATATGGTGCCAGTCTTCCATCATTTGCTTTAGCTTCAGTGCCCGTATCAAAGAAGAGTCCATATCATAAAAAAAGTAAAAAACAGTCTTGAAAAAAATGGAGCCCTTCTACCAGATTGTTGAATGTAAATTTGTTTTTTGGCACTGCTTTTTCTACATCTTCTTTCTCATCATCTGGCACTGGTTTGGAAGCAATCATCTCCATCAGGCATCTTCTATTAATTTCTCTGGTGTAGTGTCTGTTAGCTCTTGAATTTCTCTAAGATCCGTATGTGTATTCTTCCCTCATTCCCACCTTTTTTTTGTTATACCCATGATCTCTTTCATGATTTTTCTGATTGGCTCTGTTGTAAATCCTGTGAAGTCGTGCACAACATCTGGACACAGTTCGCTCCAGCAGGAATTTATTGTTTTGGGCATGATGGCTTTCACAGCTTTTTCTATAATGATGGCATCTTCGATGGTATAATCCTTCCAGACTTTCATGATCTTCTTTCAGGGTTCTGTTCCATAGTATTGACAGTCTTTTCCATAGAGTACTGCGTCTAATGAGCCTTAAAGGCCATTATCACTCCCTGATGTAGAGGCTGAATTAGAGACACTTTGATACCCTTAGCGTTGAACTCATAGTGTTCTGGGTGGCAGGGGCATTGCCCAATATCAAGACATTTAAAAGGCAGTCCCTTCCTGGCTACCTGTTGTCTGACTTGAGGGACAAAGCATCAATGGTACCAATCCAGAAAAAGGGATCTCATCCAGGTTTTCTTGTTGTACAACCAAAAGACTGGCAGCTGGCGTTTGTTTTCCCTTCAAGGCTTGGGTTTAGCAGCTTTATAGATAAGGGCAGTCCTGATCATAAACCCAAATGGATTTGCACAAAACAGTAGAGTTAATCTGTCCCTTCCTGCCTTAAATCCTGGTGCTTCCTTCTCTTCCTTACTAATAAATGTCTTTTTATGACTTTTTTCCCCCCAGAATAGGACATTTGTATCTGCATTAAAAGACCTTTCAGGCAGATATTCTTTCTCCTCAATGATTTTCTTAATGGTGTCTGGGAACTCATCTGCTGCCTCTTAGTCCACAGAAGTAGATTTACCTATTAAGCTAAACCTCTTTTTAAAATCATCAAACCATACATTACTGGCATTAAATGCTCCAACTTTAGATCTTTCATATTCCTTTTGTTTTATGTTGTCATTTAATGACTTCACTTTTTCTAGAAACATATTAGGGTCTATAGGTATGTCTTTCTTATATAGCACACATGCACCCACATAAAAACTTCATTTGCAATACAAGATAAAAAGGTATATTGCAAAAAGTGCATAGTTTTCACATTCTGTGGCCCAGCTGCAGTGATGGCTCCCGAATTTCCTTTTATTATTATTTTTTACAATGGTACTTACGCTGAATTCATTTATCTTGAGATGGTGGAGAACTACAGCTGCACACCTCAATCTACTGTACATTTTTAGCAATTCAACTTCTTCTTGCAATGTCATAACTTCTTTGCTTCTCAGGAGCACTTCCAGCATCACTAGTGGCACTTTGTATAGGTCACAGGTGTTGCTCAAAATATACTGTATTGGCCAAGTGCAGTGGCTCACACCTGTAATCCCAGCACTTTGGGAGGCCAAGGTGGACGGATCACTTGAGGCCAGGAGTTCAAGACCAGCCTGGCAAACATGGTGAAACCCCATCTCTACTAAAAATACAAAAAATTATCGGCATGGTGGTGGGCCCCTGTAATCCCACCTACTCAGGAGGCTGAGGCAAAAGAATTGCTTGAATCCGGGAAGTGGAGGTTGCAGTGAGCTGAGATCGGACCACTGCACTCCAGCCTGAGCGACAGAGCAAGACTCTGTCTCAAAAAAAAACAAAATTACTGTATTGCACTAAAGACTGAAGAATTCGTGAGAACCACAAGAGATCACTTTTTATTGCCATACACAATTTACTGAGGGACGAACTGCTCCTGGGCATGTGTCACATGGCATTTTACATAGATACCCCCAACACTTGAGGCACCACAATAGCAACAGGAGGTGTCTTCAAAATTATTATAGTAGTACAGAATGTACTAGAGTTACTTTTATATAGTTATGATTTAATAATACATCTTTACATGTCTCTGGAGTGTGAATGGCACCACGTAAGGTCTGTTATGTGTATGCATAGGTTTTGATTAATTTTAACTTTTTATAATTTGTGTATATTTTATGGTAATCAATGATAAAATAGACTACTATCTACATGCATATGCATTCTTAACATACCTTTTTCTTTTTTAATTTTTTATATTTCTAGGCTATATAGTTCATCTGTTTTTCAAATTGTTGCAATTGTTGTAAATTTCCAAACATTTTTCCAATATATGTATTGAAAAAAATCCATGTATAAGTATATGTGCACAGTTCAGACTTGTGTTGTTCAAGGGTCAGCAGTATGGAAACTTGTTTCAGTTTTTTAAAATGTAATAGAAAAATGTAAATAATAATACAAACACCCAGCCAGGTGCAGTGGCTCATGCCTGTAATCCCAGCACACTGGGAGGCTGAGGCGGGCGGATCACCTGAGGTCAGGGGTTCAAAACAAGCCTGGCCAACATGGTGAAGCCCCATCTCTACTAAGAATACAAAATTAGCCAGGCATGGTGGCACATGCCTGTAATCCCAGCTATTTGGGAGGCTGAGGCAGGAGAATTGCTTGAACCTGGGAGGCAGAGGTTGCAGTGAGCTGAGATTGTGCCACTACACTCCAGCCTGGGCAACAAGAGCAAAACTGTATCTCAAAAATAAAATAAAATAAAATAATAATACAAACACCCATGTACTTCTCAAATTAAGAAATTAAAACATTATCCATTGAAGCCCCTTACTTTTAGCAGCCACATTGCATCTGTCTTCCCTCCTTCACTAACTGCTATCTTTGATTTTTTTTTTTTTTTGAGACGGAGTCTCGCTCTGTCTCCTAGAGTGCAGTGGCGCGGTTTCAGCTCACTACAAGCTCTGCCTCCCAGGTTCACGTCATTCTCCCGCCTCAGCCTCCCCAGTAGCTGGGACTATAGGCACCCGCCACCACGCCTAGTTTTGTTTTTGTATTTTTAGTAGAGACAGGGTTTCACCATGTTAGCCAGGATGGTCTCCATCCCTTGACCTCATGATCTGCCTGCCTCGGCCGCCAAAGTGCTGGGATTACAGGCATGAGCCACCACACCCAGCCCTTTAATTTGATTTCTTTAACATTTTACTATGTCTGTATTTGTTGGCAAATAGTGTCTAGAATTTTGTATATTTTTAAACTTTTATGTAAATTGTAACTTGCTGTATTCTTTTGCATTATGTGAGATTAACCTGCATTGTGTATACCTATAGTTAATTTATTTTCACTGCCTATGGTATTTATCCATTTCACTATTGACCTTTATATTGACAAAATAATGCTCCTAGGGCTTTCTGAACATGTCTGCATGTGTGTACATGTAGGAAGGAACATAGTATGTACATATTCTCTCCATGGTAGGGACATAGGAGTGGAATTGCTGGGTTGTAGAATGTGCACAGCATGAGTTTTTGCCAGATGTGAGTGAATTTCTGTCTAAGAAACTTGTACCAGTTTCCTAAGTAATTTAGTGCCTTGCTGTACTTCTTTACTCTAAGACTTTAAAAATATATGCTAGCTGCTGTGACTCATGGCTGTAATCCCAGCACTGTGGGAGGCCATGGTGGGCGGATCACTTGAGGTCAGGAGTTTCGAGACCAGCCTGGCCAACATGGTGAAACTCCATCTCTACTAAAAATACAAAAATTAACCAGGTGTGGTGTCACACATCTGTAATCCCAGCTACTCAGGAGGCTGAGACAGGAGAATTGCTTGAACCTGGGAGGCAGAGGTTGCAGTGAGCCGATATTGCACCACTGCACTCTAGCCTGGGTGACAGTGAGACTCCACCTCAAAAATAAATACATAAATAAAATATATATAAAATAAAATATATATGACATATGAAAATGTATTAAAATATTATATATAAAATGTTATATATAATATAGTATATGCCACTCCACATGAGCTAGCGTATATATAATATATATTATCTATTAGCATATATATTTTATGGTATAATTATGTTACATAATAAAATATATATTAGCATATATATGCTATATATTATATTAGCATATAATATGTATGCTAGCTCATGTGGAGTGGTATATCTTTATATTAATATTTTTATTTACCGTTTTTCTTGATTATTCATGAACCCAGAGGTCTTTTTCTTTTCTTTTTTTTTTTGAGATGGAGTCTCTCCCTCTGTCACCCAGGCTGGAGTGCAGTGGCAGGATCTCAGCTCACTGCGACCTCCACTTCCTGGGTTCAGTCATTTCTCCTGCCTGAGCCTTCCAAGTAGCTGGGACTACAGGCGCACACTGCCACGCCTGGCTAATTTTTTGTATTTTAGTAGAGACGGGGTTTCACCGTGTTGCCCAGGCTGGTCTCCAACTCCTGAGCTCAGGCAATCCACCCGCCTCAGCCTCCCAAAGTGCTGGGATTACAGGCATGAGCCACCGCGCCCGGCCTCTCAGAGGTATTTTTCTATATTGTCATTTGGATTTCTCTCTTGTGAATTGCCTGACCGTATCATCTGTCCATCTTTCTTTTGGGTAGTTGTTTTCTTGCTTTTTTTTTTTTTTTTTCCATAAGTTCTTTATATATTCTGTAGTCTTTTGGGTTATAAGCAGTTCAATTCAGTTCTTCTTATTCTATATATTTTTATACTTTGTGTGATATTCTTTTTAAATGCAGTTTTTAAAATGTTCATTATGTTTTCTCTTGGTGAAATCCCTCTTCCTTTAGTATCCCTTTCTACTGATTATTGCAGTCAGATTTATCATATCATTTTGGCTCTTTCTCCCCTAGAAGGTAGGAGATTTAGCATAGTTTTTTGCTCAATGCTTTGTGGGATTGCATATCCCATAGAGGTTAAGAATGTAATCTGTCTGGTTTCAAATCCTGGGTTGGTCTCTTACTACGTAACCTTGGACCAATTTCTTCATCACTTTGTGCTGCATTACCTCAAGTATATGAGAAGAATAATAATACTCACCTTAGGTGCTTAATAAACAAAAGCTGTTGCCATCATTGTTTGTAGTTCTGTTGTCCTAAAATCAAACATCTAGAACGAGTTTCAAGCTAGTATCTGTTAATACCTGATTTGGGAGGCGGGAGGTAGGACCATAAATGTTTGAATTCTATCCCTGGTTCACAGAATTAGGAAGTTGGATTTGAATCTTTCTAGCAGTTTTAAAAGTAAATGAGTTAGGAATATTAGACACTTAATAAGTAAATTGTTCTTATTGTGAACAAACATTCAACTACTTAAAACATGCAGAGTGGGAGATTTGTATTATTGTTTAACTGAGGTTTGGGCATTTGGCCTATATCCTAGAGATGAACTAAAGATAAAGTGGTCAGAGTTGAGAAATATTGAAATGAAAAGTACATGCGCCTGAGAGTCATACAGACCTGGATCTAAATGCCGTCCCTTCCACATATTAACTGTGTAACGTTGGACAAGATGCTAATCCTCAGTGAGTTTTAATCTCACTTGTAAAATGGGAGTAATATCATTATTGTGAAAATGAGATAGGCTTCCATTTGAAAGAGGGAACACTTAGTATAGTGAAAAGGAAACATTAAATTTTATCAAGGTAGCTTTTTAAAGAAACCTGGTTGTTGTTATCATTCCTTAAAGGATAAGACAAACTAGTTCAGGTTTAGTATTTGTTATACCTAGTGTTTTTTATGTAGGTCACATTGCAAATCAGTATTTTATATAGCACTCTGGGACACTGAAGTAATTATGGTTTCTGCCTTAATGTTTTGTGTAATCCACAGTATCATTTTGCTTTAAAAGACTCAAAGTTCTGATGTATTTGTTTTTTTCTTCTTCTGTAACATATTACATGTTGAGCATCCCTCATGCAAAAATCTGAAATCCAAAATCCTAAACTTTTTTTGTTTTTTGGTTTTTTTTTTTTTTTTTGGACGGAGTCTCACTCTGTCACCCAGGCTGGAATGCAGTGGCACGATCTTGGCTTACTACAACTTCTGCCTCCTGAATTCAGGCGATTCTCCTGCCTTAGCCTGTCGCATAGCCAGGATTACAGGTGCCTGCCACCATGCGCAGCTAATTTTTGTATTTTTAGTAGAGACGGGGTTTCACCATGTTGGCCAGGCTGGTCTCAAGTTATCTGCCTGCCTCGGCCTCCCAAAGTTCTGGGATTACAGGCGAGAGCCACTGAGCCTGGCCATCCTAAACTTTTTGAGCACTGACATGATGCCACAAGTAGAAAATTCTATACCTGACCTCATATGACAGGTCACAGTCAAAGTGCAGTCAGAACTTTGTTTCAGGCACAGAATTATTAAATACAGTGTAATACAGTGTGTAAAATTACTTTTAGCCTATATGAAACACGAGTGAATTTTGTGTTTAGATCTGGGTCCCATTCCCCAAGATATCTCATTATATATATGTAAACATTCCAAAATCCACAACCTTTCTGGTCCTAAGCATTTCAGGTAAGGCATGCTCAACCTGTACCAGTTATACTTATGATTGAAGGCCTAATATCTGGTCAGAAATCAACATCTAATTATTACATTATTTTAATGAAAAAAAATTTTTGTGGTAGTTAACTAGGAATGTAAATTACTAAAAAGGATTGCTTATAATTAATAATTGCATACAATTTTGTGGAGTTGCAGCTTAAAATGGATTAGAAATTTCCCAGTTTTGTTTTATATTTTGAAATAAATATTTAATTGGTTATCTTTCCAGTAAGTACAAGGTGGACTGTGCATGCCTCAAAGAAAACCCAGAGTGCCCTGTTCTAAAACGTAGTTCTGAATCCATGGAAAATATCAGTAGTGGTTATGAGACCAGACGGAAAAAAGGAAAAAAAGACAAAGATATTTCAAAAGAAAAAGATACACAAAATCAGAATATTACTTTGGATTGTGAAGGAACAACCAACAAAATGAAGAGCCCAGAAACTAAACAAAGAAAGCTTTCTCCATTGAGACTATCAGTATCAAATAATCAGGTATTGAACTCTGCTCTCAATGAAATTGAATAAACGAAAGAAAATAATCTGTCATATTTTATCCTCTTCTTTGCTATATGTATAATTGTTTAAAGTATTTTTAAGTCCATTCTGTCATTTAATGAAGTATTCATAAGTGTAAAATACAGGTTCTGCTAGAATTTGTACAATATTTGTTGAATTATTAAGAAACAGCACAGCCAGCAAATCCTTGCAGAATTGCAGACAAGATTATCCTAAGACTAGATAACTTTAAAAAAATCTTCTAGCTGGCACTTTATGTTCATAATAAATGTTTTTATTTAAAGTCTTAAGCTGCAAAATTTTCTTTCCTTAAACATGTGGATGCAGGTAATCTTATCAATTCTATAAGCATGTCACAATAACAGCAAATAAAATTTTTGAGAGAAAATTCACTAAGAACATATAAGGTAATTTTGGGGGTAGAGTTTGGCCAAAGTCTATCTGCCCCACCAGTAAATATATTGTTATATGTCCTCTATAAACAAAAAACAGTTAGGAGGGATAATTAAAATGTGAAAAGTAAGGTTTTGCTCATTTCCAGGGCCCTATCTTCTAGAAATGATTTACCTTAAACTTTCAACTGAACACACACTTATTGAGCACTGGGTATTTGCAGGTTTTTCTGAAATAATGTATAGATTTATGTTTTGGGAACTCTATAAATATAAGGCCGTGCTACCGTATTTGACCTATATTGATAAAAACTTGATTGGCTAAAATTTAAAAAGCAAAAGTATTTGATTGCATGATTTTGAAAAGCATCTTGAATTAGGAAACCAGTTCTAAATTTCTTAAATGAATTTAAGTAGGCTGATGATATTTATATGTTGAATTTCTTGTGGTTGAAAGACATTAAAATATTTTAATGTCACTGGTTGTATAGATGGAATAATAGTTTGTATAAAGAAGTCATTTCCATTTTTCAGGAACCAGATTTTATTGATGATATAGAAGAAAAAACTCCTGTTAGTAATGAAGTCGAAATGGAATCAGAGGAGCAGATTGCAGAAAGGAAAAGGAAGATGGTAAGTTGGGAAGCTACTAGTTTGGGCTTAGTGACAGCTGCTCTGCATATGGTAATTGTTGCTGCCTTTACATGGGCTTTCACGCTATTCTTTGAAGTTAGCAAATGATGTGCCATTGAGCATTTTTATTTGGTTTGATCATTACCATTTAAATAAATGTCACTAATCTTGTATTTTTGTTGGTTGTTCATTAGAGATTTAAGAATGTATGACATTTAAGAAATAACATTTTGGAAGTAATTATTAATATTTTAATAATTCCACAATGAACTATTAATAAATTTTAATGCCACAATTATTGTTCAGAATGTCTTTTCTTAGCTAAATGTATCCTTTCATGATTTGAAATATAATAAAAACAGAACTTTAAACCTTATAGCACCAAATAAATTGCTTATGCAAAAAAAACAAAACTGACCACTGGTAGCTATTTCTATATTCTCACACTGCTATCATACAGTAAGGTTCTCATTAAAATAAATTTAGGATGTATATTCCTTGTACTATTTACAAATACTTTATCAATGTAAAAATTAGGACAAGGTATTTTCTCACAAATTATGGTAATTTAGCATTTGATCTGTCAGTCAAGGTAATTTAGCATTGGATATATCAGCCAGTTAAGAAAATATCATGATATACTTTCCATGCCCTAAAATTTGAAAGTGACTTTACAAACTGACTGATGGCCTTATGATAGGTGCTCCCCATTCCCCTTTACTTCGTATGCTCCTTTGTGTCCTGTTTTCTGGATTTTCATGTTGTATTCCATGGAATCTCATGTCACATATTTAAGGGTGAGATGTTTGAAAGTTTGGTCATTGTTGACTGGGAGCAGTGGCTCACATCACTCACTTTGGGAGGCCAAGGTGGGTAGATCACCTGAGGCCAGAAGTTCGAGACCAGCCTCGTCAACACGGCGAAACCCCATCTCTACTAAAAATACAAAAATTAGCCGGGCATGGTGGTATGCGCTTATATTCCCAGCTATTCAAGAGGCTGAGGTGGGAGAATTGCTTGAACCCAGGAGGTGGAGGTTGCAGCGAGCTACCTGGGCGACAGAGCGAGACTCTGTCTCCAACAACAACAACAAAAGTCTGATCATTGTTGACCTACTTAATATGTGCCTGTTTTTATCACCTTGATAGTTTTCTAATATTGATGAATTATTGATACTCAGAATTCTGAAAACAATGAAGAACAGTTTCATAGCCTTAGGATTTCAGGAACACTGGTCTGTCGAGACAAGGTAGTATTAGAAGAAAAGAAAATAGAAAATATTGGAGGAGTTTATAAAGGAGAAATTATTGTACCTAAAGGGATTATCTTGAACCTTTTTTGAGATTCGATTATATATGTTATATGTGCCTTTTCAAGTTACCTATGGCTCTTTATTGAGTATTGATTTTTAGTACTGTTCTGTTTATTCTTCAACTGACACAGCCTTGTGCTGGGAATTTTTAGGAAACCAATTTAGAGTATTACTTGTTTCTGTGTGTGGCAAGTGTCTGGTGGGAGGAACCTCTTTTATAACTGGCTTTAAGGGCTGTCGCGACCACTTTGGAGAAAAAATGAAATAAAAAAAAAATCATAGGCCAGGCATGGTAGCTCACATCTGTAATCCCAGCACTTTGGGAGGCTGAGGTGGGAAGATCACTTCAGCCCAGGAGTTAAGAGACCCACCATGGGCAATATAGCGAGACCTCATCTGTACAAAAAATTTTAAAAATTAGACAGATTTGACAGCGCATGCCTGTAGTCCCAGCTATTCAGGATGCTGAGGCGGGAGGATCACTTGAGTCTAGGAGGTCAAGGCTGCACTGAGCTGTGATCCTACCACTGCACTCCAGCCTAGGTGATGACAGAGTGAGATCCCTGTCACAAAACAAACAAAAACAGAAAACCAGTGGCGGTTTGTTGTTTGCCCATAAATACAGTACTTTTATTCAGATTGAATTATGTTTATAAACATTTATATGGGGCTACTTTAAATATATATTTTTTATAAATGCTGACAAAGTTAGTGGATCTTAGAACATCCTCATTTCTAGATGCCAGAAGAAAATTGGATATTTGCTGGGCGCAGTGGCCAGTAATCACGCCTGTAATCCCAGCACTTTGGGAGGCCGAGACGGGTGGATCACCTGAGGTCAGGAGTTTAAGACCAGCCTGGCCAATATGATGAAACCCCGTGTCTACTAAAAATACAAAAAAGTTAGCCGGGCATGGTGGCATGCGACTGCAATCCCAGCCACTTGGGAGACTGAGGCAGGAGAATCACTTGAACCTGGGAGGCGGAGGTTGCAGTGAACCGAGATTGTACCATTGCACTCCAGCCTGGGCAATAAGAGCGAAACTCCATCTCCACAAAAAAGAGAGAATTGTATACTCCATGTTAAACTTGGTGGAACTTAGAAAATATATATGTATATTGGCTTACTTACTTGGAATCCATTTTTGGTCCTGGTTTTGCTTATTAGTATGCTATAGTAAAATGAAGAATACTTCAAAGTTTTTATGTCCATTTTAATATATTCTGCCATCTGCCATTAAGGTGGATATGAAACCAAGTATTTTTCATGGGAATAAAATGTGGAAAACTTGAAAGTATAAATGTCTTTAATTTGGTATTTCAAAAGGATACGAAATTAAAATCTAAAAATCCTTGGCTCCTGACCCATAGCTCTCCAAGTCATCGCAATTGTTACTTCTAATTGGTACATTTGCTTTGATGTTTGCATTAAAGAATTTTTTGATGTAGTCAAATAAGCAGAATGAAAAATCATGCATCCTAGGATTCCTAAGCAATTAGTAGAGTTCCCCACCCCCAAGTATTAATATTATATTTGGTCTTGAAAAGTTAAAAATGAATCACCTTTAATCTTCCTAGTCTTGATTTATATTGGTTAGATTAACATCAGTAGTCAGAAAGATAATGTCAAATCAAAAAGTGAGAAAGAGGGACAACTAAAACTAGGTAGAATAAAGATGGTGGCATACTACTCTTGAGAAACTTAGTCAAACTGATTTAAATCTCCACCTGTGACAAGATCGACTTCCAAACCATATTACTTTTCCAGGACCAGAAATTTTCCAGGGTTAATATTTTGAAATATTTGCATTGCACTTACCAGTTGAAGATCCCAAATCCAAAAATCTGAAATGCTCCAATGAGCATTTCCTTTGAGCACCATGTTGGCTATCAAAAAGTTCTGGATTTTGGAGCGTTTCAGATTTAAGATGCTCACCTAGACTCAGTATCATGTATATTTATCAGATTGCAGTAAGACGAGTCAGTAATAACATCTTCCCGGATAAACTCCATGTAATCACCAAATTTAAATGTATAGTAGTCCCTCCTTATCTGCAGGTTTGCTTTCCCAGGTTTCAGTTACCCACTGAGGTTCAAAATATTAAGGTATTTTGAGAGAGATATCACATTCACGTAACTTTCATTACAGTACATGGTTATAATTGTTCGATTTTGTTACAGTTACATATGTATAGGAAAAAACAGCACTGTATGTATAGGGTTCAGTACTATCTGCAGTTTCAGGCATGCTTTGGTGGTCTTGAAATGTATCCCCTGTGAATAAGTGGGATCTATTGTATTACACCCTGTCCTCTTGTAGTACAGCTTGAAAAATACAAAATTGGCAATTTTAACCTGTGTACATAATTTCATATACCACCTATTAAAATCATGCTTAATTTCCAGAAATTGCACCAGGGTATTTATGTGTTTTGGTTGTTGGCTTCTTTTTTTTTTTTTTTTTTTTTTTTTTTTTGAGACGGAGTCTCGCTGTGTCACCCAGGCTGGAGTGTAGTGGCGCGATCTTGGCTCACTGCAAGCTCCACCTCCCGGGTTCACGCCATTCTCCCGCCTCAGCCTCCAAGTAGCTGGGACTACAGGCGCCCGCCACCATGCCCAGCTAGTTTTTTGTATTTTTAGTAGAGACGGGGTTTCACCATGTTAGCCAGGATGGTCTCGATCTCCTGACCTCGTGATCCACCCGCCTTGGCCTCCCAAAGTGCTGGGATTACAGGCTTGAGCCACCGCGCCCGGCCAGCTTCATTTTTTTAAATGAGAATAGAAGGCAGTATCTCTGCTTTTAGAAGTATTTACAAAAATAATTACAACTCAGCAATAAGTGAAGGAGGTATAAATATGATAGATAACTTATAGCTGGGGAGAGATCAGATTGTTTCATGAACTCTAGGTAATATATTTATGTATGTATATTTAATATATTTCTGTATTTATATTTATTATGGACCTTTTGAGTAGGGTTTAACCAAATACAGGTTAGCTTATGACAAAGTTTTATGGAATGTATTTTTCCAGGGGAAATCCTGGAGAGAGCTATAAATATAATAAATTATATTTGGTTGGGATTATAGGCTATTTTTGGAGGAGAGGGCTACTAAAGAGATAAAGTTGGCTAGAGGTCACAGAAAATACTCAGGGATGAAGATTTCATGAAAGAATATTTATGTGGCCAAGATGGAAAGCCTTTTCATTTCCAGTTCCATTACCCTCTACCCCTTTTGGCCTTTTGGATTTTTCTTTTATGAACATTTTCTTTTTCCATCCATCATATTTTGTCTTTTTTTTCCTTAGGAAGTTGTTACCTGCTTTTACAAAAGCAAATTTGTGGCTAAGTTATATGGAACTGCATAGTTATTGTACATTAGGAAAATCTTACCATTAGCCAGTAGACTGAAATACAGTAGACTGTTTATACTCACTTGATTCCAAAAACCAGGGCACTACTGAGTGTCCTCCTAGTGTGTTTGTGGAGGTGGGGTTAGGTGGCTGTAATCTTGTCATATAAATAGTACATGTGGAAGGGGATTAGATACTGGGGGGTATACCTGTAGCTTGAAGTGATCATTTTAAAAGCAGCAAACTTCTGAAAGATTTAAATACTGAAAGAGACTTGTTGCTGGGCCTGGTGGCTCATGCCTATAACCCCAGCACTTTGGGAGGCCAAGTTGGTTGATCACTTGAGTTCACGAGTTCGAGACCAGACTGGGTGACATGGCAAAACTCCATCTCTACTAAAAATACAAAGATTAGCCAGGCATGGTTGGACATGCCTATAATCCCAGCTACTTGGGAGGCTGAGGCACGAGAATCACAAACCCAGAGGAGGAGGTTGCAGTGAGCCAAGATGGTACCACTGCACTGCAGCCTGGGTGACAGTGAAAAGCTCAAAAAAAAAAAAAAAAAAAAAAAACTTCCTCCCCCATTTATAATGGCATGAAAACAGTCTCCTTTGTAGTTTTCAAATATTTCCAAAATAATTTTTCATAACCCTCATAATGTACTTTGGGAATATAATCTTGGTAATATTTGATGGCCTGTATTGTCAGGTTGCTTACAATTGAGTCCACAGAAGATGATTCAGTGTGGTCTTCATATTTAAAAGGACAGACATTTCATAAACAGTGAAAGGGTATGACAAGGAAGTCACGTAGGCAAGATTCCTGGACTTGTCAAGCAGCTAGGATAGTCTAGAATTTTTATACCACCACAACATAAACTTCATGAGAGAGAAAACCTATAGTTTTATTCATTGTTGTAGCCCTAGCTCCTAGGGGAATAAAAAATGATGGGCAAAAAAGTAGACCGTCAATAAATGAGCTAACTGAATGTTCCTGACAACCATTTGAGGAAAGATAAACAGATATAGGCCCATGAATGTGAAATGAATGAAGCTTCCCTGTAGTTCAGGTAATGCATGATCTGGAGGCCTTTGCCCTGGATTGTGCAGGATTCTCCATAATTTTCTCAGCGTTCATCCTTCACATCAAGGAGTATTCCATGCAAGTATAACTTGAGATGCTTTGTGAAAAAGAGCCATGATCAGTTTACTGTGATGAGCACTATACGATATCCTTCCTTTTCAGATTTCCAGTGTACATATGTTTAAAAACTTGAGAAATTGTCAGATTTTCCTAAACTTGTATACCCTTGCAGTTTCTTGTGGATAACACCTTTGACTCCCACAGAGTGTTATTCAATGGAACAGACACTGTGGGAAAACACTACAGAATACATGCTGTTACTAAATGTCTCTAGGAAAACTTGACTGACTTCATTTAGAAAATCACTTTAGAAGATGCAGTGCTTTAATAATAAAATAGAGAAGATAAATTTGTTGCCAGAAAAGCCATCTGGTGACAGGATTTGAGATTTTATCCAACTCCCTGTTCTGTCCTCAGCATGATTAAGTTGATACTGATTTTTTTTGTAAGGTCCCGTTTTCTCTAAGAGTGGGAATTGTATTTCTAAAGAGGAGTAATTAATGACATTGTGGTGTTAGTGAAAGGGAACCTGTTTCTTTTTTTAATTTTTTTTTGAGATGGAGTCTCACTCTGTCACCAGGCCTGGAGTGCAGTGGTGTAATGTTGGCTCACTGCAACCTCTGCCTCCTGGGTTCAAGTGATTCTCCTGCCTCCACCTCCCAAGTAGCTGGGATTACAGTGCCCACCAGCACGCCTGGCTACCTTTTTGTATCTTTAGTAGAGATGAGGGTTTCACCATGTCGGCCAGGCTGGTCTCGAACTCCTGACCTTGTGATCCACCCACTTCTGCCTCCCAAAGTGCTGGGATTACAGGCTAGAGCCACTGCGCCCAGCCACCTATTTTTATTAGGTACACAGTTCAAACAAAATGAGGTTAATCAGCTTTAGCTGCCTTCTAATAAATTCAAGATTTCCAAAATTGTTGAAATGCTTCGTTACATGTCTTCAAGTAACAGTGATACGTGCTTGACATAATGTACACATAGTTCTTACTCATTTAACAAAAATGTGAGAGCTTGCCATTTGAAATATCAGATGAACAAAGAAGGCAAGGTCACTGCTCTGGAGAAGCTTTCATAGAGAATGGGGTAGAGGGAATAACAAACGAGTATCAAAATAATAAAGAGTGCCGTGAGTATAAATTCAATCACATGATAGAGGAAATGGAGACACCACACAAGTCATACGTGTTATTTTGGAATGATTTTTATTGGTAACAGATAATCTTACCCATCTTTTTAGATTTATAAGTTAATCTTTGTTATATAAAAGGGTAACACTTTTTTTGAGCAAGGAATCATTTAATTTCTCTATTTCAAAACCAAAGGATAGGGTGATTTTGTAGGTGGGCTCTGGCTTTCCTTTTCCAATTTTTTTTTTAGATAAAGACAGGGCCTCGCTCTGTTGTCCAAGCTAGAGTGCACTGGTGTGATCAGTAGCTCACCACAGCCTCCAACTCCTGGACTCAAGCAATCCTCCTCCCTCAGTGTCTGGAGTAGCCTGAACTACAGGCGCATGCCACCATGTTCCACTAATGTAAAATTTTTTTTTTTCCCCCTGAGACAGAGTCTCGCTTTGTCACCTGGCTGGAGTGCAGTGGCACAATCTCAGCTCACTGCAACCTCCACTTCCCAGGTTCAAGCGATTCTCCTGCCCCAACCTCCTGAGTAGCTGGGACTACAGGCGCCACGCCACTACACCTGGCTAATTTTTGTTTTTTTAGTAGACAGGGTTTCACTATATTAGCCAGGATGGTCTCAATCTCTTGACCTCATGATCCATCCGCCTCGGCCTCCCAAAGTGCTGAGATTAGAGGCATTTAAGCCACCGTGCCCAGCCTAAATTTTTTTGTGGAGATGGGGGTCTTGCTTTATGATGGGGATATTACTAAGCAGACTGCTTATAGGAAATTACAATCCTCTGTATTTACTCTTGTAAAACCATAAACTAAGATACATGTCATAAAAATAATGTATAGATTTCATGGGAAATCTATCAAGTTTAGATTATATAGCACAGGTGTTAGGGACTATGGAAAGTCTGCTGGGGTCAATTAGGACTCCTAATTTCTCCATCTCTAGATAGTTAGCTGTAACTACCTCAAAGAATAAAACTTGTTTTTCAGTTACAGCTATAAAATGGGTGGCAAATTTTGTCTTTAAATATGTACTATATACATGCCTGTGTCAAAGAATGTACTGTGGGTGACTAGAAAAGCTGAATGACATATGACCTTTAAGAAATTTAAAATAAATGTAGAAAATCAGGCATGTTTATATTTCAAAATATTTGTGTATTTTAAGATAAAGTTAGGTTTAAAGCTGTTAGGAAATGTTTAGTGCTTTCAGCTTTATTCTTACCCAGCTGTAGTAATGTAGGAAGGGTTTTGCTTTACGTAGTGGCAGTAATTGGAAAGGAGTAAATTAGGAGCCAGGAAACCTGCATAATAATTATGGCTCTGCTTTTGAATGAGTCACTTAATACGCATGGGCTTTGGTTTCTTCAGCAGTATTGGACCACATTATTTTTTAAGATCCTGATCAACTCTAGATTATGAACCATCTCTAAATACAGGATTTTGCTCTATAAATTAGCTGTAGTGTTTACAGGGGAGTTTTTTTAATTGAATGTTTATATCATAGTTTTATCTGTGACCCTTATTCCTACTATCCAAAACAAAAAAATACCGGACTATGTCAGACTCTTTTGGCATAAATTCTTATTTACCTTAGAACACCCAGGATAATCATACTACAGAAAACATCTTCCTTGGGGGCCCGCCTTGTGGGTAGTTTTTTCTTTTACACATACAGTGATTTTTGCCAAGACAAGTTTGTTTCTTCTGGAAAAATGTACTTTCCCCAAATTGTACTTTCCCCAAAAATGTACTTTCCCCAAATAAAAATTCTTTATTTTAATTTTTTTGAAAAGAAATAACCATAGTAATTAATCCCTCCCCTCCAACCAGGTTCATCAGGTAAAGTGCAGTTTGGGAAAATGATCTTTTTAGTTACTCCAAATTTCTCCTTTTCTAAATTCAGGGTTTTAGAGAAGCCCTGATAAAAAGTTTTACAGAGAACCACACGACAAAAAGGGGTAAAGGTAATTTAAAAGCCCCAAAATAAGGAATTTTCTAAGAAAAGAACTCAGATGTAAAACTTTCAGTTCCAGTGAACAAGTAGAACCATCTTTTGCATGTGCTATTTTAGTGTTTGCCCATCCCAGGCTAGGAGAAGTGAGATGCAGATATGTAATCCATGAACAAAGAACCTTACCTCTTTGGACCTGTTTCCTCAGAGTCATGTTTGCAATATGACAATTTGCTGTAACAAATTAGAAACTTAAAAGTATTATTACTTTTGTTGACATAATATTTTGTTCCCTTGCTGAGTGTAACAACAACAACAACAAAAATACAGGAATGGGTAAACAGTAGTTTCCAAAGTGTAGGTATCTTGAGGTTTGAATCTCTGCTGGTAATTAGTGGAACTAGAGCTCCAATATTGAGAAGACTATGGCATCCAGACCTTGAGTTTCTGATCTTTCTTCCTCACATCGATGGTAATAAAGGAGGAAAGACAAATAGATCTGAGCCTCAGGACCTGGTTCTTTTCATTTGAAGAACTGGACAGTTGATGGATGTGGTTCCTGGTTCTGGTTTAGAGCTGAAGCATCTGCCAGGCCCACTGGTGAAGGCTCTGGGTCTTGCTCTTAATGTTCTCTTTGGATAGAGAACTGATGCTCAAAGGAACACTTGGCTGTTTCTCAGTCCCTATCTTGAATTGTCAGTGTAAGACAGGAAGAGCAGAAGGTAGAGGAATACCTTATAAGAATTACAATGAAGGGCGAGAGGCTAAAGTAGAAATAATAATTAACATACGGAATGCCTACAATTTTCCAACTACTGTTTGAAAACCTCACATTTTCTGTTGGAACCAAATAACTCAGAGAAGTGCAAGTTTTATTACCCACATCTTACTGTCTCAGAAAGGTTAACTTGCCTGGAGTCACAGAGATACTTACCAAATAACAGTTGTAATTTTTAAATGCAAGACTTTACCTCACAACATCCTGCTGCAGTATGTCAATAATATACTCACTCAAGTGCATATGAATTTTACCTTTTCAGCATATCATTACCTTAGGGATTTTGGATCTTTTCTTAAAAGGCTGGTTTCTGTATTATTAAGAGAAAAGATTTTCGGTTTGGTAAAACAAGGTAATTTTTGAGACTTTTTTTGCTTTGTTTTACCCTTATCATTAACACTCAATCATCCAAGTGTTTCCTTCATGAAATACTTGTAATAACAGGACTTACCAAGATGATGGGAATTCTGAAAGGTCTTGAATGAACAGAAATGTTTTTTCTCCCCATATTCACCAATAATAGAAATAGTTTGCTAATAGTATCATAGCAATTATTTTTTAAATTTATCACAAACATTTGGACTTAATTTTACTTTTGAGCAATGATATTTATGATGTCACTTAAATTTTATATTTCATAGACAAGAGAAGAAAGAAAAATGGAAGCAATTTTGCAAGCTTTTGCCAGACTTGAAAAGAGAGAGAAAAGAAGAGAACAAGCTTTGGAAAGGATCAGCACAGCCAAAACTGAAGTTAAAACTGAATGTAAAGATACACAGATTGTCAGTGATGCTGAAGTTATTCAGGTATTACTTATTCAGGTCTAGTTTTATTTTCTTAAACACTTTCAAATAAAATTTCTATACTTGCATTAATTACTTATAAGGAATTTAAAATAATGTCTATTAGCTTTTTAATAGCCTCTTTCAGATTCTATGGGAGTTTCAGTTTGAGCTAAGACTATATATTATTTCTGTTCTTTATAACAGAATTCATAAATTCTGGAAAGTTGGCTTCTGAAGTAGATTAATGCTATTATATTTAAACTTTATATATATGTAGTATAAAAAGCTCCATTCGGTTGTATTTTGAATTAGGAACAAGCAAAAGAAGAAAATGCTAGCAAGCCAACCCCTGCCAAAGTAAATAGAACTAAACAGAGAAAAAGTTTTTCTCGGAGTAGGACTCACATTGGACAGCAGCGTCGGAGACACAGAACTGTCAGCATGTGTTCGGATATCCAGCCATCTTCTCCTGATATAGAAGTTACTTCACAACAAAATGATATTGAAAATACTGTACTTACAATAGAACCAGAAACTGAAACTGCACTAGCAGAAATAATTACTGAAACTGAAGTTCCAGCACTTAATAAATGTCCTACAAAGTACCCCAAAACAAAGAAGGTATGATTCTAATGAATGTAAGAACTGTTTTTCTAACAGTTTCTTATATTAGTTATATTGGTGTTTTAAAAACTGGATTTTTAAGATCTCATAATGAACAGAATAAGACGCAGTTTTTATACTTGCAGATTTTTAAAATAAGAATGAGAATCCCAGAACTGTAAAATTAATATAAATGTTTGCATTACTGTGAAGATAAAGTTACATTCAGTTTATCAGGACTTTTTAGTATTGCAATTCATGATTTCTTTAAATAAGTTTGTCTACTTTATGTACAAAATATATACTTCTCTGAAACTGGTTTTAGATGTGTTATCCTTTATTTATATTTTTATAAATTTCATTGTATAGGTAGATAATAAGAATTAAATGTGAAGAAATTGTTGATTTCCACAGAATGTACTATGAAAATTTATAAGAAAGAGTAGTTTTAGGTGTAATTATTAATAAAAATCTTTAAAACACTACTGTCAGACTTAAGCAATTACGGGAAACAACCTGAGCTTTTTCAGATCAGAAATAACAGAACATCCTAAATGAAGCTGCTCTTTATCTCCCACTCTGACTAGAGTACAGCAGATTGGGGCAGAGATATTAAAGTGTGGCAGTCCTTATACTGTTTAGGGGTAGATCACGAATGTATACTTCTCACACACTTTACTTTGAAATTTCATTTATTCTGTCTTTGTTCTTACCTAATTCAGTACAGTTTGTAGGCATGCTGCTAAACCATGACATGTACGTTTAGTAAAATTCTAGTATGAACCCAGGATTGTATTTTAATAGCACAAATTAAATAATTTACTTGCCAAAGTCACAGGTTTCATTAGAGACAATCTAAACACAGTTGTTTCTAATTCAAAGTCTGTGCTCTCCTTACTGCACCACCATAGCTTAAGCAACCCAATATTTGCCTGTAACAATGGACAAAAAATTCTAACTTTGTAAAGTGAAAAGAAAAAAACCTCAGGCTTAAAAGAAGTGAAACTACTTTCTCAATTACAAATATGACATAATCCCTACCCTTTATTAAACTTTTAACAAAGTTGTGGTACTATAAATTTATTTAAATCCTTGGTCTGAGATGTAGGCTTCTACATCCTATCTGATTCTCTTAAAAAGCCTCTTTTGCCTGCAGATTTTGTTATTTTAAACAACATACTGTTTGACAGAGTACCAAATTATCATGATTTCCCCTAAAGGCCTCATTCATTACAACACTAAGAGCTTTATGTATGTTATTGAACTTTTAATCTTCACAACAATCCTATTTATAGAACTAGGTTCTATCACAACCCTTCTTTTACAGATAGAGGTATAAAAAAGTTACTTAACTTGCTCATGGTCACAGTGTAAATGGCGAAGCCAGGATTCACCCTCCTGGCAGTCTGGCTTCAGACTCCATGACCAGACTCCAGACTGCATTCTAGTGCTGTCCTAGGAATGGAATTCTGTATACATAGAGGGACAGAAAAGATGCTAAAATGTTTATAGTGGTTACCTAAGGATGGGTAGATTTTTTAAATGTGTTTATGTGTGTGTGTGTGTATACATGTCCATATTTACATATACTAAGTTCTGTACATTTTCTTTTTTTTTTTTTTTTTTGAGATGGAGTCGCGCTCTGTTGCCCACGCTGGAGTGCAGTGGCGTGATCTCTGCTCACTGCAACCTCCGCCTCCCGGGTTCAAGTGCTTCTCCTGCCTCAGCCTCCAGAGTAGCTGGACTACAGGCGCACACCACCATACTCGGCTAATTTTTTTGTATTTTAGTAGAAACAGGGTTTCACCACGTTGGCCAGGATAGTCTCCATCTCCTGACCTTCTGATCCACCTGCCTTGGCCTCCCAAAGTGCTTGGATTACATGCGTGAGCCACCACACCCGGCCACATTTTCTATAAGTTAAATTTATACTTTAAAATATTTGCTAACTAGATAACAATATGAAGTAGTAATTTATACTTCAGCCAATAAAGACTGTATTATGTATGTTGTAGATCAGAGAATCAGCAGAATTAACAACTATGAAAATTTTCAAAGCACAAGAACCTTAAGAGATATTCCAAACCCCTTAAATCAGTGATTGTCAATGGTCACTTTTAAATATATATGTATCGTGAGCCAGATGTGGTGGCTGATGGCCTGCAATCCCAACATTTGGGGAGGCTAAGGAGGGAGGATCACTTGAGCCCAGGAGTTCAAAACCAGCCTGGGCAACATAACAAGACCCTGTCTCTACAGAAAATTAAAAACAAAAAAATTAGCCGGGCATGGTGGGTGCACACCTGTAGTCCCAGCTATTTGGGAGGCTAAGGTGGTAGGATGACTTGAGCCCAGGAGGTTGAGGCTACAGTGAGCCATGATCAAGCCACTGTACTCCAGCCTGGGCAACTCACCCTTTCTCAGAAAAAGTACTGTGCACTGTCCTCATCTCCAGCTAGCGTAGGAAAATACTGCCTAAAATCAGATTTTTCTAACAGATGGAACATTTTATACCTATAATAGAAGCAGTAGTAAACCTAAATTTAGTGTGTTTAATAAAATGGTACTGACATGTCTCTAGTTGTAACTATATTAAAAAGCTTGGCAGGACACGGTGGCTCACACCTGTAAACTCAGCACTTTGCAAGGCTGAGGCAGGAGGATTGCTTGAGACCAGGGGTTGAGACCAGCCTAATATAGTGGACCTTGTCTCTACAAAATATTTTAAAAATTAGCCAGGCATGGTGGTGAGCACCTTGTCCCAGCTACTCGGGAGGCTGCAGTGGAGGGATCACCTGAGCCCAGGAGGCGGAGGCTTCAATAAGCCGAGACTGCACCACTGCACTCCAGCCTGATGACAAGAGATCTTGTCTCAAAAAAAAAAAGTAATATAAATTTCATGTAATATAAATATTTAAAAAGCAACCATATGTTTGGTTCTACAACATAATTGGGTAAAAAGTTTCAGAATAACAGTAGATAACTAAGGAAATGTAAAAGGACATACTGATATTTTGATCATATATGAATGATTTAAATTACCCAATTGATCATTTTAGGTAATACACCAATTTCAAATCTGATACTAAAATATTCAATAGAATTTGGAATTACATATATAATGATCCAAATTTTTTCTTTTCTCTAGCACTTGGTCAATGAATGGTTAAGTGAGAAGAATGAGAAGACAGGAAAACCTTCAGATGGCCTTTCAGAAAGGCCTCTACGCATAACTACAGATCCTGAAGTGTTAGCTACACAACTCAATTCTTTACCAGGTCTCACTTACAGCCCCCATGTATACTCTACTCCTAAGCATTATATTAGATTTACTTCACCATTCCTTTCAGAAAAAAGGAGAAGAAAAGAACCTACTGAAAACATTTCTGGTTCATGCAAGAAGGTAAACTTTTCTTTGGAAGTAAAAATGTAGAATGAGCCAAATGCCAACTCATTCCTTACTACCATCCATGGTAGTGAAATGCTTTTGGAATCAGCTCTGTATTTACAGGCTAAACAGGTACAAACTGATTCCTATTCATTCATGTATTCTGTTTCATTCAGCGATGGTTGAAACAAGCTCTGGAAGAAGAAAATTCAGCAATTTTACATAGATTTAATTCACCCTGTCAAGAAAGATCCAGAAGTCCTGCAGTCAATGGTGAAAACAAAAGTCCACTACTATTAAATGACAGCTGTTCCCTTTCAGGTAGAATTTTTTTCAGAATTGTTTTAGTGTGAGAAATGTGGCAAGGCATATATATAGCTTTATAACAGGCATATTCTAGTTACTGGTATGCACTTTAGAAGAGCAGCACATTGTTGTATAGATTTTCTCTTTTCTGTCCTCTGTATTTTTTGGCTGAAGATACCAGTTCATAATATCATGTATGTTGGGGTTTATGAATTTTTAAAGGCTTTTGGACTGGCTGCTTTTCAGACAGACAAGGACTCTTACAAATCAGTTAAAGTAACATCAGTACTTGTAAGATACTTTGAGACCCCTAGGCCTATAATCCCTCCAGGCAAGGTAATGCTTGTTAATTGGGGAGGGAGCGGGGGCACTGCTTCATGTTAGTACCATTTTTTTAAAAACCTTGAAATTTAGTTTTGGGGTAAAAGTCATAACTGCCATTGTTTATATTTTATCTTTCCCAGAATGTGATATAAACAGATTTTAACAAATAGCAACAGTGTAATTTCTTACAGATTATTATTTCACCAACAGATTTAACTACACCACTAAAAAAACGAAGATTTTATCAGTTGCTAGATTCGGTTTACTCAGAAACCTCCACACCTACTCCTTCCCCGTATGCTACACCAACTCACACCGATATTACTCCTATGGACCCATCTTTTGCCACGCCTCCACGGATAAAATCAGATGATGAAACTTGTAGAAATGGTTATAAACCCATATATTCACCAGTTACCCCAGTAACTCCTGGTACACCAGGAAATACCATGCACTTTGAGGTGAGAAATTTTAATGGAGAAAAAAAAAATTCAACACCTGGGGGGATGGGATTTCTTTTAAGAGCTCTTTCCCCTCCTTTAACAACTAGTGTGCTGAGAATACGGAAACAGGTTGTAAGAAACTAAAAATCAGAAACATTCATTTATATGAATTTAGATGTTTTTATTTTTACTAAAATGAGCATAACTTTCACCTTAATATACACAGTAGACTAAATGTATGTATCAAATTGATTTTAAAGCAGTCTTATTTGGGGAATGGAAATAGGAAGCAAGATCTAAAACCAAAGTCTGTGTATTTTTTCATTTTGTTTTCGTTTCTATATTATGGATATACTTACATATTTTTAAATTTTCAATTCTAATTCTTTATATACAGAATATTTCTTCCCCAGAAAGTTCTCCAGAAATAAAGAGACGCACTTATAGTCAAGAGGTAAGAAGTTAACTTAAAAAGGGTGAATTGGTAGTTTTTTTCCTATTACATTGTTTTGCTTAAATTACTAGTAAATTTTGAAATAAACAGTCCCAAGATGTGATCATTTGTATAATTTTTTTTTTTAATTTGTAAACAGGGATATGACAGATCTTCAACCATGTTAACATTGGGGCCTTTTAGAAATTCTAATTTAACTGAACTGGGTCTGCAAGAAATAAAGACTATTGGTTATATGAGCCCTAGGAGTAGGACTGAAGTCAACAGGCAGTGCCCTGGAGAAAAGGAACCGATGTCAGACCTTCAGCTGGGACTCGATGCGGTTGAGCCAACTGCCCTACATAAAACCCTGGAAGCGCCTGCACATGACAGGGCTGAGCCCAACAGCCAACTGGACTCGACTCACTCTGGACGGGGCACAATATATTCTTCCTGGGTAAAGAGCCCTGACAGAACAGGAGTTAACTTCTCAGTGAACTCCAACTTGAGGGACCTGACACCCTCGCATCAGTTGGAGGTTGGAGGAGGCTTCCGAATAAGTGAGTCAAAGTGCGTGATGCAGGATGATACTAGAGGCATGTTTATGGAAACAACTGTGTTTTGTACTTCCGAAGATGGGCTTGTATCTGGTTTCGGACGGACTGTTAATGACAATTTGATCGACGGGAGTTGCACACCCCAGAATCCACCACAAAAGAAAAAGGTTACAAATTTAACAATTTATAGTCCTTTTAATAGTTTTTTTTCATACTACTACTGAGGGGAATTGGTAGTTAGATGTATTATGTAAGGCATTCTTAATTTAGTTATGAAAGTTACATTTTTATATTTTTAAACCTTTTGTAAATGCTGGCTTAATTAGAAAATGTTTACAGAAAAGTAAAAAATTCTAGTAATATGGGAAATCCTTGTAAGCACATGGTTTCAGAGAAATCTCAAGATGATTTATTTCACCAATTGAGTATTTTTTAAAACTAGGCACTCCCCAACCAAAAACACAGACTTGAATATTTGTGTTATTACCTTTATTGTACATTGAGCAAACACCTGTGTATAGAGGAAATGCCTCTGTTCCTCATCTATAACATCTATAGTATTTAGGCCATGGATGTAAGTGTTTTTATTTTACTAATAGTTATGTATTAAATATTCAGTTCCCTGATTTCCCATTATTTGGTTGGCAGATGTACTGAGATAATTAGAATGCCTTATTTCAAAAGAAAGAAACTATAGCACTTACTTTGTTAGTAGGCTTATTGCTTTGCAAGTCCAAGAATTTTCGTGATGTGTGCTTTTAATTTTTATAACAGAGTCCAGTTGGCAACTTTGTGGGAAGCAATGTAGTATAGTGGAAAGAGCACGGGCTTTCAAGTAAGACCTAGGTTCGAATCCCGGCTCCAACACTCACCAGCTGTGTGACCTTGAGTGAGTGAGTTACTCAATTTCCTCATCTATAAAATGGGGATGATAATATACCTATTTCTTAGGGTTGTTGTGAGGATAAATGAGATAATGTATGTAAATCATCTAAGTACAATGCCTGGAATATAGTAGGCATTTGTTAATTGTTAATTATTTGTTCAGAATCAATTAAAATAATTTTCCTAATGTAAATATAGTAATTCTCTAGACAAAAAAAGAATGCATTGATTCTGACATAAAAAACAAGAATAAAAGATTTGCTTTTTCTTATCTTTCTTGCTTAAGGTTTCTCTATTAGAATACCGTAAGAGACAACGTGAAGCTAGGAAAAGTGGCTCTAAGACAGAGAACTTTCCACTCATTAGTGTATCACCCCATGCAAGTGGAAGCTTGAGCAACAATGGTGATGGCTGTGCCAGCAGTAATGAGAATGGGGAGCAGGTGGAACACACTGCTAGCCTACCTTTACCAACACCAGCTACGGTTTATAATGCCACTTCTGAAGAAACTAGCAATAACTGCCCTGTTAAGGATGCTACTGCCAGTGAGAAGAATGAACCAGAAGTTCAATGGTAAGCCCATTTGAAGTAATGCTACTCTGGAAAAAACAAGCTTTTGTTCAAGTATTCTTCCTATTTGTTGTTCTCCCAAGGCTAAGCTGATTGTGCTTTGTGGTCACAATTTTAAAAGATTCTCTCTGCTAATAGGATTTTAAGCCAGCTCTGTATGGCCTGTGTTGTTAAATGTTGATTGTATTTATTCCTTGGTAATTTATTCATTCTTTACACACAAATATCCTCTCCAAAGAATTTTTATCAGAGTCAACAATTCTGCAGACTTCCTTTATAACCCCTACCAGTTACCTTGAAAGAACAACCAGGGTTAGTGCTTCTTCAGAAGGAATAGGAGCAGCTGCATATAGGATGGATCATGGCAAATGGCAGGCGGCCACACTCACTTTGCTCCTTGGTCCCCTTTCCACCTGAAAGCATGCAATCCTGATAGCAGTTTGTTAGGGGCATGTTTTGGTACCTTTGGTAACCAAAAAAAAAATGACATTCTGAATGTTAATACATTATCTTCAACTCCTTGCCTTCTTTTCACCAATAAATTGCTGGAGACAAAGGAATTGAGTCCTTCAAATAAGGATAATCATCTCAGTTCTGGGAGCACTCAGCAAAATAAGAGAACTTTTTTTTTTTTTTTTTTTTTTGAGATGGAGTCTTGCTCTGTCGCCCAGGCTGGAGTGCAGTGGCATGATCTCAGCTCACTGCAAGCTCCACCTTCCGCGTTCAAGCGATTCTCCTGCCTCAGCTTCCCAAGTAGCTAGGACTACAGGCGCCCGCCACCATGCCTGGCTAATTTTTTTTTTGTATTTTTAGTAGAGACGGGGTTTCACCATGCTGGCCAGGCTGGTCTCGAACTCCTGACCTCGTAATCTGCCCACCTTGGCCTCCCAAAGTGCTGGGATTACAGGCGTGAGCCACCGTGGCCTGCCAAGATTAACTATTTTCAAAGGTTAACACCAAAGTATTTTCCCAGTAGATCAAAAGCCTTGGTCTGACAGTACATGTTGACTATGAATCAACAAAGAATGTAGCTAGCAGTACTTTCTTTCAATAGAGGATAATGTGATTTTTCTTTTAAAGGACTGCCTCAACTTCAGTGGAACAAGTCAGAGAAAGGAGTTATCAGAGAGCTTTACTTCTCAGCGATCACCGAAAAGATAAAGATAGTGGTAAGTGAGCTTGTTCCTTCACCAGAAAGTGGAGTCAGTTAATCAATCTGCATCCTCGTTCTTTGCAGCTCTAATGTTCTCTTTGGGTCTGCTCTGCTTCATCTCTAGGGGGAGAATCACCATGTGTCTCATGTTCACCGAGTCATGTTCAGTCTTCACCTTCATCTCATTCAAATCACATTCCCCAGTTGCAAGCTAAGGGCCCAGTCCCTTCTTTCAGTGAACTTATGGAAGGTCAGTAAGCAGATGACCGATAATGTTATTCTTTAACACATTTTAAAATCAGACAAAAGAGAGCCTTTATAAAAAGTTGGTTTGGATAGTAGAATGTACGCTGCTTTGTGGTGTTAAAACAGTGTTTATTGTGTAATTTTACACTTACTATAGGTTTCTTCTGCTTTATAGACCCTGATCCTGAAAATCCAGAACCCACAACTACAAGTGAATGTCCATCCCCAGATACTTCTCAAAATACTTGTAAAAGTCCTTCAAAAATGACCAAGGTAATAATATTGACCTTTCAATGGGTTCCAAAGGACTTTAGATTGAGTGCAGAAAAGCTGATGGTTATAATATGCAGTGTTTTTCTGCCATATCAAGTATCAATTTGTGACTTCTGGACACTTTTCCTGTCGGACATACTCAATTGTGTTTACTACTTTCTTTGTTCTCTCTCACTGAACATGTGATGGATAACTCTGACCAAACATTCAGGTTTTCTAAGCACACTTCAACAGCTTACATTTTCTTCAAATGTTCCACCTCTATTCCAGTGATGCCTAGGAAATTCATAGCCTTGTAATGAAATTCTTAACCAGCCAATTATCTAAAAACAAAAGGATGTTTTATCATTTAAAAGGAATGACATCTTCATCCTGGATCATCAAGATGTAATAATGTAGCATGGCATGTATATCGTTGGAAACTAAAGACAAGGAATCTGAGATTTATCTTTCTTTGATGATAGACATTTAAACAGTCTTATATTGGTTTATTTATATCTGAACAGTGTATAAGGAAAATGAAAAGATATTAAAAATCAAAATGGTTTGAGGGAGCAAGTTTATTTACCCAAATCAATTTATCCTTAGGTTGGGTATAGAAATTTCAATTATAAAATTGAAACTTGCTATTGAAGTTCTTTCAGAGTAAGGCTCAAAAACAGGTTTCATTGCTTAGGGGTAAAAAGGCAGAGTAAAGTTAAAGAAAATTATTTCCTCAACTTGTCTTCAATAAAAATTAACCCAGAGAATTCACTTTAAGCTCACTCTCAGAACTGTTTGGAACAACTGAAAAATACTGGCTTTTTAACATCCCAAGCCTCCATAACTGACATATCCAGGATGTTATTTCCTGCCCCTCATTAAAATTAATATTTAGGTAGTATTAAATACCAACGAGAATAAACCTCAAGGTACACAAAATGTTCCTTAAATGTATGTAATTTGTTTTTTCTTCATAGCCTGGTTCACCTGGATCTGTAATTCCTGCTCAAGCACATGGGAAAATATTCACAAAACCAGATCCCCAATGGGACTCCACAGTTACTGCATCCGAAGCTGAAAACGGTGTTCACCTAAAAACAGAGCTCCAACAAAAACAGCTGTCAAATAACAGCCAAGCACTTTCAAAGAATCATCCTCCTCAGACACACGTCCGTAATTCATCTGAGCAACTTTCACAAAAGCTGCCTTCTGCACCAACAAAGTTGCACTGTCCTCCATCACCTCACCTAGAAAATCCTCCAAAGTCATCCACGCCTCACACACCTGTACAGCATGGTTATCTTTCACCAAAGCCTCCTTCACAGCAGTTAGGATCTCCCTACAGGCCTCATCATTCACAGTCACCTCAAGTTGGAACACCTCAGCGAGAGCCTCAGAGAAACTTTTATCCAGCAGCACAGAACCTTCAAGCCAATACTCAGCAGGCAACTTCTGGAACATTATTTACACAGACACCCTCAGGACAATCTGCAGCAACATACAGTCAGTTTAACCAACAAAGTCTGAACAGCACGGCACCACCCCCTCCACCTCCTCCACCTCCTTCTTCTTCATCTTACTATCAAAACCAGCAGCCCTCTGCAAACTTTCAGAATTATAATCAGCTCAAAGGTAGTCTTTCTCAACAAACTGTGTTTACATCAGGACCAAATCAAGCACTTCCTGGCACCACAAGCCAGCAAACAGTTCCAGGACATCATGTGACTCCAGGGCATTTTTTGCCCTCTCAGAACCCTACCATTCACCATCAAACTGCTGCTGCTGTAGTCCCCCCTCCTCCTCCACCACCGCCTGCTCCAGGACCGCACCTTGTACAACAGCCGAATTCCCATCAGCAACACTCTGTAGCACATGTAGTAGGGCCTGTTCATGCGGTCACCCCTGGGTCGCATATTCATTCTCAAACTGCTGGACACCACTTACCCCCACCCCCACCCCCTCCCGGTCCTGCCCCTCATCACCATCCGCCACCCCATCCTTCCACAGGACTCCAAGGTCTACAAGCACAACACCAGCATGTTGTAAATTCAGCACCCCCACCACCCCCTCCGCCGCCACCTTCCAGTGTTTTGGCTTCTGGGCATCATACCACATCAGCTCAAGCCTTACACCACCCACCTCATCAAGGACCTCCACTTTTTCCTTCGAGTGCTCATCCAGCTGTACCACCGTATCCCTCACAAGCTACACATCATACCACTTTGGGACCGGGACCCCAGCACCAGCCTTCTGGAACAGGGCCACATTGTCCATTACCTGTCACAGGTCCTCATCTCCAGCCCCAAGGACCAAACAGTATTCCAACACCTACTGCTTCAGGGTTCTGTCCTCATCCTGGCTCTGTGGCCCTGCCACATGGGGTTCAAGGACCTCAGCAGGCATCTCCAGTGCCTGGACAGATTCCAATTCACAGAGCACAGGTGCCACCAACATTTCAAAACAATTACCATGGGTCAGGGTGGCATTAAAATGGACTCCAAAAACATTTTTTTAAATGTTCTGTAAGATAAACTGTATATTTCATATGTACCTGTTAAGGTACTTTTTAAAGCTTGTACATGAATCTTTGTATAAAAAACACCAGTGCTCTTTCATTGTATTTTTCTCATTTTTGCTTTTTGAAATTCCTTTAAAAAATGTGCTGTTAAGCCAGTATTAGGTATCTTTATTTTGTAAGTGAACATTCCAGCTGTTTTTTCTGGCAGATCTGATGCTGATTTGATGCTGTATGATCTTTAAATTTTATTGTTGCAGTTAAATTCATTTAGTGAATGTTCTATTATTTTATACATACACATTAAGTACTCAGCTAAGTAATGGCACTATGAGGATTTTCTTTTCTCCCCTTTCCTGTCAGCAGCAGTTCTGTGAATGCATCTTAGGTATAAAAATGCAATACAGATTTTTATATTTTGGTGTGGACATGGCTCATTTTTGTTTTACCAGTTATTTGCAAGCAAAATGTAATTTAATGTATAGATGATTTCTAGTGTCTCCTGACAAACTGTAAATACTGCATTTCTTTTGCGTATATAATTGCTTACAGCTTTTCTCATTTGATATATAGCATTGTACATATGACAAGTCTTTTGCAAAACTGTGTGATCTCTGTGAAAGTAGTACAGTATATGACCTTTAATTTCTTTTTTATTTTAAATATACTGTCACATTGAAGCACTGGTTGGGCATTTTAATTCATGTTAATAAATCACAATTATGTCAGTTTTACCAAATTGTCCTGTACAACTTCTAAGATCGGGGTCTGTGTGTTTCTACAGAAGTTCTAGTTTTCAGATATAGTTTGTAAGGAGCCTTCAATTTTCTTCAGCAACTACTACCTCAGCAACAGGAGGCAGCAAGGGGTTGTTCCTGCGGTGGCTTCTGTTTGCATTTTTGCAGGAGCCACAGGAAACTACTGAAATGATCGTGCTGGGTCAATTAAGGATGTGGCATCATACAAAATGAATCCAGACCACTAATGCATTACAGTAGTTCTTGAATACAGTGTGCAACAACTGTTTGAAAATATGGTAGTTTGCCCAAAACAGGAAAACTTGTCTTGGGTGTACAAAACTAAAGAAAAAAGGCATTATTCCTAGATCTCTCAGTGAAATGAAAATGGCCTCTTAAGTGAACGTTTTTATTGCTAAAATATAAAATACTAGTTATAATCTTGGAAAAATTAAAATTTTCCAGCCTTTGTCTTCTACCTCTGAGGAGGATTCAGTAAGTACATCCAATAATAATGATACTGTTTATCAACACATTTTCCATCATCTAATTACCTGACATAATTTGGCACAGGATACAAATTCTGTGCATCAGAGAAAGTAAACACTAAAATGACTGAGTGACCTCCTACAGTCATGTTTTCACACTTTGAATTTCTACTTCCTTTTGAAAATTAGCTAACAATGGTACATTAACGCAGCTCATTTAGGGCTCAATCCTAATCAGCTTGAAATTTTAGAAGAATATAGGCCAAGTTTGCCATCCTCGATTTGTCCAACAAAATTCTATGTATGGTATTTATAGTAAAGAAACATTTGAGAAGAAACAGTTTTACATCATCTATCCTGATAGTTTCAAACAGAATAAAGGTAACTAGTGTGTGAAATATAAATATTCTTCTTAAAAAGTCTGTCCTTCTAAGCAGTTTAAATTCTTCACTGGCTTGAAATGTGCCTACTACAGAAATATGCATACAGAAGCTTTTGTGTGAACTGCAGAATCTTATTTGATTCCTTGATGAAGTATATATTCTCAAATATGGTCTTCCACCAAAATTTCATTCAACTTATTTAAAAGGGGGAGAAAAAAGGAGAATTTAGGAAATAATCTGAACTACGGATAGAAACTGAAGTTCTCTACTCCAGTGTAAAGTTTCCTTACTTTATCCTGGTAACTAGTTATCTGTGGTCCAGGTATGGGAAGAAGCAAGTCAGTAAATCAGTTTTCACCTAAAAAGTTTATGACTTTTTGCAGATTTTATATCCACCTTTTCTCTGCCTTTGGGCAGTTCTGTCTGCCAATTTCCAGATAGCCAGCTCCTGTATCTGCTATAAACATATACATGATCCACTGCTTGTCATTTTCCATGAAGATTTCACATGGACTACAGAAAGGAAAAGACAGGACATTCAACTAAAGTTAGAGAGCTAGTTAGAATGTTTAGCATAACCAGTGGTTCTCATTTAGTTTTTGTGCATTCTTTATCAACAAGCCACTAAGAATCTGATAAAACCGTATTATGCCTAATACAAATGTATATTCCTTCTAGAACAACTGTTCTAGGCTGTTGTATCATAAGGGACACACCTGTAAAAATTTATAATCTGGTTTATTTTCCAACATGAGCAAAAACTGCATTAGACAAATTTCATTCAAGTATACTATCACCCTGATAAAAATCCTTTTACCCTTAGGGAAGAAATAAATTGTGCTCTATGGTTCTTGTAAGGATGTTTCTTACAGAAATCATGGATAGTATCACCAGTCTACAGCCACTATCTATCACAGAATTTACATGGAAACCTACAGCCTCATTAGAAAAACTTAGCATGCACATTTCATAAAGAAATGAATGAATGATCCATTCTGCCTCACTGTGGTATGAGATGTAATGGTAATTCCTAAGAGGGTTATGTGTCTTGTTTCCTAACAGCAAATGCTGTTTTAAGTTTGCAATGATCGAACAAATGCAGTCAGTATGTTTTTGATGAACCATGGATGAAAAGAGATCACTGAAATTCTAAAGAATCAATCTATACTATAGCTTTTCTCCTAAATCCCTTCTGCCCTTAAAAAATAATAAATGATTTCCTTATAATAAGCCTTAATGCATGTTTTACAACTACATCTGCTGCAACAGGAATGCTGGTATTTAGTTTTAGTGACACTACTCTGATAGCAAATGTTCACTGATTCTATCATTTATAGGGCAATGACCAAGGCAATGTCTGGAAAAAAAAAAACCGAAACACTTTAATTTTTAAGACAACTGCAAGCACCTCAAACAATGGATTATTGTTACAACACTTGTTAGCTTTTCACAATCTAGTTATTGCAAAGGCATATGGATAAATGTTAATGGACAAAGTCAAAAACGAGGCACCTTAATGAATGTAAAATTTAAAATAAAAAGACATTCAATCCACTGACGTCTAAAAGAGGCTAAATATACCTCTATATATTACATTCTAAAATTGTATTGCCTACTATGGTTTGTGTCCTGGAGTCTACAATTAATTTTAAGGAAATGCATAAACAAAACTGTGTGCAACCTGCAAAGGGAAAATCATTTTCTCAACTTCATTTTATGGAAAGACAATGAAAAAGCTAGTAAAATTTGTTGTAGCCACACGTAAAGCTACCTATGGAATGAATGTGATCACTGTTACCTTTGAGCTGTGAGGAGTATTCTGCCCACTGCACTGCAAATTGTATATACCACACCTTGTGTTCTAGACAAGCATGATCATGCTTTTCAAAAAATATACGTATTTTTTCATTCCACACAATGAACACGTTTCTCTTTTCCAATTTAATCTATGTAGAGCTTAACTTACAGCGCCCAGAGGAGGCAACATGACATGGTACTGAGCCATCACATTTTTAAAGGGAAATTGCTCTTCTTTAAAAGTACTTTTAAAAATATGCAAAAATACAAATGGGACTGCTAAATTATAATGCATATTTTAGAATGAGAAGCATATATTTTCTTCCTTTAAAGTGCCATATAGAGAATGACATCTTACAACCCAGAGCCACTTTGTTTAAAATCCAATGTGAAAAGACTGCTATGGAATGAAAAGTTTGCACAACTCCTTGGAGCAGTTAAAGTCTGCTACATGCAACATAGGCTACAAAGCACTCAAGACTTGGTAGCTTTTCTGAAATTTGAGTCCCCCTCCCATATTTAATGGAAAGTAACATTTACAGGGTGCATTTACATACACTATAATACAGGAATGATGTCCCTTTGCCAGAAGATAAAATTGTACATTTCCTTGCTATTTCTTGGTTCCAACTTGATAATTTCTTAAGATTGTAAATTATATAGTACTCAGCTAAAATATTTCTTCATAAATAGTTACAAAACCTGCCAAAACACAAAGGGAAAGTATTTTTCATTCAAAAAAAGGACATTTGAATGTCACACAACACAAGAAACAATGCTTAGAGACATGTTATTGTTTCCAGAAGAAAATGGTCAGTAAACTACTTAGCTGAAGACGAAAGACTACCCTTCCCCAGGATCACAGTGCACAAAAAGCAAAATGTCAAACAACAGTACCTCAAAGCAAAATAAAGGTCTGAGGATGAAGCCAGCTCACTTGTAATCCTGTTAAAGAATGAGAGTCACCGTTTAGGTCCAATGTACTGGGAACATTTGCTAGCTCAGAATGCAATATTGGTAGAATTTGCTAAGAATTCAACCAAGGATGCCGAAGGCATTCGCCAGCTGAGGCTCGTTTTTCTGGAACCATTTCTAACATCGGGATCAGGAAATCTGTAAACTGTGCAGCATCTTCATGGGGCCAGCCATACTTTTCCACAAGTACATCAAAGAGGCTCCAGGGCTTCAGCTTGGTGATGTGTCGCAGTTCTCCTATAGGGGGAAAAACAGGCCAATGTCAAGAAAGCTCCAAATCTGCATTCCCCATTGTTGGTCCAGTCAGGCTCTTTTCAATGAAGCGGACAACCACCTGCTCAACACTTACACGGCAACAACAAAGGACACCAGCTTTTCCCCGCTAGGCAGTAATCATTACATGCACATATGACCAAGGCATATTTCAAGTAAGCCTGGTGGATGTAAATAGAGGTTAATTAATAGTTCATTCACATTAGTTCTAAGTTTCTTTAAGTAAGTGGAGTGGGCTCACTTTGCCCAGAGTGTTTTCTTTTCCAAAGGCTGAAGCAAGCCACTCTCATTTCAACCTGGGATCTTTCGTAAAATTTGCAAACTTGAGGCCAACCCAAATCAAACACCATTCATGTCTACGCATTTGTTGTAAAATCTAAGATCCTAAGACATTAATTTGTAAATCTTGAAGTTATATTTCACAAACTGTACTAGCTGCAGTATGAAAAGTGTGGGTTACAGGCAGCTTTGGTTGACATAACAGAATGACGAACAAGCTAGTAAATGGCCTACGAGCTGTAATGGTCATTTCATGAGAGAAAAAAAGGTTATTTTTAAGTCAAAACTGCAAAAAAGGGCTGGAGTCAGTGGCTCCCACCTGTAATCCTAGCCGTCTGGGAGGCTGAGGCAGGAGGATCCCTTGAGCCCATGAGTTTCAGACCAGCCTGGGTAACACAGACCAGACCCTGTCTCCACTTCAAAAAAAAAAGAAAAAAAGAAAAAAAGTAGCTGGGGGCGGTGGTACATCCCAGCTACTCAGGAGGCTGAGGCAGGAGCATTGCTGGAGTCCAGGAGGCCAAGGCTGCAGTGAGTCAAGGTCATGCCACTGCACTCCAGCCTGGAAGAGGGGCAAGCGAAACCCTGTCTCCCCATAACCCTGTTCAAAAAGGTAATAAACTGTCAAAAGCTCCAGATAATTTCACTGTAAATAACTCATTTTCTCTGCCTGTTTGAAGTTTTCACAAGACACCCCACCCCTGCCCATAGGCCTCCTTAGGAGCCCCTCAGTGTACCCTGAGCAGCTTCTGCAGAGGAAGCACTCCCCTGTGCCCACACCCCACAGCAGCCAGGTCTCGGCGGGGAGGGGGAGGCATTCAAGCACCTGCACGGCACACTTCATACAAGGGCTGACTTTCAATTGCTATAATTTAAACAAATTTTTTTCATGAGATGCATCAATAGATAATCAGTGCTCTGCTCACAAAGGTGTTCTCAGGAGGCTTGTTATGTTTCACCCATTCAAGTCAATTTAGAAAAGCCCCCCCCTTTAAAAACATAATGAAAAGAAAAGAACATTACAGAAAATTGTAAGAACAAAAGGGGAAGTAGCCTACAACCCTACCCACAACGGCTCTTCTTTTGTGTCTATTGTGAAGCGTGTTCTTACACACTAGTATGTCTACAGAGCCGCAATCATGCTCTGCACAGGGCTCTGCGTAAAGAATCTCTTAAGAGGACTGCTTGCTAAAGGGGCTGGGATGTAAAATAAGCTTCTGTTTCCAATATGAGGACTGGAGATAGAGTTAAGCATCACATCCAGACATCAGGTCTGTGTTGATGAAGAAATGAACCTGCAATATTAGAGGCGGGAACGGATCTCCTGTTGAAGGAAACAGTCTCCATAAAAACAAAGTCTGAGCAGAGACTGCAGGTTTATCCCTCTAGGCCCAAAATTCCGGCTCTAGGAATCCAGCCCAAGGAGATAAACCCTGGTTGCACCACCCCAAATTCATGCCTAATATATGCTGGCACAAAATTACATGTACTTGCAAAATTACAAAGAGCCAATAATAGTAAAATGGTGGTTACAAGAAAACCAAGGTAGATTCACTTAATAGTATTTAGTATTACTTAACAACATGGGAGAAGATCATGGTACAACATTAGGCAGTAAAGGAACAGCCAAACTATGTCCTACAGATAATCACAAGATTATTAAAACACTCATTAAGATGGAAATCAAGTGAATAAAAACACCAGCTTTTGTTAGTAGGTAATTTCAATTTCCACATTTTCTGTAATATGACTATATTGATTTAGACTGTTGATCTCACCACAGCAACAGTGAAGCAAACTAAGAAAGCACGCACATGACTAAACCAAGTTCTCGGGGAAGGAGAGCGAACTTTTATGACATTAATCTATGCTATCTCAGAATAAATACTCTCCAGGTTTGCAAATAAAGGCAAATACAGAGAAGCACTGTCTGCTGAGAATAGTAAAGGAACCTATTTCTGAGAGGCCAGGTGTTAAACTAAGATCCATCAACAAGGCATCTTTTAAGTACAATCCTCCATGAAAAGAAAAGGTTTACCACTATAAATGCTTAACAGCTGCACAGTAACAGTGAGCAAAACAATATAACACTGAACGGCCATGAGAAACTATTCATCCATAACTAGGCATACTGTAAACTGGTAAAAATATTTGCAAGGAGCAGCATAAAATATCTACTTTTGACAAGGTAAAGACTGTATGTGCAAAGAAGCAGTCTATAAACAACAGTATATGCAGGACAGTCCTAAACACCTATGGTCCTGAGCACACAGCAGCACTGCAATATAACAAAACACTGAACCGCCTCTAAAAAAAAAAGTGTGAACTTTTTTTGTGGAAAAACTTTATACTGCAAAGGAAATCAATTCATCTGGATGCTACAATGATTATGTGTACAAACCCTTAAGCTCAATATAAGAAGTAACCTTGCCCTGGAAGTCCCTGATAAGGTTACTCAAACACAAAGCCCTAGCCCCCAGCTCTGTACCTGCTGCCAGCCGACACAACAAGAGTGGCCTCACTGGGTGAGTGGGGGCCTCGAGTCCATGAGCCAGCTCCAGCCCTGCAGACGATGCCCAAGAAATGGAGACACCTCCATCACTCAGAATGATAATTAAGAATAAGAGGGGAAAGCACATTTTAAAAGCACATTTTCACCATTTGCTTTTATTATAAAAGTAGCACCCTAACAAGTTAAAGAAATGTTATCGGCCAGGCGTGGTGGCTCATGACTGTAATGCCAGCACTTTAGGAGGCCAAGGCAGGAAGATCACCTGAGGTCAGGAGTTCGAGACCAACCTGGCCAACATGGTGAAACCCGATCTCTAATAAATACAAAAATTAGCCAGGCGTGGTGGTGCACGCCTGTAATCCCAGCTACTGGGGAAGCTAAGGCACAAGAATTGTTTGAACCCAGGAGGCAGAGGTTGCAATGAGCTGAGATCGCACCACTGCACTCCAGCCTAGGCAACAGAGTGAGACTCTGTCTCAAAAAAAAAAAAAAAAAAAAAAGAAAAGAAAAGAAAAGAAAATATATGAAGATGTGTTTCACTGAAACAAGTTTTCCAAATAACAAGACAACTGTGACAATTTTAATTTTTTTTAAAGTTCCATTTCTAGCCTGTCCTCCTTAAAGAATGTGGAATATCACTTCACCCTTCCTGTGACTATCAGCTGTCAATCTCACTATCAACTCACACACACACATAGGCAAACATGAGCCTGGCGGCCAACTGTGCTGTTCCCCAGGAGCCCCTCAGGCTTCTGAATGTGCTCTGACAAACAGCCTGACAGAGCCAAGGAAAGCCAGCAGGAAGCAGGCTCTGAGGAAGGCTCCGCCTGCAAAGCAAAGGCTTTGTGACAGCAGCTGTACTGGCCAGTCCTGGACTTGCAGAGTCCGTCTAAGGAAACAGGGAAGTTCTATTATACTTCTCTTGAATCTTAAAGTAGTTTGTGAAAGAAAATATATTATTTTATCCATGAAATTGTCATATTCCAGAATTAAATAAAGCAGCCCACGAGGTTCCACACTACATGTGGGAAGACTCTAAAGGCAAATCCTAGACTATATGTACATGAACAGTGGTGAACAAAGCAAACCATTATACAAACCATGATACAAAACTGATGAGCATCAATTAGATGCACGTAGAAAGTAAACCTACCAAGAAATACCAATACAAAGTAAGAGACAATCAAGAGATTTGAATGAATTCTTATACAAGTAGACAACCACATGTGGGTAAATACTGGAGTTTACAATGTGTATAAGCCCTACTTCACATCCCATACAAAATCAACTCAAAACAGATCATATGCCTCAGAGCTAAAACTAAGCAGTTCCTAGAAAAGTAAATCTTCATGACCTTGAAGTAGGCAATGATTAGATGTGACATCATAAGCACAAATTGTAAAATGTATATAAATTGGCCTTCATCAAAATTTAAACAGTTATACTTAAACTTTCACACATGTATTCAAGAGAAATGGAAACATCTGCTACACAAACTTGTACATTAATCATCATAGTGGCATCATTCATAATAGCCAAAAAGTGGGGGGAACCAAACGCCCATCACCTGCTGGAGGGATAAACAAGAGGAGTGGCAGTGACAACGCCCAGCCCGTGAGGTTGTCAAATGCCCACGAAAGAGCGTTCGTTGCTCTTTACAGCATCAAAAGAATCTGTTGCTTTTTAGGTATTCAGGAGATAATTTTGAAACACTGTGACAAGTTCAACTCAGACACTAAATATTAAAAATACAGAATAAGGTATCTCTTTTTAAAACTCAGCTCCTGGGTTTTAGCCCTCAGTTCTCCCCTTTCTCTTGATGTTGTCCCTGACTCGGGGAAATGTGGATTTTATGCTGCTGCACAGAAGCTTCTTGCTTTTGAAATTTTCAATTGTATTTAAGGTCTGTAGTCTGACACACACACGCACACACGCAGGCGCACACACATGCACACATAATCACTCTCTTTTATCCCAACACACTTGATGCTCTCATCTAGAGACCAGTTTTTGTTTGTTTAAGTAAACTGTCTCCTTTGATGATCCCATTATCAACGCAGCAATTTTTACTAAAATGCACCTGCTGAATGGTCAGAAAAATTCCTGGTGACCAGCCCAGTGAGGTCTGCTCCTGGCTGCACTGTTTTTCCTATCATGATCTGAGGGCTGAAATGCTTCTGGGGACCACCCACTTCTTGAAGACAGGACAGGGAAAAAAAATTCACGGACATGCTGATTTCTATTGGCCTACCTCTCAACACACTAGTTTCTTAATGCTTTTTGGTGGCTCATGTCCAGCAAATTATCTTTAAGAGGGTGAGAGCTGTAATTACATTCCCTGACCAAAAATATAGCTCAATTTTTAACTTTCTGGCCAAAGAAGGATTCAAACTAGTAATGATCATGGCTTCTTGAATTATACACAAGAAGAAGAGACAGATGAGCTGCATTTGATGCTCAACTTTAACACACAGACCCCGCTCTTCTCTGGCCGCATGGCAGGGATGAAAATCTGCTTCTGACCTGGAGGAGACAGAGTGGGAAAACGTCTTGGGAAGGCACTCTCCATCGGTAACTGCTTTCAAAGGTGACAGGCATATCAACAGCTGTTTTAAATTTTGTTCTTTATCAGTTCTAGCACAAAGTATTTTAGGTATTTCAGGAAAAAAATTTCAATGGCTACTTTTAAGATTCCATTATTTTCAAAATGTACATTCACATACTACTTAGGGGAACATGCCAAAACACATCTTTCAGGCAGCAAGCCATTCCCCTCATCCTAAGAGACACGATGAAATCTATTTCCATGACGGGCCGTCATTTCTCATGTTATCCTGTGACTTCTGTAAAAACCCTAAATCCCTTCTGATCTCTACTGCCATTAGAAATTACAATCAGGAAAGAACTGAAGTCCCAATTCTCAGTCATTTCAGGGGATTTCTCACCTAGTCACAAACACTCTCTTACATCCAAAAAAAGGAAAAAAGAACTGTAGGTACCACAGTAACACCAAGTCAAAATATTTTTGATCTCTCATTAAGAAAGATGCCAAATGCATTTTAACTCTGCAGGTTACCTTCAAATAGGCTGCTCAAAAAGAACTCGATCACACAAGTCCTAAGTATATGTGGTGATGATGGTGGTAACCTAGAGCTACACATCCACAAGCTGTCTCAGGGAGCAAGGCTGCTGACAGAAAGCCCCACGGGGAAGCTGCTTGCCAGCCATTTATGGCCACATGCAGGCCACTCTCCCTGACACGAAAGGAACCATCACAGGAGTGACAGGCCAAGAGCAGATGCCTGCGCCAGCTCCATGCCTGCAGGCCGCTTATAGGCCCCTCCTTCCAAAAACTCAGTGACTTCGCTTGCTCATCATTCAAGGCCTCTCTTTCTGTCCCTCTTTCCTTCCTTCCCACTGTGCACAGTATGGAGTCCTCGATCCCCCTAACAGACAGACAATTAACAATGACAACTAAATGCACGGCCAGGCGCAGTGGCTCACACCTGTAATCCCAGCAACTGGGAAGCTGAGGTGGGTGGATCACGTTAGGTCAGGAGTTTGAGACCATCCTGGCCAACATGGTGAAAACCTGTCTCTACTAAAAATGCAAAAATTAGCTGGGCGTGGTGGCAGGTGCCTGTAATCCTGGCTACTTCGGAAGTTGAGGCAGGAGAATTACTTGAAGCCGGGAGGCGGAGGTTGCACTGAGCCGAGACTGTGCCAGTCCGGGCAACAGAGTGAGACTCCATCTCAAAAAAAAAAAAGACAAATACAGAGGCAGGTCACTCTAAGTGGGTCTTCGTTGATGAGGAAAGGTTCCAATTAAAGGAATAATTCCTGAGTGACTTTGCTGTTGGTCCTCACTGTACCAGAAGACCCCAGTGGAAAATGAGGCTCATCAAACCATGGCGCCCAAGCAGATGCTGTGCCCCATGTCTCTCAGGTCTCTCCTCCCCTCTAGAGCATCACAAGTCAATCATGTTCTCTCTTTCCGTAACAGGCCAGGCCCAACTCCAATCTGACCCACAGCTGGGGGCTCACAGCAAGTCACCTACCAGCCACGGCGCCCCAGGGACCAGGCCATCTCCCCCACCAGCTCTGGAAACATTCTGAAATGTGGGAGGGGCCTGCCTTCAATAAAAACACAATTCCCCAAGCCATACTGAATCCCAAGCCACAATAATTCACAGCTTTTTCCTTGTTTTTTTTCTGAGACAGAGTCTTGCTCTGTCACCCAGGCTGGAGTGCAGTGGCATGATCCCGGCTCATTGCAACCTCTGCCTCCCAGGTTCAAGCAATTCTCCTGCCTCAGCCTCCCCAGTAGCTGGGATTACAGGCACCCGCTACCACGCCCCGCTAATTATGTTTTAGTAGAGAAGGGGTTTTGCCATGTTGGCCGGGCTGGTCTCGAACTTGTGACGTCAAGCGATCCACCCACCTCAGCCTCAGCATGAGCCACCATGCCCAGCCCAATTATTTTCAAATAACATTTTCTCTAAGTTTCCCAGGGAAACTCAGCCTGTTTTCTCAGTAATACTGCTGTATAGTTCATAAGCTTCCAGTGTTTTCCTGTTTATAGCTTTGCTTTAGCAATAATAACAGCTCCAGCTGTGCCCAGTGCTGTAAAGGCACCCTCTTATACTTTCTTGTAACAGCCAACCCAAAAGAACCCCTATTGACCAATGAGGAAACTTAAGTTCACAGACTACCTGATGTGCCATTCTCACAGCAGGTTGAAGCCCCAGCTCCATTACTAAACACACCTTAACAGCAAAGCCATTTTCCTGCCCTTGACTCCACTTGGGCCTGTGCTTGCGAGTCTCCATGTGGGGAGGGGAACCCTGTACCTGGCTAACGTGGCCTAGACTCAGAGACCAGATTCTCAGAACCAAAAATAATTACTGATTGTCTGACAAATGATTTTTCCTGACAATACCTGTGCTAAGTCTTAAAGGTAATGAGGAAAATAATTACATCTAATTGTATATTTCACAAATTGCCTTCACCAGGTGATCCTATAAAGTCTGAGAGGGGTAGTCAATTTGCCCAGAGTAAATGCAGCAGGAAACCACCATCTTTAGCACAGTCAGTTCTCAAGTCTTGTACACTTAACAGGAAAATGTAATTTAAAGTTAAATATAAGGACTGGTTAGCCAAACCTCACCAAAGTGAGTAATAAAGATTACTACTCCTTATCTCATAGGAAAATAAAAAATCAGTTTGAGGCCAGGCATGGTGGCTCACACCTCTCTAATCCCAGCACTTTGGGATGCCAAGATGGGTGAATGACCTGAGGTCAGGAGTTTGAAAACAGCCTGGTCAACATGGTGAAACCCTATCTCCAACAAAAATATAAAAACTTAGCTGGGGACATGGTGGTGGGCACCTGTAATCCTGGCTACTTGGGAAGCTGAGGCAGGAGAATCGCTTGAACCCAGGGTGGGTGGAGGTTGCAGTGAGCTGAGATCACACCACTGCGCTCCAGCCTGGACAACAAGAGCAAAACTCCATCTCAAAAAAAAAAAAAAAAAAAAAAAAAAAAAATCAGTGTGGTTCTCCAAATTTAGCTAAGTGAGGGAGACAGAGCATCTGCGACTTTCAGAAATTTCTAAAAGTCCATGTCCTACTCACATCAACTTTAAAAGTTCTTTATTAAGGGCTGTCACATCCAAAAACAAAAATCTAACCTGAAAAATATGAAGTAAAAGGACCAACTACACTCATCACAAAAAAGTACAGCAGGCTGGGCGCAGTGGCTCATGCCTGTAATCCCAGCACTTTGGAAGGCTAAGGCAGGTGGATCACTTGAGGTCAGGAGTTTGAGACCAGCCTGGCTAATACGGTGAAACCCCGTCTCTACTAAAAATACAAAATAATTAGCCAGACATGGTGGCACGCCTGTAATCCCAGCTACCTGGGAGGCTGCAGCAGGTGAATTGCTTTGGGAACATAGGATGTGATTTTTAAGAATGTGAGGAATGCAACATTTCATAGGTCTACATCCACTACAGAAATAACCCAGGCAGACCAAAAGCCATGTCCCTGGACATTCATTAAGTCCAGTCTCTAGGCCACCTCTGTTCCACTACAGAGAGTCCATGACATGAGAAATGAAAAGATAAGTCTAGCCGGCTTTTAACAATCATCTAAATTCCTTTTTATAAATATATGAATACACAGATTGGTAACTTGGAGTAAGAAAAGAGAGAAGCAGAGGAGAAAACTGCTATTAGGAATGCTGTTCTCTTACAAAATTCTTACTCCAGGTATCAGATGGGTCAGGTTTATTTCTTGAGAGCTTTCTTCGGAAGAACTCCCCAGCTGTGAAACTCCAGATCTTTCTCCACTGCCCAATCACGAATGCACAATTTCTCCTTTTGGGAGAAGACTATGCTGAAAATTAGTGTTGCATAAATACCGTTACCTTTTCTGGTGAAAAACTCCTTGGAATATTTCCCCAACATAGCGTATTTTCGAGGGACTTTCCCCAGCAGTTCAATGATCAATGCTATGTGATCTGCATTGGGAAACATTGCCAGCAAAACAGAAACACACGACAGTTTAATCAGTACACTGCATGCAGACACTACTACCGCCCGCGCAGACAGAAACAGAGCGCAACTTGAATGACCAAAAGTACAGGCCTTCCTCACGTTGCTGGATTCAGGATCCAGAGCTGGAGGGCACAGGAGAGGGGCTGGTGAACAGGGTGACCGCAGCACAGGGCTAAATGTGGTCTTCCCTGACAACTTTTCTATCAGCACAGGAATTCTGCTGGGTTGCGTTTTGAATTTAGGAGAAATGCCTTTGTCACCATTAATGCTAAAATCAGCAGCTGCTCTTCAGTTTCTGTCTGCATCGTGGCGCTTTTCAAAAAGAAGAGGTACTACCTCTGCGATTGAAGAATTCCCGAGAATATTTTCCAGATAGAGCAAAGTGCCTTGGAATACTGCCTAGCAGCTCTATGATGTGGGCTATGTGGTCTATGGAGGAGAGAAAAAAGGATATGGGAATGGGAGGGGCAAAGGGAAGGATGGGATAAAAGAAGAGGGAAAAATTGAAATTAGTAAAAAATCAGAAATAGATTCAAATCAACAGTGTCTGCAGCACATCCATGCAGAGGCTTGTAGGAATGACAGGCCTCAGGCACCACCAGGAGCAGTAACAGTGACTGAGGCCAGCTCACCCCAGGCCACCCCAGCATCGCAAGCAAATAAGCATGGAGATGGTCAGGTTTACAGATGGAATTCAAGCCAGAATTCCTGGGTTTTCAACTCAGCTCCCAAACAGGACAGAGAAATGGGCAGCACATCAATGGTCGAAAGGACCAGAGAGAGGTTTCAGGTCTGTATCATCTGTCCTCTCTCAGCCAGCTGGGTTCCTGCCCTGTGCAAGGCCAGGAAGAGCCGCTGGTGTAGGCCCCTGAGGGCTCACTGGAGTGCTGCCTGTACCAGGCAGGCTCTGCCCATTCACTGAGACTGAGGGGGCGTCAAACTCAAAGGAAAAGCATCTGAATTTGGTGTTTGAAAACCAAAAACATGGCTCTATTTCAGTACAAAAATACAGTACTCTACAGAAGTTCAGGGCTGGCAGGAGACCTAGAATGAGGTATTCAGCAGGCACTAATACTCACCTTCGTCTCTGGAATAGTCTTCCCCAGAATGTGGTTCAAACAAATAATCTCCCGTTGCCAGCTCAAATGCCTAGGATACAACAGACGACATGCTAAGCACTTCAGAGACTGGCCCCCAAGTCAACAGCTTTTTCTCCTTACAGAAGAGACCGCCACTTTATGAAGATCTGAATCAAACAAAATAGCCTCCCAAAAGTGCTCAATACTAATTTTTTTCTTTCTTCCACATTCAAAGAAGTTTCAGAAGTATTTTTACATTTCTTCTAAGGAAAGATATAAGAGCTATGTATTCTGTTCATTTTGCAGGAAGCAAAACCAAAACGTCAGTGATTCAGCCGCACCTGTGTGCAGGCCTGGCAAAGCACAGTATGCACTCTATAAACGGTAGAACGAGAGTTCAACCCAGGACTCAACCAAGCCCATCTGACTCCAGCACCTGCCTCAACCACTATAATAGCCTTGGCCTCTGTATAGCAGACACTGCTGCGTCCTTTAGGCAAGACCTTCATGTTTTAGTAACCGAGGACTATTTTCAGCATCTCATCATCTATTTTCATCATCATCTCATTCACTTCTGATTCAACCAAAGGAAAACCTGGAAACAAAACAGACCCTCTTTGTCCCCAGGGCCAGAGGACGCAGATGGCCTTGCAGACCCTTTTGTAGATGTCACGGAGCACTGGCTTCCTGGGTGGCCACTGGCTGTCCCTCAGCATGCCAGCATGTAGGGAAGGCCATTTGTTCCCATTTCCCTTGCTCACAAAAAAACCCTCAAGAACATGAGTTTAAGCTGGTAACAATATATAAATATGGCAACTGCTACTGCTCTGCTGATCAAAGAGTATGTTTTAAAAGCGAAAAAAAGAATAAGCTAAATCCCATTTCTGGTTTTTCTCATAGCTGCTTCTATTCTGAATGGATCTTGCTATCCCAAAAGGTGTTCAGAAGCCCAATCACTGATGCCTGTGGATCTGTGACTGCCCTCCCCACTCCCGCCCCCAGGAGCCAATGCTGGGGCAACTGCACTGCATCAACCTACCTTCTTTTTCTTTCAATGACCACACAGTGTTGGGAAGGAACCCTTAAGGGAAGACTCACCTGCCTGGGTGAGGGGCCACCTCTCCTAGCACTGTCTTTAACAAACCAAGAGTGGGACAGTCAGCCCAGGACCACATCTTTTCACCTTTTTTTAAAAAAAAGACTGCATGTGAATCAGTTGAAGGAAGGAAGCATGGTGACAAGATGACTGCCAGCTGCCCAGGCGGTAAGCATTAGTTTATGAACTCAGGATCCTGCCCTGAACCTGGCATAGGTCTGAGCAGGACACAGACACGTCACATCTCAGCATGGTGAGCTGGTGGTCCCAGCACTGTGGATGCCCGAAGGCACCAGCAGAAAACGCAGGAAGGCCCTTACGTAGGGCCTCTCCTTTCCACTCAATAAACAAAAAAGACAGCTGGGCCAATCCCAGGTGAGGGCAGGAAAACCTCATTATTGGCCCCAAATCCAAGTGGAACAACTAGATTACACACTTAATGGCCAGGAGAGTCCTTCCAGCCTGGGAGACAATCAACTCAGTATCTTACAAGCTAAGAGAAAAATCTGAAAACTCTAATGGGACAACGAGGACTTGAAAAGCTTGGATCAAGTTCCAAGCTGCTTTTCAACCCCTGCCTTGAGCCCTATTGCTAACTCTTTTAATTAATTTTCAAAATGACTTCGATCAGGTCACATCCATTTCTTTCCCTTTCATATTTTTTGAGATGGGACCTCACTATGTTATCCAGGCTGGACTCAACCTGTTGGGCTCCAATGATCCTCTCTCAGCCTCTAGAGAAGCTAGGACTACAGGCGCACTACACTGTGCCCAGCTTTGTACATATTTCTTACCGCCAAAATATGTCAGCTATGTATTCTTTGAAAAAATGATCATTTTGATTAGCACCCTTATATTTCCAAGAAAACGTGTATAGAAGCCAATCAATGAAATAATTTTTCTTTTTTTTTTTTTTTGAGACAGAGTCTTGCTCTGTCGCCCAGGCTGGAGTGCAATTGCATAATCAATCTCAGCTCACTGCAAGCTCCGCCTCCCAGGTTCACACTGTTCTCCTGCCTCAGCCTCCCGAGTAGCTGGAACTACAGGTGCCCCCCACCACGTCTGGCTAATTTTTTGTATTTTTAGTAGAGATGGGGTTTCACCATGTTAGCCAGGATGGTCTCGATCTCCTGACCTTGTGATCTGCCTGCCTCAGCCTCCCAACATGCTGGGATTACAGGCGTGAGCCACCGCGTCTGGCGAAATAATTTTTTTTTTTAAAAGGAAGAAGGAAGATGCAGGCTGTAATGCTACCCGTTTTTGGTTCTTTGGAGAGTGACTAGATTCTCTTAACAATACAACATGTACAGCAGGGCAAATGCACACTACAATGAAAAACCTCTGCCTTCAACTCAGGTACTCCCAGTATAACCTTCTATTGCCCAGGCTGGAGTGCAGCAGTGCAATCTTGGCTCACTACAACCTTCGCCTCCCGGGTTCAAGCGATTCTCCTGCCTCAGCCACCTGAGTAGCTGGGACTACAGGCACGTGCCACCACGCCCAGCTAATCTGTGTATTTTCAGTAGAGATGGGGTTTTGCCATGTTGGCCAGGCTGGTCTCAAACTCCTTGCCTCAAGTGATCCACCTGCCTTAGCCTCCCAAAGTGCTGGGATTACAGGTATGCACCACCCTGCTGGGCCCGAGTATAACTTTTATTATTATTTTTAATACCTGGGAACTTCGGATTCTTCTCCACTTGGCCCAATTCCCTCAAAGGGCTTTTCCCTGGACCTACTTGTTTCTGGATTCTTGGGAGACCAAGTGCCTCTCCCCTAAAACATTCTCCTATGCCGAAGTACCCTGATTCTGAACAAGTAAGATCAGCTATTTGTTCTGTGATGTGACCAGTGCCAAAGAAGTCTGGTGAAGGTTCTTGGAATGGCTTTTCTTGTTTCTATGGCACTGACCAGGACTCACCATGGAGTTCATAAAAGGTCCTATCCGGGACTCTAACACATAAATGCAGAGAAATCAATGCTTCAGCTACAAAGAAGTTTCAGATTATATGTAATTACACCTGGAAGGTGTAAAGCTCAAGAAAAAGCAAAACTCAAGAAAAGTAAAACAGATCTAAAACCAACATATCCTTGCTGTGATCCTTCATTCTGTTGTGCTTCTCCAGCTGCAGAGCCTAAAGCTATGCTCCCCGACAATAGCCAATGGAATCTTGCTACCACCCCTCAGCTCTCATTCCCAACAGAGTCTCTGTGAGATTTGATGCCATTTATAAAACTCAAAGACAGCTGAGCACAGTGGCACATGCCTGTAATCCCAGCATTTTGGGAGACCAGGGCGGGTGGATCACTTGAGCTCAGGAGATCGAGACCAGCGTAGACAACATGACAAAACTCCATCTCTACAGAAAATACAAAACTTAGCCAGGCGTGGTAGCAAGGCGTGGTAGCATGTGCCTGTAGTCCCAGCTACACCAGAGGCTGAGGTGGGAGGATCACTTGAGCTTGGGAAGTGGAGTCTACCGTGAACCATAGTCATGCCACTGCACTTCAGCTTGGGCAACAGAGCAAGACCTTGTCTCCAAACAAACAAACAAAACCTTCAAAGTCTATAGGCGTTACCACCAAGAACCATCTGTGACCTTACGACAGCTTGGTATTATGAGGTCAAATTTAATATATTAAATGCAATATTTTTACACTACAACAGAACAGATGAGGTAAGAAACACTGCCTCATTGCTCCTAGGTTCTCTAGGAAGAACAAAAGAAACCTCTAAAGCAGAGACTTTTCGGGGGCGGGGAAGGCAGTGAATGAGGGCCTGCCCCTTTCCCAAAAAAAAAAAAAACAAACAAAAACAAAAACTCCCTTATGACAACCAACTGAAAAAGAAAACCTCATAAGCCATCCTGACAGCACTAAGGGAGCTTATGCTTAATTCTTGGGAAGGGGGCAGGTGAGGAGACAGAAAGGCTTTTCCTTAGGAACCTGTTATTGATAATTATGCCACTGTTCACAGCAACAGCATTTCAAGAAGTAAACAGGACAGGAAATTGTATGGAGGGACAAATGTTCATCAAATGGAAGGCAGGACAGATAACCTGGTATAAAATTGTGCTGACAGTTCCATTATCCCACTACATCTGTGATTGTGTCCTATTTTTCTGGTTATATCACCAAACTTGATACCCCAAATTAGAAGCACAGCATTTCAGAGTTGAAAGAGTTCTTAGTGCCTAATTCAGGGCAGCCCTGCTGCTGGTGGCCATTGTGACTTAACCTTCCCCACATCCTGAAATGGCGCCTGCTCCCCGACCCCCACTCACTGTCTCCGCGGCTCCCGTTCCACTGACTCCCACGTCTCAGTCTGCCTGCTGGGGTCACACAGAAAGGGCCAAATGCCTCTCCACACAGCACTCTCTAAGTTCAAAGTGACCATCACTGGCCACCGGTTCTTTTAACTGTTCTCTTCTATAACTAGCTAAGGCAGGGACTTGGGTTTTGATACGGAAGAAGTTTAACACCTTTAATAATTTAAACATAATTATCTGGTATTATCCATAAGAGCAACGAGGGAATAGAAAGGCCTGGTGTTTCAGGACCTATCTGGCCATGTGTTGACTCAGATCATGCTGAGTCAAAGCTGAAAGACACAAAGCACCCTCTTTTTCTCCTATCAGCTGGCACTAACTGCTCAAAACAATGCTTTTACCTGAGCATTAGAGGAGATAAAACACAGCAAATTCAAAAGAATTGTTAAATTAACCTCTGAATAACAGAAAATTAACATATTTATTCTGCATTCCTTTTTTTCAGTGAGAAGAAAAATGCTAAGCCTTCCACACAACCCTTTCTTTTAAATATTGGAAGAATGTGGATAAAAACCAGTATGGAATAGAAAAAACATGAAACCCAACAGCAAACAACCCACCTTTCCCAACACAGCATGCCTAAGTAAAGCCCACCGAGAAAAAGCTGCTGAATGGGCCAGGAAACAGGGTAGAGGAAGAGAACCAGGAACTGGCTTGCAGACGTGGAGCCCCTTGTGTTCACCAACTCACAGGTTCAGGGACAATGAACAAATGAACAAACGATGCCGGGCAGGGCCAGGGGAGTTTAGAGACGATGCAACTGTGCGGCACAAAACTAGCAGCAAAAACAGGCCTGACAGGTGAAAGAAGAGGCTTCTGCCGCCCTGTGGAGGCCGCCATCTCAACCACTCTGGGAACAGACTCTGTCAGCGGGAGTGGGTGCTGCTGCCACTGTCTCAGAAGGGGCTAGACATCCTAGAATAAGCCAGAATATCTGCTAGCTCTTGCTTTCTAAGGGAAGAGAGATTATGCATTGGCATCTGGGGAAATCCCTTCCAGTCTGGAAGAGGTGAGGAACCCTGCATGTCTGGTTGACCAGGCAGAGGCTACATGGAGGGGCTCCCACCTGCCTGCCTCAGGCAGTCTTCCCCTGGGAGATGCCACCTCATCTTTCTCCACAGCATGAGTGAAGGGAAAAGTTCCCTATACCCTGCAAATTTTCAGGGACTACAAGTGAAGTCACTGTGTCACCACAACTGAGTCTGATTCATGGGGCTGCGGGCTGTGCAGGGCCTTAAGAAGAGACCATCTCTCTCTCACAAGCCCACAATCACACCAAACACCCAGGGCCCGCCTGAGGAGGATCCTTCCACTTCTTAAGATGCCCGCGGCAGTAAACTTCCCCTCACCCAGCCCACGGCGGATGACCCTTACAGTCAGAAAAACTGAGGTCACACGCCTCAGAGAGACTCAGCCCCATCCAGAGTATGAGAGGAACGAGCCAATTCCCACGGCAGCAAAGGGCAGAGCCGTCCTTACCATACATGCTGTGCTCCAGATGTCCGCAGGGGTGCTGTACCCCGCTCCTATTAAAACCTCTATGGAGCGGTACTGACGCGTCTGGATGTCTTCCGTGAAGTGTTTATGCTGGAAGGGAACAGGCTGCATTACCACAGAGCAACACAGACATTCAAAAAGTGTCTTCGCACACAGAATCAAGACCAAAGTGTTTTAGAAAGAAAACTCTACTTACCACCCAACAAGCATTTCCCAGGTCAGCAATTTTTACTCTAATTTTATCTGCATTCCGTGGATCCAGGGGATTCACCAACAAGTCAGCCGCCCGGGTTTTTGCTGGCATGAGCAAACAGCAGGACAGTTAGTGATTAGGATAAGTGGTTTCCATGCGTGAGCACAGTGTTTGCCAGGGTCAGTCTCCTTTCCTAAAGAGTGGTGGAATGATCACTCAGGCCTGGGACACTGTAAATTCAACTTGACAGAACTAAAACTGCTTGTTCTTCACCTCTGGAAAATTCTCCACGAAACAGCAAACTGGGCTGCCCACAGGATGCCAAGGGCACTGCCTTGCCCTTTCTCTTCTTATCCCCAGTTCCTTCAGGTCCAGGTCAGCCCTAGAACAAGCCGGCCTTGCTCTCTCCCTGTCTGCTGCTTTGTGGCGGCTCTTCATGGTGTCAGTCCATCCCTTCACGGCCCGGATCGAGCTTGCTGATGCATTATTACAAGGAACATGAAGGTAGAAAGAACACTGCTGTGGGGGCCAATCACTACCAGTGACACACAGTTCCTTGGACGCCACAAGACATCAGGGTCCCTGGCACCCACACCTCACACCCACATTGTCCCCTACAGTTCCCACTGCCTGGGCTGAGCACACACAGATCTCAAGGGGTAGATGACTGCTGATTAACAAACACAGATTAAAGGCAGGGACTAAACTATTTTGGTTTTGTTGTAGACAAGGAAGGGCCCAGACAGAGGTCTCTTGAGATGGCCTGGGCCATAAAGGCAACCTCTGAGGTCACTCATGAACTTGTCACGTACGTGAGCAGTCATTCTTAATTCCAGGGTGACCCCAGGGAATCTCAAAGGCAGGTATAGGGCCAGCTTCCCAGGGATTCTGGGGCCAGATCTTCTCAGACAAGTCCACATCATGCCTGTATCAAGCAGAGTTAATCAAGGGGCAAGTGACAAAGAAAAATAATTTCATGAGGCCCAGAAAAATAGTCCTTAAAGTCAGCATCTTCATCACCAAACCTCAGACTGACCTACAAGATCAGATTTCTGGTAAAGATGAAATAAAACCAGGACTTTTATTTATTGTACAAGTAATTTTGAAATGGTATTTAAAAACCAAGCAGAAAAGTCTGTTCAATGTAGAACATTAAACACTGATATGATTTGGGTTTGTGTCCCTGACGGTATCTCATGTCGAATTGTAATCCCTCGTGTTGGAAGAGGAGCCTGGTGGGAGGTGACTGGATCATGGGGGCAGATTTCTACCTTGCTGTTCTTGTGATACTGAGTGAGTTCTCATGAGATCTGGTTGTTTAAAAGTGTGTAGCACGTCTCCCTTCTCTCCTCCTCCTGCTCCAGCCATGTAAGATGCCTGCTTCCCCTTCTACCATATTTTACAGTTTCCTAAGGCCTCCCCAGCCATGCTACCTATATAGCCTATGGAACCGTGAGTCAATTAAACCTGTTTTCTAAATAAACTACGGAGTTTCCAGTATTTTTATAGCAGTGTGAGAACGGACTAACACAAACACCTACCTAGGAGAGCCCCTTTGTTTCCTTGAAGCTGGGCAGTGCTGAAATGAACTAAACCTCTCTTGGGGTACGTATGAGCGATGGAACCAGGGTGCTTGAGGAGGCTCTGATTCTTCAGCAAGCCCCACAACAGGAAGGAGGGCCAGCCTTGCAACTTGCAGTAAAGCAGTGAACAGGCAAAGCCTCAGGACCTAGGGTGCCCACACAGCTCCCTAGCAGGGCTCCAGATAATTCTGACCAGTATCTTAACCCTCAAGACCTGTTCCTCCAGAATGTTAATCAACTGAGCCAGCCAGGTACAGATATTCCCTGCTCGCTACCTTCCATATGCCTGTTTCCTTGTTTATAAGGATTCTGATCCACTGCAGGGCCTCACCAAAGGCCAGGTATGAGCTCAGGAAAAGAAACACCAGAACTCAGCAAAAAATCAGAAAGAGCGCAGCACAAAGACCAACAAAAGAAGGCAAAATGTACATACACTGATTCACCTGGGGCTGAGAACAGAGGTCCAGGATAAATACAAAAATGCTGACCCAATGGGTAGATGAACAACACTAGACATGATTAGATGAATGCCTCATATGTCATTTAATCAAGGAGAATCAGCAAGAAGGAAAATGGAATTTGAGGTTTGAAGAATTGGATTTAAATCTAAGTTTCAATATCTACAAGGTGTAAGACTGGCAAATGACTTACACTGTATGAGGCTCGGTATTCAGGAAAAGAAGAATCGGAAGGGACCACCCCTTCCGCACCAAAGAAACTAAAAACCCAAACACACAAGAATCAGGACAGCATCTGGGTGCCTGGCCAGATTCAGGGGCTTCCCTCTGCTGTGACCTCTGCTGTGAACCATCATCTGGGGCAGGAGGCTCCCAACTGGTCAGTGAGGGACCAGAGAGCCGCAGCACAGGGAAGGGGAGGCCCAAGAGCAACTTCTACCCCCACAAACAACTCAAATCACAGGTCTAATGCGAAGAGGGCAAGGCCCTATTAAACGTATTGTGGTCCCCCTGAGCCACAGGATGATGTGGTTTCTTTTTCTCCATGAGAACAGGTAGCTGAGTTGGCTGTTATCTGAGGGCACTCAAGTCAAAGGAAATGATCTGTAATCTGCCACCCACTCCGAGATGTTGTTTTTAAAAACATTTCTCAGGAGCTGCTTACTTCAATCACGCTAGAAGAAATACTTTCAAAGACCCAACACCTCACATTTAAATTCAGGGATTTTTTTTTTTTTTTGGAGACGGAGTCTCCCTCTGTTGCCCAGGCTGGAGTGCAGTGGCACGATCTTGGCTCACCGCAACCTCCGTCTCCCGTGTTCAAACAATTCTCCTGCCTCAGCCTCCCGAGTAGCTGGGATTACTGGCACCTGCCACCACGCCCGGCTAATTTTTGTGTTTTTAGTAGAGACGAGATTTCACCATATTGGCCAGGCTAGACTTGAACTCCGGACATCAAGTGATCTGCCCACCTCGGCCTCCCGAAGTGCTGGGATTACAGGCATAAGCCGCCACACTTGGCCTAAATTCGGGTTTTTTTCTTTTTTTTTTTTGTACTTAATATCCTTCATTAAGGTTCACTGAACACAATCTCTTTGGTGACATGCTGTTATCCTCCTGGTTCGGGTTTGTAAACAGTTACTCAGCTTCTAAGATGTTCCAAATGATGCTAGGTAATGTATCTCAATAACTTAATTGCATAAAAACACAACAGGAGGTAAAAGAGATTTTGTTTTTCTTTCTTTTCTCACTATGATAGTTCCTGAACTAAGGTACCAGACTGCTACATTCCCAAAAAGCCCACTGAAACCCAAATGGAATGCTTTTGTTGCATCTCCTCTGACTGAGTCACCACGGTAGTGACCTGTCACACGGTTTCCTTCTTACAGATAATGGTGACACAAAGGACAAACTGGAGCTGTCTTCCTTCCAAAATGAAAACTTGCAACTGCACTCTGCTTCCACTAAGAGGGGAATGAGTGGAAAGCTTTCACTTCGGGAAGAACTGAGCCCCTTGAGTCACCTTCTGACACACTAGTCTCCGGGTGACACTGTGGTCACTCATTCCACAAGACGCTATCATAGAAACTAGATGGTAGCCAACAACGCCTCAGCATGATGAGACAGCTGCTGTCACATGCACATAACACATGGTGCTAGGCACACACTGACTCTTTACATTGTAAGAGGTCCTTATGAGGATGGCGAGAATATCCCCTCTATATGGAGGAGGTTCAGTATGAGGCCCAAAGAAGTAGTGGAACTAAGAGATTGAATGTTGCCACCTCAACCATTCACACAACAAGTATTTACTGAGTCCCTTCTGTGTGCTAAGCATGGTCTTGGTACTGGAAACACAGTAAGAAAAAAACACAAGCCAAATTAGGAAACTCGTGTACTGGCTGAAAATATGGGCATTAAGGCAAATAAATGAGGAATCCACACATTCCGTCAGGTTATGAATCCACACATTCAACAGGCTATGAAGAAAAACAAAGCAGAGAAAGGAGATGGATAATGCCAAGGCTGTTCAGGGGAGATCTTTTCTGAGAAGGTGACATTCAGGAGAGGTCTGAAGAAAGGCAGGCATGAAAGTAAGAGAAGTCTGAGGCAAAGGATACAGGAAGTACAAAAATCCTAAGGCAGAAACAGGCTTGCAACTTTGAGAAACTTTAGAAAGAAGCCAGTGTGAATGGTGTAGAATGAATTAGGGAAACCACTGGAGAGTTTGTCAGCTTCAGTGAGGGACACCTCAGGGCATCACTCTACATGGGAAACACAATGGAGATCATTTTGGTGAGGGGGAGTGGGTATAGGGGAAGAAGTTATGCTTTGAACAGTTCTCTCTGGACTGCCAGACAGAGACATACTGGTGCGCAGGAGCTGAAGTGACAGGAGCATGGAGGCTGTGTTACAGCAGCCTAGGCAAGGACTGACAGTGGTGTGGGTCCCCATCGAGTGACACAGAAAGGATTCCAGAAATATCCCACAGGTAAGACCAACATAATCACCCTGTTCTAGGGCCTTTGTCCTTCAGATGTGTTGAGCCAAGATATGCACTATGGCTCTGGCAGCTGAACATCTAAGAGGGATGGATCATCCTCTTCTCAACCTTCAGTGGCTGCCAAATTACTCTAGGAAAAAAGTGTATTGTTTAGCCTGACATTTAGGTTCCTTCAAGCTCCTCAAACCGGCCCCAATCTTTCTTCTACTATGCCCTAACGTGTACATTCTGCCCTAAAGACAGGATCTTCATTGTTTCTCTTGCCACATGCAGTACCATGTGGTCAAGTGCAAGACTCTAGGTTATACCCCTTTCCATGCAGAAAACAAAAAACACCTCCCATGGGGGAGGCTGTCCTTGCTTACCAAATGGCCAAGCTGTGGGCAAAAACTGAGTGCTTCCAAACAAAGGAGATCCTGTCGCTGGTACATCCCTAGAATTTGACAATATTAAAACGCTCTGCAAGACCTCCAGTTTCTAACTGATGCAACAGGTGTTGGGGATGGTATGTGTGTTGGACACAGTAAAATTGTGATTATAAATGGAAAAAAGTGGGAGAAAGGAAAGAGAAGAAGAATACAACAAGGTATCACTCATTTGTTTGTTCATTATTCAATAAATATTTACCTTAGCACTGAATCAGATGCCAAGGATGCAAAGATAAAAACGCACTGCACTCTCTAAGAGTTCACATTCTAATGAGAAGACAATGACAAGAGCACTGCCCATACAACTAAGATGAGCATGGCCAGCAGGAGCAGAGGGGACAGAGAACTAAGCCTGCTGGGGACACAGGAGGCTCACCCAGGAGGCAGGCTACCGTGTTGGATCATATCCTGGATCAGGAAAATTTAAGAAGAAAATTTTAGAATTATTGAGGAAATTTGAATATGGAATAAATAATAGATGATATTAGGCCAGGCACGTAGTGGCTCAGGCCTATAATCTTAGCATTTTGGGAAGCCAAGGTGGGCAGATCACTCAAGCCCATAAGTTTAAGACCAGCATGGGCAACATGGTAAAACCCTACTTTCTCTACCAAAAAGACAAAAATTGGCCAGGCATGGTGGTGCCGACTGTAGCCCCAGCTACCTGGGGGGCCGAGGTGGGAGGATCACTTGAGCCAGAAAGCAGAGGTTGCAGTGAGCCGAGATCACGCCACTGCACTCCAGCCTGGGCGATAGAGCAAGACCCTGTCTCTATATTATTATATTTAATAATATAAAATTAGTGCTATTCTTACACGTTATAATAGTATTATTGTTACAATGGAGGACATCCTAATTCATCTCTCAGAAGATGAATGCTTAAGTATTTAGGAGTGAAGTATCCTAATATGTGTAGCATGCAGTGTCTGTGTAAAGAAAGTATATGCAATGTGGCAAAATGTTAATTGCTCAATCTATGTGGAGGATACAGAGTTGTTTATTGTACTATTCTTTCAAAATAAAAAAAAATACAAAGATGCTCTAATAATTCCTTCCTGCACCCTCCTGGATGGTGCTGGCTATGCAGGGATGTACACTCTCCACTGTGGAGACCACTGCTGTAGATGATGGGGACCTGTGGAAACTGTGAGCAGGGGAATACACTGATCGGGTGAGCATACTGCAAAGACACTCTAGCAGCACCATGGAAGGGCATGCTGAAAGGCAGGTGGGGAGAAAAGCTGGAGAGAACACAAAGCCAAGAGACCAGTAAGGAGCCTCCGTAACAGCAGAGGCAAGCAATGACAGTGCCCACTGTAGGGCCAAGGCAAGCAGGACCCCTACTTATGAGGTATGACTAGCAAAACGAGATGATTTACTGGATGTAAGAGAAAAAAGGGGGACATACTGATGATCAAGTTTCTCACTGACGCAACAAGAAATGGTGGTAACAAGCGCAGGAAATACAGCATGTGTAGCAGGTTGGCAGGGTGAGTTGTATTCTGGTTTTTAACATGTAAGGTTTGAAGTTTCCTGTGACAGAGATGGAGCTGTCATGTAAACAATAGGGTAAGTTTTATGACTTGCCTGGGCCTCGATGGTGACCACGTGGTAACAAGCAGCAATTGTGCTCCTTTACATGGATTGTGATGACCAAGGCAACTTACATTCAATGGGAAATTTTTCAATATATTATTGTATGTTATTTATCTACCTTTGCCATTGACCTGTTGTATTTAACTCAGTGCTACTAACAACCCTAGAGGTAGCCATTTCTTTCCTTTGATAGAGGAATAAGCCAAGGCTCAGACAGGATAAGAAACCAAAGTTCCACAGTTATTAAGTTCTGAGCTGGGGATTAATCTGATGATACGTGGGTGCCTCTCGGTGTCTGTGGGGAACTGGTTTCAGGACATCCTGAGGACACCGAAATCCACAGATGCTCAAGTCGCTGATATAAAATGGTGTAGTGCTTGCATGCAACCTACATACATCTTCCTATATACTTTAGTTGATCTCTAGTTATTTATAATACCTGCTACAATGTAAATGGTATGTAAATAGTTGTTATACTGTATTGTTTAGGGAATAATGACAAGGGGGAAAAGTCTGTACATGTTCAATAAAGACACAGGTTTTTTTTTTTCCCCTCCAACTGTTTTCCATCTGAGGCTGGCTGAGCACATGGATGTGAAATCCACAGATGTAAAACCCATGGATACGGAGGGTTGGCTGTAACTGAAGCCACTGCAGCCTAAGCTAATACTTGCAAACTAAGTACAAATAAAAAAGGTACTTTGGTCTGGTCATGGTGGCTCACACCTGTAATCCCAGCACTTTGGGAGGCTGGGGAGGGCGGATCACCTGAGGTCAGGCATTGGAGACCAGCCTAGCCAACATGGTGAAGCTCCGTCTCTACTAAAAATATAAAAATTAGCCAGGCATGGTGACAGGCGCCTGTAATCCCAGCTATTCGGGAGACTGAGGCAGGAGAATTGCTTGAGTCCAGGAGGCAAAGGTTGCAGTGAGCTGAGATTGCACCACTGCACTCCAGCCTGGGCAACTAGACTGAGACTGTCTCAAAATAAATAAATAAATAAATAAATAAATAAATAAATAAAATAGAAATAATTAAAAAGATACTTTGTAAATTACTTTCTATATGAAACTTCGGCCGGGCGCGGTGGCTCACGAGGTCAGGAGTTTGAGATCAGCCTGACCAACATGGTGAAAACCCGTCTCTACTGAAAATACAAAAACTAGCTGGGCGTGGTGGCGCACGCCTGTAATCCCAGCTACTCAGGAGGCTGGGGCGGCAGAATCGCTTGAACCCGGGAGGCAGAGGTTGCAGTGAGCTGAGATCACGCCACTGCACTCAAACCTGGGCAACAGAGCAAGACTCAATCTCAAAAAAAAAAAAAAAAGAAACCTCAAGAGAAAAATTGAACTGCAACAGCAACAATAAATCTGGATAAGGTACATCTCGCTACTGCCCTTTCCCAGACATGAACCTACATTCTATGTAAGCACCTTCAAACACTCCCTATAAAGGGGAACAGGAGCTGACCACGTCCAGCCAAGTAAAGAAAGCAAATCCTTAGGAGGATTCATCATAGCCAGCGTGTAACAAAGCCAGCTCACTTAGCGTGCAATTCCAGACTCTGGAACCAAAGGGGCTGTATAATGTCTTGGGTGGTTTGCACGGCTGGCTCATCAATTACTCACTGTGTGTTAAACAGTCTTGTCAGCAGAGGGAGCAGAGGAGGTTTCAGAGCTTTTCCACCATGAGTCAGAATGGAAACCAACTGTGTTACCCAGTTTCACTTACTAGAGTCACTCGGCATTGACTCCCAAAATAAAGGTTTCAATAAGTCAAGCCTTCTTAGGTAGACAAGAACACAAGAGCCAACCTATAATCTGTCATCACATCTAAATCCATGCCAATTCCTTGAAAATTACAATCCTGGGCCCGTTATCAATAGTAGGGTCCTATAATCAGGAACAAATATCAAAAGACAATATGACACTTCTTTCTCAACAGAGTCAAAGAGGAGGTATACTTTTCTTGAATAGAAACAAAACAAAACAAAAAAAACTATAATAATATCAGATAGAAGAAGATACAAATGACAAACTAAACTACACATTCTAGAAAGATGTAAGTTGCAAAAACTGGAAGGTTTTTGCAAATGATGCTGCTGACTATAAATATATTAAAAATGAGAACTGATCAGAAATAAGATTTGGTATGCAGAGAGCAAGAGATAGTCTAGTGGCATAGAACATGTATTTAAATCACATTACTTCTTCATGAGTATAAAAGTAATAAAAATGATTAGCACACACAAACAGGGCTTGGCCACTTCCAGCCAGTTCCTTCATAGCATTTGTTAACGGCACGTCCCTGGAGTCAGTAATGGCAGACAGTTGATGGGAAGAACACTTACCTTTTGGCAAATCCCCAGTACTGGAGGCTGAAACCGTCCTGCTTCTGTCATGGGATGGACTGCTCTCCTCTTGCTCAGTAAGTGGTGATCCCTCAGAAAGCACAGAGCCGCAGGCCACAGGTTCTAAGGATCCAGAGAACAATGAGGTGGAAAACTCTGGGAACTGTGACTCGGGAATTTTATGTCGTCCATTTGGCAATTCACCATTGAATTGTTCATAGGAGCTGCTATATGTGTAATCACTTTCTGCATTTGGCTCATCAAGATTATATTCCTCAGGATTTGGGCAGTCTTCTTCGTCATCCTCTTCATCGTCCAGTTGCTGCTCCAGTGAGAATGGGCCATTCTCAATATGGCCATTGGTTTTAGGTGATTCTATCCACGTAGGGTCTATGTTCGCAAGTTCCTGATCTACATCATCTTCATCTTTTTCAATGTTTTCTTTCTCAGCATCTTCTTTCTCTTCCTGGTCCTCAGCTTCACCTTAAGAAGTTGATGGGTCAAGAATAAGAACTTGTTACTGTCCTTAATACGGCCTCACTAAGTACTTATCTCCATCAATAAAATACGTTTTGAATGTGTTTAACTTATGTACCACCTAGTAAACACCTCTTTGCTTTTGGGGTAAAAGCTTCAGGTTTTCTAAATCTCATTTTTCATTCATTTAATAATTGGCCTGCTCTTATAAGAAAAAGTTACCCTTAAGGGAAAATAACTCTTTCTAAATAAAGTTGCACTTCCATTTCTACCTTCTACAATCTTCAGAAATAGACTTGTGGTGCATTACAGTTAGGTAAAAAGTTAATGACAAAATAAAGCACCATCATTAGCATGACAGAAACATGGTATTTCTCAGACGTTTTACATTTTTTAAAAACTATTTTGAAATGTTAACATATTTCTGGCATACAGTTCACAAATGATGAAGTACAAGGCTGTCTCCCATATTTCCCAGTAGGGAGTTGGAGAGAATCGGACTTGTCATCTGCAGCAGCAGCACAAATCAGCCCCCAAGCTGACTGGGTAGGACCCTACTAATGGAGCTCTGAGGACCCCATGCAGCCCAGGTTCGAGGCCCCACTGACCATTGTCCTTTGCAGTCTCTGTCTCGGCCGCCTCCTCTAATCCTGTTGTTTTTAGTTTCACCTCTGGGCAGTATTCGCCATCCTGGTCATTGGAAGGTGCAGCTGAGGTGATGTTTTCTTCTATTATTTTCCTTTCAGCTTCTCGCTCCAATTCTTCTATCTCCTGCAGGCGTTTCTCCAATAACTCAGCCTGCCTCTTCTGTTTCTTTTTCAGTTTTTTCTTTTTGTTTTTAGATATTTTTCCTATCTATAACATGTTAAGAAAAGACCACAGGTCAGTTTTCTTCTTTTTAAAGTACCACATGATAGTATAACTGCTAGCAGCATGGCAAATACCAATAAATTCTGCTTTCTCATGCCATATTCTACTAAAATCCCAAACCCAGACAGATCTACTTTGTGGTAAGGCTTACAGTAAAATCAAAGGGAAAGCAGTGCTGACTGATCTCATGTGCTGGGTCTACCACCAGGTCCTACCCTCAAAGGGATAGAGCTTAAATCCAGTAAGTCTTCACCATTCAAACCCTAAGAGAACTGAAGTTTGAAATTCTCTTGGCCTTAAAGGAGAAGCTCCTCTTGCAAGTTTTATTTGCTGCTGTCTATATACAAACTAACAACATCCCACCTCCTCAATGCCAAAAATGAAACAGGTGCCTGAGCAGGTGTATGTCACTGTGTGTCTGGGGCTCACATATGAAGCTCTTAGCAGCCAAGACAACATGAATTCTAAGAGATAAGCCTATTCAGCAAAGGGAAAAAAGAAAAAGCCACAGCTTTTGTCTGCCTCCCATCATGGCCACCCGACTTGCCAAGCACTGGCAATGAAAGACTCCAACCTTTCAAACAATCAGTGAACTCAGGCAGCTCAAGCCAGGGAAAAACTATGGGAAACAATCCGGGCGTCTCAGCAGGCCAGGAAGCGTAATTATTACAGCTTCCTCTTGTTCCAGAACTTACATTCCAAATCAAGGGCTGTCTCAGTAAACATAGTGTTTTGCTGTTGTTTTGTTTTTGGTTTATTTTTTCTTTGAGACTGAGTCTCGTTCTGTTGCCCAGGCTGGAGTGCAGTGGTGTGATCTCAGCTCACTGCAACCTCCACTTCCCGAGTTCAAGTGATTCTCATGTCTCACCCCCTCAGGTAGCTAGGAGTACAGGTGCACGCCATCACACCCAGCTGATGATGATGATGATGATGATGATGATTATTATTGACACAGAGTCTCGCTCTGTCGCCCAGACTGGAGTGCAGTGGCGTGATCTCGGCTCACTGCAACCTCCACCTCCTGGGCTCAAGCGATTCTTCTGCCTCAGCCTCCTGAGTAGCTAGGATTACTGGTGTCCACCAGCACACTCGGCTAGTCTTTGCATTTTTGGTAGAGATGGGGTTTCACCATGTAGGCCAGGCTGGTCTCGAATTCCTGACCTCAAGTGATTCAGTGGCCTTGGCCTCCCAAAGTGCTGGGATTACAGGCATGAGCCACCACACCCAGTATCTAACAAGGACATACGGTTTTGACGGGACCACAAAATAGATCAGTCTCTTTCTTATTTAATATCTGGATGGAAAAAAATTAGAACAGCAGCTTCAGAAAAACAGGTAACTTAGCAGCCAATCAGAAATAATGTAAAGTGATTTTGAAATAAAAATACTTCAACTGCATCACCTCACATTTCACTGAACTTGGCCAACGACAGTCCAGAAAATGCATAAAGAAGACAATCTTTGAAAGGCTCTAACTATCCCAACTCTGCAAAGATACGAAAAATTAACAAGACAGGCTGGACGTGGTAGCTCACGCCTGTAATCCCAGAACTTTGGGAGGCCGAGGTGGGCAGATCACTTGAAGTCAGGAGTTCGAGAACAGTCTGGCCAACACGGTGAAACCCCATCTCTACTAAAAATACAAAAATTAGCTGGGTGTGGTGGCGGGTGACTGTAATCGCAGCTACTTGGGAGGCTGAGGCACAAGAATTGTTTGAACCCAGGAGGGGGAGGTTGCAGTGAGCCAAGATGGCACCACTGCACTCCAGCCTGAGTGGCAGAGCAAAACTCAGTATCAAAAAAAAAAAAAAAAAATTAACAAGACAGTAAGTCTTACCTATTTGAGGATACACAACTTTTATAAATGTGTTCACCCTTTAAATACACAACTTTTTAATAATTTGAACAACTCAATAATAAATGGTCTCTTTTGACATGGTGCATATAAAGTAATATGTGTAAGTACTTACAGGTTTCTGCTGTGGAGCCGTACTCACTAAAACAAAATGAAACAAAATCGACATTTAGCAGAAAACAGACACATACCTTCACGTAGGTCATTCGAACTGCAAAGTGAAATAATTATTGTCTTTTAATGGCTATCCAACTTCAAAAACTATTAATCAGAGCTTCTTAATCACAGGAATCTAGAGAAAGTTTATGCACTGAAACAAATGAGTGACTCTTGAAGGCATAGCAGAAGTTGCTCACACTGAGCCATTTCTCTTATTTATCTAAAATGAAATACTAATACATCTCAAAAACAGTCAAGCCCAAAGCACCAACAGATAAGAAAATGGGAAAGAATTCATACATATCACAGTCATTAAACCAAATTTGTTTAAAATATAATGAAATGATCAATTTAGATTAGATGTACATCTATATTTGAAATCTATTTTGCAAGCTTTCTACAATTTAAATCAAATATTGCAGTTGGTATGCAGCAAACAGTCTGGGAATCACATGATTAAACCCCTACACCAGGGCCAAAAGTTTGACAGGCTGGGTCCATGATCTAAACAACACCCTGATGGCAGTAAAGGAGATGTGAAGAGAGCCCCAGGCAGTCCCAGGAGCCTCAGCCCTTTAGTATACATGCTTGCCTGACAACACACAAAGGCACAGACCACGGTGTCGTGTCGAAGAGTGAGAAGCACAGTCCACACTTCACTGCACCACCACCCCGACCCCAGCCCAGAAGTAAAAATATCCCAATACTCAGGTCACTTGGTCTTCTTCCCCCACCATCAGGCCTTTTCTAACTAACTCCAAATCTGTTGATAAAACTCAGATTGACATAGCTATGCTAAATGGACAACAGGAATTACTGTAACAAAACTGAAGCTAGAAAAATATTCTGATGACTAAAGGTCAGCTACAGGAAAGCTGTTACTATGTTCTCCTCTGCAGAGAAGTGGGCAACAGAAAAAAATGTTCAAATATAGATGAAGCAGCAACTACAAATTTAAATGGCCTTTTAAAGGGGGACAAAAGTAAATAATTTTAACATTAAAATATAATGTAGCTGGGGTATTTTCCATTTCAAGAAAAGGGTGCAGTTATTTCCAGCAATTAAACTTTTCCAAAAAGTTCCTTATATGTAACATTTGATTCAGATACCTTCAACAACTGCAACTTTGCAAGCTCACAACGCCCCCAAACTGAAATGAAGCTAGCTCAGCTCCCTCACCTGCAGACCCTGAAGGAGGAGGAGCACCTGCTTTCTGCCACTCAGTGGCCTCAGCTGCCATTCTTCTCACATAGGCATCATCCACACACATCAAGATGTTTTCTGGCTTTATGTCAGTATGAATGATCTTGCACTTACTGTGTAGATAATCTAACCCTTGAAGGACCTGGATATAGTAAAATCAAGAGAGAAGATAAGCTATTAATACTTCATTATATAACTTTTATTTATTTGAAAAACATGTAATACGATGACAAGGTACAAAGTTTGATAAACACAAAAGGATATTTAGTAAAAATCTCCCTCCCATGACTACCTGCATAGGAATCCAGCTCTCCTTTCTATAAGCAACAAATATGTATAATTTCAGAGATTTATGCTCATAGAAGCAAATGCATCTACATACAGTTGAACCTTGAACAACATGGGTTCACTTATACCCATATTTTTTCTTCCACCTCTGCCACCTGAGACAGCAAGACCAACCCCTCAGCCTACTCAACGCGAAGATGATGAGGATGAAGACCTTTATGATGATCTACTGAATATGATCTATCTACTTAATGAATAGTAAGTATATTTTATCTTCCTTATGATTGTCTTAACATTTTCTTTTCTCTAGCTTACTTTATTGTAAGAATATGCTATATAACACGTTAATCAACTGGTCATGTCATCAGTAAGGATTTTGATCAACAGTATGCCAGTAGTCAAGTCAGAAGCCAGATCCGGATTTTCAACTCCATTGGAGGGGGTTGGTCAGTACCTCTAACCCTTGTGCTGTTCAAGCATCAACTATACATACTTCAATAACAACTATATTCACGTATCATACAATTGACCCCTTTAGGTATAGAATTCAATGGGTTTTAGATGTGCGACTATCACTACTATTTATTTTTTTAATTTTTATTTTTTAATTTTTAATTTTTTTATTTTTTTGAGACAGAGTCTCACTCTGTCACCCAGGCTGGAGTGCAGTGCGCGATCTCAGCTCACTGCAACCGCTGCCTCCCAGACTCAAGCAATTCTCCTGCCTCAGCCTCCCAAGGAGCTGGGATTACAGGCATGTACCACCACGCCTGGCTAATTTTTTTGTATTTTTAGTAGAGACAGGGTTTCACCATATTGGCCAGGCTGGTCTCGAACTCCTGAGCTTTGTGATCCACCTGCCTTGACCTCCCAAAGTGCTGGGATTACAGGCGTGAGCCACCGCCCCTGGCAACTATCACCGCTATTTAAATGACAACACTTTCATTGCTCCAAAAAGAAACAACATATTCATTAGCATTCACTCCCCCATATCCCTCCTACCCCATCTAACCCTTAGCAACCACTCATCTACTTGCTGATTCTGAACATTTCCTATAAATGGAATCATATAAAGTATTTTTTGTAACTGGCATCATGTTTTCAAGTTTGACTCTTGTGCTGCATGTATTAGTACTTCACTTATTTTTATTGGCAAATAGTATTCCACTGTATGGAGATAAAATATTTTGCTTATTCCTTCACTTCATGAACATTTGGGTTATTTTCACTTTAGGGGCTATAAAAATAATACTGCCATACTGCTATTCACACTTGCGTATACATTTTTGTGTGAACTTACTTTTTTTTTGAGGGGAGGTATATACCCAGGAGTTACCATAATTAGCTCATATCGTGCCTCTATATTTAGCTTTTTGATAAACTGCCAAAGTGTTTTCCACAGCGGCTGCATCATTTTACATTCCTATCACCAGTGTATGAGGGTTCCAATTCTTCACCCTGAACAACACTATCTTTTTTACTTTATCCACCCAAGTGGATATGCAGTATCTCGTTACAGTTTTGATCTATATTTCCCTGATGGCTAATGACGTCCATACATTTTTAACACTGCAAGAGAAGGGGGGCTTGATTTAAATAGAAAATAGCCTTAGTATCTAGACAATGCTACAGCATCATACTAAAAGAAAGTGATGAACCAAGATATTCATATTTATCATATTAAAACAATCAATCAAAAACTTACAGTGTCAGTGACCTGAATACAAGGTCAATGTTTTTCTATAATTATTTCCACTGGAGAATAATTTTTTCAATTATTTCCATAAACAAAATTTATTTTTACAAAACAGATCACGTTCTCATATGAGCATTAGAAATTCCAAATGTTAAGCAAATATTACATCAATCACCATTCAAATAATGAATCGAATGGGCATTTTGTTCACAAGAGACAGGAAGTGTTATATGTTTCACATCATCCAACACTGAAATATTCCCAGTTTAATCGACAGTCTGTTATCAGGAAGGCATCTGATCAACAGCAGGCTATTAGTAGTTAGCCTACTGTTAGTAGAAGTTTAAAGTAGCATTATGTAAGTGAGAGGGAACAAAGATTTTACAAGGAAAATGAAAACAGGAATATCTGTCTCTTAAAAAGGATCAAAATGCCTACAAACATTTAAAACAACTTTACCTTAGGGAGTATTTTTATATAAATTCACTGAATGTGCATCGGCTGAGCTCCTATCACATGCCATTATTCCAGGTGTTTGATATATAAAAGCTCCCAGGCTTCATGTTGCTTACAGTCCTCATATCCTCACAGAGCTTACCAATTCAGGACAGGAAATGAGTATGAGGGGTGGGGGAATTGGCCAAAAAAAAAACCAAGATGAATCATGGGCATGGCAAATATTATTTAATAAGATATTGACAAGTTCCTGGTAAGTACCAGTAAAGTAGATAAAACTAGGATAAGATTTTAAGACTTGATTTTTTGCCTTAGAATATTTACTGTTTTGGACAATACTGCAATTAGGATATGTTTAAATTACATTTAAAATGTCAAGGCTGTGCTCGGCCTTGCCTTGTAATCCCAGCACTTCGGGAGGCCGAGGCAGGCAGATCACTTGAGGCCAGGAGTTCAAGACCAGCCTGGCAAATATGGTGAAACCCTGTCTCTACTAAAAACACAAAAAAACTGCACAGGCATAGTGGCACAGGCATGGTAGCACACGCCTGTAATCCCAGCTATGCAGGAGGCTGAGGCACAAGGCGGAGGTCACAGCGAGCTGACATCATGGCACTGCACTCCAACCTAGGCAACAGAAAAAACCTCTGTCTCAAAAGAAAAAAAAAAATAAAATGTCAAAGGACCAATAGTAAGAAAGATAACATTATGTAAAATATTTCCATGGAGAACATGGTTACACTCTTGAAGGAAACACAATCCAATGGGCTCATGTTATTCAATGACATTCATGCATCTTCCTGGTGCAAACTGAATAATATGTGGAGTTTTACATCTGAACAGCCAAAGAGATTCTAAAAAGTACAAGAAATTAATGGAGAGGCACACTGATGTCGTCCAGCCCACAGAGGTCAAAGGAATACAATTTTTGAAAAATATTGGCTTTCCGACTAAAATTGTATTTCGGTATCAAATACTATCTCAAGGTAAAAATGTCAGTACTTTTCTTTCCTAAAATATCTTTGATCATTTTCTCACGCACAAGAATTTGTTTCTTTCACAGTTCAAAGGCTGATTCGCTGTGCAGGAGGCTACACAGTTAAGACTTAATGTGCCTCAGTGTGCAATGCATTCACATGAGGTCCCAATGACGATGCACCTTATGACAAGCAAGAAGTGATCTCAGTAAAAATTTAAAGTTCAAGATTTTAAAAAAATATTGGCTATTGCACTCAACTGGGCTAACTACCCTTAAACAGCAATGGGCAATACACACAAGGAAAATACTTTGCCACGGGGACAAATAAAGTTAGTTAAGATAATTCAAACCATTAAAGGAAATGGCAACAGGGCAGTGTTAAAAACATGACCTTGGACTCAGACTGCTCTTAAACTACTGCTCAACCATTTACTCATTGTGTTACCCCTGGGCAAGCTGTTTCAGCTGTTTGAGCTTTCATTCTTGTCTATAAGAGAGGGAAACATACTGTTACACACAAATATAGCAATAAGCATTAATCTATGGAGGCCGGGTATGGAAGCTCACACCTGTAATCCCAGCACTTTATGAGGCAGGCAGATCACGAGGTCAGGAGATCAAGACCATCCTGGCTAACATGGTGAAACCCCGTTTCTACTGAAAATACAAAAAAATTAGCCGGGTGTGGTGGCGGGCACCTGTAGTCCCAGTGACTTGGGAGGCTGAGGCAGGAGAATGGCATGAACTCGGGAGGCGGAGCTTGCAGTGAGCTGAGATTGAGCCACTGCACCACTCCAGCCTGGGCAACAGAGCCAGATGGAAAACTCACAAAAACAAAGTCTAGCACACAAGAAACTTAAATGGTAAAACTTATCTAAGTTAGAAGACTTATGCTGATACTGACTTACTGAATTATGATTTTCCATCACTTTTTTAAAAAATTAATTTATTTTTAGAGATGGGATCCCACTATGTTCCCCAGGCTGGAGAGCATTGGCTATTCAGAGGTGTAAGTATAGCACACTGTAGCCTCAAGTGCCGAGACCAGCTCGATCGGGGAGAATGTAATCCACTGGCACTAGAGGAATTAAAGACACACACAGAAATATAGAGGTATGAAGTAGGAAATCAGGGGTCTCACAGCCTTCAGAGCTGAGAGCCCCGAACACAGATTTACCCACATATTTATTAACAGTAAACCAGTCATTAGCATTGTTTCTATAGGTATTAAATTAACTAAAAGTATCCCTTATGGGAAACAAAGGGATAGGCCAAATTAAATGAATAGGTTGGACTAGTTAACTGCAGCAGGAACACGCCCTTAAGACTTAGATCACTCATGCTATTGTTTGTGGCTTAAGAATGCCTTTAAGTGGTTTTCCACCCTGGGCGGGCCAGGTGTTCCTTGCCCTCATTCCGGTAAACCCACAACCTTCCAGCGTGGGCGTCATGGCCATTACAAACATATTACAGTGCTGCAGAGATTTTGTTTACAGCCAGTTTTGGGGCCAGTTTATGGCCAGATTTTGGGGTAGTTGCTCCCAACATGCAAGCTTCTGGCCTCAAGTGATCCTCCTGCTTCGGCCTCCCAAGTAGCTGGGATTAAAGTGTGAGCCACCACATCTAGCTTCCTAAGTCACTTATTAAAGTTCTCTGGGTTGGCCCACATGGTGGCTTGCACCTGTAATCTCAGCACTTTGGGAGGTCACGGCAGGTGGATCACCTGAGGTCTGGAGTTCAAGACCAGCCTGGCCAACACGATGAAACCCCGTCTCTACTATAAGCCAGGCGTGGTGGCGCATGCCTGTAACTGCAGTTACTCGGGAGGCTGAGGCAGGAGAATCATTTGAACCCAGAAGGTGGTGGTTGCAGTGAGCTGAGATCACATCACCACACTCCAGTCTGGGCAACAGAGTGAGGTTCTGTCTCCAAAAAAAAAAAAAAATTATCTGAGTCTCAGTTGTTTCAATTTCTAATATAAAAGGGCTGTACTTGATAACCTGTATGGTATATCCCAGCAACAAACAAAACTTTGATTCCATAATTTAATTTTGAACTACTTTTTTTTTTTTTCTTTTTTTGAGATGGAGTCTCACTTTATCACCCAGGCTAAAGTACAGTGGCACGATCTCAGCTCACTGCAACCTCTACCTACTGGGTTCAAGCAATTCTCCTGCCTCAGCCTCCCTAGTAGCTGGGATTACAGGTGTGTGTCATCACTCCCAGCTACTTTTCGTATTTTAGTAGAGAGAGAGTTTCACCATGTTGGTCAGGCTGGTCTCAAACTCCTGACCTCAGGTGATCCACCCATTTCGGCCTCCCAAAGTGCTAGGATTACAGGCATGAGCCACCATGCCCGGCCTCAACTACTATTTTTAAATGGTTTTATTTTCCAAAATAGCATTTGTCTTTACCAGTGAAGCTTAAAGTAATAATGCACCCCAGAATCAACCAACATTGATGGGCACTCCTACAATTATTTATATAGGATAACTGTGACAATGGGAAATACAAAAAACACAAAACAAAAAGGAATCGTGTTTCATCCCCAAGGATAGATCTCCCCTTGCAAAATCTGACAGAGTTAAAGTCTTTACTAGTTCTTCCCTCTATTGCTTTTACTTGTCAAATCACAGTATGTTCATCTTTCTTGCCTAAAAACCTTAATACGGCTGGGCACAGTGACTCATGTCTGTAATCCCAGCACTTTGGGAGGCCGAAATGGGCAGATCACAACGTCAGGAGATCCAGTCCATCCTGGCCAACATGATGAAACCCGGTCTGTACTAAAAATACAAAAATTAGCTGGGTGTGGTGGTACAGGCCTGTAATCCCAGCTCTTCAGGAATCTGAGGCACAAGAACTACTTGAACCCAGGAGGCAGAGGCTGCCGTGAACCGAGATCGCGCCACTGCACTCCAGCCTGGGCGATACAGTGAGACTCCATCTCAAAAACAAACAAGAAACCTTAATACTTGGTGCCAGCAGGAGGCAGCAGTGATCCTTTGGCTGCCAGGGAAGCTGAGCTCAACCTAAGCCCAGATGCGCCAGGGACATGACTCTCAATCATCCCACTCAGGAAGCCAGTTCACACACATGAGGAACAAGTGCCAGGTTTCCCTGGGTAAAGTCAGACTTTGACTTCAGCAGCAGTGCAGAAAAGAAGGCCAAATCTAGGGCTGGGAGCTAGAAGCCCCAAGTCCTGTTCCAAATTAACTAGCTACAGGCTCAGAGAAGGTTCCTTCTTTTCCCTGAACCTCAAATTCATCTTCAAAATAAGAGGCTTGGTTAAAATGGTCTCAAAGCTTTCTCTCTGTACATCAACGTCTGTGTCAGATACCATCTATTACTGGTCTTCACAACACAAATCTGCTCCTCTCCACCACAACTTGATTGAAATAGGTCCTGTAATCTTGTAGATAAGTGGGGGAAGAGTCAAGCATAATGTGGAGACTCCTCTCAAGACTGTCTCCCTGGCCTTGCTTACAGCCCAGAGAGCAAAGCTTCCCCCAAAATTCTGAACTGTAAAAAGAAAGAGAATGAGAGCAACTTTCCGAATTATGCTCCGCTACTGGTGATAAGTTGGGGACTTTCTTCCTCCCACACCTGAACAAAGGACACCGGGCAGGGAGACTGTCTCCTCCTACTCTGTGGGTAATAGAACCTAATGAAGTGCCCAGAGAAACCCACGTGGGCAGCCAGATGGGCGGGCAGAGGAAGGAGGCAACCCCAAGCAGGAGTTTTTCATTGAGGATATTAATTACTTGTGGGTGTGGAGGACACCAAAGGGGCTCTCCGCAAGCCTAGAAGTTTCCTGCTGGAAACACTGAGGCTTCCACTAGATTTCCCTTCCAGAGTAAAACAGACAAGGCAGGTCCCACCAACTGCCTGTGAAAACCAAGATGTTAAACTCAACGGAGGAGCTTGGAAATACTTGTTACAATAAAAGAGGACAAGAGCCAGAGACATGCTCAAACCAAAAATCCAGGGGACGGCATCCTTACCCACATCGTCCTGAAATATTCTCTGCTCCTTTTTCTTTCTATCTCTAACTGGTGAGAATTAATGAGAAAATCCAGCAGCTGTACTTCTGAATGTCATCAGAAAGAAAGTTAAAGCTGCTGTGCCCAGCACTGGGACTGCACAAAGCAATGGGTCAGGAAAGCAGCTTAGTCCCTTGAAACGGAGCCACCTCACCACATTTCCTGAGTCGAGGGCTCAACATCCTGAGGAGAAATTCCAAGTCAATACAGCATCATGTGCACTACCACGCTGAACAAACCCAGTAATATAAAAATGTTTACCAAACTGACATGAAAGCTTCTGGTCTGAACTTGAACAATACTGGTTCAATCATAATAAAATTTACTGATAAACAGGGCCACTGAAAGAATTAAAATGGTAAATAAATACTAAGTGTAGACAAAATCAGCCAATGATACATGATACAGGTGGAAGGACCTGCGGGGCACCATCATGACTCTTGGCATACTCGAAGGTTGCACCCCAAAGGGAGAGGTCTGGAAAAACACTGGGTTTTAAATGTCTCATCTGGTTACATATTATAATAGCTACTTCATAAAATCTAATAGCTGTACTTTTTATGTTTGTTTGGAGACAGAGTCTCTCTGTCGCCCAGGCTGAAGAACAGTAGTGACACAATCTCGGCTCACTGCAACCTCCACATCCTGGGTTCAAGCAATTCCTGCCTCAGCCTCTCGAATAGCTGGGACTACAGGCGCGCGCCGCCACGCCCGGCTAAGTTTTAGTAGAGACAGGGTTTCCCTGTGTTGCCCTGGCTGGTCTCAAACTCTTGAGCTCAGGCAGTCCGCCCGCCTTGCCCTCCCAAAGTGCTGGGATTACAGGCATGAGCCACAGCGCCTGGCCTAATGGCTGTACTTTTAAACAATCTGATTACTAGCTCTACTATTAAGGCACAAGGAAACCATTTACCACAGAGACAAAAATGCACACTTTTCACTGACATATTACAATTTAAAATCATCTCAATCTTTCTATGTAGGACATTTTACACTACCCTGCAGTTAAGAGCATGGATTCTGAAACTACACCATCTGGATCCACCACAATAACTATGGGACTCTGAGGAAGATTCGTATCCCCACTGTGCAACATCTTAGGTAGAGTGAAGATAGTAACACCACTGGCCTCATAAGGTCGTGGTGAGGACTAAATACCATGATACAAATAAAGAACTTAAAACAATCAGTGCCCGAAAGAACACAGTAAGTGCTAGTTACAGTCATGATAACAGAAAGAGTAATAATATAATTTTAAAATCCTGGGCTACAGCTATAATTGCTAGTTTTTTCACCAATGTAGCAAAATCACCAAAATGCGAGCCTTGCCCTTGGCAAGCTTCATTTAACTAATGGCAAGCAGCCATGTTTTTTTTTTTTTTTTTTTTTTTGAGACGGAGTTTCGCTCTGTCGCCCAGGCTGGAGTGCAGTGGCCGGATCTCAGCTCACTGCAAGCTCCGCCTCCTGGGTTCACGCCATTCTCCTGCCTCAGCCTCCCGAGTAGCTGGGACTACAGGCGCCCGCCACCTCGCCCGGCTAATTTTTTTTTTTTTTTTTTTTTTTTTGTATTTTTTAGTAGAGATGGGGTTTCACCGTGTTAGCCAGCATGGTCTCGATCTCCTGACCTCATGATCCGCCCATCTCGGCCTCCCAAAGTGCTGGGATTACAGGCTTGAGCCACCGCGCCCGGCAAGCAGCCATGTTCTTACAAGGTTTCTGTAAAGAGCAATGAACTAAACCATAATCTCTTTAAGTAAAATGCCAGCTACCTTTTCAATTACACAAGAAAGTCAAAGCCACTTTTAAAGAGTGCCAAAGAATTTTAAAGAAACCATCACCCGAGGTCTATCTTTTAATGTACTACAAATAATGACAACACAAACATTTTTTTCAGTGTTAGAAAAAAAAATAAGAGGTGGACATAAAATAGACCTCAATACAGTGACTTAAAAAAAATAGTAAGGTGCACAAACAGTCACAAGACTTCATGGGTAAGGCCAGAGAAGCAGCCACCAGACAGGCCTGGGAGTGGGCTGCACATGGCACTGGGTCATCTCCAGAAGCCACCAGGATGGCCTCCTTCTGCCACAGCACAGTCACCATGGCTACATGGGGACAGCTAAGAACTGATCAGAGGATTGATAATAGCGTATAGAAAACCCAGAAAAAGCAATTGATCCAATTCCATCATTACTTCTGAAAAATAAACAAGTGGTAGTATTTATCTGTCAGCCCTTTAAATCACAGAAAGATCAGCCATTTTCTAAAGAATAAGGGAAACATGCTTTTTCCTTCGTTTAAGGAAAGACAATTAACCAAGATACTTCTTGGCCACCTAATATATAAAGGAAGACACAAAGAGATGTGAAACTCACAATACATGATCCTGGAGTTTAGGAGACAACATAGCTACTTTGTGTTACTACGATGGATGCTTTAGAAGTCCACACTTACTTTTTTTTTTTTTTTTTTTTTTTTTTTTTTGAGACAGATTCTCACTGTGTTACTTAGGCTGGAGTGCAGTGGTGCAATCTTAGCTCACTGCAACCTCCACCTCCTGGGTTCAAGTGGTTCTCCTGCCTCAGCCTCCCAAGTAGCTGGGACTACAGTTATGTGCCACCAAACCCAGCTAATTTTTGTGTTTTTAGTAGAGATGGGGTTTCACCATATCGGTCAGGCTGGTCTAGAACTCCTGACCTCATGATCTGCCTGCCTTGGCCTCCCAAAAGTGCTGGGATTACAGGCATGAGACACTGCACCTGGCCCATCCTTATTCTTGTTTGTCTGTTTGTTTTGAGACAGAATTTCACTATTGTCGCCCAGGCTGGAGTGCAATGGCACGATCTCGGCTCACTGCAGCCTCCACCTCCAATGTTCAAGCGATTCTCTTGCCTCAGCCTCCCAAGTAGCTGGAACTACAGGTACATGCCACCACTCCCAGCTAATTTTTATATTTTTAGTAGACACAAGGTTTCACCATGTTGGCCAGGCAGTCTTGAACTCCTGACCACAGGTGATCCACCCCCTTGGCCTCCCACAGTGCAGGGATTACAGGCGTGAGCCACCACACCAGGCCCCCTTATTCTTAATCTCCACAATCAAACCACAAATTATGCATTACTATTTTGAGTTTACAAATGAGGAAACAGGCTCACCGAGGCTAAGTAACTTGATCAGGAGTACAAGATTGAAGTGCCAAAGCTACGATGCTAAGTCTGTCACCAAAGCATGTACACCTTACACTTTCTCTTATCCCAGTGGTTCTCAATGAGAGGAAAACTGGCAAAGTTCAGAGACATTTTTGATTGCCACAACCAGGGATGGTGATAGCTGATACTGGCATCTGAAGGGTAGATGCTAGGGACGCTGCTAAACATCCTACAATGCACAGGAAAGTCTCCCACAATTAAAATTATCTTGTCTGAAGTGTCAGTAGAGCTAGGGTTGACATGTGGCCTACAAGTAGTTATGGGACCAAATGTGAGCTGAAGGTATTTCAAGGAGGGAAGGCATATCCCCCTCTTAACTGGGTACTGTGAGAAGCCTTTGTCACAATGGTGGGATTCTGGCTGAGTCTTAAAAATGTGGGTAGACAAGGATGGCATTTCTGGCAGCCTAGGACAAAAGAAACTATCAAAGACGTGGAGATAAAAAATGGCAAGGTGCCATTTAGGGGTCAAGATGATTACCATTAAGTACTTTCTGTAACTACCTACAAAATAAAATCAGTAAACATTTACGAATAAAAATTCTGCTAAATCTGCATATTATAAATGTTTGGGACATCTTTGAATACTCACAAAAAATGTAAGCTGGTAGATTCCAGAGGGAAATAGGGTACCTGAGGGACATCACTTTTTGTCTGCAAGGGGAAATACAGGCTGATACCAGATGACATTAGATCTTAAACAGGTTCCCAGAAAGAAAAGTGACTTAACTTCTACCGGACACAGGCCCAGTGCAATTCCAAACTTACTACAGGCTCATAATAAGTTTATTACATAAAACTCATTATATAACAGCCAAAATGGTAAATCCATGAGCTCTGAAGCCAGACTATCTGGGTTTGAATTCCTGCTCCACCACTCAGCACTTTTTAAGCGACTTCCTAACTAGGGGCAAGTTACTTAACCTCTCTGGACGTCTGTTTCCACTTGATGAAATCAGGAAAGTAATAACATCCATTTCACAAGGTTACTGTGAATCACAGGGTTACTGTGAGGAACTCAACTATGCAAAGTACTCAAATTATACTTGGCACATAGTGAGCACCGAATTAACTATTTGCTACTACTAGCAGTACTATCTCTCATTACAGCTTTACAATAAACTATTGAGGAAGGTACCATTTTTGTTTTTTTGTTTTTAAAGAGACAGTCTTGTTCTGTCACACAGGCTAGAGTGCAGTGGCACCATCACGGCTCACTGCAGCCTTGACCACTTGGGCTCAAGTGATCCTCCGACCTCAGCCTCCCAAGTAGCTGGGACCACAGGTGCATACCACCATACCCGGCTAATTTTTAAATTTTGTTTTGTAGAGACAGGGTCTTGCAATGTTGCCCAGGTTGGTCTTGAACTCCTGGTCTCAAGCAATCCTCCCACTTCAACCTTCCAAAGTGCTGGGATTACAGGGATGAGCCACCACGCCTGGCTGGTATCATTATTTTTACCACTTTTATTGATGATGAAATTGTGGTTTGCAGAGGTTAGGTAACTTGGCCAAAGCCCTTTGGTGAAATTAGAGTCTATTTGATTCCAAACCCAAGCTCTTAATAACTCCATATATTGCTTCATGAAGGCCAAGAACATAAAGCTTTAGCAACCAGGCAATGGGAAGCCATTAAAGGATTCTAAATGGGAATATGAGTCATTAAAGCAAGGTTTTACTTGCAATAGAAAGGAGAATAAACCATAACAGGGACCAGGAATTGGACGGGCTGTATGCACAGAGAGCCAAGAGAAGCCTGTGAAAAGGTACTGGCTGGAGGTGGTAAGGCCCTGAACTAAGGAGGACAGCAAACGAAATACAAAGAACATCAAGAGAAAAACACATGGCAAAGGAGAGCTCAACAGGTGGGCTCCTGGGGAAGCACAGCAAGTGATAGAGAAAGGGAATGACTGGAACCTGCTCAGCTATCCCTGACTCTTAAGAAGAAGGTCTATAGTGAAAGCATACTAAGAAAATACTAAGAAAATTGGTCTGCTCTGGCTTGTTCTGGGAAATGATGTAACTGTGTCAGTCTGCAATAGAAAATCTTCCTAGTACCACCCAGGAGAAAGAAACACTGAAAACACAGGCGGAATCAAAGGGGGTGAAGGGAAACCTCAGGTAAGCAGATTATTAACTGGGATATGTAATTTCTTGAACAACTTACTACACTGAAAGTTCTGCGTAAGCTTAGGGGAAAAAAAATCCAGATTCCATGATAATATTTTTCTTAAATAAAGATGGATTCACACACAAAAAACCAAAACCAAACCAAATCCCATTAATACTGCATATAAGAACAAAGTGCAGACCACATTACAGGATCAAATTTTCAGCATGAATTTTTCTGAACTAAAGAAATAATACAGGAGCTCTTTCTAAATTTCCACAAAAAACAGGGTACATGAATTTCAGTGAGGATAACACATGCATTGGCCAGGTGTGGTATAATCCTAGCAACTTTGGGAGGCTGAGGTGGGAAGACTGCTTGAGTCCAGGAGTGGCCTCAAGAGACCAGCCTGAGCAATACAATGAGATCCCATCTCTACAAAAAAAATTAAAATTAGCTGGCATGGTGGTGCATGCCTGCAGTCCCAGCTACTAGGGAGGCTGAGGTGGGAGGATCACTTGAGCCCAAGAGGCCGAGGCTGCAGTGAGCTGTGATTGACCACTGCACTCCAGCTGGGTAACAGAGCAAGACCCTGTCTCGAAAAACAAAAACAAAATGAAGAACACACGTTAACTTATTTAATCTTCGGTTCATTCAACAAAGATGCACTGAGGTTCCACTGAACCTCAGATTTTCGTCTTTCAACTTACAGACTCTTTCAACTTGCTAAGGCTAGATTTTGTTTTTCTTCTCTGGAATATAAAATAAACATCAATGGCTTATCTGTGAATTCACCATTTTTGTTTTTTTGAGATGGAGTGTTGCTCTGTTGCCCAGGCTGGAGTGCAGTAGCATGATCTCGGCTCACTGCAACCTCCACCTCCCAGGTTCAAGCAATTCTCCTGCCTCAGCCTGCCGAGTAGCTGGGATTACAGGTGCGTGCCACCATGCCTGGCTAATTTTTCTGTTTTCAGTAGAGACGGAGTTTCACCATACTGGCCAGGACGCCATGATTCGCCCGCCTCAGCCTCCCAAAGTGCTGGGATTACAGGTGTGAGCCACCGCGTCTGGACAAATTCACCTTCTTACACACTAAGCCTAAAGGGTGGTGGTGTGGTCAGTCACTTAAGGCAACAGCAGGCCCCTCTGAAAGCACGAGGTTCTGGGAAATGATGCAGCCTGGGGGAAATACATGCAGGCAGCTATTTCTGAAAGTATTCAGTATTTGCTAGAATATGTAATTCCTTTAATATTTTCAAGATTTATTAAAAATAATTAGGAGATTCTTCCCAAGTTTTATTTGTTTGTTTTTTTTTTTTTTTGAGACGGAGTCTCGCTCTGTCGCCCAGGCTGGAGTGCAGTGGCGCGATCTCTGCTCACTGCAAGCTCCGCCTCCTGGGTTTACGCCATTCTCCTGCCTCAGCCTCCTGAGTAGCTGGGACTACAGGCGCCCGCCACCGCGCCCGGCTAATTTTTTGTATTTTTAGTAGAGACGGGGTTTCACCGTGGTCTCGATCTCCTGACCTTGTGATCCACCCGCCTCGGCCTCCCAAAGTGCTGGGATTACAGGCGTGAGCCACCGCGCCCGGCCCCCAAGTTTTAACAATATAGTTTTGTTTTGTTTGTTTGTTTTTTAAAAGAGTTTAGAGTTGCTGCTAAATGTTACAAATAATACAGTAGTCTTATCTGGGGATCAAATAATTCCAGTTAACATACTAATTTCTACCCTCACCACATAACCTCTTCTACATTAAAGTTGTTCATTTGAGATATTAGCCTGTCGAAATAATGAATAAAAATGCTACTATTTGAAAGCTAAGGGCAAACAGATTCAGTACTAAACAAAAGTTAGCCACAAATCTAGGCCCACATGTAAACCTAGCATAATACTACATAGAAGCACCTCAATCCAACTGACATAGAAGACACTGTAGTGAACTTTTCTCTCTCTAGCCCTCTTCTCAAGTAACATCGGTAGTGTTACAGAATAAGCTGCCAATTTTCCGTACAAGGCTGGGCACAGTGGTTCATGCCTGTAATCCCAGCACTTAGGAAGGCAGAGGCAGGCAGACTGCCTGAGCTCAGGAGTTTGAGACCACCCTGGGCAACATGGTGAAACCCTGTCTCTACTAAAACTATAAAAATTAGCTGGGCGTGCTGGCAGGCACCTATAGCCCCAGCTACTCAGGAGGCTGCAGTGAGCTGAGATCGCACCGCTGCACTCCAGGCTGGGTGACAGAGCAAGACTCCATCTCCAAAAAAAAAAAAAAAAAAAAAAAAAAAAGTCCGTACAAAAGGAAAAAGTGAAGAGATGAACATACAGGCAGCCTAAACAAAGTTATCTGTATACAAATTCAACAGAAATATCAAAGATGCTTTTACTACACAAATTTAAACTTCAAAATTTTTATGGGCGGCCGGGCGCGGTGGCTCACGCCTGTAATCCCAGCACTTGGGGAGGCCGAGGCGGGCAAATCACAAGGTCAGGAGATCGAGACCATGGTGAAACCCCGTCTCTACTAAAAATAGAAAAAATTAGCCGGGCGCAGTGGCGGGCGCCTGTAGTCCCAGCTGCTCGGGAGGCTGAGGCAGGAGAATGGCGTGAACCCGGGAGGCGGAGCTTGCAGTGAGCCGAGATTGCGCCACTGCACTCCAGCCTGGGCGACAGAGCAAGACTCCGTCTCAAAAAAAAAAAAAAAAAAAAAAAATTTTTATGGGCAATAAGTAGAATACATACTGATTCCATGCAGAAAACTGGAATGGGCAAACACTGCTAATTAGGAGGAATTCTTCCAACCATGCATACTTTCATTCTACAGATGTTTACTAGAGCATCATCTCTAAGCCTGACCCTACTTGAGGGTTTTCTTCTGGTAGGGCAACTGAACAAAACACACATCTAATACAGTTATTTCTACATGAGTTAAACATTTCCATTTTTTCCACAGCTTTACTGAGGTACAACTGACAATAAAAACTGAATATATTAGTAGTGTACATGTCTTGAAATATGTGTACACTGTGAAATTACCACAAACAGCTAATTAACCTAATCCAGTATGACAATAATATAGACTCTGTGTGTGTGTACATGATGAGAACATTCAAGATCTACTCTGTTAACAAATTCCAAGTATACAATACAGTAATGTTAACTATAGTCATCATGCTATTAGATCCCCAGAATTTAACCACTTTATAACTGAAAGTTTGTACACAACTCTTCAATTATCTATTACTCACTCTCTATCCAAGGATACTTAGTAAATAAACCCAGTAAGTTATTTCTTCTAAATTACTTCCTAATGAACTAAGTGGGATTCTTTTAGTAAAGATATTGAACAAAAACAACTTGATTGTACCATGTCACATACCTTAAAAAAAAAAAATGACATGCAAAAACGTATTCCTGACAATTACATATTGCTCCCTTCACAACAAAAAATGTCATTAAATACTGACTTAATAACAGTTCGAAATGTTATGCAGATATATATGTAATACATATATTACATATATATTATGCACTGATACATATGTAATATATATACATATTCGTAAACAGCAATCATGTTGAAAGCCTAGCCAATAAGGTACTAGGGCCTAGGGGCTGCGTCAAAAGCCTCACCTGTCGAATGATACTCTTCACACAACGTACTGGGAGGCCTTGATAGTTGGATTTGATGATCCACTTGAGGAGATGGTGGCCAAGCACTTCGAAGACCATACAGACATCTGGGACACAGTTAAGGATTGTTTGTGGATGCACTGCCTGGAGTGAGGCAGTTACCGAAAGCAGCATCATTGTGTCACTTGCAAAGCACTTACTACTCTATAAAATACAACATCAACACTATCAATAATACCAAAAGTGAGCAAACGTTGTGTCTCACTTAAATAACAAGCACTGACATTACTAAGCACAGTGGTTTCCCAGTATCTCAGGGAACTGGTTCCAGGACTGCTCTCGAATACCAAAATCCACACATGCTCGTCTCTTCAGGAAACTGGTGTAGTATACATATAACCTATTCACATCCTTCCATATACTTTATTTTTATTTTTTTTGAGACGGACTCTCGCTCTGTCACACAGGAGCGCAGTGGCACGATCTCAGCTCACTGCAAGCTCTGCCTCCTGGGTTCACGCCATTCTCCTGCCTGAGTCTCCCAAGTATCTGAAACTACAGGTGCCCGCCACGACGCTCAGCTAATTTTTTGTAATTTTAGTAGAGACGGGGTTTCACTATGTTAGCCAGGATGGTCTCAATCTCCTGACTTCATGATCCGCCCGACTTGGGTTCCGAAAGTGCTGGGATTACAGGCGTGAGCCACCGCGCCCGGCCCATATACTTTAAATCATGTCTAGATTACTTATAATACCTAATACAATGTATATGCTCTGTAAATAGTTGTTATACTCTATTTCTTAATTTCTATTACTTTTTACTGGTGTTTCCCAAATGTTTTTCATCCAAGGTTTATTAAATCTATGAATGGGGAACCCGCAGATACAAAGGGCTAAGTGTACTTACTCTGTGTCATGTATTATTTCACATGTACTCCAAACAACCTTAGGCAATAATGTAATTAACCCCACTGTAGGCATGAGGACATGGCACTTTCTAGGTGTAGAATGCACTTAGAAAGTGCCAGGTGGCTGAGCCACACTACTGAAGCCTATACTGAGCTGCACTCTCACCCATCTCAGCACACTTCCTGGAAATCGGCCTAATGAAACAGGCAAAACTGAAACCTCCTAGGAACTGACATGAAACAAATACAGAGCTTCAGTATCTTAAGTGTCCTCACTGCCTGCCTAAATTTCTACTTGATAAGCTACTTAAAACAAATTATAAAATAAAAATTTAGTAAACACAGTTAAGACCTATTTAATCTTTTCCTTTAATAATACCTTACATTATACAACTAGATCAATTTTAATACTATAGGCAGGTGTTAAGAATGTATGATCACCATTTAAGACATGGTATTAAGACTTAATCTATAATAACAACATCTCAGGAATCTGGATTTTCTTTTCTTAAAAAGACAAGGTCTCATTATGCTGCACTGGCTGGACTAGAACTCCTGGGCTAAAGGTATTCTCTTGCCTTAGCTTCCCAAGTAGTCAGTACTACAGGTGAAAACCACCATGCCCAGCTTATTTTTTTTGAGACACAGTCGCGTTCTGTCACCCAGGCTGGAGTGCAGTGGCGCAATCTCAGCTCACTGCAACTTCTACCTCCCGGGTTCAAGTGATTCTCCTACCTCGGCCTCCCGAATAGCTGGGATTACAGGCGTGTGCCACCATGCCTGGCTGATTTTTCTAGTTTTAGTAGAAACAGGGTTTCAACATGTTGGCCAGGCTGGTCTCAAACTCCTGACCTCAAGTGATCTGCCCACCTTGGCCTCCCAAAGTGCTGGGATTACAGGCATGAGCCACCACACTTGGCCCCAGCTTAATTTTTTTAAAAAACAGGTATTTCAGCCTTCACAACTATGACATCTCCAATTTCATTATATATTCATATAATTTATACAGGAAGATTTCAAATGGCTCTGAAACCTTTTGAGAACATTTTGTTCATCCCTGGAGTCTTACAGTTGACTTTAGAATCAAAAAAGTAGTTGATTTGATCAACTATAATAACTGAATATGCTACATTAAAACAGTATTATTTTAAATATTTTTAGTGAAAAAGAGAAAAATCTCTCTATCCTGTTGAAGAATGTAAGCGCTACAGATTTATGCGCAGATAATCTAAAGCCAGAAGTTTCTTACTATTTCCCAGGATCATTACAAAAATGGCAGATTAGTTAAGGACTAAATTTAGCAGCAGGCATAGGGCGAGGCCCAGGATATCCAAAACATAATCTAAGTCTTCTCAAAGCACTGGCACATCTGGACTATGATGATTACTTAGCATTTTGCTTCAGAGTAAAAATACCCACTAGAATGTATATTTCAAAAACCTCTATTTACCCACGAATTAAGTAGTTTCTCCAAAGAAATGTTCTGTTAGCTGTCCCACAAACGACCCTGCAGGTTGGACACGAAAGAAGTGACTGCTCTGCCACTATCTACTTACCGATTTATCTATCTAAAGGGAAAAATATACTCAGGAGTTAGCAGAAATTAACTGGAGAAAAAGAATGAGGTAACATTAGCAGCCACTGGTACGTCCTAGTATACTAAAGATGAATTTCTAAAAGAAATATGAGGGATTTTCAAAAAGTTTATGGAAAATGTGTATTTTGAAAACACTATGCATAGATTTCAAAAAATTTTTTGCACCAAAATAAACTCATACTAGTTTGTTAACATATCTGAACAGGATCTAGTTTGAGGCACTCACAAGATAACATACCAGTTTGAAAAAAGCCTCTACCAGAGCAACATGAATTCTAAAATCGAAGCAATAACAAACATCAAAGTTATGATGAAGCTTGGGTGAAATCACTGATGCTTTATGGTAAGTTTAAGGGGACAATATCCCAAAGAAATCGGCAGTTTTCAAGTCAATAACCCGTTTTAAGAAGGGATGAGATAATGTTGAAGATGAAGCCTGCAGTGGCAGACCATTTGCATCAATTTGTGTGGAAAAAGTTTGCAGCTGGGCGTGGTGACTCACACCCGTAATCCCAGCACTTTGGGAGGCTGAGGCGGGCAGATCACCTGAGGTCGGGAATTTGAGACCAGCCTGACCAACATGGAGAAATCCTGTCTCTAAAAAAAATAAAAATAAAAATATAAAATTAGCCAGGTGTAGTGGCACATGCCTGTAATCCCAGCTACTCGGGAGGCTGAGGCAGGAGAATCTCTTGAACCTAGGAGGTGGAGGTTGTGGTGAGCCAAGATTGCACCATTTCACTCCAGCCTGGGCAACAAGAGCAAAATTTCACCTCCCGAAAAAAAAAGTCTGCACCCTAATTGAAAAGGACAGATGACAGAGCAAACAACAGCCAACACCACAGACATCATGACTGGTTCAACTTACACAATTCTAATTGAAAATTGAAGTTGAGCAAACTTTCCACTCAATGGATGCCAAAACCACTGTTCCCAGATCAAGACAAGAGCAGAGCTTTCAATGGAAATTTTAAACAGGTAGGATCAAGATCCTGAAGCATTTCTTCAAAGGACTGTAACAGGACATAAAACATGGTTCTACAGTATGATCCTGAAGACAAAGCACAATCAAAGCAATGACTACCAGGAGGTGGCAGTGGTCCAGTCAAAGCACAAGTGGACTAGTGAAGAGGAAAGGACACTGCAATGGTTTTTTGGTATGCTGAGGCATGTTGCTTGTTGACTTTATGGAGAACCAAAGAACAATAACACCTGCTTATTAAGAGAGTTTTTTGAGAATGTCAGCGAATGCTTTAGCAGGAAAGTACCTGAGAAAACTTCTACTGGGAGTCCTTCTCCACCATGTAAATGTTCCTGTTCATTCCTCTCATCAAATGAGAGCAATTTTGTTAGAGTTTCAGTGGAAACTCATTAGAAATCCACCTTATAATCCTTATTTGGCTACTCCTAATTTTTGTTTCCTAATCTTAAAAAGGGCACCCATTTTTCCTCACTTAATAATGTAAAAAAGATTGCACTGACATGGTTAAATTCCTAAGACCCCTGGTTCTTTGAGGAGCAACTAAATGGCTGGTATCATCATATACAAAAGTGTCTTGAACTTGATGAAACTTATGTGAGAAATAAAGTTTATGTTCTTTATTTTTATCTTTTAATCTAGTTTTTCTATGAACATGGTGACATTCCCTCGTATAAAAACCTTCTCAAATACATGGAGTGAAGGAAATGCTTCCCTAGTTGATCATGACTTAGTAGATGCATAAACTGGATGTCATTCTGGAGTTTAAATCTGGGAAAAAGCCTTATCCTTAGGCTTCTGACATTTGTGAAAGTAAAATATCAAAATGGTGGATCTGTTCCAAACATGATATAAAGAGCAAAAAATCTGAGAGAAGCCAGAAGACCCCAGCTATTGACACAACCTAGCACCCATCAGTCACATGCCTCTGAGTAAGTGGTCCAATTTTCTTGAACCTTGGAAAATGAAAGTACTGCCTACCCCAGGCACACAAAGGGCTATCTCAGAGGATCCAACACCCATATGCAGAAAAAGTATTCAGGAAACTGAAGGCATTATCTCTTCCCTTCATTTTTGCTTTCTTCTCTGAGCTACAGGTTTTGGGATACTTTGCTCTCTGTCACTTCCCCCTGGAGCTACCCTTTGCCAACTCCTCAGATAGAGGAAGGATAACATGCCAACCCTTTCTACAATCCTAATTCACTTCCTCCTGAGTCCCCATCAAAACCAACAAGCACCCACATAACTTAGTAGCATGGTCAAAACTGATATTCTCAAAAAAGAAAGAAAAGTCAAGAGACACCTTCGCTTGTCTTCTTCCTAGACACACTTCCAAAGACAACTAGTATTAGTGACAGGTGAAGCCAGCTGGACTTCCTGGGTCGAGTGGAGACTTGGAGAACTTTTCTGTCTAGCTATTGGACTGTAAATGCACCAATCAGTGCTCTGTGTCTAGCTAAAGGATTGTAAATGCACCAGTCAGCACTCTGTAAAAACGCACCAATCAGTGCTCTGTGTCTAGCTAAAGGATTGTAAATGTACCAATCAGCACTCTGTAAAAATGCACGAATCAGTGCTCTGTGTCTAAAGGATTGTAAACACACCAATCAGCAATCTGTAAAAACACACCAATCAGCACTCCGTGTCTAGCTAAAGGATTGTAAACACACCAATCAGCACTCTGTACAATGGACCAATTGGCGCTCTGTAAAATGGACCAACCAGGAGAACATCGGTGGGGACAAATGAGGGAATAAAAGCTGGCCACCCAAACCAGCAGCGACAACCCGCTCAAGTCCCCTTCCACGTTGTGGAAGCTTTGTTCTTTTGCTCTTCATAATAAAATCTTGTTGCTGCCCACTCTTTGGGTCTGCACCAACTTTAACAGCTGTAACACTCACGGCGAGGGTCTGCAGCTTCATTCCTGAAGTCAGCAAGACCACAAACCCACCAGGAGGAACAAACAACTCTGGATGCGCCACCTTTAAGAGTTGTAACACTCACTGCGAGGTCCGCAGCTTCATTCTTGAAGTCAGTGAGACCAAGAACCCACCAGAAGGGAAGGGACACATTAGGAATAAGGCCATCCTTTTTAAAACACATGAGAAACAACTAAACTTATAGCTGACCAAGAAACACTTTCCTCTATTTAGAGTCACTAACTTCTGTCAGGATAATTCAAATACTCTGTGTATCATATTCTAACAAGAAAGATAAAAATGTAAATTGAACAAATTAATCTTAAACTGAACAACTAAAGTAAGTGAATACAGACTTAGGAGTAAACAATATTGTTAAAAATGATTCAAATATGTCTTTAAAAATTCATTTTTGCAATACCAAGGAAATCTGAATGAAGAAGTCTCCAATACCAAGGATACCTGATGCGGTATCAAGAAATTGTTAATGTCTTTGGTGAGTTTTATGGTTATGTTTAAAGGTTCATATTTTTTCAAAGATTCACAAAGACACTCGTAGAAGTAAAAGGACATGACTTCTAGGATTTGCTCTACAATAATTCAGCAAAAAAAGACAGATGGATCAATTATGGCCAGACCAGGACAATTATTAAACTTGAGGGACAAATTTACAACCATTTACTGCAGTATACTCTCTCTTTCATATAGGTTTGAAATTTCTCCCAATAAGTTTGTAAAGAAAAACAATAAAGGTATTTTCTATCAAGCACTGGCTTATCTCAGATATATCAAGGAGTATAGAAAATGCATCATTTGCCGGGCATGGTGGCTCAAGCCTGTAATCCCAGCACTTTGGGAGGCCAAGACGGGCGGATCACGAGATCAGGAGATCGAGACCATCCTGGCTAACACGGTGAAACCCCGTCTCTACTAAAAAATACAAAAAACTAGCCGGGCGAGGTGGCGGCGCCTATAGTCCCAGCTACTCGGGAGGCTGAGGCAGGAGAATGGCGGGAACCTGGGAGGCGGAGCTTGCAGTGAGCTGAGATCTGGCCACTGCACTCCAGCCTGGGCGACAGAGCGAGACTCCGTCTCAAAAAAAAAAAAAAAAGAAAATGCATCATTTTACCTTTCCTAAACTTTTGCAATATAGATAACTGGGAATAAAATAAAGAAAACCAAAATGTTTCCATATTCACCTGACAGAAAGATGAGCCTCTGGGGACAATTACTTGAAAGGCTCAGTTGTATAATTCTGGAAACAGAATGTGGCAACTACTAGTACTATTCAGAACTAAGAGCAGTCAAGTGCTATCCTGGGATGTGGACATTTACAGAGCACTTTTCCTTTTATCTTAACCAATGCTCCATTCTCACATGGTGCTTTGCAGCCACTGGGGCACACACAAATTGTCCTTGCGCACAGGTTTTCGAAAGTTTAAAACACAAAGAAGTGTTGCTGATGTATGCTTTTATTTACCACTACAAAAAAACTTTACCACAATTAACAGGAAAAGATCATTAATTCCACACCAAAATTAAGTCAAGTTGTTGTGTTAAAAGTAAGTTTCTAAGATGCTACTATACCAAATACCCGAAAAGCCATGCAAACCATCCTAGGTGGACCACTTTATAATACTTGACAGCGTTCCTAGAGAGTTTATGTTGAAGGTGATACAGCAGAAAACAGAGATTATAGGAGCTTGAAATGTTTTCATTTGTTAAAAGGTAAAAATATAAATAAATCAGGAAGTAAAGGATACGTATCCCATTCATGCCTGAAATCTTGAAGTCGTCAATGAGCTGGACCACCATGTCTTTGTTTGGGTCACTGGGATCACTTTCTCGAACCTATGCCAAGAAAAAGGAATGCAAGAACACAGAGTTTAAGACAAAGCACGTTTTCCCATTATAACAGCAATACTGTTTAAATACAAGTGTGTTTTAAAATAAAAAATCATCACAAAGTTATAAAGAATAAACTTGATTTATTTTCATTTTTATTTTTTATTTTGAGACAGAGTCTTGCTCTATAGCCCAGTCTGGAGTGCAGTGGTACGATCTCAGCTCACTGCAACCTCTGCCTCCCAAGTTCAAGTGATACCCATGCCTCAGCCACCCAAGCAGCTGAGATTACAGACGCCCACCACCATGCCTGGCTATTTTTTTGTATTTTTAGTAGAGACGGGGTTTCACCATGTTTGCCAGGCTCGTCTTGAACTCTTGACCTCAAGTGATCTGCTCACCTTGGCCTCCCAAAGTGCTGAGATTATAGGCATGAGCCACCATGCCCAGCCAAACTTGACTTTAATTTAGTATTACCCAGAAAAACCTTTCTGTAAAATTTTTAAGTCATTAAATTTTCTTATATCATTCACATTTTTGAAGTACTTACACATTTGAGCAATTTTATTTCATCCAAGGCTGTCTCCGTATAATGCTGGGCACTTTTTACAACTTTCATTGCAACAAATCTTTTCCCCCTTTAAAAAAAAAAAAAAAAAAGTATTTATATTATCAGTGAAAGAAATCATTAGTATTCAGGTTGAGCATCCGTAATTGGAAAATGTAAAATCCAAAATGCCCCAAAACCTAAAATATTATGAGTGTGTCGACATGACGCCACAGTGTAAAATTCCAACTCTGACTGCAATCAAAACTCAGTAAAAGCTTTGTATGTTGCACAAGATTATTTAAAATGTTGTATAAAACTGCCTTCAGGCTATGTATATACGGTGTATATGAAATACAATGAATTTTGTGTTTAGATCTGGGTCACATCTCTAAGGTCATTGTGTATATACACAAATATTCCAAAATCCAAAACACTTCTGGTCTCAAAGCATTTCAGATAAGGGATATTCAACTTGTATGAGATCTATCCAATAAACAAAAACATAAGCTTTCCTTTAAAATAGTACTTTTCAAATGGTGGGGCCACATTAAATAGTTGTATGGGTCAAGACAGTCTCTTTTATGCTTTGTTGTTTTGTTTTTTCCCTAATTAAAACAAGACTAGAAAAATACCAGAATTATCACAAATATTACTCACCAACCTAATAGTGAAAACCACTCTCCTCTAACACTTTTGTTTCAGAACACACACACGTACGCACAAAATACATGTGTGTATATGCGGAGTAGCAATGAAGCTTCTTACTATGTGTCATGGCTTTGAAAAGTTAGAAATGACTGATTTGAAAAGCCTATACACTGAAAAGCCTATACTATACATTATGTTTGTCTGATATGGATGAATTACTAGAAAAATAATATAATCCCAATGTAAAACAATTTCAGTGAATTAACTTTGAAATAAAGCTGGAAGCAAGTAATATTTTAAGATTTCAAATGAACTTCAAACTAAGGCAGTGGGGCAGAAAGGAATCTAGCCAGCTGAGGCAGGCCTGTGCTAAGCACTTCACATACCTCAACAAAGCAGTGGTGACCCTCAGCCATACCTTCTTAGAACACATATGTTGAACTACTCCAGGAAACAAATGCACAAATGACAAAGAACACTTACTGCATATCCCAGCACAGCCAGACAGTAGAGAAGTGCCCCCATCCAAGCTTTCTAATAACATGATACCGGCCATTGAAGAGGTCTCCAATTTTCACTGGATGATAGCCACCTTAAAAAGAAAGAAAAAAATTCAAAATACTGGAAAAGTAGTAAAAACATTTCATCTCTTTTGTCAATTCTTGATATCATTAAAGAAAGCTCTACATAACACACGCAGACTAAAACACGTTTACTAATACATTTTTTTCAGGAATATCTTTCAACAAGAAAAAGTGTTGGCTTTTCTTGTTGGAAAAGGTGGCTCACACCTGTAATCTCAGCACTTTGGGAGGCTGAGGCAGGTGGATGACTTCAGGTCAGGAGTTCAAGACTAGCCTGGCCAACATGGTGAAACCCGGTCTCTAGTAAAAATACAAAAATCAGCGGGACATGGTGGCGAGCACCTGTAGTCCCAGCTACTTAGGAGGCTGAGGGGAGAGAATCACTTGAACCTGGGAGGTGGAGGCTGCAATGAGCCTGAGCGAAAAGTGTCCAACTGCAATCCAGCCTGAGCAAGAAGTGTTCTATCGATTCCTATTAGACTTCTTGTTTTAATTTAAGGAGGCAATGAACCATCCAGCACACCGTAACAATAACTTGAGGTTCCCTATTTACTTATTTTACTTATTTATTTTTAAGACAGGGTCTCACTCTGCTGTCTAGACTGGAGTACAATGGCAAGATCTCAGCTCACTGCAACCTCTGATTCCCAGGCTCAAGAGGTCCTCCCACCTCAGCCTCCCAAGTAGCTGGAACTACAGGCACACACCACCATGCCCAGATAATTGTTGTACTTTTTGTAGAGACAGGGTTTCACGACATTACCCAGGCTGGTCTTGAACTCCTAGGCTCAAGCAATCCGTAAGTCTCCCCTCCCAAAATGCTGGGATCATAGGCATGAGCCACCACGCTTGGCCAAGGTTCTGTATTTCAACCTAGGTGTGTACGTTATGCACACACCAGCTCTTGGTTTTTAAAGACTTTTTTCTCCTAAACAAGTTAAATTCAAATCTTTTTGGATATGTACAAGAAAACTGACAAAAATAAACAATCTTTACTCTGTATAATTCTGCATGCATCAATAGTTTATTCGTAACTAACTAGAAACTGTACAATGCATGTCTTAATTTATGTTCTAATAAGGCTTGTTCCTCTCATCACTATTCTGCCAACTTCTAACTCCTTCCTGGAAACATTCCTTACAAATGAAGAAATGAGGCGGGGCACAGTGGCTCATGCCTGTAATCCCAGCACTTTGGGAGGCCAAGGTGGGCAGATCACCTGAGGTCTGGAGTTCGAGAGACCAGCCTGGCCAAGATGGTGAAACCCCGTCTCTATTAAAAATACAAAAAATTAGTCAGATGTGGTGGCAAACGCCTGTAATCTCAGCTACTCGGAAGGCCGATGAAGAAGAATTGCTTGAACCCAGAAAGCAGAGGTTGCAGTGAGCCAAGATTGCACCATTGCACTCCAGCCTGGGCGACAGAGTGAGACTTCACCTCAACAAAAAAAAAAAAAAAAGAAAGAAAGAAGAAGAAGAAAGAAAGGAAAGGAAGAAATCAGTTATAGAGGGACAGAGGACACCCTATTAAGGTAGATTCTTGAGGGGAAGTAGGGTGCCTCACTGATATCTGGCACGGGAAGTTCTTTGCTTTCCATTTTTAAGCAAAATAAGCAAGCTACAAACTAGCGCAGATAATATGGTATACTTTTTGTGAAATACAGAGGATAAGATTTTAGCAATGGACATTCCTAGGTATAAAATTACTCTTACTCTCTTTATATTTTATTCTTTTTAGCTATGCTTTTTCAATTTCTTCAATTTTTCTAAAACAATATTTTACTACTTTTTTACATTGGAAACAGATTTTTAATTCTTTTAACGTTTGCTTTTTAATTGTAAAGACATCTATTTCTCTTTTAATCTGCAGAATTCTTACAAATTACTCAGTAAAGATGTGGATGGCTTGTGCCTCGTCTTAAGAGGTCTAAAGCAGGTGTAGGAAGTATCTAACCAGATCCTTCAATATATTCCCAGGGGGCTCTCAATAACACGTCAAGAATATATTTATGAATATTTAAATTGTGTTGGATTATTCCTATGTGAAGCAGGAATGTGACCAGCTACTGAGTTCCTGAGATTCTCACCCTTCTATTGCCTTTGCACTTGCTTTTCCTGGATTTGAATCTCAAGGTATATGACAACATTTTGGCTAAATATATGAACTAAATGATAGTGAATTAGGAATAAAATGTATTATTAAATGTCTTACTACTTAGAAGATTAAACTAAAATTAATTAAAAAGATGAGCTCTGAGTTTATAATACAGTTATTTATTTATTTATATTTTTTGACAACTGAGTTTTGCTCCATCACCCAGGCTAGAGTTCATTGGCCATCTTGGCGCACTGCAACCTCTGTCTCCTGGGTTCAAGCCATTCTCCTGCCTCAGTCTCCCGTGTAGCTGGAATTACAGGCTTGCACCACCACACCTGGCTAATTTTTGTGTTTTCAGCAGAGTTAGGGTTTTGCCATGCTGACCAGGCTAATCTGTAACTCCTGACCTCAGGTGATCCACCCACCTTGGCCTCCCAAAGTGCTGGGATTACAGGCATAAGCCACCGCGCCCAGCCTACAATACAGTTTTGAAACCATTAAAATTAACATTCAAAGCAGGAAATGAAACTGTTTATCCGGTATGAATTAGGAACACTGTGCTAGGCACTTTATTTTCAAAACCATGTTCCATGAAACAAAAATAAACTATAATATACTGCAGGTGTTCGATAGGGGATCAGGGCAGTGGGAAGGAAGAAGGGAGAAGTTCTGTTAGAGAAACGCAGTGTTGAACAAAGAAAACCAGATTTCTTGACCATAGGCCTAATGTTTTAATACAGAGTGAGAACCTTTAAGAGAACAGAAAATGCTGCGTATTCCTGACATATGTGTTCATGGAATTATTTCTTCAGAGACCTAGTTGCATTTTATAACACAAGTATTTAGGAAAGACTGATCTATCATAATTCTTGAAACCACTCTACAAAGTAGATGGTATTATTTTTACACTGCTACAGAGAACACCAAGTATCACAGATTATGAAGTACTAGGTTCAGGGCTAGAAACTAGGTCTGACTCCAAAACCCATGTTTTGTCAACTAGTAAGAAATACACTCCAATTTTAATAACTAGAGGACTGCTTCCTGGTCTTAGTACACAGAAAACATGGGATGTCTTAATTAAAATCTATATACTACTTAAACATACATTATTGCTAATATTTAAGTCTAAATTTAAAAATAATTTATGCATAAAAAGAAATCTATATCACACTAGTATATGTTTCAGATTCAAATTCTCAATTAGCCAAAGTCTGTACATGTGAGCAAAAACAGAGGAGCACTATTTCCAATGTAATCACAGCATAAGCACAGCAGCTTCTTTTCTCAAGGGCTTTGAAAGCTAACAACAACAAAATTACTAGTGGAGTACAGTATCCCTGAAGCCCTCAGTCTAGCTAAAACTATTATCTCTATAAAAAGGCAAACTACACAAGAGATGCGGGCTAGCTCTGTCACCCAGGCTGGGCAGTAGAGCAGCACAAACAGGGCTCACTGCATCCTCGAACTCCTGGGTTCAAGCAACCTTCTCAACTCAGCCTCCAAGAAGTATATACCACCATGCCTGGCTAGTAATAACATTTTTTTTAAAAAAACAACTATAAAACACTTACTTCTAATTTTCAAAATGTGATATACACAATTTCAAGTCTATGTATATTCTCATATTGTAACTCCTGGTTTCCTACAAAATTAGTATCTTCTGACCATTCATTTTTCATTCCCTTCTCACATAATGGCACCTTGCTCACAGGGCATCTCCTCTAACATCCATGCTGCCAGAAGAGTGGTCCCTATCTCCATGCACCAGACCACACTAACCTAACTAACAACCAGGGAATCAGAGAAAATGAACACTCCAGTAACTCCACCAGAAATGACCCCAATTCCTTGGGCTTAGTTAACTGTGTGCACTATAATGGCTATTAGCAATGGACACCCCAAGGTGTACCACGTTGCCCAGCACACAAGAAAACAAGTACAGTTACTAGACAAAGACTCAAACTTTATTCAGTTCGCTGCTTCACCAGAGGACAGAAAAGGAGTATGGGACAATAACAGTGCTATGGACCCTGCTAACAGCATTAGGCAGGGTGCCAGAAAGTCTCAGGTACTTGAAGATCACCATGACTTAAGGGTTTGGTGGATACACCTGTGCACTTCACTATTTGTACTATTTAATATAAAAACCATGCATTTATCAAAGTTGTTTTTCTTTTTTTTTGTTTTGGCTTCTCAAAAAACAAATCTTAGCCGGGTGCAGTGGCTCACACCTGTAATCCTAGCACTTTGGAAGGCTAAGGCAGGAGGATTGTTTGAGCCCGAGAGTTCGATACCAGACTGGGCAATACAGTGAGAGCCTGTTTCTAAAAGAAAAAAAAAATCTTATCAGATTACAAACACGAAGAGATCAAGAATGAACTGTTAAGTAACCATTAAATTCATTGCTCTGGTTTCTTCTACTTCCATGCCTCCAGCACAGCCAAGATTTCTGTAACTAAAACTCTACCTAAGATAGTAAAAAGAATCCAAAGAAGAAAATGTTAAAACTCTCCTTTTTAGCTATTTGGGTGACTTGCTAGCCAAAGATAAAGATTCCCTTTTCCTTGTCTAGCAAAAAATAGATTCTATTTATAGAGTTAACCAGAAGTTCAGAATTCCATGACAGACAATGTTCTGGAAGTATTTTCAACAAAGTCTCTTTATTTTCTTAATAAAGATAATATTAAGTGTCACCCGAGCTCTGCTGAGAGTGGTTTCTCAGCCTTCTGATTGGGTGGTGTCTCTATATAACCACTGAAAACTTTCAAAGTACTAGGGAAAGCTGAGAATCACCCCCAACACACACAATGATTGAAAAAAGGAGGAGCCAGGCACAGTGGCTCAAGCCTGTAATCCCAGCATTTTGGGAGGCCGAGATGGGTGGATCACGATGTCAGGAGATCGAGACCATCCTGGCTAACACCGTGAAACGCCGTCTCTACTAAAAAATATAAAAAAAACTAGCCGGGCGAGGTAGTGGGCACCTGTAGTCCTAGCTACTCGGGAGGCTAAAGCAGGAGAATGGCGTGAACCTGGGAGGTGGAGCTTGCAGTGAGCCGACAGCGGGCCACTGCACTCCAGCCTGGGTGGCAGAGCGAGACTCTGTCTCAAAAAAAAAAAAAAAAAAAAAAAGGAAGGGGTGGAAAAAAGAAATTTGTTCACAGTAACGTAACATAAAGACACATTCTGTGTCACTGAAGATTTTAATACTTCCTTCTCCCAAAATTGATAAAATAAAAGCAAGCAGACATAAAATCAGTAAGGATATGGAAGATTTGAACACTATCAACCAGCTTGACCTAATTACCACTTATAGATCACTACACTCAACAACAAATACTCTTTTCAAGGACACACAAAATATTTACCAAGATACATAATGTACTATACCATAAAACAAGTCTCAATAGAAGTAAGAGGATTCGGCCGGGCGTGGTGGCTCACGCCTGTAATCACAACACTATGAGAGGCCGAAGCTAGTGGATCACCTGAGGTCAGGAGTTCAAGATCAGCCTGGCTAATGTGACAAAATCCGTCTCTTACTAAAAATACAAAAATGGGCTGGGCGTGGTGGTGCATGCCTGTAGTCCCAGCTATTTGGGATGCTGAGGCAGAACTTCTTAAACCCAGGAGGCAGAGGTTGCAGAGTTGAGATCACACCACTGCACTGCAGCCTGGGCCACAGAGTGAGACTCCATTTCCAAAAAAAAAAAAAAAAAAAAAAAAAGAAATAAGAGGATTCAAATCACACCAAGTATGTCCTCAGACCATAACAGAATTAAATTACAAACCAAGAAGAGAAAGTACTCAGAAATTTGGAAACTAAGTAACACAATTCAAAATAACCCATAGGCTAAAGAAGAAATCAAAAGGAAATTAGGAGGTATTTCTTACATTAAGTGAAAATGAAAACATTATCAGAATCTATGAAACGCTGTTAAAGCAAAACTCAGAGGGAAATTTATAGCACTAAATGCCTGTATCAGAAAAGATCTCAAAAAAGTAATCTTAGTTTCCACCTTAGAAAACTAAAACTTAATAGCAAACTTAATCCAAAGTAAATGGAAGAATGAAAATATAATAATGATATGAACTATAATAAGTAAAATAAAAAAGCATAGGAACAGTCTAGAAAATCAGTGAAACCAAAAGCTGGTTCTTTAAGAAAATGAAAGCAATTAACAAATTTCTGGCCAGGCAGACTGGGTAGGGAGAGAAAACACAAATTACCATCATGAGCAATGAGTGAGGTAACGTCACTATGTATTTTTGAGGCATTAAAAAGATACAAGGGAATATTATCATGTTATACCTGTACATGTGAAAACTCAGATAAAATGGACAAATAACTGAAAAGACACAAGGTCCAAACAAGAAAAAAAATATCTGAATAACCATGTATCTATTTTAAAAAATGAATTTATTGTTCAAAATCTTCCCATAAAAACTGCATTGGTATCTTCTTTCTTGATATTATGAAAGAAATACTACAAATTCCTCCTAAAAAAAAAAAAAAGAGGAAATACTTCCAGTCTTGATCCTACAAAGCCAGCATTTTTTTATTCCAAAGCCAGGCAAAGACATTATAAGAAAACTACAGACCAATTTTCCTCATAATGTAGATATAAACATTGCAGAAAAAGGTTCAACAAATCAAATCAAATAATATATCAAAAGGATAAAACATCATGATCAAATGGGATTTATTCCAGGAACACAAACTTGGGTCAGTATTCAAAATTCAACTGATGTAATTCATCATAATTAACATTCTAAAAAAGAAAATCCATATCATCAGCATATCAGACACAGAAAATCATCTGACAATATGAAACATTCATTCTTGATCACAATTCTCAATGAAGTAGGAATAAAGGAACATCAATGAAAAACCTACAGATAACATCAGATTTAACTATTAAAGACCAAATGTTTTCCCCCTAATACCAGAAACAAGATAAGAATGTCTGCTCTCCCCATTTCTATTCTACTGTTCTGGAAGCTCTAACTAGTACAATCATGCAAAATAAATAAAAAGGCATCACTGCTGAAAAAAAAAGAAAATTTATCTTTAGTCACAGACAAGCCACAGAGATATATGTGGTTTTGCATATATATATGTGTGTGTGCGTGCGCGTGCATATATATATATGCACAGTGGCCTATGGTTTTACATACATACATATATGTACGCGTGTGTGTGTGTGTGTGTGTGTGTGTGTGTGTGTGTAAGTGTGTATACACACCACATCTGGCTACTTTCTGTATTTTTAGTAGAGACAGGGTTTCACCATGTTGGCCAGGCTACTCTCTAACTCTTGACCTCGGGTAATCCACCTGCCCTGGCCTCCCAAAGTGCTGGGATTACAGGCACAAGCCATCACGCCTGGCCTAGTCATGTATTTTCTTGAGTGAAGTAAGAATCTCTTCAATGATTTTGATCACTTTTCTAATGGACTGTCATTTTCTTATCACTGCAGATATTCCTTATACATGTTAATACCTTCTTGGTTATACATCCTGCAATTCCGCTAATAATAACCACTTCCAAAATGTACCTGGTAATTGTCAGAAAAGTGATTAAACCAGGAAACACACACATACACACACACACAAAAGAGCTGGTAAAGTGAAAATAAAAACATGATATGCAGAGATATCAACGAAACCTTTTGATGACTTGCTTTTTTTAAAAGCACTGAGAATAGACAGCATGACTTGCTATTATGTATGTACTAACCACCACTTTTCTTCACTTAAAAAAAATTATTTAGAACATACGCAACCTATCTTTTTACTTCAACAAAAGGATATCTTTAGATTATTAAGATGTGTGACACAATGTAAGGACACAAAGGACTGCAAGAAAATCTTAAAACCTTAGTATATTTGAAATATCTCATCTACATTACAAGATAATAGGTAAATGTCATTTAAAAAACCAGGATTTTCAATATAAAAGAGTTAAAATGTAAAAGTTTTTAAAAACTGTACAAATGATGTGTCAATGGAGGTTCATCATTTCTAACAAATGTACTACTCTGGAGGAGGATGCTGATCCTGGGGGTGGCTATGCATGCATCGTGGCGGGAAGTTCATAGGTTATCACTGTGCTTTCAATTTTGCAGTGAATCTAAAACTGCTATTAAAAAAAAAAAAAAAAAAAAAAAAAAAAAAAAAACCGGCTGGCAGTGGTCGCTCATGCCTATAATCCCAGCACTTTGGGAGGCCGAGGTGGGCAGATCACAAGGTCAGGAGATCAAGGCCATCCTGGCTAACACGGTGAAACCCCGTCTCTACTAAAAATAAAAAAAATTAGCCAGGCGTGGTGGCACACACCTGTAGTTCAGCTACTCGGGAAGCTGAGGCAGGAGAATCGCTTGAACCTGGGAGGCAGAGCTTGCAGTGAGCCGAGATCACGCCACTGCATACTCTAGCCTGGGCGACAGAGCAAGACTCCGTCTCAAAAAAAAAAAAAAAAAGGTAGTCTTTAAAAAAAGATTTGTTTGCGGTCAGGTTAAAAGTGCCTAGAAAGAATGTTTCTGTAAAGACGAGACTACCTATTGCATGGGGACACACGAAAGTACAGAAGGTGGTGACAACATGAAGAATCCATCAGACAAATTCAAAAGGTGAAAGTCTAAAGAGACAACTAACTAGGGTTCTAATATGAATTAAGTGCATGATGTTGTGAACAAACAAAGCATAATTCTGGAATAAAATTAAAACCACTATTTCAGATAACAAGTATCTTCTCAGGATAAGATAGGAAAAATATTGCCCAAGTTGGAAATGGATTGTCTGTCAATGATTAGTAACAATCTCTTGTAATTGGCCTTCATCAATAAAATTTTACAATCCTTCTTTAGCTAATTTAGGTTATAAAAGAAATAAGAAAATAAATTATTGCTGTAAAATTTCACAACACATTCTTCCTAAGATTTGACAGTCACATCCCTGAGCCGTGAAGAAAATGCCTGCAGGTGGTATCAATACAAATGCTTCAATCTAAGAAAACACTACTTTCCTCATTAGTAATTTAAAGCACAATTTAAATTACATTCACTACAGCAGAAACACTAATAATAATAATACTAAATATAAAAAAAGCATCAGGACTAAGGACATTTTTAAAAGCACTTAGTAGCAACCAAAAATATAAACAATAATGAAGCCTCTGGCACAACCATTAAACTCCCTTGAAACTGGGAGAAATTCAAAAGCAGTCAATGAGAGAAGCTATTGTTATTTAAGAACTCTTGAATACAAGTCAATCTCTGTTATTACAGTCAAATATTTCCTGTAACAGTAATGAATGGGAGACTGCTCCAGAGGAAAAACCAGAGCAAAGGCTAATATTCCAAAAGACACAGGAGGATTCCTATTTACAACCTAAAAAAGTAACAATAGGCTGGGCATGGTGGCTCAAGACGCTGATAATCACACCTGAGGCAAGCGGATCACTTGAAGTCAGGAGTTCAGGAGTAGCCTGGGCAAAAGAGCGAGGTACCCCCATCATTCCAAAATTTAAAACATTTTGCTGGGCATGGTGGTGCATGCATATGATCCCAGCTACTCAGAAGGATCACTTGGGTCCAGGAGGTTGAAGCTGCAATGAGTAGTGATCACGCCACTGCACTCCAACCTGGGAGACAAAGGCCCGTCTCAAAACAAAACAAAACAAAAAAACCAAGTAATGACAAAAATTACTTAAGCGTAAGACAAATATAAATGGAAACACTATTTTCCTCATTAGTAATTTAAACCACAATTTACATTCACCACAGAACACTAATAATAATAATAATAATACTATCAAAAACTATTCTATGGTGAATGTAAATTGTGCTTTAAATTACTAATAAGGAAAATAGTGTTTTCTTTTTATAAAATATAAAAATATAAATGGATTCAGAAACCATTTTTGCAGTGAGACTACACAGATTAAAGGTGAGTTCATGGATTGAGCAACCCTGAATACCTAAAATGTTCATGTCAAGGCCAACACATAATTCTAAACCCTTGCCTACTACCAATTACTTAACAGAGATTTATGTTTGAATTTGGGGATGTCGATTTGAATATCGGCATTGGCATTTACTACTATAACATTAAGCCAGTTACTTAACCTGTGTCGGCACTTGCCCCGGCTACCTCACTCAAAACTGTCCTGGGTACATATTACGTGGCACGTTAGTGTTTACTGTTATCCTGCCAGTAATCCAACCCACTGTGACTAATGACAGATTAACAAATGAGCAGGTCACAGTTAAGAGTATTATCTATGGCTATTTAAAACTGTAAAACTAACTGGCCCAAAGCATAATCCAATTCATTACAGTACCCCAAATAGCAATCCAGGTATGATAATTTACAGATGGTAAATGTCAATTAAAAAATTAAAAGGCCGGGCATGGTGGCTAATGCCTGTAATCCGAGCACTTTGGGAGGCCAAGGCATGCGAATCCCTTGAGGTCAGGAGTTCGAGACCAGCCTGGCCATCATGGTGAAATCCCATCTCCACTAAAAATACAAAGGTTAGCCAAGCGTGGTGATGTGCGCCTGTAGTCCCAGCTACCCAGGAGGCTGAGGCAGGCGAATCACTTGAATTCAGGAGGCGGAGGTTGAAGTGAGCTGAGATTAGCACCACTGCACTCCAGCCTGGGCAACAGAGCAAGACTCTGTCTCAAATAAAATAAACAAAATAATAGGTTAACTCACCTTTTTATTAATGACTTATTCAAACTTAAAATATTATTATAAGAGAATCAAGACTTTCAACATTCAAGTCTGATGTTACTTTTCCAAGATTACATATTAAAGACTTGCTAGGTGTTAAGGATACTACTTCCAAAGAATCCTTGTCTGTGTCTTCACAGAGTTTATAATCTTATGGGGAAGACAAATGAGAAGATGAATCACTAAAATACATTATGTTGTGTATTTGTATGTATGTAATATATAAAATATGTTGAGGGAGGTTTGTTCTTCTGTTCCCTGGCACAACATAAAGAAGTAGGGCATGCTTTTTACCAGTTCAAAATCTAGGCTACTGTTTTTGAAAGGAGAGGTCTGTAATGTCCATTAGGTCCATTTGGTTAACTACCCAAACTCTCAGGGGGTGAGGGAGAAGTCTCTCTCTGGTAAAGTAGCCACCATGTGATGGGCAGCCCTGAAACATCCACAGGGCAAGAACTGAGGCGTCTGGCAAACAGCAGTGAGGAACTGAGGACTGCTGACTGCCACCTGACAGAGCAAGGAAGCAGATCTTGCAGGCTATCAAACCTTCAGATGGCTGCAGCCCTAGCTGACAGCTTGATTGCAACTTCCATAAGAGCCCCTGTTCCAGAACCAATCAGACAATTCACTCTCCAGTTCCTGACCTTCAGAAACTTTTAAAATAAAAAATATTTGTTTTTTAAGTTGTTAAGATTTGGGGTAATTTCTTTTTTCTTTGAGACGGAGTCTTGCTCTGCCACCCAGGCTGAGTGCAGTGGTGCGATCTCGGCTCACTGCAAGCTCCGCCTCCCGGGTTCACACCATTCTCCTGACTCAGCCTCCCAAGTAGCTGGGATTTACAGACACATGCCACCACACCCAGCTAATTTTTTTGTATTTTTGGTAGAGACGGGGTTTCACCGTGTTAGCCAGGATGGTCTCGATTTCCTGACCTCATGATACACCTGCCTTGGCCTCTCAAAGTGCTGGCATTACAGGCGTGAGCCACCACACCTGGCCATATGGGGTAATTTCTTACACAGCAGTAGATAATACAGCTGACATGCAAACAGCACCAAAATGTTATGTGAGATAATTCTGCACTTACTATAGTAAAGTTAAAGACACTGACTACTTCATTATCCTTCTACAGAGACTCATGAAAGAAATTTTGTTGGAGGACAATGCTCTGTGGGTCTCTCATATTTCTGCCTATTTTCTGGACAGAGGCATTGACTGATGCCCTTTGTTCCAGGATTATCTTTCAAAGGTTTCTATAGTGAATAACCTTAGAAAATAGAACTACTATATTCCTCTAGAGAAGAGGACAGGATGGTTTGCTCTCTAGGATAATAACTATCTCCTCCAGTAGCAAAGGTTAACCAGGTTTCGTTATAGACCCCTATAAAAATCTGGGGCTTCCTAAGCAAGGAATTCCTTACTCAAATCCCCTGTGTGCATAGCATCCAGCTGGACCTGCCTCCGTGTTACCCTGGTTGGAGGCAATGGTGTGATCTCAGCTCTCTGTAACCTCCACTTCCAACGTTCAAGTGTTTCTCATGCCTCGGTCTCCCCAGTAGCTGGGATTACAGGCGTGCAACATCATGCCCGGCTGATTTTTGTAAACTGAATATAAAATTCTTCGTTGGAAATTCTCTAAGAATGCTGATTATATTATTATTCTCATCGTCACATGGCACATGCTTTAAAACTGACCACACAATCCTCAGCAAATTCAACTGTATTTTACTAACAATACTCTCAGATCACTGCACAAGAAAACCAAAAATCATTACTAAGAAAATCACTCAAAGGCCAGGCACGGTGGCTCACTCCTATAATCCCAGCACTTCGGGAGGCTGAGGCAGGCAGATCCCAAGGTCAGCAGCTCGAGACCACTCTGACCAACATGATGAAACCCCATCTCGCCTAAAAATACAAAAATTAGCCAGGCGTGATGGTGTGTGCCTGTAAACCCAGCTACATGGGAGGCTGAAGCAGGAGAATTGCTTGAACGCAGGAGGCAGAGGTTGCAGTGAGCCAAGATCACGCCGCTGCACTCCAGCCTAGGCGACAGAGTGAGACTCCATCTCGAACAAAAAAGAAAATCACTCAAAACCATAAAATTACATGAAAATTAACCCACTTCTGAATGACATTTAGGTAAATAATAAAATTAAGGCAGAAATCAAGAAATTATTTGAAACTAATGAGAACAAAGATACAACATAACAACCTCTAGGACACAGCTAAGGCAGTGTTAAGAGGGACGTTTACAGTACTACAGGCTCACATCAAAAAGTTAGATCTCATATTAACAACCTAACTTCACAACTAGAGAAACTTGACAAATAAGAGCAAACGAACACTAAAGCTAGAAGACAAGAAATAACCAAAATCAGAGCCAAACTGAAGGAAACTGAGATGTGAAAAACCATACAAAAGATCAGCAAATCCGAGGAATGGTTCTTTGAAAAAAATAAGATAGACAAGACAGCTGGCTAGACAAATGAAAAACAAAAAAGAAAGAGAGAAAATCTAAATAAACACAACTAAGAAATGACAAATTGAGGCTGGGCACAGTGGCTCATACCTGTAACCCCAGCACTTTGGGAGGCCAAAGCAAGCAGATCACGAGATCAGGAGATACAGACCATCCTGGTCAACATGGTGAAACCCCGTCTCTACTAAAAATACAAAAAATTAGCTGGGTGTGGTGGCGCACACCTGTAATCCCAGCTACTGGGGAGGCTAAGGCAAGAGAATCACTTGAACCCAGGAGGCAGAGGTTGCAGTGAGCCGTGATTGCACCACTGCACTCCAGCCTGGGCGACAGAGTAAGATCCCATCTCTCAAAAAAAAAAAAAAAGAATAAAATATCTTGGAGTACAGCTAACCAGGGAAGTGAAAGATCTCTACAATAAGAATTACAAAACATCTCAAAGAAATCAGAGATGATACAAATGGAAAAACAGTCCTTGCTCATGGACAGGAAAAATCAATATTGTTAAAACAGCTATACTGCCTGAAACAATTTATAGATTCAATGCTATTCCTATCAAACTATAAATGGCATTCTTCACAGAATTAGAAAACTATCTTAAAATCCATAAGGAACCAAAAAAGCCCGAATAGCCAAGGCAATCCTAAGCAAAAAGAACAAAGCAGGAAGAATCACCTTACCTGACATCCAAGTATACTAAAAGGTGACAGTAACCAAAACAGCATGGTACTGATGCAAAAACAAACACAAAGACCAATGGAACAGAGTAGAGAGCCCAAAAACAATGCCACACACCTACAACCATCTGATCTTTGACAAAGCTGACAGAAACAAGCAATGGGGAAAGCACATCCTATTCCGTAAGTGGTGCCGGAATTACTTGCTAGCCATATGCAGAAGACTGAAACCAGATCCCTTCCTTACACCATATACAAAAACCAAGATGGATTAAGAGTTAAATGTACAACCTAAAACTATAAAAACCCTGGAAAGGCCAGGTGCAGTGGTTCACGCCTGTAATCCTAACACGTTGGGGGGTGGCGAGGCAGGCAGATCACTTGAGGCTGGGAATTCCAGACCAGTCTGGCCAACATGGTGAAACCCTGTCTCTACTAAAAAAAATAAAATAATTTGCCGGGTGTGGTGGCACATGCCTTTACAGACACTGGGGAGGCTGAGGCAGGAGAATCACTTGAACCTGGGAGATGAAGGTTGCAGTGAGCCAAGATTGTGCCACTGCACTCCAGCCTTGGTGACAGAGCAAGACTTTGTCTCCCAAAAAAAAAAAAAAAAAGCCTGGAAAATAACCTAGGAAATACCATTCTGGACATAGGACCTGGCAAAGATTTCATGACAAAAATGTCAAAAGCAATTGCAACAAAACCAAAAACTGACAAAGGGAACCTAAGAACTTCCTGAACAGCAAAATAAACTATCAACAGAGTAAACAACCTAAACGATGGCAGAAATATTTGCAAACAAAACATCTGACAAAAGTATAATACCCAGAATCTATACAGAACTTAAACATATATACAAGCAAAAAACAACCCCATTAAAGAGTGTGCAAAGGACATGAATAGACATTTTTTTCAAAAGAAGACATACATGCGGCCAACAAGCATATAAAAACCTGCTTGACATCTCTAATCATTAGACAAATGCAAATCAAAACCACAAAGAAACATCATCTCACACCAGTCAGAATGGCTATTAAAAAGTCACAAAATTAACAGATGTTGTCAAAGTTGTAGAGAAAAGGGAATGCTTATATTCTGCAGGTGGGAGTATAAATTAGTTCAGCCATTGTGGAAATCAGTGTGGCAATGCCTCAAGGAACTTTAAACAGAGTTACCATTCGACCCAGCAATTCCTTACTGTGTATACACCCAAAGGAATATAAATTATTCTACTGTAAAGACGCACGCACGCACGTGTATGTTCACTGCAACACTATTCCCAATGACAAAGGCATGGAAGCAATGCCCATCAACAGTAGAATGGATAAAGAAACCGTGGTACACATACACCATGGAATACTATGTAGCTATAAAAAAAGAACGACATCATGTCCACTGCAGGAACATGGATGGAGCTGGAGGCCATTCATTACCCTTGGCAAACTAACACAGGAGCAGAAACCAAATACCTCATGTTCTCATGTATACGTGGGAAGTAAACAATGAGAACACAGGGACACAAAGAGGGGAACAACAGACACTGGGGCATACTTGAGGATGGAGAGTGGAAGAACAGAGAGAATTAAAAAAACATCTATAGGGCACTATGCTTATTACCTGGGTGATGAAATGATCTATACACCAAATCCCCGTGACACACAGTTTACCTACATAACAAACATGCACATACATGTGCCCCTGAACCTAAGATAAAAGTTAAAAACACACACACACACACACACACACAAACACCAAATGTAGGCTAAAATTCAACTGAGATGGCCAGGCTTGGGGGCTCCTGCCTGTAATCCCAGCACTTTCAACGGCCAAGGCGGGTGGATCACTTGATGTCAGGAGTTCAAGACCAGCCTGGCCAGCATGATGAAACCCCATCTCTACTACAAACACAAAAAAATTAGCCAAGCATGGTGGCAGGTACCTGTAATCCCAGCTACTCAGGAGGCTGAAGCAGGAGAATCGCTTGAACCCAGGAGGTGGAGGCTGCAGTGAGCGGAGATCACACCACTGCACTCCAGCCTGGGCAACAAGTGCAAGACTCTGTCTCAAAAAAAAAAAAAAAAAATTCGACTGTACACTCTAATAGCAAAAAAGAGGAAAGCCCTAACGTAAAAAAGGATACCACGAGGACAACCACAGCAGTTTAAGGTGAAATAAATAACTATGTTTGAGGCTAAGAAAGAAAACAAGAATGGTACATTGAATCAGACTTTGAAGAGCCTTGAGATTTGTGCAAAACTTTTGACTTTGTTTTTTCCCTTTTTTTAAATTTTTTTATTTTTTTGAGATGGAGTCTTGTCCTACTGCCCAGGCTGGAGTGCAGCGGCACAATCTCAGTTCACTGCAACCTCCACCTCCTGGGTTCAAGTAATTCTCCTGTCTCAGCCTCCCAAGTAGCTGGAATTACAGACATGCACCAACATGCCCGGCTAATTTTTGTGTTATTTATTTATTTATTTATTTATTTATTAAGTAGAGATGGGGTTTGGCCATGTTGGCCAGGCTGGTCTGAAACTCCCAGCCTCAAGCAATCTACCTGCCTTGGCCTCCCAAAGTGCTGGGATTACAGGCGTGAGCCACTAGGCCTGGCAAGTTTTGACTTTGTTACTTGTAAGGAAAAAATTAACAAAGTGTATACTACAAGATTTCCCCTTATCTCTTATGACCAGCAGGAGGGAAAGTACACTAATAATCTAAATGTATCCCAAGTAGTATCATATAAAACACTGCAAAGAGAATTGTATAGGGAAAAAAATCATGTTTCTATTACAAAATAAAATTAAAATGTGTAGTACTCAAGGCAAACTAGTAATAAAGACTGAGCTGTGATAATATTTATAAGATCCTGAGCCAAGCTATCATGAGATACATAAACATTTAAGAAGTTAAAGTTCACTAACAGCTCCATACATTTACAAAGCTGGAATCAAATTCTAGACAAAGAAAATTATATAAATACAAATAAGGATCTCCTGTTTTTATGATGAGTAATCTTTTTTTGTCATTTTAGTGCCATAAGTTTGTAGCTGCATGAAAAATTTTCTTCAATATACTGATACTGATTTTTCAGAAAAGACCCTCAAGAATAAGAGTCCACAATGCAAATGAAAGACATTACTGTACAAGACACTAACTAAAATCCTAATCTACATTCTAGAGTCTAGAACACTCCAGAACCACGTCTCAACACCAAGAGTACTTTAGAACACAATTTTAAATGCACTTGGGGATCAGCAGGAATCCTACAATTGCACAATGGTTTAACATCAGATCATAAATGGCTAGTGGGTATGTTTTCATTTGTTTCTTTTTGTTTTTTTGAGACGGAGTCTCACTCTGTTGCCCAGGCTGGAGTGCAGCTGCATGATCCCAGCTCACTGCAACTTCCACCTCCCAGGTTCAAGCCATTCTCCTGCCTCAGCCTCCCGAGTAGCTGGGATTACAGGCATGCGCCATCACGCCCGGCTAATTTTGCATATTTAATAGAGGCGGGGTTTCTCCATGTTGGTCAGGCTGGTCTCGAACTCCCAACCTCAGGTGATATGCCCACCTTGGCCTCCCAAAGTGCTAGGGTTACAGGTGTGAGCCACTGCGCCCTGCGTGGCTGTTTTTAAGAGGCTATGTCTAGAGATTTACTTGACTCTGTAATTTGGGTAACAAGCTTTTTTGTCTCATATATACAAATACAACTAAGTGTTCAACTTCACTGAATGTATTTTAAGTATACTGATACCCTGTAAATCTCGGACTCCCTAACTAAAAAGAGTTAACGTACACTATTACCAACTTTTTTTTTTTTTTTTGGATATGGAGTCTCTGTCGTGCAGGCTGTAGTGTAGTGGCACAATCCAGGCTCACTGCAACCTCCGCTTCCCAAGTTCAAGCAATTCTCCTGCCACTAGGCCCACCTAATCTTTATTTTTTTGTATTTTTAGTAGAGACGGGGTTTTACCATGTCGGTTAGGGTGGTCTCGAATTCCTGACCTCAAATCATCTGCCCCCCTCAGCCTCCCAAAGTGCTGGGATTATAGGAGTGAGCTACCACACCTGGTCTATTACTAACATTTTCCCTTTATTTCTTACATACATAATGCCAGACACAGCTATTTATCTCTTTAGGATATCTTGACAGAAGAATCCAAACCATTGCTTCAAAACATATGTTGTTATAAAATTTACCCTTAAATTTCTATGAAAACCAAATACACGATCTTTTAAGTCCATTTAACTGTCTAGTTAAGACGCTTACTAGTATTCTGTAAGCTAAGTGTTCCAGAGAAATGCTACAGGTTTGATTTTTCAAGTATACTTCGTATTTTTATGAAAGCAGTCTGTATGTCTATACAGGCCTCTTCCTTGATTTGGGTCGCTAGAAGCTTTTTTTTTTCTTTTCTTGGAAGTTCCCTTCAGTGTTCAAAAGAATGATATTCCCTCAGTGCTTAAATGTATATAACAGTTTGTAGGAGATGTGTATAAATGAAGGTCAGTTTGGCTGGATGTAAAATACTTGACTCACATTTTCTTTCCCTGAGTATGTTAAATGTACTTCTCTAGTGTCTTCTGGCCTAACAGTTTGCTGCAAAATAAGTCATGTGGTCTTTCTGCCTAAGAATTTTACCACTTTCTGTAGGCTGCAACGTGTATTGGGACTTTATGATAGTTTTTATATATTATTTCTAATTCTTTCTTGTTCTTAACCTTCTCCTTGTCTCGTGGGCAAAGGAGGAGTAGACGTTATATGAGATCATTAAAAGGGCTTTTCTCCAGAACAAAGAACATGAGGTTTAGTACATGAACTTGGATGTTGTTTGTATCTACTCAAAAACTTTGGGCTCATTTCTGGGTACTTAATTATGTTTTGGAAAAATAAACGTATAATATATTGAGTTATGAACTGAAGAAACATTAACTGATCTTAGAATGAGAAAATCTTAACTGAGTCAAAGTAGAATTCAGAAATCAGAATCCACTTAAAACATGAGATTTATTTTAAAAGAAAAAATAAAAAAAAATAGAAAAAGAAATGATTTATTTTATAACTAAAAGAAAAAATTCTTAGTAACTAAAAAAATTTGACCATTAAAATAACTCAGAAAACAGCTCTCTGGCTGTTTAAAACTAAAAGCCCTAATTATCCACATTCCAACCTCAAAATATAACTAAAATTAAGTTTCTTCCAAAGGTTAGGACCTATTGTTATTTTCAGGCTTCTGCTGTTCACAGAGTGCAAGGGTATATTATAGCACATATCCATGCCTGACTCATATAACTGAAGACATGTTCCCAGGCGTATGTTACGTTCTCCTGTAAGAAAAAATAATAAAACATAATAAACTGTAAATAATCTAAATTCTAAACTACTCTAATGACATTCTTAATTATTCTAAAAAATGAGAAAGAGAAAAAAGGTCTTAGAGACAAACTGACTACAAAGAGAGTAAGTAAAAGGTCTCTATGTGGAAAACAAAACTGATTTTTGAGCCTCATTCGAAAGCCCCACCTAGTTTTATAATCCAAGAATAATTCATGCTTTCCAGTTTAATCACCATCAGAAAGTCTAACTCATGCACCAACTTGTACATACTCCTTTGTTAGGCACCCAACATAGCAATTTAGACATACTTAGTAGACTCTAGGCTTAGAAGGCTTATAATTCATACCAGATGAAAAGAGAATTAGATAAATACATGTCCTAGAAAAAGGGGTTTACTATACCTATATAACTATAACTACATATATTTGGAAGTCTGCATCTTTTTTTTTTTTTTTTTTTTTTTGAGACGGAGTCTCGCTCTGCCGCCCAGGCTGGAGTGCAGTGGCCGGATCTCAGCTCACTGCAAGCTCCGCCTCCCGGGTTTACGCCATTCTCCTGCCTCAGCCTCCCGTGTAGCTGGGACTACAGGCGCCCGCCACCTCGCCCGGCTAGTTTTTTGTATTTTTTAGTAGAGACGGGGTTTCACCATGTTAGCCAGGATGGTCTCGATCTCCCGACCTCGTGATCCGCCCGTCTCGGCCTCCCAAAGTGCTGGGATTACAGGCTTGAGCCACCGCGCCCGGCGGAAGTCTGCATCTTTTTATTGATTTTATTTCCCTAGAATGTTCCCGGGCTCTGGGACGAATATGTCTTTATCAGTCAACTTTAGGTTTAATGTCTGCAAAATAAAGGTTTCGTCTTGATTTATATAAGGTATTTTCAAACTACACAAATCTCTGTTTCTATGAATATTGTATCATTTGACAGTAGGAAGAGTACACTTGCTTATAGAGTTCTTTTTTCTTTTTTAATTTTATTTCAGATTCAGGGAGTACATGTGCAGGTTTGTTATTTGTATACATTACATAATGGTGGGGTTTGGGCTTCCAGTACACCCATCAACCAAACAGTGACCATTGTACCCAATAGGTACTTTATCAGGCCACACCACCCTCCCAACTTCGCCCCTTTTGGAGTCCTCAGCGTCTACTGTTTCCATCTTTAAGTCCATGTGTACCCACTGTTTAGTTCCCATTTATAAGAAAGAACATGCAGTAGCTAATTTTCAGTTTCTAAGTTTTTTCACTTAAAATAATGGCCTCCAGCTTCATCCTTGTTGCTGCAGAGGAAATCATTTCATTCTTTATGGCTGCTTTATTGATTTCTTGTTGCTGTATTCTGACGGACTGTGTTCTTCAACAAAGGCTGAAACAGTATCTCCCCAACTACCTGCTCTTCTACTACCCCTTCTACTCTGATGTTCTACTATCAAGAAATGGACTCTAAATAATGGATCTGAATGAGTGTCTGATGTGCTTCTAACCAAAAAGAATGTAGTGGATGAGACTGTGTGACTTCGGAGGCTAGGTCATAAAAGGAACACTGATTCCACTCTGGAAGGTATACGTTACCTTTGGGAACTCTAAGTTGCCAGGTAGGAAGTATGACTGCTCCGAGGCCGCCACGCTGTAAGAAAGTCAACTCATATGCAAAGGGCATGGATAGGCACTCCATAAGGCTGTCCTAGTTGTTTATCTTTCTAGCCCAGGGGCCAGATGTGAGGTTTCAGTTAATTCTAGTCCCCAGACATGAAGCCACCTCAAGCCCTGGAGATGTCTCAGTTGAGGCCCCAGATACCACGAGGCAGTGGGCAAGCCATCCCAGCTTTATCTTTTCTAAATTCTTGATACATAAAATCATGAACAAAATTAAAAAGTCGTTTAAGGCTAAGTTTGGGGATAATTTATTATACAACAATAATCACAACGGTCTTTATTCTGCTCACCACAACAGCTATGCAGAACCCCCTCCTCAGTTCTGCAGGTGAGCTGTGCCTTCAGTCTTTAAAAGACTGATCAATTAGCTCCAAAAATCACTCATTTAATTCCTTTTTTGCTGGCCTTTCAACTCTACTCAAACCTTATCTCTTATGCCTAGAAATATGCTCAGATAAAGAAATAAATGCTTTTTCTTGCACAAATGTGACCCCACTCCCTAGAAGCTACAATCATTTCATTGCTAAATTTCACTGAATAATCTGCTATGCTTTGCTAATATATCCTCACCTCAACATCTGCCTGACTCATCACTGGCCCCACACATGGGTCTCTAGAGAATTCCCCACAGGTAGTTCACTGTTCCTGTCAGCTTTTATCTTCCTGAAACTGAAATTTAGCTTAAATTAAATGCTATTATTAAATCCTTCCGTCTTGAAAACTCTTTTTTTTTTTTTTTTTTTTTTTTTTGGAGACGGAGTCTCACTCTGTCGCCCAGGCTGGAGTGCAGTGGCGCAATCTCCACTCACTGCAAACTCTGCCTCCCGGGTTCACGCCATTCTCCTGCCTCAGCCTCCGGAGTAGCTGGGACTACAGGCACCCACCACAACGCCCGGCTAATTTTTTGTATTTTTAGTAGAGACGGGGTTTCACTGTGTTAGCCAGGATGGTCTCGATCTCCTGACCTCGTGATCTGCCCGCCTCAGCCTCCCAAAGTGCTGGGATTACAGGTGTAAGCCACCGCGCCCAGTCGAAAACTCTTTTTTTATACCTCAGACCATATAGTCTTGGAAAGACCACCACCATCTCACTGTGTTACCAGCACGGTCAAAATTACTACTGTCCAAGGGAAGGATTTTGGTGTGGGTTGTCTGACGAGACACTCAGGTTTAAAGGCTCATGGTGAAAATGCATGGTGTAGACAGGATCAGTCAAAGGTTTAAAAACATAGGTAAAACTCTTTCAGTATAATAGAATTACTGAAGCAAATAAGTCACAAGAAAAAGTAAACATAAAAGGGACAAAGGTGAGTAAATTATAACCAAGATATGATTGCTGGTGGGAATATACAGTGACATAGCCATATGGTGAAATAATCTGACAGTTCCTCAAGTGGTTAAACATGGAGTTACCATATGACCCAGCACTCCCACTCCTAGATACATACCAAAGAAATGAAAACAAATGTCCACTTTACCTCATATACAAATGTTTACAGCAGCATATTCACAATAGCCAAAAGTGAAAACAACCCAAATGTATATGAACTGCTGTGATACATCCAGAAAATGAAATATTATTAATCATGAAATGAATGAACGAATATATGGTATAACAAGAACGAATCTTGAAAACATTATAAGTAAAAGAAACCAAACACAAAAAGTGACATATTGTATTTGTTTATATGAAATGTCCAGAATAGAGATAAAAAGTAACTTAGTGATTGCTAAGGGTTGTGGGGGGTAAGGAGAATAGGGATTGACTGTTAATGGACAGTCATTTCTTTTGGAGAATGACGATGAAAATGTTCTGGAATTTTAAAATGGTGAATTGCAAAATTATGTGAATATACTGAAAACCACACAATTGTACCCTTTAAAGTAGAGAATGTTATATTTGCAAATTATATCTCAATTTTTAAAAATGTATGAGGGAAAAAATAGCCTGTTTTCAATTACTGCTTCCTAGTCAACATAAACCAGACAAAAAATCCCCAACAAAATCTGGAACTTCGTTACTTCATTTCACTCTTTTCAATTCCAGGTTAAAACAGGATCCAAAACAAAGAGGAAAAAATTTTAACAATTCTACTGAATCCAGAACTAAGCACTCCATGCTAAGGAGTGAAATCTGAATAAAGAACTCTAAGAATACAGTCCATTTTTAAATTAGCACCAAATGGGAAATAAAAGAGAAAATATATTACTCATAACAGGTTCTGTTTGTAAATGTTTTTAGAATACTACCTTAGATCCCAAATAAGAATCAAACATGCCTGGGCCCTTAAAGAGAATTGGTGGATAGCCCCAACTAACAAATGACTTGCAAGAGTGTTCCAGCTTTTAGCTGGGAGCATAAAAGGAAAAAACCCTTATGCTACAGTGAGCCTAAGGGGGTGGAGGGAGGAAGGGACAGAGAACGAGCAAAGAAGCCACCACATTAATTGTCGACATTTTCTAAACCCAGACTCCAGCTGCTGCCAAGGGGCTCAGTCCTTCCCGGAAAGCTACGGCCACACTGGGGAGAGGCCCTCACTTCATCCAGCAACTTGCACTGCGTCCAACAGCACCAGCCCCACATTCGCCCGCACCACAGCCCCCGAGTTCGCCTGCATCTACTCTACCCTGATTCTGCACGATGAATGAGGTGACCGTCACAGAGGATAAGATCAAGGCCCTAATTAAAGCAGGTGGTGTAAATGTTGAACCTTTTTGGCCTGGTTTGTTGGCAAACGCCCTGGCCAATGTTGATAATCAAGAGACTCATCCGTAATGTAGGGGTTGGTGGACGTGCTCCAGCAGCTGCTGCTGCATCAACAGGAGGTCCTGCCCTGTCCAGAGCAGCTGCTCCAGCTGAGGAGAAGAAAGTGTAAGCAAAGAAAAAAGAATCTCAGCTGGATGCAGTGGCTCACACCTGTATTCCCAGCACTTTAGGAGGCTAAGGTGGGCAGATCACTTGAAGCTAGGAGTTCTAGACAAGCCTGGCCAAAATGGTAAAGCACGGTCTCCACCAAAAATACAAAAATTACCTGGGTATGCTGGCGCATGCCTATAATCCCAGATGCTCAGGCGGCTGAGGCACAAGAATTGCTTGAACCTGGGAGGGGGAGGTTGCAGTGACTGGGTGACAGAGCCAGACTCTGTCTCCAAAAAGAAAAGAGAAAACAAACAAGAATCTGAGGAGTGTGATGATGGCACGGGCTTTGGTCTTTTTGTGACTAAAAGTTCTTCTATAACTCTTTTTACAAATTTTTAAAAATTAAACTGGACTCCAGGGACCAGTGGGTGAGGCCACTAGCTATAGCGGTGGTGGGCACACTGTGGTGTGATGCCCGGGACTGCTGCAGGCATCTGAACTGGTCTCTCACTACTCCCATGCCACATAACTGTGCTCTGGCACTGAGTACAGTGGGGACGGCCCTGTGGCAAGTGCCACAGCATTCTCTTAGTGGGTAATGGCAGCACCAGCAGCAGCAGGCCAGGAGCAGGAAGGAGGATCACAACAGATCATACATGGGGACTCCGGTCCAGATCCTGTGCCCCCTCTGGGGACTTTCAGATCCAAAAGGGCAGATTATGCAGGGGCTGACAAGTGAGGACAAGAGCCACTGACATTTGGAATGACTGCAAGTATGACCGCCCATCTATATGCAAAAAGTATAAACTCTGGGTTACATAACTGAATGTGTACTGGAATGTGTCCTTCAGAATAACACCACGGCTGCCATCTCGGTCCACTCCAGGTCAAAATGAACACACATCTTGGTTGCTCTCCTACCTCCCTGACTGCTATGTCTGTTTCTTGTACTTGTTCCTTTTCCTCTTGCATTCCATTAAATTTCTCAAAGGCTTGTCACTGAACAGCCTCTCTGCATCTTTTTTTTTTTTTTAAATCCACTTACGAACCATTATATGATCTGTTTTACCTATCAAATCTATAATATTTGTGTAAAGTTTGGGAACAGTCCACCAACTGCCTTTCCTTCTGACATGAACCACAGAGTTTGGGGGTCTCAAAGACCTTCCTCAGGTTCAATGTGCCACATTGTTAGACTATCAGGTATGGCCCAAGGCACCCAGATCTCTATGCCCTTGGAAGGCTCCAAGGACAAAGGCCAGATCTCTCTTCAGGCAAGGTTAAACTCTTTACTAAACCACCTGCTTGCTGATTCTTCTGATTCTCCAATTCATATTTCTAACCACCTTCTTGATATTTCCATCAATAGTCAAACTCATCAACATTTTCCCCAAACCGAGACTTCACTGTTTCTACCAATAATGCCAACATTATTTCACCTTGTTTAAAAAGTTATTTTTAATTAGTAAGCCAAAATTGTATGCATGGGGTATGATGTGATGTTTTAATATATGTTACATTATTTTTTTCTATAAGGAATTGAAGCAGCTTGTAAAACCACAATATAAGATACAAAATTAGAAAGAAATTGGGGCACAGAAAAAATAGCCCAGAAAAAGTAAAACAGAATAATGCTACAGTGAAGTTAGGATACAGAATGCATGCTATAAATTACTGTTCACTTGTTAGAGGTGGGCTGCACATTTGGCTCAGAGCTTTTTCATAGCCAAACAATATCGAATGCAAAAAAGAAATGACAACCACCCTGGGACAGATAGGGAGACCTCATCCCTACAAACACTTTTAAAATGTGCCAGGCGTGTTGACTCATGTCCACAATCCTAGCACTTTGGGAGGCAGAAACGGGAGGATTTCTTGAGCTCAGAAGTTCAAGAACAGCGTGGGCAACATAACTAGATCCTGTCTCTATAAAAAGAAAACTTAAACATTAGCCAGGCATGGTGATGCAGACCTGTAGTCTCAGCTACTCAGGAGGATAGCTTGAGCTTGGGAGGTTGAAGTAGTAGTGAGCCGTGATCACACCACAGCCCTGCAGCCTAGACAACAGAATGTGAGACTCTATCTCAGCGGGGAAGGGGAAGAAAAGCAGTTTCACAATTCAGAGTACACTAAAATAAATGATGCCCAGAAGGTACTATTCTTCTTCTTATTCCAGGACTTAGAAGTGTGTGGGTTTTTTGGTTACTGCCCTCCATACTCAACAGACTATCGAATAATAAAGACAGTACCTCCATGACATTGTTTGCCTTTGTCTGCTCCTTGTATCTTCTCTCTCTTTAATGTCAATCATCTACGATTTCAAATTAAGCTTCCTTAAATATAGCACTTCCCTCTTTAAAACCTACACTGGTTCCTTTTATCCTTTTGTTAAAACACTTAAAAAAAAAAATAGAGATGAAGTCTTACTATGTTGCCCAGGCTGTCTCGAACTCCTGAGATCTAGTGATCCTTCTGCTTTGGCCTCCCAGAGTGCTGGGATTACAGGTGTGAGCCACCATGCCTAGCCCACTGATTCCTTTTAAAAGCACTACTTCTGCTGCTTTTTTTTTTTTTTAATTTCCATAAGTTTGGGGGGAACAGGCTGTGTTTGGTTACATGAGTAAGTTCTTTAGTGGTGATTTGCAAGATTCTGGTGCACCCATCACCCAAAAAGTATACACTGAACCCAGTTTGTACTTGTGTCCCTCATCCTTTTCCTACCCTTTCCCCCTGAATCCCCGAAGTCCACAGTGTCGTTCTTATGCCTTTGCATCCTCATAGCTTAGCTCCCACTTATGAGTAAGAGAACATGGGATGTTTGGTTTTCCATTCCTGAGTTACTTCAATTAGAATAATAGTCTCCAATCCTATCCAGGTTGCTGCAAAATTCATTCATTTTTATGGCTGAGAAGTATTCCACACACACCACAGTTTCTTTATCCACTCATTGACTGATGGACATTTGGGTTGGTTCCACATTTTTGCAACTGTGAATTGTACTGCTATAAACATGCGTGAGCAAGTATCTTTTTTGTATAACGACTTCTTTTCCTCTAGGTAGATACTCAGTAGTGGGATTGCTGGATCAAATGGTAGTTCTACTTTTAGTTCTTTACAGAATCTCCACACTGGTTTCCATAGTGGCTGTACTAGTGTACATTCCCACCAGCAGTGTAGAAGTGTTCCCTTTTCACTGCATCCATGCTAACTTCTATTATTTTTTGATTTTTTGATTATGGCCATTCTTGCACGAGTAAGGTGGTATCGCATTGTGGTTTTGATTTGCATTTCCCTGATCATTAGTGATGTTGAGTATTTTTTCATATGTTTATTGGCCATTTGTATATCTTCTTTGGAGAACTGTCTATTCATGTCCTTAGCCCACTTTTTCATGGGATTGTTTTTTGTTTTTGTTTTTTTCCTTGCTAATTTGAGTTCATTGTAGTTTCTGGATATTAGTCCTTTGTCAGACTGTGAAGACTTTCTCCTACTCTTTCGGTTGTCTGTTTACTCTGCTGACTCTTCCTTTTGCTGTGTAAACGCTCTTTAGTTTAATTAAGTCCTAGGTATTTAACTTTGTTTTTAATCACATTTGCATTTAGGTTCTTGATCATGAAATCCTTGCCTAAGCCAATGTCTAGATTTTTCCGATGTTACCTTCTATAATGTTTCTAGTTTCAGGTCTTAGATTTAAGTCCTTGATCCATCCTGAGTTGATTTTCGTTTCAGGCGAGAAACAAGGATCCAGTTTCATTCTCCTACATGTGGCTAGCCAATTATCCCAGCATCATTTGTTGAACAGGGTGTCTTTTCCCCACTTTATGTTTTTGTTTGCTTTGTCAAAGATCACTTGGCTGTAAGTATTTGGGTTTATTTCTGGGTTCTCTATTCTGTTCCAGTTGTCTATGTGCCTATTTTTATACCAGTACCATGCTGTTTTGGTGACTATGGTCTTACAGTATAGTTTGAAATCAGGTAATGTGATGCCTTCAGATTTTTTCTTTTTGCTTAGTCTTGCTTTGACTATGCAGACTCTTTTTTGGTTCCACATGAATTTTAGGACTGTTTTTTCTAGTTCTGCGAAGAATGATGGTAGTATTTTGATGAAAATTGCACTGAATTTGTAGACTGCTTTCGGCAGCATGGTCATTTTTACAATATTGATTCTACCCTCCCATGAGCATGGGATGTGTTTCCATTTGTTTGTGTCGTCTATGATTTCTTTCAGCAGTAAAAGCACATATTCTTCTATATTTACAAAGAAATATATGCTCAATGCAGAAAACAAAACCATGACAAAGAGGTAAAGAAGACAAAAACCAAAACTCTACAATCCAGATGTAACTAGCTACTACCAATGTTTTTTAAAATTCAGATTATATTTACATGCAATGAAAGTCAAAGGTTTTATGTGTACGATTCCCTGTTTTTTGACAAATATATATACTCTAATCAATATAGAACATTTTCCCAAAACCTCACTCTGGAAATTCCCTTCCAGTCACATTCTTTGTCAGGTAAATGTATTGCAAAGAGCTTCTCCCAGTCTGAAGCTGATCTTCTCATTTTTAAAAATGTCTTTTAATGAGGAAAAGTTTTTAATTTTGATGAAGTTCAATTAATTTTTTATTTTATAGTTAATATTTCTTATATGCTTGCTAATAAATCCTACCCTACCCCCAAGGTTGTGAAGATATTCTCTTACTTTTTGTTAGAAACTTTACAGTTTTAACTTTATATTTAAATATATGATCCATCTCAACCTGATAAAGGTATCTAAAAAAAACTACACATTCACTGTAATATTAGAAACAAGACAAGGGGGGTCTATTCTTACCACTTCTATTCAACCTCATGCATAAAAGAAGGAGGCAAAAAAGAATAATAATTTATAAAGAATCATAAGGAAGAAGAAAACCCTCTATTTGCACTGAAATGATGAAATGATTGTGTGTAGAGAAAACCCAGAGAAATTTACACATGCACAAACACTAATAAATAAGCAAAAAGCAGTTACAGGCCATGTGGTTGGTGCATAAGAATCAGTTACACTTCTATAACTCATCAAAACACAATTGTCATTTATTATAGCATTTTTAAAAGTCAGAAAAAGATTAAATATGAGCAAGACCTCCACACCAAAAACTGCAAAACATTTCTGAGAACAATAAAGACCTAAATAAATAGACACAATACCATGTTAATGGATTGGAAGATTCAATATTATTAAGGCATATCTAAAATTTATAATGTATAAGCTGACTCTGAATTTATACACAGATGCAAATGATCTAGACAGGTCAAAACAATCCTGGAAGAGAAGCACAAAGCTGGAGGACTGACACTACCCATTCAAGGCATGCTATACAAAGCTACAGTAACCAGACCCTTAGAGCAAGCATTGACCAACAGAGGGATGGAGCAGGTGAAGTCCACAAACAAACCCCCATACCTTCTGTCTACTGATGGACAAAGGCAGGTAAATCAATAGGTCGGGGGAGAAGTCTTCCAAATAAACGGTGCTGCAGCAGCTAGATAAAAGTATATTTCAAAAAACCACCCCAGGTTTACCCCATACTGCTGACATTTTGGCACTCTCTTTTGCTAAACATGTTTTTAGTTTTTATTTTTATTTTTTTGAGACGGAGTCTCACTCTTTCACCCAGGCTGGAGAACAGTGGTGCAATCTCAACTCACTGCAACCTCCGCCCTCCCAGGTTGAAGTTATTCTCCTGCCTCAGCCTCCCGAGTAGCTGGGACTACAGGTGCGTGCCACCATGCCTGGCTAATTTTTTGTATTTTTAGTAGAGACAGGGCTTCACTATGTTGGCCAGGATGGCCTCAATCTCCTGACCTCATGATCCGCCCACCTCCACCTCCCAAAGTGCTGGGATTACAGGTGTTGAGTCACCGTGCCTGGCCTGGTAAAAATGTTTCTTAAAAAGAGGAGAGATCATAACACCAGGATTCTGTTTCTACTCTGCTTTCTTTTGGTTTTCTGTGGGGATTTTTGGTAATATTTTGAACTAATGCTTTAAGGTTACTTCACCACAAATTTCTCACGCTCATCTCTGTCCTCTACATGATGCTCCCAAACTGCTTTTAAACCTAATCTTCTACCATCAATTTTTAGTTTCCCCATTTGTTAGGAAAACACAAGCAGTTAGGGCTTCTCACACCTTGCTCTGCCTCCAGGAATTAGTCTGAGAAGTGCCTCATACTTTCAACATCATCCAAATATTCTTTACTGACAAAGTCCCTTTCAGTTTTTTATAACATCTTTTCTGATTCCTCTATTCAAATATAACCTTCTTCCTTTTAAGTCCTCACATATCTTCCCTTTTCTCACTTATTATTAATGAACCACACTTAGAAAGATGAAAAAAAGCTATCTGAGCAGTCTATTCATTCAGTCAGTATTCAGCAGGCCACAGATTGTTCTATTGGGGAGACAGGGAAGCTAGACAGGTCAAGGCTCTGCCCTTAAGTACCTGATATTCTAGTGGCAAAGTCTACAAGGCCATAATCTAGAAAGTAGGGCTGTTTCTCATTTACCTCTATGTGCCCTGTAGTAAAGTACAACGTTTTGCACATCTTCAAGCCTCAATGAATAAACCATGAATTCACCTGTCATGCTATTTAAAGCTTATATCATAAATATCCTTGTCAATTTAAAGCACCAACAGATCAGGAGTCAGAAACTCCTTGGTCTCCATAAAAGAAATGTAATGAGGCCTTATGTAATAGGTTCAAGAGCATCTATTGCTTTGCTCTTGTAGATAAGACAGGGTTTCTTTTTAAGGAAGCCAAAGTAAGCCAACTAATAAATGAAAAGCATAATGAATTAAGTATATGTGCAGCATTAATGATTTTAAGTGAAAGAACTGTGAATGAAGAAAGGTCATCTTTATATCAAAAGGAACAGATATAAAATACTTAAGTCACATGACACCATTTTAATAGAGAAAAACAGGCATTTCTAAGGCAGAGATTTTCCTTCCATCTGGGCACTACTGACTTTAGGAGCTGAATAATTTTTGTTATGGGTAACTGTCCTGTGCATTCTGGGATGTTTAGCAACATCCCTGACTCTGCCCAATAGATGCCAGTAGCAGCCTCAGTTACGGCAACCAAATGTCTCCAAACATTCAAAAATGGACTCCCAGGGGTCCAAACCGCATCCAGTGAAGAACCTCTGATGTAAGACAGCCAACATTACTTGGCTGTACAAATATTTCTTTTGTTATTCTTTTTACTGTACAAATATCAATTCTAAAACAGCTTTAAGGTTCTCTGCTTTTTTCCCTTAAAAAACAAAACAGGCTAGGCACAGCAGCTCACACCTGTTATCCCTGCACTTTGGGAGGCTGAGGCAGGCAGATCACTTGAGGACAGGAGTTCAAGACCAGCATGGCCAACATGGTGAAACCTCATCTCTACTAAAAATACAAAAATTAGCTGGGCATGGTGGTGCATGCCTGTAATCCAAGCTACTCAGGAGGCTGAGACAGAAGAATTGTATGTACCCAGGAGGTAGAGGTTGCAGTGAGCAGAGATTGCAGCATTGCACTCCAACCTGGGTGACAAGAGTGAAACTACGTCTCCAAAAAAAAAAAAAAAAGGGAGCTGTAAAAAAAATAAAATAAAAAAAGTCATAGACTCGGAGGATGGGGGGCAGGGAGGGAAGGAGAAAGGGAGGACGGATGCCAATGCCAACAAATAGCCACCAACAGTAAATTTTGTGAGTTATTAAAATTCAACCAGACTACAGTTTTCACAGACGGAAAATAGACACACCTGGGTAAAGGCAATTTGTATATAGGAAGGAACTCATCTGACATGTTTCTAGAGTGTATAATTATAATATTTTATGCTGTATTTTGAAGAAAATATTGCCCCTAAGTTTTTACAGGTATGAAATGTATGCCACTCAAATGGGTGTGAGAGATAAGTACTCTGGAGCACTATGGATGATTTTAAGAAAACATGAGGCAGAAACAAAGGCCCTATATTCTGATTATCCAGTCAGCATGCCAGCCTGCTCATGCTGACATGCCTTCCCAGATCCATATGAACATCAACACTCTGCCTATCCCTTACCTGCTGTCCAACACTAGAGAAAATGCCTTTATAAACGAACAATACGTACCGCATTGTGGATGGCTCAAATGCAGTGGAGTTAACAAACTACAGGGCCTTGACCAAAGGGAACCTTTCAGACTAGAGAGGAAGAGATACATGAACACAGAAATAAATGTACAACTCCACACTATAAGTTGGGAATGGGGAGGACAATACTGCGGGTAATAAAGGAAAGGGTCTGATTAGAGGTTGAATAAAGGCATTTCTAAGGAAATAACATGTTTTCATACCAAGTCAGACCACAGCTATTGATGTCTCCAGAAATAATCCAAGAGATGAAAACTGTACAAAGGTGCCAACTTATCTAAGAATGATTTAAGACAGCAAAAAAACTCATGTCTGAGGACAGCGAGTACAGGCAGCCTGATATTGCAAGGCGATGTTCCTACAGTCACCATTTAGTATGTCCTTGTAGCAGGTATATGCTAAGGGTTCTGGAAAAAGAACATAAGGTAGTTCAAAGCAATGATTCCACTTATATTGCAAGTATACTATGAAGGGTGCCTTCATGTGGTTGTATCCTTGGAGTTTTAGAAAAATGATACATGCAGACCTTACAATGGAGCAGACTTTAGTGTTCAATGTGCAGAAAAATCACCTGGCGAATTTGTTAAATATTTGGAGTCCTAAGTCCCACTCCCAGGGATTCCAATTCAGGGATTTACAGTGCAGCCTAGGAATGTTTACCAGGCACCCCCTACTGCCTCTGAAAACCCCACATGAAACACAAATCTTCCCACAAGAGGAGGTTTGGCTGTGACACAGGTTTTTTTGCTAAAACTCATGAAACAAGCATGTATTACACAAGGCCTCCTGACAGTGTTTGTTTACAGGCTGACCCTGTCCCTGATCCTGATAATCCCCAGGGCTTGAAAGCAGAATCTGAATAAATTGCACAGCCTGCTACTACAGCTTGTGCCCAGACAACAGAACAGAGGTGATATGTAAAAAAGATAGGCAGTGCTGACAGCTCTCTCTGCAGAGGTTAAGGAAACACACCCAACATGAGACATGGTCAGGGAGCTAAGGCAGCCAGCACTGATGGGTATAGCATGAAGTACAGATGGGAACACACCAAAAGAAGAACAATAGAACAGACAGAAGAAGAGTGAAACTCATATTTCTTAAGAGCCTCGTATCAGATACCGTGTTATGAACTTCATGTATTTCATTTAAATCCTCATAAAAATCTTACGTATTAACATTAACATAATTATATCATAGATGAAAAACCAAAGGCTAAAGAGAAAGGAATCTGTCCAAGAAGACGGAGCTACAAAGCAACACAGCCAGGTTTTGAAGCAAGGCTCAGGAACCAGTCCATAATGCCGTAATCTTCTTGGAGATCTACGCGGGTAGGAACACAGCTCTGAGGAAATGAAGAGTCCCACTCCAGAGAGAATACCAAGGCAAGCTAAGTACACGAGAGCAATGAACAATGCTTTTGCAAAATCAGAACTTTAAATATGGATGCTTTTATTAAACCAGCTGAGGGTTCATACATTTTAAATATGGGAAACTTGTACAGATGAGGTAAAAAGTTAAGATGTAATCTAGCTGATCATAAACGATGAAAGCTTGCTGCAGCTCTTGCTGAGTAGTGGGATCACAGCTGACTTCTGCCCTCCAAACCCAGTGTCTACATTTCCTGTGATGAGCAAATTTTACTTTTAAAAAGAAATATATGTGATGTCTTTTGTTGGTGAATTTTTTTTTAATTGTATTTTGAGAAGTAGCTGAGGGCAGAGACTCTCCAGGAATGAAGTCAATGAAAACAAGAGGAAGAGCTGAAACATCAAAAGACAAATGATATCTCAGATTACTTAACACACACCACCAGCCTGGGAAAGTTCTCTCTCCCCTTCCCCTCCTGGACCATTCAATCCCAAGTCATGAGGCAGGGCCAATCAACAAAGGATGTCAGAGCACAACTTAGGTGAGGAGGGAAGGGAGAGACATAGTGATGGCCACTGGTGACTCATACCATACAGGGAAATCAATCAACTAAGTCAACGCAATGAGGATGGGGAGAGCCCAGACTCTTCCTATCAGAGAAAGAAACCACAAAGACAGAAAGGGAGAAAACTGGGCTGAATATTCTGGTACTAGATGTATCAGATTAATAAACTCATGGATTTCAATACATATGTAAATATATAAATAAACATAAACATAAAGGAAGCAGGTGCATATGTGTGTGTTCCTAGCTCTGTACTGAGATCTGAAAGTGACAAGCCAAAAGTAATAAGCACACCTAATGCCCAGGTCTAGCTTTCTAAATATTACTGTTTAATTTCTTTTTTTTTTTTTTTTTTTTTTTTTTGAGACAGAGTCTTGCTCTGTTGCCCAGGCTGGAGTGCAGTGGCACGGCCTCAGCTCACTGCAACCTCCGCCTCCCAGGTTCACGTCATTCTCCTGCCTCAGCCTCCCAAGTAGCTGGGACTACAGGGGCCCACCACCACGCCCGGCTAATTTTTTGTATTTTTAGTAGAGATGGGGTTTCACAGTGTTAGCCAGGATGGTCTTGATCTCCCGACCTCGTGATCTGCCCACCTTGGCCTCCCAAAGTGCTGGGATTACAGGCGTGAGCCACCGCGCCCGGCCTATTGTTTAATTTTTAAAAGAGCAGGATTCTCTGTGGAAAGAGTAGACTCCCGGGCTGGGATAGGAAAAATACAAGATGAACCTGGCATATCCTACTGTACTTGAAGGTAAATGATCAAAGGGCCAGGCACAGTGGCTCACACCAGTAATCCCAATACTTTTGGAGGCTGAGGCAGGAGAATCACTTGAGGTCAGGAGTTCAAGACCAGCCTGGTCAACATGGTGAAACTCCATCTCCACTAAAAATACAAAGGTTAACCAGGCGTGGTGGCATGAGCCTGTAGTCTCAGCTACTCAGGAGGCTGAGGCATGAGAATTGCTTGAACCCAGGAGGTGGAGGTTGCAGTGACACCGAGATCACACCGCTGCACTACAGCCTGGGCGACAGAGCAAGACTTCATCTCAAAACAAAACAAAAAAAGAAACGATCAAAGAATGATTGAGGCATTTCAAAGGGACACAGAACCAATCTGAAGGGGCTCCTAAGATCCAAATTTGGGATAATGTAAGCATCAAAACATATAAGGAGAGTAACTGATTATAACTCACTGAATAAAACAGAGATCCATGAATTAATCAGTCCATCTGAGACAGAAATCCAGCCCAGGGTGGGGGCAGGAACAGGGATAAATATTTGAATGGGTTATATATGTAGTCTCAAAGTAACTCTCAACAACATACTTATTACTAGGGGAAAAGAATAGCTGCCAGAGATATCTGGCAGACACAATCTTGATCAAGTGAAGGCAGCAACTCCAATGGAATAAATCAAACCTGTGTACCATCTGACAGGATTTAATGCAAAAAGACAATATCACTATTGTGACATCCCAAATTGAGAAACATACAAAATAACTGGTCTACAATCTTAAAAAATGTCAAGGACATGAAAGCCAGGAAAACATTGAGGAACTGTTCCAAATTAAAAGAAATTACAGAAACAAGAAAACAAAATACGCGATTCTGCCACAGATTCATTACATGTAACGGACAACACTGGGCAACTGGCAGTACCTGATAAGCCCGAGGACTGAACAGTAGTGAAGTATCAGTGCTAAATGCCTGATCTTGATGGCTGTATTTTGATTTACAGGAGAATGTACTTGATTGTAGGTAAAATGTACTAAAGTATTCAGGGATGATAAAACACCATATTAGTAATTTTACCTCAACCAGTCCTGGCAGAGGGTGAGGGGATTTATCTCTTTACCCGAGAACAAAAAAATGATAAGGCCACAGGTCTTATTCCAGACATTCCCAATCAATTCCTTGGACTCCCTGAATATGTATATGTCAGTAATCTTATACAAACTGTTGTGGAATATACCACAAAATTCATAGAAGGGCATCTGTCACATGTAATGCTAACTAAAGATACAAGTTACTTACCAAATTCCGGGGGCTGGCATGGGTATAAGGAGAGAACCTTACTATCTCTAATGACCTTACTGATGCTGACTTTAATACTCTATGAAATTTAGAGCTCAATGAATGTTACCTAGAATCAGCCCTGGCTGTGGAATACTTTATTCTGAGCCCTTTATTTGGGGTTTGGATGTCTGCTGTGCTGGTTCCCAGAGACAGTAAGGGGATGAGAGTATTAGTTACATCTGCTGACCCACGTACTTAAGATCCAGATGAGTGAGACAGTTTTCATTCCTGCTTGGTAGAGCCTATTTGCTGAGGGGAATAGCTCTTAAGGAATGGTTCTAGCCAGACCTTATCTCTACCAAAAAAAAACAAAAAACAAAAAAACTTTTAATTAACCAGGAGTGGTGACACATGCCTGCAGTTCCAACTTCTCAGGAGGCTGAGGTGGGAGGACTGCTCAAGCCCAGGACTCAGGAGGCCGAGATGGGAGGATTGCTCAGGCCCAGGAGGTTGAGGCTGCAGTGAGCTGTGATCATGCACTGCACTCCGGCCTGGGCAACAGAACAAGACTCTGTCTCAAAAAAAAGAAAAAACAAGAAAAGAAAAAAGAAGGCTTCCTGCAGACAAACCTAATGCTGGGCCTCAGCAGCAAAATCGAAGACAGTATAAGAAATGCAGAATAAAGGGAGGATGGAAAACACCTTCTTGTTACCTTTCAAATTGGCTCTATCTTTTACTAGACTGCATAGACCTTTGGGATCATAACCACTATTCAGACAAATGCTAAGTAAGATCCACTCTCTCTTTTCTAAGGAAAACACTGATTCTATGTGTAAGTATGTGCACCTATGAAAGAATCAGGTTAGAGTAGATTAGTTCCAATACTTTTGTAGCACAGTAACTTTCTCTTCCTCTTAGCAGGTAACTAAATGTACACTGTTCCTGAACCAACACACAAATGACCTACACCCACTAGATAAATGAATTATTAAGATATATAGACCCCAAAATTCATTAGTGCTTTATCTCCTGAACATATGTGCATTTTCTGCCATGTATTCTAATGCTATATAGAATCTGATTTACAGTTTTAAAAATCTGCAGCAAATAAATTCATCTCACCAACTGCTCAGGAGCTCCAAATTCCTGAAAACTAATGTCCAAATCAGTAAGTTAAATGACAAAGAAGCAGCTGAATAAATAGTCATTTCTCTTTCTCCTAGATTCTCAGAGTTGGGTCTACACAAAGCATGGTGTCTAGACCATATTGTTGTTAATATTCATCACACAACATGCTTGCCCTTCAGGAGTTTAACTCTTGGTCTTTACAAAGCATCAGTACAAGAACACTCCACTTGAATAGTTTCTATGTCTTCCGTGAAATCATAGCTGATAACATAACCCACTACATCATACAATGGCAGAACCCCACAGAATGTCTTTTTCGTTAAGTACAATGCCAGGAAAGAATCTTTCTCTGTAAACAAATGTGCATGCTTGCTTCCCACAGACAATGAATGCTACGTAATTCAATGCTATACAGAGAAAGGGAGAGTTTTCTTTTAGTCTTAGCAGTCAGAAAACAGAAAGTCAAATACAATACACAAGAGTTATAATCAGTTCCCCTCAAAAGCCTGGTGCACTTTTTCCTCTCTCTGTTATTATTATTATTATTTTTTTTTTACTTTATTTTTTTGAGACAGGATCTGGTTCTGCCGCCCAGGCTGGACTGTAGCAGCACAACCTCAGCTCACTGAAACCTCTGCCTCCTAGGCTCAAGCGTTCCTCCCACCTCAGGCTCCCAAGTGCCTGGGACTACAGGCCTTTACCACCATGCCCAGCTAATTTTTTGCACTTTTTGTAGAGACAATGTCTCACCACGTTGCCCAGGCTGGTCTTCAACTCCTGAACTCAAGCGATCTGCCCCCACCGACTTGACCTCCCAAAGTGCTGGGATCACAGGCTTGAGGCATCGCCCTGGCCCAGTGCTCTTTTTAGATGGTTTATTATGTCCTCTAACTGTCCTGCTGTATACTATCTTTAATTCTAACAGATTTAAGTCCTTTTGAAAGTACCTAGAATATCTATGTGTAAATATATGTATTTTCTATCTCTTACAATTCTCTCTCATATCACTTAAATTTTCTGATATCAGTTTCTATACAATGGCCTAAGAATTTAAAATGATAATGACACAGGAGGCTAATTTAATGAAGACCAAGTAATTTGCATCACTACCTTGTTCCCTCGTCCATTCCCCCAACAAATTACCACATAGCCCAATGGGGAAGGCAAGCCCCACACCACCATGCTCGGCACGTCACCTTTGCAGTAGTCCGCAGGGTCCTCTTGTTCCTCATCATCTGATCCCAGGATCTCCTCCTCTGGCTCCGGGGGTGTGGGGTCTGGCAAAGGCGGCGGTGGTGGCGGTGGAGGTGGAGGAGGAGGAACTAAAGGAGCTTTCTGTTGAGGCTCCGGCCTGAAAGAGCAAAGAGAAAATTGCTATTTATTTACTTAGAAGTACATCTTGCAATATGGATGCATTTGAGCATTTCTTAATATGGGGGAAAAATAAAACTTGTCACATACTAAGAATAAATGCCATTTAATGTCACTTCACCCATTTTAGTTGAATTCAAGTAGGTTTCAACATACAGGCCAGGCCAAAAAATAAAATCTGCCCTTATAAGCTAAGGAATTTTTTTTTTAAAGTATCTTTTCATTTAGAGCTTCAAGAACTACGAATGTTGTGAAATTTCAGTGCTCCACTTAAGTCCTACCAATCTTGGGAAATTTAAGTGAAATGAAAGCATATTCCATGGTATACAGCCTTATTGGTTAGAAAACATCACAAAGATTATAAAAAGACAGGTGCAAGCAGCACTCAACTTTTGAAAGCTTATTTCCTGTTATTTGAAAATCAGAATTCTTTTCCCATAGAAATAGGAGAAATGAGGTTAGGTTTCAGTAACTCATAAAAGCTGATTAATATACACTGTAGCTAAAATATACAAGATTGCCAGAAAGATTCTTGTACTTCTATAAGGCCTGTTAGAAGTTCTGAATGTATTCTGAAAGCGAGTGTGTGTGTGTGTGTGTGTGTGTGTGTGTCTGATTGATTGAGGGGGGGGGGGGGGGGGGTGTGTGTGTGTGTGTGTGTGTGTGTGTGTGTGTGTGTCTGATTGAGCGGGGTGTGTGTGTGTGTGTGTGTGTGTGTGTGTGTGTGTGTGTGTGTGTGTCTGATTGATTGAATGACTGAGATTATTCCCTTTCAGGGCTCTATGAGGAGTATGGTTCATAATGGGATTCACTTACTATTTCTAACCATGCCCCAATGGGAGGAAATAGGACCCTACAGTCTCAACCTGGATGCCAGAAGCACTTCTCTCCCTTAAGCTATCCTACTAATAAAACGCCACTGAATGCGTGAGCTGAATATGACGGCTGCTGTGGAAAGGTTGCTTCAAGGGTCAGTTGCCCAACATGTGAGTGCCATTCCTTGGGGCATTTCTGCCACTGCAGCCCTCAGGTCTACTGCATCTGGAAGAATGAGCTTGACAAAAATATTGTGGTCTGGTTCTGGTCAAGCAAAATTCTTTAGCACCAGTTCCTCATACCATGCAAGTGCTGTCACCCAGCATGCGCCCTATTTTAAGGGTATAGCCGTTGTCAATGGAGAGTTCAAAGACCTAAGCCCTGGTTGTTGAGAGCAGGTGGAATCTCGGTGTTATTGCTAGATTTCCTTTTGGAACACTGTTGCTCTCTGCCCAGTGGAAGGCTGATTCTGGATCCTTTCTCTCCTCACTGTAGCACAGCCTGGGGCATACAGTCAAAGCTCACTCTTCAGCCCTGGAATGTTGAGAAGGTCAGGGTCACAGCAATACAAGTTCATCTGCAGCTGCCACTAACAGACAGGCCAAAGGAGCTGCCTCAACCACTGCCTCTTTTTTTTGAGACGGAGTCTTGCTCTGTCACCCCGGCTGGAATACAGTGGTGCAATCTCGGCTCACTGCAAGCTCTGCCTCCTGGGTTCACGCCATTCTCCTGCCTCAGCGTCCCAACTAGCTGGGACTACAGACACCTGCCACCATGCCCAGCTAATTTTTTGTATTTTTAGTAGAGACGAGGTTTCACCATGTTAGCCAGGATGGTCTCGATCTCCTGATCTCATGATCTGCCGGCCTTGGCCTCCCAAAGTGCTGGGATTACAGGCGTGAGCCACCACGCCTGGCCGCCAACGACTGCCTCTTCTAAACTGGGCCTCTAAATCCTTGCCCAATCTGAGAGCCCCCAACACAACCACTAATGTACACGGCTTGCCAACAAAAAAACCCACATGGCCACAACTGAAGGAAGGAGTAGGAATAGAAGACAGCAGAAATACCCGACATTATGAGGAAGGGGTGGGGATCACACACAATAAGTCAACTTAAAGGTGAATAATCAAAGGTATGACTATCTTTAGCAGGACAACTAAAGAATATTTATAAGCTGAAAATGTATTGACTGCTGCTTTCTGAAATTTATAAAGACTCAACAGTTACAGTTCCGTGGGTAACAGACATCAGGATTGTGGCGGTGATAACACTCCGAGTTAACCATTCTCTTCCAAGAGTCCTGAAAGAGAATAATACTCATTCATTCTCTCTCTCTCCCTCTCTCTCTCACACACACACCACTTCCAGAATACATTCAAAACTTCCAACAGGCCTCACAGAAGTACAAGAATCTTTCTGGAAGCCACGTAAATGCTCATTTCTTTTTAACATATGTGCCCTCGCTGAAAGTAGAATGGTCCCAGGCAAAAGAGATTTCTAAAGGAGGAGAGGCAGGCAAGGAACTTCAGTAGTCTGCCACTTCCCCAGCGGGAGGAAAAGGTTTGAGATGACGTCCAAAAGAAGCACAGCCCACTCCTTCAGGGGTGTGGGCAGAATCAATTTGTCTGACACATTTCCTCAATCAGAAATACTTTGAAAGCTAGCTGTTTCTTCCTAACTCAGAAACTTTATATAAAAAATGAGTGCATTCTCTGAATTAACACACACACACACACAGAGAGAGAGAGAGAGAGAGAGAGAGAGAGAGTTTGCTGTAGAAACTACTTGAAGACAAGACAAGAAATGATGGCTCTTGTTCTGCCACTGCACGGCACTACTGTGCTTGGCACAATGGATTCTTGGACTGGATAATTCACTGCTGTGGGGCTGTTGTGCGCACTGTGGGATGCTTTTCACCATCGCTGGCCTCCAGCCACTATATGTCAGTAGAACACAGCCCTCCACCCCCACCCCACCACCCAGCTGTGGCCATCAAAAATGTGTCTAGACAATGACACATGTGTGTGTGTGTTGGGGGAGGAGGGGAGACATGCCCATTGAGAACCACTGCACTAGTAGCATTTTCTATACATGGCTTTACCTCAATGGAGTAGACTGCAGTATGGAGAAGAGATTCTAATTTTCACGGACCATTTTCTCTCAATTGAGAGGTTCCAGCACCTTCATTATAATGTCTCTCTCACTTATTCTTTACCAACTTGCTGAGATGCCCACATGGCTCAGACCCTCAAAAGTCTCAGACCCTGCAGTCTAAGTGTGTAGGCACTTCTCATTCCTCCAGTGAGGGCCACACTGAATAGGCAGACACAAAGCTTCTCAAAAGCCAGCTCTACCAAATGAAAAGTGGCAACCTTAAGTATAGAGGAGGTTTAGTAATGCTGATTAATAGTTCAACTGGCTGTCATATCAAAACATCTAGAACTGTGCTGCCCAATACAGTAGCCACCAGCCACATTGGGATATCGCGCACATGAAGTAGTTCAAACTGAGATGTACTAGAAGTATAAAATACATATTAGATTCCCAAGACTCAGTAACCAAAAAAGTAAAAATATTTTATTAATAATTTTCTACTTGCTAAATATTAAAATGTTTTATACGTGAATATTTCTAGTGGATGGTACAACTCTAGACCTTTCAGATCCAACCTGTACTGAGGGGCATTTCAGCCTCACATTGAGTGACGATTATCTGTTCTACGACTTCTAATGACCTACTTCGTACTAATTATCACCAATTCTCAAATCACTCAGTTCATCATAGAAAGCCTCGGTTCAATGGAACCGCCAATTCTTTTTCATCCCTCCATCCTTGTTACTGTCTACCACATAGGAAAACCCAGGTAAACTTCTCCTAGGGCAGAAACAGAGAAGTGAAAGCCAAGCCATATTGTCTTAGGGCTGGATTCTTTTATTTTCATTTTGAGACAGGGTCTTGCTCTGTTGCCCAGGGTGGAGTGCAGTAGTGCATTCACGGCTCACTGCAACCTTGAACTCCTGGGCTCAAACGATCCTCCCGCCTCAGCCTGGTGGGTAGCTTGGACTACAGGTGTGTGCCACTGTGCCTGGCCAAGGCTGGCTTCTTTAAAGTGGTTTCTGATGGCTTCTAGAGTACTGCAAAGCCTGGTTAAATTGCAACACTGTAAAAGACCAAGACACGACGGGTTATCTCACCAAATACATACTCATTAAATCTATCAACAGATTTAAAAAAAAGCAACTTTCATCAATCCTAATGAAAGCCATCAGGAAGCTATTTCACATAGAAATTATTAGAAGTATATAAGCAGCAATGGCAGAGGAAATGATCATAAATATTTTCAACAAGAATACCAAAATAACTGAATGATAAAAGAATAGTCTTTTCAACAGTGGTACTGCAACAAATAGACACTCATATGCAAAATAAATAAAATTAGACCTCTCTCACACACACAGACTTCATATGAAAGAGCTAAAACTATAAAAACTCTCAGGAAAAAACATAGGAGTAAATCTTCACAACCTTAGGTTAGGCAATGCTTCTTAAATATGACACTAAAAGCATAAGCAATCCAAGAAAAATCAAATTAGACTTCAAAATTTTAAACTTTTGTACTTCAAAGGGCACCATCAAGAAAATTTAAAGGTCACAGAATGGAGGGAAGTACTTGCAAATCCTAAGTGATAAGTGACTTGTGTCTAGAATATATAAAGAACTTTTCTGACTCAACAAGACACGCCAATTTAAAAATGGATAAAAAGGATTGGAAAGACATTTCTCCAAAGAGGATATACAAACAACCAATAAATACATGAAAAGATGCTCAACATCGTTATTAATCAGAGAAACGGAAATCAAAACCACAATCTGATACCACTTCATACCAACTAGAATGGTTATTAAAAAAGGTCAGATAATTCGTGTTTTAAGGAAGGATGAAGAAGTAGGGCTCTTCAAACACTGTTGGTGGGAAGAGTAATATGGCATAGCCATGTTGGAAAACAGTCTGCTGGTTCCTCAAAAGTTTAAATATGAAATTACCAAATAACCCAACACTTCCACTCGCAAGTATATACCCAAGAGAAATGAAAGCATATGTCCAGCAAAATCTCATCCAGAGTGTTCAAAGAAGTATTATTATTTTTAACAAGAAGCAGAAAGAACCCAAACGTCCCCCAACTAATAAATAAAATGGGGCATATCATTACAAGGGAATGTTATTCAGTAATAAAGAGAAAAGAAGTACTGATAATATGCTACAACATGGATGGATCCTCCAAAACTTTATGCTGGGTGAGAGATGTCAGTCAGAAAAGACCACAGGTTGTATGACTTTCCATTTTCCATCAAATGTCTAGAACAGATAAATGTAGGGTAAATTAGTGGATGCTTATGTCGAGGGTTGGGGGAAATGGAGAATATAGGAGGAAAATGGGGACTGACTGCTAGTAGATATGGGATATCCGTTAGGAGGGATGAAAATCTCCTAATGTGGTGATGGTTGTACAATTCTGTGAACACAATAAACAACACTGAAATATATATGTTAGATAAGCAAACTGTATGTTATGTGAATTATACTTCAAAAAGCTATTGTTAAAAAATAAAAGAAGCCAGGCGTGGTGGTGCACACCTGTAGTCCCAGCCAGTTGGGACACTGAGGCAGGAGGACTGCTTGAGCCCAGGAGTTTGGGGCCAGCCTGGGCAACACAGCAAGCATGTCTACAAAAATAACAATATATTTTTAAACAATAAAAGAAAACCCCAATACAGCTATAGATATTTTAAATATCCAACATTATACCGTTATAAAATGTATGACTTCAAGATAGTTAGAAATATCTATGTGGAGATTTAAGCAATCAATATGCATAGTCTCTTTTACCATAAGCTCAGCTACATTCAGAGTGAAAGTTAATCTGTAATTCTTTAAAAAGGAGACTGAGATTCTATCTAAGGTCCAAAGTTTAAACAAGGTACTAATTTAAGAACATGTTTTCATGTACTATAAGAAATATAAAGAAATACACCACTTTAGGCTGGGTGCAGTGGCCCCCACCTGTGATCCCAGCACTTTGGGGAGGCCACAGCAGGTGGGTTTATCAGTTGAGCCCAGGAGTCTGAGACCAGCCTGGGCAACCTGGCAATACCCTATCTCCACAAAAACTACGAAAATGAGCTGGGCGTGGTGGCACACATCTGTAGTCCCGGCTACTAAGGAGGCTGATGTGAGAGGATTGCTTGAGCATGGGAGTCTGCAATGAGCTGAGATCACAGCACTGCACTCCAACCTGCATGAGAGAGTGAGACCCTGTCTCAGAAAAAAAACAACAAAATAGAAAAGGAAAAAGGAAAGGAAAGGGGAAAGGGAAGAGAAGGGAAAAGGAAAAAGGAAAGATGAAAGGGAAAGGGAAAAGGGAAAAGGGTAAAGGGAAAAGCAGGGAGGAGGAAGGGGAAGGGAGGGGGAAGGAAAAGGAAGGGGGAAGGGGGAAAGGGAAAGGGGGAAGGGGGAAAGGGGGAAAGGGAAGGGATGGGGAAGGGGGAAGGGATGGGGAAAGGGGAAGGGGGAACGGAGGGAGAAGGGGGAGGGGAGGGGAGGGGAGGGGAGGGGAGGGGAGGGGAGGGGGGGGAGGGGGGGGGGGGAGGGGAGGGAAGGGAGGGGAGGGAAGGGAAGAAAGAAAAAAGAAAAAGAGAAAGGAAAAGAGCAAATCAAAGCAAAGCAAAAGAGAAAAAGGGGAGGGGAGAAAAAGAAAAATACAGCACTTCAGTGATGGGAATGAAATTAACTTAGAAAGCAAAATTCCACTAGCTACTTATATTTTTCACAAAGAACTATATTTATTTTTACACTACATAAAATACAAAAATTCTAATCATGACTCCAAATTTAAAATGTGGTTTAAAGAAACAAAAATATTTTTCTTTCAATATCATACTATAATACTAAAATTATCTTATCATGCTATGTACTTCATACTATATTCTGCATGTACACTTGCTCTGTCAGAAAAGGGAGGAAAAACTGAACAACCCAGGAAACTACAAGTCTCATCTGCTCTAAGTTGCCATGGCAACCAGATGAGAGTTCTGATTTCCTCTCAACTGCTACTGTGTATTTCTTTTCAGCAAAGAAAAAATAAACTCTACATTTAGTAGGAAAAATGTCCTCTCCTTCGCTATCAGCTTAGATAGCAACTGACACAACATAAGAAATACAGTTCAGTTAATCTTTAATCTTCAAACATAAAGAAAAGGAGCTCCAGATGAATTTCTTCAGGTAGTATTTTAGGGACATTCACATAAAGTCAAATTTCATTTTCTTTCCTCCCTATGTCGACTCTATATCTAAAATTTTTCTCTCTCCCTTTCTCCCTCCCTCCTTCTTCCTCTCTTGGTGATGACTGTCAGCTTGAGAAATACCCAACTTCTACTTAATAGCAGAATCACTCGATATAGGTTGAGTATTCCTCATTCAAAATGCTTAGGACTAGATATGTTTCGAACTTCAGATAATTTCATATATTCCTCTTTAATGAAAGGTCAAGTTCAAAAACTCTGTGTAAATCAAACCTAAATGTGCCTCATCCATGTGAAATCTCCTGCTCCTCTTGAGTATGGGTAGATCTGTGAGTGTGAGATATTCCACCTGTTATCCAGTTACCTTACACTACATGCCAAAGGGAGATCACACTGGGTGGCCTGATCTAATCACACCAGTCCCTAAAAGCAGAGGGTTTTCTTTGGCTGGTCAAAGAAGGGGAAGCGGAGTGGCAGACTCCAGCTGACCTGCAAAAAAGCAGACATCATTTGTGAACTAGGGCCACACAGAGCAAGAAACTGCCAGTGGCCTCTAGGAGTGACGGTGCTTCCTGCCAACAGCTAGAATAGTAAGATAACAAAGACCTCAGTCCTACAAACTCAAGGAAATGAGTTCTGCCAACAACCAGGGAGCTGGAAAAGAACCCTGAAGCTCAGATGAGAACTGCAGATTTGGCAGATACCTTCGTTTCAGTTTAGTAAGAATCCAGTCACACTATGTTGCCCTGATTTCTGTGCTACAGAACTGTGAGTTAATAGGTGTTTTAAGCTGCTAAGTGTACAGTAATTTGTTACACAGCAAGTGAAAGTGAATACACTGCCAAGTTCCTCAAACTGTACTAGAGTAGACCATGGAGAATTATCAGACTCAAAAAGATCTGATTTTTTTTTTTTTTTTTTTAATAATTGAAATGGCCAGGGGACTTAAGCTGGGTAATCCAGAATGGGAGACAGTTCTCTTTGGGGAATAGTCAGGTAAAAGTATCTTATTCCCTGAATGAGTCCATTTTTGCATTGCTATAAGGAAATACCTGAAAGCGGGTAATTTATAAAGAAAAGAGATTTAATTGGCTCACCGTTCTGCAGGCTATACAGAAGAATGATGCTGGTATCTACTAACCTTCTTGGAAGGCCTCAGGAAACTTACAGTCATAGTGGAAGGCAAAGGGGGTGCAGGTGCATCACATCGCCGGAGCAGAAACAACAGTGAGAGTGAGGGGGGAGGTGCTACACACTTTTAAAACAACCAGATCTCAGGAGAACTCACTGCCTATAATGAGAGCAGCATCAAAGGGGAAATCCATCCCCATGATCCAATCACCTCCCACCAGGCACCACCTCCAACATAGGGGATTACAATTCAACACTAGATTTGGGCGGGGACACATATCCAAACTATATCACTCCCCAAGACTTACTAGCAAACAATCATAATTCCAAGCCAAATACTGTTTTCTAGAACGTCGAACACAGCCAACTAAAAGTTGGAGAGGATGTAAGTAAATTAGACCTGCTTCCCAGCTAATCTACATTTTAGAAAACAAAGGAGTTGGTGTTCTAAAGGTATTGCTGCCTGATCACCTCACTGAGTTCTGAGTTCGGGTTTTTATCATCTATTTCCTGGACTAACATTTCCTCACTAATTTCCCTGTTTCTTGCTTTTATCCTTCCCATTTCACACATCAATTCCATATATTCTTTGCAGAAAGCAAGCCTCTGGTCCTAAAACTGCATTTCAGCGCTACATAGTCTTATGTCACTAAAACTACTAATATTTTATAAAACATTTGTGGGATCTGGCAGAAAATATTACTACTGAAATGGAGAAAGACTGACAGAAAAGTTAAACCAATAAGTCCAAATGCATGTAAAATGACATCCACTGATTCTACAACTACCCAGAAGCATACAGATGCCCAGCACTGAGGGGTGTACAGTCTAGTGAGGAGGGGAGAAGTGCATGTAAACACACAAATGTAAACAACTGCTCCTGGTATCGCTATGGAAACAGAGATGGCAGTGGGCCAAGTTAGAGACATCTAGAGGTGATCTTATAGACTGGCCACAATGAGGCTGACTGCAGGAGGTCCAAGTCTCAGGGAACCACATCATCAAAAGCACAGAGGCCCAAACTAATCTGGTATGACTGGAAATAGGAAAGAGATTAGGCATAGGAATAATCCACAATTCAAAAGAATAATCCACAATGCTAAGGAGGTTGGGCTCTATCTCTGAGTCAAGTAGTAGCCACTGAAATGCAACTACAGAAACAAGGATTACCTTTCTGCAAAAAACACATGAAATTAGAGTGTAGACTGGGTAGAAAGGATAAAAGCATGAAGAAAGAAAAGTCATGGGAAAATGCTGAAACTGTTAGTCCAAGACAGAGATGATAAAAACTGGAACTCAGAACTCAGTACAATTGTTGCTCTGTATCCATGGGTTCCGCATCCATGGATTCAAACAACTGTGGATCCTAAATATGGGGTGATGGCTGCATGTGTACTGAACATGTACAGACCTTTTGTCATTATTCCATAAACAATTAGGTATTACAACTATTTGCATAGTATATACACTATTAGGTGATGGAATCTAGACATAACTGAAAGTATATAGGAGCATGTGCACAGGTGACATGCAAATACTAAACCATTTTATATCAGCATCCATGGATTCTGGTATCAGAATGGGATCCTGGAACCAATCCCCCACAAACACCTAAGGACAACTCGAACTCATTTGCTAGAAGTGGATGCTTAACTCTTCATTTCTGGTCTGAAATACTGTACCATTCATTTGGATAGAGAATAGAGCAGGTGGATGAAGAAGTGAAGGGGTTTTACAGAAAAGTAACCAGTTCTAGTTCCTCTGAGTTTCACAGGCAAGTGGGATACCAAGCAGCATAGAATACAGCAGGGATTGCTTAATATATAAAATTTATAGATGAAAAGTAAAGGTTTGAGCTGCAAATTGAAGCAAAGGTGATTGAAACTGAAGCAAACTGAAGCATGACCATGCAGCTGGAAGCCAAAGCCTTTCCAAGCATGTAAGAGTGCTGGGGAGAAACTGGGGAATAAAAGAGCCAAGGGCAGAGCCCAGTTCAAAGCCAAAGCACAAAGTTAAACAAGCCACCAACATTCTAATCTATAGTCAAGGGCCCCTACTATAATTGCCAATATAAGTTTATAAGTTTCAAAAACAGATTTTAGAGCACATACATATACAAAAGTAAGCCTACCTTTTACATTAGGATAAGATACACATATAAGAAGAACAAGCAAACTAAAGACCCATATGCTTTTCTATCTAAAAGCTATGTTTGTAGACAATCTGAAGCCAGCTAGGTGCAGAGTGAATAAACTGTCACAAAAAAGGAACTGTTTATAAAGACTATATTGGTGAAAGTTGCTATAACAACTAATGATTATCTCATGTTATTCAGAAAATAATGTAAGATGTACCACTTTACACAAGCCTTCTGCAAACTTCCACAAGCTTTAGATCTAAAGGCATACACAATTACTAATATACAATGGATCAACAAAATTCAAAAGCAGTCAACTTTCTACCTTCTAAAGTAATTTAGAACACAGGAAATAAATGAAATCCTAAACCTGCATTACATAATATGGTAGCTAGAAGACAAATTAATTAAAATGGAATAAAATTTAAAATTCAGTCATCCTACTTCAAGCACTCAGTAATCACATATGGCTCGTTGCTACAGCACAGTATGGGCAGTGTAGATATAGAACATTTCTATCACCACAGAAAGTTATATTGGACAGCACTACTCTAGGCATTTTTTTTTAAGCACATGAGCCTCTTTCAGCATATCACTATTTTTAATAAGTAATAAGGTTAGCTAAAAGAGTTTGGAACATTTTTTATACAGCTTATTATAAATACCTTACTGTAAGTTTTAAAATAAGCAGTAAAATGATAGGCAGTATATAACCATTTTAAATTTCACAGACGATTCCAATATCTGATACCCTGCAGCTCAGTAGTTCTCTTTAGTGGAATTTACCTTAGTGATACACACATTCTGTGGCAATGTCTGCAAACAGCAATACATTGGGATCTAAATGTCTTTCAATAGGAAACTTGTTAATAACATTATGATAAAATTATGGCACATCCATACAAAACTCTCAAAAAGGATCAGGCAAATGAAACAATTCTATTCACAATAGCATCAAAATAAATTTAACAAAAGAAGTTTAAAACATACTATGAAAACTACAGTCTCTTGTTGAAATTAAAGACCTAAATAAACAGAAGACATCCCATATTCATGGACTGGAGACTTAATACTGTTTGTCAATACGGGAAAATGCCCCCTACAGATTCAATGAAATCCCTATCAAAATCCCAGCTGGCTTCTTTGCTGAATTTGACAAGCCATTCCTAAAACTCATATGGAAATGCAAGGTCCCAGAATAGTCAAACAACCATGAAAAAGAAAAAAAACGGGAGGATTCACACTTTCCAATTTCAAAACTTACTACAAAGCTATAGTAATCAAGACAATGTCATACTGGCATAAGGATGAAGACCAATGGAATAGAAATGAGGGTCCAGAGATAAAACCTTGCATTTATAGTCAACTGATTTCCAACAAGGATGCCAAGACAATTCAATTGGGAAAGCATAGTCTGTTCAACAAATGCTGATGGAACAACTGAATATTCACATGCAAAAGAATAAAACTGAATTCTTACCTCCCACCGTACACAGAAACCAACTCATAATGGATCAAAGTACTAAATATAAGAGCTAAAATTATAAAACTGCTAGGAAAGAGACTCAACAATACTAGCCATCAGAAAAATGAAAAAATCAAAACCACAATGAGATACTACTTCACACCTACTAGGATGGCAATAATCAAAAAGACAGATAACAAGTGACGTCAGCGACGAACAAAACAGAGAACCCACAGGTACTGATGATGAAAATGGAAAATGGTACAGCCAGTTTGAAATAGTCTAGCAGTATCTCAGAAAGTAAAAAAGGGTTATCATATGATGCAGCAATTCTACTCCTTGGTATATACTCTACAGAAATGAAAACATGTCCACACAAAAACGTGTACGTGAACACTCACAGCTGTACTTTCTTAACAGCCTAAAGGAGAAACCACCCAAACATCCACTAACTGATGAATGGATAAATCAAAATGTGGTATATCCAATACAATAGACTACTACTCAACAATAAAAAGAAATGAAGTACTGATAGATGCTATCAGTTTATAATACTTTAATGACTTGACAGCATTAAAGTATTATAAATCAAAGCCAGCCACCAAAGACCACATGTATGATTCAATTTGTATAAAATGATTACAATAGACAAATCTATAGAAACAGAAGGTAGATTAGTAACAGCGTAAGGCTGTGGGGGTAGAGAAAATAGGGGTGACTACTCAAGTGTATGAAGTTTTTTGGGAGGGTGATAAAATTGTTTCAAAATTAAGAGGGCTGGGTACAGCTGCACATGCTGATTGTCCCAGCTACTCTGCAGGTTGAGATGGGAGAATCGCATGAGCTCAGGAGTTCAAAGCTATAATATGCCACAATCACACCTGTAAATAGCCACTGTACTCCAGCCTGGGCAATAGAGCATGACCCCATCTCTACAAAAATAAAAAATTAAATTAGGTGGTTGATGGTTGCACAACTCTGAGTATACTGAAAAGCCACTGAATGGTATACTTTAAAAGGGTAATTACATGGTATGTAAATAATCTTTTAATAAAGTTGTTACACAAAAATTATTAAACAGTTCTACATGTATTAAGATGAAAGATATACACACTGATGAATAAAACAGTGCAGAGCACTATGTATGGTATGTATCATTTGTTTTACACAGACATCCTAAGCACTGGATGGAGCAACAAGCCAATAACGGTTGTATCCAGGAAAAAGAAATCGGTGACTGGTGAGATGAAGGAAAGGAGGTAATTTTTTCAAGATTCTTATCATCCCCCAAAAATTCCTTTCAGGAGTTCAAGGCCAGCCCGGCCAATATTGTGAAAATTCATCTCTATCAAAAAAATACAAACATTAGCAGGGCATGGTGGCGCACGCCTGTGGTCCCAGCTACTCAGGAGGCTGAAGCAGGAGAATCACTTTAGCTCGGGAGGCAGAGGTTGGCAGTGAGCCGAAATCACACCACCATACTCCAGTCTGGGAAACACAGTGAAACCCTGTCTCAAAAAAAAAAAAAGAGAGAGAGAGAGACACAACAACAAAAAAATAAACTGTTACAGTAATGGAAAAGTTGCTACTAACCATTCTAGGGCTGGATAGTCAAGATACAAGTCGCAGTCCAAATGTACAGCTTTCTGGTAACAAGGCTCTAGGTTAGGCTGAATACCTGTTCCATCACTTACCAATCCATGAGAACTCAAGCCAGTGACCATTTCTCTAGGCTTTTAATGCACATTAGAGTGTTGTGAACATTAAAAAGATGACATAAATCCCCTGCCACGGTAACTGTGTACATGGTAGGCATTCAATAAAGGTTAATCCTCACCTCCCCACTCTTCTGGTATGTGGTGACAATAAAACTGTTTCCTCAGGGTTCCAGCTGTGACCAACAAATAGACCTTGATACATCACGTGCGATACTGCTACAGGCCTTTTGGCATTTCTGGAGTTCCTCCCATTCCTCTCTGTTCATCTCTGACTATCCTAACTCCAAAGGTCAACACCGATCCCACCACCTAACAGCCCTCTGCTTCTAAATCTAAGTATTTTATCATCATGATTAGTTAAGAGATTTCTTGAGGAAGTTTCAAACAGTTAATTATCACATACTTCTACAAGGCAATATGACAAAGGCAGTATCTGGTGAGAAAAAAAAGATTTAAAGTTGAACATAAAAAGTGACTTACCTAATTAAGCGGAATAGAAATTCAAAACATACAGTGGTGCTGAGAACAGCACCCATGAAACCAAATACTACAAATTATTCTCTCTTGCATTCACAGAAGACACAGTGCTATCTCAGAACAACTGTATCTGACAACTGAAGACTGTCCTGAAATGTATCAAATCCATATACCTGACAGAGTAGGACTAAAGCATCCCACCAACACAGACTGATACTCTCAGAACTGATTTTCTCCTTCCCTTGTGTCATGAATCTTGGGATTCTAACCCACAGTTCCAAATTCTGCAAGATTACCCCAAGTATAGAGAACATTCTTTATTGTTCAAGAAATATTTACAAAGCTCAAACTATTTTACTGCTAAAATGAGAAAAATATGAGTCTTTTCTCATGGTACCAGGAATCTAACAGATAGATCAGATAGACAAATTATAGCATAAAACAAGACAGAACATAGCTTGATAACATTATTTCTTTAATTAACTCAAGGCATATTCAACGTATCCAATTTCCAGTCTCCTATATAATTCCCAGGGGAGAAATGGCAAAAACAAAATATGTGGAAAGGTATACATGTTCTCTCCAGTTGGCTGAGTGCCTAAAAATTCCCAAAGAAAGGAGAGAAAACTGAAGAAGTCTATGACAAAGAAAAAGGTGTCAATAGATCTAGCAGGAAAGGGTATTCCAGGCAGGAGGACCTGACGGCCTGAGCAACAGTAGGTATGGCAGCAAGAAAGGGCTCATCCCCTAAGGAGAATATTGGCAGAAGTGCTAAAGCAAGGTTGAGATCAGATTTTGACACCCTGGGGTGAAGAATTTGAAGTTTATTTGCTAGGAAATAAAATGCTACACAAAATTAAATCTATGTCTTTCATAAGCAATAACACAATAGTTCTCAAATAGGACAATACAGCACAATCAAGTGGAAGTTTTCCAAAATGCAAAAGTGAGAATCAAGAGATTCTTCTGACTCAGTAGGTCAGGAATGCAGCCTGGAAGCATGTCACCAGGTGACTGATACACACCCATGGTTAAGAATCAATGCTCCAAGGAATCATTACCATCTCTAACAGGTGTTGACTGGCAATGCACTAACGTGACTTTATGGTCTAAACACAAGTAAGGAAAGTAGGTACAAATACATGTACCTAAACAAAGGCAGACAGAAATAAGAATTTTTAATGGTCCAAAAGGTTTCACGAAAAGGACCTCCACTTATAATAAATGATGTTTCCTAAGAAGTTATTGCATGAATCACAGTTTTCAATCACCTACTACAAGTGAAGTAAAACTAATCTTTAGTGAATTCTATTAAAATATGAATAATCGTACCACAGTGTATTTAGAGTTCCAACTTAGAAAAGCATGCCTAAGGGAATTATAATTTAAGCATGACTGGGGACTGCGTGACACCTTAAATATGACTGACAAATCCTATTCATTTTTCTTTTCTCCTTCCTAGTTGAAAAGAAAAAGAAGAAAGCTCCAAAGAACAAAGAAAATAAAAAAATCAAGGAACAAGAAAGTCAACAAATTTTTTTTAAGAAAACAATGAAAATGGAGAAGAGGTGACAACTAGGAAGAACATAAGCAGCTATAAGCAAAAGTGGCTGCAGAAATAGATACTGACCAGAAAGCAGTCCACCCTGGGACCACAAGAGCTTCAGCACTACAACCAGGGGCTGGGGAGACATTCTGGGGGAAGAGATGATGCTGGAGACACATAGCTTGGTTGGATGGAGTGGTTGGCGCATACTCCCCACACTCCCACCTCCAGTGTAACCAGATCGCAATCCTTTCCAAGGCAGAAGACGGAACATTTTGGAGACACTGGGCACAAGGAGATACAGTACTGGGCTAAGAAACAGTCTTTATGATGAACAGTTAGAATCGGACCAGGATCTTAGTCTCCTTACTCCACTCTGCTCCCAGAACATATGCCCGGTTCCTGTCTCTATGCTCTGGACAGGAATACGGAAACTTCTTCACTGGAGAAACTAAATAGCCCCACTCAGGCCAAGCCCATGTATCATTATAACAGAATTACTTTTTTCACCCTTCCCTTTAAAACTAGTGATCTTCAAGATGATTTATGTTTTACTCACTAGGTTCTGCTCCTATATGCAAGAACTTTCAGGCTTTCAAGTGCTAGAAGCCAGTCCCTATTTACCAGGTATGACATTAGGTATGTGCCTGAGAACAGACTGAGCCTCAGTCCCTATGTACTTAGTAGAGCTCCTTACTTAGACATTAAATTACAGATGCTGAATGAAAAATCACAAGTGAAAAACTATATGCCTAATACTTGGTAAATTATTTAAGCCTATAATCTAATACTCTGATTTCATAATCTGACAGTGATCATAAACTTTTAAAATGTCACCCAAATTTGCAGTATTTAAGAATAATATTTCCTAGGCATTTCTTTTCCCCAAATATGTAGGTGCCACGTGAAAGCACACAAAATTCTGTTTATTTAGTGGAGATAATGTTTCTATGTATTAGGAGTTCACGAGTAAAGAATCTTGCTAATGACTAAGCCACAAACTGGTGGCAAGAACAGGCAAAAATTCCTAACCAGTGTACACTTGACTTAGAGCCATATAAGCCAAATAGCCTATTCATCACTACTTAGGAGGGAGAAGTTTAAGAACTCAAATAATATCTGACTTAATCATAAAAAATGAAATATGGTTTAATCAAGTTATTAACGTTTTTAAAATAAGCAGACAAAAAACTAAACATAGGGGAATATAATGCAGTTTAAATGTGGCTATAAAATTAATGCTTTATATACAGAATAGGTAATTTTGTTTTTCCTAATTCTTAGATCCACTTATGATTTTAACAGTCTAGCTTGTGCCGGGTGCGGTGGCTCACACCTGTAATCCCAGTACTTTGGGAGGCTGAGGCGGGCAGATCACAAGGTTGAGAGATCGAGACCAGCCTAGCCAACATGGTAAAACTCCATCTCTACTAAAAATACAAAAATTAGCCAGGCGTGGTGGCACACGCCTGTATTCCCAGTTACTCAGGAGGTGGAGGCAGGAGAATCGCTTGAACCCAGGAGGCAGAGGTTGTAGTGAGCTGAGATCACGCCACTGCACTCCAGCCTGGCGACAGAGCGAGACTCCTTCTCAAAAAAGAAAAAAAGAGAAAAAAAAGTTAATACAAGTGTTCAAAAACTCAAATAAATTTAAATTGTAAAAGAATTAACATTAAAAAAAGTCTAGCTTGTGATACTTAGCTAAAACCATCGTGTTAGTATATGAAACAAACCACCAAAAGAATCTAAAACTAGCATAACATTTACCATTCCAGTTGAATGTCATTATACAGTTTTCACTACAACTCACTTTAACCATTTTTTTTTTCCCATCAAGACATCCAGACCCCCAGCCCTGATGTGATGTGTCTCATTTGTTTCAGAAGGCACCTTGAATTGTTTAAAATGTTTTAAAGGGAAAGTACAATAGTCTAATCCTTTCAAAAAGTGGGGTCAGGGGTAGGAAGAGCTATACAATAATTTTTTGGTATTGGGGGTAAATAAGAGCAGAAAATGAAAAAATAAATTATAAATCATTACTTCAAAAAATATGAGCGGTATTTATTTGGCAGAATCAGAAAATAAAGTTCATGTGAGCTAACTGGTCTAAGAAAAAGGTTTACTTAAACCCACACACCAATTTTCGACAAAAATCTCTAAAACATATTACAGATATTCCTCAACTCGTGATGAGGTTACATCCCAAAACACCATTCATATAAAGTTGAAAAATCCTAAGTCGAGTCATTATCTATTTCCTTTCATATTTATTCAAATACTTTTTTTAAGTTTTTTTTTTTTTTTTTTTTTTTTTTTGAGACGGAGTCTCGCTCTGTCGCCCAGGCTGGAGTGCAGTGGCGCTATCTCGGCTCACTGAAAGCTCCGCCTCCCGGGTTTACGCCATTCTCCTGCCTCAGCCTCCCGAGTAGCTGGGACTACAGGCGCCCGCCACCTCGCCTGGCTAATTTTTTTGTATTTTTAGTAGAGATGGGGTTTCATTGTGTTAGCCAGGATGGTCTCGATCTCCTGACCTCGTGATCCGCCCGTCTCGGCCTCCCAAAGTGCTGGGATTACAGGCTTGAGCCACCGCGCCCGGCCTTTTTTAAAGTTTTAAAACATAAAGCAGTTTTTGCCAAACTGCTTTACAAACTTCTGTGTAAGTACCACTCTCAACATCAGGAAGAATCTTTATTAGCAGTTAATCTTTATTAGCTTCTGATGGGCTCTCGTACAGACTTTAATAGAGAGACATCTTCCTCACAATAACTTGTAACTTAATATTAACAAGTAACATTCCTTTTTATGAAAATATTAAAAGCACTACAATCAAAGGTTTAAAACTTCAAATCTGAAGTAAAATTTGACCAAACAATAACTGAAGACAACAGTAACGATTTAAGCATTTTAAGCAGAAAATACTTTTTTAACCATAAAATCATTGGTAAGTTTTAAACTTCTATTTTTGCCTACTTTAGTATCTACGCTGAGCAGTGCTAACTCTTCAAATACTATAATGCCACAGCATTCCTTAAAAGTTTTCCATCATTAGGTAACTTTTTTTTTTTTTTTTTTTTTTTTGGAGACGGAGTTTTGCTTTTGTTGCCCAGGCTGGAGTGCAGTGATGCGATCTCAGCTCACCGCAACCTCCCAGGTTCAAGCAATTCTCCTGCCTCAGCCTCCCTAGTAGCTGGGATTACAGGCATGTGTCACCACGCCTCGCTAATTTTGTATTTTTAGTAGAGACAGGGTTTCTCCATGTTGGTAAGGCTGGTCTCGAACTTGTGACCTCAGGTGATCCGCCCACCTGGGCCTCCCAAAGTGCTGGGATTACAGGCATGAGCCACCGCGCCCGGCCTAGTTACATTTTTGAGAAAGATCAATCTGGTATAAGTACAGAAATTCAATTCATAATAACATTAGTTTTAAAACACAACTCAGGAAGTTCTCATGAGTTCTCCCAGAAGCCACCGCTCTTCCTCTTTCCCTAAGCGGCCTGAGGTAATCTGTGAAAATGGTTCGCTATTCACTTGACCCGGAGAACCCCACGAAATCATGCAAATCAAGAGGTTCCAATCTTCGTGTTCACTTTAAGAACACTCGTGAAACTGCCCAGGCCATCAAGGGTATGCATATTCGAAAAGCCACGAAGTATCTGAAAGATGTCACTTTACAGAAACAGTGCGTACCATTCCGACGTTACAATGGTGGAGTTGGCAGGTGTGCCCAGGCCAAGCAGTGGGGCTGGACACAGGGTCGGTGGCCCAAGAAGAGTGCTGAATTTTTGCTGCACATGCTTAAAAATGCAGAGAGTAATGCTGAACTTAAGGGTTTAGATGTAGATTCTCTGGTCATGGAGCATATCCAAGTGAACAAAGCACCTAAGATGCGCCGACGAACCTACAGAGCTCATGGTCGCATTAACCCATACATGAGCTCTCCCTGCCACATTGAGATGATCCTTACTGAAAAGGAACAGATTGTTCCTAAACCAGAAGAGGAAGTTGCCCAGAAGAAAAAGATATCCCAGAAGAAACTGAAGAAACAAAAACTTATGGCACGGGAGTAAATTCAGCGTTAAAATAAATGTAATTAAAAGGAAAAAAAAAATAAAAAATAAAAAAAATAAAATAAAACACAACTCAGAAAGATTTACACTTATGGCAAATATAACCACGCTGGCCATTTATTATAAAGTTCTATGTTTGTTTCATCATGAACAAGAATGGTATGACCTCTGACCTCATGGAGTAGTCTGTGGAACGACACTGCAATTAGTACAGAGAAATTTATAGTTTTACTGATGGAAAAAAACAAAAACCAGCTAACTCTAGTACGTGATATGAATTAGGCATTATCTATTTGCTTTCATATTTACTCAAATACTTTTTTTAAGTGTTAATTTTTTTAAAGGCACAGATGACACAAAGGGAACTTTTACTACTGAGGCAATTACTCTTTGTGAAAAATAAGAGGTAAGCTGAAGTGGCCCTGCTGACGACTGAGTGCATAGAGTCCAGGGCCTCAGCCCAGGGCCCCCAGTCCAGAAAGGGCATGTTGGGACCACAAGATCTCACAACCTCCATTTCACCAGACTGGGCTCAAGGGCAATAAATTCAAAAAAGATCTGTCATCTCTTCAGCTGAAAAGAGCTCAACTGCAACTATTCTTTGTCCCTGTCTTCCAGATCCTTTTCCTAATGTCAGCAAACCTGAAAAGACCTCCAAAGAGGTTCCTAATAGGCTGACCAGAAGTCATAGAATCTATTTCCACATTTTAATAACCCAGACAGAACATGAGCTGAAGGCTGTTCCTTGCACTTTGTCCCTGACATACCTCCCGGCCCAAGTGTCAAAAAATTGAATGTCTCCCATCTCAGTTCAACCTTGTGTCTTCTACCTTATAAAAAGCCATTTTTTCTTATTTTAGCCAGATTCTACTCTTCTTTCAACAATCAACTCAAACCTTATTGACTCCCTGTGAATTGTCTGCATCCCCCACAGATCTCAACTATAGCACTTCCTGGGGTTCCTCTTTTATTTTAATTAACCACATACATGTTTTCCTCTGCCACTAGAGATGAAGCACTTGCAGGGTTTAAAATTTCCACATACATCTCTCTCCTTGCACACACGTAGAAGTTTCTTGAAGCTAATTTTTGTCAAGCTATACTCAGAAAGCAATGAAATCAATACACCACTTTAAAAAAAAAAAAAGAAAGAAAAGTATAAAATACCTGAGTGTGCTTCATGTGATAAAAGTATTATTTCTTGAAACATACTTCAGTTGTGCATGAACAGATCTGTATATGCCTTGAGTCACACAAAACAACATATAAATAATATTGCTCAAGGGTCTTAAGGAGCAGGCTATGCGTATCTTCAAATATGCACATTTAGATATATATTCCCCACCTGAAATTTTTGATTAAATTCTGAAACAGAGCTCTAGTTTTAGTTTATTTCATATGGATAACCAATTGTTCCAGCAATTAATTATTTTAGATTGAGTTACACACATAGGCTGAATTTATAGATTTTTAAACGACATCTGTACCATATTAAGCAGCCCCATTCTATATTTTTAAATATTCATATTTTATGAGTATATATATTCATTCAACAGTGATTTTATGCTCTTTAATAATATTTTGCAATTTTTTCCATAAAGGTCATACAGTAAGACTTTTGTTAGAGTTACTGTTAGGAATTCAGAATCTGTAACCTTTACTCAAAAATAACTTTAAGTTGGGTGCGATGGCTCACACCTGTAATCCTAGGACTTTGGGAGGCCGAGGCGGGCAGATCACCTGAGGTCAGGAGATCAAGACTAGCCTGGCTAACATGGAGAAACTCCGTCTCTAATAAAAATACAAAATTACCCAGGCATGGTGGTGCACGCCAGTAATCCCAGCTACCTGGGAGGCTGAGGCAGGAGAATCACTTGAACCCGGGAGGCCAGAGGTGGCAATGAGCTGAGACCGCACAACTGCACTCCAGCCTGGGCAACAAGAGCAAAACTCTAATAATAATAATAATAATAATAATAATTTTAATTTTAATTATCCAGTAAATACATTTCTTATTTATCTTTTGGTTAATGTCAGCTCAAGTTTCAGTTTCCCCTCATCTTCCATTTTAGAACATTTAGAATTCTAAATCAAACTCCAAACTGTCAGTTAAAATAAATCATGAAATTCATTCCTATTTTATTTCATGAATTTAGTACATTCAGTTAGTATTCAAAGTGAACAAAACATTCCCCTTGACCCAAAATGAGTGCATTTGTTTGCTAAAGTTAAAATTTTCATGATAAAAAGCCCCAATCTTAAAACATACATGAGCTCAAACATAAAAAAGAGGTTAAAATATTAAATCAAAGACTTCCCTTTCCTTGCTGAGCTTTCATTAATCATGTTAATAACAGTTACATTTACCTAGAAGACTGCCACCATCAAAAAACTGTAAGCCAGGCACAGTGGCACATGACTGCAGTGACAGCTACTTGGGAGGCTGAGGTGGGAGGATCACACGAGCCCAGGAACTTTAGATCACTTGAGTCCAGCCTAGGCTTTTTTTTAGAGATGCTGGCCCATCTCTCTCTTTTAAAAAAAACAAACCACGGTCAATAAAATCTGCCTTGCTTTTCTGCCTATAAAGGCTATAGCTTCTTAAGATCTATTTTATTTAAGGCTAGCAACTATCCTCTTTCAATATGTATTGGGAGAATCATTATGGCTACTAATGCTGGAGCAAGCTGCAGTGAGCTGCCAACCAGTAGAGCATCTGCCTTAGTAACTTCCTATTTATGACTCATACATGAAACCAGTGGTTGCTCCCTCCATGTCCTGAATGAAGTATGGCAGAGCTGCGAAATCATTAACCAGTCTCTCCAACAGAGGATAGCCCCATACTCCCAACAAAGCCACTTTTAAGTATGACACATTCATATATTTTTAGTTAGATCATCCAAAACCACCTAAATTTGGTGAAAATCTACCCAGTCATTTTTCACATGGCAATTACAGACACAGAGATACAATTTTAATTATTTATAAAGTTTAATAGGCTGTTTCTAAAAAACAAGCATTCTTAAGACTGTAGCAAAAATAGTAAATAAATTCAGTAAATTTTTTCCCCAAAATATCTTGTGTTTTTCCTTATAAAATGTCTTACAACTAAACTTATACTTAAAAAAAAAAAAGTAAAAGTGGGTTATTGGGGCTCTAGACTTATGCTGTCCTATAAGGTAGCCAGACACATGTGGCTATTTAAAGTAAAAATGAGCAAACAAAGATTCAGCACATCAGTCTTACTAGTCACATTTCAATTGCTAAACAGCCACATGCGGGGGTTACCAGACTGGACAGAAAAATCACATAAAGTTCTACTGAACAATGCTACTTAGAGTTTAAAAGTTGTACACTGTGCTTGTAAAATTATCTTTAAAATATAGCTTGTTACTACCAAGTAATAACTTCTGTTAAGTCTAGGAACCTAAAGTTCCTAGTCCAAAATATATTAATAATCATGTCAAAATATTAAATCTATTTTTTCAATAAAATAAACATAAAATCATATCTGTCTATGAAACATTTAGGGATCACATACTTCCCAAAAAATAAAATAGAAGATACATTTTGCTTGATTTTTCTTTTTTTAAAAACACACTATACGTGTGCTCAAGAAAGAAAGAAAACATTTTTTTTTAAACTGAGTCTCACTCACTCTGTCACCCAGGTTGGAGTGCAGTGGCATGAACTCAGCTCACTGCAATCTCCACCTCCTGGGTTCAAGTGAATTCTTCTTCCTCAGCCTCTCGAGTAGCTGGGATTACAGGCACGCGCCACCACACCTGACTAATTTTGGTATTTTTAGTAGAGTTGGGGTTTCGCCATGTTGGCCAGGCTGGTCTTGGAACTCCTGAACTCAGGTGATCTGCCCACCTCAGCTTCCCAAAGTGCTGGACAGGTGTGAACCACCATGCCGGGCCAAAATTTATGTTGTTTTTTTTTTTTTTTGTTTTTTTTGAGACAGAGTCTCGCTCTGTCGCCCAGGCTGGAGCGCAGTGGCACAATCTCAGTTCACTGCAAGCTCTGCCTCCCGGGTTCACGCCATTCTCCTGCCTCAGCCTCCCCAGTAGCTGGGACTATGGGCGCCCACCACCATGCCCGGCTAATTTTTTTGTATTTTTAGTAGAGACGGGGTTTCACCATGTCAGCCAGGATGGTCTCCATCTCCTTGACCTCGTGATCCGCCTGCCTCGGCCTCCCAAAGTGCTGGGATTACAGGCATGAGCCACCGCGCCCAGCCCAAAACTCGTGTTTTAAAAAGATATCCAAGCCACGCATACCAAAGACCTCCCCTTTAAAAGAAAGCCTTTTTTCAAGTTCAGGGTTAATAAAAAAAGAATATACTCTCAGACATAAGTAAAAGACAGTGCAGATTTCTGGCCAGGCACGGTAGCTAACACCTGTAATCCTGGGAGGCTGAGGTAGGTGGATCACTTGAGGCCAGGATTAAAGACCAGCCATGGCCAACATGGAGAAACCCCATCTCTACTAAAAAGAGAAAAATTAGCTGGGCTTGAACCTGGGAGGCAGAGGTTGCAGCGAGCCGAGATCACGCCACTGCACTCCAGCCTGGGTGACACAGCAAGACTCTGTCTCCAAAAATTCCAAGTAAAGAGAGAGAGAGCAGTGATTTCTTTCATCTGCTCAACACCAAATCATTTCTCATTGCTGGCACCCTCTAGAGTTTGTGTGTCACCAGATTACTAGAAACATTTTAGCAGAGAGAATGGGGACCATAAACCACTGCTTGGTCCTTCTCTCCCTAAAAGTTAATTCTCAAACCAAATAACAAAGCAAAGAACTCTTAACTAAGTAATAAAAAAGACAAAATTTTTTTTTTAAGTCCATAAGTTATTGGGGTACAGGTGGTATATGGTTACATGAGTAAGTTCATTAGTGGTGATTTGTGAGATCCTAATGCACCCATCACCCAAGCAGTTATGTTGTACCATATATGTTATCTTTTATCCCTTGTCCCCTTTCCACTCTTCCTCTAAGTCCCCAAAGTCCATTGCATCATTCTCATGTCTTTACAAAAAGACACAATTTAAAAACAAGCTAAGGATCAGAACAGATGTTCCTCCAAAAAAGACATACAAGTAGCCAAAAAGCAAATGACAAGATGCCTCAACATCATTAGCCATCAGAGAAATGCAAATCAAAACTACAATGAAATACCACTTCACATCCAGTAGGGTAACTACAAGTAAAAGGATGCTAACAAGTGTTGGTGAGGATCCTGAGAAATTAAAACACTCTTACATTGCAGGTAGGAATGTAAAACGACTCTGCTGTTTTGTAAAACATTCTGGTAGTTCTACAAAATTTCAAACATATGAGTTATCATATGACCTAGCAATCTCACTTCTAGATATTTATCCAGTAGATATAAAAACATATATTCACTCAAAAACATGTACATGAATGTTCACTCACAACATTCAGAACATCCAGAGAGTAAAAATAATTCAAATGTTTATCAGCCGATCAACAGATAAACCAAATGTAGTATATCCACAAAACAGAGTATCATTCAGAGAAAAAAAAAAAGTAACTGACAAGGATAAGACTCCAAATAATGGAGTCAGTAATCCAATTTATTATTTCTAGTCTACCATTTAGAAAAGGAAGGTTTTAATAACAGAAATATAAATGGTGAAAACCAATATCCTAATTTCTTTTTTTTCTGAGATGGGGTCTCACTCTGTTGCCCAGGCTGGATTGCAGTGATGCAACCTTGGCTCACTGCCAACAACCTCCACCTCTTGGGCTCAAGTCATCCTTCTGCCTCAGCCTCCCAAAGTGCTGGGATTAGAGATGTGGGTCATGGCACCCAGCCCAATCTCCTAATTTCACATGAAAAAAGTGATACAAAGAATGGAAAAATCTCAGTATACCTGGAAAATTAACAGGCTGTCACTAGAATAGTACAGTGGCTGAATTTAGATCCTTCAAATATTGTTTACAAAATTTCCATGTGAAGCTTTATGAAGAAAGCACATCAACTCAACTTTCTGAAATTACATTTCATAAAAGATGTTGTTTTAAAGAGAAACTGCTGAAATTCCAATTTCTGGATACTAACACAAACTTGAAAGATGAAATAAAAAGTTCTTTCGACATATCGTAATGGGCCTAATGCAAGGATGTAGAAAGATTATGCCAAAACACCTTTAAAAAAAAATTTGGAGCTGGGCGCAGTGCCTCACGCCTATAATCCCAGCACTTTGGGAGGCAGAGGCGGGCGGATCACAGGGTCAGGAAGACCGAGACCATCCTGGCTAACAAGGTGAAACCCTGTCTCTACTGAAAATACAAGAATTAGCTGGGCGTGGTGGCGGGTGCCTGTAGTCCCAGCTACTGGGGAGGCTGAGGCAGGAGAATGGTGTGAACCCAGGAGGCGGAGCTTGCAGTGAGACAAGATCAGGCCACTGCACTCCAGCCTGGGTGACAAAGCGAGACTCCGTTTCCCAAAAAAAAAAAATTTGGAGTCAAACTGATATGCACTGTCATATCATTTTCCATATGGAAACATTTCAGTTTCTGCTAATATTAACTATAACTGATAGTGACAGAAGGCAGCCAAACCCCTAGGCAGAAAGGGGTAGATACCCAGCAAAACCCCACCTTCAAGCCCAAAAAAAAAAGGACAGCCTGAAACCCACAGTCCAAAGTGAGAACTTCTGTTCCTGTTTGCTCTCCCCGATTGGTTCTTTCTGAATGCCTTTTTACCAGCAGAATATTGCTTTTTCCAAAACTGCCTAGGCCCACCCCCACCCCCATCCTGTGCCTATAAAGACCCCAGACTCAGTCGATAGAGGGAGAGACGGGCAGACCTGAGGGGAGAGACGACTTTACTTCAGGGAAGACAACGTGCCTTTCTCATTCCCTCTCCAGCTCCCCTCTTCACTGAACACCATTTTCATCACTCAGTAAAATTCTCAACACTCATCGCCCTTCAACTATCCGTACAACCTCATTCTTCTTGGACGCTGGATTAAGGGCTTGGGACCCACCAAGTGCGGGTACCCAAAAAGGCTGTCACACCGGCCCTTTGCCCTCACCAGCGGAGGGCGGCCGCCCCACACAACGAGGCAAGGGGCCACCTGAGCTGCTAACACACCACCGTCCACAGACAGCAGAACTAAGAGAGCTGTGTAACACCCTCTCTCGGGCCTCTGGGTCACGGGCACCCTCGGCCAGGCGGCGCCACAAGGGGCGAAATGAGCTGCTAACACACTGCTGTCTGCAGACAGCGGAACTAAAAGAACACCGTAACACCCACTCTGGAGCTTCAGAGTTCCAGGCACCCTCAGGAGGGCGCTTTGAGGGCTTGTTCCTGTGTCGGCGCCTGGAGCTGCCAGCCGGATCCCGCACACGCTCACTCACATGCTCCCTCCTGCAAGCCGTTGAGCATGGCAGGCTGGGTAGACAGGGCGCCCCTGTTACAAGTCCAGTGAAGAGGCCGAGAAAAGCCCTGCATCATAACTACTAGTCACAGAAGTAGTGGTCTCTGTGCTGCTTTTTCACCATGAAATTGAGGCTGGAATGAAAATGGTACAAACACCAACAGCTAGCTGTTTAAAAAAGGCTGGCCCAAGAGACCCAGCAATTTGAGTTCTGGAAACAGCAGTGAGTTCAGCTCAACAGACAAAGCACATAAAACCACCCAAAATTTTGAAGGGACACTTGTTGCTTTAAAACAACCATCCTTTGGCCGGGCGCGGTGGCTCACGCCTGTAATCCCAGCACTTTGGAAAGCTGAGGCCGGCGGATCACGAGGTCAGAAGATTGAGACCATCCTGGCTAACACGGTGAAACCCCATCTCTACTCAAAATACAAAAAACTAGCCGGGCGTGGTGGTGGGAACCTGTAGTTCCAGCTACTTATGAGGCTGAAGCAGCAGAATGGCATGAACCCAGGAGGTGGAGCTTGCAGTGAGCCAAGATCACACCACTGCACTCAAGCCTGGGTGACAAAGCGAGACTCCGTCTAAAAAAAAAAAAAAAAAAAGACCATTCTTTTTGTGCTAACATAAAAAATCCAGACATCTAAATAGGTCATCTTTATTATATCAAATATGTAGCTCTGATCTTAGCTATGGAGGAGGTATCTCTCCCTCTCCTTCCACAGTGCCCCCAACAGATGAAGGGGGAGCGCAGGAATAAAATTCTAGAGTCAGGTTACAGGACTATCATAGAGTAGGAATAAGTCTTGGTTAGACTATACTACTGTAGAGAACTGAGGTTAAGAGCTGAGAAATAGCAAACAATCATATACAGAGCAAAAAGATCTCAATATACTTTCCAGTAAGAACTTGCACTGCTGTATTCAGCCAGAGGCAGTGGGCGGAGGGGATGGGGGTGGGATAAACTTAACAGCGAAGCTGAGTCTCTGTCCCAGGGATCTAGTCCAAGAGTCAAGGCAAAAACTGCACGACAGTTTTTATTTTAAGTACTAAGTGGTTCTGATGGAAATGAGGAGGACTTAATCACACAGGAAGGTTTCAAGAAGACGTGGGATTGAACTGGATGTGACATATAGGTAGATTTTAGCCAGCAGTGGGGAAGACATTTTGTAAAAGGAGAATCAGTGTCTCTTCTATCCTTAAAATGCTAAGGCAGGAATTTTCAAGATCTGTCAGCTGAACACTGTGATGCTCAGCCTGAGCAAAGCAAGAATGCCTGAGGATAAGAGGGCCCAAAACCACAGAGTCCTTTAATACAACAGAAAGGTTCAAATGAGAATGATACCTAAGATGAATATGGAGGGTGTGGAAGACTTTGACAGAGCTGGAGAGTGGAGCATTTCAAGTAGAGGGAGCAGTAACGAGAACAAAGGGCTAACAAACAGCTGCACCCCACCAGATGGGCAGCAGCAGGGCATATGTTGAATACAACCAATGCAGCTGCAAAGGTAGTGAACACCAACACTGGAGACCATAACCACCAGGCTCTCACATCGGCAGAAAAGTAAGCAAGCAGTAGATGAGAAATAGGGAGATGGCAAAACCATCCATGTGCTTTACGAAAATTACTCCAGGACACTTAAGCATGATGAAGGAAGAAAGACAGGAAGCTAAAAAGATTTACCCAGAGACCAGATTTCTTTTCCTATAAAGGACATGTATACCAATAAGGTACCCTTGCTTCACCTTTCACATTTGTCCCAGTTTTTAAAAATAGTCATATACACAGATAAAGGAATGCTGAAATGGACACTAACATGTTGACAAACGTCAACTATTAAAATAACTGGGAAATATGCATGAAAATCTTGTGATTCTTGTCTTACGAATTTATATGATCTCTGTCATATCGTATGATTCTATCTTAGGAATTTATTTCTAGAAAATAAACCATTTTCCAGTTTAAAAAAAGTATACAACTATTATCAAAAATCATTGTTTATGGCAGCCAACATATTGTTGATACTATAAAAGAAATAATCTTGAATTTATTACAAACAAAATGTGTTTCTTATTTTAACTTTTAGGTTCAGGGGTACATGTGCATGTTTGTTATACAGGTAAGCTTGTGTCACAAAGGTTTGTTGTACAGATTATTTCATCACCCAGGTAGTAAGCATAGTTACTTCTTCTGCTCCTCTCCCTATTTTCACCCTCCCTCATCAAGTAGACCCCAGTGTCTGTTGTTTCCTTCTTTGTGTTGATTTGATGAGTTCTTATCACTTAGCTACCCCTTATAAATGAGAACATGTGGTATTTGGTTTTCTGCTCCTGCATTCTTTTGCTGAGGGTAATAGCCTCCAGGTCTATCCATGTTCCCACAAAATACATGATCTCTTCTTTTTTATGACTGTACACTGATGCATTTTCTTTATCCAATTGGTCACTGATGGGCATTTAAATTGATTCCATGTCTTTGCTATTGTGAACAGTGCTGCAATGAACATTCACGTGCATGTGTCTTCATGGTAGAATTACTTATATTCCTCTAGGTATATATCCAGTAATAAGATTGCTGAGTTGAATGGTAGTTCTGTTCTTAGCTCTTTGAGAAATCACCATACTGCTTTCCACACTGGTTGAACAAATTCACGCTCCCACCAACAGTGTATAAGTGTTCCCTTTTCTCTGCAATCTCGCCAGCGTCTGTTATTTTTTGACTTTTTAACCATAGCCATTCTAACTGATGTGAGATAATACCTGACTGTGGTTTTGATCTACATTTCTCTAATGATCTGAGATACTGAACTTTTTTTCATATGCTTATTGGCCCCATGTATGTCTTCTTTTGAGAAGTGCCTATGCCCTTTGCCCACTTTTTAAGGTTACTGCTTTTCTCTTACAAATCTGTTCAAGTTCTTTATAGATGCTGGATACTAAACTTTTGTCAGATACCTCGTTTGCAAATACTTTCTCCGACTCTGTAGGTCATCAGTTTACTCTTTTGGTAACAGGGTCTCACTCTGTCACCCAGTCTGGAGTGCAGTGTTGTGATCGTAACTCACTGTAACCTTGAACTCCAGGGCTCTAGCAATCCTCCCACCTCAGCCTTTTGAGTAGCTGGAACCATAGGCACTTGCCACCATACCTAGGAAATTTTACCTTTTGTAGAGATGGGGTCTTGCTATGTTGCCTAGGCTGGTTTCGAACTCCTGGGTTTAAGCAATCCTCTTGCCTATATAATCCCATTGCTTAAAGAGTTCAAGCCATGAGCCACCGCACCCAGACTAAAATTTATTTTTAAGATCAAGTTTGCAGGCTGAGTGCAGTGGCTCACAGTGCCATTGCACTCCAGCCTGGGCAACAAGAGTGAAACTGTCTCAAAAAAAAAAAAAAAAAGACCAAGTTTGCAAAGAGTTTTTCAGTACAAAAGTAAAACAAAAACGGCAATAAAAATTCGTACTTAGGAGACTGTCATTATTCAAACACTTGTAATCTAAGTCTCTAAAGTGAAAAGGCTGCAAAACGGGAAGAAAAAAAAAACAGTAACAGAAATATTCACATACGAAATAACCATTAATAAAATCAGACCCTTTTCAAATACCTCTCCCCATTAAAAAAAACAACAATTAAAAAAAAAAAAAGAACTGGCCAGGTACAGTGGCTCACGCCTGTAATCCCAACGCTTCGGGAGGCTGAGGCAGGCAGATCATGAGGTCAAGACATCGAGATCATCCTGGCCAACATGGTGAAACCTCATCTCTACTAAAAATACAAAAATTAGCCAGGTGTGGTGGCAGGTGCCTGTAATCCCAGCTATTCAGGAGGTTGAGGCAGGAGAATCACCTGATCACTGAACCTAGGAGGCGGAGGTTTCAGTGAGCTGAGATAACACCACTGCACTCCAGTCTGGGCAAAGGGAGAGAGGGAGGGAAAGAAACGAAATGAGAAACGAGATACGAGAAACGGAGGGAGGGAGGGAGTTTAATGAAAGCACAGGTCAATTAATACTCTTTGACAGAAACTGAGCAGCTGTCTATAGTCACGCAACCCTGAACACACCTAATTGCATCTGAAACTAAGCAGTTGACAAGAGAATGCAGATACAATTCAATAAACCTGAAAACCTTACAAAATATGCAAGACTTCATGGTAGTAATAAAAGCCTTGTGACCTTAGTAACAGCCAAGGGTACTGGCAAGTAAGAACCTAACAGACCAACTAACGACTGGAGAAGAAAAGATCAACAAAGAAATGGACTGACAGGTTCTTTAATGGAAAACTTGCATATGAGAGAATAAAAAGAGACTGCTGGAAAAGAGGTGAAGATCTCAACTACTTTTACAAAATAAGGCCCTCTTTATAATTCCTGTAAAAATAAAATATGGGCTGGGTGCAGTGGCTCACACCTGTAATCCCCAGCACTTTGGTAGGCTAAAGCCAGTGGATCACTTTAGGTCAGGAGTTCAAACCAGCCTGGCCAACATAGTGAAACCCCGTCTCTACTAAAAATACAAAGGAAAAAAATTAGCCAAGCGTGGTGGTGCGCACCTGTAATCCCAACTACTTGGGAGACTGAAGCAGGAGAATTGCTTGAACTTGGGAGTCAGAGGTTGCAGTGAGCCAATGCACTCCAGCAACATGGGCAAAAAGGCAAGACTCCATCTCAAAAAAAAAAAAAAAGGAAAATAAAAATAAAATAAGAAGTAAAAAAAAAAATCACATTTTTTGGGCAACTATTACAAGAGAAACAATATTTGGGTCAATTCTTTGTTCATTCTATAAATTAACAGATGCAAAAGTGATAAATTTTGTTAAATATTAAAATTAATTTCATTTAAATAATTAGTATCTGTTGTTATTAAAATAAGGTCCAATTAAATTTTTTATGACTTATACAAAATTTAGGCCCCTGTTTTAAACAGATTCACATTAAGAACACTTTTGCTACACCAGATATAATAAGGTAAATGAGACTGATTATTTTTGTAATTTCAGTTATGTAAAAAGAAAAAGTAGATAAGAAAAAGACTGCAAATATTTATACTAGTAGTTGCCACTGGAAGATGAGATTGTGGGTGTTTGTTTTAAACAAAGGGACAGAATTAAATACTGTTTAAAACAATGCAAATATATTAATTAGTAAATACGATTTTTGAAATGTATACTAATATTTCATCAATGGATTGCTATTGAATTTCAATCTACCCACAGACAGTTAGAGAAAGAGAAACTTCTACTACCTCATTTAAGAAATATTTCCTGGATCCCTACAATGTGCTAAATACCATGAAGACAAAATTTAATAACAGGCTATACTGATGCTTACTATGCGCCACTTTAACCCGTAAAATAATGCAGCAAACAAACTATTATCAATTTCCAGAGACTGAGAAAGATTAAGTAACTTACCCAATGGTATAAAACTAAATAGTAACTAAATCATCCTTCAAGCAGAGACTGTCTACAAAGCCCATGCTCTTAACCACTTAGCTATGTATTGCATTGGAGAGTCAGCCTTAAAATAACTTACACATTAGAAGAAGAAAATCAGCAAGCAGAAAAGCACCAAAGCAACGAAGATAGGTGTGCTGATACAAGATTCACCACATGCTGTATGAGGCAGGGAAAAAAAAAGGTTCAGGTTGGGTAAGAAAAGAGGGCATCACAGACATAGAGATGATGGAAACAGAGTTTCAAAGAACACACAAATTCCACAAGAAGAAAGAGTTGTTAGACCAAGCCTGTCCACCAGGCCGCATGCAGCCCAAGACAGCTTTGAATGAGGCCCAACACAAATTCACAAACTTTCCTAAAACATGAGTAATTTTTGCAATTTTTAAAGCTCATCAGCTATCGTTAGTGTTAGTGTATTTTATGTGCGGCCGAAGCCAATTCTTCTTCTTCCAATGTGGCCCAGGGAAGCCAAAAGATTAGACACCCATGTGGGAGACCATTTGAGGCAGAGAGGATAATGTAATTTTCTGGAAACTACAAATATTATTTTGCAATTGCTCCCACCAAAATTTTGCAAACTTGTAGGAATAGTCAAATGTTTGCTTATAATATTCAATGTTTAATTCAAGCACGTACGTATTAAATTCATGTTATAGAATATTTGGATAAACTGTTTTTCCCATTGTCACAAAGCAAGTTTACTTCAAATGCTTTATCACATGCACCTTTATCATCATTGTACTCATCAGTAAAGCCATTTCTTTAGTCTAAAGTCAGTTTTCTGTAATGCAGCATTTTCCCTTCTATGTTGTCTGAGATTGTGTGTGTGTGTGTGTGTGTGTGTGTGTGTGTGTGTGTGTGCATTTTAAATATGTGTGGTATTGCCAAAGGAAGTGTTCCCCAGGTCAAACATAACTACTCATTCTCGTTCATGTCAGCTTTTCCGTTTGGTTTTATACACATACAAATATATCCTCTATATATCATAATCACTTATTGTTTTGCTTTTTTATATGATCTATAAAAGGCATGAGAAACATTCAACATTTGAAACTGTGAGAAAAAAATAACAGGTGTTAAAATGCCTTTTAAAAAAACTATTTCTACTAGTGAACTCTACTAGTGAAATTACCTAAAACTAACAAAGATTGAAACCATTTCCATTTATGTCATCACAAAGAATTCTTGGTTATTCAAAATAAAGGCATTGAGATAGTTCCCTCTAATATGAGAGATGTTGCACAGCGCTATTGTCCAGGGGATAATTTCTTGCAGAGAAGGGAATTCATTTATATTCTAGCAGTACTTCTATACTAACATCTATAGGTACATTAGAGGAAGAGCAAAAAGAAAAGAAACTTGAAATAGATCTGACTTAGATGTGTGGTTCTCAAACTTAGGTATATGTCAGAGTCTCCTCAAGACCTTGTTACAGTACAGTTTCTGGGTTCCATCCCTGCGTTTCTGATTCCATAGGAATGGAGTAGGGTCTGAAAAGATGCATTCCTAACAAGTACTCGGGTGCTGCAGATGCCACATTCTGATCTAGATTATGCTAGACATTGTTCATCATATGAAGGGTTAATTTTATCTTTCAGGAGTTTAAGACAGGGAAATGACATTATAGGATTTGTGGTTTTTAAAATATCACTGACAACATTATGGACAGTAGTGTTTTCACATAACATATTTCATTTATTCTAATATGTATTTTTTCACATTCACAATTTCTGATAACAGAGTGCATCTTCCCATCAACAGTGTATCATAGTTTAATTAGCAGGGATTTTTCTTTCTTGGTGGTGCATAAAATAATGGCGCAAATTATCATTTACAGGCAGCAGATTCACTGACATACAGTATTATCGCTTCTGATATAATTGTACTGTGAAGGGGGAAAACAGGTTCTATTCCCATTTTACGGATGAGGAAATAGATTCCAGGACAATACAGGAGATAACACACCTAGTTAATGACAGGTCCAAGATGCGAAATTCAGCAATTTTTGACACATAAAACAAACACCATTCTCCTCAATGATACTACTTATAACAACGACCTGTAGTTCACTTGCCAGAGAGAAGACAAGAGCACACCAGTATACCCTAACCAACAAAAGAAGCAAAGACAAGAGTCCATGGGTACCGGGTGTGAAATGCCAAATTTAAGTAATCAAGAAAAAGTGTCTCAAGATTTTTATTAAAAAACTAAATAATTGAAAAGACACAATGAACCACCTCCACAAATACAGAGATAGAATCAAAAGACTAGTTTGGGAACACTGTTTCATACAGTGCTGAGAGATGCAGAATATGACATAACATCTCCAGAGCAATAGACATTAGCTTAAGGATTTAAATTATAGTTGGTGATACTAGGAAGTCGAGTTTGTGTAAAGATGGGCACTGGGCCTGGAGAGTGGCCAGAGGCCAGAAAGCCATACATAACCAGCTTCCTGACAGATGACTAGAAACCCAAGACACTGTAGCAGCAGCAAATGCAACACCTCTCAAAAGCCCACAAACTTAGCTTCTGACCAAACCCTGTCTGGAAAGGTGTGATGTTCTAAATACCATTTCTGTAGGCTGCCAGATGATTTTTTAATTTGAAAAATTAAAGGAAAAATGAGAATAGAAAATCTAACCATTATTATTTGTCATAACAACCTGCATATTTCTACTCCCCACTGCAAGTCTACTAATAAAAGATTCACTAAATTATGCAATCTTCTCAGTACATTCTGAAAAGCACATTACACCTTTACTTGGCTCAATGACATGTTCTAATTCCTAGGAGAAGAATGTGCAAATATTCTTGTCCATCAAACAAATCTTCCTCACTAGAACAACTCAAAGCTCGGAGGAGTGAACAGTCTAAACTGATCATTCTTCTGGCGCCCAGAGAGTTTTCATCTCTAAAAGGAACTCTAAATACTACTTAAATCTCAAATTCAACTTCTAACTAGAAAAATGAAAAAATAAACTTAGAAGAGGCCACAAAGCTTTTGTTGTGACCATGATACATACTTTAAAACTTGAATACCTTCCCAGATAAGCAGAGTTATCACAAAGACTGAATGGGGATAGGGTCTACAACCAGACATGAGACATCCGAGTGCTGTGGTAAAGCTGTAAGCCAAACATGAAGAATGTAAGAAAGCACCATCCAGGGCAATTAACTCAAGATATTTCTATTTTTCCTGTTTGGTTACAGGTGCATTATAAACATTTAAGTCTTAAGACTGATTTAGGGGAAAACATTTAAATGTTTATAAACAGGCAATAAAAGCAGCAGTAGAGTCTGACAATTATAGCACTAAAAAAGCTACAGTATTATTAAGTTTGACACAACTCATGAGCAAAATAACCTAGAGTTAAAGGCAAGGCATATATCTAAATCAGCTCCCCTGTCAAAATAACTATTCCATACTCCCCCAACCAGACAAATGACAAAAAGCTTCTAAGTAAAGGCTGAATCATGCAGGGTAAACAACAGCAAAGCAGCATCACTTGGATAAACAAGTAGCTGCAAAATTAATCATTTTTCACTTCAAGGCAGATGGACCCTGAAAGGTGATACTTGCCTCAAAGTCCTAACTGATCAATAGTCAAGGTAACAAAACCATCATCATCATCATCATCATCATCATCATCATCATCATCAACCCTTGGGTGAGAAAAGTTGCTGAGAAAAGTTTGGACAGGAGTCAGCATAAAGCACTGCTTCCCACTCCAGGAGCCTCAGGAGGTACCGCCTGTCCTTACTCCCAGGCAGCCAAGGCAAAGGCCTATGGCCTAGGCTCAAGTTTGTTAACACGCCCACTGGTGGTGACTCTCCGAAGAAGTCTCGAGGTCACAAGCAGCAAAACTACAGGGGAAATTCACTGGAAGGACTCAGATTCAGTGGCAAGACACATCTAGCACCATGGTCCAGAGGCTTATCCAGTGGTGTGCCCACAGCTGCTGCCTCTCCCATTGCCTACTCTTTCATTACACAACCTACTTCAATCACTGTAACTAGAAATAAAATAGCCAGTCAGTTTGTATTATTGGAATCCAGAAGCCTGAATGACAAGCTTCACCATTACACAGTCATGATTTGATTTTTGTTAAAATTAAATAATTTCTGATAATTTGTTGTTCTGTGTTTTGACTTTAGTAACAAAATCATTACATTCAGTAGGAAATTAGAAATGAGCACAATGAAGAAAGTAACATCATTTATAACCCCACCACCTAGACTGAAATAACCACGACCATTCTGGAGCACACCCTTCTAAGCTTTCTTCCAAAATGAACATCTTGACAAGAGAACAAAGCACGAAGACAGTAAGCAAACTTGAGGTCTACGTAGTCATTAAGCCGGGGCAGCCAGGTAAAGTTATCATCCAATACACTTCTAAGAATGAAGGGGCTTCATTCCACTTCTCCTAATAAGCAAGCCAAGAAAACACACAGAAATCACAGCCATCCCTGGCAAACCAGAGTGTACAACTGCCCTACATATCTGAACAGTCCAGCCTCCTGATTAGGAAATCCTACTTTAGAAATAGTCCCATTTATCAGAAGGTATAAATTATACATTCTTCCTATAAAGCAAAATTTAATCAGTTGTTAAAAAGGGCAACAAAAAGATAAACCTTCCTATGTTATAAGCAACCTAAAATTTTTATGAAAAACTTCTCAAACAGAAGCTACAATTTAACATCAGAAAGCAGAGACTATAGATAGCATTCCTTCCTTCCTATTAAGTCAGAAAAAAATTTCATTACAATTTATCTTTGCATAGGTCACTCAAATAGAGGGAACAAAGGACGTTTTTCCTAAATTATCAAGGTATCACTGAGGCAGTTACATCTAGTCCTTCTCAACCGAAATAATACATCTTTGTTTTCTCCTCCTGTAAGTGGGTCAGAGCCCTTACAAATACTGGAAGCAGAGAAACAGCCTGAACATCAAAATATATTGTTTCAAACGTACTCCTAGGAGCTGACAAGATGTTCTGCGATGAGAACAAAAAATGAAGCCATAATTAACAAAATCTGTTTAGATGGAGTCTGATTTAAAAATAATACTCCACAATATAAAGCAACAACAGAAACCCCACTAAAGTATTGAAAATCCAAGCCTAGATTCAAATATAGTGATACATGGTTGATAAGAATAAGAAAGCCAATTCTCTGAGCTTAACATTGATCCTTTTAAACTAGGATCTTCACAGCAGTGTCAGATTTGGCTTCCTGCCTTTCTCAGTAACTACTTACCTACAGGCTATTTTCTTACTTCTTTTCTCAAAATACTCTATTTTGAAGATGAATCCTGCGGAAATTCCCTATCTCCACTGATCAAATTCTATTTACAGCAGAATAACCTCTGGATCAAATACACTGGGCACAATATAAAAGGTATTAATCTGTTTAGGTTGCTATAACATAATACCATAGAGTGACTTATAAACAACAGAAATTTATTTCTCACAGTTCTGGTGGCTGGAAGTCCAAGATCAATGTGATTCTGGTGAGGGCTGGTTTCCTAGCTCACCAGTGGGGCCTTCCAGCTGTGTCCTCATGGTGGAAGGGGCAAGGGGCCTTTCTCAGTCCTCTTTATAAGGGTATTCATCCCACTCATGAGAGCTATGCATTGGTGATCTAATTGTCTCTCCCAAAAGCCCCACCTCCTAATACCATCACATTGGGGGTTAGGAATTCAATATATGAATTTTAGGGGAACATATTCAAACCATAGCATGGTCAAAAATAAAATTTATTTTTATCCTTTAATGGAGCAATGGTGAAATAATCGTTCTATGTGGAGGAAGTATGGAATGAACATACATTAAAACAATTCTTTAAACTGAGTCCTAAGAATGTAGAAAAGGTACAGAAATCACGTGATTTATTATGTTTTCTACATATAAACCCTTCCTGGACAGAAATTAGGGGGCAGTGGAGGAGGAGAAGAAAAAGGAAAAAAATGCTTTTAATTTTAAAGCCTAACCATAAATTGCAGTTTCAGAAAGTACAAGGAGAAGTGACACCAAACTTTGAACCTCATTAGACTCTAAAAATGGGAAAATTTACACGTGATGAGAAAGAATTGCACTTTGAAATGGCAACTTTTACCATCAATTTTTTTCTGTTATGTTACATACTTAATATATTCAATTTATTACGGGCCTTCAATTTCCACAAATAAAATATTTGTCCAGTATATACTGAAAAAACTATCTACAAAATATTTACCAAAGTGCTTAAGGTGATTAATTAAAGTAATCTTTGTCGGTACCATGCCAGTTCACAGTCTGCAATGTTTTATTGTTATTATTCTGACTTCGTTTGCCTGCTTTTTAAAGAATGTTCCAGTATCATTTTTACGAAATTGAAAGGAAGAGACTGAAAGCAAAAAGATGTAAGAACTCTTAAGTGAAAGCACAGAAATGGTGTCAGAAAGTAAAATAAATTAGCTTTAAAAGGGGCTGCATGGTAAGAAAAGGATGTAAACTTTTAAAATTTTTTTTCTAAGGAACTCTAATTTTGATGCCAAAATTAGATGGTGACATATTGAGGTATATAACAGGACTGTAAAGCTAAATTTAGATGTTCCTTCTTTAAAGCATCTGCCAGCTCCTAGACCACTTATTGAATAGGTATCTTGTGCTAAACAGTTATGTACATTATTTCAGTTAAAGCTCAAAATGTGTATGCATTATAGAGAAACTGGACTCCGGAGAAGGTTACCTATTTGCCCTAGGTAAATATTAGTGACCAAGTTGATATGAAAATCCTGCCTGACTCCAAAGCATGTGATCATTCCTCTAAATCAAGTTGTCCCTCATACCATCCACCCCTCTTCAGTATCTACTTTATATGCACTGTCCCCTTAAATCCTCACAACCCTGTGTGAGGTGAGCATTATCATCTTCATTATAAAAATTAGGAAAACTAGCACAATGAGGTTAGGCAACTTGCCAGAATTTAGCTTCTGGTCCCTGGCTCCAAAGTCCATATATTCTTTCCAATATATTTTGCTGCTTTCAGCTCTAACAATCTACAAATCTATCATCACATGACCATCTCTTCCTTTACAGTAAACCATGATTCTGTGCAGGAAGATCGAGTCAGACGTGATATTTCATTACCACTGCAACTCTCATCTTTCTCCCTTCACACACTCCACATCACCTCTCCCAGCAAAATCACCAGACATCTTCTCATGGATTGGTATTACTATCAGCTACTCCCCCTACCACCCCTATAGACGATCATAAACGCTGAAGAAAAGTAGGAGGAAATCTTCCCACCAAGAAAAGGTCATTGGGGCCACTTTTACAGTTTGTCATATTCTACCTGATAATCTTACTCCAACAAGCCCAAGGACCAGGTCAAATTCAATATATATTTAAAGTAAGAGTTTAAATATTCCCATTGTTATTTTGATCTTATGTCATTATCGGCTGGTTGACGGCAGGCAACATTTCTAAGTCTGTGACTTCACCTATAAAATGAATATGATAGCAAATGACCCTTCAACCTTAGAGCTCAAAGTTAATCTAACCTACATCCCCTCTTCCTTTGCTTGCTTGTGAGAAAGAAGCTGAAAATTTGGCAGGGTGCAGTGACTCACACCAGTAATCCCAGCACTTTGGGAGGCTGAGGCAGGTGGAATGCTTGAGGTCAAGAGTTCAAGGCCAGCCTGGCCAACATGGTGAAACCCATCTCTACTAAAAACACAAAAGTTACCCGGGGGTGATGGTGCATGCCTGTATTCCCAGCTACTCAGGAGGCTGAGGCAGGAGAATCGCTTGAACTCGCAAGGCAGAGGTTGCAGTGAGCCAAGATCACCCTACTGCACTCCAGTCTGGCGAAAGGGCGAGGCTCCATCTCAAAAAAAAAAAAAAAAGCAGCAGCTGGAAATGTACAGGCAAGAGCAGATAAAACTCGACAGTAAGTAAAGCAAGTGGTCATTATTAGGTTCTGCAATATACACAAGGACCTACTCAGAGGCAGGTGTGCACGCACACGTCTAATCTGAAACAAGCGACAAAAACAATCTAGAGTTTATTCTTGCCAACCTGAAATGAATCACCTGTTTTTACCTCATCTACATTCAAGAGAGGGCCCAGATTGATCCAAAAGAGCCACTGAACCATGCTCACCACTGAGTCTTGAGGCAAGCCAGCTCTCCAACCCTTAGAATGACCTCTGGCTTGACTGCAGCTATCAACTGAACATGAGGAATGGAAAGCTACAAAAGCCTAAAGCTTGTCACAGAAGCAGCATTTCAAATATAAATCTACTTCCATATTTTATTAATTCTGGTAGAAGGTAAGGCTCAAAAAGCCTGGATATCTTAACATTCTAATCTTTTTTTATTATTATTCTTCCTTTTTAGAGACACGGTCTTGCTCTGTCACTCAGGCTGGGGTGCACTGGCACCATCCTAACTCACTGTAGACTCCAACTCCTGGGCTCAGGTGATCCTCTCACCTCAGCCTCCAGAGTAGCTGGGACTCCAGGCCCACTACCATGCCCACCTACTTTTCCTTTTTTTTTAATCTGGGTAGATACGGGGAATCCCTATGTTCCCCAGGCCGGTCTTAAACTCCTGGCTTCAAGCAATCCTTCCCTGTCAGCCTCCCAAAGTGCAGAGATTATTTCCATGTGAGCCAATGCACCCAGCCTACATTCTAATATTAATTCTCTAAATCCAGATGATGACACTTCACAGTTGAGGAGCCTGGGATAGGATCAAAGGTGGCAAGATTAAAATTAAAATCCTAAAGTCATTTGTAATCCCAGCACTCTGGGAGGCCAATGCAGACAGATCACCTGAGGTCAGGAGTGCAAGACTAGCCTGGCCAACATGGTGAAACCCCGTCTCTACTAAAAATACACAAATTAGCTGGGCATGGTAGTGCATGCCTTGAACCCAGGAGGCAGAGGTTGTACTGAGCCAAGACTGCACCATTGCACTCCAGTCTGGGTGACAGAGAGAGACTCCATCTCAAAAAAAAAAAAAAAAAATCACATGCCAAGCAATCTTAACGGATGGTAAATTTGGGGCTGCGAAGACAGTTGAGAATTATAATAGACTGAATTTGCAGCAAGACAAAAAAAAGTTTAATTTCAGTCACAAAGATGTTATTATCTCAAAACCATAACACAATAAGTACCTGCAGCTCAGCAGATTATCTAAATTTACATGTGAGAAATGGTACGAACAAAACTTACCAGTCCAATCCAGAGACCTTTGCCAAGAATTCTGGCTGCTGCCATCAATAAAACAGAAGAGAAACAGCCAAGGTAACTAAGCGTAAGTCCCAACTCTGCCATTAATGAGATGAGTGTGCCTCCAAGGTTCAGAACTTGGGGGTACTTCAAACATTGAGTGGGAACTTCTAGAAGGAAAGAGCTGCCATAAAGAAGACCCGCGAGGGCTGAAGAGCTGGCAGGGGTAGTGGGCCCAAGTCCCAACCGCTGGTCAGGAGGCTTTTCCAGGCCAACCAAAACCACCACGGTAGTTGGAGACCCCACTGAGTCCATGAGAACACAGAGAAGTTGAGATAAAACAGCTATAAAAAGAAACATTTACAAGGCTGTTCAGAAGGCAATAAAACAAGAAGATACTGTCCAATATTTCCTAATAAAAAATACAGGGCCGGGCGTGGTGGCTCACGCCTGTAATCCCAACACTTTGGGAGGCCGAGGCTGGTGGATCATCTGAGGTCAGGAATTCAAGACCAGCCTGGCCAACATGGTGAAACCCTGTGTCTACCAGAAACACAAAAATTGGCTGCGCATGGTACCAGGCGCGCGCCTGTAATCCCAGCTCCTCGGGAGGCTGAGGCAGAAGAACCGCTAAAAGCCAGGAGGCGGAGCTTGCAGTGAGCTAAGTTCGCGCCACCGCACTCCAGCCTGGGCAACAGAACGAGACTCCGTCTGGGGGAAAAAAAAAAAAAAATCCCAGAGTTCCACAGGGCGCCAGTCCCAGCCCTTCCACCAAGGCCACCGTTGGAGAACAGCAGCCCTGGCTCTGCGCTACCCTGTGGCCATGGGCCTCAATAAGGGCCAAAAGATGACCAGGAACGTAAGCAAGCCCAGGCACAGCCTCCGCCACGGGCGTCTGACCAAACACACCAAGTTTGTGCGGGGCATGATCCGGGAGTTATGTGGCTTCGCCCCGTACGAGCAGCACGCCAAGGAGCTACTGAAGGTCTCCAAGGACAAATGGGCCCTCAAGTTCATCAAGAAAAGGGTGGGGGCGCACATCCGCACCAAGAGGAAGCGGGAGGAGCTGAGCAACGTCCTGGCTGCCATGAGGAAAGCCGCTGCCAAGAAAGACGGAGCCCCCTTCCCTGCCCTCTCCCTGAAATAAAGAACAGCTTGACAGGAAAAATAAAATTAAATTAAATTAAAAATATATATATATATACACATATATACACATACACACACACACACCTTTTTTTCTTAGTATTTCCTAACCAATTGGGAAAGACATAAAAATCTGTATTCAACTAAAATTTGTATCTACTCTGTAGACCAAAGAATGTGCTAGGCACCAGGAACGTGAACATGAGACGGTTAAAACTCCTTGTCTCTCGAGCTACTGGAGTAAAAACCACTGAGTCTCAGTACAGAGGTCTAGACGCTGCTCTAGGAGGCAGCAAGATCCTCTGCAGTGTGGTGGTAAGGGCAGCGTGCAGGGGACGTGGCATCTTCTCAGTGAGGTCCAGGCAGAGGGAAGTACACATTATTAAGATAAGAAGGGTAAAAGAGCCAGAAATGGCAGGATCAGTGAGGACTTTAGATAAAGAAGACCACCAGACTGTGAGCAACCTGTCTTAAGCTACATTAATGAGTCTCTTTTAGGAATATATTTCTGGGGATGATGCAAAGGGCGGAGGAACAGGAAGAGAGGCTACTGGCAGTCAGGAAAAAAACTGAACAACATTTGAGGAAAGACGGAATGAAAGCAGTAAAGTGAGTTCTGACAGAAGCATTTGAAGAGAACTTCTGCAAAGAAACCGGTAGGATCTGGTGACCAACTAGATGTAGACTATGCTGGAAAATGAGGAGATAGAGTAACTCGGGCTTCTGCATTTAGAAAACACTTTTTTCCCCCTCAAGAGACAAGGTCTCTCTGTTGCCCAGGCTAGAGTGCAGTGGTTATTCACAGGCACAATCTTAGTGCACTATGGCCTTGAACTCCTGGGCTCAAGTGATCCTCCCACCTCGGCTGCCAGAGTAGCCACAACTACAGGCACACATCATCGCACCCAGCTGGCGACACTTTTAAAAATTAAAAAGCAGAGTGACAAAATTTTAGAGACAGAAGGGTCATCCCCAGGTCACCACGAGGCAGGATAAAGCCTGTGGGCCCCACTGTTGTAGACCCTGGCAATTAAGAAGTAGCATGAGTAGGAAGCCTGGCAGAGAGAAGATAATGGCTCCAGCAGCTGCTGCAAAAAGAAAAGCTGGAAGGTTACAAACATACATCGGCAAAAATTCTTACTATTTGTTAGGGTAAGATTAGGGAACTTAATTCTATTCTTACATAGACCTCATAAAATTTCTTGTTGCCTTCTACTTTCTTTCAAAGATATTTATGTTGTTCATTTAAACACATACACAGAAAGTTACACACAGGGTAATTTCTGTCACCGATCCTAGAGCCCTTAAGGACAGCCATAAACCAAAAGCAGTATTTATTCCCTCCCCCTCACCCTGCAACCACATTTTACAAGAAAGAAAACTGAATGAAGCACAGGCCATATGATCTTTCAGTACAATCAGGAAATTTTAGACAAGATAATGAGTTTGTTTTAGGGCCAGATATATTTGAGATGTCAACAGACATTTGGGTAGTGATGTAAAGTAGACAGCTGGACATATACATCTGTGGCTCAGAATACAGAGCTACAGATATAAATGTGGTAGTCACCAGCCCACAAATGGCCTTAACACCATGGAAACAGATGCGATCATCTTCAGAGAGAATGCAGATGAGAAGAGCAACAGACCTACAACAGTGACACTGAGGAAGGGCCAACATTTAGAAAAAACCAACAAAGAAACTGAGAGGTACTGCTTTTGGTTCAACTTCTATCTACTTCTTCACTAATCAAAGACAGAAACCTTTTCTATTAAACCATATATATGTATTTTCAGTGCCAAATACCGAAGTATTGGAATACTGAAAACAATCAACTATAAATTTTAACAATTTCAGTAAGTTGCCAGCAGTTAGTGACAGCAATCTATCACTTTCCCTGAACTGTCAGAGAGAAAAGGATTCCACGTAAGTGACATATCCCAATAAAGGAAGCTTTTCCCTTTTTGTGAACAGTTCATAGCTCAAATTCTTCCAAGAACCAGGCAGGTGAGTGTGAAGCACTAAGATTCAGACAGTAAATGTTGGGTCCGAGTTCTACTGGAGTGGGCCTGTGCCTCCTAAGGGCATTCAAATTCAGTCTTCTGTAGAGAATACCTGAGGATCCTGGTACTTGCGGTACCATGTGAACTAGAAATCCAAACCATGCTTCCATGGGCTTTTTAACAACTGCACAAGGCTGCATAATGACAAACTTTCTTATATTTATCATCTCCAAGGTCTATTCTCCAGCTATTAACCATTTTTCTCTATACACTAAGTCCTCATAAACTCTATGTTGTAAAAGACACAATTTAAAAAATGATCGGTTCTGTGGCTTTGGGTAAGTTATCTCACAGCCTCAGTTTTTCGTCTGTAAAATAGAGATGATTAATAATATTGTTATGAGGACTAACTGAAAGCGTGCTTAAAGAAGGCTGAGCACCCAGTGAAGGTGAGGTCATTAATGAAGGATGAGGAAGAGGGGAAGAGAAAGTGAGTAAATGATGATGTCCTTTAAGTACATCACTGATGATCAAAGTGCCAATAATGCCTACACAACTACAAGTAACACCGGAGTGTCATACATACCAAAAAACAAACACACACACACACACACATACACAGACCCACATAAGTTATACCTTTTCTTGGTTTCTAATTTAATTGTTCAAAGTTTTTAACTATTAACTGAACAAAATATGACAATTAAATGGTACCTAACAAAATGTGTCATTAAAAAGAAGTTTAATTCTTGGTATTTTATTTGACTGTATTAACCACCTTTTTAAAAAAAAACTTTTTTATTTTTATAGAGATGGTATCTCACTATGTTGCTCAGGCTGGTTTTGAACTCCTGAGCTTAAGTGATCCTCTTGCCTTGTGACTCCCAAAGTACTGGGATTATAGGCATGAACCGTCATGCTTGGCCTTAAAATCTTTTTTTTTTTTTTTTTTTTTTTTTTTTTTTTTTTTTTTTTTTTTGAGATGGAGTTTCACTCCTATTGCCCAGGCTAGAGTGCAATGGTGCGATCTCGGATCACTGCAACCTTCACCTCCCGGGTTCAAGCGAATCTCCTGCCTCAGCCTCCCAAGTAGCTGGGATTATAGGCATGCGCCACCACACCCAGGTAATTCTGTATTTTTAGTAGAGATGGGGTTTCTCCATGTTGGTCAGGATGGTCTCGAACTCCCGACCTCAGGTGATCTACCCGCCTCGGCCTCCCAAATTGCTGGGATTACAGGCGTGAGCCACCGTGCCTAGTTGGCCTTAACAATCTTCTAAATCATCTCCTGAAAAGGTTGCTACTACTTAAAGGAAGCAAATTTTATAGTCCTAAAAAGTCAGAGTCACATTTATATTTAAACCCCAGCACCCTTGCCTAAGAAATCACACAGTTCTCTTCAGATAGAAAAGAACTGGGCTAGGCGTGGTGGCACAAGTACTTAATTCCAATACTTTAGGAGGCTGAGGAAACAAGACTGTTAAAGTTCAGGAGTCTGAGAGGAGACTGAGAAACACAACGAGATCCCATCCTTATGAAAAATTAAAAAAAAAAAAAAAAATGTCAGGCATGGTGGTGTGCACCTATAGTCTCAGCTACCTGGGAGGCTGACGTGGGAAAATCATTTGAGCTCCCGGGTTGAGGCTGCAGTGAGCTATGATCATACCACTATACTCCAGCCTGGTGACAGAGCAAGACCCCGCCTCTTAACAAAAAACAAACAAACAAACAAAAAAGATTTGAAACTGAATATTCAAAGGTTAAACCAAGCTGGTCTAGAAGAGGGTGGAAAATAACAAAACTGTCAATTCTGTCCACATGTGCTAGTTACATTTGTTCTATTTGATGACCAAGGACATCACACCTCGTCTCTCAGCCTTCTTAAGGCATATAAATGGAAGTGACTGGAGAAAAGACATGAAGAGCACATCCTGGTCCACACATCTGCAGCTTGATGTGAGCCACCTTGCACATACAAACAATGGACATCTTTGTTGTTGTTCAGATATCATACTCTGAGGCTTAGGGGTTTGGAGCTGCAAAACATAGCTTTGAGAGCATCTCTAATATTAAATGGTATGTGACATTAAGTCATAAACTTATTTTTTTTAATCTACAAAGTGAGAATAAAGCCATCTACATTACTTATCAACAAGTATTTTTTAAAGAATTAAATAGTGAACAGGAAAATGCTCTGTAAAATGAAAGGCATTTAAGTTATTTCTTCCCTGGCTAGGACACAGCTAAAAGAACAGTACTAGTATAATTTAAAATAATCATTCTTGGTTTTCTTAAAGAACAGAAAAAAAAACTGGTCAAATTCCTTGGTACTAAGTTTCCAGACTCTAAATGCCTAAATTTCAAATGCTGGAAGTTATCAGTTTACAAGAATCCCATCTAGAATCTTAGTTGTATCAATTCACCATTTTGGGCATTAGTTTTTCTATCTAATGTATAAAACAAGGGTGTCAGATGACCCAGACTTCCACGTTCTTTTCTTGCTATCATGCTTTTTCATTCCATTAATCATCCTATATATGCGTGGTCAAAAATCAAGCAATAATAGTTAAATGCTTTTGAATAGCAAATAAAAAATATTAAAACGTTGCATCACTCATAAATGAACTTTTAACTTTCAAAACCTCAACTATACTAAAGTCATAAAAAAAAGTAATTCTCAAATATGGTGATTCCTCCTAATAATCTATTCTTATGCATATGACCTAGAATGAGGATGACATATGATATGTAAATCTTTTTCTCATATGAGCTCTTGTTGCCCATGTGCCTCTCAAAGCATGACCATTTCATTGAGCTAAGTGCTATTCTAGTGTTAAAACGTAGTGGCTACTTTGGCCAGGCACAGTGGCTCACGCCTGTAATACCAGCACTATGGGAGTCCGAAGCAGGTGGATCACCTAAGGACAGGAGTCGAGATCAGCCTGGCCAACATGGTGAAACCCTGACTCTACTAAAAATACAAAAAAAAATTAGCCAGACATAGTGGCGGGCACCTGTAATCCCAGTTACTCAGGAGGCTGAGGCAGGAGAATCACTTGAACCCAGGAGGTGGAAGTTGCAGTGAGCCGAGATGGTGCCATTGCACTCAAGCCTGGGCAACAAGGGCAAAACTCTGTCTAAAAAAAAAAAAAAAAGAAAAAAAAAGAAAAAAAAAACCTATTTTGTACCACATACCCTTACATGCAAAGAATGCAAGAAAAAGAAAAAAAAAAAAACCTGATGTGTTGCATCACTGGAGCAAAGTCAGCTGTGTTGGATTTACAGAGGTATGTTATCAGTCACTATAATTTCACATTTGGAGATATATAGGTTTTCCCTTACATGCATGCAAATATTATGCCATTGACTCCTAATAGGAATTTTTAAGTTCGAAAACACAAAATGTACTAAATCCCACCAAGGAACTAAATGGAGCCCTGTTCTTAGAAAAAGTTAATTTCAGTAGATCTACTTTAAAAACATTTAAATTGGAAGAATATTTTTTTGAAAATGCTTGATTTGCACTGATCTAAAAGCTCTTCTACAAATTCTCATTCAAAGAATCAGAAAACCTTTGGTGGTCCCCATAAAACCTGTAATTCCATTAAACAGGTAGATGAACCACTTTACTACTAAGATAATCAGCTCCATTTTTTTCACCAGTTGTTAAATCTTTTCTAGCACCTCTGGGGAGGCAAGGGATAATAACTTTGTTTTTCTTCAGGAGCTAGAGGTACTGCCAAGCAGAACCTAAGCTGCCTCTAGGAACATGGCTGATATTAGGGCAGTAACAGCAACAGAAGGTACTCAGGGGTACATGGCAGTGGAGGAATGACATGAGGATGAAATGGACACTGCAGAACTCATTACACCCAAACACATTTTCTTCACTTGTGTACTTTGAAATAAATACTTGCATCTGTGTTGAAATGCAGTAACTATAACAGGACAACGCCACAGCAATAAATGCATCAATACACATTTTCCTTCAATAAAAAGACCCCCCAAAAAACTGACAGTCCTAAACTGAGGGAAAAGTCACACCTAGAAGACCTGGTATTTCTTGTATCATAGGCAGCCACGGGTTCCTCTAGAGAAGTCTTTCATTTATTCAAACACAGACTGTCACATTATAACTGATGAATACCCAGTAAGAAAGGAGGCAAACTTTTTATCTTTTCCTTTTTTTAGAGACAGGGTCTCGCTATGTTGCCCATGCTGGTCTTGAACTCCTGGGGTCAAGCTACGCTCCTGCCTCGGCCTCCCAAAGTGCTGGGATTACTGGTGTGAGCCACTATACCCAGCCACAAGCATTTTTCATGAAAAAGACAGGGCTGAACAACAACAACAAAAATTCTTTCCTCTAAACTTAATCCCACAAGACTTCCTTTTCAGTAAATGAATATAACAACACCTACCATCACTTAATTGTAAACTTTCCACAGCTCTGCATTAAACAGAGGCTTCTCCTACAGGCTAAAGATTGTCCTGGTCCCAGGAAAAAGATGTCCTTTTTGCATCCTGAGCCCAAAGAGTATTTTAATAATCATTAGTAATCACCACATGGGAGTGTGTCTGGTGAAGGGAACAAGAATTGAAATTTGAATCCAAATTTGGGTTGTTTTTTTTTTTTTTTTTTCCCTGAGACGGAGTCTTGCTCAGTCGCCCAGGCTGGAGTACAGTGGCGCAATCTGGGCTCACTGCAAGCTCTGCCTCCCGGGTTCATGCCATTCTCCTGCCTCAGCCTCCCGAGTAGCTGGGACCACAGGCACCCACCACCACGCCCGGCTAATTTTTTTCCTATTTTTAGTAGAGACGGGGTTTCACCATGCTAGCTAGGATGGTCTCGATCTCCTGACCTCATGATCCACCCGCCTCGGCCTCCCAAAGTGCTGGGATTACAGGTGTGAGCCACCGCGCCTGGCCGGTTTTGTATTTTTTTTTAAGCTCTAGCTAGACTGAATGGCAAGAACAAACTGAGGTTAAATTCAGTGTCGTGGCTTGAGTGGGGAAGAGGGAGCTGAATACCATCATAAACTATAATTTATTGACCTTTATCTCTTTTATCAGACAACACAAAGTTGGAAATTCATCTATATGAATTTATCTCTCCCTTTAAAACTGAACATTTAAGAAACTACACTCCTGTTGCCTTAAGAAGACTGTTTTATGTTAGTAGAACATTAAAAAGAATATATAACATTTGGCAAGTAATATGACAGATAACTGAGTATTCTTCTCCTTAAAATGACAGAAAATTAAGCAGCTCCTTAAAAAAAAAAATGCTCAAAATAACTTTATACAAGGACAAATAACTGAGTGGTTTCCTTTAAATTACTAATTTGAGTTATAGTAAAGGAAATAAACTTTTACCTGTAAAATATAATACTGTCAGGATAGAAAGTGTAAAAGAATTTTTAAAAGAAAAAAAAAAACAAAAACGGAATAGGTTGGAGCTTAGGAAACAACGGGCAAAAGGAAACAATATTCATTTAGGAACTAAAGAACAATAAAGAAAACAATATTCATTTCTAAATTTAAAAAAAAAGGTTAAAGTAACAGTTCACTGGCATTCTCATCGAAAAGAAAAAGTTGAGTGGTTTTTGAATTTTAAAATTAGGTAAAATTAAAAATTGAATCCTTCAATCATATTAGCCACATTTCAAATGCTCATAGCTTTTACTGATATTATACAATCTTCCATCAGTGGAAGACAGATTGCCCAGAAATTCCACTTAGGCAGCACTGGCCTAAAGTATTTTAAACAATTTATAGAAATGATACTTTATATATCCATTAAGAATTTCTGCAACAAAATGATTAGTGAAACATTCAAATTATCATCTTTTTTTTTTTTTTTTCTGAGACAGAGTCTCCCTCTGTCGCCCAGGCTGGAGTGCAGAGGTGTGATCTCAGCTCACTGCAACCTCCCGTCTCCCGGGTTCAAGCAATTCTCATGCCTCAGCCTCCGGAGTAGCTGGGACTACAAGCATGCGCCACCACGTCCAGCTAATTTCTGCATTTTTAGTAGAGACAAGGTTTCCTCATGTTGGCCAGGCTTGTCTCAAACTCCTGACCTCAGGTGATCCGCCCGCCTCAGCCTCCCAAAGTGCTGGGATTACAGGCGTGAGCCACAGTGCCTGACCCAAGTTAGTATCTTTACATTAGGATTTCTTTAATCATAATTAACTGCATAAAACATAGAAACAAAAAAATATATAAGATTTAACAGGTCACCTGCCTTTAGAAAGAAGCACCTCTAACTATGGTAATCCATTTCGATGTTTAATACCCCCAGTGTCAAGGAATTCATCCACCCTCAGTCACTCATTGTGAATGCTGCCATAATATTCCCACCCATTTCCAGAACAGATAAATAATATCTTGCTGCAAAGTCTACAGCATATCTTACAGCCTTCCATTCTAGGGGGAAAAATCTATTTCTTTAGACTTTCTTTAAATCACCTTACTTTATGCCCACAGGAAAATGTGCATGTATTATCTACAAACATCCTTGCTAAAACCTTTCAATGGCTCTTGGTAATCGTCGGCATAAAATTCAAAGACCTTTCTTTGCCACCTGGTCACTATATACCCCTCTCATCTATTTTCCCATCCTCCCCTCCATCTCTTTCCCCGCTTATGCAAGTATTTAGAGTTTCACGATGGTGCCACTATGTTTCATTTCACTCTGATTTCTCAGATGCTGTTTCCTGGAATACCATTTAGACTAGATCCAAGCCATCCTGAGACAATACATAGAGCAAATCCCTGTCCCCCACAAAAGTAATTCAAATTCCAGAAAGAAAAATGAAAAGGTCTTGACCAAAAAGGTGATTAAATTTTAGAACTGTCTTAGAAGGCGAACAAAATTAAGTAGTAATTTTATTGCAGTGCAACAAAATTAAGTCATTGAAAATATATTGAGCCACCAACCACAAGGCCATGGTTGAAAAAGTAAGGTTAGAGAATCTTAATTCCCGTACATCTTTATTTTTAAAAAAAAAAAAAAAAGAAAGAAAGAAAGCCAACCAGCCAGCCATCTGTGTTGAATGTTTTGTCATCTGTTTAGAGTCAGAGGCTTGAATCACATAGCTTCTTGAAATTCTTACAATATTTAGATTTGTTAGCATAAATAGAATATCCAAATTTTTTTCTGACTATGTCACTTAACTGCTAACATCTTATCAATGGCACATTAGGTACACTTTAGGTGTTTCATAAATGCTTGACTGAATATAAGAATCTACTGACGAATCTTTTACCTTCTTACAGCTGATTGTACTGATCTCACTTTCACTTACCCACACCCAATGAACACAGCAAGTACCACAATAATACTTAACATTTACTAGAGAAAGGACCTAAAGAGCAGAGACTGGTAAGTCAACACTGTCTAGAATATTATTCAATGTCATCTATACAACATTCACAAAGAGGCTATTTTGAGAATTTCAAATGAGGGTGTAAGTTATAAGGTTTTCTTATACACTGCCAATGACAACGTAATTAAAGATGTACCTTTCCGAAAAGCAATTCAACACTCCTTTATCAAGAGCCTTACAAATTGGCTTCACAAGTGATTCCATTTCTAAGACTCCATCAATAAAATTATGTACATCCATCAATATCATGAACTCAGTTCTATGCAGCCTTTATAAATGATATTATAGATGTTATTTAATAACATAAGAAAATTTGCATATGTTAAGTATAAAATGCCAGTTTTAAAATCATTTCTCAGTATGATACTAGATTGTACGGTTGGTGATGATGTTATCGTTAAAGTACATCTGCTTGGTTTTTTTTTGTTGTTGTTATTGTTGTTGTTTTGAGAGAGACTCTCGCCCTGTCGCCCAGGTTGGAGTGCAGTGGCGTGATCTTGGCTTGCTGTAGCCTCTTCCTCCTGGGTTCAAACAATTCTCCTGCCTCAACCTCCTGAGGAGCTGGGATTACAGGTGTGCACCACCACACCCAGATCATTTTTGTATTTTTAGTAGGGATGGGGTTTCACCATGTTGGCCAGGCTGGTCATGAACTCCTAACCTCAGGTGATCCACCCGCCTCGGCCTCCCAAAGTGCTGGGATTACAGGCATGAGCCACTGCACCTGGCCCATCTGCTTGTTTTTTATAGATCTTAGACTAAAACAAAAAATTGGCCAGAAAAAAATTAATCATGGTGACTGCACTGTAATGATTAACAACTCAGTGTCTTATTATCATTTTATCTGAAATTTCTAAAATAAATTAGCATTTAAAATATGTAGAAAAAAAGTTATGCTAAAATGATTATTAAGTTAGAGGAAAAGATTTGGTTCTACTGGAGAAACCAGTATTGTTTCTCCTTACAGATAAAAAAAGAGGAATGTTAATTATTTTCTTAGTATGGCCATCAAGAAGCTTAAAGCCAATTTTGTTAGTCACCTTTACTAGTTGCACAGCAAATACCCATATCTGGGTGTGCATCTGGCTATCCTCCATCAAAACCTTCTACTGTGACCTACATTTTCTCTGACCCCTTTTTTTCTACTGCATTATAGGTAGTTATCAAACTAGTCTCAATATCTTTCCTGGGGGAAGGGTAGGTGAAGCGAGGAAAAGACAGATGGAAAAGAAGGAAAAGGGAAAGGTGGGGAAAAATGAGGTGGCAGTTTTGAAAACAGAACATTTTCCTACCTCCATCATTTTCAGATTATTTATAAAGTTTAAGTTACAACATAGTGGGTACATACATATTTACAGAACAAATGAATGATATCCAAGTTGAGAAACGCACATCTAGGCCAGGCACAGTGACTCATGCCTATAATCCCAGCACTTTGGGAGGCAGAGGCGGGCAGATCACCTGAGGTCAGGAGTTCAAGACCAGCCTGGCCAACATGGTGAAACCCTGTCTCTACTAAAAATACAAAAATTAGCTGGACATGCTGGCGGGCGCCTATAATCCCAGCTACTCAGGAGGCTGAGGCAGGAGACTTGCTTGAACCTGGGAGGCAGAGGTTGCGGTGAGTCGAGACTGCACCACTGCACTCCAGCCTGGGCGACAGCGTGAGTCCGCCGAGAGAGAGAGAGAGAGAGAGAGAGAGAGAGAGAGAGAGAGAGAGAGAGAGAGAGAGAGAGAGAGGGGGGGAGGAGAGAGAGAGAGAGAGAGAGAGAGAGAGAGAGAGAGAGAGAGAGAGAGAGAGAGAGAGCGAGCGAGCGCAAGAGAAATATGCACACCTGTCCGGGCTCTTCCTATTCCATATAGTTAATACCTTATTGACTTTTGTAATTTTTTTTAGTATGGCTATTAGAGCAGTGGTCAGCAGTGTTTGGCATGCCTGAAATCTCAGAAAAATCCAGAGACACACCTGTGAGCATCAAGATAATTTTACTTCCACTATTTCAATCTACAGTTTATGCTTACTACTCACAGGATTTAAAAATCCCTTACAATAAGTCTGCACAAGTCTGTGGCTCACAAACTGAGAATCAATGTGCTACAGCACAGAAGAAAAATATTTACCATAGACTGAATCTGAAGAGTAGATATTCTTATTTTTAAGGCTGTTTTGAGTTTCTGTTTTGTTTCTAACTTGCACCATTATGTATATATGTACGTGTGTATGTATATATTTTTAGAGACAGGGTCTCACTCTGTCACCCAGGCTGGAGTGCAATGGTACAATCACAGCTCACTGTAACCTCAAACTCCCAGGCTCAAGTGATCCTCTCACCGCAGCCTCCTGAATTGCTGGGACTACAGGTACACATCACCATGCCCAGCTTATTTTTAAATTTACTTGTAGAGATGGGGGTCTTGGTATGTTGCTTGGACTGGTTTTGAACTCCTGGCCTCAAGCAATCCTCCCACTCTGGCCTCCCTGGGATTACAGGAATGAGCCACTGTGCTCAGCCACACAAGCATTTAAAATGAAGAGATCTGACATAAAAATCCAAATGTTCAACTTGTACTAAAAAAATCACAAGAGTCAGCAAAACCTGCCCTGTATTTATACATGGCTGCAATCAGCAAGATCGGCACCCACCTCTAGATGGTGTCATCGTCTCCAGTTTCTGTGCTCCCCAACTGGCTGCAGCCATTCACTGGACATACTCTTGGTAAGCAACTGTGTTTGTAACCTCTTTACCACACCTCTGATCTTTTAAAATAAGTTTCCCAGAAATGCAATTATTAGTTATGTGCAATTCTTTCTAAGGAGTGCCAAAGGCTACTCACTGTAGTGTTGTCCATGAGAGTGCTTAGCACTGCATATCCAAGAAACAAGTTATTCCAGGGGCCAGTCACCCGTGAATGTGTCTTCCATGCAAGGTATGTACACTGATATTCTGTACAAATCCTACATTTCTGTGCTGCCTTTGTGGCTCCCTGATTTCCAAATCACTAAGTGGCTAGTGCATAGTAGCTGCTGAAAAAATGTTGGGTGGATGGATAACAAATATAATCTACTAAAATTAGTCTTAATTTCTTCCAGCCCCAGTACATAAAAGATTGTTACAAAAGGAATCTGCACTATCACTGTTGAAAGTAGAGTTTTTATTGTTGCTATTGTTATTATAATAGCTGCTCGCATTTGTTCAGAACCTCCCTGATAAATTCATCATAATCTACATTGCTGGAGGAGAAGAGGATCCCAAAGAGAAGGGGAAGTGCCACTGCTGCCATGCAAAATGATCTTAGTGGATACTTGAAACCTGGTATTGAATTACACTGAATCAAATACTGAGGAAGTTATTCCTTTTCCAGGGTTCTTTCAAACTATCTGGGTGTATAAGAGAACAAGTCTCACTTTGGTGCTAACACATTATTTATGTCCCTTTATGACACTTGCCAATTGAACTTCCCTTGTAAACACAGAGAGTATATGGCTCAGACTTGGAGCCTTTATCAGACAACAGAATCTAGATAGGACTTAATAGTAATTTCTTTTTAAGGCAAACGATACAGGTTCTCTATTTCTGGTAGCGATATAAAGATTCCTTTTTAAAGAAAATTAAGCTTCAAAAAGCATTAAAAGGTTTTACATTTATTTTAAGAAATTTAAAAATAAAAAAGCATGGCTGGGCGCAGTGGCTCACACCTGTAATCCCAGCACTTTGGGAGGCCGAGGCAGGCAGATCACGAGATCAAGAGATCGAGACCATCCTAACACAGTAAAACCCCATCTCTACTAAAAATACAAAAAATTAGCCAAGCATGCTGGCACACGCCTGTAGTCCCAGCTACTTGGGAAGGGGAGGCAGGAGAATCGCTTGAACCCAGGAGACAGAAGTTGCAGTGAGCCGAGATCGTGTCACTGCACTCCAGCCTGGGTGACAGAGCAAGACTCCATCTCCAAAAAAAAAAAAAAAAAAAAAAGCATGACATAAGGCCAGGTGCAAGGGCTCACAGCTGTAATCCCAGCACTTTGGCAGGGGAGGCTGGCGGATAACGAAGTCGGAGTTCTACACCAGCCTGACCAATATGATGAAACCCCATCTCTATTAAAAATACAAAAATTAGCTGGGCATGGTGGCATGCGCCTGTAATCTCAGCTACTCGGGAGACTGAGACAGGAGAATCGCTTGAACTCGGGAGGCAGAGGTTGCAGTGAGCCGAGATCATGCCATTGCACTCCAGCCAGGGCAACAAAAGCGAAACTCTGTCTCACCAAAAAAAAAAAAAAAAAAAGTACAGTGTGGAGTGCAAATGTGACCCAAAAAAAACCAAGGTGATACACAAAATACTAATATCTGGGCTGTAAATGACCATGTTTTATGTTTATCAGGCCAACACCATCCTGATACCAAAGCCTGGTAGAGACACAATTTTAAAAAGCAAATTTTAGGCCAATATCCATGATGAACACCTATGTGAAAACCCTCAATAAAATACTGGCAAACCGAATCCAGCAGCACATTAAAAGCTTATCCACTGCAATCAAGTCCACTTCATCCCTGGGATGCAAGGCTGGTTCAACATATGCAAATCAACAAACGTAACCCATCACATAAAAACAGAACCAACAACAAAAACCACATGGTTATCTCAATAGATACAGAAAAGGCCTTCAACAAAATTCAACAGTCCTTCATGCGAAAAACGCTCAATAAACTAGGTATTGATGGAACGTATCTCAAAATAATGAGACCTATTTATGACAAACCAACAGCCAATATCATACTGAATGGGCAAAAACTGGAAGCGTTCCCTTTGAAAACCAGCACAAGACAAGGATGCCCTCTCTCCCCACTCTTATTCAACATAATGTGGGAAGTTCTGGCCAAGGCAATCGGGCAAGGGAAAGAAATAAAGGGTATTCAATTAGGAAAAGAGGAAGTCAAATTGTCCCTGTTTGCAGTTGACATGATTGTATATTTAAAAAACCCCATTGTCTCACCCCAAAATCTCCTTAAGATGATAAGCAACTTCAGCAAAGTCTCAGGATACAAAATCAACGTGCAAAAACCACAAGCATTCCTATACACCAAAAACAGACAAACGGAGAGCCAAATCATGAGTGAACTCCCATTCACAGTTATAAAATACCTAGGAATCCAACTTACAAGGGATGTGAAGGACCTCTTCAAGGAGAACTACAAACCACTGCTCAATGAAATAAAAGAGGATACCAACAAATAGAAAAACATTCTATGCTCATACATAGGAAGAGTCAATATCGTGAAAATAGCCAAATGGCCCAAGGTGATTTATAGATTCAATGCCATCCCCATCAAGCTAACAATGACTTTCTTCACAGAATTGGAAAAAACTACTTTAAAGTTCATATGGAACCAAAAAAGAGCCCACGTAGCCACGACAATCCTAAGCAAAAAGAACAACGCTGGAAGCATCACATTACCTGACTTCAAACTATACCACAAGGCTATGGTAACCAAAACAGCAAGGTACTGGTACCAAAACTGCTATCTAGACCAGTGGAACAGATCAGAGGCCTCAGAAATAACACCACACATCTACAACCATCTGATCTTTGACAAACCTGACAAAAACAAGCAACGGAGAAAGGATTCCCTATTTAATAAATGGTGCTGGGAAAACTGGCTAGCCATATGTAGAAAGCTGAAACTGGATCCCTTCCTTAGACCATATACAAAAATTAACTCAAGATGGATTAAAGACTTAAATGTAGGACCTAACACCATAAAAACCCTAGAAGAAAACCTAGGCAATACCATTCAGGACACAGGCATGGGCAAAGACTTCATAACTAAAACACCAAAAGCAATGGCAACAAAATCCAAAATAGGCAAACGGGATCTAATTAAACTGAAGAGCTTCTGCAGAACAAAAGAAACTACCATCAGAGTGAAAAGGCAACCTATAGAATGGGAGAAAACTTTTGCAATCTACCCATCTGACAAAGGGCCAATATCCAGAATCTACAAAGAATTTAAACAAATTTACAAGAAAAAATCAAATAATCCCATCAAAAAGTAGGCAAAGGATATGAATGGACACTTCTCAAAAGAAGACATTTATGCAGCCAACATACATATGAAAAAAATGTTCATCATCATCGGTCATCAGAGAAATACAAATCAAAACCACAATGAGATACCATCTCACACCAGTTAGAATGGTGATCATTAAAAAGTCGGGAAACAACAGGTGCTGGAGAGGATGTGGAGAAACAGGAACGCTTTTACACTGTTGGTGGGAGTGTAAATTATTTCAACCATTGCAGAAGACAGTGTGGCGATTTCTCAAGGATCTAGAACTAGAAATACCATTTGACCCAGTGATCCCATTACTGGGTGTATACCCAAAGGATCATAAATCATGCTACACTAAAGACACAGGCACAGGTATGTTTATTGCAGCACTATTTATTTACAATAGCAAAGACTTGGAACCAACCCAAATGTCCATCAATGATGGACTAAATTAAGAAAATGTGGCACATATACACCATGGAATACTATGCAGCCATAAAAAAGGATGAGTTCATGTCCTTTGCAGGGATGTGGATGAAGCTAGAAACCATCATTCTCAGCAAACTATCACAAGGATAGAAAACCAAATACCACATGTTCTCACTCATAGGTGGGAGTTTAATAACGAGAACACAAAGACACAGGGCGGGGAACATCACATACTGGGGCCTGTTAGGGGATGGGAGGCTGGGGGAGGGATAGCATTAGGAGAAATACCTAATGTAAATGACGAGTTGATGGGTGCGGCTAACCAATATGGCACATGTATACCTATGTAACACACCTGCACGTTGTGCACATGTACCCTAGAAATTAAAAAAAAAAAAAAAATACAGTGTGGAGTGCAAATGTGACCAAAAAACACCAAGGTGATACACAAAATACTAATATTGGGGATGTAAATGACTATGCTTTGATGTTGCCATTTTGGCACAGAGATGGTGTGTCCAAATTTAATTTCCATTGTATATTAAATGAAAAATAAATGTAACAATAAGCTGTGCAGTTTTATGGTAATAGAAAAACCTAAGACCTGTAACCTTGACAGTTTGTAAGTTAACAAAATTAGCTTATGATTATGATTATTACTCTATGCCAATACCACAGAAATGACTCCCCATACCAATAAAGTCTTCCTATAAAGCTCATAATTTGTAAACTGCAAATGAACATTATTTGTTTTGTTGACATTTTGTGATGAAAGCACTTCCATATATAAGATCATAAGGTGGGGTTAACAGTGAGTAAGCCAGTAAGTAGACCAAATGTCACTGATACTCCCCACTGTCAAACAGCAGCTGTGACAAATGCTACAAAGGAGAAGTACATGGTCCTGTAATTTGATACAGGCAGAGCTTCCTTGAGATAGGAGGGATGGGAACAGCAAAACAGCCAGGACATGACCAAAGGAAGAGATATATGAGACAAGGCTGGAGAGGGAGACGAGGACAGAGAAAAGAGGTACTCACTGACCGAGGTAGTTTTTTTTTCTGAACTCCCAAGCACAAGGGGAAGACAGTTGAAAGGTTTTAAACGTGGAATGACCTACCTGATCAGATTTGTGTTCTGAAAGGTTTGCTCTGGCTGTAATGTAAGCAGCCCTCCAAAGAAGCATCAGTAAACAGAAACAAAACTGATTACAAAATAATGTAGAAACTACTACATCTAGACCAAATAAATAATGGCCAACAGAAAACCAGATCAGAACACTGTCCAGTCTCTTACTGGAAACTAACACTACACTTTTATTTAGGTATATGATACATACATTTTAGAGACTAGGAACAGCTTAAAACTTATCAAAATGTCATCATTTCTTGGTCAGACCTAAGGTGGCCTACCTACCTCAAGGGCTTGAAGTAAAGAGGACTGGAGCTCGAGGAAGTGGCTCCAAGGGAGATGGCTAAGCATCAAAAACTGCGGCTCTGATTTACATTCCCCAGCTCCCAAACCAAGCATCTTCTTTATGTATTTTACATGATAACTTCCTATTAAGGTTTGATGAAAGAAAGGTTTTGCTACTGAAACCAAGTCTGAAAACTAATGTTAATACCCACGGCCTCCAGAATCCAGTTACAAGACTATCATCAGTCCGTGGGAAAGCAGTGTCTCCAACACCACCACCCTAGGGTCGCTTACTGCTATATACTTCTAATTCTGTTCCCCCTCATGAGCGCTGATGTTCCGAAATAGTCCAGTTTCTGCGCCTAATCCTCCTCAAAATGGTGCAAACTCTGGCTAACACTGGTAGAGCCACCAGAATGCTAACAAGGAAAAAGGAAGGGAGAAAAGGAGAGAAAGGAAGCAAAGGAAAAAAATATATACAATACCAAATTGAAAAGAACCCGGAGCATACACAGTTGGTAGAACTAGAGAGTGGTACCTTCACTTTGGAAAACTGACAATATCCACTAAAACTCAGCAACTGCACTTCTAGGAATATATTAAACAAATGCATGCAAGCTTCACTAACCAAAAGGCATGTATAGAAATGCTCACAGCAGGCTGGGCAAGGTGGCTCACATCTGTAATCCTAGCACTTTGGGAGGCTGAGGTGGGTGGATCACCTGAGGTCAGGAGTTCGAGACCAGCCTGGCTAACATGGCAAAACCCCGTCTCTACTAAAAATACAAAAATTAGCCAGGCGTGGTGGTGCAGGCCTGTAATCCCAGCTACTCTGGAGGCTGAGGCAGGAAAATTGCTTGAACCCGAGAGGCGGAGGTTGCAGTGAGCTGAGATCGCTCCGCTTCACTCCTGCCTGGGCAAAAGAGCGAAACTCCATTTCAAAAAGAAAAAGAAATGCTCATAGCAGCACTATCCCTAATAATCACAAACTGTAAGCCTCCCAAATGCTCATTAACAGAATGAATGAACTGAGGTATACTCATGAATACTGCACAGACATGAGACTGAATCAATTACAACTACACACAACAACATGGATGAACCTCACATCGGTAACACCAGAAGAAAACAGACCAAAAGCATATCCAGAGGGTTTCCATTTATATAATGTTCAAAAACAGACACAACTGAATTGCCATATGCAAAAAACCGAATCTCAGTATTTACCTTAATACTAAAACCCCAAATGAATCACAGACTTAAATGTTAAGATCCTATAACTCCTAAAAGTCAATCTAGCAGAAAATATTAGTGAATCCAGGCTTGGCAAAGATTTCTTAGGCACAACATACACACACACACACACACACACACACACACACACACACACACACACAAACCTGAAAAAAAAAAGTTTCAATAAATTGTTTTTCATAAAGATCTACGATCTGTGTACTATCCCATATATGTATCTTCATTAAAAATACTAATAAAAATTAAAGAATTGAGCGATGAGAAGACAACACAATCAACCACTATGTCATCTCATTCGGGAACAAGTACATCTCTACAAGGAGAGAAAGAAAGCCAACAGTGGCAGAGCAGGGATTGGAAAAGGGAAAAATAGTTACCAACAAATGTTTGTCCTAGTCTTTGCATTGCAACGGGAGGAGGAGGGGGAAACAATGAAGAAAGACCCTTTGGTTCTCCTCCTATAACTGCTCTTAGTCCACCACACATCATAAAAGAAAATGTATCAACTTAAGAGCAAATGAAAGATATCTTGGTCCAGGATCCTTTTTACTTCTTTCTCTCTTCCTCTGGTACCTTCCTCACTTTTGAATGTTGTCCCTTCCTTTCTCCTTATTTTTTTCAGGTATATCTTTTTGCTCTCTGCATCCACACATCACTATATATCATTTTCACCTTTGCATAAGAGGCACCAAAATAAGAAGAGAACAATTAAAATACATACACAAATACAGCCTGGGTTCTTTATGGATTTGAAATGCCCTTATATTGGAGAAGAGACAACACACAATCTCTATCAATTCTCACCAATCCTTTTTATTCAGCATTGGTAGAGTATAGGCCACAGCATAAATATTACTCTAACACTCTCTCCCTCTCCGTTTCTCTCCTCTCCTGTACAAGACAGCTACAATTTGTGAATTCAGTATTTGCTAGCTAACTGGAATGTTAAGGATCTAGGCTAGGAGTTCTTATCTACTGAGCTACAAGTATAAAGACTTCCCTTTAAACACTAAAATACATCAAAAACCCACAAACATGCCAAAAAAAATTATCCTTTCAGTATCTGTTCCCTGAGAAAATGCAAACCTATATAACACTGTTATGAGTTATTAATTTTTAGTTCATTGTGAAGTTTATTAATTAAAACAACATCCACTCACACTTAACAACAACAGATGTGAGCAATGCTATATATGAACACAGTCTCAGCTTCTCAGATCTCCTCATCTCACAAACTCCTCAGCCCTACTTGGGTTTACCCTAGACAGATTGGAAATCAGCTCTGACCACTCTGGGCTCAAATTTCTTTACTGATTAAGAATCATACAATTTTTTTACATGAGTTCCCTGAAGAAATAGCAATATAGTTTGACAAAAATGATAGTACAGTAAAGTACCTTCTGCTCACCCAGGATTATTCTGGGATGATTTATTAAAGAGTTTTCCCAATAACCATTCCTTCTCCACACAACACACACACTCCTTCCCTCTCTCTCTTTCTCCTCCCTCTCTCTACCTATAAAGCACTCAGAACTGGTATCTAGACTGTTCAATAAATGATTAGAGTCAGCCCTCCACATCCACAGATTCAACCCACTACAGATCAAAAACATTTGGGATATAAAACAATAAAAAATAAAATACAACAATAATACAAATTGTTTAAACTATAATATAACAACTATTTACAGAGTGTTTTCATTGTATTAGGTATTGTAAGTAATCTAGAGATGTTTTTAAACATATGGGAGGAAGCACACAGGTTATGTGCAAATACTACACCATTTTACTTGAAGGACTTGAGCATCTGTGGATTTTGGCATCTACGGGGGTCTTGGAACCAATCCCCCTTGGACACCAAGGGACAACTGTACTATACCTTTTTAGCTATTATGGTTATTACTACTCCTACTCTCCCCCACACACATTACCCCATAAATCCCATAAGTGCTCTAGCTAAGAAAGGGAAAAATGAAGAAACAAGAATTTGAAAACCTAGTTTTTTTTTAATCAGATATTTACATTTATTACTGTAAATAGGACTAAATAAGGGAGTAAAAATGTGTCTAGCACCGACTCTAGTATATTCAAGATGAATTCATTCATTCATTCAACAGGCACTCAAAAAAATGAATATACTTGTAGTAGGATTTACCCCTAAAATCTCCAGAGGGTACTGTCTTGCAGCAAACATCTTCCTCTTAACTATTACATACATCATTTTTTATTCATCATTAGGCATTTTTTTAAAAATTCATTCAATAGCATTCTCTGCTCTTAACTTTTAAAATGGGTATGCTGAATTTTTTTCTCTCTCTTCAAAACACAAAACACAACCAAAAAATAAACTAATTTTTTGTAACCCTGATAGTTTTGTTCTTAGGAGTCAGCCATTCAGAACAGAAGTACTCCATAACTCCCCTACAAAATGGCATTCTACAGACCTCCACTGTTCCATTCAAGGTAAAAACATAATTTTAGATTTCAAGGTGTTATTGAGATCTATTAGGATAACAATATTTTCCAATTTATCCCCCCAAACAACCTTCAAATTACATTGTAATCTTACTTCAAATCGTATGTGTATTTTTCAATGAAGGACTCTTAAGATTCTACAAAAATAAATTAGGTTGTTTTGCTTTTCCCATTTTACAAAATTGAACAAAAACAATTCAACCAATACTAAGCTCTTGCAAGACTAGTAGTTCTTTTGGAAGGATACAAATGAGATGAAAAATTACTAGAAATAATCACATCAGCATTTTTGCATTTATATTTTGTATTTAGAGGTACTTTTCTCTACCCAGTTTTCTGAATTATCAAAAGATCATTCTATACTGCAGGAACAAAATCAGTGGTGGTGAACAATAACTTTTGGTTTGTTTACAATCAAGCAGTTTCTCCCCCACTAAAGAAAGAAGTCAGATTTCTTCATCTTTTCTACCAGTAGATGGATGGGAACACTGACTATATGCAAATTCCAAATATCTCTAAGATTTAGAGCACCATGCTTCAAACCATTAACTTTAATTTTTTTTTTAAGTGAAAGCAAAAATTCTTAAAATTCTTAGCTGGACTGGTGAACAAGCAATTGAAGAATGTAATGATAATGCTACATGATATTATAAGGTATTAATTCCTGGATGGGATATACTGTTACAAGCCATAAATTCTTGTTAAACTTCAGATTCTTATTTTTCCAGTTCCTCCAAACAAATTAAAAAGGCAAATGATTTCACTGTTCATTACTATATGACTTTTAATAAAAAGTAGGGCTGAGGGAGAGTATCTTCTTGTTTTAATATATCTACATTAATCAAACAGCTTCCATGTTTGCAAAGTGTTGTCTGATTTACAAGCTACATTTATCAATCATTAAGTCAGGATAGCACAATGGCCATGAAATAATAATACATAAACTATATCTCTGGTAAAACTGTGTATGAAGTTATAAGCAATAGTGGCTGATTTCTAAACTTTAACATTATGACCACGTGCGTCCTCCCTTTCCTTCAAATAACCACCAGAGTGTAGGTAAGTAAACAAAATAACCACCAGAGTGTAGGTAAGTAAATAAAAATCACCAAAATATCTTAGAGTACCTTTCCTCACAGAATGTATTTTAGCCAGAAAACCTCATCCACTCCTAATTTGTTTCTCAATAATATTCAGCCACTCTGTCCAACTCTCAATTTATCAGTAAAGAATTTGTGATACTCCAAAAAGGTAACGTAATTATTACTGTCATCTCATTAAGTGTGCTCTTCCTAGTACAAAACTAACATTACAGCTGACACCTAGCTTGTTCACTATGCACACCACCCTCTTCTCCCCTTCCCATCACCACCATTTTACTGGCAGAATGTTCACAAGGCTGAAGACTGTTTCTCATTTCAGCAAACAGAATGCTTAAGATCAGATGGCTAGCCACAAACCAGAAGTTAGAAGCCACACAAAAATAAACACTGGCAGTCCTAAAATCTTCTACTTTCAGTCTCTAACAAAAGCAGTAACATCGTTTTTATTTGTGATGCCCTAAGTTATAGCCAGAAGCTTTTCCCCCGATTATACTAATAAATCAATTTAAAATAATTTTACATCAGATTATGTCCTTCATATACTAGCATACTTTAAATAAATCCATTTTACCATGGTAGGTTCTTCAACTCATATTTTTTTGTATTTTTTCTGTATCATTCTTTAACTACCACATTATTTCTCCATTTTTTTCTAAATATTACATCTATGAACAAAAAAGATAACCCTGCAAACTAACCCTAGAAAAAGATAAATCAACATATACCTTAAGTATAAAAGATCAATATTAAGTATAACCTACTAGGTAACCAAGAGAAAGGTAAGCATCAACTGTATGCCCAAGAACCTCAATTTAAGACATTATGTAGTATACACAATTTTGGTAAACAGAACTGAACACAATATTTGCATATCAAAATAGGCAACTATAGCCTTATTTCTGATTTCAGATAAAAATATCTTAATGCTTTTTATAAGGCAAAACAGTCATTTTAATGAAATATCGCTTTACAGATATAATCACATGATTGACAGATAAAATAATTGCTTTAAAAATACTTCTGAGTCATTTTGTCCTTACCTGCAGGCATGAACCATTACTGCATGCAGTGACTGTTCCATTTCCTAGCACAGACTTGAAGAAGCATCATATCTCTCTTTCAGAATGTGACTAATCTGTGGGTTTGCAATTCCTAAGCTATTTACAAATGGCACTCCCTTACCATATAAGAATAAATATGTATTACAACCCCAAATCAAGTATTTTTAACCTACATTTTACAAATAACCTTCGTAATTCTGTAAAGCAGCAACCTCAAAATGTAGGAAGAAAACCTCACAGTATTTCCCTTTCAAAAAGCAAGATTTTCTTTTTTGCTTTTTAGCTAAATTATTTTTAAAGCCTTCAACAGCTGTCACACATGAACCAGCGGTCTGCTGTGTTATGGTGTGCATGCTGCAGCTGATTAGGCTTTACAATTTTTCTTTAAAAAATCAATCACCCTTTGCAAAAGCAGAACAGCTTGCCCAAATACACATCTTCAATACAGCACAATACCAGCATGCAAGACAATACGTTATATAGCAAACTTGACAAGAAAAAAAAAATATATGTCCTGGTTTGTTTCTTAGCAATGCTACACCATTAATTGTTCATGCAAGAGATGTAGCTGTACCTTTCTGAAGAGGACGACTTCTCAGAGTTAACTGACATCAGCAGCTCAATCTTCTGCTTGATTTCTGGAAAAATCAGAAAATATTCACAACCAAGATTGCCTGCCCTTGCTTTCAAGCCTTATATCAAGAGATTTTTCTTCTCTTATCCCTTTTGTTCAGAATGAGGCCACAAGATTCGCAGTACTTCTGTTAGGACTGGGATTCAATGGTGCTATAAAGGGAAAAAGCTCCAGAGGCATCAGGCCTTGCTAAACTATGCACATGACTGTTTATGAAAGCAGGAAGTACCATTTCTTTAAAGCAGAGGGGTGTTTTCTTTTTTAAGGTAGAACTAGCATGGCTCTACAAGATGATTTTCAATTTAGCAAAATAAAATACAAACAAGACATTTTGAACATCTGAATTAAATATACTAGATCATTTGAGAAGCCTGGGTATTCACGTCACAGGCTGTAATAAACAGATATGCAACCCTTGGCTGTTTCTATTTCACTAGCCCTAAAAAATATGGCTCAGTGAATCATTTTTGTCACTTAAGAATGAAATATTAAACCAGAACCCCAATGTATAGATTTCAAAATGTTTAACCTTTAATTTCTTGATTGTGTTTAATTACAGACACATTTAACATCTAGTGTCCCTAACTCCTCTAGAAAGAGACTTTTTATTTTATACCTTAATTTTCCCCTCCTCCTTAGCAGTACAGTATAAGTGAACAGCAACACCCATTTACCGAGCAGGGATAATATACTTGTCCTTTTAGGAAAGGATTGACAATACACATCTAAAACAGGAATGTAAGCGCCAGTTCAACTTAATTAAAAGATAATTGCTGATACTGATTTGGAAGGGAGGTAATAGACTAAAAGGGAAGGAAGGGTGAAAATAAGAGAGGGAAAAGATAATGAGACAATCTAATACGTTTCCTTTAAAACATCAACGACTGACTCAAAGCACATAATTTTAAGTTAATAAAACTGACATGATCCTATTACCCAGACTATTTCATGTGTAAAGATGTTTTCCTACCCCTAACAAGTATTTCCAACTGGATTTTTAAAACTGAAGTGTGCTTTCATAATAAAAAGTTCACATATTAAAAATAAAGTAGTGCCAATAAAATGTTTTCAACAGTATCAGGATTTCAAAATAGACCTCAATAGTTTTTTTTTTATTTAAAGCAGTAAAGCAAATTTTAATTTTTTAAAATGCTGACTATATAAATCAAAGTTGAATATGAGAAGATGTAAAAGAAAAAAGAATAAAAATTAGTTTTATAAAATACAATGGACCTGTACAGAAATATCCTCTCAGTGTTGTTAAAATAAGGAATTTCCCCAAATTTTTAAGCTTATAACTTCAATAAGCATTGTAAAAGCGGCATGAATAGCTGATGAGAGAGCAGAATCTATCATAGGCTGTAGCCAAGCTGCCTAGCCACTGGGAGAGGAAAGCACAGCGCCTATAGGTGGGGTGGTGCTGAGACTCACCTTGAGGATCAGGCACGTGGCACCACCGTGAGCCCTCAGCAGGGCCCCTCCCCTTGTTTTGGAAGGAGCAGGGTGTTAGAAACTCAGACTCTGCCTTGGATTTAGGAAGAGGCTCCTCTGCCTCTTTTTTTTTTTTAAATGGAGTTTCGTTCTTTGCCCAGACTAGAGTGCAATGGCACAATCTCGGCTCACTGCAACCTCCGCCTCTCGGGTTCCAGCGATTCTCCTGTCTCAGCCTCCAGAGTAGCTGGGATTACAGGCGCCCACCACCACACCCAGCTAATTTTTTGTCTTTTTAGTAGAGACAGGGTTTCACCATGTTGGTCAGGCTGGTCTTGAACTCCTGACCTCAGATGATCCACCCACCTCAGCCTCCCAAATTGCTGGGATTACAGGTGTGAACCACCGTACCAGGCCTCCTCTGCCATTTTTAATAGCTATATGACCTTGGGGAAATTACTTAAACTCTCTAAAGCCTCTATCTCCTCTCCTGTAAAATGAGGATAATAACATATATCTGAAAGGCTGTGGCGAGGATTTAATGAAATAACCCATGAAAGTAAAGTAGATTGTGCCTGGGATGTGGTAAGCCTTCCCTGCCTCATCTCTCAATGATTATTTACTGAATGAGTTAATGAAGGATACGAGGCCTGTCCAATGTTAAATGGTTTTTCCATAGTTTAAATCCACCTTCTCCTTCTTCTCATCAACCTCAACATCCCCCTTTTTATCACTGTAGTGTTACTGCAGGTGGGAACTTAACTTTAATCTGTATCTCAGCCTCCCTTTCTAGAGAATTGTGTTCCATGTATTAACTCGCTGCTTCAGAAAAGAGATTACACTTGAATCCATCTTCATCATGGCAAGTTTTTATTCCAAAACAACAAAAAGTTCACACTTCAGTATACCGATGTAAATCAATGCACTTAAGATGAAAAAGGCCAAGATTAAATTACACAGCTCTAATGAAGTTAATGCCTATCTTGTAAACACTGGAAAGAAAAGTTCAAGCTATAAACCATACTCTGGTGACACTGGAAGCTCCAACCAAAGAGGATTCTAATAATACATGAAAAGGTTTCTAACTTCATTTTCACCTTATTTCTAAACCTTCAGATTTGTTCATAGCTTCAGAAGGACTCAGAAATCAAGGAACGTTAACACTCTGATACTGTATCCTTTTAGGCCCACATATTCCATCTATGCTACCATCAACTCCTCCCTGTCCATATCATCCATAGGTCTGGTAATTCCCCACGTTCGTGAAGAATTCCAGAAGCCATTTAACTGATTTCCATTCCACCACAACATCTGCCATAATCGGGGGTACCTGGATTTCCATACTGACATGACTTATTACAAAAGACCTGGCTATGGACTCCAGGCTCCTCAATCCACAGACTCTTGAACGTCCACCTCTTGAGCCATCCGTTCCCTTGACCATGCTCAGGACACCTTCTTACACACACTGCAAACACTTTCCCCCTCAATCAGTCAGGTGTTTTGGAATTTTTTTCAATTACTTCCAGGGTAGTATCTGGGACCCTATACACTTTATTTTTCTGTAATGAAATCAACCAATCTTTTACTTGTTAAATTCTGGTCTTCCTGATAAACTTAGAAACGTGTTCTTCACACGAAAGTTTTTAAAATTTTCATCCAATTTTCCTCTAATATGCTTTATAATAGTATTTGCATGTAAATCTTAGAAACTTCCAGAATTTATTTTGTTCTATGAATTGATATAGAAATCCAGTCTGCTTTTACAAGTCAGATTTTAAAATGACTCTCTTGTCATTTTAAAATGACGCATCCTCACAATTCTAAAATGACTCCCTTGCTTACCACTTCTTGCTTCTTCCAAAGCAGCACCCACTGTCTCCATGTATACATTTAGACCAATGAGTGCAAAAAAATCCATCAACCTGTTTATTTAATAGTTGTATTCCCTATGGATGTAATCTGAAAATGCTTGACAGTACACTCAACAGCTCCTTCTACATCTCAGCCTTTAATCAATCCTTTACCATCTGCCCTACTCCCACCTTAAGACCACACTTGCTTATTTCACACAGAAAATAGGCAAGCAGTTCCTGTGTAGTTTGAATAAACATTTTAAATTATAGTTGCTTTATTTTTAGTCATAATTTTGTTTTTTAACTGCTAAATAACATTATAGGAGGACATAAGTTTTTGTGGCTTTTTTTAATGCTTTTACATTTGCTTTCTCCTCCTAACTCTGGGTACTTTGCAAGACCGTTATATTCCATGCAAGCCCTTAAATGCTGGTGATACCTACAAGGACCCTCTTTTCACTCACTGACCCTTCTATCTACATACACCCTCACCATCAAGAACTACAGGGCATTGATGATAACTGTATCTTAGCTTCCAGCCCAATATTCTCTCCTACAACCCAGAACCACATATCCTCCAACCCCTACTTGACATTTTCACCTAGACAGTCGCTGCACAGCTTGAATGCAATGTCTAAAATTGAACCCATGAACTTATAAACCCAATGTCTTATTTTATACTCCTGATCTCAGTGAACAGCAATGCCATTGCCTTACCAAACCTCAAATGTTTCAGGGATCCCAGGCTAGTTTCCCCAATCTCATCTGAAGTATCCTTCCCGGCCAGGCACAGTGGCTCACACCTGTAATCCCAGCACTTTGGGAGGCCGAGGCAGGCGGATCACGAAGGTCAGGAGATCAAGACCATCCTGGCTAACACGGTGAAACTTCGTCTCTACTAAAAATAAAAAAAAATTAGCCGGGCACAGTGGCGGGTGCCTGTAGTCCCAGCTACTCAGGAGGCTGAGGCAGGAGAATGGCATGAACCTGGGAGGTGAAGGCTGCAGTGAGCCAAGATCGTGCCACTGTACTCCAGCCTGGGTGACAGAGAGAGACTCCGTCTCAAAAAAAAAAAAAAAGAAAAGAAAAGAAAAAGAAATACCTTTCCCTCCATTCTCCCTTTTTTATATCATATGCTCTGGAAATACTGAGTTCTACTCTATGTGGCTCCCCAGGCATGCCATGCTTGTTCACGCCACTAAGTCATATACGGTTTCCTCTCCCTAGAATGCCACTGTTGTCTCCCTTGCACACCCAACTCGCTTTTTTTTTTTGGAGACAGAGTCTCATTCTGTCACCCAGAGTGGAGTGTAGTGGTGGAATCTCAGCTCACTGCAACCTCTGCCTCCCAAGTTCAAATGATTCTCCTGCCTCAGCCCCACAAGTAGCTGGGATTACAGGTGGGCACCACCACTCCCAGCTACCCAACTCACTTTTCTAATCCCAGTCCCAAATGTTCCCTCCACACAAACATCTTCCCAGAATTAAGTTCACCTCCTCTACGTCTCTATATTTGCATTACCAAATTACTAAAATACATAAATTACTTGTTTCAGTCCCCATGAGACCATTGCTTCCCTAAGGACAGGCACCTGACTGTTCAATTCAGACAGCCTGGCATGTCAGACACTGGTTGTTGACACCTTCATAATCTTCTCAGCCCGTTACAGTCAATCTAATGCTAGTTACAACTGAGCTACGTCAATTTATTCTTAAATATACATCTCCAGATACACTTAATCAAAGATCCAAGCAATTTTAGAACTAGACTGATCCTCAGAGATCATATAATAGCTGAACCACATGAATTTATAAAGGGGAAATTTAACGGGCAAGAAGGTAAACTACTGGAGGCAATCACATTCTTCATCCTCTCCAGAAGATTACTGTTGCTGAGACCTACAGTAAAATTTCCAAGAACCTCAACAACCCAAATAGTAAAACCCACCCAATAGTCCCATAGGCTATTCCTTTGGATAAACACAGAAACTGACCTCAAGTGATCCACCTGCCTCGGCCTCCCAAAGTGCTGGGATTACAGGCATGAGCCACCGTGCCCAGCCAGTGATTCACTTTCTGTGTGGAGAGCAGCAGGACCTACACCAGACCCCTGGCATTTTGGTAACAGTAGGACATTTCAACCTTATTTTAAATCAGTTTTTAAAATGCTATTTTCTTTTTTTTTTTTTTTTTTGAGACGGAGTCTCCCTCTGTCGCCCAGGCTGGAGTGCAGTGGCCGGATCTCAGCTCACTGCAAGCTCCGCCTCCCGGGTTTACGCCATTCTCCTGCCTCAGCCTCCCGAGTAGCTGGGACTACAGGCGCCCGCCACCTCGCCCGGCTAGTTTTTTGTATTTTTTAGTAGAGACGGGGTTTCACCGTGTTAGCCAGGATGGTCTCGATCTCCTGACCTCGCGATCCGCCCGTCTCGGCCTCCCAAAGTGCTGGGATTACAGGCTTGAGCCACCGTGCCCGGCCTAAAAAATGCTATTTTCTTATATCTTCAATCAATTCAAATCATCCTTATTAATCAGCTTTCCTGATTAAAACAACTAATCATTTGGGGCATGATACTCTTCTTATTCATCCCCTTATATACATCCCTCAAAGCCAACAATTCACTGTGATTTCCCTATTCATTCTCTTGATCAAACCTACAGATCTTCCTCATAACTCTTTTATTCTCGTTTTTACTCACACCTTAAAAGATACTCAAACTCCTTATGAAGATGAACAGTTTTTAACTCTTCAGTTAATGGCCTAGTAGCTCTAATGCTTCACCTGTCTACGCTGTAACACACTAGAAGTTTAAGGCTCCTGGAACACTAAGGGCTATCAGTCCAGCATTAAGCCAAGCCCCTGGAACCCTGATGAGGAGCAGCAGATTACCAGTAACTCTACTCAGAATGACGTCCCATAGGGGTGGTGCTTCAAAGATAGAGACATCCTAGGAGAAAAATGGAGCCATCCTGAATCTACCTAGACTCCTAGGAGTGAGGGGAGCATAAGAACACACGGAAGCTGTGGGCATGATATGCTCCTTTGTCATTCAGATCACTAAACCTGAGCATGAGGACTCTGACTTACGTGAAGTGGAAATTTAAAAAGACATAATAACTGGGCAGATTATTCTACCTAAATTCTTAGAGCTACGTCCTTTTTCCATGGGAATAATTCTGGCAAATTTAATAAGCTTCCTTTCACTTGCCAAATTCTTTACATAATCATCCACAAACTTAATTTTGTTTGGGGTGTACATAAGGAAGATTTTTTTTTTTTTAAGGGACAGAGTCTTGCTCTGTCACCGAAGCCGAAGTGCAATGGTGCAACTATAGCTCACTGGGGTCTCAAACTCCTGGGCTCAAGCAATCCTCCCACCTCAGCCTCCTGAGTAGTTAAGGTTGCCTGAAATGACAGGTTAATACTGCAAGAATATACCTAGAAGTTAAGAGGAAAATGCCTCAGCAGGCCTCAAAACCACACGCTTCTTCAGAAGTCAGAGCAGCTCCCAAATCAATACTTCCAGGTGTTCAGTGGGATAGTTCTCCACTTTAATGCTCCACTATTCTGGGGTTTCAACACTTCTCCCATCCTAATTCTACTTCTCCTGCCACTGCCAATTAACTGCTTCTTCTATTTCACATGTTTACACATTCTACTGCCTCGGGATACATGCTTACAGAGCCCTTCTTGGTGTCTCCAACTTAGTATTTTTAAGAGACTTCTCACTGAAATGCAAAAGGCCCGCAGAGGCTTTTCTGGCTCAGGTGCCAATTTCTGATACTACTATCTGAAGCCACGTATTGAGGTCCTGACTCAAAACTGACTGACTCATAAGGGAATGTTCACAAAGGTGCAAGAATAAAGCAATTCCTCTGCGTAATCTAGGAGGGTGGATGATTAACTGACCAACATCTGCTAAGGCCAGTTTAGCCTTAAAAAGGAGTGCTATCCCAGTGTTCATTACTGAAGTCCTCTATTATAAGAATTCACAGAAAAGCAGAAATTCTGCAAACATAAAAATCATCATTGGTAAACTGAGCATTCAAAAAACTATCCCCAATTATCACTAACTTTTATCCCCACCCATCAAAATCCTTTGTCACGCTCATTAATAATCACACAGTCTAACAATTCAATAAAATACAAATCTAGGGCCAAGTGAAAACTTAAAATCTGCAAAAGATGAAAAAAGTGACAAAGTTGACAGAAAATACTAAAGAAATTCTAGAGTTCCAGGCAAAATCATTGATAAATGAGGATAGAGGAGAAGTTTATGAGGTTTGTAAATGAAGAGAAAAATCAACAAGGACAATAACGTGCTAAGTGCCTCAAGAATAATTATTTGAGGCCGGGCGCGGTGGGGCTCATGCTTGTAATCCCCGCACTTTGGGAGGCTGAGGCAGGCAGATCACTGGAGATCAGGAGTTCGAAACCAGCCTGGCCAACAAAGTGAAACCCCGTCTCTATTAAAAATACAAAAAGTAGCCAGGTGTGGTAGAGCATGCCTATAATTCCAGCTACTAGGGAGGCTGAGGCAGGAAAATAGCTTGAGCCGGAGGCTGAGGTTGCAGTGAGCTGAGATCATGCCACTGCACTCCAGCCTGGGTGAGTGAGACTCTGTTTCAAAAAAAAAAGATAATTATCTGATTATTAGAGACTGAAAGAGAATACATAACAAAGCCCTTAATTTGCAAAAATGAGGCCAGGGGCAGTGGCTCACAACTGTAATCCCAGCACTTTGAGATATCACCTGAGGTCAGCAGTTCGAGACCAGCCTGGCAAACACGGTGAAGCCCCAACTCTAATAAAAATACGAAAAAAAAAAAAAAAAAAAAAGCCAGGCGTTGTGACACATGGCTGTAGTCCGAGCTACTTGGGAAGCTGAGGCAAGAGAATCGTTTGGACTCAGGAGACGGAGGTTGCGGTGAGCTGAGACTATACCACTATACTCCAGCCTGGTTAACAGAGCAAGACTCCATGAAGAAGGAAAGAAAAAGAAGAAAGGAAAGAGGAAAGAGGAAAGGGGAAAGGGGAAAGAGAAAAGGGAAAAGGGGGAAGGGGGAAGGCAGAAGGGGAAAGAAGTAAGGGGGAGTGCGGAAGGGGAAAGAGGAAAGGGGAAGGGGAAAGGGGAAGGAAGGAGAGAAAGAGAGAAAGAAAAAAAGAAAAAAAAAATAGTAAAAATGCCCTTCATTATGGCTGCATTATAACCCAAAAGATGTCCAATCATGTTATTACACAACTTAGTATGGAAATGTACACCAAAAACAATCAACACTTGGTATAAACTTAGTTCATTCTAAAAATAAGCACATATTTTCTATTACAATTTAAGTTTTTTAAATAAAATAGGCTTACTTTCAGATTGTGATTTCATTTTTCAAGATGAAGTCCCAGTTCCACCCACTTCCTTAAATGCAGCCTTTGCCAGTACCAGCTTTCCCCTGCTGCAATTCCAAAGCAAGATGGTTTGTGCTCCTGAACACAGTGCCCATAGACTATGTCATGTTCACTCCAAACTTTACAGTGGGGGTGCCAGAGGGCGGGGGGGAGGGGGAGGCGGTGGTGTTGGTGCAGGCGGAAGATAATGAAAGAGGAAAAGGAGGTAGTCTCAGGCTGGTTAGGTTTCAGATTTAGAACTTTCAAGGTAGCCGCTGGTACCACTTATGAGAAACTCTGTTTGAGAGGAACGTTTTTCTGTTACTTTTAAAATTATTATTCTGGGTACAATTTATAACCCAAGAGAAATAATAGTTCAAAAGGAAAGGGGTTTGCCACTGATTTCTAAGTTCTGGCAAGAAAAGTGAGTCATTCTCTCCAAAAATGGGATCCCTATTTCCCCTACCCCCAGGAGGGTGTGAAAGAAAGCCAACAAGCAAGAAGGCAGAGAGGAACCTCAGACCACCCAGTCTAAAGGCCTCATGGATACACTAAAACTTCACAGTTCACCAAAACTGTTTGTTACCAGTGTTTTGGTATAAAATTTCAGAACTAAATACAACAATGTATTAAATAAATTCCTAATTTTATTCCTCTCACCATCATTCCCCTGTTAGCAATGAAATGTGGTGAAACCAGTGTCTGAAAACTATCTAAAGGTTTCTCACTCACTACAGCGAAGTATCACTAATAGTTAATCCGGCCTCTTGACAGAACAAAGCCTCTTTTTCTCTGACTCTGTCAAGCAGACAGAAGAAGTAACACAAGTTCTTAGATAGCTATGAGCTGTTACACTCAAGCTGACACCCAATGCTGTGTTCAGTATGAGGCCAAGTTTTAAAGCTTTTCCTGCATTATTCTTAAAATATGAGCATCATTTATTTTACTGATACAACACATAAATTTTACAAATTACATCATAAAGTAATACTCAGAAAAAATAAGTATTTTTATAATCTTAAGAGATAGTTTTCTCATACCAGATATTAATTAAAAGACAACTGAAACTACTTGGTTCACTGATATTGGCACGTACAAAGTCAAAAATTAAGCCAAGCACAGTGGCTCACGTCTGTACCCCACCACTTTGGGAGGCTGAAGTGGGCAGACTGCTTGAGGTCAGGAATTCAAGACCAGCCTGGATAATATGATGAAACTCCATCTCTACTAAAAATACAAAAATTAGCCGGGTGTGGTGGCACATGCCTGTAATCCCCACTACTTGGGAGACTGAGGCACAAGAATCACTTGAACCTGGCAGGTGGAGGTTGCAGTGAGAGCGAAGACTGAGATCATGCCACTGCATGCCAGCCAGGGTGACAGAGCAACACTCTGTCTTAAAAAAAAAAAAAAAAAAAAAAAAAAAAGTCAAAAATTAAGATGTTTTAATTTCATCTGCAATTTTTGCATACAAACAACAGTGAATTCACCAAGGCAATGAATGTCTGATTTCTAACTTCTTTGGTAAGCCAACACCCACCCAATCATCTCAAAAAGAAACTTTATTATGTTAAGAGGTGGTAAAATTATTCTAGGAGGCTATTTACATGTATAAGAAAACAAGACATTAAAAAAAAAAAAAAAGGCATAAGAATTAATGCCCCTAACTCTCAACTCACATTAACTTTCAACCCATTTTTCCTCTTTTTTGTTGTTGTTTGGGTTTTGGTTATTTTTCCCCCCTTTTTCTGAGACAGGAGTCTGGCTAGGTCGCCCAGGCTGGAGTGCAGTAGCACGATCTCAGTTCACTGCAACCTCCGCCTCCCAGGTTCAGGTGGTTCTGCTGCCTCAGCCTCCCGAGTAGCTGAGATTACAGGCGCTGGCCACCACGCTCAGCTAATTTTTGTATTTTTAGTAGAGACAGGTTTCACCATGTCAGCGGGCTGGTCTCAAACTCCTGACCTCCAGTGATCCATCCACCTCGGCCTCCCAAAGTGCTGGGATTACAAGCATGAGCAACCGCGTCTGGCTCTATAACTTTCAACTGCAAAAACGGCAATTACATTTGCACCAACCTAATAATTTCCATTTAACATGCATAGAAATTGAAAGCTAAATTTGCTCAAGACTCCAGTGCTCCCCACCAGTTGCAGTGGCAAATGTCTGCAGTCCTAGCTACGTGGAGACTGAGGCAGGAGGATCACTTGAGCCTTGAAGTTTGAGGATATAGTGCACTATGATCACCCCTGTGGATAGCCACTGCACTCCACCTGGGCAATACACTGAGACCCTGTTGCTAAGGGAAACAAAAAACAAAAGATCCCAAAGCTCAACAGTTTCACTTACAAAAGCAGCAAAAATAAAATATTTACAAATTTAATCAAGGAAGTACAACGCTTGTACACTAAAAACTACAGAATACTGTTGAAAGAAATGAAAGACCTGGCCGGGCACAGTGGCTCACACCTGTAATCCCAGCACTTTGGGAAGCTGAGGCGGGCAGATCACGAAGGTCAAGAAATCAAGACCGGCCAGGCACGGTGGCTCAAGCCTGTAATCCCAGCACTTTGGGAGGCTGAGATGGGCAGATCACGAGGTCAGGAGATCGAAATCATCCTGGCTAACATGGTGAAACCCCGTCTCTACTAAAAAATACGAAAAACTAGCCGGGCGAGGTGGCGGGTGCCTGTAGTCCCAGCTACTTGGGAGGCTGAGGCAGGAGAATGGCGGGAACCCGGGAGGCGGAGCTTGCAGTGAGCTGAGATCGCGCCACTGCACTCCAGGCTGGGTGACAGAGCGAGACTCCGTCTCAAAAAAAAAATAACAAAAAATAAAAAAGAAATCAAGACCATCCTGGCTAACATGGTGAAACCCCGTCTCTACTAAAAATGCAAAAAATTAGCCAGCCTGGGCAACAGAGCGAGACTCCGCCTCAGTAAAAAAAGAAAACAGAAAGAAGCAAAGGAAAGAAAGGAAGGGAAGGAAGGGAAGGAAGAGGAGGAAGGGGAGAAAGGGAAGGAAGAGGAGGAAGGGGAGGAAGGGGGGGGAGGGGAGGCAGGCAGGCAGGCAGGCAGGCAGGCCGGCCCTAAATAAATGGAAAGACATCCTGTGTTCATGGATGGGAAGATTTAATATTGTTAAGATGGCAATGTTCCCCAAATTAATCCACAAATTCAACATAATCTCCCGATAAAAATTCCAACTGCCTTTTTTGCAGACATGAACAAGCTGATCATCAAATTCATGTGGAAATGCAAGGTACAAAGAATAGCCAAAACAATCCTGAAAAAAGAAAAAGTTGGAGGACTCACACTTTAGTAGTCAGTTTTGGCTTCAAAACTGATTACAAAGCTATAGGAATGAAAAGTGTGAGGAAAGTGGCTAAGGGTGGACATTTAAATTGATGAAAGATAACTTAAAGTCCAGAAATAAACCCTCACATTACAATCAAGTGATTTTCCCATCTAATGGGAAAAGAATACTCTCTTCAACAAATGGTGATAGACAACTGGATATTTACATGCATGAGAATGAAGTCAGAGTTCCCCTTCACACCATATACAAAAATCAGTTCAAAATGGATCAAACACCTAAATATAAGGGCTAAAACTATTAAACTCTTAGAAGAAGACATAGATATAAAATCTTCATGACCTTGGATGAGGCTACAGTTTCTTAGGTACGACACGAAAAGCACAAGGAATAAAAGAACAGATAATAAACTTAATATCATAAAAATTAAAAACATTTGTGCATTAAAAAACATTATAAAAGGGCCAGGGGCAGAGGCTCATACCCGTAATCTCCACACTTTGGGAGCCAAGATAGGCAGATCACTTGAGTCCAGGAGTTCAAGACCAGCCTGCCCAACATGGCAAAACCCCATCTCTACTAAAAATACAAAAATTAGCCTGGTGTAGTGGTAAACATCTGTAATCTCAGCTACTCGGGGGGCTGAGGCATGAGAATCACTTGAACCCGGGAAGCAGAGGTTGCATCAAGCCGAGATTGTGCCACTGCATTCCAGCCTGGGCAACAGAGTGAGACTCTGTCTCAAAAAATAAAACACATTAAATTACAAAATAAAATGCATTATCAAGTAAGTAAAAAGAAAACCCACAAGATGGGAGAAAATATTCGTAAATCATGTCACTGATAAAAAAAAAACTAGCATCCAGAATATACAAAGAACTCTTACAATCAAACAATTTAAAAACCCAACAACCCAATGATAAAGTGGGCAAGGGATTTAAACATACATGTACCAAAAGAAGAAATACAAGTAGCTAATAAGCACACAAAAAGATGTTCCACATCATTTGTTATCACAGAAATGCAAATCAAAGTAACAGTGAAATACCACTTCCCAACCAAGAGGGCTATAATCAAAAAGACAGATAATACCTATTATTGGTGAGGAGAGAGAGAATTTCGAGACTTCAGGCATGGCTGGTGAGAAAGTTAAATGGTATAGCTTTGGAAACACTCTGGTGATTCTTACAAGAGTTACAGAGTTATCATATGACCCAACAATTCTCCTCCTAGGTATATACCCAAGGGAAATAAAACATATATTCTTACTCTTCACACAAAAACTTGTATACAAATGTTCATAGCAGCATTACTCATAATAATCAAAAAGTGGGAACAACCCATATGTCCATCAACCGAGGAATGTTAAATAAAATGTGGTAGATCCATATGTAAAATAAATAGACTACTAGTAGACTCCACCTCTGGGGACAGGGCGTAGCTAAACAAAAGGCAGAGGTAAATGTCCCTGTCTGACAGCTTTGAAGAGAGCAGTGGTTCTCCCAGTGTGGAGGCTGAGATCTGAGAACGGAAAGACTGCCTGCTCAAGTGGGTCCCTGATCCCTGAGAAGCCTAACTGGGAGACATCCCCCACTAGGTGCAGACTGACACCTCACACCTCCCACGGCTGGGTACACCCGAGACAAAGCTTACAGAGCAAGAATCAGACAGCAACACTCGCTGTTCAGCAATATTCTGTCATCTGCAGCCTCTGCTGCTGATACCCAGGCAAACGGGGTCTGGAGTGGACCTCAAGCAAACTCCAACAGACCTGCAACTGAGGGTCCTGACTGTTAAAAGGAAAACTAACAAACAGAAAAGACACTCACACCAAAACCCCATCAGTACGTCACCATCATCAAAGACCAAAGGCAGATAAAACAACAAAGATGGGGAAAAAGCAGTGCAGAAAAGCTGGAAATTCAAAAAATCAGAGCGCATCTCCCCCTCCAAAGGAACACAGCTCATTGCCAGCAACGGAACAAAGCTGGATGGAGAATGACTTTGACAAGTTGAGAGAAGAAGGCTTCAGTCGATCAAACTTCTCAGAGCTAAAGGAGGAACTACATAACCAGCACAAAGAAACTAAAAACCTTGAAAACCTTGAAAAACGATTCAACAAATGACTAACTAGAATAACCAAAAGAACTGATAGAGATGAAAACCATAACATGAGAACTACGTGACAAATGCACAAGCTTCAGTAACCAACTCGATCAACTGGAAGAAAGAGTATCAGCGATTGAAGATCAAATGAATGAAATGAAGCGAGAAGAGAAGTGTAGAGAAAAAAGAGTAAAAAGAAATGAACAAAGCCTCCAAGAAATATGGGATTATGTGAAAAGACCAAATCTACGTCTGATTGGTGTGCCTGAAAGTGACGGGGAAAATGGAACCAAGCTGGAAAATACTCTGCAGGATATCATCCAGGAGAACTTCCCCAACCTAGTAAGGCAGGCCAACATTCAAATTCAGGAAATACAGAGAACGCCACAAAGATACTCCTCGAGAAGAGCAACTCCAAGACACATAATTGCCAGATTCACCAAAGTTGAAATGAAGGAAAAAATGTTAAGGGTAGCCAGAGAAAAAGGTCGGGTTACCCACAAAGGGAAGCCCATCAGACTAACAGCAGATCTCTCGGCAGAAACTCTCCAAGCCAGAAGAGAGTGGGGGCCAATACTCAACATCTTAAATAATTTTCAACCCAGAATTTCATATCCAGCCAAACTAAGTTTCAAAGTGAGGAGAAATAAAATCCTTTACAGACAAGCAAATGCTTAGAGATTTTGTCACCACCAGGCCTGTCCTACAAGAGATCCTGAAGGAAGCACTAAACACGGAAAGGAACAACAGGTACCAGTCATTGCAAAAACATGTCAAGATGTAAAGTCCATCGATGCTAGGAAGAAACTGCATCAACTAACGAGCAAAATAACAAGCTAGTATCATAATGACAGGATCAAGTTCACACATAACAATATTAACCTTAAATGTAAATAGACTAAATGGTCCAATTAAAAGACACAGACTGGCAAATTGGATCAAGAGTCAAGACCCATCAGTTTGCTGTATTCAAGAGACCCATCTCACATGCTGAGACACACATAGGCTCAAAATAAAGGGACGGAGGAAGATCTACCAAGCAAATGGAAAACAAAAAAAAGCAGGGGTTGCAATCCTAGTCTCTGATAAAACAGACTTTAAACTATAAAAGATCAAAAGAGACAAAGAAGGCCATTATGTAATGGTAAAGGGATCAATTCATCAGGAAGAGCTAACTATCCTAAATATATATGCACCCAATACAGGAGCACCCAGATTCATAAAGCAAGTCCTTAGAGACTTACAAAGAGACTCAGACTCCCATACAATAATAATGGGAGACTTTAACACCCCACTGTCAACATTAGACAGATCAACGAGACAGAAAGTTAACAAGGATATCCAGGAATTGAACTCAACTCTGCACCAAGCGGACCTAATAGACATCTACAGAACTCTCCACCCCAAATCAACAGAATACACATTCTTCTCAGTACCACATCGCACTTATTCCAAAATGGACCACATAGTTGGAAGTAGAGCACTCCTCATAAAATGTGAAAGAACAGAAATTATAACAAACTGTCTCTCAGAACACAGTGCAATCAAACTAGAATTCAGGACTAAGAAACTCAATCAAAACTGCTCAACTACATGGAAACTGAACGACCTGCTCCTGAATGACTACTGGGTACATAACGAAATGAAGGCAGAAATAAAGATGTTCTTTGAAACCAATGAGAACAAAGATACAACATACCAGAATCTCTGGGACACATTTAAAGCTGTGTGTAGAGGGAAATTTATAGCACTAAATGCCCACAAGAGAAAGCAGGAATGATCTAAAATTGATACCCTAACATCACAATTAAAAGAACTAGAGAAGCAAGAGCAAACACATTCAAAAGCCAGCAGAAGGTGAGAAATAACTAAGATCAGAGCAGAACTGAAGGAGATAGAGACACAAAAAACCCTCCAAAAAAATCAATGAATCCAGGAGCTGGTTTTTTTTTGAAAAGATCAACAAAATTGATAGACGGCTGGCAAGACTAATTAAGAAGAAAAGAGAGAAAAACCAAATAGACGCAATAAAAAATGATAAAGGGGATATCACTACCGAACCCACAGAAATACAAACTACCATCAGAGAATACTATAAACACCTCTACGCAAATAAACTAGAAAACCTAGAAGAAATGGATAATTTCCTGGACACTTACACTCTCCCAAGACTAAACCAGGAAGAAGTTGAATCCCTGAATAGACCAATAGCAGGCTCTGAAATTAAAGCAATAATTAATAGCCTACCAACCAAAAAAAGTCCAGGACCAGACGGATTCACAGCTGAATTCTACCAGAGGTACAACGAGGAGTTGGTACCATTCCTTCTGAAACTATTCCAATCAATAGAAAAAGAGGGAATCCTCCCTAACTCATTTTACAAGGCCAACATCATCCTGATACCAAAGCCTGACAGAGATACAACAAAAAAAAGAGAATTTTAGACCAACATCCCTGATGAATATCGATACAAAAATCCTCAATAAAATACTGGCAAACTGAATCCGGCAGCACATCAAAAAGTTTATCCACCATGATGAAGTGGCCTTCATCCCTGGGATGCAAGGCTGGTTCAACATACGCTAATCAATAAACGTAATCCAGCATATAAACAGAACCCAAGACAAAAACCACATGATTATCTCAATAGATGCAGAAAAGGCCTTTAACAAAATTCAACAGCCCTTCATGCTAAAAACTCTCAATAAATGCGGTATTGATGGAACGTATCTCAAAATCATAAGAGCTATTTATGACAAACCCACAGCCAATATCATACTGAATGGGCAAAAACTGGAAGCATTCCCTTTGAAAACCGGCACAAGACAAGGATGCCCTCTCACCACTCCTATTCAACATACTGTTGGAAGTTCTGGCTAGGGCAATCAGGTGAGAGAAAGAAATCAAGGGTATTCAGTTAGGAAAAGAAGAAGTCAAATTGTCCCTGTTTGCAGATGACATGATTGTATATTTAGAAAACCCCATCATCTCAGCCCAAAATCTCCTTAAGCTGATAAGCAACTTCAGCAAAGTCTCAGGATACAACATCAATGTGCAAAAATCACAAGCATTCTTATACACCAGTAACAGACAAACAGAGAGCCAAATCATGAATGAAATTCCATTCACAATTGCTTCAAAGAGAATAAAATACCTAGGAATCCAACTTACAAGGGATGTAAAGGACCTCTTCAAGGAGAACTACAAACCACTGCTCAGTGAAATAACAGAGGACACAAACAAATGGAAGAACATACCATGCTCATGGATAGGAAGAATCAACATCATGAAAATGGCCATACTGCCCAAAGTAATTTATAGATTCAATGCTATCCCCATCAAGCTACCAATGACTTTCTCCACAGAATTGGAAAAAACTGCTTTAAAGTTCATATGGAACCAAAAAAGAGCCCGCATTGCCAAGACAATCCTAAGTCAAAAGAACAAAGCTGGAGGCATCATTCTACCTGACTTCAAACTATACTACAAGGCTACAGTAACCAAAACAGCATGGTACTGGTACCAAAACAGAGATACAGACCAATGGAACAGAACAGAGCCCTCAGAAATAATATTACACATCTATAGCCATCTGATCTTTGACAAACTTGACAAAAACAAGAAATGGGGAAATGATTCCCTATTTAATAAATGGTGCTGGGAAAATTGGCTAGCCATAAGTAGAAAGCTGAAACAGGATCCTTTCCTTACTCCTTATACAAAAATTTATTCAAGATGGATTACAGACTTAAATGTTAGACCTAAAACCATAAAAACCCTAGAAGAAAACCTAGGTAATACCATTCAGGACATAGGCATGGGCAAGGACTTCATGTCTAAAACACCAAAAGCAACGGCAACAAAAGCCAAAATTGACAAATGGGATCCAATTAAACTAAAAAGCTTCTGCAGAGCAAAAGAAACTACCATCAGAGTGAACAGGCAACCTACAGAATGGGAGAAAATTTTTGCAATCCACTCATCTGACAAAGGGCTAATATCCAGAACCTATAAAGAACTCAAATTTACAAGAAAAAAATCAAACTACCCCATCAAAAAGTGGGCAAAGGATATGAGCAGACACTTCTCAAAAGAAGACATTCATACAGCCAACAGACACATGAAAAAATGCTCATCATCACTCGCCATCAGAGAAATGCAAATCAAAACCACAATGAGATACCATCTCACACCAGTTAGAATGGCAATCATTAAAAAATCAGGAAATAACAGGTGCTGGAGAGGATGTGGAGAAATAGGAACACTTTTACACTGTTGGTGGGATTGTAAACTAGTTCAACCATTGTGGAAAACGGTGAGGCGATTCCTCAAGGATCTAGAACTGGAAATACCATTTGACCCAGCCATCCCATTACTGGGTATATACCCAAAGGATTATAAGTCATGCTGCTATAAAGACACATGCACATGTATGTTTATTGTGGCACTATTCACAATGGCAAAGACTTGGAATCAACCCAAATGTCCATCAGTGACAGACTGGATTAAGAAAATGTGGCACATATACACCATGGAATACTATGCAGCCATAAAAAAGGATGAGTTGGTGTCCTTGGTAGGGACATGGATGCAGCTGGAAACCATCATTCTCAGCGAACTATCACAAGAACAGAAAACCAAATACTGCATGTTCTCACTCACAGGTGGGAATTGAACAATGAGAACACTTGGACACGGGAAGGGGAACATCACACACCGGGTCCTATTGTGGGGAGGGGGTAGCATTAGGAGATATACCTAATGTAAATGACGAGTTAATGGGTGCAGCACACCAACATGGCACATGTATACATATGTAACAAACCTGCACGTTGTGCACATGTACCCTAGAACTTAAAGTATAATAAAAAAAAAAGAAAAAAGAAAGAGTACTAATACATGCTACCGCATGGCTGAACGCTGAAAACATTATGCTAAGTCAAAGAAGCCAGGCACATAACAAATATTGTATGGTTCCATGTGTGTAAATTGTCCAGAATAGAGAAATCCATCAACACAGACAGTAGGTTAGTGATTGTGGTTAGGCCAGGGTGGGAATGAGGAGTGTTTGCTAACACAAAGAGGTCCTCTTTGAGGTGATGAAAATGCTCTGGAATTATGTAATAGCGATAGTTTCAAAATACTGTGAATACACTAAAAGCTATTAAATTGTACACTTTAAAATGATTAAAATCGAGGCAGGCAGGTCGTTTGAGCCCAGGAGTTCAAGACCAGCTTACGTAACATGGTGAGACACCGTTTCTACAAAAAATACAAAAAAACTAGCCAGGTGTGGTGGTGTACGCCTGTGGTCCCAGCTACTCAAGAGGCTGAAGTGGAGACTGAGCCCAGGAAGTCGAGGCTGTAGTGAGCCGTGATGGTGCCACTGCACTCCAGCCTGGGCAACAGACAGGGACCCTGTCTCAACACAAACAAAAAACAAAAAATGATTACAATGCTGACAAGTTATTAGGGCTATTTTTTTTCTCCAGGTAAAAAAAAAAGGAAAGAAAAAGAAAAACTGCAGAGCTAGTATGTAACTAAGCCAGGATAAGAAACCAGGCTGTCTAACACCAAAGCCAAACTCCACAGCTGTGCTACAGAGCATGAAAGGAGGAAGTTATCAATCTGACTGAGGAAAGGGAGCGGTCATCAAGGACATTTGGGCTTGGTTATAAAGGTCAGAATGACTTTGCCAAGTGAAGAAATGAAGATTGGGCCCACTCAGAAAAACATGGCACATGCAAAGCTACAGAGAACCTCTCATGTGCGCCATCTGAGTGGTTTTGGTGGCTGGCAGGACTTAAGTAGGTACTAGTAAGAAAAGAAGCCAGAGATAATGGCAGAGCCTGTTCCAGAGCACCTTCTATGCCATACAAAGAAATCCTACTTTTAAGTAGGGCAGAAACATAACCAACTATACAGTCAAAATTAAAGATTCAATAGGTGATTGAAATTTAAAAGTAAAATTTAAAAATCTTATATCATGCTCAAGGAAAAATATTAAGCTTCATGGAGCTATTTACAAGGCTTGTCAATTCACCACAATTCATTTTGTGTCTGTACTCCCACACAGTACCCCTCAGGAGATTTGTCAATTATCACTTCTCTCATTTGTAAATCCTAAAATTCTCACCTCAAGCATCAGTTGTCCCTTATTTCTATAAAAATATCTTTCACAGCAGCAAGCAATAGTAAAATCTACTTTCAAGGCTTTGGTGCTTTATACAACATTATGAAGTACCAAACACTTTAGCCCAATGGGCTAGGTCTACTTTATTCCTGTCTTGCTGTTTGTGAGGTTTCCCACATATGCACCAACCAAAAATCTAAACTCATTCTCCAAGTTAATAAGAAAGAATCAACATACAGGATCTTAAATACAGCAAGGACACACAAGAGTCTTAGCTTTGTTATAATCAAGTTCCCCTGAGTCAATATTCCAGGATCCAAGTTCTTCATTTTTATCAGCTTTGGCCATGTACTGAGTTGCTAGTTTCCAATCACACTGAAACAGTATTTTGGCCAGGCGCTGTGGCTCCAGCCTGTAATTCCAGCACTTTGGGAGCCCGAGGCAGGAGAACTGCTTGAGCCCAAGAATTCCAGACCAGCCTGGGCAACATAGCAAAATCCTATCTCTACAAAAAAAAAATCAAAAATTAGCTGGGCGTGGTGATGCACACCTGTAATCCCAGCTACTCGGGAGGCTGAGGTGGGAGGACTGCGTGAGCTGGAAGGCAGAGGTTACAGTGAGCCAACATCACACCACTGCACTCTAAACTGGGCAAAAGAGTGAGACCCCATCTCAAAAAAAAAAAAAAAAAGGTAGAAGAAAAAAGAAACGGCATTTAATGTCAAGTGCTTGACATTAAAATATCAGATAGGGCCGGGCGCGGTGGCTCAAGCCTGTAATCCCAGCACTTTGGGAGGCCGAGACGGGTGGATCACGAGGTCAGGAGATCGAGACCACCCTGGTGAACACAGTGAAACCCCGTCTCTACTAAAACTACAAAAAACTAGCCGGGCGAGGTGGCGGGCGCCTGTAGTCCCAGCTACTCGGGAGGCTGAGGCAGGAGAATGGCGTGAACCCGGGAGGCGGAGCTTGCAGTGAGCTGAGATCAGGCCACTGCACTCCAGCCTGGGCGACAGAGCGAGACTCCGTCTCAAAAAAAATAAATAAATAAATAAATAAAATAAAATAAAATAAAATATCAGATAAATAATTGTATTTCAAATAAATGATAATGTGGTTTAGATATCTGTCCCCTTCAAATCTCCCGCTGAAATGTAATCCCCAGTTTTGGAGGTGGGGCCTGGTGGGAGGTGTTTGGATCACAGGGACTGGGATGGATCCCTCATGAATGGCTTAGCATTGTTCCCTTGGTGACAAGTGAGCTCACATGAGATCTGATTGTTTACAAGTATCTGGCACCTCCTCCCGCTCTCTCTCGCTCCAGCTCTTGCCACACAACCCATCTGACCACCTGCTCTCCCTCTGCCTTCACCATGATTGTAAGGTTCCTGCGGCCTCACCAGAAGCAGATGCTGGACCCATGCTTGTAAAGCCTGCAGAACCATGAGCCAATTAAATCTCTTTTCTTTAAACATTACCCAGCCTCAGGTATTGCGTTATTGCAATGCAAGAACTGCCTGATACAAAATACAAACAGAAACAACTAGCATTTTACACCAGTTACAATGTATCAGACATGCATCTATTTGCTTTACATAAAATAATTCTGTTGATACTCCCATATCCCTGTAAAATAAATACTATCGCATTATCTCCATTTTATGGGAAAACCGAGGTACAAAATGGCTAAGCAATTTGTCAAAGATCACAGAGCCACTGTGGTAGAGGGGAAAATCTGTACCGAGACATTCTATGTACGGGGTTTGGGTTCTCAGCCACTATGTTCTATGCATCTCCACTTTCAAATGTCCTCAAATTTTTCAATAACATTCCTTTACACTCATAATATCTATAAAAGCTATGATGCAATCCTACAAATCCAGTCATATTCAGACTTCGAGTTTATAATCTAGCTGCTCCATCCCTCTACAAATAATTTCTTTTGTCCTCTCTGTTAATCTTAAAACAATTATTTATTAGATTTACTGTGCTAAGTGTTTGGAGGGTAAAAGTCATTAACATATTAACAGTCCATAAAGAAGATCAAAATTTTTTGCTAGATTTGACTGCAGTTTATGAGGTTAACTACATTTAAGTTAAGCGCTGGGTAATTTGGGCATTCTAAGACAGTCTCAGAATGCATCCTCTGTATTTAATTTTACTCTTCATGCTAAAGGACAGCTGTACTGATTTACAGACCAAACAAATCACTCTCTGGAGGTGGTAACACCTAAAAAGTTCCACAAGCAATTCTGATGCACAGCCAGTATTGAGATCACTGGTTTTACACTGGCACTCCCTATCTAACTAAAATGACAATATTGCAAATGCATAATTCATTTTACAAACAAGTAGTCAATCATGCCAAACACTATTCTACTTATTGATTTAAATATGAAGAATGCTGGCTATGTATGCTCCAGCAATTCCTCTCCCAAATCTACCCTAAAAAGACATTTACCTGTGTCCTAGGAGAATCAAACAAAGATGTTTGTCACACTGCTGTATGCAACAGCAAGTAATGAATAGCTGTGCAACTGTCAGATGAACTATGGTACATTCATAATATATAGCATTTGAAAAGGATGCAGAAGATACACTTGTACCGATAAAGATATCTAAAACATAACTCTTACAAAGTACCTTGCAGAATACCCAGAATATACTATCATTGTTATAGATATTTCATAGGTAGATATGTATGTGTATATACATGTAAAACAAAGTTGAAGGATATATTCTTAAATAACTAGAAAATGGCTGGGTGTAGTGGCTCACGCCTGTAATACCAGCACTTTGGGAGGCTGAGGAGGACAGATCACTTGAGGTCAGGAGTTCAAGACCAAACTGGCCAACATGACGAAACCCCATCTCTACTAAAAATATAAAAATCTGCCAGGTGTGATGGCACACGCCTTCAATCCCAGCTACTTGGGAGGCTGAGGTAGGAGAATCACTTGAACTCAGGAGGTGGAGGTTGTGGTGAGCCGAGATCACACCACTGCACTCCAGCCTGGATGACAGCTCAAGACTCCATCTCAAAAAATAAAAATAAAAAATAACTATAAAATGATTTTCCTTATTCTGGGGATGTGGTATAGAAAGAGGAAACGTGGGCAGGAAGATTTACCTTTATTTGCACTTTAATTTTTTACAGATACTATTTGTGTAACTAAAATGTATATTTTAAATAATCTTGTCTTACCAAAGGAAGCCCCATTTAAAACGCATGCCTTTTGTGGTTATATGGCTTTCAAATGGGCACTACGCAAAAAGACTGCCATCACACCATTATAAATAGCCTCCGAAATGCCAATTTTCACTTTTAAATAAAATTCACACTTTAATCAAGGTCAAAGCAATGCTCTGTTGGGATTCTGAGTGTTCATTAAAGGAAAAAAAAGAACAACTAAATTCTTCTCACATTATTCTATCATTTAAAAAGGAAGTCTTATGGAAGTTGTACAACTGGCATTCTAAAGAGACTAGCATGAAAAACTTAATTCAGTCTGTCCCTTCCATTTCCACCCATAGCAGGATCTTACGACATAACAAAATTGCTAAAATAAATCAGTGAAGTTAATAAATAAATACATAAACAAGGCTGGGTGGGGTGGCTCCCGCCTGTAATCCCAGCACTTTGGGAGGTCGGGCAGGTAGATCACGAGATCAGGAGTTTGAGATAAGCCTGGCCAACACAGTGAACCCTGTCTCTACTAAAAATACAAAAAATTAGCCGGGCACGGTGGTGGGCACCTGTAATCCCAGCTACTCGGGAGGCTGAGCCAGGAGAATTGCTTGATCCCAGGAGGCGGAGCTTGCAGTGAGCCGAGATAGCACCACTGCACTCCAGCCTGGGTGACAGAACAAGACTCTGTCTCAAAAAAATAAATAAAAATAAAAAATAACTTCCTTCCAGTCACATCATTACGTAATAACAAAATCACTCTCAATGTATACTTAAATATAAAGACATACCTCCAGGATATCACAGGTTCAATTCCAGACCCCTCAATAAAGAAAGTCACACAAACTTTTTGGTTTCCCAATGCATATAAAAGCCCTGTTTACATTATGCCATAGACTATTAAGTGTGCGACAGCACTCTGGGAAGCTAAGGCAGGAGGATCTCTTGAGCCCAGGAATTCAAGGTCATTCTGAGCAACACAGCAAGACCCGTATCTATCATTAAAGTGATCATAAAAATATAAATTATTCACACCAAGAACTAAAATATACAGATACATATAATTATTTTTTAAGAGACGAGGTCTCACTTTGTTGCCTACGCTGGTCTCAAACTCCTACGCTCAAGCAATCTGCCCACCTTGGCCTCCCAAAGTGCCGGGATTACAGGTGTGAGCCACATGTCCAGCAAATATTTTTTTTTTTTTTTTTTTTAAGAAAATCTATTGTTTATTGTCACCACCTTCATCAATGATCTCAGCTGTAGGATATTCTGGGTAGGTAACTTGCTGTAAGCTTGTACATCAGTACTGGCTGCTTCACCTTGCACTTTCATGTTATGAAGACAGGTTCCTTTCTTCAGCCTCGTGTGCCAACCTCTTTGGTTGAGCCAGCTTCAAACTTTTCTTCTGCATCTTCCTCACCTCTCTCAGCCTTCACAAAATTGAAGAGAGTCAAGGCCTTGCGCTGGATTAGATTTTGGCTTAAGGCAATGTTGGGGCTGGCTGATACTCTATTCAAAACGAACATTCAAACTTTCTCCGTATCAGCAATAAGGGTGTTTTGCTTTATTATCATTTGTGTCCACTGGAGTAACACTTTAAATTTCCTTCAAAATTTTTTCCTTTGCATTCATACTTGTCCAATTGTTTGTCATAAGAGGTCTAGCTTTCCTCCTTCTCAGTTTTTGACATGCCTTCTTCCTAAGGTTAATCATTTCTAACTTTTGATTTAAAGTGAACGACGTGTAACTCTTCCTTTCACTTAAACACTCACAGGACATTGTAGGATTATTAACTAGCTTAATTTCAATACTATTGTGTCTCAGGAAGTAGGAAGGCCAAAGAGGAGGGAGAGAGACAGAGAACAGGTCAGGGGAGCAGTCAGAACACACACAGCGTGTATCAACTAAGCTCACTGTCTTATATGAGCACAGTTCTTGGAAGCCCAAAACAATTACCATATTAACGTCAAAGATCACTCATCACAGATCACTATCATCACAGATACATAATGAAAACTTCTGAAATACTGCAAGAATTACCAAACGCAGAGACACAGGCTCTTGGGGAAAAAAAACCATGGCACAAACAGACTTGTAAGATGTATAGTTGTCACAAAATTTCAATTTGTATTTAAAAAAAAAAAAAAAAAAAAAACAGCCTGGACAACATGGTGAAGCCCGTTTCTACAAAACAAACAAACAAAATACATAAAAAATTAGCCAGGCATGGTGGCACACACCTGTGGTCCCAGCTACTACCCAGGAGGCTGAGGTATGAGGATCACCTCAGCCCAGGAGGCGGAGCTTGCAGTGAGCGGAGATTGTACTACTGCACTCAGGTGTGGACAACAGAGCAATACTTTGTCTCAGAAAAACAAAAACAAAAACCACAATATTAGCAAAGCACAACAAAATGAAGTATAGGTTGGGCCACATCTGTAAGTCCACCATTTTCGGAGGCTGAGGTGGAAGGATTATTTGAGGCCAGGAGATCAAGACCAGCTTGGGTAACACAGGCAGACTCTGTCTCAACAAAAAATACTAAATTTGGCCAAACGTGGTGGCACACGTCTATACTACCAGCTATGAAGTTTAGGATGACTTTGCCAAATGAAGAAAGGAGGATTAGGCCCATTCTAAACAGAAAAATGGCACATCCAAAGCTACAGAGAACCTCTCACGTGCACCATCTGAGTGGTTTCGGTGGCTGGCGGGACTTAAGTCGGTACTGTAAGAAATGAAACCAGAGATGATGGCAGGGGCCTGTTTCCAGAGCACCTTCTGGGCAATACAAAGATATGTCACTTTTAAGTAGGGCAGAAATAAAACGAGGTATGCCTGTACTTGCCAATGTATTTTCACTTATCTAAAGTGCCCAACTTTTTCCTTATTCTAAAGCCTAATTCTGTCTGACATTTGGACTGAGACTATTTTCTTTAAAGGCAGAGGGAAGGCCGGGTACAGTGGATCACACCTGTAATCCCAGCACTTTGTAAGGCCGAGGCAGGTGGATCACTTGAGTTCAGGAGTTCAAGACCAGCCTGGCCAATATGGTGAAACCCCATCTCTACTAAAAACACAAAAAATTAGCCGGGCAAGGTGGCGCACACCTGTAGTCCCAGCTACTCAGGAAGCTGAGGCACAAGAATTGCTTGAACCCAGGGGGCAGAGGTTGCATTGAGCCAAGATTGCACCACTGCACTCCAGCCTGGGAAACAGAGTGAGATTTTTTTTTGGGGGGGGGGGGGGGGCGGGAGGGGTCTCAAATAAAAAAATAAAGGCATAGGGAATAAAAAACATAGAAAGTAAAGTGAGAGGAAAAATCAACAGCATGGAATATGAAGAAAAAATACTTGTACTTGTGGTAGCATTCTATTTCTCAAGTTAGGGATTAACTATTTTATTATTCTTTATCCTTACAATTTCCTGTATTAAATACATTAAAAATTTCACAATTTTCAAATATTTTAAACATAAGAATGAAAGATATGTCAAAGAAAATGGAATGCTTTATCCCAAAATGATGGCCCAGTTACCTCCTAGTTTTTCCGTTGCTCTTACATGTTCCCTTCCGTATTTCCTTCTCTGAAATACAGATGAGCCTCAGCTACCAACACTTCAAGGAATCAATGATTCTTGACAGTCATATGTTCACGAGCTGAAAGATTACCTATCTTAAATTTATTTAAGCCATCCTAGATTGAAATATTCATGTCTGATTAAAAAGTAAACTAGGCTGGGTGTGGTGGCTCACACCTGTAATCCAGCACTTTGGGAGGCCGAGGCGGGCCGATCACCTGAGGTCAGGAGTTCGAGAGCAGCCTGGACAACATGGCAAAACCTCATCTCTACAAAATATACAAAAATTAGCTGGGTATGGCAGCATATGCCTGTAATCCCAGCTACTCAGGAGGCTGAGGCAAGAGAACCGCTTAAACCTGGGAGGCAGAAGTTGCAGTGGGCCGTGTCACTGCACTCCAGTCTGGGCGATAGAGTAAGACTATGTTTTAAAAAAAAAAAAAGAGCATAATATAAAGTTTTTTTGGCTAACTCCAGGCTCTTCCTTATTGGCACTACTCAGATATTCTCAGGGCCTCTGAAACGCACCTGAAGATCTGCTACTTCTGCACCAATGGTGCCAGATTGGGACAGTGCTGCTTGCTTGCTATTGTTTTTCTGTTTTATTCCTTACAGACAGACTATTGCCTTATGTTACCATCTGTGTACCCTTCTAATTGGCTGATTTGATCCCGTTGAGAAAACTATAAATGGTAGTTTCCCACACCGTTCATAAAGTTTTCCTTAAACCATCTATGGCACCGGAATGTTTATGAGTTCTACATCAGGTTCTTATAAAGACAATTCTACTCCTGCTCTCTCTCTTGAGGGTTCCATTGCCACAGTACATCTGCTTCTGTTTGAGCATCTCCTCAATTCTTTCCCAATTGATTAGCTCTACAACTGTAGCTTGCAAGTGGAACATAACAGTATGCCAGGCTTGGCCAGGTGCGGTGGCTCACGCCTGTAATCCCAACACTTTGGGAGGCCAAGGGGTGGGTGGCAGATCACCTGAGGTCAGGAGTTTGAGACCAGCTTGGCAAACATGGCGAAACTCCATCTCTACTAAAAATATAAAAATTGGCCAGGCGTGGTGGTGGATGCCCAGCTATTCAAGAGGCTGATGCAAGATAATTGCTTGAATCCGGGAGGTGGAGGTTGTAGTGAGCCAAGATCGCGCCACTGCATTCCAGCCTGGGCGAGTGAAATTCTGCCTCAAAAAAAAAAAAAAAAAAAAAAGTATGCCAAGTATGCCAGGCTCCTTTATAGGATGGTGACAACAGTAACTGTTGCTTTGTATTATAGTGACAACCACCACCCTAGAATTTGGCAAGATATTACATGTCTTCATCCTCATAAAAGCACTGTTAGGTAGATACTAATATCATTTCCTTTTTTGGGGGAGTGGGAGACAGTCTTTGCAACCTCCCTCCTCCGCCCGCAGCCCTGCCCCAGGTTTCAAGTGATTTTCGTGCCTCAGTCTCCTGAGTAGCTGGGACTACAGGCACCCGCCACCACACTCAGCTGATTTTTGTATTTTGAGTAGAGACAGGTTTTCACCATGGTGGCCAGGCTGGTCTCGAACTCCTGACCTCAGATGATCTATCCACCGTGGCCTCCCAAAGGGTTGGGATTATAGGCGTGAGCCACTGTGCCTGGCCTCATTTCCATTTTAGAGGTAAGTAAAGGAGGTGAAATCCTACAAGGTAAGAAAGATGATACGTCTAATGTTACCGCGCTAAGTAAGTAACAGACCCGGAACTTGGTCCCAGGTCTTTCACTAAAAGTCAATGCTTTTAGTATTTACAATGCTATCCCCACTGAACTGACCTAATCTCTTAGAAATTCAAATTCCTGAGGCAAGGAAAGCATTATCCCAGTTTATCTTTTCCAGCCAGGCTAGAATCCACAAGGATGCTGGACTATCTGTAAACTGCCTGCACCGGGATCAGGGGGCACACCTAACTAATCCAATCCCTCAGAGTGATACAACATACAACATAGCCAAATCCCAAAGGGCTGCCAGTGGGCATCTCTAGTCTACACCTGTACCCATGTGCCCCTAGTTCCTGACAACCAGAAGAGTTAAGAGAATGCCTGGCATAATCAGGCCCAATCCCCGAAGTTCAATGAATGGAAATGGGGAAAAAAAGTTCCGCAGTTTGGACAAAAGTTATTTTATCCAGTTTCACAGCACCCCCTGTAAATTTCTCTTCCAGCTCTACTCAGTATTCAAAATTTTGTATTCAAATGTTAGGTACCTATTGTTTACCAGCACTGTATTTAGCAAGGTATGAATCCAATAAAATTTTGTCAAGTTCCCTAAACCATCTCATCAGAGGTTCTGGTGAAAAAAAATTCACAGTGAACTGTTTCTTCCTTTAAAGGCTACCATCCCTTGTGAGGTTTGAAACAAAGGGAAAGCTATGCCTGGATCTTTCTTTGTTGTTGTTGTTGTTGTTTTTGAAATGGAGACTCTCTATGCGTTCAGGCTGGAGTGCTATGGCACGATCTCAGCTCACTGCAACCTCTGCCTCCCACGTTCAAGCAATTCTCTTGCCTCAGTCTCTCAAGTAGCTGGGATTATAGATGCACACCACCACACCCGGCTAATTTTTGTATTTTTAGTAAGACAGGATTTCACCATGTTGGATAGACTGGTCATGAACTCCTGATCTCAAGTGATCTGCCCACCTCGGCCTCCCAAAGGGCTGGAATTATAGGTGTAAGCCACCGCACCCAACCCTTAGTCATTTTCTAATCCTGTTTTCCTATGGCTGACACCCAGAATCTTCTCTAATAATACATCTTTTGACAAATCAGTTTTCTTTAAAAAAAATATAAAATAGGCCAGGCGTGGTGGCTCACACTTCTAATCCTAGCACTTTGGGAGGCTGAGGCAGGTGGATCACCTGAGGTCAGGAGTTCGAGACCAGCTTGGCCAACATGGCGAAACCCTGTCTCTACTAAAAAAAAAAAAAAAAAAAAATTCAGCCGGGTATGATGGCACACACCTGCAGTCCCCGTTACTCGGGAGGCTAAGGTACAAGAATCGCTTGAACCCAGGAGGCACAGGTTGCGGTGAGCCAAATTGCGCCACTGTGCCCCAGCCTGGATGACAGAGCGAGACTCCATCTCAAAAAAAAATTGAATGAAAATATTTTATTAATATTTAATATCTCATCTATCTTTACATATTTATATGGTTTTAACATATTTTAATAAGTTTGTTGTATATGTTATAAATTCATCTAAATTTATATAGTATATAAATATTTTGATGTAAATTAATATTTCATACTAATTACATGAATAAGACTATCTTGGATGTATTGAATTAAATGTATTATTAAATTATATACACATCCAATGGAGTATTATTCAGTCACTAAAAGGAATGAAGTATGACACATGCTACAAGATGGATGGACCTTGAAAACATTATGCTAAGTAAAGTATTGTTTAACTCTGCTTATATGTGGTAGCGAGAATAAGCAAATTTCATTGATAAAAGGTAGAACAGGAGTTACCACGGGCTAGGAAGGGAAAATGAGGAGTTGCTGTTTAATGGGTACAGTTTCTGTTTGAAATGAAAAATTTCTAGAAACAGCGGTCATGGTCACAAAACAATATGAATGTACTTAATGCAACGGAACTGCACACTTTAAAAATGTGGTTAAGATGGGTTTATGTGGTGTACATTTTACCACAATTTGAAAGTACAGTAGTGGCTAAAACAATATTTCTCTTGAATAACGCTAGACACACAGGGTTCAGGTTCCACAAGGAAAGATACTGAGGATTAAGAACGGCTACAAAAGTCACCTCAAATTCTCAGTATACAGGATACAAACACTGCTAGCAAATGAGCTCATGGTTTCCTGAAGTGCTTCTAAAGAATACCACACGGCCGGGCGCGGTGGCTCAAGCCTGTAATCCCAGCACTTTGGGAGGCCAAGACGGGCGGATCACGAGGTCAGGAGATCGAGACCATCCTGGCTAACACAGTGAAACCCCGTCTCTACTAAAAAATACAAAAAAACTAGCCGGGCGACGTGGCGGGCGCCTGTAGTCCCAGCTACTCGGGAGGCTGAGGCAGGAGAATGGCGTAAACCCGGGAGGTGGAGCTTGCAGTGAGCTGAGATCCGGCCGCTGCACTCCAGCCTGGGCAACAGAGTGAGACTCCGTCTCAAAAAAAAAAAAAAAAAAAAAAAATACTACACAATTTAACCCCACAAGGAGAAAAGTCTAATAAATGGCTTGCTATCATCAAGCTTAAAATATGGACCTTATTTTTTCCTACTAAAGAATGGCTCTGAAGAGTACAAGAATACTTTGTGCAATCTCACAGCTGTTTCCATAAACTATTCCACAAGTGCTTTTCAACAAGCATCTTCAAAATACTCTTGACAATCAGCTTTGTGCTAAGAGTACTTTTCTCTATAAAAGACACACAATTTTGCAGAAGTAATACCATATATGGAGAAGCAAAAAAGTGGATGTTCTTTTGATTTCTAGTATTCAGTCCTCTTAATTTACCAATTTTTCTCCTAACTTAGGAGATACATAGTTTTGACTCATATTTCTTAAGGCAATGAAATAGTTTTGAGCCTCTGAACACAAAAGGAAAAAAATGTAACAAATTATTTCCAGTTAGTGTATATGATTTTTAAAGTCTTTAGAAAAAAGATTCCAAATGCATCAAGCATATTTCCTAAAATTCAAATATATAATAAAGTACAACTTAGAGGAATTACAGTGAAATAGGAGAGAAAAGAAAATATGATGGAAGTCCACTGGCTTTACAAGAACTAAGGAAATTTGATTTCAGGAAGCCAAAGAAGAGTTGGCATCATAGCCATTCCTGTATTTAAATATTTGAGGAAGGCTTATGAGGCTATTAACTGACACAGAAGAAAAACCCTAATACAGAGCTTACTATGTGCCAGGTACTGTTGTGGGGGCTTACTACTGATTAGCTCATTTAATCCACACAAACCCTCCATGGAGTAGACATTGTCATTACCAACCCTCTTTTACAGAAGAGAAAACTAAAGTAGAGAGGTTAAACAGATTGGCCCAAGGTCATACAGCTAGCAAATGGCAAAGCTAGAAAACAAATCCAGGCACTCCAGCTCCAGAGGCCACTACTACATACTGCCTCTCATAATATTTACAGCAGGTTTAGAATAATGTGTGGTGGGGTTTTAAGTCTCACAAACTAGAGACTAAGAATACTTAGCGAACTCCCCTCACCCACCCACTGGGCAATACTCTAGGGAACTGTCAGTAACAGTAACTCACAGGTATAATAAAATTCTCAAACTGAAATAAATATGGGCCAATTTTATTAGGCTGGTGCAAAAGAAACTGCGTTTTTTGCCATTACTTTTGGAATATAAAGTAAAAACAAGCTGTTAGAAACAGCAAACCAATTGCCAAAGACCTTTAGTTTTACATGGTGTTCAATAAATACACTGAATGAAGTGACATAGACACAGATCTGTGGTGCATAAATCACAGTGATCACAAGTGCTGGAAACACAGGTAGAATACAGCTATCACATTTTCACTATAAACTGTACTTAATGTTACCTTATTGAACATTTGCATATTTTTCAAAACACAATGACTTTCCCTAATACGGTGGCCATCTGGCCCTCAGATGTGTCAACATCCTACAGCCCCACCGCCTTGGTTGTTCACTCCTATAAAAGATAAGGCACACCATTTACCATTTCAGACATACAGGAGGTCCATGCTACAACCTACCTGAAAGGCCTTCAGAGATTATCACAATCTGGCAAGTTCTCTTCCCCAAACCTACAAAGCTCTATCAAGCTTTAACAATTAACAAAATCTTTGTTACATCAATCACTTTTATTTTCATTTTTAACTAAGCTGTAATTTTTTATTTATTTTTTATTTTTTTTTCAGATGGAGTCTTACTCTGTTGCCCAGGCTGGAGTGCGGTGGCGCCATCTCAGCTCACTGCAAACTCCACCTCCTGGGTTCAAGCAATTCTCCTGCCTCAGCCTCCCAAGTAGCTGGGATTACAGGCATGCGCCACCATGACAAGCTAATTTTTGTATTTTTAGTAGAGGCGGGGTTTCACCATGTTAGCCAAGCTGGTCTTGAACTCCTGACCTCGTGATCTGCCCACCTCAGCCTCCCAAAATGCTGGGATTACAGGTGTGAGCCACCATGCCTGGCTGGTAATTTTTATATATAGTAAAACTCATCTTTTTTGTGTTCGGTTGTGTAAGTTTTGACACAGTTGTGTAACTACTACCACAACCAAAATATAGAAGAGTTTCATCACCCAAAAAATTCCCCATTGCCACACTACAGCCAATTCCTCTCCCACCTCTACCTCCTGGCAACTACTGATATGTTTCCCAGAGTCTGTATGCTTTTGAATCTAGCTTCTTTCACTTAACATAATGCCTTTATAGATGCATCCACTTGCTGCATGTATTAGTAGTTCTTCTTTTTTTTAACTGATGAGTAGTATTCCATTGTTATGGACATATATCAGAGTTTGTTTATTCATTCACCAATTAGGGAAATTTAGAAAGCCCACATTTTTGTTAACTGTTAAAAAAAAAAAATGCTGCTACAAGCAGTTACATATAGCTTTTTTTTCTGAACCTAAGTTTCTGTTTCACTTAGGTAAATACCCAGGAGTAGGTCATATAGTGTCTGACCCTAAGAAACTGCTAAACTGTGAGATGACTGCTTGAGACCGGGAGTCTGAAGCCAGCCTGGGCAACAGAGCAAGACCCTATCTCTTGCAAAAAAAGAAAAGCAAACAAGGTATGAAATAAAAAGGCTCCATAGGATAGCATGGCTCAGATTATACTGCAACTCCCTGCCTAAAATCCCCATCCCTCCTCAGCTGATGCCTCGCATTGGCAGTAGGAGACAGCAGAGTCACAGGGCCCACTCCAACAGAGCCAACCTCCCCCTGTAAGGAGGACTTCACGCAGCCCTGCATCACAATGCCAGCAAGAGAATCTGTGACAGCAGTCTTTCCAGGGAGACAATGGAGGCCAACGCCTTATACTCTGTTCAGCTCAGTTAGCACACAGTGAATCCAGTTATCCACCATCACCCAAACCCTCTCCTACATCCCACTTTCACCACCATGCATGCCCTCTACCTTCCACCAGCCCCCAAAGACCCTCTCCCATCCATACCCACTGAAAAAAGATCTGCCATGTCTCCAGAAGCGCTGCTCCTTGCCCTAACAGGACTGGCTGTGGGCACTCTTCCTCCTGTTGGAACTGAGAATGACAGCCTCTGTTTCTCTAAAGTCCTGTGTTCTGCATGGCCTGGATGGAAGTGGGGCCACACAGTATCACCATCCCAATCTGGAGACTGGCAAGTTATCTTTCCTAAACCTGCAAAGCTCTATCAAGCTTTAAATGTTAAAATATTTGCTACGTCAACTACTTTTGTTTTCATTTTTCACTATGAGTGGAGTCAGGTGGGAGAGCCTGATACTTGCAAGTAAAGGATCTACCTTAAGGCTTGTTTCTGATATCCTTTATCTTCTCATTTTTTAAGGCCTACCAAAAATAATCTGAACCTGAAAAGACACTAAAGCTAACACATATATTTCTAGCTAAGGAAAATTAGCAAAAGAAACATTAAGAAATTAAATATATTCATCTTTTCATCTGTTATACCACAGACACAAGAGAGAGAATAATGGTCCCATCACCTCACAAGAAGCATAACTCATTACTGGGATGAGACCTGGTGCCGTGACTCACACCTGTAATCCCAGCACTTTGGGAGGCTATGGCAGGCGGATCATCTGAGGTCAGGAGTTCTAGACCAGCCTGGTCAACATGGTGAAATCTCATCTCTACCAAAAAATACAAAAATTAGCCAGGTATGTTGGGGGGTGCCTGTAATCCCAGCTATCTGGGAGGCTGAGGCAGGAGAATCGCTTGAACCCAGGTGGCATAAGTTGCAGTGAGCCAAGATCGTGCCACTGCACTCTAGCCTGGGTGACAGAAAGAGACTCCATCTCAAAAAAGAATACAAAACAAACAATACACAGATCTAAAATATTTCCAAAATAAAAATCATTCCTTTCAGCAACAAGCATATGAAGTACCCATCAAAAATTAAATATAATATTTAACAGAGAAATTATTTATGCTTCAACTTAATTCAAATGTACAAATTAATTTTTAAAATATAATATTATCTATAATTGACCGGGCATGGTGGCATGCACCTGTAGGCCTGGCTACTTCAAGAGGCTGAGACAGGAGAATTGCTTGAACCCGGGAGGCATAGGCTACAGTGGGCCAAGATCACATCACTGCACTCCAGCCTGGGCAAGAGAGAGCGAGACTCCATCTCAAAAAAAAAAAAAAATATATATATACACACACACACACACACACACATATATATACATATATATATATAGTATTAGAACACTACGTGCACATAGAAAACTTGTGTGACCTGTATAGTTATACATCTGACATCATGGCTGGGATGTACTAATATTTCCACACAAACACAAATGTGACTATAAAACAAAACTAATTTTCTGCCATGACTTATGGAACAAAAGAACAGCCACAAGAGGAATGTACTATAATATTTTCATTTGTACTATAACCATTTTCAAGGCCAAAATACAACTAATAGAAATTAATGCATATCTAAGCTTCATGTCAGTATAAAATTAAAAACGACCTGAGTACTATCTACAGAATGGGAGAAAATTTTTGCAATCTACACATCTGACAAAGGCTAATATCCAGAATCTACAAAGAACTTAAAGTTACAAGAAGAAATCAAACAATCCCATCAAAAAGTGGGCAAAGGATATGAACAGACACTTCTCAAAAGAAGACATTTATGCAGCCAACAGACACATGAAAAAATGCTCACCACCACTCGTCATCAGAGAAATGCAAATCAAAACCACAATGAGATACTATCTCACGCCAGTTAGAATGGCGATCATTAAAAAATCAAGAAACAACAGGTGCTGGAGAGGACGTGGAGAAATAGGAACGCTTTTACACTGTTGGTGGGAGTGTAAACCAGTTCAACCATTGTGGAAGACAGTGTGGTGATTCCACAAGGATCTAGAACTAGAAATACCATTTGACCCAGCGATCCCATTACTGGGTATATACCCAAAGGATTATAAATCATGCTACTAGGCCGGGCGCGGTGGCTCAAGCCTGTAATCCCACCACTTTGGGAGGCCGAGATGGGCGGATCACGAGGTCAGGAGATCGAGACCATCCTGGCTAACATGGTGAAACCCCGTCTCTACTAAAAAAATACAAAAAAACTAGCCAGGCGAGGTGGCGGGTGCCTGTAGTCCCAGCTACTCGGGAGGCTGAGGCAGGAGAATGGCGTGAACCCGGGAGGCGGAGCTTGCAGTGAGCTGAGATCCGGACACTGCACTCTAGCCTGGGCGACAGGGCGAGACTCCGTCTCAAAAAAAATAAATAAATTAAAAAAGTAAATCGTGCTACTATAAAGACACGTGCACATGTATGTTTACTGCAGCACTACTCACAATAGTAAAGACTTGGAACCAACCCAAATGTCCATCAACGATAGACTGGATTAAGAAAATGTGGCACATGGCTGCGTGTGGTGGCTCACGCCTGTAATCCCAGCACTTTGGGAGGCCAAGGCAGGCAGATCACGAGGTCAGGAGATCAAGACCATCCTGGCTAATACATGAAACCCTGTCTCTACTAAAAATACAAAAAATAATAATAATAATTAGCCAGGCGTGGTGGCAGGCGCCTGTAGTCCCAGCTACTCTGGAGGCTGAGGCAGGAGAATGGCATGAACCTGGGAGGCAGAGTTTGCAGTGAGCTGAGATTGTGCCACTGCCCTCCAGCCTGGGCGACAGAGTGAGACTCCGTCTCAAAAAAAAAAAAAAAATGAAAGAAAATGTGGCACATATACACCATGGAATACTATGCAGCCATAAAAAAGGATGAGTTCATGTCCCTTGTAGGGACATGGATGAAGCTGGAAACCATCACTCTGAGCAAACTATCACAAGGTCAGAAAACCAAACACCGCATGTTCTCACTCATAGGTGGGAATTGAACAATGAGAACACTTGGACACAGGGCGGGGAACATCACACACCGGGGCCTGTCATAGGGTGGGGGCCTGGGGGAGGGATAGCATTAGGAGAAATACCTAATGTAAATGACGAGTTAACAGGTGCAGCACACCAACATGGCACATGTATACATATGTCACAGACCTGCACATTGTGCACATGTACCCTAGAACTTAAATTAAAAAAAAAAAAAAATGACCTGAGTAAAAAGTAATTAACATTTAATTTTGGGTGGCATTAAATCCACAAGTGAGATTTATGGAAATAAAAGGGAAGAGCTCTTAATTTTCATATTCCTATATGAAAATTAATTCATATTACTAAAAGAAAATTAAGGAAGTTATGGCTGATGTCCATCATGGCAGCACTGGCAGCATTAAACACTGAAAAAAAACCCCAGAAAAATGGGATTTGAATCTTGATTCTTTAGTATCTCTGATCCCTTAAATCAAGTCTCATCTTTCTTTTTTTTTTTTTTTTTTTGAGATGGAGTCTCGCTCTGTAGCCCAGGCTGGAGTGCAGTGGCCGGATCTCAGCTCACTGCAAGCTCTGCCTCCCGGGTTCACGCCATTCTCCTGCCTCAGCCTCCCAAGTAGCTGGGACTACAGACGCCCGCCACCTCGCCTGGCGAGTTTTTGTATTTTTTTTTAGAAGAGATGGGGTTTCACCGTGTTAGCCAGGATGGTCTTGATCTCCTGACCTCGTGATCCGCCCATCTCGGCCTCCCAAAGTGCTGGGTTTACAGGCTTGAGCCACCGCGCCTGGCCCCTAAGTCTCATCTTTCATAAACGTTTCCTCATCTATAAAATGATGTCAAAGTAATAACTCGATTTGTACAGTTTAATAGTTACATAATAAAAAACCAAAACACACTAATATCTGGCAGAGTTGACTAAGTCTGTGAAAAGTTAGCGAAAATGTTTGGAACAAATTTTCACCAAGCGATAAAGAGCAGTTACAACCTGTTCATTGTTTTGGATCTTTTGTTAACAGCTGAAAAAAAACAGAAATATTCCGAGAAAATCGGTAGAGCTGACTACAAAAGTTTTCATTACAACCTGAAAACATGAAATTTGCAATGGCATACTTTGCTGTACTCCAAACCCAAGAAAACATCCGTATCAAAATCACAAGTGAGGACAATGTTAACTTGTTGACTTGATCTCAATGGCACTGCTAATGGGGCACAAGACCAAGAGTCAATTGGACCCATTGTTCAAGCCTGCTGAAAGTTAACAAGGAGTTAACTGTGGCTTAGAAACTAGTTTCATCATCCTGTTTTGGCTCACAGTCCATGAGTCAAAAACAATAAACCAAAAGCTCTAACAACCCAGATTGCCTATCCAGGTTATTCACCAAACTCGGCACTTCATGACTTTTAGCTGGTTCCAAACATTGATTCTAACATCAAAGGAGAAACATTTATGACCAATGAATATATTCAAATCCTAAAGCAGACCTTGGGGTACAATGGCAGCATTGTTGGGATAAGTACAGTACACACCATTTGGAAGCCAGATTCATTTCAATTTGAAACGAGTAACTGTATTTATAAATAAGTCTCAGACCATAAACCACAGAAAGTGCACAGCAGTGCCACCTTAAATCCTTTTTGGAACAAGGAAGGATATGCATGTATGCATACTAAAGTAAACAGAGTTGACTTGCCCAAAGACTTGTCCTGATTTTGTCTTAACTCTTCATTTCCCGTTAGATAGTATCCCCAGTCTTAGTTAGATAACTCAAAAAAAAAAAACTGATAAACTGAAAAACAAAATATTTGGTCCATCTTTCCATTTTAGTATCATGACTACAGGAATCTTGAGAGAGACAGACAATCTACTGTGAGCACCATAGGGCTGCCCTGGCCCCAGGTTACAATCACTGATTGATACATGCTGCCTACAGATGCCCTCAGATTAGGGACACCCTCTTCACTAAAGAAAGACTAAAAGCCTTCTTAGCCTAAACACAAGTCAAAAAGCATACAGCTTTAAAACCAAACTATTACACAGCTAAAGAAGATCCTGACCTAACAAAGATAAAAACTATCCTCTAGTCTAGACTTGAGAAACATCTAGAACCACAGCAATAAATAACTATTATTCAAAATACTTAGTTCATATTTTCATAGGTTTCCATTTTCTCTGGGATTTCTAAAATCTTGGAGGCAATAGAGGATGACTACTTAACAAAAATCCTGTTGCCAGCAAGGCGTGGTGGCTCATGCCTGTAATCCCAGCACTTTGGGAGGCTGAGGCAGGCAGAACACTTGCGGTCAAGAGTTCGAGGCCAGCCTGACCCACATAGTGAAACCTTGTCTCTATTAAAAATACAAAATTGGCCAGGTATTTTTACAGGTGGTGGGCACCTGTAATCCCAGCTACTGAGGCAGGAGAATCTCTTGAACCCGAGAGGTGGAGGTTGCAGTGAGCCGAGACTGTGCCACTGCACTCCAGCCTGGGCGACAGAGTAAGACTCTGTCACAAAAAAAAATTTCTGCTGCCTACTAGTTTATTGTAACAGTATACAAAAGACCAAGCAAATTTTAGAGAAATAACTTTATTTAAATGCATCTGACAGATAAATCTATGTTCGCTTCTTCATTCCTGTGGTACTTTAATTCTTCTGTGTAATTTTAGGGAGAGTCAGTAATGAATTACCCAACAGGAAAAAAATGAAGCACAGTGTTGGAGAGGAAAAGACTCTTTCTCTACCCTCTTAGATTCAGTGGCTGGGGTCCCAGTTAATAAAAGATTAGCAGGAGGGAAAAAAACAGTTTACCTATCCATGCAATGTGCATACACAAAGGAGAACTCAGTATTAACTCAAAGGGGTGATTAAAATTTGGGCTTACACACCATCTTAACAAAGGGTGATAAAGTATGGGGAAAAGGCTAGACAGAGGAAAACAAGTTCTGGACTTTGAGAGAGGTATAAATCATGGGACGGTAACTAGAAATGTATAATAAATAGGGGTTCTTTAGTAAGGAACACTTTCAAAAATGTAAATGTATATCCTGTTTTTAGACAGAAAGGTGGAGAGCAGAAAACTAAATGCCTTCAGCTTAAAACAACACCTACACTAAAAGTGAGGTATTTTGGGGTGGCATGCTCTGGTCCCCTTCTACATGCTTAGAAAACCAACAAAAATGAGGTACCAAAAGAAGAGGATTTTTTTAAAGGCATCTGATGTAGTTTTTGAAGCTATGAGTAACAATGAGAATTTTTGCCGGACTTCTTTTCATTAGTTTGCATTTCAGTATTGTCATTTTCCATTTTGCCAGGAAGAGAAAAGACACAGCATAATCTTTTCAGCGCAGTGGGCTTCTAAGAAACTTAATCAGACCCTGACAGATGAACTCTGAATACCATAGCTTCAGAATATTAACAAAAGTCATAATCACTATGAATTATTTTTGCAAAGCACATATCACTAGAACCAAGATGTTTAAGTAGAAATTGTGAAACCTTAGAGACCACATTACTGTCATCTTCTTGGTCAATACTTAAACCAGGCAAAAAAAAAAAAAAAAAATTTCCTTTGAAATCTCATGAAGGAAAGCAATGAGGAGTCTTCTACCCTTGAAGCAGCAGGATGTACTCCGCCTGAACAAAGAAAAAACAGTCATGAAGAAAAAACATGCTGGCTAACTGCCGTTCTCTCGTTGGCAAGATGCCACCTTCAGTTGGAAAAGCATTTAACCAAAACACTCATTTACAAATGTCTTAATCTGCAATCCATTTTAATGCTGTATACATCTCTAACTTAAGTAGAGAATAACTTTTAAAAAGAAAATGTCATAAATTTCTCAGAATCAAAAGTAAAACACTATTACAAGAACATTTTTGTAGAAGAAAACAATACAAAGGCGCAGACATGGCTAAATATGGGGGAAAATGTTTAAACACAAACTTACAACTTGATTATAGATATGGAGACTCACACTTATGGAAAGCTGTCAAGTTACCCACGGAACTCTAGTTCTAAGTAGAGAATACAATCCTTTTCCTCTTATTTTACAACTCTGGTGAAGAAAGAATAGCAGGTTGGTGCAGCTAAACATGTCCTGGAAACACAAAGGCAGCTCAAAAGGAAGATTTAATTTAAGGGTCAGATTTTTTAATATACAAGAGCTAATGAACTACCTTGAAGGGAGACTTAATTATGACTTTCCCCAATAGTGGGTGGGAGGGGAGTAATCAAAGTAATTAATTTTTAGTGCTATTTTGGTACTCCTACTACTGAAAAATTTAGAAGTACAAATGCCATTCCATCTGCTGTGGTGGATACAAAGAGGCTTTTCTTCAAGCAAGAAAGCTTTATTATTAAAAAAGAAGAAGAAAAATTCTATGACCTTTTTAAAAGGATAAACAAATGATCACCCAAAAAGAAGTATAGAGAACCAATGTGTAATAAGTAAGTGCTCTGCTCTAGAACTTAGTCTGTTAAGTTGGTGAACAGAATAACTGACTGGCAGGGGAGAAAAGCTGGCTTGCACCCTCACAGCCCTTGCTGGCAGTGCCATCCGTTTGTCATCTTACAAGTGCTCTCTCTTATTGTTCCCAAATAGTATTAAACTCTCACCTTTAAAAACACTTCTGGAGAAAAATTAACAAAGATACACCTCTACAAAAACCCCACTACAATGCCCCACAGCTCTTAAAAAATATTAGTAAATATTATTTCCTACAGAATCCAGGTAATTTTATGTTAAAAGTATATGAGTGATAAGACTGTGGGTGGGGTTTCTTTCCCCCTTATTTCCACATTTTTGAATTTCCTAAGTTTAAGTGCATATTTTATAATCAGAAATAATATATGCTTTATCTTGTATAAACATCATCATAACAGTGAAGTAGGATATACAATGGTGATGAACAGTATGAGCTTTGGTATATTACTTGGACTCAAAAGATAGCTCCTGAAATTCAAATTACTTTCTGTCTCTAATTCTGGATTCCATCATGTATCTCATAAGATTGTGGTGAGGTTAACATAACATAACATATGCAAAAGTGTTTTTGCAAAGTGTTTGGCAAAGTGGGAGAACTTAGTAATATTAACTGATAGCTTTACTACTATAGTTATGGGCTTGTCACCCAAATATACCACCAAATTAGCAGTTTAGGGTTAGAGTTTTTGTTGGTCCACCTGGAGTTTACATTGTTTTCACGGAAAATTCTGTACTAAGGGGAATTTCAAAAACATGCTGGAAACAAACCCTGACCTTCTTTCGCCAACAACCAACTGTGAAACAGACTGAGTTGGCACCTGAATATTTCTTCTGCTCTCCCTTCTCTTATGCTACATCCCAAGCACTGACAAGATTATGTTCTCTGAGCACTCTAGAAAACCCATTACTGAGCAGGCTGGATGTGTTTACATGCAAAAATGTTCAGGCAGTTGTTATTTATAAAAATTGGCAAGTCCTGTATATTGGAACTTATTTAGGGCAACCAACAGGGGGAGGGGATTTCCTTAAGGAATGATGGGCATGTACTCATTTTCATAAAATTGTATGGACTTTAATATAACCTTCATTCTGATGACTACTAAGAAACTATAATCCAAAATTCTTATGGTAGTACCACCTTTCCAACTGGCAGGACCACTTCTGCAGTTCCTAAAGCACCCGACACCTATACCTTTAATGTATCACAAGGTGGAAAGTGGTTTCTGCTTATCCAACTAAAGGTTCTTTTCCTACAGAGAGCTATGAGACTATTTTACCATTTTGTCTAATTCAGTCTACATAGTAGCTTATTAAGAGGATATTCTCAGCCATAGTATCACAGTTTCATAATTAACATAAGTACTCAGATTACTTAAAACTCCACGAAAACTAAACAGGATTTCTCTCCCTGTAATCTTTCATCCTGGTTGGAGCTGTCATCATTTCTGGCCCCTACTAGGTCTCCTACCCCTCACACTTTCCTAATCCTTAACCCGCATCACTGCAGAATCCTGCTTAGGGCCCTTCAATGCTGCTTCATTTCCTATGGCCCCCAGTCCTTTGCTTCAGTGCGCCTGTAATCACTCCCCTGTAAAAATATAATGGGAATTATGGACCATAGTGTCTCCAAAAAAGGTGCACACAAACTTTGCATACACTCATAAGAATACCATTTACTTAATGCTCTTAAAATTCCAAACATAAGTAACAAAACTCAATCTTTAATTTCAAAAAGGAATTAAAAACTTCACCATGCAAGTCTATAAATATTTGCTGAAGGTCACAAGAAAAAAAAAAAAAAAAAGCTCATTTTACCTAAAAGGAAAAAAAATACATTAAAAGCATAGACAATATGTCCATTTTTCTTTGAGGAGTCTATGAACTTCCAAATGATAAACTTTTCCAGTCACTAAACATTTCATTTTATGGGAGCCTTCATCACTGAAGTATCTACGATAGTTATTCAGCTAAAGGTCTTGAAAATTCAATTCATCGGCCAGGCGTGGTGGCTCACGCCTGTAATCCCAGCACTTTGGGAGGCCAAGGCGGGCGGATCACAAGGTCAGGAGATCGAGACCATGGTGAAACCCCGTCTCTACTAAAAATACAAAAAATTAGCCGGGCGCGGTGGCGGGCACCTGTAGTCCCAGCTACTCAGGAGGCTGAGGCAGGAGAATGGCGTGAACCCGGGAGGCGGAGCTTGCAGTGAGCCGTGATCGCGCCACTGCACTCCAGCCTGGGCGACAGAGCAAGACTCTGTCTCAAAAAAAAAAAAAAAGAAAGAAAAGAAAATTCATCAGCATTTTGTGTATATTTTAGCATATACATGTGTATCTACACATACACGAGTATCTGCATTAAAGCTCTATCCTCAATCAGCCATTCAGAAAGCCAGAACTGCAAAAACATGCCAGAAACCAGAACCCCATCTTTTAGAAAAACACCAATCTGTGGCAAACCACCAAAAATGCCTAGTGAACAACTATCATGAAAGAGTGGCCAAATAGTCACATTTTTTTCAGACTATGGAAACTATAGAGACTTTGATGTAAAATACCTCCAATTTTAAAGCACTGTCAACCACATGATCACATCTACAGAAGTGATCCAGCCCACATCCACCAGTTTGCCTCCTGTAACATTATAGATCTTGCTTATCCATTTTGCAGACAGGTACTGGTGCCAACCTTGGGCCACACACTCTGTTACACGAGGATAAACAACAAGTCTCAGTCTATGTCCCTGAGGGGCTCAAAAGCCAGCAGAGGAGAAAAAAATCACATAGACATAACGCTGTGAGCACTGTGGTCTGCACAATGACAGAGGTAGGCAAAGGAACTCCTCACGCCTGGGGGAGTAAGGAGTCAGGGAAATCCTCCCTCTGGGGGTGAGATCTGATATGAGTCCCAGTAGGTCTGAGCCAAATGGAAAGGAAGACACAGAGGGGCCAGGCTGTAGCAGAGAAAACATGGAACGCAAAGGTGTAAGGCTAGGGAGATGAGCCTGGGAGGTATTCTGCTGAGTCCAAGACCCCATGAGGTACTGGGAAGCGGAACAGCTGAACCAACTGAAGTTCAGGGAACAGGGAGAGACTGAAGACAAACACATGTAGCAGATAAAACCATGACAATGGATCATACATCAGTGCACAGAACACAGCAAGTCTAGTAAATGCATTCAGAATTGTAATATTTTAGTAAAATGTTCTCTTTGCTAAAGAAATATTAAATGTAAAAATTATGAAAAAATAGGCTGGACGTGGTGGCTCACCTGAGCTCAGGAGTTCAAGACCAGCCTGGGCAACATGGCAAAACTCCATGTTTACCAAAAATACGAAAATTTAGCGGGGCATGGTGGCACACTCCTGTAGTCCCAGCTACTCGAGAGACTAAGGAGCGAGGATTGTTTGAACCCAAGAGGCAGAGGTTGTAGTGAGCTGAGATCACGCCACTGCACTCCAGCCCGGGTGACATACTGAGAACTTGTCTCAAAATAAATAAATAATAAAAAATATGAAAGTCACATACAAAGAAGAAAATTTTGGATTACCCATAATCCTACACTACTGCTATATATTTCTTTTCCATCTAGAACTCTCCAATGACATTCTTTTCCCCAATCTTTATTCTACTTATTTTTCCTTTGATCCTAGTTCTTGGCACATCTATTATAAGCCTCCTCAAATCTTTTGTGGAATGAAAATGGAGCATTAAAAAAACTAAGTTATGTCTCAGTTTTAAAAGCCAAATCCACCCTTCCACAAATACACAATATTAATGTCAATTGCTTCAGCCTTTTTACACCCTTTCCATCAGACAACCCACAACCTAGGAGGAGCTCAGTTGTGCACACAGTACAACCCTCCTTAGCTGCCTTACTTGACTAAAAACTGTAATAAAAAGTAAAGAGCTGTTTTGGGCATCAAAGGACATTGCCAAAAAAGTGAAAAGGAAACCTACAGAATGAAAAAAAAATCTGCACATCATATATCTGATAAGGGTCAAGAGTATGTAAAGAACTCTTACAACTCACCAACAAAAAAATAAATAACCCAATTAAATAACAAGCAAATGATTTCTTTTTTTTTTGGAGACGGAGTTTCACTCTTGTCGCCCAGGCTGGACTACAGTGGCGCGATGTGGACCCACGGCAACTTCCACCTCCTGGGTTTAAGCTATTCTTCTGCCTCAGCCTTCCGGGTAACTGGGACTAGTGGCACCTGCCACCACGCCCAACTAATTTTTTGTGTTTTTAGCAAAGATAGGTTTCACCATGTTGGCTGGGCTGATCTTGAACTCCTGACCTCAGGTGATCTGCCCACCTAGGCCTCCCCAAGTGCTGGGATTACAGGCGTGAGTCACTGCACCTGGCCAACAAGCAAAGGATTTCAGCAGTCATTTCTCTAAAGATATAAAAATGGCCAAAAACACATGAAAAGATGCTTAACATCAGTCATTAGGAGAATGCAAATAAAAACCATGAAATACCACCTCACATCCATCAGGACTTCTATAAACAGAAATAGAAACAATAAGTGTAGGCAAGGATGCAGAAAACTGGAACCCTTGTACATTGCTGGTGATTATGTAAAATAGCTCAGATGGTCATCATGTACAATAGTTCTGACACTGTGAAAAAGTTTGGTGGTTCCTCAAAAACTAAAGCACAGAAATTAATCTATGACCCAGCAATTACATTCTAGATTTATACTCAAAGAAAACAAGAACTCAAATCTTTGTACAAGAATGTTGGTATAGTTCTATTCATAACTAAACGGAAGAAACAATCCAAATGCCATCAATGGGAGAGTAAACAAATTGTGGTACATATATACAATGTAATATTATTCAGTCATAAAAGCAAATGAAGTTTGACAAATGCTACAACATGGATGGACCTTGAAGACAAAAATAAAAATTAAAAATAAAATGTAAATGAATAAATAATTTCAAGATGAAGTACTGATACATGCTACAAAGTAGATGAACCTTGGCTGGGCGCAGTGGCTCACGCCTGTATTCCCAGCACTTTGGGAGGCCAAGGTGGGGGGATCACAAAGTCAGGACTTCAAGACCAGCCTGGCCAATATAGTGAAACTACATCTCTACTAAAAATACAAAAAATACAAAAATTAGCCGGGCATGGTGGTGCATGCCTGTAGTCCCAGCTACTTAGGAGGCTGAGGCTGGAGAATCACTTGAACCCAGAAGGCGGAGCTTGTGATGAGCTGAGATCCCGCCACTGCACTCTAGCCTGGGCAACAGAGTGAGACTCTGTCTCAAAAAGCAACAACAACAACAACAACAACAAAGGGTGAGTGGGTAGATGAACCTTGAAAACATTATACTATATGAACAAAGTCAGACAAAAATGGTCATTAAATATGTTAAATTTTCAGAACAGGTAAATTTGTTCTGTTATTCCCTACTTTCTTTGCGCCAGCATCTGGCAGACTGGTGGCGGCCAGATGCTGGCGCAAAAGAAGTAGGGAATAACTGCTCAGAAAGTGCTAATGGCACAAAGGTAACTGCTAATGGATATGGAATTTCTTTCTGGAATGATGAACATGTTCTGGAATTAAGATAATGGTACTGGTCGCACACTATGTGATATACAAAACAAAACAAAACAAAAAATGGTGAGCAACTGTTCTTTTGGAGCTGCAATGCCATACGCTATGGAATGAACTCTCTCTCCCCAAAATGCACATGTTTAAACTCTAACTCCCAATGTGACTGAATCTGGAGAACAGAATTAAGGTCAGAAGTGTGGGCCCCTAATATGACAAAACTGTGGCTTGTAAGAAGAGGAAAAGAGAGCTATCCGCCACCAATGACAACAACATCCTTACCCCAGCCTCCACCTTGGCAGGCACCCTGATCTCAGACTTCCAGCCTCCGGAACTGTGAGAAAAGCATATTCTGTTGTTAAAGCACTTTGGGAGTGGTCTACAGTGTTCTGTTATAGCAGCCCAAGCTGACTAACACACCACAGAAAACAGCAAAACCAAAACCACTTGTCACATTCAATCTTTGGAATCACATGCAGATACGAGTTTTCTTTTTTAATTAAACACAATTTTTGCTACTCCTTTTCTGCTTGTTTGCCTTTCCCTAGAGGAGACAGCAACAGGAAAGCTGGAGCATCAATAGCCCTGCTGCATGTGTGCCTTGGTGCTCCCTGGAACTGAGAACACCCACACACTTGTGGTTGTCTCTCACGGACCCTGGGACCCTACCCTTCCAGACTGGCAGCTGCTCTATTTTGTCTCTTCTGCAGCCACAGACATACCTCACTGCCCACTGTTTTTACAGTCTGTTGTCAATTTTCCTTTTATATCCAGCCTGCTATTTCTACGCTGCCAACCAGGGTATGCAGGTACAGTTGCACTTGTGCCCTAACCACAATACAATGCAAGTACAACATCTGCCTGTTGATTCTTTCTAGCACTGCTTGTGCTCAAGTCGCTCTCCTTATTGACGAGTTTAATGAGCTCTGATTCTAGAAAAAGGGAGGCAGAAAAACCCAAACAACCTCTACCCCCCAAAAAAGAAAATGCTCTCAAGACAAAAGGAGATACATGGTGGAGATGAAAAAGAAACTGTTTCAAGTTACCACAAATACAGAATCAAAAGCCCAAAGACCAGGGGACACTGCTCAGCCAGCAAACCCAGAAAGAGTACTCTGACTAACGGATGCATATAAAAGGCCAGTTACTCGGCGTGAGTCAAGAAGCTCAAACAAGAAAAAAAAGAGAAGGGGAAGGCCAGGGAAAGGCAAACCCCGTGGAACCAAGTTTTCTTTGGGTCAAAACAAATTCCTCCCTGTGCCCACACCCGAGCACCTAGTTTCAGTGACAGGGCAGCAGAGACACCATATCACCTTTCTTCCTTGAAAGAAGAATCTTCAAATCTAAGATTTTTTAAGATTTGAAAAAAAATCTCAAGTGGTAGAGAAGCATACAATGTATTTTAGAATGCTTCAAAACACTGAAAACATTCTGATGTTCAAAGTACTACCATTTGTGCTACTCTGGACAAGTCAAAACCTTGCTACAGCTATTGTCAAAAGCGTGATCATAAAAAGTGCTTTGGCTGGGCGCGGTGGCTCACACCTGTAATCCCAGCACTTTGGGGAGACCAAGGTAGCAGGACTGCTTGAGCCCAGGGTTCAAAATTAGCCTAAACAACACAGCAAGACCTCATCTCTACAAAAAAAATGCTGAAAAATTGCCCTGGCATGGTAGCATGCGCCTGTGGTCCCAGCTATTTGGAAGGCTGGGGTGGGAGGATCACGTGAGCCCAGAAGGTTGAGGCTGAGGTGAGCTGAGATTGTGCCACTGCACTCCAGCCTGGGCAACAGAGCGAGACTCTGTCTCAAAAAAAAAAAAGAAAAAAAAAAATTTTTTTTTAATTAGCCAAATGTGGTGGTGCATACCTGCAGTCCCAGTTAGTCACGAGGCTGAGATAGAAAACCACTTGAGCCCAGAAGTTTGAGGCTGCAATGAGCTATGATCATGCCACATGCACTCTAGCCTGAGCAACAAAATGAGACCTGTCCCCACTCTAAAAATTTAAAAAAAAAAAAAAATTGTTGCGCTGATCAGTAAGCAAACTGATTAACTCTACTCCCCACAAATCCGCAGCAAGCTTCCCTTTCTTCTAGGTACCTCAGAATAGACCACACAATTCTATTGTGTACACGGTCTTCGAGAGCAAGAGCTCTGAGATCAGAAAGGCTGAATCTCAGCCCTGCACCTCAGATGCAGTTTTTTTTGGTTTTTGTTTGTTTGTTTGTTTGTTTGTTTTGAGACAGGGTCTCGCTCTGTCGCCCGGGCTGGAGTGCAGTGGCGAGATCTCGGCTCACTGCAAGCTCCGCCTCCCGGGTTCATGCCATTCTCCTGCCTCAGCCTCCCGAGTAGCTGGGACTACAGGCATCTGCCACCACGCCCAGCTAATTTTTTGTATTTTTAGTAGAGACAGGGTTTCACTGTGTTAGCCAGGATGCTATCGATCTCCTGACCTTGTGATTCGCCCGCCTCGGCCTCCCAAAGTGCTGGGATTACAGGTGTGCGCCACCGTGCCCAGCCTCAGATGCAGTTTTAAAGGAGCTCCTGCTGGCTGCAGATAAAATCATATGTATCAACAAATATAATAAAACCCAAACATTCCTGAATCCATAAGTCACTTAATTGTATTCATTTTTTGGAAGGCAGTGTATCAGCTATTTTCAATGTGCTAAGCAAAAGGAAAGAATCAAGCATGCATCCTGACTTTCCCTCACCAACTCAACCTGAAGTATACAAATAGTTGATATGGGAATATTTATCTTTTTTGTAGAAGTGAGGTCTCACTATGTTCCCCACTCTAGGCTCAAATTCTTGGCCTCAAGTGATCCTCCCACCTTGGCCTCCCCAAGTGCTGGGATGACAGGCATGAGACACCACACCGGGCAAGAAAGTTTCTCTTTACAAAATACTCCAGAAATGAATAAATAAGAAACAGTAATATTACACTATCACCTTTCGAAAAAACTAATGAATTAATGAATGTAGGCAATGGTCAGTGAATAACATCACAAAAGACAAGACAATCAGGCATACACGCATGTAAGGAAAAAGAAAGTTAGGACTTAGTTTTGTCAAAAGGTAATGACTTTTAAAAAACATTTTTCCCCCCAGAAAAATTACTGGGCGCAGTGGCTCAAGCCTGTAAACCTAGCACTTTGGGAGGCCAACATGGGCAGATTGCCTGAGCTCAGGAATTTGACGCCAGCCAGGGCAATGTGGTAAAACCCCATCTGTACCAAAATACAAAAAAATTAGGTAGGTGTGGTGATGCGCACCTGTAATCCCAGCAGCTGAGGTGGGAGAATCGCTTGAACCGGGGGGGGGCAGAGGTTGCAGTGAGCCAAGATCACACCAATGCACTCCCGCCTGGGCAACAGAGTGAGACTCCATTTCAAAAAAAAAAAAATTGGGCCAGGCGTGGTGGCTCACACCTGCAATCCCAGCACTTTGGGAGGCCAAGGCGGGTTGACTGCCTGACCTCAGGAGTTCAAGACCAGCCTGGGTAACACGGTGAAACCCCGTCTCTACTAAAATACAAAAACATTAGCCAGGTATGGTGGTGTGCACCTGTAATCCCAGCTACTTGGGAAGCTGAGGCAGGAGAATCGCTTGAACCAGGGAGGCGGAGGTTGCCGTCAGCGAAGATCGCACCATGCACTCCAGCCTGGGCGAAAGAGTGAGACTCTGTCTCAAAAAAAATTGCAACAGACGTAATGAACTGTTGGAGGGGCAGGGAGGTATGGTGTCAGTGGGTGTGCATCTTGCACTCCTTTTCTTATTTAAAATAAGAAAAAGGAAAGAAATAAGAAAAAAAAACTTGTTTTCTTTTTTTTTTTTTTTTTGAGACGGAGTCTGGCTCTGTCGCCCAGGCTGGAGTGCAGTGGCCGGATCTCAGCTCACTGCAAGCTCCGCCTCCCGGGTTTGCGCCATTCTCCTGCCTCAGCCTCCTGAGTAGCTGGGACTACAGGCGCCCGCCACCGCGCCCGGCTATTTTTTTGTATTTTTTAGTAGAGACGAGGTTTCACCGTGTTAGCCAGGATGGTCTCGATCTCCTGACCTCGTGATCCGCCCGTCTCGGCCTCCCAAAGTGCTGGGATTACAGGCTTGAGCCACCGCGCCCGGCCTATAAAAAACTTGTTTTCAAATAGAAAAACAAGTAAAAGAACTAGCAGTATACAAAAGAAAAAAAAATAACTAATTAATATAAAAGGGCAAAGTCGCACCTCATTTATAACCAAAAAATGTAAATTAAAATGACATCTATTTGTTTTAACTGCATTGTCCGGGGCTCACAACAATTCAATAACATGTATTACGAACATATAAAATGGCAAAACCAGCTGGACATGGTGGCTCACACACTTTGGGAGGCAAGGCTGACCCGACATTTGAGGCCAGGAGCCCAAGACCAGCCCAAGACGGCGAAACCCCATCTCTACTAAAAATATGAAAAATTAACCGGGGGTGGTAGCACATGCCTGTAATCCAAGCTACTTGGGAGGTTGAGGCATGAAAATCACTTGAACCCAGGAGGCGGAGGTTACACTGAGCTGAGATCGCACCACTGCACTCCAGCCTGGATGACAGGAAGACCCTGTCTTGAAAAATAAACTGGCAAATCCTTCCCGGAGATTACTTGGGCAACATGTTTCAAAACACATTTTTTTATTTTTTCAAGACAGAGTCTTGCTCTGTTGCCCAGGCTGGAGTGCAGTGGCACAATCTCAGCTCACTGTAACCTCTGCCTCCCAGGTTCAAGCAATTCTGTCTCAGCCTCCTGAGTAGCTGGGACTACAGGTGTGCAACATCACACCCAGCCAATTTTTGTATTTTTGGTAGAGATGGGGTTTCACCATGTTGGGCCAGGCTGGTCTCAAACTCCTGACCTCATGCGATCCACCCACCTCGGCCTCCCAAAGTGCTGGGATTACAGGCGTTAGCCACCATGCCCAGCCCAAAACATTTTTTAAATGCCTGCTGACATAGTAATTGGAAATCTAGAAGTTTATGTTCTAAAAAATGAATGCTCACAGGTGTACATCACATACAACAACAAAAGAAAAACCTCTAAACATAAATGTCCAATAGTGAGAAACTGATTAAATAAATTGCTCAAATGTAGTGAAATTTCATTAATCATTCTTACAAAGAACATGTAGGCAAACAGGAAATATGCTTAGAATATATTCTTAAGCATTTAAAAGCTCACAATAAAATGGTATGGTGGGTATGTCAATTTTCTAACAAAGAAACAATTTATGAGCTGGGTGCAGTGGCTCCTGCCTGGAATCCCAGCACTCTGGGAGGCTGAGGTGGGAAGACCACTTGAGCCCAGGAGTTCGAGACCAGCCTGCGCACCACAGGGGATCCCACTTCTATTTTTAAAAAATAAAAAACTTACAAAGGAGCCTAGAAGGATTCACACCAAAATATTATCAAAGTCCTAGATACTGAAAGTCAAGTATTTTTTCTGTTTTATACTCTTCTGTAAATTTTTATTTAACTGCAAAAGACCTGAATTAATCTAACAACTGGAAAAATAAAACATCACACACATGCCACTAGCTAAACTGACTACAAGGATTTTAATAATACTAACTCTATTGAAAACTAGTTTCAGATCCTGGGCAATTCATTTAAGCTCTCTGGACCTGTTTCTTAACAGAAAAAAATCAGAAGCTGAACTAGGTAAGTGGTTTTCAAACTGTGAAATCATACATGTAAAGTGCTTTAGTACAAGAGCTGGCACAGAGTGAACACTAATGCACACTAACACTGTAGTACTAACACACTAATACTACTAACCAAGGACTCGCTACAGTGATAAACAGAACTTGCAGGCAAGCACGAGAATTCTGGGCCCATGACTCATTTCAACCTTTCAACCACTTGCCTTTTATGCTTCAAATACTGGACTCTGGATACAATTTCAAGTAAAGAAAAGGTTCCACTGTTTTAAAATGACTTGACTAGTTAATCCCTAAAGTCACTTATAACATAATATCAAGCTAAATATTACACACCTGTATTCTCATTCCTTTGGCAAGTCCAGATATACCCTCAATGAACAAATATTCATGTTGAACAAACAATAAAAATCTGGATAAGTTGTATTTGACATGATTCTAATATAATGCATAATAAATTTTTGTTAATTCTGAGATTCTATGATAGTTTTCCTCCTAACCCTCTTTCAAAGTATAGGTACTGGTCACTAAAAATTTTCTGTAGTTACTCCCTGTTTGGTATTATGAAACTCCCAGCCTTTTTATAGAAAGCAAAAAGGTGTACACTAAACAAAAAGACATCTTTAGGTAATCTTTTTTTTTTTTTTAAGACGGAGTTTCACTCTGTTGCCCAGGCTGGAGTGGAATGGCGTGATCTTGGCTCACTGCAACCTCCGCCTCCTGGGTTCAAGTGATTCTCCTGCCTCAGCCTCCCAAGTAGCTGGGATTACAGGCGCCCGCCATGACGCCCAGCTAATTTTTGTATTTTTAGTAGAGACTCAGCCTCCCAAAATGCTGGAATTACAGGTGAGAGCCACCATGCCTAGCCGTCTTTAGGAAATCTTAAAATTGTGCCTTTTAACTTGAAGAAAATACCTCTCAAATTACTGTGCATTAAGGACTGGGAAATAGCATTAACTTCGGTAGTATATTCACTACTCAATCAAGACACTCTCAAGGCCGCTTATAAAGCCTGGTATCTACTCACTTATACTACTTTCCCTCCAACCTAAGTAAGCACTTCAACAGCAAACTAGTACTAACAATTCTAAAAACCAAGAAGCCCACCAGATAAACTATGTTCCTGACTTCTAACTCTGACAATATTTTTTCCATGACTTTATTTTAATTTTACAAATTAGAGCAAAGATTAACAGTTTATCTGCTGTTTCCATGACCATCTGTCTAATCAGGAATTCCTACTGTTCTAATTAGAAAAGGTTAATAAGGTTAAAAATAAGAAACTAACGCAAGGACTCAAGAGATACAAGGATAGGACAAAGTTATTCTAACCTTTGGGTTAGCCTCTTCTCACTCCAGGATCAGTTATATCCATGTGGAGACAAGTGTGGCCTAGGGGAGACTCTAGTTCCAGCCCACTGGCCATACTTACTAGGTTCTATGACCTTAGGCAAGCTATTCTAACCCTCAAGACCTGTTTATCTAATTTGCAAAAAGGGGATAACAATATCTAGTGTACACGACAGTTATGAGGCTTAAATGAGAATGAATAGGAATGTCATAAACATTTGTTCCCTCTCCCACTCCTTTATGCCTGAAAATCAGGCTCTCATTTGATTCTTTTTTTCCCTGAGGGGAGGAAGAGTAGCCGAAACAACTCCCAGTGTTAATGTTCATCCCTTCCAGCAGTTCTCAAAGTGTAGTTCACAAACCTTCAGAAGTCCCCAAGATCAAACCCATTTCCATAATGATTCAAGACATTATTTGCCTCTTTCTGTGTCAACATTTGCACTGACAAAGTAAAAGGAATGGTGGATTAAGCTGCTGGCATCTTAGCACAAATCAATGTGGTGGCCCCAAGCTGTACTAGCAGTCCTTGCATTTAACTTTCAGTTAAAAAGTTGCCAGGTTCATATAAGGATATTCTTGATGAAACAATGAAAAAATTAATTTCATTAACTCTCAGTGTTGAGTTGACAGTGTTTTCATACTCTATGTGCTAAAATGGGAAGCATTCCTGCTACCAACCAAAGTAAAATGCATGTCTCCAGGAAAAACACTTGTGCAATCATTTTATTTGCTTTTTCCAGAGAATGCTGTTTTTAGTTTATTAACAGACAACCCTTGGTTATTCAAATTTGGGAACCTGACAGACATTTTTCTCAAAAGTGTATGAAATGAGCTTGTTGCTTTAAAGAAAATATACAAGAACACAGTTTGGGTTTGAATATTTTCTTCATATATTTCAACAAAAATAACATATCACAACAGAGTGAAGACCGAAGCATATATGAGAATCTGGCTTTAATTAAGCCAGACATTAAAAAAATTTGCAAAAATGTCCAACAATGTCATTCTTCTCATTAGTTTTAAAAAGTATCCCTTTCTGTTGTTGTTGAGACAGGATCACATTGTCATCCAGGCTGGAGTGCAGTCACTGCAGCCTCAACCTCCCAGGCTCAGGTGATCCTTCCACCTCAGCCTCACAAGTAGCTGGAACTACAGGTGTGCACCACCACTCCCGGCTAATTTTTGTATTTTTTCAGTAGAGACGGGGTTTCACCATGTTGCCCAGGCTGGTCTCAAACTCCTGAACTCAAGCAATCCACCCACCTCAGCCTCATAAAGTGCTGGGATTACAGGCATGAGCCACCATGCCAAGCCAAAAGCATACATTTTTATTTTAAAATATGCTCTAAGTTTTGGGGGGTTTTTTGTTTGTTTTGTGTTTTGATATAGAGTCTCGCTCTGTCACCCAGGCTGGAGTGCAGTGGATGATCTCAACTCACTGCAACTGCTGCCTCCTGGATATAAGCGATTCTCCTACTTCAGTCTCCAAAGGAGCTGGGATTGCAGGCGCATGCCACTTGCCCAGCTAATTTTTGTATTTTTAATAGAGGCAGGGTTTCACCATGTTGGCCACGCTGGTCTCGAACTCCTGACCTAAGGTGATCCACCCACCTCAGCCTCCCAAAGTGCTGGGATGACAGGCGTGAGCCACCACACCCAGCCTAAAATTATGCTACTTGTTAACATACAATAAATTTATTATTTTAAGTGTACTGACAGCTACACGTTTTTAATTTCTGGCAAAGCAAGTACCAATTGATATAAACTGCATTACAAGGCTCTTTGGGCTCCTAAATAACTTTCTAGAGTCTGTCCTAAGAGCAAAATGTTTAAGAATCAGTGTTTATACCGTTACTAAATTCCTTAATACAGGCTATTTGGATAAACAGAAATGTCACTCAGTATTCATTTTATGTTCTGTCACATACTTAAGAGCAAATAACCTCATTACCCCTACTTTTTGTTTAATCTCCAACTGTCAATATTCTAGCTTAATTAACCTTTTTTGAAACACGCTTCTCATCATCCCTTTTGAGAATATGAGTAAGGTACCAATTCTCCAGAAAACTCTTGCACACTGCAGAATTCATGCGAGTTCTGAGTCCAAGGACTCTGTCCTTTGGTCTATTCCACTAGACACTGGTATGAAATCCTGGTACTAGACAGCAGTGAGGTATCAGTATTGTACATGTCCAGTTTTTAACCACTGTATTCCAAAAAATACATTGTCACAAATCAAATGACAAGCCAAACTATAAAACATAACTTACATGAATGAGTAAAATTCATGTTTTAAAACAAAACCCAAGCAATATTTTCAAGTAAAACAAGAGTCACATCTCAGCTAAAATAAAAACAAATCCAAAAGGGTGAAAATTAAACCTACTGCATCTTTTAAACTGCTTAATTCACTCGATATTTCAAAATTAATTTGGAAATCACAGCTAAGAAAAACATATGTTCACAGTATCATCCTGTACATATCTAATTTCTGTGAAAATGTAACACACTATTTTTAAATTCTACACATGCTAATCAAGGAATCACAATTTTTCATCACTGCAAACGTCCTTTTCAATATGGTCTGAGTTATAATCAAAGTGGAATAATCTACTACTATATGTTCGTTTCTAAGAATAGAAGGGTTTAAGTATACAGCCCTCCATTTATGGTTTTGTGAATTTTTAAATTTTTAAATTTGTGAATTTTAAAAATTACCATCCTCTTTGTTCCTTCTACATTCTTGAAAGATTAGTTAAGAAACATATTAGTGATTAACAATTTTTAGTTTTTATTTTCAACATCCACTCCTAAATTTAGTGCACTTGGTGGGAGGGATGGGGGAGAATATAAGTCCCTTTAAAAATTTTTTTTCTAATTATTTTTCCGGTTAAAGGAAACTAAATATGGCCTGAGAAGGACTCCGTACTTCAATATTTAAGCCCTTCTGGAGGAATCATAAGCTAACAGGTAGACAAGATTGAAAAACCGAACTAGGGGTATGTGCCTGTAAACATAGCTGAGTCCTGGCAAATCCCAGCAGCCGCACTTTAACCATTCATACACTGCTGAGTGTTCAAACTGTGTTCGGCTAAGGCAAATGCTTACCTGTAACCAACCTGGCTGTTTATGTACCTCACTTCCGAGTTCTGGACATCACTTCCCTTTTTTTTTTTTGGTCAATAAATATTTTTCCACCACATGGCTGCACTGCAGTGTCTGAATCTCCCATGATTCTTGGGGCTGCCCGATTCGCGAGTTGTTCACCGCTCTATTAAACTCCTTTAAATTTAATTCAGCTGAAGTTTTTCTCTTAACATTCCAAATAATAAAATGGTCTTTCTACCAATATACTTCATTAAATCTTCACATAGTTACATTTTCTCTTCAGTTGCATTGTCTATAGGTTGATTTTGCTATATATTTAAGGCAAATAAAGCAACATCTATACTTTTAAAAAGTCAGTGACACATACACACATTCTGTTTCTCCCACAATCACGCAAACACCCACGCATATCCCTAACAAGGTACAAGAACAAACCTTGGAAGATTCATATTTTGCTCAGCACCTCTCACCTTAATTCCTCTAACACAAAAATTTTACCAGCTTAATCATTTGGAAGAGGAGAAGAGGAACTACATCTTCAAAATGGACATAATTTATGTAAAACAACATATAGAGAAAACTTATCCATAAAATTTCTTCGTGTTTTTCAGTTTAAAAACACATCAATAATTACCTTGAGAATAAGTTAAAGTACACATTTCCAGAAACAGCAACCAGTAAGCTCATTTCCACAGTACTCAAAATCAAGAGGCAAACTAAATGCATCTTGTAAGATGACCCAAAAAAATAAAATAAAATCAGTAATAATTTAGCCATTTAGTTTAAAAGTTATAGTTATAAAGCTAATTTTGCATTCAAGTGACAAAACCCTACCTACCATCAAAAACCAAAATGTGGCAAATACCTTCACATACAGCTTTTCCTTTTTTTAACCCATTTATGTCGAAGGTTGCAAAAAATTTTTTGTGAAAAGTCAGACCTTGGCAACCACCTGGAGCAGGATATAAATAACTCCCACAAGCTTAGTGTTCCAATAATGGAACACTAGGCATAAATGGGTTAATGAGACAAAGTCTTGCTCTGTTGCCCTGGCTGGAACAGCGGTGTGACCATAGCTCACTGTTGCCTTGAACTTTCAGGCCCATGCAATCCCTCTGCCTCAGCCTCCCAAGTAGGTGGGACTACAGGCAGGTACTGCCACACTTGGCTAGTTTTTAAATTTTTTTTGAAGAGACAAGGTCTTGCTATGTTGTACAGGCTCATCTCGAACTCCTGACCCCAAGTCATCTTCCCACCTCAGCCTCCCAAAGCACTGGGATTACAGATATGAGTCACTACACTTGGCCCTTACACAGTTCTTAAAAGTGAATTCCAGATAAACAGATATACACATGCACAGCAATAACAGTCTGCACACGAAGACCACTCAATGGGGAAATTACAGCCTCTTCAACAAATGGTACTAAGACAACTGGGTAACCACATGCAAAAAAATGAGGTTGGACTCCTCCCTCCTCATACCTTATACAAAAATAAACTTAAAATCGACAAATAGCCTTTCCGGCAGTGACGACCTACCCACACAAGAACGTGCCTCTCGCAAAGGATCTCCTTCATCCCTCCCCAGAAGAGGAGAAGAGGAAACACAAGAAGAAACGCCTGGTGCAGAGGCCCAATTCCTACTTCATGGATGTGAAATGCCCAGGATGCTATAAAGTCACCACAGTCTTTAGCCATGCGCAAACGGTAGTTTTGTGTGTTGGCGGCTCCACTGTCCTCTGCCAGCCTACAGGAGGAAAAGCAAGGCTTACAGAAGGATGTTCCTTTAGGAGGAAGCAGCACTAAAAGCACTCTGAATCAACATGAGTGGGAAACCATCTCAATAAACACATTTTTGATTTAAAAAAAAAAATAGACAAATAACCTACATGTAAGAGCTGAAATCATAAAACTCTTAGAAGATAACATACAGGTAAATCTTCATGACCTTGGGTATGACAACAGATTCTTAGATGTAACACCAAAAAAGCATGTGCAACAAAAGAAAAAACTGTACACTGAACTTCACCAAAATTAAAAACTTTTCTGCATCAAATGACATTATCAGGAAAACGAAAAGACAACCTGCAGAATGGAAGAAAATGTTAACAAATCTGATAGGGGTCTAGTACCTGGAATATATAACACACAACAACAACAAAAATAAGCTAATTGATTTTAAAATGAGCGAAAGACTTTAATAGAATCTGTCAAATAAAATATACAAATGGTCAACAAGAATATGAAAAGATGCTCAACATCATTATTCATAAGGAGAATGCAAATAAAAATGAGGCACAACTTCACACCCACAAGGATGGCTAATGATAAAAAGTTAAAAACAACAATAACAAGTACTGGAAAAGATGTGGAGAAACTGAAATCCTTGTACACTGCTGGTGGGAATATAAAATGGTACCTTTGCTGTGGAAAACTGGAGATATCTCAAAAAGTTAAACACAGAATTACCATACAACCCAGCAATTCCATTCATAGGAAGACATCCAAAAGAAGTGAAAACTAGTACTTCAAATTATATGTACAACCATGATCACAGCAGCATTATCCACAATAGCCAAAAAGTGAAAACAACCCAAATGTCTACCAATAGATGAATGGATAAACAAATCCTGGTGTATAGATACAATGAAATATTATGTAGCCATAAAAAGGAGTGGAATGTTGGGCCAGGCACAGTGTCTCAAGGCTGTAATCCCAGGACTCCGGGAGGCCAAGGCGGGCAGATCACTTGAGGTCAGGAGTTGGAGACCAGCCTGGCCAACATGTTGTGAAATCCCATCTCTACTAAAAACCCACAAACTAGCCGAGCATAGGAGCATGTGCCTGGGGTCCTAGCTACTCAGGAGGCTGAAGCGGGAGAATCGTTTGAACCCAGGAGGCAGAGGCGGAGGCTGCAGTGCGACAAGATCGTGACACGGCACTTCAGCCTGGGCAACAGAGGGAGTCTTGAATGTTGATCCATGCTGCAATATGGATGAACCTCAGAAACATCATGCAAAGTGAAAGAAGCCAGACACAAAAGGTCATGTTTTATATAACTGCATTTACATGAAATACCTAGAAGAAGTAAATCAACAGAGACAAAAATCCATATTGGCTCACAGGAGTTGGGGCAGGGGGAAATGGGGAGCAGCTGCTTAATGGGTAGAGTTTCCTACTAGGGTGACAAAACATCTTGGAACTAGACAGAAGTGGTGGCTGCACAGCATTGCAAATGTATTAAATGCCACTGAAATGTTCACTTGTAAAATGGTGAATTTCATGTTATGTAAATATAACTTCAATGACAAAAAGAAAAAGTTTGCACAGATGTCTTATTAGCTAGTCTATACATCTCCACTTCAGCCAAGGAACGCTCTCCACAGCTCCAAGGTCCCCACTAAAACTCTAAAGCCTCCCTGGCTCACAGCCTGGGTGCAGTTGGAGATAAAACACAGGATCAAAAATGTCCAGCCAGACACGGTGGCTCATGCTTGTAATCCCAGTACTCTGGGAGGCCGAGGTGAGTGGACCACTTGAGGCCAGGAGTTGGAGACGAGCCTGGCCAACATGGTGAAATCCTGTCTCTACTAAAAATACAAAAGTCAGCTGGGCATGGTGGCACCTGCTGTAGTCCCAGCTACTTGGGTGGCTGAGGCACATGAACTTAGGAGGTGGAGGCTGCAATGAGCCAAGATGGCACCACCGCACTCCAGCCTGGGCAACAGAGTGAGACTCCATCCAAAAAAAAAGTCCTACAAAAAGAAACAGTAAGAACATACATTTACATAAATATTGAAATTTTATGCTAGAGAAAAAAATGCTACAGAAAAGTATACACTAAAACTTCCTTAACAAAATTCAAAAACAAATGAAGGTAAAGCCTTCTGCAAACCCAAGCAGTGGCAAATATTCACGTCTGCATTACCTTCACCAATGTTAGAAAATAGCAAGCAACATATGACTTCCTCCTAAATTTCAAACTTCCAGCTACAAAGGAGAACCACATAGAATCTTTCTAAAAACACCTACCCATATTCCGTGTTTGAGACACTGTAGGCAGTCTATTACTTTTGCAAGGGCTGACTCTTAATGCAAATAAAATTATAATACTTGCACTGTTAAGAATGTTGAAAACAAAAACGTCTTTCTTCTCAGCTACTTGCTACATACTTTACTCAGCACCAAAGTGTACCAGATGCTACATGCTAACACAGAACATAAAGGAATAGTGTTTCTTGCCTTTTAGAGTGATTATTTTAAGAAGAACATAGTGGAAATAATACATTAATTTCCAAAAAGATAAGGTACTACATATTCAACACTATAGGAATAATTTGAGGACATGACACTCACATCTTTCCTGTAGTGGACCCAAGCTGACTGGGTGAAAAACTTCAGCTAAAGAGGCATTCTTCCAGATATGAAAGACCAACTCAAGTATGCTCAGGAAAAATAGATTTTTGGAAGGATTCAAACTCTCTCTCCTTAAAAACACTTTGGTCAGACTATTCGTGTGGGCGGGGGGGCGGTGGAGTCTCGCACTGTCGGCAATGGCGCTATCTCGGCTCACTGCAACCTCCACCTCCAGGGTTCAAGCAATTCTCCTGCCTCAGCCTCCCAAGTAGCTGGGATTACAGGTCCCCACCACCATACCCAGCTAATTTTCTTTTTTTTCTTTTTTTTTGGTATTTTTAGTAGAGACGGGATTTCACTATGGTGGCCAGGCTGGTCTCGAACTCCAGACCTCATGATCTGTCCGCCTCGGCCTCCCAAAGTGCTGGGATTACAGGCATGAGCCACCGTGCCCAGCCAACTATTCTCTTTCTTTCCTTTCTTTCCTTTTCTTTTCCTTTTTTTTTTTTTCTGAGATGGAGTGTCGCCCTGTTGCCCAGGCTGGAGCGCAGTGGTGCAATCTCAGCTCACTGCAACCTCCGCCTCCCAGGTTCAAGCAATTCTCTGCCTCCCTAAGTACTGGGATTACAGGCGTGAGCCACCACGCCCGGCCTGGCCAGACTATTCTTAACAGAAAATCTAGCTAATGAATGTGCAATACAAATAAGCAAAGTTGGTAGGCCCATAGAATGCTAAGGAATGTTACCATTTTAGTGACTGTGTCCATGAGGCACTATGCCTGGCACTGTCAATATCTGCTACCATCCCAGCACTTTGGGAGCCAAGGTGGGCAGATCACCTGAGGTCAGGAGTTTCAGACCAGGCTGGCCAATGTGGCGAAAACCCGTCTTTACTAAAAATACAAAAATTAGCCGGATGTGGTGGTGCACACCTGTAATCCCAGCTTCTTGGGAAGCTGAGGCAGGAGAACTGCTTGAGCCCGGGAGGCGGAGGTTGCAGTGAGCCGAGATCACACCACTGCACTCCAGCCTGGGTAGCAGGGCAAGACTGTCTCAAAAAAATAAAATGAAAATAAAAAAAATCTGTTACCATTAATACTCAATAGTCCTATCTTTCCTATTGTAAAATCCACCATGTTAATTGCAGAAGGTACATTAGGAAGTCAACTGGAGCCATTCTTCATTAACAATCACTTAAGAGGCAGTTTCATTCAAGCAAGCTTTTATAAATCCCAACTGTATTCTCCCCCAAAAAGGCAGCAGTCAACACCCTTACACATACTAACCTAATAATCAAGTGATCTAAGCCATCACACAAGTCAAAAAAAAAAAAAACAATTAACAAAACAGAATCAAAGAAAGCATTTTACCTCACCACTAAAGAGCATCTTTGAAACTAGTGACTATGCTTTTGGAGAATGGGTGTTAAAATAGCTAGGCTTACAATTATATAAAACACATTTCTCCAGCTCTTTAACAAGGTGTCACAAGAGATTATTACATGCCTTTGTGAAATCAAGAACTAGTGTGTATGGCTAAGGAACTCTGTTGATCCCTCTGTAAATGCCATGCAGTCCACATGAAGCAACCAAGAGAGAAATGTCAAGACAAGTTCGTATGCCATCCTAAAGAGGAACTAAGACTAGAAACCAAGTCTTCTGACAAACTCTATTTTTTTAAAATGATGTCCATTATTTAATGGCATAATTTTCCCCTAGTTTCTCAAGGCAAAAAAATTTAAAAAAAGATCAACTGGATACAGTGGCTCACACCTGTAATCTGAGCACTTTAGGAGGCTGAAGCAGGAGGATCACTTGAGGCCAGGAGTTCAAGACGAACCTGGGCAACATAGCGAGAACTCATCTCTACAAAAAGTTAAAAAGTTAGTCAGGCACAGTAGCACATACCTGCAGTCGCAGCTACCTGGGATACTGATGCAGGGGGATCACCTGAGCCTAAGAGGTCAAGGGTGCAGTGAGCCTAGATCGCACCACTGTACTCCAGCCTGAACAAGAGAAGACCCTGTCTCTTAAAAACAGTAACAAAAAAAGTCTTGGTGTATGTGCTTGGCTGAGAACCCAACAGGGCGAAGCTACCATCTGTGGGACTATGACTGAAGGCCTCTAAGTCAGAATCCCATCCAGGCGGAAAAACAGGGCAATGCCGCAGGGCCTTGGATAGCCTCGGCTACTGGTACCCTGCTGCCGGCGGGACACTCTGCCCTACCACGCATGGGGACACGGGTCTGGTGCGGAAAGCCCCTCTTCCTGGGAAACAAAGTGTGGCAGTAAAGGTGGCCACCCCCTCTCCTGTCACACAACACACGTTCATGGGGAAACCTGGCACTAAACCTTTCACAGATGACCTGCTTCTGGGTCAAGGTTTCATAGGTAGCAGGGCAGCTGCCTCGGTGCAATCTACTGAAAGTCAGCCCTTGACACAAGAGTTTGTTAACAAGCAAAAAACAAAAATAAAAATAACTAAAATAATTTTTTAAAAAAATTAAAGAAAGAAAAAATCATTTTTAAAAAGTCATCCTTGACTTTCCTCTTAATTCACACCCTATCATTAAATCCAATCAGTTCTACATTCAAAATAGGTCCTTAATCTGACTACCTCATCTCCTCATACTAAGACCACCTGGTCAAGCCACATTACAACCCACCAACTAGACTATTCCAACAGCATGCTCTCTAGTCTCCTAGCTTTCACTCTTGCCACTCTATAATCCATTCCCCATATGGTGGTCAGAGTGACTTTTTAAAATTTGAAACAAAGCTGCAGAAAGGCATAGTACAAAGAACTTTTTCATACTGCTTTGAAGTACATTATCTTCTCCATTACTTACAGTAATCCTGAGAAATAACTATAATAAGTTTACTTTCTCTTTTTTCATGGATAGACAAGGCTCAGAGAAGTGCACTGATTTGCCCAACATTAAACAGCGAGTAATTGGCAAGATCATGACTGGCCTTGTAAGTACTATCAATTATGCCATTCAAGTCCCTCTGCATGTATGCCACTTATTAGTCACCCTCATAAGTCCTAACATCCTTTCAATGCCCAGAATTACAGGAATGTTTCAAAAGAACAGCTAGAGGTACGGAAACACTATGATTTTCAACCCTATCTACAAATTTCTCTCCTGCTAAAAGCATAATTCATGCTCTGACTACAGGTCTACCACATGGCAAATGTTTTTGTAAAGAATTCAAGGTGGCCGGGCACAATGGCTCATGCCTGTAATCCCAGCACTTTGGGAGGTGGAGACGGGTGGATCACCTGAGGTCAGGAGTTCAAGCCCAGCCTGACCAACATAGTGAAACCTGGTCTCTACTAAAAATACAAAAAATTACCCGGGTGTGGTGGTGGGCACCTGTAATCCCAGCTACTCAGGAGGCTGAGGCAGGAAAATTACTTGAACCCAGGAGGCGGAGGTTGCAAAGAGCTGAGATCATGCCACTGCACTCCAACCAACCTGGGCGACAAGAGCAAAACTCCGTACCAAAAAAAAAGTTCAAGGTATAAGCAAAAGACCCCCAATAATGAGCAGTTTAGCAGCATATTCCATAAGGCAGCAAGCTACAGCATGCCAGCTGTATTTGTTAGGACACATGAGCTAAAAATGGCCTTTACATTTTTGTTTTAATGACTGGGGGGAAAAAATCAATGGAATATTTCATGACACCTGAAAATTCTTAGTTAATTCAAACTTCTGTGTCCATAACTGAAGTTTGATTAGAACACAACCATGCTCATTTGTTTATCTATGGTCCATGGCTGCTTCCACACTACAATGGCAGAGTTAAGCAGTTGCAATAGAGGTCACATGGCCTGAAAAGTCTAAATTATGTATCTGGTCCTTTACAGAAGAAGTTTGCTAACCACTGCCAATCTCTTGGTTTTGTACCCCTCGCCAGCATCCTGACGTTCTCCTCCCTGCCAAGTCCAGATGAAGCTTCCCCTAGCATCTGATACTTCTCCCACCACTTCACACCGCATTTTGAGATGTATTAATTGCTACACATCTGACTCCACAGCCAGATAACAAAATAACAAGATGCTGAAGGGTGAGGCCCACATGCCCTGGTTTATTACTACATCCCCAGGGCCTAGCAATGCCCATTTATAGTAGGTGCCCAACACTGGCTGAATGAATGAAAGAACACAAGATACTTAACACAGATTAGCTGATCTAAACAACTCTAAAATTTATAGGATTTTTTTTTTTTGAGACAGAGTCTCACTCTGTCACCCAGACTGGAGTGTAGTGGCTGATCCCGGCTCACTGCAAGCTCCGCCTCCCGGGTTCATGCCAATTTCCTGCCTCAGCCTCCCGAGTAGCTGGGACTACAGGCACCGACCATCATAGCCGGCTAATTTTTGTATTTTTAGTAAAGACAGGGTTTCAACACGTTTTCCAGGCTGGTCTCAAACTCCTGACCTCAAGTGATCGGCCCGCCTTGGCCTCCCAAAGTGCTGGGATTACAGGCGTGAGCCACAGTGCCCAGCCTATAGAAGTTTCTTCTAGAAGATAGCAGAGATACAGATTATCAGACTTCCAGGGGAGACATACAAATGACTCTATCACTGGGCTCATTCCAATCAAAATCCCCAACTACATCCAAACTGGATCAGGGCTGGAGGATAGATTACAGAGTGGAAGGAGTGGTAAATCAATATGCAGCCCAATGTATTTTTTAAAGCACTTTTTAAAGGCCAGGGGTGGTGGCTCACACCTGTAATCCCAGCACTTTGGGAAGCCGAGGTGGGTGGATCACCTGAAGTCAAGAGTTTGAGACCAGCCTGGCGATCATGGTGAAACCCTGTCTCTACTAAAAATACAAAAAATCAGCCACATGTGGTGACAGGCGCCTGTAATCCCAGCTACTCATGAGGCTGAGGCAGGAGAATCACTTGAACCCAGGAGGTGGAGGTTGCAGTGAGCTGAGATCACACCACTGTACTCCAGCCTCGGTGACAGAGCAAGGCTCTGTCTCAAAAAAAAAAAAAAAAATTTAATAGAAACTTTGCCAGGTGCAGTCACATGTGCCTGTAATCTCAGACACTCAGGAGGCTGATGTGGGAGGATCACTGAGGCCTGGAGTTCAAGGCCAGCCTGCGCAACACAGCAAAACCCCATCTCCTAAAAAATAAAAATAGGCCGGGAGCGGTGGCTCACGCCTGTGATCCCAGCACTTTGGGAGACCGAGGTGGGTGGATCACGAGGTCAGGAGATCGAGACCATCCTGGCTAACCCAGTGAAACCCCGTCTCTACTGAAAATACAAAAAATTAGCCGGGCGCAGTAGCGGGCGCCTGTAGTTCCAGCTACTCGGGAGGCTGAGGCAGGAGAATGGCGTGAACCCGGGAGGCAGAGCTTGCAGTGAGCCGAGATCATGCCACTGCACTCCAGCCTGGGCTACAGAGCAATACTCAGTCTCAAAAAAAAAATAAAAATAAAAAACTAAAACTAAGTATTTTTAATTAAGTACATAGAATAGGAACTGCGAGTTCCAGTCTCAGATATGAGAAAAGAGTTTACATATTACTGATCTATAGGACCAGTTTTAACCACCTCCCCCAAATTTTTTTCTCCCACATTGCCTGAATCTTTATATATTTCACCATGTCACACTGCCTATTAGTCATCTAATTTATTCCCTCACCTTAAAAAAAAGCTCTTTTCTGAAATACAAATAGATCTGAAAAATGAAAGAAGATAACAAACTCTCATGTACTAATGTGGATGGATAAGGTAGTTTTAAGGGGAAGAGAACAGTAGGTATTACAAGAAGATGAAGACATCAAGGACTGAGACAGAACTAGATAAGATTCTGAAACAGAAAGAGCAGGGAAAACTAAGAATGCTGGGAAACAAATACAAAAATTAGCCCGGCATGGTGGTGGACACATGGAATCTCAGCTACTCAGGAGACTGAGGTGGGGAAAATCGCTTGAACCTGGGAGGTGGAGGCTGCAGTGAGCCGAGATTGCACCACTGCACTCCAGCTTGGGCGACAGAGCAAGACTCCGTCTTAAAAAAAAAAAAAAAAGAATGCTAGGAAACAGAACAAAAGAGCAGCAGAAGATGGTAAAGGGTACAGAAAATGAAGTGACACCCAATTCAGCATTTTTCCCCATTTTTCTCCTGTAGAAAAATAGAAGAAAGGGCTCATCTCTGTGGCTTAAGAACTCTATTAGAAAAGGGCCGGGCATGGTGGCTCACGCCTGTAATCCCAGGACTTTAGGAGGCCGAGGCGGGCAAATCATTTGAGGCTAGGAGTTCGAGACCAGCCCGGCCAACAATGTGAAACCCCGTCTCTACTAAACAAATACAAAAATTAGCCAGGCGTGGTGGCACACACCTGTAATCCCAGCTACTCGGGAGACTGAAGCAGGAGAATCACCTGAACACAGGAGGCAGAGGTTGCAGTGAACCAAGATCACGTCCCAGCACTCCAACCTGGGCAGCAGAGCAAGACTCCATCTCAAAAATATTAGAAATAAAAATAAAATAGCCTGGTGTGGTGGCTCATGCCTGTAATTCCAGCACTCTGGGAGGCCAAGGCAAGCGGAACACGAGGTCAGGAGATTGAGACCATCCTGGCTAATACAGTGAAACCCCGTCTTCTACTAAAAATACAAAAAAAATTAGCCAGGCGTGGTGACGGGCGCCTGTAGTCCTAGCTACTTGGGAGGCTGAGGAAGGAGAATGGTGTGAGTGAACCCAGGAGGCAGAGCTTGCAGTGAGCTGAGATAGCGTCACTGCACTCCGGCCTGGGCAACAGAGCGAGACTCTGTCTCAAAAAAATAAATAAAATAAAATAAATATAAAAATAAAATAAAACCAGTAACAAAATGAGAATTGACTCCTGTCTCCATATTTCTATTCATTCCATAGCTAGAAATCTTTATAATGGTTGGAAGAAAAGGAGAGCAGGAGTGGCAAACATTAACAACAGGGGAAATAAACATTCGCCTTAATACTGACAGGACTCTTCCTAGAAAACCCAAGGAAATTAATTTGAAACTACTAGAATTAACGAATTCGATAATTTTTTAGATTAAAAGGGCATTCATACTTTACAGTAAGAAGGATTCTAAAACTGCATCCACGCCAGCGACACTAAGATTAAAAAGTGGTGGCAACAGCGCCACATGCAGTGGCTCCTGCCTGTAATCTAGGTGCTTTCTGAGGCCAAGGCAGGAAGACTGCTTGAGGCCAGAAGTTTGCAACCAACCTAGGCAATACAGTGAGACGCGTCTCTATTTTAAAAAAAAAAAAAAAATTAGCCAGCATGGCTGTGCATGCCTATGGTTCCAGCTACTCAAGAGGCTGAGAAAAGGAGGGTCCCCTGAATCCAGGAATTTGACACTACAGTGAGCTGTGATTCTGTCATTGCACTCCAACCCAAGTGACAAAGCAAGACCCTGTGTCTTAAAAGAAAAAAAAAAAGAAGGCCGGGCGTGATGGCTCACGCCTATAATCCCAGCACTTTGGGAGGCCAAGGTGGGTGGTTCACTTGAGGTCAGAAGTTTGACAACAGCCTGACCATCACGGTGAAACCCCATCTCTACCAAAAAAAAATTTTTTTTTTAATTAGCTGGGTGTGGTGGTGCATCATGCCTGTAATCCCCGCTACTTGGGAGGCTGAGGCAGGAGAATCACTTGAACCTGGGAGGCAGAGGTTGCAGTGAGCCAAGATTGTGCCACTGCACTCCAGCCTGGGCAACAGAGCTAGACTCTATTTCAAAAAAAAAAAAAAAAGAGGTGATGGCAAACAAAATACAAATTGAGTACTGATAAATAGACTAAAATAGTATTTCTCTAGTCAGATTTAAATGTTAAATCCTTAAAACAACCACAAACGGTAAAATAATTCAATAAATGTACTTAAAACAAATAGTTATTGCACAATTAATTTAGACCATATTTCATAGTATATTCAACAAAGAAGTTCAGATGTATCAAAGAGTTACAAATAAATAATCCATTACATAAACTATTGATCCTAAAACCATATCCTGGCTTTGGGGGACACAAGGAGAAAAAGTAATTTCTGAGTAAAGAGACAAGAGAGATGAATAGTAAAGTTAAATGAGTTCTGACATAAAACACGTAAACCTTTGCCAAGTTCACTCCTTCAACAACTACTTTTTAAATGCATACAACATTTCATACACTGTGCTTAGGCCGATTTTTCAGCGTTTGAATAAATCACGTATGAGCCCTCATCTCACAGAACTGAGGTCTAGCAGAAAACACAGTAAACAGCACAAAAAGCATACAGCAAGTTGCAATAAATAAGTACTAGAGGAAAAGACACATATCTCCAAGGGAACACGAACTTAGGAGGGACCACAGATGGAACGGTCATCAAAGTCTCCAATGCATGACATCAAAGCTGATGACAAAAGGAAGAACTTGCACCTTGGCCAGGTACAGTGGCTCAGGCCTGTAATCTCAGCATTTTGGGAGGCCGAGACAGGTGGATCACATGAGGCCAGGAGTTTGAGACCAGCCTGGCCAACAGGATGAAGCCCCATTTCTAAAAGAAAAAAAAAGAACACATGCCAACCAGATGAAGACTGGGGAAAGCCAGCAGCACAAAGGCCCAAAGCAGGTAAAAGAGGACCAACCTTAGTGACACCAACAAAACAAGGGCGACTGATACAAGGCAACATTCTAAAGCACCAAGAAAAACACAGCTTCCCACACAACAAATCATCAACAAAGGGAAAGGTACATTCCTCACCGTCACCTGAAAAAACTAAACAAAATGTGAAGCCAAAAGTTGATGGAGATGAAGCAAAACAAGTACATACACACGATCAACAGAACTATAAACTTGGTTGCACTTTCTAAAAGACAATCTGAAAATAATGACAGAAACTAGCATTGCTCATAACTTTGAACTCAATTAGATTCAAAATACCTTCTATTTCCAAAAAAAAAAAAATTACTCTTCCTAACCTTAAAACTAACTGCACAAAAGATATCCACAGTGGGGAGAAAACAGTGATATTTAAAAAATAAGTGCTCGCTTCGTAGGCCAGGCACAGTGTCTCATGCCTGTAATCCCAGCACTTTGTGAGGTCAAGGTAGTTGGATCACCTAAGGTCAGGAGTTCAAGACCAGACTGGCCAACATGGTGAAACTCCATCTCTACTAAAAATACAAAAATTAGCAAGGCATGGTGGTGGGGACCTGTAAGTCCAGCTACTAGGGAGGCTGAGGCAAGAAAATAGCTTGAACCTGGGAGGTGGAGGCTGCAGTGAGCAGAGATGGTGCCACCACACTCCAGCCGGGGTGACAGAGTGAGACTCCGTCTCAAAAAAAACAAACAAAAAATAAGTGCTCACTTCAGCAACACATATACAACCGGAACAATACAGAAAAGATTAGCATGGCCTCTGCCCAAGGATGACTAGCAAATTCATGAAGTGTTCTGTAATTTTTTACATAAAAAAATAAGGCCGGGCGTGGTAGCTCACACCTGTAATTTCAGCACTTTGGGAGGCCAAGGTGGGCAGGTCACGAGGTCAGGACTTGGAGACCAGCCTGGCCAACATGGCAAAACCCCATCTTTACTAAAAATACAAAAATTAGCTGGGTGTGGTGGCGCTCGCCTGTAATCCCAGCTACTTGGGAGGCTGAGGCAGAAGAATAGCTTGAACCCGGGAGGTGGAGGCTGCAGTAAGCCCAGATTGCGCCACTGCACTCCAGCCTGGGCGACAGAGTGAGACTCCGTCAAACAAACAAACAAACAAATAGAAACAAGCAAAAAGCCTAAAACTATGGATGTAAATTGTGATGTATGAAATTTTACATTAGAAATTATAAGAATATAGGTTGGATAATACCCAGAAATGTTTACTGTAACAAATATTAAGTAATAACATTTAGCAGTTTGTGTATACAGATAACATACAAAACAAAGACCTTCAAAAATTTCTAATCTGAAGTGACAAATTTAATTAACGTTTAGTAATCACCGGTTGCTCTGCTCAGGATCATGTTCAACTGTATACAGTATTTTTAATTCAAACAATACACTAGAGAAAAAAGAGTATTTTCACATTTGTCCCTCAGAAATGAAAACTGCTAATATTACAAGATATAGCTCCATATTCCCTGAAAAAAACATCCTGAGAGCCAATCTCTTTCCTACTTTCCAGCAGTAGTTACTTTCTGCTTCCTGCTAGTTCATTTTGTACAGTTTGAGAGAAGGAGAGACAGAAAATAATATACATATACATTTATTAACAATATTTGGTAATGAGCTTTTGGAAAATGTTTATAAATAGTATCATGCTTTATGTACCATTTACCAAACATTCTAGCCTAATGCTGTAATAACTGATCCAAATATAAATACCAACTAATCTACATTTATACCATTATTACATATAAATATACACTGATTTCTTCTAGTCATTTATATCAGACAATGCTATGTTTCTGGGGGTTTTTTTGTTTTGTTTTGTTTGTTTTGAGACAGAGTTTCACTCCTGTTGCCCAGGCTGGAGAGAAGTGACGTGATCTCAGCTCACTGCAACCTGCGCGTTCCAGTTTCAAGTCATTCTCCTGCCTCAGCCTCCCAAGTAGCTGGGATTAAAGGCGCCCGCCTAATTTTTTTTTTGAGACGGAGTCTCACTCTGTCGCAGCAGCAAAATCTCGGCTCACCGCAACTTCTATCTACTGGGTTCAAGCAATTCTTCCATCTCAGCCTCCCAAGTAGCTGGGACTATAGGCACACGCCACCATGCCTGGCTAATGTTTGCATTTTTAGTAGAGATGGGGTTTCACCACACTGGCCAGGATGGTCTCGATCTCTTGACCTCATGATCCGCCCACCTTGGCCTCCCAAAGTGCTGGGATTACAGGCATGAGCCACCACACCCGACCAACGCCCAGCTAATTTTTGTATTTTTAGTAGAGTTGGGGTTTCACCATGTTGGCCAGGCTGGTCTCAAACTCCTGACCTCGTGATCCACCCGCCTTAGCCTCCCAAGTGCTGGGATTACACGCATGAGCCACTGCGCCCAGCCCTGATGTTTCTGGTATTAAAATACATATAAAGTTTGTCTGGGCACGGTGGTTCATGTCTGTAATCCCAGCACTTTGGGAAGCTGAGGTGGGAGGATCACTTGAGGTCAGGAGTTCGAGACCAGCCTGACCAACATGGTGAAACCCAGTCTCCACTAAAATACAAAAAAATTAGCCAGGTGTGGTGGCACATGCCTGTAATCCCAGCTACTCAGGAGGCTGAGGCAGGAAAATCGCTTGAACTCAGGAGGCAGAGGTTTGCAGTGAGCCAAGATCATGCCTCTGCACTCCAGCCTTCCAGCTTGGAAGATAGACCCAAATAATAATAATAATAATAATTAATTAATTAACTTAAAGAACACTACTTATTGGTTGGACGTGGTAGCTTATGCCTGTAATCCCAGCACTTTGGGAGGCCAAGGCAGGTGGGTCACTTGAGGTCAGGAGTTCGAGATCAGTCCAGCCAACACGGTGAAACCCCGTCTCTACTAAAAATACAAAAAAATTAGCCAGGTGTGGTGGCATATGCCTGTAATCCCAGCTACTCGGGAGGCTAAGGAAGGAGAATCACTTGAACCCACGGGGCGGAGGCTGCAGTGAGCCAAGATGGTACCAATGCACTCCAGTCTGGGCAACAAGAGTAAGGCTCCGTTTCAAAAAATAAATAACACTACTTATTATCAAATAATTATTAAACTTCTAATAAAGGAAGACAAAAAATTCCCAATTCCATGACCGACTATTTATAGCCACAAGATAATAAAGCAAACAATTGCGTTATCACTCAGTTTTTAAAAGAACTATGAGCAAATATTCAATTATCAAAAATCAACTCATAGCTTTAAAATGAACCTTGGGCTGGTTGTTGTGGCTCACACCTGTAATCCCAGCACTTTGGGAGACGGAGGCAGGAGAATTGCGTGAGCCCAGGAGTTCCAGACCAGCCTGGGAAATACAGTGAGATCTCATTTCTACAAAACATTTTGAAAACTGGTCATGGTGTTATGTGTCTAGTTTCAACTACTGGAGAGGCTGAGGTGGAAGGCTTGACAGCCCAGGAGGCAGAGGTTGCAGTGAGATGGCGCCACTGCACTCCAGCCTGGGTGACAGAGCAAGACTATCTTTAAAAATAAAAATTTAAAAAAAGCAGCCGGGCACGGTGGCTCACATCTGTAATCCCAGCACTGTGGGAGACCGAGGCAGGCATATCAGCTGAGGTCGGGAGTTCAAGACCAGCCTGACCAACATGGAGAAACCCCGACTCTACTAAAAAGACAAAAAATAAGCCAGGTGTGGAGGCGGGCGCCTGTAATCCCAGGTACTCGGGAGGCTGAGGCAGGAGAATTGCTTAAACCTGGGAGGCAGAGGTTGCAGTGAGCCAAGATCGCACCACTGCATTCCAGCCTGGGCAACAAGAGCAAAACTCCATCTAAAAAAACAAAAAAAATCAACTTTGCTTATCATATAAAAATAACATATATACCAAATTTTCAAATTAAATAACATTTACTAAAGCCAAAAAACACAAAAATGTTTATTTGTGAAAAAAATCAAATGTTATCTTGTTTACGATTTATGGTATCTTTCTTGAACTTTTCTTAAAAATAAATTTGGTATTGATTTATTGCCACCTACTGGTTAAATTCATATTTGAACAGTATTTCACATCAAATATTCACCACAGTTAATAGAAAACACAGAGAAAAAAGTAATGTTCTTTTCTTTACAACGTTTTAGTAAACTACTATGATAAATTCTGCTTTGGAAAAGTTTGTAAAGTTACCTCACAAAATGATGACTTGACTTTTAACAATATCTTCACTCAAATTTTTCTTTAGTGTGTTGGGACTGTTTTAAAATACCATTATAATTTGTTAGAAACATAAAACCTTTAATGAAAATACTTTCAAGATGTTATTTTTTAATTTATAACTCAAATATGTATATGTACCAGTTTTCCAGAATACTGGAGTTATATAGAATTTAGGATATTACCGGCCGGGCACGGTGGCTCACGCCTGTAATCCCAGCACTTTGGGAGGCCGAGACGGGCGGATCACGAGGTCAGGAGATCGAGACCATCCTGGCTAACACGGTGAAACCCCGTCTCTACTAAAAAATACAAAAAACTAGCCGGGCGAGGTGGCGGGCGCCTGTAGTCCCAGCTACTCAGGAGGCTGAGGCAGGAGAATGGCGTGAACCCGGGAGGCGGAGCTTGCAGTGAGCTGAGATCCGGCCACTGCACCCCAGCCTGGGCGACAGAGCGAGACTCCGTCTCAAAAAAAAAAAAAAAAGAATTTAGGATATTACCATCTTTTTACAGCTGATTTGTTACGAATGAAAACCAAAAAAAGGTTCCCATTACATTTGTTGTTATACGTTTTAAGTAAATTTTACTCTATAGCAATCCCTCCTCTAAATTCTTTTTCATACTAACACGTTGGTTGAGGAAAGAGTCTGTTGTCTTACTGAACTACTTTTAAAACCACTTCCAGATTTTAAAAGCATAACGAATTTAACACACTCTGAGTTCCCAATTCTAATAAATCAACTGTAAAAAGGCATTCCCTAAAGTGACAGTGGAAATGTGAACATGGATTGAGTTTTTGTTTTTGTTTTTGTTTTTGAGACAGGGTCTCTCTCTGTTGCCCAGGCTGGAGTGCAAATGGTGCCATCTTGGCTCACTGCAACCTCTGGCTCCTAGGTTCAAGCGATTCTTCTGCCTCAGTCTCCCAAGTAGCTGGGATTACAGGCACCTGCCACCACACCTAGCTAATATTTGTAATTTTAGTAGAGATGGAGTTTCACCATGTTGGCCAGGCTGGTCTCAAACTCCAGATCTCAAGTGAGCCGCCCACTTCGGCCTCCCAAAGTGCTGGGATTACAGGCATGAGCCATCATGCCCGACCTTGATATGAGTTTTAGATGACACCAGAAAAATTATGATAATTCTGTTGGGTGTGATAATGCATTATGATTATGTAATAAATGCATGATTGCTATGGGCTGAATTGTGTCCCCCCAAAATTCCTGTGTTGAAGCCCTTACCCCGTGTGATATCTGAAGGTGGGGCCTTTGGCAGGTAATTAGGGTTAGAGGAAGGCATCATAGTGGGGCTCATGAAGAGATTCTTATTGTTTTTTTTTTTTTTCGTTTTTTTTTTTTTTGTTTTTGAGATAGAGTCTCACTCTGTTGCCCAGGCTGGAGTGTAATGGCACGATCTTGGCTCACTACAACCTCTGCCTCCCAGGTTCAAGCGATTCTCCTGCCTCAGCTTACTGAGTAGCTAGGATTACAGGCACCTGCCACCACATCCGGTTAATTTTTGTATTTTTAGTAGAGACAGGGTTTCACCATGTTGGCCAGGCTGGTCTCAAACTCCTGACATCAGGTGATCCACCTGCCTCAGCCTCCCAAAGTGCTAGGATTACAGGCATGAGCCACCGCACCTGACCTCAGGATGGGATTATATAAGGAGAGACACCAGACAGCTTGCTCCCTAACTCTCCTAAGCGCGATGGCACAGTGAGACAGCAGCCATCTGCAAGCCAAGAACAGGTCTCGCCTGGAACCTGACCATGATGGCAGCCTTATCTCAGACTTTCGGCCTCCAGCACTGTGAAAAAGAAATGTCTGTTGTTTTAAGCTACCCAGTCTATGGTATATTGTTACAGCAGCCCAAGTCGACTAAGACAGTGATGTATACAGAAATACGTAAGGGAGAAATAATATGCAAGAGATACGGCAGTAATATGCCAACTGCTTTTAAATACAGTTGCAAAAAAAGAAAAAAATGGAACAAAACCTTAATGATTGTTAAATTTAGGTGCCAGGTACTTAGTGGTTTAACATGCTATCAGTTCAGTTTGTAAGTTTGAAGTTTCTTATAATTAAAAAACTTTAAAAAAGAATATAAAAAATACTTTTTCAATATAACTCCTCTAACCAAAACCCTGAAAATAAAATGTTTTAAGATAAAGTACTAATTTGAAGTTATTACAAGGCAAAAATAAAAGGTGAATAAAACTTTACCATCTTTAAATGAATTTAGTAAAAATTGTTACAAGTTTTTTTGTTTTGTTTTGTTTTTTGTTTTTGAAACAGAGTCTCCCAGGCTGCAGTGGCACGTCTCAGCTCACTGCAACCTCCACCTCCCCAGCTCAAGCGATTCTCCTGCCTCAGCTTTCCGAGCAGCTGGGATTACAGGCGCATGCCAGCAGCGCCACCACGGCTGACTGATTTTTTTGTAATTTTAGTAGAGTCGGGGTTTCACCATGTTGGCCATGCTAATTTCCAACTCCTCACCTCAGGTGATCCACCTGACTCAGCCTCCTAAAGTCCTGGGATTACAGGCATGAGCAACTATACTCCGCAGATTCTAAAGATAATATAAAAGTCCAACCTAAGGGTCTCAAGCCAAAAGCACTGACCTTAAAGGCTAGTATTCTGTTGTAATTAAGTGGCCTGTTCAAATCACTTTTATCAGGGGTTAAATTTTCTCAATTATGAAAGAGAAATAATTTTTGAATCCTGTTGTAAATAGGATGTTGTTCATTGCATATATCCAATAAATTACTTTTTTTTTTTTTTTTTTTTTTTTTTTGAGACGGAGTCTGGCTCTGTTGCCCAGGCTGGAGTGCAGTGGCCGGATCTCAGCTCACTGCAAGCTCCGCCTCCCAGGTTCACGCCATTCGCCTGCCTCAGCCTCCCTAGTAGCTGGGACTACAGGCGCCCGCCACCTCGCCCGGCTAGTTTTTTGTATTTTTTTTAGTAGAGACGAGGTTTCACCGTGTTAGCCAGGATGGTCTCGATCTCTGACCTCGTGATCCACCCGTCTCGGCCTCCCAAAGTGCTAGGATTACAGGCTTGAGCCACCGCGCCCAGCCGCCAATAAATTACTTTTGAAGTATTTTACTTTTATCCTATAGTTTGGAACTGTTTATTTTGACCCTTTTTGGCTATAATAGTTCTCAAATTAGAACCTTGGATTTTTCAAAAAGATAATATCACCTGAAAATAGTAAGCTTTGCTTCTTTCTAACCTGTTTGGGGTGTTTTTAATCTGACTGCACTAACACTGCTAAATACCGTAATACTACACAACAAAAAGGGAGAGCAGTCAACTCAATATTGTCCCTGATTTTAAAAGGAATAGTAATAGTTATGACATTAACTATTGAAACTAATTTTTTCAATAATTTTTAAGAAAGTATCTATTTGTATTTTATTTTATTTTATTTTTTTTTTTTTTTATTTTTTTTTTTTTTGAGACGGAGTCTCTCTCTGTCGCCCAGACTGGAGTGCAGTGGCGCGATCTCGGCTCACTGCAAGCTCCGCCTCCCGGGTTCACGCCATTCTCCTGCCTCAGCCTCCGGAGTAGCTGGGACTACAGGCGCCCGCCACCACGCCCGGCTAATTTCTTTTTGTATTTTTAGTAGAGACGGGGTTTCACCATGTTAGCCAGGATGGTCTCGATCTCCTGACCTCGTGATCCGCCCGCCTCGGCCTCCCAAAGTGCTGGGATTACAGGCTTGAGCCACCGCGCCCGGCCTATTTGTATTTTATAAAGAGTTTTCAAAGGACAGATATTCAAGCATGCGCCTTTGATCCATTCTTGCATTAATTAAGTCACGGAAATCAGTTCTAAAACAAGGATGAATAATTTCGTATTTTATGTAATTGTGAGACATCATTGTAAACTATTCAAAGTTTTATGCCCAAAATACATGACCTCAGGAATTTTGAATAGAGGAACAAAAAGCCATTCCTCCTCTAGTTAAAGATTCCCAACTAGTTTTGGTGTTCTTAAATCTGTTTATTTCAATCACCTCATTCATTCCACAAGCACTTATTAATTACCTGTGATCCAGGTACTATGAACCAAACACAGAAGAATATAATAATGATTAAGAGACAACTTCTCATCTTCAAGGAGCTCACCTAATTGTCATAAATATTGTTAACAAAATAATGAAGCAAGAAACATCACCTGAGATACCCAGAAAAATTCAGAGGAAGGAACAACAGTCCTAAACACTGAGTGACAGCAGTCAACGGCATCTCTCCAAGTACAGGCCATGAACTCCTGTGAACCCCTGAGAATACTACTAAAATATTGTTTGCTTTTTTCACTGACAGTGCAGTAGCAAAGGTATGTGCCTGGCCAGGATCCTGGTCCTGATTCATGCTAAGGCACTAGTATTACTAGTGCCTTGATTGATGCTAATACTAGTGCTTTGGCATGAATCAAGGACAGGCTCCTGGCCGGGCACAGTGGCTCACGCCTGTAATCCTAACACTTTGGAAGGCCAAGGCAGGCAGATCACTTGGCAGCAGTTTGAAACCAGCCTGGCCAACATGGTGAAACCCCATCTCTACTAAAAACACAAAAATTGTCCTGGCGTGGTGGCACACACCTGTAGTCCCAGCTACGCGGGGGGCTGAGGTGGGAGGATCACTTGAGTCCAGGAGGCAGAAACTGCAATGTGCCAAGATCATGCCACTGCAGAGTGCCAAGATCATGAAACTGCAGTGTGCCAAAATCATGCCTGGGAGACAGAGTGAAACACTGTCACAGAAAAAAAAAAAAAAAAAAAAAAGGCCAAGATCCGTAACTATACTAGTAGTAATTATATTCTTCATCATCATTTTTTAAATGTCTGTAACAAAGAAGTAAAAAATTATTTTTATTAATCTCTAACCTTAAATATATATCTTTTCAAAATTCTGTGTGAGAAAATGGGAAGTATGCATAAAGAACTTATGCCATACACCAAAATACAATGACTATTTCAAGAAAAAGCAAGTGGGCAGTTGAGTTGTGAGCTAAAGCAGTCAATTTTTTCATGGAGCACCACGAAAGAACGAAAGATATCAATTATGGTTATGCAAAGTGAGATATACAACATTTTCTTTTCTTTCCTTTTTTTTTTTTTTTTGAGACAGGGTCTTGCTCTGTTACCCAGGCTGGAGTGCAGTGGTGGCGTCATCACAGCTCAATGCAGCTTCTATCTCCCAGGCTCAAGTGATCCTCCCACCTCAGCCTCCCAAGTAGTTGGGACCCCAGGTGTATGCCGCCACACTTTTTTTTTTTTTTTTTTTTTTTTTCCCCTGTAGAGATGGGATATCACTATATTGACCAGGCTGGTCTCAAGTGATCCTCCTGCCTCAGTCTCCCAAAGAGCACCTGGGCTATACACTGAAATCTGAATTTCCTGTAATGTCACAAAATCTTCTGAATTTTTTCAATCATTTAAAAATGTAAAAGCTACCTTACAAGCCATACAAACACACATGACAGGCTATATCTGGCCAGCAATCCGCAGTTTGCGGACCCCTGCTCTACACTCTAACTTAAAGATGTGACTGTACAATCCTTCCACTATTCCATATTTCCTAAGTACCACAATTAACTTTATTTGCAAGTCTTTCTGCTAACCCTCGTGTGATGGCCTCTGGGAAATGAACAATTAGGCATTCTTCTGATTTAAACCCATTAAGCTTCACCCACACTCACACTTTTAAAAAAAAAACAGAAGGCCGGGAGCAGTCACTAACGCCTGTAATCCCAACACTTGAGGCCAAAGCAGGTGGAACACCTGAGGTCAGGAGTTCAAGACCAGCCTGGCCAACATGGTGAAACCCCGTCTCTATTAAAAATACAAAAACTGGCCAGGCGCGGTGGCTCAAGCCTGTAATCCCAGCACTTTGGGAGGCCGAGGCGGGCGGATCACGAGGTCAGGAGATCGAGACCATCCTGGCTAACACCGTGAAACCCCGTCTCTACTAAAAATACAAAAACCTAGCCGGGCAAGGTGGCGGGCGCCTGTAGTCCCAGCTACTCCGGAGGCTGAGGCAGGAGAATGGCCTAAACCCGGGAGGCGGAGCTTGCAGTGAGCTGAGATCCGGCCACTGCACTCCAGCCCGGGCTACAGAGCAAGACTCCGTCTCAAAAAAAAAAAAAAAAAAAAAAAATACAAAAACTAGCTGGGTGTGATGGCAGCTACCCGTAATCCCAGCCACTAAGGAGGCTGAGGCAGAAGCATCACTTGAACCCAGGAGGCAGATGTTGCCGTGAGCCGAGATCGCACCATTGCACTCCAGCCTAGGCAACAAGAGGGAAACTCCAAAAAAAAAAAAAAAAAAAAAAGCAAGAAAGAAAAGAAAACTCGCTTATCTAGTTTCTGATTTGAAACACTGTAGGTGTAAATCCCAGCACTTTGGGAGGCCGAGACGGGTGGATCACGAGGTCAGGAGATCGAGAGCATCCTGGCAAACTCTGGGATACCCCGTCTCTACTAAAAGTACAAAAAAAAATTAGCCGGGCGTGGTGGCAGGTGCCTGTAGTCCCAGCTACTTGGGAGGCTGAGGCAGGGAAATGGCGTGAACCTGGGAAGCAGAGCTTGCAGTGAGCCAAGATCGTGCCACTGAACTCCAGCCTGGGTGACAGAGCGAGACTCTGTCTCAAAAAATAAATAAAATAAAATAAAAAAAAAATAAAACACTGAAGGAAGGAAAGGGGGATTTTAAGTAGTTGTGTAAATGACACAAAGAACAGTAACAACTGTTCTACTGATGTCAAATATCAAAAGAGTCCATTATGATGAATCTCAATTCTCAGTCTCAACTTCTCTCCCATAGATTCAAAAACTAAAATCTAAAGAGTAGCTTTTGAGTTTGATGAGATATCCTAAATTCTCACATTTTAAAGAAATGCCAAAAACTAAACAAATGAATAATATGACCAAGTATATCACAAGAAACGAAAAAAATAATTCATTATAAGGAAAACACATTATATGTGCGATATAACAATTATAAATTATTACAGGGAATAACATGAAAGACAACTGAAACAGCTTATCTTTCAAAGGATGAAAACTTCTCAAACTCATTCATCTATATATTCATTCATATTTATTTTACACATGTACATGTCAATGTGTTTGGACATTGGGCAAGAAATTGCTGTCTAAAACAGACATGGTCTGTGTGCTCTTGGGCCTATGTTCTACATCTGCTCTTTCCATTATCATAGCCATCAGCCCCATGTAGCTATTTAAATTTAAATTAGAGTTAAATAAAATTAAAACCAGTTCTTCGGTCACACTAGTCATACTTCACATGGCCAAGGGCCAGCTTTCAGCTATGATACTGGACCTCACAGACACAGAATGTTTCCATAATCACAGAAAGTTCTGTTCAGTAGCAAAGGTTTAAAACGTTATGTACTTCCCTCTCTCTGCTGACTAGACATTAAGATGAAACTTAACTTCTTTCTTTTAAAAAAGAGGGCAAAATTTTACTGCTGTCTTTTAAGGAAGTACCAGGTGACAGTATTTCTACAGATGTACTTTATATCAAAGCTGAAAAAACTTCTAAGGTTTTCTAATCCAGCAAAATAATCACCAAATGCTTTTAAACCAAGGTTTTAAAGTTTTTTAAAAAATTCTTGGAGGTAAGTATTTCATCATCAATAACTATTTCAATTTACTAATTGGCTTCAAACCATTCTCAACTGCATTCACAACTGCAGTATTTCCTTTCCTAGAAAGTGAAGGATTCTGCACTTAACTGATTATCACATAACTCTCTATGATGCAGAACACAGCTCCTGCTTGTCACCTCTGCATGGTGACTGGAACACAGAGGGTACTCAAACAACTGTTACATGAAGGTCAATAAACTGTAATTCTCCAGCACTGTCAAAAGCAATACAAGGCCAGGCGTGGTGGCTCATGCCTATAATCCCAGCACTTTGGGAGGCCGAGGCGGGCGGATCACGAAGTCAGGAGTTCAAGACCAGCCTGGCCAATATGGTGAAACCCTATCTCTACTAAAAACACAAAAATTTGCCAAGCATGGTGGTGCGCACCTGTAGTCCGAGCTACTCAGGAGGCTGAGGCAGAAGAATTGCTTGAACCCCAGGAGGCAGAGGAGGTTGCAGTGAGCCGAGATTGCACCACTGCACTCTAGCCTGGGTGACACAGAGCAAGACTCCATCTCAAAAAGAAAAACAAACAACAACAAAAAAAAACCCACAAAAGCCACATTCCATTTCACAACCCTAGTTACTGATGGAGCTTCAAGTCTGTGCTGCTTATTTGTAAAAAAAAAAAAAAAAATTTTATTAACTGCATGATTTAAGCAGCACCGAACATCTGTTGGGTATCAGTGTTCTGGGTCCCTGAAAATCAAGGACTTACTAAAAAGTAAAAATTCTACATGAAGAAATACTGCACATTGCCTGGGAACCATAAAATTAACATAAATTAATTTATCTTTTACTTAGCTATGAGATAGACTGGCTTTTTTTTTTTTTTTTTTTTTTTTTTTAAAGATAAGGTTTCACTCTGTCACCCAGGCTGAAGTGCAGTGGGCATGATCATGGCTTACTGAAACCTTGACCTCTGGGCTCAAGTGATCCTCCCACCTCTACTCAGCCTTCTAGGTAGCTGGGATTACAGACACGCGCCACCAGGCCCAGCTCATTTTTTAATTTTTGTAGAGACAGGGTCTTGCAATGTTGCCCAGACTGGTCTTAAACTCCTAACTCAAGCAATCCTCTGGCTTCAGTCTCCCAAAGTGCTGGGATTACAGGCCACCATGCCTGGCTAACTTTTTTTTTTTTTTTTTTTTTTTTTTTTTTTTTTTTTTTTTTGGTAGAGACAGAGTCTCACTAGCCCAAGCTGGTCTCAAACTCCTGGACTCAAGTGATCCTCCCACCTCACCCTCTCAAAGTGCTGGGATCACAGGAGTGAGCCACCACAGTGACCACAGACTGGCTTATAAATATGTGTAACTACCATGAGATATTCAGCCGAAGAATGAGGGGGAGGGGGAGGAGGAGGAAAAATTATGGCTGGGCAGGACAGCCCACGCCTATAATTCCAGCACTTTGGGAGGCTGAGGCAGGAAGATCACTTGAGTCCAGGAGTTTGAGACTAGCCTGGGCAGCTTGACGAGACCCCCATCTCTGCAAAAAAAATTTAAAAATTAGCCATGCGTGGTGCCACATACTTGTGGTCCCAGCTACTTGGAAAGCTGAAGTGGGAGAACTGCTTGAACCCGGGAGGCGGAGGCTGCAGTGAGCAGAGATGGCACCACTGCACTCCAGCCTGGGTGACAGAGCAAGACTCCGTCTCAAAAAAAAGCCACATGTGGTAGCTCGCACAATTAATTCTAAACTACATTAACAAAGACATCTCAAATGTCTCAACTACTCGTGAAAGACAGCTGTATCAAAATTGCACACTTTCCCTGAAAACAGAAATCAAAATGTTTTCAAATTAGTCCATACCAATGACATATACCATTAACATTAGTGAGAATATGGCTGTTTGGCAAACTTCTTTTTTTTGAGACGGAGTTTCGCTCTTGTTCCCCAGGCTGGAGTGCAATGATGTAATCTCAGCTCACTGCAACCTCCGCCTCCTGGGTTCAAGTGAGTCTCATGCCTCAGCCTCCCAAGTAGCTGGGATTACAGGCATGGGCCACCACGCCCGGCCAATTCTGTATTTTTAGTAGAAAAGGGGTTTCTCCACGTTGGTCAGGCTGGTCTCGAACTCCCGACTTCAGGTGATCCACCCACCTTGGCCTCCCAAAGTGCTGGGATTACAGGTGTGAGCCACCATGTCCAGTCACATTTGAACTATTTTCTAACCAAACTGGTTCTGCCCAATCAGGTGATATGCTTTAAAACAGAAAAAATTTTATCTAAAGAAAATTATCATTCATGCCAGCACTGAAAACAGAAAATAAAAAATAAGAAGTAAATATATCAGAGCAGTGGCTAATGCCTGTAATCCCAGCACTTTGGGAGGCCAAGGCAGGTGGATCACCTGAGGTCAGGGGTTCGAGACCAGCCTGGCCAACATGGCGAAATCCCATCTCTACTAAAAATACAAAAATTAGCTGGACGTGGTGACACTTTCCTGTAATCCTAGCTACTTGGAAGTCTGAGGCAGGAGAATCGCTTGAACTCGGGAGGCAAAGGCTGCAGTGGGCCTAGATCACATCACTGTATTCCAGCCTAAGCAATAGAGTAAGATTTTTGTTTCAAAAAGAAAAAGAAAGAAAGAGAGAGAGAGAAAGAAAGAAATAGAGAGAGACAGAGAGAAAGAAAGCAAAAGAAAGAAAGAAAGAGAGAAAGAGAGAGAGGCCGGGCGCGGTGGCTCACGCCTGTAATCCCAGCACTTTGGGAGGCCGAGGCGGGCGGATCACGAGGTTAGGAGATGAAAACCATCCTGGTGAACACGGTGAAACCCCGTCTCTACTAAAAATACAAAAATATTAGCCAGGTGTGGTGGTAGGCGCCTGTAGTCCCAGCTTCTCGGGAGGCTGAGGCAGGAGAATGGCGTGAACCCGGGAGGCAGCGGAGCTTGCAGTGAGCCAAGATCGCGCCACTGCACTCCAGCCCAGGTGACAGAGCAAGACTCCGTTTTAAAAAAAAAAAAAAAAAAAAAAAAAAAAAAAAAAAAAAAAAAAAACGAAAGAAAAGAAAGAGATCAGAGCCTGTCAAGAACCTATAGCCGGGCACGGTGGCTCAAGCCTGTAATCCCAGCACTTTGGGAGGCCGAGACGGGCGGATCACGAGGTCACGAGATCAAGACCATCCTGGCTAACACGGTGAAACCCCGTCTCTACTAAAAAATACAAAAAACTAGCTGGGCGTGGTGGCGGGCGCCTGTAGTCCCAGCTACTCGGGAGGCTGAGGCAGGAGAATGGCGTGAACCTGGGAGGTGGAGCTTGCAGTGAGCTGAGATCCGGCCACTGCACTCCAGGCTGGGGGACAGAGCAAGACTCTGTCTCAAAAAAAAAAAAAAGAACCTATGAAAGAATTAGGGGGGCCAAGCACAGTGGCTCACGCCTGTAATCCCAGCACTTTGGGAGGCCAAGGTAGGCGGATCATCAGAGGTTGGGAGTTCGAGGCCAGCCTGACCAACAAGGAGAAGCCCCATCTCTACTAAAAATACAAAATTAACTGGGTATGCCTGTAATCCCAGCTACTCGGGAGGCTAAGGCAGGAGAATCACTGAAACACGGGACGCAGAGGTTGCAATGAGCTGAGATCATGCCATTGCACTCCAGCCTGGGCAACAAGAGTGAAACTCCATCTCAGGAAAGAAAAAAAAAAGAATTAGGAAAAGAGAGTAATAACATACAGTAGCATTAAAGTACAACCACACCTTAATACCCTATGTAATCAGAGATCCTTCACAAATATCCATGTGAAAGTCCTAGGGTCAAGGACTGGCTAAGTCCAAAAACCAGAGATAACTGAACAGACACAACAGGAAGAAAAGAGTAAATAGCAAAGTTACTATTTATTGAATGGTGCCCTTTTTTTTTGAGCCGGAGTCTCGCTCTGTCGCCAGGGTGGTGTGCAATCTTGGCTCACTGCAACCTCCGCCTCCCAGGTTCAAGCAATTCTCCTGCCTCAGCCTCCTGCATAGCTGGGATTACAGGCACATGCCACCACGCCTGGCTAATTTTTGTATTTTTAGTAGAGATGGGGTTTCGCCATGTTGGCCAGGCTGGTCTCCATCTCCTGACCTCGTGATCCACCTACCTCGGCCTCCCAAAGCGCTGGGATTACGGGTGTGAGCCACCACGCCCGGCCAAACAGTGCCTGTCTTAATACAGCAGGCATTATGCAAAATATATCGCCTAAATTTTTACTTAATCCTCACAATAACCCTGTAGTTGCTATAATTTTTTTTTTTTTTTTTTTTTTGAGACGGAGTCTCTGTCACCCAGGCTGGAGTGCAGTGGCTCAATCGCAGCTTACTGCAACCTCCGCCTCTCCCGTTTCAAGCAATTCTCCTGCCTCAGCCTCCCGGGTAGCAAGAACTTACAGGCATACAGCAACACACCCAGCTAATTTTTGTATTAGTAGAGATGGGGTTTCTCCATATTGGCTAGGCTGGTCTCAAACTCCTGACCTCAAGTAATCTGCCCACCTTGGCCTCCCAAAGTGCTATAGTTGCTATAATTAATCCCATTTTACAAATGAGGACACTGAGGCACATAGACAGCTTAAACATGTTCAGATTACATGGCTATTAGCCATTATACATCAGGATCAGGATAAGAAGCCACGTCTGCCAGCTAACCCTATACTACATTAAAGTTTACAGAGCCTATCTTATGTGCTTTATCTATTTGCTACCACCTTTTGATATGATTTGAATGTTTATCCCCTCTGAAACTCACATTTAAACTTAATCCCCAATGCGGCAGTATTATGAGGCAGGTCTTTAAGAGATGACTGGGTCATGACGGTTCTGCCCTCATGAATGGAACCTATTCATGGATTAATGGGTTAACAAATTTTAATGGGTTATCCTGGGAGTGTGACTGGTGGCTTTATAAGAGGAAGAGATCTGAGCAAACGCACTCAGCCCCCTAACCATGTGATACTCTAGGCAGCCGTGGGACTCTGCAGAGTCCCCAACAGCAAGAAGGTCCTCATTAGATGCACCCCCTTGACCTTGGCCTTCCCAGCATGCAGAACTGAAAGAAATAAATTCCTTTTCTTTATAAATTACCCAGTTTTGGCAGGGCCCAGTGGCTCACCCCTATAATCCCAGCACTCTGGAAGGCTGAGGCGGGCGAATCACCTGAGGTCAGGAGGTTGAGACCAGCCTAGGTGACAGAGTTAGACTCCGTCTCAAAAATAATAATAATAATAGTAATAATAAATTACCAGCCAGGCGCAGTAGCTCACGCCTGTAATAAGCCTTGGGTGACTGAGGCGGGAGGATCACCTGCGGTCAGGAGTTCAAGACCAGCCTGGCCAAAATGGTAAAACCCCATCTCCACTAAAAATACAAAAACTTAGCTGAATGTGGTGGCCGGTGCCTATAATCTCAGCTACTCGGGAGGCTGAGGCAGCAGAATCGCTTGAACCTGGCAGGGCGGAGATTACAGTGAGCCAAGATCGTGCCATTGTACTGCAGCCTGGGCTACAAGAACAAGACTCCATCTCCAAAAAAAAAAAGAAGAATAAATAAATAACCCAGTCTCAGGTATTCAGTTACTGCAACAGTGAACAGACTAAGACACCTTTATAATCCACTGTAAAGTAGGCTGTGCAGTTTGACGATCCTGTTTTTCTAGAGAAAATAAGAAATTCAGGGAAGATGAATCATTCCCTCCCTACAGAGCACGCAGCAGAGCTGGGTCTGGAATCCCCGTCTTCTGACTCTTCACCACTGTTTTTCCTCCTCAATATGCTTAGCCAGTGTGGTGGTTTCAAAAATATGTTCACAAATTACTTAATTTGCATCTCTTCAAAGGGCAGAACCTGAACTCTCCCTTGAGTATGGGCTGTACCCAGTAACTCCCTTCTAACAAATGCAGCAGAACTTGACAGTGTGAGACTTCTAAGGGTGCATTATAAAAATGTAACCGCAGCTTCCTCCTTGCTCCCTCTTGATGAAGCCAGCTGACATGTTGTGAGAACATTCAAGAAGAGGTCCACAGGGCAACAAGCAAGGCCTCCTGCCAACAGCCTGGAAGCAGATCCTCCAGCCCCAGCCAAGCCTTCAAAATGACTGCAACCCTGAGCCAGAACCACCCCACTAAACTGCTTCCAAATTCTTAACCCATAGAAACTAAGATGATAAATGCTGCATTAAACCACTATGCTTCACAGTTACTTGTTATGTGGTAATAAATTGCTAATACAACTAGGGGCTGTGTGTGGTGGCTCACACCAGTAATCACAGCACTTTGGGAAGCCGAGGTGGGTAGATCACCTGAGGTCAGGAGATGGAGACCAGCCTGGCCAACATGATGAAAAACAGCCTCTACCAAAAATACAAAAATTAGCTGGGCATGGTGGCGTGCGCCTGTAATCCCAGCTATTCAGGAGGCTGAGGCAGGAGAATCGCTTGAACCCAGGAGATGAAGGTTGCAGTGAGCCGAGATCCCACCAGTGCACTCCAGTCTAGGTGACAGAGCAAGACTCCATCTCAAAAAACAAACAAAAAAAATCAACTCTTGGCTAGTTATCGGAATTACATGATCCCTCCCTTAATTTCACATAGTAAATGCCTGTACCTCTATTGGTTAACATTCTATTCCACCTTGTGTCCTGCTAGTTGTTTACCTGCCTGCCTTTGAGACTAAGTCATAAATCCCTCATTATCTAAGGTTCAATTTTCTCATCAGTAAAATGAAAGGGTTAGATTAAGTAATTGCTAAGGAACTCCCAACTCCAAAGTTCCATAAGGATGACTCTTAGTTGAAAAAAGCAAGATAGCACAGCTGTAAGCTTGCACCTGTAGTTTTAAATCTCGGCTCTACAACCTATCAGCTCTAAACAATGGGCCTGCTTCTTAACATTTCTGTGCCTCAGTTCCTCATCTGTAAAATGAGAATAATAGTGTTATCTGTTAGAATTCTTCTAATAAATTTTTTTTTTTTTTTTTTTGAAACAGGGTCTCACTGTGTCACCCAGGCTGGAATGCAGTGGTACAATCATGGCTCACTGCAGCCTTGACCTCCTGGGCTCAAGCAATCCTCCCACCATAGCCTCCCAAGTAGCTGGGATTACAGGAGTGTGCCATCAAGCCCAGCTTTTCTTTTTTTGGGGGGTGGGGGGGTGGAGACAGGGTTTTGTCATGTTGCTCAGGCTGGTCTCCTGAGCTCAAACGATCCGCCCTCCTTGGCCTCCCAAAGTGATGGGATTACAGATTGCTTTCAAGCAAATTCATCAGGCCCATGTTCCTCCATGCCCCAAGGTGAGCAGTCTGGGCTGCCAAGGAACAGAAAAACACTTTCCTTCTCCAGAAAATCCCACTCCTGAGCTGACAGGAGGGGATCTTAGAAAGAATCAGTACAAAAGACAGGGCAAACTAGAGAAAGAAGCTGGCAGACTTTTTTAATTCTTCCCAATACAAACTGGAACTAGACATGCAGAGAGCCTTCCTAAAGGCAACGCCCAAATCCCACTTGAAGCCAAACTTCTCCCCAGGGAGACTGAGGCCAATGTTCTTATCATAGCACTCCTCCCCATGGTGCACCCAGACACAGAAGCCTGAGCAGTTGTGGCTGTCACACCACAGATGCAGTCTTCAGGCCAGAACCTTCCAGGGCCTTTTTCTTTGCTCGCCCAACAGCTGCTGCATCTGCCTGGCCATCAAGGAACAGCCAGTATGCACGTGGCTGTGTGGAGCAAGAGGGGCCAAAATAAGCAGCAAAGTCAATTAGAGATGGGTTTGGGGCTAAGTTGACATGGTAACAGGACCAGTCACAGGTCTTCCCATGTATGGTGGGACCAGAGAGCCCTATGTCTTCCATTCATTCTTCTCTGGGCAGTTTCTGTCCAGGACAGCTATGGGGCAAATTCCACCTTACCCTTAAGATTCGCCACCTGGGTGTGGTTCTTGCCCAGCAGCTCATCCAGCTCATCCACCCTGTACTCTGAGATGCTTTTATCCTCCTGCACAGGCTGTGGGTCCTTTCCCCTAATGAATCACTCCAGGTAGTAGCCCACAGTCCTGGCCACAAAGGCCACAGGGAATGTGACTTACGTAGCATAGGTAAGCACTACAATCTAAAGCACAAGCCGTACATCATCAGACAGCCTGGCACTATTTACTGGGAATCCACTCATGCATAGCAATGCAAGAGAGCAAACCTTGTTTCATGCAACAGTTGGGTACCACAAATAATCTGCAGCACAGCCCACACTCCTCTGTCCAGCCCCGATCTCTACCTGCTGGCTAGGAGCAGCCCACATGGCCTCCTGTTGTTTTTTCATAACAACTACAGTCAGATATATAACTCGCATGTACAAATCACCCAATTAAATTGTACAGTTTAATGACTTTAGTATATTCACAGAGCTGTACAACCATTACCAAAACCAATTTTACAGTATTTTTATCACCCCAAAAAGAAACACATACCCATCAACAGAGACTCCCCGTATTTCCCCCTCCCCACCAGCTCTAGGCAACCATAAATCTACTTTCTGTCTCTATGAATTTGCCTATTCCAGATACTTGATATAAATTAAATCTTATTAATATATGGTCTTTTAGGACTGACTTCTTTGATCTAGTATAATGTTTTCAAGATACATCCATGTTGTAGCATGTAACAGTACTTCAGTATTTTTATTCCACTGTAAGGATATGCTACATTTTGTTTATTCATCAACTGACATTTGAGTTGTTTCCATCTGGCTATGATCAACAATGTTGCTCTTTCAGTTTTAAGTAATAGAAAATACAGCTGGACACAGTGGCTCACGCCTATAATCCTAGCACTTTGGAAGGCCACAGCAGGAGGACTGCTAGAGACTAGGAGTTCAAAACCAGCCTGCGCAACATGGCAAGACCTCATCTCTATGGGGAAAAAAAAAAATCTTGTTTTTCATTAGCAAGCAAGGCACAGTGGCTCACACCTGTAATCCCAACACTGGCAAACAGAGGCAGAAGGATCTTCTTTAAGCCCAGGAGTTTGAAACCAGCCTGGGCAACATTACAAGACCACATCTCAACTAAAAATAAAAATTTTTTTAAAAATTAGCCAGGCGGCCGGGCACGGTGGCTCAAGCCTGTAATCCCAGCACTTTGGGAGGCCGAGACGGGTGGATCACGAGGTCAGGAGATCGAGACCATCCTGGCTAACACGGTGAAACCCCGTCTCTACTAAGAAATACAAAAAACTAGCCGGGCGAGGTGGCGGGCGCCTGTAGTCCCAGCTACTTGGGAGGCTGAGGCCGGAGAATGGCGTGAACCCGGGAGGCGGAGCTTGCAGTGAGCTGAGATCCGGCCACTGCACTCCAGCCTGGGCTACAGAGCGAGACTCCGTCTCTAAATAAATAAATAAATAAATAAATAAAATAAAATAAAATAAAATAAAAATTAGCCAGGCATGGTGGAGCACACCTGTGGTCCCAGCTACTCAGGAGGCTGTGGTGGGAGGACTGCTTAAGCCTGGGAGGTCAAGGCTCAGTAAGCCATGATCATGTCACTGTGCTCTAACCTGGGTAAGAGTGAGAACCTGTCTCCAAGAAAAAAAAGTGATAGAAAATCCAACTCAACCCAGCTTAAACAAATAGCTAAAAGTCCAGCAGGGAGCCTTTGCATAAGACAGAGCCTGAGTTAGGGTTTAAATATCACCATCAGGGCCAAGCACGGTGGCTCACGCCTGCAGTCCTAGCACTTTGGGAGGCTGAGGCAGGCAGATCCTTTGAGGTCAGGAGCTTTGAGACCAGCTTGCCCAACATGGTGAAACCTCGTCTCTACAAAAAATACAAAAATTAGCCAGGCCTGGAGGCCCCTGCCAGTAGTCCAGCTACTCAGGAGGCTGAGGCAGGAGAATCACCTGAAACCAGGAGGCAGAAGTTTCAGTGAGCTGAGACCATGCCGCTGCACTCCAGCCTGGGTGACACAGTGAGACTTTGTCTAAAATAAATAAATAAAATAAAATAAATAAATATCACCATCAGGATTGAGTTTCTCTCTAACTCTTGGCAAGGCTTTGTTCTCTGTTCATTTTCAGGATCTGCATGGTGACAAAATGGCTTCAATACCTCTATTTCACATCCTCTCCATTGAAGCTTATAGGAGAAAGCAAGAGCCTCTCCCAAATCCTCATGCAAAGGCCCTAAGATTACCTCCAGGTGGGCTTTCCAACTGAAAAGTAGAAGGCACTAAGTAAAACAGGCCATGCTCCATCCTGGAGCATGAAGGAAACAAGAGAGAAAAAACCCAAACAATGGACAACCAAACATGGACAAGATAATCCCTATACAAAAACTGAGGCCCATTTCAAGTAGGATAAACGGAATCTGGGCAGCTGAGAAAAATTTTAAGCCCAGTTTAGAGTGTTGTGACAACTGAACCTGATAAATGCATGTTAAAGTATGTAGCAGAATGCCCAATACACAACAAATACGTAATAAATGTCAGTCACTATATTAGCTATTTTTTGTGTTAGTTCAAATGAACCCATGAAATTTGATAGTTCAGGGCAAAAAAAGACAATTTCACACAGTTCAACATCATATACACTCAGCTTAAAATTAAGGCAAGTACAACCTGTATTTGCTTTTTCACAGTGAAATGTAAGTCTGCATCTCTATTAGATATATTAAACACCCAAAAGAAGAGTTATTTCCAAATTTTCAAAACCTTGGGTTAAAAATGCAAGTATATCTTCTTCAACAGAGATTTCTCTGGTCCTGTGGAAGATACATGATAGAGGCAAAATATGAGAAATGAAATACCCTGAGACAGATAGTACTCCCAAAGCATCTGCTACCCTAACAACAACACTATCGTAAAGGCCTTATGTGTATCTACCTTCTCCTTTATCAACTAAAGCACCCAACTAAGACTATTAAATCTTTTCATAGTAAACCACCACTTTGATTTTTTAAAAAACACTAATTTTTTTTTTTTTTTTTTGGGACAGAGTCTTGCTCTGTCACCCAGGCTGAAGTACACTGGCACAATCTCGGCTCACTGCAACCTCCACCTCCCAGGTTCACGCCATTCTCCTGTCTCAGCCTCCCGAGTAGCTGGGACTACAGGCACCTGCCATCACGCCTGGCTAACTTTTTGTATTTTGTTTAGTAGAGATGGGGTTTCACCACGTTAGCCAGGATGGTCTCGATCTCCTGACCTCGTGATCCACGAGCCTCGGCCTCCCAAAGTGCTGGGATTACAGGCATGAGCCACCGTGCCCGGCCAAATAACACTAATTTTTTTTTTTGAGACGGAGTCTCGCTCTGTCGCCCAGGCTGGGGTGCAGTGGCCAGATCTTAGCTCACTGCAAGCTCCGCCTCCCGGGTTTACGCCATCCTCCTGCCTCAGCCTCCTGAGTAGCTGGGACTACAGGCGCCCGCCACCTTGCCCGGCTAGTTTTTTGTATTTTTTAGTAGAGACGGAGTTTCACCGTGTTAGCCGGGATGGTCTCGATCTCCTGACCTCGCGATCCGCCCATCTCGGCCTCCCAAAGTGCTGGGATTACAGGCTTGAGCCACCGCGCCCGGCCAACACTAATTTTTTAAAAAACTGCTGGAGTCCTTCATTCCTTTCATCACATGTCTTAGTCTCCTCCCTGTCCCTTTATTCTAGTTTGAAATTACAAATCTAAATAGAGATGACCTGCTATGAACAGTAAGTATCTCTTCAGTATTTCTAGATCTGATGGTAAGTGCATGGCTCTAATTCACTTTCATGACCTATACTTAGACAGTGTATCTCTTATAAGTACCTTACAGGAGTTATTGCTGAGAAAAATAAAGATTTAAGCCTGGGCTCAAGTGACTTACACCCATAATCCCAACACTTTGGGAGGCCAAGGCAGAAGGATCTCTTGAGGCCAGAACTTCAAAACTAGCCTAATCAACATAGTGAGATCCCATCTCTACAAAAGTAAAAAACAAAATTAGTCAAGCATGGTGGCATGCATCTGTAGTCCCAGCTACTCGGGAGGCCGAGGCAGGAAGACTACTCGAGCCCAGAAGTTCAAGGCTGCAGTGAGCAATGACTACAGCATGGACTCCAGCCTGGGTGACAGAACAAAACCCTGTCTCAAAAAATAAAAAACATTTAAGCTAGCCAAAATAAATAAACTCACATGCATGTTGAGATGCTTATAAAAATTTTATCATGATTCCATAGCTTTCCTTTTTCCCCCATTGTAAAAATTTGTAAAACACAACTGCATCATAAAAATAACCATAGCTGCCACTTACTAAGCATTTTTGATGTGCTACATAAAGGATAAGTATTATCTCATTTAATCCTCAAACATCTCCTTTACTCCGAGAGGCAGGTTTTATTAGCTCTATCTTAGGATGAAGAATCTTAGCCTTAGAGCAATTAGATAACTTAGCTAATGCTAATGAGAAAAGAGAGGACATCAAAACTTGAACTCTGGTCAGCTGCCACCAACAGCCATACTGGCCCTAGCAAAAAGAAATTTAAAGATAAATCCAGGTGCAGTGGCTCATGCCTGTAATCCCAGCACTTTCGGGTAATCCCAGCTGAGGTGGGTGGACCATTTGAGGTCAGGAGTTCGGGACCAGCCTAGCCAACATGGTGAAACCCCACCTCTACTAAAAATACAAAAAATAGCCAGTGTGGTGGTGTGAGCCTGTTATCCCAGCTACTCGGGAGGCTGAGGCAAGAGATTTGCTTGAACCCGGGAGGCAGAGGTTACAGTGAGCCAAGATCACACCATTGCACTCCAGCCTGGGCAACAAGAGCAAGACTCGTCTCAAAACAAACAAAAAACAAAACAAAACAAAAGATTCAAAGATAAACGAGGCTTTGGGGAAATGGGAACTATCACATCTCTGGTAGATAAGATAGCCTTTGCCCATAAAGGGGAAGCACAACTGATCCTTCAACAACGCAGGGATTAGGGACGCCACCCCCATCCCTGCACAGTCAAATATCCACATATAGGATGGGCGCAGTGGCTCAACAGACCATCCTGACCAACATGATAAAACCCCGTCTCTACTAAAAATACAAAACTTAGCTGGGCGTGGTGGCGCATGCCTGGAGTCCCAGGTACTCGAGAGGCTGAGGCAGGAGAATCATGTGAACCCAGGAGGCGAAGGTTAAAGTGAGCCGAGATCACGCCACTGCACTCCAGCCTGGGCAACAGAGCGAGACTCCATCCCAAAAAAAAAAAAAAAAAAAAAATCCACATACAACTTCTGACTCCCCAAAAACCAGAAGCCTTACCAATAACATAAATAGTAGACTAACACATATTTTGTATGTTACATGCATTATAATACAGTATTCCTATAATAAAACAAGCTAAACAAAAGAAAACAATACTAAGAAAATCATAAGGGGCCAGGCATGGTGGTTCACACTTGTAATCCCAGCACTTTGGAAGGCCAAAGCAAGTAGATCACTCGAGCTCAGGAGTTCAAGACCAGCCTGGACAACACGACAAAACCCCGTCTCTGCCGGGCGCGGTGGCTCAAGCCTGTAATCCCAGCACTTTGGGAGGCCGAGGCGGGCGGATCACGAGGTCAGGAGACCATCCTGGCTAACACGGTGAAACCCCGTCTCTACTAAAAATACAAAAAGAAATTAGCCGGGCGTGGTGGCAGGCGCCTGTAGTCCCAGCTACTCCGGAGGCTGAGGCAGGAGAATGGCGTGAACCCGGGAGGCAGAGCTTGCAGTGAGCCGAGATCGCGCCACTGCACTCCAGTCTGGGCGACAGAGCTAGACTCCGTCTCAAAAAAAAAAAAAAAAAAAAAAAAAAAAAAAAACAAAAACCCGTCTCTATTAAAAACACAAAAATTAGCTGGGCATGGTGGTTCATTGCCTGTAGTCCCAGCTACTTGGGGGTCTGGCGTGGAAGGATCCCCTGAGCCCGGGAGCCAAAGGCTGCAGTAAGACGAGATCATGCCACTGCACTCTAGCCTGGGCAACAGAGCAAGACTGTGTTTAAAAAAAAAAAAAGAAAATCATAAAGAAGGAAAATATATTTACTATTTGTCTTAGTCTATTTTTGCTGCTAAAGAAGGAATATCTAAACATGGGTAATCTATTAATATAAAGAAAAGAGATGTATGTATCTCATGGTTCTACAGGCTGTACAACAAGCATGGCACCAGCATCTAATTCCAGTGAGGGTCACAGGCTGCTTCCACCCATGTTGGAAGAAAGGGGTGCTGAGATCACACAGAGAGAGAAAGCAAGAGTGGAGGTGAAGGTGCCAGGCTCTTTCAACAACCAGTTCTCTGTAAACTAAGAGTGAGAAGAAGCAAGAATGACACCTCAAGCCATTCAAGAGGGATCCACCCTCCACAATCCAAACACCAGGCCCCACCACCAACTCTGGGACATCAACTTTCAACATGAGGCTTGGAGAGGTCAAACAAACCATATACAAACCATAGCTTTTTTTTTTTTGGAGACAGAGGCTCACTCTGTTGCCCAGGCTGGAGTGCAATGGCACAATCTTGGCTCAATGCAACTTCCACCTCCCGGGTTCAAGCGATTCACCTGCCTCAGCCTCCAAGTAAGTGGGATTGCAAGCACATGCGACCATGTCCAGCAAATTATTTTTATTTTTAGTAGAGACGGGGTTTCACCATGTTAGCGAGGATGGCCTCAAAGTCCTCACTTCGTGACTCGCCCTCCTCAGCCTCCCAAAGTGACAGGATAACAGGCATGAGCGACCACACCAGGCCCATAGCACTATTTATTAAGTGGATCATCATAAAGGTTTCCATGCTTTGTCACCTTCACAGTAAAAAAGTTGACAAAAGCAGTCTTCAATAATCAGAACGCCTCTGCTTAATTGTCTAACGTCAATTTGTTTTCTGGCACTGCTGCAGCTATGTCATCTTCCTCATCGTCTCGCAGTGGTTTGGAAGCACTCGTTCCCATCAAGTCATCTGATAATTCTTGTGGTGTGATATCTACTGGCTCCTGAATTTCTCACAATCTATACCCGGAAACCATTCATCCTTCCAACCCCCACCTTTTTTGCCGTATCTACAATGTGTTTCATGATTTCCTTGACTATAAATCCTGTGGTCAATTTCAGAATAAGTGTGATGTGGTGCTGAGAAGAATGTACATTCTGTTGATTTGGGGTGGAGAGTTCTGTAGATGTCCATTAGGCCCACTTGGTGCAGAGCTGGGTTCAAGTCCTGGATATCCTTGTTAACCTCCTGTCTTGTTAATCTGTCTAATATTGACAATGGGGTGTTAAAGTCTCCCATTACTATTGTGTGGGAGCATAAGCCTCTTTGTAGGTCTCTAAGGACTTGCTTTATGAATCTAGGTGTTCCTGTATAGGGTGTATATTGATTTAGGATAGTTAGCTCTTCTTGTTGAATTGATCCCTTTACCATTATGTAATGGCCTTGTCTCTTTTGTTCTTTTTGGTTTAAAGTCTGTTTTATCAGAGACTAGGATCACGACCCCTGCTTTTCTTTGCTTTCCATTTGCTTGGTAGATCTTCCTCCATCCCTTTATTTTGAGCCTATGTGTGTCTCTGAAGGTGAGATGGGTCTCCTGAATACAGCACACTGATGGGTCTTGACTCTATCTAATTTGCCAGCCTGCGTCTTTTAATTAGGGCATTTAGCCCGTTTACATTTAAGGTTAACACTGTTATGTGTGAATCTGATCCTGTCATTATGATGTTAGCTGGTTATTTTGCCCATTAATTTGATGCAGTTTCCTCATAGTATCGATGGTCTTTACAATCTTTTTTTGCAGTGGCTAGTACCGGTTGTTCCTTTCCATATTTAGTGCTTCCTTCAGGAGCTCTTGTAAGGCAGGCCTGGTGATGACAAAATCTCTCAGCATTTGCTTGTCTGTAAAGGATTTTATTTCTCCTTCACTTATGAAGCTTAGTTTGGCTGGATATGAAATTCTGGATCAAAAATTCCTTTAAGAATGTCGAATATTGGCCCCCACTCTCTTCTGACTTGTAGCATTTCTGCTGAGAGATCTGCTGTTAGTCTGATGGGCTTCCCTTTGTGGGTAACCCGACAGTCCTTCAGGCTAAAAACTCTCAATAAACTCGGTATTGATGGAATGTATCTCAAAATAATAAGAGCTATTTATGACAAACCCACAGCCAATGTCACACTGAATGGGCAAAAACTGGAAGCACTCCCTTTGAAAAACCAGCACAAGACAAGGATGCCCTCTCTCATCACTCCTATTCAACACAGTGTTGGAAGTTCTGGCCAGGGAAATCAGGCAAGAGAAAGAAATAAAGGGTATTCAATTAGGAAAAGACAAAGCCAAATTGTCCCTGTTTGCAGATGACATGATTATATATTTAGAAAACGCCATCATCTCAGCCCAAATTCTCCTTAGGATGATAAGCAACTTCAGCAAAGTCTCAGGATACAAAATCAATATACAAAAATCACAGGCATTCCTATATACCTTTTTACCAATAACAAACAAACAGAGAGCCAAATCATGAGTGAAATCCCATTCACAATTGCTACAAAGAGAATAAAATACCTAGCAATACAACTTACAAGGGATGTGAAGGACCTCTTCAAGGAGAACTACAAACCACTGCTCAATGAAATAAAAGAGGACACAAACAAATGGAAGAATATTCCATGCTCATGGATAGGAAGAATCAACATCATGAAAATGGCCATATGGCCCAAGGTAATTTATAGATTCAATGCCATCCCTATCAAGCTACCAATGACTTTCTTTACAGAATTGGAAATAACTACTTTAAAGTTCATATGGAACCAAAAAAGAGCCTGCATTGCCAAGACAATCCTAAGCAAAAAGAATAAAGGAGGCATCACGCTACCTGATTTCAGACTATACTACAATGCTACAGTAACCAAAACAGCATGGTACTGGTACCAAAACAGAGATATAGACCAATGGAACAGAACAGAGGCCTCAGAAATAACACCACACATCTACAACCATCTGATCTTTGACAAAAACAAGCAAAGGGGAAAGCATTCCCTATTTAATAAATGGTGCTGGGAAAACTGGCTAGCCATATGTAGAAAACTGAAACTGGATCTCTTCCTTACACCTTATACAAAAATTAATTCAAGATGGATTTTTTAAGACTTAAATGTTAGACCTAAAACCATAAAAACCCTAGAAGAGGCCGGGCGCGGTGGCTCAAGCCTGTAATCCCAGCACTTTGGGAGGCCGAGACGGGCGGATCACGAGGTCAGGAGTTCGAGACCATCCTGGCTAACACGGTGAAACCCCGTCTCTACTAAAAAATACAAAAAACTAGCCGGGCGAGGTGGCGGGCGCCTGTAGTCCCGGCTACTCGGGAGGCTGAGGCAGGAGAATGGCGTAAAAACCCGGGAGGCAGAGCTTGCAGTGAGCTGAGATCCGGCCACTGCACTCCAGCCTGGGCGACACAGTAAGACTCCGTCTCAAAAAAAAAAAAAAAAAAAAAAAAAAAAAAAAAACCCTAGAAGAAAACCTAGTCAATACCATTCAGGACACAGGCATGGGCAAGGACTTCATGTCTAAAACACCAAAAGCAATGGCAACAAAAGCCAAAATTGACAAATGGGATCTAATTAAACTAAAGAGCTTCTGCACAGCAAAAGAAACTACCATCAGAGTGAACAGGCAACCTACAGAATGGGAGAAAATTTTTACAATCTACCCATCTGACAAAGAGCTAATATCCAGAATCTACAAAGAACTCAAACAAATTTACAAGAAAAAAAATCAAACAACCCCATCAAAAACAGGACATTCATATAGCCAACAGACACATGAAAAACTGTTCATCATCACTGGCCATCAGAGAAATGCAAATCAAGAACACAACGAGATACCATCTCACACCAGTTAGAATGGCGATCATTAAAAAGGAAACAACAGGTGCTAGAGAGGATGTTGAGAAATAGGAGCACTTTTACACTGTTGGTGGGACTGTAAACTAGTTCAATCATTGTGGAAGACAATGTGGCGATTCCTCAAGGATCTAGAACTAGAAATACCATTTGACCCAGCCATCCCATTAATGGGTATTAGCCAAAGGATTATAAATCATGCTGCTATAAAGACACATGCACATGTATGTTTACTGTGGCACTATTCATGATAGCAAAAACTTGGAACCAATTCAAATGTCCATCAATGATAGACTGGATTAAAAAAGTGTGGCACATACACACCATGGAATACTATGCATGGAATACATAAAAAAGGATGAGTTCATGTCCTTTGTAGGGGCATGGATGAAGCTGGAAACCATCATTCTCAGCAAACTATCACAAGAACAGAAAACCAAACACCACATGTTCTCACTCATAGGTGGGAACTGAACAATGAGAACACTTGGACACAGGATGGGGAACATCACACACCAGGGCCTGTTGCGGGGTGGAGACAGCGGGGAGGGATAGCATTAGGAGATATACCTAATGTAAATGTTAAGTTAATGGGTGCAGCACATCAACATGGCATATGTATACATATGTAACAAACCTGCACATTGTGCACATGTACCCTAGAACTTAAAGTATAATAAAAATTAGTTTATTATTTATTAAATAAAAGCATAGAAAATAAAAAATAAAAATAAATAAATAATCAAATTAAATTTTAAAAAAAGAAACTACCATCAGAGTGAACACACAACCTAGCAAATGGGAGAAAATTGTTGCAATCTACTCATCTGACAAAGGGCTAATATCCAGAATCTACAAAGAACTCAAACAAATTTACAAGAAAAAAATCAGGCCGGGCGCGGTGGCTCAAGCCTGTAATCCCAGCACTTTGGGAGGCCGAGACGGGTGGATCACGAGGTCAGGAGATCGAGACCATGCTGGCTAACACGGTGAAACCCCGTCTCTACTAAAAATACAAAAAACTAGCCGGGCGAGGTGGCGGGCGCCTGTAGTCCCAGCTACTCGGGAGGCTGAGGCAGGAGAATGGCGTAAACCCGGGAGGCGGAGCTTGCAGTGAGCTGAGATCTGGCCACTGCACTGCAACCCAGGCGACACAGCAAGACTCCATCTCAAAAAAAAAAAAAAAAAGAAAAGAAAAAAAAGAAAAAAATCAAACTACCCCATCAAAAAGTAGGCGAAGGATATGAACAGACACTTCTCAAAAGAAGACATTTATGCAACCAACAGGCATGTGAAAAAATGCTCATCATCACTGGTCATCAGAGAAATGCAAACCAAAACCACAATGAGATACCATCTCATACCAGTTAGAATGGTGATCATTAAAAAGTCAGGAAACAACAGGTGCTGGAGAGGATGTGGAGAAATAGGAATGCTTTTACACTGTTGGTGGGAGTGTAAATTAGTTCAACCATTGTGGAAGACAGTGTAGTGATTCCTCAAAGATTTAGAACTAGAAATACCATTTAACCCAGCAATCCCATTACTGAGTATATACTCAAAGGATTATAAATCATGCTACTATGCTTACTACACACGCACACGTATGTTTATTATTGTGGCACTATTCACAATAGCAAAGACTTGGAACCAACCCAAATGTCCATCAATGATAGACTGGATGAAGAAAATGTGGCACATATACACCATGGAATACTATGCAGTCATAAAAACGGATAAGTTCATGTGCTTTGCAGGGACATGGATGAATCTGGAAACCATCATTCTCAGCAAACTATCACAAGGACAGAAAACCAAACACCACATGTTCTCACTCGTAGGTGGGAGGTGAACAATGAGAACGCATGGACACAGGGTGGGGAACATCACACACTGGGGTCTGTCGTGGGGTGGGGGACTGGGAGAGGGATAGCATTAGGAGAAATACCTAATGTAAATGACAAGTTGATGGGTGCAGTAAACCAACATAGCACATGTATACCTATGTAACAAACCTGCACGTTGTGCACATGTGCACATTGTGCACGTGTACCCCATATGTAACAAAAACATGCACCCCATATGTAACAAACCTGCACGTTGTGCACATGTACCCCATATTTTTTATTATAATAAAAAATAATAAAATAATTTTTAATAAAAATCCTGTGAAGTCATGGACATCTGGACAGTCTTCTCCAGCAGGAATCTGTTTCAAGCCTGATGGTTTTCATGGCTTTTTCTGTAACAACAACGGTATCTTCATTGGTATAACCCAGACATTCAGGATGGTCTATCGAGTTCTCTTCTACTGCACTGAGAAGCCTTTCCATAGCATACCGTGTATAACAAGTTTTTTTTTTTTTTTTTTGAGACGGAGTCTCGCACTGTCACCCTGGATGGAGTGCAGTGTCGTGATCCTGGCCCACTGCAATCTCCACCTCCCAGGTTCAAGCGCTTCACCTGCCTCAGCCTCCCAAGTAGCTGGGATTACACGTACCCGCAATCATGCCCAGCTAATTTTTTTTGCATTTTTAGTAGAGTCGAGGTTTCACTATGTTGGCCAGGCTGGTCTCAAACTCCTGATCTCGTGATCCGCCTGCCTCGGCCTCCCAAAGTGCTGGGGTTACAGGCATGAGCCACCGCGCCTGGCCGAGTCTTAAAAGTCCTTAAGGCTCCCTGATGTAGAAGCTAAATTAGAGACACTGTGTTTAGGGCCTAGTAAACTACTTCCACACCTTCTGTGCTGAACTCACAGTGTGGGGTTCTGGCGTGGGGGAACTCACAGTGTGGGGTTCTGGATGGCCAGGGGCATTGTCCAAAATCAAAAGAACTTTAAAAGGCAATCTCTCACTGGCTAGGTATTTCCTGACTCCAAGGACAAAGCATCAATGGAACCAATCCAAAAAAGGGTTCTGATTGTCCAGGACTCCTTGTACAACCAAAGGACTGGCAGCCAGTATTTCTCTTCTCCCTTTAAGGCTCAAGGTTAGCAGCTTTACAGACAAGGGCAGTCCTGATCATAAACATTTGCACAAAAGAGTAGAAGTAGCCCATCCCTTCCTGCCTTAAATCCTATGCTTACTTCTTTTCCTTACAAATTGGATTAATGTCCTCTATGGCAATTTTTTTCCAGAATGGGGCACTTCCATCTAATGGGGCACTTCCATCTGGCATTTAGGGCCAGGCACAGTGGCTCACGCCTGTAATCCCAGCAGTTTGGAAGGCTGAGTCGGGTGGATCACCTGAGGTCAGGAGCTGGAGAGGAGCCTGGCCAATATTGTGAAATCTGATCTCTACTAAAAATACAAAAAATTAGCCAGGTGTGGTGGCAGGTGCCTGTAATCCAAGCTACTCAGGAGGCTAAGGCAGGAGAATTGCTTGAAATCGGAAGGCGGAGATTGCAGTGAGCTGAGATCACCCCATTGCATTCCAGCCTGGGCAACAAGAGCAAAACTCTGCCTCAAAAAAAAAAAAAAAAATATATATATATATATATATATATATTTAGGCCAGGTGCAATGGCTCACATCCGTAATCCCAACACTTTGGAAGGCCAAGGCAGGAGAATCGAAGACCAGCCTGGGCAACACAGGGAGACTGAGTCTCCACAAAATAATTTAAAAATTAGCTGGGCGTGGTGGCGTGTGCCTACAGTCTCAGCTACTCAGGGGACTCAGATGGGAGGATCATGTAAGCTTAGTAGGCCAGGGCTGGAGTGAGTCATCATGCCACTGCACTCCAGCCTGGGAGAACAAAACTCTATCTTAAAAAAAAAAAAAAAAAAAAAAACTATTCAGGCAGATAGCCTTTCTCCTCAATGATTTTCTTTTTTTGAGACGGAATCTGGCTTTGTTGACAGGCTGGAGTGCATGGCGCGATCTCGGCTCACTGCAAGGGTTCAAGTGATTTTCCTGCCTCAGCCTCCCGAGTAGCTGGGACTACAGGCGTGCCCCACCACACCCAGCTAATCTTTGTATTTTTAGTAGAGATGGGGTTTCAAGATGTTGGCCAGGACAGTCTTGATCTCTTGACCCTGTGATCCGCCGACCTTGGCCTCCCAAAGTGCTGGGATTACAGGCGTGAGCCACTGCACCCAGCCTAATGATTTTCTTAACGGTGTCTGACGACTAATATGCTGCCTCTTAGTGGCTTCTCTTGTTATCTCCACATTTCTTAATTAAGGCAAACCTCTAAAATTATCAAACCATCTTTTGCTGGAATTAAATTCTCTAGATTTCGATCCTTCCCCTTTTGCTTTACAGTTGTCATACAGTGACTTTGCTTTTTCTCTAATTGTATTAGCATCTACAGGTATGCCTTTTTTTTCTTTTTTTTTTTTTTTTTTTTTTGAGATGGAGTCTCATTCTGTCACACAGGCTAGAAAGCAGTGGCGCAATCTTGGCTCACTGCAACCTCTGCCTCCCGGGCTCAAGCTATTCTTCTACCTCAGCCTCCCAAGCAGATGGGACTACGGGCATGCACCACCACAACCAGCTGATTTTTGTAATTTTAGTAGAGACAGGGTTTCACCATATTGGGCCAGGCTGAGCTGGAACTCCTGACCTCCTGATCCACCTGCCTTGGCCTCCCAAAGTGCTGGGATTACAGGCGTGAGGCACCAGGTCCGGCCAGGTATGCCTTTCTTATTGCAATCCTGCACCCACATAAAAGCTGCATTTTCAATACAAGATAAAAGAATATTTCACAAGAAGTGTGAGATTGTCATGCCTGCTGGTACAGCTGCAACAACGGCTTCATAAATTTCCTTTCCTTTTTTTCACTATGTTCATTTATGCTGAATTCATTTATCTTTAAATGGCGGGCAACCACATAGAATGCACTCATTCTAAGGTGCATATCAAGCAATTTGACTTTTTCTTCTAACATCATGACATTTCTCTCCTTCCCGGGAGCACTTTCAGCATCACTAGTGTCACTCAATGAGTCCCATGGTGTTACTCAAAGTTTACAGACTTGCACTAAACATAGTGAAATATATGTAAGAAAAATATGAGATCACTTTGTTTTGTTTTTTGTTGTTGTTGTTTTTTACATTTTTTTAGGCTAGTCTCAAACTCCTGAGCTCAAATGCACCTCCCACCTCGGTGTCCCAAAGAGCTGGTATTAGGGGTATGAGCCACCACATTTGGCGGAGATCACTTTTTACCAAGATACACAATTTACTGGAGACGGGCAGGCCCACATGGAGATAACTGGCATCAAAGGATGTTGTTTTGTTTTGTTTTTGAGACAGGTTCTGGCTCTGTCACCCAGGCTGGAGTGCAGTGGGGCATGATCTTGGCTCACTGCAACCTCGGCCTCCTGGGATCAAGCAATCCTCCCGCCACAGCCTCCTGAGTAGCTGGGACTACAGGCACGCACCACCACACTCGGCTAATTTTTGTATTTTTTATAGACGGGGTCTCACCATGTTGCCAGTCTGGTCTCGAACTCCTTGGCTCAAGCAATCCACCCACCTCAGCCTCCCAAAGTGCTGGAATTGCTGGCATGAGCAACCACGCCTGGTCAGTCACAGGGCATCACACAGGTACTTCGAACACTTGAGCTTACTGCAAAAGCAGCAGGAGGTAGCTACAAAGTTATTACAGCAGTAGGGCATATACTACAGTTAATTCCATGAAGTTATGATTTAACACTGCACCTTTATGATTGCATTTCTCTTGACTGCAAATAGTGCCATATACAGTCTATACACACACACAGTTTGTATACATTTTGTTAGTAAATGATAAAACAGGCTAGCATCTACAAATATTTTAAGCATTCATGGCATACCTTTTTAATGTTTTTTAATATTTCTAGGGTACATAGTTCATCTTCAAGTTTTTTCAAACTGTAGAAAATCTCCAAAAAATTTACCAATGTATTTATTGAAAAAAATTTCCGTAGGACAAACACATGTTGTTGAAAGCCAAACTGCATATACTTTTCAGTGATGGGATTTAAAACTTAAAGAGAGTACAGTTACAAAGCTTAGAATCATCTAAAGTGTACATTTAACTGATCACAAACAAGAGGCAGTGGGCATCAGTGGAGCCAAGGGAAAGAAGAGATTATTTCTACTACTGGTCATGCCTACAGGGTGCTAGTTACTAAAAGGAATATTTAAAGACAGCCTTCTAGCTACTGAAAAATAAAAATAAAAAATAAAAAACTTAAGTTTTTAAAGCTAAAGTAAAAAACATGGCCTTATTGCTTTTTTAAAAAACTGTTTTCCTGTATTCTAAGATTTTCTATATAAAGCATCTTCCATCCCACTCTCAGAGATGCACATGATAAAACCGTGCACGTCCATGTGACCTGTTAAGGGTCTCCTTCAGAGATAGAACATTTTTACTTTCTACTTTTCCTCCCAGCAAAGGAAGAGTTAAAAGTAAAGTTCTTACAACAATCTCTCTTTGAGGACTAGAAACTTTATTTTCTGTATCAGTCCCAGAAGGGCTTGTCATCCTGCAGCTTAATGGTAGTATAAAAGACCACTGAATCAGCATCCAGGACTCTAATCCAGCACTCCAAGCTGGCTAAGGCACTAAAAAAATAAGTGACTTTCATCAAGAGCCACGCTCCTGCTGGGAACGGTGGCTCAAGCCTGTAATCCCAGCACTTAAGGAGGCCAGGGTGGGCGGATCACTTGAGGTCAGGAGTTCAAGACCAGCCTGCCAACATGATGAAACCCCATCTGTACTAAAAATACAAAAAATTATCCAGGCGTGGTGGCGCATGCCTGTAATTCCAGCTATTCAGGAGGCTGAAGCATGAGAATCGCTTGAACCCGGGAGGCAGAGGTTGGAGTGAGCTGAGATCGTGCCACTGCATTCCAAACTGGATGACAAAGCAAAACTCTATCTCAAAAAGAAAAAAAGAAAAAGCCAGGCTCCTTCAGTCCTTCATTTTTCCTTCAGTGAAAACATGGAATGGTTTAGGGCAATGGACTTCAAACTGTGTTCTTCAAAGCTGCCTTGGGGAGCACCCCAGTGGACAAGAGGAAGGTCAGGTGGCAAGGACCAAGCTCTCACCTGCCAATTCTCTCAGAGTAGAGCCACCTTTCCTGCTTTATATGTAATAGAGTTCTACAGAAGATGTACTTATTTATTTTTATTTTATTTTGAAACAGAGTCTCGCTCTGTTGCCCAGGCTGGAGGGAAATGGTGCAATCTCAGCTCACTGCCACCTCCGCCTGCTAGGTTGAAGCAATTCTCCTGCCTCAGCCTCCCGAGTAGCTGGGATTACAGGCACATGCAACTGGGCCCAGCTAATTTTATGTATTTTTACTAGAGACAGGGCTTCACCATGCTGGCCAGGCTGGTATCAAACTCCTGACCTCAAGTGATTTGCCCACCTTGGCCTCCCAAAGTGTTGGGAATACAGGCGTGAGCCACTGCGCCTGGCCTACACAAGATTTTATTTCACAAAGCATTCTGCTACTACAAAGTAAGGCTGAAAAACATTGATCCAGGTGCTCTGTAAAGTCCTGACCACTCCACACATTTTCAGACCCAGAGCTATACACAATGTATCTCATCTGTGAAAGACGTGGTCAATTTTACATTAATTCTGCAATTAACATTCGGTAACATTTTAGGATAAAATACATCATGCCCAACCCCCCAAAAAAACTATCAATAGGATATTCTAGAAATAAAAATAATCAACAGGATAAGATTCCCCATAAAACTGACTGAAGGCCAGGCACAGTGGCTCATGCCTGTAATCCCAGTACTTTGGGAGGCTGAAGCAGGCAGATTGCCTGAGACCAGGAGTTCGAGACCAGCCTGACCAACATGGAGAAACCCCATTTCCACAAAAATACAAAATTAGCCAGGTGTGGTGGCACACACCTGTAATCCTAGCTACTAGGGAGGCTGAGGCAGGAGAATCGCTTGAACCCAGGAGGCAGAGGTTGCAGTGAGCCAACATCGTGCCATTGCACTCCAGCCTGGACAACAAGAGTTAGACTCCATCTCAAAAAAAAAAAAAAAAAAACACCACCAAAAAAACTGACTAAAGTAGCCAGCTGGCATCGAACACTGTGGCAACCTTTGTACCCTGGATGTTAGCAGCAATGACAGCACCTGGTGACCAAATGAAGTACCCAGCCACAGAAGTAGGACTGCCAAGTGGCAGGAATTTCTTTTAAGTAGATTATCCATCTTATCTCCACTACATCTCAATTAAACTTCGGCTTCCTGGGGATGTTATTCCTAGCTCACAGTCTTTCCTGACCCTTTCTCCCACCCTATCTACTAAACCTGCCCAACACAAACAGTCCACCCAGAGGCACATCTAAATTTCAGGAGTTTGGGGGATACAGGTACCCACAATATATATTCACAAAGTTGAATGACAGTTGTATGTTACAACATACCCAAGTTTAACGCATTCAAACACGTCATCTAGATGCTCCTTCTAAGACTGATTTGAAAATTATAATGCCTAAAAATATTTACATTAATAATTTTCCAGAGAGATGCCTGAAACAATGCACTCTGGAACTGACAAACCAATTTTTTAAATTAATTTTTATTTAAGACAGACTCTTGCTCTGCCCCCCAGGCTGGAGGGCAGTGGCGCCATCTCAGCTAACTGCGACCTTCGCCTCCCAGGTTCAAATGATTCTCATGCCTCAGCCTCCCAAGTAGCAAATAGGCGTGCACCATCAAGCCTGACTAATTTTTTGTATTTTAGTAGAGACAGGGTTTCACCATGTTGCCCAGGCTGGTCTCGAACTCCAGACCTCAGGCAATCCACCTGCTTCAGCCTCTGAAAGTGCTAGCATTACAGGCATGATCCACTGCACCCAGCCGGATTATTAATTTTAAACTTACTAGCAAAGCTGTTTAACTACAAAGATGTCTATGTGGAGTGTAATTCAAACATCAGTGACAAAACATCTACCTATACATTTTGTAGGATTTATCTAGTGAGGCTAAGAATTCAACATAAAGTATTATATGGCTGGGCGCGGTGGCTCAAGCCTGTAATCCCAGCACTTTGGGAGGCCGAGACGGGCGGATCACGAGGTCAGGAGATCGAGACCATCCTGACTAACACAGTGAAACCCCATCTCTACTAAAAAAATACAAAAAACTAGCCAGGCGAAGTGGCGGGCGCCTGTGGTCCCAGCTACTCGGGAGGCTGAGGCAGGAGAATGGCGTAAACCTGGGAGGCGGAGCTTGCAGTGAGCTGAGATCCGGCCATTGCACTCCAGCCTGGGTGACAGAGCGAGACTCCGTCGCAAAAAAAAAAAAAAAAAAAAAAAAGTATTATATATGCCCAAAATGTAAGTCAAGGTCTTTTCTCAAAGAGTATCCCTAAAAAAAGTAGTTTCAGCCAGGCATGGTGGCTCACGTCTGTAATTCCAGCACTTTGGGAGCCCAAGGTGGGTGGATCACTTGAGGCCAGGAGTTCAAGACCAGCCTGGCCAACATGGAAAAACCCCATCCCTATGAAAAATACAAAAATTAACTGGGCGTGGTGGCATGTGCCTGTAATCTCAGCTAGTCGGGAACATGGTGGGGAAAAAAAAAAATCAAGTTAGTCATTAAATTCTGAAAGTAACAAATGTAATTTGCATAAAATACATTTTTAAAACTGTCCCACTATTTTGCAAACAAGTAGTTTACAAAAATAAAATATATCCAGTGTCAGTATCATATGTGAATTCAAGAAATACTGTATCAGTTGGGCATGGTGGCTCACGACTGTAATCCCGGCACTCTGGGAGGTTAGGGTGGGAAGATCACTTGAGACCAGGTGTTTGAGACCAGCCTGGGCAACAGTGAGACCCCATTTCTACAAAAAATAAAAATCTAGTCAGGTATGGTGGTGCATGCCTGTAGTCCCAGCTACTTGGGGGCCTGAGGTAGGAGGATCACTAGAGCCCAAGAAGTCAAGGCTGCAGAGTGAGACCCTGTCTTAAAAAAAGAAAAAGAAATGCTATAATGCTAACTGTTTAGACTGTAGGAAATATGACGTTCTCTCTCTCTACCATCTCCACAGCTTTTCTATAAATTTACTGTTCTAAAAAAAATTAAAAAATAATTAAAAATATGTTCCCTGGGCCGGGCACAGTGGCTCACGTCTGTAATTCCAGCACTTTGGGAGGCCAAGGCGGGCAGATTATGAGGTCAGGAGATCGAGACCATCCTGGCTATCACGGTGAAACCCTGTCTCTACTAAAAACACAAAAAAATTGGCCAGGCATGGTGACAAGCGCCTGTAGTCCCAGCTACTTGGGAGGCTGAGGCAGGAGAATGGCGTGAACCCGGAAGGCAGAGGTTGCAGTGAGCCAAGATAGCGCCACTGCACTCCAGCCTGGGCAACAGAGCGAGACTCCGTCTCAAAAAAACAAAAAAAAAAAGTTCTCTGGAAAACCATTTAACTGATTCAAAAAACATTTAAAACGATAATAGTCATTGCTGTTGCAAATCTGAAATGTCTGAATAAAACAGCTTCATAAAACAAGAGTAGAAAGGTAGTATTTCTAAATTAACGTAAAATTTGTGAATTTAAAAATATTTGTACCTAACTTAAGAAATTAAATATCTTTTTCTTTTTTTTTTTTTTTTTTTTTTTTTTTTTTTTTTTTTTTTTTTTTTGAGACAGAATCTCGCTCTGTCGCCCAGGCTGGAGTGCAGTGGCCGGATCTCAGCTCACTGCAAGCTCCGCCTCCCGGGTTCACGCCATTCTCCTGCCTCAGCCTCTCAAGTAGCTGGGACTACAGGCGCCCGCCACCTCGCCCAGCTAGTTTTTTGTACTTTTTAGTAGAGATGGGGTTTCACCGTGTTAGTCAGGATGGTCTCGATCTCCTGACCTCGTGATCCGCCCGTCTCGGCTTCCCAAAGTGCTGGGATTACAGGCTTGAGCCACCGCGCCCGGCCTAAGAAATTAAATATCATAAGAAGACATTTGACTATTTCATGTATATCCATAAAGTTTACATGCTCAAATTGTCATAAAATTTAATCTTCTCACTGGGGAATGAGGAAACTTAGAATTAGGGCTGCCTTATACTGAGCTATATAAAGCGTAATACAAACTATGAAAGGTTCCTTTGGAGACATACACAACAACAAAGCACCCCAACCCAAACAAAGGAAAGAAAAAACCCTCTGAGCACTAACTATTCACACGAGTTGCACTATAGCACCAGAAGATTACATCAAGTTGCTCTACCTTCCTTCACCTTTGGTAGGTAGTCATGCTCTTAGAATTAAAGAAGGCTATGAGTTTAAAAATCTGGCAACTCCAAGTAATAATTTTTTTAAATATTGCCTTATGTGAATATATGTAATAACTTTTTTCCTCTCTGCAAACAGAATACAAGACAATATTAAAAATCTGTGGGTCCGACTGGGCGCGGTGGCTCACGTCTATAATCCCAGCACTTTGGGAGGCCGAGGCTGGTGGATCACCTGAGGTCAGGAATTCAAGACTAGCCTGGCAAATGTGGTGAAACCCTCTCTACTGAAAACACAAAAATTAGCCAGGCATGGTGGCGTGTGCCTGTAATCCCAGCTACTCGGGCCGCTGAGGCAGGAGAACCACTTGAACCCAGGAGGCGGAGGTTGCAGTGAGCCAAGATAGTGCCATTGCTCTCTAGCCTCAGAGACAAGAGTGAAACTCCATCTCAAAAAAAAATGTGGGTCCTATTGCACCTATAATACAAACAGAGCAAGACAAAAATCTCTCTAATCCTTAGTTCCAACATAGAGAATACTACCCGCCTATACCAGATAATAAAATAATGATAAATTATTTATAAACTGTCGAGATCAGAAAAAGGATACTAATGCTAATGATATCTGAAGGCCATCAATGATAAACCAACAAACATAATAAATTTTTCTCAAATCTCATTCTCCTTAGACTTCTCTACCCCAACTGGTTTATCCTCTAACTTTCCTTATTTTCCTTTGCCACCAAAAAAAAAAAAATTCTTTTCTTTTCTTTTTTTTATTCTTTTTCTTTTTTTTTGGAGACAAAGTCTTACTCCGTCACCCAGTTGGAGTGCAGTGGCATGATCTCGGCGCACTTCAACCTCCACCACTCAGATTCAAGTGATTCTCGTGCCTCAGCCTCCCGATGAGCTGGGATTACAGGCGTGCACCACCATGTCCAGTTAATTTTTGTATTTTTAATAGACATGGGTTTTCGCCATGTTGGCCAGGCTGGTCTCAAACTCCTGGCCTCAAGTGATCCACTCGCTTCGGCCTCCCAAAGTGCTGGGATTACAGGTGTGGGCCACCACACCTGGCTCACAAAAGACGTTTTCTAAATTTCAGACCAAGCCCTCTTCTCTCAACCATCCTCTTTCCTGCAGTAAGCTGACCTTACTGTCCTAATTGCTTTAAATGTCTCTTTGAAGTACCATACTTCCTTTGGGGTTCTAGTCACTTTAAACTTGGTATGCCTAAAACAAAGTCTCCCTCATCTCCAAACAATTTCTCCCAACTTTCTTTCTTTTTTGAAATGGAGTCTTGCTCTGTCGCCCAGGCTGGAGTGCAGTGGCAAGATCTTGGCTCCCTGCAACGTCTACCTCCTGTGTTCAATTGATTCTCGTGTCTCAGCCTCCCAAGTAGCTGTGATTACGGCATGTGCTACCATGCCCAGTTAATTTTTGTATTTTTAGTAGAGACGGGGTTTCACCATGTTGGCCAGGCTGGTCTTGAACTCCTGACCTCAAGTGATCTGCGCACCTCGGCCTCCCAAAGTGCAGGGATTACAGCCGTGAGCCACTGCGCCAAGCCAGTTTCTCCCAACTTTCTTATTCTTCATTAAGTATAACAGTCTAACTTAAAAAAATCTTTAATTTTGTCATTTTGTATTGCTTTTCTCTTCATGTCCCATAATTAATTAGTCCTACTTCTGCTGATTCTTCTTTAAAACAGCTTTTCCAAAATTTAAAAGCCTTAAAAAGGTTCAATGTCTTTGACCTAATATTTCCATTTGCAGGATTCCACCTGGTCTAAGAAAATCTGAAATGCATACAAAGATATTCACTGAAGTAATACCATGCCAGAAAACTGGAAACGTCTGTCTAGCAATAGGGAAATATTTAAGCAAATTAAATAAATTAGAATATTAGTCATTAATAATTAGTTATGGGCCTGGCACGGTGGCTCACGACTGTAATCCCAGCATTTTGGGAGGCTGAGGTGGGCAGATCACGAGGTCAGGAGATAGAGACCATCCTGGCTAACAAGGTGAAACCCTATCTCTACTAAAAATACAAAAAATTAGCCAGGCACGGTAGCGGGCGCCTGTAGCCCCAGCTGCTCGGGAGGCTGAGGCAGAAGAATGGTGTGAACCCGGGAGGCAGAGCTTACAGTGAGCCGAGATCGCGCCACTGCACTCCAGCCTGCGCAATAGAGACTCCGCCTCAAAATAATAATAATAATAATAATAATAATAATAATAGTTATGAGGTTTTTAAAGACATGAAAAATGTTTATAACAAAACATAAAATAAGGAAAGCAGAATACAAAATCATATATAAGAGATGACAATGTAAGTAACAAAAACACAGGAACAGAAAAAGACCAAAGGAAATACACCAAAATATTAGCAATGTCCTATCTGTGCATATCGTGCCGGCTGGTGAGAATATGAGTCATTTTTGTTGTCTTTTTATACTCCTATAGTTTCTAGATATGGCATATAATATTTTTAAAACCTGGAAAAATTTATTTTTAAAAAATGTGTTTCTAATTCAAGACTCTTCAAGGTCTCCCTAAATAAACTACAAATTCAATATTATCCCAACCCAATAGCAAAACAGTGCGAGATAGGGACTTGAAAATATCATTTTAATGAAAAAATATGCAAGAATGGTCCCCAAAAACATAAAATCAAGTGGGTATGGGCGTATGAGAGAGCCCTTGCATTTCCAAAAACTAAAGTGTAGTCAGGCCAAGCACACTGGCTCACACCTGTAATCCCAACACTTTGGGGAGCCAAGGTGGGAGGACAGCTTGAAGCCAGGAGTTCAAGACTAACCTGGGCAGCAAAGCAACACCCATCTCTATTTTAAAAAGAAAAGAAAGTATATTCAAAATCACAGCAATTAAGGTAACCTGGAACTAGAGCAAGGACAGAGAAGTCAACACACTCAAGTACAGGTGGAAATACAATTGAGTTGGCACAACTAGATAAGCTATTTAGAAACAAGCAAGCAACAAAAGCCTAACAACCACAAAACAGCCAATCTTTACTGAATATTTACCACAGGTCCACAATCCTTGGGACCAGATGCTTCACTATTCAAGTTTTTTGGGTTTTCCAAAGGTAATATGGCACCCATACCATGTATTATGCAATATTCCAGAAAGGTATGGAGAAGCGCACCATAGGTATTTTAAAACATGCAACTTATAGCTGGGCACAGTAGGGCAAACACCTGTAGTCCCAGCTACTCAGAAGGCTGATGAAGCAGGAGGATCACTTGAGCCCAGAAATTTGAGTTTGAGTCCAGCCTGGGCAACATAATGAGAATTCATTTCTTTTTTTTTTTTTTTTTTGAGACGGAGTCTCGCTCTGTCACTCAGGCTGGAGTGCAGTGGCGCGGTCTCAGCTCACTGCAAGCTCTGCCTCCCGGGTTCACATGATTCTCCTGCCTCAGCCTTCTGAGTAGCTGAGACTACAGGTACCCGCCACCACACCCAGCTAATTTTTTGTATTTTGTTTAGTAGAGACGGGGTTTCACAGTGTTAGCCAGGATGGTCTCGATCTCCTGACCTTGGGATCCACCCGCCTCGACCTCCCAAAGTGCTGGGATTACAGGAGTGAGCCACCGCGCCCAGCCAAGAATTCACTTCTTAAAACACACACACAAAAACACACATCCCTACAGCATTCCTCATCTGAGAGTAAAGAGTTGTAGTTCGTCTCCCCACACCCCATCCCATCCCTGTCCATTGAAAACCTGTGCTGTAATCCCACTACTTCCTGACAACTCAGGATTTTTGCTCCAAATACCCCTTTTCTCACCCATATTTTCAACCTCTTAACTTTCTACTAGCTCCTTGCCATCCTTTTTTTTCTTTTTGGGGGGGGCGGTGGGGACAGAGTCTCACTCTGTTGTCCAGGTTTGAGAGCAGTGGCATGATCTGGCTCACTGCAACCTCCACCTCTCAGGTTCAGGCGAATTATCCTTCCTCAGCCTCCAGAGTAGCTGGGATTACAGGGGTGCGTCACCCTTCCTGGCTTTTATATTTTTAGTAGAGACGGGGTTTCGCCATGTTGGCCAGGCTGGTCTCAAACTCCTGACCTCAGGAGATCCACCCGCCCCAGCCTCCCAAAGTGCTAGGATTACAGTAGTGAGCCACCATGCCCAGCATCCCCCCTTTTTTACAAAAAAAATAAAAAGCACCTTTTCTCCTTCATACACACACACACACAAAAGCTTATTCAATAACTAATCTTAAGAAAAACAAACAAAAAAGGACCCTGCTCTGTCTTCCTATTCACTCATACAGCTGCAAGGTTGCTTTTATTTCAAAACACTGTGCTAAGATAGCTCCAGCTATAGTCTCTAATGATTTTCTAACTGCCAGAAGCAAAGGCCAAGATTAAGGCTCATCTCACTTGAATTTCATCTGCAGACTAACACTGCTGACCATGCCCTTCTTGAAATGCTATATTCCCTTGGTTTCTGTGAGACAACTTTCTCCTGGGTCTCCCATCTCTCTGGCTCCTGCTTTACCAACCCTATCTGTAGCCTTCTCTTCACGTGTTGATGCACCTTCATTCAGCCAGTTCCCTACCATCAGCTATACTTGACAACTCCCAATATACATCCTCCTCAACAGAGCTCTTCCCAGTGCTCTAGCTACAAACACTGACCAAAGAGCTCTTAAAGGAATTCATATGGAGACCTCAAAAAGTCTGGCCAGGCTGGGCGCGGTGGCTCATGCCTACAATCCCAGCACTTTGGGGGGCCGAGGATGGTGGATCACGTGAAGCCAGGAGTTCGGGACCAGTCTGGCCAACATGGTGAAACCCCGTTTCAACTAAAAAAAAACACACAAAAATTAGCCGGCCATGGTGTTGGCACTATAATTCCAGCTACTCAGGAGGCTGAGGTGGGAGAATTGCTTGAACTTGGGAGGCGGAGGCTGCTCTGAGAGCCGAGATCGCGCCACTACACTCCAGCCTGAGCAAAAGAGCAACACCCCATATCAAAAAAAAAAACAAAGAAAAAAAAGAAAAGGCTGGCCAAAGTCACCAATAATTTCTCTGAAACATGCTCTGCATTCCCTATTGTGAAGAATGGCAACACCACCCATAAATCTAGCTAATTCAGAAACATGGAATTCATCCTAGAACCCTCCCACTCTTCTCTCACATTAAACTGGACACTAAGTCTAGTGGATTCTAGCCCCTTAATACACATCAGTCTCCTGAAGTCTCATGCAATAGCCTCCCAATGGAGTGCCTGGCCTCTAAGCAATTCTCCACACAATAGCTAAAGGAATCTTTCTAAAACCCTGAGTGTGTGCCCCTTAGCAGCTTCCCAGTCCTTTGTCTGACTTCCTCAGAGCCCTACTAATTGCTTACCACACCCTGCACTCCAGCCTTACTAACCTGCTTGACATTCCAAGACTACACACCATTTTAAACTCCACATGTTGACACCAACTGCAGTGTTTCTTCTGCATGGAAGGTCCTTGCCCTGCCCCCTTATTTTACTTGGCAAATTATTACTGGTTCTTCCAGAACTGGTTTAGAATGCCCTCCTGATTTCCAGTTTACTTTTAGATTACAAAATGATACACATAATGATTAGAAAGATACACAACTTATACATACATCTGAAAAAGAAATCATCCAAAAATCTAGAACTTTTTATAAATCAATAAGAAAAACTCGCAACACAGTATTTTTTTAAAGGGTAGGGGGCAAAAGACTTAAAAAGACACTTCACAAAATAGGAAACTCAAATGACCAAGAAACATATAAAAAGATGTTGGCCAGGCCCGGTGGCTCATGCCTGTAATTCCAGCACTTTGGGAGGCTGAGGCGGGCAGATCATAAGGTCAAGAGATCAAGACCATCCTGGCCAACATGGTGAAACCCCATCTCTACTAAAAATACAAAAATTAGCTGGGCGCAGTGGCACACACCTGTAGTCCCAGCTACTCGGGAGGCTGAGGCAGGAGAATTGCTTGTATCCAGGAGACGGAGGTTGCAGTGAGTTGAGATCATGACACTGCATTCCAGCCTGGCGACAGAAAGACTCCGTCTCAAAAAAAAAAAACAGATGTTTAACATCGTAACTCAGGAAAATGCAATTGAAACCCATAATGAAATATCAATACACACCCATAATAGGTAAAATTTATTAAAATGACACTGCCAAGTGTCGGCAAAAATGTGAAGCAACCATAAGTGTCTTTACACTTGTGGGACTGTAAAGTAGTTCAATCAAAACTACATTTTTGAGCCTGGGCAACATAGGGAGATCCCATCTCTACAAAAAATTTTAAAATCAGCCGGGCGTGGTGGTGCTAGCCTGTAGTCCCAGCTACTCATAGTCCCAGCTACTCAGGAGCCTGAGGCAGGAGGATTATTTGACGCCAGGAATTTGAGGTGGCAGTGAGCTATGATCGTGCCACTGCCAGCCAACAAAGCAAGACCCAGTCTCTAAAAAAAAAAAAAATACAGTCAGCCCTCTGAAACTGTGGATTCTGTATCCATATATCCATAGGTTCAACCAATCATGGATCAAAAACAATCAAAAGCAAATAAATAATAACGATAAAATAAAATCTACAAATTTTAAAAAACACCGTATAACAACTATCGACATGGTATTTACATTGTATAATGTATTATTAGTAATCTAGAGATAATTTAAAATATACAGAAGGATGTGTGAAGGTTACAAGGGACTTGAGTATCCTCAGATTTTGTTATCTGAGGGTGTCCCGGAACCAATCCTCCAAGGATACTGAGGGATGACTGTATATTCTATAAGATTTCATTTATATGAAATTCAAGAACAGACAAAACTAAGCAATAGTGATAGATATCAGAAAAGTTGTTGCTTCTAGGTGGTATAGACTCGGGGGAAGCATGAGAAAACTTACGGAGCATTGAAAGGGTTTTATATACTGATCTACGTGGTGGTTACAGGGGTATAAATAAATGTAAAAAAAATCATCAAACTGTACAACTAAGATGAATGCACTGGGCCGGGTGCGGTGGCTCACGCCTGTAATACCAGCACTTTGGGAGGCCGAGGCAGGTGGATCATGAGATCAGCAGATCGAGACCAGCATGGCCAACATGGTGAAACCTTGTCTCTACTAAAATTACAAAAATTAGCTGGGAAGTGGTGGCACAAGCCTGTACTCCCAGCTACTCAGGAGGCTGAGGCAAGAGAATGGCTTGAACTGGGGAAGCGGAGGTTGCAGTGAGCCAAGATCGTGCCACTGCACTCCAGCCTAGTGACAGAGCAAGACTCTGTCTCAAAAAAACAAACAAACAAACAAACAAAAAATGAGTGCACTGCCAGGCATGGTGGTAGGCACCTGTAGTCCCAGCTACTTGGGAGGCTGAGGTGGCGAATCACCCAAACCCAAGAGGGTGAAGGCAGCCTAGGCAACAAAGTAAGACCCTATCTCTAACAAAGAAAATTAAAATTAAAAATGATGTTTATTCCTTAAGATGGAGTTTCACTGCGTCGCCCAGGCTGGCATTCAGTGGCGCGATCTCAGCTCACAGCAACCTCCACCTCCTGTGTTCAAGCAACTCTCCCACCTCAGACTCTCGAATAGCTGGGACTACAGGCACATGCCACCACTCCCAGCTAATTCTTGTTATTTTTAGTAGAGATGGGGTTTCATCATGTTGACCAGGCTGGTCTCAAACTCCTGACCTCAAGTGATCCTCACTGATTCTTAAAAGATCAATGCACTTTACATACATGCATATACATGTATGTTAGTACTCAATTTTTTAAAAATGAACAAAACCATGTACAAATAAAAGAATAACACACTAAAACAATTAATACCCTAAATTAACATGCTAAAAAAAAATTTTTTTCTTTTTTTTGAGACAGACTCTCATTCTGTTGCCCAGGCTGGAGTGCAGCAGTGCGATCTCGGCTCACTGCAAGCTCCACCCCCCAGGTTCAAGCAATTCTCCTGCCTCAGCCTCCTGCGTAGCTGGGATTATAGGCACATGTCACCACACATGACTAATTTTTGTATTTTTAGAAGAGATGGGGTTTCGTCACGTTGACCAGGATGGTCTCAATCTCCTGACCTCGTGATCCACAAGCCTCGGCCTCCCAAAGTGCTGGGATTACAGGCGTGAGCCACCGTGCCCGGCCACTAAAAAATTTTTAAATTAAAAATAATCAGTAGAGCCACAGCTGATGCTTACTTCTTAAATCTTCTGTATTATGCTGAATTTTGTACCATGACCATATTACTTTTATTACTTTAAAAAAAAATAAAGCTGGGCCGGGTACAGTCGCTCATGACTGTAATCCCAGCATTTTGGGAGGCTCAGGCAGGTAGATCACTTGAGGCTTAGGCCAGGAGTTGCTGACCAGGCTCTACTAAAAATACAAAGAAAATAAGCTGGGCATGGTGGCGCATGCCTGTAATCCCAGTTACTCCGGAGGATGAGGCAGGAGGAGCACCTGAATCCCGGAGGCGGGGGTTACAGTGAACCAAGATCATGCCACTGCATTCCTGCCTGGGTGACAGAGCCAGACCGTCTCAAGAAAAAAAAAAAAAAAGGGCCAGGCGCGGTGGCTCAAGCCTGTAATCCCAGCACTTTGGGAGGCCGAGACGGGCGGATCACGAGGTCAGGAGATCGAGACCATCCTGGTTAACACGGTGAAACCCCGTCTCTACTAAAAAATACAAAAAACTAGCCGGCCGAGGTGGCGGACGCCTGTAGTCCCAGCTACTCGGGAGGCGGAGGCAGGAGAATGGCGTGAACCCGGGAGGCGGAGCTTGCAGTGAGCTGAGATCCGGCCACTGCACTCCAGCCTGGGTGACAGCGCGAGACTCCGTCTCAAAAAAAAAAAAAAAAAAAAAGTTATTTCATTAAAATGACAATGTTAAAACGAAACCTGGCCAGGGCAGTGGCTCAAGCCTGTAATTCCAGTGTTTTGGGAGGCCATGGCAGGTGGATCATGAGGTCAGGAGTTCAAGACCTGCCTGGCCAATACAGTGAAACCCTGTCTCTATTAAAAATACAAAAAATTAGCCAGAAATGGTGGCAGGCGCTTGTAATCCCAGCTACTCACGAGGCTGAGGCAGGAGAATCGCTTGAACCCAGGAGGCAGAGGTTGCAGTGAGCTGAGATCAGGCCACTGCACTCCAGCCTGGGCAACAGAGCAAGACTCCATCTCAAATTAAAAAAAAAAAAAAAAGAAATCTAAGCACTACTGTACCTCATCACACTGGCCTGCAATGGTCTTTTCACAAAGCAATCTCTTCAATTATCTTACTCTTTTAGCATCCAACACACACCCTGGCACTAGCTATCTGCAGAACTAGGTATCTGCTTCGTGTCCATTTACTGTATTCTACTGTAGAGGTGGTCAGCAAAAATGTTTGTTGAATAAACAAATGTGTAAAAAAAAAAAAAAGAAATGAGGGCCGGGCGCCATGGCTCATGCCTGTAATCCCAGCACTTTGGGAGGCGGGCAGATTACGAGGCCAGGAGATTGAGACCATCCTGGCTAATACGGTGAAACCCTGTCTCTACTGAAAATACAAAAAAATTACCCAGGCGCGGTGGCGGCTGCCTGTAGTCCCAGCTACTCAGGAGGCTGAGGTAGAAGAATGGCGTGAACCCAGGAGGCGGAGCTTGCAGCGAGCTAAGATCTCGCCACTACACTCCAGCCTGGATGACGCAGCGAGTCTCCGTCTCAAAAAAAAAAAAGAAAGAAAGAAAGAAATGAAAATTAGGCAATCCATGAGAAGCATTCCAAAGTCATGGGCTTATGAGCTTGAATTTATACTACAGAGAAGGGTTGAGGCTTACTGAATAAGGATATAAACTTGTATCACTACATTCCAAAATTGTCTCACTAGGCTAGGCGCGGTGGCTCACGCCCGTAATTCCAGCACTTTGGGAGGCTGAGGCGGGCGGATCATTTGAGGCCAGGAGTTCATAATCATCCTGGTCAACCTGGTGAAACCCCATCTCTACTAAAAATACAAAAATTAGCCAGGTGTGGTGGCACATGCCTGTAGTCCCAGCTACTTGGGAGGCTGAGCCAGGAGAATCGCTTGAACCTGGGAGGTGGCGGTTGCAGTGAGACGTGATCACGCCACTGCACTCCAGCCTGGGTGACACAGCAAGATTCCATCTCAAAAAAAACTAGAAGCAAAGTATACCCAGATATCATTCAGCCTGTGAATAAACTGTTAATTCACACAATGGAATACTTGTTACCAATGAAAAGGAAAGCACAGCCGGGAGCGGTGGCTCATGCTTGTAATCCCAGCACTATGGGAGGCCGCGGTCGGTGGATCACCTGAGGTCAGGAGTTCGAGACCAGCCTGGCCAACATGGAAAAACCCCATCTCTACTAAAAATACAAAATCAGCCAGGCATGGTGGCACATGCCTGTAATCCCAGCTACTCAGGAGGCTGAGGCAGGAGAATCACTTAAACCCGGCAGGCAGAAGTTTCAGTGAACCAAGATTGTGCCATTGCACTCCAGGCTGGGCAACAAGAGCAAAACTCCATCTCAAAAAAAAAAAAAAAAAAAAAGGAATGCACTACTGACACAGGCAACAACATGGATGAATCTCAAGGGCATTACGCTGAGTGAAAAAAGGCAAATCACAAAAGGTGACATACTGCATAATTCCATTTATATAACATTCTCGAAGTGGCAACTTTAAGTGATAGAGAACAGATCAGTATTTGTCAGGCTTAGATTTGAAGAGAGAGAATGTGACTGTTCTTTGTCGTAATGAAATAGTTTGGCATCCTGACTGTGGTGATTATTCTAATCTACACAAATGATACAATTTGTTAGAAGTACACACACAAAGAGTGCGTGTAAAACTGGTAAAATCCAAGTAAAATCATTCTTGAATTAATAACATTGTGTCAATGTCAATTTATTGGTTTCAACAATGTTCTATGGTTAAGATATCAACGTGGGGGAAGTTGAATAAAGAGTACACAAAGAACTCTGTACCACTTTTGCAAGGTCTTGTGAGTCTGAAATTACTTCAAAATTAAATGTTTTAATAAAAATTTTACAAGAAGAAAACAGAATTTTTTTTTTTTTTTGAGACGGAGTCTTGCTCTGTCACCCAGGCTATAGTGCAGTGGCACGATCTCGGCTCACTGCAACCTCCATCTCCCAGGTTCAAGCGATTCTTCTGCCTCAGCCTCCCGAGTAGCTGGAACTGCAGAAGCACGCCACCACTCCCAGCTAATTTTTGTATTTTTAGTAGAGACAGGGTTTCACCATATTGGCCAGGCTAGTCTCGAACTCCTGACCTCATGATCTGCTCACCTTGGCCTCCCAAAGTGCTGGGATTACAGGCGTGAGCCACCACGCCCGGCCAGAAATAGAAAAATTCTAAGGAACAATAGATGAATGGATAAAATGTGGCATATCAACACTACTATTGAGCAATATAAAGGATCTAAGTACCAATACATGCCGTAACATGGATGAACCTTGAAAACATTGTTCTAAGGAAACCAGACACAAAGCCACATACTGTATATTCCATCTACATGAAATGTTCAGAATCAGCAGATTCACAGAGACTTAGAACGTAAATTAGTTGTTGCCAACTCAGGGGGAAGGGGAATGGAGAATAACTGGGAAATAAATATGGAGTTTCTTTCTGGGGAAGTGAAAATGTTATAGAATTAGATAACGGCTGCGCAATTTAATCAGACTAAAAATCTGTAAATGGCCTACTTTAAAAGGTAAATTTTATGGTATGTGAACTATATCACAATAAAAGAGTTATTAAAAAAATGAGAGAGATCTTTTAAAAATTGTACCTACATATAAACATACCCTAAGGCAAAAATTTATCCCAAGCTATGTGATGTAGCTAATTCCTAAGATTTGTGATTAAACAGCACTACAGTCTTTCTGTGCTGCGTGTTACTCACAAAGCAGCACAATTAATAATTAGCAAACCAAACTCACAGGACAATCTAACAGGATTATAATTTTGACCCACTAAAAAATCTTAATCTTATTCCTGACAACAACAATTTCCAGTGTACCATAAAAGTAGCCTCTAGGAACTGGCTCAATTCATAAAAGCTCACAGATTTGAACTGAACTAAAATTAAATTAAAAGCCAGCTTGCATATACAAAGGTAGATAATGACAAAAGTAAATCATATTACATCACGCCAGACCCACAGTCACATAATTCAAGTTTGCCAATCATCATACTAATAGTTTAAAATTTACCTATTACTCCTTTTCCTCCTCTGGAAATTAATCAAAAAGCAAAAACAGTGCTTCAGGAAACCTGAATTCTGATCCAAACGAAGCTACTGTTGTGGGCTTAACGTGTCAGAGCTATCCGTAAAATGCAAGGTACCCTGAAAATACTAGTCTCCGGGAGATTCTTTTACCACTTCTCAGGTGCCACTCCTTGCACACTCAACCACGTCACCTGGTTTCCCACGCACTACTGCAGGCCAGGTCTGTTTCCACTACTACCCCCTTCCCCACAATCTATTCTCCATATAGCAGCCTTTTGTTTTGTTTTGTTTTTGGAGATGGAGTCTCCCCCTCTGTTGCCCAAGCTGGAGTGCAGTGGTGCAATCTCGGCTCACTCCAAGCTCTGCCTTCCAGGTTCACGGCATTCTCTCACCTCAGCCTCCCGAGTAGCTGGGACTACAGGCACCTGCCACCACGCCGGGCTATTTTTGTTTTTGTATTTTTAGTAGAAATGGGGTGTTAGCCAGGATGGCCTCGATCTTCTGACCTCGTGATCTGCCTGCCTCGGCTTCCCAAAGTTATGGGATTACAGGCATGAGCCACAGCGCCCGGACAGCAGCCCTCTTTTTAAACAGTGAATCAGAACCTGTCCCTTCCACATGTAAGCCTCCAATGGCCTACGGGACCAGATACGCTCTGACTCCGGCCTCCCATCAACCTTTCCGGGCCACTCCTGCCACCCTGACTTTTGGGTTCCTCGAATACTTCCAGCCCACTCCTCCCCAGGGCCTCTGCCACACTGGATCTCCTCCTCATTCTTGATCCTGCTCAAATGTCACTTCTCAGAGAGTGGAGTGTGGACTCTGGTCCTGGGCTGCCTTGATTCAACAGATGGGCATGTTATTTACTCTTGCTGTGTCCCTGTTTCCTCATCTGTAAAATGTCAGTAATAATGGTGCCTACCTCTTAGGGTTGTCACAAGGTACATGTAAAGCAATCGACAGAGTGACTGGCACAGTGTTCAAATGTCATCTATCATTATTACTTAAGATGCCCCCTCTTTTCTTCCCATCCCTTAGCCCTACCTGAAATTATCTTCTGTCACCCTCTTTGTGGTTTTCCCTAAACTTCCCAGGGTTAGCTTTGCAAGGAGCTTCGTCTTGTTCAAAACTCTATCACCTGCCTGGCGCGGTGGCTCACGCCTGTAATCCCACCACTTTGGGAGGCCAAGGCAGGTGGATCACGAGGTCAGGAGATCGAGACCATCCTGACTAACACGGTAAAACCCCATCTCTACTAAAAATACAAACATTAGCCAGACGTGGTGGCGGGCGCCTGTAGTCCCAGCTACTCGGGAGGCTGAGGCAGGAGAATGGGCTTGAACCCAGAAGGCGGAGGTTGCAGTGAGCCGAGATGCCGCCACTACACTCCAGCCTGGGCGACAGAGCGAGACTCGGTCTCAAAAAAAAAAAAAAAAAAGGCCGGGCGCGGTGGCTCAAGCCTGTAATCCCAGCACTTTGGGAGGCCGAGACGGGCGGATCACGAGGTCAGGAGATCAAGACCATCCTGGCTAACACGGTGAAACCCCGTCTCTACTAAAAAGTACAAAAAATTAGCCGGGCGAGGTGGCGGGCGCCTGTAGTCCCAGCTACTCGGGAGGCTGAGGCAGGAGAATGGCGTGAACCCGGGAGGCGGAGCTTGCAGTGAGCCGAGATCGCGCCACTGCACTCCAGCCTGGGCGACAGAGCAAGACTCCGTCTCAAAAAAAAAAAAAAAAAAAAAAAAAAAAAACACAAAAAACCTCTATCACCATCTCCAAAGAAAGACATGTAAATACCTATTTAATAGATGAATAAATATATAACATCAAACATTTCTTTTAAATAATGTCTTGATTCAGGCCAGGAGCGGTGGCTCACGCCTGTAATCCCAGCTCTGTGGGAGGGGATCACCTGAGGTCAAGAGTTGCAGACCAGCCTGGCCAACATGGTGAAACCCCGTCTCTACAAAAAATACAAAAAAAATTAGCTAGGCTGGGTGGCGGGTGCCTGTAATCCCAGCTACTCGGGAAGCTAAGGCAGGAGAATCCCTTGAACCCGGGAGGCGGAGGTTGCAGTGAGCCAAGATCCGGCCATTGCACTCCAGCCTGAGCGACAACAGCGAAACTCTGTCTCAAAAAAAAATTAAATAAAATAATGTATTGATTCAAAGAGTTAAGTGAAAAATGGCATTGCCTCAATCAGTTACATAATTGGGCTGGTCCCATTACCTTCAGACTAGAGTCAGTTCGTTTCATTATTAGCTGGTGTGTTATTTTCCCCCTCAAATTCTATCACACATACACAACACACCGTGGGAGAAACTCGCAGATTAATCTGTGAGAGTATAAACTGAGTACTGTGGCTATTCACTAAGTCTTCATAAACATACCACATAAATCCAAACTGCGGCCCACCAAAAAGGCCCTCGACCATTAGGAAAATCACACCCTAACATATGGAAATACAAGACACATACTGACTTAATTAGAACTGTTTTTCTACCTGTACATATAGGTAACATGCACACATACGTGTCTGTTTGTATACACATGCACACATAGCCATCTCCGACACTGGGGTCACACTTTTTCCACTTCTTTTTATGTTTCTGAATATAACAGACTATGTGGAATTAAATCAATGCTTGAATTCAGAGCTGTGATTAAAACCCAGTACTTATTCAGAATCCTAAACATTACAGGTCCCCTTACCACTGGGTAAACTTCCATGGTTCACCAAAGGAAATCTCAAATTTAAGGTTGTAATTCACTTGAAAGCTAGCACTAATTTTTTTAAACGCATCTAAAGCTACCAAAAATCCAGTCCATTTTAACATCTTATGAATTCAATATCAAATTTTTACCCACCAATTAGTTCTTCAAGTCTTTAAGAAGTGTTTCCCTTTACTCTAATTTTTTCTTTTTTTTTAGAAAGTTATTTTTAAGTCACTATCCACATTTTGTGAAACTCCGAAGGACCAAGGCCAACGAGAAGGGGAAAAAAGGAAACAACCAAAAATGTTTCTGGATTTTATTAAAGATGATGCTGGACTCTCGTTCCCCATAGTACCAAAGATGTCACACGGAGTATTATTGCTCAAAAGAGCGAAGCAATTAATCTAGAGGAAGAGATAACGATGTTGAACGCTGGTAAATCAAAAGAATAAGGAGAGAGGAGTGGAAAAGGAGAAGACGCGGCGGCGCTGTGCGGTCTCGGAGCAGCTCTCCAGGAAAGGGTTCTCGGGCAGCGGCCCCCCGGCTCGGGTGAGCGGCCAGACTGGAGGTGGCCAGCGCGGGCGCGTTTTCCACTCCGCCCGGCTCCGGCGCACACGCCCACCGCCCCGCGCAGCCCGCGACCCCGGCGCCCGCAGCGCACCCAAGTCACGCTCGACCCGAGCGGAAAGTTTCGAATCCAAACCAGAGAGCCGAAACGCACAGGTCTCGGGGCTGAACTCGCGCCAGGAACACGCCCGAGGCGAACCACTTGACAACCAGCTCCGGTTCTCAGCAGAAAGGCCGACAGGCGGGGGCCGGGGAGGAAGGGGAGGCGAGACACATGCCCTCGCGCACACTCAGCCCCTCCGACTCCTCCGCCCGCGGCTCAGGTGGGAGCAGCGCAGCCGCCGCACTCCCGCACCGGGCGGGCCGGAGCCCCTCCCAGAAAGGGCCGCGACCCCCGGGCCAGCTCGCGCGCAGGGGACCGGTGCGCACGCCCCGCCCGGCGCCTCCCCGCCGGCCTCCCGCCCGCCCGCCGGCCGGTGGCGACCCGGGGCGGGAGGGCGCCGAGTCGAGGCTCCGTGATGCTCGGGAACCGGCCGCGGCCCGCGCGCCCCTCCCCCGCCGCCGCCCCTCCCCCCGGGCCGCCCGCGGGGCGCAGGAGCCGAGCGCCGGCGTCCCGGGGGACCAGCCCGCCCCCCGGCCGGAGGACCTGGACAACTTTCCCCTGCGCGGCCGCGGGCGCCCCCGACGGGGCAGGGGTGGGGAACGGGGACAGGCGCAGCGTGGACTCACTTTTTCGGATGTTTCTCTCTTTTCGGCCTCCGCTTTCGGGCCTGAATGGCCAGCACTGGGGGAAGAGAAGACACACATTAACGGTCGGGCCGCCCGCCAGGGCCGGCCGCGTGGCGGGGAGAGGGCGCGCCGCGGGCCACTCACCTTTCCGGGAGCTCATTCCGACGCGGCGGAAGCGGGGCGGGGGGCTTCGCGGCGGCTGCGGCGGCGGCGGCGACGCGGGCGCCGAGACGAGCCGGGCTGCAGCCTCCACTCGCTCCGCCGGCCGGGAGGAGGCGGGAACCGCGCCTGCGCCGCCACCGCCGCCGCTCCAGCAGGGACCCAGCAAGACCCGCCCCTGGCCGGCCCCGCCCCCCCCCCGCCCCCACCCGCCGGCCCCGGGGGTCGGGACCCCGGAGTCGCGCGCCCCGCGCCCCCGCCCCACCCACCTGTGCAGAGGTGGTCGCCGCCCAAGGCCGAGCTGGCCTTCGGCCTCCCCCACCCCAGCCCGCGGCCCGGGCCTCCGCCTCCTGCGCTCCTGCGGCTGGCCCAGGCCGCCCGCCTCTCCTGGGCACCGGACCCGCGGGACCCTCCCTCCCCGCCGCGGCCTCTCCCCTCCGCACCCCGGCCGGTCGCGCAGCCCGGCGCTCCATGCGCCCTTCCTTGGCCGGCGCCTCCGCGGGTCTCGCACCACCTCTCTTCCCGCGGCCTCTTCTCTCCCTTTGCTCCTCTACATCCTTGCATCCCCATGAGCGCCGCTTCCTCCTCTCCGGCGGGCGTGGAAAGGGCACACGACCAAAAGCTGGGAAACCTGGGTCCGCGATTAGCGGTGTGACCTTGGAGAAGTCATTTTCTCTCCCACCTCTACGTGCCCTCCAGGATTGCATGAGTTTAATGAAGGAAAAGATACAGATAGCATTCAAAGTACGACAATGGTTTTGCACATGAATTGAAACCCGGTTCCCTAAACACCATGTGTATAACAATTCAAAACAACAATCACACCAAGTAGTTATTTTCTGCATCCTGCAATGAGCAAACTGAGTCCCAACGAGGTTAAACAGTTTAACCAGCCAGGATCGAAATTCAGGCATGGCTGGCTGTCGACAAACTCCACCTTATCAGGCTGCCTATAAAAGATGTGAACCAAGTTGATAGTGGCACAAAAAGATAACTATAATGTTCCCTTATTTATGTAAATAATTACAATAGTTTTTGAAAGATAAGCATCCTGACCATTAACTCCCTCCTTGGTCACACAACTGTATCTTCAACTGACAAGGTGGCTTACTCTAAGGATGGTAAAACAGACAATACAGGAAAAGCTGCTTGGATTTTGAAGAGCCTTTAACTTTTTGTATTCAAAAATATCAAACCTTTATAGAAAAGTTACAAGAAAAATATAATTCACAGCCAAATTAACCCATATTCACCAATTTTTAACATTCTGCCACATTTGCTATGTGTCTGTGTGTATGGTTTATTTTGCTGAATCATTTGAGTTTTTGTAGACACTGTTACCCTTTATCCGTAAATATTTCGGTAAATATCTACTAGGAACAAAGATAATCTCCCACGTAATCAGAATTCCATGATCACTCCAAGAAACTTTCATGCTAATACAATGTAATCATCTGTAACATACAAGCCATATATATTCAATTTTGCAAAATATCTAAGTAATATCCCTTTTCTTTTTTTCCCAATTAGTCTACCATTAAGGATCATCTGTGGTGTTTAATTGTCATGTCTTTTTAAACACCTTTAGAATCATTCTTGGTTTTGGTTTTCTTTTTATTTATTGATTTATTTATTTAGAAATGGAGTCTCACTCCATCATCCAGGCTGGAGTGCAGTGGCGCAGTCTCAGCTCACTGCAACCTCAGCCTCCCAGGTCTAAGCAATTCTCCTGCATCAGCCTCCCGAGTAGCTGGGATTACAGGCATACAGCACCACATCTAGTTAATTTTTGTATTTTCTTTTTTTAGTAGAGACAGGGTTTCACCCTATTGGCCAGGCTGGTCTCGAACTCCTGACCTCAGGTCATTCACCCACCTCAGCCTCCCAAAGTGCTAGGATTATAGGCCTGAGCCTTGACACCCAGCCCTTTTTTTGTGTTGTTTTGTTTTCTTGTTTATAACATTGACTTTTTTGAGGAATCCGATTCCACAATTTTGCAGAATGTTCCTTGTTTTTTGTGTTTTTTTTTTTTGTTTTTTTTTTTTTTTTTTGAGACGGAGTCTGGCTCTGTCGCCCAGGCTGGAGTGCAGTGGCCGGATCTCAGCTCACTGCAAACTCCGCCTCCCGGGTTCCCGCCATTCTCCTGTCTCAGCCTCCCGAGTAGCTGGGACTACCGGCGCCCGCCACCTCGCCCGGCTAGTTTTTTTTGTATTTTTTAGTAGAGACGGGGTTTCACCGGGTTAGCCAGGATGGTCTCGATCTCCTGACCTCGTGATCCGCCCGTCTCGGCCTCCCAAAGTGCTGGGATTATAGGCGTGAGCCACCGCGCCCGGCCTCTGTTCCTTGTTTTGGATTTGTCTGTTTCCCTGTGATTAGATTCAAATTAAATAATTTTGTTGGGTATACTATAGGTGATGTTGTATTCATCTTAGTGCTTCAAAATATGATGTCAGTTTGTTCCATTACTGGTGATGTTACAGTTAATTATTTCTCCAAGATACAGGTAACTTTTCCCTCTGTATTTAAGAAGTCTGTGTAAAAAATGAGCAAAGGATTTGAATGGACATTTCTCCAAACACTTACAAATGGGCCGGGCGTGGTGGCTCAAGCCTGTAATCCCAGCACTTTGGGAGGCCGAGACGGGCGGATCACGAGGTCAGGAGATTTAGACCATCCTGGCTAACACAGTGAAACCCCGCGTCTACTAAAAAATACAAAAAACTAGCCGGGCGAGGTGGCGGGCGCCTGTAGTCCCAGCTACTCGGGAGGCTGAGGCAGGAGAATGGCGTAAACCCGGGAGGCGGAGCTTGCAGTGAGCCAAGATCCGGCCACTGCACTCCAGCCTGGGCGACAGAGCGAGACTCCGTCTCAAAAAAAAAAAAAAAAAAAAAAAAAAAGACATACAAATGACCAAACTAGCATGTGAAAAGAGAATCAACATCATTAGTTGTTAGGAAAATACAAAGCAAAACCATAATGAGTTACTACATCACACCTACCTACTAGGATGACTATAAAATTAATTAATTAATTTATTTATTTATTTATTTATTTTGAGACAGAGTTTTGCTCTTGTTGCCCAGGCTAGAGTGCAATGGCACGATCTTGGCTCACCACAACCTCTGCCTCCCAGGTTCAAGCGATTCTCCTGCCTCAGCCTTCCCAGTAGCTGGGATTACAGGCATGTGCTACTGTGCCTGGCTAATTTTGTGTTTCTAGTAGAGATGGGGTTTCTCCATGTTGGTCAGGCTGGTATCGAACTCCCGACCTCAGCCTTCCAAAGTGCTGGGATTACAGGTGTGAGCCACTGGGCCCAGCTAAAAAATTTTTTAGTGGAAAATAAGGCCAGCTGTGATGTCTCACAAGTGTAATCTCAGCATTTTGGGAGGCTGAGGCTGGAGGATCATCTGAGTCCAGGAGTTGGCGGCTGCAGTGAACTATGATCACACCACTGCACTCCAGCCTGGGCAATAGAGTGAGACCCCATCTCAAAAAATAATGTTAATGGAAAAAAAAATGTTAGTGGGGATTTTGGAACCCTCATATGTTGGAAACATTGAAACCCTCCTGCATTTCTGGTGGGAATGTAAAATGGTGCAGTTATTATGGAAACAGTCTGTTGGCTTCTCAGAAAACTAATTATAGAATTAACAGCAATTCCACTCCTAGGTATATATGCACAAAGACTGAAAACAGATACTCAAACAAATCTTTGTACATGAGTGTTCATAGCAGCACTATCACAACAGCCAAAAGGTGGAAACAACCTAAATGGTCATCCATAAATGAATGGATAAACAAATTGTGGTATACACATGCACTGAAATATTTTTTGGCCTTAAAATTATTTAGTACTGACACATGCTACAATGTGGATGAACATCAAAAACATTATGCTAAATAAAAGCAGCCAGACACAAAATGTCACATATTGTATGATTCCATTTATATGAGATACCCAGAATAGGCAAATCTACAGAAAGCAGATTGGTCGTTGCCAGGAGTTGGGGGGTGGGAGAAGGAGGGAGCAACTGCTTAATGGGTACCAAGTTTTATTTTGGTGTGATGAAAATGTTTTGGTGCTAGATAGAGGTGGTGGTGGCACAACATTGCTAATGTACTAAAAGCCACTGAATTGTTCTCTCTAAAGTGGTTTCTTTCATCTAAGGTGAATTTCACTTCAAAACAAAACAACAAAGTTACTTGTGTGGGGTGATACTTTGAAACTGTGTGAATATCTCTTTCCTGACAATATCTCAATGGGTTGGCATCCATTGATGATTCTTGCCTAAATCAACTATTACCACACTGGTTGTAGAACAGTGATTTTATAATCCTATCATTCCATCTATGTTAAGTGACACATTCTTTTTTTCTTTTTTTTTTTTTGAGATGGGGGTCTTGCTCTGTTGCCCAGGCTGGCGTGCAGTGGTGTGATCTCAGCTCACTGTAACCTCCACCTCCCGGGTTCGAGTGATTTTCCCACCTCAGCCTCCCAAGTAGCTGGGACTACAGGCGCACGCCATTTGTATTTTTAGTAGACACGGGTTTTCACCGTGTTGGCCAGGCTAGTCTCAAACTCTTGGCCTCAAGTGATCCACCCGCCTCTGCCTCCCTAAGTGCTGGGATTACAGGTGTGAACCACTACACCCACCCTTAAGTGACATTCTTTTTTTCTTTTTTTTTTTGAAACAGGGTCTTGGTCCATCACCCAGGCTGGAGTGCAGTGGTGTCATCTCCGCTCACCGCAACCTCTCCCTCCCAGGTTCAAACAATTCTCCTGCCTCAGCCTCTCAAGTAGCTGGGACTACAGGCACACACCAGCACACCTGGCCAATTTTTTTTTTTTTTTTTTTTTTTTTTTTGGCAGCGGGGGGAAAGGAAGTCTCGCTCTGTCGCCCAGGCTGGAGTGCAGTGGCACGATCTTGGCTCAATGCAACCCCTGCCTTCCAGGTTCAAGTGATTCTCCTGCCTCAGCATCCCAAGTAACTGGGATTACAGGCACCCACCACGACTCCCGGCTAATTTTTTTTGTGTTTTTAGTAGAGACTGGGTTTCATCATGTTGACCAGGCTGGTCTCAAACTCCTGACCTCAAGTGATGTGCCTGCCTCGGGCCTCCCAAAGTGCTGGGATTGCAGGCTTGAGCCACCACGTCCGGCCTAATTTTTGTATTTTTAGTGGAGATGGGGTTTCACCATGTTGGCCAGGCTGGTCTCAAACTCCTGACCTCAGGTAATCCGCCCACCTTGGCCTCCCAAAGTGCTGGGATTACAGGCATGCAACACCGCGTAAGGAGGAGCTTTTATTTCTCCCTCTGGCTTTTTTTTTTTTTTTTTTTTTTTTTTTTTTTTTTTTGCCCCCTCCTGCTTCTCTGCATTTTTTCTTTCTTTCTTTGTTTCTTTCTCTTTGTTTCTGGCTTGTTTTTTGTTTTTGGTATCAATATTGACAAAAATTACTGTCACTATTTTTTCTGTTGTTTTTAGAGGACAGGGTCTCACTCTATGGACATGAGCCACCATACTTGGCCTTTTTATTATTTTTTAAAAGGCTTTATTGAGATATAACTAACATATATACAATTCAGCCATTTTAAAATATAGAATTCAATGGTTTTTAGTATGTTCACAGCGTTGTGCAACCACTACCACAATCTAACTTTAAAACATTTCTGCGGCAGATGTGGTTGCTTTCATTTATAATTCCAGCACTTTGAGAGGCTAAAGTAGGAGGATCACTTGAGCCCAGGAGTTCAAGGTTAGGGAGGTTATATAGTGAGCTATGATCACGCTGCTGCACTCCAACTTGAGCAACAGAGCAAGACACTGTCTCAAAAAAAAAATTGTCCCCCCCACAAAAAGAACTCCATACGTATTAGCAGTCACTCCCCATTTCCTCCAACTTTCCCCTGCACTAAGCCTAGGCAGCCACTAATGTACTTCCTGTATCTATAGGCTTGCCTGTTCTGGACAGTTCATGTGAATGGAATCATACAATATGTGGCCTTTGGTGGCAAGCATCTTTCACTTAGCCTAACATTAAAACCCATTTCTACTATTTAATTTCTACATGACCTTGGGCAAGTTACTTAATTACAACATCTGGAAAGTGATAACAGCATGTACTAATATTAGTCTTCATAGGTCAGTTTGATAATCAAATAAGATAAATCTCCAGTAACAGTAATTCTTAACAACAGTTGGGAGATACATTGCCAATCTGTTGAATTTTTGCATTCAATTTTCAACAAATACTTATCAAATACCTATTATATAGCAAGCGTTATTGTAGGCACTGATTCTATAGCAGTGAACAAAGCACACAAAAGTGTCCCTGCCCTCATGGATCTTACGTTCTACTGCCAGAAAACAGAAAATAAACAAAATAAATATGTGAAATATATATTATGTTTACTAGATGGTTATCATTTTTATTTAAAAAAAAAAAAAGGCCGGGCACGGTGGCTCAAGCCTGTAATCCCAGCACTTTGGGAGGCCGAGACGGGTGGATCACGAGGTCAGGAGATCGAGACCATCCTGGTTAACCCGGTGAAACCCCGTCTCTACTAAAAAATACAAAAAACTAGCCGGGCGAGGTGGCGGGCGCCTGTAGTCCCAGCTACTCGGGAGGCTGAGGTAGGAGAATGGCGTAAACCCGGGAGGCGGAGCTTGCAGTGAGCTGAGATCCGGCCACTGCACTCCAGCCCGGGTGACAAAGCGAGAGACTCCGTCTCAAAAAAAAAAAAAAAAAAAAAAAAAAAAAAAAAAAAAAAAAAAAAAAAAGCTGGGCACGGTGGTTCACGCCTGTAATCCCAGCACTTTGGGAGGTCATGAGATTGGGAGATCGAGACCATCCTGGCCAACAAGGTGAAACCCCGTCTCTACTAAAAATACAAAAATTAGCTGGGTGTGGCAGCACATGCCTGTAATCCCAGCTACTCAGGAGGCTGAGGGAGGAGAATCGCTTGAACCTAGGAGGCTGAGGTTGCTTTGAGCCGAGATCTTGCCACTGCCCTCCAGCCTGGGTGACAGAGCGAGACTCCATCTCAAAAAACAAAAACAAAAAAAAAACCAAAGTGACTGGATGGAGTGGTTCATACCTGTAACCCTAGCACTTTGAAAGTCCGAAGCAAGAGGATTGTTTGAGCCCAGGAGTTCAAGACTAGCCTGGGGAACATAGTGAGACCCCCACCTCTATAAACTAAAAAATAAATTTTAGAAAAGCCTGAAAGCAAAAAAAATCAACAACCTGTTGGGAATATGGTTCAAGAGGCCTCCCAAGAAGGTAACACTGAATTAAAGAACTTAAAGCTGGCGGGGCACAGTGGCTTACGCCTGTAATCCCAGCACTTTGGGAGGCCAAGGCGAGCGAATTACCTGAGGTCAGGAGTTCCAGACCAGCCTGGACAACATGGTGAAACCCCATCTCTACTAAAAATACAAAAATTAGCGGGGTGTGGTGGTGCACCCCTGTAATCCCAGCTACTCAGGAGGCTGAGGTGGGAGAATTGCTTGAACCTGGGAGGCAGAGGTTGCAGTGAGCCAAGATTGCGCCACTGCACACTCCAGCCTGGGCGACAGAGCAAGATTCTGTATCACACAAAAAAAAACAAAAGAACTTAAAGCTACCTTGCCAGTCCTTTTTACTTCTATAAATTAGAAGAAAACTATCTTTGCAAACCAGATATTTATGAATTGCTTTGAATTTATTGAATTAAAGTATACCAAATTAATCATCAATTAACTTTACACATACTATAGTGATGCTTTTTTTAAAACTATTTTTATTTATTTATTTTTTTGAGACAGAGTTTCACTCTTGTTGCTCAGGCTGGAGTGCAATAACATGATCTCGGCTCACTGCAACCTCCGCCTCCCAGATTCAAGCGATTCTCCTGCCTCAGCCATCCAAGTAGCTGGGATTACAGGCATGCACCACCACGCCTGGCTAATTTTGTATTTTTAGTAGAGACAGGGTTTATCCATGTTGGACAGGCTCGATCTCACAACCTCATGTGATCCACCTGCCTCAGCCTTTGAAAGTGTTGGGATTACAAGCATGAGCCACCGCGCCTGGCTAGTAGCTTTTAGAAAGAATGGTAAGTGGGGCACAGAGGCGCTCGCTGTCCTGTCAGCTTCAGTCCAGCAGTTTGACTCCAGTAGTTGAGTCCAGCCTGAACAATGAGACCATACATCTTAAAAAGATAAATTAAATGATAAATGATAGCCAGGTGTGGTGGCTCATACCTGTAATCCCAGCACTTTGGGAGGCCAAGGCGAGCAGACCACGATGTCAGGAGATGGAGACCATCCTGGCTAACATGGTGAAATCTCATCTCTACTAAAAATACAAAAAATTAGCCGGGCGTGGTGGCAGGTGCCTGTAGTCCCAGCTACTACAGAGGCTGAGGCAGGAGAATGGTGTGAACCTGGGAGGCAGAGCTTGCAGTGAGCTGAGATTGTGCCACTGCATTCCAGCCTGGGCAACAAAGTGACACTCTGTCTTGAAAGAAAGAAAGGGGGAGAGAGAGAGAGAGAGAGAGACAGGAAGGAAGGAAGGAAGGAAGGAAGGAAGGAAGGAAGGAAGGAAGGAAGGAAGGAAGGAAGGAAGGAAGGAAGGAAGGAAGGAAAGGAAAGGAAGAGAATTATAAGCCTAGTCTCTGTTGACTTTGAAATTAAGTATTTCTTCAGAAATGTATCACAATTTGGAGTGACTTTTTTTAAAATTTTTTTTTAGTGGATGCTTTTTAAAATTATTATTATTTTTACTTATTTTGTTTCTTTGAGATGGAGTTTCCTTCTTGTTGCCCAGGCTGGAGTGCAATGGCACGATCTCAGCTTACTACAACTTTCACCTCCCAGGTACAAGCAATTCTCCTGCCTCAGCCTCCAGAGTAGCTGGGACTACAGGTGCGTGCCACCACACCCAGCTAATTTTTGTATTTTTAGTAGAGACGTGGTTTCACCATGTTGGCCAGGATGGTCTTGCTGTCTTGACATAGTGATCCACCTGCCTCGGCCTACCAAAGTGCTGGGATTACAGGCATGAGCCACCACACCCCGCCTAGAGTGACATTTTAAAGTAATTCTTTTTTTTTTTTTGAAGACTGAGTCTCGTGCTATCGCCCAGGCTGGAGTACAGTGGCACCATCTGAGCTCACTGCAACCTCCGCCTCATGGGTTCAGGAGATTCTCTTGCCTCAGCCTTCCGAGTAGCTGGGATTACAGGTGCCTATCACCATGACCTGCTAAATTATTTTTGTATTTTTAGTAGAGATGGGGTTTCACCATGTTGGCCAGGCTGTTCTTGAACTCCTGACATCAAGTGACTCACTCGCCTCTACCTCCCAAAGTCCTGGGATTACAGGTGTGAGCCATTGCGCCCAACTGGTTTTAAAGGAATTTTTAAGAGAAATAATGTAATGAGGATGATTTAAACTTTTTTATTCCACCATATTTATTATTGCATAAATCAAATGAGTTATGCAAATATTATAATTAATAAGGGGAAGTATTAAATACTTATAAAACTGGATATATTTTGGTCTCCATAGCAGTCCAAAAGAAGTGAAAAAGGCAGTAATATGTATTTTTCCCCAAACTGTTACAATGAAACTCAAAATGTCCACATAATATTAATTTTTCCCAAATGTAATAGAAAATGAAAAGAATGTTGTAAAATCAATTGGATTATGATACTTGTAAGTGGACCCACTAAATCATGTTGCATCTTCGAAGGTATATTTAATATGTCATAGAATTGGAAAAAGACGAGAAGTCATACCATCTATCTTGGGCCTTTAATGGATGAAAACCCAGCCTCCTTTTTTTTTTTTTTGAGACGGAATTTCACTCTTGTAGCTCAAGCTCACTGGAAACTCCACCTCCCGGATTCGAGTGATTCTCCTGCCTCAGCCTCCTGAGTAGCTGGGATTATAGTCATATGCCACCATGCCCAACTAATTTTGTATTTTCAGTAGAAACAAAGTTTCACCATGTTGGCCAGGCTGGTCCAAGCCTCCTTTTAAAAGCACCTCCAAGGCTTTTAAATTCTTTTTTTCTTTTCTTTTTTTTTTTTGAGACAGAGTCTCACTCTGTCACCCAGGCAGGAGTACAGTGGCGCCATCTCGGCTCACTGCAAGCTCCGCCTCCCGGGTTCACGCCATTCTCCTGCCTCAGCCTCCCGAGTAGCTGGGACTACAGGCGCCCGCCACCATGCCCGGCTAATTTTTTGTATTTTTTTTGGTAGAGATGGGGTTTCACCGTGATAGCCAGGATGGTCTCGATCTCCTGACCTTGTGATCCGCCTGCCTCAGCCTCCCAAAGTGCTGGGATTACAGGCGTGAGCCATCGCGCCCAGCCTTAAATTCTTTAAAGTTTGTTTATATCTAATCTGCCCATTCAATTATAAACCTGTCTTTTGTTGCTTCACTACAGTGTACTCAGTGGCAATAGCACCATCATAATAGAGAACCCCGAAGAGAGTGGCAAAGCCAGACTACCAGAGTTCAAGGGCTAGTTCTGCCATTATTTACCTGGGTCAGCTTGAGCAAGTTAGTCTCTCTGTGCCTTAATTGCCTGATCTGCAAAATGTAGATAGTAATATTACCTACCCTGTAAATCCGTTGTGAGGATTTAATGAGTTAGTTCCCATAAAATACTTGGAGAAGTACCTAAGCATATCTGTTTGAAGGATTAAATGACTTAGTTCACATGAAACACTTAGAGAAGTATCTAAGCATTCAATACATATTAGCTGATCATAATATGTGCCATGTTAAGCAATGTATTATTTATCTATTGCTATATAACAAATTTCTCCCAGATTCAGTAGCTTAAGAAAATAAACATTTCACAACTCACAGTTGTTGTGGTCCAGCAATTTGGGAGCAGTTTAGCTGGTGAGTCAAGATGTCACTTGGGGCTGCAGTCATCTGAAGGCTTGACGGAGGCTGAAAGACCTGTTCCCAAGATAATTCACTTGCATGGCTGTTGCAGAGGCCTCATTTCCTCACTGCATGGACCCCTTCATAGGACTGCTTGAGTGTCTGGCTTCCCCCAGAGTGAATGATCCAAGAGATAACAAGGGAGAAACTTCAATGCCTTTTATGACCTACCCTCAGAAGTCACAATCCATCATTTCTGCCACATTCTAATCACCAGAAATAAGTATAGCACATGCTTAAAGGAGAGGAATTAAGTCCACTTCTGGAAGGGAGGATTATCAAAGAATGCTGGACATATTTTAAAATCACCACAAGGGGTCATTCCTTCTTTCCTTTAAATGCCTCTGATTTCAAGTGAGAATCCTTGGAGGCTCTTATTCTGCTATTTATTTAAGCAGCAGATATCAAAGGGAATTTTCAGTTCAACATTCAGACAAAAGAAAAAGGAACAGGGACTGGATTGTCTAGAGAAAATCACCAATAGTGACAAGTTTGTTATAAATAAAACAGTATATGAGACTCTTACATAAGCCAGTTCAAAAATAATGCCTAAAGATTTATCTGGGGCTGTATTAAAATTTAGAATATCATCTAATATGCCAGCACATAATCAAATAGATTAGAAGATCGGGCCATAATCTGTTCTAAGTTTAACACCCTGGGCTCCATTTCTTCCAAGTCTTAGAACACGGATATAGCTATGATATAATACTCATTTCTCAAATGCTTGAGCTCTCTGAGTATAAGAATTTGCTTTCTGGCCAGGTGCAGTGGCTCATGCCTGTAATCCCAGCACTTTGGGAAGCCGAGGTGGGCAGATCACGAGGTCAGGAGATTGAGACCATCCTGGCGAACACGGTGAAACTCCGTCTCTACTAAGCAAAATACAAAGAATTAGCTGGGTGTGGTGGCAGGCGCCTGCAGTCCCAGCTACTCGGGAGGCTGAGGCAGGAGAATGGGCTTGAACCCAGGAGGCAGAGCTTGCAGTGAGCCGAGATCTTGCCACTGCTTTCTAGCCTAGGAGACAGAGTGAGACTCTGTCTCCAAAAAAAAAAAAAAGAATTTGCTTTTGCTTTCCATTTTATTGTAACTAATGAAATACATTCAATGTAAAAAAAAAAAAAAAAAAAAATTGTTTTCTTTTGAGACCCACTGTTGCCCAGGCTGGAGTGTAGTGGTGCCATCTCAGCTCACCGCAACCTCCGCCTCCCCCAGCACTTTGGTGAGGCCCAGGCAGGCAGATCACTTGAGATCAGAAGTTTGAGACCAGCCTGGCCAACATGGCAAAACCGCATCTCTACTAAAAATACAAAAATTAGCCAGGCATGGTGGCAGGCACCTGTAATCCCAACTACTCAGGAAGCTTGAGACAGGAGAATCACTTGAACCGGGAGGTGGAGGTTGTGGTGAGCTGAGATAGCGCCACTGCACTCCAGCCTGGGCAACAGAGTGAGACTCCATCTCAAAAAATTAAAAATAAAAAAAAAAATAGGTTGGGCACGGTGGCTCACATCTGTAATCCCAGCACTTTGGGAGGCCGAGGCAGGCAGATCACCTGAGGCCAGAAGTTCGAGACCTGCCTGGCCAACACGGCGAAAACCCGTCTCTACTAAAAATACAAAAATTAGCTGGGCACAGTGGCGCATCTGTAATCCTAGCTACTCGGGATGCTGAGGCAGGAGAATTGCTTGAATTCGGGAGGTGGAGGTTGCGGTGAGCGGAGATGGTGCCATTGCACTCCAACTTGGACAACAAGAGCGACACTCTGTCTCAAAAAAAAAAAAAGACAATTGCATATTACCAGTATCCCAAAAGTCCCCCTCCTCTCTCCTCAGTCACTGCCCCTACCAAGATAGCCTCTATTCTAACTCCTAACCCCACAGATTCAGCTGCCTGCTTTTAAATTTTATGGAAATGGAACCCTACACTAATTACTCTTGTATCTGGCTTGTTTTTTTTCAACGTTTTGTTTGTGAACCTCACCCATGTGTTGTCTGTACAATCTTCTCATTGTTTTATAGTATTTCATTGTATGAATATGCCATATTTTTAAAATATCTTCACATCATTTATTAAACTACTGTCTCAGCCCCAAACCCACCGTTCTATTATCAGCTTTGTGAGAGGGGAGTTGTGGCTACGTTTGTTTGTTTGTTGTTTTGTTTTGTTTTGTTTTGTTTTATTTTTGAGACAGTTTCGCTCTCGTCGCCCAGGCTGGAGTGCAGTGGCCACATCTTGGCTCACTGCAACTTCCACCTCCTGGTTTCAAGCTATTCTCCTGCCTCAGCCTCCCGAGTAGCTGAAATTACAGGCGTGCACCATCACGCCCAGCTAATTTTTGTATTTTTAGTAGAGACGGGATTTCTTTCTTTTTTCTTTTTCTTTTTTTTTTTTTTGAGTCTTGTCCTGTCGCCCAGGCTGGAGTGCAGTGGCGCAATCTCAGGTCACTGCAAGCTCCGCCTCCCGGGTTCACCCCATCCTCCTGCCTCAGCCTCCTGAGTAGCTGGATCTACAGGCGCCTGTCACCATGTCTGGCTAATTTTTTTGTATTTTTAGTAGAGACGGGGTTCCACTGTGTTACCCAGGATGGTTTCAATCTCCTGACCTCGTGATCCACCCGCCTCGGCCTCCGCGCCACATTTGTAATGGAGGAAATGTGACCTTATTTCTCCTTTGCCAGTGTGCTGCGCCATTAATTCTGCCAGCTGGGGGGCACTAGAGGGAGACTGGAAGCCTGGAGAAGAGGGAAGGGAGCAGGTGCTGGCCTTTTGGTCACCGTCATTTCAGCACGGGCCCTTTATCACAGGGACAGCAATGGTTCCAGTCCCAGGTTTCATGGAGCTCCTCAAATCAGTCTTATTGTATTCCCCTAGAAATAACAGTGACTCCTGGGAGTACTCCCTCTTGACACATCTGGGTCCCAGCTCCCTCCTCTAAGCTTCTGAGGTCTGATGACCCCTACTGCTAACTGTATTTCCCAGCCCCAGAGATGGGTGCTGATTCCTGATTTATTACGGTGTTACTTCAGTATCCCCTTTACTTAGTTCTCTAATACCTGTTCAAACAAACAATTCCTTACATTAATTTTTTTATTATAAAATAATTGGTCCAGCTGGGCGTGGTGGCTCATGCCTGTAATCCCAGCATTTTGGGAAACCGAGGTGGGCAGATTGAGACCATCCTGGCTAACACGGTGAAACCCCATTTCTACTAAAAATACAAAAAATTAGCTGGGCATGGTGACACGCCCCTGTAGTCCCAGCTACTCAGGAGGCTGAGGAAGGAGAATCGCTTGAACCCGAGAGGCGGAGGTTGCAGTGAGCCGAGATCGTGCCATCACACTCCAACCTGGGCGACAGAGCGAGACTCCATCTCAAAAAAAAAAATAAAATAAAATAAAATAAAATAAAATAAAATAAAATAAAATAATTGGTCCAACTTCAATAAAAAGTAAATAATTTCTGTGTCCCCGCCAGATTCTGATGGATAGGTGATTCCACTAGTCGTGGGTGATTGGGTTGTCTCCAGCTTAAGCTATTATGAAGAATGTTGCTGCGAACACCCTTATATGAGGCTTTTGGTGAATATGTGCATATATCTAGAAATTGAATTGCTGAGTCATAGGTTATATCTATGTTCATTTTTAGCATGTACAGCCAAAAGTTTTCCAAAATGGTTATATTAATGATTGCAGGCCGGGCGCGGTGGCTCAAGCCTGTAATTCCAGCACTTTGGGAGGCCGAGACGGGTGGATCACGAGGTCAGGAGATCGAGACCATCCTGGCTAACACGGTGAAACCCCGTCTCTACTAAAAAATACAAAAAACTAGCCGGGCGCGGTGGCGGGCGCCTGTAGTCCCAGCTACTCGGGAGGCTGAGGCAGGAGAATGGCGTGAACCCGGGAGGCGGAGCTTGCAGTGAGCTGAGATCCGGCCACTGCACTCCAGCCTGGGCGACAGAGCGAGACTCCGTCTCAAAAAAAAAAAAAAAAAAAAAAATGATTGCATTGATTTTAAAGCATTCCCAGTATTTCATATCTAATCCTCAAAACTTTTTAAATTTAGAAAAAAGTCAATACACTTCACACTTTTTTTTTTTTTTTTTTTTTTTTTGAGACAGGCTGTCATTCTGTCACCAGGCTTGGGCTGCAATAGGGCAGTCTTGACTCTCCTGGACCTCCTGGGCTCAAGTGATGTTTCCACTTCAGTCCCCCAAGTAGCTGGGACTACAGGTGCTAGGTACCACGCTGGCTAGGTTTTTTGTTTTTTGAGATGGAGTCTCACTCTGTCACCCAGGCTAGAGTGCAGTGGTGCCATCTCAGCTCACTGTAACCTCCGCCTCCCGGGTTCAAGAGATTCTCCTGCCTCAGCCTCCCTAGTAGCTGGGATTAGAGGTGTATGCCACCATGCCTAGCTAATTTTTTTGTATTTTTAGTAGAGGCAGGTTTCACTATGTTGGTCAGGCTGGTCTTGGAACTCCTGACCTCAGGTGATCCCCCCTCCTCGGCCTCCCAAAGTGCTGGGATTACAGGCACGAGCCACCACGACCAGCTAATTTTTTGTAGAGATGGGGTTTCACCATGTTGCCCAGGCTGGTCTGCACTTCCTGAGCTCAAGTGATCTGCCCACCTTGGCTTCTCAAAGCGCTAGGATTATAGGCATGAGCCACTGGCCTTCTATTCCAGAATTTTTATATTGCAATGCTAGGAAAACTAAACTCTGGGCCAGGCACGGTGGCTCATGCCGAAAATTCCAGCACTTTGGGAGGCCAAGGCGGGTGGATCACGAGGTCAAGAAATGGAGACCAGCCTGACCAACATGGTGAAACCCGGTCTCCACTAAAAATACAAAAATTTGCTGGGCGTAGTGGCACACGCCTGTAGTCCCAGCTACTCGGGAGGCTCAGGCAGGAGAATCGCTTGAACCCGAGAGGTGGAGGTTGCAGTGAGCCAAGATCATGCCACTGCACTCTAGCCTGGTGACAGAGTGAGACTCTGTCTCAAAAAAAAAAAAAGAAGAAAGAAAGAAAACCAAACTCTGTTGCTATTGGACAAAATAAAAAGAAAAAAGAAAGGGCCCAGGAATTTGAGACCAGCCTGGGCAACACGGCAAAACATCATCTACATAAAATACAGGCTGGGCGCACTGGCTTATGCCTATAATCCCAGCACTTTGGGAGGCCGAGGTGGGTGGATCACGAGGTCAGGAGATCGAGACCATCCTGGCTAACACAGTGAAACCTCGTCTCTACTAAAAATACAAAAAATTAGCCGGGCGTGGTGGCAGGTGACTGTAGTCCCAGCTACTCGTGAGGCTGAGGCAGGAGAATGGCGTGAACCCGGCGGAGGTTGCACTGAGCCGAGATCGCACCACTGCACTCCAGCCTGGGCAACACAGCAAGACTCCATCTCAAAAAAAAAAAAAAAAAAAAAAAATAAAATATATATATATATATATATGGCGGGGCACAGTGACTCACACTTGTAATCCCAACACTTTGGGAAGGTGGGGTGGGTAGATCACGTGAGGTCAGGAGTTCGAGACCAGCCTGACCAACATCGTGAAACCCTGTCTCTACTAAAAACACAAAAATTAGCCAGGTGTGGTGGCACGCACCTGTAGTCCCAGCTACTCGGGAGGCTGAGGCAGGAGAATCACTTGAACCTGGGAGGTGGAGGTTGTGGTGAGCCGAGATTGTGCCACTGCGGTCCAGCCTGGGCAACAAGAGCGAGACACCATCTCAAAATACAAAAATACTCAAAATACAAAAATAGGCCATATGTGGTGATGCATGCCTCTAGTCCCAGCTACTTGGGAGGCTGAGGTGGGAAGATCACTTGAGCCTGGGAGGTCAAGGCTACACTGAGCCAAGATTGCACCACTGTACTCCAGCTTGGGTGACACAGCAAGATCCTGTCTCAAAAAAAAAAAAGAAAGTTTAAACCTATTTTTTTGTACAGTTGAACCAATGTGAAATGATAATGTAAACTGAGGCCAATATTGCCTACACACTGCTCAGTAACCCCATCACGTCTACCACTGGGCTGTTGTAGATGGGCAGCCCTCAGTTTCTACAGGTTGCTTCTATTGACCTGCGAGACACATTCCTCTCCTCGCAGTCTGCCTAAATGGATTGATCAGGAGCAGATGCGACACAACTGTGACAGGGGTCTACTTATAGACTGGGGCAGCCTTGTGTCTGGCTCATCAACCTCATAGTTCAAACCCTCACTGAAGAATCTTTAGAACTGGATCCCTTTAAGATTTATTCTTAGAGGGCCTCAGACTTCAAGGTGCCCCCCTAAACCTCTACTGTAAGAATGATCTATGTAAGCCCCAAGGCAAACAACTCACATCTGCAGGCCCCACACAAAACATTCACAAGCCAAACTCTCAAGCCCCAATGGGTTTCTAGCACTAGCTGGGAGCTCAGGGTTCCTGACCTGAGCTCATCATGGAGAAAAAGTAGCAGCTTGGTGAAGGTATTGATATATAAGCCTGACCAGCATCTATAACTCTTAAATCCACTCAAGAACAATCAGGGCAGAGGAGAGGGAGGAGGGGGAGTAAGGCAATATATACATTTGTTTATAAAAAGTTGTGCTTTCTAAATAACACAGTTACCAACTGCATGAACTTATTTTTATGCCTAAAACACATGCAATCGCCCTGGCACAGTGGCTCACGCTTGTGATCCCAGCACTTTAGGAGGCCAAGGCGGGTGGATTACTTGAGGTCAGGAGTTCAAGACCAGCCTGGCCAAGATGGTGAAACCCCATCTCTACTAAAAATACCAAAAAAAAATTATCCGGGTGTGGTGGCAGCGCATGCCTGTAATCCCAGCTACTCGGGAGGCTGAGGCAGGAGAATAGCGTGAACCCGGGAGGCAGAACTTGCAGTGAGCTGAGATGGCACCACTATACTCCAGCCTGGGCGACAGAGTGAGACTCCGTCTCAAAACAAAACAAAAATGATAATAAAACACAGGCAACCAAAGTAAAAATTGACAACTAGGATCACATCAAGTTAAAACGCTTCTGCACAACAAAGGAAATACAGACAGCAAAGTTAAACAACCCACAGAATGGGAGAAAATATTTGCAAACTATCCATCTGACAAGGGATTAATAACAAAAGTATATGAGGAGTTCAAACAACTCAATAGGGAAAAATCTAATAAGCCGATTTAAAAATGGGCAAAAGATCTGAAAAGACGTTTCTCACAAGAAAACATAAAAATGGCCAACAGGTATTTGAAAAGATGCTTAACATAATTGATCATCAGAGAAATGCAAATCAAAACTACAGTGAGATATTATCTCACCTCAGTTAAAATGACTTTTGACCAAAAGGCAGGCAATACAAATGCTATCGAGGATGTGGAGAAAGGGGAACCATTGTACACTGCTGGTGGGAACGTAAATTAGTATAGCCACTATGAATACCAATATGCAGATTCTTCAAAAAACTAAAAATAGAACTACCATATGATCCAGCAATCCCACTGTTGGGTATATACCCAAAAGAAAGGAAGTCAGTATATTGAAGAGATAAAAAGTCCCATGTTTATTGCAGCTCTGTTCACAAGAGCCATGATTTGGAGGCAACCTAAGTGTCCAACAATATATGAATGGATAAAGAAAATGTGATACAGCTGGGTGCAGTGGCTTATGCCTGTAATCCAGGCACTTTGGGGGGCCAAGGCAAGTGGATCACCTGACGTCAGGAGTTCAAGACCAGGCTGGCCAACATGGTGAAATCCTGTGTCTACTAAAAATACAAAATTTAGCCAGCTGTGGTGGTGGGTGCCTGTATTCCCAGCTACTCAGGAGGCTAAGGCAGGAGAATCACTTGAACCTGGGAGGCAGAGGTTGCAGAGAGCTGAGATCATACCACTGCACTCCAGCCTAGGTGACAGAGTGAGATTCTGTCTCAAAAAAGAAAATGTGCTACATATACACAGTGGAGTACTATTCAGCCATTTAAAAGAATGAGATTGGCCAGGCGCAGTGGCTCATGCCTGTAATCCCAGCACTTTGGGAGGCCAAGATGGGTGGATCACCCAAGGTCAGGAGTTCGAGACCACCCTGGCCAACATGGCGAAACCCCTGTCTCTACTAAAAATACAAAAATTAACCCAGCATGGTGGCAGGCGCCTATAATCCTAGCTACTCAGGGAGGCTGAGGCACGAGAATCACTTGAACCTGGGAGGCAGAGGTTGCAGTGAGACGAGATCGTGCCACACACTCTAGCCTGTGCGACACAGCAAGACTCTGTAAATAAATAAGATCTTGTCATTTGCAACAACATGGATGGAACTGAAGGTCATCATGTTTTATTTATTTATTTATTTATTTATGAGAATGAGTCTCGCTCTGTTGCCAGTTTGGAGATCTCGGCTCACTGCAACCTCCGCATCCCAGGTTCAAGTGATTCTCCTGCCTCAGCCCCCCTGAGTAGCTGGGACTACAGGCGTGTGCCACCACACCAAGCTAATTTTTGTATTTTTAGTAGAGACGGTGTTTCACCATGTTGGCCAGGCTGGTCTTGAACTCCTAACCTCAGGTGATCCACCTGCCTCGGCCTACCAATGTGCTGGGATTACAGGTGTAAGCAACTACACCAGGCCAGGTCATCATGTTAAGTGAAGTAAGCCAGGCAAGGCTGGGGGCGGTGGCTTGCGCCAGTAATCCCAGCACTTTGGGAGGCCGTGGCGGGTGGATCACCTGAGGTCAGGAGTTCAAGACCAGTCTGGTCAACATGGGGAAACCCCGTCTCTCCTAAAAATACGAAAAAATTAGCCGGGCCTGGTGGCAGGTGCCTATAATCCCAGCTACTGGGGAGGGTGAGGCAGAAGAATTGCTTGAACCCAGTAAGTGGAGGTTGCAGTGAGATGAGGTCACTCCATTGCACTCCAGCCTGAGCAACAAGAGCAAAATTCCATTTCAGAAAAAAAAGAAATAAGCCAGGCACAGAAAGGCAAACTTTGCATGTTCTCACTCATTTGTGGAAGCTAAAAATTAAAACAATGAAACTCATGGAGATAGGTAATAGAAAGATGGCTACCAGAGGCTGCAAATGTTAGTGGGAAGCGGGGAGTAAGGATGGTTGATGGGCACAAAAATATACTTAAAGATCTAATACTTGATAGCACCAGAGGGTGATTATAGTTAACAATAATTTGTTGTACATTTTAGAATAACTGAGAGAGTACAGTTGGAATGTTCATAACACAAAGAAATGATGAATGTTTGACGTGATGGATACCACATTTATCTTAATGTGATTATTACATGTTGTATGTCTGTATCAAAATATCTCATATATACCATAAATATATACATCCACCATATACCCATAAAAATTAAAAATTAAAAAAATTATAAACTTATTTTTATATACTACAGTACTTGTATGTTAGGTGTGCCTTTCTTCTGATTTTAAAAGTAATACAAGTTATTGAGATTCCATTTACAGAGTAGTTAAAACAATACATAAAATAGAGACCTTTCCATTGACAAAATGTTGAGGAAGCAGATATATTTAGCTATGAAATACAAATAAATTTATTTATTTTATTTTATTTTATTTTATTTTTGAGACAGAGTCTCACTCTATCACCCAGGTTGGAGTGCAGTGGCACAATTTCAGCTCACTGCAACCTCCACCTCCTGGGTTCAAGTGATTCTCCTGCCTCAGCCTCCCAAGCAGCTGGGATTACAGGCATGTACCACCACACCCAGCTAAAAATAAATTTATTTTTGAATCTCTGGTGTGTAAGGCATATTTTGTGACTCATCACAGTCAGTGATCAGTCATGGACTTATAGCAAATGAATGTCTCTTCCCTTGCACTATTTATTACCAGAGAGGAAGTAAACATGTTGTGACGTCTTCATGCAAAGTGATATAGGTTCTTTCTATGTCTGACTTCTCAGATATTTCTTCAGTTCTCATTCTCTCCCTCTCCTTTCTCTTTCCTGTATAATGCTAAGTTTATAGTCCCCCAATACCGAAGGAATCTGGTTCTCGCAAGTTGGGTATTGCCTCAGTTGCCTTTTGGTGTAAAAAAAAAATTAATAGCTTAAGACAACAATGGTTTCTCACAATTCTGTGTTCTGTTGGTTCTCTAGGAGGTTTTTCTTCTGGTCTTATGAGCTCAGTCATCTTGTTGCATCCATCGGATGGGATGGCTGAAGTTGGTGAGTCCAAGAGAGCCTCATCCATATATCTGGGGCTTTGGCAGGACTGACTAGAAAGGTGGGGCCCTCTCTGGCCATGTGGTCTTTCATCATTAAATCGTCTGTCTGAGCTTCTTTAAATACCAAGTCACAAGAGAGTGGAGGTACAAGCTGTGCAGGGTCTAGAACTCACAAAATGTTACTTCCACAATATTATTCTTTTTTTTTTTTAAGAAGTGTTGTGGGAAGTCAGGGACCCCAAATGGAGGCACCGGCTGGAGCCGTGGCAGAGGAACATAAATTGTGAAGACTTCATGGACATTTATCAGTTCCCAAATAATACTTTTATAATTTCTTATGCCTGTCTTTACTTTAATCTCTTAATCCTGTTATCTTTGTAAGCTGAGAATGTACATCACCTCAGGATCACTGTGATAATGGCGTTAACTGTACAAATTGATTGTAAAACATGTGTGTTTGAACAATATGAAATCAGTGCACTTTGAAAAAGAACAGAATAACAGAGATTTTCAGGGAACAAGAGAAGACAACCATAAGGTCTGAGTGCCTGCAGGGTCAGGCAAAAAGAGCCATATTATTCTTCTTGCAGAGAGCCTATAAATGGGTGTGCACGTAGGAGAGTTATCACTAAATTCTTTTCCTAGCAAGGAATATTAATACTAATACCCTGGGAAAGGAATGCATTCCTGGGGGGAGGTCTATAAACGCCACTCTGGGAATGTCTATCCTATGTGGTTGAGATAAGGACTGAGATACGCCCTGGTCTCCTGCAGTACCCTCAGGCTTACAAGCGTGGGGAAAAAACCCCCCTCGTAAATTTGAGGCCAGAATGGTTCTCTGCTCTGGAACCCTGTTTTCTGTTGTTTAAGATGTTTATCAAGACAATACGTGCACCACTGAACATAGACCCTTATCAGTAGTTCTGCTTTTGCCCTTTGTCTTGTGATCTTTGTTAGACCCTTATCAGTAGTTCTGCTTTTTGCTCTTTGAAGCATGTAATCCTTGTACCTACTCCCTGTTCTTACATGCCCTCCCCTTTTGAAATGCTTAATAAAACTTGCTGGTTTTGAGGTTCAGGAGGGTATCACGGTCCTACAGATATGTGTAAAATTCCTCTCTTTATACTGTCTCTCAGCCAGCCAACACGTATGGAAAATAGAAAGAACCTACATTGAAATTTTGGGGGGCGGGTTCCCTTGATAAAGAAGCGTCATGCTCTGTTGCCCAGGCTGGAGTGCAGTGGTGCAATCTTGGTGCACTGCAGCCTTGACCTCCTAGGCTCAAGTGATCCTCCCACCTCAGCCTCCCAAGTAGCTGGGACCACAGCCGAGTGCTGTCACACCCTGCTAATTTTTCTTTTTTTTTTTTTTGAAAAACAGGGTCTTGCCATGTTGCCCAGGCTGGTCTTGAACTCCTGGCCTCAAGTAATCCTCCCACATCAGCCTCTCAAAGTGCTGGGATTACAGGCATGAGCTACTGTGCCAGATTCCCTTCAAGAATCAACCACACAAAGATGTGAGTTCAGGGAGGTGTGATTCATTGGGATCATTTTACAACAATCCATCACAAGTGTGTGTATATATATATACACACACACGTATATATATAAGTGTATACATATGCACATATATGTATATATAAGTGTATACATACACATATGCACATATATGTATATATGTGTGTATATATATACACACAGATACATATATATGTGTGTGGATATGTGTGTGTGTGTATATATATAGAGGAATATATATATTCCTGCTGGACCTCATCTGAGGCTTGCTTCCCAATGCATCTACGCCTATGCGAGGTCAGCCAGTCAACAGATTTTTTTTTAACAATCACAAGAAACTAAGTAATATAATAGGAATACCTATTACATTTCTTTATTTTAAAAATTTATTATGATGATCATTAGTTTGAGACAGAATCTCTCTCTGTCACCCAGTCTGGAGTGCAGTGGCATGATTTCAGCTCACTGTAGCCTCAAAGTGATCATTCCACCTCAGTGTCCTGAGTAGCTGGGACCACAAGTGTGTACCACCACACCCAGCTAATTTTTTTTTTGGTAGGGACAGGCTCTCCTTGTGTTGCCCAGGCTAGTCTCAAACTCCTGGGCTCAAGCAATCCTGCTTTGACCTCCCAAAGTGTTGAGATTACAGGAATGAGCCTCCTCACTCAGCCAAGAATGTTTTCAAATCCATTTTTTGTATTGTCTCAAAATCAACCTGTGGAATAGGTAAGGGTGTCTGTTCCTATTTGTAGTAGGCAGGAGAGCTAGGACATATACAATCCTTTTGCTCAACATACACTTCACTTCTTTTTGCACATAGATCCCTCTGAAAAAAATTATTTCATGAATCATAAGTATAAAGGATGAGTTATTTAAATGAGTTGTGCCATCTAAAGAAGCTCAAATAAACTACCTAATGATGAAAGACAGTTAAATCTATGGCCAAAAGAAAACAATTGAAGAGTGAGTTCTCGTGATAGCCATATTAGCAGGCAGATTCTCCAGCTGCAGTAGAAATTTCTGGAGAGAATCAAAGCTCTTATAACCAGTCCAAAGTTCCAAGGAGAAATTTGAGTTGCTAGTCATATGTTTATATAGATGCACATATAGCACCACTAAAAATGAGGTATTTAGGCTATCTGAAAACAAACTGAACATCATGACAGCAAACTTAGCTGCTAATAGTTCCTGGCAAACATTAAAATCAATTCAGAGGCCGGGCGCGGTGGCTCACGCCTGTAATTCCAGCACTTCGGGAGGCCGAGGAGCCCAGTGAGTCACTCATCTGCAGTGAGCCCAGATCATGCCACTGCACTCCAGCCTGGGCTACAGGGCGAGACTCCATCTCAAAAATAAAATAAAATAAAATAAAATAAAATAAAATAAAATAATAAAAATAAAAGCATTAAAAAAAATCAATTCAGAGACCAGGCACAGTGGCTCATACCTGTAATCCCACCACTTTGGGAGGCTGAGGCGGGTGGATCACTTGAGATCAGGAGTTCGAGAACAGCCTGGCCAACATGGTGGAACCCTGTCCCTACTAAAAATACAAAAAAAATTAGCCAGGCATGATGGCAGTCACCTGTAATCTCAGCTACTTGGGAGGCAGAAGAATTGCTTGAACCCAGGAGGCAGAGGTTGCTGTGAGCTATGATTGCGCCACTGTGCTCCAGCCTGGGTGACAGAGCAAGATTCCATATCAAAAAATAAAAATAACTAAAAAATAAAAATAGCCGACTGTGGTGGTGTGCTCCTGTAGTCCCAGCTACTTGGGAGGCTGAGGCAGGAGAATTGCTTGAATGTGGGAGGTGGAGCTTGAAGTGAGCTGACATCATGCTACTGCACTCTAGCCTGAGTGACAGAGTGAGACTCTGTCATAACATAAATAAATAAAATAGATTTAGAGATGATGTTGGAAATGTTCAGAAAATGAGTTAGCTGAGAAATGTAAAACAAACAAAAAAGGCTTACCAAGCACATCTTTACGGGCATAAAGTCTGAAAATAGACTGATGTCTTCTAAAAGAACGAATAGGACTCCTTCATTGACCAGTGACCATTACAGGGTAACATCCTGAACTTTAACTTCTATGGTACTTCCGTAGCCCCTCACTTGCAGCACCTTGGACAGAGATGCGACCGGCTCATTTGCCTCAGCAGCTCTTAATTGAGATTCTATCATATTACCCACCTCATAAAATGTTTATAAAGAAAGCACCTTGTACCTACAAAACACTCAAAATATGACTTATTTCCTTTCTCCCTTTTGTTTGATAGGATGACAAGGATGGAGAGGCTCTCGATTTGGGTAGTGAGAAGTTGTTTGGATGAGAAAGCTGGGCCGTGCAGATTAAAATTCATATGAGGTCCAGTGGGTCACTATTAAAGTTTGGAGTGGACCATTTTAGAAAGAATTGCCTGTTGTGACCGTGAGGGCTTTGTTCCCTTTCAGAGCTGTTTATATGAAGATGAATTTAACCGTGTGCGTGAGACAGTGTTAGGCACATTCTTTCCAGAGACTGACAAGAATCCCATCAGCACTCTGGCCAGAGAAAAGCAGCTTTGAGCTCAAGTGTAACAGAAAGGAAACAGGCTTTAGAGGTAGACAAATGCCTAGCCCTATCACTTATTAGCAGATTACTCCAATCTCTCAGAACGTTAGATTTTTCATCTGTGGAATGGGTATAATACTCACCTCATAAAATGTTTATAAGGAAAGCACCTTGTACCTAGAAAACACCCAAAATATTAGTTCTTTCCTTTCTCCCTTTTATCAAAACTTTTAAAGCAGGCCAGGCGCAGTGGCTCATGCCTGTAGTCCTAGCACCTTGGGAGGCCGAACCTGGTGGATCACCTGGGGTCAGTAGTTCGAGATCAGCCTGGCCAACATGGCAAAACCCTGTCTCTGCTGAGAGTATGGAAATTAGCCGGGCATGGTGGCAGGTGCCTGTGGTCCCAGCTACTCGGGAGGCTGAGGTGGGAGAATTGCTTGAGCCTGGGGGCTGGAGGTTGCAGTGGGTTAGCATTGTGCCACTTCACTCCAGCCTGGGCAGAAGAGTGAAACTCCATCTGAGAAGAAAAAAAATGAACAAACAAAAAACTATTAAAGCAAAACATCTGATGCTTGATTTTATATAATAATGTTATGTGGCAACTTAAAAACTGTGTCATTTATAGGTACTCAAGGCAAGGAAAAAATTTTGAATCCTTACTTTTAAAGTTGGAATTTTCTATAAAAGTTCAGAATGTTTTTAATTTAAAGTTGTTTTAAGCACAAAGTAATAGAATTTATCCATAAAGGTTAAACATTTTAATTTTTATTATTAACTTTTATTTGTAATTGTTTTTTACCTTTTATTATTTATTTATTTATTTATTTATTTTTTTTTTTGAGACAGAGTCTCGCTCTGCCGCCCAGGCTGGAGTGCAGTGGCCGGATCTCAGCTCACTGCAAGCTCCGCCTCCCGGGTTCACGCCATTCTCCTGCCTCAGCCTCCCGAGTAGCTGGGACTACAGGCGCCCGCCACCGCGCCCGGCTAGTTTTTTGTATTTTTTAGTAGAGACGGGGTTTCACCGTGTTAGCCAGGATGGTCTTGATCTCCTGACCTCGTGATCCGCCCGTCTCGGCCTCCCAAAGTGCTGGGATTACAGGCTTGAGCCACCACGCCCGGCCCTGTTTTTTACCTTTTAAATTAAATATCTGTAGGCCAGGTGCAGTGACTCACGCCTGTAATCCCAGCACTTTGGGGGACCAAGCCAGGCAGATCACAAGGTCAGGAGATCGAGACCATCCTGGCTCACAAGGTGAAACTCCGTCTCTACTGAAAATACAAAAAATTAGCCGGGCGTGGTGGTGGGCACCTGTAGTCCCAGATACTCAGGAGTCTGAGGCAGGAGAATGGTGTGAACCCCAGAGGCGGAGCTCGCAGTGAGCAGAGATCACGCCACTGTACTCCAGCCTGGGCGACAGAGCGAGACTCCGTCTCAAAAAAAAATAAAATAAAATAAAAAATTAAATATTTGTTAAAATTTAATTGAGAAGGAGGGGGAGAATGAATGAGTCGATTCTTATCGTTTGAGGGGGTAAGACATCCACTTTTATACTTTTTTTTTTTAGTTTTGTTTTTATTTTTAATTTTTGAGACAGGGTCTTACTCCGTTGCCTGGGCTGGAGTGCAGTGATCCAGTCTTGGCTCACTGTAGCCTCAACCTCCCAGGCTCAGGCAATCCTCCCGCCTCGGCCTCCCAAGTAGCTGGGACTGTGGGTGTGCACCACCATGCCCTGGCTGGTTTTTGTATTTTAAGTTGAGACGGGATTTGCCATGTTGCCCAGGCTGGTCTCAAGCTCCTGGATTCAGGTGATGTGCCCTCCTTAGCCTCTCCCAGGGAGCTGGGATTATAGGTGTGAGCCACTGTGCCTGGGCTACTTTTTTACTTCAGCTTTTCTAAAATGCTCTTGAAGAGCTGTTATTGCCTTTTATACTTAAAACTCCCAGTTTTACTTCCCCCAAACCCATCCTGGGCAGGCAGCAGAAGTGGACACACATACTGCAATACTCTAGGGCTGCAGCATCAGACCCAGAGGAGGAGGGAACTGCTGAATTAATAATGAGGGGGAGGAGGAGGGGTATGAGTCTATTCCAAAATTGGCCTTTCTCCTTCAAAAAGGACCACTTATTGTTTGTGCAATCAAAAGGTTTGTTTCATAGATATTTTCCCCAGGAGAAAAAAAACTTTCTCAGGAAATCGAGAAAGAAATTAAAATGAAAATAGCTATTGGCAAAAAAAAAAAAAAAAAGATTCTATCATAGACCCTCCATGTCTGTAAACATGCTCCTCCACTTCCTCATCAAACTGTCTTCTTCATAGTTTTTCCTCTGGATCACTTTGTTTGACAACTTAAAATTGTTGTTTTTTGAAATGCAAACATATAATCCAAGAAAAAAAAAAGATAGAAATATTTCCACATTTGAGGCACAGGATTAGTATAATCACTTTCACTGGTTAACTAATCTCCTGACATCCAGCCTCTCCTTACTACGAATATCCTACGCTACTCTTAATAACACTATAGCCAGACACTCCTCATTCCCTGCTTCAGACTTCTCACTGCTAACCACAGCCTTCTAGACCCTTCCCATAATCCTTATAGGTAGAAAAGCTGCTTTGCTCTTATTTATCCCAAGCCAGCCTTACATTTACTTCCTTTCTTCCTTTGTCATTACCAGTTCCAAACCAACTCCTTCCAGTAGCAGACGTTGTTGGATATCTACCCAGAAACCATTTCCTCTTGCTCCGTGCTGGCAGAGCTCTAGTTTTGGCTACATTTTGAATGGTCTAAGCCAGTGGTTCTCAAACTTTTGGTCTCAGGGCCTCCTGACACTCAAAAATGGACAAGAACCTCAAAGAATTTTTGTGGGCTATGCACGGTGGCTCATGCCTGTAATACCAGCAATTTAGGAGGTCGACATGGATCACTTGATTCCAGGAGTTTTAGACCAGCCTGAACAACATAGTGAGACCCTGTCTCTACAAAAAAAAATCATGCCACTGCACTCCAGCCTGGGCGATGGAATGAGACTCCACCTGATCAAAAAAAAAAAAAAGAAAAAGAAAGAAAAAGTAGAACAGTGGATACTACGGGCTGGGAATGGTAGGGGAAAGGTGGAAGAGGGAGGGATTTGTTAAAGAATACAAAATTACAGCTAGATAGGAGGAATAAATTCTAGTATTCTACACCACTTTAGGATGAGTATAGTTAACAATAATATATTACATAGTTTCAAATAGTTAGAAGGAGGATATTTCTTAACATGAAGAAATGAGGTTTAGGATGATGGACATGCTAATCACATTGATCTGATCACTATACATTATATGTTTAAAAACATCACTATATATCTCATAAATATATACAATATTTTTTTTTGGTTTTGTTTTCTTTTGTTTATTTTCCTTTCTTTTCTTTTTCTTTTTTTTTTTTTTTTTTTTTTTTTTTTTTTTTTGAGACAGTCTAGCTCTTTTACCAGGCTGGAGTACAGTGGTGTGATCTCGGCTCATCGCAACCTCTGCCTCCCGGGTTCAAGCGATTCTCCGGCCTCAGCCTCCTGAGTAGGTGGGAGTACAGGCACATGCCACCATGCCTGGCTAATTTTTTGTATTTCTAGTAGAGATGGGGTTTCACCGTGTTAGCCAGGATGGTCTTGATCTCCTGACCCCGTAAATCACCTGCCTCGGCCTCCCAAAGTGCTGAGATTACAGGCGTGAGCCACCGCGCCTGGCCCTTCTTTAGTTTCTTTAATACAGTATCTCATTCTGTCACCCAGGCTAGATTGTGGTGCTCACTGCAGCCTCGAACTCCTGGGCTCAAGGGATTCTCCTGCCTCAGCCTCCAGAGTACTTGCAACTATAGGCATATGCCACACACCCAACTAATTTAAAATCTTTTTTTTTTTTTTGTAGAGACGGGGGGTCTCACTATGCTGCTCAGGCTGGTCTTGAACTCTTGGCCTCAAGCGATCCTCCCATCTCGACCTCTGAAAGTGCTGGGATTACAGGTATGAGCAACCATGCCTGGCCTTAAATATGTACAATTTTTACATGTCAATTAAAAATGAAATAAAATGAATTTTTAAAATTTCTCTTTTTCTTATTCTCAGTGCGAAAAAACAAATTTTTAAAAAGTAAATAAATAACAAAATATAATTATGAGGAAGGTGTCATTTCCGCAAACATTGAATTTAACAATGTGTCAGAAATCTGATCTGTGTAAAAGGTCCACTGATGCCCCTCCCAGCTCTGTCATTTCCCAGCAGGGACTGTGAACAAGTATTTTCATCTTTCTAGATCTTAGTCTCCATATCTGCAACATGAGAATGACAATACTTGCCTTCTGGGGTTTTTGTGGTTTTGTAAAGAACAGAGCTGATATATGATAGGCACCTAGTACAGTGCCTAACACATAGTGTCAATTATAGGAAGTTCTTAATAGCAGTAATAACAAAAATTCAACAAGAAGTTTAGAGACAAGGTAAGATGTAACATTCTTGGGCCATATGGCCAAGGTGGGAGGATCGTTTGAGTCCAGGAGTTCAAGACCAGCCTGGGCAACATGGCAAGACTCCCAACTCTATTTAAAAAAAAAAAAAAAAGGCCGGGCGCGGTGGCTCAAGCCTGTAATCCCAGCACTTTGGGAGGCCGAGACGGGCGGATCACGAGGCCAGGAGATCGAGACCATCCTGGCTAACACAGTGAAACCCCGTCTCTACTAAAAAAATACAAAAAAAAAAAAAAACTAGCCGGGCGAGGTGGCGGGCGCCTATAGTCCCAGCTATTCGGGAGGCTGAGGCAGGAGAATGACGTAAACCCGGGAGGCAGAGCTTGCAGTGAGCTGAGATCCGGCCACTGTACTCCAGCCCGGGCGACAGAGTGAGACTCCATCTCAAAAAAAAAAAAAAAAAAAAAAAAAAGCAACATTCTTAAAGTGACATATACATTTAGAACAACTATTTATTTATTTATTTATTTATTTATTTATTTATTTATTTTTGAGAGAGGGTCTGGCTCCATCACCTAGGTTGGAGTTCAATAGTGCCATCTTGCCTCAAGCTATCCTCCCACTTTGGACTCCTGAGTACCTAGGACTACAGGCACACACCACCATGCCCAGTTATTATTTTTGTGTTTTTAGTAGACACAGGGTTTTGCCATGTTGTCAATGCTGGTTTCAAACTCCTGAGCTCTAGCAGTCCACCCACCTGGGCCCCCAAAGTACTAGGATTATAGGCGTGAGCCCACTACACCCCAAAATAATAATTTATTTAGCTAGGATTTTTCACCTAGCTAGACTTTTTTTTCCCCTGACAGTGGCAGGAAGGACTTTACATAAAATACTTGCCAGGACTTTACCCTGAAAGGGTGGGAATATTTACACATTTTAAGTTTGGGATCTATAGTTAATTTCCTTGTGTTTCTCATAAATGTATAAAAAGTTTGCATCATTATACCATCCCTGCTAGTAATATGTTCCATAAATGTGGCTGTTTGTAAAGTAGCACTTCTTTTAGCCCTAAATGAACTCTTCCAAGATACAAAATTTTCTTTCATTCTAATACGTCACTAAAATAATTACAAAATGATATATTTAAGCAAAAAAAAAAACAAAAAACAAAAAACAAAAAAAAAACCTCAAAGGAAAAATAACAGTAAGCTCAGAAGTTAACAAACTATTTCAGTACATTTAATTAAATTGAATATTTTGAGGGTTTTAAAACAATAGTTGGAACAAGAAGAGATATTCAAACAGTAGTTAAAGCATTGCCATTTTCAGGAGAATAATTAAAATAATGAATAACTTTAAGCTTTGTTAGAAACATTTATAATTATGTACACTAAAAAAGTAAGGATAAGAGATACAACACCAAAAGCACAGTCCAAAAAAGAATGCAGGATAAGTTAGACATCATCGAAATGTAGATCATGTGCTCTTCACAATCCACTGCTAAGACAATGAAAAGACAGGGGCTGAGTGCAGTGGCTCACACTTGTAATCCCAACATTTTGGAAGGTTGAGGTGGGTGGATTGCTTGAGGCCAGGGGTTCCTGACTAGACTGGCCAATATGGCAAAACCCCATCTCTACTAAAAACTAAAAAAACTAGCTGGGTGTGGTGGCACACACCTGTAATCCCAGGCGACTGAGGAATGAGAATCTCTTGAACTCGGGAGGTAGAGGCTGCAATGAGCCAAGATTGGGCCACTGCACTCCAGCCTGGGCAACAGAGCAAAACTCCATCTCAAAAAAATAAAATAAATAAATAAAAATGGTACATATGAAGAAAACTCTGACCGGACATGGTGGCTCATGCCTGTAATCCCAGCACTTTAGGAGGCCGAGGCAGGCAGATCACTTGAGGTCAGGAGCTGGAGACCAGCCTGGCCAACATGCGAAACCCTGTCTCTACTGAAAATACAAAAATCAGTTGGGCATGGTGGCAGAAGCCTGTAATCCCAGCTACTAGGAAGGCTGAGGCAGGAGAATCTCTTGAGCTCCGGAGGTGGAGGTTGCAGTGAGCTGAGATCATGCCACTGCACTCCAGCCTGGGCGACAGAGTGAGACTCCGTCTCCAAAAAAAAAAAAGAAAAAGAAAAAGAAAAGAAAACTCAAGCTGGGCATGGTGGCTCACACTTGTAGTCTCAGCACTTTAGGCCAGGAGTTCAAGACCAGCCTGTGCAACATAGGGAGAACCCCATCCCTACAAAAAGCAAATACAAATTATTAGCTGGGCACCGTAGTATGTGCCTGTGGTCCCAGCTACTTAGCAGGCTGAGACGGGAGGATTACAAGAGTTCAGGAATTTGAGGCTACAGTATGCTAAGATTGTGCCACCATACTTCAGCCTGGGCAACACAGGAAGACCTTGTCTCAAAAAATAAAACAAAAAAATAGATGTGTATTAGTTCATTTTCACACTGCTATAAAGAATACCTGAGACTGGCAGGGTGCAGTGGCTGACGCCTGTAATCCCAGCACTTTGGGAGGCCGAGACGGGCGGATCATGAGGTCAAGAGATCGAGACCATCCTGGCTAACACGGTGAAACTCTGTTTCTACTAAAAATACAAAAAAATTAGCCGGGCGAGGTGGCGGGCGCCTGTAGTCCCAGCTACTCGGGAGGCTGAGGCAGGAGAATGGCGTGAACTCGGGAGGCGGAGTTTTCAGTGAGCCGAAATCGCGCCACCGCACTCCAGCCTGGGCGGCAGAGCCAGACTCCGTCTGGGGGGGGGGCGGGGGGGGAAAGACGTTTTTACAATTCTGAAAGGTATATCTCCTTCCTTCCTTCCTTCCTTCCTTCCTTCCTTCCTTCCTTCCTTCCTTCCTTCCTTCCTTCCTTCCTTCCTTCCTTCCTTCCTTCCTTCCTTCCTTCCTTCCTTCCCTCCCTCCCTCCCTCCCTCCCTCCCTCCCTCCTTCCTTCCTTCCTTCCTTCCTTCCTCCCTCCCTCCCTCCCTCCCTCCCTCCTTCCCTCCCTCTTTTCCTCCTCCCTTCCCCCCTTCCTTCCCTCCACCCCCCTCCCCTCCCCTTCCCTCCCGTTCCCTTCCCTTCCGTTCCGTTCCCTTCCCTTCCCTTCCTTCTTTTTTTGACAGGGTCTCCCTCTGTCACCCAGGCTGGAGTGCTGCAGTGACACAATCACAACTCACTACAGGCTCTACCTTCCCGGCCTCAGACGATCCTCCCACCTCAGTCTCCGGCGTAGTTGGGATTACAAGCACCAGCCACCACCCCCGGCTAATTTTTGTATTTTTGTAGAGATGATGTCTCCCTGTGTTGCTCAGGCTGGTCTCAAATTTCTGGGCCAAAGCAATTTGCCTCCCTCAGCCTCCCAAAGTGCTGGGATTACAAGTGTAAGCCACCACACCTGGCTATCAGGATATACATTTTATGATATGTAATAACATATATACATCTGTACTTTTATAATATATAATACATACCTACATACATAATTCTTAGAGGGATAAAGCATTTTAACCAGAGTTGAGGTGGGAATCTTTGTTATTTACAGTCATGAAAAAAAAAACTGTAAATTGAGAGTATTTGAATGAATGCTAATATCATATAAGGCATCTAAAAATTACCTGCCCTTCTTTAACCAAAGAAACTTATAGGCTGGGCGTGGTAGCTCATGCTCGTGATCCCAGCACTTTGGGAGGCCGAGGCGGGCAGTGCTGCGGACCGCAACGTCAGGAGTTCAAGACTTGCCTGGCTAACATGGTGAAACCCCATCTCTACTAAAAATACAAAAATTAGCCGGGCATGGTGGCACGTGCCTGTAGTCTCAGCTAATTGGGAGGCTGAGGCAGGAGAATCACTAGAACCCAGGAGGCGGAGGTTGCAGTGAGCTGAGATCGCACCATTGCACTCCATTCTTGGGGACGGGGCGAGACTTCATCTCAAAGAAAAGAAAAAAGGAAACATAATGTAAGATTTTAGATGGAAAAAAATTGTATTTTCTTCTAACACCTGGAGGTGATATTCCTAGTAATCCTTGAGCATGATAAAAACAGTAAAAATGAGTTTAGTAGGCCTTTACTATCAGCTGATAGTTTTGGGAAAGGTTGTGAACATTTTCAACTTATTATGACTCCAACAAATTACAGCTACAATATTACATCATGAATGATTGGTTAGCCTTAATTTTTGGTAAGCAGTGAGCTAGTAAGACCATATTCTGCACTGGGTTCTGAATTGAGAAGCTACCAGAAGACCAACGTTATTCACAGATGATGAAATTCATGAAGAATTCCTTAAAGAACATATTACAGGGCTGCGAAAAATATTGTCCAGGCCAGAAGCAGGGGCTCATTTCTGTAATCCAGAACTGTGGGAGGCTGAGGCGGGAGGATTGCTTGAGGCAAGAGTTCAAGACCAGCCTGGGCAATACAGGGAGACCTGTCTTTACAAAAAAAAAAAAAAAAAAAATTAGCCAGACATGGTGGCACATACCTGTGGTCCTAGTTATGTGGGAGGCTGAGGCAGGAGAATTGCTCAAACCCAAGAGTTCAAGGCTGCATTGAGCTACGACCTTGCCACTCCAGCCTAGGTACCAGAGCAAGAGCAAGACTCTTGTCTGTTAAAAATATAATTTTTTTTTTTTTTTTTTTGAGACAGAGTCTCACTTTGTCGCCTAGGCTAGAGTGCGGTGGTGCCATTTTAGCTCACTGTAACCTCCACCTCCCAGGTTCAAGCAATTCTTCTGCCTCAACCTCCTGAGTAGCTGGGAGTACAGGCACCCACCACTACGCCCCGGTAATTTTTGTATTATTAGTAGAGACAGGGTTTCACCATGTTGCCCAGGGTGTTCTTGAACTCCTGGCCTCAAGAGATCCTCCTGCCTCGGCCTTACGAAGTGCTGGGATTACAGGTGTGAGACACCTCACCCAGCCAAAAAAAAAAAAAAAATTGATGTCCATATCCAAGATCTATGAATCAGCAAACTTTTTTTGTAAAGAGGCAGGTTTGTGTTTTTTGCAATCCTGAAAAATGTAAAAACCATTCTTAACTTCGGCTATCCCAGAACAGGCCAGTGACTGAGGTTGGCCTTTGGTCTACAGTTTGCTGACCCCGTCCTAGGGAAAGTCCCTTTCTTTGACTCATCATTATTGATTAAAGATCTAGATTTTGAAGTACATGTAAAATTGTAGATTTTTGTCCAATAGAGGTAAAAATAATTTTTGTCTGGTAGAAGTATAATACCAAAGTTTATTGTCATATATTAACCACTTTTGTCTGTAACTGAACAATCTGTTTTTTGTTGTTGTTGTTTTGTTTTGTTTTTGTTTTTTGTTTTTAAGATGGAGTTTCACTCTTGTTGCCCAAGCTGGAGTGCAATGGTGCGACCTCAGTTCATGGCAACCTCCACCTCCCAGGTGCAAGCGATTCTCCTGCCTCAGCCTCCTGAGTAGCTGGGATTACAGGCACCTGCCACAAAGCCTGGCTAATGTTTTTTATTTTTAGTAGAGACAGGGTTTCACCATGTTGGCCAGGCTGGTCTCGAACTGTTGCCCAGGCCTGATCTCGGCTCACTCAGCTCCGCCTCCCGGGTGATTTAGCCTCCAGCCTACAGGCGCCCGCCACCTCCCTAAAAGTGACGGGGTTTCACTTACAGGCGTGAGCCACCAGGCCCAAAGTGCCTGGGATTACACTTGAATCTATTTTTTAAAATTAAACCTTTGGGCCAGGCACAGTGGCTGACGCCTGTAATCCAAGCACTTTGGGAGGCTGAGGCAGGAGGATCACCTGAGGTCAGGAGTTCAAGACCAGCCTGGCCAACATGGCAAAACCTTGTCTCTACTATTCAAAAATTAGCTGGACGTGGTGACAGGCGCCTGTTGTCTCAGCTACACAGGAAGCTGAGGCAAGAGAATAGCTTGAACCTGGGAGGCACAGGTTGCAGTGAGCTGAGATTGCACCACTGCCCTCCAGCCTGAGTGACAGAGCAAGACTCCATTTCATAAAAAGAAAAATTAATTGGCCAGACGCAGTGGCTCATGCCTGTAATCCCAGCACTTTGGGAGGCCGAAGCGGGTGGATCACGAGGTCAGGAGTTCAAGATTAGCCTGGCCAACACGGTGAAACCCCATCTCTAAAAATTAGCCTGGCATGGTGTCATGCGCCTGTAATCCCACCTACTTGGGAGGCTAAGGCAGGAGAATTGCTTGAACCTGGGAAGCCGAGGTTACAGTGAGCCAAGATCGTGTCACTCTGCACTTCAGCCTGGGTGACAGAGCAAGATTCTGTCTCAAAAAAATAATAATAATACTTAAACTTTTAATTTTGAGATTTTATAGTTTTACATTCAGCTGCAAGAAATAATAATGAGGCTGGGTGCAGTGGCTCACACCTGTAGTCCCAGCACTTTCAGAGGCCTAGGCGTGTGGATCACTAGAGGCCAGGAATTTGAGACCAGACTGGCCAACATAGTAAAACACCATCTCTACATTAAAAAAAAAAAAAAAATTAGCCAGGTGTGGTGGTGCACGCCTGTAGTCCCAGCGACTCGGAAGGCTGAGATGGGAGGATCGCTTGAGCCTGAGATGCCAAGGCTGCAGTGACCCGAGATTGCACCACAGCACTCCAGCCTGGGCAAAAGGATGAGACCCTGTCTCATCAGAAGAAGAAGAAAAAGAAAGATAAAGAATCTTACTTAAAATGTACCCCCCTCCTTTTATTTTTTGAGACGGAGTCTCGCTCTGTTGTTAGGCTGGAGTGCAGTGGCGTAATCTCGGCTCACTGCAACTGCCACCCACCAGGTTCAAGCAATTCTCCTGCCTCAGCTTCACAAGTAGCTGGGACTACAGGTGTGCACCACCACACTCAGTTAATTTTCGTATTTTTAGTAGAGACGGGGTTTCACCATGTTGGCCAGGATGGTCTCGATCTCTTGACCTTGTGATCTGCCCGCCTTGGCTCTCTAAGTGCTGGGATTACAGGCATGAGCCACTGAGCCCAGCCTAAAATTTCCCTTTTTCAGTGATATACTCATTTTGTCAAATACCCATTGAGCTGGCTTTATTGTTTGTTCCTTTATTGATGAGTTGAGAAAATATCTTTGACATGTGTTCGTTCTCATTTGTGAGCCATATTTTTAACTTTTTGAAAATAATATTATCATAATTATTTAACCCACAGATAATTTGCTCCTACAGTTAGTTTCCAGTTTGGCTCAGTTTTTTTATTTAGAAAATTGTATCTGGGGCCGGGCGCGGTGGCTCAAGCCTGTAATCCCAGCACTTTGGGAGGCCGAGACGGGCGGATCACGAGGTCAGGAGTTCGAGACCATCCTGGCTAACACGGTGAAACCCCGTCTCTACTAAAAAATACAAAAAATTAGCCGGGCGAGGTGGCGGGCACCTGTAGTCCCGGCTACTCGGGAGGCTGAGGCAGGAGAATGGCGTAAAAACCCGGGAGGCAGAGCTTGCAGTGAGCTGAGATCCGGCCACTGCACTCCAGCCTGGGCGACACAGCGAGACTCCGTCTCAAAAAAAAAAAAAAAAATTGTATCTGGTTAGGAAAGATCAGAGCAACTTTTCTCTTCCCCAATCAAAAGAAAATGTAATTCACTTTATTTGAGTTTCACAGTGATGATAACATGTTCTCTCTTTAGTGTCAGGTTATTTCTGTGAGATATTTTGGGTGAGATAAGAAGAAAGAAGTTTTAAAATAGCAGATACCACTGGCTTTTTTTTTTTTTTTCCTTTTTTAAATGTGAGATGGGTCTGGGTGTGGTGGCTCATGCCTGTAATCCCAACAACTTGGGAGGCCAAGGTGGGAGGATGGTTTGAGCCTAGGAGTTCAAGACCAGCCTACATAACATAGTGAGACTCTGTCTCTACAAAAAATGAAAAAATTAGCTGGGTGTGGTGCTGTGCACCTGTAGTTCCAGCTACTGGGGAGGATGAAATGGGAGGATCGCTTGAGCCGGGGATGTCGAGGTTGCGGTGAGCTGTAATCGCACCACTGCACTCCAGCCTGGGTGAAAAAGCAAGACTCTTTCTCAAAAAAAAAAAAAAAAAGAAAAAAGGAGCGTTGCTATGTTGCCCAGGCTGGAATGCATCATTTATTCACAGGTGCAATCCCACCACTGATCAGCATGGGAGTTTTGACCTGCTCCATTTCCAACCTGAGCTGGGTCACCCCTCCATAGGCAAGGCTCTTTTTCATGTTTAAAGTAATTATTCTGTCTGGGCGAGGTGGCTAATGCCTGTAATCTCAGCACTTTGGAAGGCTGAAGCGGGAGGCCTGCTTGAGCCCAGCAGTTCAAGACCAGCCTGGGCAACAAAACGAGACCCCATCTCTACAAAAAATAAAAAAAGTTAGCCTGGTATGATGTTGTGCACCTGTAATCCCAGCTATTCAGGAGGATGAGGTGGTAGGATTGTTTGAGCCTGGGAGGTCAAGGCTGCAGTGAGCTGTGATTGCATCACTGTGCCACAGCCTAAGTAACAGAGACACTGCCTCAAAAAATAAACAAACAAATAAATAATGATTCCAACAGTATATCAGCATAAATGTTTATGAGTAATTGGAAAAAAAAAAAAAACCCTGTGTGTCCTTCAGACTTCAATTTTTTGTTTCTAGTGAGAAGCAGGTGGTTAATAATAGAAATCATCACCCAATAGAAAAGGCATGTTTTCTCAGATGGAAAGGTTAGAAGTCATTTAGTCTAGCACACTGTTTCTGAGCATGACTAGAATAAACCTCCTTTTAAAAAAAAAACTATAAAACGGCCGGGCACGGTGGCTCACACCTGTAATCCCAGCAGTTTGGGAGCTGAAGCGGGTGGATCACTTGAGGTCAGGAGTTTGAGACCAGCCTGGCCAACATGGTGAAACCCCATCCCTACTAAAAATAAAAAAATTCACCAGGCATGGTGGTGGGTGCCTGTAATCCCAGCTACTCAGGAGGCTGAGGCCAGAGAATTGCTTGCACCTGGGAGGTGGAGGTTGCAGTGAGCCGAGATTGCATCACTGCACTCCAGCCTGGGCAAAAAGAGCAGAACTCTGTCTCAAAAACCAAACAAACAAAACAAAACAAAGAAACCATAAAACAAAACAAAAACTCATAAAACATAATGTTATTATGTGAATCTCAACATACACATAAATAAAGACAATACTATAACAAACCCCATGTAACCACCATTTAAATCCTGTATTAGTAATATTTGGCCACTCTTGTTTCATCCATATCCATCATTTCCCCAAACTTGGCAAATCCCAGATATCTTAGAATTTCATCATTAAGTACTTCAGTCTGTATTTGTAAGAGATACTGCTATGGTCTGAATGTTTGTGTGCCCCCAAAAATTCATATCTTGAAGCCTAATCAGCCGACCGCAATGGTGTGCACCTGTAATCCCAGCACTTTGGGAGGCTGAGGCTGGGGGATCGCTTGAGCCCGGGAGTTTGAGGCTGCAGGGAAGAGTAATTATGCCACTGCACTCCAGCTGGAGTACAGAGCAAGATCCTCTGTCAAAAAAAAAAAAAAAAAAGAAATCTAATCACCAATGTGATGGTATATATTAGGGTTCTCTAGAGGGAAAGAACTAATAGGATAGATGTACATATGAAAGGGAGTTTATTTTTTATTTTATATTTATTTATTTATTTATTATTTTTTGAGACAGAGTCTCCCTCTGTCGCCCAGGCTGAGTACAGTGGCACGATCTTGGCTCACTGCAAGCTCCACCTCCCGGGTTCACACCATTTTCCTGTCTCAGCCTTCCAAGTAGCTGAGACTACAGGCGCCCACCACCACACCCGGCTAATTTTTTTATGTATTTTTAGTAGAGACGAGGTTTCACCTGTTAGCCAGGATGGTCTCGATCTCCTGACCTCGTGATCCACCTGCCTCGTACTAAAAAGTGTTGGGATTTCAGGCGTGAGCCACTGCACCCGGTCATGAAAGGGTTTATTAAGGAGTATTGACTCACAGGATCACCAAGTGAAGTCCCACAACAGGTCATCTGCAAGATGAGCAAGGAAGCCAGCAGTGGCTCAGTCCGAATCCCCAAATCTCGAAAGTAGGGAGGACAGTGCAGCCTTCATCTGTGGCCAAAGGTCTGAGAGCCCCTGGCAAACCACTAGTCCAAGAGTCCAAAAGCCAAAGAACTTGGACTCTAATGTTCAAGGGAAGAAGGCATCCAGCATGGAAGAAAGATGAAGGCCGGGAGGCTCAGCAAGTCAGCTCATTCCACCTTCTTCTGCCTGCTTTTTCTAGCAGTGCTGGCAGCTGATTGGATAGGGCCCACCCAGATTGAGGATGGGTCTGCCTCTCTCAGTCCACTAACTCAAATGTTAAGCTCCTCTGGCAACACCCTCACAAACACACTCAGAAACAATACTTTGCCTCCCTCAATCCAATCAAATTAACACTTGATATTAACCATCACATGGTATTAGAAGATAGAGCCTATGGGAGGTGATTAGTACTTGAGGACTTCACCCTCATGAGTGGGGCTAGGGTCCTTATTAAAAAAGGTCCCAGAGGCTGGGTAAGATGGGTTACACCTGTAATCCCAGCATTTTGGGAGGCTGAGGCAGGAGGATCACTTGACCCAGGAGTTTGAGACCAGCCTGGGCAACGTAGTGAGACTTCATCTGTTAAAAAAAAAAAAAAAAAAAAAAAAATTAGCCGACATGGTGTACATGCCTGTAGTCTCAGCTACTCAGGAGGCTAAGGTGGGAGGATCGCTTGAGCCCAGGAGGTCAAGACTGTAGTGATCACGCCACTGCACACCAGCCTGGGTGACAGAGAGACTCTCAAAAACAAACCAAAACAAAACAAATCGAAACCCAAAAACCCAGAGAGCTACTTTCCCTCTTTCCCTCTTCCACAACATGAGGATACAGGGAAAAGGTACCTTTTTTTTTTTTGAGACGGAGTCTCGCTCTGATGTCCAGGCTGGAGTGCAGTGGCGCGCTCTTGGCTCACTGCAACCTCCGCCTCCCGGGTTCACGCCATGCTCCTGCCTCAGCCCCCCCGAGTAGCTGGGACTACAGGCGCCTGCCACCTCGCCCGGCTAATTTTTTGTATTTTTAGTAGAGACGGGGTTTCACCGTGTTAGCCAGGATGGTCTCGATCTCCTGACCGTGTGATCTGTCTGCCTCGACCTCCCAAAGTGCTGGGATTACAGGTGTGAGCCACTGCGCCCGGCCGAGAAGGTACCTTTTATGAATCAGGAAATGGACCCGGACTCTCATGAGACACTGAATCTGCCAGTGCCTTTGCTTTTGGCTTTCAGTATTTGGAACCATGAAAAACAAGTTTCTGTTGTTTATACTCGGTCTATGGTATTGAGTTATAGCAGTCTAAATGGACTAAGACAGACATTTTTTAACATTGCAATACCATTCTCACACCAACAAATAGTAATAATTTCTTAACAGAATCTAATATCCAGTCAGTATTCAAATATGCCCCAGGTGTCAAGTGTCTTTTTATAAATGATTCAAAACAGGATCTAAACAAAGACTGTGTATTTGGTTGAGTTTTTTTTGTTTTTTGTTTTTGATGGAATCTTGCTCTTTCACCCAGGCTGGAGTGCCAGTGGCATGATCTTGGTTCACTGCAACCTCTGCCTCCCGAGTTCAAGCAATTCTCCTGCCTCAGCCTCTGGAGTAGCAGGGATTACAGGCGCATGCTACCATGGCCAGCTAATTTTTGTACTTTTAGTAGAGATGGGGTTTCGCCATGTTGGCCAGGCTGGTCTCAAACTCCTGGCTTCAAGTGATTCTCCCACCCTGGCCTCCCGAAGTACTGGGATTACAGGCATGAGCCACCACTCCCGGACTGATTTTTTTTCTTTTTAAAACATTATTTTTAAAAAAAATAAACAGTTTTAAGGTATAGTTGACGTAAAATAAATGGTACATCTTAACGGTGTGCAATTTGAGAACTTTTGACATATTATTCATCTGAGAAACTGTTAACACAACCAAGATGATGAACATAGCCATCACCTCCAAAGTTTTCTCATACCCTGTGGTAATCTCTCCTAATCTCACCATACAATCCCATCCCTAAGCACTTGCTGATCTACATTTTACCCTTTGTTGATTGCTTTATGGTAGAATTTGCTTTCTTGTGGTGGCCTGGAGCTGGACCTGCAATATCTCCGAGGGATGCCTGTATGCTGGGCAAAAAAAGCCAGACAAAAAAGGGTATATATTCTATTATTTCATTTTTAGAAAATTTTAGAAAAGTAAACAGATCTATAGTGACAAAAAGTAGTCAGTGGATCCTATCTCAAGACACCACTTTCTGTGCTCATCCATAGGAAGGAACTCCTCATCTATTCAGGTTTGAGCATGAGATTGCAGAAATTCAGCTACATCTTCAGGCTCCACTTTCTTTCCTTCCTTCCTTCCTTCCTTCCTTCCTTCCTTCCTTCCTTCCTTCCTTCCTTGCTTCCTTCCTCCTTCCTTCTTTCCTTCCTTCTCTCCCTCCCTCCCTCTCTCTCTCTCTTTCTTTGTTCTCTCTCTCTCTCTTCATTTCTTTTTTTTTTTTTTTTGACAGAGTCTCACTCTGTTGCCCAGGCTGGAGTGCAATGGCACAATCTTGGCTCACTGCAACTGCTGCCTCCTGGGTTCAAGCAATTCTCCTGCCTCAGCCTCCCAAGGGATTATATGGCTCACACATATAATCCCAGCACTTTGGGAGGCTGGGCCAGGCAGACCACCTAAGGTCAGGAGTTCGAGCCCAGCCTGGCCAACATGGTGAAACCCTGTCTCTACTAACAATAGAAAAATTAGCAGGGTGTGATGGCGGGTACCCATAACCCCAGCTACTCGGGAGGCTGAGGCAGGAGAATCACTTGAACCTGGGAGGCAGAGATTTCAGTGAGCCGAGATCACGCCATTATACTCTAGCCTGGGAGACAGGGCGAGACTCCATCTCAAAATAAATAAATAAAATAAGAATAAGAATAATGAAACTTAAAAGTCAAAATTACTCCCTGATCCATGGGCCACAGAATGTATGTTATATTAGCAGGCATGAAAATGACTACATGTAAATTTCCGCTAGCATTCCTGAGTGACCAGGTGTGTTGTGTTAATGAGTGCTAACACTTTGAAAGGAATCCTTTTTTTCTGAGTAGTAGGTCTCAAGCAGTTGGCGTAAAATATTCAGTAAATCATGCTGTAAACAGATGTGCTGTCACCCAGGCTTTGTTGTTCTACTTACAGAGCACAGGCAGATCAGATTTAGCGTAATGCTTAGGATTAAAAGCCCTAGGACTTTCAGAATGGTAAATGAGCATTGGCTGCAACTTAAGGTCACCAGCTGCGTTAGGCCCTATTGAGAGAGTCAGCCTGCCTTTTGACGCCTTGAAGCCAGGCACTGATTTCTCCTCTCTAGCTAGGAAAGTTCTAGATGGCATCTTCTTCCAAAAGAAGGCCGTTTGTCTACATTGAAAGTCTGCTTAATGTAGTCATCTTCAGCCGGGTGCGGTGGCTCACACCTGTAATCCCAGCACTTTGGGAGGCTGAGGTGGGCGAATCATGAGGTCAGGAGTTTGAGACCAGCCTGGCCAACATGGTGAATCCCCGTCTCTACTAAAAATGCAAAAAATTATTTGAGAGTGGTGGCGGACCTGTAATCCCAGCTACTCGGGAGGCTGAGGCAGCAGAATCACTTGAACCTGGGAGGCAGAGGTTGCAGTGAGCTGAGATTGCGCCACTGCACTCCAGCCCAGGCGACAGTGTGAGACTCCATCTCAAAAAAAAAAAAAATAGTAGTCATCTTCATCAATGATCTTCATTAGGTCTTCTGGATAACTTGCTGCAGCTTCTACATGAGTACTTGTTTCACCTTGTACTTTCACTATGTAGATAGATGGCTTCTTTCCTTAAACCTCATGAAACATCCTCTGCCAGCTTCAAACTTTTCTAGCTTCCTTACCTCTCACAGTCTTCATAGAACTGGAGAGAGTGGATGGGTGTGGTGGCTCATGCCTGTAATCCCAGCACTTTGGGGGACTGATGTGAGCAGATTGCTTGAGCCCAGGAGTTTGAGACTAGCCTGAGCAACATGGTAAAACCCTGTCTCTAATTTAAATTATTAAAAAGAAAAGAAAAAAAAAAGAATTGGCCTTGCTCTGGATTAGGTTTTGGCTTATGGGAACATTGTGGCTGGTTCGATCTTCTGTTTGGACCACTCAGGCTTTCTCCATTTCAGCAATAAGGCTGTTTTGCTTTATGATTCATGTATTTACCATAGTAGCAATTTTAATTTCCTTCAATAACTTTTCCTTTGCATTCACAATTTGCCTGTGTAATGCAAGGGGCCTAGCTTTTGGCCTGTCTCAGCTTTCGACATGCCTTCCTCATTAAGATTAATCATTTCTAGCTTTTGATTCAAAGTGAGAGGCATGTGACTCTTTTCACTTGAACATTTAGGGACACTGTGGTGTTATTAACTGGCCTAATTTCAATATCGTTGTGTCGTAGGGAATAGGGAAGTCCAAGCAGAGGAAGAGAGATGGGGGAATGGCCAGTTGGTGCAACAATCAGACCACAGACAACATTTACTGATTAAGTTCAGTGGTTTATGTGGTGCCTCAAAACAATTACAATAGTAACATGAAAGATCACTGGTCACAGATTACCATGCAGTTATAATAGTACTGGAAAGCTTAAAATATTATGAGAATTAGCAAAATGTGACATAGAGGCATGAAGTGAGCACATGCTGTTGGAAAAATGGCACTGATCAACTTGCTTAATGGAGTGTGGCCACAAACCTTCAATTTGCAAAAAATGCAATATGTCTGCTGCCTGAGAAACATAGTGAGACCCCATCCCTAAAAAGCAAAAAAAATAAGTCATATAATATCTGCAAAGTACAATAAAGCAAAGTGCAGTAAAATTAGGTGTGCCTGTATCAAAAACAGAAATAAAGGAAATATAGTGGTTACCAGAGGCTTGGAAGAGTACGGGGAGGGGGAATAGGAAGAGTTTGGTTAACGGATGCAAAATTACAGTTAGAAGGGAGTAGGCCGGGCGCGGTGGCTCAAACCTGTAATCCCAGCACTTTGGGAAGCTGAGACGGGCGGATCACGAGGTCAGGAGATCGAGACCATCCTGTCTAACACGGTGAAACCCCGTCTCTACTAAAAAAAAATACAAAAAACTAGCCGGGCGAGGTGGCGGGCGCCTGTAGTCCCAGCTACTTGGGAGGCTGAGGCAGGAGAATGGCGTGAACCCGGGAGGCGGAGCTTGCAGTGAGCTGAGATGCGGCCACTGCACTCCAGCCTGGGCGGCAGAGCGAGACTCCCTCTCAAAAAAAAAAAAAAAAAAAAAAAAAGAAAGGAGGAATAGGCCGGGTGCGGTGGCTCACACCTGTATTCCCAGTACTTTGGGAGGCTGAGGTGGGTGGATTACCTGAGGTCAGGAGTTCAAGACCAGCCTGGCCAACATGGTAAAAACCCATCTCTACTACTAAAAATTACAAAAATTAGCTGGGTGTGGTGGTGCATACCTGTAATCCCAGCTACTCAGGAGGCTGAGGCAGGAGAATTGCTTGAACTCAGGAGGTGGAGGTTGCAATGAGCCGACATTGCCCCATTGCACTCCCAACCTGGGTGACAGAATGAGACTCAATCTCCAAAAAAAAAAAAGAAAGAAAAGGAGGAATACATTCTAGCATCCTATAGCACAGATGGGTGACTATAGCTAACAACGTTTGTGTGTGTGTGTGTGTGTGTGTATATATCTGTATCTTATTTATTTTTACTTATCTATTTTTTTTGAGACAGAGTCTCGCTCTGTTCCCCAGGCTGGAGTACAATGGTGCGATCTCAGCCCACTCAACCTCTGCCTCTCGCTTGAGGCAGGCTCAAGCGATTATCCTGCCTCAGGCTCCCACGTAGCTGGGATTACAGGTGCACACCACCACGCCCGGCTAATTTTGTATTTTCAGTAGAGATGGGGTTTCTCCATGTTGGTCAGGCTGGTCTCGAACTCCCAACCTCAGGTGATGCGCCCGCCTTGGCCACCCAAAGTGCTGGGATTACAGGCATGAGCTACCACACCCAGCCGTATATTTTTAAATAGCTACAAGAGAGAAATTTGAGTGTTCCCAACACAGCAATATGATAAATGCTAAAGGTGATGGATATCCCATTTACCTCAATTTGACCACTAAATGTATGCATATATTGAAATATCACATGGATCCCTGTAAGTTTGTACAATTATATATCAATTAAAAATTTTTTTTAATCTTTAGAAAAGGAGGCCGGGCGCGGTGGCTCAAGCCTGTAATCCCAGCACTTTGGGAGGCCGAGACGGGTGGATCACGAGGTCAGGAGATCGAGACCATCCTGGCTAACACGGTGAAACCCCGTCTCTACTAAAAAATACAAAAAACTAGCCGGGTGAGGTGGCGGGCGCCTGTAGTCCCAGCTATTCCGGAGGCTGAAGCAGGAGAATGGCGTGAACCCGGGAGGCAGAGCTTGCAGTGAGCTGAGATGCGGCCACTGCACTCCAGCCTGGGCGACAGAGCGAGACTCCGTCTCAAAAAAAAAAAAAAAAAAAGAAAAGGAAATGAGCATTTCAATATGTACATATGAAGATACGACTATGCAAGAAGGCTTAATGAAATAATCAGATACTTGCATCTTCACATAGCATCATAATAAATGTGCCAGCTATAAGCACAGAGTAATACAGGTATATTGTTTAGTAGTGAGTCAATTATCCCACATGGTAGTAATACAGATGTTATGATGGTCTGCAATGGTGGAAAATTCTTGGTAAAGTTCAAGACATCATAAAGTCAAATTCTCTTTTCATATATATAATTGTATTCTTGGAAAAATCAGAGTACGTTAACAATGTGCAAAAGATACTTGTGTACCTGTATTACAGATGTCTTTTTTTTTTTTTTTTTTGAGTCGTGGTCTCACTCTGTCACCCAGGCTGTAGTGCAATGGTGTGACCACAGTTCCCTGTAACCTTGACCTCCCAGACTCAAGTGATCCTCCTCACGCAGCCTTCTGAGTAGCTAGGACTACAGGTTCATGACCACCACGCCCGATTAATTTTTTATATTTATTTTTATTTGTAGAGATAAGGTCTCTCCCTATGTTGGCCAGGCTGGTCTTCAACTCTTGGGCTCAAGCAATCCTCCCGCCTCAGCCTCCCAAAGTGTGGGATTACAAGTATGAGCCACTATGCCCTGCCTGCAGCTGTCTTATATATTTGATTTCCACCCATTAAAATGCCAGTAGTGCTGACCAATCACTGTGACAATCAATAATACTCTCTCCAACCACATTTTCTTCTTCTTTTTCTTTTAATTTTAGACGGAGTCTCACTATGTCACCCAGGCTGGAGTGCAGTGGCATGATCTCAGCTCACTGCAACCTCTGCCTCCTGGGTTCAATCGATTCTCCTGCCTCAGCCTCCTGAGTAGCTGGGATTACAGACGCACCACCATGTCTAGCTAATTTTTGTATTTTTAGTAGAGACGGGGTTTCACCATGTTGGTCAGGCTGGTCTCAAACTCCTGACCTCGTAATCTGCCTGCTTAGGCCTCCCAAAGTGCTGGGATTACAGGCGTGAGCCACCACGCCCAACCCCTAACCACATTTTCAAAATGCTGAGAGTGCAGTGAGAACCTGGGTAGAGAGGAAAGAGCACTGACATAGGAGTCAGACAGGACACAGCTGTTCACTCTAGCCCAATTACTTTACTGTTCTGGGTTTCATTTCCCTCATCTGAAAAATGTAGAACTTGGTCTGTGTAATCACTAAGATCTATTTGATGCTTACATGTACACTGATAGCATCATATATATATTTATATATATATTATATATATTTATATATATTTTTTTTATATATATATATATATATAATTTTTTTTTTTTGAGACAGAGTCTTGCTCTGTCGCCCAGGCTGGGGTGCAGTGGCCGGATCTCAGCTCACTGCAAGCTCTGCCTCCCGGGTTTAGACCATTCTCCTGCCTCAGCCTCCCGAGTAGCTGGGACTACAGGCGCCCGCCACCTCGCCCGGCTAGTTTTTTGTATTTTTTAGTAGAGACGGGGTTTCACCGTGTTAGCCAGGATGGTCTCGATCTCCTGACCTCGTGATCCGCCCGTCTCGGCCTCCCAAAGTGCTGGGATTACAGGCTTGAGCCACCGCGCCCGGCCTATATATATATATTTTTTATAAATATAAATATATATATATATATATATATATATATTTTTTTTTTTTTTTTTTTGAGAAATAGAGATGACATCTTACTGTGTTGCCCAGGCTGGTGTTGAACTTCTGGGCTCAAGCAATCCTCCTGCCTTGGCCTCACACAGTGCTGGGATTACAGGTGTAAGCCACTGCACCTGGCCCTGTATCTTTCCTATTGCTAGTTGATGAAACAATAACTGCTAAAAGGTATACAGCCATATCTCCCTCTGCTGCCTGAGTGACATGTCATAAATGCAAACAGAAGATTTTTAATGTTTTCAGTGCAAGAGCTGTCATCTTTTAGGATTTATTGACCACACACAACATGTTGCCAATTGATAAATGTAGACAGCCTTTGTTTCAAAGCTTGGTTACCATCTTCATTTTCACAAATAGATACATATCTATCACAACAAAGTCTCTATATTCACATACTCATTATCTAAATTAAATTTAGAAAAGCAGATCAGACTGCACATGAAACTGACATACTGTGTTGATCAAGGGCTTTTGGCTGGAATTATTTGGCTCATTCTGTCAGTCATCTCCAGGGGATAATTATCTCCAAAGAGGGAATTTCCTGTTGGAGTTAACAGACTTTCAAGAAGTATTCAGCAGATCATTAATCGTTTAATGGCTAAACCGTGAAAAAAATCAGTTAATATTAAATAGTTTTAAAATACTAATCTTACCCCAGCTTCAGACTTCCTACAGTGTGCTATGGACTGAATGCTTGTGTTCTCCAAACTCATATGTTGCAATCTTAATCCCCAGGGTGTAATGGTGTTTGGAGATGGGGCCTTTGGGAGGTAATTCGGTCATGAGGATGCAGCCCACATGATGGGACTAGTGCCCTTATAAGAAGAGCCATGAGAGAGCTTGCTTTCTGTCTCTCTGCCATCTGAACACACAGTAAGAATATGGCCACCTGGGCCAGGCACAGTGGCTTACGTCTGTAATCCTGGCACTTTGCGGATCAACTGAGGCCAGGAGTGTGAGACCAGCCTGGTCAACATGGAGAAACCCTGTCTGTACTAAAAATACAAAAATCAGTCGGGCGTGGTGGCACACGCCAGTAATTCCAGCTACTCTGGAGGCTGAGGCAGGAGAATCACTTGAACCCAGGGGGTGGAGATTGCAGTGAGCCAAGACACTCTGTCTCGAAAACAAACAAAACTCAACTAAACAAACAAACAAAACAAACATTTAAGCTCACACCTGAATTTAAGCGAACGAAGTGACTTCGGACAGCCCCTAGATAACCCCAGGATGTGGGCTGGCTGCCAGGAGAACCAGTTACGTGACTAAAAGGCTGAAACTTTCAGCATGCCCCGCCCTATGCCCAAAGGAGAGGAGCCAATGATTTAATCAACCATGCTCCAGGAAACCCCCAAAGTATTGAATTCTGAAAGCTTCTGAGCTGGTGAACACATTGAGGTGCTAGGAAGGTGTTCCACCTGGAGGGGGCATGGAGCACCTTCCCCCCAGTCTTGTCCTATGCATTTATTTAGTTGGCTGTTTCTGAGTTGCACCTTTTATAATAAACTGGTAAATGTAAGTAAAGTGTTTCCCTGAGTTCTGCAAGCCATTCTAGCAAATTGTCAAACCCATGGATGTCATAGGAAGCTGTGATGTGCAGCAAGTTGGTCAGAAGTGTGGGAGGTCTGGGCTTGCCGTTAGCATCTGAAATCGGGGCAGTTGTGTGAGACTGAACTCTTTAATTTGTGAGTTCTGACATTAACTACAGGTGGATAGAGTCAGAATTGCATTACATTGGAGGACAGCTAGCTGGTCAGAGATTGGCTGGTGTGGAAAAAGACGCACAAATTTGATGTCAGGAGTGTTGTGTACATTTAGGGAACTAGTGTCTCCCCAGAATATTTAAATGTTATCATAGCCTTCTCACTAGAAAGTAAGTCCATGAGGGGGGTTTTGCTGTGTTCATTGAGTATTCCCATTCCCAAGAACAGTTCCTAGCATGTAATAGGTGCTGAGCAAACATTTGTTGAATGAATGAATAAATCCTAAAAGAGGAAAACCAAAGAAATATCATAAAAACTGTGAATATGCAAACATGATTATTATAGAACTAGTGTGCTGGAACGGATTAAAATACACATATGTAACCCTAGTTTATATTTTTTTGACATCCTGATTCATAAAACCCTACTTCGTGAATAGTTGGGCAATCAAAGGAGAACCTTCCTAATACCAATATCTAATGTATCCTTTTTTATTTCTATCATTAATCATATTGTTGTACTTTACTTTTTTCTTTCTTTTTTTTTTTGAGATGGAATTTCACTCTGTCACCCCAGGCTGGACTGCAGTGGTGTGATCTCGGCCCACTGCAACCGCTGCCCCCCAGGTTCAAGCGATTCTCCCACCTCAGCCTCCCGAGTAGCTGGGATTACAGATGCATGCCACCACAACTGGCTAATTTTTGTATTTTTAGTAGAGACGGGCTTGGTCAGGCTGGTCTCAAACTCCTGACCCCAGGTGATCCGTCCACCTCAGCCTCCCAAAGTGCTGGGATTACAGGTGTGAGCCACCGCATCCAGCCTTTTCTGTTTTTTGTTTGTTTGTTTTTCCTGAGACAAGGTTGATACAGTTTGGCTGTGTCCCCACCCAAATCTAATTTTAAATTGTAGCTCCCATAATCCCCACGTGTCACGGGAGGGAGCCGGTAGGAGGTAATTGAATCATGGGTGTGGTTACCCCCATGCTGCTGTTCTCACTCATGACAGTGAGTGAGTTCTCACAAGATCTGATTTTTTTTTTTTTTTTTTTTTTTTTTTTTTGAGACACAGTCTTGCTCTGTCGCCCAGGCTGGAGTGCAGTGGCGCAATCTCAGCTCACTGCAACCTCTGCCTCCTGGGTTCAAGAAATTCTCCTGCCTCAGACTCCCAAGTAGCTGGGATTACAGGCACGCACCACCATGTCCGGCTAATTATTTTATATTTTTAGTAGAGATGGGGTTTCACCATGTTGGTCAGTCTGGTCTCAAACTCCTGAGCTCAAATGATCCACTCGCCTTGGCCTCCCAAAGTGGTGGGATTACAGGTGTGAGCCACCATGCCCAGCTGATCTGATGGTTTTATAAGGGGCTTTTCCCTCTTTTGCTTGGCACTTCTCCTTCTTGCCATCAAGTGAAGAAGGACGTGTTTGCTTCCCCTTCTGCCATGATTGTAAGTTTCCTGAGGCCTTCCCAGCCATGTGGAACTGTGAGTCAATTAAACTTCTTTCCTCTATCAATTACTCAGTCTTGGGCAGTTCTTTATAGCAGCGTGAGACAGACTAATGTAAAGGTCTGGCTCTGTCACTCAGGCTGGAGGATTGCAGTGGCATGATTTCAGCCCACTGCAGCCTTGACCTCCTGTCAAGGATCCTCCCACCTCAGCCTCCAAAGTAGCTGGGACTACAGACATGTGCCACTATGCCTCTGTCGTCCAGGTTGGTCTCAAACTCCTGGGCTCAAGCGATCCTCCCTCCTCAGCCTCCAAAATGTTGGGATTACAGGTGTGAGCCACTGTACTTCAATTTCTAGTTCCTACTCCCATGTCATCTTCCTTTTTGGGATTTGTTTAGATTTTTTTTTTTCTGGAAAATCCCCCTAAAAATTTCTCATGAAGGATTAGACTTTTTTGAATATCTTTATGTCTGAAAATATCTTTACTTTATCTTCACATTTGATGGATGCCTTAGTTAAGCATAGCATTTTAGGTCTAACACTTTTCTCCTCCATCTTTGAAGATGTTTTTCCAATTCCTTCTGGCACTTGGTGATGAGAAATATGAAAGTAGTCTGAATTTGGATACTTTGCAAGTGACATGGTTTTTCAACTCCCACTACTGAAGACTTTTGGATTTCTGAAATCTCACTAGAATGTGTGGACGTTTTTAATTAGTCCTGTTTGATACTTGCTGGGTTATTTTTGCCTAAGTTAGGGAAAATTTTCTTTTGTTATTTATTTTCCCACTCTGTTGTCTTTGTCCTCTTCTTCTTTACCTTCTTTACCTTAAGATATCTTCCATCTGCTATCTTTCTGATTTATGTTCTGAGATACTTCCTCTACTGTGTCCTCTCAATTATTTGGTTCACAGCTAATCCCCTTGATCATTTTCCCAATCCTTTACAGTATTTTGGCAATCACTCATTCAGTTGTCTGATTAATGTCCTTTCACTGAAGACTTTTTGCACTATGCCATGTATCTTAACACTAATACATGGCATAGTACATTTGCATTCTGCCATAGTATACCATGTACACTAATTAGGATGATTTGAAATTCTCTTGTTTTCAGAGGTATTGCTCTTTCTGATGGGGGTCTATTTTTCAGTTAGTTCATCTCGGTCCTTTATTTTTGTTTTTGTTTTGTTTTGTTTTGTTTTGTAGTTTGTTTGTTTGTTTTTTTGAGACAGGGTCTCACTTCTCTTGCCCAGGCTGAAGTGCAGTGGTGTGAACACAGCTCACAACTTCCCAGGCTCAGATGATTCTCCCACCTCAGCCCCCCAAGTAGTTGGGACCACAGACATGTGCCACCATACTTGGCTAATTTTTTTTTTTTTTTTTTTTTTTTTTTTTTTAGTAGAGACAAGGTTTCACCCTGTTGGCCAGGCTGGTCTTGAACTCCCAGGCTCAAGAGCTCCACCTGCCTCAGCCTCCCAAAGTGAGCCACCATGCCCACCCGGTCCTTTTCTTCCATGCTTCTGTGGCCTTTCCACCTGTTTAGCAATCTCTGACATTCACTCATAAGTAGGAGCAAAGCCCTCCATTGGTTAGTCTGGGCTGAGATGGGCTTGTGTGTTTCTGTATCAGTGATCTGTTTTCCAGCAGGCCTCTCCCTGAGGGGAGAGCTGGCAGCTTCCATGTAAGTGGCAGGGCATACTTCATTAAATAAAAGATGTGTGGGTGAGCAGTCTGGGGAACCCCACAATTGCTAAATTCAGGAGGGTTGTATTTCCAATGGAACAGGTTTTGTGTGTTTCTCTCCTAGGCAGAGCTGCCTGTCCTGCTCCCAACCCACATCTGCCATGGAGTTCTAAAGGCAGCGCAAGCTCTGCTCTCCTTTACCTGGGCATGAAGCACTTCATTGGGTGCCCTCCTTGGGCTGCCTGTCCACTTACTTTAGAAAACTGTTCATGCGCTTTATCCTGAGGGCAAAACACTCAAAACAGTGCCCAGTGCTTTGCAATGTGCTCAACAAATATTCGTTGAATGAATCACGGTGGAAGAAGAGAAGAGGAGGGAGCTGATAGTCCCTGTCATTCCAAGCATGCTTCCTTAATGAATTACCCTAAAGATGGCTTCCTGGCACAGCCCTGCTCTTTTTGTTGACCATGGGTTCGCCAGTTGCCAGGATTTCCTTCATTACATACCATGCGTTGGGCTAAGTGCAACTTCCTCTTCTTTTTCTCCATTGATAGGATTCAACCTGCTGGCTCTTTCCTATAATTCCATAATTCATTGAGACCTTGGGAAGGAAAGAAGATGGAGGTGTGTGTTTAGTCTGCCAACTTTTTTTTTTTTTTTTTTTTGAGATGGAGTCTTGCTCTGTCTCCAGGCTGGAGTGCAGTGGCACGATCTCAGCTCACTGCAACCTCTGCCTCCCAGGTTCAAGCGATTCTCCTGCCTCAGCTGGAGTTACAAGCACGCACCACTGCACCCAGCTAATTTTTGTATTTTTAGTAGAGACGGGGTTTCGCCGTGCTGGCCAGGCTGAACTCCTGACCTCAGGTCCTGCCTCGACCTCTTAAAGTGATGAGATTGCAGGAGTGAGCCACTGCGCATGGCATAGTCTGCCATCTTGAATCAGAAATATATCTGAAAGTGTAGCTACCAAAAAAATAATTTTTTTTATTTGAGACGGATTTTTGCTCTTGTTGCCCAGGCTAGAGTGCAATGGTGTGATCTCGGCTCACCGCAACCTCCGCCTCCCAGGTTCCAGTGATTCTCCTGCCTCAGCTTCGCTAGTAACTGGGATTACAGGCATGCACCACCACACCCGGCTAATTTTGTATTTTTAGCAGAGACAGGGTTTCTCCATGTTAATCAGGCTGGTCTCCAACTCCTGACCTCAGGTGATCCACCAGCCTTGGCCTCCCAACGTGCTGGTATTACAGGCATGAGCCACCACGCCCAGCCCCCCAAAAATGTATTTTAAAACATCTGTTGGCTGGGTGCAGTGGCTCACACCTGTAATCCCAGCACTTCAGGAGCCTGAGGTGGGCGGATCACCTGAGGTCAGGAGTTCAAGACCAGTCTGGCCAACATGTTGAAACTCTGTCTCTACTCAAAATACAAAAATTAGCTGGGCATGGTGTTGGGGGCCTTTACTCCCAGCTACTGGAGAGGCTGAGGCATGAGAATCACTTTAATACGGGAGGCAGAGTTTGCAGTGAGCCAAGATCGCACCACTGTACTCCAGCCTGGGTGACAGAGACAGACTCCGTCTGAAAAACAAAACACAAAAACAAAAACATCTCTTGAACCCTCAAAAGATTTTTCTATTATATGTTAATATTTTATATAGGAATTAGAAAAATAATGACATAAGTTAATTGAATACTTGCTCAGGCGATTAGTGGGAAATGAGTTTTAAAAATAAAGATTTATTTGCCTATGTTTTAAATAGAATCACAAATTTTCTCTTTTTTTCAAGGACAGGGTCTCACTCTGTTGCCGAGGCTGGAATGCAGTGGCACAATCATAGCTTACTATAGCCTTACACTCCTGGGCTCAAGTGATCCTCCAGACTCAGCCTCCTGAGTAGGTGAGACTACAGGCATGTGCCACCATGCCTGGCTGGCTTATTTATGCATTTTTGTATTTATTTATTTATTTATTAGAGACAGGGTCTTGCCATGTTGCCCAGGCAGGTCTCGAACTCCTGGCCATAAGTGATCCTCCCACCTTGACCTCCCAAAGTGCTAAGATTGCAGGTGTACACCACAATGCCTGTCCTAGAATCACAGTTTTCTTTTTTTTTTTTTTTTAAATCTTTTAAGACAATCTCGCTCTGTCACCCAGGCTGGAATGCAGTGGTGGCAATCTTGACTTACTGCAGCCTCTGCCTCCGCGGTTCCAGCGATTCTCCTGCCTCAACCTCCCAAGTAGCTGGAATTACAGGCGTGTGCCACCACGCCCAGCTAATTTTGGTATTTTTAGCAGAGACGGAGTTTCACCACGTTGGCCAGGCTGGTCTCAAACTCCTGACCTCAAGTGATCCACCTGCCTTGGCCTCCCAAAGTGCTGGGATTACAGGCATGAGCCACCATGCCCAGCCATACAAAATTTTATTTATAGATTCAAAGAGTCATCAATATTTATTGAAGAAAATTAGTAATTATGAATAGATGAAATTTCAAGATTACTGAGGAAAAATAGTTTCATCACTTGAATATAAACATTTGAAATAAATCTAGCTTTTATTTAATTAATTAATATTTTTTGGAGACAGAGTCTCACTCTGTCGCCCAGGCTGGAGTGCAGTGGCGCAATCTCGGCTTACTGTAACCTTCACCTGTAGGGTTCAAGCAATTCTCCGGCCTCCCAAAGTGCTGGGATTACAGGCGTGAGCCACCGCGGAAGTTTCTCACTCTTATGCTTGTCCATGCCCAGCCTTTAGCCATTCATCAGTTACCATGTAAATATTCCTGCCCGCGTATGGCTCTGCTCCAGGTAAACTGACCTCATCTATGATTCTGTTTATTCTCCTGTCTCTCCAGATTTTGAGGTGATGCTTTGCCCTGCAACCTCAACTCTCTCATGGGTCCAAGAAAAATTGTTAAAGTCATTGATTTTCAGTTTTTCAGTTTTCTTACTGTAAAGACATGAGTGGCAAATTCTAAGCTCTTTGCATGTCATAAATGAAACTGGAATGTATTGTTTTCAAATATATATGTAATTATATTTAATTAGTCTCTTCTAATTGGAATAAATGTCATAATGCTAATGCTTTTCAGTCACCATTATAGTAATCCTAAACCTCCTAAAATATCTTGTCAAGAGTTTGATGTGATTTCTAATTTTTTCTCTATGTTTATGTGTTTCTGTATCTATATGTATTAATATATATACACACATATATATACATATGTGGATATATATCTATAGATCTATGTGTGCACATATATACATATCTGTATGTGTGTGTATAAATCCACACATACATTTTTTACATGGGTGTGATGTGTGTATAATGCTATGCTGTAACTTCTTTTTCTGTTTAATATTCTCTATACTGCCTTTTCCTTTAAAAAGTAGATTTAGGGCAGGTGCAGTGGCTTGTGCCTGTAATCCCAGCACTTTGGGAGGCCAAGGCAGGTGGATCACTGAGGCCAGAAGTTTGAGACCAGCCTGGCCAACATGGTGAAACCCCGTCTCTACCAGAAATTCAAAAAAAATTAGCCAGGCGCAGTGGTGCATACCTGTAATCCCAGCTACTCGTGAGGCTGAGGCAGGAGAATCGCTTGAACCTGGGAAGTGGAGGTTGCAGTGAGCCGAGATCACACCACTGCACTCCAGCCTGGGCTACAGAAAGTCTTCCTCTAAAAAAAAAAAATTAAGAAAATTAGCACAGTACAGTATGCACCTGTCATCCTAGCTACTCAGGAGGCTGAGGCAGAAGAATCACCTGAATCCAGGAGGTGGAAGTTGCAATGAGCTGAGATCGCACCACTGCATTCCAGCCTGGGCGACAGAGTGAGACTCCGTCTCAAAAAAATGAAAATGAAAATGAAAATAAAAATAAAAAGTGGCAGGCACCTGTAGTCCCAGCTAGTCGGGAGGCTGAGGCAGGAGAATTGCTTGAATCTAGGAGGCAGAAGTTGCAGTGAGTGAAGATCATGCCACTGTACTCCAGACTGGGCAACAGAGTGAGACTCTGTCTCAAAAAAAAAAAAAAAAAAAAAAAAAAAAGAGTGAGAAACTCCTGGGGGTTGGAGTTTTAGTGGGTTTTACTTCTAGGAACCCAACCAGATTCTTACTATAAAGAATCAGGAAGGAACACTTGTTTCTGCTAGTGTAAGAAGAAAATTAACCATTCTAAAATATGTCAGTGTTCTCTATATCAAAGGCCTAGTCAGCAGGGCAAAAATGTTATCAGAGCCTTATCTGACTTGGGGAAGTTACTCAAATTCAGCCCCACTAGCCTTTCTGTCTCACCTAAGGAGGAAAAAAGTCACAGCCCAGAGATACAAGCCTGAGCCTTATTTATTTATTTTAGTTATTATTATTATTATTTTTTGAGACAGAGTCTCGCTCTGTTGCCAGGCTGGAGTGCAGTGGTGCGATCTCGGCTCACTGAAACCTCTGCCTCCCAGGTTCAAGTGATTCTCCTGCCTCAGCCTCCCTAGTAGCTGGGACTACAGGCGCCCGCCACCACACCCAGCTAATTTTTGTATTTTTAGTAGAGACGGGGTTTCACCATGTTGGCCAGGATGGTCTCGATCTCTTGACCTTGTGATTCACCCACTTCGGCCTCCCAAAGTGCTGGGATTACAGGCATGAGTCAATGCGCCCAGCCATGCCTGAGCTTTAATAATAGAATTACAGAATGATTTGTATTTCCCTTATGTACCTTACCACCACATCAACATGGCTCCAGTATAATAACAATGAATTACAGCTGAAGGAACTGTGATTCCAGTATAGTAATAATAGATTACAGCTGAAGGAGCTGCAAGGTAATGATTCCATTTAAGGAGTTTTTAGAGGAACACAAAGATAACACGAGAGACAAAAACTAGGACACTGGAATAAATTAAAGCCTCCAACACCTACAGCAACAAATTTAAACGCAGTCCAACTCCTAGCCAGATTAACACAAAACCTCACACTATCTGCCTACTTATCTCAGTTCCTCTTACCTGATAAATAATGCCCATATTTTTACAAAAAATCACATGGCATACTATGTTTTCAGGCAAGAAAAAAAAAAAAAAAAAGCAAGCATCAGACCAGACTCAGCTAGGTCACAGATTTTGGAACCGAGAATAACTATAATTAATATGTTAAGGGGCCTCATGGAAAAAGTAGATTACATGCAAGAACAGATGCATAATGTATGCAGAGAGATGGAAACTCTAAGAAACAATAAAGGGAAATGCTAGAAATTTTAAAAATAACACCATAACAAAAATGAGGAATGTCAGTGGACTGGACACAACCAGTGAGCTTCAAGATATATTAACTGAAACTTCACAAATTCAAATACAAAGAGAAAAAAATAACAAAAAAAAAAAAAACAAGAAAACCTGAATGGAATGTCCAAGAACTGTGGGACAATATGAAAAAGTGTGACATACATGTTTTGGAAAACCAGAAGAATAGAGAACAGAAGAAATATTTGAATAATGACTACAAATTTTCCCAAAATTAATGACAGACATCAAATCACATCCAGTGTCTTAGTCATTTTTGTGCAGCTATAAAAGAATATCTGAGACTGCTTAATTTATAATAGATAGAAATTTATTTTCACAGTTTTAGAGGCTGGGACATTCAGATCAAAGAGCTGGCAACTGGCAAGGGCCTTCTTGTTAGGTTATCCCATGGCAGAAGGTGGGAGGGCAAGAGAGGATGAGAGAGAGAATGCAGGAGAAACCCAGATTCCTCTTTTTATAAGGAATTCACTCAGATGGTAACCAATCCACTCCCCAGGTAATGGCCCTGCCGCTGTGACCTAAACACCTCTTGAAAGTTAAAGTCCCACCTCCTAACACTGCCACATTGGGGATCAAGTTTCCAATACATGAATTTTGGGGGACCCATTCAAACCACTGTATCCAGAATCCCTAGAGAATATTAATCAGGATAAATATTATAAAAACTATGTTTTAGCATATCATATTCAAATTGCAGAAAATCAAAGATAAAATCTTGAAAGAAGCCAGGAAAAAACACCTTACCCATAGAGGAACAAGCACAAGAATTACACTGGTCTTCTCATCAGAAACCATGAAAATATAGAGAGTGGAGTGAAATATTTAAAGTATTGAAAGAAAAAACCCACCAACTTAGAATTCTCTACATCCAGTGAAATTATCTTGCAAAAGCGAAGGAGAAAGAGACTTTTTCAAAAAACAAAAACTGAGGGAATTTATTGCCAGCAGACCTGCCTTGCAAAAAGTGTTAAAAGAAGTTCCTCAGTGAACAGGAAAACGATGTATGAGGTCAGAAACGCTCATGCACATCAAGAAAAGAAGAGAATCTGAGAAGGAATAAAAATAACCTTTTACTTTTCTTATTAACTGAGCTAATAGATGACCAATCAAAGTAATAATAGCATGAAGGAATTGAGTGATTATAGCCTGGAAACGTGTAATCAATGAAATCCATGTTTCTTTGCTTTAGAAAGCCAGTAGAAAGGAGTTGCAAATACTGTCTTTGTTTGTTTGTTTTTTTGTTTTTTAGACAGAATCTCATTCTGTCACCCAGGCTGGAGTACAATGGTGCGATCCCAACTTGGGGTGCCTCCCAGGTAGCAGGAAATACAGGCACCCGCCACTGCGCCTGTCTAATTTTTGTGTTTTAGTAGAGACGAGATTTCACCATGTTGGCCAGGCTGGTCTTGAACTCCTGACCTCAAGTGATCCGCTCACCTTGGCCTCCCAAAGTGCTGGGATTATAAGCATGAGCCACTGCGCCTGGCTAGCAAATACTGTTATAAAGTATCTGTACTATCCATGAAGGACCTGTACTACTCATGAAGCAGTATGGTGTTATTTGAAAGTGGACTTGGCCGGGTGCGGTGGCTCAAGCCTATAATCCCAGCACTTTGGGAGGCCGAGACGGGCGGATCACGAGGTCAGGAGATCGAGACCATCCTGGCTAACACAGTGAAACCCCGTCTCTACTAAAAAAATACAAAAAACTAGCCAGGCGAGGTGGCGGGCGCCTGTAGTTCTAGCTACTCGGGAGGCTGAGGCAGGAGAATGGCGTAAACCCAGGAGGCGGAGCTTGCAGTGAGCTGAGATCTGGCCACTGCACCCCAGCCTGGGCGAGAGAGCCAGACTCCGTCTCAAAAAAAAAAAAAAAAAAGAAAGTGGACTTGGTTATAAATGTATATTGCAATTTTTTTTTTTCTGAGATGGAGTCTTGCTCTGTTGCCCAGGCTGGAGTACATTGGCACAATCTCGGCTCTTTGCAACCTCTGCCTCCTGGGTTCAAGCAATTCTCCTGCCTCAGCCTCCCAAGTAGTTGGGACTACAGGCACCCACCACCACGCCTGGCTAATTTTTGTATTTTTAGTAGAGACGGGGTTTCACCATGTTGGCCAGGCTGGTCTCAAGTTCCTGACCTCAGGTGATCCACCTGCCTTGGCCTCCCAAAGTGGTGGGATTACAGGCGTGAACCACTGCGCCTGGCCAGCAGTTTTCTAAAGTAGTGAAAAATTCATACGCTAAGAGAGGAGAGAAAATGGGTTATTGCTCCAAGCATAGATGACAACTCCTGGAAGAGTGGGCCCAAGTTCTGGAGGGAAGATGATCCTATTTGGCATCACTTCATCTTCCTACCTCTGTGGACAGCCAATCCCACCCAGATGGGACCATGTACAGCAAATCCCACCCAGACGGGACCGTGTACAGCAAATCCCACCCAGATGGGACCATGTACAGCAAATCCCACCCAGATGGGACCATGTACAGCAAATCCCACCCAGATGGGACCGTGTACAGGCTTCTTCCTTAGCCTGCAACAGTGGGAACTGATGGTGCTGTGATGGGTCCACAATGAGACATGTGCAATGGAGTTGATGACAACGTTGTTTAGGGTGATGAGGAGTTAGAGGTGATCTGATGTCCATCCCTGGAGCTCCGTGTTGTCCACATGTGATGGGTGCGCTCCATGGAGTACTCTGCAACAGTTAGCATTGAGGGATTCTCTGGAGAAAGCTGAGGTCCAGAGGAGGGATGTGGATCTCTGAAGGTCTCTGAGCAACAGTCAGTGGCAGGGCCAGGACTTCAGCCTATGCATTTTGACTCCTGGTTTGATGTCCTTTCCTCTTTACCATGGCAGCCTCCAGTGCTTTATTTAATTTTGGATTTTCACTTTTTGGAGTTATCCACATCATGACTTCCTCCTAATTAATGCACAGGGGTCCTAAGAAACCAGGATGGCACAGGAAAGAAGCAGACGTTAGCTCCACTTTATTAGACAGATATTATTATTAGAAAAAAGGATCAACTAAGACTCTGTCATCTTTCCAAAGGGATAAGCTAATGGAAGGTGGCTAACTTGTTAAGTGGAATGACTCTGTGTCAGCTTGACGAGCAAGTTTTTTGGTAGTGAAACATTTCTGTCTAGGCCAAAACAGGTAGTAAGATCTTCTATGTTGAAAATTAATTTTGTAAACAGGAAGAGAGAAATGTAGAAAACAGGATGAATGTGGCTAGTAAAGAACAGGCGTGGGTGCTGGGCTAAGGAGAGTTATGTTCCCCATTTGCAGCTCTCAGAGGGTGCAGGTGGAGCTGAACTGAGCTGAAACAAAAGCGCTCCCAAGTGCGCTTGTTTTGTTGTTGCTGTTGTTGTTTGTTTGTTTGTTTTGAGACGGAGTCTCTCGGAGTCTTGCTTTGTCACCTAGTCTGGAGTGTAGTGGCGAGATCTTGGCTCACTGCAACCTCTGCCTCCCAGGTTCAAGCCACTGCGCCTGGCAGTGCCTGACTATTTTCATCCTGTAAAGTTATGGTTGTGAATTCTTGTGCTTAACCCTGAGCCCTCCCAGTCATGAAAATCCATTTCAGATTGTTACTGTGAACACTACAGCAATCTAGTTATTATGGACACCATAGAAACTTAAGTTTACAAACAAAATCTCAATAAAGAATACCTCCTGCAGACTTTAAAACCCAACCCTCAGCCGACGCGGTGGCTCACACCTGTAATCCCAGCACTTTGGGAGGCCGAGGCAGGCAGATCACGAGGTCAAGAGATGGAGACCATCCTGGCCAACATGGTGAAATCCCGTCTCTACTAAAAATACAAAAATCTGGTGGGCGTGGTGGCATGTGCCTGTGGTCTCAGCTAGTTGGGAGGCTGAGGCAGGAGAATTGCTTGAACCTGGGAGGGGGAGGTTGTAGTGAGCCGAAATCACGCCACTGCACTCCAGCCTGGTGACAGAGTGACACTCCATCTAAAAAAACAAAACAAACGGCCAGGCGCGGTGGCTCAAGCCTGTAATCCCAGCACTTTGGGAGGCCGAGACGGGTGGATCGCGAGGTCAGGAGATCAAGACCATCCTGGCTAACATGGTGAAACCCTGTCTCTACTAAAAAAATACAAAAAAACCTAGCCGGGCATGGTGGCGGGCGCCTGTAGTCCCAGCTACTCGGGAGGCTGAGGCAGGAGAATGGCGTAAACCCGGGAGGCAGAGCTTGCAGTGAGCTGAGATCCGGCCACTGCACTCCAGCCTGGGTGACAGAGGGAGACTCCATCTCAAAAAAAAAAAAAAAAAAAAAAAAAAAAAAAAAAAAAAAAAAAAAAAAAACCACACACAAAGCAAACAAAACAAAACCCCAGCCCTCAAGAAAGTAAAGATAGGCCAGGCTTAGTGGCTCAGGCCTGTAATCCCAGCACTCTAGGAGGCTGAGGCAGGCAGATGGCTTGAGCTCAGGAGTTCAAGACCAGCCTGGGCAATATGGTGAAACCCCATCTCTACCAAAAATACAAAAATTAGCCTGTAGTGGTGTGTGCCTATAGTCCCAGCTACTTTTGAGCCTGGGAGGTTGAGGCCTCAGTGATCCGTGATCTTGTTACTACGCTCCAGCCTGAGCAACAGTGTCTTGTCTCAAAAAAAAAAAAAAAAAAAGAAAGAAAGTAGACAACCCAAGGAATGGGACAAAATATTTGCCAATCGTATACCTGATAAAGGATTTGTACCTAGAACATACAAAGAACTCTAGATCTCAACAACATAAAGAAAAATAGCACCCCGCAAATGGGCAAAAGATCTCAATAGACATTTCTCCAAAGAATAGACAAATGGTCAATAAGCATACAAAAAATATTCCACATTGTCATCAGGGAAATGCAAATCAAAACCACTTTATTTTGAGAAACCACTTTATTTTCATTTGTTTAAATTTATTTTTATTTTTGTTTTTGAGATGAAGTCTTGCTCTCTCACCCAGGCTGGAGTGCAGTGACGCAGTCTTGGCTCACTGCAACCTCTGCATTCTGGGTTCAACGGTTCTCCTGTCTCAGCCTCCCAAGTAGCTGGGATTACAAGCGTGTGCCACCATGTCTGGCTGATTTTTGTATTTTTAGTAGAGATGGGGTTTCACCATGTTGGCCAGGCTGGTCTTGAACTCCTGACCTCAAGTGATCTGTCCGCCTTGACCTCCTAAAGTGCTGGGATTACAGGTGTGAGCCGCCACGCCCAGCTGAGAAACCTCTTTATGCCCAAAAGGATGGCTACAATCACAAAGACAGATAACGACAAGTGTTGACGAGGATGTGGAGAAAATGGAACTGTCATACACTCCTAGTGGGAATGTAACATGGTGCAGCTACTTAGGAAAACATTTTGACAGTTCTTCAAAGATTAAACACAGTTATCGTATGACACAGAAATTCCACTCCTAGCTTTATACTCAAGAGAAATGGAGACATATGACCGTACAAAAACTCCTACCGAAATGTTTATAACAGCATTATTCATAGAAGCCAGAAGGTGGAAACAACCCAAACGTCTGTCAATTAATGAACATATATAAAATGTTGTATATTCACAGATGGAGTATTATTCGCCTAAAAAAGGAATAAAGTACTTTTACATCACAAGCTGGATAAACCTTGAAAACAGCTAAATGAAAGTCAGTCCTGCATATTTATTTCATTTATATCAAATGACTAGAAGAGACCAATCAACAGAGATTGAAAGTAGCAGTTGCCAGGGGCTGGGGCTGAGGTGATAATGGGAAGTCAATGCTAATGTGTTTGAAGTTTCTTTTTGAGATGACAAAAATGTAAAAATGGGCTGGGCGCGGTGGCTCACGCCAGTAATCCCAGCACTTTGGGAGGTTGGGGCAGGCGGATCACAAGGTCGAGAGTTCAAGACCAGCCTGGCCAATATAGTGAAACCCCATCTCTACTAAAAATACAAAAATTAGCCAGGCGTGGTGGCGCACACCTGTAGTCCCAGCTATTTGGGAGGCTAAGGCAGGAGAGCCACTTGAACCTGGGAGGCAGAGGTTGTGGTGAGCTGAGATCGCATCACTCCAGCCTGGGCAACAGAGTGAGACTATCTCAAAAAAAAAAAAAACAAAAAAAAACGTAGAAATGATTGTGATAATGGTTGCGCAACTCCAAATATACCAAAATCCTTTGTACACTTAAATGAGTGAATTGTATGGTATGTAAATTATACCTCAATAAAGCTATCATTAAAAAAACCAAAACATAACCTCAGCCCTGCCTAATCACCTTGCCATCCTGTACAACCTGAGTTCTCAGCTTCATGTGCTAACTGTTCTCACAATTTTTTTTTTTTTTGCTTCTGGCTCTATCCTTATTCTCATCTCCCAAACCTCAATTTGTATTCCATGAACATGGAATTTAAAATCTAAATAGAAGGCCAGGCACAGTGGCTCACGCCTGTAATCCTAGCTACTTGGGAGGCTGAGGCACGAGAACCACTTGAACCCGGGAGGCAGAGGTTGCAGTGAGCCGAGATCACACCACTGCACTCCAGCCTGGGCAACAGAGCGAGACCCTGTCTCAAAAATAAATACATAAACAAATAAATAAAATCTAAATAGAGGCTGCAGTAAGGATTAGCTTTTCATTATTTATAGGTGAAAGAAAATTGTAGGGTGTTATCTGAATTGCTTGGAAAATTTCAAACACTGAAATATTTTAGAACCTAATAACAGTCATGCTTGTTATGTGCTCCCATAGCAAAAGTATTTACTCCCAATCAGTATAAAACTTAACAATCCAGTAAGCATTTCAAAATCATATTCAACTAGCTGTGCTTCCAACCTACATATTCCCAATTTTAAAAATCTAACCTTAATACTCAAATTTACCATTATACTGGTGACATGCAACAAAGAACAAGTGATCTTTCTGAAGACTCAGCGTCCACTGTGATAGCCATTGGCCACAAGTGACTACTGAACACTAAAAATACAGCTAGTCCAAACTGATACATATTTTAAGTGTGAAATACACACTGGCTTTCTTTTTTTTTTTTTTTTTTTTTTTGTCTCCCAGGCTGGAGTGCAGTGGTGCGATCTCGGCTCACTGCAACCTCCGCCTCCTGGGTTCAAGCGATTCTCCTGCCTCAGCCTCCCGAGTAGCTGGGACTATAGGCGCTCAACACCATGCCCAGCTAATTTTTTGTATTTTTAGTGGAGACGGGGTTTCACCGTGTTTGCCAGGATGGTCTCCATCTCCTGACCTTGTGATCCGCCAGCCTCAGCCTCCCAAAGTGTTGGGATTACAGGCATGAGCCACTGCGCCTGGCTGTACTAAGTCTTAAAAAGTCATGGCCGGGTACGGTGGCTTTTTTTTGAGGCTCCATCTCAAAAAAAAAAAAAAAAAAAAAAAAGACTTAGTACAAAAAAGAGAATGTAAAATATTGAGTTTTTTATATTACTTATAAGTTGAAATGATATTTTGGATATGTTGCTTTATAGAAACTACATCATTAATTTTACTTGTTTCTTTTTATTTTCTTTTTTTTTTTTTTTTTTTTGAGACGGAGTCTTGCTCTGTCGCCCAGGCTGGAGTGCAGTCGCTGGATCTCAGCTCACTGCAAGCTCCGCCTCCCGGGTTCACGCCATTCTCCTGCCTCAGCCTCCCGAGTAGCTGGGACTACAGGCGCCCACCACCGCGCCCAGCTAATTTTTTGTATTTTTTAGTAGAGACGGGGTTTCACCGTGTTAGCCAGGATGGTCTCGATCTCCTGACCTCGTGATCCGCCCGTCTCGGCCTCCCAAAGTGCTGGGATTACAGGCTTGAGCCACCGCGCCCGGCCTCTCTTTTTATTTTCTTAATAAGGCTACTAGAAAATTTCAATTACATACGTGGCTCACATCATGTTTGTATCGGACAAAGCTGCTCTAAAGATCCACGTAGGACTTTTGAGGGGATTTTAAATATGCCTTAGGAGACAGGGGCTTTGAATAGCTTCTCCCATTGCAGTTTCCTGTTGTCATCTCTTTTTACCTACTGGGTACTTTCCAGAAGTCTAGCACAGCTGGATAAGCCGTAACAGAAAATCAACACAGTATATCCGTAGGACAACACAATAATATGGGCTCTCCGGCCATTCCTGCTTTTTGCAGCTGCTGCTTTCATAAGAAGCTACAACCAAGGAGTTTTTAAGTACAACAATTATGACTTTTTTGGGGGGTGGAGGGTAAATTTCCTGTATGGAGTAACAACACCACATGCCTTAAGAATGGTTTGACAAAACCTTTGAACAAGGGTAGCAAAGAAAGAAAAGGCAAGGAGCAGTGACCCACGCCTGTAATCCCAGCACTTTGGGAGGCTGAGACGGGTGCATCACTTGAGCCCAGCAGTTCGAGACCCACCTGGCCAACATGGCAAAACTCTTTCTCTACCAAAAATACAAGAACACTAGTTGGGCATGGTGACACGCACTTGTGGTCCCAGCTACTCAGGAGGCTGAGGTGGGAGGATTGTTTGAACCCAGGAGGCAGGGGTTGCAGTGAGCTGAGATCCCGCCACTGCACTCCAGCCTGGGTGACAGAGTGAGACTCCGGCTCAAACAAACAAACAAGGAAAAAAGAATTATTAGTGATTCTGGAGGAAGCCAAAAAATACGAAGCATGGAAGCGAGTTTAAGGAAGGCTCTTAGCGATCTCAAGTGTGAAATCTTAGATCATCAATATGAACCTTGGCTCTAATTACAATGTAATCCCTTTTGCAGATATATTCATTGTTTGCCTGTAATCATCAGCATCACCACGTGTTGATCGATGCCGGAGGAAGATACGGGGGGAGGATCCCAGGAGAATCTTGGACTGGCCTGAGCACTAGGAGAACAGGGTGGAGCCATGGAAGTTCACGCTGCTTGCAGGGGGAAGGAGCCTGGGTTCCTCAGTTCCTGTGTATGGCCTGGAATCAATCTGTGAGGTGGGGACTATTAGCAGAAACCCTCTTGCTTTGCTGAGAGTTTTTTTTTCTTTTGCCCATTTTGCCCAATAAATTCTGTTCCCCTCACCCTTCAATGTGTCTGCCTGCCTGGCTTTTCCTGGTCATGATACAAGAACCTGGATTTAGCTGAACTAAGGAGCAGAAATTCTGCAACATTTGCAACTGTATTACCTTTTTTTTTTTTTTTTTTTTTTTTTCAGATGGAGTTTCCCTCTGTTCCCTAGGCTGGAGCGCAATGGTGTGATCTTGGCTCACTGCAACCTCCGCCTCCTGGGTTCAAGCAATTCTGTCTCAGCCTCCCGAGTAGCTGGGATTACAGGCACGTGCCACCATGCCTGGCTAATTTTTGTATTTTTAGTAGAGATGGGGTTTCACCATGTTGGCTAGGCTGGTCTCGAACTCCTGACCTCAGGTGATCTGCCCGCATCAGCCTCCCAAAGTGCTGGGATGAGCCGCAGCGCCCAGCCTGCAACAGTATCACATCTGATCAATGTAGACTCTCCTTTGTATCTCAGGTGATTTACTAACTGGGTCAGTGCTATATACGACAGAGCCACTAGCCACACATTTGGCTATGGAGCAGTTGAAACTGTGACGGAGAAGCTTAAGTTTAAATAGCCACATGGCTAGTGGCCACTGTGCTGGCCAGTACAGGTCTGGAGCCTGACTGCTTCGTGTTTAACAGCAGCACATGTACCCTCCGGGAGTTGGTTAGAAATGCAGTATTTCATATTCTACCTGGATTTCCTGAAATACATCCTGCAGTTTAAGATCCTGCAGTTTGGAAAGCACTTACCTAGAGTAGGGGGTCTTATTGAACACATTGAAGCCCCTAAAATTGTATAAAAAGTTTGCATGAGGCCGGGCGCGGTGGCTCAAGCCTGTAATCCCAGCACTTTGGGAGGCCGAGACGGGCGGATCACGAGGTCAGGAGATCGAGACCATCCTGGCTAACACGGTGAAACCCCGTCTCTACTAAAAAATACAAAAAACTAGCCGGGCGAGGTGGCGGGCGCCTGTAGTCCCAGCTACTCGGGAGGCTGAGGCAGGAGAATGGTCTAAACCCGGGAGGCGGAGCTTGCAGTAAACTGAGATCCGGCCACTGCACCCCAGCCTGGGCGACAGAGCAAGACTCTGTCTCAAAAAAAAAAAAAAAAAAAAGTTTGCATGAATTTGTGACACATGCACACACATATGGATACACTTTCCCACTTTTCTTCTCCTGGAAGCAATGTCTATACTTCTCCCTCAGATTTTCCAAGGTGTTCATGATCCAAAACTAAGTTCTACCCTACTTAGTTAGTGGGAAAGCAGATTTCATTGAACAAAGAAAGCCTTAAAGTTATCCTTTGCTGAGCAAGCAAATGCTTTTGAATTTACAAAGATGAGAAGCTGGCCATACTCAGCTTTGTCATTCTTCCAGTGTGGTTTCATTTCTTCATATGTCTGAAATAAAAAACTACATGGTACACTCCAGGTCGGCTTTGGTTTCAAAAAGGCACATGCACATCAGTGCACATTGGTAGCTATAAAACATTTATATGTATTCTATTTTGTATTATACACACACATCCTTATTTTTTTAAGTGCAAATTGACCACAAAATGCATTCCAGGGCAAATACCAGTTGATTTAATTCCTACAGCCTGGAGCAACTGAAGTTTTCAGTACTGATGTACTATTGCAGCTGTTACCAATTTTTTGGTTGATTCAGGAATCAACCAGAAATTTTTTAAACTGGTATAATGGCTGTCTAGTTATTACCTAAAACATGAAACCATGAAGATTCAGGAAGCAATCAGGATTTTTTAAATCAGTATAATAGCAGTCTGGTTATTATCTACAACATGAAACCATGAATAAAAACATTGGAAAGAACAATCTTGATTATTTAGCTTCCTTTCCTGTTACGGAACAGTGTTGGTTTTACATTATAATAAAAATAATGATCCTTTATTATTTCTTTTAGGCAAAAATTTAGGAAGCAATTATACTTTTATGTTGAGGATAAGGTTGCTTTCAGGCTTTGTAAATTTGCCCAAGAGAAACTTCCTCCCTTTCTGAACAAAAAATGTTCTGAATTCTATGCTAAGGCAGTGATTTATTCCAGGTTGACTAAGTCCTTAGAGTTAGGTGGTGTGCCCCCCGTCTCAAAACAGCTTGAAGAATCCCCCTTGAATCATTATTTATCCACTGGTGTTTATGAAGAGACATGTTCCAACTGGTATTAGTTAATACAGCCAGGAAAATTAACGTATCAGATAGAGCCATAAGTACTTCCCAGATGAAGAAAACACAAGTTTAGCTTCACTTTTGTTTTGGAATGCAAATTTATACTGGTTGAGAATCCCAAATCTGAAAATCCAAAATCCAAAATGCTCCAAAATCCAAAACTTGCTCATTGGAGCATTCTGGATTTTTGGATTTCAACCAGTAAGCTGAAGTGCAAATCTAAAAAAAACCTGAAAATCCAAAACACTTCTAGTCCCAGGCATTTTGTCTTTTTTTTTTTTTTTTTTTTTTTTTCCTTTTTGTGGAGAACGGGGTCTCGCTATATTACCCAGGCAGGTCTCGAACTCCTGGGCTCAAGCTATCCTCCCGCCTCTGCCTCCCTGAGAGCTGGGATTACAGGCGTGAGCCACCGCGCCCAGCTAAGATCCCTTCATAAATAATTTTCAGTCGGATGAAGGAGAACTCTAGCTATTACTGGAAGGTACAGACAGGACTACTATACATTTATTACACATTTAGCTTTTGTAAGACAAAATATATATATATATTTGAAACAGGGTCTCACTATGTTGCCCAGGCTGGTCTCAAGCTCCTGGGCTCAGGCAATCCTCCCACTATGGTCTCCCAAAGTGTACAGGTGTGAGCCACCGTGCCTGACCTAGGACAAAATATTCTTTCAAAACTAGCTAGCTAAAAGGATAACTTACTGGGCTGGGCATGGTGGCTCATGTCTGTAATCCCAGCACTTTGGGAGGCAGCAGTGGGCAGATCACTTTAGGCCAGGAGTTTGAGACCAGCCTAGCTATCATGGCAAAACTCCGCATCTACTAAAAGTACAGAATTAGCCAGGCCCGGTGGCGGGTGCCTGTAATCCCAGCTACTCAGGAGGCTGAGGCACCACAGTCACGTGAACCTGGTAGCGGGAGGTTGCAGTGAGCCAAGATCACACCACAGCGCTCCAGCCTGGATGACAGAGCAACACTGTGCCTCAAAAATAAAATAAAATAAAATAAAAAATAAAAAATAAATGTAATTTACCATGATATTTCCAATCTTTCTAAAGCCTCGGCAGTGTGGTGGTGGATGTCATTAAAACAAAAGGGTTGAGAAACAGTTCTCAATCTCGTTTCTACTACCAGATACAAGACAAATGTCATTCACATTCCCATGGTGCGATGCTCCTGGCATGGTAGTGCTTTTCCATTCCTTTCTTTTCTACTCCATAAAGCACAATGGAAGGTGAGTGAGTGATTCCAATGTAAGAATAACCTGCAGTCCAGTCCAACACAGTCAATTATTCATAGCATTTGACTCAGATTATCCTCATACTTCACAGCTGATCACAACACATTTTGGCGTCAACACCACTTCTGATGAGGATCCCTCATTCATTTAGTTCCTTACCTTTAGTCAAGGTCAATATTCTTACCTGCATTCATTTTGATATATTTATTTATTTACATAACCAGTAGAAAGGAGATTTTAAAAATATTTATTACATTTGTTTCTAGAAATCATAGAAAATAAAAATTGATACAATTATGATATACAACTTTAGAAAGGCATATTTATCCTTTCACACTAGAGAAGTTTATGCAATGCCAGACATGGAAATACCAAAGCCATTGGTGACAAAGGGGAAACGCTAATGATAGAAGAAGCCCTTGTCCATTTTTATAGTTTTCTTCTCTACCATTATTTATTTTTGAGCAAATACTAGTCCAGTGGAAAGAGTTCTGAACATAAAAGGCACCTAGAGTAAAAATTAGACCTTAACTAATAAAACAGCTGTACACGTTTACATTAAGAAAAAAAGCCTGGCCAGCACAGCACACGCCTGTAATCCCAGGAGTTAGCCTCGGCAACATGGCAAAACCCTGTCTCTACAAAAAATACAAAAATCAGCTAGGCGTGGTGGTGTGCACCTGTACTCCCAGCTACTCAGGAGGCTGAGGTGGGAGAGTCACTTGAGCCTGGGAGGTCAAGGCTGCAGTGCAAGATTGAGGATTGCAGCATTGCACTGCAATTCAGCCTGCGCTACAGAGTGAGATCCTGTCTCAAAAAAAAAAAAGAAGAAAGAAAAAGCGCCATCAATGCAATGTTCCTGCAAGGCACTGATAATATAAATGCAAAAGCCACTGCAACTAAAAAGTCTATAATGCTTGCCTGAATCTAGTACATAAGCAGGATAATGACAATCACTTTTTGTTTATAAATTTGTAGATAATAAATCATTTAAATCAGCATGAGTACTGTATTTATATTTGTGGGTGGTGGCTCTCAAATTATTTATCCATAGTCCAGATTTGTTTTGTTGCATTTGCTCTGAAAATGAATTGTTGTATACTCCATCACAGATGTGTCAAATACTCCTGCTGTCTATTGAGAGTGTAGCAAAACCTAAACCTGCTACTTTAAACCAAAGTCCTTTTTTTATTGTAAAGCTGACACTGTACTATGATTTAAGCACCTGAAGTATATTTTGACCAATTTATATTCTGAGCTAAAATTGAGAACCTCAGGATTTGTGTACATGTACAAATATTGCAAATTATTTATTTAAGCTAATAAAAACTTAAAAAAATACAAATAATTTTTTATTACAAAGATTTGAAATCCATATATGAGTCTGAACTAAGACAAAAATGCACAGGGAACCGGGAAGCAAACACTTGTGTGCATTTTCTAATCTGTGGACAAGGTACTGCTCAGCGAAGCCAGGTTGTATTCAGCTGCGTCTGGTTCTTGATACTGGTATCCATTTTTAGCACTTCTCGAATGGCCATGGTGGCGTAAGTAGAAGGGGGTAGAGAAAAATCCATTTTCAGAGCCCTGTATTTGCCTTCTGCCAGGCAAGAAAGAAGAAAACAGTCACAAAATGAAGGCAGCTGCAGACAGACCAGCGAGAGTCACATAATCTCTAAGCAAATACAAAGAACTGTGCTGCTTTCCTTAGACTCCACTTCCCAGGGGGCCTCAGAGAATGAGACCATGGAAGTAAGAGATCTGTGAGTGTGAACCTGCTGAAAGGTTACCGAAATTCTACCCAGGAACTTTCACAAAGGGGCAGATGACAGAAGAACACAAAAGAGACATGCATGTGAAGTTAAAAAAATAATAATAAATTATGGCCTGGGAAAAAACAGAACGAGAATTTGATGATGAGAATGCCAATTTAATTAATTAATTAATTTTTTTTTTTTTGAGACACAGTCTCCTTCTGTTGCCCAGGCTGGAGTGCAGTGGTGTGATCTCGACTCACCGCAGCCTCCACCTCCTGGGTTCAAGCAATTCTCCTGCCTCAGCCTCCTCCACCTCCCGGGTTCAAGCAATTCTCCTGCCTCAGCCTCCTGAGCAGCTGGGATTACAGGCGCCCACCACCACGCCTGACTAATTTTTTTTGTATTTTCAGTAGAGATGGGGTTTCGTCATGTTGGCCAGGCAGGTCTGGAACTCCTGACCTCAAGTCATCCTTTGGTCTCGGTCTCCCAAACTGCTGGGATGACAGGTGTGAACCACCACGCCCAGCCACCAATTTAATGTTTTAGACTCTTCCTGAATTTTCACTCACCTTTGGTAACTCCCTATGGGGCATGGGGAGAAACACTCCATCACCTAACATCACAACCATCTATAATATGCATTTGTTTTCAGGAGGATTTACTGGTTTTAATTACTAACTTCCAGTCATAATTGTGAAAGTAAGGTCATAAAACAACAATGAAATCATGGGTGGTGGTAATGCTTGTAAGAGCAGTTTTCAAAAAAAATTACATTTTTGTTTAATGAAACATTTCAAAGTCAATACAGAGCTGATGACTGAGTAAACTTACCAGAAGCAAAAACTGGTGGTGGCTTCCCTTCTAGGTTGTCCACATCTGTGTTAAAAAGTGGAATTTTGGGATCATCATATGCAACGACTTCCCTTCAAAACATACGAATAAAGGTAAGTATGAATGTGAACTTTCATAAAAGGTACTAAGCCATTCATCATCATTTGTTTAGCAAGAAAAACACATAAGTTTACTGTAAATAATTATAGTTAGGACTCTTGAATAACAGAGCAGGGCCAGATTTTATACGTAAGTTTTGCATATATATATATATATATACACACACACACACACACACACACACACATATTTTTTTTTTTTTTTTTTTTTGAGATGGAGTCTCACTCTGTCACCTAGGCTGGAGTGCAGTGGTACAATCTTGGCTCACTGCAACCTCTGCCTCCTGAGTTCAGTCGATTCTCCTGCCTTAGTCTCGCAAGTAGCTGGGACTACAGGTGCCTGCCACCACACCCAGCTAATTTTTGTATTTTTAGTAGAGATGGAGTTTCACCATGTTGGCCAGGGAGGTCTCAAACTCCTGACCTCAGGTGACCCACCCGCCACAGTCTCCCAAAGTGCTGATTACAGGCATGAGCCACTGTGCCCAACTCAATCCAATTATATTCTATTAGTTATTTTAAAACGTACAACTGGGGCCAGGCATGGTGGCTTATGCCTCTAATCCCAGCACTTTGGGAGACCAAGGTGGGATGACTGACTAAGCCCAGGAGTTCAAGACCAGCCTGGGCAACATGGCGAAACCCCATCTCTTTATATTAATAATTAAAATTTTAAAAATGTACAACTGACACCTTTTTTTTTTTTTTTTAGATGGAGTCTCGCTCTGTCCCCCAGGCTGGAGTGCAGTGGCGCAATCTTGGCTCACTGCAAGCTCCGCCTCCTGGGTTCACGCCATTCTCCTGCCTCAGGCTCCCAAGTAACTGGGACTACAGGTGCCCACCACCACACCCGGCTAATTTTTTTGTACTTTTAGTAGCGACGGGGTTTCAGCGTGTTAGCAGGACGGTCTCGATCTCCTGACCTCGTGATCCGCCCACCTTGCCCTCCCTAAGTGCTGGGATTACAGGCATGAGTCACCGTGCCCAGCCGACAATTCTTTTTAAATTGAGAAGCAGTAAACTTCACTTTGTACAGCTGTGATCAAATTATTATGGCATTTACGTTTTCTGCAGAGTGGGTGCCACAACCAACAACAGCTTGTTACTAAGGAGGAACAGTTCTCTGGAGTGGGGAAGACAAAGTGCTACCATGTGGACCTCTTGCTTGTAATCCAGAGAAGAGGAGTGAAGAGAGATGGAGAAGAGAAGGAAATAGGGAATGAAATAATTTCCTGGCAATAGGCAACTAGTTTAGGATTTCATTTTAAAATTATCAAATAAAGCTTTAGATAATACTGGGTATTAAAATTTGTTTTTGAGACAAGGTGTCGTTTTGTCACCCAGGCTGGAGGGCAGTGGCGTGATCACAGCTTACTGCAGCCTCGGCCTTTTAGGCTCAAGCAATCCTCCCACATCGGCCTCCCAAACAGCTGGGACTACAGGTGTGCACCATCACACCAGGCTAATTTTTGTAATTTTTTGTAGAGAAGGTCTTGCTATGTTGCAGAGGCAGGTCTCAAACTCCTAGGCTCAAGTGATCCTCCCACCTTGGGCTCCCAATAAAGTATTTTTAAACAAACGAATGCAAGTATCTTTTCCTCTCTAGAAACATGATATTAAAACAACCAGAGCAGTGTTTGGAACTCACAGCTAATCCTAAGTAAGGTAATTTGCTCAGGGATAGCTCTGTAAGCAAATCTAAGTTTTTAGAAATAGGAAAAAAGTTAACTATGTACACATTTCTTCAATAATTCAGTGATGCCAACAAAATGTAAATGAACTCACTTTCCATAACTGTTTATATTCAAAACAGCTGCTTTATTTCTTTTCTTTTTTTAGAGACAGGGTCTCACTATATTGCCCAGGCTCATCTCAAACTCCTGACCTCAAGCAATCCTCCCGCTTCAGCCTCTCCGAGTCTCTGGGCTTACTTATTAGCCACTGTGCCCAGTTTAGCTTCATTTACTTCTTGATAATTTGAAAAATACAAAGTAGTAGCAGTAGTGTTAACAATAGTAATAATAACAATAACACTTATGAAACACTTACATGCTGGGTTGTAAGCACCAAAAAATACGGTCATGCACTGCTTAACAACAGGGACACGTTCTAACCCTTGTCAGGCAATTTCATCACCGTGTGAACATCACAGAATGTACTTACACAAACACAGATGGTATAGCCTACTACATGTCTTGGTTATAGAGTACAGCCTACTACTCCTAGGCTACAAACCTATACAGCATTTTACTGTATTGAATACTGCAGGCAACCGTAACACAATGGTTAAGTACTTGTGCATCTAAACACAGAAAACATGGTGGCTCATGCCCATAATCCCAATGCTTTGGGAGGCCGAGGTGGGAGGATTGCTTGAGCCCAGGAGTTGGAGGCTGCTGCAGTAAGCCATGATTATGCCACTGCATTTCAGCCTGGGCGCAGAGAAAGAATCTATCTCTATTAAGGAAAAAAAAAAGAAAAGAAAGAAAAGAAAAGAAAAAGAAAGAAAAACAAAAAGAAAAGGAAAAGAAAAGATAAAAAAAAAGAAAAGAAAAAAGAAAAAGGTAAGGCCAGGTGTGATGGCTCACGCCTGTAATCCCAGTACTTTGGGAGGCCAAGGCAGGAGGATCATCTGAGGTCAGGAGTTTGACACCAGCCTGGCCAACATGGTGAAACCCTGTCTCTAATAAAAATACAAAAATTATCTGGGTCTGGTGGCAGGTGCCTGTAATCCTAGCTGCTCTGGAAGCTAAGGCAGGAGAATCGCTTGAACCTGGGAAGCAGAAGTTGCAGTGAGCCAAGATCGCGCCATTGCACTCCAGCCTGGGTAATGAGTGAAACTCCGTCTCAAAAAAAAAAAAAAAAAAAAAAAAAAAAAAAAAAAAAAAGGTAAGTAAAAATATGGTGTTATAATCTTATGGGACCACCATCATATTTGCAATCTGTCATTGACTGAAAATTCTTTGTGCAGTACATGACTCTATATAAAGTGAAGCAAAAGCTTACAACTTACATGGTAATTCAGTTCTATTTCATTCCAGATGATTACTCACCAGCTAACATTCTGAGGACGAATGATGATCTTTCGGTAGGCCCCTGACAAGGAATAATCTCGAATTTTGTGTCTCATGTTGTCAATATCAAGATTGTCAGCTGTGAGCATTTCCCTGTAGGCTTCTTGAACTAATATAAAATACAAAAAGTTAGTTGAAATGCAGCTTGTCAGTCAAGTTATCCTGAACTAGATTATAAATAGAGTAACATGTAAGTTCAGTTAGACTGCCCTAATAAAATTAGTCATCTTAATTTATAATCCAGAATCTGTTCCCTGGAATCAAAATTTAGTGACTTAGTAACTAGGACTACAGGGTGTACTGAGCTTTGGTTTGGCCAATTTGTAAGTTATTTTTGCAACCAGTCACAGGACCTGTGGTGTAAGGTTCCCAAGCCAACTACAAAAGGCCATTTCATCCAAAGTTGCTAAACTACATTTTATATGGGCTGAGAGTTGGAAGACACCATATACAGAGACTTCAAACTCTCTCTGGAAGAGGCAGTTATAAATAAATGTATAAAAATAAGGGACCTTGGAAAACCATCTGCCTCACCCGCGCACCTGATGTAGAGTCTTTTTTATAGCACTCAAGAGAGACGGTTTTCCAGCCTCTGCTTGCACAGTCAATGGGGAAATACTTCTTTGTGAGGCATGCAATTATTAGAAAGTTCTTCCTATTCCAAGCTGAAATCCATTTTCTTATAACTTCTGTTGACGCTTTGGAACACAGTGGATTAACTGTCCTCTTCGACATATAGTCATAAGTACTGGATCTTTTAGCCACATCTTCTCTAGACCAAACAATGCTTCCCTTAGCTGTCTCTCCTTTAACATTTCTGTATTTCCCACAAACCTTTTATCTGCCCCAGGGTAACAGGCTCATATACAATAGTAACTCCAGATATTTTAAACTTCTTATACAAACTACTATCAAACTGGGCCTTTTCTATTGGCATTTGATCACTGGGCATAAATGTGGGAATTTACATTCATTCCTATTAAATGCCTTCTGCAGTTCTTTTTTTTTTTTTTTTAACATCTTACTAAATTATTTACTGCAAACTTGCCCCTCTATTACAACTTCTGCTAGTCTTCTACTCATTAACTAATATAAGACATTGAATATGAAGTGTCATACATATTGGATAAATTATTGGATGGATAAACGCAAATACATTGAAATTGTGTTTTAAAAATATTACAATAGAATATTATGCGATTCTTGAATACTTATTTTTCATATACTTAATATTGACTATTTTTCACAATTTGTAAATATAACAAGCAAATTTCTTTGTTCAAGTCACTCATAAAAAATATTGGCTAGAACAGGGTCCCCCACCACACACTAAGGACAAAAGGGATCCCTCAATCAAGCACTGTCAGTTACCAGGTGTGCATGTGTTACATACCCAGAAACCTGAAATATCACCCATCCAGGCTACAAATGGCCATCCTGGCTACAGGGTTTTCATGAACGGCTTTGTCAGAGGCATTGCGGAATTTATGTTCTAATTGGTACTGGCAAAGTTCCTGATCCCAAAAGGTTTAAGAGAGAAGAGGAAAACAATGTTTTCTTCTTTATGATAGTTGATTTTGGGTGTCAACTTGACTGCGGTAAGGGAGACCCCAACAGCTAGTAAAACATGATTTATTTTCAGTGCTTCAGCAGGCACTGAGCTCAGCCTTCTTCTCAGAGGGAAATCCAGGTGGTGTGGCATTTGATTAGAGTGACCGGACTGTGCCGGGTGAGTTGGTGAGGGTGTTTCTAGAGGAGACTGGCATGTGAGTTGGTGGGCAGAGTGGGGAAGATCCGCCCTCAAGGTGGGCGCACACCTCCAACTGGCTGGGGGCCTGGATGGAACATAAAGGCAGAGAAGGGTGAATTCTCTCCCTCTCCTTCCCAGAGCCAGATGCCCTTCTTCGCCTGTCTCTGGATGTCAACTCCAGATTCTCTGGCCTATGCACTCTGGGACTTATACCATTGGTTCCCCAGGTCGCAAGTCTTTGACCTCCAACTGAGAGTTACATCATTGGCTTCCCTGGTTCTGAGGCCTTCACACTTGGACTAAACCATGTTGCTGGCTTTCCCAGTTCTCCCATTTGCAGATGGCCTGTAGTGGGACTTCTCAACTCCACAATCAAGTAGGCCAGTTTCCCTAACAAATCCCCCCTTTCCCCCGCCCCCGCTTTTTTTTTTTTTCCTCTGAGATGGAGTCTTGCTCTGTCGCCGAGGCGGGAGTGCAGTGGCGTGATCTCGGCACACCACAACCTCTGCCTGCTGGGCTCAAGCCATCCTCCCACCTCAGCCTCCCAAGTAGCTGGGACCTCAGGTGCGCACCACCAGGCCCGGCTAATTTTTGTATTTTTAGTAGAGACGGGGTTTTGCCAGGTTGCCCAGGCTGGTCTCGAATTCTGGAGCTTAAGCAATCCACCCATCTCAGCCTCCCAAAGTGTTGGGATTATAGGCGTGAGCCACTGCGCCTGGCCTATTTATTTTATTTTATAATTTCAACTTTCATTTTAGATTCAGAGGTAGAGTTTCTTAATTTAAATTATCCATGTGAATGCATCCCTTTTTGGGAGACTGTCATAAATAACCAAAGATTATATATGTTTGAAATAGTAGCTTCATTATGTTAAACTTGTTATAACTATTTACCCCATACAGGGAACTTACTTTTATGCTTTGGGTAGATAACATCAAAGCCAGGCAAAGGCATTACTACATCATGGATAGAGTAATTATTAACATCATCTTCCTCAATATAGGAGGCTGTAGCTGTAAATTCACAAGTGAACAACAAATTAAGAAAATAGGCAATATTGTTATGAACTCAGTCTTCTAAAATTATACACATCTAAGCAAGTCAGAAGTACAAGTTGGTACAGATTCAGTGGCCTAGAAAGCTTAAAGAAATTATGCTGGGCACGGTGGCTCACTTGGCTGCTGTAATCCCAGTACTTTGGGAGGTCAAGGTGGGTGGATCACCTGAGGTTGGGAGTTCAGGACCAGCCTGACCAACATGGAGAAACCACGTCTCTACTAAAAATACTAAAATTAGCCAGGCGTGGTGGCACATGCCTGTAATCCCAGCTACTCGGGAGGCTGAGACAGGAGAATTGCTTGAACCTGGGAGGCGGAGGTTGCGGTGAGCTGAGATCATGCCATTGCACTCCAGCCTGGGCGACAAGAGTAAAACTCCTCTCCAAAAAAAAAAAAAAAAAAAAAAAAGAAATTAAGCTGGGGCCAGGAGCAGCGGCTCATGCCTGTAATCCTAGCACTCTGGGATGCTGAGGTGGGTGGACTGCCTGAGCCCAGGAGATGCAGACCAGCCTGGACAACATGGAGAAACTCCATATCTACAAAAAATATAAAAATTAGCTGGGTGTCGTGGCAAACACCTGTAGTCCCAGCTACTCGGGAGGCTAAGGCAGAAGGATCACTTGAGTCTGGCAAATTGAGGCTGCAGTGAGCTGTGACTGCACCACTGTGCTCCAGTCTGGGTGTTGGAGTGAGACTCTGTCTCAAAGGAAAAAAAAAAAAGAAGTTAAGTTTGGATATATATCCTTCCGTCTTTTCCACTCTACCCAAGAAATAAAAATCAAGGACTTAGAATAAGTAAAAGAAATTGTTTTTTGTTTTTTGAGACAGGGTCTTGCTCTGCCACTCAGGCTAGAGTGCAGTGGTATGATTAAGGTTCACTGCAGCCTCAACCTCCTCAGCTCAAGTGATCCCCGTCTCAGCCTCCTGAGAAGCTGGGACTGTAAGTGTGTACTACTATGCCTGGCTAGTTTTTTAATTTTTTGTAGAGATGGGTCTTACTTTGTTGCCCTGGCTGGTCTTCAACTCCTGGGCTCAAGTGATTCTGCTGCCCTGGCCTCCCAAAGTACTGAGATTATAGGTGTGAGCTACTCCACCAAATCTCAAGTAAAAATTTCAATGAAAATGGCCGGGCGCGGTGGCTCACGCCTGTAATCCCAGTACTTTGGGAGGCCGAGGCGGGCGGATCACGAGGTCAGGAGATCGAGACGATCCTGGCCAACATGGTGAAACCCCATCCCTACTAAAAATACAAAAATTAGCCGGGCGTGGTGGTGGGTGCCTGTAGTCCCAGCTACTAGGGAGGCTGAGGCAGGAGAATGGTGGGAACCTGGGAGGCGCAGCTTGCAGTGAGCCAAGATAGCGCCACAGCACTCCAGCCTGGGCAACACAGCAAGACTCCGTCTCAAAAAAAAAAAAAAAAAGAATTTCAATGAAAATTTAAAAACATTTATCACTGAGCTGCATCCACATTTTTTTCAACGCCTACTATTTAAAATCAGTTCCTCTATCCTTCCTAAATAACGTTAAGAAAACACTATGAAAAGCCACCATACTACAAAATCGTATTTGCAGTGGCATCATAAATGGATGCATTTCGCTAAAAAACAAACAAACAAAAAAAACAAACAAAAAACAAACTTAGGAGGATGAAACACAGCAGCACCCAGGACATTAAAATATACTGGATGGGACCAACATGGCATGAGGGAATAAAGCTAAATCAGGAAAAATAATTTAAATTTCTGAACAGAGTTAGAACCTTAGTGGGTTTATGGGGTCTGCCTGTAGATAAGCAGACCATGTATTCAGTTAATAGATGGTAGCCTAGTATGCCAGAGACACACATAGAGTTTGGAATCAGACAGACTGAACTCTGAATCCCAGTTTTTTCTGTTTTTTTTTTAACTAGCTGTGGAACCTTGGGCAAGTGACTAAACCTCATCTGAAAAAGCAGAGAAAATACTTCACAGTAACACTGGGGCTTTAAAAGACACAGGTACAGGGCTTAGTGCCAAGGCCTGGCACACAGAATGGGCTTCATGGGGCCTGGCACACAGAACGGGCTTCACGGCAGATGGGGTATTAGGACTGTCTTGGGAACATTTTGGGCACAGCATATATTAAATGCCCATTCTATTTGAGTTTGAAGAAACTCTTTTTTGTTGTTTTTGAGACAGAGTCTCCCACTGTCACCCAGGCTGGAGTGCAGTGGTGTGATCTCGGCTCACTGCAAGCTCCGCCTCCTGGGTTCATGCCATTCTCCTGCCTCAACCTCCTGAGTAGCTGGGACTACAGGCGCCCATGACCACACTCAGCTAATTTTTTTTGTATTTTTAGTACAGACGGGGTTTCACTGTGTTAGCCAAGATGGTCTTGATCTCCTGATTTTATGATCCGCCCGCCTTGGCCTCCCAAAGTGCTGGGATTATAGGCATGAGCCACTGTGCCTGGCAACTTGAAGAAACTCTTTAAGGCTGGCTAACAAGAAACATCCAGAGGTGTAATTTATTTGCTAGACCTAGAATGAAGTTTTGAAAGAGATTTCAGCCATCATTTAGCCCAAATACTATTTGAGTTGAGAGAAGGAAGGCCCAAAGAGAGGTGCTTACTTAGGCCAGGCACGGTGGCTCACACATGTAATCCCAGCACTTTGGGAGGCCAAGGTGGGCGGATCACCTGAGGTGGGGAGTTTGAGTTCGAGGTGCTTACTCAAACCAGATGTACATTTTTTCTTTAAAGATACAGATACAAACTAAACAATGTAAGTTTGCAAGGTCCCTTCATCTCAAGCTTACTAGACATCTCTCTTTTTTTTTTTCTTTTTTAAGATGGAGTCTCACTGTGTCACCCAGGCTGGAGTGTAGTGGCACTATCTTGGCTCATTGCAACGTCTGCCTCCTGGGTTCAAGCGATTCTCCTGCCTCAGCCTCCCAAGTAGCTGGGATTACAGGCATGCACCACCACACCCAGTTAATTTTTGTATTTTCAGTAGAAACAGGGTTTCTTCATATTGGCCAGACTGGTCTTGACCTCCTGACCTCAGGTGATCCACCCACCTTGGCCACCCAAAGTGTTAGGATTATGGGCATGTGCCACCACGCCTCGCCACATCTCTCTTTCTTAATTAGTAGCCAGGATGGACTTTAAAACCACTAGTGGCAACTAACTGAACCCTAGCTTGGTTGAGTAACGAAGACATTTGCCTTTTTACCTCCTTTGAGAACGAGGTCCCCCGGAACAGGTTTTAGTCCATAGTCTTCTATCCTCTTGCTTACCATGTTATTCCACACATAGCTTTGGTAGCTATGAATATACATTAAGCGATTATTTCTGGGTATCTGGAGGGAAGGAAAAAAAATAGGCAAGAAAACATATTCTAAATATAAAAAGTGCTGTACTTTTTTTTTTGAGACGGGGTCTCGCTCTGTCGCCCAGGCTGGAGTGCAGTGGCACGATCTTGGCTCACTGAAGCCTCCACCTCTCAAGTTCAAGCAATTCTCCCACCTCAGCCTACCGAGTAGCTGGGATTACAGGGGTGCACCACCATGCCTAATTTTTGTATTTTTAGTAGAGTCGGGGTTTCACCATGTTGGCCAGGCTGGTCTCGAACTCCTGACCTCAGGTGATCCGCCCAACTTGGCCTCCCAAAGTGCTGGGATTACAGGCGTGAGCCACTACACCCAGCCAAAACGTGCTGTACTTTCTTTTTTTTTTTTTTTTTTTTGAGACGGAGTCTCGCTCTGTCACCCAGGCTGGAGTGCAGTGGCCGGATCTCAGCTCACTGCAAGCTCCGCCTCCCGGGTTCACGCCATTCTCCTGCCTCAGCCTCCTGAGTAGCTGGGACTACAGGCGCCTGCCACCTCGCCCGGCTAAGTTTTTGTATTTTTTTTTAGTAGAGACGGGGTTTCACTGTGTTAGCCAGGATGGTCTCGATCTCCTGACCTCGTGATCCGCCCGTCTCGGCCTCCCAAAGTGCTGGGATTACAGGCTTGAGCCACCACGCCCGGCCACGTGCTGTACTTTCTAAGATACCTTGCTTGTTAGTGGTAATCCTAGTATAAGAAACTTCTACTGTATTTATTTATTTACTTTTATGTATTTATTTTTGAGGCAGGTTTTCATTCTGTCGCCCACACTGGAGTGCAGTGGTGTGATCATGGCTCACTGTAGCATCAAACTCCCAAGCTCAGGTGATTCTCCCACCTCAGCCTCTCGAGTAGCTGTGACTACAGGTGTGCACCACCATGCCAGGCTAGTTCTTTGAGTTTTCTTTCTAGAGACAGGGTTTTGCTATGTTGCCCAGGCTGGTCACAAACTCCTAGGTTCAAGCAATCCACCAGCCTCAGCCTCCCAAAGTGCTGGGATTACAGGCATGAGCCACCGTGCCCAGCCAAAACTTCTACTTTAATCTCTCATTTTTTCTTTTTCTTTTTCTCATTTTTATTTTTTTTCCTTCTACTTTAATCTCTCATTTTTTTTTTTTTTTTTGATATAAAGTCTCACTCCGTCACCTAGGCTGGAGTGCAATGACATGATCTCAGATCACTGCAACTTCCACCTCCCAGGTTCAAGTGATTCTCCCACCTCAGCCTTCTAAGTAGCTGGGACTACAGGTGCACACCACCATGTCCAGATAAGCATTTTATTTATTTATTTTGAGACAGAGTCTTGCTTTGTTGCCCAGGCTGGAGTGCAATGGCGCGATCCCGGCTCAATGCAACCTATGCCTCTTGGGTTCAAGCGATTCTCCTGCCTCAGTCTCTCAAATAGCTGGGATTACAGGCATCTGCCACTACGCCTGGCTATTTTTTGTATTTTTAGTAAAGACAGGGTTTCACCATGCTGGCCAGGCTGGTCTTGAACTCCAGACCTCAGGTGATCTTGGCCTCCCAAAGTGCCGGGATTATAGGCATGAGCCATCACACTGGGCCATAATATTTTAGGAAAAGTTTACGAATTTGTATCGGGCCACATTCAAAGTTGTCCTGGGCTGCATGTGGCCCACAGGCTGCAGGTTGGACAAGCCTGCCTTACATCAATGGCACAGTCTTCAAACTTAAGGAATTTACACATCAATTTTCAAGCTAACAGTGCTTTTTCTCCCGTAATTCCATGGATAAAGAGAGAACCTAAATGACTGAACTGACAACTAATTCCATGCAGCAAGAATTCTGCTTTGTTTGTGCATCTAGGAAAAGTAAAACTTAGGTTTAAGGGTTAAACTTTAACATTTGTTACGTTTAACTTTGTTGCCCAGGCTGGAGTGCATGGAGTCCTGGATTATACATATCCAAATACTGGTATAGGCTACTCTTGAATCACCATGATGAAACCAGACTAAAATGCAACTATTTAGATTGCTTACTGTTCAACACTTTTACTAAGGCAGTTTACAGTTCTGGTGACGGAATGATCAAGAAATGACTATACGACAGATTCTCAAATACCAAGAGACTTAATTTAAACAGAATTTCCACTGAAGATTGTTTTCCACATTGACGCTTTTCTTGTGCCCTCAATAAGTAATGCCCGCATCCACCCCCTCATCACCACTCAGGGTCCGAACAAAGATTACTCAGGTGAAATACCTCAGAGATCACCTAAGGATCCTTATTTACCTTCTGCTCTTTCAAAATTTAGTAAAATCTTTCAAGATGAAATTTAAAAAGCATTACAACACCTTGAGCCATTGCCTGACTTCACAAATTGCACTCACTATGCCAAATGCAGAGACTATATTCTTCATTCCATATTTTGAAAGTCCTCGAAGCAGCTGCCCTTCCACACACCTTTTGACAGGTAGTTTTCTGAGGGCAGCAGCTGGGTCTTTGGTCTTTGCCCATTCTTCTCTGCATTTAACCAAGTAGCCCTTTTCAGCTGTGGGGGAAAAAAGCTAGGGTTAAATGACTTACCCAATAGACAGACTTCCATAACTTAAAGTACACTTCACAAAGAACACAAAATTAGAAAATGTTATTTGAAATATAGGTGCTGTTTATAGCTTCCACTCATCTGAGGAAGTGTAAAGATGGGAAATATAGAAAGTTTACAGAACTATTTGACTTTGTCAACGTACGATCACCCTCAGGTCAAAAGTAAAAGCTATTTAACTGTAAATTATCATAGCTGATACAACATGACAAAAACACGGTAGTACTTTCTTCTCTCTTTTTCCACTGTAATGTCAAGTTTAACGGGTTACTTTCCTTAAAATTAGATAATTTTATCTTTTTATAGTTTGCAAATGAATTACCCAAAGTGAGCATAAGTATTTTGACAATCAGTAGTTTAATCCTTTTCATTCAAGATGATTTTAGAGATACTTTTTGGAAAGTTTTGGTGACTTCTTCACACTACAAATCCTCAAGGTGTTTTTGCAAAGTTTTTATATTCCATTACACTATGTTTTAGTAAAATAACCACAAGTGAAATGTCTTAGATTCTTATACACTCAGATTTAGTGCGTGAAGAAAAACATACATATTCATTTAAAAAATATATTTGTATTCAGTTACGAATTAATACACTGAACAAGCTAAAGAGCTAAAATAGAGGTTGGGTGTGGTGGCTCACGCCTGTAATCCTAACACTCTGGGAGGCTGAGGTGGGCAGATCACCTGAAGTCAGGAGTTCGAGACCAGCCTGGCCAATATGGTGAAACCCTGTCTCTACTAAAAATACAAAATTAGCCAGGCATGGTGATGCATGCCTGTAATCCCAGCTACTCAGGAGGCTGAGGCAGGAGAATCACTTGAACCCAGGAGGCGGAGGTTGCAGTGAGCCGAGATCATGCCATTCGCTCCAGCCTGGGAAACAAAACTCCAACTCAAAAAAAAAAAAAGCTAAACTAGGATATAAATTATAAATCTTAAATATACACATAAAACTGTTGAAAAATATAAACTTACACTTTCATTGTAAAAACAAATAAAATACTGAAATAACAACCTCAATTTGCACAAATGCTTTTATTCAAAGCAATTTCATGAATACCTAGCCATACATTCTATTTATTTTCTTAACATGAATTTTATTCTCACCTCCAGAGCGGGGTTTCAATATTAAATCCATGACTTCTGTCCAGGAATTCTGTAGTATTGCTCTAAAATTAAATGACATTTACTTTACTAAATTTTACATGAAGATAAACTTTATATGCACAAATCTTTGAAGAGTCAACAAATCATATTACCCATACACTGAAGCCTTGACCTCCCAGGCTCTAGTCTAGTGATTCTCCCATCTCAGCTTTCCCCCCATCCCGACAGACAGCGGGGACTACAGATGCACACCACCATACTTGGCTAAGTTTTTAATTTATTGTAGAGATGGGGTCTCACTATTGGTCTTAAACTTTTGGGCTCAAGTGATCTTCTCAGCTTGCTCCCAAAGTGTTGGGATTACAGGCATGAGCCACTACACCTAGTCCTACATTATCTTATTAAACTTAAAAGTAAGCAGAAAGTCTAGTATGATACACATTTCAAATGTAAAAGAACTTAAAGTGCCAAAAGAACTTTTAACAAAGAGAAAATGGAAAACACAATGCTTACCCGTAACATTTAATATCATTTCAGTTTAAAAATCTGATAATAGTATAAATACTACCTAGTCATGCTTTAAGTAGTTACACATGGTATTATTTATTTATTTATTGAGGTGGAGTCTCACTCTGTTGCCCAGGCTGGAGTGCAATGGTACAATCTCGGCTCACTACAACCTCCGCCTCCCGGATTCACGCCATTCTCCGGCCTCAGCCTCCTGAGTAGCTGGGACTACAGGTACCCGCCACCATGCCCAACTAATTTTTGTATATTTTTTAGTAGAGATGGGGTTTCACCATAGTGGTCAGGCTGGTCTGGAACTCCTGACCTTGTGACCCACCCGCCTTGGTCTCCCAAACTGCTGTGATTACAGGCGTGAGCCACCGCGCCCAGCCCACATGGTATTATTCATATAAATCACAGTTAAGTCTTTACGTGTGAAAACTTGTTTGAAACTTCTCAAAAGATTTCTCCACGTTAATATCTTCTTGCCCAGACAAACGGAAAGAATAAATACGATTTACTCTTCTTTATTATTCTTGTCAAAATGGAAATATCTATATATTTGATGATTATAAAAGTTACATGCTTTTTACAATTTTTTTGTTGAGACAGTCTCGCTGTCGTCTAGGCTGGAATGCAGTGGCGTGATCTTGGCTTGCTGCAACCTCTGCCTCTTGGGCGTAAGCAACTCTCCTGCATCATCCTCCTGCGCAGCTGGGACTACAGGCTGCATCAGCATGCCCAGTTATTTATTTATTTTTTTTGAGATGGAGTCTCATTCTGCTGCCCAGGCTGGAGTGCACTGGCACGATCTCAGCTCACTGCAACTTCTGCTTCCCGGGTTCAAGCGATTCTTGTGCCTCAGTCTCCCAAGTAGCTGAGATTACAGGCTTGAGCCACCATGCCTGGCCAATTTTTGTATTTTTAGTAGAGATGGGGTTGTGTCATGTTGGCCAGGCTGGTCTTGAATTCTTGGCCTCATGTGATCCGCCCGCCTCGGCCTCCCAAAGTGCTGGGATTACAGGCACAAACCACTGTGCCTGGCCAATTTTTGTATTTTTAGTAGAGATGAGGTTTCACCGTGTTGGCCTGGATAGTCTCGAACTCCTAACCTCAAGTGATCAGCCCATCTTGGCCTCACAAAGTGCAGGGATTATAGGCATGAGCCACCATGCCTGGCCTATACATGCTTTCAAAAAACCGAACGGTACATAAGAAAGGTTATGTGTTATTCAATCTCTAGGAAATTAAGCACTGTTAACACTTTAGAGTATATTTTTGTTGGCAAATCTTTAAGTGTATGTAATTCTTCCTTTAACTTTTACTATACTATTGCTGTACAGAAATTATATTTTGTGTATTATATCTATTTCTCATCTTGGAGTCATGTTTAGAAGGACCCTTCCCTATCAAAAGAATATAGGAATCCCTTTCTATTAATTTTTCTGTTTTTCCAGTTAATTATGGCTCTTTATTTTCACATTTAAGTTACACAATACTGGGCATTTCTGGATATTAAATTATCTAAAATGCTACTTGGTATCTATCGATGACATCACCTGGATTTTCAATCCAATAATGTAATTACATCAACAAATTTCCTATTGCTGGCCACCTTCACAGTCCTGGAACAAGTCATGTTATATCAGTCCTTAAATATAGTCCTGGGGTGATAAATTATTTACTTGGATAATCTTTTAGCCAATACTGACAAAAAGAGTATAGTACTAATTGGTACTAGGGACTGGTCTGACAGATAGAATAGACACAGATTTTTTTTTTTTTTGAGACGGAGTCTTGCTCTGTCCCCCAGGCTGGAGCGCAGTGGTGTGATCTCGGCTCACCGCAAGCTCCGCCTCCTGGGTTCACACCATTCTCCTGCTTCAGCCTCCTGAGTAGCTGGGACTACAGGCGCCCGCCACAGCACTCGGCTAATTTTTTGTATTTTTAGTAGAGACAGGGTTTTACCGTGGTCTCGATCTCTTGACCTTGTGATCTGCCCACCTCGGCCTCCCAAAGTGTTGGGATTACAGGCGTGAGCCACAGCGCCCGGCCAGACATAGATTTTTACACTAAAAAATCTTTGTTAGGCTGGGCGTGGTGGCTCACGCCTATATCTCAGCACTTTGGGAGGCTGAGGCAGGTGGATTGCAAGGTCAGGAGATCAAGACCATCCTGGTTAACCCGGTAAAACTCCATCTCTACTAAAAATACAAAAAAAATAGCTGGGCGTGGTGGCACGTACCTGTAGTCCCAGCTACTTGGGAGACTGAGGCAGGAGAACTGCTTAACCCAGGAGACGGAGTTCGCAGTGAGCCGAGATGGCGCCACTGCACTCCAGCCTGGGCGACAGAGCAAGACTTCATCTCAAAAACAAAACACAAAAAAAACAAAAAAAACCTTTGTTAAATATCAATTACAGCCTGCAGGCCCAATCTGGTTGTCCACCTAATTCTGTTGTTTTATTGGAAACCAGCCGTGCTCATCGCTTTGCATATTGTCCATGGCTGCTTTTGCAGTATAACTCCAGAGCTTAGCACCTGCAACAAACATTGAATGGCCCACAAAGCCTAAAATATTAACTAACTGTTCCTTTACAGAAAACCTTTGCCAACACTTGATATAACATATTAAACAGTTTCTTAACTGTAGGACTTTTCAATGCCTTTAAGATGCTACCATATACTGTAAAGGTTCAGTATACAATGCCATATTAAATATATACAGATTTGGTTTACAACAGGCCATATGATCTAGCACTCTACACATTAAGATATTTTGTATTTTTCTTTTCTTTTTTTTTTTTTTGAGATGGAGTCTCGCTCTGTCGCCCATGCTGGAGTGCAGTGGTACGATCTCGGCTCACTGCAAGCTCAGCCTCCTGGGTTCACACCATTCTCCTGCCTCAGCCTCCCAAGTAACTGGGACTACAGGCACCCGCGACCACGCTCAGCTAATTTTTTTGCATTTTTTTAGTAGAGACGGGGTTTCACTGTGTTAGCCAGGTCCACCCAGCCCCCTAACCCCTGGTAGCCACCATTCTACTTTCTGTCTATGGCTTTGACTACTCTAGGAACCTCATATAAGAGAAATCATACCATATTTGTTCTTTTGTTACTGGCTTATGTCAGGTAACATAGTTTCCAACGCTTATCCATGTGATAGCATGTGTCAAAATTTCCCTCCTTTTGAATCGCTTGAGCCCGGGAGGTGGAAGTTACAGTGGGTCGAGATGGCGCCACTGTACTCCAGCCTAGGCGACAGAGCAAGACTCCATCTCAAAAAAAAAAAAAGGTCCCCCTTTGAAAGGCTTCCATATTCCATTGTATGTATGTGCCACATTTTGTTTGGATAAACACTTGGGTTGCTTGGGTAGCTCCTACTTTTTGGCTATTGTGAATGGTGCTATTATGAACATAGTGTACAAATATCTGGTGAGTTCCCACGTCATTTCTTTTGGGTATACACTGAGAAGTGGAATTGTTGGATCATAACGTAATTTATATTTTTTTCTTTTGAGACGGAGCCTTGCTCTGTCGCCAGGCTGGAGTGCAGTGGTGCCATCTCGGCTTACTGCAACCTCCACTTTCCGAGTTCAAGTGATTCTCCTGCCTACGCCTCCTGAGCAGCTGGGACTACAGGTGTGTGCCACCGTGCCCAGCTAAGTTTTGTATTTTTAGCAGGGACGGTTTTCACCATGTTGGTCAGGCTGGTCTCAATCTCTTGACCTCGTGATCCACCCGCCTCAGCGTCCTAACGTGCTGGGATTACAGGCATGAGCCACCACATCCACCCTATATTTAATTTCTTAAAAAATCACTATACTGTTCTCCACAATGGCTATACTATTTTACACCCCCACCAGCAAAGCCCAGGTTTCTAATTTCTCTGTACCCTTACCAACACGTTATTTGTTGTTTTGTTTTGTGATAATAGCCTTCCCAATGGATATGAAGTGGTACCTCATGGTGATTTCTATTTGCTTCTCCCTAATGACTAGTGATGTTGAACACTAGTCTGTATGTCTTTGGAAACACATTTACTGAAATCCTTTGTCCATTTTTGAATTGGTTTTTCTTTGGTGGTTGTTGAGTTGTAGGAGTTCTTTATATATTCTACATTTAAGTCTCTTATCAAATGTATGATTGAAATATTTTCTCTTGTGTTACCTTTTCATTCTGTTGATAGCGTCCTTTGATGCATGTTTTTAATTTTGATAAAGTCCAAACTTACCTATTTTTTCTTTTGTTTGTTGCCTGTGCTTTTGGTGTCATATCCAAGAAACCACTGACAAATCCAAGCATGAAGTTTTCGCCCATTTTCTTCTTCTAAGAGTTTGCGTAAGTGCAGCTCTTATGTTTAGATCTTTGGTCCATTTTGAGTTTATTTTATTTTATTATTATTTTTTTGAGACAGAGTTTCACTCTGTCGCCCAGGCTGGAGTGCAGTGGTGCAATCTTGGCTCACTGCAACCTCTGTCTCCCACGCTAAAGCAATTCTCCTGCCTCAGCCTCCCGAGTAGCTGAGATTACAGGTGTGCACATCACCACACTCAGATAATTTCTGTATTTTTAGTAGAGACGGGGTTTCACTATGTTGGCCAGGTTGATCTCGAACTCCTGACCTCAAGCGATCTGCCGCCCACCTCGGCCTCCCAAAGTGCTGGGATTATGGGAGTGAGCCACTGTGCCCGGCTCACTTTCTTTTTTTAAAAGTTTTTATTGAGGTATTCAATAATTCACATACCATGTAATTCACCCATGTAAGTATGCAATTTAATGGCTTTTAGTATTTTAAAAGAATTGTGGAGCATTACACAATTTTAGAACATTTTTATCAACCCCCCCAAAAAAATCCTATCCCATTAGTAGTCATTCCCCATTGGTCCTGTTCTAGCTTTTTCTATAGATTTGCTCACATTGGAAATTTCACAGAAATTGATTGATTCACTCATTCACAGGCAGGGTCTTGCTCTGTCATCCAGGCTACAGTGCAGTGGTGGTACACTGTTCACTGCATCCTCAAATTTCTGGGCTTAACTTGTTTCTCCTGCCTCAGCCTCCTGGGTAGCTAGGACCAAAGCCAGGCAGTACCACACTCAGCTAATTTTTTAAAATTTTTATTTTGTAGAGATGGGGCCTTGCTCTGGTGCCCAGGCAGGTCTTCAACTCCTGGCCTCAAGTGATCCTTCCACCTTGGCCTCTTAAATTGTTGGGATTACAGGCAGGAGCCACTGTGCCCAGCCTACTTAGCAATGTTTTCAAGGTTCATTCATGTTGCAGAATGTATCAGTACTGTGGGTATAGTAATGTGGGTATGAATTCCTTTTCATTGCTAAGTAACATTCCACTCTATATTATTGTATATTACACTGTATATTTTATTTATCCATTCATCAGTACGTGGACATTTGGGTTGTTTCCAGCCTTTTGGCTGCTATGAACATCTGTATAAACTTTTGTGTGAACATATGATTGTCAGTCCTCAGTATATACCTAGAAATGCAACTTCTGGGTCACAGGCTAACTTTATAACCTTTTGAGGAACTGTCGGGCTATTTTCCAAAATGGCTATACCATTTTACATTTCCACCAGGGATGTGTAAGGGTTCCAATTTCTCCAATCCTAACACTTGTTATTTTCTGCCTTTTTTTATTTTAGCTATCCTAGTGGGTATGAAGTGGCAGCTCATTGTGGTTTTGATTTGCATTTCCTCAAGATTAGTGATAAACATATTTTTGTGTGCTTATTGGCCATTTGTTTAAATTATTTAAAGAAAGGTCTGTTCAGACCCTTTGCCAAGTTTTCGAATGGGTTGTCTTTCTGTTCTTGAGTTGTAAGAGTTTTAATATTTTGGATACAAGTCATTTTTCCACCTATACAATATAAACTGAAAGTCTGTTTTTTCCCTCGGGAAATTCTCTGGTGTTAACAGTGGGTTTCTTTGAAAGCAGGAAATATTCTTATGTTGTAAAAATGAATGATTTGGAATTTTGAGCTGACCGTACTGACCTTTGGGCACGCTATGTAATTTTTGTTGTGGGATAAATTTGATCTGATTTTAGCTATTTACATTTATTTACATTATCTTTGGCGTACACAACGTATAAGATTCCATGGCTGCCCTTCTGCCAAATTAATTACAAATTTATAGGTTGATACAGCCCTCCCTTAAATATTCTGCCCATAATACAATTAGCATTTTTACTATTTTTATCAATGTCCTCTGACCATTAGCAAGGTTGAAAACATATTAGCAATCACTATATTCTCGGCATAAAAATAGATGTGGCATAAACACCATTTCACTTCATTTTCACCACCCTGTGAATTGATATTATTATCTCCATTCTACAGATGAGTAATTTGAGGCTCAGAACTCAAGTCTGTTTTCACCTGAGCTTTTTAACCTCCTCAAAGAGGCAGAGGAAATAATAGAGATTTTTATCATTTTGCACTTTTAAAATCACAAAAATGAATGCAACTTCATAGTTTAGATGCTGAAACAAAGGACTAGAAGCCTGGAAAACTCTATTCCTAAACTACAGTCAAACAACTGATGAGTTCAGGCAGACCTCAGTCTAAGTTTGCTAACATGAAGGCTCTGAAAGACAAGGAAGAACATGAAGGCTCAGATTGTTTCCAGCTTGTAACTACCACAATTCTAACTCCCACGTGAATAATTGGTTTATGTAACAGAGTCTCTGCTGGGCAACAGGATTCCAGAAGTAGATTTATGAGCCCAACTATTTTTTTTTTTTTTTTTTGAGACGGAGTCTCGCTCTGTCGCCCAGGCTGGAGTGCAGTGGCCTGATCTCAGCTCACTGCAAGCTCCGCCTCCCGGGTTCACGCCATTCTCCTGCCTCAGCCTCCCGAGTAGCTGGGACTACAGGCGCCCACCAGCTCGCCCGGCTAGTTTTTTGTATTTTTTAGTAGAGACGGGGTTTCACTGTGTTAGCCAGGATGGTCTCGATCTCCTGACCTTGTGATCCACCCGTCTCGGCCTCCCAAAGTGCTGGGATTACAGGCTTGAGCCACTGCGCCCGGCCCTGAGCCCAACTATTTATTGATGGATTCCCACTGTAGGTTACGCTAGAGGGGTTCTTAATTGTTTAAAAGTAAATGACAGGCCAGGTGCGGTGGCTCACGCCTGCACTTTGGGAGGCCAAGGCGGGCAGATCACGAGGTCAGGAGATCGAGACCATCCTGGCTAATACAATGAAATCCCGTCTCTACTAAAAAATACAAAAAATTAGCCGGGTGTGGTGGTGGGCACCTGTAGTCCCAGCTACTCGCGAGGCTGAGGCAGGAGAATGACGTCAACCTGGGAGGCGGAGCTTGCAGTGAGCCGAGATCGGGCCACTGCACTCTAGCCTGGGCGATAGAGCGAGACTCCGTCTCAAAAACAAAACAAAACAAAAAGTAAATGACAGTTCTTAAATTCCATGTCACTACTTTTATCATTTACTCCTTTCTTTAAAGAGTGAGGAAAGGGACCCAGGCACAGTGGCTCATGCCTGTAATCCCAGCACTTTGGGAGGCCAAGGCAGGCAGATCACTGGAGGTCAGGAGTTCAAGACCAGCCTGGCCAACATGGCAAAACCTTGGCTCTACTAAAAACACAAAAATTAGCTGGGTGTGGTGGTGCATGCCTGTAATCCCAGCTACTCAGGAGGCTAAGGTGGGAGAATCATTGAACCTGGGAGGCGGAGGTTGCAGTGAGCCAAGATGGTGTCACTGCACTCCAGGCTGGGCAACAGAGTGAGACTTCATTTCAAAAAAAAAAATAAAAAATAAAATTAAATTAAGAGTGAGGGAAGGGCAGATCAAAGTTTAATAAATGTGTTAACATAGATCAGAAAATGTATCATCTCTGTCTGGCTACTTTGGGTCTGAGTTACCCAACTGATTACTGTTGAATTACTTACTGAGTCAAGACTTACCCATTACAAAATAAAAATAAAAATAGGACTGGGCACAGTGGCTCACACTTGTAATCCCAACACTTTGGGAGACTGAGGTGGGCAGATCATTTGAGGTCAGGAGTTCAAGACCAGCCTGGCCAAAATGGTGAAATTCCCGTCACTTCTAAAAATACAACAAAGTTAGCTGGGTGTGGTGGCAAGAGCCTGTAATCTCAGCTACTCAGGACGCTGAGGCAGGAGAATTGCTTGAACCTGGGAGCAGAAGTTGCAGTGAGCCAACATCGCACCACTGCACTTCAGCCTGAGCAAGAGAAGGATTCCGTCTCAAAAAATAAAAAATAAATAAAAAATTAAAAAATAGCTGGGTGTGGAGGCTCATGCCTGTAATCCCAGCACTTTGGGAGGCCGAGGTGGGTGGATCACCCGAGCTCAGGAGTTCGAGACCAGCCTGACCAACATGGAGAAACTCCATCTCTCCTAAAAATACAAAATTAGCCAGTTGTGGTGGTGCATGCCTGTAATCCCAGTGACTTGGGAGGCTGAGACAGGAGAATCACTTGAACTCGGGAGGTGGAGGATGTGGTGAGCCGAGATCGTGCTACTGCACTCCGGCCTGGGCAAAAAGGGCAAAACTCCGTCTCAAAATAAATAAATAAAATACAATAAAAAAATAAAAATAGAACCCCTGGATGGGTTACCAAGAGTGGTAGGAAAGCTCACTTTTCAGGTCAAATCCTTTTGAACTCCAATTTTTTACCTTGTGCATTCATTAACTTAAAACAAAAATCATGAGACTGTGGTTCATTGGCCCCAGACGTGAGAGAATGTAGAAATAATTAAAAACACCACCACCAACAAACCCTGCTTCTTGTATGAGAAAGCTCTTTTTGACAAAAGAAATTAAATACCAACCTTCCAACCTGATACGTAGGGACAGCTGTGGTTCCAAATCTTTGCATTCCATAGTAGTTAATAAATCCAATCTCCCTGAGAGAGTTCATAGCTTGCTGTACTTGGTCATCAGTTCCTGTTATATTTCTACAGGGACCCAAATTATCCAGAGAAAAAAAGTTACGGTCAAACACTCAGGGATGCAGATCATAAATGACTATGGCCTGGCTTCCACGTCTTTTGTTCACTCTCCTGCAGCTTTCTCTCTACCTCCCAAGGGCTCTTTCTTTCTCTTTTTAAGTTGTGGTAAAATATTTATAATGTCAAATTTACTATTTTAGCCATTTTTAAGTGTGCAATTCGGCGGTATTCACCCATTTGTGGCAGAGGTTGCAAGTTTTTGAATTTTTGCAATCAGACCTTGGCGATGACCTTGAGCAGTAGGATATAAATACTTCCTATATGCTTAGCATTCCAATAATGGACCACTAGCATACATGGGTTAATTACATTCACAATGTTGGGCAACCTTCACCACTATCTACTTCCCTAAGTTTTTCCTGTTCCCAAAATGAAACTCTGTACCCACTAAACAGTAACTTTCCATTACCCCTACCCTTTTCCCCACTATTCTACTTTCTGTGTCTATGAATTTGCTTGTTCTAGGCACTTTAAGTGGCATCACCGGCTCGGTGTCTTTTACCACAGTATTTGAAGGAGATGGTGTCTTTCCAAAGGCTGCGCTAGGTTTTCAAGTGGCAACGTGTCCATACAAATCCTACGGAGCTATGTGTTCTCCCAGCTCTGCCAGGCCCTCCTCTGCCCTCCCTTGCTGCCACTCCTGTTCTGTTAGTACCAGCTCACCAGGACCTTATGACCAACCGTGAGTAACAGACTCAAGGTGCCCTGGCCAGACCCTCCGGTCTACATTCCCACCTGCAGTTCTTTACCTGAGCACAACAGTGAAGTGGTTTCCTTGAAGCTCTCCCAATTTCAGAGGGTTTTTTTGATAGCTGAAATTCCCTAGCTTAAAGTTCATCAAGCACTTATTCAGGTGGGCAAGTCTTTGTGCAGTTATTCTTAAAAACAAAAAAGCAACAAAACAAAAAAGAGTAGAAAGAGGGTCATGAGATATTGATTGTCTGCCTGGAACAGTACAGAAAACAAGATACAACACAGCTATGACCTCCCGAAAGGAAAAGGCACTGCAGCAGGTAAGGTGGGAGTGTCCTTCTCTTCTCTCTGCATTCTTCCTTCAGTGTAATGGTATGTGCTCCTGTTGAAATTGCATACTCCTGGCCATATTTTATATACTTAAAGCCTCTTGTTATTTATATGCTGATGAATAACAGACAATAATATCTGTGGAATTTTCTATTTTTTTGTGGGGAGAGAGGTGAGAAAAGGGATGGGGACAGAAACAAATCCCATATAAAGAATGGTATCAAGCATTTAAAAAAAGGTCATTATTTCTATCAGAAAAATATTATAAATTCATTATAGAAAAATTAGAAAATATAAAAAAGAGAAAGGGAAAAGAAATTCATACTTTCATTGACTGAAAAATATTTCCACTGACATCTAACTTTTTATTTCCTCCCTTTCTTTTTTTAAAGACATGTTATATATAGCTGGAATTCTACCCAAATCTGTACCATGCTGCTATCATTTAATATATAGAAATTTTCATTAGAAATTCCTTGCCTTCTTCAATAGGAAATACGTGTAGAGAAACAGAGTACTGGAAAAGCCTTTCTCCCCTTTATATCTCTAGTGTCACCACTAGCAGCCAATGTTGTTTCTTTTCCTTTCCTTCCCTTTCCCTTTCCTTTCCTTTCTTTCTTTTTGAGACAGTCTCGCTCTGTTGCCCAGGCTACAGTGCAGTGGCAAAATCTCAGCTCACTCTGCCTCCCAGGCTCAAGTGATTCTCCTGCCTCAGCCTCCCGAGTAGCTGGGATTATAGGCGCACACCACCATACCCAGCTAATTTTTGTAGTTTTAGTAGAAATGGGGCTTCACCATGTTGGCCAGGCTGATCTTGAACTCCTGACCTCAGGTGATCTGCTCTGAGATTACAGGTGTAAGCCACCACGCCCAGCTAATTTTTATTTTTTATTTATTTTTTTTGAGACAGAGTTTTGCTCTGTTGCCCAGGCTAGAGTGCAGTGGTGTGATCGCGGTTCACTGCAAGCTCCGCCTCCTGGGTTCACGCCATTCTCTTGCCTCAGCCTCCCGAGTAGCTGGGACTACAGGTGCCCGCCACCACGCCCAGCTAATTTTTTGTGGTTTTAGTAGAGATGAAGTTTCACCATGTTAGCCAGGATGGTCTCGATCTCCTGACCTCGTGATCCGCCCGCCTCGGCCTCCCAAAGTGCTGGGATTATAGGTGTGAGCCACTGCGCCCGGCTCTAATTTTTATATTTTTAGTAGAGACGGGGTTTCACCATGTTGGCCAGGCTGATCTTAAACTCCTGACCTCAGGTGATCCACCCACATTGGCCTCGCACAGCGCTGTGATTACAGGCGTGAGATAAGTTTGAGAGATTCGAATCTGCCTCAGCCTCCCACGTAGCTGAGAATACAGGTACATGCCACCACACCCGGCTATTTTTTTTTGTACTTTCGGTAGAGACAGAGTTTCACCATGTTGGCCAGGCTGGTCTCGATCTCCTGGCCTCAACTGATCTGCCCACCTCAGCTTCCCAAAGGGTTGGGATTATGGGCATGAGCCAGTGCACCTGGACGTCTTTTTGTTTTTTTAGGCTGCCAGGATCCAACTGAGGATCACACATTCAAATTGTGATGTCTGTTTGGTTTCCATTAAGTGATCTGTCTAGCCTTGTTTTTCATGATATCTGGCCCTTAGAAGAATCCAGGCCAGCGCTTTTACACGTCTTTCAATGTGGATTTGTCTGTTTCCTCATGCTGAGACTCAGGTAAACATTTTGGTAGAAATACTACTTAGGTGATATGACCCTTTTCAATGCATCAAATCAAAAGGCAGTTATTGAGTTTGTCCATCACTGGTAATAACTTTAATCATTTAATTAGGATAGTATTTACTAGATTTTTATACTCTAAGAGTCTCTTTGCCTTTGCTTTTAATTAGTGGGGAAATACTTTTGAAACTGTGTAAAAATCCTGTTCCCCTAAAGTTTTTTACCCAATTATTAGGTACCCAAGCATGATTGTTGGCTGAATTGAATATTACTGTGTTGACTGAAACTGTGTTTCTATATTTGTCGGCATTCTTCTGTAAATAAAAACTATGCAGGGGTCAGGCATGGTGGCTCACGCCTGTAATCCTAGCACTTTAGAAGGCCTAGACGGGCAGATCTCTTGAGCCCAGGAGTTCAAGACCAGCCTGGCCAACAGAGCAAGATCTCTAAAATTAAAACAAACAACTATATAGATAAATTTTAGTTAAATTCATGAATCTTTTTTTCTTAAAAAAAAAAAAAAAATTGCTCTGAGGCCAGGTGCGGTGGTTCACGCCTGTAATCCCAGCACTTTGGGAGGCCGAGGCGGGTGGATTACCTGAGGTCAAGAATTCAAGACCAGCCTGGCCAATACGGTGAAACCCCATCTCTACTAAAAATACAAAACTTAATGCCAGGAGTGGTGGCACACGCCTGTAATCCCAGCTACTCAGGAGAATGAGGAAGGAGAATTGCTTGAGCTCGGGAGGTGGACGTTGCAGTGAGCTGAGACTGTGCCACTGCACTCCAGCCTGGCCAACAGAGAGACTCTGTCTCAAATAAAAAAAAATTAAAAAAAAAGAAAAAGAAAAAAAAAGCTCTGAGATTTAGGTAATACTTAGGATGTCACCAGCCAGAGATTTTTTTTTTTTTTTTTTTTTTAAGACGGGAGTCTTGCTCTGTGTTGCCCAGGCTGGAGTGCAGTGGCACGATCTCAGCTCACTGCTACCTCTGGCTCCTGAATTTAAGGAATTATCCTGCCTTGGTTTCCCGAGTAGCTGGGGCTACAGGCACACACCACCATGCCTGGCCAATTTTCATATTTTTAGCAGAGATGGAGTTTCATCAGGTTGGCCAGGCTGGTCTCAAACTCCTGGCCTCAAGTGATCCACCCGCCTCGGTCCCCCAAAGTGCTGGGATTATAGCAGTCAGCCACCAATCTCAAATTTAAGTACAGTACTCTTTTTTCTTTTTTTTTAGATGGAGTTTTGCTTTTGTTGCCCAGGCTGGAGTGCAATGGTGCGATCTCGGCTCACCGCAACCTCCACTTCCCGGGTTCAAGCGATTCTCCTGCCTCAACCTCCCGAGTAGCTAGGATTACAGGCATGTGGCACCATGCCTGGCTAATTTTGTATTTTTAGTAGAGACAGCATTTCTCCATGTTGGTCAGGCTGGTCTCGAATTCCCGACCTCAGGTGATCCACCTGCCTCAGCCTCCCAAAGTGCTGGGATTATAGGCATGAGCCACCATCCCCAGCCTAAGCAGAGTACTTTTACAGTTGCATTTTAATGTTCAAATTTATGATCTACCTGGAATTTATTTAGCAAAGGGAAATGAAGTAGGGGAGCCACACTTACGGTTTTTTAGATGGTTACCCAGTTATCCAACATTTTCTGAATCAACCATTTTTTTCTCCACTAATCTTAAATGATACTCTGAATACGTACTAAATACTTGGATGTATCCGGGTCTATGATTACTCTATTCTACCTAGTCATGTTCTAGCATGAAATTGCTTTAAGTGCTATACCTCTTTTTTGTTTTTGAGACAGAGTCTCACTCTGTCGCCTAGGCTGGAGCACAGCGGCGCAATCTAAGCTTACTGCAACCTCTGCTTCCTGGGCTTAAGCAAGTCTCCTGCCTTAGCCTCCTGAGAAGCTGGGACTACAGGCATGCACCAACATGCCCAACCACCCTGGCCTCCCAAAATGCTAGGATTAGCGGCGTGAGCCACCGCACCTGTCCAGGTGATATATTTCCCTCTCTCCTTCCCTCCCTCCCTTCCTCCCTTTCTTTCCTTCTTTCCTTTCTTTCTTTCTCTCTTTTTTGTTTTCAAGACAGAGTCTGCTCTGTCACCCAGGCTGGAGTATACTGGTGTGATCTAGGCTCACTGCTACCTCTGCCTCTTGGGTTAAAGCAATTCTCCTGCCCTCAGCCTCTAAAGTAGCTGGGATTACAGGCGCCTGCCACCATGCCCAGCTAAGTTTTGTAATTTTAGCAGAGATGGGGTTTCACCATGTTGGCAAGGCTGCTCTGGAACTCCTGACTTCAAGTAATCTGCACGCCTTAGCCTCCCAAAGTGCTGGGATTACAGGCATAAGCCACCGCACCTGGCTGTGTATATTGATTTTTTAAATATTTTCTTATATAACTTTTTCTTTTTTAGAGACAGGGAATTTCTTTGCCACCCAGGATGGAGTACAGTGGTGCAATCATAGCTCACTGTAATCGTGAATTCCTGGACTATGTATGGGGGCAATGGGAGCACGAATTAACCCAGGAATTGTATCCCAAGGAATCTAGAAGCAGAGGATCAGTATGAACACAGTGAGGAACAGGGAGACAGAACTCCTCTTCAGGCAGTAACTACTGCTGTAGAAACTGGCAGAACAATTCAGGGTTAGGAGCTGTCCTACAGAGAGTGTTCCAGAGACTGCGTCCTAATGGTGCCACAGAAGTGCCTGATAGCTCTGTTTTTGTTTTTGTTTTTTTAAAGTTGAGACAAAGTTAATATAAAATTCACAAGGCTGGGCATGGTGGCTCATGCCTGTCATCTCAGCACTTTGGGAGGCTGAAGCGGCTGAATTGCTAGAGATGAGGAGTTCGAGACCAGCCTGGTCATCCTGGTGAAACCCCGTGTCTACTGAAAATACAAAAATTAGCCAGGCGTGGTGGTGCATGCCTGTAATCCCAGCTACTCGGGAGGTGGAGGCAGGAGGATTACTTGAACCTGGGAGGCAGAGGTTGCAGTGAGCCAAGATTGTGCCACCGCACTCCAGCCTGGGTGACAGAACGAGACCCTGCATCAAAAAAATAAAATAAAAAATATATAATTTACCATTTTAACTGCTATAAAGTATATATGTCAGTGATTCTTAGTATATTCACAACAATGTGAAACCATCACCACTATATACTTCCAGAACATTTCCATCACTTGAAAAAAAACCCTGTACCTATTCAGCAGTCACTCCCGTTTCCTTTCCCTGCAGACCTTGGCAACCATTAATCTACTTTCTGCCTCTAAAGATTTTCCTATTTCGGACACATCATATAAACAGAATCATACAACATCTGGCCTTGTGCGCCTGACTTCTTAGTGGAATGTTTTTAAGGTTTATCCATGTTTAAGTATATATCAGTATTTTGTTTCATTCTTTTTTGTGACTGAAGAGTAGTATCAATTCTTGAATATACGATAGACATCTACCTCTAAATTCCAGCACAGCAAAAAGCAAGAAGTATTGGGAGGCCGAGACGGGCGGATCACAAGGTCAGGAGATCGAGACCATCCTGGCTAACACGGCGAAACCCCGTCTCTACTAAAAACACACAAAAAAAATTAGCCGGGCGAGGTGGCGGCGCCTGTGGTCCCAGCTACTCGGGAGGCTGAGGCAGGAGAATGGCGTGAACCCGGGAGGCGGAGCTTGCAGTGAGCTGAGATCTGGCCACTGCACTCCAGCCTGGGCGACAGAGCGAGACTCCGTCTCAAAAAAAAAAAAAAAAAAAGCAAGAAGTATACTCAGCTCTGGTTGGGGTGGGTGCTCCCTGAGAAATGGAATGAAGCTGACAATGTCTTCATGATACAATTCACAGTTTTAATTATGATCCCACATCAAGCTCTTTGGATGCAAATTTACAGCAAATTCAGTGAGTAACTAGGGAATATGAAAATCTTGCTTTTAAACATCAGGAACCAATTAAGCAACATGTTGCACAGAAAACCTTAATTAACAAAGCCAGGGAAATACTGGCCCAAGTTCAGAAAGGAGACTGGCAGGAACAGGCAGGAAAAGAAACAAATCATTCTGAATGAGACTGTTCCTGCCTGAGACCCTGCTAAAATTACTAGGTAGCTTTAGAGTTTCATGAAGCTGAAAAGACGTGCTGCTTATCCCCAGGACTGATCAATCCAGCAATCATTCAAATGCTTGTGTGGCAGAGTGGGTTTCTCCTGTTCACAAGTTCCCACGGGAAAGGCCAATCTGCCTGGCCCCAAGTATCCATTAAACAAACTAATGTAGCCTGTATCCGCGAGATAAGTGCTGTGTGCTTTCAGAGGGCCAACATTTAGGTGTCTAACACAGTTTCTTACTAAGTCAACAGGAAGATGATAAAGGCAGCAAAAATCTGAGGACAGAGCAGTGTCCTGATGAAGTGTGACACCTGCTGGCTGACCAAGAAAAAAAATATTACTGGTCTTCAACTATTCAAAGGCTTCACATCAGAAAATGCAAAATAAAATAACAAGATGCCATTTTTTGACCCTCAAATTAGCAAATGACTCCCCGCCCCCATCATAACACCATGCTGAGGAAGATTCTAGGGAACTAGAATAAAGGTGGTAAATTGGTACCACTTTTTTGCAGGACAATTAGGCTTTGCTATTAAAAAAAGAGAGAGAGAGAATTTCTGTGTTTTGACCAGCAGATGGAAAGAAAAAAGACAAACCACGTTAAAATGTCATATTCCCTTTAAGTCAGTAATCACACTGCTAAGTTTATCTTAATGAAGTTATCACAGATGTGTGCCAAGATTTAGCTACAAATATAATAGCATTATTATATTTGGGTTATAATAGCAAGTTATAATAGCAAGAAAGAGGAAACAATGTAACATTCAAAAATAGAGTAATGGTTTAAATTAGGATATATCCACACATTTAAATATATTTTGCTATATACCTACAGGAAATAAGGTATACTACCTATTGTTCAAAACAAGAATATGTAAGTATTGTTGTTTAAAAAGGAAAAAAAGTCCCTCAAAAAATATATACCATGTTGCGAATAAGGTGATCTTGGAGGAAGTACAGTTATGGCAGGCCTTTCATTTTTTTTTTTTTTTTTTTTTTTTTTTTTGAGACGGAGTCTTGCTCTGTCGCCCAGGCTGGAGTGCAGTAGCCGGATCTCAGCTCACTGCAAGCTCTGCCTCCCGGGTTTACGCCATTCTCCTGCCTCGGCCTCCCGAGTAGCTGGGACTACAGGCGCCCGCCACCTCGCCCGGCTAGTTTTTTTTTTTTGTATGTTTTAGTAGAGACGGGGTTTCACCGTGTTCGCCAGGATGGTCTCGATCTCCTGACCTCGTGATCCGCCCGCCTCGGCCTCCCAAAGTGCTGGGATTACAGGCTTGAGCCACCGCGCCTGGCCGGCCTTTCATTTTCTACCTAGTTCTTTCTGTGTTGAAAACAAAATAGGCAGGGCGCAGTGGCTCACACCTCTAATCCCAGCACCTTGAGAGGCCAAGGTGGGTGAACTGCTTGAGATGAGGAGTTCAAGACCAGCCTGGCCATCATGGTGACACCCCATGTCTCCTAAAAATACAAAAAAATTAGCTAGGCATGGTGGAGCACGCCTGTAATCCCAGCTACTTGGGAGGCTGAGGCATGAGAATCACCTGAACCCGGGGAGGCGGAGGTTGTAGTGGGTTGAGATCGTGCCACTGCATTCCAGACTGGGCAACAGAGTGAGACTCCATCTCAGATTAAAAAAAAAAAAGAAAGTGGCTGGGTGTGGTGGCTCACGCCTGTACTCCCAGCACTTTGGGAGGCCGAAGCGGACGGATCACGAGGTCAGGAGATCGAGACCGTCCTGGCTAAAACGGTGAAACCCCATCTCTACTAAAAATACAAAAAATTAGCTGGGTGTGGTGGCGGGCACCTGTAGTCCCAGCCACTCGGGAAGCTGAGGCAGGAGAATGGCATGAACCCAGGAGGCGGAGCTTGCAGTGAGCCGAGATCGCGCCACTGCACTCCAGCCTGGGTGACAGAGTGACACTCCATCTCCAAAAAAAAAAAAAAAAGAGAAAGAAACAAAATAAACCAACTTTTTTTTATCAGAAGCAAAATTCACAGAGCCAGCTAGAAATTATAGGAAGTGACTAGGTATTTTAGATACCAAAGAGAAGGCAAAAAACCTTCTGTTGTGACATCTCTATCCACAGAGGATGAGAAAGCCTGAGCCTTCAAACCCCTGTCCCCCTACCCCCATTCTTTTGAGTTTCTGGGGAGCCCCTGGCCCATTACCCACAGAGATTATTTCAAATCTTCACTCTCTTTCAAGCTCCCTTACCCACTCCTGCTCCTTCATTCTTACATTCTATATGCCACAGGGAGAAAATGAAACCAGGCCACCAGATAGGAACACCATCATCTTTATGTATTTACTCCTGCTCTCTTTCAAATGCTTCAATATTTGTACACACCACCAGTAAAAGCAATGGTGAGATGACTGCTTTTATGACATCATGCCACTGTCCCAAGGTCAAGGAAGAAAAAGAAATGGAATAAATATTAGGATGCAACCAGTTCAACAACTACGTTATTTCAGGCGAATCAGAAAAGTGGTGGGAAAGAAGCCCAATTGTAGGGGACTATGGAGTAAACAGGAGATACCACCACAAATTCTTTATAAAAAGATGAGAAAATTCAAAATAAATATCTGGGCTGGGTATGGTGGCTAATGCCTGTAATCCCAACACTTCGGGAGGCTGAGCTGGGTGGATCACCTGAGGTCAGGAGTTCAAGACCAGCCTGGCCAACATGGCAAAGCCCCATCTCTACTAAAAATATAAAAATCAGCCAGGTGCACTGGTACATGCCTGTAGTCCCAGCTACTTGGGAGGCTGAGGCAGGAGAATCACTTGAACTGGGAAGGCGGAGGTTGCAGTGAGCCACGATCCCACCATTGCACTCCAGCCTGGATGACAGACCAAGACTCTGTCTAAAAAAAAAAAAAATCCTTGGGAGGCCGAGACGGGCGGATCACGAGGTCAGGAGATCGAGACCATCCTGGCTAACACGGTGAAACCCCGTCTCTGCTAAAAAAATACAAAAAACTAGCCAGGTGCGGTGGCGGGCGCCTGTAGTCCCAACTACTCGGGAGGCTGAGGCAGGAGAATGGCGTGAACCCGGGAGGTGGAGCTTGCAGTGAGCTGAGATCCGGCCACTGCACTCCAGCCTGGGCGGCAGAGTCAGACTCTGTCTCAAAAAAAAAAAAAAAAAAAAATCCGAGAAACCAAAACAAATACATGATTTAAGTAGAGGTAGCAAACATAGCATACTTCATTTTTAATTGCAGTATGACTGACAAAAACTGTACACATTTAAAATGTACAAGTTTTGACATGTGTATAAGCCCATGAAACCATTACCATATTAAGGACAATGCATCCACCACCTCTAGAAGTTTCCTTGCCCCTATGTTATTTCTCTCTCCCACCATTCCTTGCCTCTGGAGGTATACTAATATGACAGCCTAAATGTGTCTGACACAGTACAGCTATTAAATTTATCCTTTCTCTTTTACCTTCACTGTGACTAACTGGGCTCAGACTCTTATTCTCCCTCCCCAGAATATGACAAAAGCCCTGGTCTCTAGTTTCGCACGTCTTGCTCCACCCGCGATCCGTAATCCAGCCTCTATACATCACTCCCCGTTTAGATTAAGGTCGAGGCAAAGATCCTCAACCTGACCTAATAGGCCCTTCAGGATGTATGTCCTGCCTAACTCCTAGATCCTTATTTCTTGCTATGCTCCTCAAAAACTAAAGTACATGCCAGGTACCAAATATGCTTTCCAATGTCTTTTCTTAAACTGCTTTTTTGGTTTGGAAAAAACAACCCTAAATCCTACCCAGCCCCAGGAAATCTCTACTCATCCTTCTAGAATCTACAGCAGTGGTTCCCAATTAAGGGCAATTCTGGCCCTCAGGGAATATCTGACAATGCCTAGAGACATTGTTTGCTACCATAAGTGGGCAAGGAGTTGCTACTGCTACATAGTGGGTAGAGGCTAGGGATGCTGCAAAACATCCTGCAACGCACAGGACAGTCACCACGACAAAGAATTATCCAGCCCCAAAGGGCAACACTGCAGAGGATGAGAAGCCTTGAACTAAATTAAAACTCAGCATTCCATTTTCTATGAAAGCTTTCCTGTGTTCCCTCCACATCAAGTCCTATGCTTGTTGACAGGCATACATTAACATCCAAAGTATATCTCTATTTCAGCATTTATCTCACTGCAGGAGAAGTTGTGATTTACATGTCTGCCTATTCCACTAATTATAATTGCTTCAAAAACACAGACCATCATTTTTATCTGCAGATCTCGAGTGTACAACAAAACAGCATGTTCACTGTTTTGTAATTTTAAATAACAGTTATATTTAACAATGAATGAACAAAAGAGAGATAGAAGCATTTATTCTCTTGGCTTTACCAAAAAAAATTCTTTAAAAATTACAGGCTGGGTGCGGTGGCTCACGCCTGTAATCCCAGCACTTTGGGAGGCTGAGGCAGGTGGATCACCTGAGGTCGGGAATTCAAGATCAGCCTGACCAACATGGAGAAACCCCGTCTCTACTAAAAATACAAAATTAGCCGGGGTGGTGGCGCATGCCTGTAATCCCAGCTACTCAGGAGGCTGAGGCAGGAGAATCGCTTGAACCCGGGAGGCGGAGGTTGTGGTGAGCCGAGATTGCGCCATTGCACTCCAGTCTGGGCAAAAAGAGCGAAACTCTGTCTCAAAAAAATAAATAAATAAAATAAAAATTACACAAATAATACACGTTTCATAGATAAGAAGAAGAAAAAAAACAAAATGAAAAGTAATTTTTAAACAGGCAGAAGCACCATCTAAAGTTAAAAGAGAGAAACCCCCAAAGTAAATTTGAGAATTTTGAAAAGCAGTGCCAGGATTTTTACAGTATAAATCCTGTTACGTGCTCTCTACTTACTTGAGAACAGCAATCTCTTGAACTGTTATAGCCCTTTTATCTTTGGTTCCCATGTAGGAGAATATATTTGGCTTGACTCTGGTAAGAGAGAAACAAGATCATCTGAAGTCACATACCATAATATCATAAGGACCCTAATTCTCATAATTCAAGTTTTAATATAAACATACTTAAAATCGTAACACAGTAAGAGAAGAATGAAGAGAAACTTTATTTTAACATGAATCCAGGGAGGCTAGGTGCAGGGGCTCATGTCTACAATCCCAGCACTTTTTGAGAGGCCAAAGCGGGTGGATCACCCGAGGTTAAGAGTTCAAAACCAGCCTGACCAATATGGTGAAACCCCATCTCTACTAAAAATACAAAAATTAGCTGGGTGTGGTGGTGTGCACCTGTAGTCCCAGCTACTCGGGAGGCTGAGACAGGGGAATTGCTTGAACTCAGGAGGCTGAGGTTACAGTGAGCCGAGATCACACTGCTGCACTCTGGCCTGGGCCACAGAGTGAGACTCCATCTCAAAAAAAGAAAAAAAAAATCTATGAAAACAACATAAATTCATATGCAAGCTAGAAAAGTAAATGATAGCCAGGTGTGGTGGCATGCACCTACAGTCCCAGTTACTGGGGAGGCCTGAGGGGGGAGGACTGTCTGCACTCAGAGTTCAAGGCTGCCGTACACTATGATGATGCCTGTGAACAGCCACTGCACACTACACACCTGCCTGGGTGACATACTGAGACCTGGTCTCTTTAAAAAAAAAAAAAGTAAATGATGGCCAATTTTTTTTTTTTTTTTTTTTTGAGACAGTCTCTCTCTGTCACTCAGGCTGGAGTGCAGGGGCACAAATCTCGGCTCCCTGCAACCTCTGCCTCCCAGGTTCAAGCAATTCTGCCTCAGCCTCCCAAGTAGCTGGGACTACAGGTATAACTGCATCTGGCTAATTTTTTGTATTTTTAATAGAGACGGGGTTTCACCATGTTGGCCAGGCTGGTCTTGAACGCCTGACCTCACGTGATCCACCCGCCTCGGCCTCCCAAAGTGCTGGGATTACAGGGGTGAGCCACCGCACCCAGTCAATAATTCCTTTCTTAGTAGTGTAAACATTTGTAGCTATTAGTAAATAACTGATGCTGTTCAAAGATTTGGCTAGCCAGCAACAAAAAAGGCCACAACGCACTTCCTACCCATCACCTGCAATTCATTACATAAGGCAGTGAAAACAAAGAAAAATGCATTCCAGAGGTATAATGTACCACTATGAAAATTCATCTTCAATTTTTAAAAAGTGACTGTGTGAATTTTCCTAAAATGCTGCTATTGCTTTGTATTAAAAAACGAAAAAAGCCAAATGAAATGCTAAAGCTGGGATCTGAATAGTTTTGATATGAAGATGTAAGTAACCTAGTTAACTAAGAAGTATTTTATAAACTTAACCGTTCCATATGAGAAGGAAAGTCAGGAAGCATTTCTTAAACCCTGAGCAATCCTCAACTCCCGACCTCGGAGGAACTCCCTCCCCACCTATCTATTCCTGTCAGGAAGAGTCTGTTCTCTTTGGCTCAGGTACAGGTGTAGTATCACAGACTCTCTCCCAGAGAGTTAATAAATACAGCACAATAAATGTTACTTAATTGGGCACTGTGTATTATGGGCTGAACTGTGTCTCCCCCAAAATTAGTATGTTGAAGCTCTGACCCCGCCCAGGACCTCAGAATGTGACTGTATTTGGAGATAGGGCCTTCAAAGAGGTGATTCAGTTAAAATGAGGCCGTTTAGGGTGGGCCCTAATCCAATCTGACCAGTGTCCTCATAAGAGGAAATGTGGACCCACAGAGATACCAGGGTGTGCATGCACAGGGAAAATGCCACATGAGGACACAGTGAGAAGGCAGCCATCTGTGAGCCAAGGAGAGAGGCTTCCGGAAAAAAAAAACAAACTTGCCGACACCTTGAGCTTGGGACTGCTAGCCTTGAGAAGCATATGAAAATTAATTTCTGGGCCGGGCGCGGTGGCTCACGCCTGTAATCCCAGCACTTTGGAAGGCCGAGGCGGGCGGATCACAAGGTCAGGAGATCGAGACCATGGTGAAACCCCGTCTCTACTAAAAATAGAAAAAAATTAGCCGGGCGCAGTGGCGGGCGCCTGTAGTCCCAGCTACTCGGGAGGCTGAGGCCGGAGAATGGCGTGAACCCGGGAGGCGGAGCTTGCAGTGAGCCGAGATTGCGCCACTGCACTCCAGCCTGGGTGACAGAGCGAGACTCCGTCTCAAAAAAAAAAAAAAAAAAAAAAGAAAATTAATTTCTGTTAAGCCACCTGGTCTGTGGTATTTTGTTATAGAAGTCCTAGCAAACTAATACACTGTGTTACCATATTTAAAATGAGTTATATATATATTGGAGACCAAATTTCCACAGCATACAGACTTGCTGTGGTGTGTAGCCACTTCCATTTTTAAGAAAAGCTTTGGCACCTTGCCGATCCCCAGAGATCCAGTCTCTGCTATATTTACCTTCCTGTGAGAAAATCAGACCGGTCTCAGGTTTAGTCAGTCTCCAGGAATTGAGAGCTACCAGTCTGGCAAAACCAACCTCTGCAACCACGTCAAAGATAAAGTATAGGCTTTCAAAAGAGAAAGTTAATTTTTATATTTTCAGCCACATGGATTGGTAACTCTCAACTGCATGCGAATCATTTACTTATGGAATTTTCATCTTGAATTATTAGCACTATGCATGTGGGGGTCAAAAAAATTAATTCATCCATTGCCTAAGAAAACTATCCTCACGGCCTGGCACAGTGGCTCATGCCTGGAGGAAACAAGGCACCTCCTATCCGTGATCGGTGGTTTTATTTATTTATTTATTTTTTTGAGACGGAGTCTTGCTCTGTTGCCAGGCTGGAGTGCAATGGTACGATCTCGGCTCACTGCAACCTGCCTCCTAGATTCAAGCAATTCTCCTGCCTCAGCCTCCTGAGCAGCTGGGACTACAGGCGCACACCACCACGCCCAGCTATTTTTTGCATTTTTAGTAGAGACGGGGTTTCACCATGTTGGCCAGGATAGTCTCTATCTCTTGACCTCATGATCTGCCGCCTTGGCCTCCCAAAGTGCTGGAATTACAGCCGTGAGCCACACTGTGCCAGGCCAATCGGTGATTCTTTGGGAGGCTGAAGTGTGAGGACTGCTTGAGCACAGCAGTTCAAGACCAGCCTGGGCAATATAGTGAGACTCTGTTTTTAAAACCTAATAAAATTAGCCTGGCATTGTGGCATATGCCTGTAATCCTAGCTACTCGGGAGGGTAAGGTGGGAGGAATGCCTGAGCCCAGGAAGTCAAGGCTGCAGTGAGCCATGGTCATACCATCATTCACTCCAGTCTGAGTGATAGAGTGAGACTGTCTAAAAAAAAAAAGAAAGAAAAACTATCATTGGGAGGAGCGTTTGCTTCCGTGCTCCTCCTGCTCCTTTTTCCATTAGCATGGAAAAAGGAATATACATTTCTGTTGCTTTGATTTTGTATAGGCACAACAACAGTAACTCACCTTAAGTATCTGGAGAGTACATTAATAGCATCCATGGTATCTTTGTTTTCCTTGTATAGCACAAAGTGGCAGTAACTTCCCCTAGATTTTGGCCAAGAATGTTTTCTTGGATCTTGAAAGCAAAAAAATTAACGTTATATACACCATAGTAAAAGTTATGTGTAAGAGCTCATTTTTCGCTATAGAACCTTTGAGTGGGAAATCAGTTCTAGTCTGATAAAGAAATATAGGTTAAGTGGTTATAGCTGTGTGGACTAGAGGTATTACATTTCCTATAATTGGACACTTAATATTATCTATCCATATTAAAAATAAAAAGCTAAAATGTGGCTGGGCACGGTGGCTCACATCTGTAATCTCAGGACTTTGGGAGGCCAAGGCAGACAGATGGCTTGAGCTCAGGAGTTCAAGACTGGCCTGGGCAACATGGCAAGACCCATCTCCACTAAAAATAGCCAGGCATGGTGATGCACACCTGTGGTCCCAACTACTCAGATGGCTGAGGTGGGAGGATCACTTGAACCCGGCGGGTGGCGGCTGCAGTGAACCGAGATCATGCTACGGCCCTCCAGCCTGGGTGATACAGCAAGACCCTGTCTCAAAAAATAAATAAAAGAAAAATATTTTAAATTAAAAAACAGAACATAAAAAAATTAAGCCAGGTTAAATGCTAACTTCTGAGCAGCTAGTGTTACTTCAGCTGTTCAATCCTGTGTTAAAAAATCTAAGATTTAGGCCGAGTGCGGTGGTTCATGCCTGTAATCCCAGCACTTCAGGAGGCTGAGACAGGCAGATCACCTGAGATCAGGAGTTTGAAACCAGCTCAGCCAACATGGTAAAACCCCGTCTCTACTAAAAATACAAAAATTAGCTGGGCGTTGTGGCGGGTGCCTGTAATCTCAGCTACTTTGGAGGCTGAAGCAAAAGAACTGCTTGAACCTGGGAGGCGGAGGTTACAGTGAGCCAAGATCATGCCATTGCACTCCAGCCTGGGCAACAAGAGCGAGACTCCGTCTCAAAAACAAAAAAAAAAAGTATGCATGTATATATATACATATATACACACACATATATAGACACACATACATATATATGATTTAGATTTAAGCTGCTCAAAGTGTGTATATTTTTATTTAAGTACTTTGGGAAAAATATGTAAGCCCAAACTGCACTTTACAGACACTGTACAATAACATTCATGAGTCTTTTGTGGCATAGAGCTGCAGTTGTTACTTAAACAATACATCTAGTTCATCTGATTACTGTAACTCCACGAAAGAAAAGCTGAAAAAATGTTTCATACAACAATTCCTAGAAAGAGTCCTCTTCTTTTAAAAACAATCCTTTCTCATGAACTCATGAATCCTTTATCTTCAGAGGCTTAAGATACTGCTGGTACTGAAGTTGGTACTTTCGATACCTGGCTTTGTCAAGGCAAAAGCACTGTTTGGTAAGTTAGTGATTTAAGCTACAATGAAAAGAACAAAAGAATCCATAAACCATTTCAGAAAACTGCCATAGCATGTATGCCTAGTGAATCACCCTTCCTTCTTGATAAATATGTGAGTTTTTTCTGTCTTGGACAGAAAAGTATTACAAGTATTTCTTTAGTTCTTGGTGTGAATTCCTCACAAGTTCTTCAGAAAACTGTTGAGTAGGAATATCATTTTCGGTTTTCCTTCCAGCTCATTATCAGTTAAGCAAAGTTGTCTATACTTAGTACTTGTGACAAAATCTTTGGCATTTCACTTTATCTACATGAAACGCCAAATGCTCTTACCTGCTGCAGTTCTGACCTCTGTCCAAATGCACAGCATAAAGAGCACAAAAGAGCAATGTTTAATTGATAATATTAAAGTGCTTTAGAGGTGAACATGCAAATGATCGCATGATAAGTTTACACTGAGGACTTCTACAGCACCCGGTAGTTATACGGTGGGTTAACAGCGATTTAGACATTAACAATGGAATGTTTTAGAGGCAAACAGTGAACAAGTAGAAAACTCTCCTACAGGTACAGCCTCCTTGTCTCAATCCCTTCACAATGGGCATGTTAGTTCATCCTCAGAGCTGCACTGTCTGTACCCATGGCCTGAAGCAAAAGGTTTAAGGATAGTAAATGCTTCCCCAAAAAGAGATTTGTTTTCTTAAATATGGAAGGACATGTACCAAAATGCTATTTGTATCTTTTCTTTTGATAGTGAGACTACAAGTAATTATTGCTTTGCTTTGTACTTTTCCGGGTTTCATGAATTTTTTGCATTGAATTATAAAGGCTTTTAAATTTGAAAAATGTTAAATATTATAGAAAACAGCTAAGTTCTTTACAGATTAAAAAAGATTTAAGAGATGACTTAAGAGGCTTATCAATGAGTGCAATGTTCTGACCTTGTTTTTAACATTCTTTGAACAAGCCATCTGTATATAAGACAGACATTTTTGAGATACAGCAAAACCAAATATGCAATAGGTATGTGATAGGAAGAAATTATTGTTGATGTTTTTGGATGTGTTAATAGTTTGGGGTTTCAGTCCTCATCTGGCAAATACATACTTAAATATTTATGAGTGAAAAGCCATGCTATGTAGAATTTCCTTTAAAATGCTCCAGCAAGAAAAAAAAGTAGGAAGAATAGATCAATAAAACAACAGAATGTTGATAATCTTTAAGATGGTTTATGGGTACATAGGTTCCATATATTATTTCCTCTATTTGTCTGCAAGTTTGAAAATGTCCATAATAAAAACTTTAAAAACACTTGTGATAAAAGCTGAGGAAGTGTAGCTACATTTTTCTCAACTACCTCTTCAGAGTATTCATAATAAGTATAATGGCAAGAAATAAATGAAGCCACAAGACTCAAAAACTAAATGCTGCTATACCTTAAGAGAAACCATGACAACAGAGTATGAGTTTTGGCTCACAAGCATGCATCTTCTATTTAGCAAATCCAAGCACTGAGCATGCATACAATTATCTCCTTTGCAAACAACAGATACAAGTATGTATTCTTTTTCTAAGTGCACTCAATATAAAAAATAGTTAAGTATATGCATTGATTAACTGGAAATATTTTAAATAACAGAAAAATCAATGAGTCTCCATTTATTTTGGGCAATTTGTGTGACTTTATAAAATTCCACCCCCTAAGAATGCTAAGCAGCATATACTTAGCTTTATGAGTGAATTTAAAATAACTTGCAGACATTTTTGAGACACTGATTTATACTGCAAATGCACAGAATTCCCAAGCTGGGTAATATGATTCCTATTTGAAGAAGGCTGCTTCCAGCTTCTGAGGGCCTGACAAGGCAGTCCCAGTCTAGCAGAAATGGAAACCAGATAAAAGGGAAACCAAGTTCAGGAAGTTTCATTTATTGAGCACGGAGATCTCCATGAATAAGGAAGGAAAAATGTTTCTAGCTGAGAAAGATGAAAAGATGGGGTAGCATGCAGAACATTCTTTCCTTCTTATTCAAGGTCATTCCCACCATCGCACCCCTGTACACCAACCTTCAGTTTTTTCAGGGATTCTACTCCACCCATTACCTTTAGTTTGTTATTCTCCTCCCTGAATTTTCACCTTCCCTCTCCGTTGTCTCTTTCTTTTTTGAAAACATACATTTTTCTTTTTATACAGATAAGGTTTTGGCCAGACTGGTCTGGAACTCCAGGCCTCAAGTGATCTGCCCGCCTCGGCCTCCCAAAGTGCTGGGATTATAGGCGTGAGCCACTGCGCCCGGCCCTCCATTGTCTCCCTTGCATATATAAATAACTCACAGCTCTTCCATCTTAAAAGCCTAACCCATGTTCCTCTCTCCTTAATCATGTTCCCTTCTTCTCCTCTTTGCAGGTTATTCAAAAAAGCAGTCTGTATAAACTACCTTCCATCTCGACCTACTGTGTAAACTGGTTTCCAACCTCATCATTCCACTAGAATGCTCTGCTGAAAAAACACCAACAACTTCCATGTTGCTAAACTGATAGACAGGCTTCAGAGTAATTATCTTGCTGGATCTACCTGTAGCATTTTCCATTGCTACAGGAATGGAAGCAATGGTAGTCCACTGACCACTCTGATTATTGCGATTCCCTATTCCTGTGGATTCCATAATACCAGTCTTTCCCAGAGAGCTTCTTTGTACCTGTCTGGCTCTTCCTTCTGAGTCTCTATGGATTCCTACACACAGGGATCCCTCCTGGGGACAATTCAATTCAGAAAGTATAGAGAACCTATACATATCACATGGCTGAATTTTCTTTTTTTACATAAAGTCTTTAACAATTATGTTCTTAGAGGCATTTGGAATGTATACTATCTGTCTCAAAATATAAATTATCAGTAATGTTATAATAGTTTAGATTATAACATTTAGATAGTATTTTCAAAAAAAGACCATATATACACTTTGGTAGGTAAAGCAATGTGCCCTATGAGACTGGCTGAACACATAAAATAATGTCTGAGTTTAAATAGTTGGTAATTTGTGGTGTTTGGGCACCATGATTTAGAATCTACCACATCTATGTTTTAGGATGCACAGTTCTATCTGAGAAAAGTTCAGGTTAAGAATATTGTGGGCCGGGCGCAGTGGCTCAAGCCTGTAATCCCAGCACTTTGGGAGGCCGAGACGGGCGGATCACGAGGTCAGGAGATCGAGACCATCCTGGCTAACACAGTGAAACCCCGTCTCTACTAAAAAATACAAAAAACTAGCCGGGCGAGGTGGCGGGCGCCTGTAGTCCCAGCTACTCGGGAGGCTGAGGCAGGAGAATGGCGTAAACCCGGGAGGCGGAGCTTGCAGTGAGCCGAGATCGCGCCACTGCACTCCAGCCTGGGTGACAGAGCCAGACTCCGTCTCAAAAAAAAAAAAAAAAAAAAAAAAAAAAAAAGAATATTGTGAATCTGCTAGATAATGTATAACCCACCAATAACAATTTATATCAGGATCTGGTAGTAATACAGCTAAAAAAAAATTGTAAATTACAAAGCTTTGTAATGATACTTTAAAAGCTAAATCATTCAAATGCTAGGCAAGACGGCTCAGGAGGCCAAGCTGTCACTGGTAGAGGGCCATGAACAATAATCTCTGGATACCAGCTCTTCTTCCTTTCCTAGGGGTGTTCACTTTAGGCCACTCTCAGCTTGGGAAGAGTGGGGTCTGTAAAAGATGAATGCAGGCCAGGGGTGGCCTTCCATGAGGAGGTGGGAGAGAACAGCTCAGATGGCAGAGATTTAGTCCATCTTTGAATAAATGCCACAACACCACAAGCTCAAGAAGTGTGGTTCTCTCTACAAGTGGGGTTGATCCAATCTGACTTCCTTCTTGCTTCTTTTTAAAGTGAGAAATTCCTATCTTACTGAAGGTGCCCAAAGGAAAATGGGGAAGGGTGGTTCACATGACACAGCTCTACAGCTCAGCACTTCACTTGTAGAATCTTAAGGAAACTTTGTAACAACAAAAAATGAAAGGTAGGTGTGGCATAAGCAGAGAAAACGTGGATAAAAACACCACATGAGAGACCTGGCACCGTGTTTAATGAAGGGGATGGGTAGAAAGACTGTAATGGCTGCTTCGGTCTGAAAATGTCCTCCCATCCTCTCACAAAACCTAGCATCCTAAGAAATGATTATTACTTCCAAAAAGCCACCTGTCAAAAAAAACAGTTTTTGCTTTTTCCAATCTGCTTCCTCACGACCACACCAAGCAGAATAAGACCTTGCCTTGTCTTCCTGCCTTCATAATGGGCAGCACTGCTGACCAACGTGGGCTGTTTCTTGACAAAAAGTAACTCCCTGGCAGCCTTCCCAACTGGGTTCCCTGACAGAATTAGGACCAAGTGCCCCAAGGCATCGCTGTCTGTAGCAAGTCACCTCTCCTCTCCATCTAGAGTAATTACTACCTATACACTATCCTTGGGAGAACTGAACCAACAGTGGCTCAAACCACTTTCCACTGGGCGTACTCCTCTTTGAACAACCTTGGCTGAGAAAAGGCTGCTCCAGTGATATTTTACACCATGACCTAGACATTAAAGAAACATACAGCAACCACATCATTGTTTGTGAAGCAAAAAGTAATTGACAACTCATGCCCCAAGCAGTTCCAGGACATATCATCTGGCTTTTCTTTTCAGTGTTCACCGAAAACTGGCCTCTGATCCCCACCTCTTCCTCCGGAACTGCTTAGGTATCTCATTCTATAGCACTATCCAGACTTGCTGACTTGACTAGATTATTTCTTCAGGCACAGCTAAGCTTTTCTCCTGTTCTCTTTTTTGTTACACCCTCTCATTTCACTAGAAACATGGTTATAAGCAATTAAGGCTTCATCCATCACAGTATTAACTGTTGAATTAACCTAAAAGAATACTGACAGAGCCCTAATAAACAAACAGGTTTTTGTCATATGGTCTTAGAATTTTGCCCCAACATATATATCTGGGAATAACTGTTCATTAATACAGGTCACCACTGGTAGGAGAGGAGGGTAAGGAAGTAACTTTTTCTTGTTGTAATTTTCATTTAAATTTTATCTGTCAATTTGGTAGGTAAAAGAAAAAAATTACCTAATTTTCCTGAAAGGTTATATGCAAATAGAAACTTTTGTGGCTGTAGAAAACACAGATATTTATCAGAACATAAATATCGGTCACTCATTGGGAATATGCCCATTTCAAATGAATGACAGACGACAAAAGATGGGCTGAGACAAAAGGGTGTCTTTCCATATATTCTGTATTTTTTATGTGTGACTGAAGAAGATACAGTTGGAAAGCAAAAGCTCTTTCAATATAGGGGCCTGGCAAAAAATAAGCCTCTTTCAATATAGGGGCCTTGGCTGGGCGCGGTGGCTCACGCATGTAATCCTAGCACTTCGGGAGGCCAAGGTAGGCAGATCACGAGGTCAGGAGATTGAGACCATCCTGGCTAACACAGTGAAATCCCGTCTCTACTAAAACTACAAAAAAATTTGCCAGGTGTGGTGGTGGGTGTCTGTAGTCCCAGCTACTAGGGAGGCTGAGGCAGGAGAATGGCGTGAGCCCGGGAGGTGGAGGTTGCAGTGAGCTGAGATGGTGTCACTGCACTCCAGCCTGGGGGACAGAGGGAGATTCTGTCTCCAAAAAAAAAAACACAAATATATAGGGGCCTCGCAAAAAATGTGCCACTGGGATAGGTGACAAGCATTTTTTGTTCATCTGAAAGCTTTCTTTCCTCCATGAAGAACACAGAATGAGCAATAATGCTTCTATTTTCTTCTTGAATTGCCACTCAGTATGCTCTGCTCTTCAGGGAACATATCAAATTCCTAAGACTCTCAGGCACTACTATAATTTCAGCAAATCTTTACTCACATAGAAGACCTAATGCCCCTTGCCAGGCAGGCTGCTGGGCTGCACTGGCATCTGAAGTGACAATACTCACCCTCTCTGAAGGAGGGACATGATCAATATTGTTCTCTGAGCAGCACTACAGTAGCCCTTGAACATGAACAGGCAAGGCTAACGAGGAGCCGGGCCTGCCGCTCACGGCTGCCTGGCAGAAGAAGCCGCCCATAGACACCTACTTGCCAAAGCCTTTTTCCCAGCTGCGTGGTAGGCTACAATGTATTTCTTCCCCTCCCTATCCTCTGTTTTTGTCTCTAATCCTGGAAACAGAGATTTGATAGCCTGATGGATGACGGTTCTTTTCTCTTTGGTGTCCTCGATAACCTATTAAAAAAACAGATAGCAACACCACTAAGTTAACAAACATTAAATAGGGAAGTAATACAGTGAATTAGTAAAAACGCTGCTCACCTTATTAACTACTCAAAATAACAAAAGTGCCTGCGTACAATTTCAAAAATCTTTTATTTTTATTTTTTGACAGAGTCTTGCTCTGTCGCTCAAGCTGGAGTGCAGTGGAGTGATCTCAGCTCACAGCAACCTCCGCCTCCTGGGTTCAAGGGATTCTCCTGCCTCAGCCTCCTGAGTAGCTGGGATTACAGGCATGTGACACCATGCCTGGCTAGTTTTTGTACTTTTAGTAGAGATGGGGTTTCACCATGTTGGCCAGGCCGATCTCAAACTCCTGGCCTCAGGTGATCCATCTGTCTCGGCCTTCCAAAGTGCTGAGATTACAGGCGTGAGCCACCATGCCCAGTCTCAGAAATATTTCAGAGCTTCCCAATATTGCAAATCCTGGGAGCCTGTTGATGGAGCACATCCATCTGCCAGACACTGTACAAAGTACTTCGGTCATCATTTTATTTAACCTTTGTAATCTCTCCATCATAACACCATTATATCTATTTAGAAGTGAGGAATTGTGTCTACGGCTATATAGCTGGAAGGTGGTAGAGCTGGATTTGAAATCCAGGCTGTCAAACCCAGGAGCCACCAACCCAGATGCTCTCTCTCAGGGTCTCTGCTGGACAGACACCTTAGGCTCCTACGTGAAAATGCAGGCAAAACTAGGCCTTTTGGTATGTCAGAAGCTCAGTCCTTAGAACAATCCAACCTACAGCTGCTTCCTATTGAATTCTATTCTAAATTATTTTATAATGAAGTTCTAGCACATGGGTTCACAGTAAAATCAACATGATATAAACGCACTAGTTACATGATATTTTCAGTTTGTGAGTGCATCTCATACTGAGACATTTTCCCTCTTTACTAAACATAACCATAAATGTGTATATATATGCCTATTTTAAGAATCGAAAAAAAATTCACAAAGTAAGATTGATACTTACTATTTGCAATGCACAAATATTTTCTATTTTATTGTTATTATAATATATATTTTTTGAGACAGGGTCTGGCTCTGTCACCCAGGCTGGAGTGCAGTGATGCGACCTTGGCTCACTGCAACCTCTGCCTCTCAGGCTCAAGCCATCCTCCTATCTCAGCCTCTCCAGTAGCTGGAACTACAGGCATGTGCCTCCATGCCCAGCTAATTTTTTTTTTTGAGAAGGAGTGTGGCTCTGTCGCCCAGGCTGGAGTGCAGTGGCCGGATCTCGGCTGCCTCCGGGGTTCATGCCATTCTCCTGCCTCAGCCTCCCGAGTAGCTGGGACTACAGGCACCCGCCACCTTGCCTGGCTAGTTTTTTTGTATTTTTTAGTAGAGACGGGGTTTCATCGTGTTAGCCAGGATGGTCTTGATCTCCTGACCTCGTGATCCGCCCGTCTTGGCATCCCAAAGTGCTGGGATTACAGGCTTGAGCCACCACGCCCGGCCCCAGCTAATTTTTTTATGTTTTGTATAGATGGCGTTTTCGCCATGTTGCCCAGGCTGGTCTCGATCTCCCAAATTCAAGCGATCTGCCCACCTCAGCTTCCCAAAGTGCCGGAATTCCACGCCTGAGCCACTGTGCCCAGCCCTTATTTTATTTCATTTTTTAAAAATGCTGGTTGAGATCCACTACTAAACTGATTTCATGACCCATTAATGGGTTGTAACCTGCAAGCTGAAAACATCAAGATACACTGCAACTGCTACTAGCTAAACTTGACGAAACTTTTTTTTTTTTTTGAGACGGAGTTTCGCTCTTGTTACCCAGTCTGGAGTGCAATGGCACAATCTTGGCTCACTGAAACCTCCACCTCCTGGGTTCAAGTGATTCTCCTGCCTCAGCTTCCTGAGTAGCTGGGATTACAGGCACATGCCACCACGCCCGGATAATTTTTTGTATTTTTAGTAGAGATGGGGTCTCTCCATGTTGGTCAGGCTGATCTCGAACTCCTGACCTTAGGTGATACACCTGCCTCGGCCTCCCAAAGTGTTGGGATTACAGGTGTGAGCCACCGCGCCCAGCAACTTGATGATACTTCAAGAAAATAAAAAATGAAAAAAACCCACCGAACTACATTACAATTACAGGTAAATGACTTCTTCAGAGCAAAAAGTGAGTCTAGATCTGAAATTACTGATAGCAAGGAGAATGATAGTTTGTGTATATGAATACATGTTTAGACCTCAAAAACTCAGAAAGTCCTTCATCTTCATTTTACAAATGAGGAAACTTGCCCATAGTTTATGCCTTTTAAACATAAAGACTTTCAGTAGATGGGAAAACCTCAGTTTTTAAGACAATAGTAAATATTACCACATGTATACAAAAATACATATTATAAGCCTAAGATAAACCTCTGCATTGTTCAAGCAAAGGAAACCTGGACCATCCTTCTGGATTGCTCTAGAAATCTGCCAGAAATTTTCTTCTTGGCATTGCTAAAGGTTTTGTCTAAAGATTTTGTCAGTAATTGAAGATTTCTAACATTGCAATACCACACACTTTTGGAAAGCTCAGGTGGGAAAGGAGACAAGGGGCAGATAATGAATTCTGAAAAGTTGTAGTACACTTACTAAGTAGAAGTGATGGGAGGGGAAATTTCAGACAACCAAAAACCCCGTAACATTAAAATGTAGTACAAAATTAATTTAACATAATTTTTTTTTTTTTTTGATATGGAGTCTCGCTCTGTCGTCCAGGCTGGAGTGCAGCGGTATGATCTCTGCTCACTGCAACCTCTGTCTCCTAGGTTCAAATGATTCTCTTGCCTCACCCTCCCAAGTAGCTGGGACTACAGACCCGCGCTACCATGCCCAGCAATTTTTTTGTATTTTTAGTAGAGATGGGGTTTTGCCATGTTGGCCAGGTTGGTCTCAAACTCCGGACCTCAAGTGACCCACCCACCTTGGCCTCCCAAAGTGCTGGGATTACAAGTGTGAGTCACCGTGCCCAGCGAACAAAAGTTTTAACAACAACATTTACTATTCTGTTTAGTAGCTGAGCTCTTCTTTTCTTCAAACAGCAGAATCGACCCAGGATGGGCAAATAAATGCTCCCCTACTTCCTTTCCCCATTTTTTCCCCTTCCCAGAGTCCCAACTGAGACCAAGAAGCTGTTGAAGCCAGAATCTGACCTGGGTGACACACCTGACAGGCAGCAAATGGTGGTCCTGTTACAAGAGACATGGTACAATTGTTACTCTGTGATTCTAAACAACACATGTTGTTGTTAATTTGTGGTCCCTAAATTTTTTTTCAGAGATGGTGTTTCACTATGTTGTCCAGGCTAGTATTCAATTCCTGGGCTCAAATAAACCTCTGGCTCCAGCCTTCAGAGTAGCTAGGACTTCGGAGTAGCATGTAACACTGTACCCAAATAAAAATGTTTTTAAACAAAAATGTAACTTTTGGGGGGCTACAGTTTATCTGGGATACTAGTTATTTGCCCCAATAAAAAAAGTTTTTAGTGTAATACCCTTTAGATCCAATAGAGCAAAGTCACCCTTTGTTAACCATTGTAATTTTTTCCATAAACACTTAACATCCACCCAAAAAGCAACTAAAATCCTAAAAAATTTTTCATATATTTTTGCATTATTTACCTCGATGGCAACACTGGTTTCCTTATTTTTGAAGAGCTGGAGCTCTTCCAATCGCTGCTTTTCTTCAGCTGTCAAAACTGTAAATATGTCTTCTGAAGGGTCCTTTAAAAGAACCATGAGAACTCACAATGAATCATACACAGAATTCAAGTTTAGTAAAGCTCTAAATTTCTAAATCTCTAGGAAGTGCTATTTTTATACAGTAGGTGACATTTGCTAAAGAGCTACTTCTACCTCCTCATCCACTGGAATGGACAAGTCATTCAAATGGCTGATCCGTCCATCTTTTCCTATTTCATGAACAACGAAGTCGGAGTATCTGATGAAAAGAAAACATGAACTTTCAGATAATTAACATCCTGTTTTCCATTAATTTTAGGATAAACTTGATCAACGGTAAGCCTTACTACTGTGCAAAACAAGGAATTAAAAAAAAACTTCAGCCGGGCGCGGTGGCTCAAGCTTGTAATCCCAGCACTTTGGGAGGCTGAGACGGGCGGATCACGAGGTCAGGAGATCGAGACCATCCTGGCTAACACAGTGAAACCCCATCTCTACTAAAAATACAAAAAACTAGCCGCGAGGTGGCGGGCGCCTGTAGTCCCAGCTACTCGGGAGGCTGAGGCAGGAGAATGGCGTAAACCCGGGAGGCGGAGCTTGCAGTGAGCTGAGATCTGGCCACTGCACTCCAGCCTGGGCAACAGAGCGACACTCCTTCTCAAAAAAAAAAAAAAAAAAAAAATTCAGTGCAAAATCACATGGAGTTATTTTTTCTGGGGTGTGTTTTGTTTGTTTTGAGATGGAGTCTTGCTCTGTTGCCCAAACTGGAGTGCAGTGGCTCGATCTCTGCTCATTGCAACCTCTGTGTCCTGGGTTCAAGTGATTCTCCTGCCTCAGCCTACCGACTAGCTGGGATTACTGGTACGTGCCACTACGCCCAGCTAATTTCTATATTTTTAGTAGAAATGGGGTTTCACCATTTTGGCCAGTCTGGTCTCAAATTCCTGACCTCAACTGATCCTTCCGCCTTGGCCTCCCAAAGTGCTGGGATTATAGGCATGAATCACCACACCTGGCCTTTTTTGGTTTCTTAATGAATGCCGAACCATACCTTGGCTTAAGTTTTATACGAGAACTTAAAGAAAAGACCCTCTTAGCTTCTAGAATATTCTTCCAGAGAAATGCAAAAACAAAAGCTTATTAACATTACCCTATGACTATTCAGAGAGTCCACACTACATTAAACTACAAAATATGGTGTATGGTTAATTCAATCAGAACCCAGTAAGTCTATCATGAACTAGCCTGAAGCTTACCTTTATGTTAAATATTTTATATGCATTATTCAAAATCCTCAACAACCCCAATGTGGCAATATGATCCATTTTTAAATTTTATTTTATTTTATTTATTTATTTTTATTTATTGATTTTTTAGATGGATTCTCGCTCTGTCGCCCAGGCTGGAGGGCAGTGGCGTGATCTTGGCTCACTGCAAGCTCTGCCTCCAGGGTTCATGCCATTCTCCTGCCTCAGCCTCCCGAGTAGCTGGGACTGCAGGCGCCTACCACCACGCTCGGCTAATTTTTTGTATTTTTAGTAGAGATAGGGTTTCACTGTGTTAGCCAGGATGGTCTCGATCTCCTGACCTAGTGATCCACCTGCTCAGCCTCCCAAAGTGCTGGGATTACAGGCGTGAGCCACTGCGCCTGGCCCTATTTTATTTTATTTTATTTTTTTGAGACAGTCTTGCTTTGTTGCCCAGGCTGGAGTGCAGTGACTCAATTCAGCTCACTGCAACCTCCGCCTCCCGGGTTCAAGTGATTCTCCTGCCTCAGCCTACCAACTAGCTGGAGTTACAGGCGCGTGCCATCATGCCAGGCCAATTTTTGTACTATTAGTAAAGACGGGGTTTCACCATGTTGGCCAGGCTGGTCTTGAACTCCTGACCTCAAGTGATCTGCCTGCCTCGGCCTCCCAAAGTGCTGGGCTTACAGGTGTTAGCCACCGTGCCTGGCCTGATCTATTTTTTAAATGAGGATGCTGAGGTTCAGAGAGGCTAAGTAACTATTAAGTAGCGAACTTCACACTGGGATCCACCTGGCCCCAAAGACTACCTTCTTCTATCATAGTTGTGGCACACTCAAATGAAAAAAGAGTTTAAGATTATAAAACAAACTCAGGAGGCCGGGCGCGGTGGCTCAAGCCTGTAATCCCAGCACTTTGGGAGGCCGAGACGGGCGGATCACGAGGTCAGGAGATCGAGACCATCCTGGCTAACACGGTGAAACCCCGTCTCTACTAAAAAATACAAAAAAAAAAAAAAACTAGCCGGGCGAAGTGGCGGGCGCCTGTAGTCCCAGCTACTCGGGAGGCTGAGGCAGGAGAATGGCGTGAACCCGGGAGGCGGAGCTTGCAGTGAGCTGAGATCCGGCCACTGCACTCCAGCCTGGGTGACAGAGCAAGACTCTGTCTCAAAAAAAAAAAAAAAAAAAAAAAAAAAAAAAAAAAAAACTCAGGAGAAAACCTGAAACCATTTAATGAATTTATTTATCTACTTATATATTTTTTGAGATGGAGTCTTGCTCTGTTGCCCAGGCTGGAACACAGTGATATGATCTCAGCTCACTGCAACCTCCACCTCCCACCTCCAAGCAATTCTCTCGCCTCAGCCTCCCGAGTAGCTTGGACCACAGGTGCCCATCACCACGCCCGGCTAATTTTCATATTTTTAGTATAGATGTGGTTTCACCACGTTGACCAGGCTGGTCTCAAACTCTTGACCTCAAGTGATCCACCCGCCTTGGCCTCCCAAATGCTGGGATAACAGGCGTGACCCACTGCGCCTTCATGAATGAATTTATTTGAAGCATGATTGTATCACTGCATGCCAGCCTGGGTGACAGAGTGAGACCCTCTCTCAAAAAAAGGGAAAAAATTAATTAATTAAAATTTTAAAATCCAAGGCTATTTATTCAGGTAGGTTTCCTTCATCCTATCCATTCCTTTTGACCAGCAGTATAAACAATCCTTGGAGACAGAAAGCTAAGAGGAAGAATATAAAGTTAATTTCTTTCTAAAGAAATCTAATACAATCAAAATAACTTTATATATAAACTAAATGTACCTTTCTTTTAAGATTCCTGAGAACCCTTGATGAGAACTCACAAACTTGGTGATGCCTACGTCAGCTTCAGTGAGTCCATGCTTCATCATGTCTGCAAAACTCTCTGATTCCTCCTCCTCCAACTCCTCTGAAAGTCCATCTTCCTCCTCCTCTTCCTCGTCTTCCAACTGAGCCTCAGAATTCTTTCCACCTTTCCCGGTACTAACAGTGTCAGGAGGCCCAGGCACGTCTTCACTGATGGACAGAAAGTCATTCTGTAGCCCAACTTGACCTTTGGTTAGACTGCATTCCGACAGCTTCTGTTTTTTTGTCTCCTCAGCTGGGACCCCACTGTCATTATCTTCGACAACCAGGGCCCCACGTTTCAGCGACACACCAGTCATTTCTGTCATCTCCATCTTTAAGGCTCCAAGAAAACATTTAAGAAAACCTGTTAGGGAAGAGTAGAAAGTAACAATTACCTATATAAAAGCTGGTTTCAGGCCAGGCGCAGTGGCTCAAACCTGTAATCCCAGCACTTTGGGGGAGCTTAAGGCAGGCGGATCACTTGAGGTCACAAGTTCAAGACCAGCCTGGCCAAGATGGTGAAATCTCAACTCTACTAAAAATTAGTTGGGTGTGGTGGTAGGCACCTATAGTCCCAGCTACTTGGGAGGCTGAGGCAGGGGAATCGCTTGAACCTGGGAGGCAGAGGTAGCAGTGAGTTGAGATCGTGTCACTTCACTCCAGCCTGGGTGACAAAGTGAGACATCGTCTAAAAAAAAAAAAGACAAAAGAAAAAGGAAAGAAGTTGGTTTCAGCAGATAAAGGCATAGTTGATGTTGTTCACAGGATCCTAAAAATCATTTATAGAAATAATTCTTCCTGATGTTAGCATATACTTTTTGTGGGACAGAAACTCGCCATAATACTTTCTGCATGGAATTTGACAGTGTGCATCACAAGCCTCAAAAATATGTATGCTGGGGCCAGGCACGGTGGCTCACACCTGTAATCCCAGTACTTTGGGAGGCTGAGGCGGGCGGATCACAAGGTCAAGATATCGAGACCATCCTGGCCAACATGGTGAAACCCCGTCTCTACTAAAAATACAGAAACTAGCTGGGTGTGGTGGCACCTGCCTGTAGTCCCAGCTACTTGCAGGAGAATCGCTTGAACCCAGGAGGAGGAGGTTGCAGCGAGCAGAGATCACACCATTGCACTCCAGCCTGGTGACAGAGGAAAACACCGTCTCAAAAAAGAAAAAAAAAAATGTATGCTCACCAGGCGTGGCGGCTCACACCTGTAATCCCAGCCCTTTGGGAGGCCGAGGCGGGTAGATCACCTGAGATCAGAAGTTCAAGACCAGCCAGGTCAATATGGTGAAACAGGCCGGGCGCGGTGGCTCAAGCTTGTAATCCCAGCACTTTGGGAGGCCGAGGCGGGTGGATCACGAGGTCAGGAGATCGAGACTATCCTGGCTAACATGGTGAAACCCCGTCTCTACTAAAAATACAAAAAACTAGCCGGGCGTGGTGGCGGGCGCCTGTAGTCTCAGCTACTTGGGAGGCTGAGGCGGGAGAATGGCGTGAACCCGGGAGGCGGAGCTTGCAGTGAGCCGAGATCACGCCACTGCACTCCAGCCTGGGAGACACAGCGAGACTCCGTCTCAAAAAAAAAAAAAAAAAAAAAATATGGTGAAACCCCATCTCTACTAAATATACAAAAATTAGCCAGGCATGGTGACGGGCACCTGTAATCCCACCTACTCAGGAGGCTGAGGCAGGAGAATCACTTGAACCCAGGAGGCAGAGGTTGCAGTGAGCTGAGATCGCGACACTGCGCTCCAGCTTGGCAACAAAAGCGAAACCTCATTCCAAAAAAAAATATATATGTATGCTTTTTGACCCAATAATACTACTTTTAGGGATTTATCTTAAGAAAATAATTAAGAAAATGCTTACAGTTTGAGCTCTAAGGATATTCATCTCCATACTTTTTTCCTTTTTTCAGTGACAAGGTCTGGCTCTTTCACCCAGTCTGGTGTGCAGTGGCATGATCACAGCTCACTGCAAACTCCAACTCCTGGGCTCAAGCAATCTTCCTGCCTCAGCCTCCCCAGCAGCTGGGACTACAGCAGCATGCCACCAAACCTGGCTAGTTTTTTAATTTTTATTTTTCTGTAAAGACTAGGTCTTGCTATTATTGCTCAGGCTGGTCTTGAACTCCTGGGCTCAAGCAATGCTCGCACTTCGGCCTCCCAAAGTATTGGGAATACAGGTGTGAGCCACCGTGCCTGGCCACAGTGCTTTTATATTAGCAAAACATTAAAAGCAACGAAGCTTGGGTACATAAACTGAACGATATGTAGCAACATTGACAAGAAACTGGGAAAGGTAGTTACCTCTAAGAGAGGGTCTAGAAGTGGTGGCTGGGGACAGAGGTGGGAAATTTGCTGTTCTCACTCATTAACATACTTGTATCATTTGAAGCTTGTTTGATACATATGTATTATCCTTTCGAAAAACTGTTTAAATATTGTGGCCGGGAGCAGTGGCTCACGCCTGTAATCGCAACACTTCGGGAGGATGAGGCAGGCGGATCACCTGAGGTCGGGAGTTCGAGACCAGCCTGATCAACATGGAGAAACTCTGTCTCTACTAAAAATACAAAATTAGCCGGGCATGGTGGCACATGCCTGTAATCCCAGCTACTCAGGAGACTGAGGAAGGAGAATCACTTGAAACCAGGAGTGGAGGTTGTGGTGAGCCAAGATTGCGCCTTTGCACTCCAGCCTGGGCAACAAGAGCAAAACTGCATCTCAAAAAAAAATAGTAATAATAATAAAATAAAATATTGTATAACCACTCTTACTGACATGAAAGCCATACCTATGCCATACCACATTAAAAAAAGGAATGGGGAGGTTATAGAGATATACTTCTGCAAGATGAAAAGTTCTGGATAGTGATTGCCTAACAATGTGAATATACTTAACACTACTGAACTGTACATGTGGTTAAAATGGCAAATTTTAATTTTATTTTTGAGACAGGGTCTCACTCTGTTGCCCAGGCTTTAGAGCAGTGGCACCATCTCAGCTCACTGCAACCTCTACCTCCTGGGCTCAAGCGATCCTCCCACCTCAGCCTCCCGGGTAGCTGGGATCATAGGCATGTACCACCACGCCTGGCTAATTTCTGTAATTTTTGGTAGAGACGGGTTCACCATGTTGGCCAGGCTGCTCTCGAACTCCTGACCTCAAGTGACCTCCCGACACTGGGCTCCCAAAGTGCTGGGATTTTAGGCGTGAGCCACCATGTCTGGCCTAAGTTGATGCTCTTGGTAAAATAAGGATAAAAACTTTTTCTATGTTAATTATATACAAGATACTGAAGTTAACATACTGATGAACCTAGTAAACATATCCATAAATAATGCAAATGAGCAGAAAATAAATACGTTATTTCTCCAAGGCATGGTAAACAAGAAAGCCACCTATATAAGCTTCTACAGAAAAATAATAATGATGATTAACAAAATTTTAAGAAACCATATTTGATCTTAACCCTGTTGTCTAAAATCAAGGACAAAAAGAAAAATCATAAAACAAGTACATTCAAACAGTAAAAGCAAAAAAGGATTATGACGGGAGGGTAAGTGAGCTAGGACCGCAGGGACAGTGTGCTTGCATGGCTCACAGGTGTCAAGGAGCCCCTAAAATAGTTCAGGAAGTGGCCAAGAAGATGGACAAGGAAGATAAGTCTTTCAAATAGAATAAAAGAGGAGTAGAAGAAACTCCCTGGGCTAAAAGCGACAGGGAAGGGCCCCCTGGTCACAGGTGGTATTAAGAAATCCAGCAAAAAGCCAGCTGTTCCTTGTATTTGAGGCGAAGGTGACCCTTGGTTCCATTCCTTTTTTTTTTTTTTTTTTGAGATGGAGTCTCACTCTGTCACCTAGGCCTGGAGTGCAGTGGCGGAGTCTTTGGCTCAACTGCAACCTCTGCCTCCCAAGTTCAAGAGATTCTCCTGCCTCAGCCTCCCTAGTAGGTGGTATTACAGGCGTCCGCCACTATGCCCAGCTAATTTTTTGTATTTTTAGTAGAGATGGGGTTTCACCATGTTGGCCAGACTGGTCTCGGCCTCCCAAAGTGCTGAGATTACAGGCATGAGCCAGTGCGCCTGGTCCCATTCCTGTTTAAACATCTGTATTCCCTGCCATAACATCTTTTGCCACCTATAGCTAGTTGAAGTATGGTCTTAGAGCCTGTTGTACACTTAAGAATAAATTTTCATTAAAAAAAAAAAAAAGTGGTTGGGCACTGTGGCTCAGGCCAGGCACGCTGGCTCACGCCTGAAATCTCAGCACTTTGGGAGGTTGAGGTGGGTGGATCACCTGAGTTCAGAAGTTCGAGACCAGATTGGCCAACACGGTGAAACCCCTCTCTACTAAAAAATACAAAAATTAGCTGGGTGTGAGGGCACACACCTGTAATCTCAGCTGCTTGGGAGGCTGAGGCAGGAGAATCATTTGAACCCAGGAGACAGAGGTTGCACTGAGTCAAGATCATGCTACTGTGCTCCAGCCTAGGCAACAGAGTGAGTCTCCATCTCAAACAAAACAAAACAAAACAAAGTATCATGACAGCTACAAAAAATAGGAGAGAAGGGATTGAAAAAAATATCAGTTAAAACAATTTCTGGTGGCCAGGTACAGTGGCTCACGCCTGTAATCCCAGCATTTTGGGAGGCTGAGGTGGGTGGATCACAAGGTCAGGAGTTTGAGACCAGCCTGACCAACATGGTAAAACCCTGTCTCCACCAAAAATACAAAAAATTAGCCAGGCATGGTGGCACACGCCTATAATCCCAGCTACTCAGGAGGCTGAGGCAGGAGAACCACTTGAACCTGGGAGGCGGAGGTTGCAGTGAGTCAAGACTGCACCGCTGCACTCCAACCTCAGTGACAGAGGGAGACACCGTCTCAAAAAAAAAAAAAAAAAAAAAAAATTTTCCTTTGAAAGACAAGAAATTAAATACAGAAAATGGAAGAAACTGAAACTGGAAAAGAAGTAGACCCCAACTGTAGTTACAGAAAAGTATACTTAATTTAAAGAAGAAGGCACTTATTCTTTGTCCTGAACAGGTGTAGTTAAAAAAAGAATGCTGGTTTATGAAATGCTGATATGATTTCACTCTCACCTTACAGCAACAAAACTACCCTCAGAAGTTTTGTACAAGTGAAGGAGACAAAAATGGACCAGGGCTTACACAAGGACCAGGAGAACACGCTGAACACAAAACCTAACCAAAGACTACAACGCCTGGGTCAAATTTTGTGGCGTGAGGAAGAGGAAGGAAAAGCAGGAGAAGGGCATTTGGGGTCACAGGTACAGCATGTGCAAAGGTATGGGGGCGTGGGAGCTCACAGAGTGCTGGAAGAGCAAAAGAACTCATCACCCACTGTGGGGGTTAGACATACAAAGAGAGTCTGGGGTTACAGCTCGGGAGGGGGTGGAGGCCACAGGAGGCTACAAGGAGGAAGTACATCCTGAAAACCAGACCAGCACTGGATTTGTAATTTACTAAGATTCTGTGGCACCCCTTTGAAGAGAAACTGGGGTTAGGCAGTAAGACCAGGTAAGAGGGTACAGCTGTAATCTAGGCAAGAAATTAATATAATCTGATCTAAGGCTGAAGCAAGGGAGATAGAAAAAGGCAACTTTCAAGAACATTTAGGAAGTAGTAGCACGGACAGAAGGTGACAATGGGGGAGGAAAAGACTTCAGGATGACTCGAGTGTCCATCCTTGGGGACAGTGGTGGTCTTCTGATATGAGGGCCCCAGAAAGAAGAGCAGGCATTGGAATATGAGCCCACCCATAGTCATGTGGTGTCGCAGGTACCTGGGGAGACATCCCGGTGGAGATGACCTGTGGGCACTCATCACACTGTGTCACACACGCCCTTACCAAAAACCTGCAATGGCTCCCCAAAGACCACACAAACTTCCCAGCTGGCATCACAGCTCTACCAGGAGATCCTGATGCCCTTCCAGAGGCCAGAACTCTCAGCAAGGAAGAAAGAGTGGCCAATAACAGCCATTCACACAGCTTGGCACAGGGAATTCACAGTCAGCAAAATATTCACCTCCTTCCCTTATGCAGAAAAAACATCAGGCCTCCCCCTCTCAACAATCTTGGAGCCAGATCTAGGTTTTGCCATTTACTAAGTGGGTGACTTAACCTCTCGAAGCCTGTTTCTTGTGAAAGTAAAACATGATGACTTGGCCAAAGGTCTGTAATAGCTCCTCTTATTCAACTGTTAGTCCTTAATAGTTATTATGGATGATTTACACAGCAGAACTGTATTGTTGCGTCCAGAGAAGTTTAAAAAAAGAAAAAAAGCGGGCCGGGCGCAGTGGTTCACGCCTGTAATCCCAGCACTTTGGGAGGCCAAGGCAGGTGGATCACCTGAGGTCAAGAGTTTGAGACCCGCCTGCCCAACAAGATGAAACCTCATCTCTACTAAAAATACAAAAATTAGCTGGGCGTGGTGGCAGGTGCCTGTAACCCCAGCTACCCATCGCACTCTAGCCTGGGGGATGAGAGCGAGACTTCATCTTAAAAAAAAAAACAAAAACTTCTGTTTCTTGTTTTCTGGGCTAATAATTAAACATGGTTCTCTCTTTGAAGTACCATTGAATCTTAAGAGATCCTCAAACACTGCCAATGGCACCAAATAAACAGTATGAACATAAACGGAATCTGGCCGGGTGCGGTGGCTCATTGTAATCCCAGCACTCTGGAGGCCGAGGCAGGCGGATCACAAGGTCAGGAGATCGAGACCATCCTGGCTAACACAGTGAAACCCCCTCTCTATTAAAAATACAAAAAATTAGTCGGGCTTGATGACGGGCGCCCGTAGTCCCAGCTACTCCGGAGGCTGAGGCAGGAGAACAACGTGAACCTGGGAGGCAGAGGTTGCAGTGAGCCAAGATGGTGCCACTGCACTCCAGCCTGGGCAACAGAGCGAGACTCTGTCTCAAAAAAAAAAAAAAAAGAAAAAAGAAACAGAATCTAAAAGCTGTAGGAATCCCCAAAACAGTTTTTAAGCCTTGAGAGAGATGTGACCATTATCTGAGTCACATATGGTTACCATTTCTGTTTCTCAGATTACAGATTGGCTCACTTTCATTTTTCCTGTTCTATACAATGACTAAAAATTCTTAATTAACGACCCTTATTAGAGAGGAACTTTCCCTTTGGTGTCCTGCTTATGCTCAAATCATATGACAGAAAACCCATAACTATTACACCTTCCCCAATGTACTCTCCCCAAAAAGAAACACTGCCTATAACCAATCAAATTGCAGTAACTACGTGCCAACCCTGTATGAAAAATGTTGTAATCCTGCTAAAAACTCCTGTCTCAGCCTATACAAAACTGAAACTTTCCTACTTCAGAACTTTGACTCTATTACTTTAGAACTGGTGTTTCTAGGTGGGACATCCTCAAACTGTGCACTTGAAAAATTTCTCTTTATACTAGATTCTGACGCTTTTAATTATTTTAGGTTGACAACAGGCCTTTAATTGCCAGTCTTTTTCTTGATATTTGTGGACATTTGTCTGATCTCTTTTTCTTGACATATCTAACTGCAAAGACAAGATCATTAACTAAACTCACTTTTAAATTTCAAATGAAATTACATTTTTCATTATTTAAGTCAATGGCCCTACCACAGACAAATTAATTTTTTTTGACACAGAGTCTTGCTGTTGCCCAGGCTGGAGTGCAGTGGCACAATCTCAGCTCACTGCAACCGCCAACTCCTGAGTTCAAGCAACTTTCACACCTCAGCCTCCTGAGTAGCTGGGCCCGGCTAACTATTTTATTTTATTTTTATTTATTTATTTATTGAGACAGGGTCTCATTCTGTCGCCCAGGCTGGAGTGCAGTGGCGTGTTCTCGGCTCACTGCAACCTCCACTTCCTGGGTTCAAACGATTCTCCTGCCTCAGCCTCCTGAGTAGCTGGGATTACAGGCGCCTGCCACCAAGCCAATTTTTTGTATTTTCAGTAGAGACGGGGTTTCACCACGTTGGTCAGGCTGGTCTCAAACTCCTGACCTGGTGATCTGCCCACCTCAGCCTCGTAAAGTGCTGGGATTACAGGTGTGAGCCACCGCACCTGGACTAATTTTTGTATTTTTAGTCAAGACAAGGTTTTACCAGGTTGGCCAGGCTGGTCTCAAACTCCTGCCCTCAAGTGATCCACCCACCCTGGCCTCCTAAAGTGCTGGGATTACAGGCGTGAGCCACCATGACCAGCCCAAATTAATTATTAAAGTATACATAGTACCAATGATTTTTAAATCACTTAATATATATTTTTCTAAGTTCTATCCTATAGGCCTAAAAGCTGAGAGCATATTTACTAGAAGAACTGTTCAAAGTTCTGGACTAGGAAAGGCAAAACTCAAACTACTGTCATTTTCATAAGCAGGAACTACATGAAAGGGAAGCTGAAATGGAATATAACTGTGTTTTTTTTTTTTTTTTTCTGAGACAGAGTTTTGCTCTTGTTGCCCAAGCTGGAGTGCAATGGCGCGATCTCAGCTCACAGCAACCTCTGCCTCCCGGGTTCAAGTGGTTCTCCTGCCTCAGCTTCCCGTGTAGCTGGGATTACAGGTGCCCACCACCACATCCAGCTAATTTTTGTATTTTTAGTAGAGACAGGGTTTCACCACGTTGGTCAGGCTAGTCTTGAACTCCTGATCTCAGGTGATCCATCCACCTCGACCTCCCAAAGTGCTGGGCTTACAGGAGTGAGCCACTGCGCCCGGCCTAGAATATAATTTTTAAATTGAGGGTTGCAGAGAGGAGAGAGAGAGGATCTTATGAACACAGAAGAGGTCTGAGAGAATTAAATTGGAAAGATAAAACAATCCTGACTACCCCGAGGTGAGAGGTCCAAGGAAATCAGTTTTGCAGTCAGGAAAGCCCAAGCATTCTACCTTGAATGAAGACGTAAAGTTACTACATGTGAAAAGCGGGGGAGAGGGCAGTTTTACGAGTTTTTTTTGACATATTTAAAAGAAAAAATTGTAAGAAAATATGCTGCACAAATACACTATCCATGAGAGTAATGATGGTATCTTAACAGTCAAGTAAAACTCCATAGATCAAAAGCCTGATGCTACAACCAGGAAGAGAATGAACTCCTCTGATACCTTCCCCAAGACTTAAAATCCTTGACATTTCTTTTTTTCTTTTTTTTTTTTTTGAGATGGAGTCTCTGCTACCTAGGCTGGAGTGCAGTGGTGTGATCTCTGCTCACTGCAACCTCCGCCTCCTGGGTTCAAGTGATCCTCCCGCCTCAGCCTCCGAAGTAGCTGGGAGTACAGGCATGTGCCACCACGCCTGGCTAATTTTTGTATTTTTAGTAGAGATAGGGTTTCTACCATGTTGGCCAGGCTGGTCTTGAACTCCTGACCTCAGGTGATCTGCCTGCCTAGACCTCCCAAAGTGCTGGGATCACAGGCACGAGCCACCACGCCCGGCCAATCCTTCACATTTCTTTGGAGGCAATGCTAAAATAATGTTTTTTTGTTTCCTCTGTACTCCAAATGAGACAAGTGAGAATACAAATAGTATAATTTTAACAATATTTTAAAACACTTTTCATTAAAATACTAGATTCACCAACTAAGCTTTAAAAAGTACTCTTAGCTGGGCATGTGTGCATGTAGTCCCAGCTAACAGGGCGGTTGAGGCAGGAGGATTGTGTGAGACCAGTTTAAGGCTGTAGTAAGTTATGATCACACCACTGCACTCCAGTCTGGGCAACAGAGGGAGACCTCATCTCTGAAAAAAATGCAGGCAGGCAGGTGGCTTGAGACCAAGAATTTGAGACCAGCATGGACAACATAGTGTGACCCTGTCTCTGCAAAAAATTAAAAAATTAGCCAGGCAGCCGGGTGCGGTGTCTCACGCCTGTAATCCCAGCGCTTTGGGAGGCTAAGATGGGCATATCACAAGGTCAAGAATTCAAGACCAGCCTGGCCAGCATGGAGAAACCCCATCTCTACTAAAAATACAAAAATCAGCCAGGCATGGTGGTGCGCCCCTGTAATCCCAGCTACTCCGGAGGCTGAGACAGCAGAATCACCTGAACTGGGGAGGTGGAGGTTGCAGTGAGTCAAGATCGTGCCACTGCACTCCAGCCTGGGTGACAGAGGGAGATTCTGTCTCAAAAAATAAATAAATAAAAATAAGCTGAGCAAGGTGGCATGCACCTGTAGTCCCAGTTACTTGTGACGCTGAGGTGGGAGGATCCATTGTGCCCAGGAGGTCCAGGCTGCAGTAAGCTGCGATGGTGCCACCACACTTTAGCCTGGGTGACAGAGAGACCCTGTCTCAAAAAATAAATAAATAAAATCCTCTACACCTATAACAAAAATTAAGTTTAGTATTTTCAAAAATTTAATATAACACTAACAACAGTCTCTTGTATGCTTGTTTGTTTATTTATTTATTTTCAAGACAGGGTCTCACTCTGTTACCCAGGCTGGAGTGCAGTGGTATGATCTTGGCTCAATGCAGCCTCGACCTCCCAGCTCAAGTGATCCTCCCACTTCAGCCACCCAAGTAACTGGGACTATAGGCATGTGCCACCACGCCTAGTTAATTTGTGTATTTTTTGTAGAGACAAGGTTTTGCCATGTTGCCCACTGGTCTCAAACTCCTAAGCTCAAGCGATCCACCTGCCTCAGCTGGGATTACAGATGTGCACCACTGCCCAGGTCAAACAGTCCCTTATTAATTAATTATTCCAAAAAAAAAAAATCAGAAAAACAGCCATTAGTCTTTTTTTATTATTTATTTATTTATTTATTTATTTTTTGAGATGCAGTCTCACTCTGTTGCCCAGGCTGGAGTGCAGTGGCGCAATCTCGGCTCACTACAGCCTCTGCCTCTCGGGTACACAAGATTCTTCTGCCTTAGCCTCCTGAGTAGCTGGGATTACACGCACCCGCCACCAAGCCAGGATAATTTTTTTTTTTTTTTTTTTTTTTTTTTTTTTGAGACGGAGTCTCGCTCTGTCGCCCAGGCTGGAGTGCAGTGGCGCTATCTCGGCTCACTGCAAGCTCCGCCTCCCGGGTTTACGCCATTCTCCTGCCTCAGCCTCCCGAGTAGCTGGGACTACAGGCGCCCGCCACCTCGCTCGGCTAATTTTTTTGTATTTTTAGTAGAGACGGGGTTTCATTGTGTTAGCCAGGATGGTCTCGATCTCCTGACCTCGTGATCCGCCCGTCTCGGCCTCCCAAAGTGCTGGGATTACAGGCTTGAGCCACCGCGCCCGGCCATTTTTTGTATTTTTAGTAGAGATGGGGTTTCACCATGTTAGCCAGGATTGTCTCGAACTCCTGACCTTGTGATTCACCTGCCTCAGTCTCCCAAAGTGCTGGGATTACAGGCCTGAGCCACTGCACCCAGCCTACAAAAACAGCCATTAGTCTTAATTCTATCATATTATCTTTGAAAACCATCCACAACTTTCATTTTCTAAATACATCTTTCCTCCATCCCCTGCAAATTATCAGTAATCTCTATAGCTCTCACAATAGTGAGTATTTTCTTTAGGGCCAGAGCACAGAGAACACACTAATTTTTTTTTTTGGAGACAGAGTTTTCCTCTGTCGCCCAGGCAGGAGGGCCATGTGCAGTCTTGGCTCACTGCAATCTCCGCTTCCAGGGTTGCAGCAATTCTTCTACCTCAGCCTCCTGAGTAGCTGGGATTACAGGCGTGGGCTAAAATTACCACATCCAGCTAATTTTTGTATTTTTAGTAGAGAGGGGGAGAGGGGGTTTCACCATGTTGGCCAGGATGGTCTCGAACTTCTGACCTGACCTCAAACAAGTTGCCAGCCTCGGCCTCCCAGAGTGCTGGGATTACCGGCATGATGTCACCGGGCCTGGCAGACACATTGCATTCTAATATGCAAAATCATTAAGTGTATGAGGGTCATTCATTCTGCAAATATTTACTGAGCAAGTGTCCTATGTGTCTGGCATTGTTGTAGGCATTGGAGGAAAAGGGTAAATTTCCTGTCCTCACGGAGCTTACAATGCATTTGAAAATAAATCTGGGAACAAAATAAAATTAATCTCAGGACATGCAAGCTCCAAAGAATTAAAGCAGGGTAAGGGGCTGAGTGTAAAAGGGGTGCTCTTCAGTGATGTCTCGTCTAAGGAGGAGACTTCTGAACAAAGACAAGGAAGAACCAGACACGAAAAGATGTGTGTGAGGAGAGCTCCAAGCAGCCCAAACAGTACGTGTAAAGGACCAGAAACCGGAGCAAACTTAGTCGACAGTATGACCAGTTGGATTGTTCTCTTCCTTTCCTAGGTAAGCAAAAATGCTGTTTCATTAATACAGTACATGCATGCCCCTGCCTCTATCAAAAGACACGTTTAAGGCCGGGTGTGGTGGCACACGCCTGTAATCCCAGCACTTCAGGAGGCTCGGCCGGATGGTTCACCTGAAGTCTTAACTTCAAGACCTGCTTGGCCAACATAGTGAAACCCCATCTCTACTAAAAATGCAAAAACTAGCTGGACGTGGTGACATGCACGTGTAATCCCAGCTACTCCGGAGGCTGAGGCAGGAGAATCGCTTGAACCTAGGAGGCGGAGGTTGCAGTGAGCCAAGATCGCGCCATTGCACTCCAGCCTGGGTGATGGAATGAGACTCTGTCTAAAAAAATAAATCAATAAAGACATGTTCAAGGCCGAGTGTGGTGGCTCAAGCCTGTAATTCCAGCACTTTGGGAGGTCAAAGCAGGAGGATTGCTTAAGGCCAGAGTTTGAGGCCAGGCTGGGCAACACAGCGAGACCCTGTGTGTTGGCACACACCTATAGTCGCAGCTACTTGGGAAGCTGAGGTGGGAGGACTGCTTGAGCCCAGGAGTTCAAAGCTGCAGTGAGATATGATCACGCTACTGCACTCTTGCCTGGGCAACAAGAGCAAAACTCTGTCTCAAAAAAATGAAAAAATAAAAATAAAAAAACCAAAAACATGTTCACAAAGAGTTGTTAAGTACGTACTGCTGGCTACTTTCCAACGTTTGAACATAATAATTGCCTAACCATCCCCTTTTCAATGGTGGTGTAGTCTGATTTTCGACAGATTCCCTCAATAGTCAAGGCACCCCCAGACCAATGGGGCATAGTCATTTAGTAGATGATTAGAGGCTTGGGGATGGGGCGGAGCAGGGGTGCGGGGAACCTTAGTAACCCTTTATTTTTGGAATGGAAAAAAAAAGTGGTCTGATGGGATCAAATATTTGAAAACCTAAAGTCTTTGCCAACCCTACTCGGCAGGCAACGAAGATGTGCTTATAAACCCCTCTGCGCAGGGTTCACGAGGAGGACTCGAGTTTCAGCTTGCATAGCAGCACCTCCAACCATTCGTTAAGCATTTACCCAGCTTGAGGGCTGGCGAAAGTACTCTGCAGCCAGCTCACTCCCACTCTGGCAAATGCATACAAAGCAGCAGTCCCCAGAGCCCGCGTGGCGCCTAGTAGGCTCCCAGTGAGCGGCGACGCAGGACACAGGGGTGGAACACGTGGGCTGGACCCACAGAAGGCAGACGCGGCGAACCAATGGCACCGTGAAGGGCTTCGGAGCCAGTTTTCCTCTGACGGAGGAACAAGAGTTTAGGGAGCGTCCCGGGCAAAGAAAGGGAGGAGTGGGAAGGGGGCCCCCAGCTGATAGCGCCGCGCGGGGAGGAGGGGAGCGCGCGGGCGCGGCGCCTCCGGACGACCGGCCGGGCACAGGGTGGAAGGCAGAGGGAAGTGGGGAGCGGAGAGCGGCGCCTGCACCGCCGAAGCGCAGGACCCGCCAGGTTCCAACCGTGCTCCCGCGAACGCGATCCATAATGGAGGCGCCGCGGGCTCCTACCACTGCGGGGCCGCCTTCCCAGTCCGCACTGCCTCTTGGGGCGGGGCCCTGGGGCTGGGGCCCGGGCCGGGCCAAGGAGCTGGCCGCGGAACCCTAGCGGCCGCGGGGAGGCCGCGCACTTACCCAGAGCCTGGGAGCGCGAGCGCGGCGTGGGCCGGACGGCGACGTAGCCAGCGCTCTGGTCGGGGCGCAGGTGGGCGGCGAAGGCCACTCGGAGGAGCCAGCGACTAGGGCGACCAAGCATAGGCAGCACGTTCGGCGACTGGGATCATACGCGCTCTAGCCGACTCACCGGCGGCCGGGCTCGCACACGTGCGGCGCAGGGACGCGCCGCGGCCCGGCTGGACCCGCCCCGGGGGCGGAGTCCGCTCCCCGTCGCCGGCCCCGCCCCCGGCCCGCCGCCTCGGAGCGGCCTGCTAGCCCCCGAGCACCCCAACGCTGACGCCCAGCCTGCGCGCGCTGACCCCGGACCTCCCTCGCGACCGCGCCTTAGTCGCACCTGCCGCAGAGAGCGATTTCACCAAGCATCTAATAGTACTTTACATCTTTAGGAAGTCTAAGGCAGCGATTGCCTCCTTTGGGGTTATATTCTAAGAAGTGTTTCCTCCACATAGTTGTGGCCTTTTCATGTTGCACCGACCACGCAGTTAACAATAATGAAAAGAGAATCACTTTAGGGACTAAATATTGTTCTACATTTGATCCTGGGAATGTAGTGGATCTAAAAGCACCATCTTCCTACTTCTTACCGTTCTGGCTTGATGGTTCCCGATAGGATCTGCTTCAAGAAACCGGATCATAGGTTTTTTTTGTTTTGGTTTGGTTTGGTTTTGACAGAGTCTCGCTCTGTCGCACAGGCTGGAATGCGGTGGCACGAACACAGTTCACTGCAGTCTCGACTTCCCAGGCTCAAGCAATCCTCCCACTTCAGTATCCCAAGTAGCTGGGACTACAGGTGCATCCCACTACACCCAGGCTAATTTTTTGGGGGGTGGGGGGTAGTGACAAGGTTTCACTATGTTGCCCAGGCTCTAATAGTTTTTCTTCGTTTGTTTGTTTGTTGTTTGAGATGGAGTCTTGCTCTGTCGCCCAGGCTGGAGTGCATGCAATGGCACAATCGTGGCTCACCGCAACTTCCGCCTCCCGGGTTCAAGCGATTCTCCTGCCTCAGCCTCCCGAGTAGCTGGGATTACTGGTGCGTACCACCACGCCCGGCTAATTTTTTGTATTTTTAGTAGAGACGGGGTTTCACTATGTTGGCCAGGCTGGTCTCGAGCTCCTGACTTTGTGATCTGCCCGCCTCAGCCTCCCAAAGCGCTGGGATTACAGGCCTGAGCCACCGCGCCCGGCCTCTAATAGTTTTTTGTTTTGTTTGGTTTGGTTTGGTTTGGTTTGATTTGGTTTGAGAGAGAGTCTCACCTGTTGCAGTGTTCAAGCAATTCTCCTGCATCAGCCTCCCGAGTAGCTGGGCTCACAAGCGCTTGACATCATGCCAGGCTAATTTTTTTGATGGGGTTTTGCCTGTTGGCCTCGAACTCCTGACCTCAAGTGATTTGCCTGCCTAGGCCTCTCAAAGTGCTGGGATTATAGGCATGAGCCACCACCCCCTGCCCAATTTGTTTTTGTTTTTTTGTTTTTTTACACAGTGAAATACACTATTACCAGCCGGGCACAGTGGCTCAGGCCTGTAATCCCAGCACTTTGGGAGGCTGAGGTGGGCGGATCACGAGGTTGGGAGTTCAAGACCAGCCTGGCCAACATGGTGAAACCCCCATCTCTACTAAAAATACAAAAATTAGCCGGGTGTGGTGGTGGACGCCTGTAATCCCAGTTACTTGGGAGGCTGAGGCAGACAATCGCTTGAACCCAGGAGGCAGAGGTTGCGGTGAGCCGAGATCATGCCATTGCACTCCAACCTGCGTGACAGAGCAAGACTCTGTCTCAAAAAAAAAAAAAAAAAAAAGACCAAGATGTCTTTCAGTAGCTGAATAAACTGTGCTATATCCAAACAATGGAATATTATTTGGTGTCAAAAAGAAATGATCCTAGCAAGCCATGAAAAGACATGGAGGAAACTTAAATGAATTTTTTTTTTTTTTTTTTTTTTTTTTTTTGAGACGGAGTCTCGCTCTGTCGCCCAGGCTGGAGTGCAGTGGCCGGATCTCAGCTCACTGCAAGCTCCGCCTCCCGGGTTCACGCCATTCTCCTGCCTCAGCCTCCCCAGCAGCTGGGACTACAGGCGCCTGCCACCTCGCCCGGCTAGTTTTTTTTTTGTATTTTTTAGTAGAGATGGGGTTTCACCGTGTTTGCCAGGATGGTCTCGATCTCCTGACCTCGTGATCCACCCATCTCAGCCTCCCAAAGTGCTGGGATTACAGGCTTGAGCCACCGCGCCCGGCGAATATTTTTTATTTAATTTATTTATTTTGAGATATAAATAAGTAAGATGATCCACCCACCTCGGCCTCCCAAAGTACTGGGATTACAGGCATGAGCCACCATGCCTGGCCTTAAATGCATATTACTAAGTGAAAGAAACCAATCTGGGCCAGGCATGGTGGCTCAGGCCTATAATCACAGCATGTTGTGAGGCTGAGGCAGGTGGATCACTTGAGGTGAGGAATTTGAGACCAGCCTGGCCAACATGGTGAAACCCCATCTCTACCAAAAATACAAAAAAATTAGCCAGGCGTGATGGCACACACCTGTAATCCCAGCTATGTGGTAGGCTGAGGCAGGAGAATTGCTTGAACCTCGGAGGTAGAGGTTGGGGTGAGTCGGGATCATGCTATTGCACTCCAGCCTCGGTGACAGAGCAAGACTGTCTAGAAAAAAACAAACAAAACAAAACAAAATACCAAATCTGAAAAGGACACTCACTATATGAATCCAACTAAATGACAAAATGACATTCTAAAACAGGTGAAACTATATAAGACAGTAATAAAATTAGTGGTCGCCAGGGGTTAGGAGAAAGGGAAGGATGAATAGGCGGAGCACAGAGAATTTTTAGGGAAGTGAAACTATTCTGTATGATACTGTAATGGTGGCTGCATGTCATGATACATTTGTCCAAGCCCATAAAATCTACAACAGGGGTCCCCAGCCCCACAAGCCATGGACCGGTACCAGTCAGTGTGGCCTTTTGGGAACCAGGCTGCACTGCAACATTCCCGCCTGAGCTCTGCCTCCTGTCAGATCAGCAGTGGGATTAGATTCTGATATGAGCGAGAGCCCTATTGTGAACCGCACATGTGAGGGATCTGGGTTGCGTGCACCTTGTGAGAATCTAATGCCTGACAATCTGAGGTGGAACAGTTCATCCTGAAACCCATTCCTATCCCCTAGTCCAAGGAAAAAATGTCTTCCATGAAACCAGTCCCAGTGCCAAAAAGGTTGGGGACTGCTAATCTATAACACTAAGAGTAATGTAAACTATGGACTCTGGGTAATAATGTGTCACTGTAGGTTCATCAGTTATCACAAATGTACCACTTTGGTGGGGGAGAGGCTATGCACATGTGAGGTCAGGAGATATATGGGAAATTTCTATACCTTCCTCTCAATTTTGCTGTAACCTAAAACTGCTCTAAAAAAGCAAAGCCTCGAAAAAAAAAATCTCTGAGAGGCTGGGCGCGGTGGCTCACGCCTGTAATCCCAGCACTTTGGAAGGCTGAGGCAGGTGGATCACGAGGCTAAGAAATCGAGAACATCCTGGCCAACATGATGAAACCCCGTCTCTACTAAAAATGCAAAAATTAACTGGGTGTGGTGGCACGCACCTATAGTCCCAGCTACTCAGGAGGCTAAGGCAGGAGAATCGCTTGAACCCGGGAGGCGGAGGTTGCAGTGAGCTGAGATCTCGCCACTGCACTCCAGCCTGGTAAAAGAGTGAGATTCCGTCTAAAAAAAAAAAATCTCTGAGAGTACAGCCCAACTCTTCATAAACAGATTTAAAGGAAAGATTTTTCACATTTCTTTGGCCATTAGACAAGGCTTACTCGTTTTGCATTTCAGCCAAAACTGCCTAGGACAAAGTACAAGTGAAACATGCATTTTTAGTTTTCTGTTTTCCAAAATGGGCAACCCTTTATTGGTTTTTGATTAAAATAACACAGAAGTGTTCAAAATCTCTTCCTAGTACCAACTTCTTCTAATAAACATGTAACAGTTGAATGTTCTCTTCAACTTCAAAATTCCATTCTAACATGTCCATTATGTATAACATACAGTATCCTGCTTTTAACTCCACCTCACACTACAGATTGCTAGGTGCCTATCACACACACTTTCTCTCTTCTTTCATCCTTATTATTGCCCACTATGCTGTCCACTTCAGATGCCTTTCTCCATGCCCCAGATAGTAGTTCACTGTTTTCTGTGCTCCCTCAGTCATCGCAAACATTTCTGTTGTCAAAACTGTACATTTAATCTTAAATTATTTATTTCCCTGTCTATTTCCTTTATCAGAAAGATTTTTCAGAAGCCAAAATTTGGGTTTAGGACATTCTTTTTTCTCCTTTAATTTTATTTTTAATTATTATCAGAGTTATACATGTTGCAATTTAGAGTCAAATAATTCTGTAGAAACTTCATAAGGTTTGCAATGAAGCAGCAGGGACTATATTCCCACTTCAGCCCTCACCTGTTTCTATCTTCTCAAAGGCAGTCATTTCACCTCTTTTTTTTTTTTTTTTTCTTGAGACTGAGTCTCACTCTGCTGCCCAGGCTGGAGTGCAATGGCATGATCTTGGCTCACTGCAACCTCTGCCTCCCACATTCAAGCTATTCTCCTGCCTCAGCCTCCCAATTAGCTAGGACAACAGGCATGTGCTACCATGCCTGGCTAAGTTTTGTATTTTTAGTAGAGATGGAGTTTTGCTATGCTGGCCAGGCTGGTCTTGAACTCTGGACCTCAGGTGATCCCCCCGCCTTGGCCTCCCAAAGTGCAGCGATTACAGGTGTGAGCCACTGCGCCCGGCCCATTTCACCTCTTTAATTATTTTGATATTTATCTTAATCTCTCCATATAATGTGTTTGTATTGTTATTTCTTGATTTTTTTTTTTTTTTTTTTTTTTTTTTTTTTTTTTTGAGACGGAGTCTCACTCTGTCGCCCAGGCTGGAGTGCAGTGGCCGGATCTCAGCTCACTGCAAGCTTCGCCTCCCGGGTTCACGCCATTCTCCTGCCTCAGCCTCCCGAGTAGCTGGGACTACAGGCGTCCGCCACATCGCCCAGCTAGTTTTTTTGTATTTTTTTTTTTAGTAGAGACGGGGTTTCACCATGTTAGCCAGGATGGTCTCGATCTCCTGACCTCGTGATCCACCCGTCTCGGCCTCCCAAAGTGCTGGGATTACAGGCTTGAGCCACCGCGCCCGGCCTATTTCTTGATTTTTCAGTTTTAGACATTATTTACTGACTTCACTTAATGGAAAATAAAGACTTAGCTCTCTTTTCTTCCCCTCTCTCCAACAAACTTTCCATCCCTTGTATTGTACTTTTTTTGGATTTATGTTGACTTCATTATGACTAGGTAAATATTATTCACATTTTAGGCAAATAAGAAACTATGATTATTTCTCCTCTGTACCACTTTTGTTTTTCCATTAGTTAATAGTGATCTTATTTTAGTTTACTATTCATCACTAGACCAAGCCCAAACTCCTCAATGATTGTGTAAATCTCCCCTTTCCAGAGGTTTAGATGAGGTGTTCTATTAGTTTCATCTTTCTGAAGCAGTCTCTTGTGGAACCTTCTGGCCAATGCCAATCTATGCCTATTGCACAGTTGTTCTCAGGGCATCTCTGTTCCTGTGTTGAATCTTTCTGTTTCCTATATCCTATGTCGTCTTTATTTTTGGTTTACTCTCTTATTTTAGTGGAGTACAACCTTCAGTAGCTTCCTGAGAAAGGAGAAATAAACGAAAGCTTGCTGGGCGCTGTGGCTCACGCCTGTGATCCCACTTTGGGAGGCCGAGGCAGGCAGATCACCTGAGGTCAGGAGTTTGAGACTAGCCTGATCACGGCGAAACCGTATCTCTATTAAAAATACAAAAACTAGCTTGGCATGGTGGTGGGCACCTGTAATTCCAACTACTCAGGAGGCTGAGGCAGGAGAATCTCTTGAACCCGGGATGCAGAGGTTGCAGTGAGCCAAGATCGTGCCATTGCACTCCAGCCTGGGTGACAGAGTGAGACTCTGTCTCAAATAAATAAATAAATAAATAAATAAATAAATAAAACAAAAGCTTTTTTTTTTTGAGATCTTTAATGTCTATTTTTATTCTTGACTACAAGAGTGTTAAAAAAAAACCCCACATTTTTATTCTAACTTCACATTTGATTCATAGTTCACTAAGTACAGAATTCTACTTTTTGGCCAGGCATGGTGGCTCACACCTGTAATCCAGCAATTTGGGAGGCCAAGGCAGGCAGATCACTTGAGGTCATGAGTTTGAGACCAGCCTGGCCAACATGGTGAAACCCCATCTCTACTAAAAATACAAAAATTAGCCAGATGTGATGGCACACACCTGTAGTCCCAGCTACTTGGGAGGCTGAGACAGGAGAATCGCTTGAACCTGGGAGGCAGAGGTTGCAGTGAGCTAAGATCTTGCCAATAAACTCCAGCCTGGGTGACAGAGTGAGACTCTGTCTCAAAATAAAAACAAAGTGTGGGAAGATAAATGTTGATAAATATTCTAGGAAAAACAGCAAAAAAAAAAAAAAAAAAAAGAACAAAGAAAAGGCTGGGCATGGTGGCTCACCCCTATAATCCCAGCACTTTGGGAGGCTGAGGCGAGCAGATCACCTGAGGTCAGGAGTTCGAGACCAGCCTGGCCAATGTGATGAAACCCCATCTCTAATAAAAATACAAAAATTCGCCGGGCATGATAGCAGGCACCTGTAATCCTGGCTACTAGGGAGGCTGAGGCAGAAGAATCGCTTGAACCCCAGAGGCGGAGGTTGCAGTGAGCCAAGATTGTGCCACTGCACTCCAGCCTGGGCAACAGAACGAAACTCTGTCTCAAAGAAATAAACAAACAAACAAATAAATAAATAATAAAAGGAGCACTCACTTGTGAAAATGGGGAGGATAAAAATAAATAAATAAAATAAAAAGAGCATTCAGAGATCAAAAAATATGACAGCAGAAATTAAAAGCCTCCTGGGTTTAAGCAATTCTCATGCCTCAGCCTACTAAGCAGCTGGGACTATAGGTGCATGTGCCACCATGGCCAGCTAATATTTTGTGTTTTTAGTAGTTACACATTGTATACCTGTATCAAAACATCACATGTCAGATGGCTGGGCAGCCATGGCATCCTATATCGATGAACACGACTGTGAGCCATTGGACCCTCGAGCAGGAGACTCAAACCAACATGGTGCTGGAGCTCGCAAGGTCAATTTTCAATAGGATGGACTTTGAAGACTTGGGGTTGGTAGTAGATTGGGATCACCACCTGCCTCCACCAGCTACCAATACTGTGGTTGAGAACCTCCCTATGGCAGTTATCAGAGGCTCTCAGTCTGAGCTCAAGTGCCCCATGTGTCTTTTGGAATTTGAGGAGGAGGAGACTGCCATTGAGAGGCTTCCCATCACCTCTTCCATTCCAGCTGCATTCTGCCCTGGGCCGCAAGAGCAAAACTCCATCTCAAAACAAAACAAAAACAAACAAACAACAACAAAAAAATGTGCACGATAAATACATACGATTATGTTCCCATAATAAATAATTTAAAAAATCGTATCCTTTTCTTGTTTTATGCTTGCAATAGTTATTTGTAGCTCAGGGTATCGATTATATATCTCTGTGCACATGCATTTGATTTTTCTTCTCACCGTGTGGTTTCTGTTTCTGCTGGGGGTTGCTTTTTTCCCCCTTGTTTGTTTTGGTCTCTATGGTACTCTTTCCCTGTTTATTTGTTTATGAGGCTGTCAAGTCCACAGGTCCTCTAACACCCCTTGCTGCTAGGTAGCTCCCTTTCCTCATCCCTAGGAAAAGACAGGGTTTTGGGCAAAACACATGTTAGATGCTCTGTTCTCTTCATTTAGCTCCCAGACGCTTATAACCACCTCTACACCCTCCAGGCAGGAAATTAGAAGCTCATCTCCAGGGACTCTGACCAACCTTTAAAGAAATATCTGAAGATACTGATATTCATTGGAAACCCCCAACTAAATATTCGAACCAAATAACCCTGCACCGAAGCTCCTAGTCAACAAGCCCCCACACTCTCAGAACATCTGGATATTGTCTGAAATAGAAATTTAAATGATTCATAATGAATTTAAGGCGTTGGGAGAGGGATATCTTAAAGTTCCATCTCTGGAGCGCCTTGGGGGCGGGTGCCCGCTTTCTGAGCGGCCGTTCCGACCTCCGGCCAGGAGGCGGAGGAAAAGAGCAGGGCCGGCGGCTGCGCGGGCAGAGCCTCTCTGGGCTGAGAGGAAGAAACCAGCGAGACATCGAGAGGAAGTCGCGGTGGCGCTCAATCCTACGGCCTCCGAGACTGAGGAGGTCAGTGTGTCGCTGGCCTTAGGCAGGCTCCACAGGCCACGCTGGCTGCGAATGGAGCCCAGGACTCGCGTGGAGGAGAGATGCTGCCAGCTGGCGAGATCGGCGCCTCTCCTGCAGCCCCGGTGAGACGGCCCTGGCGTCCCTGGGAGGGGACATTGGTGGCCTACTGAGGTGGCACAGACCTCCCGGGGAAGATAGTCCCGGTGAGGTGACCCTGTAATCTTGTGAAGGTGCTTCCCGCAGCTTAGAGGCCCTTGCAAGACCTCCTAGAGGAGGCGGTAGTCCCAGTGAGGTGGCTTTGGCGGTCCTGGTGAGATGACAGATTTCTCTAGGGAGGTGGCCCTAGTGGGCAGGCAGGGTAACTCCAGGTCCTGCGGAGGTGACACAGACCTCCTGGGAAGGTGGCAGTGGTGGCACCAGGGAAGTGGCACTTTGGGGTACCTGATTGAGACGGCCCTGGCCACTCAGAAGGGGGGAGAGCGTCTGGAACCTCTCTGGCCTCCAGTTGGTGCCCATTGGGAGCCCCGTATGCTTTCCATCCACGACTTTAATCTTAATGTGCTTGTCACACCTGTTCTCCTTTTAGTGCTGCTCTGAAAGTGGTGACGAAAGGAAGAACCTCGAGGAGAAAAGTAAGCCAGCTGCAAACACCTAAGCTCTTTCTTCCCAGCTATCCCTCCCAAACCCAGCCTTCTAGGGTCTGCAACAGAGAAAGGTTCTTTGCCTATCTTTTAGATGCAGTATCGTTTTGTGCGCAATATGCTTATATGGTAATACTGATGACCATGATACACATATTTTTGTCTTTCTAAAATTGTAAAATATGGGATGCTCGGGAGAAGAGCACTTCCCGATCCATACCTAGTACAGGGACTGGAGTGTTTTCGCTGGAAGTCTGCCTATTATACGGGCCTCAGAATAATTGGGGCCTGCCTGTCATTTTAATGAAACATCAACTTATTAAGCATCAGGAATTTGGAGGGGCCCATGATCTAGGACAGATGACCACCACCTTAATTGGGTTCAAAGGAGGCAAATGATAATTGTTTAGTTCACCTTCAGTAAATTTCACCTTCAGTAAATTGGCAGTTTAAAATTGCTCCGGGAAGAGCACAACGGATAACTTGGGTTCTGGATCTTGGACTGGACAGGAAAGGGGGAAAAGGTCAGTACCACCATTTCCTCCCTAGTACAGGAGTATATGTCAGGGATGTGGACTTTTGCCATTTTACTTTAATGGCAGGTTATTGCCAATCAAGGCCTCTTTAGGTACCTTTGAAGTAACATTTTTTGGGAGAGGAAGGGGAAAAGCATGTGATAGCTCTGCTATTGGAATGTTTGGTTCTTTTGACTGTGGCAAATAGTTGGGAATGAGTATTAGTAAGAAAAATGGTGCCCACCTTACCACATGGCCCTTAGGAGTAAGATTTGCCCTTAACATTGGCGGCTAGTAGAGTCTGCCTCAGAAAGAAGACTCTAAGCGGTCTATAGCACATGACTGTCGTAACTGCCACATCTCAGCTCCTTTTTCTCGAAGGATTTGAGAGTGCCTTGTATCTCTCAGTTAAACCCTTCCCTTTCCACTTTCACTTCATTCAGATGCCTGGAAAGTAGTCGGATGCCTACTGAGCTGTCATTTTAATAAAATAATAGATGTAGACTATCATATCAAGGACTTTGTCCTTGTTCCTCTTTCCATGGCTCTCAGTCAAACTGCTTTGCGATTAGGAGTGCTCTTTACAAAAAATAGAAAAAGAGACACATAAAAACCTCCCAAACCACTGGTGTGTCATTTTGAAGAATGTCATTTTGCTAAGAATGTACTATGCCACATTTGAATGGTTACACATCAAGGGTGTAATTTTTTTTTTTTTTTTTTGAGACCTAGTCTCACTCTGTCTCCCAGGCTGGAGTGCAGCGTCACGATCTCGGCTCGCTGCAAGCTCCACCTCTGGGTTCAAGTAATTCCCCTGCCTCAGCCTCCTTAGTAGCTGGGATTACAGGTGCCTGCCTCCACATTGGCTAATTTTTGTATTTTTAGTAGAGGCAGGGTTTCACCACGTTGGTTAGGCTGGTCTCCAACTCCTGACCTCAGGTAATCCACCCTCCTCGGCCTTCCAAAGTTCTGGGATTATGGGCATGAGCCACTGCGCCCGGCGGGTGTAATTTTTTTAAAAAGTGAAGGTAGAGTTTCCTCCCTAAGGTACAGCAACTGTAGCATTCACAAATATTTCCTGCCTCCATTTGTCTGCAGATAACCACATAACTCACTTGTTTTATTTAAGATTAAAAAAAGGCGTTGTGAGTTCTGTACATAATAGTAGATTATTATACATTACCATTATATATCAATGTATGATATAATTAATAGATAATAATATTTATATTAATATAATTAATACAAACTATATAATTTGTATTATGTAGTCCCATTTATAACCTTGAGATGTAGGCTGGGGCAAATGTTACCATTTGTTTTCTAGTTGGAAAATTGAGGCATAGTGTTATGTTAATATTGCCTCTCCTACCCAATTTAGAATTGACAATTTAAAATTGCTCTGGGAAGAGCACAACAGATAGCTTGGGTTCTGGATCTTGGACTGGACAGGAAAGGGGGAAAAGGTCAGTACCACCTCCTGATTCTCACAGCATGTGAAAAATCTTTTAATTCAATTCATATAAGTTAAACAAAGGAAATTTTGTTTGTTAGGGTGTAGGGGTGGAGAGAGGAACATACTCTGTATAGAACACATTGGTATATGTCAGGCCTCTGAGCCCAAGCTAAGCCATCATATCCCTTATGACCAGATGGCCTGAAGCAACTGAAGATCCACAGAAGTGAAAATAGCTTAACTGATGACATTCCACCATTGTGATTTGTTTCTGCCCCACCCTAACTGATCAGTGTTCTTTATAATGTCCCCCACCCTTAAGAGTTTCTTTGTAATTCTCCTCACCTTTGAGAATGACTTTGTGAGATCCACCCCCTGCCCCCAAAACATTGCTCTTAACTCCACCACCTATCCCAAAACCTATAAGAACCAATGATAATCCCACCACCCTTTTCTGACTCTCTTTTCGGACTCAGCCCGCCTGCACGCAGGTGAAATAAACAGCCATGGTGCTCGCACAAAGCCTGTTTGGTGGGCTCTTCACATGGACATGTGAAACAGTATACTGTTAATCTTTACATAAATAGTTGAACAATATCTTACATTTACATTTTGCACTTAGGCATATCATTATTTAGATATTAATATTAGTAAGTCCAATATGTACTGGACTTATTAAATGTCACAAAACAGGTAGTTTATTTGCCATGGAAAGAATCTCACTTCATACTATTTAGTGGTTGCATTAGTCATTCATTTTGATTTTTTCCTAGTAATTTGTTCTGTCATATTTTCTTTTTTCTGTTTCTGACAAAGATATCTTCGTACAATGACCTTTGAAGCTTAAAAACAATTTTTTTTTTTTTTTTTTGAGGCAGAGCCTCACTTTGTCGCCCAGGCGTGATCTCGGCTCACTGCAACCTCCGCCTCCCGTGTTCAAGCGATTCTTCTGCCCCAGCCTCCCGAGTAGCTGGGACTACAGGTGTGCACCACCATGCCCAGCTAATTTTTGTATTTTTAGTAGAGATGGGTTTTCACCATATTGGCCAGGCTGGTCTTGAACTTCTGACTTCGTGATCTGCCTGCCTCAACCTCCCAAAGTGCTGGGATTACAGGCATGAGCCACCGTGCCCAGCTAAAACCTTTTTACTTTTTTTTTTTTTTTTTAAAGAGATGAAGTCTCACTCTGCAGTCCAGGCTGGAGTGTAGTGGTGCAATCATGGCTCACTGCAGCCTCGATCTCCCTGGCTGCTCAAGCAATCCTCCCACCTCAGCCCACCTGAGACTACAGGTGCGTGCCACCATGCCTGGCTAATTTTGTTAGATAAAGTCTTGCTTTGTTGCCCAGGCTGGTCTAGAACTCCTGGGCTCAAGTGATCCTCCTGCCTTGGCTTCCCACAGTGCTGGGATTACAGGTGTGAGCCACTGCGCCTGGCCTTTTAAAAAACATTTTAAAACAAGAGTCTTCCTTTTGATGTTGCTCTAGACCATACTACTGGTTCCTTACACATTTCAAAAAGGTATTACGCCTTGTCTATTGAAATCTGTGATTACTGGGTCGCACTTTAGGAATTTTTCCTTTAATACTTCCCTCAGCTCTTAAGCATTTTACAGTAGTTGGTTGATAGAGTGCTTTAGAGCTATTCATCTGGGCATTTGTATGTGTGTGTTGTTCTTTAAATTATTAACTTTGTTTTGTTTTGGTTTTGTTTTTTGATACAGAGTCTCTGTCTCTCAGGCTGGAGTGCAGTGGCATGATCTTGGCTCACTGCAACCTCTGCCTCTTGGGTTCAAGGGATTCTCGTGCCTCAGCCTCCCGAATAGCTGGGACTACAGGCCTGTGCCCCCATGCCTGGCTAATTTTTGTATTTTTAGTAGAGACAGAGTTTCGCCACGTTTGCCAGGCTAGTCTCAAACTCCTGGCCTTAGGTGATGCACCTGCCTCAGCCTCCCAAAGTGCTGGGATCACAGGTGTGAGCCACCATGCCTGGCAAAATTATTAACTTTTGAAGGTAGATACACTGCTTTTACATGTTTTACATTTTCTTTAACTCCATAGTACATAGTGGCGTTGAGTAATTGTTATTCTTTTGTTTTAGGTGACATAAATGTTACAGTTCTTATTGGAAGTAAACAAGTCAGTGAAGGTACAGATAATGGTGATCTCCCTTCTTATGTGTCTGCATTCATAGAAAAGGAAGTTGGAAATGACCTTAAATCTTTAAAGAAACTTGATAAACTCATAGAACAGAGGACAGTAAGTAAAATGCAGTTAGAAGAACAGGTAAGTATTGAAACTCACTGACATAATTATCAATGGTATACTTTTTACAATATAATGTCTATTATATATAGAATTTTAAAGATACAGAATGTGATAAATAGTCTATTGTAAACTGTTTAAGAGGACTTAAGAACCTACAATATACTACCTATTTTACAAATTAGGTAAAAGACAAAGTTCCTACTGATATAGTTTGTCTTGAAAACATATTGAGACCTAACATTTTATATAGATTTTCACAGAGTGACTTTTTTTTTCCCCTTTCATTCTGTTTCTAGTGAACATACAGTGACTTTTTTTTTTGAGACAGAGTCTTGCTCTGTCGCCCAGGCTGGAGTGCAGTGGCCGGATCTCAGCTCACTGCAAGCTCCGCTTCCCGGGTTTACGCCATTCTCCTGCCTCAGCCTCTGGAGTAGCTGGGACCACAGGCGCCCGCCACCTCGCCCAGCTAGTTTTTTTGTATTTTTTAGTAGAGACGGGGTTTCACCATGTTAGCCAGGATGGTCTCGATCTCCTGACCTCGTGATCCGCCCGTCTCGGCCTCCCAAAGTGCCGGGATTACAGGCTTGAGCCACCGCACCCAGCTTCATACAGTGACTTTTAAATTGCTTTTACAAGCAAATAATTTCATGGCATGTAAAAAAATATATACCATGGTGTAAACACCATCATTTCAATTTTTTTTTTTTTTTTTTTTTTGAGACGGAGTCTCGCTCTGTAGCCCAGGCTGGAGTGCAGTGGCCGGATCTCAGCTCACTGCAAGCTCCGCCTCCCGGGTTCACGCCATTCTCCGGCCTCAGCCTCCCGAGTAGCTGGGACTACAGGCGCTGCCACCTCGCCCGGCTATTTTTTGTATTTCTTAGTAGAGACGGGGTTTCACCGTGTTAGCCAGGATGGTCTCGATCTCCTGACCTCGTGATCCGCCCATCTCGGCCTCCCAAAGTGCTGGGATTACAGGCTTGAGCCACCGCGCCCGGCCTCAATTTTTTTTTTTTTGAGATGGAGTTTTGTTGCCCAGGCTGGAGTGCAATGGTGCCATCTTGGCTCACTGCAACCTCCGCCTCCCGGGTTCAAGCAGTTCTCCTGCCTTAGCTTCCCATGTGGCTGGGATTACAGGCATGTGTCACTCTGCCTGCCTAATTTTGTATTTTAGGTAGAGATGGGGTTTCAACATGTTGGCAAGGCTGGTCTTGAACTCCTGACCTCCGGTGATCCACCTGCCTTGGCCTCCCTTAGTTCTGGGATTACAAATGTGAGCCACTGTACCTGACCACATTTCAAATTTTAATAAATACACACATAGGGAGAAGTATAAAGTGAAAAGAAGTATAACATAATGGTTATTTCTGGGTGGTTGGTTGACAAGTGGTGTATTTAAAAAATATTTCTAGGCCTGGCACAGTAGCTCACACCTGTAATCCCAGCACTTTGGGAGGCTGAGACGGGTGGATCACCTGAGGTCAGGAGTTTGAGACCAGCCCGACCCACATGGTGAAACCCCGTCTCTGCTGAAAGTACAACAAAAAAAAATTAGCCAGGTGCGGTGGCAGGCACCTGTAATCCCAGCTACTCGGGAGGCTGAGGCAGGAGAATTGCTTGAACCCAGGAGGCGGAGGTTGCCGTGAGCTGAGATCGCGCCATCTCACTCCAGCCTAGGCAATAAAAGCGACACTCCGTCTCAAAAATATATATTTCTTTTTTTTTTTTTTTTTTTTTTTGAGACGGAGTCTCGCTTTGTCACCCAGGCTGGAGTGCTGTGGCCGGATCTCAGCTCACTGCAAGCTCCGCCTCCCGGGTTCCCGCCATTCTCCTGCCTCAGCCTCCCGAGTAGCCGGGACTACAGGCGCCCGCCACCTCGCCCGGCTAGTTTTTTTTTGTATTTTTTAGTAGAGACGGGGTTTCACCGTGTTAGCCAGGATGGTCTCGATCTCCTGACCTCGTGATCCGCCCGTCTCGGCCTCCCAAAGTGCTGGGATTACAGGCTTGAGCCACCGCGCCCGGCCTTATTTCTATGTATGTATAGGTTTTTTTTCTTTTACAATGAACATACCACTTAAAATAATTTTTTAAAACCCGGCCAACATAAAACATTTTTATTGGGCTGGACGCAGTGGCTCACGCCTGTAATCCCAACACTTTGGGAGGCCGAGACGGACGGATCACGAGGTCGAGATTGAGACCATCCTGGCTAACACGGTGAAACCCCGTCTCTACTAAAAACACAAAAAATTAGCTGGGTGCAGTGGCGGGCCCCTGTAGTCCCAGCTACATGGGAGGCTGAGGCAGGAGAATGGCGTGAACCCAGGAGGCGGAGGTTGCAGTGAGCTGAGATTGCGCCACTGCACTCCAGCCTGGGCGACAGAGCGAGACTCTGTCTCAAAAAAAAAAAATTTTTATCATATAGCTACTAAATTAGGTTAAGAAAATTCTGTGTGGGTTATTTCCAGCTTTTTGATCATCTTATGTTCTCCCGTCCCTATTACCTTAGGCCTCCACAGCTTCCTGTCTTCCCACCACAACTACTGCTAGTCTTCAAGTTTAGCCTAGCTTTGTCTGCCTTTTCACTCCTGCAGGCAGGTTGTGTGGACCCAGTTGGAGGAAGTCATACAACCGAGTAGGTTGGTGCCAACCTATGTCTGTGGTCTGCCACCCTGGCTGAGTATTCAGCCCCACCAGCAATCCTTCCATGGGAAGGTCAGCTCCTCTGCTACTCCCCTCAGCTGTTCTTTCAGATTCTCTTTGAGACATCTACTCAACCTGTCCATTTTGCCCTTTCCTTTTCCCAAGCAGAAAAAAATAGAGGCCTAGCATGAATTTAGTGGCATTGAATTCAGTCTGTTGAATAGTCTATCCCACAATCCCCAAATTTATATGTAGTCATTTTTAACCTCCTCATTCAGCAGAGGATCATTCTAAGGCAGACCTTATACCCCAGGTTCTATCTGCCACCTCAGTGAACTTGTGTCACTCTTATAATTTTACCCTGTGTTCATCAACCAGTCCTATCCCTTCAGCGTGTGCATATGGACAGGTCTTTTCTATAAAACCTTAACAAACAAACGAAAAAACCTGTGATCTTTTAGCAGGTATTAGTTCTTTCCTTTGATTGTCAGGCTTCAGAAGGTAACCTTTGTTATCTATGTCTACTTTTTAATTTGCCATTCATATTTGACCCACTGTAGTCAGGCTTGTTTCCGTAATGACCACAGAAACTTTTACTGAAGTTCCTTATTGAACCTTAAATTCAGCATGTCCAAAACTGTACTGATCCATTTTTTAGAGACATGTCTGTCTTGGTTAGATAATGGCACACTATCTGCCTGTCACCCAGACCTGAAGCCTAGGAGTCCTAGATTCCTTCTTATCATTCTCTATCTCTGTCACCAAGTCATCTGAGTTCTGCCTCAACATCTCTGGTGTCCATCCCATCTTTCCCACTCTTCTTTTTTTTTTTTTTTTTTTTTTTTGAGTAGGAGTTCCTGCTGCCCAGGCTGGAGTGCAATGGCACGATCTCGGCTCACTGCAACCTCCACCTCCCGGGTTCAAGCGATTCTCCTGCTTCAGGCTCCTAAGTAACTGGGATTATAGGCATGTGCCACCACGCCTGGCTAATTTTGTATTTTTAGTAGAGGTGGGGTTTCTCTATGTTGGGAAGGCTGGTCTCGAACTCCCAACCTCAGGTGATCCGCCCGAAAGTGGATCTTGGCCTTCCAAAGTGCTGGGATTACAGGCGTGAGCCACTGCGCCCGACCCCATCTTTCCCACTCTTGCTGATACCATCTTAGTTTAGGCAGGTTGGGAGCTTTGTAGAAATGCAGAATCTCAGTCTTACTTCAGACTTACTGTGTCTGAATCTGTATTATGAGAAGATCTCTAGGTGATTAATGTGCACATTCATTAAATGTAGCCTGTCCATTTTATTGCATTAATCCCACTGTTGAAATTACTTGCTTACAACTCTCTTGTATACCAAAGGGATCTTAAGGACGGATGCTGTGTCTTGTTTGTCTGAATATTTCTAGCACAGTGCCTGGTACAGAATAAGTATCTAATCACTGTTGATTGAAATTATTCTATGATGTTCTTTGTATTTGCTGATGACTAGTATTTGTATATGTTTTCCCATATACTATAAGAAAAATTCATTTAGTAAATGCCATTTTCTGTCTTCTTTTTTTTTTTTTGAGATGGAGTCTTGCTCTGTTGCCCAGGCTGGAGTGTGGTGGTGTGATCTCAGCTCACTGCAACCTCCGCCTTCTGGGTTCAAGTGATTCTTCTGCCTCAGCCTCCCAAATAGCTGGGATGACAGGCATGCGCAACCATACTCAGCTCATTTTTGTATTTGTATTTATTTTACTTTATTTTATTTTTTGAGACAGAGTCTCACTGTGTCACCCAGGCTGGAGTGCAGTGGCGGGATCTCAGCTCACCAACCTCCGCCTCCTGGGTTTACCAATTCTCCTGCCTTAGCCTCCTGAGTAGCTGGGATTACAGGCGTGTGCCACCACACCCGGCTAGTTTTTTTATTTTTAGTAGAGACAGGGTTTCACCATTTTGGCAAGGCTGGTCTCAAACTACTTACCTCAAGTAATCCACCAGCTTTTGCTTCCCAAAGTGCTAGGATTACAGGCATGAAACACTGTGCCTGGCCGAATTTTTGTATTTTCAGTAGAGACAGGGTTTCACCATGTTGGCCCGGCTGGTCTCGAACTTCTGACCTCCAGTGACTTGCCCGCCTCGGCCTCCCAAAGTACTGGGATTACAGGCGTGAGCCACCGCACCTGGCCAGTAAATGCCATTTCTAAAGGCATTGCCTGGATATCGTCTCATCAAGTCAGTGGTTCTTAGCCTGGCCTTAATTCAGAATCACCTGGGGGTGTTGGCAAAATATAGATGCCCAGCCTGTTAGAATGAGATCTTTGTTTCCATTTTTTTTTGAGATGGAGTCTCGCTCTGTCACTCAGGCTGGAGGGCAGTGATGCAATCTCAGCCCACTGCAACCTCTGCCTCCTGGGTTTAAGAAATTCTCTGCCTCAGCCTCCCAAATAGCTGGGATTACAGTCGTGTGCCACCATGCTCAGCTAATTTTTTATTCTTTATTTTTTTTTGAGACGGAGTCTCACGCTGTTGCCCAGGCTGGAGTGCAGTGGCGCGATCTCGGCTCACTGCAAGCTCCGCCTCCTGGGTTCACGCCATTCTCCTGCCTCAGCCTCCTGAGTAGCTAGGACTACAGGTGCCCGCCACCGCGCCCGGCTAATTTTTTGTATTTTTAGTAGAGACGGGGTTTCACTGTGGTCTCGATCTCCTGACCTTGTGATCTGCCCGCCTCGGCCTCCCAAAGTGCTGGGATTACAGGCTTGAGCCACCGCGCCCGGCCTTTTTTATTTTTTAGTAGAGACAAGATTTCCCCATCTTGGCCAGGCTGGTCTTCAAATCCTGACCTTGTGATCCACCCACCTTGGCCTCCCAAAGTGCTGGGATTACAGGCATAAGCCTCCGTGCCTGGTCTGCAGTGTTTTTGTTTTTGTTTTTTCTTTGAGGAGTCTCGCTCAGAGTGACAGACACCCAGGCTGGATGGAGTGTGGTGGTGCAGTCTTGGCTCACTGCAACCACCTCCTCCCGGTTCAAGTGATTCTCCTGCCTTAGCCTCTCTAGTAGCTGAGGTTACAGGTGTGTGTCACCACGCCTGGCTAGTTTTTGTATTTTTAGTAGAGATGGGGTTTCACCATCTTGGCCAGGCTGGTCTCAAACTCCTGACCTCAAATGATCCGCCCTTCTCGGCCTCCCAAAGTGCTGGGATTACAGGCGTGAGCCACCATGCCCAGCCCTTGGTTTGCTTTGAAGGAAAATATTTAGTAGGTAGAGCATGTATTAATAAATTTTCTCAGGTGGGCACGGTGGCTCACGCCTGTAATCTCAGCACTTTGGGAGGCTGGGGTGGGCAGATCACGAGGTCAGGAGTTTGAGACCAGCCTGACCAACATGGTGAAACCCTGTCTCTGCTAAAAATACAAAAATTAGCCGAGCGTGATGGCACACGCCTATAATTCCTGCTACTTAGGAGGCTGAGGCAGGAGAATCACTTGAACCCGGGAGGCGGAGGTTGCAGTGAACTGAGATCATGCCACTGAACTCCAGCCTGGGCGACAGAGCGAGACTCTGTCTCAAAAAATAAAATAAAGTAAGTTTTCTCTAGCTGGATCCTCTGCTGAGCCTATGGAGGCAGACCTCTAGATGCTTACTGGAGGCCAGTGTATTAGGTCCCTTCCTATACATGTATGTATGCATATATTTTTAATTTTATTTTTATTTTTTTGCTTCACTTATTGTTTTCAACACAAAGGCATACTTCTTCCTGATATTTATATGTGTATAAAACAGCATTTTATATTTGGGTTTGGTTGGTACAGGATGAAGAAATCAAACTTTTTTTTTGAAGGTGTTGATGGATGATTTTCAGTTCTGTTACAACAAATGTGTATTTTGAAGGGAATGAACTAATAAAAAAGGTTACATACAGACTGGGCAACATAGTGAGACTTTGTTTCTATTTAAAGAAAAAAAAAAAAGAAAAGCCAGGTGTAGTGGTGTATACATGTAGTCCCATCTACTGGGGAGGTTGAGGTGGGAGGATTGTTTGAGCCCAGGCAATCAAGGCTGCAGTGAGCTATGATGGCACCACTGCACTCCAGCCTGGGCAACAGAGTGAGATCCCCTCTCAAAAAAAAAAAATTATGAAAATTTTATCTGATTGCTGCTATTCTTTCTTTCTTTTTAAAAATTGTGGTCAGGTACTTACAATTTCATCAGAAATTCCTAAAAGAATTCAAAGTGCCTTAAAAAATGCAGAAGAATCAAAGCGATTTCTTAATCAGTTTCTGGAGCAGGAAACTCATCTCTTCAGCGCCATTAACAGTCATTTGCTGACTGCACAACCCTGGATGGACGATCTTGGAGCCATGATTAGCCAAATTGAAGAGATCGAACGTCATCTTGCTTACCTTAAATGGATTTCACAGATTGAAGAACTAAGGTAAAATGGGCCTCTTTGTTCTCGTAATTACTATTTTCCTTTGAGGCTTCTGTCTTAGAGAGTACACGTGTGCCATTAAATAATTGAGTTAAAGATTATAATAATATAATTTTACCAGTTGTTATGAAAATAGCGTTATGATAATGATTCTTTTCCTTTATTGTGAGTGAACATAAACTTTTCAGGGAGTTTAATTAGCATTTGAAAGAAGGTAATGTAAGTACGTTACACTTTTAAGTCTTTTTTTTTTTTTTTTGAAATGGAGTCTCGCTCTGTCACCCAGGCTGGAGTGCAGTGGTGCCATCTTGGCTCACTGCAAACTTCACCTCCTGGATTCACGCCATTCTCCTGCCTCAGCCTCCTGAGTAGCTGGGACTGCAGGCGCCCGCCACCATGCCTGGCTAATTTTTTTTTTTTTTGCATTTTTAGTAGAGACGGGGTTTCATCGTGTTAACCAGGATGATCTCGATCTCCTGACCTCGCAATCTGCCAGCCTCAGCCTCCCAAAGTGCTGGGATTACAGGCGTGAGCTACCGTGCCCAACCAAACTTTTAAGTCTTACAGTTGGATTATGAATACATGATAAAAACTATTCTTTGTAATGCCGAATTAATAAAACACACAGTTTGGTAATAGGTATTCCTATTTAATTTTTAGAACTGGTCAGTTAATGAAATGAATTGCTTTCTTTATAATTTGAATTTTTTCAGTGGGAATCATAAGAGCTACACAGTATTCTTGGATGAATAAGAGTTCTGCTAGGCCGGGCGCGGTGGCTCAAGCCTGTAATCCCAGCACTTTGGGAGGCCGAGACGGGCGGATCACGAGGTCAGGAGATCGAGACCATCCTGGCTAATATGGTGAAACCCCGTCTCTACTAAAAATACAAAAAACTAGCCGGGCGAGGTGGTGGGCGCCTGTAGTCCCAGCTACTCGGGAGGCTGAGGCAGGAGAATGGCGTAAACCCGGGAGGCGGAGCTTGCAGTGAGCTGAGATCCGGCCACTGCACTCCAGCCTGGGCGACAAAGCGAGACTCCGTCTCAAAAAAAAAAAAAAAAAAGAGTTCTGCTACCTCTGGGTGGGAAAAACAAAAAAGGAAGTAAGGCTTGACCTTAGTTCTTGTTGAGTTGAGCACCTATCACTGGTGGTTAGCTGTATCTAGTTTTGCCTTTCAAACAACCTGAAGTAGCATTTCCACCTAGATTAGTAGATGATAAGGTCCCCCCATCCTTGTGTTGTTTTAACTAGTACTTGCTGCGCAGCTGTCAGCAACCATTAATGTTCCCTGGAAAACCTAAGGGAGAAAAGTCATCCAAGAGTCTTAATGTCCTGTTTCAAATGTATCATAGTTAATAAACCTAATATTATTTTGTTATGGATATGTTATGTATTTCTTTTTCTTGCATATATTTCCCAAAATTAAAAAAAATTTACCCATCAGTGTAATATAGAAATCTTTGTTTTTAGGCCGGGTTGGGTGGCTCACACCTGTAATCCCAGCACTTTGGGAGGCCGAGGTGGGCAGATCATGAGGTCAGGAGTTGGAGACCAGCCTGACCAACATGGTGAAACCTTGCCTCTACTAAAAATTAAAAAAAAAAAATTAGCCAGGCATGGTGGCGCACGCCTGTAATCCCAGCTACTCAGGAGGCTGAGGCAGGGGAATTGCTTGAACTCGGGAGGCAGAGGTTGCAGAGAGCTGAGATTGCACCATTGCACTCCAGCCTGGGCAGCAAGAGTGAAACTCCGTCTCAAAAAAAAAAAAACCACTTTGTTTTGCATATAGGAGAGGTGTTACATATAAAGTGATATGCCTAAGATTGTAGTATTGATTCCAGAAATTGATTAAAAAGCTTACTTTTTAGAGCATCTCATTCTTGTTTAGGTAAATTATTTGCAGTGAAGGAATTTTAAACCTTGCTTTATTTTACTGCATTTCTCCTTGTCCCTCAGAAAGGAAATACCAGCAAGGGGCAATGTTAATAACTTTATTAAGTAAAATACGTTATTTGAAATCCTCATTCTTTTTTTTTTTTTTTTTTTTTTTTTTTTTTTTTTTTTTTTTGAGACGGAGTCTCGCTCTGTCGCCCAGGCTGGAGTGCAGTGGCGCGATCTCGGCCCACTGCAAGCTCCGCCTCCCGGGTTCACGCCATTCTCCTGCCTCAGCCTCCCAAGTAGCTGGGACTACAGGCGCCCACAACTGCGCCCGGCTAATTTTTTGTATTTTTAGTAGAGACGGGGTTTCACCGTGGTCTCGATCTGCTGACCTTGTGATCCGCCCGCCTCGGCCTCCCAAAGTGCTGGGATTACAGGCGTGAGCCACCGCGCCCGGCCGAAATCCTCATTCTTGTAGTAGCCAGAGTAATAGATTAACTAAAATAGGGGTATGGTTATTGATAACCTTTTCTTTTTTCTTCTGTTTTAAAAAATTATTTTATTTATCTTATTATTATTTTTTTTCTGAGACGTAATCTTCCTCTGTCGCACAGGCTGGAGTGCAGTGGCACAATCTCAGCTTATTGCAACCTCTGCCTCCCGGGTTCAAGCGACTCTCCTGCCTCGGCCTCCCGAGTAGGTGGGACTACAGGCATATGCCATCACGCCTGGCTAATTTTTGTATTTTTAGTAGAGATAGGGTTTCACCATGTTGGCTAGGCTAGTCTCGAACTCCTGACCTCAAGTGATATGCTTGCCTTGGCCTCCAAAAGTGCTGGGATTACAGGCGTGAGCCACTGCACCTGGCCTTGATAAACTTTTCAGGTATCTGAATTGTTTATAAGGGAGATATGCCGAGGGATTTGTATTAGAAATAGGGATCAAATTCATAAGCAGGTAGAGCACAGTTATTTTTCTCTCTTTAATACTGTGCTATTTCCCTGAGGTCTTTTATGATGATATCTTCATTTCTAGCTTTCCTTTAGAGCTTCGGGGATTTTTCTCATCTCTAAATTTCTTTATAATGGCCTGTTTTTATTCTGATGTACATCGTCCTTTTTTTAAAGTAGTTCCTTCTTGCTAGAATTAGCATCCTTATATTAGCTGTTTTTTGGATACTATAGCATAGCACTATCACTCTGAGTGAACCTTGTTTCTCTAGCTTTTCCTATGCTGTAAATGTCATTCATGCTTTAGTGTTGTGAGGAAATCTATTTCATTCCTTCCTTGAAAGCGGTACTCCTGCCAGGCGTGGTGGCTCATGCCTATAGTCCTAGTACTTTGAGAGGCTGAGGTGGGCAGATCGCTTGAGCTCTGAATTTCATGACCAGTGTGGGCAACATGGCAAAACCCCATCTCTGTTAAAAAAAAAAAAAAAAAAAAAGGCCGGGCGTGGTAGCTCACGCCTGTAATCCTAGCACTTTGGGAGGCGAAGGTGGGTGGATCACAAGGTCAGGAGATGGAGACCATTCTGGCTAACACGGTGAAACCCCATCTCTACTAAAAATACAAAAAACAAATTAGCCGGGTGTGGTGGCGGGCGCCTGTAGTCCCAGCTACTCGGGAGGCTGAGGCAGGAGAAGGGCGTGAACCTGGGAGGCGGAGCTTGCAGTGAGCTGAGATCCGGCCACTGCACTCCAGCCTGGGCGACAGAGCGAGACTCCATCTCAAAAAAGAAAAAAAAAATTAGCCAGGCTTGGTGGTGAGGACCCATACTCCGTGATTGTACCACTGCACTGCAGCCTAGGTGACAGAGTGAGACTGTCTCAAAAAAAAAAAAAAAAAAAAAGCAGTACTCTTATATTCTGTGTTTGTACATTTGAAATTCTTCTGTAATATTTGTGTATTTCTTTTTTTTTTTTTTTTTTTGAGATAGAGTCTCACTCTGTCGCTGAGGCTGGAGTGCAGTGGCACCGTGTCAGCTCACTGCAACCTCTGTCTTCTGGATTCAAGCAATTCTCCTGCCTCAGCCTCCCGAGTAGCTGGGATTACAGATGCCCACCACCACGCCCGGCTAGTTTTTATATTTTTAGTAGAGATGGGGGTGGGGGTTCACCAAGTTGGCCAGGCTGGTCTCAAACTCCTGACCTCAGGTGATCCACTCATCTTGGCCTCCCAAAGTGCTGGGATTACAGGCATGCGCCATTGCCCCCGGCCTCTTTTTCTTTCTTTTTTTTTTTTTTTTTTTTTTTTTTGAGACAGAGTATCACTCTGTTGCCAGGCTGGAGTGCAGTGGCGCCATCTTGGTTCACTGCAACCTCCGCCTCCCGGGTTCAAGCAATTCTCCTGCCTCAGCCTCCCGAGTAGCTAGGATTACAGGCATGTGCCACCATGCCCAGCTAATTTTTGTATTTTTAGTAGAGATGGGGTTTTACCATGTTGGCCAGGATGGTCTCGATCTCTTGACCTCATGATCCGCCTGCCTCAGCCTCCCGAAGTGCTGGGATTACAGGGGTGAGCCACCATGCCCTACCTGGAATTATATTTCTTTGAAGTGGGAAATCAAGTTCAGCTGGGCAAAGTCGGTAACAATTGAAGACCATCATACTTGACCTTACCAGATGCTACCACATTATTCCCTTGGATTAAGATACTAAAGACTTCTGTAAAAGGCATATTTGTCAGAAATGAGGGGTGCCCAAAGGAAGATGACACAAAACAGGCCTTTCAGGAGGAGTAGGAAGGGAAAGGTCCCGGGAGGTGTCCTGAACATAGGCTGAGGCTGCTGCTCATAGAAGAATGCAGAAGTAGTAGAGGACTATAGGCTCCTGGGGAGGCCTTGGTAAAAGGCCTCAGGGTGGTGCTTTGTTAAAAAACAAAGGCTACCTCAGGGTGGTACTTCATTCTCCCTTGGATGTAACTTTATATAAAACATGAAGAAAAAGCACTTTTTCCAAATTTAAAATTATTCTGAGCAATCTGTTCTTTAAATTTGCTTTAGGCTGGGCACGGTAACTCACGTCTGTAATCTCAGCACTTTGGGAGGCCGAGGCAGGTGGATCATTTGAGGTCAGGAGTTCAAGACCAGCTTGGCCAACACAGTGAAACCCTGTCTCTACTAAAAATACAAAAATGTTAGCCAGGCGTGGGGGTGCATACCTGTAATCCTAGCTACTGTGGAGGCTGAGGCTTGTTTGAACCCAGGAGACAGAAGTTGCATTGAGCCAAGATCTTCCCACTGCACTCCAGCCTGGGCAACAGAGTGAGACTCTTTGTCTCAAAAGAAAAAAAAATTGCTTTACTTTGTTTACAGTGACAACATTCAGCAATATCTGATGACCAATAATGTACCGGAGGCAGCCTCCACTCTAGTGTCTATGGCAGAACTTGACATCAAGCTTCAGGAATCATCCTGTACTCATCTTCTTGGTTTCATGAGAGCCACAGTTAAATTCTGGCATAAAATTCTCAAGGACAAGCTTACAAGGTAGGGAATTTACCCATATTTTGTGGTAATTGCTTTCCGATGGGTATTTGGTGATCGTTTGGTGATGTACTGAAATGTATGTGTTGCTTTTCTATTGCAGTGATTTTGAGGAAATTTTAGCACAGCTTCATTGGCCATTCATTGCACCCCCTCAATCACAAACTGTTGGCTTAAGTCGACCTGCCAGTGCCTCGGAGATGTACAGTTACCTGGAGACACTGTTTTGTCAGCTTTTGAAACTACAAACCTCGTATCTTTGTTGCAGTTGAAAACTTACTAAAATTTCTTTTTTCTAGAATGGGTTTGTGGCTGGAGAGTAAAACTTTTTCAAAGTGGCCAAGAAAGCCAAATAAGAATCCTGTGTTTGGACTTGGTCTGTAAGTGTCCACTGAGTGGTGGACTATACTCTTGCAAAGTGAATTGCGTGTGGGTGTGAGGGCTGTAAGGAAGAGTTCCGAGATACATGACTGATCCTAGTTCATAGCACAAAAAGGTCTCTTGGGGCAATAGAACAAATGGGCAATTGGGAGGAAACCTTAGTAACATAGCGTGAATTTAATCAAATGATACTTGAATTTTTTTTGTTACTATTTTAGGAAAGATTTATAGATTAATTCTGATACCATTTTTGTGCTTTTTTTTTTTTTTTTTTTTTTTTGGAGATGGAGTTTCGCTCTTGTTGCCCAGGCTGGAATGAAGTGGTGTGATCTTGGCTCACTGCAACCTCCACCTCCCAGGTTCAAGTGATTCTTCTGCCTCAGCCTCCCGAGTAGCTGGGATTACAGGCTTGTCCCACCATGCCTGGCTAATTTTGTATTTTTAGTAGAGACAGGGTTTTTCCATGTTGGTCAGGCTGGCCTCGAACTCCTGACCTCAGGTGATCCACCCGCCTCACCCTCCCAAAGTGCTGGGATTACAGGTGAGAACCACTGCACCTGGCCCTTTTTTTTTTTTTGGATACAGAGTCTTGCTCTGTCGCCCAGGCTGGAGTGCAGTGGTGCGATCTCAGCTTACTGCAAGCTCTGCTTTCTGGGTTCACGCTATTCTCCTGCCTCAGCCTCCCGAGTGGCTGGAACTACAGGCACCCGCCACAATGCCTGGCTAATTTTTTTTATTTTTAGTAGAATCAGGGTTTCACTGTGTTAGCCAGGATGGTCTCGATCTCCTGACCTTGTGATCCGCCCGCCTCAGCCTCCCAAAGTGCTGGGATTATAGGCGTGAGCCACTGCGCCTGGCCGTACCTGGCCCATTTGTGTGCTTTTTTTAAAGACATGGTCTCACTTTGTCACCCAGGCTGAAGTGCAGTGGTGCAGTCACGGCTCACTGCAGCCTTGACCACCCAGGCTCAATTGATTCTCCCACCTCTTCTTCCTGAGTAACTGGGACTACAGGCAAGTGCCACCATGCCCAGCTAATTTTTGTAGAGACAGGGTTTTGCCTATTGCCCAGGCACGTCTCAGATTCCTGTGAAGGGGCCCAAGTGATTCGCCTACTTCAGCCTCCCAAAGTGCTGGTATTACAGGCATGAGTCACTATCATCATGCCTGGCTTTTTGTGCATTTTAACTGAATGTAAATTCAATATAAAGTTATATTACATATTATTTGCATCATAATTAACTCTACTGAGTATCTGATACATTTGTTGAAAAAATTTATTGTGTATGTATACATACATATGTGTGTGTGGATATTAGGTATGCTTTTGATTCTTTTTCCTTGACTTGATTATGTCAGAGATGCATTACTTACTGAGCCAAAGCAACTTCCAGAAAAATACTCTCTTCCTGCCTCCCCTTCTGTCATCCTGCCCATCCAGATTATGCTGACTCCTCTTCAGAAGAGGTTCAGGTATCACTTCAGAGGGAACCGGCAGACTAATGTGTTAAGCAAGGTGTGTTTTGCCAGCTCTTGTCCTTGGTTTTTATTAGTAACAAATGTTAGAGTTTCTATACTTTTGCTGGTTTAAGTTAAAATCTGACTCTTCACATTTCTGTTTTTTTTCTAAAGGGCTAAATTCCTGTTTTGTCACTGCTCTTCATACATACAATTGAGGAGTTGTGTTCATATACTGTAGGAAAATATGGTATTTCTGCTCTTGGGCATCAGATGTTGCTGAATTATCATTGCAAAACAAATAAAAAAGCAAAGCAAATATTAAGCACTTGGTATTTCTTTTCTTTTTTTTTTTTTTTGAGTCGGAGTCTCTGTCGCCCAGGCTGGAGTGCAGTGGCGTGATCTCAGCTCACTGCAGTCTCCACCTCCCAGGTTCAAGCAATTCTCCTGCCTCAGCCTCCCAAGTAGCTGGGACTACAGGCACATGCCACCATGCTGGGCTAATTTTTGTAATTTTAGTAGAGATGTGTTTCACCATATTTGTCAGGCTGGTCTGGAACTTCTGACCTTAGGTGATCCACCTACCTCAGCCTCCCAAAGTGCTGGAATTACAGGCGTGAGCCACCGCGCCTGGCATGCACTTGGTATTTCTGCCCTTAAACCTGTATAAAACATGTAGTTTTTGTAATGCAGACTAGCAGATTTTTTCTTAATTTACTTTTTGAAAATAAAAACCATAAGAAAATAATATTGAAATTATTTTCAAATGCTATTTCAAAAAATAATTTATAGGCCATTAGTTCTTTGTAATACTCATGATTTTACATATTATTGAAGTGTTAGGTTTTGTTTTTTTTTTTTTTTTTGAGACGGAGTCTTGCTCTGTCGCCCAGGCTGGAGCGCAGTGGCTGGATCTCAGCTCACTGCAAGCACCGCCTCCTGGGTTTATGCCATTCTCCTGCCTCAGCCTCCTGAGTAGCTGGGACTACAGGCGCCCGCCACCTCGCCCGGCTAGTTTTTTGTATTTTTAGTAGAGACGGGGTTTCACTGTGTTAGCCAGGATGGTCTCGATCTCCTGACCTCGTGATCCGCCCGTCTTGGCCTCCCAAAGTGCTGGGATTACAGGCTTGAGCCACCGCGCCCGGCCGAAGTGTTAGGTTTTAAATATATATGGCGTTGTAAATTTATGAGTTTATTGACTTAAGTCACATTATTGAAATTTGTTGGGAGTACATTGGCAAACATTTGATTATTAAGCCTTTCAGTAGTTTAAAATTCAGAGTAGAAATTGTGCTCTTACATACAGGAATTTTCAACTAATTTTGTAAGTGTTGTGCATATACAATTAAATAGACTCATGTAATTGTAACTTTCTAATTGGAATGACTTACGAATTCAAACTATTTTCCTCCTTCCTTAGCCAGAATGGTACTTGGCTCAAGTACTTATGTGGATTGGAAACCATACTCAATTTTTGGATGAAAAGATTCAGCCAATATTAGACAAAGTAGGCTCTTTGGTAAATGCAAGGGTAAGAGACTCAGTCGTGTTTCTGTTTTAGAACTGTATGTGTGCATGGATAACTTTTTATTTACATACCTCATGTTTGTGTATTTTTTTAGCTTGAATTTTCTCGGGGCCTTATGATGCTGGTTCTTGAGAAGTTAGCCACGGATATTCCTTGTCTGCTGTATGATGACAATCTCTTCTGTCATTTGGTGGATGAAGTACTGTTGTTTGAGAGGGAGCTACACAGTGTTCATGGCTATCCTGGCGCTTTTGCTAGTTGTATGCATATTCTGTCAGAGGAAACCTGTTTTCAGAGATGGTTGACAGTGGAGAGAAAATGTAAGTGCTGATGTGGCCAGAGGGTGGGGAGATATGTCTGTTTCTGTGGATATACATTTTTGAATACTTTTCTTCTCCAGTTCTGAGTAGGACTAGAGCTATCTGAAATTTTCTTTGTCAGGGTTTTCAGAGTTTCCTTCAGAGATAATATTTTTTTTTTTTTTTTTTTTTTTTGAGACGGAGTCTGGCTCTCTTGCCCAGGCTGGAGTGCAGTGGCCGGATCTCAGCTCACTGCAAGCTCTGCCTCTCGGGTTTAGGCCATTCTCCTGCCTCAGCCTCCCGAGTAGCTGGGACTACAGGCGCCCGCCATCACGCCCGGCTAGTTTTTTTGTATTTTTTTTTTTAGTAGAGACGGGGTTTCGCCATGTTAGCCAGGATGGTCTCGATCTCCTGACCTCGTGATCCACCCGTCTCGGCCTCCCAAAGTGCTGGGATTATAGGCTTGAGCCACCGCGCCCGGCCGATAATATTTTCTTTTTTTTTTTTTTTTTTTTTTTTTTTTTTTTTTTTTGTTTTTTGAGACGGAGTCTCGCTCTGTCGCCCAGGCTGGAGTGCAGTGGCCGGATCTCAGCTCACTGCAAGCTCTGCCTCCTGGGTTTTTACGCCATTCTCCTGCCTCAGCCTCCCGAGTAGCCGGGACTACAGGCGCCCGCCACCTCGCCCGGCTAGTTTTTTGTATTTTTTAGTAGAGACGGGGTTTCACCGTGTTAGCCAGGATGGTCTCGAACTCCTGACCTCGTGATCCGCCCGTCTCGGCCTCCCAAAGTGCTGGGATTACAGGCTTGAGCCACCGCGCCCGGCCGATAATATTTTCTTTACTTCACATGAAACTTCCATTTTTCCTGGAATTGCACTCTACATGTTTCTAGAGTGGAATAGTCAAGCCAGTGGGGTGTTTAATTGTTTTATAGATTTTATCATAGAATTTTTCATTTTATTTATTTTGTTTTTATTTATTTATTTAGGGACAGACTCTTGCTCTGTGGCCCAGGATAAAAGTGCAGTAGTTCGAGCTCAGCTCATTGCAATCTCCACCCCCTGGGTTCAAGCGATTCTTCTGTCTCAGCCTCCTGAGTAGTTGGGATTACAGGCATGCACTACCATGCCTGGCTAATTTTTCTATTTTTAAGGAGTGACAGGGTTGCAACATGTTGGCCAGGCTGGTATGGAACTCCTGACTTCAAGTATTCCGCCTGCCTTGGCCTCCCAAAGTATCAGAGTATTTTGTTTTTTTATTTTTTTATTTTTGAGATAGGGTCTTACTTTGTCACCCAGGCTAGAGTGGAGTGGGCTGATCATGGCTTACTGCAGCCTCGACCTCCGGGGCTCAGGTGATCCTCCTGCCTCAGCCACCCCAGTAGCTGGGACTATAGGTGTATGCAAACCGTGCCTGGCTACTTTTTGTATTTTTTGTAGAGATGGGGTTTCGCTATGTTGCCCAGGCTGGTTGTGAACTCCTAGACTTAAGCAATCCTCCCACCTTGGCCTCCCAGAGTGCTGGGATTACTGGTGTGAGCCACTGTGCCTGGCCAATAGAATCTTTCTGACTGTAGCTTATCTAGTCAACATAACTATTTTCAAAATTTGGGGGTGGGAGTAAAGTATCCTGTTTAAAGCATTAACTAAGTTAAATTTAGTACAACTAATGGGAGATTATAGGTTTCTTTATTTTTTATAGAAAAGCCATCATTCCTAAAAAATTACAAGTTGAATAATTAGGAATGACTGTAACTACTTAATCAACATAATCGTTTTGTCTGCTTATCAGTTGCTCTTCAAAAAATGGACTCAATGCTTTCATCAGAAGCTGCCTGGGTATCGCAATATAAGGATATCACTGATGTGGATGAAATGAAAGTTCCAGATTGTGCAGAAACTTTTATGACTCTACTCTTGGTTATAACTGGTAAGTATAAGTCTTTTAAGATATGACTTTGTTTTAAAAGTACTGTTTTCACATGGTACTTTTTAAAATAGCTCAGTAGACTGGGTGCAGTGGCTCATGCCTGTAATCCCAGCACTTTGAGAGGCTGACGCAGGCAGATTGCTTGAGCCCAGGAGTTCGAGAACAGCCTGGGGTACATGGTGAAACCTGCTCTCTTCCAAAAAGTACAGAAATTAGTCAGGTGTGGTGATGCATGCCTGTAGTCCCAGCTACTTGGTAGGCTGAGGTGGGAAGATTGTTTGAGCATGGCAGGTAGAGGTTGCAGTGAGCCACGATCGCGTCACTGCAGTCCAGCCTTGGTGACAGAGTGAGACTCCGTCAATAAAGTAATCAATAAATAAGCGGCTCAGCAAATTAATATTATATGATGGTTGTTATCTTCAAATTCAGTTTCTATATTGGTAGAAAGCTAACACAATATTCTAACTTTGGGGTTTTTATTAATTTAAGGATTTAAACATTGGTGTACATGAAGGAAAACTTCCTGAATAATTATACAAAAACAATTAAATAAGAATTTAATTTTATTATCCAAACTGTCTTGCTGTTGGGCTTTTTAGGTGTCTTCAGTAAATGGTGATTGGCCTGTATTTTTAATATTTTCTTGATCTTGATTTATCAAAGATTGCAGAAGAGAGTAAAATAATGAAGTAATTTTAAGGATTGGAGTAGTAATAGGAACTTTTGTTATAGTGCAGGGATTCTCTGGCTGGAGGGTAGCCTAGCATCCTCTGGCCCTCACTGGTCTTTTTTTTTTTTTTTTTGAGACGGAGTCTCGCTCTGTCACCCAGGCTGGAGTGTGGTGGCCGGATCTCTGCTCACTGCAAGCTCCGCCTCCCGGGTTTACGCCATTCTCCTGGCTCAGCCTCCCGAGTAGCTGGGACTACAGGCGCTCGCCACCTCGCCCGGCTAGTTTTTTGTACTTTTTTTAGTAGAGACGGGGTTTCACCGTGTTAGCCAGGATGGTCTCGATCTCCTGACCTCGTGATCCGCCGGTCTCGGCCTCCCAAAGTGCTGGGATTACAGGCTTGAGCCACCGCGCCCGGCCAAGCCCTCACTGGTCTTTAGCCAATCACGCTGCCCCCTTGTGGGCCTGCTTGTTGTCCAGGTGCCACTGGACCCTCATTGGCCCTCTTCACCTTCATAGACCACCAGCCTGTCCATTTCTTAGGCTTGTCTGATAACCTGAAGAAGTATCATTCCAGCCCAGTCAGTAATTAGTTTTGTTTTTTTTTTTGAAACGGAGTCTCACTCTGTCACCAGGCTGGAGTGCAGTGGTGTGATCTCGGCTCACTGCAACCTCTGCTGCCTGGATTCAATCAATTCTCCTGTCTCTGCCTCCCGAGTAGCTGGGATTATAGGTGCCTGCAGCCACGCCCAACTAATTTTTGTATTTTTAGTAGAGACAGGGTTTCACCATCTTAGCCAGGCTGGTCTTGAACTCCTGACCTTGTGATCCACCTGCCTTGGCCTCCCAAAGTGCTGGGATTACAGGCATGAGCCACCGTGCCCAGCCATAATTCCGTATTTTTAACTATAAGAAAAATATGAAAAACACTAAGACAAAAAAATTAAGGAAAATTCATGTGTCTCTTAAAAACTTTTTATTCAGAAAATTTTCAAACTTACCCAAAAGTAGGATAATATGAGGCCGGGCGCGGTGGCTCAAGCCTGTAATCCCAGCACTTTGGGAGGCCGAGACGGGCGGATCACAAGGTCAGGAGATCGAGACCAGCCTGGCTAATACGGTGAAACCCCGTCTCTACTAAAAAATACAAAAAACTAGCCGGGTGAGGTGGCGGGCGCCTGTAGTCCCGGCTACTCGGGAGGCTGAGGCAGGAGAATGGCGTAGACCCGGGAGGCGGAGCTTGCAGTGAGCTGAGATGCGGCCACTGCACTCCAGCCTGGGCGACAGAGCGAGACTCCGTCTCAAAAAAAAAAAAAAAAAAAAAAAAAAGTAGGATAATATGATGAACTCTCAGGTACCCATTACCAAAGTTTAAAGCAATTATCACTTTTCTGTTATATTTTACTCCTCAATTTTTTTTTTTTCTGGAGTATTTTAAAGAAAATTTCAGACCTCTCATCATGTCAATTGTAAATTTATTTTATTTATTTATTTATTTTTTTAAGACGGAATTTCACTCTTGTCACCCAGGCTGGAGTGCAGTGGCGCGATCCCAGCTCACTGCAATCTCTGCCTCCCAGATTCACACCATTCTCCTGCCTCAGCCTCCTAAGTAGCTGGGACTACAGGCACCCACCACCACGCCCGGTTAATTTTTTTGTATTTTTGGTAGAGATGGGGTTTCACCGTGTTAGCCAAGATGGTCTCAAGCCAAGATGGTCTTGATCTCCTGACCTCGTGATCCGCCCACCTCGGCCTCCCAAAGTGCTGGGATTATAGGTGTGAGCCACTGCGCCTGGCCAACTGCCTGTAAATTCTTTTTTTTTTTTTTTGAGACAGAGTCTTGCTCTGTCGCCCAGGCTGGGGTGCAGTGGCCGGATCTCAGCTCACTGCAAGCTTCGCCTCCCGGGTTTAGACCATTCTCCTGCCTCAGCCTCCCGAGTAGCTGGGACTACAGGCGCCCGCCACCTCGCCCGGCTAGTTTTTTTTTTTTTTTTTTTTTGTATTTTTTAGTAGAGACGGGGTTTCACCGTGTTAGCCAGGATGGTCTCGATCTCCTGACCTCGTGATCCGCCTGTCTTCGCCTCCCAAAGTGCTGGGATTACAGGCTTGAGCCACCGCGCCCGGCCGTAAATTCTTAAATGTGTATCTTTTAATTTATCCAAGTTCTTTCTTTTTTAAAAAAAAAAAAAAAAAAAAGCTGTTTATTTGTTGAACAAACTTTTTTTTTTTTTTTTTTTTTTCTGAGACAGAGTCTCGCTCTGTTTCCCAGGCTGGAATGCAGTAGTGCCATCTTGGCTCACTGCAACCTCCACCTCCCAAGTTCAAGCAATTCTCCTGCCTCAGAGTCTGAGTAGCTGGGATTACAAGCACATGCCACTACCGCCCGGCTAATTTTTTTAGTTTTAGTAGAGATGGAGTTTCGCCATGTTGGCCAGGCTAGTCTTGAACTCCTGACCTCAGGTGATCCACCTGCCTTGGCCTCCCAAAGTGCTGGGATTACAGGTGTGAGCCACCGCACCTGGCCAAAACTGTCATTTTTATATATAATTTTCTCATTTGCCTTTTAAAAAAACTTGAGGCATACTTTACATACAGATCTGTAATATGCAGATCTTATGTGTACTGTTGAATGAGTTTTGGCAAACATATACTTTTGAAACTCATATCCTTAAGAGAGCTCAGAAGTAAATCCGCACTTGACTGGTTAATTGATTTTTGACAAAAGCACTGAAGCAAGACAGTAGGGAAAACTTGTAAGTATATCATAGATGGTACCAAAACCTTCATATGTCTTAATAACTTTTTCCACAGACAGGTATAAAAATCTTCCCACAGCTTCCCGAAAGCTACAGTTCCTGGAGTTACAGAAGGACTTAGTAGATGATTTTAGGATACGATTAACACAGGTGATGAAAGAAGAGACTAGAGCTTCCCTTGGCTTTCGATACTGTGCAATTCTTAATGCTGTGAACTACATCTCAACAGTACTAGCAGATTGGGCTGACAATGTTGTGAGTTAATATGCTTTTATATTAAGTAATATATTACTAGCTCAAACTATTAATACTTTTCGAAATGTTGAATCTATTGCAAGCAAAATAAACATGCTAGACAGAACCATAGTGCCATAATTAGAAGGTACAATTAAAATACACATTTTTCTCAATCAAATCTCAAGTACTGAAATAATCCTGATATTTTAATGTTTTTAATCATTGGATAAGCAAGCCTTTCATGAAATAATTATTTATAGAGTGAACCATACTTGGAAATATTCATGTGTGGTAATTGCAGTCACAGGAAAAGCTAAGATTAAATAATGATGTCAAAAGCAATCCAGGACTTTAAGGAAAATAAAAGAATAACGTTTAGTACCTCTTGAATGTCTTGAAAACATGACAAATTATAAAGAGTCATGAAAATAGGAAGAAACATTTAAAGTTTTAATTGTTTCATACATTAAAAATCTATTTGGCTGGGTGCAGTGGCTCAAGCTCTTAATCCCAGCACTTTAGGAGGGTGAAATGGGAGAATACTTGACTCCAGAAGTTGGAGACCAACCTGGGCAACATAGGGAGACCTCATTTCTCCAAAAAATAAAAAATAATTTAAAATTAGCCAGGTGTGGTGACGTATACCTGTAGTCCAAGCTACTTGGGACTGAGGTGGGACGATCACTTGAACCCAGGAATTCTTGACCAGCCTGTGCAACATAGTGAGACACTATCTCTAGAAAACATGAAAATATAAAAATAAGAAACATTTTGTGTATCATATTTTCAAATATATGCATGAGTAAATAGAACAGGAAAATGAACTTCAGTGTGGCGACCACTCAGCTTTTTTTTTGAGACAGAGTTTTGCTCTTGTTGCCCAGGCTGGAGTGCAGTGGTGCAATCTCAGCTCACTGCAACCTCTGTCTCCTGGGTTCAAGGGATTAACCTGCCTCAGCCTCCTGAGTAGCTGGGATAACAAGTGCTCGCCACCACGCCGGGCTAATTTTTTTTTTTTTTTAGTAGAGACGAGGTTTCACCATGTTGGCCAGGCTGGTCTTGAACTCCTGACCTCAGGTGATCCACCCGCCTCGGCCTCCCAAAGTGTTGGGATTACAGGCATGAGCCACCATGTCCGGCTCACTCAACTTCTTACACCAATTTTGTTTTATTTAAACCTCTCTTCTGCCACCCCATACCTAATTATTTTGAAGCAGATCTCAGATATCATATTTCATGGTAATATTTTTATATAGAGATATATATTAGTATGTATCTCTAAAAGGTAAGAACTCTTTAAAAAAAAAAAACACTATGATTGTATCTGAAAAAATCAACTGATTTATTGGAGGGTATATTTTAAATAAATCCATAAATAAAAACCTTGGGTCCAGTTAACAAATACCATAAGACCTTTTCCTTCCAGATTCTACCAACCCTTCCCTTCTCCATGCAGATTCTGACATGATTTGGTCTGCCTAATTATTATTAAGCAAACCTACTGACACATTTGATCTGCCTTACTATAATTATTAAGTAGTAATTTATTTTTACTCTTTTTATTAATTCAAGGAATATCCTGGCTGTCAGGACTTTTGGTAACCAGATTTTCCAATAGATGCTTCCAAACAAAAGTCTAATTAGCCTTTATAACCTCGCCACAGACAGATGAATTCTTTTAGATGTTTTAGATATTAACATCATCTCAGAGGACCTTCAGAACTCCCTTCTTGAACAGGGTACCCTTAGGTTAAGAATCATTGTTCGGCCGGGCGCGGTGGCTCAAGCCTGTAATCCCAGCACTTTGGGAGGCCAAGACGGGCGGATCACTAGGTCAGGAGATCGAGATCATCCTGGCTAACATGGCGAAACCCCGTCTCTACTAAAAATACAAAAAAAAAAAAAAACTAGCCGGGCGAGGTGGCGGGCACCTGTAGTTCCAGCTGCTCGGGAGGCTGAGGCAGGAGAATGGCGTGAACCCGGGAGGCGGAGCTTGCAGTGAGCTGAGATGTGGCCACCGCACTCCAGCCTGGGCGGCAGAGCGAGACTCCGTCTCAAAAAAAAAAAAAAAGGATCATTGTTCAAAATCAACTTAGGTTTATACCAATTTAGGTGTCCCATAAAGTAAATTTCGTGACAGAACGCATAAACAGAGAACTAGGATGACCATGAAACCTTAAAGTAGAATAGACATTAAATACTAAAGAAACTAACTGTACTGAATAAATCTGATGACTATGAAAATTTTAATATGAAATATTAAAAATGTACAAAATTGTGTCATAAAATGAACACAGGAAGGTAAACAAGACAAATGCAATTTTCACTAAAGACAAAAATATACTATTAGAATGTGATAGGTAAAGTGAGAATTAAAAAATTGTAAAGTTAAATAATTAGATTGATTAACTGAAGGTTGGTGATAAATTCCACAGTATAATAGGGAAAAACGGCCGGGCGCGGTGGCTCAAGCCTGTAATCCCAGCACTTTGGGAGGCCGAGACGGGTGGATCACAAGGTCAGGAGATCGAGACCATCCTGGCTAATCCGGTGAAACCCCGTCTCTACTAAAAAATACAAAAAACTAGCCAGGTGAGGTGGCGGGCGCCTGTAGTCCCAGCTACTCGGGAGGCTGAGGCAGGAGAATGGCGTAAACCCGGGAGGCGGAGCTTGCAGTGAGCTGAGATCCGGCCACTGCACTCCAGCCTGGGCGACAGAGCGAGACTCTGTCTCAAAAAAAAAAAAAAAAAAAAAAAAAAAGGGAAAAACAGGCCGGGCGCGGTGGCTCAAGCCTGTAATCCCAGCACTTTGGGAGGCCGAGACGGGCGGATCACGAGGTCAGGAGATCGAGACCATCCTGGCTAACACGGTGAAACCCCGTCTCTACTACAAAATACAAAAAACTAGCTGGGCGCAGTGGCGGGCGCCTGTAGTCCCAACTACTCGGGAGGCTGAGGCAGGAGAATGGCGTGAACCCGGGAGGCGGAGCTTGCAGTGAGCTGAGATCCGGCCACTGCACTCCAGCCTGGGCGGCAGAGCGAGACTCCGTCTCAAAAAAAAAAAAAAAAAAAAAAAAAAAGGGAAAAACACAATTTTCAAGTGTGTCCAGATGAGTCACAAAGATGGACAAGGTAAATTAATTTAAAATTTCTGTACGTTATCAAATCTTAATGCAATAAAACAAGAAATAAAAGCAGAAATGAAATATATTCAAACATGGACATGTGAAAACATTAAATGCCTGGATTAGGAAGGAAGTCTTGAAAACATGACATTTTAAATTATGAATTTGGGAAAAAAAATTGTAGTATGCCAATTAACGCACTATATAGTACATTTTGTTATATGTAGAACAAAAATGTATGGTTACTTCTAAAGCATTGTATAGAAGAAAATGTATTCCTCATAATACCTATTTTAATGTGAAAGAAAAAGCCAAACAAAACCGTTTTTGTTTTAAATCCAGGGTAATAAGCCAAATAAATAGGGGGCAAAAATAAATACAATAAATATACTAATCATAGATATAAACAAGATAAAAACCTGATAAATACAATCATAGTTTATGCTTATCTGTACTCTGTCTGGGACTTAGTAATTAGTTAAAGCTTTTTTCCTATAAAGATGTTAACTGAAATCCATGTGCACAATATCATTCTGCTGAGCAAGGAAAATAAAACAATTATTTCATAGTATGATTATAAGATAGAGGGTAATGATCAATTTGTTTATAAAGTCAGCTAATCAGGCTGGGAGTGGTGGCTCACGCCTGTAATCCCAGCCCTTTGGGAGGCCAAGCGTGTGGATCACCTGAGGTCAGGAGTTCGAGACCAGCCTGGCCAACATAGTGAAACCCTGTCTCTACTAAAAATACAAAAATTAGCCGGGCGTGGTGGCACATGCCTGTAGTCCCAGCTACTCAGAACGCTGAGGCAGGAGAACCACTTTTTTTTTTTTTTTTTTTTTTTTTTTTTTTTCTGGAGACGGAGTCTCGCTCTGTCGCCCAGGCTGGAGTGCAGTGGCCGGATCTCGGCTCACTGCAAGCTCCGTCTCCCGGGTTCACGCCATTCTCCTGCCTCAGCCTCCCGAGTAGCTGGGACTACAGGCGCCCGCCACCTCGCCCGGCTAGTTTTTTGTATTTTTTTAGTAGAGACGGGGTTTCACTGTGTTAGCCAGGATGGTCTCGATCTCCTGACCTCGTGATCCGCCCGTCTCGGCCTCCCAAAGTGCTGGGATTACAGGCTTGAGCCACCGCGCCCGGCCAGGAGAACCACTTGAACCCGTGAGGCAGAGGTTGCAGTGAGCTGAGAATACGCCATTGCACTCCAGCCTAGGCAACAAGAGCGAAACTCCATCTCAAAAAAAAAATAAAGTCAGCTAATCAGCATACATGCATTCATTTTGTATTTTTATGTGTTGTGTTTCTAATTTAAGTAAGTATTCTCTCAGCACCCCCACAGCTCCATTTTCTGCTAAGCATTTTTAGTAATATGAAACAAATTGTTATTCTTGACTCTTGTGCCAGAATTTTTTCTTCAATGAAATCATTTGTAGAACATCATCAGCTGCTTTACTTGGTGCTATAGTCTGTTAAGAAAGATGACTGGGCACGATGTCTCACACCTGTAAGCCCAACACTGTGAGCCAAGGTGGGCTGATCGCTTAAGCCCAGGAGTTTGAGACCAGCCTGGGCATTATGGCGGGACCTCATCTCTACAAAAAATACAAAAAATTAGCCAAGCATGGTAGTGTACCCCTGCAGTCCTAGCTGCTTGGGAGGCTAAGGTGGGAGGATCACTTGAACCCAGGAGTTGGAGACCAGCCTGGGCAGCATAGGGAGACCCTGTCTCTACATAAAATAAAATTAAAAAAAAAAATTAACTGGGCGTGGCAGGCATGCCCTGTGGTCCCAGCTACTTGGGAGGCTGGGGTGGGAAGGTTGCTTGAGCCCAGGAGGTTGAGACTACAGTGAGCCTTCATCACACCACTGTACTCCAGCCTGGGCAACAGACGGAGACCCTGTCTCCTCCCACAAAAAAAAGATGAATTAGCCATCATCCCTACCCTTAGAAAACGTATAATCTCCTGCTGAATTAACTAGGTCCTCTGTCAGCAGAGAAATAATCAAATTTCAGAGTTGATTGTTCAAATTGTGAATGAATTGTGTACTAGCATGGTTATTATGGTACAAATCTGACCAAGTGCGGTGGCTCATGCCTGTAATCCCAGCACTTTGGGAGGCTGAGGCGGGTGGATCACCTGAGGTCAGGAGTTCGAGGCCAGCCTGGCCAAGATGGTGAAACCCCATCTGTACTAAAAATACAAAAATTAGCTAGGCATGCTGGTGGGCGCCTGTAGTCTCAGCTACTTGGGAGGCTGAGACAGGAGAATTGCGTGAACTTGGGAGATGGAGGTTGCTGTGAGTCGAGATTGTGCCACTGCACTCCAGCCTGGGTGACAGAGCAAGACTCTGTCTCAAAAAAAAAAAAAAAAAAAAAAAATAGGCGTGGTGGCGGGCGCCTGTAATCCCAGCTACTACTCAGGAGGCTGAGGCAGGAGAATTGCTTGAACCGAGAGGTTGCAGTAAGCCAAGATTGCGCCATTGCACTCCAGCCTGGGCGACAAGAGCAAAACTCCGTCTCAAAAAAAAAAAAAAACTATATGGTGCAAATTCTGTCTTAACCTCAAAATTCTTTAATCATATTCACAGTCCTTCAGCCAGTGAATACTGTATAAGTAAAAATTATTAAAACTTTGTATTGCATAATTAGAAAAAGGAAAAAGAATGAACAGGATTCACTTTCCATTTGTTTCAGGTTCTCTACCGATAACTGTCTGCTGGTTACCAGATTGTGCCAAGCCTGAAATAAGCAGCCATGCAGAATTAGGAATTTTTCCGTTGTAGATGACAGATACCAGATTCAAACTGGCCTAAGTTGGGGTGTGGGGTGAGATATGGGAGGTGAGGAATTTAACTTTCTGAAAGGATTAGGCGTGGCTGTTCTAAAGTTGTCCATTTCTGGTTTTGCTCTGAGGCAGGCTCTGGACATGTGGCCACAGGTGGTTCCAGGCTCATGTGGTCCTTCTGCAATCTCAAAAGAAGAGTGCTGCTTCTCTGATAGTTTCAGCAGAAATACCAAGATGCCTCTCATATGTCCATCTCTGAACAATCACTAGTGCAGGCAGGGCATGGTATTACCAAGTTAAGTGTGCATCCCTGGCACCAAAGGATAGGGCTGACACCACCTAAATTGTCTCAGATTGGGGAAGAAGTGGTTCCCCAAAGGAAAATTGGGGTACTGTTAAAAGAAGGGGAAAAATTGCTGGCCATGTAAAAGTAGTTGATGCCCATGACACATTGCCATGCAAAAAGATAGGGGGCGGAAGGAGAGAGGGAGATGGGGGGAGACAAAGATAGAGATGATCTAAGTTCATGTTGGGTAGTCTGAATTTTAATAGTAAATGTATAAAAAAAAATTAACCACAAGATTTTATGGTTTGTTCGTTATCCATGAAATCTTTGGGAGAGTTCTAAATGGCTTTTGGTTTTTAAAATTTTGTGTAGTTTTATTTCAAGAACTTTAAAAGAAAAGCAACTGAAAATTCTTAAGAAAACATTTCAAGGGTAGCCAAATGTGTTTTGTTTTTGTTGTTTTTTTTGAGAAAGGGTCTCACTTTGTCACCCAGGCTGGATTGCAGTGGTGTGATCTTGGCTCACTCCAACTTCTGCCTCCCAGGTTCAAGTGATTCTCCTGCCTCAGCCTCCCGAGTAGCTGGGATTACAGGTGTGCGCCACCATGCCCAACTAATTTTTGTATTTTTAGTAGAGATGGGGTTTCACCATGTTGGTCAGGCTGATCTCAAACCTCAGACCTCAAGTGATTTGCCTCCCCGGCCTCCCAAAGTGTTGGGTTTACAGGCGTGAGCCACTGTGCCTGGCCATCAAGGCTAGCCAAATGTTTGATGACCTTAATATGGCTTATTACGCTGTGTTCATGGCCTAATGCTATTCAGAGTTTAAAAAAAAATAACCTTGGCAAGGTGATTTATTTAGTCCTCTGTTAATTGTATTTTGGAAAAATAAAATTTCAGACCTTTATAGTTAATTTTATGCTTAAATGCTTAATGATAGTGTCATTTAAAAATTATTTTTAATTTTATTTAAAACAAGGCCAGGCACAGTGGCTCACACCTGTAATTTCAGCACTTTGGGAAGCCAAAGCAAGCGGATCACCTGAGGTCAGGAGTTCGAGATCAGCGTGGCCTACATGGTGAATCCCCATCTCTACTAAAAATACAAAAATTAGCCAGGTGTGGTGGCACTCGCCTATAGTCCCAGCTACTCGGGAGACTAACGCAGGAGAATCACTTGAACCAGGGAGGTGGAGGTTGCAGTGAGCCGAGATCGCGCCATTGTACTCCAGCCTGAGGGACAGAGCGAGACTCCATCTCAAAAAATAAAAAAACAAGTAGATAGTTTCATTTTTTTTTGTTTTTTGAGACAGGGTTTTGCTCTTGTTGCCCAGGCTAGAGTACAGTGGCACGATCTTGGCTCACTGCAACCTCTGCCTCCTAGGTTCAAGCAATTCTCCTGTCTCAGCCTCCTGAGTAGCTGGGATTATAGGCGCCCGCCACCATGCCCAGGTAATTTTTGTATTTTTAGTAGAGATGGGGTTTCAGTATGTTGGCCAGACTGGTCTCGAACTCCTGACCTCAGGTGATCCACCTGTCCGGCCTCCCAGAGTGCTGAGATTACAGGCATGAGCCACCACGCCCGGCTGATAGTGTCATTTTTTTTTGTTAAGTTCGTGATTACCATACACAGAAGTTGAAAGAGAAAAATATTTTTCACTATATGTAATCCATGTGATATGAAATTCAAAAGCCACAAAACTGTATATATTGAAACTATATATAGTGAAAATAAGTCTTAATTCTAATCTTCCCTAAAGCCAATCACTTTGATCAATTTCTTATACGTATTACTAAAGCTGTTTATATAAATACTGGTGTGTGTATGTCCACATGTGGTAACATACTATGCAGACTCTTCTGCTTTTTCTGGTTAATATGTCTTGAGATTGTTCCATTTCAAAACAGTTTAACATTGACTAGTGGGAATGTAACATAGTACAGTTGATGTGGAAAACAGTATGACAGTTCCTCAAACTGTCTTTTTGTTTTCTGAGATGAGATCTTGTTCTTTCGCCCAGGCTACAGTGCAGTGGCCCAATCTCGGCTCACTGCAAGCTCTGCCTCCTGGACTCCAGCAATCTTCCCATCTCAGCCTCTTGAGTAGCGGGGACCACAGGTCTGTGGCTACCACACTCAGCTAATATTTTTTTTCTAGAGATAAGGTCTCACTATAAAATGATTCTCTGGCCTTAGCCTCGTAAAGTGCTGGCACTACAGGCATGAGGTACCATGCGCAGCCTTTCAAACTGTTAACACATAGACTTACCATAAGATCCAGCAATTCCACTCTTCAGTACATACCAAGAGAAATGAAACATATGTCCACATAAAAACTTGTACTGCCGGGCGTGGTGGCTAATGCCTGTAATCCCAGCACTTTGGGAGGCTGAGGTGGGCAGATCATGAGGTCAGGAGTTTGAGACCAGTCTGACCAATATGGTGAAACACCATCTCTACGAAAACTACAAAAAAAAAAAAATTAGCCGGGCGTCATGGTACACACCTGTAATCCCAGGTACTCAGGAGGCTGAGGCAGGAGAATTGCTTGAACCCAGGAGGTAGAGGTGGAGGTTGCAGTTAGCCGAGGCATGATCTCAGCTCACTGCAACCTCTGCCCTCCAGGTTCACGCAATTCAGCCTCCTGAGTAGCTAGGATTACAGGCACATGCCACTATGCCCAGCTAATTTTTGTATTTTTAGTAGAGATGGGGTGTCACAATGTTGGAATGTTGGCCAGGCTGGTTTCGAACTCCTGACTTCAGGTGATCCACCCACCTCGGCCTCCCAAAGTACTGGGATTACAGGCGTGAGCCACCGTGCCCAGCTGAATTATACACTTTAAATGGGTGAATTGTATGATATATGAATTCTCTTTCAAGCTGTTTAAAACAAAAAAAGTATGTTAATGTGTTAACATGTTTTTGCTTTCAGTTCTTTCTACAACTTCAACAGGCTGCACTGGAGGTGTTTGCAGAGAATAATACTCTGAGTAAATTGCAGCTGGGACAGCTAGCCTCTATGGAGAGCTCCGTCTTTGATGACATGATTAACCTCTTAGAGCGTTTAAAGCATGATATGTTGACCCGTCAAGTAGACCATGTTTTTAGAGAAGTTAAAGATGCTGCAAAATTGTATAAAAAAGAAAGGTATGTCTATGTAAGTCAGCTCTTAATACCAGTTTGGTAAAAGTTGAAGATGGTATATGTGGTCAGATTTCCAAGGTATCTAGATAGAACCTGGTTTGGCCTTATGTACTTTAAACTTCATTGTTGGAAATCTTTCTAAAATATGTTCTTGGACATTTTTTTTTTTTTCAAGACAGTCCTACTCTGTCACCCAGGCTGGAGTGCAGTTGCATGATCTCGGCTCATTGCAGCCTCCACCTTAGAGGTCAAGTGATCTTCCCACCTCAGCCTCCCAAGTAGCTGGGACTACAGGCATGCACCACCACACCCGGCTAATTTTTGTAGTTTTAGTGGAGACCTGGTTTCACATTTTGGCAGGCTGATCTCCAACTCCTGACCTCAGGCAATCCACTGCCTCGGCCTCCCAATGTGCTAGGATTACAGGTGTGAGCCATCACACCTGGCTCGCTGACATTCTTAATCAGAATAAACTGGTTATAATTTAGCTGTTTGTAAATATATTAATAGGATAGTGTGTGATATGGGGTTGAATAGCCTAACCTGTCTCCCATTTTGCAAAGTAAAGTCACCTGTGGTACTCTGCATACTTTTGTTGTGGTTTATCCCACTACCATTCACTGTGAACACCTGTGTTACTTTCATCCTTGATAGCAAGCAGTATCTTTTTGTCCTAGTGTAGTCCCTGCCACACAGAGTGCCAAAAAAATGTGTTATTCGTCCTGATTTTACTAAAAATCAGAGCATAATATTAGCTGATGTCTTAATTAAAATGCTAAAATCAGGTTGGGTGCAGTGGCTCACACCTGTAATCCCAGCACTTTGGGACGCCAAGGCAGGCAGATCACTTGAGAGCAGGAATTCGAAACTAGCCTGGCCAACGTGGTGAAACTCTGTCTCTACTAAAAATACAAAGATTAGCTGGGCGTGGTGCTGGGCACCTGTAATCCCAGCTACTTGGGAGGCTGAGACACGAGAATTGCTTGAACCCTCTGGCTCTAGCCTGGCCAACAGAGCGAGACTCTGTCTCAAAAAAAAAAAAAAAACCAAAAACCAAAACAAAACAAAAACTACATAAAATGCAAAAATTAAGTGACATTTAAATTGTAATTGCTTTGTATTGGTAATCCCCATATTAAAATTTGGGGATATTTCCAAAATATCCCCATATTAAAGAGTATTTGAGAGTGAAAATATAAAATACAGGTACATTTATTTTCTGATAGAGCTTTTAATGTTGGACTGTGTATTTTTTCTTATCCAAAATGCCCTAGAACACTTCCTCCAATTTAAAATGATTTAAAAACTTTAAAAATACAAACCAATGAAAATTTTTTGGTAAAAATGTGTTTTTTCCAGATGGTTGTCCTTGCCATCTCAGTCAGAGCAGGCAGTGATGTCCCTGTCCAGTTCGGCTTGCCCCTTACTGCTGACTTTACGAGACCATTTGCTTCAGTTGGAGCAGCAGCTTTGTTTCTCCTTATTTAAAATTTTCTGGCAAATGCTTGTAGAGAAGCTGGATGTATACATCTACCAAGAAGTAAGTAAGAATAGACTGTCTTTGGGCTGTGATAATAAAGACAAGCATTAAATGAATTATTCTTTGTTTCAGATAATTCTTGCTAATCACTTCAATGAAGGAGGAGCAGCCCAGCTGCAGTTTGATATGACTCGGAATCTTTTCCCTTTGTTTTCTCACTATTGCAAGAGACCAGAAAATTATTTTAAACAGTAAGCTCAACATTTGACAATTAATATTAATGTATCAAATTGTTACAGGAGGCTAACTCCTTTTAACTTTAGGGTTCTGGAGATGTTTGGGTGGGATAAGATCAGTTGAAGTTTTAAAACATTGTCTACTGTATGTTTACAGCACAATGGGGAAACCAAAATGATAGATGTGACCCGTGACCTCAAAAGGTTTCAGAACTAGATATAAATTATATACTGGGTTTTGTTTTCTAGTATTTGGTTTAATGCTTCTAGTTGCTTGGTTACTGGAGGAATAAATCGAAAATGAAAAAAAGTTGTGCCCTATTCACTAAATATAAGAAATTACAGGGCCGGGTGCAGTGGCTCACGCCTGTAATCACAACACTTTGGGAGGCCGAGACGGGTGGATCACGAGGTCAGGAGATCGAGACCATCCTGGCTAACATGATGATACCCCATCTCTACTAAAAATACAAAAAAAAAAAAAAAAAAAAAATTAGCCAGGCATGGTAGCGGGTGCCTGTAGTTCCAGCTACTCGGGAGGCTGAGGCAGGAGAATGGCGTGAACCTGGGAGGCGGAGCTTGCAGTGAGCTGAGATTGCAACACTGCACTCCAGCCTGGGCAACAGAGCAAGACTGTGTCTCAAAAAAAACAACAACAAAAAAAATTACAAATATGTTTAATACTTAATAGGCCAGGCCTGAAAGAAATTTGTTTCCTTAAACATTTGACATTAATTTTGGTTCTAACTGTAATTATAGTTTGAGAATTTGTTGATATAAAATTTAAATTATAGACCAGGCATAGTAGCCCACACCTGTAATCCCAGTACTTTGGGAGGCAGAGGTGGGAGAATTGCTTGAGGCCAGGTGTTTGAGACCAGCCTGGGCAACATAGCAAGACTCCATCTCTACAAAAAGTATTAAAATGAACAAACAAAAAGCCAGATGTGGTGGTATGGACCTGTAGTCCTAGCTACTTGGGAGACTGAGGCTGTAGTGAGCTATGATCATGCAATGGCACTCCAGCCTAGGTGACAGAGCAAGATGATGTCTCAAAAAAAAAAGTAAAATTTAAACTGTTTGGGTTTTGTGAGGTTATAAAGCATTCCTTTTAAACTTGTAAAATGAAAGCTTATGTTTACATGTTTCATATGACAGCTTTTAAAATTTAATGTTCTTTCTGCTGCCTTCATTTTATCCCTTATTTTTGTCTTTTCCCATATTCTAATCTACCTAAAGTTATAGCCATATTTAATATAGTATTAATATCAAGTATTGTATTTAGGGAAATAATGGATACATATTGAAATAGGGATCCTATTACCTTAATCTAAAGAAATAGAAACTCTGCACCTGTGTAGTCTTACCATGTTAAAAGAACCAAATAATAAATCCATAAGTATTTTTATAGAGAACATGTGGACCAGCAGTACAGAGAAGCTGTTTAGGATTCTCAAAATTGTTATAATATGGTTGATGCGGCTGGGCGCGGTGGCTCAAGCCTGTAATCCCAGCACTTTGGGAGGCCGAGACGGGTGGATCACGAGGTCAGGAGATCGAGACCATCCTGGCTAACACGGTGAAACCCCGTCTCTACTAAAAAAAAAAATACAAAAAAGCCAGGCAAGGTGGCGGGCGCCTGTAGTCCCAGCTACTCGGGAGGCTGAGGTAGGAGAATGGCAGGAACCCGGGAGGCGGAGCTTGCAGTGAGCCGAGATCGCGCCACGGCACTCCAGCCCGGGCGACAGAGCGAGACTCCGTCTCAAAAAAAAAAAAAATATATATGGTTGATGCAGATAATGGAGATCTCATTTCCCTCCTTTGTTTTCCCTAAACAGCATAAAAGAAGCCTGTATTGTTTTGAATTTGAACGTCGGTTCTGCACTACTCCTGAAAGATGTACTGCAGTCAACTTCAGGGCAACTTCCTGCCACAGCAGCATTAAATGAAGTTGGAATTTACAAACTGGCTCAACAAGATGTTGAGATTCTACTTAATTTGAGGACAAATTGGCCTAATACTGGAAAATAATGTCTTTCAGAAAAACGTTTTCTTGGTTTTTGTTTTTAAGAGGAAGCCAATTGGATTTCAAGTTATACGATGAAATTCTGAATTAATGAAACTGGAAAACTTTATAGGATTAATTATCTTGGATTTATGGCGTTATTAAAATGCTGACCATATTTCCTTCATCCTCTTGTTCCTAAGGAAACAAAAACAGAAAACGAAACAATGAAAACTCATTCTATTTACAAGTATAAATGCTGAGTATGTCTGTTGAAGACAAGAGCAGAGATATTAAATTATAACCAACTTTCAATTTCCTGTGCTAATTAAGGAAAATTCTGTTGTGGATAATCAAACATAGCCAATAAATTTTTTTTTAAACTCACTTTAGAATGCATATTTTAATTGAGGCACCTGTATCTAGTTTGGGAATTCACTATATTTCCTTAAGAAAACTGGCAGGGCACAGTGTCTCATTCCTGTAATCCTAGCACTTTGGGAGACTGAGGTAGGAGGATCGCTTGAGGCAGGAGTGCAAAACCAGCCCGGCCAACATGTCAAGACCCTGATTGCATGTCTGTAGTTCTAGCTACTTGGGAGGCTGAGGTGGGAGGATAACTTGAGCCCAGGAGGTCAAGACTACAGTGAGCTGTGATTGTGACACTGCACTGCAGCCTGGGCAAGTGAACAAGACCCTGTCTCTAAAAAAAAAAAAAAAAAAAAAAAACAAAAAACCACATTGTGAGATGGTGAATAAGATAGGATTGTTCTTCTTTCTCACAAATGTCCTTCTATTTTAAATGCTTCCTAGTTTCATTCTGTCTGACAGTGGGCAACCTTTTCTTTCTGGATGAAACATTTCAGGCCATGGCACTCTGACTCAAACATTCCCACGTGGTAGGGAATGTAATTAAACATTATTATTTATGTAACTGATGAGACAAAAATCTCAAGTTTCTTTTTTCTTGTAACTTTTCCTTGACCTTGGGCTGTATTCAATAATAGCTTCTTAACTAATAAAATCTCAGAGTAAAACTTCTTAAAAAATTGAGCTAGATTCCCTGGAAACTTTCTACAACTATTAAATTTTATTCCAGTGGTTTTTCTCTGACTTAGCAGTGATTTAATCCTGTAATATCTCAAAATCTAAAATTAGGCTGGGTGCGGTGGCTCACGCTTGTAATCCCAGTACTTTGGGAGGCCAAGGCGGGTGGATCACCTGAGGTCGGGAGTTTGAGACCAGCCTGACCAACATGGAGAAACCCTGTCTCTGCTGAAAATACGAAATTAGCCGGGCGTGGTGGCGCATGCCTGTAATCCCAGCTACTCAGAAGGCTGAGGCAGGAGAATCGCTTGAACCTGGGAGGCGGAGGTTGCCATGAGCCGAGATCACACCACTGCACTCCAGCCTGGGCAAAAGAGTGAAACTCTGTCTCAAAAAAAAAAAAAAAAAAAATTTAAAATTATCAGACTAACATGCAGCCTATGCTACTGATAAACACTGACTTTGTGATAATTTTGAGCTAAATTGTATTAGTATGTATTTTATAGAGAGAGTTTCCAGCTAGTGTGTTGAGCTCAAAGTGTCTCTGTTAGTTGTCCCAGCATAGTGGTGATTCTTCACCTCATCCTTTGAGAATTGCTGGGGCTTCCTATTTAGAATGGAGCTGGCTGGGCGCAGCCCATTACATGCCTGTAATCCCAGCACTTTGGGAGGCCGAGGCAGTGGATCACTTGAGGTCAGGAGTTCGAGATCAGCCTGGCCAACATGGTGAAACCCTGACTCTACTAAAATTACAAAAGTTTGGGCCTAGTGATGTGCCTCTGTAAGCCCAGCTACTGGGAAGCTGAGGCAGGAGAATCGCTTGAAGCTGGGAGGTGGAGGTTGCAGTGAGCCGAGATACTGCCACTGCACTCCAGCCTGGGCAACAGAGCGAGACTCCATCTCAGAAAAAAAAAAAAAAAAAAAAAAAAAAAAGAATGAAGCTACCTCCGGAGCTTCCTCTCTAACCCCAGCATTTTCCCCTCCTATTCCCGAGCTTAGAGACTTTACTGTCAGCCTTCCCTGTCCTCACTTTCCAGTCAGCTGAAAGTTTCAAGGGAACAAAATATTTCTTTCAAAAGATAGGAACCTATTTTAAAAGGCGTTATGTTTCAAAATCATGCCACCTTATTAAAATATTTGTCACTTAAAAAACTTACACTTCCTCCTTGAATTTATCCAAAGTTATTATATGTCCATCATGTTTTAAATCTTCATCTTCAGTGCATAGACCCAGAGTTTTTAGGGCTGTAAAATAATGAGAAGAAATTAAGTGAGAATTTTACAAAGTGAGAAGTATTTTCTGCTAGAAAAAAATTATGGAATGACCACAAACTATTACCTCAATTTGTAGAATGTACTGACCTTCTTTATACTGCACAAATGATATAGTGCCTCTGCCTGAGGGGTCCATCATCTCAAACATGGCCACAATGTTAGAGTTATCCATAAAGAAAGGAAATGCTACGCCTGTTACTTTTGCAATTCTCAGTCGTTCCAATAGAGATATTAAATATTCTCTTGGTTTTTCTGCAAAAGAACAGTTCCAGCTCTTTCTGATACAAAATTAAAATATGTCGCAAATAGAAGTAGTCATCTAACAATTATTAAACAGCTATAGCAAAGGCACTGTACTAGGCACTGGGGACACAGGCCTTACTTTTCATGAAACAGTCCAGCAAGAAGGTAAGACATTGAATACTTAAATAATTACATATACAAATGCCCTATCTCAGATGATTGAATACAGAGACTGGACCTGGGCATTTTTTAGAAAAACTCCCCAAGTGACTGTAAGTTGCAGACAGGGTTGAAAACCAAAAAGATAGAGGGAACAGCATAATGCAGGGAAGAAGTTGGCCACCTAAAGAATTGATAAGATATAAATAATAGGCCGGGCATGGTGGCTCATGCCTGTAATCTCAGCACTTTGGGAGGCTGAGGAGGGTGGATCACCTGAGGTTGGGAGTTTGAGACCAGCCTCACCAACATGGAGGAATCTCATCTCTACTAAAAATGCAAAGTTAGCCGGGCATGGTGGCGTATGCCTGTAATCCCAGCTACTCCGGAGGCTGAGGCAGGAGAATCACTTGAACCTGGGAGGCGGAGGTTGCAGTGAGCCAAGATCACGCCATTGCACTCCAGCCTGGGAAACAGAGCGAGACTCTGTCTCAAAAAAAAAAAAAAAGATTTTTTAAAATATATATATATACACACACATACATATATATAATAAAAACAGACTGATAAATATGGTCCTGTAATTAGGAAGCATATGTATTCATTTCTAACATAAAAGCAATTTGGATAAATATTCTGTAGTTTAAGCAATTTTAAAAATGAAAAATCAAGATCAACTCACTTTTCAGAAATAGTGCAGAACAATCATGATGAAGCCAAAAGGAGTAGTGATAGAGCAGTATGGATGGTATATACCACTCTTGTTGCTTGATCATTTTATCATTTCAATCTTAAGCTTTACTCTTACTTTTTTTTTTTTAAGTTAGAGACAGGATCTTGCTATGTTGCCCAGACCAGTCTCGAGCTCCTGGGCTCAAGCAGTCCTCCCACCTCGGCCTCCCAAAACGTTGGGATTTATAGGCATGAGCCACGATGCTTGGCCAATTCATGTTTTCTTTAAAAAATTTAAGTTACGGCTGGGCGTGGTGGCTCACGCCTGTAATCCCAGCACTTTGGGAGGCTGAGGCGGGAGGATCAGGAGGTCAGGAGATCGAGACCATCCTGGCTAACACAGTGAAACCCTGTCTCTACTAAAAATACAAAAAATTAGCCTGGTGTGGTGGCGGGCGCCTGTAGTCCCAGCTACTTGGGAGGCTGAGGCAGGAGAATGGCGTGAATCCGGGAGGCAGAGCTTGCAATGAGCTGAGATCGCACCACTGCACTCCAGCGTGAGTGACAGAGCAAGATTTCATCACAAAAAAAAAAAAAAAAAAAAAAAAAAAAAAAAAAAAAAAAAAAAAAAAAAAAATTTAAGTTACATCATTACTGAGAATTTCATGTTTATAAAAGTAGAAAAGTAAAATGAACCCATCACCAACTTCAACTGTTAAAATGTGTGGCCAGGCCGGGCGCGGTGGCTCAAGCCTGTAATCCCAGCACTTTGGGAGGCCGAGACAGGTAGATCACGAGGTCAGGAGATCGAGACCATCCTGGCTAACACGGTGAAACCCCGTCTCTACTAAAAAATACAAAAAAAAACTAGCCGGGCGACGTGGCGGGCGCCTGTAGTCCCAGCTACTCGGGAGGCTGAGGCAGGAGAATGGCGTAAACCTGGGAGGTGGAGCTTGCAGTGAGCTGAGATCCGGCCATTGCACTCCAGCCTGGGAGACAGAACGAGACTCCGTCTCAAAAAAAAAAAAAAAAAGTGTGGCCAATCTTAATTCACTATAGCCCTATCCATATCAGTTTGTGAGTAACAAAGTTAATCTTGTTTGTGCCCTAACTGAAGAGAACTGACCATTAACAGCATAAATGATAGCCCAAACCATCTCAGTTGGGTCATTTTATGCAATTCTGACTGAAAAGGTTAAGCAAACTTTCCACTCAATCAGTACTAAAACCAATGCACCAGATCAGCTGCAGACAAAAGACAGCTTTCAATAGAAAATTTTAAACGTGGGCTCAAGATCCTGAAGCAGTTCTTCAAAGAATTGTTAACAGGAGATGAAACATGGTTCTACAGTGTCATCCTAAAGACAAACTCAATCAAAGCAATGGCTACCAAGAGGTGACATGGTCCAGTCAAAGCACAAGTCGACCAGTCAAGAGCAAAGGTCATGGCAACACTTTTTTGGGATGCTCAAGGCATTTTGCTTGTTGATTTTTTGGAGTCCCAAAGAATGATAGCATCTGCTTATTATGAGAATGTTTTGAGAAAGCCAAAGCTTTAGTTTAAAAAAGCCCAGGAAAATTTCACGAGAAAGTCCTTCTCTACCACAACAATGCTCCTGCTCATTCCTCTCGTGGAACAGGGCAATTTTACAAGAGTTTCCATGGGAAATCATTAGCATCCACCTTACAGTTCTGATTTAGCTCCTTTTGACTTTTTTGTTTCCTGATCTTAAAAAAATCTTTAAAGGGCACCCATTTTTCTTTATGATGTAAAAGAGACTGCACTGACGTTGTTAAATTCCCAGGGCCCTCAGAGTTCTTCAGGGATGGACTGAATGGCTGGTATCATTGTTTACAAAAGTATCTTGAATTTGATAGAGCTTATGTTGAGAAATAATTTTTAGTCTTTTAATTCCATTTTTCCGTGAACTTTTTGAAGTCCCCTTATATGTATTTTTTCATGGTGAGAACACTGATAATCTACTCTTTCAGCAATTTTCAAATACATATTATTAACTGTAGTCACCATGATAATACAGTAGGTCTCTTGAACTTATTCCTCTTCTGTCTGAAATTTTGTGTCCTTTGGCCAACATCTCCCCAATGCCCCCGCCCTCTGGCTCTTGAGCATCATTTTCCTCTTTTTGAGTTTGACTTTTTCAGATTCCACATATAATTAAGATCACGAGGTACTCTTCTGTGCCTGATTTACTTAATGTCTTCTAGGCTCATCCATGTTGTTGCAAATGACAGGATATTCGTCTTTTTTGTAAGACTGAATAGTATGTCATTGTGTATATATCACATTTTATTCATTCATCCATGGACACTTAGGCTGATTCTATATAGTGGCTATTGTGAATAGTGCTGTGATGAATACGAGTGCAGGTATTTCTTCAACATACTGATTTCATTTCCTGTGGATATATACCCAGTGGTGGGAACGCCAGATAAGTTCTATGTTTACATTTTTGAGAAACCACCATATTGTTTTCCATAATGGTTGTACTAATTCACAATCTCACCAGTGGTGTACAAGGGTTCCCTTTTCTCCACATCCCTGCCAACACTTGAAATCTTTCATCTTTTGTTAGTGTTTTAGGGATGGGGTCTCATTATGTTGCTCAGGCTGGTCTTGAACTCCTGGACCCAAGTGATCCTCCTGCCTCGGCCTCCTGAGCAGCTGGGACTACAGGCATGTGCCATCATGCTCAGTTATCTTTTGTTTTCTGATAATAGCGTTTCTAACAGGTGTGAGATGGTATCTCATTGTGGTTTTATTTTGTATTCCCTTGGTTAGTGATACTGAGCATTTTTTCATATACCTGTTGGCCATTTCTATATCTTCTATGGAAAAATGTCTATTTATGTCCTTTGCCCATTAAATTTTTTTTTTTTTTTTTACTATTGAGTTATTACATGTTTTGGATATTGACCCCTTATCAGACATATAGTTTGCAAATATATTCTCCCATTCCATAGGTTGTCTCTTCACTCAGGTTATGTTTTTAAATCTTTTAATTTATAGGTTTCCACTCCATCTTTTTCATCCCTGGGAATTTATGTGTTGAAACCAGAAGTAGACTTTTAAATCTAATATTGTGCCTTGCTGGTACAAATATGCTCTAGCAATAAATAGGCTAGTAAAGGCAGTCACATTTTGTATGAAATCTTCTGTTTCTTCTTCCTGGACCATATATCAAATTCAGAAACTGGAAAAAGACCAAGTTTGAATTTCAACTCACTACATTTCATTTTTTTTTTTTTTTTTTTTTTTTTTTTTTTTTTGAGACGGAGTCTCGCTCTGTCGCCCAAGCTGGAGTGCAGTGGCCGGATCTCAGCTCACTGCAAGCTCCGCCTCCCAAGTTTACGCCATTCTCCTGCCTCAGCCTCCCGAGTAGCTGGGACTACAGGCGCCTGCCACCTCGCCCGGCTAGTTTTTTGTATTTTTTTAGTAGAGACGGGGTTTCACCGTGTTAGCCAGGATGGTCTCGATCTCCTGACCTCGTGATCCGCCCGTCTCGGCCTCCCAAAGTGCTGGGATTACAGGCTTGAGCCACCGCGCCCGGCCTACATTTCATTTTAAGGCTTGAATAAGTAAATAATGCTACTAGAACTTGGTGTACCACTTTGATGAAAATCCAAACCAGGCTTATTGTGTATCCTTTAGGCTGCATGGGATGTTACAATGTTTATGTTTGGAGACTACAATGTATACTCTACCTGCTTTTAAAAATGTTTTGAAAATGATCACAACATAAATATATATAATAAAGACAGAACCTTTTCAAAACATGAAAGGCAGAGCCAAATGTTACTAACCACCTATGTTACATAAATGTCAGCAGATATAAAAAAACAATTCTTCAAGGGATACAACATTCAGGTTCAACTTCTTAATCATAATAGCTAATTGACCACCTATGTTACATAAAATGTCAGCTGATATAAAAAACAATCCTTCAAGGGACACAACGTTCAGGTCCAACATCTTAATCATGATAGCTAACTGAACCCTTACTATATGCCTGGTACTATGCGAAGCATTTTCTATAGATCACTTCATTCACTTCTCACAACAGTCGCTTGTTCAAGGCCACACAGCCAGTATGAATCCAGGCAACGTGCTTCTAAAGCTTGCAGACTTTACCATACTCTACTAAAATGGAAGCATCTTCAATGGTGAAATTTAGTTAGTCATGATGGTCTCCATTGAGTTTTTTTCTCAATAGTTTTCAAATTCATTTTACTCTACCAATCCCACAGCAATCTCTCTCATTTGGGTTACTATTGATATAATTGTCTAATTTTATTAAAGCCATCCCTAAAAATTCATATTCCCTCCTTATATAGCATAGAATTGTCACTGGAAAATGGCGGCATGGCCAGCAACCGTGTGTGTGTGTGTGTGTATATATATACACATACACACACACCCATATGTACACACATATATATACAGTATATATATACACACATATACACAGTATATATAAAAATATATATACTCTATTAGTATGTTTAAATGCTGCTGATAAAGACATACCTGAGGCTGAGTAATTTATACAGGAAAAAGGGTTTAATGGACTTACAGTTCCACATGGCTGGGAAGGCCTCACAGTCATGGTGGAAGGCACGGAGGAGCAAGTCAGGTCTTACATGAATGGCAGCAGGCAAAGAGAGACCTTGTGCAGGGAAACTCCCGTTTTTTTTTTTCTTTTTGAGACGGAGTCTCACTCTGTCGTCCAGGCTGGAGTGCAGTGGCGCAATCTTGGCTCACTGCAAGCTCCACCTCCCAGGTTCACGCCATTCTTCTGCCTCAGGCTTCTGAGTAGCTGGGACTACAGGCACCCGCCACCATGCCTGGCTAATTTTTTTGTATATTTTTAGTAGAGACTGGGTTTCACTGTGTTAGCCAGGATGGTCTCGATCTCCTGACCTCACAATCTGCCCACCTCGGCCTCCCAAAGTGCTGGGATTATAGGTGTGAGTCACTGCACCCAGCCGGAAACTCCCGTTTTTAAAACCATCAGATCAGGTCAGGCACAGTGGCTTACACCTGTAATTTCAGCACTTTGGGAGGCCAAGGAAGGTGGATCACCTGAGGTCAGGAGTTCAAGACGAGCCTGGCCACCATGGTGAAACCCTGTCTCTACTTCAAAGAAAAGAAAAAAAAAAAAAAATTAGCCAGGCGTGGTGGTGCGTGCCTGTAATCCCAGCTACTCAGGAGGCTAAGGCAGGAGAATCGCTTGAACCCTGGAGGCAGGGGATGCAGTGAGCTGAGATCGCGCCATTGCACTTTAGCCTGGGCAACAAAAGTGAAACTTCATCTCAAAAAAAAAAACAACAAAAAACAAAAAATCAAAAACGTGGCCATCAGATCTCGTGAGACTTATTCACTATCACAAGAAAGCACAGGAGAGACTCGGCCCCATGACTCAATTACCTCCCACTGGGTCCCTCACTCAATGTGTGGGAATTCAAGACGAGATTTGGGCAGGGATACAGCCAAACCGTATCATACACATACACACACACACACACACACACACACACACATTGTTTTGAGATGAAGCCTCACTTTTGTCATCCAGGCTGGAGTGCAGTGGTGCAATCTTGGCTTACTGCAACCTTTGCCTCCCAGGTTCAAGCGATTCTCCTGCCTCAGCCTCCCAAGTAGCTGGGATTATAGGCATCTGCCACCATGCCCAGCTAATTTTTGTAACACTCAGCAATTGTATTTCCCAATATACCCTAGCTGAGGCAAGGTTTTCCTACCAAATTATTTCAGGTCAGGTCAGGTCTTGCTGTTAAGTGACTTATGAAACTGTTGGTTTTCAGAGCTTTCAGAATTTTGGAATTGAGAACGGGGGACTGCGTACCTGTTTCCTCAATAGTAATTGCCCAATCAAACTGTCTAGTCTTATTTTCTGCAATTCCCCTGTAATTCCAAGGTTTTCAAATTGGGCCACATGTCATAATACCAGGGGCTTCACAAAGACACAGGATAAAGCTAATGTGTCTTTCTAAGCATCAATCATACCTCGGTGAGTAATATAAAACATTTATATCAAGAAATAGGTATATCTACAGAAGAACAGATCTCATTAATTTTTAGGACAAAACAAATGACTTCAAAGAAACTTCTTATGCCACATCAGGCTAAGGTCCCAGACACTGAATGGACAAGTCCTCTCTCCTCTGTCATTAGGAGGACTCAGGCAGGAAACTTCAACAGCACTGCATACATACTCTGCATGCCAGCCCACCCCTTCTTTAGCTTCATTACCTTCTTATTCTGGCTCAGTGTTTCCATACCTATGGTTTCCTCTCCCCAACTGTGGTGTTTAAAAAGATTTTTTTTTTTTTTTGAGACAGAGTCTCACTCTGTCGCCCAGGTTGGAGTGCAGTGGCCGGATCTCAGCTCACTGCAAGCTCCACCTCCCGGGTTTACGCCATTCTCCTGCCTCAGCCTCCGGAGTAGCTGGGACTACAGGCACCCGCCACCTCACCTGGCTAGTTTTTTGTATTTTTTTTAGTAGAGACGGGGTTTCACTGTGTTAGCCAGGATGCTCTCGATCTCCTGACCTCGTCATCCGCCCGTCTCCACCTCCCAAAGTGCTGGGATTACAGGCTTGAGCCACCGCGCCCGGCTTATAAAGATGTTTTAAGGAATCCTCCTCCTCCTCCTGGGATTACAGGCGTGAACCACCACACCCGGCCGGAATTCTCATTATTAAAGATGGTACCCGGCCAGGCGCAGTGGCTTACGCCTGTAATCCAAGCACTTTAGGAGGTCGAGGAGAGAGGATCACTTGAGGTCAGGAGTTCCAGACCAGCCCGGACAACATGGCAAAACCCCGTCTCTACTGAAAATACAAAAATTAGCTGGGCCTGGTGGTTTGCACCTGTAATCCCAGCTACTCTGGAGGCTGAGGTATGAGAGTCGCTTGAACCCTGGAGGCAGAGGTTGCAGTGAGCTGAGATGTGCCACTGTACCCTAGCCTGGGCGACAGGGCAAGGGTCTGTCTTAAAAAAGAAAAGAAAAGAAAAAAAGTGGTATCCATGTCTCAATTTTAAAAAACAGCTACACTATTTATGTGATAGGTATATAATTAATGTATGAGTATTCCCAGACTTCCCTTCCACTAAGGAGAATTTTGTCTTTATCTGCTTAGGTTCTTTTCCCCTGATAATGCCTTCTACTGGAAAATTCTGGTTTTGCCAGATGGGTTCAAGGCTTTTTGTGCTGGAGGAAAATAAGAATCTTCAAGATACTAAATTGGTTGACATAATAAAGAACTGAGAAAACCACGCAAGATAGGGAGGAGACAGAAGAGGTGGACGGGCTGAGTGTCATGGATTTGGAACCTGACAGGCTCTGCTGCTGCTGTGGAGAATACAGCTGGGAACAAGGAGGAAGGACTTTTGAGTGGTTTTACTGTGGATTATGAGTTAAAATCTTTTTGATTCCTTTCAAATTACTCTTGATTGCTGGAATGACTGTGATTCTTTGAGTGGGATTCTGTGTTGTGACCGAGATGGCCAAATGGAGGCCTCTGTTTGTGTGGATTATAACTGTTTGAGATTCTCAGAGACTATCAGAAAGTTCATGCAGATCAGGTAAGTGGGATCATGCTGAAACTCAGAAAAATTAATTTTTCATTCAGTTGACCCATTGGCTGCCATAGTGCTTTTGTCTTTTTAATTTTTTTTTTTTTTCTTCTTGAGGCAGAGTCTCGTTCTGTCACCCAGGCTGGAGTGCAGTGGCACAATCTCAGCTCACTGCAACCTCTGCCTCTGGGTTCAAGCAATTCTCCTGCCTCAGCCTCCCGAATAACTGATTACAAGCATGTGCCACCACACCTGGCTAATTTTGTATTTTTAGTAGAGACAGCATTTCACACTGCCACGACATCTGGATAATTTTGTGTTTTTAGTAGAGAGAGTTTTTCACCACATTGGCCAGGCTGGTCTTGAACTCCTGACCTCAAGTGATCTACCCGCCTCGGCCTCCCAAAGTGCTGGGATTATAGGTGTGAGCCACCATGCCTAGCCTGTCTTTTTAATTTTAAATTGTTTTTGTTGTTCATATCATGTTTAAGATACCCATATTAAGGATAATCGAATGTTCCAGTTGGCCTGGGACAGTCCTAGTTTACCATGTTGTCCTGGAATAATTATTAATAGTACTTATTTTCACTCAAAATATCCCTAGTTTGGATGATAACTCATATAGTCATCTTACCCATAAAGAACCACTAATGAAGACAGGAAATGTAAGTGTAAGTCAGTGAGGAGCATCAAAATAACAATTTGGTAAACTCTCAAGAGAATCTGCAGATTCATAAATTGCATTCTTCTGATAAAAATTATACAACACATCAAGATGTAAAGAAAATTAGAGAATCAAGCCAAGATGTCCAATATCCAATAATTCCAGAACGATATAGGTAAGGAAAATAAGAAAAATACTTCCTAGACCTGAAAGAAAAATGTCTCCAAATTTAATAAGACCATAAAGTACCTAGAGCACAATACATTAACAGCAACAACAACAAAACCATTCCAAGGCATATAAATATTTAGGACACCAGAGATAAGATAAAAAGACAACCCTAAAAAGTTTCCAGAAAGAATAAACTTGCCTCATACCCAGATCAAGAATCTGATGTCATATGACATCAGAATTCTTCAGAGCAACATGAGAAATTAGAAGACAATGGAACAATGCCTCAAAAATTCCGAGGGCAGTATGTTCCAACTTAAAATTGTATCTACTCTTATTTTATGAGACGGAGTCTCGCTCTGTTGCCCAGGCTGGAGTACAACAGTGAAATCTCAGCTCACTGTAACCTCCACTTCCCAGATGCAAGTGATTCTCCTGCCACAGTCTCCTGAGTAGCTAGGACTACAGGCGTATGCCACTATGCCTGGCTAATTTTTGTATTTTTAGTAGAGACGGGGTTTTACCATGTTGGCCAGGCTGGTCTCAAACTCCTGACCTCAAGTGATCTGCCTGCCTCGGCCTCTCAAAGTGTTGGGAGGCATGAGCCTCCATGTGCAGCCTCCACTCTATTAAAGTTTTGAATGTAGGAATTCATATTTTTATATATGTGTGTTCCCAAAATCTTTACCCCTCAAAGCATGCTCTCTCAGGAAGCCACTAAAGGATATGCTCCACCAGAAGAAAGGGGTAAAGCAAGAATGAGGGATTGCTGGCCATGCCATAAAACAAGCTCTGAACACTAGAGAGGTGAGGAGTCGTCTTAGGATCAGAGTGAGGCGAAGCCGTGAATAACTACTGTGTAGCAATCAGTCCAGACTGGAGCAGGAAGACACAGAGCTGGGGTTACGGGGATTGGGTGGTGGGGGTGAGGGGTGGGGATAATTACTCAGTGAATGCAAATGTAATGAGAGGAGAGCTGTACTGTGGCAAAAGAGGGTATGGATGAATTAGTGATGATCACACAAATTTAAGCCAAAAATTTAAATATATTATTAAACAGGGAAAACAACAAGGGAAATATAATCAGCGTAGTATAAGGATTATAGATACTTGCCTAATAATATTAAAAATTCTGAATACTGAGGATATCAAAATTGTGATCTAAATTTATCTGGAAGATGGGTGTGAGTGGGAACAGGTGTATGAGGTGTGTGTTTAAGATAGCCGCATTTTTTTTATTTTATTTTTTATTTTTTTATTTTTATTTTTTTTTTTTGAGACGGAGTCTCGCCCTGTTGCCCAGGCTGGAGTGCAGTGGCGCGATCTCCACTCACTGCAAGCTCCGCCTCCCGGGTTCAAGCCATTCTCCTGCCTCAGCCTCCAGTATAGCTGGGACTACAGGCGCCTGCCACCGCGCCCGGCTAATTTTTGTATTTTTTTAGTAGAGACGGGGTTTCACCGTGTTAGCCAGGATGGTCTCGATCTCCTGACCTCGTGATCCGCCCGTCTCGGCCTCCCAAAGTGCTGGGATTACAGGCGTGAGCCACTGCGCCCGGCCGATAGCCGCATTTTCATCTTCCACAGCATAAAGCTAGTATCTAACCTAGAGGGAAAAACATTCAGCAGCAGCAATATAGGTCTGTTATTTAGAAATCTCAAGATAAATAGCAAAGAATATTGCTAGAAGAGTTGAAATTATTTTGTGCAGAAGCTGGGGATGGTGACAGGAATGCTGTTGTTATTATAAGCTTTGGAGTAATTTTCAATTTTTAAACCCCATACATCCACTTCAGTAGAAATGAAATTTAAAAATAAATGTTGACAAACATTTTTATGTAATGAATGTAACATATCCCTTTGTTATGATGAAGAACATTAACATTTGTCTTTAAGAATTTTTTTTTGAGATGGTGTCTTACTCTGTCACCCGGCCTGAGTAGCAATCTCGGCTCAATGCAATCTCCACCTCCCAGGTTCATGTGATCCTCCCACATCAGCCGCTTGAGTAGCTGGGATTATAGGCACACACCACCATGTACAGCTAATTTTGTATTTTTGGTAGAGATGGGGTTTCCCCATGTTGCCCAGGCTGGTCTATGAACTCCTGAAGTCAAGTGATCTGCACCACAGCCTCCCAGAGTGTTGGGATTACAGGTGTGAGTCACTGTGCATTGGCCTATCATTTGTCTTAATATATAATATTAGGCTGGAGTGCAGTGGCACAATCATGGCTCACTGCAGCCTCGAACTCCCAGGCTCAAGCGAGACTCCCACCTCAGCCTCCTGAGTAGCTGGCACCACAGGCATGCACCACCATGCCCCAGATAATTTTTTTTACTTTTGGTAGAGGAGCGGTCCCAGCTGTGTTGCCCAGGCTGGTTTAAGAACTCCTGGGCTCAAGTGTTGGGATTACAGGCGTGAGCCACTGCCCCCAAGGAGCTTCATAAGTAGCTAGGATTACAGGCATGCACTACCACACCCAGCTAATTTTGTGTATTTTTAGTAGAGAGGAGGTTTCACCATGTTGGCCAGGCTGGTCTCAAACACCCGACCTCAAGTGATTCGCCCACTTCGGCCTCCCAAAGTGCTGGGATTACAGGCCTGAGCCACTGCACCTGGCTTATTTTTCTATTTATTTATTTATTTATTTGAGATGGAATCTTGCTCTGTCACCCAGGCTAGAGTGCAGTGGTGCCATCTCGTGCCCAGCCTTGTTTTAATACTTTAAAACAACTAGCAAGAACTTTATCATCCTATACATGATATTGGTTGGGTGTTTTTTGGCACAGTTGGAATGTTTGGTATTTCCATTTCCTTAAGAAGCAAATGGACAATTTTGGCATTTTGGACGCTCCATATGGAGGTCAGCAAATTACAATTCTGCACCCTGGGGAGGACATAAAACCATTTTCACCTTAATATAACTTTTAAATGATACACCACTCCTAAATTACAAAAGGATGCAAATTTTGTAGGGGATTCAGATGTGTAAAAAAATGTTAGGAGAAGCGATCTCCTCTAGAACATCTATCCTACCCTATCAATTGTTTTGTTGCCAGATTCAAAACTTTGGCCGCGCACGGTGGCTCATGCCTATAATCCCAGCACTTTGAGAGGCCGAGGCGTGCAGATCACCTGAGGTCAGGAGTTCGAGACCAGCCTGACCAACATGATGAAACGCTGTCACTACTAAAAATACAAAAATTAGCCCGGCGTGGTGGCGTGCGCCTGTAACCTCAGCCATTCAGGAGGCTGAGGCAGGAGAATCGCTTGAACCCGGGAGGTGAAGGTTGCAGTGAAACAAGCTCAGGCCATTGTACTCCAGCCTGAGGGACTGTTTTATTGAAGGCCACAGAGTTTATCAACAGCAGAAGGGCTCACGTGGCTGGGAGGCAGTGGAAAGCGAGTGTGTGAGAGGGGGTTTCGTGAGGGAAGCAAGTCCCGCGTGGAGGGATGGCTGTAACCGGGCATGGGGGCCCTTACCCGGCCGAAAGAATAAGAGGGCACTGGTGAGGTAGCTCACCAGCTCCTTGATCCGATGCCTTTCCAAATATTCCGCGGCTTGGAGCTCCCTGTTGCTGGTCTCCATCGGTTCGCGTCCCGCTGTTGCTAGGCGACAGCGGGGTGTCCCAGCCGTGCGACTCCGCCTCCCTCTCCCTGGCGCGGTCACGTGACGCCCCTGACTCCCCTGTGGCTGCGACCCGGACCTGGAATTTCTAGTGCTCAACATTCAGGGCAAGCCTGGGGAATGTAGCAGGGCAGAGAGGGCCGGTGAGGTGTGGACCAACGTCACCGTCCGGGATCCAGGCTGAGGGCTGGGCCCAAGTGCCTTTTTCCGTTTCTCTTTCTAGCACCTAGCTCGGTACTTGTTGATCCAATGATTAACAAGGCTTGAAGTGCTGGCATCACAACTCAGCATGAGCTAATAACAGAAGGAACTTGTGCAATTTTGAGGGTGCCCAGTGGAGAGTTCTAAGTGGCATCTTCGGTGTGAGCGGCCTGCAGGCATGGCGCTGGCCACCAGGCAGGAAGGTCTTGGCCTGTTGGCTCGACTGGGTTGTGGGCCACAGAGCAGCCTGGATCCTGAGCTTCAACCCGTTTGCTGGAGCTGGTCTTAGGAGAGGGAGACCACCTGACAGATTTATTTATTTACTTATTTATTTATTTATTCATTCATTCAGAGACGGATTTTCGCTCTTGTTGCCCAGGCTGGAGTACAATGGTGCGATCTTGGCTCACTGCAATCTCCACCTCCCAGGTTCAAGAGATTCTCCTGCCTCAGCCTCCCAAGTAGCTGGGATTACAGGCATGCATCACTACACCCTGCTAATTTTTTTGTATTTTTTAGTAGAGATGGGGTTTCACCACCTTGGCCAGGCTGGTCTAGAATTCCTATCCTCAAGTGATCCACCCACCTTGGCCTCCCAGAGTGCTGGGATTACAGGCATGAGCCACCGTGCCTGGCCCTGACAGTTGTTTTCAGGGAGGGTCACTGAGTAAGGTGGGATGCAAGTAGCTAGGAGGGCCTTTACTCAAGCGTGGGAAGACCTGAGAAACTAAAACTCTGGGCTGGGCCATCTGTCCTTGAGGGCCTGTGCCCACGTCCTTCACCCAAGAGTTAGCCCAGAAGCAGCACTTCAAGAAAGGGAATGACAAATGGTCAGTGAACATGTGAAAATATTCTAAGCCTCTTTGACAATCCAGTAAACAAAACTACAAGAAAATACCATTTCACATCTACCAGACGGATAAAGATTATGAAGTTGAACAATATCAAGTGCTGGCAAAGACATCCACAATTAGTGAGATGGTCAGTGATCTTGGGAGCATAAATTGGAACATCCACTTTGGAAAACGGTTTAGAATTATCTTGGTAATTTAAACATGTTTCTACACTCTGACCCAGAAATTCCACTCCAAGAGCAGCTCTTGTCAATGTCCACCAGGAGACATGTACAAGAATGTTTATAGCGGCACCATTCATAATAGAAATCACTGACAACAGACCAAATACCAAGAGAAAAATGGATTTTAAAAACTATGGTATAAAGCCGGAAGCGGTGGTTCACGCCTGTAATCCTAGCACTTTGGGAGGCTGAGGCGGGCGGATCACAAGGTCAGTAGATCAAGACCATCCTGGCTAACAAGGTGAAACTCCGAGTCTACTAAAAATAAAAAAAAATCAGCCGGGTGTGGTGGCACATGCCTGTAGTCCCAGCTACTCGGGAGGGCGAAACAGGAGAATCGCTTGAACCCGGGAGGCGGAGGTTCCAGTGAGCCGAGATTGCGCCACTGCACTCCAGCGTGACCACAGAGCGAGACTCAATCTTAAAAAAAACAAAAAAACTATGGTATATTACACATGAATACTATGAACCACTTCAACAGTCAGTTGTAGCTACTTGCAACAATATAGGCGAATTTCAAAAACATTGCTTCAAGAGAATGTATACTATATGAATCAATTTAAAGTTTAAGAACATACCAAACTGAATATATTGTTTACAGATTCAAACATATGTAAGAAATCTATCAAGAAACACAAGAGAATGGTAAACACAAAGTTCAGCACAATGTTTGCCTTGGAGGTGGGAGAAAAGGGAGTGGGTTTAGGGAGGAATATCCCGAGGACTGCAGGATTCATTCTAATATGATTTTTCTTTAATTGAGGGGTGGGTTCACAGGTGTTCATCCGATTATGATTCTTTATACCCTATATATGTATTTTACAAAATTTTTTTTATCTGTTCAGCATTTAGTAAAAATAATTTTTCAGCAGTTGAAAGCTATTATCCTTAGCAAATTAACACAGGAACAGAAAACCAAATACCACATGTTCTCACAAGTGGGAGTTAAATGATAAGAACACATTGACATAAAGAAGGAAATGACAGACACTGGGGTCTACTTGAGGGGGGAGGGTGAGAGGAGGGAGAGGAGCAGGAAAAATAACTACAGGGTACTGGCTTAATACCCACGTGATGAAATAATACATACAACAATTCCCCTTGATATCTGCTTCCCTACAAAACAGACCTTCACATGTACCCCCAAACCTAAAATTAAAGTTAAAAAAAAAATAGAGTGGGCCGGGCGCGGTGGCTCAAGCCTGTAATCCCAGCACTTTGGGAGGCCGAGGCGGGTGGATCACGAGGTCAGGAGATCAAGACCATCCTGGCTAACATGGTGAAACCCCGTCTCTACTAAAAATACAAAAAACTAGCCGGGCGTGGTGGCGGGCGCCTGTAGTCCCAGCTACTCGGAGGCTGAGGCAGGAGAATGGCGTGAACCTGGGAGGCGGAGCTTGCAGTGAGCCGAGATCGCGCCACTGCACTGCAGCCTGGGTGACACAGCGCGAGACTCCGTCTCAAAAAAAAAAAAAAAAAAAAAAAAAAAAATAGAGTGGAAAGAGGGGATAAAAAATGAATGCTGGGAGACTGAACCAAGTCTGAAACAGAAAGTAGCCATGTGAACATGCAACCAGAAAGTGGGCACCGTATCTCCAGAGGGCAGGCCCACCTTGAGAATGCTGAGCTATCTGGCAGGCCAGAAAAGCCCTGATCATCTGGGAGAACTAGAGGAGATTTTAGGGCTGTTTGGGTCCTTGGCGCAACTTTGAACAGAGAGAAGGGATAATGCTCTTGTCCCCAAAGTCTAGAGGAGGTGTTCTGAGGAGGGAAAGACTTACTCTCTGAAAAGACTTGAAAGCTGTGTGCCCAGGGCAAGGTGAGGTGCCTTATCCTGTAATCCCATCACTTTGGGAGGCCAAGGCAGGAAGATTGCTTGAGCCCGAGTTTGAGACTAGCCTGTAATGCAGGATTTTCTTCTCGGTCACTTTGCAAGCCAGAGACCTCTAGCCTGTGATTCCCTACCCAGGCCTCACTCTCCTGCAGCAGGAGACGGCCTGCCCACTTGGCCCACCCAGGCTGAGTCTGGCCTGTGCTCCAGTCCTGGAGTTCTTATCCTGAACCCGGGAAGAATGAAGATGCGCTGAGAATAGAAGAGTGAGCAAGGCAGGGAGTTTTATTGAGTGACAGAATAGCTCTCAGCGGAGAGGGGATCCGGGGGCTGTGGGGGGCAGGTTGGTCCCCCACCCCAACAGTCAGGTAGTTTTTCCCTGTGCCGCTGGGTCTGGGGCCTTTTATGGACTCAGAATGGGGAGTATGTGCGAGTTGGTATGTGAATATGCAAGAAAGGTTAAAGACACCACTCAAAGGTGGGCACGACAATGTAGAAAACCAATCAGGAAAGGGTAGGTATATAATAGGTGAAGGGTGAGGATCAGTCAGAGGAAAACATGCCAAATGGGAAGACAAGTTCTCAGTCTGGTCTGAGGATTTAACTTGTAGCTTGGCTTTCAGGCTTTAAACTGTCTTTGGCTTGGAGGCGGGGTTTCACAACTGACTTACCCCTATGTGCCCAGGCATAAAATGGCTGCCTCCTGTTGCTATCACCTAGCCAACATGCAAAACCCCATCTCTACCAAAAATACAAACATTAGCCAGCTGTGGTGGCACACACCTGTAGTCCCAGCTACTCAAGAAGCTGAGTCATGAGACTCATTTGAACCTGGGAGGTGGAGGTTGCAGTGAGCTGAGATTGTGCCACTGTACTCCAGCCTGGGCAACAAAGCAAGCCTCTGTCTCAGAAACAAAACAAACAAAACACTATGTGCCCAAATCTGCGCCACTGGCTTGGGTTTGTAAGAAGGGTCTTTCAGAAGGATGTTGGAGGCTGGTCTACAAACTTTTTAATAGAATACTTAAAAAAAAAAAAAAAATCACATGTGGAATCTCTTCCCATTACCCCTGTCCCCAAATACATACACAATAGATAAAAGAACACTATCCTGGAATTCACATAGAATAAGATCACATTTTCATGTTTTATTTTTTTGAGACTGAGTCTGTCACCCAGGCTGGAATGCAATGGTGCCATCTCGGCTTACTGCAACCTCCCCCTCCCAGGTTCAAGTGATTTTCCCACCTCAGCCTCCCAAGTGTCTGGGATTACAGGCACCTGCCATCATGCCCAGCTAATTTTTGTATTTTTGTATCTTTCTTACAGAAGCATGGCTGGCTGCCTGCGTGATCATAGTGACAGAGTTAACTGGAGCCTGGGGAGCTCTGACGCAGGGACAGAACTAAGCTGACAAAGTTGATGCATTGCTCTGGTGCCTGTGGATCCGAGGGCCCTCTCTGAAGCCTGGTTCCCGATGGGTTCCGGGGAGTTCGAAAACTACTGATGTGGACATTATTCTTCAGTATTTTTGTTTGTTTGATCCACTCCTCTGGGGACTTGCTTTACTTTCAGTGGTAGAAGGGGGAATAAAGCATAAACACGAAGACCCAAATTATGCGCCCCTCCTTCAAATTCTGGCTGTCTAAGCGCTTGATCCTGGAGGGTTGATCAAAGCTGTATGATCACTCAGGAAAGCGGCTCTGGCTCTGCTTCGCAGCCAGTACAGCAGAGGCCCGGCGATGACAACAGGGATAAGAAATGGAGGGGGAGCCTGCAGCAGTGACAGTGACTATGAGAAGCAGGAGACCACAGGCCTGGGGAGGAGGACGCGAGTCACAGCAGAGGGGGCTGCTTTACCGTCTGCTGTCATGATATCCTTCGACTTGCCCAAGGCCAGAGTGGCCTAAACAAAACAAAGTGGAAAAAATGTCAGGAACATTCCTTAATAAGGGAGAGAAGACAAAGTCCTGGTCCCCTGTATATAGTGGTTTCTACTCAGTGCTATGAAGCACAAGACATTTGGTCTTCTCCTTGAGAACGTCATATATTATTTTTCTGAGACAGTCTTGCTCTGTCGCCCAGGCTGGAGTGCAGTGGTACCACCTCGGCTCACTGCAACCTCCGCCTCCCAGGTTCAAGTGATTCTCATGCCTCAGCCTCCCGAGTAGCTGGGACTACAGGCATATACCACCACGCCCAGCTAATTTTTGTATTTTTTTTTGTAGAGATGGGGTTTCTCCATATTGCCTAGGCTGGTTTCAAACTCCTAAGCTCAAGTGATCTGCCCACCTTGGCCTCCCAAAGTGCTGGTATTACAGGTGTGAGCCACTGCACCTGGCCTATTTTTTATTTTTGTTGAGACAGGGTCTTGCTCTGTCACCCAGGTTGGAATACAGTGGTGTGATCACAACTCACTGCAGCCTCAACCCCTTGAACTCAAGCAATCTTCCTACCTCAGCCTCTAGAATAGGTGTGACTACAGGCACCCACCACCATGCCCAGCTATTTTTTTTTTTTTTTTTTGTAGGGTTGGGGTTTCACTATGTTTCCCAGGCTAATCTCAAACTCCTGGGCTCAATCAGTGCTCCAACCTAGGCCTCCCGCGTGCTGGGATTACAGGTGGGAGCCACTGCACCTGGCTGAGAACACATTTACTTACTCTTCAGGAGTTACTTGGTCCCTGAATAGCTCTGCTCTTTGTACTCTGGAACCTTAAATGACACTAACATTGCAATAATCTGATTTCCTCTGGCTATGAAGTTAGGCTGAGGAGAGCACAGTGGGCCCTGCTGACATCTTCCCAAGTTTCTGGTTGTTTTCCAACAAGTCTGGGTCCTTTCTCTGTCAGAGGAACAACACTGTGTGCTCAGCACTCTCTCAGTACAACTCAGATAGTGCCCTGCATTACCCATTGCCCTGGAAATCACACTGAAGTGTGTGGATGCCACCTAGTGGAGTTAGCTATTCTCTGTTGGTGCCATCTGTTAATAGACCAAACTGGGCTTAATGAATCACCTTCAGTATCCTCATAGCATTGCTCCTTCCACAACTTGTCCTTCACCTCCTCATCACACTTAATAATATTATGACTAATTCTTTTAGTGGTTGTGGAGTGGCTCCAGGTGGGGGGCATTCATGCTGTGGTCCTCACTCCAGGCAACACCTTGGAACCACCTGGGAGCCTTTAAAAAGTACTGACGTCTGTGCCCATTTCAGGCCATGAAACACAGTCTCCTGGGATGGGGCTGGGACATTGATGGTTTTGCTTTAAAGCTCTATTGAGGTATAATTAATATGATAAACTACACATTTTTAAATTGTTCTATGTGGTAAGTTTGTATACAGCCATGAAATCATCACCAGAGCAAGATAATGAACATTCATTCCCCAACCCCATCCCCAGGCAACCACTGACATACTACCTGTAACTAGAGATTTGTTCACAAACGGAACCATAGTATGTAGTTTTTTTTTTTTTGGTCTGGCTTCTTTCACTCAACATAATTTTTTGAGATTCATTGATGTTGTTACATGTATTAATATTTCATTTTTATTCCTGAAGAGGATTCCACTGAATGTATATACCACAATTTGTTTACCCACTTACCTGTTGATGCACATTTGGGTTGTTTTCAGTTTTGGACTATTGCGACTAAAGCCACTATGAATATTCATATGCATGAATATACAATTTCATTTATCTCGCGGAAATACCTAGGAGTGGAATGGCTGGATGGTTGGTACTTAAAAAAAAAAAAAAAAATTAACAGTCTCACTCTGTCATCCAAGCTGGAGTGCAGTGGTGTAATTAAGGCTTACTGCAGCCTGGACCTCCTGGACTCAAGTGATCCTCCCAGCTCAGCCTACTAAGAAGCTGGGACTACAGGCGTGCACCACCATGCCCAGCTAATTTTTTTTTTTTTTTGGTAGAGACTAGGTCTCACTATGTTGCCCAGGCTGGTTTTTTTTTTTTTTTTTTTTTTTTTTTTTTTTTTTTTTTTTGAGACGGAGTCTCGCTCTGTCGCCCAGGCTGGAGTGCAGTGGCCGGATCTCAGCTCACTGCAAGCTCCGCCCCCCGGGTTTACGCCATTCTCCTGCCTCAGCCTCCCGAGTAGCTGGGACTACAGGCGCCCGCCACCTCGCCCGGCTAGTTTTTTGTATTTTTAGTAGAGACGGGGTTTCACTGTGTTAGCCAGGATGTTCTCGATCTCCTGACCTCGTGATCCGCCCGACTCGGCCTCCCAAAGTGCTGGGATTACAGGCTTGAGCCACCGCGCCCGGCCGCCAGGCTGGTCTTAAATTCCTGGACTCAAGTGATGTGCCTGCCTTGGCCTCCCAAAAGTGCTGGGATTACAGGTGTGAGCCACCATGCCCCACTTTTCTTTTTTAAGAGACAAGGTCTCACTCTTGCCCAGGCTTGAGTGCAGTGGCACAATTATGGCTCACTGCAGCCTTGAACTGAACTCTGGGCTCAAATAATCCTCCTGCCTTAATCTCCCAGGTAGCTAGGAGTACAGACACAGGCCACCACACCTGGCTAATTGAAAAAAAATTTAAGAGATGGGGTCTTGCTATGCTGCTCAGGCTAGTCTTAAATTCCTGGCCTTAAGCAATCCTCCTGCCTCGGTCTTCCAAACTGCTGGGATTATAGACATGAGCCATTGTGCCCGGCCATGTGTTTAATTTCTTAAGAAACTGTTTTCTGGAGTGGCTACACCATTTTGCATTTCCAAGCTGATAAGCAGTAAACGCTTCCCACATTATTCTAATGGACAACCAGACCCGAGCCCCTGCATTACTTCAAGCTGGGTGGGTGGAGGCGAAGGGCTGGGCAGCCTTTGATCAGGAGTTCATGAGAGTTTGAGAGTACACAGCTTATGCTTGGTGTAGACTTACTCTGATTCTCCACCCAGCACAAACACTGCAGTCTCCTGGGAAGGCTTTTTGAAAATGCAGCATATCCCACTGCTTCATTTGACTAGCCTAAAAAAGAGAAATTTAAAAAAGGAAAATGCAGTGTCTGCTCTCTCTTCCCCCAGAGAGTCTGATAAAATTGCTTTGCTCTGAAAGTGGGAGTGTGGGCCTGTTTCAGTCGTCAGTTTATTAACAGCTCCCCCGCAGGGTTCTAGAGCATACATGGAGTGACCAACTTCCTGATTTGTTCTGGAGGGAGGGGTTTCCAGTACCATGAAACTTTCAGTGATAAAACTGGAAAAATCGCAGGTAAACTGGAATGCTTGGTCACCCTACGTGTGGACCACCAGCATAAAGACGCTGGGCTGGGCCGGGCGCGGTGGCTCACGCCTGTAATCCCAGCACTTTGGGAGGCCGAGGCGGGCGGATCACAAGGTCAGGAGATCGAGACCATGGTGAAACCCCGTCTCTACTAAAAATAGAAAAAAAATTAGCCGGGCGCAGTGGCGGGCGCCTGTAGTCCCAGCTGCTCGGGAGGCTGAGGCAGGAGAATGGCGTGAACCCGGGAGGCGGAGCTTGCAGTGAGCCGAGATTGCGCCACTGCACTCCAGCCTGGGCGACAGAGCAAGACTCCGTCTCAAAAAAAAAAAAAAAGACGCTGGGCTGGCCGGGCGCGGTGGCTCACGCCTGTAATCCCAGCACTTTGGGAGGCCGAGACGGGCGGATCACAAGGTCAGGAGATCCAGACCATCCTGGCGAACATGGTGAAACCCCCGTCTCTACTAAAAAAATACAAAAAACTTCAAGCCTGTAATCCCAGCACTTTGGGAGGCCGAGACGGGTGGATCACGAGGTCAGCAGATCGAGACCATCCTGGCTAACACGGTGACACCCTGTCTCTACTAAAAAAAAAAAAAAAAAAAAAAAAACTAGCCGGGCGTGGTGGCGGGCGCCTGTAGTCCCAGCTCCTCAGGAGGCTGAGGCAGGAGAATGGCGTGAACCCGGGAGGCGGAGCTTGCAGTGAGCCAGGATCCGGCCACCGCTCTCCAGCCTAGGCGACAGAGCGAGACTCTGCCTCAAAAAAAAAAAAAAAAAAAAAAAAAGAAAAAAAAAAGACCCTGGGCTTTAGCGTCAGGCAGACTTGTCAGTCTGCCTGTCAGCCTTGAGTTATGGTTCAGGGTGTGTGTGTGTGTGTGTGTGTGTTGGGAGGGGAGGGAATTGTATAAAAGGGAAAGTGAGGAGACATGAGTGGCCAGAGCAGAGGCCTGATTTCCTCTCTCCATTTTTTGTTTCAACCAGAAACAAGTCAGAGATGGCTCAGCTAGGAGTTTTGGTTGCTATTAAAAAGGAGGGAAAAAAATATAAAGGGTAATTTCCTGAGAAAACAGGCAGTGTGCCGTAATGGCCTTTGGAGCCAGACTGCCTCACTTCCAATCCTAGTCTTACCACTGCCCATTAATAACTGTGTCACCTGGAGCAAAAAGCCTAGATTCTCTGCCTCAGTTTCCTCATGGATATAATGGGGTAATATATCTACCTCACAGGGGTTGTCTTGAGGACTGAATGAACCAATATATGTAAAGCTCTTAAAATGGCACCAGGCATGTACTAAATGTTTGCTATTATCATCTTAGTCTTATGAGAGGAAATGGAATGAGAGGAAAAGAAGAATCTCTATAGTCTCTATAACCTATCTATAGGCTGTCCTGCTTGGTTTCCTATGGAAATGTTTTTGGAGTAACATTTCAGATTTTGTATGTGTGTTTTTTTGGTCCCAGGGTCTCACTCTGTTACCCAGGCTGGAGTGCAATGGTGCAATCACAGCTCACTGCAGCTTTGACCTCCCAAAGCACCACCATGCCTGGCTAATTAAAAAAATTTTTTTGTATGCAGATAGAAGTCTATGTTGCCCAGGGTTGTCTTGAACTCCTGGTCTCAAGTGATCCTTCCGTCTCAGCCTCCTTAAGTGCTGGGATTACAGACGTGAGCCACTGCACCCAGGCTTGTGTTGTGTTTTTTCAAAACTATAGACTCTTGGTTCTAAATGGCAATGTAAGAGGAAGGTAAGATATTTATTATATGCTTAATATTTTTGTGCAAATCATAAGGGAGACATAAGTTTAGAATGTGATTTTACTTTCACCAAGTTGTTTCATTGGTGAGCTGCCTTTTTTTTTTTTTTTTTGAGATGGAGTCTCGCCTTCTCTCGCCCAGGCAGGAGTGTAGTGGTGCGATCTCAGCTTACTGCAGCTTCCACCTACTGGGTTCAAGTGATTCTCCTGTCTCAGCCTCCTGAGTAGCTGGGACTACAGGCATGTGCCACCACATCCAGCTAATTTTGTATTTTTAGTAGAGATGGGGTTGTGCCATGTTGGCCAGGCTGGTCTCGAACTCCTGACCTCAGGAGATCTACCCACCTTCGCCTCCCAATGTGCTGGGATTACAGGTATGAGCCACTGTGCCCAGCCAATGAGCTGCATTTTTAAAGTTAAAAAAAAAAAAACAAAAAACCCAGAACAGACTAATAGTGACAACTATTAGAACTCAAAAGTTCCATCTCAGTCTTTGTAAAATAACATTTAATATCTGAGGCAGTACAAGATGGACTCAAAAAGTGTATCCAAGGCCGGGCGCGGTGGCTCAAGCCTGTAATCCCAGCACTTTGGGAGGCCGAGATGGGCGGATCACGAGGTCGGGAGATCGAGACCATCCTGGCTAACACGGTGAAACCCCATCTCTACTAAAAAATACAAAAAATTAGCCGGGCGAGGTGACGGGCGCCTGTAGTCCCAGCTACTCGGGAGGCTGAGGCAGGAGAATGGCGTGAACCTGGGAGGCGGAGCTTGCAGTGAACTGAGATCTGGCCACTGCACTCCAGCCTGGGCGACAGAGCGAGACTCTGTCAAAAAAAAAAAAAAAAAAAAAAGTGTATCCAGCCTTTGGTCATTCTTCATGGACCTAAAAAAGCAAACATGCTCTGAGATCCGGCCACTGCACTCCAGTCTGGGCGACAAAGCGAGACTCTGTCTCAACAAAAAAAAAAAGCAAACATGCTTAAAACATTTTAAAACACTAAATTCATTTTACCAAACATGAAAGTATAGAACACATCGGGTGGCCACAGAATGAAGGATGGCAGGACAAGGTTGGGATCATGGGCCTATGATACCCACTTACAGTACTTCATTAAAAAACTTACTTCTGATGCTAATCTCTCATAACTGTAGAATCAGGAAATTGACATTGCTATAATACTATTAACTCAGCTACAGATCTTATTTGGATTTCACCAGTTTTTACATGCACACTTTTTTTTCCCGTTTCATTTTTGAGGCTACTTCTGAATTTCAGAACATCATATTATAAACTGAGCGTAAATTTAGCTCCCATCACACTGGCTGGCTCTGTTTAAGCTTTAATTAGGTCCACCAAATTGAAGCCCAGAACAAAATTTATTAACACCAACACTCTTTGAGCTTCTGTATTATTTGTATAAAAGGTGACCATAGATGATCTCCTGTTTACACAAGTTATATGGGGAAGTCAAGGACCCTTTCCCAAGAGGCTTCCCCACTTACTAGCTGTTACGATCTTGAACAAATTACTTGATCTCTTTAAACTTTGGTTTTCTCACCTGTAAAATGGAGATAATAATCTTACATACTTCATAGAGTTATTTTGAGAATTAGAAAAAATGTGAAACACATGATCAATAATGTTATTTGTTTACCACCACTGCCACCACCAGGGGAATCCTGTCCCTTTAGCCCCTTTCTTGATATCAGAGCAGTGCTGGTATGGCTTAGAGCTGGGAGTCTGCCCTGGGTGCAGACTAGAAGTCTTTGCTCTCCTGGCAGATGGTGAGGTAGAAGGATATACTTTCTTATAGCTGGGATGATGGCCAGGTGGCATGCAATCCTGTCTTCCCTGGCTGAAACTGAGAATGCGTTTCCCAAAATGCTACCGTATTGATATTAGACTTCAGGTGCCTCATGGGACATAGGGGCCTCTATGGGTTGTCCTGCAACCTAATCACCCTTGATTTTACATTTAAATGAAGATTACATTAGGTTGCAAATGAAACATTTGGAGCATAGCCCACAGAGTGGGGATCTCTTATATGAGAAAGACAGATAATTAGTCATATATTATTTTTGAAACTAAGACATCACTTTGCCTGAATACCCTTTTCAAGCAGAAATATGGTTAAAAGTTAAAAATGGTAAAATTTTTAGTATTGAGTGTCGGTCACTTTCAAATGACAGCCAAGTTCTCATCGTTGGCTTTAGGGGATACCTTATTTCACACAGTCGAACATGAATTAATATAGTATTGCTGGTCGCAGTCTAGCTGCCGCATTGGACGGAATCGGCAGTATACTGGAGCTGGTTTGCACAGCCTCAGGAGTACCGACGGTGTCTCTTCTCAGCTCTGCGTTCAGTGAGGACAGGCTGCTGCTAGCTTCATATTAGCCATGGTGGGCATATTTCTGTCACAGAAATTCACACATGCTTTCCGTCTCGCCCCCCAAAGGCTGTTGTTTCACATTTACCAGCTCCTTCATTGTTCATTCAACAATCGTTTGTTGTATGCCAACTGTATGCCTGACACTATTTAGGAACTGAACAACACGGAACAAGACAGCCCAGGTCCTTCCCTCTTGGAATTTTAAGGTGATCTCTAAAGACAAATTCGATGTTCACAGAAATATGAAATATACATATTTTTGGAATGAAAAAGCCCCAGAATGTCAATGTAACCCATATGGTAATCCACACCAAGCTTTACAATACAAAATCTCCCTTGGAAAATTGAAGCAGATTGCTTTTAAAGACATCCCAGGCATTCCCTTTTTAACCATCTCCAGAGAAATAGATTCCACAAGTTTTCACTGTAATCAATTATTTTTTATCACTTTTTCTCTGGTCCTGCATCCACCCAGTCTCCTTAAGCTTCGAAGCGCAGGGCCAAACACTGTCCTTTGGTAAACATGAAGGTAAGATTACCTAATGGCTCCCATATATTTCTTCTTTCTTTTTTAAAATAGAGACAAGGTCTTGCTATGTTGCCCAGGCTGGTCTCATACTCCTGGGCTCAAGCGATCCTCCTGCTTCAGCCTCTTAAAGTTTTGGATTACAACTGTGAGCCACTGTGCCTGGCCTCTATTTTTTGTTAGTTTGTTTCCTTTGTTACTTTCATTTATTTTCTAAGGGTATGATAAATTACCTGAAGAGCATGTAAATACAGATGCCTGGATTCCTGCTCCCTCTATAAATGCTGATTCAATTGGATTATGGGGAGGCCCAGGCAACTGGTAACTTATTTTGTAATGCTTTATAATTTTTAATTAAAAATTTAAAAATAGCCGGGCGCGGTGGCTCACGCCTGTAATCCCAGCACTTTGGGAGGCCGAGGCGGGCGGATCACAAGGTCAGGAGATCGAGACCACGGCGAAACCCCGTCTCTACTAAAAATACAAAAAATTAGCCGGGCGCGGTTGTGGGCGCCTGTAGTCCCAGCTACTCGGGAGGCTGAGGCAGGAGAATGGCGTGAACCCGGGAGGCGGAGCTTGCAGTGAGCCGAGATCGCGCCACTGCACTCCAGCCTGGGGGACAGAGCGAGACTCCGTCTCAAAAAAAAAAAAAAAAAAAAAAAAAAAATTTAAAAATAGGTCTGGTATCCTTGAATCCTGAACCTCTGAGTGTTCCATTTAATTTCTTCAGAAAATAACCCTCCAGTTCCCTGCTAGGGGCTGGGGGAAGTCACCACTGGGCTGCACAGGTGAAGGGGCTGCACATGGAGACTTTCAAACTCCCTTCTTCATTTTGAACGGAGGGACTTGGACTGGGGGTCAGCCTCCCAACAACTACAGGCGCCCGCCACTCATGTGTATTTTTTAGTAGAGAGACTTTCAAACTCCGCCCGTCTCGGCCTCCCAAAGTGCTGGGATTACAGGCCCTTCTTCTTCATTTTCAACATCTTGTTGCACCCCCTCCTATGTGGTACCTACTGCCTCTGGGAGATGGGAGGAGAATATGGGCTTCTCATCAATATTCTCCTCAAACTACTTTAACTTTCTTCTTTCTGATAAGATAATTATCACTCTAAGTCTACCATTTACCTTTTGTGTGTGTATAAACTTTCAAATTTAAGAGTGAATAAAATGAACATATCTTAAGTATATAACCTCATAAATATTTCACAAGTGATTAGATTCATTTAACAAGCTCCCAGGTCAAGATACAGAGCATTTCCAGCACTGCGGAAATCTCTCTTGTGCCCCCCAAAGGTAACCACTGTTCTATTTATCAGTCTGTTTGTATTCATGGCTTTCATTCACCAAGGTTACTTTGAATGCCAATTCATTAATTAAAATGTTAAACAATGCTGGGCTCAGCATGGGCCTGGCAGGAACATCCTCCCAGTGCTGGAAGGTGAGTACAGACTTGGAGGCTCCCTCTCTGGGTCTGTCCTACAGCAGAGTCAACTGGTCCTCTTCTCCATGTGGAACATCTAGCCCATGTCAAAATGTTCTCAGTTTACTGAGTTGTACAGAACCAAAAGACATGTACAAATTGAAAACAAAAAGCTGCCTCTGATTCTTCCCAAAAGATAAGCTCCAGGATCCCCGAGATTTTCACTGCCCATGTCCTTCTGTTCCCTGGGGCTCTGCTTTGCCCTATTCCAATAATATGCAAGAATCATTACCCTTCTCCCCCAACCTGCAAGTCGTGTTTAGATTGAGGAACATGGAAGAGATTTTTGGGATACCAAGGGGACTAAAGTTTGGCTATGAAATCAATAAGTGAAGTGGGTTGAGAGAAAATGAAAATTCTAATACAGACTTTAGAAGCTATTATTATTATTTTTTTGAGATGGAGTCTTGCTCTGTTGCCTAGGCTGGAGTGCAGTGATCTCAGCTCACTGCAATCTCTGCCTCCCAGGTTCAAGCGATTCTCTTGCCTCAGCCTCCTGAGTAGCTGGGACTACAGACACGTGCTACCACGCCTGGCTAATTTTTGTATTTTTAGTAGAGACGTGGCTTCACCATGTTGGCCAGGCTGGTCTCGGACTCCTGACCTCGAATGATCCACTCACTTTGGCCTCTCTAAGTATTGGGATTACAGGCATGAGCCATTGTGCCCAGCTAATTTTTTTTTTTTTTTTTTTTGGCAGAGTCTCTCTGTTGCTCAGGCTGGAGTGCAGTGGCGTAACCTTGGCTCATGGCAACCTCCACCTCCCAGGCTCGAGCCATCCTCCCACCTCAGCCTCCTGAGTAACTGAGACTACAGACACGTGCCACCATGCCTGGCTAATTTTTGTATTTTTGGTATAGGCAGGTTTTCGCCATGTTGCCCATGCTGGAGAAGCTCCTATTTTAATAGCAGCTTTCTCAGTACTTGTTCAGGTTGCAAAGGAAGCAAACACTTTTGTGATGATGCCGTCTGCTTTACAAATTTACTAAAAATATTTGATGGCTGAAGGGGAAACCCAGAAAAGTCCCACCATTTAAAAAATGAAGAACCTTCCCAAAGTTAATGACCTTAGATCAGATTCAAGTTTTGAATTATCTCAATAAATGCAGCACCTCCAAGCTGCTGCAAGCTTCCCACAGTGATTCTCCAGTGATTCAGGCTTGAATAGGATTGATTTGGTTTTTGAGGCATTCAGCTTTCTTTGCATCTTCTTCATTTACTTTTCTAGTTGAATGGCTTATGAAGATGTGATGAATAGAAAATAAACTTATTAAAATACATTCCTGGGAACTTTATCAGAAACATGGGAACTTAAAACCTGCTGCTCTGAATAGCCTCAATGAGATCAGAACGCAAGAAATAATCCATTAGGCAAGTAGTTATTGCTCAATGGAAAAAAACAAAAAGGAGAAAAATATTTTAGTAAAATAAAAACCTAAGTAAACCAACTAGAGGACACATTGAATTTTTTTTTTTTTTTTTGAGATGGAGTCTCACCCTGTCACCCAGGCTGGAGTACAGTGGTGTAATCTCAGCTCACTGCAACCTCTGCCTACTGGGTTCAAGAGATTCTCCTGCCTCAGTCTCCCAAATGGCTGGGATTACAGGTGCCTGCCACCACGTCTGACTAGTTTGTGTTTTTAGTAGAGATGGGGTTTCACCATGTTGGCCAGGCTGGTCTTGAACTCCTGACTTCAGGTGATCCACCCGCCTTGGCCCCCCAAAGTGCTGGGATTACAGGCATGAGCCACCGTGCCTGGCTGACACATTGAATTTTTAAACACCTTTATGGAAATACTCACAGTGGTATAGGAAGAACAGTCTGTGGGTAGAGTTTTCTTTTTTCTTTTTCTTTTTTTTTTTTGAGATAGAGTCTTGCTTTGTCACCCAGACTGGAGTGTAGTGGCAAGATCTCGGCTCACTGCAACCTCCGCCTCCCGGATTCAAGCGATTCTCCTGCCTCAGCCTCCCAAGTAGCTGGGATTACAGGCATATGCCACCACGCCCAAGTAATTTTTGTGTTTTTAGTAGAGATGGGTTTTTGCCATGTTGTCCAGGCTGGTTTTGAACTCCTGACCTCAAGTGATCCACCCACTTCGGCCTCCCAAAGTGCTGGGATTATAGGTGTGAGCCACTGCGCCTGGCTGGTAGAGTTTCTTTCTACAGGAGGAAATGAAGTACAATGGAAAGAGCACTGTGTTGAAAGAACAATTAGGCTTGACCAACAGCCAGCTGTGAGGTCTTAGTACCTCATTTGAACTGTCTCAGTCTTGACCAGGCATAGTGGCTCATGCCTGTAATCCCAGCCCTTTGGGAAGCCAAGAAGGGTGGACAGCTCGAGTACAGGAGTTTGAGACCAGGCTGGGCAACATGGTGAAACCCCATCTCTACTAAAAATACAAAAAGTTAGCTGGGTGTGGTGGCATGCACTCGTGGTCCCAGCTACTCGGTGAGCTGAGGCCGGAGGATCACTTGAGCTTAGGAGGTCGAGGTTGCAGTGAGCCCTGATTGTGCTAGCCTGGGCGACAGAGTGAGACACTGTCTCAAAAAAAAGTCCCTTACGAAACCAAAAATAAGCTGTCTCACCTGTAGCAGAGGGTTCTACAGTTAAGATCACTTCCAGCTAGCTTCCTATGGTTCTTCTAGGCCTATGACTAGTTTTGTAAGAGGCTTCGCAGAGTTCTGGCTTTGGAAAAAACAGAACGTATAGGCCCCTTTCACAACAGAGCTTGATGTTACCCAGGCCAGTGCACAGTGACGGACTGCCAGCCACAGACAAGGCTCTCAGCGAACTGGTGGGCAAAAGAATTCCTTGGTGCAGGAAGTGCCACACTGCCGTTTTGTGATGGTGGGCAATACAATTTTATAAACATTTATTCAACGTGCCTACTATGTGTCAAGTTTCAGTTCTGCTTCCTCTGGTTTTCTGTTCTGCACCATAGTGAAAATATTCACTTGGGACTGAGGCAAAATGGCAAAAAATCTGCCTTAGTTTGCATGACAGCTTTGACTCCGAGTGGCCTTGCTCTGCTCTTCGGGCACTCCAACCACTCCCCAAGATGATCTTCTCCATGTCAGGACCTTAGATTATGAATCTTAAATGTGCTCTCAGCACTGTCTGGCAATTTAGTTCTTTTGAGACAGAGTCTCGCGCTGTCACCCAGGCTGGAGTGCCGTGGCTTGATCATAGCCCAATGCAGCCTTGAACTCTTGGGCTCAAAGAATCCTCCCAGTGGGACTGCAGACACTTGCCACCATCCCTAATTTTTTTTTTTTTTTTTTTTTTTTTTTTAATAGAGGTGGGGTTTCGCCATGTTGCCGTCTTGAACTCCTGGACTCAAGCAATCCACCTGCCTTGGCCTCCCAAAGTGCTAGGATTACAGGTGTGAACCACTAAGCCCAGCTGTTAATTATTTCTTTACTTTTCTCAAACTTCTCCCAAGCTCTCATACACATTCTTCTTGCCTCATGGTCACTCAGAAAATGGAAGCCATCAGCCGGGCATTCCCTCATCTTCCCAGTAATAAATCTATGAGCTGACTTCCTTCCCATTACCTTAGAGGTGTCCCTCTTTCTACAAAGGCCAGTATCTCCCTCCTGCCATCTCAAGGACTTTTTTTTTTTTTTTTTTTAGTCAGATAACTCTCTTTTAAATCATCCTGTATGAGTCTGTTTTCATACCGCTATAAAGAACTACCTGGTGTAAAACCTGGGAGGCGGAGCTTGCAGTGAGCTGAGATCCGGCCACTGCACTCCAGCCCGGGCGACAGAGCGAGACTCCGTCTCAAAAAAAAAAAAAAAAAAAAAAAAAAAAAAAAAAAAAAAAAAAAAGAACTACCTGGGACTGGGTAATTTCTAAAGGAAAGAGGTTTAATTGACTCACAGTTCAGCATGGCTGGGGAGGCCTCAGGAAACTCACAATCATGGTGGAAGGCGAAGGGTAAGCACGACGCATTCTTCACAAGGCAGCAAGAAGGAGACGTGCCTGAGTGAACGCGGGGGTGGGAGGGAAGAGCCCCTTATAAAACCATCAGATCTCGTGAGAACTCACTCACTATCAGGAAACTCACATGGGAGAACCGTCCCCATGATTCAATTACCTCCACCTGGTCTCTCCCTTAACAGGTGGGGATTCTGGAGATTACAACTCAGGATGAGATTTGTGTGGGGACACAAAGCCTAATCATACCACACCTCTTTCTCTTGCTTTCTTAACCTCTCCCTCTCCTATTTACCTCAGTCTTACCAGCATATGGATTATAATCTGGTCTCTCCTCCCTCGAAAAACAAAACAAAAACCACAAAATCCAAAGCCTCCCTCGGGCTGTCTAAACTTCTTAGGATTTGTCTGTCTGCACACGGAATTCCCTTGCTTAGCTCTCATGCACCCTCCAAACCACTCCAGTCTGGCTTTGCCCACGCTCCATCCTCCCATGCCAACTCTACTCTGTCACACCTGTTTTCCTGAGGCCACTGTGATATGTTGAATAGTGGCTCCCAAAAGATATGTCCTAACCCCCAGACCCTGCCAGTGTGACCTTATTTGGAAAAACAGAATTTGTGGATGTTAGGCATCTCCAGATGAGATCATCCAGGATTTAGGGTGGGCATTAAGTTTAATAACAGGTGTCCTTGTGAAAGAAAGGCAGTGGGAGATTTAAGACATATGAGAAACAGGAGAGAGGGCCATGTGAATGTGGAAGCAGATTTGAGGGTTGTGTCTCTAAGTCAGGGAAGCCAAGGATAGCAGTCACCAGAAGCTGGAAGAGGCAAGGAAGGATTTTCTGCTAGAGCCTTGGGAGGGAATGCAGCCTGCGGACACCTTGATTTTGGACTTCTGGTCTCCAGAATCATGGGAGAATAGATGTATGTCGCTTTAAACCAGCATATTGTGGTCATTTGTCATGGTAGCCCTAGGAAACTAATAATTCACCAATGACCGCCATGTTGCTAAGCCCTAGACACGCCGCCATCCCTGTCTTCCACTTTGCAGCAACACTTGGTTCAGCTAACTGCTCCTTCCCCAAAACATGTACAGTCCTGGCTTCTAGGGAACCACTTTCTGCTGGGGTCACTCTTTGCTTTGAAGGGCTTCATCTTAGGGTTCCCTGATAGCTTTCTGGCTCTACCCAATCTCTCTTCTTTTCTCCCTTTACATTCTCTCAGGTAATCACAACAATGTGTTTTTTTTTTTTTTTTTTAAAAGTAGAGACGAGGTTTCACATTGACCAGGCTGATCTCGAACTCCTGACTTCAAGTGATCTGCCTGCCTTGGCCTCCCAAAGTGCTGGTATCACAGGTGTGAGCCACCGTGCCCAGTATGCTTCCGATCTTCAACAAACCCTCTTGCTGCCAGCCCCTCAAAAAGCCTCTTTCTCTTTTGGTTTTCCACATCTGAAGAAATGACATCTCCAACCAACATAATTGCTCTACCAGAGACCTGCGAGCCATTCTTTTTTTTTTTGAGACGGAGTCTTGCTCTGTCACCCAGGCTGGAGTGCAGTGGCCGGATCTCAGCTCACTGCAAGCTCCGCCTCCTGGGTCTACACCATTCTCCTGCCTCAGCCTCCCGAGTAGCTGGGACTACAGGCGCCCGCCACCTCGCCCGGCTAGTTTTTTTTTGTATTTTTTTAGTAGAGACGGGGTTTCACTGTGTTAGCCAGGCTGTTCTCGATTTCCTGACCTCGTGATCCGCCCGACTCGGTCTCCCAAAGTGCTGGGATTACAGGCTTGAGCCACCGTGCCTGGCCAAGTCATTCTTTACCTAAACAAATCTTGTCAATTTCATATCTAAAATACATATATCTTGAATCCACTTTTCTTTTTTTTTTTTTGAGATGGGGTCTCTGTTGCCCAGGTCGGAGCACAGTGGTGTGAGAATGGCTCATTGCAACCTTTGTTACAGTGGGTATCTAATTAGGCATGGGCAGGGCAGGAGAGAGCTCCCTCACTCCCCACACACCAGGAGAGTTGGGTGGCCCTCAGGGGGTGGTCAGGCAGTTGTTAACTGTTTCTCTAAAGTAATAATTGGTCACAGTGGTGCCAGGCAAAGGCAGTCTCCTAACAGAAAACACCTGAAACTATCAGCCGCTTCCCAATAAGATCTCAGCAGTGGGGAGAAGTAACGCAAGATCCTGGAAGTAGGCCAATGGATAAAACCCCCAAGTCAAGAGGTCAAGATGCACACTTGGTTTCTCAAGTTGCCTGCTTGGTCCTCTTCCAAGTTGTACTTTCCTTCTTTCCTTTCCTTACTGCTCTAAAGCTTTTCTTTTCTTTTTTTGAGATGGTGTCTCGCTCTGTTGCCCAGGCTGGTGTGCAGTGACGTGATCTCAGCTCACTGTAACCTCTGCCTCCCAGGTTCAAGTGATTCTTGTGCCTCAGCCTCCTGACTTCTAGCTGGGATTACAGGCACATACGACCATGCCCGGCTAATCTTTTTTCGGAACAGAGTCTCACTCCTTCATCCAGGCTGGAGTGCAGTGGTGCAATCTCGGCTCACAGTAACCTCCACCTCCCGAGTTCAAGTGCTTCTCCTGCCCCAGCCTCCCAAGTAGCTGGGATTACAAACATGCACCACCATGCCCAGCTCATTTTTGTAGTTTTAGTAGAGACGACGTTTCACCACGTTGGCCATGCTGGTCCCAAGCTGACCTCAGGGGATCCACCTGCCTTGGCCTCCTGAAATGTTGGGATTACAGGTGTGAGTCACTGCGCCCAGCCTCTAGAGCTTTTTAATAAACTTTCACTCCTGCTCTTAAACTTGCCTCCATCTCTTCTTCTGCCTTATGCCCCAGTTGAATTCTTTCTTCTGAGGAGGCAAGAACTGAGGTTGCTGCAGATACATATGGATTTGCCACCAGTAACTTGGAAACCTTCCACGGGTAACACCTTGACCTACCTCCCGGGCTCAAGTGATCCTCCCGCCTGAGCCCGCCAAATAGCTGGGATCACAGTTGCGCACCACCATGCCCGGCTAATTTTTTTTTTTTTTTTTTTTTTTTTGAGACAGGGTCTCTTTGTATTGCCCAGGCTGGCACACACTTCTCTTTATAGTTACTGTCATCATCTTTCGATCACACTGATGTTCTCCTTCACTTTGTCTCTTGCAATAGCTTCCCACTGATCCACCACACAGTGGCTAGAGTGCCCTTTCAACAGATCACAGTACCGCGGTCCTCCTTAAAGCCCTTCCAAGGATTCCCACTGAATCTGACACACAATTCAAACTCCCTAAAGGCCTTTTGTGGCCTCGTCCCTGCCCTCTGTCCATCTCTCTGCCCCTGGGGTCTGTCCACAATGGATGCTCTTTAGGCGTCCTGCCTTCAGATCACTTCTTCAGAGAGAACTTCCTGACGGCTGTCCCCTCTCCATCTTAAACGCTTCTCCTGTTACTTTCTCTCACAGAATTCAGTTCTTTCCACCATAGCGTTTGCCACAATCTGTAATTACTCATCTGACCATGTGTGTATTTATTTGCTTTCCCCGTCACTGGGTTGCTTCCAGACAGCAGCTGGGATCGTGTTTCTCACCCCTGAGCATGGAGCGCCTGGCTCAGGGGCAGGCACAGAGACGGTGCTCTCCAAGTACTCGCTGAATGAATCCACAGTCGTCTCCTGCCTCAAACACAGGTCTAGCAGGAAGGCTCTTCTGGTGACAATACTTTACCCCCGCAAAAAAAAAAAAAAAAAAAAAGAGAAATATCAAAAATTTAAATTTTATGAAAACCCGAAGACTTTGTTTTACAAACATATAAATTATTTTATTTACAAAGCCATGTTACAAAAAAAAAAAAAGCGAAAAAAAAAATACAATCGCTTACTGGAGAATATTTCCAGGCCTGGTGAGGAACCATGGCAGTATCAATAGATACATGTTTGTTCTTTCCTTTTAAAACTGTAAGCCATAGAATTTACTATTTACACCTACTTTAGACATTTATTCTGCTTACAATATCACAGGCATGGAATGAACTCTATCTGATAGTGCTAATACATAAAGGTGCGGGACGAAGAAGGAAAATACTTAGTGTTACAAAATATGGATTGTAGAAAAGAAACCCACTCCACAAGTGTGGCATTTGTTTAGAATGATTGGACATGCTTTCTTCAAAATTTTTCTGGAAAATATTCTAAAATCGGTAGTAGGAAAGGACAAATGAGCAGGTGCAAATTCTTGTCTGTGCAACAACAGTTATTTAATATACCCCATGACTGACCAGCTACGTAAAACCCACAGAGTTTTGTTAAAGTGCCATGGGCCGACAGCATAACAAAATATAAGGTGTAAATAGAAAATTTCTTTTTTTCCTTTTTTAAAACAAGAGTTCACTGAGAATCAGCAATAATAGAATATGCTGTATAAACTATTCTCTACAAAGGTTGATCAGCGTTATTTACAATTGGTACATTGATACAAAAGAAGGCATACAAGTTATCCAAGTCGCTTTTTTTTTCTTTTTTTCTTTTTTTTTTTCTTCTTTTTTTATGGCTGACAGGTCTATGCATTGCGTTATGCTTAACAACCAGAGCTTTCGAGCCTCTATGGCTGGCGACAAGTCAGGAGATCTTCAGGCAAAGAGGGGTGTGTGCAGTCAAGGGGCTGGGAGAGAAGACTGAGTGGGTGTGCAGAACAGAAGGACCCAGAGGACATCACCCTAAAAATGTTTTATAGGCTGCTCCAGTTTAACTCCATTAAGACAAACCCAAAAAGAACCTTTTATTTGTATTCCGTTTTTCAAGCTGCAAGTTTTTAATACATCACTGTAAAGTAAACCTGTGGTTGGTTGCAAAGGAAGAATACCGTGGGCTTTCCCTTTTTGCCCAGTTTTCCAGAAATGTCCTCACCTTGGTCATAGCCAGTCTTTTGACAAAGTAAGCAGCATTCGATGAGGGGGTGGGGGGTGGGGGGGCTCTTTATTCCAGCTTCCAATTCAAGATGTAGAGAGCTACAATGTCTAAACCTATTGAATTGCTCCTTTAGTCCTTGAGACATTATTTCTCAGAAGCAGCCACTTAATCTCTCAACCTTTGTTTTCCCTCTTTGACCATAAGAGTTTATAAATCAGAGGGTTATTTTGTTGCGGAGATTTTGTTTTGTTTTTACTCCTGCAAGTTTTACAACTCAAAATAAATTATAAAAAACAACAGACCTCTGAAACCCAACAGGACAAAATTGTGCAAAAATAACAAAGATATGTACATACTTTTCAATCTGAAGAAATGTACAATAAAAACATAATTCAAAGAACAGTTTAAAAATATAAACATTGCTTAAACTTTCCTAAGTTTCATATTGTTTCTGAAACTATTCTGGTCAGTTAGCTCTGCAATATAGTAAAACATAAATTATTACAAAATTAACACTATAAAAATTTACTTTAAGAATATCTTCTAAATTTTTTTTCAAAGGGTCTAACCTTGTTTATAATTTCTTAAACATTTCTAAGTCTTAAAATCTGCCTTAACTTTTTTTTTTTAAAAAAGAAAAAGTAACAATCGTCCCTTCACTTTGCAGTCTCTTTCCCCAAGACGTAAATAAACCAGCATATAAGTGCACTTTTAACACTGCAGAAATAAAAATGAAATCATCCGAACTAATGTCCTGGTACTTAATATCAACTCCTGATTTTTAAAAAAATCATTTCGTATGAAAAAATTTAGTAATCCTATATGAAACACTCACTGTCAGTGCAATTCCATTGATGCAAATCACTCCATTTACCTCCCGTCTTTGCAATTCCAATTGTGTGGTGAAACCTAACAGTGGTCTGATCTTTGGGTTGGGGGAATGCGAAAGAAAAGGAAAACTTTTGGTTGGGGATGAGGGTTCTGCCCAGCTGTGAAACTAGCATTCATTTCTGATTTAGGGATGAAACAAAGCCTCCCAGTATCTCTGCTATACATCGTATGCAAAGTTACATGATTAATAGCACAGAACACCTATTTTATGTTGTGAATTCCTTTCCTGATTATGATTCCCTACTAGAGCTGACGGTATTGCTGTTTTTTTCAAAACTCCAGTGTGAATAGTTCTATGGCTGCAGGGCTCCAGCATGGCTCTTCCAAATGGCTGTTCTTCACTGAGCAGTGGCTGTCCTTACCATTCCTTCTTGGGGATGGCTGTCTCTAACACAGCAAAAGCTGATCCATGGGTGTGCTGATCCCACCAGGTCCCTGTGGCCCAGGGCATGGGGGTGGGTGGGAAATGCTATTATTTCTTCTCACAAAAGGTGTGACACATACCCTTTTGCAGAAGCTCTCCCTGGAGGGCTCTTCCTAGCCCAGGAAGGCAGCCTAAGAACCTTTAGCAGCTGTGGTCACTGTGCCTCCTCATGGAGTGGCTTTCTGGGTTCTCATGACCTTTTTCCTGGGATTTCTCCCTCCTAGCTCACCCTGCTGTGGGCATGGGCACACTGATCCCTGGAAGGGATTCTGTAGATTCCTGACCAGCTCAGACCACCACAGTCCCCAGTTTTTTTTTAGGGGTCATCTCCTAGCCACCATGCTCTGTTTGCTGCCACCTTCCCAAACCTGTTCTGGCCCCTGTCCCTGACTGGTTTATCCTTTCTGAGCTGCACAGCTGGCCAGTGGTATTAGGTAAACCACATGACTAAATGGCCACTGTTCTCAATCTTGCTTCTAGCATTTGGCTCCAGCCATGGTGGGCTGTGGAAACCCGATGAGGGAACCCCACCCACCCTCCAACTCTCCACTCTCAGCTCCTCCCCAGCAAAGTCCCCTCTCCCTGCTGGCAGTCCTGAGGGGATCTTAGGAGAGCCAGGTCCTTTGAAGGTCAGTGAGGACCCAGAGAGTGGCAGATGTGGGGACGGAAGGGATCGTGTGGAGAGGACAGGAAGAAAAAGGGCTCTGCCTGTGCTGAAGTTCAGGAGCTTTAGAGCATGCCAACCTGAACCAACATTCTGCAATGTCTACTGTCATGGCTGGAGCAAAAGGATGGTACAGTAGCAGCATCAGGAGCTAGGAGAATGACCCCAAATTTGGAAGAATATAAAAACATGGCAAATGAAAGAAAAGACAACGGAAACCAAACACTGGAACTGTTTTCTGTAAATCTCAAATTCACGTTCTTTTGCCTTTTTCTTTAAAACTAAAAATTGGTCAGTTAAAAAAGAAGAAGAAAGGCCAGAGTCACTGGGAGTACACAGAAAACAGACTCTCCCTCCAGCCCACTCCCCTCCCTCCTCCTCCCTGTGGCCTCCTGGGATGGGATTAGGTGGCCTGGAATTGGTGTGGAAGTGGCTTCATAGTCTTGTTATGGAAGAGTCCTTATCCTGCCCGTTCTGTTTGTGTTCTTCTAGGAAAGAAAAGAAAAACTTGTTTCAAAACCGTACAATTGAGATTACCCATGAGAATTCAAGGATGGAGCCTCAGTTTTCTCATCTATAATAGAGAGGACAATATCCCACCTCCCGTATCTGGCAAAGGGCAGCTGAAATAGCAAATGAGATGATGGATCTAAAGGACCCAATAGCAAATGAGGTGATGGATCCATGCGTGTAAGGCAGTCACAGAGGTCCTCACTGTGGAGGAAAACACAAGGACGAATGCCACGGACATTCCTGGGAGGCCTCTGTGGGAGAGTGGAGAGAATAATTGATGCCTTCATTTTTGTTCTCCATTAGTTTACCTTTTCCTACCTAACTTACAGAGGACACAGCAAATTATCTCAGGAAGGAGTCTAGTGTTGGGTTAAACATACGGGCTTTGGAAAGAGAGATTTTGGGTTCAAGTTACTTGGCTTCTTAGTGTAGCCATCTTCATCTGTAATCATCTTGTCCCTCACAGGGTTGTGAAAAGGTTTAAATGTGTGTAGTGTGTGTAAAGGACATGGCACACAGCCCTCTCTCTGCAGGCAGAGAGTGCTAAACAAGTGGTGGCCATTATTGTGTTTGTCAGGGCTGATTGCCAGCGTTTTGGGTTCCCAGCAGGTGTAGCCGGAGATATAGGCACATGCAAGCCGTGTTTGGTGAGGGTGCAAGAGGAATCATCAACAGAGGCTGACAGTCTGCGTGTAAACGTGCCTCCCCGCCCCAGCACACATGATGAGCTGCAAGTGTTCTGGCACAAAAACGGCTCAAAATGGTGAGGAGACTCTCCCTGGCCTGGGGATACAAAAACCATTTCCCCATAATCTTTACCCAAACTTGACCCAAAATGTGTGAGAAAATCCCAAAGGGCAAAATACAGACAGGCACGTAGATATTTTTCTATTTGGTGTCTACAAAACATGCGGCACATCTAAGGCAACATAACAACACAGTTATACACACACGCACACCCACACATCTTCCAATCATGTGTAAGGGGCAAAAGCCACCCCCAAATCCTTCCTTGTCCGCCCTAGACACATATGCACACACCCCATTGAGAAAATCATTTATCACAGGCGTACACATCAACTACTCTTATACCTCAAGTTTATAAAAACTACTAAGTCTACCTTGAATACTGCTGCCATGAAACTGCATCCTGAATGGTGGCTGTAGTTCGCCAGAGGCTTTTGAGAGAGTGCTGATGGACAGATACCATGGGCAAAGCCTCCCCCTCCTCTTAAAAAAAAAAATTTTTTTTTTCAAGCAATTCTCCTGCCTCAGCCTCCTGAGTAGCTGGGATTACAGGTGCACACCACCACGCCCAGCTAATTTTGCATTTTTAGTAGAGATGGGGTTTCACCATGTGGGCAAGGCTAGTCTCGAACTCCTGGCCTCATGATCCGCCCGCCTCAGTCTCCCGAAGTGCTGGGATCACAGGCATAAGCCACTGTGCCCGGCCTAAAAAAATTTTTTTTTGAGATAGGATCTTGCTCTGTTGCCCAGGCTGGAGTGCAAGGTGCAATCACAGCTCACTGCAGCCTCAACCTCTCGGACTTAAGTGATTCTCCTGCCTCAGCTTCCTGAATAGCTGGGACTATAGGCATGTGCCACCACGCCTGGCTATTTAAATTTTTTGTAGAGATAGGGTCTCAAGCCTAAGCTGGTCTCAAACTACTGGGCTCAAACCATCCCCCTGCCTTGGCCTCCCAAAGTGCTGGGATTATAGGTGTGAGGCATCACACCTGGCTGGCAAGTCCCTCCCGCTTTTTTTTTTCTTGAGATAGAGTCTCACTCTGTCACCCAGGCTGGAGTGCAGTGGCGCAATCTCGGCTCACTTCAACCTCTACCTCCCTGGTTCAAGCAATTATCCTGCCTCAGCCTCCCGAGTAGCTGGGACTACAGGCACGCACCACCACGCCTGGCTAATTTTTGTATTTTTTAGTAGAGACGGTGTTTCACTATATTGGCCAGGCTGGTCTCAAACTCCTGACCTCGTGATCCACCCATCTTAACCTCCTAAAGTGTTGGGATTACAGGCATGAGCTGCCGCGCCCGGCCGCAAGTCGCTTTAAACCACATCATCTTCTTTAATATTCACAATAGCCTTGGGAGGGAAGCACCAATTTTGCCTTTTAATGAATGAAAAAACAAACCAACAGACTCAGAGAAGTAATGTGCCTAAGCTCGTACAGCTGGTAATAATAGCTAACACTTGTGGGTTTACTGTGTGCCAGGCATTTTCTAGAGGCTTTACATCAATAAGCTAATCCTCACAAAATCCATAGACGGTAGGGGCCAGTATGATTCTCACTTTATAGATGGAGGAAATGGAAGCACAGAGAAGTTAAGTAACTTGCCCAAGGGCACACAGCTAACTAGAAGGCCTAGGTTTGGAAGCCAGGTAGCCATGCTCTTAACTGCAGATGAGGTTTGAATCAGGGTCTGACCCCAATGCCCAAACTCTTTCCACTCTGCTGATGACCATATGAATTTTTGCCTCCCCACCCCCAGCCCACCCCGCCCCCAGCAACTTACCTGTCGGCTGTGTCCTGGGCTAGATATACTTGAAGGACTGGATTGTGACAAAGCTAGGCTGCTATTTTTCCCAACCTGAAAGACACCATTGAAGCCCCACTCAGACACCTGAGCCAGCCTGGGAAGTGCCCGCCGATGCCACATGTTCTAGGGGAAAGAAGGGCTGCACAATGCCTGCTTCATTCCCTCACATTGGCTTGGAACTGGTGTTTCCATCTTAAGTGGCAGAGGAAATGAAAATGTTGCAGAGGGTGCCTTGAGGGATGCCCTTTCCTTCCCAGAGTTAAAGTGGAATGGTGAGGACTCCTCACACTGCTCGCTAGCTGGCTGGACCCCAACAGGGAGGGATGAGGATGAAGGCATCAGGTGGAGAAGCCTGGCCCCTCCTGGGAGCTTCACTCAGTAGAGGCTGGGCTTTTCTACCTGTGGCCAAAGGGTCACACAGCTCATCCACCTCTGACCCTCCATCCCAAACCCATCTCGTTTCCAGCCCAGACTCCCTCAACCTGGCTGCAGATAAAACACCTGGATCTTTTGCTGGGTCAGTTTTCCTGGCTAGGAGATGTAACGCACATGCGACTGTTCTTTAGGAAAATAGCACGATGGTGCTGGGCTTCTCCTTCACATGGAGGGAGGACAGGAACGCTGTGCATATGGGTGTGGCCACTGTGCCGTTCCCCTTCCTCTGGGACTGTCCTTCACACAATGGGCCTGGTCCTTGGGGAAGCTGATGCCAGGCACTAACCAGTCCCTGTCTAGTCTGCAAAGGCAGCTTGAACTTTCATCCTATAAACTGCTCCTCTTCTCCACTAACTTGCCTTTATGTAAAGACATTTGCCTTACATTATTTTATTTATTTATTTTTGAGACAGAGTCTTGCTGTGTCATCCAGGCTGGAGTGCAGTGGCATGATCTTGGCTCACTGCAACCTCTGCCTCTGGGGTTCAAGCGATTCTCCTGCCTCAGCCTCCTGAGTAGCTGGGATTACAGGTGCGTGCCACCCTGCCCGGCTAATTTTTGTATTTTTAATAGAGACAAGTTGGCCAGGCTGGTCTCCAACTCCTGACCTCGGATAATCCACCCACCTCGGCCTCCCAAAATGCTGGGATTACAGGTGAGAGCCACCGCACCTGGCTACATTCACAGTCTTAATTTTTGTTCCGTTTAATAGCCCTGTGGCAACTTCTGGCCTTATACCAACCAGATACAATTAAATAGATCTCCAAATTGTTCCCAAAGTAAAGGTTTATCTTGGATTTCTCAATCTCATGCATTGACCCCTGATCTCCTAGCAGAATTAACACAGATCCCAAGGGCCTTTGCCTTTCCTTAATACTTGGAAATCACTGGTGATAAAGCCTTTTCTTAATGCCCTAGTGACAAGCACCGAGGTACCACCTGCATTAGAGAACCAATGCTGACCAGATCCAAGGCAGCCATTAAATGCATCCGTGTTTTCCAATTCCCTCCTGATGAGCACTTGGCTGCTCCTTTCACCACTGCTTCTGGCTGACTCGGCATTTACTAAGCATTTCCTACAGTCCTGCAGACCAAAGAATCAACAGAGCCACATCTACTCAACACAGAGGGACTCTGTTAATGGCACAGAGGCTAAGAGGCCAGACTCCAGAGCCAAAATGCCTGGGTTTAAATCCTAGCCTAACTATTGACTCGCTGTGTGACTTTGGGTGCCTTGCTTAACCTTCCTGTGCCTTGGTTCACTCATCTGTAAAAGGGGAATAACAGCAAGTAATTATAAAATGAGTTAATACACCTGAAGTGCTTGGAACAGCGCCCATCACCTACGTGTTAGCTGCTGGGACTGTATCTAAAATGAGTGAGATACCACGGCCTTGCTGTCCAACGTGTGGCCTGCAAACCTGTGCAGCCATGTGGCCTGGGAGACTGTCAGAAATGCAGACTCCTAGGCCCCTGCCCAGGTCTGCTGACCGAGAATCAGAATGTTCACATGCCCCCCGGAGTTATTCGTGTACACGTTCAAGCTTGAGAGGCCTTGGCTCTGTCCTCCATCCTGGGCCCTGATGGTGACACCCACCAGCAGTTTAGCCTCCGGGGAGAGCCCTGTGGGTACCGGCCCGCCTCCCTCACACCCCTGGCCGTGGGGAGTCAGAACAGTGCCCTCGGCTCAAGCAAGAGGACCTGTGTCTCCCCCTCCTCTCACCTTGGCCTCGGTTTGCAGCTTGTCTGGCCCTTGGGTTCCAAACTTGCTGTTTCTCATGTGTTTGTGATTTGTGACTCCCCCTCAGGCTGTGCTCTTTGTGAGGTTATAACAAGTCTCGTAAGTGGTGACATAAAACATTAAAATATCTCTTGACAACTGCCTCCCATTGCTCCAAAGTCCTCAACCCTAGGTGGGGTTGGGCTTGGGGTTTGGTTCCCTTGATTCCATGTAACGGTCTCCGGACACACTGCCCTGATGGGTCCAGGCTCCCGGGCGGGTTGCCTGGCCCTCGTCAGACCTGGCTCCGCAGAGAATCCAAGGCTGGGCCCTTCCCCACGTCTGCTCCCTTATCTATATGCCCAACCGGCCCCAGAGGCTGGGGTGGGGGTGGAGGTGGGGGTGGGCTTTCCTAAGTAGTCCCCCCAGCCGGAGGAGAAGGACTAGACTCAGGGATGAGAACAGAGCTCAAGGGAAAGAAACATGTATCCTTCTCAGACCACGCCACACTCTCTCAGCCTCCTCACCATACACACTCCTATCTGTACCATGGCATTGAACACTTCCTTGCCAGCTGGTGGCAGTTGCAGTTTTCCTTTAGGAAGGAAAGAGTTCTATCAGGAGGAGGTGGGGGTCGAGGCAGCCTAGGAAAGTGGGAAGGACAGTCACCTGGGAGCCAGGCACAGGCGCTCCCACTCCCAGGTGGGACCCCGGGTCAGCATTTAACCTGCCTGGGTCTCAAGCTCTTCCTAAGGGGGTTCCAACAGATCAGATCAAACTTCTTAGCAACAGAACTCTTTACTGACAATGTCCTCAGAACCTCAAAAGATAAAACTGACCGATGTGGAGTGGGGAACTCAGAATCTCTCTGTGCCTCAGTTTACTCATCTGTGAAGTGATAACTGCACCCACTGCACTGGGGTGTCATGCGGATTCAGTGAGGTAATAACCGTAAAGTGCTGAAAATAGCGCCTAGCACGTAGTGGGTGTGGTATCAAGTACTTGTTCAATAAAGTGCTCTCAAAGCAGAGGGTGAAAACTGCCTTCGGGGAAAATGAGAAAAGGAGTCAAGCTTGTGTTACCTGTTGGAGCCGCCTGGCTAAGCAGGGGCGCTGCCCAGCTCCCCCTGCCCCCCCAGAGCCGGTGAAGGCGGTGCCAGGAGGTCCCTTACCTGCCGAGAGGAGGTGCTGTTAACGGGATCGGGCACCGGTGCGAGAAGGCTGGGCGGGTTCTTTTTGTGAACGCTATTCATACCAGGCATTTTAGTGATTTTACAGGCTTTGCTACTAGAACTTGAGTTCTTACGCTTTTTTCCTTCTGATTTGTCAAAAGAGAGGGGCAGAGAAGACACAGCATTGTGTGAGGCCAGAGAGAGGTCCCCTGCGTGGAGCGCAAGGGAGGGCACAGAGAGGGGACCGGAGTCACTGCTGCCTCCCACCGCGCCCACCTGTCTCACTATGTCCGCGGGGCCGCTGGGCAGCGAGGTCCGTCCTGAGGGCTCCAGTTTGGCACTGAGTGGGCTCACCCCATTGTTTGAGTTGTGCACAGACAGATTGTTATAGGGAGGGGCCGCCTGATAGGAGTTCAAAGCAGAACTGGCATTCAAAACACAGTTCTTTTTGTGAGGCCCTGACAGTGGAGACGAGAGGGATGTCTGCAAGGATGAGGAGGAGGAGGAGGAGGAAGGCGAAGACTGTGGCTTCCTCTTTTTGTTACTTGGAGACTCGTCACTACGGGTGGACAGGTCTTTGACTTTTGAGGATTTGCTGGTTTTGGTTTTGGATGGCTTGTGGGATGGGGAAGGGATGACAGCTGGTATCGGGGACACGGCGGATGGGGCCTTGAAGGTTGAGTCCATGATGCTGAGGGTTGCGGCCACATGAGGGAAAGCTGTGGTGTGGGACATGAGGGCGCTCGGGTCCGGCGATGTCACGAAAGCTGCGTTTGAGAGCATGGCTGATGTCATTATGTAAGAAGAGGTGAGCCTCGAGCTGATGGGAGCTGAAGGAAGATACACAGCACTGGGGTTGCTGAAAGGCTGCAAAACGGATGCTGGAACAGGGTTGGTGATGTGGGCTGCTGGCGAGGGCAGGGGGCTATCTGCCGCAGGAGGGATCTTCCTAAATATGAGAGAAGAGTGAAAGAATCAGTGAGACACCGGGTTGGCATTGCTTAGGAGGCTCGATGACGTTTGAGCATCAGGGCTCCAGAGGACACCCCGGCAGAACCAGACTATGGAGAATGGAGCCTTGAAGGATGGGAGAATCTGAAGCATGGCCCCTCCTTATGGCACCCCCCATTGCAACATCCAGCAACCTAATTTTCATCACACTCAGCCTTTCAGATCCTTTTCTCCAGGCTTGGCTACTGGAGAAGGCCTGATTTTGGTTCATGAATAAAAGGTCAATGTTATTTAGAATAAAAATTTCCCCAGTATTCTCTCTCAACCACCGCCACCCCGCCTCCCCCACAACTCTCTTTTTTTTGGCAGCGATGAAGGTGGTTTTTAATGAGAAGTGATCATTTCACATGTAGGTCCTGGTTGCAAGTAAGAAATGTGAGGACAGGGCTTTGCTACCTGGACACAGGGGCCAGAGCTTCCCCCCTCCACCCACTCCAGCTTCTGCCCAGGGACTCTTGGGGCTTTCCTCACCCTGCTCTGGGCTGGAGGCAGTTGGGGAATGGCCCTCTCCAAGGCCAGCATCCTCCTGCCTTTGCTGTCTGCAGCCTCTGGTTCCCTCCATAGAGAGCCGTTTCCACATTGACTCGTGGCTGCTGGCTCCTGGTGGCTGGGCCGTGGACGGTGAGGGGTTTGGGAATGGTGGGATGGCAAGTTGCCCATTCCCAGGACTAGCTTTGTTTTTTCCTATTCAGCCCACTCTACCTTAGCTCTTGCTCAGAGGAGTTGTCTGGGGTGTGGCTTTAGCAGGTCTTCCTGTCCTGTGTTAGGAAAAGGTGAGTGTGGGGACCCTCATGTGTCCAGAGAAGGAGATCAGGGATTTGTAGTTTGTTCTGAAGATAAATGTAGGATGTGGACAGGAGGAGAGAAACAGGAGGGGAGGGGAAACCCACTGTTTTCTTCTTTGGTCTTCTTGGAGCTTGAGGGGTGCCTCACAGCAAACTCCCTGGAGCCAAGGCCAGCACTAGGCTGTGGCTTACTCTTGGGGCCTCCCTGCAAACTCCATCTTTTGATTTGCGCTGGGAGTGACTCCTCCTTTCATCCTACAGCCTGGGATGCTGCTGCTGCTACTCTGGGGACCGGGAGGAGGCACAGCGGCCACAGGGACATTTGTTCTTGATTTTGCAGGAAAGCACATGGTCCTCGGGAGCCAGGTAAATGTGTTCAAGCTGTTCCTTTCCCATTTCTCACCTTGCTCCCTCTCCCGGTTTCCCTGGCAAATCATTTTCACTGTAGCTGGGGTTCACTAGCGATTAGGAACTAGCTTTCCTTCTTTGAAAGCAGCACATGAAGATGAGCAGGCCCAGAGCCTGTGCCCCTGTGGGCTAGAACACATGCAAGACAGGGCCTCACACCGTCCTTTCTCTTCTTTGGAGGCCACCCTCCCAGCTGTAGCATCAGGACCAGGTGCCAGGGAACTCTGGGAAGAGGCACTGCTGAGAGATAAATGTCTCTCCTAGCATTCCTCTCTGAAGATTCTGCTTTTGGCCTGCACTTTGGTGGAGTCTGTGACATCCATCTTTAGGGTAAAATCCAGAGGAATCCTTGTCCTTGAAAACGTCAGACCAAAGGGATCAAATATAAGAGAAAAATGTTGCCAAACTCACAACGGCCATGATGGCGTTGAGAATTTACATTCTCTCAAGCCTAAAGAAGGTAAGAGATCCTGTCGGCACTCAGCAAGGTGCCCTATAAATACTTGTTGCAATGAATGAATGAGTGAAAGAATGGATGGATGAATGGGTAGGTGGATGGGTGAGCAGGTGGATTCTCAGCAGCACCATATCCGTATGGTCAGGGACTATGCATGGTGGGCAAGGACTCCCATATGATCAGATTGGAAATGTCTACACACATCCTTAGAACTGTCTGGCCCCGCACAACCCCTTCCTAACAGGGGCAGGGAACATTTCTTAGAGGGGGAGACCCCTCCCAACTTTCCGGGTGCTTTTGTTGCCTTGCTGTGGTACTACAGGCAACCCACTCCATCTTTCCTTGACTCGTTTGCTTACCCACTAAAGTATAGATAGAAATACATGTGGGCAGAGGTTTGGCAGTTACTTGTAATAAAAAGTTATTTACAAATACCAGATGGCTCATTTAGAGAGGATTCCAATCAATGAATTTGAATGGGATCCATTTTTTTTTTTTAGACAGAGTCTTGCTCTGTTCCCCAGGCTGGAGTGCAGCAGCGCAATCTCAGCTCACTGCAAGCTCCGCCTCCTGGGTTCATGCCATTCTGCTGCCTCAGCCTCCCGAGTAGCTGGGACTACAGCACCCGCCACCATGCCCGGCTAATTTTTTGTGTTTTTAGTAGACACGGGGTTTCACCGTGATAGCCAGGATGGTCTCGATCTCCTAACCTTGTGATCCACCTGCCTCGGCCTCCCAAAGTGCTGGGATTACAGGTGTAAGCCACCGCACCCAGCCTGAATGGGATCCATTTTTAATGTCTCAATTTATAATTTTCCAATTAACTAGTATAAATTCACGTTTCAACTTGTGCTGAGTAGCAGAGTTGAAGTCCTAAATCTTACCTGGCTGACACTCAGGACTGGGATGGGTGCTCTTTTTAGGCACACTTTCTATCCCTTTCTTGCCTCACTAATCAAAAGGGGATAGTAGGGCAGGAAGGAAGATAGGGCAGGGGAGAGACAGGGTGAGGGGCATGTGGCAGCTCCCTGTCCCCAGGAGTCCCTTCCCCGCCGAGGCTAAACAGCTTATGTGTTTTTCTAGGTGCTAAATGACAGTGGATTTCAGCTTTGCTGGGCTGTGTCCTGGTGTAAGCTTTGCACACTGGCCCAGGGAAGTCCCACACTAAAGCCCACAGATGCAAATAAATTACTGACAGTGCCCAACCTCCCCTGCCAGGTGGCATGGAGGTCCAGATGCTGACCTGGCTGAAAGAGAATACTGTGTTGGCGGCTCCTGATGCAGAGTTAAATGCTTGTTAAAGAAAAAAGAGTCTTGGCCGTTCCTTTTCTTCCTAATGTCTTCCACGCCCCCATCGGCTGCCATCCCTCCAGGTTCGGGCCCGCCGGGGCCTGGGGTTTGGGCAGCGAGGTTGAGAGGGTAGCGGGGTGCTACGCTCTCCAGAGTTGACACCCAGGCAGCCCCAATGTTGCTCAGTGACAGCAGATTGGTTAGGCAAGTCCTGAACAGGGGGGAGGGACCTGATGCCCTGTGGCTCGGGTTTCTGTGCCTGAGGAGGAAAGGAATATGGAGCTTGAGCTGACAGGACACCAGGGAGTGAAATACAGATCAACACATTCCTTCCACGTGTCCGGGGTTGACACTTCCATAACACAGGGAGCAAAGAGCTGCGAGGATCACCAGGGCTGGCCGCCATCATGGGGAACAAGCACAGAGGCTCAATCACCAAGTAACTGAGAGCACGGTCACCCCACGTGCAGCACCAATTTGTTGCTGTTTGGAATGGACACAAGCAAATATCAAGGGTGCCCTTTAGACACACTGGGCAGTCACTTAAATGGGAAGAAATGATAAGCTTCTCTTGTGGCCCTTACCTACCTTATAGTAAATGTTAACATTTAGTGCTAAGTCTGCCATGAGAGCTCAATTCAGACACAAATGGGGCTCACTTCTCCTAGAAGTCCAGGTCTGGAGCTCTTTAGGCTTCCAGAAAGCGGCCTAAGGTGTCGTAGCTGCCTAGGGGAGAGGAGGAAACCTGGGAAAGGGGCAGATTTTGAATTCTGTTCCCTCCCATTTCTTAGGAATCCCTTCCTTGACTCTACTGGGCCTCAGTGGGCAGGTGGGGGCCCTCAGCTGTTGTCTTTCCTGGACTGTCTAGGCCCAGATTTACGTGATCCATGACTCAAATGGATGATGATATCTTGAGAGCTCACCTTTGTAGGAGTGGGGGATGGGGATACCCAGTGGGCCAGCCTTGTATTATCAAGTGGTCAAAATGGTAGCCACTTATGTGCTGTGGTTTGAGAGGGTCTAGGCCTATTATTTCTTCCCAATAGCATTCTTCCAGATTAAGGCTTCTTCCCTATTTATGAATCCCCTATTAAAATATAAGTACACTGGAAAGTGGATAGTAAAGGAACTTAAGAGAAAGGGAACATAAGTTGGAGTTTAGGGTAGAGAAGTACAAGTAGAGGTGGGCAGGGGATCCTAAGGAGATGGGAAGGGCCAAAGACAAACTTAACCAACTTCACAGCATTGCTCAGGATCTGCCCTGTTGGCAAGTGTACAGATGTTTTCACAGGACAGCAAACAACTAGAAATTGGTCGACAACCATAACGAAATCTTTAGATTTTTTTTTTTTTTTTTTTTTTTTTTTGAGACGGAGTCTCCCTCTGTCACCCAGGGTGGAGTGCAGGGGTACGATCTCGGCTCACCGCAAACTCCGCCTTCGGGTTCAAGTGATTCTCCTGCCTTAGCCTCCTGAGTAGCTGGGATTACAGGTGTGCGCCACCACACCCAGCTAATTTTTTGTATTTTTGGTAGAGATGGGGTTTCACTATGTTGGCCAGGCTGGTCTTGAACTCCCGATCTCAGGTGATCTGCCCACCTCAGCCTCCCAAAGTGCTGGGATTACAGGCGTGAACCACCGTGCCTGGCTGAAATCTTTAGTTTTGATATTGTAGCATTAACATTACAAACAGAAGCATCTTCTTTTTTTTTTTTTTAAGAGAGAGAGGGTCTCGCTCCATTGCCCAGGCTGAGTGCAGTGGCACAATCATAGCTTACTGTGACCTTGAACTCTTGGGCTGAAGCGATCCTGCCACCCTAGGCCTTTCAAGTAGCTAGGATCATAAGTGTGCATCACTACACCCAGCTAATTGTTAAAAATTATTTTTTGTAGAGATGGGGTCTTGCTATGCTGCCCACGCTGGTCTCGAGCTCCTGGCCTCAAGCAATCCTCCCGCTTCGGCCTCCCAAGCGCTGGGATTACAGGCGTGAATCACTGCACTCAGCCAGAAGCATGTTCTGAATATCCTTAGATTCTCTAGGAGCAATAAAAAGGCCCTTTAACATAGGTAAACAAACAACATATTATCTAATATCCTTCTCATTTAGGAGATTACCAACACAAAAATGGTCTCCAAAAAAGACAAAGCATGTAACATATCATTTGTGCTTCTCAAAACCTTCAGGTAAACCATTAAGAAGAGCTGGTATTTAAGAATTAATCAAACATCCTGACTTCAGAATCATTTTGTTCTACGAAAAGTCAGCCACTGACATTTATTTGGAAAGTTAGGGTTCAGGTAACTGTGGGGCAGCTTGGATCTTATATTGCACAAAAGCTGCTCACTTACTTCCACATCTGTGAATTCAGGTGTTTTTCTACCATGGAGTTTAGTGCGAATCGAAAACGATCCCATCTTCTATCAAAAACATAGTACCCTCGTCCCATGAGGCGACTCCCAAATGAGCAAAACTGTGAGGAAAAAAAAATTTTAATTTTGATTACAGGTTAATAGGCTAATATAAACTATACAGAGAAAAATAACATTTGCATAAAAACACACAGGGGCACAATTTTACTCAAAATAAAGAAGCAAACTGTATGAAGCCAAAAATATTTCTGCAGTTCTGTAGTTTGAGCTCTGGATTTTCTGCAGAACCTCACATTGCAACTCAACAATAGCTACATTCAGTTTTCTGTGGCACAGAGGGGCTACGCTTTCTCCTCCTGGGATTGAGCCAGCATTTTCTGGTTAAGAAACAAATAACACCAGGCACAGTGGCTCATGCCTGTAATCCCAGCACTTTGGGAGGCTGAGGTGGGCAGATCACTTGAGGTCAGGAGTTTGAGACCAGTCTGGCCAACATGGTGAAGCCCCGTTTCTACTAAAAATATAAAAATTAGCCAGGCGTGGTGGCGGCGCCTGGGATCCCAGCTCTTAGGGAGGCTGAGGCAGGAGAATCGCTTGAACCCAGGAGGTGGAGGTTGCAGTGAGCTGAGACTGTGCCACTGCACTCCAGCCTGGGTGACAGACTGAGACTGTGTCTCAAAAAAAAAAAAAAAAAAAAAAAAAAAAAAAAGAAACAACCAGCACCCAGGGTGACTTTTCAGGACCATCTGTCCTATTATCAGCCACATTTTCTCAAGGAACTTGGTGGTTCCCTGCTTCTCATGATAGTAATGGGAACTCCTCGTGCTAGTGTCCCAGGTCCCACCTTTCCTATCTGATGTCAACAGAGCCACTTTGCTTCCAGCCAGGCTAAATGCCTTCCTTTCCCAGCTCGACCGCATTTTTGCCTCCAATCAGTCTTTGTAGGCTGTCCTGGGACACAGCACCACCTTGAAGCTTTTGTTCCTACTATTCCTTCTCCCCGTTGTCTCCTTCCTTCTTCTTTTTGTCAATCCTAATTCCCCACTCTCTCTCCTGGTTCCCTTATCAAGACTCTCATTTCCAGTGGCTCTCATCTGAATGATCTTCCCACTGTGAATTCCCATGGCACACCCATTGCCTGCTTTATTCCATTTTGCCTTGGACTCATGACATGGCTGTTTTACGTTATACACAGGATGCCTACATACCTGATTTGACTATCAGTGTATAGACAGGAGAGCCCATTCTCTTCCTTCTCCTTAGTATGAGGATAGTAGGCATTTGGGCTAACAAATAGATTGGGGAGACAGGGATCCACAAAATGTTTAAAGCACACTATCCCTCTTAAAATACGTGGATGAAATATCGGCATTCAGATGTTTAATAAACATTTGATTATGATGTTAGGACAACTGGAAGGCTCTCAGACAGAAATGCAAGAAGCAGCCTCAGAGAAGGTGACATTTGGCTGGTTTAGGGCTCAGGCGAGTCTGCAAATGACTCTATAACTCAAAAGCAGCTCTCCCCCTTCCTCCAGGCCTCCCAGCAGCTCCCTGGCCTCTCTCCCAGACACAGGGCTGGATTGGCACTCATTCCACAAACCCGTCCTGGAACCAGACTTTGGAACAGTTCTCAGGAGGAAATGTAAGACCTTCCCTTTGTTCTGTTTCTATTGGTGTTTTGGGGGTTTTCGCATTAAAATCTTGTCACCCATCAAATCTGGTACTGCTGATGAAAAACCCTTTTCTGCACCTTCATGTTAAGTGCTTACTGACCAAGCAAGAAAACATACAAAGGGAATTTGCCGACATAGAAGCTGGTCCCCGGCAGCATGTGGGAGCTCTTCCAGGTCTAGCATCATTTCTTCCCCCATTCCAATTGCTAAAGATGCACTGAGCAAGCATTCATTACAAACAATGATTTAATGTATCACTGGCCATGAGAGAAAGGACAAAGCAAAGACACAAATCTGTGGCCTTTCCATTTAAATCAGCAAAACATTAAGGGCACACAGCTGTGCCACATCCCGAGTTTAGCGAATCCACTGTAGCCTGGCAGGTTGTCATCTGAACAAATGTCTCGATGTGCTCCAGAGTCTGGCCTTTTGGCAGAGCCTTGTATTTCTTTCAGACTCAGGAGCTGGAGGCACCGTTTTGTCTTTGCTACCTGTGTATCTGATTCTGTACAGATGCGAGGCTAGGCCCTGAGAAGTTCCAGTTCCTGGCTGGCATGTTACGCCTCCAGCAGAGCTGTAGATCCTCACTGCGTGGGCCACCGTGGCAGACCCTACTGGTTGCCAACCTCACCAACTACCACCCACTCCCACCTCTGTCTTTTCCTTGCAAACAGAACCACACTTTTATTTTGATATCTGACACAGAGCAGTAATCAAGCGGTCTCCTCCCAGAACCTTGGGATGAATCATGGCTGGTTCCTCCTGCGTCACTGCAACCCCTTCCTTCTCTGCTGCCAATTGATCTAGGGATGGGCATGTGACCCATTTCTGGTAGATATAAGGGGAAGTCTGCTGAGGTTTTCATAGGAAGATTTTCTTTCCTAACATAAGGCAGCATCTTGGAAGAAGACCCCTTTTCTGTTTGTCCCTTTCCAACCTGAGTAGCACACCACTGGGTGAGGATGAAATGTCAGAGCTGCAGCTGATGGACTGGGACCATGCATGAAAGGTAGAGGGAGTTGTAGAGATTGTCCCTCAGCTCCATGACATCGTGGAGAAGCTGAACCAAGCTTGGGAGCACCTGCCTCTACACTCCCTGCAATGTGATATAATTAAATGACCTTAGTTCTTGTGCCAGATGAGTTGAATGTTCTACTTCTGGCAGTCAAAGGCATCCTTAATCGTCCCTGACTACTTTCTGTACTAATCAAGAGGCAAAGTCTCAGGCTGATGTTGAGCCACAGGTAAGCATCATCCCCAGGAAAGAAAGTGAACTTGGCCTTCATTCATGACACAGAGAGGAGGGAAGAGGGATTCACTTGATCTTGATGCGGGCCAGGATGGATTTCACTTACACAGTCTAGAGACAGAGCTGATCCTGCAGGACTCAGGCTGGCACCAGAGTAAACCACCATGGGGTCCCATGTTCTAGGCCCCTGCATTCGGCTCTCCAATGGCAGCACCAGGCAGTCCCTTTTCAAGTGCTCGTAGACAAACAATAAACAAGCCTCCAGCAGATGCCTCCTGTTTCCCACCTTAGTTTCCATGACCTTCTGAACTGTCAGCGTGCACTCATTCAAGGAAGGGGAAAGAAAGTGCCCTTTTTACTAATCAGCAATCATGGTGACCTGAAATGCTTCTTCTTTCCTTCAACACACACACACGCTCAGTTCTGGTGCCATATGGTCACACAACAGTAATACTTAGAACTAACAGGGGAGAATACCAACAAGGGCTGACCCCTGACGTGCTGCTAAGACAGACGGTTTCCAGAGCAGGTGAACCGAGCTAACCCTGGACATCAGAGGCTCCATTTTTAGATGGACAAGGCCAGAGGATCAGCTCCTGAGTGCACTTATAGAAACACTATTTCTCAAGCATGCTCGCTTCAAGGTCGGCCATAAATACTCAGGATTATCCATTCTTTCCTCTTTTTTTCTTTTTAGTAGTATGTGGAAGTACTCGGGATTATAATCAGCTGGGAGCCCGTTCCTTTCCTTTTGTAATGTTCAAGGGTATTTCTAAGGTAATCGTTAAAACTCACGGTAAGTCTTTTTGTAAAACACTGCACAGGCAGCCTTGCCTTAGGAAGGATCATGCCTTTGGTATGATCACCTAAGTGTCTGCAAAGCACAGGCGAAGAACGCACAGTAAGGAACAGAAGGAGGCCTACCGCAAGAGGTCTGGGATGGTGCGTGGAGAACTGACAGTCTAGCTTCTCGGATTCGTCGGCTCCGTCCATCTCCCCTTCATCACTGGACAGTCGGCTGGCGAGGTCACTTCCAACAGGTGGGAGTGGGGGCTCTGGAGTGTGGCCGCTATGATTCGAAGACGCGCTGCTGCTTATGCTATTTGCAGATGGTGGTCTAAGGGCAAGAGGGGAGAACAAAGAAAATAAACCAAATAAACCTTTTCTGAGGTGACAAGATCCACCCAGTTTAATGGTGCTCAGGAAACAGCCTGTTAATGGCCAGGTGCCATGGCTCACACCTGTAATCCCGGCGCTTTGGGAGGCTGAGGCGGGCAGATGACGAGGTCAGGAAATTGAGACCATCCTCGCCAACATGGTGAAACCCCGTCTCTACTAAAATACAAAAAACTAGACAGGTGTGGTGGCGCGTGCCTGTAGTCCCAGCTACTCAGGAGGCTGAGGCAGGGGAATCTCTTGAACCCGGGAGGTGGAGGTTGCAGTGAGCTGAGACTGTGCCACTGCACTCCAGCCTGGGTGACAGAGCAAGACTCCATCTCAAAAAAAAAAAAAAAAAAAGAAAAAGAAAAAGAAAACGAAAACAGCTTGATTAGCCTCGCCAGTACCTCAGGGAGGGCACATCGGTGGTGACTTTGCATAAGGGAAAACTATCAAGGCTGAAGGGTTTGCAGTGACCAGCTCTCTCCGGTGACCCAGTCAAGTTCTGCCCCAGCTGCTGTCCCTGGGGCAGATGACAGGAATGATGGGAAAGCCCAACAGTGTAAGTGGAACATCAGATATGGGAACGTGACAAAGTGAACTGAACCTACACCAGTCTTCTATGAATTCAGTTACAAGTATTCACTCATTTGCAGGTAAGTAAGCTATACTTGCCATACAATTGCTTTCCTTTGAAAGTGGAAACTGACAGGAAGATAAACCAGGTAAACAAGATCAGGGCAATCACCAAAAATATCAGTAATGAAGAAACACAGTCCTATGCATATGTTCTTTGATACAAAGCTATGATTTTAGGAAACTGTTGTTATACTGACATGAAAAAAAGTTTTGTCCTGGTGATGGGCCACTCATTAGTACCTTACTCTGCACCCATGCCTGTCACTTAATATTGAGCTGTGTGTAGTTTAATTGTATTTTCTGAGGATGACTGTTTCAATTTACATTTTTTATTTATTTACGAGACACTCTTAGTCTATCACCCAGGCTGGAGTACAGTGGTGTGATCTCTGCTCACTGCAACCTCCATCTCCCAGGTTCAAGCGATTCTCCTGCCTCAGCCTCCCGAGTAGCTGGGATTACAGGCGCCCGCCACCATGCCTGGCTAATTTTTTTTTTTTTTTTTTGAGATGGAGTCTTGCTCTGTCACCCAGGCTGGAGTGCAGTGGCCGGATCTCAGCTCACTGCAAGCTCCGCCTCCCGGGTTTACGCCATTCTCCTGCCTCAGCCTCCCGAGTAGCTGGGACTACAGGCGCCCGCCACCTCGCCCGGCTATTTTTTTGTATTTTTTAGTAGAGACGGGGTTTCACTGTGTTAGCCGGGATCGTCTCTCGATCTCCTGACCTCGTGATCCGCCCATCTCGGCCTCCCAAAGTGCTGGGATTACAGGCCTGAGCCACCGCGCCCGGCCGCCTGGCTAATTTTTGTATTTTTAGTGGAGACAGGGTTTCACCATGTTGGCCAGGCTGGTCTTGAACTCCTGACCTCAGGCGATCTGCCCACCTCAGCCTCCCAAAGTGCTGCGATTACAGGCGTGAGCCACCGCGCACAGCTTCAATTTACTTTTTGACAAGCCCTTTTACGCACTGTGGGGCATGATTGGCTCACAGTAGGTGCTAAAGAGATATTTTTTTCAGTGAACGAATGAATGAATTCTGTGTGTGTATAAAACAACCCAACAGATGGCATCTTAATTATGGTTAAGCTTACAAAAAGCAATATCACAATAAGAGGTAGAATTACCTGCTTCTTAGGCAGTAAAAAACAAAACAACACAAGGCAAAACCAAAATCAAACACATCCACATTAGCAGAAGAGTTAGATGAGGAATAGTCACAGTTAACTGTTACTAGTTTTTACTACTTCTCCACTTCCATCAGGTGATTGAGCAGGGAGAGGTGACAAAGATAGGGAGAAAAAGAAGGAGAAAAAAAGATTGTTTTTCTGCTTTCTGCTTCGAAAGTTGCTCCTTCAAGTCTTATGAAGCAGCACTGCTGATCTGTCTCCCCTCTCTCTTATTTTCACCCTGGATATTTGTTGCTTTGAAATCTTTTCAGGTCTCCAATGCTTGAACTTAAAACAGATTCCAAAAGTATAATCACTTAAAAAAAAAAAACCACAAACGTGAAAACAACCCAAATGTCCATCAGCAGATGACAAGACAAAATATGGTATATTCATTCAATGGAATATTATGCAAGCCTTAAAAAGGAATGAAATTCTGCTACTATACAAATGACACTTGAAAGCATCATACTAAATGAAATAAGCCAGACATGAAGGACAAATATTGGATGGTTCCACTTATATGAGATACCCAGACAGAAAGTAGAACAAGAGTTAATAGGAGTTGGAAGGAGAGGGGAATAGGGAGGGGGTGTTTAGTGGATATACAGCTTCAATTGGAGATGATGAGAAAGTTCTGGAGATGGATGACAGTATAACTACACAACATTGTGAATGTACTTAATGCCACTAGACACTTAAAAATAGTAAATTTTGCGTTATGTATATTTTACTATAAAAACAAAACAAAACAAGGCCATATGTAGTTTTTCAGTGTCATTATAAGAATTCTGTTGGGATGACAATTTATTACGGACTGTCACCTTCCTGTACTATAAAAACAAAGCTGCCATTTATTCTGAGTGTCTACAGGCCAAAGAACGCGTCTCCCCAGACGTTCCTCAATGCCTGCTCTTCTGTATCAGGCAGGGCAACAACATTATTGTGTGCTTATGGTTGAAGACCCAAATAATAAAGCAATTTAGATAAAGCTAAAACATAAAAAAAAAAAAAAACCAGTGTCCATAACTCTGCCACCCAAGGTCAAGTATTATTAGCATTTTGATTTACATCCTTCCAGACTTTGTTACCATCCACACACATGCAAATGCATCTTAAAGCAAGAACTGGATCACACGATCACCCGGAACATGAAATGTGAGTAGTACATACTATTTTGAGACATGCTTTTTAAAAAACCTAGTGATGTTGTAGAAGTGTTTCCATGTATAGAACTGTATCATTTTTAATATTCCCCAGTAATCCATAGTATGAATATATCACAATTTACTTAACAAATCTTCTATTGATGAAGATTTGTTTCCAAACTTTCTAACAGGCTCTCTCTCTATGAAGCCCTCTCCATCATGATAGGTCCTCCTTATCCTGCAGGAGATAGATTAAGTGTGATAACAGCATCATGGTTACGTAGGGAATTGCCTTTCTTTTTATGTATTTATTTTTATTTTTTAGAGAGAGGATCTTGTTCTGTCACCCAGGCTGGAGTGCAGTGGCATGATCATGGCTTACTGCAGCCACAAACTCCAGGGCTCAGGGGATCCACCCGCCTCAGCTTTGTGAGTAGCTTGGTCTATAGGCACGTGCCACAATATCTGGCTCATTTTAAAATTTTTTTACAGAGACAGGGTCTGCTTATGTTGCCCAGACTGGTCTCAAACTCGTGGCCTCAAATGATCCTCCTTGCTCGGCCTCCCAAAGTGTTGGGATTGCACGTGTGAGCCACTGTGCTAGGCTTGTCTTTCTTTCTTTTTTTTTAGACAGAGTATTGCTCTGTTGCCCAGGCTGGAGTGCAGTGGTGCGACCTCAGCTCAGTGCAACCTCCACCTCCCAGGTTTAAGTGATTCTCCTGCCTTAGCCTGCCGAGTAGCTGGGACTAACAGGCATGCGCCACTACGCCCAGCTAATTTTTGTATTTTTAGTAGAGACAGGGTTTCACCATGTTGGCCAGGCTGGTCTCGAACTCCTGACCTCAGGTGATCTGCCCGCCTCCACCTTCCAAAGTGGTGGGATTACAGGCATGAGCCACCACACCCGGTCCTGTCTTTACTTTTTAAAGATGCATTTGGAAGGCGTTTGAGGTGAAATGCCATGGTATTTGCAATTTACATCAGAACGCATCATCAAAAAATGTAGATGAAGCAAACATAATTGCAAAATATTAATATACTAACTGTTAAAACAAGACCTGTAGGTGTTCAATATACTATTCTCTCTACTTTTCTATATATGGGAAAAATTTCATAATGAAAAAGAGGAAAAACAAAAACAAGAAGAAAATAGAGTTAGTACTACAGGTATATGTAAGAAAGTTACTAAAGAACTTCCTATTTTTTGGTGTTTTATTTTTCTTCGGCTTTACTGAGGTATAACATCTTACACTTATCATACATAAATAAAATTGTATATATTTAAGGTATACAATGTGATTTGGTATATACGTACATTGTAAAACAATTACCACAAGTTAGCTAACATATGTCACCTCGCAGTTACCAGTTTTTTTTCCATGGTGAGAACATTTTTTATTTTTATTTTTTAGAGACACGGTCTCTGTCTGTCTCCCAAGCTGGAGTGCGGTGGAGCAATCACTCACTGTATTCACAGGGACTCCTGGGCTCATGGGATCTTCCCACCTCAGCCTCCCAAGTAGCTGGGACTACAGGCATGAGCCACTGAGCCCAGTGAAATTTGCTTCAGATCTACTTATTTAGCAAATTTTGAGTACATAATACAGTATTATTAACTAGAGTCACCATGCTGGAGATTAGATCCCCAGAACGTATTCATCTTGTAACTGAAAGTTGTCCAATATCTCCCCATTTCTCCCAACCCTTAGCCCCAAACAACCGGCATTCTACTCTCTCTTTCTGTGAATTTGGCTGTTTTAGATTCCACCTGTAACTGAAATCATACAGTAGTTGTCATTCTGTATCTGAATTTACTTAGCATAATGCTCTCAAGTTCATTCACGTTGTGGAAAATGACAGGATTTCCTTCTTTTTTATTGTTAAATAATATTTCCTTCTATATATATATACATGTATTATTATTATTATTATTGTTATTTATTTATTTTGGAGATGGAGTCTCCCTCTGTCACCCAGGCTGGAGTGCAGTGGTGTGATCTTGGCTCACTGCAACCTCTGCTTTCCAGGTTCAAGTGATTCTCCTGCCTCAGCCTTCTGAGTAGCTGGGATTACAGGCGCCCACCACCACGCCCAGCTTATTTTTTTGTATTTTTAGTAGAGATGGGATTAAGCCATGTTAACTAGGCTGGTCTCAAACTCCTGACCTCAAGTGATCCACCCGCCTTAGCCTCCCAAAGTGCTGGGATTACAGGTGTAGGCCACTGCGCCCAGCCTTATTATTGTTTTTTTTGAGACACAGTCTCACTCCTTCACCCAGGCTGGAGTGCAGTGTAACCTCCGCCTTCCAGGTTCAAGCAAGCAATTCTCGTGCCTCAGCCTCCTGAGTAGCTGGGATTACAGGCACATGCGACCATGCTCGGCTAATTTCTTTCTTTCTTTCTTTCTTTCTTTCTTTTTTTTTTTGCGACAGAGTCTCACTTCTTCACCCAGGCTGGAGTACAGTGGTGCAATCTTGGCTCACTGCAACCTCTGCCTCCCAGGTTCAAGTGATTCTCCTACCTCAGCCTCCAAAGCAGCTGGGATTACAGGCATGCACCACCACATCTGGCTAATTTTTGTATTTTTAGTAGAGACAGGGTTTCACCATGTTGGCCAGGCTAGTCTTGAACTCTTGACCTCAAGTGATCCGCCCACCTCAGACTCCCAAAGTGGTGGGATTACAGGCGTGAGCCACTGCACCAGGCTGAAATTTTATATATATATATCTTCATTCATCCCTCAATGAACACTTAGGTTGTTTCCATATCTTGGCCATAATGCTGCCATGAGCATGGAAATGTGAAGAACTTCCTGTCAAACAGGGCAGATAGATCACACGTATTTCTCTCTTCTCTCTTCCAAAATCTTACTAAAATAACAGTAAAGAGATAAAAAAGGCATTAGCTTTAAAGAACAATGAGATCAGCAGAAATGTGATAGTTACGATGATGACTTTCTAACATCAATTTAACTCCTAAACCAATAACAGGAATCTCTTTCATTTTGCTTGCTAATGATTGGTTTAGAAAAGGACATGAGAAATTTGTTTAAAATTATTTTTTGTGGTAGAAGGCTTTTGGAATGCTTTTTCTCACTTCAAAAAGGAGGCATCCAGCCTGGGGAACATGGTGAAGCACCATCTCTACAAAAAGTGCAAAAAGTAGCCAGGCATGGTGGCAGGAACCTATAGTCCCAGCTACTTGGGAGGCTGAGGTGGGAGGTTTGCTTGAGCCTGGGAGGCAGAGGTTGCACTGAGATCATGCCACTGCACTCCAGTCTGGGGGACAGAGTGAGACCCTGTCTCAAAAAAGAAAAAAAAAAAAAAGAGACACAAGGCTCTGGTGGGGGATGTTGATAGTGGCAGAGGCTATGCATGTGTGGGCAGGAGGTATATAGGAAACATGTATACCTTCTGCTCAACTTTGCTCAGTTTTGCTGGGAAACTAAAACTCCTCTAAAACATAAAGTTTATTAAGAAAAAAGAGACACACAGGAAAGGTGGTCCTCAGCTTCATCTGGACCTTGTTATATCTACATGTGCCTGGAATTGCTACAGCTGCTTTGCTACAGGATTTGAGGATGAAGCCAAAAGACTGAGGAGGGTGGAATAAAAGAAGGGCCGTGAAGGCGAGTCACTCTGATGGTTGGGGACTGGTGCTCCTCCACCTCGGGACCTCATGTAGCACGCAATAAGTTTCCTAATTATTTAAATGGATGGTAGTCTATGTTTTCTGCTACTTGCACCTGAAGCATCCTAACTGATACAACAATATGAGATTTTAATATTAAGAAAACAGGATGTGGCCAGAGAAGTATTAACTAACGGGAAAGGAACTGACCTACTATAGAACCTCCAAGAAGCTGGGCACCTCTAGGACATTCCTAGAGCAGCAGAAGTCATAGGTGAGGTGAGGACTAAATACAGCTTGAGAGTTGAAGGTCTTAATACATAGCAATTAGACCTAAAGGTCATGTCTACCACCTCACACAACCAGATGATGAGTTATCACCATTTCTGCCAGTACACCCTCTTCGGTACCCCAATAAACTTTCTGGAGTCTCGCTTTGTCGCCCAGGCTGGAGTGCAGTGGTACTGTCTCAGCTCACTGCAACCTCTGCCTCCCAGGTTCAAGCAATTCTCCTGCCTCAGCCTACCAAGTAGCTGGGATCACAGGCGCGTGCCACCACACCCAGCTAATTTTTGTACTTTTAGTAGAGGCAGGGTTTCACCATGTTGGCCAGGCTGGTCTCGAATTCCTGGCCTCAAGTGATCTGCCCGCCCCAGCCTCCCAAAGTGCTAGGATTACAGGCGTGAGCCATCGCACCCGGCCAACGACAATAAACTTGCTAACAAGAGAGCAAAGGTTTACTTGCCAGAGAAGTTGAACTGGAGAGATTCTAGATACGGGGCCATCAGGCTCGGCACAGAGTAGGAGTGAGGCACAGGGCTGGACACAGGGGAACTGTGGGCCATTTCTAGTCAGGCCTACAGCCAGGCACATCACCAGTCAGGCTTCTATCTTTGAGAAACTGAATGGTCCCAGAGAAGGCTTCCAGATCTTGCCTTTGGAAATCCTTAAACAAAAGGCTGAATGGTGATCAGAAAATTGTGACTGACAATCTCCCACACAGACTTCCAATTAGGCTGTTAGAGCCTCTCTTCTAAATGTGCATGGTTAGGGATGGCCCAACACTGCCGGAGCATCTCCAGTGTGAGGCTGCCCAACCACACATCAAAGACATGAACACAGAAAGGAAACAAACCTGGAAAAAACTAAGATGATGATGGAAAGAGAAAAAACTAAAAAACCTATCTTCAAAGATATTAGGATGTTATTGCCTCTGAAAAACGATCGTGGTATAGTGCAAGAAACAACCAGATAAAAAGAACCAGATCCTAAAAAATAGGAAAGCATCATGAATGATTTAAAATATCATTTTTGAAGATAAAGTCAAAGAAAATATTTCAGAAAGTAGAACAAGGAGATTAAGAGACAAAAAGAGGTAAGAGAGCTAAAGGTCCAACATCCAATTAATAGAAAGTCAAGAAAGAAAGAATAAAGACAATAGTGGGGAGAAAATCATCTAAGATGTAACACAGGAAAATATCCCAGAAGAGGAAAAGTATCTCCAGATTGAATGAGCTACTGAGTACCCAGTACAATGAAAGAAAATGAGCTACATCAAGAGTGATCAGCTGGGTGCAGTGGTTCACATCTGTAATCCCAGCACTTTGGGAGGCTGAGGAGATTGCTTGAGCCCAGATATTCAAGACCAGCCTGGGCAACACAGCAAGACCCTGTCTCTGTAAAAAAATAAAAAGATTAGCCAGGGGCAGAGGCTTGCACCTGTAGTCCCAGGTACTTGAGAGACTGAGGTAGGAGGATCATTTGAAGCCAGGAGTTTGAAGCTGGGATAAGCTATGATTGTACCACTGCACTCCAGCCTGGGTTACAGAGTGTAACCTTGTCTTAAAAAAAAAGAGTGACTACTGTGTGAACTTTCACAGCCCCCAGGCTTCAGAGTAAGAAACTGGATGTGTGCAAAGAAATGATAATCAGAATAATATTAAACTTCTTGATAAAATTTTCAATGCTATAAATCAATGAAAAAATGTCTTCAAAATTCTGCAGGGAAATGATTTTCAATCCAGTTATATACTCAGATAGATTATCAATTTAAGTGTGAGAGTAGAATAAAAATATTTTCAAGTGTGCAAGGATTCTAAATATTGACCTCCCACACATCTTTTCACAGGAAGCTAATGGAGGAGGTACTCCATCAAAATTTAAAGGTGCAAACTAAGAAGGAGGCAGTCACTTGGATCCAGGAAACAGGCGTTTGAACACAGAAAGAGCAAAGACATGTTCCAGGATGGCAGAAACTGTTTTCATTCATTTCATTATTTAAGCACAATTTAATTTTTGAACTATGTGCCTATCTTACTCTGATTTTTAAAAATGCAGGCTGAGCGCTGTGGCTCATGCCTGTAATCCCAGCCCTTTGGGAGGCTGAGGTGGGTGGATCACCTGAGGTCAGGAGTTCGAGACCAGCCTGGCCAACATGGAGAAACCCCATCTCTACTAAAAATACAAAAATTAGCCAGCCTATGGTGGTAGGCGCTTGTAATCCCAGCTACTAGAGAGGCTGAGGCAGGAAAATCACTTGAACCCGGGAGGTGGAGGTTGTCATGAGCTGAGATCATGACACTGCTCTCCAGCTTGGGCAACAGGAGGGAGATTCTGTCTTAAAACAATAATAACAACAAAAAAAAGCAGTGTAATTAAGAAGAAAACCAGCTGAAACACTCTATAATAATTGCCAGATAAAAGAGGAGATGAATGGAATATTCCTGGGGAGTAAGCTGAGCGTGGAAGCTGTGCTCTAGCCCACAACTAGCTGTGGGAGCAAAGGGAGAAACAGGGACGCATGATGGTGTGCTCGTGTGTGCACACACACCAGGAGGAGGGAGCTCCGCACCACTTCCTTTCGGGCTCATTGCCCTCAGGGTGCATTCAGCCTCCTGGAGGTGATATAGTGGTGGATGCTTTCCGGACCTGTTAGCTCTGATTGCCGCACTCCAGGATGATACCTGGAGGGAAGAAGTTCACTGGAACCAGCTTGGGTCTCGGAAAAAGCGAGGCTTGGGTGAGGAGTGATGGGGAATGGGGCAATGAGTCACAGGAAGGTGTTGACACAGTCACTCAAGTTTGTTTAGTTGCCATTCACTCTTTCTCCCTCCATACTACATCACCTGTCCCCCATCTGCCCACCAGTCCGGTCTAAAGTCAAAGCATAGGATGACGGGTCTTGTCCAGTTCAACTCAGGGAAATGCAGAGAAAGTCCTACCTTACTACTTTGAGGAAGCAGAGCATTAGTTTGTCTGAGTGTGTTGAGGAAGAGAGCAGAGGGCAATTGACCTTGATTCATTCCTTACTATTTGACCTTAATTCAGTCCTTACTATGTGCCAGGCATGAAATGTACATTTCTTATTCCAGACACCTTAGGTGAGTAAACTAGCATCTGCCTTTCTTAGATGAGATTTTTTTTTTCCCTTTTGGTGGAGAATGGGGTCTGGCTATGTTGCCAAGGCTGCTCTCGAATTCCTGGGCTCAAGTTATTCTCTCACTTCTGCCTTCCGAAATATTGGGATTACATACATGAGCCACTGCGCCTGGCCTCAGATGAAGAAACTGTTATAAAGCTAATAAGAAACGGAGGGGTTTTGTGCCTGTCTGCATAACCTCAAAGCCCTCCAGACTGAGAAACAGATGTAGAAACAGCACAGGGACAAATATATAAGAAGTCAGGGAGAGAATAAGGCCGGGCGTGGCAGCTCATGCCTGTAATCCTAGCACTTGGAGAGGCCAAGGCAAGAGGACTGCTTGAGCCCAGGTGTTCAAGACCAGCCTGGGCAACATAGTGAGACTCTGTCTCTACAAAAAAAAAAAAAAAAAAAAAAAGGAGAGAATTCGCTTGAAGTGTGGCAATATCACTATCCTAATGAGATACAGAATGGAACAGAAGTTGCTTTTATTCCAGACTCATCTCTGCCCTTTGTCAGGAATCTAGGACCTTCTGCCTCTCTCCACACTGCCCTCGTCAGTCTAAGATTAACTAAGTTTGCCCTTTTATACTTTAGACTGCATGTGTAAGCATCTACGAGACAGAGGGGACTGTGCCCAGATTTTGTGGCACCAGTTTCCTGAGGGCTCTCAGCCTGGCTTGTCAGAGCCCAGCCCTCTTTGCCCTTTAAAACAGTCCCAGTGGCGGTGGCTGGTCTAGTCATCCACAACCCTCGGGCTTTTTGGAGCAAGCAATGTGTTCCTTTAGAGTTGGAGGCAAAGAAACTGAACCTATGAGTGTGTTATTCCAGGCCCCTCGGGCTGGGGGCAGAAGCATGGAGGGCAGGCATACGGAAACCAGGCAGTGTCAAGGCCGGCATTCACTGCCTTCGCCTTCCTGTGGAGTGCCCCTCCCACTCACTAATAGCTACCATCCATGGACTGCTTCTTATGTGCTTGGTACCTTCTCATTTCACTCTCATTAGCTCCACTGTACAGATGAGCAATCTGAGGCAAGACAGGCTAAGAACCATGACCAAGCTTACCTAGTTAGTAGGCATGGAGTTGAGATTTCCACTTCAAATCCCATTCCAACCCTTGTTATCTAACTTTAACTTTTCTAATTCTAGACTCAAGTTCCCTTTTTAGCAATCCCTGACAAGAATAGGTTGCAATGTAAGAATATGAGAACGAAAATATTTTCAAGGTTAACAAAAAGATACGTATGAAATAAATTCACACACGTTAGCATTTCCTACAAAGGGAATTCACAAGTGGGAGGGGATGACAATAAATTCCATTCATGTGCGATAGTTTTTTTTTTTGCCAAGTACAGATAATCTGTGTAGATGAAACATCTATTGTATATACATCAATATGAGTAAAGCAATGTTTTTGTAAGTTTTGTGGGATTACAATATTCAACTCTGATCATGGCTCTTCAATCTTTAATTGCAGGGGATCTTGTCCTAAACTAAGACAAGTGCAGGACACTTTCCTGATTAACTTTGGAAAAGAACTCACCCCTGAGTTTTCTGGTGCCTGACCCAATCTTGAAAAGATCCTCAAAGATGATTCTGTGGGCTGGGTATGGTGGCCCATGCCTGTAATGTCAGCACTTTGGGAGGCCGAGGTGGGGGAATCACCTGAGGTCAGGAGTTCGAGACTAGCTTGGCCAACATGGTGACAGTGCATCTCTACTAAAAATACAAAAAATTAGCTGGGCATGGTGGCACACGCCTGTAATCCCAGCAACTTGAGAGTCTGAGGCAGGAGAATTGCCGGAACCTGGGAGGCGGAGGTTGCAGTAAGCCAAGATCGTGCCATTGCACTCCAGCCTGGGCAACAGAGTGAAACTCCATCTCAAAAAAAAAAAAAAAAAAAAAGATTCTGTTACCAACATGTGTAATGTGTTCCTCTGCCCCCCCAACTTCTTTTCCAGAAACATTCTTTTTGCTGATTAACCTCACCCATCCTTTTCTGCTTCCTTAAGAGAACACAAACAGCTGGCATTTCTCTATAGATGAACATTCCCCTGAAAATTAAACCCAGAAGAAACAGTCGGAGCAGATCCTTCAGGCTCCGCTCTTTTATTATTTAACGGCTGCTCCCTTGTTTCTCTGTTAAGCCAGGTACCACTGCCTGGTGAGAAGTGCCTCCATCAGTCAAAAATAGATGGAGGTTTGTATAATCAAAGAAGGCTTTCAAACTGGGTTCCCTGGAGTCCTTGGGGATCCCAAGGAGATCCTTGAGAGGGTGTGGGGGACAGTGGCTCTGGGTACACGTGTGAGCTTAGCCGGCTTCAGGGGGAGGCAAGTCTACTTTCCTCTCAGGTACCCAGGTTGTGCTGGAATGAAAATGTTCGACAGCTACAAAGAAGTTTAAAAGCCGCTGTATATAGAATTGAAACCCCTTCCAGAAGTTTGGAACAGAACTGTTGCCTCAACTCTAAAACAAGGGTAATATCCTTAACCAACACCCCACATGACAGTGAGAAGTCATTACAAAATGATCTTGCAAAGCGAGGGGTGGCCAGGAAAGTAGCATGTCCACGGCGACAGTAACGCCACGATGGTGAGCACGATGGAAGTGTTGGGGATGGCAATTCCATCTGACCGCATCCTCCTGAACGCCTGAGGCTGAGCTTGGCCATAGTGACAGAGGGACTATGGCTGTCAAACTGGGTCAGGCTTGCACCAACATGGAAGGCATCAGGGTGAGAGCCTGGCAGATCAGGAGTGACTGCTACCAAATATTTGTTTTTGTTTTAAAAATCAACTCCCTCCCCTTCTTTTATGACTATGTCCTCTTAAAGCCTATTTGCTACTCGTTGAGATTCACACTGTATGCATAAAGAACATCAGATAATATCGTTATCTGCACTTCTCATGGAGTATTATTAATGTTTCCTTTTTATACAAATTATGGATACTTGATTCTTATCTAATTTTTTTAAACTCCAAATTCCTGAAAAGTGGGGTCTAGCTTCATTAATCTCTGTACCCCTGCCTGAGAGTACCTAACATGGAATCTTGCTTATGAAACGAGCACTCAATAAATATTTTTGAATAAGTGGTTCTCTGTCCCATTATTTGGGAATTGAGCTGCTGCCCATCAAAACGGACATGCATGGATTTTAAATTACTTTTAATCCAAATGAGTGTTAATTTTGTTTTCTATTTTTTCCTTTCTGTCCGGGACAACCACATAGAACCCCAAACAGGTGGCCCAGAAGAGTAGCTTTCCTGGTGTGGAGAGACATGTAAGGACAAACAACCTCTGCTATGCCAATTTCCCCTTTCATCCTGATGATAGGAGAGCGTGGAAAACAAATACGTGGCAAGTGGACTAGCATGGTGCAGTGAGCGCCTAAGAGGTGCTAACGGCCTATCCACCCCGGTTTCCCATCTGCTCCAGGAATCGTCAACTAACATAAAAACCCAGGCAACCAGGAGGTCACCTGGTGACTGATGTGTCACAGTTCCAGGTATTTGTTTCCAGCTTATTCTTGCTCTGTAAAAACACACACTGTCTGATATAAGGTCTGCTAGTCTGCCATGAAGTCCACTGCTGCTGACAATGGTGATGACAGTGATGATGATAATGATGACAGCAGTAAAATCTGTTGAACACTATGTGGCAGGCACTGGGCTGGGCCTTTTATGTACATTATCTCATTAAAACTTTACTACTGCCTTACGAAGTAGTACTATTATGACTTCCATTTAACACATAATCAGACCACACGCCACAGACCAGGCAAGCTAAAGTCGCTTGACCAAGCATTCAGGGCTTCCAGCGTCAAGGTGGTACTTACCTAGGAAGTACAGAGTTAGGTGGCCTGGATTTTGCAGGGGATGCAACTTTCGGTTCTGGCCCAGAGCTCCCTGAAGACCCTGGCAGAGAATCCTGCGCCGGCCCGGATTGGTTGGGAAGTATTTCCCTCGTGGAAGTCAGGAGATGCTCTTTATCTTTAACTTCTTTTTCCCGGGACTTGGCTTTGTGTTCTGCCAGGAGGAGGTCAAATTGCTTTTTCCGGCCTGGGACTGCCCTCCGATGGCTTAGCGAATGTGTCTAAGGAGAAGAGAAATGAAAAGCACAGCCTCTTTGATCAGCACATAAACCTGCTTCCCCAGACCCTCCATTTCAGAAATAGCAATTCATGGAAATTTAGAGGTGCTTGAAAAGTCAACTTCAAGGCAACAGCTCCTGTTCTGCGGCTAGGAAGAGGCAGAGACCACACGAACGCAACCATGCCCTACACTCCTGGTGTTACGAAGCCAAAGCTTCCTCCAAAAAATGGCATAGGATGACGAGCTTCAGCGCAGAACCCATGAAAACCTCTCTGATGAAAGGCAACTGCGAGGGAATGCTAGAGTTAATCCAGGTGCAGGTGGGAGGCTCGATTCGGCCCAGACAAACAGAGCCACCAAGCAGAGAGGGCCATCGCCTTGATCCCAAGAAGCACTAGCAGTTCAGCATGAAATACAGGGCTTTGGGCGACCCAATGGCGGCCGCCTTGGGTCAGCTGTTCCCCTGGCCACCCCGGTGTGGCTGGATCAGGGGCGCGGCATATCATCCTCCCCTCCAGGGCTGCCTTTCAGGGCGCTGCCGCCGCCGCCGCCGCCGCCGCCGCCGCCGCCGCTCCTGCATACATTAAAACGTAGCAGGCTTTAGAACCGCCTGTGAGTGCCTATAAATACAATTTACTGTCTGGCCTCACAAGTAACAGGGGAAGCCTAGTTTTTTTTTTTTTTTTTTTTTTTTTTTTTTTTCCTTCTTAAAAAGCCAGCCAGCTTGAGGCAGGCACTCTGCTACCATGGACGAGAAGAAAGCATTTCCCTTACAAAGAACAGCTGGGGGTCATGTCGAGGTTCCACACCCTGCCGTGTGCAGAGAGTGGCATGCAAACATTTCGACAAAGGCCCCAGCCAGAGCAGGAAGTATTTTTTATGGAAAGAGAAATACCTTGCAGGTGAGGGATCTTGTGCAAGGTTTCTTTGTCTCGGGATCCAATACTCCACAGTGTTTATTTGGGTCAAATTCTCTCTCTGGTTTAAGAAACAAACAAAAAATATAAGAAAAAAGGAGACTAAATAGAATTTGGCATTAAGACTACATTTTTAAAAAAATGCACATTTGCACCAACAAGTGAGACATTGTCAGGCAATCTGGTTTTTGTTTTTTTTGTTTTGTTTTGTTTTTTGTTTTCTCAACCAGCTGCTAAAGTGCTTCCAGAACGCTGGGGGAAAATGGTGCTCCCCTCTGAACCCAGAGTTCCCAAGTCTAGCTTCGGCAGCAACGCCGAATGCAGCACAAGGGTTGGGGAATAGGGTGGGAGTGGGGACCAAAGGGAAGGAGAGGAGCCGTGCTGCTCTGAATGCTCTTAATGCTTTATTTTACTTGCAATGGTTCCACAGGTCCTTGCATTTGGGCATAGCTGGCTGCAGACCAGGGAGAGCCACCTGAGACCCAGTGGCCCCTTTCCTGGGCTGCTCCAAGAGTACAGACACCCTGACTCCAGTTCCTGCCTTCCTGCTAGTTTTAGCCATGTAAGTGGAAGATTATTCCTTCACATATCGGAGTGACCTGCCTCTCTCACGCTTGACAAAGCCCTCAGCGCAGGCTTTGCACACAGCCTCGCTGACCACAAACACCATTTACCTGATTGAGGGGCACTCTGGCAGTGTTACAGGCAGGGGCAGGGGAGAAGGCTGAACTTGAAGGTGTAGAGAGGGCAGGGCCTGCTAATCTCACAGCTGCTCCCTGCCCCCACTGCCCTGGGCCTGATGCTTCACGTGGGAATAAAACAGGGCAGGCTGCCCTTGTGGGATGAAGGATGTCTGTGCGGAGAGGCCAGGCTTCCCCAGCTCCTGCCTTCCAGTTGACTGTGGACAGTTTGTGTGGAGGTTACCTCTAAGGAGCCTGTTCTTTCTATGTCCATCTTGGGTCCTTCACCCCCACCAGGATGACAATCATGCTGTCCTCACCTTTAAAATGAGGGGAATGTGAGGTGATCTCTTTTGTTCATTTTTATTTTTTGAGACAGGGTCTCGCTCTGTTACCCAGGCTGAAGTGCAGTGGTGTGATCACAAGGCTCACTGCAGCCTCGACCTCCTGGGCTCAACCTCCTGAGCAGCTGGAACTAGAGGCATGCACCACCACACCTGCCTAATTTTGTTTTTTTTTTTGTAGACACGGGGTCTCACTACATTGCCCAGGCTAGGTGATCTCTTAAGGATCCTTTGGGCTTTAAAATTCCACCTCTTGGATGGCCTGTGCTGTTTCTGGAAGGCACCAAGCAAACACGTAAGTCCTGCAGAGCAGGAATGACACAGCCCTCTGGGCATGTGGGGAGACTGGCAGCAGTGCTGCTGGTGGTACGGGGTATACAGAAATTGGTGGTATGTTCTTAAGACCCTTGAATGGCTGCAAACTCAAAAAAGGTTACCTAGCCAGAAAACTGTCTGAAATTGTTGGAGTGAACTCGGAGCATATAATAATGCTCAGATTATAACATAATAAATGAATGTATTCAATTTTCAAAGCTTTGAGGGTCATGGGGAGGTTGCAATGGTGTTACCAATGATGTGCACAAGAAAACTATTCTATACCCAAGACAGATTCCCTGGCTGGTTACCAAAACGCCTCTCTGCTTTTTTGCTTTTTGTCTGCCTTTTCTCTCTCTTTTTTTTTTAGCTTCACTTAGAAAAAAAACCTGCTAGGCCTGGAGATGCTGGTTTGCTCGGGGCCCTTTCTGGCCAGGCTGCCTGGTGTGGCGTTTTTTCTTGGGTCTGTCAGAGTCAGGCATGTGCCTGGTCCCACACCAGCGCCTCATGTCGACCTGGAGCTGAGCAGGCTGTTGGCTGGGGGTAGGAGCTGGCTGCCAAATGTGAAAGTGAGGCAGAAACAAGCAAAAGACCCAATGAGACAAGACAACCCACAAAATGCAAAAACAACGCGCGGCAGAAAAATCCCCAAACAACTTCAGATGGGGTTACAGGCTGGAAGCCAAGGCTGTGCTTCTGCTATGGCGAGGACCCCTCAGCCTCCAGCCACTGTGCCCACGCCTACTGGTTTTCTGGGGATGTTGTTACCACCTCTAAAGAGTGAAACTGAGCTTTCCATTCAGGAAGAGCCAGGCGCTGGGGGCTCCAGCCCGAACCGTGAGGCCCACAGTGCTTAGGGAGAGCAACAGGCTCTACCTTTCTCTCTTGACAGTGGGTGAGCAGTGCAGGCAAAGATGTGCAAGGTACAATACCTGCTTTATTTGAATGCTTTGGGCCTGAGGGACTTTTCAGACATAATTTTTAAAAGAGTTACAGATGAAAGATAGAAAAACTAGAACTACAGACAAATACAGAGTAGACAATAAAAATTACCCACAATTCCCTGGGTGCTTACAAATCAAGCTTAACCCGAGGACAGTTTCTCTGTCACAGGGTGGCTGTCACTGCATTTTACTTTCTCTGGCCACCATCAGGGAGTGCCCATGATGTGTGAAGAAGTTATGAAATATATAGCTTCTCCTGGTCTTTCGGAGAGAGTAAAAACTGCCAGATTTAGTTCTACAGCAGATAGATCCAAAGCAAACATTACCCATATAAGTGCCTCTAAAAGATAACCATCAGATAACCATCATCCCATGTGCCTCTTCCAGCACCCCAGTGTCTGCTCAGACAACCAAGGAGTAGACCCACAAGAGACCGTCCCAATACCCTATCGGCTGTGCCAGCCCTAGTGTTCCTGTTTGGGAATTCCAACCTGATTATGGGGCATAGACAGTTGTAAACCCAACTGCAGAATCAACCTGGAAACTCCTGAGGCCAAAGGACAGAGGCTGTGTGTGCCTGTGCAGCACAGCTGCTGGCGGGGCTGTCCCTCACATGCCTTGAGGCACCATGAGATCCCTGTGTGTTGTCCAGCTTCCCAGCAGTGAAGCTTCTATGGAAGCCAGGGCTAGTTCAATCTGTTTGCATGATATGGATACACAGAATCACCTGCTCACAAGACCCTCGGAATGTACAGAGTAGGTCGGTGCAGAGCACCCTGCCTCCCAGGTTGCTAGGGTAACTCCCACTAAGCACTGAACTGAGTGAGGGACTTCATCTGCCCAGGGAAGAAAAGACCTGGTTTTCCCTTGCGTTTTTAGGTGGGGTTCCTACTTGCAGGTAAACTCTGCGTCCCCCTTAAAATGAAACAGACCTGCTTAATGATAAGAGCACATCAGTCCTTGGTTATGGCTGCCACTCCCTTTCAGTCTAATCTTGAGTCAGACCCTGATGACACTGACACATACCTGAAAGTCTCCTGTAAGGCTTGTTGCTGTTTTTGGTGCCATTTTGGTGTTTCTTGTCTATGGTGGATGGCAGAATTCCTTTGCCATTTAAGATCTTCTCTGGTGAAGGTGGCACTGACTTGGACATCAGGACAGGCTTAATTAAAGAAGGGGTGGAGACGGCAGAGGATGAGGTGGAGGAGGCAGAAACTGCAGTAGTGGTTGTAGAGTTCATTTTGACATTGGCACCATCTGCCTTCACTAGGTTAGGAATTTTCTCTAAACTGACTACAGGAACCGGAACGCTGAAAAATAAATGAACAAACACGCACAATTGCCTTCTTTGATACATCTAGTCTGCTGAGGAACCATACCCGCTTATCATTATCAGAACATTTCCTTATCACTTATTTATACTCCTTCTATAAGCAAGCAGCATGAATCCAGTTTTGATGGGAGAGAGTTCTGTGCCCTGGAAAGGATCAACAGGGGATGCGAGGCTGGCACAGTGCCAAGGGTGGCATCAGGGCTGACTGATGACCGCCCGTGCTGAGCTGTCCCCATAGATCCTGCAACTCCCCCCTTCCCGGGTCCTATAGGTTGGCCGTCTCCAACACAGCACCTTGGGCAGAACAAGGCGCCTGCTGTGAAGCTCAGGAAGAGATACCGTTTGTCCCCTGAAGACAGTGTGCCACTGCTGAATCACGCCCCCTCCCCCCACTGCTCAGCTAGTCCCCCAGCCCGGCCCGGATGGGGCCTGACATCTGCTTAGCTCCGGAGTGCTGACAGGATCACACCACAAGGAGGCATGGCTTCAGGCCAGCGTGCTGCATGGCGTGCTGTCGGACGGCTTCTGGATCACTCTCACATCCTGGGGATGGGCTCAAATTGAGTGAGCCGCCATGTAGCATTATCCAATATTCCATTTTAGGCAGCTAGTTATGTAAATAGGCAATTCTCAAGGCTGGCAGGTGAGAGGATGAATTTTAAGAAGGCAGAGCACAAAGGTGTGCTTCACTCTTCAGAATCTGTCACCTTAGCCCCCTTCCCTGCTATTTCTCCTGTATGGGATGTGCATTTGATTTCTCTGCTTCTTTAACGCTGAAGGACCTGTGTCTGGGGGGCTGTGGAGAACTCCATCTCCGGGTCTTAAAAGAGGAGATGAATAAGCTTTGCTTTGGTCCCTGAGCTGGATTCCTTTTCCTCCTGGCAGGAGGGGAGAATGCTAACATGGGCTCCCCAGTCATCTCTGAGCTGAGAGTGAAGCCTACTTAGCTATTTGAATGCCAAATGATCTAGAATATGGCTTTTACATTCCTGCAGACAATGTAGGGCGGGAAAGAGGGGCTGTTTTTGGCAGGCAAAGACTCTTATCTGTCCACATGGCTGGCTGGCTCTCCTTTCTCTAAGATTCATTCACAGATTATTTCTTTGATCAACTTGTTCATGAAATTATTTTAGCTCCCTCCCAGCCCCTGCCCCTTTTATGACTTTGAAATAGGATCCCAGCTGTTGGTTACAGATCTTTGCCAGTGAGAAGGGCACAGAGCAGTGGAACAGATTGTGGCTGGACATTACGGACTTCTCCCTCGGACCACGTACCTTCTTGGCCTGGGGAAGGGTGACGTGGGGCTTCGAGTCTCATGTGAGGGGAAACTAAAATGACAGTTTTTTTGTAACAAACCCTGCCACTGCCAGTTCTGTCCCTGATCAGAGTGTCTCAATCTTTGAGATAGAGCTGAACTGCTGCTCCTTTCTATTTAATGGCAATTCTCAAAGCACTCTCGTATCACTGAAGAACGGCACAAGAAGCCCTGTGAGGGTGAGCACACGAAGACGCTAGACAGATATTACCTGGTGAAATTAGGGCTGCATTCCTGATTTTTTTCCAAATGATAAAAAGATGCAAAACAAGGTGATACAGAATTCTTCTACGCTTATTCCTTGACACATTTAAAAAGCCACAAGTTACAGAAATCAGGGTCCTGAAGAGAGACTTGTATACCCATGTTCATAGCAGCATTATTCACAATAGCCAAAGGTGGAAGCAGCCCAAGTGTCCATCAATGGATGAATGGGTAAAGCAAAATGTGGCATCATTCAGCTTTAAAAAGGAAGGAAATTCTGACACGGGCAGGAGCCTTGAAGACATTATGTTAAGTGAAATAAGCCAGTCACAAAAGATAAATACTGTATAATTCCACTTATATGAGGTACCTGGAGTAGTCAAATTCATAGAGACAGAAAGCAGAACAGTGGTTGCCAGGGAATGGGGGAAGGGAGAATGGGCAGTTTTTTTTATGCCCGTTGAACAAGTGTATAGAGTTTCAGTTTTGCAAGATGGAAAAAAAGTTCTGGAGATTGGTTGCACAACAGTGTGAATGTACGTAATACTATTAAAATGTACATTTAAAATGGTTAAGATGGTAAAATTTATGTTATGTGTATTTTACCACCATTAAAAATGTTTTACATGTACAAACTAAAAAAAAGAAAAAAAATGCAAATGACGAAACTCTTACTACTTAAATTATACCTCAATAAACCTGACTTTAAAAATACAGATCAGTGGCTGGGCGCGGTGGCTCACACCTGTAATCCCAGCACTTTGGGAGGCTGACGCGGGCGGATCACCTGAGGTCAGGAGTACAAGAGCAGCCTGGCTAACATGGTGAAACCCTGTCTCTACTAAAAATACAAAAAAACCAAAACAACAACAACAACCACAACAAAAACAAAAAAAATTAGCCGGGCGTGGTGGCGGGCACCTGTAGTCCCAGCTACTCGGGAGGCTGAGGCAGGAGAATGGCGTGAACCCAGGAGGCAGAGCTTACAACGAGCCGAGATTGCGCCACTGCACTCCAGCATGGGCGACAGAGCGAGACTTTGCCTCAAACAAACAAATGGAAAAAAACCCACAAAAAACAGAAATTAGCCAGGGGTGGTGGTGCATGCCTGTAATCCCAGCTACTCAGGAGGCTAAGGTGGGAGAATCACTTGAACACAGGAGGCAGAGGTTGCAGTGCACTGAGATCAGGCCACTGTACTTCCACCTGGGCGACAGAGCGAGACTCTGTCTCAAAAAAAAAAAAAAAGTATCAGTGGCCAGTTGTGGTGGCTCATGCCTGTAATCCTAGCACTTTCGGAGGCTGAGGTGGGAGGACTGCTTGAGCCTAAGAGTTTGAGACCAGCCTGGGAAACACAGCGAGACCAGTCTCTACAAAATAAAAATGAAAATTAGCCAGGCATGGTGGCATGTGCCTGTAGCCCTAGTTACTTGGGATGCTGCAGGTGGATTGCTTGAGCTCAAGAGTTTGAGGTTACAGTGAGCTATCATCATGCTATTGCACTCCAGCCTCAGCAACAGAGCAAGACCCTTTCTCAACTGCCCCCTGAGCCTGCTGGCACCCCCCAAACCCAAACATATTGGCCAGGTGTGGTGGTTCATGCCTGTAGTCCCAGGAGTTTTGGGGGCCAGGGTGAGAGGATTGCTTGAGGCCAGGTTTTTTTTTTTTTTTTTTTTTTTTTGAGACAGAGTCTCTGTCACCCAGGTCGAAGTGCAGCGGCACAATCTCGGCTCACTGCAACCTCAGCCTCTTGGGTTCAAGCAATTCTCCTGCCTCAGCCTCCCAAGTAACTGGGATTATAGGCACCCGCCACCACACCTGGCTAATTTTTGTACCTTTAGTAGAGATGGGGTTTCACCATGTTGGCCAGGCTGGTCTCGAACTCCTGACCTCAGGTGATCTGCCTGCCTCAGCCTCCAAAAGTGCTGGAATTACAGGCATGAGCCACTGCTCCCGGCCTAGGCCAGATATTTGAGACTAGCCTGGACAACACAGTGAGACCATGTCTTTACAAAAAAAAAAAAAAAAATATATATATATATATATATATGCTGGGCACGTTGGTGGACACACATAGTTCCAGCTACATGAGAGGCTGAGGCAGGAGAGTCACCTGAGCCCAGGAGTTTGAGGCTGCAGAGAGCTAGGATTGCACCACTGTACTCCAGCGTGGGTGACACAGTGAGACCCTGTCTTGGAAAAAAAAAAAAATTAGAAGAATCTGTTCTGTTCACAAAGATTTATTGATTTAATTTCTCACCCTTGTTCTGATCTGTTGACTTTTATTTCTTTAGGGAAAAAAATCAAACTTCAAGTGTTGATATGAACACACGGACAGCTAGTAAGAAGAGAAGGTGCTCTAGTACCTGGGCAGCCTTCTGTGATGTATTAATATTTCTTTGTGAAGCCAAGTTAGTTCAGGAAAGGAAATTAGAACTTGCAAGTTGCAGATCTAGTTCTTGTTGCATGAGCTGGTACGAGTTAATATAATGCCTCTGGTTTCTGTGAAAAATGCCCTATGTAGATGTTAGGCCCTCAGGCCTTCAGCAGACAAAGATATGATGCCTGGGATAGAATAATCCAGAGCAACTGTACAAATGGAAATACATTTAAAAAACCAGCTGGGCATGGTGACTCACGCCAGTAATCCCAGCATTTTGGGAGGCTGAGGCGGGTGGATCACCTGAGGTCAGGAGTTCAAGACTAGCCTGACCAGCATGGTGATACCCCATTTCTACTAAGAATACAAAATTAGCCGGGTGTGGTGGCGCATGCCTGTAATCCCAGCTATTTGGGAGGCTGAGGCAGGAGAATCGCTTATACCTGGGAGGCGGAGGTTGCAGTGAGCCGAGATCATGCCATTGCACTCCAGCTTGGCGACAGAGCGGGACTCCGCCTCAAAAAACAAAAACAAAAACAAAAAAAACAAGTCAAGCAGCCCTCAAATGCTCACAGCACAGTCTGCGTTTCTCCTCTAAAGTCAATGTCTGGCTCTGAATGTGCTCCTTAAGGCAGCCACACGAGCACAGGTGCACCAGGTCCCAACATTTGGAACTGTGCCAGTTGACTCATCTCTTTGGTGACACTCCTTCCCAACTGTGTATAACTGAGCTTGGGCCAGGCCAGCTAATGTCTGTGACTGTCTCCTAATTTGGAATTTTTTTCCACTATATAATGAGTATGGCCCATTCATACTCTACTGTCAATGCTTCCAGAACTCAGCTGGATGCGAAACTGGAGCCCATCAGAAACAGGAAAGACAGCCTGGTGTGCAGTCCTCTGGATTGAAGAATGGGAAGCGTTGGGGAAAAAAGTCTGATCATGAATGTTTCAAAGATTTCAAAGACCAGGTGAGTCGGTAAGGAGCTGGGCCACTGAGTAAACACCTCTGATGTTAGGTAAAAGGACTTGGCAGGAGGAGAGAAGGGAGACTGAGCTCTTTTGGGTGTGTTCTAAGGGTGTCCATGAGCTAATGGGGAAGGGCTTAGAAGAGTGAAGGAGAACCTGGAGCTGTCCCTGATACTTTTTCTTTGGTATCCCTTCTCTCCCTCAAAACCTTTGGGTTTTCTCTTGAAGGGAACCTGCCTTGGCCTGGACTGAGAAGACACAGAAGCAGGCAGCTGAGTGATGGCGGGAAAGGCATTTGACCTTGCCATCCTCTTCAGTATACATGCCAGCCATCGGGCCAGTCTTTCTTCACTACAGCTGGCAACAGCCCCAAGGTCCTGAACTGAGAGAGCAAAGGAGGAAACGGTCACAGGACAGTGCCACAGAATCTGGAAAGCCAATCCCAGAGATGATCCTTCTTGAGCAAAAAGATCCAGCTGACATAAGAGCCTACCTTTTTTTTTTTTTTTTAGATGGAGTCTCGCTCTTTTGCCCAGGCTGGAGTGCAGTGGTGCAATCTCGGCTCCCTGCAACCTCTGCCTCGCGGGTTCAAGCAATTCTCCTGCCTCAGCCTCCTGAGTAGCTGGGATTACAGGCGCCTGCCACCATGCCCAGCTAATTTTTGTATTTTTAGTAGAGATGGGGTTTCATCATGTTGGTCAGGCTGGTCTTGAACCCCTGACCTCGTGATCCACCCACCTCAGCCTCCTAAAGTGCTGGGATTACAGGTGTGAGCCACTGCGCCCGGCCTCATAAGAGCCTATTAAGAGCCCCACCCCCCACCTCCCATACGCACAGATCCCACGTGTGCCTATGCTGCAGAGAGGGGGACAGTGCAGTCACAGGGAAGCCAGCATCTTGGAATTGTCCTCTGCTTCCTCTCACTGTCCCTGTATGCATTCCCCTTACTTCCTCTGCTGTCACCTTCCCCAGCCAGGAAAGTGTCCCAGCCTTGGGCATGCCCCTTCCAGATGGCTGTGGACCCTGAATGACAGGTTTGACTTTTTTTCCATTTGGAAAGAAGCCAAAAGGTTCTAACCCCTGCTTTCACAGTATGGGCATCTCCCATCTTCTTTGTGTCTAATCACAGTAACACCTCCATGTGCAGGTGGTGAGACCTGGGAAGGGGTGGTGAGTTGGCAAGAGCCTGATGGGTGACTCAGCAATTTATTACGCTGTTTGCTTAGGTGACAAACAAGCCTGGCAGTTACCCCCGAGCTTAGCCAAAGCCGTTCAAAGTTCCTTTCTTTTCAGTCTAAAGGATGCAAGTTCACCCTTTCCAAAGTTGCACAATTAGTTGCATTTATCAACTTACGATTGTCCTTTCTTTGTGGAGCAGTGTTTGAAAGGGAAAGATGAGTCCCCACTCTCCCCCTGCTGCTTTCATAATGCCTGTTTTGTTCGCTTGGGATGAACTCTTTCAGGGAGCTCAGGGCTGCAGCCTGTTCCCCTGCTGTGTCTAATATACTGGGAGTAGTTCTCTCCTCATCATCTCTGAACCTTTGTCTCGGTCCTGGGAAAGGAACCCAATGCCGAGAACACCCTCCCTCATCCCCCTTGCTACATGGGGGCGATATCTACCTCTGTTTCTTTTGTGCTGCTTTAGTTGCCCACGTCTTCTTCCTTTGTGCTTGGCCTGTCTGAATTTATCTTTCTAGATCAAGGCGGGTCCTCTGGCTTTAAGAAACATGGTTCTCTTGGCATCAAGCAGATTCCCCTCCCTGCCCAGTGATGTCTGCAAAAGAACAGAGGTGGAGACTCATGACGGTGCCATTGCAAGAGCCACCAATGTGCCGCAGGGCCAGCTGCCCTTCTGCCAGCTACACTTTCCTGGTGATCATGATCTATTCTTTGATTATCAACAGATATGCCTTAAGAGAATGGTTCAGAATGTCTCTAGGTCTGCAGAAATTATTGCCAGCCGTTCTTCACTTACCAGAGCAGGGTAAAGATGAATTTGACAGGCAGGAGCCTGAAGACATATGGTATTTGTGCTGTGGGTTTTGTGTGTGATGAGAGTTCTCAGCTGTCTGATTTCCTCCACCAATTCCTTCGACAAAAGCCTATGTGCTTATGCTGCTGGCCTGGCAGAAATTTAAGAATCTCTGACTCACTGGCAGAGCCTTAGAAGGGCCATATCACCCAGCCTCTTGGCTTCCAAGCAGTGATAGCATTAAGTCATCCCAAATAAAAAGGAATTTACCCTCTTTTAAAATGCCCTTGGAGAAGGAATTCAATTTGGCTCTCTTGGATGTTTTTTGGCGGCTACTATGAGGAAATTATTTATATCCAATCTAAATTCTTTAAGTTGAAGAAATACTTGGGAGATTCGAGAAGGCTGAGGGGCAGGCAATCACTAAGAATCAGGGTAAATAACAGAGATACAAAGTCCTCCTACCATGGTATGACAGATACAGTTGATACTGCATAAATCCTGACAAGTGAATAAATGGTATTTTTGCGTGTGTGTCTGGAAAAATATTGGGAAAACTTTCAGAAGACCTATCTGTAAACATCTTTAGCAAACAGAAAACAGGTATTCAACCACAGAGCATGGTAAATAAGAACATCTGTCAGATAAATCTAATATTATTCTGTGGCTGAGTGTCAGGCCTGGTGGTTAGAGAGGAGGCATAGTGTCTAATCTCTCCTGGCCTTTGCACAGTTTTGGATTCTCTCCCATGTAACACACCTTCAGTAAACTGGGGAAATGTGGTCAGACCACACAGCTATCAGGTGAGTGGTGCTGGCAGCAGAGACAAAAGAAAAATGGGCTGGCAGGGCTCAATTTCAGTCTAGAGTGGTACCATGCAGAGCTCGACAGGGACCCACTGCCGGCCAAGAAGGTCATAGTGTCTTCATCAGTGACTTGGACGATGGGCTAAGACTTTCCTCCTCAATTGGGTTAAGAGATGATTAGCTGCTGTGAAGAATGATGTGGGATTTCCTCCTGAGTCAGTTAGGTGGGAGGAAAAATGAACAAGCTGACTTGGAAGAATTGTAAAAACGGCCAGAAGCAAATCAAATAAAACCAGGGAGAACAAGTATGACTGAATTGAAGGTCTGTGCCTTGTCAATATTCTGGCAAATTTATAGAATGTGGAGTGTTGGAAGATGGTTGAGGATAAGGTTTAGAAATATAGGCTTTCAAATCAGACCAATCTAGACTCAAATCCTGCCTTTTCTGTTGCTGGATGCATTACAGTATCACAGCCTTCTGGCTACCCTGTTTCAGGGCCTCAGTGAGCCTATCAGGACTCTAAGAATGAGAAAGAGGACAGCTGGCCTAGTAAGGAGTGAGCGCTGCTTTCACTTTCCTGCCTTGGTGGGGTGGCCTCCCACAGTGCAAAGCCCATACAAACATATGTGGCTGCCCTGCCTAACTTATCTCAGGCTCTGTGCCTCAGTCTTCTTATCAGTCAAATGAAGATAACAAGAGATATTTGAAGTGATTAAGTGAGGTAATAGATACCAAGTGCCTGGCATAGTGCCAGGCACATAGCAGACTCTCAATAAACTGTAACTAAACAAAAAGGGCACAGAGGATCCCAGCATCTGCTGTCATCCACCTTATACTTGTAGGGTATATATGTGGGGTGCAAATCATGGTCACATCACAAAACTTCTGTTTCCTTAGTCCCTTCTGGTCCCACCGTGGAAGGAGGGGTGGACAGGGTGGAGGCAGAAGCACCAGCACAGGGTGGGAGCAGCAGCCTTCCACATTCATGCAGATTAGAGGACTCCTTCTGAGTGGGGCAGTGAGGAAGAAAGGCAGAACGAGGTGGGGCCAGATTCAATGACCCTTTTCCAGGACCTGTCAGCCCTACTTCACAAGCCCACCTGCTTCTCCATCTCTAGTATTCCAGACACTGCTTAAGCCTGGACTAGGGGTTAAAGGACCCATCTGGATAGGACATTCTGGAAGAGGAGTAAGGAGGAACTCCAGCCTCCTCATGCACAAACATATTGTCTCCTGCAACCCTGAAGTATATTAGGCATTGGGGCTCTCTGCTGGTTCAAAGATGCCTTCCAGAGAAATAACTCTATGAGCCCCCCTCTAGGCTGCTCCAATTTTCTGAAAGCAGGAGGCCCCAGTGCAGGTCTCCCTGCTGGTCTGTTAGTCTCTCTTGTACTTCTGTTATTCACAGCTTCCCAGGGCATGAGCAGAAGGTGGTCTCCAAACCTGCTGGGTGAATAAGGAGTGCTAAGTGTCCTGACATTCCTGAGGAGTCCTAGTGCCCTAGGACTGTGAAAAAGTCAGCAAGTCAGAGAAGAGGAGAAGATAAAAAGAAAAAATCGAACCCTCATGCAGTAGGGGATATGATGCTGCACAGGCTGCCTTTGGGACCAGCTGTGCCTACAGCAGTGTGGCCTTGGGTAGAGTCCAGGAGAGTTTTAAGGATAACCCTAGACCTAATCAACTGCACCTGCTCAGTGCCTTTCCTCCGCAAATGAGAACGAAGAGCCACACAATTCCAATGAATGGCCATTGAAATTCACATCAATAAGGAAATGTTATCAGAGCCTGGGAGGATAGGAATTGAGAACGTAGAGATTAGGAGGCAATTTGATTCTGCAGGGAGCGCTGGTGCAGGGTGAGGCAGAGCCCCAAGTACCCTGTCCCCAGCACTGGCCCAGAACAGGCTCCGCTCTGGAGCAACAAGCGGGAGCGCTCCCCTCGGCAGCCACCAGAGGTCATTGGTTCCTGCTGTTCGAGCTGCAAGCTGCTCTGCAGTGCCTTCCAGCCAGTACAGCCCAGACAGTTACTGTTTCCCAACAGTGCTGGAGGAAACACTGACCCAAGGGGAGACAGGGCAACTCCTTACAGAACACCCTCCATCCCCCTGCCAGGAAGGCTGGGAGCTGGCACCTTGAGCAGAGACCCTGGGCTGCCATCCTAAGCCTTTGGCCTTCAAGAAGCTTTTTCTGAGCACGCTGAGAGATAAGGAAAAGGCAAAGCATCCCAGGCTACTTATCAGTGCTCCAGCTTCTGGCCAGGTACCCTGACACCTGCTGCTCCCAGTTTCCTGCCAGAGGAAAAGCCCCCAGGAGCACCTTCCCTCCCCCGGGCATCACTCACTCACTCTGCTTTTTCCTTTTTTGGTATTAGAATCCAGTTCTGGGCAGTCAGCCTTGCACCTGAACCACCTCCATCCAGAAAACAAAGCACATTTTCTTTTTAAACCTTCAAGGGTTTATTTTGAATGGCATTTTTGCCATATTAAAAAAAAAGTTTGGTCTTCACACTGACCTATAGCAAACTCAGAATATTCTTTGTCTCAAATTAAATAGACTTTTTCTTTTTTAAACTCTATGTTAGCAACATCAGGCCGGGTGCGGTGGCTCAGGCCTGTAATCCCAGCACTTTGGGAGGCTGAGGTGGGTGGATCACTTGAGGTCAGGAGTTGGAGACCAGCCTGTCCAACATGGTGAAACCCCGTCTCTACTAAAAATACAAAAATTAGCCGGGTGGTGTATGCCTATAACCCCAGCTACTCGGGAGACTGAGGCAGGAGAATTGCTTGAACCCAGGGGATGGAGGCTGCAGTGAGCTGAGATCGTGCCACTGCACTCCAGTCTACAAGCCAGTGGGAGACTCTGTCTCAAACAAACAAAAACAAAAACAACAACAACCGAAAAACTATGTTAACATCAGCATCCATTTAAAAACCGACTCTTCCCCGACATTCAGTCACTCACAAGTGAATCTGACTAAAGTCCACCTCTTAAACAGCTGTTAAAAGGTCCAGGCCTCAGCATCGCTTGCAACCTTTCCGGCTTGGCCTTTCTATGTGTTCTAATCTGTTTGCACTCAGCTACCAATGCAAATCTGACCGTGAAAGGCTTTGTGGGTGGCCCATGGCCCAGAGGTCCAAGTACCACCTTCATAGCCTGGCCCACCCCACCCCTCCTGTCCCAGCCACCTTCTCCCCTAGCCTCTCTGGACTTCTTACTTCTTGAACACCAGTGCTCCGGCCTGGCTCTGTGCCTTTCCGTGGGCCGGGCTCTCCTGCTGGTGTGCCCTCCCCCATTCTCCGGGTGAACACTCCCCCATCTGTCCAGATCCGGAGGAAACAGCCTCTTCTCTCCCAGTGCCTGCTGTTCCTTCCTGGGTGTTTCTGCTGCACTCATCATGTCCTATGGCAAGGTTTTATTTCTACATCTATGTGTCCTGACCAGACTGTGAGCTGTCTGACAATGGGAACCCCGTCCCAGTACACGTTGCTCTGGAATTATCCCAGCAGCCTATACATTATCTAGCATTTAGGAAGGGCTCGATAAATGTTTGATGAATGAATTAATGTTCTCGGTGGAGGTTAAATCACATAACACAGTAAAAACCAAACTGGCACCCCACCAATGCTCGGTAAGAACAAATGCTCTAGGTGGGGATCGGGCTGTGCTGCTTCTCCTCTTCTGAGAAGAGACTGGGCGATGATAAAGGTGAAGTGTGCGCTCATAGCGGCACATGCTGCACACCTACCACGTGTGAGCAGTGAGTTATGCACTCACGTGCAATACCGTGTTTAATCTCCACCCCCAATTTCATAGATGTGAAGCCTGAGGCTGAGAAAGGTTGCCCCAGGTCATTCCACAAAATGAAGGGCAGAATGGGCTTGACGTCAGGCAATACTGAGGGTGGTGCTCTTTATTGCAGCACTGGAAGCCAGAAGGCCAGGGATCAAGTCTCAGCTCCTCTGCTGTCCCACTGTGTATGTAATCTCAGCCCATCACTTCATCTCTTTGGGCCTCTGTTTTCTTATCTTCATCACAAAATAGTCTTTAGGCTCATATAGGATTGGGCTATGAAAACATCTAAAAATCATAATGAGCTATGCAGCCACAAAGGACCATGGTTACTAATCTCTGTGGCTCATCCCTCTTCTTTCCCTCAGGCCTTTTTTTTTTTTTTTTGAGATGGAGTCTTGCTGTGTTGCCCAGGTTGGAGTGCAGTGGCACAATCTCAGCTCACTGTAACCTGTCTCCCAGGTTCAAGCAATTCTTGTGCCTCAGCCTCCCGAGTAGCTGGGATTACAGGCACACACCACTATGCCCAGCTAATTTTTTTTTTGTATTTTTAGTAGAGATGGGGTTTCACCACGTTGGTCTTGAACTCCTGACCTCAAGTGATCCGCCTGCCTCGGTCTCCCAAAGTGCTGGGATTACAGGTGTGAGCCACAGCGCCTGGCCGCTTCAGGCCATTTTCTTCCTTCCCCAGCTGTCTTGGTCTTACTTTCCCTCCCTAGGCTGGATTCCCTATTTCTGAGCACTTCTGTGACTTCACAAGTTTGGCTGCAGTTTACACCCAAGGAGCTGTCCATTGTCCTTACCTTTGCTCATCTGAAAACCCAGTGAGCAGGCAGCACTTACATGTTTAAATTCCCATGGCCTCCCTGTCCTGGAAGGGACACTATGCCCCTGCCTGCAGCCCCCAGATGCTTGAATATTCTGGTCTGTCTACCTCCCCACCCTCTCTTTCCCCTTCCCCCTGAAGTCCATTACAAAAACATTAAACTTCTACTCTGTAGGCAGACAAGTGGGAGCCACCAAAGAGTTGTGGGCAGAGCAGGGGCTCACATCACTCTGGTGGGGTGTGCGGGGTGGACTGGAGGATGGGCAGAGCGAGGGGCAAGGAGGCCAGGGAGAGGCGACTGCAAGAATCCTGCTGAGGAATGCAGGGCAGTCACAGGGGTAGGGCCCTTGCAGTGTCTGCGGCTCCTCGGGTTGCTCGTATTTCACAGCCTGAGATGACTCCCTGTGTCTTCAGGGAGCCATCAATCCTGAGCCTTGGTCTTGCCCCCAGTTCATGCCAGCACCAGGCAGGAAGAGATAAGCCGCCCAGTTTCTCCCACAGGCGTCTGGCCGGGGCCTCTCAGTGATCGCTTCCCTCTCCATAAAGCGCTGGGAAGACTTCCAGAGCACTTCCACTCCCTCAGCCCCAGTCACTCTGGGAGGACCCGCCTGGTAATTCCAAGCATTTGGAGAGGAGCCCCGCCTACCTGGGGAGAGGGAGCCCTCCCCCACCTGCTGCAGGGCACGCACGGGAGGCCAGGGAGCCTGCTGATTTTTCTTTTGCTTTGGCTCATTTTCCTCCTGGAGCAGCAGGCTCATCTCCTGCATTTTTAATAGCTGAGCATATTTAGCATTCAACACACACGTGTGGGTTGATAAGGCCCAAAGAGAAGGCAACAAGCCAAACAAGCCATCCAGGGGAGGAAATCCTCCTCCTACCTCCTCTCTGCCTCCTACCCACCTCAGCCTACATCCGTGGGTCTGAGTTCCCCATCAATTCGCCAGGCCAGACCAGGGTAGCCGAAGTGACAGCAGCTGGGAGAGTCAGACTGGCTGACTCGGTCACTGTGCCAGGGTCTGGTCCCATGGCTGAGCGGGGACTCATAAGTAAAGGCTGAAATGCTCATTGTAGCTCAAAACAGCCAAACAGCCATAACTCTTTCTTGATTTTTACCTGGGGGCCGAGTCATCTTGCCCACCTCCCTCTACTGTCATCAACTACATAGATGTCAACGCTGTGGGCTGGTGGCCAGGTACCCCCGACCTCTGGCTCCCATAGGGGTGGTCCCCACTGTCAGGACAGTGAACCAGTGGAAGGGGCCTCTGAGAGGCTGAGTGCAGGGCTGGGGATGCTGGGCAGCCTGTGAGTGCTGTCAGGCAGCTCTGCAGGGGACAAACCTGGTAACATGGCAATGCTCTCTGTGTTTTCCCCTTTCTTCTTCTTTTTTTTTTTTTTGAGACAGTCTCGCTCTGTCGCCCACGCTGGAGTGCAGTGGTGTGATCTTGGCTCACTGCAACCTCTGCCTCCCAGATTCAAGTGATTCTCTTGCCTCAGGCTCCCAAGTATCTGGGATTACAGGTGCCTGCCACTACACCCGGCTAATTTTTTGTATTTTTAGTAGGGGCAGGGTTTTGCCATGTTGGCCAGGCTGGTCTTGAACTCCTGACTTCAGGTGATCCACCCGCCTCGGCCTCCCGTGCTGGAATTACAGGTGTGAGCCACCACGCCAGCCTCCCCCTTTCTTGTAATGCAGTTTTTTTTTTTAAACCTGCTCAGCCACATAAAGGAGAAAATAACAAAACCACAGACCATTTAACCTTGTGCTGGAATGCCAGGAGGTCAGCCTGATAGAGTAGTGTTTTCATTGCTGTACGTGTGAATTTAAGCTATTTGGAAAGGGTAGCCCTAACCTGCTGTGAAATCTAATCTAAGGGCCACGGTCCAGCATGGGTTGGCACCACTTATGCTTTCTTGGCCAGGAGGGGGCGATACAGAGCTCACTTGAAGCAATGGAACAGAACTTAGGCAGGGGGCTCTCTGCACCGCCTGATGGAGGTCTTCCAGGTCTGTTTCCACCACAGACCCAGCAGCACTAGGCCAAGGGGAGAAAGGAGCTGGAATTTAGCAACTCCTGTTGGGAGTATAACTTTTAAAGAGATTAGAGGAGCCCAATTAACACACCATTGAATTGTAAAAACCAGAGGGCCCCACCCAGAGTCAGTGGCCTATGTGTCTAGATCCAGCAGCCACTAACCACTTCAGGCTACTGAGCATTTAAAATGTGGCTACTATGGGGGCCAGGTGCTGTGGCTCACACCTGTAATCCCAGCACTTTGGGAGGCTGAGGTGGGTGGATCCCTTGAGCTCAGGAATTCGAGATGGTGAAACCCTAACTCTACAAAAAACACAAATATTAGCCAGGCACAGTAGTGTGCGCTTGTCGTCCCAGCTATTTGGGAGGTTGAGTTGGGAGGATCACTTGAGCCCAGGAGGTTGAGGCTGCAGTAAGCTGAGATCGCACCACTGTACTCCAGCCTCAAGCTGGATGACAGAGTGAGACCCTGTCTCAAAAATAAAATAAAATAAAATAAAAAGGTAAAATAAAAAGTGGCTACTGTGACTGAGGAATGGGATTTCAAATTTCATTTAAGCTCAGTTCATTGAAATTTAAGAACAGATACTTGATTCAGTAATTAGAAAATGTTTAAGTCTATTTAAAACAACTGGGGTATGTCAATCTATTTTATAATCTCTAGTTTTTATGAAATCTAAAAATGGGTCAAATATTTCTGATGAAAATTTAGTGTCCAAATTGAGATGTGCTGTAAGTGTAATAAAACACATGCAGGATTTTGAAGACTTATGAAAAGAAAATAATATAATCTATCTCACTGATTATATGTTGAAATGATAGTATTTTGAATATATTAGATTAAATAAAATAGTCATGTGTCACTTCATGACGGGGCTATGTTCTAAGAAATGCAATGATAGGTGATTTCATCATGCTAACGTTGTAGAGTGAACTAACACAAACCCCTGCACGCTGGCCTGGGCGACAGAGCTATACCCTGTCTCAAAAAAAAAAAAAAAGGGTGACCAGTTCCACTTTTCCGATGGATCACCCTCTTCTTGCCGGTCTGGGCAGGATTCTGTCCTGTCAAGTATAAAAGGTGCTTGAACCTAAGCTGTATGGTACAGCCACTTGTTCCTAGATTACAAACCTGTACAGCATGTGACTGTACTGAATACTGTAGGCAATTGTAATATAAGGGTAAGTATTTGTGTGTCTAAACATATCTAAATGTAGAAAAGCTACAGTAAAAATATGGTATAATCATCTTATGGGACTGCTGTTGACTAATACGCTTTTATGTGGCACATAACTTTTTTTTTTTTTTTTTTTTTGAGGTAGAGTCTCACTTGCTTTGTTGCCCAGGCTGGAGTGCAGTGCCAGGATCTTGGCTCATCACAACCTCTGCCTCCCAGGTTCAAGCAAGTCTCATGCCTCAGCTTCCTAAGTAGCTGGGGAATGCTACCACCATTATTATTATTATTATTATTATTATTATTATTATTATTTTGTATTTGTAGTAGAGACAGAGTTCCACCATGTTGGCTAGGCTGGTCTCGAGCACTTGATCTCAAGTGATCCATCTGCCTCGTCTTCCCAGAGTGTTGGAATTACAGGCATGAGCCACCATGCCTGGCCAATGACTATTATTAAAAATTAATTTCATGGCTGGGCATGGTGGTTCACGCCTGTAATCCCAGCATTTTGGGAGGCCAAGGCGGATGGATCATGAGGAGTTCAAGACCAGGCTGGCCAAGATGGTGAAACCCCGTCTCTTCTGAAAACACAAAAATTAGCTGGGCATGGTGGCGGGCACCTGTAATCCCAGCTACTCAGGAGGATGAGGCAGGAGAATAGCTTGAACCCAGGCGACAGAGGTTGCAGTGAGCCGAGATCACGCCACTGCACTCCAATCTGGGTGACAGAGCAGGACTCCAACTCAAAAAAAAAAAATTAATTTCACCTGTTTCTTTTGTACTTTTTTCCAATGTGGCTGCTTGAAAATGTAAAATTAGGCCGGGCGCGGTGGCTCAAGCCTGTAATCCCAGCACTTTGGGAGGCCGAGACGGGCGGATCACGAGGTCAGGAGTTCGAGACCATCCTGGCTAACACGGTGAAACCCCGTCTCTACTAAAAAATACAAAAAAAACTAGCAGGGCGAGGTGGTGGGCGCCTGTAGTCCCGGCTACTCGGGAGGCTGAGGCAGGAGAATGGCGTAAAAATCCGGGAGGCGGAGCTTGCAGTGAGCTGAGATCCGGCCACTGCACTCCACCCTGGGCGACATAGCGAGACTCCGTCTCAAAAAAAAAAAAAAAAAAAAAAAAAAAAAAGAAAATGTAAAATTAACATGTGTGACACACGTTACATTTCTATCAGATAGTGCTAGTCTGAACAATTCTAGACAAAAGGTCAGCCATCTCCAGGAATGGAAATCTTAGAATCCCTTTCAATGGTCACATCCATTTCATTCAATTCAACAAATATTTACTGACACGAGTACCATGCTTGTTGAGTTGGTGAGAGGTGACCATACAGGAGGCCCTGCAGTAACTACTGGGCAGGAGGAAGACAGGAAGTGGAGTCTATGGCTGACCAGAGAAAGTGTCACATGTGAAGTAAAAATTAAGTGCTCTGGGGATTAAAAGAAAGGCGAGAGCATATCAGGTTGTTGGCAAGGAGGAAGTGAATGAGGAAAGGGCATTGAGAGAAGGTAGCCAGTGACATGGGCAATAAGAATGGTAAGGATTTTGGCCAGGAGAGAAGGGGAATGATTGCTGTGGAAACCCTGGGCTTAGCAGACCCAGCGCCCTCAGACTGCTCTTTCCCTGTCCCAATCCTCCATGGCACCACCCTTGGCCTCTGTTCTTCTCACACCATATACCTCCCTGGCAGGCACCATCTATACCCACAGCTTCCATGCCCACGTCTACACTGATGACTCTCTAGTCCTGGCCCATACCTATCTCTTGACCCCTGGTTCCAAACATTCAGTGCCCACTCACATTTCTTTGTAGATATTTCTCAGACACTTCAAAATCCACTGACTTCCCAGCTGAACTCATCCTTCCCTTCCCTCCCTCAACTCTGGCCCTTATTGTCCTTCCCTTGAGGAAGCGGCAGGACCACAACTCAGCTGTCCTAATCCCTTCCCTTGTACTCCAGCCCTACATATGACCCCCAAAGTCCTGTGGAGTTTTCCCTCCTTAATATTTATCTCATCCAGCCCCTCCGTACACATCGCTGCCTGGAACCAGGCTGTCACCACGCCTTGCCTGGGTGATACAATGTCCTCACCCAGGATATCTTGCTGCTTCCTGTGTGACCCCCCAGCCATCCTTTTACATGGCTTTCAAGGTGACCAGACTACATCATAAAACTGCTCCTTTAATGCCTCTTTGCAATTTCCAGGGTGAAGTCCAAATTCCTGAACTTAACACATACAGCAGAACTTCATAATCTGGGCCTCACTCCCCTACTCAGTTTCACATCCTGCCTCTCTCCACATGCAAATACTTTTGCACATTCTGTTCCCTTTGCCTAGGACACCCTTCCTACTCTCTTAGTTAGAATTTTTTTTTTTTTGGTGGTAAAATAGACGTAACATTAAAAATTTACCATTCTAATCCCATTCTCTTTGTCTACCTCCTTCCTACTACTTGTCCTTTGAATTTAACAGAAGTGACCTTTTTTTTTTTTTCTTGGCTCAATGCAACCTCCGCCTCTAGGATTCAAGTGATTCTACTGCCTCATCCTCCTGAGTAGCTGGGATTACAGGCACACGCCACCACACCCAACTAATTTTTGAATTTTTAGTAGAGACGGGTTTTCACCATGTTGGTCAGGCTGGTCTTGAACTCCTGACCTCGTGATCCACCCGCCTGGACTTCCCAAAGTGCTGGGATTACAGGTGTGAGCCACCACACCTGGCCGGAAGTGACCTCTTTTGAAAAAACCCTTTCTGAGTCCTCAGCCTGGGTTAGGTGCCCTTCTCCTTTGCTACCGATCTCATAGTCCTTATCACTTTTTACTGTGTTAGCTTATGTTTCTATTTACAGACTCCCTAAGACAGTGTCTGTATCTTAACTTTGTATCCCCAGGGCTGCAGTGTACAGTTGTATAGGTTATGCACTGGGAGAGGAGGCCTGGCTAAGGAAGTGAGCAGGGGATGAAGGCCATTAGTCAACTGTGCACCTGGTACAGGCCTGCATCCAGACCATTTTCTAATTTGCACAAAGGTGCTTGTGTGACATCAGTGGGCCCTGTGTACCCTCCGTGCTTGTTGTAGAGTTGGCACACATAGTCTTACAATAAGTGCTCATTAAATGTTGAGTAAAGATGGCTGGATGTTCCAGGCAAAGGTAGCAGGGGTAGAGATAGGGGGAAATCTGGCATAATAGGGTGGCATTGGATATTCAGTATTGACTAAGGTGGGTTGCAGCTAGTTGGCAGAGGGTCCCTTATGTTGGGCTGAGGGACTAACTCTTTAATTCAGGAAGCAGTGAGGAACTTTATGAATTTTTGATAGGACTGTGATATAGAATTTCAAAATATTCAGGCTTGAAAATGAGACTCAGAGAAGTAAAGTGACTTGTTCAAGGACACACAGACAGTTAGAGGCAGGGCCCAGACTTGAACTTGCTTTTCCTGCTCCTAGCTCAGTACAGGTCTAGGGAGCTGCACTCTGGGATACCTCTCAACTGAGGCTGAGCCCTCTAAGGCTCAAAGCCAAATCTTCCCAGCCTTGGAGACTATCTCTTCCCGGACACATGTTCCTGGACGTGGTGGGTAGATGGACGACAGCCAGGCAGATGGGAGGTGAGGACAGTTAGGTCTCGAGACCACTGCAGTCCATGGTTCGGCCTCATTCATGGCGCACCACTTGTTCTGTCCTCAGAATATTTACCGACTTGAAGGCATGGCAAATTACCCATGCTTTTCTCTTCTTCCCACAGGTAAGCACTCTAGTCTTTTCACTACGAGCTATCTCCCTCCTTACAAATCTCTTGGTTGCTCATCTCTGGACCTGGGCTAGTTTTTTCAGTTTCTCTCTTTCTTTCTCTCTCTCTCTCTTTCTTTCTCTCTTTCTTTCTTTCTTTTCTGAGACAGAGTCTTGCCCTGTTGCCCAGGCTGGAGTGCAATGGAGCAATCTCGGCTCACTGCAACTTCTACCTCCCAGGTTCAAGCAATTCTCCTGCCTCAGCCACCTGAGTAGCTGGGATTACAGGTGCGTGTCACCATGCCTGGCTAATTTTTTGTATCTTTAGTAGAGATGGGGTTTCAGCATGCTGGCCAGGCTCGTGTCGAACTCCTGACCTCGTGATCTGCCCATCTCGGCCTCCCAAAGTACTGGGAATACAGATGTGACCCACTGCACCCAGCCAGATTCTTTCAAAACCACTTTTTGCCCCTAGCTGAAGGGGACTTGACTGTGGCAGGTCTTAAGAAGTGTGTGTTGAGTTGGACTGGATTGAGTGTGGACAATGATTTGAACCCAGTGGTCGCCCTGAAGGTTTGCCTTTTGGGCAGGTGCTTTTTGGTGCCGTGGGGCTACAAGAGACCTCTCATTTGCTCTTTTACAAGGAGCGTTCATTGATGATCTTCCCTGAGCTCCCTGGGTCTCCTCCTGACTTATGTGCTCCTTCCCTGGCTTTTCTTATTTTGTTTCTCTGTAGCTCATTTCTGGACTCTGAATAAATTATTTAATCATTTTTATCTTCACTCTGAGTCTGAAGACCCATTTCTCTAATTTTTTTTAGAGAGATTTGACTTGTCAATCTTTATCCCAGGATGGAAGCGCTGTCCTTTGGCACTCATGATGATATAATAATAATAACGATGACATTATGCTAAATTATTTATTGAATATATACTATGATCCAGATACTGTGCCTGCTGCTTTATAAAAATTAGCTCACTTAATCCTCACAACAATCCCATGGAACAGAGCTATTATTGGCCCCACTTTACAGATGAGGAAATGGAAGCACAACACAATCAAATAACTTGCGCAAGGTCACCCAGCTGAAATTTGTGCCCAGGCCAGTGACTTCAGAGCTTGTGGTTACATCGGGATACCATGCAACCCCAGTAAATAGACTCTCAGGCACATTCTCAGGTCACAGATAAGACAGATTGCAGGGTAGTGACTGGGAGACTCACATCGCCGGTGGGTGGGCAACCACCAGTCTCAGGCTGAGTCTTCCCTAACCAGCTACAGCCTCCTGCAGGATGGACCTGCAATCCCAACAACCCGAGGAGAACAAAGCTTGTCCATGAGGCCCAGCTGCGTGGCAGGTAACTCCTCCACAGCCATGCCTATACCATTCCACTCCATCAGAAGAGGCTCTGTAATTGATCTGACATAATCAGCTCTTTACTAAGTCATCATAATTTCCAGTGTGCAGTGACAAACCCATTGACGGATGATTTTACTCCACAGCTTGCCTAGGTATGAACTTAAGTGCAATTAACTGTCAGTAATTGATGGAACACTTTTTTTCTTTAAATACATAAAAGAGATGGACTCCACACTTATCCCTTCTCTGCCTTCTCAAGGCTTGAAAGATAAGCATAGAGGTGCTGTCAGAAGCCAGTTCCTTAAGTACTCCAAGCTGGGTGCCAACAGCATTTGAAGATACTCATCTTCCTTGTTTTAAGTTTGGCTTCCTAACTGTCTGTTCCACAGGCAACCTTTTCTGACTTTTTAGTAAGGGCTGAGATAACCAAATGAATTAAAAGCCTCAGATTTTTTTTTTATTTTTTTTGAGACAGAGTCTCACTTTGTCATCCAGGCTGGAGTGCAGTGGCACAATCTCGGCTCACTGCAACCTCTGCCTCCTGGGATGAAGCAACTCTCCTGCTTCAGCCTCCCGAGTAGCTGGGATTACAGGCATGCATCACTATGCCCAGCTAATTTTCGTATTTTTAGTAGAGATGGGGTTTCACCACATTCGTCAGGCTGCTCTTGAACTCCTGACCTCAAGTGATCTGCCCACCTCAGTCTCCCAAAGTGCTGGGATTGCAGGCGTGAGCCATCACGCCTGGTCAAAAGCCTCTGATTTTTCCACTGATTTTCCACTCTTTTTCCACTGATTTTCCACTATTCCACTATTCCACAGGACCTGGGACCCAGTGTTGGGGGCAGGGCCACGGCCTTGCTCCACACCAGGCAGACTGTCAGCGCTTTTGATTTTACACCAGAGCTTCTCTTCACTGGGGTGGAAAATTGAGAGGTGGCTGCAGAACTGAGAAATATTTCCCTGTTACCCTTTTCTTAGACACAACTTGGCTCAACTCTCAAGAGAATAAAAAAATTCCCCATCAGGCATAGGGTATATATATAAATATTTTTGAGACAGAGTTTCGCTGTCGCCTAGGCTGGAGTGCAGTGGCGCGATCTCGGCTCACCACAACTCCGCCTCCTGGGTTCAAGCAATTCTCCTGCTTCAGCCTCCTGAGTTGCTGGGATTATAGATACATGCCACCATGCCTCACTAATTTTTGTATTTTTAGTAGAGACGGGGTTTCACCATGTTGGCCAGGCTGGTCTCAAACTCCTGACCTCAGGTGATCCACCCGCCTCAGCCTCCCAAAGTGCTGGGATTATAGGCGTGAGCGTGGCCCATATGGTACTCTTAAGGTCCCACATGCTTTTTAATATTTAGGTTTATCTTTCCATCATTTTGGGTTTCTGTCCCTTCATTCCTCAGTCCCCCAAATTCCTGCATGTGACTCCTAGGACCAAAGCCAGAGGGTAAATACTGTTTCCCCGTGGTGACAGGAACAGCAGGGGGGACAGACAGCAGCTGGCTGCCAGCCAGCTGACTCACCATGGTTTATCCCTTGATCCTTTCGCAGGAGAGACTGTGTGCTGTTTGCTGCTGGAGGTAAGTAGATTGTCTTTGGGCGTTTTGAATGGCTTTGAGGTGCTGCTGGCAGAGTGATGGCCGCTGAGACAGGCTTTTGTTTTCACCTGTACTAGTGATGTCCTGGGATTGGAGGCTGGAGACACTGGAGAGGGAGAAGGTCTACACATTGAACCGTGTCTTCTCTCTACAGGGGCAGAAAGTAGAGAACTCAGCACAGCATCTGTAGCAGGTGAGGCTCTCACACACTCACATACACTCAAACACACAACAGGCAGAGAGAAGCACTTTCCCTGCAGCATCGGCATCCCTGAAGCCTAGGTTCTGATGAGACGATTTGTCTTGACATATGCTCCTATTCCACCAGCTAGCAATACTTATGTTCTGGGTTTCTGTATCAAATGGCATGCTCAACTAACATCAAGGTTCTCGCGGGAGGCATTTACCAGGTCATCTTTCTGCAAAACTACTTCCACAGGAGTAGCAGAGGGACACCAGGTATCACCTGAACAGTGGGATAACCCCACATAGCCAAAGCAATTCCTAGACAGCTACACAGAGGCCACAGGTCCATCAGAGCAGTGGACAGGGCAGGACTCTCAACAAACAGGAAACTCTCGAACCTGACGCTCTGCAGGAGCACTAAAGTAAGAGGGACCAGCAGGCTTGAATCAAAGGGACTCTGCGAGCGAGGAAGCGGCCCAGCAGCTGTCCTGGGACTGAGAGGACAGTGTCGACACACCCCTGCTATGGCCTCCGCGGGGTCCACAGAGGGCCACATGCAGGAGGATGTCAATGCTTGAGCCAGCATCTGCAATGTGGGGCATGGACTTGGGCCGGCGAGCACAACTTCCTGAGGTTCTACAGAGAATACCAGAGCTCTGGGCAGAGATGCGTCACTTGTTCACATTCTGTTAGCTCCTGTGCTTTCGACTGAATGGGCAGGATGAGGATACTGACCAGGACAGCAGATGCATGAAGTAAAGTTCTAGTGTGCACCCACTATGGGGTTCTTAATTGTTTTAGAGTAGCGAATCTGATAAAAATGTAAGACCCCAGCAAAATGCACTTTTACACCTATCCAAAAACTTTGTACATGATTACAGGAAGGAATCCCAAACCCTAAAAAAGACAAAGCTTCCTGAAATCCTAAGTCCTCTCTGGCTCTCTTATGTCTCACATATAATTAGTGCTTAATTAACATGTGTTGAATAAATAAATGAAATTATAACAGATCTCCTGAACTAGAGATCACAGATCTGAAAATCTGGCTGAATTTGATAATGCAAAATGTGACAGACAAAGATGGCAGATCATTCTCTCTCCAGCCCAAAGCTGAGCCTAGCCTTCTCTCATTAGGGCACCTTTCCTGGATGCTTTTGCAGGCACCCTGACCTGGGAGACGCAAGCCCCCACCTGTGGCCAGCTGCGACAGGAGTCTGGGGTTTCTCTGTGCTCCCTTGTACCAATGGGTTGCCAGGCTGTCTCAAAGCAGACTGAATTTAGTCTTCTGATGCAATGGGAATTAGGAGGAAGCAGATTTTTGAGGATCATTCAATTGCTGCATTTTTTTTGCTTGACCAGTGCTCATGTGCTGCCTACGCAGAATAAATTTACAGGGTACTTTTTCCTCATTGAATCAGAGTAGACCTTTGCATACAGCTTAGTTCTCAGAAGCAATCCTGTTGAAGCTTTTGAAAACAAAGAGCTAGTTCTGAGGCCTCTGTTTTGAGGGCTGGGAGCCGGGAGACGGCTCCCGCTCCAACCACACATAACAGTATTAGGCTTGGGCCTTCAGTTTACCACTGAAACTTCCTTGGTTCCTGTGTCTTTATCTGTGAATGAAGTGGGTCCCTAGATGGCTTCAAAGCCTCCTTCCACTCAATCACCATAAATACAAGGGATACTTATACCTGTTCCTTCCCTTCTCATCCCTCATGATTCCTGGATGTCAGAGCAATAATAACAGCCGAAGTATTGAACAATTTTACTCAGGCGAGATCTTCCTTGGAGGAATTCATCCTTTGTAAAATTGTACTGGCCTTTACAACCCCTGTGAGACAGGCAGGAAGCAGCCAGGCATCTCCACCCTCCTCACGGCTGACTGGCCAAAGGAGACCCAGAGAGGTGAGATGATTGCCAAGGTCAGGGCTACTCAAGGATCAGGGTGCCTCTGCGCCAAGTACATGGGCCTAGCTGCCTCTCAGGAAGGCAGGAAACTAGGTGAATAACATTTGAAGCCAGGAAATTAGAAAATGCAGAACTTAGAATCACTAAAGGTCACAATTGGATCTTAAAAGTCAACTAGTGTGATCTTTCTGATAGATGAGGTTATCAGTTGCCAGCCTTCGGGTTAAAGCTAGTTAGCGGCAATCCTGAGACTAGAACCAAGTCTCCTAACTTCAAGTCTATCGACGTTCTGCCTCTCAGAAATGTCTTGTTTAGCAATTTGTTTTTCGGCAGAGGCTTCCAAAATGAAAATAAGACTTGATTTTTACCATTACTGCTTTACATGTTTCTGCAGTCTTCATTCACTCCCTTGCTATCACTGACTCAAAGCTGCTGGTGGGTGGGTGGGGCATGTACAGAAATATTTTTTGGTTTAGGTGGGGAGATAAACCTGAATAATGAAGATACATCTTATTTTACTAAACTAATTGTTTTTTTTTTTTTTTTTTTTTTTTTTTTTTTTTTTTTTTTTTTTTTTGAGACGGAGTCTCGCTCTGTTGCCCAGGCTGGAGTGCAATGGCCAGATCTCAGCTCACTGCAAGCTCCGCCTCCCGGGTTTACGCCATTCTCCTGCCTCAGCCTCCGGAGTAGCTGGGACTACAGGCGCCCGCCACCTCGCCCGGCTAGTTTTTTTTTTGTATTTTTTTAGTAGAGAGGGGGTTTCACCGGGTTAGCCAGGATGGTCTCGATCTCCTGACCTCGTGATCCGCCCGTCTCGGCCTCCCAAAGTGCTGGGATTACAGGCTTGAGCCACCGCGCCCGGCCTAAACTAATTGTTAAAAAGTATGGAAGTAAACAAAGATAAATCACAAGGAAGGGTGCCATGAAGGACAAAGTAAATGGGCCAGGCCAATGATTCTACAACCACCTTCTGAAAGAATTCTGGTTAGTGGTCCTGGCTGACACATTCTGCTGCTAAATTTACAAAAAAAACCTTTTTTTTGAGACAGAAAAAAAACTCTGTTACCCAGGTTAGAGTGCTATGGCACGATCATGGCTTACTGCAACCTCTGCCTTCCCAGGTTCAAGTGATCCTCCCAATTCAGCCTTCTGAGTAGCTGGGACTACAGGCGTGTGCCACCACATCCGGCTAATTAATATTATTTTTTGAGACACAGTCTTGCTCTGTGGCCCAGGCTGGAGTGCAGCGGCAGGATCTCATCTCACTGCAACCTCCACCTCAAGCGATTCTCTTGAGCCTGGGAGAATCAAGGCTGAAGATTCTCACGATCTCAGTCTCCCAAGTAGCTGGCATCACAGGCATGCAACATCATGCCTGACTAATTTTTATATTTTTAGTAGAGATAGGGTTTCATCATGTTGGCCAGGCTAGTCTTGAACTCCTGACATCAAGTGATTTGCCCGTCTCGGCCTCCCAAAGTGCTGGGATTATAGGCATATAGGCATGAGCCACTGCACCTGGCCCCAGTTAATTATTAATTAAAACTTTTTTTTGGTAAGGCCAGGCATGGTGGCTCATGCCTATAATCCTGGCACTTTGGGTGGCCAAGGTGGGTGGATCACTTAAGCCTGAGAGGTGGAGGCTACAGCAAGTTGTGATTGTACCAGAGCACTCCAGCCTGGCAACAGAGCAAGAATCTGTCTCAATTTTTTTTTTTTCTTTGTTTGCAGAGACTAAGTCTCTCTAAGTTCCCAGGCTGGTCTTGAACTCCTGGGCTCAAGAGATCCTCTTGCCTTGGCCTCGCAAAGTGTTGGGATTACAGATGAGCTACCACATCTGGCTTACAAAACAACTGTATCAGTGGATAAGTCCTTTTCTTGGTTTCATATTTTATTTTTTGAGACAGTCTCACTCTGTTGTCCAGGCTGGAGTGCAGTGGTGTGATCTTGGCTCACTGCAAACTCCGCCTCCAGGTTCAAGCAATTCTCCTGCCTTAGCCTCCTGAGTAGCTGGGATTACAAGTGCATACCACCACGTCTGGCTTATTTTTGTATTTTTAGTAGAGATGGGGTTTCACCATGTTGACCAGGCTGGTTTCAAACTCCCGACCTCAAGTGATCCGCCCGCCTCAGCCTCCCAAAGTGCTGGGATTACAGGTGTGAGCCACGGCGACTGGTTTCATATTTTAGATTCAGAAACTTGTCTTAAATTGCCAATTGAAAGAACAAGTTGCAATGAGGGAATATTAATTAAAACCTGAAGACAGCCCTTTGCCCTTAAGTTTTTTTTTTTAGTTGTTTGATGTCTGATTTTGTATTGCAATAAATAGGCAAAAGCAGTATTTCCTACTTGTGAAACGGTTTGAATTAAATCAGAAGGGCTCTCACAAGCCTTGAGCTATGGGAACAAGCTTGCCCCCTACTGGTGCAGGTGAGAAAGGTTATATAAGAATTTAAAGGCCCGGCGCAGTGGCACAGGCCTGTAATCCCAGCACTTTGGGAGGCTGAGGCGGGTGGATCACCTGAGGCCGTGAGTTTGAGACCAGCCAGACCAATATGGGGAAACCCTGTCTCTACAAAAAATACAAAATTAGCTGGGCGTGGAGGCACATGCCTGTAATCCCGGCTACTTGGGAGGCTGAGGCAGGAGAACCGCTTAACTCAGGAGGTAGAAGTTGCTGTGAGCCAAGATCGTACCATTGCACTCCAGCCTGGGCAACAAGAGTGAAACTCTGTCTCAAAAAAAAAAAAAAAAAAAATTAAAGTGGAGGGACCAATAGAGTCAGTGGTCAGGGGTTCACTCTGGAGGTGAGCTGTAGCTAAGCTTTTGAAAATGGGTAGAACTGATGTCCCAGGTAGGGCAGAGTGAGTGGATTTTACAAAAAGACCTATTCAATCTACGTTTCTCCAGTCCATGAAGACCTGCCTGTAGTGGACTTACACAGTTTTGTGTTGGTGAGGAGGTGCGTTAGGCTGGTGATAGGAGAAGGCAGGGTCTTATCTCTTGCAAAAAGATGCTGCTGAGTGAAGCTCTCCGGCTGTACATTACAATCATTCGGATACAAGCCCTCACCCACTTGAGGCTTAATCACGTCTTACGTTTTCATTAAGGGACTGCCTAAGGTAGATCCCTATAATTATTCTAATTCCATTTGCCCTGCCCAGAAAGAATTTGTAGTACATTATATCCCTCACTCATTGTTAAAATATTTAATACGTATGCAATTTTAGAGAAAAAGAGCACTTTCCTCTACATTTTCTTAGTCTTTGTTAATGCATATAGCTTTATTAACAAAACTGTTATCAATGGATATTTTGACTATTCTTTGTCAACTAACATTCTACATATACATATCAAATTCCCACAAACTTGCTAAACTGTTAGGTAATATTCAATCATTAACATGGCGCAGATTATTTAGCTACTCTCTTACTGTCTACCTATTATTTGTCTTTAAAAAAAAAAAACTGATTTGGCCGGGCGTGGTGGCTCACACCTGTAATTCCAGCACTTTGGGAGGCCAAGGCGGGTGGATCACAAGGTCAAGAAATCAAGACCATCCTGGCCAACATGGTGAAACCCCGTCTCTACTAAAAATACAAAAATTAGCCGGGTGTGGTGGCGTGTGCCTGTAATCTCAGCTACTCAGGAAGCTGAGGCAGGAGAATGACGTGAACCCGGGAGGTGGAGGCTGCAGTGAGCCCGGATTAGGCCACTGCACTCCAGCCTGGCAACAGAGTGAGACTCCGTCTCAAAAACAACAACAACAACAACAACAACGACAACAAAAAACCTGATTTATTTAAAAAGTGATTCAGAATTATTTCCTTGAGGTATAATTCTCAAAGTGAAAGGCTGCAGTTTTATAGCTCTTGCTACGGATTTCTTTCCAGACCATGTGACAGAAAGACCAAACGAATCTATTGTGCTAATATTGAATATACGCACCACTTACCTACTGAAGGGAAAACAGAAAATCACTATCAGAACACCTGTGCAGAATTAAGTATTCAATACATCAATAACAACCTCAGTGAATGATCTTGAACCAGCAGCCTCTGCTCTCACCTGTTCTGTCCTTTGACCAATAGTAATAATAGTTTAAGATTTTTCAGGTGGGTACAGTAGCTCACGCCTGTAATCCCCGCACTTTGGGAGGCTGAGGTAGGCAGATTGCTTGAGCTCAGGAGTTTAAAACTAGCTGGGTAACATGGTGAAATCCCGCTTCTACAAAAAATTTAAAAAATCAGCCTGGTATGCACCTGTAGTCCCAGCTACTTAGGAGCTGAGGTGGGAGGATCGCTTGAGCCTGGGAGGTCAAGGCTACAGAGAGCTGAGATTGTTGCACTGCACTCCAGCCTGAGTGACAGAGTGAGACACTGTCTCAAAAAACAAAAAACAAAAAACAAAAAACAAAAAAAACAAAAAAGGCCGGGCGCGGTGGCTCACGCCTGTAATCCCAGCACTTTGGGAGGCTGAGGCGGGTAGATCACGAGGTCAGGAGATCGAAACCATCCTGGCTAACACAGTGAAACTCCATCTCTACTAAAAAATACAAAAAACTAGCCGGGCCTGGTGGCGGCGCCTGTAGTCCCAGCTACTCGGGAGGCTGAGGCAGGAGAAGGGCGTGAACCCGGGAGGCGGAGCTTGCAGTGAGCTGAGATCGCGCCACTGCACTCCAGCCTGGGCGACAGAGCGAGACTCCGCCTCAAAAAAAAAAAAAAAAAAAAAAAACAAAAACAGAAATTAGCAGGCCGTGGTGGCGGGCGCCTGTAATCCCAGCTACTTAGGAGACTGAGGCAGAAGAATCACTTGAACCTGGGAGGCAGAGGCTGCAGTGAGCCGAGATCCTGTCACTGCACTCCAGCCTGGGCAACAGAGTGAAGCTCTGTCCCTCCGGCCCCCCGCCCAAAAAAATGAGAGGCATTACTAGCTTCTCTTTCTACAGGTAAGTTTTATTAACAAAGCTGTAATCAATGGATATTTTGGACTATTCCTTGTCAACTAACATTATTCTCCATATACATATGAAATTCCCATATACTTGCTATTTTAAACCATTAGGTGATATTCAATCATTAATGTGCTGTAGATTATTTAGCTATTCTCTCACTGTCGACCTACTATTTGTCTTTTATTTTATTTTATTTTTTTTGAGACGGAGTCTCGCTCTGTCGCCCAGGCTGGAGTGAATGGCGTGATCTCCGCTCACTGCAAACTCCTCCTCTCGGGTTCACGCCATTCTCCTGCCTCAGCCTCCCGAGTAGCTGGGACTACAGGCACCCACCACCGCGCCCGGCTAATTTTTTGTATTTTTAGTAGAGACGGGGTTTCACCGTGTTAGCCAGGATGGTCTCAATCTCCTGACTTCGTGATCCGCCCGCCTGGGCCTCCCAAAGTGCTGGGATTACAGGCGTGAGCCACCGGGCCCAGCCCTATTTGTCTTTTAAAAAACTGATTTAAAAAGTGATTTACAATTATTTCCTTGAGGTATAATTCCTGAGGCTCAGAGATACAATGAGTTGCTTAAGGTCACAGAGCTAGAAAACATCAGATCTGGGGATGTTTTCAGAGCCCCTATCTTAACTCTGGGCTCTACCACCTTGGAATCCTGGAAGATTCTGCTACAGATAGGAGGAGCCTGAAAGAACCAGCGAGACTTCTCCTTTCCCACTGCCTCTGGGCGTTTCAGCAGGGCACCTGACTCCGCTAGGGAGAGGAAGAAACATCTTTTAGGTGTTAGGCAGCTGGCAGGTGCCAGTCAGCAGCTCATACCATTGCCTGAGACCTCAACCACAAAGAGTTGGGGGGCTCTGCTACAAAAGAAATGAAAAGTCAAATCCTTTTACTTTTGTGCATTTCCACCACAGGAAGTCCAGGCCAAGGTCTCGGCAACTGACTGTTTCAAGACCACCTGCTTCCCCGCAGCCTCCTTAAACATCCAGGTGCAACTCCAGGGGCAGTCCTAGAGATCAGCCAGGCAAGGAGCTTGCAGACACCAGCTCTCAGCATCCCAAAAATCTGATAGGCGTGGGGAGCCCTGGTGTCTCTAGTTTGCTCCCCTCACTCTCTGAAGATAAAATCCATCAGGTTCTCAGGCAATTCCATTTCAGTAAAAATTCAGTGTTCCCTTCCCCATATGCTTATTCACAGAGGTATTTTCATACTTGCAGCATCAGTGTCCTGCATTTAAAACCTTAGCACAGATGCCTCATGAATGGCTGAGCCGGCCGCAAACACTCAAGGTGGCTCCCTGAACCATTTTTAGAAAGAACTTGTTGGGAATTTTCCAATATGGCTTTTAAGGGACCAACCCCCTCCCAATAGACTTTGAGCACCACAGTCGCTCGTGGCCTGCCATGGTTGTGTAAGCACACTTGGGCTTAGGCCAGCACCTGGCGTACTCACTTGACAGCATGGAGTCTCCTTCAGCCCCCACTTTTGAGGGCAGGTGCTTGGCAAGTCATTAGCCAGCTTCTATCTTATCAGTGGGATCAATCTGCTTTCGTAGCTGTAGTCAGGATGCTGCCTATAAACACCCTGATTTCCAAGGGACCTTCTTCCAAAAGTAAACTGGAGTTGGAGAGAGAGGCAGGGCTGGCACCTTGGCACTGGGATCCGTGCCAGGAGCCAGGCCAGCTGTACTTACAGCCGCTTGGTGAGGCAACTGTTCCCCCCAGTTTACAGTTGTGGAAATGGAGACAGACTGTATTTGAGACACTTGCCCAGAGTCATAAGACTAGTAAGTGGAGGAGCTGGGGCTAGAACCTGAGCCTGTGGTCTCATTTGTCACCATCATAGTTAGATACTAAACTTACTGCCATGGTGGTTAGAAGGGGATATTGAATCAGCCTTGCTCAGCAGAGGAGGAAATGAAGACACAGGAAACTCAGGTGATAGGACAGGCGGCGAATGCAGGCATAGCTGTGCCAAGCAGTTCCCGTGCCAGGAGTGCTTGTGAGCTTTTCTGGAGTGCCCGTTCCCTTCTCAGACTGCAGTACCTCTTTAAAAGATCGCAGGGCTGACGAGCCGAGGAGGCGTTCCTTAAGCACAGGTTATACTAGGTCTTCTTTACCCCTCTTCACCTCCTACCCACTGCTGGGCAACATGAACTATCTGGAGCACTAAGTTCTTTTGACAAATATGAGTGTGGGCCTGTAGTCTACACTGCTCATGCCAATGCCAGCTCGGTTCCCAAATCCCTAGGCTCTGGGATGGTTTTTTGGTCATCTGGTCACCCCATGCACATTCATTCAGTCAGGAGGGAAAGCAGCCTTTCTTGAGTACCTACTATACATCAGGCACCGTGCAAGCTGCTTTTCACTCACCAGCTCATCTACCCAACAACCCTACCATGTGGTATGAGACCGTTAATTGCCTTGTTATAGATGGGGAAATTACTATTTTTTTTTCCTTCTTAGATATCAGATGGGGAAATTAAAGCTTAGCAAGATTGTGAAACAAGACCAAGGTCACGCAGACCTCAGCAGCTGGCAGGAAAGCCCAGGCTTGCCCGGCCCCAGAGCCAATGCCCTTTCTACCATGCCACCCTGCCTGGGACGTTCTCTTCCCTCCACACTTTAGAAATGCAACTGGGATGATTCTTACAAGGGCACTTCCCATTCCAGAGCTGCTATGAAGTCATGTAACTTAGGATCCTTTTTAACTTTTCCCCTGTGGTGGCATTCCCCCTTCCTCCTCCTCATTTGTCATTTATACTAAGGTGCAAATTTCTGGCATCACCACTATTGGGCAGGATCTGGGGAGTCCCAGGGGGTTTCCAGGGCCCTGAAATACTTCCATCAGCCCCCAGGGATGCCCTCACAAGACACCTAGCCTAGCTAAAAGGGAAAACCACAGAAATAGAATCTGTGGGGAGACAAGCACATGCACACCTTGCCAGCGGTACTTTCAAGGGATTACATTTTTCTGGAGAGCAACCTGGTGATAATAACAGGAACTAAAGAGCATCCATAGCCTTTTATCTGGTAATCTGGTAGTGTTAGTTTGGAAAATAGACCTCCAGGAAACATCCCAAAGGGAAAAAAAAAAGTTCAAAGATACTCTCAGCACTGTTTACTACATAGTAAAAAAAAAAAAAAAAATACTACAAACGACCTGAATAATCCATAATAAAGCAATTGGTAGGAGACAGGTGAGAGAGTTATTTCAACCTAAGAAAATGTAAGCAAAATGGTACATTCACATCCACAAGGAAATTCAAAATGGCACAAATAGTATGTAGAGACTAATACTACTTAAAGAAAAATATTTGAGGCCAGGTGTGGTGGCTTACTCCTGTAACCCCAGTACTTTGGGAGGCCAAGGTGGGCGGACTACTTGAGGTCAGGGGTTTGAGACCAGCCTGGCCGACATGGTGAAACCCCATCTCTACTAAAAATACAGAAAAATTAGCCAGGCGTGGTGGTGCATGCCTGTAATCCCCGCTACTCAGGAGGTTGAGGTGGGAGGATTGCTTGAACCTGGGAGGCGGAGGTTGCAGTGACCCGAGATCACGCCACTGTCACTCTAGCCTGGTGACAGAATGAGACCCTGTCTCAAAAAAAAAAAAAAAAAAAAAAAAAAAGAAAAGAAAAGCAGCCGGGCGCGGTGGCTCAAGCCTGTAATCCCAGCACTTTGGGAGGCCGAGACGGGCGGATCACAAGGTCAGGAGATCGAGACCATCCTGGCTAACACAGTGAAACCCCGTCTCTACTAAAAAAATACAAAAAACTAGCCGGGCGAGGTGGCAGGTGCCTGTAGTCCCAGCTACTCCGGAGGCTGAGGCAGGAGAATGGCGTAAAACCCGGGAGGTGGAGCTTGCAGTGAGCTGAGATCCGGCCACTGCACTCCAGCCTGGGCGACAGAGCGAGACTCCGTCTCAAAAAAAAAAAAAAGAAAAGCAGTTGATAAATACATGGTGATGAGGAAATTTGTTAAAGCTGTTTAAGTCCATCCAAGAAGAAAGATAAAAACAGACAACAACAGCAACAAAACACTAACATATCCTTAAGCAGAAAAGGCAGAGGAGAGAAAGCAGGTGCAAATACAAAGGTAGGAAGGAGACAAAAATATGGGTTAAAATGAAACCTATTTCATTCATTCACTATTTTTTTTTTTTTTCTTAGCATTTCCTTGGCACCTACCATGTGCCAGACACTGGGCTATTACAGTGATGATACAATAGGTTGCTGTCACTGCTAGACCTTTGTCATCAGAGGGCTTCCTGTGCTCAGGGAACAGCACTCTCCAGATCCTGGCTTGTTGCCACAGTTGTCACTCTGAGTGCAGGGGAAACGGATGTGGCCCTCAGAAGGCAGGCTGCTGCCCGAAGGACCTGAGTCTGCCGGACTCCACCTGGAGCCAGAGCCACAATCCTCTTCATAACATTAGACCTTTTATGGCTCTATCTGCTCCCCACTGTCTGGGGCCCAGTGGTAGCAGAGGGGTTGACAAGGACTCCACATGCATGCCACTGAACTTATCCATCAGAGTAGCCCCCTTCAAAACCACAAACACAGACCGCACAAGTCACATGCATTTAAACACAGGAGTCACCACAGCTTTGGTGAAAACTGGGGGCCTCCAGCTTGCAGACAAGCTGTTGAATTCTACCTTAGGATGACACAGCTGACCTCATAACCCCCAGAGCGCTGATGAGACAGGTATGGCAGACAGCTGGACCCGGGCACAGGGGGAGCCACAGACTCCAGGATCTTAGGGAGAAGATCCACGAGCTGGGATTCCCAATGTTTAAAATACCTGATAAAATGGCTGGGCATGGTGGCTCACACCTGTAATCCCAGCACTTTGGGAGGCCAAGGCAGGTGGACCACTTGAGGTCAGGAGTTCAAGACCAGTCTGGCCCACATGGGAAAACTCCCTCTCTACTAAAAATACAAAAATTCGCCAGGTGTGGTGGCACGTGTCTATAATCCCAGCTACTCAGAAGGCCGAGGCAGGAGAATCGCTTGAATCTGGGAGGTAGAGGTAGCAATGAACCGAGACTGTGACACTGCAGTCCAGCCTGAGCGACAGAGTGAGACTCTGTCTCAAAAACAAAACAAAACAAAAACCCCAAAAAACACACCTGAAAACCTGCACATCTAAAAGCTGAATTGAATCTAAACCCTTGAATCTAAAAGCTGAAATTTTAAAATAAATAAATAAAAATACCTGAACCGCTGGACCGAATCTTCCCAATGCTGTCTTGAGGCAGCATCAGTGGCCTTTGCCCTGGTGCCTTGAGCTAAGGCTTCATGGCTTGCCAGGCCCCGTGGAGGGAGGATCCTGGCTGCAGGAGGCAGAGCAGGTGCCAGGCTGCACTTCCACATCAGAGAACACACAGTGCAGCAGGGACTTCTTCACTTTTGGACACCAGGGCCAGGGCCCCCAAATCTGTGGTTTTTTAAAAAGGTCCTGAGGTGATTTTCATGCTCCATGAGCTTTGGGAGTCACTGGAAATGCGGACCAAACACTGCTGTCTTTAGAATCAGAAAGATCTGGGCTCAAATCCCAGCTCTGTCACTCATTAGCTCTGGGACTTGGGGAAATAACTTAACCCCCTGAGCCCCAGTCTCCTTTCCTGTAAAATGGGGACAGTAATACACACGTCATGGAGTTACAACAGGACAGGTGCCCCTCGAGCACACTGAGTCCCTCATCTTCGCACACATCACACGCTGTAATTACTGTTTTACTGGTCTAAGTGTCCTGTGCCTGGACACACCTGGAGGGCAGGTGTCCTGTTTACTCTTTTATCTCCTGTGTTTAGCACAGGGTTTCACCCTCAAGAACACTCCCTCTATTCACTGTGGAATAAACGGGTGTTGGGAGGATTGCTAACACGTGGGGTGGCTACCACAGTGCCAACTCACAGGAGGCGCTTAATGTTAACTTCCCCTGATACATGAAAATGTCCATTAAAAACACACACGCAGGTAGTAGCTTTCCTCGGTAGGCAGTTCTCAGCCTTCTCCCTGCCCCTGAATTAAATTATTGCACTTACAAGAATCCTATGGGAGCACACTGTTTAAGGACCACAGGCTGATAGGAGAGGCCACCACTGCTTTATTTCTACTGTACCAGCGTCTACTTTCAACAGCACAGGGCCATGGTCTCTTACAAGAGAAGGTGAAAAGTCTCCACTACTGCTAAGCTCATGGTGTCACTCAGAGCCACTCACCCCACAGACTGTCGTGGTCCCACAGCAGCCACTAATAACGGAACCATTTCTGTTCTCCTTGGAGTGGCAGTTGGCAGCGGCAAACAGGAAGTTGTCTTGAAGTAGGGTGTGGTTATGCCCTGTCAACATATGCGTACAGACACACATACTTTTTTTTTTTTTCCTTTCTGGCCCCCTTCTCTCTCCCGTCTTTATAAGCAAAAGGTCTGAGTTATTTTGGTGAAAACAAAACTTTTTACATGATTTAAGATCAACCATCGCTACCACACAAACAAAACCACAGGACAGAAAGGGACCTAAAACACAGCAAAAGGTCTATTTTCCTGCCACCAGTCTTGTGGCATTTAGTTAGGAACTGACTGTGTGTGTGAGTGGGTGTGCATTTTCCCCTTGATTTCTCTGGGCACACAGGAAACAGAGCCCTAGCTGGAAACCAGCCAGACACGCCACCCAGCATCCTAGTGAGCTGGTCGGTCCACCTGTGGGCCAGCTGCCCGAGCTGATTCAGGGCCTGCAGTGTGCACGCACTGGACAAGGACCACTGAGGACAGGAAAGAAGGAAAAAACCAGGGTGCTAGTTTCAAGCAATTTGTACAGTTTGAATAGAAAGGACCCTGAACATGTCTTAACACAAAGTACATATAAAAACAACAAAGAAACACAATGGCTGAGTAGGTAAGTGCACTGAGTAGATAATACACGGACATAAACATGGGGAGGTGGGGTTGACACGCCAGGAAGGTTCATTGCAGCTGGCTTCCCGGTGCTCTGAAAGGTGTGCTAGAAAATTTTCCACTCCACTCCTTTTCAGGCCGGAGGCTGGTGCCTCCAGAAGGGCTGTCCAAAATAGACTGGTCCCCAACCCAGCCTCCTACTTCTGACCTCTTTCTGAGGCAGCTACTCTCCCCGCTCCCCGCCTCAGCCCTGTCTCGGCTCCAGCTCCAGCCCACAGACCGAGAGCACTGTCTATGCTAACACTCATCTTGCTAAATGGCTTGTGGGCTGCCAGCATGATCCGCCTGCCAGGATCTCTGTTCCGTGACCTGCGCCCAGCCCCACGCCGTCCTGTGTGGCCCTCGTGCCCTGCGCTCACACTTACACATCCCGGGGAGGCTGCCTTGCCGTTTGGATAAGGAGGCTGAGCCAGTGACACGCTGGGCAACGCGACTCGTGGTAGTAGACGTTTCCTGGCTCCTGGATGAGGGCCCTGGCCAGTCAGAACGCACCACTTCCCCTTTAAGAGAGCACGCCCAGACGAGATTAGGGAAAGGCAGAAAGAAAAGCCCGGAACAGTCAGGGTTGTATCCTGAATTTGGCGGATGAACTTGGGTATTCCTGAACCGCACATACAAGGTGTGGTCAGAGGCAGCAGGCTCCTCAGAGGTGCATGAGAGCCAGCGCGGTGTGTGCAGGGCTGGGCCTTCCCGCAGCCCCGGAGCTGCTGCTTGTCTGGCCTGGGTCCCGGGTCCCCAGGCAGCCTGGAGACACCTCAGGCCTTACCCACTCCCCCTTCGCTCAGGGCTTGTCCATCCTGATAGGCAGAGTCCACTTCATTACCTAGCACTATGCCTTAGAGAGAGTAGAGAGGTCATTATAATGATTGGAAAATACTTTTGTGGGTTGTTAGAACTATTGATTTAAGCAGGGAGCTTTCATTCATTCTGGATATTTAGAAAGTTTAGTCCCTGATCTTGGCCAAGGACAGTAGACTTGGAGGGGGGAGAATGCCTACCAAAACAATGGTTCACAAAGGCCACATGTTATATGATTCCCTTTATATGAAATGTCTAGAATAGGTAAAAACATACAGACAGAAAGCAGACTCGCGGTTGTCAGGGGCAGGCTGGGAAAAGAAGGTGGGGGAGTGATGGCTTAATGGGCACAGGGTCTCCTTTGGGGGTGATGGTGGCACAACATTGTGAATGTACTCAATATTACTGAATTGTACACTTTAAAATGGTTAATTTTCTGTGATGCAAATTTCACCTCAATTAAAAAAAAAAACAGTGGCAAAGTATGTTTTGTGCATCTTTATCTTCTACTAGAACCTCTCCTGTGTGGCATCCAACATTTCTTTGTAAAACCTGGTTATTACCTGATGAATATTAAATCAACCCTAGCTAAGGGGTGCATGCCTTTTAGTAAAAAAAAAAAAAAAAAAAAAAAAAAAAAAAAATTAAACCTTTAAGATACAAAGTTTTCCAAGACTCAGAAGTATGACTTTCCTGGAGAATTCTGGACTGTGGGGAGCCAGCACCCCCTCACATCATGCTCACATGCTTCCTCCCATCACCACAAGCTAGGCAGAGCCTACTAGGCATTAGAGAGATTAGACAGGTCATTATAATGACTGCCTATGTAAGACGGTCTCCTGTGGGGACCATCCCTTCAGTCACTTGAAAACATAACCAAAGCCAGAGACAGTGAGTCCCCCGTGGGAGAATTATTCAGGGAGAACATGACTGGACTTCTGGGTTCTTGGCTTCCTTTTCCCCTCTTGTTGAGAGAGTTTCTTCCCAGAATTGAGGAGAATTCATCGGTTTCAGACTGGGAGGGAGCTGTGCTGGCTGGCAAAGCAGAACTAGTTTCCACAGTTCCATTTGTTTGGAATGTAGTGTGTGTGGGGGGGTGTCGAGGGGGTATAAGCTGACCACCCATCTGACCAGCCCTCGTTTTCAGTCATTTGCAGCTTTGGCTGGAGATTGTCTGTTCCCAAGAGTTAGGCTGTGGGCGTTGTTCCCCGATCCCAGGCTAGCAGGTCAAAGGCCCCTGGGCACATTCCCCTCACCCAGGGTACTGTGGAATAGAGGCCTGCTGGATGTTGCAATACTTAGAAGAAACACAGATGAAAGGGCAGGCCCGAGGCCTGGGAACCTGAGTCTTTCCAGAGACAAACGTGAGTTGCTTTCCTAGTATCTCTGCAAAGAGTTCCAGGATGACCTGGAGGACAGAGATGGCAACGGCTGCCCTTGGGCCAGCTTTCCCAGAGCAATCTGGACCTCCTAAAGCATTGGCCCCTGCCTCTTGCAGCCCTGCTCTCCCTCCTCATCTCTGGTGCCTGTGTAGGCTCTTGGTAGCCTTACACCTGAAGTAGCCTAAGTTCTCAACAAACATGTGGCTTAGGATAATAAGATGCAATATTTACTCTAGCTTCTGAAGAGCAGCAAGTTTAGAACCGTAACTCTAAATACAAAAACAGGCAGGCTCAATCTAATTTAAAAATGGGCAAAGGGCTGGGCGTGGTGGCTCACGCCTGTAATCCCAGCACTTTGGGAGGCTGAGGCAGGTGGATCACGAGGTCAGGAGTTCGAGACCAGCCTGGCCAATATGTTGAAACCCCATCTCTACTAAAAATACAAACATTAGCTGGGTGTGGTGGTGCCCACTAATGACTCCAGTCACTAGTCATTGGGGAAATGCAGATCGAAATCACAGTGAGGTATCATTTCACACCCACTGGGACAGATGTTAACAAACGATGAAAATAACAAGTCTTGGTGAGGATGTGGGGAAGTTGGATCCCTTGTGCACTGTTGGTGGGAATGTAAAATGGTACAGCCACTGTGGAAGACGAGTATGGCAGTTCCTCAAAGAATTAAAAATAGAGTCAGCACATGATCACACGATCTAGCAATATCACTTCTGGATATATATGCAAAAGAATTGGTATCTCAAAGATATTTGTATACCCACATTCATAGCAGTATTACTCACAATAGCGAAAGGTGGAAGCAACTCAAGTGTCTGTCAATGAATGGAGAATCCTATAATGGAATGTTATTCAGCCATAAAAAGGAAATTCTGACACATGCTACGACCTGGATAAACTTTGGGGACACTATGCTAAGTGAAATAATCCAGTCACTAAAAGACAAAGTAATGTATGATTCCACTTATATGAGGTACTCGAGATAGTCAAATTCATAGACAGAATGGCGGTTTTCAGGGGTTGCAAGGGAGAAGGAATAGGGAGTTATTATTCAGTGGGTACAGAGTTTCAGTTTTGCAAGATAAAGAGTTCAGGAGAGGGCTGGGCACAGTGGCTCACACCTGTAATCCCAGCATTTTGAGAGGCCGAGGCAGGAGGATACTTTGAGCTCAGGAGATTGAGATCGGCCTGAGTAATACGGCAAAACCCTTTCTCTACAAAAAATACAAAAATTAGCTGGGCGTGGTGGTGTGTACCTGTAGTCCCAACTACTGGGGAGGCTGAGGTGGGAGGATCGCTTGAACCCAGGAGGCGGAGGTTGCAGTGAGCCCAGATCACTGTACTCCAGCCTGGGTGACAGAGCGAGACCCTGTCTCAAAAAACAAAACAAAACAAAAAACAAAGAGTTCAGGAGAGGATGGTGGTGATGGTTGCAAAACAATGTGAAGATACTTAATGCCACAGAACTGTACGTTAAAAATTAAGGTGGGTAAATTTCACATTAAGCATATTTCACCACAATTAATTTTTTTAATAAAAAAGTTAAATACAGAATTACCATACGGACCAAAATTCCACTCCTAGGTATATATCCAAAGGAACTGAAAACAGATACTCACACAAATCCGTGTCCACAAATGTTCATAGCTGCTCTATTCATAAGAGCCAAAAAATTGGAAACAACCCAAATGCTCATCCATGGATGAGTGGATAAACAAAAATTGTGCTACATACATACAATAAAAGAATACTCAGCCATAAAAAGGAATGAAGCATGATACATGCTACAACACAAATGAGTCTCAAAAACATGATGATAAATGAAAGAAGCCAGACACAAAAGGTCATACACACACACACACACACACACACACACACACACACACACACATATAGTATGATTCCATTTAAATGAAATGTCCAGAATAGGTAAATCCACAGATACGAAAAGCAGATTGGTGATTAGCAGGGGCTGTATGTGGTGGGGGAGGCGGAATAACTGCTTAATGGGTATGAGGTTTTATTTTGAAGTGTGATGAAACATTTTGGAACTAGATAGAAGTGGTGGTTGCACAATATTGCCAATGTACTAAATGCCACTGAATTGTTCAGTTTAAAACGGTTAGCTTTATGTTTTGTGAATTTCATCCAAATTTTTAAAAAGCCTGCAGAAAGTAAGAGCAAGGATAATCTACAGCAGAACAATTAGTTTCAAGATAACTGAGTTACCTTTAAAACCCTTTCTGAAATCACTTAAAGGAGGTAATTTTTAAGTTAAGGTCATTAAGGCAGCCAGCAGGATACAGCAAACAGGCACTCTAAGACAGCAGTTCCCAAACACTAATGCTACCAATTTGGGTCTACAAAGAAGTGTTGTCTGAAACAATGTGATACATAAACACACACACGCATATACATGCACATGTACATACAGATTTTTCTGAGTTTACGTCCTCCCTACATTTCTGTGTTAGAATCTCCTTTACGTATTGATAATGAAGATAGATTGGTTGTGGTGCTTTGTTACTCTTTAGGGGGTATTGTTTTGTTTTTAGTGCCTTTACTTCATAAAATAAAGAAAACCTGAATTCAGGGTCAGATGCAGTGGGTCACGCCTGTAATTCCAGAACTTTGGGAGGCCGGGGTGGGCAGATCACTTGAGGTCAGGCGTTCAAGACCCACCTGGCCTACATGGTGAAACCTTGTCTCTACTAAAAAATACAAAAATTAGCCAGGTGCAGTGGTGCACACTTGTAATCCCAGATACTCAGGAGGCTGAGGCAGAATCGCTTAAACTCGGGAGGTGGAGGTTGTAGTGAGCTGAGATTGTACCATTGCACTCCAGCCTGGGTGACAGAGTGAGACTCCGTCTCAGAACAAACAAAAAAAACCCCTGAATTCAAACGACTACCACTACCAACACCACCACACGCAAACACACGCACATACACACACATGAACACAGGCTCCACTAGCTATTTACAAATGGGACACTGAGGCACAGCTCTTCCTCTTGCCAACCTGCTCGTTCATCCCTGATACAGCTGCCATTTCCATAAACAGATCATCATTCTCCCACGGACTCAGGTCTTAGACCTTGAAGCTGGGACTAACAGACTCGCAACTGGCAAGAAAAAACCCACAGGTAACCATTCTCTGCAGGCCCCCTTCTCTAGGAGTGCAGTCGCTCACCCACACTCCTGCCCAGGGTCTGCCAGGCACGGCTTCACTGCAGGCTCCATCTAGGGTGGTGCATCAGGTAAGCAGTGTGCCAGGTAAGCGGTGAGCCAGGTAAGCGGTGTGCCAGTTTAGTGGCACCTCCCGAGTTCAGTCCCGACTGTTGGAGAGTTCTCTTTTATGCCAAACTCCCGTGTAATGACCACTCACGATTCCCATGTCTGCGTTGTGGGAGTCACTATGAACCACTCTAATCCCCCTTCCATGGAACATCTTGCCAAATATTTGTTCCTTGAAACTTCCTTCTCTCAGGCTAAACATCCTGAGATGTCTTTTTATGCGATTCCTTACAAAACATCATTTTAATTACTCCTCAATCTCGGTTCTCTTGGCTCCCCTTGTTCTTCATAGACCATGGAGCTCAGAAGGGAGAGCATTACAGGTGGGGTCTGACCAGCTCCTACAGATCTGTTCTAGACATTATTCTCCTATTAATGCAGCCAGAGATCCAATCTAGATTTTTTATTTCTGATAGCTGCCTCATCTCTAAGTTTTATTTCACACATTTTGCTGCCAAGCTGCAGATCCACAGGTATCCTTTAAAAATGTCATCTTGTTGGATTCAGTCTACTGCACCAGTCTGTTGAGATCTTTTTGGACTCTGATTCATTAACATAATCTTCTCTCCCTCCCAAATCTACCACCTGAAAACTTGATCAGCCTGCCGTCAATGCCAATCTTCTTCTAAGTACTCATATACAACATGGAAGAGGGCAGGCCCAAGAGGGCAACTTGATACATCCTTTGGTGCAACAGTGGCCTTTGAACAGCACTTTTGAGGTGTGGTTGTACTGAACCATGTGCCATTCAGGGCAGGTGTCTCATGTGGCCCACATTTCTTCATCTCCCTGGTAGGACCTCGTGGGTGACTGTGACGAATGGGACTAATGATAGGCCTCCTCTTACTGTTGGTTGTGAAGGTTAAGTGCGAAGCTCTTCAAGCAGGGTATTACACACAATGAGCAGTCCAACACTGCCTTTAGTATGGAGAAGAGAAAACAATAATAAATGGTTCTCCAATTCCCAAACTACCTTCCTTACTGGCAACCATATACAGACATTAGAAAGCTGTAATCAATAGAAGGAGCACTGACATCTAAGAGCTGGAGTCTAAATCCCGGCTCTCCTTCCAGAATGTCCATGCTCTGAGGTTAGCAGTACCTCCCCTCTCCTGTGCTATAGGGAAGAGTCAATGACATGAGGCATGTAAAAGAGGTTTCAAAGTTGAGTCAGACTATGCAAACATAAAAGAATAGTATGATGATTACTGTTATAAATAAGTCAAGATACCATTTCCATTGGCAGAAACCTGCCTGAGAAGCCAAGGAGGAACTTATAGATGTACTCAGGCTGCCAGGAGGAACAGGTCTTTCAGCACACAGCAGCTGGATTACTTCGATAATGAGATTCCTGATCTCCTCTCCTGGTAGCAATCACCTCCTCTCTCATCTCAGACCAAAGCCGAAGCTGGCTTTATAAAGAAAAAGTAGTGGGTCTTCCTACCATACTCGCAGAGGGGCCCCTTAGCCTGTGGGAACACACTTTCTCTACAGGGTCCCCTAGTAGACCAGGACCTGAGTATTAGCAGCAGGGAACCGGCAGGTGATGAAGGGCCACAAGGGTTGCTTTTAGCTCCCCTATGACTTGACCCAGTCAATCCCTGAGCTTCCATCATGGATGGCGGTTTCTAAGAACACCAGGCTTTAGGCTCTGACATTCTCAGGGCAGGCTCTCAGAAACCCTGTTCTCACTCCAGCTGAGGATGTTGGTGTCTTCAGGGAAGAAATGGTCTTCACTAAAAACCAATCTTGGAAACATTTTGCAAAGCATGGTCACAGGCCACCTGTTGGCCTTTAGAATCTCAGGATCAAGGATATTCCACAGCAGGGGAAGAAGGAGAGGAAATGGCATGGCCAACCACATGCCTCTGGGAAGAAAGCAGCATTAAGATGGGAGGCAACAACTAACATAAATGAATTTTCCTCTCCTCATCCATCTAAGGTTCGTTTCCCAACTTCCAGGGGGAATGAACACTAAGGGCAGATTAAAAAAAAAAAAAAAACACAGATGCTCTCTGACTTGCAATGGGATTATATCTGGATAAACCCATCATAAATTGAAAATATCGTAAGTCAAAAATGCATTTAAGGGCCGGGCACAGTGGCTCATGCCTGTAATCCCAGCACTTTGGGAGGCTGAGGCAGGCGGATCACCTGAGGTCAGGAGTTCAAGACCGGCCTGGCCAACATGGTGAAACCCCATCTCTACTAAAAATACAAAAATTAGCAGGGTATGGTGGTGGGCGCCTGTAATCCCAGCTACTTGGGAGGCTGAGGCAGGAGAATCCCTTGAACCCGGGAGGTGGAGGTTGCAGTGAGCTAGGATTGTACCATTGCACTCCAGCCTGGGTGACAAGAGTGAAAGTCCATCTCAAAAAAAAAAAAAAAAAATGCATTGAATACAATAACCTACTGAACATCATAGCCTTAGCCTACCCTATCTTAAATGTGCTCAGAACATAAGCTGCAGTTGGGCAGAATCCCCTAACACAAAGCCTATTTTATAATACAGTGCTGAATATCTCATGTAATGTATTGCATACTATATTGAAAATGAAAAACAGAATGGTTACATGGGTACTTGACGTACAGTTTCTACGGAATGCATGACACTTCTGTACCATCTTGAAACCAAAAAATCATAAGTCGAACCATTGTAAGTCAGGCACCGTCTGTATCTATATGTAATTGTTGGCAAGACACTGAGAGGTTTATGCCAATGAATCTATTAACAGATCAGGGAGTTGGCCCAGAAAGGCGATGGGAGGGAAGGGGCCCAGAAGGGAAGGTAACAATTCCTGACATCGTTTCTGGAGCCTACTGGTCCACAAGCTTCCCTTACTCAACCTATCCCTAATAAGAGTCTCTCTTGAGACAGGTGGGCTGCCACAGTCACCTAAGAATCATTATAAGCCACATGAAAGCGAATTCAGACTTTCATAGCCACTGATGACTTTTAAACATATTCCTGTCTTTCTCTCATTGCATTTCCTTTGACTATGCACCCACACAGAGATGGTGCCTGGTTCTATAAACGGATGCATGAGAGGAAAAAACTCACAGATGAATCTGTACCCCATGGAGGTTCCTGCAGTGTTCTGAGGCTGAGGCAGGACCAGGCTTGGTCAATTGGTGTTATGGGTTAAATTTGTCCACTTCAGACTTCATATGTTGAAGTCTTAATCCCTAGTACCTGAGAATATAAGCACATTTGGAGAGAAAGTCTTTGAAGAGGTGACTAAGTTAAAATGAGGCCATTAGGATGAGGCCCTAATCCAATAGGATAGGTGTCCTTAAGAAAAGGAAGGGACGACAATGGCACAAGTCCAGAGGGTGGATCACATGAAGAGGCGGCAAGAGGGCAGCCATCTGCAAACCAAAAAGAGGCCTCAGGAGAAACCAAACTTGCCGCCACCTGAATCTTGGACCTCCAGCTTCCAGAATTGTGAGAAAATAAACTTTGGTTGTTGAAGCTACCCAGGCTGTTTCATTTTGTTATGACAGCCCTACCGTACCAAGACAATTGGTTCACCTAAAAACCATGCAAGTTCACCAGATCAGGGAGAAAAAGTACAGGACGGAGGCAGAGGCCCAGGAGATGCATCCTCCTCCTTGGGCTGTGTTTCAGAGCAGTGTGACAGAGCAGAAATGCAGCCTGGCTTCAGCTACCCGCACGAGAGCATTCTTTCATGCATTCCCACTGACCGCGAGACCCACACCACTACCTCACTGACACCATACCCACTCACTCCAAGGCTTTAGTCATACAAAGAAAACAGCTATTCTATATTGTTCTTCGGTGCTCTTATAATGTTTAACCATGCCTTTTACTTAAATAATTCCAGGAACTGGACTTAAGAGATCCAAAGTATGGAACCAAGGTTGCAGAGTGTCCCACCTCAGGAAGGAATGCTGAACAACTGATTTACAGCCTTGTTGTTGCCAGCCAGACCACCAGATGGCCCATGACTCAAGACAATCATCACAACCAGATACATTGACTTGCATACCCTACCCCCTCACATGCTTTGCCCAGCCCAGCCTGCATACCCTACCCTGATATCAATTCCTATGGTTCACCTAATAAAAAAATCTCAACTGGGGCTGGGTGCGGTGGCTCATGCCTGTAATCCCAGCACTTTGGGAGGCTGAGGCGGGCGGATGGCTTGAGCTCAGGAGTTTGAGACCAGCATGGGGAACATGGAGGAACCCCCATCTCTACTAAAAATACATAACTTAGCTGGGCATGGTGGCATGTGCCTGTAGCCCCAGCTACTTGGGAGGGTGAGGTGGGAGGATCACCTGGGTCCAGGAGGTAGAGGTTGCAGTGAGCCGTGATCATGCCACTGCACTCTAGCCTGGGCAACACAGAGCAAGACCCTGTGTCAATTAAAAAAAAAAAGAAGAAAAAATCCCAATGGGCTCTTTTCAGAGGGTCAGTCACGGATTTCTCTCTCTCTACCTTATGCCCGGGCATAAGCTCCAATGAAGCCTTGTCTGGGAAGGCTCTTTTGGCCTCATGTCAATTTCTATTGCACCGAGTACCCAAGAACCCATGGTCAGTAACAGCAAGGTCAAGGTGAGACAAATCTCCTAATCGCTGACAACTGGCAAAGTCTGCCTGTCCTGAAGACCTGAAGCTGAGGTACTCTACAAGTACAAGGAGCAGGTGTGAGTAGCTGGTCTGAAAAGTTATGACTCCAGGCCATAGTCTAGGAGTGACCAACTCCTTTTATCAGCTTACTTTCTTGTTTCACCTCTTACCCAAAAAGTAATCTGATTACTCGTTCTAATTAATCTATATGTCATGGGTGTTGTTCCAGAAAAGACAAGACCTTGGGGGTGAATGGACTAATGGCAAAGTGAGGTCACTGTTAGCAGACTCTCAATGGTTTGACGAAATTACACAGACCATCTGGCCCAGTGCTGCCTTTGGCGGGGAATTCACTGGTCTCTAGGTTCTGCCTGGGTGCCTCGGTCTTCCTGGAGTGTAGGGTGGACAGAACCATTCCCCAGGGTCCAAGAGAGAAGGGGTGGGCTCACAAATGCTCACTGCTGCTAAGGGGCCCAGCTGCTCCGGATCAATTATGTTTTAACAGCAGCTATGTCATTGGGGCTGGGCTGGAGGGAGGAATCAAAGTGAGGAAGGAGGGTGCTTCTAAGGTATTGGCAGACCAGTGTCTGGAGGGCCTGGGAGGGGCAACGTGCTCTAGGAGACAGAGCTGAGGGGCCTTTACTTTCCCAAGGATGGCAGGGTGGGCGGGTTTGGCTCATTCAAATGCAAAAGCCTTTCAGTATTCACTGCCACTCCTCCTAGCTCCAACAAAAGGCCTTTAGGTTCTCTTCACATCTTTCCATTCACTTGGGCTGTGGGGGTTATTGACACAGCCGGGGGAGCCCCTATAATCATACCTTGCTGAGATGCATACAAACCAACACACACCTCAAGCCTGACACCTTCCGAAGGTGGGCCTAAAGTCCTCCTGGTCCCAACCAGACACACGGAGGAGGCACAGGGAGGTGGAACAGAGGCCCCATACACAGGGGCAGGTTTGAATCAAATTAGAACAAAGAGTCCCTTAGCATCACGTCATAGCTAGTTAGCCCACAGCAAATGGGGGCATGAGGAGGCGAAGGTCCGATGGATCATGTCCGAGCCTGAGTTTTAGCTTCTCAGCTCCCCTGTGTGAGCCAGGCCTCAAAGCCAGGCTTTCCCTCCTAGGACCAAAGGGCTGGACTTGGCCCCCACCAGCTTAGTGGGGCCAGTGTGAGAAAGCACAGGACACACTCTAAACGTCAAAGACCTAAAGCAAGGAAGCCTCATCATTATTTTCTGCAAGGTTAGAGGAGACAAGGCACTTTTTTTTTTTGAGATGGAGTTTTGCTCTTGTTGCCCAGGCTGGGGTGCAATGGTGCGATCTTGGCTCACAGCAACCTCTGCCTCCCGGGTTCTAGAAATTCTCCTGCCTCAGCCTTCCGAGTAGCTGGGATTACAGGCATGTGCCACCACACCCAGCTAATTTTTTGTATTTTTAGTAGAGACAGGGTTTCTCCATGTTGGTCAGGCTGGTCTCGAACTCCCGACCTCAGGTGATCCGCCCGCCTCGACCTCCCAAAGTGCTGGGATTACAAGCATGAGCCACTGTGCCCAGCAAAAAAAAAAGCATTCATATGAATGAGAGAAACATGGAGAAGAAAAGAAATCCTCTCCTGACAGCACTCAGCAGTTAGAACTACGTCAAGCCTCAGCCTAACGGTCACATTTACCACCTTGGAAATTTCCGTTTTCACTGTCCGTTCTCATTCATGTGATGCTGGGGGTGGGGATGGACCCATCTGTGTGGGACTCAAGGTCCTGGTTCTAAGCAGACCCGCTCCTCAGAAGGCCTTCCGTGAAGCCTAAATGATGTTTGTCGTCTTCTCCTTCTTTTTCGATTTGTTTAATTTAAAATATTTAACCCGAGGCACAATGAAGTGTCTCATTTACAAGGTTCTCCTGGACCATTAGACTGGGACTCCACACTCATTATGCTGATGAACGCGCTACTTACTCATGCAAATTCCAGGAGCTGCAGACTCCGAGATGGGAGGTGCTCAAGGTACGATATCAAGGGCTGATTTAATTACACAGCCATTCAGTGGGCCAAGCACGGTAATTTTTAGCCAACTGTTCTAGTAAATATTACGGGAAACCCTTTTATAGAGTGCTAATTCTGGCTTAGTGTTTTCGCTAAGCTTTAGTTCTTATTCAAAACATGCACATGGGCCCCCAAAGATGCTACCACCAGGCCAGAAAATCACACAGATAAAGCATGAGCCGGTATGCCATCTTGCAGTCAATCATCCTTTTAAAAATGTGATAAACATCTGCATATCACTGTCATTTAGGTGGGGACAAACTAAGATCCAGTAACTTCCCTGTGTCTGTCCTTCCTCCGGTCCCCTCCCCCATGACTCTGAGTCCTGCAGACTAGCCCTCGGGCAGGTTTTGGGTCACCAAATGCCACTGCTAGCGGCAGTTTGACAAAACAACCACTGTAAACTCATTTCAGACGTTTGAAACAATACCCAATCACTGCATCCACCCTCGAGGAGCGCCCCAGAGGAAATGGCATCATTACTTTCATTTTACTCCGTTTGTGAACGACTAAAGGAAAACAACACGTCCTAGGACTCTCTGAAATGTTATCAAGTGACCCCTAAGAAATTAATCATCAGAAGCTAAAATAACCCTCTGCTGCACATAGACTGCCGTTTCTCTAAGTGGAGAAACAAATTTCACTTTCCATAGTTGGAACAGAAACTCTTATGCATCCCCGTTTCTTCAAAAAAAGTCTATAAATAACCTAGGATCAGCAAAATTATGCAAAACATCCTGCTAGAAGAAGAAATGTAAACTAAAACCACTTACAGAGAGACTCAGGCTGCCAACTTAATCTGATGCTACGACGACTGTAAACATGTTGTACTTTTGGAACCTGACGCGATCCACATTAGCACGGATGTCATTAAAAAAAAAAAAAAAAAAAAAAAAAAGAGAGAGACAGAAAGAAAAAGGAGGAAAAAAATCGCAACGACTAAACAACAACAAAAGCCCAGCCCCAAAACAGAGCAACGTGATTCGGTATTCTGCACGGTGCACAGCCCGACGGCTGACCAGCTGCAGTCAATACCAGCTATCCGTGCTTGCACACGCCAACTGTTTTGACTACAGGCACTTGTTAAACACAGAGTTTCAGGTCCTACCAGTTGGACACCAGAAGTTCATAGAACTGACCCAGTGCCAAGAACAACAAGCACAGAAAGCGAACTGGCTGCCTCGTGCGGGTGTTTTCGTTAACTGTTTATGCAAACCCCAAAGCAATTGGGTAACAATTAAGAATAAAAAAGAACTTAAATAACAAAAGCAAAAGATTACCACCTTGAAGGAAATGTAGATATTGGCAGCTGAAGGACAGACGTCATGCTACTTTATTGGTGGGGTGGGTGGGTAGTTTTCAGAGAGAACTGGTTGGGGGAGGGGGAGGTGTCACATGACACACTGCAGTTATTAGCAGAAGGAACTGGGTGCTTCCTCGAAGCATCTTTTAGAGATTGACTTAGATGTTGCAAATGTGGAGGCTTTACTGCACATCTGGGGGTGATGGCAGGAGCACTAGAATTTGTCAGTTGGTAAATCCCATAGAAAAAGAAAGGGACATGCTGGCTGAATCTTTCTTTCTTTTCTTTCTTTTTCCTCCTTCCTTCCCTCTTTCCCTCTTTCCCTCCCTCCCTCCCTCCCTCCTTTCCTTTCCTTCCTTCCTTCCTTCCTTCCTTCTTTTCTTAAGATGGAGTCTGGCTTTGTCACCCAGGCTGGAGTGCAATGGCGCTTTCTTGGCTCACTGCAACCTCTGCCTCCTGGGTTCAAGCGATTCTCCTGCCTCAGCCTCCTAAGTAGCTGGGATTACAGGCATGCACCACTACACATGGCTAATTTTTGTATTTTTAGTAGAGACGGGGGTTTCGCCATGTTGGCCAGGCTGGTCTCAAACTTCTGACCTCAAGCAATCCACCCGTCTCGGCCTCCCAAAGTGCTGGGATTATAGGCATGAGCCACCGCACCCAGCTCCTTCTTTTTTAGAGACCTTTTGCTCTGCTACCTAGGTTGAAGTGCAGGGGTGCCATCAGAGCTCACTGCACCCTTGAATTCCTGTGCTCAAGCGATCCTCCTGATTCAGCCTCCTAAGCAGCTGAACCACTGCACTTGGCTAATTTTTAAATATTTTGTAGACATGGAGTCTTCCCACCAGGCTGGTCTCAAACTCCTGGCCTCAAGCGATCCTCCTGCTTTGGCCTTCCAAAGCACTGGGATTACAAGCATGAGCCGTCATGCCCAGCAGAAACACTTCTTAAATTGCTTATTTTAACAGGCTTTTCCATTTTTCCCAGAGTGCATCAAGCAGTATCTCATTGTAGGACCAAGAGAATTAACCAAATAAAATTTTAGTTACCTGAGGAGTTCAGAAAACAATTCCAAGAGAACCTGTGTGTGGATGTAAGAGTGAGAAAATTTTTTTTGTTTTTGTTTTAAATAGAGACAAGGTTTCGCTCTTGCCCAGGCTGGAGTGCAGTAGTTCCATCATAGCTCACTGCAGCATGGAACTCCTGGGCTCAATGAATCCTTCTGCCTCAGCCTCCCAAATAGCTGGAACTATAGGTGTCTGCCACCATGCCTGGCTCATTTTTAAAGTTTTTGTAGAGACAGAATCCCACTATGTTGCCCAGGCTAGTCCTGAACTCCGGGCCTCAGGCAATCCTCCCGCCTGGGCCTCCAAAGTGCTGGGGTTACAGGCTTGAGCTAACGTGTCTGACCGAGTGAGAAATTTTAAATTGCTGGGTGGACTTAAATCTAATGCCCCATCCATCCATCCATCCATCCATCCATCCATCTAATTTGAAGAATACAATGTCACTCCCTTCCCACTCCACAGGTTTTGGGGAAAGTCATGAGTAAGTAGAAACAGGCTGTTTGGAAAAGCCACGGTGACTGTGGGCCAGCTTCACATTTGTTCTGGAGAGCAAAGGTTGCTCCTTTGGTTTTGGGGCCACCAGCGCCATGGTGGTGAACAGGAACCCACATGGTGGCTTTCTCTTTCCTCTCAAAGTAACCCACATTTTATTACCCACTATATATAGAAACTGTTTCACTGGGATCTGAAATGGAGCCACCCCGGAGTGAAATGCAGCAGTTGCCTGACACATCACAGGAGAAGAGCAAAGGCAACTTAGCACATCCAAGACCAAGGAAGGAGCAGTGGAGGAAGAAGTCTGAGGTGGGGAAAGGAGGAGGGTGGAAGGGATGTAGTAAGAGAAGTTTCAGGTCCTGAGGGAGAAATGAGCGTTTTTTTTTTTTTTTTTTTTTTAAGGCAGAGTCTCACTCTGTTGCCCGTGTTGGAGTGTGCAGTGGTGCCATCTTGGCTCACTGCAACCTCCGCCTCCTGGGTTCAGTGATTCTCCTGCCTCAGCCTCCCCAGTATCTGGGACTACAGGCGCGTGCCACTGCACCTGGCTAATTTTTGTATTTTTAGTAGAGATGGTTTCACCATGTTGGCCAGGCCAGTCTCCAACTCCTGACCTCAGGCGATCCACATGCCTTGGCCTCCCAAAGTGCTGGGAGTATAGGCGTGAGCCACCGCGCCTGGCTGAGAAGTGAGTCTTCAATCAGCCCTGTCCTCGGGGTCAGCAACCGTTAAAGTAGCCCCAGGATTTCTGTGGGTTAAAACCCCACAGTTTATGTTTCTTTCACGCACATTACATTATTTGATCCTGTGAGGTGGTAAGGGCAGCTATTATTACCGCCATTATAAAGGAGGGAAACGGGGCTCAGAGAAACCTGTGACTTTCCAAGTTACACACCCAGGAAAGCTTTCTGATGTCCAATCCTGGGTCTCAGCCTCATGGCTGGTAACGTATGCTGGTGTGCAGCTTCATTATTCACAAAGCAGCTTAAAAGGGGCAGACTTTATTATTCCCATTTTCACAGGCAAGTAAACTGGGATTTGGAGAGGCTACGTGATTTGGCCAGGGCCACACTGCAAACTACAAACAGCACTAAGTCTTCCAACTCCTGGCCCGGCCCTCCTTGCTTCCCTCTATGGCGCTTCCAGAGAAAATAATAAAACTAAAATGGCCAATGGAGTTGTTTGACTGTAAAAGCACAACCTCAGCCAGGCACGGTGGCTCACGCCCGTAATCCCAGCACTTTGGGAGGCCAAGGCGGTGGATCACCTGAGGTCAGGAGTTCGAGACCAGCCTGGCCAACATGCTGAAACCCGTCTCTGCTAAAAATACAAAAATTAGCCGGGCGTGGTGGCTGGTGCCTGTAGTCCCAGCTACTTGGGAGGCTGAGGCAGGAGAATTGCTTGAATCTGGGAAGCGGAGGTTGCAGTGAGCTGAGATCATTGCACTCTAGCCTGGGTGCAGAGCAAGACTCCCTCTTAAAATAAATAAACATTAAATAAAATAAAAGCACAACATCGCCCTCAATTTTCTCAACACTCCCTGTCTTCATGGCTTTTCTAGTGTTTCACGGTGAATGTGCCTAACACGGAAGGGTTTCTTTCCACAGTGTAGGGGGAGCTTTGGACATCTGCACTCCAGAGCTACTATTTCAATGGAAAACAATCGTCTTGATCCAGTTCGCACCCTGTCCTTTGATTTGATCAGTTCACCTAAATGCCAACCTCTGGTTCCTTACCGAATCCGTCTAAGAAGCAGTGAAGTGGAATGTCCCAGCAGGCCTGACAGCTGTACGTTATGAAGCTTGTATGTCCATGGTGCACCACTGCACATGTAGAGGGGATCTAGCTTAGCATATGGTTTGGTGGATCGCTTCTCTAACAGATGTTTCACAGTTAGGCCTTTGCTGAGTTCTTTGCAACAGGTCACTGAAGACATTGGACCAAATGTAGGTTTCCACTGTCATGTTCCCTTGTCCATGCCAACTGGACACACTCACAGCTGAATCTGGGCTGATATTACTATTAAGTGACACAGGCTAAGCAGGTTCACTGCAGGCGTTGGACATTTGCTCTGAGGGACAGGGTGGTGGGTTACTGCAGATGGCCAGCAGGTTTGCAGGTAGCGATGAATGGAGGTGTCTGTCAGGAAGTGAAGGTTCGGGGCCAGGATCAGAGATGTTGAATGTAGAATGCAGAGGGGAGCCTGTCAGGGGGTGATGGTTAGGAAGTTACAGAGCATTCTACCACCCCCTTATGAATCTGCCTGTCACACTTCTTTCTCCCTGATAGTACAACATAAGAAAACATACACCCAAAGGCCAGGGAAGTTGCGTGTCAAGGTGGACTTCACGTTGACTGTTATGAAGGTCATGAAGACTAATGAAATCTACATGCTCCTGTTGACTGGAAATGCTCTGCAGCTTGGTGGGAAGTATATGTAGTGCTTCCCACTGCTAGTGAATACTCACTCTCAAGGGGGTTTCTTTAGGTGGGTTTGGTAACCAGAGGACATTTGCATCCATGCTGACTGAAAGAATATGGTGCTAGGTGAATCAGAACAGTCTTGGCAGGGAAACTCGTGTGCTTGCAAGGTATAAAGTGAGGAGTATATTTCCATGTAACATGTGACTTCTCTGATCATAGAGCCCCACCCCACTCCCACTTTTTTGAAGCCAAAAAGGACACATGATTTGACAAGCATTGGCATATTAAGGAAAGACAGCGTAGGCTATTTAAAATCAGAACTTCTGAAAGTCCATGAGGCCTAGCTACCGAACTTGTCATATCAAATTAAAGTGCGCTAATAGGGAGATATGGAATATTAGCAGAAATCTGTTGTAGTTAGACTGCATGCTTAACAAAAGCAGTTCCACCACAGACCAGACAAACGCTGTTTTGCTGATGCAGATAGAGAAGGGAGTTTGGGAAATGCTGGAGGGCTCATTCCATGCAGCCCATTGAGGATAAAGCTGGGGCCCCCTGCCCATGCCCCGGATGTTTATACTCCTCCGAGTGAAGGAAGCCGTATCAGACTCCATATGTGGAGGAGGAAGCTGGGCAGGGACCAGCACGGTCTGAACATGTGGAAAGCTGGCCAAAAAGAGGATGGAGCCAACACAGGATGGCGCCTGAGCTTTTGGGAGATACAGAGGCAAGGAAAGCATGTTGGTAGCTGTGGCTGCTACTGGTTGCAGGCTTGGCTTCAATGCTTGGGTTCTAGTGCCTGACCTTGCCATGCAGACTTCCCAGTAGTGTCCGCACTCGACTCAACATGCCTCACTTATGCCCTGTTACCTGGATTCACAGGGGCTAAGCCAGTCTTGCCTGATCATACCAGCAACTAGATTTTGGCTTAATCCTTTGTGATGTGGCCCACAAACCAAGACGTTGTAACTGATGTCACAATGTCAGTTTTGCATTGATGGGACCACATATGCTAGATTTTTCTTTTTAAAAAATAAATTTTTTTTTTTTTTGAGACAGAGTCTCGCTCTGTCGCCCAGGACGGAGTGCTGTGGTGTGACCATTGCTCACTGCAGCCTTGACCTCCTGGGCTCAAGTGATCCTCCCACTTCAGCCTCTTGAGTAGCTGGAACCACAGGCATGCATAACCATGTCTGGCTAATTTTTATTATTTTTTTGTAGAGATGGAGTTTTGCCATGCTGCTCAGGCTGGTCTCCTGGGGTCAAGTGATCCGCCTGTCTTGGCCTCCCAAAGTGCTGAGATTACAGGCGTGAGCCACCGCGCTTGGCCATACACCAGATTTTGGGGGAGAGTGAGTATCAGTGTCAGCCAGCCTTAGCCTGTACTGCATTGCAGTTTGAAAGATGACTTTATGGTAAAAGTCTTAGATGTGGGTTGACTGGAATGCAGACCACTGGACTGAAGTTCCCTGAGAGCAGGTTCTGAGTCTCAGCCATCTTTGCAGGCTAGTGCCTAGCCAGAGCATAGAAACTTTGCTGTGTGTTTTAAATACATTTTTTGCATGAACAAAAGAAATATCTCTTAATCTGAATTACAAAGATATATGTATACCTTACTAGGCATATCTGGAAAGTGAATATCTTTATATTAAATATGCATCAAATTTGGTGTTTCTAAAAAGTTGTTTGTGGTTCAAGTTAGGGAGAAGGTAGAAAGGCTTTCCATTTAACATTTATAATGCCAAATCTTTAAAAAGATGTAGCCACATTGGAACAGGGCTCTTTCCAAAAGATCTTCATTCCACTGTACTTTTTTTTTGTTTCTTTTTTCTTTTTTCTTTTTGGGGTGGAGCCTTGCTCTGTCACCCAGGCTGGAGCACAGTTGTGCAATCTCGGCTCACTGTCATCTCTGCCTCTCAGGTTCAAGCGATTCTCCTTCCTCAGTCTCCCAAGTAGCTGGGATTACAGGCGCATGCCACCACGCCCAGCTAATTTTGTATTTTCAGTACAGACAGGATTTTGCCATGTTGGCCAGGCTGGTCTCAAACTCCTGACCTCAGGTGATCTGCCTGCCTCAGCCTCCCAAAGTGCTGGAATTACAGGCATGAGCCACCATGCCCGGCCATTTCACTGTATTTTGATTTCTTAAGTGGTATACTTTGAATGTTACTTGATCCTTTTTTGATAACTCCAAGTCACTGTTACAGGCATTAATTGCTATAAAATTATGACTTTAGAGCCTACGACTGCAGCTGTCAAACTTTTTGACCCTGATTTACCTTAAGAAATGAATTTTACAGTGCAACCTAGTATTACAGATATGTAGATGAGAGACAAGTTCCCAAAGATAATACTTATCTTCGCTATCTAAAAAGCACTGTGATCTCTTGTCTTCCGTTGTTTAAAATGTTGGTCAGGATTCACTAAACTGATTGCCCCATCATCATGGGTGGTGCCTATGGTTTGCAAACACTGAGAAAGAATGCAGGGCTTTCAGCTTCCCCGCTTTCTGGCTTTTGCCTGTATTTTCCTGCAGTCTGGTGTCACTTCTTTTTACTGTGAAGGCCTGCCCCCACAATCCTCCTTAGAGTTCTAATTTCCTGAACTTGGAAATCAGATCATCAAGCTTGCTGGTATTATGTATAAACTGAGAGTAAACTGTTTCTCAATGACAGCCTGAAGGTGCCCTGGACCATGGTGTGGAGCTGAGGAGCAGTGACTCAGAGCCCCTCCGAGCGCTGTGAGCTCCTGGCTGGGTTCCCACACAGCTTCACTCAATGGCAGAACTCATGATACTGAGATATTATGGAACGCACCACCTGTAAACACCTGCATGTGCACACAATGTTTTCTTTTGTGAAAGGAATATTCCAATGACTGGGGCTGGTGGGGCTAGAAAATGACAAGGGGGGGCTGGGTGCGGTAGCTCACGCCTGTAATTCCAACACTTTGGGAGGCCAAGGCGGGCAGATCACCTGAGGTCAGGAGTTCGAGACCAGCCTGGCCAATATGGTGAAACTCCGTCTCTACTAAAAATACAAAAATTAGCCAGGTGTGGTGGCGCACACCTGTTGTCCCAGCTACTTAGAAGGCTGAGGCAGGAGAATCGCTTGAACCTGGAGGCAGAGGTTGCAGTGAGCCGAGATTGCACCACTGCACTCTAGCCTGGGTGACAGGGCAAGACTCTGCCTCAAAAAAAAAAAAAAAAAAAAAAAAAAAAAAAAAAAAAAAAAAAAAAAAAAAAAAAAAAAGAGACAAGGTCTTCTGGCAGCAATGTTGCTCCATGAATGACCATATCTGAGCTCCTGTGTATGAGGAGGTTATTCCTAAAGTAATATACTGCCTCAGGCAGTTTGCAACGATGTGATACCTTGACTTTTCACCCTGAGCTGCCTTTGCTCTATTATTATTACTATTGAGACAGGGTCTGGCTGTATCACCCAGGCTGCAGTGTAGTGGTGCATCTTGGCTCACTGCAACCTCCACCTCCTGGGCTCAAGTGATCCTCCCACCCCAGCCTCCCCAGTAGCTGGGACTATAGGCGCACACTACCGCGCTTGCCTAACTTTTGCACTTTTTGTAGAGATGGGGTTTCACCATGTTGCACAGGCTGCTCTCGACCTCCTGAGTTCAAGTGATCTGCCTGCCTTCGCCTCCCAAAGTGCTGGGATTATAGGTGCGAGCCACCACGGCCGGCCCCGTGCCCTATTATTTATAGCTCCTCCTAGTGTACACTTTAACTGTCATGGATCTTTCCACTTAAATGCAAAAAAAGACAAACATTAATATATGAAATTTCAAAAGGTGTGTCAAGTTTGTGTGTGTGTAGATATCGTATATTGATTTCTAAAAATTACAGCAAAAGGGCTACATACTGTGCCCCTAAACAACCTAAATTACAAGCAATTAGGCACTGGTTAAGTAAATTATTGGCACATCCATTCAATGGAAGGCTGGAGATGCATAAAAATGATGATGCAGATCTATATTTACTAAAATGTATCCATGATAATTTTAGATGGAAAAAAAAAGCATGTTTCAAAGCAATGTCTGTAAGATTCCACTTTTATTTTAAAAATATAAAATATATGCATGTAGATACATATGTACAACACAGAGACAAACACATACACATAGAAAAAAGATTGGAAAGTTTTACATGGAAATAATTATTTTCTTATTTTACTTGTTTCGACTTTTCTGAAATATTGGCAGTTTTTGCAGTGCATTCCTTTTATAATAATAACAAAGGCAATTTTAACTTTGAAAAAAATAAAACTATATTATTATGTAAAACAGCACCTCTGTTTGGGGCACCACCCCTATTTGCACCCCATCCCATCCTCATGTCAAACTTTCAGAAGAGTTCTACTCATACAAAAAAGGGTAAGTTAAATGTTTACTAGATGATTCTTACATTAATGCATTTTATTTTTTTAGAGACAGGGTCTTGCTCTGTAACCCAGGCTGGAGTGCAGTGGTGTGATCACAGCTCATTGTAGCCTCAAACTCCTGGGCTCAAGTGATCCTCCTGCCTCAGCCTCCTGAATAGCTGGAACACAAACGTGAGCCACGGTGCCCAACTCATTAATTCATTTTAAAGCAAACCACTGGCTTATGGTTTTACTTTTAACAGTCATGTTCTCTTCCCTGATGGAATTATGGCGGTGGAAACTCTAGCAGACGTCTTGGCTAGTTACTTTCTTGGCAGAAGCAGGCTATGGGTCTCTCCAGCCTTGGAGAAGATAAGTTGAAAAGCTCACATGACCTATATTCTGATGCTACTTTTCCCAACCAGAGTCAATTCAAGTGTAAAACAATGTTAGTTTAAAGATGGAAATGATCCCTAACTCTTGCTAGTGTTTTTCTCTTTACAAAGTTCATTTGCATCCACAGCATAACTGGTATCTCATAGAAAACTGACTAGGGAGGGCGGTCGAGCAGAAGCATCACTCTCAGTTCACAGATGAGGAATCTAAGAGGGGCAACTTGCCCAAGGCCACCCTATGGGGACTGGTACAGACAGGATCCAAACCTAGTTTTCCTGGGTTTGTTCTTTTTATTCTGTGCCATTGCATTCTTTCTAGAAATAGAGAGATCATAATTTATCATCCCAACTAGACACCTTTGAAAGTAAAAGGGGGTGCTAAATGGATGGGCCCCAGTGCAAGAGGTATAAATTGTGACTCTCCCAGGCAAATCAGGACTTCTGGTCACTTTAGATATAACCCAGCCCCTTACACACACACAGACCCACAACACACACACACACACATGCACACAGAGCGAATCACACCTTTTAAATAGGAAAGAGAAATGCAACAGGGTAACAATGCCTATAAAGTGCTAGAGTATTAAAAAATAAAAATAAGTAAATAAAAAGTACTTGAGGCCTGGCGTGGTGGTGTGGTGGCTCACGCCTGTAATCCCAGCACTTTGAGAGACCAAGGCAGGCAGATCACCTGAGGTCGGGAGTTTAAGACCAGCCTGACCAACATGGAGAAACCCCATCTCTACTAAAAATACAAAAACATTAGCTGGGTGTGGTGGCGGGTGCCGGTAATCCCAGCTACTCAGGAGGCTGCAGAAGGGAGAATCGCTTGAACCCGGGAGGCAGAGGTTGCAGTGAGCTGAGATCGCGCCACTGCACTCCAGCCTGGGCAACAAGAGCAAAACTCTGTCTCAAAAAAAAAAAAAAAGAAAAAAAAAGTACTCAAGTATAACTTGTATTTTATTGTTTGTGGAAGTTAGTCTGAGCTTTACCTTTCCGGGTCATCAGCTCCCAGGTAGTAAGAAAACAAAGTCTAGATTGGGCAACTGGTATTAATCAAAGTGGGCCACATTCCAAATGTGGCCAGTTTAAGTTTTTCTGCTATCCATATTGATCCAACATTCTGAACACAAAAAATGGGTTTTATTGTTGAAACTTACGACTTACTATAATCACTGCTAGAAACAGGCTTTTTACTGGTGCAATTAACGGTATTCAAGATATGTGGCCTGGCCAAAACCTTGAGAGACACTCCCCACCCTTGTATAAACAGGTATTAGAATCCAGCCAGGCCTGTCCCTTCAGAGACGGTGCTCCAGGCTGCCCTGTGTCCAGCCACCAAATCTGGATGGTTTATGAGGGGATGATGCTGCTTTGGGAAAACAGTGTAACAGTGTCCCCTCTCTAGAGTGTTCTTGTAGTTGCCTGGGGCGAACCTTTGGTGTCAGGTGTGGTTGGAAAACCTCAAAGGAGAGAGGGCTGGGCCTTTGTCAAGCTTCCCAAACAAGCTGAATCAACTGTTTTGTTTCTACTTGTCCATAAACATTTGTTTGATAAATGCCTGCATCTGTGGCAGAATTCAGTCTCATACCCACATTCATTCATATGGTAGCAAGGTTGTGTGGGAGAAGCTGACTCTCACCATGTTGATCTTTCACAACTTTTACACTGGCAACTGTGTTCTACCAAAGAGAACCCAAGAGGCCGATGTGGCCAAACCACTTTAGGTTGGTCTATAACAAACATGCCACTCGGTGAATCTGAAATGGGCAGACTTCAGGAAGGGATCCCTTAATACATTTTCCTCATTACCAGATTTTGAGCCTCGGGAAAGCAGAGACGGGGTCTGTCGTGTTCACTACTCTAAGCCTCATGAAGTGCCTGCCCACAGGAAATGTGTAATTTACATTTGTCAAATGAATAAAATAAGAAAGAATTTTGTCATTTCTAGATCTGGTTTATTAACTGTAATCTGTGATTGTTCTTTATTCCACCAATGAGAACTGATCTGCACAGACCACAACCTATTGTTTGCCCTGATAAAGTTAGTGCTTCAAAAAGCAACAAATAACAGGCTAATAATAAAAACCACTGGGATGATACCGTTTAATTCACACAATAATGCAATGAGATTGGTATCATCACCCCCATGTTTGAATGAGGAAACCAATGTCCAGAGAGGCTTTATCTCTTTTTTTTTTTTTTTTTTTTTTTTTTAGACAGAGTCTCACTCTGTTGCCCAGGCTGGAGTGCAGTGGTATGATCTCGGCTCACTGCAACCTCCCGCCTCTTGGGTTCGAGTGATTCTTGTGCCTCAGCCTCCCAAGTAGCTGGGACTACGGGCATGTAACATCACACCTGGCTAATTTTTATATTTTTAGTAGAGATGGGGTTTTACCATGTGGGCCAGGCTGGTCTCAAACTCCTAACCTCAGGTGATCTGCCCACCTTGGCCTCCGAAAGTGCTGGTACAGTGGCATGAGCCAAGTTAGTAAAGCCAAGACGCACTCAGTTCTGTCAGACTCCAAACCCAAGCACGCTCTCCTGTGCTGTGCTACCCAGAATTAGCAGTAACCCAGTTTTGTAAAGATTATTTTTTATTTTAATTAAGTAATTAATTTAGAGACGGAGTTTTGCCCTGTCACCCAGGCTGGAGTGCGATGGTGTGATCTCGGATCACTGCAACCTCTGCCTCCTGGGTTTAAACAATTCTTCTGCCTCAGTCTCCCAAGTAGCTGGGATTTACAGGTGCATGCTTCCATGCCTGGCTCATTTTTGTATTTTAGTAGCGATGGGGTTTCACCATGTTGGCCAGGCTGGTCTCGAACTCCCAACCTCAGGTGAACCACCTGCCTTGGCTTCCCAAAGTGCTGGGATTACAGGTGTGAGCCACCATGCCCAGTCGAGTATTTTTTATTACTTTTACTCTACTCGCTTTCTGCTGCACTATTGAACACACATATTTTTGGCACTTCATCTCATTTTATCAAAAGCTTTTTTGGGGGGAAAACTAAATGGATGTTGGAATACATAAGCCTGCTTTCCAGTTCTTTTACTTTTAATTATTTTGATTGACATGTGGCCCTGAGGGATGTCTAATGGCCTCTCCTATCTTTGAGCTGCAGAAGAATCCATCCCCAGGAATCTGTTGCAGCTCTCCCTATCTCCAGGGCACCACTCTGACACCCTCCCCCCATGCACCCCTGCCACTTGCCACACTAGACAACTGAGAGCCTTTTGTTTCATGCCTCTGTGGCTTGGTGCACAGTGTTCTTTCTCTGGAATCCTGGTCCACTCGTTTGTTCTTCACCTTGGTTAACTCCTTGTTCTCCTTCAGGACCTAATTCAAACATTAGCACATTTGGGTTACCTAGGAGATTCCCATCCTGAACCTCTGCCAGGTGTCACCTGAAGCCCATTCTCTCTGCTCTCTGGACCCACTGAGTACACCTCCACCTTAGCACCTGGCACGTGGCTCCGTAGTAACAGATAGATTTGCCACCCTTCTTCGCATATAAAGAGCCCAAGTCAGGGACTTTTTCTTAGTACTGGTACATAGCAGGCACTCCAAGTGTGTTAGATAATGAACGAATAAATCAGGAAATAATTAGCCAATCCACAGTAAAGCAAGAGAGAAATGTAGGGATCAGTGGGCAGCAGTCTGCAGTGGTCTGAGGGCTAGCTAAACTTAATTATTTCTCTTAGCCACTGTGCTTATTTTTTAACCTTAAGAGCATTATAGTTTTTTGTTTTTTGTTTTTTTTTTTTGAGATGGAGTCTCGCCCTGTCGCCCAGGCTGGAGTGCAGTGGCACTACCTCAGCCCATTGCAACCTCTGCCTCCTGGGTTCAAGCGATTCCCCTGCCTCAGCCTCTGGAGTAGCTGGGATTACAGGCATGCATCACCATGCCCGGCTAATTGTTTTGTATTTTTAGTAGAGATGGGGTTTCACCATGTTGGCCAGGCTGGTCTTGGACTCCTGACTTCAAGTGATCCGCCTGCCTTGGCCTCCCACAGTGCTGGGATTACATAGTTGGTTTTTATGAGACAACAGACCATTTAATTCTGAGTGTTCTGCTCCTTTGCCTGTTACAGGAAAAATACCACCACCACCACCACCAAAAACAAAACAAGACAAAACAAACAAAAAAACAAACCCAAAACAACAAACCTCTGGAAAGATTTTCCGTTGTGGCCAGTTCTCCATCACTATGCCAGCCACCAGCATCCCCTCTGGGGACTGGGGTGATCTGATAGCGCCCAAGGACAGATTGCACCAGCAGTTCATAGAGCACTCGCCAACTAACTCTGTGGCTTCTAGGTCCCCGATGCAGACCAACAAATGACCTGAGCAGAGCTATAGCTCAATCCAACTGTGGGACTCCGGCCTAGTGAGAAACAATTCCCAGCATAGCCTGATCCCTTCAAAATGTAATTCTTTCTGATGACACTGTGTAGATAAAAATAATTTAGTGATTTCCTCCCACTAAACTCTTGGGCATCAACCAAAAAATCTGCAGTGTGGCTGCTCTGATGCTACTGTACGATGGTAAATAGTTAGGTTTTCTTTGTGCTTTTATCAGTGTTTATCAGCAGGAACACACCTGGCATTTTAAGAGGGTTAATTCTCCACTGGGTGGAATTGTTCCATGCAATGCACAGAATTTAGCATTTCTACTCCGATGGATGCCAGTTACCACAACAGCCCCCAAATGAACATTTTCCAAACATCTCTAGTAGTAAGAGCCATCACGAATACTGGGCTTCCTGGTGGAGTTAGATTTGATTAATTTTGCAGCATCTTAGAAGAAATGGAAGAGGCCACCCAACCCAGGGGGTGGGTTGAATTCTAAAGGGACGAGGCCCAGGGAGTTAGACAGCACACATGAAGCAATGAGCCAGTTGGACCAAGGATTATTTGTGGGAAGAAGTGGAGGTCCTGAGAGCAGAGAAGGTGCACTGGTTCCTTGAATGAAGGAGTCAACGAAGCGAGGAATATGGGCTCACGGAACCAAGAGATCTGATCTTGGGTAGAGGTCAAAATGGTACAAAAAAGATGAAGAATGAGTGGGGGATGGGGGAAGGCTGGGCTATGGGCTGAACCCTGGCTGCAGTCTGAGCCTCCTCCTCACAGCCTTTGGCATGCACGGCACACCAAAGAAGCCAAGAAAGTCATCGATTCTGGACAGCTCCAACAGCTTGAAGTTTCTAGTTAGGAACTAGCTCTCTTCTCTTGCTTGGCCTTAATAGAGCAACAACACAGCAACAACCCTATCACCACTGTGGTCACACTCTGCGAACATGACCCCCTGCAGAGAACTTCTGTGTTTCCCAAAGTGACCTGAAAGGGCATCTGCATCACAAAGTGGGAGAGGGTCTAAAACAAGTCAAGGAGAAAAATCCACTGAAGTGCTGAGTAGACAGGGCATGAGTACAGAAATCATTGCATCTCACTCTGATTTAATGGCTAGAAGCTCAACAGCTCTAACAGGAGAGCAATGGGCAAAGTTGCAGTGAAGCTACTTATTCCTTTGTCTCATCTTTCTCACTTATTTTAAATTTATTTTATCTTGTTCTGTTGTTTGCAACTTTATAAGTGGCCTTAAATCCTTTTGCAACAAAGATGGGTATAAATAAATAAAGCAAAGAAATAAAATACGTGGCTGCTGTTGTCAGCACTGCCAGACTGGGCGCGAAGTGTTTTATCTCTGATCTAAGCGTGAGGAGGTGCTCTGCTGAAGTGGGAAGGGAGGAAGGAGGAGGAGAAAACTCCACAGTGTCGTGGAGAACGGTTGACCGTGGACCCAGAGGCCTGGGTACTGTTCTGTGTCTGCATCTGCATCAAAGAGTCACACAGCCTCATGCGAGTTACTAGCTTCTTGGGCCTCAGCGTCCCTACCTTCAAAATGAAGGATTATATTAAATGATTTCAATGGTCCGCTTATTTCCAAGCACTGTGATTCTGTGAGGCACCCACATTTGGCTCTTGTTCCTCTTCCTCTCTTCCTTAATACAACAGCCTCTCCAAGTTGAGTGGGCCAGTAAGGGCTCCTTCTAAAGGAGTTTCTAGGGGTGAAGACAAATATAAGTCAGATGGGTCATCCAAAGAAATATTTTTGCCCCATTAAAATAAATTGGAGCACAACTTATTTGAGAATGTAGGAAATGAGGATTTCATTGGATAATTAACTGATCAATTTTCCCATTGTGAAATGGGTTAAAAATGTTGGCTTTTATCTCTATTCACTGATGAGGTGGTAAGTTCCTTCCTTTTAAATAAGTTCTGTTTTAGAAAGTAGTATCATCTGTTTGTACAATATCTAAGACTGCTGTACCATTCATTAGTAACAATCAAAAGAATATTATTAGCATATGCCCAAGAAATGGAAGGCATTGCTAATATTCTGGGACATTCTCCTTTTGCTTTCTATTTAAGAGTTTAGACTTGTTTTGGTGTACATAGTCTCACAAAACCATAGGCACTGTTCCTATTTGTATACAGAATGTCTTAGGACAAATGTTGCTTTTAGCAGACCTAATTCAGAACATCAGAGAGTAGTGCTCTAGAGCATTGGTTCTCAAACGTTAATGACTCCAGCCTCTTGTTAAAATGCAGATTCTTATTCTGTAAGTCAATGTATTTTAATCATGCCTTTTAGAAATTTTTCTATATTTCTGGCTGGGTGTGTTGGCTCATACCTGTAATCCGAGCACTTTGGGAGGCCGAGGTGGGTGGATCACCCGAGGTCAGGAGTTTGAGACCAGGCTGGCCAACATGGTGAAACCTCATCTCTACTAAAAATACAAAAAATTAGATGGGCGTGGTGGCAGGCGCCTGTAATCCCAGCTACTTGGGAGGCTGAGGCAGGAGAATCGCTTGAACCCAGGAAGTGGAGGTTGCAGTGAGCCGAGATAGTGCCATTGCACTCTAGCATGGGCAACAAGAGTGAAACTCTGTCTCAAAAAAAAAAAAAATTTTTTTTTTCTGTATTTCCAATGCTTTGACATTGTAGGACCTTGCTTACTCTGGGGAGACTGCTCTTCTCAGGGCCAGCCAATTCCTAGAGCTAGTAAAGGACTCACCTACAAGTACGAGTATATACGCAGACCAACCAACCCGAAGCCTACACCCCAACTACCTCTTTTGTCTGGCTCTTACAATCCAGACCACGAGACCCCTTCCCTAATCACCCCAGGGTTAGGTACCAGACAACTAAAGACAGCCTCTCTACCCTAGAGCCTACTGAGATTATTCAAACGAGCCAATCCTGAACTGGGTTACTCTGCCTAGCCAATTCTTTCCTGTGGAAACCACCAGAAAGGCTTGCCTACATTTTCTCTCATTCCCTGTGCCTCCTAAGCACCCCTGGTGCTTCCTCATGTGGCTCTGAGGTGTGGTGTGCCCCCTTCTCTTGGGAAGTGTGAAAAATGAACTATCATTTCAATGGCAGTCATCTCCTGATCTCCTGGTTTCCCACACCCGAATAATAATAAAGCTTGCCCTTTCCTTCCTTCCTTCCTTCCTTCCTTCCTTCCTTCCTTCCTTCCTTCCTTCCTTCCTTCCTTCCTTCCTTCCTTCCTTTTCCTTCCTTCCTTCCTTCTTTTTTTGATACAGAATCTCATTCTTTTGCACAGACTGGAGTGCAGTGATGCAATTATAGTTCACTGCAGCCTTCATCTTTTGGGATCAAGTGATCCTCCCACCTCAGCCTCCTGAGTAGCTGGAACTACAGGTGTATGTCACCACACCTGACTAATTTAAAAAAAAATTTTTTTTGTAGAGGCAGGGCTGGTCTTGAACTCCTGGACTCAAGTGATCCTTCTGCCTTGGCCTCCCAATGTATTGGGATTGCGGGCATGAGCCACTGTGCCTGGTCAAAGTTTACATCTTAAAACAACCAGGTATATTAGTCTGTTCTCACATTGCTATCAAGCACTACCTGAAACTGGGTAATTTATGAAGAAAAGAGGTTTAATGACTCACAGTTCCACAGGCTTAACAGGAAGCATGACTGGGAGGCCTCAGGAAACTTATAATCATGGTAGACGGTGAAAGGGAAGCAAGCACGTCTTACCATGGAGGAGGAGGAGAAAGAAACAGCAAAGAGGGAGGTGCCACACTTTTTTTTTTTTTTTTGAGATGGAGTCTCGCTCTGTCACTCAGGCTGGAGTGCAGTGGTGTGATCTTGACTCACTGCAAGCTCTGCCTCCCAGGTTCACACCATTCTCCTGCCTCAGCCTCCTGAGTAGCTGGGACTACAGGTACCCGCTACCACGCCTGGCTAATTTTTTTTGTATTTTTTTAGTAGAGATGTGGTTTCACTGTGTTAGCCAGGATAGTCTCTATCTCCTGACCTCGTGATCCACCTGCCTCAGCCTCCCAAAGTGCTGGGATTGCAGGCATGAGCCACTGCACCTGGCCAGTGCCACCCACTTTTAAACCATCAGATCTTGTGAGAACTCACTCACTATCACGAGAACAGTGTATTAGTCCATTTTCACGCTGCTGATAAAGACATACCCAAGACTGGGCAATTTATGAAAGAAAGAGGTTTAATGGTCTTACAGTTCCACATGGCTGAGAAGGCAAGGAGGAGCAAGTCATGTCTTACATGGATGGCAGCAGGCAAAGAGAGAGAATGAGAGCCAAGCAAAGGGAGAACCCATATAAAACCATCAGACCTCATGAGAATTTACTCACTATCACGAGAACAGCATGGGGGAAACTGCCCCCATGATTCAATTATCTCCACCTGGTCCTGCCCTTGACATGTGGGGATTATTACAATTCAAGGTGAGATTTGGGTGGGGACACAGAGCCAAACCATATCAAACAGCAAGGGGGAACCCATCCTCATGATCCAATCACCTCCCACTAGGCCTCTCCTCCAATTCAAGATGAGATTTGGATGGGGACAAAATCCAAACCATATCATCTGCCCCTGGCCCCTCCCAAATATCATGTCCTTCTCACATTGCAAAATACAATTATCCCTTCTCAACAGTTTCCCAGTCTTAACTCATTTCAGCCATTAACTCAAAAGTCCACAGTCCAAAAGTCTCATCTGAGATAAGGAAGTCCCTTCTACCTATGAGCCTGTAAAATCAGAAACAAGTTAGTTACTTCCAAGATACAATGGGGGTACAGGCATTGGGTAAATGTTCTTACTCTAAATGGGAGAAATTGGCCAAAACAAAGGGGCAAGAGGCCCCATACAAGTTTGAAACCCAGTAGGGCAGTCATTAAATCTTAAAGCTCCAAAATAATCCCCTTTGACTCCACATTTCACATCCAGGCAACAGTGACATAAGCAATGGGGTCCCAAGGCCTTGGGCAGCTCTGCCCTGGTGACTCTGCAGGGCACAACTCCTGCGGCTACTTTCATGGTGTTGAGTGCCTGTGGCACTTCCAGGCGCATGGTGCAAGATGTTGCTGGATCTACCATTCTAGGGTGGGGGGACAGTGGCCCTTTTCTCACAGCTCCACTAGGCAGTGCCCCAGAGCGGACTTTGTGTGGGGCTTCCAACCCCACATTTCCCCTCTGCACTGCCCCAGTAGAGGTTCTCCTTGAAGGCTCTGTCCCTGCAGCAGACTTCTGCCTGGACAATCAGACATCCAGGCATTTTCTGTACATCTTCTGAAATCTAGGTGGAGGTTCCCAAACCTCAACTCTTGCCTTCTGTGCAAATACAGGCCCAATGTCATGTGGAAGCTGCTAAGGTTTGGGGCTTGCACCCTTTGAAGCCACTGCCTGAGGTGTACCTTGGCCCCTTTTAGCTATGGCTGGAGCTGGAGTGGCTAGGATGCAGGGCACCATGTCACAAGGCTGCACAGGGCAGCTGGACCCTGAGCCTGGCCCACAAAACCATTTTTTCCTCCTAGAACTCTGGGCCTGTGATGGGAGGGGCTGCTGTGAAGGTCTCTGGAATGCCCTGGAGACATTTTGTCCATTGTCTTGGCTATTAACATTCGGCTCCTCTTTACTTATGCGAATTTCTGCAGCAGGCTTGAATTTTTCCCCAGAAAAAAGGGATTTTTCTTTTCTACCACATGGCTGGGCTGCAAATTTTCCAAACTTTTATACTCTGCTTCCCTTTTAAAAACAAGTTCCAGTTTCAGATAATCTCTTTGTTCAGCATATGAATATATACTTTTAGAAACAACCAGGTCACATCTTGAATGCTTTACTGCTTAGAAATTTCTTCTGCCAGATACCCTAAATAATCCCTCTCAAGTTCAAAATTCCACAGATCTCTAGGGCAGGGGGGAAATGCTGCCAGTCTCTTTGCTAAAGCATAGCAAGAGTCACCTTTGCTCCACTTCCCAAGAAGTTCCTCATTCCTGTCTGAGACCTCAGCCTGGACTTCATTGTCCACATCACTATCAGCATTTTGGTCAAAAACTATTCAACAAGTCTCTAGGAAGTTCCAGACTGTCCCACGTCTTCTTGTCTTCTTTTGAGCCCTCCAAACGGTTCCAACCTCTGCCTGTTATCCAGTTCTACATTTTCAGGTATCTTTACAGCAGTGTTTCACTCCTGGTAGCAATTTTCTGTGTTAGCCCATTCTCATACTGCTGTAAAGCACTACCTGAGACTGGGTAATTTATGAAGAAAAGAGGTTTAATTGACTCACTGTTCTGTGGGCTTAACAGGAAGCATGACTGGGAGGCCTCAGGAAATTTATAAACGTGGCAGAAGGCAAAGGGGAAGCAAGCATATCTTACGATGGCAGAGCAGGAGAGAGAGTGAAGGGGGAAGTGCTAGACACTTCTAAACCATCAGGTTGTGTGAGATCTCACTTGCTATCATGAGAATAACAAGGGGAAATTCACCCCCATGATCCAATCACCTCCTACCAAGCCCCTCCTCCAATTTGACATGAGATTTGGGTGAGGACACATATCCAAACCATGTCAGATGGGGCATGGCGATGATGATGCAGCTGATCAGAGAACCACACTTGGCGCAGCCAGGCTCTAAATTCCGATTCTGTTACAGAACAGGGTGCCACCATGGCTGGGCTCTGAGGGGAATGGCTGTATTATATGTGTCTGGCCTGTGCCAGAGCCCATGCGTTGCAGGAATAATGTGGGTAGAGTGGCCCAGGCTACTGCAGAGAGGGCCCTGAGGATAACTGTCAGGTTTCTGTCTTACTTTCCAAATGACGTGGGTTTGTGGAGCTTTACTAGATAGAAATTAAATAAAAAGCTGCAGGGAAAAGAAAGTAGGGCCTGAGGCCCTTAAACTATAGCAGGCACAGTGGCAATAAGGGTGACTCAAAGCCCAAAGGGGAAAGGTTAGGACTCTGCAGGTTGGCTGGCTCAGGGCTCCCTACCTGAACCATGTCAGACATGGGCCCTGGATGACACAAATGCACCCTCAAGAAACCCCAGTCAGGAGGCCTCAGAGAGCCTCTAGGGTAAGCCTTAAGATCCATGCAATTTACTGGTCCCCCACAGCAAGAAGCTACCCAGGTGCCCATTAGCCCTTCTGCCCAGAGGTACTTGAGGGCTCTGAGCCCTTCCTCTCTCTCAGACGACCCAGGGATTTGAGAACTGACCTAGACAGGGTCTCAAAACTTCTGACTGCAAGGCCACAGCACTTTCCTCCACTCCAGGACATCGTGGTTCCATATGTTGCTAATAAAAGCAAACCCTGATTAAGAACTATCCATTTGAAATACTTCACATGGCTTAGCTCATCTAATCCCCACAACTCTATATAGTACCTGCTCTTTAAATCCTTATTTTCAAGATGAGTAAGCAAGCCCAGAGAGGCTAAGTAGCTTGCCCAAGCCACCCACTAATTGGCAGGGTCAGAATTTCAATCCAAATGCTATACAACTGAACCTTCACTCTCGATTGCTGCCCCTGCAGGGCACACTAGGGCAGTGTTATTCCAGATGGAGCCCACAGCTCTGGATCGGAGGCATCAGTGCCTCCTGGCAGGAAATGCCCCACCCTCCCGACCGGCTGAATGGGAATCTCAGGGGTGGGTCCAGGAATCTGTGCTTTACAAGCTCCTTGGATGATTTTGCTATATGCTGACTATACCTATGCTAGAGGCATCCCTGAGGGAAGCTTATTTCCCAGGCCAGGCCAACAATAATAAGACCATATTACTATAGTAATATTATAATACATATTACAGTTTTGAGTCAGAAGTTTTGAGATCCTGTCCAGGTCAGCTCTTGAATCCCTGGGTCCCCTGAGGGACAGGGAGGTGCTCGGAGCTCTCATATACCTCTGGGCAGAAGAGCTAATGGGCGTCTGGATAGCTTCTTCTGTTTTTTTTTTTTTTTTTTTTTTTTGAGATGGAGTTTCGCTGTCACCCACGCTGGTTGTGGATTCAAGCAATTCTCGTGCCTCAGCCTTCCAAGTAGCTGGGATTATAGGTACCCACCACCAAACACAGCTAATTTTTGTATTTTTAGTAGAGACGGGGGTTTCCACCATGTTGGCCAGGCTGATCTTGAACTCTTGACCTCAGGTGATCTGCCTGTCTCGGCCCCCTGGATAGCTTCTTGCTGTGGGGGACCAGTAAATTGCATGAATCCTAAGGGTTACCCTAGAAGCCCTCTGAGACCTCCTGACTGGGGTTTCTTGAGGGTGTGTGTATGGTGTCGAGGACCAATGGGTGACACACAGGACAGGTCTTATTACAATAGTAGTAAGATCGTAAGTGTAACTTTAAGTATAGACTTCACTGCTTAGCATAAGCCCTGGGAGGCAGCTTGGTGTATCAGAAGGAGATCAGGTGTGGGTTCAAAACCAGGTACAGCAGAAGGTATCAGCTTGGAAACTTTGGGCAAAGAACTTAACTTCTCTGAGCCTCACCTTCCTCATCTGGAGAAGGGAAGTATACTATCTTACTCCCAGAGTTCATGTGAGCATCAGGTGAGATAACTAGGTAAAGTGCTGTGCTCCATATCTAGCACCCAGGAAAGACTCTGTAAATAGCAGCCCCGGTACCTCCTCAGAGCTTCCCTGACTTTTCCCATGAATTTTCTAAAATTCATGTCCTTTCCTAGCGTGCTTTACGATAGCACGAATCTTGAATTCCTTTAGTTGCCAAGTCAACGGAATAGCTTTCAAAAAGAATAAGGCAGCTACCCTCCTGGATAACTGGAGTAGTGTGCTATCTAAACAATGCCTAAAGGCATTTCTGTAGATAGTCACTTGGAGCACATGCTCAAATGTCATCAAACTGTGGGTAGGGGTGCTCACTCAGGCACCAAGAAAATTCACATTTAAGCAATGGTTTTGTTCTCATCTCTGTGACCCAACTATACCTGGTAAAACTGTGACTAGCAGCATGTCATTAAAAGTGTACCCCCACTGCATAACCCAGAGATGGAGAAAGGACAGTGATGGTGAAAAACTGGCTGTAAGCACAGACCAAATTTTGCAGTGACATTTCAGTCCTTTGAGTCAAACCAATCCTCCATTTCTGGGCATATGGATACCTCGGAGGAAGCAGTTCTTTACACTTGCTGTGACTGCAGCGTCCTAATTGGCACCAGCAGGCTTAAGGTATAGGCAGAGAAAAGGAACCCTTACCCTCCAAAAAAAGCCGGGGCAGGGGGAGGGGGATGGGAAAAGAAAAAAGAGATGGTGTTGGATAAGAAGAAGAGCTTCAGGGGCATTTATGTCATTACTACTTAAGTCATCTGAGGCCAAATCTGTCCTAAGCCGCTATTAGTCTGTTTTTCAATCTGGAGGAGAAGGTACAAGTAGAATTTAAGGGATTTTTTTCCAAAGATGAAAAAAAAAAGTCATGTTATATACTTCATTATATAAATTCATTATATACTTATTATATACTTAATTATATAAATGAAAATCCCACTGGAGATGTCAGTAGTTACTCTTCATATCTGTAATAAAACATTTCAATAAAAGGGTGCAGGTGGCAAAATAAAACCTGAGCAGACCTCATCTTCTTATTCTTCCCTCAGCGTTTGGAGACCTCTGCAAAGACAATTTTATATGCGGGCCCAGTTGTTTTCTGATTCTTTTAGATCCTGGCCCAGAAAAACCAAACCAAACCAAACCAAACCAAACCAAAGGGATTTCTCTTGTACCTTAACTCTGGCCCTGTGGTTCTCTGTTTTTTAAATTTACAAAAAGGTCCAGGTGTGGTAGCTTATGCTCATAATCCCAGCACTTTGGGAGACCTAGGTGGGCAGATCGCCTGAGTCCAGGAATTCGAGACCAGCCTGGGCAACATGGCAAAAACCCATCTCTGCAAAAGAAAAAATAAATAAATAAATAAAAAAATAAGCCAGGTGTGGTGGCATGCACCTGCAGCCCCAGCTACTTGGAAGGGGGAGGCAGGAGGATCAGTTGAGCCCAGGAAGTTAAGGTTGCAGTGAACCATGATAGCACCATGGCACTCCAGCTTGGATAACAAAGCAAGATCCTGCCTCAAAAAAACAAACAAAAAAATGAAAGAAAATTAAAAAAATCTAATTATTAAAATAAGTATATGATAAAAATTTTAGAAAATTCAGATATGAATGAGGAAGAAACTAAAAATGATCTACAGTCACCATACCATTTCAGTTAAAAATACACAGATATGTACATAATTTTTAAGAAGTGATCATACTAAGCATTGTTTTAAATGTTGTTTCCCCCCACGTTTCACATTATAAACATTTTTTCATGTTATAATTTATTTTTTACTTTTTTTTGAGGAGGAGTCTCGCTCTGTTGCCCAGGCTGGAGTGCAGTGGCGTGATCTTGGCTGACTGCAACCTCCGCCTCCTGAGTTCAACTGATTCTCCTGCCTTAGCCTCCTGAGTAGGTGGGATTATAGGCACGTGCCACCATGCCCGGCTAATTTTTGTACTTTTAGTAGAGACTGGGTTTCGCCATGTTAGTCAGGCTGGTCTCGAACTCCCGACCTTGTGATCCGCCCACCTCAGCCTCTCAAAAAGATGGGATTACAGGCGTGAGCCACTGTACTGGGCCTATTTTTTAAAAAGATAATTTTAGAGGCTACTCTGTAGCCTGTATTGTTCGTTATTCATATTGGTTGCAATTGTTTGCTATTATGGATAATTCTGGAGTGGATATCCCTTAAAGACATGCTTGTACACAATTTGATTTATTTACTTTATATAAATTCTGAGAAGTAGAAATTTTGGTTCCAGGTCCTTGATACATCTAGTCAAATGCCCAACATGAAGGGAACCCCAATTTACATATCCAGCAGCTTGACGGAAAGTCTGCTTTGCTTTTTCCTCATGACCACTGGGTATTATCAGTAATTTCTAAACACCTGCATTTTCATAAGTGAAAAACACTCTCTGATTCTTTTAACTTTTGTCTTGACTACCAGTGAGGTTGAACATTTTTCAGGTAAAAATGTTTCACCCGAAATTCAATGTTTTCCCTTGAATTTCCTCCCTTGTGAACTGCCTGTTCCTACCCATTCTGTAATTAGTATATTTTTTTCTCATTAATCGATAAGAATTTTTATAATAGCAAGAATATTAATATTTTTAAATTAGAAGTTGAAAACTGTAACTGTTTCTTAAGACAACTATGAAATAGTTAATATCATCAAAAGCAATAAAACGTTCTTTTGGTAAGGCAGAGGAAATGGAAGGGGCAGTGAAGGGTAAATTAGATAAAATAATTCTGTGTCAAAACCTCTCCTTTTAAAACAACAGCAACAATAAGAAAACACCAGCCATACAAATAAAGATAGAGTGGCATCTTGGATCGAGTCCTGTAGCTATGCTAGGTAGCCCCACACCTTCCCGGTTAATCAGCTATAGGATACCTGAGTGGAAAAGAAAGCGCATGTAGGCACTGTCCAACCCCAGCGGCCACAGGGAGGGCAGGGTATTTTGCAGAATTGGAGCCAGCAAGTAAGCAGTCCGAATTCCGAGTTCCTGGGTGCCACTTTGAATGAGCTGAGTGATCACTGAAAAACAATATAAATGGGATCCACTTCCACCTTCAGGATGGGCAGGATTAAGGCATATTTAAGGAAGCTACAACACAGCTGTTTGCTCTACTCACTGTTCCAAAGAGGCAGGGTCACATCTACCTTTTGGTGTGTGTGCCTGGAGGCTCCTGGGAGAGGCGAACACAGATAACCCTGAAACCTCCCAGGCAGGGAACCACCTCTTCACACACAGTTTGCACCTCTGCAGCTGACGGTAAGAGCAAAAAATGTGACCAGCCAGGTTGGGAGGGTAGAGGGTGATGACTGACAGAGGCATGGAACCACCTTCGGCTTGGGGCCAACCCAGGTTCCTAATCACAGGTCAGGTATTCAGGTCAGATGTCTACCATTCACACGGGCTCTTTGTCTGCCAAGGCCTGAGTCCAGGCTATGATTGTTCAAAAATAGAACAGGAAGTTCAGAACAAAACAGAAGCCAAGAGAAGGTTACAGCATGGGAGGGCAGGCTTGGGAGAGAGGATTTATCTTGTGGGGAGGGCAGTTTAGGAGAGAAGCACCTGCTCCAGGCACATCACAAACAGGTGATGAACAGCAGCCGGGAAGCAAGGGGACTGTTGTGTTTCCATGTGACATCCTGATTCCAGGATGAGCAAGCCTAGGAAACAGACAAGTTTACAGTGGCCACCAATCTCACAGACTGTACCAGTTAAAACGGAATGATTCTTCTGTCCTTTTGTGAGCAGGAGCTGAAGAACAGATAAGTGAAGGGAAGCAAAGGAAAGAGAAAGAGGCATGGATGGGTGAGGGAAGCATTTGTGATCTTGGCCCACTCAGTGTCCATGCCCCTTCTTCTCTTCCTCCAGTAAGAGCACCTTGATTTTCCTCTGGGGAGCACCCTTCACCACACTCAGTCTGGGAGGCTCCCACAGAGTAGACCCCACCCCACAGGGTCTAGTTCAAGGACCTTCATGAAGTCCTCTCAAGGGGATGTGGGTAGCTGATAAAATCATTATCCCAGATATTTGTGTAAGGCCTTATAGTGTAAGAGTTTCCTTATAGAAACTTCCTACTTGGGGCTTCGGGTCTTTCTGGCTTCCTAAACTCATGTATAACCTTGTGTCTTGGTTCACCGGGTTGAGATTCCCTAGCCCCTGCTGTGCTAACTGTAGCCCAGGCACATATCCCAGAGCTTCCTCATAACTGCAGCAGGAGCCAGCGCAGAGAATGAGGTCAGGGCTCTTGGCCTTCTCAGAGAGGAGGACTAAGCCTAGGAATGATTAGATTATGCTTTGGGGAAATCTGATGCCTATTCAAATAGGGGGTGTACCTGGAGCCCACAGTGGAGATGGGAAGGGTTAGGATTTGGCAGCTCCATAAACAGAAGACAGATAAAAACCCACCACTTACAGAAAAAGCAGGGGCAAAAGGAGTGAGCGTTCCTTTTGGAGTAGATTTCTGCTTTTCAGCAAGTGCAGGGAACAGAAAGATCCAGCTGTGAAGGGGACAGCGAAGAGTGCATTTAAAGGTTGAACTGCCAGGGCCTAGGAAAGAGGCCTGTCTTCAGCCATGACCCCTTTGGATTCTTCCAAAACCCAGGTGACGATATAATTCTTTAAATGTCTCTGGCCCCTTTAACTACCAAAGCCCAATAACATGTCAATAAGAAGCTTGGTGGCATAGTCTTGGATCTGGAGCCTGGAGTGTGCTTCCTGTTCCTTTAAATAGTCTGAATACCATGTAAGAAGCCTGAAATCTTGATCTTGGTATAGCCCTTGGGTCAGTTACCTCTCTGGACAGCTATCCCTGGTGCAGGTGGTTAATTCTTTCATATCTGCAGAGTGCAGACTTGAACAGACATAACACTGCCTCTTGCCTGGGTTAGTAACCTAGGTACCGTTCATTCATTCATTTGGAGTCAGGGTCTGTTCCTCAGACTGGGGTGCAGTGTTGTGATCACAACTCACTGCAAACTCTGCCTCCCAAACTCAAGTGATCCTCCCACCTCAGCCTCCTGAGTAGTTGAGACTACAGGCATGTGCCACCATGCCCGGATAATTAAAAAAAAAAAATTATTGTAGAGATGAGGTCTCATTACATTGCCCAGGCTGGCTTTATTATTTTTGGTAGAGACAGGGTCTCAATATGTTGCCCAGGCTGGTCTTGAACTCCTAGGCTCAGTGATCCTCCTGCCTCAGCCTCCCAAAGTGCTGGGATTACAGGCATGAGCCACTGCGCCTGGCTCCTTCTCTACCTCAGAGGAATTGGTGGTGTCTTCTGGGCATCCACTGGAAAATTCCAGGGCACTCTACCTGTCCGGCAGAGCTGAGCACACCTCGGGATGTGCTCCCAGGGGAAGCTCTGCCTCCCTCCACTCAGGCCAAGCTACTTGCTGGACTTCCTGCCTGTGGCCTCTTCATTCTCTCCAGACCTTGGGCTGTAGGAAGTTTCCCTCAGCACCACACATGGCTTCCCTGCCCTGCCTCTAACCCCACACAAATTCTAGCCAGGAGACCCTGCACAACAGGCTGAGCAGCAACCACCACGTCTTCCCAACACCAAATGTCACTGCCGGCTGCGAAGTGGCCGGACTGGAACTCGGGATCCCCGACTGGACTCCCAGGGCTAGGGCTGGGGATCTGCCCCGCACCTCTCTCAGCTGGCACAGGAGAGAGGTCACATAAGAGAGAGCTTCAGGGTGACAGGGCACAGAAGTCACCCAAATCTCTGACTCTATTCATGGCCATCATGGCTTCCAGCTTCCCTTGAGGGAGGCAGAAAAAGAGGAGAAACTGAAGGCCTGACTCAAAAAATAAAGGGTTGGGTGGGAGACAACGGGGTGCCAAGCGGAGCTGCTGGAAGGGTTCCTGGGCCACTCGGCATAGCGGCCTTGGAGCAGCTCATCACTAATCACGGTGCTCGGAGGCTCCGAGCAGTCTGCGCGGGCCAGCTGGGGCAGCTCTGCTGTACCTGCATCCCGCTCTTACAGATGCTCACAGCCATGCCTGAGGCTGTGCCACGTGGGGAGTGGTCTCCTCCCAGGGCACGGGTCGGGGACAAGGGGACAGTACGAGGCTTGCACAACTAGGGTGTCATTCCTTTGTGATCTCGTTTGGTAAAAATCGTGAACGCCCTAGACCTGAGAGGAGGACCATCCCAGATGAAAGCTTGGAAGAATTCCCAGGGGCTGGTGGCAGCCTCGGCCTGGCTGCTCTGCCCAGGGACATGGCCCACAGGACTCTGCTTTCCCTGCTGCAGGCCCCTCAGCTGGAGACACCATGGCCAGCGGAGGCCTCCTGTGGCTGCTTCTCTCAGACCAAACTCTTTGAGAAACTTTTGACATGAATGAGAATAGGGTAGCCTAACTGAAATACAATGGGGTCTTCCTCCTAAATTCCCACCTCTAAGCCTCGTTTTCTATTGGGAGGGACTAGTGCACTCTTTTTAAGAGGGGTGTGTGTGAGTGAGTGTGTATATGCACACACATAGGTTAACAGTGTGGTTCTAATTTAGTTGCATGTCCCAACTGCATTTTTACCGGTAGTGGTAACTTTACTTCATCACATAACCTGCTCTTCACAGTGGCTTCAAAATGCATTGTAACTCATCACTGGTACTACCATGCCCTCGGGCATCATGAAGACAGGCTGAGGGCAGGGCTGGGACTATGTGTGTGCACATGCACGCATGTGCCTGCCTGTGTGTGCCCTCACAGTTAAAGTTGGGTCCATATTAAGAAGATACAGAGGCCGGCCACAGTGGCTCACGCCTGTAATTCCAGCACTTTGGGAGGCCAAGGCAGGCAGATCACCTGAGGTCAGGAGTTCGAGACCAGCCTGACCAATATGATGAAACTCCGTCTCTACTAAAAATACAAAAATTAGCTGGGCGTGGTAGTATAGGCCTGTAGTCCCAGCTACTCAAAAGGCTGAGGCATGAGGATTGCTTGAATCGGGAGGCGGAGGTTGCAGTGAGCCAAGATTGTGCCACTGCACTCCAGCCTGGGCAACAGAGTGAGACTGCCTTAAAAAAAAAAAAAAAAAAAAAAAAAGGCTAGGCTGTGGCTTACGTCTGTAATCCCAGCACTTTGGGAGGCTGAGGTGGGCGGATCGCCTGAGGTCAGGAGTTTGAGACGAGTCTGGCCAACATGGTGAAACCCCATCTCTACTAAAAAAAACCAAAAAATTAGCCGGGGGTGGTGGCATGTGCCTGTAATCCCCACTACTCGGGAGGCTGAGGCAGGGGAATTGATTGAACCAGGGAAGTGGAGGTTGCAGTGAGCCGAGATCGCACCACTGCACTCCAGCCTGGGCAACAGAGTCAGACTCCGGCTCAAAAAAATAAAATAAAATAAAATAATATACAAGCCAGGTGTAGTGGTGTGCACCTATAATTCCAGCAACTTGGGAGGCCGAGGAGGGAGGATTGCTTGGAGTCAAGAGTTTAAGACCAGCCTGGGCAACATGGCAAGACCCTATCTGTTTAAAAACATGTACAGCACCACTTCCAGTTTTTAGGGAGTGTGGTTCTGGGTCTCGATGCCCTCACTCTTTGGACGCATGACGTGGGGTGTACCATTTAATACTGAGGTCTTTGCAAAGCAGAGGGGCTAAGAGGGCTCGGGGTTATACACGCCTGGGTTTGAATCCTGATTCTGCCACTTTCTAGCTGTCAGTCTTTGGTTAAGTTCCTTTTCTCTGTATGCCTCACTTTCCTCATCTACAAATTGGAAATATTGAGAGTTCCTATTGCGAAGCATTGCTGTGATGACTAAATATGTGAATACATATCAAGCGCTTAGAAAACTTCCTGGCACACAGTATGTATTCAATAAATATTTGGTATTTATATTATTCAACAGATAGCAGCTGTTATTATTATAAATAAAAAAGGGTGGGAAGTTGGACTGAATCACACTTAGGTCTTTTGCAGCTCTAAAATCCCACAGTTTTATGATGTTATGGAAGACTCAACAGATCCTGAATGGATCCTTTAAAAAACACACCAGCCAAAGGGAGAGAGACCACAGAGAATTTAAGATGAGGCTGCCCACCCTGCTCCTGGCCCCTGTATGTGCACTTTGTGTCAAAGCCCATGTGTTTCAGGTTGGCACACACCAAGACAGCGCCACAGTCCTGCAGCCTCTTCCTTTGTGAAGGCAGCAGAGCGAGGTCAAAACCCTTTTTGTTTTGCCTGTTTGTGGATTCTAGCTCCACCTCCCAAGCTGCTGCTCCATTATGCTGGGCTGTTTAGCTGGGCCGCTAGGGTCAGGGCTAACAGGCTTCAAGTGTCCACGCGGCTGCTGAGACACTCTACTGGTACTTGACTTTGCTGCAAAGTAGGGAGGAAAAGGAGAAGTGATGCTCGCTGAAAAGGCTGGAGTTTAGAATTGAAAGACACTGCCCGATGTAGGACTAAAATCTTTCTTCGATGGGAAGAGGATATTTGGGTTTAAAGTCTCCTGTTTCAAGAGGACCAAAAGATGAGGTGTATTACTTTCCTAGGACTGTTGTAACAAAGTACCACAATTTGGGGGGCTTACAACAACAGAACTTTAGTTTTCGTCGTTCAGGAGGCCAGAGTCTGAAATCACAGTGTTGGCAGGATTGGTTCCTTCCGGGAGCTCTGAGAGAGAGCCTCTTGGAATTATTTCCTACCTGGCTGGAAGTTGGATGGATGTGTGAAAGCTGATAATTCGCTGTGCTGCTGTTTAATCAGAAATGGAAATTAGGGCCGGGTGCAGTGGTTCATGACTGTAATCCTAGCACTTTGGGAGGCCAAGGCAGGCGGATCACTTGAGGTCAGGAGTTCGAGACCAGCCTGGCCCACATGGCAAAACCCCATCTCTCCTAAAAATACAAAAAATAGCTGGGTGTGGTGGTGCATGCCTGTAATCCCAGCTACTCGGGAGGCTGGAACACGAGAATCACTTGATCCCAAGAAGTGGAGGCTGCAGTAAGCTGAGATCATGCCACTGCACTCCAGCCTGGATGACAGAGCAAGACTAAGAAAGAAAGAAAGAAAGAAAGAGAAGGAAAGAAATGGAGGCCGGCTGTGGTGGCTCATGCCTGTAATCCCAGCACTATGGGAGGCCAAGGCGGTGGATCACCTGAGGTCTGCCTCTCTCCTCACTTCCGTTGTCACCAGTGATCTTTGCTGTTCTTGGGTTTGTGGCTGCATCACTCTCAATCTTTGACTTGGTCTTCACATGGCCTTTTCCCCTGTGTGTCTCTGGTTCTAAACCTTCTTTTATTCTCTTTTTTCCATTTGTTTTTGTGTTTTTGTTTTTTGGACATAAGATCTTGCTCTGTCGCCCATGCTGGAGTGCAGTGGTGCAATCATAGCTCACTGCAGCCTCAAACTCCTGAGCTCAGGGGATCCTCCCACCCTAACCTCCAGAGTAGCTGGGATTATAAGGCACGTATCACTATGCCTGGCTGATTTCTTTTATTGGTGCCCTATAAAGATTGGTGCTACCTGAATTCAGTACAACTTCATGTTTACTTAATTACATATGCAGACCCTATTTACAAATAAAGTCACATCCACAGGTAGTGAGTGGGTAGAATTTGAGCCTATCTTTTTGGGAAGACACAATTTAACCCAATGTGACCTTGTTAACAGGGCAAACAAGGTCCAGAATACAAAGCTAAAGAGAGAAGAAAGAGAGAGTTTACTGTCTGGTAAAATGAGAGAAATCACCTCTGTTATGAGACAAGCTATAAAACAAAAATACGTGGAAGCAACCAGATCCCTTCCATCTTTGCACTCCCCAGTCTGGAGCCATTTGTGACAAATTACAGGACTATTGGGAGAATAAACCATTAATGATCGATGTTCCAAGAAAAGCTGCCTCACAAACCTTTAGAAAAATCTATTTGAATCCTTCTTCACTTCCTCCTGAGATGGTATAGTCTACAACATTCCCCAGTGCATGGATTGGCAGGTAGAGCTCTCTCTGTAAGGAATCTGCTCTCCAAATGGGAAGCACAAACATTGTGAGCAACTTTAATTTCCATTTCCTTTTTTATTTTGAGATGGAGTCTCACTCTGTCATCCAGGCTAGAGTGCAGCGGCGCCATCTTGGCTCACTGCAACCTCCCCCTCCCAGGTTCAAGTGATTCTTGTGTTTCAGCCTCTAGAGTCGCTGGGATGACAGGCATTCACCACCACGCCCAGCTAATTTTTGTAATTTTAGTAGAGATGGGGTTTCACCAGGTTGGCCAGGCTGGTCTTGAACTCCTGACCTCAGGTGATCCACCCACCTTGGCCTCCATAGTGCTGGGATTACAGGCGTGAGCCACCATGCCTGGCCTCCATTTCTTCTTCTTCTTTTTTTTTTTTTTGAGACAGAATCTCACTCTGTCGTCCAGGCTGGAGTGCAATGGCATGATCTTGAGTAGCCGGGATTACAGGCATGCACCACTACACCCATCTAATTTTTGTATTTTTAGTAGAGATGGGGTTTTGCCACGTTGGCCAGGCTGGTCTCGAACTCCTGACCTCAAGTGATCCACCTGCCTTGGCCTCCCAAAGTGCTAGGATTACAGGCGTGAAACACTGTGCCCGGTTCTAATTTCCATTTCTGATTAAACAGCAGCACAGTGAATTATCAGCTTTCACACATCCATTCAAACTTCCAACTATGTAGGAAATAATTCCAAGAGCACAAAGAAAGTTCTAGGAGCATACCTCTGGCCTGTGGCAGGACAGAATCCACTGTTCATCTTATTTTAGGGTGCTTAACGTATACCCCATCCCTCAGACAGCACAGAAGGTCCCTCGCATGTCCCTTAGTGTGAACAAACCAAGGCTGAGCAGAGAGTCTGAGGTGATGGCTGGCAGAGCCAGGTGTGGGCAAACTCAGGAAAGCAGCACTGTTACCTTCCCCTCTGTCTCCTTAGTGTTGGGCTTCATGCTTGGCACCCAACACACACTCAACCAAATGGCAAATGACCGGTGAGAAATACAGCGTTGACCTCTGCAGATGCATTTTGGGAGTGTCCAGTATGGCAAGGGGCATCCTAGTCCAGCCCTTAGGAGATGATCAATCACGTCTGCCCAGTGAATGAACTCATGAGCTTCCTATTCATCAGGAGCACATGAGAGACCAGGAAGGATTCTGCCTTGTGTCTGCCATCTTGGTCCTCCTGTGCTGCAGCATCTCAGGCTCCTATCAAGCAAATAAGGAGTTCCTGCAGCTTCATACAATTGTGGCAGCATCTACTTTAGCATCACTGGCTGAAAGCTGGGTAGACCATTATAGACACTACCCCTCTTCTATTAATTTAACAATTAACATTTAAAAAGCACTGGAAATCATCACAGCATGAGGTTCTTTTAAATAACAGACTAAGTCTTACCCCCGTATTCACTATTCTCTAGAAATAAACATTAAGACAAATTAAAAACTAGCAATCTGATTCTCTTCTCTGTCCCACGCAGTCACATAATACAGAAAAAGGTTTTTTTCCCAGGGTGAGTATACCAATGGGCAATTTGACAGTAGTTGTTAAAACTGAAATGTGTATATGACCCAGTCATTCCTGAATAAACACTATGCACAAGAGTGTTCACTAGAGCACTGCCAATATTAGTAGGGGGGAAAATGTAACCAACGTGTTCATTCTATGGAATATTACTCACAAAGCAGACAGTCATGCACAAGCTTGAAAGATACCTAAGTTGAATGGTTTAGAGAACAACAGAGTTGCAAAAGTTATATATGGTACTGTTTATGTTGAAAAACACACAGCAGGCCGGGCATGGTGGCTCATGCCTGTAATCCCAGCATTTGGGAGGCCAAGGCGCGTGGATCACCTGAGGTCAGGAGTTCGAGACCAGCCTGGCCAACATGGTGAAAACCCATCTCTACTAAAAATACAAAAATTAGCTGGGCTTGGTGGCACATGCCTGTAATCCCAGCTACTTGGGAGGCTGAGGCATGAGAATTGCTTGAACCCTGGAGGTGGAGGTTGCAGTGAGCCGATATAGTGCCATTGCACTCCAGCCTGGGCGACAAGAGTGAAACATCATCTCGAAAAAAAAAAAAAAAGAAAAAAGAAAAGAAAAACATACAGCAATACTAGATATTTTCCATAGGTGTGTGTATATATACATATATACATGCAATATTATATATATGAATATAAATGCAAGAAAAATGTTTTCCATATATATATATTCAAAAAAAAGGTTTGGACAGACATATCCCAGACTAACATCAGTATGTATGTTTGGGGTAGGGACTGGGCTTGGAGCAGTATTAAGGAGGACTTTAACTTACAATAATGTATTACCTGTGTAATGTAAAAATTATTTTTAAAAACCCAAGAACAGGCCGGGCGCGGTGGCTCAAGCCTGTAATCCCAGCACTTTGGGAGGCCGAGACGGGCGGATCACGAGGTCAGGAGATCGAGACCATCCTGGCTAACACGGTGAAACCCCGTCTCTACTAAAAAATACAAAAAACTAGCCGGGCGCGGTGGCGGGCGCCTGTAGTCCCAGCTACTCGGGAGGCTGAGGCAGGAGAATGGTCTAAACCCGGGAGGCGGAGCTTGCAGTGAGCTGAGATCCGGCCACTGCACCCCAGCCTGGGCGACAGAGCAAGACTCTGTCTCAAAAAAAAAAAAAAAAAAAAAAAAAAAAAAAAAAAAAAAAAAAACCCAAGAACAATTTTTAAAAGTATGACTGTACTACTTTGCTTCTCATGGTAGTTGTTGTTTGTGAATTTATTATCTAGCTGGAGATAAAATGTTAAATTAAAAGGTATTTCCTTAGATCTTAGAAAGGAATGCAGACGGTGACAAGAAAACCTAACTGCATTACAAATGTATAAAAAAACTTCACTGAAGAGGATTGAGGGAAAAGTGCTGACCTAAGTAACTTTGAAAATGAGTAGTCCGTAAAACTAAAGGCATAAGTACTGTCCTCTATTTGATAAAATTGTTTCCCATGGGTTATAGTTCTGATACTGTTATTCATGCATATTGGAACTGAACAATTAAGAAAATGGATAGCATATGGTGGATGCTGGGTTTCTTACTGTTGCAGTAGAAATTTATAGATAAGCAAAGGGAGGGGACTAGAATGATCCATATGGTAATTGGTTGGAGTATGAACTCATGCTTACTTAATATAGATACAGATGGTTACATATAGAAATATTTATAGGTATGTGATACCTATTTATAGCTATAAATACACAGTTAGAAGACACACACTTATTTTCTTGTTCTGCTATCTGAGAAGGCCCAGAAGCAGCAACACTCCAGCTGCAACGACCATACCTAGTACCTAGATCTTGGTTTCTAATATCATTCTCCTATGAAAGGAGCCAGGACTCCTTGGAGAAATGGCTGATTCTGGGGCAGAGGCAGGAAATATACAAGATGAGCCTGGGGCATCTTGCAGTACCAGAAAGTAAGGAAGTGCTAAATAAATAATAAAATCCTACAAGGATGGGTGTGTGTCCAAGGGACACAAGAGCCACTTGAAAGAGCTTCCAGTGGCCAAAACTGGAACAATTTGAGAAACAAAATAAAGTAGTATTGGATTATAACCCAAAGTACAAAATAAAGATTTATGAGTCCATACTGTTATAAATGCATGATCGAATAAATAAATGGGCCATGCATGGTGGCTCACACCTGTAATCCCAGCAGTTTGGGAGGTCGAGGCAGAAGGATTGCTTGAACCCAGGAGATCGAGAGTAGCCTGGACAACACAGTGAGACCCGTCTCTACAAATAATAATAATTAATAATAATTAGCTGGGCATGGTAGCATGCACCTGTGGTTCCAGCTACTCAGGAGGCTGAGACAGGAGGATCACCTGAGGTTAGGAGGTTGAGGCTGCAGTAAGCTGTGATAGTGCCACCACATTCCAGCCTGGGTGACAGAGTGAGACTCTGTATCAATAATAAATAAATAAATAAATAAACGGGGGAGAAGATAAAAATTTTCCTTGCAGAAAAATTCCAAATAATATATAAAGACACTCCATCCTTAAGGAAGGGAAGCATAAATCCCTACTTCTTTTTTTTTTTTTTTTTTTGAGATGGAGTCCCGCTCTGTTGCCCAGGCTGGAATGCAGTGGTTGCGATCTCAGCTCGCTGCAATCTCTGCCTCCTGGGTTTAAGTGATTCTCCTGCCTTAGCCTCCCATGTAGCTAGGATTACAGGCGTGCGTCACTACATCCAGCTAATTTTTATATTTTTAGTAGAGACAGGGTTTCACCATGTTGGTCAGGCTGGTCTCAAACTCTTGACCCCAGGTGATCCACCTGCCTTGGCCTCCCAGATTGTGGGGAGCCACTGTGCCCGGCAGGTGTGAGCCACTGTGCCCGGCAGGTCCCCACTTCTTAAGTGTGGGTTGTGCATAGTGACTTCCTCCCAGAGAGTAGCATGGAAAAAGCAGGGCAGGAGAGGCTGTAGGAGAGGAGTAATTTCACAGAGGACAAACTTGACAAATACTGCCTCAAACACTACCTCAGTCAGGTGATCAAGGTCAACATTAACAGTGATAAACCATGCTGAGAGTACATTACCCTTGATATATGTGATGAAAATGGCACTTTACCTCTGGGGTCTTTACCCCCAAAACATATAACCCAAGTCTAGTCATGAGAAAACACATCAGGCAAATATCAACAGAAGAGTATTCTATAATAGGCCTGACCAGAACTCCTCAAAACTGTCAAGGTTATTAAAAAAAAACAAGAAAAGTCTGAGAGACTGGCACAGCTAAGAGGAGGCTAAGGGCTGGGCGCAGTGGCTCATGCCTATAATCCCAGCACTTTGGGAGGCCGAGGCAGGTGGACCACAAGGTCAGGAGTTCAAGATCAGCCTGGCCAAGAAGGTGAAACCCCCGTCTCTACTAAAGATACAAAAAATTAGCCAGGCGTGGTGGCATGCACCTGTAATCCCACCTACTCAGGAGGCTGAGGCAGGAGAATCACATGAACCTGGATGGCAGAGGTTGCAGTGAGCTGAGATCACACCACTGTACTCCAGTCTGGGCCACAGAGTGAGACTCCATTTCAAAAAAAAAAAAAAAAAGAGGACGCTAAGGAGACATGACAACTAAATGTAAGGTGGTGCCCTAGATGAGATCCTGGAAGAGAATGCCATTGTGCAAAACTAAGGAAATCTGAAAAAACTATGGACTTTGGTTAATAATAATGTGTTAACATTGGTTCAATAATTGTAGTAGATGTACCACACTAATGTAAGACGTCAATTACAGGGGAAACCGGGTGCAGGATATATATGGCAGCTCTCTGTACAGGTTAAGCATCCCTAATCAGAAAATCTGAAATGCTCCCAAATCTGCAACTTTCTGAGCGCTGACATGATGCCACAGGTGAAAAATTTCACACCTGACCTCATGTGATGGGTCACAGTAAAAACACAGCCAAAACTTTGTTTCTTGCACAAAATTATGAAAAATATTGTATAAATGTACCTTCAGGCTATGTGTATTAGGTGTATATGACACATAAATGAATTTTGTGTCTACCCTTGGCTCTCATCCCCAAGATGGCTCATTATGTATATATGCAAATATTCCAAAGTCAGAAAACATCTGAAATCCAAAACACTTCTGGTCCTAAGCATTCTGGATAAGAGATATTCAACTGGTTTTATCTTCTCAATTTTTCTTTAAATATAAACTATCTTAAAAAATAAAGTCTCTTTAAGAAGAAAAGTTATCCCCTTAACCTATACATTATTTCTTACTCTTTTTTTTTTGAGATGGAGTCTCACTCCTGTTGTCCAGCCTGGAGTGCAATGGTGCAATCTCAGCTCACTGCAACCTCTGCCTCCCGGGTTCAAGCAATTCTCCTGCCTCAGCCTCCCAAGTAGCTGGGATTACAGGCGCCCAGCACAACGCCTGGCTAATTTTTGTATTTTTTTAGTAGAGATGGGGTTTCGCCACGTTGGTCAGGCTGGTCTTGAAGTCCTGACCTCAGGTAATCTGCCCGCTTTGGCCTCCCAACATCCTGGGATTACAGGCATGAGCCACTGCGCTTGGCCCTTCTTACTCCTTTAAAAAAAAAAAAGAAAAAAGAAAAGAAAAGCTGGCTGGGTGCAGTGGCTCACGCCTGTAATCCCAGCATTTTGGGAGGCTGAGGCAGGTGGATCACCTGAGGTCAGGAGTTCGAGACCAGCCTGGCCAATACGGCGAAACCCCATCTCTACTAAAAATACAAAAATTAGCCGGGTGTGGTAGCGGGCACCTGTAATCCCAGCTATTCGGGAGGCTGAGGAAGGAGAATCACTTGAACCCGGGAGGTGGAGGTAGCAGTGAGCCGAGATTGTGACACTGTACTCCAGCCTGGGGGACAGAGTCAGACTCGGTCTCAAAAAAACAAAAAACAAAAAACAAAAAACAAAAAGCCAAAATAGGCCGGGTGTGGTGGCTTACGCCTGTAATCCCAACACTTTGAGAGGCCAAGGTGGGCAGATCACCTTAGGTCAGGGGTTCAAGACTAGCCTGGCCAACATGGTGAAACCCTGTCTCTACTAAAAAATACAAAAAAATTCGCTGGGCATGGAGGTGCATGCCTGTAGTCCCAGCTACTCAGGAAGCTGAGGCAGGAGAATTGCTTGAACCTGGGAGACAGAGGTGGCAGTGAGCTGATACTGCGCCCCTGCATTCCAGTCTGGGCGACAGTAAAAGCCAAAATCTAAGAAAACCTAAGTGCAGATTACAAATGTATATGAATTATGGATATTTTTCTTCCTTTCCTTTGGGAGAAGTTTTAGGACTATGAAGTCACAACTACTTGAGATGATAGTGGAAATGAATTTGCAGTTGGATTTGGCAGCTTGGGGCCATGGATCCCCAAGGCCCCTCCAGCACCCAGGGACAACTGCCGAGTGTGCAGCTGTTCTGAGTGGGCATTGTAGGTCAATACCAAGCAACATGGTGGCTATGTTGGCAGGGGGATCACCATCAGGCCTGCGGGTAACCCTTCACCACACTAGCAGCTCATTTAGATGGTAGCAGTAGCTTTGGAGATCCATCACTCTTCTGCTCAAATCCCTTTAATCTCCTGTAACTGTCTGCCTCGTTTACTCCCCTCTCCAGTCATGTTGGGCTCATAGCTGTTCCTCAAACCCACCAAGCGCGCTCCTGCCTCAGTGCTGTTGTACCTGCTGTTTCTTCTGACTGGAATATTATTCCCCTAAAACACCTCCTGACTTGTCCCCTCAATTCTTTTGGGTCTCTGCTCAAATGACACTGTATCAGAGAAACCTTTGTGGTGAAAATAGCAACTCCTACATCATCACTCTCTTTCACCTCATCAGCTTCACTTTTCTTTCTCAGTACTAACATATTGTCTATTTAGTTGCTTGCTGCCTGCTGTCTCCCATTAAAAGGCGATTTCCATGAAAGCAGGGGCTTTACCTGTTTTCGACTGCTTTGGTTCACTGTTGCATTACCAATACCTAGATAGAATCTAGTAGAATCTAGTAGACAGCTGGCACTCAAAAATATCTACTGAAGAAACACATGAATGAATGAATGATTTTCTACATCACAATATGGTGAGTCATGTGTGCTGATAAATAATTGTATCCACATTGCATTTGTCAGTCCCTTCCATTCTTTAAAGTTCAGAAAGTTACCTACATACAAAGTATATGCATACACAAGCAGATTATTCATTCAACAAATATTTACTTAGTGGGTCCTATATGTCAAAGCATTGTAGTGGCCACCAGGGGTACAAAGGTGAGTAAGATCCACTTTCTGACCTCCAGGAGCTCCATTCATCATCCATCCATCCATCCATCCATCCATCCATCCATCCATCCATCCATCCATCCAATCCATCCATCCATCCATCCATCCATCCATCCATCCATCCACCATCCATCCATCCATCCATCCATCCATCCATCCATCCATCCATCCTTTCAATCCTTTTGAGCCCCAGCCAAATTCCAGATGCTGCATATTTAAGATAGTATTTGGTACATCATCTTGTCTTTCTCTCTGGATTGTTAACTCTCCTAATGGCAGGGAACTTAATAATTTAGTTGTAGCTCTGCAAAAATCACTAAATTCTGAGTATTAGTTTCCTTATCTGTAAACATGGGTTTGAGACCTCTGGTCAGCCTGCCTTACAGGGATACTGGAACGTCCAAGGAGATGATTCAGAAACGAAATAAGCTTTCTACATCGTGAAGTCCTAAATACATATAAGGGATTCTCAGCCAGTAAATGCTAAAATGAAACCCCAAACCCAAACAAACAAAACAAACAAAAAACCCAACTACAGTCCTTTTCTCAGACTGCTTTTCAGTGGGCCTCAGAGCCTGGGGCAGCTGCTGCGGCTGGCAAGGCCAATCTGCCATCACTCAGAAATTTCACAGTTGGACAGAAATCAGGACAGGCAGCCCAGCTCCGTCAAGGTGATCCTCTGCAGATTAAGTAGACCATCAATAATCTTTGGTTAACATCTGACTCAAGCGTGCACCAGCTCTTCCGACCCTCCTTGCCCTCCAGCTGAGGCTCTGTTGGCTATTGTGTGCTGTTCTGAAGTTTTAGCAACCTCCTTTTATGTTAAAAACAAACAAACAAACAAACAAACAAACAAACAACAACAAAAAAACAAATAAACATTGACCTGGCTGGCTTTGGAGTTTCTTACATGATGGAGCTTGAGAGTAAATGAAAGTGATTCCTGAATGTTGATAAGTAAACATCATTGACCAGGCCAGGTGCTGTTCAAAAGGAAGATATTCTTAGTCTTCCAAACTCTAATCAAAGTGGAGAGAGAGAGAGAGAGAGAGAATACAAATATGGGACAAAGCGAGAAGATAAAGGAGCAAGCAAAGCGAGAATACCTATTAGAACATTCTTCCTGGAGCCATGAACAGATGTCTCCATAAGCTCTGGAACTTTCTAGCCTCCACACTTACGCTTTCCCTTCCTGATAGAGTGCCTGACATTGTCAGCATTAACTGAAAAGGTGGAGGCTGCCAGACTGAGCTGGTGAAATCATTCTACGGGAACAAAGACTCACACTTCTGTGTGCATTCTCATCTATAAGGGCTAAAACGATTTTAAATTAAATACCTCGAAGAAATCCTTTTTTCCTCAGCCCCTTTCCCACTAGATCACCTTGTCCTGGGCTGCAATAATAATGATGATATCTGCTGGATGCCTTTTATACAATACTAGCTCAGCCAGGCATTGTATAAACACTGCCAATCACAAGAAGCGTATCTACACTGAGACTCCAGTCCTTCTTTTGGGATATTCCCCATGATTTCAGGGTCCAGGACCTTCCATCAGTTATGTGCTGATGGAAGCTCAGCCCTATTAACATGTCTCTCTCTTGTATTATTATGATTTTTTTTAACATGGTAAGGCACACTTTATTCAAGAGGGCTCTGGCGATAGGTATAGAGACCTTTGCAATGAGATCTTGTAGTTGGCAAGAGAGACTGGACCCAACATTCTCCCTTGTACGCTTTGATTTTATGGAAAAGTTTCAAACATACACAAAAAGAGAAAAGTGCAACAAACACCACATATGCCTACTACCCAGTTTCAACAATTAATATCTTGTTAATCCTGTTTAATCTATTCCCACCCCCTAACTGTTCTTTTTAGGGAAGATTAGAAAGCAAACACCAGACATTAGACCATTTCAGCACCACCCCTTGGCATTATTTGTCTTTTCTTTTTACTTTGTTGAATGATGCAGTGACTCTGAGGACCCAGTGAGATTTCCCGCTATGGATGGGAGGTGGTGTGGGGTACACAGGAATAGAATTAATTAATCATATATTAATTAATCAAATCTATATTAATCAAACCTAAGCCACCAATCCACTCACTTATTAATTTTTGATATTGTTTTATGGTAACAATTGTTCAAGGTGCCTTATACTTATTATTTAATGAAACAAGGGATTGAAACTAGATTTACCCTTAAAAACTGGGGCTGAAGACAGACAGTAAAGCTAATCATTTTCTTGGGTTCTGAAGATTGGTGATCCAAAGGGATGCTAGAGTTCCTTGTCAGGGAACACCAACCACTGGAGAAATAGGATCCAGTGCCTCCCTCTTCTGAGGGCTTTCCAGGACTGAGTGATGAGGCTTCAGTCACCGAGTGGCAACAGTGCTATCCATACTGGGACTAAATATAGGAAATGCAGAATGCATGAAGAACAGGGAAGCTGAAAACATGGATTGTCTGTGTGCACGCATTGCTATTTAATTATTTATGTGAACTGCTTGCCATGTGTGCTTAATTACCTTGCAGCACGATAATGAACAGGTCTGTCATTAAAATCCCATTGGATTCCAGTGATGAAAACTCTCTCTGGGTTTTCCTGGCCTTCTTTTGCAGCAGAAAGGTTGCTGGCTCAGAACTTAAAAATATGAGTGGTTTGTTCCTGGCTAGGTCTCTGATCTCTGAAGATATGGCACTTGCAGTTTTGTGGAACCCTTTAAGGCTCTGATGGGAGACTTAGCACATCTATGGCCAAAGAATGGCTCTCCTAGCTCTGATCATGCCAAAGTTTGGGCAAAAAGTCTCTTCTCGAACGGCTGTTGAGATGGGATGGATTAGAGCTATAAACCAGGCCTGTGGGCTTCCATAATTTCCAGTTCCCCTAAAGCAATTGTTCCAGGGAGCTGGAAAACGTATTTATGGACCAGCTCTTCCCAGACTAATTAAATCAGGATCTCTGGGAGTGGGGGCTGGTGCTGCCCAGGTGGAGACCCACTGCTTTAAAGCACATGTTGTGCACACAGAGTCTTACTTTCTTCTCCATCTTTCTCTGTTAGGGTAATCTTTTTTTCTCAAAGCTTTTGAGATAGAAGAGATGTGTTCTTTTTAGGTTTGGGTATTCAGGTCATGCTGGCTTCATAAAACGAATTGGAGGAAATTTTCATCTTATGCTATGGTCTGAAATAGTTTGAATAACAAAGGATCTACCTGGTTTTTGAAGACTAGCTAGTACCCAGTTATAAGACCATGAGGACTTTTAAAAAAGGGAATCTCTTTAATACAATTTCTAATGTATTTTATGATTATTGGTCTATTCAGGTATTCTACCTCTTTGGGGACAATTTTGAGACTTTGTATTTTGCCAAGAAATTCTCCATTTCCTCTAGATTTTCAAATGTATTGCCATAGATTTTCACATACAATGCTTTGATAAATTCTTTTGCTCCTTTCCCAAGTGGTGATTAAATCTTCTTTCTCACTCTAATAAACTTTTCAAACTTCCTCCATTGTAACAAAACTAGCTAACGCTTATTGATCACTGATCATGTGCAGATCCTAACTGCTTTACTTGTACTAAACTCAGTCCATCCTCATGACAATTCCACGAAGTAGATACTCTTATAATCCTCATGCTACAGTTGGGTATGTAGAGAAGTTAAACAATTTGCCATTAGGTCACACAGTAGCATGCAGTTCTAGCATGCTGCCTACTAACGCGCCCGTGTGTGTGTGTGTGTGTGTGTGTGTGTGTGTGTGTGTGTGTGTTAAGAATCAGCCTATCATTTGACTGTACAGGGTTAAGACTTAGAGGGGAGGGGGACTCTTCACCTACCCTCTCCCCCTTGTGTCTTAAGATGTGCTGCCTTTGGGTATAAAATTAATTGGAGGTGGGGGTGATGTCACAGCTAACCCCGAATTCTCATTAAACAAAACAAAACATAAAAATAATGAAGGGGCAGAAGGAATAACAACAGTGTGGGAGCTGCAGGTTCCTGCTCAAAGCTCGTAATGGGGGAGTATGATCTTTTAAGAATTTTGTCGCTGGAAGGTGACAAGATTCCAATGGCAAAGAGTGGCCCAGAGACTCGGGGTCATGAGTTCCAATGTCTAGATGGAGGATTCTGTGCTATGCAATCCTTTTGGTGACCTGGCCCAAGGTTACTTACTTGCTTTGAATGTTCACTCAGACAATGAGAAGCCCACACCAGCAACATGAAGCAGACACAAATAGGGATGAAGAAAATAACCACAACCACCTAAAAGGGGTGAGTGGTTATTATGCTCTACTCACAGCCACATCACACTGGGCAACCTTTGTAAGAAAAGATAGATTTAAAAGATCTTCCAGGACAGCTCTCTGTCGCTTCCAGAACAAAAGCTGAACTCTTTCGTGTGGTCTTGAAGGATTTCCACCAACTGACATCAAGTGGCTTTCTATGCCCATTAGCTACTGCTCCCCTCAGCACTACTGCTGTGTCAGTCAAACTAAACTCCTAGCTCTATATGTCGTCGTATGTCTGCCTCTCTGCCTTTGCCCATGTTGCTCCCACCACCAGGAGTGCCCTTTCTCCACTTCTGGATATCTGAATGTGATGAATACTTCAAGGTCTAGCACAAATGTCATGATACGGCTTTCAATATAACTAAATCAGACTAGCACTCGCATATACTTACCAGCAATATAACGGAATCATACTAGCACTCACATATACTTGCCAGCACTTGATACTCGTTAACTGATTTAACTTGCAAAAGAATCCTGTGAATTATGTACTATCCTATCCCTATTTTATAATTGGGGAAATTGAGGATCAATGATTTTTCCAAGACTACACAACTGTCTAGTAGTTGAGCTGGGATTTGAACCCATGTAATCTGGCTCCCTGCTCTCAACTCCTTTGCACAGTATCTGTGCCTCTCAGCAGGCATGAGCTATAACGACTTTTGCACTTTTCTTGCTACACCTACCAGACAATAAACTCCTCCAAGAAAGGCTGTGGGTCTGGTGCACCTTTGCATCCCATCCAGTTGGATGTGCCATAACTATTTGCCAGATGCAAAGTGGTAAGCCAGAGTTGATCATGGATACAGAGCACTAAACCAGAGTTTGCCAGTTGGATGTGCCATAACTATTTGCTGGATGCAGAGTGCTAAGCCAGAGTTGGTCATGGAGCCTGTTACAAAGCTTAGTAAACATTGTAGAGAAGAAAACAGTACCAGATGGATGAGGTGGGGAGGGCAAGGGGGAAAAATTTGCAACGAAGGTCCATCCCTTCTGACAAGATACTTAAAATGTGTGTAGGGAGGCTGACTTTTAATAAATGATACAGTGGAAAATCACTGCTGAAGGGTGATCAAATGCAAATTCAGAAGGTACAAATTGAGCTAGGCAAGAGAGATGCTGGCAGAGGTATGGAAATCTTTAGGCTTTTAGGGACCTGGGACCATGCCTTAAGGCCTTGCTACACAAAGCATGGTCCCTGGACAGGCAGCAGCATCAATGGGAGCCCATTAATTACTGTTTTTGCCATTTTAAAAAATGGGTTCAAATCCCATTTTTAATGGCAAAAACTGCAACTACTTTTGCACCAACCTAATAGAAATGCCCCATCCCAGACCCATGGAAGCAGAACCTATATTTTAACAAGATCCTCAGATGAGTTGCACGCTCCCTAAAGTTTGAGAAGCATTCCCAGAAGACATTCAGGCCCACCTCCATAGACTGTGGCTTAACTGGTTTGGGATGGGGCTAGCCAGGGCATCCACATTTTCAAAATTTTTTTTTTTTTTTTTTTTTTTTTATTGAGACGGAGTCTCGCTCTGTCACCCAGGCTGGAGTGCAGTGGCCGGATCTCAGCTCACTGCAAGCTCCGCCTCCCGGGTTCACGCCATTCTCCTGCCTCAGCCTCCCGAGTAGCTGGGACTACAGGCGCCTGCCACCTCGCCCGGCTAAATTTTTGTATTTTTAGTAGAGACGGAGTTTCACTGTGTTACCCAGGATGGTCTCGATCTCCTGACCTCGTGATCCGCCCGTCTCGGCCTCCCAAAGTGCTGGGATTACAGGCTTGAGCCACCGCGCCCGGCCCAAAATTTTTTACAGTTAATTTCACCTTGCAGTCTGGGCCAGAATCACTGCCTTGCTCTTCTCTAGACTCTGGTGGAATGAAAAGATGGAGGAGGGCAAGGGATGGAGAATCCCAGTTCTGTCACTAATGAGCTATGTGGTCTTGGGCATGTCACTCAATATCAAATGAAGAAAGTAGATTAGATCAGAGGTTCATGAAACTCAGAATCAGAAAATACACATTCCTGGGTCAAGTGAATTACAATTTCCAGCACTGGGCCTGAGGAATCAGCATTTTTAATAAGTTTCCTAGGGATCCTTGTGCAAGTTCCCTAGGGATCCTGCCAGGCCCTGATATTGGGGATCAGTCAGCAACATGACCTCTAGGTCTTTTCCTCTACTATTCCATGATCTTAGAGGAGAAGAATTTTGCCCCAGGTTCTACAAGCAATGATAAAGATGTGTTGGTATAGGTTCAAACTATTCATTCAAACATTCAACAGTTCAAACATTTTTGACTGCACCAGAACCTGCTGTAAGAAATATAAGTACTTTTCATGAAGACTATATATACTGTATATACAGCTCCAAATCTTTCCCTTACTGTGATCCACTCTGTTTTCTTCTTTTATTTTCAAATGTACCACTCTGCTAATTTCATGATACACTAGTGGGTTGAGATAATTTGTAAAACCTGGTATAGACAATCTCTGAATCAAGAATGATGTCAGGGCCAGAAAGCCAGAATCTGTGTCACCTGGCAGAGGCCAGACAGCGCCATGCTGACCCGTCCAACCCATAAGGAATCCAAGGGGCAGTTGATCACAACATGTGAAACTACAACAAAGGGACACTGGTTGGGAAAGCTGGAAAGGAGAAAAGAGGTTAGTGAGAGGCTCAAGACTCCAGGCTGAGGAGTTTAGCAATTACCACAGAGGCAATGTGCACTCACTGCGGCTTCCAGAACAGGCAAGATCCACAAAGCATTTATAGCAGTGGTTCTCAACACTAGAAATACATCAAAATCGCTTGGAAAGCACTCGCAAAATACCAGTATCCACTCCCAGAGATGCTAAACCTCTAACCCAAAGTTCTCCCAAGTGAATGGACTATGTAGCTGGGATGGAAAAACCACTGATCCAAGAGTTAGTTAAAGAGGCAGGGTCACGTAACACAAGAAATGTGGGCTTTGGGGTCTCTTAATTTCTCTGAAGTTTCCTGTGGATGAAATGGGCATAACAACATCCACCTTAGTGGCTTGTTGTGAGGATTAAAGAGGAAGTTACATATACACAGCAGCTGCTCAGTCAAAGGTCGCTCCATTCTTAATCCTTCCTCAGGACCAATGAGAACCCTAAGCCCCAGAGAGGCAGGTCCAAGTTCACGCAGCTGGGCAGCAGCAGAGTGGGGATGTGCGGAGCCTCAGCTCTAGATGTGAATTCTCTGGCACTGTGGGCCTCCTCTCAGGACAGAACAGAGCTCAGGGAGGGTCTTGTATATCAGGCTCATCTAAATCCAACTCAGATGACCTCAGATGGCCATTTCTCTCCTTCCCCCACTGAACTTCTGCCAGAGCACTGGGCCAACAGAGAGCCCCTCACACAAAATAAAGCCTTAGTTTTCTTTACCCAATAACCAGGTCATATCCTCTCCCTACAACATTATACAAGCTTGCCTTTCAACATGATAGTGTTTGATTTTGACACATTTGAGCTTGACATTCTTTTCTGATAGAAGTATCAGTATGATGCCTCCATGGTGAAAATGCAGTCAAAGAATGATTTTTCAGCCCGTGTGGAAGGTGAGTGGGATGGGAAGAGAGGGGTGATGGACCGGCCAGCTGGAAGGCAGTGTCAGCAATTCAGACATGGGTGGAGGAATTGTGAGTTTTATGGGTTAAGTCTTTCCCTAAAAGATGTTGAAGTCCTAAACGCTAGCACCTGTGAACATGACCTTATTTGGAAATAGAGTCTTTGCAAATGACCAAATTAAGACAAGGTCATGAGGGTGGGCCCTAATGTAATCTGACTGTGTCATTACAGAGGGAACTCTGGACAGAGAGAGTGACATGCACAGCGAGAGCACCTGGTGAAGACGAACGCTGAGATGGGGGTGAGGCATCTACCAGCCAAGGAATGCCCAAGGCTTCCAGCAAACCACCAGAAGCCAGGAGAGAGGCAGGGAGCAGATTCTCTCTCACAGCTCTCAGAAGGGACCAATCCTGCTGACATACTGATCTTGGACTTCCAGCCTCCAGAACTGTGAGATACATTTCTGTCACTTCAGATATCCAGATTGTGGCACTTTGTTATGGTAGCCCTCACAAACTAATGCAGTGGTGTCAGATCCTTGTTCAAAGGACACATTGTCACGAACAGAGATAAAAAGCTCCAACTGTCTCCTTTCAAGAGCTAGAACTTCAGAAGAGTAAGCATGTTCGGTCCCACGGGTGACTCTTAACCCACACTTGAGATGCCTGGCTTTATCTTCTGCAGAGATCTAGCCTTGAAATAAAGCTTGTGATCTAATTTCAAGATTACAGCCTTTTTTGTTGGTGTCCTCAAATATGCCTGCATCGGAGCAATAACTAGTGGTAATTTTCATTCGGACTCTCTTATCAGTACAGTAGGTAATAACCCTTACCTCAAGCTTCATATATGTGAGGCATTTTTCTAAGTGCCTTATGTTCATGAATCCACCCAATTTTCACAACAGCCCTATTATGTGTGTACTATGCTTATACTCATTTTGCAGAAGAGAAAACTGAGTGAGACACATAGAGGTAGAGCAACTTTCCCAAGGCTGCACAACCAGAAATGTTCGAGCTGGGATGGGGATGCAGGCAATTTGGTTCCAGAGTCTGTGTCCTTCTACACTACAAAAATGGCTACCACATGCCGAGGGCTTACTCTGGGCAGGCACTTTCCAAACACTGACATTATTAATCCATTTTACATGCACAACCATTTATCTAAGCTCGCAGACTGTTTATTTTCCATATTCATACTTCCAGGGAAGTTATTTTAATTTTAAATGTAAGATGGCCAGCCACTTACCCCCATTTCCCAAACACATACGCACAGCCTGGTCCCTCCTCCGAAACGGGTCACTGGCTAGGGATGCTATAGCTTCCCTTGGTGAGTATCTTCCAGCATCCCACGACTCACTTCTCCCCCTCTCATACGCTTATGCCCTCCCAAACTTCCAGTCCTTATCTCCCCAGCCAAAATTAGGAAGTGATTCTTTGTAGGCAGCCCAACCTCCTAAGGTCAAGCTCATTGCTTTTCAAACTATAATTTGAAGGGTCTTTTCCTCTCCTGGTCAGAGATGAGTGGGAGCTGTCAGATCTGGCCTCCCAGCTTCTGTAATTGATTTATATTTTGGTATAAAATAACTCTTGATTTTACTGAGGGAATCAGAGAAGGGGAAGAGGTACCGGGGAGCCACACGGAGGCAGAGAACAGACAGAAAATAAAGGAGAAGAAGAAAAACCAAGAATGATTACATCTCTGTGCCAGGAACTGGGGCCAGGTACTCAGCACATTGCTCCTACTGCCAACAGCTGAGAGAGGTTAGGCCGTGTGTGGTAGGAAGCTGGATTGGAATCCAGTACTCCTTCGGCTGCACCTGAATAAGAGTCCCAGGGAGGCTGCCGGCTGGCTCACTGTTTCTGACAAGCAGCAAGTCTTCTTCAGGAGAATTATCGGTAGGGTAAGGAGGCGGGTTATAGGACTCTAACAATCACTGTCACCCCTGGAAAGTCAAGGAAGGGAGCTCTCCAAGGTTCCCTGTGCCACTCAGGACGACACTGAGAAAGCAGATATGATCGCTTCAGAAGTCCGTGGCTATGCTGAATGTTACATAGCTGTATTGCAGCAGCCTAGGAGGTGGTCACACTCATGTACTTGGACCTTCTGACCCACCAGCCATAAATGCTAACAATGCCGAATGTGGCACAGCTTCCTTTCAGAATCAGTCAGCAAGACACCCTGTGGTTCCTGCTTCCCTCCAAATCTGCTTGCTAACTTACGAGGAAATAGATCTTTCCGCCTCAGTAACAACAAAATTGGTCTTTGCATCTGCGAAAATTATGCTCTAGATGACAGCAATCCTGAACATTAATCAAGTATCAATCACTGACATGAGTGGAAAATGGAGCTGGCGTCTTTATTTAAGTCTTGTTTTGAGCAAAGCAAAGCAAGGACTGATTGCGGAGAAAACCCTTTAATGGGTTTGAAATAGCACGGTGCAGCGTGAGCTTGGAGGCTGAGGTCTGGTTCAATGCCCAGTTCTATCTCTAAATGGCTGTGCTCCTTGTGCCTCAGTTTTCCTATTTGTAAAACAACAGAAACGTCATCACCTCTCAAGTCACCAAAGGATTAAATGAGACAACACATCCATACACAGAAGCAATGATCTATTAGATATATTCAGAATAACCCGGAAGACTAAATCCACTAGGGACAGAGTCCCTTATCTTGCCCAAGAGCTTAGAGAATATTTAACATTCTCCGTGCACACACCAGGAGAATATTCTCTTTTTAGGGGAATATTCAGGTTTCTGAGCTGCCTGGTCCCCACCCAAAGGGCTTGTTCTCCATGTGTCAGCAGCACTGCCCTGATCTCCCTCTGGGCTTATCCCAACTTGCCAGACTTAGATCTTACCCCCTTAAAAAAGCTTTCCACCCCCAAATGCAAAACCTGAATCCAATCACAAGGAATCACGAGGTAAACCAAATCCAAGACTTGTAATCTTTAAAAACATGAAGGCCATGAGTGACAGAGGCTGAAGAGACACAACATCTAAATGCAATACATACTCCAGGATTAAATTTTTTTTTTTTTTTTTTTTGACGGAGTCTTGCTCTGTCACTCAGGCTGGAGTGCAGTGGCACAATCTCAGCTCACTGCAACCTCCACCTCCTGGGTTCAAGCGATTCTTCTGCCTCAGCCTCCCAAGTAGCTGGGATTACAGGTGCCTGCCACCACGCCAATTCTTGTATTTTTAGTAGAGATGGGGTTTCACCATGTTGGCCAGGCTGGTCTCGAACTCCTGACTTCAGGTGATCCGTCTGCCTTAGCCTCCCAAAGTGCTGGGATTACAGGCATGAGCCACTGTGCCCGGCTGATAACAATTTTTTGCTCTAAGGGATAACTGGCAAAATTTGAATAAGCTTTTATCAATGATGTTAGTTTCCTGATAATTGTACTCTGGTTATGTAAGAGAATATCTTTGTTTTTAGAAAATACATGTTGAAATATTAAGGTGTGAAGGGACACAGTTTTGCAAATTACCCTCAAATGGGTCAGGAAAAAATAAAAAAATATAAATGTATATTAAAAAACCAATCTGTATAGATACACACACACACACACACACACACACACACACACATATATGGGAGGGGGCGGACAGTTTTTGCAACTTTTCGGTAAGTTTGAAATTACCTTCCTCTCCCCAGAAAATCCTCCACAATTAATTGCACTCTTTCCTCTTTCTCTTTTAAAATCCTTGTAATGTATTTTTTCATGTGGGCTGTGTACGGGAATTCCTTTTGTACGCCTCATACCACTTGACTTACAGGCAAATAACGTTACAGCTGGAAGGAAGGGCCCTCAGAGACCACATAATTTGAAACTTCTGGGTGTTGCAACCAGGCTGAGAGGGGTCCATGGCTGTTGTCATCCAGCTGACCAGTTCCCAAGCTGTCCTGTGTTCTAGGGGCTCTTTCGCCTACTTCACACTGCATGGCCACGCAATGCACGATGCTGCAAAGGAGTGGCAGGTGCAACCGATCTCCTCGGCCTTTGGGAGGGGCAGGAGGCCCTGGAGTCCCAGTCTTTCTCTCGGTTTACCCAGAGTGGAGCCATGATGTGAAAAATGTCAGGAAGTTGCTCTAATCCCATCTGTTTCCAGGGCTCTAGGTAACACCTGTGTGTGAATGGGCCTCAAATTTGTCTCTCCAACCCTGACCTCCGCCTGAGGTCCACACTCCTATATCCAACTGCCAGTTCTTGAACATTGACTCAGCACCTCTAACGTAACATGTCCCAAACCAAAGGTTGGATTTCTCCCTTCCCCTGCTTTTCCCATCTCAGGTTCAATGCACCATTCCCCCAGTGGTTCAGGCCAAAACCCCAGGCTCATCTAGCCTCCTGTTCTCTCACACTCCACATCCCAGCAAATCACATGGGCCCTATTTTCCAAACATATTCAGAATCTGGCTTTTCCTCAGTGCCGCCACCACCAGGCTGATCCAGGCCACCAGGACTGCTCAGCTGGACACAAGCACCTTGTGACAGTGTCCTGTTCCCACCTTTCCCCTGTCTACACTGTATTCCCCACCCAACAACCACAGTCAGCATGTCTCCCTCTGGCTCAGAGCCATCCAAAGGCTTCCACGTCACTTAGAATAAAATCTGCATCCTTAGAAGGATTTACCTGACGGGATCCCTCCCTGAGCAGTCAATCTCTTTTCTCACATTCTTCACTCCTTGACACTTGAGGCATCTCATCCCTGTGTTGGCCCAGGGGCATGAGAGCCTGGCATGCCCCCAGCTTCAGGGTCTCTCTCCTGGTGCCTCTCTGCCTAGAGTTCTTTGGCCAAGTACCTACAAGACCTTCTCGCTGACTGCACTCCCTGATTACCTTGTGCAAAAGAGCACTCTGCCTTTCCTGCACTGACTTTTCTTCACCTGACATCATACACTTCTTTGTTTACTATTATATCCCCCAGGAAGTTTCTAGACATAGGGAATCTATGTGGTTCTCTCTGAATCCCAGCCACTGCTTGGCACATAATAGGATCTCCTTAGTACTGTGTTTACTAGATTAATAAATGAATGCATTATTAAGTCAAAAAGCAAGGAGCAGAATGATGTATAAAACACACACTCATTTATTTTAAAAAAGAAAAATATACACATGCATACTTGCTTATCTTTGGGAGGATGGAACAGCCTTGCCTTCTGCGATGGTGAATGGGAGACTGCGGGCAGGAGTAGGAGGGAAACTTTTTACTGTACACCCTTTTGTGATTTTTTGAATTTTGTAGTAGATACATGCACTATCTGTCCAATGAATTAAAAACAGAAAAACATACTTGCCCCTGTGATATTGTGAACTATATATTTGGTCTTCAACCCATTTTTTGGCATTCAATTCTCAAAATCCTTAGAAGCACCAAAATGATGCCTTTTGCATGCTAATGAGTTGACTGATATCTGGCAGCGGGTAGGGAGCTTCAGGATGGGGGCTGTTCACCAGAAAGACCAAGGCAGGATTAGGGGGCTGGGACTTTCAGCTCCACTCCCCAGCCTCCAGGAGGGTAGAGAGGCTGAAGGTTGAGTTCATCACCAATGGCCAGTGGTTTAACCAATCATGCCTATGTAATGAAGCCTCCATAAAAACCCAAAAGGGTTCAGAGAACTTCTGGATAGCTGAAGAGATGGATGCTTACAGAAAGGTTAAGAGGAACTCACTTCCAGGGCAGGGTGGCGCACTCTAGCTCCACAGGGACAGGAATTCTTATGCTCGGGACCCTCCCAGACCTCGCCTTATGTATCTCTTCATCTGGCGGTTTATTTGTATCCTTTAAGATATCCTTTATAATAAACCAGTAAATGTGTTTCCCTGAGTTCTGTGAGCCACTCTGGCAAATTAATTGAACCTAAAGAGTGTGTTGTAAGAGTCCCAGCTTCAAGCCAGTAGGCTAGAAATTCTGGAGGCCCAGACTTGCAACTGGTAGTACAGAGGGAGGACTGAGTCTTGGGGACTGAGCCCTCACCCTATGGGATCTGATGTGATGCCTGGTAGAAAGCACCAGAACTGAATTAAAGGACATCCAGCTGGTGTCCACTGTGGAACAGATTGCTTGCTTGGTGGTGGGAAAAACTCCCAACATGTTTGGTCTCAGAAGTCTTCTGTTGGCCGGGTGTGGTGACTCACGCCTGTAATCCCAGCATTTTGGGAGGCCAAGGCAGGTGGATCACCTGAGGTCGGGAGTTCAAGACCAACCTGACCAACATGGAGCAACCCCGTTTCTACTAAAAATACAAAATTAGCCGGGTATGGTGGCGCATGCCTGTAATCCCATCTACTCGGGAGGCTGAGGCAGGAGAATTGCTTGAACCTGGGAGATGGAGGTTGCAGTGAGCCGAGATCGTGCGATCACACTCCAGCCTGGGTAACGAGCAAAACTCTGTCTCAAAAAAAATAAAAATAAAATAAAAAAATAAAAATAAAAATAAAAAAAAGAGGAAAAACACATTGAGCATGATTTTTGCACACACAACACCCAACTCTAATAAAATGATTATGGGAAGACGTATTCAGAGCAGACTTAGTCTGCATTTGTGACAAGGGACAAAGGGCAGCAGTGGGATGCTAGACCTGCAATGCCTAGGAGAGTGGTCCAGCTCTTCTCTACCTGTGAGACTCTGGCTGGGTTGCCCCTCTGGCCTCAGTAGGTTTCGAGTTCCTCTACTGCAATAAAGGGTTGGGGAGGTTGGATCCAACCATCTTAGAGGTCTCTCTCCAGCTGTATGGCTCTATAGTTCCATTTGATTGGATGTTACCTGTTGGACCACACAAATGGACAGGTCCTACGCTATACCCTCATGAGATCTGTGCAGACCCAGCACCAATGTTGCAGGAATCCTCCTGCCAGTGACACAGCTAGGTGTACCCCTGGTTACCTGGGCCTGGGTATGACTGAGCTAGAAAGCTGAGGCTCACCCTCCTGCTTCCAGACTCTTCCCCCTCAGGCCTGAGGTTTGGGGCTTTTGCACTCTGTGCCTCTGCCACTTGAAACTCTCTGGGGAGCTGAGCAAAACAACACTCAGAGCCAGGCGTGGACAGGGCTGCCTGTGTCTCTAGAGCCGGGCCCACCCCGGAGATAAGGAGATCATCAGTTGGTCTCATGAGGCAGCAGGGCACACTAAAGTGAACTTTCCTTTCCTGAAAAATGTTAGTAAGAAAAAACTGCAAACGAAAATAGCTTTCAGAATGTTTGGGGAAAGGCCCTCTGCTGGGGAGGAACGTGAGGAGTGGGAGAGACGATGCTCGGGCACCATTCTAAATTATCTGCATGAGGAGAAGGAAGGAAACGGCTTGGGTGCACAGGAATTCGCCCCTGACTTTGGAATGCCCCACCTTACTGTTTTCCTTATTAGATTTGTCTTGTTGATGATTTCAGACTGAGGCTAATGTGAATATGAGTTTAGATTCTGTCTGCACAGGCCAAGGGGTCGGTGGAGAAATGTTTGGAAGTGTTTTGGGTTTCAGAGGAAATTCCTTGCAGGATTAAAGAATTTTCTCTGGATAGTCCTCAAAATAGAGGTTAGGGTACAGTTACAGTACAGGAGAGTAGGGAAGGGTGAAATCACCATACTGCAAGTCAAACAAGAATGAGAAAGAAAGCGGGCTTTTCAAAAGAAGTTTGACAATACCTTTGGTCCTTAACCAATGATTTTAAGTCTCATTCTCCCTTTATTTTGAAAGCTCAAGAGTTCTAGTCTGCGGAGTTGTCATTTGGGGGTGAAGGTAGGGGCAGGAGGTACACACAGTTGTCACCCTGAGAAAAGGGGCCACCAAGAGAGGTTGTATGGGACACACAAGAATCACTTGAACCCAGGAGGCGGAGGTTGCAGTGAGGTGAGATTGCGCCACTGCACTCCAGCTTGGGTGACAGAGCGAGACTGTCTCACAAAAAAAAAAAAAAAAAAAAAAAGAAGAGCGAGAGGTTGTAAGAGCTCTATCCCTGGATATTAAAGAAAGTAGCAGACAGCATTAGGCTGGTGGATTTCATCTGGGCAGCACCAGATCACTTATGGGGCTTCTGACTTGGCAGGTCTCAGGTAGGGTCTCCACTTCTTTATTTCAAAAAGCTTCAGAGATGACGTAAATCAACACAATTGTCTGTTGTCACCCCTGCTTCCTTCTCCCCCAGGTCCAAGCCCACTGTTGAGGATCACTGTTGGCTGTATTCTGGACACTTACTGCCTAAAAATGGACTAGTCTGTGAAGGTTCTTCCTGTACTATACACCTGCACCATACATCGAAAATCTTAATTCACCTTTAACAGCTGTGCCCCACAAGAACCTATCACGTCTTCAAAATGGGAGAATTGGGGATTGACTTTTTTCTTTCCACTCATTTAAATGCACTTTGAACCATGTGTAGACTGCAGGCACTTTAGAAAGACACTGAGGTTGAAAAGTCTGTCTTGACTTCCAAGGAAGGGTAAGTCCCTGATTGCAGCCCCAGGGCCCACTCATTGTTAACAGTTTGCGTTTCAAACAATATACTTTGTGAGCAGTTAAATATGATGGATAATATAATTTTAGATTTATAATTGCTCTTTTTTTTTTTTTTTTTTTGAGACAGGATCTCACTCTATTGCCTGGGCTGAGTGCAGGGATGAGATCTCAGCTCACTGCAGCCTTGACCTCCTGGCTCAAGTGATCCTCCCACCTCAGTTTCTTCAGTCGCTAGGACTACAGTCACGTGTCACCACACCTGGCTAATTTTTGATTGTTTTGTAGAGACAAGGTCTTGCTATGTTGCCTAGGCTGGTCTTGAACTCCGTCCTTGGCCTCTCAGTGTTGGGATTACAGGTGTGAGACACCAATCCCAGCATTTTGGGAGGCAGAGGCGGGTGGATCACCTGAGGTCAGGCGTTCGAGACCAGCCTGACCTACATGGTGAAACCCTGTCTCTAGTAAAAAATACAAAAATTAGCTGGGCATGGTGGTGGGCGCCTGTAATCCCAGCTACTTGGGAAGCTGAGGCAGGAGAATCACTTGAACCCAGGAGGTGGAGGTTGCAGTGAACCGATATTGCACCATTGCACTCCAGCCTGGGTGACAGAGCAAGACTCTGTCTCAGGAAAAAAAAAAAAGCTACTTTTATCAATCACTCCTTTGGCAAGTGGCTTTTCCTGTTCCTCAGTTTGCATTCAAAGCCTTCCACGATCTGGCTCCTATGTGATTTTCCAAACTGGCTCCTCATACCTCCTGCAACCCACTCTCATTGCTTCAAGTTGACTGGCTGCCTCACTTGTTTTTTCCTTCAATGCTGTAATAATGGCATAGGATTATATCATTAGAATGATGAATGTATCTTGACTTAACTAATCCCTAATTGCTTAACATTTTTCTATTTCCCTTCTCTGTGTTTTACTTTGCCAGGAAGGGTGTCTAAGGAATCATGCAGTCCAGTGGCTTTCAGCTTTGGCCAGTCACTGGAGTATGGGATTACTCCACACTCCATGGGAAGGGTTGGGATGGGAAGGTGGGAGGGAGGTGGGGGTGTTATAAAACTCTCAATGGAGTTATAACATGCATATAGGAAAAGGCACAAATCACACATGTGCTGCTGGATGCCTATTCACAAACAAAAGCCCCATGTAACCAGCATCTGGATCAGAAATGACATTCCCAGCACCCCAGAAAGGCTGGGGCAAAGGACTTTTAAAAAATTCTCACTTTCAGGCCAGGTGTAGTGGCTCATGCCTGACAGGTGAATCATTTGTGTTCTGGAGTTTGAGGCCAGCCTGGGCAACACGGGGAAACCCCGTCTCTACTAAAAATACAAAAAAATTAGCTGGGCATGGTGGTGCATGCCTGTAGTTCCAGCCATTTGGGAGGCTGAGGTGGGAGGATTGATTAAGCCTGGGAGGTCTAAGCTGCAGTGAGCTGTGATCTTGCCACTGCACACTAGCCTGGGCAACAGAGTGAGATCCTGTCTCAAAGAAAAAAAAAAAGTTTCACTTTCGGATTGGTCATTTGATATCTGGATTTCTGGATCTGAGGTAAACCCAGGAATTTGCATTTTTAAGATTCTCCCCAGGGGCCTCCCATTTACCACTAGACTTGAAGACTACTCATCTACCAAGGATTTTCAAAGGGTGCCCCTCAGGTGTCCCCCTGGGGATGTGGGGGTAGAGATAGGGAGGCGTCAGCTCTGCCTTTCCATGGATCAGAATCACCTGAATGTCTTTCTTATACTGGGCCTCCTTCGGTGGATACCAATCCTTCAAACAACCACAATCTTGAAAACCACCTGTATCAGGGCTCAAGGGAAGAAGCAGAACACAAGGATGAATACAGTACAGACATATCTATCAGCATTTACAAGAATTTATTTTAGGTATTGACCTTTTGCGATAGTAAGAGCTGGTTAAGCAGCCTCTATAAGGTGGTTGTTTTTGCATCTGACGTGAGTGTGTGAGGTTCACAGGACAGGCAGTTGGGGAGAACAATCAGGAACTCACAGGCCTTAACTGGAACCACATGAAGATGAACTGAAACTCATGTCACTTCTTGTTGCCTTTGACCTCGATGGTACAAATGTCCTGCAGAAGCTTCACCATGGAGCTAAATGCACACATATGGCCCAGGAGTCAGAGAAGTTGAAGAAGGATCCAGAAGGTGGAGCAGTTGCAGGCCCGGCTGGCAAATGAGTGACAACGTACGTGTTGGAAAGTGCTGCTGCCCTTCCATCCTTGGAATCTCCCAAGAATTTATCTTGGGGTCCATGCCAATTAGAAACCCACAGGACAGGGAATTCTGGGAAATGTAGTTCACCCTAGTGTAGAACACGTGACAGTCACCACACCACACTGACCATCATTCCCATGCTTGGCTGCCACTGGAATCGTGCAGTCTTAGCTTCCCAGGTGGCTCAAACATGTAGTTGAGGCTGAGAAGCACTGGCTGTCAACTGACACATGGATGTGAACCTTGAGACTGCCCCAACCCAGGTCCCAAGAAGATAAATTCTACACTTTTTTCATTGCAAGAGGAGCATAAAAAGGTCTGGTTATTTTTCCTAAGGTCCTAAAATGTGGCTTTTCTCATTATCCTGCCTTCCTCCTGCCCTGTCTCAGCTAACCCAGCCACAACCTTCTTGTAGTCCTCAACACAGTGGCTGCACCCTGAACAAAGCCCTCCCTTGTTTATCCTCTTGGTACAAAGTGGATTAAGAGCACAGTTGGAAGACCCCAAGATCATCCAAATGCCACCAAGCTCATAGTGAACTGAAGACTCAGAAGTTTTCACTATTAGGCTTATAAATAAAGCATCTCTTCCTCCGTGACACAGACTAATTATATGATTGTAACACAGCCAAGTGGTCAGTGAACACTTAACCACTGTGATGTGAGCCACAGAGCTGGCGAGAGCCAGTGCTGCAGACTCACAGGTGGCTGAGTTGCTCCTGCTGAGTCTTTCTCAAGGACGGCTGAAGGAGAAGCCATTGGAGGAGATAGGGGTGGTTGCAGAAGTGGGAAAAGAGTTGGGGGCTGAAAAGAGCTCTGGTGCAAGTTGCAGCTCTGCAACTAAGTAGCCGTGGGTGTTTGCACAAGTCACTTAAATGTTCTAAACCTCAATATCAGCACTACCTCCTGCACAGGATAATTGAGAACATCAAATGAGAGAACACACATGAAACAGTCTGGGAGGAAGAAAGTCCAAAAGCACGGACATTCTGTGTTAGTAGTTCTAACTCTGTTATAGATGACACTGGTATAAGGTGAAGGTTATCTAGTTTATAGATGGATTTTTATTTAGATATTTTGCTTTCTTTTTCCTATCTATGATGTGGTTATTTCTTTTTCTTTTTTTTTTTTGAGGCCGAGTCTCGCTCTGTCGCCCAGGCTGGAGTGCGGTGGCCGGATCTCAGCTCACTGCAAGCTACGCCTTCCGGGTTTACGCCATTCTCCTGCCTCAGCCTCCGGAGTAGCTGGGACTACAGGCGCCCGCCACCTCGCCCGGCTAGTTTTTTGTATTTTTTAGTAGAGACGGAGTTTCACCGTGTTAGCCAGGATGGTCTCGATATCCTGACCTCGTGATCCGCCCGTCTCGGCCTCTCAAAGTGCTGGGATTACAGGCTCGAGCCACCGCGCCCGGCCGATGTGGTTATTTCTAATGAGGTCTGCTGAAGTGTGAGATTGACACAGGTGATTAAAGTTGGATCTTTGGGATTAACTTTGGGTTTTTATTATTTATCCTCTCCCTCTCCTCTCCATTACGGCAGACAACTGAAGACAGGCTGAACCACCCATTCTACACTCTGGAAATAAGTTTACACAGAAAGAACCCTTCTAAGAAAAAGCAACAGTTACCTCATCTTTCAGAACACCCTTGAGGAGTAAAACTGGGGAAGGAACAGGCAGTGCTGCTCTATGTTTATTGATATGTTCACTATTTATGGGAGTTTTCTCTTTCAGAATTAGATTTTCAGCTTCTTGAGGGCAAGGTCTGAATCCTGATGAGGCTTTTTGTCTGCATTAGTGCCTGGGACAGTGCAGTAGAAAGGATGTGGGGTGTAAGGATCCAGAGTTCTGAGATCTAGTTACAGCTCTGCCCCCACAGGCCATTTTAATCCTTCTCGGTCTCAGTTTCCTCCTGTGTAAGGTGGGAATTACCCACTGCATGAGAGTATTGTGTAGCACAAATTAGACAATTTGTGGGAAAATACTTCTATGACCCAAAACGTGCTATGCAAGAGGGATAGACTGTGGTAAGAGCTGTTACGTCTCAAGAACTCTATACTGGTTGATTTTCCTGTTGAGGACAGGCAGGCACAGAGCACAGGCGGTCGACCCTGGGCTTCAGATGGGAAAAAACTCAGGAGTGGAGGAGAGGGGAAGGACATCCCTGGCAGCCCCTGGAGTGACCACAGACACTTTCTCACTGCCCATCTTGGAAGATCTCTGCAATATCTCTTTTGCTTCAAGCTGTTTGTCAGTCTGGTCCCTTGTTTGTTTGTTCTTTTCTTTTCTTTCTTTCTTTTGTTTTCTTTATTAAGAGACAGAGTCTCACTCTGTTGCTCAGGCTGGAGTAAAGTGATGAAATCACAGCTCACTGTGGTCCATACCGTGCAGTGTTAGTAGTATAGTGATAAGCATAGCTGCCTTCCATAGCTCATCACAGCCTCAAACTCCTGGGCTCAAGTGACCCTCCCACCTCGGCCTGAATAGTTGGGACTATAGGCATAAGCAACTGCACCCAGCACATTTTAAAATTTATTGTAGAGACAGGATCTCACTATGTTGGCCGGGCTGGTCTTGAATTCCTGGCTTCAAGCAATCCTCTCACCGTGGCCTCCCAAAGTTCTGGGATTACTGGCGTGAGCTACCATACTCAGCCTATTGGTTCATTTTTTTAAATCAGATGTCCACTGAGCACACACTATGTGCCAAGCACTGTGCTAGGAATTGAGAATTGAATGGTAAGCAAAACCAGGTAAGGTCCCTGCCCTCATGGAGTGGAAACTGGCCTGTTTCTTCCCAAACATCTTTGGACTCAGGCTTATGCAATGAGTCCTGCAAGTACCATCCAGCCCTGGGGACAGACGTAAATGTTGTGTTTTAGTGGCATTCCAGATTTAAGCTAAAAAATATCAACAAGTTGAGGCCAGGTCTAACAAGAAAAAAAAGAAAAGGCAAAACTCCCAGCAACCCCTCTTTCGGGTCTTCCTTCCTGTGCCCCCACCTCTGGTTTCCAGTGTCATGCTCTCTATGGTTTTACCTGCTTTTGGAACTCTCACCTAACTCATTCATACTAAGGTGGTTCTTACTCTAGAAGAACTGAATTTAATAGGGAAAAAACCCTTAAAGAAATGATACCCCAGTTGGAAGGATATTAGAGGACATCCTACATCACACCACTAGGGTAGTCACTTCAGACCGGCACTTTCAGGGGCAAGAGGGTTAGAGGACATTGGTGCTGGCAGCAGGGATGAGTTCCCTTAAGCAAACCTCTGTGCTCTTTAAACATCACTCAAGGTAAGGAGGGGAAGGGCAGGGAGCAATATGGCTGCCATCAGGGTCCTTGTTTTTGTTTAGAGGAGGTGAGTCTGCAAAGGCTTATTCCATTACTAAAAGTGGTAACTACATAATTCACTGTGTAAATGAACGTGGAAAAAAATAAAGACCAGGGGAGTCTTCTGTAGCCAGAACCTAGAAAAGCTCCATCCACTGGCCCTCTTTTTAAATTTTTCTCTCATTTCTGACCAAGCTGTCAGATAATCCTACTGGTGAATTTCCAGCTGGAATTTCAATTTCCCTCTTAGTGAGAAAAGTGAGACACATTTTATTATTAGACCCCAATCTCTAAAGTGAATTTCCCAAAAAATGTTGGTTATGTGAACCCTGAGGAGACTCATTAAAAGAAAAGCTTTGTATTGTAAAATAAAGCATGGGCAGTGAAAACCACACAAAAGAGATGCACTGCGTTGGGAGGGATGGGAAGGTAAGCATCGAGGTAACCACCATGCAGGTGGAGACACAGAACTTTGCCAAGCACCCCACTCCATGTGTCTGGTCCACTTGTAGCCACCCACCTCCCTCAATAAGCAGACTCCTGGCTCCACAGTCTTTGTGTCCTTGTGTGTGTTTATGATGTCATCGCCCATGTGTGTATCCTCAGAGGCTGCATGTCAGTCCTCCCATGTTTTGCATGCCTTTTAAACTTATTTTAAGCGACCAATTTCCCCCTCATTATTTTCCTTACAATTTTTCTGTTGAAGACTCTTGCTGTCTAATCTGCAGTTTCTCACTGTCTGGATTTTGCTCTTGATGCATGCCAATATGTCCAAATGCCCTCATTTTGATGCAAATAATCACTCATTTAAAAAGACCCTGTTTGCCAGCCATGTTCTTAAGGAGGGCACAACCCACCGTAATCGCTTTCTCATGAGCGTGTGGGCAAAGGGAGCGCTCACAATAGAGGTAATGAGACAGAGAACAACGTGAATGTGATTTATGAAAAAAGAAATATATATATTTCCAATTGGAAGTGACCAGGGAATGCTTCTCTTTAATGCCTTTCAATATAGTTTGCCTTAGTAGGAAACACATTTGGAAAGGGATTTGGCATCATGTTATACTCTAGGGTCCAGTGTTGTATGCATTAGTTTTTATCAAAGATGATTGCATAATAGGACCCTGGATGTAGCAAAAACCTAAGGAATCTAAACCACTAACCAAGCTCACCAAATGTAATAAATATAAATCACAGATGAAGGGAAGATTAAATGTGGCTATTTACTTATGCAAGAAATGTAAGCTTTAAGATTTTTTCGTTTTCTAATCTCAGCAGGCAGTCCCATGAACATAATTATTAGTATTTTCAAGGCTTGATCAAATATTGGCTTAATAAAGAACTCATTCACTTAACGGTGATGACCTCCAGGTACCTGTGGTAAAGTCCAGAACCCTAAATTATATGCTCCAGAGCTATGGCACCTACATGATGGACAAAATAAATGAGTAGCGTCATACTAATATATGGGAGATTTTTAACACTTAAAATTAAGTATGTCTGAATTAAATACCTGTTTTGATTTGCAGAGGGGAAAAAAGCTCCCAAAAGATGGATATGATAAAAGGACTCAGAAGTCAAGGCTCCCTTCAAACTCAATAGGCTACTAACACTACCTTCAAAACCATTACAGCATTAGTTGTACAGCCACGAAAGGGGCCAAAAAGACATCAGAGGGGAATAAAAGAAATTAGGTAGAGGGCCTAAATGAGCACATGCTGGTTCTCTATTCTTATTTCTCTCCTTGGTTTTCCTAGGGATTGTATCTTTGGAAAAAAAAAAATCAGGTTTGTGAGGCCTCCTCTCTGCTCACATTCACTAGAGAGAAGGTAAGGACAAAAAGGGATAGGGAGGGAAAAGATAATCACAAGAAGGAAGGAGGCAAATTTCACAGGCAGACTGATATCTTCCTTGGGCTCAGGAGTTTTAAAACTCTGCTTGCAAGATTAGGTTCTTGCTTTTATAGTATAGATGGTAAGAGATTTCCAACTCTGATTTTACAATGCTCTGGGGTTTATGCAATTATTACGATGTGTGCATTAAAAATTCTCAAAGCCAAATTAATTTGAATTATTTTTCACCAAAAAGGCAGACATTTAAAAGCTTTTTTTTTCCCCCCAGTTATCATCCTAGTCTACCTTTCTGTATTTTTTTTTTTTTTGAGACAGGTCTCGCTCTGTCACCTAGACTGGAGTGCAGTGGTGCGATCACAGCTCACTACACCCTCCATCTCCTGGGCTCAAGGAGTGATTCTCCCACCTCAGCCCCCTAAGTAGCTTGGGCTACATGTGTGCATAACCCCGTCTGGCTAATTTTTACATATTTTTGTAGTGATAGAGTCTCACTATATTGCCCAGGCTGGTCTCAAATTCTTGGGATCAAGCAATCCTCCTGCCTCGGCCTCCAAAAGTACTGGGATTACAGGTGTGAGCCACCATGCCTGGCCCTTTTTGAAAGATTTGATATGCCTTGGAATTCACCCTGCCTGAGCCCTGGGACACAGTTGCTTTGTTTCAAGGCTAAGTACTTGTGTTCCCAGCTGGCTGGTGCTCTTCTTCTAGGCCCTCTCTGGATCACTAGGAATTCCACAGTTCTTCCCTAAACCTTTTTTCCATCCCTGTCCCTCTTCCCAGTCCCTGCTCCAAAACCCCTCATGGACTGCTTTCTTCTTGAGGTTTCCCACCTCGACCTCTAAGAGCTATGGTGGAATGAAATTCCTGGCGAGCAGGCTGGGCTGGCTCCCAGCAGTGATATGTGAAGGGAAAGCAGAACTTCGTAAGGGGAATAAACCTATCAGAGCCTTCCACGCTTCCATCAGCTCACTTCTCCTCCTGGGCTGGGCTCAGTCTAAGCATATTACATGCATAATGATGTTTAATCCTCATACCACCTCTCTGAGAAGCATGATTATACCCATTTTCCACACATGAGAAGATTTACACTCAGTCAGAGCAGGAGCTAGACAAGGCTGGCTGAGCAGTGAACCTTGCTCCCAGTCCGGCTCTGAACCATCACACTCTTCAGTGTGAAGCAGGAGATTTTAGCCTCACGTTTCTGGACACTGGAAGGACTCAAGAGATTTGGGGTTTGCCCCTTTGGTAGTCCAGTGGAGGACAGATCAGTGGTGACAGGCTCTGGCTCTGTGGTCCCCTGCCATGCCACTCTGCAAGGGGGCCCTTCCCTGCCTATGCCTAGGTCTCCCTGGTGACCACCCAGTTTTTCCTCGAGGGCCTACCACAGAACACAGGCGGGTGTGTGAAGTCTTTACTCTGTACCTCCCTACACTGCCCAGGGTAGAATGTGGTGGTTCTTCCCAGAACTGTGCCATCTGTAGATAGACCAGGGCCTTAGCCTTCCTTCTTAGCAAACGATGTGTATCAGTTCATAGGAAACCACTCTGCCGATGACACTCCACATCTGAACACAGGACAGTAAAAAAGGTCCTTGATTTGGGAGGTACGGGGAAGAGAAGGGAGACAGGCACAATTCTGTCTTTACATCTTGAGCCATCCAGCTGAAGGGGGTCTGTGGGCTGGCAGGGGGTGGTAAGGCTTCAAATCCTTTCTTTGAACCATTTAAAAATGTTCTTGCATGCTGCCTCCTTTCCCCATAAACCCATGTAACACATCACCAACTACTACACAGAAAATGTTAAATATATAACAAATATACTAAATCATATAAAAAATATTATTTAGTGGCCTTTTTTTCTAGTTTATTCTTACTTTTCTTACTTTTTTTTTTTTTTTTTTTTTTTTTTTAAATCCAGGTAGCCAATTTTATCAGCCAGGTTTGGAGTACTGGGCTGATGAATGTTGAAATAGTCATGGGGTTTCATTTATTCATTATGTCTTCCTTCTTCTGTGGGAGTCAGCGCCGAGATGATAAATGCTGGGCTCAGGTCCAGCTCGGGCCACTCACTCCCAAGGTTCATACACAAACAGATCAGCTGGATCAGGGCCCAGCAGGGAGGTGAGGCTTAAACCTCTTCGCCTGAGGAGGAGCCAATAAAAAGACTAGCAGCTTGGATAGTGAATAAGCGCGAGTGCACGCGTGTGCGTGTGTGTGCGTGTGTGTGTGTGTGTGTGTCAGAGTGACCTATCCCAGGTGGATGCTGGGAGTGGTGGCAGGAAGTGGGGTGTGATCAGAGAGACAGGAAAAGGCTCAGAGAAATGTATGATAGCTCAGATGGGTCTCAAACCACAAGGCTCTGTCTACACATCCAGCACGATTCCTTCTGGAACACAGGGAGTTAAAGATGAATCAACTCTTGAAACTGAAACCAATTATCCATGGCAATTTATTAAATAACTAAGGTTTCTAGGCCTTATTAAAATAAATGTTTAGTGTATTTTCTTATTCTCTGACGTTCAGTTCTTCACTTGTCAGCACCTGCTGGCAGCAGCTGGAGTAATCTTACCAATTTTGCCGTATGTGCAAATCAATTTGATTCCCCCCCTCCCCAAGATAGAAATCAGTAAAGTGATTAAGTTACAATTAAGGCATGTCATTGAAAGCCCAGATAACAAGAAAAGGCTGAGGAGGAATCGGCCAGAAGTCACCAGTGATTTCCTTCCACCCCGGTTAAATGATTTCTCCCCCTCATTCTCTTGCCTGCTCTACTGCATGTGACACTGTGGATGAATCAACAAGCCTCGTCCTATTTCTGGGAAGTCTCTCCTTTTTCTGGCTTCCATCATGCTTTCCATATGCCAAGTTCTCCTCTTGTCACTCATACGGGCCCCCTAACTGTTAATCTGTCTGTCCATCCATCCATCCAATAGATGTTTAATGACCCAGTGTGCCATGCACTGGGAAAAATGACAAACGATATTTATGTCTGGTTTCACAGTTAAAAATGCCTTTCCATATATTATTTAATTAAATTCCTGCTACAACCATTTGAGGGGGCTGTTAGGATCCCCATTATTTTATATATGAGGAAGCAGGCTCTGAGAGGATCTGCAATTTATTTAAAACAGCACAGCCAGCAGGTGGCAGGGTCTAGACATGAATTCAGGTTTTCATCCCATTAAGAATTCATAATGGTACTCTCCTATATACTGGTGAGGTATAATTTCTCAACAAGCCTCACTGTTCCTAATGAAATGTCACGCTCCAGCTATCATGTATTTACTGAGACTATGCTAGGCTCCGAGAGATGCAAAGACTGAGTCCCCACCCTCACAGAGTTGTGGCTGAGTTGGGAAGGCAGACGTTAAACATATATGTTCACACAAGAAATACTTGTTTTCAACATATGAGGGAGAGCTAATCTAGTTGTGAAAATTAGGGGAGTCTTCCAGAAGGAAGTAATCATTAAGATGCAGTCTGAAGGATGAGTCGGAGTTAGCTTTGGAAAGAGAGGATGAAAGAAAATCACATGTACAGAGGGAAAAGCATGTATGTGCAAAGGCCCTGTGGCAGAAAGACCCAATGTGCTGAAATTTTGAAGGCCAGCTTGACTGGAATATAGACAATGAAAGGGAGCCTGGCACAGGATGTGGCCCAGACCACACAAGACTTTGTAGCCATGATAATGATTTCTACTTTTAGTTTAAGAGCAATGGGAAGCCACAAGTCAAGAGAATGACATGATGAACTTTGATTTTGATTCTGACTTCTGTGTGCAGAATGAATTGTAGAGGAGCAAGAGTGGAAGCAGGAGCAGCTGGAAGGCTTTTGCAGTTGTCCAGGTGGGAACTGATGGTAGCTTAGACCAGTGTTGTGGTGGTGAAAATGAAGAGAAGAACCCCACAGGTACCCCCTGCTCTGCTCAAGCCCATTTTCTTACTAGATCCTGACACCAGAGTGTGCTCACGAATTTGCAGTGAATGGAAGCTTGTCCACACTTCAGGGCTCTGCTGGAGTCTCCTCTTCCAGGAAGCCTTCTCCAGACAATGCCAGTCCTCTGAGATCTTTCAGAAGTCGTACGCCTCTTCTGCGCTTCCCATTCTCACACCTGATGCTTCTCTATGGCTTGGCTGCTCTCTGGTCCACTCCCGGAGATGCCTTCATTTCTCTTGTTGTCTTGCTTTCTCCCTTTGGAAAGTAAATGCTTTGTTGGCATTTGCTGAATGGTATCAACACGGCTCCTTTGGAAATTATATTTGTAAATGATTACTCATGCCAATTGCCATGTTTCCCCCTAAATTAAACACTGGTTGCTTAAATGTGTCTTCATGATTCTGTTCTACCAAAATGTATGTCCCAATTTTTCCATTACTTCCTCTAAACTCTTTTCCATATTTCTCCTAGTAGAAAGCAGTTTCAGGGGGAATGGAGTGGGGGTGGGGTGGGGCCAGGAGTGCAATTAAACAAGGGCTGTCTGACCAGAATTCCTATACCTTTTTAATGGGGTATTTGATTAATCCTTTTCATGGGCACCATTATTCATGCCTTGATAGAATCTCATTTTATAGCTCTTAATACATGGACCCAATTTATCCACATCACATTGTATTCTAATACTTGTCACCCAAGTTATTAGCTATCTCCTTTTCAGTGTAAAATCATCAGTAAGTTTGATTAGCTTATTCCCTGGGGATGATAGGGGAGATAAGAACAGACACAGTACAATATAACCCCAATGGCTCTGCATTCTCAAAAGAAGACTGCTACATGGAATCCATTTATGGAGCCAGGGTGGCCAAAACAAACATCCGCCCCATGGGAGGGACTCTGTGCAACCCAGGAGCGGTAGCCACGAAGGGCTGACTGCTGTCATTACTGGCAGGACTGAGCTATCATCCTAAGTGGGATTTTAATAAAAAATGGTGGGGTTCCTCCACCTCCTGCTTAACACCCCCTCCCAATGCCTTTCCTGAGAATCACAGCCCAGCAGCTTCTCTTTATTCCTTGACATCCCTTCTGCCTTCAATCCCTGTTCTTTTCCTACTGGGCACCTGGCAGGGCGGACAACCTAGAAGGAGATGCACAGTGCTGTGTACTGCTCTTTCTCCAGCACAGGCTTGGGTCTAAGCCTCGAGCTCTGTCTTTCTCTTCTCTGGAACCAAATCTGAGCCTTGGGACTCACAGGTGGCTTTGCTTTTGTAAGCAAAGTCACTCCTTAGCTTGAAAGAGAGAAGGGGCCTGCACAACCCCTATTGGATGGTAGGCTCCAAGCCCATGGAGAGTTTCTAATGCCCCTTCCTCTACGCAACCATCTTTCTTGAGCCCAATCAGGCTGCACCCCTAGGCCCCAATGGCTGCAGCCCTCCTCATCTTTACACCAAAGGCCCTGTCAATGATTCTTGTGCTTTTCTGAGCCTGGCAAGAGTGTCACTGTGGTGACATTCTTCCCTTCCAAAGGTGGAGCCCAATTCCCTTCCTGTAGTGTGTGGGCTGGACTTAGAGACTGATTTCTAATGAACAGAATAGAGTGGATGTAACAGCATGTCCCTTCTGAGACTAGGCCATAAAAGGCATTCTGACTTTCTCCCTCCCTCTGTTGGGTTGTTGGCTCTCAGGGAAGTCAACTGCTATGCTGTGAGCAGGGCTGTGGAGAGGCCTAAGGTACTGAGCACCAGGAACTGAGGCCTCCAGTCAACAGCCATGTGAGGGAGTCATCTTAGGAGTGGGCCCTCCAACTCCAGTTAAGCCTTCAGATGAAAGCTTGACTGCAGCCTCATGAGAGACTCAGCAGAACCACACAGCTGAGCCACTCCCAGATCCCTGGCCCACGGAAACTGTGCAAGACAACACAGATTTGTTCTAAGCTGCTAACGTTGGAGTCCTTTGTTATGCAGCAACAGGTTATTAACACACTCTTCCTACTTTAGGGTAAGGCGCTCATCTTCTTCTCCCCTTCAATTCCCTTCTTAGGTTCTATTTTCATCTCTTCTCTCTTGGGATGTCTGGTATCCCTGTTGCTCCCTCCACTGACCCGTCCCTCTGTGTCCACTCAGTCCTCACAGTCTCAAGGACTCTTTCCCAAGAAGGGGGAATGGAGGAGAGAGGAGCTCCCCAAGACCTGGGTTTGCAATTCCATTCTTGCCTGCCATCCAGAATGACATCTGGCATTAGGAGAATGACTTTTTGCAGATGGCAGTCTTCCTCAGGCCATGAGGCTACCTCTTGTTTCTAAACCCGTGGGTGTAATAACTTCAGCCAGGCCCACAGCCAGCATGAGAAGACTTTGCAAACATCGTGTTCCCCTTTGTATCATATGCTCATCTCCTGTGCCCTTTTTGCTCATCTGCAATTTCTGCAAAAGGTCATGTCTCGTTTCAGCTTTGCCGTTAAGTGTATTTGACTCTAGGTGGGAATCTCAAAACTGGATGAAGATGCAATCTGGCTTAAATGCTGCAAGGTGGGCCACTATACTTCACCCCAACCAGCTGTGTCCTGCTAGCATAGACACCCATGTAGGAGGTGGCAATCTGATAGTCACTTCTTTCATAATTATACATGGGGCAAAATGTTTGCTTTTTTTGAGACGGAATCTCGCTCTGTCACCCAGATTGGAATGCAATGGCACGTTCTCGGTTCACTGCAACCTCCACCTCCCAGGTTCAAGTGATTCTCCTGCCCTAGCCACCCGAGGAGCTGGGATTACAGGCGCCCGCCACCATGCCCGGCTAATTTTTACATTTTCAGTAGAGATGGGTTTTCACCATGTTGGCCAGGCTGGTCTTGAACTCCTGACCTCAGGTGATCCACCTGCCTTGGCCTTCCAAATTGCTGAGATTACAGGCATGAGCCATGGTGCCTGGCCTTAGTTTTTAACTAAAAACAAAAAAATCCAGGTAGCTTTTCCATCTGGTCAAATCTTAGTAATTTTTACAAAATTAATTTCAGTTTAATGGAGCAAAGTCAGACAGAGATAGATGTCAATTTTCTAGAATGCCTGGCAAAGATTAAAAAAACACACACACACACACACACACACACACACACACACACAATGGAGCTAAGCAGTGGAGTGGACCCCAAAGCAGTGGTTCTCAAAGTATAGTCCTAGGGCCAACAGCAACAGCATCATCTGGGGACCTGCTAGGAATGCACATTCTGGGGCCCCAACCCAGAGCTACTGAATCAGAAACTTGGGGTGGGGGAGCTGCAATTGATTTTAACAAGCCATCTAGGGGATTCTGACACATGACTACAAGTTGTGTATCACTGACTTATAGGATTAAACATCTAAATCATTCATTCAGCCATAAGCTATTGATTGAATACCCACTGTTTGTCAGACATGGGGCAATGTGGAGGAATGATAGGGAATGTCTTCCTCAAGGAGTTCACAATACTCCCTTCCCTTGCTTTATTACAAAGCTTGAAAAGAATGTAGGAATCTGAAGACATAATCCAAGGAATGGAAATTATTCTTTATATGTAACTTTTCAATGGACAGGAGTCACATCAAATTTTTTTTTTTTTTTTTTTTCCAGGAACGATCATACTCTCAAAATAGTAACCTTTCTAAAGTAAGTAAATGTGTGGGTTTAATATATTATGTACAGCTGGCTCAGGCTTTTAGACTTAAAAAAAAAAAAAGATTATGAGATTCCACCATGAATGAAATGCAGGATTATTTCAAAGATTCACTTAGGTATCTGTCTATCTTAATGAACAAACTATTCAGTGTTACCATCTTCCTTGAAGTAGGAGTTCTTGCCACCTTCTCTTAAAATAAGTCTAGGCCGGGCGTGATGGCTCACACCTGTAATCCCAGCACTTTGGGAGGCTGAGGCAGGTGATCACTTGAGGTTAGGAGTTCGAGACCAGCCTGGCCAATATGGTGAAACTGCATCTCTACTAAAAATACAAAAATTAGCCAGGCATGGTGGTGCATGCCTGTAATCCCAGCTACTCAGGAGGGTGAGGCATAAGAATTGCTTAAACTCAGGAAGTGGATGTAGCAGTGAGCAGAGGTGGTACCACTGCGCTCCAGCCTGGGTCAGAACAAAACAAAACAAAACAAAAAAACCCTAAATAAGTCATAACAGCTCATATGTATTGTGTGCTGGGCTTGGAATATTTCTGTATTCATTAACTCATTTGATCCTTCCCTGATCCTACAAAGTAGATGCTGATCCTACAAAGCAGATGTAGCAAACACATATAGTCTGGAGATGAACAGAGTCTGAAAGAGGCAGAAACAGGAACCCAGACTCATCTCTTAACCCCAGGCAAATGATCCTCCTGTGCTGTCTCTCATCCCCTTTGGGTCATTTTGCTGCTCATTAAACTACTGATTAATTGGGAAAACATAAAAGGAAATACTACTCTCCCCTAAAAGGTTTCTAGTATGAAATCCCTGGCTAAAGCTTAAACTGCGGGACTTATTTTGAAATTTTAAAGTTCATGCTAGATTTCTCCTTCAATACCATAGATAATGAAGAGCTGGCTATAAACTTCTTATGGTCACCAGCATTAGCAGCCTGTGTAAGAATCTGATCCATGCTCAACAGATCCTGCTTGGAGAAGATGCTCCACATTTTCTCCTTTCTCAGGGTGTCTCAAAGATGCTCATGGACTCACTATAATACTATCAGAGTAGATGACTTTCCTGTATTTGGGATGAACTTGAACTGATGCAGTCAAGCCTGGGCCCTTGTGACCAAGGATATCTAGTTAAATCTGACAGCTGTGGGGATGAAGAATGTGACCTATGGCCACAGAAGAAATCAAAACTATCTGGCCCAGACCAGAAACACACTCAACCCTTTGGCATAGGCAGGAGGTGTGCCCAGGGGCTGAGCTCATTCGCCACACAGGCTTATCCTTCATTTACAAAGGAATCACAGGTCAACCATGTTTTGGCAACTAGATCAGGAGCCCTCTTCTACCTATTGCATTGTTGGGCATAACCTGGCGGCTTTATTTATATGTAAGCAACAAATTCAGAGTCCACGTGGGCTGTGTAAAAAACCCTGAATGCATCTCTCAAGCCACTTACAGTGCATGCAACTCGAAGGAAACTGAAATGTATGCACCTTTCCCACTGACTTTCTGTAATCAAGTCTTTTTAGAACAAAAAGTTCAACTTCCATCTGTTTTTAAGTCAGGGATGCTTGTTGGCTTGTGCTGAGACATTGATTTGATTAGTAGCATTCTGTGGAACTACAGACATGAGATGTTGAGCTCACAAATGTATGATTCATTTCAGGATTTTGAAATGAGAAATGCACCTATCAATGACACAGAAGCCGGGAGATTCTGAGAAAGCATTTCATGCATATAAATGGAACAGGCGATGAAAAAATATGCTTATGGTTACAATCCCGAAGCCAGGGACCACCCCACTGTGCTCTCCACCCTCGAGAAGTGACGGCTCCACGGGAAACCGCTGGGATTAGATGATCCTGCGTTTGGACACCCATATGCTGCCTCATTTATCTACCTGTGACAGGGACAGTGCTGGAAGAGAATCAAAAGATGACAAATTGCTTCTGGTTTTAAAGGAGCTGTTCAGGCTGGATGTACACCCAGGGGGAACCAGCTTCCGTGCCAGGAGCCATCACTTCATCCCATTCTAAGGCCACATTTGGCAAACACCAACCAGCAGATGACTGCTGTCTCCTTTCACCAGTGGATTCAAAGACGCTTGCTCTGAAAGCCTGAAATTCAGTCTTTCTGAAGACGTGTGCAGCAGAGAGCAAATCTGCCCACACACTGCAGTGAGGCAGGACGGCTGGCAGGAAGCAAGGGTTCCAGATGACAGGGATTTTTCCCGTGTTGAGGCAGACAGATAACAGGGGAATGATTTTGCAGGGGAATGACTCCAGAGTAGAGAAAGTATAGTGTCAGTAAATGACCCTAGAAAAGACTGATACAAGTGAGATAAGTGGACAACAATTTCCAGGACACTGGCCATGGAATCTGCTTCTGGGGACACAGAAGCCCCCAAGATTCTAGCTTTCCTGGGGTTAGAAGGGAGGCCCACTGGGAGTTTCAAGAGGGTCCACCTGAGCAAAACCTAGCCCTACATAAGCCCCTATACTCGCCAGCCAGTGGTCCAGCCAAGGCCATGTATCCATCCAGCTACGAGCCTTGCTGCTTCTCTCCCGCCATGCGTCCTCTCTGGGAATGACTATGTAATTCAAGGTTAACCCACTCAGTCCTCTGGAGGCGAGCTTTCCTCAGCCAGTCCAGCTTGTGTTTCTTCTCTGCCATGTGCTGAAATTCACAAGGCCAGAGAAGTGCCTCACTGTGTTTAAGTGTATAGATGCCTTGTGTTCTCCTACACATTGCAGTCCTATTTACTTATTTTATCCTCTTGACAACCTCTGAGACAGGTACTATTATTACCCCCTTTTTGAGGTTGATGAAATTGAGGCACAGAGAGATGAGGATTGGCTGAAGGTCATACAGCCAGTGAATAGCAGAGCTAAGGTCAAGCCCAGATAGCTCTTTTCTGGGGTCTGACTCTTTCAGAACCTCTCTGCTGCCTCTCCGATAGAAAGCTCCTTGAAACCCAGGGGCTGCAGCCCATGTGGCCAATGGCTTGCTCAGGCCTTCCTCCTTCTCCAGTCCACCCCTCTGGAACTCGGTTGGTACTCAGGGCTGGAGTGCAGAGCCTGCAGCATGAGAAGACAGGCTCATCTCCAAGCCCCTTATCTGTTTCTAAATTCAAGCCAGATGTCCAAACGTTCATTTTATGCTTGTTTGTTTTGAATATTCCATCGTGATGCCCAAGGCCGCCTCGGAGATGGTCTCTCTGTTCTCCTTAGTGAGCATATGACCCCCTCTCCTCACACCTCTTGTCTCTGGAAACACTCTTCCTGCCACCAACTGATGTTCCCTGCCTAACCTCATTACACATTTCAGCTAAAAATGCCTATTTTCCATGTGGCAGTGAGGTATAATTATAGCACAATTTACATGCCAAGGCATTTTCAAATTTATCATTTCTAATAATAATCTTGGTGTATAACCACCATACCCATTCCATAGATGGGCAAACAGAGGTAGGAAGTCATAGCAAGGTTGCAAGGGCATCCCAAATTGCCAGGTCACTTGAGCCACTTGCATACAATTCTCTCTCCAGATCGCTTTCTCTCAACTTTCTGTTCAACAAATTTATCCGTGGCCTGGGAATGAGAAACGTTAACAGGATCAAGTTGTATCTGTGCCTGTACTCCAGCTCTCAGAATACTAATAAGCGACTCTAAGCTTTAGTGGCAAGGACATCAATGCTTAGCTTTCAGCCAAAACCCATCATGAGTAGGTTTACATGCATGAAACACGTACTTGGAGTTTTGGGTTTGCAAGTTCTCTTATTACCTATTGCAACTAATCAGAATGCTGAAGGGATTTATTCCCAGTGTCTGCTGACATGACCATAACTTTTGTTCTGATAGAATCTTCTGGCCAAGAAATGAAAGGGTAGACCAGAACCTACAAGAAGACGAGTAATCTTCCTTCAGAGTCAAAATTGTAAGACTAGTTTTCAAATAGTTATTGCAGAAAGCTTGGGTCCTGTGTAAGGAAGATACGAGACAGCTAGAGGATGTATTCGTTGTATGTAAATCTAGAATTAGAAACTGTAAATGCTGGAAGTTTCATGAAAGTAAAATTGCCTCCTGTACTGGGTGCATTGTTTTGCTGCTCTGTGAGCTTTTTTCCCCTCTGGGGTCTCTGTCTGTGAAAATGCAGTTGTGGGGAGTCAGGAATCCTGACTTCTAGTCCCAGTTCCGCCCCTATCACTTGCGTGGCCTCAGGCAAATCACTGAATTTCTTTGAACTTCCAGATCTGTGAAACCAGTATCCGCCAGTGTACCTTACTGAGTTGTTATGAAAATCAAAATGAGTGAGCTACAAGACTGCTTTGGAAACAGCAAGATGCTGTAGAAATGGAAGATATTTCTACAGGCAAATGATCAAGCTCAAAAGGCGGTTGTGAGAACAGAAGCCTCTCAACTGTTTTCAGAGGAATCATCTTCCAGAGACATTGTTGAGAAGTGGCTTTTGGGAGTGTGACCATGGAAGCGTGACCATGCCAGTCTACCTCATGGTATTCAAAAACAGGTGACAGCACACTATTTTGTGTGTTTGCTGTCTCGTGTTCGTGCTTGACTCTCTTATCCCACCACTCAGGCAATGCTTGACACATAGGGGGTACTCAGAAACTTGAGACAAATTAAAGAATACCAGCCTGAGTATTTTAGTTCCTTGGGCATAGGAAGTTTGTTGGTGGGAAGGAATGGGGGGCAAAGATGGAAAATTTCTGGAAGACTGAGTGTAGGGTGACCCGCTGACTCAGGCCCAAGGGATTTCCCAGGACAAGATGGTCATTCTACCTGGATGTCCTATATGAATATCCACTTTGCTTCCTCCCAGCCAGCAGGTATCTGAAGAGAAGCCTGCAGTATCTGAAGAGAAGAAGACTGGTAGAAGGCATATGTGTCTCTGAGTTCCTGAAGAGTGGATCCCTAGGGATTTATAGCCTGGGCATTTTCTTTAACCTTTTTGTCTCCTTAGTTTCAATAGGTGACATCATCTTTTCACCATCAGGAATTTGACAGAATCATGCCCCTTCCATTTTTCCTGCATCAGATTATCACCTCTAAGTTATTTTCCTGATCCTTGCCAGTGGCGTTCTGCCACCAGCTGAATCTTCTCCCTAACAGTTCGTGGCATTCAGTGTAAAACTGCAGCCTTTAGCAGGACTTGCACTTGGAATTGCTACAAGCGCTTTGTGCAGGCTTCACCAGAAACACGTGCACTGCAGAACTGCTGCCTGGATTAAGATCTGACTCGTGCTCGTAGCAGGGAGATGACATTTTGGGCCAGTGTGGCGATGTGATTAGTTGGGGATTTCCCCTTTAAAAACTTACGGTAAAAGCCTGCCTGAGACAATTCAATATTCATAAATGGAAAGCATAGATGGCGTTTCTGCTCTGCCAAGAGCAATAGCTATTTATCATGGCAAATGACTGAAATAGTTGTACATACAATGCTTTACTCAGTGCTGTAAATTACGGTATACAGAAGATTAAGCTTAAGCCTAATGCTACCCTTGAGCTTCAACAGCTGAGTCCTATAAATGGATACCTGTTAAGAGGAGAGAATCTTTTTCCTGGTTACTACTTAGGAGTATATCTCTATTAAAAGCTTGTGTTAAACATAAATTACCAGGAAGCCTGCCCCTAACCCCAGGCAGACTTTTCCTCAGGGCACTGACTCACGTGAGTCACATCTAAATGACACAGTGACAGGCCTGAGACTAGAAGTGTGTGCTGTGCTGACCTCAAGAGGGACAGCAGAGGAATTGGGGGCAGAGGTGGAGGGACTTCACAGAGCACTGAATGACCACTCACTTTCAGCCAGTCTGATCTGAGCCCAAGGAGGGACAGAGAGACCCTGCCAGACCTTAAGAAGACCTTTAGAGTTAAAATAATCCTGAATCCCAACCCCTTCAAAGAGAAAGTTTCTTTATCTGTTATTCTGTAAGTATCAAGGAACCATGACCTAGAGCTGAAACTTAAGTTTCCTAACTAAATTCTGTTCTCTAAGCACTTGCTTCTCAAAGTGGGGTCTGTGGGGCAAAAGCACCAACGTCACCAAGAATCACATCAAAAATAGACCTGGGCTGGGTGCAGTGGCTCACGTCTGTAATCCCAGAACTTTGGGAGGCCAAGGCAGGTGGGTCACGAGGTCAGGAGTTCAAGACCAGCCTGACCAACATGGTGACATCCCGTCTCTACTAAAAATACAAAAATTAGCTGGGTGTGGTGGCGGGCACCTCTAATCCCAGCTACTCAGGAGGCTGAGGCAGCAGAATTGCTTGAACCCCGGAGGCGGAGGTTGCAGTGAGCTGAGATCGTGCTACCACACTCCAGCCTGGGCAACAGAGCAAGTCTCCATCTCAATAAATAAATAAATAAATAAATATAAATAATAACAAAAATACAGACCTACTGAATTGCATCAGAATCTGCATTTTAACAAGATTTTTTGGAAGATGTATATGCACAGTAAAGTTTGAGAATCAAAGGAAGAGGGAACAGGTGTTTTATAAAATAATAATTAAAAAAATAAAACAACAGGGAAGCAGGTGTCAAGCAGGGAGGAGGAGCCCCCTGATGTTCTCACTGAAAATTATGACAAATGACAAATCTGATTTATGAAAATAGGTCCCAGTAGTGGATCATAGGATTCTGAGTTCCCCTTTGTCCAATCCTACTTCAGAACACTTTCGGGAACTTGAGAGATAGATTATGAGCTATGAATGAAGTATCACTTGAACTTGAGATGTGCCCCAAAGCATCTCAGGGTATAAAACAGTGAATCAGCAAAAAGTTCATGCTTCATAAATTAATCAGGGTGCCTCTAATCACCTATGAATTAGTAGGCTGAGAAGCACTGCCAGTGTTTTGGGCCATGATTTCAATTCTTTATTGTAATTACCAGTTGACTGTAAGTGGGTAAAGTAAGCAAAGATTGTTGTGTTATCTGAGAAGATAGAGATCTTGGATAACTTTAGTCTTTAAAAACTAAAGTTCTGTATGCATGTTAAAAACATAATGGCAATCATTAAACATATAGGTTTTAGAAATAAAGTCTATTGTGACCTAGAGAGCAGGGGGAAAAACGGGGACAGGGTAAGGAAAATTGTACTAATCTAATGGAAGGCAGAAAAGGAGAACAAAGAAGCAAATAAAAAGCAATGTAAACAGAAATATAAATTAGAAGTTAGAAATAAGTCCAAATATATAAAGTAATTACAATAATTGTAAATGGATAAAACTCACCTATTAAAAGACAATATCAGATTGGACTTTTTTTTTTTTTTTTGAGACGGAGTCTCGCTCTGTTGTCCAGGCTGGAGTGCAGTGGCATGATCTCGGCTCACTGCAACTTCCGCCTCCTGGGTTCAAGCAATTCTCCTGCCTCAGCCTCCTGAGTAGATGGGATTATAGGCACATGTCACCATGCCTGGCTTATTTTTGTATTTTTAGTAGAGACGGGGTTTCACCATGTTGGCCAGGCTGGTCTTGAACTCCTGATGTCAGGTGATCTGCCTGCCTCGGCCTCCCGAAGTGCCGGGATTATAGGCATCAGCCACTGCGCCTGGCCAGATTGGACTTTTTAAAAAGCCAGCTATATACTGCTTTACAAGAGAGACACCTAAAACAAAATGACACAGAAAAGTTGAAAATAAAAGATTAGAAAGAAACAAATGAGGCAAATATATATTGACCCAAAGAAAATTGAATAGCAATGTTAATCAGATAAAATAGAACCTAAGGCAAAAGCATTAATAGGCACAAAGACAACACTACTAAAAAGACGTCACAATTAAGCTTATATGTACCCAACAGGACAGCCTCAAAATTGTAAAGCAAAAGCTGTCAGAGTTACAGGAGAGACTGACACACTTAAAACTATCATAGGAGACTTAAAACTCTCTTCTCAGAAATTACAGAGCAAGCAGACAAAAAATGGCAAGAATGAACAAGATTTAAACAAAATAAACAATATATGGAAGCCTGCACACAAAAGAGAGATTAAATAAATTTTCTAATCATACATGATCTAAATTACAAAACAAACAATAAATGTATGGAACTCTGCACACAATAGAGATTATATACATTTTTCAATCACGTGAGACATTTACAAAAGTGGTTCACATGCTAGCTAGTCACAAAGGAAGTTATCATGAATTATAAAATGGATAACCTATAACATTCTCTGACCACCATAAATTAAACAAGTATCAAAAATTAAACAATAGTAAGGCCACGCCCTCACCACCCTTTACATCTGAAAACTAAAATCGCATTCCTAAATTACCATCTAGCAGTGGTGTGGTTTTTTTTCCTATGTGTGGCCTAGCTGCTATAGGACTAGTTAATTTACATGACAATTATCAGGGGTATCACAAGAAGCAGGAAACTCCCAGACCATTGAAGCTTCATTATTTTCTGTTTTGAACTAAACTCTAAGCCAAAGGGAAAGTGAAGCACCTGACTCCCAGAAGACAAGAAGGGACATGTGTGGGTTAATTATGACCTAGTCATATGGTGCTAGAAGCTGCTCTTGGTACACTCCCCGGCCCATGCCCTGCACTGCCACGCTCTACCCATCTCTTTCTGCTTGCCAGTGCTGGGTGGATGACAAGACTGTCCTTGAAGTGTCCCCGGGACCTGGGAAAAGATGCTAATTAATGGATGTGGCACCTTACAATTAATGGCATCCTGGAATCGAGAAAATACCATAGTTAACTGTTTGTAGGGGACCTTCTGTCTGCTCTTTCACTTCTGAAAAAGCAGTGGGAAAGGCTAAACAGGAGACACAAGGGGAAGATACAGGCCCAGGTATCTCAGGAAAAATGAGCACTTCACCCTAAAAATCCCCCCAATCAAAATCAAAACCAGATGGATGGTTCCTCCCCAGGATGTGCTACCAGCCCAATACAACTCCAGTGCCGGCTGAATAATGAAATAAATATGAAAAAGAAACCCCCTAACGACTTTAAAAGGATGGAACGCAGGATCGTAGTAACATTGATCAATAGTTGTATAGACAAGCGAGGGTGGGGAAGAAGTGGTTAAAAAGAGATAAATGAAAGGACCATAGCTCTTCAGCCTCCATATGGGGCACTGGGGAGGGCAAAAAGCCCAGTGGTTTCTTGGTCACAAATACTACAAGCCACAGAGGAGGGCAGCTCTGGGGTACACCCTCTTCCTCTGGCCACCCCACTTGTCTCCTAGGCTGGCTCTGCACTGCCACCATCACCAGTACCCACCTCGAAGAGCAGCTAAGGCAAAGGTTGGCCGTAAGGGCTAGAAGTTCCTCACCACCAATCCCTAGGGACCCATGGGTTTGTTGTAAGAATATGACAAAGGCAGCTTAGCCCAGAAAGTGGGAGGAAAATTTTCAAAGGGACACCCTCTAGCCCCTGCCTTCTTAAACGCACTGGGAGACTTGATTCATGTTTTCGGAGCTAGTGTCACTATCAGGATGATGCCCAGAGCTGACAAATGCAGGTCATAGGATTAGGGGGTCAGTCAGAGCCAGCAACCTTTTTTTGTTTGTTTGTTTGTTTTTGAGATGGAGTCTCACTCTGTGGCCCAGGCTGGAGTGCAGTGGTGCGATCTCGGCTCACTGCAAGCTCCGCCTCCCAGGTTCACGCCATTCTCCTGCCTCAGCCTCCCAAGTAGCTGGGACTACAGAAGCCTGCCACCACGCCTGGCTATTTTCTTTTTTTGTGTGTGTGTTTTTACTAGAGACAGGGTTTCACTGTGTTAGCCAGGATGGTCTCGATCTCCTGACCTTGTGATCCGCCTGCCTCAGCCTCCCAAAGTGCTGGGATTACCGGCTTTTTTTTTTTTTTTTTTTTGAGACAGAGTCTCCCTCAGTCGCCCAGGCTGGAGGGCAGTGGCATGATCTTGGCTCACTGAAATATCTGCCTCCCAGGTTCATGCGATTCTACTGCCTCAGCCTCCCTAGTAGCTGAGATTACAGGCGTGCACCACCACTTCTGGCTAATTTTTTGTATTTTTAGTAGAGAGGGGGTTTTGCCATGTTGGCCAGGCTGGTCTCCAACTCCTGAGTTCAAGTAATCCACAAGCCTCAGCCTCCCAAAGTGCCAGGATTACAGTGTGAGCCACCGCACCTGGCCCCACAGCCTTCTTATTAATGAGTATATGGTAGTGCTCTTTGGTTAAGAGGGTTGCCTCATTTAAGAAGGTGCTTGTTTAAGAAGATTACGTATGGGGTGGAGGCAGCTACTTATAAAGATGAGCAGAAAACCACAACCATGATGTAAACTAAGCCATTGTTACCTTAGGAAAATGCACCCCTAGAGAAGGCTTTGGAATTTGTGAAAATAATTCAGGGGGAGAAAAGCAAAGTATCTATGATGCTAATAAACAAACAACAGAAACCAAATCTTAGAAATCCGTAGTTCCAGCATGGTAAAACAAAGACAATGGCTACTTTCTCTGGAAAAAAAAAGACTATTTTTTCCAGATGAAGTGGGATTCATCATAGTGAAATGGTTTACTGACTCTTTCATCCTTTATGCCCCCCAATTTATGTTTTCCCCTGGACCTATCTATTTCCTATGAGTCTCCTATGCAGCATTCCCAAATTTGCACTCTGTTTTCAGAACCGCCTGGCCCTGCAAAGGAACAAGGGAAAGGTCCTACCCAAACCATCAACGGTATTCCCCAATTCCAGGATGTCATTAATTGTGAGATGCAACATCAGTTTAACAGCACCTTTTTTTGTGGGGGAGAGCAAACAAACAAACAAACAAAACAGAAAGAAAGCCTAGCATAGTAGCTCTATACATCATGGGAAGAAGCACTTCGGGTTTAGAAAAGACATAGCTTGGAAGTATCTTTAGAGATTTGCAGCATCTAGGGGCAAGCCTGCACACAGGTTTCTAGCATGTGACACTCCAGGAAGGAGTCAGTAACTCTCTGTGACCCCAGATGAAGACATAAGAATCAGCTCCTTGAGAATACTCCGAGGGCCTCCCTAAAGAAAACGGACAGTAGAATGCTGCAGCTTACATGGGATTGGGTTCTAGTGTCAGGGTGGGAGGCGAAAATCCTGTATGACCAAAACTCCTCTTGAAAGAGTACAGTACACGTAGTATGTGGGACAGTGGGCCCTTCCCATGGCCAGTTTCTCCTCCAGGGTTGGGAAACATCTTTGTTTCTTTGCTCAGACACCAGACGAAAGGGTGAGCTAGTGTCTAGGGCCATGTTCTTAGGGAAAACATGCATTTTTGTTGTTCTTGTTGCCCACTGCATGTGGCTGAATTTGGATGCGGGTGATGTGACTCCAATGTGAGATAGATGCATTTTGTTTTTGACTTCAAGACCCCTTGGCACTTTAATGTGCTAATAGCTGCTATGAGGCTCTGGGAGGGGGAATCTGGCACAGTTTCCCAAGGGTATGCATCCACCCAAACCCTTGTTCTTCGTATGGGCTTACTGTTCCAGAGAAAGCACTGTTTGGGAGATGCTTCTCTGCTTATGGCTCATGATAGGGAGAATTCCAAGATGACCTTTTGAATCAACGCTGCTAACATTCCTTACTCAGATTTAAATAAAGCAATGACTGTTATCTGAATTCTCCTCAGTGGATACAGCTCTGAGGAATGGAATGGAGCAGCCTGCATGGCGAGGACACGCCAGTGATGACTCAGAAGCCAGGGGTCACGTTACAGTGAGAGCCCTCCAGCAATCAGCTGTGGTCAGGGATCAAAGCCACGGACTCCCCACTGCTCACAGAGCAAGGATGTTTCCCTGCATCAGCCTTTCCAACTGCATCTCAACAGAGTTGGTCATTCTCTTTCAAGCAGCCATGTCTTTTAAATGAATGTACTCGCTTACATGTGGAATTTGGCTTATTCACAACTGGTGAGTCAATTTCCCTTCCTTGCTGGCTTCCTTCCTTCTTTCTTCCAAGATTCTTTTTTTTTTTTTTTTTTTAAAACAAAAACAAAAACAAAAAAACCCCAAGCAAACAAAAACAGTATATTGGGCATTAACTTTTGAGATCCAGCACTCCTTGTGTGGACTCAGGTAATTGAATGGTGAGCCTGGCAGGGGTCCTGGCTCCTTGAGAGTGTGGCGGGGGAGGGATGGATAAGTACATAAGCGTTTGCACCAGCCACCATATATGCTAATATTGGCAAAGCAGAAGGTGCCAAGAGCACTTGAATTTGGGATAGGAGGAGTGCTTCCTTCTGCCTGTTTATCCACCTGTTTATCCCAGGCACTTTTTTTCTTTTTTTTTTTGAGACACAGTCTTGCTCTGTCACCTAGGCTGGAATGCAGCACAATCTTGGCTCACTGTAATCTCTGCCTTCCAGATTAAGCGATTCTCGTGCCTCAGCCTCCTGAGTAGCTGGGATTATAGGCATGTGCCACATTGCCTGGATAATTTTTGAATTTTTGTAGAGACGAGGTTTCACCATGTTGGCCAGGCTGGTCTCGAACTCTTGACCCCTGGTGATCCACCCACCTCGGCCTATCCCAGACACTTCTGAATGTCTACTAGAAGCCAGGAAAAGCGCTCCCTGGTGGGGCTCAGGGGATGCCCAAGGCACAGTCCTAGCCCTCAGGAGCTCACTGTCTAGTGTTCACAGTCACTCTGCTGCACAGTAATCAGTGCTATAGGTCACAGAGATGCAGAGGGCAAAGGAGCCAGCTGACGATTGAGTTGGGTGTCAGCTGAGCTCAGCATACATGCCAATAAACCACTGAGGGTGCTACCAGCCTAAAAATGGTGGCTGTTGGTGAAGCAAAAATGAAGTCATCTGTTCTTGGAAAAAAATCTCAAGACACAAATAAAATCACCTATTGTCAATTAGCTATTGTCAAGGTCAATAACCCTCAGGTCGCTAACTTAGCGACCTCTTCTCTTTCGTGTCTTACTCAACCTCTTGGCATTTGACATGATCTATGAAATGCTTTCTTCTCTTGGCTTCCATGTAGTCATTCTCTGCTACTTTTTCTGCCAAGTCACTGGCCATTCTCCTTCAACCTAACTCTAAATAAATGTTGACTCTTCCCTTTCCAATCTAATCCAATCCAATCTGTCAGCAAATTCTGTCAGCTACATTTCCAAAATAGATCTCAAGTTTATCCTTTTCTCTTCATCTCCACGGCTACCACAATGATCCGTTACCGCTAGCTATGCATTAGCCCCTTCTGGGTCTCCTGGGCTCCACTGCAGCCAGAGTGAGCTTCAGAAAACAGAAACCAGATTATGTCTTTCCCTCACTCAATACCCTCCAGTATCTTAGCACCACACCCAGAATAAAACCCAACCTTCGACTCTGTTCTACATAACTCTGGCATTCTGGTCCTTGTCTACTACTCTGAAGCCCTCAAACATGCCTTGTTTGTTTTTACTCTTCTGTGTTCTCTGCTGGGACACTCTTGTGACAGCTCTTCACATGGCTTGATCATGTATTTATTTGTTATTTAACCCACCAGAACATAAGCCTCAAGAAAACCAGGCCCTTACCTGTCTTATTCACCACTGTGTCTGCAGCATTAGAACAGTGCCTGGCATACAGCAGGTGTTCAATAAATATTTTTCAAATAAATAAATGAATTGAAACCATGTGACTCTGGAGAATGTAATCCAAGACACTCAGCCTTCAAGAAATAGGCTTTGATGAGATTATAACTAGAAGATTGTTTCAACTAAAAATGAATTCTGGCTGGATGTGGCGGCTCACACCTGTAGTCCCAGAACTTTGGGAGGCTGAGGTGAGAGGATTGCTTGAGCCCAGCAGTTTGAGACCATCCTGGGCAACATGGTGAAACCCCCATCTCTCCAAAAAAAAAAAAAAAAAAAAAAAATTAGCCAGACATGGTGGCATATTCCTGTGGTCCCAGCTACTCAGGAGGTTAAGGTGGAGGATCACCTGAGCCTGGGAGGTTGAGGTTGCGGTGAGCAGTGATCATGCCACTGTGCTCCAGCTTGGGCGACAGAGGAAGACCCTGTATATATATATATATATGAACTAAATAATCCTAAAGTTATGAAGATCCTATTAATTTATTTCTAAATTTGAGCTGAACCATTATATCTGCTGTGTGCTTATTTGCAACATTTCTACTCGATTCACAGAAACATGAAAAAAGAGAATTTCATTGAATACGGAGGAATTTATCTACTCTTTGTGAGTCTCATGGATCTGCTCATTTGTTGGGGATAAACAAGAAACTACAGGTAGAACTTTTAGGAGAACATATGTGGTACCCACTCCATCTCTTCTACAAGCTTCCTTCTTCTTGCTTTCAAGTATTTAAAGGTCTATTTCAAATGCTGTAGTTAAGGCTCTAAACGTATTCCCTATTACCAATTTATTCCTCCTTCTTCCTTCTCTCAAAATTGGTTCAAGTTCTCTGTCCATGCCAATAAGCAGAGAAGATCAGTAGTGTGGATTAAACTGAGAAAGAGCAATGAAGCTCACCTGCCCCAAGCACCTGTTATTTACTTTTTAGCATCCTACAGGGGATGAAAATGACTTTTCTTCATCCAAGTTTAGTTATGGCATTGCAGCGAGTTTGAGACACAAAACATACAACCGATGTAGTAGTTAAGGCACTCTGGAGTCAGACATTGGAATTCTGGTTCTGCCACTTACATCAGCCTGACCTTCAACAAATTTCTTAAGTCCTCCAGGTCTCCCTATCCTTGAGTGTGAGATAAAGATAATACAACCAGATATCCCTTAGGGTGATGGCATGATTAAATAACACATTAAAATGTTTAGCACATAGTCAGTGCTCAGTAAGTGTTTTAGCTTTATTGCTGTTATTTTTATCCTGCATTAGTGGAGTGAAAAGTGGGACCAGGTCAACCTGCTATGTTCTGGACCCAGCATTAACTTTAATTTGAGCAGTAGCAAGTTCAAAATATAAAAACTCGAAGTGAAGCAAAACATAGTCCTACTTAAGTCATAGATTCTCTCGGTTGTAATGCTTGATTTATGGGATAACCCTTCATTAATCAGTCATTCTGTCATTTCTTTCCTTTGAGATTTTCTTAGGGTCCATCATAAGGATTTCCTTAGCATCTATAGTGTAACTGCACTTTACTAGGGATGGTGGAAAAATGAAATAAGCAAAAACAATAGCAGACATTGTTTCTGATCATAAGGAACTCAAAAGATTATATCAATACCAGGAGTTAATTTTGGATTTGGGAAAGATTGATCAAATTAAAGATAAAAAAATTCTACTAATGAAATAAAGTTTGCACAGATTCACGTGCTCTTGCCAAGTCTTATTAATTAATGCTATCAAACTTGACAAAGAATATGTTCAATGAGAATAATTTCCCTTAATTATTTTATACTTCTGATGTAAAAAAAATCTAGTCATATAAAAGACAACTAACAATAACAATAACAACAATTTAATGTCAGCAAACAAATCTAACTTAATTGACAAAAAGAAGGTGTTGCTGCCATTGCCAAACCCCGCGCAATGGCAAGCAACACCTTCAGAAAGGAAGTCTTGGCGGAATAATTAGCAGGTGACGATGCCCCTGACATTCTGGAAAGCCCAGGGGGCACTGACATCGGGAAGGACTAACTCTCTAGGGCTCAGAGGCACACATGATTTGTCTCTTCCTCAACCAGAGGTCACCTGGAGATAGACAAAATAAAAAGAACAATTGCAGGGAACCTTGGATCCTCATTAATTAGGCTCCCATGTGTAGCACTACTGAGACATGCTGTTCTCGGTATCCAACCAGCATCAGCATCTGGATGTACAGAGAAGGATGGGGTGTCAGCCAGGACATGCCATGCCTCGCTCCAGGGGTGAGTTTCCGCCACTCATTTATTTTTCTGCTCAGCCTCTCTGCTTTAGCTCACAGTTCATTAAATTCTACTGCATCACCATCAACATGAAAAACAGCTACTTGAAGGGCATTCAAAAATATAATCAGAAAAGGGAATAAAAAGCCCTCTCTGAGGAGGAAAAAAAAATCTAATCCTCTCTTGTCTATTGAATGATATCCAGGTTCTCTGGTTCTAAACTTTTTTTTTTTTTTTTTTTTTAAGTAGCAGTGACATCCAAGGATTATCTCTGTCTGATGGGCGGGGTGTGGAGCCGTATGGTTTTCTCCTGAGAGGACTAGTGCCAAGTGTGGCTGACAAATTCTGTGGGATCTGTGTACATGAAGGTGTTATTTCTTTTGCCTTTTTTTTTTTTAAAAAAAAAAATTATTTTGAAATGGAAAGGATGCAACTTTATGGACGGCTGTAAGATAGCTTGTTTTACACTTTGCATGTATGTGTGATAGGGAAATAATTCCAAGGCTAGCTCTGTGCAAGCTGAAGGAGTCAACTTTCTACATGTGGATGTGATTCCACAGAAGTCATTTCTGGGCATAAATACATATTTCACTTTGATAAAAAATTTAAATACAGAAAAGCAAGAAATACAGTATAACAAATGGGGGCATGTTATATTTTATGGCAGTAGTTCCCAACTGGGGGCGATTTTGCACCCTAGGGGATATTGGCAATGTCCCGAGATGGTTTTGGTTGTCAAGATTAGGAGTGGGGTGGGGACTGCTATTGCTATTCAGTAGGTAGAGGTCAGAGAAGCCACTCAACATCCTATAGTAAGACACAGAATGAGCCCCACAGAAAAGAACTATTCAGCCCAAAATGTCCCTAGTGCCCCTGCTGAGAAACACTGCTTTATTGTAGGTAGTTATGTTATATTAGTTATCTAATATAGTTATGTAACTATATTAGAAGATAAGGACCCCGCAAAAAATCCTACTTCTTTCATTTAGGCAAATCAGACAACTCACCATAAATTACGAACTCCCAATTACAAAACTACAACCTGGGTCTACCTATTATTTTTTTCTTTAATTACAATAGTCCAAATTGACTGAAAATACACAATTACTAAAAAGTAATAAACAATTTTTTTCCAGTATAGGCACCTTGCACCTCCCTGTTTTCATCTTACATACATGCCTGTGTACACACACACAGAGCATCCCCTGCCTGTCCCTGGATTCTCTCTGGGCTAAGGTAAGGACCTACCACAGCTCTGACAAGAGGAAGAGCCACAAACATCTTCCTTTCCATAGTAATCATAAGTGGAAACACTGGACAAGATTTCATTACAAATCTCTGTAGCTTATCCCTCAGTTAATAGTTGTGAAACTCTTTTTTTAAAGCAAACTTTGTTGTACAACTGTGCTTTCCACATGTAAGTTCCTTTAATCAACATGAAACTTTATGAGATAAACTATTATTTCCATTTTAATACAGAAATGGAAACACAGATGCAAAGTAACCTGCCCAGGGGCACACAGGGAATAAGGTGTAGAGCTGGAATTTTTTTTATTTTTATTTTTTGAGACAGGGAGGGTCTTGCTCCATTGTCCAGGCTGAAGTGCAGTGGCACAATCTCAGCTCACTGCAACCTCCATGTCCCAGGATCAAGCAATCCTCCCACCTCAGCCTCCCAAGTAGCTAGAGCACAACACTACGCCTGGCTAATATATTTGCATTTTCGGTAAAGATGGAGTTTCGCCATGTTGCCTAGCCTGGTCTTGAATCCCCGAGTTCAGGGTGATCTGCCCATCTCGGCCTCCCAAAGCGCTGGGATTACAGATGTGAGTCACTGCGCCTGGCCTAGAGCTGGAATTTTAATCTAACAGATGGATCCTAGAGAGGTTACACTCAACCACTAGGCTCACATGCCATGTCAATGCATCAAGCCACAAATTGGGATGGACAGCTACAAAGGACAGAGATGCCTGCAGAGTGGAACTGGGACTCCCAAGGTAAGGCTTCTTGTTTCTGTTTCCCCCTTTCTACAACTATTCCTAAATAACCTTATCCATTCACCTAAGGGACTTTAGAAACAAACTCATCTCTCGAAATCCTAGATCTCCTGGGTAGAAGTTTAAAAAGTGTCTAAAAGGCTGTTGGTACAGATTTAGGAAACAGACCCGAGGAAGCCATCCCTAATGGAGTGCTCTACATCCATGCCAAGCAAAGGGTCTCCCCAGAAATAGCTGCACCTGCTTTCTACATCGGGGATGCCAGCATGGGGCACACGATCAGGAGCAGAAGGATTGTGGCCAGCCCTGGGTGGGGGGCTCCATGTTACCCCTGTAGGACGCTATGGCACAGGCTGGATGGACCTTGCCAGGGAACCCAGAGAGGTACTGGAGCTTCACGGCATTTCTAAAAGAGCTGCCATAGGGGCCTAATGTGAATGTAAACCAATATTTGCCAAGCCAAGCCCTCAGGACTCCTAGCAAATGTAATCATATTCAGGCCAGCATTTCTTGCCTTCAAGAGTGTGGGAAGCAAAAGATGAATCATAGGCGAAAGTCTGTGGGCTGACCTCAACGTGCACGTCCTCTGAGACAGGGCAAGAAACGAAGGCAGGAAGCACTTGACTGAATTGGTTTTCCCATTTTTCATAAGAAACATTCAACTTAATAAAAAATAGCCACAATTTATTGACAATCCTTTCTTTATTCCCTTACCATGTGCCAGAAAACGATACAACCTTTTTCTGTGTTCTTCACAGGAACTCTGCAAAGCAGGAATTGCCATCCTTAGTTTATAGAGGAAAAGAAGGCTCCGAAAGTCATATAATTAGCTCAAGGTCAAATAGCTTGTAAATGTTAGGATTCTAACCTGCCTCTGTCTGACTCCAGAATTCATGACTTTTCCACTATGACATTCTATTTTTCACGCTGGTACTGTGATATTGTGATATAATAAGAAATATGTATTTGGTTTTTATCCCCAGTTCCTGGCACAGAGCTCCTAAAACCCTTGTAATTTCCTGAGTGACAGGGGCGATAGGAATATCTTTCATTATATTTGGTCTTAGTCCTCAGTTTCCTGACACAAGAGCTTCTCAGACCCTTGGGATCTCTGGAGTGTCTTTTTATGCTAATAAGATGACTGGGGCTGGGGTACATAGGCAGTTTCAGGCTGGGGGCTGGTCACCAGAAAGACCAATTGGAGACTGAGTCAATCATCAATGGCCAATGATTTAATCAACCATGCACGGAACCTCCAAAAACCCTAAAGGATGGGGTTTAAAGAGATTCCAGATTGCTACACACATCCACATGCTGGGAGGGTGGTGAACCCCAGCTCCACACAGGGACAGACGCTCCTGCACTTAGGACTCTTCCAGACCTTACCCTATTATCTCTGACTGTTCATTTATATCCTTTATAATAGAAATAAACCAGTAAACATTAGTAAAGTGTTTCCTTGAGTTCTGTGAGTTGTTATAGCCAATTATTGAGCCTGAGGAGGGGTGTGGAGATGCCTAATTTATAGCCAAGTCAGACAGAAATGTGGGTAACCTGGGGACCTATTACTTGTGATTGGCATCTGAAGTGGGGGTACAGTTTTGTGGGACTGAGCCTTTAATCTGTGGGGTCTGTGCTAACTCTGGGTAGTATTTTTTTGGTTCACATTTTTTTGAGACAGGGTCTCACTCTGTTACCCAGGGTAGAGTGCAGCGGCACCATCCTAGCTCACTGCAACCTCAACCTCCTGGGTTCAAGTGATTCCCCTACCTTGGCATCCTGAGTAGCTGGGACAGCAGGCACATGCCAACACGCCCGCCTAATTTTTAAATTTTTTGGTAGAGATGGGGTTTTACCATGTTCCCCAGAATGGTCTTGAACTCTTGGGCTCAAGCAACCCTCCCCCCTTGGCCTCCCAAAATGTTGGGATTACAGGCATAAGCCACTGCGCCAGGCCCCAGCTACAGGTTGTTATTGTCGGAACTGAATTAAATTGTAGGACACTGAATTGGTATCTGCAGAGAATCCCCTTGGTATGGAAAACTCACAATTTGGTATCAGAAGTGTTGAGTAAGAAACAGTTTTCCTTTAACCACAAATTTCTGAAGTCTCCACAACTGACTGGCTAAACACACAACACACACACTTTTTTCAATTTAAGTTAAATGACTAGTATACCAAGATCTTGAGCACTGCCATGCACCCATGATGAGTCTACTTTCTGAACACTGAGAGCACAGAACTGAAAAGGTATATCCTTGCTTGGGAAAGAATCCTAGAATCTGAATCAGGCCACAGATGACGGCATGGGAGAAGCAGGAGGTGGCACAGATGACAGCATGGCAGGAGGCGAAGTGGCACAGAAGAACAGAGTTTTGTGGATGTTCAGCAGGAAGAATTGCATCCAGCTGGGGGCGATGGGGAAAGACATCATGCAGAGAAGGGAGGAGAAAATGAACCTTAAGCCTCACATCAGTCACATCATCCCAACAACTCCCTGAGGCAGGCAGGGTACCCATTTTACAGATGAAGAAATGGAGGTGAAGAGGGATGAGGTAACCTGCCCAAAGTCGCACAGTTAGTGGGGGATTCTTGAATTGCTTTGTCTCATTCCAAAGCCCATGTTCTCTCCTCTACATTAACAAAGTTCAAATAATGTTCTGTGGAGCCCTGGCAGGTGGGGGGTGAAAAAAGTCAGGAGAAGGCTGCGTCCATGGGGCTTGGACCCCTGCCCTAACTTCAACCTCAACAGTTCTGTTTCCATATATATTGATAGATTGGGGTTCTACATAAGATTCCATTTGAAAGAAAGTTCTGCAGTTAAACCACAGGGTGTTGGCCTGTGCCCCAAATCAGGTCAACACCCACCTAGCTTCCAGACCTCAGGCAAAGCACTGACCTCCTAAGCCTTAGCTTCCTCAATTACAAAATGGGTATAATATTAACACCCACGTCACAGGGCTGTTGAAAGGATTACATGCTCAAAGAGATGGAGGCTGGGCACGATGGCTCATGCCTATAATCCTAGCACTTTGGGAGGCCAAGGTAGGTGGATTACCTGAGGTCAGGAGTTCAAGACCAGCCTGGTCAACATGGCAAAACCCCGTCTTTACTAAAAATACAAAAATTAGCCAAGTGTGGTGGCAGGCACCTGTGGTCCGAGCTACTCGGGAGGCTGAGGCAGGAGAATTGCTTGAACTGGGGAGGCAGAGGTTGCAGTGAGCTGAGATTATACCACTGCACTCCGGTCTGGATGACAGTCTGACTAAAAAACAAAAACAAAAACAAAAACAAAAAACAAAACCCCATAAAACAAAACAAAAGAAAACAAAAAACAGATACAGAAAGCACTTGGCACAGTGTCTGGCACTCAGCACAATGGCATTCTTATTAACTTGTGGAAAATAGCAAGGCCAGTCCTACAAGGAAAGAGAAAAAGAAAACAAGAAAGAAAAAAGAAAAAGAAAAAAGAAAAGAAAAGACTAGACTGAATGTTGCTATGGACTGAATGTTTGTGTCCCCCACAAATTCCTATGTTGAAATCCTACCCGCAATGTGATGGTATGAGGAGGTAGGGCCTTTGGAGATAATTAGGTCATAAGGATGGAGCCCTCATTAATGGGATTAGTGCCTATATAAAAGAGACCTCAGAGAACTCTTGTTCTCTTTCCACCATGTGAGGACACAGTGAGAAGTTGGGCGTCTGCAACCTCAAAGACAGTCCTCACCAGAATCTGACCTTGTTGGCATCCTGACCTCAGACTTCTACCCTCCAGAACTGTGAAAAATACATATCTGCTGTTTATAAGCCACCCAGTCTATGATACTGTTATAGCAGCCTGAACTGACTTAGACAATCATGAAGCTATCATAGGAATTTTTAGGGACACTAAAAAGTACTCCCCACAAAGTGTTGCAATGATTCTAACCTCTGCTTTGCACTCTCTCCTGGTCTTGATAAATGTTAAGTTTGTCTTTGTACCAGGACACACACCTAGAGCTGAGGCAGGCCTCGGTGCCTCAATTTGCTGAGTTGTGGTCATGTCTCCATTGTTGCTTGTCAGCTGGTTCAGCAAGAAGCTTAATGGAGACTAGGCTTTGAGGGATGAGATCAGTAACCCCAAACCCCCAAACTAATTTACTACATTGCTCAGAGCTCCCAAAGCCACAGGCTGTGCCCTAAGCTGACTCTTGGCTCTTATGCCAAGAGCCCCAGGGTGGTGGGAGGCAGGTGTATCAGCTCTACCAAGCCTCAGAGCCTCCTCCCTTGGCAATCTGGGACCTTTTCCTTGGGCAGAATTCTGCAGGGGACAGTGGTGTCCCATGTTTTGGGTCCCTTCAGGATCCTTCCATCAAAGACTCCAGTGAATTAAGTTCTCAGTGAAGGTTTTTGTTTGTTTGCTTTTTCGTTTGTTTGTCCTGAGAAAGGGTCTTGCTCTGTTGCCCAGGATGGAGTACAGTGGCATGATCATAGCTCACAGCAACCTCGAACTGCTGGGCTCAAGCAGTTCTACCCCTCTGCCTCTCCAGTAGCTGAGACTTACAGGTATGCCACCAAACCTGGCTAAATTTTTTTTTTTTTAGAGACGGGGTCTCACTATGCTTCCCAGGCTGGTCTCAAACTCTTGGCCTCAAGTGATCCTCCTGCCTTGGCCTCCCAAAGTGCTGGGATTATAAGCGTAAGCCACTGCACCCAGCCCCAGTGAAGGTTTTGAAGGCTTACAATAGAATGCAAGCCCCTGTTCCATGCCTATAACAGCTGCACATCCTTGTGAACTGAGTGAATGAAAATCATATTCAGGATGATGTAGCCTCTGCGTTCTCACAAGACACACAGAAGCACTGGTCACGGAGGTTCTATGCCTGGTCACTGAACCACTGGCTGGGTGAGACCTTCTTGCCATGGCTCTTCTTTGGATTCTCCACCTGTCATCTCAGCTGGTGGCACCACCACCAGGCTCTGACAGTTTCTCTTTGGAGAGGTTTAACCCTTTCTCTCTTCCAGGCAGTGGAGAGGGTCATTTGGTACAGAGCACTGAGCAAGAAGGTCGACTTGTGCCAGGCACACAACTTGCTCCTTTCCTGCTCAGTCTGCCAGAATGAACATGTCAGAGCTGGACGCACCCACAGAAGTCATCTTCCCATGGCAGGGACAAGGAAACCAAAGCCCTGAGACATCAAGCAAGTAGCCCGAGGACATAGTGCTGGCTGCAGGGAGGGGCAGAAGACTTGGCCTCTGACCAAAGCTCCTCATATAGCACTTTCTAGGGCCCTTTCTTTGCCTTGTGCTGGTTTGAAAGTCCTGGACTCACTCCCAGAGGTGCTCCTTAAGCCTGAATTCTACAGATTATAAACACAAACTATGCCTACAATATATACACAGATACAGATTATATATATGTAGACATGTATATATCATATACCTACATATACACGTGTTTGCAGTTGATAATTAGTATAGAGAGAGACTGTTAAAGAGCTTGGACAAGCTCAACTTCCTTTATTTTATTATAGAATAATGATAACTGAAGAGGTGGGGAAAAGTCAGAAATTCAGGGTGCGAGAAAGGGGAAATGTGTGTAATCTGCAAAAGCATATTCAATATTATACGTGCTTTGACTTTTTTTAGGCACAATAGAATGTATTTTGAAACCTTAATGGTAAGGAGCGCATTCAGATTTTATGTTCATCGAAAGGGAATACAGCTTAAATAAAGAGATTGGGAGATGCCGTGCTGGACTCACAGCATATTATAGCTTTGGAGATGGTCAGATCCAATTCCCTGCTACAGATAAGGAAACTTCCACCCAGAGAGGTTAAGTGACTTGTAGTCTAAGGCCAAATGGCTGTTTATTCATCCCCAAGGGGAGCAGCCACACGGACTTTATCTGTCCATGGCAGCTACATGGTTTGTTGATGACCAACTGAAGGAATTTATTACATCAAGGATGTCAAGATACAGACAGAAAGCAGTTCCCAACCTCACCTGGGATTTTTTTTTTTTTAACAAGGAGAATTCTTGGGAAAAGTGAATTGGAATGTAAGGTTTTACTGATGCACCATTTCCTGGGGGCAGCACCCCAGTGGTCCACACACTGGGCTGCACTTGGCCCCAGCCCTCCTTTGTGTTAAGTCTGGGGAGACTCTCTCCTGGCCCTCTTTCAGGGGGAGAAAATGTCTGGCTGCAGGAGCGACTCCTTAAGCAGCTCTCCCTCCCCCTGGTCACCTGCCGAGGCCATCGCCAGGCTGGGCAGATGGCTTCAGTCTAGTCCCATCGACCAAGACAAGTTGCAGGTTTTCTCTCATTTGTTCTGACAGGACTGAGCATTTCAGCAGAAGGACTACAGCTCCTAAAACAGCCTGCAAACAGAGGCAGCAGCCCAGGAAGACTTTAGCCACAGCCTCAGGCTAAGACACGACACGGCCAGACCCTGTCGGGGAGCCCAGGGGAAGGCGACTGTCCCCAGGGCGGCAGCTGCAGATGTGACGGTGCAGGTGTCCACTTACCGCAGTGCGACTGGAAAACCTGTGGCTTGACGACCTGGTTACAGGCACTGCACACTACGAGATAGAAGTCGTCATGTGCTGGGTAATGGCCAAATAAGTGCATATCTGTGGGGGAAATGAAAACAGTGTTTTTTGAAAAAGCAATTAAGTCTCAGAAGGTGTACAGTTTCCTCTTGGAATTTCTTCAAGGACAGTTTTTCAAACACAACATGCAGAAAGGCAATAATCTTTACTAAAGGGAATTCGGTTTGTCATAAGGCAGCTCCCCGCCTCTCAGAGAAGCAATTGCGTCAGAGAATCCCTCCTCATTTCTCTCCTGGAAATGGACTGCGGCTGTTCCTGATTCAGTCTGTGGCGCTGAGGGGCTGCTCTGAGTCACATGCTATGGGAATCACCCTGTCCTGAGAGAACCCACATGTTAGCTGGGATTCACTGAGGCTCTATATATCTCAGGCTGGGAGGAACTCCTCCAAACCCATTCCTGTGTAAGCAGCGGTCCTTCAGGGAAGTGAGAGGGTGTCTGGCTGGGGACAGAAGGAGAAGTCATTTGGCCTCGGCAGTGCCTGGGTTTCTCCATCACCTGAGGGACATACTAAGGCTGAAGGAGTCCGCTGAACAAGTGGCTCATTTGTTGCCATCATTACCCATTATTCATTCAATAAATATTTACTGAGCACCTGAATGTGCCAGGCAATGTGCTAGGTGCTGAGGAAAACTGGGGAACAAGAATGAGTTCTCTGCTCTCCTGGAGCTTAAGGTGGCAGACCACCACACGAGTCATCATTGCCTGCAGCTGTGTTACGGGCTATGGAGGAGATGCACGGGGTCCCCTGGGAGTGTGCGGCAGGTGGCCCTAACCTAGTGTGAGGCAGTGGAGAATGTGTCCCTGAGGAGGGGGCAGGTCATCTGAGACTCCAGGATGAGTAGAGGTTAGGGAAGCAAAGGGCCAGGCAGGGGGAGGGCGGAAAGTTTGAAGATGAAGCCAAGGAAGGAGGTTCTGTGCATAGAGGGAGCCTTGGGGCCTCTTGGCTGGAACAGAACAGGGGAAACAGCAGGGTGAGGCTGGCCAGGCCCAGAAGCCATGACCCTTCCATGCCCAGGTGAGGATTTTGACTCTGACTTTAAGAACAATGGGAAGTACTGGGGCTTTTTAAGCAAAGAAGTGACGCGATCAGGTGCATACTGTCAAAAGATCAGTTACGTGGCAATACCTCCGAGCCAATGAACACATATGTACATGGATGTTCACAGCAGCATTACTCAGAATAGCCAAAAAGTGGATACAACCCAAACACCCACCACTTGACAAGTGGATAAACAAAATACCACAGAACATTATCCATCCAGTGAAAGCAATAAGTACTGATCCAGGCTACAATGTGGATAAACCTAGAAAATATTAGGCTAAATGAAAAGAGGCAGACACAAAAGGTCACATATTGAATGACCCCATTTATATGAAATGTCCAGAATAGGCGAATCTATAGAGACAAAAAGGAGGTAAGTGCTTGCCTTGGGTTGGGGGGCCTGGAGGAATTCGAGGGTGACTGCTAACAGGTATAGTTTCTTTTTGGGTCAATGAAAATGTTCTAAGATTGATAGTGATGACGGTCACACAACTCTGAGAACAGACTAAAACCCACTGAACTATACACTTTAAACGGTGAACTGTAGGGCATGTGAATTGTATCTCAGCTGGGTGTGGTGGCTTACACCTGTAATCCCAGCACTTTGGGAGGCAGGACGATCAAGACCAGTCTGGGAAACAAAGTGAGACCCCATCTCTATGAAAAATGTACAAAAATCAGCCGGGTGAGGTGGCTTGTGCCTGTAGTTCCAGCTACTCAGGGGGCTAAGGTAGGAGAGTTGCTTGAGTCCAAGAGATCAAGGCTGCAGTGAGCCATGATCACACCACTGCACTCCAGCCTGGGCAACAGAGTGAGACCCTGTCTCAAAAAGAAAAAGAAAAAAATTTATCTATCTATCTATCTATCTATCTATCTATCTATCTATCTATCTATCCATCCATCCATCCATCTATCTGACAAAAACAAAAAGACAAAAAACAGTCCAGTTATAGGAAACCCGTGGTTACATCTTGTGCACCACCGGGTAGAGAGAGGGCTCTGGCGGGCACCTCCATCCTGCCTCCTTTTAGCTGACTGGCTTTGAGAGGGCAGCCATGAACACTGGCGGGGGTGATGGAGGAATTAAACCTCCTCAGGTTGAGAACCCCCACAAGTCCTCATCTGCTAGATTCAGCCTGTGTCTTTAACGAAACCCCTCAAACAGGATGGTTCCCTCAACTGCGATCCTAGGCCAGAGGAGGGGCAGGTTCAAACCCAACAAACACCCAAGGGAGGCCCCAGGCTCTACGCTTCCTTCCCAGAGCAGCCCTGCTGCTTCAAGGGAAATGGAACTGGCAGGTTTATCATAGGCAAGCGGTGAGGCCTCCACTTGCCCTGAAGGAAGCCTGTGACTGAAAGAGTAGACTGGCCTGTCTGGAGGCAGGTGACTCACACTGTAGTGGCCTCCCCAGGTTTCAGGTGCCCGAGGTGGCTGCTTGCCTCATGGAGGGTGGCCAGGACACAGGCCCAACTGCATTTTAAAGGGCGTGGACTGTCATCCCCCTCATCTCTTGCCACTGCCACTTCTAAGACTGGCATGCACTGTCTTCTGGGATTTCCGGGAGGGAGCATTATTAATCAGGGCCTCATAGGCGGGAGGCCTGTGGGAAGAGAGGCTGAGACAAGAGCCCGATGCTGGGCCCAGCCAACACCCTGTGGGCAGGCGGGACCCTCAGTTCAGAGCCTTAGAGCCGCGGAGATGACCCTTCTTGGGCCTTAACTGTTGACACAACTCCTGTTTTGCTTTTCATTTACAGGTTATTTTTGTAACATATATTCTTTTTTTTTTTTTAAATAAAACAAAAGGCATCCAAGTTCTCCGAAGATACATTTGAAAAAATACAGAAAAGCCAGAAGACATTAAAGAAAAATACCATTACCAGAAAATTTTATTAATGCTCTGCATCTCATTTTGACTTAAAGTCACAGTTTATATCCAGGAACAGGCAAAACCAGGAGCTGGTAAGGGCTACAACTTATTTATTTATTCAATAAGCATTTATTTGGCTGCCTGACATCCTTTCTGCAGCAGGTCAGGCTATGAAGGAATATAAGGTGATCATTAAAAATTTAAACAACAACAACAACAACCCAAACCAAGCATTAACAAAAATTTCTTGAACATCTACTCTTGTGCCAGAATGACAGGCCACATGCTGGGTGACCTGTCAGGGCCTGTCAGGCTGCCACTGATGCCCCATTCTTCTGTATTCCTCCAGAGACCTTCGGAGCCCATCCCATCTCCCCCACCCCCACACTCACACACATCTGTTGTGTCAGTGAGTGGAAGGTAAAGGTTGGGCTCCTTAGAGACTGTGGCCACCTGGGGGTGTGTTTCCCTCCAGGCCTTTCACTCATTGAGACTTTTCCTAGTTTTCCTCGAGGGCAGCGTCAACCTTGTAGTGTCTGCTCTGAGCATGTCTCCTGCGGAAAGTGAGAGGACCTGGGAGTCTGCTTGATTATTCCTCAGTGAGTCAACCTTAGGGTATCCTCTACAGGCTGCCCAGGTCCTGAGGGCCCTGCTGATGGGAAGCAAAGACAGGCAGCTGGCTCCCAGGAAGACCACCACTTCACACGGCTAGGTGTTCACAGGCAGTGTGCTGTTCCATTAGAGCAATGTGGGCTGGGGGACAAAGCGGGGAGGGAGGGCAGGGAGAGAGGAGAACTAATGCCAGGCATAATGCTAGGTACTCTACTAATTAATTATCTTTCCTTCTCTCTCTCTCTAATTTACGCCCAAGCAAAACATTCAGTGCACAGTTAAAAACAGTGGTGAGCTGAAGTGGACTGGTGCCAGCTTGTGAGAGCCAATCACACATGTCGCTTCCCAATTTCACGTTTAGTGTCATCATGGCGGTAGCTTGAAATCAGCCATGGTGGAAGTATTTACACCAAGGACATGGGCAAACACTACACATCAGGCTTTTTGTTTTTTTTTTTTTTTTGTTAAATATTTACTGGTGCACCACTGAATTAAAAACAGGCAAAAAAGTGAAGAGTGAAACCACCTGTAATGCCACCACCTAGTGATAACCACTGTTGACATGTTAATATATATACCTCTCCAGATTTGTGATGTGATAATGTTATCTTAGTTAATCTTCATAATGAACCTGCGAAACTGTCAACATCTCCACTTTCCAGGCAAGGCAACTATAGTAAAGTATTTGCTTGCAATCTCACGGCAGTGATTTGTAAAAAGTAGCATGAGATTCCCGGATATTCTGACTCTAAAGCCATTTCTCTTTTCTCAGCAAAATGCTGCTTACGTAGAACAATATCCCATTTCACAGATGAGAAAACCAGTTTGGAAGGGTTTCCTGGATGACTAACAGGCTGTCCTCTAAAGGGGCTGTTGGCCTGGGCACTGGCCTGGGGTCAGAGGTGAGGTTGGGACAACAGGGCTCCTTGCTGAACCTTTCCTAGGGTGAGTGTCCTCATCTCTGAAAATGGCTAACAGTCTCTGCTTCATGGGGTTGCTGTGATGGCTCCTAAACACTGCTTGGCCTTGTACCTTTTTCCAGGAGGGACTCAGGAGAGAGTGTGGAGAAAGCTTTCATCATTACTTCTCTTATTTTCAAAAATTCACTAGTTTCCTCCAACGGAGAGTCCTTTCTGCAGAACTTCACGTGTATGTATGTGTACATGTGTACACGGTGGACAGAGGAAGGCTGAGAGCCACTGGGAGGCTTCTCTAGGCTGTGGCCGAATGCCAAGAAAACACGTGCCCCTTGAAGATGGAACTTTGTCCAAACACAACGTACAACCATCTCCCAAAGAGACAAAGCCAGACCTGTCTGCTTTGCCCTGTTTTGTCACCACAAATGGATCAATTGTGGATTAGAGTGCTAGCACCATGACAGCATTATTACAGAGTGATCTGGTCACCCCCTGGCCTGATCACAAGCAGGGAGGAGGCAACTCCACTAACTCCATTTTTTGGATGAGAAAACAGAGGTACATTTGCTTCTGGGTCAATATTTTTAGTTTTTGACCCCAACCCACTATAGACATGTATTCATCCATCCGTCTATTCATCTTTCCATTCACCCACCCACCCCACTCATCCACCCATCTACCCATCCATCCACCCACCCACCCCACCCATCCATCCACCTATCCATCCATCCGCCCACCCATCCATCCATCCATCCATCCATTCACCCATCCATCCATCCATCCATCCATCATCTATCATTGAAACATGTGGTGTACACGCTGATATTTTCTGTTCTGTTCTATTCATTTGTTTTTGTTTTACTCTATTCTATTTCATTTTTAAAATGCTCATTCAGCTCCCTAAATTAATTTCACGACTGTTTAATGGGTTACAACTCAAAGTTTGAAAAATAATCTTCAGGGCAATGTAGTTCGAGGCTGAGCAGAGTCTGAGAGTTAAGTTGAGATTTGGGATTTAAAGTGGTCTGAGCTGGTCTTCAGTGGTCATCCAAAAGCCTGAAGCCAGAAACTGAATCATTGGTGCCATTATGCTGCAGCCAGCTAGTACCAGCTCACAAGAGCTGACTACGTGCAATTCTTCCCCACTCTGCGTTCAGTGATGCCATGTTGACAGCTTGAATCAGCCAAGGTGGGAGTATTTACATGATGGAAATCGGCATCCACTACAAACCAGGACTTCTTCCCTCAGAGAGCTGGTTGTTAAAACATTTACCAGCACTTCACTGACTAGTGTCCCCTTCTAGCATCACTGTTTCCTGGCTCGATTTCTCCAGCTATAAAATGGAGAAAATTATATTCATCATCTACCATACTGGGATGCAGACAGGTTTTATGAACTGAAATGGAAATCATTATATTAATTTAAAATTATGGTTACAGCATCAATTATTGACCTAAGAACTTATGCCCAACAAAGCCAGGTAAACAAGTTGATCACTTCCTGTGTCAAATGAGCATACAGAGGCTATAAATTGTCATGGGCGGGGTGGGGGATGGGGAATTAGATTACTGGCTTCTTTGCAATGTCTATCGACTTAATGCTTACTCATTAAAGGTTATTCAAGAGATTACTCACAGATCAGGCTTGTAGCATTAAACCAGTGCTGCTTATAAATTTATCACGCTCTTCTAAGTGCCTCTGTTTTGAGCAAGCAGCCCTCCACTTCCCTTCCTGAACTTCTGGTACAATTCCCATTCACAGCAGAGTCCGTCACATTCACATTATCAGCTTGGTCTGGCACTCTGCCTGCTTCCCAATAGCAGTGAGGTTCTCCCAGGCCTCTGTCCACTCTCACAGCTTTCCTCCCCCTGAAATCTGCCTCCCATACCCCCAGGTGGCAGAGGAGGGAGGGATGGAACAGAACTCAGTTGTGATGTAAGAAGACACTAAGTTTGGGACAATAGAATGGTTCCTACAAAAGTAAAGTACTAACTGACTTCCCAGTGTAGTTGGTAAAGTGCTTCTGAAGTCAACACTGAAAAAGAAGCTGGCAGCATGGGAGCAGCGTTTTATTCCAGATAAACAGCCTTCTAGAGAGAACACTTTTGACAAGCAAAGTCATGTGTTTATAAACTTTAGTTTATATCCAATATTCACTTTTGAAAATGGTTACAGTTAAGGAAAAGGCAGGGTGACATCTCCAATTCTCTATTTATATAGGACTTGTTTCTAAGATGGGAAGACAGCTGGTTTTGTGGATTCAGGATCAAGCTAGATGCTGCGTGCCTTTGAATTTGCCCCTGGATACCTTCCAAGGCTCGAGACTTTGACATTATGAAGCAACAACTGGTGAGAGCTCAAATGATGAAAACCTTAAGAGAGACTAAATAAGGCTTGATTCCTCCCTTTTGCAAGCAGGAATTTCAGGTGAAGCACCAGATGTACAGAGAAGCTGCAAGAAGCAGACACTGCTTTGAAGGTAGTCAGACAGCCTATTGGCAATCAGTGATATCTACGCTCGCCATAGAGAATGGGAAAAAAGAAGACGGCAAAACAGACAACCTTAAATTCTTCTTTCTTGGAAAAAATAACAAAGCTCCTGAAAATGGCCTTAGATTTCAGGGTTGTGAAACTACCTCAGTTGCTATAGGAATTACAAAAATGTCAAGATGGCATACGCTATAATGCTATAGCTGTTAACATAATTTTATATAATTTAAACATTATGTTTTTCATTTTAACTTACTCTAAAAGGTATTGTAATGAAAAAAAATTGGGGTTGTATTTATGTTAATTTAAACATTCCAAGCTCTTTCCAGGAAGGTAGATGTGAGCTCTGCCTAAAAAGTAAGCCTCAGTTGGGCGTGGTGGCTCACGCCTATGATCCCAGCACTTTGGGAAGCCAAGGTGGGTGGATCATGAGGTCAAGAGACCGAGACCATCTTGGCCAACATGGTGAAACCCCATCTCTACTAAAAATACAAACATTAGCTGGGTGTGGTGGCGCGTGCCTGTAGTCCCAGCTACTTGGGAGGCTGAGTCGGCAGAATCGCTTGAACCCTGAGGCAGAGGTTGCAGTGAACAGAGATCACGCCACTGCACTCCAGCCTGGCAACAGAGCAAGACTCCATCTCAAAAAAAAAAAAAAAAAAAAAAAGTAAGTCTCTGCTCACTGGGAGGTAACTGGACCCACAGATCTTGGTAGGACCTATGGATGTGATAAACCTGTGACAATGGCCAGAGGACCAGGTGCTACTGAACTTCCCTGAAAACTATCAAAAAGCTGTGCTGGTGGCTGACGATGGTTTTGATCTGTGGGCTTCCACTTACATGAACTCAGACAGGCCAAATTACTGAGAAGAACAGCACCTGTGGTTCAAGGATATGTGATTCACTCCAAGCAGATGCAAATCTGGACACAGAATGGCTGGTCCTAAGAGTCTTCCTTTCCCCTAATAATCTTTATGCACTTATTATACTGTATTTATTAATTTTTCTTTTTGCTATCAGAGTTTCAGTTGCATTTTAATTGCTTAACGGTGCATGGAAAGCTTAAGGCAATATACAAAAATGTTTCTCCTTTGCTCTGACAGAATGATTTTATTTGTTCCCCAACTCAAAAATCTCCTTAAATTCATAGAACAAAACAAGTTGGGGTTTGAAAAAATGACCTCAGACTCGACATCTCCCACTTCCCCAGCGGAATGTTGAGCTCCCCTCTAGGAAAATGTGATCACTTTGTTTCTCAGATCTCTGGAAACCCAGGGCTCAACTGTGAGAGATTCAAAATCAGTGAAATCTGCAAAAGGAAAATGAAGGAAGAAAACTAGAAAAGCAAGCAGCAGCGGTGAGCTCTTCAGCATCAAGGGGAGTGAGCGGGTGGGTGTGTGCAGGCAGCAGCAGTGAAGCTTTTCTTCTCTTGCAAACCAGTGGCTAAAATGGCTCTTGGCCTCTTCTAGCCATGGCTAGGCTGGAAGGCATCCCCTCCCTGGCTGGAGCCCAGAGCTGGGCCTGGTAGCAGGTTGGTGCTGAGAAACACAAGGGGCACGTGGAAGCTCCCCATTAGGCTACATGAACAGGATGTCCCCTCTGGACCCCAACCCCAACCACCCATCAAAACACGACCACACAAGACAGTCTCAGTCCCACTTCCTCAGGAGAAGAACCTTTAAAGACCAGCATTCAAGATGTATGGAGGTGAAGGGGCTACACTGGGTCCCCAGGATGCTTCCTTAGGCCTCAGGTCTCTCCCAGAGTTGAGAACAAAAACCATGAGAGACGGTCCTTAAAAATGCAGTGCCTGCTTGCTGGGCCCTGGAGTTTGGAAGCCCAAGTTCAAATTTGGCATTTGGCTTATAATCTTCTCAAAGCTTGTGTTTCCACACTTGGAATTAGATGATTTATTTGTGAAGGGGCTGGCACATAGAAGGGATATAAAAAATAGAACATGTTATTATCCATGGCCTTCTACGCATCTCTCCCACTCACCTGGCCCCTCCTCAGGGAAGCCTCTCTCTCCCCTCCTCGTGCGCCCTCACTCAGCAAAGCCCGGCAGCTTTCCTAAGGCTGTCATAGAGTGGCTGGTTTATGTCTCTGATTCTCACCAGATGGGAATCTTCTGGAAGACAGGAATTGTGACTTATCGCCCTTCCTATCTCCATAGCCAAACAGTCTGGCACGTGGTAGCTGCTTAATCAATGGTAATATGTTAACGAGGCTGAGGTTCCCAAGAAGTTGATTTATTTTCCATAGTCGTTCATTTTCTCTTCTCTCAAAAGAGGAAGTAGTAAATGATAATAAATTGCCCTAATATCCATGCTGCTATCTAAGATTATGAGGTCAATAATTGTCTCTATTTATTCACTCTTTGAGCTGCTTGGAAGATAAGTACTAAGGGAATCTAAGGCATGCTCCAGGTGAGCTGTCAGTGGAGAAGTGGTCTATTCCTGTGCCCACCATGCCAAGTGCATGAAAGCTGCTCCTTCCCCCCACCCCATGGCAAACACAACTACTCTGCACTCAACAAGGCTCCCCTTCAGAACCAGTGTTTGGGATGGGCTTGGGTGTTTTTTGGATGCTCTCTCTGGTCCCATTTTCTACTTCCTGACTTCCGGCTGCCATTGACATCGAGACTGTGTATGATCCTGGGCCTGGAAGATCTAGACTTCTCCCTCCCCTTCCTGTCCCAGCTCTGCACTGTCTGACACTGGGTCAGCATGCAGGGGGCTAACTGAGGGCACATGTTGGCAATCTGAGCCCAAACTGGCAGAGATCTCACTGATTGACTAGACAGTGATGACCTTGGTAGCCAAGAGAATAACTGTGCAAAGCACTCACCTTGGCCTCTGCCTGTCTTAGGCTCAGGCATATCTTCATCTTCCCCACCCTATCATAGTTCCATTCACAGTAGGAGCTAAGTAGAAGTCTTCCTTGAAGATCACCTTTAGGCAACTGAATTCAGCCTTCTCTCTGACACTTAAGTAGACTTTGGAATCAAAAAATAGCTACCCTGAGGTATACTGAAGAACTTGGTGTCTGCCATATTGCTTCTTGAGATTCACATGATAAGAGGCTTTTCTTTTATTCGGATGAAAAAAGACAGGAATCCCAGGCAAAGAAATGGGGCGGATGATCAGTTGTCTGTGGGAGCCAAAACCCTGTACTGAGGGCTCTCATAGCTCTGCTAAGATTAGAACAATGATGAGAAAAGCAGTTCTCACTAGGTCTTCTTTTACTGTTTAGAGATTTTAATTTAGAAATGGACTGAATGGCCTCAGGAGGCGCCAGGCAGCAGCATCCCTCTACCACAGACAGAGATGCACCACCTGTCCCAATACAGCATTCTGAGAGATTTCCTGGATGACATGTTGCAGGACTACACTGGAAGCAGAGTCCATAAAGAAGCCCTCCTGCAGTGCCTTGCACGTGCAGGAACGTGACATTTGTAAAGGCACAAGGAGAGGCCTTTGCCAGTGGGACTGCATCACAGCAGGCCTCAGCTATCAAGCTATTACTACAAATGTCATCCAGAACATGTGATGGAGACCACAAGAAAATGCCCACTCCAGAAAATTCCCCCATCATGTTGCACACACCAACTCCTGCTCAGTGGTGGGGGGTTATATCAGTGTTCTGCTTGAAGATTCAGGGATGAAGAAGAGACACACTGCTTGGAATCCCTGAGACTAGAGTCCAGGAATGACAGGCAATCCCACGGCTGATGGTCTTAATGGGTCCTACCGGCCATGCTGGGCTCCTATTCAGAGGGTCTAGGGCGAGAGACCTCTGATCCTGTGGCACTTGTTAGTGTCTCCAAGAGGAAAGCAGAAGTTGGCTCTGGCTGTGATTGATCTCTAACTGGCAAAGCAATTGTGACTTTTTTCCCCCTATGGAAGGCCTTTAGTCAAGGCTATTGGAGCCCCACAAGTCCCTCAAGATTACAATAATCGTCCAAATGATGCTGCCAGAGCTCAGAGGTAAATGTGCCATTTGGCTCCATCGAGGTCAGTGTCCACTTGGGAGAGCCAGAAAACAGTGGAAAGGAACTGTGTAATGTCCCTGGGAATCGGTGTTCAAAGCACTCCAGCCACCAGGACAGCCAGACTGCACGAAGCTGCTGACAGACATCCCAAGGCATTCTCCCAGGAATGGGTGCTTATAAAGGGAGCCAGAACCACTCCAGCTGGACTGGCTATCGACTGCACCAATGCTGCCAAGGGACAGAAATACACCTTTGCTCTAAGGGAACAGAAAGAAGCACTGGGGCATCTCAGCACATCCGGGCCCTTCAAGCCAGCAGCCTGTGCCTGGAAGACCACTTTGAAGATGCTGGGGCTTAAAGCACAAGGGCCCAGGAATTAAAACTCCCCCATAGAAGAACTACAAAAAGTTGTTTTAAGGTAATGGAAAATAAGATCAATCAGCTAGAGGAGAAAAATCACAGTGTCCTTAATCACAAGTCAAGCATGAAACTAGTTATGCGCCAAAGAAAAAAGGGACACTGTTGGCAAGATTCATGAAGCCCTGTGATTGGGCCCCAGTCCCTGGGTTCCCAGCTTCAGTTTCCACCAAATCCTCTCTCACCGCTGCCCATTCCCGACTCCTCCCTCCATACTCGCCAAAATCCTATGTATCCTTCAAGGTCCAGCTTGGTGTAACCTCCTTCAGGGAGCCTTCTTCAATTCCTGAAGAGACAACAAACACTTTCTCTGTATTTGCATGCTCCTCTGCATCTTAGTGCTGCACTTAGCCCACTCTGTCTGGTGTTTAAAGATAGTGGTGGATACGGCTGTCTTTCCCATTCGTACACTGTTTTATATACAGACGCAGACATTTATCAGTCAAAAGTGAAGACTGCCAGAAACGTGCTCAAATGCTTAAAAAAGCACCAATGAATCAAAGCTGCCTTAGACTAAAGAACCACACAGGAAACTTAGCTGGGCAGCTGTGGGGTAGTGGAATGAGCAACAAATTCCTGCTCTGCCTCCAGCTGGCTGTGCGATACAGGGCAAGCACAGAACATCTCTGGATCTCCCTTTCCTCTTCCAGAAAACAGTGTCTTACCTCCCCTGTAAGGTTGCTGCTAGGATTAAATGAGATAACTTATGCCAGTGATAGCATCTTATAGGTACTCAAATGCTCAAGAAATTTAACTGAATTTTAGCCTGAATTAGCTCAGTAAAAAGCCAAAGACCCTCAAAGGAACACTATTTTATAGAGGCAGCCCAGTGTTATGCTTAGAATGCAGGTTCTGGAGTCAGATGGCCTGAAACTGAATTCTAGTACCACCTCCTTGGGAAATTTCTCTGGGCCTCAGTTTCCTCATCTGCAAAATGGGGTGGTAATAATAGGGTAGTTGTCAGAATAACATGGGCTAACACATGTCTGATGTCTGATATTTGGGATGCTGTCAATACATATTATTGTTTAGCATCAGATTTTGCATGGTGGGACTTAAAAAAACACAGAGCAAAACAGTTAGTATGAAGTTTCTCTGGAGCAAAACAGTTAGTATGAAGAATAAAATCACTGTTAAAAGTCACCAGACTTTGAACTTCCAGGCATCTAAGCCACAGGGTGAGCAAACAGTAGATGAGGGCTTCTCAAAGTGTGAATACGACCTGCAACTTTCTTGCCAAATACAGATGACTAGATCCCATCTCAGATCTAGGAAATCAGATTCTCTGGGGTGTGGAGTCGAGCAGGATGCCTTTTAAGCAAGCTCTTCAAGGAATCTGATAGCTCCTAAACTTAGCCAATCATTGTCCTATCGTGATCACTACTAAAGTAGAGACACCCACTGATATATCCCAGTATTAATCTGGTAATATGGAACTTCTTGCTAGTTAAAAGATTCTGTTAGCTAAGGGGAAAGAGTGTTCTGTACATGCAGGGGTACTGAGGGTACACCTGGCACATGGTTCAGTTTGCCCCTCTGAATGACCTCTACTTGTGAGCTCTTTGGATATATGTGTTGGAGGTCCATGAGCTCAACGGTGTGCTGGAGCCGCATGGAACTGCTCATGACAGCCAATTGTGCACATCTTTTCCCAACTTCATATTTAGAGACTTCACATTGGTAGTTTGAAATTGGCACAGTGGGAGTAGTTACACCTTGAACATTGGCAAACACTACAAATCAAAGCTTTTACATTTCTTCAGAGAACCACTGTATTGGCACACCACTGGTTTTCATCCATAATAAAGTTCTGTGCAGGAACCCAAACTCTACGGAATGTGGCCCACGGCATTAAATTTAGGTCTGGGAAGGTTTGGGGTCACTTAAAGCCTGGTGTCTGAAAACCTTCCTAAGATGCTAATGATGTTCTAGCATTTTAATCCGCACAGCCTGGCTCAAGAGAAAACTTCCCTTGTGCTCTGTGGTCATGCCCTAAACCCTAGCTTTGGGCCAACCATCTAGCAAATTGCAGTCTTGATACCCAAGTGGAACGAGTCAAGGCATGGACGCTTCAGGGCCAATCCTTCACCAGCACTAGAAAAGCAACTCTGTTCTCCCGAGGGCTGCCCAGTGGCCTCTATACCTCAGGAAGCCGATCTATAATATGCGGATGGGGCAGAGGTTGGACAATCAATCTCTCATCTCTGGGTTCAGAAGTAAGGTGGTCTAGGTAAGCGTCAGCCCCCACTCCCCAGCCTGCTGTTCAGACACCCCCAGCTGCCTTTTAAAAGGTCACCCATAAAGAGCCGTAAGCCCTGCAGTTGGCCCTGTTTCAGCAGATACCACTGGGGAAACAAAGACCTTTCCTTTAAATTCCTCCACTCAGCAGTCAGGTGAGTCAGGGAAAATTCAATCCAATTTCCCAGTAAATCCTACTATGCTCTGGAAGGACACGGTTTGAAAAATCTATTTTTGTGCTTTTATTTACTTAAGGTCTGCATGCCTGAGGAAGCTTTTTCATAGTGCCATCAAACTGCCTCTCGCTTACCAGGAAAAACAAAGATCCCACCTTTCTGTAACACCACCAGCCCGGCCACACAGTCCAGAGGAACTGCAGCTCCAGGCCCTTAATTCCTGGCAGCAGAAGGCTCCCTCCAGCACCCAGCACAGCAGCCTGGCTCCAGCGTGGGGCTTTCCCCTTCCTGGGCTGCCCAGGGCTCACACAGTTTTGTTTTTCCTGGTTTAAATGAAGTTTCTGATTCAGAGGCATGACCTGTCTCTATGGGGTTTGTGTCTGTGATTCCAGTGGCTTCATAGTGTAAACTGCTGGGGTCAAGGCTGGGTATCTCTGGATGGTCCCATCTTTCTAGAAGGTTCAAATGCCCACATGAGAAAACAAAAACCCTTCAATCTATTCAGGACTTGGAGTTGCCTGCATTGGTAAACTCAGACTTTGTCCCACATCTACTTTCTACCCCTGTGTCAAATCCATCAGCCAGTCAACTTCCACTTAGACTCTTAACAGGACTCAATGCAACACACGGGCTTTACTCTGCACCTGCCCAGCAATGGTGGGTTGTAGAGTGGCCCCTACATTGCCATGGGAGGCCAGGAAGGGCAGTGGGCCAAGGCAGACGGCATCCATGCATCCACACCACAGGGCTCTGAAAGAAATGGCCGAGGGCCCTTCTTCTCTGCCCTAGCTCTTTCTCAGCTCCCCTGGGAACGTGGCCTACTGGGACCCCATGAGTCAGTGCTCCTTTGCTGGCCCCACCCTGATGTCCAGGGTCCTATCCAGTGGAGGGACGACTCCAGCCCTGGCTGTTGTGAGAAGGTGGCAGAACTTGAGCAGTATCCTCGGTGCTCTGGGCCTTTATCACTAACTTTTCAAGGCATGAGACCTCTCTGGGGCCCTAGAACACCCTATATCTTTACTGGTGAGATAAGGCAGTGGGAGCCAGGTGCAGTGGCTCACGCCTGTAATCCCAGCACTTTGGGAGGCTGAGGTCGGCAGATCACCTGAGGTCGGGAGTTCAAGACCAGCCTGACCAACATGGTGAAACCCCATCCCTACTAAAAATACAAAAATTAGCCGTGCATGGTAGCTGGTACCTGTAGTCCCAGCTACACAGGAGGCTGAGGCAGAATGGCTTGAACCTGGAAGGCGGAGGCTGCAATGAGCCGAGATGGCGCCACTGCATTCTAGACTGGGAGACAGAGCGAGACTCCGTCTCAAAAAAAAAAAAAAAAAAAGAGATAAGGCAATGGGACAGGTCAATGGGTCCATACCTAACTGTGCATTGGAATCTTTCAGGAGCTCTTAGGGGACAGATGACTGCGTTCCAGCCAGCCTGACTGAACTGGAAATTCTGGATATGCATCCATTGCAAGAATCTGCATTTTGGAACAAAGCTTTCCAGGTAACTTTGATGTAGCTGTTCAACCCGGCACTGGCCTAGACTTCCCCAAGGGTACCTTCCCATAGGAACAGCCTATGATTTTATCTATTTCCACCCAGTTATGGACTGGAATAGGGAAGGCTCAGGGGTGAGAATCATGTGCTTGATTTGCCTCTCCAGTGATCAGAGATGGGACTATAATACTGTCCCCTCTCTGAGACGGCTAAGTGGTCCAGGAAGGAACCCTCCACAGGTAAGGGACCAAGAGCTATGTTCAATAGGGTTTGTGTCCCTGTCGCCTCCCTGACTCTCAGTGGGGAGGACTTCTACCAGCCTTGACCAGAGGGAGAGAAATGGGCATCCCTCCGCCTGGCCAAGCTCCAGAGGCTAGAAGTAGGGGCCCAGCTTCCTTTCCTGGCCTTGGAGCAGAGTCTTCCTGGATGCCCTGTCAGGTCCCTCAGGGTGTCTTCCCAGAAAAGCCCTTCAAGACAGGTGATAGCTATGCTGAGACCAAATCAAACCAGGAAAGCAAACCCTAAAATCTGATATGAATAGAAGGGAAGGGTCTAGCTGTCTTGCTTCCAAAAAGGCCAGATTAAGAAGGGACTCCTGAGCCTGGCTGTCTAGACATGTGCGTGTATGGGTGAAGAGCCAGCGTAACCCACCCCGCCCCAAGAGAAGGTTCAGAACATGGGCTGTGTTTATAAGAAGGAAGCTCTTGTTGGAGATGAGTGGAAACATCTTAGGGAAAACTAGCCTCTCATTCCAACTAATAAGGAAGGGGAAGCATTTCAGGGAAGCCCTAGAAATAAATTTGCATGCTTGCCTGACATTTCTACAAACACTTATTCTATGTGTTAGGTGCTGGCCTGGGGCTAGTCTCTGACAGATCCTTAAGGGAAAGATTTATTGATAAAATAATATTATTGAAAAAACATCAATCACAGCAGCTGGCATTTATTGAGTATTTACTCCATGTTAGGTACTGTGCTAAGTGCTGTTCATTGATTGTTTCATTTAATCCTCACAGCAGCCCTGCAGGGGTGACATTATCTCCATTTTATAGATAAGGAAATAGAAGCTCAAAGAGGTTAAGCTATTGGCTCCCAGTCTCACAGTATGGGAATGCTGGAGCCAAAACCTGAACTCAAGTCTGCTGAATCTTAACTCTTAGGACACTGTGCCTTTTTAAAGAGGAGGGCAGCTGGGAGAAAGGAAGACAGGCAGGCAGGGAAGTAACAAGAACTCTGAGGTCAGTTATGAATAAATACCCGTGGTGTAGCATTTACCAAATGTCCAAGAACCAATAAAGAATAGAAGCTCCTGTCTACAATGAGGATCAGCTAGGACAACAACATACACACTTAACACAATGAACGAGCCGGACAGTAGAGTGAGCTGATGTAATAAAGGGCTAACTTGAGCCAGACAGTTAGAGAATGGGATGGCATAAAGTGGCATGATTAAGCAGGCAGAAAGGGCAAAGCGTGCTAGAGGAGGGAGCCATGAGCTCTGGCTAAGGTGCCAAGGGCTTTCTCTATGAGGGGCCTTCCTGGGGGCGGGTGAGAGCTTGCCAGGGGCCTTAGTGCTGTAGGGTGGGAAGGAGAACTCCAGCTGCTCCAGGACTTGGTAAGTTGGATATGCAGGAAGTTCAGGGGGCTGGCAGCTAGTGGCACCTGTGCCAATGGGGAACCTGGGGTGACTCAGTGTGGGAAACAGGAGGTTGTTGGTCTCACCCACTGCCCTCATCTACTCACTCATTTATCCAACACTTATTTATTGTCATTGACTATATGCCAGACACTGGGGTACAGAGAAATGAATGTGATGATTTATGGCCTCAAGGAGCTCACAGATCATGAAAGGGGACAGGCCGAGACTCACAAGCCCACAGTACACTTGGCAAGTGATAAACAGGACATGTATGTGGCTCATGCTGCGGCAGAGGGCAGGGAGAGCTTCACCAGGATGACCCCAGAGTAGGTTCCTGACAGATGAGCATAAGCTTCCAGGCAGTCGCAGGCGGAGGAGTAGCCCAGGTCGTGGGAACAGCAAGAGCAAATGCAGTGCAGTGAGACGTGCTGGCCTGGTGAGGGTGCCACAGGTGGGTGAGTGTAGCAGGGAATGAGGATGCTGGGGGGAAAGGCAGGAGATAAGGCCAGAGAGGTGCGAGGCAGGGTTTTACCATGTGCTCATGAGTATGAGAGAGAGAATGCAGAGAGCAGTCATCGGTGCTTGTTTTGGAAGCAATGCTGAGCTTGCTGGAACATGCCTGGAGGTGAGAGGGCTGCTGCAGGGTCTGGGGATGCAGGGACAGAGAGGACGCAGGACCCGAGAGACATTTATTTGGAACTGACCACTGTGGGAAATGACTTAGAGCTTCCTGGCTTGGCTTACTGGGAACGGGGGGAGACAGATGGGAATGCAGGTTACATGGTGCTAGAGACAGAACTGCGTCTCCCTGGACTCATGTGCTGAGGCCCTAGCCCCCAGTGAGGTGGTATTAGGAGATGGGACCTTTGGGGAATGATGAGGTTTACATGGGGACCTGAAAGTGGAGCTCCATGATGGGATTAGTGCCCTTGTAAGGAGAGGAGGAGACCCAGGGCTCTCTCTGCCCAGAGAGCACCCGTCCACTCGCCACACGGGCACCCTGATCGTGGGTGTCAGCCTCCAAAACTGTGAGAAAGAAATCTCTGTTGTTTAAGCCACCCAGGCTATGGTACTTTCTTATAGCAGCCCGAGCAGACTGAGGACATATGGGGAAGAGAGCTTTGTTTTGCAGCCTACTGAGTGTGAGAAACTGATCTGCAGTCCAAGAGGCAAGCTGGGGCCAGCGAGACAGAGTGGGGACATCGTGAGCAGGCGGGGGCCACGCTGGGGTTGTGCAGAGTCTCCCTGTGAAACAGTGTTGTCTGACAACAGGGTTAAGGCTAGAATTTGGGGAACACCAATAAACAACAAGAAGATGAGAGGAGGGAAGGGGCCAGTGAAGGAAGCTGAGAGGAACGCTCGCAGAGGTAAGAGGTGAGTCAGGAGGAAGTGTCCAGGAGGACCCAGCAACAGAGTCAAAGGCACAGAGAAGCCACGTGGGAAGCACTGCAGTGTCCGCCGCCTCTGACAAGGAGTGAAAGCTCTGGGGAAAAAATAGGGTGTGGAAGTCAACTGGCAGTTGCTCTGGGGGATGTACAACTAAGAAAGGGTGACTTGTTTCAATTTTAAACTATAAATATGTGAACGGGGCTTTAGTCTGCAAGAAGCCAGTAGAGCCTCCTTTTCCCTTTTGCCATCTTCACCTGGCCTCCTGGGCCAGGGCACACTGCCATCCAGGGGTCCAGCCAAGCTTCCTGTGCATGGATGACCACCTGTTGTCCCAGGAGTTGGCACTGTCCAACTTCCCAGCATAGCTGCCTTTCTGCTGCCCTGCCACAATGCCAGCTACATTGGGTGCTGACCACATGCCACACACCCTGCTCCACAAACATCAGTTAGTGTCCTGAAGAACCTCACGAGGGAGACTTGACCAGACCCAGCTTAGAGGTGAAGAACCCAGGCTTTAGAGAAGTCAAGTCCCCTGCCCGATGTCACACTGCTGGTCAACGCTACGCAGAATTTGAACACCGTGTGTTAAACTCCACCGTGCTTCCCTACCTCAAAAGAGCCTTTCATTTCTTCCTTGAAAGAGCCGCCCCACACTGACACAAACCCATGCAAGGTGAGAACAGGACACACCTTCTGACGTGGCACTCCTGGGTAGACTGTTGCAGGGATGGTCCCCCAGTTGTTTACACCTTCCTATCTTCACACCCTTGGGTGCCCTCTTCTCACATTGATTCTGGGCTCAGTCACAGGACATACTTTGACCCACAGACCATCATCAAACGTGACAGATACTTACAAAATACTTCTGCACTGGGTTTGTGTGCCCTCTCTTGTTCTCCTTGGAACCCTCATGTGGAAAGCCTGGGCTGGGCTGCGGTGGCGTGGACAGACCCACACGGAGCACGAGTGAGCAGTTCCTGCCCAGACCTCTCCAGACCGAGCAGCCTCCCAACCACCAGACAGGTGAGGGAGGGCCTCTCTGCCCATCCAGCCCAGGCTGTGCTATCCACACCAGAAGAAACACCCAGAAGACCCACAGGATCATAGTAAGTAACGTTTACTGTCTGAAGCCATCAAGTTTTGGGGTGGTTAGTTGCATAGCAAAAGCTAACTGATCCAAGTCCTTAAAGAAGGCCTGAGCCAGCATCTCCTTCTAGCTCGGAAGCACTGGAGGATAATTCGTGGATCTCTAGTGTCCACAGACTCTTTCTGCAATGTCAGAACTACCCAAGAATATAGCACTGTCCTTGGCCTGGAGGGTCACTGTGCTCCTAGAGCACGGCAAAAGGAAGAGGCCTTTATATACCTTCTCCCCGGGACACACAAGGACCTGCAGGCAGCCCTGATGGGTGCCAGGTTACTCAGGGACAAGGTGACAGTGGCATGCTTTTGCCATATTGTCCCCAGCTGAGTGTTTTTCCACTGATGCGAAAGGAAAAGATAATTTCTCTAGTAAGCTCTACTGCAAAGGCTCCGAGGCAGCATTTCATCAAAGGGTGCTGGGGAGCACTGGGGAGATAGCAAAACCCAGCAACTTCCAGCTCCACTCAGCAAGGAGCTTGCTGCTTGCTGCTTCCATTTCCAGAGAGGTGGAAAAATGAATGAGCACTCAGGAAAGCCAACCTGATCAGCGGCACTTTGACAAGATGACAAAATTGCTCCCTCCTCCAGTCCAAACCCACTCTTTGTGGTGAACTATTATGGGAAGGAAGCATCAACTAATTAGAAGCATCTCTGGGACATGAGAAAAATCAGCACCTAAAATGCCTAAGCAGAGAGAATTCCTTGTTAAGAAGAGAGAAAACAAAACAAGAAACTGCTAGGATGTCACTTAGCCCAAGCATATATATAAAGGGAGGAGGAGATAAGAATTAATTGGGACAGGAGCTTCTACCCAAGTGACATAAAAGACACAATTATTTTTGCTGCTTTTACAGATCAAGTGCCCCTTCCAGGTGGGGATAGAGCCCTGGCACCACCCACCATTTTGAAAAATGACTTTTCAGTCTTTGGTAGTTCTAATGAAGCTTGAAATTAAGATGGTTCTTTTGTTTACTCCCCCTGTTTGGGAAGCTCTAGCCACCTATCAAAAACACCACTGTCTGGATTATTTATTTCTCATTGCCCAACCTATGAGGCATAGAAGCGTTTTATGAAGCCAACATGTGAGGCGTTTCTCCCAAGGAAGGGTGGATGCACCTCCCCATATTGCAGAGCCCTTTTATACTATGGTCCTTTGATAATCTGGATTTTGACGGACAGGACTGATGCCTGACTTGGAGTAGGGCAAAGAGCCCTGGAAGTCAGAGGTTTCATTCTTGTCATCCTCTTTCATTAGCAAGCTGCGAGCACTTGGGTAAGTCCCTTAACCTTGAGAAAATTCAGTAAAACAAAGGGTTAGTGACTAATATATTACATCCTTTTTAAAAAACAAGTTGTGGTTTAAAGAGCCCCACATAACATGAGATCTACCCTCTTAACACATTTGTGAGTGTACAGTACAGTATGGTTAACCATAAGCACACTGTTGTAAAGCAGATCTCTAGAACTGACTCAGCTTGTACAACTGAAACTCCATACCCACTGAGCAGCAACCCCACTTCTTCCTTCCTCTGGCCCCTGACACTCAACTATTCTATGCTCTGCTTCTACGAGTCAACTATCTTAGATACCTTGTATCAGTGGAATCAGGCAGTATTGATCCTTTATGACTGGCTTATTTCATTTACATAGTGTCCTTGAGGTTCAGATATATATTCTTACAATAATACTGACATGGTACTCACTGTTTCCATGGCAAGTGGTTACATATATTAACTTACTTAGCCCTCACAGAAACCCTTTGAGGTAAGGTAGCATGATCATCTCCTTTTGATAGATGAGGAAACTGAGGCACAGGGAGGTGAAGTGAGGTGCCTATGCTTACCTGCTATGTGAGTAGCTCCAGACTCCTTTTTTTCCCCCCCCAAGACAGGCTCTCACTCTGTTGCCCAGGCTGGAGTATATTTATGCTATCATAGCTCACTGTAGCTTTGACCTCCTGGGCTCAAGTGATCCTCCCAACTCAGCCTCCCGAGTAGCTGGGACAAAAGGCACATGCCACCACATCCACCTAATTTTTTAAATTTTTTGTAGAGACGAGGTCTGACTATGTTGCCCAGGCTGGCCTCAAACTCCTGGACTCAAACAATCCTCCAGCCTTGGCCTCCCAAAGTGCTGGGATTACAGGTGTGAGCCACCACACCCAGCCCAGACTCCATCTCTTGAACATAACACCATGTTCTTTCTGTACAGTTTAAAATTTCTATTTTAGCAAGTAGGCTTACAGAGATACTGAAGTCACTGAGGACGATGGCAAAAGACGGGGCAGGGAGGATAAACGAGATGTGATGTCGGAGAGATCTACCCTTGCATAGTTCAAAGTCGTCTTTCACAGCAGCCAGAGGGTGGCCTTGGAGCCAGGGAGACCTGGGCCCAGTCCTGGCTCTCCCCTGCTCTAGGTACTTGGGAAACACCAGTGACCAAAACTGACAAGCCCCTTGCCTTGTATACATCACATGCTAACAGGTGAGACAAACAACAAACAATACATATTCCCCACAATGTCTGGTATAGAAAGGGGAAAGTGTTACTAAAAAAAAAACCACTGGAGCTGGGAAGGCTGGGTGGCAAGGCTGGTTGGAATTGTAAAAAGGGTGCCACTGAAAAGGTGATATCTGAACAGACTAGAATAAGGTGAGAAGGTAGATTGTGAGGCTGGAGCACATCTAGGGGATGGTGTTCCGCACAGAGGGAAGAGCTAGCACAAAGGTCCAGCGAAGGGGAGAGTCTAGGACATATGAGGGAGAGCAAAGAAGCTAGCCTGTGTGCAGGAGCCAACACGAGCCAGCGTAGAGGGCACTGAAGCCGGGGACGGCATGGGGGCGGCGGAAAGGCTGTAGCAGTGACTCTGAGTGGCGTGGGAAGCTGTGCAGGCTTTTGAGCAGAGGAGTGACATGAACTGATACTTGGCTTTTATAGTAATTTAGGTGATGGTGGCTCAGATCAGGGCAGCAGAAGTGGAGGTGGGGGAAGCAGTTGGTTTTGAACCTAACCTGTTTCCTGGTGGACTAGATGTGGACGGGAGAAAAAGATGGGAGTCAAGGATGATGCCAACAGTTCCATCCAAAGCAACTGAAGAATGAAGTGGCTATCAGCTAACCTAGAAAGGCTGCAGATGAAGAAAGTTGCGGGGTCCCTGAAAAGACATGGTGAAGTCCTATCCCCAGTACCTGTGAATGTGGTCTTACTTGGAAACAAGGTCTTTGCAGAAGTGACCAAGTTAAGATGAGGTCATTAGGGTGGGCCTTAATCTAATATGACTGGTGTCCTTATAAGATGAGGAGAAGAGACGCAGACAGGCCTGGAGATGATGTGAAGGTGGACAGGGAGAACACTGCGCGATAAAGGAGGCAGAGCCGGGAGTGACGTAGCTACAAGACACAGAAAGCCAAGTATGGCCAGCCACACTGGAAGCAAAGAGGAAGGCATGCAACAGATTCTGCCCTGGAACCTTCAGAGAGACTGCAGCCCTACCAACACCTTGACTTGGGACTTTTGGTTTCCAGAACTAAGAGAGAAAGAATTTCTGTTATTTTAAGCCATCTAGTTTGTGGTACTTTGTTGTGGCAGCCCTAGCAAACTATCACAGGGGGTAATCTAACAATTCAGTTTTTCACATGTTAAATGCTGGAGATGTCAAGCAGGTGGTGGGACGTCTGAGTCCTGAGTTCAGGAGAAAAGCCCAGGCTGCTGACAGGAGTCTGGGACATGTATGCAAATAGAATGCATTTATAGCCATGGGGCTGGATGAGGGCAGCAAGGAATAAAAGTATATATGGGAAGAGAAGAGGGCCAAGGACTGAGCCTGGGGCACTCCAAAGCTGAAACTGGGAGATGCAGAAACTAGCAAAGGACTCTGAGTTGGAACAGCCCAGGAGGTAGGAGGAAACCAAGAGTGCCGCATACTGGCACCTGCATTTCTCCCCTGGCCCCACAGCTCCTGGTGGGCCAAGGCCTCCCTGCTGGCCTACCTCAGCCACCTCTCTTCTTTCCCTCACAGGCTAAGTCCCAGACAGCTCACTGAACAGACCACTCTCAATGGCCCCCACACCTTGTCTTCAGACAAACTGTCTCCTCTGCCAGCTGCCCCTTTCCCTCCTGTTTTCTGGGTCTCAGCCTAAGAGCTCCCCTGCCCTGTGAACGCTTTGGACCACCCCAGGCACAGAGAGGCACCCTGCTCCCTTCTCAAGCCCCACTGGATGCTACCCCTGCCTCAACCTTAGTGCTCATCTCCTATCCTGGGGTTGATGGGGATGTGTCTCTGTACACAACCAGCTCCCTGGCACAGAGCAGGCCTGCAGTAAGCATTTGCTGAAACTGATGAATCCAAACACGGATGGCTGAAATGGGCCTCATAATACGGGTTATGTTAATAACCCGTATTAACGCTAAGTTTGGAGTCAATGAAAACACATGAACTTTAAAAGTAAGGTTTCTTAAGTTATATCTCCCCTTCTTGTACCTGTTCAGTTGATTTCCAAGTCTCAAGAAGAGTAGTTTACATATATTACTGTTAAACTTTTAGATCTTGAGAGATGTAACTTAGACTAGCAAGATATTCGGGTCTTGATTCCGTTAGTTTCCATACTAGTTTTCAGGCTTAGCTTTCTGTTCTCCACAAACTTTACTGAGCACATCATCAACGTCTTTACTCGAGTCCTTAATATGAAACGAAGCAGGACAGGGGCAGGAAAGAAGTCTGTAACATTTCCCTACAGTTGTCCCTCTGGCTCAGTTACGGCCCACTCACTGTACAGATATTTACTAAGCACCCACTGTGGCATTGCTCTAGGTGTCAGGAATTCATCAGTGATAAACAAAGATCTAGCTGGGCACAGTGGCTCACACCTGTAATCCCAGCACTCTGGGAGGCTGAGGTGGGCAGGTCACTTGAGCCCAGAAGTTCAAGACCAGCCTGGACAACATGATGAAACTCTGTCTCTAGAAAAACTACAAAAGTTTATCCGGGCATGGCACACACTGTGGTCCTAGTTACTTGGGAGGCTGAGGTGGGGGATCATCTAAGCCTGGAAGGTCGAGGCTGCAGTGAGCTATGATTGCACCCCTGCACTCCAGCCTGGGTGACAGAGTGAGACCCTGTCTCAAAAACAAGACAAAACCAAACCAAACCAAACTAGACCACCCCACCACCAAAACAAAGATCCCTGCTCTCACTGACTTCTCCACAGATACCGCCTTTCAACCTGTTAAGAATTTACCTACTTGTATGACTTCATGTGGATTCCATCTTTTCCACATACATGACAGACTTTTGCCAAATGCTTTGTTAAAACCAGAGACACTATATCTATAATATTCCCTGGCCTCCCAGCCCAGGAGAAAAGGAGATGGGATTTCTCTGGTGTACACAGTTCTTAGTAAACCCAGGTTGGCTCCTGGTGTTCACTCCCTTCTTTTCTAGTATTCACGATCTATAATTTTAATAATGCACACTAGACTCTTCCTTTATCTGTAAATTCTGAAACTAAGTTGTTTTTTTTTCCCCTTTTCTGGAAACCAGAAAATCATTTGGCCACTTTCTGTTTTTTGGGACCTCTCCTTTTCTAACTCTGCTAAGCTTACCAAAAGCAATTTTCTCTTTCTCTCTCTCTTTTTCCCCCCAGTATCCTAGGATGTCATTATCCGAACCTGAATTCTGAATTTGAGATAGCTGGGTGTTTTCTGATAATTTCTCCATCTCTCCTGGACTCCAATTTCCTCCCACCAGTATGAGTCCCACTTTTCCGAGTCTCAAATCTTTCTTTTTAATGCCCCTCTAGCCTCAATCCTCTCTTCCTCCATTTCACCTTACACAAAAGCTGTCCTTCCAGAGGAGACGTTATCCTCAGGAAATCAGTCTAATAAACCCAACTTCACAGCAGTCCCCATTCTCTGTAGGGTCCCACATCCATCAGGTGCTCAGACCCTGCCCTTCAGGATGTATCCTCTCTACCTGGGGACCATCCAGTGTTTTCTCTCACTCGGCCTCCAACTGTGATCCCAGTGCCAGCAGCTGTGCTGATGGACCCCCTGACACTGACTTGGCAATTCACTATCCTCACCTCAGTGAGCTTTTAAAAACTCAATAAACTTTATCTTTGCCCCGCCTCCTACCACTTGAAGCTTTGGTGGCAATGATGATTGTGATGATGATGAAGATGTTGAAGAAGGGGATAGGGAGAAGGGAGAGAAACTATCAATTCAGTGTTTTCCAGCAGGATTGTTTTTTTTTCCCCTCCAGGGTCTATGTCTGAGGAATAGGAAAGCTAGGATGCCTATATGCATTAGCATAAATATTGGATTATATTTACATATTTTAGGTTATTAATAGGTACTTTATGATTACTTGACTTTCAGGCAGTTGCTTTTTGTTTTTAGTTCTTTCTTCTACTTCTTAATTCCTTCCTCATTAGAGGGGCTTATTGACTCCAATGCTTAGAAATCCTTTAAAATACATGTGAGGAAGAATCATGTATGAGAAAGGAGGGCAGAAGAGTCAGAAAGGGGATTGACAGAGTTGCAAAATACCTGCAGAATTTAAAAGATAACATTTTAAGTTGTCTCTCACTCCTCATGGCTAAACATTCAGAAAAGATACAGAAAATCTCATGTACAAATAAATTCTTTAAATAAGAAGAGAATGTTCTGAATGGCTTCCTCCTGGGGCTTTGTATTTATTACTTGGTTTCACAGAAATTGCCAGTCTAGAACAATCAGTTCATAGGACTGTTACAAAATATCATTTACTATTTACTGAAAACATATAAGAAATGGAACTGCTGCTAAGACAGGGTGGGGGGCAGCAGATGGGACTGGTCCTTTCTGGGGAGGGGGACCCACAATGCTCTCCTATTCCTCTGTCCCCACCTCAGTTTTGCCTCTTCAGGGAAAAGATGTGAAATCACTCTTACACGGATATAAAGGTGTTCATTTCCTCTCTCTCAGACATTCTGAAAACTGCTTACTTGTGCCTGAAGAACCAGGTATTATGGAGTGAAGAGGGGGAGAAGTACCAGGTGCAAGACCATCTGAGAGTCAGAAATCATTGAAATCTCACATTTGCATTTTGTGCTTGGCTCTAGGAAAAGGTATGTACACTGCAGGCTGACTTTCTACCTTATTATTAAGAGTTGTGTGATTCTGAAACCCCTAAATGTTCTACACTGAGATCACTTAGCTTTTTAAAAAAATGATAAAGAGGATATCTCATAAACTTCCAGAGAGAAAAACAGGTTGCATCAAGGACTTAGAATGGCACTGGGCTTTTCATTAGTAACACCAGAAGCTGGAAGGCAGTGAAGTGTTAGCTTCAAAAGTTGGAGGGGAAATTATTTTCAGCTGAAAACTCTATACCCAACTAACCATTATTCAGACTGAGGGAAGGACAAAGGCACTTTCAGACCCACATGGCATTAAAAACTTTGCCTCCCAGGCACTTTCTCAGGAAGCTGTCAGAGGATGTACTCTCCCCTAAAATGGACAAACTAAAAAGTAGGAAGAAATAGGTCCAAGAAAAACAGGGATCTAAGCCTCAGAGGCACAGCGAAAGAAAGTCCCTGCATGATGCTCGGCAGCTTGCCTAGGGAATGACAAGTCTAGGCTGGAGCAGGAGGTGGAGGATTCGGGAGTTGGGGACCGAGAGTTCACAGGATGCTTGTGAGCGTTTGGCAGATGCCACTGGTAGACATTTGGGAGAACGTGCAATGGGTATCTCATAGAAAAAGTAGTCTTTTAAGGGCGATTATTAACTAAAAGAAAAACAAAAAGTTATATAAGAAAGGAAACCGAATCCCAGTACAATAGTTGGCTCCTTAGTGAATAATATTTAAATCACCATCATACTGTAAACACTGACCATGAATTTTGCCCACCTGTATAGCTTTACTGGGAGGATGGGGAGGAGAAGTGAGGGTGGGTGGTATGAGAGGGCCAAATTCTTCTAACAGGAAGTCAGTAGATAGTGTTTAAAACCAATAAATCAGGAACGCAGTCTAAGCATCTAATTTAGAGGGGTCAACCCCAGAAAAAATAACAAAAAGATTTTAAAGAGGTTGTTCTGGGGAGAGGGTCTGGAGGCCGGGGAGAATCTAAGAAGGGCACTGGCTGAATTTTAAACTGCTTTTAGAAAACTCTGATAGAAAACAATTTAAGGATGCACTGCCTTGAGTTTTTTTTTTTTTATTATTATACTTTAAGTTCTAGGGTACATGTGGATAATGTGCAGGCTTGTTACATATGTATATCTGTGCCATGTTGGCGTGCTGCACCCATCAACTCGTCAGCACCCAGAGATTTTTATATATACTAGCTTTTAATAGGAGAAATGGGGTGACAAAGCAACTCAAAATGAGAGGTCGGGGTGGAGGAGGAGAAAGAGGAAGTATTGCAAAATTCTCAGTGTGAAATGGTTCAGATTCAGAACCTATAAATGTGATTTTCCTGCTGCTGAAAACTTCCAAGCACAGCACTCCTGTAATGCTCCCTTCCCCGCAGCCTCAGGGAAGCTGCCAAGAAGTTTCCCAACATCGCTGCCACCCTCACCGTACCTGTTCCTGGCCCAAGTGGAGGCCCCAGTGGGAAATGTCTGTGCTGTCTCACCTTCAGTTGGGAGCTGGAATGTTCTGGAAGGTTCGTTCCTATGTGGGACAAGCCAAGAACTCTAAGGAGTTCTAAGCTAAGTTCTCTAAGCCGAGAACCCTGCAGAGCACTGCAGAGCGCGGGGAGCACAGTAAGATGCAGCTGATGACAGCTGTCACAAACATTGACCACTGAATTTAGAAAACAGGGGGAACAGGCATGGGTCACTTACCAGTATTTTACCCCAGCAGGCGGGGTTCTGGTGAAAGTAGTCAAGGAGGGGAAGCTCAGCAAAGAGGATACAAAGGATATTTTATTTAACCGAGAGCTTCTCCTCCTAAAGGGCTGTAGACATAAAAAGGCAACATTTTCCCAGTGGACTAGGAAAGTGTTAAATTATACTGGTGTTTACTCTCTCATTTCCAAGGCCTGGGAGCGGATGGGATATTTATTTTTATTATCTCTCTGATGTGTTTAAAGACCCTAATGAGGGCAGAAAGTAAACAAACATTTGATTGAAAACAGAGATGTCAATGTGCACCCTCTACCTATTGTTGATACAGGAGAAAGCAATTTCAATAAGATTGAAACAATTAGACTTGAAGATTGCTGTATGCAAACCACATGAAAATAGAAGCCTACTGCTCAGTGTGTAGAAAAAAATAAACCACTGTCTGTTGGCGGTTTTTTCTTCTGATTATATTAAAGTAAATGCTTGCATGTTATATTTACTGAAGTTGAAAACTGTACTGAGGTTATGTAAGAGAATATTCCTATTCTTAGGACACATACACTGAAGTAATTGGTAAAATACCACGAAGAATGTAACTTGCCCTCAAATGGTTCAGAAAAATATTATGTGCGACTATTAAAAATATATCTGGATCGGTCTCTCTCTCCCCCATTGCCTATCCCCAAGAAACAGAAGGACAAAGCAAATGGAGCAAAATGTTAACAATAGTTGGGCCAGGGCAATGGCTCACACCTATAATCCCAGCACTTTGGGAGGCTGAGGCTGGAGCAATATTCAAGGCCAGGAATTTGAGATCAGCCTGGGCAACATAGCAAGACCTCTATCTGCCTCCCCCGACCCCAAAAAATAAAAAATTAGCTGACGCAGTGGTATACACTTGCGGTCTCAGCTACTCCGGAGGCTGAGGTGAAAGAATTGCTTGAGCCAGGAGTTCCAGGTTACAGTGAGCTATGACTGAGCCCCTGCACTCTAGCCTGGGCAACACAGCAAGACCCTGTTTCAATAAATAAATGTTGAATTTGGGTAAAGGCTATAGAATGTTCTTTGTGCTATTCTTATTTTTGATGTTTTTGGAAATTTGAAATTATTTCCAAATAAGAAGTTAAAAGTCATATAAAATCAAATGAAGCTGTAAGAAAATCACTGAGGTTTCACAAGCATTCCAAAAGCATCCTGATGAGTGCTGGATACCAGACTCTCAATTTAACAAGATGCCTGGGCTAAAATCCTTGTCTTTTTAAATTAAAAAAAATTTTTTTGAGATGGGGGTCTCACTCTGTTGCCCAGGCTGGAGTGCAGTGGAGAGATCTCAGCTCACTGCAACCTCTGCCTCCTGGGCTTAAACAATCCTCCTGCCTCAGCCTCCTGAGTGGCTGGGGCTACAGGCATGTGCCACCACGCCCAGCTAATTTTTGTATTTTTTGTAGGGATGGGGTTTTGCCATGCTGGTCAGGGATCCTCATGGGATCCTCCTGCCTCAGCCTCCCAAAGTGCTAGGATTACAGCATGCGAGCCCCCACGCCCAGCCCCTTGTCTTTTGAAATAGATTTAGAATCAGTATAACAGTCTTAGAATGTTCAAGGTGAAAGCAAACGACTCTTTCAGGGTTTAACTCTGTAATGGCCCAAATTCAAGGCTGAATGATCAGCTGTCCTAACACAGCTTTGGTTTAAAAGAAAGGAACCATCTAGCTGTCTTACCAACTTAAGATAATTCAGAAAAGGAGGTCCCCAAAAGTTTGGGCACTACTGGGTAAGTCTGCAGGCTCCAAAGATGCAGTATGCATTGAAGCTGGCATGTACTAGGATAAAGCTGCATAAAAATGCATAATGTACCCAGGGGAAATGCTTTACCTAAAAACTGGGGTACCACAACCACTCAGGACCCCAAAACACTGCAGCTAGAAAAGATTATGACTCTATCCCTTGTTGTTAAACACATGGGGACAGCTAATCTACCCATTGGATTTTTTTTTTTTTTTTTAAAGTTCTAGGGTACATGTGCACAATGTGCAGGTTTGATACATACATATATATGTGCCATGTTGGTTTGATGCACCCATCAACTCATCATTTACATTAGGTATTTCTCCTAATGCTATCCCTCCCCCAGCCCCCCACCTCTCCGATAGGCCCCGGTGTGTGATGTCCCCCACCCTGTGTCCAAGTGATCTCATTGTTCAATTCCCATCTATGAGTGAGAACATGCGGTGTTTGGTTTTCTGTCCTTGTGATAGTTTGCTGAGAATTATGGTTTCCTACCCATTGGATTTAATTCAGTTTTTAAATTTCAGGATCAAAGTTACTCTTGTGGGGAGGGGATCAGTCACTGGGAGGGGTTCACAAATGACATCTTGGTGACCCTACAAAGGGTGATGACCTCATATGAGTTTGTACATTTGTTTTATGAAGCTTTCTGTATCCGGGTTGACTACGTAACAAAAAATTTGTATATGCTGGATATTTAACAATAAAAAAGTTTAAAATTAGAGCAAAGCAAATTGCATTAACTTGTGTTTGGGATTTTAAAAAAAAGTATCCTTTCCCAGGGGGCTGCTGAAGATGGCAGAGGGGCAGGTCCTGGTGCTCGATGGTCGAGGCCATGTCCTGGGCCGCCTGGCGGCCATTGTGGCTAAGTAGGTACTGCTGGGGCGGAAGGTAGAGGTCGTGCGCTATGAGGGCATCAACATTTCTGGCTATTTCTACAGCAACAAGTTGAAGTACCTGGCCTTCCTCCGCAAGCGGATGAACACCAACCCTTCCCGAGGTCTCTCTACCACTTCCCGAGGCCCCTACCACTTCCGGGCCTCTATCCGCACCTTCCGGCGGACCTCGAGGCATGCTGTCCCTCGAGACTAAGCGAGGCCGGGCCGCCCTGGATCCCCTCAAGCTGTTTGAGGCATCCCACCGCCCTATGACAACAAAAAGCGGATGGTGGTTCCTGCTGCCCTCGAAGTCATGCATCTGAAGCCTACAAGAAAGTTTGCCTACATGGGGCACCTGGCTCACGAGGTTGGCTGTAAGTACCAGGCAGTGGCAGCCACCCTGAAGGAGAAGAGGAAGGAGAAAGCCAAGATACACTATCGGAAGAAGAAACAGCTCATGAGGCTATGGAAACAGGGTGAAAAGAACGTGGAGAAGAAAACTGACAAATACACAGAGGCCCGCAAAATCCATGAACTCCTGGTCTGAGCCCAGTAAAGACTGTTTATTCCTAAAAAAAAAGTGTGTGCCTCATTCAGATGTCCTCCACCCCATCTGATCCTAATGCCTGTAGGTCACAGCAATAGAAGCAAAGCCTTTCAAACTAATATTCAAGAAAATCATCAAAATGTACCTATCACCAGGAAGTCATATTCGCCCGCCTTGGCCTTCCAAACTGCTGGGATTACAGGCGTGAGCCATGGTGCTTGGCCGGGTTGGGTTTTTTTAATTGCATATTTCCCTCCATGTCCTTGGAAGACTCAGTTATAATAAACCAACATATCTCATGTTGAAATGTGATTCCCAGTGTTGAAGGTGGGCCCTATTAAGAGGTGATGAGATCATGGGGGTGGATCCATCATGAATGGTTTAGCACCATCCCCTTGGTGATAAGTGAGTTACTGCTCAGTTCATGCGAGATCTGGTTGTTTAAAAGTCTGGGACCTACCCTCCACCCCCTTGCTCCCACGCTCACCATGTGACATGCCTGTTCCTGCTTTGGCTTCAGCCATGATTGTAAGCTTCTTGAGGCTTTCACCAGATGCCAAGCAGGTGTGTTGGTGCCATGCTTCCTGTACAGCCTGCAGAACTGTGAGCCAATGAAACCTCTGTTTTTGTTGTTGTTGTCTGTTTTTTGAGACGGAGTTTTGCTCTTGTTGCCCAGGCTGGCGTGCAATGGCGTGATCTCGGCTCAATGCAACCTCCACCTCCCGGGTTCAAGCGATTCTCCTGCCTCAGCCTCCTGAGTAGCTTTCATTACAGGCATGTGCCACCACGCCTGGCTAATTTTGTATTTTTAGTAGAGACGGGGTTTCTCCATGTTGGTCAGGCTGGTCTTGAACTCCCAACCTCAGGTGATCCACCTGCCTCGGCCTCCCACAGTGTTGCGACTACAGGCGTGAGCCACTGCACCTGGCTGAAACCTCTGTTTTTATAAATTACCAAGTCTCAGTTATTCCTTTATAGTCATGCAAAAAAAACTGACTAACACACACCTGCTGCTGCTACTGCTGCTTTAAGATCCTGTGCAGTGAGTCTGGGTTTCTAACCTCAAGAGAGTGGCTAGCACAGGAGATCGCTAGTCTCCTTCCAATTTTGTCCTGTTGAATGGCATAGAAGATTGGTTATATGGATATCAGAGAGAGGAGTCACTAACAAAGATGAAAATGTAGAACTCATTTGATAGGTGGAAGAGTAGGGTGGTTTCTGATATAGGTTTTGGAGACAGCAATCTGAATTTGAATTGTGGCTCCACCATGATTGTGAGCAAGCTATTTAACCTCTCTCACCTTCAGTTTCTTTAACTGCAAAATGGAAATGGAAACAGTGAGGATTAAATGGGATCTCACATGGCACAGACTGGTATAAAGCAAGTGCGCAGTACAGTTAACTGTGATTATTGCTCCTGTGCTCACAACACTTCCTTTAACTGGTGCTTGGAACATCTTATTTTCCCCTTGCATAATTAATCCTCTACTTTGGTTGATGCCAGAAATGCAGTTTTGCTATATGGTGACATTGCACATACTCCAAGCGTGTAAGCCCCAGACACCTTTCGGTGACACTGCTGTAGGGCTTAATGACTTGCCACCAGGCAGCCCACATAATTGTCTTGCTGAAGTCATAGAGCCCTTCCCTGTTCTTCAGCTGGACACACTGAAATTCTTCGAGTCTCAGGAACAACATTGCTGCTTCTCAACAATAGATTTACTTTCTCAAAATCCATAATGTCAGCTGGGCACAGTGGCACACAGCTGGAGCTCCAGCTACTTGGGAGGCTGATGTGGGAGGATTGCTTGAGCCCAGGAGTTTAAGGCAGCCTAGGCAACACAGCAAGACCCTGTCTCCAAAAATAAATCCATAACGTCTATAGTGTGGATAACATAACACCCTTGGAGCTGTAGGGAGAAAGGTGCTCTCCTGTGAATGGACAGGATGGTACTGACTAGCTGCAGAATTTGGGCCTGGGTTGCTTTATGGTTTTGTCTCTCTTTCTAAGTAAGGATGAGAGACTTTCACTGCTTCACTTGTCCACCTTCGCATCATTACTTCTTATGACCCACAGGAAGGAAATCTAGGGTGACAGAATAAACTCAGGGAGAAGTTATTGGCTGGGGCATGGAGGTGACTAATTGGTCACACAATTGAGTTTGCATGTTGAGTGCTGAGTGCCCTGCAGTTTATAAAACACCTTCATTCTCACAGCCACCCTATGATGAGGAAGCCAGGGAAATTGTAGTGTTTTTATTACCACTTTACAAATGAGGAAACTGAGGCTTAGAATTAAGTAGCTTGCCCAATATCTCATAGCTAAGCAATGGTGGATGGTATGACCAAGTCCTCATTTCCATCCTCCCAGTGAGTTGTTTCTAAGTGAGCTTTATACGCCCAAGATCATCTATTAGGATGGGGAAACATATTAAAACTTCTCGTTCTAGTTATTTTTAGCTTGCCTTTTTAACTTTTAAATTTTGTTTCATAGTATCAGTAATGTATTAGACTAGTATGTGCATGTAATTTATAATTAAATACACATACTTTTGGGTTCCAGCTCCAAAAAATTTTACTGATAAGGGTGCATGATTAAAATAGCTTGGAAGCCACAGCTCTAAGGAGGAGTCTTGCTAATACTGGAGATCAACAGATCCTCTGACCCCGTATCTTTATTTTTATTTTTATTTTTTTGCTATTATTACTTTTGGTCAGGAACTTTTATTGGTCTGTGTTCTTCAGATTACACCACAATCTTGTGAAGTGGTAATCCTGATTTTCTTTATTCTTTTTTTTTTTTTTTTTTTTTTTTTGAGACGGAGGCTCGCTCTGTCACCCAGGCTGGAGTGCAATGGCCGGATCTCAGCTCACTGCAAGCACCGCCTCCTGGGTGTACGCCATTCTCCTGCCTCAGCCTCCCAAGTAGCTGGGACTACAGGCGCCCGCCACGTCGCCCGGCTATTTTTTTTTTTTTTTTGTATTTTTAGTAGAGACAGGGTTTCACCGTGTTAGCCAGGATGGTCTCAATCTCCTGACGCGGTGGCTCAAGCCTGTAATTCCAGCACTTTGGGAGGCCGAGACGGGCGGATCACGAGGTCAGGTAATCCTGATTTTCTAGAGTAGCAGAAAGTGTTTTCTATCTCCTACAAAGTCTAAGGCTGACATTAATCATCTTTTGTTGAAAGGCTGTTCCTGCCGGGCGCGGTGGCTCAAGCCTGTAATCCCAGCACTTTGGAAGGCTGAGACGGGTGGATCACGAGGTCAGGAGATCGAGACCATCCTGGCTAACACGGTGAAACCCCATCTCTACTAAAAAAATACAAAAACTAGCCGGGCGAGGTGGCGGGCGCCTGTAGTCCCAGCTACTCGGGAGGCTGAGGCAGGAGAATGGCGTGAACCCGGGAGGCGGAGCTTGCAGTGAGCTGAGATCTGGCCACTGCACCCCAGCCTGGGGGACAGAGCAAGACTCCGTCTCAAAAAAAAAAAAAAAAAAAAAGAAAGGCTGTTCCGGTGCTTTGCAAACATGATGGCTCCCAGCTCATACAGCAGAGGCAACCCCATTTCCGTATCATTTGTGATCACTTACAAATAGCAAAGGTTCAAGTAAGCATATGGGTTCCTAGGCGTCTGCACCTTGGTTCTTGAATCATAACAGGCCCAAGCTTCTCTTTATAGGTTTATGTTACTAACTAGACTTGCTACTGTGTGGCATTCAAGAGCATGGTACTTCTAATAAACACTATATTGGAAGGAATTATTGTCTGATTTGTTCATTGCTCCATCCCCAGCAGTGCCTGGAACCCATTTGGTTCCACTGTCTGTTATCTGGCTGAATGAGTGGTGGATTAATGGTTACTCCTCAATTTTATCTTTTCTCTTGACCAAGACACCCCTAAAATGACAGTAAAGAAGTGAAAAAGAGTGCAAAGACAATGGAAATGAGAGATATCAGCAAACAAGCACATGTTTTTGGAAGACAGGTGAGGAGTGATTGCTGACTGGGCAGAGTGGAGGAAACAGTGACCTATGTGTCTACAGAAAAGAGTATGGATGCGAAGTAAGTATATCTGCCTGGGATATAACCCTTGGGAGGCCTGGGAGCTGGAGGCACTGTATACTTCAGATGGCTGGGACGATGTGTGGGGAGACTGCTTGAGAGTCTGAAGGTTTATTTATTGGAGAAATGGGTTAGAAGAGGATCCAGACCAGGGGACAGGAGGCATGGTGAAGTGATGGGGTGACGGGAAGGCTAAACAGAGAAGATGGACTGAGGGTGGCCACTCTCATGGCGTGATGCCCTCGGGCCTCTGCCTCCATCTGCTCTTAGAGCATGCTCCAGGCAGGAAAAGGGATAATTCATCTCTGAAAAAACAGAGAGGAATTCTTTTAAGAAAAGGCCTCCACATGCTGGCAACTGAAAATTCTCTAAAGAAATGATGAGTTCGCAATGTAATCCCCCTATACAATGGGCCACCAGTAAAAAGCTCCACTAAAACACCCTGAACCTCCAAGCTGCTTGTAGTGCCTCACTCTTAAATATGAATGGCCAAGGATCACCAGACATTTAAAGAAAGCACCCACCTGAAAGAGACTGAGACACAATGACCAGGAATAGAGGAATACGGAAGCTACATGAAGAGTAGAAGAGAACTTCAAAAACACTTATTAATGTCCTCAGAGAGAGAAAAACCAAAACCAGGATGCGATGGTAAGAGAAAAAGCAGAAAACAATCAAGAGCTCTTGGAAATTAAAAATATGATAGGGTGACATAAAAAAATCTTATTAGAAGGCTTACAAGAGCCTTCGAAAAAGAAAATAAAAGCAAACAGAAAGTAGAAACTGATAGAGTTTTACAATCCCTAAGGTTCAATATCTGACAAAAGGAATTCTAGAAAGGAGAACCAAGTAAATGGGGAGGAAGAAATTAAAACAAAACAAAACACCACCAGTACAAGAACATTTTCCAGAATTGAAGAATATGCATTTCCTAATTAAAAGGGCCCACCAGTGGAGTGCCCAACCCAAAGAAAGAAAAAAAGACCTCCATGGGGGTGAACCCAGGAGGCGGAGCTTGCAGTGAGCTGAGATTGCGCCACTGGGTGACAGAGCGAGACTCCCTCTCAAAAAACAAAAACAAACAAACAAACAAAAACCTCCATGGCACATTATTGAGTAATTTCAGATCAACAATGATACAGCGAAGATCCTATAAGCTTTCAGAGAGCAAAAGAGGTCTCACACAGGACTGGCATCTCATATTAAGAGTGACACTACAGCCAGAGGACAATACGAAAATGGCTTTAAAATCCTGAGGGAAAATTATTTCCAACTTTGAATGTTCTGTAGCCACCAAATTACTAATCAAGTCTGAGGACAGATCCAAGACATTTCCATATTTTGACAACTCAAAAAATTTACCTTTTATGTAGGATGCCCCTGGAAGAGTAGTCCTAGCAAAAAAGGGAGTAAATTGAGCAGGAGGAAGACAGGCTTCCAGTCAGTGGACTTCCCAAGACAATGGAGAGGGAAGCAATTGTCACAGAGCAGCAGCACAGCAGGCTGAGGGTCTAATGGGCTCCAGAAAATACAGGGGAATTGATGGGTTTATCCAGTATGTCTGACCAGCTGGGCAAAAAATAGTGACAAGATACACCCAATCTAGTGGGCAAAATTAAGGATAAACATATAGGTAAGAATGCAAGTAAAAACCATGAGGCAATAATTTTAGGATAAGCAAAAACCTACATACGAGAGGAAGTGGAATTGCCAATATTACCTAATATTGGTAGACGAAGACAGAGTCAATAGGCATGTTTTTAAGACACAAGGACATAAATACTCCTTGGCTTTGTAAGTGAACAGTATAGATGCCTCTCACTATCCAAATACTTAGCCTTCATCCTTTAGAAGGGAACAGATTTGGATACTTTTCTGGAATCTGTTCCTCATCATTTGAAATTCCACTACTCACATCTGAAACCCAGACACCAAATAAATTTGGATGTACAGTGTCTCTCATTTTCTGAGCTTGTTATCTGACTTAGAAACTGGATAGATTCAGATACTTGATATTTACAAGCTTGATGTAACCACATACCTTCACTGAGAATGGAGAAGCCTTAGGGAAGGGATGGAGGAAGGAAAGCGGGTGGAGATGTGTGACAGCCAAACCCTACTCTACATGATGGAAGGTTCAGAGATCACCTAAATACCTAAAACCAATAAATGCAGAAGTACTCATATGCATACACTTCATAGAGATATGGAGTAAATCCTAGAAGAAACAGCTAAAAGAGTGAAAAGTCGTTGCCTCTAGGGAGACAGGATTAGCAGTGGGTAGAGACAGGGCAAGGGACTGCCATTGGATTAAGTTTTTAGTACAACTTGGCTTTTAAACTGTACATGTATTACTTTGGGGGAAAAAGCACATAAAAACTTTAATAAGAACACTAGCCTGGAGAACTGTGTTCTGTCTCAATGTCTGTCACCAGCCAACTGTGTTTGGTTGAGCAAGACACTTTGATCTCCAGGTCTCAGTTGCTTCATCTATAAAACAAGGAGTTGGAGTCCTTCCCAACTGTCCAATTCTATGACTGCATGGTTCTAATGTGCAAATTTGTGTTCTCTGCCAATGTTGGTGGTGTCATCCAAGCTTGAATTACTGGGCTGTAATATTACTTAGCATTGTGCTAAGAAAATAGCATTTTATTACATAGATATATATCTATAAAATGGAGACATCTGGAAAAATGTGCAATAAGAGAGTCTTGTTATTTGCGAGAGAAACAGAGGAATATAAATTGTGACTATTTTGCAGAAGAGTGCAATATGGAAGAAAACACAGGATCATCAAAGAAGATAACGCAACATGGCCACCAAGAAACAAACAAAGCAATAATAATCAAACAGACAAGGAGGGTTAGACCCAGACCAGGTCTAAATGAGACAGAGGCTAGGGAATGGAGAAATAGGACCTTCCCAAGGTATTTATGCAGGTGAGCAGAGAAGTCTGAATGGTAGATGATTTTGGCAAAAGCTTGAGACTGGGGATGAAAAATGATGAGAAAGATAGAAGCTGTAATATTTTACAAGAGACTTACAAATATTTTACCTTTGGGGATATAGAAGGAAGAGCTGATAGGGTTTGCCATCAAGGACAAAGATATGAAAAAGACACAAGACAGCAGGGACCACCTGAACTACAGATGTCCAGGAAGCACAACATCTCAGAGTGAGGCAACCTTGGATTCTACTCCAACCCATGTTTAATATATGCAGAACAGAAGGTGAGACTGAAAAGGAAAGGATGGAGATTCTGTCTTTGCTGGCATAAGCAAGCTCTGGGTCAAGAATACAGAAAAAAATCTGACAGTCAAAGTGCCATCCATATTTGCTGAAATTGACTTCTCTTGTTGGATTTGGAACCTCTTTCCAAAACAAACAGCAAACTTCCTTTAGATTCAGGCAGTAAAATTCATTTTTATATCATTCATTAAACATTTAAACCATTCACTTAAAAAAAGAACAAATATTTTTATTGTGGTAAAATAAACCACTCATTCTTATGGACACAGTACTCTTTCATGTCTTTAGGAGAATAATAGCAAAGGTTTATTGAGTACTTACAGTTCAGAGACCATTCTAAAAGCTTTATGCAAAATATAGTTGACCCTTGAACACCATGGGTTTGAATTGCATGGGTTCACTTATACACCAAAGTTTTTCAACCAAATGAGGTTGAAAATACAGTATTTGTGAGACACGAAACTCGCCTGCACAGAAGGCTGACTTTTCATATATTCGGGTTCCTCAAGGCCGACTGAGGGATGTGAGTAAGCACGGATTTTGGTATACCCAGGGGTCCTGGAACCAATTCCCCATGTATACTAAGGATGACTGTATCTTGTTTAATTTTTTCAACAACCCTATGAAGTAGCTACTATAGATCCACAATCCCTTATCCAAAGCTCTTGGGCTTAGTGGTTTTCCCAAATTGAATTTATCAGGTTTTATTTAGTAAGGTCATACAGTCAGGGGCTGCATCCTATAACATAGGAATAATCATACTAATTTGGATAAAGTGCATAATAAATAGTCATATGTCAGTTCAGGGCAGACTTTGATGCCAAATTAGTGTGCCTCAAATTTAGGGGAAAAAAAAAAACTAACTTTGTTTTCAGAGTGCTTGAAATGCACTCTTCAGAAACGCAGATCAGAATTTTTATCCCTATTTGATAGATGAGAAAACCAAGGCACAAAAAAATTACATAACTTGCCCCAAGGGTCAGGGATTGACCCAGGCAGTGTGGCCCCAAACCTAGGTTCTTAACTGCCCTTGCCATATTGCTTCCTTCTGTGTGGCTCACAGTTTAGGATTGGGTGTAGAGGGCATAAATTACATTTTTACCACACAAGTAGTTAAGCAACCTGGTATTCAGAACAACACAGAATCCTGCTGATATGGAAGAGAGCCAGGTGACATCAACGCTTCCCATCCCTGAAGGACAGGGAGAATGACCTGGAGGAAGCCCAAGGCGTGGAGTTGTCCATAGCAGATCTTGAACCAGAAAGGCTCCAGGCACACACAGCATCTTGGAAAGGGGCTGTGCTTGCTTTTAATCCCATGGGATGAGGAAAATACAACAAAGTCCCAGATAAACCAGGTAAATATGGCCAGCGAGACGGGTGAATATGAATGTAAGAACTGAGAAGGCAACAAAGAGAAATAATGACTACTGTTTTATCAAACACATACTCGATGCCAACTACTGTACTAAGCACTTTGTAAGCAATATCATGTTTTTTCCATGCAAAAAGTTTCTGAGGGAGAAACCATTATTATTCTCATTTTGTAGAAGAGGCTGAAGCTAAATGCACACAGTCCACAGTTTGTTGGAGGCAGAGCTTAAGGGGAAGAAAGAGCTGGTGGGAGAAAAACTACAGGGTTTGGAAGCTAGAAAATTCACTGAGTGAGATGAGAGCTGTGAGCACTGACAGTTTCTAAAGAAGCAATACATGGACTCTACCGGCAAGGGTATTCATGGCTTATGCAATGAGAGCTATTTTCTATGAAGATACTTCTCAAATTATGTCTTCATGGGATAATGCCTTTGACAGGGTAAATGAAAAGCAAGTTTAAATACTAGATAAGCAGTCTTATTTGCTTTTTCACTAGGGAAGATAAGCAAATATGTAGCTCCCAATCTCCAGCTTGGAGAAGGCAATCAATACAGTTGACAGGCTGCTCAGTCCTCAAATAGTGAAGTGAAAAAACAGCCATTTCCGGGCCAGGCGTTGTGGCTCATGCCTATAATTCCAGCATTTTGGGAGGCCGAGGCGGGTGGATCACTTAAGGTCAGGAGTTCGAGACCAGCCTAGCCAATATAGTGAAACTCCATCTCTACTAAAAATACAAAAAAAAAAAAAAAAAAAAAAAATTAGTCGGGCATGGTGGCATATGCCTGTAGTCCCAGCTACTTGGGAGGCTAAGGCAGGAGAATCGCTTGAACTTGGGAAGTGGAGGTTGCAGTGAGCTGAGATCATGCCATTGCACTCACTGCACTCCAGCCTGGGTAACAGAGTGAGACTTTGTCTCAAAAAACAAACAAACAAACAACAACAACAACAACAAACCAGCCATTTCCCACTCAGAAAGCTCCTATGGGCCAGCATGGAGGAAGGAGGGGAAATATTGGTGCAATTTTATGGTAATTTATTTAATGTAATTAACAGCTACAAAACTCCCACAAATATACACTCATTGAGAAGATCCACACTACTGCCAGTGTCCTCATCTTCAACTTAACCAAAATCATAGATTTCAGCATGTATTATCAAAATGTGTTTACTAAAGTAAGGCTACTTCCAAAGACAGAGGAGAAAACATAAAACTTCCTTTTCGAACTGGCCAAAGACAGAGTGCTGTTTACATTCCGAGCAAAATCACAAGCACTTAACAACTGGATGTTACTATGACCTTACAAGGACCTTCTCTGGAAAGAAGTGGTTGAAAAGAAAACAGTAGTTGTTGCAAACTGGGCTAATCAGGTTTTCTAAAACATTCCCTGCAGGAAAGTTGTTGTGGGGCTCAAAGCTTGCCCTTTGGGGGCAAGCCTTCTAAGTAGGCAGTAATAAGAAGGCTCCTTGTCACTGGGGACAAACCAAGTGCCTCACTCAAAGTTAGTGGTGGCAGATGCTATCCCGGGTGGTAGATGTTATCCCATCCCCCAACAGCCCCATTTTAAAGATGAGGACAAGAAGGCCCTGGGAGGTTCAGTCATTTATCCTACTAGGTCACGTCAAGTATAGGAGGCAGATCCAGAAATGACTTGGAGGTCTGTCCCTATAACTGGAGCCTCTATGACAGAGCTAGAAGAGGGGCTGGAGTCTTTTTTCTTTTTTTTTTTTTTCTGAGATGGGGTCTCGCTCTGTCGCCCAGGCTGGAGTGCAGTGGCATGATCTCGGCTCACTGCAAGCTCCACCTCCCGGGTTCACGCCATTCTCCTGCCTCAGCCTGCCGAGTAGCTGGGACTACAGGTGCCTGCCACCACGCCCGGCTAATTTTTTGTATTTTTAGTAGAGATGGGGTTTCACCATGTTAGCCAGGATGGTCTCGATCTGCTGACCTTGTGATCTGCCCGTCTCAGCCTTCCAAAGTGCTGGGATTACAGGCGTGAGCCACTGTGCCCGGCCGGGGATGGAGTCTTTATTCCACTTCATCCTACTCTTCAACTTGAGCAGGGGTTCCGCATTTATCTGTTTCACTGACTGGGCTGTGGCTTAAGATTTTCATTGGAAAATGATCCTATCCTTCAAACAACAATATCGACAACAAAGACAACAGTTTTGAAAACCACTGCCCCATACCTGTGACTAGAAGAGCTTTTAATTCCCCCTCCCGCCCTGCCCCATGGCGGGTGTGGGGTATGGCCATTGATGACTGTGGAAGAGGATAAGATGTCGCTGTGTAGAAAATGTTATACATACCTAACGTGTGATTTGGCAGTGGAAGATAACATCTGAGTCATCAAGCAGCCCCACATCAAAACAGTAAATCAAAAGCAAATGATGTGGGAAAACAAATTCCTGTATTCTTACAGAGTCTGTGTTGGGAAGATTCCCATCCCAGGGCTCTTAACCCATAAATCAACAAATCTCTCTCTCCTCTAAAAGGCAGCTAGAAGCAACATTCCCGCTTCCGTTTCTGTGCCAGGAAAGGGAGATTAGGACAGTGCCTGCTATGCCGTGTCGGGTCCAGCGGCCCCAGAGACAGACAGGGGCTGCACGTCCTGGGACCCCAGCTGCAAAGAGTGTTTTACTTCTGCAGAGCAGTAAACATTTGAAAAGGCGAGGTTCACAGAGCTGTCCTACTGAGACGTTAGGGACATCTTCAAGTCCAGTGCTTCTCAATCTGTGTTCCCAGGAGCCCTGGGATGCCTCGGAAGTATCTCAGTTCACTCTGGGGGCAACTGCCCCTTCTTCAACCACAACAGTTCCTCTTTCTGTGTTTTATACAAAGGGCTCTGTGTAAAGTTTGGTTAAAGAATGAAGTGCTCCAGTCCACCTTTACCATAGATAGGGTGACTGGGGCCCAGAGAGCAAAAGTAAGTTGTGCAGTGCACACACTTGTTAATGAACAAGCTCCACCCTGCCTGACCAATGCCTGCCCTTTATGCTACCCTGGTTGCACAAAGAATTCTACTTCAAAATAGCTGAATAAATGCAAATGCCATGTAGTCTCTTCACTGCAGTGAGAAAGGCTGAAAGCACATTAGGCTTATTCAGGAGGTCTCCTAAATTGCTCTGGGAAAACCCTGGGAGATTTAAAATGCCTAGAAAGCAATTTGTTGTAACAGCACTTCCAGATTTCCAATTTCCAACTCTGTGGGCTGAGCTGGGCAACAGGTGGACAAAATCATTACATAAGGAACATCTGCTGACACCCACAATGAAAAGGTCGTGGCCCAGGAACTATGAAAAGGGCTCTGGGATGCTTTTGGTTAAACGTGGCAGGTTGATAAACTATGTCTATCTCTACTCTCTCCTGAAGCCCCACAAAAAATGACAGTAAATTTAATTTTAAAAGGCGTAAACTACCAGAACAATGTGATAGTCCTACAATATAGGAGATGAGAGTAGACCCAAGATGCCAGTAAAATTCTGGATGCTGCTGTAGAGCAGTTGGACAAATGGTAAATGACTTAGCTGAACACAGCTAGTGGGTGGGGTGAAGTGGGGGGCATTGACACGGGCTGATTTGAGACCCTAACGCCCAGAAAGGCTACCCTTGAGAACAGGGATGTGGGGAGGGCTGGGCACAGGAAGCTTGGTGGGAACTCTGTATAACCTTCTACCCTGCTATCCTTTGCTTGTTCTCTGCGAAAGACTGAAGAAATCAGAGTTGTTTAAGAAAGGACATGTAATAATAGTATGGCAGGCGATTCAGCTGTGAGTAATACTCACATGATCATAATAATATAAGCCCCCAATGCCGATTTAGTGAAAAATGGCCATGTGACTATATTGGAAGGCTGCATGGAAAAGGGGTGTGCTGTGCGAAGGGCCTATTGAAGAAATAAGCCCTCACTTTTCATGGTGGCAAGTTAGTAGATAATATAAAGCTTTTAAGAATCTTGAGGTGGCAGGAAAACCTAGTTACTTTACATTATAGAAGTAAACAGAAAAGAACAGTGAAAATTTTTTTCAAAGTATTTGCATTTGGGGAGAGAAATTGAGAATAGGGAGGGGATTGCTACTTTTCTGCAATTCGAAAACTCAAAAGCTCTGAAACCAAGTTTTACCTAATTTGGTGATTAAACTGTCTTCATAACAACACCTGACCTGAACTGATGTGAGGCTATTTCTAGTCTTTTTTTTTTTTTTTTTTTGAGACGGAGTCTCGCTCTGTTGCCCGGGCTGGAGTGCAGTGGCCGGATCTCAGCTCACTGCAAGCTCCGCCTCCCGGGTTCACGCCATTCTCCTGCCTCAGCCTCCCGAGTAGCTGGGACTACAGGCGCCCGCCACCTCGCCCGGCTAGTTTTTTGTATTTTTTAGTAGAGACGGGGTTTCACCATGTTAGCCAGGATGGTCTCGATCTCCTGACCTCGTGATCCGCCCATCTCAGCCTCCCAAAGTGCTCTAGTCTTTATTAATCTGTTTAAGTGTGAAGATTACGATTTGCTACAGAAATACCTTATGTGTTTGATGATAGGTGACGCCCCAGACCTCAGTGAGTGTAAATCGATTACTTTTCCAAAGTCTTAATAATTCTGAATTTGAAAACACACCTGCCCCCAAGGGGGTTGCAGATGCCCCTGCACCTTCTGTGCACCAACAACTTGGAGTAGTTCTGGCCCCTTCCCTTGCTCCAGCGCTCACCCAGCCATTGCCTGCCTGACTTCTCCACGTAAAGCTTTGAAAGGTGAAGTTTCCACTTTGCATTCAACATGTCCAAAACAGAACTCCTAATTTCTCTCCTCCCCAGAGCCTGCTTCTTACACAAGCCTGCCCATTGCAGTTATACCATCATTCACCCAGTTGCTTAGACAAAGAACCTAAGAATCTTCCTTGACACCTCTATCGCCCTTTAATTCCTCAGGAAGTAGTGCTAGCTCTACCTTCAGAGCTGCTAACCACATCCATTACTATCCCAGCACAAGCCTCCCTTTCTGACTTCTTTGCTTCTACCTTTACCCCAGAAGCACAGATTCTCCACAGAGCAGAGCTTTTAAAACAGAAATTGGACCATGTCTCTCCCCTGATTAAACCCTCTAATGGCTTCTCTCCACACTAGGATAAAGTCCTTACTCCTCACAAAACCTACAAGGTGCTGTATGGCTTGGCTTCTGCCTCTCCCCCTCTGACCTCCCATCCTGTCACATTCCCATTCCTGCCTCAGGGTCCTTGTACCTGCTAGTCCCCAGGTCCCCTAGACTCTCCCGACCCTCACTGGCTCTTTCCTCAGGTCATTCAGTCTCCCTTGACCACCCACAGCCCCTCAGTCACTGTCTTCCTGCTGCATTATCTTTTGTTCACTCATCTTGCCCCTACTAGATTGTAGGTGCCACAAAGGCAGGGAATTCTGCAGTCCTGTTAACCCCTGGAGCCCCTGTATTTAGGGCAGAGCCTGGCACACACTACATGATAAATGAATACCCATTAAATAAAAGAACAAATAGATGTACTCATTTCCACCATTTAGAACGTAAAGAATACAGTGAAGAAAATAAAATCAGCCTTGGAATCCATTGCACAGGTATAGACATATACAAATAAGTATGTGTGCTTAGTAGTAAAAATAATTGGTAATGTTCTATATCTTAATAGGGATTTTGGTTTCATGAAAGTATCCATTTGTCAAAACTCAGAGAAGATATACTTAACGTTTGTACATTTCATTGTATATATTTTTTCCTCAAAAGAAAAAACCAAATAGTGAACACTAGTTAATGATATGCATGCTGGAGTATCAAGGGGAAAGCATGCTGAGGCCTGAAATTTACTTTAAAATGCATTTAAAAATCAGATGCATTATTGGATGAAGAGGGGGGTATAGATGATAAAGCAAATATAATAAAATGGTAATTATACAGACAGTGGTAGTTATAAGGAAGATTTCACTGCAAAATTCTTTCAACTAGGCTATGTGTTGAACATTTTTATAATAAAATGTTGGGAAAAATTAATTCAGATATTGATTACAGTAGGTATTCAACATGGTTTACTGAATATTTTATGGTATTTTACCATGTCATCATTGTCTTTGTTTTATTATTTATTTATTTTTGAGACAAAGCCTCACTCTATTGCCCAGGCTGGAGTGCAGTGGTGTGATCTCAGCTCACCGCAACCTCTGCCTCCTGGGTTCAAGCAATTCTCCTGCCTCTGCCTCCCAAGTAGCTGGGCTCACAGGCATGTGCCATCATGCCCGGCTAATTTTGTATTTTTAGTAGAGACAGGGTTTCACCATGTTGCTCGGGTTGGTCTCAAACTCCTGACCTCAGGTGATCCACCTGCCTTGGCCTCCCAAAGTGTTGGGATTATAGGCGTGAGCCACCACGCCTGGCCTCATCATTGACTTTGAAAGCTTGGTTTCACACAGCTGTATAGTATGCCACTGAATGGATGGATATATCACAACTTACTTAACCAGTCTCCTGTCTTTGGAACTACAGGCCACCTTCAATTTTTCACTTTTATCAACAACAGAGTAATGAAAATCCTGGTACATAAATCTGTGTGTTTACTTACTCAGTTTATATGCCCAGAAATGCAATATACTAAGGTCAAATGTCATAGCATTTTAGAATCCTGATATGCACACCTGCCTTGCTGAAGGGTGGCTATTGAATGGGTATATTCTTATTTTCTGATGAGTCTGTAAGTTTCTTGAGAGAGAGCAACTGCTTTGCTCTGCCTCCCTCACTGGGCTGAGTGTACTGCCACGCACACTGTAGGCTTGCAGAAAAACAACTTCAATACGTTCAGGGAACATATGACTAGAACGAATCCTGCTGCACTGCTGAGAACGGGGAGAGGTACTCTTCTTTACAGGAAATTTGAGGCTGCCTTTCCGTGATGGAGCAGAGAGGAGAGGAGAGGGCTGCAGATGGAAGGCAATCTAGCAGCCAAAACCAGGGTCTTTCAGATGCCTACTGGGAACCCAGGGCCAGTTTTTCCCAGGGCTAAAAGTGGTCTCTGGGACTCACTGAACGGATTTTAGTTGAACCAAAACAATGGAACACTCTTGATCCTTAAACAGAATGAGGTCAAGCTGCATGAATGCTGGGGGAGAGGTGCTGGGGAGGGATGCTAAGGGAAGCATGGCACCCGAGGCCTGCACAGGGTGCAGGAGGGGCTTCATTTTCTGTACTCCATGCCCCTCTGGATGCTGTTTTTTTTGTTTTTGTTTTTTAAAATAATTTATAAGTGTTGAATTTTTTTTTTTTCTTTTGAGACAGGGTCTCACTCTGTCACCCAGGCTAGAGTGCACTGGTGCAATCATGGCTCACTGTAACCGCCACATCCTAGGCTCAGGTGATCCTCCCACCTCAGCCTCCTGAGTAGCTGGGACTACAGGCAAATGCCACTATGATGGGCCCATTTTTGTATTTTTTGTAGAGATAGATTTTCGCCATGTTGCCCAGGCTGGTCTTGAACTCCTAGGTTCAAGGGACCCGCCCGCCTCAGCCTCCCAAAATGTTGGGATCACACGCGTGAGCCACAATGCCCAGCCTTAACTGTGTAATTAAAAAAAAAAAAGTTTCCAGAGGTCAAGGGGCCCAAGTTGGTGGGTTGACTCTTTCAGACCACGCACTTGAAGTGAGCAAGTGAGTCTTTCAGCCTGGACTCCAGGACACCAGCTTTTCCATTTCAGAGCTCAGCAGAGACGGACTCCTCACTTCACACACTGGTCTTAGTCCAAAAGTTCATTTGTAAGTTGAGGTTTGGAGCTTGGAACATATTTCCCAATACAATGGAGACAGTTTCTCTTCTGGCCAACAAGAGCTTTTCTGACCCTTCATAAAACCAAAATAAATCCCATTTTCTTAAAGGATAGAAAAACCCTATTAACGGAAATACTGAAGGGACTTTCACAGGACTGGTGATAGAGGCAGAAATTTTTCTAAAAAAGTAACTTTCTTAGGAAGTTTGGCTAGTGGCACCCTTCTCTCTCTCTCTTTTTTTCAAGAGGAAGAATACCAAGGGGAAAAAACCCTCAGAACTTTCTGAGGAAACCAGCTAAGGGATAAAAAGTGAGAGGGGAAAGAAGTCTTCAGAAACTGAGAACAAGCTTGCTCTGAGGTGAAATGATCCAATTTATCCAGGGAAGCAGCAGCTGGCATGCGCTGCATCCCCAGAGTAAATTAAAAGTAGAACGGTGACAGCCAAGAGAGGCAGTACCCCAAACCTGGAGGGCTGGGGGAGAAGGAGCATGGGATGGTGCTGGGCTATGGGGGACCAGAGATGAAACCCACAGGAACCCCAAACTCTCAGTGAAGGGAATATGCCTACTGCACAGAACGTGGAGGTTTCTATCATGTTGAAGAGAAAATATTTAGCCAAAAGTACTCTTATACCTGGACCCTTGGGAATTTAAGTCTCTGAATAACACAAGAGCTTCAGGGTCACCCAAACAACCAAAATGACCCAAAGATCAGAAAAACAACCTAAGAAATGAGGTGAATGTGTTAAGCCCAGGAGACAGTGATTAGGGAGAAAATGGAATGCCAGCATTTAAATAGCAGGGCAACAAGCTCCCAGCTGAAGGTGATGTTTCCAGAGAAGTGGGGAAGGAAAAGTAAATTACCAGGGACAGATGGCAAAGAATATTAGGTGGCATAAGGGTCCCCAGAAGAAAGTGCTGGAACTGGGAGACATCAGGGCAGGTGGTGCCCTCCACACATCTGCCTACTCCATAGCACCTGGCCCTGAAGAGAGTCTCAAAGAACATCTCAGGATTTGAAATCATCTTGAAAGCAGTCTGTTAGGCTGTTCTTGCACTGCTATAAAGAAATACCCGAGGGTGGGTAATTTATAAGAAAATAGGTTTAGGCTGGGTGTGGTGGTTCACGCCTATAATCCCAGCACTTTTAGGAGGCTGAGACAGATCACCTGAGGTCAGGAGTTCGACACCAGCCTGGCCAAAATGGCGAAACCCCAGCTCTACTAAAAATACAAAAATTAGCCGGGTGTGGTGGTGTGCCTGTAATCCCAGCTACTCGGGAGGCTGAGGCAGGAGAATCGCTTGAACCCAGGAGGTGGAGGCATGGTACTGACATTGTTCAGCTTCTGGGGAGGCCTCAGGGAGCTTTACTCATGGCGAAGCACAAGAGAGTGAGTGGCTGGGGGGAGGGGCCACACACTTCAAAGATCAGATCTCCTGGGAACTCAGAGCGAGAGTTCACTTATCACCAAAGGGATGGCTCAAGCCATTCATGGGGGGTCCACCCCTATAACCCAAATACCTCCCACCAGGCTCCAACACTGAGGATTACCTTTTAACATGAGATCTGGGTGGGGACAAATATCCAAACTATATCATAGTCATCCGCTGGCCTTCTGATTCCTTCCTACTTCTTTGAATCTACAATGCCATAAGATGCACCATAATTTTACCTACTAGTAAGAAACAACAAACTAAACTACCCAATGATGACAGGGCATGAAATTTATGATGGATCCCTGCTTTGAAGAAGCTAAAATGTGAAAAAAAAAAAAAAAAAGGTGGGCATCTTAGAATCAGTGAAATATGAAGGGTTGGAAGGATACTCTATCTGGCTGTTTTCAGAAGGGGTGCATGGGACCATGATACTGCCTTCCATCCACAGCACCAGTGAAAGGGCGCCAGTGAAAAGATTCACTTGGCAAAGATGCATCATCCCCAGAATCCACATATGATGGGGGAAGGAAGAGCTGAGGAGGTGAATGCATGAACAAGGAGCAGCAAAAGCCAGCAGGGACAGAAGGACTCCCTGGGGATCTGCTTTACTGTCTCTATGGAGGGTGGACTCAGCCATGGAACACGTCCCTGGCCACCCTTCTCCACTCACATGGCGAGCCCGATGCCAACAGCGGAGGCCTCTGTGCGACAAGTGGCACTCTGGACCTCTGGGGACGTTTGCCAAATGCCTGCCTCCCTCGTGAATGAACACCACACATGTGCGCTCGCTCTCGATGGCGCAGGTCCTAAAAGCAGGAGTCGGACTGCACAGGAAATGTTTTGCAAAGAATGAACCAAGTCTTCTCCCTCGGAAAATAGCTTCCCTCCAGCCTCCTTCAAGGGAGTTGGAAAGGAATGCTTCCCATTTGCAAATCAATAACTTACATTGGCTGTGTAGACAATAAAGCGCAATATGTGATCCTAGAGACCCATAATGGCTCAGTGTTCTAACATAATCCTGCCCTCCGAGAAGCAGACAAGAAAACGACACAGGCCTCCCAGCTGTGTCTGCCCAGTGCCACACCGAGGACTGGTGGTCCGCCTGTCGTTCTTTCTTTTTTTGGTGGAATCAGAAGGCTTTGGCTGAGCACGCTGCCAGGAGCTGAAGACACTCGACATTTTACCATTTCCTACTTTCCACAGCTATTTGCATAAGGGTTGTTAGGAAAATACCTATACCAGGAGGGAGACGGTTTAATGGAAAAAGCATTTCAATCATTCACTTTCAGCCAGAATTTCACACACTCGAGGCACTTGACATTATCCTTGGAAATCAGGAGAGAAACAGCTGCCGCATAGGCCACACCCCCAGGGATTTCAGCCTTTTGATACAAGAGGAGTGGCTTGTGCAGAAATTGGTTAGATTCTGTGAAATTCCAGCTAGGAGCAGGGACTGAGAGACTGGATTACAAAACTGATCTCTGTTCCACCTGGATCAGCCCGGTATCCAACCCACAGGGACAATTAAAAAAAAAAAGGCCTGTGACTGGCAAACATCATCTTCCCCAATTGTTCCATTCCCTTCTAACTACTCTCCCCGTCTGGCACCCGACCAAAGGCCCAGAGCAACGTGGAAATGACCCGAACTCCTGGATCACTGGGCACCCCGCTAGCCAGGTCTCAGGGCGTCTAGGAATGTGCCATTATCAATCCACTTGCCTCATCTGAAGAGTTGGAAGGAGCACACCTCTACTTCCTTTTCACTCATGAGAAAGACTGTAGGAACATCAGTCACTCCCAACAGAAAAGCAAAGGAATCCATTCCTTCACAAAGCATCATCTCTGCTTAAACCAAGCATTCTTCAGGTTAGGCAGAACTCTCTGAAGAACTCTTGGGATTGCCCGCTCAACTTTAGGAAAGCCAGCCCCTGCGGGAAGCCACCCATGCAAGGCAACCAATCAAACTAGCCAGCAGCATCTGACACATTCAGCTGTGGGTGTTCTAGATACAAACACAGAGGTTTTTCCTTTCACAAAGGCCAAATGGCATGCTGTTATGGGCAACGGCTCAGCTGAGAGACGTTTTTAGAAAGCTGTTGCTGCTGCATGAAAAAAAAAAAAAAAAGCTTGTGGATTTTGTGCACTTAAAATGAAAAATCAAAACTTGAACATGGAAGATGGTTGCCTGATGGTTTGGCATCTCGCCCTGGCCTACACACTCCAAATCCAACCCTGGGCTTTCCACGCCTCAGCCCAATGGACTTTTTACTGCCTTCACTCCCAGTCTGCTGGGCACATGGGTGTCAATCCTGGCAGCTTCCCCGTTTAGACTGGGTTCAAGATGGTACCTGATGAGCACGTATGAGGCTGGTCATTCAGCCTACACTGAATGGTCCATCTGGGGTGTCTGAATCGCAGCTGTTAGGCAGTTAGAACACAAGGTGAGATGAGATGAGTCTTCTCCCCTTTCTCCCTGCATCTCTGCTCAGGATACCCAGAGAGGGAAGAACTTAAACACCCCACAAGGGATGACAGCCTTAGGTCCAGCCTCATATGCAGGGCAGAGAGTATCTGCTTTGTTGCACTCAGAGAGCCCATAAACACCCATGGGAAAATACACCTACTGAGCACCCACTATGTGCCAGGCATGGGAGAGAGGAATATAAATGAGACATATGGTCTGTGTTAAAGGAACCCAGAGCCCACCAGAAAGGAGGACAGGTGAAATGAGAAATAATACAATATTATTATATGCTGTAACAGAAACACCTGAAAGGTGCTACGTAAACAGATGAGGACTTGGCTAATTCTGCATGGGTCTGAGGGTTGGGGTGGTATCAGGGAAACCTCATTTGAACTGGGCCTTCATGGATGAGTAGGAAGATGCCAGGTGGACCAAGGCAGCAGTCAGGATCAGAGGAGTGAGAGGAGAGGGTGAGTGGTCTGTGGAGAGCACAGGGACTCTGCCGGTGGGCAGTGGCTGGGCCTGGGAGGGCCCACAAGAACCACAGTGAGGGGCTATATGCCAACTTCACCCAGCAGACCCCAGGGAGCCACTGGCATGAGTCGAGGAGCAGAGTGACAATCTGATCTGAGTTCTGGAAAAGTCACGCTGGAGACAGTAAAACTGGACTGGGGAGGCAGTAACCAGGAGAAAGCCCAGTCAAGAGGCTACTGTGAAGGCCCTAGAGATCAGGGACGTGGACAGCCTGCCGCTGTGAGGAAGAGGAGGGGCCAGAGCAGAAGTGCTTCAGGGTGGAGTCCACAGAGCTGCAGGTAGCAGGAAGTGATGCCTGCCTGGGGCCAAAAAGCCTGGCGCCTTGAATGTGTCTGAGTCCAGGCTGCCAACACACCAGCTCTTCTGCCACATTTTCTGAACCTTCCTGATTCTCAGATTCACCAGTGCCAGAATCTGAGCAACACCCTGGCTCCCAGCTCTGTTATATCTTCTCCAGATCATACATACTGCCCCCCAGAGCTTACAACCCAGCTGTCAAACGCTGGGCCAGGGAGCCTCCCTGTCTAGCCCCTGCATCTCCACCAGCTCCAGGGCCAGACACCCCAAAAAGGAAATGGAGTATACTTCCCACTTGATTCTGTCTACAGACCCCCTTCTAAATACAAAAAAGAAGTAACGTACCAGAGGTGAGCGCACCCTTCCAGGTTTACCTGCCCCAACTGGTGTCAGGAATTCCAGGATTCATCTGGTTTACCTTTGCCCCCAAGTTCTGGCCCCATGGAGTGATGGCAATCTCAGGGTCCTCTCAGAAGCCTTACAGGGACATTTTCCTGTGTCCAGAGAAATCTGGACATAAGACAATCCTAATGTCCTTGGTGAACTCCAGGAGGAATGCATTTCAGGTAAGGCCAGGACAGACCACTTGGGCAGATGAGCTCCAGGTGTTTTTTCTATAAATCTCATTGCTAGTATCTGAGACAGGAGCAACACTGAGCCTTGTGCGTGCTGCACAGTGTTGATGTTTATAAGACAGTTTCCCGGTGTCTAATGGCATTGGATCCCACAACACCATGGGAGGTAGGGGTCAGGCACTCCTAGAAGGCCACATGGAGCAGAGCATGAGACCACAAGTTCTGCAGTTGAAATGCCTGTCCTGGAGCACTGCTTGGCCTCTCACTGGCTGTCTCATCTTGGACAAGTACTCTATTTCCTTGTGCCTCATTTTCTCCAGCTGAAAAATGGAACTAATACAGCAGTCCTTGCTCATCCATGGTTTCACTTTCCAGTTTTAGTTACATGCAGCCAATCATGGTCCAAAAATATTAAGTGGAAAATCCCAGAAGTAAACAATTCATAGGTTTTAAATTGTTCACTGTTAAGAGCAGCTTGATGAAATCTCATGCTGTCTGCTCCATCCCACCTGGGATATGAATCATCCCTTTGCCCAGTGGATCCATATTGTCTATTCCACCTGCCTATCAGTCACTTAGTAGCCATCTCAGTCATCCAGTGGAAGGCTGTGGCATCTCGGTGCTTGCATTCAAATAATCCTTACTTTCCTGAACAAGGGTTCTAAAGTGTAAGAATAGGGATGCTGGCATATTGTTATAATTGTTCCATTTTGTTACTAGTTATTATTGTTAATCTCTTACTGTGCCTTTTTTAAAAATTAAACTATCACAGGTATGTATGTATGCATAGGCAAAAACAGTACGCACAGGGTTTAGTACTATCTGTGAATTCAGACATCCACTGGGGGTCTTGGAACTGCATCCTTTGTGGATAAGAGGGAATAGTGGACTAATGCCTAGCACATAGTGGGCACTTCATAAGCATTCTTAGAGAAAGATCTGCAATTTAGAATGACTTAAACAGAATGCTCCAGGCTGAGGAACTTGCCTGAGGTTGCCTGGCTGGAATGTGAGATGGAGAACTAGAATTCTTTGGCTCCCAGACTGTACTCTTCATGCCACATCAAGCCACTCTGGGAAGCACCTATTCTCTGGCCAGTCCCTCTTCGTGCCTGGGAAAGGGCCTTTATATGGCAAACAATGTATATTGTCATCTTACAGCAATAACCATTAAAGTAGAAGGGTTTTTGGTTTTTTTTTTTTTGAAAATTTTTATTGAGGTAAAATTCATATAACACAAAAATTCATTATTTTAAACATTGCAAAGTATACAATTCAATGTGTAATCCACAATGTTGTATAGCTACTACCACTATCTAATATGAGAATATTTTTATCACCCCAAAGACAAACCCCGTACTTCCCAATTCTCCTTTTTGCCAAGCCTCTGGCAACCGCTAATCTATTTCCTCTCTACAGATTCCCCTATTCTGAATGTTTCATATGCATGGAATCATCCAATATACGGTCCTTTGCTTCTTTCTTTCACTTAACATAATGTTTTCAAGGTTCATCCATGTTATAGCAGGTATCGATATTTCATGCCTTTTTATGGCTGAATGGTTCTCATTGTAGGATATACTACATTCTGTTTATCCATTTATCATTTGATGCACATTTGGGTATTTCCCACCTTTGGGCTATTGTGAATAGTGCTGCTGTGAATACTGGTGTACAAGTTTTTGTGTGACCTTAGGTACATAACTAGAAGTGGAATTGCTGGATCATACCATAACTGTATGCCTAACCTTTTGAGGAACTGCTGAACTGCTTTCCACAGTGGCTGTGCCATTTTACATTCCCAACAGCAATGTGTAAGGGTTTCAATTTCTCTACAATCCTCGCCAACACTTGTAATTTTCCTTTCTATTTTAAAATATATATAGTATTACAGTCATCCTAGTGGATGCAGAGTGGTGTCTCTCGGAGTTTTGATTTGTATTTCCTTAATGACTAATGATGTTGAGCATCTTTTCATGTACAGTACCTCTTTAGGTTCTTGATATTATGGAAATTGAAATAAAAGATATGAAATCTTCAGCTTTTTTTCTTAAAATGAAGGAGTGAGCTTGGTGCAGGCACAGCAAGCTGATCCACCTAGAGACTGCAGCAGGGAAACCGAATACCCAACACACATGGTCCTTTGGTCAGTTCCTCTGTGCAGCAAGCATATGGTGGCCCCAAGGTTAGGGTGGGATTTGGGAAGGCTGCACAGGCTCACAAAAGCTTCCACATCTACCTGGGCCCACCCTGGTTCTGTTTCTCTGGTTATCAGGTCCTATCTGTCTTTAGAATGGCAGTCCAACTTTGTCCACAGGCTTGAAGGTGGGATTAGCAAGATGGTCTGAGATGCTCAGCTTGCAGACCAACTGTGGGCCTGAGAAAAGCCAGGGCATTAAGGATAAATGCCACATGACAGATCCATCTAGGAAGCTAAGCAAGCAGATGGCCCCAAATGCCAGCCAATGGTAGGTGTGGACACTCACAGAAGCAAAACCCTCCTGTAGTACAGGGGCAGCAGAGTGGCTGAAGGCTGACTGATGTGGGAGCCCTGTGAGCCTTTGACTCACTCTGCCAAGAGCAGAGGCAGAGTACAGCTAGGCAAGCACCTTTTGGAAAACAGGCCACTGGCCACCACTGTGAGGGATGGTTACCCTCTAGGCATGGGTGTTCCAGGACCCAGGTTGCCTCTTCTTTTCAATGCTGCCTTCTGGCCATTTCATTTTTCAGGGCCTTTTCAAGAGACAGGAGATAAGAAAACACCACTGCATGCTTCCACAATTCTTATAGAAAGCTATAGTGCAGGGATGGCTGGAGCCAATGGATTCCTGCTCTATTACTGTGTAATAAGCTACCCCAAAACTCTGTGGTTTAAAACCACAATTTGTTATTGTCTCTCACAGTTCAATGGATTGACTAAACTCAGCTGGGCAGTTTTCCCTTACAATCAGATGTCAGTTGAAGCTACAGTAGTATCTGTAGATCTACTGAGCTGGATGTCCAAGATGGCCCATTCACATGGCTGGCATCTGACGCTTGGTGTCAGCTAGGGATGTTGACTGAAGGACCTCCACCCCAAATGGCCTGCACTTCTTATAGCTTGGTAGCTGGATCTAAGAAGGAGCATCCTGACAGTGAGTTTTCAAAGAAACGCAGGCAGAAGTTGCAAGACCCCTGTGACCCAGCCTCTGTGTCACTTCTGCCATATTCTATTGGTCAAGACTGAGTCACAAGCAACATTCTCCAACTCTTTGAGGTTAGTATTACCTTACCAGACAAAGACATCATAAGAAAACTAAAGATCAAATCCCTTCTGAATATAGACATAAAAATCTCCAACAAGATACTAGCAAACCAAATTCAGCAATATATAAAAAGGATCATATACCATGAACAAGTGGAATTTATCCCAGCAATGCAAGAGTGGTTCAACATACGAAAATCAATCCAAGTAATATACCATATTAACATAATAAAGGGCAAAACCACACTATCATCTCAATGGACGCAGAAAATGCATCTGACAAAACCCAATCCCCTTCTTAATAAAACACTCAACCAACAAGAATGGAAGGAAACTTTTTCAACTTGATAAAGGGTATTTTTGAAAAGCCCACAGTTAATATCATACTTAATAATGAAAGATTTAATGCTTTCTCCCCAAGATCAGGAATAAGACAAGAATGTCCACTCTCACCACTAGTACTCAATATTATGCTGAAGGTTCTAACCAGAGCAATTAGGCAAGAAAAAGAATAAATGCATTCAGATTGGAAAGGAAAAGGTAAAACCATCTCTATTTGCAGATGACATGACCTTATACATAGAAAGCCCTAAGGAATAAATACACACAAAGAAAACTATGAGTTAACAAACGAGTTTAACGTGATTGCAGAATAAAAGGACATATGTAAGAATCAGTTGTGGGCTGGGCATGGTGACTTATGCCTGTAATCCCAGCACTATGGGAGGCTGAGGTGGGCGGATCACCTGAGGTCAGGAGTTTTTGAGACCAGCCTGGCCAATGTGGTGAAACCCTGTCTCTACTAAAAATACAAAAATTAGCCAGGCGTTGTGGTAGGTGCCTGTAATCCCAGCTACTTGGGAGGCTGAGGCAGGAGAATTGCTTGAACCTGGGAGGTGGAGGTTGCAGTGAGCCAAGATTGCGCCACTGCACTCCAACCTGGGTGACAGAACAAAACTCTGTCTCAAAAAAAAAAAAAGAAAAGAAAAGAAAAAAAAAACCAACCGGTTGTATTTCTACACACTAGCAATGGACAATCAGAAAGTAAAATTAGGAAGACAATTTCATTTACAATAATATCAAAAATAAAATACTTACCAATAAGTTTAACCAGAGAGATGCAAGACTTGTACATGGAAACTAGAAATACAGTTGACAGAAATTAAGATCTAAGTAAATACAAAGCTTCCCATGTTCATGCATTGGAAGACCTAATGTTGCTAAGATGGTTTGCATTCTCTAAACTGATCTACAGATTCAACATAATCTTTGTAAGAACCCGGCCTTTTTTTTTTTTTTTTTGGAAGAAATTGACAAAGTAATCCTAAAATTCATATGGAAATTCAAGAAGTTCCTGTTGTTTCAAGCCAAAACAATTTTGAAAAAGAACAAAGTTGGAGGACTCATACTTTCCAGTTTCAAAACTTTCTATGAAGCCACAGTATCCAAGATAGTGTGTTACTGGCATTAGGATATACAGATCAATGGAACAGAACTGAGAGTCTAGAAATGAATTCATATTTATGGTCAACTGATCTTCATCAAGAGTTCCAAGACAATTCAATGGAAGAAAGAATAGTCTTTCAAAAAATGATGCTGAAACAACTGGATAGCCACATGAAAAAGAATTTGGGCCCCTACTTCACACCATGTACAACAACATACCTCAAAAGAGACCATAGATCTAATGTAGGAGCTAAAACTACAAAATTCCTAGAAGAAAACATAGGAGCAAATCTTGTGACCTGAAATCAGATAATGGTTCTTAGATATGACACCAAAAGCATAAACAATAAAAGAAATATTTGATAAATAGGCCATCATCAAAATTAAAAGCTTTTGTGCTTCAAAGGACATCATCAAGAAAGCAAAAAAGACAACCCACAGAAGGGAAAAATATTTGCAAATTATATCTGGTAAGAAATATATAATTTCTTATATATATCCAGAATAAATAAAGAGCTCTTAAAACTTAACTGAAAGAGAAATAATCTAATAGCTATTAGGGATGCTGAGGTGGGAGGATCGCTTGAGCCTAGGAGATTGAGGCCACCCTCGGCAACATAGCGAGACCCTGTCTCTAAAAGAAATAAAATTTGTAAAAATGGCCAATAGGTGCCATCAAGCACATTAAAAGATGGTCAACATCATGTAGTCGTCAGGAAAATGCAAATCAAAACCACAATGAAATACCACTTAACACCCACTAAGATGACCATGATAAAAAAGACTGAAAATGACAAATGTTGGCGAAGATACAGAGAAATTAGAACCCTCATGCATTGCTGGTGGGAATTTAAAATGGTGCGGCTGCTTTAGAAAATAGTTTCGCGGTTCTTCAAAAAATTAAGCATGGAGTTACCATGTGATTCAGCAATTTCACTCCTAGGTATATACCCAAGAGGAAACATATGTCCACAAAAACTTACACACATGCTCACAGCAGCGCAATTCAAAATAGCCAGAAGGTAGAAATGATCCAAATGTCCATCAACTGATGAATGAATAGACAGAATGTAGTATATCCTATAGTGGAATACTGTTCAGCTACAAAAAGGAATGAAGTACTGATACCTGCTACCACAAGAATGAACCCTGAAACATTATGCTAAGTGAAAGAAGCCACACATGAAAGGCCACATATTATATAATTCCATTCATATGAAATGTTCAAAACTGGACAATCCATAGAGACAGAAAGTTGATTCGTAGTTGCCAGGGACTGAGGGGAGGAGGGAATGGTGAGCAACTGCTAATGGGTACAAGGTTTCTTTTGGGGCTAACAAATATGTTCTAGATTGAGATAGTGGTGTTGGTTGCACAACTTGTGAATATATTAATACCAAAAACAACTTTAAAGGAGTGAATTTTATGGCATATGAATTATATCTCAATGGAAATTATTAAAACACACACATAAAGTGTGTCACAGGGTGAGCCAAGCGTCACAGACAAGAGACTACATGGGAGGTGCGCTCCCTGCAAGGGCACCTCTGAAGACCAGTTACCGTGTGCGCTCCAACTCACTTCTTTGTCTTAATGGGTGGATCACTGGGAGTTGGCCCCTAGATTAAGGACTGGATGGATCTAGTTTTAATTTTTGATCCTGAAATTTGAGAGAGAAATCATATCCTGGTATTTTTTGGGCTTCTTTATCAGTAGCAAAACAGTCAGACAGGACCTCTAGCACCAAGGAGAAAGCATGCAGGCTGGAAGCCTAGAGAACAGGTCCAGCTGAGAAACAATGTACAGCAGCAAGGGCAGGTAAAATCAGGGCAGGGTTGACTCTTCTAGAGCCAACCAACAGGTCCAGATGTGGAAGGTGCTAAGGAAGACCTGACTTGTAAAATTATTGTTTACCCCAAGAACAAGAGCTCAGGACAGTAGAAAGCACATGGGTGGTAGAGATGGACAGATCCAGGTTCAAATCCTGGCTCTGCCACTTATTAGCTGTGTGATCTTAAAAGAGCTACTTAATTTTTCTCTGCCCCAGTTTACTCGGTTCTTTGCAGGGTGATAAGATTGAAATGCTAATATATGCAAAGTGCCTGGCATATAATAGTTGTTCAGTAAATGGTAGTTTTTATTATTAGTACTGTCTTGTCAGCATAATTATTAATACGAAATGGCCCCTGCCAGCATTCAGTAACACCTACCATATGGTTTGAGAATTATCTGGAAATTTCTATTTTTCTAGCTACTTTGGTCTTATAGGCAAGATTGGATGGAAAATGTTTGGGCATTAAGATTTCCTAAAAATCATGTGATCCAAATATTACAGACATGGGTAACTTAGCCTTAATCTATAGAAGGCTCTTAGAAAACAATGGGAAAAAAGATTAATAGTCCAATGGAAAATTAAGCAAAAACTATGAAAAAGCAACTCAATATAAGAACATACACAACGCTAACGAAATGTTCAACCTTATTAGTAATCATAAGAATGAAAACTAAAACAAGGTAACATTTGAACTTACTAAATCATCAAATATCTGACAATCTTTGGTGAGATATTGGCCAGAGTTGGGAAAACAGCCACTCTCATACATTCCTGACGGGAGTATTAATTAAAACAATATTACTAGAGGGCAATTTAGCAATGAGTATCAGAAGCCTCAAAAATAGCACACTCTTAGACTCAGCATTCTACTTCTAAGAATTTATGCTTTAGAAATAATCATGAATGTGTGCAAAAATTTAGCTACAAGGATATTCATTTGATTGCAATATTATTTTTAATACTGAAAACCTGAAAACAACCAATATATCCAATGACAGGGAATTGGTTAAATAAATTATGAAACATTTACAATGGAATACTTAATAACTAGGAAAGGTACTCACCATAATCAACATAATACAAAATTATCCCATTTTTGTAAGTTACAGGAAACAAACAAAAGGTCAGCACTGATTAACAGGAGTATAGGCTAGCTTTTTTCTTCTTTTGTTGATGTGCATCTTCTACAGTGATCACATATCACTTTTGCATGAAGAAAAAGCATCATTAAATAAATTTACTCACGGAGGCCCAGACCCTCCATGAATGCAGCTCAGTGCACCTAGCCTAGAGCACGCTGCTCCTTGGCCCAGTGACTATTCTTCCAGCCTCCAGTCCCCTCGGCCTCCCAGTCCAGAGTGTGTTCTCAGGGCCGCGTCACTGCTTTCTGCTCCTCTCTGGGCCCTCCCCCTGCACTGCATGGCTCTACACCCAGGCCCGCCCCTAGCTATCACCCCAGTGGATCACTTGATCTCCTCACCTCCATTCCTCCATCTGCAAGTCCCATGACCTAAGGCTTATCCTCTGCTCCTATCCCCACAACATAGCACTCTGAAAATAAAACTGCTCCACTGAATTTGGTTGGTACCATTATTACCACCCTATTGTTAGTTTCCCTTCTAGTCCATCCGAGGGGCAGGCCATCACCACTGGCCTGAGAAGAGATGGACAGTCTCAACAGGGCTTGGAGGTGTGATTTCACTTCCCTGCCAATGAGGTGGCAGAAGGCTGGTCAGCACGCCAGGGCGCCACTCCTTGACAACACCACAACTGCCCAGAGGCCATCCCTACATAGTGATATGCAGGTGGGGAGGGCTCTGGCAAGAAGTGAGTGTGACCAGATCCCTTCTGACAGACCTGCGATGTGCCAGGAATTCTTAAGGGCAAGAGGGTCAAGCCTGGTTTTCTCCCTGAATCTCCACCCAAACACCAAAACACCAGGCTGGGCCCCCGCAGGAAGATGTGCTGCTCGCGGGTCTGCAGGCTGTACCGAAAGACAACAAGTCACAGGAAGCTGCCTCTCGTACAGGGTGGTACCGTCCTGTGGTTTCCCACCCTCTTGGAGGCGTAGCCATTGTTTGCTTGGTTTCGTGACACCTCTTCTCCTCCTGAAAGTGCTGTATGTAGATGTTCCTTCTAAGTGAAGTGAACACAAATGATTCACCAGGGGCCTTGGGGTCACTGGGGCTCCCTGAGGATGTTCTGGCCCTGAATGACAATGGGTGCTCTGAAGTCTGGGCCACTTCCTTCCCTCCTGCTTCCCATCTGAACTTAGAGGCAGATCAAGCCCCAGCTGCTCTCAGCTCTTTACACAGAGTTGCCCTGATGGGCTGGCAAGTTCATACACACCTGCACCTTCTGAGACGACCGCAAGAGCTTTCTGTGATTCTTCAAATTTCATGCTTTATCTTAAAAATTAATGCAAATTTTTCCTGATACTCTATTTTTGCCCTACTGTATTTTATTAATTCTAAGCTGCACTCACCCCCACTTCCATTGTAACATCTTTAAAATCAGGATATCTTAGAATCCACAGTGGCTGTAGTTTAATTGGCAGTGCTTTTTCTCATTGTTACATAAAATAACAATGTATTTTCTGATAAACGGCACCTTAGAGTTGATGAAATATAATGATAAAAAAATACTTTCCTGTAGAATTAGAGTTGAACTGACGTTCTGAAAGATGTGCCAGGTTTGCACACTCCTGGCTCCCTGCCTAGAGTCCTGGTTTAAGGACCATTTCTAGACGGCATTTTCTCATGCCTGTCATGCCCCATGGCATCGGGAATACAGCCTTCACCAGCACACTGTTCCCACAGGAGAGGACCATGAGGAAGCTCATCCTGAGGGACACCCCGTAGTCCTCTGTTCCAGGGGCTACTCAATGGCAACCAAAGGAAACGTTCACTGTGTATTTCCCATGGGCCATGCATTGAGCTAAATGCTGTGTGTTTACTTCCTTCAACTTTGCCAACAACCCTATGAGCTACCTGTGATCATCCCATTATATAGATGGGAAAAATGAGGCTGTGAGAGGTTATGGGAGTTTCCTCTGTGCTGAACCCAGATCTCTCTGGCTTAAGAGGCCTAGCACTGATCCCTGTGCCTCCTGAACAACGAGCACAGAGCAAATATGCACTTCTGCTGCCAGACACTGTGGTGTCTCCCTCTGCACAGAAGGGGTACCCACGCCCCATATGGCCTGCCTGTTTGGAAAGTGATCCTCACTTGCCTGCAAGAGAGTCCCTCTCAGGAGCTCCTGGCCTCCCGTCTCCCCAGACTCTGCAAATGCCCTCAGTGGGGACCCTGGTGTGTAGGCTGAGCTGGAGGACAAGATAAAGACAGAGCTCAGAGAGAATGAAAGTCAATATCAAAAGGGGCAGAAAGCCATCTCTGCCCCCAGGATATGTCACTTCAGTTCTTATTCCTTCCTGCTGCCCCACTTCCTTATAACCTACCTCTTCACCTAGACACTTCCAAACTCAACTTCCCACAACACCTCCCTCCCCTTGCTCTCAAATTCTGGCTCTTTTTTTGTGTGTATCCCACAACTGATTTACAACCCTGAAATTAGCCCAGGGAAACCACTGGATTTCTCAGACTTGCCATCTCCTCCAGGCAATAATACCAGCTACCATTTTTCCTACCATCTACAGCATGGCAGCTGGTGACTTATCCCTAATCTTCTTAGGTCTGTTCCTGTTGTCCAAATGAACAAGCAGAGGAACAGAGAGGCAAGGTAGCTAGCCTAAAGTCACACAGCAAGCAGGCAGCAGAGCCAAGAAATTAGCTAAGGTCTGACTGCAAAGCTGTGCTTTTCCCTCTGCACCATCGAGTTCCTCGATGATCAACTATACGCAGAGGTGGGACTGAAAGGTGGCTTCTCCAGCTAGCACACATATTATCAGTCTTTCTCTGTATCTCTGTCAGTCTGTCTGTCTCCCAGTAAAAATCTAAACACCAATCACGTCAATAGGGCTAGATTTGCAAGTGGCTCTCCCCAGCTCTCCACCCCAAAGGGAGGACTCTTCCTTAGGAGATCTGCATGTATCACAAACCCTAACACCAAAATGCAACTTTTAAAGCAGTAAGCTCATTCCTCGAGTGTTTCCATCCCCCTCCCATGTGGCTCTCCCCCTTGTTATTTCTGGGCACAGGTGTGTCTCCCTCACAAGCTGTACATTTCTTTAAACATTTTGTTGTTGTTGCTGAAAGGGCGAAGAAGTCCACAGGAAAGGAAAAAGAAAAACCACAGAACTGTCCCCAGGAGAAATGTGCACACACAAAACACGCCCTCGCACCTCTGCAATTCTTCATGCAATAGGAGAGCTTCACAGGGCACAAGTCAAGAATCACAATTCTGTTTCCCTCTTGCACCCTCTATTCTGTGTCTGTACACAGTAAGTGCTGAATAATTTTATGAAGGATCAATGCCATTACTTCTCTCTCCTCCTCCTTCCACCACCATCTTTGGTCAAAAAGAATGTAGCTGTTTACTTTATTACACTTCTGATCAGGCGCTTCCCTGGCTCTCCTTTCTAGGTTCTCTGTACTATCCTCCCTCTGTGAAGTTCCATCACCTTCCTGTTCTATGTCATCCATACCCTGTTCCCAGAGGCTTGCCCCTGCCTCTCTCTAGTCCCCCGTGAATTTTGCCAGCTCTTTATCGACAGGCAGCCCTATGATACAGGCAGGGACCTTACAGTCCTCCCCTCATCTTACAGATGCAGATCACCAGGACTTGCTCTGTAATTGCACAAGGTTGTCCTGTTTTCTGACAGAGGGAGACCCAATTCCAGGAATCTTGACCCAGTTAGTTCAGCCTTCCTAACCCTCCCTATACGACCTCTGCCCAGCAATCTGCTGCCTCCTCCTTGGAAAGCAAAAGTATCAGTTGCCTTGTGTGATCCTGGCTTCTCAGATTTTCAGCCCTAGCAGGACTCCTCCAGACCATGAAGCAAGCACCTTTGTGCAAGTTAGGAAAAGGCATCCTGTCTGGTCAGTTGCAGCCCAGGGGGCGCACAGTTTGGCAAGCAGAATGCCAGCTTGATCTGACCCCTCGGCCGGCAATCCTGCACAAGGCCCTTCTGCACACACATTTCTGTCAGCTCTGATGGAGAGGTGCACCTCGGCTGGGTTATCTTGGAAGGACTGAAGCGTCATCCCAGTCAAATCAGTTCTCTCCAGGTCTCTGTTTGACCCACTCACAGATGGAAACAGGTCTCTGTTTGACGCACTCATAGATGGAAACAGGTATACCTGCATTCACAGCAGCATTATTCACAATGCCCAAATGAGTGAGTAAACAAAATGTCAAGTATACCTACGATGAGATATTATTTAACTTTTAAAAGGAAGGAAATTCTGGTATATGCTACAACATGGATTAACCTTGGAAACATTATGCTCAGTGAAATAAACCAGTCACAAAAGGACATACACTGCATGATTCCCCTTATATGAGGGGAATAGATGACTAGAATAGGTGACTTCACAGAAACAGAAAGTAGAATAGAGAAGGTAAAACTGGTACCAAGGATGAGGGGAGGCAGGAATGGGGAATTATTGTTTAATGGGTTTAGAGTTTCTGTTTGGGATGATAGAAAAGTTCTGGAAATGCATAGTGGCAACGGTCACACAACACTGAATGCCCTTAGTAACGCTGAATTATACACTCTAAATTGGCTAAAGTAGTAAAATTTTAAGTTACATATATTTTTAAACGTTTAAAAATTAAATGTAGGCTACATGCAGTGACTCACACCTATAATCCCAGCAATCTGGGAGGCTGAGGTGTGCAGATCACCTGACTGAGGTCAGGAGCTGGAGACCAGCCTGGCCAACATGGTGAAACCCCATCTCTACTAAAAATACAAAAATTAGGCTGGCTGTGGTGGCTCACGCCTTTCCATCTGTGAGTGCGTCAAACATACACCTGTTTCCATCTGTGAGTGGGAGGCCGAGGTGGGCAGATCACCTGAGGTCAGGAGTTTAAGACCAGCCTGGCCAATGCGGTGAAACCCTGTCTCTACCAAAAATACAAAAATTAGCCAGGCGTGGTGGCGGGTGCCTGTAATCCCAGCTACTTGGGAGGCTGAGGCAGGAGAATCACTTGAACCTGGGAGGCGGAGGTTGCAGTGAGCGGAGATTGTGCCATTACACTCCAGCCTAGGTGATAGAGCGAGACTCGGTCTCAAAAAACAAACAAAAAAACCAAAAAACAAATAAACAAACAAAAAAACCCCACAAAAATCAGCTGGGTGTGGCGGCGGGCGCCTGTAATCCCAGTTAGGCGGGAGGCTGAGGCAGGAGAATCGCTTGAACCCGGGAGGCGAAGATTGCAGTGAGCCAAGGTGGGCAACAGAGCGAGACTGTCTCAAAACAAACAAACAAACAAACAAAACCGCCAAAACAAATTAAATGTGCTCTATATTGCGGCTTTAACAAAAAGGGCGGGTGGTAGGGAACAACAGCACCTGGCTGTACCTCTCTCTGAAAAGATGAGGATTCATAATATTTCCCACAAGCGCTTGATGTGCCAAGAGCAGCACTTCATTTCCCGGGGGCCGACACCTCCACAGGGGCCTAACATCTTTGGACACGCGGCGGTCTCAGCACCGACTGGCTGAAAGGTGCCACATCCATTTAAACATCCCCTTCATCCTGGCTGTTCCCTCCACCCCCAGAGCCCATCTCCGCAGGCATTCAGTTTTCCCTACAAGGCCGCGGCAGCCAGGCCCATTCTTGGTAGGCGTAAACTGCCATCCTGCTATAAATCCTTTCCCACAAAGCACTGGAGACTGGTCCTCTCACTGTGCCAAGAAGTCTTTTTCTGACCATCTGTAATCCATTCAAAGGCAACCGGCAGGAAATGGCGGCAAGGAAAACCCCTACAAAATGCAACTGGTGGGACCACCTCTCCTCCCGCTAGCGGCCAGCAACAGGAAGTTGGCCTTTCTTGGGACACACAACATCTGTGGGAGTTCTGGAAGCTGCTGGGCGTCTGTCAGGGGCTGAACGGCTCGAGACAGATGCTCACAAAATTTGGTAAGAAAAGCATGCTGTATTGGGTTTGAAAATTAGTTCTGGAAAAAAAAAAAGCATTTGAAAAACCAAAACAAACCCCAGACCCCTAGAGAGGAAAAAAAATCCCAAAACACAAAAACCCCATCATATGAAAACTAACCTCAAAATTGCTTTCTTTTGATTTCTATGGACAATTAGACCATAATTTCAAGTAGTTCAAATCCTTCTTAGTGAGACTCCCCCTCCAATCTGGTATTGTCAGCTGCTGCTGCTTAATAGTGACAGCTTCATTTTCGGCACGAAAAGCTGAAGCCCTCAAAGCTTTGCAGTGGTGAGCTGGGGCCAGCTTGTAAAGGCCCACAAGAGCTGATCGTTAAATTTTCAGGAATGTGGTGAGCCAATTATTAAATTATTAAAAGTTATATGACATAAGCTTACCATGGAATATAAAACTCATCACTTCCAATTTATCTAGCTACATTTCACTTATTATCTACGCTTTGAGTATCGGTTGGCAACTTTCTCTTTCCTTTTTTTTTGAGAAGGAGTCTCACACTGTCACCAGGCTGGAGTGCAGTGGCGTGATCTTGGCTCTCTGCAACCTCTGCCTCCTGGATTCAGGTGATTCTCCTGCCTCAGCCTCCCCAGTAGCTGGAACTACAGGTGCATGCCACCATGCCCAGCTAATTTTTGTATTTTTAGTACAGATGGGGTTTCACCATTTTGGCCAGGATGGTCTTGATCTCTTGGCCTCGTGATCCGCCCGCCTTGGCCTCCCAAAGTGCTGGGATCACAGGCATGAGCCACTGCGGGTAGTAAAAATTTTAGGCTTTGTCCCAGCTACTCCATGCGGCCATTGCAGTGCAAAAGCTAGACAATACGTAAAAAAATGAGTGTGGCTGTGTTCCAATAAAACTTTATTAAAAACAGGCAACCCATAGGCCACAGGTTGCTAATCCTGCTCTCAAAGTCATTTACATCTAATGTATCTGTATGGTGGATATCCTACATAACAGTGTGCTGATGCATATCTCTTCCCAACTCTGAGTTCTGTGATATCACAGTGACAGCTTGAAATGCAGTGGGAGGAGAGTTTATACCATGGAAATCATCACATACTACAAATCAGGGCATGATTTATTATTTTTTGATTTATTATTTATTGATTTTACAAATCAGGGCATGATTATTATTTTTTGTAATCAGTACAGCCTGAGTCTGTACTGAACGTGTACAGACCTCTTCCTCTTGTCATTATCCCCTAAACAATTCAGAATAACAACTATTTACATAGCATTTACATTGTATTAGGTATTATAAGTAATCTAGAGATTATTTGAAGTCTATGAGAGGACTGTATAGGTTATATGTAAATACTACACCATTTCATATAAGGGATAAGAATCCAAGGATTTGGGGTCTCGGAACCAATCCCCCTTGGATATCAAGGGACAGCTGTGTATCAAGTATATAGCTTTATTGTGAATACTACAAAACAGTGAGGACATATTCTTTTAGTACTTTAAAACCATTATTCAGTTCAGCAAGGAAGTCACATTGCTAACAATCAAGTGAAGTTTTAACATATATCTTTGTTCTTTCCCTTTCAACTTACTCACTGACTTAAATGAAAATATCAACCAACACTTATGTGGGGTTTACATTTGTTTATCAATTAAACCTTAGGAAGGTCAGGGGATATAAGAATTTGGCAGAAGTCAACCAAAGCATTTGGTGAGAATCTGTAGACTATATGAAATTTACAATAAAGAATGTAGGCTGGGCCTAGTGGCTCATGCCTGTAATCCTAGCACTTCGGGAGACTGAGGCAAGTCAATCACCTGAGGTTAGGAGTTCAAGACCAGCCTGGCCAACATGGTGAAACCCTGTTTCTACTAAAAATACAAAAATTAGCTGGGCATGGTGGCGGGAGCCTATAATCCGAGATACTCGGGCGGCTGAGGCAGGAGAATCGCTGGAACTCGGGAGGTGGAGACTGCAGTGAGCTGAGACAGTGCCATTGCACTCCAGCCTGGGCAACAAGACCAAGACTCAGTCTCAAAAAAAAAAAGAATTTAAATATTTTATTCTTTATAAAGTATATGCCAAACAGCTTTTTTAAATCAGTAAAATGTATAATAAACATATATATCCATATGCACTAATTTTTAGATAGCAGATTGTTAAACATTTACTAGCACAACACTGATTCTAATAGAAAAGAACTTACAAATTAATTTGTCGGCAGCACCCAAAAAGTGTATGTGTGTGTGTGTGTGTGTGTGTGTGTGTGAGACAGAGAGGGAGGGACAGAGAGAGAGAGAGAGAGAGAGAGAGAGAGAGAAAATAACTCTCCCTCCAGTACCCTGAATGGAGAAAGCAAAACAAACACTAACATTACCAAAGAAAAAAGAAGGTTGTTTTCTGAAAACTCTACTTCAAAAAAGATTGCATGGAGTTGGGCACTGAGTGTGTCTACAACTGGAATAAATTATGAACTGTTTCTCTTTGGTATTAACGGAGTTTCACCATAACTTCTTTTTCTAAAAGCAACTTCTTGCGGCACTCATAGCCATCAAAGCCATTAAGCTCTTCCTTCCCTGTACAATGCCCTGAATGTCCAAATCCTAGCTGCTGTGTTGCCTCTGCATGAGGCCATCCATCCATTCATTCATTCTTTCATTCGTTTTTCAAACATTAACTTGACTCCTACTAAATACCCTTTATCGTGGCCCATGTAAAACCACAAACCAAACAGCCTTTATCTTTAAGTCAAAGGTCTGAGACCCAGGTTAAAGCTGGCTGACCATAGACTGAGATATCTTCCTTCCCTGAGCTCCAAGGCATTTGAATCACATTTCATTTTCTAAGCAGCATCAGAGTTTCCAGGTGCTGCAAGTGAGTTCCTAGAGGGCAGGGCCATTGTTCCACCTTCACATTCCACACAGAGCCCAGCCCAGGGCCTTGCACCTCCTGTACAACTGGTCACTTTCTACACAGTCAGCAATGCAGGAAGCACAGCTCTGGCTTCTGACTTGCAGAGCATCACTCATCATGATTTCCAATTTAACTTCAGTGGTTCACCAGATCCAGGCTAAATACTGTGCTCCCTCTGAAAGGTGGGAGAAGAATTATTTCAAGTATAATTATCTTCTTCCTTCCCAAGGTTAAAGTAGAGGGTCACTTGACTGTGTGGGATAATATTTCTCAATGTTTTTAAACTCATGCTCTACCAAGATTGGATCACACTTTACTTCCTGAGGTTTGCACTACAAAACTCACTTTCTCTCTAAGACGTCCCATTGAGTGTGGTTTTCATACTATACAAGCATCTTTTTGAAATTCTAGTGTACCCAGTCCTCAACCTTGTCCCTCCTTAGCTTAATAATCATAGGCCATCACCTTCACCTCCAAGATTAGGCAACAGGGAAAAAAAAAAAAAAAGAATCATAGGCTGGTGCAGTGTTCATGCCTGTAATCCCAGCACTTTGGGAGGCTGAGGCAGGAGGATCGCTTAGGCCCAGGAGTTGGAGACCAGCCTGGGCAACATAGCAAGATCCTGTCTCTACAAAAAATAAAAAATTAGTGTGGTGTGGTGGTATGTGCCTGTAGTCCCAGTTACTTGGAAGGCTGAGGTGGGAGCGTCACTTGAATCAAGGAGGTCGAGGCTACAGTGAGCTATGATCATGCCACTGCACTTCAGCCTGGGCAACAGAATGAGACTCTATCTCTCAAAAAATGAAAATGAAATAAAATAAAAGAATCATCAGTGTTCAACTACTTACTATGAGCACTGATAATTAAAGAAAAGAACTTAACTCTGCCCTTTTAGGAGGAATTTAATAGTTCATCCCCTGTTGATAGGAAAGATGTCTTCTGTATTGAAGAATGTCAATCAATAAAAGCAGGTCAGAATGACAGAATTTGAAAATGACCATCCTACAATCCCCAAAGACATAACTGATCCAGGCAAGGGTCATCAATGGATGCCCAGAGGATTTCACAAAATTTCCTGTTGGGGGACAGGATATTCACTGGGTGCCAAAGCATTACCCATAGAATGACATGCTACTTGCAGAAGGAGAATACAATGTTTGCAATGGGCAGAAGTGGTCACCACCTTACGAAGTGATCCATATCTAATAATAGGGCACCCTGACATCCTGTAACCCCTGGATGAGATGCTTAATGAAGCACTCAGAATCACCTGGGACACATTCACGCCAAAATGTTGAGTCTGAATCAAATGATACTTAGGCGCAAACTTCCAGAACAGGGGAAAAACAGGGAATAGCAAAAACAAGGTAAGATAACACAAGGAAGTGACAAGACAGACCAGAACATGAAGCATTTTAAATGGCAATGTTTTATATATTTATATATATAAATATGTATACATATATAGAAATATGTATGTATACATATATTCACACACACATATGGGGGAGGGACACTGTTCTAGATTCAAAACTACTGAAGAGATTTAACAGCCAAATGCAATACATGAACCATAACAGGACCTAGTTTGAAAAATGCAGCTATAAGCTTTTGGGGGTGGGGGCGTGACAGGTGAATTTTGAATGAGAACTGGGTATGAGATATGAGTATGGAATTACCATTAGTTTTCTAAGTGTGATACTGATATTATGATTCGGTCAGAGAATGCCTCTAATTTTAGGAGATGCATGCTGAAGTATTTAGAGGTGTCATGCTGTCTGTGACTTACCAAATATTTCAGCAAAAACATACATACATATTTATGTATGATAAGGCTCTGAGAATTTAAGTGAACAGCTCAAGGTAGCACAATCAAGATGTGGAAAAATGATAAATATTCAAAGATGAAGTGTCGTGATGTCTACAACTTATTTCCAATGCTACAGAAAATAAAATCAAATGCCACACACACACATGCATATACATATACACACACACAGTCGCATAATGACACTTTGGTCAACAACAGGCCACATACTCAGCGGTCCCATAAGAGTATACAATACCATATTTTTACTGTATCTTTTCTATCTTTCAATCTGTTGAGAGACACAAATGCTTGCCATTGTGTTACAATTACCTACAGTATTCAGTACAGCAACATGCTGTACAGGCTTGTAGCCTAGAAGCAATAGGTTATACCAATAGGAATATCATAGAGTGAACTTACACAAACCTAGATGGCATAGCCTATTGCACACCTAGGAAATGACACATCTCTCAGAACATAGCCCCATCATTAAGGAATGCATGACTGTATATTTCTTTTTCTTTCCTTTTTTTGTTTTTTTTTGAGACAGCGTCTCGCTTGTTGGCCAAGCTGGAGTGCAGTGGCATGATCTCGGCTCACTGCAACCTCTGCCTCCTGGGCTCAAGCAATTCTCCCACCTCAGTGTCCCAAGTAGCTGGGATTACAGGTGTGTGCGACTATGCCTGGCTAATTTTTGCATTTTTAGTAGAGATGGGGTTTCACCATGTTGGCTAGGCTGGTCTCGAACTCCTGACCTCAGGTAATCCACCCGCCTCTGCCTCCCAAAGTGCTGGAATTACAGGCGTGAGCCACGGCACCTGGCCTGTATATTTCTTTATAAGACATATATACAGATAGATCTTTACATATATATATATATGAAAACAAGACAAAATGTGAACTAATGTTTAATTCTATAGGTGGTCATGGTACCATTATTTCAAGCTTTTTATACATGTGAAAAATTTTAACACTGAACTGCAAGGGCAAAAAAAAAGAATGGTGCAGGGTGGGGGTTACTAGCAAATATTAAATGAAAAACTTTAGGTGCTCAAAGATGTCTGGGACTCAGCACCCTAGCGGTAGCATTTTTTCATGGAATTTTCTCTGCTGACCTAGGATGCTGGAGCTAACGCCCTAAGGTGAGCTGTGTTTTGCATTGTAGCTCCAGCGATCCACTTGAACAGAAACTTCAGGAGTCCTGCCAGTTCTTAGAATCTTGACAACTTCAAAATATCAGATGGTGAATCAAAAAACCTCATAGGCCATCTCCAGATTGATTTTTTTAAAATGAAAATACAAATGGGAACTGTTGGTTTCACGGGTATGATGTTTCAATTTTGTAAGATGGAAAGAGTTATGAAGATTGGCTACATGATCATGTGAATGTCCTTGACACTACTGAACTTTACACTTAAAAATGGTTAAGATGGTATAGTATTTTACCACAATCTTCTTAAAAAAAGAAGAAAAAGACAATACAGGTATTTCAAAAACAAATAAGATGCTTAGTCGAACCATAACACTCTGCTGGTCGAAAGATAACTTAGGAAACAAAAGGGGACAATATGATCGCTCTTCCTCCACCCTGCCTCCAGAAGATTCGAATGCAGCTATGATGACAAGACACATGTGGACCATGGGAAGAGTCTGCAGCAGTGTAAGGTGTGAGGTTTGGGGGCATGTCCACTGGGCATGGCTAGCATGCACAAGGTGCAGAGAAGTTCCAGGTGGGGTGGCCCGAGCAGTGGGGAGGCTTCCTTAGAAAGTATGGCTGGCCCTGGAGAAGGAGGGTGAGGGGCAAGGGGAGGGGGAGAAGGGGAAGACACTAGATGCAGATGGGAGGCAGAATCAGAGAGGGGGACAGGGAAAGGACTCCACTTGTCCAAAGTGCTGCTGCAAAGGGCAGGCCACCTGTCCAGATAGGAAGGGACTGAGGACTTTGAATGCTGCATTAACTGTGGTCGATGAAGTGCTGAGAGGTTTTCACTTGAGAAACAAACTGACACATGTGAATTTTCAGAAGATTAATTTTTGAAGTGGTGTGCGGGGAAGATACAGACAGGAAGACCAATTAAACAGCTATTATAAAAATCTAGGTAGGCTATGAGGCAGGCTAGCTGGGGTGGGGGTCGGGGAGTGGAGAGAGATGGAGAGGTGCAGGGAATCGCTAAGATGGGAGGGAGGGAGGAGCGGAGGAGGGGGTCTTTCTAAAGATAGTGATGGGGAAAATGCACAGGCTCGGCTTGCACTTGGGTCTAGGGGAGTCTGAGACGCACAATGACATCCGTGAGGGGCTGTCTGGCACGGCACCCAGGGGTGGGATGAGCACTCTGTGGAGGAGAGGTCAGGAAAGCTGCAAGCATGTCAGAATCGCCACACACAGGGACCGCCTGGGGTGTGAACAGGAGCCAGAGTCCGGAGCAAATGCAGAGCAAACCGAGGGCAAAGCCTCACGCTCCGAGGGAGGAGCTGGCAGAAAGGGCACAAAAGCGGGTGCCATGAAAACTTCTGAGAGCAAATATGATTTTCAGAAAGCTCTAGGATTGTCTACTATTTAAAGAAATCCCCAGTAATTCCATTTGGAAAGCAAATATGCCCCTACTCTGCTTAAACCTGGCTTGTGTACAGGGTTTGTATTTTGCCATTAAGTCTTTTGTCTCAGCCACTGAAAGTGGCAGGACTCATTTGAGTCCCTAATTCTCTCTGGATTCTGCCCTGCTTCTGCAAAAGATGATGAGAAAGGGCACAATGATGAGGGAGTAACTCAAGGGAACAGAAGCCTGGAGTCTGGGGACTTGGTTAACAGGGCTGTTGTACATGGGTTGGCCAAACGAAGTCAGCCTTAAGCAAATGTGACCAGTTCTGGTGGGCGTGGTGGCTGACTCCTGTAATTCCAGAACTGTGGGAGGCTGCAGTGGGAGAATCGCTTGAGCCCACGAGTTCGAGACTAGCCTAGGCAACACAGGGAGACCCCCGTCTCTAAAAATAATAGAAAAAATTAGTCAGGAATGGTGGTGTGCACCTGTGTTCCAGCTCCTTGGGAGGGAGGCTGAGATGGGAGGATCACTTGAGCTTGGGAGGTCAAGGCTGCAGTGACTTATGATTGCACCACTGCACTCCAGCCTGGGCGACAGAGCTACTGCCCCTCCCACCCAAAAATGTGACCAGTTCCTCTTTTCCAGTGGATCACCCTCTTCTTGCCAGTCTGGGTGGGATTCTGTCCCATTAAGTGTAAAAGGTGCTTGAACCCACAAGCTCCTGGTCCTTATCAGAAGAATCAAACCACCAGCTGGTAGACCATGGGGTCTGGGGCCCATTGAAGGTCACTTGAAACCCCACATAGAGGAGGTGACTAATTAGGAGAGGGGACAGCACAGAGGAGGAAAGGATTGTCAAGGACTCCTGGTCTCTGAAACCACCGAGAGAGAGACAGGGGGGTGACACCAGCTCCTCTGGGACCAGTAGGGCAATCACTATAAAATGCTTAAATGCCCCAATTAACGGAGAATGGGTGAAATTCAAAGTCACAGGAAGTAAATGTTGCCACATCATCCTGTCCTCATGTGGGAGATGCATTCTGTGCCTTTCCCAGCCACTCCATTCCAAAGGATCCTCTTTGTCACTGCCTTCTCAGAGCCAGTGACAACCAGGGCATCTCTGTGGCTGAAGAAGGTAAAGGACTTTCACACCCACTTAGCAGGCATGTCACCATCAAAATGACACCTCTAACGTGGCATTAGGATGATGGACACCTCTAACGTTCCATCATCCTAGGGAGCGCACCCTTCATGAAATTACTAACAATCCCAATGCCATGAGGGAAACTGAACAGCGGCCTAGAAGATGTTCAAAAGGAGGAAAAAAGAGAGAAATCATCACTGTAGATAGATGCCCCTGGAGTTGCTTGGCAACCATCTTTGCTAACACCTTCTCCCAAAAAGGAACACAGTTTGCATTAGCTCCTCTGATTTCCCTGAGGCCAGGACTCTGACCACAGAGGCCACAAAGCTGGGGCCTTGGAATGAGAGAGCATTTCCCTGATGGGGAGACCCAGGGCCCTATCACGAGGCCACTAGCTTTCACAGGCAAGAGGGAATGAAAGGTAGTCCGGCCTCGCCATTTTGCTTAAAGAATACGCTCTCTTGGGCAAGGATGGTGAGAGAATGAGTCAAGCCAGGTGCCCAGGTGCAACACTTAAGGAGCACTCACTCTGCACCTGCAGAAGCCCACGTGAGGCCCTACTTAAACAGGTCTCCTGGGCACCTGCTTGCTTCCCCTTAGCTCTAACCCTGCTCCTAGGACGACAGACATCAGGACACAGTGCTTAGAGTACAGTCTCTGGAATCAGGCTGCCTTGGGGTTCAGGACAGCTCTACTATTTCCCAGCTATGTCACCTTGGGTAAATTACTTAACCTCTCTAAGCCTCAGCTTCCCAATCTCTGAAATAGGGTTGATAACAGGATTTGCCTCACAGGGTGGTCATGAGGATTAAATGCGAACATGCACATTTAGCCCTGGGCCTGGCACCTAGTTAATGCCCAATAAAAGACATTTAGGATTGTTACTTAAAAACAAAACAAAACAAAAAAACAAAAACACATAAGTTGGGCTGTCTTTAGCCCAAAAGATACCAGAAAAGTAAATTTAAAAAACAGACAAAAAACTCCAAAAGGAAACACATAAGCAGCTCCCTTAGAACCCCTGAACCTGGATCTATAGAATCAGAATCTCTGTGCGTGGTCCTGGCCTATTTCCTTTTAAAAAGCTTCCCAAGCAATTTTCAGGGTAGGCAGGGTTGAGAGCCACTTCTCTCAACCAATAAACAGTAGTTCTCAAAGTTCAGGAAACATCAGAGCCACCTGAGGAGCCTGTTTAAAATGCACGTTCCTGGTCAGGTGTGGTGGCTCATGCCTGTAATCCCAGAACTTTGAGAGGCCGAGGAGGGAGGATCACTTGGGCTCAGGAGTTTGAGACCAGCCTGGGGAACATAGCAAGACCTCATCTCTACTAAAAGTCAAAAAAATTAGGCAGGCATGGCAGCACACGCCTGTAGTCCCAACTACCTAGGAGTCTGAGGTAGAAGGATCGCTTGGGCCCTGGAGACCGAGGCTGCAGTGAGTATGATCATGCCACTGCACTCCAGCCTGGGTGACAGAGAGAGACCCTGTCTCGAAAAAATAAATTAAAAAAAAAAAAAACAAAACAGCACATTCCTGGTTCCTATGTTTCACTCCCAGTTGTTTCATTTCAGTGTGACTGCAGCCTGGGGCTGGGGGCGAAAGGACCCTACAGAACAACACAGCAGGGTCTCCAGAATGAACACACTTTGTAAAACACTGAAACAGATTCACTTTTTTTTTGAGACGGAGTGTCACTCTGTCCCCCAGGCTGGAGTGCAGTGGTGCAATCTCAGCTCACTGCAACTTCTGCCTCCTGAATTCAAGCAATTCTTCTGCCTCAGCCTCCCAAGCAGCTAGGACTACAAGCACATGCCACCATGCCTGCCTAATTTTTGTATTTTTTTAGTAGAGATGGGTTTCACCATATTGGCCAGGCTGGTCTCGAACTCCTGACCTCATGATCTGCCCACCTCGGCCTCCCAAAATGTTGGGATTACAGGCATGAGCCACCTGTCCGGCCCCAGATTCACTCTTGAGACTAACAGTACAGGGACACCAGTCCAATCCCTTTGTCTTTGTTCTGGGCATCCTTAAAGAAATGGAGACACACAAGTTGACAAAAGATGCCTGGTGAGCCCCGGGCCCCCTGGAGCAGTAAGAACACAGTCTTTCCCCTGGAAGTGGCAGCTCTAAGACAAAGGCAAAGACCCAAGTGCTTGGTAAAAACAACAATCATCACAACAAAGGCTTACATTACTGAGTACCTACTTTACACCAGATAGCATCTCATTTATTTCCACAACAATTCTGAGAGGTACTACTATTCCCACTCTGGAAAGGAAAAGTAGAAATTGAGGCTTAATTTAATACCCAGCCAATAAATGGTCAAGATTTAAATAATGCTCCACTAAACTCCTAAGCATGCAATGCCAATGAACCTTTTTGTGTGTGGTAAAATACACACAACATAAAATTTACCATTTAAACCTTCTTTTTCTTTTTCTTTTCTTTCTTTCTTTTTTTTTTTTTTTGAGACAGAGTCTCGCTCTGTTGCCCAGGCTGGGGTACAGTGGTACAATCTCAGCTCACTGCAACCTCCGCCTCCCGGGTTCAAGCAATTCTCCTGCCTCAGCCTCCTGAGCAGCTGGGACTACAGGCGCCCACCACCACACCCAGCTAATTTTTTGTGTTTTGAGTAGAGACGGGGTTTCGCCAGGATGGTCTCGATCTCCTGACCTCGTGATCTGCCCACCTCGGCCTCCCAAAGTGCTGGGATTACAGGCATGAGCCACCACGCCTGACCCATTTTCATGATTTTTTATGTGTACGGTTAGTTCTGTGACATTAAGTATATTCACAATGTTGTATAACCATCACCACAGTCCATCTCCAGAACTTCTGCATCTTCCCCAACTGAAACTCTGTATCACGGAAACACGAACTCTCCATTTCCCCTCCCCCAGCCCCTGAATGTCCACCATTCTACTCTCTGTCTCTATGAATTTGACCACTCTAGGAACCTCATTATAAATGGAATCACACAGTATTTGTCCTTTTGTGGCTCATATACTTTTTAAGAACCGGACCATCACCTTGGTCTGATATAACCAAACTGGGACCATGTCTCCACCATCTTCCATACCCCTGGAATGCTGAACTCACTTGTGGTTAGTATCATCAGACTGGGTGTCTGTCCTGTGTCCCCATCCCACCCCAGGACTCTGTGGCCTGTCAATGCCTTGAGGTAAGGTCACAGAACTCCCACTCCCCCTACAGGTAAGGGTATCCTTACACCATTAATGTTCACAGATTTACAATTAGCATCACAGAATCAGGTACACCAGTAAGTGCTTCTGTGTTCAAAGAGCCCATCATCGACTCACTTTTATCTTCCCCACTGTGGTGACCTAGTGCCACTTTGTCCTGCCCTAGAGAGTATTTATTTGGTTTCCATTTCTTCTGTAAGCACCTGATCCCTTAAAATTGGCAAGCGGAATTGTGTTGAGAAACCACAGGTACAAGGATAAAGCGTCTCCATAAAAACAATGCTTTCCCCACAGCAGAATTCCAGCTTCACTTATAGACGACTAGGGCAGCCAGGTCTAGCCCCTGAATATTAAGGATGCTCCACTGTAGCCTCAGCCCACTTGCAAGAAGGGATTTCCTGAGGTTTCATCATTAGTTCAAGCACCTCAGGGTCCAAATCCAGGTCCATTTGGCAGTCTGAGCTCTATCACAGAAGAGAGCAAGAGAATGCCAGCCAAACGGCATTAGCTGGGAGCACGTAATCAGCAGAACACCAGACAGGGAGATTTAGGAGAGAGACACACACAGAAGTCAGTCCTTGCCGTTCAGTTTCTACAATATTCTGAAAAAGTAGAACCCACTGGCTAAAGCTCTCCCTCTCCATTATGGCTATGTTTGATTATTGCAATCACTCAGTGACCACTGTCTCCAGATGTGAATAGTGGGCCACCTCAGGGTGTGGGGTCCTTAGAGAAGAGGGATTTGACCAGGACAAGGTCTCACTGCATTGGCTACTACCATCTTATGTCTACTTCTGAAGTATGTCATGAATGAAACAAAATGTCATAAAACGTTAGCCTGAAGGGTATAAATGCAACCAACCCAGAAAACCATACAGAAACAAATCTGCCTAACTTTTCTAAATCAATTCTGCAGCAGAGACGGCAGGCCCCTGGGAACCACCAGCTGAAAGCATCAACATGGCCTCGCAGTCTTAACTGATGCTGCAGACCACCTGGCACACAGGTCAGAAGGCCTCAGGAATCAGGCCCTCCCCTACCCTTTGTACCTTCCCGGGCTTAACATGGAAATCGTGAAAGCAGCCACTTTGCTTTCCATCATGTGCATCCCCATTTCAGACATATCCCCTGGGTAATCAAGCTGCAGAGAACGCCAGTTGTATTTTCAGCCTGACTTTAAATATAAACTGAAATCCTTAATGCTTCGCCAATGCGATGTGGTGCTTTTGACATTGGGGACCACTGTATGATAAATGCCATCATTACCAGAATTGATGCTTTGGGTCTCCTCCACCCACAGTGAAGGAGGGTTGGGCCACAAAGAATTAGAACCTGCAACTCACTATTGTCACCAGTGACTACAGACTGGACTCCAAGGTTTGGAAGAGTCATCTTGGGAACTTTGGGAGGAGGGTTCCCTAGGGGACCGAGTCTTCTCTATCTTTAGATCCTCCCAAATGTAGCCCAGTGCCAGGAGATAGTCACAGTCCAGGTATATCTGCTGAGTAATCAACAAGGCTGACTTACATGGGCTGAAGGCTAACACATGGACAGATATTGGCAGAATATTTCTGTGAGTATCTTCGTCTATTTTTCTTGTGTTCTTACCTCTCCAGCCTCACCAGTCAGTGATTCTCTGTCAGAGTGATTTGTCCCCCAGGGACATTTGGCAATGTACCGAGACATTTTTGGCTGTCTAAACTTGGGGGAGGGGAGGGAGGCATCTAGCAAGTGGAGGCGCAGGACATCCTGCCATGCACACGACAGTGCCCCCAAAAAGAAGCATCAGTGGTGCCACTGGTGAGAAACATTATACTACTCTCTGCTTTGCTATCTTTACTCCAGCAAGAGGACTTTTTAGTTTCAGAACAGTCTATATTCTCTGGCATTTGGGCCTTTATCCCTGTTGTTTCCTCTAACTCTGCCCTGCCCAGCTCTACACATGGGTAACTTCCTGTATCCTCCAGGTTTTAGCTTACATAAAATTTCCTCTGGGAGGCCTGCACTGAGCCCCTACCTCAGTGAGGCCCCCCACCATGCCCTCCAGCAGCACCTGAGTTTCCCTATCAGAGCACTCATCGTGGTCCACCTGTACTTTTGCCACTAGGCTGGAAGCACCCTGAGGGCAGGCAGGGGTTGTGCTTTCTCACTGCTGTGTCCCTGGTGTCTAGCCCAGTGCTGGTACATCAGGAGAGCTCCCTTCAGGTCAAACGCATGAGGGAGGCTGAGAAACAGTTGAGGGTATTAAAAACTTGGCAAGACACCCAGAGGCTTAAATTGTTACCCTACTATGCAGGCACCAAAAGAGAACATGGCAACTTCTCGTGAACTGATACGGACAGCTCTCTAAGATAAATGGAAATGGCAAGATATCAGCTAATACTATAGCTTTCTATCATTCACGTGAGAACAAGAAGACAAAATTATATATGTATCTACTGGAATGCACACAGAATATCTTTGGAAGAATACACAAGCAACTGGGGATGGGGTGGGAGAGAGACTTACTTTCCACTTGGATAGCCTTTTGAATTTTGTAACATGAACATTATTAAAAAATAATAAGTAGTTTTAAAATGAATATGTATGTGTATGTAATGGTCTACATCTTCTAGCAGTAAAAACATTATTCTCATAGAATGACATAGGATGAGACCCTGGTACAGGGCAACTTAGAAGAAGGCAATATCATATACACTGTTTCAGTGCGTCCATCCTCGCTTCCTGTTGTGGAAGGAGCCAGAGCCACATTTCCTCCACACGGGAACCCAGGCACAAGGAAATAATTGTATGTACAATGAAATACTCATTTTAGAAGCTTTGTATTTCCCAAACTAGATGATCAGGATGTCCTTTCTCATCTGTGTTGTGTTGGTTGTGGCATGCCCCTGCTCCATCAGTGGGCTGCACCTGTAGAGCTTATAGCTCTCCAAGCCCTTCCCTTCTCCTTCTTCTCATCTTTCCTCCCTATCACCTTTAAGCCGCTCCATCTCTCCCATCCTTCCATCCCAAAAGCTGGGCCAGAGAAGAGAGATGATAATGAAACGCCAAAGTGAACAAATGTTACTGCTTGTTAGCAAAAGGGGAGGAAGGTAGGCTTAATGGGGAATGAAGTTGAAATTAATGGTAAAAATGAGGTTTATCTGTGTAATCTGTGGACTTTGTGTCTTCCCATCTTCTATTAACATAGATAACAGAGTTGTCTGTATAATGATAAAGGGAAGCTGTTCGCAGTTTCCCATAAATCTCCATGGCCTGCTGCTGACTTCCCTGGCTTGGATTCTAAGAATACTTCACTCTTAACCAGGTCAGTTGCCATCTTTTTCTCCAATTTTCTCCCATCCAGCCACAACTGCAAGACTCCTGAGCCTGTGCTGAGCATGCTCCTATGTTCTCTGCACCCTTCTATATTGCAGCCCAATTCCACCAGCATCTCAGAAGAACATCAAACTCTTATAGTCACAGCAATGTCTTACTGGCCCCAGCACAATTTTCAGACTGGAAGCTTTCCACCAGTTTATCTACATCACATCGAAACATGTGGGAACATTAAAACACAGGCAAGTTTTCAAAGTCACAAGTGTAGGCTTCCAAGAGACCCAAACAGGAATCTATTGAGGACTCTTTTTTTTTTCTCAGTGATAAAATAAAACAACTTATCGATCATTTAAAGAAGTTATTTAGATCTCCCAGTCCCTAAAAAGAACTTTGTATAAACTCTTCTTAGCCATAGGCCATATACAGGCTAAGTATTACTTGATAGCTCTTGATAAAACTTATCGATGATCACTTAACTGCACTCCATTAAAAACACTGATATCCGGCCGGGTGCGGTGGCTCACATCTGTAATCCCAGCACTTTGGGAGGCTAAAGGTGGGCAGATCACAAGATCCAGGAGATCGAGAACATACTGGTTAACACGTTGAAACCCAGTCTCTACTAAAAATACAAAAAATTAGCTGGGTGTGGTGGCACGCACCTGTAGTCTCAGCAACTCAGGCGGCTGAGGCAGGAGAATCACTTGAACTCAGGAGGTGGAGGTTGCAGTGAGCTGAGATTGCGCCACTGCACTCCAGCCTGGGCGACAGAGTGAGACTCCATCTCAAAAAAAAAAAAAAAAAAAAAATTGCTATCCATAGAAATTGTTTCTTTAAAAAATCATTAGCTTCATAAAATTATAATAAAATGGTTTACTCTAAAAATAAAGTTTCTGCTAGGTATCTTTTCTTTTCATCACAGATTAGTTTAAAATCCTAGTTAATTAGAATAAAGTTTTCTAGAGCTAGCTTCATTAGTAATGATAATAATAATAAAAGCCAACATTCATTAAGGACTTACTATGTGCTAAGCCCTTTTGTATTATCTCATTTAATCATCACAACAATCCTATTCTTATCTCTGTCTTATAGTTAGGGACACTTATGAGGCATAGGAACCCTATTCCTTATCTATGAATTGGTATTCTTTTAAAAAAACTTCAGATGAGGCAAGGGGAACATCTTTCCAAATCACTGAGAGCTTTTCCCTAATTAGCTTGAAAAAAGTCTTCAGATAAATCTACCAAGCTGAGGAGGAAATTATTTGAAAAGGTTAGCACAGAAGAATGGCCGTCCTTGGAATTTTCTCTCATAAACACCTTTCATAGATTAGGCTAATAAGGTTTCTGGGAGTCCTCCTCACAGGAAATCTGCATGCCTGACTGATCCAAGCTGACTGAGGTCAAATCATTCTTCACTGGGGGAACACGTTGGGTTTTGGACTCAGAACCCCACTTTTCTCAGAATGCTGAAGGCCAGATACCATTCACAAATGATTTGCAGCAGAATATTGCTTGTGTATGAGATTCAGTGATTTTTGCCACCAAGAAGTTATAAATTGAGAAAATAAACCCAGTTATTTTTGAAGTAGTTTAAGATATTTTTAATGTGAGGGCTTGGGTTTTTTTTTTTTTTTTTTTTTTTTTTTTTTAAGTTTCTTTAGAAACAGTTTGCCTGCTATAACTGCATCTCAAAGGAAGGTACATTCAATAGAGAAGCTTGGGTTCAGAGGTCTCAAAGGGACCTTAGAGGACATTCAGTCCCACTCCCCTTACTTTAAATATGGGCAAATAGGCCCAGAGAAGGGAAACGACTTCCAAAGGGCATAGATCAAAATGTAGGAAGCCAACTCAAAGTGCTCTCCTGCTCCCTTCTAGTGCCCAGGTTGTCCTGGATATAAGCCCATCTAAGCACATCCACCCATGGAACTAGCAACACCTTCTGAACCCAGGTGATGACAACATTCAAAAGTATTTGGGGCCAGGTGCAGTGGCTCATGCCTGTAATCCCAGCACTTTGGGAGGCTGAGGCGTCCAGATCACCTGAGGTCTGGAGTTCGAGACCAGCCTGGCCAACATGGTGAAACCCCATCTCTACTAAATATACAAAATTAGCCGACCATGGTGGTGCATGCCTGTAATCCCCAGCTACTTGGGAGGCTAAGAAAGGAGAATCGCTTGAACCCGTGAGGTGGAGGTTGCAGTGAGCCGAGATCGTGCCATTGCACTCCAGTCTGGGCAACAAGAGTGAGATTCTGTTTCAAAAATAAAAGAAAACTGGCAAATTCCTCTTAGCTATAATTTAGCTAATTTTAGATGAAATAATAACAATGACGTGAAAACTTTATTACGGACATTTCAAAGCATCCAGTTAACATTTCATACAGTATAGGCAGAGAACTGAAAGAAATGGAAAGAATTGAAAGAAAGTTTAAAGGGGTGAGGAATGGGGTACTGTATTATAGTAATCACGTTATTCAAAAAGTCTGCAAGTCCTTGCTGTGACTTCTTAAGTTGTGGCCAGATAGAGGCAGAAACCAAAATAATTCTTATTTCACATTTCCAGCCTAACTTCTCTTCCTGAGTTTAGTCTATTAAAAATATCATATGACACCAACGTTCATAGTGGCATTACTCAAAATGGCCAAAAGGTGGAAACAACGCCAATGTCCACCAACAGATGAGTGCATAACAAAATGTAGTATATATACACAACGAAATATTATTCAGCCTTAAAAACGAACGAAGTACTGATCCATGCTACAACATGGATGAGCTATGCAGAGATGCAAAGCGAAAAAACCAGATACAAAAGGATACAGATTGTATGACTCCACTTATATGAGGTACTAGAACAGGCAACTTCATAGAGACAGAAAGTAGAACCATGGTTACCAGGGCTGAGAGGAATGGAGAATGGGGAGTGACTGCATAATGGGTACAGAGTGTCTGACTGCGATGATGGAAAATTTGGGAAATGGAAAGCGATGATAGTTGTATAATATTATGAATGTACTTAGTGCCACTGAATTGTATACTCAAAATGGTTAAAATGATAAATTTTATGTTATGTATATTTTACCACACACACACAAAAAAAGACATCAAAATCAGAACTACCGGCCAGGCGCGGTGGCTCACACCTGTATTCCCAGCACTTTGGGAGGCCAAGGCGGGTGGATCACAAGGTCAGGAGATCGAGACCATCATGGCTAACACGGTGAATCCCCATCTCTACTAAAAGTACAAAAAATTAGCCAGGCTTGGTGGCGGGTGCCTGTAGTCCCAGCTACTCGGGAGGCTGAGGCAGGAGAACAGCGTGAACCCGGGAGGCGGAGCTCGCAGTGAGCCAAGATCGCGCCACTGCACTCCAGCCTGGGCGGCAGGCTCCGTCAAAAAAAAAAAAAAAAAAAAAAAAAAAAAAAAATTCGGAACCACCTCCCTTCATTTCTCAGTTGGAATCTCTAAACTGTATTTTGTTCATTCATTCCCACTAAAGCTGAATTTCTTCTCAAGACCTGCTTAAAGCTGACAGTGTCATGGACAATCTACATACATCCATACGCACAGGTACACAGCCACACACAGACTACTTTGTGTCCTGCAGTGACCCATCCACAAACAGTATCCACCCCAAGACTTTGCTGATCACTCCAACAAGAAGGCCCATGGCAAGCACTACTGGAGATCCAGGTAACCAAATGAACACCCCTTCAATTTCTCACCATGGGAGAATATGTATTCAGTATATAGATATTTTATCTATAAAGAAAACTGCGTGCATATATACCAGAAAGACCATCGGGAATTGCTCACCCAAGTCTGTTCCACCACACCCATGAACAAAGAGATTTCAGCCCATATATGGCTATTTTGGTGAAGTTAGCGATTTCAAGTCACACTGAACAGTGGGTGTCCTTAATGCAAATGCATATAATTAGGAGCTAAATCTTTGTACCTTTATAGGACAAAGGACCTAATAAGCTGGATGTACCACCTGTGACTTCTGAGGAAAGGAGAGCTTTTCATTTTTTCTTAAAAGAATCCGTTTCTGAGCCGGGCGTGGTAACTCATGCCTGTAATCCCAGCACTTTGGGAGGCCGAGGCAGGCGGATCACGAGGTCAAAAGAGCGACACCATCCTGGCCAACATGGTAAAACCCTTTCTCTACTAAAAATACAAAAATTAGCTGAGTGTGGTGGCACGTGCCTGTAGTCCCAGCTACACAGGAGGCTGAGGCAGGAAAATCACTTGAACCTGGGAGGCGGAGGTTACAGTGAGCCAAGATCACACCACTGCACCCTAGCCTGGTGACAGAGTGAGAATCCATCTCAAAAAAAAAAAAAAAAAAAAAAAAAGAAAAAAAAGAATCTGTTTCTCATGAGGCAAAGAGAATCTGAGAACAAGTCTTCTGAAATAGAAATAGGGACTGGGGGGAAAGGATGTGAGTTTTGTATGTGATAGTCATAACCCATCACCCAGACCTGAGAGGTGCTGTCCTGTGCCATACCATGACCTTTACTCAACTTTAATTTAAAGATTTCCACAGCCTCACCATCTTTTGTGGACATGTTGCCAGTAGCCTGATAACTGGGCCTTGCAAGCATTTAGAGATCTCAAGAGTTTGTGTGTGAAGAAAAATAATCTCTAGTGATGCCTCCCACTGCCAACACACATGAACATTTAACACAAGTAAGCTGCCACTTGTAAAAAGTCCACTTGACATCAATCCCTCGTGCATCCTGAAGACACATGTCAAGATCACACAAGATTTTAGAAGCAAACATTTTTAGAATAATGTTTTGTTCCCAAAGTGCTTAATTAGCAGAAACACTGTGCTAGGGAACTGTCCTTGAATATGCACACATTTTAACCTTCATGTTATTTTTTCTGAAGCACAAAGTTTCCTCTCAGTGGATGGTCAGGAAATGATTGGGCACAGAAAACCAACCATCTGAAGTGTTGATTCGTAAAATGAGTTCCATCTTTCCACGCAGGATTCAGCTGCCTTCCAGGGTGACATTCCCTTTTATGAGGGGGAACATTCTTTGGCATCTAATGACCTTTTCTCTATTCACTTAGGATGAGCAATTCACCTATGGCCTACTTATATCTGAACTCTTTCAATACCACCAACCTCTTCTGTCCCCTTGTGCCATCTTCCTACCCCCAATTTCAACCAATTATGTTTTATAAGACATCAGTTAGTGAATCACAATTCAAATGAACCCATCCATTTGCTTAGCATCAAGTGGCCCCTGGAGTTGCTCCATTTGAAGCCCATAGGCCAGAGTTACATACGGCAGGCTTGCAAATGAGAACAGGGTATGATTTATTTATGACGACCATATGTGTTTGATGCCCAATTCCAGCAGGTTGTGGCTTCTCTTGCATGTCTTGGTCTGGGATGACCTATCTACTCAGTGTGTCCCATTTCAGGTACCGTATTTCCATGCTGGGAAAAGAGAGCTGACGACTGGCTGGGGGGCTGCACATACAGATGCTCCTAACCCTGCTTGCCACATAACAATCTGTGACCAAATGCAAAGTGGGCCAAATGTAACTTGCTGCACAGGTTTGCCATGTACAATGGTTTTCAGTGGTGAGTGGAGAAGTAGCTGCTGGAATGACTGACCATGTGGGGTTCATTAAGCTGTTGTGCATTCACCCATGAGAAAGGCCGGGATGCTTGTGAAGGGAGCTCCACTCTTCATTTCAGAAATTTTAACGCCCCACCATTTGGCAGTGATGCTCCCGGGGAGAATGGCAGATATGCATCAGAAGGTTCAAACGTGGAGTCCAACTGAAGTGCAGTAAACTTCTGCCTTCAACAGACTCACCCCCCTTTACCCCCCAGTTGTATTTATACTTTGAAAGAAGTTAACATGAAGCAGTAGTCACCTGGGCGTGCTCAATTTTTGACAAGCCTTAGTCACTCTGTACCCAGCAGAACAATTCACATTATATTCGAAATCCTGTGAAGATTCTGCCACACATGCTAACACTAAAATGCCAGTAGCTCCACTTACCTTCTTTATTAAGCCTCATAACCTCCCTGCTTTTTCCACCCTCTTTTCCAGCCTCTTCTAAATCTACATCTGCAGATGAAAAAGAAAAGGAAAACAGAAAATAAGGAAAAAAGGGGGGAAAAAAGCCAAAGTCAAGGGGGGAGGGAGAGTGTTTATTTGCAAACAGATCGATATAAATACTGTATATGAAATTCTTTCAAAAATTGACAATGCAACATTTTCTCCCAAGTCCGGGTTTCCATCTACCTGGCCCAGATAGGTACCCAAAAAACTATGCAAGCAGCAACAGAGTAGCCTTTTAAACGGACAACACCGTGGGGCTGCGAGCCCACCCCGCGGGCTGCCACGGGGAGCCGGGCACGGACAGACAGACAGCCCTGGCAGCCGGGCCTCTCCCTGTGCATTGATGATCTGTCTCTGTGTGTATTTATTTAGAGAGAGAGGGAGAAGCATGGAGGACACCGGGGGCCACTCTCTCTCTCACACACACACTTTTTCCCAGTGGCTCTAGGTGAATGGAAAGGTTACAGGATAATAAAAGGAGGAGGAGGCGGTGGGGTTCTTACTGTCGGAGCAGTGTAATTTGGCGGCGTCGATCCAGGAGGACCAGGGTTTGCCCAGAAACGCCTCCGGACTGGGCACTTTGCGATCCAGTGTCGCCATTGCTCTTCCTTCTTGTTGCTTTTTCCCTGTTCCTTCGGCAGCAGCAGCCGAGAGACACGGGATTCGAGAACGCTCCGACGTCATCTTCGGAACGTTCCGACATTGAGTGTTCTGAAAGGGGGAGGGGGGGAGGAAGGGCGGGATGGGAGGAGGGCGGCGGAGGAGGAGGGGAGAGGGAGCGGAGGAGGGGCGGGCGCTCTGGCTCCCGGAGCCAGCTCGGTGGGGCTTGCGCGCCCGCGGCCGCCAGGGGCAGCAGAGAGGCGCCTGCAGTCCGCGCCCGCCCGCCCGCCGGGGGCCGCCCGCCTGCCGGGGAGGGGCCGCACTGACGGGCGAGCGCCGCGTGCCGGAGAGTGGAGGCTGCAGAGCGCCCGGCAGCCGGGATGCAGCGGCGCCGCCCGAGCCCGGGGTGCCAGGGGTCGGGGCACACGGGGAGAGGCCCGACGCGGGGCCGAAGGAAGGGTGGTCCTTCCCGCAGAGTTGCCGCTGGAGGACCGAAAGTTTTTGCAGGCAACCCTTGCTTCCAGCTTGTCCCTCTCTCCCCGGGTCCCTGTCGCCCACCGCGAGGCGCCGCCGCGGTAGACCCGACGGCTTGGCGGGGAGGAGGCGTGAGGGGTTGCGACCCCCACCACCACCCGAGCCAGGGAAGGGACCCTGGTGACCTCTCCTCCCAGCCTTCACCCCCGTCACCCCTTTCTTCTCTTTCCTGGAGGACTTTGGACCGTGGAGATTCTGCAGTTGTTGCTCTGGGAGCTGAAACCAGTGGGTAGATGTGGTTCTGAAATGCAGGTGAGTTTGGGGCGTGAGGAGTTACCTTCCCATCTCAGGCTGCGGGGCGTGCAAAACTCAAAACTCAGGACCCCGGTCCCCCGGGTTCCACGCGCGGTTCGTGTCTCCGGCTCTCAGAGAACCACTGCGTGGACTTTGCTCCAGGGTCAGCAGAGCGGGAGGGCGAATTCACGGCTCTTGGAAGACGATGCTAACGGGCCTAGCTCCTGAGCCATTTCCAGAGCTCCCTGCCGTGAGACGAGAGTGGCCCGGGTTTGCGCAGGCAACCTTTGGCCAGGAATCTGATTCCTGGGAGAATCCACTTCAGGCTTAACTGCTCTAACCAGCTAGAAAGGGAGCGCTAGATTTCCTCTTGATTTTGGACGTTGGGTGCTTTAGTTGAGATTTTCACCCTTTAAAGAAGGCTTTAAAATGTCTTCTTTTTAACAAAGCCTTTGTTTACTAGAATTATCTAAACTATATGGACACCGCCCTCACCCCACAATCGACATATTTTTTTCTCTCTCTCTTTTCCCAGCACCCTTTTAGCTCTCACCACTGCTGTTTCCCAAGTTGTCACAGCTGAAGCGCACTGATTTGAAGTTGCTTTGTACGGACTGAGTTCTGCCCTGGCTGAGCCATCTAATAATGTCTCTGAGCTTGGCACCCTGTATCTCTAAGCCAGTGTTAAGATGGGCGAGGAATGAGGAGCTGCCGATTTGCCTTTAGTTGTGATGTTTGTGTGAGTCGGCTTGTTTGTTTCAGACTCAGATAACTGCACTTGCCTTTGCTTTCTTTGGAAGGGCGCCTACATAGCTAAGGTGTCGCTTGGTGAACAATTCCCATTTTAAGAATTGGTGGAGTTAACAAATATTTATTACTTATTGACCTATTGTTATATGCTAGACCCTGGGCTTGACATTTCCTTCCTTCCTTCCTTCCTTCCTTCCTTCCTTCCTTCCTTCCTTCCTTCCTTCCTTCCATCCATCCATCCTAAGACAACCCATATTGCCTGTTATGGAACAGCTGCCTTCAGGAGGGAAAGATGAGTGAGACCTATCCTCACCCTCACAGAGATGCAGTCTGGTGGTCTCTGGAAGAAGGAAATTGTGAAACTTACCGACTCCTTGGGAAAACAGGACAGGTACACAGGGACTGGCCTGTGCAGTGGGTGGGGTGGTCTCTCAGAGCTGTGCCAGTTCATAGGAGGAACTGAAATCTAGTTGGGAGTGAACAGAAACTCCCAACTTCTCTGTGTGACAGAGAAGATGGGATCTGCTCTGCATCTTGGAAATTGCCAAAGATTAGTAATGGTAAAGTGAAGACTGGTCTTGCAGAGGGAGGGGGAATGATGGTATTAGCAGAGGCTTCAAGTTGAGTATAAACATGGTGTGTTTGGGTGTTGAGCATGGTTTGCCTGGGATGGAGAATTGTTACTGGGGTTTGGGGGTGATACATTTGGATACCCAGGCCTAGATCAAATTATGGAAGGCACCGAACGGCAGTCTAAAGAGTCTGGATTTTGTTTGACAATGGGGAGCTACTGAAGGGCTTTCTGTACCATAAAGATAAGTTAAAAGTGTGACTTAGAAAGATTGGAGTACAGAACCTGGTTAGAAAAGTAGTGCTGCAATATTCATGGTGTGAAGAGATGAAAGCCTGAACTATGGTGGTGCTATGCAGGTAGAGAAGAGGAGACAGATGTGAGACTCTGTGAAGAGAGCACCTGATTGGTGGGTTAGACTAGATTTAGGGGTGGGGAGAGAGAATGCGAGTGCTCTGAGGCATGAATAATTAGATGCTGGAACATTTTCCCTTTCCGTTCTGCTTCCCTATTTTCCCTCTATTTATTATCTATTTTGGTGTTTATTCCCATGTTGTGCATGCAAGGAAGGTGTGGGCAGCCGCTGATGTGGCCTCAAAAGTCTGTACCTCCTGGTGTTCATGCCCTTATGTAATCCTCTTTTCTTTAGTGTGGGCTAGACTTAGTCACTTGCTTATAACAAATAGAATATAGCAAAAGTGGTGGGATGTCATTTCTGAGGTTAGGGTACAGAATGGCTGTCGCTTCTGTTACTCTCACTCTCTCTTGCACGCCCTGGCTTGCTCTAAGGGAAGCCCACTTCCATGTTGTAAGCCCCCCTATGGAGAGGCCTGTGTGGCAGGTAACTGAGGGAGATCTCTGGTCATTAGCCAGTGGGGAACTGAGGCCCTCAGTACAACAGCCGGTGAGGAGCTTAATCCTGCTATTAGCCATGTGAGTGGGCCACTTGCTGAGAGTCAGTGACTTGAGTTTCCGGAATGCTGTCTCCTCTTCTGGGAGCCACTATAAACCACTCAAAAACATCAAAGGTGGCTTGTCATCAGAAGTCAGGGCACCTCAGTTATAGTGAAGCAAATCAATAGTTCCATATTTTAACATGAGCTTACTTTCCCAGCAGAGTCTCTCAAATGGAGGTTACTACACAGGACCTTGAAGAGGGTCTGACAGCCCAGATATTATTTCCTCCTATTGGGGATGATTTTACTCTACAGCATAGTAAATTGTGGGCTAGGATCTAAAAGTGATTTAGCATCTCTACAAAAAAAAAAAAGAAGACTTTATATGCATTGCCACGTTTAATTGGTAACAGAATACATCTACATTGTTATAGTTAGTTATGGAGTATAATTGTGGAGTTGCTTTACTCTAAGCCTTCCCCAGTCTCTCCATTGACTATAGATATAATAATACTGACTTGTTGAAACTATAACCCACCTATGACTGTGTTGGATAACATGACTGTCAATCAAATTGCATAACTGAGAGGCAGAGAATAAAGAAAGCATTGCTTATCAAACTACTAGACATTTACACTTGACTTTGGATGAAAATTGAGGTCAATTGGAAGTAATGTTCAGGTTTACATGCTGTATATGTATTATATACATATCAATACTCATATATCAACTATATATGGTGGTTAATTTTTTACAGAATTGAATTCCTTTTGGTAGTAAATAATTACAAATACTGTTAGAGGCAACAAGAATCTAATACATCCTTAATAAGGATAAAGTGACCTGTAAAACAGTAATTTAAAGCATATTAGTATAATGTCTATGTGATAAAACTATCTAGCAAAGGCAAAACACCCTCTTCCCCTCATGATTAATGTTTAGGGAGATAAAAGGGATGTAAATATTTTTATTGTTTTATTATCTTTCTTAGGAAAATGACAGTGTGGTTGGTTTAATTAAAAAGGAGAGTCTCCCGTAGACGAAATAAAGAAATCTGTTCTATGGAGATGACAATGGAAAATACCTATTTAATTTGAATAACACCTGGTTCTGTAGAAATGTGCATCTAATATGTATCCTGCATTCACTTAGTCTGATTCATGTGCTGTTTCACCACATTATTGAAAAGAAGAGAAGAGGGAATATTAGCTCTCTCATTTGAGGATATTAAACTCCTGCTGGGGTTGAGGCACCGTGTGAGCACCCTACTTCCTACCTAGTGTGTTGGGAGTTACCTGGAGGCAATGAGGAGAAAATGACATGTTCCATGAGAATGAGGTATCCCCGGAATTGTTTGATGTTCTTTGCCTTAATTGAATCCATCTATCCCATCTGCCACTCTTCTCTCTAAATTTATTTCCCTAACCCACTCTCCCTGAGAATTATAGTTTGGGGGAAATTTGTTACCTACGTTGTTACCTTTTATGAAAGCTCTCGGCATCTGGAGGGCAGGTGTGCCTTCTACTCTGCCTTGCTAGACAACTTTACCTGCCTCTTTCCTGCCCCTTGCAGGCTGCTGGATTAAAAACAGGACTGGATAAAAGGCCCCCAGTAGCAACAGAAGTGGGAACGAAAATAGAAATTCCAGGCTTTTACTTATTGGTTTCAATACAGATCCCTAGCCATGTGCCAGGCCTGGCTAACCATGGACTCTATTAATAAATATAACTACAAAAACATTTGCATTCTGACTGGGGCAGAACAGCCAGCACGGGAGTGTGTTATCTCGAGGGAAAGCTGGTCTTAAAACTCTTGACTGATTCACCTGTGACTTTGGTCAGTCGGTGCTCCCTGGAACTGCTCTGGTGCTGAAGGTTGAGGTCATCTCTGTTCCCCAGAATGTGGCAGATCCAGCCCCCTTCCTGACCACTATCCTTTTGCAAGGGTGAGACAGGAGAGATGATAACTTCTCTTTAGGATTCTTGTAGAAATCACTTTTGGCCCTTAACCTACATATAAAGAAAGTTAACATTAATGCACACATATTATTTTGAGCAAAGCCCATCCATATTTTCAAACCTACCATTTGCTATGGTGTGGGAGGCAGTACAGGGTGGAGGCCAGAGCATAGGCTTGAGATGGGCAGGTGTGAATTAGAATTGCCCTTTAGTCATTTGCTTGAGAACCTGCCTTGATCCATCTGAACCTCAGGCTCCTCATCTCTGAAATGGGTAGTAAAGCTCTTCTCTTGGGATTGTTGTGAGGATTGAGATTCTGAGTACTGAGCCCCAGGCATAGGGCTTGGCACACAGTGGACAGTGGTTCAATGTTCACTGTGATGATACTTCAGTTTCAGTGCATCATTTAGATAGCTGCCAGTCAGAGACAGGCTGACAGTCACCTAGGAGTAGCTCCTCTGGTTGCTTCTGAGACATCCTTCTGCTTAGAAAGGAAACTAAAGCGCTTCTCTCCTTTACATGAGCTGCTGGCCTGCATCAGTTATGTGGAGGCCTGTCCGAAACCTCTGCCCAAAACCTCCTCTTGACATATACATCATGGTAATACATAAATATACCTTTCTTCAGGAAAGGTCCTGAAAGACCATTTGCTATGCAGAGGAACTGCAAAATCCAGTTTGGTTGCAGACAAAACTGCCTTTGCATGATGAGGTAGATAGTTGTCTTAAAACTAAGCAGAGCATGATTTCTGCTTGTTATTGTTTTCTTTGAAAAATGTGTTTCTTACATAAAAGAAACTTGACAGTGAATTTTGAAAATCATATGATATGGTTTGGCTGTGTCCCCACCCAAATCTTAACTTGAATTGTATCTCCCAGAATTTCCACGTGTTGTGGGAGGGACCCAGAGGGAGGTAATTGAGTCATGGGGGCTGGTCTTTCCCATGCTGTTCTTGTGATAGTAAGTCAGTCTTACGAGATCTGATGGGTTTATCAGGGGTTTCTACTTTTGCTTCTTCCTCATTTGTCTCTTGCCACTGTCATGTAAGAAGTGCCTTTTGCCTCCCGCTATGATTCTGAGACCTCTCCAGCCATGTGGAACTGTAAGTCCAATTAAACCTCTTTTTTTTTTTTGGAGACGGAGTCTTGCTCTGTCACCCAGGCTGGAGTGCAACGGCATGATCTTGGCTCACTGCAACCTCCGCCTCCCAGGTTCAAGCAATTCTCCTGCCTCAGCCTCCCAAGTAGCTGGGATTACAGGCATCTGCCTCCACACCTGGGTAATTTTTCTATTTTTAGTAGAGATGGGGTTTCACCATGTTGGCCAGGCTGGTGACCTCAGGTGATCCATCCGCCTCAGCCTCCCAAAGTGCTAGTGTTACAGGCATGAGCCACCGTGCCCGGCCTAAGCCTCTTTTTGTTCCCAGTTTTGGGCATATCTTTATCAGCAGTGTGAAAACAAATGAATACATTATGAATAAGCATGTTCTCCTCATGAGAAAGAATAGTGAAACAATAGAGATAAGGGAGAAATAACCCCTTCAAATGTGGTCACTCCTGTATCCCCAGGTCTGAAGGCATTCTTCATACCATTTTCTAGACATTTACCTACTGTATATGTCTGTCTTTAAAGGTATAGATGATATTGCTGTGTGTATTGTCTTTTTTTTTCTTTTTAATGTGAATAGTATCACTTTACCGACATTTTTCTATAATTTTCTTTTTTCACATGTGCTGTTAAATGTCATTATATATCGAAATACCTCATTCTTTTAAACTGCTTCATGGTATTCCATAAAATGTTCAGGGTCTATTTATGTGTTATTTTTTATTTATTTATTTATTTTGAGACAGACTCTTGCTCTGTCGCTGAGGCTGGAGTGCAGTGGTGCAGTCTCGGCTCACTGCAACCTCCACCTCCTGAGTTCAAGTGATTCTCCTGCCTCAGCCTCCCAAGTAGTTAGGATTACAGGCACCCGCCACCATGCCCGGCTAATTTTTGTATTTTTACCAGAAGTGGGGTTTCACTATGTTGGCCAGGCTGGCCTTGAACTCCTGACCTCAAATGATCCACCCACCTCGGCCTCCCAAATATTTATCTGTTATCTTATTGATAGACATTTGGGTTTCTAGTTTTTATGAAAAATAGGTAGTCAACATCTTTATTTTTATATATGCTTCCTGGGCACGTGAGGAAGTATTACTACCCAGAAATAGAATTGCTGGGTATGTGCATTTTTAATTTTAATGGTTCTGCCAGACTGTCTTCTGAAGTAGCTGAGTAATTTATACTTCCACTAGCAGTACAGAGATGTGCCCATTTCCTTAATTAATGCTCAACATTTTCAAACCTTTTAAATTTTGCCAATGTTATGAGTAAAAAAAAAAAATTTGATTTGTATTTCCCTCATTTGTGGTGTGTTTTTTGAGCATTTTCCTCTCATGTTCATTGTATTTGTACTCTGTAAATTGCTGTTAGTATCCTTTGATGATTTGTCATTGGTATTTTTTAGATCTGCTTATTGATTTGTAGGAATTCTCTATGTATTCTCAATTTGGATCTTTTCTCTATTTGGAAATACTGTAATTTTCCAGCTTGTTGCTTTTCTTCTTTTGACTTTGTTTATGGCATCTTTTCCACACACACTTTTTCTCCCCTTTGGAAACAGTCAACATTTCAGGCTTTTCCTTGAGGCCTTTTGTTTTTTGTGTCTTGCTTAAGAAGACCTTCACTTCCTCAAAGTCATAAAATAGTTTCATATATTTTGTCTTTATGCTTTATAGGTTTTTGTTTTTATATTCAGATCTTGGAATCTTTTGGTTAATTATGTGAGGTAAAAAAATTAATTTTCAATCTTTTTTCAAACAGTTGCCATTTATCCTCAGAACCATATATTGAATAGTTTATCCTTTCTCTAGAGATCTTTCTTATACTTATTTTCCAAACACCTGGGTCTGTTTCTGAGCTCTTTTTCTGTTCGTTGTTTGAACTGTTTTTTTTTTCCTGCATCAATTAATTACTCTTCTTTAAATAATATGCTTTGTAGTCTAAAAAAAAAACTTTTTCATTATAGATTTAGTGAATTCTATCTCTAAAAAAGTTTTTTTTTTTTTTTTTTTTAATAATTCCTGGGAAGTGCGTTATACATGACATTGTTCAACATTTGCCATGTCCAGAAGATCATAGGAAACAGAACCTCACCTCATGCCCACAGGATGCTGTAAAGATGGGCCCGATGATGACAGCCAGCTCGGATCTTGGTGAAGCTTCCCGTGAGATGATTTTCCAAGACAAATATCTCAGACTTAGGGAAATGAATTATTGAGAGATATTGTCTTCTAAGTATCTAAAAAGGCCAACCTCTGTGAGTGGTAGTTGGGAATTTTCTTGAATGATGTGGATGCTCCCAGCTGTCCATCAGGCCAGAAGGGAGAAAGTAGAGCCATGGAAAGTGAAGGCTGGAAGAGAGGGAGAGAGCAGACCTGAGACAGGGCATGGAACCCCTGGGCTTCTCAGAGGGGAAGGGACTGAAGGTCTCTCTGGGTGGTGGGAGAGAAGCAGATGAACCCTGTGGGCTGGGAGCTGGCCCACGCAGCGTCTGGAAAGGGGACCTGTCTGGAATGACCAAGGTGTGACTCTGGAATCCTTCAAATCCAGTACCCCATTGTAAGGTTTTCTGTGTTGTCATTTCTTTTACTTTACCCAAGGTTTTGTTAAATAACCGAGCCTTCGATAGCTGTGCTATGGGAAACTAAATTATGAGTTTATATTTCTGTAGGAGTCACAACAGGAAGGCTGCAAGTATCCAGCTCATGCCAGCCCTGTGTGGTAACAGCACCATTATTCAAGAAAAGATGGCAGTGCTGGGACCCCGGCAGGCAGCCAAGTACCAAGTGAGCAGAGGGGGATGCCTGGGCCATGATGTCGTCCCTAACACTTGCCCCCAGCCCTACCTTTTAATACCCTGCAAAGGAGGAAATCCTGGAAGTGAGAGGCCAGAGTCTGGGTTTTATTTATATGACAGGAAGTAGAAGCTAGAACCTTTAAGGACATAGAACACCCATAGTAGAATTTAAAGTCCAGGTCTCCTTTGGTGGGAGGCCAGCTTGCTGTTTCCCAAGAATGATGCTACGGCCATGAATTTGAATTTCTGTGTAGGCCAGTGTTTCTCGACTGTGGGCGGTTTTGCCACCCCCTCCTCCCAGAGGACATTTGGCAATGTCTGGAGATGTTTTTGGTTGTCATGACTAGGGCGTGAAGGTGCTACTGACATCTAGCGGGTAGAAGCCAAGGATGCTGGTAAACTTCCTACAATGGAACGCACAGGACGGCCCCTATCTCAAAGGTTGATCACATCCAAAATGATAGTGATGAGATCGAGAGAAACCCTGATGTAGGCCAATTAATTTTAGTTTTTTTTTTTCTTTTTCATTTCTAGATAGTAAATGCCTAACTCTCATCAACTACCTTGCATTGTGGGCTTCTTCAATCAGAAATCTAGTAAGAGAGTGTGGTGGGGGCTGCGAGACCCATCATCACTACCAAAAAACCCAAAATCTTTTTACTTTCAATATATGAAGAACTAAATTATATAATTGGATGAATGATATTGTAGAGTCAGAGAATGTGAGCTCTCCATCTTATGGTTATAGTTATTATGTGATAATCAAGTAACGTGGTCTTCTTTTATTGTCTTTATCTTTCACAAACCATTGCTTTCCTACTCCAATAGGAAGCCTGATCAGTGCTAAGACACCGATACTAGATAGCTCTTATTATTGCCAATGTATGGATGATGAAACTGAGGCTCAGAGGGGAAGTAAAATAAAGCGTGGTTTCCCCCTACTGGTTTATTATATTCCAAAGTTATTAAACACCTGGCCAGTACTGCTGTGTAGGTTGTACACTGTACAATTGTGTCCCTTCTAAGGAGTCACTGTTCAAATCACAGACATCAGAGATTTATTATGATAATTTTTCTGGCAGATGGCAGTAAAGTAGCTTATTCTAACAAAATCGGGACTATAAAGACTATTTTCTAACAGATGGAAGTCGAGTTTTTGAAGCAGGTGAGCCTTTTCCTAAAGCTCACTCAGGTGCTAGATGGACTAGCAGAAGGAATGGTGTCATTGATGTCTCTTTGTATGTTTAACCAGTTCATCTGGGAATTTTAGTTTTTGCTTGAAAAGGAGTCACCCTGTCTTGCCAGCCACGTGTTGGTATTGCAGAGTGATGCCATTTGCAAGTAATACATTTGAGTTGGCAGATTTCCCAAGGTTTCTTTTGTGTATGAGAAACATAGTGTCTTGGGTCATGGAATAAATAAAAGAGCCTTGGTATCTAATTTTGGTTGTTCACACTGCAGTTAGGGCTTAAGTCATTGTAAGCTCATCTTGGAAGAAAGAGACATCGACATTTATATTAGTTTAATACATTTGGCAGCGGGGAGGTGCAAAGAATGTTATTTCAATTATAGATTGACCCATGATTGATTTAGCAACATGCGTTGCTTAGGTTGTGATCGATGCCAAGTAATGGCAGGTGCTGGACTCTTAGGAGGGTGGGCACAAATGTTGGGGAATTGATCAATGGATGAGCTCCATATTGGCCGTCTACAGGGAGAATCAAAATACAAGTAAAATATTATAAGATGGGAGTGACAGCATTGCAGGTGTTAACACAGCCTGTCCAAGCTTTTATCCTTTGTACCTATGCAGCCATTTTTTAACACGAGACACTATTCTTCAACAGATTTGTTCTCTTCTAAGTTTGTTCTGAATCTGTAGTGTGTGTCATTTCATGATGTTTTAAAGGGGAAAAGGCCTTGCTTCAGTTGAGAAGCCTTTTATTTTTCCACTTACGCAAATACCCTGGCATTTAGGGTATTTGGCTAATTAAAAAAATTACCTCTTATAATGCCTTGTTACTACCCCAGTTTGCGTTGGAGGTGGAGTATACAAAGGAATTACAACCCCCACTTTATAAGCGGGCTAAGAGGGGTTGACAGACTTACCTTGCCTGGCCGAGTGCCAAGTGCCACGTGGTATAGACTAAGAATAGTTATTTCTTACGAGGAGCTTATTTAGTTTGAGGGAGATTGTGTACAATCAATAATTAGGAAACAGGATAGCCTGTGAGAAGATGCTGATCTGATGTGCAGGTAATAAATGTCACAGGTGGCTGAGCAGCACGGATGACTGTGGTGGGCAGCAAAGGCTCAGGAGAGAGGAGAAACTTGAGCCCGGCTGTGAAAGGCAAGGAGGATATAAATAGCTGGTGGGCAGAGTGACCCAGGGCTGAAGGATGCGAATAGTGGCCATCTTAAGTAAGAGCCTCGGGTCACAGAGATAATAGTTCCCTGTATAAAGTCCTTAGTGGAAACCAGGTGAGTCTCAGGAAGTTTGGAATCATGAAGACTTTAAAAGAGTTGCACAATGTTTCCAAGATTAAAATCTGCAATGTGACATAGTATAGCTAATAATACAGTGTGTTCTTAGTCAAGTGGTATATTTCTTTTTTTTTTTTTTTTTTTGAGATGGAGTTTCACTCTTGTTGCCCAGGCTGGAGTGCAATGGCGCAATCTCGGCTCACCGCAACCTCCGCCTCCCGGGTTCAAGTGATTCTCCTGCCTCAGCCTCCCTAGTAGCTGGGATTACAGGCATGTGCCACCACGCCTGGCTAATTTTTTATTTTTAGTGAAGACGGGGTTTCTCCATTTTGGTCAGGCTGGTCTTGAACTCCCAACCTCAGGTGATCCGCCCACCTTGGCCTCCCAAAGTGCTGGAATTACAGCCTTGAGCCACCACGCCCGGTCTCAAGTGGTATATTTCTTTGAGAAATACTTTTTTTTCAAGAACAAATCTCTAAATTAGGGCTCTGTCAATCCAAACGAGCTAATTAGGTGAGAAAGATGAACTTTTCAAGATCCTTTAGCCATCTGGTTGGCATGTTTAAAAACTACACCCAATCGTACTGATAAAAGGGTAGTCTCTACATTTGTGGCTTACCCTTGAACACTCCAACACAGGGTCGTTTTTGGAGACAAAGTATTTAAAATTTTCATTCTAAGTAAGCTGACCAAACAGCTGAGTCTGCCTAGGGAGTCCTGGATTATGCTACTTGTCCCAGTAAAAGTATTAATAGCTTCCCCTTTCAGAATCAAAAGTGTCCTGGTTTAGATGATAAATTGTATGGCTACCCTAATTTTAAATGATGCACTTTAGTCTTTTTTGTTTACTCTGTGAGTTGTCAGTGGCCAAAAATGATGTTTCCAGCTTAAGAGTAGTTGCCCACATGTGCATCCTCTTTATGAAATAGTTGTATTTTTTCCCTTGCATAGAAAGCAATCATTGCAAAACATTTAGAAGGAAATGAAAGGCATAAATAAGAGTTAGAAGCCTATGAATAAGTGTTAATATTTTGATATATATGTAATGCCACACATTATTAATAATATATTTATATACCTTTAGATCCCCAATCTCCAAACCAAGCCACTTTATATATATTAAATATCTAGAACTATATGATAACATAGCCAATATAGATCAATATACTCACTTTTTAAATAATCACTTTTAAAGACTATAATATTCTAGTGATTCGTTCTTAAACTATAATATTTTTAACTAATCCCCAGTTTTGGCATTTAGGTTTTTCAAATATTTCTATATATTATTGACAGTGCTGCAATAAATGTTGTGTGTAGCTAAATCTTTTTGCACATCTACGATTATTTATTTTTCTTTTTTCTTTTTGAGATGGAGGCTTGTTCTGTTGCCCAGGCTCGCTGCAACCTCCGCCTCCTGAATTCAAGCTGTTCCACTGCCTCAGCCTCCCAAGTAGCTGGGACTACAAGTGCCCGCCACCATGTCTGGCTATTTTTTTTTTAATTTAATTTTTTGTGATTTTAGTAGAGACAGAGTTTCACCATGTTGGCCAGGCTAGTTTCGAACTTCTGACCTCAAGTGATCCACTTGCCTCAGCCTCCCAAAGTGCTGGGATTACAGGTTTGAGCCACCGCGCCCAGCCTATGATTATTTCTTTAGGATGGTTTTCTGTAAATGAAATTGCCAGGTCAAAGTGAATGCACATTTACAGTTTTGAAATTGCCAAACCTTGCCAGGGTGTGTGAGGATTCCCATTTCCTCATGGCCTCATAGGTGCTATACGGATGATTCTTTTTCGTCTTTCAGTCTGAGGAGAGAATTTCGCCTGCAGCTTATTTCAGTTGTATCTCTGCTTATTGATGATTTGTATTTCATTTTTTTGTAAATTGCCTACCTTTCTTGTAGAGTGTTCACCTTTCTCTTAATGAATTGTGAAAGCTCTTTATATTTTAAATAAAATACCCCTATACATTATAAATTGCGAGATTTTTTCCTGACTTGCTATTTGTCTTTTAACTTTATTTATGGTAGATTTATGTGTATACAGATATGGTAGATTGATGTGGGTTCAGAAGTCTTTACTTTTTATACAGTTATAGCTATCAGTCTCTTCCTTTACAGAGTTTTGTACTTTTTAAAAGGACCAGGTTTCCAACAAAATTAACCTGTGAAACTTTTACAGTCTTATCTGATGCTGTAAACCCCTTGATCTCCTTGTTTCCAGCTTTATAGTATGGGCATTGTAGATAGGTGAGATAATTTTTGTTTCCGTTTCCGTGGTTCATTATATCCTTCAGAAGGGGTTTAGCCACTTTGGAAATTAATTCACAGAGAAGTTACTGCAAGTAAGAACTAGTGATGAGCATTCTTTTCCTCAACCACAAAATAGAACCACACATGCCTCTATTTGTATAATAGAAGGCCATAATGGGAGTCAAAAGGGACTAGTTTGTTGAGAATCTTGCTGAATATATCATATTGTCCCATTGATGTGCTTTATAATTGCACTGATGTGTTTTCCAGAAAACTGTGGCACCAACCCAAGATTCTAATACTTAGTCAAGAAAATGCTACAGCCTGTTGTAGCTCCCCCAGAGCAAGCAGCTCTCCTTGGAATGGCGTCCCCAGGCTTCACGGCAGAGTTCTTACACCATGGTCAGGAGGGCGTGCCCCACAAGTACACATCCTGCTCTAGCTAGGACCATTGTGCCTGAGTTTGCATCTGTGCTGCATCCTTTGCTGATGTGCTGGCTTGAACCACATGTGAATCTCAAAAACCCCTTCTTTGTCTTTGAAGGCAGACTTGAACATCCCGCTTTGCCCTTGGCCCTTTACTGTGCCTGTTTGACCTTCTCAATGCTTACACCAGGGGTAGGGAGAGAAGAGAATCCCTCCTTCCTCTCCACCTTATAGTCTACTATAAGGTGGACTACCTTATAAGAGTCCACTTAGTTGTCCTCAGCCTCACCCCTACTTCCATCAGAGTCCCTTTTCTTGTGGACTGAGGGAGGGGAGGTCTTGAGCACCATTATAGCACCACTGTGATGCTGAGACAGGGCTTCACATTGGCCCTCAGCTTTCAGAGCCTTTCCCCCTGCACTCACAGTGGGGACCCTGGGATCTACCCCAGGTGCAATCTCAGGGTGCCAAACCCCATTATCTGATATCTCAAGAGAACTCCATCATGGTGGGGTGTCTTGGGGATGAAGACCAAGGAGCAAATGTTTGGTTTTGATAAGAAATTATAAAAGAGCAATAAATGTGCTAATTGTAGAATAACCTGCTCCAACAGCAGGGAACCAGAAGTCTGGGGTCCAGACCAGGGGCTTGAGAATAGTTTTTATTATGAAATGACCCTGTTAGGGGTTTGATTGGCCTCCTCCCAAGATGCTGTACTTTTATATGAAGTGCATCAGGGGTCCCTTCTGTTTGGGGAAGATAAACTCATTTCCTCCTGCCTATTCAGTGCCATTTGGTCTCCCTCTCCCATCCTCCTGTTCAGTAGCCAAAGAACTAATTTGGCTACAGTACAACCCTCTTCAGAGTGTTGGGGAGGAAAAGAAATCAAATATGAACAAAGCCCACACCCTCTGTAGTGGGCAAAGCTTGTTTGTAAATAATTTTAGTCTTATTGCTCATTCAGTAATTCTGTATCCCTCCCAATAGGTATTGGCAGCGTGTCAGATGGCCACCAGTTACGAAGAGCTTCCCCGTTTCTGAAACCCCTCAGCTTCTCAAGGGTCTGCGAACTGGAGAAACCAGTTATGCTAAAGGAGTCATAGACCCATTCTTTTCTCTTTTTGAGGGCTGGGGTGGGGAATGGTAGAGCGGAACAACATCTTCTATTCATCTACTCCTTCAAGAAGCATTTACGGAGCTCTCCTCTGTGGCAGGCCCTACCCGAGAGGTGGAAAAGAGAAATCTGGACACATGGTATGTCTCGGTTTTCCAAAGGCATTTCACGAAATCAGTAATAAACTCTGTTGGGCTGAATGGTGGCCCCTGAAGATATCAGGTCCTAATACTTGAAACCTATGAATGTTACCTTATATGGTAAAGGCTTTGTAGAGGTGATTAAGTTAAGGACCTTGAGTTGGAGAGATTATCCTGGATTAGCCAGTTAGGCCCTAAATGCCATTAAATGTATCCTTATATAAGAAGGAGGCAGAGAAATAATGACATGCGCAGAGGAGAAAGCGATGTAAAGATGGAGCAGGAAAGATTTAAAGATGCTTGCGATGGAGATTGGAGTGAGACAGCTACACACCGAGGAACACTGCAGCCAGGGGGAACTGGAAGAGGTGGAGAACAGATTCTCCCCACAGAGCTGCTGGAGGAGTGAGGTATTTTGGCCCGTTGATTTTGGCCCACTGAAACAGGTATGGGACTTCTGGCCTCCAGAACTATGAGAGAATAAATTTGTGTTTGTTGACTCCTCCAAACTTGAAGTAATTTGTTATACAATAGTCCCAGGACCATCCTTGCAGGTAAAATGGAGACATGGGTCTAGAAGACAGTGCAAGTAGGTGTCAGGGTATTTGACCAACTCTGTCTATTATTCAATCATGTGGGAAATACTTACTGAGTGACTGCGGTGCTCCAGGCATTAGAGCAATGGATAAGGCAGACAATATCCCCGCTGACATTGGGGTAGGGGGAAGGAGCAGGTAATAAACAGGTAAATGAAAAATGTGAACAAGATAACTTTAGTGATTGACAAGTGCCTTAAAGAAAACAAAACAGAGTAATGTGGAGTAGGGGACGGGGATCCTTTTAGCCTAGGTAGTAGGAAACCCTTTCTGGTGAGAAAGCCTTGGAGCTGAGTCCTGAAGATCGTGGAGGAGCTACCATCTGGAGAGAGAGCATTCCAAGTAGAGTGAGCGGCAGGTGCAGAGGCTCTGAGGTGGGAATAAGCGTCCTGTGTGTGAGAAGCAAACAGAAGGCCCAGACCCCTCTAAGTCAACAGGGAGGTCATTGCTCAGGGAGGGCTGCAGGATTCTGTCCTAGGCTCTGCCCTGTACAATTTTCATTTTTTATAATTAAATTGGAAGAAAACGCATCATAAATGTGCAGGCAATATAAAGCTGGTAGGATGTGTATTGGGTTACAGTCAGGGGTTGAGTTTCAAAACACCTTGACAGGCACGAACAAAATGATGAACTTCAACAGGGACAAATTGTGAAATCCTGACTTGGGTCTAAGAAAAAGTATTTGCCTAAGTCAAGAATGGGAACCCGACTTGAGTGCAGTACTGGTGTGAAGTCCCTGAAGCTGAGTGTCAGCACATAGCTTGATGTGACTGCCATAAAAAAGTCAAGCACTTTTACAACTTTTTAAAACTATGGAGTACAGCTCCAGGGAGGAGGTAGCCAGGAGTCTGTTTGTGGAGGACTGAGTGGGTATCACATTTTATGGGGTCATAGAAACAGCTCATTATTTGTTTATTCAATTAATGTTTAATGAGCACATATTATGTGCCTGGCACTGACTAGGCTTTGGGGTAAATAACAGTGAATAGGATAGAAACATTTGATGACTTCATAGAACTTACTAATTCTAGGGAGAAGATAGACATGGCAGACTTAATTATGCACCTATCTTTTTCACTGTATTAGATTTGTTCAGATTATAAAATTATAGTAATAAAATAGCAATATCAAATATTACTGAAATATATAACAATAGGAAAAAATATGCCCTGTCAACTCATCCTCCCTCCCCAGACATAGCCACTGTCAACCAGTTTGTGCATATTTTTGCAACTTTTAAAAATATACATGCAATGTATTTTTAAAGCATACAAGGGGAATCATACACTTCTGAATTTTGTTTTTTAGCTTCATATATCTGGGATATCCTCTCACATAAACACAAGGAAATCTACCTCATTCTTTTTAATGTCTGAATAACATTTCATGCTATGGATGTATTATAGTTTATTTGACTAGTATCTTGTTGATAGATATGTGTACTGTTTCCATTTTCACTATTATAAGGATTTGCAAACAATTGTGCTACATACCTTTTTATATAGCCTATGGTCATATTTCTAAAGGACGAATTCATAGAAGTGGGAATACTGGCTGGGCGTAGTGGCTCACGCTGGCTCACTGTGACATCTGTAATCCCAGCACTTTGGGAGGGCGAGATGGGCGGATCACCTGAGATCAGGAGTTTGAGACCAGCCTAGCCAACATGGCAAAACCCTGTCCCTACTAAAAATATAAAAATTAGCTGGGTATGGTTGCGTGTACCTGTAATCCCAGCTACTCAGGAGGCAGAGGCAGGAGAATTGCTTGGACCCATGAGGTGGAGGTTGCTGTGAGCCGAGATCAAGCCACTGCCACTGCACTCCAACCTGGGCCACAGAGCGAGACTCTGTCTTGCAAAAAAAGAAAAAAAAAAAAAAAAAAAGTGGAAATACTGTGTCAAAAGGTATGGAAAATTTAAATGATAGATACCATGTTTCTTACCAGTCAGGATGTACCTCAATGAGAGTGCAAATGAGACCACGTTTTCTTGCAGTCTCAACATTCCAGGCAGTGTAGACAGTGCAAAAGGTCCTGTGGTAGAGGGAACCTGGTGTATCAGCAGGACTGAAGATCCCGTGGGGGCAGAGAGCAGAGAGCCAGGTGGGGAATGAAGAGGGAGGCATGGGCCAGACCTTGTAGGGCCTTGTGATTCATCTTGAGGGTTTTGGTCCTTATCCCAAGAGAAAGGAGAAGCCAAAGGGAATTTCATGCAATCTGACATGATGAGATAGGCATTTTGAACAGGTGCCTCTGGCTGCCGTTATGGGGAATGGACTGGGAAGATGGAAAAGTAGATGTGAAGAGCACCTGGGGTAGCTGTTTTAGGAGTCCAGGTGAGAGATAATGGTAGCCTGGACTCGGGTGGAGGTGGCCATGGAGAGGAGTGGTTATATTTAACAGTTTTTTAGGCCATAGAACTGATGGAAGCTGATGCCTGAGTGGGCTTAGGTGGGGACTGAGGAAGAAGGCAGTGTCCTGGAAGAAAGATGGAATGGGAGTTATCATTGGAATGATGAGATGTCAAAGGAGCCAGTGATGATTGGCCAAAAACATGAAGATCCAGAGGAGACACCTGTTTTAGAGAGCAGCCTTTGCACCCTTGTCTCTCAGGCCCACAGCTCCATCAAAGGCAGGCTGACTATGGGATTCTGCCACCATGGCCACAGTCGATTGGAGTGGGAAAGTACCTGAGCCATGGCCATAACGTGGTCTGGGGTAAAAGCCTGCCCACGAAGGCGACAGTGCCAAATGCAGCTGAGGAGATGTCCTTCATGGAGTTGGAAGGAGAACCCAAGTGAGTGACAATGTTTGGAGGTGGGGAGTCAGAAGAAAGTCCACACAAGGAGAGGGCAGGAAATGGAAGTCATAAGTTAAAGTCACAAGGAAAGAAGGAGAGAAGAGAGAAGCAGGTGCAGGAGAAGGGGCTGAAGACCCACAGAGCGCTAGAGAGGGATGGATGACCTCTGTCCCCAGTATGACTGAGTGCTTAAGAGCCAGGCTTTCAAGCTGAGCGGATCTGAGTTTGATTTCCCACCTCTTGTGCTAACTAGCTCAGTGACCTTGAACAAGCCACCCAACTTCTCTAAGACTGTTCTGTTCATAGACATTAAAGTATTTATTTCTTGGAGTTGTTGTGAGCTTTAAAGAGATATGCATGAATACCAAAGAAGATATTTACAACACAAAACCACTAGAGAATTGGTCTCCAGACTTTTTGAAAAAAACAGGTCTTTTACAAATCAGTAAGAAAAAGGCAGGCAGCCCAGTAGATAAACAGGCAAAATACTTAAACAGACACTTAACAAAAGAGGATAGTAAACTGGTCAAAACAATGAAAAGATGATAGACATCATTAATAAAGAGAAACACAGTGAGATTCCTTATGCAACATTGTGGACGAATCCTTGAACACCACGTTGAGCAAAAGAAGCAAGATAGAGATGAATGCATGAAGTATGATTCAATGTATTTAAAGTTTAAAAGACTGGACATTAAAACTCCAATTAAATATTTCATACTCTCATCAGAGGGGCATATATGAAAAACTGGATGATACCAACTGTTGGTGAGGATACGGTACAACAGGATATCTATATGCTGCTGATGGAATGTAGGTTAGTATATCCATTTTGGAAAACACACTGACATTATGGAATAAAACTAAAAACATGCACAGTACACAACCCAGTAATTTTGTTCTTGGGTGTGTGTATATAAGAGGACCTTTTCACATATACCATGTATACATATACATATATTATATGTATGTGTATAGACATATACACACATACAAGCATGTTCATAATTTTATTGCTATGATGGCCTCAGAAACAATGCAAATATCCATCAACTGTAGAATAAGTAAATAGATTGTGATATATTCACATAATGGAGTACTATACAGCACTGAGAGGGAATGAACTATGCTATAGAGAAGAATATGAATGAATCTTATAAACACGATGTTGAATAAAAGAAATAATATGTATGATTTTACTTTAGAATTCAAAAATAAGCAAAACTGTATATAATATAGTTATATATTGATATTATATAGCACAGACTGTTGAGGAAACTATTTTAAAGAAGTAAGGAAACAATGATCACAAACATCAGAGTAGTGGTTACATCTAGGAAGGGAGGGGCCCTGGGGCCTGAAGGGAGTGCTCAGAGCGAGACGACTGTGCAGTGCTTGAGCATTTTCTGTTTCTTAACAGAGCAGGTAGTTACACAAGTGTTTGCTTTGTGATTGTTCATTATACTGTACATTTGTTTTGAACACTCTAAGAGTATTTTATTCCACAATTTAAACAGGTTTTAAAAAAAAAAAAAGATAGCTAACACTTGTAAAATGCTTGGCATGGTGCCTGGCCCATATTAAGAGCTCAACAGATGGCAATTTTATTTACTGGTATAACCCAGTTGTTAGAGCCGCATTGTATCCTAAGCAACCTTCCAGCTCCTGAACCAGCTCTCGTCTCCATGTGGTCTGGCTTTGAGGTTGAGATTCCAGATCCCTCTGTTTCTCAGGGTGGCCCCAAATAAACCCTATTACTTAAGGCAGTGCTTTTCAATGGATATGTGATGGTTTATTTTATTGCCTTAAATGCTTCCCAAGTGAGCTGCAATGGGTAAGACTTTTTTGGGGGAGCATTTCTGTTGTTATGCAGTTCTAGGAAGCTAGATTGCTAATTGAGAACCGCATGATGTGGAATAGAGTCAGAGTCTAGCCTGCTGTAGGTCAGAGTTCAGGGAGCAGAGGTGGAACCTGATGGCATTCTAGTGCCAAAGCAAAAGGACCTTCTGGGTTTCAAAGACAGAGGCTATTAGGGAAGTAAAGATCCACTCAAATAGCAGTGATGTGGATGGGGACCAGGGGAATCCCAGGATAAATGTGGATACCATTTCAAGCCTTCAAATGTGTAACCCCAAATTCTAGCATTCCACAGAAAGGGTGACAATCACTGATTTAAGGTAATCTGAAAATGTCTATTCCTTGCAAGCCTAATAAAGAAGTTGCCATTTCGTAGTTATCAGAAGGGTTGTTGTATTCAATAGCTAATGATAATACTAGCTAATAATTATTGGGTGATCGACAGAAGCCAGGCACTGTGCTAATATTTCATTCTCACCTCAACCCTAGGAGGTAGGTACTGTTATCTCCCTTTCAGTAGATACAGCTGATGCACAGGAGAGTTCACTAACTTGAAGGTCACATAGCTGGTAAATGCTAGAATGAGGAAGAAGGATCATTCTTAGTCTCTAGTTCTAGAAGCAAGGGTGTGGCCCAGGGTTTAGGAGTTAGATGGAAGGACTGTTTGCTAACACTAAGCAAAAACATCCCAACAGGCCAATCCAACACTGGAATGGGGAGTTTTAGAAAACAGCAAATTCTCTCTAAGCAGCATGACTATCAGATATGTTTTAGAAGAGATTTTTGCATTGGGTAGCAGGTTGGACTAAATACCTTTCAAGGTCCTTCAAAGAACCCAAGATCAAGAGTTTAGATCTTGGTAGAGCTTCAGATTGGGAGCTGGACTGTATGCATTTTTTTTTTTTTTTTTTAATTTGAACTTCCAAACGCCAATGCATTCCCTGATGCATAAACTATTTATATACACTTTTTATTTTGATGCTCACGAACTTCTCACAACTCTTGAGGCATAGTAAAATTGTTTTCCCTATGTGGTTTTTTTTTTTCAAGTCTTTTAGCTGACAGTAGTTGTGTAGCATCTTTCGGACCAGCAAGGAAATGCCTTTCTAATCTCTAGAAGAGAAATTGTTTGCATAAGGTGTTCTCCCACATTTATGTCTTTAATTTCAGACGGGAGGCACTGATCTACTGATCTTTTCTTTATTTTTTTTTTTTTTTTTTTGAGACAGTCTCGCTCTGTCGCCCAGGCTGGAGCGCAGTGGCCGGATCTCAGCTCACTGCAAGCTCCGCCTCTCCGGTTAACGTCATTCTCCTGCCTCAGCCTCCGGAGTAGCTGGGACTACAGGCGCCCGCCACCTCGCCCGGCTAGTTTTTTGTATTTTTAGTAGAGACGGGGTTTCACTATGTTAGCCAGGATGGTCTCGATCTCCTGACCTCGTGATCCGCCTGTCTCGGCCTCCCAAAGTGCTGGGATTACAGGCTTGAGCCACCGCGCCCGGCCTGATCTTTTCATAAGGACTTTCCTGCCACACCTCCCACAAATGGTGTGTGTCTTGTGAACTCTATAGGTGTGGCATTGATAATGGTGTTTGATAGTGTTTGGGCTGTTTAGAATCTGCCCTTTATACTGAAATGATATATCTAGCTTTGTTTCCAGGATTACAGAAACTTCTTTGGTCTATTTCCATGACTGCATTCAGTGGAGACACATTACTTTCTGCTTTTCAGAGCCTCTGAGACCACCTTCCAGGACAATGGAGGCATAAGGTGGCATTTCTAGTTGAAGTTGGCGCTAACTGAGCCTTTGCCATTACTTGGCAAAATTAATTTGGTTGTGGTTGATTATTTGACCCTGGGGTAGCACTTTTCCATGGGCAGAATATTAGAGCTGAGTTGCATATAGTTGTTTTTAAGGTCTTTGGATAATAATCATTTTAACCAAATGTGTAGAGGCTTTGGAATCGCCATATGTGTGACTTAAGTTATCATTTCACATACAAGTAGTTCATTAAATATATTAATTGAGTTTATTGAACATATGCTTTTAAAAATAGACTTTATATTTTAGAGCAGATTTAGGTTCACAGCAAAATTAAGCAGATAGTACAGAGATTTCTCATATACCCACCCACTTGCCTAGCCTCCCAGCTAACAATATCCCCCACCAGAGGTGGTACATTTGTTAGAGGTGATGAAGCAACACTGACACCTCATTATCCCCCAAAGTCCACCATTTATATTAGGGTTCACTCTTGGTGGTGTATATCCAGTGGGTTTGGACACATTTATAATGACATGTATCCACCATTATAGTATCATACAGAGTAGTTTACTGCCCTGCAAATAGTCTGTGTTCCACCTAGGCATTCCTCCCACCCTTCTAATCCCTGGCAACCTTTTGTTGTGTTTTGTTTTACCTTCTGGCGGTTTTTTCTTTTCCAAAATGTTGCAAAGTTGAAATTAACAGTATGTAGTCTTTTCCAATTGGCTTTTTCACTTAGCAATACACACTTAAGTCTCCTCCGTGTCTTTCTGTATCTTGACAGCTCATTTCTTTTTAGAGCTGAATAATATTCCATTGTCTGGATGTACAGCAATTTACTTATCTGTTCACCTACTGAAGGACATCTTGGTTGCTTCCAAGTTTTGGCAGTTATGATTAAAGCTGCTATAAACATCCACGTGCAGGTTTTTGTATGGACAGAAGTTTCAACTCTTTTGGGTAAACCAAGGAGCATGCTTGCTGGATCATATGGTAAGAATCTATTTATTTTTGTGACAGATAGCCAATCTGTCTTCCAAAGTGACAGTGCCATTTTGCATCTGTACAGCAATCATTGAGAGTTCCTGTTGCTCCACATCCTTGCCAGCATTTGCCATTGTTGGTGTTTCGGATTTTGACCATTCTAATAGGTGAGTAGGGGTATCTCATTGTTTTAATTTGCGTTTCCCTAATGTCATGTGCTATGGAGCATTTTTATATGCTTTTTTGCTAGCTATATATCTTTATATATTTTTTTTATTTCAATAGTTTTTGGGGTTCAATTGGTTTTTGGTTAAATGGATGAATTGTATAGTGGTGAAATCTGAGATTTTAGTGTACCTGTCACCCAAGTAGTGTACCCAGTATGTAGTTTTTCATTGCTCTCCCGCCTCCCCCTTACCTCCTTCTGAGTCTCCAGAGTTCATTACACCACTGTGTATACATTTGCATAGCCATAGCTTAGCCCCTAATTATAAGTGAGAACATATGGTATTTGGCTTTCCATTTCTGCGTTACTTCACTTAGAATAAATGGCCTCCAGCTCTATCCAAGTTGCTGCAAAAGACATTATTCTTTTTTATGGCTGAGTAGTGCTCCATGGGGTGCACCTGTAGATAGCCTTTCCTGAACACTTCAGCGGGGCTGCCTCTCCACAGGCAGCATGCCCTCCAGGTTCAGGCTTGCACGAGGGGTAGAGTCACAATCCATCTCAACATGGAACATCAGCCTTCCTGCAGATGAAAAGAGGTGTCCGTCTGATCTGAATAGCTGGGACACTGGGTCAGGAGTGTGACTAGGAGGTGGATCACTTTCAGAGGAGCTGAGGTGTCCCTCCCTTCCTTCTGAGAAGACCTCAGTGCATTTCACTGAGAGCTCCCTCAGCTGCCTCTGTTAGGGCTGGGACCTCTACCCACAACTGGGTATTGCATTTACCCACTTGCTTTAGCCACAGTTTTTTTTTTTTTTTTTTTTTTTTTTTTTTTTGAGACAGGGCCTCACTTTGTCACCCAGGCTGGAGTGCAGTGGTGCAGTCTCAGCTCACTGCAACCTCTGCCTCCCAAGTAGCTGGGATTACAGGTCTGCACCACCATGCCTGGCTAATTTTTGTACTTTTGGTAGAGACAGCGTTTCACCATGTTGCCTAGGTTGGTCTCGAACTTCTGAGCTCAAGCAATCTGCCTGCCTCAGCCTCCCAAAGTGCTGGGATTACAGGCGTGAGCCATTGTGCCCGGCCACCACAATCGGTTTTTACCTATGGACACCTCCCCTTCTGGCTGGAAGCTCAACCTGTTCAACCCAGTAAATAAAGTGCTAGGGAAAAAATTAAAAAGTGCATACCACTGGAGAACAAGATAAGCTTTGAGAGACCTCTGCCATTCTAACCCCACAGGAAACAGTGGGCACATTGCTGCTACAACCAGCAGCTGAGAAAGAAAGCCACCATACAAAGACTCTCTATCACCAAGGAACTCACACAGAGTCTTCACCCCTGAAAGCACCAGGAGCCGAATTAGGCGACAATAAGCTGTCTTTTTTTAATGAGGTGTCTATTCAGATCTTTTGCCAGTTTTTCACTTGGGTTGTTCATATTCTTACTGTTGAGTTTTTAAGAGTTCTCTGTGTATGTTAGGTCACAGTTCTTCATTAGATGCCTTTTGTAAATATTTTCTCCCAGTCTGTAGCTTGTCTTCTCATTCTCCCGAATATACACTGTTCTGACAGTGCTCTGTTAGATGTTGTATGGGCATAGAAATTATATTTAGCACAGAATTTGTCCCTTTCAAGTTGCTCTCATTCTTATTGGCAAATACCTATTTCCTGGGTGCAGAAAGATCCCCATTGCTGTTTCCTATTGGCTACTTGTGAAGCTCTTAAGTGGATCGTGGGAGTAGTAAACACTCCAGATAATTTGTTTATTTGGGAAACTTGCTTGGAGATAGCGTTTTATGTCAGAATTCTATGACAAACTGTGCTTTGGTGACTTATGTATTCAGACTCTGACTTATCTGGGAAGACAAAATGTCATTAGCATTCTAAGAAATATTAATGACCGCTATTTATATACCCCATCCACACCACTTTCACTGGCATCTGGCATTGATGATTGTGAAGTATTGATGACTTATCCAAATAAGATGGAATATGGCAATTTGGTAAAGAGCAAACATTTTTATTTTATTTATCTGGGGTTAATTTTTTTGTACTTTGAAATATTCAAAAATACTTAGCAGAAGGGATCATTTCTTTTTTTTTTTTTTTTTTTTTTTTTTTTTTTTTGAGATGGAGTCTCACTCTGTCGCCCAGACTGGAGTGCAGCAGTGTGATCTCGGCTCACTGCAAGCTCCGCCTCCCAGGTTCACGCCATTCTCCTCTCTCAGCCTCCCGAGTAGCTGAGACTACAGGTGCCCGCCACCACACCCAGCTGATTTTTTGTATTTTTTAGTAGAGATGGGATTTCACTGTGTTAGCCAGGATGGTCTTGATCTCCTGATGTTGTGATCCGCCCGCCTCAGCCTCCCCAAGTGCTGGGATTACAGGCGTGAGCCACCACTCCAGGCCACAGAAGGGATCATTTCTAAATAGCATAGAATCACAGGGAGTACACTTCATGTGACTTCACATTTAGAGTCAACATTTGCTTATAATGAATTACGTATCAGTAAATGGACGTGACATGCTTCAACTTCAATAATATTAAACAAAACTCTTTCAGTGTGCTTATTCATAGATGAAAAACAGGCCCTGAAAACCCAGTGTGACTTGTGTGTCAAATATCTTCAGTTTTGATGCACTATATCAGTGCTAATCAATAAAGGCCAGGAATGATTTTTGAGTATAACGTCTAGCCTTAAATCTTAAATGAAAGTGGAATTCAACCATTTAGCCCAGCAGTAGAAGAACAAACACTAGTGAGACAGCATAATTTGTTAAGACGAACATGGGCCGGATCCAATATCTAATATGTGTGTCCTCGACAGTGTGTACCATCTCAAAGAGGAAGAAACAGTCAAGGTACCCAAATGAGCCATTCCTCAGAGAGAGCCAAAGAGCTCTGAGAGAGAGCAGGTGTGGGCAAGAAAGAGGGGACATTTGTGTCTTTGACCATGAACATATGCTGTGTCACCCAACTGCAGGTCCATTTGTTTGGTGAGACTGATACAAATGTTCTTCCAAACTGGCCAAGCTGCAAGGTTTCCAAAAGCAAAACTTAAGGCTGGACGCAGTGGCTCCCACCTGTAATCCCAGCACTTTGAGAGGCTAAAGTGGGAGGGGTTTGACACCAGCCTGGGCATTGTAGCGACACCCTATCTCTACAAAAAATGCAAAAAACAAAACAAAAAAACCCAAAACAAGCGAGGCACAGTGGCTCACACCTGTAATGCCAGCACTTTGGGAGACTGAGGCAGGTGGATCACTTGAGGTCAGGAGTTTAAGACCAGCCTGACCAACATGGTGAAACCTGTCTCTACTGAAAATACAAAAATTAGCCAGGCATGGTGGTGTGCACCTGTAATCCCAGTTACTTGGGAGGCTGAGGCATGAGAGTCACTTGAACCTGGTGGTGGAGGTTGCAGTGAGCTGAGATCATACCACTACACTCCAGCCTGGACGATAGAGCAAGACTCTGTCTAAAAAACAACCCAAAAAACAAACAAAAACCAAAACGAAAGCAGAGTTTAAAAAGCAGGACTTGCAGAACATTAGGACTAGGAGATAGCTGTGGCCAGGGTTCTGTGTAATGCAAAGATTGTGTCTGTAGGACCTCTGCAGGCATGGGTTTTACTGCTAGCTGTGTCTTTACTAGTTGTATCACCTTGGGCAACTTATGTAACCCCCCACGCCTCAGTTTCTTCATTTGTAAAATGGGAATAACAATTTCAGCCATTCAGTACTGTTGCCTAGATGAGTGATAATTTGTGTCAAATACCTGGCACATACTAGGGACTTAATGAATCTTAAGTACAGTAATGTCACTTAACAATGGAGATATGTTCTGAGAAATGTGTCATTAGGTGATTCCATCATTGAGCAAACATCATAGAGTGTACCTACACGAACCTAGGTGCCTACTACCCACCTAGGATACAAATCTGTATAGCATATTACTGTACTGAATACTGTAGCAACTGTAACATAATGTGAAATATTTATGTATCTAAACATGTAAACATAGAAATGGTACAGTAAAAATATGGTATTATAATCTTATAGGACCACTGTTGTCTACGTGGCCTATCACTGATTGAAACGTTACGTGGTGCATAATTGTAATTTTAAAAAATCATTCAGATCTTATGTATGCATTTGATGACTCCACTCTAAGGAAAGCCTAGATGTACTTAAATATACTTCTGTTTATACTGCTTTCATTAGAAATGAAATGCCATGTCAACTATGATGCTTTCAGTTGCAAGTAGCAAAACTGCCAACACAAACTAGTTTAAAAAGTAAAGTGAATCTATTGGTTCATGTAACTGGAAAGTCTCATGAAAATGTCAGCTTCGGGAGAAGCTTGACCCAGCAGTTTCATGACATATGGAAATACCTGGGTTTTTTGTTTCTGCTCTGCTACTGTGGTATCAGCTTTATTCCAAGTCTAGCTTCCTTTGTTGTTGCAAGATGGTTGTCAGCAGAAGTCTGGGTCCATCTGTTAGGATTAAGTTTACTCTGTGTGCTGTAGTAGTGGCTATGACAAGATAGAAGTGTATTTCTCCTCCATATAAAAGAAATCCAGAGATAGGCAGTCCAGGGATGGTATGTGGCTCCAATATGTCATGGACCCAAACATTTAACTTGATGCTCCACGTCCTAAGGTATGGCTCCTTTTCTCAAGGTCACCTCAAGGTCCAAAATGACTGCTAGAGTTCCAGCCATTACATCTGCATTCTAGGCAGGAGGAAGGGGCAGAAGAAAGCTTTGCCTCTTCTCTTTTAAAGAGACTCATTGGAAGTACCACATAATCCTTTGCTTACAGCTTATTGGCTGGCACACAGGGTAGTCGCCAGGGAGACTAGGGAATAAAGTCTTTTGTTACCCCTCCCATCCTCAGTTCTTTTTGCACTGTGCTAAACAATTCTAGGACTTTTAACAGAATTCTTCATAAAAGTCTTGAATTTTATTGTATTGTATTTATTGATTTTTGAGATGGAGTCTTACTCTGTCACCCAGGCTGGAGTGCAATGGTGCTTTCTTGGCCCATTGCAACCTCCGCCTCTCAGGTTCAAGTGACTGTCCTGCTTCAGCCTCCTGAGTAGCTGGGACTACACGTGCGCACTACCACGCCCAGCTAATTTTTCTGTTTTTTTCATAAAGACAGGTTTCATCATTTTGGCCATGGCTGGTCTTGAACTCCTGACCTCAGTGATCTGCCTGTCTCGGCCTCCCAAAGTGCTGGAATTACCAGTGTGAGCTACCATGCCTGGCCAAAAATCTTGGGTTTTAGATCCCTTCTTTATTTTTTTGGATCTTTTCTGAATCTTCTCCAATCTTTCCTGATTCACAAGGGGCACAGTCATAAGCCAGCAAATCCCTAAACCTCTATATACTTTAGTTTCCTCATCTATAAAAAGATAAACATCATTGTAGCTACCCCTTTTCCTCCAGAGATTTAATGGGATGCATGTATGCTCGATGCAGTGAACATTTAATGAAGGTTAAGTTATAAATGTAATACTTCGTGATTCTCAGGTCCTGTCTCCTATTTGTGTTTTTAATCTATCATGCTTGTTTCTTTACCTGAAACCTCCAGATCTCTTCTTGCTCAACCCCAGCTTCTGCTTCTGTAATTTGTTTTTCTCCCTTTAGAAATGCTTCTTAATAAACGCCTCTGAGTCTATTTCTGACTTCCTCTCGAATTTGCCAAGGTAGTTTTTTTCAGTGTCTGAAAACATGACAGTAAGATAAAATTATTCAGGAGGGCAAAGAGCAGAAAAACAGCTATAAAGAGTGGGCAGAGGGGAAGGGGAGTGTTGGCCTCTCCCTGGGAGCTCCAGGCTCCATGTGCACACACAGGCTCATCCCTGCTTCTGTCAACTTCTTGTTCCCAGGCTGTTACTTAGAAAAGGAAGAAGAATGTTTCCTATTTGTTCATGTGAATTCACTTAAGAAACATATCATCAGTGATTAGGCCTCAGAGCTAATTTGTCTACATGCAGCTTAGAGTTAAGCTTGGGAATTTATTTTATTTGAAATTTAAAGGATGAGGTTCTCTTTGTCTTAAGGAGCTGAGAAACACAGCTCAGCTGCATCTAAGATGGTTTGTACTCACTCTCTTCCTCCCTTCTTGCTTCAGCAAGGATGGAAAGGCTGGGATGATTCAGTTTCTCATGCAAAGAGCTACTCACGGAATTCCTGCCCTTTGCATATACTGGACAAGACCAACATTTCCCAGGGCGCTACTTGCAGTTGTGTTCATAACTGGTGGGGGAGGGTTGGGGATGATGGGGGCGCAGATAATAGCTAACATCAATTGATGGTCACTAGAAGCATTTTGCATGTATAATAACAGTAACAGCCAACACATAAAACGGTGCCTACTATGTGCCAGGCATAGTTTAAATTATTTTGTATACCTCAACCAATTTTATTCTTTCATACTCTTCTGAAGTAGTAATTACCATTACCTACATTTTACAGAAAGGTTAGATGTGGGCTCAGAAAGGTTAAATCACTTGCTTCGGGTTATATTCAGCTAGTGTCAGAGCCTGGATTCAAACTGTGATCATGTAGCTCTGTGCTCTTAACTGGTACCTTCAACCATCTTCCTAGGAGGGGGTTTTAGTATTAATATTCTTATAAAAAGGAGACTGAGGCAGGGAGAGAGGAAGGCGTCCTGAATTCCAGTGTAAGCAGGAGACTCCAGAGCCTGGGTCTTCTTTGCCACCTCCTCCAGGGACATGTGGAGACATCTGCACATCCAGCACTTCACGCAGGAAGTACCCTGAGGACCACATGGGATGACATAACTCATCTGGAGTAACTAGTGGCATGGTTCAGGGTGCAGAGCTGTGCTTGAGGTGCTCCCTAAACCCCAGCAGTCCTGATATTGCTTCTGGGGCCTGGAGGGGAGAAAGGGAGGCTGGTGTATATATATATAAATGTAATATATATTTTATATATGATACCCATAGGATACTTAATGCACATCACTTTTATTGTGATTTTGCCTAATACATTGGACCCTCAAACTATCAGACAAAAAACACTTCCAAAGTCTTCACCCCATAACCACCATCCCAGCAGAATTTTCCAGAAAGGCAAATACAGTATTGTGCTATTTCTGCGTGGTAGACATTGCATACTTATAATTCTGACACAGCAGGACTTTAAGCCATCCAGTCTTCTGGGCTCCTCTTCCTGTGTACCCAGATTAACGAGCAGAGTCCCATTCCTCTTCTGTGAGAGCCGAGTCCTCCTCAATATGTCCTGAGACTGTCTCTGAGAACTCAGTCTCCTGGTCCAAGATTGCTAGCATCCTGGCAGTGACTGCCCTTTCCCTGCCATGTCACCCTGCTATACAGGGCCCCAGTTTCTCTATCCTTTCTGCCTTAGGCTGCATTTGGCTGAATGCCGAGGAACTGGAGCACAGCATCATAGGGGCAATCGCAGAAGGCCTAATGTCCTGCCCTTTAGCCAAACCACTCACCACGTCCCCTTAAGGCCTTTCCTTGCCATTACCTTCTTGGGCTTTGCTCTTCTCCAGGGACAGCTGTCTACTCAACTAATGGCTTCCTGCAATCCCCAAATTCGGGTTACTTCCCACCAGAGCACAATACAGCTTGTTCTTCATTTTTGTTACTTCCTAGGCTATACCCAGAGCTTGCGTTTCTCACCTACAAGTCCCATCAAGGCTCATGGTATTATGTATTCCCTATAAGAGAATGTATGTCCTATTATGTGAAAGTGGCCACAGTCATGGCTTTAAATAGCATTCCCCCACTGCTACAATATGTGTATTGAAGCTTACAGAATAGTTGATAGTCAGGAATTAAGTCTAAAAAAGTAAGGACCAAATAACAATATAACAAAAATGACCCCAAACAAGAGATGCCCAAATAGTATGATCAAGCAAAGAATGGTGGTACCAAAAATAAGGGCAAGGAAGAGGAGATGGCTGATAGCAGGAATGGCCCCATGGGGCTCTCACGAGAGGGGTGAAGGTGGATTGAGTATGAGGGATGGAGGATGTGATGAGCGGGGAGAGAGTAGGAGGGTATCACAGGGAGGAGAAACCACTTAAGCAAAGGCAGGGAGGTGGCCTGGCACATGACCCACTGGCTTGGAGGAGTGAGTAGGAGTAATCCAGGCTGGTGGGGAACAGCAGGATCTTCACCAGGCCAGAAGGAGAAGCAGAAACCAGACAATGGAGACCCTGCCAATTGTCTTCTGGTAGCAATTCTGAAGTGAACAAGTTGATTGCGGTTCTCTGAGTGTAAGACACTCAACAATGTAAACTGCTAGGATGCAGCTCTGTAATTAAGACTATTTGCTTACAACATGTGTTTGTTTATTACAGAGAGCTGTGATCACTTGAGGGTGTCGTGTCAACCTCGTCTCATGCACCAGCTGAATTCAGTGACACTAACATCCTGGATCCTGCAGATGAGAGTATTATGACTGTACTACCAGGGAGGTTGCCCAGGGCTGGACACTGCTCTGCTCTGGAGGTGCTTGGTTTGCAGTGTGGGCGGAGTCAACCTGAGAGAGAAAGCCACAGAAACGCCTTGAGCTGGAGCCCCAGGCTAGTGTTGCTATGCCAGTGGTTCTTTTTTTTTTTTTTTTGAGATGGAGTTTCACTCTTGTTGCCCAGGCTGGAGTGCAATGGCGTGATCTCAGCTCACCACGACCTCTGCCTCCCAGGTTCAAGCGATTCTCCTGCCTCAGCCTCCCGAGTAGCTGGGATTACAGGCATGTGCCACCACGCCTGGCTAATTTTGTATTTTTAGTAGAGACAAGGTTTTACCATGTTGGCCAGGCTGGTCTCAAACTCCTGACCTCAGGTGATCCTCCCGCCTCCACCTCCTAAAGTGCTGGGATTACAGGTGTGAGCTACTGTGCCCGGCCAATACCAGTAGTTCTCAAACTTCAGCCTGTGTCTGAGTCACCTGGAGGGCTATGAAAACACAGAGTGCTGGGCCCCATCCCCAGAGTTTGTGCCTTCAGTAGGTCTGTGGTGGGGCCTAAGGATTTGCGTTTGTAACAAGTCCCCAAGTAATGTGGGTGCTGCTGGTTGGGAGATCACACTTTCAGAATCACAGATTCACTCTACAGTCCCATTGTTAGCTTATAAAACTCTTCTTCTCTAGTTCTTTCTGTAAAGGTGTGTCCTGAGGAACCTCAGATCTGAGAGAAGAGTGAATGGAAGTCAAATGTGGAAACCACTTAAATGTCCATCAACTGATGAATGAATAAACAAATTGTGTTATATCCATACAATGGAATATTATTCACCCAGAAAAAGGAATGAAGTTTTAATACACTGACAACTAGATGAAAATTGAAAACATTATGCTATCCATTCTGCTTCAGGTTGGAAAAAAGAAATATCCTCACCTAAAGAAGCCATCAACAAAAGGCCACATATTGTATGATTATATCATATGACCAGAATACGCAAATTCACAGAGACAGAAAGCAGATTAGTGGTTGCCAGGAACTGAGGGAAGCAGAAGAATGGGGAGTGACTAGTCACTGGGTTTTTCCCATTGTGATTAAAAAAAAGTTCTGGAACCAGTTGGTGGTGATAGTTGCACAACATTGTGAATGTACTTAGTACCACTGAATTGTACACTTTAAAATGGTCAGTTTTAGCTGGGCACGGTGGCTCACGCCTGTAATCCCAGCACTTTGGGAGGCTGAGGCAGGTGAATCACCTGAGGTCAGGAGTTCAAGACCAGCCTGACCAACATGGTGAAACCCCGTCTCTACTAAAAATACAAAAATTAGCTGGGCGTGGTGGCACATGCCTGCAGTCCCAGCTACTCAGGAGCTGAGGCAGGAGAATCACTTGAATCTGGAAGGCGGAGATTGCAATGAGCTGAGATTGTGCCACTGTACTCCAGCCTGGGTGACAGAGTGAGACTCTGTCTCAAAAAAAAGAAAAAAAAAAAGAAAAGTTAGTTTTATGTAATGCCTATTTTATCACAATCAAACAATTTTTAGAAGAGTGAATGGAGTGTTGTTTTAACTCCCATTATGGGACCAATTGAAAGGTTTATAGGATAGAGGTTGGAAATGCAAAGGGCCTAAACCAGTGGTTTTCAGCCCTGATTGAGCCAGCCTATCCTTGGAGAGTTTTATATCCTATCCTTGACCAATTAAATCAAAATCTCTGCAGGTAAGGCCCAGGCATCAAAAAAATTTTCAATACATCCCCGGATGAGTTTAACATACCATCAGGATTTCAAACAGTGGCCTGAAACTTCAAGGACCAAATGAGTTAATGACCTTGGTACAAACTGACTTGACCCATATCATGAACAATGTGTCTTCATCTTCTCCCATACTTGCTTGGGAAGGGATGTAGAGCAGAATGAGGAGGCTTTCAGAATCAGATCTGCCCAGGATTTGAAAACTGGCTCCGTTACCAACTAGCTGTGTGTCCTTGGGCAAACCACATAACCCTTCTGGGTATGTTTTCTCCTAAGTGAAGAACACCATTTCAGAGGGTTTTTGGAAGGCACACATGAGGCAGCCAATTTCCCAGCTTTACCAGTGTCAGACCCTGTTTAGTCATCATTCCATTCTTTCCATCTCATTCTAGGCCGGAAAGGAGAAATAGTCTTATTTGCATGAAAGTCCTAGTACTGCTGTATCTCGTACTGTAAGTTCAGTTTTCTCCCTTCACCTGAGGGTAAGTTGAAGAATAACTTCATAAGCCAGGGAGAGAGACGTTTGGATCAGGAGTTAGTGATAACAGGTGAGCCTAATAATAACCCTTTTTGCACTCATGTTCAGATGTTTTTTATGCACCAAGCTTTATAATGATGTAGATATACTCTAAGACAAAAACAGATAAAACTCACCTACAATTTTGAATCATAAATAAAATAGTTTGGATTTTTCTGTGTTTCTGGTGAGTCCTTATTCTTCGGTAATATAAGGAATATATTTTTATTCAACTACAATTAAAGCGTAGATATAATTTTATTTTATTTTATTTTATTTTATTTTTTTTGAGACGGAGTCTCGCTCTGTCGCCCAGGCTGGAGTGCAGTGGCGCGATCTCGGCTCACTGCAAGCTCCGCCTCCCGGGTTCACGCCATTCTCCTGCCTCAGCCTCCCGAGTAGCTGGGACTACAGGCGCCCACAACCGCACCCGGCTAATTGTTTGTATTTTTAGTAGAGACGGGGTTTCACCGTGGTCTCGATCTCCTGAACTTGTGATCCACCCGCCTCGGCCTCCCAAAGTGCTGGGATTACAGGCGTGAGCCACCGCGCCCGGCGTGGCATAATTTTATACTCTGCATTTTCTTTTCACTCACTATCTTCAGCATTTGTCATGTTTCTATAGTTCATTATTGACATTTTAATGACTAAAGAGTATTTCATTTCATTCATTGAATAGCCTTACTACAATTTATTTTGATATTCCTCTATTAAGCCTTTTGACTTCTTCTAAGTTTTCAATATTAGAAATTGTACATAATAAAAATATTTCTGCATATAACTTTTAATTTCCTTTGACTTCTTTTCTTTTCTTTTCTTTTTTTTTTTTTTTTTGAGACAGAGTCTTGCCCTGTCGCCCAGGCTGGAGTGCAATGCCACGATCTTGTCTCACTGCGACCTCCGCCTCCTGGGTTCAAATGATTCTCTTGCCTCAGCCTCCCGAGTAGCTGGGATTACAGGCACCTGCCACCACGCCCAGCTAATTTTTGTATTTTTAGTAAAGATGGATTTCACCATGTTGGTCAGGCTGGTCTCGAATTCCTGACCTCGTGATCCTCCCACCTCAGCCTCCCAAAGTACTGGGATTACAGACATGAGCCCCTGCTCCCGGCCTTGACTTATTTTCTTAAAATAAATTTCCTTTAAGTTACTGGATCAAGGGGTGTGAACATTTTAAGGTTCTTGAATGCAGTATCAAATTGCTTTGGTAAAGGATTGTACCAATTTACACTGCTACCAGCAGGATGTGGGTGTACATTTTCAACAATTTGACAGTACCGAATTTCATCATTTAAAAAAAGTTTACAAATTGTACATAATTTAATTTAATATAAACTAATAAATTACTGTGTCCAACTTTTGAGCATGCATAAAATTTTTTCCCCATTTCTTTTTTGGTGGCATCCCTACTATTTTGTAAACTGCTTGAGGGCAATGAATAATTCAGGGAATCCCTCCTCCCAGTAATTCTTCAGTTTTGATAATAGCAGTGGGTTTGGGGTTGTTTTGTTTTCAAGATAAACTAAATTACCCTTTATTTCACTGATGTTGGCAGCCCCAGAGGACTCTGTTTGCAGGAAAAAAATGTATGAAGATTTCCATAGGTGGGAAGTCGACCTCTCCCACACAACGAGAAGAGCAGCTAAATCATTGCTCTTTTCTCCCAGTCTCTCCCTGCACTCCCGTCTCGTTTCCTGTCTGCTCCTGAAGAGCCAGCTCAGTATGAATTAAGGAAAAGCTATTTGTAGTGTGCATGGGAGCAAAAAGAACCCAAATAGGCTCTTCCTAAGCTATTGAGCTTAGCTTTCACTCTTTCCAACAGGAAAAGGTTCGTGCATGCCCAGATGATACTACTTGTACTTTGGTACCCATTGATTGGGACAGTTTGTGCCGATGAAAAGCTGCTGTGAATTCAGTAATGTTTTTTAAATATGTATTTTAATTTCAGTGTCTACGTAAAATTCAAAAACAGCAATAAAAAATATGCTTGAGACCAATTTATCCGGCCACACCTATTTGGTGCATATTTGCATTCTTAGATTCCTTAAGTGTCCTCTGCACAAAGGTTAGGAAATTGTGCCCTGACAATAAATCAGTATCTTATTAGAACTAAGAGGTTAACCAGTTAAGAGGACTACAGAAGTCATTGTTAACTCATACTTTGTAGTATTTAATACAGTAACCTGCCTCTGCTAGAAGTAAGGACTCCTCAACTTTTAAAGATAGCTAATTTTAGAAGTCTGCTTCCTACCTGTTCACCTTTTTCTCATTGGTGACAGCAACAAACAATTAATGGCATTTCTTAAATGTCTTGCTGTCTGAAATAAGATCTTTTTCCAATTAAAAAGTAACAAAGGCTGCACCTCTCCTCTGTTTCCTTCTTTGGCTGTAACATCTTGACATTGCTCTCTCTGTCTCCTGTTTTATCTAAGACTGAGCTTGCGTGAAAACAAAATAAGTCATATGCTTCTATTGGGGGGGGATTATTTGTGACTTTGGTTTTAAAGAAAATTTATGCTGGTGGTTTGCAGAAAGTTGACATATATCCAAGTGTTCCCTTATCAGAGGGCAGCAGGGTCCCCATGGGTTCATATCGTTGCCTGGACAAGGAGTCTTTGTACCCTGGTCATGCCTGGGTTGTCGCAGGGATAGGGTAACTCACTTATTCACACTCTTTCTCCTTTCCTGTTTCCTTCAAAGACACCCTGGTCCTAGTTGACTTTACCTTACTGTTCAAAATTCAGCACAGCATATGTCAAATTGTACATTCTTAAACTCAAGGAAACAGAAAGGTTATAACCTGGTGGTTTCCAAGCCTGGTTTTTGATCAGTCTCTTGGTGAACTTTTAGAAAATCTATATTCTTTTTGCCCCCACAGCCATTCTGATTCATTAGGACTGCGTGTGGCCATGGAACTTGCATTTGGAAAAGCTCTCCTTATGTTTCTGATGATCAATCCAGTTTCAGAACACCAAGCTAACCAGACTCCCAGGGTAAGACCTCCTTGAATATCATCTCTGGCAGGTGGTTGTACAACCTCCACTGTAAAACCTCCAGCCATGGGGCACTCACCACTTTTTATGAGTGGCCTGAGTTGAGACATTCTTCCTTGTGATGAGTGGAAAGGCATTTCCACCACAAGAATTTCTACCTGTTGATTTCAATTATGCCTGTTGGAGCAATACCAAAAACAAAGTTATTTTCCTTCCCCATAATAACCTTTCAAATATTTCAACCTCTCAAGCAGTTATTGTTTCCTTCTCAGGATCTCTCTTCCCTTTTCCAGACCCTTAGTCCAGGTCCTTCTCTGATTATGGTTGGAGTGAGAGTGTTGATTATGTGCCAGGTGCTTTAGACATGTCTTTTAGATAAACTCTTGAGGGAAATTTATGGTGCCACTATCTTCCCAGTGTTTGGGATGAGAAGACCAAGGGCCGAAGAAATGATATGACCTGCCCCAGCTCCCACAGCTAAGTAGCTAAATAGAAATTTGAACACTCCATCTGACTCCAAATTCTACATCCTCAACTAACATGTTATGCTTCAGATTTTTTCTTTCTTTGTTTTTAAATGCAAAATAATAAATGCTAAATATGCATTAAGTCAAGGTATATAAAAGTAAAACCCTCCCTTTTAAAATTCTACTCTAGAGGCTGCCACTGCCAAATTTGCGAAGGCCCTCTGAAGCCCACCACCACAAGCTGGAGGTTATAGTCACAGCAGAGGGGAGTCTTCGCCTCCTTTGTTCTGGACAGCATCTGCAGTGACTGCTGCCTCCAACTGCACTGTGGGCTTGCAGCAGTGAGTAGGTTTCTTTTGACCTTGAAGCACCTAGACCCTGAGTTTTTTGTTTGTTTTAAATAAACTTGTTCAGATATCACTCATTTTGTATCCTTGCACATGTGTTTCTTGGTCTTAAAAGGACTTTATATCTATCTCCATTATTTTTCTTGTTAGTTGTGACCCATTATTTCAACTTATGTATATCTTTCAGTTCTTTCAGTTTGATCACCAATTAAATTATCTAGCTCAATGTCATTCTCAGATCTTAATACATGTGATGCCTCTCTTTGTCCAAATACTTGATAAGAGCTTTGTTAAAGGTAGGACCAACGAGAGTCTTTGAGCACTTATAGGGGAATTAATCAATTAATACTCCTGGGCTACAGTTATTCAACCAAATATGAACACACCTGATTGTATTATCATTCAGTCTTGTCTATAATGGCATGAAAATTGGTCAAATGCCTTTCTGTTCACAGCATTTTCCTGATTAATCCACTACGCTTATTCAAAAAGGGAAGTATTCAATTTTATTCTTGGCAAACCTATGTGAGTTCCTACATACCATCGCCTTTTCTTCTTAGGGTTCAGAAAATATCTCTTTTATAGTCTGTGCAAGAACTTTGCTGTGGATTGATATCAAACTTACATTTTGGCTGAGCTTTGAGTGACTCAGAAAGGGGCTGGGTTCAGGCTGGGATGTGTGGAGCCTGGAGTGGTGGCAAGGCAAAGGCCAGCAGGGATAGTGAATAGAGGCCTCAGTGATGAGGTGGGTGGGTTGGTTAAGTGCACAGGTGATTGGGCTGGCTAATTAGGGTAGGGAATTGACTAGCTGTCAGTGAGGTGAACTGAAGAAGCCACCCTATGAAGGTGTCAAGGGGCAGGGAAAGAACAAGAATGGAATCAGGGTAGATGTCTCTTCAGAGAGCAGCCAGCTGGGCAGAGAAAGGCTGGAGGCTGAAGCTTGATTAATATACACTATGGTAGAAACCACGAAAGCCCAAGGATCCAGGAGGTGAAGCTGATGTAAGTCAAGGGTGAGAAACGGTCTTGGGGAACTGAGGCCTCATCGGGTCTTCTGATGAGACAGCTGTATTCCCTGTCTCAGCAAATGATGCCAACTACCCAGTTGTCCAAACCAGAAACCTGGTGTCCTCCTAGAGTCCTGCTGCTCCCTCAGTCTCCCCATAGCCACTTGAATTATCAAGCCCTATCATTCCTACCTCTAATATTTATACCTCAAATAGTTCTCAATGCCCATTTCTCTATCACCCTTGCCACTGTCATCTCTCTCCCTGCCACCCCAATTTTTTATTGTGGTAAAATATAAATAATATATAATTTACCATCTTAAGAATTTTTTGTTGTTGTTGTTTGTTTTTTTGTTTTTTAGACAGGGTCTCACTCTGTCACCCAGGCTGGAGTGCATGGTGCTATCTCGGCTCATTGCAACCTTTGCCTCCCGGATTTAAGCAATTCTCCTGCCTCAGCTTCCTAAGTAGCTGGGATTACAGGCACGTGCCACAACGCTCAGCTAATTTTTGTATTTTTAGTAGCGATGGGGTTTCACCATGGTGGCCAGGCTGGTCTTGAACTCCTGACCTCAGGTGATCTGCCCGACTCACCCTCCCAAAGAATTTTTAAGTGTACAGTTCAGTGGAATTAAATACATTTACCATGTTGTGAAACCTCACCATCATCTGTCTCTGGAACACTTTCCATCTCATAAAACTGGAACTCTGTGCCCGTTAAACAATTATTGGCCAGTTTCCTCTTCCTCAGCCTCTGGCAACCAACACTCCACTATCTCTATGATTTTGACTAATTCTAAGTACTTCATATAAGTGCATTCATACAGTACTTTTCTTTTTGTGACTGGCTTATTTCACTTAACATGTCACTTAACGTATCTTGTAACGTGTTACTTAACATTTCACTTAACATGTTCATCCATGTTGTAGCATATGTCAGAATTTCCTTCCTTTTAAAGGCTAAATAATATTCTATTTTATGTATATATCATATTTTGTTTATCCAATTATTCATTGATGGATGCTTGGGTTACTTCCATTTTTTAGCTATTGTGAATAATGCTGCTATAAATGTGGACATACAAATAGCTCTTTGAAAAGTGGGATTAATGGATCATATAGCAATTCTACTTTTAACTTTTTGAGGAACCATAATACTGTTTCCACAGTAGCTGCACTATGTGACATTCCCACCAGCAGTGCACAAGGGTTTCAATTCTCCATATCGTCCTAACACTTGTTATTTTCTAATTTTTTGATACTAGCCATCCTAGCGGGTGTGAAGTGGTATCTCATTGTAGTTTTGATTTACATTTCCCTAATGATAAGTGATGTTGAGCATCTTTTCATGTGATTATTGGTTATTTGCCTATATTTTAGGAGAAATGTCTATTCAGTCCTTTGCCCATTTTTTAATTGGGTGGTTTTGTTGTTGAGTTTTAGGGCTTTATATATTCTGCATCTGAATCCCTCTTGAGATACAGGATTTGCAAATATTTTCTCACGTTCTGTGAGTTGCCATTTTACTCTTAATAGTGTCTTTCGATGCACAGAATTTTTAAATTTTCATGATGTCTAACATGTCTATTTAAAAATTTTTGTTGCCTATGTCTTTGGTGTCATATCCAAAAAAGTCATTGCCAAATCTATGTTGTAAAGCTTTGCTGCATGTTTTCTTTGAAGAGTTTTATCATTTTTAGCTCTTGTGTTTAAGTCTTTGATGCATTTTCAGTTAATTTTTGCATATGTTCTTAGTTAAGGATCCAACTTCATTATTTTGCATGTGGATATTCAGATTTTCTAGCACTACTTGTTTAAAAGACTGTCTTTTCCCCTATTGAATGGTCTTGCATTCTTGTCAAAAATAATTTGACTCTTGTCATCTCACTCTTGAATCACAAGTCCTCTAGCCTCCAGACATGGCTTCCCACTCAGTCTGTGTATTGTGGTTACAGCCCTTATTTTGAAATAAACTTGATCATATCTCTCTCGGGCTTAAAAAGTCTTCAGTGGTTTTCCTGGCACCTTCAGAATAAAATAAAGCCCTTCAGCATGGGATACCTGCCCCTTCCTAGGGATGCTCCCCTGCTTCATCTTGCATGCCTCAGACTCTGGTGGTCTGTCTACTGGTTGATCGTAATGCTCTTTTGTGCTATTGGACATGTTACTCCTGCTGCCAGAATATCTGACTCCCACCTAACTCCCATTCACCTAACTCCCATTCACCTACTTGCTGCTCTACTCAGTATGTCTCCTCTGTCTACCACAACCTGCTCCCCATTATGAGAAACGTGCCCTTTGAATGCCCTTGTCTTACTTCTTTCATAGAACATAATTGCTCTGTGTTGGAATGATAGATTTATCTGCTTTTCTCCTCTCTAGATTGTGAGATCCATGAGAGCCCAGAAAATATTTTAGGATCCCTAGTGCTTAGCACAGAGCTTGGCATATGGAGGTGAGCAAAAAGATTTATTGAATCCAGTTGTCCATCTACTCATCCATTCAATATGAATGAGAGAACAGCCCTTTTTTTTTAAGAGGGATGGCCTTTTCTTAAAAGACCTGTATCTTGAAGCATTATTTTCCCCTATTCAAGGCCCGGTTTATTAGGTCCTGATACTTAATGGTGGTAAAAGGGTATTATTATTGGAAGGTTGGGTATGTCAGAGGCACAATAGTAGTTCAGACAGTGAACTGAAGCTTTTTTGCCTGGAATTCACTGGCTTCTTTGATGAGGATAGGAAGTAGCCTGGGACTATTGCTGCGACATGACATCAATCTTGGTGGCTAAGAGGAAGGGGCTGTGAAGGAGGGGGTGGACTTGGGAGATGAAGAGTTCCTGTGGCTCCAGTCCACCAGAATGGATGACCTAGGCAACAAAAGTAAGACTGGGAAGTGTTTTTCATCTACTTAGAGTTTGGGATATATGGATGAATTGAGTGAAATGAGGATTTTGGTGAGTATCTCTACTAGGTTACTGACAGGGATGGGTTCTCCAGGGATTCAGCTGAATCTTATAGGTAGATCTGATCTGGTGAAAGATAAGGTATAAATTGGCCTGTCAACAGGACATTCGTACTGGTAGTTATTACTACCTTGATGGCTTTAAGAGATTTTGGGGGCTGGGAAGAAGTAGAGTAAATGTAGCCAAACAGATGGATGTATTAGGGAAAATATAGCTGTAAGGAGCAGTGAGAGCTTAGTGATGGTGGCAGTAGAGCATAAAGACAAATTGTCTTTAACTTTGGCTTTGCAAAAATTGGGGCATAAACTGGGGCTATATTACTGAAGCAATCCGATTAGGAGGATTCATAAAAATGAAATGCATTTCATATGCACATCTGGGCAGCTGTAGCCACTGTAGGTTTCTTGTAGGTCTGATAGAAAATGAGCTCTGTTGGTGAACACCTTAGCCAATATGATGAATAGTAGTGAAAGGCTGTACCTTGGGAGGCTCAGGATTATACCGGTGTACCTATCACTGAGAGTTACTAGGCATATGACAGACTGAATGAAGAGTTGACCTAGGGACACTCCTTGAATATGTCCCCTTTTTTTGATCAGCATATCCTTCTAATCTCCTAGGAGTTCCAGTTTACAAAATGTAATGGGGGGAATAAACTAAGAAGTAAGGCATGATTACCCTATCTGGGTATTAGGGGTACTTGGCCTCTGTGATTGACACAGAGGCCAAACCATGCTATAGTCTGTGCCTTTTCCTGCTGCTTTCTGCTGAGAGATGCAAAGGACGGCAAGGCTGAGTTGTAAATTCTTGTACATTCTTGTCCATTGATCCTGCTGCCTTGAGCAGGGCCAGGTCAAGCCAGTCCTATGGTCTAGAACATAAACCCTGTGGTTTTGGACACTCAGGGTGCTGTGTGTGTTGATGCTGAATGAGTAGGCTTGGTGCTTAGTTGAGCTTTCAGAACCCTGGAAATGCTTGAGTTTGCAGTGACTCATGCACAGTAGAATGGAATGCCTGATTCTGCATCCCTCTAGACAGGGTCAACAGGATCAAAACATGACCTTGATGGCCAAGCCAAGTTCTCTTTTTCCCAAAGGGTTTTCTGCCCTATTTAATATGGTAGCCAGTAGCCATATGTGACTATTTATATTAAATTTAAATTAATCAAAATTTAAAAATTAGTTACTTAGTCACACTAGCTACATTTTACATGCTCAGTAGCCACATAAAGCCAGTGGCTGCTGTATTGAACAGTGCTGATTATGGAACATTTCCATCACTGCAAAAGGTTCTCTTGGACAGCACTAATCCAGATCTCTTTGTAGGAGAAGAATTGGCACCTGGGGCCGCCTAATCTTCAAGGGGCACATTGCAGAGCATGGTGTTGACCCATCTGGATACCATGTTTGAAGTTGACATGGCCCAGAATTTGACTTCCACCAGTTAAAAATATACTTCGACAGTTTTGTATTTAACCTGTAAATCCAGAAGCATGACAGGGCCTTCTGGATGGAGCACTGTGAAATTAGCGTACACTTCAAACCCTCTTCCCTAAAAGATCATGCGCTACCGTGCTCTACATGGTAGACCTGTCTCGTAGTGTAGGCTTCAGCAGATACTCTTTGACAAATAATTGGTTCTGTGCTGCTGATAAGCCTAATAAGTGAAAGATGGTCTTTCTCTTAAAAAATTGAGATATATGATACCAGTCTCATAAACTCTAATTCACAAGCCCTGGCATTATGAGAGGCACTTAAAGCATGAATGGCATTAAGATTATCCTTTAATTTTGCAGTAGGCAAATGACCTCCCAAAGATATTCACTTCCTAATCCCCAGAATTTGGGAATACGTTACCTTACATGACAAAGGGGATTTTGCAGATGTGAGGAAGTGAAGGATTTTGAGACGGGGAGACTATCCTGGATAATCCCAGTGGGACCCATGTAATCACACAAGTCCTTAAAAGTGGAGAACTTTTCCCTGCTGTGGTCACAGAAAAAAATGCAACCAATGTAAGAAGGGTCAGAGAGATTCAACATTGTTGCCTTTGAAGGTAGAGGAAGTGACCACAAGCCGAAGAATGCAGACAGGCTCTAGAAGCTGGGAAAGAGAAGGAAACGTATTCTCTGCAGAGCTAACAAAATGAATATATCCCTGTCTACACCTTGATTTTAACCTGGTGAGACCTGTATTGGGCTTCTAACCTACAGAACTCTAAGATAATAACTATATGTTGTTGAACCTGCTAAGTTTGTGGGAGTTGTAACAATAGCATTAGGAAATTAATACACCTTTTATACAGTGGAGGATGACTAAATTATTTTGAAAAATACAACTGTCACAAGGATGAAATATTCATGATCACAAATTAGTGCATTCTTAACTGTGGATAATTATGTATGAAGCCAAATTGTAATAAAACTGTTATTTGCCAAACATAGAAACGTTGCTTTGTGACTAGGCTGAGTCCAGAAGGTTATTCTCTCTGCTTCTACCTGTTATGTATCTGGGCAAGTGTAAGGCCTTTGCAGGTGAATCCAGTAGAGAACATGCTAAGAATGAGCAGCAGTCATGCACGACTCTATCACTGAAAGCCTTCTAGCCATTTCATAGCTTCACTTCCCTGGTTTTATTTTTTCAGAGAGGACTGAAGGAGATGAATGGATAATAAACTATTGCTAAAAACTTGGTCTTGATGAACTCTTTGATGCAGGGCTATGGGGGGATGGTGATGGGTGGGTACCATGGGATCGATAGCCCTGCACCAGCTCAGAGGTATAATTGTGAGGCTGATGGAAATGCTCATCAGGGAGAAGGAAATCAGGACCACAGCTTCTGAGGACTGAACATGCTCTCAACTCTCAAATATAGAATCATTATTGGCCTTGGCATTCATGGTGTTAGCCTTGACTCAGGTGAGAATGCCTCAACCCTTCCTAAGTTCTCCGAGGCCCCTGAGTAGACTGTCACTAGGACCTGGGGACATGGAGCTCAGTTAATGGCCTCTTATTTTTACTATGCCATAGCACCCACCTGACTTCCGGAAGGCATTGCTTCACTTTCATAGACAGAAGATGTAACAGCTGCCACAAAGATCCCTGGAGCTCTGCCCAGCGATTCTCACTCCCAGCTGGGTAGCTGACCAATTTTCCCTGAGAAGACATGGTTTCCTCCAGCAGCAGCAGAAGGAGTCATGGGTTTTTCTGTTTCATGGCTCAAACTGTTGTGACTCAGAATTATACTAGGACAGGGCCCTGACTTATTCTTCTGGGCTGGGCTGAGTGAGGCCTGGCTGAGTGCACCTGGTTACACACGTAGGGGTAGAATCAAACACTGGAGGTACCCATAACGCTGGTTAGGAGGATAACTAGCTAGAATAAGGTTGGCAAGAACTGGGTGAGCAGGGATAGGAATTAAGACTGAGGACTGGGCTGAGGGTAGGTCAGGGGTTCTGGCAGCAACACAGCTGGAATGAATGGAGAAGCACACACACACCAAAAAAACCAGGCTAAGAAGAGCCTACATCAAGCTTGGCCAACCCACGGCCCGCGGGCTCCATGTGGCCCAGGATGGCTTTGAATGTGGCCCGGCACAAATTTGTAAACTTTCTTAAAACACTATGAGATTTTTTGGTGATTTTTTAAGCTCATAACTATTGTTAGTGTTCGTATGGTTTTTTTTGTTTGTTTGTTTTTTGTTTTTTTGAGATGGAGTCTCGCTCTGTCACCCAAGCTGGAGTGCAGTGGTGCAATCTTGGCTCACCACGACCTCCACCTCCCAGGTTCAAGTGATTCTTCTGCCCCCGCCCCCAGAGTAGCTGGGATTACACGTGCTCGCCACCATGCCCAGCTAATTTTTGTATTTTTAGTAGAGAGAGGATTTCACCATGTTGGCCAGGCTGGTCTCGAACTCCTGACCTTAAGTGATGTGCCCGCCTTGGCCTCCCAGAGCGCTGGGATTACAGGCATGAGCTGCTAGGCCCGGCAGTGTTAGTATATTGTATGTGTGGCCCAAGATAATTCTTCTTCCAGTGTGGACCAGGGAAGCCAAAAGATTGGACACCCATGGCCGAGATGGACATGAAGCCAGGTAAGTACATGGCAGGTAAGCTGAGCTCCAAATGGGAGGCAGTGGGATATCACAGTCAAGAGCATGGGTTTTTCATTCACTTACATAGATTTGAATTTAAATCCTGTCCTCCCAATTACTAGCAGTGTGATTTGGGGCAATTTACTTCTTCCCGCCCCAGTTAATTTATCTCTAAAATTGGGATAATAATATGTATCCTGCAGGTGATTGTAAGAATTAGAAATAAGGCATACAACATGCCTCACACATTGCTTCTCTGACTGGATTCACAAATGTACTCTTGGGAGTCCAAAAGTTCTCCACAAAAATTTTATCTTAAGTTCTTAACCTTTTTTACATGTATTTTAAAGAGCAGTTTTAGGTTAATATCATATTTGAGAAGACAATACAGAGAACTCTCTCTCGTGGTAGTTTATAATCTATCCCCATTGCTTCATCTGGATTATCATTCCCCACCATTGACATCCTGCAGCAAAGTGGTACATTTGTTACAATTGATGAGGCAGAATTGACACATCATTGTTACCCAAAGTTCATAGTTTACATTAGATTTACTCTTGATGTTGTAGTTATAATATCCCATGGGTTTTTAACAAATGTAGCATGACATGGATCTATCATTATTGAATCATACAGAATATAGGCATGTCTCAGAGATATCATGGCTTGATTCCAGACCACCACAATAAATCAAATATTGCAATAAGGTGAGTCATATGAATTTTTTATTCCCCAGTGCATATAAAAGTTACATTAAAACTATACTATGTTATATTAGGTGTGCAATGGCATTATGTCTAAAAAACAGCATACACACCTTAATGAACAAATAGTTTATTGTTTAAAGTGCTAATGATCGCCTAAGCCCTCAGCCAGTTGTCATCTTTTTGCTGGTCGATGTTGATGGCTGCTCACTGATCAGGGTGGTTGTTGCTGAAGGTGGTAGGTGGCTGTGGAAATTTCTTAAAATACAACAACAATGAAGTCTACCACATTGATTGACTCTTCTTTCATGAAAGAGTTTTCTGGAGTAGGCAGTGCTATTTAACAGCATCTTACCCACAGTAGAACTTCTTTCAAAATTGGAGTCAAACCTCCCAAACCCTGCCACTGTTTCATCAACTAAGTTTACATAATGTTCTAAATCCTTTGTTGTCATTTCAACAATGTTCACAGTATCTTTACCAGGAGTAGATAACATCTCAAGAGACCGCCTTCTTTGTTCATTCATAAGGAGCAACTCCTCATCTGTCAATTTCTATCATGAGATGGCAGCAATTCAGTCCCATCTTCAGGCTCCACTTCTAATTCTAGTTCCCTACCTATTTCTACCACATTTGCAGTTACTTCCTCCACTGAAGTCTTGAATCCCTCAAAATCATCCATAAGGGTTAGAATCAACTTCTTCCAAACTCCTGTTTGTGTTGATATTTTGACCTCCATGAATCATGAATGTTCTTAATTACGTCTAGAAGAATCATCTCCAGAAGGTGTTCAATTTACCTTGCCTAGATCCACCAGAGGAAGCACTGTCTATGACAGCTATAGCTTTATGAAATGTATTATATTTCTTAAATAGTAAAACTTGAAAGTTGAAATTATATTTTGATCCATGGGCTGCAGAATGAATGTTGTGTTAGCAAGTATGAAAACATCATTAAACTCCTTATACATCTCCATCAGAGCTCTTACATAACCAGTGCATTGTCAATGAATAGTAATATTTTGAAAGGAATCTTTTTTTTCTGAGCAGGTCTCAACAGTGGACTTAAAATATTCAGTAAAACCATGCTGTAAAAAGATGTGCTGCCATCTAGGCGTTGTTATTCCATTTATAGAGCACAAAGCAGATTTAGCCTAATTCTGAAGATCCCTAGGATTTCTTAAATAGTAAATAAACATTGGCATCAACTTAAAGTCACCAGCTGCCTTCACCCCTAACAAGAGAGTCAGTTTGTCCTTTGAAGTCTGAAGCCAGGTATTGACTTCTCCTTTCTAGCTATAGAAGTTCTAGGTGGCATCTAGATGACATCTTCTCCCAATAGAAAGCTGTTTTGTCTATGTTGAAATCTGTTGTTTAATGTAACCACCTTCATCAATGATCTTAGCTAGATCTTCTGGATCTTGCACTTTTATGTGCACGAAGATGTCTTTTATGTTAAGGAGATGACTTCTTTCCTTAAACCTCATGAACCCACTTCTGGTGGCTTTAAACTTTTCTTCTGCGGCTTCCTCACCTCTCTCAGTCTTCATCGTACTGAAGAGACATGCTCTGAATTAGGCTTTGGGCTTAAGAGAATGTCGTGGCTTGTTTGATCTTCTATTTAGACCACTAAAACTTTCTTCATGTCAACAACAAGGCTGTTTCACTTTCTTATGATTTGTGTGGTTACTGGAGTAGCACTTTTAATTTCCTTTAAGAACTTTTCTTTTGGCCGGGCGCGGTGGCTCACGCCTGTAATCCCAGCACTTTGGGAGGCCGAGGCGGGCGGATCACAAGTTCAGGAGATCGAGACCACGGTGAAACCCTGTCTCTACTAAAAATACAAAAAATTAGCCGGGCGCGGTTGTGGGCGCCTGTAGTCCCAGCTACTCGGGAGGCTGAGGCAGCAGAATGGCGTGAACCCGGGAGGCGGAGCTTGCAGTGAGCCGAGATCGCGCCACTGCACTCCAGCCTGGGCGACAGAGCGAGACTCCGTCTCAAAAAAAAAAAAAAAAAAAAAAAGAACTTTTCTTTTGCATTTACAACTTGGTTAACAGGAGCAAGAGGCCCTGCTTTTGGCCTGTTTCAGCTCTGGGCATGCCTTCCTCACTAAGCTTAGTAATTTCCAGCTTTTGATTGAAAGTGAGAGATGTGTGATTCTTCCTTCCACTTGAAAAGCTAGAGGCCATTATAGGGTGATTAATTGGCCTAATTTCAATGTTTTTGTGTCTCAGGGCATGGGGAGGCCTGAGGAGAAGGAAAGAGATGGGAAAATGGCTGGTTTCTGGACCAGGAAGCACAGACACACATTTATTGATTAGGTTTACCATCTTATATGGGTGCAGTTTGTGTCACCCCCAAACAATTACAATAGTGACATCAAAGACCACTGATCACAGATCACCATAACAGATATAATATTGAAATATTGCAAGAATTACAAAAATGTGAGCCAGAGCCATGAAGTGAGCACCTGCTGTTGGAAAAATCGCACTGATAGATCTTGCTCAACACAAGCTTGCCACAAACCTTCTTTAAAAAAAACAATGCAATGTCTGCAAAGGGAAATAAAGTGAAGTGCAATAAAACAAGGTGTATCTGTAGTTGTGCTGCTGCAAAAATTACCTGTGCTGTGTCTATTCATCCTTTCCCCCTCCCAATCCCTGGCAACCACTGATCTTTTTACTGTCTCCATAGTTTTGCCTTTTCCAGAATGCCATACAGTTGGGATAATAAAGACAGTATATAGCCTTTCCGACTGGCTTCTTTCACTTAGCAGTATGCATTTAAGCTTCTTTCATGTCTTTTCATGGCTTGGAAACTCATTTCTTTCTAGTACTGAATGATATTTTATTGTCTGGATGTATCGAAGTTTTTAAAATTCATTTACCAACTCTTAACTTTTAATCCAGTGATTTTGAAACTGGGGCCTTTGGAGATCTGGGCTGAATGTGTATTCTTGAGGACTCAAGAGTTTTAGAATTTGAGAGATAACTAGCCAAGCATATAGTATGTGCTCAATAAGTATAATAATTAGTGACAGAATTGCAACTATTGTAAAAGAAGCTAAAAGTGTTGTGAAGCAGGGCTGGGTGGGGCCTGTGTTCACAAGCTTTCTCCCAGAGAGGAGAGGCATGTCAACGGGATTTGTAGTCAACGCAGTTTATTTGCAGCTAGAGAGGGTTTGAACTTCCTGACAGCTGCCTGGGGCTGCCCAGGCTTCAAGGGCCACATTCCTGGGGCAGTTGCTGGACACTACTGTGGCCTGACAGTTTCTGACAGCCCCGTTTTTAAAACTTGGAACATTTTCTTATCTTGAGTTTTCTGGCACTGTTCGCTTGCTCAGTGATTTCCAGAGATTACGGTGTGATTCCTCAATTACCTCTGAAAGGTCTTCCTGTTCCCTGGGCTGTAGTTCATGGGGCCTGGAGACCTGAACTCATTTGGGCTGCTCGGGGCTGCCTAAATCTCCGCCCATCCATCTTTAGCTTCTGTTCTCTCTTAACCATCTGTGTTCTGCTCCACTAATATTGAAGATTTTGCTTCCAGATGGCAAGGCTAGAGTAAAATTGCAGCTGGGCAGTGCCATCATCTGTTCCACCATCTACCCCAGGCCAGCGCCTTCCTTTGTTCATCTTCTTACCTGAAACACAATTTTACAAGGTCCATGTTTTGCCATCTGAGCATTGCACAGGCCTGAGGTCAGAGCTGTGACCATGACCCAGCCTTTCCTGTGCTGTCCTTTGTCTATGCTCCTCTCTACCTGCGTAGTGAAATGCTCCCCTCTCTACCTGCATAGTGAAATGCTCCCCTCTCTACCTGCATAGTGAAATGCTCCCCTCTCTACCTGCATAGTGAAATGCTCCCCTCTCTACCTGCATAGTGAAATGCTCCCCTCTCTACCTGCATAGTGAAATGCTCCCCTCTCTACCTGCATAGTGAAATGCTCCCCTCTCTACCTGCATAGTGAAATGCTCCCCTCTCTACCTGCATAGTGAAATGCTCCCCTCTCTACCTGCATAGTGAAATGCTCCCTGCACTGACACACAGCTCAGGAGTTTCAGTACCCCCTCCCTTGTGTTCATCTGGATTATGCCTTATTATATTTTCAGAATTTCATTTTTTTAGAGCTCTCTGCTTCTTAAGTCATATTTTGTTTTAGGGACAGGGTTGTCAACCCTGGCTGCACATTAAAATGATTGGAGAAATCAAACCTCTAGGGTATGGTTATCCAGTTAATCATAAAAAATCTCTCATGTTTAGGTTCTCCACATAATGATAAAAGAAAAAAAGTATTAAAATGAGCTGCATCAAAATTAAACATTCCTGTTCACCAAAAGCTACTGTTAAGAAAAAGAAACAAATCACAGACTGGCAGAAAATATTTGCTACACATATATCTGACAAAGTACTTATAACCAGTATAGATTAGCAATTGCTACAATTCAGTAATAAAAAGAAGAAATTGATCAAGCAGCTTGAACAGGCACTTCACAAAGGAAAATTTGTAAATGATCAGTAAACACACAAAAAGGCACTTAACATCATTAGTCATAATGGAAATGTGAATTAAAACCTACTAACATGGCTAAAATTTAAAAATGACAACATCAAATGTTGGCAAGGATGCAGACCCACTGGAACTCTTTGTTTCTGGTAGGAGTATAAAGTGGTACAACCACTTTGGATACCGGTCTGGCAGTTTCTTATAAAGTGAAAGATACACCTACCCAATGACCAAAAACACTACTTCTGGGTGTCTACCCAAGATAAATGAAAATAGGCACAAACTAGTAGACTTAAAAGCTTTATTAATAATAGCCCAAACTGGAAACCATCCAAATGTTCCTCAACTAGAAAATTAATAAACAAATTGTGGTATATCTCTACCATAAAATACAGCTCAGTAATAGAGAAGGAGCAAACGACTGCTTCCCATGACAACACAGATGAACCTGGAAAACATGATGCTGCGTGGAAGAGATCACACACAAAAGGGCACCTACTACATAATTCCACTTATATAAAGTTCTAGAACAAGTAAACTAAGATACAGAGAACCAGAGCGGAGGTTGCCTCTAAGACAGGGCATCTATGAGTGTCTGGAAACTGCCAGAGAGAACTTTCTGGAATGATGTATCTGATGCCTTGATAATGGTGGGTGTTACAAGGCATAGGCATTTATCAAAACCCATTTTCAAATGGTGTCTTAAGTGTTGTATATTTAATATCTACATATGAAATTTACAAATTATATATCAATAAGGAGAATGAAATTTTTTAAATGTTCCCTAGATGATTTTGCTACACAGTAAGTGTTGATTCAATGCTTCACTGGCTCAGTTCATAAAATGTCTCTGTCTTTTCCCTTCAGTTTGAAACCTTCATTCCTAACATCCAGGCCCTTTGTCTGCCAGCACCATATTTCAGTCTCTCGTAATTAGGAACCCAATAACACCATGAACACTCACCAACGATGTCTTTTTTCAATACACCAACCTTACCTCCCTGTTAGACAAAATGAAATCTAAAACACCAGGTCTCCTTTCTGAGCAAGGGAGTTATCAGTTGGATAAAGGGAAAAATGACTGCCATTCCAGGTGGATAACTGGAAGAATGACTTCTTGTAGGAGAATGAAATGTGTAGTAGCTGCCAAGGAGGTGATGTCCTTTGGTCCTGCCCTCTTATCTATATGCAGAAATGGATGTGTTCATATTATGTTTTGGGAACGCATTTTTGATCCACTTCATCAGACGAGCATCTTTTTGCTCCCAGGCTTACTGATTTTGATGTAGTTGAATACGTTCTTATTTAATGTGAAATTCTGTGTTTCTTTTTGTTAGATGTACTTCTTTTGAGTAAAACATACTTTTAAAAATTACTGTTTCCATTCTAACTTCTCTCTTGCCAAGACCCAAGGATATCTGGGAGAATTTTCTTTCTTTTCTTTTTTTCTTTTTCTTTTCTTTTTTTTTTTTTTTTTTTTTTTTACCATGAGGTGTTTATGTGTTCAGACTACTTATTACCCATCTTTGCCATATTTTCTTATCTGTGGAGATGCTGAGACCTAATTTAGCTTATTTTCTGAAAAGCCAGTGTCAAATACCTGTGAGCAATACAGAAGAAATAGATCACCTACTCAGCAGCTTTAACTGTGTAGGACTCAGCTAATAACGAAAAGTAAGCCACAAAGAGACCCTGAAGACACAAAATGGATGTCATAAAATCCACACACTTTCCTCAGAGGCCAGCCCATTGGAGTCTCACTCACAGTCACTTTCCTCTCACCTGGGACACAGGTGTAACATCTTCACAGCTTGATTAGAAGCACCAAGTTAGAAGACAGAACAAAGATGGCCCTTACAGTCAGGTGTATTGATAGCTATAAAAAGGGACAACTGACAGGAGAGAAGAGACAATCCTTTTCATCTTCACTTTATCCTATTAAAATCAAAACGAGCCTGGGCATGGTGGGTCATGCCTGTAATGCCAGTGATTTGGGAAGCCAAGGAAGGACAACTGCTTGAGCCTAGGAGTTTGAGACCAGCCTAGACAACATGGTGAAACCCCATCTTTACAAAGATGGTGTGGTAGCACATGTCTATAATCCCAGCTACGAGGGAGGCTGAGGAGGGAGGATCACTTGAGCCCAGGAGTTCAAGGCTACAGTGAGCTATCATGGTGCCACTGCACCCTCAGCCTGGGCAACAGAGTGACACCCTGTCTCTAAGAAGAAAAAAAGAAAGAAAAATAAATAGAAAGATCTAGCAGCTAGCTATTTGTTTCAGGAGCACCCATGTAAAATCATTCTCAAGAAGCTCTAGAGGCATGACACATTTGAGGTCAATGCGAAACAGTCATTGATGGTAGTGCCTTTAAGCCATCAAGAAAAGGCCAAATGTTCCATGCAATACTCTTTGAAAAAGGCAGAGAAGTGTGTAATGTGGTTTAGAAAGGTCTGTATCAAATTGGGCAGAAATAAAAGTTTTGACTGTTTAAGTGAGTAAGGTGCAGGATCTCAAACCTTCACTGTCCTGGCATAGTGACCTTGAGGACAGTTCTGGGGTAATGACAGTCATGGAAGCAGAACCAGACCCTCTCTGCTATCTTCCATAAGCAGCCCATTCCCCCTTTCTGGATGGGGGAGTGCCCTCCTGTAACTGCAGCCATTGCTGCATGGGTCTCAGCTCCAGTCCGCCACTCCTTGTTCACAAAGCACCTGCTACCTTTCTTCCTTGAAGCCTCTGCCACCTGCCACCCCATCTCCTCCTTGGACCTCCAAATCCGACAGACTCTGGTTATCTCTGGGTGGACTCTTCATTCTCCAAATCCATCAGAGGCTCATCTCTTAATCCCATGAATCTGAAATAAAAAGTAGCAATTCATAAAGAAGTTCTACAGATGAAATGTTAATGACACTTGGAATTTTTTTAAAACAATCCAGCAGGAGTAGGGATAGGAAAGGCATAGGCAAAACAAGATGGCTATTGACAATTGTTGGGGCTGGGTGATGGTTTCATGGGGCACGCCGCCTCTCTTTGTGTATATTTTTAAACATGTCCATTTAAAAAGGAGGTTGGCTATAGTGGCTTACACCTGTCATTCTATTACTCTGGGAAGCCAAGGGGGGAGGATGATTTGAGGCCAGGAGTTCTTGACCAAACTGAGCAACATAATGAGATCCCATCTCTACAAAAATTTTTTAAAAAATTAGCTGAGCATGGTGGTGGACACCTGTAGTCCCAGCTACTTGGGAGGCTGAGAAAGAAGGATGGCTTGAGCCCAGGAGGTCGAGGCTGCAGGGAGCCATGCTGTGCTACTGCACTCCAGCCTGGGTGACAGAGTAAGACTCTATCTTTAAAACAATGAAAATTAAAAATTTTTTAAAAAGTTACAAAGAAGATATAAGATGTCATAACGCCTAATGAAGTTCTCATATCTTCATGGGTTTCTGGACAGAGAGTGTACCTTCACTTTACTGTTAGCCTAAGATTGCTCAAAACATCTGGAAGTTATCATTTGAAAAAGAATCTCACAAGTATGCCTGCCTGTCACTGTTCAATATATGTTACAGTGCAGATTATTCAGAGCAGCATTAAGGCATCAACATAAGTGCAACTCCATGGAGTCAGGGACAGAGGTCAAGGTGAAGTGTTTCTTTACCTTTGAAGACTTCTGGCACCCAGGCCGCACCTACACTTCAGCTCAGAAATCCAGGTATCAGGGAAGTGAGGGGTGAAGTCTGAACCCATGTGAACTATACATTTTGGGACTTGAATCTTTGGGAACTTGGCTCTCTTTGATGAGAAATTACTTCCCTCCTCCACTGGCTCAGCTTTTCTTCTCTCGCCTTCCCTTTCCTCCCTCCTCTCTTCCTCTTCTTTCCCCTTCCTCTCTTCTTCCTCTTTCCCTTCCTCTCTTCCTCCTTCCTTTCTTCCTTCCTCCTTTTAAGTCACCACCACCACCAACACTACAGAAACCTATAGCATGTTCATGTCAGAACTTCTAAAGAGTTGTTGTAAAGATTAAGATACAAATGTGGAAGAAAGAAATTTAAATTCATTAGAATAATTTTGATCATCATAATTAAAACAATTTTCCTGTATCGTGGACACTTCCAAACATGTAAATGTCTGACTAATCCAATGAACCCCTTGTACTAATCACTCACCTTCAGTAGAGTTGGCCAGTCTCTATTTCATCCTTTCATCTTTTTCCCCAATCATGCCCACCCTCCTCCTCACCCCACCTGAGATTACTTCAAAACAAATCCAAGGCATCATATTGTTTCATCTGTAAATAATTCAGCAGTATTTATAAGAGATAATCTCTTATTTTAAACATAATCACAATACCAATGCATCTAAAAAATAACAATAATTCATTAATATTATAAAATATTCAGTCAGTTCTCAAATTTCCCTGATTATCTCCTTTTTATTCTTGGTTTGTTCAAATGCGGACCCAGATAAGACCCACGCATTGCATTCTGCTGAAAGAGCTCTTGTCGCTCATAGTCTGTAGACTTCCCTGCCCTCTTGTTTTCTTGCCATTTATTGATTGAAGAAACTGAGCTATTTGTTTTGCAGAATTTTTACCATTCTGCATTTTGCTGATTGCATCCTCATGGTATCGTTTAACATGTTCTTGTAATTCCTGTAATTACCCAGAATTCCTGTAATTACCTGTAATTCCTATCAGCTGATGCTTATACCTAGAAGCTTGTCATTATTAGTAGCAATATCAAAAACTTCACTTCTGAGACTGGCAATTTCTACGTCTGACATCTTACCACAGTGAATAAGGCAGCATCCCAAACTCTTCTGAGTCAATAAGAAAAGGATAACTCTTGCAGCAATGCCAAGTTCAGTTTCTGTTCACTTTGCAAAAAATGTGTGCCCACTACTAGACCCATGACTGTCAACTAGAATGTGCTGGGCCTCCTTTCCTGTCTGTGCAAGGGAATGGGCACGGCCAGGTGGAAAGAACATGAACTTGGGAGTCAGACAGCTCTAGATGTGAATTGACTTCACCTTTTATGAAGTACATAGCTTGTCTAGTGAATTCATATCTCCACTTCTCAGATTCCTTGTATACGAGGATAATGTCTATCTTACCAGGCTGCCAAGATGCACCTGACATGTAGTATGTGTTCAATAATTGTTTGTTTCTTTTCCAGCTCAGGTTAAAAATGGGAATTTCAAGAAACCACAAACCCACAGAGTTTGTTTAGATCCAAACACAGATATGGCATTTACCAGCTTCGTAAACAATAGAGGAGGCTTTCAGGTAAGCCCCAAAAAGTACATTCAGAAAGGGGAAAGAATGTGGGGACAGGAACTATTGCTCCCCTTCTCTCCTTGTACTCAGAAAATCCAGGAAATTCTTCCTCAAGAAAGCATGACCCATTTCAGCCTAAAAGTGTGCTTTTCCCTGGACTGTGCTGGCTTGAGAACATATTTCTTTTACCAAAAAATGAGTTCACAGTAAGTGACTCAGAAGCATATGGATGAAATTTCCTTTAAGCCACTCAAGGGATTAGAAATTAAGGGAAAGAGTGCCTGGCAAAATGCATTTGGGGTTTTGCCAAGCCCAAACCAACTGAGAAATAGTTAAGACACAAGGCAGATCTCGAATGCTGCCAAGTTTACCCATCTTAGCAGGACAGGGATTTATAATTAGAGCTGCTCAGAAAAGCACTGCCTTACGGGTGGCAAAGGACAAAAAGGCTTTGTCCCCAACATCTCCACAGGCTGTGGTTTTCCAGATGGGCTCTTAAAGGTGTACACACCCTATCCATCGCCAGAGTCCTCAAAGCCACAGCCTCTACCCAGCAAGGTTTGACTTCTACACCACGCCCCTGACATTCTCTCCAGGCCTCTTTTGTTTCTGGCGCAGGCTGGATGCATTACACTGTGAATTCCTGGATGAGGAAGAACAAATCTTGCGGAGTGTTCTGGAATTACAGTGGAGAGCCATAATGGGAAAATGTGACAAAGCAATTCCCTTCTCTGACATACACATTTTACCCCTGTCTCTCACCTTTGTCACGTTTCCCCATTTCTTCACCTTCTGTGGGTTTCTTTTTCTGTAAAATGAAGGTATTGGATCTGCTGTTTTCAAACTTTGCTACCTGGAGCCATTCGAGGGCCTGGCGGGGCCCAGTGGAAGTGGATGGGGAGATGGTGAGAAGGGATCTCTTCAAAAAAAGCAGGAGGGGGCTCCAACATAGCATTTCAAGGAAATCAAGGGATCCAAAGTTAAACAATTCGAAAATCACAAGTCTGGACGAAGTCTCATTTTCCCTTCCGAATGAACACTGCCAGTGTGGTGTGCCTCAGTCTCCATTCACTAACCCAAATGTCCCCAAAGATGTGCACCAACTCTTCCGTCTAACATTCATCAGAGTGCTCCTGTGTGCCAGGCCGTCTGCTAAGCACTGGGCATACAGCAGTGAACAGAACCCCCAGGGGGCTCATAGACCAGTTGGGAAGATTGGCATTAAACAAATGAATATGTAAATCCAAATCAAGAGGTATCAACACCATGAAAGACAAAATCATGGTTGAAAGTTGAGTGGGTCTGGGGTTGGAGAGATACTGCCCTAAGCACCTACCCTCCCCACATGGCTTGCCTCTTGCCCCTTTATAGAATAACTAATCATTGTTCAGTCTTTGAAAGTTTCCATTTGAAAACATCCCTCTTCTACCTGACAGGAGGGTCAACACACCCAGAACACAAAGGAGCTGATGGGTTTACTTAGCTGTTGCTGCAGAAAGCCAAGAGGATGAACTTGAGAGAACAGACTGAGGGCTTTAGATGGGTGAGTGTGGGAAAGTCTACAGCACTTGCTGTGCTGAGGAATAAATCCAGGTGGATCACCTGGAGGTGACCCAAAGTGCCAATGAAGTCCATGTCAATGGCCCTCTTCACATACTTCACTACTATATCTGGAGCTCTCCTGAACATCTTTCTCCCATTCCTCACTGAGTTTTGCTAGACGTGGCAAATGTTAACTCATTACCAACTCTTAATTCTATTGTTGTTTCTTTGCCCCTGTCTAGCTCTTTCTCTTTGTACATTTTGTAAAGAGAAAAGGAATTAAAAAACAAAAACAAAAACAAAAAAACACTGAAACAACCTCTGGAGACATTTCCATGGTTTCTACTATAGGTAAGGGGCATACTCACCATTTCTGGCCTGCAGCATGCCGAGCCTCTTACCTGGGAGGGAGGTGGGGGAGCTAAGCAGAGGGAGACTGGCTTGGCTGCTTAAAGAGTGAAGACTCCTGCGGGGCACTAGATGGCAACATTTCTCCAAATCTAAACTTGGCGAGGCCCTGTGGACAGAAGGTCAACAGTGCGCAGTTGCCAATCCCAACACATTTTATGAAACCCAGGCTTGTGTGGAGGAGAAGACTGAAGCTAAATCTGGTGAACGGGAGGTCCTAACAGTCTATCTCTCAGAGCTCGGCCCATAGTAAGAGGCTAGTGGTGTTAACTATTTCTACCACTACCACCACCACTACTGCTACAACCATTGCCATCGTCACCACCACCACTATCACCACCACTACCACAACTAATTGACTTACTCATGTTGGTATTGTTTTCCTTGGTGCTGAAAATTAAACCCTCATTCAGACTAATTCTGGGAGGAGAGATCTAGTTAGCGATATACATCCTTTCAATTTTTTTTCAAATATATGCTACAACTAGATTAACAAACTGCTGCCTGGTATAGAAACTTGCAAGAATTGCTTTAATGAATAGATAAGAACGGTTTGTATCCGCACATCACTGCTTTTGGTAGATAAGTAGTTGGTTCTTATCTACTTAAGCAATATTTGAAAACAGTATTGTTCTATGTGAACTGAAAATCTACTCCGGAGTTGTGTTTGCATTGTCAATTTATTTAGCATGCGCTTTCTGCTTAGTAACCAGCCCCACTCCCAGGCCCTGTCCTTTTAATTAGTCACCTGTCATCATATTGAAGTGTTCCTCTTGAGACACCAGTGACCCATGGAGAGTCAAAACATGGCACTTGACACAGAAACAAACATTTGCTGAACTTATGTAATCGGGCTGGTCAGATGAACTGTTTCTTGGTGACCATGAATTGAACTTACAGGAAAGAACAGGAATCAAGGTGGTCAAGAGGGTGGGAATGTCAAGGGGAAGAGGGTCACCAAGCAGAGTTACAGGACCCAAATTTGACTGCTGGCCACTTGTGTAGATGCCTTAAAGCCCCAGTGCTGCATAGTTGCCACTTGACAGAGGTAGATTTTTTTGCATAGTTCCATTCATGTACTCAATCAACAGATAACAATTAACTTCTGACATGTGTCCAGTACGCTTTCAGGCTCTAGGAATACAGCACTGCACAAGGTGCCTGCCCTGATAAGGCTTACATGCTTGCGGAGGAGAGAAACAGAAACAAATAAACAAATTACTAAATATAATTCAGGTTTGATAATACAAAAAGTAATGCAGGATTCAGACACAGTGACAAGTAATGGTGGGTGGGGTGTGTGTGTGTGTGTGTGTGTGTGTGTGTGTGTGTTTGTGTGTGTCCTTTGATTTAGTTAGATTCATTAGGGAAGGCTGCTTGGAAGAGATGACATTTGAACAGACAGACTCGAATGAAATGAGGGGATGAGTCATGTAAGAGTCCCTCAGCTACAACTAAACCACGTATCACCATTATGGTGAACTGACATAAGTCAACTTGGTCATGATGCACCACTCTTAAGTTCTTTTTAGTTGAAAATCATTGTTGAAAGATTAAGATAAATTAGTGCTCTGGTTTGAATGTATGTGTCCCTCCAGAATTTGTAAGTTAAAACTTACACTCCGAGGTGATGGTATTAAGAGGTGGGGCTTCAGGGAAGTGATTAAGTCCTGATGGCTCCACCCTTGTGAGTTGAATGAATGCCCTTATAAAAGAGGCTTCAGAGAGCTGCCTGACCGGTTCATGCCTTCCACCATATGAGCACAGAGGAAAAGAGGCTTCAGAGAGCTGCCTGACCCGCTCATGCCTTCCACCATATGAGCACAGAGGAGGAGGCAGCATCTTGGAAACAGAGAACAGCCTTCTCCAGATACTGAATCTGCTGGTGCCTTAATCTTGGACTTCCCAGCCACTTAGGTTCTCTGGAAGCAGATACTAAGACAGACATTAAGATGGAGAAAGCTCGTCTCTACTAAAAATACAAAATTAGCCGGGAGTGGTGGCGCATGCCTGTAGTCCCAGCTACTCGGGAGGCTGAGGCAGGAGAATTGCTTGAATCCAGGAGGCAGAGGTTGCGGTGAGCCGAGATCATGCCACTGGACTCCAGCCTGGGCAACAAGAGCAAAATTCCATCTCAAAAGCGAAAACAATAACAAAACAAAAAAGCATACATGGCTAGCTAGTTCTGCTTTAAAAAAAAAAAAAGCTCCATATAATTAAATATGACAAAGAGTACAGACCATCTTTAAACTTCATTTATACTCATTACACTTGTTTTCTCTGGCTAGTTTACCAAAAGCACATGATTAGGAGTTTATCTATTTCCATGTTGGTGGAGCTTTATAATCTACAAAGTGAAGGGAATTATTCATGGTAAATAACTGCTCTGCATTTTTTTGTTTGTTTTTACTGGTCTATTTGAATTCTCTTCTGTTAGAAGAATTTAAGTTCAATAAAGTTTAAGCTAAGTTAAAAAAAGAAAAAGGGAAGGAATCTAGATTGGGCAGAGGGAAAAGCTGAACCATAATGCACGTCCAACAAAGCCTCAACCAACCCAGTGTTGGATTTTGGAGTGAATATTGTAATGAGAAAAACCTTCTCCCAAACTGGGGGGGAGTGGAGAGACCAAAAAATGACTCAAACAAGTCCAGCCTAGCAAATAAATGAGTTTATTAGGACTTACATACAAGGAACTCCTGGACAGCAGCAGGGCAGCTTTAGAGATCCCAACTGCCCCCCAACCCTAAGCCGCTTTTAAGCTAATTTTCTGGCTCTTTGCAGTGTGTGTGTGTGTGTGTGTGTGTGTGTGTGTGTGTGTGTGGAGATTGTTCTCCTTGGTAGGGTTGCAGATACTCTCTGGGACGTTTGGTTTCTCAGGGATACCTGCTCCTCAGCTGGATACCATGGCCTTGGCTCATGGCCTGGCCTGCAGGGTTCAGGAAGCAGACACACGTCCCTCAGCAACCTGGCAGGGGATGCCTCACACTACAAATATTAGCCATCAGGATTATCTTGCACTGGGTCAAATGGCTGGGTCTTTATCCCCCACCTGGCTCAGGCAGCAGATAAGGGCTGTGGGTGAGGAGGCTCTCTGCATCCAAAGCAGACCCTGAAGGATCAGGCAGCTGAAGCTATCTCCTGATGGTACTCTCCACAGCAGGGTAGCAAGTCCTTCCTTGAAGGAGGGCTCTGGGCCACATATTTATGTATCTACCACACCGTCAGAGGTGTTTGAATCAGAGCAACTCCATCTTGAATAAGGACTGGGTAAAATAAGGCTAAGACCTACTGGGCTGCATTCCCAGATGGTTAAGGCATTCTAAGTCATGGGATAAGATAGGAGGTCAGCACAAGATATGGGTCTTAAAGACCTTGCTGATAAAACAGGTTGCAGTAAAGGAGCCGGCCAAAACCCACCAAAACCAAGATGGTGACGAGAGTGACTTCTGGTCATCCTCACTGCTACACCAGCACCGTGACAGTTTACAAATGCCATGGCAATGTCAGGAAGTTCCCCTATATGGTCTGAAGGTCCCCTATATGTCTCATGAATAGTGCACCCCTTGTTTTCATGTAATCAAGAAATAACCATAAAAATGGGCAACTGGCAGCCCTTGGGGCTGCCCTGCCTATGGAGTAGCCATTCTTTTATTCCTTTACCTTCTTAATAAACTTCCTTTCACTTTACTGTATGGATTCACCTGAAATTCTTTCTTGTGCGAGATCCAAGAACTCTCTCTTGGGGTCTGGATTGGGACCCCTTTCCGGTGACATCTTTCCTCATGTAACAGTGCAGAATGTAACACATCTAAAATACGTTGGCCAATCCACACATCTTGAATACCTTTAGTTTCCCAAAGGAGAGTCCACTTCTAATATTCATTGTACTTATTAATGATGAACTAATTTAAACAATAAAAATCCATTTCTGACATTCACTGTGCTAATTAACAAAGCCTCAGGTATTCAGGGAGACATCGATCAAAGAAGCACTTAAAGTGGCTGCCTCTGGAGTGTGTCCTTTCTGATAAAATACCAGCTCACTACCCTGGAGTAGAATTTTCCATTAGAGCAACTGCCCTTAGAGTAAAAGCAGAAATGAACCAGCACACACATAATATCCCTGTCTCTACCTCACTGGAGTATTTAAAGTAAATTGGAGACATCTAAATGGCTCTCATTTAGATATGCTTGTCTTTGGGATCTTAGATGCTTACTCTCTGATCTTGTCCACTCATGCTTTCTTATGGATTATTTGGTTGAAAGGGACAGAAACGTACCTGGACTAGTTGGAGTTTAATGGGGGTTACTGTAAGGATCCAGAGATTGGACAGGCAACATCCAGATACCAAGGTTGACAATGAAGGCTCAGAGTGGAACAAGGATGTTGGGATCCCAAACATTCCCTGCCTCTCTCATGAGGCCACAGTCTTCCTCTTTTCTCTGCTTGTCTGTGTGTCTGCTTCTGTCTTCCTCTTCTCTGCCTTTTCCATTTCCTCATTGGCACACTTCCCCACTCCTGAGTCTATATAACCATTGAGTTGGAGCACTCATCATTACTGAAACATCACCATGTCTCTTAGGTCAATGTCTTGAAAGAGAAAAAAACCCAAAAAAACAAAAAACCAAAGAGAAAGTGTGACAGGCACAGCACTGCCCATGGCCTGGGGTCTTTTGGGTTAGAGTGTTCAGTCATCTGTGGACAGGGTGTGATAAGAGCAGGGTAAATGAGGCTGGGCATGGTGGTACACGCCTATAATCCCAGCACTTTGGGAGGCCGAGGTGGATGGATCGCTTGAGGTCAGGAGTTTGAGACCAGCCTGGCTGACATGGTGAAACCCCCTCTCTACTAAAAATACAAAAACTAGCCAGGCATGGTGGCGCATGCCTGTAGTCCCAGCTACTCCTTGGGAGGCGGAGACAGGAGAATTGCTTGAACCTGGAGGAGGAGACTGCAGTGAGCTGAGATCACGCCACTGCACTCCAGCACTCCAGCCTGGGTGACAGAGTGAGACTGTCTCAAAAAAGAAAAAAAAAAAAAAAAAAAAAAAAGCAGGGTAAATGAGAGTCCTCCTTGGGACTGTAAAAGGACAAATTACCCCAGAAAAAGATGAAGATAGGGAGGCTCTAATCACCACCATGCCGCAGTCCTACTTACTGGGAGTACAGCATCTTTCCAGAAAATTCCTTGATTTGCACAGGTACACACATGTATACCATGCATAGTTGATTAAACCAATCCAAGAATTACTGCCAAAGGCTATATATTTAAATTATTATATTTTTAACTTATGATATTCAAATGTACACATAAGGTGGTTTCCTAGACTCAGCTCATAAAGAAATGTCTTCTTGTTATCTCTCTCTGAGACTCCATTTGCTACAAATACCACCTTCTCAGTTGTAATTCAAGGAGGTCAGAATTGACTTTCCTGGTGACGGCCACTTCCACCAATCTGGGTACTACCCAGGAGCCGTGGCTAGAATGGCACAGTCCGTCCCTCATAGATATTGCTGAAGGCCGTGAGTCAAGTAACTCGTGACCAAATCTAGTCTATGGTGAATTCTCCAAGGAAACTCTGGCCTCTATCCCAACTGTAGCAACTAGACCACAGCATAGGCTATCAACCCAGGGATTTGATTCATGAAAGCAAAGCTGTCCTCCAGCCTGAGTGCACAGAAACCTCATATTGTTCTCAGTGTTTCCTGTCACGCTTGTTTGCATCACTTAAATTTCCCAGGGACACTGGTGTGTCAACTAATCTTATCAGCCAGGCATCTGTAAGCAGGCATGGCAATAAAGCAAACAGAGTCCTGTGTCCAGTTTGTAGGAGCTGGTCCCTTCTGCCTAGGGCAGTGACAGGACTCTGTCCAGGCCTGGGGGAGGCTCTCTCTGGACCCTGGAGTCCTTTCCCTCTGGCTTCCTATCCCTTTAACAGGGGCAGAGCCTTTATCCCCAGACAGAGGAAACACAGAAAATGGAGATACCTCAGGCAGACCGGACTTTGCCTAATGAAAAACCTCAGAAATGCTTGAAGAGAAAAGTCTTGCCGATCCTACTCAGACCACCCCCTCCCCACCTTGTTAGGGGTAGGAACAAGCAACACCTGAGTGCAAACCTACATTGACCTCTACTGCCCACTCCCGCTCCTCTCAAGTTCAGATGCCTGGAAAGCTCACTGACCTCAAAGAATAATGATGACATCTGTGCTAGAATATTCTCTCCTAAAAGCCTATTGGAGAAATGTCTAAAACTCAAGGACCAAATAAACACATCCCTCTTTTCAGTTTACCTCAATCTGACTGCCTTGGGCAAGTATCCTTAGGCCAGTAGGACTGCCCCTGCCCCATGGCTGGCCCCATTGACAAATGAGTCCCAGACATTTTTGCCCTGTTCACGGCCTCCACCCAAACCCAAACTCACCTCACTCTCCATTTTCTCTCCTATTTCCAGTTGGTGCTGAGCCCGTTGCCTGTTACTTAGAGCTTTACTCTTCTCCTTCAGCTCTGTAGGTCTCTCGAGCTCTCACTCTGTTGTTTCCCCTTAATTCAGATTTATGGTCTCCCTTCGAGTCCTGTGCTTCTCGTCTTCCCCAATCCTGACCTGCTCCTGGAACCCTAACGCTAAGATGGGACTTTGTGACTGGCAAACCCCTGTAGGTTTCCCATAGATCCTCAGATCAGGAGCCTCTGAAACACAAAAAAAGTAAATTGGAATGGAATCCATGCTACACCATGGTGAAGAAGAGGGAATTCTAGCAAAATCTGTAAGCAGCATATTTTCTTGTCTCCGTGGAGCACCCAAAGTACAGAACCAGAATGCTCTGAAATGAGAGTTTGACAGTGGTGCTTTCTAACCTCCTCTCACTCAGGGAGACTGGATAAATGAAATGTTTCTGTACTTGTTTTTCACAGGGAGAGACAATGGGCAGCCCTGGTTTGGGGCAATATGTGTTCATGGCCCCTTGGCCGGACAGGGCTCCCTGGGGACATCAGAGGCAGCCCCCAGCTGACAGGACAAACACGGTGGGCGTGGACTGTGGGTTCCTGGTTTGGCCCTTCTACTGAGGTTGGAGAGCTGGAAAGTCTGCCATTTGCACCACGTGGGTTCCAGGTGTGAGTATCTCCATAATACTCAGACATGATAATGTCACCTAGAACTGGCTTGAGCTCATTCCTCCAAGACTGGTGAGACATTTACACTCTTGCTGCTCACCCCACTTCCCCAGTCATCAGCCATTTTCCTTAGCGGTCCTCTTGCCTCAGAGGCACTGGTCAGGGCTGATTTAGGATTCTGCCTTCACGATCCCTCTTCCCAGGCCTTTCCCTAGAAATCCCCTGGGGGTTGGGGCTTTTTTATTCTCCCCAAAGCCCCCAAAAGAGACCCCTGAGCTTAAAACACCAAAGATCGTGTCCCCCATCTCTGACAGCCAAGAGCACCCAGACCCCGTTCCTTCCTGATGACCAGCCCCTCCCACCCCACCTGCTCAATGATTGACAGTGGGATTTCTTGTTATAGCAGCAAACAAATGAACCAAAGGAGGAACAAAATGGAACCAGATTGAATTCTCAGTTCTGTAGGTTCTTCTCCTCCACCTCTGCCACACATAAACACCTTTGTCCAGTTACTTTTCTTTCCAGTGAATATGGGGGAAGGAATAAGAAGCAACACTAGGTGATGGAATCACCATTCTATTTAAGAGGACAAATGTGCTGTTTATCTATTTTATTTTATTTTTTATTTATGTATTTATTTTTGAGATGGAGTCTTGCTCTGTCACTAGGCTGGAGTACAGAGGCACGATCTCAGCTCACTGCAACCTCTGCCTCCTAGGTTCAGGTGATTCTCCTGCCTCAGCCTCCCGAGTAGCTGGGACTACAGGCGCCCACCACCACGCCCAGCTAATTTTTGTATTTTTAGTAGAGACAGGGTTTTACCATGTTGGCCAGGATAGTCTCCATCTCTTGACCTTGTGATTCGCCCGTCTTGGCCTCCCAAAGTACTGGGATTACAGACGTGAGCCACCACGCCTGGCCTACTTATCTATTTTAAATTAATTTTTAATTGACAAAATTTGGTATATATTTATTGTGTACAATATGGACAAATGTGCTATTTATGTATGTAAGTGCTCTGAATAGTGCAATAATTGAGGACAGAGGGGCTGCCAGAACCCAGACTGGAGCCAGATCACCTGGGATTGAATCCTGTCTCTATCATTTCCTAGATTTATAAACTTAGGCAAGTTACTTAACTTCTCTTTGCCTCAGTTTCCCCACCTATAAAATGGGGGATGTGATATTAGTACAACTGTCTCACAGTGTTGTTGTGAGGAGTAAAGAGTTATTCTATATTAAGCACGTAGAACAGTATCTGGCAATGGAAAGCACTGTATAAATGCCTGCTCTTATTATAGATAGCTGGGATATAATATTTCTGTTTCTGTCACTATGTACTTGGTTATCATAGTTTGTATTATAAGTGGAGAGCAAGTCTAATTTATAGTTTATTTATAATGAATGCTCAGCTACTTCCGAAAGATATTTAAAGTAGTTGAACAACAACAGTCACTGGAAAATTAATCAATTAGGGTCTGTCTTGTAGTTCTTTTATAGAGGATTATAATTTTTTATCTCAAGGGAAAACTGCCCTTTTTTGCTTGTATGTTTACACTTATGGGATAGTGGAAAGCGTCTTAAACCGTAAACAAGGAGACCTTGATTGAAATAATGAGAATGCTGGAGGTGCCCTGTAACTTTTTGTGGAATGCGAGAATGCTGTTTTGAGCACCTACCATGTGCCAGGACTCACTACTTCACCCAGATGATCCTCTTTGATTGTCACAATCTGTTCTGCAATGGAGAGGCACTCTTGCCCCCACTTTTCAGATGACGAAGCAGGATCAGGGAGCTTAAGTAACCTGCCCAGAGTCACAAAGCAAGTGCTTGGAGGAGCGGGGCTCAAGGCCAAGTCCAATGCCAAAGTCCACATGCTTCCTGCTCTGCAACTGCCTACCCTATGATTGGACGAGACTCCGGACCACCTCCTCCAGACCACCTAAGCCTCAGGTTCTGCAGAGTAAAAATGAGAGCAAGTGGTACCTTCTGACTCTTCACATCTGGATGAGGAAAGATAAGCCCCGTTGCCCAGATAGCAAGCAATTTAACCTGGATATCAAGCCTTTTAAGCACACGGAATTCATATCCATTTTTGAGAAGCAATAGAGGCTATAAACAATGAGTCTGACCTTAATTCAAATGCTAACTGATTATGTTTGACAAAAAAAATGTAAACAGGGCTTTAATTGATTCATGTGCTTACAACTGGTGTTTCGTTTATTATTGTCTTCTCTGTAATAGCCTCCATCTGGGATTTAGGAACTGGGTTGCTAGGCAGAATCTCTGCCACCAGTTTGAGTTCAGAGCCAACATGCCTTCGTTGATTCATTCATTTATTTAACAAGTTAATGGCACTGTGGCTTGCACTGGGCTCAGTCATGCACAAAGACACATGGTCCCTGCCCTCACAGAGCTCACAATCTGAGGGGCAGTAAACAAATAACTTCTTGAAGAAATACATAGTAAAAACATGTGGTAAAAATCATGAATAGGCCTAGCCCAGTGGCTCACACCTGTTATCCCAGTGCTTTGGGAAGCCAAGGCGGGAGAATCGCTTGAGCCCAGGAGTTAGGAACCAGCCTGAGCAACACAGTGAGACCCTGTCTCTACATAAAATTGCTAAACATTTAGCTGGGCATGGTGGCATGTGCCTGTAGTCCCAGCTACTTGAGAGGCTGAGGTGGAAGGATTGCTTGAGCCCAGGAATTCGAGGTTGCAGTGAGTGAGCTATGACTGCACCAAAGCACTCCAGGTCTGGGTGACAAAGAGAGATCCTGTCTCAATAAATAAATCAATAAAATCATGAATCAAGGGAAGGAGGTACTCGGAGGGAGGATGATCAGGAGTGGGGTCAGGGGATGTCCCTCTAAAGCAGGATCTGTGAGTTGAAAAGGAGCCAGCTGGGAGAAGTTGAGGGAAGGATGTTCCAGACAGAGGAAACCGTGCGGCAAAATCCCTGGGCCTGCACGGCGTGGTGTCCTTGAGGAGACAGAGGCCGCTATGGCTAGAGAGTCGGGGGTGGGGTGAGTTGCTTGGGATGGGATAGTTAACAGGAAAGACAGGGAAAATAGAAACATTTTAAACAATACATAGGAACATACTTATTAAAATACAGACTGTGGGAATAGTTTCACAACACATAATTTACAAAGGAAAAAGAGTGGAGGGGAAACCTACAGATTAAGAGACTTGAGAAGCCATATCAAAACTGTGGAGCAATGTACAGAGCCCTCATGCATTGTCAGAGGGATTGTACAATGGTGCTTGTTGGTAGTGCTGGCAATCCTCGACTTTGGAGTAACCGTATTGTATCAATGGACATGCCCCCCATCCTCATGCACCTCATTCATTTGGACGCTGAATAGTGTCTGCTATACAGTGAATTGTGTCCCCCCAAAAGTTATGTTGGAGTTCTAACCCTCAGAATGTGTCTGTTTTAGGGTCCTCCAGAAAAAGAGAACCAATGGGAAGATAGATGATAGATAGATAGATAGATAGATAGATAGATAGATAGATAGATAGATAGATAGATAGATAGACAGACAGCAGACAGACAGAGAGATTTATTTTAAGGGTTTGTTTCATGTGATTATGGAGGCTCAGCAAGTTCACAATCTGCAGGGCAGGCCAACAGGCTGGAGACCCAAGAAAGAGGCCGATGTTGCCGTTTGGGTCCAAAGGCAGTCTGCTGGCAGAATTCCTTCTTGCTCAGGGAAGGTCAATCTTTGTTTTATTGAGGCCTTCAACTGATTGAATAAGACCCATGCACATTATAGAGGCAAATCTGTTTTAAAGACCACTGGCTTAAATATTAATTTCTTGTAAAAATCGACCTCACAGAAACATCCTGAACAATGTTTGACCACATATCTGAGTACTATGGCCTAGCCAAGTTGACACACAAAATTAACCATCACGGTGACCTTATTTGCACATGGAATTAGTTAAGTCTGAATGCAGTTGTTAAGGTGGGCACTAAGCCAATATGACTGGTGTCTTTACGAAAGGGGAGATTTGGACACAGAGACAGAAACACACACAGGGAGAAGCACGCCATGTCTTCACTGAAGGTTGAGACCAGGGTGAGGACAGCAAACCACCAGGAGCTAGGAGAGAGGTGTGCTCAGATTGTCCACACCATCAACACCTTGATCTCAGACCTCAATCCTCAAGAACTATGGGACAATAAATTTCTGTTGTTTAAGCCATCCAGTTTGCGGCACTTTGTTATAGTCGCTGTAGTGAACAAATATAGCTTTCCATAATCCAAACAGTACAGAAACAGAGAACAAGACACCAGACTCCTAGGCTGCAGAAGGCATTAGCCGGGCATAGACAAAAGAAAAATCTGAAAGAAGATGTGAGCAGGCAGCACCCATTTCTACCTGCCTGCTCTCCATCCACATCTTCCCTGGCTTCTGGGCTAACAGATAAAGCCTTCAGGCTGAGTGGAGAGAGGAGAGTTGAAGAGGGAGTAAGAGAGTTAGATGCAACATGGAAGGCGTACATCCTCTGACAGCAGCCAACTCACAGAGGCGGGCGTGTCTGGGGGAACACCTTTAAATGTGAGGATAAACTCCAGGGAGTCTACATCTGATCCATTGTTGTGTCAGTAGTGGGTAGAAATGATGGCACCACACATGGGGCCAGAGGCTATCCTGAGTTTTCCATATTCCTAAAAAGGTGTGTCAGCCATCAGAAAACACCCAAGTCTCCTGAGTGAGGACACACAGAAGATACCTGGGAGACAGCAAGCCTGAGGCACAGCTCACAGTCAGGACTACAGGAAGCCTAGGAGGATGCCATGGAGACCTGCAGGTCTCAGGCAGGGTGATGGTGTGCCAGAAGCAGCAGGCCAGCAGAGCACCAAGAAGGGGGTGCCCTCTCCCCACACCCTCACCCAGCCCTCAACACTGTGTGGGCAAGTGGGAATTCAGCCGGACATCAGTGTCAACCTCAGAGATACAAGGAAAGAGGGTGAAGAAAATCTGAACTGTAACTCAGTTCTAAAACCAGATGCCTGGGAAGTTGCTGGATCTGACTGGGTTTACTTGAAAATAGCTAATTTGAGTTTTCCACAATGGTTTGAGAAGGCTCAAGATGAAAAGTAAGGCCGGAAACAGGAAAAATAAAGTTATCTTTTGCCCACATTAAGTCTGTGTTTTATGAAATTAATGCTTGTTATAAAAGCTATTACTTATTGAATGCCAACCTTATAGCAAGAACTTTATAGATATCATGTCATTTAATTGATACGATTTTATGTGTATATATTACTATTCACAATATATAAAATTAGACAGATTAAGTTACCTGCCTAAAGTCACCCTCCTAATCATCAGTGCAGCCAAGATTTGTGTCTATACCTATACAATTCTAAAACATATTCTCAGGATTGGTGGGAGCCTTTGCCTAGTACAGTATTTACCCCATTGAATTTTAAGCCACATGTCAAGAGCCTAGCACTGGGCTTCCTTGCAGAAGCTGAACTCAGGACACCTTCCTGGGTCTTTCCTTCCCCAGGTAGATGGTGTTTGCATCATTACTTTCATTACTTTGCTTTCTCACTGTCATTTCTATAGTCTTGGCTTCACCTTCTCCTTCATCAGTCTGTTCAGCTCTCTCTGGCTGGAAGACTTTTCTTGGAAGAGAAGACTGAAGCACAGTTGGTCCTCACCTGAGATGCAGCAGTCTGGCTTTTCCTTTCTAGTTTCCCTATATTGTATTGCTACTATTTCTGGGTCAAAATATCTGCTTACCTCATCCATCCATTCCCGCTTTACTCCATCAGTTATTTTTTCAAGAAAAGCAATATGTTTGGGAAAATACTAAGCTTCAAAACAAGTATAAACTGATTTCCCACAGTCAAGATTAGCTTTCTCTGATGCCCATAGGTCAATTTTTCCTTCTGTGTTGGACAAGATTTATCTTGGACGTGGGTGAGTTAGAAGTTGGCCCCATTTTCTTTCCTTTTACTAGGAAGAGGCTAAGTAACACTCATACAAGCACATAGCCGGTAGTTTGTGGAGTTAGGATTCAAACTTGCGTCCACTTAACTGCGAAGTCAGTACTGCTCCTTTTCTACCATCCCACTTTTCCAAAGGGTTTCCCTACTTCCAACTATACCCACAAGCAAAAAGGCAGGTATAGGGCATCTCCTCTGTGGAAGAACAGTATTCAAAGAGATGTACACATTTAAAAACCAGCCTCATTAAATCATGATACCTTCGCACATGTGTAGATCCACACACAGATATATTTGAGGGCCACGTTAAGCACTGCTGGTAGAGCTTTCACTTTCTATCTATCATCTTCCACGTCAGAGTTCCCCAAAGCAGAGGACCTCACCTCCCTATGTGTTGTGCCCTTGGGAGTTCTGTGATGACAATGATGATCATGTCCAAATAGCTAGTGGCCATCCACTCCCACTCCTCAGGCCCTTCCTCAGGACTCTGTCCAGCCATGGTGATTTGCCTGTTCAGTAGCCACTGTCCTCCACAACCAGATTTTTGTCAGATAATATCTATATTCTCACATTATCTGTTGAGAGACAGAGGTGGCAGTTTGGAAGATTGATTGGCAAGTTCTAAGAGATGGTCAATGAAGCAATTATAGCGGAAGATGTTGTCTGCATGTGAAAGTGCTTTCTGTAAAGCAGTATATGTAGATCAGTCATTGGCTGCTGCTTCTATGTTCGTCCTATTATTATTAACCACACTTTTAAAGTAGGAGAAAGACAGCAGAGCTGAAGAGCCAGAGGACTGGCATCCGTTCTTGGACCTCTGCTAACTGGTTTGTGAGTTGGGCAAGTCATTTATACTGTCTTCTTATCTAGAAAATGCAAAGCTTGTGTAGCTATGAGTATAATCAACTAGATGTCCAGAAAACTTTTAATGACTGGCAGCTCTATTAGGAGCCCAGTGGAAAAAAGTTTTCTTATTTTTAATATAGTAGAGACTTTAAATGCAGGGTATGGAGGGCCCACGGGAGCACCAAGAGCTGTTTAAAAGTCCAACTGCTTGAGTTGGAACTTATTTGAGAATGCAGGTTTAAATGTACAAACACTCATACACATACACAAACAGAAGAATCTCATATTAAGATATAATAAGCTTCTGAAAAGATAGATATTAAGTTAAATTTTTTTGAATTGAAATATTTTGATTGCATGAAGAGAGTATACCAGTTTTTTTAAAAAAGGGAAGAGACTCTTAAGTCATCAAAGCTAAGCAAAACCAAACCAAATAAATGCAACTCTAAATTTTTGTCTTACAAGAACTCATGTTATTATTTGCTTTGAAAATTAGGATTATTTTCCTTTGGAGATTGGTTTTAATTAAACATACCTGTAAAGGATTATGATGAAATAACAAAAATGATTTGTTACATGTGAAATGTTATCTGTGAAAATTTTGTTATTTTAATGTTATGTTTCATATACAGTAAGACTGTGGTTATCTGACATTACTCAGCAGAAGTCCTGATTTATAGGCACTTCTATCAAATCTATTTAGACTTACGGTTTTGAAAACATAACAAAGCAAAACTTTGATACTAATACCATCCACTCAATGAATTTGTTTTTCAATTGGTAACAAATCAGTTGAGCTTTAAAAAGTTATAAACTTGTTATCCTTTCAAAAAATAGAAAGTTACAATAGGACTTCAAGAACAGCTAACCTCATAGTCTCAAAGCAAAATTAGAATTTTAAAATTGTAAGACATTAGGGATAAATGAAAGGCTTAAAAACTACCAAAAAAGAAAAGACAGCTTTCTGAAATCAAATACCAAAAACAATGTTAGGCCAACAGCAAACTATTCATGGGTAAAAATAGATATTAGAAGACAGGGAGAACATATCTTCAAGAAATGAAGAGAAAATAACTGTTGACCTAGACTTCTATACCCAGCTAAACTATTATACACATGCCAGGATGAAATAAAGATTTCCAGACACACACAACTAAAAGTACTCACTGACTATACACTCTGGATGAAAGAACTACTACAGGATATAAGAAAGAAGTAAAACCTAGAAAAAACAATTGAAAGAAGAAAAGCTGCATAAAGAAAGCTATTAAATATTTTGATAAATATAAAAGTATTGACAATATTGATGGTTAAATAAATACCCCTCATTTGTGTGTAGAAACAAGGAGATATTTAATTCTAAATAACAGAAAACCTAGAAAATGGGAAGAAGGGTTTCAGAGAAAAGTTCAAAACTGGCTAAGTTCTTTCTTTTGGGAGGAGGAAAATACAAATAAATAAATATATCAAAATAGTCAGAATTGCTAATTAGAAGACTGTGAGGTCAAAAGGACCTGCTGCCTGTCATGAGGCTCTCTCTGGTCTTGTTGCATGAGCTGAGGTGAGTAAAGACATAATTTCCAGTTTAGGCAAAGGCAGGGAAGGAGGGAGAACACTGAGTACTTTAGCCTGAAGAATCAGACTTACTTTTGGCACCCACGCTGAGATGTGTTTCACCCACTGCTTTGTGCAGGATTGGATTACTATGTACAAAGCAGAGGGCTGATACACACAGAACACTGGGTCACCCACATCTACGCAAATGAGGGGACTGAGGCCAGGAAAAGCAAGTCTTGGATTGATTCTTTCACACAGGGGGAAAGTTCCAGCTTTGTCTTGAGTGGCATGGTGTGAGCTAAAAGAAACTTTGCTCCTCTTTTCTTCCAGGTGCTGTGTGAAACAGGCTAGAGGCACATTTCCTCTGATTGATAGTTCTATCCTAAGCTTAACTACTCTTTGAATGTGAAGGGAAAAGTATTCCCATATCCCCAACTCTTTGAGCAGACGATTAGCACTCTGGCTAAGTTGGCTAAAGAGCAGTTGTTGGAAAGAGAAGTTCCCATTGGATCCCACCTCACACCTTAAGGAACTGATATGGAAGGAAGTACTGGGAAGGGCATAGTCCCTTTAAATGATATGGAAGGAGGCAGGGAAGTGCTGAGTAGAGAAGGGCGTGGTCCCTGGCTAGGGCTCTACACTGGGGCCTGTGCCCATGGACCTAGGTGAAGAAGGGTATTTTTGTTTTCTGCCCAAATGTTGCATTTCCCAAGACCACCCTGGCCTGCCACACCCCTATCCTGTGCCCATAAAAACCCTGAGACTCTAGCAGGCAGACACACAAGCAGCTGGATGTCGAGACGAGCACAGCAGCGGAGGAACACATGGGCAGCTGGACGTCGTGAGGCAAGCACTGACAGGCACTGGCATGCTGGCAGAACACGTGGAATTTGGCTGGGGCAGTCGGAGGAGAGGCGGGGCCTCCGAGCCACCAAACTCCAGGGGAAAACCATCTCCCTTCTGGCTCCCCCATCTGCAGAGAGCTACTTCCACTCCATAAAACCTTGCCCTCCTTCTCCAAGCCCACGTGTGATCTGATTCTTCTGGTACACCAAGGCAAGAAACCCCGGATACAGAAAGCCATCTGTCCTTGTGATCAGGCAGGGGTCTAATTGAGCTAACACAGGCCACCTACGGACGGCTAAACTAAAAGTGCACACTATAACACACGTCCCCTGGGGCTTCAGCTGTAAACATTTACCCCTAGACACTGTGGTGGCGTTGGAGCCCCACAGCCTGCCCATCTGGTGTGTATGCTCCCCTAAGAGGTTTGAGCAGCAGGGCACTGAAGTGAGCCACACCCCCATTGCACGCCGTGCAATGGGGACAAGGAACTTTTCCCATTTCAGAACCATTCCAAGGAAATCAGAAGCTTATATTTGAAAACAAAACCATAAAAGTATTAGAAGAAAATAGGAAAGCATTTATTATTATCTCAGAGAGAATCCTTTCTAAGCAGTGAGCAAAAACAGAGCCATAGAACACAAGGTGATACATTTGACTATATAAAATTTAAAAAAATTTTTATGGCAGAAATCCCTAGAAACAAAGTCAAAAATCAAATGATAAAGAGGAAAAAATATTTGCAATGCATATTACAGATAGAGGACTAAATTCCTTAACATACCAAGATTTCCTACAAACCAGTAGAAAATATACCAGCAACCCAGTAGAAAAATGGTAGAAATGCCCAATTTTACTCATGAGAAGGAAATGCAAATTGAAATGAGATACAATATTTTTAACCTAACAGATTGGCAAAAAGTAAAATGTTTGATAACACTATATCGGTGAGGATTTGGGGGATTCTCTCACACTCTCACATGTCAATCGTAGGAGTATAAATTGGAACAACTTGTTTGAGGAGTATTTTGGCAATGTCTATCAAAAAGTTAATGTTTTCTCCCATTCAAGTCCATTTTAAAAAATTTAGTCTACAAATATACTCTGGTATGATTTTATATAGATTCAAAGATGTTTATTGCAGCATTACTTGTAACAGAAAAAAATTGAGAGCAAAGAAAACACCCATCAATAGCAGACTTGATAAATATGTGGCACATCCATACAATGGATATTATGCAGTTATGCAGTTACTAAAAAGAATGCACTGACACTATGTATGCACCATTGATATGTTACAATGTCCCAGATATAGTAAGAGGAAAAACCAAGTAAAGCAGAGAGGATATAATATGCTTCCATTAGTAGCATGAAGCACAGACTATGTTTCCATAAAGCAGAGACTATGCTATTGAGTATATGTTTGTATATGCATAGACTGTTTCTAGAAGGATTACAAGGCTATGACAATAATGGCTCTCTTTGAGGAGGAAAACAGCTTCTGGGGAAAGGAGATAGACAGGAAGACATGTGTTTCATTGTTTACTCTTTTGAAGATTTAGAATTTTGTATTGTGTGCATGTATTACCTATTCAAAAATAATTTTTTTTCTTAAAAATTGAGCTTCCCTAAGGATAAATCAGCTGGCATAATGCCATAGGGTGAGCCATGCTATTTCATACCTCTATGTTGTTAATTCCTTTTGCCTTTACCCTTCATTTCTTCAGCTCACTCCTGCCCTTGGAAACCTTCTCTGACAGCTTCACTCTTGACCTGAATTTGATTCTTTCCCTCCACTCTCCCATGCCCCACAGCCTCAGGCCTGCCTGGAGTTCAGTGGAGGCATGCCTGGATTACTTGGTTGTAATCCTGGGCTTACTGGTTTGTCTCTGGACTGGGGCTGAGTTCCTTGATGGGAGAACCATGTCATAGCAGACCTTCCACCCTGATGCAAGCACAGCACTGCCATGTGGTGGGCTTCGAGCAGAGCCACAGCTGGCTGACTGGATGGATGGAAGGAGGGGTGCTTCTACAGCATTTGTTGCTTGTGGCCAGGCATTTTCGTCTGTTTTGTTCTCTGCTATAACCTTAGCATGCACAACAGGACTTGACACACAGTAGGTAGTCAATATTTGTTGAGTGAATAATAAATGCCACCTAAAGGGAGAAGGGGAAGAAGGAATCAGCTAGCATGAAGATGTTTGAACAAAGTGGCAGAGAGGGTAGTTAGGAGAAGACCCATAGCTTGGGGTAGGGGCTCCAGGAAGCCAATGAAGGATGCTGGAGAAGGATCTGGCTTCAAAGCAGTTAGACATTTGCCCACAAGAATGACCTGGTAGAGTCTCCATATGACCTGGTAATTACACTTCTAGGTATTTCCCTTAGAGAAATAAAAACCTATGTCATGCAAAAACTTGTACACAAATGTTCATAGCAGCATTATTTGTAATAACCAAAATGTTGAAATAACCGAAATGTCTATCAACTAATTAATAAGAAAATTAAATTGTGGTATATCCATAAAATGGAATAATATTGGGTTGGTGCAAAAGTAATTAAAAGTAATGGCAAAAACCGCAATTACTTTTGCACCAACCCAGTATTATTCAGCAATAAAAAGGAATGACGTATTGAGCCATACTACAAAATACATGAACCCAAAGAACATTACGCAAGTAAAAGAAGCCAGTTACAAAAGGCCACATATTGCTGGGTGTGGTGGCTCATGCCTGTAATCCCAGCAGTTTGGGAGGCCAAGGCGGGCAGATCACCTGAGGTCAGGAGTTCGAGACCAGCCTGGCCAACATGGCGAAACCCCGTCTCTACTAAAAATACAAAAATTAGCCAGGCATGGTGGCATGCACCTGTAATCCCAGCTACTCAGGAGGCTGACAGGGGAGAATCACTTGAACCTGGGAGGCAGAGGTTTCTGTGAGCTGAGATCGCACCACTACCCTCTAGCCTGGGTGATAGAGTGAGACTCCATCTCAAAAATTTAAAAAAAATTTTTTAAAGGCCACATATTATATGATTTTATTCATATGAAATGCCCAGAATAAGGAAATCTATAGAGATAGAAGGTAGATTAGTGGTTGCTAGGGTTGGGGGCGAGAGTTAGAGGAAAATTGAGAGTAACTGCTAAGGATTGAAGAGGTTTTTCTTTAGGGGGGATGAAAATGTTATAAAATTGATTATGATGATGGTTGCACAACTCTATGAATATACTAAAAATCACTGAATTGTACACTTTAACTGGGTGCATTGTATGGTATGTGAATTATATCACAAACTGTTTGGAAAAAAAATAAAAGAATTATCTGGGGATGTGAGCCCAGAGGGCAGGCAGCCCAGCCCACACTCACAGAATGTGCCCTGGAGTCAGGTGGGGCTGAGCCCCAAGTACGTCTTCTCAGTCACTCTTCTACCCGTGAAGCCAGGAGAAGGACCCTAGCAGTGGGTCCTGAGAGCCTTGGCTTCCGAGGAGCCCCTCCCATAGTCCTCAAGGCCAGTCGGGGAATGCAGCTCAAGGGTTCTAGAAGTGAGAAGGGCTGTGGGACTTCTTTATTTCTATCCCTGCAAGAGCTGGGGGGCTCTCACTGGGTCGATGTTTGGGGTGGGTGTGAGAGGAGAGCATGGCTCAAGGCAAGGAAGTAGAAAGCAAGTTCAGTAATTCCATGTTTTTTGAGAACTTGCTCTGCATCTGGCACAGTGTTAAATGCGAAGCAATTGGAGTGCAAAGAAGCATAAGAGCCGCTCTGTCCTGGAAAACTTGCCAAGGCTGCCTGGAGACAGATGTACAAAAGATCCATGAAATGTGGTGCTAAAGCAGTGTGTGTGCTAGGGCAGTGGCCCACAAAGAAGACACGGGGAGGGATGTGTTTCCATTCTTGCAAGCAGCTTTGTGCCATCTGCATGGCACCATTGCTGTGAGCAGGGGTCTTCCCTGAGTGCTTTTCCTGAGGGAGGCCTGAGATGGGGGAGGTGCTCGAATGGTGGAACTTGGGTGTTCTGTTCTAAGTTTTGGGTTCCTGGAAGCCCATAGTTTCAGTCCTGAAAGAACGGACCATGAACAGACCTGCCCCGCAGATACAAAGGAGAGGAGGCTTGTAGGCCAGCCCACCAACGCCCGTGGAGCTGCTAACAGAGCCCAGCCATTGCACAGTACTTCTGTGTCTCATCTTAAGGCTGCAATATTTAAAGTACAGACAAGTACAGTTAGTTAATGATGGGGATACATTCTGAGAAATGCAATACTAGGCAATTTCATCACTGTGTGAACATCATAGACTGCACTTACACAAACGTCGATGGTATAGCCTATTACACACCTGGGCTCTATGGTAAAGTCTATTGCTCATAGGCTACAAACCTGTACAGCATGTTACTGTGCTGAATACTGTAGGCAATTGTAACTCGATGGCATGTATTTGTATATGTAAACATAGAAAAGGTACAGTAAAAACACTGCATAAGGCCGGGTGCGATGGCTCACACCTGTAATTCCGGCACTTTGGGAGGCCGAGGCGGGTGGATCGCGAGGTTAGGAGTTTGAGACCAGCCTGGCCAACATAGTGAAATCCTCTCTCTACTGAAAATACAGAAAACTAGCTGGGCGTGGTGGCGGGTGCCTGTAATTCCAGCTACTTGGGAGGCTGAGGCAGGAGAATCCTTTGAACCCAGGAGGCAGAGGTTGCAGTGAGCCAAGATCACACCATTGCACTCCAGCCCAGGTGACAGTGCGAGACTCTGTCAAAAAAAAAAAAAAAAAAAAAAAAACTGCATAAATGATTTTTTAAAATGGTACACCTCTATAGGACACTTACCATGAATGGAGTTTGCAGGACTGGAAGTTGCTATAGGTGAGTGAGTGAGTGGTGAGTGAATGTAAAGGCCTAGGACATTACTGTACACTACTGTAGAGTTTGTAAACTTAGTCCACTCCATTTATTTTTCAAATTTTCTTTCTTCAATAATAAATTAACCTTATCTTACTGTAACATTTTTACAAACTTTTATATTTTTAAAACTTTTGGCTCTGTTGTAATAACAGCTTAAAAGACATCGCACAACTGTACAAGAAATATTTTCTTTATAGCCTTAATCTATAATATTTTTCTATTTTTTTAAACTCATAAAACTTTTTTGTTACAAATGAAGACACAAACACACATTAGTCTAGACCTGCACAGGGTCAGGATCATCAATGCCATTGTCTTCCATCTCCACATCTTGTCCCACTGGAAGGTCTTCAGGAGCAATAACACACATGTCATCTTCTATGATAACAATGCCTCCTTCTAGATACCTCCTAAGGACCTGCCAGAGGCTGTTCTACAATTAGCACAATTAGCTTTTTTTTTTTTTTGAGATGGAGTCTCACTCTATCACCCAGGGTGGAGTGCAATGGTGTGATCTTGGCTCACTGCAACCTCCGCCTCCCAAGATCAAGAGATTCTCCTGCCTCAGCCTCCCAAGTAGCTGGGACTACAGGTGCCCACCACCACGCCCAGCTAACTTTTGTATTTTTAGTAGAAACAGGGTTTTGCCACGTTGGCCAGGCTGGTCTCGAACTCCTGACCTTGTGATCCACCTGCTTCAGCCTCCCAAAGTGCTGGGATGACAGGCGTGAGCCATGGTGCCTGGCCAGCTTTATTTTTTTTAATAAGTAGGAGTATACTCTAAAATGCCAAGTATACATTTATTATCATCATAAGTATTATGTACTGTACATAACTGTACGCACTAGACTTTTGCATGACTAGCAGTGCAGTAGGTTTGTTTCCACCAGCCTCTCTCCAAACACATGAGTAACGTGTTGCACTATGATGTTACAACAGCTACAACGTCACTAGTTGACAGTAATGTTTCAGCTCCATTATCATCTATGGGACCACCATTGTGTACAAAGTCCATGGTCGATGGAAATGTCGTTATGCAGTGCATGACTATATGCAGTGCATGACTAGATTATGTGAGGGTAATTGCGTTCCAAGTTCCAAGTCAAAAAATGTTTGGACCTCAACTCCTTTGCTAGCAAATTAGACCCTTACAGTAGCTAGTTCCCAGGGAAGTCCCCTGAAATACTCTAAGGACCTGAATCACTGCTGAGCCAGACAGCATGTAGGAAAAGGCTCCTGGGTCTCATGTGAAGCTGGAGGGGTGCCTGCCCTGCCTAAGAGACCCATTCATCCCATCCGGTTGAGACCTTGGTGGACCCAGGACAGCTCAGCATGCTGGCAGTCAGGGACAGGAGAGCCAGAGACCGCAAGGTCCCATTCAGCCTTGGTGCGATTCAGGCCCAGTTGGGTCTCTGGTGCTAGGACTAGGTGATTTCAGAGGGAGATGGGAATTGACACATGGGCAGCAGCCCATGGCAATGGCAGAAACAACCTCGGGGCTGGAAACAGAAGGTGTAATTACAGGAGAAAACACCCACAACCAATTCCAAAAGATGACCCTTTTGCTCCCTAGAACCAGGGAAGGGAAGTAAGGGGAGGCATGCTATCCTGGTAAAAACAGGGCAGCATGAAAAATGCTGTGCAGTCAGGCTGAAAATTAAACAGATGTGAGTTTCTTTAATGCAAAAGTTTAATTATTCTGACGTTTTCCATAACTTAATCTGAGCCATCGCTTCAGCTTTAATTATGCATAATGAAATGGATTATTTACAGTAACTCACATGTCAGGAAAAACTGAGAGGTGAGAATTAGTAGCTTGGCAACTGTTGTTTATTTCTCTTTTTATTTGGCCAATGCATATTGAGTATCTGCTATGTTTCGGCCCTTGCCAGGGTCCTATTAGGAAAAAGTAGTGCGGCACATTCCTGTAATGTCAACACTTGGGGAGGCCAAGGTGGGAGAATCGCTTGAGCCCGGAAGTTTGAGACCAGTTTGGGCAACATAGGGAGACCTCCTCTCTACAAAACAAATTTAAAAATTAGCCTGGTGTGGTGGTGCATGCCTGTGGTCCCAGCTACTCCAGAGGCTGAGGTGGGAGGATTGCTTGAGCCCAGGAGATTGGGGCTGTAATAAGCTATGATCACACTGCTACACTCCAGCCTGGGAGACAGAGTGAGAGTGAGATTCTGTCTCCAAAAACAAAACAAAACCAAAAAAACACTAAAAAACAAAAAAAAGTATTTTTAAAAACACATAGCATGGGCCAGTTTCTTTCACTTCTTTCTCTTGTGTATTGCTTGAGATGATACTGTGTAGCAGGTATTATTTTCCCTGATTTACATAAGTGAGTGGAACTGAGATTCTGAAAGGTTAGGTAAATTGCCTAAGGTCACACAGCAAAACTCCATTTTGTTTTTTTTTTGTTTTTTTTTTGTTACCATCTTTGTGCTTCAAACAGAGAACTATAGACTAACTTTCCTAATCTTACTACCTTTCCTTCATGCTTTATACAGGAAAAGTCAACTTTTCTTAAGGGAACCGTTATTTTGAGCAGGAAAGTAAATGACAAAAATTGTACTTTGGCGAAATTAACCTAAGTTTCTGTAGGATGTGCTGTGGGCCAGAGCCCAGGCCAGAGGCAAGGACCTTAAGCCAGGGCAGTAGCAGCAAGTCAGGGAAGGGGTCTGGCAGGAGGCACTTGGAGGCTGGAAAGGGCTTGTCAAATGTTTGGATGTGGTGGAAGGGAAGGGCAGCCTTGCCACCTTAGGTTTGGGATGCAGGGGACACAGGGGACACTGGCAGGCGGCGTGGCCTGGGTCAAACCCCTCACTCTCTGAGCCTTTCTTGCTTGGTACTCTTGCAAATAAATGCCTTCCTTTCTATTGCCACAAAAACCTTGGTGTGGATATCTGGTTTTACTGCACCGGGTGAGCAGACGCCAGTTTGGTTCCACAACACTGTCTCCCTCTATCCCTCGTTGGTGACTTCCGTGTAGCAGGTGCCAAAAGCTGGTTCACTTGTGGGGCGTGTGTGTAGTTTTCAGAGCGCCTGTAGGGTCTCGTCCAGACTGGGAGGTTCTGACTCAACTCCCCACCTTCTTCACTGCATTCCTGCCCCCAGCCTTGGGTTGCTGCGCTCTCCTCCCCTAGCTGGCAGAGGAACGGGAGAGATGGTCCAAGCCCAGCTGCCTTCCACTGTGCACACTACTTCTCTCACTGCACCATGTCAAGGGGACAGGTCAGTCCTCGGCCATCCTCTGTCTGCTCTGCTGTTGCTCCTTCTCAGTGGAGACTAGACGCCCGCCTGCATTTGTTCACATGCCACATCTTGGGCCCTGGCACAGGGCTGTGTGGAACAGAAAGACATCGTGAAGGGCAACACCTGCATCACTCCCCAGTGGGCAGAAGCCTCCCAACTCCAGTAATCTTCCTTCACAGGCTTCTTCGAGGGCTGGAGGGGCAGTGGTGAGGGGTGGAATCAGAGGACAGAGTCTTCCACCTCAGGTCAGCCTCGAGGAGGGGTCTGCTCCCAGCTCTCAGATCTTGTCTTTAGAACAAGTGCCAGTTAATTCCCAAGTCTGAGTTCTACTCATTGATTCAGGACAGCAGAATAACTCCCACTTCCCAGCCCTGTTTCTGGGAATGATCACAAGCCTGGCTGCAGGGCGACTGACACCATTGTGGGCAGACTAAGCATGTCCAGCTCTTACTGTAGTCTCCGTGTCTCGGCTTTCTCTTTTGCCTTCTCTTTTGGAGCTCTTGGTTGAGGCACTTGGTGAGTGTGGACTTTTAAGGTGAACTCTGAGCTGACCAGGACTGGCTGGTTGGTCTCTTGGGTACCATGCAGTCACAGAAGCAGGTAATCAAAGAACAAACAGTCCTGTGGTGTTTGGAGTCCCTCTTGGCTACCATCAAAGCCTCTGTTTGATTTCTTACATGGCAACAAAACCAGGAGGAGAAGCTGAGTGGCGTCTGGAATAAACTTTGGGTGCAGATGGGATTCAGGCTATGGATAATGTGCTGGAAGCACACACAGTTATGACCATCAAGTATGCAAGAAGCAATCATTCTCCTGGCTCTCCTGGGTGCCATGTCAGGTGGGAACTCAATTTTGCTTTGGAACCTTGCTTGCCTACTTGGTCTGCATAATACCATTGTATGACAATGTCCCCCAAAAAGGAAATTGCCCCTGGGAGGCTTGTTCAACTGAGGGCTTAGCTGCAATAATGAATGAGGTGATGCAGTTCCAGGGAGCCCTGGGGGACCGGGTAGGAGCCCTGGAGAAGAGAGATGCTTAAAGAGCCTCATCTAATCTATGTTGGTAGTAACGCTCTTGGGTTAACTGCCTGCATTTGGTAGTCCTCCTGAGATCTAAGGGTGGGAAAATAGTGTTCGTAGCAGAGCTTTGTGTGTATGTCAAGTGAGTCTTTATGGAGATTCTGGCCCTTCTCTGGAGCCTCGTAGGGCAACTTGAGGTTAACAAGCGATCCCGTGAGGAAAGTGAGCAACTGAGGGGGTGTCTTCCTCTTGAACAAAGAAAGCACCTTCTGATAGAAGGGCCAAAGACTCAATCTAGTGATCCTTTTACTCCCTCTTCCTCATTCAAGGGCATCAAGAATCTTAGATGATCTTTTTTATGTCAGCTTGGATTATTGAAATTGAGCTTTTAAAATTAAATGTTATTTCTGAATAGGTAGTATATGCATAATGTATGGAATTTAATTATGTTAAATTTGCAAATTAATTTAGGGATAATTTACATCTTTGATGAATTATGTAGTAAAATACTTAGAAGAGTGTCTGAGTACATAGTAAATGCTTAGTAAGTGTTAGTGAGTATTATTTATGATCTTGAGTTTTCCTAATCCAAGAACAGGGTTCTAGATACTTGTTTGAGTCTTCATTTGTTTTTCTTAGGAGTATTTTGAGGTTTCCTTCATAGAGATTTGGCACATTCTGATTATGGTTATTTCTAGTTATTTTACTTTTTCATTTTTACATTTGTAAATGGAATCTCTTCTTCCCTACATCTTTCAGCTGATTATTGTATGATGTAGGGAAATCTATTAACAGATGATCTTACTATTTGGCATGGTTTTTCAGGTGATTCTCATGAATTTTCCATGTTTGAAAAAATGAACATTTATATTCTTCTTCTCCTATTTCTATAGCTCCTATTTTTTTCTTATCTAACTGCCAGGCCTGGACATTCTGATCATTATTAAATAATGACAAGATTATAAATTCCTGTCTTGTTTCCCATTAAGCATGATGTTAACTTTTGGTGTGAGAGAGAAATGTTTTATATGTTAAGGAGGTGGCTTTTATTCTTGTTAACATAAGAATATTAGAGTGTTTATTTCTAAATAAAAATATAATAAATAAAACTAAATGTAAGAATATTTGAGTACTTATTTCTAAATAAAAATGGATTTTTAAATCAAACGCTTTTTCAAGATCTATGAAAATGACCATTTAATTTTCCTCTTCGATCTCCTAATAAGATAAGTAAACAACTGGGTTTCCTAATATTGAGCCCGCTTCTATCTTGGGCTTTTCAACTCAGCAGAGGGCAGGATAACCTGTGAATGTGAAGTGGGCCATAAGCAGTTCAGACTGTCACTTGAAGTAAACATTTCAGATTTCCCCCAGAAATATGGGCTTTTAGGGCCATAATCATTTGAGTCGAGATGACTTTTATTGTCACTGGGAAAAGAGTGAGGTTAGGAAGAATCCAATTTCTTACACTGAACACTATCATTTGGAACTTTATCAGAAGTGTGAAAGGGATAGATCACAAAGGTTTGCAAGAAATACTTGAGATTTCTTATTTAAAACACACAATAGAATCCCTTAGGTCAAATCTTATTTTTTGGAAGGGCTGCTGTGACGCAAACTGTTTCTCTCTCATCTTCTTTTGTGAGTCTGAGAACCTGGTCATTACCCTCACACTCCAACACCTGGGCTACAGAGGATTCTAGCGAGGCAGCCACATCAGCACCCCTTCAGGGTGTTGGAAGCAGGAATCACTATAATAATCTCAGATAAAGTAACACACAGTAAAAAATTAGCCGGGCATGAAGGTGGGTGCCTATAATCCTAGCTACCCAGGAGGCCGAGGCAGGAGAATCGCTTGAAGCCGGGAGGTAGAGGTTACAGTGAGCTGAGATTGCATCATTGCACCCCAGCCTGGGCAACGGAGCAAGACTCCATCTCAAATAAATAAATAAATAAATAAATAAATAAATAAATAAATAAATAGAGTAACATAAAGTATCCTCTTTCCTTTCATGGGGTCTAACTCCTATGCTTCCTTCAAGGCCCAACTGACGTCCCATCCCTGCCATGGAGCCTTCCTGGATTGACCTAGCTCTTGGGGAGTGCTCCTGCTGTTGCACCCTGGAGCTCCTCCTGCCTGCACATGGACTGCATGCCAAGAGTTCAGTCCAGCACCTGATACAGATTCAGTGCTCAGCCAAAAGTAGCATGAGCTATCATACTGTAATTCATCTGTTATATGGCCATTTCTGCCTCTTCAACTAGAATGTCAGCCCTGCAATAACAGATTTCATATATCTTATTGCTCATTGTCCCTGTGTGCCACATATCTAGAGGGTATCCAATACATGTTTGCTGTTTTTATTTTCCTACTTTTTGAGTCTGGTATGGTTTTTTCCCCACATTTACTGATACACCCCAAATGTAGAGCTTTAGATCTTTTTCCTGCTTGATATTGACATTTAAATTAGCTTCTGTCTCTTCCAGCTCCTATGAAGATGAGTTTCCCTTTGTGAAGCTATAGTGCCCATTCCACCAACAGCTTACAAAGGGAGGCTCTACAAGAATACAAACTAGACAAAACTCTCAACTGCCCCAGTGCGAAGAGTTGAGACAAAGCAGTATTCTGGCTCCATCAGTCCCAAAGGATCACGTGTGAGTCCCAGAAGATGAAGGACCTAGAGAAGGACCCTTGGTATTTTAAAATCCACTGCATGCGGAAGCTGTCTATGTTTTGAAGAAGTATCCAAGGAACCAGCTTTTGTATTACCCTCCTGGAAATGAAAAATGCCAGGGTATTTAATGAAAGAAGGGATCCTTGGGAGCTAGAAGATTCGCATGGACATGAAAAGGTATCAAACCCATCGAACTGAGTTTGTCCACAAGCTCTGGGCAAGAGGCGATCACAGCTTTCTTCAGCTCATCGTCTGTACCTGCTAGCCAGGGTTCTCTGCTAGCCAGTGTTGGGAAATCAAAGGCCTGAGACTGAGTTTCTTATTCTTGGAAATTAAAGTGTAAATGCTTCTCAATGCTCTCATATATGAAAAGGCTGGAAGATGCAATCCATTTCTAGAAAGTCTTTCTATCAGCCAATTAACCCTATATATAGGACCCAAAGAATGTTGCAAGAGGTTTCTACTTTTTCCATCATGTCACTTTCCTGTTCAGTCACCTCAGAAGAACAAAAGACAGTCCCTTCTCTCAGCTCTTCCTTGCCCATGGCAACCTCACCCCCAGCCCAAGCTGTCAGTCAGTCACTGGAATCCATCCACTTTTGCCTCTGTGTAGTTGGAAGAGATTTGAAAGAAACAAGCCTTTCTCAGGCCCACCCCATAGTGATGTTCTAAGATAAACACATCTGTTTCTTGCCAATTATGACCTAGCTGGTACAAAATTAATCGCAGTTTTGGTAAAAACCACAATTACTTTTACACCAACCTAATATACAGAATCACTAATTGGATCACCTTTTCTTCTATGTCTTATAAAGGGCTCTTTTCTGTTAATCTTGCTTGGCCTGGATTGTCCCTTGTTCCCCCCAAAAAAGGGGGTGGGTGAACATCCCATTCAGGAAGGGGTATATATTGTGGAAGTTAAAGAAATAGGAAAAAGTTGCATATGTTGAAATAACATTTGACAATGCTCTATAGTTTACTGAGCATATGCATTTTCTTCTCTTTCTTTCTCTCTCTCTCTTTTTTTTTTTTCTTCTTGAGACGGAATCTTGCTCTGTTGCCCAGGCTGGAGTGCAGTGGCGCAATCTGGGCTCACTACAACCTCCACCTCCCGGTTCAAGTGATTCTCCTGCCTCAGCCTCCCAAGTAGTGGGGATTACAGGCAGCTGCCACCACACACTGCTAATTTTTGTATTTTTAGTAAGGTAGGGTTTCACCATGTTGGCCAGGCTAGTCTCAAACTCCTGACCTCAGGTGATCTGCCCGGTTCAGACTCCCAAAGTGCTGGGATTACAGGCGTGAGCCACCGTGCCCGGCTGAGCATATGCATTTTCTTATGTGGTATCTGTGCTATAAGAATAAGTTTCCATAGGCCTGATATTAGCCTGAACTTTTCTGCTGAAGTTCTTGCATCACACTAACCCCTGGTCAAGGCATGAAGCATGCTGATTAATAGTGTTGCTTTGTAACCATGGTTCTAGGAGTTTCTGAATGGTTTGTAGCAGCTTGTAAGAATTGTTTATTGACAACAGTGAGATGGATTATTTGCACCTGGTGTGGATGAGGACCTCCCGTGGGTTCTGCTGTTGAGGCCAGTTATATAACAAGAATATACCTACAGCAAAACAGAAAGAAAATCCCAGCAAAGACTCCATAATTCCAAGACATTTGTGCATACATTGGCGGTTCGTGATCCAAGAAAATGAGATCTTCCGTCCCATAGAGAAAAGACAACAGTAAGAGCCTAGCCTGCACCTGGCCTCTGTGGATCTCTTGCCAAGGCAGCCTTCAGCTGTAGTGCGTATCCTTACTTTCATGTTGTTGCTATGCTGTATCCGTTTTGTGTAATAAAACTGTAGATTTGTAAGCATTGTCATTTGGGTCCCATGAGTCTTCTTTAGCAATGGGACCTTGTTTAGTGGCTACTGTTAATGTAGCACCACAGCCCAGAGAAGTCAAGGGACCAGCCTAAGGTCACACAGTCAAGTAGTGGCAAAGCTAAGGCTTGAAGCCAGGGGTCTGATTCCAAATCTCTTGTTCTTTTCACAGAACTGATCTTGTTCACTGCCGTTTGATTAGGTACTAGAGAGAATGAAGAGGTAGCTATTGAGTGATGGTCTCAGTGAGTCCTGCTCTGTGTATTGAAAGCAGAGCTCTTTGTTAGAGCAGCTACACCCCAAGAAGATGGCATCACCCCACATTCTTGACCCACATCTCCACTTTCAGTGTCAGAGATCTAGGGTGGCCAACTTCCTCCTCTCTGAGACTGTGGAAGCCTTAGTTATCCCAAAATAAGCTCCCAGGGAGGCCCCATTGGTCCATTTCTGGAGAGGCAGTGATTCAAGGGAGACAAATGAGCACATCATGCATCCAGATCTCAGCCACAAGCAAGATGTTTCAGTGGGCCCCGTGGCTGACAATAAATCTTTCGCATGCTCTTTCTTTTCCAAAGTACATGCTTCAAGCAATTCTAGTTCGATTCTTAATTAAGATGCATGTGTAAGTCAAATTCCATTAGAGCCTGCTTCTTGCTCTCTAACACTCAGACCACCAAAGAAAGCCTGGAAGACCAGCAATGGAAGGAAAGTATGCAGTGTTTTAGGGAGAGCTGGCACCTGGCCTCTAATCTTCCCTCTGCCATTGACCAGATGGGTGCCTTTGGATACACTGCTTAAGCTTACCTGTATAACAGATGGCTTTAACATTTTGTGAATATTGTATCTTATTAATTACTCTATTTTTAGGGTATGGACCCTAGTCACTCATTATTCTTGTTATTGCTATTAGTACTACTACTACTTCTTTTACAAATAGCAATAGAGCTGGAGAAACTGGGTTTTGAATTAAGGTCAGGAGAACCCAGCTTTGCTATCTTTTTAAAAAAAATCAGTATCCCCAGCACTTTGGGAGGCCGAGGCAGGAGGATCACGAGGTCAGGAGATCAAGACCATCCCGGCTAACACGGTGAAACCCTGTCTCTACTAAAAATACAAAAAATTAGCCAGGCGTGGTGGCAGGTGCTTGTAGTCCCAGCTGCTCAGGAGGCTGAGGCAGGAGAATGACATGAACCCGGGAGGCAGAGGTTGCCATGAGCCGAGATTGCGTCACTGCACTCCAGCCTGGGCGACAGAGTGAGACTCCGTTTAAAAGGAAAAAAAAAAAAAAAAAATCAGCGTCACTAGGACGTCTGCATGACCCTGGCACACATGGCCTTGCCCTGGGAAGACAGGCTACCCTGAAAAAAAGACCGTTTCTAGCAAGAATATCGGCAGAAAGGGCATATCCAAGGACAGTCTGGCTTTCGCCATACATGGGACAGGCAGTTCCCAATAAAAATGGCTTGAGAGTCACTGGCTATATCAACTTCTCAAAAGTATCTCCCTCACTACCATTCAAAATATGACCATTCAAGGAGGAAGATGAAAAACTCTCCGATTTAAGGAGACATCATGGAGCTGTCCTTGGATTCAGAAGCCTAGGATTGGAATGCTGGATCTTTCATAGAATTAGTCTCTCAGATCCAGGAATTATCAAAGTTATGATCAATTCAAGAAAATCAGTGGATATACTTCTAGCAAAGCAAACCAGGAACTATCACCAGGCAATATTTGGGGAGTATAGCTTCTCTACAGCCCAGCTCCCCAAAGGAGATGCACTAAGGTTGGGAGCCACCGTGAACTCTCCACTTGGGGTGAGGCTGTGGAGAGCCCTGAGTGGAGTTTAGCAAGTCCCTCCTACCCAAGCTCACACCACGCTCACACTGCAGCTCAATTCTTCGTGTTGTTCCAAAAACAGCCTCTTACAAATCACATCATCCAGATCTAACATCTAGGTTGAAGGTCAATTTTTTACCAGCTCCCACAGCCATGTTGTTGCAGTGTCCCAGGGTCACTGAATAACTACGATGCATCCTATGTGCATGGTCATGTGACAGGCATGGAGTGACCGACTGTCTGTAGTAGGTATGTGTAGTCTGTCAGCTACAAGATCCAGATGCCATGAACCAGGGCCCTCCATGACCGCTTCCTGAGCGTATAATCTCAGATGTGCGCAATGGTGACAGCAATACCTGTGTTGGAGGATTGTGCTGGGATTAAGGGGATCAGGCAGTCAAGGATCTCCTAGCATGATGCTAGCTGAGTAGGTGCTTGGTAAATGAAGTGGTCTATTCATTTGGGCTAGGCACTACCTTACCCTAGGCTATTATTGAGAAAAACACAGCAAGTTCTAACTTTGCTTGTTGCCTGGAGGGGCATGAGTCACTGGGGAGGGTTGGAAGGGGCAAGGGAAGAATATGGGTGAGAAGGTGGGCATCCCATGAGACAGACTGCCAACCTTCCATTTCCTGTACTGCTGTGCTTGTCTTGCTGAACAGTGAGGGAACACTCTCATGAACAGCTCAGAGAGGTGCCCTGGTGACTTTCACTCGTGAGAAAAGAGAATGGGAGGGAATTATGCCCCAAATACCCAACCCATCAAAGCAATAGATTATTTTGCTCATTTTGAAAAACTATTTTTGGGAGTTTTGTCTCAAATACTTCAATTATACTCTTTCCTTCCTGGTTTTTATCATAAGAATGCTATAATATTAAAGCCAATTGTAAAAGATTTTTAAAAATCTATTCATATTCGCATCACCCTAAACTTCAGCTGTTTTGATATTTCTGAGTCCTTGCACAGTCCTTGTCCATAAAACTTGATAATTCTGCGAGTGACAATAACTTATGCATTATGCATTTTAGTCTCTAAACTAAATAAGATGACTTTAGATTTATAAAAGCTTGTATCAGTGAATGTGCTTATATTTCAATTTTTTCCTTTTCCATTTACTCCTCTGCATTCACCCCACCACACACCAACGGAAATAAAACATCCTGGTTTGTTTGTTCCTAGAACATTTATACCTTTCAGCAGAACAGAATCTTCTACTGTCCCTACCCACCCTGTGCCTCCTACTTGTTCAGGGTTTTCTTCTCAGGGTCTGATGGCAGCCAAGATTGGGAAGCTGGCTGGGAAGGGGGACCTGTGTAAATCTTGGCTCTGTTATTTATCATTTGCTGTGTGAATTTCAGCTCAGTTTCCCCATCTGTAAAATGATGACATTAATACCTGTCTGAGAGGAGTGTTTGAGGAGTAAATGAAATACAGGATTTTACATTTTGCACTTACTTGTAACATTGGATAAATGATCATTGTATTCATTTCCTAGGGCTGCTGTAACAAACTACCACAAATTGGGTGCCTTGAAAACAACGGAAATTTATTCTCTCACAGCTCAGGAGACCAAAAGTCTCCAATCAAGGTGTTGGCAGGGGTGGTTCCTGCTGGGGGCTCTGAGGGAATATCTGCTCCATGCCTACCTCCTAGCTTCTGCGTTTCCTTTCCATTCCCGGGCTTGCAGCTGCATCACTCCAGTCTCTACCTCCATTATATCATGGCCTTTTCCCTTCTGTGCATGTCCTGTTTTCTTATGAGGACACTGGCCACTGGATTTAGGACCCACCCTCATCCAGTATGACTGCCTCTCAACCAATTACACCCACAAAGACTCTATTTCCAAATAAGATCATTCTTGGCTGGGCATGGTGGCTCACACCTGTAATCCCAGCAGTTTTGGAAGCTGAGGCGGGTGGATCACTTGAGGCCAAGAGTTCAAGACCAGCCTGGCCAACATGGTGAAACCCCATCTCTCTCAAAAATACACAAATTATAAGGAGTAAGGAAAGGATCCAGTTTCAGCTTTCTACTTATGGCTAGCCAATTTTCCCAGCACAATTTATTCAATAGGGAATCCTTTCCCCATTTCTTGTTTCTCTCAGGTTTGTCAAAGATCAGATGGCTGTAGATGTGTGGTATTATTTCTGAGGACTCTGCTCTGTTCCATTGGTCTATATCTCTGTTTTGGTACCAGTACCATGCTGTTTTGGTTACTGTAGCCTTGTAGTATAGTTTAAAGTCAGGTAGCGTGATGCCTCCAGCTTTGTTCTTTTGACTTAGGATTGTCTTGGCAATGCGGGCTCTTTTATGAACAGACATTTCTCAAAAGAAGACATTCATACAGCCAACAGACACATGAAAAATGCTCATCATCACTGGCCATCAGAGAAATGCAAATCAAAACCACAATGAGATACCATCTCACACCAGTTAGAATGGCAATCATTAAAAAGTCAGGAAACAACCGGTGCTGGAGAGGATGTGGAGAAATAGGAACGCTTTTACACTGTTGGTGGGATTGTAAACTAGTTCAACCATTATGGAAAACAGTATGGCGATTCCTCAAGGATCTAGAACTAGATGTACCATATGACCCAGCCATCCCATTACTGGGTATATACCCAAAGGATTATAAATCATGCTGCTATAAAGACACATACACACGTATGTTTATTGTGGCACTATTCACAATAGCAAAGACTTGGAATCAACCCAAATGTCCATCAGTGACAGAATGGATTAAGAAAATGTGGCACATATACACCATGGAATACTATGCAGCCATAAAAAAGGATGAGTTTGTGTCCTTTGTAGGGACATGGATGCAGCTGGAAACCATCATTCTTAGCAAACTATCACAAGAACAGAAAACCAAACACCGCATGTTCTCACTCATAGGTGGGAACTGAACAATGACATCACTTGGACTCGGGAAGGGGAACATCACACACCGGGGCCTATCATGGGGAGGGGGGAGGGGGGAGGGATTGCATTGGGAGTTATACCTGATGTAAATGACGAGTTGAGGGGTGCTGATGAGTTGATGGGTGCAGCACACCAACATGGCACAAGTATACATATGTAACAAACCTGCACGTTATGCACATGTACCCTAGAACTTAAAGTATAATAATAATAATAAATAAATAAATTTTAAAAAAATACACAAATTAGCCAGGCATGGTGGAGCACACCTGTAATCACAGCTGCTTGGGAGGCGAGGCACAAGAATCACTTGAACCCAGGAGGCAAGGTTGCACTGAGTCGAGATCTGCCAGCCTGGGTGGCAGAGTGAGACTGTCTCAAAAAAACAAAAACAAAGACAAATAAGGTCATTCTTCAGTTCTGGGTGGACATGAATCTTTTAGGGACACTGTTCAACCCACAACAGTAACTATCATTACGGAAGCATGTGAGAACACAGCTTGTTCCTTTTATCTGCACTGGCAAAGTCTTGCAGTGTCATGCACCTTAGAATGGTACCAAGGCTTTCCTGGAAGAAATGTGCTTTCTCTTAAATTGCAAAATTCCCTGCCTGTAAGGCAGCCCAAGGCAAATTCACATGCTGTCCCTGAGCCTCTGCATGATGCCTGCAGAGTCCAATAATAACCAAAAATTGTCCTTGAGATTGTTAATGGATGTGGAGAGATTTACCATGATTTTGGTGTTCTCCAGTCATGCACACTCAATTCTCAGATGACCTCTAGATCACTGACACGGAGAAGGAAAACAAACTCTTGTAAGCTACAGGGTCCTGGCAAGAGAGATGACATTTTCAGGCAACGTCTGTCTCCTAAGGTGTCACAGTTCTCTTTCCCTGCTCTTCCCAAAGGCTGGGAGAAAAGAGAAGGGAAGCAGGGAGACAAGAGAAAAGCAGCAGCTTTATTTACTGAGTGACAGAAGCAGATTTCTTGGTTGTTTGGTGGTGGTTGTTTTCTTGGCTCCCAGAAGATCTCACATATCCATTGCCAGCACTTGGCAAGAGCATTTGTTCTTGGGGAGTGACCAGCTCCCATCGTCACCCCGAGCTACGAATTGAAGCCACAAACCAAGCTGTTAAGTCCCTGTTCCCAGCAAAAGGCTTTGCGTTCATGTCATCCTGCACCCTTTTTACTCCACAGGGGGAGAAGCACTACACCTAATCCTCTTACCTGCTATAGGCAACGTGGCAGAGAATTCTCCACCTGGGACTTCAGTGCACAAGTTTTCTGTGAAGTTATCAGCATCACTGTCACCTGTGATCCCAGGATTTCCTCAGATAATCAACTCAAATCCCCTCACTGAAGCCTTCAGGGTGATTCAGCTGTCAGGCACCTACTTTGAGGTAAGCAACAACTTACCAACATGGGTGTTGTCTGCAAAGAGGAGATCCTGAAAATGAGGGTGGATGGGATTCCAGATAGGTGATTAATTCCTCCATTCTGGTTTAGTCTTCCCCCTTGTAAGATCCAGAAGTCCTGTTTGAGATATCCCAGGGCCTTCTGTGCTAAGATGCCTGTGTAGCCTTTGGACCTTCTCTACTCCGTACAGTTCACATAAGCATTATACTCAATGTGTTGCAAATAGAAGGCTGCTTCTTCTTGCCTCCACCCCTCACATGACATCAGGTTTTAGGTGTGCCTACAGTATCTAAATTCTTTGGGTGGAGTAGTTTGGATATTGATCTCTTTAAAAGCCATGCCCTGATTAACTTGTGTCTAGTGATTCTGCTTTCCTATGAGTCTGATTTTTTCAGAAGATCATCTAAGAGGAGACTTATTTAATTAAAAAGCCATACACCCTTTAATAAAAATATAAGTCTAACTGTCCAGCCCTACCATGTGAATGTTTCCTCTTGGATAATTCAGAGCCAACCATTGGCATTCAAGAGGCATGCCTCTGCTGCTCTGTTTTCTAGTTTGTCATTTGACTCTTTTCCAAAGCTGTCACTTCCCTAAAGCGAGGACAAGCTTGCTTCTTGCATGCTTTCCACTGGTAACCGCAGAGGACTTCTAAGGCATCTTTAGGGTCCCATGTCTGGATCTGCCTATTTTTTCAGTATTCCCTGCCCCTACCTCCTTCCTCAACTGGCCTGGGAACCTCCTGCTGTTATCATCAGCTCTGCCATTGGTCCAACCTGCCATTCCTCTGGGTCATGCGTCAGGGTTACTTCCCTGAGGTTCCCACCAGGTGCTCTTAAACTCAGCTTATCATTAATGACTAGGGGAGCTTGGAAAAAGCATGCATATTGGGGCCCTGTAGCAGACCTGCGGAACTCATGACTCAAGGCCAGAGCCCAGATTTCTGGTATTCTCATCACCCCAGGGGAGCCCTCGGGGAGGTAAGGAGCACACAGTCAGTCTACATTGCAGCATGCGGTTTATACTCCTGGGTCCCAGATGCTGGTTCTGTGACTGAACTGCCCTGTCCACCGACTCCCTAGACATCCAGCTTGTCTTTAACAGCTGCTGCTGCTCCTCGGTTCCTGTAAGCCTTGTCAATTTCTTACCCTTATACAGTGAGTTGTGTATACTGGGTACTGTTGACAGTGCTTTGCATGTGTTTGCTTTTCTCATCTCAAAACATAAGGATTGTATCTATCTTATTACCTCCTTTTCACAGATGGGGAAAATGAAGCACAGAGAGGTTATGTAATTTACCCTGGGTTGCACAGCTAGTAGGTAGCTGAGATTGGAAGCCAGGCAGTCTGGCTCCAGTGCTCTCATTTTAAAAAACAGCTTTATTGAGTATAATTCACACAGCATATAGTCCAGCCATTTAAATTGTACAATTCAGTAGTTTTTAGTATATTCACAGTCATGCAAGCATCACAACAATCTAATTTTAGAATATTTTCATCACCTCAAAACAAAACCCTGTACCCATTAGCAGTCACTCACCTATTCCCTTATCCCCTCAATCCCTGGCAACCACTACTCTACTTTGTCTTTATGGATTTGCCTATTCTGGACATTTCCTATGAATGGAATCATTATAGTATGCGGTCTTTAATGACTGACTTCTTTCACTTAGCATAAACTTCCAGGGGTCACCCATATTGTAGCCTGGATCAGTACTTCATTGCTTTTTATGGCTGAATTATATTATATTCCATATTTTGTTTTTTCATTCATCAATTGACAGACATGTGGGTTGTCTCCATGTGGGAGTTCTCCTCCTCAGCATTTATGGTCCACAGCCTTTACTGATGAAAATGACCACGCTCCTTTGAATTTGCACAGAGGCTCCAAGGCACATTCACATACCTGATCTCTTTTTTTTTCTTTTTTTGAGATGGGGTTTCACTATGCTGCCCAGGCTGCACTTGCATTCCTGGACTCGAGTGATCCTCTCACCTCAGCCTCCTCAGTAGCGGAGACTACAGGCACTGCACCACCACACGCGATTTGATCTCCTGATTGTTACAACTAACACTAATATCATCACTATTTTGAAATGTTTTATTCCTATTTTAGATATAACAGAGATGCAGCAAGTTTAAATGATTTATCTGAGATCATACAGCTGTAAAAGGTGAAATAAGAACTTCATTCAGTCCCAGGCTTTCTGTCATATTGCCATGCACATCTATCGCTGTTTGGGTGAGCTCTCAACTCTGTCTTCATGGGACCTGCTCTTCCCACATTCCACGGGATTCAAGCAGGGTTGTCAATCAAGGAAGAATTCCATCCTGTTCCTAACCTCTAGAAAGGGCAGATTGCTTAGCACCTCAACTCAGCTAGGCTCAAGGGTTTGGTGTACTGTCCTAGTCATATGCACTCCTTGCACCACACCCCACAGCTGCGTACAACCCTGTGTTTGTACTAAGATGGCCACAGTTTCACAACTCATGAAGCTGTTCTTAAGAACTGATTGCTTCTCCCCAGAAACTACCCAACATCATCTACCATCCCTCCAAGAAGATCCTACTCTCCAACCGAAATCACTCACAAGAGTTACTCCTGCAGCCTTCCAGACATGAAAATCTCTGTGGCAGAACCTAGCTCCTCCTTTGATAGCCTTGACATTCTGGAGGATGGCGAGTCTAGGTTACCATTTCTTGTGACTCATTTGTACTTTCTGAGGGTAAACTCCAAATTATGCAAGAGGCCAAGCCTCCCTGCTTTGGGACACAGCTATTGAGACTTCTGGTGGTGTAGGGAGTGGTGAGGAGGAGTAATGATAATAATGAGGAGGAGGATGCTAACATTTCATTAACGAGGCATTTACCATATGCCAGCAATTTCCCTAAATATTTTGTGAAGGCATTCATTTAATCCTCATAAGAATGCTGTGAAGTGGTGTACTGTTATTTGCACTCTGAAGACGGGAAAACTGAGGCATAGAGTGGTTGAGCAACTTGCCCAAGTTAACACAGCTAGGAGACGGCAGGCTTGAGATTTGCAATCAGGCAGGCTGTTCCAAGAATCCTTGTTCATAGCCCTCATACTGCACTGGTTTGCTATTGCCCAGCAAGAGGGATGTTGGATCCTCATTCAGCCACTTGTAGCTAATCATGGGTCAAGGGTATTGTCCTGGAGCAGCACCAGAAGCATAGCTTAAGAGGCCAGGGAGGAGTGACTGCCAGCCGGCTGTGGAAAGAGGGGCTCTCTGAGATCCTCTGGAGGCCAGCACCTGCCCCTCTCATTTGTCCATCTCTGAGCCTGACTCCTCTCTTTTCCCATCTACCGTCATGAGCACTGTGGCCTACAAATGTGCTCGGCCTTATCCAGAACAACCTCAAATTTAACATGCCTAAAGCAAAACTTACTGTCTTTCACTAAAACTCTGTAGCAAGATTGCCCACAACCAAATTGAGGCTCCACCACTCCCAGCTATGACCTTAGGAGAGCTCCTTCGCCTCCCTCTCCTAGTTAATCTCCTTAAATGTGAAATGGAGGAAGTTTTATCAACCTATGGTCATTGTGATAATTAAATGAAATGCTCCACAAAATGACTTGGCAAGTCTGGCACAAAAATGCTCAATAAACGCTGGTAACAAGAACAAGAACAGTTTTTCCATTTGTGTTGAGAGCAACACCATTCTTCTGGTTCCAAGATACAACTTTTTTGGACCATTTTTTCACTGTTCTATTTCCTTCCTCTGGGGTGTGAGAGCTACTCCCCAAGGAGAAGAGGCTGGCAATAGGTAACACTGAGGTCAAGGATCTGTCCAAGCTTGGCGTGCAGGAGGGAGCTCCAGGTTTAGCAGGGAGCCAGGGTGTAAATCAGGAAGCCAGGGTGTAAATCATGAGAGCGGATCATCTCAACAGAAGTCCACCTGCTTTAGTGGACATATATTCCTTGAACAGTTTTTGACTACTTAATGATTAGAAAAGACACCATTTGCAGAGTGTTTGCTCAGTGCCAGACAGTCTTCTAAGTACTTCCCATAGATTAGCTCATTGAATCCTCATAACCCAAAAAGTAGGTGTTATTATCCCCATTTTACAGATGGGAAAACTGAGACACAGGAGGGTCAAGCAATGGGAAGACTGGGCTTTGAAGCCAGTCAGTCTGGCTCCAGCGTCTATGTGTTTGACCCCTGTGCTGCCCCTCACTACCATGTGCCCAGCATAGAGACCAGTTCATCTCCACTTATGTGCCTCCTAGGCTGCTTCTGTTCACCGGTAGACACAAGAATACGTCTTTCCCCCTGCTCAACAATCCTCCATGCCCTCTTCCTTCACCACAAGTACTCATTCACATCTGTGGCTCTGTTCTCCTCTTAACCAACCTAGAACTTGCAACGTCCAACACAATACCTACCAACTCCTCCACGAAGCCTTCCCCATATAAACACAGTTCACAGTGAACTTTTCTCTCCTTCAGTTTCCATAGTACCTTAACCTAGCTTTTTAATACCTTGTATCATTCTTCAGCTGTTTAACTAGGGCAACGATTATTTCCCTAGTTACAATCACATGGAAACAAACTCAGGGAAAGGGAAGGTGATTTTCCCAAGGCCACCCAGAAGTTCAGTGGTGGAAATGGAATTAGAGCCAAGTTCTGTCTTCACTGCAAGATGCTGAGTGTCTCATCACCTGGCCCCAATCATATTAATAACCAAAAGGTTCTATTGGCATAATTAAGGACATACATGGAATTTAGTCCTCAGTGTCCCGAAGGGCTCCAGGCTTTCTGGGAGTTCAAGGCTCTAAGTTGCTGGGAGTCTGTGCCTATAGATACGAAAAGTCACAGGCTGGTCTCCTGTTGGTTTGAGCAGGACCCTCCCAACACAGGCCGCCAGAGTTCCTGCTGGCAATAGCTCTAGATTCTGGTGATGTCTCTCCGGCCTGGTTCCTCGCATCCCTCCCACATCTCCAAAATACCGATAGTGCAGACAACAAAAGCTCCTGACAATGGAAGAATGTGTGGAAAGGCACGAAGAAAGTGAACAGTCTGTTGATTAAGTAAATATCATTACTTACGTAGATGTTTATTTTTGGATGTGGCTCTGGGAAAATTAGAATGAAGTGATGAGTCAAGATATCACTTAACGGCAATCCCAGGAAAGCTCAGTATTCTTTCTTAACAATGAGGAAATCCAACTGTATTCAGGGTAGTTAAAGGATTTTTCTAGGAGCCTACCCCCAAGTAGTGGAGGGCTTTCTGTTTTTTAATTATCAGGCTTTCCATCTCCAGTCAATTGCATCAGAATGTCTCCTATTTTTCTTTCCTAGGAAACGCAGCATCACATGCAGGAGTCCCTTTAGTGAAGTATCATAGAGCTTATGTTGGAAGGACTAAGGCAAAACAACTGGTTCCTCTGACAGTGAAAGAATGCTGGTTTCCGGGACGCCAGATGCTTCCTTCCTAGGAATATTCCTTTGCAAAGTGCATGCATGCAAAACAGATCTTCTTTCACATGGTTACTAAGAATTTTGCACTTCGTTTTAGGTTGTCACCACTGGGAAGGAACAGCTAGATTTTGAAACAGGACCAAACATATTTGATTTGCAGATTTATGTGAAGGATGAGGTTGGGGTCACAGACCTGCAAGTCCTGACCGTCCAGGTAACAGATGTGAACAAGCCACCCCAGTTTCAAGGCAACTTGGCGGAAGATAGGATACACCAGGATGTGCACTGCAGCCCAGCCGGTGGCATCAGGGAGGGCCCTGGGGGACAGAGAGAAACAGAAAAAGTAAATAAACAAACAGCTGTTTCCCTGGAAAAGGCAGCTGCTTAATGAGCAGGGAATAAATGAAACGTCCTCCAGCTCAACACTCCCAATCATAACGCAAAGCCCTTCACAGGCAGGGTTTCTCCTGGTCCCCTCCCGGTCCTGGGCAGGAAACTGAAGCTCGGAGAGAGACCGCGAGTGGATCATTGTGGAGGAACCTGGCTGAGCCGCCTCTAGGTTCATCCCTGTGCACCCCAGTCACTGACTGGCTTGTTCATTCTCCCCATGGACTCTTACTCCTTGAGGGCAGTGTGTGTCTGCTACAATAGGGACAATGTAAGGGACCAAAGCACACAGTAACTAACGTCTTACAGGATCTCCTTCCAGCTCATGGCTTTGAGCACCATCTCTATTCTGACAATTTTGAAGTCATTTCAGTCCAGGTTCTGCCCTGAACTGTGGCAGTCGTAACACAAATATCCACCTTTCTCACCCAGCATCTCCACGGATGTTTAACAGACAGCACAAACTTAATGTGCTTCTGAACCAAACTCCTGGCTTCCTCTCCACCCTCCACCCTGCACCCCCACCCAAATCTGCTTCTCCTGTATCTTTCCCATTTTGGTTAGCAGTAACTCCATCCTTCCTGTTGCTTGGACCAAGCCTTGAGTCATCCTTAACTCCTCTCTCTTTCACACTTGACATGAAATCCATTAGGAAATCTTGCCAGCTTCTAAATATACCCAGAACCTGACCCCGCCCTAGTGTCTGCATCACTACCACCATGGTCCAAGCCACTCATCCCATCTCACCTGGATTGTTGCAATGGCTGGCAGCTGGCCTCCCAGCCCCCCTGCTGTCTGTTTTCCATACAGCAGCCAGGGGGATCCTATTAAAACATCAGTTAAATCAAGGCACTCTGCTTAAAACCCTACAAGAAATTCCCGTCTCACTCAAAGGGAGTCTCCTTAAGAACCCATTAAATCTGGCAAGCTGCCTACATTCCTTACCCTCCCACCCCTCCTCCTTTCCCCTTCTCCCCCTCAGTCCCTGTGACCCAGTCTCTGGCCCCCTTACTGACCTGTGAATGCCTCAGACATGACCCTACCTCAGCATTTTGCTTTTGCTGATTCCTCTGCCTCCCCTCCTATCTCCCGGCTCTTCCTCATTTCTTTAAGGCCAGGTGCAGTGGCTCATACCTGTAATCACAGCACTTTGGGAGGCCAAGGTGGTAGTATTGCTTAAGGTCAGGAGTTCAAGACCAGCCTGGGCAACAGGGCAAAATCCTATCTCTACAAAAAATACCAGTATTAGCCAGGTGTGGTGGCAGGTACCTGTAGTTCCAGCTACTCAGGAGGCTGAGGTGGGAGATCACTTGAACCCGGGAGGTCGAGGCTGCAGTGAGCTGTGTTTGTGCCACTGCACTCCAACCTGGGTGGCAAAGCAAGACCCTACCTCAAAAAAAAAAAAAAAAAAAAAGAAAAAATATCTTGACAAATGTCATGCCCTTCCCCACCACAGTGAACCTTCCATAGCCACTTTATTAAAATTGTAACCCAACTCACACTTCCTTCCCCGATATTTCTCATCATGTTTCTCACTAATATACACAGATTTTACTCAATTATTTTGCTATCCATATCTTCCCATGGAAACGGAAGTTGCATGAGAGTAAGGTTCTGTTTTGTGAGCTGCTGTATTCCCAGTGTGTAGATCAGTGTCTGGACATAGCCCTCAGTAGATTTTTTTTTTTTTTAATGAAGCATGAGACTGACAAAAAGTGAGTGAAAGCTCAAGCTCAGATGTAAGGCATCTAGATTTGAATTTTGATTCTATCATGTCCTAGCTAGGACAACTTCATAGCTTCCCCAAGTCTGTGTTCTCATTTGAAAAGCATTAATTAGACTAAAAGAATAAATACAATAGCTGCTTTATATTAACAGAACTGTTATGAAGATGAAAATAGAAAATGTATGTTAAGTCCTCAGCATGGTGCCCCCAAAAGAGTGAGTTCTTTTTCTTTTCTTTTTTTTTTTTTTTTTTGAGACGGAGTCTCGCTGTCGCCCAGGTTGGAGTGCAGTGGCCGGATCTCGGCTCACTGCAAGCTCCGCCTCCCGGGTTCCCGCCATTCTCCTGCCTCAGCCTCCCGAGTAGCTGGGACTACAGGCGCCCGACACCACGCCCGGCTAGTTTTTTGTATTTTTAGTAGAGATGGGGTTTCACCGTGTTAGCCAGGATGGTCTTGATCTCCTGACCTCATGATCTGCCCACCTCGGCCTCCCAAAGTGCTGGGATTACAGGCATGAGCCACCGCGCCCGGCCAAGTACTTTTCATATTGTCCGTCATCGCTCAGACAAAAAAAATGCCCAAATGAGAGCTCTGTGGCCCCTCGGTCAGTGGTGGTACCGCCTGCTCCTCCCTCCTCCCGCATCACCGTGAAAAACTCTGAAACAGATGAAATCAATTTTTGGTTCCTCCCTTGAGCCTCTGTAGCCCTCCCCTACTTATTCTGTCTATCTCTGTTCCGCTGTAAGGTCCCTCATTTCAGCGGCTCATTTCTGCGGAGCTGCCAAGTGTCCTTCAAGGAGTAACTTAGCACAGTTGAGGAGGGATTTGCACGTTAAAGCGGATTCAGCACATGGGGAGCCTCACACCGGAGGTTCCTACCTGGGTTCACTTCCCAGCTCTCTGCCTCATCACCTCCTCCTTCCCCCAACTCAAAGATCATCACTCTGGAGCACCTCTCAACAGAGGACATGAATGAAGACTCGGTACCCGCTTGGCCAACCCTAGCACTTTATGAATTCCCCTAAATGGATCCATGCAGGACAGTTGGCCCGTGGTCTTGCTCATGGATTTTTTTATTGCGTTCTTGGCCCCACGATGCCAACGCGCTTGATTCCCTTGGTTGTGTACAGCTGCCCTGATTTTGGAATTCCCCATTTTTGCTTTAATAAGATGTTTCTGATTCCACTTTGGACACTGGTATAGGTCTACACCTCTACATAGTAGAAGGAGCAAACCCTGGATTCATTTACCAGGTTGAGGCCTTTGATCCAGAAGACACAAGCCGAAACATTCCCCTCAGTGCAAGTGTCCTTATATGGAAGAGGTGGTGTTTGTCCGTGTTAGGTTAGACGCAGGAGCCTGCTGTCCTGAGTCTTGGTGGGGTGGGTTTGGGCGTAGCAATCGGGGGAATGTGCTGTCCACTTCCAAACCAGTGTATGCGGGATAGTTGGAATGAATAAAGGGGCTCTGGGGCCACTCTAGAGTGGATTTGTGGCTCTGTGTGATCTAGGCCAATTTGTTACCTCTCTAAGCTTCAGTTTCTTCATCTGTAAACCAAGAAGAGTACCAGCACCTATCGCAGTAGAGAAGCTGTGAGTATTACATAGACAATGCATGTAAAACCACTTAGCGCAGTGCCTGGCATATCAAAACTGCTCAATATTTTAAAAATCGAAGCTGATAAAAACCAGCTCTATTTTAAAATCATAAAATGTACACCCCAAATCCAAGCATTTACATACCTTTCTCAAGATAGGAAGCCAAGCTGCTTAGAGCCAAGTTTAAAAAATGAAGAGGCCAGATGCGGCAGCTCGTGCCTGTAATCCCAAGATAGGAGGATGGGTTGAACCCAGGAGTTTGATACTAGCCTGGGCAACATAGTGAGACCTCATCTCTACAAAAAATAAAAAAATTAGCTGGGCATGGTGGTGCGTGCCTGTAATTCCAGCTACTCGGGAGGCTGAGGTGGGAGGATCACTTGAGCCTAGGAATTTGAGACTGCAGCGAGCTATGATCACACCACTACACTCCAGCCTGGGCAATAGAGCAAGACCCTGTCTCAAAAAAAAAAAAAAAAAAATTAAAGAGTCCACAGAATTCTAGGTTGTAGAGCAGGAGATTGGGTCCTGGGAATTGCCTCATGGTTCAATCTGAGACAGCGGATGTCTCTTCTCTCCCTTCTTAATCAGCTTTCTTAATGTAGCTACTAGAGGGGCAACTGTAACCACCAATCCTCAGGTGAAGCCTCTTAGTTGGTCCCTGGGAGTGGATGCCTCAGCTCCTGGCTCTGCCCACTAACGTGCCCTCTGTACACACTGCAGCTGAGCAGCCCAGGTTGGAGAGGAAAAAAAAAAAGGCGAATCCCACCCGACTAATCTTGGAGCAGGAAACCCTTCTGCCCACCCTGCCTTACACAGAATACTTGAAATATGACACTCGGGGAATTGGTAACACCAGGAGGCTGTTTCTACTGTTTGTTGTATGATTTGCAGCTTCAATTGGACTACTTTTTCTAACAGAAAGAAATGAGCCTCGGGAATGCTAGGACCAATATATATAGTCTACAGACTCTGAAACAAAGCTGTTATAAAATCGTTGAATACAACTTAAAATAAGGGAATAGTCTGTTTTTATTAGAAGATGATCTTGTGTAAAAAAAAAAAATCACCCATTCATTCATTAACTCATTCATTCAGAATTCATTCATGTTAATATTTGTATGAATAAATGAATATGCAAACATTTAATGGGTGTCTATGTGTTAAGAGCAATCCTAGGAGTTTGAAATGCATACTTCTTAACATCCTTCTCATACTAGTTAGGAATGTGTTTGTCTGCAAATAACAAAACTTAACCATGGGAGTGTACATGGCAACTTTTTTTCTTCTCTAATAAGTCTAGACGCAGGCAGGCAGTTCCGTACTGGTGCAGCTGCTACCATCAGGAGCCTGGGCTCTTCCTACGCTTCTGTTTTTCTAACCAGAGCATGTTTGTTGGCACTGTCCTCTTTTTCTCACCTCATGATTGCGAGATGGCTGCTGCACCTCCAGGATTTACTTCTGAGTTCCATGCAGGAAGAAGAAAGAAGCAAGCAGGGAGGGATACAGGGTAGAGAAGGCAGGCCCAATCTGTCCCTTTTTTTTGTCAGGAAAACAAAAACTCTTGGAAGCCCTACCTAGAGGACTTCTGCTACATCTCACTGGCCAGAACTGTGCCCTATGGCCACTTTCGCTTACTGGTGACCCAGGATTCTGGATGGAGATAAGGTCAGAAACCCAAAGTATAGCACCTCACTTACATATTTAGTTGATTTCAACATTTACAAAGAACTCTCTGTGTGCCAGGAATCCTATTAGAGACTTTGGAAACAGAGTTGAGTAGGACACATTGACCTCAGGAAGTGTAAACTGAATGGCAGAGATTTATGCGTGGGGGAGAAGGAATAGCTTTTCCTCCCTTGTCAAAAATTTTATGGCTGACACTCCTATAACAAAGGAGAGATTAACAAGAAAAGTGTAACAAATTTATTTAACCAAAGTTTTACATGACATGGGAGGCTTCATAAATGAAGACCCAAAGACTCCCAGGGAAAACTGTATTTTTATGCTGAAGTTTGATGGAGAATGGGCAGTCATGTAGAATCGTAACTGGACTAAGGCCGGGCGCGGTGGCTCACGCCTGTAATCCCAGCACTTTGGGAGGCCGAGGCGGGCGGATCACAAGGTCAGGAGATCGAGACCACGGTGAAACCCCGTCTCTACTAAAAATACAAAAAATTAGCCGGGCGCGGTTGTGGGCGCCTGTAGTCCCAGCTACTCGGGAGGCTGAGGCAGGAGAATGGCGTGAACCCGGGAGGCGGAGCTTGCAGTGAGCCGAGATCGCGCCACTGCACTCCAGCCTGGGCGACAGAGCGAGACTCCGTCTCAAAAAAAAAAAAAAAAAAAAAGAATCGTAACTGGACTAAAAGGGGTATGACCTAAAGGTAATAAACTGAGGGAACTTAGCAAGGCCCTGTTTGTTCAGATTCTTCTTGGTCTCTGGTTGTAGGGTCTGGAATCCTCTAGAATCAGGTTCTTATGACCTACTTTTAGGGGTGGTAGGTCAGAGAATTCCTTTATGATCGTGCTTCAGGGGAGAAAGTCGGGAGAAAGTGGGCTTCTTGTTTCTGAGGTTTTTTTCAATTGCCAAGACGCCATATTTTGGGGTATCATGTTCTGATTTCTGACACATGCATACACTAATTATAATTCAGTATGACAATTACTGTAAAGTTTGTATAGGATCCAGTGGGGGCAAATTGGAAAGAATTTCAGTTGTGAAGACAAATATATATTTGTTTTTAAATCTCCACTTTAAATGTATCTCTCAAATTATGCAGACAGAATAAGGTCATGGCCCCTTTAAAAACACCTCATTGATCAGGCAGTTACCCTTTCAGAGGAAGGAAAGCTGCCCAGGTGGGAAGCAACTGCAGCAGGTGTCGCTCCCTTCAGAAAAAAAAATGTAGTGCCATCAAAAGCGTTCTGAGAGCAGCTGCAGGAGCTTGTGGCTTCTGCAGTGAGTTGAGGAGTTGTTTGGGGAGGGGGTACTCAGAGTTGCAGCAGAAATTGTTAATGAAATATTTAACACCTGTGCTGGAACTAACAGCTGTACAGAAAGTCAACAGCCAGCCTGCAGGAGCGGTGGACATAATCTGGAAGAAAACTTTCTCAGATTAGAAAAAGGTAATAACAGTTTAGGACATAACGTATTATGGCCTTTGTACTTAGACGTTTTATTCTGGGCGCTTGGGGGTACTAAGTAGAAGCAAATGACATAGTTAACTTCGTAAAAGTAGAAGGGAGGTGGGTTAATTTGCTACTGACCAACTTGTGCTTCTCAACTTTGCCTGTAAATTGAAACCACTGGGAGAACTTCAAAGAACACAGATGTCTAAATCCCACCTAGTGAAAGTCTGATGTGATTGGACTTGGATATATATGGCTTGGGCATCAGGACTATAAAGCCCCCAGGGAATCTAATGCATGGCCAGGGTTGAGGACTGCTGGTTTGTGACATCATCTCCCAAAATTTCCAAGTCCCACTCCTGCAGTTTTCGAGTCTGAGTCTGCATTTCTGCATTGTCTGAGAACAATTTTGCATATTTGGCAAATATCTGAGGCAATTATTCTGGTGAAAAAGGCTGGGAACATTGGTTTGTTTATTTTGAGAGAGGGTCTCACCTCTATCACCCAGGCTAGAGTACACTGGTGCAATCACGGCTCACTGCAGCCTCAACTTTCCCGGCTCAGGTGATCCTTCCACCTCAGCCTTCCAAGTAGCTGGGACTACAGGTGCTCGCCATCATGCCCAGCTGATTTTTGTATTTTTTGTAGATAGGGTTTTGCTGTGTTGCCCAGGCTGGTCTAAAACTCTTGGGGTCAAGCCATCCACCTACCTTGGCCTCCCAAAGTGCTAGGATTACAGACATAAGCCACCACACCCAATGGAAACACTGGTTTTAAAGTGTTTTGCAGGCTTTAGAAGTGTGTTCAGGCATTAGAATATACTTAGGCTGATTTTAAAAATGCAGATTCCTGGACATTGCATGAGAATGCTGAGTTTGAATGCAAACCTCCCCGGTGATTCTGATGTATCATGTACTTCGAGAACCACTGGACTGAACGAACAGGGACAGACTTTAACAACACACCAAAGCACATGCCTGAAGTGACCTAGGCTTGGTTTGTGTCTGTCATCTTAACCTGGTGGGGTCTACGAGTCACCCTGCTGGTGGCAGCAACTAGAGAATAAATAATGGATTTTTAAAAATAGCTCTAGGATGCATTTTGAAACCTCAACCCCTTTAAAATGACAAATCTTACAACTCTTCTCCAGCTTAATAAAATGAAACTGTATCACAGTAAATGTAAAATAGGTACTAATCTGGAAGCCACTTGTATTTGCTCCCTTCTTTTTAGTGAAATTTAAAAGGCATGTGCTGGTACATTGTTTGGACCAACACTGTTCGATATTGCACCGGCTCTGTCCAATGAAGCTATACCGTGAGCCGGAAATGAGTGCTGCATATGTAATTTTAAATGTTCTAGTAGCCACATTGAAAGTAAAACAAAATAAGTGAAATTAATTTTAATAGCTTATTTAACTCAGTATATTCAAAATATTTCAACATAGTCAACATAAAATGATTAATGAGATATTTTGCATTTTTTTCCCCATACTCAGTGTTCAAACTTCATGTGCATTTTACACTTACAGATCATCTAAGTGCAGACCAGCGACATTTTAATGCTCATAGTCATACATACATGAGGGTAGTGGCTAATGCATTGGCCGGGCACAGGCTTAGATCTGGCATTGGTTACCCCTCCCTGGGTACCTTCTGTGCTGTGGTGGGCATGCGGGTAGAGCTTGGAGGTATGCATTAATAATGGGCTCAGAACGTGAGAAGGATGATCTGCAAGTGAATAATTATATTTACTGGCATTTCTTCTTTGGGAACTCCCCCACCTCTTCTCCACTCCCTGAAGGAGGCTCTTTGAGACCACCCTCCTCCCATCAACTCCCACACTCTCTGCTTCCCCCTCTGCTTGGAAATGGCCACCGTGACTGCAGAAGAGCCTCCTTGGAGACTCCCAGGATGTTAATCAATCTCTCAGCTGGAGGCAAAATGATCTAGTGCAGCAATTTCTCCATTAAGGGGCTTTCTCTTGGCCTTTCCATTGAGGAAGGGCTTTTGCATAAAATGCAATGTGCTTTGTCTTCACCAGGGCAGACAAAGGATTAAATTAAAAGAGCAATAACCTAGCTACTACCTGGACTTTTGGGTATTTTCTATTTCTATTTTCATCTTGCTCATGGCTCTAGGAAGTGGCAGCCGGTTGTGAGTTTTTGTTTTCCTGTGAATAAAGTGGTCATCATATGCCAAACCTGCCCCTGTCAAGGGTCCTAGCTGGATGGGATCTTTCAGGTCTATTGAGCAGTACTTTATTTCTGGATGAGGGAGGGAACTGAGGGGCCAGGTAACTCCGTGAGAACCCAGGTCTCCTGACCCAACTCCCTTCTACTCTGTTCTGGCAAGTTCTGCCACTGGCTTCCCACCCCATTCTTTTCTGAGTGACAGCATCCCTGTCCCCACCGTACACCCCCACCTGCCCCACTCATTCAGCTGCCCTGGTGTCTGCCTGCCAACTCAGGAGTCACCACCTGAAGTCTTAGCAAAAGGCGTTCCTCATTCTACTCCAGGTTCTTGTTAAAATGCTTATAAAAGGAAAAAGCAATGGTATTGGACAATTCCCACTCCAAATATGTGGTCACGGCTGGCTGTTTGTATGTTGAGAGAGACACTCTCAAATAGATGGGAATCATTGTTATTAAGATTAGCAAAGCCTGAATCTTGCAGCACAGAACCCAGGCCGATTATGGAAAAAGAATGACAGAGTGTGAGGGCATAGGATCTGCAGCTTTATCGGTGAAGGATTACATTAATAACAGCGTTTTGCATTTGTCATCGTGTCTCTTCTTAAAAACATTCAAGTACTTGCCTGTAACCCACTTAGCTCATCCTCAGAACAATGAACCACAAGCAGGAGCCACGTTAAGGGCTTGCAGTGGGTAGTTTTTTAACGGTAGTCTTTTTCTTCTAGGCACTCTTCCCTCCTTCCTCTTCCACGTCCCACCTCTGAGCTGAGACAAGGGTGGAATAGGGGAAAACAAAGAGAGGAATTGAGGCTTTTACAAAATATTCAGCTTCCATTGAAAAATATAGGAATGTGGCAACATGTTTGTAACTTGCCACAGTCCTGAGTGCTCTGGCCCTCTTGAGTGGGTTTGGGGCCATGTACTCAGTGGCTTGTGGAGCCATTGACACTCCCTGGATGTGGGCAGAATAAGGGTCTTTCCCTCTGGAAACTCGGCCCGCGGTGGCCTGGTAGTTGACTCCTCTATTCTATAAAAGACAAGAGGCTGAATTCTTGTTTGTTTCTACTGCAGGCCTGAAAGCAACTGATAGCTGCAAAGTGGCACAGGTTGAATCATTGGCCTGTGACTCCGACTGCAGTGGGGAAGTGAGCCTGGAGGTGGCATTCCCCTGTTACCCCAGGGAGCCTGACATTTCTGGAAACTGGGCCAGCTCCCTCCCACCTTCCTTTCTCCCTACACCAAGGCACGATCAAGGGTGAATGGGACAGGAAGGATGGGCTTCTTGTCTTCCAAACTAAAGCTTTTGTGTCTGAGAGCAAACCTAGCTGCAAAGGGGCTGCAAATAGAGAAACCTGGGGTGGTGGTAAAGAAATATTCCCAGCAGGAAAACCAGAGAGCTTGTCTGACAAGCATTTGTTAACTGAATTGATCTGATTACTCAGGACTTTTCTTAGCCAGGACTGGGGGCAGCGAGGGGCTGCAGTTGCTTTTCATTCCATTTAATTTCTGTTTTCCAAGAATGAATATCAAGGGAGCAGCTTTGATTAAACAAGCCTTTAAAAAGGAGGAGAAAATGCCAGGTTTTACAGAGAGCCTTGCTGAGTTGCTGGCAAATGGCCACATGACACAATATTTTTAGCCTTTGGATATTATCTCCTTTCTAAGTACAAAACTGCTATTCCCATTAACACAGCTCTTAGGTTCAGAGAAAAAAGAAATTAGCCTGGTGTTAAAAAGAAAAAAAAATATCAAGATTCCAGGAAATCACCCTCTTAATCGAAATTAAAAAGAAAATTCTCGTGTGCCTAGTTCTACAGTTCTCCACATCCTTTTTATCTGCTGCTGTTTTTCTTTTTTCCTTTTTTTCCTTTCTGCATGAGTTGTTGAGACTGTGGGCCCAACTGGAGAAGATTTTATAGCCAAGTCTAGCGTTATCACATTCAAATAGATTTTTAAAAAATGTTTTGCAGGACGGTTTTTTTGTTGTTGCTTTTTTAAGATTCTCTAAGGTGGGAATGTTGATCTTACTTAGATGGGAAATGAACAAGAAGAAAACCCCAATATTTAACATCGAACAAATATTTATTGAGCATCTATTATATGCTAGTCACTGAGGATATAGGAGTGAATAAAATGAAGCCCTTTCCCTCATGGATCCCTTCTAAGGGGACAGCAGTAGTTAACATTTATTGAGAGCTTGCTATGCGCCAGGCGTTGTTCTAGCACTTTATATGATAACCCATGAGGCATGCCCTGGTATTATTACTCTTTGTAGGCACTCACATGGCTAGAAAGTGATGAACCAGGATTCACATCCAGATATTCTGGCTCCAGAGTTACCAAACTTAATTTACTACCCTAATTTGTGACTCTTGTATTACAGATGAGTCTAAAAGTCCTTCTGAGTTCCCATCATATCCTGTATGTATCCCCTTTGGAGCACCTCCCCAAACCTTTGTTCCCTCAGTTGACCATAAGATTTTGGAGCGTAGGGCCTATCTGTCTTCTCTGTATCCCAAGACCTTATCATGCTTGGGACCAACCAGAATTGGAGACCCAGCTCCTGGAGCATTTCAAAACACATGTGGAAGGACACTCTGATTCAGATACATGTAGTAAATCTCCTCCCCAACCCACGAGTCTCTAAAACCCAGTTGTTCTATCATATGTAGCTTCAGGCTCTGCTTTATGGATATGCGAGGCTTCTCTGTAGGGAAGCCTCTGCTCAAAGACACAGGACGGCTCTGTGTGTGGGCAGCTGCAGGCCTAGGCAATTGCTGCCAGGCCATGAGCTGGCATATTAATGGGGAGCTTGGGATTTAAACCCCACATCTGGGAGTACTGCCAAGGTACTTGCACAATTTGTGGGGCTGGAAGAAGGGTGCTCTGTGGCATCACCCAAATATTTCCCCTTTAAATGAGCAGAAAACACCTAAATGATCAGCAAGAATGATTTAGTAAAATAAACCCCTGTAGTAGGATGCTGCGCCATCGTTAACTAACCAGCCTGTAAAATAAGACTTAAGAATAGGGGTAAATGCTCAAGATATAAATGCAAGGAACAGATTTTATAATTTTGATGATAACATCATCCAACTATTTATGGAGGGTATACGTTTGCATAGGAAAGAACAGAAGGCTAATCACCAAAATGAGATTTAATAGGTGGCATATTTCATTTCTTTTTTATACTTTTCTGTCTGCCTTGGTTTTGCATAAAATATGTTCATTACAACTAGAAAAACATTATTAAATAATAAACAAAAGGAAACATTTAAAAATGGCTTGAAAACCTTATATTGGCCTCAAAGGAGGCCTTTCATCTATCTTCTGTGCACACTCGCTTCTTGTACTGGAAGCTCAGCAGCACTCATAACACAGCAAATCACTGGGTTGGAAACCTTGGCAGGTGTTTCCTTTGATTCTAGACTTCAGGGGCTGTGGCTGTGGTTGCAAAACCTCCACTGATGATCTGATCCAGAGATCTAAGGCCTTGAGGATAGAACATCCCTCATCCTAGCAGGAAATAATGAAACCTTCTAACCTTAAAGCCCTTTGGAAGAAATGAATATAAACATGTAAGTCTCTAGCGTTGCTGCGATCTGTCATATTTTACGGCATGCATTCTCATTTAATCCTCAATAACATGAAGGAGCAATTGGGTGTATCAGCCCTAAGTTATAGGCAAGAAAGGCACTTGTCCCAGACCTTGTGGTGAGGACCAAAGCTTAAGCCAGATGCAGTGGCTCATGCCTGTAATCCCAGCACTCAGGGAGGCAGAGGCAGGTGGATCACTTGGGCTCAGGAGTTCAAGCCCAGCCTGGGCAACATGGTGAAACCCTGTCTCTACAAAAAATACAAAAAAAAATTAGCCAGGTGTGGTGGCACACACCTGTAGTCCCAGCTACTCGTGAGGATGAGATGGGAGTATCGCTTGAGCCTGGGAGGCGGAGGCTGCAGTAAGCCATGATAGCGCCACTGCACTGCAGGCTGGGTGACAGAGCCAGACTCTGTCTCACAAAAAAAAAAAAAAAAAAAAAAAAAAAAAAAAAAGAACTTGGACCATGAACTCAGCTCTTCTGATCCAGGCTCTTCCCCTGTTTTCTTGACTCCAGTGTGGGAGAAACAGAGCAATCTTGATGAGCTGCCATGGGTGGCACAGGCACAGTCCTCCTATGGGCTGGCCCTCAGTGGGCTGTACACATAAACCCGTCTTTTCCTATCAGATCAAGGAGTTCCGGGCAGGGTGTCATCAAGAGAGCTGGGCTGGGAGCCAAGGACTACAAAGACTCTCAACTACCCAGAGATGTAGGAAGGACTTTCCCAATGGCCACATGCCAGGAATTAGATATAAAAACAGCTCTTCTGTATCCCTAAACCAGCTTCCGAGCTATACTGTAAGCCCTGCTACGTTTCATTCTCAGTTCACCTTTGTCCCTTGTTCCTTTAGTCATTTCAGTAAGTGATGCTCGTGCATTTTACACCCTGCTATATTGTAAGTTGTTTTTAAGGGTAGTGACAGATCTTACTCACTTTGGTATAGTCCTATTACCTAGTGGGTAGTAGGTGTATTTAAACAGTGTTGGTTAAAGCGAAGGCATAGAATCAAAATCAGAAGTTGTCCAGTAGAAGTGAGAACACAGTGATGGGGATAAGAAGACTGGACTCAGAAGCAGAGCCTGCCTGGACAGGGGCCTTTTATATACTTTCTGTAGTTAGAACAGGATCCACTCACCAGGTTTTCAGGGTGTGGTCAACCAGGGCTCAGACCAACAGAGCCAGAAGTTTCTGGATTCAAGAGTGATTAAATTGGATAACTGCTCATTTGAACTGCATCCTGATGCATTGAGAATGTTCCAAGGGCTGAGAATATAAAACAGGAAATGAGCACACACATCTTCTGGGGAAGGGTGGGTAGATGGGCTGATCTCACCAAATTTTTCCCTTCATTTTTTAGTATTTCCTGATTTCTCCCTCAAAGAGCTTCAGAATGTCTGCTAATGGCACCCTCTTCTCCACAACAGAACTGGACTTTGAAGCAGGACACAGCAGGTAGCCTTGCTACTGACCTTGCTTGAAGTACTGTTGATCTGAGGGTCAAGGAAAACATAAGGAATAGGTCACAGTGCAACCTGAGGGTAGCTGGGTGGGGGCCCTTGAGCAGTCTACAGCCTCATTGTAAGCTCAGATGGTAGTGAACCCCAGAGACGGATGGGCAATTGTCTGGGAGGTCTCTTTTGATCTCCAGAGAACAAGAATGACAGTATGGGAAAGGGTGCCCAAGTACAGGAGTGTCATGAGCAGTGCAAGGTCAGACATAACCAGGTTCATGCACATTTGTGTCTTTCCATAAGGTCAGGTTTTTACTGATGCTATTTCTTTTTTTTTTTGAGACAGAGTCTGGCTCTGTCACCCCGGCTGGACTGCAGTGGCGCAATCTCTGCTCACCGCAAGCTCCCGCCTCCTGGGTTCATACCATTCTCCTACCGCAGCCTCCTGAGTAACTGGTACTACAGGCGCCCGCCACCACACCCAGCTAATTTTTTGTATTTTTAGTAGATACTGGGTTTCACCTTGTTAGCCAGGATGGTCTCGATCTCCTGACCTCGTGATCCACCCGCCTCGGCCTCCCAAAGTGCTGGGATTACAGGCGTGAGCCACTGCACCCGGCCATTACTGATGCTACTTCAATCCTAAAAGCCATGAGCTACATGGAATTCCCAAGGAGGCAACTCTGCTTAGACTTCTTGCTAACTCAGTAGTCAGAGCACACAGACTCAAGCCACTCCACAGGTCAGTCAATATTGTAAACTATACATAGTATACTTCATCAGCACATAAATGTTATAAATTAAACATTCTACATCAAACAAAGTAACATTTAACATCATGAGAAAAGGGAATAGAAAAAAGAGGTTAATAAATCAGACCAAGGACAGTGATGTCTAAGGTCTGACTCTCCAAGGACAAGGATAGTGTCTTGGCCACATCCAGATGGTCATCAATGTCTTGCAAGGACGAGTCTTTGATTTGGGCAGATGCTGGGTGCTGATTACAAGTGACAGCAAGACAGGGTCTGTCAAGATGGCCGTGTCAAGCCGGTGAAGTCCTGCTCGTTTTATGGCCCTTGAGTCCTCTGGTGAAGACTGATAGTAAAGGATTATGCCCTTATCTGGTTGAGTGTTGTCTCTATTGATTAGGTGAACAGCTGGACCCTGCTGGCTTGATGCCTTTTGAAATGTAAGATGGCATTTTTTTTCTAAGATGGAGTCACTAATGTCAAGGGTGATCTATACAAGACTTCTCCAACCCCGTCTTGTTTGGGAGAGGCAGCCATCCAAGCAAAGGGGCTGATGAGGGGAAAGCAATAAAGTAGGGTGAGCAGGCTTTGGGGAAAGTCCAGGCTTTGTGGATGAAAACATGTTGGCCTTGGGGTGAAGGAGGTGAGGCTCCTGGCTCTGCGCCAGGTGTGGGAACAAGAGCTAGCCATGTGAGCCGTGGGAGCCTCGCTTCCTCCCGTGGGAGTGATATGCACGTTCCAGGGGTCTTGTGAGAAACACCGGGATAGAGCGTGCAGCATGGCGCTTGAGCAGACGCTGACCTGGTGGGACAATGGTGGTGAATAGCCCCTGCAGAATGAGAAGCAGCCAGTAGGTTCGGAGACGGGGGGAGAAAGATCGCCCTGCAGGCCTTGAGACTGTGGGGGCATTACGGAGAGGGTCACCACCAAAAGGACAGGCTCTGCTCTCACTCCTCCTACTCCATAGTTTTCCCCATCCTGTTTTGAAATAGTGCCAGCAAAGCTTGATTCTCTTACGTGGAATGTTTCCCTGGCAGTTTCCATCTCATCGTGGAGGTGAGGGACAGTAGAGGCCTCAAAGCCTCCAGAGCGCTCCAGGTGAAGCCCCTCACTTTACCAGGTAGGCCTGAGGGCATGCAGGACTCCCTGGGCCGCAGGCACTTCCTTCTTAGGTGGCCTCATCTCCTCTGGCACATTTAATACAAGGCAAAAGGATGCCCTTTGCTGTGGCCTGCAGGAGAAATGAGAGGCATGAGCTCTTCAGAGTCTTTATCCTGGCCTCTGGACTCTCTGGACTGCTGTTTTCCACCTTTGCTGCCTCTGCCTCCTGTACCCTGACATTGACATGCACCATGGGATTTTGGATATGGTGTGGAGGAGGGGCGGACACATGCCCCGGGGTGTGGCCTGCCGCTGTGCACATGCAGAGGGTGCTTTTAAAGTGCCGCACGTTAGTAACAGCAGAGTCCCAGAGCATGCACCATCACTCACGACTCCCTAATGCCCGCTCCTAGCATGTCATCCTCGCACTGAGGAGAGGGCTATTTTCAGGGTGCCTGCCCTTTACTGGCTGCTCTAAAGTTTCTTCCTGCCATCATGGATCCAAAAAAGTCATCCGGCTGTGTCTGGCAGCTCCTCTGTCCAGCAGAGGTGGGAAGGGTAAATGCATTGGGTGGAGGGTAGTTTGTGAAAATGTGCCTGGCACTATCCCAGACACAAAAGAAGATCTGAGCCTATCGTAGATGGGGATTTAGGAGGAGATGATGGGATTCTGAGCTAGTAGATGGCACTGCAAACAGCCTGACATACTGCTTACAGAGCCTCTGCCTGCCCCAGTCCCTGCGATGGCATAGGAGCCAGCCACAAGGAAAGTGGCAAAATCACCTTTAACAGCATGAATGGCTATGAATAGATTCAGCACAGGATACTCCACCAATAAAAGACCATTAGGCCTCAGAGGTGGGTAGAGGGCTTGCAAAAGTATTCCAAGATTGGGAGGTATTAAGGCAACCTCACTCCCAGACTAACCTGGTGCCACTTGGCAAACACACCACAGTTGCACAACTTCTGGATGTTAACACAGTCTACAGTCCAGTGGCAGGTGTCAAAGAATGCATCTGCTCCACTCCCACAGCCTGAGGATGGAGCCCTGATACGTTCCTCTTTCAAACCTTGACCCTCAATTTATCTGCTGTTATTAAATTGTTATGTAATGCTTTCCATCAGCACCTGATGCTGGATTAGTTTCAGAAGGAGAGCTCAGTGCCTTTGGGCTGACAGGTGGCTCCTGGAGCAAAGTCCAGGCAGCCTGTTAACAGTTATGACATCCCAACCCAGACTCAGGCTCAGGTATGGGCCCACACAGCTCTGCATTCTTCAAGAACCCCCAGAGGAAGGTGATGGCTGCAGGGCTGGAGCAGATGCATTCTTTGACACCTTCCCCACAAGTCCCATCTGGGAGGAGGGGAGGAAGGTTAATGGGGTTGTAAAGCGAAAAATAGTAAGTCCTCCCCAGGGGCAAAGCTTATAAACCATCTGGTTTGGACCACATCTTCCAAAATACAGAAACTGACTTTAGCTGAGAGAGAACATGACCCTTGCTGGCTTAGGATGCACCCCGAGGTCAGCCTGGAGCTCTCTGGTTCTCATTTTAGGTTTGAAAGAGGAACATATTGGGCTCCATCCCCAAGCAGACAGCATGATCTGTGTAACAGTCTTCTGTTTGTTTGTTTGCTTTTTAAGTTAGTCGACTTTATTCAAACAGCATTCCTTGGTTGAAGGTGAGGATGGGTCTGCTAGAGCCTCACTCCAAAAGGAGTGGGGGCAGTCAATGAGAGTCAACCTCATCCCTCAGCCATCGCCATTTGAAAGGATTTGCTCGGTTTCAAACTACATGCTGACTTCGGGGGCTTTCATGGTTCCCTTGAGCTTCTGAGCCTCCTTTTCCCATAAATCAGTGCTAGCACTAATGATAACTTCTTTAATTCAGGATTAACAAAATTAAATCCTCAAACAGACTCAAGTGTACTGAGTTTGACGGTGAAATACAAATATAAAACGTACAGACAGCCTGTCTATCTTTACTATTTGTTAAACTCATGTAGTTAACACAACCAAATAAGTCCTATGTGTGTTCTTGAGAATGTCTCCCCATTTTACCCCTGGTTGGTGACAAATATCAGAAAGCTTTATAGACTCAGGATGCATGATCCAGGAGTCTGCCATTATTGAAGTTGAGCATCTTATTATAAAAGCACCTGACAGACCGGGTGCAGTGGCTCACACCTGTAATCCTAGCACTTTGGGAGGCTGAGGCGGGTGGATCACCTGAGGTCAGGAGTTCGAGACCAGCCTGACCAACATGGTGAAATCCTGTCTTTGCTAAAAATACAAAATTAGTCAGGTGTGGTGGCAGGTGCCTGTAATCCCAGCTACTCAGGAGGCTGAGACAGGAGAATCGCTTGAACCCGAGAGGCAGAGGTTGCGGTGAGCCGAGATCATGCCACTGCACTCTAACCTGGGTAACAAGAGCAGAACTCCATCTCAAAAAAAGAAAAAAAAAAAAAAAGCACCTGACATATTTACTGTTTTCCTGTGCATGGAGCTTGCTGTGTGTGCAGAGCACTTTATTTTAGAGTTGGGTAGGTAGGTCTTTCTCCCCTCCTGCCCATTTCTTTTGTATTTACTCAGTCCTTTTCCACCTGGTGCTTGGCAGTGTCATGCACACCTTGAGCACTTACTGAATACTCATTCATAGTGGTGAAGCCATCCATGGCTTCCCAGCATTCACACCCTTCCCCATAAGTGTGGCTGCTGGCCCAAGCTCTGGGGGTCATGTGTTACAGGGAAGAAGGGTGTGGGAATACAAGTGGTAGCAGAGCTTTACTCTGTCAGGGTGGCTGCATGGCACCTGGCTTCACTGTGCTTTGAATAGCTCTTAACTGTCGTCTATGTTGAATGATATTTTATATATACCTGTATCTTGGATTCAAAAATCAAATAGACTAAAGATTTTATCTCCTGCCAGGCTCAATGTCAGGTTAACCAAGGAGAGAATATTTCACCTGAGCAGCTGTGTCGTGGCCAATAGCCTGACTAGTTCCCTTCTCGGGGATCTGAGTTCCTGGAGCACTCAGCATGGACTAGATGAGCCTTCAGAGCAGAGTTTCTTAAACAGCAGAACTGCTGGCATTGAGCCAGGTACCCCTTTGTAGAGGGGCTGTCCTGTGCATTGGAGGATGTTTAGCAGCATCTCCAGCTTCTGTCCCCTAAACATCAATAGCAGCTCTCTCCTCTAGTTGTGAAAATCAAACATGTGTTCAGACACCACCCCCACCCCCCAGCTGAGAACCACTGCCTGAGAAGGAAGGAGGGATGATGGGAGGAAGGGGCTTTTCCTCTGTGTCCTCTCTCTGTCCTGTGGGAGGCTGGGAGCCTGTGGTTGCTACCTGTGGCATCATCTTATAATCTTCCTTCTGAAACGTTAAAGCCTATACAGATCTGCTGGGCATCTTGTGAAAAAGCCAATCCTGGTTCGGAGAGCTGGGGTGGGCAGACCTGAGGTCTGCATGTCTAACAAGCTCCTTGGTGATGCTTTTACTAGGAGCATGCTTGGAGCAGTAGCGCATGGCTGTGTGATTAGCACATGCATCTTAGTGGCCTCTGTGTTGGAAGTTAACAGAACTCACTCATGATGACCAAAGCAAAAGCATACTATATCAGCAACAGGGGCACTCACAGAAGGGACTGAGGGGCTTGGCCCAGCCTAGGGAGCTGGGGCCATCTCCTTCCCTCCTGGTTCTAGTTTCGGTTCCTGCCACCCCATCTCTTTGGCCCCATCCCCCTTTGCCTATTCCTAGACCCATCAGGGGCAACATCACAGACTCCCTGAGAAGGAGGTATGTCAGGTAAGGGAAAGGATGAATGGGCCTGTTTCAGTGGGACCTTGGAGTGACCTTAGGCTGAACATGATTACTGTCCCCCAGCAATGGAGTATACCCACAGAAGACCACCTTGTGAATGGATGTGGGGGGAACTTGGATCCAGGGAGGAACCCTGGTAGGGAGGGTTTGGGTGAGGCCCTGGTTCCTGCCTTTCTCTGACTGCCCCTGACTCTAGCTATTGATTTCCTGCCATTTCTCCTTCCTCTGGCCCTACCTACCTTATAGGGATGGTGAGATAGCACAGCAGAAATATTCCAAGCTCATGAAAGGAATGCAGTCACTTAGATCTAAGAAGTACTATACCCCTTTTGAAGATCCCATATGGGAAGAGCTCCACTTGGGAAACCGGGAAATTAGAGGTGACTATTTGCCCCATATTCCTGCAGAGTTATTTTGAACAATAAGCCTCCCTTAGAGCATTCAAAATTACTCAATGTATAGTTAGTTAAAACTCCCAACCTATCAGTCTCACTACTGGCCTGTTCCAAAGGCATTGGCGGAGGTCTGAGGAAGATGGGTAAGTTGGTGATTTGGGGTTATCTTCCAAGAAGGAGGACAATGATGGGGCCTGGTCTTCTGCCAGGGGACCTATTTCTCAGTTCAGAAAGCTGACCTCATGATTAATGCAACTTGGAAAGGTGCACGAGTTCTGTGCATAAATTCTATATCCTCAGGCAAAAAAAAAAAAAAAAAAAAAAAGGAAGAAAAAAAAGTGAGCAAAGGCATGAGAATACAGAAGCTTTACAATTTTTCTGGCTTCTGGTGGCGGCCATGGGATAGGAATCAGGAACAAGGGAGGGAACCCGCAACTCTGGACATGACCCTGGCATGTAACTCTGGACACACTGATTTCTAAAAGAATTCATGGAAATCTGCACAAAAAGTGGGACAATGAGAAAAGATAGCTGGATAGGCCACCTATCCTTATTTCAAAAGACGTCAATGCCAAAGCCAATCTGAAATGACATCAGGCAGATGTGCGTAGAGTCAGAGACTGTGGCCCATGTAAATTGTTGCAACGACAGCATACTTTCTTCACAGGTACTTTCTTCACATCCACAGGGATGTGATCTTTGGGAATACAAAAGCCAGCCACCCCTCCTTTCCACTGCTGTGTTCTCCCTCTGAGCATGTTGATACAACTTGAACAGCTCTGCACTATATTTAGCACTAACCAAAATATCAATCGCCTAGACGCTACCTTCCCGTGCCCCTGAAAATTAGCTGTGTCTGCTGTATCTCTGTTCCAGTCAGACAGGAGTATACGTGATCCTGGAGGAACTGAGTCCAGGAACCATCATGGCCAACATCACAGCGGAGAATCCTGATGATGAAGGTTTTCCTAGCCACCTCCTCTACAGCATTACCACTGTTAGCAAATATTTCATGATAAATCAGTGTAAGGCACTCACCTCCATCCTTAAGTGCATCCTCTAATTCAGCCATTTGAATTGTTTTACAATGCAGTTGTCCCTCGACACCCATCAGAACTGGTTCTAGGACGCACCATGGATACCAAAATCCATGTATGCTCAAGTCTCTCCTATAAAATGGCATAGTATTTGCATATAACCTATGCATGTCCCCCCATATACTTTATATCATCTCTAGATTCCTTATAATACCCAATGCAATGTAAATGTTATGTAGATAGTTGTTGTATTGTTTAGGGAATAATGACAAGAAAAAAATGTCTGTACATGTTTAGTACAGATGCAACCAGCCATTTATTTTTCCTGAATATTTTTAATCCTCAGTTGGTTGAATCTGAGGTGCAGAACCCATGGATACAGAGGGCTGATTGTATTTTTCTTATCTTCTGGTATGGGGCATGTCTTTCTGTCTGGGGTCATCATTGGTTACCAAGGTAATAGATGTATTAAAAGCAGCTGGCATGGGGGCTGGGCAAACTAAATAGGGTTGACAGCTATGTCGCTCTTCACCTTTGTGGGGGATGGGGCGGGGGCAGTGAAGAGATTTATTTTCTTACCCATTGTTAGATTTGTGACTGAGACCTCTATAAAAAAAGACAGATTAACAAGAGAAAAGCATACAAATTTATTCAATGTTAAGTTTTATGTTACACCAGAGTCTTCAGAAATGAAGACTCAAAGAAACAGGGAAATCCATGTGTTTTTATGCTCAGTTTGATGAAGTGAGTAATTATGGAGAAGTATGATTGCAGGACAAAAGAGTATGACCCAATGATAATAAACCTGGGGAATTTAGCAAGATCTGTTTGTTCAGATTTTTCCTGGCATCTCTGTCTTCCAGAATAGGATGTTCCTTTCCTCCAGGTATAGGTAGGATACCGCTGGAATGAAGGTCTTATGACTGCTTCAAACGAAAGCCAGAGAGCTCTTTTATGGGCTGCTTCAGGGAAGAAGGGCAGGAGAAGGTCAGAGACCTTCCTGCTTCTGCTGTTTTCTCAAATGCCAAGGTGCCATATTTTGGGATAATGTGTCCTGAATCCCATCACCTTTTTCTCAAAGGCAGGTGTGTTAGGATGGATGGGTTACTTATCCTGAGGGTTCCCCGAAGTCTTCTGAAGAGAGGGGCTATATCAGCACTGTCCAATAAGAATAGAATCAAGTCACTTATATAATTTCAAAGTCTCTAGTAGTCACATTTTTAACAAGTAAAAAGATATAGGAGAAATTAATTTTAATTAGGCATTTTTATTTAACATGTATAAAATATTATTTCAACACGTGATCAATACTTAAAAGTTATTCATGGCCAGGCATGGTGGCTCATGTCTGTAATCCCAACACTTTGGGAGGCTGAGGCCAGAGGATCGCTTGAGCCGGGGAGTTTGAGACCAGCCTGGGCAACGTAGTGAAACCCTGTCTCTACTAAAAGTTTAAAAATTAGCTGAGTGTGGTGATCCACACCTATAGTCCCAGCTACTCAGGAAGTTGAGGCAGGAGGATCTCTTGAGCCTAGGAGTTTAAGGCCGCAGTGAGCTATGATCATTCCACTCTACTCCAGCCTGGGTGACAGAGCAAAACCCTGTCTCAAAAAAAAAAAAAAAAAAAGTGATTCATGAGATATTTCATACCATTTTCTTTGGTACCAAGTCTTGGAAGACTGTTGTATGTTTTATGCTTACAGTACATCTCAATTTGGATTAGCACCATTTAATTGCTCAATAACTCTCATGTGACTAGTGGTAACTGCATGGGACAGTGTCATTTTGCTCAATCTGCCAGACCGATGGGAGTTATTTTCCCATCTGAATATCTCTGAAGGGGACGAATTCCCCTTCTCTGCACTTCTATAACCATCTTTTCCTGGGGCCTTAGTACACACCAGGCATTATGCTGAGTGATTATTCACATACATCTCATCTCAAGTACTCAAGATAGCAACTGAATGAACTATCATCGTTCACATTTTACAGATGAGGAAACTGAGGCCTAGGGAGAGGCTCAGGCAGGTTAAACAATTTGTTGAAGGTCTTACAGCTTGTAGGTCGTGAAGTTCAAGTACCAACCTAAGCCACCTGATTCCTCGGGCCTGTCTTCTTAACCACTACCAGACTGCCCCACTCCTGTAAGTCCTGATCGCATCACCAAAAAGGACTTCCAGCCTTAGACAATCCCCCCCAAAAAATGTGCTATTGGCTCCTTAGGCTTTCGGGCAAAGGATACCTATTCCCAGGAGAGCCAGGCAAAGGCAGTAATTGTGCACTGCCTCTGAAAACGTCCTAATGCCCTGTCAGCTGATAGTGTAGGGATAACGATGGCTGAGAGTTCTGTTCACTCTAGTGTTGCAAAATTCAACTTTTAACAAGCAGAGTGAGTTTTTTTTTTTTTTCTTTTTGTTGAGCATATTTATTAAGATTCTTTGGTCGCAGGTAACAGAAACTAAGGCAAACCAAGCTAACAGAAAAAAAAAAAAAAAGAAAAATAAAAGAAAAAGGCAGGGACATCTATCAACAGGATTCTGGGCATCTCCTAAGAAAATGTCAAAAGATGGGGGCATACGAAGGATGTGACCCAGTGCTGCTCCAGGGACCTAGGCTCTGTAGCTCCACAATTAGCCTGTGATCTTCCAATGTGTGCCTTTCAGTTACAAATTCTCCAATAAGAGAGCCCTGTGGGTCAAGCTGGAGTCAGTTATTCACCAGTCCAGTCCACTCTGGGCAAGGGCTGCCACCAGGGACCCAACTCTGGAGTGCAGTGTGAAAAATCCTAGAAGGGTCAGGCCAGATACCCCAATAAATGTCTAACAGAGGAACTTAATGGGTTTTCAAAAATGTATTTGTATAGAGATTATGCTCTGCATAAGCTCTTCCTCATGTTAAAATGGTCTTTTCCAGTTTTCTCCAAGTTTCTGTATTCCTTTTCATTTCTCTTCAAAGGGTCACATTCTAACCTTTGCTTTCTTCGTGACTGGTGCAATCCAAGCGGCCCAAATGATACACCGAGATGCAGGTGAATTGAGACAAAATCCCACCATTTCCCTGGAAGTTCTAGTGAAGGACAGACTATATGGGGGTCAGGAGAATCACATCCAGATAACCTTCATTGTGGAAGACATCAGCAACAATCCTGCCACATGCCAAAGGTTCACCTTCAGGTATGCACACTTCGAAACTTGGGTTGGACATTCTACCTCTTTGGTGGTCCTCCACCCTTTGGCTTATCTGGTATATTCTCAGGAGGACCTGAAGAATTATAAGCATTTGGAGAAACAGCTTAGTAGAATAAATCGATGTGAACTGTTCACTTTTGTCCACAGGTTTCCTTGTTGTCATCCTTTTTTCTTCCCTCTCTTTCATTTTCCTTCTTCTTCATTATCTCCCTTGTTCACTTTCTTACTCTTAAGAATTATTTTTTATTTTGCTCCCTTCTATATCCTGCTCATCTCCGTTGGTGAAAAGGACCACAGGGACTTGTTAGGCCCTCTCTAGACCGTGCCTGTTTTTGTTTATTGCCACGGGTGGCAAGATGGGGCTGTTAGTTAGCAGTTATAATAGATGTTTGAGACTTAGGATCAGTGAATAGGAACTCCCAGAGAAACACACCACCAGCCAGATGAATAAATCAAACCAAGTACTTATGTAAAACCAAACAAAGCATTGAATTCACCTTACACAACTTAATTGAATATAAACAAAAGACATCCGAAAGGGAAAAAATGCAGGTACAAGTGGGATACAAGTGATTTTGTATATTTTGACTCATTCTTTGTCCCACAATCTATTTGCTATTATTTTACAATAAAGTCGCTTGTGATTCTGGGTTAATATGCTTTTTGAAAACAATATTATCTTTCTACTGTTTTGTCAGAGTCACATGATTAGTATTTCTCACATAAACCTCATCTCTAAGGTTTTGTTCCAGCCAGTCTCTGGTCTCCTGAGAGGCTGAAGAGGGCTCTTTGGGAGGAATTTGAGTTGTGGGGAGCAACTCCACAGTAGCCCTTGCTAAAAGACAGCCCTGTATCTGGAGCAAGGCTGATGACTGGGGTGGGTCTCAGTTCCGGATGTCCCCATGGGGTGAGTCTCCTGAGTTTATCTTTGAGTCATTTTGTAAGTTTTCTCCAGGTGACTCTGGACATAGACCCAATACATGCAGAGGACAAAGGACCCTAGACCAAGATTGCCCTGGAGGAGCAGGGGAAATAGAAATTCCTTTACTATACTCATGAATGTTTCCCTCTCCCAAATGGCATGCCCAGCGTAATGCTAAAGGATCCATGTGGCCTCGAGTCTGATATCAAAATGGTTAAACTCTGTTCTGGACGCACCACTGACTTGTCCCTTCAGATCCAGTCTCCACCCTGCTCTGTGCTCCAAGACACTGACCTGGATGGATACTGTATTAGTCTGTTTTCATGCTGCTGATAAAGATACACCTGAGACTGGGCAATTTACAAAAGAAAGAGGTTTAATTGGACTTACAGTTCCACATAACTGGGGAAGCCTCACAATCATGGCAGAAGACAAGGAGGAGCAAGTTACATCTTACATGCATGGCAGCAGGCAAAGAGATAGAGCTTGTGTAGGGAAACTCCCACTTATAAAGCCATCAGATCTCATGAGACTTAGTCACTATCATGAGAACAACACAGGAAAGACTTGCCCCCATGATTCAATTTCCTCCTATCAGGTGTCTCCCACAACATGTAGGAATTCAAGATGAACCTTTGGTGGAGACACAGCCAAACCATATCATCCTGCCCCAGCCCTTTGCAAATCTCATGTTCTCACATTCCAAAACCAATCATGCCTTCCCAACAGTCACCCAAAGTCCTAACTCATTTCAGCATTAACTCAAAAGTCCACAGACCAAAGTCTCATCTGAGACAAGGCAAGTCCCTTCTGCCTATGAACCTGTAAAATCAAAAGCAAGTTAGTTACTTCCTAGATACAATGGGGGTATAGGCATTGGTACAGCTGTTCCAAATGGGAGAAATTGGCCAAAATGAAGGGGCTACAGGCCCCATGCAAGTCTGAAATCCAGCAGGGTAGTCAAATCTTAAAGCTCCACAATCATCTCCTTTGACTCTATGTCTCACATCCAGGTCACACTTATGCAAAAGGTGGGTTCCCATGATCTTGGGCAGCTCCATTCCTGTGGCTTTGCAGGGTACAGCTTCCATCTCGGATGCTTTCACGGGCTGGCACTTGAATGTCTGTGGCTTTTCCAGGTGCATGGTACAAGCTGTCAGTGGATTTACCATTCTGGGGTCTGGAGGACAGTGGCCCTCTTCTCAGAGCTCCACTAGACAGTGCCCTACTAGGGACTTTGTGTGGGAACTGCAACCCCACATTTCCCTTCTGCACTGCCCTAGCAGAGGTTCTCCATGAGGGGCTGCCCCTGCAACAAACTTCTGCCTGGGCATCCAGGCATTTCCATACATCCTCTGAAATCTAAACAGAGGTTCCCAAACCTCAATTCTTCTGTGTACCCACAGGCTCAACACCACATGAAAGTTGGCAAGGCTTGGGGCTTCCACCCTCTGAAGCAATAGCCCGAGCTGTACCTTGGCCCCTTTTAGTCACAGCTAGAGCAGCTGGGATGCAGGGCACCAAGTCCCTAGGCTGCACACAACAGAGGGACACTGGGCCTGGCCCATGAAACCATTTCTTCTTCCTAAACCTCTGGGCCTGTGATGGGAGTGGCTCCCACAGAGATCTCTGACAGGCCCTGGAGACATTTTCCCCATTGTCTTGGTGATTAACATTCAGCTCCTTGTTACTTATGTAAATTTCTGCAGCTGTCTTGAATTTCTCCTCAGAAAATGGGATTTTCGTTTCTATTGCATTGTCAGGCTGCAAAATTTCCAAATTTTAAAGCTCTGCTTCCTTCATAAAACTGAATGCCTTTAACAGTACCCAAGTCACATCTTGAATGCTTTGCTGCTTAAAAATTTCTTCTACCAGATACCCTAAATCATCTCTCTAAAGTTCGAAGTTCTACAAGTCTTTAGGGCAGGGGCAAAATGCCACCAGTCTCTTTGCTAAAACATAAGAAGAGTTACCTTTGCTCTGGTTCTCAACAAGTTCCTCATCTCCATCTGAGACCACCTCAGCCTGTATTTAATTGTCCATATCATTATCAGCATTTTGGTCAAAGCCATTCAACAAGTCTTAAGGGAGTTCCAAACTTTCTCATATTTTCCTGTCTTCTTTTGAGCCCTCCAAACTGTTCCAACCCCTGCATGTTACCCAGTTCCAAAATTGCTTCCAGATTTTCAGGTATCTACAGCAGTACCCTACTCTATTGGTACCAATTCACTGGATTAGTCCATTTTCATACTGCTGATAAAGACATACATGAGACTGGGTAATTTACAAAAGAGGTTTAATGGACTTACAGTTCCATGTGGCTGGGGAAGCCTCACAATCATGGCAGAAGGCATGGAGAAGCAAGTCATGTCTTACATGGATGGCAGCAGGCAAAGAGAGAGCTTGTGCAAGGAAACTCCCCGTTATAAAGCCATCAGATCTTGTAAGACTTATTCACTATCACAAGAACAGCACAGGAGAGACTTGCCCCCATGATTCAATTTCCTCCCACTGGGTGCCTCTCACAACATGTGGGAATTCAAGATGAGATCTGGGTGGGGACACAGCCAAACCATATCAGGTACCAACCAGCTCCCTTGCCTTTCAGTTTCTGGTTGGCCAATGGGGAGTCCTGGAAAGACGGAAAGAGGAGGGTCAGTCTCCCTCCTTGTGAGCTGGGTACATCCCTCCCCTGCCTGAATATCTCCATTCCCATAGGCAGCTCTCTGTCCCTGGTGGCAGGGCCTGCTTCCTCCACTGGCTCCCCTGGGCCTAGAGGTGGTAAGGGTGCTTCACTCTCATGAGCCCTGAGATATTGTACTGTCCCATGAGATTTCCATATACTCTGTGAGCACCTTCTTCATAGTCCCTTTACTGACCCCTCCTAGAATGATCTTAATTCACCAGCTGCTTCCTGCTGATACCCCAATAACGTCAGTCACAATCTTGAGCACATAGTAGGTTCCTATCCCAACCTAAGCCCTACAAGTCCATCAGATGGGTGGGGATAGCTGCATGGGTAGTTAGGATTGTGACTTCCACACCTTTACATGCATAAATTGAGAGATGTCTGGGCCCTGGGGATGGAGTAAAGACAATTGGCAGCATCACACTTACACTTTATTTGACATTTTAAATCTGTGCTAGCACTCTTGGGTGGTTCCAGTATATCCTGGGAAGTTCCTGCCCTCTTCTGTCCTCCTGCTCTTCCTTGTTCCTCTGCCCTAAGAGGTAGTGGGTGAAGGTTAAGAAGTGAGAATGTCTGGAGAGGGCTGTGCTGTCTCAAACCTTCCTTGTCCATTTTCTCTCTTCAGTGCATATCTGTTAATTGTATATTTGGCTTCCTGCAGTCCAGATTCCCCTGGGGTATGGGAGGATAGTTTGCAGACTGTGTTCCATATTCGCTGGTGAAACTGCAATTTGAATATCCTAGACTGTCCAGGCAAGCCCAAACAGAGTCCTGCTCTTGATAATCTTCCCTCCAGATTAGCCCTGAAGGCCGAAGTGAAATCCATAACTGGACTAACTGCATTTATTACTGAAGATAATCTAACCAAGGCTCAAGTCCCTTCTCTGGGCTCTTCTAGCGGGAGGACCTCTCAGCCACCCTATGAACGCCAAGATGTAAGGAAGGGCAACGAAAGGGACGCCTCCTCTGCAGTTCCAGCGGTGGAGGTCTTCAGCCTAAAGCCCAGCCCCGCGTCCCAAGGCTGCATAAGGGTGGGTGCGAGAGGGGTGAGAAGCTCTAACCTGCAGCACCCGCCATCCTCCCAGCCTGATACCTTCTCCAGCCGGACTATGTCAAAGCCAAGCACACAAGCAGGTCCAAACAGAACAAAGTGACAATGGCAGTGGTTCTGCCACAGTCTCTGACACTTGCTCTTGAGTGTTTGTTCCCTCCCCAGAGGCTGTGGGCGCGGTCTCTGCTATGGAGTTCTTGAGAGCAGGTGGCAGAGCCGGTGGGGTCGGCGCGGCTGCTGGAGGCCGCGTGCTGTGCTCCCGCTGGGAGGAGGGCGGCCTGGAGGAGGCGGGCGCCCCCTGCTGCCCGCGAGGGCCCCTGCAGGCTCCCAGCCCTTCGCACCGTAGCCCCTGAGGCTTTCCCAGGCTGATAATGAATGAGCCCAGGGCCCAGCGGAGGCTTCCGAGGCACCGTGACAACCCCCGCTCTGGTTGTAAATCAGGCTCTTCACTGAAAGCACTTCGCAAGCTGTTTGTGAGCAAGAGGTGGAGCAGTTTGGCTGATTCAGAACGGGCTGGACACAGTCGCCTTTGCATGGGGAGAGAAACATGGTCTGATGGCTGGGAGCGAAGGTAGTCCGCTTTTGAGGCAGGGATTGCTGAGTGAGGGGAGTGGCTTTCCAAGTTAGGCGTTTAGGGGAAAAAACCCAGCTGTCAGGGACGAATGAGAGAACAAGCCAAGCAGTTCTGGGGGGCCAAGTGAAGAGGCCTCTGTTGGAGTGCCTGAAATGTCTGGCTTCAGAACCTTGGATTCTTTAAATGATGCAATCTCCTGGCTTCTGCAGAGTTGAAATCAAGGCTTAGATCCCCAAACCATCTGTGAGCCTGGATACTTATCGATGGAAGTTAAAGTTTACAGTGACTCTAACACTGCAGAGGATCGAGTCTGTATACATCCACTTTCCTGGACAGGCGTTGAAAATGCTTGGAACCACTCTTTCTTCCCCCGTGCAGTGGCGACAAGAATACAAACCTCTATGAGATGAGGAAATTAGAGATAGTGTTTTTAAAGGGCTCGGTATGATACAGCATGCAGTTGGTGTTTAATAAGTAGTGTCTATTCTAAGTCCCTATGAATGAAACCATGACATTGTGCAATCAAGGCAGGAATGCTCAGACTCCAATCCTGCTGAAATACAGAGGTAATCTTTGCCAATGAAACATCATGGAGACTCCATTACACCTGTTTTCGCTCCAGCAAGCAAACCTGTTATCCTCAAGCAAGTGGCCCATGACCATTCTTGCTGTCAGACTTTGCTCTGTATGCACTGAGCCCAGAGCCAATTTTATCTGCCATGAAAAGAGGATGTGGAACAAAGAAGGGAGCAGAGTTTGGTTGCAGAGAGAAGTATATGCTCCAAGAATGAGATGCTAAGATGGGGTTAAATGTGCAAGGCTATTATTAGGGGAGATGCCTGTGGCAGAAAATGGGGAGAGAGATGGACAAGGCTGGGCAAGTCATCAGATCATGATGCAAGGCTGATCTGAGTAAAGGAAAGAGGGAGAAAAGGTAGTTGGACATATTCCAGGCTGCCATGCAGTCTAAGGAGTGTTCAGCTAGGGCATTGGGGGTCCTGGAGTCAGTGTCAGCTGACACAGGACAGGAATGAGCCTTAGTATCTTTGCCATGACCAGTTGTTGGTACGTGGCCTCACCACAAACACAGTGATGGATTCAGAGCGCAGCAGCTGAGGCCGATGGTCAGTTATGCTCTCATGGTTGAAGGTCTTCCAGGCACATTCTCATGACAGCCACGATATATTTTTGTAAGAAATTCTACCAAGGCAAAATATGATTAAGATAGATAGCCAAAACAAACAAAAAAGAAAGAAAAGCCACAAATTCCTCCCTGCTTGCTCTGCATGCATGCTCCTTTGCAATGTGATTTTTCTGTTTCATCAAGAGATGGGTCTCCTTGAATCTGAACTTGACCATGTGAATTGCTTTGACCACTGGAGCATTAACAAACATGGCACAGCAGAGGCTTGGAAAATGCATGTGCATTGGCATTTGCCCTCTCTTGTTACTTTTGGAACCCAGAGACCTCCATGCAATGAGCCTAGACTAGCCTCCTAGAAGATGAGAACAACAAGAAGCAGAAACCAAGCACCTTCCCACCGCTGGGCATGTGAGTGAGGCCATCCTAGACCATCCATCCCCAGCCAAGCGGTCAGTGACCACAGAGACCAGCTGAGCCACACTTAAACCAATAGGACTGTGGGAAAACCTGTAGTACTGTGAGAAATCATAAATGCTTGTTGTTTTAATTCACTCAGTTTGGGGATGGTGTGTTATGTAGTAAAAACTAATTGATATCATTTATGTCCATTTTATAGATGGAGGAACTGAAACCTGGAGACAGGAGAAAGCCCCTCAATGATTTGAAGCCTCAAGGTGTTCATTGGTCTCCCTCAAAGCCTTCTACAGCAAGCTGGGCTTGATGGGAAGGCTCTGAGTTTGGGGGTAGCTTTATTCATTTGTGTTATTTGCCTAAACCCTGGAGTCTACTGAGATTGAGACTCCCAAATTTGACCATTAATAAACATCTTTTGGATGAATAATATGAAGGTGTTAGGAGGCCCTTCTAGGCCATTGAAGCCACTAGAACACAAGTCAAGGAATTCTCAATCTTCAAAGCATGGGAGATGAGGGGTACAGGGATTCTCCCTAGCCCAATTAGAAACTCCTTCAGGCAGGAGGTAAAATTTGTATTTCTCTTCTATTCTTCACAACTGTGCTAGTCTTATAAGTCTATTGTTCATTCATTCAACAAATATTTATTGAATGTGCCAAGAAACAAGCAAAGATCCTTGCCCTCATAGAGTTTACTTTCTAGGAGGGAAATAGACAATAAACAGAATAAACAAGAGAAATATATGGTGCATCAGATAATGATGTGTGCTGGGAATTAAAAATAAAGAGGGGAATAGGAGAGGAAGTACGGGGCAGGGAATATTGCCATTCTAGATCGGGTAGCCTCACTGATAAGGTGACATTTGATTAGATAGATGAAAGAAAGTGAAAGTGTGAGTCACGTGGGTATTTGGGGGGAGAGGATTCCACAGTTAGTGCAGTGATGCTGAGGCCAGAGCCTCATGAAGAGTTCAGGGAGCACCAGAAGGCCAGAGTGGCAGGAGGAGAGTGAAAAAGGAGAGGAGCTAGTGGGAGACGAGTTCAGAGAGGAAAAGGCAGGCACGTCCTGAAGCATCCTGCAGATCAAAAGTGGGACTTTGAGTGAAATGAGGAGCCATTTGGGACTTAGGAGCAGAGAAGTGACATGATCTGACAACATGTTAACAGGATCCCTCTGGCCGCTGTGTTTAAAATAGCCCAAAAGGTAGCAAGGGCAGAATCAGGGAGACCAGTTAGGAGGTGACTGCAATGACCATGGACTCACTTTGAATTGCAGTTAAAGTAGAGGTGTCTAGCCCAGGACCCATGTGAGAAGGAACAGTCGATTACCATTTGTTGGGGGAAATACTGGATTGTGTCTTTTCACCAGCATTATGGTGCTGGAAAGAACAGCCAAGGGGACGTTGCTTCTTGACCTGAACAAGTTCTGCTTTGATAATGACCGTGAGGTACCAAACAACAGATTCAACTTCACCATGCCATCTGGAGTGGGGAGCGGCGGCAGATTTTTACAGGATCCAGCTGGCTCTGGGAAAATTGTGGTCAGTTTATGGTCATTGCATCATTAAAAGGGCATCGGGAATTGGTCCAACATGCATCGTGCTTTTGCTGCCCCATAGAGAGAAATTTCCAAGGTAACCCCTCTCAGAGCGACCGTAACTGACAGGCTTAATAGTGAGTCTGTGTTCCCCAACCGCTCTTTATTTTACCCCGGTTCCAGGAATCGTTTGTTACACATAGTTGTGCCTGGGCTGCTAAGGACTGGATTCGTTCTTGCATAGCATGCAGTTTGTGTGCCTGCTTAGCATGCCTTCACAGACACATCAGTGCCCTCTGTGCTCAGGCACTTTTGTTTATTTGAGTGCTCATTCCCGGCCCATAGAGGTGTGAGGTGATAGAAAGCAGGGCCGGGACCTTGAGTGTGTCTGGATAAATTCCACACCGTGGAACCACTGGAGACCAGAGGAGAGTGAGACAGTGAGGATGTCCCTGGCAACTCCAAGGGACAAAAGCTGCATTGGAAGAAGGATGGACATGAAAAGTGGGTCCCAATGAGCGGAGTTAGACCTTTCCTTACAGAGTTCCTGCTGGAAGGTGGTGGGGAAGGAGAAGAGAAAAATGAAAGGGCTGGGAAAGCAGCAGCCTCAGGGAGGGAAGCCAGCAACCTACTACCCTTCCCCTCACCCAGCTTTCTTCTCCACCTCCCATCCCAAACCCTTCTTCAATCCCCAAGAACATCTCACCCACTTTATTCATAGTGCCATCTTAAAAATAATTTCTATTTTTTTCTGTTTAGGAAATTAATACATGTTCATTGTAGAAAATATAGAGAGCACAGAAAAGCATCACCATTCACTGATAACCAGTGTTAATAGTTTGGTACATGTCCTTCTTGTCTCTTTTCTATAGATATATTTTATGTCTATTTATACATATATGCATAGGTATATTTTATTTTTATTTATTTATTTTTAAGAGACCGTGTCTCACTCTGTCACACAGGCTGGAGTACAGTGGTGCAATCATAGCTCACCACAGCCTCAAACTCTCGAAATCCAAGGCTCAAGTGATCCTCACATTTCAGCCTCCCTAGCAGCTGGGACTACAGGAGTGTGCCACCGTGCCTGGCTTATTTTTTAGGTTTTTCTAGAGATGGAGTCTTGCTATGTTGCCCAGGCTAGTCTCAAACTCCTGGTCTCAGGCAATCCTCCCACCTTGGCCTCCCCAAGTGCTGGGATTATAGGCATGAGCTACTGTGCCCAGCCTGCATATGAATTTTAAATACAGTAGTGCCCCCTTATCCACCGGGGATATGTTCCAAGACCCCTAGTGAATGCTCGAAACCACAGATAGTACCAGACCCTAAATAAGTTATGTTTTTTCCTTCTATACATAAATACCTATGGTAAGTTTAATTTATAAATTAGGTAGAGTAAGTATTGACAATAATAATAATAAAAGAGAAAAATTATACCAAAATACTATAACAAAAGTTATGTGACACTGGGCATGGTGGTGCACACCCATAGTGCCAACTACTTAGGAGGCTGAGATGGGAGGATCACTTGAGGCCATGAGTTTGAGGCTACAGTGAGCTATGATTACACCTGTGAATAGCCACTGCACGCCACGCCAGCCTGGGCAACAAAGGGGACCCCTATCTCTAAAAAAAGAATAAGGAAAACCAGTTATGTGAATGTGGTTTCTCTCTCAAAATGTCTTATAGTGCTGTACTCACTATTTTCAGACTGTGGTTGACTGCAAGTAACTGAAACTGTCAAAAGCAAAACCACAGATAATAAGGGGGGACTACTATAATGAAGTAACCCTGCATGTAAGATTCAATTTTGTGCTTTTCTTCAACGAATCTGAAGTTGTGGTCCTGAGCAATAGTGCTTAATGAACATCTTTGTACATAGATTCTCTCTCCTGGTAAATCATTTCCATTAAGTTCACTAGCAGTGAGCAAAGGTATGGTCATAACTTTTTAAAGTTCCTCATTTTTATGGGCAAAGTGTTCTCCAAAAGCGTTTTGCCAATTTATATATCCACTAGCAGTATATGAAAATATCTCTCACAGCCTAATAAATAGGATTGTTTAATCTGTATAATCTACTATCTCTGTTTTAGTCTAGCTGATTGGTGATCTAGACTATGAAAATCCAAGTAACCTAGCAGCTGGCAATAAATATACAGTGATAATCCAGGTGCAGGATGTGGCCCCCCCTTACTATAAAAGCAAGTATCATTTTGTTTTATTTCATGAGTGTCTTTCTTGAGTATCAATGACTAAACTCTGCTGGGCAATACTCGGTATTGTGCTAGGTCCCCCATCTCACTAGTACTGCCCTCATGCAAGGACCCCCTCTTTCTCGGCTGAATTGCAACATGTAAGAGTCTTTGAAGGGAAATGCAAATGCCATCATATGACTTCCTTGGTTAAAGCCTTCGAGCATCTCCTGTAGCTGTCAGTTCAAGTTCCAACTCTTTGGCTTGGCATACAAGAATTTTCATCATTTGGTTGCTGCTTAATTCTCCGGCTTCACCTCCTGTCACTTGCTTCCAAGCCCCCATATTTTTCCAACTGGGCAAACAGCTTGAAGTTTTCCAGAGTGAATTATGTGGTTTTATACCTTGGCATTTTTGTATACGCCTGCAACACCTCCCAATATCGTCCCTGCCCCATTTGTCTAATTCTGTCCTTATAAGGCTCAGCTTGTTCTTTCTCCTGGAAGCTGTTCCTCCTCTGGGTTCTGTAGTGCTCTGTGTGCTCATGTGCTTATCAAAGGGTGACCACCCTCAGCATCTAAAAGGCAGGAGCTCCCGTGTCTTAGTCACCTGGTATCCCCTATGCGCAAAGCCTGTACCCAGGAGATTCTTTAAAGACGCTGAATAAACAAATGGATGAGTATGGATTTGTGATTGAATGTGTTTCTATTTCCATTTTTAGGTAATATCTACATTTATATCCTAACAAGCCCAGAAAATGAGTTTCCTCTCATTTTTGATAGGCCATCCTACGTATTTGATGTGTCAGAAAGAAGGCTGGGTAAGTAACAGACAAGACACAGACCAGAGGGCTCTCAATGGACTCCGTCCAAACGTGTGTTCTGCGGAGTGGAAAGCTCCCTTCTGGAGGCCTTGCATGCTGTTGTGCACAGTGATTCACAGCTGATTAGTATTTAGTGCACCTCTTATTTCTTTTAAATTTTCCTTGCTGCTGAGGAGCCCTTCAGGTGAAATTTGGACTTTTGAAAACTGTTGATTAAACTGCATTTCTTGGAAGCCTCTGATTGCTTCCTTGTCTGTTTGCCTGATTCCGCTAATCCTCCCTTTTCCTAGCTTAAGTTTTCTCTTGGTCTCCACTGTGAGCTTTATCCTGCTCACTCAGAGAATTAAAATTTAAAAACAGAAAAGGTTTCCCATTTCTATATTTCCTTCATTTATAAACAAAATAAAGACATTTTCTCTCTCCCCTACTAGGATTCCCTGAAGGCCTATTTTTCTGCCCTTTGCAACACCCTGCTTTTCGCAGGCTCTTCCCCCATTAAGGAAAAGACTCACTCCCCACTTTCAGCTTCACTTTCTGCCTCTCTCGCTCTCTCAGTTTGAAGGTAATACTATAAGTGCTGTGTAATAGACTCCTCACAGCCTTGCATCTTTAGATCATGGATCCTTTTTCCATATTAAAAACAACAACAACAAATCAAACCAAAACCAAAACACTCCCTCTAAAATGATCCATTCTCTTTAGGATGGTCTCCATTTCCTGACATTAAGTTTTCAAGCAAAAGGCAAAATGAAGGTCCAAAGAAAACGCTTTTAATTTCTTATACCTTATCCAGTCAATAACAAATTCGAAAGGAATAGGCTTTCTGGGAATTCACAGATCTTACTGCAGTTCTTTTTGATCACCTACTTTGGGTCACACACTTAGTGCTGGGATACAGAATTGAACAAGAGAAGGTTTCTGCCCTTGAGGAGTGTAATTTATGAGAAGGAACTCCTATAAAACAAGCAAGCCAGAATGCTAGCAGCTCCACCAACAGTATTTGTAAAAATTGCAAAATGGAAGAGGACTTAAAAATCTATAATCTGTAATCATCAATTGCTAAATTCTTTAACAATTATTTATTTTTATAAGAGCAATTCATGCTCATTATAGAAAATTGAAAAACACGGGACTTTTAGAAAACACTGCTGCAGAGATGTATGTGTGAGGATGTATGTTCTTTGTACTATTGTTTCTGATAGCAAAATGATTGGTGTCCCTGGAGTCTATATAAAGGCATAAATTGCTGGGCGCGGTAGCTCACAAGTGTAATCCTAGCACTTTGGGAGGCCAAGCCGGATGGATCACTTGAGGTCAGGAGTTCGAAACTAGCCTGGCCGATGTGGTGAAACCCCGTTTCTACTAAAAATACAAAAAGATTAGCCGAGTGTGGTCATGGGCATCTGTAATCCCAGCTACTTGGGAGGCTGAGGCAGGAGAATTGCTTGAACCTGGGAAGTGGAGGTTCCAGCAAGTTGAGATTGTACCCCTGCAATCCAGCCTGGGTGACAGAATGAGACTCTGTCTCACGCGCATGCGCGCGCGCATACACACACACACACACACACACACACACACACACACACACACACACACACAGGCATAAATTATCTATTACAGCTCACAGGACTGCTTGGATCATAGGGCCAGTTACCTAGCGGGTATTGGTTAGCATTATTTCAATTTAGTAGAAGTGAAGCTATAAAACAGAGTTTGGACAGCAAGGAGACCTCCAGAAGTCCTTCTTCCCATGGCAGGGAGGACATCGGTTCCTGAATCATCCTTCCCTACCTCTTAAAAGCAGGACTTATTGCAGGTACTTTATTCCTCCAGCCAGAACCTGAGTGGGACAGGTGCAAGCCACTGATAAAGACCTCCCCCAGCGCAGCCTCGTGTACTCCATCTCCACCGGAGGGGCCAGCCTCCAGTACCCGAACGTATTTCGGATTAATCGCAAGATGGGAGAACTCCAGCTGGTAACTAAAGTAGACTACGAAACAACCCCTATCTATATTCTCAGAATCCAGGCCACCAACAACGAGGACACAAGCTCTGTCACTGTGAGTGGGGCTGCTTGCTATAGTCCCGGTAACCCAACTGGTTGACTCAGGGTCTCTCTGGCACCCACAGAGTGTGGATGTGGCAATGAGGAAACTTCCCAGGGGCACATCCTGCAGGTGTGGTGAGAAACAAATAAAGGTGCCCTGGGAAATAAAGATCCACGTTTTTCTTTTTTTCTTTTTCTTTTCTTTTTTTCTCTTGTTTGAGACAGGGTCTCGCTTTGTAGCCCAGGATAGAGTACAGTGGTGTAACCTTGGCTCACTGCAACTTTCACCTCCTGGGTTTAAGCGATTCTCATGCCTCAGCCTCCCAAAGCTGAGGATTACAAGTGTGCAGCACTGTGCCTGGCTAAGTTTTGTACTTTTAGTAGAGACAGGTTTCGTCATGTTGGCCAGGCTGGTCTAGAACTCCTGAACTCAAGTAATCCACCCGCCTCAGCCTCTCAAAGTGCTAGGATTATAGGCGTGAGCCACTGCACCCGGCCCCACCTTTTTTTGAGGCCCAAGTCTGTGGGTGACTGAGAAAAGCACTGAAATTGGTGGCCAGCTATTGGAATGTCTGGTGGACCCACAAAGCCACTTTGTGGGACAAGGTTCCTCTTGTGGCCCTTTAAATCTCGCTTTGCCTTCACTGAAGGCTGTTGGTGAAATGCACACTGTCCAGAAGTTGAGTGTGGTTTTGGAGTTATGCATTTCCTCCCCAGGAGCAGTTATGCCATGTTCCTACCCTGCCTCTACGCACACCAGATGGGGTAGATCTTAAAACGATGCTGTGCTGCTATCTTGCTTCCCAACCTTTGAGGCTGAGAATGTTGTTATATACAGATTCTGAGTCAGCGGGTCTGGGACCTGATATTCTGCATTTCTGACATGGTTCCAAGTAGGGTGGCACTGCTGGTCCCCTGCCACACCTCGAGTGGCAAGGGCCTAATAGGTCCCTGTTGTTAGTGGTTTGGATTATCCAGGGGCAACATGATAGCCACAAAGACCAAACTATTCCCTGGTCCTTCCCATTAGTAAACTAAAAAAGCATAGAGGCAAAATGAACTCTCAGTTAGCAGCAGGCAGCCATAGACAAAGATTGGCTCAGAGTCAGGAGACCAAGTCATTTTTCACCTTTGATCCCAGTTTTCCGAGGGAGTCTGAGCAATGCTTATCTCGGTGTCCCTATTTCTCTCTCTCTTAAATAGAGAGTCACCTGATAACCCTGTGCCTGAATGGTCCGCTTCCTCTGATAGCTTGCTTCGAATTAATGGGATGATGTTTTTAATGATGTGCAAGGTTTGGCATTGCTACCCAAGGAAAGTTGGAGATAATTGCAGTGTTTGTTAGGCTGGGTTTTTTTTTTTTTTTTTTTTTAGAAAAATGAATGGACCCTACTTTGGGAGCTAACTAGAGTGAACATTTCAATTTATTCCCGGGCTCAGAAATAGCTGAAATCCCAAATTTCAAAGGTAGTATGAATATGACTCAAAATTCATAAGCTTTTTAAAAAGGGTGATGAACTAAATGATCACACAAGTCCCTTTCAGGGCTGATGTTCTACGATTCTGTGCTGGCAGGCATCCCAAGTTATATTCCAATTCAGCAGGCATAGAAGACAGCGAAGAAAGAGAATAGGCTGGCCCCTGTTTATGGCAGGGTAGCCCTAGGGCTTAGTAGAGTGCTAATAGCCCAGGTTACAGATGAGATCCCAGCTTAACCAGGCCTGCTTGTTCTGTCCCAGTGGGTCTTAGTCCTGGCTCATATTAGAATCAGCTAGGGAACATCAGTGAGGGCCCTGACCCCTACCCTCCAATCTATTGGGTCTGAAGAGGGCCCAAGAAAGCAGAGCCAGTGTTGAAAACCATTTCTGTATATGCCAGAGTTAAAGAACTTCCAATCCACAAGGGGCAGCAGGCAAGGCAGTACATGGAGTCACCGTAAATCCATACCTTCTTGGAAAAACAATTCAGTGTCATCTGCAGGTGAGCCTATGTGTTCAGGTGCATGTGTGTGTGGGGGTGGGTGGGACAAGGTATGCATACACTACATGTGTACACACACATGCACACGGGGTAGAGAGTAATAGCGTAGGATTTGGAGTAGGACAGACCAGGATTCAAATCCCAGCTCTGCCATTCACTAGCTGAATGATCTTAGATCAATTACCTACTATCTCTAAACCTCCATTTTCTCATCCATAAAATGGGAATAATCACGTTATCTATCTCATGTGAGTTTAAATGAGCTAATTTATGAAAAGTGCTTAGCCTGAAAACTGCCTACACACAGTAAGCACTCAACGAGTTTTAGCTACTGAGAATGACCACCTTCTTGCTACTCTAGGTTACCGTGAACATCCTTGAAGAAAATGATGAAAAGCCCATTTGTACTCCAAACTCTTATTTCCTGGCCCTCCTAGTGGATCTGAAAGTTGGCACAAATATTCAGAATTTCAAGCTGACGTGTCCTGACCTTGATTCCAGCCCCAGATCTTTCCATTATTCCACTGGCCCAGGTATAGTACTTGGTGGCGACAGCCCTGACCCTGTCTGTGAGGACCCTGAAGTTGTCTAGGGTAGGGTCTGTGCTCACACACTGATCTGGGCAAAGTGGGATGGGAGTTGGGAGGGCATTATTTTTTTGAGATAGGGTCTTGCTATGTTGCCCAGGCTAGTCTTGAACTCCTGGGCTCAAGCAATTCTCCTGTTCAGCCTCCCAAGTAGCTGGGACTAGAGGCATGCATCACCGCACCCAGCTTGCTGGGGAAGTGTTTGAATGAGAAAAGCAGAGATACAGAATCTAGCAGCCCCTATGCTTCCTGATGCTCCTCTCGGTTTCCCCTTCTCGTCCTACTCCTCCCAGACCCCATATGTGACTGCTCAAAAGCCCAAGAAAAGGGTGAACCCCATCCCCTAATTCCTGACTACAGTATGAGTCATAAAGCCTATTAGCGTCATTAGAAAAAATGCAGTCCAACTTTTCAACCACCTCTTTTCCTGAAAGCTTGTAGTGGGGGCAGGGAATCCCAGTCCTCTCTCTGGATAATAATAGATTAAATAGATTAGGTGCATTTTGAAATGTGTCCTCAGGAATTCTCTTCTGCTCCATTCATCTTCTCTCTTTAAAAATACACCATTCTAGGGAAAAAAGAGCACCCCTCAATGGAAATTAGACCAAAATAGCTCATCTAATGAAGTGCTGGGGCCAGAGATTTAAACCCAAACAAGCAGAACAATTCCACGTGAGAGAGTAAAAATCCATCCCTGCTGCCTGCTGTGCCCTTGGCCGAGCAGGAACTTGAACAGTAGGAAGCCTCTCGAGCTGGCTGTGTCACAAAACCCAGGGGCAGAAACTGCCTCGAGACTGCAGTTGCCGAAGATGGAAATAATCCATACTGAGAGCCCTAAGGCCTTTATGGAGCATTTTGCTGTTAAGGGAGCAAAAATTGCATCATCTCCTGCTCCATTTACTGGTGTTCAGTTGGTAATGAGTCTGGAGCCAGTGGAGGAATGAGCAGGGGTGTGCTTGGGCTGGCAGCCTCTCTGCCCCAGGCTCCCTGAGCTGAGCCATGAGCCCCAGCAGAGCTGCGTGTGTGTTTGGGGGTGTGATGGGGTGGGTTCAGGAGGACCTGGGACTGCCATTCCTGCAAAGCCAGGAGGCACCTTCCTTTGGGGGACTCCAGGGACATCCATAACCAGTGTGACCCACTGGGTCCCATGAAAAGCATGCAGTGAACTTGGCCTATGGCTAGGGATGTGACCTATTCTACCCTCTTGACGCCCACTCATTTGTCTGAGTGTGAATTACAGTGTTGTTACCAAATAATTGCCGGGTGAGAAATCAGAAGGGCTGCACCAGGGTTACAAAGTCTCTGCTTAATACTCAGCAAGATGGCACCTAGGCTAAGGGTGTTGTCCTATTGTCCTTTTCTACTCAGCCTTGTTTATAGCCATGCTGGTTGTGAGCAAGAGTTTCTTTGTATTGACATCTCTGGTGCAGTTAAAGCCTGTAGCATATAACTAATCCAGCTCTGGTGTGTCACAGATACAGTCTACACTTGAGGTGTGGACATTTGAGAAAAAGATTGAGTGCAGTTTTCTTCTAAACCTTTATTTCTTACTCTCTTTTCTTCCTTTTACCAACACCCCTGCATCAAATCTCATTTAGGTAACATCAACAATCATTTCACCTTCTCTCCCAATGCTGGTTCCAACGTCACACGCCTGCTGCTTACATCTCCCTTTGACTATGCTGGTGGGTTTGATAAGATCTGGGACTACAAGCTACATAACTGTCTACATAACTGATGACAACTTGCTGTCTGGCAGGAAGAAAGCTGAGGCTCTTGTTGAGACAGGGACAGTGACACTGAGTATTAAAGTCATTTCCCGGGCCGGGCGCGGTGGCTCAAGCCTGTAATCCCAGCACTTTGGGAGGCTGAGATGGGCGGATCACGAGGTCAGGAGATCGAGACCATCTTGGCTAATACGGTGAAACCCCGTCTCTACTAAAAAAATACAAAAAACTAGCCGGGCGAGGTGGCGGGCGCCTGTAGTCCCAGCTACTCGGGAGGCTGAGGCAGGAGAATGGTGTGAACCCGGGAGGCGGAGCTTGCAGTGAGCTGAGATCCGGCCACTGCACTCCACCCTGGGCGGCAGAGCGAGACTCCGTCTCAAAAAAAAAATAAAAAAATAAAAAATAAAGTCATTTCCCACCCAACCACTGTCATCACCACAACCCCCAGGGTAAGGGCTTTAGGACCTGGAATCCCCAGGCATGTTCCCTTGTGAGTTATGTTGATGGAATTCTTTCCCCTGCCCGGAGATATGTGGGGTGGACTGAAGAGTTGCGGTATTAGGATGTTGCCAAAAATGGCAACCACGGGCTGGACTGGAGTAGCTACAGGGTGGCAAAAATCTGGTGAGACCTCAGACTCATAAAACCACTCATATTTCCTGTTCTGGTAGAGAAGAGTGTATTGTTTGTGCAGAGACTTGTGAGAGATCAGACCTCAACCACCTGTGTGGCTTGTGGCACAGGAACCGATTTTCATGGGCATGCTGCCAGATGCTACCTTCACAGCCCCTCTCTGCATGTTCAGAAGAGTCTTTGCAAATCAATATCCATGAAATCAGGTTGCTTGCTTACTGCTGGGTGCCCTTTTCCACATCTTTTGAAGAATCACCATGTACCAATCTGTACCCTACACCCCACCTCCACTCCAAAAAATTCATCCAATCTACAAATATCGATTTAATGCCTATAGTGTGCCAGTCACTTTAGCAAACAAGCCAAAAATGATCCCTGCTCTCAGGAAGCTTATTGTATGGATGAGTGGTTCTCAAAGTGTGGTCCCTAGACCATCAGAATCAGCACCACCTGGAAACTGCTTGGAAATGCAAATTCTTGGGCCCAGCCTAGATTATTAAAGTGATAGGTCACCCAACCATGATCATCACCATGACCTCCAGGGAAGGATGCTGGAAGCTGGAATCCCCAACTCTATCCCCTAACCTAATGGATCAGAAACTCTGGAGATGGGGCCCAGTGAGCAGTGTTTTTAATCAGCCTTTCAGGGAATGCTAATGTGCATTAAAGCCTGAGAGCCACTGATCTAGAGGGGCAGATAGATTACAAACAAGTATTCAAACTGACAAAGTAAATACAGACTGTGGGAAAGGGTAGGAAGAAAATGACCAGGTGCTATCACAGAATCGGCTTGGAGAAGGAAGGGAGAGCCTGGAATCTGACAACAGGATTATCTCCCCTGCCCCTTAGAGGAACTGGCTTGCATCTATGCTAATTCATCTGTCCCCTTTCTTCTTCTTCTTCTTCTTCTTCCCTCTTCTTCTTCTTCTTCTTCTTCTTCTTCTTCTTCTTCTTCTTCTTCTTCTTCTTTTCTTCTTCTTCTTTCTTCTTCTTCTTCTTCTTCTTCTTCTTCTTCTTCTTCTTCTTCTTCTTCTTCTTCTCCTCTTCTTCTTCTTCTTTCTTCTTCTTCTTCTTCTTCTTCTTCTTCTTCTTCTTCTTCTTCTTCTTCTTTCTTCTTCTTCTTCTTCTTCTTCTTCTTCTTCTTCTCTTCTTCTTCTTCTTCTTCTTCTTCTTCTTCTTCTTCTTCTTCTTCTTCTTCTTCTTATTCTTCTTCTTTCTTCTTCTTCTTCTTCTTCTTCTTCTTCTCTTCTTCTTCTTCATCTTCTTCTTCTTCTTCTTCTTCTTCTTCTTCTTCTTCTTCTTCTTCTTCTTCTTCTTCTTCTTCTTCTTCTTCTTCTTCTTCTTCTTCTTCTTCTTCTTCTTTCTTCTTCTTCTTCTTCTTCTTCTTCTTCTTCTTCTTCTTCTTCTTCTTCTTCTTCTTCTTCTTCTTCTTCTTCTTCTTCTTCTTTCTTCTTCTTCTTTCTTCTTCTTCTTCTTCTTCTTCTTCTTCTTCTTCTTCTTCTTCTTCTTCTTCTTCTTCTTCTTCTCTTCTTCTTCTTCTTCTTCTTCTTCTTCTTCTTCTTTCTTCTTCTTCTTCTTCTTCTTTCTTTCTTCTTCTTCTTCTTCTTCTTCTTCTTCTTCTTCTTCTTCTTCTTCTTCTTCTTCTTCTTCTTCTTCTTCTTCTTCTTCTTCTTCTTCTTCTTCTTCTTCTTCTTCTTCTTCTTTTCTTCTTTCTTCTTCTTCTTCTTCTTCTTCTTCTTCTTCTTCTTCTTCTTCTTCTTCGTCTTTCTTCTTCTTTCTTCTTCTTCTTCTTCTTCTTCTTCTTCTTCTTCTTCTTCTTCTTCTTCTTCTTCTTCTTCTTCTTCTTCTTCTTCTTCGTCTTCTTCTTCTTCTTCTTCTTCTTCTTTCTTCTTCTTCTTCTTCTTTCTTCTTCTTCTTCTTCTTCTTCTTCTTCTTCTTCTTCTTCTTCTTCTTCTTCTTCTTCTTCTTCTTCTTCTTCTTCTTCTTCTTCTTCTTCTTCTTCTTCTTCTTCTTCTTCTTCTTCTTCTTCTTCTTCTTCTTCTTCTTGTTTCTTCTTCTTCTTTCTTCTTCTTCTTCTTCTTCTTCTTCTTCTTCTTCTTCTTCTTCTTCTTCCTCCTCCTCCTAGTAGAAGCTGCACCCTTGGTCAGCAGCCTCATACCTGCAGCATGCCAGAAGGAAGATAATCAGAACCTTAGAGAACCCCCTATGGAGGCGGCCAGCTTCTTCTCAGAGTCTTCCCAGGAGCTGGTTCATGCTTCTCTTTCCCGTGCTCAAGTCAATATGACCCCAGTGAATGGAGGTATATGGCAACCCTAAGGACTTTCCTTGTGGGAGGAGCTGGTAGGCTCCCCTGAGTGAGGAGTTCCCACCTTTCTTGGGCTCAGAGCATGACCTAATTGTGACATCTCCAATCCTGAAACCTCCATAACTTGTTTGTTATCTGTCTCCAGCTCTAGGAAGCAGATGCTGAACTTGAGGCTTTGCTGTGATATCAGCCCACTCCTCTGGCAGTGGCAGCTTGTAGTTGAGAAAACACTGAAAAGCCTACAAGGTGTTTAAAAAAACAACTTTCGTGGCTTATGCCGTCTTGGTGAGAGACAATGGCTATATTCGTCCCTGGGTTATGCCCAGATATGGTAGAAAAAAAGCCAATGGACTTTTTTTAGCTTTAGGGAAGAGGAAGACAGAGAATAAAATTAGGCCTACAGTTTTCAGTTCCCTAAAATTTCTGGGTTTTGATCTAATGGATGTCTGCAAAGACTATAAATAAGGTGATGGGTTGAAGCAGCAAGAACTGTGAGCGCACAGATGTCCAATTTATAGAGCAATAACAAAGAGTGGAATATATACTCAACACGAGAGAGTGCTGAATGTCAAAATCACTACCACCCTCCACTCACCCTCCCTGCTCTCTGTTGTTCAAGCTCAGGGTCACCTACCAGGTCCTGAGGAAAAACGTTTACTCTCCATCCGCATGGTATGTGCCTTTTGTCATCACTTTGGGCTCCATATTGCTTCTGGGTCTCCTGGTGTCCCTGGTTGTCCTATTGGCCAAAGGCATCCACAGACACTGTGCCTGCAAGACTGGGAAGAAAAAGGAACATCTGTAAGTTGCCAGTGGGCTGGGCCCTCTTCCCCTCCTCCTTTAGGACACTTTCTGGTGATATTAGGAGAAGGAAAAATGGAGAATCAGGATTTCTCTACAAGGCAGGTTGCCTGGAATGAAGGCAGGAAAAGGAGATATGGGGGAAGGAATCCCAGCTCCCCTCAGTCCTGGTGCACTTTTTTTTCACCTGCTAGGCCAGGAAACCATCCTTTTGGCTTTCCCTGGCAACCTACTCTGTCCTTGAGGCTCTCAATGAGACTGGGGCATCAACCTTCTGATGACCTTGACCTGGATAAAACCTTCAGAAAAGCCCTATTGTGAATAGTGATAGAATATCCCATGCTCTTATTTGTAGAATATTTAAAGGATAGTATGGAATTAAGGCAAGCACACAAAACCAATAAGGGAAATAAGCTTGTGTCTCCAGTGACTCAGCTGGGTTTTTGTGTGACCAGATAATTATTAGTGTTTTGCATGTGGTCTCAGTCTCTCACTCTTAAGGGTTATAAACGCAGGCCTGTTTTCTCTCTTTCCAATTTTCACCTGCCCACTAATATGCCTCTTATTGTGCCAATCTGTGATGTGTCTTTTACTGGCTAAAAGTGAGGTAGTAGAGTGACAGGAAGAGAGCACCAAAGAATCACAAACTTCTCCCAGAGCCAGGCTTCTTGATTCTCGGTAGCTCTTAACAACTTACAGCTTAGATGGTTCTGAGCCTGAGTTTTGGAGTTCGATGGGCCTGGGCTCGAGTCTTAGCTCTACCGTTTTCTTGGAATATGGCTTTGAGCAAGTCACCGCCTCTGTGAGCTTGAATTTTCTTGTTTGTAAAATTAATCAACTAAATGAGCAAATGCAAACAAGGCACTTAACTGTATTCCTGATACAGAGTAAATGCTTAGTACACTACCCAAGACATTTTTTACAAATCTTGTTTCCTTATTCTTCACAGATGAGTCCCAGTGAGTTCAGGATTCTAGATTCCAAGTTTAGCTCTATGCCCAAGTATCTTGAGGTATTGGAACCTCTGAGTTCTAGGATCTCTCAATGGCAAAAAGAGGGGGTGATGAGACATGTGTGCCTTTTAAGGGCATTTTAAATATTAACTATTAACTGTCAAATAACAAAATGTATGGATGAAAGACTGTATAAAAGTACAAGGCATTAGAATAAAGATGTGCATTGCATTTTGCCGTATTTATTGCGAAAGTTTGTTGCTATGGGCAACCTTGACTTCAAGGTAAGAAATCCTCGAGCATCTGCTGAAATTAAAAAAGGCATTTTTGTTTGAACTTTATTCACAAATTGATTTTTTTATAAAAACAGCTCTAAAAGAGTAATTGCTTATAAGGATGGTGGTGTACTGTAATGCGATTTGGATAGAAGTTCTTGAAGAAACAAATCCAATAGACACTGTAACTCTCATGTAATTTATGGCTAAATGTTAAATATGTACCTTGAAGCTGGTTCTTTTAACTTAGCTTGTAAATATTAATTGTTTTCAACATGGTTGACTTAAAAAAGCAAAACTAGCTAGAAAATCAGACTCAGACTCAACCTCTCTGGAAATTAGTTACACCATATGACAGCCAACTTTTGTCAAAGAGCAAAGAAGAAAATTAGAGTTACAGAGTTATAGAATCCAAGGTGATCGTGGGAAAGGTCGTGGGGTCCAAGTCCAGCTCTTCATGTGACAAGAAACCAAAATGTAACTGCCAGCTCTCAAGTCTCCCTGCTGTGAGCCAAGCCTTCTGCTCTGCTGGCTCTTAGGGAGAAAGGGATGGGGCAGGAAGACTTGCTGGGCAGTCTGACTAGGGCAGTCATGTCCTCACCAGGTGTTCTCATCAGAGACAATGTATTCCCTGAAGTTTATAAGGGGATACTTTTTAACTCATCAAATTCTCAGATACTTTTTAACTCATCAAATTCTAGTCCAAAGCCAATAGTGATGAAGCTGCTTTGTTTGAAGCAGGTGTGGTGGTCTAGTCTTTCTTGTCCCTATCCCTGGCACCTCTTTCAGTCAACCCCTGTATCTCAAAGGGCATAGTTGCCCAAAGAACCCCATGGTGTCATGTACGTGCCAGTGCAGCATACTTTCAAGTGAATTAATATCCCCTCTTTTTTCCCCTGCATAGGACAAAGAAAGGAAATAGGTTCGTGCCTGTTTCCCTCATCTGTTGTTTTTTGCTTGCTCTGTTGTGCTACATAAAAAGGTTCCTACTCGGCAGAGAATCAGGCTGCAATCACGTCTTGGAGCATTTTCAGCTGCATCTTCCGTGGATGGAAGGAAGTGGAGGTTGGTTGCAGCTAGAGAATGGGAAGGGCAGGGGCACAGTATCTTGGCCCACCTGGATCTCTCAATTTGGTCCTGTCTGTGCCCTACCTAGCACCCTCTCCAATCAGCTCAGTTGAACACCTAGGTCTGTCCCTTGCTGCATGGCACAGGAGGAAAGAACTCTCCACGTGTTAAATGTAGACAAGACCTGCTTACTGCTGCCCACGGAGGGTGTCCTGAGGACAGCTAATGCTTTGTGCTGGACACAGGCCTCTTTTGAAAGAACAAATAAGGCCGGGTGTGGTGGCTCACACCTGTAATCCCAGCACTTCGAGAGGCTGAGGCGGGTAGATCACAAGGTCAGGAGTTTGAGACCAGCCTGGCCAGCATGGTGAAACCCTGTCTCTACTAAAAATACAAAAAATTAGCCGGGCATGGTGGCACACACCTGTAGTCCCACCTACTTGGGAGGCTGAGGCAAGAGAATTGCTTGAACCTGGCAGGCAGAGGTTGCAGTGAGCCGAGATTGTACCACTGCCCTCCAGACTGGGTGACATAGCGAGACTCTGTCTCAAAAAAAAAAACAAAAAAAAAACAAACAAAAAAAACAGATAATACTTGATACCCAGATTCTAATGGATTTGATCATTTCCACAAATTATTTAGATCAGACTAGTGAGAAAGGGGAGATGGGGGTGGTGAGATGGGCCAAGAAAGCCGAATGACTTCAAGGAAGTGGGTACATTGGAGGGGGGGCGGGGAAGGTCCATCTGAGCAGCTCCAGGTCTGAGGAGGTGTCCTGGCCCGGCCTCAAGTAGACTCCAGAGTGTTGGGGAGACAGGACAAAGAATTGGACAGTGTTTTAATTAAAAAAAAAAAATGCTTGCTTTAATCACTTCATTCACAGACATGTGTCTGACATGCTTAAGGCTTGTCTCAACAGGGTTAGAAATTTGATTATAGTGGTTATTGATCATATTGAGAGTGATGATTTTAATAAATGAGATTTTCACAAACTGTCTCTAATCCCACTTTTTAAAAAGGGGCTGGGGGCTGGGCATGGTGGCTCACACTTATAATCCCAGCACTCTGGGAGGCCGAGGCTAGAGGATCACTTGAGCCCAGAAGTTCGAGACCAGCCTGGGCAACATAGTGAAACCCTGTCTGTAGAAAAAAAATTTAAAAAATTAGCTGGGTGTGGTAGTGTACGCCTGCAGTCTTAGCTACTGGGGAGGCAGCTGAGAGGATGGCTTGAGCTTGGGAGGTCAAGGCTGCAACGAGTTGTGAGTGTGCCACCGCACTCCAGCCTGGGCGACAAGAGTGAGATCCTGCCTCAAAATAAAATAAAACAATGAAATAAAATAAAAGGGCTTGGGGAATGAATGCATAAAACTCCCACTTTATGAAAAGAGGTATCCAATCCAATCTTTCTTTCTTATCTTAAAAGCCATTTAAAAGCCAGTTTTCTAGGTCCACTGATAACAAGCTAGAAAAAGAGTAAAAAAACCTACTGTTGTGTGTGTATATACATATGTGTATGCATTTTTTTTTCTGAGAAGATGGAAAGCTGTCAACAAACACATCTACAGACAGAACAATTCTTTGCTGTGTCTGCAAGACTGAGATCGAAGCCTATTTAGGGGAAATACCATTGTGGGGGTGGAATTTTAAGGTCAATTTAATGCCCAAGAAGCTTAACTTCTGCCTGTTCTGTTCTCTGCAGAAACGAAGACTGCAAAGAGAGACGTTGTGGTGGTGAGTATGGGCAGTGTGGGGCACCAGGCATAGACACTGGGGGATAGGGGCCCCATCTCCCCCGAAGGCAGGCCTGACACAGCCTTGTGGGCATGCTTATCATTCAGAGAGGTGCTTGCATTTGGCTACTGGAACAGATTGCTATGTGACGAGCTCCTGATAGAATCTGTTCCCTCCACTGAACATGCCTGCTGATATATTTGCAGAAGAACTGGATTTCATAAATATTGAGTAGTGGTGTTTATTATCTATACCAGCTCTCCACGAGAGTGAGTTGGGGGAGTGAAGCTTAAAGACCAAAACTAGTGCTTCAGCCTCCAATGATATTTAAATTTTCTTTCTTTCTTTCTTTCTTTTTTTTTTGAGACACAGTTTCACTCTGTTGCTCAGGCTGGAGTGGAATAGCATAATCTCGGCTCACTGCAACCACTGCCTCCTGGACTCAAGCGATTTTCATGCCTCAGCCTCCCAACTAGCTGGGATTACAGACATGTGCCACCACACCTAGATAATTTTTTGTATTATTAGTAGAGATGGGGTTTCACCATATTGGCCAGGCTGGTCTTGAACTCCTGACCTCAAGTGATCCACCCACTGCGGCCTCCCAAAGCACTGGGATTATAGACATGAGCCACTGCGCCCAGCTGATTTAAATTTCCTTTGCTCTTCCAGTATCATGCAGAAAAGTGACAGAGAAAGGGCCCTGCCTGGTCCGGGGTTGGCTCTGCCCACTTAGCCTTATCACTTTGGGGACTTCCCTGGCCTTGCTGAGCTTTAGGTTCCTCGCCTGTAAAATGGGGGGTGAGGACATCTGCCCTGAGATAACAGATGGAGGAATAGTTTGAAAATTGTTAAGTGTCACACAAATGCAAAGTGTTACAGGATAGCTGGAAAGTTCCCTCTCCTCCACCTCTCTCTCTCTCTCTCTGACATAACCTTCTCTACCCCCTGGGAAGTGAAGTGAAAGAACTTGAAGGTGGCTCCCTCCAGCTCTTCCCTACCCTCATGAGTAAGGCTTTGTCATGGTCCAAGCTTCATGAATTTGTTGCATGATAATTCAATGGCTCCTCCCATGAGGAAGTCAATGCAGGGCGCTGGAATTTTGGCTTCAGGCACATCCATCCCCTAAATCTTCTATGTTCTGGCCAGTGTACAAACAGGAAGAAGAGGCAGTCTCTGGTCTCCTGGGTCTGATTGTCTAAGGCGAGTACCCTTGGGGATGCCACTTAGAGATTGCTCTAGAACTATGTAATATTAAATTAGTCTATTAAATAAATACCCGTGACCACAAAAAGTGGGGCTGCTTAGCTGGTCAAATTGATGAAGCCTGTGTAATCCCCATTTCCTCTCTCTTCAGAGTTGGGGAGTTGTGGGGAACTAGGTAGGGGATCCTTTAAGTGATAAAACCTGGGGATTGGAAAGCTAGCCAAACTCCAAACACAATCCCTGCTACTGTGCTAGCGACCCTGACTTTGGCACCTCTAGAGGGCAGCATGTGAGGGAAGGGGTGTTTCTATGGGGACGAGGGACAGGTGCATTAGGCAGAAGTCAGGTCCTGGAGGGTGGCACCGAGGACATATCAGGGAAGAGAAGAGACCTGGAGCACAGGACTTAGGTGAGGCCCAGATGCGACATTGCATTGGCCTAGGCAATGGGAGGCCGCCGCAGGGGAGGGCCGGAGTGCCAGGGCCAGAGGTACGGACACCTAGGAGCTCACCTGTGTCCACCTTGACAATGCCTGACAGCGATCCACTGACAAAATGTAGGTCTTAGCCATGCTGTGTGGCATTTCCACTCTTCCTTCTACGCTTAGATTTTATTTACTCAGGATGCTTCCTTAACCCCCAAGTGTGGTTTAAATGTCTCCTCTACCCCTACCTGTGCCCCATGACAGCCTACATCTCCCCATCAGAGCCTTATCACTCTGCATTGCAGCACCTGTTTGTAACTGGCAAGCTGTGTACAGGCAGTGCCCATGCCTGCCTTGTTCACTGCTGTGTCCCCAGCATCTAGTACAGTGCCTATTAAAGACTTAGAAGTCAAGAAGGCTTTGGGTAAGGAACTTGGGTTGTAAGGATGCATGGCTTTGCCTGGGGGGAGGAATGTAGGGTTATGTTTGATGCCGTCTCTGTCTTCTCCTTAGGAAACTATCCAGATGAACAGTCTTTGATGGAGAAGTCATAAATCCAGGTAATTAAGTGGCAATACCGCTGTAAGAATGCTTTTCATATTCCAGACTGGTAGAAGCATGGAAGACCTTATCCAATTTCGGGCTTTTAACTCATTTTGTCAATCCGTTTGGCTATGTCGCCTATACAGTGCTGACTCTTCCAGGCTAATACAACGTGAGATCAGCTGTGAACCCAGCTGGCTTGCAGATGCTCAATTACAGGATCACACTCGTGAGGCCTCAGTGGGTCTCCACCTAAAGGCTCACGTTCAAGGGCCATGCCTCTTTCTTGCCTCCCTTCCTAAATTACGAACCAGCTGAGGCAACTGGTGAATCCAGGAATCCACGGTTTTTTCCTGCTTTTTGGTACTCATTGCGCCCCTCGCCCCCCATCCACATTCTTCCTGGATGCTTCTAATAGCATTTTATTAGTAGTGGAAGATACAGAGAAATGGCAAGTGTAGTTTCTTTTTTCCCTAGATCAGGGCCAAGAATTTCCTCTTGGTCGGCAAGATGAACATAAGGTAGAGCTGGCCTCTAGAGCTCTCATCACCCCCGTGAAATCAGCTCCAAATTTAGCTCCTTTACACTCATCCCTCCACTTACAAAGGCTCAATTATAGACGTGAATAAAAGGAAGGAAACCAAATTCAGGAGGCAAGTGTGTTGGCTTCCTGCCACCCTCATATGCAAACGGCACCGGTCCTCCTCCTAAGGAGGATGGCTCCTCTCCAGTGAGAGGCTGCTGCCGCTGCTGCTGCTGCTGCTGGAATTAAATTTCCCTCTATTATTAGGTGCTTGTTACCATAATGTGCCCACATTAGCATAAGTGCTGGTGGGATCCTGAGCTGAGAGGCCACTCATGCTGTATGGAAATGACAAGAAGCAAGGGCTTGCCTTAAACCTGATCTTCCAGAGCAAAAGGCAGAGGAGGATTTTTGTGTTTTTGTGTAGTTGAGAGAAAAAAAAAAAGAAAGACATGAGCCAACTGGCCTAAATCAATTAGCGTCTGCTGGCTTGGACACAATAAAAATGGCTTCCTTGCATCATCTCAAGTGGGACCAGATTTGTGTGTCTGTGTCTACAAATTGCTGCTAACCTAACATAAATAAAAATCAGCCTTTTCCTTCTCACTTGGTGAATTCCTTTTTATAGCAGGAATTCAGGGGTCTTTTAAAACAAACAAAATGAATCAGAAAGTAATGGGTAATCCCATTAGAAACCGAACCTAATTTATCCAAAGCTTGCATGGAGTTCAAGATTTACATGGCCTTCTCATCCTGCAATTGAGATGTCCTTGAGATGCTCCTAAGCCTTTCTATCCAGAGAGGTTTGCTGTTTGCTACCTGTGTGGTCCAAGCAGCATGGCTTGTGACAAGGGCAGGCTGTTGGAGACTGCAGTGCTATTCACATGTCTGCTGTCGGTGTCAGTGATTCACATCTTCTAGTGTGCTTCATCTTCCCTTGGGAGTCAGAACAGAGCAGGGTAGAAGTGGGGGAAGAGACAGTCATTGGAATTTTCTGGTTTATGTGATTGTTGTGTTTTTTTCTTCACTAGTGACCGGGGAAATATATGCATTCAACTCAAAAACTGGATCCAGAAAGTGGAAAGATCCACTAACCCAAATGCCAAAATGGAAAGAGCTCAGCTCCCAGGGAGCGGCCCCATGCAGAGTCGCTGCTGGGGAAGGGATGGGGCCACTGAGAAGCGCCAACCGGGGAAAAGATGAGCTGAGTGGCAAAGCGTGGGCTGAGGATGCTGGTCTGGGTTCCAGAAATGAGGATGGCAAGCTGGGCACCCCAAAGAACAGAAATCCAGCCTTCATTAACAGGGCTTCCCCCAAACCACACCCAGGAAAGTAAACAGGGGCCTGTCAATCACTGGGATGCTGCCTCACCCTAAATTCTATGGGGACAGTGTGGGCATGGCGTAGGTGGGACAATGTGGGCTGAGGGGATTCAGACATCCAGGGTCAAACATGAGACATCTGACAAATTTTCAAATAGAAAGGGATTTGATCACATAGTTTCCTGTTCTGAAATGATACAGGAACATTTTCTATCAGATCTCAGAACTACCTGTGCTTCTGATCAGCAGGACTGTTAACTTTGGGGTGTGGAATTGTTTCTTCTTTGCATTGACTGCTAGGAAGCTCTATTCTGTTCACCATAGGAAGTTTACAGGACTTCCTGACACAAATAGTGAAGACCATCCTTACATCTGGTTTCCACCTTATTTTCCTGCCCTGGTTTTAACATCACCCAGATTTCTTCACTTATAAATATACCATATACCTTTGTAAGTCACCTCAAATCTTCTTCAAAAGAAGCAGAACAGTGAAAAAACAGATGAATACATTAAGAGTTGGTCATCTGGGAAGAAGAAAACGCAGTAGGCACCTTCTTTTGTTTTCTCTTGTGTAACTTATAGTCAAAGTACACAGATCTAATGTGTTCAACTAGATGACTGAACACATTAGATCTGTTCAACACTCCTCCCAGAGGCTGCCACTATTCTGATCTTTATCATCAGAGATTAGTTTTGCCTTTTTTGAATTTCGTATAAGTGGAATCACACAGAATGTGCTCTTGTGTGTCCAGATCAGCATCCTGCATATGAGATTCATCCATGTTGTCCTGTCTAGCAGTACTTCAGTTCTCTTCATTGTTGTGTCTGATTTCATTCTATGATTATATCACAACTTATTTATCCATTCTACACTAGGGTGGCAGCTGCTTCAAATTTTTTACTTTTAAAAAATGTACTTAAAAGTGAACTACAGGTGGGGCATGGTGGCTCATGCCTGTAATCCCAGCACTTTGCCAAGGTGGGCAGATCACCTAAGGTCAGGAGTTCAACACCAGACTGGCCTAGATGGCAAAACCTCGTCTCTACTAAAAAATACAAAAATTAGCTCGGTGTGGTGGTGGGAGCATGTAATCCCAGCTACTTGGGAGGCTGAGGCAGGGAGAATTGCTTGAACCTGAGAGGCTTCAGTGAGTAGAGATTGTGCCACTGCACTCCAGCCTGGGCGACAGAGCAAGACTCTGTCTCAAAAAAAAAAAAGTGAATTACAACACTATGCACTTTCTTGCATGTGTATTTTGGTGAACATAAACACTCACTTCTTTTGCTCATATACCTAAGAGTGGGATTGCTGGAGCAATTGCTGGATGCTGCCAAAGAGTTCCAAAGTGGTGGCTCTGATTCACACTCCAGCAGCAAACACTAAGAGTTGCAATTGCTCTGTATCCTTGCCAACACTTGGGATTGTCAGTCCTTTTAATATTAGCCATTCTGGTTAAAATTACTATTGAAGTGAAATCACTTTTTCCTCAAAGCTGAAACACCATCAGCCTTACAACCTACCTGCCTTGCTCCTTCCCACTTCCTATGATCGGAAGGAACTGTGGGATTCTGAGTGAGGACATACTGGAAGCCCTGTCTAGACATACAACTCAGACTTTCACCTGTAGGCATGAGCAATGAACTGGAAATAAATGGTATTATGATGGAATAGAAAATTAAACTTTCCAATGTGTGCCTAGCAGAGCCTGAGCAAGTCTCACTCGAGCTCTATGCCCTGCTGCCCAGCTGCTGTGACCCTAGTCCAGTAACCCTAAGAAAGATCCAGGTGAGAGTTCATTGGGGAAGCACTCCCTTCCCAACTGAGGAGTCAGGTGAGAGCCTACCAGGCCCACAGGGTCCTGTGGGAGACTGACTGGATCCATCCAGCAAATGCAGAGCTTCAGAGAGAGCAGCAGCTTGTTTCCTGTGTACCTAGTGCCAGTGTCACTTCTCAAGCAAAAGAAGCATTTGCGAAATACCCTGTCCTGGCCTAGATTGGGCGTGATTTATTAATAAGGGTTGGTTGCCAGGGAATTCCTTTGAATGACTTTATACTTTGCAAAAGAAGGCAGGACTGTTCATTTATGCAGGTTAAAGTGAGTGAAGTGGCTGATTGCCCATTTAAGACATTGCAAATCTTTGGGGCCCGGAGTCAAAGGCTTTCCTCGGAAGCTCTCAGCTTCAATGCAAGTAAAATGAGGCTCTGAGAAGGCTGAAGGGGGACTTAATAACCGCTTATAAGCCCATTAAGAACGATTAAAAGGGCCGGGCGCAGTGGCTCATGCCTGTAATCCCAGCACTCTGGGAGGGTGAGGCAGGTGGATCACCTGAGGTCACGAGTTTCAGACCAGCCTGGCCAACACGGTGAAACCCTGTCTCTACTAAAAATACAAAAATTAGCTGGGCGTGTTAGCAGGCACCTGTAATCCCAGCTACTCAGGAGGCTGAGGCAGGAGAATCGCTTGAACCCAGGAGGCAGAGGTTGCAGTGAGCCGAGATTGCGCCATTGCACTTCAGCTTCCGCGACAAGGGCAAAACTCTGTTTCAAAAAAAAAAAAAAGAAAAAGATTAAAAGGAGAGTGGTAAGCAGCTGTTCTTTCTTCTCCAGTGATGACAGGGCAAGAGGGAATTGTGCTTAATGGCCAGAGAAGAGATTTAAGTCAGGCACCAAGAGGGACTTCCTGAAGCCTGGGGCCTCTCTGAAGAGCTCAGTGTCTTCTCTGGTGATGGGCAGGGAGAGCTGAGAGTCTTCTTAGTCTCAAGGCAGGCCCGGAGAAACTCAAGAAATAGGGGCAAGAGTGCACCGGGAGGAGAGAACACCTGCCGCCCATTTTCTTTCGTATATCTGGCTATTTGGTTCGGCGAAATCCAGAAGTCAAAGTGTCATCAGTGGAGGGTCTTGACTGCAAGTTGTCCAGGTTCTTGGTGTTTTGAACAAATGGAACAAAACGCCCAGCAAAGCAAAGAAAGAATGAAGCAATGAAAGAATAAAAGCAGGGATTTATTGAAAACCAAAGTACACTCCACAGTGTGGGAACAGGCCTGAGCAGTGACTCAAGGGCCCAGATGCAGAGTCTTCCCAGTCCATATACCCCTTAGAGGTCTCCTGTTGGCCACTTCATGCTCACCTCATGGAAATGAAGTGGCGGCCCACAATCCTTCTGATTGGTTGCAGAAAGCAACCAATCAGAGACTGAAGTGGAGTTACAAAGGGCACACACCTGTGCAAACATCTGATTGGTTGCCAAAAGCAACCAATCAGAGGCTAAGGTGAAGTTACAACGTTGCAACGAAGGCTTGACTGGCAATCAGTCTGACTGGTTGCAGACAGCCAGTTTCCCAATGTTGACCAGGTTTTGGGAAAAAGAATTATCTGAATAAAATGAAGACAGCAACCATCGTGGATCTGGTGAAAGTTTTCTCCCATCTTCCTCCCAAGGCCTTAAACAGGTATGAGTTGATTATAGCCAATGTTTACTTTTCTCATTCTGATTCATTATAAAACTGGGGTAAATACATTCAGGAATTAGATCACGTAGCAATCATAATTGTTGAAGACTTTGAAACTGCACAGTAGATTGTGACATTGGAGCTTTTTGTTGTGCTCAGTAGAAAGCAGGGTCTGCAACTCAGCCTGTGCGGCAAGCACGGGTGGCCCACAAGAAGAAACAGGGAAGTGACACTTCTGCTCCCCAGAGCCCCCTTTCACACCTGGGGTTCTCACTGTTTGCCTTTTTACTTAATGTGTTTTGTAACGGCTGTGAAAATTAAGCTACAAAATGAGGGAACATTGAAGAAAATTATTGCTATTTAAACTTGGGATTTCTCATTTCAAACTTAGAGTGTGTTTATCCTTCCTATTCATTCAGTAAATAACTATGGAGCAACTACCATGTGCCAAGCGTTGACTCATTAGGAAACACAGCAGCCTCCATCCCTGCCCTTCAGCAGCCTCCATTCTGTTTCTACAGCTGAATGTGGCCTGCTGATAAGCTATTCCACAGAATTCTAGTTCCAGCTGCATCCTGGCCTATTTGCTTCTTGGATCCTTGAGTGTTCTACTTGAAAGATAAATTAGCCTGGAATAAAATCCCTGGAATCTTTCCCCAGAGGAAGAGATAATTCAGAACCTTAAAAAAAAAAAAAAAAAAAAAAAAAAAAAGCAGAAAGCCCTTGTCAGAAAATAGTTGAGATGTCCAAGTAGAGCTCCCAGTCTTGGGCTATCAGGACAGTTAATGCACCTCCCGATGGCAGCTCTGAGCCAGTGTGACCTCTGTGTGCAGAAGATGAAAGTGAGATGGATTTCACTTAAAATGGTGTATCCCACTGTCCCCATGGGTACAAAACATCAGTGAGATATTTGATTTGGAGTTCAGGGCAAAGGTCAAAAATGGGGAGTGGAGGAGATTCCCATCACCCCGGGACCCTCCTATGTGTCACCTGTACTAGGGGCAAGGTGTGGCTCTGGCTCTCAGGGAATAACCCAACTGAGAAGATAATCAGCTCATTCAAAAGACAACCGGCTGCCACACAGGCCCTTTCTGAGAGGAGCTAAATGAGCTCCACATGCAGTGAGTGCTGGAGAAACTAGACGTGGGCCCGCACAGCCTCTGAAAGAATAATGGGCCTGGAACCTGCAGTGGTATTATAGGTGAAGTTGAATTTAAACTTGAAGGGAAATTTAGAGGAAAGGCGAAAGTATTTAGAATCCTGGTCGTCAATCCATTTTCAGCTAATACTTGTCTTGTGTAACCTGGAGTGGCCTAACACAGAGCCTCCTGGATATGTAGCAAGCACTCAACAAACATTTGTACAACTGGATTGAATGAAGCAGGCTTGTAGTTGGCCTATTTTCCACATCATGTAGCAAAATCACAACTTTTCTAACTAGAGCTAGATAAACATGATCATAATCAACAACAGATAGTTTCTGCATACCTGCTAGGTAACTGGCACTATTCTAGGCTCTGGGGATACGATAGCAAATAAAACAGTATTCTTAGTGTTTATATTCTAATGAGGTATAAAAGACTGAATGTACAACAGAACCACAGAGAGATGGCTGGACTCTGTATAAAAACAGAACACTGCCCCACAACCTGCAGCAGGGAACCTGCCCAGGAAACCCACTCCCTTATCTACAATTATTATAGATAATTACGGTAGTATAATGAACAATGCACGAAACCAGCCTGCCATCAGACTTTCGGGAGGCCAAACTGCTATCTCTAGTGACAATCTAGGAAGCTAAACAACCCATGTACCAATGGGCCCCAAATGGCCAGAACTTCGTTAATAACTGATAGTTTCCCTATTTTTGTTCCCGAGTCCTAATTAGGACCCATCACAGAAAGCCAAATATGCACCCTAACCAATCACATAGGCGGCCCTGCCTCTAGCCCACCTCCAGCTTCCTCCTGCCAACAGCCTGTAAGTAGGGCTCACCTGAAGCCTTCCCCGGTTTCCACCATGAAGCTCTCCCTCTCCTCTGCCTGCCTTTGGGCCTCTCGCCAAAGGCAAGTGCCAGTTGCTGACTCCCTTAATATAGCAAGCTTGGAATATATGGCCCTCACTTTATCATAGGGTTGGTCTTTGTATATTCCCACTGAGATGATAGACAAACAGATTAGATATATATACACATATGATATCTTATATATAAATATAAGTGTGTGTGTGTGTGTGTGTATATATATATGAGATATGTGAATGGTGTTAAGTGTCATTAAGAAAAATAAACAGGGTCAGAGGTTATGGAGGATGGCCACTTTAAACAGGTGGCCAAGGAAGGCCCCTGTGGTAAGGGGAGATTCAAGTGGTGGATGTGTGGGGCAGGGGCTGCACAGATAACAGGAAAGAACCTTCCAGGCAGTTAGTGCAAGGCAACGTGAAGTGGAAGAACAGCAGGAGGAACAGAGCGATGAGCATGAAGCTGGAGGATGGGACTTCAGAGAGGGGTCAGTGGGGAGGCGAGGGCGGGTGAGTGTGTGTGTTGTGGCGAGTGGGGGTGTGTGGGTTGGGGGATGTGTGTGGAGAGGAGTTCGCGTATCACATAGGGCCTTGTGGGCCGCTGTAAGGACTTTGGCTTTTACTCTCAGTATGATGGGAGCCATTGCATGGTGTTGAGCAGAGGAGTGACACAACTTATGTTTTGAAAGCATCTGTCTGCTGATTTGAGAAGAGACTTAAGGAAGGGAGAGAACAAGGGTAGAAGTAGAAAGACCAGCTCTGTAGCTGTTGGATTCATCCAGATATGAGATGGTGGGGGCTGGGTTCAAGGGGCAGAGGTGGAGGACAGTAGAAACCTTGTGGTACCTTTGTGAAGGAGTGTCCCGGATATGAATGAAGTCCTGAGTTCTCTTAAGCCCTGTTCCTGTATGAGATCAAGGCTCCCCAGCAGGCATGAGCCCATCCCTCAGTGGAAGCTACCAGATACAGCCATTTTAGGTAACACTGAGTGACTCTCCTGAGTGTGACTGCCCCATGCTTGGTCTGCAGCAGGGGATGGCAGTCATGGTGCACACATAGTGTGTGGGTAGAGTGAAGAGACTGGTCAGTGTTCCTGCCACATTGCGCTTCCCAACAAGATGCCAGTCAATGCCCCAAGGAAACAGGAAACGGGCTTACCCGGTGATTTCGAGGTCTGGACTCTGTGCCCGGCTGTGAAGGTGGTTGCAGGCAGCCCTCAAGCTGAACGATGCATTCGATTGGCTGTTACTCTGAAAAAGTACAGTTCTGATTAAACATCAGGAGACCTGTGTTGTAGGAAACTCTGACTTCTGTCTAGGACTCCCCAGAGAGTTGAAGTTCCTAGAAAACTTGTCTGTTTGGGGGAACAGAAGGCGATGTGTGTGTCCTGGAAAACCGGAGCCTGATGCCCAAATTTCTGGAGGCAGATCTCACTTAAAATGGTGTATCCCACTGTCCCTATGGGTACAAACCATACAATCAGTTCTGATGCCTGGTATGGAAAACATGATCCCTATCAGGGTTGAGACCGAGGCAGGGCACACTCGTAAACTCTGATTCTTCCCATGTGACTGCAAGCTGGGCTATCCAGGTGAGGCTGGCCCAGGGCCTGGAGTGAGCATCGTGCTGCTCATGCTCTGAGCCGCAGTGCCCTCAGCAGCCTTTTCATTACGGTGGTGTTCAGAGACAGTCTGTGGCTGCTGCAGCCCTTCAGAACCTGGCGCAGCTGAGGGAGGCAGTCGCTTAATCTGATTTATAGGCAAGGCTCATAAGAGTTGCACTCCCCGCACGGCCCACCTCATTTGCTGGTCCACGGTCAGAGCACACTCCAGCTGGCAGGCTAAGGGTCCTTTTTAAAATAACAATTTTATTGCAATTTAACTCACATGCCATAGAATTCAGTGGTTTTTAGATATTCACGGAGTTGTGCAACCATCACTGCTATGTAATTCCAAAACATTTTCATCATCCCCAAAATAAACTTCACACACATTAACAGTCATTCCCCATCCCCAGGCACTGGCACCGCTAAACCACTTTCTCTTTCTATGGATTTGCCTATACTGGACATTTCATAGAAATGGAATCATACAATGTTTGTCCTTTTGTGTCTGGCTTATTTCACTTAGCATAATATTTTCAAGATTCATCCACATTGTAGGTCCATTCATTCATTTTTATGGCCAAATAATAGCCCATTGCATGGATATACTGCATTTTATTTATCCATTTGTCAGTTGATGGATATTTGGGTTGTTTCCATTTTCTGGCTACTATAAATAATGCTGCAATGAGTATTTGCATACAAGTTCTTCTGTGGACATTTGTTCTTATTTCCTAGGTTTAGACCTAGGAATGGAATTACTGGGTGACGTGGTAACTATATTTACCTTGTTGACAAACTGCCAGACTGCTTTCCACTGTGGCTGCACCATTGTAAATTCCCACAAGCAATGCTCAAGGGTTTCATAAGTTTTTCAAACAGACAAGTGAGGCACCCTTAGCCCAAGCTGCAGTGTGGGCATTCAGCTCTTCCCAGCTCCCGTCTGCTTTGGTTTGAGGAGTCTGGTCTGGAGTGCTGGCAGACCTCACCAAGGTTAACAGCAACAGCTCCCGCCACACCTTAGCAGCCTGCAGAGAGGTCTCTGGAAACCTCATGATGGCAGTGCATGCCTACCACAAGCGGGCCCTCCACCTGCACCATCTATAATCCTCATGACACGCCTCTGAGAGTGGTCTGCGTCTTGAGGATTGTATCCACTTTACAGATGAGAAAGCTAAAGGTTGGAGAGATTAGGAGACTTGTCCAGAGGTAACAGAGCCAGGATGGCAACCCAGTGTGTCTCCTCTGAGCCTAGGCAGGAAGGACATCAGGAGACCTGATGGCCTTTGATTTGCGTTCTGATGCGAAAAGGGGTCAGGTGACTGGACCTCCAGATAGATCCTCTGGTTGAACAGCTCTCTACCCTGAAAGTCTAGTGCTGCTCATGGCTGCAGAAATCTTCACAGGTTCAGAGTCAACACCAGTGTCTGCAGGAGCAACGTGTTCTGAGCATGTCCTGTCTTTTGAGGCTTGAGTTAGGGGTCTGCAACAGCCCCTGGCCTCCTGCACCCCTGCCAAGCCCAGCACACTGCTTTGAGCAATGCAAGAGGCAATGTTTATTCTTTTCGCTGTTCTTCACACATCCCCTACATATCTGCTGCTCCACAAAAGCAGCCTCATCCTGGCTGTAAAGTGCCTTCCAAGCAGAGATCCTAATCACTCAGCGACAGCCTCTTCCCAAAGGCTGAGGGGCTGCAGTGACCTATGTTGGCCAGCAGGGGCGTGACTCCTCTATTTGCCATTTAGCGTCCAGTGAATGGTCCAGAAACGCCTCTGGTAAAAGACTGGGTCTCCCTTCCCTCCACCTTCTCCCAAGCTTTTCAGGGTATGTGGCCTCAATGCCTGAGGAGAGCAGGCACAGGGCATCCAAAGTCAAGATTCCACCCTGTGGCCACCCCAAAATACCAGAGCAGCAATGTGGTAGCTGGAAACCAGGGAATGTGGCGGCACCAAGCCTTCTGGAGGAGGGAGTGAGCGGCTGCCCCACCCACAGGTGGCCTTTTCCTGAAGGGCCCAGGACAGCTATCCTGGCATTTTGCCAAGCAAACTATGGCCACTGACCAAGACAGCACCCAGCTGGGCTCAGAACTGGGTAAGTGTCCCTGTAGTCATAAGGAAAATCACTTTACATTTATGGAATGCCTGCTACATGCCAGATCACGTGGGGTCTTCACATTTATAATTCTATTTAATGTAGAATTTATATGTGTAAATTTAGTTGACATATGAAGAACTGGGGCTCAGAAAGGGTGGGAGGTCACACAGCTAGTAAGTGGCAGAGGAAGGTAGGATCTGAAAGCAGATCTGACTTTTAAGCCCCTGTGTGCCAGGAGTAGAGTCTGACAAGCCTAGTAAGAATAGCTGAGCCTTGGCCAGGTGTGGTGGCTCACGCCTGTAATCCCAGCATTTTGGGAGGCCGAGGCAGGCAGATCACTTGAGTCCAGGAGTTTGAGACCAGCCTGGCCAACATGGCGAAACCCCAGCTCTACCAAAAATACACAAATTGGCTGCACATGGTGGCTCAGGCCTGTAGTCCCAGCTACTAGGGAGTCTGCAGTGGGAGGATTGCTTGAGCCCAGTAGGTCAAGGCTGCAGGAAGCTGTGAGCGTGTCATTGCACTCCAGCCTGGGCAACAGAGTAAAACCCTGTGTCAGAAAAAAAAAAAAAAAGGAAATTAAAAAGATAGCTGAGCCTCTTGTTGCTCCCATCCCCAACACTGCCTCAATCTTGTGGTTGCTTTGAAAGAAAGGGGCAAGGCTGGGAGCAGATTCAGAAGGGGAGGATAAGGACAGAATTTGCAAGCTAGTTTATTTAGGAGCTGGTGAAATTCAGAAGGGTTGAAGGAGGCCTCCGGGATGGCGACCTTTCCCTGAGCAGCACATCGAGAGAGAAAGATAAAAAGGAGAATAAAGAGGAATAATGGGAGGTAGGGAGATAGAGAGAGGCTGGTGGCCTGGAGAGCTTGCAGGGGACTCCCTTGCCTGGGGGGCTGGCAGGAGCAAGCACAACCTTCATTCTCTCCAGCAGGGCCAACAAAGGGCAGCTGAATCACAGTATTTCTCAAGAAATAAAAATTCCTAGCACACCCCTGGGGCCTCGGGGAGAAAAACTGACAAGGTGTTGATTGAAAACAGACCGCGTTGGTGTGCGCCCGCAGGGCGAGGCCTCGCTCGCACAGGTTCACAGCGACACCTAGTGGTCTCCTGGGGCACCTGCCGCCTCTGCAGAAATAGCAAGGGCGGTGGGCCACGGGGTGACTAGGTTCCTGGAGGAGATTTGGGGTCCAAATCAGACATTTCCTCTTTTCCCTTGCTGTAAGCGCGCATATTTTGAACAACTATCTACCCTCCCACTTTGTGAAACATGTCAGTATTCTGAGGAGAGTCAGGGGTGGGGCCGGGGGCCATTGGTAAAAGACTGGACTTCCAGGTTGGACACGGTAGCTCATGCCTGTAATCGCAGCACTTTGGGAGGCTGTAGGTGGGCGGATCACTTGACGCCAGGCGTTGGAGACCAGCCTGGCCAACATGCTGAAACCCAGTCTCTACTAAAAATACAAAAATTAGTCGGGTATGGTAGCACATGCCTGTAATCCCAGCTACTCAGGAGGCTGAGCCAGGAGAATCGCTTGAAGCCAGGAGGAGGTTGCAGTGAACCAAGACTGTGCCACTGCACTCCAGCCTGGGCAACAGAGTGAGACTCTGTCTCGAAAAAAAGAAAAAAAGAAAGACTGGGCTTTCTAATGTTCACCCAAGACGAACCAGGTATGCATATCCAACTGGCTCTGCACCATCTAGATTTTCTGAAGTGGTCACTATTTCCTCTAATTTTATTCTCTTCATTTATCCAATATAACTAAACGTATTTAATGGTGAAATCTTCAGACGGCTTTTACACAAATGAATTCTCCAGTCAGAGAAATTTCTTTGTTGTTGACCTGCTCAGAAAATAGAACGATTATACTTCTATATTAGGGTCAAAGACCTTGCTGTCCATAGTGACCCTGATCAATAAATCTGCTTAGAAATGAAAACAATGCATCTCTTTCTGGATAATAGCACTTGAACATTTTGTTCCCTCCCTGGCCTCCTCTCATGCAATTTAAGCCTTGGCCAACTTCCTTGTCTGAAGGCTCCCTGGAGACAGAGCATGTCCAGTGTGAGCACAATGCCTGAGACATCATTGATACTCAAAAATGATTTCTTACTGATTGGCTTCAGCTCCTGATGGAGCAGCAGACGCCACAGTTCAGCTCCTGATGGAGCAGCAGACGCCACAGGAGGAAGGTCAGAGAGTTCAGTCCCCTGGGAAGCGCTGCCAGAGGATTCCAGACTCTGAAGGGAAATTATTGGACTAGCAAGACCCTTGCTAGGGGGTCCCTATCTGCAACCCAGCTTCTTGTTAATCGCTGGGGATGACTTGTGGTTAAGTGGTAGCCCAGTGTGGCATTTGCAGAGTTCTGGAACAAGGCCTATTAAATGTCTGTGGGCTGGTACTCCTGGGAGGGCTCCATGTGGCCATGCTTTCCAGACACCCTCAAAAGCCCCACTGGAGCCTTTCCTTGTAAAGAAGCCATGAGCTTCTGTGAGCCAATCCTGCTGGGAGGAAAACCACTGTCTCCAAGCTAAATTTTGTCCAAATTACATTGGCCAAATTGTGTTTGTTAACTGGGTTTCTTTCTGGTTGCAAAGAACAGAGAATCATGGTTTTATTGGGATATCACATGTGAAAATAAAGAGTTGGCTGCATTACTCAGTCTGTCCAGAACCCAGAAGAAGCAGAAGATCTGACTTCTCGAAGGGTGGTGTAGCATAATAGGTATTAGTTATATTGGTGCCAGCCCATCATCATTTGAAGAACCTTCTTAAATTTGGAAAATATGCCATGTGAGGGGTGCCACCTCACCAGGGTGGAGATCAGAACTCAGTTACTCAGACTCCTCTGCAGCTGGGACACAGGCACGTGACATAGGCTCTGTGGAGTGGATGTAATACGATGAGGTTTCAGTGCAGAAGAGTGAAAAGTGAGGGAGAAGCTGCTGCATGGGATTGTTCTTGGTGATGGGGTGGAACATGGCGGAGGGACATGGCACCCCAGAGGCAGCAGAGGCAGAGATGATAATAGTAACACGCACCAAAGGCAGTGAGATCAAGCCTGTGACCAGACAGGCGAGGATTTGCGTGACATCATGCCCTGGCTCCAGAACCGGGCATATGACCCAGGCCAGGCCAATCAGATCACAGCTTCTCCCTGGCTCTGTTAATTGGTTCAGGGATGGATACATGTTCCAAGGTGGACCAGTGAGAACTACCCCGGGACTTGTGCTGCAGATCTAGGGAATTACTCCTTATCTGCTGATGCTGCTAAGCTGGAAGGAAGTCAATATGAAGCATGAAGCCAATATTGGTTACCTTGTTGAGTGTCGGAAGAGCCTGCCAACCAAAGAATAATGCCAACTGGAGGAAAGAAACATAAGAAGAGAGAAATAATAATTCCTGATGATGTTGGGCATTTGTAGCCAGCCATCATTGAAGTCTGTTCTATCCCTAGATTTTTCAATGACATGAACCATCAGATTCCTTTGTAAGTTAATTTTGAGTTGGGTTTCTGTTACTTGAAACCAAAAGGTCCTGACTAATACAATGGCACATGTTCAAATCCCAGAATTTTTGGCAAGCCTTTAGAGGTATTAAATTATATCCCTGGTTATTATAGCATTAGCTTGGTTACTCTGCAAGCCCATATCTTTGAGAATAACTGTTACGGCCCCAACTGTGCTCTCTTCTGTCCTCACAAGACAGAGTTTTCACACATTCTGGGAAACTTGGTTGTGTTGGCACACACTTGTCATTATACTCTACCTCTTCCCTTCGATGTGTGTGTTTGGGATTCTCCCGTTCTACAAGGAGTATTCTTCTCAACATTCTGTCCAACAAGCACTGTTGTAACAATACATATCCTCAGTTGCAACAAAAGGTGCATTTTCTACCTTGAGAACAATGTGTTAGCCACCTGTGCAAGGTATGCCGCCAGCCGCTGTGGGTGTGTGTGCAGAGATGTTTGGGTTCAGAACCACTGGTCCTAGGGCTCCGGCATCAATACGACTCTCTGCCTTCGCTCTTCACTCACCTCTTCTAAATGTTTCCTTATGACTTTTGTTCTGCTACCAGTTGGCTCATTTTCTCTTTATCTCTAAAATCAGTTTCCTGGCCAGGCGCGGTGGCTCATGCCTGTAATCCCAGCACTTTGGGAGGCCAAGGCAGGAGATCACTTGAGGCCAGGAGCTTGTGACCAGCCTGGCCAACACAGTGAGATCATGTTTCTATAAAAGAAATTCTCTTTAGACCCTAAGATTAGTTTTCGCAGAGGGAAAGATAATTCAGTTGATCTAATTGCTAATTTGAATTATCATTTGGGCAGAGTTGGTAAGCTGGGCCACATCAGACAACCCCACTAGTCCCTGGATAGGAGGTCTTGGGCAAGGCGTCTGACCCTGTCCAATCACAGCTGGTCAAGAGGAGGTGTGGGTCACATGGCTAAGAACAAGGCAAACGCTGAATGAGGGACAACTTTGGGACACTTCTCTCCTTGGGGGCTGTGACTGGGCAGTTTTTCTTAGGCGGGAATGGTGTGTATGACAGCTACCATGATCTATGTGTCTGGTACATTCTCCCATCCTATAAATAATATGAGAAAAGCAAGATGATGGCAGGGGATGGAATGATAATAATTATCAAGGACTGGCTTCACCTTCAGCACCTCTCTTCTTCCTATGTCCCACTCATCAGCTGTCTCTGGGAAAGTGATGAGCTTCCAGGAGCCAGAGGGCTGACTTTGAGGGGCTGTGAGGAAAGAGGAACTGCTCAGCATGGATTTCAGTATCCTCAGCACAGAGCACACCACCCTTGCTGTGGGCCCTATGGCCTTTAGAGACCATGAGAGTTGAGCTGTGGGCACAGAGTTGAGAGTTGAGTATTCTCAACTCCTTCTCTGAAGCCAGACAAGGACACATTTCCCCTATAGCCTCCCCTTGTAGCTGAGGGCAGGGCTGTGGATCCACAGGCTGGCCTCTGGCTTGTTCTTCTGAGTTTATCCTGTCGTGTTGCAGCAACACTCTACGGCAATTCCAGAACCTCCAGCTTCAAGCCAAAGTGTTTTCCAAATAACCAGAAGAGTCTACCTGGGAGGCCTGGCTCAGGCTTCCCACGTACAGAGGGTTGGCAGCTCTGACATTAATTAACCATGTGGCCTTTTAATGAACCGAAAGACACCAGAACGCTGCTTTTCTTAATAAAATAAAATCTCCAACCACCATGGTTGGCAGTAGTAGGAAATCTGATAGGGCTGTACTAGAAGTCCCCCTTTCCTGATTTGAATGTTCTGGCCTTGTCCCTGGTTGGGACAGAGTATTAAGCTGGGGCAGCTACATCTTCCCCTGGGCTGACTTCTGCCAAAGCCTAGAATGCTATCACTAAAGTTTAATTCCTTTTTATATTTAAAGGTTCTCTGAGTCCCAGAGATGCAACTCTGCAAACCTTAGTAGTTTGTTTCTCCTAAGTTGTAGGGTCTTTGCTTAGGGTTGATTTATTTAATCCCTCAGGTTCTGGTGATTTATTTGACTTTCTGCGCCAAATGAGTGTCTCAAGACAAAAAAAAAAATGGTCTCTAGACTAAGTGAACAACACCAAGGTGACCTGTTTCCACTTTGGAGAAGACACAGCTTAGTGGTTAAGAGTGTAGACTTTGATACTTGATGCACTTGGGCTCAAATTTCGGCTCTGCGATTACGAACAGCGTGACCTTGAGTAAGTTATTGAATATTTCGGAGCTGTGTTTCCTACTGTGTAAAATGGGGATGATGATGTCATAAGTCTGCCCCATAGTGGCATGTGTACATTAAGTGAGATCATGCACACAGTAAGCACTCAGGAAAGACTTGCTGTTTTTTCCGCTAGGTGGAATTTCTCTGGGGAGCCATCAGATCTTTTTCCTAGAGACCTGCTGGGTGGCCCACTTTGGAGCCCTTCCAGGTGGGGTGGCAGAAATATCATAGGTGGGCATCATGGGATTTTCCTCCCAGCTCGGTTCCTCCTGCCTCTCAGTGCTTCAGGCCAACTGTTATTAGTTTCAGAGAGATGGCCAAGGCAACAGCAGGCTTGGAAGGTGCAAGCCTGGACTGGTCGTTCACCAAGTGGAAGGTGTTTGGAAAGTAGAGGGGGGTGAATGAGCCACCACTCTTTACTTGGGGTTTTCATTAAGGACATGGTGCTGTTTGATGCCACTAGGGATAGGACTTTCAGAGCAGGGGATGGGCATAGGGGAGGAGTCCCCACTTCTGGCCATTCACCCTGGTCTTTGAATATCACCTGGCTCTAAGAAAGTGGCTCGACAGGACAGGCCCCCAAGCCCAGGATATGGGAGACCTAATCTGGGGCTCAGCCAGGCTTCTGTTAAGTCATTGATCTAAGGAGCTGGCAAATCCCATAGGAGAGTGTCTGGAATCGACGGCCCGGGCAAATCCAGGCTCTGCATCTCAGTTTTGCACATACCTTATCAAATTTAATCCTCGTAACAATTCTGAGTTTCACAGTTTAGAGAGGAGGAAATTCCCCATGGAGTTTTAATCTGCTTTACCCTCTTGTTATGCAGATGAAAAAAGGAAAGCCCAGGCTGGGCATGGTGGCTCACGCCTGTAATTCCAGCACTTTGGAAGGCTGAGGCGGGCGGATCACGAGGTCAGGAGTTCGAGACCAGCCTGATTAATCTGGTGAAACCCCATCTCTACTAATAATACAAAAAAAGTAGCTGGACGTGGTGGTGTGCGCCTGTAATCTCAGCTACTTCGGAGGCTGAGGTAGGAGAATCACGTGAACCTGGGAGGCAGAGCTTGCAGTGAGCCAAGATCGTGCCACTGCCCTCCAGCCTGGGCAACAGAACGAGACTCCATCTAAAAAAAAAAAAAAAAAAAGAGAGAAAAAGAAAAAAGGAAAGCCCAGCAAGGGTGAGGTCTCTCAGCTAATTAGATGCAGAGCTAGAGCCAGATCTGGAACCTTGTTCTTTCAGCTGTGCACACTGTAGCTAATGCAGGGGTACCCTGTGCTCTCTTGAAAGGCAGCTGCACAGAAAGTTCCATGTGTAGAATTAGGCTGCTTTGTGCCTCAACCCACATCCCCATCACCAGTGCAGCTTCAGGAACAGTCCTTGGTGGGGCAGAGGGGATAAAACCAGCCTGAGTGATAGCTCCAGCTTTTAGCTAGCCTAAGGAGTCTCTTTGAGTCCTTGCCAAGACCCAAACTAGGAATCTCAGACTTCGGATAAGAATTCTCCAACTGTGGGGATGAGTGCACCCAGGCTAAGCTAAGCACTCCTTGGCCTGTCTTGCGTTACCCAGAATTCCCGAAAGTGCTGGGACTTGGCTAGGTGGAATTTAAAAGCCTGATCTCTGGTTTGAATCCATTAAAATAGTTGAGCACAGACTGTTTTCCCAGCACTGGGCTGTCTGTGCGCCACTTGAAGTCAGAGGCAGAGTCCTTTGCACAGTGTCTGGCAGGTGCTCCGCAGGAAGGGAGGGGAAACTTGAAGCAGAGGCAGGTCCCGAGGAAGACGGGGTAGCATTTTCACAAGAAAATCCCCCAGAAAGGGCGGCCACCCCATGCTCTCCCCCACAGCATGATGCCAGGCTGGCTGTGCTGCGGCTTCCCTTTGGGTTCCCCTGGGTGGAAGGGCGCTCACTGAGGTGCCTTTTGGGTGACGTTGCCCGTGCAAGCACATTTCCCCAGAAACACATCGGCTCGGCTGCACTGAAACTGGCATCTTGGCTGACTTATTTAGAGTCCATTAAGTTCATATTCAAATTAACATGCAGGATGGGGGCGAGGAGGGGTTGCAACACCCGTAAGGGGTTAGAGAGGCATTTAAAATGGATGAAGATCTGTGTACCAGATGTTTGTTTCACCTAAATAAAACAAAATAATGAAACAGAACAAAACACCGCACCAAAAATGGTCTTTCTGGGAGCAGGGAGAGAAAGTTCCGTGTCTCTCATCCCTTTCTCAGGCTTCAGCCCCAGGGCACAGGTCCCTGCTGGTGTAATGGTGGCCTGTAGATAGGCATGGAGCCCCATTTCATTGTTGGAGTTACACAGGAGTGACTGTGGCAATCAGCATACAACAGACTCTTCAAAATCATGAACAACTGGGGGACCTTGCATATGGAGGGCCCACTGTTCAGAGAGCTGTGCCACAGCTGGCCTCAATGCTGGGGAGCATGTGGCTCTCCCTGGGTCAGCAGAGCAAAGGCAGGGGCATCCGAAAGGGACCCTGGGAGCTCCTTGCATTGCTTGGACCATGAGCCAGCTGGGGCCAGGCCGCTTCCCAGCAAGAGGGCGCCCATGATCCCTTTGCTGTGGGGCTGGAGGCTTCCTCTTCACCCTCCCCACCCCTCTTACATGCAGGAAGCATTGCAACATCTAGACAATGTCTGCATATCTCCTCTGCCTGGAGCCAAGTAGCCTGTGTGGTCCCGCAGCAGAACACAGGACAGCGCTGTCGGCCCAGCTCACCCCCACCCAGGAATGATGAGGGAATGGGGGATGCACCCTCGCTTCACTCTTCTTGCTCTCCTTTAGCTCTGTGAGTGCCCTGCCCCCAAAGCGTATTGCTTCACTGGTGCTGTGTGAGATTATAGAGTTCTCAAACCTGGTTCATGATAGGGGGAAGCCCAGAATGAGCCCGCCTGACAGGACACCGGGATGAGGTGTCTAGCTCCTCCCTGGGAGCTGCCCATATGACATGGCTCAGAGGCCCTTCTGGAACCACCGCCTCTGAAACAGTAAACTATTAGTGACTGTAAGTAGCACCTATAATGCCACCATCGGCCCCAGCGGCACAAAGCCAAGACAGAGCAGGAGTCTTGAGGAGGAGAACATTCATGGAGGAGGACTTCTGTGGGTAAAGGGGCTAGATCTGCCTTTGCCATTGCTCCCAAGACAGTCCTTCTCATTTCTCCCCTGTAATAGCTGCTCCCAGCCCAGCCCTCCCCTGCATGGTCTCTCAGCAATCAGTCCTACACTGCCTGCTTTACTGCTCTCCAAGTTCTATGGAAATGAATCATTCTGCTGGCTTGCTGGAGTGCAGTTCCCTGTCTTCCAGAAGCCAGTGGCCTTCGAGAATAACTGGCATTTCTCAGTCTGTGATAGAGATGTCCCTCTGTTCATGCCAAGGTGGGCTCTTCCAAGTATGTGCACGTAGCTCATGTGCCTGGGGAAATAAGCCCTTTGCTACCTGGCAAAGCGGTGGGGAGGAGAATACTCTGCCTGGAAACCTGACCAGACCCTTAATGAATGTTATGTGTAAGCTTAGGCTGGGTGGTGTAGTTGGGAGAACAGGCATTGAGTGTCAGTTCCACAATTGTGCTCTGCTCCCTCACATCTCAGGGCCTTTTTACCTACAACCCTGCTGTCTGGGATTCAGCCATTCATTCATTGAACGCACGCTTGTTAAGTACCTCTTATACTCCAGGCTTATACTCTTAACTGCAAGGTGCTGAGTGAACAAGACATGGGCAGTGGGGGTGCAGAGAATGAAGGTGAGGTGTGACTTGTCCCTTCTTCATCTTTTACTGGTGCCCTGTCTGTGATGGTCACTATGAGACATCTGAACAGTGGTCTTGATGCAGGCTTTTTTATTCCTTACCTCAGCTAGATCTGGGTTTTTGTCTCTTGACCAGGAAAAATTAGGCATGTGGACATCAAAGAGTGAATGGAATAGAATTTATAAAGCAAAAAGGAAAGAGCAAAAAGAGGGGTCTTGAAAGCAGGTTGCTGGTTGGCTCTCCTCACAGTTGAATATAAGGGGCTTCTATAATCTGCTGATAGGGCTGGGTTCCCTATTTGTATGTGGCATGAATTTCTGGTGGCTCCTCCCCTGTCCTTCTAGTGCACATGTGAGCCCTTAGTCTGAGCCACTCCACATTGATTTATTTCTCTTACTGCGCATGTGTTAAGGGACAGAATTTTTCACTGCAAGCATGTTTAGGCAAGCGGTCTGTGCACAATGACCTTGGTGGGTGGGAAGTTCTCCGGGGGCCCTCCCCTATCTACCTAGGAGAGTGCTCTGCCTCCTGCCTCTGTCGGTCTCAGAGTTGATCAGCAGAGAATCCCATAGGGGTGGAGAGAGAAATGGGAGACTCGGGGCAATTCAGGAGGGCTGGAAACGCAACTTGTCTCTTTCCTGATATTAATCAGACCAGGACTTCACAAACTTTTGACCATGATCCATTACAAGAAATATGTTTTGGCCAGGCGCAGTGGCTCAAGCCTGTAATCCCAGCACTTTGGGAGGCCGAGACGGGCGGATCACGAGGTCAGGAGATCGAGACCATCCTGGCCTACATGGTGAAACCCCGTCTCTACTAAAAAATACAAAAAACTAGCCGGGCGAGGAGGCGGGCGCCTGTAGTCCCAGCTACTCGGGAGGCTGAGGCAGGAGAATGGTGTTAACTAGGGAGGCGGAGCTTGCAGTGAGCTGAGATCCGGCCACTGCACTCCAGCCTGGGTGACAGAGCGAGACTCCGTCTCAAAAAAACAAACAAACAAACAAACAAACAAACAAAAACAAGAAATATGTTTTACATTACAACTCAATATAACATAGCTATATGAATGTATACACATGAAAATACACACCTGGCAAAATGTTATGAGACATTACCAACCTTTATTGTGTGTGAGGAACTCTGATACCTTTTTATTCTATTCTATTTGTTCTATTCTATCCAAAATGATGTTCATGAATTTTGCAGCCCACTAGTGGATGGCAAATGTCATTTTGAAAAATACTGAAGGGCCGGGCATGGCAGCTCACACATGTAACCCCAGAACTTTGGGAGATTGAGACAGGTGGATCACTTGAGGCCAGGAGTTCAAGACTGGCCTGGCCAACATGGCAAAATCTCATCTCTACTAAAAATACAAAAATTAGGTGGGCATTGCACACCTGAAGTCCTAACTACTTGGGAGGTTTAAGCAGGAGAATCGCTTGAACCTCAGAGGTGGAGTTTGCAGTGAGCTGAGATCGTGCCACTGTCCTCCAGCCTGAGTGACAAGAGTGCATCTCCATCTCAAAAAAAAAAAAAAAAAAAAAAAAAAAAGAAAGAAAAAACACTGAAAGTAAAAAAGGGAAGACAGCTAACACTGCAGGAAAAAGTTACAATCAAATCTTATTTTGAATGCATTCAGGGAACCCTCTATTTAGATCACCAAGGTAAATTCTTCTGTAAATCAAATCAATCTATTCTTAATTTTTATTTAAGAAGACCAAGCCTTCTACTTTGGGGCTCGTTTAAAGTAAAATCCACCTTACTTGCCAAGTCAGGTCTGTAGCCATTTTTGTGTGGTCCGTGAACTAAGAATGACCTTAAATGGAAAAAAAAAAAAATCAAAAGAATAATTTCACAACACATGAAAATTATATAAATTCAGATTTCAGTGTGTCTATTCATTGGATCACAGACATACTCATTCATTTGCATATTTTCTATGGTAGTTTTTTCATTACAGGGGAGTTGAGTCTCTGTTTTAGAGGCTAAATGGTCTGCAAAATCTAAAGTATTTACTGTCCAGCACTTTACAGAGTTTGCCAACCTCTGGGTTAAAGTGTGGTATTTCTTATGCTGAGGATGGAGTGACCCCCAAATAAATGGTTTTGCTGGTGAGGAGCCTCCAAGGGGCTGGCTGAATGAGAATGCCTGGCCTTCCCGAGCCTTCTTTGGCCAGCAGGAGCATCTGTGTGGTGCCACTGTGCGGTGAACTCATCTTAACCGCATGAGCGGGCGAGCAGCTGTCCAGCAGCTGCCCAGAGACCCGGACTGGCTCTCAGGTACTTCGTGGCCTGGCTGAGGGCGTCTGGGGGTGGGGCAGCGGCTCAGTGGGTGCAAGCCCTTGAAAAATTCAGAATTAGACTCTGATGTCTCCATTTGATCTTTTCTTCCCTCCTTGTCTTGCTAGCCACTCTTTTCTCTGGCCTTTTCTTCTTTCTTTTGGCTTATATGATCCCTGCATCATTATTTCTTAAAAAACATGTGGCAAAGTAACTTTTTGAAATATTAATGAACCCCCTTTTACCTTTTTCCCCCTCCCTCCCTCTCTCCTGCTTTCCCTTCCTTCCTTCCTTCCCTCCCACCCTCCTTCCCTTCTTTCTGGCAGGGTCTTGCTCTGTCAACCAGGCAGGAGTACAGTAGTGCAATCACAGCTCATTGCAGCCTCGATCTCCCAGGCTCAAGTGATCTTCCTGCCTCATTTTAAATTTCTTTTGTAGAGACAAGGTCTCAATATGTTGCCCAGGCTGGTCTCAAACTCCTGGGTTCAAGTAATCCTCCCACCTTGGCTTCCCAAGGTGCTGAGATTACAGGTGCGAGCCACTATGCCTGGCCAGTCTTTTTTTTTCTTCACCTTCCTTTCCTCAAACTCTGCCTCCCCAGTGAAGAAGCTACGCTGTTCTGCCCTCCTGTTTCAGGGGAGTAAGGGGTTGGGCAGGGAGTTTTTATATCTTCAGGGAGGCCTGAGAACTCTCAGCAGAAATTGTTTCAGCGAACATCAAAATAGAGCAAGGCTTCTCCTACCTCCTTGAGGTGTGTAGGGAAACACAGAGGGATGCTCAGTGCAGGGGAATCAGTGCATGAGGGGAGAAGACATAGCTCCTGAAGACACAGAGGCCAGCACTCAGGACATCCATCAGAGGACCGTGTGAAAGGCAGATTCAAGTCCACCTTGACCACTCAGCCTCCATTGAAGTCGGTGGCATCTAGGGCCACTGGCTGGCCTTCCTTCATTGTGTTGGAGATTTCCTTCTGCAGCAGCCAGTACTTCCTTGGTGACTCCATACAGAGCATGACACCGTCCCAGCCTCCAACTTTGGTTCTTTCCCCATCTGACATGCCCTAGGAATTCACTGCCCTTGCAGTTTCCCTGGATCTGAGTTAATCCGAGAAATAGACAAAGGGGCCGGACATAGAGTGAACATGATGACCAGCACATCCTAGGTTCCCAGACTTCCCGTCGCTAGGTTTGGACTGCACAGGCTGGGCTGGTGGTAATGCCTAGGGTGTGTGTGTGTGTGTGTTCCTTGGCACTCACATATGTTTGTGTGTCTGTGAGGCTGTGTGATGGGATCTGGGAACTGGTGGAGGATAAGAATAAAGGATGGAGCGCTAAGGAGTCAGGCAGGCAAAAACAACCCCACACACTACGCGGGTGTATGCCTCCCATGCACCTGGGCGTGCAAACCCTGCCCCACTCCTGCACAAGAGCCCAGTCTACTGTGCCTGGAAGAGGCCGGACCTGACGCCGACCTTCCCTTTGCTTCATTTGTGAGATGCCAGCTAGTCCAGTCTGACTTCAGGAAAGCATCTCTGGCTTTTCTGCTCCATTCCTAGTTCTGGTCCTTCCTAAGGAGGCCCCGCAATGGAGGGAGGAGTAGAGCAGAGGAGAGGTGGCATTTCCTCATCTCCCCACACTCTGGCCCAGGACCTTGTGATGACTTTCTCTAATTTCAGAGGTGGAGACAGGCTTCCTCTAGCCCCCTCCTGCGAAGGGACAGTGGGGCCAACTTCCTTCCCTCTCCTGTGCCAGGGTTTAAAAGCCTGACCTGCATTTCGCAGAAGTCAGGACCGGCTTGAGTTCAATTACAGTAGATTGCTTGATCTCATTTATTTTCTCCTGTATACTTGAAGTTAGGACAGCTTTAATTTGAAATGGAAATTTATGCAAATACTATGTAAATTAGGTCATTCCCAGATTAACTGGGGGGAAAAATCTGGTCGCTTTAGTAGGCACCATCTGTTCCCTCCTCATTCTTTCCATATCTGAATCCCACCCCCCCTTTCCCAATCAACTTTGAAACTTGTTTTCCTGTGGCTGAGAAAAGAGATCGTTCAAGGGAGGGAAACTAAGCTCCCATCAGTTTTCCAGGTGGGTCGTTCCAATGTCTGTTTTGCGGTGAGAAGAGGCTCAGGTGAGAGGCTGAGAAGATTTCAGGGTTGGCTCCGGGTTAATAGCTGCCACACTCCACACATGTGCTGCATCCTCCTCTTTCCTCTCTTTTCTCTTGGCCTCCGCTTCCCTTAAGATTATTTTCCTCCTTTTCTTTGCTTGAAGTCTTCTAATGGCACCCAGAAGACTTCTTCCTCCCTCTTGTGGCAGTCGGAGTAGAAGGGCTTTGGGGTTGTGCAATCCCCCCCAGGGTTCTTGGGAACTTTTGGGTCCATATGCGTGATGGTTGATGGTTGGGAGGTTCAGGGCCCAGGCGGGAGGCTCTATTCCGCCCCATGGCTGCAGCTCAAGCCTGTGGAGCAGGGACAGCTTCAGTCCTGCTCTGTGAAGGCAAAAAAGCCAGGAGCCTCAGAAAGGCTATTGATGTGAGGGAAGCAGGGAGCCCCAGCTTCTTCATTCCTCATGGCTTTCGTCTTTAAGGGGACAAAAGTGAGAAGACTTCCCAGCAATTCATTCGCTGCTCCATCCTGCAACAAAGCAGAGCCACAGCTGCCCCACCATGAAGATGCAACTTGAGGCCGGGTGCGGTGGCACACACCTGTAGGTCAGGAGTTCGAGACCAGCCTGGCCAACATGGTGAAACCCCATCTCTACTAAAAATACAAAAATTAGCTGGGCGTGGTAGCACACACCTGTAATCCCAACTACTTGGGAGGCTGAAGCAGGAGAATCACTTGAACCCAGGAGGTGGATGTTGCAGTGAGCTGAGATTGCACCACTGTGCTCCAGCCTGGGTGACAGAGCAAGACTCTGTCTCAAAAAAATAATAAATAAAAATAAATAAGCAATTTGAGGGATACTTTTGTTGCTGTTAGCCACTGAGATTTTTTTTTTTTTTTTTTAAACAGAGTCTCATACTGTCGCCTGGGCTGGAGTGCAGTGGTGTGATCTCAGCAACCTCCACCTCCCAGGTTCAAGCGATTCTCCTTGCCTCAGCCTCCCAAGTAGTTGGGATTACAGCTGCCTGCCACCACACCCGGCTAATTTATTTTGTACTTTTAGTAGAGATGGGGTTTCACTATGTTGGCCAGATTGGTCTCGAACTTCTGACCTCAGGTGATCCACCTATCTCAGCCTCCCAAAGTGCTGGGTTTACAGGCGTGAGCCACCATGCCTGGCCTAGCCACTGAGATTTTTGAGGCTATTTGTTATTGCAGCAAAACTTAATGAGAGCTTACTACTATACCCTCTCATCTTCCCCAATCTCTCCTCAAAGCTGCCTCAAATTTAAAAAAATTCTTTAATGTACTTGTGTGATATTTTCTCGTTTTAGGCCAAGTGAAAGTAAAGGCATCTTCATAAACATTTGCTTTTTTTTCTTGGTTCATGATATGACTATACAAACTGCACTTGTGTATACGGCTTTAAACCCAGACTTCAGGCAGGGGGAACAGTCAGTGCAAAGGCCCCAAGGCAGGGACGTCAGGAGTCCATGTGGCTTGGTCAGAGTAAGAAGGTGGGAGAGTGGTAGGGAGTGAGGCTCATGGAGTGGGAGGTGGGCAGTGCAGACTTGAGCGTGGGCCCCAGAGAAGGTGCAATTTCAGGACAGAAACACAAGGTGGCACCATGACACTCCCCTCCGTCACTGTGGACCGTATATGCCGTGGTAGAGAAGACAAAACTTCTCATCCTCCAAAATAGCTCTGCCAGGGAATGAAAGTCCAGCTGACTCCCACAAATTAGAAACTGTACTCTTAGGACTGGAAAAGCTTTCGAGACCTCTCAGTCCGGAAGGTTTCCATGTGGGGTCCATGATGCCTATGCATGAACTCCAGGACCTGGAGGATCTCCTGAATTGCAGTGTGCTTTTTAGGAGAAACCTCCAACATTTTCACTCCAAGGGGTTTATGACCTAAAAAAGGTGAAGAACCTCTGACTACCACCGGTGCTCCCACCAAGGCCAGACTTGACAAGAACTTCCTTAGCAGCAGGCAGCCTCGGCCAATTCCACATGATTACCAGGTGCCTGGAGACCTGTGAGTCCTTTGCTTTCTCAGTGGAGGGACCCAGTAATGCTTGGAACCACTGGGCCTGAGGACACTCGGGTTCTCCTTCCAGAAACTAGAGCTTTTGTGAGGGGCCAGCAAATTTGTGTATGTGCGCTCACGCCCACATGCACACACCCCTCTCTCCACTGTCTTTAGATTGAACAAATCACATCCTTTGCACATGGATGTCCTGTTGGTTCTCAAAGGTGCCTAGATGCTTCTGTGATAAGTAAAATATGATTGCAGAATGTGATTACTGAATTCACAGTCACTTTGATCATTACATAGTTTCTTACTCACTGGATGTTTTATAGAAGTCTAATATAGAATTGATCTAATTGAAGTTTAATATATATTCGACTCTGTGTCTAATATAACGAATGGGGCAGGGAGTCCGTCAGATATTTTGAGATAAATGAGAAACTTCATACTCAAAATGGTTGGAGCCACAGTCTGTGGTGAGAGGGAGGGCTCGTGAGTGATGTCTGATGGCCAACAGGTGAGCTGGGACAGCGCAGGGGCGGTGGAGGCAGGGCAGGAAGTTGCGTGGGCAGCAGGTGGAGGGTGTCAGCAGAAGTGAGACCGGAGCCTGTGGGGTTGTTCAAGTGGAACTGCAGAAGGAGATCAAGAATGAGGGAAGATGCAAATTTTTAATTCAGCATCTTCTAAAAAAAAAAAAAAGAAGTCCCAGAAATGACTGTATTTGCTATTGGTGTTTTAAAATATCCATTAAATACCACATTTGCCAGCATCACTTCTCTCATCCCGGCTGCTCTAGCAGCCTGAATTCTGCCTCTTTCTTCCCTGAGAGCTAGGCTCAGAGAACCCACGCATCGACCTCAGGGGCTCAGACCTGTAGGTGGGTGGCTCCCCTGGGACCCTTTAAAACCAAACCCTGAGCAGAAAGGAGAGGCTGAGGTTTGGGGCTCCTTTAAAGGCCTCCTCTCAGCTTCTCTCCAGTTCACTGCCTAAGAATGTCCTCCAGACACAGGCTCTGAGGCCACAGCTATTGAATATTTATCAAGGCCTCCTGGCAGACGTGGGAGACAGAACAGGAAAATCAGGCCCAGGCGGGCATCTGTGGAGCCTGCCTGGGTGCTAGCCAGATGCTGCAAGATTCAAGTTGCCCAGTTGATTCTGCGGAGCCTGCCCCGCCCTGTCCTCCCTCCTCGGGGAGGCGTGCATGGGCCTGGCTGCTGTCAGGGTGTTTGCTTCTTGTCACCATCCTCCATACTGACTTCCGTTGCAAACCCTGCCCCACTGTGGCTCCATTGTCTGCAGTGGCCTGGGCTGACCAACTCAGCCTGGAGCCCTGCCCTGGGACGATGTGGGCTAACACAGTGTCACAAAGCCCTGCTTTGTGGCCCTGACAGGAGGATTTATCATTAGTTGTGAGATGGTCCCTGGCAGATCCTGGCATGTGGTGAGCAGACAGATCTGTGCTGATCACAGTATTTTGAGAACCCCCAGTTGAATGCAGCATCTGGGCCCTCAACTCTGACACAGGGATCTTATGGCTTCAGGCTCACTGGCACCTTTTGTGTTGGCCAAAGTACGAGTAGGGGGTAGATTAGGAGCAGAGCTTGTACCCAGTGATGTCTGGGGCTGGTTTACAGGAAAGGCATCCTAAGGTTGTGCAGACCCTGACATGTGGTCCCCCTGGCATCTGGGGACAGCATGTCAGGTTTGGGGTCTGCCCATCCTTGCCTTGGGCATAGGTCCTCAAACAACAGCAGCATCCCTGTGGGTGGGGTATCTGACCAGAAGAAAATGGAAGTGAGTATCTCTTTGATCTTGGAGTAAGGAAGAATTTCTTAAACATAACACACCAAAAATCACAAATCATTAAAAAAAAAAAAAAAGATTCACGATTTCAACCACATTAAATTTAAGAACCTTGGTTCATCACAGGTACTTTAAAGAAACTCAGAAGATAAGCCACAGGGTGGGAAAAGATATGTGTAGTGACAAAGGATTAGCTTCAAGAATATATCGAATCCTGAATGCCTGGTAGGGTGGAGGGAGTGGGAAATAGACAAATAGTTCAGAAGAAAAATGGGAAAAAATATGAATAGGCATCTGACAGAAGAGGCAACACATAGGGCCAGTCAATATAGGGAGGTGCTAACCTTGTCAGTATCCAGGAAATTGCAGAACAGGCAATGAGATCCATTTCCTTCAGTCCCTGTCCTCCAGTCTCTCTCCGGGGCCTGGAGATGCTGCTTGGATGGCTCTCAGTGGCCCTGGGCCTCTTCCTGGGAAGCCTGGCCTGTCAGGCTCTGCGGAGCCCTCTGCTTTGTCCTTCCCCCGATATCCTCCCACTAACAGCCTGAGTCTTCCCCTGCCCCTTCCCTTCCTGTCCTCACCAATGGCGAGTGTGGCAGATCCTCCAGTTTCCAGAGGCCTCCTCACTCCATCCTCATCCTTCCCTTGATGTTTCCCCAGGTCTCATCTGGCCAAGTGGGCTTTAGAGAGCATTTTCACCCTTTGGAGCCAGAGTCGCACTCTGTTGCCCAGGCTGGAGTGCAGTGGCACAATTTTGGCTCACCGCAGCCTCCACCTCCCAGGTTCCAGCAATTCTTCTGCCTCAGCCTCCGAGTAGCTGGGATTACAGGCATACGCCACCATGCCTGGGTAATTTTTGTATTTTTAGTAGAGACGGAGTTTTGCCATGTTGGCCAGGCTGGTCTTGGACTCCTGACCTCTGGGGATTCACCTACCTCAGCCTCCCAAAGTGCTAGGATTATAGGCGTGAGTCCCTGCACCCAGCCTAGAGAGCATATTTTCAATCAGAAAAGTAGTTCACTCCACCTCACAAGCCCAACACTGAGTTCCAGGAGGACATGCCGGACAACTAGCACCTTCTAGACCAAGTTCAGGTAGAAAGGGACTCCCTCGGCTGGCAACAAAGCTACCCGTCTCCCTAGCGCACAACCCTATCAGGCTATTGTCCAAGGCAGAAGCTGTGTGTAACAAGCAGCCCACGCAGCCTGCAGCCAGGCCTGCCGAGGCGCCTTTCCTAAGTGGCTCCCCATGTGGCCTGCTCACTCAGGATCTTGCTGGCACTCTTCCTTGGGAGCTTACCTTGTTCGGAAACCTTTCCTGGTTAGCCTTTAGGAGCCTCAACAGGCAGCTGAAAGCATGTCCTGAAATGCCTGAACTCATGCTCAGAATGAGAACTGGCTACAGCTTAGTATGCCATGAACGTTTGCATCACTCCTTGTCCAATAAATCTGCGGTCTCCAACCTTTTTGGCACCAGGGACCAGTTTCGTGGAAGACAATTTTTCCATGAACAAGGAGGATGGGGTGGTTTCGGGATGAAACTGTTCCACCTCAGATCATCAGGCATTAGATGCTTATAAGGAGTACACAATCTAGATCCCTCGCATGCACCATTCGCAATAGGGTTTGTGCTCCTATGAGAATCTAATGCTGCCATGATCTGACAGAGGTGGAGCTTGGGCAGCAACGCCCACCTCCTGCTGTGTGGCCCGGTTCCTAACAGGCCCCAGGGGTGAGGGACCCCTGCAATAAATAACACATGCTTAACAGTGGGGTTTGGGTGCTGCTTCCCAACTGGCCACTCAGGAAATGGTGAAACCTTAAGTCAGGTGGGACCAAGCAAGCCCCTGGGTCATGGTCTATTCTCCTTGCTGCTCTGCTCTCCTAAGTCTGGTTTGAGCTTCTCTCCCTACCTGGCATCCCACCCCATGTGTCTCCTAAGCCAGTCCAGCTTCCAAGGGTTGCCATTGTTTCTCATGGCCTTCATAAAAACAGCAGGCAGGGCACGTCTCTGGCAAGTGATGGCTTCCCGGCATAGTCCTTGTCATCTGTATATCAAGGAGATTTTACTTCTTTCTTTCTCAGTTCCTCTTTCTCTCTCTCTGTTTTTTTTTCTTTTTTTTTTCTCCTGTTTTTCTTTCACTCAACAAATCATGCTTCCATTATGCACAAAGAGTCTTGTAGACACTTGAGAACACACCAGTGAACAAAATAGTCTTAAATCCTTGCCCTCATGGAGATTCTATTCCAAATGGGGAGACAGGAAATAAACAAAATAAAATGTGAAACCTCTGACATGTTAAGAGCGATGCATAGTCCCGAGAATAATTTTATTTGCATGGCACCACAGCTGCAAAAAACAGTGCATTTCACTGACCCCTTATAGTAACAACCATGGATGGGGCAATCACTACAGGCCAGGCATTGCATTTACATCACTTCAGAACCCCCATGGGAGGTGCTATCTCATCCCAGTTTCCAGATGTGGACACTGGCACAGAGGGAGACTCAACGACTTCCCATGATCATCCATCTGCTAAAAAATGGAGTCGGGATTCAAACCTGAAGCTGTGGGACTCCAACATCTTTGTTCTTCGTTACTGTGCGATGTGCCTCACAGCTTCTGCCCCAGCTGCCTCCACACGCACTCAGCAGCCTCTGTACTGCATGCACCACAGTAACAGGCAGTGTGTGGCTGCTGAACATATGGGTGACGAAACGGGTTTTCTGGTGGGACTGAAGTGCCACTATCCCTCTTCCGTGCAGAAGGCCCTGCCTGTCCTGCATGCCACCATCTAACCTAGTCCTGCCAGCAGCTGCCTGGTGGTGACTGTGCAGCCCTGTTACAGCCCCTGCTGGGTGCGTGATTCACAGGGGTGCAGTGTTGCCCTGCCCAGGCTCAGGACCTGGCCTGCCCTAGCCTGAGACAGAGCACTGGGTCAGAGGTGCCTCCTGGGACTCCACTGCCCAGGGCCTCAATGGAGCAGGGCCTCAGGCGAGCCTCGGGGTGTGTCAAGACAGCTGGAACTGTTACTGGTGGAGGGTCTTGACTGCAAGTTAGTTGTCTAGGTTCGTGGTGTTTTGAACAAAGAATTGGATAAAACGCACAGCAAAGAAAGGAAAGAATGAAGCAACTAAAGCAGAGATTTATTGAAAATGAAAGTACACTCCACAGGGTGGGAGCAGGCCTGAGCAGCGGCTCAAGGGTGCTGGTTACAGGATCTTCTGGGGTCCAAATACCCCCTAGAGGTTTCCCGTAGGCCACTTGGTGTACACTTCATGCAAATGAAGTAGTGGCCTGCAATCAGTCTGATTGATTGCAGAAATCAACCAAATGGGAGAGGTGGGGGTATTTACAAAGGGAGTAGCCTCTGGTCCTTTTGTTACTTAGGTGTGGAAAGTTGGGGTTTCCCTTTTGATTCAGTTATAATTAGTCAGTGTGAATCAGCCTTAGGTTCCCTGCCTCCAGACCCTATTCTCCTGCCTCAGAACCTGCCTGGGCAAGACTAAAGGTGGTCTCACAGTCCAGAGAAGCCACAGTAGGGGCCAAGGGAAAAACTCTTTTGCCCTCTGTATGTTCATTAAAAAATCATCTCACAAAATGCAGATTAATAAAATAAAAGGCAGACAAATTTGTTAATGTGCACATGGGGGAGAACCACAGAGTGATTACCTCCACCGTCCTGGGGTTCAGAAGTATATATACCACCCTGAGGTTAAAGAAAGAATGGTGGCTTGGATCGGGGCAAAATAGGTTATGGGAGGAGAGGATGAGGAGGCCTGGTGGGCCAAGATGATCTTGTTACGTAGACGAAACCTCACAGGGAGCAGCCCTGAGAGAATTGATGGGAAATGTTACTTTCAGACCTTTAAAGGTGTCCCATTTTCAGTTAATTTTTCCTAGATTGGACAAAGGAGGACCTCTCAGAAAACCTGGGTGCATCAATGCAGATTCTGCAGATGCAAATCTTCCCCAGAAAGACAGCTTTGCAGGGCTCCTTGTGTTTGCAGGCCCTCTGAAGAACCATCTCAAATTATGTCAAAGAAGTGTATTTGGGGACGAAATATGTTGATTTCTTTCACCACCCCCCACCCCTGCATCGCTTATGTACTGTTTTCCCAAAGTAGGGTCTACAGCATGGAGTGGTGTGAGGGCAGGGGGTGATCTCCAGGTATCCATGTCTCTTCCCTGCACATAGTGACAGGAAGTCTAACCCAGGAACCAAAACTCAGTATATGAGGCCAGACAATGGTGCTTGTTCCTCGCTGGCTTGTTGTGAGATGACAAGAAGTGAACTCTGGGGTCATGAGTTACTGTGCTTCAAAAAATAAACTGTGTGACTTTGGGCAATTGCCCAGCCTCTCTGGGACTCAATGCCATTGTCTGTAACACGGGCTAAGAACTCCTTTCCTGCCTGCCTCCTAGATTTGTGGTGAGGATCACAGGAAATAATGTATGTAAGTTGCCCTGCAAACCATAAAATGCCCTAGTGACATGCACCCACGCACCTCCATCATTCCTGAAACTTGGAAATCTCACCAGAACGCGTCACTGTGAGGCTTGTTTAGAATTAAGTCAAGCAGGGGTCAAATTTGACAATCACCAGAGCACACTATGTGTATTTAAAATCCTCCACTCTTTCAGTAATTGGGGGCAAAAAAAGAAAAAAAGAATCCTCCACTCTGTCCCAGAAACATTATTCTGTAAAGTTAATGAGTTCCATGAAGGGTCTTTGTGGTGACTCATCATCACTTCTTCCATTCCCGCCAGCAGGTGAGACCTGGGGAGAGCATCAGGGAGCAGGTGTCTTAAGGATCTGAGGTGCAAGGCAGGGGCTCCTGCCTTGCTGGGTTTAAACAGGGCCCTGCTGACACCTTGCCACCGCCGGTTGGGAAACAGCTGCAGCATAAGGCCTCTCAGACTAGTGTGGAGCCCAGCAGATGTGCCATTTGCCTCCACAGCAACAGATGTGACCCTAAAACCAATGAAAGGCTTAAAGGCTCCACTGGCTTCTGAGCCTGTGTCTAGAGGGAGTGGGCAAGGATTCCAGTTGCATGGAGAAGTGAACGCTATTACTGGACCCCTCTGCTGACCATATGCTTACTTCCTTTATCCTCCCATCAGCTCTGTGAAGCATCCACCGCTTTAGTGCAGAGGAAGCCAACCCTTAGAGAGGTCAAGGCCTTTGTCTCAGCCTCCCAGCCAGCAGGCAGCAGGGCTCCAAATCGGAACCCAGATTTATTGAACCCCAAATCATAGGCTGTGACAGGGCTCATTATTAACCAGGCCATAAATACTCCCTGAGTCCCTGTCCCGTCCCTGGAACTGTTGGGGATATGAAAGGCACAGGAGGCAGGGGCCCGACCTCACGGGGTTGGAGCAGACCTAAAGTGGGATGAGAGCAGAGGAACCCTGCAGCTCGGGCTCTCCACTCTTCCATTGTGCTCTGTCCAGCAGGGCATCTGGAGGGAGCCATGAGAATGTGATGACCTGGTGGCTGCTCAGGATGGGAGGGACTGCTGTCAGCTAGGACTGGCGGGACTGTGTGAGTCATCCTAGTGGGTGAGAGGGTCCTCCTGGACTCTGGGAGCTGTGAGTCCATGATTCCTGGGCACGTGAGGAAGCTGGTTAGGAGTCCAGCCAGAACTTAAACTCCCAATCCCGCACTCTTTATACTCCCACCACATCTGAGCTGAGACTTGAAGGGGTGGGGCACGGGTGATTCTGGCCTCAGGGACCAGAGCCTGGGGGCTCCACCTTTTCCTCTGGTTGTGCACTGACCTGCCCTTGCCAAGCCCACTGGACCAGGCGAACAGCTGTTTCCATTTTCCCTGCAGCCTCTGTTCTGGGAACCAGGCCAGCATTCATAGCCTTTCCCCTCCTTTTCTTTTTGTAATAGAAACTGCTCAGGGCTGGCAGGAGCCAGCAGTGTGCTCCACGGCTCACCGTTTGGCTGGACTGGAGGTGAAGCTTCTTGGTGGCCCCTTCCCAGCCTTCTGTGGCAGCTGGAATCCACTCTCCGGAGGCCAGCTCTCCTCCCGGGGTTCCCTCTCTGCAGTCTCAACCCCCAGTGCCCTTTGTCCCCTAAAGCGGCAGTTTGTTGTCAGTCCAACACCTCCAGGGGATGGGGGGGGTGCCTGAAGGAGTGTCCCAGGAGAGGGTCCCACCAGCCACGGTGCCCTGAACCCCCTTAAAATGGGTGTGGTGTGACAGTAACTTAGAGACCACTTAGATGATCTCAGGCATTCTGAGAAATGTCTAAAGGCTGATCTGAAGCCAGAGGAGGAAAGTTCATTCACCTTCGTCCAGCCCCTCCCTGACTCCAGGACTCCAGCGTTTGCTGTTTCTATTTGCAGTCCAGCGTCCCGAATGAGCGGGGCTCCTTTTGGGAAGGATGTGCAGCAGGTGTGCTCACTTCACCAGGGAGCGTCTCCCCACCTAGGAGTGCCCGTGCTGACTGCGAATTGTTCCACACAGCACGCAGAGCATTCCTTTAGCAGCCTCTTGTTTTCTTAAGTGACTCTCTACAACTTTTCCTTGGAGGTGTTTATCTACAGAAGCTCTTCTTCTAGGCAAACTGGAGGGGAGATTGATTCACCATCCTCAGAAATTAGGAAGCATGAAATATGCTAGCTCTGCTACCGGGGAACAAAGAGCAGAGGCGTGGTGTGCAGCTGCCAGTGCAGGGCCCAGGACAGGGTACGGGGGCTAATCACAGCCCTCGGGGTGGGTGGGAAGTGCCCTAGCGCCAAGCTGGGACTGTGCTTCTCAGCACCTTCCACGCCTTTATGTAGCTCCCTTTTGGTCTCCAGGTTTCTGGAAGTCACCACTGCACCCTGGGTCACCTTAAGCTTTTTCACAGTGGACCACATGTGGCTCTGGGTTACATTACTTTAACCTCAAGAGCTTGTCTATTTTCTATATCATGAAGTCATAAAAGGATAGTGGAATCTCACAGTCATTTGAGAGACAATATGTTTTTTAGACCATATGAATGTTTTGTACCATAGACACAGTGTGAGCCAGGCTAGGAGGTCTGGTCAGAGACACTTATTTTATTTTTTTGTAGGAATGGGAGTCTCACTATGTTGCCCAGGCAAGTCTGGAACTTCTGGCCTCAAGCAATCCTCCTACTTTGGCCTCCCAAAGTTTTAGGATTACAGGTGTGAGCCACTGTGCCTGGCCAGACACACTTAGTTTAAGGAGCAATGTGCTGTAGGCAAGAAAGCCAAATATATGTCAGATCAAATCCTGGCTCTGCTGTGTGATTTGGGGCAAATTAATGAACCTCTCTGCACTTCTGTTTCCTCATCTGTCAAAGGGAAATAATAAAACCTATCTCACTGTGCTGTAAAGATTAAATAACGAAATGGATGCAAACTACCTCACATAGTACCTGGCACATAGCAAGTTCTTAACCAAAGAGAATTCTCTTTCTCTTCTAAAAGCCTGAGGAGTCTAGGATTAGGAATTTCTGAATATTTTCTAGTAGGGTTGCTGGGGAAGGATCAGAAATATTTGGGAAAAAAGTTAGAAGGGAAATGGCACCTCTGAGGATGTCATAGCCATCAGCAATCAAGGATGTGAGAAGTTATTTAACAGAAATTAGGAGATTACCTCTTTCATTCAAACCCTAGTAAAGGATGCTTTACAGTATGACTACGATTACAGAGAAATGAGAATATTTTCCATTTGTGATATAGAAAAACTATTACCTTAACTGGGGGCCACATGCTGCAGGGAGCTCAATACCATTCTCAAGTACATGAGGCCCAACCTATATCCTGGTTCTGTCTGTTTCCCCAGCCCTGGTCCTTTGCAAGAGGTAAAAGTCTTTATAAGCACATGAGAATAACTGCTCAAAATCACTCACAGGTTTTCCCCAAATTCTCCTGATCTCTAATAAAAATAAATAATTCAGGGCATATGAGATTACCCTTGGTCACTGGTGATTCAGAGCTTCTGCCCATTACTCCTTGGAGCTGCTGATCCTCAAAGGTACCCCAGGCAGAGGCCAGTAGCGAGTTCAAGGCCTTGCCAAGAAGGTTTTCCTTTACTACCACGCATCCACACACGCAAAACACAGGCCTTCCTGGAATTGAGAAAAGAGAGTAGATGCAAAAAGGACTTGGACAAGAAAGTTTATTGCAGCTTTATTCCAAACAACCCAGGTGCCCATCAAGAGGAGAATGGTATAAAAACAGCAAATTTTTGAAATGTGAACCTCACAGTCATGATGTTGAAAGAAATAAGACACATATAAAAAAGTACATATTGTGTAATTCTATTTACAATGAAGTTAAAGAATCAGCAATGTTAATCCTAGACAATGGAAGTCAGATAGCGGTTACCTTTGGGTGAGCACGGTTACCTTGGACTTGGAAGAGGCACAGATAGCTTTCTGGGGCTATGGAAATGTTGCGAATCCTGGTTTGGGTGGTTACATGGGTGTATGCATAGATAAACATTCACAGTGACGTGCACTCAAGAATTGTGCATTTTATGGAATATAAATTAAAAATGTAAAAATATTGAGACACAGAAATTGGAGAAGTGTAAAAAGGTCAGGTTGAATGAGGGCTGTCTAACCTGGAGCTGGCATCAGAAACAACTACCAGAAATCCCTGTAACCTGCTTCTCCTTTAGGGTCTGTGAGCCACAGGACTAAGACATTCCCACATTCTGACCCTGGCACCAGCAACAGACTACTTGCCATCGGATTGATGTCAAGCAATGATCACAGGATAACAGCCCTTCTCATGGTTCAGCAGATAATAGTAAGTCAAACTTTTGCCCCAGTTGAACATCCTAACTCTAAGTATACCCCCCATTTCCTCTGAACCCCCTGAACCATTTGCCAGTCACCCAAATCACCATCTGTGACCCCTACTCCCCTGCATTCCATATCCAATCAATCACCAAGCCCTATCGATTCTCCTTCCTTGATAGCTTTAACACTCCTCCACTCCTCTCCAGCCCAGCGTCTTAAATCAACACTAACATCCTCCTCCTAGATGATGCACCCACTTTCCACCTGCTCTCCCAGACTCCTGTGGTCTTGCCCTCCCTTCAATGAACTTCCCAACTGCTGAAGGGATCATGGCCCTAAAATGCAAATCATAGAATACTTAAAAGGATCTGTAAACCTCCCGGGATTCACCCAAGCTCCTGGCATGGCTTACAGGCCCTAACCCATGATGCAAACCAGGCTTGTCTGTCCTGACAGCCTCATCTCTCCATGTGGGGCACTGTCCTAAGTGGTAGAATTAATTACAACAGTGAATGAAACAAAGTTCCTTCGCTGATGGGATTTGCCATTTTGTAGGGAAGTACAGACAACAAACAAACAAATATATGAGATGATGTGGTATACATGTGAAAGACAGAAGAGCAAGATAGGAGACAGGGAGTGATGTGGGATTCTGTGTCAGCTGGGATGGTTAGGGAAGGCCATTCTAATGAGATCACATTTGGGCAGAAGCCTGAAGGAAGAGGCTGCTTGCCACCCCACACAGCAAGGGTGTGCCACAGTCATCTGCTGTCCCGGCAGTTCTGAGAGCAGGGTGGGCTCCCCCAGGCCTCTGGGCCTGTGCACACACACTTTCTCTCCCTGCAGCACTCCATACCATCAAGAACTGAGATCTTACCTTATGTGCAGGCTAATAAGCACACATGCCACAATTTCACGGATGTTGGTAGAAGACATGAGGCTCCTGGGTCAGAGAAGAATGACAGTTTCTTCACTTCCAGTAATAGTAATAGCCAGAGTGTCAGCATTTTTGCACTGGTTTTCTGACCCCAGGTGACCCAACACCACCATTCAGTGAGAGAGATGAAATCTAAATAAGAGAGTAAACCATTGTGGAAGGCATTGAAACCGTAAAAATTAAGATGAGAATAGTTGAGAAAAAGACACTTGGAATTGACTGCAACATTTACAGAGTTTTGGTGTCAGCAGAGGCCTTAGTATTATGTGATGGAAGGCTGCCACTGTATGGTTCCCACCCTTGAGACTCTGCTCAGGACCAGCTAGGGAGATGGATGTGTCAGCAGATAAATTGCAAGGCTGTGCTCTAAAGCTCTAGTGGTGATATGCACAAAGGACTATGAAAGCCCACAGGATGGGTAGGAGGAGGCCATTCAGGCTAAATCTTGACAGATGGGCAGGAATTCATCAGAAAGACTTAAATATTGGTCTTGAAAATAGCACTGCATACAAGAAAAAAACACTTGCATTTGTGAGGCAAGAGTCCCTGAAGTTTCACATTTACACAAAATGACGTGTGTCTTTTGGTGGGGGAAGAGGATGTGAAATTCCCTGCAGATAAGCCCAGGCTAGCTGACCAGATGAGGTGAGATTTCTTTCAGGTACTGCCTAAGCAATGAATGGACAAAGAGGGCTGCGGGGCTGGGCTGCTGGGCTGCTGGGTGCTGAGGGAGCAGGGGGAATGTTCTCTGGGGTGTGGCTGGTGAGTGGTGTGCTCACCATCCCGGAACAAATCAACTAAGGGGCAAATCTGCAGCACCTTTGCCACAGCCAGAATCCACAGTGAGCACATGCCCTGAATTCCACCTGGCCGGTGCATCATGCCCAGTTGGCAGGATTTCAGAACCAATGCTGCCAACGCCAGACTCTCCACATGCAGAGCAATTTATGAAACCCTGGGGCCAGCAATGGCCACCTTTGCATCCTGGAGTTAGGACGACCCTGACACATCCCAGCCTCAGCATACACCACCGCACTGCCCTAAGGCTGGGCTCTATCTTTTGAGAGCTACTGAGCTCTGCAGAGATGTAGGTGAAGGCAGCCACAGACATATCAATCTGGCAAGGGTTTAGAGTCACTCCTCTAACTGTCTATCTGGCAGGTGAAGAAACAGAGGCCAGGGCAGGCAAGCCCTGACCAGGGCAGTGTACCTGCTTGGTAGATGAGTTCTCTCCTTCCCCCAGTCCAGTGCCTACTGTCTCTCTTTAGCTGTGCCTAGCTGCGTCGGTGTCTTTTCTCTGGTCTCCCCTAACCATTCCTGCTGAGCCCTATTTGAGCTCCAACTGCTCCCTGGAAACCATGCATTGACCTTTTACCTCCTTGCTACACTGTGAGTTCCTGAGAGGGGCCTGCATCTCTCTCGTCTGGCAGTTGGCCAGAGCCCCATGAGCGCACTCAAATTGAATGAGTGATTAAATGGGTGACCGCAACAAACCTGGGCAGAAATGGGTAGTGCTCTTTTGGGTCATGGCTTCTTAAACACAAACAAGGTGGGCTTCAATGGGCCTTATTTCAGAAAAAAATATTCGTCTTATTATAAAAAGTAATGTTTGGCCAGGCGCAGTGGCTCATACCTATAGTCTCAGCACTTTGGGAGGCTGCTTGGGCCCAGGAGTTTGAGACCAGCCTGGGCAACATAGTGAGACCCTGTCTCTTAAAAAAAAAAAAAAAAAAAGCTCTGGTGGTGCATGCCTTTGGTCCCAGCTACTTGGGAGGCTAAAGCAGGAGGATCACTGGAGCCCAGGAGTTGGAGGCTGTAGTGAACCATGACTGTGCCACTGCACTCCAGCCTGGGCGACAGAGAAGACCCTGTCTCAAAAAACAAGTAAATAAAGTAAAATAAAAACTAATATTTGACTTGAACTTACAAGTTAAAGAACTGAACTTTTCCTTTCCGAATCTTTGAGTAGAAGTGAGTCAATTGTGCTATTTTGATTCCGTGGCTCCTATCACCCATCTTACTCCACCTCCCGGCGACACAGTCCTGTCCTTGTGCCCCAGCTTGAGAAGTGGGACTGGGGGAAGCTGGGCCAACTAGGTGGCTTATTCACTGTCTGCTGGGGCAGGACGCAGGGCAGGGGCAGGAGGGAGGCAACCCCAGCCTGTGCCCAGCTTCCCCGAGGCGTTTGCCTTGTGCGGCTGCCGAAGGAGTGACTCCTGAGGAAACCAGCTTTTCCAGGGAGGCAAGGGACAGGAGAAGAGGGTGGAGAAGGAAGTGCTCACACCACTTGCCTTCTGCCAATACTGTCCCTTTCTCACACCTTAACCTTCCACTCTGAGCTTTGATACTTTCAGTACTAGTGTGGTAAGTTCTACAGGAAACAGGAAATGTGGTTTAACAGACATCCCTTTAAGCTTTAAGCATATCCCAGGCCCGATTCTAGCTAGAATGAAGTTTTGCATAATGAATACATACCAGATTCCCCTGAAGGGCTCTTGCCCCAGAGACTCTCAGTGGCCCACATTCACAGGTACTTGGAGGTATGCATATATGCTTCTCACCTCTTAGGAAATGGCCTTTGCAGGCATGAAAAAACAAATACCTCAAGTTCCCTTCCTGAGCCTCTTAGGCAACATGAAAAAACTACATACCAGTCCCAAGAATGGACGCTGGTTTGGAGTTTCACCTCACAAAAGGCTGGCCCCACCATGCCCACCCAAACGGCAGACTTATGAAGGTTCTGTTTGACAAGAGCAAAGGATCCACTTTGAGCAGCTCTGGGCCTATGGAAGGCAAGGTGTTCATGTTTAAGCACAAAGGTAAACAGAGCATAGCAGTAGGTTACAGGGATCATTTATCTTCCCGCTGATGACAGACATGAGCTCTGGCCCAGGGCCCAAACTTCTTATCCTTGAAAAACACATTTTACAGATTGCCGGCAGAGACAGCCAACCCAGATTAAGCTGCCAGACCTAACTATTTTAGATCTTACTCCTACTCCTCTGGAAAAAAAAATATATAAGATAACGATTTTTGTCCCTGAAAAACAACGAGAGGAACTAAAGGAAAGCCTGGGACTCTATTCTTAGGGGTCTGCTGCCCTCCAGAAAGCCTAGCGTACAACTTCAGGCAGGCCCATAACAAGCCAAGTGTTTGCATTTTGGAAGAATCCTAATAGAATTCCTTCAAGTGGCAGATTCCTGAGGACATTTCAGGATTTATTTACAGATCGTTAACTTACTTGTCATGGAAACTGAAGGGCAGGGAAATTTTGAGCTGACATTTTGGAGTGCCACCCTCAAAGGGTGATCAACCAGAAATAAAGATAAAGTGCCTTTGAAATGATAAATATGAAGTAGTGGGGACAAGGATTTGTTTCACAGGCACCGCTTCAGAAAAACATCTCTAATGTAAAGTGAAGCCCAGAAGTATATTTTACCTGCTCTTCACTGACTATGTAATTAATATTTCGGTGACTGACGATTCTCAGTTATCACCATAAAATTTTTTCTAGAAATCACCACATAAATTGGAGCATCATAAAACAGGTTTCTGTAAACTGGATTATATATGTTTTTTATCATAAGAATGAGGTTATAGACGGATGCGTTGGCTCACGCCTGTAATCCTAGCACTTCGGGAAGCCAAGGTGGGTGGATCACCTGACGTCAGGAGTTCGAGACCAGCCTGGCTAACATGGTGAAACCCTGTCTCTACTGAAAATACAAAAATTAGCCAGGCATGGTGGCATGCGCCTGTAATCCCAGCTACTCAGGAGGCTGAGGCAGGAGAATCACTTGAACCCAGGAGGTGGAGGTTGCAGGGAGCTGAGATCGCGCCACTGCACTCCAGCCAGGGCAACAAAAGTGAAACTTCCTCTCAAAACAAACAAACAAACAAACAAACAAACAAACAAAAATGAGGTTATAAATTTGGACTTACATTCTGGATTAGGGACTTGACATCAAGCACATCAGATATGATTTGATAATTTCTGTCAGGAATGCAATAATAAAATAGCTCTAAACTCCGTGGTCATTATAAATAGGAAACTCATGCTCCAAGCACTATAAAATGGGCATTGGCGCACTGTCTGCGTCCCACTGGTTTCCTGTTACCCTACCTGCTGCCTCTTGCTTGACCTTGGGCTGTTGATGGAAACTGAAGACTAAACTTATAAGACCCACCAAGCTTATCTTGCCTTGCTTGCTTTGAGCTGCTTGCTTCTAGCTGATTTTAAAATCCATATAGCTAAATAATCTATACCTGCCAGTAGCCTCCTTATAGATAACATCTCTAAGGCATTGCTCACCATGATAACAGTTGTTTTTCAGGAAGTTGGGGTCAGCCCTTGTCCACTTCAAACCAGCTGAGACCACCAATGCTTCAATTGGACGTGTGTGAATGTCCAATTGATGTGGACAGGAGACAGGGAAATATTGGGTAGAAGAGGGTGGTTCCCTGGCAAAGACCCCACCCTAAAGCCTGGAAACCGGCACCCTGGAATGAGAACAAGCATTCCTGTTTTCATGCCCAAATGTTGCCTTTTGGTCTGGCATGCCTCCTATCCTGTACTCACATAAATCCTAAGCCCCAGGCTCCACAAGCAGATGCACAGACAAACAGAAGAGCAGAAGAGCTGCAGAACGGTGTGGCAGAAAAGGAGAGAAGAGAAGGAGCATCTGAATGTCAAGAGGAGTTTGGCTGGGGCAGTCAGGGAGGAGAGATAGGCCATTAGACAGCCAAACTCCAGGGGAAGATAATCTTCCCACTCCACCCCCTTTCCAGCTCCCCATTCATCCTGTTGACAGCCACCTCCACCACTCAATAAAACCCCCGCATTCACCATCCTTCAAGTCTGTGTGTGATCTGATTCTTCCTGGACACTGGACAAGAATCCTGGTATCAAGAGGGCACTGAGCTGTTTAACACTTAAGCCATCCGCGGATGGCAGAGCTAAAAGAGGACTGTAGCTCAGCCACTGGGGCTTCAGGAGTTGCAGGCTCCTACCCCTAGACACCACTGGTGGGCTGGTGTCCAAAAGCGCTCACCCTGATTCCTGCACCTGCCTGTGTGCTCCCCCTCCGGTAAAGGGTTTGAGCACACACGGTGGCTGAACAGACGAGCCACACCCTTGTTGCATGTCCTGCAAGGAGGTTCAGGGAACTCTCCCATTTCACAATGGGTGACCTTTTGATGTTGGAGGGCCAAAAACTGCACCCTCAGATCACGCTAATGATGTCGTTTTGTTAACGTGCATCCTGTGAAGAGCCATGAAGCTTGACTACACTTGTGCAGATCACTCATTGCCTTGTTTTCCCTTATTCCAGTAACCTTTCCCCATGCCAGTAACCTTTCCCCATGCCTCAGACCGCCTTGCTACTCTATCCCATAAATATCCATAAAGCCTCTTCTTCTTCGAGGAGGCGGACCTGAGAGGCATTCTCTAGCTGCTCACTTAGCTGCCTCAAGAATAAATCTTTTCTCCACTGCCAAATTCATCATCTCAGTGATTGGTTTACTGTGTAATGGGCAGAATGAGCCTGGCCACTATCATGCTCACATCTATTTTGTCAATACATTAACTCTGAGGTAGGGAAGGCATAGCTTAGTCCCTGAGTTCCACAGATGGGGAAACTGAAGTTCAGGAATACACAGCTGTTTGGAAGCACAGCAGAGACTTAGCAAACGGGTTTTCTTTCAGTGCTTAAGTCCAGTCACTTTCCAATCTCTGAAGCCCTGCTCATGACACAGTGAACATTGTGCATTTGCTTGTCTCGCATCTAAGGGAACACTGATTTACTTATTTATTTCGAGACAGGATCTCAGTCTGTCACCCAGGCTGGAGTGTAGTGGCACAATCATGGCTTGCTGCAGCGTCAACCTCCTGGACTCAAGTGATCCTCCTGCCTCAGTCTCCCAAGTAGCTGGTACTACAGGTGCATGCCACTATACCTGGCTATTGTTTTTTTTTTTTTTAGACAGAGTCTCACTGTTTTGCTCAGGCTGGAGTACAGTGGCACCATGTCGGCTCACTGCAACCTCTCTCTCCTGGGTTCAAGCAATTCTCCTGCCTCAGCCTCCTGAGTAGCTGGGATTACAGGCGCCCACTGCCACACCTGGCTAATTTTTATATCTTTAGTAGAGATGGGGTTTCACCATGTTGGCCAGGCTGGACTTGAACTCCTGACCTCAGGTGATCCCCCAGCCTCAGCCTCCCAAAGTGCTGGGATTACAGGCGTTAGCTACCACGCCCAGCCTACCTGCCTAATTTTTTGTTTTTTTTTTTGTAGAGACAGTGTCTTACTTTGTTGCCCAGGCTGGTCTTGAACTCCTGGGCTCAAGTAATGTCCACTCCTTGGCCTCCAGAAGTGCTGGGATTATAGGCATGAGCCACAGTGCCTGGCCTGGGATGCTACTCTAAATGCACATTCGTTCTAGCCTCCTAAACTACTATTTTTTTTGCTGCTATTTCTAAATCAAAATGCTTTTCTACATTGCTATGTGGAAACTATGGGTTGTATAAAGTTGTAAAGAATATTTTAATAATAAATTACACCCAAGAAAAGTATAAAACACATTACAATATAAATGTGACCTGGCACTTAGAATAAATGTTTACTTTGCAATACTCTCATTTGTTTTTTTCCTAGAATTTAAATGAGACTTTTTTGGAACCAGATTTTTAAACTAAACAAATGAACAACTGTCCCTAAGAAACCTTAGCTGACACCTTTTTTGTTTCTATCTTAAAGTTACCAGCCAAGGTTTTCAAAATCTTTCCCCTGACCTCAGAACTGCTGGAAGTGGTGCAGTGCTGACTGACAGTTTGTTGACAAGACAGGCAACACTTCACACTTCACTGGAAAGCATAAAAGCGTGCTCCAGGTCATTAACTGAGACTTTTAAGAGGAACTGCTTGCTGCATTTTGATAGGGGATTCAGGAACATTTCTTTGCAATTCTTACAATTTTGTTGTTTTTTCACAAAATGAAATTCAAATGCACAGAATGCAATTAATAAAAATTCTTGATTCATGGCACACTATCATCACTGGCCTGTGAATGGCCTTATTTTACTTTTCATCACATTTAATAATGAACACCTGGTAAAACCAAGGCCCGACCAAGAACTAGAATATCACCACCATTTTACCTTGACCTAAGGGAAAGGGAAGGGCACCCACTCTATCTCTGCCCTCTGCCTCTCTCACATAGGTTACTCTTCTTCTAAATCTGGTGTTTGTCATTCCTTTGCTTTTTAAAGATGAGTTTTACCAAATATGCTAGAACATCTAAATCATATGTAATCAGGTCTTCTCAGGTGATAATAGTAGTATCACCCTGTATATAGTCTTCTCTAGCCTGTTCTTTTCACTCAACAGTGTTTCTGAGACATTCACGTGGTTGGTAAAGCTGTAGTTCATTAATTTTCACCTCTGTATTATAGTCCCTTGTGCAACTCTACAAAAATTTATATTTTTTCTGCCCATAGATATCTGAGTTGTTTCTATTTCTTTTTGTAAGACAAACTTTTTTGCTTAGAACAATCTTCTATTTCATATTAGATAGGTGCTAATGTTTCTCTTGGGTATATAGCTAGATGAGGAGTTACTGGGTCTTCAGACATGAACAACCTGATAAGGTAATGACAAATTATTTTCCAAAGTGGTTATATTAATTTACATTTCTACTAGGAACGTGATCACATTGATTCACATTCTCTTCAAACTCAATATTGTCACATACAATATTTATCAATAGGTGTGAAATGGTATCTCTGTGGTTTTGACTTCCATTTTCCTGATAATGAGGTTCAACAGTGCTTCATGATTTTTAGCTGTATGTATTTTTTCTTCTGTGAAATGTCTGTTTGAATCTTCTGCAGTTTCGTTAGCTTTTCCCCCTTTTTGTTTGCGGGAACCCTTATCTATTCTGCATACTAATCTTTTGTGCTATAATAACTTCAGTTGGAATTTTTCTTCTATTTCTTTAAAATATTTTTTGATGATGTTTCGATGACTAATTTTAACATATCTGAATTTGTGAATATTGTTTCTTATGGTGAGCATATTTTTGTGTGTTATTTAGGAAATCCCTCCCTGTTCTAAGATCAGAACAATATTAACTTATTTTTCTTTAAAAGTGAAAGTGTGCTTTTAACACGTAAGCTCTTAATCCTTCTAGGTTTGATTTTCGTATATGGTGTGAAGTAAGATCTGATTTCATTTTTCCACATGGATAACCAATTTTTCAGCTCCATTTATTATTCAATCTTGCCTTTCTCCAGTTCTGTACTTCCAGCCTGTCTTAAAAATTCGAGTATTCATGGGTCTGATTCCTGGCCCTCTATTTATCAGTCAGTTCATTTATTCCTGCACCAAGACCACACTATCTTAATTAGTATAATTTTATAAAAATATCATAATATCTTCTAGAATAATTCTCCCCTTTTAATTTTTCTTCAGAAATACCTTGGCTATCTTTGATATCTCTTCCTCAATATATACTAGAATCAACTTCTCATTTTCTATGAAAAATTTTTTGGGGATTTTGACTGTAATTCATTACATCTGTAGATCGACTTGGAGAAAATTCATGTGTTTATCATAAAAACTTCTGATTCATAAAAATGGGATCTTTGTCCATTTAGGTGTTCTTTAATGCTTTTTGCTAAAATTTTTTAATTTTTTTGTATAGATTTTACACATCTTTGTTAGTTTTTTTCCCTAGAACTTACATAGTTTGGTGATATTCTCTGTCAATAATATTGATATTGATATTTATTTTTATTTATTTTGAGACGGAATTTCGATGTTTTTGCCCAGGCTGGAGTGCAATGGCATGATCTCAGCTCACTGCAACCTCCACCTCCAGGGTTCAAGCTATTCTCCTGCCTAAGCCTGCCACGTAGCTGGGATTACAGGCGCCTGCCACTATGCCCGGCTAATTTTTTTTTTGTTTTTGTCTTTTTAGTAGAGATGGGGTTTCACCATGTTGGCCAGGATCGTCTTGATATCTTGACCTCGTGATCCACCCGCCTCAGTCTCCCAAAGTGCTGGGATTAGAGGCATGAGCCACCATGCCTGGCGATATTTATTTTTAAAAATAAATTATGTTTTTAGATTGTGTCTGGTATAGAGAAATGAAACTGAATTTTTATATTGATCTTATCAAAATCATCTATTATGTCTAAGAATTTATTTTTAGATTCCTTGGGGATTTCTATTTATAACTAAGCTTTGATTTTTTTATCTTGTCCCAATTCCTATCTAAGGGGTCTGTGGAGTCATGTCTTACAAACTGTAAATTCTCATCAGAAGGGTTTTATTTAACCCTGTATATCATGACTTACTTTCCAATCTGACTCTGGCATAACACGGAAGAAAATCAAAATATTTGACCTCAAAACATGTTTCTCTGCCATATCTTGAAATGGCCCTGCAAAGCCGTCCCTTGTGGGAAAAAATCCACATTCTATAGAGAATCCCTTTCCCCTCCTTTTTTTCCCTTCCTTCCTTTCCAGATCCAGGAGATAATCAATTAAGAGCCAGGCACCCTTTTAGGTCCTATAAGAAACATTTTACAACCTGCTGTCTCTGAAGTCTGCTATCTAGAGCTTACTCTGCACAATAAAATTTGGTCTCCATAATCCTTTATATTAACCTGAAAATTTCCTTTCTGTTGATCCCAGGTCTTCAGATAAACTCAACCAACTGTCAACTAGTAAATGTTTAAATTTACCTATTGCCTGGAAGCCCCCACTGCTTCGAGTTGTCCCGCCTTTCTGAACCAAACCAATGTATTTCTTAAATGTATTCGATTGATGTCTCATGCCTCCCTAAAACATATAAAACCAAGCTGTACCCCGACTACCTTGGGCACATGTTCTCAGGACCTCCTGAGGGCTGTGTCACAGTCCATGGTCATTCATATTTGGCTCAGAATAAATCTCTTTAAATATTTTACAGAGTTTGACTCTTTTAGTCAACTCTACTGTAGGCAATCATATCATCCACAAAAAAAATGATAGTTTTATTTCATTTATTTCAATTCTTATGTGTTTTCCTTATTGTGCTGCACAAGATCTCCCTAAAATGCTGACTTGAAATAATGAGGGCAGGCCTCTTTACTTTGGTCCTGATTTTCAAAGAAAAACTTTCAATGTTTTGCTACTAAGTATGATTTTTGTTATAGGTGTTTTATTTAAGATTGGATCTAAAGAAGACTCAAAGTCCCACACAACATTGCTTTAATTCCATTGGCCAGAACTTAGCCACAAAGCTATACAAAGCTGCAAAGGAGGCTGGGAAATGTGGTGCTTTAGCTGGGTGGGCAAATGGAGTTCTGTTAATTTGATATAGAAGGAAAGAATGGCTATTTACTTGGTAATGAGTAGGCAGACTCGTCCATATCTTTTGGATGTTGCCTAGAAACCAAGGTGGGCATTTAGGCTAGTGTCATATGGATATCTTGCAAGATATAAAAATGTCTTAGGCCTTTTCATGTAATTATAAAAACAAACAATAACATTACAAAAAAAAGTTGCAAAGGAACTTTCTTAGCCCGCCGGTCCACCCTATCTACTTCCTGCTCTCAGAACTCCTTTTTTTTTTGCCAAAACTAAGACTCCCTGCTTGTCAGGAAGAGAAGATAGAAACCACATCATGAAGACTTTCATGGTAAAATCAAAAATTGAAGTTTTAACCAGTTTTAATTACCAGTGCTGTTTGTTACCTCACCACCCCTACTTCCTGAAGGCATGAGGGAGGCATGAGACATCAATCAAATACATTTGAAGGCATTTCCCCACCCTAGGAAGCTAATGCACCATACATTGTAGGGTTGTTTCCAGACAAATGTAGAGGGAATCAAATAAATGAATGCCCAGGGAGCGTATTTTCAAAATATACTTCTGCAGTTCTCCTCCCTTGCTATATATTTTCCCCCACACTCACTGCAGTCTGGCCACACTGGCCCCTTTGCTGTTCCTCATTGTGATTTTAAAGTGTGGTAACTTAGTTAAGCTATAACTACATTTCCCAAAATTCCCATCTCCCGCCGCTGGCAGTGGGCTCCAGAGTACAGACTTGGTAAGTAGCAGAGGGGAGGCAGCCAGTAGGCTGTGAAGGTCAGCGAGGGGTGCCAGGTGTGGCTGCTGCTCCTCCAGCTGCTGTCAGATTGCCTTTGTCCTCTCTGAGTCCTGAGCCAGAAACAGATAGCTCTGCAGTGAAGGGCACAGGCTGCTTCTGTGGCTCACCTGTGTGGTTGAGGTAGAAAATGCTGGGTTCCAGTTTGTCTTTTTGAGTTCCCATTTGTTCTCGTGGGTTCCAACTTGCCCTCACAGATTCTAGTTTGTTCTCTCATTTCATGTTCAGCTTTGCTTCCTGACTCCTGGCCTTGCTGGTCTACTGTGACTTCAGATCCATCTCCAAATGCAGTGGCAACCATCTTCCATGGGCATCCTCTCCAGTTCCTGCAACTGTGAGGCCTAATCCATGTAACCCCTTCACGACGTCATACAATAGCTTCATAGTAAGTATTACTATTTAGTAAGGCAAATCCCTCTATCACCTTTTCTAGGAGTGCCTTGGCTATTTGGGGAGCTATTTTTGCTCTTCCATAACAATTTTAGAATCAACTTATTAAGATTTCCCCAAAACTTTAGAAATTTGATTGGAATTCAGTTGAATCTGTAGATCAGACAAGAGAGTTTCACAGTTTCCTTAGTAATAATTTCGCACATTTTATTTTTATCTCTAGCTTCCTAATCTTTTTTTTTTTTTTTTACTTTAGATGATATATATTTTTCAAGTTATATTTTATAACTGTTGTTCTTACATAAAACAGTTTTTATATATTGATCTTATATTCAGGTATCTTTCTTTCTTTCTTTTTTTTTTTTTTGGAGACAGAGTCTCTCACTGTTGCCTGGGCTGGAGTGCAGTGGCGTGATCTCGGCTCACTGCAACCTCTGCTTCCCAGGTTCAAGTATTCTCTTTGCCTCAGCCTCCCAAGTAGCTGGGATTATGGGCACCCGCCACCAGGCCTGGCTAGTTTTTTTGTATTTTTAGTAGAGACGGAGTTTCACTATGTTGCCCGGGCTGGTCTCGAACTCCTGATCTCACGATCTGCCTGCCTCAGCCTCCCAAAGTGTTGGGATTACAGGCATGAGCCACCTCACCCGGCCTATTCGGGTATCTTTCTAAACTAATTCTAGTGGTTAGTGGTAGATTATTTTGGGTTTTCTATCTGGACACATAGTATGTGCTGATAACAGTTTAGTTTCTAATATTAGCCTTCTAATATTTACTTTTTTTCTTGTTCTATTTTGTTGGCTAGGATTGTCAGTACAATGTTATTTCATTTTTACACATTCTATGAAAATGGCCTCCTCTTCAATCAAACATCTGCACTGCCTTGCTACTCATTCTTAGGTGATAAACTTGCTTATTTCACTGAGAAAACAAGTGTAGAGAGAACTTCCTTAGTCTAATCACCACACAATCTACAAACAAATCTTCCTTTAAACTTCTGTGTTTCCCTCCCAATATAATGAATGAATTGCGTTTGCTCTCGCCACGATCAACCTTTCTTCTTGGGCACCTTCTTAAGGAGTTGGCACTGCAATCACCCCGTCTCTCCTTCTTGAATCAGCATTTTTTTTTTTTTTTTGTATTTTAAAATGAATCTATCTTCTCAGGTTAAAATCATGCTGTAATAGCTTAATTCTTAAGTACACAAAAATGCGTCCCTTGATCTCACATCCTCTTTCCGCTATTCCAATTCTCTGCTCCCCTTTATAGCAGAACACCTCAAAAGAATCATCCATACCTGCTAGTTTTCGCTCTCACCTACAAATTACTCTGTTGGACTACTGTAATGAAGTACTGTTGTTCCCAGAATTCCACTGAAATAGCCCTTGTCAAGGACAATAACCTCTACAATGTCAAAGGCAATGGTTGATTCTTACTCCTTATCTTACTTAATCTCTCCGAGGTGTTTGACTGTGTGTGTAGTATAAATACATGGAGTGAGCTTACTCATTAATTTTTTTGAAGAGGTAAAGCATTTGGCTGTGATAAAAGAAAAACTTCAGCCAAATTAACTTTAAAGGAGTTTAATGAGCAATGAACAATTTGCGAATCAGACAGCCCCCAGAATCACAGCAGATTCACAGAGACTCTAGTGCATCCACATGGTGGAAGAAGATTTATAGACAAAAAAGGGAAGTGAGGTACAGAAAAGCTGGTTTGGTTGCAGTTTGGCATTTGCCTTATCTGAACACAGTTTGAACACTCAGCAGTATGTGAGTGGTTGAAGTATGGCCACTGGGATTGGTCAAGACTCAGTGATTGTTACAAGTGCATACTCCTAAGTTAGCTTTCTGACCTTGTCTGCCTATTAAGCTAGGTTATGGTTCGTCCACAAGGACTCAAATATAGGAGTCTTCTCAGGCCATATTTAGTTCACTAAAACAGTTGTATGATACAAATAAACCTCTGTTTAAACCAAATCTTTCTGTTATTTGCAACCAAATGCATTCCTCATTAATTTATAAGTTTATAGAATCTTTTGAAAAAATCCCAACCAAATCCCAGTACTTTGGGAGGCTGAGGTGGGCGGATCATGAGATCAGGAGATCAAGACCATCCTTGCTAACATGGTGAAACCCCGTCTCTACTAAAAATACAACAAATTAGCAGGGCATTATGGCATGCGCCTGTAGTCCCAGCTACTCAGGAGGCTGAGGCAGAAGAATGGCCTGAACCCGGGAGGCGGAAGTTGACTGAGCTGAGATCGCGCCATTGCACTCAAGCTTGGGCAACAAAAGTGAGACTGTCTCAAAAAAAAAAAACAACCAAAAAACCTCTATTATAAGAAGCAACATGGTACAGTGAGGGGGGAAACTGAATTTAGAGTCCAGATGTACTTCTCCTTTGGGACTAGCGTGAATTTTACTCCCACTCTCAAACTTACTACACCTCAGATCCTACAGCCACTACACTTCAGATCCATTGTGCTAAGAAGGAAGAAAACAATGGCTGAGATTGAGGTAACAGTGCATTTTCTCTACTAAGTCTTCCCTCTGCCTGGCTGACTAAAAATGTAGTTTGGCAATTGAAAAAATAAAAGGGAGCTTCAACTTCAGCTTCCCAAAATTTGGATTAGATGCGCTTTCCTTATTTTTCCTATTAAGTGCAACTAAAAACTTAATAGAAAACAAACCTAAGATGTCTCTGAAAGGTGGAGATGAAGGGAGACTGGCTAGGGACCTTGGAACCCAAGAAACAACATGGTGGTAAGTTGTCTGGATTTTCCTTTTGCCTTATAAATCCCAGACTTGGAGCTGAAGAAACTGGCAACATGTGAACAGCAATAATGCAGACCGGAGAAAAAAAAAAGTCCCAACAAAAGTTGGCAATTCCTAGCTAAAGGACAAGGAAAAGGGCAACCTAGCAAGACAGAAAACTTTTAGGCAATAACTACTCTACCCTAGCCCAGCACCACAGGAAGAAACTATGGTTCCACCCACACCCACACCAGCAAAGGCCAAATGAACACCTCCACTCAAGAAGGCTCTAATGAGGTGGTCCTCCCTCTTTCTCTCTGCTGGAGTGGTGTCAGAGAAAGCCTGCAAAACAGAAGGCATAAGAAAGACCCAGAGTCTCAAAACATGGTACCCAAAATGCTCAGGTTCCTATCGAAATCACTCTTCATACCAAGAACCAGTTAGATCACCAACAAAGGAAAAAAAAACAGTGGATAACAACACTGAGATGACAGAGATGTTAGAATCATCTGATAAAGTCTCTGAAGCAGTCATATAAAAATGTTCCAACAATGGGCTCACGCCTATAATCCCAGCACTTTGGGAGGCCAAGGTGGGCGGATCATAAGGTCAAGAGATCGACACCATCCTGGCCAACATGGTGAAACCCCGTCTCTACTAAAAATACAAAAATTAGCTGGGCACGGTGGCATGCACCTGTAGTCCCAGCTACTTGGGAGGCTGAGGCAGGAGAATCACTTGAACCTGGGAGGCAGAGGTTGCAGTGAGCCGAGATCATGCCACTGCATTCCAACCTGGAGACAGAGTGAGACTCCATCTCAAAACAAAACAAAAATGCTCCAACAAGCAATTATAAACAGGCTTGAAGCAAATGGAAAAAACAGTCTCAGAGAATAAAAAGTCTCAGTAAATAAAAGGAGAACCAAATTTTAGAAATGAAAAATACAAAAGCCCAAAATTCAAAGGATAGTCTCAACAGCAGAACAGAAGACAGACAACAGCTCAGTAAATTGGAAGAGAAGAAAAATTGCCCAATTTTGGCCAGGCACGCTGGCTCACACCTGTAATCCCAACACTTCGGGAGGCCGAGGTGGGCAGATCACTTGAGGCCAGGAGTTTGAAACCAGCCTGGCCAACCCGGCAGAACCCCATCTCTACTAAAAATACAAAAATTAGCTGGGCGTGGTGGTGCGTCCCTGTAGTCCCTAGAGTTACTTGGGAGGCTGAGACATAAGAACTGTTTGAACCTGGGAGGCGGAGGTTGCAGTGAGCCAAGATTGCACCACTGCACTGCAGCACTCCAGTCTGGGCAACAGAGTGAGGCTCTGTTTCAAAAAAAAAAAAAATCTTCTTGGCTTTGACCTGCGGGGTAAAAAAATAAATTACCCAATTTCTAGAGATAAAATAGACTGTTAAACCTGTATTACTATAACAACAACAACAAAAAAAATGTAACTTTCACGTCATTTGAGTCTTATAGAGAGGAGAAATAGGGTAGGGTGGGGCCAAAAAAGTACTGGAAGAAATAATGGCTGAAAACTCCTTAAATTTGGCAAAGACATAAACCTACAGATTTAAGAACTGAGCAAATCCCAAACAGGTAAACCTGTTTTGCTTAATGTATCTTTTTTATTTTCATTTTCAATATATTGTTTCCTTATTTTACATGTGCTTTGATTAACATAAATTTAAAGGATAGAATAAGCTGATATACAAGGCAAACATAGTACATCACACTTAATAGATATTTTTAAACACATGAAAAAGTTAAAACTTTTGACTATCAACTAGGCCAGAAAGCAAGTCTCAGCACATTTCAAGGGCCTGATTATTGCAGAAACCACAATGTGATTACCTCAGTAGTCAATAAAAAAAAAAAAAAAAAAGAAAATTCCGTATGTTTGGAAACCTATTACTAAATAACTAGTACATCAAAAAAGAATTATGGGAAATTTGAATATATTTAGAAATATGATCAAAATACTGCATATCAAAAACTTGTGGGATAAAGCTAAAGTATAGTTCGTAGAAAATTTAAAACCTCAAATATGTATATTAGAGGAAAAGAGGCTTGAAGCAAATGAAAAAAGTAATGAGCTAAGTACCATCTTGAGGTAGGAAAAAAAGCAGCAAAACAGATCCAAAGAAAGTAGAAGAAAAGAGCTAATGATGACAAGAGTAGAAATTAAGAGAAATAAAACAAACATAAAAGAGCAAGGATCAATAAAGTCAGACTTGATCATTTGAAAAGAGATCAAACTGACAAACCTCTGACAATATGGATGGAAAAAAGGAAGGCAAATAATAGGAATAAAAGAAGGAACATAAATGCAGATGGTGTAGACATTAGAAATATAATCAACAGGCTATGATCAACTTCATATTAATTTGGAAATTCAGATGAAATGGAAAAATTCCTGGTAAAATATAACTGAATGAAGGAGAATAACAAACTCGAATAGCTAGTTCTATAATCAAAAGCAAGACCAAGACTGAATCAGTAATTTTTTTTCTTTTTCTTTTTTTTTTTTTTTTTTAGACAGTGCCTCACTTTGTCACCCAGGCTGGAGTGCAGTGCCGTGATCACAGCTCACTCCAGTTTTGACCTTTTGTGCTCAAGTGATCCTCCCACCTCAGTCTCCTGAGTAGCTAGGACTAGAGTTGTGTGCCACCATGCCTGGCTAATTTTTAAAATTTTTTTTTGTAGAGACAGTGTCTTGCTTTGTTACCCAGACTGGTCTTGAATCCCTAACCTCAAATGATCCTCTTGCCTCAACATCCCAAAATGCTGGGATTACAGGTATGAGTCATGGTACTTGACTGAATCAGTAATTTAAAAATAATTGTACCACAAAGAGAATTCTAGGCCCCAATAGTATTACTGGTGAGTTCTATGAAATATTCAAGGAATGAAAAATTCCAATTATTTCAGAGTATCGAATAAGGGAATATACCACTCCAACTTATTATATGGGCTTGGGAGAAGAATATATGTTACTTTGTATAAGAGCTGCAAAAGCTACAAGACAGATGTGAATCTTAAATCTTTATGCTGAAAATTATAAAACTTTATTGAAGGGCATAAAAGATATATAAATGGAGAGATAGATATACCATGTTCATAAATACAAAGCCTTGGTATAAATATGACCATTCTCCTCAAATTGATCTTATAAATTCAATGCAGTTCTTTTCAAATGAAATCCTATGAAGGTTTTTAGGAACTTCACAAGCTGATCCAAAAATTCATAGGAGAGTATAGGGCTTCAAGATAGCTAAGACAATTGTGAATAACCTGAATAATGATGGTGCTCTGGTGCTCATCCTATCAGAGAGTAATTCTTACTTTAAAGCTTTATTTAATCAAGGGTGATGGGGCTAGATATGGTAGGGGTGAAGAGCATACAGAAAGAACTACAAATAATATGGAAATCTGATATGACAGAGGTGAATAAACTTTTTTTTTGAGCTCTGTCACCCAAGTTGGAGTGCAGTGGTGCGATCTCAGCTCACTGCAACCTCCGCCTCCCAGGTTCAAGCGATTCTTCTGCCTTAGCCTTCTGAGTAGCCAGGATTACAGGTGCCTACCACCACACCTGGCTAATTTTTGTATTTTTAGTAGAGACAGGCTTTCCCATGTTGGTTAGGCTGGTATCAAACCCCTGACCTCAAGTGATCCACCTGTCTCAGCCTCCCAAAGCGCTGGGATTACAGATGAGAGCCACTGTGCATGGCAAGATAAACTTTAAAAAAAAGGTGGTACTATGAAAATTGGGTAGGAATATTGAAAATTATAAAAATTGAGGCAGACACCATGAACATACAAAAAATATATTCCCAAACTACTTAACGACTAAAAAGTGAAAAACCATATTCAGAAGAAAAAAGGTTAATATCCTTATGACATTGAGGATTTCTTAACACATAAACATGCACCAACAGTGAAGAAGTTAGTTACATTAATATTAAAGTTTTTTTTTTTTTGAGACGGAGTCTTGCTCTGTCGCCAGGCTGGAGTGCAGTGGCACGATCTAGGCTCACTGCAACCTCTGCCTCCTGAGTTCAAGCGATTCTCTTGCCTCAGCCTCCCGAGTAGCTGGGACTACAGGCATGCACCATCATGTTCAGCTAATTTTGCTATTTTTAGTAGAGACGGGGTTTCACCATGTTGGCCAGGATGGTCTCAATCTGTTGACCTCGTGGTCCGCCTGCCTTGGCCTCCCAAAGTGCTGGGATTACAGGCGTGAGCTACCGCCCCTGGCCATAAAGAACTTTTATATGGCAAAAATCACAAAGTGAAAATCCAAGCCGGGAACAGAGAGAAGACATTTGCAACCTCTATAAATGTCAAGAGGTTAATATCAATAATACATAAAGAGCATGTCAATTCAACAGGAAAAAGCATCACAACAGAAAAATTTGCAAAGGATATGAATAGGCAGTACAGGGTAGTGGAAACCAAATGGCCAATAAATACAGGAAAGGACCACCAACCTAAATAGCAATCAGAGTAACATAAATTTGAAAGCATCAAAGACACAATTTCAAACTTATCAGATTGGCAATAGTCCAAAAACATCAGGTTACTGGCAATATGGAGCAAGAGGAAATCTTATTGCTGGTGGAAGACTTTTTATAAGCATTTTGCTGAACAATTTTGAAATACTTAGGTTACAATGGAAAACATGAACATCTCACGTTCCAATAGTTCCCACTTACAGGGATAGGTCTTAGAGAACCCCTCACACACTGCAGAAGAGTATTTGTGTGCTATTTTTAATAGTGAAAGGTAGGAAAAATGTAACTGTACCTCAGTAAGGAAAAGGATTTATCTGTAATATTTTCTTTCCTTAAAAAAAAATCTGATGCAAAGCCAGGCGTGATGGCTTATGCCTGTAATCCCAGCACTTTCGGAGGTCGAGGTGGGTGGACTGTCTGAGGTCAGGAGTTTGAGACCAGCCTGGTCAACATGATGAAACCCCATCTCTATTAAAAATACAAAAATTAGCTGGGCATGGTGGCAAGCACCTGTAATCCCAGCTACTCGGGAGGTTGAGGCAGGAGAATCACTTGAACCCGGGAGGCGGGGGTTGCAGTGAGCTGAGATCGCACAATTGCACTCCAGCCAGAGCAACAAGAGTGAAACTCCATCTCAAAAAAAAAAAAAAAAAAAAAAAAATCTGATGCAAGGCTGGGTATGGTGGCTCACACCTGTAATCCCAGCACTATGGGAGGCCGAGGCAGGAGGATTGCTTGTGCCCATGAGTTTGAGACCAGCCTGGGTAATACAGTGAGAACTTGTCTTTACAAAAATGTTTTGAATTACTAAGCATGGTGACACGTGCCTGTAGTCCCAGATACTGAGGCCAAGGTGGGAGGATCACTGAAGCTTGGCAGGTGGAGGTTAACAGGGAGCTGAGATGGCACCACTGCATTCTAGCTTGGGTGACAGAGTAAGACCCTGTCTCAACAAACAAACATCTGATGCAAATAAAGCATTTGTTAAATATTATTTTGTATGCTTACCCATTAATCTCAAATACTATATGAAAACATTTTAAATGTGAAACATAAGCAATATTGCCTTTAACATTTACAGTAGGTTAAACATCTATTGAAGTGACCTCTGTTCACAAAAACATTAGGAACGCTCATCTTTTTATAAATAATTCTCTACAACTTAACACCTAGTAAGTAAAGCTTTTATTGCTTCTCTCCTGGAAATTATCCTATAAATGGGTTAACCTTGTAATGCTGATTCAAAAGCAGAAGTGAAAAGGCAATAGAACTCCTTTTAAAATCTATTCTAATATCAATACTTTTAAGTTTTAAATTTTGATCTCATTAACCTTACGAATGTCAACCAACAGAAAAATAAAACACACCAAAAGATTCAGAACTCTTTAAGGACTGTAAAGGGAGAAGCCTGAAAGCCTGAAGTCAATCCTCCCTTTGTCCAAAACCACCTTAACGGCTCCAGCCCCATGAATTCCTAGTTTAAGAATCTCTATATTAGAGGCTATCAAAAGTTAGTAATTGTAGCTAACTTTTATAGAGTGCCTACTAAATGCGGAACACTGTTCTAAGGGCTTTACATTTATTAAGTCACTTTTAAATCATAAACACACTGAGATCAGGAAATTGGTTTAACTATTCTTAGTTTCAGTTCCCCGTAGAACACTACAATAAGATATTTTGAGAAAGATCATCTTCACGTAACTTTTACTACAGTATGGTTTTAATTCTGCCACTTTATTATTAGTCCTTGTTAATCTCTTACTGTGCCTAACTTTATTATAGGTGTATGTATGGATAGGAAAAAAAACAGTTCGTATAGGGCTTGGTACTAAACTTGGTTTCAGGCATCCCAGGGGGTCCTGAAACATATTCCTAGTAAACAGGAGGGAACTACTTATTTCCAATGTCCACATAAGCAAACGGAGGCACACAGAGGGCAATTTGCCTACAGTTAAATAGCTAGTAAGTGGTGTAGACAAGATTCAAATCCAGGCAGTTTGGTTGCAGAGCATATACTCAACCAGGAATCTTTGCTAGTTAATTAGACAATTAATGAGAAAAGGTGTATCAGGAAAACTTAATCTGAGAGTTACAAATAAGTATTTTCTAAATGAGGTCGGAAGAAAAAAGGGTAAAACCAGAGTCTCCAAAGCACTTCTGTCTGTTGTATTCCTTGCCAAACAATAAAACTGTGATTCTGTTTCCTGCTTTGAAAATCAGTTCTGTTTTGTACTGCTCAATGCCTTTAAGATGAAGGTTTCTTTGTAATATTAACAATCAGTGCACTCTTTCTTTCAACTCCTTTATTAAATTGGTTGCAAAAAAGATATACATTCTTATATTGACAATTCTTATCATGAATAAAAGCATCAAAAATAAGGCAACAGCAAGATGTGCTTCACATACAAACAATCATGTTGTAAGAATAAGAAACCTGAATCCCTGTACAACAAAAAGATTAGGAAGCAAAATGTGAATAAGCTTGTATTCAGAATATACCTATATGTGTGTGTGCAAAGACAATACACTCATCATATACCTCACTTAGGTTCCTTTATGATGCATAATTCCTTAATCATTCATTTGTGAAACAAGAATGAATATTAAGAAACATGAAATCCAAATTGCATTTATTTTCACAATATCAATGCTAAACTCAAAATAGCAACTTCATTGACTCTCAATGGTAAATTTCAAACATGGAAAGCAATCTTAATTTTTTTAACCCTGTGAATAGGGTCTGCAAAAAACAGTGGATTATTTTGATTACAAAGAGGCTGGGTCTCAGCCTGCACTTAAATAGCATGAGCAACAAAGGACAGGAAACAAATATCACTAAGAGTAATGCCCATACATATAAAGATATCTAGTTGAGCCATGTTCTTTCTACTTATATAGCAAGCCTATTAAACCACTAGCATAATAGATCATATCTCATGAAACAGAATTACTATATTAACTACACATCTATCAGAAATTTCCAAATCCCTGCTCCCAACACAATTTTAGTACACCTATTAAGTACCACGGGTCATTTAGAAAAACAGAAAAAAATATACACCTAGTCTTTGCAATTAAAATCATCGTAACATAAACAATGTTAGATATAAATTTTGAACTCAATATGTTTTTCCTACATATTTATGTAATCAAGGCTTTTTAAGCAAAGACGGGTCTTAGGTATATGATCTGTACAAACTTACAGTAGTGTATATTCCAAATAAAGATTTTTCTTCCTACTATGGTATGACAATATAACTGCTTTCTGAATGAAGATACATGTTAAGGCTTAAGGTGTAAACACTTTGGAAGGCAAACAGCTTAGTGAAAAAAATTATGGTTCATTTCAAAATGTGTATCATTTAATAATAGGCCCCTGAAGTTTCAAATTTACATGTGAGAACACATTTACATCTTAACTTTCTAGGAAAGGCACAGGCTTTATGTAAAAAAGCAGCAAAATTTTAAACCCACCAATATATTGACAAAGCCATTACTTTTATTAGAAACAAATAATGCTTCTCAAGATGTTGGCAACATGTCATAGTATCAACATATACTTCATACAGTGTATTTTTCCCTTTAATTATATTCCGGTAGGAGGTGGAATACCTCCTTGGCTATGAGGGGCAGACGTATTTGATGGACTGTGTAGGCTGGTCTCCTTGTACACAAACCAAGCATTTCCTCCCCAAAGTATCATATTCAGAAAGCCAAAGATCTACGAAAGAGAAAAATAAATATGAAAATCAAATACCTACTTATAAAAATTCATGCCCTACTTAAAAAAATCTCACTTTTTCTTTAAATATTTTTAGGCAGTACGCCATTATTTCACTTAAAGTTTAATACTAAACACAATGTGAAATAAAGAAGGAAGACTATATTTCAACGTACAAAATGTGGTTATATAAATGACTTATTCCCAATGAAATAAGGCTAAATCTCTAAATCTGTAACATATAAAATCATGGCTAAGAGATTTAGCTATTCTTCCGAATGCTTTCACTTTCCTCCTATTTAGAATGATTATCAACTGCTCGTGTACCTTTTCCCATTTACCTCCTATCACCCCCTCCTACCATCTCTTCTACTCCAATCCAACAGTTGCAGCTACAAAAAAAGAGGAGTCACACAACTTTATTTCCCATCCCAATTAGTCAACCTCAAAGAAATTAATCTTCCTGGCTGGGTGTGATGGCTCATGCCAGAAACCCCAGCACTTTGAGAGGCTGAAGCAGGCAGATCACTTGAGGTCAGGAGGAGTTTGAGACCACCTGACCAACATGGTGAAACCCTGTCTCTACTGAAGATACAAAAGAATTAGCCAGGAGTGGAGGCACATGCCTGTAATCCCAGCTACTTGGGAGGCTGAGGCAGGAGAATCACTTGAACCCAGGAGATGGAGGTTGCAGTGTGCCAAGATCATGCCACTGCATTCCAGCCTGAGCGACACAGTGAAACTCTATCTCAAAAAAAAAAAAAAAAGAAATTAATCTTCTCAAATATAAATCTGACTAGATGAAAGAAAGTCTCAGAGATGAATAAAATCATGATCTTGTTTACAGGCAATACTTTTTTTAAACAAACTTTTCTTCACTAACCACTATATTGTAACTAGAATTCAGAGAGCTGAGTAAAAATAAAAATCATCCAGAGATTTACTGAAAGCTATTGCTTTCTTGAATTACTAGTACTTTAAACAAGTATATGAAATAAATTATAAATAATGCATACATACCACAGATACATTTAGGGATCCCATACTGGTCACAGAGCCAAAGTAACACAGTATTTCTTTCTTCTTACAAGGCGAAAGTTCCTGAACAATATTGTGACCGGTAGCTATTTTAATATCTGTCAGAGCTTTAGCCCAGGCAGAAGTGCTCACCAACCACAAAAAAGTGGCAACAAGTGTAACAACAAAGTCCTAAAGCAAAAATCAGTAAGAGTTAATAATGAACAATTAATTTTAATACTAAATTTCAAATCCATGATGAAGAAACTGAGATTACATTCAACCTTATGGTACTGAGAAATGGCCTTCATGATATACTTTATTAAAAAAGTCAGTGAGCATAGTAAACATTGCTGTTAGTGTTACAAGCACAGTGCCTGAGTTACAACAGTAAATAAGACTCAGTCATCTCCTCAGAAGTCTAAGATTTTCACACTAGAAACCAAAGTTTTATACACCCTTCATCATAACCTCACCTCAGCCACTTACTCCCAGGATCATACCTTGGACCTTGTCATCACCAATAACTGTATCCTTCCATACTCTGTTTTTGATCATCCCATTTTCCGATAACACCTCTTTCCAGCTCACTCTCTCTGGCACCCCAATCCTAAAACTCCTTTGACCCCACCAAGACCTACAATCTGATCCTACTGCTTTCTTACTGTCTCACCACTTCACTAATGTACTCACTTTTTTTTTTTTTTTTTTTTTGAGACAGAGTCTCGCTCTGTTGCCCAGGTTGGAGTGCAATGGCATGATCTCGGCTCACAGCAACCTCTGCTTCCCGGGTTCAAGTGATTCTCCTGCCTCAATCTCCCAAGTAGCTGGGATTACAGGTGCCCACCACTACACCCAACCAATTTTTTTTTGCATTTTTAGTAGAGATGGGGTTTCACCATGTTAGTCAGGCTGGTCTCGAACTCCTGACCTCAGGTGATTCGCCCACCTCAGCCTCCCAAAGTGCTGGGATTACAGGCGTGAGCCACTGCGCCCGGCCATTCTCACTTCTTTTAATCAATTTCTACTCTAAGGGCCTTCGTTATCATCCCTTGCATATACTCTCAACTCCCTTATCCTTCTTCTGCAAAGCTCTAACTTTAAACTGAATTCTCCATGAGATGGATAATAAAATGGTGAAAAGCACACACCAGAACGGTATCTCCTTTAAATTTCCTAACCACAAATTTTAAGAATGCTCATTATATTAAAAAAAAGGCAACAACAAAAATCTCCCAAGACACCTTATCACTATTAACTCTGTACTGAATCCTTTGCTATTTATTACAAAGAATGCGATGGTTTTAATATTTTAGAATAAATGGTTCTAATGGGTGGTTTTAATATTTTAGATCATAAGTCCAATCTTGTTTGATCTTCCTTCAAATTAATGACCAGGTTAGGAATAATATAAAATTTTTATCTTTTGGATGCTATATATGCTAAACATATACATACACTCAAGGACAGGCGCTCTTATACATCTGCAGCAAAAATCTTTCTAACCTCAGAATGGGTTTTGGAGCTTATCACAGAAGCATTTTGTTTTTTAAATAAACCCAATTAGTTTTTAATTATTTTGCCAGCCACCTTTTAGTCATTTATTAGGTTGGTGCAAAAGTTATTGCGGTTTTTGCTATTTATTTTAATGATAAAAACCACAATTATTTTTGTACCAACCTAATATTTAGGATAAATACCAGTGACCTCTTACGAGATATAGAAGCTATGCTATATAGCTTGCCCACTTGGTCAAGACAACACTGAATGAATACTTAAGATTAGAGAACCAAAAATAATTACTAATTACACAAACACGAAAGTACATGCACTTTGTATCTGAGCTCTCTGCTGCTACTTGTCCTTTTAAAAAACCTAGATCAAAGAGAAAAGCCTAGAAATATAGCTTATATTTTCTGCACTGTGGAAGTACTCCCCTTTTTACTGCTGTACATCTGCTATACATTCTGCTGCAGGTAGACATTTTCTAAACACTTGCTAGAAATAGTGTCTTTTGGAAAACTGATGAGTAACATGAGGTTATATCGCATGTTAAATAATTTCTCTTTACGGAAAAGTTCACAACTTTGATCAATATATGTCAAATCCTCCTAATTTTCAGGTATTTTCTTCCAAATTCTTTTTTTTTTTTTTTTTTTTTTTTTTTCTGGTTATGCTCTTAAATCCACTTGGATGGCTTGGGGTATGACATTCTTCTATTTCAAAAGCAGGAACTTTTCTGAAAATGATGCACAAAGTAACCTAGGTTGAAGGAACGTGGGGGAATTCTGGTCCCTTCAGATAGTATTTGCTCTACTCAGGACTCTAGTCACACTGCACTCTAAGTGAATGGTGCCACCTGGAGCTCTGCAATGCACGACCTGCAGCTGCCCAGGGCAGCTCTACTCCTCCCAACAATTCATAATGTGATTCATAGATTTTTAGAATTTGGGATACCCTATTTTTGTTTGGATTCATTTTCTGGTATTCTCAATTTTCCACATTGCCTTGAAACCTTAAACTCCTGCTACTTAACAAAAAAAAGTGCTATATTTACTTCAAAAGAGAATTGAAGTAGATTTAAATTTTCATAATTGAAATACTCCTAGAAACACCTTAGCACAGAATTGGGAATATTGCTAAAAGGGCTCATTAATAGTACCTAAAAATTAATGTCATATTTGGCTATATCTTTAATTTTGGGTATCTCAACCCACCCCCCACCCTCTACTTTTTTTTTCCCCTGAGATGGAGTCTTGCTCTGTCACCTAGGCTAGAGTGCAGTGGTGTGATCTTGGTTCACTATAACCTCCACCTCCTGGGTTCAAGTGATTCTCCTGCCTCAGCCTCGAGAGTAGCTGGGATTACAGGGACCCACCACCATGTCTAGCTAATTTTTGTATTTTTAGCAGAGATGGGGTTTCACCATGTTGGTCAGGCTGGTCTCAAACTCCTGACCTCCTGGAGTGATCCACCCACCTCAGCCTCCCAAAGTGCTGGGATTACAGGCATGAGTCTGTAATCAGTCTCTCACTGCACTCAGTCTCTCAAAGAAAACTTTTAAATATTTTTATGGTTAAATTAAAAATAGAACTGAAAATTAAATTTAGAAGCTAGACTTTTATAGACAAGAAGCACCCTATATAACAATAAAAACCTACTTAAGGAACCAATTCTGGATTATTTCTTTATATGACCACTAATTGGTCATTCTGAGGTGGAAAATTACTTTTTACTTTTCTGAATGATACGACTAGGTCAGTTTTATAGTTTTATCAGACAGAAAAACCACCTACAAAAACAGGTCTGAATGCTGCTTTAAGAAGTGTAGTATTTTTAAAAGTTTACTAGACAAAATATGAGAAATAAAGGGCACATTGATAGATTTAGTAAAAAAATTTGTTGGGATAATGACAAAATGGCGAGAAATAGCTTCTAGTTATAAAGAATTTTAACGAAATGTAATTATCTATAAGATCATTCTAGTTCCCTTTTCAATAAGATTTGAAAAGTCTGCAGAAAACATAGATTCCTAACATGTATGTTGGATAAGCACTGCAAATTAAAACAGTTGACATCTTATCTTTTTAACAACCGAGAAGTATTTTATGCAAACCTCTAGTTTTCTTATGTCTCCTATGACATAAGAAACAGAATAAATCTGAATGATAGAAGACTGTTGTATTACTTACTTACCATTTCCATTCTTATGATCCAGCAGCAAAAATTAAAAATAAATAAGTAAATAAAATTTGTAATCTTGTTTAATATTCCTTCATATTTAAATAGCCTTCCCTTTAAAGTAACTTCACAATAATTAGCAGATGTGTTTTCTCATACATATGAATGACCAGTATCACACATAAAAAACACCTCTGTTCTCCCTTTAAGTTACTAATAACTGACTTTGTAGTTACTCTTTTTTTTGAGATAGAGTCTTGCTCTGTCGCCCAGGCTGGAGTGCAGTGGCCGGATCTCTGCTCACTGCAAGCGCCGCCTCCCGGGTTCACGCCATTCTCCTGCCTCAGCCTCCCGAGTAGCTGGGACTATAGGTGCCCGCCACCTCGCCCGGCTAGTTTTTTGTATTTTTTAGTAGAGACGGGGTTTCACCATGTTAGCCAGGATGGTCTCGATCTCCTGACCTTGTGATCCACCCCTCTCGGCCTCCCAAAGTGCTGGGATTACAGGCTTGAGCCACTGCACCCGGCCTATAGTTACTCTTTTATAGTGGAGGTGTAACTTAAAACCATGATTTATCTCTGGATTTGCCACCAATAATCCAGGGCAGATCCTACTAACTAAATCTCAGAGAATATTTCTAGCTCAGTAGGCTCTGAAGCCAAAAGTATCAGGACTTCAAATCTAAGTCCTTTGTTGATACCTCAAAGATTCAAAATTAGTTCATGGCTGCCACTAAGGCTGAGTATAAGAATTATCTGGGTCTGATTTTAAATTAAGGAGTTTAGGGACATAGACCAGGAATCAACAAACTTCTTTCGAAAAGGGCCAAATAGCAAATCTATTTTTTATCTCTATTACAACTACTCAACTTAACCACTGAAGCAGCCACAGGCAATGTGTAAATGATTTTGTATGGCTGAGTTCCAAAAAAAACTTTATTTAAAAAAAACAAGGCCAGGCTCGGTGGCCACACCTATAACCCCCAGGACTTTGGGAGGCAAGGCAGGCAGATCACTTGAGCCCAGGAGTTTGAGACCAGCCTGGGCAACATGGTAAAACTCTGTCTTTACAAAAATACACAAAAAGTAACTGAGTATGGTGGCTTGTGCCAGCTACTCAGGAGGATCATTTGAGCCCAGGAGGTTGAGGCTGCAGCAAGCCAAGATAGTGCTACTGCATTCCAGCCTGGGCGACAGAGCGAGACCTTGTCTCAAAAAGTAAATACATAAATAAAGAAGTAAAAATAAAAAATAAGACAGTGACCTCTGGGACATAGTTTGCGAACCCAAGATATAGATAATTAAGCTCAATAAGTTTTGTAGAAGTATAAAGTGAGCCTTCAGGGAAAGAAAAAAGTAAGAAGCAGAAAGACTTATGAGACTATGTTGTGATAAGTAATTCTTCAAATTAAAAGAGTTAATTTCGACTTAATTTTTTTGCTATTTGTAACCTGATGTGCTTTATTACATATGTGAGTTTCTTCCAAGTTAAAATAGAGTTAAAAAAGAAACAAACTTTCTTTATAGTGCAAATAGGCTAAAATAATTGAGTTAAACTTAATGGGAGAGAGCTCAACCTTGTGGCAAACACAGGCCAAAATATGCTGAACTGGCTTACACCAAGAATTTTTATTTCCAGTATAAGAAAATCTATATTTAGCTTATACAAATTATTTTTGTATTAAAAAAATAAAGTGATTACTTACAATCATAGGAAGTTTACGACTATCCAGATACAGACTCGTGTAGCCAACATAAAGCAGAAGGGCAGCAATGCAGTACAAGAACACAAACACTGCAAAGGTAACATAGAATTGTGCAGAAGAAGAGTAATCGCCTATGAGAACGTAACTTTTCCAATTTACATCACATATGTTTACACCTGGAGGTGGCTGAAATGATGCCTCATTCAACCTATTAAAATAAACGTATGAATTATTGAACTTTCCCAGCAGAGACAGAAACATTTATGCAAAACAATGAATGACACTTCAAAAAATACTCCCCAAATATATTAAAAACATTCCTTTGGGGAAAAAAAGTAAAATTCAAATATTATATTTAAGTAAACCGAAATTTTCATAATAAATGTATATAAGTTATACCTGGTATTGGTTTACGATACACTGAATATAGACTGAATTAAATACTTTCATACCCAGATACTATCTTCCTGCAGTAAAAAATTAGGTAGGAGGGATTATACCACATGGTTTATACTTTGAGACATCATATTTCATTTTGTGTGGCAGAGTATGTGTGACTAGCCCCAAGAGAGCCAATTACAACAATGATTCACATTTTTAACCCTGGATCAATAGTTGCTAACAATAAATATTGCCTTTCATTTTTCCCAACCATAAATTGTAAAAGACTTGTCACTAAAGATGCTGTAACAGTTCCTTGTGAGAAGTGTCTAGGAGAAAGGATACAAGATAGAGAGGTTTTGATGATTACTAACCACTTATTATCTGACTTATCTTTAATATGGAGATTTTATTTAATCATCAAAACAGCCTTACAAGATAATACTTCCAATTACTGGACCAAAAAATTGAGTCTAGGGTCAAGTAAGTAAAGTTAGTAAGTGAAAGAAGATTCTCACCCTGGCTTAAACATAGGACATATTCAGTAAACTTTTCAATGGATACTGATGTTAAACAAGACTTCACAGATGAAATATTCTTCTGTAAGTAAAGTCACTTACTTTAAGAAAGTATGGCTTTTTGCTAATGAATGAAATACGGAATCTCTTTATATACATCTATGTCTTAAACCTATATAAAGACATAAATATTCAGTAATTGCAAAAAACATTGAGAATCTGGATTTTTCTAAGTTATGTTTCCTTCTACATTAGGGCTTCCTATATTAAGGTGATAGAACAATCTCTAGTTTGCTTTATTTTTACTCTGTTAGAATAAAATTATCAAGGCAACATCACATTGTTATAAAAGTTTCTGAACACTTACTCTCACTTTCTGTCCTATTTTGTTACAGACCAGGAGATGTTTTTAGACAGGCATGGGTCTGTGTACCACAGTTTGGGAGGTAATGATCACTTACCAATGAGCATGCAATCTAAATTTTCTACCCTCTACAATCAATAAATTGCTGGAAACCTTAATGACTCACTGTGAAAGTAAAAAGAGTAGTGAAACCATTAAAATAAATATAACTCACCTGAATGGATAACCAAAAGTAGCTGTAATAGTTTTATTCTCGGTAATTGTGGGAGGACAACTCACTTGAATTTCTGTTTGGCCCTTAAAACCTCCACAGGTGGCAAAAGCAAAGATAGAAGCAATCTATACAAAGTAAGATGAAAAAAGACAAAAGAAAAAACAAGATAAGCATTACTACACCCCAAACAAGGGTCACTAAAACTGTAAGCACACTGATTATTAAAAATTGGCTCACGCCGGGCGCGGTGGCTCACGCCTGTAATCCCAGCACTTTGGGAGGCCGAGGTGGGCGGATCACAAGGTCAGGAGATCGAGACCACGGTGAAACCCCGTCTCTACTAAAAATACAAAAAACTAGCCGGGCGCGGTTGTGGGCGCCTGTAGTCCCAGCTACTCGGGAGGCTGAGGCAGGAGAATGGCGTGAACCCGGGAGGCGGAGCTTGCAGTGAGCCGAGATCGCGCCACTGCACTCCAGCCTGGGCGACAGAGCGAGACTCCGTCTCAAAAAAAAAAAAAAAAAAAAAAAAAAAAATTGGCTCACTAACATTCTAGAAATTCTTCTTTTTTTGAGACAGGGTTTCTGTTGCCCAGGCTGGAATACACCGGCATGATCAGGGCTCACTGCAGCCTTGGCCTCCTAGGCTCAAGCCGTCCTCCCACCTCACCCCCCAAGCAGCTGCATCACAGGTGTGCACTACCACACCCGGCTAATCTTTTTTTGAATTTTATTAGAGATGAGGCCTCGCTGTGTTGCCCAGGTTGGTCTTGAACTCCTGAACTCAAGCAATCCTCCCATCTTGGCCTCCCAAAATGCTGGGATTACAGGTGTGAGTCACTGTGACCAGCTCCCCACTACCCTTTTTTAAAGAGATGAGTCTCACTCCGTTGTATAGACTCAAGTGTAGTGGCACAATCACAGCTTACTGCAGCCCTGAACTCTCAAGTGATCCTCCCAAGGAGCTGGGACTAAGGAGTGTGCCACCATGCCTGGCTACATTCTAGAAATCCTTAAACACAAACTAAAATGGCGAAAGACATTAAAACATTTATTTGCAAACCTCGACAAATGTGATTTTATTTTCCCCTGAGTATAATACAGAAATTAATGTACCAGCCCATATGACAATTCATTTGTTCATACTTTAGTGTATCTACTAAGTATTAGTATGAAATATAGAGGGAGACTCATTTATTAGTATCAAAATCAAAATGGGTAAATTGGAGGTATTTTTATTTGGAATGCAAGTTACCAGTAATTTGTAAAGCCAAGAGGCTGTAAGCAAAGAAGAAATACTATTTCATGAGCCTGTTAAGCCTCCCTTGTGGGTATTTCCAGGTCTCAAAAAGTTGTTGGAGACTTATTTTCCTAATCATGCATATGCTTAAAAAAATGAATGATGTTCTCTCAAATACTATCTAAAACACAAAAAACGTGGAAGCAACCTAAATGTTGAGAGGGAATCAAACTATAATTCATCCACTCATTCATTCATGCAATGAAACATTATATAGCTGTTGGAGATTAACAACATAGAAAGTGTTCATTACATATAAAGTAAATTTAAACAACAAAAACTAGAAAGGTTATGCATCAAAATTTCAAGGTCACCTCTCAAAGGAAGATAAAAAATAATTCCTTTTTATTTTTGTACTTGTGAATTTTCTACAAAACAACACAAATAAGCAAAAAACTCCAGATGTGCTGTTAAAGTCCAAGAGCTCAATCTTTCAGCAAGTGGTGATGGCTCTATTTTCAAAATACATTTGCAATCTGACCACTTGTACTGCCTCCTGATCTGAACTACCATCACCTCTTGCCTGAATTTTGCACTAAATGGTCTCTCTGCTTCTGCCCTTGCCCCAGCTTCAGTCTGTTATCAACATAACAGCCAAGACAATCTTTTAAAAATGTAAGGCAGAAAATGTTATCCTTTGCTCAAAACCCTCCAATGGCTTTTGAGCTCTCTATGAATAAAAACCAAAGTTCATATAAAGGCCTGCAAGATCCTTTCTTCCCTTATATTTCTGACCTCATGTTGCTACTTTTTCCTTTACCTAATCTGTATACACAAACTACTTTCCGTGCAACACCTTTAGTGACATGGGATAAACTCTTCCTTCAGGACCTTTGCACTGGCTATTTCCTCTGCCTAGAATACATGGTTCACTCCCTCACTTCCACAGCTTCCTGTTCCAGTATGACCCTCTCCGAGAGACCTTCCCCTCACTACACTATATCAAATAACAGCACTCCTACACAACCTATTCCCTCTACTCTATTTCTCCTCTGTTCTAATTATCACTGCTTGACACAGTACTTAATTTGTCTGTCTTTCCCTAGAATAGAAACTTAAAGAGGTCAGGGACTTGGTTTTGTTCAAGATCATACACACTTAGCAAGTGGTAGTAGATAAAATTCAATGCAGATTTGATATCAAACCTTCACTGTTGAACACTTGATAATAATGCCTCCCATGGATTATTCCAGGGCCTTAAGTCTTGTAGGCCATAATCCACATTATAATAATTGTCAAGGGTTTGTTTCCCCTCCCTGCCCCCACAAAGAAGAGATACATGAAAAGAATCTGGTTACAGAAGGGAAGAGTCTGAGGTAATGTCCAGCACATAGTTTGGGGTCTTAACTGTTAAGAGGTGATCCCTGGTTTTCATAGGATTTCAAAATATGTAAAAATAACTTTCCTTGGAAAATGTGTCATGAAGTCATTTTTCATTATTCGTACTAATGTTTTATGTTAAAAAAAAAAGGTAAAGATAGAAGAATCGATACTCTCTCAGAATAAATATGCATGAATACACAGAGTGAAAAGGCCAGAAAATGAGTCCTGAGCATATAAAAGAAATTAGATATACAAATTGAACCAATGGAGCAGAATAAGGAGGCCAGGAATAGACTAGCGTGTATAAGACAAATTGTATCTAATAGAGTTGATTTGTAGATCACAGAGGAAAGGAATGTGGTGGTTTTAAAGATATGCCCACCAACTCTTTGATAAAACTCCCATCAAGAGGTGGAGTTTGATTTCCCTTCCCTTGAGTGTGAACTAAATATAGTGACTTGCTTCTACAGAATAGAATATGGTACTGCGAAGAAATGGGATGTCTTTTCTGAGACTCAGTTATAAAAACATTGCAACCTTTTTTTTTTTTTTTGAGACACAGTCTCGCTCTGTCACCCAGGCTGGAGTGCAATGGTGCAATCTCGGCTCACTGCAACCTCCACCTCCCAGGTTCAAGCAATTCTCCTTCTTCAGCCTCAGGAGTAGCAGGGGTAATTACAGGTGCCCACCACCATGTCTGGTTAATTTTTGTATTTTCAATAGAGACAGGGTTTCACCATGTTGGTGAGGCCAGTCTCGAACTCCTGACCTCCAGTGATCCACCGGCCTTGGCCTCCCAAAGTGCTGGGATTACAGGCTTGGCCACCGCACCCAGCCAAAGACTGCTTCTGTCTTCCTTTCTCACTCCTGAACTTTCCCATTCTCTGGGGGAAGCCAGTGGCCATGTTGGGAGGATACTGAGGCAACTTTTAGAGACTCACACGGTGTGGAATTGAGGACTGCCAGTAACCACATGACTGAGCTCTGAGGTTTGCCAACAGTCATGAGAATGAGCTGGAGACCCTGAGATAACAGCAACCCCAGCCAACAGCTAGACTGCAATCTTATGGGAGACCCTATGCCCAAACCATAGCTAAGCTGCTCCCAGATTCCTGACCCACAGAAGAATGGGTGAGATTTATTATCTCACCTAATAAAGGTCAACAGACCTTTGTTTTAAACTGCTAAGTTCAGCGTAATTTGTTATACAGCAATAGATAACTAATACAAGGAAGAGTTGTTCAGTAAATGGCCCAGATGAGCTGCACACAAAAGTAAAAAGTCTTTAAAAGAACCATAAAAGATTGTTAAATTCAACTACAGAAAAAAAATTGTAATCAAGTCAGCTGTTGAACGTAAAACAAGCTACCAATTAGGTGAACATATTTATAATAAACATAATGTCACAAAGGATTTACTAGTATATGGATCTAAGAGAAACCCTTGCTCACGTGTACTAAGAGATGTATAAGAATGTTCATAAAAAACGGGGAGGGGAAAAGCAACAGGAAAATGGATAAAACACCATAGTATATTCTTACAATGGGAAGTCATATGGCAAAAAAGATATAAGAATTACAACTGCCTACATCAACATAGATGAATCATAGAAATCCAATGCTGAGTTAAAACAAAAACAAAACAAAAACATGTTGCATATGACTACCTAGAGTATAAAACCATTTTTTTAAAAAGCTCTGTTTACCTGACTACATTACACCTGCCACTATTTTTGTTCAGGCCGTCACCATTTTTCACTGCGCGTAACCCAGCAGACGCTTCCTCTCATTTCCAATTTCATTCCAATTGATACTCATCTTCTATAATGTGGGCAGTACAGCTGCAGTACCCAGTAATGCTACTTATGAGTCTTGAACACTTTACATGCCACTAATCTAAATTGATATGTACTCCAACTGCAAAATACACACTAGATTTTGAAGATTTAGTATGAATAAGATGTAAAATATTTTATTAATTTTTATATTGATGACTTGCTCAAACAATAATTTGGATAGATTGGATTAAGTAAAATATATTGTTAAAATTAATTTCACCTGTTTCCTCTTATTTTAGTGTGATTAATAGAACACTGAAAATTACTATGTGGTTTGCATTTTTGATTTCCATTGTATTTTTTTGTACTGGACAGAGCTAGTTTAGAATGATGTCACACTGATCTGAAATAAAAATCTGATCATGTCCTTCCCATTTAAAGGAATTTCCTCAATTGCTTTTCAACCTAAATTAAACAAAAAATGCTCAAACTTCTTAATTTGGCATAAAAAGCATGGCTGATTGATGCTCAACTTTATAGATAGATTTATCTGTAGTGTATCACTGCCAGGTACTGTATGATTCTGTCACATTATACTGCTTACTGTTCCTGAAACATACCATGTATTTACGTCTTAAATGTATATGCTGCTTCTTCTGGGAATGCCCCATCTCTAATTAGCTCATTCCTTGTGGTAGAACTCATGATTCTTCTCTTGAGCTATCACAGACATTAACTCTATTATATATGAACTCTACTATAGGCATTTTTCTTGTGTAACTTGCTTTATAAAAAATAAAATGGGGCCGGGTGCAGTGGCTTATGCCTGTAATTCCAGCACTTTGGGAGGCCATGGCAGGACGATCGTTTGAGCCCAGAAGTTCAATACCAGATTGGGCAACACAGTGAGACCCTGTCTTAAAAATAAAATAAAATTAAATTAAATTAAAAAATTAAATAGAAAAATGAATTTCCTAATATAACAAGTAGCAAATAAATAGCATACAGCACTACAGCTTGTTGCTTTCAAGACTATTACTTCTACTGCTCCTTTGCCAGACTGTCATGTCTTTGCACCTGGTTTTGTTTAGCATTTTCAATTTTCAATGACTAGCAGAAAACCTGACACATAGCAAATGCTCACTAAATAACTGCTTAAGGAAAAAATAATTTCCAATAACTTATAAGTAAAACCATATTTTGAATCTTACATAATTATCATTTTAAAGCTTTTTGTTATAAGGATAGATAAATATCACGACAGCAGTTCTGGTCTTTATCTTATAGAAAGAAGGGACAAAAGCACATATTTTATATTAAACAAAGCACAAAATTATGAGGGCAAAATATCCAACTATCTCACTTCTCCCTATATTCTACTGCTATTTTGATCTAGACTGGAAGTTATATACTGGCAGCCTGATGGTAAAACCTGGCCTGCAAATATATTTGTGAGGCCTTTGCAGTATTACAAAAAATGTGAATTTGCTGTCATTGTTTTAATATCGCTAATTTAATAAATTAAATTAATTTAATTATTAATTTCAATATTACATATAAAAATTTGGATTTCCTGCTTTTCCCGAGTGTGTATGGGAAAGCTGAAGAATGGCAACATCAGACCCACATTCTCATAAAGCAACAATCAGAGAGAACTGAGTGACAGATGTCACTTATGGCAGAGCATGTGCTTTCTAGGTTATCTGCTTCTCCATTGTCTTAACAGCCCTCAGGATGTGTGTTAGTTGCCAGTAAGTAATCAATGACATACTATTGTTTTTCTTCTAAACATCTTGCTTCACTCATTTACTTTAGAGGGCGGTTCCTATGACCATTTCAATTTCTAACCCTAGTCTAAAATGAAGGAGTACTGGTGTTCTGATTTATATTTTCTGGCCACTTTTGAAACTCATTTTCCCATACACTCCTACCCCATGAAGAATGACTGAAACTACTGACATGGAATTCTGTCTGCAGAGTAACTAGTAAGAATCCAGGGGCAGGGTGACAGCAAGGTTCTGTTTAGGTCAGAAAAGTTACATGTTCACATACAGCCCCAAGTATCCAGAGAAACAGTCTCACTTACCTCTCTGCCCACCAGACCCATACTAGACGACCACCATGGCAGATCTTATTCACAGAATTGTAACCTCAGGGTGAAAATTACAGCCTGGTTTTCTGGAGCACTAGTCTCCAAAGTAGACTGGAGTAGTCAATTAACTGGTGCACCAGAAGAAAATATATAAACTTCTATTTAGATCTACTTTCAGACTTAAATAAGGAATTGAAGCTTTATTGCAATTAATATACCACTGAAACCCATGCTAGGCATGCACATCAGAAGGTCACATGTCAGTACAGCATGTGGGTATCCTGAAGGTAAGGGGAATCTCACACATGGAAGGACAGACAGTGATAACCTCACCTATTCGTTCACTTTTAGTGTTCATGCATTACAATGTGAGTGGGCCTGGATTTATGGAATTAAATTGTCTAGTTTTAACCAAACTAACCTTCACAAAATTGTCCTGTGGCTTTAAAATGTCTTCAAAGAAACTACAGATTGGTAACACATACACTCATGTATAAAAGAGAAAATGGAAGCATTCATACTCTATGTATACTCTATGATTAATCAGCCATATTACAAGGTAAAAAAAGACTACTTAATGAGATCACAAGAAGGTGGCAAAACAAAAAATAATCAGAATAGTATCTGAAACAAGGATTTAAAAATATAAACAAAATTTGCACTGAGTATATAATATACCTTAAGATACTAACTGACATAGTAAAACATGCATCTTAAGTTGTAGATGCATATTGTGGCTCTGTCCATAAAATTTTGTACTAATAGGCATTTATGATAAAAAAAAAAAAGACTCTGCAGGCTGGGCACGGTGGCTCACTCCTGTAATCCCAGCACTTTGGGAGGCTGAGCCGGGTGGATCACCTGAGGTCAGGTGTTCCGAGACCAACCTGGCCAACATGGTGAAACCCCGTCTCTATTAAAACTAAAAAAAAAAATTAGCTGGGTGTGGTGGTGGGCACCTGTAATCCCAGCTACTTGGGAGGCTGAAGCAGGAGAATTGCTTGAACATGGGAGGTGAGGTTGAAGTGAGCCAAGATCACGCCACTGTACTCCAGCCTGGGTGACAGAGCAAGACTACATCTCAAAGAAACAAACAAACAAAAAAGACTCTTGAGGCTGGGTGCAGTGGCTCATCTCAGCATTTTGGGGGGCCAAGGCAGCAGGATTACTTGAGCCCACGAGTTCGAGACTGGCCTGGGTGACATGGTGGGACTCTGTCTCTATAAAAAATTATAAAAGTAGCTGGGTATGGTGGTGTGTACCTGTAGTCCCAGCTACCCGGGAGGCTGAAGTGAGAGAAAAGCTTGAGCCTGGGGAAGTCAAGGCTGCAATTAGTCGTGATCGTGCTTCCGCACTCCAGCCTGGGTGACAGTGAGACCCTGTCTCAAAAAATAAATAAAATTTAAAAAGAGTTTGGAGACCTAACTTCTATTGCTAGACCATGCTCATTCTGAGGATTCTACAGGAGAATACTAGTATTCACCTGGTTTATGAGTGTTGTTTACACGTTTCTAGCTGCAGGATCCTCACTGCTATTTAATTTCGCCATTAATCTGAAATCATCTACTTAAATTTCTTTCTGTCCAAGGTTTAGTTTATCAAAGCAATAACTTAAATCTTCAAAAATAGATATAAAAGTATATTATGTATGAATGTTTACATGCAAAACAAATGTATGCTGGTTTTAATAAGTCAAATGATCATGCAATACTTAAAATGAACTATTACAGCACGTTTGCCTTTACAATCAAAAGATTAGATGCCTAGAGCCAAGGTATTGATTTTTATGAGTCAAAGTCTGAAATGTCTGCTAAAGTTATTCATTTTAAAACATGTATTGTTTTTGATGGTGATATTTCAGTTTATTCCCACTGGGCAATAAAGTCAGTTACAAAGTGCTTCAGTTTCACTCTATCTCCGTTTGCTTCTAATGTACAATAGTAGAAAATTCTAAATAGCCTGCCAAGATAATTCAATAACCCTTAAAAATTTGGATTATGGCTGGGTGCAGTGGCTCATGCCTGTAATCCCAGCACTTTGGGAGGCTGGGGCAGATGGACTACCTGAGGTCAGGAGTTTGAGACCATCCTAGTGAAACCAGGTAAAACCCTGTCTCTACTAAAAACACAAAAATTAGCTGGGCGAGGTGGCGCATGCCTGCAGTGCCAGCTACTTGGGAGGCTGAGGCAGGAGAATCACTTGAACCTGGGAGATGGAGGTTGCAGTGAACCAAGATCATGCCACTGCACTCCAGCCTGGGTGACAGAGCAAGACTCCATCTCCAAAAAAAAAAAAAAATTGGATAATGAGAAGTAAACTCTAGAGTTCCTGCTGAAATAAACGGCTAGTTTTTTGCTAACTCCTAATCATTGTATGTTGAAAACATCTTTATGTCACCTTAAATCTCCGAGGAACCTAAATATATTTATTTAAAAATCACTTATCAGCCAGGTGCTGTGGCTCATGCCTGTAATCCCAACACTTGGGGAGGCTGAGGCGGGTGGATCACTTGAGGTCAGGAGCTAAGAGTCCAGGCTAGCCAGCATGGTGAAACCCCGTCTCTATTAAAAATACAAAACTTAGCTGGGTGTAGTGGCGAGTGCCTGTAATCTCAGCTACTCGGGAGACTAAGGTAGAAGAATCTCTGGAACCTGGAAGGCGAGGTTGCATTGAGCCGAGACCACACCACTGCACTCCAGCCTGGACAAGAGAGAGACTCTGTCTCAAAATAAATAAATACAGAAAAATAAAAATCATTTTCTAATTGCTCTACTATTTTCATGTCTTCTGGAGTGAATCAATATCCTGACTGTTGATCTGGCTGGCTGTCTTGAAATAAGCCTGTCACTTTGTGGAAAACTGACAGCATTTGTTGCCACTGACATAATTTGGGTTTTTAAGTAAAAATTAGTTTTCTTCATGTGTTTTAGGATATTTGATATAGGCTCAACTTGATTGTCCCCTCCTGCTTCTATCCCTGTCTAGTGGCTTTATGGTCATGGTCATTTCTGCTTGGTCTTCTGAATCCCCTAGTCCACAAACACCACACCTTATGACGGGACCCCCAAACCACCAACATAAGTGAACATACAAGTTATCACAAATCCAGACCTTAAGCCTGCAAGTAGATTGGTCCAGGTCTTGAGTGGCTATATATATCTCTTTATTTCTACACTTTTAAGTACTCAGCTTTATTTAAGTCATAAATCCAGACAGTCAGTTGAGTTTTCTCCAGATTTATTAATAATTACCAAATTTGGGAATAGTCTTTCTCCTTGCCATATTTTCTGTTCTGTTTCTGGTCCCCAGTGATGTTTACCTCATCAATTCTCAATGTGTGGTCTGTGGACCCCTGAAAGCTCCCAAGAGTCTTTCGGGAGTTCATGGAGGTAAAACATTTTCCTAACAATACTAAGACATTATTTGCCTTTTAGACTGTGTTGACATTTGTACCGATGAAGCAGACATACTGGTGGGGAAAACTGCCGGGCTTAGTAAGAATCAAGAAGAATACCAAACTCTATTTCATTGCCACACACTTGTAGTTAAAAAAAAACCAAAAACAAAAACCAAAAACGAACAACAACAACAACAACAAACACCGGTTTTACTTAAGAATGTCTGATGAAGCAGTAAAAATTTTATTAAACCTTGACCCTTGAGTTCTCTTCTCAGTATGATAAAATGGGAAATGCAAATAAAGACTTTTGTTGCATACCAAATACAATGGTTGTCTCCAGAGAATGCATTTAAGCAACTGAGTTGTAAGCTGAACTAGTGGCTTTTTTTTGTAAACACCAAATTTCTCCCATCTTCACAGTCAAACAGCAGTTTATGCTGTCTTCACTTTCTTACCACACTTTCATTCAGCCTACTAAAATCTGGCTTTTTGATTTTACTGAAACTGCTCTTGCTAAAGCCACCAACAGTATGATTAGTAAAACCAAGGGATGCATTTTAGTCCTTATTTTACTTAACCATTCTATTGCACCTAATGTTTTGGGGTACTCTTTTCTTGAAATTCTAATAGTGATGTCAAGGCACTATTTCCCTCAATTTTCCTAACCATTCCTTCTCTCCTTTGCAGGCAGATATCTGCTGTATCTGCAGCCCAAACTCATATTTTAAATTCTAGATCCATATATACAACTGTATCCTATAGGATACCTCCAAAAGATCTAAAAAGACCACAAACTCAATACATCTGAAACCTCTGACCTTCCACAAAAATCTGCTCCTCCTCCTCCTCCTGACATACCTTGAATAATGATGCTAATGGCAACCAAGTCAGAAAGACAGCAGTCATCTTAGGGTCCTCCCTCTTCGTTACCTTCCATACATAATTTGTAACCCCCTTTTGTAAACCCCTTCAGTTCTACTGAAACTAATTTTAGGTCCTCATAATTCCTCAATCAACAGATTTCCCTTCCTCCAATTCTGACCTTTCCAATCCATCCTTTTAGAAATTTTCATTTTGTCAGCAGTGTAGAGGGATGGTTTGGAAAGTTCAGAATTGGAGGAAGAGAAATTTGTTCATTGAGGAATTATGAGGGCCTAAAATTAGTCATATTATTGACTTGTTTAAAGCCTTTAAGTAAGTTCCCATCCCCTACGGCAGGGATTCTGGGCTTGAGTGGAATAAACACTCCAATATTCTGTACCCTGCACATATGCATTTTCTTAAGGGCCCAGATTCCCAAAGATTAACCCTAGAAGCAGCGAACCTCTTTGAAGTGTTTTCAGAATAATCTCAAACTGTATCCTCCAACCCAGTATATATTCCAACTAACCCCTAATTACTTTTAAGTTCTCATACAGGGTTATGCTGCTTCAGCATTTCCTACCACTGAATGTAAGATTCCTTCTGCCTAGAAAGTGACTCCCCAAGTGAACCAGTACCCATCCTTCAAGTATTCCTTCAGCTATGAAGTCCTCCCTAGTTCCTCCAAGCAAATGCTCTCTCCCTCATTTCTTCTACTATTCTTTGCATACACCTTTATTTCAGTTTATTATATGGCATTTTCATATTTTTATGTCCTTCATCCTTAATAGATCATGAGAAAAAGACCATGTTTTATTCATGTTGGTATGCTAGTGTTTAGTACAGATCTGGCATAAAATAGTCAAATATTCATTGAATAAATATTTACCACACCATTAACAATGTGTAGTCTTTTCATAAAAGGCTCTCCTGTGTAATAACAAGCTGTTCAAACTGAAAGTAGTATTTCCGTAAGATGCTTAAAAAGGGTATTCTTCAAAATACATCAGAACACGAATGAACTTATCACTAGTGCTTGAAATATTAAGGAAAAAGCTAAATCTACAGTTGTTTAAAAACTTGACAAATAATATAAGCACAGATATAAACAGCTGCCTCTTCATTTAAGTGGAAATCTAAATTATTAGTTATAAATTTAACTATAATCCTCAATGAGACTAAATCTAGATGTAGGACTTTCTTAACGTTTATATTTGATTAGCCTCGTTAATGCGATTTTCCTCTTGCAATTTTTAAATGCTTTAATCATGGTTTTCTTTATACTTAAATCTGGACTTAGGTTTAAAAAAATCAGGTATATTTATTTATGCGTCTTTAAAGTAGTCATTCGTGTGAAGTCAGCACTACTTCAGTTTTCAGAAAACACACAAAATGTTCAGTGAATGGTGAAACCCTCTAACCCCTTGGGCGGTTACAATGGTCTAAGTAGAAAATCACATTAGGTACCCATCAGAGAAACTGAGTTTCAGTTGCTTTTAAAAACATCCCCGGTAGGTTATTTATAACAGGAAATTGAAAGTTCTTATTCTTCTTCACCACTCTATCACTAAAGAAAAGGGCGAAAAAGCTATGGATATAAATGCTGCTGTCTATAAACACAACTTGCCTGCAGAAATACGTAGTGGGCCACGAAGTTTGAAGGAAGCCCGCAGTGCCAGGTATATTCACCAACTCCTCCAAGTGACTGATCATTGCCAAGGTCGAATTAATAAGTGTTCTTTGATGTTAATGATTGTTAATTTCCTGAGTGTTCTCAGGAAAGGACTAAAAGCTGACTTTCCAAGCAGGATGTTGCTTGGAAATACCCAAAACAAACTCGATGTTCATTCCTAACGTGTTATTAAGTGAACCGATCTGACTCCATGCGTTTTGTTAAAAGGCCTTTCCTTCGTTCCCCTGGCCCACAGTTTATTTTTGACTATTTTTAACTCGGAGCCCATCTTAAAAACAAATTAAGAACGGAATGCTCGCCAAATCACGTCTACAAGACAAAATCGGCTTCCCAGGGAGCTGGACCTCGAGTGGGCACCGGCTGGGACGTACCCGCTGAGCCTCTCCGCAGAGCGCGACACCAGCCGCCGGGTTTCGGTTAGACCGCAGCAGGAAGTTTTCCCTTCCTCTGCGGGAAGCGGTGGAGCCAAGGGGAAATTTGAACTCCCACTCCACCGGGGCACCCAGAGGGGAGCTCCGGTGTGGGAGGGTGCTCCCAGGGGAGCCAGGCGGCCGAGGAGCTCGTGATTCGACGCCCGCCGCGGCGTCTCCGCCCAGCGCGGGCCCAGGCCGCGGCCTCCCTGCCCTCCCTACCGTCCACTCCCAGTCCCGGGGCGGCGGCCTCAAAGCCCGCGCGGCAGGGCAGCGTCCCGGCTCGCAGGCCCCCGTCTCCCTGCCTAGAGCGCCGCGCAGAGCGGCTGCGGGCCTGGCAGGCGCGGGCTGCACTCACCCACTCGAGGACCTTGATGAAGCCGAGTGGCTCCTTGAGAGGGTTGAGATTGATCTGGAAGCCGGACATCCTCTGAGGGAAGGAGGGAGAGAGAGTCAGGACGACGGGGCGGAGAAGGAGGGGACCGACAAGACCCGAGCAGCCCGGCGGCGAGGAAGGGCAGGCGGGGCGGGCGCGCTGGCCCGGCTCGGAGGCGGGCCCGGGCGGCCGTGGGGCGGGGGGGGGGGGGAGCAGCGGCGGTTGAGCAGCTGGCTGAGACTCTGGGACAGAGACTGAGAAGGGCGGCTGGGGAGGCGAGGGGCGGGCCGGGGCGGGGACCGGGAGGCTCCGCCTCAGGCCGCACCTGGCCAAGTCGACTGATCCGCTGGCGAACCAAGTAGATGTTGGGCGCCATGCTGCGTGCGCCGCGCCCCCTTCCCTGCAGTTCAGCCCCTGGCGCTCGGTCTCCCCCTGCGCACGCGTGCACGCGTGCGCTCCTCGGGCCCGCGCCGCGCTTCCGGACCCGCGCGACTGCGGAGCGCCCTGGACCGGGGGCTCCCACGTCCGCGCCTGCGCAGCTGGGGGGTGCTGCCCTCAGAGAAACCCTCACTTGACCCAGAGCTCACCACAGCTGAGCTCACTGCACCGAAGCCGGCCTCTCCTCCCCTTCACAGATCTCAACTTTTATATGAATTTACAATGTATTGGCACAGATGAAGTCGCGTTTCAAGACATGTGTTAGGGGCCTTTGATTAAAATTGCAAAACGACAGACTTCTGGCCACCATGCTGTGGGGTGCCTCGAAAGTGTGAATCACCAAAGATTCCTACGGAAATTAGGTTTATTTTCAAAGTTAGCATCGCAGCCATGGTTGAAAAATGAAGAAAGGTTATACCTAAAAGACAAGGCGTGGCCGGACAGGCCCTCGGTGACCTACACTTTCACCTCTTCTACCCTGTCAGTCGAGAGTACTCTTTTTGAGGCATTGTTGGTCTCCTTCTTCAAGAAGCTAACTCCTTTAAGATTCGGCTTAGGTAATACTTTCCTCTTGGCACCCTGTTACGGGAGCCCCAAGGTAGTGTGATCTCCTTGCTGGCTTCCTCAGTACCTGGAAAGTTTCTGGACAGCTGGAATGTGGCATATTGGTGTATATGAAAAATCAGCTTCCAAGTACTTACCTGAATTTCAAGCACGAATATGATTTAGCAGGCTACTTGCCACTGAGGTTATTCCGTCAGGGTTGACAACTGTTATTGAACGTCTTTCTAGTAAGCGAACCCTTTCTCTTTCGAGACCTGTTTATCTCCTTGTTTGCTGTCCAGAGAGTGCAAAAAATACTTTTCATTTTCTATGCAGACCGAGACAATCTTTATTTTTATCTTGGCTCCGGTTCCTCAGTCCCCAGCACAGTTAGTCCTCAGTGAGCACCTAATACCAAATGGATGGTTGCAGATTTCTCCCACTAAAGCAACAAAGCATCATAAATACCCCTTAGGGCTAGGTGAGTACAAGGTGACCATACACTGCTACCTGGTGCATCTGAGACCACGATGAGCGGTGTTCCAGGTCTTTCAGCTTTCTCTCTCTCCCTTTTTTTTCTACTTTGTTTCTGAATCTTCCTCTCAGTACTTCTCTTTTTGTTCTCTTTAGCCCGTTTTTCTAAGCTTTTACTCTCATTCTGTTGAGGTCTTCTGGGTAGGCACCTGGGGACGGAGTAGTGAATAGTAGGACTATTTAGCTTGAGCTTCGTATTCACGAAGATTCAAATTAGACTGTTATGTTATTTCTTTTTCTTTTTCTTTTTTCTTTCGTTCGTTCTTTCTTTTTTTTTTTTTTTTTTTTTTTTTTTTTTTTGAGACAGTCTCACCCTGTCACCCAGGCTGGAGTGCAATGGCGTGATCTCAGCTCACTGCAACCTCTGCCCCTGGGGTTCAAGCGATTCTCCTGCCTCAGCCTCCTGAGTAGCTGGGATTACAGGCGGGCGCCACCACATCCAGCTAATTTTTTTTGTATCTTTATTAGAGACGGGGTTTCATCATGTTGGCCAGGTGGTTGGCCTTGAAGTCCTGACCTCATGATTTGCCCTCCTTGGCCACCCAAAGTGCTGGGATTACAGGCATAAGCCACCGTGCCCAGCTCTTAATGTTATTTCAAAATGAGATATGCCTTGACAGATTAGGGATATGTTCACATTCAGCTTTATTAATTAACTTTAAAGATCTAAAACATACCATAACTTAGTAAACCAATATTGGCATCTCTTCTTCTTTTTGTTTATTGAAGGCCTTAGAAATTGGAATTGGCCAGGCCCTTTCTCAGCTTCTGTGCTAAACTTTCTGTTGCTTCTGTCTGCCTCTCCTGCTTCTTGTTCAAGCCCACCAGTGGAAGGCGTGGTGGTTACTTTTCCTCAGGAAACCTTCAGTGTTAGAGTAACTCCTTGAACTTAAAGAAGGTTCCGTCCTTGGCCCTGTGGCACTCAGTTTTAAAGATGGAGACCACTGAGGGTGAGCGGGACCACATCTGGTCACTTATCAGAACTCATTCGGACAATCTCTCTGAGCAGAACAAAACAGAAGTGAGCCACCACTGCTCACCTTCAGTCACAACCCAGCACTGCTTCTGCCAGTCAGCCAAGCTCAGGGGCCTACCTTCCTGAGAAGGAACTGGCCGTGACTGGCAGAGCCAGTGAGATCTGATTGGGTGACAAGATAATTGTGATTTTTTTTTTAAAAAAATCTTCCCCAGACAAGAGTGTTTAAACAACAGCATCTCATTGAAGGCACAACTGTTCAAAATCTGAGAAGAATGTTCAGATGACTATATCACACTGATTACAACACTGGTCATTTTCTGATTTGTTCCTCAAATCTGAGGAAAGAGCCAGATGCTCTGGGAACAACGTGTTCCAGGTCTACTCTACTAGGGCTATTTGGAAAATAATCCCTGTAATATAAAATGGTTCTGTCTATCTGGGGTACTATTATTGAACTATATCTGTGGTGGTGTAATTATGGCTAAGTTACTTACATAATTTGTCATTGTTTTACTTTCTCTCTGTGGCTTTGAACACATGTGCCAGACTGTGACACTTGGGATTTAGGAATGCTCAGAAGGCCAGAAAGGAAAGTATATTTGGCAACCGTATATTAGCTATATTAGGCAACTACATATAGCTATATTAGGCAACTCATTGGCTAACTATACTATTTTTTGTTTTTCTCAATGGGAATACAAAGTTTTGGTCAGCTTATTGGCAAGATGAGACTTTGTAACTCATTCCTGACCAATATTTATCTCCTTTTCTGAAAAGATATTGTTTAATACCAAATTCAAAACCTGACTTTTGCTTATAAACTCAAATAAGTGTTTTGTTTTCACTAATGAATTCAATAATCATTTTAGAAAAATTTTAAAATAACTATATTTAAATTGTGCAATAGATTGGTTTGATAGGCTCAGTAAATTAATCTCAAAATAATTAATTTGAAGCCTTTTAAACTTTTCATTTTAAAACATATTTTGATTTACAAATTGCAAAGTACAAAGAGTTCTTTATACATTTCACCCAGTTTCCCCTAATGTTAACATCTTCTATAACCATCATATATTTGTCAAAACAAAAAAGTAAGTATTGGTGTATTACTACTGACTAAACTAAAGAATTTTTCAAGCTTCATCAGTTGTCCACTAATGTCTTTTTTACTGCCCCAGGATCTCATCCAGGAAACCACATTTAATGTAATGAGTGTCATAGGTGATCAGCAACTGTCTGGGGCCAGTGGTGCAGGCAGTAAGAAGAATTTACCAAGATAGTTGTAGGTAAAGAAAGGCAGATTTGGCCGGGCGCGGTGGCTCAAGCCTGTAATCCCAGCACTTTGGGAGGCCGAGATGGGCAGATCACGAGGTCAGGAGATCGAGACCATTCTGGCTAACACGGTGAAACCCCGTCTCTACTAAGAAATACAAAAAATAGCCCGGCGAGGTGGCAGCGCCTGTAGTCCCAGCTACTCGGGAGGCTGAGGCCGGAGAATGGCATGAACCCGGGAGGCGGAGCTTGCAGTGAGCTGAGATCCGGCCACTGCACTCCAGCCTGGGCTACAGAACGAGACTCCGTCTCAAAAAAAAAAAAAAAAAAAAAAAAAAAAAAAAAAAAGAAAGGCAGATTTATTTGAGAAAGTAGGAAAATGTATTGCAAGGGTGCAACAGGCAGGTCAGCGAAAGAGGAGCTGACTGCAAAGAGACAAAAGCTTGCTAGGAATTTTATAGGATGGTGCTTGTGCTCTGCGCTTGAAGAAGACTTTGTGTAGTAATAATAATGCTGAAGTTGCAGTGAGCTAACTTGAATTTTTCTATCAGCCAAGAATCTGATGATAGCTGGGCACAGGAAGATTGTGGGTGATTACGCATGAGGGCTATGTGTCCTGGACCATGAAGAAAGGCAGACTTATAGCTTATCTATCTGCTTTCTCGTTTTGCTTTCCCCTGGTCCTGCCAGCCTGAATCCTTTTCCCGAATTAGGACTCTACCTTTCTTCACGCCCCGACAGAGCAACAATGACTAATCTTTGGCATGTGGTTGAATATCTCATCTTCCAACTGCTTCTTGCTGACCAGGGCTGTAGAGTTGGCCCTCCCTAGGATTGTTAGTCAGTCAGGAGGTTATGTGGGCCTAAATCCCGGAATTAAGACCTAAATTGGGCAGGGTTGCTATGAGACTATGGGGGAACAGCATTTGTAGCCTAAAATTTTGTTCTGCTGCATTCAAAGGAAAGTTATGGAGTTCTCTTAGTAGATAGATTTGCTGTAGTACTATTTTGGTTTGAAATTGTTGTATCCTAGAAAACACAAAACCAGATGTAGTGTTAACAATACATGATGCAAATAAACAAACTAATATGAGCTTTATTATAGGCAGAAGAAGTTGAGCAACCCATGGCCAAATTTAACTGGAGAACCTTTGAAATAGTTGTGCTAAAAAGGAATCTTGAGGAACTCTTTTTTGAAGGCCCTTTAATATTTTTATGCTCTCTGTTATCTTTTCTAAACTTTCTTCTACCTGACCTGAGTTATTGATGTAAAAGCAACAAGGTTTATTTGACAGCATGCAGGTGCCTCCTGCTTCAGCAGGAAGCACGTCCAACATGAGTTGGTTCTGCAAAACATCCCCTGCCAATGAGTTTAGGGCCTGCCGTTGCGCTTCAATGGCTGTGACTGTAGCTTCCCAAGATTGCTGGACTAGGATGGTGAGATTATGAATACTGCACTTAAGCATGAGTATATCTGCAAACCAAAATATTGCACAGGCTACAGAATGTCCTAGGTCATTTTTCTCTATGGCAGGATTATTATTGGCGAGGATGCCACGTGATGGGAGACTAAGTACTGCTTCTGATGTCCTTTGGAGGGACCAACATAAGAAGGATTTTAACTTTTGAACTTGGCCAGAGGTTACAAAGTCTGAGGAGTTATATATATGCACTCCAGATATTGCTGCAACTATAGTGCAAGTGCTTCTTCACTTAATAGGCAAGGCTAGAAATACGTTAGATCTGTATACAAAGAAGAACCCAGTTCCTTTTCATGAAACTCCTGAAGAGGAACCTCATAACCAGGCATAGGTGTGATTAGTTTAGATTCCAGTATGATTTGCATAAATAGAGGGATCCCATGGTCCCCCAGGATTAAATGTGGATGGGCAGTGACCCAGAAAGTAGTTATCCATGCATAAGGGGTAAAAGTTAGACTTGTAGTGTTATGTGAATGTGGGGCCGGACAGATATGATTTTTGAATATTAATGAGATAAGAGAAAATTGAGGAAAAGATGTAGATGTATTAGTGAAGTTGAGAAGTCATCCAGTTTTGACTGCTATTTCTATATATTCCATCTTGGTTGCTGAACTATTTATAGGCATAAAGGAATTGTTATAAATCTTTCTGGCATGAACTTTGTTGTTTCCTCATCACAGAGAAAAACTGGAGGCGCACAGTGAACTTGTTAAGAGTCATTATATGGCTTCCATTCTGGTTTGTTTGGTTATAGCTGAGAGTGTAATTGCAATGGGCTTGTGTGTTAAAGCCCCTGGGAAAGGGCCAGATTCCTTGGAATTTCTAGCCTTACAGGCCATCTCTGGTGACCTTCCTATTTGCTCGGTCACTGTGGATGATTGGCATGAGGGATCAGTTGGCCTAGGTTTACCTCATAAACCTGTATTTTTGGTGTGTGTGTACCTGGTGTAGTTGAATCCAAAGCATTGGGCTTTTGTGTTAGCAATTTCTTCTATAGATAGTGGGACTGCTAGGAGAGTAATGTCATTCTCGAGTCACTGCCAACGTGAGCATATCCAGCGGTTAGTGCTGTGTGTTGTGTTAGCAACCTGAGATATTACTGGTTAGACTGGGTGCTTGGTGCAGCCATGGAAGCAATAGTTAGCCATAATAGACAGAATAAACGCAGAAGGATATTTAAGGAAAATGACAATATACAGTAAACTCAGGGAGACAGGAAAGAAGAAAGACTGTAAAGAGTATGAAAAAAACCAAACACTTAGTGCCTCAGCATATCAATGTTGTGATATGGGGGTTAATAACATTACTAGGACAAAGATGAAGAAATATCCCCTGGGCAGTAGTTTTGGAGGTCCCCCCTGCAAATAGTAATAGTGTACTATCTCCCTTATAAAAGCATTAATATCAAGAGGGTGAAGCTGCTCAAGAGAGGCAGTTGGATAGTTACTGAGAGCTTGCAGTAGAATTGAATAAAAAGAGTCAGCTTTAAGAATAACGTTTAAGGGCCGGGCATGGTGACTCACACCTGTAATCCCAGCACTTTGGGAGGCCAAGGTGGGCAGATAACCTGAGGTCAGGAGTTCGAAACCAGCCTGGTCAAAATGGTGAAACCCTGTCTCTACTAAAAAAACTACAAAAATTAGCTGAGCGTAGTGACACACACCTGTAGTCCCAGCTACTTGGGAGGCTGAGGCAGGAGAATCACCTGAACCCGGGAGGCGGAGGTTGCAGTGAGCCAAGACTGGGCCACTGTACTCCAGCCTGGGTGACAGAGTGAGTCTCTGTCTCAAAAAAAAAAAAAAGAAAAAAAAAGAATAAGGTTTAAAGGAGGTGCTGGATTTATTTCCATCAACTTTAAGGGAGATTTAAAAATTCTAGGTTGTTTGGTTTAACAAAACCTCTTTTACCTTTTTTTTAAATTTAAATGAGTTTCCAATGTTTACCTTCTAGTTAGACCGTAAATAATGAGTATCATCTCAGCAGTAGCAGCTGAGTAACAGCAGGTTTAAAGCAGGCAGAAAAAAAGAGAGGAAGATAGAGAGCTTTAGAAGACTCTACTTAACTCTATAGTGCAGGTTAACCATTTGAGCTATGAATTTTTTTGTTGTAGTTTGCCCATCAGTTTAAATGTGCACAAAATTATAATAGTGAAAGAGATCCGATCTAGCCCACCTGCCCCTCTTGCCTTTAGCTTGTAAGCTGCCTTAATCATTCCGGGGCTTTTGGGCTGAGTTAATTTTAGAAGACATCTAGGTTATAGTTTAATGATAATAGCCCTTCCCCCAAACTCAAACACCTTTTTAAAGCTAATGAATGACCATCAGGCCAGGGGGTGGAGAGGAGCCTGATTTCTGCTAAGGCGTAGACACAGACTGCCAGCCATTCCTGTAGATAACACCACTATTGTAGGTTTGCCTTTTGAGGTATCTTTTCAGGTTTTTTGAAGTCTGACACCCATGGCTCTACCTGGACCCACCAATCCCACTCCTGTGACTTCACCCAAAAGCGATTCAGTGTGCAGGAGGACAGCTTCCACTCCCTGTGATTTCATCTCTACCCCAACCAATCAGCAGCAACCCCAGCCACCCCACCCCTCCCCTAAACTGCCTTTGAAAAACCCTTAAACTACGATCTTTGGACAAGGTTGATTTAAATACTAACTCCATCTCCCACGTGGCATGGCTGGCCTATGTCTATTAAACTTTTTCTGTACTGTAATGCTGTACTCTTTCTTTGTACAGCAGGCAGGAAAAACTCCTCGGGTAGTTACATATCCAACCCAAAACTCAGGACGCAAACCCCTGTATGGCTGGCTCTCCTTCTACCAGATGGGCCTGAGGCTCGGATGTTCCTTTTATACAAGGAATGAATCTCTGGGTTGGCCACTTCTGTATTCCCTCACTGGGAATACATTTTCAGGTGTATCTGCTGTACAGGGCCATTCTAAGGGTATGCTCAAGTTATTCCTCTCAGGGGCGTTTACCCTACACTTTGACAAGAGGTTTCACTTTCCTAAGTTTCCATTTTCTCATCCCCATTTTGCAGACGGGAAACGAGAGTTGTAGTGGGATTTAAATTGTATAATCATAAGAGATCATTTAGAAGAGCGTCTGGTACAGACTAAGAACTGAGGAAATGTTACCCATTCTTGCCACTGTGTTCCAGAAACAGTGGAGTGGATGCATCAACCTTCTGATCGGGTGTGTAAGAAGCAGCAAAGACTTAGTGCTAGAACAAAAGTCATTTAAGGAAATCAGACTTTGGCTAGAGCGAATTAGAGTTGTAAGGAAGAATGTTCCATTGATAAAATGAAAGAAATATGAAATAAGAATATAATTCTTGAAAGCAAATTAAATGCAGTTTTTCCTTACTGAAAGCTATGTGGGGCAGAGGTCTTGCTAATCCTCCCTGTGTGGGTCTACTTTTAATCTATTTGTGTCATCACCATTTCAAGCTTAGCTCACATTTAAGCAATGAATAAACAGGGAAAACCCTCTAATTTGTAGAGGTTAATTTTATTTTTATTTTTATATTTTTGAGCCCGAGTCTCACTCTGTCACCCAGGCTGGAGTGCACTGTCCCAGTCTCAGCTCACTGCAAGCTCCGCCTCCCAGGTTCAAGTGATTCTCGCGCCTCAGCCTCAAAAGTAGCTGGGATTACAGGCACCTGCCACCATGCCCAGCTAATTTTTATATTTTTAGTAGAGACAGGGTTTCACCATGTTGACCAAGCTAGTCTCAAACTCCTGGCCTCAAGTGATCCACCCGCCTCATCCTCCCAAAGTGCTGGGATTACAGGCATGAGCCACCGTGCTGGCTGAGGTTATTTTTATAATAATCATTACAAGTACTGTAATTAAGTTATTAAAAAAAGGCTTATTGTATAATAACTATTTTATAATAACATAACTTGGCCTTTGAATAGTGTTTTGCCTTTTTCAGAGAACTTTCAGGGTCATTTTTTAATGTGATCTTTGAGTTAAAGGATGGTGTAGGAATTGTAATCCACATTTTGCTAATGCAGAAACTGAAGTTCAGAGGGAAGAAAGTGTATTAGGAAAGGCTTCATAGGGGAAGTCACACAGCATTGTAGCTCGAGAGGTGTGTAGGTGATTCCTCAAGTAGATGGGGGCTGAGGAGTTTTCAGCAGAGATGCTGCAGAGGGTAGGGCAGGTAGGGCATAGTGCTAGAGGAGGGGGAGTTCTATAGTGGGACCAAATACTTTGATATATCCGATGCTTTGGGTAAGGGGAGCAGTGTAGAGTCAGGGCTTTGTGTATCAGGCTAGGAGTTTGGACTTTATTCTCTGCCAGGGAAGTGCTTTCAGGCAAAGGAGAGTAATATGATTAGATTTCAGTTTAGGAAGATTACTATGTCAGTAGTGTAGAAGCTGAACTGGAAAGATGTTTAGGTGGTAGGTTCAAGCTAGCTAATATTTTCTAATCCTATTGATCGTGAGGTCTCAGTTCCCAGGTATGGTGACAATGAGCAAGTGTAGACAGCCAGGTTGGCACTAGCTGCATAAACTGCTTGTGACAAAAGCACAGCATTTAGACACAGAAACCACTGGCTGCTGTCCTAGATTTGTCAGATCTACAAATTTTCCTGGAGCATTTACTGTTTAATTTCCTTTGGCTTACCTCATCTGTGTAATGAGGGTATTTGTATGGCACCAGCTTTGCATATGTTAACATTGATGAAATACTTCAAATAAAACAAATCAGAACTTGGGAATGAAGATAGTTATGAATATGCTACAGGCTGGTCCCAAAATCATAGCTAAGGGTGGAAGGCTTAGCAGGTTGCCTATGCTATATAAGCAGGGTTGATAAGAGGTTTTAAGATCCAGTTTTGAGCAGTCTGTATCATAAATAATTATTCAAAGGACTTCCATGTTTTATTGTCTTCCTGAAAAGCAGAGTAACCACAAAGATTTATACAGAGTTTCCAAGTTTAGCATTGTGTTATAGCCAGCACTGTCTCTTGAAATCAGGTGGGAAGCAAAACAAAATGTCCACTAGTTCTGAATGAATGGTTTATTTATCCTATTTGCAATTGCACAGAGAACTGACTTCCTACGAAGGAGAAAACTGTTGACAGATCTTCTGAGACAATAAACTGGGTGAACGAGGGGCTTTGTTTTAAGCCTGCTAGACAGAATTTCTCCAGGATCTGAACTTCCCGTATCTAGGGTGGGAAGCCCAGAGAAATGTACAGTAGCCCTTCCCTCCTAATTCTAACCCTGCAGAATTTGTGTCAGAACCACCAAGATCAGATTCTGAGTGACATCAGAGCATTTATTAGGAGAGAACAGATTACTGAAGGTGACCACTTTCAATATTAGCTAGTCACATACCCAGGACGTCTATAATCTTATCAACAACAGAAATCAGTCTTCTAACATGATGCAAAGAGGGGAAAGAAAGAAATGCCTGAGTGGAGGCTGGCCAGGAAAATTCCAATGCTGATGAACTGAAGGCAATGGAAGTTTGTATATCATTTCTCTAGCAGGCATAGGAAGGTACTTTGCAGAGTAGGTGGGTTTCTAGAAAGTTAACTATTTTTATTTATTTATTTTTGAGTCTTGCTCTGTTGCCCAGGCTGGAGTGCAGTGGCACGATCTCAGCTCACTGCAACCTCTGCCTTCCAGGTTCAAGCGATTCTCTTGCCTCAGCCTCCCAAGTAGCTGGAACTACAGGCATGCGCCACTGCACCCAGCTAATTTTTGTATTTTCAGTAGAGATGGGGTTTCGCCATGTTGGCCAGGCCAGTCTTGAACTCCTGACCTCAGGTGATCCATCCACCTCAGCCTCCCAAAGTGCTGGTAGAGACTTAACTATAACTGTAATTTTTTCAAATGGAATTTTCTTTTAAATATACTTTAGGACTTGGTCACTTAAAGGAATGTTTTGGAGAATCTGCTTGTGAACATTCTTTTTTTTTTTTTTCCTGAGGGTCTCACTCTGTTGCCCAGACTGGAGTGCAGTGGCACGATCTTGGCTCACTGCAACCCCCACCTCCCAGGTTCAAGCGATTTTCCTGTCTCAGCTTCCTGAGTAGCTGGGATTACAGGTGCATGCCACCATGCCTGGCTGATTTTTGTATTTTTAGTAGAGATGGGGTTTCACTATGTTGGTCAGGCTGATCTCGAATTCCTGACCTCAGGTGATCCATCCACCTCAGCCTCCCAAAGTGGTGGGATTACAGGCGTGAGCCCCCACACCTGGCCTGCTTGTGAACATTGTTTATATTTCATGAGCTTGTATTTTTTAATACTTTCCACCCATTCGAATTTTTTAAAGTGATAAACATTTGCCATTGTCTTACAAGCTCAATAAATTGGTCTTTGCTTTCTGAAGCAATTTATTATCGTTGCTATTTTCCTTGAGGGAAAAGCAAGGTTTCTGTGTTTGTATTTAAACCCCTCTGCTTTCTTATTTTTCTTTTTTCTTTTTTTTTTTGAGACGGAGTCTCACTCTGTCGCCCAGGCTGGAGTGGTGCAGTGGCGCGATCTCGGCTCACTGCAAGTTCCGCCTCCTGGGTTCACACCATTCTCCTGCCTCAGCCTCCCGAGTAGCTGGGATTACAGGTGCCTGCCACCATGCCTGGCTAATTTTTTTTTTTTTTTGTGTGTGTGTGTATTTTTAGTAGAGACAGGGTTTCACCGTGTTAGCCAAGATGGTCTCGATCTCCTGACCTCGTGATCCACCCACCTCAGCCTCCCAAAGTGCTGGGATTACACGTGTGAGCCACCGCGCCCGACCTCTTATTTTTCTTTGTTGATTTTTTCCTCTCCTAGTATGACCAATGGTGAGAAGCCTGAGTTTATTGACTTTGACTAGGAATTTACTGACTTTGATTTTGTAATCGAGGTAGATGACCACCTTTTTGATGAGGCCTGAGAGAATAAGAAAAGTCTCAATCATCCCCCCACCCACCTACGGAAATATATATATACCCTATGCCACTGTCACACTGACCCTGAACTGCCATCATAATACATTATCTTAGGCTAACGGCTTCATGTTCTAAAATACAAATACCCTGGAGAATTATTGGATTAAATGGTTTATTACAGCATAATGCTTTAATGAGAAATTATCTGAATATTTTTCTCCTGGCCGTAAAAAAAAAAAAAAAAAAAAGGGAGTTTTAATGGGTGTATACCAAGAAGGAGATGGTCTTGGAATCTGGGCACCATCCCAGGAAGACAGACTTAACTAAAGGGAAAAGTTCTAGGCTGCCAAGGAGCTGTAAAAAGGATACTGAATGCCTGGGAAGTATGATGGAGAAGCTGCTCAGTATTGAAGAAAAGGAAAATGCAAAGTACAGCTAAAGCAAACTTGGATTTATGATACAAGTTAGCTTAGGGAAGACTGAACTCTTAGCATCTTTAATTTCATTGTTTGCCAATCATTTGAGAAGAAAAACCTGAACATTTCATACATTCCTTCTAGTATTTATTGATCACTCATATGTACTGGACACTTTGTTAAGTACTGATCATACAAAGTAGAACAAGATATTCTTGTCCTTAAAGAGTTTATATTTTAAAGGGAGAGATAGGGCTGGATGCAGTGGCTCATGCCTGTAATCCCAACACTTTGGAAGACCAAGGCAGGTGGATTGCTTGAGCTCTGTGGTTTGAGACCAGCCTGGGCAACATGGTGAAACCCCATCTCTACAAAAAATACAAAAATCAGCTGGGCATGGTGGCCTGAGCTTGTAGTCCCAGCTACTCGGGAGGCTGAGGTGGGAGGATGGCTTGAGCCCAGGAGGCGGAGGTTGCAGTGAGCCAAGATCACACCACTGCACTCCAGCCTGGGTGACAGACCCAGGCCCTGTCTCAACAAAATACAATAAATAAAGGGAAAGATAGGACAAAAACTATATATATTTTCAAGTTGTGATAAGTGCAGTGAAGAACACAAAACATGTACTTTTTGTATATTTTTTTGTTTTCTGCTTTACAATTAGATTGCCCTGCGAAATCTATGGCAAAACAGAGATAAATTGGTAAGGGCTGCAGTCTTCACAATCTACATAAAAACTATGATTGACTCAGGTCCTATATAAGGAAATTTCTGGGGATAATCCTATGACACTCTCAGTACTCTTTGAAATTCTGTAGAGCGAAGAGCTTGTGGATTCTGGCAGGAAGAGCAATCAAGGTGAAGGTGAAGATGTTGAGCTGGAATCTGGACAACTATGTCTGCAAAACCCAGTTGGACTTATAGATTGTTCCAAGAAACTATGATCCTACCTTACATCCTTTTGAGGTCCTGCAAGAATATGTAAGAGTTTTAAATGCTACCAAACTGGAAGGAGTATTTGCAAAACCATTCCTTGCTTGGCTGGATGGTCACCGAGATGGAGTCAGTTGCTTGGCAAAGCATCCAAAGAGCCTGGCTACTGTCCCTTCTGGGGTATGTGATGGAGAGGTTAGAATTTGGAACCTGACTCAACTGAAATGTATCCGTATAATACAAGCACATGAAGGCTTTGTATGAGGAATATGTACTCGCTTTTGTGGGACTTCTTTTCACTGTTGGTGATGACAAAACTGTGAAGCAGTGGAAAATAGATAGGCCAGGCTATAGAGAGGAGGAAGAGCCATTACATACAATATTAGGAAAGACAGTGGGATTGACAGGAAAGACAGGAGGAAGAGCCATTACATACAATATTAGGAAAGATACTGGGATTGATCATCACTGGAAAGAAGCTGTTTTTGCCACATGTGGACAGCAGCTAGACATTTGGGGTAAACAAAGAACTAATCCTATATGTTCAATGACCTGGAGATTTGACAGTATAAGTAGTGGTAAATTTAATGCAATTAAGACACTTATCTTGGAAAGTTGCACGTCTAACAGGAATATAGTACTATATGATATGAAGCAAGCTACTCCTCTGAAAAAGGTTATCTTAGATATGAGAACAAATACAATCTGTTGGAACCCTATGGAAGCTTTCGTTTTTATGGCAGCAAATAATTATAACGTATTTACTTTTGATATGTGTGTACTGGACACTCCTGTAATGGTCCATATGGATCATGTATCTGCAGTGCTTGATGTGGATTACTCTCCCACTGGGAAAGAGTTTGTGTTTGCTAGTTTCGATAAATCTATTTGAATCTTTCCTGTAGACAAAAGTCAAAGCAGGGAGGTATATCACACAAAGTGAAAGCAACGTGTTATCTGTGTAAAATGGACTTCTGACAGCAAGTATATTATGTATGGATCTGATGAAATGAACATTCACCTATGGAAAGCTGATGCTTCTGAAAAATTGGGTGTGCTTACATCACAAGAAAAAGCAGCCAAGTATTATAACCAGAAACTGAAGGAGAAATTTCAGCATCATCCTCATATACAACCAACAGCTCATCATTGACATCTACCAAATTCTGTCTACAGCCCATTTCAGGAACAGTGCATCATGAAGGAAGCTTGTTGATGAAAGGAAGTGAATCACATTAAACACAGCAAGCCTGGATCTGTGCCAATTGTGTCAGAGAAGAAGAAACACATAGTGGCAGTTGTAAAATATTTGGTATTCCTAACAATCCTGATGTATAATTACTTGTTACTTTTGATTTGAGAACTCTACAAATAAAAGTGCTGGGACTAGATTAATTGTAAACATTTCAGTTATATATGTAGAGCTTTATCGTTGCTCCTTTTAGCTACCCTGATAAATGATTCTTAAAGGTGGCCTAATTGATAAGACTGTCTAACTGTTTTATCCTTAATCTGTGTTCTTCTTTCATTGAAGGATACAGTACTTACAGTACTTGCAACTAACTCATTTTTTCTGTTTTTTTTTTCTGTTTTTTTTTTTTTGATTTTTTTTTTTTTTTGAGACAGAGTCTCGCTGTGTCACCCAAGCTGGAGTGCAGTGGTGCAATCTTGGCTCACTGCAACCTCTGTCTCCCAGATTCAAGCAATTCTCCTGCCTCAGCCTCCCGAGTAGCTGGGACTACAGGTGCGTGCCACCACGCCCAGCTAATTTTTGTGTTTTTAGTAGAGACAGGGTTTCACCATGTTGGTCAGGCTGGTCTTGAACTCCTGACCTTGTGATCCTCCTGCCTCGACCTCCCAAAGTGCTGGGATTACAGGTGTGAGCCTCCACACCCAGTCATTTTTTCCTGTCTTTTTTTTTTGAGATGGAGTCTTGCTCTTGTTGCCCAGGCTGGAGTGCAATGGTGTGATCTTGACTCACTGCAACCTCCACCTCCCGAGTTCAAGCGATTCTCCTGCCTTAGCCTCTTGAGTAGCTGGGATTACAGGTGCCCGACACCATGCCCGGCTAATTTTTTTTTTGTATTTTTAGTAGAGACAATGTTTCATTATGTTGGACAGGCTGGTCTCGAACTCCTGACCTCGTGATCTGCCCGCTTTGGTCTCCCAAAGTGCTGGAATTACAGTCATGAGCCACCATGCCTGGCCTTTTTTCCTTTACAGATATACTTTCTTTCTCTCTGATCTATTGTCATAGACACTTTACATTTGAATTGACATTTAAGACCAAATATTTCTTCTAATACCTTTAATATTACTTTGAAAATGATTGCAATGATGTTTCTTCCTATGATTCCACATAACATTTAGAAGAATGATGTCAACTTTTTATAACTGAATTTATTTCTATTGCTTTATTTTTATTTGGCTTTTTGACCCTTTCAAAACAATCAGCCTGCATTTATATAACTTTTATAAATAATATTATAATTTGGGTCAAGTTAAGATAATAAAACTTCCTTTCAGTATTCAAAAAAAAAAAAAAAAAAAAGAAATTCTGTAGACTCAGTGTTCTAAACACTGAGGGGCTCCTCAGAGCCAATTCTAATAATTAAAGAGGTGAGATTAACTGCTGCCTGTGTGGTTCGATGTTAAACCCTACCTTCTGTTTGCTATGACCACCTCCTATACAATGCCCACCCTCCTGTTACATATCCCGAAATTCCAGGCTTGAGAATTCTAACAGACTGGCCTAAAAAGAAGGAAACAGGGAAATGTGATTAGTCATGAAGCAGCTAGTGACAAGGAGAGAGGAATGCGGAATATGCCCAGAGCTGTGGAAAAAAATGAACAAGAAAACTGACTGAAGATAATCCACGTAGGAGAGTGAATTCACACCATTTCAACATCAGTAACTTAGGTAATGAGAAGAGGGAGAGTGGTCAACAGAATTCCTTTTAAGTTTAATAGTGTAGGGGCTGCGTGCAGTGGCTCATTCCTGTAATCCCAGCACTTTGGGAGGATTGCTGGAACCCAGGAGTTCAAGACCACCCTGGGGAACATGGCAAGACCTTCTCTCTACTAAAAATACAAAAAAAAAAAAAAAAAAAAAAAAAAAAAAAAAAAAAATTAGCCGGGCATGGTGGTGCATGCCTGTAGTCCCAGCTACTTGGGAGGCTGAGGTGGGAGGATTGCTTGAGCCTGGGAAGTCAAGACTGCAGTGAGCTGTGATTGCAACACTGTACTGCAGCCTGAGCAAACAAGAAAGACCCTGTCTCAAAAAAAAAAAAAAAAAAAAAAAAAAGAGCATAGCATGGGGATCCCATGCACGAAACTCCAAATTAAGCCTTTGAGGACTTGTTGCTCAGCGTTAAGGAGGTACTATAAATAGGTACTATGCATGCAGAGTCCTAAACACTTTCTTACCTAAGCATGTGATTACTAACGCCATTAGAAGTAAGAAGACAGGGAGATAACTTAATGTTATTTTTATGTTAAAAGGTTAATTGTACTGTCATTAATAGAATACCAAGGAACTATGTAAAATATGTTTATGCCTTGTTCTCATGTATCTACTAGTGGAAGAGGCAAGATAATTAATTACAGCAATCAAATAAAACTATCTCCTCAGGTCTTTTAGTGGCACACATTTTTGTCTGCCTAGCATTCCTTGTGGGAAACATGCTCCTCCTCCAACACTCCAAAGTATTTCTGGTCATGTGATTTGGGCCAGGGATAAGTATGTGATGTAGGGTCAGGCAATCAGTATATTTTATTCCTCTCATCACAGTGACTGGCTCATGAAAGAGTATGTAGTATATGATGGACCATTTGAAAGTCTCTGGGTGTTTTACCAGAGACTTTCCAGAAAAATGTCCCTTTTTTGGATCATAGGCTCTAAAATCTCTAGAGGTCTGGAGCAGCCAGGACCTATCCATCTTGCTACTACATGGAAGGGGCTAACTTGAAGATGAAGCAAAGTAGACGCAAAGAATGCTAGGAAGAATAGGGAACGGGGGAAGAAAGAGTCCAAACAGACATTTTGTCCATGCTAAGAGATCCTTGTGTGAATGAAATTCAGTAGAAGGATAGATTCCTATTAGCCTATTAGCAAGGGGACAGTTGGTGGGGCGGAGGAGGTATGACTCACCGTAGAACCACTTGTCCTTGTCAGGAGGGGCTAAGCTCCCCCAGGAAATTTACAGTGGTAGGGGAATGATGATAACAAATAACCAGTCTGGGACTTACTTGAAGTTATTTGCCTTTCGGTAACTTCAAGACTGCTGAATATGCACCCACTTTCCTGGAAGCCTTCTTGTGCCCTCTGCTGCCTTAATGTCAACTTGAGTTACCTGATTCACCTAAGATCCTGTCAAAGTCCAACATAATGGTTTTGTTGTCTTACTCAAGCGTCAGACTTTAAGATGTTTGGAGGCAGGGCCTGTATCTCCCACTTCTGCATTTTCATGTTTTGCACAGCCCCAGAACCCAGTAAGCATTTCAGTGATGCTTGAATGAGTGAATCTGATAAGGCATATAGAAACAGAAGCCCTGAAATATTAGCCTGAAAAATTCATGGCTTTGCATTAAAGTACTGCCTCTCCAAGCATCCTCTTGAAAAATACAAATACCCAGAGGAAACATAACATGTTTAACTGATGACCAACAATTCTCATTTTTGGCAGTTATCAGAAAGAAGGTGTCAGAGGTGTTAAACAAAACAACTTCATCTTGAATAGGAGGTAGGTAAATAAGGCTGAAACCTACTGGGCTGCATTCCTGGATAGTTAAGGCATTCTAAGTCACAGGACAAGATAGAAGATCAGTGCAAAATACAGGTCATAAAGACCTTGCTGATAAAACGGGTTACAGGAAAGAAGCCAGCAAAAACCCACCAAAACCAAGATGGTGACAAGAGTGACCTCTGGTTATCCTCACTACTACACTCTCACCAGCACCATGACAGTTTACAAATGCCATGGCAATGTCAGGAAGTTACCCAAGGAGGTCTGAAAATGGGGAGGCATGAATAATCCACCCCTTGTTTGGCATATCATCAAGAAATAACCATAAAAAGGGGCAACCAGCAGCTCTCGGGGCTGCTCTGTCTATGGAGTAGCCATTCTTTTATTCCTTTACTTTCTTAATAAACTCGCTTTCACTTTATTGTATGGATTCACCCTGAATTCTTTCTTGTGTGAAAGTCAAGAACCCTCTCTTGGGGTCTGGATTGGGATTCCTTTCCTGTAACAAAGGGAACTATAAAAATGGGATTTTAGGCCAGGTGCAGTGGCTCACACCTGTATTCCCAGCACTTTGGGAGGCTGAGATGGGCGGATCACCTGAGGTCAGGAGTTTGAGACCAGCCTGCCCAACATGGTGAAACTCCGTCTCTACAAAAAAAAAATTACAAAAATTCACCAGATGTGGTGGTGCATGCCTGTAATCCCAGCTACTCGGGAGGCTGAGGCAGGAGAATCGCTTGAACCCGGGAAGTGGAGGTTGCAGTGAGCCAAGATTGTACCACTGCACCCCAGCCTGGGTGACAGAGTGAGACTCCATCTCAAAACACAAGCAAAAACAAAATTGGATTTTAAAGAACACTGTTTGTATGAACGAAAGGCCATAGATATGTGTAACTAATTTGAAAAATAGTTTGCCATTATTTCCTAAAGCTGAACATTCATCTATGTATGACCCAAAAATTTCACTCCTAGGGATGGGACCAAAGGAAACTGCTATGGTTCAATTGTGTTCCCCAGATGTCAGGTTCTGGAAACTGAATCTCCAATGCAAGAGTGTTGATAGGTGGGACTTTTAAGAGGTGAGGGAGTAATGCTGTTGTTGTGGGACTGTGTTAGTTATCTCAGGGGTGGGTTCCTGAGGGATGAGTTTGGCCCCCTTCTTTTGTGTGAGCACTTTCTCTTGCCATGTGATGCCTTCCACCATGTTGTGATGCAGGAGATTCATCCCCTTGATCTGGGACTTTCTAACCTCCAGAACTGTGAGCCAAATAAATCTCTGTTCCTTATAAACTACCCAGTGTGTGATATTGTGTTATAGCTGCATAAAAAGGACCAAGATAGAAACTTTTACACATGTAAAACAGGAGATGTGTACAAGAATGTTCATAGCTGCCCTGTTTTTGATGCAGAAACTTGGAAACAACTGAAATGCCTGTTAACAGGAGAGTAGATGAATAAATTGCGGTGTATTTACACAACTATTGTAGGACCATAAAAAAAAACAAACCACACTGATTCACAACAATGTGGGAAACTCCTAGCAATAACATGAAGTGAAGAAAATAAATGCTCCAAATTTATATGATATGACATATAGTCATACACCACATAATGGCATTGCAGTCAATGATGGACTCTATATATGACAGTGGTCTCATAAGATTATAATGGAGCTGAAAAATTCCTATCACCTAGTGATGTCCTGAGGAATTGACTAACAAGAAGTTTTCGGAAATGGAACAGGAATGCGTGGCTGAAGAAGAGGCAAGAGAAAAGGAAATTGCAGGAGAGGAAAAAGAAGAATCCCCAAGAAAATTCATGCAGGGTTTAGCAGAACATTTGCAAACCTCAACAAGCTCCTTAAAATGTTTAAATCACAGACCCCAACACCGAAGTTTTCATTAATAGAGAGGAATGTTCATAGTGCAGTATCTGCTTATAAGCAAATCTTTGACAAAAAAAAAAAAAAAAAGAAAAAAGAAACAAACCAAGAATACCACCATGCATGTATTTCTGAAGAGTGACCCTCCTCAAGAAGAACCACAGGCAGGACCTTCAGGAGGAATTCCGGAAGAAGGCACTGTTATCATAGGAGATGACAGCTCTGTGCATGTTATTGCCCCTGAAGACCTTCCACTGGGACAAGTTGAGGAGGTGGAAGACAGTGACATTGATCAGGACGCTGTGTAGGCCTAGGCTAAAGTGCATGTTTTAATGTTAGTTTTTAACAAAAAAGTTTAAGAAGTAGAAAATAAAAATTTAAAAATGGAAAATTTGAAAAAAAGCTGATAGAATAAGGATATAAAGAAAGAAAATACAATGTGTTCCTGTTTTAAGCTAAGTGTTATTTCGAGAGTTTCAAAGTTTAAAAAAGTTTATAAAGTTAAAAAGTTACAGTAAGCTAATTTATTATTGAAGAAGGAAAATATTTTTAAAATAAATTTCCCATCGCCTAAGTGTCCAGGGTTTATAATCTCTGCAGTACTCTATAGTAATGTCCTAGGTCTTCACATTTACTCAGCACTCACTCACCCACTCATCCAGAACAACTACCAGTCCTGCAAGCTCTACCTATGGTAACTGCCCTATATAGGTATGCAATATATGAATCTTTAATACTGTCTGTTACTTTACCTTTTGTATGTTTAGATACCCACATACTTAGCATCGTGTTATAGTTGCCTACAATATTCAGTGCGGTGACATGCTGTGCAGGTTTGTAGCCTAGGAACAATGGGTCATGCCATTGCTAGCGTGAGCCTAGGTGTGTAGCAGTCTACACCATCTAGGTTTGTGTAAGTGCTCTCTGTGATGTTCACACAATGACGAAATCACCTAATGATGCATTTTTTAGAATGTATTCCTGTCGTTAAACGATGCACAATCTATTTTTCTAGAGTTACAATTAATATAAAAATAAGCTGTATAGAAATACATATAGGTGCAATAAAACTATATTTCAAAAAACTAAGGAATTCTCTGGATGATGGTGACCCTGTGTGTGTGTGTGTGTGGTGGGGGGTGAGGGGGTGGGGGTGGGGTGGGGGGTGTGGGATGTGGGCACTGTATGGTTAGATGAAGTTTATGTCAAGGTTCCAGATTTTGTTTTGGATGGTAGGCTTCCAGGTACTTATTAAGAATAATGAAATAAGAAACTACGCACAAACATGACTAGAAAGCCTGACTTTCCTAGGAAACTGTCTGAGGCTGATGCTTTATTTGGAAAGTGCAATCTCAGAGCACTGATAGTAGGGGAAAGCGAGGCGAGGAGAAAGGATAGGGATTAATGCCGGGGGTGCTTTGGCCTTGCTTCATGAAGAGCTCTGCTGGTGAGTTGGCAGGTGAGCCTGTCCAGCCACATGGGAGTCTTCAGGTGGGACAGGTCTGCCTTGGAGCAGTCCTTGGGTGGAAGAAGGGAGAGGAAATGAGTAGATTGGGTCTCTGACTGGAAGGTAACTTCTCTGGGGCACTACCTCTGGGTTGCTTATCTGGCCTCTTTTGGTGGCAGCCGGGAAACTAAATCTCACATCTTGTGTTTTAGTTAAGTCTAGAAGTGGTGGGAGATGCCAGAATCTCAAGCCTGTGACTTTTCTGCCTAGCTGCCCAACAGCAGCAAGGGCATGGTCCCAGCCCTCCCTGGCAAGACGCTGGCTGGCCCCAGGCAGAGTAAGTTGGTGGTATGGAGGCAACTGAGTCATATCTGGCAGCCGAGCGTCTATGGGATGCCATGTGAGCAGGAGCTTGGGAGTCAGACCCACGTTTGAATCTCCATGTGAACTTGGATCAATTTCTTAACTTCTCTGGAGCCTCATCTAGAATGTGGGAGTAGTGATAACTACCTCCAAGTGTTGTTTCTCATATTAGAAAGGGATAATGTACATAATGCAACCAGCAGAATCTTTGGCATCTAATAAGTGCTAAAAATATGTAACTCCCCTTCGTCCTACCCCTGCCATGAAGCACAACTGAGACAGTACTGGGGGTTGAGGGTGGGCAGACCTGGCTTAATTCCCCTTCTCTCCTAGTCCCACCTGGCCCATTTCCTGGCCTTGGGCAACCCAAGAGCACTGGGCCCTGTGTTAAAGGATGAAGGGGAGAAAGACGCTTTGCACACCCTTCCTAAGGTCAACAGTCCTGAGGTGCCTTTCCTCTGTGCCCTGGGTTTAAAGAGGGATCTCAAACAGAGATGGGTACTCCAAGCAGGCATATAAGCTGCTGTCTGCTGGAAATAATATTCATCAAATATTTGTCTAATATTTACTTTGGCTGGAGGCAAAACTGGCCCAGCAGAACAAAGGCATCTTTCCCCAATATGTCAGTGGTTGGGAATGGAGGCCCAACGCCATTGATGGCAGATTTCCAATTTATTTCAGGGCTATGTCTGCCCTCTTCTGGCATGCTACCATGCCACCTGTTCATCTGGTTGTTTCTTATATGTCTAGAGCCCCACAAAGGGTGACTAGGTCAGCCAGAGCTCTTGCTAGGCATCACTGTAATTCCGGATTACTTTTACTCTTTGATCACGTAAGAACGTTCATTTCCTGAATTGCCTGTCTTATACGTTTAAGTGCTCATGTATTTCATAATACCACTATAGGATCTTGCATTTGAATACTTACCAGGGACTGAAATAAATTCACACTGCTATTTTGCTAGTGAAGTATCCTATTGTGTAAGTGAAGTTTTTAATTTTGTAGATTTAGATGAGTAAGTTAAAATTTTCCTTTCTGGTTCTTAATTTGTTTTCTAATTTGGGGTAAAATGAAGTTAGGTGGGGGCAGTGGAGAAACTTTCAAAGGGAGCTCTTCATATCAGTAATGTTTATACACACTCCAACTCCAAGACGCTTCTCCTCAGAGCCGTTTCGAGGGCAGAGAACATTCCTGATCGCTAGGTTGACCCTGTTCACTTTGAGTTAATCCTGTGGCCTCCACAAGCATGTAGAAAATTGTGGAGAAGAGGCACTCCTTATGCTCTCATGAATTTTATTTGGCCTCCCCATTCTGGCTCACTTCTTGTGAATGCAGATTCAGTTGGCCCCAATTTCCTTCTAGTGGGCAGGAGTAAAAGGCGTAGAATGTTGTTGAAAGGTTTTGTACTACTGTGCAAAGTAGTACTGTATAAATTATCTTCTGCCTCTTTCCCATAAGACCTTTTGAGCAAAGCCCAATTCTAGAATTCTGGAATTCTGCTAGAACTTTCCTTTGGCTAAATTTGATTGTTCCTGAAAAATCAGTATGCCAGAGGACCACATTTTATTTATTTTTTTGAGACAGGTTCTCACTCCTGTTGCCCAGATTCGAGTGCAGTGGCACGATCATGGCTTACTGTAGCCTCAACCTCCTGGGCTCTCCCACCTCAGCCTCCTGAGTAGCTGGGTCTACAGGTGTGCACCACCACGCCCAGCTAATTTTTTGTATTTTTAGTAGAGATGGGGTTTTGCCGTGTTGCCCAGACTGGTCTTGAACTCCTGGACTCAAGCAATCCGCCTGCCTCTGCCTCCCAAAGTGCTGGGATTACAGGTATGAGCCACTGCACTGGCCAGGACTGCATTTTAATTGTACTAAGTCATCTGTGTCTTAATGTGAATGGCAGACAGCTTGTGTCAGTGGCTGCTCTGAGGACAGCCCCAGAGTGGAGGGAAGGAGAGCCTGGAATTAGGTAACTCAGGACTCAGAGAGAACTCCAACTTTGGTAGGAGCCATCCCGGACCTGCCTACAGCTAGTAACATTTTGGCCGTGAAAGCCTCCTCCTCCTTGCAGGTGTAAGCTGTTCCTTAGCCTTTAACTTTCAAATTAAAAATGTTTATTTAGGGTAGTAATGGAAAATAGAAGATAAGTTAGCAAAGCCAGCAGAAATTGGAGAATTCATAAACAATAAAACACCAGAAAAGTATTACCCAAAATGCAACTTTGATAAAAGGTAAACATTAAAACAAATCTTGAGAGCCAAGAATAAAGGTCCTCGAGGGAGGTAACACATGCCATGATATTTTTGCACTCTTTCTCTTTTGCCCTGTGATACTGGTCCATCTTTTATGAAGGTCATCTTTTATGAAATTCAATAATGGTAACTAATGTTAGGGTGTCTCCTGAGGCAATATGAGATTATATGGTAGGTAAACAGTAGGTCATTGCTGACTCAAAGGAAAGGATCACTTAGGAACACAATTAGCCCAGTGCCGGTGGTCCCTTTTAGTCAGAATCCTCAATCTCTGTGGGGATCACCCTTTGGCCTGGGCTTTATTGAGCTGCCAGATTAAAGTCATGAGAATTGAGCCTCATTTTTTCCCATTCTTATTCTTAGATAATCCATTCATTCTTTTTCAATTTACCAGGACCAGTCCCAGAAAATGTTGAGAACTGGGTGTGAGTAATAATCACCAATATTATATGGTTCCTTGTAGTTTGCAAAGCAGCTTTACATACATTATTGCATTTAGTCCTCCCAATAACCCTGTGAAGCAGGTGTTATATTATTATAATCATCACAGTTTCACAACTGTGGAAACAAAGCTTAAAGAGATGATAGGACTTGCCTAAGTTCAGAGAGAGAGGGAATGGCTCTCAGCTCAGGTGTTTTGATCCCAAGTCCTGTTGCTCCTCAGTTCACGTTGAATCTGAGGAGCTACCATTTGTCCACCATGCTCCTCTCACTCTTATTAATAACAACAAGGGTAATAGTGGCCAATGTTTGAGGGGTATTCACATGATACCAAGTACATCCCATTTAATCCTCACACCAATTGTATGATACAGGCTTAATAACCGATCTTATTTTGCAGTTGAGTAAACTGAGGCTTAGAGAGGGTAGGTAAGCCTGAGAGAGGTGGGGTATGTCGACTAAGGGTCATAGCTAGTAGGTGGTGGAGACAACATTTAAATCTAGACCTGTTTGGTGTCCGTGCTCTTAAACACGTGACTCTATGACCTTGTTGTCTCTTTGGTTTCTCTTCCAACATTTCTGGCTTCGTCCAAATGTTTGATTCAATACAGCAGAAGCACACAGGCTGCTTTCAAGGGCAAAGAACCAAACTACAGGCTGTTGGGAGGACACAGAGAATGAACAATGGGTTCTCCCGGACTTGTAAGAGTGGGAAGCACCACTGACCTGCAGACAAGGATTGACAGAACAAAACAAACAGTAACGATGGGGTGCAGACAGGCTACCCCCAAAATATGGTACCTCGGCATATTGAACAGTGTAAGCTGAAGGAATTGGAAAAAAACACATAAGCAGGAAGGTCTCTGTGACCTTTGTCCAGCCTTCTTTCCTGAGGCAGGTCCTAAAACCTAGAAGGCCTCTCTGACTGTCCCCTGCAGCAGGTCTTCAGGTGCTCATGTGAGAGGTGCCCTCCCCACATCTGGAGGAAAAGAGCATCCTTACCTCTGAGGACACAGGACACAGAGAAAAATCTGAACAAACAGGCCTGCCTAAGTTCCCCCAGCTTATTACCGTTACATCATACTCTTTTCCCTTGCATATGTCTCCATGACCATCCACTCTTCATCAAACCTACCAGAAAAAACAGGTTTCACTGTTTCTTCGGGTCTTCATTTCCTTATGAAGGCTCCCGTACCCACAAAACTTACATTTAAATAAATTTATATTCTTTTTCTTTTGTTCATCTATCTTTTATTAGAGGGGCCTCAACAATGAGTCTAGGATGGGTGAGGAAAATATATTTTTAGTCACTACAATAACAGATGCATTAGTCAGAAGGGACATGGAGCCTACTGGGGGACTGGAAAAAAGCTGGCTGGATTAACCCACATCCAGGCATTGGGGACTTCAAACGGATCCTCTGGCCTAAATCATTTGCATTTCATTGCAGGATAGCAGCGCTTAACACGAAGGCATTCCTTACCAACAATGACCTATCATAAGGCACGTGGAGGGCTCAGGGTCACCAGCTGGGTACGGGAAGCCCCTGGAAACACCCTATGAAGGCAGCAGCCTGCTCCAGACAGGGAACACAGACTGAGAGTGTGAACATAGACTGAGACTCTCGTTGGCTACAAATGCTTCTGCAGTAAGTAAACCCTAAAAGATAGAACTTCTTTGACGGAAAGGCCATAATATACTTGAATGTTACTTAACCCAGCAATCCCATTACTGGGCATATACTCAAAGGAACAGAAATCATTCTATTATAAACATATATGCATGTGCATGTTCATTGCAGCACTATTCACAATAGCAAAGACATGGAATCAACCCAAATGCCCATCAATGATAGACTGGATAAAGAAAATGTGGCACATACACACCATGCAATACCATGCAGCCATAAAAAGGAATGAGATCATGTCCTTTGCAGGGACATGGATGGAGCTGGAAGCTCTTATCCTCAACAAACTAACACAAGAACAGAAAACCAAACACTGCATGTTCTCACTTATAAATGGGAGTTGAACAATGAGAACACATGGACACAGGGAGGGGAACAACACACACTGGGGCCTGTGAGGGGGATGAGAGGGGGAAGGAGAGCATCAGGAAGAATAGCTAATGCATGCTGGGCTTAATACCTAGGTGATGGGTTGATCTGTACAGCAAACTACCATGGCACACATTTACCTATGTAACAAACCTGCACATCTTGCGTGTGTACCCCGGAACTTAAAATAAAAATTAAAAGTAATTTTAAAAAGCAACAAACAGTTCCTCACCACCGTTAAGAGATATTTAGCTAGTTTCCTTGCTGATTGAACCTGGCAGAGGTGAGGGGGGATGTTGGTGAGAAAAGGTCTGGGAATGAGACGATTTGTCCAGCCCCATAAAAGGAAATCCCTGGAAGAATTGGAGCAGGTGGGAGAATCTGCATCTCTTTCATCTTCCATCGCTCCCTGGGGAAGCAGTGGGGCGGTGCTTCTCCCAGTCCTGGCTCCTGGTTCGCAGGCCTGGAGACACATTAGAATCACCTGAGGGGCTTTTAAATCCACCCGTGCCTGGGACCCACCCAGAAACCTCCGGGAGTGTGGCTGAGGTAGGGAAGTTTTTAAAAACTCTTCAGGTGACTGTGAAGCACAGAGCATATTACTGCTCGAGAGTTTCAGAACCAGAAACAAATAAGTGACACAGGTGTCCAGTGAAACTTTCCAGCATTTCGGTGAGTTTGGAAGGGAGCAGGCATTATAGATAGATTTTTAAAGAGGGAAAGTGGGACCCTGAGAGGAGGAGCAATTTGCCTGGGTCAGTGGCAGGGTTGGGGAAGGAGGTAGCCTCATTTTCTTTTTCATCCCCATACCCTTTTTTTTTTTTTCTGGTGGCATATTATAGTATTAATTGTTCTGACAGCTTAGCTTTATATGTACTCAGCCATGAAATTTCCACTCCGTCACTGGACAACCCCTCCAGTTAGACCTACACACTGTTGTAAAGCATTTCCTGGCAGGGAAACCCAAATATTTCGTTTCTAATTCTTAACTCTTTGCAAGTCTGAGGAGTGGGTCATGAGACTCCCACAACTGTTTAGAAGGAGCCAGGGCCCACGTTTCACGCATTCTGTACAAAGTATAACCCATGTGCGTGCAGTGAAAATGCAAACGTGAGGGTGGCATTCAGACCTAACACAGTCTCAGCTTTCAATCCCGCTGTGAATCCAGCGTGGCTGTCATGGGATCTACAGCAGTTAATTCTTTCAGAATTCAGAGCTAAATCCCCAAGGAGGCCTGGGTTGGAGAGGCCACCTGAATGGTGGCCTGCTTAAAGGTGCGGTCATGTTTCCTGATTTAACTGGGTCAGTTTGGTTGTTTATTTTTGCCGTTTAATTTCAGGGCAGGGTTGGCTTCAGTGTGCTGGCAATTCCCAGATAACTTATGCTCTGAGGGACTGAGACAGGTGTTCAAGAACCCCCAGTGACTATTATTTAATTTTGTTCCTCCCCCAGCCTCATGGTTTATATATGAGTTGTTATGCGACAGAGTTCTATTTTTAACTGCAAACATGCTCTGTTCAACTGGAATCATGTTCTTTAGACACTGCATTATGCAAGCTGGCTCCAAAGTTTGCCAGGAGTGCTAAACTAAACTATGACAATTCCCAGCCGTAGTCACTCACACCCCCACAGTGAACCAAACAGCATGCTTACTTGCTTCAAGATAGAGTTTCAGTTGTGTTAAATAACTGCCTGGTGCTACCTGATGAGAAAGCCATCTCTGGCTGTTTGGATCAGCTTCTCTGATCTTGTCTCCTGTCTAATCCCAGAATAAATCCTTTGGGTCTTGGGGGAGGACGTTAAAAAGGCTCTGATGAAGAAGATTAAACCTGAAACAAGTCATAATGAGGCATAAACAAGGTAATATTCATTGTAAGGGATCTTCCCAGGTTCTAAGCAGGAAAGGAGAAAACACGGTTTCGATGGAGGGCATCTGTTGAGAAACCCCTCTGATGTAGATGTTCCTGTGGAGTCATTTATATCCAAAAGTTAGGACATTAGACAAATGCACTGGTGGGATCTCAGGGTTTTTTTTTTTTTTTTTTTTTTTTTTTTTCATGGGGTGATCATAAAGAAGTAGCTCTCAAGAATTGCATCGATCCAGGGATCTTCTGACTCCTGAAGATTGACATCTGGTTTATCTAAGATGACCCAGGGAAGGAGCGGAGCTGGAAGTCTCTGCAGGGAGATTATTAGTACTTGCTGGGATTCTTTGGTGGCAAGCAACAGAAATAAACTCTCAAGAAGAGTTAATCTACTTAAGCAGAAAAGGACTTTTTAGAAAATAAGTTCCATGAGAACAAGGGCTAGCTTGTTCACTGGTATTTCCTCAATAGAACAGTATCTTGAATATAGTAGGTACTCATTGTCTTAGTCTGCTCAGACTTTTTACAAAATTCCTTAAACTGGGTAATTTATAAACAACACAGATTTATTGCTCACAGTTCTGGAGTCTGGGATGTTCAAGATCAAGTTGCCAGCAGATTCGGTATCTGATGAGAGCCCGTTCCTCATAGTTAGTGCCTTCTGTGTGTCCTCACATGGCAGAAGGGGCCTGCAGGTTCCCTTACACCTTTTCTATAGGGCGCTAATCCCATTCGAGAGGCCTCCTAAAGGTCCCACCTCTTAATACAATTACATTAGGGATTAAGTTCTATAAATTTTAGAGGGACACCAACATTCAGATCATAGCGCTCAGTAAATATTCATGGACTAAAAGAAGTTATAGGGTGGATCAAAGCATTGTTAGGAAGATTGAGAACCAGTTTTGGAAAAGGATAAGAATGAGAGCATCTCTGGAGGGGCTAAGGTAGCAGGAACTAGGTCCCTGACAGTCTCATCAGGACACCACTGCTGTAATAACTGCTTTCCAAACATTCTTATATTTGTAAGTGTCTACACTCATGCTTCAAAATCCAGACAGAGTGAGTGTATATTAATCAGGGCTCTCCAGAGAAATAGAACCATCTCTCCCCCTCTCCCCGTGTGTATAAAAGAAGGAATTGACTCATGTGATTGCAGAGACTGGTAAGTCCAGTCTGGCAGGTTGGAGACCCAAGCAGAACCCATGTTCCTATTTGAAGGCCATCAGACAGGAAGAATTGATGTTGCATATGAAGGCAGTCTGCTAGAGAATTCTCCTTACTTAGAGGAAAGTTTGGTCTTTTAATTCTATTTACGCTTCAAGTAGTTGGATAGGACCACTCACTATGGAGGGCAATCTTCTTGACTGATTAAAATGTTAATCTCTTTCAAAAACACCCACCCTTGCAGAAACACTCAGAATGTTTGACCAAATATGTGGGCACCCTGTGGCCCAGTCAAGTTTACACACAAAATTAACCATCACAGAGAAGGAGAGAGACAGTGCAACTAGCTTGAGTTGTGTGCCCACCCCTTTGGCTTGTAGAAGGCAGGGTATTTTGTCAGTTCTAGAGATCTGGAACCATGGGGCAGAACTGATTTCCTAAAGGGAAAATGGAGAGCTGTTACCAGTAGAAGGAGAATAAATAGTGGGAAGCTACAAAACAACTGGCTCTTCTTGAAGTACGGTTTTATTTTTCTTCTTTTGTTACTTGCTTCCATGTGAGTCAACATCAAAACACATCTGTGCTGTTTTTCTTGACTTCTTCCAGCTCCTCTATACAAGAGGGAGAACAGCTGGGATGGGGAAAAATATTTTTTTGTCTTTTCTCTCTTCACCTCCAGTCCTCAGTAGAGGTGACTGTTTGAAGGGTGATGGTTACCTCCAAGTCCTTGCTCTTGGGGGTCTGTACTAATGATTGAGCACTCGAACGCTGTCTCACTCTGAAGAGGTCCCTCAACACTGTAAAAGGCATTCACAAGACATCCCTGCCCTGGAAGAGTTTGAATCTATTGGACTTTGTGCATTTTTCTTATTTTCTATCCTTCACCTATTAGTTGTGGCTGCTACAAACCCATATAGTTCTTCTGGAATTAAAGAGACACGCTTCCCTCAAAGTGCTTTACATCTATTGGTCAGAGATGGTCATAATGCACTGAGTTTGTTAGAATGACACGTTGCTATGTACCAGGAAGTTATCACAGGGCATATAAGTCTACCATGTCTACAATGTGAAGGATGCCTCGTTAGATGCAGCACTCTCGTGCAGTGTACAATCTGTCTACTTTATATGGCAGGCCTGAACTACTGAGGGAGAGAGAGACCACCAGAAATCGGGAAAGCACAACTTATTTAATGCTCTTATGAATGGTTTGTGCTGCGGGATGGGTGGAGTTCCCTTTATTTGTTTTCTGACCAATGGCTGAACCACTAATCAGATTCAAGACAGGACCTTGAATCCAAAACTCCTTTAGTGTGGCAAGTCCACCATAGTTCCTGAGGAAGCTGCCTTCGAGGAATCGGGGACCACTGCTCTCCTTTCAGGAGAATTCCTGAGAGACCTGCATATCTCAGACCTGACAAGCAGGGAGTGGCAATGGGTATATTGCTATTCCAGGATACAACTGCTGTGAGATCCTCTTCAGAGGTTTATAAGCTTGACTTCTCATTAGCACGTTAGATATAAGGCATGACTCACTGCCAACTCTACAGACCCATGATAGGGTAGACAAGATCAATAGTCTAAAATCAGATTTTAAAATGAACAGAAATTTAATGCTTTTTCTTGTATGCCATGGGATCACATGGTACACATCCTGGGGTAGGCATAGCCCACTTTGTAGACCACTGATCTAGAGCCTGGTACTCCCCTTACAACGCCTATGCAGGCAGGGCTAATTGACTACAACACCATGGGCCTGGAGACATCCTCACCCTCCATTACAAGTGGACACGTGGTTTCTAGGCCAAGGGTTGGCAAATTACAGCCCATTGGCCATATCTGGCCAGCCCCCTGTTTTTGAGACACAGCCACACTCACTTGGTTATGTATCATCCATACGTTTTTTCACACTAAAAAGGCAGAGCTGAGTAATTGCCACAGAGAGCAGATGGTCCACAAAACCTCAAATACTTACTCCCTGACCCTTTATGGAAAAAGGTTGCTGACCCCTGCTCCGGGCGGGCAGTATTGATCCCCGTGTGTTGGTAATGGAAGGTAAGACTTGTCTGCTGCCTCTGCTCTGGAGTTAGGCTGGAGTTTGCAGCATAGCTCGTTGTGCTAATGAGGCTCAGCGTGGCCCTCCCTTCTGGGGATTAGCACCTAATCCCGGCTAGCTTTCTTAGAAAGCTCATTCACTGGTCACAAGGATGCAGAGAAGTGAGTGTGGATGAAACTGGTCCTGGTCACCTAAAGTCCATGCCTTACACGGCGTGGGTCAGCTGTGTCCTCTCTGCTACCTACCTCCAGGGGATGTGCCTGCTACTCAGCACAAGTAACAGAGCAGCCACATGGCCTCCCCCACTGCAGGGCTGCACAGCTACCGCACATCCCCAAGGGGGTGGGGCAAATGCATGCTGAAATGTTTGTGTGCACATGTGAGTACATTGGTTAGGACTAGCCCCAGCTCGAGCTAATGCAAGCATGGTAGACACATGCGTTTTTGCATATCCATGTACCCTTCTTTTAGGAACTGCTGCTAGATGAAAATCCAAATATTTAATTCCTAGCAATTAGTTTGGGCTTGAGTGGTATTCATTTTTATTTCAGAACTCAGGTCCTAGGCTTTATATTATTTAGATTTCAGTCCCACATGACAAACTTCGGCAGATCCTCTGAGATGTCCTGATTCTCGCTGGTGAGAATGGCAGAGACTGCTGGTTCCTTATTCAACAGCCATCTACCCTATAAGCCCTGATTTTGAGACAATCTCTGCCACCTAGGCTGGAGTGCAACCTCCACCTCCTGGGTTCAAGTGATTCTCCTGCCTCAGCCTCCCGAGTAGCTGGGACTACAAGTGTACGCCATTATGCCCGGCTAATTTTTTGTATTTTTGGTAGAGACAGTTTTGCCATGTTGGTCAGGCTGGTCTAGAACTCCTGGCCTCAGGTGATCTGCCCACCTTGGCCTCCCAAAGTGCTGGGATTACAGGCGTGAGCCACCACACCTGGCCACTATAAGCCCTGATTTTACTGGAAGCGTGCCCTTTAGTGAATTGTGCATCTGAAACAGGGACAGACATGTGCTTCATTTGTACTTTATCCTTTTTGTCCTTGGTGCAAACGTATTACATGCCCTAAAGCTGGCTCTTCGGGGCCATGAAAATTGCAGAAGTCATGGCCCTTCCCGCTTCAGTCACTGAACCAACACCAGTGCTCACCTACTTCAAAATTTATCATTCCATGAGAGGAAAGGAAAACCCCACCTTGTTTCTGGATTGAACACAGCTGGATCAGATTCCTTACTGATGACTGAAAATATTAAGGAAAAGCTCAGAGTGGACAAGAAATAGGAGATCAGCTTTCCTTATAGATGCACAAAATTACACAGCAGGCTTGGGTTTTTTTTTTCTTTTCTTTTCTTTTCTTTTTTTTTTAAATTTTGGAGCAGGGTCTTCTGTTCCTCCGGTTGAAGTGCAGTGGCGTGATGATAGCTTAGTGCAGCCTTGACCTCGTGGTCTTAAGCAATCCTCCCACCTCAGCCTCCCGAGTAGCTGGGACTACGGGCATGGGCCATCGTGCCTGGCCTAAGCCTGGGTTTGAGGTCTAGATCTGTCATTCTGTCATCCTGTGCCCCAGAGTCAGTCACTTCCTCTTAAAAGGTCCAGTGTCAAGGCAAGACCACTGTGCTCTGAGGCCCCCTTAATCTCTAGGCCTGGGCATAAAATATATGGGAGATTTCCACCTTTCCTCACGGGGCTTGCAGGCTGAGGGAGTGAGAATTTCCTCTCCAGCAGCATGGGCAAATTCGTAAAAAGAAATAAATAATTTGCTTGTTTCTCATGGCCACCAAAGCTCAAAGTCTAGTGACCACCAACCAGTCCCTCCTCAGTGAGGCTGGTTGAATCCAGAAAGGCTTTCTCTGGAAGAGCCCGGAAACCTGCTGTCTCATTTCAAAAGCCATCTTCCTTCCCCGAGACAAACATGGTGGAAAGGAGGCCTGACTGATAACACTGAGGGTTTTGGGGCCAGATTTTTTTCTGCAGGCAGTTTTGGACATTTATTTTAATCTTCTTTATGTGAGCTATAAAACACATTTAGAAAAGTATACTAGCTGGTTGTAGTGGCTGATACCTGTAATCCCAGAACTTTGGGAGGCAGAGGCAGGAGGATCATTTGAACTCAGGAGTTCAGGTAGTGAGACCCCACTCAGCAAAACATCAAAACATTAGCCAGGTGTGGTGGCATGCACCTGTAGTCCCAGCTACTCAGGAGGCTGAGATGGGAGGATCACCTGAGCCTGGGGAGGTTGAGGCTGCAGTGAGCTGAGACTGTGCCCCTGCACTCCAGCCTGGGTGACAGAGTGAGACCCTGTCTCAAAAGAAAAAAGTATGTTAAACACAATGAACAGTTACTGTTTGTTAAAATAAAGTAAACCCCTTATTAGTTCAAGAAACAGAACTTTGCGAGACCCCTGGAGCCCTCCTGCCTATCCCTTCTCAATTTCAGTCCCCCCTGTTTCATGGTAACCACAGCCTCTATTTTTTTTTTTTTTTTGAGACGGAGTTTTGTGCTTGTCACCCAGGCTGGAGTGCAATGGTGTGATCTCAGCTCACTGCAACCTCCACCTCCCAGGTTCAAGTGGTTCTCCTGCCTCAGCCGCCTGAGTAGCTGAGATTACGGGCACCTGCCACCACGCCCGGCTAATTTTTTGTATTTTTAGTAGAGATGGGGTTTCAACATGTTGGTCAGGCTTGTCTTGAACTCCTGACCTCAGGTGATCCACCAGCCTCAGCCTCCCAAAGTGCTGGGATTACAGGTGTGAGCCACTGTGCCTGGTCCCCCACTGCCTCTACTTTTATGGTCATTCATGTCTTTGTTTTTCTTTAAAATTTTACTACATACATATATGTCCATGGCCACTATTATTTGATTATACCTACTTTTGAAATTTATAAAAATAGGTCCATACAGGATGTGTTCTTCATATCTGACTTCATTCACCAGCACGATGTTCATGAGATTCATTCTTGTTGCACATAGCTGTAGTTTATTCACTTATTGTCAATGTGGCATTTTATCACATCAATAGGTTTTCACAAATTCATATCATTGCACATATTTACTTGTTACCAATTTGGGGATTTCATGAAGAGATCTGCTCTGAGCATTCTTGTCCCTGCCTCCCTGTGCGTATTTCAGTAGGGTGTCCACTCTGCAGTAAAATTGCTGGGTCGTGGGGTGTGCTCCATTGGCTTTGCTAGGTGATGCCAAAGTGATTCTGTGGATTTATACTCACAGCAACTATACATGAGGGGTCTTCGTGCCCCACATCTTTGTCAACACTGGAGAATGCTATTCTGTAAGGTTAGCTACTCTGGGTGGTGTGCATGGCTATATCTGTGTGTGTGTGTGTGTGTGTGTGTGTGTGTGTGTGTGAGAGAGAGAGAGAGAGAGAGAGGTTTTCTAACCTAATTTTCATTATTGCATTAGCCTAATTTTTTATTAAAAAATTTTTTTTTTTTTTTTTTTTTTTTTTGAGATAGGGTTTCACTCTGTTGCCCAGGCTGGAGCACAGTGGCACAATACCAGCTTAACTGGGCTCAAGTGATCCTCCACCCTCAGCCTCCTGAATAGCTAAGACTAAAGGCACATGCCACCATGCCCAACTAATTGTGTGTTTTTTTTTTTTTTGAGATGGAGTCTTGCACTGTCGCCCAGGCTGGAGTGCAGTGGTGTGATCTTGGCTCACTGCAATCTCTGCCTCGTAGGTTCAAGTGATTCTCCTGACTCAGCCTCCTGAGTAGCTGGGACTACAGGCATGCACCACCATGCCCAGCTAATTTTGTATTTTTAGTACAGACGGGGTTTCACCATGTTGGTCAGGCTGGTCTCAAACTCCTGACCTTAGGATCTGCCTGCCTCAGCCTCCCAAAGTGTTGGGATTACAGGCGTGAGCCACTGTGCTCGGCCCCAGCTAATTTTTTTGTGGAGACGGGGTTTTGCCATGTTACCCAGGCTGGTCTTGAACTCCTGGACTCAAATGACCACTTGCCTTGGTCTCTCAAAGTGCTGGGATTGCAGGTATGAGCCACTGCGCCTGGCCAAAAATTTCAAACACAGAATAATACAGACAACACATGCCTCTGGCTACATCAAAAATTATTAACATCTGGCATATTTACTCTATCATTTATTTGTCAATTGATCTAGTTATCTATCTACTTACATTTGTTTATCTATTTTGTGTGTGTGTCACTGATTTTAAAATATTTCTTCATAACTCCCCTAAAAGAAGGGATGTTCTACCATTTTATGACAATAATCAAGAAAATAAACAATTTCTTCATATACAATATTTTGTCCATGTTCAAATTTCCCCAATTTGACCTGAAAATGCATTTATAGCTAATTTTTTGAAATCAGGATCCACCCAAGTTTATGCATGCATTTGTCATTGTGTATTAAGTCTCTTTTAATTTTTAATCTCTTTTTGTTGTTGTTGTTGTTGTTGTTGTTTTGTTTTTCATGACATGGGCTTTTTAAAAAGCCCAGGCCAGCTGTCCTGAGAAGTCCCACGTTCTGCATTTGTCTGATGTTTTCTCATGGTGTCCCACTCGTTTTTCTCTATAAGCTGGGAGTTGGGTCTAAAGACTCCATTAGATAAATCTCAGTGTGGCTTTAATGCGCATCTGCCGGATTTTTTTTTTTTTTTTTTTTTTTTTTGAGATGGAGTTTTGCTCTCATTGCCTAGGCTGGAGTGCAATGGTGAGATCTCAGCTCACTGCAATTTCCGCCTCCTGGGTTCAAGTGATTCTCCTGTCTCAGCCTCCTGAGCAGCTGGGATTACAGGTGGCTGCCACCACACTCAGCTAATTTTTGTACTTTTAGTAGAGATGGGGTTTCAGCGTGTTGGCCAGGTTGGTCTTGAACTCCTGACCTCAAGTGATCCGCCTGCCTTGGCCTCCCAAAGTGCTGGAATTACAGGCATGAGCCACTGTGCCCGGCCCCATCTGTTGGATTTGTAATGAGATCAAGCACCTTTTCGTGCATTTACTGGCCATTTGGAATTCTCCTCTCATGAGGTGACTGCTCAAGTCTTTGCCTATTGTTCTGTTCGCTACGTGTCTTTTTCCTGTTGATTTGCAGTTCTTTATCTTACCCGTGTTGAAAATGGCTTGTCCCACTCTGTGGTTTGCCTTTTTACTTTTTTTTTTTTTTTTTTTTTTTTTTTTTAAATTTCACACCCAGGCTGGAGTGCAGTGGCATGCTCTCAGTTCATTACAACCTCCATCTCCTGGGCTGAAGCGATCCTTCTGCCTCAGCCTCTGGAGTAGCTGGGACTACAGGTGCTCACCACCACACCTGGCTCATTTTTGTATTTTTAGTAGAGATGGAGTTTTGCCACGTTGGCCAGGCTGGTCTCGAACTCCTAGCCTCAGGTGATCCACCTGCCTTGGCCTCCCAAACTGCTGGGATTACAGGTGTGAGCCACCATGCCTGGTCTGCCTTTTTATTTTTGTAAGTGTATCCTTTGGTGGGCAGAAGTTTTAAATTTTAATGTCCAATTTATCAATATTTCTGTAACCTGTTAAATAAATCCTCCCTAATCTGGGGTTACAAACACGATTATAGCTATCTCCCTGATCGCCTTCCATAACTGGGTCTAAGGTCCTCGGAGAAGTGTTGTTGGTGCATGGTGTGAGGCGGAGGCCAGGTTTCATTTCCTCCTGTAACCACATTAAGAACAAGGTCCTTTCCCTAGCCCTCCGCCGTGCTCCCCTCCTTGTAACCTGAGGGCACCTGTGTGCGTGGGTCTGTTTTGGAGATCTCCACTCTATCCATTGGTCTATTTTTCTAAATTTTTATAACAATGCATACTTTCTTAGCTGCCATAGGTTTATAATAAGTCCTGATGCCCACCTATGCAAGCTCTCCCTCTGAATTACTTTAATGGTGCTGTGGCTAGGATTTTGACCTTTTCACAGGAGACTTGGCTCAAACCTCATGAGGCTTTTTTGAGATAGGATTATGGGGTTACTATTCTTTCCTGGGCTGTGATCTCGGAAGTAACCTAACTACATTTTCCAGTTGGTCCTTTCCAGGGACTCTTCTCACTTGTGTCTTATTAAATAAAGGTTTGATTTGAGACCATGGAAGTCCAGTGTTTGGAATGCCCATATCTGTTATGTTCTACTTATTGGGACAGATGGAAGTACAGGAAACACAGAATCTGAAATAGCTGGTGACCTTTTTAAGAAAAATCCTGATTTTTGAAAATGGGTGCCTTACAGGCTATTTTGATCCCTCCTTTGGGGGCTGCACGCTGTAGAGAGAACGAACCCTAGAGTCAGGTTTTTGGGCTCAATTCCTGGATATACCAGTTACTATGACCTTGGGCACATTGATTAACCACCTTGGCCTCAGTTTCCTCATCAGTAAAACGGGGATAGAAATAGAATCCACCTCATGGGTATTTGTGAGGATTAAATGTGATTATATACGAAAAGGGCCTGGCACAGAGTAAGTGCTTGGTAAATCTTAGTCATGATTTTTTTTGTTGAAAAGAATTCATCTTTCCTCCAAGGGCTTTGAGACTAACCTAGGAGGTAGCAAAACCCATTCCTCTTGTGTTTCTGAGGTGCAGAGGCTTTACTTGTTGGAGACTCAGCACAGGCCATGATGATGGTCCTAACATTACCACCTGCCCCTCAGCACTCAGAAAAGCAGTTGTTTGTGGCTGTTGACCTGAGGCAAAACTGATACAAGTAGAGTTTATTTGGGCCAAATTTGAGGATTGCAGCCAGAAGCACAGATTCAAGTTGCCTTGAATATGCATTCCAATTAGCAGCAGTTACAAGTGGAATTTTTTTCCCTGAGATTACAAGTGGATTGTGTGTGTGTGTGTGTGTGTGTGTGTGTGTGTGTTAGACAGGGTCTCATGTGTTGCCTAGGCTGGCATGCAGTGGGATGATCACAGCTCACTGCAGCCTCCACATCCAGGGCTCAAGTAATCCTCCTGCCCCAGCCTACTGAGTAGCTAAGACTACAGGTACGTGCTACCATGCCTGGCTTATTTTTTGTAGAGATAAAATTTTGCCATGTTGTCTAGGCTGGTCTTGAATTCCTGGGCTCAAGCAATCCTCCCACTTCAGCCTCCCGAAGTTTTGGGATTACAGGTGTGAGCCACCGTACCTGGCCACAAGTGAATTTTTAAAGGCAAAAAAGGGGCATGGGGAATGGGCTGACACAAAGTTGTCAGGAATTCTCATGGGTTTACAGAAATATCGATTAGTGATTGGCTATCTATTGTTAAGCTATAGGGTGTGTATTCTAATGTGAGGCGTGGCATTATTAGGTTAATTTATAGCTAAATGTGGAAAAAGCAAATAGTCTCAAGAGATGAATACGTAGCTCAAAGCGGGGAGTAGGGCATGATTGTAGTCTCATTTTAGTGTCTCTCTGGGCCTGATAATTAAAGGGACCTGCATTCCTCAGATAAAAGCTCTCTTTTCTGCCCCTGGCTAATAGTTATCTAATATACTCGACTCCTTTAGTTCTTTGAACCTTACATTTCTGAGGTCATAGAAGTTACAGATGGCAGGAGTCAGAGGCATAGGCCAGGCCCTGTTCTGTGCTTGACCACCTTGCTGCTGTGGGTAGGGCACTGGCCACCCTTCGCGCCTCTCCCGGTCCATGGCGCCGCATCGCTGGAGGCAGAGTTGTTACAGATGCCAAACATGGGGAGAAACAGTTTACATTCGGTTTACTGAAGAGCCAAAATGAAAGACTCCAGTGGAGTAGAGCAATGAGTTTACCCCTTTAGAAGACTGGAAAGAAACTAAAAAGGGAGGCATCTCGTCAGTGCACTGGAAGAGGGTGAAGGGTGATGTGATCCTGGGAAAGCTGGGGGCTGGGGTGGAGGAACTGCACTGGATGGTCAGTGTCAGGCAGAATCATCGGCACGCCCAGCCCACCATTGTCCCAGGCCAAGCCAGTCGATACTGGTGCAGAGAAGTAGCTTCAGCTTCTGGTCTCAAAGCCATCCTCTAAAGAGTGCCACCACCTTTCAAGTCCTTTTAGAAATGGAGATGGACTGGTGGTGGCGTGGGAGGGCAGACCTAGGTCTGGTATCTCAGTGGAGCCAGACAGAAGGGCAGGCAGCTCTAGTTACATTAAAATAGCAATGTATTGTTGAGGGGTTGGAATTGCACACTTACAATTGCAGTATTCTATCTATAGTATCCCATTTTATGATAAATACGTATTTGTGTATATGTATATCCAAAAAGATCTGCCAGGTTATTTCTGCAGCTTTAAAAGAAATTGTCTTTGGGTGGAATTATTAGCACTTTTGATATTCCTCTTTTTTTTTGTATTTGTACTATGTATCTGCATAACTTTCTGGTTAAATGAGTTTATGTTTATAATTTAAAAGAGAAGAAGCATCATTTGGCTGCACCTCCCTCAACTTCAGATGTAACTTGTGGGGGGTGGAGGACAGGGCAGGGAGGCCAGCTGGGCTGTTCCTCCTAGAGTCGGCATTGATGGTCAGGCCTCACTCTGTTGCCTACACAGGTTGGTCACTGCCCAGCTCCTAAGATGTGAAGTTCTCTCCTGACCCCCGGCCCCTCACTCTAAGGTTCTAATGTTATTTCTATTTCAATGTGGGGAGAAAAATAAAAACAGAAGCTGCCTATCTGGATCAGGGAAAGGCGAGAGGGTGTCTTTCTTCCATCTGGGTTTTCTCTGTGACTGTTAGCTGGATGCTCACGGAGCATGGGGCAGGGTAACCTCCTGCCATTTTTAGTGGTGGGGTTGATGTCAGTGACTTAAGAAAATTAGGGAATAAATGTTTTAGTTACCTTCTCCAGTAACAGAAGGAGGGAGGAGTTGAGGGCAGGTATGGTGGCTCCAAAATGTTATTGGTGTCAATTCCTCCTGTGTATGCCTGCCACTCCTGTGGGTGGCTCTCAGCACTGAGCTCACAAGATGACTGCTGGAATGACTGCTGGACCATCTGTGCTGTGGCCGCGTCCCTGTTTCAGTGGGGATTGGACAGAAACAGGGGCAGATGCACCTTCCAAAAGGCCTCATCCCCAGGCTCGCCGGCATATTTAGTGACATTAATCTGTGCAAGAGGCTTGGAATGCAGTTTTTTGTTTTTGTTTCTTTTTAAACAAACATATTGTCCAAAGTTCTGTTACTAAAGGAGGAGGAAGAATAGACTTTGGGCAGGCAACAAGTAGTGTCACATAGTCCAAAAGCTCTGATTCTCACAGAAAAGTCCATAATCTTTAAGTGCTGCAGAGATTTCAGGATCAAAGTAAATTTGTAAAAAGTTGGGAAACCAAAGGTATTACAGAGTCCTATGGGAAGAGTTTGCTGGACGAGGCGGTTCTTTGACTGTAGTTGCTGAGCCAGGGTCTTGCTCCACGTTCAGCCTCAGGGCTTGGTGGGGTTGGGGTTAGCCTGATCTGCAGCTAGGCTGGCACCTGTCAGTGCCTGGATGATTGTTCCAACACAGGCAGTCCATAGGAAGCTGGCACAAGAGCTGACGGTTCTTGTTTGTCATCCCATATATTTCCTTCTGTCCCCACTCAGTTGGGTCTGCCTGCATTCTTTTGACAGTCGCTAAAGTCACAGACATACTGGATCTTGCAGTTTTTAGAGGGGACCTGTCACCTTTCAATAAACAAGAGGGAAGATCTTTGAGCAGTGAGTCCCAGAGACCCTGTTAAAAAGAAAAACCTTAGACAAGTTTAGCAGAGTTTAAGTGAGGAAAAAAAAAAAACAACAAACCTCCAAAAACCAAAAAAACATGACGTGTAAATCAGGCAGCCCTCTGATTCAGAACAGGTTCTAAGAACTCGGTCGGCAATGTGATCAGGTGTTATGGATGCACGGAAAACAGAAGTGAGGTACGTATAGGGTTTAACTGGTTCTGGCTCAGCATTTGCCTTATTTGATCGTTGGTGGCCTGTGATTGAAGGAAGCTCAGTTGCTGTGATGGCGGAGACTCAACTATTTCTTACAAAAGCATACTCCTAAATTTGGGCTTTCAATTGGGTTAAGTAGTAAGCCAGGCTGCCTGCAGTTACTTAAGTAAGGACTTGGGTGCAAAGGCTTCCTCAGGCCGAATTTAGGTTATTTTAACATTCCCAATGGCCAGAGACAGGCTTCTTGGAAGCCAACTGCTTGGAGTAAAACTGTGATGAAATTTCCTTTTGAAACACGTACTCCTTGAAATTTGGAAGACATTTTGGGCTAATAGATGTTCTCTGTGCCTGAAAATAAAGATGGCTTCTTCCAAAACGCAGGTGAGTCAGCCCTTCCCTGGAAAGAACTTGCTGACTGCTGCAATTAGGGGCAGTCCACAAAAGAAAAACAGGAGGCTGCATCAAAGCACTGACTCCTGTCTTAGAGAACAGAGAAGAAGCTGCCCCTCAGAGGAAGGAAGGCGGCTTTCCAGGAGGCAGATGTTGAGTCAGGAGGAAGGTTGCTTCAGGATGTTATGTTAAAACAGAACAAAAACCAGGCCGGGCGCCCTGGCTCACGCCTGTAATCCCAGCACTTTGGGAGGTCAATGCGGGCGGATCACTTCAGGTCAGGAGTTCAAGACCAGACTGGCTAACATGGTGAAACCCCATCTCTACTGAAAATACAAAAATTAGCTGGGCGGGGTGGCCGGCACCTTAATCCCAGCTACTCGGGAGGCTGAGGCAGGAGAATCGCTTGAACCGGGGAGGCAGAGGTTGCAGTGAGCTGAGATCGTGCCACTGCACTCCAGCGTGGGCGACAGAGCGAGACTCCGTTTCAAAACCAACCAACCAGACAAAAAACAAGAAGTCATCTGACCCCCACCCCCAGCAGAGGCTGAACTTAGAACAAGTACAGATCCCATTAGAACTATGATCTCTTTCAGATCAAAGAGCCTAATGGTACATTCTAGCTTTGCTTGTTCTCTGATGCTAGACATTTTCTGCCTTGAAATAGGAGATTTCCTGGGGTGCGCCCACCCGCCTTGCCTCAGCTCTCAAACACATCCCGGGAGCAGGGAGCCCTGCGGCAGGCAGTTGCCCAGCGCTCAGCCCTCTGCTGCCCTCTGCTGGAATGTTGCTGCCAACACCACTAGTGCTTATCCTCAAAGCTCTGGCCAATTCCTGGTACTTCTTTTTGGTCTGTAACAGAGAGAAGCTGACAAGCAAATTACAGACCTTTGTGACTTAGAACTGAATGCTAAGTAAAATCAATGCTCCATTAACATAGAATGAGCAACATGACTGTTAAAAAAGCAATGATAGGGTCGGGCGCAGTGGCTCACGCCTGTAATCCCAGCACCTTGGGAGGCCAAGGCAGGCGGATCACGAGGTCAGTAGATCCAGACCATCCTGGCCAACATGGTGAAACCCCGTCTCTACTAAAAAAAAAAAAAAAAAAAAAAAAGCCGGGTGTGGTGACACGCTCCTGTAGTCCCAGCTACTCTGGAGGCGGAGGCAGGGGAATCGCTTGAACCCAGGAGGGGAGGTTGCAGTGAGCCGAAATGGCGCCACTGCACCCCAGCTTGGCGACACAGCGAGATACTGTCTCAAAAAAAAAAAAAAAAAAAAAAAAAAAAAAAAAAAAAAAAAAAAAAAAAAGGCAATGATAGAGACATCAGTTGCTTTTTAACTTAATTACCAGGCAAGAAAGGCCGTAAATTTCTTGTACTTAAGAAATGCTTCTCAATGGCCATATTGTGCAAAATATTGTGCGCATACTAAAAGGGACACATGAAACAAGTTATATACTCTCTGCTTGCAGGAATTTATAATCATATAACTCAGAAGGAGGGGAAGTCATTACAAAATGAGACAGATCCAGATATATCCCACGAAAGAGTACCAGATAGTGATGGGCTCACATTCAGCTAGAGATCAGGGAGGTTGTGGAAAAGCAGCCGATGCAGCCAGGCTACGAGGAGGTGCGAACATTCTGGGGAGAAAACAACAGGGACAAGGTCTCAGCAGGAGGGAAGAATGGTGTGTGTATGTACGTGTGTGTGTATAAAGTACTGTATATCTGTGCCCATATGTTTGGAAAGGGTGTTATCAGATTGCCTTGGGTTCCTTAGAGTTTAATTCAAAAGCTATTGAATGCTTCAGGTAGAGTTGGACCAATAAAGACTGAGCAGTGAGATAATATTTTCAGATAGGAATAGTTGCCCCCTTCCGACTGTTTAACAAAACCCTTTATACTATGAAATAAAACCAGCTATAGAAAACCACACAAAAGACAAGTATAGCTTAATGAATGATTACAACATAGACACCCAAACACAGCAGCCTCCCACACCCGTAAGTAACCACTATTCGGACTTTTATAGCAATTACTTATTTGCATTTCTTTCTAGTTTGTCATCTAAATGTGTAGTCCTAGACACTGTAGTTTAATATTGTTCCCCCTTTTGAATATTGTCATGTGTCCTCAAGTTATTTTTAATTTACATGTTCCCCTCCATCTTTTCCTTTCCCTTTAAATGTATGGGCTTAAGAATCTGGGCCACTTGACTCATGATCTTGATCTTAGATTGCGTGTACGTGGTCATCTCTCATGTTCCTCTGACTTTTGTGATCCTGCAGATGGGCAGCTGGATCCAGAGGCTGGCTCACCTTCAGGCTTGAGCCCTTGGTAAGATGCTAGGTGGTGAGGCTTCTTTCATCTCATAATCTCTCTTTTATGTGCATGATGTTAGCAGCCATCGATTCTCAATGTCTGCGTGGACGGTGATACTCTGAAACAATAATCTCTTTGTTGTTTCATTTGTTAGTTAGAATACATCCATAAGGAGAAGCTTTGCCATGGCAGCAGTTCTTTAGAAAAAGGTAATTCTAAGCATCTTGTGTAGTTCTGGATAGTCACACCCTCCTAAGGCTGAGCCCTTAGTAGCTGGCTCTCTCAGAATCTTGCAGAGGACAAAATGGCCCCGGGAATAGTGGCCCAGAACTGCTGCCACTGGCCATTTGTGGACACAATCAGAGGACTCCTACCCCACCCACCACTCTTCCAGTGACCTACTCCTCATGGGTTGGGATAGCTGTTTCTGTCCATATGGAAGATTAAACACTCTAAATTATCTTCCACTTGAAAACCAGAAACGAAATGCTAGACAAAACAACATCTTTAAAACATGTAATACTGAGCTTCTTTAAAAGAAATCTGGAGAGGTCAAAAAACAAGAAGGAAGCAGGAATCCTGTGAAGTAATACCAAGAGTTTCCGCTACAGACAGGAGACTTTCAGCTTCCTTTTTGTTAGTTGCAGGGGAGATGGGGGGCGGGTAGGCGATAAGGCTAGGGCATGCCCAAGGGGTGAGTGTATGTTAGGAGACTCTTCTGCATAAGGATGAGAACCCAGCAGGCTACAATGTGATGGCAGGAGTGAGCAAGAAATAAACCTAATATGCTGAAGAGGATAGTAAGGAGAATTCCCTGTTTCAACCTTGACACCGGATGGGAGGGAATAAAAATCTCTCCCATGAGAATTTGTAATGACAAGCTGGCTCTCTTAGAGTTGTGGTCCAAATTTTTGTAACCTATGTGATAAAAAACAAAACCGCAAACAGATAATTACATTTAGAATGGTGCTGGGTTGAGCCTGGGTGCAGTGGCTCATGCCTGTAATCCCAGCACTTTGGGAGGCTGATGTGGGCAGATCACCTGAGATCAGGAGTTCAAGACCAGCCTGGCTAACATGGCGAGACCCCATCTCTACTAAAAATACAAAAATTAGCTGGGTGTGGTGGCGTGCGCCTGTAGGCCCAGCTACTTGGGAGACAGGTAGGAGAATTGATTGAACTCAGGAGGTGGAGGTTGCAGTGAGCCGGGATCGCACCACTGCACTCCAGCCTGGGAGAAAGAGTGATACTTCATCCAAAAAAAAAATAAATAAATAAAAAATAAGGAATGGTTCTGGGTTGATAGTGTCCTCAGGAAAATGGCAGAAGCAAACATAAGAACTTTCTGGAGGATTGCAACCTGAACAATGGCTTCTGAGATTTCCTATGGTGAATTTCTTTACTTTTAAGTAAGTGAGAATTTCAAGGTCAAAAGTCTTAAAAAGAAAAGGGAAATGAGACACCTGACTGAAGGCCAGTTGGAAAAATCGATATCCAAAACAGACTCTAAAGACTTTGAGTATTAAAATCATCAGATGCAAAGTATAAAATAGCTATATGTAATATATCTAAATAAATAAAAGCAACTTGGAAATATGATTGGAAAAGAGACTGTAAGGCATGACCAAGCAAATTTGCAAATGAAATAAAATTTCTAGCAATAAAAAATTAATAATTGAAAACAACTCCAAGGGCAGATTAAATATCAGATTTTAGATGAAGCTGAGGAGAGAACTAGTGAATGGGAAAATAAATTCAAAGAAGTTATCCATAACAGATCAGAAGGATAAAGACACAAAAATGAGACAGGTAACAGGACATAGAGGATAGAGAAGAGTGTCTAATAGATGACCAGCTAGAGTTTCAGAAGGAGACAATGTCAATGAGGCAAGGTTGAATAGACAATGGCTGAGGAGAAAATGTCAATGAGGCAATGTTGAAGAGACAATGGCTGAGAATTTTCCAAATTTGATGAAAGCAGATTTCATCAGATTTAGAAAGCCCAAGAGACATCAAGTAGTATAGATAGAAATAAGGCCCACCGTGGTGGCTCACGCCTGTAATCCCAGCACTTTGGGAGGCCGAGGCAGGTGGATCACGAGGTCAGGAGATCGAGATCATCCTGGCTAACATGGTGAAACCCTGTCTCTATTAAAAATACAAAAAATTAGCTGGATGTGGTGGTGGGCACCTGTATTCTCAGCCACTCGGGAGGCTAAGGCAGGAGAATGGCATGAACCTGGGAGGCAGAGCTTGCAGTGAACCGAGATTGTGCCACTGCACTCCAGCCTGGGTGACAGAGCGAGACTCCATCTCAAAGAAGAAAAAAAAGAAATCTACCAGACACACCATAAACAAACCATGGAACACTACCACAAAGATGAGATTGTAAAAATAGCCATGTTAAAAAGAAAAGCAGTTAGAGAAGGTTGAGTCTTAATTTTTTTTTTTTTAAATTGAGATGGAGTCTTGCTCTGTTGCACAGGCTGGAGTGCAGGGGCTCCATCTTGGCTCACTGCAACCTCTGCCTCCCGGGTGCAAGCAATTCTCCTACCTCAGCTTCCCAAGTAGATGGCATTACAGGCATGTGCCACCATGCCCAGCTAATTTTTGTATTTTTAGTGGAGATGGGGTTTCACCATGTTGGCCAGGCTGGTCTCGAACTCATGACCTCAAGTGATCCACTGGCCTTGGGCTCCCAAAATGCTGGGATTACAGGTGTGAGCCACCATGCCTGCCCTAATTTTTTTGATACATAATATTTGTATATATTTACTGGGAATGTGTAATATTTTGTTACACAGACTGTGTAATGATCAAGTCAGTATTTAGGACATCCACTGCCTCAAGCATTTGTCATTTCTATGTGTTGGGAGTATTTCAAGTCCTCTCTTCTAGCAGCTTTGAAATATATAACACATTGTTAACTCTAGTCACCCTACTCTACTACAAACATTAGAATGTATTCCTTCTACTTAACTGTATGTTCATATCCATAAATCTACTTCTCTTCATTCTCCTTGCCCCAATACCCTTCCCAGTCTCTGGCAACTAGTATTCTACTCTCTGCCTCCACAAGATGAAATTTTTTTAGCTCCCACATATGAGTGAGTACATGTGATATTTGTCTTTCTGTGCCTGCCTTATTTCACTTAATATAATAACTTCTAATTTCATCCATGTTGCTGCAAATGACAGGATTTTATTTTTTTTATGGCCAAACAGTATTCCATTGGGTACATATTACTGCATTTTCTTTACCATTCATCCACTGATGGGCCCATGGATTGATTCTGTATCTTTGCTATTGTGAATAGTGCTGCAATAAAACATGGGTGTGCAGGCATCCCTTTGATATACTGATTCCTTTTACTTTGGGTAAATACCCACTAGTGAGATTGCTGGATTATATGATAGTTCTATTTTTCATTTTTTTGAGAAATATCCATACTGTTTTCCATAATGGCTAACTTACGTGCCCACCGACAGTATATAAGAGTTCTCTTTTCTCTGCATTCTCCTCAGCATCTTTTCTGTCTTTTTGGTAGTAGCTATTCTAACTGGGGTAAGATTATATCTCATTGTAGTTTTGATTTGCATTTCCCTGATGATTAGTGATGTTGAGGATTTTTAAATATACCTGTTGACCATTTGTATGTCTTTTGAGAAATATCTATTCATGTCCTTTGCCCCATTTTTAAATTTAGTTTTTTTCTTTTTTGCTGTTGAGTTCCTTGTATGCTTTTGATATTAGTCCCTTGTTGAATGAATAGTCTGCAAATATTTTATCCCATTCAACAGTTTTTTTCTTCACTCTGTTGATTGTTTCCTTCGCTGTGCAGAAGCTTTTTAGTTTTAATATAGTTTCATTTGTCTATATGGATACATGTAACATGCCTGTGCTTTTGAAGTCTTAATCATAAAATCTTTGCCTCGGTGAATGTCTTAGTATTTCCCTATATTTTCTTCTAGGAGCTTTATACTTTAATCGATTTTTGAGTTGATTTTTGTGTATAGTGAGAGATAGGGGTTTAATTTTATTCTTCTGCATATGGATATTCAGTTTTGCCAGCACCGTTTATTGAAGAGACTGTCCTTTTTCCAGTATATATCCTTGTTGCCTTTGTCAAAAATCAGTTGGCTGTAAATACATAAATTGTTGGGTTCTCTCTTCTGTTTCATTGATCTATGTGTCTATTTTTATATCACTATTGTGCTATTTTGTTTGTTATAGCCTTGTAATATATTTTGGAGTTAGGTAATGTGATGCCTCCAATGTTATTCTTTTTCCTCAGGATTGCTTTGGCTATTTGGGCTCTTTTTGGGTTCCATATAAATTTTAAGATTGCTTTTTCTATTTCTGTGAAAAATGTTATTGGTATTTTGATAGGGATTACATTGAATCCATAGATTACTTTGGGTAGTATGATCATTTTAACTATAAGAATTCTAATCCATGAGCATTGGATGTCTTCCCATTTGTTTGTGTCCTCTTTAATTTCTTTCATTAGTGTTTTATAGTTTTCCTTGTGGAGGTCTTTCACCTCAGTTAAATTTATTCCTAGATACTTTTTTTTTTTGGTAGCTGTTGTAAATGGGATTGCCTTCTTGATTTTCTTTTTCAGCTAGCTTGTTATTGGTGTATAGAAATGCAGCTGATTTTATATGTTGATTTTTGTGTCCTGCAACTTTACTGAATTAATTTATTAGATCCATGAGTTTTTTTGGTAGAGTCTTTAGGTTTTTCTAAATAGAAGATCATGCCATCCACAATGAAGGACCATTTGACTTCCCTGTTTTGCATTTGGGTGCTTTTTCTTTCTTTCTCTCGCCTGATTGCTCTAGCTAAGACTTCCAGTACTACGTTTGATAGGAGTGGTGAAAGTGAACATCCTTGTCTTATTGCAGTTCTTAGAGTAAAGGCTTTCAGCCTTTCCCCACTAAGTATGACGTTAGCTGTGGGTTTGTGTCTTTGTTATGTTGAGATATGTTCTGTGTCTAGCTTGTTGAGTTTTTATCATAAAGAAATGTTGAATTTTATCAAATGCTTTTTCTGTATCTATTGAGATGATCATATGGTTTTTGTCCTTGATTCTATTGATAAATGATGTTTATTGATTTGTCCATGTTGCACCTCCCTTGCATCCCTGAGATATTTCCTGCTTGATCATGGTGTATTATCTTTTTTGATGTGCTGTTGGATTCGTTTTGCTAGTATTTTGGTGAGGATTTTTGTCTCTGTGTTCATCAGGGATATTGGCCTATAGTTTCCTTTTTTGTTGTGTTCTTGTCTGGTTTTGGTATCAGGACGATGCTGGCGTCATAGAATGAGTTAGGGATAATTCTCTTCTCTTCAATTTTCTGGAAGTTTGAGGAAAATTGGTGTTAGTTATTCTATATAAGTTTGGTAGAGTGGCAGCGCAGCTACCCAGCCCCGAGCTTTTTCTTTGTTGGGAGACTCTTTATTACTGATTCAATCTCCTTACTTGTTGCTGGTTTTCTATTTAAGAAGGCTGGTTCTTAATAGCAAAAATGGAAGCCAGAAGACAGTAGCATAAGAGCTTCAATTTAATAATAGAAAATAACTTTCAAACCATAATTCTATGCTCACATAATATTTCTCAAGTATTAGGACAAAATTAAGAGATTTTTAGAAAAACCCCAATTTGAGCATTTACTAATACATCTTTACCAGAAGAAAATTCAAGGATGAACTTGAGGAAGAAAGAGAAGTTTCCAGAGAGGTAAAAAAGAATGATAAACACAGATATTGGTAAATGTGTGGATTTCAATACACTAACATTGACCCTGTAAAATAATGATTTTAATAAATCTGTATTTATGGAGGCAAAACAAAATAGGCCCAAAATACTGAAACAAAAATAGCATATAAGTTATTAGTGTTATGATTAGCAAAAACATATTCTATCCTTCTAGTATTCTTTGGGAGGAAGGTAAGGACATTGATTAACTTTAGTCTTTATAAGGATATGCATCTTAAAACATCTGGGGGTAAAACAGGAGGGGATAGAGAAAGAGAAGAACAATCAGTAGATCAGTAGAAACCTACAGTCAGTAATCTGCAATAGGGATCTGTAGGAAATTAAGATGGTAAAAATAAATTGAAACTTACCTTTAATCCCAACAAAGGTAAATGGACCACAATTCAGTTACAAGGTAAAGAATGTCAGATTGAATTTAAATAAAATTATGCCATTAAATGAGACATAAGGATACAAAAAAGGTGCAAAGTCAAAGGATAGAAAAGCTGGTAACTTCAAAATAATTAAAGATAGACTTTACTGGAGAGTTTGTAAACTTGTATGTATCTAATAACACAGTATCACAATATTTTAAGCAAAATGACAAATCTACCGGGAGAAAGTGACACTTCATTATAGTGCAAAATTTTAACACATTGCTCTCAGTAAGTTTTGGATTAAGCAGACAAAAATCAGTGGGATATAGGAGATTTGAACAGCACAATTAGCATGCATTGTATAAGGAACATATACGAACAGTTGGAGAATATACATCTTTTGCTAGTACATAAGAAATATTAATAAAATTATCCACATGCTAGATCACAAATCTAGCTTTTACAAATTTTGGAAATTCAGTATCATATAGAACATATTCTCTGACAACAATCCAATTGTGAGATATAAATCTCTAAAACTAAAAAAATCCTCTGTATCATTCAGTGCTCAGATCAAAACACCACTGTAGCTATTTTGAGCAGAAAAGGTCTTCATACTAGGAATTAAGTGATTACAAAATTGTTGGAAGGCATGGAGAATTGAACTTTAGGTGGGGTTTATGGAGATGTACCCAGAACAATATCCCAAGGGCACTGCCTTGGACTCTGCCAGGGCGGGAGGGTGGAAACAGGTTTCCTGTGGCAGCTGTGGTGCCACTGGGAACTGTTGAGTTGAACAGACCACTGGACTGTGATCCAGGCATCTCAGTCTGTTTGGGCTGCTATCAGAAAATACCTTAGATTGGGCAATTTATAAACAATATAAATGTATTGCTTACAGTTCTGGAGGCTGGGAAACCCAAGATCAAAGCACCAGAAGAGTGTGTGTCTGGTGAGGGCCTGTTTCATAAGTGGCGCCTTCTGATTGTGTCCTCATATGGTGGAACCCTCTTTTCTTTTTACTTCTTTTTCTTTTCTTTTCTTTTTTTTTTTTTTGAGATGAGGGTCTCACTCTATTGCCTGGGCTGGAGTGCACTGGCATGATCACAGCTCACTGCAGCCTCAACCTCCTGGACTCAAGCTGTCTTCTCACCTCAACCTCCCAAGTAGCTGGGACTACAGGAGCACACCACCACGCCCAGCTAATTTTTGTATTTTTTGTAAATACAGGGTTTTACTGTGTTGCCCAGGCTGGTTTCGAACTCCTGGGCTCAAGTAATCCTCCTGCCTCAGCCTTCCAAAGTGCTGGGATTACAGGTGTGAACTGCTGCACCTGGCAAGCCTTTTTTAAGGGCACTGATCCCATCTGTGAGGGTGGAGTCCTTATGGCATAGTCACCTCCCAAAGTGTCCCACCTCTTAATACTTGCTTTAGAGGATAGGTATCAGTGTATGAGCTCAAGGGGATATGAACATTCAGATCACAGCCCAGGGATCAGGAAGCAGCCCCTGCTGCCCTCACAGCTGCCACACACCTGCAAAGCCAGTGCCTGCACATGAGAACTCTGAGTTCAGTGTTGCCACCATCAAAACCAACTCTTTTTTTTGAGACGGAGTCTCGCTTTGTTGCCCAGGCTGGAGTGCAGTGGCTGGATCTCAGCTCACTGCAAGCTCCGCCTCCTGGGTTTACACCATTCTCCTGCCTCAGCCTCCCAAGTAGCTGGGACTACAGGCACCTGCCACCTCGCCTGGCTAGTTTTTTTTGTATTTTTTAGTAGAGACAGGGTTTCACCATGTTAGCCAGGATGATCTCGATCTCCTGACCTCGTGATCCGCCCGTCTCGGCCTCCCAAAGTGCTAAGATTACAGGCTTGAGCCACTGCGCCCAGCCAAAACCAACTCTTAACACTCAAAAAACCCAGAGAGACTAGACATGGGAGCACTATGGAAGAAAAACAAAACATTCCATGACCTTGCCTGTCAGCAGGAAGAGGGCGTTTACTTCTCTTCCTCCTTTCAAATCATGTGTAGGTGTGTCCAATAGAGGAACCTAATTCACATTCAGAACTGTAGCTGCAAGGGAGTCTGATATATGAAGTTTTTCACTTTTTGGACTCTAGTACTTCTTTTTTTTTTGAGACAGAGTCTCACTCTGTCGCCCAGGCTGGAGTGGAGTGCAGTGGCATGATCTTGGCTCACTGCAAGCTCCATCTCCTTGGTTCACGCCATTCTCCTGCCTCAGCCTCCTGAGTAGCTGGGACTGCAGGCACCCGCCACCATGCCCGGCTAATTTTTTGTATTTTTAGTAGAGACAGGGTTTCACTGTATTAGCTGGGATGGTCTCGATCTCCTGACCTTGTGATCCACCCGCCTCGGCCTCCCAAAGTGCTGGGATTACAGGCATGAGCCACCACGCCTGGCCATCTGAACTCTAGTACTTCTGTAGTGTAGAAAGAGGTTTGTAGAAAGAGGATAAATGCCAATTTACCAAATCCATCACCCCTCATAGGTCAAAGGAAAAAATTCTGGTGTAAATAGTTTTAAAGTTGAACAATAAAATACAACATATCAAAACTTGTGAGGTACAGCTAAAATGAAATCCAGAAATGGATAGTTTAAGTGGTTATATCAGAAAAGAAAGACTCAACATCAATGAGATAAGATTCCAACTTAAAAAATGTAAGAATAAACCTGGCATATCATACGCAAACAAAAAGAGCAGTTTAGAAATATTAAGAGCACTATATTGACATAGGAAAGAAATAGTAGAGAAGATCAACAAAACCAAGAACTGGTTCATAGAAAAAAGGCAATAAAATAGACTTCAGGCAAAATTATCCCATAAAAAAGAGAAAAGATGTAAATAACAATGATAGGAATGAAAAGGGGAATAAAACAGCAGATGCTGCAGACATTATGATAGTAAAAGGAAATTATGAATAACTTTTTGCAAATAAATAGGAAGGTTTAAATTATTACATTCTTAGAACAATGTAACTAAATTAACTCAAGAATAAGTAGAAAAAGGAATAGTGTTATGATCTTAACCAAATTGGATCAGTTGTTAATATCATCCCTTGAAGACACCAAGTTCAGAAGGTTTTATAGGTGACTTTCACCAAACTTAAAAAGAGTAGATAATTCTGCTTATAAGCAAACCCTTTCAGGGAACTTATTTTGAGAAGAGCTGGATTTTTAATAGAATTCTCTCTATTTTTAAATGTTGGCAATTATTTAAACATTTTTGTCAGTGCAGGCAAAACAAAATATGTTTGCAGGATGGTTTCAGCCCACAGTCTGACAGTTTACAACCCCTGATCTAAACCTTACACAGGAGAGCTGATCCAAATCATAGTGCAATTAAACGGAATGATTTAGTTCCAACATTAAGAAAATTTGCTGATGGAATTATGAGACAATGATATGCATTTCCAGAGGTGGTTGTGGAAATAGGCTCTGAAGGCTAAAAATTATAGCTGACTGAAGTACTCCTAATAAGACTCATGTGCAATCTTGCCTGGAAGCAGAGGGATGGACCAGATGATCTTTCTGGGTTGTTTCATGGGCTCTTCTAGTCTTTCTAATAAATGCAGTTTTCTCAATGCATCCCTTCTGTGTTACCATCTGATCCCGTAGTAAACAGTGATTTGATGCTTCCTCCAGACAATCTTGCTTCAGGAAAAAAGGGTTAGAATATTTAGGCCCACTTTGGGGCTGAGAATCTTTCATAGCATACAGTTACTTGCATGTCTTTTATTAGGAGAGTTAATGTAGTGTAGTTATTAATAGCATAGACTTTGGATCCAAATTCTCTTCATTTGACCTTGCTTCTGTCACTTCATGGCTATATGGCTTTTCCTTGCTTTTGTTTCCTCAGTGGTGAAATGGGAGTAAGACAGGATTCCTGTTTTAAAGGCATTCACACTGTAGTTGTAGGAGACAGACAAAAAAAAAAAAGTGCTGGGGGTGGTGGCTCACATTGTACTCCCAGCACTTTGGGAGGCCGAGATGGGAGGATTGCTTTTGAGCTCAGGAGTTTGAGATCAACTTGGGTAACATTACGAAACCCCATCTCTACAAAAAATACAAAAATTAGCCAGGCATGGTGGCGTGTGCCTATAGTTCCAGATATTTGGGAGGCTGAGGTGGGAGAATAGCTTGAGCCCTGAAGTGAGAGGAAGTCGAGGCTGCAGTGAGCCGAGACTGCACCACTGCACTCCAGCCTGGGCAACAGCAAAACCCCATCTCCAAAAAAAAAAAAAAAAAAAAAAGGATGCATAGTATGTATCAGCTAGCAGACTCCATTTCCCCATCCTTGCGTCTAGCCTTGGCCATGTGATTGGTGTGGCTAATAGCATGGGGCAGAAGTGCTGGTCCTCTAGTCCTGAGTCTGAGTCTCAAGTGTTGGTGTGTTCCCACTTGCTTGCTTGTACTTCTGTTATCACTATGACTAATTTGCTAATCCCTGGGGGAAGGAAAGATAGGTGAAGCCGAGCTACATTCAGCCTAGATTATTCAATCCCTAGCTGCCTACAGAAGTATGAATGAGTCCAACAGAGACCAGCAGTACTGCCCAACCCTACCTAGACTAGCCACCTCCCCAGCTGGCTGGCAGATGAAGGAGAATTAACAAATTCCTGTTATTTTAAGCCATGGAGTTCTGGGTGTTTTTTTACACAGCCATAGCTCACTGATACAAACAGCTGAGATTTATTAAGGTCTACTTTGTGCCCAGGACTCTTCATTTTCACAACACCCGTGGGGTAGGTACAGGGCATGCTAACTTAATTAAAATGTAATTAATGGAAATTTGATATAGTGCAATAAAGATATTAATAAAATCGTGCTTTGTGTGCAAAGTTTGAAATGAGGCAAATTTCTATTATACATCTCGCCTCCTCCCATCGCTCTTCCACCCCCAGCCAAATCTTGTCAAGCATCATGGAACATCAAGGTTACATGACTGGTCGTAACCAAGGCTGACTGGTTGAGTGTGTTGTAAGTGGTGCCTGCTTGACAGCAGAAATGTTTGATATTCTTTGTCTGGATTAGCTTAAATTACTGCATTTTGTATAATGAGAAGTCTATATTGAATTTGTCATATAAAAAGAACAGCTACTTTGCACTATCGTTTTTAGCTCCAATGAACAGACAAGGGAAGTGAGACGTAGAGAGGTTAAGATCATGTGGTTAGTAAATGGGTACTGCCTTCTAGGATGATGGACAATGCCAGAAGTTAGAGAAATTCCAAAAGCCTAAAATGGTTTTTCCTCATCACAGGACACAGTTCAGGAGTATCTAGTCGCTGCAGGGGATTTGACTTCAGGCTGAGAGGGTCGGCCCAGGTTTATCAGACCATGTGCCCTTTGCTTTCTGTCTTCAGATTCTTGAATTTCTAGTGATTCAGTTGTTGATTTTGTATATTCTCCCTGGCCTTTGATATTTTCAACCTTGTATTTAACACTACTAGTAATGCGATTGTCCTCTGCTCCCTGCGTCCATGACTCTTAAGCATTTCCTACTTTGTTAATGTACTTTGTTAATTTGGATTAAATTTTAAAAATCATCCATCTCTGTCTTTTCCGGTTTTTTAGCTGTGTTCTCACCTCTGCCCTCAGGCTCATAGAAACACCAACATGGCACATGTATACATATGTAACAAACCTGAACGTTGTGCACATGTACCCTAGAACTTACAGTATAATTAAAAAAAAAAAAAAAAAAAAGAAACTGGGCCTAAATGGGAATAAATTCCTGGCCCTTTGTTGCCCTCTAGTGGCCTCCTGACTTACTGCTTCATGTATTTGACGTTTAATCCACTGTATTCTGGAAGCACTTGTCGGGACCAATAGTTTTTTTTTTTTTTTTTTTTTTTGAGACGGAGTCTCGCTCTGTCGCCCAGGCCGGAGTGCAGTGGCCAGATCTCAGCTCACTGCAAGCTCCGCCTCCCGGGTTCAAGCGATTCTCCTGCCTCAGCCTCCCGAGTAGCCGGGACTGCAGGCGCCCGCCACCTCGCCCGGCTAGTTTTTTTTTTTTTTTTTGTATTTTTTAGTAGAGACGGGGTTTCACCGTGTTAGCCAGGATGGTCTCGATCTCCTGACCTCGTGATCCGCCCGTCTCGGCCTCCCAAAGTGCAGGGATTACAGGCTTGAGCCACCGCGCCCGGCCGGGGACCAACAGTTTTAAAGGGTATAGTTCATAACTGCATTTCATCTCTCCCTGGATCCAGCCTCCTTCATGATAATAAGTTATGTGTTTGAGGAAAGCTTAGACATTTAAAGATTTGAGGCAAATTGATAAAAGTTATTTCAGAGAACCCCAGGAAAGTTCTGCTCTAACGTTTTGACCTCCAGTTGAGCCCTGTGCTGACAGATATTTTTCCTCTCAGTGTTAATGAGAAGCCAATGAATAAGTCAGTCAACATTTGCTGAGCACCTATCAAGTACCGCACACTCTTTTAGATGCTGGGACCTAGGTGGAAGAAAGTGTCAAGCTCTTGCTTTTCTTGCTTTTCAAAAACTATTCTGCTATTATCATTTTAAAAAGCTAACAACCAACCACCCCACTTTACATGACTTAGGTGACGAGGAAAAGTTCCTGTTGCTTTTTCTAACCCCAAGTGAAGCTACGTCACTATTTATAGTCCTGGCTCGGTTGTAATACGATTGGAGAGGTCACCAATAATGGATTAAATAATGTAAGATTTATGGTAACCAAATTTTTCATAACAAATGTACAATGAGCAAATTCAGTTTTCTACAGCAAATAGTAAAACAAGTGTCATAGTCTCTGGGTTAAGGTTACGTCACAGTAAACCACAGCAGCTAAAATAGAATTTCGCAAGAATTCTTGTGGCAAAGGAAGGACCCAGTTTTATGATCTGACTTGAAAAGGCCTTTACTCCAACTTGGCTAAGATTCATCTTTTTGGTGTCTTTGAGACTAGCTGGACTTGCTATTCTCAAAGCATTTGTGATGATAGTATTTTTATTTTTTAAAAGTTTCTTAATGACCATTTTTGGAACATGTAGCTTTGGATTTCAAGTATAATCTTAAGACTGAAAAAAGTCCTGCAGTTTATAGCTTTCTATTTTTACATGTAATGCTGATGGCCAAAGTTGCTGCTGTTTAGGAGCTTGACTTCTTGTAGGGGAGAGAGCCCATGATCGGGTAAGTAAGTAAGCCCAGGGGAGCAATACCTGGGTAAAAGTCAGACTGGGCTAAATGTCACAGTTCTCTCTGGCTCTGTCCCTAGATCTTTGGTCTTCCACGACTTAATTTAGCACCTGCTGTGGTACTGCACCAGCTGGTAAATCTTCACAGGGTCTACTGTCCCTGACTGGCTTCACCTGGCCCTGGGCCCTGGTGGGGGATTGGAAATGTCCTCCTGACCGGTGTTAGCTGGGGGTCACTTCCTCATGCCATGCTGAAGGCATGCGACCTCCCCTCCAGGAGTCGGTGCTTAGCACAAGTCTCCTTCTGAAATGTCAGTGCCTTTTGAGGAGTTTCCCTCTGTCTGTCGGGAAGAGGGCAGAGGGGAGTTTGTGGAGATGCTGAATGTCTACTTTAGGTAGTCTCCCTCTCTCAGGCCCCTCCCATGAAGAGTTCCATGCAATGAAGCAGGTCCAGGTTTTGTGGTTGATACGTTTTGGCTCTGTGTCCCCACCCAAATCTCATGTTCAATTGTAATTCTCAGTGTTGGAGGTGGGGCCGGGTGGGAGGCAGTGGGATCATGGGAGTGTTTCTTGTGAATGGTTTAGCACCATCCTCTTGGTATGATGATGAGTTATTGTGGGATCTGGTTGTTTAAAAGTGTGTGGCACCTCCTGCCTTGCTCTCTCTTGCTCCTGCTTCCATCATGTGAAATGCCTGCTCCCCCTTCACCTTCTGCCATGATTGGAAGCTTCCTGAGGCCTCCCCAGAAGCAGAAACCTCTATGCTTCCTGTACAGCCTTCAGAACCATGAGCCAATTATACCTCTTTTCTTACAAATTACCCAGTCTCAAGTATTTCTTTATACAATGTGATATTAGTCTGGTGGGGCCTGAAGGTTGACATAATTGTGTGTGTGTGAGAGTGGCCTGTAAGCAAAAGAGCACAGAATTTGGAATAAAAACTAGATACAAAAGGGAAAATTTATTTAGAATGAGAAAGACGTCATCAGAAATTAAATTTTTTAAGCTAACAAATGCCAGAAATGTCACAAAATTGGGTTGCCTTTCTTGGTGGCTAGGAGAAATGGACTTGAAAGAGAGGGATGGCAGTTGGAGAATTAGCAATGCCAGAGAAAGGTGAGAGTTCTAGAGGCCCATGAGTGAGCCGGGGGCCTGAGAGTAGCTGTGAGAGGAACAAGTTCCCTTCAACTTTTGGATCACTGGCCCTCAACTGGCAGGAGCGTCAGTTGGAAACTGGTTCAAAATGCTAATTCTAGGTCCTCACCCCAGACCAACTGAATCAGAAACTCAGGGATGGGGTACAGCCATCTGTGTTTCTATAAGCTCCCCAGAGGATTTGGAAGCATACTCAAGTTTGACACCTCTGATGTAGAGGAGAGTGGAACCCTGTTGTCCATGTGAGCATCTCCTGTTAAAATATAATTACTGGCCAGGCATGGTGGCTCATACGTGTAATCTCAGCACTTTGGGAGGCCAAGGTGGGAGGATCACTTAAGCCCAGGAGTGAAAGATAAGCCTGGGCAACATAGTGAGACCCTGTTTCTAAAAAAAAAAAAATTAGCTGGATATGGTGGGGCGCACTTGTGGTCCCAGCTACTCAGGAGACTGAGGTGGGAGAATCGCTTGAGCCCAGGAGGTTGAGGCTACAGCAAGCCGAGATCATGCCACTGCACTCCAGCCTGAGCAACAGAGTGAGACCCTGTCTCAAAAAACGTGGCTGAAATTTTTTTTTTTAATAATGTATTTTGTGAGGTGTGAGTGTAGTGGTGCCCTCAGCTACTTGGGAGGCTGAGGTAGGAGAATCGTTTGAGCCCAGGAGTTTGTGGCTGCAATGTGCTATGATTGCACCCGTGAATAGCCACTGCACTCTAGCCTGGGCAATGTAGTAAGATCCTGTATTTGAAAATATGCCCAGATACACACACACACACACACACACACACACACACACACACAGGCAATACATACACAGATGATATCTTTCATAAAGCAAACCAACTCATACAGCTTTTATGTCATGGTTAAGTGTCTGAGAGATAAGTGATACCATCCACCATGATTGGGTGCTAAAGAGAATACGTTTTAAGGCGAGCGTAGAAAGGAAAATTCTCAAATCTCAGTATTCTCTACAGCATAGTTTATTAGCCAGAGACACATGGTAGGTTGTTTTTCTGCTAAATTTATGCAAGTGATTGTTAAAATTTTGCATCATTTACAAACAACCACAACCACAACAAAATCGAATTCAGGGTAGAAATTTATTTTATTGTTTGCCATTAACTGAGCTAACTTATTTTTCCTTTTAACTTTGCATTTTTTTCCAGCTTTTCCTTCTGTGTTCATGGTTGGAGTGTTAATAGCATGTCTAAGCTAATTGCACTCCTGATGGTCTAATTCTAGTCACTATCATTTTTGGCAGGAAAATTCTGAGTTTGGCATGCTCTCACACTGCACACAGGCATGCTAAATTAGCTGGGAAGAATCTGAGAATGCTAGATTTTTATAACCAGGCAGAATAAGTCCAAAAATACCATCAAGGATTGTACAGAACAGTTAAGAATTCTGCTTGGTAGGCACTGGGCATAGAGCTGCCAAAACAACAAAACAAACCAATAAAACCTAAAAAAGAATTGCATCCACTCCAGGAAAAGCTTGTCTGATGACCTCTCTTGCCACTCTGGTGTTACTGGTGTGGGCCTTCAGGATGTGTATTAATGTTTTAGTGAAGGGGTCTTTGGGCTACACATGACATGACAGAAACCCAACTTGAACTGATTTTTACAAGGAGAGAATATATTATGTCTCATAACTGAGAAGACCAGGAGGAATCCTGCTTCAGGCATGGCTGACTCCAGGGGCTCAAATTCTATTGTGTTAGGTAGTCTCTAAAATAGCTCTCAATGATCCTGGCCTCCTGGTACTCATTCCCTGTGTAATCCCCTCCCCCACCTAAGATTTGCTTCTAACAAATAGAGCACAATAAAAATGATGGGATGTCATTTCTGAGATTAGGTTGCAGAGGGACTGTGACCTGGGCCTTGCATGCCATCGCTTGCTCTTCTTCTCACAGAGCCTTCCATTTGCAGGAGTCAAGTTGTCATGTTGGGAGTAGTCCTATGGAGAGGCCCTGGTGGCAAGAAACTGATGTCTCCAGCTCTCAGCAAGGACCCGAGGCCTGCCAACGACCACGTGAGTAAGCTCAGACTGAGGTGTGCTCTGAAACCTGCTGCTGGGTGAGTGCAGTTCTTCCCGCAGGGAGCCCTGAGATGACCGCCGCCTCTGGGGAGACCTTGAATTACCACCAGCTAAGCTGCTCCTGCATTTCTGACCCACAGAGCAGGTGAGATAGTAAATGTGTTGCTTTAAGTGGCTTCGTTTTGGGGTAATTCATTCCTCACACTCAGTAACCAGTATGAGTGCCATCTACGGTGGTCTCTCTCCAGTTCCCCCAGAGCTTTCCTCTGGCTTTCATGATCAGGCAGAGATGGCAAAACAGTGGCCGGGAACTCCAGACTCATGGCCTAGCTCCCTCAAATAGTGACTTTCTCCTTTGCAGTAGATAAGGAACAATTCCTGGTTTGAGTCTCATGAAACTGACTTAGGTCGCTTTCTGCTGGATCCCTTAGCTTTGATTTTTCTTTGTGTCGTTCCCTCTGTTGGCTTGGAAATGTGAGAGATTATAACTGGAAAGTTCCAGGTCAGCCTTTGTGGCCTCTCTGTTTCAGCCTCCCTGAGTTCTAGCCTATGCCAAAAGTGACACTGGAGTTTCTTCTGCTTTTTTTTTTTTTTTTTTTTCCATTGGTGAAGCTCGACAAAAATTGAGGTGGTGGGACAGAGAAGGTACAGACAACTTAGATGAGGCAGTGGTAGGTGCTTCTGCCACTAAATAGTGCTATTGTTAATTTATCTATTAATAGTTATGAGTGACTACTAAAGTGTTAGTAGTTTTAATTTTCTATCTTTATGACCAAGCATTGATTAGTTTCTATAAGCCTCCTGAGCCCAGTGATTGGCTCAACTGCTAAAATTATACCATACAGTTATATAAACATGTACCGAGCGTTGACTGGCTGCTGCAGAGCTCTGTTCCCAGTGGGCCTCATGGCTGCAGCATTCGTTTTGCCTTCCCACCTCTAGCTGCAAGTGGAAGAATGTCCTATGCAAAGGCCAGGGCTATAGATTTAGGGACCTGGGTTTGAGTCCTGGTTAGAGTGTTGCCTTGGCCTCTCTGAGCCATAGTTTTATTTTATTATGTGAAACGAGAATTTTAGTGCCTGCCTCATAGAGCTGTTACAACTGTTAAATGACACAAAACTTATCTTGTTGTTTATGTTTACTCATTCCTGGAGCATAGTAAATGTTTTACATACTGTCCATAGAAATAATGTTTTAATGTCCCTCTTAAAATGCAGAAACTGGCCGAGTGCGGTGGCTCACGCCTGTAATCCCAGCACTTTGGGAGGCCGAGGTGGGCAGATCACAAGGTCAGGAGATCAAGACCAGCCTGGTCAACATGGTGAAACCCTGTCTATACTAAAAATAAGAAAAATAGCTGGGCGTGGTGTCACGTGCTGTAGTCCTAGCTACTCAGGAGGCTGAGGCAGGAGAATCTCTTGAACCCGGGAGACGGAGGTTGCAGTGAACCAAGATCATGCCATGACGCCCTAGTCTGGTGACACAGCAAGACTCCATCTCAAAAAAAAAAAAAAAAAAAAAAAAAAAAAAGAGGAAGAAACCAAATCTGAACAGGCACTTCATATAATGATGTAATTAATTAGCTCAACAACTTCTGAACTCTTCTAATGACATAGCTTAATCTACAATAGACTTTTATTTTTACTTTTTGGTAGCCACATATATTGTTGACTTAAGTTGATCTTTTAATGAGTGAAAAACCCTCCCAGTTCTTTTTTACATGGACTGTTAAGAAACCTCCTATCTCTGACTCTGCACTCATCCCAGTGAATATTTGTTCTCAAACACTTGGCTTCACATTGATGCCTATGACACTCGTTTTGTTGTTTGTGGACATACTCATTTTATCTGCCCGGTCTTTTTGACTTTTTTTTTTGCCTTTGCCCAATATATCAGTTGGATGTGCACTATGCTGGATGGATAATTTGACCATTTGATGACCAGGCCATACATCTTGTCAGTTGAGACATTGCAAGAGTCTAGTCTAGAGATCTTGGCACACCAGTAGAGACCCCCTTTTGGCTTGCACTTGCTGAATAATCAATCGGTACTCTTTCTTTTTTTAGCCAACTATGGATGCTCCTAATTGTTCTAATCTTCAACTCACATAGCTCTATATTCCCCACGTGGATGCCATGAAAGCCTTTTCTAAATGCTTTCTTAAAATTCACAGCCTATATCTACATTGTTATAACTAACATAAAAAGAAAACAGGCCAGGAGCAGTGGCTCATGTCTGTAATACTAGCATTTTGGGAGGCCAAGGTGGGCAGATCATTTGAGGTCAGGAGTTCAGGACCAGTCTGGCCAACATAGTGAAACCTCATCTCTACTAAAAATACAAGAATTAGCCAGATGTGGTGGTGCATGCCTGTAATCCCAGCTACTTGGGAGGCCGAGGCAGGAGAATCTCTTGAACCCGGGAGGTGGAGGTTGCAGTGAGCCAAGATTGTGCCACTGCACTCTAGCCTGGTGACAGAGAGAGACTCCATCTCAAAAAAAAAAAAAAAAAAAAAAAAAAAAAAAAAGGCAGAAACCAAATCTGAACAGGCACCTCATATAATGATGTAATTAATTAGCTCAACAACTTCTGAACTCTTCTAATGACATAGCTTAATCTACAATAGACTTTTATTTTTACTTTTTGGTAGCCACATATATTGTTGACTTAAGTTGATCTTTTAATGAGTGAAAAACCCTCCCAGTTCTTTTTTACATGGACTGTTAACAAACCTCCTATCTCTGACTCTGCACTCATCCCAGTGAATATTTGTACTCAAACACTTGGCTTCACACATTGATGCCTATGACACTCGTTTTGTTGTTTGTGGACATATTCATTTTATCTGCCCGGTCTTTTTGACTTTTTTTTTTTTTGCCTTTGCCCAACAAATCAGTTGAATGTGCACTATGCTGAATGGATAATTTGACCATTTGATGACCAGGCCATACATCTTGTCAATTGAGACATCGTAAGAGTCTAGTCTAGAGATCTTGGCACACCAGTAGAGACCCCCTTTTGGCTTGCACTTGCTGAATAATCAATCTGTGCTCTTTCTTTTTTAGCCAGCTATGGATGGTCCTAATTGTTCTAATCTTCAACTCACATAGCTCTATATTCCCCACCTGGATGCCATGAAAGCCTTTCTAAACGCTTTGTTGAAATTCACAGCCTATATCTACATTATTATAACTACCATAAAAAGAAAACAGGCCAGGCGCAGTGGCTCACGTCTGTAATACTAGCATTTTGGGAGGCCAAGGCGAGCAGATTGTTTGAGGTCAGGAGTTCAGGAACAGTCTGGCCAACAGAGTGAAACCTCATCTCTACTAAAAATACAAGAATTAGCCAGATGTGGTGGTGCATGCCTGTAATCCCAGCTACTTGGGAGGCTGAGGCAGGAGAATCACTTGAACTCGGGAGGCAGAGGTTGCAGTGAGCCAAGATCACTCCATTCCACTCCAGCCCAGGTGACAGAGGGAAACTCTGTCTCTGAAAGAAAGAAAGAAAGAAAAAAAGGTCCTTATATATCATCAGCTGTCCCTTTGTTGAGCAGAAGTTTCAAGAGGCAGGTTCATTTGTTACTTGTGAATGATACTATTGCTACCATGTAAGAGTTCCTGCTTTTCCACATTTTTGTCAACACTTGGTATTATCAGATTTTTTAAATCAATTTTTCTGAGGGTAGAATGGTATCGTATTATTTTTGTAATTAGAAATTCCTACTCACTAGTGAAGTAGAGCATGTTTTATATTCATTGACAATTTGGGTTTTCTTTTAAATGACTTGCCTGTTTATATTCTTTGCTTATTTTTTGAACTTTCATTTTAAACTTAATATATCTTGGTATTTCTAGATATGTGCACATATAGAGTGCTTGTATTTTGTTTTTAACAATTGCAGAATGTAATATTTTATGGATATAGCATGATTTATTTAACCATATTCTTCCGATATTTAGTTTTTTCCTAGTTTTTGTTTCCTACTATAAACATTGCTTTACTTGATGACATTTGGCTAGTATATCCACAGATAGGTTCCATTCCAGGAGAGAAATTGTAGATTGTTTTTAAAGTTTGTGCATTTATATTTTAAGAGATATTATTAAACAACCTTCCAAAAATGTTGCACCAATTTACACTCCTCCCCCAACAAGTATCTCATCTGTTGTGATGATGTGTCAGGACAGGGCTATCTGTGTTCTTCAACTGACTAGGCCATTTGTACAACATGCCCGTGGCATTGTCTTCACCCCCCTTTTTCTTTTTTCCAAGAGAGCTCTCTCTCCATGGTACAATCATCCTCTCTTGCCTAGCTTTCCACAGGATTCTGGGGGAGACTATTTTCATTTAGCAAGTATTTGCTCTCCCTCCTCCATACCCCCGCAACCCCTTTATGGGAAGAACATATTATCCCACTGATGTTGGATTGGCCATGTGACTTCCTGCAGACATCAGAATGTGAGTGAATGAGACGTGAGCTGAGGCTTTACGTGTGCTTGTGTGGCTTAGCTTCCCCTCCTGTGCCACTGCCATTTTCCATGAGAAGAGCATGCCCCAGGTGGTCCTGGTTTCAGAATGAGAGACACAGGGAGCTGACTGTAGCCTGACCCACAGCCTAAAGCAGTCACGCCAGTCAACCCACTGATCTGTGAGTGAGAATACATGCTTTCATTGTACTTGCCAAGATTTTCGGATTTGGGTTGTTACACAGCATGATTGCAACAGTGCTAACTAATACAAGCTTCTCACATTTATATTTTTAAAATGCTATATACTTGAAAACATATTTTTATGGAAGTGCATAGCGTATTCATGATTGTGTTACACAGGTTTTCCTGCTGTCTTTATTTTTCTTTTCCTTATTAGATTGGTTATCCCCTCTTTTATTTTCCCTTGTCCTACCCAAAGAAGCCTCCTTTCCTTTCCAAGTAATCCGTGTTAACAGCCTACTATGCAGCCATCTATATTTTCTCCATATTTCTTATATACTTGTATACAATATGAATGCATATATGCAGGAATGACATTCAAAATATGTAGCAAATACATACTGGCTGCAGTATGCACAGTACCAACCAAACACAGTGAACACTTGCTGAAATAACCAATATGGTTTTATCAGTGTACACTGACTGAATACCAGCCCGGCACACACACATACACATATGCACAATAGAAATTTCTGTCATTATTTTGTTTTACAAAAATGGAGCAATATTATGAACATTTTTGCCCTATATTTTTAATTATTGTCTTCCACACAATACCTCATTCCTTAAATTTCAACTCCAATATGGCTCTATTCATTCCTTTTAATTGCTGTATAAAGCCACATTGAATGGACTAGATGTATCAGTGTTTATTCAACAGTACCCTATTAATGGCCTTTTTCTTTGTACTGGTGTTTTTGCTACTGGGGACGATGCTGCAATTAGCATTCTTATGCAAATATCAATGTGTCCTGGTGATCTTATCTTGAGAGCATCAAGTCCCCTGAATGGAACAGGTGGATTGATTGATTGAGTGGTTAATTTTGTTAGATGACATCAGATAGCTTTTCAAAGTTCAGTAACAATTCACACTTTCTACCATCAAGATTTAAAGAAACACTTTCCCCTACATCCCACCCAGCTATAAGTAAGTGGCTTTCTGATTTTTGCCAGTAAGTACCGGTATACAATAATGATCTGCATTTCCCAAACTGCTAGTGAGCTGAACACTTTTTCATGTGTTGGCTACTTGGATCTTCTCTCCATGTCTTTGCTCATTTCTCCATTACAATTTTGATATCCTTGTCAATATGTAGAACCTTTTTTTTTGCACACTGTGGGTATGAATCCTATGCCTACATTGAAATACTTTTTTTCTCAATCTACAATGTGTCTATTGTTTTGGTGCAGGTTATCACTGCCCTGGCAAATGCTATCATGAGTTTAGGAGTGTGCTGCATCTTATGTCTTTCTTTTTTTATATAAATAATATTTGTACATAGTATTGAAGTAGATGTGACATTGTGTTACATGCATAGAACGTGTAATGATCAAGTCAGGGTATCCAGGATATCTATCACCTTGAGTATTTCTCATTTCTATGTGTTCAGAACATTTCAAATCCTTTCTTCTATTTCGAAACATACAATGCAGTGTTAACAATGGTCACCCTATTCTGCTATCAAGCATTAGAATACACTCCTTCTATCTGTTTGTGTTCATCAAGCCACCTCTTCATCCCACATACACACCCTGCCCAGCCTCTAGTAATTGTCATTCTACTTTCTACCTCCATCTCATGTCTTTATATCTCTCTCCCCTCTCCCTCCCTCCCGCCTCCTCCCTTTCCTCTTTTTCCCCATTTCTCTCTGTGCCTGTTTTCCTTCCCTTCTGTCTGTCTTCCTTAGGATCTCCTTTTTTCCACCTCCTGCTCTGTCTGCTTCCTTTCATCCACTCCTTACCTCCTTGCTTCTCCAGCTCCGTGGGAATATTCATTTTCAGTGCAGAGAGCACTGTCTTTTTCTGCTTGTGTCACTTACAAAACCAAGTCAGACCCAAAAGGTATTGTGGAGCAGCCCAGTAAGGGTTGTTAAAGCAGCGTGTTTTCAAAATCGGCTGAATGTAAGATCCTTTGGGAAGGTTTTTCTTTTTATATGGATCCCCCAGACCCATCCTCAGAGATTTTGATTCTGTAGGTCTGGATGGGTGTCGATGGATATTTATTTCCAAATCTATCCAGGTGATTACAGTACCTGGCCGTCTGTGGGTGAGTGCTGGCTCAGGGAAGTTGGACAAGTGCTCTCCAGTATGGGAGTAGCTTGCTTGGGTGACTGGATGTTGCAGTCGTAGATAACTGGCTTCCACAACCACCTAGCTCAGTACAAGACAGCAGGAGGGGTTCCAGTGGAGTAGAGACAATGATGAAGCCGTGGTCTACTGGACTGATTCTGCATCTCAAATGGCAGCTTAGCTTGAATGCAGCCGCAGTGTGACAAATGGGCACAGGGAGGCAGTGTGGCCCCACGTGGCTCCGAAGCCCTCTGATTCTGCATGAGGCCTGACTCGGGCTGGGACCCAGGCTCCAGGAAAGCTGTGAGCTGGTGAAGGGCTCTCCCACTGCCTTCTTCCCCTTCCACTCTTAGTCCCTGTCGCACAGAACCTGGCTTTCAGATAATTAAAGTTCATCCACCATTTGCTGAGCATGAATTATCTCATGTCGAACACTGTCCTAGGTTATTTCATTTAATCTTCATAACAGTCCAAGAAAGGCATATGATTTCCACCCTACACAGAGGAAGCTGCAGTTTGGGGAAGTTAATTAGTTTCCCAGTGATGGCAGAGCCAGGATTGAGACCAAAGCCTGTCTGACTCCAACCCCAGTTGAGTGGAATTCTTTGCATTCAATAACTGCTGCTTAATACAGGTAACCATTAGTTGATTCTGAACATATTAATAGGTGCCAATTTACCAGCTAATTTATTAATGCATGCTGATTATTTCCCCTTCCTTCCTTCTTTAAAGGGGTAAGAATAACCGAGTTACCTAAGAAAGCTCAAAGCCCAAGGTCTGTTTAGATTTTAACAGGATCTGAAGAAACAAAGAATGAAATAGCTGATGGTGAAATAGTGGCCATGGGGTTGCCTTCTCCATTCAACTAGGCCAGGGTATCACACTGAGAGTCTACAGACCGAATGTAGGATTTTATTTGGTTAACATGATGTTATTTAAAAATCTAAATTCCAGTGCTTTTGTTGTTTATTTAGAGACAGAGCCTCCTTCTATCGCCCAGGCTGTTCCAGTGGTTTTAGGTGGGACATCTGCTTTGCAGTTTATCACAGTCCTACCCTTCCCCTTTCTGTACATCTTTCTGCTTTGCTCATTGATGCTACCTGCCCGGCATCCGCTAACAGCAGCACCGGGCTGACGAGTCCTGTCATACTCCTGCAAGATGAGAACTGGCTTTGGGCCCCGCCCCATCTCTTTCCCTTGCTCCACTTCCCTCCCAGGTGCTTCCCTCCCAGGTGCCATTGTCGGCCCTCACACCTGTGATGGGTGCATCAGTCAGTCTGCTCTGCTGCTTCTAGCACCCAGATCAGTCCCAGGTTTGCCAGAGCTAAATTTAACCTGCAGCTGCTTCATCAGATGCTTGGGTATTTTCAGCCCTAGGAGCCTCGGGTGGCTGAGCTGGAAGTAGCTGAGGGCTGCTGGCCAGGGCTTACGTCCAGTGTTGTGGATTGAAATTAGCATCCAGGTTGCTCCAAGGTCTTAGCTACCCCCCACACCACGCTTCCATTTTTCTTAACTGAAGATGAGGAGAAAAGAGGGAAGGCAAGAACTGGCAGAGAATAAGACAACACAAAATAGACCCTGGGATCCCTCTGAATTTGCTCCATCATTCCTCCCTTCTCTACAGCCAGGAATGCCCCTCTGGTTGGTGGCCTAGCAGAGGGTACAGTCTGCATTGCACACTGAAGGGCTGCCAGCTGGCCTGTTCTCTCCCAAGCCACTGTTCTGGGGAGCCGCCAGCCTTGCTCTGAGCTCTAGCGTTCTTCATGTGTCTGTCATTCAGTGTCCTTTCCTGACCTGGGCATTCACTGACAGGACTATGTTCCCTAAAGCCTTGGCCCATGACCTCTGAAAGTTCCCTGCTGATGTGTGCCGTGGAGTCGATAGTCCCTCTGGCCAAGCAAGCAGAGGCATGTGCAAATCTGCAGGCTGTCAGTGGCATTTACAAAGAGCAGAGGAATGTGGGTCCAGAGATGGGGCGGGTGACCTTGAGGGGAGGGGAGGAGAGGAGATGCATGTGGAGGGGGGTTGCAGCCCCTAGGTCCTGGGGCCCTGGGATGGAGGAGGTGCCTGCTGGGCATGAACCATTCTGCTTATCCTCAGCTGATGTCCTTGGCAACAGGCTGTCAGCCATCATCAAACCTCCTGTGAAGTCAAGTGTAGCAAAGTCCTCCCTCTCTCCCTAAATCCTACATGTCCAAGGCAGGAGATGTTCCCCTGACTACTTCTTTAGTAGGTGCCCACTGGGTGGCACCTCTAGCCCACAGCTCCAGCACTAGAAGGGCTGTAGGGATCCTTTGTTTGGATCTGCTCATGTTACAGGCAAGCTGTAGCCCTCAGAGGTTGTCAGTTTCATGTCTGGAACCCTGACCTCTTGTTATGGGTCCTCAGCACCCTTCTCTCTTTCACACCGATATTCACAATACCTAACAATTAGGATTCTGTACCAGGCACTATTTCATTTTATTTGTTTGAGACAGGGCCTTGCTCTGTCACCCAGGCTGGAGTGTGGTGGCATGATCACGGCTCACTTCAGCCTCAACTTCCCTGGGTTCAATCGATCCTCCTGCTTCAGCCTTCTGGGTAGCTGGGACTACAGGCACGTGCCACCACGCCTGGATAATTTTCCATTTTTGGTACAGACGAGGTCCCGCTATGTTGCCCAGGGTGGGCTCCAACTCCTGGGTGCAAGCAATCCCTTCCTTGACCTCCCAAAGTATTGAAATTACAGGCGTGAGCCACTGTGCTGGGCCCACCAGGCACTGCTTTAAACACTTCTCAGGTATTAACTCATTTAGACCTTGCATCCACCCTGTGTGAGGTAGGCACTGCTATCATCCCCATTTCACAGACGAGGACACTGAGACTCAGGTAAGTGACTTGCCCAAGGTCATACAGGAATTGGAGCTGGGTGTTCTGGCTCCAGAGCCCAGGTTCTTCACCACTGTGCATACTGCCTCTCACGGGACTTCCCGGGACTGCCTATTTCATGTCCATCTCCTGCACCAGATTGTAAACCACTTGATGGAAAAGATTCTGTTTTAGTCCCCCTTGGGTCCCCAGATTACGCCAGAGCTCAACACAGTGGAAGCTCAAGCAAATGTTGGTTGAATGAATGTGTGAATGAATGGAAGAAGAAAAGCATCAGTTAAACCATTCCTTACCCTGCATTTCTTGGAACCAATGTCTCTGAGAGCTTCCTGAGTTTAGGGCGGGACATTTTGGCCTCTGGGGAGAACCTAGCTGGGTAAGAAAGCAGCCCTTCCCTGGGTGGGACCCTCCTGGCTTCTCACTCCGCCTGTGTGGCTATGAAGCGGGAGCACTGCATGTTTTCTTCTGCAGAGCAAACACCTGGGTTGATTGTTTTGGCAACTGTCCTGTAGACTGAGGAGTACGTGGAGCATGTGGAGTGTCCAGCTGACTCCTGTGACTGTGGCAGCAGCGTCACTTCTGTGTGGGGCCAGAGGCAGTGAGGGCTCCCTCTTCTGTGCCTCAGCCGCTGTGTTCTTGAGGCTCAGACCCACAAAGGTCTCTGAGTATTCAGTTTTCTGAGGCTAATGCAGGGGGAGGGACCCAACGTGGGTAGGGGTAAGGTTGGGATGGGGTGAGGGATGCCGAGTAGATGGGGCTTGCACTGGGCCCTGGGAAACATACTGAGAGTCAGAGATTTGCATGCAGCTGTATTGCATGTAGACTGGGGAAGCCCCGTGGGGAGTCAGGGTGGTTCTTCAGAGGTCCTGAATTGAGGCAGTGGGGCTGAGCTTTATACCTTCTTCATCCACCAGTTATGGGGACATAGTGGCTGCCTCAGAGATGGGAGCAGACCTTGGGCAAGCAGCTCCTTAATTAGAAGCAGCATTCCTAGAAAGGAGGATTTGTGAGCCATCAGTAAGCAACACTTGGGCCAGCGTGGTGGCTCATGCCTGTAATCCCAGCACTTGGGGAGGTCGAGGAGGGAGGATTGCTTGAACCCAGGAATTCAAGGCTGCAATGTGCTGTGATCACCCCACTACGCTACAGCCTGGGCAGCACAGTGAGACCTTGTCTCTAATAAATGAATAAGCAACACTCCCCATTGTTCGGGAATGAGGTGCTAAGTCTTAAAGAAGGATCTGGGGAGGTACCACAACATCTGCCAGACACATTCACCTGGAAGACGACAAGAAACAGCTATGGCTATTTCTCTTGTCATCTTCCAGGTGAGTGTGTCTGGCAGTGGATGTTGTGGTGACTTCCAGGTGAGTGCATCTGGCAGTGGATGCCATGGCGACGGCAAGAGAAACAGCCACGGGCTGAAGCCATGCTGAGAAGCAGCAACAACAGGAGAAACAATGGTTCTGAGTGCCAGAATCACCACTTAGCAGCAGCACCTCCTGGGAATTTGTTAGAAATACACATTCTCAGCCCCGTATCAGATCCGGTCAGGAACTCTGGGGAAGGGGCCCAGGAATCTCTATCTTACCAAGCCCTCGAGATGATTCTGATGCAAGCCAAAGTTTGAGAACCACAGTTCTAGACTACCCCATTGGCAGGACTGATTGAAGACTTCAAAGAGTATTTGTTGAGTTCACATATTTTGTAGAAGGTGGCATTCAAGGCATGTTGTAGATTGAATACAACCCTTTCCTCCCTCTTCCTGACCCTGATGGAAACTCTGGACCAACTATGAGAACCTTAAAAAGCAACAAAGTACATGGAGCCCATCCTTGCATTGGCCCAAATCCTGCATCTACAGGAAAAGGGAACAGAAGATAGATTTTTATCCAAGCTTTGTCACATCTGTTGGCCTCCAATGATCAGCAAAATAAGACATTAAACTAGTACTCTCCAAGCTTTTTCAAGTTGTAATATGCTAATAACTGATGGGTTAAATTATAAATCATGGTCTGTCCCCAAAGACTCTCAATACTCATAATTACTTAGAAACAACAATTAGCCTTGGAAATTAATGATTAAAACCAACACAATGTATCACTAAACTATGCCCTCAAAGCAAGTAGTGGTATTTGAAGAACCTCCAAGTAGGACAAAACACTTGTGAAAAAGTTAATTTAGGTAGGCTAATTTAAAAACCAGCATAGGCCCTCTTTTGGATCACCATTTATGTAAAATCATGTTAGTATCTTAAGTTTTAGCTCCTATCTATTCAAGACAAATGATTATTAAATTTTAATTTTTCTGAATCCACTTGACACTTAGATCGTCTTTTTTGGTTGCTTTAATTAACATGCTTCTACTTTCCCTCTCTTTGTGGTTGCAAGGTATCTATCAGTAGCCCACGCCTTTATTTTCAACTTCTTAAAATCACTTTGTTTTACATTTCTTTTTTGCATATAGTACATAGCTGGATTTGTTTTTAAGCCAACCTGACAGTCTGTGTTTTAATGGATTAATTCGGTTTGTCTATATTTAGTGATAAATGATACTACAGTTGACCCTTGAACAACACGGGTATGAACTGGGAGACTCTACTAATACGCAGATTTTTTTCAACCAAACTCGGATTGAAAATACAGTGCTCCCTGGATGCGAAACCCACTTTAACCCACTTTTCACATAGGCAGGTTCCACAGGGTTGACTTCAGGACTTGGGAATGAGCAGATTTGGGCATCTGTGGGGGTCCTGGAACCAAACCCCCAAGTGTAACAGAGGATGACTATACTCACTTTCCTTCTGCCAGCTTAAGTATGTTTATTGTTTGTTTTTTATTTTTATTTTTATATTTTTTTGAGATGGAGTCTCACTTTGTTACCCAGGCTGGAGCGCAGTGGCACGATCTCAGCTCACTGCAACCTCCGCCTCCTGGGTTCAAGCAATTCTCTTGCCTCAGCCTCCTGAGAAGCTGGAACTATAGGTACATGCCACCACGCCTGGCTAATTTTTGTATTTTTATTAAAGACGGGGTTTCACCATGTTGGCCAGGCTGGTCTCAAACTCCTCCTGACCTCGGGTGATCTGCCCATCTCGGCCTCCCAAAGTGCTGGGATTACACGTGTGAGCCACCGCGCCTCACCTGTTGTTCGTTTTATTTTGCTGGTTCCTCTTTATCCCTTTTCTTATGGTTTGGTTATCATTTATTCCCTTTTTCCCCGTTGTAAATTTTTAGCAACTTCATTGAGGTGTAATTGTCATATACAATAAACTGTGCATTTTAGAGTATGCAAGTTGATAAGTCTTGACATATGTACAGATCCTAAAACAATCACCAAAATTCACATGATGAACATATTTACCATTCTTAAAAGTTTCTTAGTGCCCTTTTGTAGTTTCTTCCTCCCATCAACTTTCTGTTATAGTTTGTACTTTAAAGAATTTTATGTAAATGAAATCATACAGTATGTGGATGTATATGTTTTTGTTTGGCTTCTTTCAGTCAGCATTCTTTTGTTTTTGAGATTATAAATTGTGTGCCAGCAGCTTTTTTGTTTTTATTGCTGAGTAGTATTCCATCGTACAGATATGCCATAGTTGGTGTTCACCTGTTAGATCCAGGGTATGGGTATACCATAGTTGGCGTTCATTTACCTGTTGATTAACATTTAAGTGGTTTCTAGTTTTGTGCTATTACAAATAATGCTGCTATGAATACTCATGTGTAGATCTTTGTGTGGATGTACATTTTCATTTATCTTGGCTAAATACCTACAGTTGGAATGTCTGGATCAAATAGTAGGAGTATGTTTAACATATTATGAAGTGTTCATACTGTTTTTATTTTTTTTTAATTTTAATTTTTTTTTTTTTTTTTGAGAAGGAGTCTCTATTGCCCAGGCTGTAGTGCAGTGGTGTGATCTCGGCTCACTGCAACCTCTGCCCCTTGGGGTCAAGCAATTCCCCTGCCTCAGCCTCCTGAGTAGCTGGGATTACAGGCACCTACCAACGCGCCTGGATAATTTTTGTATTTTTAGTAGAGACGGGGTTTCACCATCTTGGCCAGGCTGGTCTTGAACTCCTGACCTCATGATCCACCTGCCTCGGCCTCCCAAAGTGCTGGGATTACAAATGTGAGCCGCTGCGCTCAGCCTCATACTATTTTTAAAGTCATCGTTTCACAGATAGCGGGTCTGTAAAATGACCCACTCTCAGCGTATGATAATTCAGTTTATTCACACATCTCCCACATCCCACATCTCCAACCTTAGTATGTTTAGTCTTTTTAATTTAAGCACTCTAATAGGTGTGTCAAACCTAAATAACAGAGGGAGACTCTGAAAGAGAGATTTATTCAGGAATGGGCATTGAAATGAGAGTATGTTGGGTGTATTCAGGAAGATAAAGGAAGGCAAGAGTTTTTAAAGGTAAAACGAAGAGGATTATGTAAGTTGTTTTCAGACAATTATCCTTGGCTACTAGGACCAATAACAAGGGTGGCATCGATCCAAGTTTGGACAGGCAGTTAGTAGGCAGATGTCCTTGTAGAAGTAGTTTCTTGTAAGGTAGTGGCAGCCTTTGTGCAAGGTTGTGGTCTTTGTAGAATCTTTTGTGATAGTTCCTGCTATAAGGCATATGTGCATAAAAGCCCTTTCTTCATGGCCTTCCCCAGCTCCATTTGTCAGGGTTTTGATACAAGTAACTCCATTTTGATTCTGACAACTTTTGCGGCTCTATGATGGTATCTGATTGTGGTTTGAAGTTGCGTTTCTCTAATAATGTCGAGAATGTTTTAAAGGTTTATTTGCCATCCATATATCTTATTTGGTGAAATGTGTTTTCAAATCTGCCCATTTTTAATGGTTTTTTGTATCTTTTTTTATTGTTTGTCTCTTATTACTGGGTTTGAGAGTTCATTATATATTTTGGATAAGAGTCCTTTATCAGACATGTAATTTGTAAATATTTTCTCCTGATTTCTGACCTTTCATTCTTAACAGTATCTTTTAAAGGGCAGAAATTTTTGTCTTCAGTGAAATCAAATTTGTCAACTTTTCCATTTATGAATTGTGCATTGAATACTATAGCTATGAAACCTTCACCTAGCATAAGGTCACAAAGAGATTTTCCTAGATTTCCTTCCAGAAGTTTTGTAGTTTTAGGTTTTACACTTAAGTCTATGATCAATTTTGAGTTAATTCTTGAATATGACATGTGGATCAAAGCACATTTTTTTGCATATGGATATATAATTGTGTCAACATTTATTAGGAAGAACATTCTTTCTCCTGAATTTCTTTTGAACCTTTATTAAAAAAAAATCAATTGTCCATTCACATGTGGGTCTATTTCTAGACTGTGCTGTTCCATTGATCTATTTGTCTATGTTTATACTAATACCATACTGTCTTGATATTTGTAGATTTACAATAAACACTGAAATCAGATGGTGTTAGTCTTTCGGAAAGACTTTATCACTTTTTGTAATGTGAATCTGCTGGTGATAAATTCTTTCAATTTTATATATCTCAAAATGTACTTAATTCACCTCATTTTTGAAAGATATTTTTGCTGGGTATAGATTTTTTTTCTCTCAATCCTTCAAAGATTTTTCTTCATCGTTGTCGCACTTGCACTTCTTCCAACAAAATTTGACCAAATGCTTATCTTTGTTCCCTGTATGTAAAGTATCTTTTTCCTCTGGCTGATTCTAAGACTTTTTTTTTTTCAAGACAGGGTCTCGCTCTGTCACCCAGGCTGGAGTGCAGTGATATGATCTCAGCTCATTGCAGCCTCTGCCTCAGGTCCCCAAGCAATTCTCCTGTCTCAGCTTCCTGAGTAGCTGGACTGCAGGTGCCTGCCACCAGACCTGGCTAATTTTTGTATTTTTTGTAGAGACTGGCTTTTGCCATGTTGCCCAGGCTGGTATCAAACTCCTGGGCTCAAGTGATCCTCCCGTCTCAGCCTCCCAAAGTGCTGGGATTATAGATGTGAGCCACCATGCCTGGCAATATTTTGTCTTAACACTTCTTTTCAAAAATTTGATTGTCATATGTCTTGGTATAGTTGTTTTATGTTTCTTGTGCTTGGGATTGGTGAACTTCTTAGATCTGTTTATAATTTTAGTTAAATTTTGAAACATTTCAGATATATTCACTTATTTTTTCTGTTCCTTTCTCTTTCTTCTCTCTTCTGGAGGCTCTAATGACACATGTATTAGGAAACACCTGATGTTTCCTACAAATCAGTATGATCTGTTATTTTATTTTTGAGTGTTTTTTTCTCCCTCTGTTTTATTTTAGAAAGCTTCTATAGCTATGTCTTTAAATCCACTAACCTTTTTTTTCCTGTACTGTCTAATCTGCTTTTACTCCCATCTAGTGTGTTTTAAATCTCAAATATTGTAATTTTCATCTCTGGAAGTTCAATTTGGGTCTTTACAATATCTCCCATGTTTCTACTTGACACATTCACTGTTTCCTCTAGCTTTCTGAACACACAGAATATAATGGAAAGTTTTAATGTGCTTTTCTGCTAAGTTGAGCATCTGTGTTCAATCTGGGTTGGCTTCAGTTGATTGATTTTTCTCCCTATAACGGATTGTAGTTTTCTACTTCTTTGTGTGTTCTGAAATCTGATTGGCTGCCAATATTATGTTTACCTTGTTGGTACCAGAATATCTGCACGGAGTATCTTCTAAGACCCTTAGTGGATACATGAAACCAAGGATAATACAGAACCCTATAAATATTATGCACAAATTTCTTTTTCCTTGTTCACAATTCCACAGATTGAAGATTTGTTCTTAACATAGGTCTTAGCAACTTCAGCATATATATATATATATTTTACCTATCCAAGGAAAATGTTCACCTTTTCACTTAAAGGAAGCACTTATTGGCTTCTCTTTGGCATACCTGAATTGCCAGCATTACTGTTCTCGTGCTTTGTAGCCATTATTAAGTAAAATAAGGGTTGCTTGAAATAAGCACTGCAGTACTGCCTCATTCAATCTGCTAGCCCAGATGGCTACTGACTAATGGGCGAATAGGGTATACAACAGTGTGGATATGCGGGACAAAGGGATGATTCATGTCCTGGGCAGGACAGAGCAGGAAAGTGTGAGATGTTAATCTTGCTACTCAGAAAGGTGCGCAATTTAAAACTTGTGAATTTTCCATTTAACATTTTTAGGCCACAGTTGACTATGGGTAACTGAAACTGCAGAAAGTGAAACTGTGAATAAGAAGGGACTACTGTATTTTTGTATTTTTATAAATATTCTTGAGCTTTGTTTTGGGATGCAGTTAATATTTTAGAACAATTTGATTCTTTCAGGGGTTATTTTTAAGGTTGTTATGTGGGGCCAGAACTGTCTTTAGGTTTAATTGTTTCTCACTATTGAGGTAAGACACTTTGGAGTATCTACCACATAACCTGTGAATCATAATGTTTTCTAATTTGGATGGCAGAAAAAAGGCACCATTTCTGGGCTGGCGTGTGTTCTATGTTCTATTTCATTTAACTCTCTCAGATAGTTCTTCTCACACGTGCTCTGATCAGTATTTGCTGAATACTCAAGAAAAACCCTCCGCAGTTCTCTGGAGCGTGCTCTCTCGCTCGCTCGCTCTCTCTAGCTCGCTCTCTCTTTCTCTGTAGTTCTCTCCTTTATGGTACCCTAGCCTACATGCCAGCCATGTGAACTCTAGCTGCCTTGGTCTTCTTGGCTTTTCAGCTTTTTAACTCAAAGAATCTGTCAATCTCCCCAGGTTCATTTCTTGTTTGTTTCTTTAAGGGATCACTTTTCTTTGTTGTACGGTGTTCAGTGCCTTAAAAATCATAGTTTCATGTTTTTTTCCTCTCTGTGTATGTTTTTAAAAGTGGTTTTAGGAATGAGAGCAAATACAGTCCTTGTCCCTCCATCTTCCTTGGAAGCAGAAGTTCCCAGATTCTGCCTTGAGTCAAGGCCTCGATGGAAGAAATCCTGCAGGAGCTTACTCCCTATATTCATTCTCAGTGGGAGGATCTTCTTCTTGACATCCTCCTTTCTGGCTGAGTGGGAGGCCTGAGGGCTGTGGCTCAGACAGGGTTCTTGGGAGCTGTGCCTAGGGTGTGGGATTGGAAAGCCCAGTTCTTTCTGTGAGGGTGAAAAAGTAAAAGCACTGCCCTTATCTTAGATAAAACACGGTCAGAGAATGTAGACACAGATCCTTTCTTTAAAACACCTTTTCCTGTATTCTCCTATTGCCCAGGCTGAAATGCAGTGATGTGATCATGGCTCACTGCAACCTCCACCTTCCAGGTTCAAGCGATTCTGCTGTCTCAGCCTTCTGAGTAGCTAGGACTATAGGCACGCTTCACCACTCCTGGCTAATTTTTGTATTTTTAGTGGAGATGGGTTTTTGCCATGTTGCCCACGTTGGTCTTGAACTCCTAAGCTCAGGCAATCCTCCTGCCTTGGCCTCCCAAAGTGCTGGGATTATAGGCATGAGCCGCTGCACCCGGGCAGCTCTGACCTTTTTATTTCATTCTGACAAGTGAAATCCTGTCAAGTAGGAGGTCCGGTACATCAGGAAATCTGAAGGGACTGAGGCTTAGGTGATGCAGAGTCAGAGGGATGGCATGCTGAACAGGGAAGGCAACTGGAGGAGACTTTTTAGGTAAACTTGAAAACAGAAAACTATCAGAAGGAAAGGCCACCTGTATTTTAAAAATTATTGCACATCTTTGTAAGACTGTGTATAAAAAACTTGTTTGAAAAGCCAATTCCGTCTCACACATTTGTCTCTTGCATAGTAGAGCCTTTAAAAGCCTCCAAAGACCCTTTTCTGCTCATTGGTCTTCAAACGTAGTGGTATTCAACTTGAGAATGGTTACTTTAGAAATTATACAAATGGTCACTTTTTTTTGTCAGACAGAAAATCCTTTGACTCCAGGTCTGTGTCTTTTCCCTCTTCCTCAAGAGAAACACATCAATAAATGTGATGAATCCCTGGCCTTCTAGAATGTTACTAAAGGTTTACTGTTGACAGGAGCAAAAATGGGTCTGAAGCATCCAATTCCAGAGTGTAAGTCTGCACACAGAACAAACAAAATAGAGCAAGTGGATTTGGGTGATGGGACTCAGGTTTGTTAGGTTTCTGGAACAGAATGATTGAAGATGCGCAGCAGAATGTTGGGGGGCTGGAAGCCACAGGATGAACACAACCTGTTTTGGGACGTCAATTGTACACGTTGGTAAAAATTTAAAACATAGTTTAAAAGCAAACAGGTATATTATGATATAAAAGAAAAAATTTACCAAATGTTAAGATAAAATGGTTAGACTTAGAAGAAATACTGAGCCTTGGGTGACCTTAGACCATGCCCTCAGACTCCAGAGGGCAGAGGAGGTTCTGGTCATTCCCCTGCATGGACAGGGATACTTCAGTGGGGAAAACTGAAAACCTGCTCTAAAGCTACAGTGCCCCTAAAAAGGGAAAGAGAGAGGGAGCCCCTTATGGAAGGCCTGCAACTGTCTAGTGGACTTGGAGGGAGACGTTGTTGGGCCAAGCCCATGCAGAAGGCCTTGAGAGCTGCCCAAATGGGGACAAGACCATTGCATTCACTCATTCACCCATCCATCCACCTTATAAGGATTTATTAAATACTTCCTTTCTATCTAGGATAATAATTAGCAATGACGACAAAAATTGATAAAAAGGAATATATTATTTGAGTGCTCCTGTATTGAGTGCATATATATTTAGGATAGTTAGCTCTTCTTGTTGAATTGATCCCTTTACCATTATGTAATGGCCTTCTTTGTCTCTTTTGATCTTTGTTGGTTTAAAGTCTGTTTTATCAGAGACTTGGATTGCAACCCCTGCCTTTTTTTTTTGTTTGTTTTCCATTTGCTTGGTAGATCTTCCTCCATCCCTTTATTTTGAGCCTATGTGTGTGTCTGCACAGGAGATGGGTCTCCAGAATACAGCACACTGATGGGTCTTGACTTTTTATCCAATTTGCGAGTCTGTGTCTTTTAATTGGACCATTTAGTCCATTTACATTTAAGGCTAATATTGTTATATGTGAATTTGATCTTGTCATTATGATGTTAGCTGGTTATTTTGCTCGTTAGTTGAAGCAGTTTCTTCCTCGCATCAATGGTCTTTACATTTTGGCATGTTTTTGCAGTGGCTGGTACCGGTTGTTCCTTTCCATGTTTAGTGCTTCCTTCAGGAGCTCTTGTAGGGCAGGCCTGGTGGTGACAAAATGTCTCAGCATTTGCTTGTCTGTAGAGGATTTTATTTCTCCTTCACTTAGGAAGCTTAGTTTGGCTGGATATGAAATTCTGGGTTGAAAATTCTTTTCTTTAAGAATGTTGAATATTGGCCCCCACTCTCTTCTGGCTTGTAGAGTTTCTGCTGAGACATAGAGACTTACAAAGAGACTTAGACTCCCACACAATAATAATGGGAGACTTTAACACCCCACTGTCAACATTAGACAGATCAATGAGACAGAAAGTTAACAAGGATATACAGGAATTGAACTCAGCTCTGCACCAAGCAGACCTAATAGACATCTACAGAACACTCCACCCCAAATCAACAGAATATATATTCTTCTCAGCACCACATCGTACTTATTCCAAAATTGACCACATAGTTGGAAGTAAAGCACTCCTCAGCAGATGTAAAAGAACAGAGATGATAACAAACTGTCTCTCAGACCACAGTGCAATCAAACTAGAATTCAGAATTAAGAAACTCACTCAACACCACTCAACTACATGGAAACTGAACAACCTGCTTCTGAATGACTACTGGGTACATAATGAAATGAAGGCAGAGAAATAAAGATGTCCTTTGAAACCAATAAGAACAAAGACACAACATGCCAGAATCTCTGGGACACATTTAAAGTAGTGTGTAGAGGGAAATTTGCAGCACTAAATGCCCACAAGAGAAAGCAGGAAAGATCTAAAATTGACACCCTAACATCACAAATAAAAGAACTAGAGAAGCAAGAGCAAACACATTCAAAAGCTAGGAGAAGGCAAGAAGTAATCAAGATCAGAGCAGAACTGAAGGAGATAGAGACAAAAAATACCCTTCAAAAAATCCATGAATCTAGAAGCTGTTTTTTTAAAAAGATCAACAAAATTGATAGATTGCTAGCAAGACTAATAAAGAAGAAAAGAGAAGAATCAAATAGATGCAGTAAAAAATGATAAAGGGGATATCACCACTGATCCCACAGAAATACAAACTACCATCAGAGAATACTATGAACACCTCTATGCAAATAAACTAGAAAATCTAGAAGAAAAGGATAAATTCCTGGACACATACATCCTCCAAAGACTAAACCAGGAAGAAGTTGAATCCCTGAATAGACCAATAACAGGCTCTGAAATTGAGGCAATAATTAATAGCCTACCAACCAAAAAAAGTCCAGTTCCAGAAGGATTCACTGCCGAATTCTCCCAGAGGTACAAGGAGGAACTGGTACCATTCCTTCTGAAACTATTCCAATCAATAGAAAAAGAGAGAATCCTCCCTAACTCATTCTATGAAGCCAGCATCATCCTGATACCAAAGCCTGGCAGAGAGACAACAAAAAAAGAGAATTTTAGACTAATATCCCTGATGAACATCGATGCAAAAATCCTCAATAAAATACTGGCAAACCAAACCCAGCAGCACATCAAAAAGCTTATCCACCATGATCAAGTGGGCTTCATCCCTGGGATGCAAGGCTGGTTCAACATATGCAAATCAATAAACGTAATCCAGCATGTAAGCAGAACCAAAGGCAAAAACCACATGATTATCTCAATAGATGCAGAAAAGGCCTTTGACAAAATTCAACAGCCCTTCATGCTAAAAACTCTCAATAAATTCGGTATTGATGGGATGTATCTCAAAATAGTAAGAGCTATTTGTGACAAACCCACAGCCAATATCATACTGAATGGGCATAAACTGGAAGCATTCCCTTTGAAAAGTGGCACAAGACAGGGATGCCCTCTCTCACCACTCCTATTCAACATAGTGTTGGAAGTTCTGGCCAGGGCAATCAGGAAGGAGAAAGAAATAAAGGGTATTCAATTAGGAAAAGAGGAATTCAAATTGTCCCTGTTTGCAGATGACATGATTGTATATTTAGAAAACCCCATCATCTCAGCCCCAAATCTCCTCAAGCTGATAAGCAACTTCAGTGAAGTCTCAGGATACAAAATCAATATGTAAAAATCACAAGCATTCTTATACACCAATAACAGACAAACAGAGAGCCAAATCATGAGTGAACTCCCATTCACAATTGCTTCAAAGAGAATAAAATACCTAGGAATCCAACTTACAAGTGATATGAAGGACCTTTTCAAGGAGAACTACAAACCACTGCTCAACGAAATGAAAGAGGACACAAACAAATGGAAGAACATTCCATGCTCATGGATAGGAAGAATCAATATCATGAAAATGGCCATACTGCCCAAGGTAATTTACAGATTCAATGCCATCCCCATCAAGCTACCAATGACTTTCTTCACAGAATTGGAAAAACTAAAGTTCATATGGAACGAAAAAAGAGCCCACATTGCCAAGACAACCCTAAGCCAAAAGAACAAAGCTGGAGGTATCATGCTACCTGACTTCAAACTATACTACAAGGCTACAGTAACCAAACCAGCATGGTACCAAAACAGAGATATAGACCAATGGCACAGAACAGAGCCCTCAGAAATAATACCACACATCTACAGTCATCTGATTTTTGACAAACCTGACAAAAACAAGAAATGGGGAAAGGATTCCCTATTTAATAAATGGTGCTGGGAAAACTGGCTAGCCATAAGTAGAAAGCTGAAACTGGATCCCTTCCTTACACCTTATACAAAAATTAATTCAAGATGGATTAGAGATTTAAAGTTAGATCTAAAACCATAAAATCCCTAGAAGAAAACCTAGGCAATATCATTCAGGACATAGGCGTGGGCAAGGACTTCATGTCTAAAACACCAAAAGCAATGGCAACAAAAGCCAAAATTGAGAAATGGGATCTAATTAAACTAAAGAGCTTCTGCACAGCAAAAGAAACTACCATCAGAATGAACAGGCAACCCACAGAATGGGAGAAAATTTTTGCAATCTACCCATCTGACAAAGGGCTAATATCCAGAATCTACAAAGAACTTAAACAAATTTACAAGAAAAAAAAAAAAAAGAAAACAAATTTACAAGAAAAAAAAATCAAACAACCACATCAAAAAGTGGGCAAAGGATATAAACAGACCCTTCTCAAAAGAAGACATTTATGCAGCCAACAGACACATGAAAAAATGCTCATCATCACTGGCCATCAGAGAAATGCAAATTAAAACCACAATGAGATACCATCTCACACCAGTTAGAATGGCAATCATTAAAAAATCAGGAAACAACAGGTGCTGGAGAGGATGTGGAGAAATAGGAACACTTTTACACTGTTGGTGGGCCTGTGAACTAGTTCAACCATTGTGGAAGAGAGTTTGGCGATTCCTCAAGGATCTAGAACTAGAAATACCATTTGACCCAGCCATCCCATTACTGGGTATGTACCCAAAGGATTATAAATCATGCTTCTATAAAGACACATGCACATGTATGTTTATTGCAGCACTATTCACAATAGCAAAAACTTGCAACCAACCCAAATGTCCATCAATGATAGACTGGATTAAGAAAATGTGGCACATATACACCATGGAAAAACTATACAGCCATAAAAAAGGATGAGTTCATGTCCTTTGCAGGGACATGGATGAAGGTGGAAACCATAATTCTGAGCAAACTATCACAAGGACAGAAAACCAAACCCCCCATGTTCTCACTCATAGGTGGGAATTGATGAGAACACTTAAACACAGGAAGGGGAACATCATACACTGGGGCCTGTCATGGGATGGGGAGAGGTGGGAGGGATAGCATTAGGAGATATACCTAATGTAAATCACAATTTAATGGGTGCAGCACACTAACATGGCACATGTATACATATGTAACAAACCTGCATGTTGTGCACAGGTACCCTAGAACTTAAAGTATATATAAAAAAAAGACTGTATTCTCAAGGAATTCAATGTCTAGTGCAAGAGTCTCAATGTTCTTCCTGTCCCAACATATATCATTACAAAAATATTTGTTAAATCTCTTGCCTAATGCCAGATACTGTTCCAAGTGATTTACATGAAGTGGCTCATTAAATCTTTACAATAACCCTATAATTCACATACTGTTATCTCTGTTACACAGCTGAAGGGCAGGTGGACTGTGTTTTCCAGGCTGAGTCATTGTTCAGAAGGCATACATGTTTATAAATCATTATTATACCAGGATATCAGTGAAAGTGGAAAAAGAGTATGAGACTAATTATTTCTAAGGAAGTTATTGGGGGAAACCCCACCCCCGATATTTATCCTGGTTTCTTTTCTATTTCCTAGGCATCTCAGCTGGTTTGAGAAATAAAGGGAAAGAGCACAAGAGAGAGAGAAATTTAAAGCTGGGTGTCCAGGAGAGACATCACATGTCGGCAGGATCTGTGATGTTCCCCGAGCCCTAAAACCAGCAAGTTTTTATTAGCGATTTTCAAAAGGGGAGGGAGTGCACAAACAGGGTGTGCATCACAGAGTTCACATACTTCACAAGGTAATAAAACATCACAAAGCAAGTGGAGGCAGGGCGAGATCACAGGACCACAGGATGGGGCGAAATTAAAATTGCTAATGAAGTTTCGGGCACGCATTGTCATTGATAACATCTTATCAGGAGACAGGGTTTGAGAGCAGACAACCCGTCTGACCAAAATTTATTAGGCAGGAATTTCCTTATCCTAATAAGCCTGGGAGCACTACAGGAGACTGGGGCTTATTACATCCCTTCAGCTTCGACTGTCAAAGGCGGTTGCCTTAAGGGGGCCATCTATAGACCTACCCTCAGGGTGTATTCTCTTTCTCAGGGATGTTCCTTGCTGAGAAAAAGAATTCAGTGATATTTCTCCTATTTGCTTTTGACAGAAGAGAAATATGGCTGTGCTCTGCCTGGCTCACTGGCAGTCAGGCTCCAAGTCTTGTCTCCCTTGTTCCCTGAAGATTGCTGTTATCCTGTTCTTTTTTCAAGGTGCCCAGATTTCATATTGTTCAAACACACATGCTCTACAAACAATATGTGCAGTTAACGCAGTCATCACAGAGTCATGAGGGTATTGATTGGGGAAGTGGTAAGTGTTCATGAAATCTTCACAATTTATGTTCAGAGATTGCAGTAAAGAGCGGCGTAAGAAATTATAAAAGTATTAATTTGGGATACAAATAATTGTCCATGAAATCTTCACAATTTATGTTCTTCTGCTGTGGCTTCAGCTGGTCCCTCTGTTCGAGGTCCCTGACTTCCTGCAACAGGAAGTGGAGACCCCTGATTCCAGATGGATGACTAACAGGGTATGGAAACCCCGACATGGAAATCCATTCTTTTTCCTGCTACTTATCACAGAATCTCAAGCCTGTGATGTGACTCATGACAGCATTTGACCCATAGTGAACAACTTCAGTAGAAAGCATTCCTGACCTCACAGGCAGCCCATTCTGTCTTTGGCTAGCTTGAATGTTCAGATATATTATACTGTATATTGTGCCAGAATTCATCTCCTGATAATTTCTGAAAACCTGCCCTAGTTCTGTTTCTCTTTTTTCCCCGGCTTTACAGACGTATAATTGACAAATAATAAGTGTATGTATTTATAGTGTACAATGCAATGCTTTGCCTAATTCTGCTTTTTAGAACGGCTTTTCCTAATGTTCTACATGTGACGTTAATAAGCATTACATTGGGAAATAAAAGATGAGATTGTGGTTCAGTGAGTTTGGTAAATACACTTGAACAGAGGTTTCTTTATTAGAGGATTTTCTCAGAATCTTCTGTATGCTAATGTGCTTTGTGAACTTCAGAGGGGCTTACCTTTGTGGCGTTTTCCAATTTTATTTACCCACACAACTGTTTCTTGAATGCCACATACTAACGCTCCACTGGAAATGGCTGGGGAGGTAAGACTGGGGTGTCTCACAGTTTTAAGGAGCCAGGTCCTGCTTTTCTCAGGCCAGCTTTTCAAATGGTTGTGTGTGTGCTGTGAATATAATCTTCTCCAAACTAAGCATCCCTGCATCTTTTAGTTTTCTTCATGGTCAGGTTTTCAGACCTTTCTTTCTCTGGTCATCCTTCTCTGGGCAGCTCCAGTTTGCCAATGTATGTTCCTCCTAATGCATGAGGTTCAGAACTGAGTATAGTAACCCTAAGGTGGATTTTGGGTTGGTTCTAATGAGCACATCTGGAACCCTTGGGACAGTCTCATTCTGCTGCTTTATTTACAACCTCATAGGGAAGATTAAACAACTCTCAGCACAGATATGGACTCTAGAAGCAAGAGAAACTGGTGGAATTTGGGAGCAGTCCAGAGAACAAATAGAATGATTTTTAGTTCTGAAAGTTTGGGATATCTTAAATAATCAAAGATTTGGGAGCCTATTATGTGCAAGGCACTAGAGAGGATAGAAAAGTTGTGAGCTATTAGTCTTTCACTCAGAGAGCTGAACACTGAGGTCAGGAGATGGTTAACAGAACAGGCCAAAAATATAAGACAGCATTGCCAATGGTGAATTATGCAGATTAAGTAGGGTTTTAGGAATTCAAGAAAGATTTGCTGCTAGCTGTTTGTGTATTTCCTGTATAGAATCTCATCCATACACTGAGGATGAATAAACATCACCAATGGGTTGAAAGAGGCGAGTCTTGCTTGACGAATGTATGTGCTCCCAAATAGCTTGGTAGTGAAGTGAACTTTTGATCATGGAATACTTTTTCCCAGTGATATTTTATAAAATTATAAATGTGTTTTCTGGAAGAAGGTAATGTTTACTCCAAGTCAAAAATCATGTCCTGAACTAGAGTCAACTTCTAAAAAGTCATATGCTTAAATGCCAAAACAGAGAGTAAGTTTTTTAGGGTACAAAGTATTATTCAGAATAAGTTAAGAAATACAAGTACTTTCTTCTCAGAGTAACTCCCACACTCGAGGTGGGCCATTACAGTGGCTAAGAGCACAAATGTTGGAGCCAGACCTTCTTTTTTCTATCCCTGTTCTTCTACTTGTTAAGTGAATGACCCTGGCTATGTACTTAACTTCTCGCTATCTTGTTTTGCTTTTTTTTTTTTTTTTTTTTTTTTTAAATTCAGATGTTAAATAATTCTTATTTCATAGGACTGGTATGAGTGCCAATGCAACACAGTCTATGTGTTTCAAGTGCTTTGCAGATAAAAAGACAGGGTATCTCTATTATTTGTTACTATGTAACAAATCATTCTAACACTTAGTAACTTGAAACAAGAATCATCATTTATTATCTTTCATATTTTCTGGGGGTATGGAATTCAGGAGCAGCTTAGCTGGGTGATTCTGTTGAGATTTCCCAAGTTGCAGTCCGATGTCTGCTGGAGCTGAGGTCACCTGAAGGCATAACTGGGTCTGGAAGATCCACTTCCAAGGTGGCTCACTGACGTGGCAGGCAAGTTGGTGCTGGCTGTTGTCAGGAGGCCTCAGTTCACCTTCACATGTGCCTCTCTGTAGGATTGCTTGAGTGTCCTTACAACATGGCAGCCACCTTCCCTCTGGAGTGAGAGACCTAAGACACTGATGTGGAAGTGCAATGCCTTTTATGACTTATCTTTGGAAATCATACACGATCGCTTCAGCTTTATTCCACTCTTATTTAATGTGAGAGAGGGCTACACAAGGGCATGATGCTATCAGTGGGGGTCATCTTGGAGACTGGCTACCATACCCTTCAAAAAGGCACTATGTCCTATTGTGTTACTGATACTAGGTACAGGAAACTAAAATACAGAATATTTTATTTACTTTGAGACAGGATCTCACTCTGTGGCTCAGGCTGGAGTGCAATGGTGCTCACTGCAGCCTTGACCTCCTGGGCTCAATTGATCCTCCCACCTCAGCCTCCCAAGTAGCTGGGACTACAGGTGTGCACCACCATGCCTGGATAATTACAGAATATTTAGAAATCACACGGTCCATGTAGATACTCAGCTTTGTTTTCCTGAAGGAGTGATCTGTTAACATGACTTCATTGCTGTAAATCACATGTCACATGTTTTGGATTGGGTTCCCCTGAAAGCAGAACCTGAGACAATGACTTATTTGGGAAGTGGTCCCAGGAAGCAGGAGGATGGGAGTGGGTTCAGTGAGCAAGGAAGAAGGGAAAGCCAATATGAAGGTATGTTATGGAGGCTGCTGCTATAGCCACTTTGGACTTGATTCCTCTGGGACCTCCTAAGAAGGGGACTGAATGCCTCCTAGCATTATCTACTTGAAAGACGGGAGGCCAGGGCATTTATCCACTGACTCCCTCCTTCCACTGACTGAGGGCTTCCCCGGGGGGCGGTGGTGGTTAACTTCCCTTGCACTTATGATCTGTGCTCGTGCTCAGGCTGAGGGGCCCCATGGGACTGGAGAAGACTCAGACAAAAAGTAGAACTGTTGGCTGTTGCTGGAGGGAGGATCCTGTCAGCACAAGTGGGTCTGAGCTCTCACAGCTGTGGCAAAAATCAGAGGTGGGCTGAGGGATGTGATGTAGACACCAGAGACATTCGCTACATCAGGTTTGTAGGAGTTGGGGATTAGGTGGCTGTGATAGTTCAGCTCCTCCAAGAAGCAGAAGTTAAGACAGGAGTAGATATGTAAGAACTGTTTTGGGATATATGCCTCGAGGAAGAGGAGGAGGGAGCTGGAGGAGGCTGGGAGAGCTATCAGACTGATACAAGTCTGCCCCTGGGGTGGAGAGAGGGAAGGAGGAAAGGTTGGGTAGAAAGTCTTAGGTTGTGGTGCAGGTCTAGGAAAGGTTCAGCCAGGCTGCTGGTGAGGCCTCAAGCCAAAGTCCTCATTGGAAGAGTCCTAGTTTCACAGGCATGGACCTACCTTTGTGTCCCAGCCTGCATGAAGCATGGCCTCTGTGCAGAAAAACACAGTGGTGGATTCCGAACACCTCAGCTCAGCTGTCAGGCAGGTACTCTCCCTGCAGTCATTGATCTGAGAGGTCACATACAGTCTATTTTTGTGGCTGCCACAGGTAGTGTCATGCGTGGACAGCATGTGATAGCACAGGTAGTTGCAACAAAGCTTGTATTCGGGGGAAACCAGAGGTCACGCTCCGGATGTACTAAGATATCTCCTTCCTCCTTCTGTTTGCCACATTGTCTGAAATTCCACCATAAGGGAGCAAGCCCTTTGTTTAATTGTTGCCCTGCCTTCTGGCTCAATTCTGAAAGAAGTAACAGATTGAATCAGTAACACTTTCAGATAAACACTTCATCTAAATTCTTTAATTCTATGACAGATGGAAGGGCTCTGGGACAACACTGAGGGCATGTGGAATTTGGGTGAGTAGCCTGTAAGGAAAAGGGCACAGATCTGAAGGACTGAGGGCCACACTGGGCATTCTTTCCAATTATACCACGGCCTGCCTGCTGGAAGTGGAGCCAAACCAGCGTTCAGACTCTGTAGTCCATAGCAAGTGAAATGTCCTTCGAATGAAGTGTCTGTCCAGTACCACTTTTTTCTAAATCTAGAATATTTTGAGGGAGGGTGTATTTTTCTGAGTGGTTTGAGAAATTAAATGAATATTGCCTAGGCGGCTGGAATATTTGAGTGGTGAAGTGGGGTTGCGGGAGGAAACGATCCCAAGATGTTTCAGATGGCGATCCATGAGCCACTTGGACAAGAATCCCAAAAGCTTAAAAATATTCATTTCCTGTTCTCCCCGACCCATGTCCCCTCACCCAAGATCAACTGACTCAGAACTTCTGGGGATGAGACCCAGGAATCATTAATTTTACAAGTGTTTCTGGTGATTCTTGTGAACACTAAAATTGGAGAACCACGGGTTCAAGACTAATTGTAGTGTGACAAAGGACATAATAGCTAGGGCAGTTTAGTTTCTAACACGTAATTGAGGTCTTTCTATATCTTCTCTCCTGAACTGTGGAAACCAACTGCCCCCAACTTCCAGCTATGTCCTTGATATCCCAAGCTCAGTGTGTACATAGCCAAACACCGAATCACTGACCCTGGTCCTTGCTAAGAGGCTTCTCCACCAGCCTTCCCCATTACAGTATTGACAGCTGCGTCCTTTCCCATTTGCTCAGACCAGGCTCATCTGCCCTTCACCCCACCCCTCCCGCTTCATAGCATCCAGTTAGCTCAGTTTCACAATACAGCCAGAATCATCTTATCACTTCTCTCCACCTCCACTGCTCCCTTCCTGTTCTGATTGCCATAATCACTCATCTGACTTTCGACAAGAGCCTCCTGACAGGTCTCCCTGCCTCAGTCTTTGCAGCTCACCCTGCCCCCACCTTGACCCTTGGCTCAAAACCACTCAGTGGCCCCCTACTTCTCTTCAAGTAGAAACCAAAGTCCTTACAGTGGCTTAATTAGGACGCCAACTATCCCCTGACCTCATCTTCTATTCTCTCATTTCTTCTGCTCTAGCCATGCTGGCCTCCCTGCTATCCTGGAGTACATGAAGCATGGCCTTGCCCCAGGACCTTTGCATTGGCTGCCCTTTCTGCCTGTACCCCTCTTCCCTCGGATCTCTGGGTAGCTCTCTCCCTCACCTCCTTTGCTTAAGTGTTACCTTCTCTGTGAGGCCTGCTATGACCTCCCCTATTTAAAGTGCAACCCTTCCCGTTCTGAATTCCCTTTACCTGTCTTGATTTCTTTTGCATAGCACAGCGTATTCTAATACGCTGTATAACTTACTTATGTTTATTTCCTACCTCTCCCCAACAGAAGGTGAGCTCTAAATCGGCAGGGATTTTTGTTTGTTTTATTCACTGCTGGACCCCAGGGTCTGGAACAGTGCCTGGCATATGGAAGATACTCAGTAAATGTTTGCTAAACGAGTGACTGAATTGCATAGAGTGGAATGAGAGGAAGCATGTGTTTCTATGGAATGATTCCTTATAGAGAATTTGCCATATCCAGATCAAAAGAGACCTGTGAGTTTAGGTCATCCACAGAAAGATGCAAATCACGTTTGAGCAATAAACTTTCATTCAGTGTTTACTGTGTGCTAGAAACCACGCTAAGCATTTTCACCAGCATTATCTCTTTAAATCATTCTAACAACCAACCCTATGATGGGGGTCTACTAGTCTTATTTTACAAATGGGAAAGTTGAGGCCCACAGAGATTAAGGAACTTGCCCAGGGTTGCACAGCTAAGTGTCAGACTCAGAATGTGACCTAATGCTGTGAGTCCGAAGTCTGAGTAGACTGCTGCTTCAGAGTGTGGCCCTTCCTAGTGATACTTCTGTTTAAGTGTCTGTTTACTTAACCTCTGCTGATCCCTTTAAAAATCAAAGTTTATAAGCTTAAAGCTGTGGCTCATACACTTTGTGCTTAAAAATGTTTATTTTGATTATGCTAATATTGCTTCATTGTTTAGCCGAGTTTCTGTGACACTTGTAGGAACATGTGCTCTCACCTCTGTGTACTTTTTTGAGACAGGATCTGGCTCTGTCGCTCAGGCTGGGGTGCAGCGGTGTGAACACAGCTCAGTGCAACCAGGCTCAAGTGATTCTCCCAACTCAGCCTCCCAAGTAGCTGGGACTACAGGCACATGCCACCATGCCCGGCTAATTTTTTGTATTTTTTTTTTTGTAGAGATGGGATTTTACCATGTTCCCAAGGCTGGTCTTGAACTCCTGAGCTAAAGCAATCTGCCCATCTTGGCCTCTCAAAATGCTAGGATTACAGGTGTGAGCCACCATGCCCGGCCCTGTGCATTTCTGAGCTTTTTAGAATCTGCTGCTCTGCTGGCTTTACAAGTTCTTATGGTTGGTGAAAGGAATCCATAACTTCAGAGACTCCCTTTCTTCTTCCAGTGGACTTTTAGAACTCTTCAGAGGTCCCTCTGAAGACATATTCAGCACAGACCATCTTCTAGTACTATCCTATTTCGTTCAAGTCAACAGATTTCTTGAGAAGTTCAAGAAGCTAGGCTGCTAGGCTCTGAGGACACGAGATGATAAATGCATGGTCCTTGCCTACCTGGGCTCTTAGTGGAGCCAGGAAGAATGACAGAAAACACTATAGCCACGAAGGACCAGAGACAGCATCTCCATGGCACAGAACCAAAGCTGGCTGCAGCAGGAGGTGGGATGAGTCTGCCCAGAGTGAGGGGAAAGGGGATAGATTGACAGCAGGAGGTGATGTCTAGGTAGGCTTCAGGCTGTGCAAGAGTTGGGAAGTGGGGAAGGGAAAAGCCATTCTAGCAGCAAAGAGGGCCCCAGCAACAGGCAAGGTGCAGTAATGTGGTGTGTTTGGGGGGACTCTACTTGAACTTGATGTGGGGTGGGGAGTGCTGAGAGTGTGGGGTGGGGAGTGCTGAGATTAAAGGGTGGGAATGAAATGATGGGATTCCAATTGTGCAGAGCTGGGGATGAAGAGGTGAGGAATCTATAATCCTTGTGGGAGGGTTTTGAAGAAGGTGGATTCTTGACCTACTTGAGATTATGGTTCTGCAATAGGGTGAGGGGCGGGCAGGACTCATGGCCCACTGTGTCATTTAATCCCCTTTACTGGAGAGAAAACTCTGTCTAGAGTAGATCATTTCTTACAGACTTTCCTGTGCCCTGAACTGCTTTGCTTAGAGTAGATACTCAGTATGTACATCGTGAATAAATGTGTGTTGACCCCCTCCCAGTTTATTTCTGTCATTTTATTTTTTTAATGGAGATTCTCTTTTAAGAGCAATTGGGGATGGATTCAGACATCAGAAGATCTGCTCTCACACTGACTGCAGATTGTCAGGTAGTTGTGGGCAGCAGTTACAGAAGTTGTGGGCAGTAACTCTTCAGTTACTTTGCACACTAATTTGCTCATTGTAAGATGGAAAACTTCCCCCTCTTTCTCTTTCCTGGATTAAAAAAAATTTTTTTTTGAGACAGAGTCTCACTCTGTCACCCAGGCTGGAATGCAGTGGCACTATCACAGCTCACTGTAGCCTCAACCTCCTGGGCTCAAGTGATCCTCCCATCTCAGCCACTCAAGTAGCTGGGACTATAGGTGTGTGCCACTAAGCCTGGCTAATTTTTAAAATTTTTGTAGAGATGGGGTCTCGCTATGTTCCTCAGGCTGGTCTTGACCTCCTGGGCCCAAGTCATCTTCCTGCCTCAGCCTCTAAAATGCTGAGATTACAGGTGCGAGCCACTGCACCCAGACCCTCTTTCTAAGCTGGATTTTATCAAAATATTTGACTGCTCTGAGACTATTCCTTGTCAGAACAAATGCATTTGGTATGGGACTAAATTATGGGACATTGTGGGAGTGGATTCACATAGGGCGAAGTGACCAGATGTTTGGGTAACCAATATTACTGCTTGCATAGAGGCAAAGGAGATAAGGCAACTGATGGATTTGCCTGCATCCTGGATCTCTTTTAATTTTCTCAGCCATAAATCAATTCATAAATTCAAATAGAAAAAATATATGATCTCTAAAACACCATGGGGAAAATAAAACCAAAAATCCACCAACAATTTTGAGTAATGGAAATAATTAGTATTTTTTTTGTTTAACTTAACTACAATCTTTAGTAGAACTGTGAATACTTGCCTGTCACATTCTTTTGACAAGTTTATGGGTTTATTTTCAGAGAGGAAAAGTGAGATAGAGAAAAAATGGAGAGAGAAAGAGGAGAAAGGGGGAGAGGGAGGAGAGAAAGACCTTCAGATATTTAGCTACTTGTATGCATTAGAGAATCCCTTGAGACACAGAACTAAAATTAGCCAGAAGCAAATACCCACTAAATGCCAAAGCATACTCCATGGCCCAGAAGACTTGTCTGGTGCTTAGAGGTAAAGTTTGGTCTATTTGTCCCTATGCTGAAGGCTAGTCTATGTTCCTGTTCTCTTGACATCATGTTCCCGTAGCATGTACACAAATTAACTGATGATTGTGGTGGAATTCTGTCCTTCTATATCCAGCCTCAATCTGAGAGATTCTTAATAAAATTCCAAATCCACTCCAGTCAATGGAGAAATTACTTTGTAGGTCTATGTTATTCTCTATTTATATTTCTTATATGAAGTCCTCATTTTTCTTCAGGGAAAATGAAGTCTTACATTTTTGTATTGCTTTATAATTTACAAAGTGCTTATCATCCATGACTCCATGGAAATGTTACTATGCTGTGAGGAAGGATATTTTTATCGCATTTCACAGTGAAGAAACTCGAGCTTCTGATATTTTCCTGAAGTCTCCTGGCTAGCACTCAACAGAGTCGTGTCCGGTATCTTTATATATGAACTCCTAGACCAGGATTTGTACCATAAAAAGTACTGACTATTAAACTGCAGTAAACCTGCAAATCTTAGTAGGGAAATCAGTTGTGTTCTAACTACCTGTTTAAAGCAGAAATTAAAATAAAAAGTACACATTCAAATAAAAAAGCAGCTAATTATTGAACACTTACTGTGTGTTAGTAGGACTAGGAATTTAAAAGGTTTATTATCTCTAATTCTCCTGACAACCCTAGGAGGTATGGCACTGTGGTCATGTCCGTTTTTCTAGATAAGGAAAGGGCTTATGAAAGTTAAGAAAATGTCAAAGGTCACACAGCTAGTAAACAGCAGAACTGTGAATCCAAGTCGGTTAGATGCCAGAGCTAAGGGATTAACCACTCTTGTGATCGTCAAGGAAAGTCCATCAAAGGTTGTTTTTTCTTTTACATGACAGAGCAACAGCAACTAAATATTTATCGAGTGCTTCCTCTATGCAGACATAGTGCTATATGTTTTACATGTGATTTCTCATTCACTCCTTACAACAAATCTATAAAGGAGGAATAATGAATTGCTCCCATTTTATAGTTGGTACAACTGAGGCACAGAGGGGTGAAGTATCATGCCCAAGTTCACAAGGCTAGTAAGTAGCAGAGCTGGGATCTGAACCCAAATAATGGTTCTCTCAGGATCTGGGTGTTTCCTGTGTATCCAATGCCACAAAACAGTCTTCTCTTGCTCTCTTGTGGTCAAAGTCTTGGAAGGTGTGGGATTGTTCATGATGCTTAGGGCTCCTTGGGCATGTCAGGGAGCATCGTCATGCCTTCTTGGATAAGCTGGTAATAAGCAAAATTTTCCTATGTGGAAAGGAAGAATTTAATAGGAACTTTCTACAAGCACTTTGTTGTGGAGAGTCTGTCTGGAAATACCCACATTGTTGAGACTGAGCTATAAATACGCTTCAAAGATTTTCACTCTTAAGGCAGGAGTTGGACAAGTTAGAATTTTACTTCTATGAGTCTGAAGAAAGAACAAGGTTAGGTAAAGTAGCTATTAATAACAGTTGACAAAAAGAAAAAAAAAAGTCTGGGACTGATTATCATAGTCTCTTAAACCAGATTATCAGGCTGCCACTTGCTACTTATTTCTTTTATATTATTATTGAATTCGGGTTCACAGAATTACACTGATCATTACCCTTGACTTATAATATATTGTCTACACTGGTCCTTGCAACTTGTTTATGGTGATTATTGTTTTAAATCCTATTTTAAAGCATAGTTGAGAACCGATTCTAATATATGCTTCTGGGTACTCTGGACCCAGAGCTACAGCACTGACATGTGGTTTGTTTGTGGAATATTGACCCGCATTCCAGACATAAACCCTAGGAGGAGTGACTGTAGTCAGCCCTGCAACCCAGAACATGGTGGCAAATAACCCTGCCACAGACATGAAGTCTCTCTCCTTTCCACCAGGGGTTAAGGTTTCAGGGCAGAGTCAGCTGTGGGCTTGGTGAGGACATAGTATTTATGACATACTCTCCAAATACCAAGGAGATAAAACAAATAAGTGGCATTTTCCAGGAAAACTGAGGCAATGTTTCCAGTGCCCTGAAAATCCTCAGAATCATCTCTCTGCCATTTGAAAATGTTGCTCATGCCCTCAACCGTTTTTCTTGGGAAGGCCGGCTTGGGTGAGGGCAGCAGAGCTGCTTCTCATGGGAAGTCTTGTGGAAGCTGCGTCTTGCCCATGGTCTGGTTAGAGATTCTGCCTCCGATTCTTAAGAGTCATTCATAGGGAGAAGGTGAGGTTGCCTTGGATAGAAATCTCTTCCCAAACCACCTATCTGGCAAAAATGTTCATATTAATCTCTTTCTTCCTCATCACAACTTCTCTCTGCTTCTATGGAAAACATTTGTTCCAACTTTCCTACCCCTAGTCAAAGTGGATTTTAATTCCGAAACTAAAGTGAGACCAGGCATTTTGTTTCTAGTGGATGAGGTCATTGTGACCACTCCTCTTCCAAGGGCGTTTGGCTTAGTTTTCTTTTTTGGTTATTTGTCTCTAATTTGGCAGCATGTTACAGTGGCTGCCATCACATTGAACAGTTTCAGGTTTCAACTCTAACATTTGCTAGTGTATTTTTTAAAACCTTGGACAACATATTTAACTTTGCTAAATTTTAGTCTTCATCTGTGAGATAATGGCAAGTACCTCATAAAGCTGTTATGATAATTCAGATACCCTTTGTAAGACATTTAGCACAGCACTGGGCACATAGTGTATGCTCAGTAAATGTTACTGATATTATTGCGAAATGTGTTAATATACTTGTAGTTTTATTTCTTCTCTGTGGATGCCCTGAAGTAGCCCTTCTGTGTCCAAGAGAATGTGTGCTATATACTTTAATATGTGGTGCCAGATTATTATCAAAAAGTTTGCAATAATTTAGTCTTATTATTAATGAACAAGTATAGCTCTCTTCCTCAAACTTTACCAACCTTACCAGGAAATTAAGAATCATCTCAATTTTGGCTGATATGATGGGCAGAAATGATTTCTCTTCTTTTTAAATTTGCCTTTTCCTGGGATCTAATGAGATTAAACATCAATACATAGATTGTTGGCTATTTTCAGATTCTCTTCTACAGCTGAACAGGCCAGGCCTCTTCATAGTCTTTGTCTATGAGATTTTATAAATATTGCTATTTTAAGTACTACCAATTTATAACAGCTCTCTGTGAGTTAAGGATATATGTTGAAAATATATTTTCTCTCATTTTCCTGTTTTGTAATCTTTTGCTATGCTGACATTTATATTTTTCGTATAGACTGATAATAACCATTTTTCTTTTATGTATTCTGTTATTCATCAAACACTATTGTATGCCCAGTATATTTTCAAAACTGTATAAGACAAAGGTGTTGTTTTTTTGGTTGTGAAAGTAGTTTGCCATTTTTATAGCATATTTTTCTTTATATATCAGCTTTTCCCTAATTATTTAATTTGAAGAATTAACCTGAGAGTAGACTTAGGTGTAAAGTTTTGTTCTCATTTTCATTCTCTTTTTCTCTCAAAAGGAAAAAAAGAGAACTTTTTAAAACATGTATTGTGGCTTCTGATTTTGATTATACGATCATCTAAGGATTAGTATTGGAAACTTAAACTTATGGATATTAAGAAGTATAAACTAAAAAATACTCCAGTCTCAAAACCTTATATTTTTGTAATTTATTGGAAGAGTTTCTTAATAACTAATAGCTCTTATTTTGAAGAAATATATTTATAAAATTCAGCAATTTCTTCACTTTCATTTCATTTTTTTCCCCTGTCAAATCCAAGTCAAATTAAGTAGAATAATTTTTAAAAGAGTAGTTACAGATGCTATCTCTGGGTAGTAGAATTGGAATGATTCAAATATATTTATGTGTGTGTATCATACATACTGTTGATCCTTGAACAATGCAGGGGCTAGGGTTGCTGATCTCCTGCACAGTCAAAAATCTGTGTATAACTTTTGATTCTGCAAAAATGTAGCTACTAATAGCCTACTATTAACTGGAAGCCTTACATAAACAGTTAACACATATTTTGTATGTTATATATATTATATACTATATTCTTACAATAAAGTAATCTAGAGAGCAGAAAATATTAAGAAATCATAAGGAAGAGGAAATAGATTCACTATTCATTAAGTGGAAGTGGATCATTATAAAGGTCTTGATCCTTGTCGTCTTCTCATTGAGTCTTGCTTTCTCAGGGGCAGTAGAGGTGTAAGAGGTGGAGAAGGTGGGAGGGGAGGCAGGAGAGGCAAGCACACTTGGTATAATTTTATGGAAATACATGGTAATTTCTGTTTGACTTTTTGCTTTCTCATTTCTCTAAAAATGTTTCCATATAGTACCGATCCTTCTTCCACTGTTTGCTTTAGTTTCAGTGCCCGTATCATAGAAGGGTCTGTGTTATAAAAGAAATTAAAAGCAGTCTTGAATAATTGGAATGCTTCTGCTGTATTGTCTAATGTCAATTTGTTTCCTGGCACTGCTTCTTCTACACTGTCTTCCTCATTGTCTGGCACTGGTTCAGAAACACTCATCTCCATCATGTTGTCTTCTGTTAATTCCTGTAGCATGGTGTCTGTTAGCTCTTAAATTTCTCCAAGATCTATATCTTGAAACGCTTCACCCTCCACCTATTTTTTTTTTTTTTCCTTTGGCCATTTCCACAATCTCTTTCATGATTTCCTTGATTGGTGCTCTTGTCAATCTTGTGAAGTCATGCACAACATCTGGACACAGTTTCTTTTCCAGCAGGAATTTATTGTTTCAGGCTTGATGGCTTCCATGGCTTTTTCTGTGACAACAATGGTATCTTCAGTGGTGTAATCCTTGCAGACTTTGTGATGTTCTCTCTATTGGGGTTCTCTTCCATAGCACTGACAGATCTTTCCCATAGGGTAGTGTGTGTAATGAGCTTTAAGGGTCCTTATGACCCTGGGTCTAGAGGCTGAATTAGAGATGTTGTGTTTAGTCACAAATGGACTACTTCAATGCCCTTGGTGTTGAACTCATGGGGTTCTGGGTGGTCAGCGGCATTGTCCAATATCAAAAGAACTTTAAGAGGCAGTCCCTTACAGGAAGGGTACTTCCTGACTTCAGGGACAAAGCATAGATGAAACCAGTCCAGAAGAACGGTTCTTGTCCAGGCCGCCTTGTCGTATATCCAAAAGGCTGGCAGCTGCTGTTTCTCTTTTCCCTCCAAGCTTCAGGGTTAGCAGCTTTATAGGTAAGGGCAGTTCTGTTTATTAACCCTACTTGTGGATGCAGTTCATCTGCAAGTTTTTTCAAATGGTCACAAACCTCTACAATTTTTCCCATATATTTATTGAAAAAAATTTGGGTCTAAAAGTGGAGCCATGCAGTTCAAACCCATATTGTTCAAGAGTCCACTGTTTATGATTTTCTTACTTTTCTACCAAGAATATGTACTGCTTTCATAATTGGATAAAGGACCATACAATTTAAAAAGGAAAAGAGAGAAAGTCCTTTTTAATGCCCTCACCTTCCACTAATCATTCCCCTCACGTTTGCAAACTCATTTTTTAAAGGAACTCCCCTTTTCAGGGATAGCATGCATAGCTTTGCATGTTGGGTGCTCCTGTCTACAAGATTTTTAGTTTCTTTAAGTCAGGGCCTGGGTCTCTACATCATTTCCATTATTCTGGTCCAACTCGGCCCAGCCTCCAGCTTCCCCTGCCGGGAGGGAGTCCTGAGCAAATGCAGAGCCTCTTGTTCCTGGCACCCTGTCATAGGTGTCCTGCAGCAGGTGAGGGAGAGGGGTGAGTCGCAGGTTCAGCCTTGCGGAAGTGTGGTGATGAGAACCCGCATTGCAGGAGCTTAAAGTTCTCTAAAGCAGCTCTTAGATTTTTGAAGTTGCATCCAGTATAAATGAAAAGCTTGAATGCTTACTTAAGTGTTGGATCAGTGCAATAAACAAAATGATCAAATGGCAGGAATAGACTAACCTCGCAGTCTCTTCCCATCAACAGTATTTGTGGGAACAAAGTCATTTTTGGAGAGCAGATAAAATAATTTATTGGTAGAGGTTTGGGACATTGTCACAAGGGACCGAAAGGATAACACACATAGGAACCTTTCAAATGCTGATGTTATCGGAAAAAAAAGCCTTTCATTGAAAAGAGAGCTGTTCATAATTTGATTCCTCCCCCATGAACCTCAGATCCTTCTTACAGCCATGCTTTCCCGCAGAGGAGGAAAACCCTGAAAAAGAGAATGAGTGCAGAAAGTGGGAAAGCAGGAAATGGGGCCCGAGGAGCCTGAGATGAGGGTGAAACCTCGAGAGGCAAGAAATGCTTCAACCGTACAATGAGTCATGCAGAGTGAAATGAGGTCTGGGCTTCAGTTTCCTTTCTTTGCTCCCAAATCTTGGCATTATCTTGATTTTTGTCTTTAGATTCTGCTTGTAGTATCTTTATTCCAAAGAGGGAAGGCTGTTTCTGACATCTTCACAGGCCTTAGCATGCTCACTGTTGGAAGGCAAACACATTAGAGTACACTTACATCCCCAATTAAATATAACTAAATATTTGATGAGATATTATGTTGAACCATGTGAAATTGCTATTTATAAACGTCAAAAATGGTCAGATATTAGCAGTTTCATACTGTTCAATCAATGACTTTTTTTTTTTTCTTTTTTTGAGGTAGGGTCTCACTGGCACCCAGGCTGGGGTGCAATGGTACTATCCTGGCTCACTGCAGCCTTGGCCTCCTGGGCTCAAGCAATGCTCCCACCTCAGCCTCCCAAGTAGCTAGGACTACAGGCACGTGCTACCACACCCAGCTAATTTTTAAAAATGTTTTGTGGAGGGTCGGGGCTGAGGTCTCGCTTTTTTGCCCAGCCTTGTTTTGAACTGGCTTCAAGCAGTCCTTCTGCTTACTGGCCTCCCAAAGTGTTGGGATTACAGGTATGAGCCCCTGAACCCAGCCCTAGTAACTTTACTTTTGAAATTATTTAACTGTAAGTGCTGCATTTAATTTACAATTCGCTATTATTTGTCAGCATCCATTACATATGGGCTGGAATTTACATGAACTGAGAAATTCTAACCTGCAGATAGTGATTAGAAGTAATGACATTTTAAATGTTGATGAATATTAAATTTAACAATTAATGGAGTTCACATAATGTGGCATCTGTAAACATTCCATTAAACATTTGTTCACTAGAGCCTCATAATTGTTTTTTTATTTTGGAGCTGTTGTAGGTTGGCTTCCTAAGGAGCAGTTTCTGATGGAGAGATTAATGCGCCGGAGATTTATTAGGGGAGCTACCAGGGTAAGCACCTGTGGGGAAGGAAAGTAAGCCAAATTGTACAGAGGGAGGAGCTGGGCCACCGTGCATTCATGACTGGCCTCTGCAGCTCCATGGAGAGCTTGAAGCTAGGATGGCCCTTCCTGTCATGAGACCGGGCTGCTCTGGAAAGGGGGCATAACCCCAGGCAGGGCGGCTGTCTGCAGGTGGGGGCAGTTCCAGAGCGGACCAGCAGTTGAGCACTGTTAGCCAGCATTCCCAGCAGCTTGGGGGACAGGTTCTACAGTCCTGCTGGGGAGTTGGGTGGCAAAGCAGAGCAACCACGACAGCTGCCTACTTTTTTTTTTTTTTTTTTTTTAAAGGTTTTTATTAATCCCCTAGCACTGGATCTGAAGGACCCAGGGGATCAATGGGCTCTGTTGGGAAGTGCTGACAGTGCTTGAGGCATTAGTTAGGGAGAGAAAGGCTTTTAAGTATATGTAAGAGGAAATAGGACGATATTGGGCAGGGGGAGATTTGTCAGTAGATGTCAAGGTAGAGAGCCCTGGATAAGAGTCAGGAATCTTACCTGGGTCTCTAGGTCCTACCGGGCTCAAGCTGCAACCCTGACTGGACCCTCGGTGGCCTTCCCTATGAACCCAAAGGACGAGGCAAGACCTGGTGACTCCCATCTCTCCTCCTGGCCCTGGCATGCGGGAGCTGTCTGAGTCTCATCTTTTATTTTGCTTTGTTTTTCCAGGACTGAGTCTCTGTTGCCCAGGCTGGAGTGCAATGGTGTGATCTAGGCTCACTGTAGCCTCTGCCTCCTGGGTTCAAGCGATTCTCTGCCTCAGCCTCCCAAGTAGCTGGGACTACAGGGGCACACCACCACGCTTGGCTAATTTTTGTACTTTTTTAGTAGAGTTGGGATTTCACTATACTGGCCAGGCTGGTCTCAAACTCCTGACATCAAGTGATCCTCCCACCTCCGCCTCCCCAAGTGCTGAGATTACAGGTGTGAGCCACCATGCCCAGCCCTGAGTCTCATCTTGATGGCTTCAGTGTGGAGCAAATCACAGTTCCTAACTCACCATTTGAAGGGCTAAGAAACTCTGAAATGATTCAGATTTCAATTAGGGAGTTTGTGAACCTTCTCCCATCTCCTTGCTCTGACTCCTGGGTTGTTGGTGGGGGCAGAAAGCAGAGATAAGATCCAAGCCAGGACACTAGATAAAGAATCATGCCTATTTCTCCTTCCTCTCCCTCATGATCCTGAGCAGGTACAGGTATGACTGGGACACTCCAATTCATTACTGAGCTGCAGGCAACAGATCACAGAAGGAAAGCAAGAGAAGGGGGAGGGGAGCCAAGAGTTAGAAAACCAGTGACTTAAACACAAGGGCCCCTTGCTTTGCGACACATATACCAACATTGCAATGAGACTGAGAGATGAGCTTGGCGCCTGAGCAAAGAGGACACGAAAATTCATGAAGCATTTCATATTTTTTCAGGGGCTGGTTAAAAAAAGTTCTGGAGATAGATAGTGATGAGGGCTGAACAACAATGTGAATGTACTTAATGCCACTGAACTGTACAGTTAAAAATGACTAAAATGGTAAATTTTGTTATATTTTACCATAATTTTTATAAACAAATAAACATGACCCTGAGAGATAAAGGCTATATAAAGACATCATAAAGAGCAGCAAGCTATGAAACGAAAAATCACACAATTAGATTAATGATGTCAATTACAGCCAAAAGAAAAGCAAGTCTTGAAACCCCTATGCAAGCCCTCAGTCATTGCATATACCATGATATAAGTTCAGAGTATTAGAATGAACAGGATCAACGTCCTCTGGGTTCAAAGCCCAACTCTGACACTTAATAGCTGTGTGACCTTGGACAAGACACCTAACCTCTCTGAGCCTGTTTCCTTATGTATAAAATGAAAATGACATCAGACTCATGTATCTATTAGGAGAATCAAACAAGGTGTTACAGGCAAGGCATTTAGCATAGTCCCTGGTAGCTAGTAGACAGTCATTAAATGTGTTTTCTTTCTTTTTCTACAACACACAAATGCAGTGGGTTGTGGGACACAGGAACTAACTTGACAAATAGTGAGGATAAAATAAAACAAAAAATAAAGGTAATATTTGGGTAGTAGTTTCTGGCAGAGGCAGACCAGATAGAGCAAAAACACTCTAAATTGTTGAAAAAGACTTAAAAACTTCTATTAGGCATAGGATACTGGCTTAGCTGTTGTAACTAAGAAAGCCCCACATATAATGGCTTAAACAAGGTGGGAGTTTATTTTTCTCCATGTAATAATCCAGAAATAAACTGTTCACAGATGACAAGGCGGCTCTATCATTCTCAACATAGGATTTCCATCTTTGGCTCCAATGGGGTTGCTTTGGATCCTGATATCATCTAGGTAGCAGGAAGGGGGATAAAGGCCAGGGGAGGGGAGGATATAAATTTCTTTTAAGGACATGACTCAGAAATGACACAGCTCATTCTCACCCAGTGTGGCCAAATCCATGCTGTAAAGATGCCAAGAGAAGTACACTTGAACTGGTCAGACAAATTCTCAGCTAAAACACAGGATTGCTGTTATTAAAGACGGGGAATATGGATGTTGCTGGACAGGTAGCCATCTCAGCCACATACCTGTGTTATGTTTTCTCTGGTCTAACACTTCAGGCTTTCAAACACAACAAACAAAAACAACAAAGCTAACATAATCCCCAAAATATAGCTCAATTTCTTGCTTGTTAATTTATTCAATAAATATTTATAGACTACTTACTATGTGCTAGGCACTGTTTGAAACATTGCGAATTCAGCAGACTGCAAAACAGACCAGCTTCCTGATCCCAGAAAGCTGTATTCAATAGGGAGAGAAGGTAAACAAATGAAAAACAGAAAAAAACAGAAAGCAATAAGTGCAAAGATGAAAATTAAGGCAATGGGGAAATGAGCGACTGGGTGGCTCCTCCCATTGGGCGGTTAGGGAAGTCCCTGCGAAGGAAATGATGGATAAGCTGAGACCTGAATAACCGAGCAGCCAACCATTGGAAGAGCGGGAAGCAGAAAATGCCTGCAAGGGAAACTGCAAGGGCAAAGGTCCCGACGCGGGGAAGATCTTAGAGGGTTTGTGGCATGGAAGGGCTAGTGTGGCTGGATTTAGTGGGAGAGGGGAGAGAAGAGATCAGAAAGGCAGCTGGGAGCAGGCTTACAGAGGGCTTTGTTAGCCAGGGGCAGTTTGTTCTCTGGCATTTTCCAGCGCTGATTGCATTGGACACAAAGTAGGCACCCAATGAGTGTTTGATGAATGGATAAACTGAAAGATAAAGACCTGAGGCTGTTGACTCTCAAAGCTTTCCTTTGCTTTACTTGGCAAAGATTAGGATTAACCTCTACTTATCCTTTGCATACCTCTCACTCAGAACCTCAAGACCGCTTTCTCCTTGCAAGATTGTTCTTAGTGTCTCTGGTCGCCCAATGTCCCCTGGTTAGAAAAGGCCTTAGGGAAAGAATTTGAGGAGAAGACAGCTATCTGAAGAAGATGGTCACATCTCCTCTTTGACTTTGTCTACTCTGTTCAACAGCTCCCGTTCTGATTTTCCTCCATGGGGTTTAACAGATCTAGCCCCAGCCTGCCACTCTTGGTTAGGGTCAAGTTTGAAGAAGCAGTGTAACAATGGAGTGGCAGGATGGGATGGTAGTTAAGGCTGTGGCCTTTACAGCCAGACTGCCCAAGTAAGGTACATAGCCATCTTGGTCATCAGTTTACTTATCTGTGAAATGGGGAACCATAATGGTTCATTACTGCAATATTGAAAGCTTTGAAACTAAGATTTTTAGTAACTCACTTGAGGGCAACACCTGTCCTGAGTTAATATGAAACTATTTGGAAGGAAAACTTGGCATGAAACTGCTTATAATCATTATTTATTCCACTTTTTAAATATTAGTGTATTTTGTTTGATTAGGAGACAGCCATAGACCCTTCCAGGGGAGTTATATAATTTACGTAATTTATAATGGGCCATACTTCTCAAAATCTGAAAAATTTTGAAATCCGAAACACCGGACTTCAAGAATTTGGATAAAGGACTGTGAACCATTACTGTCCTTCTTAAAACATGGCAGCTAGAATGCATGTGAGCTGGCAGTTGTGGTTAACGTGCCAGTTCCAAGTTCAATGGGGAGTGAGAAGGTGTCTGGATGTCATAGAGTCAATCCCCAAACTTGCATTTCCCCCTTGTGGGTGAGATGGTAAAATGTGGCTCAAATGATACAGTAGGAGGATTTTCCAGGCCTCACAGGACTGTTCTTCGGGGGGAGATCTTGCGATGCCCTAGCTCTGGCCATTCTCCAGCCAATGGTTTCAGAGCTGATTTCTGATAAATGGGGGTTCTTTTAGTTTCAAGCAAGCAACAGAAGTCCACATTAAACTAGCTCAAGCTAGAAGATTATCAACGAAGCCAAGGTCGAGAGGCAGCTGGGCTTTAGGGATGTTCTGGAACTAGGAATGAAAGCGTTGTGGACAGTTAAGGCTTCCCTCACTCTCTTTTTCCTGCTTCTATGCAAGTCCACCCATCCATCCATCTGGCTGCAGAGGAGCTTTCTCTGCTTACTAATCCACTTGGCAAAAAACTGCCACTGTCAACAGCTTCTGAGCCATCTCTCCTGCATGGATTCCAGGCTCCCCAGGAGCAGGACATTGGCTTGGCCCAATGGGTTACGGAGATGTGGTGGTGTGTGGGGTCAGGTCACCCTGCCCAAACGTGGCTGCTCCCTCAGTAACTTTGTGGGTGGGGAGGGATGGGCAGCTGCTGTAAAATGTGGGAAGGTTGTGTGGGGAAATTGTGTGAAGGCTGGAGAACAGAAGGGTTGGATTGAGCAGACCCTGCTTCACACCAAACCAAAAACAAATAGTAAAGTGATGGGGCAGGTAGATCAGGCAACAAGCAGTGATGTCTCTAATCCTGTATCTTGAGGGAAAATCACACTGACCTTCATTGCCACATGTGTTTGTACCAATGCTGGTTTTTTTTTTTTTTTTAAAGAAAGGCCAGGTGAGAAACTGGTCAGTTCAGGAAGGCTCTATCTGGTTCTTGTTGGGGTAGGATGGGGGAAGGTAGAGAAAGGAAGATAGAGCAATAGCATTAGAGAACAAAGGGGCAGTTGAAGTGTTTCGCCTCCCCAGTCTATCAGTGCACAAGCTGTGCCTGGTTTCCTTCCACACGGCCGTGTCTCAACATCAGAACAAAGGATTTCCTCTGGGCCCTTTTGTACAGGTTGACCCAAGATCCCTCCTTGCCTGTCAGCTCCTGGGGGCTGTGACCACTTTAACTGTGGTCTCACCTCATTCTTCCTGTTGAGAGACAAAATCAAGAGAAATCCAGTTCCCAGGAAGACAGAGGAAGATTAGAAAGAAGGAGTCCCTGCTCTCCTTCCCATGGTAGACAAAATCATGCCTTCCTCCCCAAGATTCCACTTAATTGCTGCTCCTTTAAATGTGTAGTTATCTTGCACTTGGCATGTTTACTGGATGGGACAAAAATCAAGGGTCTGCTTGAGGACTTTTTGAGAGGAGACAGATGCAAATACCTTCTGACTTGGGAACCACTTACAAGCTTAGGCCCAATCTGCACTTCTGGAGAAAGTAGCCCAGGACTAATTTTTCATATAGATGCAGAGGAGCAGAAAAATTAAAGCCCAATTCTTTGATAATTTACCTGGGGATCAGAAAGTTTATTCTGCGCTTAATTCCATAAGATCTTCTGCAAATATATGTTGCAGTCACTGGCTCCTTCTTGGCATTTGAATTAACATGGAACATTTTCCTCTCTAGCCCTCCTAGTTCTGTGATTTAGATTGACCATGTGGGCAAGGTAACAGAGGAGGAAGGTGAGGAAAGGACCAGAAATGTGATGTGTCTACAGATAGCAGGAATATCTACTCTTCTAAGCTGTTGCCTCCCTGATGCAGCCCTTGGTCAGATTCCCTAGAAAGGACTCGCTCCTGCCCCCATCAGTTGCCAAGCCAGCAGGTTCCAAGTAACTCCAGCCCAAAGTTTCATACTTAAGATGCATGTAACCAACCAACAGGTAAATAACTACAGGAAGGGCTGTGTGTGCAGTTTGGGTAAGATCGGGGCCTGGTAGAAAGAGCTGTGGGCTGGAGGTCTGAAAACCTGGGATAGAGTCATGACTCTGTATGGTGAAAACTTGGGTAAGTCACTCACTCCTCCTGAACTTCAATTTTCATATCTATAAAACAAGTTAAGATTGATGACCTCTGGGATTACTTCCTGTTCCAACTTGCTGGATTCTCCTTGCCTTTTGAGCATCACAGTTCCAGAGCACTCCAGGCCTTTACCTGGAAAGCATGGATCCAACAAAGGTGAAATTCGAATAGCCAGTTGGATTAGTCTACTTAGGCTGCTGTAGCAAAGTACCTCAGACTGGGTGGCTTTAACAACAGAAACACATTGTCTCACAGTCCTGGAGGATGGAAGTCCACGATCAAGTTGTCAGCAGGGCTGGTTCCTCCTTAGGTCTGCAAGGGAGAACCTGTCCCAGTCCCCTCCCCTAGCTTCTGGTGGTTTTCAGGCAATCTTTGGTGTTCCTTGGCTTGTAGATGCATCACTTGGTGCCTGCCTCCATCTTCATGTGGCATTCTCCCTGTGTGTGTGTCTGTCTCTGTGTCCAAATTTCCCTGTCTATGACACCAGTTACATTGGATTAGGGTCCATCCTAATGAGCTCACTTCAACTTTATTACCTCTGTAAATACCCTATTTCTGCATAATGTTACATTCTGAGGTATTAGCAGTTAGGACCTCAACATATCTTTTCTGGAGGAAACAGTTCAACCCATAATACCAGTTGTAAGGCTTGACTGAACATCTCTGCATGGAAGAAGTGGAAAAAGTGAACTAAAAATAAGTTTCGATTTTTTAAAATCAGGTGATATTTTTATGCAACACTCAAAGCTGAGTTTACCAGCTGTTACCAGGTTTGAGACGTAGTGTCTCGACAAATGATTCTCTCAAAGGAAACATAACGTGTTTTCTTTCTTCTCCTTCTTACTTGCTTGTTCCCTCCATTCTTTTAGTTTCTGACTTCAGTTGTATTAATTATTACTTCATTCCCCTCCACTCTCCCTACCTGGGTCTTGCAAAATAAAGAAAAATCTGTTCTTTATTCTCTGGTTCACCTTCCAGAGGAAAAATGCAGCCAACATCCTTGCTGAATCATTACTTCTGCTTTCAAAGCCCCCTTTCTTCCTCTCCACTTTTCCAGGAACTCATAGAAATCTTGGGGCTGGATGAGACCTGGGATGTTTTCTAAGCCCCTGACTTGGGTCTCTTGTACAATAGCCAACAGCCTGCCCCGCCCCCCCTTTTTTTTTTTTAGATACGGTCTTGGTCAGGTACAGTGGCTCACGCCTACAATCCAAGCACTTTGGGAGGCTGAGGCGAGTGGATCACGAGGTCAGGAGTTCGAGACCAGCCTGACCAACATGATAAAACCCCATCTCCACTAAAAATACAAAAATTAGCCGGGTGTGGTGGCATGCGCCCATAATCCCAGCTACTCCGGAGCCTGAGGCATGAGAATCGCTTGAAGCTGGGAGGCAGAGGTTATAGTGAGTGGAGATCACACCACTGCACTGCAGCCTGGGTGACAGAGGGAGAATCCGTCTCAAAAAAAAAAGAAAAAAAAGAAGATATGGTCTTGCTCTGTCACCCAGGCTGCAGTACAGTGGCATGATCATAGCTCACTGCAGCCTTAACCTCCTAGGCTCAAGCAATCCTCTTACCTCAGCCTCACAAGTAGCTAGGACTATAGGCATGCACTACCACATCGAGCCAATTTTTAAATTTTTTGTAGAGATGGAGGTCCCCCTATGTTGACTAGGCTGGTCTCAAACTCCTGGACTCAAGCGATCCTCTTGCCTCAGTCTCCCAAAGTGCTGAGAATTACAGGTGTGAGCCACCACGTCTGGCTGTCTGCTGCATTTTTAAGCCATCTCTGCATGATTATCTCACCAATTCTGAGGTAAACGATTGATGACTATAAGCATCAGGTAGATCTATGTTAGGTTGAAATCCAGGTCCCCATTCTGTCACTTCTGAGCTCCCTGGAGCATGACAGAGCAAAGCCATTGCATCTTCCAGGAGGCAGCCCCAGGAAGCAACACCAGCTACTCAGCTCTAGGCTCCTATTAACATTTGAGAGACAGACTTCTCTGGTCCTACTAGTTATTTAGCCAGTCAACTTCAGGATCTATAACTAACTAGTAGAGTGATATAGCCTCTTTGACTTGAGTTATAGGTAAAAGACTTGAATTTCAAGTACCTGCTCTCTCAATTACTACCTTAACTTTTCAGAATCTCAGTCTGTCGGTCCACAGAGTGAAGACCACAGTACTTGTGCTCATTCTTCATACGATTGCTGTGACAGCAAATAGGACAATGCTTGTGAAAGTGGTTCGTCACTACTACTGTTACTACTATTGCTGCTGCTACTGCTCTTAGCTCCTGGCTGGCAGTTCTCTTTCTAGACTGGGTTAAGATAGGAAGTGTATAAGAAAACTTTGCTGTAAGTCGCCCTGAGCTTCTAGGAAGTGGCTGGGGAGAGGGTGTCTGGGAAAGCCAAGAGGGATTATTCAAATAATTACTTTCCTAATCTGTGATCCAAGTTCTGATTTTTTGCTGGATTATAGAGCTGCCTGGGAAATGGCCAAGTTCAGTTCTTAGAAGAAAAAATCTTCTAAGTGCATGTACTGTTTTGGAATGAGTTAAGCAAGACACCGAATGGCAGCCATCATTTGGATCCTGTCATCTAAAGCAATAACTAGCTCCCCTTCAATATCAGAGACTTTAAGAAAAAATGGACAGAAAAGAGTTATTATGTAATGCACGGCAAGAAAAGAAAGTGCTAGGGGTTTGTTCCCTCCTAGCCTACTCTTTGTCATGTACATCCCTTCCAGCATTAAGCAGAACAAAAGAACTGTGTGTGTACAAATTACAGGTGAAATTGTTGGTAGACCGGGGATGGGCTCTCCCTCTCAGATGTGGACCTGAGGACTGGAGGCTCCTACTTGTCAGCACTGATGGACCCACAGCCTCCATTCCACCCCTGTGGTTTGCAAAGTGAGGTTCTCACCTTGCAGGGCCTCTTGTTGCCCAGCTCTGGTCTGAGTGTTTGGCAGTCCTTTCGGTCATTCTAATGAAGAGAGAAAGGAGGTTGCTTTCAGGTGCCTGAGGGCCTGGCATCTGCGGTACTTACACATGAGTGATTTCAGTATCCAGAGAATCACATCAGGAGCTAATTAAAGCCAAGCCTAAGTTATTTATCTGGGACAGATTTCTACTCACTCTCTTGTTCAAGATAAAGAAATTGTTGTTTCGGTATTTTGATAAAACATCTTAATAAATCTCAAATATTTGCTTCTGTGCCTTTCTGATATCCTAGCCATTATTCATTTGTGGTTTGGGTCTGACCTTGGTCTAATAGAGCTACAAGATTTCCCCAGGTCCTTGCTACCACTGGGTGTAGTCAACTGAAAAGTAGTTTTGTAGCATTGGTGAAACCATCTGGTGGTGGTATGAATATGAATATATATTTTGAGATAACAGAAATAAGGACTTTGAACCTTTACCTAAGAATATCCCAAATTAAGCAAAATATAAAATACACATTTTTTAAAGGTGAAGGAACCATATTGGAGTAGTAATTCCCAAGCTTTTCTATTTATCACAGTTATCCCAGTAGGTCCTCAGTGTGGCCTTTTCAATTCTGGTTTTTGAAAAAGCTCCACTGATGTTTCTGATAGGTTCCACTCCAATATAATAGTAATTTATGTTTTCTAATTCAACCTCTGCCAGCCCTGGCTTATCAAAATGTGATGTTATTTGTTCTCATTAAATCAAATTATTTTCAATATTATTTATAAACTACAAGCTGAACTTATTTCATTCATGCTTTTTTTTTTTTTTTTTTTTTTTTTTTTTTTTTTTTTTTTTTTTTTTGAGACAGTCTCACTCTGTTGCCCAGGCTGGAGTGCAGTGGAGTACAGCTCCCTGCAGCATTGGACTACCAGGCTCTCAAGGGATCCTCCTGCCTCAGCCTCATGAGTAGCTAGGACTACAGGGGTACACCACCACACTCAGCTAATTTATTTTATTTTTGCAGAAACAGGGTCTCGCTATATTGCCCAAGCTGGTCTTGAACTCCTGACCTCAAACGATACTCCTGTCTCAGCCTCCTAGAGCACTGAGGTTGCAGGTGTGAACTACCATGCCCAGCCTATTCAGTGCATGCTTTTTAAAAATTTAGACTAATTTACCAAATCTTAGCTAAGGTATTGTCTTGCTCACGGGCAAAGTAATTTCTTCTACCTCCCTTGTTTTTGTTTAACTCTTTAATTCTCTTATAGTTAAAAAAAATAGCCTTTAGCAGGGAATAATTTGAGAAAAATCATTTCAATGGCCATGCACGTGTGATTTTATATATGCAGCTATGTAAGTCTGGGTTTTTTTGGGTTGTGGCATCAGAATCCACCTCACATAAGCTCAAGCAGAAGATGAATGTATTGGCTCCTGTAGCTACAAAGTCCAAGGATGCAGCTGCTTTAGCTAGAGTCAGAGATTTCATTAATCACCCCACTGCCTTCATAACCTAAGCTCCCTTTTCTCCCATTGCAAATAGGTTTCCTCCATATGGCTAAGAGAAGTGGCCACCAGCAGCCTGAGATTTACAACCCACAGCTAAGCAACCCCAATAGAAAAATCTCCCTCTGAATATCTGTATATCAGCTATAGGAAAGGCTCCATTTCACATCCTAGAAAGATGTGATCCTTCTAGGGTCACATCTCACTGGTGGTGATGGTGCACAGAGATTGATGGCACCACCTAGACCACACAGAGCGGGGAGGTGCTCTTCAGAGAAAAGATACAGTCATCTGTGGAACAGGGTTTGGCACTTTTCTGCAAGGGGCCAGGCAGCAAATATTTTAGGCTTTATGAGCTACATACCATCTCTGCTGCAAATTATTCTTCTCTTACTAAGCTTGCTTAGTACTACACCGAGGAACAAGTACTGGGAGCAGAGTCAAAATTGTGCAGAAAAGGACAATAGGGACAAAGGAAAGAAGGAGAGAAGAAGAGCGAGGGGTGGGAGGTGCAGAAGCGCATATTTTAGAAAGTCTTAAGGCCACCTTTCTCATCACAAACAACAAAACAAGAAGTTGTAGAGATAGGAACCTGGAAAATCTATCCTTGGCCATCCATCCTTTGCCAGAAAAAAAAAAATTATTTCACTTAAACATAGCCACAGGAAAAAGAAAAAAGGACATGATCAATGTCCATACAAAGTTCTTATTTTTTAAAAAATGTGATAATAAGGAGCAGAAATAACATTCCTTTAGACAATGAAAGCACATAAGATGCTCACAAAAGACATGAAAACCATAACCTAATATTCTAAAACAAGCTAAAATAAAGCAAAGTGATAAAAGCTATGGAAAAACAACATAAATCAAAGGTAGAAGAACTCAGAAATGATGTGTTTGGATAGTAGGAATATTCAAAAATAGAGGTTAACAGAACTATCTTTAGAAAAAGAAATTTAAAAAATCATTTCAGGAATTAAGATTAAACTACATGAAATACTGGAGTAAATAAACATTCATTTTTTAAAAAGGAGATTAAAAGAAGGAAAATTGTAAAAATCCAAAAGAAACGAAGAGAGAATTTGAGAGAAAATAACAGCTCAGAAAGATATCCAAAGATGTTCAAACATATGTAAAACAGGAGGTCCTGAAAAAGAAAACCAATCAATGGAAAAGAGCAAATGCTAAAAAATTTTAATAAAAAAAACCCCTTATCTTAAAATATGAACCTCAAAGTGACATCTTGAAAGGACACATTGTGTTTCTGGGGGAAAATGACTCAGAACAGAATTCAATGAGACATATTCTTGTAAAATTATTGGAATTTAAAGGAAAAAAATTCTTTGGATATTCAGACAAAAGAACCAGACATTTAGAGAAAGAGAACTCAATCACCATCACACTTTTTTTTTTTGACTGCAACGGTTTATGCCAGGAGAGAAAAAATGTGAATCAATAACTTTAATCAAACTGACATTAAATTATAAATGCTTCAGACAAATTATTCTGAAGATGTGAAAATTCAGGAAATAATATTTCAAAAATCTTTCCTTGGGAATCTGTTAAAGAAGGATTTTCAGACAAAATGACTGGAGAGACATTGACATAAAGACTGTTGGTAAGCATTAAATGTCTATTAGTCTATAGAATAAAATCTAAGTGAAGATTGTAAAGTTCAGTGTGTAAGTGCGGTGCATGATGGCTGTGTGTTCTGGTAGTATAATGCAACTATCAAAACCTGAGGGAAGAATAGATTGAGTATATGAAAAACAAATTAAGTTCATAATAGATATTAACTGGGAATAAAACATTACTTCAAATTGGATGCTGGGGAATGCTCATGGTAGAAACGAATAGACAACAGTAAAAAATCAGAGCTCTAAACGTATTAAGTAAAGGTATTAGTATAAAGGTAATGGCTAGAACACAAATAGAAACCTTTCTAAATACCAAAAGATATACCCATAAACATATTTGCTTATATTAATGATATAGCAATGCAGGACTAAACAATTACACTTAAAAAATGTTTATGCTTGGAAGAGGAGGAAATGGGTAAAGGGAATAGGGATAGTAGTTAAAATTATTTGAGTATACCTTGTTTTATAGATTTGACTTTGGAACTATGTATATATTTTATCTATTTATAAAACAAAAGTAGGGTTGGGCACAGTGGCTCATGCCTAGAATCCCAGCACTTTGGGAGTCTGAGGTGGGTTGATTACTTGAGACCAGGGGTTTGAGATGAGCCTAGCCAGCATGGTGAAACCCCATCTCTACTTAAAAATACAAAAATTAGCCAGGTGTGGTGGCAGGTGCCTGTAGTCTTAGCTACTTGGGAGGCTGAGGTAGGAGAATCACTTGAACCCAGGAGGCGGAGGCTACAGTGAGCCGAGATCTCGCCACTGCACTTCAGCCTGGGCTGCAGAGCAAGACTCTGTCTTGAAAACAAACAAACAAAAAACAAAACACCAAAATAAAATTTTAAAAATCAACTCCTAAAAACCAAAAATGAAATTAAACCTCACTGCCTATCAACATAGAGGCAAACCCACATAGAGAAAGATTTTTTTTCCTTTTTCTTTTTTTTTAGTTTTAATTTTTATTAACTTTTAGGTTTGGGGGTACGTATGAAGGTTTGTTACAGTGGTAAACATATGTCATGGGAGTTTGTTATACATATTACTGCATCATCCAGATATTAAGCCCAGTGTCCAAGTTATCTTTTCTGCTCCTCTCCCTCCCCCACCTCCCCCATCAAGTAGACCCCAGTGTCTGTTGTTTCCTTCTTTGTGTTCATAAGTTCTTATGTAGCTCCCACTTATAAGTGAGAACATGTGGTATTTGGTTTTCTGTTCCTGCATTAGTTTGCTAAGAGTAATAGCCTCCAGACTCATCCACGTTCCTGCAAAAGACATAATCTTGTTCTTTTTTATGGCTGCATAGTATTCCATGGTGTATGTGTACCACATTTTCTTCATCCAATCTGTCATTGATGGGCATTTAGGTTGATTCCATGCCTTTGCTATTGTGAATAGTGCTGTAATGGACATTCACGTACATGATTTCTATTCCTCTGGGTATATACCCAGTAATGGGATTGCTGTGTTGAATGGTAGTTTTCCTTTTAGCTCTTTGAGGAATTACCGTACTGCTTCCCACAATGGTTGAATTAATTTACATTCCCATCAACAGTGTGTAAGTGTTCCCTTTTCTCCACAACCTCACCAGCATCTGTTGTTTTTTTGACTTTTTAAACAATAGCCATTTTGACTGGTGTGAGATGGTATCTAATTGTGGTTTTAATTTGCACTTCTCTAATGATCAGTGATGTTAAGCTTTATTTCATATGCCTGTTGGCCACATGTATGCCTTCTTTTGAGAAGTGTCTGTTCATGTCCTTTGCCCACTTTTTAATGGGGCTGTTTTTCTCTTGTAAATTTAAGTTCCTTATGGATGAGGGATATTAGACCTTTGTCAGATGCATAGTTTGCAAATATTTTCTCCCATTCTGTAGGTTGTCTGTTCACTCTTGATAATTTATTTTGCTGTACAGAAACTTGTAAGTTTAATTAGATGTCACTTGTCAATGTTTGCTTTTGTTGTGATTGCTTTTGGTGTCTTTATCATGAAATCTTTGCCCATTTCAATGTCCAGGATGTTATTGCCTAGGTTGTCTTCCAGGGTTTTTATAGTTTCGGGTTTTACATTTAAGTCTTTAATCTATCTTAGTTGATTTTTGTGTGTGGTATAAGGAAGGAGTCCAGCTTCAATCTTCTGTATATGGTTAGCCAGTTATCCCAGCACCATTTATTGAATAGGGAGTCTATTCCCCGTTGCTTGTTTTTGTCAGCTTTGTCAAAGATCAGATGGTTGTAGATGTGTGGCCTTATTTCTGGGCTCTCTGTTCTGTTTCATTGGTGTATGTGCCTGTTTTTATATCAGTATCATGCTGTTTTGGTTACTGTAGTCTTCTAGTATAGTTTGAAGTCAGGGAATGTGATGTCTCTAACTTTGTTCTTATTGCTTAGGATTGCCTTGGCTATTTGGGCTCTTTTTTGATTGCATATGAATTTTAGTTTTAGAAATAGAAATAGTTTTTTCTATTAATAGTTCTGTAAAGAACGTTGGTGGTGGTTTGACAGGAACAGCATTGAATCTATACATTGCTTTGGACAGTGTAGTCATTTTAATGATTTTGAGTCTTCCTACCTGTGAGCCTGGGATGTTTTTCCATTTGTTTGTATCTTCTCTGATTTCTTGGAGCAGTCTTTTGTAATTCTCATTGTAGAAATCTTTCATTTCCCTGGTTAGCTGTATTCCTAGGTATTTTACACTTTTTGTGGCAGTTATGAATGGGATTGCCTTTCTGATTTGGCTCTCGGTTTGGCTGTTGATGGTGTATAGAAATGCTAGCGATTTTTGTACATTAATTTTGTATCCTGTAACTTTGCTGAAGTTGTTTATCAGCTAGAGGACCTTTTGGGCCGAGACTATGCGGTTTTCTTTTTTCTTTTTTGAGACAGAGCCTCGCCCTGTTCCCCAGGCTGCAGTGCAATGGTGCGATCTCAGCTCACTGCAACCCCCGCCTCTTAGGTTCAAGCGATTCTCCTGCCTCAGCATCCCAAGTAGCTGAGATTACAGGTGCCCACTACCACGCCAGGCTAATTTTTTTGGTATTTTTTGTAGAGATGGGGTTTCACCATGTTGGCCAGGCTGGTCTCAAACTTCTGACCTCAGGTGATCCACCTGCCTCAGCCTCCCAAAGTGCTGGGATTACAGGCGTGAGCCACCACGCCCGGCCCGGAGTTTTCTGATACAGCATCTTGTCATCTGCAAACAGAGATAGTTTGATTTCCTGTCTTCCTATTTGGATGCCCTTTCTTTCTTTCTTTTGCCTGTTTGCTCTGGCTGGGACTTCCAATACTACGTTGAATAAAAGTGATGAGAGAGGGCATCCTTATCTTGTGCAGGTTTTCAAGGGGAATGCTTCCAGCTTTTGCCCATTCAGTATAATGTTGGCTGTGGGTTTGTCATAGATGGCTCTTATTATTTTGAGGTATGTTCCTTCGATACCTAGTTTATAATATAATATAAAGGGGTGTTGAATTTTATCGAAAGTTTTTCTGTGTCTATTGAGATAATTATTTGGTTTTTGCCTTTAGTTCTGTTTATCTCATGACTCACATTTATTGATTTGTGTATGTTGAACCAATCTTACATCCTGGGGCCTACTTGATCATGGTGCATTAGCTTTTAGATGTGCTGCTGGATTCAGTTTGCAAATATTTTGTTGAGAATTTTTAAATTGAAATTCAAGGATAATGGCCTGAAGTTTTATTTTTTTTGTACTGTCTCTGCCAGGTTTTGGTATAAAGATGACACTGGCTTCATAGAATGAGTTGGGGAGGAGTCCCACTCCTAAATTTTTGGGGATAGTTTCTGTAGGAAAGGTACCAGCTCTTCTTTGTACATCCGATATAATTCAGCTGTGAATCCGTCAGGTCCTGGGCTTTTTTTTTTGGTAGTAGGCTATTACTGATTCAATTTCAGAGCTTGTTATTGGTCTGTTTAGGGCATCAATTTCTTCCTGGCTCGGTCTTTGGAGGGTGTATGTGTTTAGGAATTTATCCATCTCTTCTGCATAGAGTTGTTCATAATAGTTTCTGATGGTTGTTTTATTTCTGTGGGGTCAGTAGTAACATTCCCGTCATCATTTCTAATTGTGTTTATTTGGATTTTCTCTCTTTTCTTCTGTCCAGCTAGTGGCCTATCTTATTAATTAAACGAACAAACAAACAAACAAACAAAAAACTCCTGGATTTGTTGACCTTTTGAATGGTTTTTCATACCACAGTACTTTGACTGTATATTTCCAGTGAGATAAACTCTAAGGATAAAAGGAAGTGTAAAATATTGTATTTTCAATGATTATATCATTGGCAGCAATATTGGTATTGTTATTCTAACTCTGTTTTTTATGTATGGAAGAATAAAACAAAATTTATGTGTATATATATACTTTTTCTTTTGTTTTTTTGAGACAGGGTCTCGCTCTGTTGCCCAGATTGGAGTACAGTGGCATCATCTTTGCTCACTACAGCCTCTGCTTCCCAGGCTCAAGCGATCCTCCCACCTGAGCCTCCCAAGTACCTGGGACTACAGGCACACACTACCACACTGGGCTAATTTTTGTACTTTTTTGTAGAGAGAGGATCTCACCATGTTGCCCAGGCTGGTCTCAAACTCATGAGCTCAAGCATCCTCCTTCCTCGGCCTCCCAAATTGCTGGGATTACAGGCATGAGCCACTGTGCCTGGTTGCTAAATAACAATTTTGATGGTATTACTGAGAACAGGATTTTTGACAAGGGAGAAAGGAAATTAAGTGAAATCAATGAGGTAGCTATCAATGAGCTTAAGTAAAAATCCAGCATTTTGGGTATTAATATTAATTTGATATAATTTTTCATTTAAAAAATGTTCAGAATCCCAATTTCTGGAATGGTGAAGTAGAGCCCTTCAAGATTCTTCACCTCCATAAAAGGAGTGAGAACAATGGCAAAAATCGCCAAAAATAAATGTTTTCAGAATTCTGGAAATTGAAAGCATGCAACAATTTGAGGGGTTTCATTCAATAAATATGTCTGAACAGCAAGCTTTGTTTTATTTTATTTTTTTTGAGAGAGGGTCTCACTCTGTCCCCCAGGCTGGACAGAGTTGTGTTCACAGCATACTACAGCCTCAATCTCCCAGGCTCAAGTGCTCCTCCCACCTCAGCCTCCAGAGTAGCTGAGACTTACAGGCAAGTGCCACTATGCCTAGTTAAATTATTTTTAATTTTAATTTTATTTTTAGTAGAGATGAGGTCTTGCTCTGTTGCCCAGGCTAGTCTTGAACTCCTGAGCTCAAGTGATTTTCCCACCTTAGCCTCCCAAAGTGTTAGGATTACAGGCACGAACCACCATGCCTGGCCCTAAGCTTTATGTTTTGATTTGCCATAATTTCATTCGTCTAACACCTACCCCAGGGTTACCATGTAACAGCCTCACAACTATAATAGCTATGAAAACTAGCAGCTTGGTAGGCACTGGAGGAGGCAGAACATGTTTGGGGCTCCCAAAAAGCTCATTCCTGGAGAGTTGCCACTATTTGGCCCATCTGAAAACTCTCTGGACAGATTCACTCTCAGAGCATTCCTTCTGTGACCTGACACAGAGCTCACGCTGTGTGAACAACCTTGCCCTCAGGAAATTTGTTAAAAAACGATCAACAACAATTGTTGAACAATGCAGCTGCCCGGGGCAGCAGTACCAGTTGGAACTAAGAACAGGCTGACTAAAAAAAGGAAAAACTAGGGAATGTGGCTTTCAAAACAGAATAGAGCTTTGAAAAACTTCAACATATTCCATGGAATCTAGAAGGCCACATGCTTGTGCAGGGCTGTGCATAAATCCAGGAAAGAAAGAGAAGGCTCTGTGGACCCCAAGGCTTTGCATGGGCAGGAATGAAGGCAAAGGCAATGTTGCAAAATGTCCTCTGGAGCACTGAAGCTGTGCTCAGACACACAGAGTTCTCAGCAGAGGTTAAGGGGTTGATTGGCTCAGGCATGAATAAATCTCTGTCCAGTCATTAGTTGACCACTAAGTGAAACAAGCAGAGACTTCGGGGTCCACACATGACAAAGAATACAGATTTTACAGAATTAGTCCAGAAAAGTCACTAAATAAGCACACAGCAGCAGCAATAACAATAAACAGCAATAAAAGAAAAATGCATGGACTGGGCTTGGTGGCTCATGCCTGTAATTCCAGCACTTTGGGAGGCCGAGGCAGGCAGATCATGAGGTTGGGAGATAGGGACCATCTTGGCCAACATAGTGAAACCCCATCTCTACTAAAAATACAAAAAAAAAAAAAAAAAAAAATTAGCTGGACGTGGTGGCATACACCTGTGGTCCCAGCTACTAGGGAGGCTGAGGCAGGAGAATCACTTGAACCCCGGAGGTGGAGGTTGCAGTGATCCCAGATCGCACCACTGTACTCCAGTCTAGCGACAGAGTGAGACTCCGTCTCAAGAAGGAGAAATGGTTGATGTGGGGAATCTGCTTTTCATATTTGCCACATTATATTTTTTACAATGCCTATTTTTTCAACAAAAAGTTGTAAGACATGCAAAGAAACAGGAAAGTTTTCTTAATTTGTCTACTGAAAAGACATAGAAACATTGGTCAATCCAGTAGCAATAAGCATCCCTACTGCCAAGATTGTGGTCTCTAAATAGTATTTCCTACATCAAGAAATAAAAACAGGCTGGGTGCAGTGGCTCACACTTGTAATCCCAGCACTTTGGGAGGCCGAGGCGGGGCGGATCATGAGGTCAGGAGTTGGAGACCAGCCTGGCCAATATGGTGAAACCCCGTCTCTACTAAAAATACAAAAATTAGCCAGGCATGGTGGTGCGCAACTGTAGTCCTAGCTACTCGAAAGGCTGAGGCAGGAGAATCGTTTGAACCCGGGAGGCGGAGATTGCAGTGAGCCGAGATTGTGTCACTGCACTCCAGTCTTGGCTACAGAGCGAGACTCTGCCTCAAAACAGAAACAAAAACAAAGGGTTTTTTGGAGAAATGGTTGATTGCAGGTTTGAGGAAGGAAATATACAAAATGAGAGTGAAAATTCTTGTAATACCAGAAAAAAGAAAAGTATCAAAACCAAGCACTGTCATGTTAAAAGGACTCAGAAGCCATTTGAATACACTCCAACTGACCAAAGGTGGGATGATTTGAGTTGATAAGGGTAATAATTGCAGTAGATCAAAAGTCATCAAACATAGTTAAATTTATCTGAATTCAGGTGCATCCCAAAAGAAGACCATGAGACAATGAACTGAATGCCAGTGGTTTACTTGAAAGGAGATCCCAAGAAACAACACAAGTTAGACAGCGAGAAAGTGAGACAGGGAAGGAAGAACGGCACAATGTGCATGTGACTTGAGAGCCCTCTCCTAGATGATGTAGCGTGTCTCTAAAAATTGTCCTGCCGAGGGAAGGTGAAGCCACCCCTCATGGTTAAAGTTGTCTTTTGAGGCATTGAATCTCTGTCATTTCTGGGCTGCCCATCGGTGGGCTCAGCAAGTTCCTGTAGCTTTGGAGAAAGCTCTCAAAGAAGCAAAAGGAGGGTGATATGAGAAGCTGTCAGTATGCATTGTTACTGTCCAGCACAAATGCAGGTGAAATCTGAGGTGAGCCCAGGGGATATGGGGTTGGACATCAACAGCATCTGCTAAATATCTTTGAGTTCATTATGATGATACTAAAACAAAGAAAGAAGAAGAAACACACCAGCTCATTGTTCTGAAAACCAGTAAATGCAGAGTCAGATATTTACTGTGCTTTTCCTATATGATATATACCTAGAGGAAATCATATCATTGATGAAAGAATGTTTCTTTTATGGATGTATCCCTGATAATATAGAGGAATAATGGAATTCAAATATCACCATTTTAAAACCCCAGCACTATTAATGATCTAGGCAAAGATCATAAATGTCTGCTACCATTACAAAAATAGCCAGACATCATGCACCTCTTTGTGGAAGTACACAAATGCTCCAATAAAAAGGCATTTGACCAAGCTCCTAAATTTAACTATCATTTACAGAAAATATAAGAGGTCCAAGGAACATATTAAAAAACAGGGAGACAATCGACACACTCTAGATTGCAGGAAGGTCTCCAAGACAAAAGAAACAGTTTACTTAGCAAAATAGCTGCGATGAAAGGGGAAAAAATTTTCTCTCATCTTGTTAGGGTGGCAAATATCTGAGTCTCACAGTACCAAATATGTTACCAGCGGAAGATACCTGAGTTACTGGCAGCGAATCCGTATGGGCCTGCAGCAACCCCAATTCTTGCCTCCTCAGAAGAAAGAATTAAACTGAGGGGTATAAGGCAGAAAAAGAGACCAAGGCAAGTTTCAGAGCAGGAGTGGAAGTTTATTTAAACAGCCTTTAGAACAGGAAAGAGAGGAAGAAATGCAAATGGGCACATGAAGGTCAAGTGCAGTGTTTAACCTTGATCCTAGGACTTTATAGGCTGGCCCCTTTCCCATAATTCTTCCCTTAGGGTGGGCTTCCCGCATGTGCAGTGCCCTCCTTACCCTTGGGAGGTGAGCATGCGCAGTGTGTTTAGGAAGTTGTAGTCACGCCCATCTGAGACTTTCTTCCCTTTTCAGATGGAGTGTACCCAGAAGGTCATACTCTGCCATTTTGTCTCTTAAGGCACATGCCCGGGAAGTTGTGCCTCCCTGGCATCTGCATTCAATTAACATTTTAGTGCAACAGGTGTGGACCATCAGGAAATGGCCTCTCCTTGGTCTGGCTGCCAATTTATTACTTTTAGAGAGGCAATGTGATAACTTCCGAACCATCACCCATCATTCCTAGTGGGTGGGGAAGAGCCCTTTTCTGCCCCACTCATGACCGACTAACTACCTGCCACAACATTACCCTGAAAAACAGAGAAAGCCAGATAAACTAGTTCCTTTTAGTCTTCTTAAATTAAAACAAAATATTGTTTGAAAACTCATGATTTGTTCTTTTTGGCTAGAGTTGCTTTAAGCAAAGGTGTGAATTCCTACAAACAGAGGAACTGAAAGATAGTTTTTTCTGCTGTGAGTCTCAGAGGGAAACTGTTAGGTAATCTCTTCATACATCTCTCTAGATATTCCACATGTCCAAATATATTCCATTTATCTCTACATAACTACAATTTTTCTATATATATTTAAGTCAATCAATACAAGAAAATCTTTAAAAGTTAGATTGGGTCAGGATAAATGCTGAATTGGCACCTGGGCAGTTATGACTTCGAGTCTTCCAACACTTTCCAGCTAAAGGAATTTGTCTTATGTCTATTAGGCTGCCTCCTTTCCCAGGCTGTGAGTATTGGATACTTCTAGCGCATGGCCTAAGTAAGTTCCTCCCAGTTTCCCGTGGTACTATGTACGTACACCAGAAAACTTTTGAGCAAAGTTCAAATAGGAAGGTCAAGGAGGGGAGGCAGTCTCTGGTTCTTTTTGTGCCTTATAAGTGGTTTTGCTCTTAAGAGTTGGCTGCAGACTTGTCCAGGTGTCCCCTACCTCCTTCTTTATGTTCTCTGCTCTCTTCTCTCCCACAGCCTTTGATGACCAAGGTGGCAAGCTCCATTGCTGGTCGGGGTAGCCGTTTGCTCTTTATTTCCCCATCTGGAAAGCTCTGCCTACGTGATTTCTAATTTTCAGCCCTTGCCCCAAAGCTCCTGGCAGTCAGCTGCCTGAGAAGCGGTTTGGATGAGGCTGATACCTATCTTCCTTCCCAGTTCCTTCTGCCTCCTCAGCCAACAGTCTAGGTCAGTGACTGAGGGAACTAAAAATAGCTGAACATGCTCTAGCTAGTCATTCTTTAGTGGCTGGGTCAGATGAGGCACCGGAAAAGGGAATCGTGGAACCTGATGTACAACCCCAAGAACTGCAGGTGCCTATTTACTGAAAGCCAGCGTGTGATTTTGGCAGCAGAAGAGCAATAGAATATACATTCACACACATACTCATGTGTACTTGATACTGTGCACAAGCTGCACACACAATGACCAAGCACTGCAAAACCTCATGGAGAAAATACAGTGCTACCTGCAAGTCTAGAGGCTGACAAGCATGGCTTGGAGGGACCTTCCTGGAGGAAGTGACTAGAAAACCAGATCTGGAGTGAAATGCTGAATGTGGACAGACACAGGAGAGTAAAGAGGAAAGCACTGTTTCCTACATAGTTGGTACAACAGTCAGGAAGATGAGAGTGGTGGGCTCTATGGAGTTGGACAGCCGTGCTGGAAATCTACTTTGTTCCTTACTAGCTGTGTGGCTTTGGACATGCTCCTTTACATCTGTACTCATCCATTTTTTCATCTGTGGAGTGGGGATGATGCTTACCATAGGTGGTTGTTGAGGGGATTAAGGGAGGCCATTCATATAAAGACCTCGCATGCCCACCTGGCACAGGGTTGGCACATATAAATTCTTTCCCTTCTAATCTACCTTTCTTTATATAGGAAATGGCACAGAGAGCAAGTCAGTTTATTCACTGCATTCTGAAGCGCATCTGGTTGTAGCTGGAGCCCCTAGGTTTGGCTTAGGCACCAGCTTGACTTGGGGCTTCCTGAAGAACTATGATCTTGTAAATATGAGATCAAGGTGGGTGATGCTATACTAGGTCAGTTTAGGTCAGGGTTTTTGGACTGCAGGTCATAACCATTAGTGGTTCAAGAAATCAATTTTATGATCTGAAACCAGCATTAAGAAAAAAATAGAATAGGTAGAACAGAACTGCACAGAGGAGATCCGGCAATATCAGACTGCATGGCACAAAGAGCTTCGCTAATACATGTGTGTGTATGTATGTGTGTGTCCTGGGTTGCAACGTGAACCATGTTTCTTACTGAGGCTTGTGGTCAAAAAAGTAAAAACAAAATTGTGGTCTAGAGGATGAAAGCTTTTGTTGAGGGAGTTCTAAATACTTGAAATCCAGGCCCTCTAAATGGTAAATTCCTGAAGAGTTTCATGCTGCTTGTAGCAGTTTTGAAGGCCTGTCAGGGAATTATCTACTTGGACCTTTTCTGGGTAAAGCAGATGGAAATGTTGGTCCAGAATTCCTCACAAGGTGCAGATGACTGAGAGCTGCTTGATTTGTTAAGGAGTTCCCACTGATCACTTTTGACTGTAAAAAGCACCAGCATTTGGCTCGATGTAAGGAGGTGGAGGTATGGAGTGGAAGCGGGTAGAGAATGACATGTAGCTTGACAGTGGGTGTGGTGAGAGGTAGAAGTGAGACTTCTTTTATGAAACTTCCTTTGCTCAACACATAACTCCTGAGTGTCTACCGTAGGCCAGGCCTGTGCTCAGGCCCTGGGAATACACAATAGGTGTCAGGCATTCTTCCTGCCCTCCTAGTATTTAGTGGTAGAAACCAGTAAGGGCCTGCCAAAGAAATAGTTTTATTCAGTGAGTTAAAATTTTTGCTTATCAAGATTTTTGGCCAGGCGCGGTGGCTCATGCCTGTAATCTTAGCATATTGGGAGACCAAGGCGAGCAGATCACTTGAGGTCAGGAGTTTGAGAACAGCCTGGCCAACATGGTGAAACACCATCTCTACTAAAAACACAAAAATTAGCCAGGTGTGGTGGCACGTGCCTGTAATCCCAGCTACTCAGGAGACTGAGAGGCAGGAGAATCACTGAAACCCGGGAGGTGGAGGCTGCAGTGAGCCAAGATGGCACCACTGCACTCCAGTCTGGGTGACAGAGTGAAAAAAAAGATTTTAAGTATCCCTGGGCATAATATGGGACTGCAATATGCTTTTAAACTATTTGTGCTATATATCATTGTTTTATTCTGTGCTCCTAGTTTAAAAACTAGTTGAGAAAGAACGAGGTATTTCTCTCTTCTACATACATACTTATGAATACACCCATACATACACAATCATACATATACATACACATATTCACACACAAAATGCTAAATTCAATTGCTTTTGGTTCTGTGGCCCTGGTTTTTCAATGGGCCAGTATTCTTTAATAGCAGAAAGCTCTCTTTGCCCACTTCAGGACTGAGAAAACCCCCTGATTCCCAGGAGTCCTGGACACCCCACTCTCTTGACTTGTAAGACCAGAATTTGTAATTTTGTTTATAGAAAGTGCTTGTTGTCATTTCTTGATAATAAAATATGTGCACATTATGAAGTATTTGGACAGGTTAATCAATTTGCAGAGGCTGGAAATGATATGCAACTGTCTCCTTTTCCCAGAGCTAAATCATTCTCCTTTTTGCTCCTGTAGGAAAAATACAGAGACCGTTCCTTCCCCAGGCAGGCTAGGGTGATGACAAGTTGTATAAACCTCACAGAACCATTCTTGGCCATCCGTTGTGCCTTGCTAAGCAGAAGGGAGAACACTACTAATGAAGTTTAGAATGGAGGTCATATGGTGTAGAAGGCACTTAGGGATGAAGTCTTGCATCCGTATTTGGATAGTGGTTTATATAGAGCAGCGGTTCTCTACTGGAGATGATATGTGTTTAAAAAATCTCTGGTGGTTTATCTGAACTACAAGGCCCTTTCCATGGTCATATATCCTGGCGTCTATCAGATTTTCAGGAGTACGTGTATGTGGTTCAGAAAAGCCCCACAGCTAATTCTGATCCTCCCCCTCCCTCCTCTCCCTACTGATACAAAAGATAAAGCACCTAAACCCTGATAAAAGATACAGAGAATGGGTGTGAAAAATATAAAAACTGGAACACTCCACAGCAGGTACTATTTCTCAGAATGCATCTTTCCCTGCACGGAACAGTCCTCTGACAGTTCTAAATGTGGCATCCTGTGCAGCATTGTGATCTGAGGGCAGACAGAGAACTCTTTGCCCGAGGCACACGTTATCCCAAAAGCTTGGTAAATAAAGCCACGGCATCGCGCTGGAACGCTCTGTCCTTTTAGAGTGCCGCACGTTGTTGGCACACTGTTCTGGAGCCCAGGGATACAATGCATTGTTTCAGCCAGCCCCAGTCAGAAACCCTGAGCAAACAAGTCATCTGACTGGAAGGAAAATGGCAGCAATTATTTCCAGGAAATTGCTCATTTAAAAATATTTCCAATCTTTTTGCATCTTGTTTTAGATGTGTCTCTTGTAAGTAGCAAATAGATTTTAAAATTTCTTTTAACTGATTTTTTTTTTTTTGTTTTTTGTTTTGAGATGGAGTTTTGCTCTTGACACCCAGGCTGGAGTGCAGTGGCATGATCTCAGCTCACTGCAACCTCTGCCTCCCGGGTTCAAGCAATTTTCTTGCCTCAGCCTCCCTAGTAGCTGGGATTACAGGCATACGCCACCAGGCCTGGCTAATTTTGTATTTTTCGTAGAAATGGGGTTTCTCCATGTTGGTCAGGCTGGTCTCGAACTCCCAACCTCAGGTGTTCCACCTGCCTCAGACACCCAAAGTGCTGCGGTTACAGGTGTGAGCCACTGCGCCTGGCCTCAACTGATTTTATGTGTGTGTGTGGGGATATATGGATCATTCACATTAGTTACACAGAATTTATGTATTATTATCTTTAATTTTTTGGTATTTGTCCCACCTGTTGTTTTGCCTGTCATTTTATTTTGAAATATTTTAACCATTCCACCACTTTTTCCTGTTAGTTTGAAAGTAACATACTTCATTTCTACATCTACTAGTGCAATAGAGTAAAATTAATCACTTTACTTCCTCCTGACAATTGAAATGTCTCAGAACACTTAATTCAATTTACCCTTCTTCTAATATATGCTGTCCTTGTATATTTTGAATATTGTTTAATTTCAATCCATAAGACATTGGTTTACAATGTTTTAGTTTGCTCATACACACTTACTACCTTGATGGCTCTTTATTCCTTCATCCTTTAGAATTCCCTTTAGTGACAGCATGCTAGTGTCGAACTTTCAGGTTGTGGTGGTCTGAAAGTGTCTTTATTTCATCTTCTTTCTGAGTTTTAGGGGAACAGCGTTCTCTCTTGGCAGTTATTTCCTTTCAGGACTTTGCACTGTCTTCTGGCTCCCAGTGTTGCTGCTGAGAGTTGAGCAGTCAGTCTCCTTCCTCAGATTACAGTCTTTTTTTCCCCTCTGGCTGCTTTTAGGATACTTTGTTACTTGTGATTTGCAGTTTCACCACAATGTATCTGGATTTAAATTATCTTGCTTGGGATTCATTGAGCTTTAATCTTTAGATTGTTGCTTCTCATCCGTTCACGTAAATCCTGAACCCTTCTCTCTTAAAATATAGCCTCTACTCCACTTTCTCTTTCCTCTTCTTCCATTGCTCTGATTAGACATATGTGAGGCCTTCTGTTTCATGTTGCTTAACTTTCATTCCATTTGCTTTGTGTTGCATTCTGAATTTCTTCTGATCTGCCTTCAAAGTCATTGGTGCCCTTTATAGCTGTCTAATCTGGTTGTTAATTTCAATTACGGAACTTTTTGTTTTCACAAATTCTATTAATCCCTGTAGCAAATTTGTAAGGCCTTTTAAAAATTTTCCTGTTAGCTGCAGATAGATATTTAAGCGTACGCTTCATTTTTCTTTCTTTTTTTTTTTTTTTTAGGCAGAGCCTCACTCTGTCACCCAGGCTGGAGTGCAGTGGCGCAATCTCAGCTCACTGCAACCTCCGCCTCCCCAGTTCAAGTGATTCTCCTGCCTCAGCCTCTCCAGTAGCTGGAATTACAGGTGTGCGCCACCACATCCGGCTAATTTTTGTATTTTTAGTAGAGACAGGGTCGCACCATGTTGGCCTCAAACTCCTGACCTCAAGTGATCCTCCCGCCTCGACCCCCGCAGAGTGCTGGGATTACAGACGTGGGCCACGGCAGCTGGCCTCATTAAAAAAAAAAAGCACAATGATTTTATGTTTCATAATTTCAGTATCTGAACCCTTTGTGAATCATTTTTCTGCTGCTCTCATTCATGGTGTCTTGTTGCCTATGTGATTATTCTGTGAGCTGTTCATTTTCCGTAGAAAATTATTTTGGGAATTCTTTGGGGTGTAGGATGAAAGTATCCCTTCAGGGAGAATTTGCATTTACTTCTGTCGGGCATTTAGGGAACCCTGGACTCTGCCAGTCCAGTTTAATTGAAGTTTATAGTTTAAGGTTTCTGTAATATGTAGGGGAGGTAAATTTGGACTGCAAGGGCCAGCTTGCAATGTCAATTTCTTAGATTTTTCTTGATTTGCTCAAGCTAAAGCAACTCTTCTTGCAGTTCCTCAGAGGTGTGGGGACAGAGTAGCACTGGTTCATCCTCCTCCTGAAGCGGAGCCTTTTGGGAGACCTGCTTTATGGCAGGAGAGTCTTTGATTTCTGTTCATCATGTCCTTTCAGGCCCTAAAAAGTGAAGCTCATAGTCCCCAGGTTTGGTAAATACTCTAGGGCAAAAGCATCGTCAATGCCTGGTTACCTCTTGGGGTTCCATTTTCACTTGGATTTGACCTAGCCTGTTTATATTTCTGGAAACAGAATTTTCTAGTTATAAGAAAGAGAACCTTCTAGTTATAAAAATACAGAGAAAGTTTTTGTCAAAAGCTTGGTGTTGCTGGTTTGTACAGAAGATTCCTGGGTTTATTCTTAATCTTCTTTCATCATATGGCCAGATTTCTTAATTTCACTTCCTAAGCTTGTTTCTCCACCTACAAAAAAAGGCATTTAAAATAGCCACTAAGTTTGAAATCTGCATCAGTGAAGTCTGTAGAATCTTTGAAAGTGGAATTAAAATTATATTTATGTTGACTTGTTCCAAAAACAATTTAAATTAAAACCTTAAAATTATTAAGACTACTACTAGAAGTTCAGACAGAGAGGAACATTTGCTAGAAACAGCCCTGACATCTAATCTCTGCTCTGTCATTAACTTAAGAGTTCTCAATTAGGTGCCTGTGAAATGAACCTCCTCAAATTTTAGGCAAATTTGTTGTTTATTCACAAGTGAGAATTTTTCTGAGAGGAGAGGCACAGCTCTCATCAAATTCTCAGAAGCCTAAGACCCAAGAAAAATTAGGAACTACTGAACTACATACAGGGTAACCTCAGGCAAATACCTTCTCTATACCATAGCTTTCTAATCTGTGTTTTGATGAAACACCTGTACTTCATGAATTTAAGAATTAAAAAAGACAGTAATATGTGAATATCCTTTAACATGTTCAGGGTACTTGCATTACAGAGAAGTTATCAAAACACCTTAAAAGTGTTTATTTTAATGACATTCATTTACTCAGCAGACATTTCAATGTCTACTATGTGCTGATGAAGGAAATATAGATGAATGTCTCATATAGGACACAGACCTTTAGACCGTAAATGCTAGAGATACATTCAACACCTACAGAGGCCAGAGGAAGGGCATGTGAAGTGGGGATGGCAGGTGAGTTGTTGAAGGCCTCTTGGAGGTGTTATCACCTAAATTGCGTCCACCTTAAGGCATTGTCACCTAAAATAAGTACCACCTACAGGGAAGGCATTCCTGGCCGAGGAGTTAGAATACACAAAGGCAGAGAAACGCAGAAAACGGTGTACAGAATGTGTGCATGTGTGAGTCTAAGGTACAGCAAATCAGTGATGCTGGACAGGAAATGGAGTGGACATGAGGCTATATACGCAGCACAGGCCAGATCGGGACGGGTCAGGCTGGATACTGAGCAGCATCCTGCAGGCTAAAGGAACACTGAGGTGCTTTCAGCAGGGGACTGACACTGATTTTGTTAGAATACTCTGGTAGCAGAGTGGAGGGAGGCTGGATTGGAGTTACAAAAACTAATTAGATAATTTCTGTATTACAAGTTGAAGTAATACAGAAATTACTTTCTGAAATGCTTGGGACCAGAAGTGTTTTAGATTTCAGATTTTGGAATATTTGCATTTACTTACTGGTTGAGCATCCCTAATTAGAAAATCTGAAATCCAAAATGCTTCAAAGGACATTTCCTTTGAGTGTCATGTAGGCATTCAAAACTTAATTGCATGTTTTGGAGTTTTTCAGATTTTGGATCTGGGATGCTCAGCCTGTACTTCAGGAAGAAATTTGAGAGCCTGAAGTAAGAGTTGGAGAGGACACAGATTATACATTACTCAGTAGGTAAATCAATAGGATTATGTGGCCGATTAAATGTATAGGGTAATGGAGAGGGAAGTTTCATGTTGGGGGCTGGCTGAGCTGCCAAATGAGAGAATCAAAATAAATACAGTAAGTTCTGGGGGAATATGGTAAGCTTGGATTTGTTGCATCTGAGTAGAAACCTATCACTGACAGGTAGAATAATCATTCTATTTTGAAGTCTAGGCTGGAGACATAAATGCATGGAGGCTGTAGTAGATAGCTCACAGCTGACACCACGTGAATGGCTGACAACAGCCAAGATGAACATGGAGATAAACGGGACATGCCAACATTTAAAAGTGTGTGAAGAAGAGACCAAGAGAGAAGGGACAGTCCATAGGGATTAGAAGACGCAAAAACATCATAGAAGAAAGTAGTAAATAAATGAATTGTTAGTAGTGGCAAATGCAGGAGAGCCCTCAGATAATATAATAACTAAATTTATTCATTGGGCAATTAGAAGGTCACTGCTTTGCCCAATAAGGGGTGAGAACCAGATGGAAGATGACTGAATGGGAGTTGAGGCAGTAAATGGAGAGAAGTCTGATGTAAATGGGAGAAGGGAGGCTAGAGCTGGTGTTATCAAGGGAGTTCTTTAAAAAGGGTGTGAGAAAAAGGAACATGTTTGTTAGCTGAAGAGGAAGGGACAGAAAGTGAGAGGCTCAGAGATCTGGTAGAACTCCTCTGGCGAGTCAGGAAGACCTAATCAGAATTAAATGTGTAGCCAATTCTAGAGAGTTTGTAAGCGAGATCGTTAATCCATCTCTATAAAAATTACAACATGCATTCCCTACTTCATGTCAAAGAAATAATAGCTCAGTATCCAATTACAGAATTAAAAAAATAAATAAAGCAGGTCAGGATAACTGTGTTTCTAACTGAATTCTGTTGCTAACCATGAAGAATGGCGCTTCTCTGGGGTGAACATAAATGAATGAGTAATAAACCATGTACAAGTGGGATCTGGCCTCTGACTTCACAGAACACCCAAGTAGACACCTGCTCCCATCTTCTCCTTTCTTCTAGAATAGAAGGACCCCTATCATTTAAGGCCAATACCCTACCAAGTGCTTTGGATCTTACCTTTCTCCACCGTCTCTGGAACACCAAATCATCACTGATCTCTTTTTGCTTTTATTTTCAACTCCTTCCTCTTTCCTGGACCTTTTTCAGAGGTAAGGCTACAGCTAGAAGGACAAAGATACTATTGCCTCACTCTCTCCTCCCTTTTCACACCCCACATTCAAAGAGGTATATAAGGAAGCTTCTTTCAGAAATGAGCCTCTTCTACTATCTGGAAAGGAACATGTCTAAGGCACCAATTATTTCCAGGTGGCTAAATCCAGTAGCTGTTTTAAATTCTTCACCCTATTTGATCTCTCGGCAGCATTCAACACCTGGGCTGAAAAATGTTTCCTCTGGCTTTTGAGACTTTACTCCTGGTTGGAACTTTCATCTCTTTAGCTATGCTTGTCATTTGGTCTGCTCATGTTCTGCCACTTAACCTTCAAGAGTTACTCATGGTTTAGCCCTAGATTCTCTTTATACTCTATAGCAGAGATCAGCACTTTTCCTGTAAAGGGCCTCACAGTAAATTATTTTAGTTTTTGCAGCCATAATTTCTCTGTTGCGACTAATCAGTGTTGCCACTGTGGCATGAAAATAGCCAAAGGCAATAACTAAATAAATGGGTGTGGCTATGTTCCAATAAAATTATTTACAAAAACAGATGGTGGGCTGGATTTGGCCCATGGCCTGGGGTTTGCCAACTCCTGCTCTATATTCTCCCTAGAAAAGTATCCTTTACTGTGTGCTTCCAATGACCTTGTGCTTCCAAAGATGTATACCTTCCAAGGTATACATCAGTCATACCTTGAGGCCCTTCTATCCACAAACCTGTATCATCAATTGCCTACTTAATACCTGCATTTAGATGTGTCAAAGGCATCTCAAGCCTTACCACAGGAATCATGCTCTTTTCTCTCAAATCTGGTGTCCCTCCAGTGTTCTTCCTTAGTAAGAGGCACTGTCATCTATACAGTTGCACAAAGCAGAAAAGAGGAGTCAGCTTTGACACTTGCCCTTCTCTCATCTTCTAATTCTTTGAACTGGAGGAATACTTAAAACAGGTAGGCCTGAAAATGGCATTACTTGAAGCACACAAATTTAACACTTCACTAATAGAGCTAAACTTTATTTCCATGTTTATTACATGTTTATAACTTGATGTTGAGTACATATTAGAATAGACTTAACATACAACTTGGGAGAAAAGCTGACATTCTCCACTGACTGGGTTAAAAAGGAATGTAAAACTACAACTACTTAGGTTTGAGTTCTAAATTATGGCAAACAGAACAATAAATACCTTGCCATTTTTCTTTCTAATTTTCCAAGATAGATTTCATTATAAAAATTGTTTGATAACAATTTAAGAAGGGAAAATAAGGGATACTCATAAAAACCATTTTACTTTAATTATAGGGTACAAGTAAGAGTCTTAACACAGAAATCCTACCTCCTATTTAAAATATAAATACTTGATGATATAATGAATCAAGGGGGATTAATTAATGTCAGTTTAAAATCTAATGACTTAAATCCGTAAATGCCATTTGCTTTTATCGGGAAGAGTTAGGCTGATTTAAGGGTGACACACAGCAGAGTTCTACTTGACATTCACGTTAACCGTTTGGTGCTCAGAATGGAGATGGCCAAATACCAAGTGCTTAGTGACAGAAAGTCAGAATTAATCAGTTCCAAGTGACTAAGAGCCAATAGAATTAATCTCCATCTCCTGATTTATGGTTGTGAACAAATGGATAGCTTTTTTCACTGCAAGTTTCAAAGTTAAACTCTATTCTGAAGCTGCTGAAATTCACAGAACACAGAGAATACTGTCTGTAGAATAATTTCAATGTTTAAATGGTTTAAATACAAAATTACGGGTGATTATCAAAACTATTACTGGTAATAGTTTCTTTTGATTCTTTACACGCCCCTTAGCACATTTTGTGAAGAAATGTGTGTTCTTTTTAATACTCATCATTACTCAAATACATTAAAAAATCATTTTAAAATTATTTTCTACCATAGATTACAGAAGGCTCTTACTAAAAGTGAATAATGCTTATTGTTCTCACTAAATGTTTAAAGCATCATCTGAAAAACATATTCTTTCTAATACCACTTACAAAAAACATTTAATGAAGATAACTCACTTCTAATTAGGTTATTCTAGTGATAAAATATTTTCTCAGGTAACTATTTAAAACATGATTTATGGCTTTTCAATTTTTAAAATTTCACATTTAATGTCATGTTAAAACTTTTCTAAATCAGTCTTCCAGAATCAGATTCTTAAATGAGAAAAAAAGAGGACAAAAGAGGAAAATTCCTTATCAACTATTTAGCCTCCTCCCTTCCCTAGAAACCAATATTTCCCTTTAAATGCAAGGCACACTCCTTTTCTTAGAACAGAGATCAGGAAACTTTTTGTGTGATTTTGTGTAAAGGGCAGGTAAATAAACATTTTGGGCTTTATGATTCTCATTTGGCTTCTTATGATTCTCATTTGGCTTCTACTGCAGCTGTTTACCTTTGGCTGGAGTAGTGGGAAAGCAGCCATAGACAATCTGCATTTATAAAAAGGAGTCCGAATTTGGCCTTTGGGCCATAGTTGGCCAACCGCTGCCTCAGAAGAACAGAGTTAAATATATAAAAGAATCATTCGAAAGAAACTGGTCTCTAGATGTGATGTCTGATTCAGAATCTAGTAGCTAATCACTCTATAACATTTTGATGTCAAGCACTTTGAATTTAGCCAACTTAAGATTCTTCTATTGAAACACGTCATGCTTTTCACTGGAGATAATTTATCTTCATTTAAGAATGTGCTTCAGTATTACTTATTGAGGGGATTCAGTTTAAAATTAACAAATGATGTCCATACAATTTAATATCCAATTTAATTTTTAAAAAACTTAATAAAAAATATAACAGAATCAAAACATTTAAGATAAGTACACTCACTACCCACTCCAGTAATTCATTTAAGTCATACCAACTATAGAATATGAAAAATAAATTCAGAAGTGTAATTACTTTAAAATACATTACTTCCACTTTTGTCAGTATTTTACATTTATGTATATATTCTATAGTGGAAGCAGAAATTCTCTCTAAAAACATTATCTCCTTAAAATCTTGAGGTGCATATTAGAGCCACAGGCAATCTCTGACATACAAAATTGCAGTACAGGCCTTTCAAATTTGGCATTTCACTGGTACAATACAACGACCAAGATATATAATAACTGTACAGTGCCTAGACATTCCAGTAAGAACCATTATTTTCTTTAATGTAGAATGATTAATACATATTCTACAAGGGGCAGTGAGGTTAGTAATTCTACAGGGTATGTCCTGACATAATTTTCAAATTGTACAATAACACAAACAACTTTGTTAAGGCCATGTTTTATTTGCTGATTAATGGACAAAAGGCAATGTAATTTATTTTCAAGTATTTTCTTGAAAGTCTGTGCTCATAAAAATCATGAAAAGTTGGAAAGACTGTTAAATCACTGAAACTTTAAATATATCTTACACAATCTTGTTTGTACAAAAATACAAGTTAAATATAAACATAAAGCAATCATGGTAATTTTATGCAAATCTGTTTTATGTGATCAGTTATATATAAAAGTTTCTCAGTTCTGTTATTTGTGAAAAGATCAATACCACATTGAGTGACTACCTACTGGCAAAAGGCCCTAAAAAGCTTACTTTAGCACTGATCTTTTACATGGTTAAGTGCATTTCCTATTTTGATATCACCTAAACACTGGAAAAAAAAAAAAAGGGCAGTATGTCCATAAACCAACAAATAATTTGGCTGCAATGTATCATAAAACACAAAGAAACCCCACACATCTGTACAATGAACATTATGTATTACATACACACAGGTGTATGTGTGTGTGCATGCACATATACACACACACACACACACAAAAACACCCAGTCATAAAACAAAGCCTAATGAGGTGCTGCTTCCAGTTCAATATTCAGCTGTGCATTTTTTCTTACTTCATCAAATGAATAGCTTTTTGTCACCTTGCCATTCTTGAAGACAGTATGAAGAAGATCCTGCATAAATGGAAATTTCATGATTAGATTACATTATGAAGCAAAATACCTGAATCCTGGTGTGATGAATTAGACCAACCAATCAAATACACAACAGATGCCAATGGTGTTCAAATTGTGAGATGATTTGATGCATAGAAAATGCTAGTGGACCAAGGTAGTATCTAAAATGGCCAATCACTGAGTTGCCTGGTATGTAGAAATATTTAACTTTTATGAAAAGGAATGACCTCAATACCACATTCTTAAACCAGTTTTCTTAAAGGAAAATCAAGAAACCTAGCTGACCAATCTTTTTTTCTTTTTTTCCTTCAAGTTGAAGGAAGATGCCTGGGTGTCAAGGAGAACTGTGGCTGTCACTGACAATCACTCTGATGGTGCAGCAAAAAAGCCTGGTAAACCTTGCTTTGTTCCTGGCCAACAAACTCAACAGTGATTAAACTTATCAACTGGAAGTTTAATAAATTTGCTAGTCACTAAATTTGGTCTAAAAAACCCACAAAAAGCCCAAAACCAATCCCAAAACAGAAACAAAGAAAAATAGGTATTGCGTTCTTGACTAACGCACAGTGACTGGGTTAAAGTTTCTGTTTACACTAAAAAAGTTGATGATAAAGGTAATCCACTTCATCTATACAGAGTAGCAAAGACAGACTGAAGAAATTAAATTCCCTTTGGGTCTGGTAAAGCTTATCTGCTTCTGGTTTCTCTCCGAAAAGTCCACAGAAGTAATCTCAATTTTCCATCTAGTCTGAAGATTGAGGTGCATATGACATTACTAGTATTTTTGTCATCGTGTTGCTTCAAACCACAGTGCTTTAGCTGTAGCATTTTCTTTCATAAATTTAAATATAAGGGAATACTAGTTCCTACTCTTAAATCAAATTGCCTAGATGATTATAAATTGATTTTCTAGTTTATTCTAGTATCATTCACATACTCTTTTTTAAAAATCACACTTAGATTTTTACTTTTAGTTTGAAGTGAGTTTAGCTCATCTGGGATAAACTAAATCTGCCAAAATCTTAGTAGGTACAAGAGTTATTTTTTCATTAACGGTAACAAAATTATTTCAATTCTGGCTCAAAACATTAAAAAATATAAAAGTAACATGTTATAAGCAGCAATTGTGATGTTGTATAAAGAATCAAAATAGGACGTAATAGTACATTCATGTTTAGTATTTTTTCTGATAATATGAATATTCATAAATAGTTCTGTCTAAAGTTTTTTTGATCAAGTGGCTTAAAAACCAAAATTTTTTTAACTCGAGTTCACAAATATAAATGTACTTTTGTATGCTAAAGACCATTAGATCATTTGAATCAGAAAACTTGGTTAAATCAAGGTTTCACCATTTATTATGTAATCCAAATCAAGTCACCTTGTTTTCACATTTTATATTAAGATAACACAGTTTGCTTTTAGATAAAGTATATACAAACTTGCTGTCAATCACTATACTTACGAAATATTTCTCCCTGTGTATACACAGGCCCCATGTTTATGACGTAGAAACTTGTTTTGTATCTTATTTTGGTAGGCCAGGTCAGCAATTGGACATTTTATAATAAAATATAATACTTTGTCTTCCACAAAAACAATAACATAAGAACCTCCTTTCTTATTAATTGGTGAGCCAACCTACTACTGTTGAAAAAAAACAGCATAGATACATACATGACCATATTCCTCAAGGTCTCCTTTTCCTTCCTCCAGTGTAACAAAATTCCCTGCTGGCGTCCTGTGTAAAGATAATCGGCCCTTTTTGGACCTTTTGTTGGGATCAGCAACTGGGTCCTTGAAGACATTAATCTGAAATCCAAATTAAGAAAGTTAGAGAAATAGAAGACTAATCATCAGAAATGTCTAAACACTCCCTTACAAGAAAGCATATACATAATTTACATTTAAGTTTTAAGAACTTAATAGGTGTAATTGAACCAATCCACATCTGGCTTTTAGAAACATAACACTTTAACCTGTTTTGAAGGATAGTCATTTGTAATAAAGAAAAAGTATGACATCTTGGATATCCTTTTTGCCACTGAAGAACACCTAATACTCCATTTGTAGGAAGTCTGTGAGCATTCTAACACGTGACCCTTAAGGTATCTCTTTTTATATTACAAACTGCCTTTAAACTGATAGTAAGCAAAGCACGTACATGCTGTTGAAAAAAAGCCCAACTATACCAACTATGCCAAAACCACACACACAATCTTTGGAGAGGGAACAAGAATATTTCTAAGGTAAAGGCTTTCCTATTTCATAACGTATCCCTCTTTTGGTACTTTTTACTTTTGCCTTGTTATTGTCAGAAGCAAAAGACTTAGAGAACCTCAGGAGAGCAGAGTGTTTCTGCATCAGAAAGGTAGGCAGCAAAGCCACAGAAACAAGAGGCAATGGAACAAGCAGCAACAAATCAGTCAATCCCAGAACTCTCCAAAGAACGATGGAAGAGTAAAGCAGGGAATCAACTCAGGTGTTCTCAATTCTTAGCATCCTCCTGCCTCTGTCCCTTGCTCTATAGAATCTCCAGCTCTCAAGACGTTACAAAGAAGCGAGGGGGTGGTGGTTCAGTTGCCTAGCTGTTCTATGGCTACTAGAATATGATTGTGGTATAACAATCCAAACCTCATATTCTACCTTCCTAAAACAGTTTGGTCAGTGATTATATACTTGCTTGTCTTTAATATATGATGGCTAGGTAAGCTGATGTTCCCAAATATTACTTTTTGATCCAAAGGTATAAACGAAGGCAGTGGGAAATGACTGACCTGTATTATCTCTCTTAAATGTTTTTCCTTATTGGTCTTACTTTTTCCGAATCTGTCTCCTTATGTCTGTTATTACCTAATATCTCCCTTCTCCTTGTTTCTGAGTTAAGGTCAGCAACACCCAACAACATATTAACAGTCCAGGGCCACATCAATCTTTGACAATTGCACTCAATAACCACATTCTACCTAGATATATAAGGAAGGTACTAACACAGAATTAATTAAAAGGTGACATACCCCAAGGCCATTAGTTACAACGTAACTACACTTGAAGGAACAATTCAAGAGATCTCTTGTTAACTTCTGTAGCAAAGCTCCACCAGAACCGAAGGAAACATTTTCAATACTCCACTTTTTTTGTTTCATGCCTTCTACAATCTAGAAGATTAAAACCAAACAAAACCAAACAAAACCTTACTTTGGAAGACAATGGAGATTATTTTCAAAGGACAATATTGATGAAGCATCCAAGAGCTGTTTTATAACACAGTCAATAAATAGATAATCATAGCCTGCATTTTGTTTTTAAAGACCCACCCACCCCCAAAAGATGGATATGTGTGGAAGAAGAGGATTTCATTCATAGTTTCTGAATCTGTATTACTGTCACTGTGGTTCTGGTAGGATTCAGGGAGTGAAGGAAATGAGAGAAAGTGAGAAAAAAATAGCTATAAATATCTAAGACTACTTGAGTCAACTTCTCTCATTCACCTCTTTAAGTTATTGTCCAGATGTCAGCAACAAAAGCAATGGGAGCCAATTTACTAGACTCTAGGAATGACTGTAATCATCACAAATAAGTCACAATACACCATATGATTACACGTCATATATAATGGAACATGTAAGAATCAAAAGATATTGGTGGCAAAAGAATATAAAATACTTCTCCTATATAACAGTTGATATACTGGTAGAGTCATTTTATTATGGCTGGTGCACCAGTGCCAGAAACAAAATTATGGACAGATGCTCTGGGTGTTAAGATTTATTACTGTATTATTTTTGGGAGAATGATTAGTTATAAACCAGCTAGACAGACCTGTATGAACAGTTCTAAAAGAGTTCTTTCAAGGGACATACAACTTTAAAGATGTGTTTATTATCAATGTCATTTGTATTTCTTTCACCAAAGTCAAGTTTATTTACCTAGCACCTGCCTTCTTATTTAACATATTCAATTAGTTTGATGACAGAATGTGGCAAGTGAAGTTTGGTAACCATTTATTTCATGAGAATAGTCGAACAGGAAGTAACTGGAAACGCTGGCACTGTTTTAGTTAAACAGAACTTTCAGAAGTTATTAGGAAATCTTAACAGCCTCATGTGTATCAAAGTTACCACATTCTCACCAAATAGTCCCAATTTGACTTTTTTTTTTTCAACATTGCAAAGGAAAAAACCCAACAAATCCCAAGCAACTTCATTTTTTAAACAAATCTACATTTAGAAATGCAACTTTCTTTTTAAATGCCAACCATCTAATTTGAATCAAGATGAATCTAGAAGAATCAAGATGAAAACATACAAAACTTATTTAAAAGTGATTCCTTTAGGATGTACACAAATCCAGTCTCAGTCTCATGTCTTTATTGTACCTGAACCTAAAGGTACCCAAAGCCCCTGAATTTAGGTTTTCCTTTAAATTTGTGAACAAAGTGAATTTCAATACAGAAGAAATGCAAAGAGTAGAACAGAAAAGGGGAAGAAAGGGAAACAGGTAGATGGAGGGTAAGGTAAAATATAGAGAAAAGAGTTTCTGACCGGTCACCTCATTTTAGATATGCTTCAGAAGCAAAAACAAAATGAGGAAATAACAAAGAACAGTATCATCTAATATCATATCACTGTATTTCAGGCTAACTTTCTTTACCAAAAGTTTTAAAATTTAGACAATTTGGAGTTAAAGTGAATTTTGAGTCTGGGAAGAAAAACATTTAATACATGTGAGACTTGAAAGAAAGCTTCCTCTTGCCAACTCTGAGAATGCAATACTATGTTAATGTTTTAATAAATCACTCGAATAGAGGTTTCAATGATACCCAAGAAGATTGAATCCATAACTGAAACACAACAGAAAAAGTAGACACTCTGTATTTTGTCCAACATGAGAGATTTTTATTTTCCTAAATAAGCAGTTTCATTTTGGTACACAGTGCAAAGTGAAAAACCTAGAGCAGGGTTACACTGTAAACCTCATGGGATGTCACAGGGGTGACAGGTTGAGTAGCAAAGTCCAAGAGTGAGGCTGACAGTCAAAGAAGAAAGTAATTGTTCCAAACAAAGCAGATTTTTCATTTTATCAAAACTACAGCATCTAATTTAGTGTACGTACAGAGCAAAACTGAATTCTTTTTCCTGCTTCTAAGAACATATTTTTCATACCAATGTAAAGAAATTACAAGTACAGATGTTCCCAAACATACAATGGTTCAACTTAACAATGGTGTAAAAGTCATTTGCATTCAGTGGAACATCAATAAATTACTTGAGATATTCAACACTTTACTATAAAATAGGTTTTGTGTTAGAGGACTACTCAACTGTAGGCTAGTAAGTGTTCTGAGCACCTGTAGGGTAAGCGAGGCTAAACTACGAGGTGTAGGTTAGGAATAATAAATGCATTTTCCACTTAATATTTTCAACTTAAAAGTGGGTTTATTGAGATGCAACCCCATGCTAACTTGAGAGGAACATCTGTATTATCCTTTAGGTACACCTATAGGCCCAGCTTTTTTTTTCTTTTAAAGACATTTTTCTGGCCGGGCGCAGTGGCTCATGCCTGTAATCCCAGCACTTTGGGGGACTGAGGCAGGCAGATCACCTGAGGTCAGCAGTTCGAGACCAGCCTGGCTAACATGGTGAAACCCCTTTTGTACTAAAAATACAAAAAATTATGGGCGTGGTGGCACACGCCTGTAATCCTAGCCACCCGAGAAGCAGAGGTTGCAGCGAGCTGAGATCGTGCCATTGCACTTCAGCTTGGGCAACAAGAGTGAACTACGTCTCAAAAAAAAAAAAGAGACATTTTTCCTTCCTGAGTACATCTGCATTAACACAAAACGATTCAATGCCCTATTTGTTCTGTTTAAGTTTCACTAATGCCAAAGAGTATTTATCTCAATATTTAATTCTTGTTTATGTAGTTTTTATTCATGTACAGTTTTGGGCTGATTCTCAACTATAAAGATGCACATACGGGCTGGGAATGGTGGCTCACACCTGTAATCTCAGCACTTTGGGAGGCTTGAGTCAAGGAGATTTTGAGGCCAGCCTGGGAAACAGCGAGATCCCCATCTCTACAAAACATAATACTTCTCACTCCCAAATCAATCTTTGGAAAACTGTAATTTGGGAACTGACCTTACTTTACCACCACCGAACTTTCAAACAGAAAAAATCCTGTGTTTCATAGCTGTAGATACCATCTGAGATTGGTATACATCAAAATGTCAGTGGTTTCTGAATGTGGACGGCCTCCATTATGTTAGTGATATTCTACAGAGTATTTTAGATGTTAGTTATGATGAAATTATGGCTCCTAGGAACTTTATTTAGTAAACAAGAGGCAAAAATTTTAAGACAATACAGACATACTTTGAAAATACTGTGGGCTTGCTTCCAGACCACTGCAATAAAGCAAGTCAGGGGAATTTTTTGGTTTCCTCCTGCATATAAAACTTATGTTTACACTACATTGTAGTCTATTAAGTGTGCAATAGCATTATGTCTTAAAAATACTTTATTGCTAAATAATGCTAATGGTCACTTGAGCCTGAGTCATCTTTTTGTTGGTGGAGGCCCTTGCACTGTTGATGGCTGCTGACTGATCAGGGTTGCTGAAGGTTGGGTGGCTGTGGCAATGTCTTAAAATGACAACAATGAAGTCTGTCGCATCAATTGACTCTTCCGATCACGAAAGATTTATCTGTAGCATGCGATGCTGTTTGGTATAATAGCATTCACCCACACAAGAACTTCTTTCAAAATTGGAGTGCATCTTCTCAAATCCTGCTTTGGTTTTATCAACCAATTTTATTGATATTCGAAAGTCCTTTGTTGTCATTTCAACGATGTTACAGCATCTCTGCTAGAAGTAGATTTCATCTCAAGAAATCACTTTCTTTATCCATCAATATGAAGCAAATCCTCATCTGTTCAAATTTAATCATGAGACTGCAGCAATTCAGTCATACCTTCAGGCTCCACTTCTAATTCTAGTTATCTAGCTATTTCTACCACATTTGTAGTTACTTCCTCCACTGAAGTCTTAAAGTCAAATCAAGACTCAGTTATCCGTGAGGGTTAGAATCAATTTCTTCCAAATTCCTATTAATGCTGACATTTTAACATCCTCCCATGAAGCCTGTTCTTAAACGGCATGTAGAATGGTGAATCCTTTTCAGCTATACACTTAAGACTATATTTCATCTTTTTTCTTTTTTTGCTGAGATGGAGTTTTGCTCTGTTGCCCAGGCTGGAGTGCAGTGGCAGGATCTTGGTGCACTGCAGCCTTCGCCTCCCGGGTTCAGGCAATTCTCTTGCCTCAGCGTCCTGAGTAGCTGGGACTACAGGCACGCATCGCCCCGCCCGGCTAATTTTTGTATTTTTAGTAGAGACGGGGTTTCACCGGGTTGGCCAGAAATGGTCTTGATCTCCTGACCTCGTGATCTGCCCGCCTCGGCCTCCCAAAGTGTTGGGATTACAGGCGTGAGCCACCGCACCTGGCCAAGAATATATGTCCTAAATAATAATATTTGAAATTACTCTTTGATGGATAGGCTGTTGAATGGACATTGTGTTAGCAGGCACGAAAAACAACATTAACCTCTTTGTACATCTCCATCAGATCTTAGATGCCATCTGCAATAATATTTTGAGAGCAATCTTTTTTTTTTTTTTCCCCTGAGCAGTGGGTCCAAACAGTGGGCTTAAAATATGCAGTACACTATGATGTAAACAGACATGCTGTCATCCAGGCTTTGTTGTTCCATTTATAAAGCACAGGCAGGGTAGATTCAGCAAATTCTAAGGGTCCTAGGATTTTCAGAATGATAAATGAGCACTCTCTTCCACTTAAAGTGACCAGCTGCATTATCCACTAACGAGAGTTAGCGTGTCCTTTCAAAGCAGGCGTTGACTCTTCCTCTCTAGTTATGAAAGTCCTAGATGGTACCTTCTTCCAATGGAAGGCTGTTTCCTCTACACTGACCATCTGTTGTTCAGTGTAGCCACCTGCATCAATGATTTTAGCTAGATCTTCTGGGTAACTTGCAGCAGCTTCTACATCAGCACTTGCTGCTTCATTCTGCACTCATGTTACAGAGATGGCTTCTTTCCCTAAATCACAGGAACCAACCTCTGCTAGCTTCCAATTTTTCTTCTGCAGCTTCATCACCTCTCTTAGCCTTCACAGAATTGAAACGAGGGCCTTGCTCTGCATTAGGCTTTGGCCTAAGGAAATGTTGTGGCTGGTTTGATCTTCTATTCAGACCACTCAAACTTTCTCCCTGTCATCAATAAAGCTGTTTCACTTTCTTATTCATATGTTTAGTGGAGTAGCACTTCTATTTTTCTTCAAGAACTTTTCCTTTGCATTCACAACTTGGCCTACTGTTTGCCTTAAGAGGCCTATTCTAGCTTTCAACATGCCTTCCTCACTAAACTTAATCATTTCTAGGTTTTGATTTAAAATGAGAGGGATGTGACTTTTCCATTCACTTGAACACTCAGAGGCCATTGTGGGGTTATTAACTGACCTAATTTAAATACTGTTGTGTCTCAGCGCATAGGCAGACTTGAAGTGAGCAGAGAGAGACAGGGAATAGGTAACTGGTGAAGGAGTCACACCACACACAGTATTTATCAATTAAGTTCACTGTCTTTTCTGGGTGTGCTCTGTGGTGCCCTAAAACAATTATAGTAGTAACATCGAAGATCACTCATCACCGATCACCGTAACAGATATAATGACAAAGTCTGAAATATTGTGAGAATTTACCAGTAAGTGTCACACAGACACGAAGTGAACACATGTTGGAAAAATAGCACCAACAGACTGCTCAACACAGGGTTGCCACAACCTTCAATTCGCAAAAAATGCAATGTTTGCAAAGCACAATAAAATGAGGTATGCCTGCATAACACTTACACTATTTGGCTAAAACTAATAGTGATGACAGTCAATACTTAATTTCGAAGAGGTGACAGCTATTCTATAATTTCTGAAAAAGCACCCATTAATATGAGTTTTACAGATTTGTGAAGCTCCGGTCTATGAAAACTCACACCTATGCCAGCAGAGTCAAGGTTTGGTTTTATATTCCAAGGAATATTTCTTGACTGACATTTTCTTGTTTCACAGTGATACTTCTTTAGATTCATCATTCAGGGTGGCCAATGACAACTGGAAGAGTAAGTATGGCTTGGCTGGCACTTCTGTATTTTAAACTAATATTTCTAAACTTTAAGCAATGCACAGAGATTTATACCAACATAAACACAAAGACTTAAAATTGTATTTATGTTGTGTTCTTTATCCAACAAATATAAACAAGCTTAATTATAAGAATTGCCTTATTGAAACTTTTAATATAAAACACATACCTCTTGTAAGGTATTAATATCTACTCCATCCCCTTGAATAACTCTAAGATAGGGTGGCAGCAACTTGTAGCCCTTTGAGTTCTCAGTAACAGGAAACTTCTTACCTAAAATCTCTAAAACCTATATGGAAAAATATACATGCAACATAAATAATTAAAGCTGAAAACAAGTATAAGAGCTTTTCAAAGTTAAATGATTTTGCTTTGATAATCGAGAATATAAAAAGTAACTATTTAAAAAATTTTATAACACTACGTATACGCCTTCTAAAATTTGGTCCAAACCCTTTAAAGTACATTAAAAACAAGCATGTTATTTCCTATGAAGTGAATTCACATCATAAAGTGGCTCAAACCCTTAGACCTTTCAAATTATACGGATTCAAGAAAAAAAAACCTTAATATTAGATTAAGTACATTTTAAAGAAGTATATAAAGCATTTAACAAACTCATGATTATACTTTTGATTTGGATTTATTCTGCTTGTGCCCAATGACTTTGGTTTTTGTCTGATGTAACTCCAACATGAATCCAGTTCAATCACAAAGTTCAGAGAAACTGTGATAGGCAGACACAGCATCTAGAACCCATAGTCTCTAAGTTCTCCTTTGCTCTTAAAGCCAAATTGCACAATACGCAAACCGTCTTACTAACTACTAAAAGTTTTGTACACCAATTTAAAATTTCTCAGATAAACAAAAGAGTAAATACTGACATTCTCTTCCCACAACAATCATTTCCTTTTCCTAAATAAACTGATTAAAGATTCTAACAATGAGAAAATTCCATATTGATGAAATCAGTTTCTCATAACTAGCTGTGTAGAATTTTTATGGGGTAACAGTAAAAATATGAAACCTGTCAAGTTTGCTAAAACCAAATATTGCAGGCTAAGACAAGACCTTCAGATTGGCCTATCATTTAATAGAGTAAGAAAGTGTCTCCCTTTCTTAAGGGGTAAGTACTCTATCATTAAGTATCAAACAGTGTGGTCAAGTAGCAAGGCTGCAGCCGAAAGACCTACACTGGATATCTGGCTCCTTATCTTCCATGTTGTGTGACCTTGAGCAAGTTACTTTAACCTTTCTAAGCCTCTGTTTTTTCTTCTATAACACAGACAGTAATATTTATCATTGTGTTTTTTTGTAGAGATTAAATGAAACATCTTATATAAAGCACCTAAAATATTTTTCTAGTAGTAGGCATCAAATAAGTCTGCTATTATTACTTTTTGAAGAAGATAAACCAAGTCCTTGAACATTAACAACAAAAAGCAACATTGCTACATTATGAATCAACAGTATTTCTAATGAACCTCCACTTGAGTATTTTTGAATTATTTTTATTCCACATCACCCTGTTCCTATTTCTTCTGTGCTAACAACTTCAATGGTCTAGCAGTGACTTATGCTGAAAAAGAAAGAAACTGCAAATAAGTTTGGTGCCCAAATCATAGGATTAATTAAAATGGCAATGCTGTTAAGTTTGCAGGTAAGCAGAAAAGAAAATATCTATTCAACTGTCTAACTGACAGTAAAATAATCCGTAACTCTTGGTATCCTTCTGTGCTATTACTGTGTGACCTCAGGCAAATTTATTACTCTGTCTGGGCTGCAACTCTAAAACAAAGGGGACGGTCCAGACAGCTCTGAAATTGTGTGTAAATGAAAAGTAGTGTTGATGCAACTGGGCTACACAGGCATTCTAATAATCAAGTTACATATGAAAATTTACCTTTAACACAGTGTCAAGAGGGTTTCCAGAATCAGGTCTGATTATTAGTGGTGCCTCTGTACTTCTCGATACAATTAAATGTCTTAGATCCTCACCCCATATTTTCTCACACGCATTATAAATGTCATAGCTATCGCTGACCACAGATACAGGCACTGACGAAAACTGTGTTACAATATGTTCAAAAGCATCTTTTTCATGGTCTTTCCCCCAAGCTGTTATGGTACTAGAAAACAAAATGAAAATACAGATTTACTTAGGCAGACACATGATCTATCCCTGAATCACCTTTAACCACATCTCATGTGTGCTATACCAAACCATCAACATCACAGAGGTGAGTGACTTAGTTTAACGAATACACATTGTAAGGCAAATGAATATCTGGGTCAACCACACCTTACCCAGTTAGTTTTTAACACTATTAAGTAGCCTTACTCCTCTTCAACAGTTAAGTTTCTAACCTCTTATTTTCAACCAATTATCTGTGTGTGTGTGTGTTTTGTACTCCTGAATCTACTCATTTAAAATCAGTCTAACTAAAACGCACTTGCTGAGTGCCCTTTATACTATATGTCAAGATGTCAGAATGACTACATACTCCCATTATTTTGTTAGGCAATGAGAGCACCTGGCTCTCTTCTGTGAATTTGTGAAACTATATACCAATAATAGTACAGACATACTTTTTTTTTTTTTTTTTACCTTTCAAAATCTTATACTTAGAGGCAATTATTTATACTATACTATACATACATATAGTCAACTACCAACTGTTATATCTTCAAATGGCTAGTAATAGGAAGTCATACATTTTGTTTGTAGATTATCTACTATGAATTAATATATGCCCAGGGAATAAGAATTCAAATACTTAGTTTAAGCCAAACATAATTAAGATGGAAAATAAAGTATGAGAGTTTCTACTGGATAAGAATGGTTATAGTGATTTTTGCAATGTCCTTAATTTCAGTTCTTTTTACAGGATAGATTCATATTTAATATGTAATCATAGATTGGGTTTCACTTATTTGAAATGCTTGGACCGGAAGTATTCTGAATTTCAAATTTTTTCAGATTTTGGAATATGTACATTATACTTATCAGGTAAGCATCCCCAGTTCTGAAATCTGAAATGCTCCAATGAGCATTTCCTTTGAGCAAAAAGTTTCAGATTTTGGAGCATTTTGGATTCGGGATGCTCAACCTGTATAAATATTTGTTAATATATAATGTAAATAATTTTAAAAGATCTCAAACAACTTAATAATTTTGAAAATTACCATTGCATTATGCCAAGCAATTGGTCATTCTCCCTAATTTTCTAGTCTGTCTCTAATCTGTTCTCCTCAGGAAATAATAAAAAGATAGCACATTCATTTATTATAAAGCCCAACTAGGTATAAGTTTAACTTATAACTGAAGAGTCAGACTTTATGTCTGAAATTATCACTTTATACAACGTGTGTGTTTTTCTTTTTAAAGGACTAGAGTTATAACCTTTTCCCATACTGTCAATGGTACACCTGGGGTAGTGCAGCATGTACATTTCAAGATTGTAAAGACTACTACCCAGAATCCAAAATTGAGAGAGAACCTGTTTATATAAAACTCATTAGTGAACACTCTTCTTAACAGCTACAGAGGCTGCCAGTAGCTATGTCGATTGTCTACTTCATGCATCTGTAGGCTAAATGAAAATTAAGATATGACTGAAGAGAAGCTCCTCTTCATATTCAGATCTGCAACCTTCCTCTTTAAAAAGGAGAGAATTAAGATCAGTGAATACCAATACTGGAGAACTTTACAATGTATGAAGTAACTCCTACAGTTAAGGGGTCATTGCTTATAATGTTGTATCAACAAGTCATCTAACAATCTAGTTGTATCATGTCTAGCAATTTTCCTGATGCTTTCTTTCTCTTGACTTCAATGACATCTCCCATGTTTCACCTTTTTTCCCCCCATTTCTATGGTTCCCTTTTCAGTCTTCCCCAGATGCTGTGCTCTCCTTCTTCAATCTAACATGTCAAATGGCAGTATTTCTCATGGTTCTAACTTAGGCACTTGTCTTCTGTAACATCTTGTGTGAAACACTCAAAAGCTTAAAAAAAAAAAAAAAAAAGTCCCTGCATGAGAGTTTCCAGTATGTGTATCTTAGCCTCTGTTTTTCTTCCGGGCTTTGGATCTACTTTGTTAGATGGAAAGTTGAATATCTTCATCTCAGCGTCCCACAGACACTTGCTCTGGCACCCTCTGTCTAGTCCAATCATAACCTCTATTAGTCTAGTACAGTATTTGATATATGAAGATCATAAATAATCATCAATGAATTCTACCAATGCCATAAATCCTAATTTCAAGCACCAAATTAAATTTGATAACTTTCCAAAGTTTGAGAAAAAAAGCTTCTGTAATTAAGTATTTCTAGGTGCAGACTCGTCTATTAAGATACATATGATAATGGTAAACCTCTAAATGTATAGAGTTCTCTATTTTAAAGTTATTTTAGATGTTAGCTCATTTATCATCAACGACCTTGTCATGTTGGAGATGTAAAACTTCAGCTCCTCCTTTTGTTTGGTTGGATGGAGGAAATGAAGAACAGAGAGATAAGTGACTTGAGAGAGATAAGTGACTTGCCCAAGGCCACCCACTATGTCAGCCGGAAGGTAACCCAGATTTCCCAACTTTCAGTCCAGTCCTCTTTTTGCTATACTATGCTGTTGTTTAAAAGACATTCTATTAAGAACATGTGAAGCATTTGTATATATTAAGGAGTCAAATTTTACAAATGCAATGAATATGAGACCATAAAAATAAAATGGATTTTTATCCCATGCCCACATACAGTATCCTTTTCATTTTGACAAGAAAGTCCTGAAGAAGATAGCCCTAAAGAAGATATTATCTTTGTTCTCCTTATCATGATGTTACTACTTTGAAATAACTATCAGTGGAGAGTCTAATATGTGCGTACTACATTAGAGTTTTAAAAGATGTATATACATCTAAGGTCAAACAAAAAATAACTCTTAAAACTTTTTGACACTCTTATTTTCCCAGTTTCCTAGTCTTGAAAGTTGTTTGTAAAAGGTTCAACAAGGCCTTACTAATACAATGCTCATAAACATCGGCTGAATCTATTTTCTACTGAGTCCCAACTCAAATCACCAACTAAATCACCAACTTTGAGCAATTTTATCTCCCAAGCCATTGCTCATCTTTACCTATTTCTTTCCATTTATTTAGTACCTTAGTCTGGGCTTCATCACCTTAAGACTGTTGGAATAGCTTCCTATAAAGACTACCTTCTGGTTTTTCCTTTTTTCAATCCATAGGATAGATATCCTGCTATAAAAAAGTCCCTAAGATATTTATCTCATAACATCACGTCTTTGCTCAAAAATATCAGTGTCTGCTTCCATTTGAAAATGCCTAATTTAAAATAACCTAGCACGACGTGCACATAGTTAACATTCCATGCCAAAATATGAGGGCCCTTTCTAACCTGAATCTGTCTTCTCGGTCTCCCCTATGCTCCCGACAAAATCTGTGTTTCAGCCCTTATTCTCTCAACACATTCACTCTCTCCCTATTCTTGCCCTTTCACCACAATGCTTGACACAAGATAAGCATGCAATAAATATTTACTCAGAGAATGAGTAAGTGCCCAATGTTGGCTATTAAATTTTACCAATCCTTCAAGAAGTGAAGATTTTGCATATTTCTATAAAAGCTTTCTTGATCCTGCTAGTGAAATATGATCCTTCCTTTCCTATAGGAATATGATTCTTCCTCTCCTTCCCTTGCAACACTAAAGCATTTTAATTGTACCTTCTTCCAAGGAGTTAACCAACCAAGCAGACTATTACTAGTGTATTATTCTCATCCTGAGGATAGGGTCAGTTTTTAAAAAATATCCTTCTATCCCTTGTTGCATCCAGTAGACTGCCTTGCATGACCACCAGCCAACTAATATGCCTCAAATAGTAGTACCAATAAAGCTTAGCCTGATTCTAAACTCACTGTTGGTTTTAGCACTCTGCAATTTTAAGTATTAGCAGAACTTAAATATTCCCTAATGATTATAGTAAATAATTTTGTTATAAAAACCAGTGATAAGGTTTGACAAACATTTTAAAAACCTGATTTACTTTTAACAAAGTTAGCTCTAGGACCAGAGCGGCCGCAGTTTAGATTATAATTTTTTTCTTGGGTAACTGGAGATGGTTTAGTGAGAGCAAACAAGGAAGCATAAAAAGAATCTGAACACCCTTTCTTTCCTCAATAGGTCCTGCTTTCTCATCTGCAACTGAAGATACTGTACAGATGATAATTTGTAGGGCAAATATAGATAAGGTCATGTAGGAGGACAGGGAAAAGGCAAAAAGTGGCTGGTACTTACAGTGAGTGCTTCTAAATTTAATGAATAAAATCTATCTACATATGACAATACAGTCATTGAAAAAAAATTCCTTAAAACTTCTATGGCAATATAAGTGTTGGAAAAAAGCTCTTATACTGTTTCTTCTAGGATGGATAAAATTTCTCTACCTCTCTAAGACTAATGTTTACACTTCTGTATAAATACTGAATTTAGGTTGCTCAAGTTCATGAAGATTTATTGTAGGTACCTGGCTCTGCAGTTAAGTAAAATGTCACTGAGTTACACACACACGAGTGAAAACATTTAGTAGTTTTAGAAAACAAACAGAATTTTTTACCTGTGTTCTGCTGCTGGAACAGAATAGCCTGGAACAGGATCTTTCGTTCCATAATATTTTTTAATTAGAGCAATTCCTGCTACTGTATCTGTTCCTTTGAAGTTAACCAAATGAGCAGATGCTCCTATGCCAGCAGTCTGGAAAATCAATCATAAACCAAAATCCAAAAAAGAAAAAGAAAAACCCACATTAATAATAAGACCAGGATGCAGTCAACCACATTTAAGGTATATAGCATAGCTCCCATGAGAATTGTCTTTATTCTTAGGAAAGTATTTATCAGCGATAACAGTTCCTAATGACAAAGATTCAGTTTTTCCTAAATATTTAAAAAATCAACTATTATCTCCTCAAAGAGACCTAGTTAACAGTGTCCCACCCCCACTTTTTATCACTCTCTCTTCCCTTACCCTGCCTTGAGCTTCTTTATGGCATTATTTCACACCTGATATATTTATTATATCTGTTTCTGTCTATCCATCTGTCCATCCATCTAATATATAAAGGACAGGGACATCTGTTGAAGGACATATCCCATGTACCCTGAACATAGTAGTAGGTACTAAATACGTATCTGTTGGTTGAATCTTTGGAATTTCAAAATGTGGCCTACTTAGAACCAAGATCAATCTCAGTAACATCCCCAAAAGTTTATAGTGGTACTCTAATCAACAATCCACACTACATTAAATGAGGTTGGTTTCAGTTACTTACCTCTTGGGAAGAGACTCCTCTGTAGCCAAAATCATGTAACTTGTATTCCAGACCATCTAAGTTACCAGAAGTTTCTAACAAATATTTGGCCAATATTTTCTTCTGCTCTCTAGAATTTGTGGCCACTGTGATTGGATACCAGGACTGAACAAGAATAGTCTGTAGTAACAAAATTAATCACAAATATTAAGACATAAAATACTGCATTCTTTCTGAGGAAAATCCTAGTTTTTTTTTTTTTTTTGGAGGTATGTCCTGAACTTCCATATTATTAACTAGACACACAACTGCACAGTAGGATGCCTGCCGTGTGCACTCCAGATATAGTACATAGCTCAGCTCTCAAATCAGCAACAAAGAGGATAAGCACACCAGGCCCACATAGCAGAGAACTTCACATTACCAAGTTTCTATACAAAGCTCCAAAGAAGCAAATAATATTTTGAAAGGCTATGTGATAAAAGGAAAAATTTTTTACAAGTTTCATTCTGTCATGGATCAACAGTTTATAAAGTACACTGAAACTTGGATGTTGAGGCAATGTCAAATTGCCCCAAGTTTCTAAATGCTTACTCTTCATTTCTGTACTTAATGCGGACTTGGATCAAACAGGGCATGGACCAGCACTGGTCCGTGGACTGCATTTTGATTAGTATTGGTCTAAAGCAGTTGTTCATTTACTCCTCAAGGTAGTCTCAGATCTAATTTTCTCTTGGATTCAATATGACAACTAAATTATATACTTGAGGCACTTTAGCTTACTACTAGAAAATTCTATTTACTGAGTTATGGTTATGTGCTTAGCTTTTATCAAATATATAAGTATTTGATAAAATACTTATGTAAGTTACAGGAAACACTTCTGCTTATGTTGTATAATCAAGGTCACTGTCTACTTTGTAATTCAGTGACTATTAAGTTCCCAAAAGAGAAAACTGAAAGAATTGTTGGGTTCCTACTTTCTGATGAGAACAGTTCCTTGATTTCCCCTTTTTTCTTGGTTGTCAGGAAGCTCCACAGAAAAGTCTGTCTAATCGCAGCAACCATAATAATTATCATGGGTTAGAAATTCACTTCTTCATTCTAAGATCATAATTTTCTATTTTCATTTTATAAACCAGATAGTATGCCATTAGAAGCAGCTTCAAATCTGTTTGAAAAAGAGCTGCTAAGATGTCTGTGCTGAACCAAAAAGATATTTATTAACTAAATTTTACAAAGCAAGCTTTTACTGAATACCAGCTAAGTGATACATAAATAAAACAAAAAGATTAACCTTGAACTTGCCAATCTAGTCACCTTTTTAAAAAACCCTGTAGCATTAGACTCCTGTGACTGATTAAATATGGCCTTTGCAGCTCTTCTCATCAAGAGATGGAATCTACTTTCTAATCTCTTCATTCTGTGCTGCCCTTATGACTGGCTTTTGACAAACAGAATGTGGAGAAAGTCATGTGTGACTCCCAAGCCCCAGTTTCAAGATGTTTTGCAGCTTCTACTCTCATTCTCTTCGAACCCCAAGACTACCATGCTCTGAAGAAGCCTCTTACGGAGTGAGACCTGGTAGTCCCAGCTATCTGAGCTGAGGCCCCAGACACGGGAATGAGGCCATTAGACTGTCCAGCCCTGGCTGAACCCTTAGCTAAATGCACATGCGTATGTCTAAGCAAGACCAACAGACGATCATCCAGTCAACCACAGAATCAGGAGAAATAACAGTTGTTTTAAGCCATTAAGTTTTGGGGTAGTTTGTTACACAATAGAAAATTGGTACAATTCTTAAACTCTATAACCAATCACCTCCAACATCTGACCATTCTGCTTCTGAAATTACTCTTTCAATTCCACTGCCAAGGCCCATGATTATCGTACCTTTAATCTTTAGCCTCTCTAATTATTCCTCATATTGCCACTGGTTATCATTCTAAAATAAATTTTTTTTTTTTTTTTTTTTTTTAGGTTGCATCTTTCCTTAAAAGCCTTTAACAGTCATCTACTGTCCATGGGGCAGGGGTGGAGCTGATTCATACAGAATTTGAGAATCTTCCAGAATCTTGCCTTGTTTACCATCTAAAGGTTTATCTTCTACATTTTTCACTTTTATGCTGCAGTCCCCATAGGACTATTTGTCATCCTAAGAACACTGTGCCTTCTCCTTATTAAAAGCTTATTTTCCATTTCATGATTCCTTTAGACAGAATTACCTATTTTCTGCTGCCAACTTGCACTAATTCTTAATGATATTAGTGATTAGTTCAGAATGAATCGTCACCTCTCCCTCAAAGGCCCTTTAAGTGAGACATCTTACTCTAACCTCTGTGCCCAGCATTTTTTTGGGTACACAGCTGGTACTTAAATCAATATTCACTTGTTGAATTTAAGTCAATCAGCTCTTACATTTAATTCAACTCAAATACTGATATTGTCTAGGAGTATGAGAAAGATATAAAACATAATGTGAAAAACTCTAGTTGAGTTATAAAGGTAGAAGATTGACCTTACCCCTCGAAAAATGCCAGGGAAGGAGAGAAATAACTATGAGACACAGTGATCCTTCACATCACCGTTTCCTTTCCATAGTCCAACAAAATCAGCTTAAATTATACTCTTAATAAAATCACTCCCCTTTTAAAAAGATCACTGTAGGTGTAAGCAAGGGAAAAAAAGGCAAGTTAGTTTGGGTTAATCCAAGGTCTAATAAAGTAGGCCTTGTTGGAAACTTTTCCAAAATAGCAATTTGCCCACACAAATCAAAATTATTAGTTGAAACTAAGACTAAAGGAAGTAAACCTGTAAATTTCCTTCCGGAAGTGTTATTACAATGCTCTCATGCAGGATGCAGGATAAAGGCTTTAAAGAATGAGAAATGGGATGGTACAGCAGAAAGGGCACTGCACCTACTCTGTTCACCAGTCCATCTCTCAGGACGCAATTTCCCCATCTGTGAAATGACATTTGGTCAGTATAATCGTTTTTAAAATCAACTTTCCTTTTCTTCTTAATAGTAGAAAGGTCTTGTTTTGCTTTTTGGTGGAAGAAAGGGATAAGTTTAGCCCACTATGCTGGTTCCTCAGCCCCCTTGTAAGCCTGAGACACCTCTGCAGAACTCCTAGGTGCTCTTAAAATTGTTATGAAATGTGAGAGGACTAAGGTTTCTTCTGGCACCAATATTGAAATAAAGCAACTCAATTTCAGTATTTTAGAATTCTGTGTGCTACTAACAGGTGAATAACAATCAATAGTTATTAATAACTGAAAATACAGTGGGAAAGAAAACTGAAAGAAATACTATTTGATGCTATTACTGAAAATGTTTTAAATCAAGATCTGTTTAAAGAATATTTTCAAATTTGAAAATAACAAGTTTGTTGGGGATGGGAACAGATTTCAAATACAAGGTGGTAAACTTAAGGTTGGGGATTGATAAGAGTAGGATGAATTTCCTCTGTCCCCACAAGAGATGCAAAATATCTATGAAGAAGTCTATTCTGGAGATCTGATATGCAGAATAAACACATTTTAAAAAATAGGATCTGTCAGAAACTACAATAAGGGATAGACAGTATCAGACTATAAGTTTTTATGCTTTAGCTATAAATGCCTATTTAGGACGGAAATAACTTAATATATATTAGTATAAAAAAGGTAAACTCAATATAAATTGTTTCAGGTTATAAGCAAAAAAAAGCAAGGGTCTATGTACTACTAAAAAAACAGTATCGAACAGTCCCATACTAGATTTATGTTTAATAACTTTTAAAAATATTTATATATTTGGTAAACTGCTTTAAAATAATTGATTTTTTTTTTTTTTTACTTTATGGTTTCCTAGTTGGATACACCCAAAATAAGTTTTTTATTAAAAATTTATTTAAATGTTTTAAAAATTTTATTTTAAAAAATTTACTTTTAAGGCCAAAGAAAACTGTACAAGGAAGCAAGGTGAAATCATATCTAATTCTCTACTTCCATAAATATCTGCTTTAGGAAAGTTTAATTAGACATAAGGAAGAGTACTTACTGACTAAATCCCCAGTCAGACAACTAAAAAGAACAATATGAAAAAGGTTAATCCATAGATGACAAATTTTCTAAGTTAGGTTTACCCGGTTGGGATCTTTGGCATTTAAGGTAAAAGGCTAGCCTAGATGACATGCACAACTCTTCTACTCTTGTGTTTTTGTAACACCATCCCCTCAAAATCAAATATTTGCCAGTACAAACACTATTTACAGCTCTACAGAAACCAGTAAAATATATTCTCTTTTACGGTTCACAGCTAATAGTTTTAGTATATGGTATAGACTATTTAAACCCTTTATTTAACTGTACCTATTTTTTTTTAGTCTATTATTAGTTAATGGCCCATCAAAAGTCTATTAATTTTCTGTCAACTTAGCAAAATGTGTTTCAAACATATTCTTGGACCTCTTATATTTCAATGTTTTTTCAATTTTTTAAGTGAGCCTCAAATGTACTATTTTACAATATAATAGCAAATAGCAAATTACTTTAACCAACAAACTAATTAGTCAGTTCTAAGAACTAAGTAAATGCCACCAGATAGTAAGGTGTTATTTCTATAGTTACTTTCGAGGGTATATTTCCTCTCACAGATTAAATCTATGATTAAACTGTTCAGAAGTCAAGTAGAGTATTATTATCAAAACTCTGACCATGTGAAAACATATGACTACTTAGGTATACATACAAGAAAAACAAAAAAAGGCTTGCAGTATAAACCCAAAGCCCAAAATGTACCCTTCCTGAGAAATTAAACAATATGAATAGCAACTCTTGTTTATATTTAGATGAGACACTGAAAAGTAACAGATGGTAGATCCCAGGACCTAAACTGATTCAAGAAAAATGAAGAAAGTAGTTACTAAAAGTTGGAACAAAGTTCCTTTAGTCTAACTTGAACATTTATCATTCATTGAATGTTGTAAGTTACTAGAAATGCTGTTATAAGTTTGCTCTAAGATAATACACATTTAAAATGGCAATGAATTAGATGAAAGGATAAGTTTTAAGCCAACTAAGTTTTGAAAACAATCACTCTCAATAATTTGATTTAAACAAAATCTCAGAACATTCTATTCTACTAGAAGAAACCTTAAAGATTAGTCTGTCATTTTATAGATGAGGAAATTGAAGCCTGGAAAGGTTAAGTAAATTATAGGAGATTATATATATAGCTTTATTAGTAACAAATTCTAAACTGTAATCTCAGTTCAATGGTCTTTATTCAATTAATGTTAAATAAGAATTAAAAAAACAAAAAAGCAATTTACCTCAATCCAATTTGTAAGCCAGTAACACTCTGGATCTGTGTTTTCCACCGTGAAGAGAACATTTCCTCTGGGAATGACAGAGCCCTCAGGAACAGCTTTTACTTCTATTGGAAGATGCCCATCATATTTCTGGCAGGAGAAAATGATAAATTTATTTATTCAACAGATGACACTCAATTACCTGCTGTTTTACTAAAGGTTCTTTACATTTTATAGAATCTAAATTTACTGTCATTGAAATTGCAATTGTAGATGTTACCGTAATCTAGTCAGAATGTCCTTATCCTTCTAAAAACTAGTTAAAATTATTAACATAGGTACTGATATTGTTAAGTTTAATGATGACATGTGCTTCTGCTAAGAACATTTATCACTACAAGTGACAGAAAATTCCAAACTGATCAAAACAAAACTGTTGCTTTTTCCCTGCTCTTTCAGAAAACGAAAAAGGATGCGTTTATTCCAACATATTCTAAAAGTATTCCAAGAACACTATCTTTATTTTAAATTCGTCATTTTCACAAAATAAAGGCTGCAGACTGAAAGATAAAGGACGGTTATTAAAGAACAAAAGAAAACAAAACGAGAGAGGAGGAGAGCTAGGGAAATCCCTGCAGAAGAAACAAAATAGGTTCCCTCTTTATTCTGGTGGTGGATATGAAACTATGAGACAGACCAAACGCAGAATCTTGGCAATTAACACTCAAGTCTGACTTAACTGACTTCCTCTTAATGCAATAATTGCCTCCAAAATTAAAAATTAGGCTGAAGATTATTTGTTATGTGACACTGTGCCTCCCTTTTAAAGCTAAAAGCTGTACCTAACTATTCACTAGGAAGGCAAGCTGCTTCAGAAATCCTGATAATTTATTTATGTGATTTGGGACAAGGTAATTAAATAAAAGAAAAATCTGTTTAAAAGAAGCACTGGAGGCACAGTGTATAGCAAAAAGAACATTGCCCTACAGGTTCTAGTTTGGACTCAAAAGCACTGGGGAGACCTTGGGCAAGTCACTTGCCATCTCTAGGTCTCAGATTCTGTTTGTAAAATGGGGTTAGACCAGATTATCTCTAGAGAACCTTTAGTTCCCCAAGATTTTCTGATCATATAATCAAACGACTTACAGCCCTGGCCACTGGACAGTATAGTAATAAGCATAGCACGTAAACTTATTACTGTACTTATGCTTACAACAAACCTCATAGAAGAGAAATGGAGCAAGTGCAGGTGATAGCTCACAGATTCTACTGACCTTATTTAAGATTTGGGAAAAGTGCAGCGCAGAGCGCTTACCTGGCTTTTTCAAGACCCATAAGTACCAAATAGTATAGCTCAGTATTGTCATATAGGCATGAAAGTTAAAGTATTTCTAATTATTCTATGTTTGACAGTCTGTTCAATGTAAGAAACTTTCATTTGTGAGACTTAAAGTAACACTCAACATCAAGATACACCAATAGATTCCATTCCCAACTGATCACTGTAATAAAAGGAAACCACCACGGGATATTCAACTCTTATAATTATATTACCATGTCTTTGAGTGCCTTGATATCTAAGCAATAAATTCAAACATACTAGATATAAATATAATACAGTCAAGACTACTAAAAATCAACTTTGTGGATCAGCACCAAGCCATTCTCACTATTCAGTGAGAAACTTCCCAGAACTGTGTGTAGTGATAGACTCACAGCATCTATTTTCAGTCAAGAAAACAGACCTACATTTTGAAACTGCCAAATAACCATGCTCTTTCCTACCTATAGTGTATTTTCAAGAATGAATTCTTTCTCAAAAATGTTATTTAAGTTATAATTCATTTTTATTAATTAGACTTGCTGTAGATTCTATATGCTAATGATGTAACATGGGGAATGTGGGGAGAGGGATAACATGTCAACCTTAACTTTTCAAAAGGATGTCTAAAATAGTCATTATATTCAGATCACAAACAAAAAAGAACTGTAATGATACTCTAATCTCCTATTCAATTCTGGCTGGGGATAGTGGCTCACACCTGTAATCCCAGCACTTCGGGAGGCCAAGGTGGGCAGATTACTTGAAGTCAGGAGTTCGCGACCAGCCTGGCCAACATGGTAAAACCCCATCTCTACTAAAAATACAAAAATTAGCCAGGTGTGGTGGTGTGTGCCTGTAGTCCCAGCTACTCATGAGGCTACGGCAGCAGAATAGCTTGAACCTAGGAAGCGGAGGTTGCAGTGAGCCAAGACTGTGCCACACTGCACTCCAGCCTGGGTGACAGAGTGAGACTTTGTCTCAAAAAAAAAAAAAAAAAAAAAAAAAAAAAAAAAAAAAAAAACAGAAACAAATTCTTTTGCAAGAAGTTTTGAACTAAAAGAAAAACCAAAACAGACCAAAAATTGAAACCATCTTTTACCTCAAGAATGTAGTTCCATCCCTTTTCATTAAAGACATCATCTTGGAAATGTTCTTTGTAGACCTCTTTGGCTTCCTGGATTTTCTCTTTGGTTACTACTTTACCTAAAAGAATATACACGTCCTGTTTACATTTCTAAAGGTGCATTCTGTGAGTTGCTGAACTGTCATAGAATTAATAACTTTGGCTATTTCACCCATTCTATGGATTAAAAATATAACTAAGAGGTTAAATGACTCACCCAGAATCAACAGCAGAGTCAGAAAAGGAGTTTGTACTTCTAATCACTCAAAGTATAAATGTTAATTTATTGTAAAAGCAGATGTGTAATAGAAAACACTATTACTTGCATAGCTTTTAAAAATTATATTAATTTTTTCTCTCGATTAATTTTGGTACTTTTCAACTCTGAGATGACTCAAAAGCTTCTTACATCCAAATGAACCTTCTCACTTCGTTCGTAAAGAATGTGGCATCTTCAGGGTTGATAAGCCAGTAATTTCCACGATTACTAAATGTTTGCCCCCACAAACAACACACTTTTAATTAACTTTTCTTATCCGTAAATGAGGATAAAGTCGAGTACCCACTTATATGATGGTTGTGAGAACAAAATGAGTTAAGACATATGAACCACTTACAATAATGCTGGCCTAGAATAGGTAATCAATACATTTTAGTTATAATTAATAATAATATTTTACAAAGTTCTTAAGTTGTATGGCTAAATTAAAGTGTGCTATCAGTCTCTGGTAACTTAATACAAGTTAACTAGTAAACTCATTTGAAACATCTTGGGGCCAGGCATGGTGGCTCATGTCTGTAATCCCAGCATTTTGGGAGGCCAAGGCAGGCAGATCACTTGAGAACTCAAAAGTCTGAGAGGAGCCTGGCCCACATGGTGAAACCCTGTCTCTACAAAAAATACAAAAAGTAGCCAGGCATGGTGGTGTGAGCCTGTGGTCCCAGTTACTTGAGAGGCCGAGCAGGGAGGATCGCTGGAGCCTGGGAGACGGAGGCTGCAGACAGCCAAGATTGCGCCACCGCACTCCAGCCTGGGTGACTGAGTGAGACCCTGTCTAAAACAAAACAAAAAAACTTTTGTATTAACTTTGGTATTCTTGCCACTAATAATTACTTCTGATATCTAGCTAGGTTTTCAGTAGTATAAGACTATCTGAACTGCCTAATCTTAAAAGAGTCAATATTATAGAAAAGAGTTATTTGCCTAAAATTCAGCTTACTCTGTATTCAATTCTGAAATTATGTTTAATTCAAAAGGTTAGAGATAAACTTTTCCAACATGTATAATGTGTTTGGGAACTGTTTTCCCCCTAGAAACACCATTACAAAAATGGATTAGAAATGGCCTTTCAAATAAGAAAGCACAGAAATTGTTTGGGGGATTTTTGTTTTAATATGCATTTACAACTAAGTCCAGAGACACAGGTAGTTTTTAAAAATGGGTTTTTAAAAGAAACTGGCTAATATAAAAACATTCTAATTATGATTGCTACCATAATTCAAAAGGAGTTTCCAGTTCAGTAACAAATCCTTTACTTTGAATTAATAACTAAAGTATAAGAAACCAGATTAGCCTCCAAAAATTACCGACTTTTCTAAACTCATTTCAAAACTTTTATTTCGGCCAGGCACGGTGGCTCACGCCTGTAATCACAGCACTTTGGGAGGTGGAGACGGGTGGATCACCTGAGGTCGGAAGATCAAGACCAGCCTAACCAACATGGAGAAACCCCATCTCTACTAAAAATACAAAATTAGCTGGGTGTGGTGGGGCATGACTGTAATCCCAGCTACTCGGGAGGCTGAGGCAGGAGAATTGCTTGAATCCACGAGGTGGAGGTTGCAGTGAGCTGAGACTGTGCCATTGCACTCTAGCCTGGGCAACAAGAGCAAAACTCGGTTTCCAAAAAAACAAAAAACCTTTTATTTCAGAAAACTTTTCTCATACTTAGAACATCAAACACAAACACACCAAATTATAAGATTTAATGCATCCAAATTAACAGATTTGTTAGAGTAATAAGCAGTGTTTAAAATATACTAGGAAAAGTAGTACCTTTTAAGTACTTATTAAGAATGTACTGCAACCCATAAAATACTGTTTCCTCGTATTTCACCTTCCTTAATTTGGAGTTTTCTGTCTTCTTTTCACGGCATTCAAAGTAGGAATAAACTTTGCTTGTGTTGGGTGGATACTGTTTATAGTGAGTAACCTATGTAAAGAAAAACACTTCTGTTAGAAAACACCGATGAGCAGACTATAAATCACAACAGAAAAGGATTGAAGTTACTCCAAAACCAGAGAAACTATACTTCTTGTTTGCTATTAACCAGTTTCTTTCCCTGGCTATATCAAACAAAAAATAAGTATCTTACTAAGATATTTTCATAGTTCAGTATCTTAAAACCACAGGAGAGCATTAAATCTTACATACAAGCACATTAAACCTACTACAAGGCCTCTAGGTTGGAAAAGTATTTCATTTGGTTTTGGGGAATAGTCCCTTCATTCAGGCGAAGAGAGAGAGAAGCAGCTGCCTAATGGGCAAAAGAATGAACTGAAAGACAGCAGAATTTGGTACTATTAATATCTCAATGCAATATGTTCCAAAAGTCAATGACTTATCATGACTACCTTACTTGTATATAGTGACACTATGAAAACCTGGATGACAGCAACAGCAGCGGCAGCAAAGGAAAAAAAATCCTGTTTTGTAATCTCTTTTTCTCAAATCACCCACCTAATTGGAAAATAAATTCTTATACAATGAAACATAAAATCCTTGTGAGTTTAAAATATGAAGAGGTCTTCCTTAAGCACAAAATTCTTTTCCATGAACTTGGGTAAGAGCCACTACGTAAAAAATTTATCTGCTTTTGTTTTAAGAAAAAGCAAAAAGTGAGTGTTCATTATACTTTGAATTTATTTCCATGTTTTAACCATATTAAAACATTTTACCAATAAAAAATAAAGTGGAAGAATAATGTGTATTTTCCCAATTTCAAGACTAAGAATAATAGTGCCTTAAGGTATAGGGTGAATCATGGCAATGGTGGAATAAATCTTTGCAGACCATTTTTCATGAGTGATCACTGTGAACATAAACCATTTTTCCTGTTTAGCTTTGATCTCAAGTTTAGGAAAGTCAATGCTGTCTTTGGGTACACAGTCTCAATCTCAGTAAAACTTGGCTCTATCCTCAAGAATCTTCATAGCTTAGTACAAGAATCCTAAGACGAATATATTCCCATTGATGTTTCTGAATGAATGTGCTGTTTCCTTGCCAATGGTAGCATACTTGCAATTCTACAAAAATAGCCCCTAATGCAGCACACAGACAACCTTGGAGGTAAATCTTTATAGTAACAGGTGATCTGAGAGTTTAAGTCAAGCAGGAGACCAGGAGCTTTCTGTTTTCCTCAGGTATAATAGATAGCAATATACTAAAAGGTACAGGGAAGTCTCATCAAAACCTAGAAGTATATGTCAGGGCTTATTAAGGTTAGAATCCAGGGGCTGATCCCACTTTAATAAAATTTAAGAAGTAGCTAAGCAAGATAGCTAATACAGAATCTACAGCAATGAAATTTATGTCAATTCACTAAAATGCAAAAACAAATATATTTACGAATGAGTCTGTAGTAATAAATATGACCACTACTTCAACTACTTATGAAACTGAAGAAAAAGACACCTCTACCTAAAAACACACCCAAGATGTATCTAAAAATTAAAATATCCAGTTTACAATGTAAATAACTCCAACTTCTTTAGTGGGACTAAGTAGTGAGGTAGAAGAAAAGCACACATGATGAAGTAAAACTTGAAAAAAGGTGTGGATCTTATAGCACAAGTTTCTAAGTCTGATTCATAGTTTTATTTCTCAATAGTTTGACCCTTACTGTTCAGATACTTAATGGTGCATTCTATATCAGATTTAAAATTACTAGAAGGCAAGTTATTTTCTTTTTCTGAGAAAATGAAGAGTCAAATCTAAATGGAAATGTCTCTAAGCTATTTAGCTCCATAACTCCGTCTAAAAGTATACTAAAAATTTTCCTTTATACAAATACAGCTCCAATTCTGGACAATAATTAAATATTTACAATTTTAAAGCTTCCGCTATGTTCTCTAATTACAGTACTTTAAAACCTACCTTTACTTAGAATGCCTTTTCTGAAAACAAATATTTAAAATACAAAACTGTCTAAACTGCTTCATTAGAAACAAAGTATGAACTCTAAAAATCTTTGGAGAACCTTAAGAGTATTGTTTTAGAATATAGCCAACGAATCTAAGTTATCTAGGCAAACTTGCAGATAATTAGCCAAGAAACACCATTTATTAACCATCTACTAACACTTAACAAGTTTACAAAAGAATACAGAGCATGTTTAGGTCTACTTATAGAGGCATATGTACATGTTGTTTAATGGGAAAATGTTTTTAAAGCAGAGCTTTTTAAGAAAATATTTCTAACAATATACTCAAAAGGATTTATAATGATTCTAGTTTTGCTAGTTTACTGTCCTCTTCATTTCACTTTCTCCTAAACAGGCCATTTTGAATCTTCACCAGAACATGGAATAATATAGCATAAATTCAAATCAACTGTTATTTTATAAATACTTCATTCACAAATACATATTCTGTACCTACTTCAGACACCGAGGATGAGAAAGAAAACAGACTGACATGGTCTCTATTTTCACAGGACTAATAAGTGCTGAAGAAGGAAGAAAAAAAATACATAAACCAAGTAATTTCAGATCAAGATAGATGCTATGAAAATGTAAGAGAATGATGGGCTAGAGGGGACCAAGAAGACTTCTTTGAGAAGGTGACATATGAGCAAGACCTAAATGACAAGGGGACAGGAAATGCTTTGGCATAAGGGACAGAACAGAAGGCAGGCCAGTGTGGTAGGTACTCAAAAGTATGGTGGCAGGGTGGGGACAGTAAGTACACAATAAGGTCAGAGGTAGGCAGAAATGAGATCATATAAGGCTTACAGGCTACCCCAAGGAGCCTGGATTTTATGCCAAGTGCAATGGAAAGCCATTATGCTTTAAGCTGGGGTGAATATGACATGATTCACCTTTTAAAAGGATCAGCCTGGTGGTGGGGTGGATAAGAATGGATTATAGGGTGACTAAAGAGTGCAGGAGTTAGGGGCTATTAGGTTAGATAGGAGAATTCGCCCAGTGTTTTTGGAGGTAAAGGGGAACTAGGCTGGTAAATTGGATGTGGAACATAATGAGGGGGAAGAATTAATACATCCTACATTTTTGGTTTGAGCAACTGCATTAATAATAGTGCCATTTATGGAGATGGGGAAGGCTGTCAAATGGTAGGGAAATGAAGTGCTGAATTTTAAATGTTAAGTAATACCAACAAAAAGTTTCATAGTATTCTAAAGTAAACACAAAAAGAAAGCTCTTAAATCATGTTAACTTTTTAGCACTGACTTGACTTCTATTACTAAAGAAAATGGTTCTGCAATAAATACAAAATTATTCAGCAGATGTAAACAAAACAAAATACCTAATAAGATCCTAGCAAACCTTACCAGTGAAAATGCTTCCTAAACTGGCATGGCCCTCCTGCTGCTAAAAGACCACCTGAACATCAATACATATGTGGTAAAGAACTGGCCGGACACGGTGGCTCATGCCTGTAATCCCAGCACTTTGGGAGGCCAAGACAGGTGGATCATGAGGTCGGGAGATTGAGACCATACTGGCTAACATGGTGAAACCCTGTCTCTACTAAAAATACAAAAAACTAGCCAGGTGTGGTGGCACGTGCTTTTAGTCCCAGCTACTCAGGAGGCTGAGGCAGGAGAATCGCTTGAACTCGGGAGGTGGAGGTTGTAGTCAGCTGAGATTGCACCACTGCACTCCAGCCTGGGCAACAGAGTGAGACTCCATCTCAAAAAAAAAGAAAAAAAGAACAGGCACACACAGAAAAATGTAGTTATTTTAACATAACTCTCTAGTTGTGTGATTAATTTACTTCATGAAAGGATAAACTTCTAAAAATTATTACATACTAAATAACAATAACTGGTATTATTTTAATGTCTAAAACAAAAAGGGTCTAGCCCTAAGTCAAATAATAGACAGCTTTTTCCATTAAGGAGTGCTGGCCAACCAAGTGTATCAAAAAATTCTATTCCCAAGGCTAAATATCCTTGTTCCAAGTATGACAGTTTAAAAAAAAAGGTATGAGATATGACACATATATTTTAGTTGAACAGAATCCTTTTGGGGGAAGAAAGCCTAGTTTTCTCTAGATGCTTCTCTAGATGTTCCACAGGGCTGATTTGATGTCTTAGAGTTGATTTGAAGATCTTTCCTCCCACGATGGGATCACATGATCAAATGCAAGTACTACTACCTTACTTTTTCAGTTATACTTTTAACTGCTAAAAAATCACAAGCCAACATTTAAAAAATGAGCTGTATATGTAAGATCACATGGGATAACATACCCAAGGTCACAGGGCAAGTTATGTTAGCTATATAATATCTAAGGGCAATCAGAAGAGGATACACTCTGCCCAACACTGGCTAAGACTTACTGCTGCTTCAAAGCCAATGTGCTACAAACAGCAAAAACCGCAACCCAGTCTTCTTTTCAGTATTATTTAAGATTTCTTAAGCCCTGGAAATCTGTTGCCCCCAAAAATAATTCACTGCTATTTGGCTTTGAAGCAATACTCACTCATAAATATGACTTAAGGATTTTGGGTTATATTATTTGGGGAAGGAGAGAAATTGTAAAACCACCTATAATCATATTGCCTCTTCCCTTAAAACCTCTTGCATTGAGTTTCTAATGACTTGTATCTCTTTTGCCACACCTTTAAACCAGATTTCATTACCTCACAATGAGAACACCGCTTAATTATTAATGACCTAAATTAATCTCCCTATGAAGTATATTCATTTATATATATTTTATTTATGTTGCTCAAGTTTTTCCTATAATTTATAACATAAAACAATGGAAAAATTAAATAAATGGACAATGTCACATATATCTTTATGAAAGCATAGTCTCTGGAGTACAAGCTGCAACAGTACCCCACTCATGAGGCTCAGGTTGCCTCGGGAGCCACTGTGACAATACCGAAGCATCCGTTCAGAAGCAGTGAAGGACAAGCGACAAAAATTTGTTATTCGGCCGTTGGAGGAAGCAAAATTTTCTTTTTTTGAATAAAAGGTGCCTTGAATTCCTAATCACCAAATATAAATTGCACATCTCTTTGAAATTTCTATGAAATCAACTTCCCTCCATCCTGGATTTCAAAATACTACTTATCTTTGTCTTCTTTTATAATACCCAATAGGTGACCAATATTTATTAAATGAGTGGTTAAAACTATGCTGAATTCTAGATAACCAGCTTACAGATGACCCTTTGAGAAGCAACCTACACAGGACAGCACATTTCCTAACTAATGGGTAATGCGGTTTAAACTGTGTCCCTTCTTAATTCTAACAAGAACCAGGATGAAAACAGAGGAACCACATTTGTCTGTGTCCTTAATTCCTTCCTATATACAATAAAGTATGAGGTTACAGAAGTGAATGTATATACTTCAAATGCTCCTTTGGTCCAAATTGTTCTGGACTCTCTTGACAGGATACAAGACAAAACAAAATTCCCATTGTCATGTGCTTGGCTACCATACCATCTACTCGCAAAATAACTTTTGTAGTGCTTAGGCAATCAATTATTCTTCCTTCAGTTTTAGATGAAATCAACAATATTTTGCTCTCTTCATCAACACATTTAAAACTACTAGAGTTCCCAATTTTGGCCAATAGTTTGTAAGCATTGATAAGGATATGTAACATTCTCATGTAATTTCTAAGTAAGTTTCATTACTCCTAACCTCAAGATTATCATTTTTGTTCTTTTGGCTAGATAAAAAGACATAAATGTAAAACAGGTTATAAGGACCCCTAAAAACATAAGGGAAATGAAACTTAAGACTTAAATGTGACTGTGGAATACACAATCTATTTCAGCATACTGCGGTAAGCCACTGGTATAAAACGTTATCAACTTGATTGAATCCCCTAGAGGTGACTTTTGGGGAAAAAAATGAAAAATCTAAGATGAAAATATTCTGAAGTTTCATATTATAAAGGAGATAAAACATACCAGCCTAACTTGAAAGTTTACTTCAAAAGTAAACTTTACTAAATAGGTGCAAATTCTAATAGTGCAATTAAGTATGGCTCACTAGATGAGAAACCTTTAAGGTAATTCACTATTCTAACTAAAAGCACCCCAGAAAACTGATGTTAAAGTAATTTTACATTCCTTATGTATAATGGTTAGAGGAACTGCAAACGAAAGGAAGTTGCACTCCTCTTTGTTTTTAAAATTTAGACCAATCAACCTCCCTTTACATTTGGCTAACATGTAAAAAAAAAATCTGACATTTTAGATTTAGTTAAGAAAAAAATTCTACAAAACTACGAATGAGGCTATTCTAAAATCACTATTTAAAATTTTGAAAACACTATGATTGAACCAAGAGAACACAACAGGAGGTTTTAGGACCAAGTAAAGGACCATAGTTAGGGTATTATCACGTACACTTGACAATGTTATCAAGGATCATACTTGATAGTGTTCGGATTTTGCAATACTTTAAACTTGCATCTAAAAGACAACTTGTTGATGGATCTTGGCTCGATTTCAACAATCTAAATATATAAACACCATTTTAAGCTGATTGGAAAGAAACAGACAAAATTTAAGTAAAATGGAATTCTCTAAAATACTTTCTCGGAATATCAAAGGAGGGCTAAAAACAAAGGAAAAAAAGAATCAAAACAAAAACATGAGAGTACTATGTTTTACCACTGTATTCCAAAACCACTATGTTGCTCAACTAAAATTTACTTTACCTCTTCCCTTTACTACCGCGTGCTTCCTATCAACTGAATGTGGCAGCTACCCACGCAAAGTGTTCAAAGGGCATGTGAACGCAACGTTGTGACATTCCCTCTCCACAAGTTCTCTAGGGTTAAAACTACAGTTCCTTTAAATCCTCGTGTTTCACTTTCCTTTTCACAGAAATCCTAGTGACCCTAAAGCAGTTAAGAGAAGGTCGGTCTCTACACCCAGGGATAAGGAGCACGAGCAATCACTAGGTGCGAAGGAGTTTGAAACGGAACCCGGCAGAGTGGGATAGGGGAATCCAGTACGGCTACTGGGGCCAGGCAAGTGTCCGCCGCGCCGGAGCAGCAGACAGAGGACCGCAGCTGCTCCGGCGCCCGTGCCAGGACTTCTCCCACCTCGCCCCCTGGAAGACTTACCTGCCCAGCCAGGGGCGAGCGCGCCGGGCCGGCTCGGCGGGGAAAGCCCCGCTCACTCTCCACTGCGGGTCCCCGGGGCCGTTACCTAACTGGTCCCAGCTCCAGGCCAAGAGGCCGCGCTTCAGGGGAGGGCGTGCACTCGCCGGCGACGCCCAAGCCCCGAGCACCGGAGCCCGGGAGTCCGCTGGGGCCCGCCTCAGCCCCCCGCCGCGCCCCCGCCGCCGCGCGTCCCCAGGCCCCGCCTCCACCGCCCAGCCCTCCATCCTCCTCCAGCCACCTTCTGCCCACTGCGGCGCCTCCTCACCTGCCCCAGCCGCCGCCGCCGCCCGCGCCTCCCCCGGGCCTCCCCGCGCCGCGACCCTAGCCCCAGTCCCAGCCGCCCCCGCCCCCGAGCCGCGCGCTCGCCTCCAGCGCGCCCCGCTCCTCGTCACCTGCCCCCGCCCCGAGCTTTACCTTGTAGGAGTCTGTGGCCAGGAGGATGTTGAACTCGGCTTCTGCCGCAGCATTCATCTCGGGCCGGAGGGCAGGGGCCGCGCGCCGCGAACTCCCCGGCGCGGCTGCGAGGAAGGAGAAAAATGGGCTTCACCGCGCTCCGTTGCTTAAGTCACTGCTCGGTCGGAGGAGGAGGGGGAGAGGAGGGGGAAACGGAGAGAGGGGAGGGGTCAGTGGAGGGCGGGCCCAGGAGCCGTGACGCGGTGCGGGTGACGGCGGCAGCAGCTCGCGTGCTCGCAGTCTGGGATCTCTGGAGGCCTCGCCACCTCGGTTCCCCCGCCCTCACCCCATCACCCTCGCGGGGCCGAGAAAGGGCGGGGCGCGGCCGCGCGTGCGCAGTGCGCAGGGGGCGGGGCGGGGAGGAGGACGTGAGGCACGCGCTCTTCCTCCGAGACGCCAGCCCCGGGAAGCTGGAGGCAGCGGGGCCGCCTCGGCGCGTGACCTGGGCCCTCGCCCGAGTTCGAGTTCCCGGCCCGGGCGCGGGAGGGCGGGGCCTGGAGGGGGCGTTCTCAGCCTCGGCCCTCCCAGAGGAGCCGGTTCGCCCGCCCCTCCTGGGACCTGGCCGGTTTTCTGAGTCCTCCTGAAGTCACACCACCCGGCTGGAGGGCCAGGAGCCTCCTACTCCCCATCTCCCCGTCCACCACGCGCAGTTACTCACCTTTGTCTCCAGCCTGGATTAAGGATCCAGCCTTTCGCTTCCATCCCTCTTGTCCCTCCTGATCCTCCTGACCCTGTCTTTAAGATCCCAGGAGCTGCGGTGAGGAGTGAGGCTGAGGGGCCCCTTTCATCTGACGCAGCGACTCCGCTTTCCTCCGGCGGCTCTGTCTATGGCTGAGCTCTTTGATCCTTTGAGGGATGGTTTGACTTTCCCCGAGCAAAGAGCCTGTGTTGAATAGCGGGGATGGAATTCAGTCCTCACAGACAATGAGAGGACAAGACCTAATTGAACCGAGTATTGCCGGGAAGGAAAAGGCAACGGGCCAAGCCTTTGACAGGGTGCGAAACTGACTTTTACCATCGTTATAGTCTTTAAATCCTGGAAAACGAGTTGACAACCCCCAAATAAAGAAGTGTAATGACGTCGGATGACTTCACCCAAATACAGACCATTCCAAGAAAGACTTGCGCAGTTATCATGCATGGTTGCGTTTTTGCATAAAACGAAGATTCCCTTTGTCCGCATGTTTAATAGCTTAAAAGTAAAATGAGGTTTTTATCGGATACAAGTAGCCAGGAAAAAGTGATACAGTGAAAACGATTACAGGATCTTTGTAGACTTGTCTTTCAAGTTATTAGAAGTCTTATTCTATCTGGTGGCAGTGATGGTGATGGTGGTAGTGGAACTTGTGAATTGAGATTCATCTCGGAACGGGAGGCACGGCTGAGACTTCTAATAAAGACAACTTCAGTGTACACTGTGTCTTGAAGTCAGTACCTATTTTTGACAATCACGTCCATCTACACGTAGATACAATACAGGGCAAAGATCATGGAAGTGGAAGGTATCCCCAAGTACTCACCAATGTAGTAAATACTAATACACTTAGAATTATTTTCAGCAACGAGGTTTGAAACAAGAGGGCTTATTTATTTATTGGTTGATCTTCCCTGTGTTTTACTGGGGAAAATTATTTGTACAAGCATTTAAACAAATTATTATTATTTTGAAACAGAGCCTCGCTCTCTCGCTCAGGCTGGAGTGCAGTGGCGCGATCTCAACTCACTGCAAGCTCTGCCTCCCGGGTTCACACCATGCTCCTGCTTCAGCTTCTCGAGTAGCTAGGACTACAGGCGCCCGCCACCACGCCGGACCAATGTTTTGTATTTTTGGTAGAGATGGGATTTCACTGTGTTAGCCAGGATGGTCTTGATTTCCTGACCTCATGATCCTCCCGCCTTGGCCTCCCAAAGTGCTGGGATTACAGATTTGAGCCACCGCGCCCGGCCTCAACAAATTATTTTTTAATATTTGATTTTGGGAGGTCTTTTTATATTACTTGAAGGAGTACAATTCAAAGAAGGAAAAAGATCTTTTTTGTCCTCAATTTGGTGTTTCTTCCTTCATTTAAAATTTATATAACCTACTTTACTTATAGTACAAATTCTTATTTGTTTAGCTTCCTGGAATTCATGTATCTATAAATGACCACTGTTCTATGCTGCTTTATGGAGAAAAGAAAGTAGGGTTCTGATTATAATGTGGGCTTTGTTTATGGTAGTATTTTTTTCAAGATGCAAAATTTGATCTTGCAATCTTTGAGTTGAATTTGCAGTTTTAAAATAAAAAGGTCTTGGCCGGGCACGGTGGCTCACGCCTGTAATCCCAGCACTTTGGGAGGCTGAGGCGGGTGGCTCACGAGGTCAGGAGATTGAGACCATCCTGGCTAACACGGTGAAACCCAGTATCTACTAAAAATATAAAAAATTAGCTGGGCGTGGTGGCGGGCGCCTGTAGTCCCAGCTACTCGGGAGGCTGAGGCAGGAGAATGGTGTGAACTCGGGAGGTGCAGCTTTAAGTGAGCCAAGATTGCGCGACTGCATTCCAGCCTGGGGTGACAGAGTGAGACTCTGTCTCAAATAATAATAATAATAATAATAATAATAATAATAATAATAAAAAGGTCTTATATCTGTGCAAATAAAAAATATTATTGTATCGACATTGCTTGTTAAATTAAGGAGTGAAGCCTGCACACGTATTAGTAATACGATTCCTCACAGTAGTCTACAGAGGAAAAAAATGACAATGAAGTCATGTTACCAATAGGACAATCATCATTTGCCTGAGATAGAAATAGGCACATTTCTCTATGTAACTACATGCTTAAGTTGGACCAATTCAGAATTAATTGGGGTTTAGAACTATGAAATTATCACTGAAAACAGAGCCAAGATTTCATTTTGAAATGGCCTCCCCTGAAAGACAATTTAACAGCTAGCATTTAAGGTTAGATGTGGTGGCTCACGCCTATAATCCCAGCACTTTGGGAGGCTGAGACAGGCCGATTGCTTGAGCCCAGGATTTCGAGACCAGCCTGGGCAACATAGTGAAAACCCGTCTCCACAAAAAATACAAAAATTAGCTGGGCGTGGTGGCGTGTGCCTTTAGTCTCAGCTTCTCTGAAAGGAGGATGAGGTGGGAGGATTGCCCGAGCCCGGGGAGGTTGTAGCATGTAAAGGACCTGAGAAACTGTTTTTCATAGGTCACAACAACATGACAAATAATAACACGTAGACTCAAACGGGCCCCGTCGCTTGATTCAAAGCCCTGTTTATACCATTAGCAGTCAGGCACTGCCAATTGGGCATGCAGCTCCTTGTATCTCTCCCTCAGAGTGCTATGAAAGACCTAGGGCTTATATATTTGTTCAGGCAAAGTGAGTGTATCTGTGCCACTCCTGTTACCACACACCCTTGCAGACAGCCGCGGCTGCATCTTTATATTTCAGTTGCCTCAGATACTACAATCTGACCTGAATTGACCTCAGTAAAAAACATTGGCGAAGTAGGCATGGAACTCACCTGCCTGCAACCCTTAACAATGGTCTTATCCATCTCCCTTTATCATCTCCTCTAGACTCGCCAATTAGCAACAATTGTCACAAAGACAAATGTAAAAAGAGAGCTTTGAAAAATTAAACTTGAACTTTTTTTCTTATTCAAACTTCCAAGGCCCTTTGGGAACCTTCCAGAGTTTTAATTTCCTAGGAAAAGGCCTCATCCACAGAAAGACATGGTCTTCATAGATTCAATGATTTATCAGTGCTATATTCCATAATGACTCAGTCAGCTAAGCCTGTACAACCACACAAAGAGACGCACAGGAAACTATGGAGTCCTCGTCTAAAGGTACAAAAGTGATAGAGCAACTGTCATCCACACACGGTAAAAATGAGTGCACATGTATAGACTGTCCACAGACATTCCACTGCAAAATGTAATTATACCCTTTCTATGGTGTCTTTGTAGTCTGCACTCTCCTAACCAGCAATGCTGAGTCGATCATGTATCTGATGTGAAACTGTCTTCAAATCTCACACAGGACGTCTATCGGAATCTATGTTTGCTGCATGGCAAGTCTCGATTTTCCCATCTCTATTAGTTGTGTTTTTGTTTTCCGTTAAATTCAAGTATACATTTTTCTAATTCCAACTAAATTCAATGGGAAATAAAGATAAGCAAAAATAAAAGGTTTAAATTCACCTTTAAAAGTAAGGTAAATGTGCACATTATGATGCTACATGTGGGGATTCAGATGTCATCATTTTGCTAATTTTGCTAATGGCCACTTATTCAAAATTCGCTATCCCAAATCAGTGACTGAGAGAATAAGACCGTTTGAAGTATATAGACATGTCAAGAGCTTTGAAATCAGTGTTTTCCTAAATGAGGTCTGCTTATCACTGATGTACATGAAATACCTATCAGTGGTACTAAGATACATGTTTTTGTCTTTAATAATTATGTATTTATCTTAAATGAGTTTTGTTTTGTTTGCTTTTTGAGATGGAGTCTCACTCTATCACCCAGGCTGGAGTGCTGTGGCATGATCTCGGCTCACTGCAACCTCTACTTTCCAGGTTCAAGCAATTCTTGTGCCTCAGCCTCTTGAGTAGCTGGGACTACAGGCACGCACCACTATGCTTGGCTAACTTTTATACTTTTAGTAGAGAAGGGGTTTCACCATGTTGACCAGGCTGGTCTTGAACTCTTGACCTCAAGTGATCCGCTCACCTTGGCCTCCCAAAACGCTGGGATTACAGGCATGAGCCACTGCCTCTAGCCTCTAATGAGAATTTAAAAATGTAACTAGCACATAAAACCTGATTTTTTGTGGGAGGGGTATTATTACTTAGGATGAAGCTGAAAGATGTGGGCACTCAGACTGGTGAACTTTACTATTTCTTTTCCTTACCCTTCCCTAGCCTCTGTGCTGTTTTCACATCCTCCATATAAGACTGGTTTTCTTGAGGAAGCTGAACATGAAAGGCTATATACTGTCTGATTCCATTTTTCTGAAGTTCTGGAAAGGGCAAAGGTATAATGAAAGAGAGCAGATCAGTGGTTGTCTGAGACTGGGATTATGAGAAGCAGAACGACTGCAAAGAGGTCTGAGGAAATTTTTGGGGTGATGAGGATGATATATGTGGTTATACAACTGTACGCATTTGTCAAAATTCATTGAATTCTGAGCTTAAAATTGGTGAATAGCATACACATTAGATCTTAATAAAACGGAACTAAAAAAAGACTGATTTTCTTGTAATCATTTTAAATATTTCCCCCTCTTCTCCCATTTTGTTTCCTCTGTTTCCATTCTCATCTTCTGTTGTTACCATGTTGCTTTACATGATAGGGGATGAGCGCCATTTTTGCCCTCCTCCAAGGAAGGATAGTTCTTGAAGTTGCTGAATGTTTTCAGATGCCAAAAGGAGTCTGAAAAATCCTGCTATTGAGTAGGAAGCAGAAAAGGGAACAATCTCAATATGACTCAATTCAAGACGAATGTATGAACACCTAGTATACAGACAGTACCATACAAAGAAGCACTGGAGGACTTTAAAAAGAAACGTTATATTTTCATCAGCTCTTTTTTCCAAGCAAGTGTGAAATGACTGGGGTCTGGAGTAGGGAGGGGGAGACACAACAGTATAGGTAGTTAATTCATTATTCCCAGGAAACTCAGCATTTGAGTCAATCAATATAAAGCTGCACATGGACATAACCCATGACTACAGGCACAGTGTCTTAGGAACAATTAAGACCTCGATAATCATAAACCAGTCCCCACCCAGTTTCCACACCCTGGACTCTTCTAGATCAAGAACTGCCCCACCTATGAAACCTTAAACTGCAGCAGTGCATTTCTTGATCAGTTCATCCTGCCTTTCTAGGTCATTCACTCCCCTCCCAATACACCTCAACTTAGCTCCCAAGACTTTTGTCTCTTGCTCAGCATTTGCCCACATGACTTTCCTTCCTTTCTTATTGCCTAGCCAGACCCTATTCCTTCATATTGTCAACATCATCTCTGGCTCCTGTGTCTCCTAGCCCTCCGGCCCCCCAGATCCTTACCTTTTTTGCTCTTAGAGTATCCGGGAGACTAAGCACTGATAGGGAACATAGCCATGAGGTTGCCAACCACAGTGACACATGTAATGCTGACAGGCAATCCATTTATTTCCCCTATTCAGCTTTCCTTCTCTTTTTGTTTAGTGGTGATTTGAAATATTTACCCTTCTCCTCAAACTCCTTACCTTCAAACAACTTTCTCTCAGCAGATGATGTAGTCCCCTATGCCAGTAAGAAAAACCAAGGCCATCAGGTGGAAATTCTCTAAACTGTAATATCTACAAGACCAAAGGTCTGTCTTATCTAGAGGTCTATGAGAAAAGTGTAGCACCAGGCACAAAGTAGGAGCTTACTCAATATTTATTGAATGAATGAAGGAGCAACTTTTTCACCAGCAAAAGCAGGATGGCCCAGTAGTAGATTTTATTGTTTGCCCACAGTCAAAGCCCCTGTCTACTGGGTTGTTCTCCATATTCATAGGCCCTCTCTATGTCCCTGTTCTGGTGAACTCAGACATGAACGTGGGAGTTGCTCCGGCCATGAAATGTGTACCGAGATAGTGTTTCCCTTCCCAGCAGCAGCTTTAAGAGCTTGTGCATGGTTTGGCATTCTCTCTTTTCCTTCTGCCACCAAGACTGCAGTATTCCGGATAGGAGCCGATACTTTCACTTAAATCCTGAAATGTGGACAACATGGAATCAAGTCAGAGCCAACCACTTCTGGACGTGGGTATGAGGGAGAAAGAAATCTTTTCTGTTGTAAGCCACAGAGATTGTGGGATTGTTGCCACAGTATGACCTGGTTAACCTTGACAGGTACAGGGCTCCACACACACTGTATTCTTTCGTCTCCTGGCTTAGGAAGCAAAGTGTTCCTCCTTTTGCCACAGGTTAATCTCCCCAACCCCCAGCAGTCTCATTGGGTCACTTCCCTCAGTTGTCACTTCTCTCTTCTGAACTTTCAAGCACTCCCTTTCTGTTGACTTCTCCTTAGCACATAGACGTATTTGAATATCTCCCATCTTAACAAAACCAAATGAATAATCAAACTCTTCTTAGACACCACTTCCTTTTCCAGTTATCACAACTTCTATTTTTCCAAAAAAGAGGTTTCCACCTCCCATCTGTACTTTCTTTTCTTACCTATTTTCTTAGTCTATGTGGCTGTGGCACTGACACTTTGGCCATACAAGTGAGACAGCCAGGTGAGGGGGCGTCCCTGGAGAAACTCCGACCAGCCTGCCCACTGAGGTGGAGCCTTGGGAAGTTTACATCCTTTGCAGTGGGGAGACTCTGACCTTGCGAGAGTCCCGGTTTCCCACTTTTCTCCCTTTTCACCCAATAAAACCCTGTCTTACTCACCATTCAAATTGTCTGAGAGCCTGAATCTTCATGACTGTGAGACAAAGAATGCCATCTTTAGCTGAACTAAGGAAAAGTCTTGCAACGCAAGCTGACAGACCCAATGGTTATATTTTGCAGATATTGACTAGTAACACCAAGAAAAAAAATAGTTTGTTGTCTTTGCCTCTTCTAACCATTATTCCTCATTTTTTTCCTCTGAAACCAGGGTAAGAGAGCATTTTCTCCAAAGGAAAGCTGAACCTACTATTACTTCATGGTAGTACAGCATGGAGCTTGGTTGTAGGTTCCAGGAGAAATCACTGTTGCTTACCTCAAAATTTACACACACAATGTGGAGTCCTAGGCCTAGGCCATGCACCTCTTTCTTTCCAGATGGTTCATCTATAACATCTGTCAATCAGAGGGTAGGGGACATTGTGTATCCCATATTTGTCTGGGATGTTAATCATATTAGACTGTCCTGGGGCCACGTATCAGTCCCAAAATACTTTTCTCTATTATTCATAGAATGTTGGGGGCTCCTCATGCAAAGAAGGATGCCCGTGGCCTGATCTGAAATTCGGAATTTTGGAGTTAGACAAATGGACTGGATTCTCCACAGATATGTTACACTATAAGTTGCATGTAAGGAAATTGATCTGCTCTTCAAATTTATTTAAACTCAGTAAGAACGAACATGGCACTATCCTAAAAACTGACAGCATGTCTGTACATACTGTTTAATTAAAATAACCCAACGTAATTAAAGCCCCTGGCTCTTGCCAAGGGTTTTTAAATGTTCTCTTCTGCTCAACTGCACCTATGATGCTATAGACACATAATCATCATTCGAGATTTTCTTTTATTTCCCCAGGTCATAACAACTTTGTGGAACAATTTGTTTAACAAACATAATGGTTTAGGACTTAAAGTCCTCTCTTTCCCTTCCAAATTATCCCAGCCCCTCTGATACAGTCTGGATTTGTGTCTCTGCCCAAATTTCATGTTGAATTGTAATCCCCAGTGTCGGAGGAGGGGCCTGGTGGGAGGTGATTGGATTATGGGGGTGGATTTTTCCCCCTGCTGTTCTCATGATAGTGAGTGAATTCTCACAAGATCTGGTTGTTTAAAAGTGTGCAGCACCTCCTCTCTTCTCTCTCCCTCCTGCTCCAGCCACATAAGACCTGCCTACTTCCCTTTTGACTTCTGCCATGATGCTAAGTCTCCTGAGGCCTCCACAGCTGTATTTTCTGTGCAATCTGCAGAACCATGAGCCAATTACAGCTTTTATTTATAAATCATCGGTCTCAGGTAGTTCTTTATAGCAGTGTGAGAATGGACTAATATACCCTCCCTTCTCACTGTCTCTAAGACAGGGGTTCCCAATCTCTGAGCTGTGGATTGGTACTCGTCAGTGGCCTGTTAGGGACCCTGTGGCGGGCGTACCCCAGGAGGTGAGCAATAGGCAAACAAGCACTACTGCCTGAGCTCTGCCTCCTGTCAGATCAACTGCATTAGATTCACTTAGGAGCATGACCCCTATTGTGAACTGTGCATGCAGGGGGTCTAGGATGCATGCAGCATATGAGAATCTAATGCCTGATGATCTGAGGTGGAACAGTTTCATCCTGAAACCATCTAACCCTCCACCCCCACCCCATCCTGCCCACTGTGGAAAAATTGCCTTCCACAAAACCAGTCCCTCGTGCCAAAAAGGTGGGAGGCTGCTGCTCTGAGACTCATTTCAATGCATTGATTGCTTTTGGATCTGGGGGTCATTCTCATTGCTGTTTATTCTGATGCAGGGTGGCCTCTTCTAGCCTGACTGCCATCCTTCTGCAGCCACATTTCCTACAGCTGTGCTCATCTGGTAGTTTCATGCTTTGCAAATTGTAGTGCTGGGTAAGGCTCTTAGTCCATCAGTGATTGTTGCTCTTAAACACATTTCAAAAGTATCTGGTTTTAATGCTTTTCTCACCTCAGATACTTAGGACAACTTTCCAAGAATTTACCTAGAGGATATTTGAATGGTAGCAACCTGTTTTAATAAAAAGGTCCTTCCTCACTTTTCTGTTACGATACTTTTGGTTGTGAGTAACACAACAGCTCTTTAAAAGTAGTGGCTGAAGGAATAGGGATTTAATTTCCTCCACGACGGGAAGTCTTGAGGTAGGCTTTTCTAGGGTGGGGTTAGTAACTCAAAAATATCAGGATTCTTGGCTCTTTCCCATTTTTTTCCTTTTGTTATCCTCAATGTATTGAAGATTTGTCCGTGTGTGGTCACAAGATACCTACCATAGCTCTAAGCATCATGGCTCACACAAAAACACAGAAGCAAGAAGGGAAAGTGGTGTTTTGTTTCATGTACATCTCTCTCTCTTTTTATTAGGTGTGAAAAACTTTCCCAGAAGCCTCTAGCATATTTCCCTTGGGCCCTACTGGCCAGTATTGGATATACACCCATGCTGTATCTGCAAGGGCAGCTGAACAGGGAGAAAGCTGGCATATTTAGTCTCTATGATGGGAGGAAAGCTCTGCCAGCAAGGAAGAAGGGAGTTAGGAATGGCCATTGTGTGAGCAACATCAATGAATACCGCATCACTGCCAACTAGGATCCCAGGTGCCTTGGGTGTCTCCTGCCTCAGAGTGAATTCTATGTCTAAATAAAGGAACCTGCCCCTACACTTGGCCTCTCATGTCCCCTTTGTTAGGAAGCAATAATCTCACCTTTCCAGACAGTTCCACCATTCGCAAAGACCTCTTAATAATTTCTTCCCACAGCCTAAGGCAGTCTTAATGCAAATAGAACTCCTAGTGACTTTCCTGGTACTCCAGAATCAACCTGAGCAGGATATGTAGATTAATATCCTACTTCTTCATTCTTCTGTCCTCCCATCCCCCCACCCAATTTTTGCTAATTTAAAGCAACAGAAAGTCATGTTTACTCCTTACGCAGGCTCAGAAAAAATGTGTATGGGCTAGCAAAAATGTTTGTACTTTTTTCCAGGGTGATCATTAATATCTCTGAGGAGTAACAACAAGACGACTTACTCTCAAATACACTTATTGACCTAATCTCATTTCTTTATAACCTTACATCATGTGCTCATTATATCATTATACAGAATCTAAAACAGTATCAGCTCTCATGTTGTCAATAACTGTTGTTAGGTACAATCTAAATAAATCCTTTTTAACATATCCTGACTAGATTTTCAAAACTTAATGTTGGTGAAACCCTGTCTCTACTAAAAATACCAAAAAAATTAGCTGGGTGTGGTAGCGTGCACCTGTAGTCCCAGCTACTTGGGAGGCTGAGGCAGGAGAATCACTTGAACCTGGGAGGCAGAGGTTGCAGTGAGCCGAGATTGTGCCACTGCACTCCAGCCTGGCGACAGAGCGAGACTGTGTCTCAACAAACAAACAAACAAACAAAAAAACTTAATGTGAACTCTTTTTGTCATTACTACCATCTGAAAGCATTTATTAGGCATCTAATTCCATGTGGTACTATCCTGGCTCGTATATAAAACAAAGCAATGCAACAAATTTTGCCTAGGAGTTTAACATCAAATGTACACAGAGTAATTAATAGACTTAAAAATTCACAATTATCAACTGACAAAGAGGGAGGGCAAGCTCAGGCTGGTCTCAAAGTGGTGGCACATCTCGGAAAGGGCTTTATGCAATTTCATTAATATCTCTTGAGCACTTACATGCTCAAGACCCTGTTGGGCCTATAGAGATTGATGTGATAAAAATCTCTGCCTTCTAGGGGCAAATAATCTTATAGGGAAACATATATTGCCCAAGAATAAGTTTTCCTCCTTCTAAAGGACAGTTTCTATCCCCTCAGGTATACTTTAGCCTTGCTCTGCTGAAATCTTACCTTGAACCATTGCTCACTTTGTCACTTCTAGCAGCCTGTGATACACAGGCTGTATTTTCCTTTGAGGTCGTGATGCTATGTTTGCAAGGGCCTTTTGGCAGGGAAAGATGGGACAGGCTTTGCTTCTTTTAAGGCCATGTCCTTCCTTAGATCACATTCCCCCTCATAAATTATGGATTAAGATGCAGTTATACTTAGTTGGCTGTCACAAAACCCAAAAACACAGTGGCTTCAGTAACATTTAACTTACTTTGAGAATAAACAGTGCAAGAATGGCATAATGGTTCAGGAATCTATGCTCTGTCTTTTTCCTGTGCCATTCTGAACTCTAGGCCTTCATGCTGTGGTCTAAGTTGGCTGCTCCAAACTTTGCATAAATATGGCTGCTGTGTGCAGCATAGACTATAGCAGGTAAGGGAGAAAGCATGGAAATGAGTCAAGTCATCATTGTAGCCTATGTGAGAGAGGATGATGGCTTAGACTAAGATGATAGATGTGGAAAGAGAAAGAAATGGGCAGATCTAAGATATTTGGAAGTAGCACCAACAGGATTTGTTGAGACATAAGATGTGTGTGGGACCATGAGGGGAGATTCATGAGGGTTGTGCAGAGGGAAGAATGCAATCAATGATGACTTTTAGGTTCTGGCTTTAACTACTGGGTGATTCCATTAAATGAGTTGTGGGAAAGGAGAGATTTAGGGGATCAAATCAAGTGTTCAATGTAGGCATTTTAAGCTTGAGATTCCTATCAATTATGAGAATACCTGCTTGCTTACTGAATTTTTGACTATTATCTGGATTTCTCCTTCCTATGTCCTAATGCCTAAATGGGTGCTCAATCCCAAAGGCTTCCATAATTAGGAATAAATCTATGCCCCTATCCATTCTTCAGATTTGTTGCTGGAATTTCCTGGCTATATGTTTTCAGACCAGAGTTTGTAGCTCTCAATTTCCCCAGCTCCATTCTGCATGGTGCTGGGTTCCCATTTCCCTCTCTCTTCCTGACCCTGTGTTTCTGCAGTCATAGGATGCCTTGGGACCAAGTCAACACAAGTCAAGCTTTTGGGAAGAGACTAATGATTTTTTCAAATGAAAGAAGATCTTGGAAATTTTTGTCTTGTATAATTTTCTTTCTTTTTTTTTTTTTTTTGGTGTTGTCCATTCATTGGGTATAGGCAAATTAAATAAATACATTTTTAGAAAATGGCCAAACAGCAAATAAATGTTAATAAGTTGGTATTTATTATTGATAATTTCCTATTTTGATAATAAATGTCTATTGCAAATGAAGGCAGAAGCAAAAGGGAAGCTACTGTGTTCTTTATATAAAAAAATATATTAAGGGCATCTTCATGGCCTTAGAGCATGCAGATATAGTTCTATCGGGTTGCTCAAAGCTCATCAAGACTGAGAAATGCTAACTAAACTGGCAAGCAACTGATTGGTTTTTTTGAGGGAAAATTTAAGAAATTGTAATGTAGACCAGGTGCGGTGGCTCACGCCAGTAATCCCAGCACTTTGGGAGGCTGAGGCGAGTGGATCACGAGGTCAGGAGACCGAGACCATCCTGGCCAACATGGTGAAACCCTGTCTCTACGAAAATACAAAAAATTAGCCACGCATGGTGGTGCATGCCTGTAATCCAGCTACTCGGGAGGCTGAGGCAGGGGAATCACTTGAACCCAGGAGGTGGAGATTGCAGTGAGACGAGATCGCACCATTGCACTCCAGCTGGGTGACAAGAGTGAAACTCCATCTCCAAAAAAAAAAAAAAAAAAAAAAAAGAAAGAAATTGTAATGTAAAATAAACCTGACTTGACAATGAGATCCTGTTATCTGTACTGAAGGTATCCTCTGAAAACCAGTTTACATATCAATAATCTGCTTGATAGGTGCAGAATAAGATGTAATATAGAGTGTTAAATGTCCTCAAAAGATATGTTCATTAACCCTTGTAAGCCTGGGATGATTTTGTATACTGAGACTTTGCTGAAGTTGCTTATCACCTTAAGGAGATTTTGGGCTGAGACAATGGGGTTTTCTAAATATACAATCATGTCATCTGCAAAGAGGGACAATTTGACTTCCTCTCTTCCTATTTGAATACCCTTTATTTCATTCTCTTGCCTAATTGCCCTGGCCAGAACTTCTAATACTATGTTGAATAGGAGTGGTGAGAGAGGGCATCCTTGCCTTGTGCTGGTTTTCAAAGGGAATGCTTCCAGTTTTTGTCCATTCAGTATGATATTGGCTGTGGGTTTGTCCTAAATAGCTCTAATTATTTTGAGATACATTCCATCGATACCCAGTTTATTGAGAGTTTTTAGCATGAAGGGCTGTTGAATTTTGTCGAATGCCTTTTCTGCATCTATTGAGATAATCATATGGTTTTTGTCATTGGTGTTGTTTATGTGATGGATTACATTTATTGATTTGTGTATGTTGAACCAGCCTTGCATCCCAGCGATGAAGCAAACTTGATTGTGGTGGATAAGCTTTTTGACGTGCTGCTGGATTCGGTTTGCCAGTATTTTATTGAAGATTTTCACATCTATGTTCGTCAGGGATATTGGCCTGAAATTTTCTTTTTTTGTGTGTGTCTCCGCCACGTTTTGGTATCAGGATGATGCTGGCCTCATAAAATGAGTTAGGGAGGATTCCCTCTTTTTCTATTGATTGGAATAGTGTCAGAAGGAATGGTACCAGCTCCTCTTTGTACCTCTGGTAGAATTCAGCTGTGATCCCATCTGGTCCTGGGCTTTGGTTGGTTGGTAGGGTATTAATTACTGCCTCAATTTCAGAACTTGTTGTTCACCTATTCAGGGATTTGAATTCTTCCTGGTTTAGACTTGGGAGGGTATATGTGTCCAGGAATTTATCCATTTCTTCTAGACTTTGTAATTTATTTGTGTAGAGGTGTTTATAGTATTCTCTGATGGTAGTTTGTATTTCTGTGGGATCAGTGGTGATATCCCCTTTATCATTTTTTACTGTGCCTATTTGATTCTTCTCTCTTTTCTTATTAGTCTGGGTAGCAGTCTATCTATTTTGCTAATCTTTTCAAAAAACCAAGTCCTGGATTCATTGATGTTTTGAAGGGTTTTTCATATCTCTGTCTCCCTCAGTTCTGCTCTGATCTTAGTTATTTCTTGTCTTCCTCTAGGTTTTTAATTTGTTTGCTCTTGCTTCCTTAGTTCTTTTAATTGTGATGTTAGGGTGTCGATTTTAGATCTTTCCCCCTTTCTCCTGTGGGCATTTAGTGCCATACATTTCCTTCAAAATACTGCTTTAGCTGTCTCAGAGATTCTGGTACATTGTGTCTTTATTCTCATTGGTTTCAAAGAACTTATTTATTTCTGCCTTGATTTTGTTATTTCCCCAGTAGTCATTCAGGAGCAGGTTGTTCGGTTTGCATGTAGTAGTGATGTTTTGAGGGAGTTTCTTAATCCTGAGTTCTGATTTGGTTGCACTGTGGCCTGAGAGACTGTTTGTTATGATTTCTGTTCTTTTGTATTTGTTGAGGAGTGTTTTACTTCTAATTATGAGGTCAATTTTAGAATAAATGCAATGTGGTGTTGAGAAGAATATATATTATGTTGATTTGGGGTGGAGAGTTCTGTAGATGTCTATTAGGTCCACTTGGTCCAGAGCTGAGTTCAAATCGTAGATATTTTTGTTAATTTTCTGTCTCATTGATCTGTCTAATATTGACAGTGGGATATTAATGTCTCCCACTATTATTGTCAGGGAGCCTAAGTCTCTTTGTAGGTCTTTAAGAACTTGCATTACTGGCTGGGCGTGGTGGCTCACACCTGTAATCCCAGCACATTGGGAGGCCGAGGCGGGAGGATCACCTGAGGTTGGGAGTTCGAGACCAGCCTGACCAACATGGAGAAACCCCATCTCTAGTAAAAATACAAAATTAGCCAGGTGTAGTGGCACGTATGCCTGTAATCGCAGCTACACGGGAGGCTGAGGCAGGAGAATCCCTTGAACTTGGGAGGGGGAGGTTGCGGTCAGAAATCAAGCCATTGCACTCCAGCCTGGGCAACAAGAGCAAAACTCTGTCTCAAAAAAAAGAACTTGCATTATGAATCTGGGTGTTCCTGTATTGGGTGCATATATATTTAGGATAATTAGCTCTTCTTGTTGCATTGATCCCTTTACCATTACGTAATGTCCTTCTTTGTGTTTTTTGATCTTTGTTGGTTTAAAGTCTGTTTTATCAGAGACTAGGATTGCAGCCCCTGTTTTTTTTTTTTTTTTTTATTTGCTTTCCATTTGCTTTTGGTAAATATTCCTCCATCTCTTTGTTTTGAGCCTATGTATGTCTTTGCATGTGAGATGGGTCTCATGAATACAGCACACTCATGGGTCTTGACTCTTTATCCAATTTGCCAGTCTTTGTCTTTTAATTGGGGCATTTAGCCCATTTATATTTAAGGTTTTTTTTTTTTTTTTTTTTTTTTTTTTTTTTTTTTTTTTTTTTTTTTGAGGCGGAGTCTCGCTCTGTTGCCCAGGCTGGAGTGCAGTGGCCGGATCTCAGCTCACTGCAAGCTCCGCCTCCCAGGTTTACGCCATTCTCCTGCCTCAGCCTCCCTAGTAGCTGGGACTACAGGCACCCGCCACCTCGCCCGGCTAGATTTTTGTATTTTTTAGTAGAGACGGGGTTTCACCGTGTTAGCCAGGATGGTCTCGATCTCCTGACCTCGTGATCCACCCGTCTCGACCTCCCAAAGTGCTGGGATTACAGGCTTGAGCCACCGCGCCCAGCCTATATTTAAGGTTAATATTATTATGTGTGAATTCGATCCTGTCATTATGTGTTAGTTGGTTATTTTGCCCATTAATTGACGCAATTTCTTCATAGTATTGATGGTCTTTACAATTTGGTATGTTTTTGCAGTGGCTGGTACTGGTTTTTTCTTTCCATATTTAGTACTTCCTTCAGGCACTCTTGTAAGGCTGGCCTGGTAGTGCCAAAATGTCTCAGCATTTGCTTGTCACAAAAGGATTTTATGTCTCCTTCACTTACGAAGCTTAGTTTGGCTGGATATGAAATTCTGGGTTGAAAATTATTTTCTTTAAGCAAGTTGAATATTGGCCCCCACTCTCTTCTGGCTTGTGTGGTTTCTGCAGAGAGATTCACTGTTAGTCTGAGGGGCTTCCTTTGGTGAGTAACCCAGCCTTTCTTTCTGGCTGCGCTTAACATTTTTTCCTTTATTTCGACCTTGGTGAATCTGACAATTATGTGTCTTGGGGTTGCTCTTCTTGAGGAGTATCTTTGTGGTGTTCTCTGTATTTCCTGAATTTGAATGTTGGCCTGTCTTGCTAGGTTGGGGAAGTTCTCCTGGATAATACCCGGAACAGTGTTTTCCAACTTGGTTCCATTCTCCCTGTCACTTTCAGGCCACAAATCAAATGTAGGTTTGCTCTTTTCACATAGTCCCATATTTCTTGGAGGATTTGTTCATTCCTTTTCATTTTTTCTCTAATCTTGTCTTCATGTTTTATTTCATTAAGTTGATCTTCAATCTCTGATATCCTTTCTTCCACTTGATCGATTCAGCTATTGATACTTGTGCATACTTCATGAAGTTCTCATGCTGTGTTTTTCAGCTCCATCAGGTTATTTATGTTCTTCTCTAAACTGGTTATTCTAGTTAGCAATTCCTCTAACCTTTTTTCAAGGTTCTTAGCTTCCTTGCATTGGGCTAGAACATGCTCCTTTAGCTTGGAGGAATTTGTTATTAATCACCTTATGAAGCCTACTTCTGTCAATTTGTCAAACTCATTCTCTGTCCAGTTTTGTTCTCTTGCTGGCAAGGAGTTGTGATCCTTTGGAGGGGAAGAGGAGTTCTAGTTTTTGGAATTTTCAGCCTTTTTGCACTGATTTTTCCTCATCTTTGTGGATTCATCTACCTTTGGTCTTTGAGGTTGGTGACCTTCATATGGGGTGTCTGTGTGGTCATCCTTTTTGTTGATGTTGATGCTATTCCTTTCTGTTTGGTAGTTTTCCTTCTAATGTCAGGCCTCTTTGCTGCAGGTCTGCTGGAGTTTGCTGGTGGTCCACTCCAGACACTGTTTACCTGGGTATCACCAGCGGAGGATGCAGAGCAGCAAAGATTGCTGCCTGTTCCTTCCTCTTGAAGCTTCGTCCCAGAGGGGCACCTGACAGATGCCAGGCAGAGCTCTCCTTTATGAGGCATTTGTCAATCCCTGCTGGGAGGTGTCCCCTAGTCAGGAGGCACAGGGGTCAGGGACCCACTTGAGGAGGCAGTCTGTCCCTTGGCAGAGCTTGAGCACTGTGCTGGGAGATCCGCTGCTCTCTTCAGAGCTGGCAGGCAGGAAAGTTTAAGTCTGCTGAAGCTGCACCCACAGCTGCCCCTTCCCCCAGGTGATCTGTCCCAGGGAGATGGGAGTTTTATCTATAAGTCCCTGTCTGGGGCTGCTACCTTTCTTTCAGAGATGCCCTGCCCAGAGAGGTGGAATCTAGAGAGGAAGTCTGGCTACAGTGGCTTTGCCAAGGTGTGGTGGGCTCTGCCCAGTTCGAACTTCCCAGCGGCTTTGTTTATACTGTGAGGGGAAAACCACCTACTATAGCCTCCCCTAACCAAGCTCAAGCGTCCCAGATTGACTTCAGACTGCTGTACTGGCAGTGAGAATTTCAAGCCAGTGGATCTTAGCTTGCTGGGCTCCATAGGGGTGGGATCCGCTGAGCTAGACCACTTGGCTCCCTGGCTTCAGCACCCTTTCCAGGGGAGTGAACAGTTCTGTCTCACTGGTATTCCAGGTGCCACTGGGGTATGAAAAAAAACAAAAACAAAAACAAAAAACTCCTGCAGCTAGCTAGGTGTCTGCCCAAATAGCTGTCGAGTTTTGTGCTTGAAACCCAATGCCCTGGTGGCATAGGCACTGGAGGGAATCTCCCAGTCTGCAGGTTGCGAAGACCCTGGGAAAAGCATAATATTTGGGCTGGAGTGCACTGTTCCTCATGGCACAGTTCCTCACAGCTTCCCTTGGCTAGGGGAGGGAGTTCCCCAACCCCTTGCACTTCCTGGGTATGGTGATGCCCCATCCTGCTTTGGCTCGCCCTCCATGGGCTGCATCCACTGTCTAACCAGTCCCAATGAGATGAGCCAGGTACCTCAGTTGGAAATGCAGGAATCACCCACCTTCTGCGCTGATCTCGTCGGGAGCTGCAGACCGGAGCTGTTCCTATTCCGTCATCTTGCCTGCAACCCTGCCAATTTGTTTTTGTATTAATCACATTTTCAATTTTATGCTTTTGCTGTCATATTGTCAGATTAAGTGTTTTTACTGTTCTACTTTTTTGATAGATTTTTCTTTCATTATTATAAAATATTCCTTTTTTATGTAATGATTTTTCATCTTGAATTTTATTGCATGCAAAATTAACATCATGGTATTTTATTTTTATTGGCATTTACTTTAGCTATTTTCTTTCCAAAACTTTATTTCAATTGTTCTGGGACATTTTGTTTTAGATACGTTTCTAATAAAAAGCATATGACTGGATTAAAAAAAATACAGAGTTTTTTTCCTGTCAATAGAAGAACTTAATTCATTCATATTATTGGGGCACATCCTGACATTTTCTGTTATGCTCCCCAGTTAATATTCCCCCTTGTTAATTTTTTTTCTTTCGTCTGGAGATCAAGAGACAATCCTAAAAGTTGCCAGAGGAAAGAGGGTAAGTTACTTACTGAAGAATAAGAAGCAGAATGCTAATAGACTTTGCATCAGCAATGCGAAATACTGGAGGACAGCAAGCAGTATCTCTAGTTCTGAAGGAAAATTAATTTTAAACTAGAATTTTTAGTCAGTCACAATTGAATTCAAATATGAGAGGTGGAAATGACATTTTTGAACATGCCAATACTGTCTACTGCTTAGTATAGAGTCGAGGAAGCCATGCTAAAAGGGCAGAAGTCTCATCTGAGGTCCCGTTCTTTTTACTGCAGTCTTTCATATTCTTGCCCAAGCATTTCCTTGCATTTATGGATCTTGAGCTTAGAGCAGGGGTCAGCCACTACGGCCTTTGGCCAAACCCACTCTGCCGCCTATTTTTGTAAAGGTTTTTGTAAAGGATGTTTGGTTGAAACACATCAATGTTTGTTCATGTATGCATCCATGCAGACTTCTCCTGCCCTGGAAGAGTTAATTGCTACAGAGACTGCCTGACTCACAGGGCTGGGTCTAGGTGAGGAAAGAGAGGTGCCCAGGGTGCAATATGGAGGCACTCCTTTTTAAGGCTGGCCCTGCACTTGTGTGACCCCGAGCATGAACACTGCCTTAAATTGTACTCACCAGCTTCCTCATGCCTAGTCCCTACTCTGCCCAAAATACCTCCAATGTGATCCTTAACAGAAATTGTTCCCCAGCACCTGGTTTAAAGTATTACCACAATTGTTTGCATTCCTGGGATAGTTTTCTCTTGTACAAAGTATGGACCATGGTTTCCTACCTTCAGCTTTCTCTCTGTTTTTTATCACACATGCTTTTTATTTTGTGATCCATTATTTTTTAAATACATTTTTTTTCTATGTGTTTTGGGTAGGAGGGTGGTAGATCTATTTTACAAAGAGATCTAATGACAATTTAGTCTAAAAGATAGCATTTTAATATAAACTGCTATTCTTTTCTTGTTCCATTCAACGACCACCAACCGCCCCCCCAACCGCCCCACAACTTTTCTTGTAGAATCTGTTATTGGAAGTTTTACCTTTTCAGAGCAAATCTGACAGTGCTGCAGAGGACATGGCATGGAGTTATATATTCTTTCCCAACCACCCTCTTGTCGAGTTCCTAAAAGGTTCATAAATATGTCACTAGAAATTGTATTCATATTGATTTTTTTCCTTCTTTGAGTCCTTTTGTATTTATTGCCTGAGGCATAAAATTAAGATCATTCTTACCCTTGTATTGGCTGCCTGCCTTGCACAGTAAAACATCATTACTGACTTGTTTATGTATTCAGCATCTACTTTGTGCTAAGTACAAGTGCTGTGCAAGGGGCTAGGGCTACAATGGTGGTGAGAAAACTGACCCTGTTCCTGCTCTCATTGAGCTTACAATCTAGTGTGCGAGGCAGAGATTGATTAAGTATTAATTATAAGTTGTCATGAGTGGTATGAAAGAATGATACAAGAGGTGCAATAATGTCTAAAAGGTGGTCCCAACCTAGTCTGAGACTGCTTCCCTGAGAAAGTGATCTGGGAGCTAAAATCTACAAGAAGAGTAGAAATCAACTAGATACACTTAAGGGGAAGAAAAAAAGAGTATTTGGGGAGAATGAGAACTTTATGCAAGAGTCCTGAGGCAGGACAGAAATGACTGAAAGATAAAGTGACCAGAAGAAAGATAAAGTGACCAGAGGGCTGACAGTCACTTCCATGAGGAAAGAGTATGAACAGAAAAAGGCTAGAAAAGTGGTCAGTGGCCACATCATATACATGATGTAAATTTTGGTCCTATTTTTAGAGCAATTGAAATTCACCTAAAGCTTTTAAGCTGGGAAATGGCTGATCATATTTAAATAATAATTAAAAGTCAGTATTGTAAATGTCAGAGGAGAAAAGAGAGTGAGTGTGGGTAAAATTATGTGAGGAGTTATGGCAGGAAATGGGAAATGGTCCAGACTTAATGGCTTCCTTTCACTTGATGATCTGTGAATCAATGTCATCTGCTGAGAGCGAGGAGGGAACAGATGTGGGAGAATGGAGAATTGAAGTCAGTTTTGTGGAGCATGGGAAAGGAAGTTGACTAGAGCCATGTGTTGAATTTTGGGCAGCCTAGATAAAGTTGGTTATCATACATTTGTAGCAACATTAATGTTGCTACAAATGTATGATAACCAACTTTAGGTCAGGACCATCTTTTAGACATGATTGCACCTCTTGTATTGTTCTTTCACACCACTCACCATGGCAACGTGATTTCCTCTAGCAGACCTCTTCTGGCTGAATGTAAGCTTTTTGGATAGGAAAAGCTGGCTGACTGGTCAGGGAGCCCCTTTAATTTAATACGTGCCTCAAAGCACCTAGCACAATGCTAGGCCTAGAGTAGCTACTAGTAAATATTCGTTAACTAGTTCTTCCCAAATGCTTTTGAAAAATACCTGGTCAGCTCTACCCACCATTTCTTCTCCATTCCTCCTTGGAGAGCCACTTGGCCTCCCATATTCTCAGCATCCTGTCCATGCTCAGAAAAGTTAGGTGTTCTGGAAACTTGTTCAGTAGATGCATGTTGATGACTGTTTTTTTGTTTATTGTTTTTGGCTCAGTGAATGAAAATGAAATGGAGCAGGACCATTTAGGTCATTTGCTCCTGCTATGATTATTCTAACATTAGGTACAAGGCAATTTTCTTTTTAAAATACGTTTGTGGCATGTGCTTTTTCAAGGACTCTTTGCCAATGTCGTTTTATATCTCCCCTAGCTCTTTTTGTGGGATTCAATGTTTTGACTAAAGTCTTGATCACAGCTAATTGGGGAAGATGAGGTACAGGCAGTTCTCCCTTTTCATCATTGCTGCTGCCTTATTTGGCACTACCAGTACTTCTCTGTTACCCTGAAGGCAGTGGTTTCTGCATAGACTGAAATGGTGAAAAACAACAGCATGTGAGCAACTGAAATAATACTCATGCTGTCAAGAATTTATCCTACTTCCAGGTAACTGAAAACATGGCTTTCAGAATACATTACATCTAAAGATGAGCTAACCTGTAACTGAAGATTGGTATCCCATCTTTTATCAGCCAGCAAGAACTACAAGGACCCTTTGAACATTAACCAGGTAAGACATTTTACAATTAAGTAGAAAAATGTACCATTTCAAAGAAAAGGTCACTGTTGTATCTTTTTTTGCATGTTGCTTAATAATATTATTCTGCTAAGCAAAGGTGAAAAATCTAAGACAATGTGAGAAAAAAGACTGAGCTAACCTAGTAACCAAGTAGTTATGATGCTTATAATTTTTTTTTTTTTTTTAAAACAAAGGAAATCTCAGAATGACATTTGTACCTCAGGCCTAGAAAGCAATACATCCAAATTAAAAGTCAGTGTTCTTCAAGAAGAAGAAAAATGGAATGAATTTCATGTAATATCTAGCATGAGTAAGAGGCTTGACTCCATTTATAACAGGGTCTCACTCTGTAGCTCAGGCTGGAGTGCAGTGGCACAATCATGGCTCACTGCATTCTTGACCTCCTGGGCTCAAGCGATCCTCTGACCTCAGACTCCTGAGTAGCTGGGACCACAGGTGTATGGACCTCCTTGGCTCAAGTGATTCTCCCACCTTGACCTCCCAAAGTGCTAGAATTATAGGTGTGAGGCACCATGCCCAGTGGAAGATATTCTCAAAACAAACAAACAAACAACCTAAATGCAATCAGAACTACCAGAAAAACAAAGACCTACACAAAAATGTCAGGATCCAAATATGCAAATTTAAAATGTATAATGACTTTCAATAATTGAGAGAGAAGAAGAAAGAAGAATCCATTTGACCTCAACTCTAAAACGTTCTTCTTTGAGTGGCACAGGGGTTGTGATGTTGGCACTAGACAAAAGAAAGGTCAAACTTGGCCGTGACTGTGCTTCTTCTCTACAGAAGGTCACTGCTCCTGAGGAGCAGCTCATCCCTTCCACCACAGCTTACCCTGGAAATTCTGGCAACTCCTTCTTCTATAGTTACTTCTGGCCTAGAGATTGCCAACCATGGCTGAATCACTATACCTTGCTGGTTTCCCTTAACCCTGCTCACACTTTTGTAAAACATCCTTCATGAAACTCTCTTCAATCACCTCTCTTGAGAGTGTCTGTCAGTAGGCTGATACTATGAGGAAGAAAGTGAGATAATGCTTTAAATTCCACCCAGTGATGATTGCAGGCCATGAGGTCATGGGAGATGAGAAACATGCAGCAGGCCCCATGTCCTTAGACCTCTCATAGTGTGCTCATCTTGTTGTGGCACATATGATTCCAAAGTGTGTGTTTATAGGTGCAAATGATTCCTAAACACAAACATACTATTATTACCTTAGACTTAAGTGAATAAACAGAAAGCAGTTCTCATAGTCAGATGTATTAGTCCATTTTAACACTGCTATAAAGAACTACCTGAGACTGGATACTTTAAAAAGAAAAGAGGTTTAATCGACTTACAGTTCTGTGTGGCTGGGAAGGCCTCAGGAAACTTACAGTTATGGTACAAGGGGAAGGGGAAGCAAGGCATGTTTTACATGGTGGCAGGAGAGGGACAGCGAAGGGAAGTGCCACACTTTTAAACCATCAGTTCTTGTGAGTACTCACTCACTATCACAAAACAGCATGGAGAAAACTGCCCCCACGATCTAATCACCTCCTATCAAGTCCCTCCTGGATTACAATTCAAGATGAGATTTAGGTCAGGACACAGAGCCAAACCTTATAATCACAATTAAAGCATTTAATACTGTAATACAAGTTACTAGAAAGCACCTTTTCTACATCTTGGCAGACAGAGATGGCTAAAGCCATCCCTGTTCATCCCCATCCTGGAGCCCTTCTGCAGGCTACGCACAGGCTCCCCACCACATGCAATGGGCCTGCATTTCTCTGTGCAGGAGGAAAAATTGGTTATGTTGGACTTACTGAGAAACTATTCAGTCTTGAACTTCATAGGCTGATAAAATAAAATGTTGAACCACAGCCCAACCTTCCAAATCAATCTTCACGTGTTGGGTTATGAGAAGGTACTTGTTAGATGTTTCTATGTGATACCAACACATGTCAGCAAAAGCCCAATCCAGACACCAGGCTCACTAACTGATGATTGAATTTTCCATTTTTTGTGAAAACACCTGTGTTTGTTCATTTTGCATTGCTATAAAGGAACACTTAAGGTTGGGTAGTTGATAAAGAAAAGGCATTTATTTGGTTTATGGTTCTGTAAGCTATATGAGCATGGCTCTAGCATCTGCTTGGCTTCTGGGAAGATCTCAGGGAAGCTTTTACTCATGGTGGAAGGCAAAGGGAGGGCAGGCTTGGCACATAGTGAGAGAGGGAGCAAGGGCAATGCCAGGGTTTTAGACAATCAGATCTCACGGTAACTAATAAGAGTGAGAACACACTCATTACCATGTGGTGGCACCAATCCATTAATGAGGGATCCACTCTCATGACCCAAACACCTCCAACTCGGCCCTACCTCCAACACTGGGGATCATATTTCAACATGAGATTTGGAGAGGACAAATATCCAAAACCACATCAACACCTCTCTTGGTGCTAAAGACCACCCTTGCCTCTTCCCCTCTCAGATCCCGCTTCCACGTTGGTATCCCTTCCCTCACTTGGTCAGCATCAAGGCCTTTCTATGTCTGCCTCACCCCTAGCCCAGGGGTAGCCACACAGCACACATCAGTTTCTTCTGATGCTGCTTTCAAGTGCACATTTAAATTAGTGGCTCAGTTGTGAAGCTGGCAACACAGATTTCCAGGCTCCTCATTCTGTGTCATTTTCCCCTTTCTTTCTGGCTTCTCCCCCATATCAAGCTTCCAAGGTCTTTTTGTCTGGAAACATACCAATTCCACCCAAAAGATGTTTTTTTCCCATTATTTATATTTGATCTGAAGGTCCATTCTAGTAATGATAAGTCCTCACATTAAATGCATACAATTTGCCTGTGGAACTTTGATGTGGTTATGGTGCTATCATATGCTCTCCATTCTTAGCCCAGTGTGGGTATGCCCAGACTCCACAACTGGTTGCTGATAGAGCACCATTCTCTTTCTCAATTTAAAGCAATTAAAGAACCCATTTCTACCCAGCACCACTCTGATGTTGCAGCCCAGTCTATGATCTTTAATCCTATTTTACCAGTAGGTGAAACCACAATAATAGCTAGCATTTTCTCGGTGCTTTACATTTGTTAATTTATATATTACTTATACAAGTTATATGTAAGTTATACTTGGTAGTTATACAAGAGAGACTCTATTATCCTAATTTTACAGGTGACAAAATTGAGGTACAGAAAGGCGACATACTTGTTTAAAGTCAGTAAGAGGTGGTGGGTTTCAAACTCACTCAATCTGGCTTCAGAGTCCATATACTGGCACTCCATAAATGCCACATATCCTCTGGGCCAAGTCTAAATATCGCCCTCTCCATTCTTTTTCTGCCTTATAAGATGGGACAAATCTCCACCCTCTGCACCCTCATTAGCCTGTACATGCCTCTATAGTAGTCCTCATCTCGTTGTGCAGGGTTATTTTACAAGAATGCTTTCTAGTTAGATGTGCCTTGAAGGTGAGACCATACTTCCTTTTGGTATCTCAGTACAGTGCATGGCAGGCTATATAAATTCTATAAATGTTGGCTGAGTAAATCAAACTTTTCCTGGTTCCTTCCGCATCCTTCAAAACCCCTATTCAATATCCCTTTCTAATAGGTTGCTGTATGATTCGTACATTTTTTTCTTCAAATCAATGCATCAGTATCAATGGCTGATTAGAGTTCAAGTTTTAATGAGGAACTTTAATGCCTTAATAGGATATAATAGCTAAGGGTGGGAAGTTTAGGCACTGTGATACAATGGCAGGGGAGAGATTTGTCAGCAGCTGATATGAGCCTGAGACCAAAATCTTACCATGTAAGTGGCTACTTATTCTGTCCATTCTTAGGGCATAACTTGGATAGAATAAGCGGAAGTTAGTGAATTCATTTCTTTTTTGTAAAATGAGGATTTGAACCAAATGTTGTCAGTGTCCCTCTTCAGCTCAAAATTCTTTATTTGTAGGAAATTATAGAAGTAAATAAATATATTTTGAGAAGCTGATAAAAATAGGTGGAATTAATGCAGGAGTTTCTAGAAAATTGTATAAAATGTTAGTGGTAAAAGTGTCATCTGAAACTACTTGGAAAGAAATGTATTTACAGAGTTAGGTATGTGCAAAATTAAATATTTACAAGACTATGTGTAAGCATTAAAGTAAAAACATGGTTCTGAATATGGTAAGGATGAAGAACTTGATTTCATAATAAACACTGAATTACTATACTTCCTTCTTGGGAACACCAGCCAAGGGTTAGAAATTTTAAGAATGAAGCCATTTTTAAAATTATTGCTAGAAAGTTTTCATTTTACAAAAATTACCTAATTTGCTGTTCATACCAAGATAGAGTTTGTGTTTATATAAACAACATAAATTTAAATTAGATTTTTAAAAAAATTCTTAATTGGTAGTGTGAGGTCCCTTCTGTGCATATTCTAAGTGGTTTACATTGAAATATTCTTGAAAAAGCCCAAATAGATGAATAGTTCCCACAGTCTTGCAGTGCTATGCAATTCAAGTTTTAAGAAGATTTGAAAAAAGATGGGGTGGGAGAAGGAAACAGACATTCATTAAGTATGCCGACCAATCGTGTTCCAAGCATTGTGCTGAGTACTTTACATATGCTGTTCCATTTAACATGCATGATCACTTTGCCTGGTGTTTATACCATCCCCACTTAAAAAATTAGAGACAAAGTCTGTTCCTTCTTCCTAACGCTACTGTTTATTTCCTTTCTTTTCTTTTGAACACAGGCATTTTATGTTTTTAGGACAAGTTATTCTAAATAATAAAAAGAGCAACAACTGCTATTTATTGGGCACTTTCTATGTACTAGGCACTGTGACAAACATTTTACAAAAATTACCTAATTTACTCTTTATGCCAATCCTTTGAGGTGGGGATTACTTCACAAGAACAGAGAGATTAGATACCTTGTGCTGAATTGCATGTCTAGCAAGCAGTGGAGTGGGGTTTGAAGCTGGAACCACTGACTTCAGTTGCTCTACACTAGCATCTCCATGGTTTCCATGTGGGCCACTCAATACTGTGATGAGCTGGTTCACAGGAACGTCAATAAGAAAGAAAACTAATGACATAAATAATAAAGTATGTCATGAAAACCACTTAATGTTGGTTAATTACATTATATAACATCTGTGGAGTTGGAAAAGAAAAATTACAGGTTTTACAAATAGTGCCTAATAAAAAAATTGAAAACACAGTAAGCATGATTTTATCAGAGTTGAAAGTATACAAAGTGCACACAAAAATTCTGCAGTACCTTTGGTCCACGTTGTATTTTCTTCCTGTTTAGTCACTTCCTTTAGGGATATATTGACAAAGTCCCTTACAATCCCCCATTTAAAAATGGTTTATCCAGTAGATTCTTGAAATTCTGAATAGGATCTTTAGAGATTAATTAATTGGATGCTTGGTATATTCGATTCTTATTCTCTCTGTGAAGCACAGCTCTAATGTTTATAAACCTAACTTTGTTCAACCCCCAATAAAGACAGGTTGGCCTAGTATACAAGGACATAGGATGTCTTATGTTGAAAGTGTCCTTTATTATGTACATTTTATGCTGTTCTTTTCTTTCAATTTCTCTTTCTCCAGCTTTTCTTATACAGTTCCTTAAACTTACTTCTCCATTCTTCTGACTTTTCTCAAATCTTTATTCACTTCCTCAAAAATAAAATTGGAGTCATTCTCCAAGGGTTCTTTCCTGGTCCTGTGTCTGTAATTGCATCTTAGAGTCAGTAGTCTCTTACGTAAGTTCCCATATCCTGACTCTAACGTCCCTGAACAAGCTCTTAACTTTCTCCTTTCTCTCTCTCTCCTTTTCTTACTTTTTGTTTTTGTTATCAGTTGTCTTTGTTAGAAGTTTGTCTTTTTAAAAAACATTTTTATTCCACTCTCCTTGTCCTTTAATTGCTTCTGCCCATTTGGTTGGCAAGACGGAGTAGCCCATTTCTGTGTCTCATTTTCTGTATGCTTCAAGTTAAAGAAAATGTTAATTTTAAACCTGATTCCCTTTTTGTCAATCTCCTCTTCTCCCAAGAATGGAGGCTTGGCTCCTATTGGCCTATGGTACCTTTGTTTCTTCCTGGGTGATTATAGAATAGTGGGCATCAGATTGACCTGGAGAATTTTCCCTTATGTCTGATCTTCCCATTTCTTTTACATCTACTCTGATATCCTGGGAATAGGGTGGTATAGGGGGTGAACAGCAGACACAAGGTTTTTTTTTGAAAAGCTCAATGTGGTTTTCCTGCTGAGACCTTCTCCCTTCTAGCCTACTACTGATTGGGATCTTCTACTCCAGAAGCTCCTACTTCCTGGGTCAGAAATAGATACATGTGTTAAAGGAAGGATTCTGCCAGTTGATAAATGAACCATCAGTTTAGTAAGAAGTGAGCAGAGTGCTTCAGGGTGCAAGATGTGAGTGGTGCGTGAAAGGGATCATATGCCTCTTTTCCATTTGCTACCAGGAAATTCATGTAGGGTGGAGCCAAGATTGATTATAAGTTGGTGCAAATGTAATTGTTGTTTTTGTTATCCAAACAAATGGCAAAAATTGCAATTACTTTTGCACTAACTGAATACAATCAATAGTAATTCTGCATACTACATTTCTGCATACTTACTTAAATTTCAAGTGAAACACACACACACACACAAATGTTGTTCTGAGTTCACATAGCCTTTGGTTTGCATACAGAGTCTGCCCTAAATTCTCCAAGAATTGGAAGTCCACTGCATCCAAAGAAATATAGTGAAACAAATAATCTTCAGGTAATGCCTAGAGATTGTCTACCAGTTTCTCGAGAGCCTTGGATAAAAGTAAAAAAGAGACATTTTCCATTTCCAGTGAAATTGAAGGACTCAACACCAGTATCTGATGATGTATCAACTGTATCCTCCAGAAGAACAGGAAGAACTTGATTTTTTATTTGATGAAAAGATGCAACAAATAGAAGAAAAAGAAACACATGTACTGGATTGGTCTGATAATGATTCAGATTATAAAATTGATGAGCTGAATTTAAACAAGATGTTGATTTGAACTCAGGTTATCACTTTACTTGAGAAAACATCCTGGATAAGATCAAACAGGCAACCATACATTTCAGGCAAAAATGGCCTATGTCATTATGAATAAGACTTGTGGAAGGAAGAGGATGAAAACAAACACCCAGCCATAAAGAAATTGACAAGCTGATCTAAAATTCACACGCAAATCCAAGGGACCCAGAATAGCCAAAATAATCTTGAAAAAATGAATAAAGTTGAAAGACTCGTACCTCCTGATTTTAAAACTTACTATAAAGTTAAAGTTATCAAGATAGTGTGGTACTGACATAAAAACAGACACATAGGTCAGTGGAATAGAATTAAGAGTCCAGAACAAAGCATGTGGTCAAATGGTTTTTGACAAGGATGCTAAGGCTATTTAACAGGACAGAAGACTGTAGTCTTTTCAACAAATGGTGCTGGGACAACTGGATAGCCACAAACAAAAGAATGAAATTGGACTCTTACCACACACAATATACAAAAATTAATTCAAAGTGGATCAAACACCTAACTCAAAGAGCCTAAAACTACAAAACTTTTAGAAGAAAACATAGGCATAAGTCTTTTTGAACTTGGTTAAAACATTTGTTTCTTTTATGACACCAAAAGCACAAATGACGAAAGAAAAAAATAGATTGGATTTCATAAAAATTTAAAATTTTTGGCCAGGTGTGGTGGCTCATGCCTGTAATTCCAACACTTTGGGAGGCCGAGGCAGGGGGATCACTTGAGCCCAGGAGTTCAATACAAGCCTGGGCGATATGGAGAAACATCATCTCTACAAAAAGTTTAAAAATTAGCTGGGTGTAGTGGTATGTACCTGTAGTCCCAGCTACTCAGGAGGCTGAGGTGGGAGGATCAGTTGAGCCCAGGTAGTCAAGGCTGCAGTGAGCTATTATCGTGCCACTGCACTCCAGCCTGGGTGACAGAGAGAGACCCTGTCTCAAAGAAAATACAAATTAAAAACTTTTGTACTTCAAAAGACACCATCAAGAAAATGAAAAGGCAACCCAAGAATGGGAGAAAATATTTGCAAGTCGTGTCTGATAAAGGAATTGAATGCATAAACAACTTTCACAACTCAATAATAAAAAGAGAACTCAATTTAACGATGGGCAAATAATCTGAATAGATATTTCTCAAAAGAAGATTTACAAGTGGCCAATAGCACATGAAAAGATGTGTGGCATCGTTAGCCACCAGGGGAGTACAAACAGAAACCACAATGAGATACTGCACTACCTAGCACTGGCTGGCATAGGTATAATCAAAATGACAGATACTAACAAGTTTTGGCAAGGATGTAAAGAAATTGAAACCCTCATAACCTGGTGGTGGGAATGTAAAATGGAAAACAGTCTGGCAGTTCCTCAAAAGGCTAAACAGTTATCCAGCACCTCTTATCCTAGGTATATACCCAAGAGAAATGAAAATATGTGTCTAAACAAAAACTTGTACATGAATATTCATAGCAGCATTGTGAAAGTGGAAAGAACGCCAATGTACTCCAACCAATGAATGAATAATGAAAATGTGGTATATCCATGTAATGGAATATTATTTGGCAATAAAAACAAATGAAGTACTGATACATGCTACAACATGAAAACCATATGCTAAGTGAAAGAAGTCAGTCACAAAGGACCACTTATTGTATGATTCCATTTATATGAAATGCCCAGAATAAGGCAAGCCATAGAGACAGAGCTGGTGGCAGGGAGCAGGCAGAGGGGAAATGGGGAGTCAATGCTGAGGTTTCTTTTTTGTAGTGATGAAAATGTTCAAAATTATGTTGATGGTTGTACAGCCCTGCTTATACACTAAAAACCCCATGGAATTGAATACTTTAAATGGGTAAATTATATCATATGTGAATTGTATCTTAATAAAGCTGCCACAAAAATTTTAAAAATCACTGTTAAGTTTTTATAGAATAAGTCCCATAAAAGTATTCTGAAGACATTTTTCTGTGTGGAATATTAAGCCAATACTAGTGACAGCAGGCTGATGCCAAAATACTGGTATATATTAAACTAGAATGCTGGAGAAAGCTTAAGGAAAAAGGTAAATTAAACAGAGTAGAATTGAAAACTACCTCTTCTCTCTGGTTTCACATAAAGTTTCTATTCTCAGCATGCTGTATGAATTATAAGAAATCAGAAGTAAAGAGTAGAAATGCTATTCCATATGGTTTGGGGTAAGGAAAATAAACATTTGCATTAGACAAACATGTGTTCAAATCCTAACTCAGTTTATTGTGGGGCAACAAATGACAAAGTTACTTACCTAATGGTAGGGCAATTGTTGAGGAAAACAAACTCTTTCTCATACATAGTCTGGGGATATCTGGGTATTTTGTTTGTATGTTTTTTGTCTGGCTAGTATTGTTTTATCCTTCTTTTGGTACCAGTATCTAGAAATATCCCTGGGAGAAATATCTTTCTCCTACTGTCAGTTCCTGTACTTTGGTGAACTTGAATTCATTCCTGCTTTTCTGTGTTGGTGCCTGTAGCCTGGATGATCAGCACATTCCATGGTTCAGAGATGGGGCCAAATCAAATGTAGCTGGTAGGATTAATCTTATGGCCTTTGTTTGATTGTGAAAGTGGAGTTCCCTCTGCTGCTGTGGCTGAGTTGAATCTGACAGGGTAAATGTCTGGAGCTGCTTGGAATGCCTGCCCACCACATGAAGCCTGAGCATGTAGCCAGTGCTGTCGTGAGAGGGCAGAAACATGCAAAGGGCCTGGGTCCTGGGGACATCATTATGGCCCTTGTTAAAGGCACACGAGCAAGAGCCCTGGACTTTCAGTTATGTAAGCCGAGACTTTTGCTTTCAAGCTTAAATAAGTATTAGAAATTACCTGTACCCAAATGAATCCTGAAGGTAACATTACTTGCTGTTTCAGTTACTATGGCTTGTAACAAATGAACCCAAAACTTCATGGTTTAACACAAGAACACATCTATTTTGCTCACAAATCAGCCATCTGGGTGGGGATTGGAGTGGCTTATTTCTGCTCTATTCAGCATTAGTTATGCATGGAAGCTGGGGCTGGACTCATCTGGAGGCTTACTCCCTCACATCTGGTGCCTGGGCTGGGACAGCTCAAACAGCTGGGACTGGAGAAGTTGGGGCTCCTTGGGTCTCTCTACATAGTCTCCGCATGTGCTCTCTCCAGCATGGCAGCTTCAGAGTGGCTGGATTTCCTACATGTCAGCTGAGGGCCCCCAAGGCATGTGTCCCAAGGGAGGAGAGCAGGGGAGAAGCTCTATCATCTTTTTTGTCTTGCCCTCAGAAGTCATGGAGAATCACATACAACATAGTCCCAGGCCCACCAGATACAAGAGGAGCAAACATAGACCCCACCTTTTGATGGAAGAGTGTCAACATCATACTATAGGAATTTGTGGATTGGGATATATTGGCATAGCCATTTTTTGAAAATATAATTGGCCACACACTATGAGGTATTTGTAAAAATTAAATAAAAAATTTGTCACGATACTATCCTGAAAAATATGATATAGAGCTGGAGACCCAAATGGGCTGAGAGACTCTAAGGAGACTGTGTGAACTGGAAAAAAATTATCTGGCCAAGCCAGGGAAATGCTAGTCAGGAGAGATCAAAGAGGGAGTTGAGTGGGGAAAAGGATTACCCACGTTTTATCACATCTAGCTTTAAAAGCAAAAACTACAGAGGCTTGATAAAGGAAATGTACAAATAAAATTTGTTTATAAATCTGTTGTTGTTTCTACATATGCTAGCATTTCTGATTAAAGTTGTTTATTTTTGCAGTCATGCTTGCATAATAGGAGAGGATAAATGAACATGGTGCCAGCCTCTTCTCTTGGTTCAAAATTTCCTGTGACTGAAGTTTTACTCTGCTAATCCTGTGACTAAAGCAGAATGCCAACATTAATATTCTTAAAATGTATCTTCAATATTTTTTGAGAAATCAATATAAGGATTTTGGAAGCTAATGCCATAAAATTACAAGTAAAGTTACAAAGTGACAGCAAATGTTGGATACTTATATAAAATATGAATCAGAATATTGCTTGAGGGTTAAGATAGAATGATAAAATGAGTAAAGCCAAGACTAACATAAAATTTACTAATGAGGCCATTGCAATTAAATCGAGTTATAGTAATAAAAAACCCTTTAGATTCAAGGGCTAAAACAATGCAAAGGAACTAGCTCTCCAACTTTGTAAAGTAATTCTGCCCCCTCTAAACTTCGATTTCCTCACGGACAAAATGAAGGTGTCTGATTAGAGCAGGGGTTTCCATTCTTTTGACTTGCCTTGACCCAAGACAAAGAAGAAACTAATTCTTTTCTTCGAATATGATTGGAAAAAGAATTGCCAATTCATTTTTTCCAATAGGATTGGAAAAAGAAGAATTGCCTTGGGCCACATATAAAATACACTAACACTAACAATAGCCAAAGAGCTAAACACACACACACACACACACACACACACACACACACACACACACACACACACAACTACGCCTTGCTTCCAAGATGGCCAAATAGAAACAGCTTCATTCTACAGCTCCCAGTGTGAGCGACGCAGAAGATGAGTGATTTCTGCATTTCCAACTGAGGTCCCGGGTTCATCTCACTGGGGCTTGTTGGACAGTGGGTGCAGCCCACGGAGCATGAGCTGAAGCAGGGTGGGGCACTGCCTCACCTGGGAAGCACAAGGGGTCAGGGAAGTCCCTTTCCTAGCCAAGGGAAGACATGACAGATGGTACCTAGAAAATTGGGACACTCCCATCCTAACACTGTGCTTTTCCAATGGCCTTAGCAAATGGCACACCAGGAGATTATATCCTGCACCTGGCTCAGAGGATCCCATGCCCACGGAGCCTTGCTCACTGCTAGCACAGCAGTCTGACAGCGAACTACAAGGCGGCAGCGAGGCTGGGGGAGGGGTGTTCACCATTGCTGAGGCTTGAGTAGGTAAACAAAGTGGCTGGCAAGCTTGAACCGGGTGGAGCCCACTGAAGCTCAAGGAGGCCTGCCTGCCTCTGTAAACTTCACCTCTGAGGGCAGGGCATAGGTGAACAAAAGGCAACAGAAACTTCTGCAAACTTAAATGTCCCTGTCTGACAGCTTTGAAGAGAGTAGTGGTTCTCCCAGCACAGAGTCTGAGATCTGAGAATAGACAGACTGCCTCCTTAAGTGGGTCCCTGACCCCCGAGTAACCTAACTGGGAGACACCTCCCAGTAGGGGCTGACTGACACCTCATACAGCTGGGTGCCCCTCTGAGACAAAGCTTCCAGAGAAAGGATCAGACAGCAACATTTGCTGTTCTGCAGCCTCTGCTGATGATACCCAGGCAAACAGGGTCTGGAGTGGATCTCCAGCAAACTCCAACAGATGTGCAGCTGAGGGTCCTGACTGTTAGAAGGAAAACTAACAAACAGAAAGGACATCCACACCAAAACTTCACCTGTACGTCACCATCATCAAAGACCAAAGGTAGACAAAACCACAAAGATGGGGAGAAAACAGAGCAGAAAAGCTGAAAAGTCTAAAAATCAGAGCACCTCTTCTCCTCCAAAGGAACGCAGCTTCTTGCCAGCAATGGAACAAAGCTGGACACAGAATGACTTTGATGAGTTGACAGAAGAAGGCTTCAGATGATTGGTAATAACAAGCTTCTCTGAGCTAAAGGAGGATGTTTGAACCCATCACAAAGAATCTAAAAACCTTGAAAAAAGATTAGATAAATGACTAACTAGAATGAACAGTGTAGAGACCTTAAATGACCGGATGGAGCTGAAAACCATGGCATGAGAATTATGTGATACATGCACAAGCTTCAGTAGCCAATTTGATCAAGTGAAGAAAGAGTATCAGTGACTGAAGATCAAATGAATGAAATGAAGTGAGAAGAGAAGTTTAGAAAAAAGGCTAACAAGAAACGAACAAAGCCTCCAGGAAATATGGGACTATGTGAAAAGACCAAATCTATGTCAGATTGGTGTACTTGAAAGTGATGGGGAGAATGGAACCAAGTTGGAAAACACTCTTCAGGATATTATCCAGAAGAACTTCCCCAACATGGCAAGGCAAGCCAACATTCAAATTCAGGAAATACAGAGAACGCCACAAAGATACTCCTCGAGAAGAGCAACTCCAAGACATATAATTGTCAGATTCACCAAAGTTGAAATGAAGGAAAAAAATGTTAAGGGCAGCCAGAGAGAAAGGTTAGGTTACCCACAGAGGGAACCCCATCAGACTAACAGCGGATCTCTCAGCAGAAATCACACAAGCCAGAAGAGAGTGGGGGCCAATATTCAACATTCTTAAAACAAAGAATTTTCAACCCAGAATTTCACATCCAGCCAAACTAAGCTTCAGTGAAGGAGAAATAAAATCCTTTACAGACAAGCAAATGCTAAGAGATTTTGTCATCACTAGGCCAGCCTCACAAGAGCTCCTGAAGGAAGCACTAAACATGGAAAGGAACAACCGGTACCAACCACTGCAAAAACATGCCAAATTGTAAAGACCATCAATGCTAGTGAGAGTGAGCCAGCATGAGTTCCGGGTGGGCATGGGCACGGTGGTCCACACACTCAGAGCGGCCAGCCGGTGCCGCCAGCCCTGGGCAGTGAGGGACTTAACAACTAGGCCAGCAGCTGTGGAGGGTGCACTGGGTCCCCCAGCACTGCTGGCCCGCCCATGCCACATTCGAATTCTTGCTGTGCCTCAGCAACCTCCCCATGGGGCAGAGCTCGGGACTTGCAGCCTGCCATGCCCAAGCACCCCCAACCAGTGGCCTCCCGTGCAGCCTGAGCTTCCCTGAGGGGGGCCGCCCCCTGCTCTGCGGCACCCGGTCCCATTGGCCTAGCTCAGGGTTTGTGGATGCACCAATCAGCACTCTGTATCTAGCTAATCTGGTGGGGACTTGGAGAATTTTTATGTCTAGCTGTAGAATTGTAAATGCACCAATCAGCACTCCGTGTCTAGCTCAGGGACTGTAAACACACCAATCAGCACCCTGTCAAAATGGACCAATCAGCTCTCTGTAAAATGGACCAATCAGCAGGATGTGGGTGGGGCCATATAAGGGAATAAAAGCAGGCTGCCTGAGCCAGCCAGTGGCAACCTGCTTGGGTCCCCTTCCACACTGTGGAAGCTTTGTTCTTTTGCTCTTTACAATAAATCTTGCTGCTGCTCACTCTTTGGGTCCACACTGCCTTTATGAGCCTTAACACTCACTGTAAAGGTCTGTAGCTTCACTCCTGAAGCCAGCAAGACCACTAACCCACTGAGCAACTCCAGATGCGCCACCTTTAAGAGCTGTAACACTCACTGCAAAGGTCTGCAGCTTCACTCCTAAAGTCAGTGAGACCATGAACCCACCAGAAGGAAGAAACTTCGGACACATCTGAACATCTGAAGGAACTCTGGACATACCATCTTTAAGAACCATAAGACTCACCGTGAGGGTCCGCGGCTTCATTCTTGAAGTTAGCGAGACCAAGAACCCACTAATTCTGGACACACTAGGAAGAAACTGCATCAACTAATGAGCAAAATAACCAGCTAACATCATAATGACAGAATCAAATTCACACATACCAATATTAACCTTAAATGTAAATGGGCTAAATGCCCCAATTGAAAGACACAGACTGGTAAATTGGATAAAGAGTCAAGACCCATCAGTGTGCTGTATTCAAGAGACCCATCTCACGTGCAGAGACACACATAGGCTCAAAATAAAGAGATGGAGGAAGATCTACTGAGCAAACGGAAAACAAAACAAAACAAAAAAGCAGGGGTTGCAATCCTAGTCTCTGATAAAACAGACTTTAAAACAACAAAGATCAAAAGAGACAAAGAAGGCCATTATGTAATGGTGAAGGGATCTATTCAACAAGAAGAGCTAACTATCCTAAATATATTTGCACCCAATACAAGAGCACCCAGATACATGAAAGCAAAAGCCCTTAGAGACCTACAAAGAGACTTAGACTCCCATACAATAATAATAAGAGACTTTAACACCCCACTGTCAACAGCAGACAGATCAAGGAGATGGAAAGTTAACAAGGATATACAGGAATTGAACTCAACTCTGCACCAAGAGTACCTAATAGACATCTGCAGAACTCTCCACCCCAAATCAACAGAATATACATTCTTCTCAGCACCACATCACACTTATTCCAAAATTGACCATATAGTTGTAAGTAAAGCACTCCTCAGCAGATGTAAAAGAACAGAAATTGTAACAAACTGTCTCTCAGACTGCAGTGCAATCAAACTAGAACTCAGGATTAAGAAACTCACTCAAAACCACTCAACTACACGGAAACTGAACAACCTGCTCCTGAATGACAACTGGGTACATAATGAAATGAAGGCAGAAATAAAGATGTTCTTTGAAACCAATGAGAACAAAGACACAACATACCAGAATCTCTGGGACACATTTAAAGCAGTGTGTAGAGGGAAATTAATCGCACTAAATGCCCACAAGAGAAAGCAGGAAAGATATAAAATCGACACCCTAACATTACAAATAAAAGATCTAGAGAAGCAAGAGCAAACACATTCAAAAGCTAGCAGAAGGCGAGAAATAACTAAGATTAGAGCAGAACTGAAGGTGATAGAGCCACAGAAAACTCTTCAAAAAATCAATGAATCCAGGAGCTGGTTTTTTGAAAAGATCAACAAAATTGATAGACTGCTAGCAAGACTAATACAGAGGAAAAGAGAGAAGAATCAAATACATATAATAAAAAAATGATAAAGGGGATATCACCACCGATCCCACAGAAATACAAACTATTGTCAGAGAATACTATAAACACCTCTATGCAAATAAACTAGAAAATCTAGAAGAAATGGATAAATTCCTGGACACATACAACCTCCCAAGACTAAACCAGGAAGAAGTTGAATCCCTGAATAGACCAATAACAGGCTCTGAAATTGAGGCATTAATTAATAGCCTACCAACCAAAAAAAGTCCAGGAACAGATGGATTCACAGCCGAATTCTACCAGTGGTACAAAGAGGAGCTGGTGCCACTCCTTCTGAAAGTATTCCAATCAATACAAAAAGAGGGAATCCTCCCTAACTCATTTTATGAGACCAGTATCATCCTGATACCAAAGCCTGGCAGAGACACAACAACAAGAAAGAGAATTTTAGACCAATATCCCTGATGAACATTGTTGCAAAAATCCTCAGTAAAATACTGGCAAACTGAATCCAGCAGCACGTCAAAAAGCTTATCCACCATGATCAAGTGGGCTTCATCCCTGGGATGCAAGGCTTGTTCAACATATGCAAATCAATAAATGTAATCCAACATATAAACAGAACCAAAGACAAAAACCACATGATTATCTCAATAGGTGCAGAAAAAAGCCTTTGACAAACTTCAACAGCCCTTCATGCTAAAAACCCTCAATAAACTAGGTATTGATGGGATGTATTTCAAAATAATAAGAGCTATTTATGACAAACCCACAGCCAATATCATACTGAATGGGCAAAAACTGGACGCATTCCCTTTGAAAACTGGCACAAGACATGGATACCCTCTCTCACCACTCCTATTCAACATAAAGTTGGAAGTTCTGGCCAGGGCAATCAGGCAGGAGAAAGAAATAAAGCGTATTTAGTTAGGAAAAGGAGAAGTAAAATTGTCCTTGTTTGCAGATGACATGATTGTATATTTAGAAAACCCCATCGTCTCAGGCCAAAATCTCCTTAAGGTGATAAGCAACCTCAGCAAAGTCTCAGGATACAAAATCAGCGTGCAAAAGTCACAAGCATTCCTATACACCAATAACAGACAAACAGAGAGCAAAATCATGAGTGAACTCCCATTCACAATTGCTACAAAGAGAATAATATACCTAGGAATACCACTTACAAGGGATGTGAAAGACCTCTTCAAGGAGAATGACAAACCATTGCTCAACAAAATAAAAGAGGACACAAACAAATGGAAGAACATTCCATGCTCATGGATAGGAAAAATCAGTATCATGAAAATGGCCATACTGCCCAAGGTAATTTATAGATTCAATGCCATCCCCATCAAGCTACCAATGACTTTCTTCACAGAATTGGAAAAAACTACTTTAAAGTTCATATGGAACCAAAAAAGAGCCTGCATTGCCAAGACAATCCTAAGCCAAAAGAACAAAATGGGAGGCATCACGTTACCTGACTTCAAACCATACTACAAGGCTACAGTAACCAAAACAGAGATATAGACCAATGGAACAGAGCCTTCAGAAATAATACCACACATCTACAACCATCTGACCTTTGACAAACCTGACAAAAACAAGAAATGGGGAAAGGATTCCCTATTTAATAAATAGTGCTGGGAAAACTGGCTAGCCATATATAGAAAGCTGAAACTGGATCCTTTCCTTACACCTTATACAAAAATTAATTCAAGATGAATTACAGACTTAAATGTTAGACCTAAAACCATAAAACCCTAGAAGAAAACCTAGGTAATACCATTCAGGACATAGGCATGGGCAAGGACTTCATGACTAAAACACCAAAAGCAATGGCAACAAAAGCCAAAATTGACAAATGGGATCTAATTAAACTAAAGAGCTTCTGCACAGCAAAAGAAACTACCATCAGAGTGAACAGGCAACCTACAGAATGGGAGAAAATTTTTATGATCTACACATATGATAAAAGGCTAATATCCAGAATCTGCAAAGAACTTGAACAAATTTACAAGAAAAAATCAAACAACCCCATCAAAAAGTAGGTAAAGGATATGAATAGACACTTCTTAAAAGAAGACATTTATGCAGCCAACAGATACATGACAAAATGTTGATCATCACTGGCCATCAGAGAAATGCAAATCAAAACCACAATGAGATATCATCTCACACCAGTTAGAATGGCGATCATTAAAAAGTCAGGAAACAACAGGTGCTGGAGAGGATGTGGAGAAATAGGAACACTTTTACACTATTGGTTGGGACTGTAAACTAGTTCAACTGTTGTGGAAGACAGTGTGACGATTCTTCAAGGATCTAGAACTAGAAATAACATTTGACCCAGCCATCCCATTACTGGGTATGTACCCAAAGGATTATAAATCATGCTTCTATAAAGATATATGCACACGTATGTTTATTGCAGCACTATTCACAATAGCAAAGACTTGGAATCAACCCAAATGTCCATCAGTGGTAGACTGGATTAAGAAAATGTGGCACATATGCACCATGGAATACTATGCAGCCTTAAAAAAGGATGAGTTCGTGTCCTTTGTAGGGACATGGATGAAGCTGGAAACCATAATTCTGAGCAAACTATCACAAGGACAGAAAACCAAACACTGCATGTTCTCACTCATAGGTGGGAACTGAACAATGAGATCGCTTGGACACAGAGTGGGGAACATCACACACCGGGGCCTGTCATGGGGTGGGAGGAGGGATAGCATTAGGATATATTCCTAATGTAAATGAGTAGTTAATGGGTGCAGCACACCAACATGTCACATGTATATATATGTAACAAACCTGCATGCTGTGCACATGTACCCCAGAACTTAAAGTATAATAAAAGAAAACCACACACACACAACAAAAAAACAACAAAAATGAAAACAAAAAACCAAACACACACACACACACACACACACACACACACAAATCTCATAATGTTTTAAGAAAGTTTACAAATTTGTGTTGGGCCTGATTCAAAGCCATCCTTGGGCCATTGGTTGGACAAGCTTGGATTAGAGGTTCTTGACTTTTATGGGGAGGCTGTCAGACTTTTTTCATAATCAGGTAAGAGGTCTGGACCTTCTTCCCTGAGAAAACGCATAGACACAAAACATTTTCCATATGGTATCAGGGCCTCAAGATGGGGGACCTACATGGGTTCTGTGTCCAGGTTTAAATTCCTGGGCCCATCACTTCCTCTATCTTTTTATTCTAAATTCCATGATCCAGGATGGTTGATTTTGGCACAAATTTCATACCTTCTGAGCTTTGGCAGAAACCCAAGCCATCCCTCAAGTTCAGTCAGTGCTCTGACCCAGAGCTAGGTTCATGAGTGTGTTTCCTGTGCGACTGTACATGGCCTCATGCTCAGAAGGCCTCACACTTGCTTTACTGCTCACCTTTCACCATCTTGACAAGCTGAATAAATTTTTGACATTTTTATTTTTCACTGGGACCCCAAATGATGCATCTGGGTCCTGCTCTGGCAACCTTCTGAGTCTCAACCCTCTCTTCCCATATTCCTGAGAAGTAGTTATCCACTGTCTGTGTAGACTCATAGAGCTAAGAGGAACTCAACACTTTCAAAGCTGCCTATGTCACTCCTAGGCAGACCAAATGGTGAGAAAATTTGTTCTTATGCTTTGCTGGAATCTATCTCTTTCTAGCTAAACATTGATCATAGTCTTCCAGTTTCTTTCTACATAAGAATGTTGTACATATTTGAGGACAGCCACCATTTCCCAGCCCCTAGAAGAAACCTAATAAATTAATGAATTTGGTATTCTTTTGCTTGACTGATTCATGGAAAGAGAAAGGCTGTGGTAAGCTCACATGAGATGAAAGTTCATCTGGAAGGGCCAAATATGAAAAGCAAATAAAATGATTAGGATGGATGCCTTAGGATAAAAGTCAGGAGAAAATTAAAGGGAACAGAAGGTCTTGTCCTTCTGAAAGGGAAACAAGCCTTAGGTTTTTTGCATCACAAAAAATCCCCAAAGAATGCACTATGCTGATGCAAGTTGCTCTCATTTTGAAATTAATGGTGTTGAGGAATAGATCTCTTTTATTGTAAGAGAATGGCTGACTTTTTTTTTATTACTTCCAAGGCTTTCATTTTTAAGTATCTGAAACAAGAAGATGGCATAAATAAGTAGACTTTAACATCACCATGCCAAATTATGCATGTTTATTATGTGCCCTGACAGAACACGACCTTTTAGAGAGGGCCTTATATTTTATTCACCTATATATTCTGGTCTATAGTGTAATGGCTAGCACAAAGAAAGTAGTCAATAAATGTTGGATTCTGTAGTATGTTTCTGTGTCCAGAAAGATTGGCCCTCCTATAGGTACAGGTGTGCAAAGATGGTTCCCCATGTTTAGGTTGGAGTAGAGGGACCAGTCCCGGCTACCACACATCTAATCCCTTCACTGGACATCAGTGCTGACAAGGTAGGAGGCCAAGCAGGGTGGGGAAGCTGTGAGGAGATCATGGGACAGCTTTAAGGATGAAGTTCTCCTTTTTATATGTTTCTCATCACAAAGAGAAAGGTACAACCTACTGTTAGTGTGCCCATTGAAAGTGTATCTGGGAATATAAATTTGGACTAGCATTTTAAATTGCACTATCCTTATATCCAGATGCTGCATTTTCAAAATAAGCTTTTTTATTTTTCTTCTTTTTTTTTTTTGGTGGTGTTGAGACGGGGTCTCACACTGTCACCCAGGCTATAGTGCAGTGGCACCATCAAAACTCACTGCAGCCCCTAAAACTCCTGGGCTAGAGGAATCCCTTTGCCTTAGCACCCCCAAATAGCTCCTCCTTTCTATGAGAAAATTTGTACATAAAGCCTGGCTAGTAACTTGGTCTCCATTCATTCTTTTCTCCAACTATCTATTAATGATCCTATACTTTTAAACTGCTGTAATTATTTTTTAAATTAGCTATCATATGGGTCAAAATGTAAAGAATCTAATAGAGCATATGGTGAAGTTTCTCTGTTACCACTGGAGCCTGGCTATTCTATTTCCCCACAGGCAACCAGCATTATTAGCTTCTTATCTAGTCTTTTGAGTAAATATGAACAATTAAATCTCAAATATCTTCTTAACTCGAAGGGGGCTGTTACTAACGTCATTTGTTTTGTGTGGGGTTGACAGTGTAAGGACTTGGCCTTGTCTTTTCTTTTATGGTTTTCTGTTTTGATCTCCCATATTTCAGATTTGTAAAACTAGCTCCGAGCAGCCAGTGGTCCATTCCCATTGTGCTCTCTGTCCCTCTGTCCTCAAGGGCAGAGTGAGCAATGTCACTAAGTCTTTTCATGAAGCCATAATAAAGCAAATATTACTATACTGGGGAAGGCCTTTTGAGTTATTTTCCATCCCTCTCTCAACTTTTATTAATCTTCAGAGTCACTCTGGCAAAAGGTTTCTCTGGCTTCACATTCAGAGATGAAAATCTAAGCTTGTCCCTCATTCAAGTTAGTGGGTTCTGTGTCTTTACTGTTTTCCTCGCTTCTCTGTAATCTGAAAGAATGTTGTTTTTCCAAAAGTCCATTACCAGACAATGATTCAGGGCTCCTAAACTGTTTTAATAAAGAAAATTTTCTATTTGTCATTTCTCCCACACTTTGTCCGTGAGTGGGTGTGAGGGCAGCCTGGACTTGGAAAAGCATTTTAATATGGACTTGTTGAGTGGATTCCATTATTTTGTGTGCCTAGAATTCAACCATTTCCTTTTCTGTGTATTCCCTCCTCCTTCTAGAACTGTCCTTTCTTTTTCTCCACATGCTTAATTTGGGAGCTGCTAGGTAAGTTCAAACATAGGTTAGACCCCGGCCACGATTTGTTGGTACAGGAGTGAACAGTGGATCTAAAATGGGTCAATTGTTCCCTTCCCAGGGAATCTGTACTTTGGTTTGAGACTCAAGTCAGGCTCTTTGCAGATGTCTGAACCTAGCAGTAATGTAAAATTCAGGAGCTTTGGGCTACTGAATGCTCCTATGTTTGCTGTTACAAGGGTAGAAGAAATAGAGACAGAAAAAAGGATGTAAGAAGAGATTGAAGGCTGCTGACAGTGTTCCAGGCCCTGGATCTGGCCGTCACTGCCCTTGCCTTCCATGAGACATCTCAATCTTTGGAGTCAGCTACTTCAGATTGGTTTTCTGTTACTTGCAAGCCAGAGCGTACCAAACACAGAGGCATGCCAGCAACAGCAGCCCTGAGCTCTCCTGGGTGAGGTTTCGAAATTTTACTGACAAGATTCCCTGCAACGTTTTCTCCCTTCTGCCAGTTAGAGTTTGGACTCAGATCATGTTTCTAATTGAAAATATCTAACTGAAATTAAATGTTTCTGGAATTTTTTTCTCATAAACCTTGAATTACAGTAGACTGTCATTGATACTTTTCTAGTGACTGGGAAAATGTTTGCAATTTTCAGGTTGTGTTAGTTTTCTCTAAGCACGTCCCCTTTCTCCTATTCAAACAAACCCTCCGAAGTATTCAGAGAACAGTTACTGAGTCTTTGGACTCTTATATGTGCAAACACCTAAACCCAGAAGAGAGATTACGCGAAGTGCTTCTGAGGAAAGCATAGCAAAATTAAAGCAGAAATCCTACCCCCATCCCAGGGATCTAGGAGCAGAAAAAACTTTATTTACCAAGCATAGCCCTGGGGAGGCAAAACCCCAGGAAAAAATATAGAAATGTCTGAGGAGACAGGCTGCTGTAGACAGTTTTGATGAGATTTGCATACTCCAGAGAGGCAAGGAAGCAGCAGAAAGACGCCCATGCCCACATGCATGTCAGCGAAGTAGGACAGAGAAAGGCTGGACTTAAAGGGGCTATGAAGACAGAAAATCTCAGCCTTGACCTGCAAGGGTCATGCTCAAGGACTGTAACTATAGAAATCCCAGTGAACACTCATGGAGACAGAGAACTGAAGGACAAGAGGCCACCACCTCCAAACCCACCATTCAATGTCTTAGCTCCCTTGGAGTCTCCTGGAAACTGAGACAAACCTTTGGCAAAAGAGACCCTAATGACGGAGAGTAAGTTTCCACTACCCTAGCAGACTGTAAGACCGAAAGAGAAATTAAGTGAAATGATAAAAAATAATGCCATATTGGTCGAGAGCAAGATGGCCGAATAGGAACAGCTCCAGCCTCCAGCTTCCAGCGCAAGTGACACAGAAGACGGCTGATTTCTGCACTTTCAACTGAGGTACCAGGTTCATCTCACTGGGGAGTGCAGGCCAACCAGCGAGAGCTGAAGCAGGGCGAGGCATCGCCTCACCTGGGAAGTGCAAGGGGGAAGGGAATCCCTTTTCCTAGCCAAGGGAAACTGAGACACACAACAACTGGAAAATCGGGTAACTCCCACCCTAATACTGTGCTTTACCAAGGGTCTTAGCAAAGAGCACACCAGGAGATTATATCCCACACCTGGCCTGGAGGGTCCCATGCCCAGGGAGTCTCCCTCATTGCTAGCACAGCAGTCTGAGCTCTAACTGCAAGGTGGCAGCCAGGCTGGGGGAGGGGTGCTGCCATTGCTGAGGCTTAAGTAGGTAAACAAAACCCGGGGAAGCTTGAACTCGGTGGAGCACACCACAGCTCAAGGAGGCCTGCCTGTCTCTGTAGACTCCACCTCTGGGGACAGGGCATAGTTAACAAAAAGCAGCAGAAACCTCTGCAGATGTTCATGACCCTACCTGATAGCTTTGAAGAGAGCAGTGGATCTCCCAGCACAGAGGTTGAGATCTGAGAATGGACAGACTGCCTGCTCAAGTGGGTCCCTGACCCCTGAGTAGCCTAACTGGGAGATATCCCCCACTAGGTGCAGACTGACACCTCACACCTCACACGGCAGGGTACACCCCTGAGACGAAGCTTCCAGAGCAAGAATCAGACAGTAGCACTCGCTGTTCAGCAATATTCTATCTTCTGCAGCCTCTGCTGCTGATACCCAGGCAAACAGGGTCTGGAGTGGACCTCAAGCAATCTCCAACAGACCTACAGCTGAAGGTCCTGACTGTTAGAAGGTAAACTAACAAACAGAAAGGACATCCACACCAAAACCCCATCAGTATGTCACCAGCATCAAAGACCAAAGGCAGATAAAACCACAAAGATGGGGAAAAAGCAGGGCAGAAAAGCTGGAAATTAAAAAAATCAGATGCATCTCCCCCTCCAAAGGAATGCAGCTCATTGCCAGCAACAGATCAAAGCTGGACGGAGAATGACTTTGACGAGTTGAGAGGAGAAGGCTTCAGTTGATCAAACTTCTCAGAGCTAAAGGAGGAACTACGTACCCAGCACAAAGAAACTAAAAATCTTGAAAAAACTAAAAAACTTGAAAAAAGCATGGAAGAATGGATAATTAGAATAATCAATGCAGAGAAGGCCATAAACGAACGGACAGAGATAAAAACCATGACATGAGAAATACGTGACAAATTCACAAGCTTCAGTAAACAACTCGATCAATTAGAAGAAAGAGCATCAATGATTGAAGATCAAATGAATAAAATGAAGCGAGAAGAGAAAAAAAGGAAAAAGAAATGAACAAAGCCTCTAAGAAATATGGGATTATGTGAAAAGACCAAATCTACGTCTGATTGGTGTGTCTGAAAGTGAGGGGGAAAATGGAACCAAGTTGGAAAACACGCTTCAGGATATCATCCAGGAGAACTTCCCCAACCTAGTAAGGCAGGCCAACATTCAAATTCAGGAAATACAGAGAATGCCACAAAGATACTCCTCGAGAAGAGCAACTCCAAGACACATAATTGTCAGATTCACCAAAGTTGAAATGAAGGAAAAAATGTTAAGGGCAGCCAGAGAGAAAGGTCGGGTTACCCACAAAGGGAAGCCCATCAGACTAACAGCAGATCTCTCAGCAGAAACTCTCCAAGCCAGAAGAGAGTGGGGACCAATACTCAACATTCTTAAAGAAAAGAATTTTCAACCCAGAATTTCATATCCAGCCAAACTAAGTTTCATCAGTAAAGGATAAATAAAATCCTTTACAGACAAGCAAATGCTTAGAGATTTTGTCACCACCAGGCCTGCCGTACAAGAGATCCTGAAGGAAGCACTAAACATGGAAAGGAACAACCGATAGCAGCCATTGCAAAAACATGCCAAAATGTAAAGACCATCGATGCTAGGAAGAAACTGCATCAACTAACGAGCAAAATAACCAGCTAATATCACAATGACAGGATCAAATTCACACATACCAATATTAACCTTAAATGTAAATGGACTAAATGGTCCAATTAAAAGACACAGACTGGCAAATTGGATAAAGAGTCAAGACCCACCAGGTTGCTGTATTCAGGAGACCCATCTCACATGCAGAGACACACATAGACTCAAAATAAAGGGATGGAGGAAGATCTACCAAGCAAATGGAGAACGAAAAAAAGCAAGGATTTCAATCTTAGTCTCTGATAAAACAGACTTTAAACCATCAAAAATCAAAAGAGACAAAGAAGACCATTACATAATGGTAAAGGGATCAATTCAACAGGAGGAGCTAACTATCCTAAATATATATGCACCCAATACAGGAGCACCCATATTCATAAAGCAAGTCCTTAGAGACTTACTAAGAGACTTAGACTCCCATACAATAATAATGGGAGACTTCAACACCCCACTGTCAACATTAGACAGATCAACCAGACAGAAAGTTAACAAGGATATCCAGGAATTGAACTCAACTCTGCACCAAGCGGACCTAATAGACATCTACAGAACTCTCCACCCCAAATTAACAGAATATACATTCTTCTCAGCACCACATCGCACTTATTCCAAAGTTGACCACATAGTTGGAAGTAAAGCACTCCTCAGCAAATGTACAAGAACAGAAATTATAACAAACTGTCTCTCAGACTGCAGTGCAATCAAACTAGAACTCAGGACTAAGAAACTCAATCAAAACTGCTCAACTACATGGAAACTGAACAACCTGCTCCTGAATGACTACTGGATACACAAGGAAATGAAGGCAGAAATAAAGATGTTCTTTGAAACCAATGAGAACAAAGATACAACATACCAGAATCTCTGGGACACATTTAAAGCAGTGTGTAGAGGGAAATTTATAGCACTAAATGCCCACAAGAGAAAGCAAGAAAGATCTAAAATTGACACCCTAACATCACAATTAAAAGAACTAGAGAAGCAAGAGCAAACACATTCAAAAGCTAGCAGAAGGCAAGAAATAACTAAGATCAGAGCAGAACTGAAGAAGATAGAGACACAAAAAACCATCCAAAAAATCAATGAATCCAGGAGCTGGTTTTTTGAAAAGATCAACAAAATTGATAGACTGCTAGCAAAACTAATAAAGAAGGAAAAAGAGAAGAATCAAATAGATGCAATAAAAAATGATAAAAGGGATATCACCACTGATCCCACAGAAATACAAACTACCATTAGAGAATACTATAAACACCTCTATGCAAATAAGCTAGAAAACCTAGAAGAAATGGATAATTTCCTGGACACTTACACTCTCCCAAGACTAAACCAGGAAGAAGTTGAATCCCTGAATAGACCAATAGCAGGCTCTGAAATTGAGGCAATAATTAATAGCCTACCAACCAAAAAAAGTCCAGGACCAGACGAATTCACAGCCGAATTCTACCGGAGGTACAAGGAGGAGCTGATACCATTCCTTCTGAAACTATTCCAATCAATAGAAAAAGAGGGAATCCTCCCTAACTCATTTTATGAGGCCAACATCATCCTGATACCAAAGCCTGGCAGAGACACAACAAAAAAAGAGAATTTTAGACCAATATCCCTGATGAACATCGATGCAAAATTCCTCAATAAAATACTGGCAAACCAAATTCAGCAGCACATCAAAAAGCTTATCCACCATGATCAAATGGGCTTCATCCCTGGGATGCAAGGCTGGTTCAACATATGCAAATCAATAAACATAATCCAGCACATAAACAGAACCAAAGACAAAAACCACATGATTATCTCAATAGATGCAGAAAAGGCCTTTGAAAAAATTCAACAGCCCTTCATGCTAAAAACGCTAAATTAATTCGGTATTGATGGAACGTATCTCAAAATAATAAGAGCTATTTGTGGCAAACCTATAGCCAATATCATAATGAATGGGCAAAAACTGGAAGCATTCCCTTTGAAAACTGGCACAAGACAGGGATGCCTTCTCTCACCATTCCTATTCAACATAGTGTTGGAAGTTCTGGCTAGGGTAATCAGGAAGGTGAAAGAAATAAAGGGTATTCAGTTAGGAAAAGAAGAAGTCAAATTGCCCCTCTTTGCAGATGACATGATTGTATATTTAGAAAACCCCATTGTCTCAGGCCAAAATCTCCTTAAGCTGATAAGCAACCTCAGCAAAGTCTCAGGATACAAAATTAATGTGCAAAAATCACAAGCATACTTATACACCAATAACAGACAAACAGAGAGCCAAATCATGAATGAACTCCCATTCACAATAGCTTCAAAGAGAATAAAACTTACAAGGGATGTAAAGAACCTCTTCAAGGAGAACTACAAACCACTGCTCAGTGAAATGAAAGAGGACACAAATAAATGGAAGAACATACCATGTTCATGGATAGGAAGAATCAATATCGTGAAAATGGCCATACTGCCCAAGGTAATTTATAGATTCAATGCCATTCCCATCAAGCTACCAATGACTTTCTTCACAGAATTGGAAAAAACTGCTTTAAAGTTCATATGGAACCACAAAAGAGCCTGCATTTCCAAGACAATCCTAAGTCAAAAGAACAAAGCTGGAGGCATCACGCTACCTGACTTGAAACTATACTACAAGTTTACAGTAACCAAAACAGCATGGTACTGGTACCAAAACAGAGATATAGACCAATGGAACAGAACAGAGCCATCAGAAATAATACCACACATCTACAGCTATCTGATCTTTGACAAACCTGACAAAAACAAGAAATGGGGAAAGGGTTCCCTATTTAATAAATGGTGCTGGGAAAATTGGCTAGCCATAAGTAGAAAACTGAAACTGGATCCTTTCCTTACTCCTTATACGAAAATTAATTCAAGATGGATTAGAGACTTAAATGTTAGACCTAAAACCATAAAACCCTAGAAGAAAACCTAGGTAATACCATTCAGGACATAGGCATGGGCAAGGACTTCATGACTAAAACACCAAAAGCAATGGCAACAAAAGCCAAAATTGACAAATGGGATCTAATTAAACTAAAGAGCTTCTGCACAGCAAAAGAAACTATCATCAGAGTGAACAGGCAACCTACAGAATGGGAGAAAATTTTTGCAATCTACTCATCTGACAAAGGGCTAATATCCAGAACCTACAAAGAACTCAAACAAATTTACGAGAAAAAAACAAACAACCCCATCAAAAAGTGGGCAAAGGATATGAACAGACATTTCTCAAAGGAAGACATACATACAGCCAACAGATACATGAAAAAATGCTCGTCATCACTGGCCATCAGAGAAATGCAAATGAAAACCACAAAGAGATACCATCTCACACCAGTTAGAATGGCAATCATTAAAAAGTCAGGAAACAACAGGTGCTGGAGAGGATGTGGAGAAATAGGAACACTTTTACACTGTTGGTGGGATTGTAAACTGGTTCAACCATTGTGGAGAGCAGTATGGCAATTCTTCAAGGATCTAGAACTAGAAATACCATATGACCCAACTATCCCATTACTGGGTATATACCCAAAGGATTATAAATCATGCTACTATAAAGACACATGCACCCGTATGTTTATTGTGGCACTATTCACAATAGCAAAGACTTGGAATCAACCCAAATGTCCATCAGTGACAGACTGGATTAAGAAAATGTGGCACATATACACCATGGAATACTATGCTGCCATAAGAAAGGATGAGTTCGTGTCCTTTGTAGGGACATGGATGCAGTTGGAAACCACCATTCTCAGCAAACTATGGCAAGAACAGAAAACCAAACACCACATGTTCTCACTCATAGGTGGGAATTGAACAATGAGATCACTTGGACTCTGAAACGGGAACATCGCACACTGGGGCCTATTATGGGGAGTGGAGAGAGGGGAGGGATGGCATTGGGAGTTATACCTGATGTAAATGATGAGTTGATGGGTGCAGCACACCAACATGGCACAAGTATACATATGTAACAAACCTGCACGTAGTGCACATGTACCCTAGAACTTAAAGTATAATAAAACAAAAAACAAAAAAGCACAGTAGATCCTACAAATGACAGTGGAAGAAACTCACCTAGTCTGCTGCCCCCATATAGAGAGAAACAGATTAACTCAATGCCATGGATTCCTGTAAAGATCATTCTTCAAAGGTTTTTCCACTAATCAGAAGGTCAGTGATCTAGAGATATTTTGGGGACTGGCACTAGTAACATTTTCATTAATTATATCTATTCATGATTTTCAGCAGCATGGCTAAGGATGAGATAAAGATTCAAAACCAAAAAAAAAAAAAAAAAAAAAGACTGAATCATGTTTAATGATTGCTAAATTTTTCAGTGTTTTAGATAATTACCATTTTTGAGTGATTAATCTCCTGCAGGAAATGAAATACCGTTTACAATACAGTCACTCTTTTCTTTTAAAATGCTAATTTGAAATAACTTCTCATTATATGTATGGCTTTAAAAAGTAAAGCGACTGAAGCACAAAAAATAGTGAAAGAGGAATAAAGACTTTTCTGAGGCAAACCAAAAAATAAAAAACAAAAAAATAAAGCCATATTTTGTGCTTGCTTGCATTTCTGGATGAAGATTCATACATTGCTTTATTGTGTAGTTAGGGCAAACAATGTGTTCCCAAACACAACAATATTTGGTTACAGTCTATAATGACAATCTAAGAAGCCGGTTTTTGTTCTGGTCATAATAACTAATAACTTTTGAGCACTTCCATCATGTCAAGCATTGTGCTAAGAACTTTATACTTATTATCACGTTGAGTATTTAAAACAACACAAAAGTGTAGAAATTCTAATTATCAGTATTTTGTGGATGAGAAATACAAGTCACTGGGATGATACAAAATTTTCCCATAACAGACATTATAAAGATTTCCATTCCATTTGTGACGATCGCTTCCTTCAAGGGACTCTTTAGATGGGATGTCTATGCCAGAATAAGAGTTCCCTTGGGATTCCAAATTAATTACACAGTATACAAAGCCAAGATATCATTAGGTATCTTTTAAAAATTGTTCATTAGCATGAAAAGACCTTTATTGAGGGACAATTTGAACCAGAAACTGCCAGGAACTTGGGTTAACAATGGCAACTTCTCCTTCAAAGAAACCCAGCCATGGTGGGGTTGTCAAGAGGTTTGTTGTTAAGAGATGATCTAGATTTAATTTCTCAAGCACACCAGCCATTACATCAGAAAGCTACAGATTTCAGAACTTGAAAGGACCACCAAAATTCAGTTCAGCAAGTGATTGCCTTAGATAAACAGATCCCCACAATCCTACGTTATTGGTGCAATCAAGGCCCTGAGTGATGAAGGGGTGTGGAAATGAATTGTTTTGCCATTTAATAAATACTTTTTCCATAGCACCACATTGTCCCTAATTTCCTGCAGAAGATAATTATTTCTGTTATGGCAAATTCTTGAGAGAATTTAGATTCTATCAGATGACAAAAAATGGAGAATGAAGAACTATACTATTCCATCCTGGTATTTGGTTCAGCCAAAACACGATACCAGTGTATTAGTCAGAGTTTTCCAGAGAACCAATAGGATATCTCATCTATATCCAATCTATAGGTATCTATATTCATCCATCTCTCTCTCTTTCTCATGTAATAGAGAACTATATGTCTCAAAGGCTGGAAACTCAGGCTGGTCTCCTACATTGCAGTCCCTTTTTTGAGAAAACCTCAGACTTTACTCTTAAGACCTCTAACTGATTGGAGGCTAATCTGCTTTATTCTAAGTCTGCTGGTTTAAATGTGAATCTCATCTAAAAAAAATACCTTCATAGCAATCACTGACTCAAGAAGCTTGAAAGGCTTCTCCAGTATAGGGTTTCACCAAAGACAGGTTGCATGGAATTTTAGTAAGTATTCCACCCAAAAAGTTTCTGTGATCAATGTTTTCTTTGGCTTAAACAATGTCAAACACTTTTATTTATTAGGGAAAGCCGTTATTATGCTCAAAATGCTGGGAATTCCCCATGTGGGGGTTATGGTTTGCAGCGATCCCTGGTTTTCATACTCAATCTTTTTTGTGTGAGTCATCTCTCTGAACAAGCATTTTTGGAAGCAGACACACTGATTAAAATAAATCTCTCTATTTTGTAGCTGACAAAACCAAGGCAAAGAGAGGGGGAAGGGCTCGGCTCACAGAGAGTTGGTGGCAGTCACAGACCCAAGTTTACTGACTTAAGTGTTCTTTCCAAATGCAAAATATAAAATGTTGAGAATAAATGGAGAGGATTGGAGCCATATCTAGAGAGGTTTGACCCAAGGCGGGTAACTCTGGTGGGTTTTTTACCTCTCCAGGATTTCTGAATAGCTGAAGTTAGGACTGATTCATGCAGAAATGGGAGATGGGTACCTGGTGGAAATGGAAGCCTCACTGGCTCTGTTTTGATGATGGTCATGTCTGTAGATTATCAGAAGGCAGAGTCATCTCCTTTTCTCCGAGTCAAATTTCTCTGAGTAACAGCCCATTTGCCAGCAGGGGGTGGTGCGAGAAGGGGTTGAGTGAACCAGTCTTGGGGTTTGAGACAATTGCCTCCATTTGCTATACCTTGGACATGACAATGGTAGCAATTTCCACCTAGTTGAAACAAATCATCAGAAGAAAGATTATTAATACATAAGGGCATGTCAGTCAAGAAAGCTATTTAGCATTACAATTAATCGGGAATACCTCCAGAAGATCCTTTCCAGGAGAGTAAAAAAGCCTTATTAGATTCTTTTTTCTTGGCTATCGGCTTGGGCAGATGATTTAAAAGCCAATATGCCAAAGTTATTTTGTTATATTCTCTTTCGGGAATAGACATCCCCCAGATGTGTGAATTTCTTAGATTCATTTACTTCTTTACTTTAAATCTTTCTGGGAACTCTTTGGTGATTCCATGTCATATAACTTCATATAACCTCGTTCACATTTTCTTCTATGATAGAAGCATCAAATATAAGTGCCAGTATCTAATTTATTATTACTGTTTTTCCCAGTGTTCTCAAGCAAGTGTGGAGGAGACAGGGACATAAACTAAAACCATAAAGTCATCCCAGGGGATGAGACCATTATTGTAAAGATATTCATATTTTGTCTGACAGTGGCCTGTGGTGGTTCTTCACAAACTAGCCTTGAAAATTAGGAGATAATCAACCCCTTTATCTAATTGTTACAGACCCAATGCTCAAATCCTCTTACTTCTCCTTACATTTTCCTCTTAGAACTAAGAGGATATGCATATTTAATATCCATGACATAAAGCAGCGCTTGTTAGGGTTCTCACCACTGCACCCTACCTGGGTCAATCATGGATTCTGAAAGATGCAGCCAAATAGATGCTATCAGCATATGCACTTCCTTTAAACCTGCGGTTTTAGCTTGGGTTCCCTAACAGCAGAGCCTGCAGCAGGAATTCTAGCACAAATCATTTGTTAAGAGTGTAATATCAAGTGAATTCAGTAAGGGAATGAGGGAAGTGGCATAGCAAAGGGGAAGAAGCTAAGGAAGATATGGTTTCAGCTGGATGATTTCAGCTGAAATTTAGGCTCAGTCTGATTTAATAGGGAGCTTTGGAGCAAGACTAGTACCATGGAATTGTCAAGCATTGAGGCTAGAGGGGCTTTGTGTATCCCTATATCAGTCAGTTAATGGCTGCAGGTTGCCCTGGGGGGATAGGGTAATTTCTCATCAGTTTTGGTTGAGGGAGCTACCATAGCAGTTCTTGGAGGACACCACAGCTGGGGGATTGGTGCATTGGTTCAGTAAAGGGTATCTGGGTAGGTCACAAGGAGAGCTATAACTAGGCAGACTTACTCTGAATCCCCGCTTATGTGTTTATTCTTCTGACTTTAGCATAATTTAGCATAAAGATAACATACATTGCACTCCTTCAGCCCAGAAAACAGACCCAGCTCTTGGCATTCAGCTCCCTCCTTCACCATAACCCACATAACCTAAACACTAACCGGAGCTCCTAATTTTAAATCCCCCCATTTACCCTCACATCTTTAAGCCTTGAACTCCCTCATCTCCTCTCTGTTTATTAACTGTTTACTCTATTGACAAGAGTTTCTGCTCACCACCCAGATTAGGTTTGGGTAGGGCAGTGCATTAGTTATTTATTGCTATATAAGAAATTACCTCCAAACAGAGTGTTTTAAAACAACGATAAACATTTATTTTCTTATAGTTGGGGTTGGCTGGGTTGTTCCTCTAGCTCAGGGTGTTTTTTTATTTCTTTTTCTTTTGACAAACATAACATCTGTTCTTCAGATGTTGGCTGGGGCTACAATCATTTTGAGCCAGGAGAATAGGGCCTGGAGGCAGGGAACCTAAGGACTTCTTAGAACTAAATCAAATGGAAACACTTTAGCTATGATGGGAAATATCCTCTTCATTTACATTGGGCATACAACTAATAAATGACTTCATAATTTTACTTCATCCTCTTCATTTACATAGGGTGTACACCAGGTAAGCAATGGAAACCTCTAGAGGGTATTTAAACAACAGAAAATCCTGTAACTGCACTGTTGAGACCCTATGCTCATACGCACCCCCACTCTGTGGTTGTACTTTCATTTTTCCATAAATCTCTGCCTTTTTGCTTCTTTCTTTCCTTGTTTTATGTGTTTTGTCCAATTCTTTGTTCAAGACGCCAAGAACCTGGACACACTCCACTGGTAACATATTTTGGCAAGCCAGCCAGGAGGTAAGCCCAAAGTTTGGGATTTTTCTCCTTTTCTTTTCTGCTCCATACAGGGGAATCTCTCTCCCTCTTTTCCTTTCCAGCTCGGGCACCTTGGTGGGCAGTGCCTAAACACAGAGGCAACTGCAGATTTCTGGCTGGGGCTGCTCGGAAGGGATATTTTCTATCTTTTGTGGTTGTGGTCCCTAATCCCTACATGTGGTACAGCTCGGGGCGAACTCACATGTGTTTCATGTTACTGAAACCTTCTTTTATGTTAAATTCTTCCCTTACCCTACTTGACTAAGGGCAGAAGAAACCCACCCAGCCTCCAGTTCTTATCATTAAATTTCATGGCTATCACTAATGGAATGGGAAGCATGGGAAAGCATGGCCTTATCAAATTATAAGGATGCTGGAAGTTGAGGCCTTCATCCAGGAACAAAGGAAAGTTCATAGTAGGTTATTCCCTCTGGAGGGAAAGCATGCAGAGTGGCATTGGTGCCCATCTGAGGTCAGAGACATCTGACACTCTAAGATTGGACCCTAAAGGGGGATTCCCTGGGGGTCCTCCGGACCCCAACCTCTCCAAAGTGGATGCCCTTGGCAGAGGTCCTGAGGTCTAGTACTAAGCCCTCAGAATTTTCTCTTGCAGTTGCAATACTGTGTGGGCCCCATATTGTTTGGAATCTGAAGTTTGCTGTTGAATGGGAAAGTGGGATGGAGTTTTATGTGTCTAGGCTTTTGTGCTGTTGTTCTAAGCAGGGGGTCTGGTCAATGTGTGATGCTCTTCTTTGGTAATATTTGGACCCAGTGTTCTTTGGAGTCTGGGGAGGTTTGGCCTCTAAAAATGAAACTGCAATGGAAACTGCTTTACCCGAAATTTTGGTTCACAGCCTTCATTGGATTACCTATTGGGGCAAACAAAGTAAAACTAGTGAGCTTGTATTGCTATCTCATGGCTAGGGTTCCAAGGTAAAAGCTATCGAATCTTTGTGTGTGTTTACATACATATCTAGATGTGTTTATTTGTATGTACTTGTTATATGTTGTGTCTACCAAATTGGCCTATAAAAGAGCACTCATAAATTAAGTAAATAAGTCTGAGCAATTTTCAAGTTCACATGACTTAAGTATAACTTTACTAAACAAGCTGGCTTTTAAATTATTGATAAAATAAAAATAGAAATGCCTTCAGAATTGTTGGCATACATTTTTATCTCAATTTTATATTTGTCTCTGGTAGCTATTTTGAGGTATCAGGGTTTGGCATAGAAGGTTATAAAACTATAAACCCAGCCAAAACAAAATGATCTTGGTTTGCCTGCCCCCTCTTTTTTTTTTTTTTTTTGACAAATGATAGTAATTTAATGTTAGCTAAATCTTCTGAGCTGTTGGCAAAAATATCTGTGTACTTAACTTTGAGGCTCTCACCTAGGTATGGGTGAGCACCCGATGTTCACTAGCTATTAAAAATGTGGTTAACAAGGAAATAACTAACTTTAAATAATAGTGTCTAATATCTCAGTTTACAGAAGTAATCTAGATAAACTGTTTAAAAATGAAATAAGTACATGTAAATGGGATATTTTAGGTGTTTTTTTGTGTAAATTAAAATCTTAAAGTTATTTTTGATGCTCACTGAATATCTGGGTCATTTCCAATTAAGAAAGGGTTGTGATATGGGGAAATATGTTTCTAAACACTGTGGAATTGTTCTTATCTATAAATGTCCATATCTCATAGCTCAAGATTTCTTGCTTTTTAGGATTTCACTAAAGTTTTAGGTTACTAAGGATAAGAATTCTAGTTAACACATAACTTTGTATACAAAATGTGCCAGAAAGGGTTGTGTTAGAACCTGACCAAAAGGGGACAATTTTTTTAAACAAAATTATGGTAGGTCATTGTTTTGGACTGAGCTCATGCACTAGACCTCATCAGATCAAACCAAAGAAAATGGAGTTGCTTGTGCTAAGACTTTAAGGAGACACATTTTATTAGTCCATTCTCACACTACTGATAAAGATATACCTGAGACTGTGCAATTTACAAAAGAAAGAAAGGTTTAATGGACTTACAGTTCTATATGGCTGGGGAGGCCTCACAATTATGGTGGACGGCAAGGAGGAGCAAGTTAAATCATACATGGATGGCAGCAGGCAAAGCGAGAGCTTATGAAACCATAAGATCTCATGAGACTTATTCACTATCATGAGAACAGCATGGGAAAGAACTGCCCCCATGATTCAATTACCTCCCACTGGATCCCTCCCACAATATGTGGGTATTCAAGATGAGATTTGGGTGAGGACACGGCCAAACCATATCATTCCACCCCTAGCCCCTCCCAAATCCCATGTCTTCACATTTCAAAACCAATTATGCCTTCCCAACAGTCCCACAAAGTCTTAACTCATTTCAGCATTAACTCAAAAATCCACAGTCCAAAGTTTCATCTGAGACAAGGCAAGTCCCTCCTGCCTATAAGCCCATAAAATCAAAAGCAAGTTAGTTACTTCCTAGATAAAATGGTGGTATAAGCACTGGGTAAACACAACCATTCCAAATGGGAGAAATTGGCCAAAACAAAGGGGCTACAGGTCCCATGCAAGTCCAAAATCCAGCAGGATAATCAAATCTTAAAACTCCAAAACGATCTCCTTTGACTCCATGTCTCACATCCAGGTCACACTGATGCAAGAGGTGGTTTTCCACGGTCTTGAAGGCTGCATCCCTGTGATTTTGCAGGGAACAGCTCCCCTCCCAGATGCTTTCACAGGCTGGCATTGAGTGTCTGTGGCTTTTCCAGGCTCATGGTGAAAACTATTGGTGGATCTACCATTCTGGGGTCTAGAGGATGGTGACTCTCTTCTCATAGCTCCACTAGATGGTGCCCCAATAGGGACTCTGTGTGGGGGATCTGACCCCACATTTCCCTTCTGCACTGCCTTAGCAGAGGTTCTCCATGAGGGCCCCACCCCTGCAGCAAACTTCTGGGCACCCAGGCATTTCCATACATCCTCTGAAATCTAGGCGGAGGTTCCCAAACCCCAGTTCTTGACTTCTGGGCACTCATAGGCTCAACAAGCAAGATGGCTGCATGCAAGCATGGCTTGAGGCTTGCACCTTCTGAAGCCATGGCCTGAGCTCTATGTTGACCCCTTTCAGCCATGGCTGGAGTGGTTGGGATGCAGGGCACCAAGTCCCCAGGATGCACACAGCACAGGGACACTGGGCTTGGCTCATGAAATGATTTTTTACTCCTAGGCCTCCACGTCTGGAATGGGAGGGGCTGCTGTGAAGACCTCTGACATGCCCTGGAGACATTTTCCCCAGGGTCTTGAGGATTAACATTCAGTTCCTTGTTACTTATGCAAATTTCTGCAGCTGGTTTGAATTTCTCAGAAAAATTGGATTTTCTCATCTATTGCATTGTCAGGCTGCAAATTTTCTTAACTCTTATGCTCTGTTTCCCTTAAAAAACTGAATACATTTAACAGCACCCAAGTCACCTCTTGAATGCTTTGCTGCTTAGAAATTTCTTTTGCCAGATACTCTAAATCATCTCTCTGAAGTTCAAAGTTCCACCAATCTCTATAGCAGAGGCAAAATGCCACCAGTCTATTTGCTAAAACATAGCTAGAGTCACTTTTCCTCCAATTCCTAACAAATTCCTAATTTTCTTCTGAAACCACCTCAGCCTGGACTTTATTGTCCATATCACTATCAGCATTTCGGGCAAGGCCATTCAACAAGTCTCTAGGAAGTTCCAAACTTTCCTACATTTTCCTGTCTTTTCCTGAGCCCTCCAAACTGTTTCAACCTCTGCCTGTTACACAGTTCCAAAGTCGCTTCCATATTTTCAGGTATCTTTTCAGAAGTGCCCCACTCCTGGTACCAATTTACTGTATTAGTCTGTTCTTACACTGCTGATAAAGACATACTTGAGATTGGGCAGTTTACAAAAGAGAGAGAAGTTTAATGAACTTACAGTTCCACGTGGCTGGGGAGGGCACACATTCATAATGGAAGGCAAGGAGGAGCAAGTCACATCTTACATGGATGGCAGCAGGCAAAGCGAGAGCTTGTGCAGGGAGACACCCCCTTATAAAACCATCAGATGTCATGAGACTTATTATCACAAGAACAGCTCGACAAAGACCTGCCCCCATGATTCAATTACCTCCCACTGGGTCCCTCCCACAACACATGGGAATTCAAGATGTGATTTGGGTGGGGACACTGTCAAACCATATCACACATGGATCCTAGAACAGAAGAGGTTTTGTTTTTCTCCTGCAAGTCTCTATAACAAACATTCCTGACAGCATAAGTATCTACCTCCTGAAGTTCCCATTAAACCTTTTAACGAAATTCATTTCCTGTCTCCTAGAGAACATCAAACTTCAGATGATCATGTGACAAAGGTTCCAGTCAGTTCCAGGTGAAGACACCATCCCTGGTCATTAAGGAGCTACCCTGCCTCCCTTAGACAGAGCAGGACAAGAGTTCTGTGATCCATAATGGGTAGGGACTACACCCCAAGCCAGCATGAAACAGTTACAGAAGAAAGACCATCAGTCCCTCTGCCTCCCATAAAGATTTGTGGGGATCACATCTTTTGTGGGGGGAAATAAGACAGGAGAATAGGGCCTGGAGGCAGGGAACCTAAGGACTTCTTAGAACTAAATCAAAGGAAAACACTTCAGTGATGACAGAAGATATCCTGTTCATTTACATAGGGCATACACCTAGTAAGTGACTTTGTAACTTTAATTCATCCTCTTCATTTATATAGGGTGTACACCAAGTAACCAGTGAAAATCTCTAGAGGATATTTAAGCCACAGAAGATTCTGTAATCGCACTGTTGAGACCCTATACTTGTACCGACTCCCACTCTGTGGAGTGTACTTTCATTTAAAAAAAATCTGCTTTTGTTGCTTCATTGTTTCCTTGATTTGTTTGTGCGTTTTGTCCAATTCTTTGTTCAAGACACCAAGAATCTGGAAACCCTCCACTGGTAACAATTTGCAAGCTTGATAGGAGGTGGAGTGGCTTCAAAATTGGCTTAGTCACATGGCTGCCAAGTTGGTGCTTGCTGTTGGTGGGAAGTTTTCACTATTTCTCATGGGTTCTTCTCCAAAGGGCTGTTTGAGCTTCCCTCCAGTATGGTAGCTGGCTTCCCAGAAAGAGTGGTCCAGGAAAACAAAGCAACAGCTGTGGTGACTTTTATGACCTATCTTCAGAAGTTAAACATTGTCTTCTTCATCAAGTGGTTGCACAGACCACCTCTTGTAGGAGGAGACAGCAGATGATCATGAATAGTAAGAGGTGAAGATCATGCAGGCATCCTAGAACCTGACTGTAACAGGGTAGTATATTCTTATATTCCTACCTCAATATTTTCCTGTTTTCCTACTCTGCCTGTTTGGCAAGAACACGGTGGCTCCTAACCTCTCTACTCTTAATTTCTTCATTGTGTTTTCTTGATATTTCCAAGACTCCTACATATATTGAATCATATAGAATGTAAAACCAACGTTTTTTAAAATTAATCAATTTTAGCAGTTTTTAAGCTTCCAGAGCTATCCACTTCATCCTAACACTTTAAGAGTTGGTGGCCATCCCATGATCTCGTTCATGTTTACATAATGTTCTATCTGCCTGCTCACAGTTTGTGTCTTATCCTGGAGAGTCCTTATTTGTAAAGCATATCTGTCTTCTTGTACCCATCCTTCTGGTCTCTCCATGGATCTTCTACTACCCTCTCTAGTGCTTTATCTACGTCATCACAAATATTCCAGAAGGAAATCTCCTCCCTTCAAGGTGGCAACCCTGGAGCATGGTTTTATTTGAACCTGAGTTGGAATTGCAAAATTAGACAGCTTGGCAGGAGAAAGCTAGAGCCAGGAATCAGTGGGCCCCAACCTCTGAAGAAACCAACACTTTGACCAAAAACTTCCTTCTGTAATGTCATGGGAGAGTAATTTTTGGCTTTTATAGGGTTTCTTCATTTTGACTGCAAGACAGAAGTGCCACATAAAGGTTATACAAGGCTCTCTGCGTTTCCGTGTGGGGTTTGATACATTAATGAGAATTTGACAAATCCTGACCACTCTGCCATCTGTTGGCCTCATTCTCTTCCTAGTTCTGTGATGCTTTTCACCTATTCTGAGGCAGAGGAACTCGTTCCACTGACATAGGCAATACTCCTAACCCTACCAGCTGTCTTACAAGGGTGTGTTGCTGCTCACTGGAGGAAATGAAAGAAAGGGTATATATTAAACAAAAATCCTGCCAGAAACAACTCACATTCTTCTGTACAAGTAGGTTACAAAGGGGCACAATATGGGATGGGTTTATATTAATCATATCTCATACATTTCATGAGGTTATGTCATCTTACTCCTCAGAAACCTCCAATAGCTCTCATGACTTAATCAAACTCCTTGTCTTAGCACTGTAGGGCTTCCAGCTGTCATTCAGGCTTCATGCCACTTTATTAATATTCCTTCCCCTTCCCCCTACATGTCACCTATACTTTAGCCAAATGCGATCACATACTATTGTTCTAACCTGCTCCATAAATTTCTGCCTCCATGCATTGGGAAATTGTATTATCTGCATTCTAAATGTTTCCTGTCATATTGACCATAGAAGTGCTTCCCTTGTCTGAGATCTGTGGTAAATGCTACCTCACTCATGACACCCTTGCTGATTTCCTCTCTCTAGTGATCTCACTTTCCCATGGACTCTGAGAGCACTTTACTGGTAACCTGTTTGTAGACTTACCACATTCTTCCAGATATTTGAGCTGTTAATGTAACAGACTCCCAGTGCTGACTTCTGCACTTGATGTTTTCCAAAATATTGATGGCTGAGAGTGAGAACAATCTGTCTTAATTCTGCCAGTGATTATTAAATTTATCTTTGAAGAAAGGTAGATCTTTGATTTTTGGAGAATTAGACTTAAGGGAGTTTTGGATTATACAAATGAAAGATAATCTTTTGGAATACAGAGACCCTGGTCCAACGTTTCTCAATTTGGGTTCCACAAAACCTTACAGTTCAATATGTCATCACTAGGGGTTTTGTAAGAGGTTTTGATTTAAAACCTAAACATCAACGTTTGAAGTTTGCATACTTTGAGGATAGATAGTGGCTGAGCAGACATGTCAGCAATTTCATTAGAGGTCTTTCAGCCCTGTTGTGGCAGTGTGCAGTAGGATTGTATTCCTTTGTTTGTGCCCAATTGAGGTTTTTGATGCAAGCTATGGGAGGTCACTGGTAACTGATGAGTGCTACATTACACAGATGAGAGGGTGGTAGACGGATAACATGAGTTTTTCCCTCTCTAATTATTTTCCCTAAACTCCCCATATGCACTACAGGATGACTTACAGGATTAAACAAGCTTTGCTAGTATAACTAAAAATGATGGGAAATTTAATTTTCATTCTAAAGGATCAGCTGCTCCCTGCCCCACCTCCTGCCCCCAGTTTTGTTGTGGTTACAAACATTGCAAAATGTAGGTTGAAAAGGCTAAAAGTGATTTCTCTAGTGATTGATGAGTTTGGGGGAATTTTTAAATTTTACTATGCTCTTACATTTTATACTTAACTTGTGTTTGTATTTTATAAACATGTTTGATAACCCAATGTGGTAATTTGTGAAGGTGAGATATGAGATGGGAGAGGAAAATTTTAGGCCTGGGGATAACCCTGATAAGGTTAGTGATGATGAATTATAGTCTTCTGAGTCATTTTCCTGCGTGGTTGGAACAAAGGACACAGAAAAAGTCCATCTTTATGATGAAAGACACTTATCAAGGAGCTTCTATAGGTTGATTATCCAAATTTTCTTATTTTATTGAGAATCATCCACATGAGGAGGCCAGCAAGATTCTTCTGTAAAGAGGCAGGTGGCAAATATCTTAGGTTTTTCAGATCACATGTAGTCTCTGTCACATATTCTTCTTTGTCTTCGTCTGCTTGTTTAAATGCTTTAAAAATGTAAAAGCCAATCTTAGCTCTGTGGGCTGTACCAAAGCAGGCCTCTGGTGAGGTTTGGCCCATGGGCTGTCATTTGCCAATCCCTGCTATGTCAAACAACTTAGAGATGTGGGAATGGTTTCAATAAAAAAAAAAAAAAAAAAAACCCAAACAAAACAAAAACCCTTAAACATAAGTCATAGCTATTTGAGAAGTAAAGACGCTGATTACTTTAAGCAGCCATTAGAATCTCAAAACAAACAGTAACTCTTGTTAAAACAAACAACAAACAAACAACAAAGAAACAAGTACATTCAGTGAAAGGGATCAGGGAGCAAGTTATTTAGTAGCAGAACTTACTGTCTTAAACAGGAAAAGTCACACAGTTGGTAAGACTAACAATATGATCATGTAAAATTACTGTGAATCAAAGGCTAGGAAAAGATGCACTACAAGAAATTGAAAAGTTTCCACACTCTCAAACAGTGTCATACGTTGAAGTATTGATGACACGTCACACTACTTTGAAGAGGTTTTGTGACATACCCTGAAAAACCGCAGCTTCCTTTTCTAGGTTGATGAGTCGGGATTTCACCAATAAAAGTCATACTTAGCATTTGTAAGATCTGCAAGTAATTGTGAAATTCAAGAAAACAAAGAGTGGCCCATAACAAGGAAAGGCCAAGATATAATTAATGTTTGGCTTTCATATCTATAAACAAAAGTTCTAAGAACTACATTGACATCAACACGGATAGTGCTCTGTCAAAAGTTGGTTCTGTGAGAGCTTTTGCATCTTATTAAAGGAAAAAAGTTTCCCACATTGTCACAACACATTGTCTTCTTCAAAGAGAATGTCAAACATTCTTGGAGATGAAATGAAAGTTTTAGATAGTATTACAAAATGACTATCTTTGTTATATAAAGGCTAACTTGAGAATACTTTTAAAGCTGCAAAGGTGTCGATAAAGACCACAGAAATATCCTGCTATACACAGAAATTTGGTGGCTCAGCAGAGGAAGCATTTTCAACAGGGTGTTTGAACTGAAAGATGAAATTCAAAAGTACTTTCAATATCATACTGGGCAAGTTTCGTTAAGTGCTTTGATGAACAATGGCTGCAAAAAGTTGCCTTCTCAGCAGACATTTTTCATTATGTGAACAAGTCTCTGCAAAGCCCTGGAGAAAATGTTTTGACTTTGAGTGACAAGATTCTTGAATTTAAAAGGTAACTGAGAGGGACTTCTGATTCAAGTGATGATGGAACAAGACCCTTGTGAAAAATTCCCTTGCAGTAAAACAATGATAAAACCTGAATATAAAGCAAAAAGCAACTACTTGAAGGCAGTGGAGAGAGAACAGAAGCAGAAAGACACTGGCGAAGAATAAATATTTGAAAGAGGAAGCAGTATGAAGTAAGTGCCCTGTGTCTGTGGCTTCTAGCCTGGGTCTCAGTGCAACCCACTGAATGTGCACAGTGGCAGTGTGGTAGAGGTGTCAATAGAAAACCCACCATCTCTCTGGTAGGGGAATCCATGGCTGATAGAGACAGTTGGAGAATTCCCAAAGCAAAAGAAACACAGAGGAAATCCCAAAATTTTGTCTAACGATTTCTCTGATTCCTGAACCACATATGCATGAAACAGACTCAAGGCAGTTCAACTAAAGACAAATGATCTGAACTGAGATTAGAGTTTACAATGCAAGAAACAAAATTGCATAAGCCCCCCACCCCCGCCAAAAAAACCCCACACTTTTTAGAGAAGTAATAAAATCAAGAATTTGCACAGCTTGATATTCATAAAGTCCAGGATAAATCCAAAATTTCCCAACAAAAAAGAACCAAGAAAAATGGAATATATCAAGAAAAGAGGATTGAGACCCTCAGATAAGACATTAGATAGACACGGCAGACAAGGATTTTTAAACGTCTATTATAATGATATTCAATGAAACCAAACAAAATACGAGTTCAATAAATAAAGAGAAACAGAAAATTTAACAGAGAAAAACAGAAAAAACTAAATTGAAATTCTAGGACTAAAAAATGTAATATCTGATCTAAAACAATCACTGAATAGAACTAACAGCTGAGTGGAAGTGACAGACGGAGGAGTAAGTGAAGTGAAAAATAGATAAGTAGTAACTGTTCCATGTGACGAACAGGGAGAAAAAAAATTGGAAAAAAAAAAAAGCCACAGAGTGCAGGGACTTGTTACATAAATATTAAGTGTTCCAGTATATGTGTAATTGGAGTCTCAGAAGAAGAGATTTTTAAAAAAGGAATAGAAAAAAGATGATTAAAAATGGCCCCCCAAATCTCCCAAATTTGTAAGACAGAAATTTACAGATAAATATGCTCAAAGGACATCAAGTAAAATAAATATAAACAATCCCACATCAAGGTACACCATGGTCCAACTTTTTAAAGCCAAAGATTGAGAAAAGTCTTCAAACTGTCAACAGAAAACACCATATATAATGGACCAATTATTAACAGCTCAGTTTTCATCATAAACCATGGAGAATTGAGTGGTAAAATATCATTAAGGTGTTGAAAGAAAAAAAAAAAAAAACCACATCAACCCAGATTCTATATCCAGAGAAAATATTCTTCAAGAATAAAGGCAAAATAAAGATATTTTCAGATGAAAGAAGCCTAAAAGTATTCATTACAAGCAGGCCTACAATACAAGAAATGGTCAAGGAAGTTCCTCAGACTAAAGGTAAATGATACTAGATGATATTAGTATCGCCATAAAAAGAAGAAATAACATAAAAAATTGTAAGTACAAAAGAATAATTTTTGTCTTTGATTTTTCCTCTTCTTTATGTGACTCATAACTCTTTAAAGAAAAACTATAACAGTATCTTCTATGATTTATAACAAATGTAGATGTAATACATATAATAATTATAACATGAATCATGATGGGCTTATGGAACCAATGGCTTCAAAGTTTTTATAATTTACTTGAGTAGTACATTATTAAAAGTAAATGGTAAAGTTTAGGATTATATTGCACTTGTAAATTAATTACTAAAATCATAATACAAATAAGGATAGCCAATTCTTCCAAGATGGAGCAACAAGGACTGAATATATCCTCTTGCCTGAAACAACTAAAAAATAAGAAAAAAATATGAACGTTAAGACACTGGGTATCAGGCAATAAAATACAGTGAGATGGTAAACAAATGAAATAAGCCTATCATTGCCCCAGCTTACTGCCTTGGCAGTTTTCAGGCATTGGTGTAGGGAGTTCAAGCCAGGCAGAACCTGGATGGCTCCCTCAGTGGAGGACTCAGAGTTGGCAGAGTGGAGAGGCCAAGGCAGCTAGGGTTTTCAGGGCAGAGCATTAGAGAGAAGAGAACTCTGGAGATCAGCAAAGGGTCCCCTGATTCTTCAGCTGGGTACTGATCAAATCCTGTGTCTGAGCAAATTAGCCAAGGCTGGGGAAAGAACTACTCAAAGGATTAGAGGGAATAATACTCAGAGATCACCCAGGGCCTGGAGAAGTTTCTGTTCCCAACAGCCAGAGTGGAAAAGCTCATGATTTATGGAGAATCAGGTAACATATATAGAAGTTGTTTGACGCATTAGTCAAGGAAAAATCATTCTAGATGAAACACTGCTCTGGTTCTGCGATGAAAGCCTAAAAGCAACTCCTGAGAGGATTTAACTGTTGACAAGTAACCTAACTGTGTTAAGGACAATGATCAAGAGGATTTTTAGGAATACAAATTGAACAAATTAAAATAGACAATACCTGGCATACAATGGACTATTACCAGGTGTGTTGATTTTCTGTTGCTGCCTAACAAATTACCACTGTTAGGGACTAGAGGTTCGTTTCCCCGCAAAATTCTTCTGTTGAAATTCTAACCCCAATGTGATGGCATTAGGAGGTGAAAATTTGGGCAGTAATTAGGTCATGAGGGTGGAGCTCTTATAAATAGGATTAGTGCTGTTATAAAGGAACCCAGAAAGCTCTCTTGCCCTCTTTCCACCATGTAAGGGTACAACAAAGAGCTGGCAGTCTGTAACTCAGAAGAATACCCTCACTAAACTCCAATCAGGTTGGCATCCTGATCTTGGACTTGCAGCTTCCAGAACTGTGAAAAATAAATTTCTGCCACCTAGTTTGAAGTACTTTGTTGTAAGAGCCCAAACTGACTAAGGGGAACACAAATGAAATGGCTTAAAATAACATACACATTTATTACCTTAGTCCAGACAAGGCTCAATTAACTTCTCTGCTCAAGGTCTCACAAGGCTGTGATCAAGATGACAGTTGGGGCTATAGTTTCATCTGAGCCACAGGGTCCTCTTCCAAGGTCATGTGATTATGGGCAAAATTCATTTCCTTACGACTGTAGAACTCATAGGGTTGGCATCATCTTCAAGACCATGAGGGACACATTTCTCTGGCTTTCTCTGTTTCTCCTCTCCAGTTTCCTTGTTAAGAGATCATCTGATTGTGTCAGGTCTACCAAGGCAATTTCTCTCTTGATTAATCCAATTGATATGGTACTTTCATCTTTGAAATGTTATCTTGTCTTTGGATATGTAATATAATTATAAAAGTGATACTGCTTCATCAAGGCTAGGGGATTACAAAAAAGCATCTGTCACCGAGGTCATGTTTGAGTTTTGCCACCCACACTAGACAAGTAAAGAGGCAGAAAAATGTGACCCACATTTTGGGGTCATGATGAGAAAAATCAATGGGTAGAAATCAACCTAGAAACGACACAGATGAAAGAATTGATAGACAGGGACATTAAACCATCATTATAGCTATATTCTAACTTTAAGAAGTTAGAGGGAATATTGAGGATGCTAAGCAGCAACAGGGAAGACATAAAAAGACATAAACGTAGCTTTTAGAGATGGAAATTACAATGTTTGAGATTAAAAGTGCACTGGATTAGACACTGCAGAAGGAAAGACTAGTAAACTTGAAGATTATATATATATATATTTTGTCTTTGATTTTTATATATATATATATTTATATACACATATTTTGTCACTGATTTTTCCTCTTAACTTCTTTATGTGACTCATAACTCTTTAAATAGCCAAATGGGATCACATACTATTGTTCTAACCTGCTCCATAAATTTCTGCCTCCATGCATTGGGAAATTGTATTATCTGCATTCTAAATGTTTCCTGTCATATTGACCATAGAAGTGCTTCCCTTGTCTGAGATCTGTGGTAAATGCTACCTCACTCATGACACCCTTGCTGATTTCCTCTCTCTAGTGATCTCACTTTCCCATGGACTCTGAGAGCACTTTACTGGTAACCTGTTTGTAGACTTACCACATTCTTCCAGATATTTGAGCTGTTAATGTAACAGACTCCCAGTGCTGACTTCTGCACTTGATGTTTTCCAAAATATTGATGGCTGAGAGTGAGAACAATCTGTCTTAATTCTGCCAGTGATTATTAAATTTATCTTTGAAGAAAGGTAGATCTTTGATTTTTGGAGAAGAATTAGACTTAAGGGAGTTTTGGATTGTACAAATGAAAGATAATCTTTTGGAATACAGAGACCCTGGTATTATAATCATTATAATGGATTTAGATCAGATATATATATATATAGAACCCAAAATAAAACACATAGAGAAAAAAGAATAAACAGAGAAATGGGAAACTGTAGGAGGCTTAAACTCTGGATAACTGAAGTCTCAAATGTGGAGGTGGATAGAATAGAAAAAATATTCAAGAAAATAAGGTTAAACATTTTCAAAATTTGATAAAAACTATAAACCCACGGGTCCCCAAACCTCCATAACCCTCAAGCATAAGAAACATGAAGAAAATTACATCAAGTCACTTCAAAATCAAACTGTTAAATCTGGTGATAAAGAGAAAATCTTAAAAGCATCCAGAACAATGACATGTGTAGGGGAACAAGGATAAGAAATATATCAGGCTTGTTGGAAATAATGCATGGGAGAAGACAGTGAAGCAGTATTTTTAAAGTACTGAAAGAAAAACATCTGACAAGCTAGACTTCTATATTCAGCAAAAATCTTTCACAAATGCAGGCAGAAATAAAGAATTTATCTTTGGCACTGTTTCACAAAAGATATTTTAAAGGAAGTCCTTTAGGCAGAAAGAAAATAATAACAACTGGAAATCTGCATTTACACCAAGAAATCTTGAACACTGGAAAACCATACCAATACTATAAGGATGGATTTTTTCCCTGATTGCTGAGTCAAACAATTTGAGTATGTTACCTGATTCTTTTTTTTTTTTTTTGAGATGGAGTCTCACTCTGTCGCCCAGGCTGGAGTGCAGTGGCGCAATCTCAGCTCACTGCAAGCTCCAGCTCCCAGGTTGACGTCATTCTCCTGCATCAGCCTCCTGAGTAGCTGGGACTACAGGCGCCCGCCACCACGCCTGGCTAATTTTTTGTATTTTTAGTAGAGACGGGGTTTCACCATGTTAGCCAGGATGTTCTCGATCTCCTAACCTCGTGATCCACCCGCCTCGGCCTCCCAGAGTGTTGGGATTATAGGACTGACCCACCGCGCCCGACCCTGATTCTCTTAAGCAACAACAAAAATCAATTCAGCAAGTAATTATAGTCACCTAAAAAAGAAAACAAATGGATTCATAAAATTCTCAGTCCAAAAGAATATAGAAAAATTGGGAAAATGTAACAAATGACAGATGGTAAAAATTTCTAGCTTTGTATGTATTTCTGTAGTATTAATTTTAGAAGAATTTTTAGTTGAATTAGAAAATAACATGATAGATTTAAAATCAATCATATTAACATTCAAATGAATGTAAATGGTCTAAACATTCTAATTAAAAGCCTGAGATGGTCAGGTTGGATTAAAAAAATAAGATCTCTTCATATGTTGCCTAGAGGAAATCTACTTTAAGTATGAAACAAAAATAGGTTATAAGTATAGGATTGGATGAGAAATGCCATTAATTAATGCTAACATTAATTAAATTTATGCTGGAATGGCCATATTATCAGAAAAAGTAGATTTCTAAAGAAAAAATAGTACTAGGGATAAAGAGGGCCATTTCATAATGATAAAGGGGTCAATTCATCAAGAAAGCCTAACAATCGCAAATGCTTATGTATCCAGATATTCAGCTTCAAAATGCAAAATGTAAAAACTGAGAATTGCGAGTGCCATAGACAGACTTACAAACATGGTAAGTGATTTGAAAATACCTGCCCAAGAAATTGATAAAACACTGACATCCAGTGACCTAGTTGACTTTACACAACAAGTCACCTAACAGCAACAACATATTACACATTATTTTATTTATATATATGCACATATATATATATATAGCTTTTGGGGTACAGGTGGTTTTTGGTTACACAGATGAATTGTGTAGTGATGAAGTCTGAGATTTTAGTGCAGCTGTCACCTGAGTAGTGTACATTGTACCCAATACGGACTTTTTATCCCTCACCCCTCACACCCTCCCCACTTCTGAGTCTCCAGTATCCATTATACCACCTGTATGCCTTTGTGTACCCATGGCTTAGCTTCCACTTATAAGTGAGAACATACAGTATTTGGTTTTCCATCCCTGAGTTACTTTACTCAGAATAGTGACCTCCAGCTCTACCCAAGTTGCTGCAAAAAAATATTATTTCATTCTTTATTTATGGCTGAGTAGTAGTCTATGGTGTCTATACACTACATTTTCTTTATTCACTCAGTGGTTGATGGGCACTTAGGCTGGTTCCATATCTTTGGAATTGTGAATTATGCTGAGAAAAACATATGGGTGCAGATGTCTTTTTTATATAATGACTTATTTTCCTTTGAGTGCTCAGTAGTGGGATTGCTGGATTGCATAGTAGATCTACTTTCACTTCTTTGAAAAATCTTCATACTGTTTTCCGTAGAGTTTGTACTAATTTACATTCCCACCAGCACAGATTACACGTTATTTTTGAGTGCACATAGGAGACCTACCAAGAGAGAACATATTCTAGACCATAAAAAGTCTTCATACCTTTAAAATGATTAAAATGATACTAAATATATATTCCTATCATACTGGAATTAAATTAGAAATTAATACAAATCTCTCAGAAAAATCCCAAAATATTTGAAAACAAAATAACACACTTCTAAATAACTCATGAGACAAAGGAGAAACCAAAAGGGAAATTACAAAGTATTTTGAACTATGAATAAATATGAAAATACAACATATAAAATTGTGTTGTATTTACAGCAGGACTTAAAGTGAAAGTTACGGGCTTAAATACCTATATTAGAAAAGAAAAAAGGGATCAAATTAATTATCTCAGTTTATACTATAACAACTAGAAAAAGAAGAGCAAATTAAACCTAAAGTAAGCAGAAGAAAGGAAATAATAAAGATTAGGGTGTACATCAGTGACTGATGAAACAGAAAATCAATAAAGATAATCAATAAAACAAAAAATGTGTTCTTAGAGAAAATCAATAAAATTGATACATCTCTAGCTAGACCAATCAGAAAAAAAAATAAAGGACACACAAATTACCAATATCAGGAATGGAAGTGGTGATATAACTATAGATTTTAGAATTATTAAAAAGAACATAAGGAAATATTATCCATTATGTCAATACATTTGACAAATGAGATGAAATAAATTCTTTAATAGATGCAAACTACTGAAACTCACTTAAGAAGAAATAAATACTTGACTGTCCCTATATCTATTACATAGATAGAATTTGTAACCAGAATATTCCAACAAAGAAAATTCCAGGGCCATATAGCATCACTAGTGAATTTTACCAAACATTTAAGAAAGAAATAAATCAATTATACAAAAACTTCCACAAAAATGAAGAGAAGGGACTTATTCCCAACTCATTCTTTGAGACTAGCATTATCTTATAATAAAGTCAGATAAAGACATCACAAGGGAAAAAACTATAGACTAACACCTCTCATGAGAATATGTGCAAAAAATCTAAACTAAATTTTTTAAATCAAATAATCTATTAAACAGGGTAATATATCATGAACGGTGGGATTTATCCTAGGAATGCAAAGTTGGTTTAACTTTGAAAAGTCAGTCTAATTCACGATAGTAGCAGACTAAAAAGGAAAACTCATGATCATCAGAATACAGAATATTTGACAAAATTAAATCAAAAATTATTCCTGATAAACTCTCAGAAAAGCATTATAAGGGGATTTCCAACCTGATAAAGGGCATAGGAAAAATCACAGCTAGCATGATACTTAATGGTGAAAGACTGGATATCTTCCCCCTAAAATCAGGGACAAGGCAAGGATATCCACTCTCACCACTGCTATTCAGCATTGTACTGGAAGTTCTAGATGAGGCCATGAGGTTGCAACAGCTGCTGGAGAGAACTGAGCACCATATTGTGGGCGGAGGCTACAACCACAGTTGGAGTGGAATTGCGGAACATGTGATCTCTCCTTAAGTTTCCCAGAGAAAGTTAGATTTGGGAGGGGAAATCGCTAAATACCAGGACCTCATGTGGTCAAGAGAATAGGGATTCAGACTATTGTTAACTGAGTGTTAAAGAAGAGTGTAAGTCAGACCTGAAGAAGAACTTGAACACATCTAGGTAGCATTCGTATGTCTCAGCTTATTGCTCTTACATGGGATAAATTCTTCATGACCAGGGAGCTTGTCTTTGTCTTTTATTTCTTTCACCAAAGCAAGCCTAGTGCCTTGAACATCATAAACACTCACTAAATATTTGTTGAATGAATGAATGAATGAATGAATATATAACAACAAGGACTCTCCACATAAATATTATTAAAATTCTTTAAAAACATCAGTGACCTTATTTTAGAACATTTTAAATTGGGGTGATTTTCATGTTCCTGTATCGGGGATATTACAAAATACTTTCATTACCTCTGTCATTGAAAGTTACTGACAAGATATTATGGCCGAGGACATCTCCAATATCTGATCACCTCCAGAAGGCTGATCTAAGAAGATCAGGTTCAAAACATGCCCAGTGTACTACTTAAGAAATACAGAGCAAAATAAATAATTTTCTTTAATTAGAGTGATTTTCACTGGAAAGAATGCTCCACTGAGGCATGGCATTGCCAGTCTTGTATATATATTTCTGGTTCCTAGAACACCACCTAGAGTAGGGTCTCCAGAAATTATTTTTTGAGTGAATAAATGAGTGATTGCCCTCTAAGTTGATAGGATGAAGATTTGTTGACCTTCAGTCATTCATCCAAAACTTGTCTTTTTATTATTCCACATAAGTCTCACAAGATAAATCCTACTGCTACAAGAAGGATTTTTCACCTCTGATCTGGAGGTAGACCTGGTGGAAGTGGGAAGCAGGAAATTTTGTTGAAACATAATTGGGAGGGCTGAAGATTATCTTTGAAAATTATTCCAAAAGCAATACACATTTATTCTAAGAGTTCTAACGTAATAATATACTACACCAAGTAAAAAGTGAAAGGTTGTGATGTCTTAAGATTTTTTTTGAAATTATTACAAAAGTAATACTTGTAAGGATTCAAATCACTGTATGAAGTAATATGTGAAAAGCTCCCTTTTCCCTTTTTAAGTCGGCTCCCTTGAGAAATCACTGTTACTGACTTGGAATGTATCCTAGCCTTTCCATGGCAGTTAATGTAGATCGAATGCTTTATTTTAATGGCTGGTTACTAATCCATTGCATAAATGGTCCATAATTTATTTAAACTATCCCTGTTGGTGGGCATGTGGGTAGTTTTCTTATTTTTTTTTCTATTATTAACTGTGCTCCAATGAAACATTCTTATACATACATATTTTTATAGTTTTGTGGGTATTTATGTAGAATAAATTTTAGAAGTGAAATTGCTGGTTCAGTTACAGAGATCTTAAGGGTAAGATCTTTAAACACGAGGCAGAGAATCCCCGTTTTCTATTTTCCAGAGAGGACCTTGTGTTTCTTAGCAGTCACAGCAAAGAAGAAAACACAATTGTTTACATGATTCACTGTGTCCTGAAGGAGAGATGATGAAAGCAAAAGCGACCTTTGAGCAGAACCAGTGGAATAAGCACCAAAGAGAAGCAGTGCTCAGTCAGTTCAGGTGAGAGTCAACCCGTGAGAAGAGACGTGACTCCTTTCCTATCTTTCGGGAATATCAGTTGCAGTTTTTGGAAAAGATCCTGAGCCAAGTGCTGAAGTGCAGATTTCTGTTTTGTGCCAGCCTAATAGCCTGCATTCTGTTGAAAGACTTTAGAATTACACAGACCCTTTTTAATATGGAAGGTCTGAAAATGTAGAGGTAGGAGAACAAACATGGAAGTTAGTCCAACCACCGTGTCAAAGGTGGTCACGGGAGGTGTGGAACCTGATGGACTGGTTGCAAAAATAATAATTAAGTCTAACCATGGCGAGGTAGTGTGATATATACTTTCTGTAATACTTAACTCTCATCATACCTCTGACAGGAAATATTATGCTTATTTTAGAGATGAAGAACCAGTGGAACAGAAAAGTGAAGTAGCTTGCCCACAGTCACACAGATAGGAGATGCGGAAACTGGGACTTGCATTCAGACCTGGCACTTAGAAGGCAGCTAATAAGTTCGTTCTGAAATGAGATGCTGAGACGTTTGGATTAGGATAGAGCAGTGACTTTGACAGAGTGAGGGGTTTGGATACATAACAGCAACTTGGTAGGGGCAGGAAGTCTGAGATCCTTACTCAGTATTCACAGAGCAAGAACAGGTGTCTGTGTCATACCTGTCCAGATACTTGAAGTCTGAAAAGGTACCACATAAACTCTACATCATGTGTCAGCAGCCAGGAACTGAGGATCCAGTGAAGATATTGGGCTTATTCTACTATCAATGAAAAAAGGGTTTGGCCATTGGTTGACTTTCCCTTTGCAGCCCTGCCCACCTAGGTCATGGAGGGCATACACTCTGAAGGGCTCATCCCTAGATCACCACTCTCTTTGGGGATTCTTGGGCAATCCCTCTGTGTGTAGCCAAAAGAAGACAACATTGCCTCTTGAAATGTTGCAGCCCCCATTGTTCATTTCTTAAAAGCCACGGCTATGCCAAATAATTGAGATATTTTACTAAATGCTTACAAGTCTCAAAGAGGAAACAATCCCCAAAGACAATTTCCAAAGAGGAAATAATTGCAGCAAAATGAAGCTGTTTTGCAAGCTACAGTGAAATGCATGCTTCCTAATTTTTGTCTGTCTTGGAGATGCCTGTGATAGGATTAGAAGAGTCACTAATTTTTAATGCCACTGAAGGTAAAATCACATAGCGTGTGATCATAACAGTCATTACCTTATTGCTGCTTTGCTAATTTAGAAGAAAGAACAATGTTAACATAAGACATTTTACTTTTAATTTGAAGATTTATCATTCATTTCACACAGATTTATTGAGTGAGGGCTAGGCTCTTGGCTAAGTGTTGCAGGTGCAGAAATGAGACTTGGTGCCCTAAAAATTTCACACAAAAAATATGGCAAGGCTGTGAATTCAACTGGCAGGGTGATTTGGCAATCCACAGGATTAAGTTGTGCTTTTAATTTTCAGCTCCCTCTGTGCTGTGGTTGTAAGAGATAAGAATTTCCTTTTGGACAGTTATAGAAAGTTCCGAGTTTCAGTCCACGTCATGAGCCCATAGTTTAGTCATTTAAGTTAATCATTCCCTTTCTTTTAGCTGTTCAGTCCTTAAAGAAAGAATTCTATTATCCTCAAATTTCTCATATCCTTCAAACCATTTTATGGTGGCAGCAATTCAGTTTCCCCAAAGCGATATCTTCAATGGACCTTTTATGCCTTGTGTCCACAGATAATAATTCAACTAGTGGCTCCCGTCCTATATGCCATAGGCTGTCAGTTGCCCACCTCTGATTAGTGATGGAATTTCCAGTTGTTTTCAGTAACTAAGATAGATAACCAGTCTTAGATATTTGGTAGCTCCTAGAGCTCATGAGAAGACCAGAGAACTAGGTTTAGAAAATGGATAGGAATGAAGGCTGGGCAGCTTAGAGAAGCGGAATCTGTTTATAATGCTCACATAGGTACAACCAACAACCACCACTCCTCTTGGTTCCTGGCTACCACTGACACCACCAGTACAAATCCTAAACCTTTCCTGCTTCTTTATATCATTCAGACTCAAAATCTCAGAGAAGGGCAGCTGAGTGGTTAAATTCAGACCCAGTGCTCTAGCTTCCAGGGGGCCAAGAAAACAAATGAATGGACCCTCACCAGGATTCACACAATGGAAGTCTCCTCAAAATAGAAGGGTGCTCAGATACAGCCAAAAAATGACAAATATCCTCTATATTTTAAAAATGTAATTAATTTTAAAAATTTTTAGATGGAATTTTGCTATGTTGCCCAGGCTGATCTCAAACTCCCTGGCTCAAGCAGTCCTCCTGCCTCAGCCTCCTGAGAAATGTCCTTTAGAGTTAAGACCAGAAGTAACATGATCTTAGAAAGCAGCTTGGTTGATGAATTCTAATGATGTGAGACTAGGTGGGAACTGATTGGAAGTCACTTTTGGACCCAGAAGGGTGAAGCTTAATGCTGTATTGGATGTGAGGTGTGCATATGAGAGAGATGGGGGTAGAATCTAGGAACACTCTCAGATTTCTGGCTAGAGTGACTAGGTGATTGGCTCTGCTGTTGATCCTCACAAAAACACCATTCAGTGGGTGAAGCATGGTAACATCTCTCTTACCCTGTCCTGCAAGTCAGTGGGAGAGTAAGGCAGGAGCCTAGGTCTTCCAACTCTAGGACAGGCAGTATGGTGTAAGAGACTCCAGATATGGTCTTTTGGGGTTCAGCTCCCAGCTGACCACTTTCCAGCTGTATGACTTTGGATGTGTGACTTAACCAGTCCATGTTTCAGTTTCTCCATTTGTAAAATGGGAGTAGTAATAATATCTATCACAAAAGGTGGTCATCATGTTGAATGAGCATATATATGTAAAGCACTTAGAAAATGCCTGATACTATTAAGTTCTCAAAAAGTGTTACAATTGTTAGCTATCACCATTCCAATTAGTCCAGTGAGTTTCGCAGGCTTCTATAAAAAAGGTGGATCTAAAACACTGGAGTGTTCTTTAATATTTAGAAATATAAACCAGTCGTGAGAATTTTGTGACGCATATATGAATATCAATAGCTGAATCAGTCAAGTGGAAGAAAGGATATCAGAGACTGAAGATCAACTTAATGAAATAAAGTCAGAAGACAAGATTAGAGAAAAAAGAATAAAAAGGAATGAACAAATCCTCCAAGTAATATGGGATTATGTGAAAAGACCAAATCTGCATTTGATTGGCATACCTGAAAGTGACAGGGAGAATGGAACCAAGTTGGAAAACACTCTACAGGATATTACCAGGAGAACTTCCCCAACCTAGCAAGATAGGCCAACATTCAAATTCAGGAAATACAGAGAACACCTCAAAGTTACTCCTCAAGAAGAGTAACCCCAAGACACATAATGTCAGATTCATGAAGGTTGAAATGAAGGAAAAAAAGTTAAGGGCAGCCAGAGAGAAAGGTTGGGTTACCCACCAAGGGTAGCCCATCAGACTAACAGTGGATCTCTCTGCAGAAATCCTACAAGCCAGAAGAGAGTGGTGGCCAATATTCAACTTGCTTGAAGAAAAGAATTTTCAACCCAGAATTTCTTATCCAGCCAAACTAAGCTTCATAAGCAAAGGAGAAATAAAATTATTTCAAGACAAACAAATGCTGAGAGATTTTATCACTACCAGGCCTGCCTTACAAGAGCTCCTGAAGGAAGCACTAAATATGGAAAGGAACAACTGGTACCAGCCACTGCAAAAACATACCAGATTGTAAAGAACATCGACACTATGAAGCAACTGCATCAACTAATGGGCAAAATAACCAGCTAGCATCATAAGGACAGGAACAAATCCAGAATAACAATATTAACCTTAAATTTAAATAGGCTCAATGTCACAATTAAAAGACACAGACTGGCAAATTGGATTAAGAGTCAAGACCCATGAGTGTGCTGTATTCAGGAGACCCATCTCATGTGCAAAGACACACATAGGCTCAAAATAAAGGGATGGAGGAATATTTACCAAGAAAATGGAAAGCAAAGAAAAAAAAAGCAGGAGTTGCAATTCTAATCTCTGATAAAACAGACTTTAAACCAACAAGATCAAAAGAGACAAAGAAGGGCATTACATAATGGTAAAGGGATCAACAACAAGATGCAACAAGAGCTAACTATCCTAAATATATATACACCCAATACGGGAGCACCCAGATTAATAAAGCAAGTTCTTAGGGACCTCCATAGAGACTTCAATTCCCACACAATAATAGCAGGTGACTTTAAAACCCTACTGTCAATATTAGATAGATCAATGAAACAGAAAATTAACAAGGATATTCAGGACTTGAACTCAGTTCTGAACCAAGCAGACCTAACAGATATCTACAGAACTCTCCACCCCAAATCAACAGAATATACATTCTTCTCAACACCTCATCACACTTATTCTAAAATTGACCACATAATTGGAAGTAAAAAACACTTCTCAGCAAATGCAAAAGAATGGAAATCATAACAAACAGTCTCTCAGACCACAGAGAAATAGAACTCAGGATTAAGAAACTCACTCAAAACCACATAACTACATGGAAAGTAAACAACCTGTTCCTGAGTGACTACTGGGTAAATGACAAAATGGAGGCAGAAATAAAAGATGTTCTTTAAAACCAATGAGAACAAAGACACAATATACCAGAATCTCTGGGACGCATTTAAAGCAGTGTGTAGAGGGGAATTTATAGCACTAAATGCCCACAGGAGAAGCTGAAAAGATCTAAAATTGACACCCTAACATCACAGTTAAAAAGAACTAGAGAAGCAAGAGCAAACAAATTCAAAAGCTAGCAGAAGTCAAGAAATAACTAAGATCAGAGCAGAACTGAAGGAGATAGAGACTCAAAAAACCCTTCAAAAAAATCAATGAATCCAGGAGCTGGTTTTTTGGAAAGATCAACAAAATAGATCACTATCCAGACTAATAAAGAAGAAAAGAGAGAAGACTCAAATAGAGGCAATCAAAAATGATATAGGAAATATCACTACTGATCCCACCGAAATACAAACTACCATCAGAGAATACTATAAACATCACTACACAAATAAACTACAAAATCTAGAAGAAATGGACGAATTCCTGGACACGTACACCCTCCTAATTCTAAACCAGGAAGAAGTCGAATCCCTGAATAGACCAATAACAAGTCCTGAAATTGAGGCAGTAATTAGTAGACTACCCACCAAAAAAAGCCCAGGACCAGATGGATTCAGAGGCGAATTCTACCAGAGGTACAAAGAGGAGCTGGTACCATTCCTTCTGAAACTATTCCAAACAATAGAAAAAGAGGGAATCCTTCCTAACTCATTTTATGAGGCCATCATTATCCTGACACCGAAACTTGGCAGAGACACAACAAAAAACGAAAATTTCTGGCCAATATCCCTGATGAATATTGATGCAAAAATCCTCAATAAAACACTGGCAAACTGAATCCAGCAGCACATCAAAAAGCTTATCCACCACGATCAAGTCAGCTTCATCTTTGGATGCAAGGCTGGTTCAACATACACAAATCAATAAATGTAATCCATCACATAAACAGAACCAATGACAAAAACCACATGATTATCTCAATAGATGCAGAAAAGGCATTCAACAAAATTCAATAGCCCTTCATGCTAAAAACTCTCAATAAACTGGGTATCGATGGAATATATCTCAAAATAATAAGAGCTATTTAGGACAGACCCACAGCCAATATCATACTGAATGGGCATAAACTGGAAGCATTCTCTTTGAAAACCAGCACAAGGCAAGGATGTCCTCTCTCACCACTCCTATTCAACATAGTATTGGAAGTTCTGGCCAGGGCAATCAGGCAAGAGAAAGAAATAAAGAGTATTCAATTTGGAAAAGAGGAAGTCAAATTGTCTCTGTTTGCAGATGACATGACTGTATATTTAGAAAACCTTATGGTCTCAGCCCAAAATATCCTTAAGCTGATAAGCAACTTCAGCAAAGTCTCAGCATACAAAATCAATGTGCAAAAATCACAAGCATTCTTATACACCAATAACAGAGAGCCAAATCATGAGTGAACTCCCATTCACAATTGCTACTGAGAGAATAAGATATCTAGAAAAACAACTTACAAGGGATGTGAAGGACCTCTTCAAGGAGAACTACAAACCACTGCTCAAGGAAATAAGAGAGGACACAAACAAATGGAAAAACATTCCATGCTCATGGATAGGAAGAATCAATATCGTGAAAATGGCCATATTGCCCAAAGTAATTTATAGATTCAATGCTATCCCCATCAAGCTACCATTGACTTTCTTCACAGAACTGGAAAAAACTACTTTAAACTTCATATTGAACCAAAAAGAAGCCCGCATAGCCAAGACAACCCTAAGCTGGAGGCATCACGCTGTCTGACTTTGAACTACTCTACAAAGGTACAGTAACCAAAACAGCATGGTACTGGTACCAAAACAGATATATAGACCAATGGAACAGAACAGAACCCTCAGAAATAATGTCACACATCTACAATCGTCTGATGTTTAACAAACCTGACACAAGCAATGGGGAAAGGATTTCCTATTTAATAAATGGTGTTGGGAAAACTGGCTAGCCATATGTAGAAAACTGAAACTGGACCCCTTCCTTACACCTTATACAAAAATTAACTCAAGACGGATTAAAGACTTAAACCTAAGACCTAAAACCATAAAAACCCCAGAAGAAAACCCACAAAAATACCATTCAGGACATAGGCATGGGCAAAGACTTCATGTCTAAAATACCAATAGCAATGGCAACAAAAGCCAAAATGGGATTTAATTAAAGTGCTTCTGCACAGCAAAAGAAACTACCATTAGAGTGAACAGGCAACCTATAGAATGGGAGAAAGTTTTTGTTATCTATCCATCTGACAAAGGGCTAATATCCAGAATCTATAAAGAACTTAAACAAATTTACAAGAAAAAAACAACCCCATCAAAAAGTGAGCAAAGGATATGAATAGACACTTCTCAAAAGAAGACATTTATGCAGCCAACAAACATGAAAAAAAGCTCATCATCACTGGTCATTAGAGAAATGCAAATCAAAACCACAATGAGACACCATCTCACGCCATTTAGAATGGCAATCATTAAACAACAGATGCTGGAGAGGATGTGGAGAATTAGGAATGCTTTACTCTGTTGGTGGGAGCTTAAATCAGTTCAACCATTGTGGAAGATAATGTGGTGATTCCTCAAGAATCTAGAACTAGAAATACCATTTGACTCAGCAATCCCATTTCCCAAAGGGTTATAAGTCATTCTACTATAAAAACACAGGCACACGTATGCTTATTGTGGCAATATTCACAATAGTAAAGACTTGGAAACAACCCAAATTTCCATTAGTGATAGACTGGATAAAGAAAATGTGGCACATATACACCATGGAATACTATGCAGCCATAAGGGAGGAGTTGTTCATGTCCTTTGCAGGGACATGGATGAAGCTGGAAACCATCATTCTCAGCATACTAACACACAAACAGAAAACCAAACATCACATGTTCTCACTCATAAGTGGGAGTTGAATAATGAGAACACGTGGACACAGGGAGGGGAACATCACACACTGGGGGCCTGTGAGGGGGTGAGGGGCTAGAGGAGGGATAGCATTAGGAGAAATACCTAACGTAGGGGATGGATTGTTGGGTGCAGCAAACCACCATGGCACATATATACCTATGTAACAAAACTGCACATTCTGCACATGTACCCCAGAACTTAAAGTATAATAAAAATTTAATAAAAAAGGTCAGTTATATCATGTTTAATAGGATCAGCAGCAGCTTTATAAGTGACTTTACAGAGACTAATAAGGGATTTGATCTTTCTCTTTTGTTATTGAGGCTTTTGAAATGTGGAACTTGTGTATTCTGGTTTGTTATATTTATAATCTTTTCAGACTCAGTCTATACTTTATGCTGGGTTTTAAAAATGAAATACTTTATATGAACTGGCAAAACTGTTACCAAAGGGAAACATTAACCATGAGGAAGAACATTTCTGTAAGGAGAACAGGTGACAATATACATGTGTGCTAATTGTAAAATGAGCATCTTAGTCCTTAAAGCACACCAGAACTGAATATGAATAATCTATTCATCAACGAAATAAACACAGCTCTTTGAGGATTTGAGACTACATTCACCCTTTATTCATAGTCGCTTACAGTTTTGCTTTTCTCTGCATTTCTCTGCTGTAAGATGACTGTTGCATTGTTGAATTGTATTTTGAGTGAATATTTTTGTTTGGTAATAATTAAAATTTTAAATTGTAAAAAAATGGAAATGTAAACCAGCCTGAGTTCAATTATTTACAGTCTCTCACATTGGGTGAGACAGTGCAGTCCTAAGTTGAAGACAGTGTTCCAGGGCAAGTCAATCAGATATCAAAAGAATGATTTCTGTAGACCTAACTGAGACCATGTCTTCTGCATATTCCAATTTCACTTTTAGAAACTGCCAAATCACAAGTCACGTCTACTAGGGGAATGACACAGCATTATGAAACCTCCACTCTAGCATGAGCGAGTCAAACAGGTTTCTTACATAATAAAAGCTTTGCCATTTCACCCAGGGCTTGACTCCTTGCCAGCCCCTCCACCCCCAGAAAAAAACAAGATATTTGGACAGCTGGGTGTGATCCAAGCCTAGGGCATGGGGCAATGTTCAGGTCAAGAAGTGGCAAGCCAACTTTACCATGGCTTAGAGGCCCTGGAATATGTGGGGTTGGATACAAACGAGAGGAAATGCTTAGAGACCCCTGGTTCCAACTCCATCAGAGTGTGCTTGGGGAAGTTCTGGGTCCAGACCTATCTGGATCCTGTGGAACTGCAGAACTCACTAATCTCCTGGAATTTTCTGAACTGTCTTCAGCTCTCTATCAGGTCATAAGGGTTGGAACTTCTCCCAAAGGACTTTCCCAATGCCCAAAACTAAGAGAAGCTGCATGTAGTGCTTTCACCCACAATAAACAACTTGCATAACAGGGCAGGTCTAAAATTTCTGAAGGAAGGAAGAACCAAGGGCCAAGAAAGATACAGAGAAGTTTTCCAGCTGGAAAAGAAATATCCTTCTACGCCAGAGTAAGGCAAAAACCAACTAAAAATTTACCCAAAGCTTTCCACAAATATTTCACTCATTTTTCATTCTGAACTGCTAGGATAATCATAGGGCACTCACATTACACATGAGGTCTGGGTGAAAAGAGCTAATCAGTTCTATAAAATATATGATCTCTTTCCAGGCACAGTGGCTCATGCCTGTAATCCCAACACTTTTGGAGGCCAAGGCAGGTGGATCACTTGAGCCCAGGAATTCAAAACCAGCCTGGGAAACATGGTGAAACCCCATCTCTTAAATAAAAAAAACAAAACAAAACAAAACAAAAAACCAACAAAACAAAAAAAAGCTGTGGTGGCATGTACCTGTAGTTCTAGCTACTTGGGAGGCTGAAGTGGGAGGATCACCTGAGCCTGGGTAGGTTGAGGCTGCAATAAGCCATGATTGCCCCAGCCTGGGTGACAAATAAAGATCTCTCTAATTTCCTGAGTTTTCTTACTCAAATGAAACTGGCTCTTAGTCTGGATAGATCATTGAAAATTAATCAGGATGTCATTTTTGACATCACATTGAAAGAGACAGAACTTAAGACATATCAAGAAGGCAAATAACTCCATTTTACAAGAGTTTGCTTTCGCAGTTTCAGTGGAAGGAGTCTTACTGAACAGGTGGATTTCTATCTAAATAATCAGAATGGGTACTACTCATATCCACTATCACCCTTGGCATTTTGAATATGTTATCTCTAACTTTCACAACAAATCTGCAAGCTAGTCATTATTGTCCATTGCAGAGATGAGGAAACCTGGGTTCAGAAAGGTTACTTTGGCTAGGAAGGGAGAGGTGGAGTGGGGACAGGCCTGCTACCTCAAAGCACCAGCTCTTTAACTGTTTTCATTACACCATGACATTTTCCCCTAAAGGAAAGAAATGATTCTAGACTGAAAGTGTCTTCTGGTTTAGGTAATTCAGATCAGATCCAACTCTTCCTTAGAAACTTAACCCAACTCCTTGCCAAATGGTAGGTATTTTGGAGATGAAATCACACTACCTTTAAGGGTCAAATTTTCATGTTTTATACATTTTTGGGTTTTTTTTCCCCTCTTGCTTCAGTGCAATAAATCACAGCAGGTCAGGTGTGAAAGTATCTGCAATTTGTGAGCAGGTCTCAGACGCATGCTGTTGAGAGCAGTGCCCAGTCCACCCAGGCTTGCACTGAAGGATCTAGTCAAGAGAAGCTCCACAGAGAGTCTACTCCCCTCTTCAGGGATAGTTCCTGTCTTTACACAGTCTTCCTTTTTGTGCAAAAAGAGCCAACTCATGGGCTAACCAGTAGCCATTCTCTTCCTGTTCAGTCTATCAACAGGTAAACTCCTGGAGGGCAGGATCAAGATTTGATTTATCTTTGCATCTCCCATTTGCAACACTTGCCTGAGCTCTGCTGGCTTCTGGGGCTCTTTTGCTCCAACAAGTGATGCCACACACCAGAAGGAGGTGAAGTCACCAAGTAATTCATAATTCATACATCCCTGTTCTCAAGAAACTGATACTCTGAAGAGGTAATATGAAACCATCAGGGAAAAAAAAAAAAAAAAAAACAGCTAATGTTTGAATCTGGGGACGTAAGTGTTAACCTGTATGTGTGCCAGAGTCCTCAGGAGCCTCATGCAAGAGGAGAAACTTGGAGAATGGATAGGATTGGGGTAGGTGGGAGGCATGGTGGATGAGGAGTAAACACAGGAAGTAGAGGGCAGAGGAAATTATGGTAGGTGGAGGAAATAGCATCTCTCTCAGCATTACTGGTGCTTTCTTTCTACCAGCCCTCTTGAGTCACAGCCATTCATGTTGGGCCTCTCCACAAGTTTCCATTGTATTTCCCTGTCTTTGTACAGGAACCCTAATGATGTGGAGGGGAAGCAGCCTGTAGTCCTGTGACTAGGTCTCAGTCTGCTAGAGACACTGTGAATCAGGGCTGTGACCTTTCCAGGTGCTTCTGGTTTTCCCCTCTTAGGTTAGACACGATGGCTACAGGGGGCTGGAGTTGGGTAGTTCCATTCCCCTAGGTCGATTAGGCTCTACCAGAACCCCAGGTGGTTAGGTTCTGGAAAGTAGCTTCCCTTGAGGGAGACCTCATTAGAAGAACAGAATGCTCTGGCATATTTCAGAATGGTGACTTTCCCCTGATGCACAGGGAGTTTTGCTCTGATCTTCACTGATAATTCGGTGGCGTTCCTGGAGGTGGCATTTGCAGAGTTATGGGGAACCCCCTTAAGATTAGCTCCTACTGCAGTTTTCATTTTCACCTCCCAAACTTGTCCACGCTGAGCCTCCAGCAATACATCAATATGGTTTAGTATTGGTACCTGGCTCCCACAGAGGTTTCTTCTCTGGTAAACTGTGATTTTCTGTATTCACCTGTCTGCCTCTCCCTAATTTTGGGAGCATCGGTTTGCCGTGTGACCTCAGTTCTCTGTTGGATCTAAGAGAAAAGTTGTTGAGTTTGAGTTTGTTCAGCTTTTTTGTTGTTTTGAGTACCAGAGTGGTGACTCCCAGTTTCCTTTTATGCTGCACTTGAAGCAGCATTTTCCTGCAGCGTGCTCTGCAAAACATGAGTTTATCTATAGAGTTCTACAGAGTACCTATAGAGTATCTATTAGTTTATCTATAGAGTTCTACTTGAAAGCAGCATTTTCCTGCAGTGTGCTCTGCAAAACATGAGTTTATCTATAGAGTTCTACACAAGGTTAGAGTTCAACAGCAGCAGGGGCCCGTGTTCAGGTAGCTGTGAGAAATAGAGGTGTCTTTACAGCAGCTCCTTTCAGTGCCTTTATTATATCAATGTGTATTTAATTACACTTTATGGGACAATCGATTGCATTGTTTCCTAAATGGATATGACTATGAAGTTCTTTTGGGGAAGAGTGTTTCGTAAAACTGTCTTCCTCAGAATTGGGGAAATGCTGCCTTACAGTCTTTCTAAATACCTTCTCCTCGCCTGAGGTTGCCGCTCCTTTGTGGGCCAGCTGACATAATGAGTCCTATCTATGTTCATTCATCCACAGATACTTCCTAAGTCTCCATTATGTGCCTGGCAGTGTGATAGCTCTGATAGGGGATACTATAGTGTTTGAGACATGGTAGCTTTTAGGGTTCACACTCTGGTACGGAAAGTAAGAGAGACATGCACAGAGACACCTAGTTCTGGAGACTTCAAAGAAAGAAAGGCTCCCTTAATATTTCTACTATTTACAAAAGATGAATCAAATTAAACTAGAGAGCCAAAATAGAAAATAATGTTTTAAAATGAAAGCTGTTTACTTTCCATGTTTCACTGAGGTGCCAAGTTGGCTTCAAGAGTGAAAAAGTCTTGTAGATCAGGTTTCTTGGCAGAACATCGGTCTGTACAAGGCTGCCCATGACCTGCCATCCTGTTCACCAACCTGTGCCCATTGCAGTGCCTCCTCACGGAGCTTCCAGGGGTCTCAGTGGACAGCATCAGCAGGCAGGAAATGAAGGGCTGGGTGGACTCAACCAACCAAAACCTTATTCTCGGCAGGTGTTAGGGCTTTGTGGAGGAGTGATGCAGGATCTGTGGCACCATCCACCTATCAGCCTCTTGTCTGCCTTTTGGACAGAGCCTTTCCTTTCCTGGTTAAAGGACTCATCCTTTCAGAACCTGCCTCCAGCTTCTAATGATGAACAATACAAGAAAACAAAAGACAGCTGTCTTGGCTCCAGGCACAAGCATCCAGAAGGAACCAAAAACTGTCAATGAGTCACCAGCCAGTGAATTACCAAGTGAATTACCAAGAAAGTGATTTTATACTCAGGCAGGCAGTTAAGTGCAACCTGAGAGGGCTGAGAAGATGCTGCCCCATCTCTTTCCCTACTTGGCCCTCACTCAGATGCAGCTGGGCCTGAAATCCACCCTCAGGCAGGCATTTTCTTTTCTCAAGCAGTTTTTCTCTGAAAGTCATCTCTTTTCAAAGCAAATACTTAAGGGGAGGAGGATGTAATTTTAATACTATAGTCTTCTCACGGCTGTTATCAAATGGCAATATTTTGGGATAAAAGGAACGAAAGACAAATAATTTTATCTTATTCCTCAGTTTCTTTGTTTGTAAAATAAGGGATGAAATAAGAAAGTTCTAAGTTACTTCCCACTTTATGACTCATTATCACTCCCAGAATTGAAACAGCAGGAAGGCACTGGAAACTCAGGGGAAAGGGAGGAGAAGGTCTCACAGGCCTGAAATAAGTTATCAGTATTTATTTTCTGTAATAGAAGAGAAGAGGGAATGCCCGATTATGTTGTATGCCATAAGAGTAAGTATTGTGTTTTGTGAAGCTTTTGTTGTACGTATAGATGTTGGGTATAGATACAGATAAATATGTAGATATATGATATACACATATTGTATTTGTTGGAGTTCTCCATGGAAATAGAACCTACATATATATTTAGGTTGGCAGACTGAAGACTCAGGGAAGACTTGGTGTTGCAGCTTCTGTTTGATGACAGTCTGGAGGCAGAATTCTCTCTTACTTGGGGGACCTCAGTCTGTTTTTTCTTAAAGCCTTCAACTAATTGGATGAGGCCCACTCATATTATGGAGGGTAATCTGCTTTACTCAAAGTCTACTGATTTAAGTGTTAATCTCATCTAAAAAATGCCTTTACAGCAACATCCAGACTGATGTTTGACCAAATATCGGTACCATAGCCTAGCCAAGTTGACACATGAAATAAACCATCTTACATATGAGAGTACCCAACACGCACGCCCGCGCGCGCACACACACACACACACACACACACGCACATATGTGCAACCTGAGAGGGTTGAGAAGATGCTGCCCCATCTCTTCACCTACTTGGCCCTCACTCAGATGCAGCTGGGCCCGAAATCCACCCTCAGGCAGGCTTTTTTTTTTTTTTTTTTTGCTCAAGCAGTTTTTCTCTGAAAGTCATCTTTTTTTAAAAGCAAATACTTACGGGGAGGAGGATGTAATTTTAATACTATAGTCTTCTCATGGCTGTCATCAAATGGCACACATGTGCATGTGTGTATGCTGGGTAGTGGAATAAAATATAATAAAATATATTCTTATAGCAGATTGTGGCCAAGTAGATTGAAAACTTCTGAAAGCCCACAAAACCATTTTGAATTCTACTTCTAAGCCAGCACTGCCACCATCATAAGAAAGGGGACCATGTCTCCAGGTGTAAAGTGTCCTTTGCTACACCTGCTCTCACACCAATTAGGGAGACCTTGACACTGCTAGGCTGCCACTCCAACACCGTCTCAGAACTCCCCACTGCTCCTTTTGCTCTAGGCACAGCGGCTCCTGTTTCTTCCTTCAGCGCTGCTCATGTATGCCCACCTCAAGACATTTGCTTCTGTTCTCCCTCTACCTGGAAGGTTCTTCTCCAGGCCTTTTCATTGGCTGACTCCATTCAATCTTTCAGATCTCTGACCAATTCCTCCTACCTCCTCAGAGAGGCCTTCCTTGACAATCCCATTAGAGTAACCCCTGCCCACTTCCCCATGCTCCACATATATCCATACATTGCCCAGTGACCCTGTATCCTAGTACACAACTTTATTTTCTTCATTGCAGTTATCACTATCTGAAATACCTTATTGTCTTCATTTATTGTCTTCCCTCCCCCACCCCACAAAAAGATAAGCCCCATGTCTTTCCTATTTATTTTTCTATTCTTAGTGCCTAGAATAGTGCCTGGCACATGGCAGGGTCTCATAAATGGTTAGGGAATAAACCATCCATAATGGCTATAGAGTGGACATTTGCCCATGATTTGGCTGTCCATCATATGAACTTCCTGTCTATTTTAGGGAACACCACATTGTGAGCCTTGGTGGGAGAAAAGCTGACAATGGTACTCACTCTCTTAGCTTTCCTTTGCGATATGTGTGGACATGTGACTCGCTCAGCCAGTCAGATGCACCTTTCTGGGAACAGCACTAGGGAGCAGGCACAGCAGATGATCGCTGTCATGGGTGGAGGCGGCTGCAGCAGCACTTCTGGTTTCCAGGGTAGCAATAGCAGTGATCCGGGCAGCAGCCATGCAAGCCATGGCATCCTGTGAACAGAGGCAGTGGCACAGTGTCCTCCCTGATTCTGTGGTATGACTTTGGCTTTGTTCTGGTTGTACCAGATTTCTGACACTTCTGCCATCTTCTGAGTCCAGTTCCCAGCCTCTCAGTGACTCTGCGAGCTTCCAGATAGCCTTTTTATAGAGTCCTGTCTGCTTAACCTAGAGCAGTTTCTGGTGCTGGAAATTCTCTTGTCTTTTCCCTTCTCTTGCCTTTCTCATCTTCTGTCTTACCACTCCCTTTGAACTTTCCAAGTCCTTGAAGTCATCTTTATGTCCTTCTCCCTGACTAGATTTGATACTCATCAGTGGCTCCCATGAGTCTTGGCAGTCAGCCTTGGTTTAAAAGGAACAAAGGTCTCTCTGGTATAGTTTTGCTCTACCAGTAAGGGTAGGATGGACCGAAGAACAGTGGGTGGATCCGCATCAGTCATTGGATCTTCTGTGACTCATCAATGAGTTAAATTTTAAGCCTTTGAGTTGGTCAGCACTTACTGATGAATATTTGTGACATTCCATACAGGGCATGTGTGGCTCCTTATAAAAGCAACACACGTGGTTTATCCTCAAGAAACCTGTATAATAGACAGGAAGCGAGAATTGTTACACAATGAAAATAAATAAAAGGATATGGTAGATTGTCCTTCCCAAAGATGGCCATGATAATACCTTCTATATGTTTTCTGAAATGTCACTAATAGAGTTTGGATGTTTGTCTCCTCCAACTCTCATGTTAAATTTGACCCTCAATGTTGGATGTGGGGCCTGATGGGAGGCGTTTGGGTCATGGGTGGGGGTGGATCTTTCATGAATAGCTTGGTGCCCTCCCAACAGTAATGAGTGAGTTCTCGCCGTGTTAGTTCACATGAGAGCTGGTTGTTGAAAAAGTATGGCACCTCACACCTCTCTCCTGCTCCCTCCTTGCCATGTGACATGCCTGCTCCCCCTTCACATTCCACCATGAGAAATGACATCCTAAGGTCCTAGCCAGAAGCAGATGCTGGAGTCATGCTTGTACAACCTGCAGAACTGTGAGCCAAATAAGCCTCTTTTCTTCATACATTACCCAGCCTCAGGTATGCCTTTACAGCAAGATAGAGTAACATAGTTACCTTGCCAAACCCCATCAAGGGTGAGACTCTTTCTCTGTACTCTCTTGAACCTGGGAAAGCCCTGTGACTACTTAGACCAATAGAATGTAAGTAATGCTGCAGCAGCTCCAGGCACAGCCCTTAATTGGTTTGATAATGTCTGCTTCCTGCATCTTGGAAGCCAGTCACTGTGTAAGAAATAGAGCACATTGAGAGGAATGTGCTGTGAGCAGCCCAGTCCCCATGTGGAGAGGCCCTGGAGGAGGAGGTACTGTGTAGAGAGAGAGGTCAGGATGCCAGACTCATGAGTAAGGAAGCCATATATAAGGTGGTCTCCCAGCCCTGCCTCCCCTAGCTGATGCCATGTGGACCACAGACCAAGCACCTAGCTGAGTCCTTCCTAAATTCCTGACCCACACAATTGTGAGCAAAATAAAATGGTTGTTTTAAGTCACTGCATTGTGGGATGGTTATTGTTATGAGACAATGGATTAACTGGATCAAAGGACAAGGACTCATCTATACAGAATGCTTCTGGGCACCTGGCTGTGGCCATGTAGAGTGCTTTATGTAAGTGTGGAAAGAGTTTTGGGTGATAAGAACATCAGAGTAGATACTGTAGACACCTGAGTGTATTCAGTACTCTTTGGAAAAGTAGCTGTCAAATAAAATGAAACTTGTACTTATTCAAAATGGAAAATAATCTCACATTCAGATGTGAGTGATTTCTAGCATCAGTAGTGGAGCCTGGCATAGAGAAACAAGATCCAGGATCATTAACAAAACAAAAGCCCTTCCTCATCTCCAGAGGCACAGCTACACTTAATGGAATCAATTCTCAGAATCCTTCTACTTCTTGGCTCTAGAGTAACCAAGGAGATTTTGCCCTAAATTTTTATTCCAATCCAAAATTGCATTTACTGCAAACTTGGGAAAGTCAGACTACAATCAAACATTGCTTATAATAAGCCCATGCATTATGATGCATGCGATACAAGGTTAAAATGCTACAGCATTATATGTTAGATCCTTAGGAAAGCACAGTTCAACAATTCAAATAATCTTATGTACTTTATGTCCTACTTCCATTTCTCTCAGAGACACATACTGTAGCCTGCACTTAAAACAAAAGATTGTTTTATTTTGTCTCATCTCTGGCCTCCTTTGTGTTGGCTTTGGTAGCAGCTTCCAGGTGAAATACGACTGCCTCTGAGTTAACCTGGAAGTGGATGACCTGCAAAGGGGTCTGTGCTGCACTGCTTTGTGGCATGTGCAGGCACTATTGGACCTGAGTTTTCTTCTGGAGATATCTGAGAATGGTAGGTTCTGTCTGTTGTCTCTACTCAGCAGTCATTATCCAATTTACTTCTTTGTTAACAGACCCTGATTTTTAAAATATATCTGGTAGTTATCTCCTTTATGTGGAGGCCAGGTCATTCCTTAGCCCAAGGAAGTGAATTGATTAAGTCAGTGATCTAAGTTCCATCCCTTCTGTCAGTGTTTGGTTCACGAATGGACATGGGACACAATTCCAGCCCATGAAACATGATGCACAGTCAGCTGTGGGACTTTAGGTAAAGTTCTCTTATCTTTTAAGTACGTGCCCAAGTAAGGGATAGTGTCCATTCCCATCTTCTGTCATTTCGTTACTATGTGAGAGTATGAGATCTGGAGCCACTGTCTTGGCCACCTTGAGGGAAGCCAGCCCAAGAGGAAAGGTCAGTGTGCTGACTAGAGTGGAGAGAGGGAAAGAGAGGTGAAAAAAAAAAACCAAAACAAAACCTGTGTTCTTAACTGTGTTATAGAGTTGCTGAATTGACCTATTTGAAACTGTCCTAACTTAGGACTTCTTGTTATGTGAAGGAATACATTTTTCTCCTTGTTTAAGCCACACTTAGTTCGGTTTTCAGTTTTTTAGCTGATAGCATACTGAGTCAGTAATTATAAATAAGAAATCAATGATAACGTGTATAGTAGAAGGAAAAACTACCTTCAGCATTGGGGAGAAAAGGTAGCTCATGTTTTTGGATAGGTGAGGCTACAGGAACACATACTGGGTTATGAATTACCTTTGGGGAAGTCCCCATTGATTGGAAAGCAAAGGAAGACCTCTGGGAACACCTGAACTGATTTCAGTTTTGAAAAGCTTGGCTGGTCGCGGTGGCTCACGCCTGTAATCCCAGCACTTTGGGAGGCTGAGGCGGGCAGATCATGGGGTCAGGAGATCGAGACCATCCTGGCTAACATGATGAAGCCCCGTCTCTACTAAAAATACAAAAAATTAGTAGGGCATGATGGCGGGCGCCTGTAGTCCCAGCTACTCAGGAGGCTGAGGCAGGAGAATGACCTGAACCCGGGAGGCGGAGCTTGCAGTGAGCAGAGATTGCGCCACTGCACTCCAGCCTGGGCAACAGAGTGAGACTCCATCTCAAAAAAAAAAAAAGAAAAAAGAAAAAGAAAAGCTCAAAATAAGGGGGTCAAGAGCAAAAAGCCACTGTTACACAGCATTTCTCCAAGGCTTCATTAGCCCACAAGGAAAATGCAGAGAGTCTGAAAGATCTGAAACCCTACATGAGATTGTCATAGCACCTATGAAGATGACACGTGTGAGCCTAGACAAGGATGCAATAAATGAAGAAAGTAGGGTTGTAATTTCTGTAGTGCATAGTCATGACGACACAAAGTGAATGCACCTTTACAGCAGTTCACCTATGAGACAGTAAAGGAAACTCTTTGGAAAACAGCTCTGGATGACAGAGAGAGTTGTCTGTGTCCAACTGGCTGCCCCAGAGACTTGTCACATGCCACAGGCCTCCTGGGCGTGCACCAATAGCCTGGCTTGTGACTGAGACATGCACTGCCATCAGCTCCTTTGACAGCTCCCAGAGTGATGAAAATCCTCTTGACACTTGGAACTGCACATGTTTTAATTCGTTTGTCACAGGCTATATGTGTTGTTTGTGTGCTCTGAATCAAATCCTGATGTATTTCTTGGAATGAAGGAAACTAAATTTTCTAATCTGATAAATAATAGCAACTTCTCAGTAAGCAGCAAAAAAAAAAAAAAAAAAAAAAAAAAAAAAAAAAAAAGACTAACATGGAAAGTTATCCACTTCTAGCCCCTCAGAAGGCAATTTGGGTCTATTAGTAGCCTTCAGTTGATTTCTCTTAGAAGCTCCTGAAAAAGAACAAGGTAACACTTGACATCCAGGAGCTGGCCTGACCCTCCCCACTGGGCCTGGTGTTCTTTCATGGAATGTCAACAATCTTATATAACATAACATCAACATCAGACAAGGCTACTCTGTGACTACAAAATGGATCAGAGAGAAACAACCACATCGTAATCACATCTGAACACAGATAAAATATCATTAATGTGATTATGGAATCTGGCAAGTCCTAAGATCTGCAGGGTGAGCTGGCCAGCTGCAGACCCAGGAAAGCCAATGGGTTTAGTTCTGTTCTGAATCGGAAGGCCTGAGAACCATGAGAGCTGTTGATGCAGTTCTTGTCTCTCAAGTCTGACAGGCTTGGGACTCAGGGAATGCTGATGTTTCAGTTTGAGTCTGAAGGCAGGAAGAAAGTCAACGTTCCAGCTAGAAGACGATCAGGCAAAGAGGAAATTCTCCTTTAATTAGCTCTTTTATTCTACTCAGGCCTTTGACCGATTGGATGAGGCCTACCCTCACCAGGAAGGGCAATGTGCTTTACTCAGTTCACCAATTTAAATACTAATCTTTTTTTCTTTTTGAGACGGAGTCTTGCTTTGTCACTCATGCTGGATAAAGTGAGATTCCACTTTGCAGTGGCAAGATCTCGGCTCACTGCAACCTCTGCATCCCAGGTTCAAGTGATTCTCCTGCCTCAGCCTCCTGAGTAGCTGGGATTACAGGCATATGCTATCATGCCTGGCTAATTTTTGCATTTTTAGTAGAGACAGGGTTTCACCATGTTGCCCAGGCTAGTTTCGAACTCCTGGCCTCAAGTGATCTGCGTGCCTCGGCCTTCCAAAGCATTGGGACTACAGGATGAGTCACCACGCTGGCCTTAAATGTCAATCTTATCCAAAAACGCCCTCACAGACACACCCAGAATGATGATAAACCAGACATCTGCGCAGCCCGGGCCCAGTCAAGTTGACACATAAAATTAACCATTATAGCATTTTCCCCAAGATTCCATAGCTAGTCATTGGTGGAGCCAGAATTCAAACACTGTGTTGTCTAACTCTGAAGTCCAAGCTCTTGACCACTCTGCCACAGTGCTCCCCTCTTAACCCTCCTATATCTCTCTTATTTGGGCATTATCCAGAGACAATCTAAGGAGAACTGTATGCTAATTTTCACAGATCTTAGAGTTTGAACTACGCAGTTTGAAACTGAGTTACATATTATCTCATGTTTCTGCTATTGTTTCCTATATGATTTTTCTCATCCCTCTCGTTAGATTGTAAGAAATTTAGAAACAAGGACTATGTCTTATGCTTTAATAATAGCTAATATTATTAAATACTTACAAGGAACCATGCATTTTACATGCATTATCCATTTAATCATTACAATAATACTCTAAGGTAGCTACTTGTTATTCGTGTTTTACTACAGCCTAGATACTGATCAACCTGCACAAAGTTACAGGGGCAGTAAGTGGAGCCAGGGTTTGAACCAAGATGATCTGGCCCCAGAACCTGTTCTCTTTTTTAAAAAAATACCAGATGAGTGTATGCTTTATTTTTTTCCAGTAGTTTAAAACTAGTTCTTTAGTTTAAGTACAAATCCACAATTTCATTTCCATCCTATTGCAGATGTGCTTAGGGCAATCAAAGAACTCCATCTAATTTTTGGTTCTTATGAAGGTGCTTTTTTGGTGTAGATGGTTGTTAAATGGGTGTCCTTGCAGGTGGCATGATTGGTGGAGCCTTCTGTCCCTCTATCTTGCTCTGTTCCCCTCCCCAGAACCTGTCTTAACCATTATGTTTTTTACTTTCACTTTGATGCACTTCTTGTATCCTTTCCCCCATTCTCAGTACCCATCTAAGTGGGTGGTTTCAGAGACCAAGAGCTCCTTGGGAGGTGGAATGGCTTGGAGGTTGGCTGACTGTGTGGAGTGTAGTCCCTTCTTCAGGGTGCACCTGGCTTGTGGTTTGGCCTGCACTGCTCTCTGCAACTCCTCTGCTCAGACTCCTGCACCTCCTGGGAAGCCAGGATTAACAGTTCCCAGAGACCCTCCCTCAAGGCACTCAGGCTGTCCTCACTTGCCCAATCCCTGGTGCCAAGGCTGGGCATCAAAAATGCAATGTCACCTTACTAAGCACTGACTGGCTTCTGCTAGCATGAGACACTGCCCCACCAGAGCTGCACAAACATGCTCTTTGCATAAGGGGATATCTGCAGCCTCATCCAGAGGCTGGGCATGGTGCCTGGGGGTGGGTTGCTAGGCTTGGTCATACCTAGTCCTCTCTGGAGCTGCTGGGACATAAGTTGCTAACTTAGCACCCCAGGGAGTCAGAACAGAGGGACCCATTGCCCTCCTCCAGCACACTTACCTCCATCTTACCTGCACAAGGAGGCAATGTTTACTTTAGTTTTTAATTTTTTATTTTTTGAGATGGAGTCTCACTCTGTTGCCCAGGCTGGAGTGCAGTGGTGCGATCTTGGCTCACTGTAACCTCTGCCTCTCAGGTTCAAGCAATTCTCCTGTCTCAGTCTCCAGAGTGGCTGGGATTACAGGCGCACGCCACCATGCCTGGCTAATTTTTTGTATTTTAGTAGAGATGGGGTTTCACCGTGTTGCCTAGGCTGGTCTCAAACTCCTGAGCTCAGGCAATCGACCCACCTCAGCCTCCCAGAGTGCTAGGATTACAGGCGTGAGCCACCGCGCCCAGCCTATTTTTAATCTTTTTTTCACTGCAACCATGAGAGATGTAGCAAGCGATGTTTAAATGCCCCTAAAGCAAAGTTACTACATTCAGAAAGTCCTCAGCTATCTAGATGTAGTCCAATTCAAAATGAGAGTATAGTTTTCAGCTTGGGAAGTTGCCTCTACTTGGTGCCCCTAAAGTATTAGATGCCCTGTCATAGAGCCTTCCTTAGGTAGTCATTAACTTTCTCGAAGCCTAGACTGTGAGCTCTTTAAGGGCAGAACCAGCTCCTACTACAGGGCCTGGAACATAGATGTCTCTTAGGAACTGTTTGTGAATGATAAAACCTGTAGGATTTTCACTCGATATTTCATCACATCACTATCATCAAAAAAGCCTTGCTATATGAGAAGAATACCTGGAAGAACACAAAAGACTTTTGGGTGTGTCCCCGCTCTGGGGTGAACCAGCTCTGCAACCTTGCCAATACAAATTTACTTCTGTACCTCAAATTATTTATCTGAATGAATGATGAGGTTGGATTAGAGAAACTCTAAGGTTCCATCTACATTTAGCATCCTAGGACTCTGCATGTGAGATGCTCTGTGTAGAAAGGGGGTTATAGGAATTTGGTTCCTGCCATATCTGAGTTTACAAACCTAAAAGTGATAACACAGATACGGACACACTGGCATGGGTTCCACCAGTTCTGAAGCTAGCCTCTATAGGGAATGACTGAAAAGGGGCTGGGGATTACGAGTTAGTAACTTTCTAAGCCCTGGCGGATGTGGAACTATAATCAGGACCCCTGGCTTATGGTCATTAGCATCTGCCATTGCATCAAGGCCCTGCTGCCAGGGTGCAGATGTTAAAGAGCTTTCTGGGAGCTCCCCATGCCTCCCCCATCACGAATCTGTGTAACCCTGCTGACAAAATCTGATGCAGGCTCCCCACTTTAGGCCATATGCTTGGAGAAAACATCCTCTGGCGGAGACTCCGGGGGAAAGGAAAGGCGTAACCCTTTGATCTTGATCCCTAACAAAGAATTTGTCTTGGGATCTTTGAAATCTTGGTGAAGAAAAAAAAAAAACCCTGTACTTTCAAAGCTTTTCTTGTTTGATGTATTCTAAAAAAGGGGGACAAATATTGTCCTCTGGGGTAAATATTCCTTTGTTCTGGAAAGACACTACAATGGATATTTAGTTATTAAAAGGAAAAGTAAATATTCTCAAATACAGAAATTTAGACCCTGCCTTTCTGAGGGGTTCCGGTGTCATGCACAAAACATAAAAAGCTGTTTTCATTGTGGATGGTGTTGCAGTTCTGCAAATTGTTTTCTACAGGAAAATGTTTAATCTTTAAAGATTTATTCTGCAGAGCCTACAAAAATTGTTTTCCTTTCTTGAAAAATATGTGGATGTCCTTTTTGGAGTGGAGGCTGGAAGCTCTTGGGGGTGAGGGTGGGGCACTGGAGACCCATCCTCACTCAGGCCGGTGAAGAGATCACCAGGGGGCCCAGATTTAAAGTGGGGCTTGTTTGAAGCTGCACTATTTGCGACATTCTATACTAACTCAGACTTTGGAAAAGGACTGATGTTTAATTTACCACCTTCTAGTTCATTGTCCAAGGTAAGACCAACCCTCCCTGAATAGGAAGGACATTTCAGCTGTTAATCATGCACAAAGGGGAGAAAACAGAGAGAACCTGGGGAATATTGAGACCAGGATTGCAGACAAGAACCCTATGGACAAGAGAAAAACTGGAGGCCTCTTCCCCTCTCTCTGGTGGGAGGAAATGCAGAGTCTAGGACTGGAGAAGCCTGCTGGGAGCTTGGCTGAGAGGTGCCCAATAAAGGTTGTATGTGGGGAGGCTCGGCCTGTAAACTTTATGATTCCACATTTCTAGTATCAGTTTTGACTTTCTCAGAGTGGTCATTCCTGTGTGCCATTTCCAAATCTTTACTAAAGTCTTACTACTCATTCAAGCTTAGGTTTAGCCATGCTATTGAGGGAACTAAAGGCCTAGGTGATCACAAGAACAGCTCACACGACAACTACGGGAGGGACTGGCAGCAAAATAAATGAGATCTGAGGAGGAGCAGAAGCTAAACATATGGATGGAAGGAATGTTGGAGGCACAACTGTGGCTGCAGATTAATGGGGTAGCTTCGTGAGATAACCTTTGTCCCCAGATATACTAGAGAAGATAGGATCTTCAAAGAGGGAAGCCAGGACCTACTATATGTATGTTAGTGGGGGACACCAAGTTTGCAAACATGGGTTACATTTAGTAAGGTTTGTCCTTTGCCTAGAACAAAAAAAGGGCAAAGTCTTGCACAGGGCCCTGTTCTTGGAAGGAAGAAGGGGACTCGGAGAGCTAAGTACACCGTGGGAAAGAAATAATGAGTGTATGGAGAGGGGTAATAAAATGCTTTTTTGTTTTGTTTTGTTTTGTTTTTGGTAGCAAACAGCAATGTGTAGGAAAGAGAGCATCAGAGACAAGCAACTTGTCCTAACTTACCACACATGGGGTGCAGTCACTTAACTTTCCATAGAGTTTAAGTTCCCACAGTGAGCAGTTTGTTTTTTAAGGATGTTTCTGGTGTGTCCCTCTGTGTTCCCTCCATGTGCAAATCTGCCACCACCATGGAGCAGTTTGATATCCTTTCTCTCCAGTCTTTGCTTTCTTATCAGATCTCTCCAGGGACTCTACTTTCGGCAACTCTGATCACAGCATCTGATGGTCAAAATAGGCAAGTACTTCTGTGGAGTTGTGTTCTTTGGTCTAATGACTCAAATCTGGATTTGATGGCTTAGGGGAAAATGTGCTCAGGGAGCTTCACTACATTTATGTATCTCAACAGGTACAGCAGTGGGAATGGTGGGCTTCTCCACTGCAGATACCTTTTCCAATTTTCTAATTTTCCAAATTAGGAACTCAGATCCTACAGACATGTCTGTAACTACTGGTCTATAAGTCCTGGGCCCTGTTCTCCTTGTGTCTTCAGTGACAGTATTAGCATGGCACACATAGGCGCTTATACATGTGTTGGACAAATGAGTTAATGACATCTATGAATAGCTACAGGAATCATTTTCAAAGACAATCAGCAAGTCATATTGTACACAAAGGGTTTTCCGCTTTTTCCAGATGTGAGAGGCGATGTGGGAAATGTCATTTAGATGCTGAAAAATTGGAATTTGGGGACATTTGGAGATTTCTGAAGTTCTGCAGAATTTTACAAATCAAGAGCATCCTTTAAAAAAAAGAGATGTGTAATCATCACATAGTACTTTAATGTTCTTCCTGCCCATAACATCTTAACTGCCATCTTCAAAGCCAGACTCCCAGCCTGAAAAAGCCTTAAAAAGTAAAAATTATCCTTTATGTTCTCTGTTGTCATCTTGAATCCTTTCCCCAAATATTGGTCACTGTTCTCCCTTGGGCCATGCAGGACCTGCCTGCTGGTCACTCCTGGCACTGGCCCAGGCCTGGAAGGAGGAAGTGGAGGAGGAGGAAGAGGAGGAAGAGGAGGAGGAACAGGAGGAAGAGGAAGTGGAGGCGGACATAGAAGAAGAGGAGGAGAAAGAGGAAGAGGAGGAGGGGGAAGAGGAGGAGGAGGTTTCCTATGTCCCATCACTCCAAGTTAGAGTCCTACAAATGTTCTTTGGAGACCTTCAACAGTGAAATATTCTATTGCAGCCAGAAATCTAACCATGTGCTCTGACCTAGCATTGAGTCCAAGCTTATTTTGTGTCTGTCTTCAGTATTTTATGGGATGTATGCATCTTTCTAGGGAAGCCCAGAGAATCTGCTGGAGACAAGTGTTTGTTTTAACATGGGCTTTAAAAGAGTATTCAGACGGGTTTGGGGGCTGGAGCACTGCTGTGGCACGTGTTTGGGCCCTGGTAAACAGGGCCTAAATTTTTTTTTCGCTCCGCTAAAAATTATGCATCTCACCTTCCATTACACACCTTACATAGATTAGTTGACATTCTGCACCAGGATTTTTGGGTAAATGTAAGCAGGCCTGGTGGGATGAGAGTTAGGGAGGCAGATCAGGGGTCCTAGTAAAGAGAGGGGACTTGAAATTGACTGCCTGGCTGTGAATTCTGGCCAAGGCACACAAAAGTGGGGTGCTCTTCAGGATACTCACCCTTCTTAACCCTTGGTTTCCTCATTTGTAAAATAACTTCCTCATAGAGTTATTTTGAGGAGTTACTATAACAGAAAATACTTAAAATAGTTCTTGAGTGTGATATGTAAGTGACTGTTATTATTGTCCTAGGCAATCCTTGGGTCTATGCTTTTCTAGGATATTCACATGGTCCTGGGACACAATATCTCTCAATGGTTCCCAGTCAATGCCTTAAGGCTCATGGGGAGCCAAGGAAACTGATTGCTATTTTCTGGACACCTAAGTTCTACTTCTGAAAACCATCTGTGCTTCATCAAAGAGTTCAGCCAAAGAAGTGTCATCCAAGGTGATGCTGGGTGGGACCAAGGAGGCTGGTACATGATGGGCTCTATTGTCACCTCTCAATCTGACATTCTCCATTCCCATGAGGATCCCATATTTGAGTGGCTACCATTATTACTGGAGTCAGAAATTATTCCAGGCCCAAGGGTTCTTGCTCTAGTAAAAAGCCTACAAGCCTTTGTAGTGCTCTGATCTTAAATAGGTGAGCCGGTGCGTGCAGCTTGATGGATACTTCTCCTAACTTAGGGAGGTAGTAATGAACAAAGTTGCTAAGGACACCCAATTGTTTTAATGTCATATGCCCTCCAAAGCCCCTGAAGTTCACAGAAAATAACTCCGTTCTTATAAGCTGGACATCAGATGGAAATGAGCTATCAAGAACTTGAGCTGAAATTCTTTCTAGTCTCACATATGTAGAGATTAAAAAGCAATTTCCTTCAAATAATGATTAAATCATCCTCTTAGCAGTTCTACTTCAGTGTCTTGTTTTAGGAGGCTTATTCCATTATCTTGGCAAGGGAAAGAGCAGCAACAGGAATTATCAAGAGTAAAAGACAAAATTTCATATTGGGTTCATTTTTAATGTGAAAGTCAGAGCATTATTAAATGAGTTGTCTAATAATAGTTATTAAGAATGCCTTTGGTTAAACAAAGCTGGATTTATCAAAATGCTTGGGATCAAGTGAAAAGGAAAAAGAATACTAGAAAAATCAGGCAGCATAGTGCAGGCATATGAGTCTTCAAAGGCGTGGCATGGGGGCACCTGTGACCACATGATCATGGCTACCGCATGCAGAGCCAGTCCAACCACCAGTAGGGGCAGAGGGTTATTAGAGAAGATGAATGTCTAGGCCTGCAAGAGCTGCAGCCGGGGAGAAGTAAAAGAGCTTACTGCAACTAAGAAGTTCCTGTTTTTCCAAAGAACACTCAAAGCAAACAAAAGGCAAGACGTCATGCCTCTAACCTGTTCATTCCACAACCTGCCACCTCCCACGTCTCAGATTAAACAAACAATAATTGAATCAGATGACTTTAAAAATAGGCGGATGTCCTCAAATGAACAGGCTACATCTGGTGGCCCTCAACAGATCCACATGTTGTTTTCAGCTATTAAATCCTCATCCCAACCCTATGGAGTGACACAGTAAGCAAAATCATATCATTTAAAAGTGGATTGACTTAGACATGATTTAGTCCAACTCTGTCTTCACTGATGAGAAAAATCACTTATTCATTTGTCTCATTTAACAAATTTTTGTTGTTCACTTACTATCTGCTCACAACTGTGAACAGTCACATCTGATCTCTGCCCTCGCAGTACAGTCTCAGTGGAGGAGGAGAAGCAGTAACAATATAACGTGAAGAATCCTGTGATGAGAGGAGTAGACGATTCCTTAAGCTGCAGAAAGGGAAATATAACTTAGATGTGGGATGTCAGGGCTACCTTAAGGAGAAGCTGAAGGATGAGGAGGAAGCCAGGCTAGCAGGAAGGGGAGTGAGAAGAGGAAGCAGCACAGGTGAAAAGGCTGGAAAGGAGAGAGGATGGCCCTTTAGTGGAGACAAGTGACTGACTGAGTGTCATAGCTGTTGGATAAATTAGAGAGCTGAGTTTTGTCGAGGAAGGAGACCCTGACTGTATTTAGACTTGAGACTTGTGAAAAGCGATTTTATTGGGCTCAAGCTTATTGTGAGTAACTGTCGCAGGGAACAAGCAATTAGAAAGAGCTATATCATATACTAGAAGTACTTGCAGTATGGTTTTTATACTGTATAAAACAAAGGAATGAGCTATGATCACCACCACTGCACTCCAGCCTGGGTGACAGAGCAAGTCTCTAAAAGCAAACAAACAAAAAAATACAACAAATAAATTAAAAAACACCAAAGGAATGAGCTCTGGGCAGGAACGAGCTGCCCAGCTTTTTAATATAATACATGGATATAGTTAATAATAGAATAAAAATAAAAAATCAATGATAAACCATGGTGATTCACTGAAAATTTTTTTATTTCTGAAGTGATTAATCCCCAAACACCAGAAGGCTCTCCCTGACCATCCTCTGTACTGGTATATTAATCCATTTTGGGTTGCTATAAAGGAACGCCTGAGGCAGAGTAATTTATAAGGTTTATTTGGCTCATGGTTCTGCAGGCTGTGCAAGCCTGGCTCCAGCATCTGCTTGGCTACCAGTGAGGCCCCAGGAAGCTTTTACTCAAGGTGGAAAGCAAAGGAGGAGCAGGCATGGCACGTAGCAAGAGACGGAGCAAGAGAGATGCTAAGTGGACTTCAACAACCAGGTCTCATGTGAACTAGCAGAGTGAGAACTCACTCATTACTGCAGAGTACCAAGCCCTTCATGAAGGATCCACAGCCATGATCCAAACACCTCTCACTAGGCCCCACCTCCATAGTGGGAATCCATTTCCACAAGAAATTAAGAGGGGACAAAAATCCAAATTATACCAACAGGTGAGTGGCTCCCCTGCTTTGGAAAATATGGGGCAACTTCATGGCCTGTTTGCTTGAACAGATGCTCTTTGACTTACCATGGGGCTCCAACCCAATAAACCCATCATAAGTTTGAAAATATCCTAAGTCGAAAATGCACTTAACACCCCTAACCCACAAAAAAATCATAGCTTACCTTAGCTCACCTTAAATGTGCTCAGAACATTTACGTTAGCCTACTGTTGGGCAAAATCACCTAACACAATGTCTATTTTACAATGAAGTGTAGAATATGTCATGTATTTTATTAAATACTGTACTGAAAGTGAAAAACAGAATGGTTGCCTGTGTACTTGAAGTAAAGTTCACACGGAATGCATATCACTTCTGCACCATTGTAAAGTAGAAAAATTAAGTTGAGCCATAATACGCCGGGGACCATCTGTATGTTGCTCCTCTCCCACTTTTACTCCACTCCAATTGTTCTTGCTACCTGAGCACAGTCAAAGTGTACACTTTTAGGGGAAGAAAGCATACTTGGAAAGTTTTGCGAAAAATTAATTTTTAAAATATAAATATTTCCCCATGAACTAATACTACAACAAAGCTCCTCTTCTTGCTCACCCTTCATTTGTCTGTGTACCTCATTCTTCCTGGTCACAGGACAAGAACTCAGGACCCGCCAAATGGTGAGGCTAAAAGAGCTGTAACACAAACAGGGCTGAGACATGGCCCTTCTTCTCCACATTGCAGGTGAAGAGAAGGAAAGAAGAGCTGCAGCCCTTCAGGGAGCCCAGACCTGGGAGCTCCCTGAGCCAGGGCTGTGACTCCCTCTTTGAGGCCCTGTAGTTCCTGGCATCTCCAAGCTTCTAGGAGCCACTGCATTCCCCAGTGCCAGCCAGGGACTTGCAGTGCACCTGGTCCAGCTGGAGCCTCACAGAGAGCTGGTGCCCATGCTGGCAGCTGGAGCTGCCCGCCCCACAGCAAAAGTTGATGTGTCTGACTATGCAGTGGCTGGACCCTGCGCTCACTCACACACCTCTCGCAGCTCCACGCCTGACTTACAGTCTCCCTTGTAGGCATGGAATCCAGGCTAGCAGTTTGAGCTGGGTGCAGCCTGCCAGGCCAAGTGGGCGGAATGAGGCCAGAGGGCCCGGGCAAAACAGGCAAAGGCGCCACCGGCCACAGGATTTGGGCCAGAAAAGCGACACCCCAAAGATCCCATAACATAATATTTTATTTTTCAGTTAATGTTGCTATCAGCAGTGGCTGTTCCTCAGAGAGACTTCAGCAGATCTTGATTTCCACATAACTTTTCCACAGTCTCCCTACTCCCAGACTGGGTCCCCTGAAGTCTCCCGATCAGGACATTTGCACTCCCACTGACAAATAAACGTTAAGCCATTTTGTGGTGATCTTTCTCTCTGCCTCATAACTTTCTATTTTTGGCAATCATCATTTGTGATTTATTATCCAATTATTTGAATAACTACAGCATTTTGCTTTTATCGCCTTGTAAAAAATGAGTAGAATATAGAGAGATTAAATAAGATCTAGTATTTGATAGCACAACAGGGTGATTACAGTCAACAATAAGTTATCATACATTTTAAAATAATAAAAAGAGTTATTGGAGTGTTCGTAACAAAGAAATAAATGCCTAAGGTGACGGATACCCCATTTGCCCTGATGTGAATATCACACATTGTATGCTTGTATCAAAATATTTCATGTACCCCATAAACACACCTACTATTTAAACATTAAATAAACACGGATAAGTAATAGATTTTATTTTGTTAAAAAAAAAATGAGTGGAAGGTAGCAAAATGAAAGTGCCAATACCAGGGATAGTGCAGTTAGGTCTGCTGAAGGCAGGCCATGTTTACCTTTAGTGAGATGTTCAATGGATATCGAATGCTGACTATGAGTTTGGTTTCAGAAGAAAGGAACCACAGGAGACTACAGATGACATTCTGAAATATCATCAAAGACAAGGCGTGTTGACAGAGGAATTAAGGAGCCTGCATAAGTATAAATTGAGAATTAGCAGTCCAATCCATGGAGACATGCACAAGGCTTTGGAAGCGACTTCTCACAGACCCCTTCTCATAGAAGAAGGTGGCTGGTGTTCAACTTTCTCTTGACAACAAATTTAAGAAAGCTGATCTCACACCACTAAATACAATCTCTATCAGCTCATCCTCCCCACATCTTTAGATAAGTTCCTTTTCTAGGCTGAGACAACCGGCAGTGGAGGTAAGAAATTATTTCAAAACATGCATTTTTATTTTCTATACTTAATGCTTATTGTTTTTAATGTATTCATTTACCATGTACATATTGTATACCCAAGCAAAACATTACATGTTTAATCACAATTATGGATTTCATAACATTTTGAGCCCTCTGGAAGCAGAACCCTCTATATGCCGACTGACTTTTTAGACTTTCAAATATGTTTTCAGGAATTCATTACATACAAATGTAAGGGACTTGATATATGAATTATTGGGGGACGATCTCTCTCATTAAGAACACTGTGGTGTTCTTTTGAAAAAGGATGTTCTTTTTTACAATGCAAATGTTGAGTCTTTTTTGTACATTTCTAAACATAAATGAAGCAAAAGTGTGCCCTTCAGCATCAAGGTCAGTCACTTGGCTTTCAGGCTGGGGACTGCTACCTGGAGACATTTAACAGGTGACAAGCAAATAACACTCCCAAGCCACTGACAGTTATGGATCTGATTATGTGCTTGGTATGTTGTTATTATAATTCAAGTAAACTGACCACTTTATCTTGAAGAAACTAAAGATATAGGGTATGTTGTTTAATCTTCATAGGAACAATGGAGAGAGGTCTTACCCCCATCCTGATGGCTTGTCCTTCCCTGGAGTATCAGGTTCAAACAGCATCAAAACTTAAAAAAAAAAATGCTCAGTTTATCTTCTAAGTGGATCAAACATATATTTCTTTGCCAATAGAGCTGTTTTTACTTTTCCCAAATATTTTACTGTGGAGTCTTTGAAAGCATGGTGCTCAGTAGCTTGTAGTGACCTATTTTTTTTTAAACAGTTCTAGAAATAAAGATTTCTAAATGTATTTTCTTTTCTTTTCTTTTTTTAAAAATAGAGGTGGGGACTCACTATGTTGACCAGGCTGGTCTCGAGCTCCTAGTCTCAAGTAATCCTGCCATCTGTGCCTCCCAAAGTGCTGAGATTACAAGCATAAGCCACCATACCTGGCCTAAATATATTTTCTTAAATAGTTTTTATTTTGAAGTTATAATCTCTAGTTTGTGACTAAATGTTTAGAGATATCAAAGTAAAGCTCTTTCATATACAGATACATCTTATTTGAATTTTGAAGACACAAAAGCAATAATTTAAAAATATAAATATTTAATAATTGCCTCCACTTGATTTTTTGGGTTAGATTGTGTTTGGAAGGATTTGGTGCCTATTGGATCTGATTTCCAAAGCTTAAGGTATTCTCATAGTATATAATGCATTTGAAACATTACCAAAGATGATGATAGAGTGTGAATTTATGTAAATGATCAGAAATTTGAGAAGGTACAATAGAGTATGTAATATATGAAGCCAATTTAAAAAATACGCTTATCCAAATGCATGAGAAAGAAAGGTCTGGAAGGAGATATACTAAGTTATCAATAATGGTTATACCTGGGTGATGAGATGATGGATTTTATTTTTTGCTCTTTTCAAAATTTTGATAATACAGTTATGTTTATAAGTAAAAACAATACTTTTGAAATGAGAAAGGAAAAAATTTGAAGTGGGGAAGGGAGTACTTTTGAGGCCTTGCGACTTCTCTGGCTTTTAGGAGTTACTGAATTGAAATAGGCCTAGTAGAGGCTTAAAAAACAAAGAATTTTAAATCAACAATGTGATAATCCCATTTTGCATTTCATTATGAAGCTTTAATGCTTTTTAAAAATAACAGATATACCTGTAATCCCAGCACTTTCAGAGGCCGAGGTGGGTGGATCACAAGGTCAGGAGGTGGAGACCATGGTGAAACCCTGTCTCTACTAAAAATACAAAAAATTAGCCAGATGCGGTGGCGGGCACCTGTAGTCCCAGCTACTTGGGAGGCTGAGGCAGGAGAATGGCATGAACCCGGGAGGTGGAGGCTGCAGTGAGCTGAGATCGCACCACTGCACTCCAGCCTGGGTGACAGAGAGAGACTCCATCTCAAAAAATAAAATAAAATAAAATAACAGGTATAGAACTTAAAGTCACTAACTAGCTCAAGTACCAAACTTTGCATGAGACCTTTCCAACCTTAAAAGTTTGAAAATTTACCAAAAACTCAGAGCCAACATCTAGGTGGATGTACTTATGTTCAGGCATAATTAGATATTTGTAGATATTTACTGTAGATAAAATAAACACTGAAGCGAAAGATGCAATCTTAAAAGATGAATGATTTGATCAGTATATCTAAGGGATACCTGCACTGCCATGTTTATTGCAGCGTAATTTGCAACAGCAAAGTCATGAACTCAACCTCAGTGTCCATCAATGGACAAATGGATAAAGAAATTGTGGCATATATACACAATAGAATATTATTCAACTGTAAAAATGAATGAAATTATGTCATTTCCAGCAATATGGAACTGGAGGCCATTATCTCAAGTGAAACAACTCAGAAACCGAAAATCAAACACTGCATGTTCTTTCTCATATGTGGGAGCTAAAGAAGTTGATCTCATGGAGGTAGTGATTAGAGTAATAGATACCAGAGGCTGGGAATGGTGTGTATTGGGGGGATAAAAAGAGATTGGTTAATGGGTACAAACATACAGTTAGATAGAAAAAATAAGTTCTAATGTTCAATAGTGAAGTGGTACAGTTAACAACATGTATTGTATGTTTCAAAATAGCTAGAAGAGAGGACTTGAAATGTTCCCAACAGATAGAAATGACAAATACTTGAGGTGATGGATATCTCACCCTGACTTGATCGTTACACAGTCTATGCATGATTACCACATACTCCGTGAATATATACAAATGTTTGTAGCAGCAGATCAATGATTTATTTTATTGATTAATTGAGAAAATGGTTGTGACCTAACAATTTTTTATAGCACTCGTCTTGTGAGTTAGAATATATGATTTGCTGTTCTTAATATCGTTTTTCATCCCTGTGAACACAAGCGAGTCATGTTTCATCCCAGTTTCTTTTAAGTCTGCTTTTCTGTAAAGCAAGGTAGATTTTCTGGTGGGGGCCCCTGGAAAAGAGCTTGCCAGTGAGCGCCAACTCCATTGGTGTCTGAGGCTCCTGGGGCTATTTTAAACTGTTACACTAGCCGACACCAGGGCTCTGAGAACTTACTACATTTTTAGTTGATTTCTTCTTGTTTCTATGCTGGCCCCCTCCTCCTATCTTGCTCCGCCAAAGGTGAAACAGTTCATATGCCCCATCCATCTTAGGAAAGATTGTCACTCTATGCCATTTGATTTACTTGGTTGTCTTGTGATCTCATGATGAATTCAAGAAAATTTATGATTTTGTAAATTGCCTGAGTTTTCTCATTAGCGTGACAGCAAGCTTCTCTTGGAGCTTTCTACATCCTATGAGGAAGCAGAACCAACATCCTTTTAATTCTGTCTCCTACAGTCGGGATCTAGAAGAAACTGGCTTTTCCAATTTTATAAGACTCTGGATTTCTAAATAGAGTCTATTCCTTTTTACTTTTGCCTGCCATTTCTTTCCTGAGCTCACCTTTTTTTCTGTGATATCTACTAAAAGGTAGCTAATGCAGCACACCGTTTCCATTTTGTTTCTAACATCTTCCTCCAGAACTGCTGGGATACTATCCTTATACTCTACCTTCTTGAGTTCCCGCAGGTGGAAACTTTAGAAAATGTTTTTCTACTGCATAGCATGAATCCATAGCATTTCAGTCTCCAGTATCTGTGTCTTCACTGCCTTCCAGTGAAGAAAATGCGATGAAAATGCCTCAGATGTTTGTCATGCAATATCCAAAAGGGACCAGCTTGTGGTCAGGATAAATTTTGCTATGCTACAGAAATCTTAATGGATTGACCAAGAAAGTTTATCTTGTACATGAAGTTTGGTGCAGTTTGAGTACTTCTTCTCCATAGCTGCATCATTTGGGACACATGGCCTCAAAAATTGCTGTGTTAGGTAAAATGACGAGAGAAGAATGGAAGAAGCACATTGACTTTTAACCACCTTAGTTTAGAAGTGGCCATGTTACTTCTGCTCACAGCCCATTGGCCAGAACTACTCACATGGCCCCAACCTAAATGCAAAGATGCTAGGAATATAGGGGGAAAAAATGGACATTTGAGCAGCCTCCCTGTTACCCTGTATCTGTCATTCCAATATATGGCCTAAAAGGAACAAGATTAGCTTTTCTCTTGTTGGTATTTTTGAAATAGAGGTAGCAAATACATTTCAGACGGCAGCATTGTCTAGTAACACACAGGTGGGAGTCAGGCTACCCGAGACTCCTCACTGGCTCTCGCCCTTCCCTTCCCCCACAGCTGCCCGAGAGGCTCTGATAGAACTAACATGGGAGGATATTCGAGCTCATACAGCGCCTCCATATTTATGAATCACTATAAATCATTTTCAGACCTGGAAAGCACCACCACCAGAGGTGACATTAGGCTGGCACATACCACCACTGTGGTGCACTGTTATTTATAGCCATATATCCATCCTAATGAATCAGTGCCCAGGCCTTATGATGATCAGTTATGTTGACTATCACCTCTGCTTATAATTTAAATACAGTCATGTGCCACACAGTGATGTTTTGGTCAACAACAGACCACATATACAGCAGTGGTCCCCAAAGATTAGAATGAAGCTAAAGAATCTCTATCACCTAGTGACGCTGCAGCCCTTGTAATGTTGTAGTACAACGTGTTACTCACGTGTCTGTGGAGATGCTGGGGGAAACACACCTACTGTGCTTTCAGTCGTATAAAAGTCTAGCACATGCAATTATGTACAGTACATACTTGATAAGAAATGACTGTTACTGGTTTATGTATTTACTGTATTGTGTTTTTTATTAATTTAGAGTATACTTCTTCCACTTATTAAAAAGAAAGTTAACTGTAAAACAGCCTCAGGTAGGTCCTTCAGGAAGTATCCCAGAGAAAGGCATTGTTATCATAGGCGATGACAGCTCCATGCCTGTTACTGCCCCTGAAGACCTTCCGGTGAGAAAAGATGTGGAGTTGGAAGACAGTGACACTGATAATCTTGACCCAGTGCAGCTCTGGCTTGTTGTGTTTGTGTCTTAGTTTTTAACCAAAGATTTTTAAAGTAAAAAACAGTTTTTTAAATAAAAGCTTATAGAACAAAGATATAAAGAAAGAATACTTTTGTACAGCTGCACGATGTGTTTTAACCTAAGTGTTATTACAAATAGTCAAAAATAAAAAAATTATAAAGTAAAAATTTATAGTAAACGAAGGTTAATTTATTATTGAAGAAAGAAAATTATTTTAAAATAAATGTCATGTAGCCTAAGTGTGCAGTGTTTATAAAGTCAACAGCAGGGGACAGCAATGTCTTAAGCATTCATATTCACCCACCACTCACTCACCCACCCACCCAGAGTGACTTCCAGTCCTTTAAGCTCCATTCATGGTAAGTGTCCTATACAGATGGACCATTTTTTATCTTGTATACCATATTTTTAGTGTACCTTTTCTGTGTTTAGACATGTTTAGATACACAAATACTTACGGTTCTGTTACAATTGCCTACAGTATTCAGTATAGTGGTGAGCTATACAGGTGTGTAGCCTGGGAGTAATAGACTATTCCATGGAGCCCAGGTGTGTAGTGGGCTCTATAGTCTAGGTTTGTGCAAGCACAGTACATTCTAGGATTTTTACACAACAATGAAACCACTAATGATGCATTTCTCAGAATGTATCTCCATTGTTAAGCAACACATGACGGTCCAACAAATTACTGCTAGATCGTGCTGCTGCTTAATGTTTTGTTTTTAAAGCAACTCCAGTCTAAACTAAACATCCTGAAAAATAATGTCAGTGTTGATGCTAGGTTTCCTGGAAAACACAGCTCAGAAGCCTCGCCTAGCATATTACCCAAACCTTTCTATACGTCTTCTGGCAGCATCTTTTCCCCTTTTAGGCTTTTTCACTTATGGTAATGGCCAGCATTTCTTCTCTCTCCCTTTCTGTGCCCACACAGTCTACTTTCTATGAGGTGGCCTTTTAATTCCATATTCTTTCTCTGCCCTGCCCTCCCCCCTACAACTGTCCCTCTCTGCTGTACAAGGCACCTTGGAAAATATATCCTGATCCTATGTGCACCGCTTTAACCTTATCTGGAAATCAGGTAAATAAATTCATTACTCTCTATTTTACCTAAGACCATACCAACTCCTCCATCAATACTACTCAAATTTTTGCCACTAGAAAAAAAAAAAAAAAAAGAAAAGATGCCACTCCCCAAAGTACTCAGACTGTTACCAGCAGAAGCTGAGTATCTGGTTCACCAGATCGCAACAAGCAGGTTTCTGGCTCACCAGATCGCACCAAGCAGGGTGTTTCCGTCGTAGTGACTGCTGATGAAACCCTTCAGAAGAGGAGAATCTGCCAACTTCATCACAAATGTGTGTGAATGATAGATTTTCCCTGCCTCAAACACTCATGAACTGCAGATGGTAAATAGTCTGCCTTTAAAAAGCAGATTTATTTCTCAGGCTGTTAAAATGCAAAAGAACACAGCTTTCTGACACTGCAGGTTTGCCAAAGTCTTTGTTTTCAAGCAATCTTAAATATAACTGCCCTTTGAAAGTTATAGATACTCTTGCAATAAAAACATTTAATAATTATGTAATCAAACTGATTTTGTCTATGATGCTGTCATTATAGTTTCCAAGAGAAAAATAGTGCCAATCCTGGTGGAAAGTGCCCCTTTCAAGTAGCTGGTTTGGAGTGGCAATCCTTTTGTCCTCTTAAAAATAGACACATAGATATAGATAGAATTACACTATGAATATTATCAGGGATAAATAAAAATGGAGCAGAGGGCCAGGCGCAGTGGCTCACGCCTATAGTCCCAGCACTTTGGAAGGCTGAGGCAAGAGGATCGCTTGAGACCAGGGGTTTGAGACCAGCCTGGGCAACAAAGTAAGACCTCCGTCTCTACTTAAAAAAAATGGAGCAGAAATTGATATCACTCTGTACCATAGTGAGTAGGTAACTGAAGGTTGATGCACTTGTGTGATGGGGAAGAATTAAAGAGAGAAACAATAGTTAAATTGCTCAGTTAGAAGTACTGGGAAGAACATCTGTGGGAAAATACTTGCCTGGGTGTCTTGATAAAGCCCTGAAGTCATGAGAGAAATAAACAAGCCCATAAGCCTGAGAATTTCAAAGGAAAGCAGGTCAGCCTGATTCCAAGGATTGAGCGTGGCAAGAATTTGGTTGTCTTGAGAATCTGTTATTGTGAGAGGCTGCCTGCCCACAGTCACACAGCTGGAAAGTGGTAGATCCAGGAACTGAACTGAGGTCCTGTAGCCACCAGGACTACCTTTCATTGGACCAGAAGGCTACATAGTGAACCATGACCTCTGAAGAGGCAAGGACTTCTGGAATGAGGTGGAAAGGAGGCAGAGGAGAAGGATAGAAAGATGGAAGGAGAGAGAAGAAGGGGAAGGCAGGCAGGCAAGCAGGTGAGATAGAGAGAGAGAACATTATAATTGGAAAGGAGGGGGAATTCCAAAAGGCAATACAAACCAAAACAAATTACCAATATGAACTCATGACTTTTAATATAGATTTAAGATATAGAAATGGATACAGATATGTGTTTATAAATGCATATATTTAGAATCAATGATGCCCCAATACTGATGAGCACATCTCATGCCAAATCTTGATATCTAAATACGACTTTCCAATAAAAGGAACCAGCACTTTTTTGAAAGACGGTTGATTCTGAGCTAGGTCAGGGAAACTGCAAGATGAGTCTGGGACATCTTATGGTTCCAAATAGTAAGAAAGTGCTAAAAAAAGAAAAATAAGGGAATACATCAGATGATGTAGAAGCCAGTTCAAATGGGCTTCCATTGGCTAAACTGAGGACAAATTGGGCAAAAAAGCAAAACAAAAAGGGAGTCATTTATTATAACCCATAGCATAAAATAAAAATAAGAACCCACAAATCCATACCCATATAATAAAATTTAAAAAATAAGAGGCAGAGGTGGCGCCCAAGATGGCCGAATAGGAACAGCTCCAGCCTCCAGCTCCCAGCGTGAGCAACACAGAAGATGGGTGATTTCTGCATTTTCAACTGAGGTACTGGGTTCATCTCACTGGTGCGTGTCAGACAGTTGATGCTGGTTCACAGGTGCAGCCCGACCAGTGAGAGCTGAAGCAGGGCGAGGCATCGCCTCACCTGGGAAGTGCAGGGGGAAGGGAATTCCTTTTCCTAGCCAAGGGAAACTGAGACACACAACACCTGGAAAATCAGGTAACTGCCACCCTAATACTGTGCTTTACCAAGGGTCTTAGAAAATGGCACACCAGGAGATTATATCCCACACTTGGCCCAGAGGGTCCCACGCCCACGGAGTCTCCCTCATTGCTAGCACAGCAGTCTGAGATCTAACTGCAAGGCTGCAGCAAGGCTGGGGGAGGGGCGCCAGCCATTGCTGAGACTTAAGTAGATAAATGAAGCTGCCAGGAAGCTCAAATTGGGTGGAGCCCACACAGCTCAAGGAGGCCTGCCTGCCTCTGTAGACTCCTCCTCTGGGGACAGGGCATAGCTAAACAAAAAGGAGCAGAAATCTCTGCAGATGTAAAAGTCCCTGTCTGACAGCTTTGAAGAGAGCAGTGGTTCTCTCAGCATGGAGGTTGAGATCTGAGAATGGACAGACTGCCTGCTCAAGTGGGTCCCTGACCCCTGAGTAGCCTAACTGGGAGACATCCCCGACTAGGTGCAGACTGACATATCACACCTCACATGGCTGGGTACACCCTGAGACGAAGCTTCCAGAGCAAGAATCAGACAACAACACTCGCTGTTCAGCAATCTTCTGCAGCCTCTGCTGCTGATACCCAGGCAAACAGGGTCTGGAGTGGACCTCAAGCAATCTCCAACAGACCTGCAGCTGAGGGTCCTGAGTGTTAGGAGGCAAACTAGCAAACAGAAAGGACACCCACACCAAAACCCCATCAGTATGTCACCACCATCAAAGACCAAAGGCAGATAAAATGACAAAGATGGGGAAAAAGCAGTGCAGAAAAGCTGGAGATTCAAAAAATCAGAGCGCATCTCCCCCTCCAAAGGAACGCAGCTCATCACCAGCAACGGAACAAAGCTGGACGGAGAATGACTTTGATGAGTTGAGAGAAGAAGGCTTCAGTCGATCAAATGTCTCATACCTAAGGAGGAACTATGTAACCAGCGCAAAGAAACTAAAAACCTTGAAAAAAGAATGGATGAATGGATAACTAGAATAATCAATGCAGAGAAGACCTTAAAAGAACTGATAGAGATGAAAATCATGACACGAGAACCACGTGACAAATGCACAAGCTTCAGTAACCGACTTGATGAACTGGAAGAAAGATTATCAGTGATTGAAGATCAAATGAATGAAATGAAGCAAGAGGAGAAAATGTAGAGAAAAAAGAGTAAAAAGAAATGAACAAAGCCTCCAAGAAATATGGGATTATATGAAAAGACCAAATTTACATCTGGTTGGTGTGCCTGAAAGTGACAGGGAAAATGGAACCAAGTTGGAAAACACTCTTCAGGATATCATCCAGGAGAACTTCCCCAATGTAGTAAGGCAGACCAACATTCAAATTCAGGAAATACAAACAACACCACAAAGATACTCCTCGAGAAGAACAACTCCAAGACAAATAATTGTCAGATTCACCAAAGTGGAAATGAAGGAAAAAATGTTAAGGGCAGCCAGAGAAAAAGGTCGGGTTACCCACAAAGGTAAGCTCATCAGACTAAGAGCAGATCTCTCGACAGAAACTCTCCAAACCAGAAGACAGTGGGGGCCAATATTCAACATTCTTAAAGAAAAGAATTTTAAACCCAGAATTTCATATCCAGCCAAACTAAGTTTCATCAGTGAAGGAGAAATAAAATCCTTTACAGACAAACAAATGCTTAGAGATTTTGTCACCACCAGGCCTGCCCTACAAGAGATCCTGAAGGAAGCACTAAACATGGAAAGGAACAACTGGTACCAGCCATTGCAAAAACATGCCAAAATGTAAAGTCCATCGATGCTAGGAAGAAACTGCATCAACTAACGAGCAAAAAAACCAGCTAATATCACAATGACAGGATCAAATTCACACATAACAATATTAACCTTAAATGTAAATGGACTAAATGGTTCATTTAAAAGACACAGACTGGCAAATTGGATAAAGAGTCAAGAACCATCAGTTTGCTGTATTCAGGAGACCCATCTCACATGGAGAGACACACATAGACTCAAAATAAAGGGATGGAGGAAGATCTACCAAGCAAATGGAAAACAAAAAAAAGCAGGGGTTGCAATCCTAGTCTCTAATAAAACAGACTTTAAACCATCAAAGAGCAAAGATCAAAAGAGACAAAGAAGGCCATTACATAATGGTAAAGGGATCAATTCATCAGGAAGAGCTAACTATCCTAAATATAGATGCACCCAATACAGGAGCACCCAGATTCATAAAGCAAGTCTTTAGAGACTTACAAAGAGACTTAGACTCTCACACAATAATAACGGGAGACTTTAACACCCCACTGTCAACATTAGACAGATCAACCAGACAGAAAGTTAACAAGGATATCCAGGAATTGAACTCAACTCTGCACCAAGCGGACCTAATAGACATCTACAGAACTCTCCACCCCAAATCAACAGAATATACATTCTTCTCAGCACCACATCACACTTATTCCAAAATTGACCACATAGCTGGAAGTAAAGCACTCCTCAGCAAATGTAAAAGAACAGAAATTATAACAAACTGTCTCTCAGACTGCAGTGCAATCAAACTAGAACTCAAGACTAAGAAACTCAATCAAAACTGCTCAACTACATGGAAACTGAATAACCTGCTCCTGAATGACTACTGTATACATAATGAAATGAAGGCAGAAATAAAGATGTTCTTTGAAACCAATGAGAACAAAGATACAACATACCAGAATCTCTGGGACACATTTAAAGCAGTGTGTAGAGGGAAATTTATGGCACTAAATGCCCACAAGAGAAAGCAGGAAAGATCTAAAATTGACACCCTAACATCACAATTAAAAGGACTAGAGAAGCAACAGCAAACACATTCAAAAGCTAGCAGAAGGCAAGAAATAACTAAGATCAGAGCAGAACTTAAGGAGATAGAGACACAAAAACCTCCCCAAAAATCAATGAATCCCAGAGCTGGATTTTTGAAAAGATCAACAAAATTGATAGACCACTAGCAAGACTAATAAAGAAGAAAAGAGAGAATAATCAAATAGACGCAATAAAAAATGATAAAGGGATATCACCACCAACCCCACAGAAATACAAACTACCATCAGAGAATACTAGAAACACCTCTATGCAAATAAACTAGAAAACCTAGAAGAAATGGATAATTTCCTGGACACTAACACTCTCCCAAGACTAAACCAGGAAGAAGTTGAATCCCTGAAATAGACCAATAGCAGGCTCTGAAATTGAGGCAATAATTAATAGCCTACCAACCAAAAAAAGTCCAGGACCAGATGGATTCACAGCCGAATTCTACTAGAGGTAAAAGGAGGAGCTGGTACCATTCCTTCTGAAATTATTCCACTCAATAGAAAAAGAGGGAATCCTCCCTAACTCATTTTATGAGGCCAACATCATCCTGATACCAAAGCCTGGCAGAGACGCAACAAAAAAAGAGAATTTTAGACCAATATTCCCGATGAACATTGATGCAAAAATCCTCAATAAAATACTGGCAAACCGGATCCAGCAGCACATCAAAAAGCTTATCCACCATGATCAGGTGGGCTTCATCCCTGGGATGCAAGGCTAGTTCAACATACACAAATCAATAAACGTAATCCAGCATATAAACAGAACCAAAGACAAAAACGACATGATTATCTCAATAGATGCAGAAAAGGCCTTTGACAAAATTCAACAGCCCTTCATGCTAAAAACTCTCAATAAATTTGGTATTGATGGAACGTATCTCAAAATAATAAGAGCTATTTATGGCAAACTCACAGCCAATATCATACTGAATGGGCAAAAACTGGAAGCATTCCGTTTGAAAACTGGCACAAGACATGGATGCCCTCTCTCACCACTCCTATTCAACATAGTGTTGGAAGTTCTGGCTAGGGCAAGCAGGCAAGAGAAAGAAATGAACGGTATTCAGTTAGGAAAAGAAGAAGTCAAATTGTCCCTGTTTGCAGATGACATGATGGTATATTTAGAAAAACCCATCATCTCAGCCCAAAATCTCCTTAAGCTGATAAGCAACTTCAGCAAAGTCTCAGGATACAAAATTAAGGTGCAAAAATCACAAGCATTCTTATACACCAGTAACAGACAAACAGAGAGTCCAATCATGAATGAACTTACGTTCACAATTGTTTCAAAGAGAATAAAATACCTAGGAATCCAACTTACAAGGGGTGTAATGGACCTCTTCAAGGAGAACTACAAACCACTGCTCAGTGAAATAAAAGAGGACACAAACAAATGGAAGAACATACCATGCTCATGGATAGGAAGAATCAATATCGTGAAAATGGCTGCCCAAGGTAATTTATAGATTCAATGCCATCCCCATTAAGGTACCAATGACTTTCTTCACAGAATTGGAAAAAACTGTTTTAAAGTTCATATGGAACGAAAAAGAGCCCACATTGCCAAGACAATCCTAATCCAAAAGAAAAAAGCTGGAGGCATCATGCTACCTGACTTCAAACTATACTACAAGGCTACAGCAACCAAAACAGCATGGTACTGGTACCAAAACAGAGATATAGATCAATGGAACAGAACAGAGTCCTCAGAAATAATACCACACATCTACAGCCATCTGATCTTTGACAAACCTGAGAGAAACAAGAAATGGGGAAAGGATTCCCTATTTAATAAATGGTGCTGGGAAAATTGGCTAGCCACAAGTAGAAAGCTGAAACTGGCTCCTTTCCTTACTCCTTATACGAAAATTAATTCAAGATGGATTAGAGACTTAAATGTTAAGACCTAAAACCATAAAAACCCTAGAAGAAAACCTAGGGAATACCATTCAGGACACAGGCATGGGCAAAGACTTCATGACTAAAACTCCAAAAGCAACGGCAACAAAAGCCAAAATTGACAAATGGGATCTAATTAAACTAAAGAACTTCTGCACAGCAAAAGAAACTACCATCAGAGTGAACAGGCAACCTACAGAATGGGAGAAAATTTTTGCAATCTACTCATCTGACAAAGGGCTAATATCCAGAACCTACAAAGAACTCAAACAAATTTACAAGAAAAAAGCAAACCCCATCAAAAAGTGGGCAAAGGATATGAACAAACAGTTGTCAAAAGAAGACATTCATACAGCCAACAGACATATGAAAAAATGCTCGTCATCACTCGCCATCAGAGAAATGCAAATCAAAACCACAATGAGATATCATCTCACACCAGTTAGAATGGCAATCATTAAAAAGTCAGGAAACAACAGGTGCTGGAGAGGATGTGGAGAAATAGGAACACTTTTACACTTGTGGTGGGACTGTAAACTAGTTCAACCATTGTGCAAGACAGTGTGGCGATTCCTCAAGGATCTAGAACTAGAAATACCATTTGACCCAGACATCCCACTACTGGGTATATACCCAAAGGATTAGAAGTCATGCTGCTATAAAGACACATGCACACGTATGTTTATTGCGGCACTATTCACAATAGCAAAGACTTGGAATCAACCCAAATGTCCATCAGTGACAGACTGGATTAAGAAAATGTGGCACATATACACCACAGAGTACTATGCAGCCATAAAAAAGATGAGTTTGTGTCCTTTGTAGGGACATGGATGCATCTGGAAACCATCATTCTCAGCAAACTATCACAAGAACAGACAACCAAATACCGCATGTTCTCACTCATAGGTGGGAACTGAACAATGAGATCACTTGGACTCAGGAAGGGGAACATCACACACGGGGGCCTATTGTGGGGAGGCGACACGGGGGACGGATAGCATTAGGAGATATACCTAATGTAAATGATGAGTTAATGGGTGCAGCACACCAACATGGCACATGTATACATATGTAACAAACCTGCACGTTGTGCACATGTACCCTAGAACTTAAAGTATAATAATAAAAAAATTTAAAAAAAATAAGAGGCAGAGATGGGAAAGCTCTTCCTTACAGGAGAATTCCAACTAATAAATGTAGAAGAAATGATGGAGATTGAAAATCACCATTGACCAAGGACCACAATAGTAATTGTTTCAGGTAAGAACCATCAATGGATGCTAGACTTAGTGGGTGAAAATGTGACAAGAAGCAGGATCTCTATAGTCTCAAAACACCTCTTCACAACATATTTAATCACAAAGGGAAGAATTGGGCTAGAAGACACCACCTTAACCAATAGACGACAGTTAACACTGTTAGTAAGGGGATACATTCAAATTTTGAATGCTATGCCCAGGGTGGAGTGGGAAAGAAGCAGAGAGTGGCAGAAACTTTCTCAGAGATGTCATTGCAGGGCTCTGTGAGCTGATATAAGGAATTTGATTTTTATTACACGTATGATGGAAAACTATTAGAAGGTTTTGAATGGGGAACAAAGTTATCCAATACACATTTTAAAGACTGTCATGGAACCTGGGTAAAAATTTGATCATTAGAGATACTACAGCAGGAATGGGGAAGCCAAGTAGAGGCTGTGGTGAGAGATGACAGTGGAGGTGGTAGAAATAGAGAGGTTTGGGAAATATCTTCAAGGTCGAGCTGATATAAATTGCTTATATATTGGATTTGGGATATGAGGGAAAGACAAATGTCACACACAGCTTCTAGATTTTAACCTCAGCTATAGGTTAAAGGGTAGCATTGAAGATTAAGATGGGACTCTCTAACATTACTGCAACTGGAAGCCCTCACTTTATCTGTGATGAGAAAAAATAAAACAAGGCAAAAACAAAGTGCTGTTCCCTAGCCACTCCCAGTGAATCTTTACTATTTCCTTCTAATGCAGTTTCCCACATCTTCCAGCCCAGATGAGATGCTAGACCCTTACCTTCTTCTGCAGTGAGGGTTAAGTGACTGCACCGGCCAGAACTGGGCAAAGAAAAGCCATCTCTCTGAGTAGGAGGACTGAGGGACTGTCGCCCTGTTCCAGTTCCTCTTCCTAGATAACCCAATGCAGTGACTGACTAGGATTTCATTTTTACCAAAACATTGCAAGCAACAAGTGGTGAAGAATGACCATAATGTGAGCTGAGATTAATCCAATGATCCAATGACACTTCTCCCCAAATTCAGGCATATTTTCTGCTATGCATAATTCTTATGCAAAATGGTAGATTGGCATACCCATGATAAATTTTTGTAATTAGGATTGCATTCAAACAGTCAGGCTGAGCAAGTATCCAATCAGTTCTGGCCTGAGGTCCGAGATATGTCCAGTGGAATCTTAGGACAAGAATCTTAGGACAAGAGGAGCTCTAGAGAACATAATCTTTTTTCTATTTTTTTTTTTCCCCAGGAGGGAAAGGAGGAGTAAATTCAGAGAAGTGCTGTGATCTAGAGAGAGAAGAGGGAGTAGATGAATGATAAAGGAATTACTTCTTATTAAGCACCCCCTAAGTGCCAGTAACTGGATTAGTTGCTTTACATGTATTTTGTCTAATAATGACAACCACCTTACAAAGAGGATACTGCTATCCTATTTTATGTATAAGAAAACTGAGACTTAGATAAAACTAGTATTATTTCCTCAAGGCACTTGAGCCACAGAAAGAGTACTCACGGCCTCATACAAGGTGACTTTGCCTCACTCTGAGCAGGCCAGTGTCAGGTGGAGTGATGCCACAGAGGGAGCATGACAGAGCAATTTTTGTCTCAAAGGTATTTGTAGACAAATCGTCACAGAGTACCTTCATATTGGAGATCTTGTGTGCACAGAACCTGCTAATCTCATCTCTAAACTCTCCTACTTCTGAAGAAAGGAAGATGTACTAGATCCCTCCTCCTCTTCCATGGGGTCTGTGATCTTCTGACTCTACCAGTCCACAACTTCTTTATTCCTAAGTCTTTCAAAGGTCTGGTAAAACCATCTACATGGGCAGGGGTGGGGTGGAACCCAGGTGCCCTGGTCTTTAAGGAGAGGAGGAGAGGAGAAAGAGTATTTAGGAGTAAGCAGTGGTGGCGACTCCCATGGAGCCTTTGAGGAATTCCTATGATCCTGAGCAGCAGGTGGCACTTTCATAAATGGGAAGCCATGGCTGAGTCCCAGCAAAGGGCACTGGGAAATCTCTGTCTTCAATGTTGATATACCAAGAACAAAGCTGGGAGGTTTGAGCACAGAGCTCTATGGTAAGTGTCTGTGAAGAAGACATGATGGAGAAGTTTCTACCAGACATAAAGGATACTAGAGTTCTTCTATCATGAAAGAGAAGATACAAGGAATTAAAGATATTCTGGGGGGATAAGGCTGAGGTAGAAGGAACTTTGTACCCCATCTCCTGGAAGTGGGTGGTACTAGATGATAGAAACTCCAATGTCAACTTTAGGCTGGTTGAGAGAACATCCTAGAACATCTAGACTTGTGATCCAGTTCCTTCCTCTTTGTTGTGGGTGAAATTTTTTGTCCCCTGCAAAATATCCCCTGATACTTGTTAATGTGGTCATATTTGGAAATAGGGTATTTTCAGATGTAATCAAGTTAAAGTGAGGTCATACTGGATCAGGGTGAGCCCTAGTCCAGTGACTGGTGTTTTTATAAGAGGGAAATTTCGACACAGAGACACCTATGGAGAACACTACGTGAGGACAGAGGCAGGTATAACTGCAAGTCAAAGATATGGGATTACATTGACCTAAAATGGACTCTAAAGCTAGAAAAGTTCAACTTGCCTCAAATGGTCAAGGCTCAATCATCCCACCACTACTGTCTGCCAGCACTGGGCAGGACTCCAGAGCAAGATGAGATTCCTTCTTTCTTTTAACTCATGTGTCTTGATTGGCTACTAGGAGCATTCAGAATCCAAGATCAGTTTGAGGAAATAAAGACAGGTACATTATTTTTCACATTTAGGTTATAGTGCATACATTTAGACCCTGCTATAACCTAGTAAATCAATCCAGAATGATCTTCCTCTCATCCTTGAGGGAGGGCCTAGTCTGGGGTGGTGGTTGGGGGACACCGAGTGACAGTGTAGGCTTTCCGTATGTATCTATTGTATACTTTCCCTACACAAGGTACTTTGGCAAGGAGATTGCAGGGGAAGACAAGGTCGAGGGAATAGGGAAGAGTGAGGCAGGAGTATGTCAGCAGAAGTATCTTCCTTTTCCTGTCCTCTCTAACTTTTGCAAAAGGCCTTCATAAATACCTTTACAAATCTCAACTGAGTGTCAGGAGGAGATAGATATTCTAGATGCTAAGGACCTGCCTTTTGATGGCTCTGAAAAAGAAAAAAGATTCGAACTAAATCAGACTAAAGAGTCTCTCCATCCCTCTCTCTGAAGTCCCCTGGATCTTAATGGGACTTTAGGATGAGCTGTGAAGGAGAAAGGAAAGGACATCGTTAACTATAAGACATCAAAGAATAAAGGAAACCTTTCTTGGTCATCTCTTCCCTGAAGAAATGTTGACAAGCCCTAAGCCATCTTTGCATTGGCAATAATCAAGCCTCAAGTTTGCAAGTCAGCCTGCTGAAGTCAGGTAGTTTATTAGAACTGTTTGCATAGCTAAGAGAAATAAATCATCAGCAAAAGCAGCTCAAAATAAGTGAAGATTCACATAATTCACAATCAGGTGAAAAATGACACGGAAAGAGAGTCAAAGAATAATCCTAAATGAGTTTTTAGCTCTCTAAAGTTAACCAGATGATAGACTTTTGTACAGCACTATTTTATTCAAGTTCCAAATTGAAGATTTTCCCTCTTAAATGGAAATGTGCATTTCATTATGAGGATAGAACCCAATATTTGTGGTTTCTTAGAAAAACATGTTCTTCAGCTTATATGATAAATACAGAGTGTGATAAGTCTATTTTTAGGCATGGCAAATGTAAGCATCCCATATATAATCTGGCAGAAATGTGAGACATCCAACCTTTTTGACTCTATGGGTGGGCTACATTTACAAAGAATATGGGCTAATGTTTCAAAACTCCATTTCATCAACCAAAAATCTGATGGGATTAAAGTAAGCGAAGCAAGAATAAGCAATGATAACATTAAATGTCACGGAGAAGAAAGGGCTAAGTCACGATTGGCCATTTCTTGGATTCTTGCTTTGGGAAACATATATAACCCAAGGAGAACCTTGATCCTCATTTCTGGAGGAAGTATAACAAGAGAAAAGAAGATTTATTCTAAAAATGTCCTTTCAAACAGATAACTTTGTAATTAGTAATAATATTAACATTGCTAAGAAGTTTGCTAATGATATAGAGACACTTTTAAATTTGGATGGACAGTATTTAGGTAAAAATAACCTGTGCTGGAGACCCAGTTGTATTTTAGATAGGTACAGGCTTTCTCAGATTAAATAATTTTCTAAAATCTAAAATTGACTCTGATCATAGGTAAGAGGGATTAAATTTATTCAGTGTCAGCCCAGAGGTCAGAATAGAATCCGAAGTTTCAATAACAAAAGAACTGAGCCGATTAAATGGCTTTACAAGGCAATAGGTAGCCTTTAAATGTAGTTAGCTCCTTGTTCCTTGAAATCTTCAGGAACTCTACATAAAATGCATGTCTTTTGGTCATTGAAATCTGTAGTAAAGCTTTGATCATTTCTCAGAAGTAGCATCTTTCCTCCAGAGGATTGTGTGATCATTAGTGCAAGATACGTTGTCAAAGTGACATGGCTGTTATTGTCAAGTAGCTGGCTCTACACAGGATCCGATCATTTAAATGCATCAGATTTTTCCCTTTGTCTTTAGACAATGTGTCAAGAGTTCCTATTACAGTGGTGGGATTGTGACCCCTTCCCCTTTGGTTCATGGTAAAAGGCAGCCCCACATGACAGCTTTTTCTGGTTTTGAACACTACAGCTAATGACCAGGTGAGAGGACAATCATCTTGTTAGTGTCTGTGTCAAGTTTTGTTCGTGATAGAATAATTGAACCCAGACCCTCTCTTCCTCATCTCAGCTCCCACCTGGAGAAGAAACAGGAACTTTGTGGGTGGACAAATGGGAAGCAGGAACCTGGGATCAGGAGGAAATAAAGGCACCATCTGGCTTTTAGAAAAACCAGGTACAATAGAGAAGAATTGTTTTATTATCAGAGTTGGGGGTGCTTTAAAGTTTTGACCCAAAGACTTACAAGCTGCAGAATGATTTTTGCAGCAACTCTCTTAAAAAATAAACCCATAAAATAATACTACACAGTTTTTGTAGGTGCATATATTTTTGTAAATACAAAGGAACATTTGGAAGGATTTATTCTAAGTTGATACTTAGAATATCAACTTAGATTGATAGATTGCCAACTGGTTACATTTGGAAAGAAACTGGGATTAGAGAGAGATCAAGGGACCTGAGCCTACCTTGTATTTCTTTAATTTGTATAGAGAAATAATGTCCATGCATTGCTTATATAATCAATTTCAATAATATACATGCACATATGTATAAGCCATATATTAATAAATGCATAGAATATCTCTGAAAGTTCAAGAAGTTAAGAGTTTTTGACTCTAGGAAGGAAACTCAGTGGCTAGGGGGTAGGGGTAAAAGGGAAACTTACTTTTGACTACAAGCCCCTTTGTACCCTGTGAATTTTGTACCATATGCATCTATTACATAAAACAAATCAATGTAACTTAAATAGTTTGAAAGTTTTAAACATTAACAATAAAAAGTCTAAAATGAGCTAAAATTCTACTCTAAAGGTTTAGCACTCAGCTTAGAATAAGAGTTGAAGGGCTGAGCTTTGCAGAAGAGGCAATTTTTTTTTTTACCAAGAGGAGGGAGGTCCTTTTAGGTCCCTAAAGCTTGCCTAGGTCAGGGTGTAATGACACCTAAAGGTCTAAGCCCAGGGACAGAGAATCCTTGAAGCTGGGTAGAAAAAAATACTTGGTATCATTACCAACCCCGGGTACCTTAGATTAAGAATCAAAATAGTTTAAGATTAAAAACAGAGTTGAGCCAAAAAACAAAAAGAATAAGAAAAAATTAAAAAACAGAAGTGTGGGGGCAGAGAGGGAGAATGGGGATGACTTTGGCTTTTTCATTACAGTAGGTAATTCATTACGGTAAATGTTCTACTAGTTTGCCTCTGTTTTTTAACTTTAATTTTTAAATTACCTGTTAATTTTTAAGGGATCTATTAACACCTAAGTCATAATAACTGGAGGTTCATATATCAAGATACCTCTTTTTGGTCTGACCATTGCAACAAATTACGTGTGCTAGAAAAAAGGGGGTAGACTCGAGACGTGTAGAAAGGTAGAAATAAGTAGAAACAAATAAAAAATAACACTACAACAGTAGATGTGGGATAGTGAGAAAAGGCAGCTACAATTGGAATTCTGCATCAGATTTGAATTTTAAAATCTTAGTCAAACCAATTAACTTTACTGAATAGTGAACAATTTGCCCCAAGGCTGGAGAGAAGCAAAGGATGATGGCAAAGGCATTTGACTTTTCCAAGGAGTGGCTTAATTGACATTCCCTTTTACTACCATCCTTCCAGACTTGACAACAAAAGTCAAGGGACAGGATGTGTGTGATTGACCACTGATTTCACTCTCCAGGGGCCCACTTAGCTTCCAGGAAGGAAGCGGACCCCAACATCTCCATATATGGTAGGAGTTTCCATTAGAGGTCAGTGTTCTTGGGAACATGGGCACTCCTCACAGATTTTCAAATTGAAAGCTGTCTACTAAGCTGTGTCATCTTGGGATAGCTTGCTAGACACCTTTGTCCAGTCCCTTAGGCCTAATCATGATATAACTGGAATATCGGTAAGTTTGCACTATCTCACATCCTCAGCTGGGCTGGAGAATATGGTGGGAGATGATTTCTATCTGTCCCATATACCTAAGGGGCTACCCTATCCATCTTCCCTGTATTCCCGTTCTTTGATAGATGGTCTTCATTCAGTATCACAGAATTTTATTCTGGGTATTTTCTTAGTCCCCACCTTGTACTTAACATTTAAAGGTATCTCCTTATCTGCCATCAAATTAGATGGCGTCCAGAGAACTTATATGAAAGAACAATGGATGATTTGGAAGGATTAACAATGCAAATCACTTTCTACTTTTTAATAACTGCACACAGCATTTATACTTCAATTCATATTCACAGCACACCTGAATCAAGGAAAATGTAATTTGTCAAAGTGTGAGGATTTAAATCAGAGAGGATGCTCCTCCAAGCCTCTCTGTATTGGCCATTGTGCATTGCTATAGAGAAATACCTGAGACGGTGTAATTTAGTTAAAAGAATGTTTCATTGGCTCAGTTATGCAACCTTTCCAGGAAGCATGGTGTTGGCATCTGCTCAGCTCCCAGGGAGGCCTCAGGAAGCTTACAATTATGGCAGAAGGTGGAGGAACAGGCATGTCACATGCCAGAGGAAGAACGAGAGGGTGGGGGAAAGCAAGGAGGTACCATACACTTTTAAACAAACAGATCTCCTGTGAACTCAGAGCTCACTTAACAGAGGATGGCCCAAGCCATTCATGAGGTATTCACCCCCATGATCCAAACACCTCCCACCAGTCCCCACCTCCAACATTGCAGTTTACATTTCAACATGAGATTTGGATGGGGACAAGTACCTGAACTATATCTTTCCACCTTACAGTATCTGGGGTTGTACATTTTAAGTGATTATGTTTTGTCAAAAAAATGAAAATATTTTCCAATTTTGCAACTTGCTTTGACTTTTCCTGTTTAACGATCTTTTGGGAGGAGGGATGGGATATGTTCAGGAAAAGGACCATTTGCTTAACACAAGGAATCTCTGAACTGGTCACAGAGTTGAACAGAGAGAATAAGGAGGCATGAAGCTCTGGGGTATTCTTTTACCAGAGACACAGTGGTGATCCCAGTGACTGGTGGGAATCAGAAAAATGCCCAAGTCATGTGACTAGATGGCATGTTATCATCCAGCCTGAAGATGGAAAATGAGTTTTACCAGCTTTGAGCCTGCAGAAACTGCTGTGCTTAGGAATATGAACTGGGCTTGAAACTCCTTGGATTTAAAGTTTTTGCTTCATTTATCAAATCTGAAGTTCTTAATCAGAAGAAGGACCGAGTAGGCATGGATTTGGGAAAAGGTATATAAAGTTCTGGAGCTATTAGAAATCTTTTGATTGTTTGGAATGCAGTCACCTAGACCAGACAGAAAAGAGGTGAGGATTAATTTGCCTAGTAATTTATAAGAGTACCATGTAATTTTGTATTTTTCTTGCAAGGAAGGGAAGACTGCAGTCCAAGTTGTCAATAGCGTGCTAAAGAATATAATTTTCTTCAGATGGGTTCCAAGCTCTTGGGTACTTTACCCACTTCACTTCATTTAATCTTCACCATAATCCAACCAGACAGTATTATCTTTCCCATTGATTATCTAGGAAATAATATTAATTGACAAGGATAACTGCTGTTACAAGCACCCCTCAAATCTCAGAGGTTTAATACAGGATAGGTTTTTTTCTTGCTCAGAAAAAATTCCAATGTGGATGTTTCTGATCGGGTAAGGATCTTGGGGGCTCTCCTCCAATCTGTAACTCAGGAATCCAAGCTGCTTCCATAGCAAGGCACCATCTGCAGGTGTAGGGACAGTGAAGAGAGGGAGCAAGGAGAATCATGTGGCATGATATGGCCAGGCCTGTAACTGATGTACAGGTATGCCTCAGAGATGTTGCAGGTTCCACTCCTGACCACCACAATAAAGTAAATATTGCAATAAAAGGCACACAACTTTGTTTCCCAGTACATGTAAAAATATTTGGACTATACTGTAGTCGATTTAGTATGCAACAGTATTATGTCTAAAAACTATGTGTATACCTTAATTTAAAATACTTTACTGCTTAAAAAACGCTAACAATCATCTGAGCCTTCAGTGAGCCTTCACCTACATCAGCACTCTTGGGTGACAAGGTACATTGTCAATGAGCAGTAAGGAATATTTTGAAAGGAATATTTTTGCTGCTGGAGGGTTTGCCTTGATATTGATGGCTGCTGACTAATTAGGGTGGTGGCTGCTGAAGATTGGGGTGGCTGTGACAATTTCTGAAAATAAGACAATAAGGTTTGCCACATTAATTCCTTTTACAAAAGATTTCTCTATATCATGTGATACCGTTTGACAGCCTTTCACCCATGGTAGAGCTTCTAAATTAGAATCACTCCTCTCAAACCCTGCCACTGCTTTATCAACAAAGCTTATATGATATTCTAAATTCTTTATTGCCATTTCAATATTGTGGCTGGTTTGATTTTCTATCCAGACCACTCACACGTTCTCCATATCAGCAATAACTCTGTTTCGCTTTCATATCATTTGTGTGTTCACTGGAATAAGCACTTTTAATTTTCTTCAAGAACTTTTCCTTTGAATTCATAACTTGGCTGTTGGGTACAACAGGCCTAGCTTTTGGCCTATTTTGGCTTTTGATATGCCTTCCTCACTAAGCTGAATCATTTCTAGTTTTTGATTTAAAGTGAGAGATGTGTGACTCTTCCTTTCACTTGAACACTTAGAGGCTGTTATAGGATTATTATTTGGCCAGTTTCAATACTGTTGTGTCTCAGGCAATAGAGGCCCAAGGAGTGGGAGAGAGATGGGGGAACTGTCCATCAGTGGAGCAGTCAGAACATACACAGCAGTGATTAAGTTCACCGTTCCATATGGGCATGGTTCTTGGTGCCCCAAAATAATTTCAATAGTAAAACCAAAGGTCACTGATCGTAGATTACCATAACAGATATAGTAATAATGAACAAGTTTGGAATATGGAGAATTAGCAAAATGTAAGAGACATGAAATTTGCTCAATGCAGGGCTGCCACAAAACTTCAATTTATAAAAAAGGTACTATCTATGAAGTACAATAAAGTGAAGCAAAATAAATCAAGGAATGCCTGTCTATTCTTTGTACCCACCGTCAATTGGATAGAACAGTTTCATGCACCCACGCAGATTCAAGGGTGTGTTGGAAATGCACATTAACTATGTGTCTAGAGGGAGAAGAAAGCTCAATGCCGGTGAGTATTTGAAGTTTCTGCCACAGCAACTGACAAGAAAGAGGTTAAAGATTTATTATTGATTTTCTGCCTCCTTTCCAAAAGATCTCAGGTAGCGCATTTGAGGCACATGCCCAAAGTCACACAGCTGTTAAGTGGCACAAGGATTTGAACTCATGTTCCCCCAGCTCCAAAGCCTATCTGCATGGTACCACTAGCTTCTCAAGCAGCACTGCCCCCAAGGGGAACTGGGTTGTATGCCTTTTTAGACACTTAATAGCCTGGAGCATGTTTTGCATGCTGGAACAGGATATTTTCCTTTCAAAAACCTATTAAAGAAGACCAAAGACAAATTTAGTTGAAAAAGTGTTTTGTTTTTTTTTAACAGGGGGTTGGAAGGGACGAATTTAAAAGAGCAGAATGGCAGTCTGTTTTGCTTTCTTCATTTTAGTTTAATTTTGTTTTGTCAGAATTTCATCTCCTCCTGTGTGCATACACCACTTAGACGTGTGGGCCTGCTACCTCTTTCCATTTTCATCCAGGCATAGAGAGGAGATTGCTTCCAGAAGGAGTGCAAAGCCCCTTGAAGTTTTACTCTTCATATAATTAAAGGCTTAATTCCAGCCCCAGGTCAGCCATACACAATGCCAGCTTTCTCATACACCTGGGAGAAAAAGCTTGCCATCAAAGTAAACACTTCTCTCTCATCTCAGTTCCAAGAGTCATTCGGAGAACATACATCCTGAGGCTAGAAAAAGATGCTCTTTCTTTCCTTTTTTCCCCGGCGCAGAGGGTGGGGGGCATTGATTATTAATTCAAGGTCAAGTTGAAGACATTTGGGTTTAATAGATACCTTCCCTCGCCACCCCCAGTAACCCTTTATTTAGCAGAGCTATGTAGAGGGAAAAAGGAAAGAACTAAAAATTCTCCTTACCTCTCTACCAACTCTGGCAAAAGAAAGTTAAGCCAATTAGTTTTTCTGCCAAAGGAGTGCAATAAATTAGTTTTTGTGGAAGAAATCAGGTGGTTGAGTGTGTTTCAAAGCTGATATTCATGAGAAATTATGGAGACCAGAAGAAGGTAGAACATCTTTAAAGTCTGAAAGAAAATAATAAAACCAACAAAAATCCCTGTACACCCAGAATTCTACATCCAGTGAAAACAGCCTCCAAGACTGTAGATCACATAATTTTCAAACAAAACAAAAATATGAGACTTTATTGTAAGTAGGTCTGTATTACATGAAATCGTAAAGGAAGTATTTCAGGCTGGAGGAAATTGATGTCAGATAAAAACAGATTCTAAGAAAGGAATGAAGAACATCAGAATAGTAACTATCTGGGTAAATACTAAAGACTAGTTGGTTTTTACGTTCTTCCTCTTAATTTCTTTATTATACATATAACTGTTTAAAGCAAAAAAGCATGCTGTGGAGTTTGAAGTATGCATATGTAGTACCTATAATAGCTATGGCATAAAGGATTGGAGATACGGAATAGGTGAGCCTATATGATTTCAAGATTCATATATACGTATTATACGAAATGGTATAATATTAACTACCAGTGGACTAAGAAAAAGTTAAAGATACATATTGCAATTTCTAGAGCAGTCATTAAAAAATATAATGCAGAGAAGTATGGCAAAAAGCCAGTAGGAAAATTAAAATGAATTAGAACATCATTCCAACAATCCAAAGAGACAGGAAAAAGGGAATAGAACAGAGATGAGTAAAAAACAAGTAAAATGTTAGACCAAACTTTAACCATATCAATAATTGTGTTAAATAATAATGAACTAAGCACTTTATAAAGTAGAAATTGTCAAAATGGATAAGAACACACATTATGTGTCACATAAAAACACATGAGGCCAGGCGTGGTGGCTCATGCCTGTAATTCCAGCACTTTGGGAGGCTGAGGTGGGTGGATCACCTGAGGTCAGGGATTCGCGACTAGCCCGACCAACATGGAGAAACCCCGTCTCTACTAATAATACAAAAATTAGTCAGGTGTGGTGGTGGGTGCCTGTAATCCCAGCTACTTGGGAGGCTGAGGCAGGAGAATCACTTGAACCTGGTAGGTGGAGGTTGCAGTGAGCCTAGACGACGCCATTGCACGCCTGGGCAACAAGAGCAAAACTCTGACTCAAAAAAACCAACCAACGAACCAACCAAACAAAAACCCACACATGACACATGTGTTTTTATCCATTTTGACAATTTCCACCTTATAGTTATATGCAGTATATAAGAGATGTATTTTAAATACAAAGACCCAGATAGGCTGAAGCTAAATGATTGGGAAAAGACAAACCATGTGAACGGTAAACATAAAAAGACTGAACAGTAAACATAAAAAGCAGATAAAATAGATTTCTATGTTATAAAGAATTACCAGATAGATATTTTTTAATGATAAAAATGTTAATTTGTTAGGAAGAAAACACAGTCATAAATATGTGTGCACCTGATATAAGAGCTTCAAAATACATGAAATAAGAATTGACAGAATTAAAAGGAGAAATAGACAAACTCCAGAATCAGTTGGAAATTTTAATACTTCATCAGCAAAGGCCTGAACAATACTATTCATCTTCTTAACTTAATTGGTATTTACTGAATAGTACACAAAACAATGGAAAAAGAGACTGGGCATGGTGGCTCATGCCTGTAATATCAGCACTTTGGGAGGGCAAGATGGGAGGATTGTTTGAGCCCAGGAGTTTGAGACCCACCTAGGCAACAGAGAGAGACCCCCATCTCTACAAAAAGATAAAAAATTAGCCAGGTATGGTAGCGTGCGCCTATAGTCCCAGCTACTTGGGAGGCTGAGGTGGGAGGATCGCTTGAGACTGGGAGGTTAAGGCTGCAGTGAGCTGTGATCATGCCACTGCACTCCAGCCTAGGTGGCAGAGTGAGACCCTGTCTGTACAAAAAAGGAAAAATACACATGATTTTTCAAGTTTACATGGTAATTTTACCAAAATAGACTATATGCTGGGTAATAAAGCCTTAATATACTAATTTATGAAAAACTCATATCTTAGGATGGTAGGCAACTTCCTCAACCTGATTAGGAATATCTACACAAACAAAAATGAAAAACCTAAAGCTGAATTCGTACTCAGTTTTGAGTATCTCATTATTTTCTAATTAAAGTCAGTAGTAAGGCAAGGATGTTCACTCTGACCACTTTTAGTCAACATTGTATTGGACTTCCTAGCCGGTGTAATAAACCAAGAAAAGGAAATAAAATACATAAAGATTAGAAAACGTAAGTTTCTATTTGCAGACAATATGATAATACGTGTTGAAAATTCTAAGGAATTTACTAATAAACTCCTAGAACTAATAAGTGAATTTAGCAAGATCACAGAATACAAGGCAAATATCTAGGAATCTATTGTATTTCTATACATCAGCAATTAACAATTAGAAAATGAAATTTCAAAATTTTATCTACAATAGCATAAAATGTATTTAAGAATAAAGTTATCAAAAAACATGCAAGACATGAACATTGAAAACTATAAAAAATTACAAAGAGTAATCAAGAAACCTAAATGAATATATCATGTTTATGGATTAGAAGATTTGATATTGTTAAGCTAATTTCCTTTAAATTGATCTATAGGTTTTATGCAGTCTGAATCAAAATATAAGTTTTAAAGAATAAACTCACAGATACTAAAAAATTGTATGCAAAGGCAAAGAACCTAGATTAGCCAAAATAATTTTGAAAAAGAATAAAGTAGAAGGACTTACACCACCAGGTTTTAAACCTTACTATAAAGCTACAGTAACCAAGGCAATATGTTATTGGTATAAAGATCAATGGAACACAGTAGAGAGGCAAGGATTTTATTGCAGAGATTCATGCAGGGAAACTCCTGCATGAAAGGAAAGAAGACAGACCCAGGGAAAGCTGGGAGAGCCATCAGATCAAGATGCAAGGCATGGTTTGGTAACTGATAAATATTTATTGAATAAATTAGGATCTTCTTTAAGAACTTAGAAGTCGGTGGTCAACATAATAGACATATTCACACAACTTGTTAAAAATAATGGCATTAAAAAATTTTAAAGCAGAAAAAGATCTTAAACTAATCCTGGATCACAGATGTGAGAGCCAAAGAAAACTTGTCAGGGACATAGGCTTCATAGAGTCCATGCTAGGAACAGCCACTGGGCCAGTGACAGACAAATTCTAAGAATGTGAGTGTGAGGTGCATTTGTGGAGAAAAGCCACATCAATAAAAGGTTGATGCATCAAGTCTAAGAAGTTGTAAATAGGAATGAGTCAAGAAATCAGTAGTCCAGAAAATAAAGAGAAAGGAGGTGCTAGGTAGACTGAAATGAAAAAATTCAGTGCATAAAATATTCAAATAATCAGAAAATATTGCGAGAATATATTTACATTCTTAGATTGATGGAGGTACCATTACTCCTAATTACTTTATTCAGGTGAATAAGGCAAAGGTTTTAGAATTTTGGGTTTTTTTTAAAAGATGGTTTTCTGGCACAGGAGTAAGCCAGCTGACCCATGTTACAGATGAATTCTAGGAAGATGAAGGATGTGCTTAATTTCGTGTAAATAAACACCCTTTGGATAGTTGGTGTGATGAACAGTAGCCACAGTGACAGTTTTATTAAAGCCCGGCCAGTGGGAACTGCAATCAATTCTATGAAATGTGTCTAAAATATGTGTGCTTTATGCCATACATTTTAAAGACTTTCAAGGGCCGATCTGAGTCATGCATTTCAATGTGAGTGAAAAAATTAAGATGAAAGAGAAGAAGGCAGTAACTTTTAAGGGCTGGCACAAAACACAAGGAGACTAAAAATCAAGCCTAAAAATCATTTTTATAATATTAATTTGGTGCATTAGAGAGTAGAGCATTAATTGTAACTCAATATAAGGGTGATTAGGACTAATGGTGCATCCATCAAGCTAAGAATTTAAACATATGCTGGCAATGTTTTCTCATAATTTGATTTTTCCTGGAAAATAAAATGCATGAATCTTCTCCCATTTGTCAATCAGATTTTTAAAGATGATGATGATTCTGGCTGAAACGTAGAGAATGGATCAAAGCAGGAAAAAAATGGACATATTTGGGGGAATCAAGTAGGAAGTTGTTTAAATTCATAGAAGAGATTATGGTGGTCTAAAAGGGAAACATTAAGGAGTGTCAGTGAAATGGAAAGGAGTGAGTGACGTGAAGACATGTAGGTGGAAAGATCATCAGGACATGATTGCTTGGGAGGAAAGAGGACAGGAGTAAGGGTTGCACACAGACAAGTGGTTTGGGCAGCCATATGGGTGGCAGACCTCTAGGGCATCACATGGAGGCACTAATGGGCAGCAGACTACAAACGTCCAGATCTTCCTTCCGATGGAAAATTGATCATTTTATTCCCTTTGCCTGAAGTCTTTTCCCTGAGCTCACATCACTGGTACCCACGCTATAACATATTCCTCTACTCTTCCTTATGCTTCATCATCACATTACATTCTTTTCCCATACTTCAGAGGCATCCATAGCTCATGCGCATCTCCAAAATCCTCATAAAATCATCACTCTTTGCTTTTCTCTTTTCATTTCCTTTTAGCTCACCAAGTAAAATGAGCCACCTACAAACACTGACTTGCACAAGACAAGCCATGATACAGACACAGCCTTGTCTTCATCCATCTCTCCATGAAAGCATTTCTCTCTCCTTCCTTTTCCAACCCCCTATCACTTAAAACCATGTCAATAACAGTCTCAAACAACAAACAGAAGTCCAGAGACATTGGTCCAACTGTATACAACAAATTCCATTTCCAAACTAGAACATTTCAAACAATGGGAGGGTTCTAATTTTTCACTTTTGTGCACCTTAAGAATTCTTTAGGGTGATTTTTGTTTTTATTTTGTTTGAAACAGAATCTTACTCTGTTGCCCAGGCTGGAGTGCAGTATTGCCATCTTGGCTCATTGCAACTTCCGCAGCCCATGTTCAAGCGACTCTCCTGCTTCAGCCTCTGGAGTAGCTGGGACTACAGGTGCATGCCACCATGTCTGGCTAATTTTTGTATTTTTAGTAGAGATGGGGTTTCACCATGTTAGCCAGGCTGTTACTGAACTCCTGACATTAAATGATCTACCCATCTAGGTCTCCCAAAATGCTGAGATTACAGGTGTGAGCCACTGCGCCTGGTCAAGGGCGATCTTTTTTGTAAAACAAGGTAGTCATCTTTTACAAAAGTGAATTGAAATCATGCTCTTTAAAGAGAGACATAGCTTGCAACTTTTAGAAGACAGCTCCTATTTCCAATCTCCCATCATATAAAAATATTTGCTCATGAGTATATTTTAACAAATTATTATACTACATATAGGAAAGAAGAAAAAAGATGAAAGCCATAGAAGGAAAATATCTGGCCTATATGAATTAGGATTAGATTTAACAGAGACCTAAAAGAACTGGCTTGAGCATGAAGGAAACTTATTTTTCTCTTACAAGTTTGAAGTGAGCATTCCAGGGCTAGCACAGGGCCTCTGCCCTTTGATTTCTACAGAGACCTTGACTTCATACAGCTCATTACTCTCCCAGCTCTAGGTTGTGACTTTCATCCTCGCATGGTCCAAAATGACATCTAGAGCTCTAGCTTTCAAATCCATATCCTGGACAGAAGGATGGAGGAAGAGTCTAAAATAAAAGGAAAGTACACATAACACATGGCAAAGCTCTTGGAAGCTGTCACATGAATTTTACTAGCCGGAACTTAGCCGTATGCCATGCCTAATTGTAAAAAGTGCTGAGAAAGATTTTTTCTTCTTTTCCTGAATGGCCACGCGCTACCAAAAATGTAACTTTCTATTACCAAGGAAGAAGGAAAAACGAATTTTGGGGGACAACTACTAGATCTGCCGAGACTGAACTGAATATTTCCTTAAAACAAATCCCTAGATTACTGAGTTAAAATGCATGTATTTTAAGAGCTTATGGCTGAAATGGCTAGCCACTCATCAAAACTGCTATTCTTCTTTCTGGGCACACAGTTACACGCTGTTCCCCATCTCCCTTACAATCTGGCATGGTCAGTTACTGAATTTTGGCTAATGGGATTTGAGCAGAAGTGATGTGTGCTGCTTCTTAGACTGGCCCTAGAAAGCCTCTCATGTTCCTATCCTTTCCAGCTGGTCAGGATGGAAATATGCCTTGTGCAAAATTGGAAGTCACATATTAAAGATGACAGAGCCAGTAGCAGCTGGTCTCCCATCTAGTATTTACTATGTGTGCAAGAAATAAACTCTACATTATCCATTTGGGGATCATTTTGTTACCTATCCTAGACAAGGCTCTTAACAAATACAGTGAAATAATTTCCAGAAAAGATTCTACTACTTTCCATCCCACCAAAAGGAGAGGTACCTGCCTGTCTTCCTTAACACAGTGATTATTATAATTTTTAAAAATATTTGCAGCTTTATAGAAAAAGCTAGATTGTTTGACATACATTTCTGTTTTCTGGTGAGACAACATATTTTAAATGTTTACTAGCCTTTATGTAACTTTGCTCCCATCTTTTGGTTGCTAATTACCTAGCTAGTATTTTTATATGTTTTTTTTCCCCCAAGATTAAGATGATTAACTACTTGTAAAGGGGGATACCACATTAGACAAAGCCAACATGTGAAAATACAAATTAATATAAGAGATAAACTAAAGAGTTATTTGTTTTGTAAAGCAAAGAGAAATTTCCAGCCTAACAGAGAGAGCAGGAATTTTGCCAGAGATCAAGAGAATCGCTTTCAATGCAAACAGTAAATGGCCAGCACAGCACAAACTCATATGCTTCTAGCAGGGTAGATTTTAAAAGCCTTCATTCACTTACGTAAGTGATAGGAAAGATTATTTTCTCACCCCATACTTAATAACAGGGCTTGAAGTTCATCTGGGGGTCTGTCTAGCACTGTGTCTTATCTATCAGCTGTCAACAGTTTGAGGAAAAACTATTGGTTACTTTAGACCAGAAGTTGGCAAAATATGGCCCACAGGCTAAATCCAAATTGCACCTGTTTTTGTAAATGAAGTGTTACTAGAATACAGTCATGTCAATTTCTGCATGTACTGTCTATGGTTGTTTTCATGCTATAATAGAGTTGATAGATTACATTAGTTGCAAAGCTTAAAATATTTGGCCTTTTACAAAGTTTGCCAGCCCTGCTCCAGACCTTAAGGCTGTTCAGATTTTATGTTTCTTCTTGAATCTGTTTTGGAAATTTCTTTCCCGGGCTTTTATTTTATTGGTCTTGGTCTTACTTAACCTAAATTTCTAGGAGATGGCTAGGGTTAGTGGGGAGATTGGTAGGAGGAAAGTGGTAAGGATAATGAGTGGGGGGATGAGGAGTGTAGGCTTTGTATTTTTGAATTATTTTATTTTCATGTTGTTGGATGTAGGGACTAGTGTTATGGAAGTGGTGCAGATTAGGCATATGTAGAAGTATAAGTTGAGTAGGGTTATGATAATTGTGATGGTGGGAATAGTAAAGTTGTTTTTTGTAAGTTCTTGGATGGTGATTCATTTGGGCAGAAAGCCGGTTAATGGGGGTAATCCTCCTACAGATAGAAGCGTAGATGATGTTAATGGTATTAATTTTTATATCATCTCCCATCATCCTTTTAATATCATAGAAATTATAAAGATGTTCCCTCTTTTATTCCTAATATTGGTAATTTATATCTTCCCTCATTTTTTTTCTCATTAAGTCTAGGAAGATATTAAACCGTATTTATCTTTAAAAAAAAAACCAGCTTTGTTTTTTTCTTTTATAGTTTTTCTGTTGTGTTAATTTTCATTCTTATCTTTATCATTTGTTGTACTTTGTGTTTAATTTACTCTCCTTTTTAGCTTCTCAAGATGGAAGCTTATTTGATACCTTCTTCCTTAATATATGTAGTTAGAGCTATAAATTTCCCTCAAATCACTGCTTTAGCTACAGACCATAGATTTTCATATACTATGTTTTTATTATTCAAGAATTTTTCTAATTTTCCTTGTGATTTTTGTCTGATTCATGAGTTATTTATGAGAGTGTTATTTCATTTCCAAATATGTGGGGCTTTTGTAGATCTCTTACTATTATTGGTTTTGTCAACATAAAAAATATAGAGAAATAAATCTCTAAAAAGATTTTTTGGAAATACACAAAAAGTAGGATTGCAGTCCAGGACATACATACAGATCAGATGGTATGTCCAGAGAAAAAAGGAAAGATCAGGGTTTATCAGGGAAAGAGGTGGTTATGCAAGCTGTTTTGAAAGAAAGCTTACTGGCACCGGCAGTATGTTATAAGGGCTGGTGGGTTCTGATGGGCGAGCAACAATAGCTGTTAGGCAGGACTTATAAACTTGGATTTATGGTTGGGTTCTTGCAGTTTTGAACTGGGCTTGCGAGATTGTGTGTCAAGTATTCTTGGATAAGCAGCTAGCTGTCCTTATGTGACTCATTCAGGGAAGTGTAATTTGGAAAAAACTGCAACTTCCAACTCCTGCTTATGGATTTTTGTATTTCTTTCTTTAGATGTGTTAATTTTAGCTTCATGTATTTTATTTGTGATACTGGTAATTATGTCTTCTCTTTTTTCTTGGTTATCTCAGTTAGATATTTATCAACTTTATGGCTGTTTCTATACAGCCAATCTGACTTTTTCTATAGTTTTTAGTTTCACTGATTTCTACTCTAATTTTCATTATTTGTTTTCTTCTGCCTTAGACTTTTTTATGTTAAGGTAGAACTATAGGTTATTAGTTTTAGGTCTCTTTTATAATAGCATGTGATGCTATGAATTTCCCTCTAAGCACTGCTTTTACTACATTTTACTAACCTTGGTAGGTTGTATTTTAATTTTGTTAAAAATATTTGTATAATTTTGTCTTTATTTGTAAAGCATAGCTTCTCTGAATATAAAATTCTGGGTTGACACTTTTTTCCCCCCCAGCACTTTGAATATGTTTTCTAGTGACTTCTGGCTTCCACTACCTCTGATATGTCAGGTTTTAATTAGATTGTTTCTCTGTATGTAAGGGTTGGATGGGATTTTTCCCCCCGAGATTATCTCTTTATCTTCGGCTTTTAGAAATTTGACTTGGGTTTGGACTTTATATTTATCCTGGTTGGGTTTTGCTAACATTCTTGGATCTGGAAGTTAATGTTTTCCACCAAATTTGGGGAGTTTCATCTATTTCTTTAAATACATTTTTCTTCCTTTTCTTAATCTAAGATCCCAATTTCACCTGTGTTGGACTATGTGATATTCTTCTATAAGTCTCCAAGACTCTATTATTCTTCTTCATTCTTTTTACTATATCATTTAGATTGGATAATTTTTATTGTTCTATCTTAAAGATCACTGATTCTTTTGCCAGTTACTGAGCTAATTAGATTATCTAGTAAATTTTTCATTATAGTTATTGTATTTTTCAACTTTAGATTTTCCCCTTTACTTTTATGTAGTTTCCATTTCTATGTTGAGATTCCCTGTTCACTCATTAAGATCATGCTTTTAATTCTCCGCACATATTTATGATAGCTGCTTTGAAATTTTGTCTAGTAAATCCAATATCTGGGTCCACTCTGAGTTTCTATGTATTACTTTTTTTCCTGAGTATGGGCCAAACCCTCCTGTTATTTGCAGGCCTGAAGAGTTTTGGATGAAAACTAAAAAATTTGATGATGTTTTGTAGCAACTCTACACTCTGTTATGTTCTTCTGAGGACCAATTTTATTGTTGTATTTGTTGCCTGGAGTTGCTTGGACTCAAACTATCTCACCCTATACTGTACAACAGCTGATATCTCTGTTCAGTTATTTCAGTTTTAAGCCATAGATTTTCAGCCTGCTTCCCAGGGTCACCCCTCAACTTGTGTAGTTTAGCAGTCAGCCAAGGATTTGGGCAAGGTTTAGAATCATATTTTGCTGTTCTGTTAGCCCTGAGCTCTATCCTCTAATATTGGAAGTGTGTTGGGGAAGGCACTCAGTCAAAAAAGCAGCAAACTCATACGGTACATCATCCCATTACTGGGTATATACCCAAAGGATTATAAATCATGCTGCTATAGAGACACATGCACACGTATGTTTATTGCGGCACTATTCACAATGGCAAAGACTTGGAGTCAACCCAAATGTCCATCAGTGACAGACTGGATTAAGAAAATGTGGCACATATACACCATGGAATACTATGCAGCCATAAAAAAGGATGAGTTTGTGTCCTTTGTAGGAACATGGATGCAGCTGGAAACCATCATTCTTAGCAAACTATCACAAGAACAGAAAACCAAACACTGCATGTTCTCACTCATAGGTGGGAACTGAACAATGAGATCACTTGGATCGGGAAGGGGAACATCACACACCGGGGCCTATCATGGGGAGGGGGGGGAGGGGGAGGGATTGCATTGGGAGTTATACCTGATGTAAATAACGAGTTGATGGGTGCTGATGAGTTGATGGGTGCAGCACACCAACATGGCACAAGTATACATATGTAACAAACCTGCACGTTATACACATGTACCCTAGAACTTAAAGTATAATAATAATAAATAAATAAATAAATTAATTAAAAAAAAAAAGCAGCAAACTCACAGACCTACCCAGTGCAACTCTGTTTTTCATATGTAATCCCCTCATTGGGTCTTGCTTTGTGCAAAATAATCTAAGCCTTTGGTACAGTTGCAACGGGTATGGGGTGGGATGTTGCTATCAGTTTTGTCAAGCTCTTCCTGATGAGTCAAATTTGGATGCATCACAGCCTGGCCAACACAAAGCACCTGCCCATCCCTTCAGCGTCTTGATCAAACAGCATTTAATAAGCACCACATGCACTTGGGCTTCTGCTGAGGACAGTTTAGATGAGGTTAAGCTCACACTGGCCCTGACAACCTACAGCTTGAAGTCTCTGGAGTATCTTTATCTCTGGGGCTGTGTCTGTATAACAGGCTCATGGATAGAGAAGGAAAAAGGACCTAAGAAATCTTGGATCCTAGTCTCTTTATGACATTCATTGTTTGGCTTATCCCCCGGTTTTGACTTACTGGAATGCTCCTCTTGCTGGGTATATGTATGTGGTTTTTTTTCTTTTTCTTTTTTTTTTTTTTTTTTTTGAGGCTGGATCTGAATCTCAGCTATAACTGACATCTCACAATGATGTGTACTCAAAAAGGCCCCATTTAAATTATTCAGGTTGCTGCAAACTAAGTGGTTATTTGGAAACTTAGAAAAACCAGGGAGAAGCGGAAATTTATACTTCTAAAAATCAAGTAACAAATTTGTTGACTTCACACTTTTGGTTGAACATTCATGTTAAGCTGTTTTTGTAAACATATTACTGAGAAACTATTCTAATACAGTTTATTTTCCAGTGAACTTATGTGCACACATTAATTCAGTGACATTAATATATCGTGTCTTACATTTGTTTTATAAATAGATATACAGGCTTCAGTCCCTGAGAAATTCTAAGATAATTAAGTGACCCCAAAAAGCAGTCTAACTAGTTAGTTCACACCATAAACAATGAATGAACTGTTTGCTGAATTTCCCATGTTCCAACTGGTAACGCTTGCATCATATTTACAAAACTTCAGTTTCCTGGTTTATTCACTTATGCCATTCATTTAACAAAACTACTAGGCCAGACACTGATAGGCTCTGCAACATTGCTTCACACAAACAGAAGAGTCTCTGCTCTCAGGAACAGGAGATCAATGATAAGTAAATTAAAAATAAGTATTTTGAATAATGATAAATGGTTCAGGGAAAATGAAGGTGATGGGGCGGAAAGTTCCTGGTGGACTTTTCAGGAATTCAGTCACGTGAAGATCTGTGGGAGCAGAATTCCAGATAAGCTAAAAGGGAAAGTGATGTTTTTGAGGCAAGAATGCATGTGGTTGAACCAAGCCTCCAATGGAAGTCTACTGGCCTCATTTGTTTGTTCATCCATTCATTTAATCAAAGAGCACAACAAAGAGAACTAAGCACCTGTTCTGGAGTCTGATTCATCTGTGTAGAAATTTAGCGAGTCACTCTCTTCTAACCCCACAGCCTTCAGCCACAAAATGCCTGTGGTCACACCCACTTCTCCATCTGGGTTCTTCCAGCTCAATGAGAAATCTCTACATAATTAGGGCTTCCTTTGTTCAGTTACTCTTGTATGACAGATGCGCCCGAGAGCAATAACTTAAGCATACCCTGAGAATGACCCTATGGTCTAAAAAGAATGTGTGTTTGGATTTCCAAGCAAAGAAATCCAGAAATGGCCAGCCCAAAGATTCATTCCTTATCTATGAGAAACATCTAAACCTCCAGGCCAGCCCATGGAATGCAGACCATACAGGGGATCAAAGCCCTTTGTTTTGGGTTAAATGAAGGTTGCCAGGTGGAGGTTGCTGGTGGCGGGGAGGGTGCTAAGTAAAAATGCCATATGAACTGCATGCTTTTTACAAGAAGTAGTGGTTCTTCTGTCTGGACCACTGCCACCAGGACAGTGTCCTATATGTAAGTCCCCTCAACAAGCTCTGTGTCTCATTTGCAGGCTCTGGGTCTCTTCTTCAGCCTTTCAAACATGGTGCCATCCCTATTGGGGTCAATAGGGGTCTGGCATGACAACTCTGCAACCCTCTTACCTTCCAAGAAGGGCTCTATGTATATGCACTTCAACACCTGGCACCTGTTGGTTTTTGGGTTTTCCACTTGCTATACCCTCAACCACGCTCTGCATTTAAATTTCTCACTCTTTCCTCATGAATCTATTATTGCTGCCAGTTAATTTTGACAGATTATGTTAAACGCTGGGAATAGAAGGGATTAAAGCACAGACAGGACTGGGGAGGGGTTGGTATTGTCCTTCGTGAGGCATACAGCTTCTGTGATCAAGGCCCCCAATGCTCTCCTATAAGGATGCCGAACAGAAAAGAGACCAGGAAGCCACTGAGGCTCTCAGGGCTTCCAGTCTAATTCCAAGGGTTTCAGGTTGTGCAATAGTCTTCAGTCACTCACTGCCTGGATTCTATTTCTGAAAAGTTTGCAAAAGCATAAAACCTTTTCTGATAATTCTTAGGGAGTTTCCCCAAGAATCAAAGACCAAGATTTGTTCTTTGGTCAAATGCAGGCCGTGGGGCTTCTTCCTTTGTCTTGGCAGTGTAACTTTTCACCACATACCCTTGAAAAGTTGAAAAGGAGATGCGCTTATTTATCAAGACCCCATTAAATGGAAACAGGTGCTTGCCTTTTAAACATCTCTAGAATCTACCCACTTCATTCCATCACCACCACCTGAGTCACCATGTCCTGTCACCTGGACCACAGCATTAGACTCAAAACTCATTTCCCTTTATGTAATTCATTCTCCACTTAACAGCTAGAGTGTCCTCTTTAAAAGGCAAGTCTGACTCTGCCCTGTCCATGCTTAAAATCCCTCAACAGCTCTCATTTGCTCTACAAACAAGACAAAACTGATCAACCCTTGCATGCTCTGGCCCTCCTCACCTTACCATTCTCTGTTCTGTTACTTCAGGAAACTTCTAGTGCTTTCTCTAATACTCTGAGGGTCTTAGAAATTCTTGGAAATGTTTAATTACAGCAGTTTTGAATTTCTAAAGAGCCACAGGTCAGCTGGCATTTTCCCAATACTGTCCTCACTGGAGGAGGTTAGAACTTTATTTGTGCCTGTGGGTGGGTGTGAGTGGGGCATGGGTAGGTGTTGGGGGGGGTGGTCCTCTCACAAAGACATGGGCTGTGATGTGCTCCGTCCACTCTGGACATCTGAATTCCGGCTGCAGTTGTCAATGGGATCTATCTAGTGCCAGTCCCTCTCTCAGTACAGTCGGATGGAACCATTTTACCCACCTCTCTGGCTGCTTTTCCACACCTGTTTCCTTGCTGTATTATCTTGGACAGCTTTCATACTGCTATAAAGAAATGCCTGAGACTGGGTAGTTTATACAGGAAAGAGGTTTAATTGACTTACAGTTCTGCATGGCTGGCCTCAGGAAACTTAACAATCACAGTGGAAGGGGAAGCAGCCACCTTCCTCACAAGGTGGCAGGAGAGAGAATGAAAGCGCAGGAAAAACTGCCACTTTTAAAAGCATCAGATCTCATGAGAACTCCTTCACTCTCACGAGAACAGCACAGGGGAAACTGCCCCCATGATCCAGTCACCTCCCACCTGGCTCCTCCCTCAACACCTGGGGATTACAATTTGGATTACAATTCAGGATGAGATTTGGGTAGGCACACAGCCAAACCATATCACTCAACATCTCCTGGCCACAACTCCTTCACCTACACGATGGGGATAATAATGCCTATCAGCAAAGGAGAGAATGTGTGCACAAGCTCAGCATGTCTGTGAGACAGAAGCAGCACAAGGAAAAAAAGAACACTGAGGATGTGGCCAATTGTGGTAATGGGGCTCCTTCAGGCTCTTTCTTCAGCTGCATGTGGTTCCCCATCTCAGCACACACTCAGAGCGGAGCAGCCGTTCCTCCTGGGGCTGAGGACCCAGCTCACATGGACCAGCTCTGGCCCACATGTTCTGAACTCCTGGGCTTTTATTGTAAATCCCCGGTTCTGCTTTGTCTCCCTCGGGAAGCCACAGGGAAGCCCTTGCCCTGGTCCAGGCCTCAGCATTTCTCAAACATAAGTGGTGGCCCAGGCTGCTAAGCACTCTCCCTGAGGAGAGAGTGTAGGGCAGTGAGTGGAAGGCCTGACCATCAGCCCACTGCTTATCCGCCTCATGCCTCCAGCCTCCAGGGGGCCCGGGATGATCCTTCAAACATAGTCCTCAGGCCCTGAGGCTGACCAGTCATCTTGGTGCCAAGAGTTACTATTTCTTGCCATGTCAGATAGCCTTAAAGTGTTGACGCATTGCCAGGCAGCCAAGGCTGTTTCAAGGATGGCCGAGTTTGAGCTTCTTCTGAAGGATGAGTGCTCTGATCTTGGGTGGACACGTTTCCTCTGGCATCTTCTAGCCTCCAAGTCACTGCTTTCCCCTGTTTAGTTTATTGTAAGCTGGAGAGATGGATTGGCTCTAATCCAAGAAATAAGCACTTCCACTCACATAGAGGCCCCACAGAGTAAAAGCAGGAAGAATGAGCTCGCAGGCAAGCAGCCAGCTCGCCAGCAGACATGTGATCTGGGCAGGTGACACAATTTCTTTGTCCTTCAATTTCCTCTTATGCCAACTGAAAATAATACTACTTATTTCCTAGGGTTGTTGTGGGTATTAAATGAGTTAATATTTGTAAAGCACTTAGAACCCGGAACTTATTAGATGCCACGTTTGTTAAGATACATACTGATATACATGCTTATGGATGCAATAGGGAGGGCATGGACTTTTGTGCCTTCAAAGACCTGGGTTTCAAGTCCTGATTCTCTTTTACTGTCTGGGTCACTTTGGATGAATTACCTTCCCTGTCCAAGCCTGTTTCCTTCCCTGTAAAACAGAACCAAAATACCTACCTAGAGTTATTTGAGAATGAAAGCAGGTATATATGAAAGCACAGAATCAGGCACATATGTGGTACTTAATAAATGTTATTTCTTCTCTATTCCCTCGTAGGCCTCTTCCCAGTAGTCTCGCAAAGGCATAAGCCAATTTCTTCCCTCAAATCAGTGCTACTGTTTTGCCTACAATGTTCTGTTCTGTTACCTCAGGAAACTTCTAGTGCTTTCTCTAATACTCTGAGGGTCTTAGAAATTCTTGGAAATGTTTAATTACAGCAGTTTTGAATTTCTAAAGAGCCAAAGGAGACCACAGGTCAGCTGGCATTTTCCCAGTACTACCCCCACTGGAAGAGGTTAGGACTTTATTTGTGCCTGTGGGTGGGTGTGAGTGGGGCATGGGTAGGTGTTGTGGTGGTGGTCATCTCACACAGGCATGGGCTGTGATGTGCTCTGTCCACTCTGGACATCTGAATTCTGGCTGCAGTTGTCAATGGGATCCATCTAGTGCCAGTCCCTGTCTCAGTACAGTCGGATGGAACTATTTCACTTTGGGCTAATAAAACAACTAAAGGGATGAAGCAGAAAGAACTACTGTTCTGTGATGTGTGCCCCGATTCATCATCAGGCTGTGTGCTCTCTGTTCAGGGACCATTTCCCCTTCTTCTTCTTCTTGTCCTCCAATCACCTTTAGACATCAGATGCCCAATATTCATCAACCTCATCTAACCCATTTCCTTGCTGTGTCATCTTGGGCAATTTACTCAATGTATTAGTCCGTTTTCGTACTGCTGTAAAGAAATGTTTAAAGGAAAGAGGTTTAACTGACTCATAGTTCTGCACAGCAAGAGAGACCTCAGGAAACTCACAATCATGGTGGAAGGGGAAGCAGTCACCTTCTTCACAAGGTGGCAGGAGAGAGAATGAAAGCTCAGGAAAAACTACCACTTTAAAAAGCATTGGATCTCGTGAGAACTCCTTTACTGTCATGAGAACAGCATGGGGGAAACTGCCCTCATGATTAATTGACTCTTCAGTGGAGACAGATGGTGTTGGAGGTTAAGAATCCCATATTTGGGTGAGCAACAGAATTTCCTGGTGCTTGTAAGAAAGTCAGGGTAAGTCACCATTCTAGACCTATGTTCAGGCAAGGGCCCATGCAGCTGGGATTTGAGAATCGGAGCCTCTGTTCCAACACCAGCCCTGCACCTAAGTATGGTCTTGGACAACTCTCTGACTTGTGGTTTCTTGACCTGCAGAGTGGAGATAATGGTACAGGCCCTCCCCTCTCCCTGCATCATTGTGAGGGTGAAACGAGAAGGACAGGTGCAGGTGCTGATCATGAGTACAGGACACTTCCAGCTCCCACAGCTATCTGTGTAATCCCCAGTTTGGCATGTAGGCAGCTGCATTTTGGGGTTATTTGTGGCCTTGGGGACAGAGAACTAATAATCAGAAATTTCCAACAATATATTCAAATAAAGTCTGATGACTTTCGGTGGTTCTCTAACCATGAAGAATTATAGAACTTTCCTGTTTGGTACAGTAATACATTTAGAAAACAAAATAGAATCTCCATATAAATAACTGAATTTCATTTTTTTCCAGGTCTTCATTAGGCATACACTTTGTCTTCTTAGGAATCAAGCCGAGAAGAGATAGGAATTCCAAACCACGCAAAAATATTTGTTTGACTAGGTTTTCTAGTAAAACACCTCTCTTCTTTCCTTCCTTCTTTCCAGTCTTTATTTCCTGATTGTGGTTCTTTGCCTTCTTTTAAAAAAATCATCCCTTTTATATTGAGGCTTTCTATAAAGCTTCTGCAAATGCTTTTTGGAAGTAAGTTGGATTTAAGGCACGTGTAACAACCTGTGTCTCTCAAATTCCTCTGCCTGTAGTGAAACAGAATCTTAGTGAGAGACACAAAACAGCATTCTCTGGATTTACCCAAATCCATTCTGCAGCTGCTCCAACTACACACATCCTCATATCAAACTCATCCCCTAAAGTCTGGGATTCTCCAGGGACTATCTTACAGATGCTGAGCACGACTGCCCACTGCTACGTGTGGCACCTCCTACGTTCTTCCTCACCTGCCTCTGCTTATGGGACTGAAGTCTCCATTGCTGCTAACAACTAAAGCAGCCTTAGAGAGCAGCACCTCTATGCTGGAGCCCAGTGGAGGTGGCCACCACCACCACCCATGCCACAGCTGCATCTGCACAGGGTCAAGGACACTGACATCAGCCTGGCTTTTGGGGCTGGCTGGTGCTGCTGTTGCCTGCTGCTTCCTGTAACCTAGGGATGCTTTTGTGATGAGCTATTTTTGTTTACACTTGTTTTTTAATTCCAATACCCTCATCTCAGGACCCAGGCACAGGATTTCCCAGGACTATTGGCTCCGGGAGCTGGACCAGAAGACATCGGAGTAACAGGCACTGTGCTGTTCCTCAAACCCCACCAGGACCACCCCCGTCTCCATTCCAGTCCCAGTCCAGTGCAACTGAACCTAGTAGGTGCATTTCCCCCTCCTGTGGAGAGAGTCTTTCCTAGGAGGCCCCGTCACTCAGGTATGCAGACCCACAGGTAGGTTGAGCCACACATCATCCTGACGTTCACAGACTTACATCTAAATCCTAAACAGGGAGAGGAAGAGGGCACAGCTATCTTAAGCTCAGGTTCCAGGTACAAAGTAATGAATGGATAATTGGATAAATTACTGAATAAAAGAGGGAGAGAGAAATGGAATGAAAAGAAAAAGGGAAGGAAGGTAGATAAGTAAAAAGAAGAAAATAAAAGATTCTGGAAAGTAGATCCTAACCCGAGTTCCAATTTCTCTCTCTCTCTCTCCGTCTCTCAATTATGGTGGGATGGGGAGGGCAGAGGAATATGTTAGGAGAGACTCCTCCACTTCAGTACAAGTACCAATAATCAGGCGTAGAAAGAAAGTAAGTAAATTAGAGGGCTAATGTTCTAAAATGAGTAAGGGCCTATTTGCTCACTCTTGGCTCTTAGGAAATAGAGAACTCATGGGGAAGGCAGGCAAACAGAAGCAAGATTGCACCAGAACACTGGTCCCTTGTCAATTTATCACTCTGGTGAAAGAGCATGATACTTGGGATTTCCCCAGAACATCAAACTGCAATGTTCATTTTATATATGCTGCTTGGAAGCTGTGTAACTTCCTGTAATAAGGATTTCAGGTATTCAAGCAATAAATATGAGATCCCAGGGCCTCTCTTAACACTGTCCTGTAGCTCAGCAACTCCAAATTAGCACAGCTCCACACATCCAAAGCCTGGAAAGGGTGGAAGATGAATATGAATGGACAGATCCCTCATGCTGCCCCTTGGTGGTGAGTCAAGTCATCAGCTGATTATGGAAAGGAGTGGGGAACAAGCGCACAGGCTCTTTGTCCCCTTTGACTTTTGTTTCACATTTGCCAGGAGGTAAGGCCTTCATACCTGCAGCTGGGTCAAGTATCTGGAAACACGTGGGTTGCCAGCACAGTCACTCCATGTCAGCATCAGAGTACAAAGTGTGTGAGTCTGAGTAAGAATGTGAACTGCCAGGGTCTTCATACCCATGTGGCCCAGGCCTGGCTGCAGGGAGAGGAAAGGTTTGCTGCAGGGAGGGGAAAGGTCGGCTACAGGTCCCACCACACCTCTCCTCCAACTGGACTTTCCTTGTTCTAGCTTGGCATCAGCCCACCTTGCTGTGTGCCTTGCACGCCTCCTTCCTCTTCCTTTAGGAGAGGGCAGAAGGGTCCAGCTGAGGATAAATACAACGATCAAGTCTTAGATAGCGTTTGATAGCTATTTGATGAATGAATAAATAATAGATGCATGAATAAATGAACAAATGAGCCAACAACTGGGTGTCAACAGGCAGACATGCACATTTTACAGACAGACATTTCCCTACTTCTCCAGCATGATAGAGTGGAGATCAATGGCTTTCACAATATCTTGTTAAACCTGAAAGGTTAAGGAAAATATTCTTTTACTGAGTCCACATTAAATTAAAGAAAATTAGAAAGAGCTATATATAGCCAGGGGAGGGGAAGGTGATGGTCAAGTAAGAAATCAAGAAACTTGAAGAAATGGAGCAGTCCATTCTGGCGGAGTGGGGACACCTGCCTTACCTGCACTCAAACATTCCTAAGTGTCTATTCCCAATTCCCAGTGAAGGCTGGAGGGGTGATGTTAATACCTGATACTGATAATCCACAGTGGTCTGCTGACTCTGAGCACCTTTTCTTCCCCACTCTCCTCCCTCTTCCCTTCTAGCTCAAAATTTGGGTGCGACTAAAAAGTCAATCTGGCTCCCACTTTGCGGAGGAATCAAAGCCCCCTGAGTTTCAGAACCCAGAGGGCCCTTTGCTTAATACAGCACCTTCCTGAGAACTAGAAACAGGCGTCCCTGTGGTAGTCACAGCCTCACAGGTTCATGGGGAAGTGAATGAAGATGTTGCCTTGTATTAATTAGAAAAATATTCAACATCAGTCCTGGTCCTGGCAGGAAACAGATGACATAGTCAAAGTGGATAATGAAGGAAAGTGTGAGGGGAAGGCACCATTTACAAAGACGTGGGTGGGATTTAGGCAAACCTGCAAGGAATGGTATAGTATCCTGGGGCTAGCAAGAGTGGGGAGCCCTGAGAGACAAGGAGAGAGAGAGAGCCCTGTACTCAGACAAAGCAAGAACTGTAGCTGTGGAAGCTGTGACCTTCAGAAAGGGAGAGAGACAATCAATGGCCCTCAGTAAGGAGGGGAGCCAAGAGAAACACTCTTCCCTTTGCTCTCCTGCCAGCACCTCCCACGGTGGAACTGAGCCAGGTGCTGGAGGGGACAATGTCATCCACACAGGCCAGCCATCCAGGGCACAGAGGAGGGTGGGAAGTGGATCCAGAGAGGTGATGGGAAGCATCCTCACGGGCACCCCTTTCCCAGGCAGACACAACCCTGGCTGCACACTCCTAAGGAGCCTTGCACAGGCTGCAGCTCAGCCTCGCTCTCTCCTGGGCCAGGTGCCCTTTCACAGGGCAAGACTTGTATAATCATATGTGACAGTCCTAACAGCCTTTGAGGACTATGCCCCTTTTCATGTGTAAAAATATTACAAGAGGATACCATGTCCCAAAATAAATAGAGAAAAATAAAACATTGCAAGCAGATGTCTCCACCAACCATGTTTCTATTCTTCCAATTTGGGTCCACTTTCTCCATGAGCCTTTTCTTCTCTTCAGCAAATGGCACAACCTTCCACCTGGTCACCTGAGGCAGAAACCTGCTATTGCTTTGACCATCTCCTCCTTCATCTTCCACATCCAAATGAATGGTCGCCAGCATATTGGGTCCCTGCTGGAAGTCCATCACCACCTGTTTATCCCTACTGCATTGCCACGGGCCTTTATCCATCTTCCCGGACTCAACACTATGATCATTTCCAAGCTGAGCTCCAGCTTCTGCATGTATCCAGCCCCACTTGGTCTTCCACTCTCTCGCGTCCCATGGCTGGAGGTATCTTCTAGACACAGAACGTTGATATCTCATCATTCCACTGCTTAACATCCTTCTCTGGCTTGCATTTTCCCAAAGGCTAGTTCAAATGCATGTGTCCACATGGAAGGCTCTTTATGGTCCTGCCCCATCAGGTCCCTCAGCTGCAGCCCGCTCTCACACCATGTCCCTGCCCTCCTCACTCCCCTTGCTCCTTAACACTGACCTTCTTGCAATTCCTCCAAAGCATCAGGCCTCCTCCCACCTCTAGACAAACGCCCAGGTTGTTCTCTCGCCTGAAATACCCCTGCCCCTCCACTCCATCCAACTAAAGTCTACTTATCCAGCAGGCTTTTGGTGAAGTATCTGTTGTTGTTGTTGTTTTGAAAACTGCATTGGCCCTCTTTCTCTTCCCCTGCAAGTGGACTTAGGCACCTTTCATTTGCACCCATTCTCTACACTCTGCGAACACTCTCGTATGCCTCTCTTGATGCCACTGTGTTCTGTTAATCTCCTTTTCTGTCACCCTCGCCATCCCTGTAGCCCCATGGCCTAGCACATGCCTGGCTCTGCCTATTACAGGATCTGTAAGGGCTTACTGACATGAAGGAAGCTGTAATGAAATGAAAGCTTCCTAGGTTGGTGCTGTCTGACCTCTATCCAGTTAGTCTATGATCAGGGTGGCTATTGATTCTGTCAGCACGCTGCACCTGTTTGATTCTTTATGACAGAATGTAATTTGCCTTGCTCTGCTTTCATCACAGTTTATATGCTTTTAAGGCAAGAGAACCCCATTTTCTGATTTCTAAAGATTTCCCACCTAACTTCTGTTCAAATATTTTGTCAAACAATGGCAAAAGCCAAAGATGATTAAGCCCATGAATGGGGTAACATTGCATAGGCAAATAAACCTTCCCCTAGCTCTCTCTTTCAAAGGCATGGCCTCAATAAATTCTTCAAGAAAGCTACTTTAATAATGTCTCTTCTGCCACTATGTACCTCATTTGAATCTACATGAATATGGAACAGGCTAGGGACATGTGAAACATATTAGGTAAATCTTACGTTGGTAGGAACCTTGGGTAAAGAGCTTGGGATACCTCTGTATTTGCTCCTTCACGCTTCTTACTTAGTAACTCACATAACTCACTTTTATTTTTTGTTTAACAGTGTGTTAGGCACTTTTCTAGTTATATAAACCAAAGGTCACTTTAACGGCAATAACGATTAGAATTTGCAGTTTATAGAACACTTCCACAGAAAGCATCTCTCCTAACTCTCAGATGCCTATGAGGCAGATATTATTATTGTCTCTATTTTGTAGATGTGGGTTTTAGACACCTCAATTTCGAACCTTCTCATCTCGCCTCTTACTCCAGTCATGACCTCATCAACTTGTTCCACACAGGATTGCCGACCTTCACACAGGGCAGCTGGACAGTGTGTGTGGACCTGGTCCACACTCCTGCTTTTTTTTTTTTTTTTTTTTTTTTGAGATGGAGTCTCGCTCTGTCGCCCAGGCTGGAGTGCAGTGGCGTGATCTTGGCTCACTGCAAGCTCCACCTCCCGGGTTTACACCATTCTCCTGCCTCAGCCTCCCGAGTAGCTGGGACTACAGGCGCCCACCACCTCGCCCGGCTAGTTTTTTTTGTATGTTTTAGTAGAGACGGGGTTTCACCGTGTTAGCCAGGATGGTCTCGATCTCCTGACCTCGTGATCCGCCCATCTCGGCCTCCCAAAGTGCTGGGATTACAGGCTTGAGCCACCGTGCCCGGCCCACACTCCTGCTTCTTGCCCTGAGGCGTCCCTGATACTTCATGTAGGCTCTTGTTGCATCCACTGGACACTCATATCTTGTACAACTTAGAAATGGAGAGGAGTCGTGCCCATGTGGGCTCCTTTAATCAGTGGAGGATGGGCCAATATATAAATGTTTCCCTCTGTCATCTGAGGCCCATTTCACATGGCTCCTTCCAAGGCCAGTAGCCCCTCTGTCTATAGCGGTGGCCAACTCCCCGGCACATCTTTGCATTGCCTCCTCCCTTTTCCCTGTTCCACTTCCCATCTCTCACGCCTACTCCTTAGGATCTCTTCCCAAGTAATCTACTTGCATACACGCCTTAACACCTCAGACTCTACTTTCAGGTAACCCAGATTGAAATATTTGCCAAATATCCCAGGGTTTAAGTGGAAGACTGGCATTCACTTTAAGGTTTTTCTGACTCCAAATTCCACGTGCTTTTCTCTTTATCCTCCTTGCATTGAGAGAATTAATAGTCTGTGTGCACAGCTTAGATATATAAACAACTACAAAACAGAAGTATCAAGTCAAAACTAGAAGCTATAACTTTGGAGCACAGAGAATGTATTGATTCAGTTGAGGTGGGTGTGTGGGCTGGTCAGAAAATGTTCCACAGAGTAGGTAACCACGAGGCCTCTCCGAATCATAGTCTCTATAGTCAGCGCCATCTGTTATTTCCTCTCAGAGTCATTTTCTTCTTAGCACTTATGACAATGTGTAAGTAAACATTTATGTATATTTGTTTATTTTCTGTCTCTCCTGTGAGGGCCAGGAGCGTTTCTGTTTTGTTCACAGACATGTGAACACAATATCCACGGCACCTAGTGCAGCACTAAGGACATAAGTGGCAATCAATAAATCAACAAGTCAAAAAATGAATCACAATTAACAAATAAGAAAACTTGTTCCTGAATGAATAAATGAATAAATGAACGAACGGCTTTAGAAACAGCATAAGCAAAGTCATGAAAGAATATGAAAATATGGCAACCTTCAGAGAATGCCAGTGGTTGGTTATTTTGGTTTTCTTTTGGTTATTTGTTTAGAAGGGTGAGGAGACAGGGAGTGGCTGTAGAAAATACATCTTACAGTAATATTGAGGTCGTAGAAGTAACCTAGCCACATTCTTTGTATTGGGAGATAAGATGGCTTCTGTGTGGTAACTGGTTATATAACGTGAGTTCTCAAGTGTCTGCCGTTGCCTGTATGAAGTGTGCTTTCTTCTCCACTAGGGAGTTGGGATGGGTGTTGGCAAGGCCTGACCTTGTTTACAGTGTGAGATCTTGAATTCCTGGTTTGTCTTGATGTGATCTAAGCTTGGATTATGAACTGTTTTTGTCACCTGTTGCGTCTTGTGAGGTTGAACATTGGCAGATCCTGTCCTGAGTCTCACACTGGCCATACTTCTAATTCTGCCAACATCCAAGTATCAGTTTCGGAGCCTTACTGCCGTCACTTTCTGCCTTGCCTTTCTCATCCGAACTCTTAGGCATTTAACATCACCCTTCAGAGCCTTCATAACAATACAAGCCAGTGTGGGATGCTTTTTTATTCATTTGATCATGCATATATTAATGGTATATTATGGACCAGGTGCTATGCCAGGCACAAATCTCTCTTGGTTGACTCGTGATTCTAGGAACTCTGCACTGTTCACCTGCTTTGCTCATTGGGCTGATGATTGATCAATTCGTCATTGCATTCTCTCAGCCCTGGTTTGCTGAAGTGGGCTTATTAAGCCTCAATTCCATTCCTGTGGACTACATGTGCTTAAGGACCCTGATACAAATCTATTAGACAATGGAAGAACTATTTCCCTGATGTCCTGCTTTTAGCACAACTTAAAAAAAATCAAGATATGGCTGCTCTCCACCAAGCTTCTGACAGTTTCTCTTTGCATTTGCAAAAACCCAGTTATAAGTGCATAGCCACCTGTTCCTTCTTGGCTCCCTGAGAAATAAGTTTATATACTTGGTGTACTGACATTTCAGGAACCAACAAAACTCACCTTTAACACTTTATTTTTAGTGTCTCTGCGTTTATATTTAGAAGGAAGGAACTGCCATGTCTGCAGAAGCATCATGCCTGCAATGTTTACTGGATCATGGGGGCGGGGGTGGGGGGCATGAGGCAGGAAAATGAGCCATGTGTGTAACTCTTTATTTATTTCCTGGAACTGGTGACACTGCACAGGTGCATGTACCACAAGATACAAGGACAGAGTGAGAGTCAGGGTTGGCCTTCAGTTGTTTAGAACTGGCCATCCACCAAGGCCTCCTAGTTGGCACATGTCTGCTCCTTGACTTAAGGGCTCCTAAGAGAAACAGCAAGTAGAAAATCGCAAGGACTGAGATGTTCACTGAAAACTGAATTACTCCCACCCTAAAACCTGACACATTTTCGAGTTTCTACAAAACATGTAGATAAATATTTTGTGTCTACAGGCACTTAACATTTTTTAAAATAAGCAATATATGCATGTAGTATAAAATGCAAAGGGAAGCCAGGCATGGCGGCTCACACCTGTAATCCCAGCACTTCGGGAGACTGAGGTGGGTGGATCACCTGAGGTCAGGAGTGCAAGACCAGCCTGACCAACATGATTAAACCCCATCTCTACTAAAAATACAAACTTAGCTGGGTGTAGTGGCACATGCCTGTAATCCCAGCCACTTGGGAGGTTGAGGCAGGAGAATCGCTTGAACCCAGGAGGTGGAGGTTGCAGTGAGCCGAGATTGCAACATTGCACTCCAGCCTGGGTGACAGAGTGAGACTCTGAAAAAATTTAAAAAAATGCAAATGGAATAATTTGTAGCATATAGCATAGGCAAAGGGCTAACATTTTGATTACAGTTTGAGTAAATCTTATCCAAAATACTTGAGACCAGAAGTGTTTCATATTTTGGATTTTTGAATATTTGCATATACATAATGAGATATCTTGGGAATGGAACCCAAGTCTAAATACAAAATTTATTTATGCTTTATATGCTGTTTCTATGCATAGCCTGAAAGTAATTTTATATGATATTTTTAGTAACTTTTTGCACCCATCAACAAAGTGAGGTGTGGAATTTTCTACTTGTGGGGTCATGTTGGTACTCAAAAGGTTTTCAAAGTTTGGGGCATTTCAGATTTTGGATTTTCAGATTAGGGGTGTTCAACTTGTATTTAAAAACTCTTTAACAAGAGCTAAAAGTGGATCTACCAGTCGATTCAGCAATTCCACTACTGGGTATCTACCCAAAGGAAAAGAGGTCATTATATGAAAAAAACACCTGCACATTAATGTTAATAGCAGCACAATTTACAATTGCAAAGATGTGGGACCAACCTAAGTGCCCATCAACTAATGAGCGGATAAAGCAAATGTGGTATATACATATACCATGGAATACTAGTCAGCCATAAAAAGAAATGAAATAATGTCTTTTTCAGCAGCTTGGATGGAGCTGGAGGCCATTATTCTAAGTGAAGTAACACAGAAGTGGAAAACCAAAAACGATGTTCTCATGTATTAGTGGGAGTTAAGCTATGAGTATGCAAAGGCATACAGAGTGATATAATGGACTTTAGAGATTCAGAAGTGGGAGGGTGGATAGGGGACTAGGGATAATAAACTACATATTAGGTGCAATGTACACTACTTGGGTGTCAGGTGCATGGAAATCTCAGAATTCACCGCTATATAATGCATTCATGTAACAAAAACCACTTGTATCCCAACAGCTATTGAAATAAAAATTTTAAAAACAACTCTTTAACATTGAAGGACAAAGTAGAAAAAGTTGATTTAAAAAATAGGCAAAAGATATAAACAATTCAACAGATATAAATATATCTTTAAACATTACAAGATATTCAAACTCTGTCATTATTAGATAAATGCAATTTATAACATCACTTTTAAAAATGCTATCTTTGAATGTTACCATTTCGTAACTATTAAATTTGTGAAAATTTAAAAAGCATGAACAAGAGCTTTTGGTGAGACTGTGGGGAAACAGATACTTTCATGCATTGGGATGGCAAATTGGTAGAGCCCATATGAAGGAGAAGATGGCAAGATCGAACAAAACTACATATGCACTTACCTTTGACCCAGAAATCTCACTTCTAGGAATCTATGCTGAAGATACATTTCTAAGAGAGGAAAAACACATTTGCACAAGTTTATTCATCTCAGCATTATTTTAAATTATAAAATATTGAAAACAACCTAGATGCTCATACATAGGAGATTAGTGGAATACACAAAGAAAGATTCACACAAGGGAGTACCCTGCAGCTGTATAAGTAAATACAGGAGATCTCAATGATCTCATATGGAGAGAGTTCCAGAATACATTGCTAAATGGAAAAGACTGGTTATACTAGTGTGCTACTGTTTATGTAAGAAAGCAGAAGAAATAAGAGCATATATATGCATTTGCCCAGGTATGCAAAAATCAATACAGGAAGAATAAGTTTGAAACTAAGATTAGTCACCTGCAGAGGGTAGATGAGAACAAAGTGGATAATAACAAGGAATGGCAATACAGTGTAAGAGATAAAGGGGTTCCACATCTGCGTAAGCTTTTCTGTCAAGTTCTGACTTTCAGAATCATAACAATGTTTCACACACTAAAAATAAAAAAATGAATTAACAATACAAATCAAAATGAAAATACAATAAAAATATTGTAGGGGAAATCCTAAATTAAATACATCAACAAATAAACCTAATTGAATTACAAATGAATAAAATAACCACAATAAAGAGGTGGGAAAGAAAAGAACTAACTTAAGTAACTCCGGAAAATGGGATTTGGCTGTATTTTAAAAAGCTAAATTACAAAAGAACTGTACACAAACATTATATATTCTAGTTTGTAAGTTTGCTTTTCACAGAACTCTAGATTAGCAATTCTGAAGCTATTTTGAGTATTTTAAGATTGAGCAAATAAATAAAATAGTATGAATAACAAAAACCAATTTTCTCACTGTTACAGAATATAATAAGATTAGGGGAAATAAGAGAATAAACTATTGTGAGATTAGAAGTAGAGATATCAATTTGAACTTGGGATCAATATGAACTCAAATCTGTGTGTGTGTGTGTGTGTGTGTGTGTGTGTGTTGTTTGTATGCATCTATATTCTTAGCTTTATCTATGTTCTAAGGACTAGGAGTAATGACACACCAGTACCAACTAGCACATTCAGTAACCATATATTGGTTTCTAAACATCATTTTCCTGTAAAAAGAAATAATGATCCTTGGAGAAATAGTTAATTCCAGGTCTGAGTAGGGCAGATGAGCCTGGAATACCTTGTAGTGCCAGAAAACAAGGTAAGGAAGTACTCAAAATATGAAAAGAACATGCCAAAAAGACACACTGGCCAAACTCAAGGGGCTTCCAATGGTCAAATATGAGATAATTTGTGTAACAAAATAAATGTCAGTAGATTGTAATAATGTCAAAATAAATGTCAGTAAGAGATTGTAACAAACAGAATAAAATAAATATCCCTGAATCCATATTGATATAAATAATTGAATAAGTAATTAAATTGGGGAGGAAAATCTGTTTCTCACAATTGAATTCTTTTTTTCTTTTTTTTGAGCCAGAATCTCACTCTGTCATCCAGGCTGCAGTGCAGGCTGGAGTGCAGTCCAGTGGCACAATCTTGGCTCATTACAACTTCCGCCTCCTGGGCTCAAGTAATTCTCCTGCCTCAGCCTCCTGAGTACCTGGCACTACAGGCAAGTGCCCATCAACTAATGAGCGGATAAAGCAAATGTGGATACTATGCCCAGCTAATTTTTGTATTTTTGGTACAGATGGAGTTTCATCATGTTGGCCAGGCTGGTCTTGAAATCCTGACCTCAAGTGATCCACCCGCCTTGGCCTCCCAAAGTGCTGGGGTTACAGGCATGAGCCACCATGCCCGGCACTCACAGCTGAATTCTAATTTATAAGTGCAGAAGGAAAGATGAAAATAGAAATTACTAGTTGACAAACACCACAGTATTAATTGTAGGCAAGAATCATCAATATATCCTAAAATGACTGGGGTTAATATTCTGAGAAAAAAAATATTTGCATAGCCTCAAAGTATATCCCCACGAAAGAGAGAAAGTAATAACTTCATAGGGGAGAAACCCCACCTTAACCATGATCAAAGATAAGATCACGAATCACAAGACATATTGATATCACATATCTCCTGATATGATGCTCTGAGAAGACACAATGCTGCTTTTGTGGTATTCTTGCCAAATACATATAACCTGAATTTCATCAGAAGAAAAATCAGACAAACCCAAATCGAATACATTCTATACAATAACTAAATAGTATTCATCAAGGTTATGAAAGACAAAGAAAAGCTGAGGAATTATCCTAGATGGGAGGATACTAAGGTGATATGAAAACCTGATTCTGGAACAGAAAAGGACATTAGTAGTTCAAGTGGAGAAATCTGAAGAAGGTCTGTAAATAGTTAATACTATTAAGGTTAATTCCCTATAATGTGGTTATAAAAGGTGTTAACATTTGAAAAGGAAGCTAAGAATTCTTTGAGCCTGGTGCAGTGGCGTGTGCCTGTAGTGCCAGCTACTTGAGAGACTGAGGAGGGAGGCCTGCTTGAGCTGAGGAGTTCAAGTCCAGCCTGGGCAACATAGCAAGACCCCATCTCTAAAATTAAAAAAAAATTCTGTGACATTTTTTGCAACTTTTTTGTAAGTTTGAAAATGTTTCAAACTGCAAAGTTGAAAAGTTAAAAGATGTATTCCTTTTTAAAGGAAAAAAAGGGTTTACAAAGTTCCCACCAACATATTCTCCAGGAATTGAGTTTTCTTCCCAACAAATAGCTACCCTTAACAGTGTCTCATACATTCTTTCAAAGGTTTTCTATATTAATATATGTATGTTCATCATATGTGTTTATACATGTATATATTAGAGATCCTCCCAAAGAAGTATGTCTCATTTTTAATGGCTATATTATATAGATTCTCTATATTACATACACTAATTTAATTAGCAATACTTATGACATTTCTAATATTTTGGTATTATAAAAATACTGCAATGAATGCTTCATTTCCTATATGAACTAGTACTTGCAGTTGTAGCGCAAACTTCGAGAAGTGGAATTTCTGATTCAAAGTGTATAAAAATTTTAATTTTTGTTGACATGGCCAGTTGGTCTCCATGGGTGATGTACCAATTTATATTCCCACTGCCAGTGTAGGAGAGTGCTTTTCTTCGTGCTGTTATTAACACAGTGCATAAAATGATCTCTGCCAATATGATGGGTGCAAAACAGTTTTTATATGCATTTCTCTTATTGTGAATCAAGTTAAGGCTTATTTCATATATGTCAATTCCATTTGTGTCTGCTTTTCTGTGAACTGTGTATTCTTATACTTTGATTATTGAAGGGGGGTGATTATTGATCTTCCTTTGCATTATTTCCTAATTTAACGACAAACTGGAAAAAAATCCATTTATTGTATTCATTTAGTAGATAAATAAATAAAGGCTCAAGAGGGAAACAAAATTTCCCAAAGTTAGAATGTTATTTGTAGAGGAGCTGAGAATCTCAGTTTGCCTTACTTCAACTTGCGGTCTTTCCACAGCTTTGTTGCCCAGATTAAAGTGAAGGAAGGAAGGAGGAAGCCTTTTTTCAAATGTTATTTGAAGATTGGCAAGTTCGTTATTGTTACAGGTGGACCTTTTCTCCAGGTGTTAAATTATCTCCCTTCTTCCTGCTAGAATGTTCTCTGGACTTTCACCTGCTGACTGATTCCAGCTTCACTATTTGCATTTTCCTGTTAAAATGTTACCAGTTTTATATCTGGGACTCCAATTCCATTTACTTTATATAAACAAAAGATGAGTACTATACACATTTGGAAGAAAGACTTAAAAGTTTTCAAATGGTGTCTGGAAATCTGGTAGAAATTATTGAAAGCATTAGAGAATATGGCCAAGTTGGTTTTCAAGTTTTTGATTAATGTTTTCCAAGGTGTGGTCAGCAAATATCCAAGCATCAGAATCTTTGAGGGTCTTGTAAAAAGGGCATTATGGAATTCCTTTCTCTCAGTATAAAGTACCTGCAATTTCCAAAAGGTCTTTAAGTGATTCTTATATATAAAGTATATGAACCACCACACCTGCAACCCAAAGTGTGGCCCCTCAGACCAGCAGCAATGGCACCACCTGAGTGCTTGTTACAAATGCAGAATCTCGGGTCACTTCCTAGGCATAGCAATCAGAATCTGCATTTTAACACAGCTCTCAGGGGAGAGAGAATTGTACATTCTTTATGTGTACATTAAATTTTGAGGAGCTGGTCTAGAGTGAATTGGTAAAGAAGAGGAAGCACGGACTTTTTTATTGGAGTAAAATGGACATAAAGTAAACTGTATGTATTTAAACTGTGCAATTGGATAACTGTTGCATATGATTTTGTCCATGAAAACATCCTCACAATCAAGAGAGTGAACATATCCATCATCCCCCAAAGTTTATATCTTTATAGTTGCTCCCTCCTGCCACTCCTCTAAACCTCTTGATTCCCAGGCAATCACTGATCAGCTTTCCATCATTATCATTTACATTTCCTAAAATTTTACATAAATGAACTCACACAGTATGTACTCTTTTTTTTCAGTATTTGTTCTTTTGTATCTGGTTTCTTTTACTCAGTGTAAAAATTTTCAGATTTATCCACATTGTTGCACATATTAATAGTTCATTTCTTTTTATTGCTAATTAATATTTGTTTGGAAAAATCAAATTTGTTTATCCTTTCACCTGTAGATAGACATTTTGGGTTGTTTTTGGTTTGGGCTAATACAAATAAAGGCTCTATAAGCACTTGCTTGTGAGTCTTTTTATGGACATATGATTTCATTTCCTTCAGGTAAATAGCTAGGAATGGAATGGATGGGTCATATGATAGGTGTATGTTTAACTTAAGTGCCAACTTACCTAAGTAACTTTGGAAATAAATGGAGTCTGTAAGACTAAAAAGAATTGCACATAAGCACTGTATTCTGCTTGATAAAGTTATTTCCATGGGTTAATTTACAATTTGGATACTGCCATGCATGTACACTGGAACTGGACAATTAAGCAAATGGATGGTGGATGGTAGGAGCCAAGTTTTTCCACTGTTGAGAAATTTGAGAGTGGAAATTTAGAGATAAGCAAGGGAGGAGGCTAAAATTATCTTTGTGGTAATTGGAGTTGGAGATAGTAGTATAATTCATATTAAACTTAACATAGATACAGATGGTTACATATGAAAATATTGATATGTATATATACCTGAGTTAGCATATACTCAGGAACAATTTGAGCAACAAAATAGTGGATTATAACCCAAAGAATAAATATCCATGAGTCCCCATTTATATAGACTATTAAATAAATAAATAAATGGGAGAGAAGAGAAAAATCTCCTGTGCAAAAGAATTTCAAATAACTTATGCAAATATTCCACCCTCAAGGAGGTGGCTCATAACTCTCCACTCTAAATATGGGCTGCACAGAGTGACTTCGTTCCAGAGACTATAGTATGGGAAAGGTGAGAAAGGAGTAACTTTACAGTGGAGAAACCTGACAAACTACCTCAGTCAGATGAACAGGGCCAATGTCAACCATGATAAGTCATGTCAACAGTATGTATTCTGGATACAGTGTGATAGGAACGACACTTCACCTCTGCGAGATTCCTCTCCAAAACCCCTATCCCTACTATAATCATGAGAAAAATATCAGACAAAGCCCAACTTAGGGACATTCTACAAAATACATGATCAGTACTTCTCAAAGCCTTCAGGGTCATCAAAAACAAAGAAAGTCTGAGAAACTGTCATAGGCAAGAGGAGCCACAGGAGACATGATGACCAAATGTAATGTGGTGTCCTAGATGAGATCCTGGAACAGAAAAAGGATGTTAGTAAAAACTAAGGAAATCTGAATAAAGTATGGACTTCAGTTAATATTTATATTGCTTCGTTCATTGTAATAAATGCACCATACCAATGTAGATGTTAATAGTGGGGAAAATGGGTATGGGGTATATGAGAAATCACTGTACTAACTTTCTGTGCTATAGATCTAAAACTATTCTAAAAAATAAAGTTTATTTTATAAAAGAAATAGAGGGGAAACAGATTTAAAAAGGCATAAGAGATAGCAATTGAATTGAAATGTGTAGACCTTGTTTGGATCCTGATTCAAGCAAACTGTTTTTAAACACATTTATGCAAACAAAACACAAAAAAATAAAATCATTTATAAAAGAATTGGAAATTTGAATACTAATATTTAATGATATCAAGAAATTTATTGTGACTTTCTAAGGTAGAATTATAGTTACTTTTAAAATAGAATATTTATATTTTTGAGATAACTACTGAAATATTTGCAGAAGAAATGGTATATCTGGAATTTGCTTCAAAATGACTAAGGCAAGGGGTTAGTGAGGGTATGGTTGAAACAAGGTTAGTCATAAATTGATAGTTTTTGAATATGGGTGATGGTTACAGGGGTCAACCAAACTATTCTGTCTAGTTTTGTAAAAGTTTTAAAAAGTTCATTGCAAAAAAAAAAATTGAGAAAGAGAGAAATTTGAGCAACTGCAATTCCAAGAGAAACATGTAACACCTTCTGAGGATATCAATCTCCTAGCTCCCTCCTTGATCCGTCTAATATAAGGTTTTTCTGATTTCAAACGCTACTCACCAAGATCACAGTTGCATAGCCACATCCTCAATGCCCAGGGCTGCCTCCAATTTCCACATTTTGTATAAGAGAGACTCAAGAAGTGGCTTGCCAGAGGAAATAGGGCAGCCTTTGCCAGCATTCTAAGAAAGATCTGGAAATCTGCATATGCATTATGGGGCTAACAGGAGCAGATACTTGATTAATTAAAGCTCATCCTAGAGTTTTCAATGCCAACATGGCCTTGCAGCTCCATAGAATCTAGTTCACAGGAAGTGCCTTTGTCAAAGGTGACATAAATCCATCTCCAGGCCCTACTGCCAGCAACATATAGAGGTATACTTTTACTGGTAAAGAAAGACGGAGAGACAATGAGAAGGAGAGAGAAAATGAGAGGGAAGGAAAAAAGAAAGAATGAGAGGGAGAGAATACTTTTCCTATTTTCTCCTTGCAGATCAAAGTCAAATGAGTATGAACAAACTAATCATTAGCAAATGGACACCTCCAACAAGTTCGAAGGAATTGTGAAATTTAATTAAGGGCTTAAGTGCAGTGCTCATGTAGTTGCTGACATCATGAAAGTACTAAAAGAAGGCTTTCCCAAATTCTTTTTAAATGTATTGAGATGTAATTTAGATACAGTACAACTCATTTTTTTCATGTACAGCTGTTTTTTAAAGTTTCAATTTCTGGGGGTACATGGTAGGTGTATATATCTATGGAGTACATGAGATATTTTGATACAGATATGCAATGCATAGTAATCACACCAGGGCGAATGGGGAATACATCACCTCAAGCATTTATTCTTTTTTTTACAAAACAATCCAATTATTTTTAAATGTACAATTAATTATTGTCTATAGTCTTTCTGTTGTGCTGTCAAATACTAATTCTTATTCATTCTTTCTAACTATCCTTTTGTATTAACCATCCTCACTTCCATCCCACTTCCCTACTCCCCTTCCTAGACTCTGGTAACCAACCTTCCCTTCCCATTAACCATCCTCACTTCCTCCCATTTCCCTATTCCCCTTCCCAGCCCCTGGTAACCATCCTTCTACCATCTATCTCCAGTTCAATTGTTTTAACTTTTAGCTCCCACAAATAAGTGAGAACATGAGACATTTGTCTTTCTGTGCCTGGCTTATTTCACTTAACACAATGACCTCCAGTTCCACCCATTTTGTTGCAAATGACAGGATCTCATTATTTTTTATGGCTGAATAGTACTCCATTGTGCATATATATCACATTTTATTTATCCATTTATCTGTTGATAGACACTTAAATCTGTGTGTATAGTTCTGAATTCAGACACATACATCCAGTTGTGTAACCATCACCACAATTAAGATACAGAATGGCTCTATCTTCCCCTAAAATTTCCTTGTGCCTTTTTGTAGTTAACCCCTTCCCCACCCACTAGCCCCTGGTAACCTCTGACCTATTTGTTTTCTTCCTTTTCTAAAATGTCACAAAGCAAGTAGCCTTTTGAGTCTGGCTCTGTTCACTTAACCATAATATATTTGGGATTCAATTATGTTGTTACTTGTATCAGTAGTTCATTCCTTTTTATTACAGAATAGTATTTCATAGTTTATCCATTTACCATTTGAGATTTAGATTGTTTTCAGTTTGTGATAATTATGAATAAACTAAATCTGATGGATATATAGTTAGACATATAGATGCCCAATTGTTCCAGTACAATTTGTTGAAAATACTTTGTTCTCCATTGAATTACTTTGCCACATTTCTCAAAAATTAATTGAAAATATATGTAAGGGCCTATTTCTGGACCTTCTATTCTGCTCCATTGAACTATTTGTCTATTGTTAAGCAAACGCCTCACTGTCTTCATTACTGTAGCTTCATAGTTAAGTCTTGAAATCAGGTTTTGTGAGCCCTCCAACTTTGCACTTCTTTTTCAAAATTGCTTGTCTATTTTAGAACTATTGGCTTTCTGTATAAATTTTATAATCAGTCTATCAGTACACACATAAAAAAAACCTGCTTGGATTTTTATTAGAATTGCATTGTATCTATAAATCAATTCTGGAACAATTAACATTTTTAACAGCATTTTAGCAGTTCTCTATTCCATGAACACAGGTTATCTCTCCATTTATTTAGTTCTTTTTCCTCTCAGCAAGGTTTTATAGTTTTTACGTGTATAAGACTTGCATATAGTTTACTAAATTTATTGCTAAACTCTTTGTTTTTCTTGCCCTTGTAAATGGTTGTGATTTTTAATTCAATTTCCAATTGTTCATTGCTTGTATAGAAATATGCATTTAATTGGCCGGGGGTGATGGCTCATGCCTGTAATCCCAGCACTTTGGGAGGCCTAGGCAGGCAGATCACGAGGTCAGAAGATAGAGACCATCCTAGTTAACATGGTAAAACCCCATCTCTGCTGAAAATACAAAAACAAAATTAGCCGGGCATGGTGGCGGGCGCCTGCAGTCCCAGCTACTCAGGAGGTTGAGGCGGGAGAATGGCGTGAACCTAGGACGCGGAGCTTGCAGTGAGCCGAGATTGAGCCACTGCTATCCAGCCTGGGCGACAGAGCGATTCTCCGTCTCAAAGAAAAAAAAGAAATATGCAATCAATTTTTGCATATTACCCTTTTATCTTGAGAGCTTAATAAACATTAGTTCTAGTCACTGGGTAGATTGTTTAGATTTTCTACATAGATGATCATGTCATCCACAAACAAATAAAAAGACAAGCAACAGACTGGAAGAAAATATTTACAAATCACTACTGAACATCTATTAGAATGATTAAAATTTAAAAAGCTGACCATACCAAGTGTTGGTAGGGATGTGGAATGCTGGAATGCTCAGACATTGCTGTAGGGAATGTAAAATGCTACAGTCACTTTGGAAAACAGTTTGGCAATTTCTTTAAAAGTGAAACACATACCTAGATATGATCAAGTCATTTCACTCAGAGATATTGACTCAAGGAAAGTGAAACCATATATCCATGTAAAGACTATATGTGAATGTTCATAGCAGCTTTATATGTAGTAGTCATAAATTGAGACAACTCTAATGTTCATCACCAGGTAAATGAATTACTGTGGTACATCCATATAATGGAATATTATTGAGCAACAAAAGAGAATGAACTGTTGATATATGCTGCAAAGTGGATGAATCTCAAAATAATTAAGCTGAGCAAAATAAGCCAGACAAGAAATACAAAATACTTAATGATTTCTGTAAATAAAATTCTAGAAAATGCAAACTAATCTGTAGTGACAGAAAGTAGATCAGTACCTGCTGGAGAGGGGGTAGAGCATGTGCGCAGAGGTGGGAGGAAGGCATTACCAAGGGGCATGAGAAATCTTTTTGGAGTGACAGATATCTTCATTGTCTTGATTTGGTGATGCATTCACAAAACTTATGAAATTACATACTTTACATATGTTCACTTCATTTTATTTAATAGCTCAATAAGGCTATTAAAAGGAACAAAAAAATGAAAACAAAAACATCTCAATACAACTTTTTATTAAAAATCCATTTTTTCATGATTCTTCATATGACTTTTCAGTGCCTGACTTGTGTTGAGTAAATGCTGTAACCCTACCTGGATTACAATAAATTATCTTACTACCTAATTTTCACTGAAGAGAATGTACCCTCTTTTTCTGTCTCATGCACCACCATTCTACTTTAGTTTGAGACTAAAGTGAAGGAAAGGACAACGGGGGATGTTTAGAGGCTGTTTCTAGAATCAGTCCATAAAATGCAGAACATGTAGTATATGGTGATACACAGGTTTTTTCATCCAGAGTATAAAGTTCTTCTGTTGGGTCCAGTACAATAAACATTCAATGAGAATCTTCTACTTGCTCAGGCCATGAGTTTGGTCCTCAAGATGCACTGATGAAGAGACAGGTTTCTGCTTTTATTTCTATACTCTCAACAGTAGAAGCATATGGGCAAAAAGATCATGCCATTATCACATGGGCAGTGCTATGATAAAGTCAGCAGAGGAGGACACTTAAGCACATAGGGCAGGGGATGAGGCTTCCTAAAGGGCAGAATGCCAGGGCTGGATCTTACAGGATAAGTAGGGATTGGTCACATGGGGTGGGATGGGTCTGTCTGAAAAAGAGGGGAAGAGTGAACAACTGATGCAAAGATATTGAGGCATATACAAGACAGGGTGGGCGGGATTGCAACCTTAAACACTCTATCCTGATCCAAGTGTCAATAGCAAGGCAGGATGTGATAGTGTCAGAGGCGTGTGAACCAGAGCAACTCCATCTTGAATAGAGCTGGGTAAAATAAGGCTGAGACCTACTGGGCTGTATTCTCAGACCGTTAAGGCATCCTAAGTCACACGATGAGATAGAAGCTTGGCACAAGATAGAGGTCATAAAGACCTTGCTGATAAAACAGGTTGCAGTAAAGAAGCCGCTAAAACCCACCAAAACCAAGATGGCCATGAGAGTGACTTCTGGTTGTCCTCACTGTTACACTCTCACGGGCGCCATGACTGTTTACAAATGCCATGGCAACGTCAGGAAGTTCCCCTATGTGGTCTAAAAAGGGGGAAGCATGAATAATCCACTGCTTGTTTAGCATTTTAGCAGGAAATAACCATAAAAATGGACAACTAGCAGCCCTCGGGGCTGCTCTGTCTATGGAGTAGCCATTCTTTTATTCTTCTATTTTCTTTTCCTTATTTTTTTGAGACTAGTCTCGCCCTGTTGCCCAGGCTGGAGTACAGTGGTGTGATCTCGGCTCACTGCAAGCTCCGCCTTCTGGGTTCACCCCATTCTCCTGCCTCAGCCTCCTGAGTAGCTGGGACTACAGGCACCGGCCGCCAAGCCCGGCTAATTTTTTGTATTTTTAGTAGAGACAGGGTTTCACTGTGTTAGCCAGGATGGTCTCAGTCTCCTGACCTTGTGATCCACCCGCCTCAGCCTCCCAAAGTGCTGGGATTACAGGTGTGAGCCACTGCGCCCGGCCTATTCGTCTATTTTCTTAATAAACTTGCTTTCACTTTACGGACTCGCCTTGAATTTTTGCAGGAGATCCAAGAGCCCTCTCTTGAGGTATGGATCGAGACCTCTTTCCTGTCACAATAGGAGGTGGCAGGACTCAAGGGTACAGAAAATGCTGGGGATAAATTATGGGGGGCATTTAAGTCATGCCAAGGAGTTAAGAGGTTTGGACTTTATAAAAGGTGAGCAAACTATTGAATAGATTTAAACCATAAAGCTACGTATCAAACTGTGTTTTAAAGAATACGTTGATGGTTACGAAGAGAATAGATTTGCCTAGAAGAAAGTAGGAGGGTGACAAGAAAATGTTTGAGACAGGAAGATTATTTCGGGACATTGTTAAAATAATTCAGGACAAAAGATAAGGCATGCACTAAGAAGGATGAGGGATGGGAAGCTGGGAGTAGATTCCTGACACATTTGAGGTGGAATCAGTTGGTTTTGGTGTCTCTGCACTCGGCTGCCAGTCTCTCCTCATTACCCAAGAGGACCCCGTCCACACGTACATGATGATATCAACTCTCCAAAAATGCGCTAATTTTCGTAATTCTCTGTTGTAATTTTCTATTAAATATTTTAATATACACACTGTGTCACATATAGGTAGGTATACTATTTTTAATTCAAATCCTAGGGATAGTTGGTTATCATTTAAAGAAACCTAATCAGAAATAAAAAACTGCAAGGGAGTTAGTTAGCATTTGAGAGATTTCAATCAAGAGTCAACTCCCCAAATGAAATGGCGACCTCAGTACTCTCCAAGTGAATCTGCATTCTAATTAAAGGGAATTAGAAATACTGTTTCAGGCCAGCTGCAGTGGCTCACGCCTGTAATCCCAGCACTTTGGGAGGCCGAGGCAGGCAGATCATCTGAGGTCAGGAGTTCAAGACCAGCCTGGCCAACAAGGTGAAACCCTGCCTCTACCAAAAAAATACAAAAATTAGCCAGGTATGGGTTACTGGCTACCAGGCAGGCGACTGTAATCCCAGCTGCTTGGGATTCTGAGGCAGGAGAATTGCTTGAACCCGGGAGGCAGAGGTTGCAGTAAACTGAGATCGTGCCATTGCACTCCAGCCTAGACAACAAGAGCAAGACTCTGTCTCAAAAAAAAAAAAAAAAAAAAAAAAGGAGGAAAAGAAAAAAGACTGTTTCATTGGTGAAACTTTAGTACTTAAGCTTTGGCTAGAATCTTGCTCTTATATGAATTCAGAATTTAAGAATTTGGTGGACACTGTAGCCTAACTCTCTTTGTGAGGGACACTCCTTGGCTAGGACTCCCTTTGGGTTTGTATTTTATCACTTAACAGACAGTTCTGTCTCCTGATTCAGGTAAAATTGAATCAGGATATTCTCCTGACACTAAAATGCTGTTACATCTATTTTGAGTGAAACTTTCATGCAATGAACTTGTCAAGTACCCAAAGATTAGAGAGCTGGAAGTGTTTGCCAGGAAAGGTGTGGCCATGGTTGTCCTGCCTGGTAAGACAGGCTTGTCTGTGAGGCCAAACTCCCCACTGCACTTTCATCATAGCCCAATAGTGAGTTTGGGGGAGAAGGGACCTAGAATTGTGATTCACCTCTAAGCAGTCTGTGTCTATAATCTGAGCCCAATCATCTTAGATCAGTTATCAACACTTCACTTCCCTCAGAAACCTTCAAACTCCCAATACCTTCCCCGCCAAATTCTGCCCGAATGGTTGGTCCCCTTGCCAGCCTTTCCTGGACAGAGCTCTGTGGCCTTTCAGTCCCCAGTCAATCCATTTCCAGCTCACACCAACTCAGCTTCTGTGGGTATCTTGAGATCTCAGAATGTTACAGCTATCAGTTTAGTTGCTTCTCATTCTCAGATTATTTCATATGTGCTAATCTGGCCTCCCCAACTAGATGACAAACTTTAGAGGATCAACATTCCCCCAGTCCCTCCTTTCCTTCCATATTTTAAATACTTACTGGTCTGGCACTACCCTTTGCACCGGGATACATAGTACTGGTGAAGAAAGCAGACACAGTTTCTGCCTAACGGAATGCCCAGTTGAGTTGGGGAAAACAGACAAGAAAATGGGCAATTACAATAGACCATTATAAGTGGCAGAAATTCATCCATGCACGTATTCACTCACTCATTTGCCCATACCATAAATGTATGTTGAGTTTTCACTCTGTTAGCCATTGAGGGACACAACTACTCAAGATGGACCCAGTCCTTATGGATCGTAGTCCAGAAAAGGGGAAACACCGGATAGGAGAGCTCAAGGTGGATCAACTGTGATGTGGATGAGAAGCTTTGCAGGAGGGGTAAGGTTGATGCTGAGTAACTCTTATAGCTGCTGGGAATCTGCAGCTCCCCCTTCTCTTTATATAGCTCAGATCCACGCTTTATTACTGGAGAAAAATAAAACCAAGAAACAAACGACACAGCATTAGCAAAGATGTCATGTTGCATCCATAGTGAGAGGCACCTCTCTCTCCAGGATGGAGTTCTCCCAGGAAGCAGCTTCTCATGTCAGAAATCCCCAGAGAACTGGCCACCTTGGCGAGGGGCAAGATCCAAGTTTTCCCTTGAATAGCTGGGTGTTATTTTTTTTTCCTAGAACCTTCTAAGAAGCTGCAAACTACATTGATATTTAACCCCTGAGAACCCCTTTCTCTCTGAAGAACCTATTGGACAAAACATATTTCTCAATGGGGATGAACTAACATAGAAAAATGTTACAAGACCAGTGGATTACCCCCTGCTCCCAGTCTCCTGTCACTATTGTTAAAAGAAAAACCTTAGGCGAATTAAATTTAACAGCATTTAATTGTTCAAAGAACAATTCACAATTTGGGCAATCCGCAAATCAGAATAGTTCAGAGAGGCTCTGGGGGGTGGAAGAAGATTTATGGACAGGAAAAGGAAAATGACATACAGAAAAAAAAAAAGATTCGTTACAGCTCAGCATTTGCCTTATCTGAACCTGTTTGAAGAGTTGGCTGCCTGTGATTGGCAGAAACTTAGTGACCGGCACAAGAGGAGGCCTGTTTGCACATCCAGTTACGTTACAGTTCACTATGTACAGAGAAACTTTTGGGCCAAAGTTAAAATATGTAAGGAGGCAGCTTTAGGCTAAACTTAATCTAACACTATTTTGGAGTCAAGCGGCTCCATGCTCCTGTCATGTTATAAGGTCGGGGAGGGCAGGGTGAACAAAGCCTGTATTCAGGCCCTAGCCCTGACCCAGTGGTCTGCTCAGTCTTCTACCCAGCTCCTTCTCCCTCAGTAATCTGTCTGTTCCCAGAACCGGGTAAGAAATCTGCTGTGTGAGGATGAATCGGCAAAATTTTGCCAAAGGAATCGCCCATGTCCCTTCTGTATTATGCCTGGGGAGCCGGGGACTTATCTCCCCATTTGGCCGACTCTCAAGGTCCTTGGAGCTCTTTGCCTGTGAATTGCCTTCTGGAGGGGCTGAGCATGAAGGCTCAGTCCCAAAGTACCTTGATCCAAACCATCTTTCATCTCTGTCTTAACTGCAGGCATGGCTCAGGAGAAAGGGTGGGGCAAGCTCTTTATCTAGAAGAAATGAGTCGCATCACCAACTTGACTTCTACAAACCTACTCATAAAATGACGGGCATGGAAACATGTAACTACCCAACACCAAATGAACAAATAAATACCTTACGTACATTTTCCATAGAACAAAAGTGAATTTTTAGACGTGGTGACATCTATTTAGAGAGGGTGAAGTCAGCTTGAGGATACAGTACAGTGGCCTGGTTTTACAAGTCATTTCTCTCTCTGTGGCTTATCTTACATAACTTAACACAAAGACTTTGTGATTCTGCAGTTTAGTAATTCATCTTCTGTTTCTGCTTTATGTAGAATACATTTGGAAGGGCAATGAAAGCCACTGACAATCCCAGCATCTCATTGGAGACCACAATTTCAATCTTCTCTCATCAAGGTGGACTATCAAGTAGATATTTTATTTCCATCTCCTTTATTTTATTTTATTTTATTTTTCATTTCCTCCTGGTGGTGGTACTAGCAAGCCAATAAATTATACTTTTAAAAATACATAATATAAAAAATACATAACAAAAATAAAACCACCATATATTGGTATGACACTGAATACTTAATAGAGTGCTTTTAAAAACCTGTTTCTCATGTTGGGCCTTGCAGCATCCCCACTGTGGTAAGCAAGGCAAGCATTACCTCCATTTTTCAGATGATGACACCAAGGTTCAGAGATGTTACATCTCTTAGCCAAAGTCACACAAGTTGAAAGTGGCAGAGTCAGGTCTCAAATAGTTTTACTCCATGCTCCAGATATGTTTTGTTAAACTGAACAACAAAAATGGACAACTGAGTGCCTGGATTATTCACAGTGAGATCATGAGCCTGCTAAAGAGGTTAATAGTTTGTTCATTTTTAGTTTTTGATGCTTACTTCTATTAAAATTACAACGGTAAGTAACCATTTGTATTTGTCCAACCAATAACTTTCCACACCCAGTCATTGTTTCCCATGCATTCCCTTACAGTCTTGTGGGTGACTGGCCTGTGCACCAGTGAGACGCTATAGCTCCTCTCTTGATGTTTTCTAATCCTTTATTTGGAAAATAATATCCTACCAACCATTCATTCCATTCCCTGAACATTCAAGAAGATTACCTTTAATGGGAAAGACAGACATGTTGTAACTGCTCAGTGGGTTCACTTTGTCCACTGTCTAGACAGAGCCAATTTATCAAGACAGGAGAATTACAGTAGAGAAGGAGTAATTCACCCTGAGTCAACTGTGCAGGAAACTGGAGGTTTATTATGACTCAAATAAGTCTCCCCGAGCATTTGGGCATCATAATTTTTATGGATAATTTGGTGGTGAGTGGAGGTATGGGGAGACAGTGAGTAAAGAGTGCTGATTGGTTGGGTTGGAGATGAAATCATAAGGAGTGAAAGCTGTCTTGCACTGAGTCAGTTCCTGAGTAGGGGCCACAAGATCAGATAAGCCAGTTTATCAATCTGGGTGGTGCCAGCTGATCCATCAAGTGCAGGGCCTGAAAAATATCTCAAGCACTGATCTTAGGCTTTACAATGGTGATGTTATCCCCAGGAGCAAATTGGGGAAGATAATTTCTAATATTTTGGCTAATTTGTTAGTCCCACAAAGGCAGTCTAGTCCCCAGGAAAGAAGGGAATTTGTTTTGGGAAAGGGCTCTCATTGTCTTTGTTTTAAACTCTAAACTAAGTTCCTCCCAAAGTTAGTTTAGCCTACACCCAGTAATAAACAAGGACAGCTTGGAGGTTGAAGCAAGAAGGAGTTGGTTAGGTCAGATCTCTTTTACTGTCTCAGTTGTAATTTTGCAACAGCAGTGTCAATCCATCCCTTTGGGTTATATAACACCTTAATCTTAAGGTGTTGGCTAATGAAGATGGAAAAAGGGCAAAGACCACTCCAACTTCTTCCCGCTGACTAGGAGCACAGTGGGGGTAGGTGTTGACTCCAAGGTGAGGGGTAGAACTGCTTTGCAACTATCTGAGTATACTCACGCAGGCCTGGCTGGGATTTCCAGGCCTGTATTACAAAGACATTAGTATTGTCATCTATAGTTTTAGTGCTGAATTAAAGTGAACAGTGTACTATAAGGTAAGTAGTGAATAATAGGATAACAAGTGCAATTCCCAGTTTTAAAGGTAAAAATTTGAAAGTATTAGTCTGGGAAATTGTAGCCCACCAAGAATTTAGGATTTAGTCCAAATTGCAGAATAAAACTCAAGAACAGCTAACAACAGGTGTACTATAGTTTTTTGGAAGCATAACTTTTCTTTCTCCAGTCTCCATTTTTATTAAAAGCAAATCATGATAGGACTGATTTGTATGCAAAATAACCTTTAGTCTTATTATGCTTGGCCTGATTATTTGCATAAAGGGCAACAATAATAATTATTTTTCACATAGGCTTTTAAATTGGCTTTGATGGAACTCTGTTCCATAAGGAATCTCAGATAATACTTTTTTTAAAGCTGAGCACAGCCATGGGTTTGTACCCTCAAATACCTATGAGTTGAGTAAATTCCTTTCCTCTTGAGGTCCCAAGGTAACTTGGGGCTCCTGGACCTGTCAGAACATGAGATTCTTTACTTATCACATATCAGGAACCCTGTGCAGGGACTGTATAAACAAGGTATGAGGTCACTTTTCCCAACGGGCTTTTATTGGCTCTATAAGTCAAGTTTGATTTCTTAAAGGAAAGCATGCCATTCCAGTCAAAGCCTTGGTAAAATAACCAGTTTCTCCAATTGTGTCCTGTTACAAAAGAAAACAGATTCTTATTGCATTTAAGCAAATAACTATATTGCCATAAGTTAAGAATACTCACAAATAGTTTCCAAATTCTGGAGAAATCAAATAGAGAGAAACAAATATGCTCCAAATTTTGTTCACAGGAGTATACTTTACTCAATTGTTAAAAGCTGTAAATAGCTCAAAAGAAAAGTTTTCTTGACTCTGAAAAACAAAACAAAGGATCAGCAACGTTTTAAGCAAAAACTAAAAAGATTACTTCAGTTTTCTATTAGTTCAGTCCATGCAGTTAACTCCTGTTCTGTTTGATATTCATGAACGTTTCAGCTCTCCATGAGTATCCTGAAAGTTTTTTTCTCTATTCTAATATCACAATTTCCAAAGTTATTAGAAACCTGCATTCAAGAGCATCTATTAAAGTCCTAAAGCTGATTATAAGCCACCTTTTGAAGAGGATCAAAACAAGACAATAATCGTCTGTGGATGACAAAAACTCTAAGACAGCCATTATTAAAACCACAATTGACTAGGAATTTTAGTTACTTCTGTGGCATACAATAATTTTATGTAACAATTATAATTATTAATAACATACAGTAAGTCTTATCAGAATTAGAGGAGTTTCTCATAATTTTGAAACACATACCAACAATACATTTATACAAATTCAGTGGAAAGAAAGCCAAATACCATTTCATATTCAACAATGCTTCCTATATGATTTTTATACCAAATAAGCAAAATACGTCTCCTTTGGAATTCAGGGCATTAATACAAAAAAAATTAATGTGGACCCAAGTTAGAATTTGACTTTGGAAAGTTTGTCAAATATAAAAAGTTTAAAATGCTTGATATCACAAAATCGGATCGCAGGTTCGTTGTAAAATAAGTCATTCATTCCACCAAAGTGATAACTCAAAGATTTCCCAAAAAAGATTAAAACCTTGATTCATTAAGAAAGGAGAGACTTAATATCCCAAATAGTAAGCCCCAATAAAAACAACATGAGGCCAATTAAATTTGTTTTTCAAAATTTTATAAACAACCTATAAAATTTTAATCACCTTGGCCATAAGATATAATTTCCATAAACCCTTTTATAACCTTTATAATCTTCATTAAGGATTGGATTAATGCTCCAAGAAAACCTTGTTAATCTGACACAGGGGCTCATATGCTGGTCTTGCATCAGTGTGCCTTTGACATTAATGGTTAATTTATAGAGAAACTGAACTTATTTTCTCTCTCAAAATCAGCCCTTACAATCTCATGTGCCCACCTCTTCTGCAAGGTCCCTAGACCTTGAGGAACTGAATAGTTTTAATTTCTGCCCCTGTGTCTCGTGAAGGCAGTTTATTTTGACTGCCATCTTCTACCTGGCCTGAAGATGAGGCTTTCATTGCTGTCAGTGTTTAAGACTTAGCAGGATTTGGTGTACTTTTTAGACCCAGGAGTCAAAGTCCTGTAACTCAATGGCACAAGGACTTTAAAAGCACATACAGGAAGATATATAGATGTAATAACACTAATTTTAAAAACATTTTTTTAAATCTCAGTTTTTTTCTAAGCAAACCAAAACAGAATAATAATGACACATGAATTATTTCCATAAAACATAAAATCTGTTAGGCCAGTTACCAAAAGGCAATAGAAAAGACCTTCTGCCGTGCATAGAATATTATATTGGAAGAAAACATTTCCTTAGACCTTTAAGAAAACATTTTTAGCATCAGGCCACAATAAACAGTTGGAACTTGAGGGGGAAAAACTTACATGAGCTGAAAATGAGTTGAAGGAGATCATTATTATTATTTTTCCAAGCCTTTTAAAAAAGGGGAGAGAAAATCGAAAATGGTGACACAATAAAAGTTGAAATTTGGGTTAAAAAATTAAAATCTCTTATAATTTATTAAGAGTTCATCAATCCCTTAAGAAAATTTCATTGTTCTAACCAATTCTTTAGTGTATAAGTGTTTGTTAACATCAAAACCCAATCTCTAGAAAAACTATTATAACTAATTTCCCTTTAATTATAGACATCTGGGTAGAAATCACTTATGACATGCTTGGACTTCCTGTTTTATCCTAGTCATCTTTCTTTCCTAAATAATTATTTTATTCTAGGACAAAATTTCCCTACAAGATTCTTTCTTATTAAAATTATTGTCCTTTTAATATTTCTTGCCAAGAATACCTCTTTGTATTTGTAACTTTCTTTACATTGTTCTTATTCATGGATTACCATTACCTAATTTCACGAATAACTCTTAAATAAACTTTGAATCAGACAAAAATTATTTTCCTTTAAATAAGAACACATTTCTTGTTTTTGGAAAAATGTTTTCCTATAATTAAAAAAAAAGGAAATGACCCAGAGATTTAATGGATATCTATTATTTAGCTTAATATAACTTTAGATTTTAAATTATATGACAAGATTGTCTACAAGCATTTATTCTATTACATTTACATAATACATTAATTTTTAAAAATAGTTTACTCAGATTACTTAACAAAACTGTGATAGTTATCATTTAAAATTATTATATCATTAAAAATTATTTAATGAATTTCAGGTTTTCCTAAGTAAGGACCTTAAGGTTAGATAATTGGTTTGGTTTTTTTGTTTATTTGTTTTTGCCAATAGCTCAGGACTTAACTGTTTTCATTAATTGAACAAAAAACCTGCCTTATTTATTAAATTTTACATAAACAAAGATAATTCTCTTTTGAGCTGCATTCATAGCTTTATAACCCTCATGCCAAATTTTGACATTTAATAGAGATAAATAATATAAGTTGACAATCCTTAAGTCGTTTCTAATTCTACTCCACCAAAATTTTTAAACCAACATATTTATTAAAGATTTACTTAAGTAATGTGAACTTGAAAAAGCATTTGGCTTAACATCTATTTTTTTGATAAAGTATTTAAGCATTTCTAAAGACAATTAGAGCATTTTACACATTTTTAGTGGTGAAACATCATATACACGACAGATGAACAGACAGACATATTAGACCCACAGATAGAAGTAGACCTTACAGATTCATTACTGGAAAAGGGTCCCCAACCAGACCCTAAGAGAGGGTTCTTCTTGGATCTTGCACAGGAAAGAATTTGGGGCGAGTCCATAGAGCTAAGTGAAATCAAGTTTCTTGGGAAAGTAAAGGAAGAGAATGGTGACTCCACAGGCAGAGCAGCCCCAAGGACTGCTGGTTGATCATTTTTATGGTTATTTCTTGATTATACACTAGACAAGGGGTGGATTATTCATGAGTTTTCTGCAAAAGGGGTGGACAATTCTTGAAACTGAGAGTTCCTCCCCTTTTTAGACCATACAGGGTAACTTCCTGATATTGCCATGGCATCTGTTAACTGTCATGGCACTGGGGGAAATGCCTTTCAGCATGCAAATACATTATAACTATTATATAATGAGCCATGAGGACAACCAGGTCACTCTCGTCACTCTCTTAGTTTTGGTGGGTTTTGGCCAGCTTCTTTACCATAGTCTGTTTTATCAGCAAGGTCTTTATGACATGTATCTTGTGCCAACCTCCTATCTCATCCTGTGACTGAGAATGCCTAACCTCCTGGGAATGCAGCCCAGAAGGTCTCAGCTTTATTTCACCCAGCCCCTATTTAAGATGGAATCACTCTGGTTCAAATGCCTCTGACATATATCCCCACTCCCTTTAATGAGAGAACCCTTAATCTCAAGGGTTGTTGAGAGCTGAAGATTCATCTTCTATAACTTTTTCAGGCTGAATAGGGGCAATGATATTCCTGCCTAACTATTAGGTTCTCTTATATTTGGCGTAGAGAGAAGCTCAGTCAGAAAGTGTCAATATGATGAGGGCCATTCATGATTCTGAGTTCTGATAAGTAATATCTGGAAGATTAATAAGTGTTCAATTTAAGAAAACATTAAGTAAACTTACCTTGCATTCCTGCAAAGAGTATAACAGCAAATATATTCCACAACAGTAAAGCAAAATAAGCAAAATTATCCCAAGTAAACTAAATAAGAAGGTATTCCGTGAACTGGGCAGCTGTTGGAACCAAGCTGATATGAAGTTGCTATATGCGTTATACATTTCAATATGTGCCCAGAATTTAAATATTAATCCAGATTTTTATATTACTCATCCTTCTTGTTTATTCTGAGCAGCAGCCAGAGATCACTGCTTGGGTCACAGGAATAAGCAGCATTAGTCTAGATTGCAGAAAAAAATCTCAAAAACAACAGACGAGACTAGAATCTAATAACAGGTGTACCATAGTTTTCGAAACAAAATTTTCTCTCTCTGGTCTCCTATTTTTACAAAAGACAAATCATGGTAAGACTGGTTTGTTTTATTGTACTTGGCCTGATTATTTGCATGAAGGGCAGCAAGAATAATTATTTTTTTACATAGGCTTTTTAAATTGACTTTGATGGAACTCTGTTCCATGGAAGGAATCTCAGATAAGACTTTTTAAAAGCTGAGCCCAGCCATGGCTTTGTACCATCAAATACCTATGAGTTGGGTAAATTCCTCTCCTTTGAGGTCCCAAGATAACTTAGGGTTTCTGGGCCTGTCAGAAAGTGATATTCTTTGTTTACAACAGGTCAGCAACCCTGTACAGGGACTGCGTAGACAAGGTAGGAGGCCAGTTTTCCCAAGGGGCTTTTATTGGCTCTACAAGTCAAGTTTGATGCCTTAAAGGAAAGCACTCCATTCCAGTCAAAGCCTTGGTAAAATAACCAGTTTCTCCAGTTGTGTCCTGTTACAAAAGAAAACAGATTCTGACTGGGCATGGTGGCTCACACCTGTAATCCCACCACTTTGGGAGGCCAAGGTGGGTGTATCACCTGAGGTCAGGAGTTCAAGACCAGTCTGGCTAACATGGCAAAACCCCATCTCTACTAAAAATACAAAAATTAGCCAAGTGTAGTGGCGTGTGCCTGTAATCCCAGCTACTTGGGAGGCTGAGGCAGGAGAATAGCTTGAATCTGGGAGGCAGAGGTTGCAGTGAGCTGAGATTGCGCCACTGCACTCCAGCCTGGGCAACAGAGTAAGACTCCATCTCAAAAAATAAAAAAAAGACAAAGAAAAGAAAATAGATTATTATTGCACTTAAGCAAATAACTATATTACTATAAGTTAAGAGTACTTGGCTGGCTCACACTTTGGCTCGGCCTCCCAAAATCCCAGCACTTTGGGAGGCCAAGGTGGGCAGATCACCTGAGGTCAGGAGTTTGAGACCAGTCTGGCCAACATGGTGAAACCCTGTCTCTACTGAAAATACAAAAATTAGCTGGGTGTGGTGATGGATGACTGTGATCTCAGCTACTCAGGAGGCTGAGGCTGGAGAATCACTTGAACCTCTGAGATGGAGGTTGCAGTGAGCTGAGATCATTCCACTGCACTCCAGCCTGGGTGGCAGAGTGAGACTCTGTCTCCAGAAAAAAAAGAAAAAAAAAAGAATATTAACAAATAGTTTCCAAATTCTGGAGAAATCAGGTAGAAAGAAACAAATATGGTCCAAATTTTATTCACAGGAATATATTTTACCCAATCGTTAAAAGTTGTAAATAGTTCAAATATTTTCTTGACTTTGAAAAATGAAACAAAGAATCAGCAGCGTTTTAGGCAAAAAGTAAAAAAAAAATTACTTTATTCCTTTATTAGTTCAGTCCAGGCAGTTAACTCCTGTTCTGCTTGATATTCATGAATATTCCAGCTCTCCATGAGAGTCCTGAAAGTTTTTTCCCCTATTCTAATGTTGCAATCGCCAAAGTTATCAGAAACCTGCATTCAAGTATAGCTGTCAAAGTTCTATAGCTGATTATAAACCACCTTTGAAGAGGATCAAAACAAGACAACAATTGTCTATAGATGACAAAATGTCTTAGAGCAGCCACAGTCAAAAAAAGAAATTTGGTTACCTCTGTGGCATACAATAATTTAACATAACAATCGTAATTATTACTGATAATGAACACTAAATCATAGAATTATAGGAGTATCCCGTAATTTTGGAACACATACCAATAACACATTTATACAAATACAGCCCAAAGAAGGCCAAACACTATTTCATATTTGATAATATTTCCTGTATGATTTTTATACCAAATAAGCCAAATTTCTCCATTGCATTAGTATACTATCAATGTCAATCCAAATTTTAAATAAAACCTTATAGACAAATCTATTTGGTCTTAGTCAGTTTAACCGTAAGGTAAGATTATTATAAACCTTCCATAACCCTTTACAATATTTGTGAAAGAGCAGATCAGTGCTCTAAAAAAACTCTGTTGTACTTTTACTCCAATGTTTAATTTACAAAAAAACTGAGTACTCCTTTAACTTTAGCCAATATATTCACATACTTAATTTATTTCACAAGATAAATTTTTCAGAAACCTTCTACAACCTGCTCAAAACTTCAGCTTCTCCCTATCTAATTTGAAACAATCCTTTAACCCTTTAATCTAGGGGAAAAAATCCACATTCCCATTCCCATGCCTTTTCATAATCTTTACCAAAAACACATTTCACTTTCCTTACACATCCTGTATGTAAAACTGTTTTTTCAGTATTCTCAAGTACATGTTACACATTGTTAACTCTTAGTAACTTTTGGTGAAAAACCTGGTTAGTAAACGATTCTAATTATGAACTAGGTATGGAGCCTAGAGCAGCCAATTTTGAGCTTGCAAAGTCTTTTAATTTCTAGAAAAAATTAAAAAGTCAAGATAATTTTTAGAGCTAACCATAACATGAACCCCAAAATTCTTGTCCTCTAGAAGGCAGATACTAAGAGAAAGCATGGCCTGGGTGGTAACAAGGTCAAGCTCCCAAGGACATACAAGACAAGAGGGAAAGCTCATTCGTTTTTTGGTTTTTTGTTTTTTTTTAAAAGACCTGCAGTAAACTTTGCAACTGACCAGTTTGCTGGGCTGGCTTGAACAGCAGGCTTATAGGGTTCCTAGACCCACATTCTATTGTAAGGTACCCCTCTTTTATGACAGAACACAGAAAGACAAATTCATAGCACAAGGCACAGATTTGATACAGCTTAAGACTGGCCGTATAAATCCTTTTTCCCATGAATCAAAACTTTGCAGAGTAGATAAGCAGTAAATTTTACCATTCATTCAACCAGTTTGCATAGTGAGAAAGAGGCCAGCAGTGTGACTGGTAAGAAACCCTTACCCTTTTGCCAGCATGTCAGGCTCCTGGGTTTCCTATCCCTGAGCTGACCTAGTGACCCAGCTCACCCACCATACCCCTGGGGGCTAAGCCACAACACAAAGGAAAATCATAAAACTACAGGCAAAATCCTCTCAATTTTGCAAATGGCTGCCCAACCGGCTGCCTGGGGGAACAGAATTAACATTTTCTATTCCAGTCAGAGCAAAATACCTGTGACAAAACACAGACATTAGCCACTCCACTTAGGACCCAATATTGAACTGGCAAGACTCAAACTTGTCCCCAGTTGGACTCATCACCTTTGATCCATTCAAAGTGTGGTAGAATGATCTTCTACCAGGGTTTTCAACATGTGGTCTCTGGGCAAAATGGTTACCCTGAGTAACAGAAAAGATAACAAAGAGAAAGGTGAGAAAGAGAGAGAAAAGCATTGCCTGTGGCTGGGTGGGGAAGGCGAGGCACTCAGGGAGGCCAGAGAAAGACCCCCCCCCCACCATTGCACTGAATCAAAAAGTTCAGGTGGCCGCTTGTCAGTCACAAAGGGATCTTTTCCAGCAGTCCCATCCACTCTCAAGTTTCTTCCATCAGGGAGGAAAAGGCTCCCAATGTCACATGATCCTGTACATGCCTAATCCTGTCACCCACAGCCATCAGCAAAAAGTGCAAGACAGATTAATCCAAAGAGAATATTATATAACACCCCATAGTGCTGAACCCATTCTTAGCAGAGAGGGATTTTACTGGGGGGAGGGGGCGGTTTCTAACCCCTTAATTCTTAGAAAGGACTCCAACCTTCCTAAGTTGGGCTTCCAACCCCAGTTTGGTCAGGTGTCTTTGCCCTTATTAAGAGGGGCCTTTAACCCCACTCTGTCTTAGAAGAAACTCTAATTCCCGTAAGTTGGGCCTGTAACCCAATCCCATCATTTACCCAGATACCCCACCACTTACCCAAAGTCAGCTGATTGGTGCTGCAACCTAATTCCTTTGGGTGGGTGGGTTGGTGGGGGTCTACTCAGTATCACCTCTTCGAAGTTTGCCAGGAAAATGTTACCAGAAAGGGGTCCCAATCTAGACCCCAAGAAAGGATTTGGATCTCACCCAAGAAAGAACTTGGGGCAAGTCCATAAAGTAAAAGCAAGTTTATTAGGAAAGTAGAGGAAGAATGAATGGCTACTCCATAGGTAGAGCAGCAGCATGGGCTGCTGTACTGATGATACTTATTGCTACTTTTTGATTATATGCTAAACAAGGGGTGCGTTATTCATGAGTTTTCCAGGAAGGGGTGGGCAATTCCCAGAACTGAGAGTTCGTCTCCTTTTTAGATCATACCCTGTATGATCTAAAAAGGAGTAACTTCCTGATGTTGCCATGGCATTTATAAACCGTCATGGTGCTGGTGGGAGTGTCTCTTAGCATGCTAATGCATGCTAAGCAGTGAGGATGACCAGAGGTCACTTTCATTGCCATCTTGGTTTTGGTGAGTTTTGGCTGGCTTCTTTGCCACATCCTGTTTTATCAGCAAGGTCTTTATGACCCGTATCTTGTGTTGACCTCCTATCTTATCCCGTGACTTAGAATGTCTAACATCCTGGCAATGCAGCCCAGTAGGTGTTAGCCTTATCTCACCCAGCCCATATTCAAAATGGAGTTGCTCTGATTCAAACACCTCTGACAGTTTGAGTCATATAGATAGTTCAAGCTCGTACCAAGTGGCCATAGAAGATTTCCAAAGGCCAGGGCCACCTCCATTCAGAGTCCCTTATGTTGGTCACCAAATTTATTAACCCAAAATATCTGAGACAGGTCTCCATCAATTTAGAAAGTTTATTTTGCCAAAGTTAAGGATGCATGCCCATAACACAGCCTCAGGAGGTCCTGATGATATATCCTCAAGGTAGTCAGGGAACAGCTTGGTTTCATACATTTTAGGGAGACATAAGACATCAATCAATATATGTAAGATGTACATTGGTTCTGTCCAGAAAGGTGAGGAAAGGGGGAGGGGGTTTCCAGGTCATAAGTAGGTGAGAGACAAATGGTTGCATTGAGTTTCTGATTAGCCTTTCCAAAGGAGGCAATCAGATATGCATTTATTTCAGTGAGCAGAGGGATGACTGAATAGAATTGGAGGCAGGTTTGCCTTAAGCAATTTCCAGCTTGACTTTTTTCTTTAGTGTAGTGATTTGGGGGTCCCAAGAGTTATTTTCCTTTCACAGCAGCAACACTGTGGGTCTACCTGAGAGGTCAGGCAAAGCACCATGTGGGATTTAGGGTTTGCCTGATACAGACAGGGAAGAACATTCTAGATAGAGGAAACAGAGTATGCAAACAGAGTTGTGAAAAATCAGGCATGTTTGGCAAACTGCTAAATGTCTTTGTTACTGAATTAGTAAGTATGTGTGTGTGGGTGTGTTTGTGTAAGTGTGTGTTTGTGGGCCAGGTTGGAAAAGGCTTGTGTGTCATGCACTGAAGGTTTCATTTGGTCCCATAGCCAGTGAGATGGGCTTTTAAGCAGGAGAATGGCATGGTCAGCTCTGACATGTAGGAAGACAACTCTAGTGGCTGTAGGTTGGAAGGCTGGAGGCAGGGAGGACAGTTAGGAGCACTTACAGTAGTCCCAGAAATTGCAAAGGACATCAGTCTTAAGGTGGGCCCAGCTCAACAGTGACAGGGCTTATGGGCACTAGAAAAGAAGATACCAGCTGTAAATGGTTCAGTTGATTGACAGATGCAGAAGACTGAAAATTCCTCAGTGCTGGAAGTCATCCCTGGGGCTTCCACACGAGGCCTTTTCCAGCAGGACTCAAGCTGCATGTTCAGGAAGATCATTAGGAAGTAGTCAAAGAGATTTTTTTTCTTTTCTTTCAAAGAAACAGTAAAACATGTAAGAAATGCTCTTAAACCACTGGGTCTCTTGGCAAGTGTAACTTCTGGTCAGAGAGGTGCACCACGCAGGGGTATTAGGTGGAGAAAGGATATTTCTTTATTTCCCTTTAGCTGAAGAAATTTCTCTAATGCTTTTATACCAGAATTTTTTTTCTGCAATTAATCTGCCACCTCGTGGCCTAATGAGAAATTTCAATGTTCATAGCTTGGAGAGGGAGGATTGAAGAAGCAGTCTCCCTCTGCTTCTTCTATTCTTGAAAGAAGCACTCTTTCACTTAATAGAAACATCGACATACTACTGACTGCCAGTACAGGAGTGCTTTCCTGTAACTATATAATGCCTTTCTTACCTGCTATTCAAAGGGTGTTTTGTGATTTCCCAGAAACTCAAAAAATAATGAGGAAGTGCTTGACTCATTGACACTTCATATATGTGTATGCTTTTGACTCCACAAAATGAAAACTAGAATATGGTTCTTGTATTTTAATGGGAAAAGAAAATGTCCTAAAAGCTATATAGCTTTATAAGATTAATTTCAACTTCTAAAATATTGCTTAAAATAATAAAGTGAATTTGCAAACATAGATAAAACCTGGACACTGAGCAACACCCATTAAGCTAAAATGAAAAATGAACACAAGCAGATTGATGGGACTGCTTTTCGGTGGCTGAGTCATAAACCTATATGTAATAATTGATCTTCTTGAGAAACTGAGAGGGCTGCTTTTGTGAGAGATGGGTGATCTTTGAATCAGATCACTTCTTAGATTCTACACAGATCAAATAAGCCATCCTGAAATGTGTCCCTAAGTCAGGAGTGCAGTGCAGCAAGGAGGGTAAGAAGACCAGCACTGGGTGGGACTGTCACCTGCTGGGTCAGGCCTTCAACCTTTTAGTTGCTGGATAATAATAGGGAGGTGGGGAGGGGAGTCCCAGAGAAGGATGGGGGAGGGGCACTAGAAAGCCAGATGAGTGCAGATGCCTGTTGCTCTTAGTTCAATCTATTCTGGCCCTCAGAAAGACTGTCTAAAGAAGATGTCTTTTAATAGGTACATTCGCCTAGTACAATAGAGTATAAAATCATTAACAAGAGATGTTGTCAGAGTTTATTTTTGCTCTTTTGTGAAGCAGTGGTGTGCAAAGCAAATTAAAAGCATAAATACAACTTTAAAAGAATATTTAAACCATGTAGGTACTAATGGATTTCCCTAAGTTTCCATTTCCATATCTTTCTGTAATGATTTTCCTAAGTTTCCATTTCTGTAATTCTGACTATACAACCGTCATTAATTCTTTAAAAAAGTCAATCATTTTGTTTTCTAGATCCACACATATTGTTCGCACATAGTGTTAATTTAGTGTCCTCCTTTCTAATATTTATACTTAGAATTTATTATATATCTTAAGTAATTGACAGGTAAACTTCTGAATAGAAAACTATTTCTTATAGGATTTACTTGGTAACCGTTTGTTAGCAACAAGTCTCAATGACTCTTTCATATAAGAAAGAAATGCAATGTCTTTGAAACTTTGTATGCTTCTGACTTTTTAAAACTGATTTAAAATACTGGCTTCTCCCAGTCCATATTTTATTATTATTGTTATTGTTACCATTTATTTTATTGGCAATGTATCAAAGAAAGTGAGAGCCAGAAGAAAACTGAAAGGTAACTGAGTATACCTAGTTGCTATTTGAGTCAACTCATGTCCTGAAAACCTAGTTTGATATTGATCCACATTGATGGAGAGGTAAAGGAAACCAACTAATCTATGCAGGATCATGTGGAGAGTGTGTGTTACCCAAATCATATGGAAACAAAAGTGATCACTCTTGGATCCTTCCAGAGAGAGAAGCTGATGCAGCAGGCATGGCTGCAGGGTCAACCAAGATGGCAGACACTAGAGTCCAGAAGGCAGGGATGAAGGTAGGTGGGGCTGTCACAAGTAAACAGAGGGAAAGAACAGTGTACACCCAGGAGAGAGAACCAAGGATCACATGGTTTAGCCTTGGGAAGGACGCCAGATTAAGTACATGACCCAATCTCATTGGGAGATTCTTTCAGAGCCCACATCTCATTGGGAGGATGGGGGCTGTGGGAAAGGATTGTGCTGGTGAGGGAGGAAGTCGCACAACTTCTGTTTTCAGCCATGTAAATGAAGTTAAAATTGGGTAGTGACCTGAAAAGTGGTAGAACAGTAGTTCTCCACCTTAGCTGCATATGAGAATTACTTGGGGAGCTGTGAAAAATCCTAATGCACAGATTCCTCATCTGACTCTGAGAGTGGGACCCAGGCATCCTATCTTTTAGAGCTGTGTAGGTGATTTCAATGTATAGTGACAGTTGCAAATCACTAGTGTAGAAAACATACTTGTGAGATTTCTAGCCCTGAGCAGACAGAAAGGCTATATGACCTCAGAAGAGGAGATGAGACCTAGCTATTGGCCTGCCTTTCTCAGCTCCATAGGAAAAAAGTATTCTAACTTGGAGGCTCAGCTTTCAGTAGCACTTGAATAATTCTGACCAGGCCCAGGGCTATATTAGGAGCTCAGTTCTCATCAGCTGGTGGGGAAGCTGGAATTAATTTTGCTGCCCTCAACAGACAATTCTACCTCTGGGCAGCCCCATTCTCAGAGAGCTGTAACCTTTCCTTCTGCCTCCTGACTTTCAGATTTTGGGTTTCATTCCTCTACCTGCTCAACTAGAACTATGCTAAGCATTTCAGCCAACTGTGCTGGGCCTCCCCTCCTCCCTAGAGCTGGACTGTGACCCCTTAATCATGGCTGCTGGCTAAGGGCTGGCCTGCACCCTGGTGGATCTCACCATCTTGAACACCTATGGTATCAATTCTAGCATGGAAAGAGTTGAGATCATAGACCTCATAGGGGACAATGGGACTTGAACTGCTGGCCCTCTCTCACTGGTGCCAGTCTTATGACTGGGTTACTTTCTGGAGACTGAACATCCCAGTTGTTGGCCACCTCTTCTTTCCCATTGTCCACTGTTGCCTCAACACTGAAGACAAATGGTCAGAGCTCAAGCAGCCAGATCAAAATTGTGCCACCCCACTGGTAGGAGGATAACATCTGCTCACTCCTCAGGGAATTCAGATGTTTTGGAGATTGAGAAGTCTGTTGAGAATCTACTTAACACATAGTATTCCTCCATGAACCCATCACCTGGAATCATCAAGAAGGCTTCTGAAGGAAAGAAAGGGATGGGGTAACAAGACGTGGGTTATGAAGGTATTTGGAAGAATTGGAAAGGAGAGGGGGGCTCAGCTTAGAGAACTGTTTACAGCAACATTGGCAAAAGCATGGCAGTCGAGGCTCTGCTGCATCTTCCCATACCCACAGCACATGTCACCCATCATCTTCAACATCCTCACCTGCTGCACTTGGCCTGGGCCTTAAACCTCTCCATCTAGCTTTCCAGGTTTCGCTGCCAATGAATCAGAAAACCATCAGCCATCCTGGGTCTAAATGAAGAAGCACATTCCTTCCTCAGGGCCACCAACACAGTATGGGCGTTCATGGTTGAGAGGAGGTCAGAACAGGAAACCAGAGAAGAAGCCTGTGCTACGGAGAAGTAAACTCATTTCTTAAGGTCTTGTAGTAGAATTTAATACTTTCTTTCTTTAATTATGCCCAATTCACACAATTCTTTTTTGCTCTCTAATTCCTCATTTTCCCCAGTGCCATTTCCCTTAAGTGTGGTATCTCTCATCATCCTCCTAACCCCTCTTTCTTTTCTTTTAATTGACTAGTGTGCTATTGAAGTGAAAATAAAAATGGTTGCCTGGAAGCCCCTCCTGACCCCAGGCAACCCGCCAAGTTGAGACCAAGGACAGATAAGGCAACCGGGGAGTCATGTGACTCAGGAGTGCCTCACCATGCTGAGTAGCCATTTGTCCCCATTTGAATTTAATTTGTGATCGTTTTCCAGCCCCTGCAAATACTTTAGATTCTGCAGGCACCAAATGTTCCCTGGCATGTCAAACAAAAACACAAGAATAGAATAGAAGGTTGACATTTCACCCAACCCTATGGAACAGAAAAGAAAAATATTAGAAGCTGAAAGATTGCTTTCAGTGCATGCAGTTCTGGGAAGGTTAAATCAGATTAAATGTTCTTACCATCCCTTTAAAATCTACCCAAGTACAGCATGGTTTCTATTCCTGATTAAAGCTCGTCCCATATCTCCAGCTGTTGGCAAAACACTTGGAAGCACTTGGATATTCTATTGTTACCTATGCATGTTATCACTCTTCTCCTAGTCACCCCAAATTGAAACCTCAGAGCCATCATTGACATTCTTTTCTCCTTATTCTGTGGCATCTAACTGCCTCAATGTCCAACAGATTCTCCTCTCAAAATGTCTGTAGATCAACTATCCTTATTGCTTCATCCTTAGATTACTGCATCCACTTGATCTGACAGCCTCCAGCTTCAACTCCCTCCATTGCTAGACCAATAGTCCTAAAACTCAAATTTCCCCTTTCTAATACCCCTTTCAATAATCTCCCATGGATTCCCAAGCCAACATACAAAGCCTAAAACTCCTTAGGCTGTTATGCAAACCCTCAATAATAGACGACCATATTTCCTATCTTCATTATTTCTAATGAGAAAAGGAAGGAACTCTTATCTGAGGAATTCAAATCCTTTTAAATGATTGGGCCCAGAGAGGCATTCAAATGAGACAGCATTTGTGTCCTGCTCCTGTCCCTGTGCCCTTTGAACTCTGTATTCACCTCTTGAAATTGCTTGCTATTGCCACAAGTGGCTCTAAATTAACCTCATAATGCTGCCCCACTGTAACTCACACACTATACCTTAACAGCGTGAAGCTAATCAATTGCTTATGTTATTTTAATACAAATTCTTGGTAAACGACTCAAGAACTGCTTCTTCTTTCCCTTCAACGATCCACATGTAACTGCTGCTAATCAGAGATTATGTTGAAGGCAACTTGAATCTGTGCTTTCAGGTTGCAATCCTTGAGCCTGGCCCAAATAAACTCTCTATTTATATTAATTTTGCCTCAGCTTCTTCCTTTTAGGTTACCACTGACTATTTCCTAACAGTACACATGTGCTCCAAAAATCATGTTTTCACCCAAAGTGAGTCCCTTGTTAGGTACTTAAGTGGCCTTTTGGTTTGTTTTCCTTTTAGCCTCTAGCAGAGGGTCCAGGGAGACCCCTAAAGTTCTGGGTGTTTCTAGGAACACTTCCCAATCCTCACCTCACCACTACCATTGTTATTCATGGTTTCAAAAGGAAACAGACCAATAGAAATATATATATATATGGAGAGATAACTAGATATGTAGACAAAAGGGGATTTATTATGGGAATTGGCTGCTGTAATTACAGAGGCTGAGAAATCCCATGATGTGTCTGCAAGCTGGAGAACTAGGGAAGCTGGTGGCGTAGCGCAGTCCAAGTCTGAAGGCCTGAGACCCAAACGGTCACTGGTGCAAATCCTGAAGTCTGAAGGCTGGAGAACCTGGAGTTCTGATATTCAAGGGCATGAGAAGAGTGTCTCTGCTCCAGAAGAGAGTCAATTCACTTCTCCTTTGCCTTTTTTGTTCTATCCAGGCCCTCAGTCAATTGGATGGTGCCTGCCCACATTGGGTGAGGGTGGATCTTCTTCACTCAGTCCATTGATTAAGATCCCAATCTCTTCCAGAAATACCTTCACAGACACACCCAGAAATATGCTTTATTAGCATATTAGTCTGTTCTCATGCTGCTGGTAAAGATATTATCTGAGATGGGTAATTTATAAAGAAAAGAGATTTAACTGACTCACAGTTCCATATGGCTGGGAGGCCTCACAATCATGGCGAAAGGCAAGGAGGAGCAAAGCCATCTTACATGGAGGCAGGCAATGAGAGAGCTTGTGCAAGGGAGCTCCCATTTATAAAACCCTCAGATCTCGTGAGACTTATTCACTACCACGAGAACAGCATGGGGAAGATCGCCCCCATGATTCAATTACCTCCCACTGGATCCCTCTCATGACACATGGGAATTATGGGAACTAAAATTCAGTATGAGGTTGGGGTGGGGACACAGCAAAACCATATCAATTAGCTATCTGGGTATCCCTTAATCCTGTTAAGCTGGTACCTAAAACTAACCATCACAACCATCAGGCTATTTTTATCCTTTCTTTTAGCAGTGTTTGTGGCTTTTCCTTCAAAAATCCCAGGTTTCCTTGTTTATCCTTCATGTTAGTCTGTTTTCACACTGCTGATAAAGACATACCCCAGACTGGGCAATTTATAAAACAAACAGGTTTAATAGGGACTTACAGTTCCACATGGCTGAGGAAACTTCGCAGTCATGTCATATGGATGGCAGCAGGCAAAGAGAGAGCTAGCTTGTACAGGGGAACTACTTATTTTAAAATCATCAGATCTCGTGAGACTTATTCTTCACTATCATAAGGATAGCATGGGAAAGACTTGCCTTCATGATTCAGTTACCTTCCACCAGGTCCTTCCCACAACACATGGGAATTCAAGATGAGATTTGGGTGGGAACTCAGGCAAATCATATCATCCTTCATCTCCCAGATTCTAATATCCATAGGACCCTTTTGGAACTCCTTATTCATCAGCAGCGAAATTTCTTTATGCCTGGCTTCTCTTCTGAACATTTCCTTTCTCTTCTTTCTCTCCCTGAAAGTTGACTCTCCCCTGAGGATACAGCTGCCCTTGCAGCTTTCTCAAATTGTGGCTTCTTTCTCGTCCACATTCCTCTGGTCAACTGGTTAGTGTCCACCTTGTTCTTTACTGCTTCTAGAGCATTCCCTCTCCTTCTTCTTTAAAAGTATCCACATGTGATATTATGTCATTATATTGTGCTACCTGCTCCTGTTCCTTGTGACAGTCACCTACCAACCCACTGGTTACATTCCATCATTCCTTGAAAATTTTATCTCCTGACTGATTGTCTCATTCCCCATTTTTTTCCTGTTATGATTCTTGATTATGTCAATATAATTAATCCTCCCAATATAGTGACTCCTCAGTTCCTTGACCTCATCTGCTCCAAAGGTCACACTATCGTTCTCATTTTTAGCAATAACTTTTTTTTTTTGAGACGGAGTCTTACTGAGACAGAGTCATACCCTGTTGGCCAGGCTGGAGTGCAGTGGTACAATCTCGGCTCACTGCAACCTCTACCTTCCGGGTTCAAGCAATTCTTCTGCCTCAGCCTCCCCAGTAGCTGGGATTACAGGTGCACACCACCATGCCCAGCTAATTTTTGTATTTTTAGGAAAGACAGGTTTTTGCCATGTTGGCAGGCTGATCTTGAACTCCTGACCTTAGGTGATCCGCCTGTCTTGGCCTCCCAAAATACTGGACAATAACTTTAATCTGTGATATTCTCCACTTCCAATTATCACTATGTATTTTGCTCTTTTACTTTCTGTAGCACCCGGACACCAAGAATCCTCTAAAACACCAAAATCTACAATTTATTGTTTTCATCACTTTTTACTGACCCTTGTGCCTTACTTTTTAAAATGTCCAGTTTTTTTAGGTATAATTGACAAATAAAATTGTATGATTTTAAGATGTCCAATGTGACAATTGTTATGCATATATTTTGTGAAATGATTATCGCAAAATCCAGTTAGTTAACACAACTATCACTTCACCTCATTACTGTTTTGTTTTGTTTTGTTTTTGCTATGAGAACATTTAAGCAAATTGCAAGTATAAATTCAGGATTGTTAATTGTAATCATGCTGTACACTAGATCTCCCAAACTTACTCATTTTATAACTGAAAGTTTGTGCCCTTTAACCAATATCTCCCTATAGTAAGAGAAGACAAAATAAAATATATGGGTACACATGCATATAGGTGGCTACCTATGGTGGTGGCATTGTAGAAGTTTTCTTCTTAGTGTTTATATTTTTTCAGTGAAATAAGATGCAAAGTCTATGGGTTAGGTTAGAGATAGAACAAGGTTCCTCCACATTGTTGCCAGTGCCCTGCGCCTCTCTTCTCCTCATTTCCCTCCTTACTCAGATTAATTCTACGGCCAATCATGACATTTCTGCCCTTGCTTACAACCTCAGCTCTCTTGCCCCTCTGTCATTTTGTTGTGCTGCTTTCTGTTAAAGTATAATTTGAATAAAGTTAAACCTGACTCTGATGCAAATGTTAATAAGCATAGATTAAACATTTTATTCAACACATTAATTAATGAGGCAATGAGTAAGAAGTTATAACTGGTTCAAAGAACATTTAAATCATTAGGTATATACAGGCAGTGCTAGGATAAAAATTGCTAGATTAGATACAAAACTGGTTAACATCCAATATGGCCATAAACCATGTGTTCCACTAGGCAAAAATTATTTGCATCTCTACTGGACAAAAAAAAGTACAACTGAATATGCAATTTCACATATTACCTGGGGCCTTTAACAGTGAGTTCAAGTAAGTGCATTGCACAGGATAACCCATGGATGGCTTCATCCCCATGTGACGAAGAAGGATATGGGACTCATATTTTTGCCTTGTTTAAATACCAGCCTTAAAATCGCAAGCCTGGCTAAATTCAAGTTCTAAACTATGCTACACTTGTACTGCACAAGTAAACATGCCTGGAGAAAAACCAACGTTCTCACTTCAAATTCATGATCACTAGTTGTTGGTTTGTTTTTTCTATACCTCAGTGGATGCAAAATGATCACTAGTTTTAAGAAGACCCCTATTGACCATGATGTATTCATCGATTGCACTTGCCCTCCCACTCTGCTAGATGATTATGTCGCACTTTTTCTACCCTCAAACCTCCTACACTTCTTTTCCTATCTCTACTGTAAGCCAAATATTTTGCATCTTATTTCATTGAAAGAATATAAGCAAGAAGAAAAATTCTACAAACTGCCACCACTGCATGTACCCACCTATCTGCATCTGTACTCATATATTTCACTTTCTCTTCTATTACTATGGATGAACTGTCCTCCCAGAAAAGATCAGGGACTCAACTTTAGGCTTCTGGCCATGATGGGGTAACAGGACTGGACTTAACCTTTTACCTTAAACAACTAGAAAATGTGACAAAATACATTTAAAAAGGTTTCAGGCAGGCATTTGATAACAAGAAGCACAATTTATTGAGCATTTTGGATCTGTGAGTTTATCATTTTTATCACATTTGGAAATTTTTTGACTATTCTTCAAATATTTTTTCTGTCTCTCCTAACTCTCCTCTCTGAGATTCCAATTATATACATATTAGACTGCTTGATACTGTTACATAGGTCGCTGATTCTCTGCTTAGTTTTTTCCAATTTATTTTCTTGCTGGGTTGAGGAAACATACATTGAAATTTGGAGATGCAAAGAGAAAGAGCTCTGGTAATCTGTAGAGAAGTCCCTTAAGTCTTGGACTCAGCACTAATTTTTACATTTGTGTGTGAAAGCCAGCCGAAGACTGGGAAAGAAAACACAGGAAAAGAGGAGGTGGGACAATCCCTAGGACTCATACAGAGTTGAGAAAAATTTGTGTTGGCACCAGCCAGAGAAGAAAGGTCTCCTAATATGGGAGACATTTGGTAATGTCCTCAGAATTGTATTGCCTTAGTAGAGGACTAAGTTAGCCCTAAATTAAAGCTTTGAAAGGATCAAACTAATTCCAAGTCACTCAACATGTCTCAGAACAAATTCCAAAGATATTAAAAGCAATACATTAAACCTGACACCCAATAATGTAAAATTCACAATGTCAAGTACCTAATAAAAAAATAGTGGGAATACGAAGGAGCTGGAAAATGTGACCTATAACTGGGAAAAAAGATACAATAGAAACAACTCAGAAATGACATAGATAATAGAATTAGAAAACAATGAAATAAAAACAGCTATACTGCATATCCTCAAAAACAAAAGAAGAGCATGAACATGATGAGGACAAAAAAGAGAGATTAAAAAGTCCCACATTAACTTTGTAGAAATAAAAATAATACAATATCTGAAATGAAAATACACTGGATGGCATTAATGGCAGATGAAATGCTGCAGAAAAAAATAAGTGGACTTGAAGACATGGCATTAGAAACTACCCACATTGAATATACAGAGAAAATAAATTGGAAAAAAATAAGCAGAGAATCAGTGACCTATGTAACAGTATTAAGCAGTCTAATATGTATATAATTGGAATCTCAGAGAAGAGGGTTAGGAGAGACAGAAAAAATATTTGAAGAATAGTCAAAAAATTTCCAAATGTGATAAAAATGATAAACTCACAGATCCAAAATGCTCAATAAATCCCAAACATGAAGAAAAACCACACAAGGCATATCATAATCAAATTGCTGAAATTTAATGAAAAAGATAAAAAAAAATTTAAGTCAGCCAAAGGAAAAAAGATGCATTATATATAAAGGAATAAAAATAAGAATTACAGCAAACTTGCCTCAGACTTGCAAACCAGATGATATCAGTAAGATACTGAAAGAAAAAGGCTCTCAATCTAGAATTCTACACTGGTCAAAAATATCTTTCAAAAATTAGGCAAAAACTAAGAGAAATTAAAGCACATTTCCAAATAAAAATATGCACACAAAGATTCACAGAAGTTTTATTTGTAATAGCCGAAACCTGGAAATGACCCATATGTCCATTAATAGATGAATAAACATACAAACTATGTCATATGATGTATTGATACATGCAAAATGAATGAAACTCAAAGTAATTACTTGAAGTGAAAGAAGCCAGACAGCTGGGCATGGTGGCTCAAGTCTGTCATCCTAACATTTCAGAAGGCCAAGATGAGTGGATCACTTGAGCTCAGGAGTTCAAGACCGGCTTGGGCAACATGGTGAAACCCCATCTCTACAAAAAGTACAAAAATTAGCCAGGTGTGGTGGCTTGTGCCTGTAATCCCAGGTACTTACGGGGCTGAGGCAGGAGCGCCCCTTAAGGCTAGGAGGTGGAGGTTGCAATGAGCCAAGATGGTGCCACTGCACAGCCTGGGTAAAAGAGCAAGACCCGGTCTCAAAAAAAAAAAAAAAAAAAAAGCCAGACAAAAATGAGTGCATACTATATGATTCTATCTACATAAAATTCTAGGAAGTGCAAGCTAATCTGTGCCCATAGATTAGTAGATCAGTTCTCGCCCAAGGAAGCAGTAACATGGAGAAGTAGAAAGAGGGATTACAAAGAGAAATGAAGAAACTTTGGGGGGTTATGGATATGTTCATAATTTTGATTGTGGTAATGGTTTCATAGGTGTACACAATCAAGCTTTGTCAAATTATACACTTAAAATTTGTGCAGCTTATTGTATATTGATTATACCTCAATAAAGTCATTTGAAAAATTAAAGCAAAACAAAAAGTTTTCAGACAAGCAAAAAGTGAGACAATTTATTGCCAGCAGACCTATGCTATAAGGAATATCCAAGAAAATTCTCCAGGTAGAAGAAAAATGACACCAGATGGAAATTTGAAACTATACAAAGGAATAGAAAACAAAAAAAAAGATAAGTATATAAACAAATACGAGGGTTTTTTCTAAGTTAAAAAAGTCTTAAAAATGATTGTCTAAAGTAAAAACAATAACAATATAGTAAAAAGTTCATTCATATGTGGAAGTGAAATGTATGATAACAGTTGCATAATGGATGGGAGAGAAAATAAAATATACTTTTCTAATAGTCATACATGAAATAATACAATATTTGAAAGTAAACTTTGATAAGATAATGATATATATTTGAAAGCTTAAAGAAATGATGCAAAACAAACTAATGAAATATAGTTAATAAGCCTACAAATGGAATATTTTCAGAAAAACATGCAATCCAAAAAAAAGGGAAAGGGAGAAACCAAGAACAGATAATTGGAAAAAATAGCAAAATGGTAGATTTAAATTCAACTAGATTGAAAGTCACATTAAATGTAAATTGTCTATACATTCTAATGAAAAGGCAGAGATCTGTCAGACTGAACAAAAACACAAGATCTAACTTTATACTGTCTACAAGAACACTACTTTAAATATAAAGACCTTTAGAGGTTAAATGTAAAAAGGAAAGAAAATGATATGCCACCATAATATTAATTAAAAAAAAAAAAAACTGGAGTGAGTGGTTATACTATCCGCATAAAGTAGACTTCAGAACAAGGAAAGTTGTTAGAAACAAAGAGACTATTTCATAATGATAAAAAGGTGAATTAATCAAGAGGATGTAATGATCCTTGTAAAATCAACCTCATACCTATCAACTAGATCCCATTCCCATTAACTTATTGAAGGACAACACTTGAGCAAATATTCTGTCTCCTGTAGCACAATTTTTTTCCTGTTTACTAGAACTTTTGCATTAGCATATTAAGAAGCTATCATTTATTTAAAACCAAATTAACTCTCTTGTGACCACAGATCCTTCAGCTAATATTCAACTCTTTTTTCTTTAGATAAAATTTCTAGAAAGTGTTATTAAACTTGCTTTTTCCAAATCCTTTCCTCCCATTGTCTCTTAAATCCATTGTCATAAGACCTTTGCCTAACAACTATACTAAAACTGCTTTTGTCAAGCTCACCAATAACCTTTAGCTAATTAAATCCAATAGTCAAGTCTTAGGCCTTACTTCCTTGATCTAACAATAGGATTTGACACAAGTCATCACTCCCTACTTCTTCATAAGCTTCTTGTTTTTTTGGCTTCCAAGACTCCATACTCTCGTTGTTTTTTTTTCCTGTTTCTTTCTTTTCTTTCCTGATTTATTCCTGACCTCTTACTATTACAGTGCTCTAGGTATCAGACTTTGGCCCTTTTTTCCCCTCTATCTACACTCACTTCCTTGATGATCTCATTTGGTCTCACAGCTTTAAATATCAAACATATGCTTGCTAATGACTTTCAAAGTTATATCTCTAGCCTAAACCTCTCATCTGTGGCAGAGACTTATATGCCTACTAACCTATTCCAATACCTCTAACTATATGTTTAATGGGGATCTCAAATTTAACGTGTCAAAAACTGCACTTGTTATTCCTCCCCGCAAAATATCTACCACACCCCAAGACTTCCCCATGTTAGTAACGGCACTTCCACTTTTTGTAATGATTTGCCAAAAACTGTGGTGTCCTCCTTTAAGCCTCTGTTTCTCTTATGTACTACAGCCTAGTTCCTATGCTATAAGAAAATTCTATCAGTTACGTTTCCAAAATACATCCAGAAGCCAACCATATCTTACCTTCTCCACCACTGCCACCTAGTCCAAGCCACAATTATCTTTCACTTAGATTACCACAAGAGCTTCCAATTTGTCTCACTGAGTCCACCTATGACCCTCTTCCATTTTTGAACACCAGCAGACAAAATAACTTTTTCAAAATCTAAGTTATCCCATTCCCCTTCCTTCTCAAAACTCACGACCAGCTACCATATCACTTAGAATAAAAGCCATTAAATCACTTTCACTTAAAAATCTTTATCTTGGGCTCTGCTGCTATGAAATCCAACCTAAGACAAGCCAGAGGTTATCTGTAAGGTACTGACAGAATAAAGTTGTTAGTTTAAAATTCTACACTGAAATAAGGAGATATTGAGAAGAGTCATACGGACGGACCTATGAGAATCTTTGTATTAGATATTAATGCCCACCAGAGAGCATCTATTGCAGAAGTAGAATTAAACAGCCAAGTGGATGGGATGATTCATTCAGTAGATGTTAGCCCGCCTTGGTCCTTGGCAATCTCTGTGCTTGCTAATTAATGGAGTAGCTATGGTGGCAGAGTTGGTGTCTATTAATATATGTGCACCCAAGTGCACTGGCTTCAGCTCACTGAGACTGGTGCAGCCACTACTTATTTCTCAGTATTGACCGGACAGTGGCAGGGTCCAATGCTGAGCTCCCAATATGGCACCACCCCTTGACCCCTTGAGAAGTTCAACCAGCCACCTAGTGACCTAGTGGCAAGTTTTTTTTTTTTTCTTTTTTTTTTTTTTTTTTACATCTAACTCCTTTAATCTGAAAAAGGTAACAACACTTCCTAACTGGGATTCACATGTCAATCAATCCCTGGCATACATTTGCCTTTCTCTTCTCCAGTGCTTCAACCAGAACTGCTAGCTAGTGGCTCATAGTTCCTAAACTGCTGGCAAGGGAACCCACATAATATCATCTGATACCAAGCATCTTTTTCAGCAAAGGAGATGATGCAGGGAGCACTTTTCCTGTCACATTCTGCATTATCCAGAAGCGGTGAGCCAGCCTAATAAAGAAGTGAAGTAGTTTCCTGAAGGCACATTAAAATACTGGCTTGGAAATGCCACTATCTAGGGCACTATCTTTCAGGATGTTGGGTATGTCTTAAACCATAGCCATAACATGGTACCATATCCCCAGAAGGTAGAATACATGGATTTGAGACCAAGGCATGGAAGTAGGAGTAGCCACATTTATCATCACTCCCAGTGACCCATTTGGGAAACTGGTACTTCCTATTCCACAATGTTAGCCTCTGTAGGTCTGAAGACCCTGGTTTCCAGAGGCAGATGCTTCTACTTCAAAAGGCACTATCTCACTAAATTTAGTTATGGCAGCTACCTGGTCACTTTAGGTTTCTCATGCCAGTATGTCAGCACTCATAAATAGCAGTTATCATACGGAAAAGTATAATTGACGCTGATCATTACAGCACAGTGGGGCTCTGGATACATATGAGAGAAGGAAAAAATATGTTTGATGCTCGGACAATCCATGGAATCATTTCTTGGTACTCCCATGCTTAGTTCTAATTGTAAATGAACTATCTGGGCATGGTGGCCTGTGCCTGTAGCCTCAGCTACTCAGGAGGCTGGGGCAGGAGGATCACTTGAGCTCCACCCAGTTCCAGCTTCCCAGCCACCTTGTTTAACTACTTAAGCCTCAGCAATGGCGGGCGTCCCCTCCCCCAGCCTCGCTGCACCTTGCCTCGAGATTGCAGACTGCTGTGCTAGCAATGAGGGAGGCTCCGTGGGCGTGGGACCCTCCCAGCCAGGTGTGGGATATAATCTCCTGGTGTGTCCCTTTACTAAGATCCTTGGTAGAGCGCAGTATTGGGGTGAGAGTTACCCGATTTTTCAGGTGGTGTGTGTCTCAGTTCCCCTGGCTAGGAAAAGGGATTCCCTTCCCCCTTGCGCTTCCCAGGTGAGGTGATGCCTCGCCCTGCTTCAGCTCTCGCTGGTCGGGCTGCAGCAGCTGACCAGCACCGACTGTCCCGCACTCCCCAGTGAGATGAACCCAGTACCTCAGTTGAAAATGCAGAAATCACCTGTCTTCTGTGTGGCTGGCGCTGGGAGTTGGAGACTGGAGCTATTCCTATTCGGCCACCTTGCTCCGCCCCAGCCACATTTTCTTAATCCAGTCTGTCACCGATAGACATTTGGGTTGATTCCAAGTCTCTGCTATTGTGAATAGTGCCGCAATAAACATACGTATACATGTGTCTTTATAGCAGCATGATTTATAATCCTTTGGGTATATACCCAGTAATGGGATGGCTGGGTTCTATGGTATTTCTAGTTCTAGATCCTTGAGGAATCGCCATACTGTTTTCCACAATGGTTGAACCAGTTTACAATCCAACCAACAGTGTAAAAGTGTTCCTATTTCTCCACATCTTCTCCAGCACCTGTTGTTTCCTGACTTTTTAATGGTTGCCATTCTAACTGGTGTGAGATGGTATCTCATTGTGGTTTTGATTTGCATTTCTCTGATGGCCAGTGATGATGAGCATTTTTTCATGTGCCTGTTGACTGTATGCATGTCTTCTTTTGAGAAATGTCTGTTCATATCCTTTGGCCACTTTTTGATGGGGTTGTTTGCTTTTTTCTTGTAAATTTGTTTGAGTTCTTTGTAGGTTCTGGATATTAGCCCTTTGTCAGATGAGTAGATTGCAAAAATTTTCTCCCATTCCGTAGGTTGCCTGTTCACTCTGATGGTAGTTTTTTTTTGCTGTGCAGAAGCTCTTTAGTTTAATTAGATCCCATTTGTCAATTTTGGCTTTTGTTGCCATTGCTTTTGGTGTTTTAGACATGAAGTCCTTGCCCATGCCTATGTCCTGAATGGTATTCCCTAGGTTTTCTTCTAGGGTTTTTATGGTATTAGGTCTAACATTTAAGTCTCTAATCATCTTGAATTAATTTTCGTATAAGGAGTAAGGAAAGGATCCAGTTTCAGCTTTCTACTTATGGCTAGCCAATTTTCCCAGCACCATTTATTAAATAGGGAATCCTTTCCCCATTTTTTGTTTTTGTCAGGTTTGTCAAAGATCAGATGGCTGTAGATGTGTGGTATTACTTCTGAGGACTCTGTTCTGTTCCATTGGTCTATATCTCTGTTTTTGTACCAGTACCATGCTGTTTTGGTTACTGTACCCTTGTAGTATAGTTCGAAGTCAGGTATTGTGATGCCTCCAGCTTTGTTCTTTTGACTTAGGATTGTCTTGGCAATGCGGGCTCTTTTTTGGTTCCATATGACCTTTAAAGCAGTTTTTTCCAATTCTGTGAAGAAAGTCATTGGTAGCTTGATGGGGATGGCAATGAATCTATAAATTACCTTGGGCAGTATGGCCATTTTCACGATATTGATTCTTCCTATCCATGAGCATGGTGTGATCTTCCATTTGTTTGTGTCCTCTTTCATTTCATTGAGCAGTGGTTTGTAGTTCTCCTTGAAGAGGTCCTTTATATCCCTTGTAAGTTGGATTCCTAGGTATTTGATTCTCTTTGAAGCAATTGTGAATGGAAGTTCATTCATGATTTGGTTCTCTGTTTGTCTGTTACTGGTGTATAAGAATGCTTGTGATTTTTGCACATTAATTTTGTATCCTGAGACTTTGCTGAAGTTACTTATCAGCTTAAGGAGATTTTCGGCTGAGATGATGGGGTTTTTAAATATACAATCATGTCATCTGTAAACAGGGACAATTTGACTTCTTCTTTTCCTAACTGAATACTCTTTATTTCTTTCTCTTGCCTGATTGCCCTAGCCAGAACTTCCAACACTATGTTGAATAAGAGTGGTGAGAGAGGGCATCCCTGTCTTGTGCCAGTTTTCAAAGGGAATGCTTCCAGTTTTTGCCCATTCAGTATGATGTTGGCTATAGGTTTACCATAAATAGCTCTTATTATTTTGAGATACGTTGCATCAATACCGAATTTATTGAGAGTTTTTAGCATGAAGGGCTGTTGAATTTTGTCGAAGGCCTTTTCTGCATCTATTGAGATAATCATGTGGTTTTTGTCTTTGGTTCTGTTTATATGCTGGATTAGGTTTATTGATTTGTGTATGTTGAACCAGCCTTGCATCCCAGCGATGAAGCCCACCTGATCATGGTGGATAAGCTTTTTGATGTGCTGCTGGATTCGGTTTGCCAGTATTTTACTGAGGATTTTTGCATCGATGTTCAACAGGGATATTGTTCTAAAATTCTCTTTTTTTGTTGTGTCTCTGCCAGGCTTTGGTATCAGGATGATGTTGGCCTCACAAAATGAGTTAGGGAGGATTCCCTCTTTTCTATTGATTGGAATAGTTTCAGAAGGAATGGTACCAGCTCCTCTACCTCTGGTAGAATTCGGCTGTGAATCCTTCTGGTCCTGGACTTTTTTTGGTTGGTAGGCTATTAATTATTGCCTCAATTTCAGAGCCTGCTATTGGTCTATTCAGGGATTCAACTTCTTCCTGGTTTAGTCTTGGGAGAGTGTAAGTGTCCAGGAAATTATCCATTGCTTCTAGATTTTCTAGTTTATTTGCATAGAGGTGTTTATAGTATTCTCTGATGGTAGTTTGTATTTCTGTGGGGTCGGTGGTGACATCCCCTTTATCATTTTTTATTGCGTCTATTTGATTCTTCTCTCTTTTCTTCTTAATTAGTCTTGCTAGCGGTCTATCAATTTTGTTGATCCTTTCAAAAATGCAGCTCTGGGATTCATTGATTTTTTGGAGGGTTTTTTGTGTCTCTATCTCCTTCAGTTCTGCTCTGATCTTAGTTATTTCTTGCCTTCTGCTAGCTTTCGAATGTGTTTGCTCTTGCTTCTCTAGTTCTTTTAATTGTGATGTTAGTGTGTCAATTTTAGATCTTTCTTGCTTTCTCTTGTGGGCATTTAGTGCCATAAATTTCCCTCTACATACTGCTTTAAATGTGTCCCAGAAATTCTGGTATGTTGTATCTTTGTTCTCATTGGTTTCAAAGAACATCTTTATTTCTGCCTTCATTTTGTTATGTACCCAGTAGCCATTCAGGAGCAGGTTGTTCAGTTTCCATGTAGTTGAGTGGTTTTGATTGCGTTTCTTAGTCCTGAGTTCTAGTTTGATTGCACTGTGGTCTGAGAGACTGTTTGTTATAATTTCTGTTCTTGTACATTTGCTGAGGAGTGCTTTACTTCCAGTTATGTGGTAAATTTTGGAATAAGTGCAATGTGGTGCTGAGAAGAATGTATATTCTGTTGATTTGGGGTGGAGAGTTCTGTAGATGTCTATTAGGTCCACTTGGTGGAGAGATGAGTTCAATTCCTGGATATCCTTGTTAACTTTCTGTCTCGTTGATCTGTCTAATGTTGACAGTGGGGTGTTGAAGTCTCCCATTATTACTGTATGGGAGTCTAAGTCTCTTTGTAAGTCTCTAAGGACTTGCTTTATGAATCTGGGTGCTCCTGTATTGGGGGCATCTATATTTAGGATAGTTAGCTCTTCCTGTTGAATTGATCCCTTTACCATTATGTAATGGCCTTCTTTGTCTCTTTTGATCTTTGATGGTTTAAAGTCTGTTTTATCAGAGACTAGGATCGCAACTCCTGCTTTTTTTTTGTTCTCCATTTGCTTGGTAGATTTTCCTCCATCCCTTTATTTTGAGTCTATGTGTGTCTTTGCATGTGAGATGGGTCTCCTGAATACAGCAAACTGATGGTTCTTGACTCTTTATCCAATTTGCCGGTCTGTGTCTTTTAATTGGAGCATTTAGTCCATTTACATTTAAGGTTAATATTGTTATGTGTGAACTTGATCCTGCCATTATGATATTAACTGGTTATTTTGCTCGTTAGTTGATGCAGTTTCTTCCTAGCCTCGATGGTCTTTACATTTTGGCATGTTTTTGCAATGGCTGGTACCGGTTGTTCCTTTCCATGTTTAGTGCTTCCTTCAGGGTCTCTTGTAGGGCAGGCCTGGTGGTGACAAAATCTCTAAGCATTTGCTTATCTGTACAGGATTTTATTTCTCTTTCACTGATGAAACTTTGTTTGGCTGGATATGAAATTCTGGGTTTAAAATTCTTTTCTTTAAGAATGTTGAATATTGGCCCCCACTCTCTTCTGGCTTGGAGAGTTTCTGCCGAGAGATCTGCTGTTAGTCTGATGGGCTTCCCTTTGTGGGTAACCTGACCTTTCTCTCTGGCTGCCCTTAACATTTTTTCCTTCATTTCAACTTTGGTGAATCTGACAATTATGTGTCTTGGAGTTGCTCTTCTCGAGGAGTATCTTTGTGGCATTCTCTGTATTTCCTGAATTTGAATGTTGGCCTGCTTTACTAGGTTGGGGAAGTTCTCCTGGATGATATCCTGAAGAGTCTTTTCCAACTTGGTTCCATTTTCCCCCTCACTTTCAGGCACCCCAATCAGACGTAGATTTGGTCTTTTCACATAATCCCATATTTCTTAGAGGCTTTGTTCATTTGTTTTTCCTCTTTTTTCTCTAGACTTCTCTTCTTGCTCCACTCCATTCATTTGATCTTCAATCATTGATACTCTTTCTTCCAGTTGATCGAGTCAGTTACTGAAGCTTGTGCATTTGTCACGTATTTCTCGTGTCATGGTTTTTATCTCTGTCAGTTCATTTATGGCTTTCTCTGCATTGATTATTCTAGTTATCCATTCTTTCATTCTTTTTTAAATATTTTTAGTTTTTGTGCACTGGGTACGTAGTTCCTCCTTTAGCACTGAGAAGTTTGATCAATTGAAGTCTTCTACTCTCAACTCATCAAAGTCATTCTCCATCCAGCTTTGATCCGTTGCTGGCGATGAGTTGCGTTCCTTTGGAGGGGGAGATGCACTCTTATTTTTTGAATTTCCAGCTTTTCTGCCCTGCTTTTTTCCCATCTTTGTAGTTTTATCTGCCTTTGGTCTTTGATGCTGGTGACATACTGATGGAGTTTTGGTGTGGATGTCCTTTCTGTTTGTTAGTTTTCCTTCTAACAGTCAGGACCCTCAGCTGTAGGTCTGTTGGAGATTGCTTGCAGTCCACTCCAGACCCTGTTTGCCTGGGTATCAGCAGCAGAGGCTGCAGAAGATAGAATATTGCTGAACAGCAAGTGTTGCTGTCTGATTCTTGCTCTGAAAACTTCATCTCAGGGGTGTACCCTGCCGTGTGAGGTGTGAGGTGTTGGTCTGCACCTAGTGCGGGATGTCTCCCAGTTAGGCTACTCAGGGGTCAGGGACCCACTTGAGCAGGCAGTCTGTCTGTTCTCAGATCTCAACCTCCATGCTGGGAGATCCACTGCTCTCTTCAAAGCTGTCAGACAGGGTCATTAATATCCGCAGAGGTTTCTGCTGCTTTTTGTTTATCTATGCCCTGTTCCCAGAGGTGGAGTCTACAGAGGCAGGCAGGCCTCCTTGAGCTGTGGTGGGCTCCACCGAGTTCGAGCTTCCCCGGGCTTTGTTTGCCTACTTAAGCCTCAGCAATGGCAGGCGCCCCTCCCCCAGCCTCGCTGCCGCATTGCAGTTAGATCTCAGACTGCTGTGCTAGCAATGAGGGAGGCTCCGTGGGCATGGGACCCTCCTGGCCAGGTGTGGGATATAATCTCCTGGTGTGCTCTTTGCTAAGACCCTTGGTAAAGCACAGTATTAGGGTGGGAGTTACCCGATTTTCCAGGTGTTCTCTGTCTCAGTTTCCCTTGCCTAGGAAAAGGGATTCCCTTCCCCCTTGCACTTCCCAGGTGAGGCAATGCCTCACCCTGCTTCAGCTGTCGCTGGTCGGGCTGCACCAGCTGACCAGCACCGATTGTCCGGCACTCCCCAGTGAGACGAACCCAGTACCTCAGTTGAAAATGCAGAAATCACCCATCTTCTATGTCACTTGCGCTAGGAGCTGGAGGCTAGAGCTGTTCCTATTCGGCCATCTTGCTCCAGGTGATCCTGTTTGTTTTCTAACAAGTTTTCTACTTATACTGACAATGACACTGTCTGCTGATTTTTGCTCTCTGCTCCCAACCAAGTCAGTTCCTTCTGGCTGTCAAGCTACTGGTTTCCACAGTCAGCTCTTGCCTGGGAAAACTATCTTTCTCACCAACTGAGCTGAAGGGGATGAGAGTACCACCAGACAAAAAAGGTGGCAAACTCACACTGTTCTTCCCCAAAGTAAGTACAAGCAGTTTTCGTGAATAAATGCTTCTTTAAATGTTGTTTGCCTCTGGTTAATTTCCAGAGCCCTTAAGTAATTGTTGTTTTCACAATTTTGTCTAGTTTTATATTTGCTTTTTGCCAACAGAATTTTCTAATCTCTTCACTCCACCATACTTGGAAGTCCTGCCTCTAAATATATTTTAACTATAATTTTTCATTAAATCAATATTCAGCATACACTGTAAACATATAAATGATTTTATATCCTAGTTCAATAGTAAACTAGCATTATTTGTTCACTTTGGTTTTTCTTAACGTTAAAAAAGATTTTCTTCTTCCTCCCTTTTTAAAAAGTAGATACAGGGTCTTGCTTTAGTTGCCCAGGCTGGTCTCACACTCCTGGGCTCAAGCATTCTTCTCAACTGAGCCTCCTGAGCAGCTGGGACTATAGGCATGTGCCACCATTCCCAGCTTCATATTTTCATTTTAAATTAAATTTTCCCAGGCCATCATCTCAATATAGTTTTATTTTGGTCAAAACTTTCAGATAAACTATCCCTTTTTTATTCTCTCCTGCGGATATTTTTCTTAGAGTTCCTCATTTCTTTATTCCAATCTTGACTAATTTTTCTCTGGGTCTGCAGTATAGGTGCTATTTTTAGAATCTCCTTTGACTCTCTTCTGTGTTGGGTGCATTGTTTAGTGAATTAAATGTGATTGTTGTAGAGGTCATGGAAAACAGTGCCTAAAAACATGGGCTCTGGAGTTAGATTAAATTCAGAGTCCAGTTCTATATAATTATTTGTGCCACCTTGGAGACACTGCCTATCTATGCCTTAATTTTCCAGTCTGTAAAATGGTAAAAAGAACAGTACTTGCCTTATTTGGTTGTCCTGAAGATCAAATGAGCTAATATATAATAAATATTTACTACTCTCATCATGTTGAAATATGTTTGGTGGAACACATGGAATTTTTTTGAGAAATGTGTAAGAGTGTAATATTTGAGACTTTGTACAGGTAATAGTTCCACTAACACTTGATGGTCTGATCAGGTATAGAATTCTAGGTTGAAAATTACGTGTCCTCAGAATTTTAAAGGCATTGTGTTTTTATCTTGTAGTTCCAGTGCTGCTGTTGATAAGTCTGATGATATTCTGGTTGCCATTTTTTCAATAAGTGTTTTTTGTTCATTTGTTTGTTTTGTTTTGGAAGATTTTTGTATCTTTTATCCTTGGTGGGTGTTTTTGTTTGGTTGGTTTTTTTTGAGACAGGGTTTTGCAATTCTTTTGCCTCTGCCTCCCAAGTAGCTGGGACTACAGGGGTGTGCCACCACACTCGGCAAATTTTGTATTTTTAATAGAGGTGGGCTTTACCATGTTGGCCAGGCTGGTCTCAAACTCCTAACCTCAGGTGATCTGCCTGCCTCAGCCTTCCAAAGTGCTGAGATTACAGGTGTGAGCCACCACACCCAGCCTTTGGTGTTTTAAAATGCCATTCTAGTGAGCCTTCAACAATTTCTTCTTTTATTCATTGTGCTGGCTACTCTGTTAATCCATTACTCTAAGAATTTTTATTGTGTTATTTCTTTGATAATTTCCTCCTCTGTTCTCTCCTTCTGTTCAGACTTCCTGGAACTCATATTAATTAGAAATTATATCTTGGGGGTTGATCCTTGTCTTAGTCTGCTGGAGCTGCCATGGTAAAATGCCACAGGCTGAGTGGCTTAAACAATAGAATCTTATTTCTCGTAGTTCTGGAGGCTGAGAAGTCCAAGATCAAGGTGCTGGCAAGGCAGGTTTTATTCTGAGTTCTCTTCTCTTAGCCAGTAGGCAGCTGCCACCTCACTGTGTGCTCACGTGACCTTTTCTTTGTGTGTGTGTGTAGAGAGAGAGATCTTTGACATATGTTCTTCTTACAAGGATACAAGATCTACTGGATCAAGGCTCTATCTTATGACCTGATTTAACGTTTATTACTTCCTTGTAGGCACTATCTCCAAATACTGTCACATTGGGGATTAGAGCTTAAATATGAATTTTGGAGGGACATAATTCAGCCTGTAGCAATCTTCTAATCAGATTACCTTTTCACTTCTATTCTCCCTCTTGTTGAACTTTTCTCTTTATTCTAGATGAGTTCCATTTTTACTGAATCATTTTGACATTTCTTGCCATCATGTTTTTTATTTCTAAGAGCTCTTTTTCAATTTTTTTATTATTTTCCTTTATTTTACTTTGTTTTTTTCATTGATGCAATATATTTTATCTTTCTGAAAATATAAATGATAGATTTTTTGATCCTGCTACATGAATTATTTGTATATTTTTACTAAATGACTTTTTTTTTCTATTTGCTTTGTACTTGGCCTCTCAAATTGGAGGCTTTTTCAAATATTTGGTGATCTTTGGCTATCCCTTGTCATATAAAAATGACAAAATAATCATAGAGAGAACAGGGCTTGTTGACCAAGTAGCAAGAAGACATTTTTATTATGTGATCCTCAGATGTCAATATTGCTCTTTTCTCTGGGTCTGATTAGTGTTACACTAGTTAGTTTAGCTAGGATAGGCAAGGTTAGCTACAGGAAAAGAAAAAACAAAAAGAATAAAACAACTCAGTGGCTTAACACAATAAATATTTATCATTCTCACTATATATCCAATGATAATTGGTGATGGGCTCTGCTCCAGTCACAGAATTACTACAAACCATCTTATGATGTCACTATTTCACCAAGATATCTCATTTGTCATAGCAGAAAAAAAAAGCAAACATGGAAAATTGCACATTGGCTGTTGAATGTGTCCACCTGGAAGTAGTATACATGACTTGTGCTTTTATTTAATTGACTGAAGCAAATCCTAGGTCCACACCTAGCCTCAAAGTGCGAAAGTGCAGCCCTCCCAAGTGTCCAAAAGGAGAGGATAGCCAGAAATACTGGAGAGCAGTACCGAGGTTTACCACAATGACTGATTCATTCTCTTAAAAATAGTATGCTTGCACGCCTGTAATCCCAGCATTATGGGAGGCCAAGGCGGGTGGATTACGAGGTCAAGAGATTGAGACCATCCTGGCCAACATGGTGAAACCCCATCACTACTAAAAATACAAACATTAGGTGGGTGTGGTGGCATGCACCTGTAATCCCAGCTACTAGGGAGGCTGAGGCAGGAGAACCGCTTGAACCCAGGAGGCAGAGGTTGCAATGAGTAGAGATCGCACCACTGCACTCCAGCCTGGGCAACAAGAGCGAAACTCCATCTTAAAAAAGAAAAAACTATGCTTGCAGTCCTCATTCCTCCTTAGCAGATACTATTCAGATACTTAACATCCACTTGGTGAATTATTGATAAATTGCTCCTTTTACTATTTTTTTTTTCTGATGAAGTATGTTGACTAACTTAAGGAGAACTTAGGAAAAGTTAGATGAAAACAAAAGGATTCCTCTGCCTGATAAACTTTTTATTGTTAGAAAGCAACAAAAAAGCACTGAATTTCTATTTTCCATCATGCTGTGTCTTCCTAAAGTCAGTCTTAATTTCATCACAGCACCACTGAGGAGGCAAAACCAGAGGGGAAATGAAGGTGACAGTAGCCGGGCACGGTGGCTCAAGCCTGTAATCCCAGCACTTTGGGAGGCTGAGACGGGCGGATCACAAGGTCGGGAGATAGAGACCATCCTGGCTAACACGATGAAACCCCGTCTCTACTAAAAAATACAAAAAAAAAACTAGCCGGGCGAGGTGGCGGGCGCCTGTGGTCCCAGCTACTCCGGAGGCTGAGGCAGGAGAATGGCGTAAACCCGGGAGGCGGAGCTTGCAGTGAGCTGAGATCCGGCCACTGCACTCCAGCCTGGGCGACAGAGCCAGACTCAGTCTCAAAAAAAAAAAAAAAAAAAAAAAAATGAAGGTGACAGTAAGCTGAGTTGTAACTTGGAACTGGCTGTGTCCAGCCTCCAAGTGACCAATTTTGTAATTTATTATTGACTTTATGCAGCTACACACAAAAGGGAGTGAAGATTGCGCAAGAGGCTCTGCTAATAGCAAAGTGTTTCAGGACCTAGAGCTGTGAACTACAAAACAGTTTATCTTCAAGTGCCCAAGAAGTGAGGGTAGAATTCAGGTTGCCTGACAGAAGCAATTTAGATTCCTCAGCAATAGAGGAGAGTTTGAATGTGAAGACATTCTCCTCTCAAACTTATAACACCTTGAAGAGTAGACAAGTCCCAAGCATTACTGTTTTGGGCTACAAGGCACAAATGTGATTGCAAACCAGACAAAAGTGTCCCAATTCATGAGCAGATTTTAAAACCAACCTGCTTCTCTGCCTCTGGTTTCAAAGAAACTAATTGCTCAAGATGCACACAGATGGTGTCTGACTCATTGTTTCTTTCCTTAATGTTACTGAATGTTAAATTAGTAATGGTAATAAACAACCACATATATTCACAGAGGAAATGTATGAAGCTAAAATTAGAATCTTTGTCATGCAACATTGATTTGTACCAGAAGTTGGAGCTAGATTGGCCAGCAAGTGAATGTTTCAGCCTTGTCCCTCCAAGTCATCTTGTTGAGCCCTGAGCGCAGCCAACCCTACAGTCACTGACCTTTATAAATGGAGAGCTGCTGAGAAACCTTCTAGTCCACTGCCAAGCCTCCAGCTTTGGCCTTCCAGTACACACACCCCTCCTCAGTTCAGACAACTTAGTGCTCTATGCACTTGCTGCTATGCAGAGGACCTCGACACTTCTAGAATGCAGTACAGAAGCTGCCATTTACATCTTTAAGGTCCTAGGCATGTGCAGCTTATTTGCTAACTGAAGTTGCCACATCGATCAGTCACTGGATGCAGGCTACCCTGGGAAAGGGTATGACATTGGAGGAGGTAGCTTTCTGCAGAGGGGACAATCCCTAAAGGGGCTGACATTTGAAGGCTGTTGGCCCATGACATTCTCAGAAGCTGGGGCAATGAGGCTTCACTGATGGGGGAGCTGGGCAGTGCATCCTTGTGTCTACCACACTGCTACTTCAAGTCATTTTTCCCAGCAGACTCTTCTATCACACCTCAAACTTCTTCAAATTTCTGCCTGAGATAAACTTTCTCCATAGTTTTCAGACCAACATCACTTGCCCCAAACTCTCCACCCCTTCTCATGATCAATCTCATTGTTTCTCCACTTTATCTCTGATTTATCACACTGTCTCATGGATATCTGTCCCTAGGTGGGTAAGCTTACTTCTACATTTACGGTTATGTTCACTTAGTAGCTTTTCTCCACTGTTTACAATAGTCAGCTCTGTCTCTACAAAGAATCATGCTCCAAATAATAAAATGTTGGCTGAACATGTCCTACTTTTCATCTTCTGAACATGTAGAGTACACAGGGTTCCAAACTATAGTTTGCTCCCACAGAGTTGGCTTCCTTTGTGTTTTTCATGAACCAAACTCAATCTAATTTACTTCAAAAAGTGTGTTCCTGTCAGGTCACTCCAGTCACATGAGAAATTGATTGGCCTTTCTAAGGGAAAGAAGGAATCATTTCCCAAAATGATAAGAGAAACAAAGCCAGCCAGGGTTAGACGTCTCCTTTTAAATCTCCTCCCCCGACAATAAATGAGAAGAGTCGATAAACTCATTCCCCACATTCCACATAGTAGCCTCAGCAATATTATGCTTCACTGAGCAAAACAACTTCGAAGTGTCTGCTTTTACCTAATAGCACCTAAGTGCACTCTGAGTGCCTTCATTTCAATGATTAATCAAGAAAAAACTCAATGATTAATCATTTCAATACTCTGTGGCTGCATTCCTTTGGTGCACCATGTACGATAGGACAAATTAGGTAATAAACTTTCTGGCATTTATTCCATTCAGTTGAATACTTCTCCACTTTTTTAGCTGTAATCTCTGAAGCCATCTACATAAGTGGTCTGCATGGGAATTGTGATTTTTTTGCTAACCTAGTTCCTTTTCCAAGTAAAATTACATCCTTAAAGGTTTATCTACTCCTCACCAGGTCACTAGACAAAAACTCAGCCTTGATTTTCTCATCTTTGAACAAGTTGTTTTGTTACCTCCAGTTCCTGGTAAAATCTCCCTGCTGTTTGTTCATAAGGGTTCCACAGTACACACGAACAAAAAATGCATGGAGAGACTCCAGAACAAAGTGAGATCCAAAGTGACTTGCAAGCAATGGCTGGGGAAGAAAAAAGGGGGAAGAGATATTTGAAAAGTCACATTAATAGAAGAGGTATATACGCTACCCAAATTATCTCTGTTTCCACGTGCTTTGCAAGGAGGGAAAATCAGATTGACATTTTGAACTTTTCATCCTTAAGAAGATAATTACCACTAACTCTTCATCAAAGACGCATCATTTTGAAATTCTTTTCTGGCTGCAAGGATTAGTTAATATGATAACACATGCAGTTACCCTCCCTCTCTCCCTCTCTTTTTCAGTCTCTTGCAATCAAAAACATACTTGATCAGCACATCCAGCCAGGGTTTAAGGTGTAGTCTGGAATAGGACAGCTTTTTCTCTGGGATGCTACTTCATGCGTGGAACACAAAACTGAGTGTGGTCACTTCTAACAAGCTATTTGACTTAGGAAAAGCTAATAATGAGAAAAAAAGATTTTGTCATTTTTATTGTGGCTGTTACTCAGTCACTATAAGTTATCATATTATTATGTAGGGCCTTAAAATTTATTGAGAATCTATGGACAATGGAAAAGACACTGAAAATGTAAGTAGTTAAGACATGTTGCTACCCTTGAGAAATATAACATGGATTTGGAAGAACTTGAGGTTGAAAGAAAATTTAAGTGCTCTTTGGGGTTGGCAGGATCTTTAGAGATCTCTCCTTTCAGTACAGGAGAATGCAGCACTGAGAGCAAAAGTGACTTGTGGTTTGTTTAGAATCACTGAGCAGAAATGGAACCAGAATTTGGATCTTCATATTCCTAGCTCAGTGTACTTTTTATTACTTAAACTGCCTTAATGATCTCCAATGAGAGTCCATTCACCCTAAGACAATTTTTTTCATCTACTTTCATTTAAATGTCAAGAAAAATATTTCAGACATACAGAGAAGTACCAAGAACAATATGCTGAGACTCATGTACCTACTCCCCAACTTAAATAAAATATTATAGTCATAATTAAAGACCTTTTATATCCCTTGTTAATCCCTTTCCTCTATATCCCCCCAAGATGTAATCAGTATCCTGAATTTGCTGTTTATCATTCCCATATTTTAAACTTCACTACATATGTATACATATGTATATATTCACAATAATACATTGTATTACTTCGCATGTTTCAAAGCTTTATAAATGATGTCATACTGTAAATGGTATTCTGTGCCTTGCTTTTTTTTACTCAACCTATTTTTGAGATTTATGGATATTAATATATGTATTCTAGTTCTGTGTTGTTGCTATATATTGTAAGAATATACACGTATTTGTTTTTCTGCTATTTTTTGTTCATCGACATGTAAAGTGGTTCCAAGTTTTTGTCATTTCGTGAACACTTGCATACTGTCACCTTGGACACACTGAGGATATATACTAGGAGCCAAGTTACTAGGTCACATAGTATGTGCATCTTTAAATTTACTGGATTCCAATGTCAGATCTAGAAACCTAGCTTCACTGGGTTTGGTCTTCTAAATCTATCTGCTTACTTGCTGTATTAGCCAGGGTTCCCAGAGGAACAGAATAGAATATATCTACACATGAAAGAGGTTTATCAGGGAGAATTGGCTCACACGATAGGCCATCTGCAAGCTGGGGAAGAAAGAAGCCAGTAGTGGCTCAGACCAAGTCCAAAAGCTTCAAAAGCAGGGAAGCCAACAGTGCAGTCTTGGGTCTGTGGCTGAAAGCCCAAGAGCCCCTGGCAAACCACTGATGTAAGTCCGAGAGTCCAAAGGCCAAAGAGTCTGATGTCCAAGGGAAGGAAGCATCTAGCACAGAAGAAAGATGAAAGCCAGAGGACTCAGCAAGCCAGCTTATCCCACCTTCTTCCATCTGCTTTGTCCTAGCTGAGCTGGCAGCCAAGTGGATGATGCCCACCCACATTGAGGATGGCTCTTTCTCTCCCAGTCCACTGACTCAAATATCAATCTCCTCTGGCAACACCCTCACAGACACACCTAGAAACAATACTTTACCAGCTATCTAGGTTTCCTTCAATCCAATCAAGTTGACACTTAATATTAACCATCATACTTGCCATATTGCTGACTTTTCAACTAAGTGCAAGTTTGAAATTTTTATGATGGAAGAGCTTGACACACGTAGCTACCTTTTGAAGACTGAAGATGCAGGGTTAGTTTGCCTACAGTTATCACTGGTTGGAAATGCAAGGAGACAGAAGTCTTTGTATTGAGCTGGTTAATTTCGAGGCTTATAGTGAGCTCCAAAGAGAGAATCAAAACATATAGCTTTGAATGGGAGACTGTCCCTTTGTGGCATCCTGTGGACATGGTAGGGGATACAAATAGAGCCACCCTTCCAGGAAATGTAGTAAAGATCAACCATGTGACACAAGTTGGTTGGTGCTGCAAAGGTTCTGACAAAGTCTTTCCCTGTGGTTGTTTCTGAAACGCCACCATTCCTTAATGTAGTCCTCCACTAAAATGCAAACAACTGGACAGAAGGGTTCAAGTAAATTGTCAGGATGTGTTATTTATTTAAATCTTAATATGAAAGCAGTGGTGGTGGTGGTGGTAGTGGGGGGTATGTGTAAAATCTCTTGAGGGAAATGGATTTCAATTACTATCTTCTCTGTGAAGGATTCCCCAATGCCTCTGCCTACATGTATTTTCCCTGTTCTGATTTCCCTCAGTATTTTATGTCTTTTCAGTAACAATTATCACACACTGAATTTTATTTTAAATGTGCAAAATCAGGGATCCATGCATAGTAGAGAAAATATTTATTATTGCACAAGAAACCACCCTCAAACTTTGTGGCTTAAAACAACCATGTGTTTGCTTATAATTCTACAATTTGGTCAGGGCTCAGCAGGGCCAGTTCATCTCAGCTCTAGGTGGTGTCAGCTATGATCCTTCATGTGGTTGCACTCATCTGACTGCTCACCTAGGGCTTGAATGTCCAAGGTGTCCTGTCATTTTCCAGGATTCTTCTCCATGCAGCCTCTTCAGCAGGAAAGCTGAGATCTCCTTACGTGGTAGCTGGATTTCAAGAGAGCAAAAGTGGAAGCTGCCAGGCCTGTGAAGAGCTGGGCCCAAACTGGCACAGTGTAACTTCTGCCTCTTTCTGTTGGCCAAAGTAAACCACAAAACCAGCCTGATTTTAAGGAGAGGAAAGGCAGATTCTATGTCTTGACGGGGAAGGCAATATAAACATAGAGGAAGCACTTGCTGGAGGACATCTTTAGAGCCAATATATCATGCATAGTATTTTAGATATAATATTCGATTTCATCAATACATGAACAAAAGTGTCTGCTTGCCAGCTCTAAAGAGAACAGCAGATCTCCCAGCACAGAGGACTTGTCAAAGGAGTACAGAAGAAAACATTCCTTTGGGGCCACCAGTGAATGAAAATGTGAGTCTAGCTATCTCAGTTAGCACAGAACATAAATACAGAACCATGACGGGTTGATGGGTGCAGCAAATCACTATGGCACGCGTATACCTATGTAATAAACCTGCATGTTCTGCATATGTGCCCCAGAACTTAAAGTATAAGAAAAAAGGTATTTTTAAAGAATAAGTAAAGATATAATGATCATTATCTATGTTAAGCTATTAAATACTATATAAAATTATATATATAATCATTTCATTCTAAAAGAAAATAAATATATGACTGAAGGTTACCTCAAGAAAATATGACAAAACATTTCAATTATTTAAAGTAATAGAACTAAGCAATATTTTTTGTTCTTGCTAAGTTTCTTATTTCCCACATTTCAGGAATGAAATTGCCTTGCTTATAAAACCAGAAAAAACAATCTGTATGTATTTTTTTTTGAAGCTTAGAATATTGCTTTCAAGTGCTTCTAGCATGTTCAGGGCAGTCTTTCATAAATATTACTAGTACACAATAAAAAGTTCTTATTTTTTGTGAAAAAAGGCATAATTTATTGGTTTGATTTGTATGTCTGCCTGGATCTGAAAGTTGTAGAATTTATAAAATAATTTAACCATTCAGACTTGGACCATTTTAGACCATATTCCAACTCATCTGCATTTTCTGAATCATCAAAAGTTTGTGTGGATCTTGTTTGGATCCTGATTCAGTTAAAACAACCAGAGAATGATATTGTTGAGACCATTATGGAATATGTCCTGTACTGGCTAGTATGTGATGTTAAGGAATCATTATTTTGTTAAATGTGAAAATGACATTTTGTGTAATTTTTTTTTGTTTGTTTGTTTTTGAGACAGAGTCTTGCTCTGTCGCCCATGCTGGAGTGCAGTGGCGCAATCTTGGCTCACTGCAACCTCTGCATCCCGGGTTCAAGCAATTTTCCTGCCTCAGCCTCCCAAGTAGTTGGGACTACAGGTGAGTGCCACAACACCTGGCTAATTTTTTGTGTTTTTAGCAGAGATGGGGTTTCACCGTGTTAGCCAGGATGGCCTTGATCTCCTGAACTCGTGATCCGCCCACCCTGGCCTTCCAAAGTGCTGGGATTACAGGCATAAGCCACTGTGCCTAGCCTGTAGTGTTTTGTTTGTTTGTTTTAAGGGTCACCACTGAAAAATTTACAGATGACATGATGTGATGTAAGGTGCAAGATGAAAAAAAATTGGCAGAATATTGGTGATTGGTACATCAGTATGTGGAGGTCATTCTATCACTTGCTTGACTTCTGTGCATAATTAAATTTTTCTGTAATTAAAACAAATAAAAATAAATCTAAAAGCAGAGTTTCACTGGGTTTGGGTGTCAGACAATCTGGTGCATTGAAAGTGAACAAAAAGACAAGGGGCCTGCCCAGAGGGAAGAACTGGGGAGGGAGGTAGGAAACCAGTGAGCGCACATCACCTGTCTGCCCATCACGCACCCTCTCAGCCCTGGGCCAATTTCTCTCAAGGCCCATAGGAAGTTTACTGCTTAGAATCCCCAGTGAGCTGCCTCAGATTTGGGATTAGGAAGAACAGTGTTTCCCCATTAGTGTGGAAAGTAATTTCTGTTCTTGGTGTGTGGCATTTTCCCCTGTCATTGCAAGCACCTCTGCTTTAGACCTTGGTTCCTGGAATTGCAGCTTTATTTGCCTGTAAAGCAAGGAGATGAGACAATAGAAATGAATTATGCCTATCATTACTGAGAAGTCAGCAAAAATCTAGAGGAACCTTGAAAAAGGAGACTGTCTACGGTTCAGCTACATGGATCAGCAGGCATTTGAAATCCAAAACATAGATGTAGAAAATCATAAAGGCTGAACTTAGGGGAAGAGTGGGGAATCTGTGTAATGGATGCAGTCTTCTTTGTTACAATAAGGCTAGACTCCCTATGGTTGTTTATTTTCAGGTTTGTTTGTTTTGAAAAAGACTGACGAGAGTAAGTTAAAATACAGAAAGTAGGTACAATTAATTTTTTTAAAGTGTGTTCTCTGCAAAGTCAACAAAACAGGCAAACTACTCCAAAGAAATAAAAGGAGAAAGCACAATTACACAAAATAAGAAATGACAAAAGGGAAATTTCTATTGAAAGAAAGGAAATCTTTAATACCTAAAAGATTATTTTAAACAATTCTATGGCAATAAATTATAAAACCTAGATGAAATGCATAATTTTCTAGGAAAATATAATTTATCAAAACTGAATGTAGTAAAGGTCAAAGAGAAAACATTATAGAGAAATAGAGAAAATTATGAAGGAGCTACAACTCCCGCAAAGCACCAGACTCATATGGTTTCACAGAGATTCTACCCAACCTTCAGAGAGCATATACACCCAATGCTGTTTGAATTTTTCCAGAGCAGAGGTAAAGAAGGAAAACTTCCAGTACTTTTAATCAAATGAATATAGCATCAACAGCGAAACTCAATAAATATTGCTTTAAAAAGTATATGTGGAAATTTAATATTTTATAAAGATGATATGTCAAACCACTTAGGAAAATAGCCATTATCAGAACAAGTACTGAAACAATTGATAAACCATTTGGAAAAACTTAAAATAGAATCCGTACCTTACACTATACACTAACATAAACTCCGAATAGATCAGCGACCTAACTGCAAGAAAAAAAGAAAAGAAACCATGCAGTACTTGAAGAAAACATAGATGAATTCATCTATTAACTGGGAATGGGGAAAATATAAAAATAAAATAATATTATTAAATCAAATATATTAAAATAAAAATATTTTGCATAGCGACAAACATCATAATCAAATTGAAAAGAAAAAGGTTCAACTGGGAGTAAATACTTGCTATTTACACTACAAAAAAAAGGGCTATTCTCCCCAACATATAAAGAGCTCTTAAAAATCTAGAGGAAGACTGGAAACCTATGAAAATGTTGAGCAAAAGACCTGAATAAACTGAATAAATACTTCTGAAAAAAATAAATATAAATAGCAATTAAATGAACCAAAGATCCACAAACTTCATTCAGGTGGGAAATATAAATAAAACTTCACTGATAAAACATTTCTCAGATTGGCAAAGAATTCAAAAGTTTGGCAATATACCCTGTTGTTGAGGGAATAGAGAGGCATACATTGCTGTTGGGAGTGGAAAACTCCATGTGAAGATGAATTTGGCAAAATCTAATAAAGTTATGTAAGAATTTAACCTTCAACTCAGCGATTCCACTTTTAGACTCTATTCCGTAGATATAACCCCAGAAAGACAAAATAACATATGCATAATGTTATTCATTATGGTACTTTTTGTAATATCAAAACATTATAAACAACTCAAACATCTACTAATATAGAACTAGTTGAATAAACTGTAGTTATTTCCACACAATGGTGTACTCCCTAGCTGTGAAAAAAAAAAAAAAGAAAGAAAGAAAAAAGAAAAAAATTTCTATGTACTAATATGGAGCATTCTGGCTAAAAACGCAAGATGCAGAATAATGTATGTAAGTGTGCTTCTTCTGTTACAAAGGAAGCAAAAAACGACAGGTAGGTAGATAGGTGGATAATAAATAGTAGAGAGCAAGATTTGCTGATTTGCTTATTATTTTCCAAATGAAACACTAGAAAAATAAATCAGAAGCTAACAAAAAAGAAACTATCTTATGTAAGAAAGAGAGTGGAAGGAATAAGGATGGAAACAGTACTTCTCTGGGGATTCTTTTGTATATGATTTTGAACCACATATAAATGTGTCCCTGTGCTAGAAGACCTCAGTTAAGGCTCCATGATGTTCTGCCTTGACATCTGATAAGAGCAGGAGGGCCTTGTACCCTAAGTTCCCCTCCTGACTCTGCTTCTGCAGATAAGGTCCTCTAGCCAAGCAACCCTTCTTATGAAAGGGACAGACACAGTTCCTGCTTCTTCCTGAGTAGAGGGTTTTGGTTCCCCACCAGTCCACAGCATTATTCAAACACACATCTTCCTATGGGAACCTGGGGCACTTTGGCCCCTTGGTACTACAAAGCCTGCCTCCAATAGCTCCTGGGTTGTTCACTCTATTCCTGAGTGCTATCCCCATGTGACCCTCCCTGTGTGGCCCTGCATGGTGTGCTGTGACCTGCTCCCCCAAGCCATGAGTATACATCACTAATCAACTGCTGCCAATCTCCTTTGTCCAGGGTCAGGTCGTATGTGTTCAGCCACCCCCATAACCCTACGGTGGGAATCTCTCCCTCACCAATGGGGTGAATAGGAGATGATTAAAGCATTTACATACTAAAAGCAAAATAAAACTTTAAAATAGCTGAACTGTAAAACTGAAAACAAACTAAAAACAGGAACATGAGAATATAACAAATTGGTAAGGTAAAGAATGACTTCAGTTGACTTTTGACTGTTCATTTTAGTGGAATATATTCCAAGATTTAATGGTATCATATAATATAGCACTATAATTTTGAATTAACTTATGTATTTGTACGACAGAGAAAGCTAGGAAACATATTATTAAGGTCCAAGATTTTCAGTGGGAATGAAAAGAGATACAAAGAAGTTTAGACAAAATGTAATATTAAATTTTAATTAGAAATATCGATGAAAATTCATGATTTTCAAAACTACATATACTATATATATAGTGTCTCTATCCACTGAAAGGGTTTCAAGCAATGTCATTCTTGTAGTAATAAGCCCTGATAGTTCAATTATCTTGATTCATATACTATTCTCCAGTTAAAGCAACCAAGGCTTCTTGGAGAAAAGGCTAGAGTAAGTACAAACACAGAACATTGTTCCAGAAAGCACAGAAGTCCTTAATTATCACACGCATGCCAACTGAGAGGAGCTACCACTGGCAATATTTGGAATAATTTAAACATCAAGAGAATAATGACTATAATTCATCAAACACACTGAATAAATAAAAGTCCATGGTTATACTCCAAAAGGGGGGAAAAAATAAATTTGCTACCATTAAAGGTGACATATCATCCCCTTATTCAGAAAGTTAGTTATAAAAGAGGAACTAAAATTTATCCTCCATTTTTAGGAGACATTATAGTTCGTCCTCAGTTGATGAGGTGGAAGTTTTAAAACAATTCTTTTCTAGCAGAGAAGAATGCCAGATAATGAATGTAGGAGGAATGAGAGAATTAGAAAATTACCCATATTGCAATCTCCAATAAGATAATTTATTGAGGCAAGGATTACCAATAAATACTAAAACCAACAAGTAAAAATTTAGTGGGAAACAGGACATTTGCCCTGTGCCAGGTGACCTGGCAATAGCAAAGGGAAAACATAATCTCTATAGTGGAAAGATCTGACTGTCATCCCCTTAACCTAGTGACCAAATTAGCATCTATAATATTGAAGCAATGAGACATGTGCCTGCTAATATGATGCAATGTAAGCTATGTAGCATCATCTATGTTGTATCCTTACCAAAATATTTAACCTAAATCAGTTGTCTATCATTTTAAAATTGCTATGTCATTTAAAAGAGAGTGCTAGGTCAGAAAAAAAATCAATGCATGACTTTATCTTACTTGGAAGAAACTAGTAGAGATGATATTTTTGGGACAATAGACAAAATTTAATTATGGATCAGGTATTTGATAGAAATTATTAAATTTAGGTGCAGTAATGGTATTATGGCAAAAGGGAATTTTCTTATTTTTAGAAGATACAGGCTCAATTATTTATGATAAAAGGATCATGATATTTGCAAATTATTTTGAGATGGTTCAGCAAATGTTAGGTGACAGAGCAAATATAGCAAAATGATAATAATTTTAAAAATGTGGGTGGTGGGTATGTGACATTGATTCACTATTCTTTCAAATTTTCTGTGTAAATGAAAATTTTTATAATAAAAATTAGAAAAGATATTTGAGATATTTGTCATTTTACAACATCTACTTTAATTTAAACGCAACAGAGTCCCTTTAACTTCCAAGTAAGAGTTGGTGTAGTTTGCAGCTGACCTGTGTTCCCACTAAAAAAAACTAAACAAACTGGGTAAAATTTAAAAATCCTCTGTTAGAAGATTGCTGATGCAATAGGGACGAGAGGGCACAGGATTCTAGAACAAGGAGAACTGTGGCAAAGTGTGCTGACTCTGCAGCCTTTTGTCCTTGTGGGTATGTGCCAAATCTGGGCTCAGGACAACAAGCTGAGCACCTAAACTTTGAGTACTGGGTCACTGCCGGGGACAGAGATACCAGGGAGACTTTGGGTGGTCTCATGGGGCTGAGAGACAAAACTAAAGCCGGGGAGGCTGATGTCCAAGTAGGAAGGGAAAGTGTATTAGTTCATTCTTACACTGCTGATAAAGACATACCCAAGCCTGGGAAATTTATAATGGAAAGAGGTTTAATTGACTCACAGTTCCACATGGCTAGGGAGGCCTCACAGTCATGGCGGATGGTGAAAGAGGAGCAAATTCATGTCTCACATGGCAGCAGGCAAGAGGGCATGTGCAGGTGAACTCTCCTTTATAAAACCATCAGATCTTGTGAGACTTGTGCACTATCTTAAGAATAGCATGGGAAAAACCCACCCTCATGATTCAATTACCTCCCACTGAGTCCCTCCCATGACACAGGGGGATTATGGCAGCTACAGTTCAAGATGAGATTTGGGTGGGGACACGGCCAAACCATATGAGAAGGGTAGAGAACAGAGCCTAACACAAGGACCATTTTCTCCCCAAGACATTCACAGCATTCTGAAGCTGGGGCACTATGCTAAACATCTAAGAAGAACACCTCTGAAAAGCTGAGTGGGGTTTCCTGCAGTCTCACAGTAATGCAGATGAACATCAGAGTGCAATACTTCCAGAGGAAGGTGCTCCAGTGAAACACACCAGTCTCGCAGTCAAAAGACTGTGAAAACTATACTTTAGTAATAGAGTAGAATCAGAGGTAGGCACAGTCTTTCAAGAACGGTAACAAGCTCAACTCTCCCTAGTCACTGATTGGTTTAATGGGATCAGTTATCCCTGTATCTCCTGAGCAGAAGACAGGATAAATCTTCTCTGAGGGAAGTTATTATCTGGATCCTTTACAATGTGTGCCACAGGTCTTAAATGCTGTATTTGGATGACAATGCCCAGAAGCGTAAAAATAAACATTCTTCCTTTGTGCCCCATTTTTAAGAACAAGGAAAACTTTCCCATCCCCAAGCCTCCCTGCTGACTTCTACTCACCTCTCTTTGCCCATGTCTAACCCGATCATTTGACAAGGGTAACGAGATGACCATAAATGGCTTCAACCAATTAAAGTTCACATCCCTCTCACCTCCAGTGGAGCTGGAAAAGGACCCAGCCTCTTTTAAAAGATAAGGCTTCTTAGAAGAGGATTAACCCAATCATGGCTTTATTAGCAAGGAGGGAGGGAATGGCAATTGAGTAGACAATCAAAAATATTGCCAAGTAATTTATCAGCTATTAACATATGACCTTGGGCAAGCTATTTTAGCTGAGTCATACTTTTCTCATCTATAAAATTCAGATGATAATAATACCTCAAAATTCTTCTATATGTATTAATAAAACACATTTTTAAATTTAAAAACCTCGCCAATTGTCTAGTATATTTTTAGTGCTCCAGTGAAGTTGAATATTACTATTCTATCATGGTTTTGAATCCCTTTTTAAGGCATGTTTCAGTTGTTGTGGTCTTTTAGGCATGACACCCCAACTTCATCCTATTTGTCAAGCATCTGCTGAACAGCCCAGACAGCAGGACTAGTATCTACTTCATTCTTACTTTTCTATATACTAGTCTAGAAACTGACACCCTGACACCTGGGTGCATGGTCAGGAAGATGGGCCAGCAAGGTATGAGCTGAAACCCACCGGGGATTCACCGTTGCCCTCTGCCACCCATTCACTCTCTGATCCTCAAATTCTGCCTCTAACAATTTTCTAATTTGTGACTTTTAAACCTCTTGGGTTGAGGATTTCAGACATGAACCAGTGAATATAAGCATCCATAGGATAAATTTGGCACATGTTCCAAGAGTTCCATTTTTCTTATAAGATTTGGAGTGGGTAGGGATGTAGAACTAAATAATTTAATAAGATTTATACATCGATCGAATTTAATAAAGTAATCTAAAATAGTATGTTAACATCAAAATAAACATAATATGGAGTATAAAACAAAATTGTTATGGATTATACAAATTAGAATGTAAGACTAGAAGAAAATTTCCTTTTGGAGTGACTGATCAAACATCTTCCACTCCCTTTAAGGTTATTGCTATAGAAAAGATTAGAAGCATCATGCTTCAGATTAAATATAGATTCTGGACTCTTTTAAAAAATGCAAATGCTAAACTCCCTATTGTATTTAGCAGAGAATTTTTCTCTTTGATTAATAGAAGTGATGGGGAAGCATGCTGGCAATGCATACCTGTGGGAGAGGTAGCAATCCCCCAAAATCTGGAATAAATGGTCTCAGATAAGGGAGGGAGGGAGCAGTAGACACAGTTTTGCCTAGGCCCACAACCTAGATTTGGTGAAATCCCACAGTGATGAGGCAACAGGAAGCAGAGGCTGAGTATGGATTTTGGTATCAAGTAACATGGCAGTGCCCCTGGTCAATGTAAGGTAAGCCTTAGTTCTTCCCATTGCCCAGTGGACAAAACAGAAACTCCTCTATTGTGTTTGTGGTGAGAATCAAGTTAAGGAAGATAATGTGGACAAAGTATTTAGCACAGTTCTGATGCATAAAGTTTATTATTTCCTGATGCAAAGTATTTAGCACAGTTCCTGATGCATATTTATAAATGTGCTATAAACTATAAGCCTACATTACCAACTTGAGAGCTCAAAAAGCCTCTTTCTGTAATTATTGAAACCAATGTCTATGAGTGGTGATTCTGTGATCACTAGTATGCATTTTCTCTCTCAGAAGGGTGAAGGGGGAACATGCCCTACTGTTATAATCCTAAGAACACCAGGGGCATATTTTATGCAAGGGATTATCCCAAGAACAGGACAGTTTGGTCTTATCCTCAGTCACATAGCTAATTACTATGGGTAACCCACGTCAATAGAGGAGAGATGATCCCTTTGCTAGTTAGTTGGTATAACAATGTGAGCTGGATAAGAAGACAGTGAGGCTGGCAAAGATAAATCAGACATAGACCTGTTTTAAAATAATTTAGCCTCCAGATGGGAAGGTGAGACGTGAGTCTCACTAACTCCTGGGCTCTAATAAAGTGCTAAGTTCTCAAAGTTAAGAATAAAATGCCATGGGAGTTAAAAAGAAACTGCAAGTTGTCCCTACTTCAAAGTCAAACTATTTACAAAGGAAGGGGAACAAGACTTAATGGAGGACTATGTTAGTCAAACGATCACAGTTATAAGGAACAGAAACACACTTGGTTCACTTCAAGTAAGGCTGCCATTTTTGAAATTCTTAATTTTTGAACAAAGAACCTCACATTTTCATTTTTCACTGGGTCCTGCAAATTATGTAGCTGGTCCTCAATGGGACCCAGGGTTCAGGAAAGTAGGTTGGGAAGAGGAAGGGGGTTAGGGTCTATCAGTACAAGATAATCGTCCTCGTGGTCCTGGCTCCTACCATGCACACCCACCGTTCCTACCGCTGTCAACTAATTAACTTATCCTACACTGAACATATCTTGTGTGCGTTGCTTAATTATGGCTTTGGCTTGTTGAAAACTTCTCAAAGACCTATGGCCTTGTGGCCTCTTTTCCTGCCTTCTACTAACTGTGCAGTTCCTCCTTTAGCTCACATTAAAGCTGCCTAAGAGGGAATATGATTGGTCCATTGTATCACATCCCTAGTGGGCAAAGCTCTCCTCTGCTCACCTCAGAATCTGCTGGTCCATGCTCCAGGGCCAGCCCAGTTAGCAGTGGCAGAGGAAGAAGGGGGGCACAGATTACAAGGCTGGGGAGTTACAATCATGCGACCATTTGGGCTACTTCCCTCAGAAGTAGAGTTACAGGTGAGAATTCCTGTAGAAAGGACTATAGATGTGGCCAGAGTCCTAAGACCTGGCCTATCTGGAAAAGGGAGATCACATTTTGGATAGCCTTGAAAGATCAGTAGGCTACATACACATGCAGATGGACAAGAAGGCATTTCAATGGGGCTGAGACATGGAGAGAGTGAAGTACCAGCTTAGGGAACAGGGTGGCTGCAGCCAAGGGTATGTGAATGGAGAACTCAATACACAGCTAAGGGATCTTAATTGTACTTGGTTTTCAATGATAGAATGAATAGAAACCAATAGCGAGAGTTATCTTAATTTTTACTTCTCTGCCCCTAGGAAAGTCACTACAAAGCATTCTGACAAATCCCCACGGTGTAAGCTCACTGGGCTGAGGGCTCATCTATCTCTGCTTCTCCCTGGATTCCCCATCTGTGTGAGGAACACATGCTGCCCGCCAGCCAGGGAACAGATGCTCAATCTGGCTGGAAGCTCCTCTGCCTTCTTCCAGACACTGAAATTGGACACGGCTACAAACACGAGGCACCTTCTAAGCACAGGTCCCCAAGGGTCTCAGTGCCTCTTTGGGGATGTCTTATCTGACAACAAACTGCAAGGGTCCAGCTAACTGGTGTTGGTGTTATAGCATTCTAGGGTTTCTCCAAGTTACTTGGCTTTATTTCCACCCAAACACCTGCAAAAATGCTTTTCTGTAGCAAGAAAAAGTCTTCTGAAATTCAACCTGTTTTTGTTTCCTCAAACATCTCTGTGCATGAGGTAGTGCAGTGAGGAAATTAAATATTGTGGTTCAATTCCATTTGCAGCTGCTGGGCTGGGAGCTGAGGATACACAGTGAATAAGACCTGCCTCTATTTTTGTGGCTATCACAGCCTCAGTGAGGATAAAGGACAATGCTAATGACAATCACCAACACGTGGCATGACAAACTAGGCAGTGGGCACTGGTCTCCTGCTGGCCATAACTCATTTCATCCTCACAACACCCCTATAAGGTCAATATTATCTTTATTCCCATTTCACAGATGAAGACCACAAACGTACTATGCAATAATGAGAAAAGCTACACCAGAGATATGAACGAAGCACTCTGAAAGCAAAGACAGGCTTGACAAATTTTGTAGCTAAGTTTACAGTTTCACAAGGAAGTAACAACTGAGCTGAGGGTTGAAATATCTAAAGGGTTTGTTTCTTCAGGCTAGAAAGGACAAGAGATGATTCCAGGCATAGGGAACAGCATAAACAAAGGCACGGAGGCACGGAGTATGTTCCTCCTGGACCACACACATCTATTCTGGCTGAACCCAGAGTGCACAACGCCTAGTCTATGGAGAGGGGCTGGCGTTAATGGGGAGACTGGGAATATCACTCGAGCTCATGCATAGGAATTGGGACTATTCTATAGAGTATCAAGAAGTATCAGGTGCTTAAGGGATGAATGGCTCGAGCAGTTGTTTTTACAAGTAAGCTTTGGCAGAAGAAGGGAGAATAGAAGGGAAGTAGGGTTGGAGGAAATAAAGAACAATGGAAGAGCCAGGTAATGATTTCTGTAACAGATTTGAACGAAACGGTTCAAACCAAAGCAGTGACAGGGGAGGAAATAGATTCAACATACCCTCCAAGGGTAATGCTGACGGTCGGTATTGAGCCCTTGTAGGAAAAGGAAGACAGAATGCAAGGTGGTCAGAACTGAGGTGATGAAACAGGGGTGGGTAAGTGTGAGGATACCTGAAGGAAAAAAGAGTAATTAAACATCAGTGTGTTACCCGTTGACCACACGATTAAAAGAAGCCCGATCAAAATGCCTTGCTTTGGCAGAGGGGACCGGAGATTGGGGAGCAGTGAAAGGACTCCGGAGGATGAGGACAAGGAGGGTGAGGAGATAAGAGAGGCGGAAGATGAAAGTGTGGGATCAGAGCAGGATAAATATGAGCTGACACGAAGTGCAGGCGAAGACCGGGAAAGCGGCCCTCCCTCAGCCCCTGAAACTCCTCGCTCCAGCCACAGGGACCATGGCTGTTTCCAGGAGGAACCAGGAACAGGAACGGAAAAGGAATGGGTGGACACAATCATAGTCCTTGGATGCTTAGGATGGTGGGAAGGATCTCTCCGCTCAGCAAAAAATGAGATAGCATCTCCTTTCATCTCACCTCTCCAACCTTAGCCTAAGGCTCTCTTCATCAGCACGAAATGATGATGAGGGAAGGAGAGTGAGGAAAGGACCTTCATTTTTATTGCTATTGCAAGTGGCTAAGAGGGTTCACTTTTAAGTCACAAAGTGGAAAAAAAGTTTTGAGCAGCAATTATTTAAATACATTACAAGGCTTCCCACCTTCTTAAACAGTAAATGCATGCATACATTAACTAATAAAAGTTTGTATAAATGTATCTATGAAGTCCTAATAATTATTCTGACAAATGGGATGTTTTCCATAAATTGGCTGATATTATTAATAGCATTTTAACTTTTCTTGATCACTTAGGATTATGACTACAAAGATAAATGTGTCTACACTACAATGATGCCTTGTGCTAAGGTATAGAAAGTTTGTGGCTCAGAGAAGTCCCTCTGTAAACAGGAGGCTACAATAGCTTCAGATGGTCATGCCATTGGAGGTCTTGAGTCTTCTTCAATGACACACATTCTGCCTTCTCTATCGGATTCGCTTTCCTTGTTGCCTGTGCTTAGCACAGCATGAGGGGAGGAAGCATGGTGTAGCTGGGTACCAAGGATGTTGCAAGAGATCTGGGGCCACAAACAGAGTAGGAGCTGCAGAAAACCCAGAGAAGCTGCTGACAGCCATGCCAGTCCCCTGCCCACTCTGCCTCTTGCCTAGGTCTGACAAAACCAGAGAAATTAAATTCTTTTTCAGCTTTGATTTTCTTCATCCCCACAACACGACAGTGTGGTAAGCACAAAGTCAGCAGGTCTGACATACAAGAGGCTGGAACACCCTGTTCTATAAATGTCTGTGAAACCAAAATAACTCATCTTTAGTGGCCAAATTTTAATGTTGTAAACTGCTTTCTACTTTTAGTTTAGAGTCACTGGAAAAATTTTCGTTTTTCAGGTTCAACAATTGAAAAACATTTTTCCGAAAATACAAACAATATATGTGTGTTATAGGAAATACAAATATGCACAAAGAAGAAATTAACTCATCCATAATCTCATCACCCAATGAAAACCACTAATATAACATGTTATGATCTTTACATATAGAAATTCATTTTTTCTTGTTTTTTGGAATCATATACTTTATACTATTTGCAATTATTTTTTTTTCTGACCTGTATTTTGTGTCTACATTAAGACAATGAATATAATTTTACATCCTTTTTATTACATAATATTTTCCTATTGAATATTAAAAGTGGCTATTTTATTCTAATCTGATTATATTCGTTTACACTTTTCCACCTTAGATTTTATTTTCTGTATCCTCACCCTCTTGAGTCCTTCATTTCAATCTGTGCTTTTACTTGCCCAGGTCAATAGGACCTGGGCTTTCATCCATGGGCCAGTACTTCCCTCTCTTTAGGAAAGTTCAGGCTCACATTGATGCAGCTTGTGATCTTCCTCTCCCCACACCTCCAGCCACCTGCCCACTTCCCCAGACTGTCTCAGCTTCTGCTCACAGAACAGTTTCATGTTCAGTCACCTAGCTCTTTTGAGAAGGATACCTTGTTAACAAGACCATAATGCTCCTGTTCATATAAGGCCTGACACAGAGGAAAATCTTTCTTTTCTAGGCCATGCCTCCAAGTCTGATCTTTCCCAATCATCTTTCTTGGTGGATCAGAGTGTGTGTTCAACAAATATTTGTTGCATGGATGGATGAATGAATGAGTGAATGAATGAATTACAGCTTTACCGCTTGGAAGAAAGAAAAACAAGATCTACTGTCAATTCCACATTATTGTGGTTTTTCTCTATTTAAATCACAGATAAAGGAAGAGTGGTTGGCACACTCTGCTGCATAAGAAGTATAAAGCAACTGATCATCAGCGTCATCCAATTATAGAGCTAAAAGGAGTATTAGAGTAATTGTGCATAATAAATTATTCCTATTCTTATGAGACATCAGATCTGAAGTCACTTTCTAGGTGTTTGTTTGTTTGTTTGTTTTTTCCTAACAGTCATACCCCTGCCCAACACACACACATATCCCTCTATCTCTGCTTCTAAGCTCTTAAACCAGCTTCTACCACAACCTCAGCAAAGAGCTCCCCTGATAGAGACTTACCTATTTTGGAATAACTTTGGATATGGTTACAACCTTAACAAGAGTCATAATTTATAGGAATAATAAGTCACCTAAATGTTAGAACAATTTACACTAGAAAAGAAAGGTAGGTACTTTTAATCCATTTTACCTTACCTGGAAATCATTTATAACGTAAAATTTTACACCAAATGAGTCTTACTGTTGTTATTTCCCATAGGTCAATAACTGGGCTAACATTTCTAAATCTAGACATCTGTTGGCCTTGATGAACTGGTAGAGACAAAATATTGGCTATTCAGAGAAGGTTGAAAAAAATGGAATATAGGACAAATCATGCTGTCATCCTGGAATGGTGCAAGTTATTTGGAGTAGAATTTAAAATTATAAATCTTCACTCACAATTCCTCAACTCACAGCCTCCCCCAGCAATTATTGGACAACATGATTTCTAAGAAAATTGTAGACTCTAAAATGTGATGATTATATATTTAAAGTTTTATGTAAGATGACCTTAGGTAATACAACATAATATGTATATCAAGAAAATGAGGGAGACATTGAGGAGGGAGCCACCAAGAGGAGCTGCTTTCAGGAAAAGGTGGAGAATAAGAGAGGGATAAAGTGAATTGAAGAAGTATGGAAACTATATATACTTTAATATTTAAAAATAAAAAATAAAAAAGGAGAAGCCTAAAACTTTTAAAAGTTACTTTTGTTGGACAGGCTATGCTTTTTTACCCCAACACAGCTCTCGTACTAAAAAATATAGTTCAAGGCTTCAAACGCATTTCATTTATAGAAGTGTTTGGAAAATGTTTGATAAGATCAACAGTTTAATAAAAAGTCTCAGACTCTGGAGAGCTGAGATATAAAATAATAACAAATGATGCTAATATTAGCTACTATTGTTTCCTGAGCACTTACGAAGTACCAGGCACTATGCTAAGACAAATATGACCTCAATTAGTCTTTACAACAATCCTAGGTAGAAGTTATTATTCTCTTTTATAGATGAGACTCTAGAGAGCTGAGATATAAAAATAAGAATAAAAACTGATACTAATATTAGCTACTGTTTACTAAGCATTTACTAAGTGCCAAACACTATGTAAAGACATATATAACCGCAATGAGTCTTTACAACAATCCTACATAGAGGTTATTATTATTCTCTTTAATACATGAGGGGTCTGAGGTTTTGAGAGATTTAGGAAACTGTCCAGAGTCTCGCAGCTGGTAAATGCTGATGCATGGTTTGCTTTATTGCCATGTACTTTACAGTTTTTTTCTTTCTTTTCTTTTCTTTTTTCTTTCTTTCTTTTTTTTTTGAGACGGAGTCTTGCGCTGTCCCCCAGGCTAGAGTGCAATGGCGCGATCTCGGTTCACTGCAAGCTCCGCCTCCCAGGTTCACGCCATTCCCCTGCCTCAGCCTCCCGAGTAGCTGGGACTACAAGCGCCCGCCACCTCGCCCGGCTAATTTTTCGCATTTTTAGTAGAGATGGGGTTTCACCGTGTTAGCGAGAATGGTCTCCTGACCTCTTGATCTGCCCGCTTCGGCCTCCCAAAGTGCTGGGATTATAGGTGTGAGCCACCGCTCCCGGCCAGTTTATGCTTTTTTTCTAGCCATGAATTGCAACATAAATTTATCTTGTTTGAAAAACCCATGACTTTCTCCATCACAGACTGCTTGGGTTTGAGTCTTTGCTCAGGCACTTCCTGGCTTTCCCCTGGAGCAAGTAATTCAAACTCTCCTTATCTGTAACATGAAGAGATATTAAGATCTACTTCTTCAGGTTTTTGGGGTGATTAAATTACCTAAGGTATTTAAAGTACTAAGAATATGACCCTAGCAAGGGTTAGTTGTTACCTGTGTTGATGCCACCAGCTTCCTGTGTGGGCAGGGATAACCCCTGAATCTTTACTTTTGATTTTTATTTATTTAAAAATATTTAATAAACAAAGACTGTATATATTAAAGGTATACATAATGATTTATGTACACATTGTGTAATAATTGTTACAGTCAATTAATGAGCACATCCATCACCACCCATGCTGTACATTAGATTCCCAGAATTTGTACATGGTGCAACTGAAAGTTTGTGCTCTTTGATCAACAGGTCTTCATTTTCCCCACCCCTCAGCCCCTGACAACTTCCCTTCTACTCTGTTTCTATGAATTTGATGTTTTTTTATATGCCACATATAAGTGAAATCATGTAGTATGTGTCATTCTGTCCCTGACTTATTTCATGTAACATGAGTCTGCCAAGTTCATCCACATTGTCACAAATGACAGTATTTCCTTCTTTTTAAAGGCTGAATAGTATTCCATCATATATACATATGCCAAAATTTCTTTATCTATTTGTCCACTGATGTACATTTAGGTTGTTTCCATATCTTGGCTGTTGTGAAAAATGTTGCAGTAAACAAGGGGGTACAGCTCTCTCTTCAAGATACTGATTTCATTTTCCTGCATCTTTCTGAGCACCATAAGATGAAGAAGTTAGACTATGTGATCTTACAGGGTCTTTTCAGCTTCTATGATCTTTGTTCTCTGATTAAGCAACTGTAGTTGGGAATAACTCCTAGCAACATCTGGAATGAGGGACAAAGGAGAGCCAGCAAAGCCTCCCTGTCAGCTGACTCCCACTTCAGGAGAGTGCATGAGAATTGGGCAACTGGACTCAAACTCATGGGGATTTCCCTTAGCTCCCAGGGCAAACTCTGATAAAGAAAACCTTATTATTTCTATTTAGTTTCATCTTCACACCACTTTGGGAGCTGTTCTTTCCTTCTTAGAATGATAAAAGACAAAGGACTTCTTGCTTAATTTTTTATCTCTTTGTTTTTAATCTCAAATTTTAAAAAAGTAGCTACTAATAATTCTTCATTTGTTATAGCCAACTGTGAAATAATTTATATCCTGCAAGTAGACTGATTTGCTATATTTGAATGTTAGCTCTGAATATGTGGCGGTATACTGTTTCCATGGTTTGCTTTATTGCCATGTAGTTTATGGTTTTTTTTTTTTTCCAGCCATGAACAATACATTTGGCAATGCTGATATTCTGTCACCATGACAATTTAATGTCGAACAAAATCCATGGGAAGAAAAGGGAACCCATCCAATGTGGTGAGAGTTGACCCACCAGCTTTGCAGCCCAAAACATATTATAGCAAGTTGTGCTGACATATTTTGACAATTCAGAACAATTATTCATCCAGTAGCCATCACATTTTTATGAAGAAGACTTTTATAACACTACTCTTAATCAACAATATCAGAATTTATAAACTCCCCTGGAGCCCTGAAATAGTTTGAAAGGGAGCTGGAGGGAAAAGTTGAAGGACATACTGAACTAAGGATCATAGGTGGGACTGCTGACATTAAGGACACACTTTGATTCCCTGATTCTTCATTAAAACCTAGACAACAAAATCCTTCCAAATATCAGAAATAACAAAATTTAGTTTTCTTTAATATGAATGTCACTTGCCAGAATGCATGTTTGACTGTCCCCAAGTGGCTGTTTACCTGAGGTTTTCTGTCTCCCATCCTTTGATAATAATTTTCTTTGGAGATTAAGATGCGAGTATTTCCCTGATGTTCTTACAGTAATTACACTACCAAGAGCTTGGGGTGATTCAAGATAAAACAGAGGCTGACAGTTTGTCTGTAGGGGCTGTCTTCCATGCCCATCCTCACACTCCCCTGGTCACCATGCTTCCCCATCCCAAGCCCAGTGTCCCTACCCTGGCCTGCCCCCTTGCCAATTTGGATCAAAAACCATCCTTCCTCCCTCTCACTGAAACATGACTTTGATTTTCCAAGAATTGGAGGCTTATAAGGGTCTCCTTGGATATTGTTTTCAGCTCTACTAATTTATGCATCTATTTAATAGACCTATTTTGAGTGCCCATTTTATGAGGCATCATCCGTATGCTTAAATACTCTCTGCAACTTACATATCTATCACTCAGCTATCATTTATCCCTTATCAAGTGCTCATCCAACTTCAACACCTCCAAGGCTGAGGAGCTCTGAAAGGGGGTGTGGGGGACAGGGGCTCCTTCAGGCAGCCTGTTACAACTTCAGAAGGCTTTGTGAGGAATCACTTACTTATATTAAGGTAAAATGTATCTTCCTGAAATTTCTGCCCATTAGTCCTATTTATTCCTTTTTCACAGGGTATTCCTTCAAAGGTTTGACAATGGCTACCATGCCCCCTTCATCATCTCTTTACCAAGTGACTCATCCCTAATTTCCTCCACCATTTTTCATATAAGACTTCAATTTTTTTAACCTTAATCTGAACATAAGCTTACCCCTCTTAAAATGCAGTGCCAGAGAAGCTAGAAACAATCCCTCAGATACGGCCAAGTTGTTCATACAATAGAAGAGCTGAACTACTTCCTTCCTCACTCAATAATTATATCCTTAGAATGGTACCCTCTTGTCAGTTGTGAGGTTATAATAATAAACATCATGATAACCACTACTTATTGAATGCCAGGCATTGTACCAAAAGAGAAAAATACTTTTGTGACATATTGTTAAGTGAGAATCATTCAACAACTGGGACTAAGACTAAGTTGACCTATATACTAAGCATCCTCCCTTCCCCTTCTGTGTTCATCTAGAAGTTACTTGGCAATGGCAGGGAGCTACCTCTCAATGGCGCTTACTCAGAGATACCAGTTCAGAACCAGACCTTCCAACAAGCTCTTCCTTACTTCCCACACAGTCAATATACAAAGGAAACTGAGTGTGGTTGGTCTCTCAGGGAGGTGTGAATATTTCCATCACCACTCCCCCCACACAAAAAAACCTTAAGGGTTGGGGTCTCTAAGAGCATCACTAGTAAAGGCTGGGGGTATCTGCAGAAAGAGGGACTGGGTAGTTCGTTCTCCAACCAGACATTTGCTCATCTCTCCCATAACACCATTCATGCCACCTCAGTGAGATTTGGCCCATCTCATGTCACCTGCTTTTTCTGTGTCTTCCACTACTCTGAACTCACTTGCTCCAACTTGCCAAGCTCATATTCACTTAGCAATAGAGACCAAAGATTCAAACACCAGCTTCACCATGATTTGTCTAGATGACCTTGGCCAATTCAACTCAGCCTCTGTCACTCCAAGTCCCAGTTTCTTCAATCTACAGAATAGTGTTTGTAATAACCATTTCCTAGAGCTGTTGAAGGGATTGAATGAGTTATCATATTTAATGTCCTTTACCAAATGCCTTGCACAGAGTAGGAGTGCCCCAATAGTTCCCTAATATGGTGTCCTGTTATTTTTTTATCATTACTATCTGTAGACGTATCTTTGTGAATCCTCTTTGTGAAGGGTATAAGAATTATTACCCTTCTTCTTATAACTCTTGTCCAGTCTCTTGGGGAAGTTGTTTCTGTTGTTGTTTGTTTATTTGTTTGAACATTCTTTTCTAGTTCTTTTTCTCCTTTATTTTCTTTGAAAGTTAATAGGTAAGACTAATGGTGGTGATATGGTTTGGTTACGTCCCCACCCAAATCTCAGCTTGAATTATATCTCCCAGAATTCCTACATGTTGTAGGAGAGACCCAGAGGAGGTAATTGAATCATGAGAGTGGGTATTTCCCATGTTCCTCTCGTGATAGTGAATGAGTCTCATGAAATCTGATGAGTTTATCAGGGGTTTCCACTTTTGCTTCTGCCTCATTTTATCTTGCCACCGTCATGTAAGAGGTGCCTTTCATCTCCTGTCATGATTCTGAGACCTCCCCAGATAAGTGGAACTGTAAGTCCAATTAAACCTCTTTTACTTCCTAGTCTTAGGTATGTCTTTATCAGCAGCGTGAAAATGGACTAATACAAGTAGCTAATAAGAATAGAAGTACTGTTACTGAGACATCAAGGGAAAAGGAAAGCAACACACTTTAAAGAGAAATTAAACAACAAACAAAACCAGTCCCATTAACCTTTGGCGAGCCCAGAAATCAGCTAGGGAATTATTCTCACCTTTTCTCACCTTTACTCACTTCCTGCACTCCAATCTGGTTTCTATTCCCGTCAAGCCCACAGAAACAGCTTTTGCAAGGTTCAGCAATGACATCTGCTTTCACAAATCAGAGGACTTTTTTTTTTTATAATTCATTGTCTTACTCAGTTCCTTCAATAGTATTCACAGCAATGACTACTTTCTTGAACTGCTCCTTCCCACAACTCCTATGACACCACAATCTCCTGGGTTATTTATGTATTTTTGCTTTTTAAAAACCCCTCTGGCTATTTTTTTTCAGACTTATCCAGCTCATCCTACTTCTATTTGGCATAAATTTTAGAGTTCCCCAAGGATTTGTCTCAGAACCTTTTTATTCCCCTCCCATTCCTCTTCCCCTTCTCTCCTTCTCTCCATTCCTCCCCTTCTTGCCTCTTATCTCCTTCTCTCCTCCCTTTCTCTCCACACCTCCCCTTCTTGCCTCTCCTATTTCTCTCCTCCCCCCCCTTGTCTCTTCTGCTCTTCTCTCCTCTTCTTTCCCCGCTCTTCTTTCCCCCCTCCACTCCCCTCCTCTACTCCCCTCCCCTCCACTCCTCTCTCTACTCCTCACACCTCCTTCTCTCCTACCTTCCCCTTCCTCTCCCCCTCTTCTCCCCTTTCCTTCTTCCCTTTCCTCTCCTCTCCTTCTCTCCTTCCTCCCTCTCCTCTCCTTCTCCTCTCCTTCTCTCCTTCCTTCATCTCCTCTCCTTCTCTCCTTCTTCCCTCTCCTTGTCTCCTCCCCTCTCCTCTCCTCCCCTCTTTTCTCACTCCAAACTCCCATTCCTCAGTATCATTCACACCTGAAGTTTCAGTAATACTCCAGACATTGAGCACTCCAATTTGTACCTTCTATTCAAACTATCCTGGTAAGTTCTGGATGTGTTTTCCAACTGCTTAACTACACATCTCTATTTTAGTATCTCAAATTCAACATGTCTAAGAACAAACTCACAATCTTCCTCTTAGTACCTGGCCCTTTGCACCGTATCTTATTTAGTTACAGGCATAACCATTCATCTAGCTGCACATGTCAGAAACTCAGAAAATCATCAGAGATACCCACTCCCTACATCCAATCCATGAGCAACTTGCATATTATCTTTAGAATCTGTTTTCTTCTCACGATTTCTACTACTCTATCCTAGCCCAAGCTGCCATCAACAGTCATTCACACCACTGCTAAAGCTTCCAAACTGTTTATCTGCCTCTACTTTGGCCACCCTGCCAAAATCTGTCCACATAGCTACCAGAGTGATCACACACACACACACACACACACAGATTCTGTTACTCTGCTGCTTTTAGGCTAAAGAACAATGTCATTACACAATGATAGAGAAAGTCCTGACTCCCTTTCTAGTCTTTTCTGCTACCTGCCCCTGAAACTTCTGTGCCACAGCCACGTTGACATTCTTCCTATTTCTCATCAAAAGCAGCACCTTGCCTCTTTAGACCTTTGTACATGCAATCCCGTTAGATATGCATCACTGAGACAACTCACTTCAGGTCTCCTCTGAGTTTCACCTCTTCAAGAAAGTTTTCTCTCACTGCCCACCCCAGCCCTAGTCTACCTCAGGTTCCTCTGTCATACATGTTGAGAGAAAGTCATACTTTTCCTTCAGAGCACTTATCTCGATTTGTGATTACTCATTTAGCATAATTATTTGATGAATATCTACCTCCCCTACTGACAATCAACTTTTAAGAGGAATGGCATCCAATTATTGTACCCTCCTATCTAATCAGCATCTGTCTCATGGTGGGAGCCCAGGTGATATTTGTTGAGGAGACACACGGATTTCTTTATCCTACTCTAATTAAATCTGCGTTTCAAGGCCAGGCATGGTGACTCACACCTGTAATCCCAGCACTTTGGGAGGCTAAGGTGGATGGATTGTCTGATTCCAGGAGTTCGAGATTAGCCTGGGCAACATGGTGAAACTCATCTCTACTAAAAATACAAAAAATTAGCCAGGTGTGGTGGCGCATGCCTGTAGTCCCAGCTACTCAGGAGGTTAAGGCAGGAGGATCATTTGAATCTGGGAGGTTAGGGCTGCAATGAGCTGAGATTGCACCACTGCACCCACTCCAGCCTGGGCAACCAAAGCGAAAGCCTGTCTCACACACACACACACCACACACACAATCTGCTTTTCGTTGTACATCAACATTCCTGATATGTTTTGTAGATATGTGTTAAATATTATTTTCTCCCAAATAAGAACATTTACTGTTTTTCATCCAAAATATTTGGTGTATCAGTTCACTGTGGGTTGAACTGCCTTTATAGCACATTTCTCAATGCATCTGCCCTACCTGGGGCTTTATTTGAAAATGCAGATTCATAGATTCTTTGCAGAGCTACATTTCTGGGTGAGGCCAAGGGATCTTCTTTTTAAACAAGCACCATGAAATGATTCTTCTACATGCAAAAGTTTGAGAACTTTATGTTATTCAGACTGGACATCAAGGAGACAATGTATTCTGAGCCCTAAACAACATACACACAGACTTCCAGAATAAAGCCTGCTTCTAAGCAGGAAAATAACTTTACTATGTTCTATAAAAAGATCACTTTTTTTGTCCTGTAAATACGCAGGAACACAAGTGACAGAACCCCAAATGTTTAAGGCTTTCCGTAGACTTCACTCCAGAACCATAGAGAACAATAAGCCAAAGGAATTCCAAAACGATACACCAGACAAATGAGCAAAGGATTTGGCCAGAGGCAACTCTTAAATATCAATTTACAGCTAAGAAGTCAAACTAGGCTTACACCTGTAATCTCAGCACTTCAAGAGGCGGAGGCGGGAGGACGCCTTGAGTCTAGGAGTTCAAGACTAGCCTGGGCAACATAGCGAGACTCCATCTTTAAAAAAAAAAATACTTAAAAAATAAAAAATTAGCCGGGCATAGTGGTGTGAGCCTATAGTCCCAGCTACTGGGGACAGGGGAGAGGGAAGATGGTGTGACCCCAGGATTTCAAGGCCACAGTGAGCTATGATTATGCCACTGGACTCTAGCCTGGGCAACGACAGGGTAAGACTTGTCTCATTTTAAAAAAAAAAGGTCAAACTAATTCCTCCTCTTTTTGTTGTTTTTTGTTTTGCTTGCAGCATGGGGTTCAAAACTTGCTTTTCTACCAGCTTGAAATGACTGACAAACAGTTTGTTTTTCACTAATCAGGAAACTAGGCTTCCATCCATTTTTCTTTAGCATTTTTTCAGGCTCCTGGCTTTAAAAGACACATTTTGAATATTGTCTCTTGCAGAACAGACACACTGTTTCACACCTTGTCATGGAATGCAAGTAGCAGATACTTTCTAGTTGTAAAAGCAGAAAGAGAAACCAAGACAAATATTTGCCCCCTACTGTCAGCAGTTGGGTGTCTGCCTGCCTAGTGGTCAGGTATGACTAGGTGGCAAACACCTGAGGGTAGAAAATGGGAAACAGTAAAACCATTAGGGAAGGCTGTGATTTGATCTGATATGGTTCCTTTTCTCCTCCTTCATGGTAGAGATGGTTGTGAGAGATCCAAATGGGGAAGAGGGCAGCAGTCACCTCCATTCGACACCCTGAACCTTCCTTATCTGGCATCTTTTGCTCTCCAAGGACCAACAGCCACCAATTTATTTATTTAATTATGTGTTTGCTTCTGAACCCAAGATAGACCCAAGGCAAGCCACGTGGACAAGAATCAAGGGACTGAATTCCTGGTCAGAATAAAGACCTAAAGTTAGCTGCAGACATAATGACCCAATAAATGGGTATTGACTGAAGTCCTATGGTCAGTGACAGTCGAGCTATCAAGAATGTAGGTCAGGCCAGGCATGGTGGCTCAAGCCTGTTATCCCAGCACTTTGGGAGGCTGAGGCAGGAGGATTGCTTGAGCCCAGGAGTTTGAGACCAGCCTCGGCAACTTAATGAGACACTGCCTTTAAACTGAATAAAAATAATTGTAAATCATAAAGTTTCTGTCAAACAAACTGAATAAGCTCTAGAGATCTACTGTACAACATTGTACCTATAGTCAAAGACAATGCATTGTACACTTTTAAGAGAGTAGATCTCATGTTAAGTATTCTTACTAAAGTAAAATAAAATAAATTTTAGGGAAAATGTCCTTGACTGAAGATTCAAGACTAGCAATCTCCAAACATTTTAAATTTATAGCCCTCGTCAGGAAAAGATTTTTAAGAAAATGTCCACAATATATAAATATTTCCTTATTTATAAACTATCTGTATGTGCTACTTTAGTTTTACATTATGAACATTAAGATGTTTGCAAAAATAGACCTTGAATTTGTCTGTTAGACAATTTGAGTAATCATTCTCATGTCTTTTTTTCCATACCCCCAGGTATTGTCTTATGGCAACCAACTTTGGAGACTACTGTTCTAACCAGAGAATTGCTTCTGTATATGTAATGGGAACTAGACTGAGGGCAGCTTTTATTACTTGTATTTCTCAGGAGTTTTGGTCTTTAAGTATTAGTTGGATAGCAACGATGGACATATTCATGTAGGAGAGAGACCCCCTTAAGAATTATCAAAAGGTTCACAGCAGTGTTGATTATAATAGGAAAATAAAGGAAATAACTGTTAAACAAGACAGGATTGGTTAAACAAATGATGCTTTATCTGTACAATGAAATATCTTGTTCCCAATAAAAATAAATGTTGCAAAGATGCTTCAACGTCAGGGGGTCAAAGCTGTAGGAGTTACAGCTTTGTGTTTCCCCCAAAATTCGTATGTTGAAGTACTAATCCCTAGTACCTCAAAATGTGAACTTCTTTAGAAATAAGGTCCTTGCACTTACAATTAGTTATGATGAGGCCACACTGGAGTAGGCTGGGTCCCTAATCCAACATGACTGTTGTCTTTATACAAAAAAAAAAAAAAAAAAAGGGAAATTTGCACACAGGGAGAAAGTCATGGGACAGTCAGAATTGTGCTGCCACAAGCCAAGAAATACCTAAGATTGCTGGCAAAGCCCCGGAAGCTAGGGGAGAGACATGGAACATATTCTCTTTCACAGCCTTCAGAAGGAACCCATCCTGTTGACACTTTGATTTCAAATGTTTAGTCTCTAGAACTGTGGGAGAATAAATTCCTGCTGTTTAAGCCACCCAGCTCATGCTACTTTTTTACAGCAGCCCTAGCTGACAAATAGAGGCATCCTGCTGAGACACCATGTTAAATGGAAAATATTTGATATACATGGTCCACATAATGTGATACAACTGTGTACACACACACACTCACACACACGTATGTGAATAAAACCCTAGAAATGTTACTGTTTATCTCTGAGGTGTGGGTACTTTTGATATTTCTTTTCTCTTCATTTTTTCTATATTTTCTAAGTTTTCTTTAAAAATCTAAGTTTTTGTAAATATCTATAAGTTTCAGACTAATTTTATAATAATTTTTATTAGTAAATTCATAACAAAATAATAAGAGAAATGATTTCTCCCATTCCTAAGGTGAGTAATGATGACCAGTTAATTCCATACAGAAATCTCAGGGGTGTGCATTCTCCTGTGTGTGCTGCGTGAAGCTCTCCGGGGAGAGATGGGATGCAGCCGTCATCTCCGATGCTCACCCGGCTGTAATCACCTGTTCTTCCCTTACCCGAGAATACTCTTCACATAAGTCACTGGACTTCCATAAACTTCGGCTTCCACATTTTTAAACTAAGAATAACATGGGTACTCTGACTGCCTCATGCCAAAAAAAATATTATGCACAAAAGTCTGCTGATGAAATAGCCCCAGGATGCATGAAGTGCCAGTTATGCTACAACAATGCCATGGAAGAATACTGACAAACCCAGACATGGCTGCCTGGCCTGATTTAGGAAAAAAACACAATTGGGACTCTGTACAGCAGCAGGTACTCCACTGAGGCAGCCACAGTCACTCCACCAGCTCAATGCTACATGATTGACAAGCCAGAGGTCACTCATCTATCACTGATATTCAGACACTCTGCTTTCCTTTTTTTTTTTAAACTCTTTTTATTATTATTATTATTATACTTTAAGTTCTAGGGTACATGTGCACAATGGTGCAGGTTTGTTACATAAGTATACTTCTGCCATGTTGGTGTGCTGCACCCATCAACTCGTCAGCACCCATCAACTCGTCATTTACATCAGGTATAACTCCCAGTAAAATCCCTCCCCCCTCCCTCATCCCCATAATAGGCCCCGGTGTGTGATGTTCCCCTTCCCAAGTCCAAGTGATCTCATTGTTCAGTTCCCACCTATGAGTGACAACATGCGGTGTTTGGTTTTCTGTTCTTGCCATAGTTTGCTGAGAATGATGGTTTCCAGCTGCATCCATGTCCCTACAAAGGACACAAACTCATCCTTTTTTATGGCTGCATAGTATTCTACGGTGTATCTGTGCCACATTTTCTTAATCCAGTCTGTCACTGATGGACATTTGGGTTGATTCCAAGTCTTTGCTATTGTGAATAGTGCTGGAATGAACATACGTGTGCATGTGCCTTTACAGCAGCATGATTTATAATCCTTTGGGTATATACCCAGTAATGGGATGGCTGGGTCATATGGTATTTCTGGTTCTAGACCCTTGAGGAATCACCATACTGTTTTCCACAATGGTTGAACCAGTTTACAATCCCACCAACAGTGTAAAAGTGTTCCTATTTCTCCACATCCTCTCCAGCACCTGTTGTTTCCTGACTTTTTAATGATTACTATTCTAACTGGTGTGAGATGGTATCACATTGTGGTTTTGATTTGCATTTCTCTGATGGCGAGTGATGACGAGCATTTTTTCATGTGTCTGTTGGCTGTATGCATGTCTTCTTTAATTCAAGATGGATTAGAGACTTAAATGTTAGACCTAAAACCATAAAAACCCTAGAAGAAAACCTAGGGAATACCATTCAGGACATAGGCATGGGCAAGGACTTCATGTCTAAAACACCAAAAGCAACAGCAACAAAAGCCAAAATTGACAAATGGAATCTAATTAAACTAAAGAGCTTCTGCACAGCAAAAGAAACTACCATCAGAGTGAACGGGCAACCTACAGAATGGGAGAAAATTTTTGCAATCTACTCATCTGACAAAGGGCTAATATCCAGAACCTACAAAGAACTCAAACAAATTTATGAGAAAAAAACAACCCCATCAAAAAGTGGGCAAGGGATATGAACAGACATTTCTCAAAAGACACTCTGCTTTCCTAATGTGAGACAGACAGACAGTTCCTGGTGTCTTGGCTTTAAAAGACTTGCCCATTTCTCCTCTGAGGAACCTCATTCCTCAGGGTTTAGTCTCTATCACATCCCATTTGTCCTCTGAAGAACCTCATTCCACAGGGTTTAGTCTCTATCACATCTAGTTCCTCGCCTGGCATCAAAACTTTTCCAAATTTTGGGTTCTTAGTCCTCACTTTTTCCTTAACAGGAGGAGCTGTGGTAGTGGTACTAAGTGTAGTAAGGTACCCACAGTGTGTGTGTGTGTGTGTATGTTTTTGTTTTTTTTTTCGAGACGGAGTCTCACTCTGTCACCCAGGCTGGAGTGCAGTGGCGCGATCTCAGCTCACTGCAACCTCCACCTCCAGGGTTCAAGCGATTTTCCTTCCTCAGCCTCCTGAGTAGCTGGGACTACAAGCGCCCACCACCATGCCCGGCTAATTTTTGTATTTTTAGTAGAGACAGGGTTTCACCATGTTGGTTAGGCTGGTCTTGATCTCCTGACCTCGTGATCCACCCACCTCCACCTCCCAAAGCGGTGGGATTACAAGCGTGAGGCACCGCGCCTGGCCGCCCACAGTATATTTTCATCACAACTGACTTCCCCTTGCCAGGGCCTGCTGTCTTGTCCCGTCATGTGATGGTCTTTAGAAGGAGCTCAGGAAATGCCAAGTGATAGCATCTTAATTGCTGCAACTTAAAAAAAAAAAAATTCTATGCCTCTCCCATGCCTCTCATGTGTAATGTATTACAAAGGGGAAACATTCTTTAAAGAGATAAAAATAAAAGGTGGAACAGATAAAGCTGAGGAGAAGATTCCCGAAGCTCACTAGCATCACGGAGATGTTAACCTGTGTGTACACTTTTGCTGCATATCCTGGGGTGTCGAGTTTTTCATATTTTTTATACTTCTCTAATTCAGGTTCCTCTGCTGTGAGGTCCCATCCCACTAGGCTGGCCAAAACGCCATCTGTCATTATCATGGTCTCTCTTCTCCCTCCAGGTTCATGTGAAAGTTACACCGATCTAAGCATTTGTAGATGGTCACCCTGAAATCTCCTGGTGTGTTGAGAGATCTGGGGAGGGTATTGTGGCTATTCGAGGACCATCTTATCCACGAACACAAGTTACCCTGTCCTGGCCTCCCTCCAAGCTCCACTGGAAGCTTCCCAGGTCTGTACTTTCACCGCCCTGTTTTCCTTACCCAAAACCCCTCCAAATTCAAGAGACAGCCCTTTCTTCCTAGAGCCAATTCTTTAAAAACAAAAGTTTCTTACTTTTGCCCTCAGGGTCAGGAAAGGCTGTGCTCTTTAGGATTATGATGGCCTGGGTTGCCCTTTGGTAAGGGGGGTGTAGGGAGACGCTAAACTGGAAAGAGAGGGAAAGATACCTTGTAGTCTTTTATTCTTCTACATCCATTAGCACAAAACATAAATCAATATCTCAGTAAATCATCCTGACACTGTTGGAATAATGGGTTACAGGCTCAGGTGTTATTAGAAGGGCAAAAACTTAACCCTGAGAAAGTCCCAACAGTCTCCAAGCCATAGGCAACAAGGAGAAGTGCCTGCCTCCACTACAAAATCACATCCTCATCTTATTACCTGGTGAGGGTAAAGAGAAGGCCACGCAGGGCACAGCACCAGAGAAGGAGCATGGTTCTGCCAGGTCAGTGACAAACCAGAACTTGGAAATTCCGCTGGCTCCAATCACCTGGGCCAGCCACATCTGTCTCCTTGCCTATTTCATTCTAGGGTATTGCTTAGGGGCTTGACATGGCATAAGGAACAAAAGGGACTTGGGGCCCTCAGGAGACCTGTGTTGTGACACAGATCACAAACTAGGACCCAGAGGGTCAGCAGTGAAGGCTTTGGTGGATAACGCTAAACAAACAGACCCAGGGCTTCATGATGCAGGCAGGGCGACCTGTGGGTGGCTCTTTGCCAGCATGACCCAGCATATACCATGGGAGGCCAACTTCATCCCCAGCAGGCATGGAAACAGGAGCCAGGAGGCCTTCCCAGGACGCAGGGAAATGTAATCTGCCCAGGAGTTCCTTCCGCAGAGGCATCCGACCAATCAGGCTTCTCCTTGCTCCTCCTCTGCTTTCTGCCTGAGCAGCCAAGGTCTGCAAGCTGGATTTTTGTTTTTTTGTTTTGTTGTTGTTTGCCTCCTGCAAACTGAATATATGAAAATTATACTTGTTTTCTGTACAATGTTTAAACAACACAAAAGAGTCCTGGTTTCATCAAAGGCAAAGAGTCCTGGTTTCATCAAAGGCTGACAGGACACGCAGGCTCCCAGACAGGCCACGGTTAGGCCTCTTAAGTCCTGATAATACTCTTTAACATTAACTCACTACGTCTTGAGAGGGGTGGCTTGGTGAAAATATCAGAGGCAATATCAAACCAGAGCAAGACCATCTGGAACAGGGACAGCGTAAAATGAGGCTGAGACCTACTGGGCTGCATCTCCAGGAAGTTTGGCATTCTATATATACATATATATATGTATGAGATAAAATAAATATATATATATATATGTATTTATTTTAAGTTCTAGGGTACATATGCACAACGTGCAGGTTTGTTACATAGGTATACCTGTGCCATGTTTGTTGGTGTGCTGCACCCATTAACCCCTCATTTACATTAGGTATTTCTCCTAATGCTATCCCTCCCCCAGCTCCCCACCCCATGACAGGTCCCAATGTGTGATGTTCCCTGCTCTGTGTTCAAGTGATCTCATTGTTCAGTTCCCACCTATGAGTGAGAACATGCGGTGTTTGGTTTTCTGTCCTTGTGATAGTTTGCTCAGAATGATGATTTCCAGCTTCATCCATGTCCCTAACGAAGGACATGAATTCATCCTTTTTTATGGCTGCATGGTATTGCATGGTGTATATGTGCCATATTTTCTTAATCCAGTCTATTATTGATGGACATTTGGGTTGGTTCCAAGTCTTTGCTATCGTGAATAGTGCTGCAATAAATACACGTGTGCATGTGTCTTTATAGTAGCATGATTTATAATCCTTTAGGTATATACCCAGTAGTGGGATGGCTGGGTCAAATGGTATTTCTAGTTCTAGATCCTTGAGAAATCACCACACTGTCTTTCACAATGGTTGAACTAGTTTACAATCCCACCAACGGTGTAAAAGTGTTCCTATTTCTCCACATCCTCTCCAGCACCTGTGGTTTCCTTTTTAATGATCACCATTCTAACTGGTGTGAGATGGTATCTCTTTGTGGTTTTGATGTGCATTTCTCTGATGGCCAGTGATGATGAGCATTTTTTCATGTGTCCACTGGCTGCATACATGTCTTCTTTTGAGAAGTGTCTGTTCATATCCTTTGCCCACTTTTTGATGGGGTTGTTTGACTTTTTATTGTAAATTTGTTTAATTTCTTTGTAGATTCTGGATATTGGCCCTTTGTCAGATAGGTAGATTGCAAAAATTTTCTCCCATTTTGTAGGCTGCCTGTTCACTCTGATGGTAGTTTCTTTTGCTGTGCAGAAGCTCTTTAATTAGATCCCATTTGTCAATTTTGGCTTTTGTTGCCATTGCATTTGGTGTTTCAGTCATGAAGCCCTTGCCCATGCTTATGTCCTGAATGGTGGTGCCTAAGTTTTCTTCTAGGGTTTTCATGGTTTTAGGTCTTACATTTAAGTCTTTAATCCATCTTGAATTAATTTTTGTATAAAGTGTAAGGAAGGGATGCAGTTTCAGCTTTCTACATATAGCTAGCCAGTTTTCTCAATACCATTTATTAAATAGGGAATCCTTTCCCCATTTCTTGTTTTTGTCAGGTTTGTCAAAGATCAGATGGTTGTAGATGTGTGGTGTTATTTCAGAAGACTCTGTTCTGTTCCATTGGTCTATATCTCTGTTTTGGTACCAGTACCATGCTGTTTTGGTTACTGTAGCCTTGTAGTATAGTTTGAAGTCAGGTAGTGTGATGCCTCCAGCTTTGTTCTTTTGGCTTAGGATTGTCTTGGCAATGCAGGCTCGTTTTTGATTCCATATGAAATTTAAAGAAGTTTTTTTCCAATTCTGTGAAGAAAGTCATTGGTAGCTTGATGCAGAAGGCATTGAATCTATAAATTACCTTGGGCATTATGGCCATTTTCACAATATTGATTATCCCTATCCATGAGCATGGACTCTTCTTCCATTTGTTTGTGTCCTCTCTTATTTCATTGAGCGGTGGTTTGTAGTTCTCCTTGAAGAGGTCCTTCACATCCCTTGTAAGTTGGATTCCTAGGTATTTTATTCTCTTTGAAGCAATGTGAATGGGAGTTCACTCATGATTTGGCGCTCTGTTTGTCTGTTATTGGTGTATAGGAATGCTTGTGATTTTTGCACATTGATTTGGTATCCTGAGACTTTGCTGAAGTTGCTTATCAGCTTAAGGAGATTTTGGGCTGAGATGACAGGATTTTCTAAATATACAATCATGTCGTCTGCATATAGACATTCTTAATCACAGGATGAGATAGGAGGTTGGCACAAAGACCCTGCTGATAAAACAGAATGTGGTAAAGAAGCCAAATAAAACCACCAAAACCAAGATGGCAATGAAAGTGACCCCTGGTTGTCCTCACTGCTCATTATATGCTAATTATAACTCATTAGCATGCTAACAGATACCCCTACCAGTGCCAAAACGGTTTACAAATGCCATAGCAACATCTGAAAGTTACCCTAAATGGCCTAAAAGGGGGAGTCACCCTCTGTTCTGGGAAATCCTTGTCCCTTCCCTGGAAAAACTGATGACTAATCCACTCCTTGTTTAGCATATGATCAAGAAATAACCATAAAAATAGCCAACCGGCAGCCCTCAGGGCTGCTGTCTATGGAGTAGCCATTCTTTTATTTCTTTACTTCTCTAATAAACTTTAACTTTACTCTGTGGACTTGCCCTGAATTCTTTCTTGTGCAAGATCCAGGAACCCTCTCAGGGAGTCTGGATTGGGATCCCTTTCCAGTAACCAAAGTGACAAGTGTTTATTGTATTCTTTATTTTATTTCCAAGGATACCATTCCATCTGGTGGAAGAGTGCCAATGTACATTTCTTCATTTACTTAGTAAGTTCTGCATGGAGAACTAAGTTAACGGTCACCCTATTTTTAGTTAATTCCAGTGATCTTTTAGTAGCTCTATTTGGGGTGATCCTAACTCCAGCTATGGCCCTAGGCCACAAAAATTTTCATTTTGAAACTTTGGTGTATATTCTTTTAGGTTTTTGTTATATATATGTTATATATATATTATATATATTATATACATATACACAGACACACACACACTCACACAAAAAGGATAATGTTGTACACACTGGTCTAGATTTTCTTCCCAACTTGTCTAAGAGAAGAAAATCTAACTAGGTCAAATTCTGTGACACTGATGGGGTCAAAGCCAAACATGACGCTCATAGGGGTAACTCTCTCAACACCCGCTTCTTGCTTCTTCCCTTTGTGTGGTAAGGCTGGATCCCTGGAGTGCATCAACAGTTTTTCTGTTTTTCTTATTTGTTTGCTCCAATGTGTTTGTTGTCCAGATCACAGATGGTAAGACTTAAGCTTCTGGGGAGCAAGAAACCCCATTTAACCTTGAACCCAAACTTCATAATCCATCCCAGTGTGCCAGAAAGTGCTTCATTAGAAGACTGATCAGAAGCAAATGATAAAAAGCGGCCTCTTACGTAAGACTTGCTTTTGTTCCTTAAGGTTTTGCTCCTTCATGAACTTCAAAAAGAGACTGAGTGGCAAGGTCAAGAGGGTAGTAGAGCATTCCCGGGTCCTGTGATCATCAACTCATTACTGTTGTAAAACCTCTCTGACATTTATTACTGCTTTATTTGTGTCATGCTACATGTGGACATTTCTCCCTAGCAATACACAGAGATCTACCTCAGCATTTTAAACCATGACTGTAGTGAACACTGTGATGTGCCCTCCAGGTACCCCATTCAGGGAAAGATTTATTGCCCCAGGTCTGGGAGTGCTGTCTGCAGACAGCCCCAACCTGCTAGCCATGCAGGATGTGCTCGAGTTGTAGAGCACCACCCTGCCCAAGGTCACACTCTTCTTAGGTTAGCCCACTTCCAGTGACTGATCACACTGGCATATAATGACCAGGTTATCTGACCCCATACAAGACCATTCTAGCAGGCTACTTTAGTTCCAGAGCTTCCTCTGGAGTCAGTTAAAGGTGTCATTGAAGAATGATACATGATACAGCTTTGAGCAAAGAGACATCAACCCAAGTACAATGGCAATTTCTAGAAATTTTCATTTTCTTGATAGAAATACTACCCTGTTCTAGTTGGTTTTTGTTGTAGGTAGAACAATGACCCTTCCACCTCTAAATATCCATATCTTAATCCCTGGAACCTGTGAATACGTTATCTCACATGGCAAAAGAGACTTTACAGATGTGACCAAGATGGGGAGATTACCCCATCTCAAGATGGAGAGATTACCTTGGAAGGTCCTAAACAATCAGAAAAGTCCATGTAAGACGGATGCAAGAAGGTTACGATTGGGGAAGAAGATGTTAGAGCAGAGGCAGGGAGTAGTAGAGAGTAGTCAGAGAGATTTGAAGAGGCCGCACTGCTGGCATGAAGATGGAAGGAGGGTCCATGAGCCAAGGAATGTGGACAGCCCCTAGAAACTAGAAAAAAACGAAATAGATTCTGTTGAGAGCCTCCAAAAGGAACAAATCACTCCTGATACCTTGATTTTACCACAGTGAAACTGATTTTAGACTTCGGAATTCTAGAACTGTAGATAATAAGCAGCAACAGGAAAGCAATACAGCTTCCATTCACCTTTTCCTACCATGACTGTAGATAAAATGGATGGAACTGTGGCAGTTACTTTAACATTATGGAGAAAAGGCTAAGAATTGTAGAAAGAACTTGTCTTGACACCTTCTGAACTAATGCCAGCAGTTACTTACCTCCAGATCCACTGTTGTATGAAGAAAGAAGACAAAAATAAAAGACAAAAAACACTTCTTACATGCTCAAGTTACTTTAATCACATTTGCTTCACATCACAGTTGAATGCAATTCCTATTTCATGCAGCAGTCAAAAAAAATGTAATAGAGGTCTTTTATTATTTTGAAAAGGTATCCATAATATACATTAAGAGAAAAAAGACATGTTATAAAGTGTCTGAAGTATGAATCTGTGTGTGATGGATCGAATAAAACATTACTTCTAAGGTTAAATTCCAAAATATTAATTGAAGTTTATCATATTTTGTATATTTAGCTTCCCTGCTATATTTTGCTTTTGTAATTAAAAAAAAGGTGTTTAACATTTTTAAGGGAGGTTGATGAAGGCAAGACAGATTCACCAAAAGCAGTTCAAGGATGAATAAGAAGTTAACATAGTCGATGTTTATCTGGACGTAGAAGAGGAAAATAAAGACTGATTGACGACAAAGGGAAGTTGTGTAATAAAAACAGGATGTGGCAAAGACCAAGATGGGACATAAAGATAAGTGAGTATTTATACATCGATTCTAGTGGAGTCTAAGGAATGAAAGAATAAGTGTGAACACCAACCAAAAGACCAGAAAACAAATTATAGTCATGCATCTCATAATGATGTTTCTTTCAACAACAAACTGCATGTATGGTGGTGGTCTCATAAGATTATAATACTGTATTTTTACTGTACTTTTTCTATGTCTAAACATGTATAGATACACAAACACTTACCATTGTGTTACAATTGCCTACAGTACTCAGTACAGTAGCATGCTGTATAGGTTTGTAGCCTAGGGGCAATAGGCTATATACTATATAGCCTAGATGTGCACTAGGCTGTACAATCTAGGTTTGTGTAAGTACAGTACACTCTGTTTCACGTGTCTGTGTGAAGAGATCACCAAATAGTCTTTGTGTTTGTGTAAGCAACATGACTGTTTATTTCACCTGGGTGCAGGCGGGCTGAGTCTGAAAAAGGAGTCAGCAAAGAGTGGTGGGATTATCATTGGTTCTTATAGGTTTTGGGATAGGTGGTGAAGTTAAGAGCAATGCTTTGGGGGCAGGGGCGGATCTCACAAAGTACATTCTCAAGGGTGGGGAGAATTATAAAGAACCTTCTTAAGGGTGGGGGAGATTACAAAGTACATTAATCGGTTAGGGTGGGGCAGAAACAAATCACAATGATGGAATGTCATCTGTTAAGGCTATTTTCACTTCTGTGGATCTTCAGTTGCTTCAGGCCATCTGGACGTATTCGTGCAGGTCACTGGGGATATGATGGTTTAGCTTGGGCTTAGAGGCCTGACACATTCTATGATGTCACACAATGACAAAATCCCCTAGCGATGCGTTTCTCAGAACATAACCCCCTTTGTTAAATGAGGCATGACTATACTTGAGTTGTACTAACAAAACATTTACTTAAAGTTTACATGTTGCAATGTTTCTAAAGAACAGCCATGTTTTTTTAGAAAACATCTCATTCAACCGTTCTGTTCCCCTTTGCTTTATTATTCTTCATAGCACTTTTCTGTCATGCTATATATTTTTTTTACCTTGATTATCTGTCTCCCTTACTAGAATTTAAGTACCATAAAAGAAGAGAGTTGGCCTCTTTTGTTCACCGCTCTATCCCCACTTAGCGCAGTTCCTGGTATACCACTGGTCTCAGTAATTATTTGTTTGGTAAATAAATAAACTATAGCAAGGACTGGTAAACATTTCTGTAAAGGGTCAGATAGTAAACACTTTAGGCTTTGCAGGCCAAGATGCAAAATTGAGGACGTTACCTAGGTACTTATATAACAACTATTAAAAATGTGAAAACCATTCTTAACTCCCAGACATATAAAAATAGGCAGTGGCTGGATTTGGCCTGTTGTCCATGGTTTGCCAGCTCCTGAACTGAGGAATTAACAACTCAACACAAATAAAAACTATCCTTCAACTATCCTTACTTAATCCCATAAATCATTTCTGGTTACTTTCAGGAACAAATGTGGAAGCAATGTGATAGTTACCAGTTCTGTGTCTTTCTAGAACGAGACACACCACTTTTTCGCATCTAAATGTTATAAGGTGATAATTTAGCATAGGAACAGCTCATCGCAGTAACTGTTACTAAAGGCCTGCTCTATGTCAGGCACAACACCAAGAACTATGGGTGTACTTAAAGTTTTAAACCCTGCAGCAAAGACACACACAGACAATAAAATATATTCTTAATTTTTTTGAGAAAAGTAGGCAATCAGATACAATTTACTCATAAATTTGAATGAATTCTGTTTTTAAAATTTCCATACAGAGCACATATCAAAGAATGTGTCATTCTGATTCTAGAATGGTATTGTGCCAAATCATATCCTGTTTCTTACATTTTTCATCTACCAGGATGCTTTCAAGTTTATTCATGTTCCTGTGCATACATTTATCTCATTGCTTTTAACTACAGCTTAACGTCCCACAGGATGCATCTGCCGTATATTACTTATTTACTATTTGGTGGACACTTGGGTGGCTTCCAGTCTTCTGCAGCCATAAGCACAATGTCATGAACATTCTCACAGTTCCCTTGTGGACCTGGGGGAAGCTCTGTTTGAAGGCTTCCCCAAATGGGTGCCCTTTCTATAATTTACCAGCAGTGCCCAAGGGTTCCCATTTCTCTGTGAACTCTGTGTCTTTTTAGAAAAAGGGATATCACTTTTTCACCTCTAAACGCAATCCTTGCCTTTATCTAATAATCAACACTCTGATGCATTTAAGGTGATGATTCCCTGCTTTAATTTGCCTTTCTCTGATTGCTGGTGAAAATTGTACAATTCTCCATATTTCTGCCATTTGGGTTTCCCCTTCTGAGACTGGCCTATTTGTAAACTTTGACCATTTTTCTGGTTCTTCTTGCTCTTTTAGAAATTCCTTGGCTGATAATCCATTGGCACTGGGGATAATGTCAAGAAAACACAACAACAACAACAACAACAACAACAAACTTCTCCCTGTCACTTGTGTGCTAACTCTATAATGACCATCATCTTAATGATCTTAAATCTTGGATTTGATACAAATTGTATGCTTTTTAGATTTTTAAAAGAAAACCCTCCTCATCCAGAGACCACAAATATTCCCCTAGCTTTTTTTTTTCCTTTGTGTTAGCTCTATCATTTCACTGTTTCCCATTTAGTTACTTAATCCATTGGAGATTATTTTTATATGTCATATAAGACCCCATCTTTTCCCCACTATTTTGGGATGCCTCCACTATCCTATATTAAGTTCATATATAGAGAGATATACAGACACACATATATGTATATCAATAAGTCCTCACTTAACATTTTTGACAGGTTCTTGGAAACTGTGACTTTAAGTGAAACAATATATAAGGAAACCAATTTTACTACAGACTAATTGATATAAACAAGAGTTAAGTTCCTATGGCATATTTCTGGTCACAAAAACATTATGAAACTTCTAAATAAAGACCAAAACACTTCCAATATTAAACACTAAAATAAATCTAAGCTATACATACATTTAAAAAAAGATTAATAAAAACAAGTAAGATAATTATCCAATTTCTAGCGAGTGACAGTGGTTGTGGTAGTGAGTTAAGGAATAAATGTTTGCAAAGAAGAAATGGTCATAAGCACCTCCTGCCCCCATGCAGTCCAAAAACAATCAACTCCAAGGCCAGGCACAGTGGCAGGTCTTGAACTCCTGACCTCAGGTGATTCATCTGCCTATAATCCCAGCACTTTAGGAGGCCAAGGCAGATGGATCACCTGAGGTCAGGAGTTCAAGACCTGCCTGGCCAACATGGCAAAACCCTGTCTCTACTAAAAATACAAAAAATTAGCCATGTGTGGTGGCAGATGCCTGTAATCCCAGCTACTTGGGAGGCTGAGGCAGGAGAATTGCTTGAACCTGGGAGGTGGAGGTTGCAGTGAGCTGAGATCGCGCCATTGCACTCCAGCCTGGGTGACTCTATCTCTAAAAACCAAAACAAAGCAATCAAATCCAGTGGCTGGCTGAGTCCTTTCTTTCTCTTTCTTTCTCTTTCTCTCCTTCCTTCCCTCCCTCCCTCCCTCCTTCTTCCTTCCTTTTTATTTTTTCTTTCTGAGACAGAGTCTCACTCTATACTCTATCCCTCAGGCTGGAGTGCAGCAGCATGATCTCGGCCAGCTCACTGCAACCTTCACCTCCCAGGTTCAAGCAATTCTCCTGCCTCAGCCTCCTGAGTAGTTGGGATTACAGGTGCATGCCACCATGTCTGGTTAATTTTTGTGGTTTTAGTAGAGACAGGGTTTTGCCATGTTGGCCAGGCTGGTCTTGAACTCCTGACCTCAGGTGATCCGCTGGCCTTGGCCTCCCAAAGTGCTGGGATTACAGGCATGAGCCACCACGCCCGGCCACTGAGCACTTTCCTACCACATTGGTTACTGGCATGTATTTGTATGATTATTGTCTACTTTATGAATTTTTGTTTGACAATAATTTGTATTCATTCATTTATTATATTCCAACCGGCATATTCCAGCAGCTCAAAATGTGAGGCGGGAACATAACCTGGAGAGGACACCATCCCACATTCACTCACACTGGGATGGATGGTGTAGGACACACCAACTCACATAACATGCACATCTTTGGGATGTGGGAGGAAACTGGAATACCCGGAGGAAACCCACACAGACATTGGGAGAACTTGCAAACTCCACCCAGTGGAGTTTCCCTGGCTGGGAATTTATTTTCTTTTTCTTATCAATATCATAAATAAATGATGTTGAATGAAATCATGTTATTTGAGGATCTGGGGTGCATATATAGTTCTCTATTTCACTGCTTTGTCTACTTGCAAGTACCACATTATTTTTTTTTGGCTATGACTTTGTAAAACATTTTAGTATCTAGTGGTGTGAATCTTCCTTTTTATGTTTTTATTTGGTACAGTTGCTTTTTCTAATGTGAACCCTTATTCTACCTTATATATTCTGGAAACAGTTTATCAGGTTCCCTACCCTCTCCCCACCCTAATCCCGCAAAAAAAAAGAAAAAAATCTACCTGAATTTTGGTTGGATTTGCTATGAAATTATAAATTAATTTGGGGGTCAAATTAAGATGTTTAAAAGGTTAAGTCAGTTGTGCAGGATCTGGATTTTACAAGAAATAAAAATAAAATGTTAAGTTGTTTCATTTATGAAACAGGATTATCAGGGAAACCACTACTGTTGGTCTCAGCTGCTTACAGCACCCAAGCAGTAGTTCACAGAGAAGCTGCCTCAGGTCTGTCCATTGTCCCTACTTTTGTCCATAACCATAAATGATGACTTCTATTATCTCTTTCCAAATGTCATGCAAATTCTTCTCAGTAGCAGAATCAAACTCAAAAGCCCCATGGCAAGAGGCAGGGATAATGCCAAGTTGACAACTACCCACCCAGTGCAAAAGAAAAACAAAAAGTTCTTAATAAATGTTTAGTGATTTGTAATAAAGTTTAAAACACACAATATCAAATATATTTTAAGTATGAGTCGAAGCATATTTTAACTGATTCAATGATTTGACATATTATTTCACTTGGAAGCATTTCAACTATTTTGAAGATTTGTAGGGCTCACATTTAAAATGCGACAAATTTTTCACAAGGAATATTATTTCTGGAAAGATCAAACAGTCAGTATGATATAGTATTCCCTCACTGCTCACCCTTAGCCATAGGTTTATTAAACAGTGCCTAGTAAGAACTCTATAATGTAAGAGGGGCATGAAGAATTTGATGACTGCCCAGACACCAGCAATAAAAATGATTCAATGTGGGAATGAATAGGATTTATTTTACATAATGTACACAGTGTATAAATGACTGAGTCATTACTGGTTCTAAAGTATAAGTAGAATTATTATCCAGAACAGTGGTCTCCAAACTCTACTGATCATACATCCTTGTCCATAAAGATGCTTTGATCATATACAAATATGGAAATTAAAAAATAAAATTACACAGAGAGTTTCTAACATTTCTTTCCAGTTTCCCAATGGACCACCTTATGCAGCTCTTGTGGTACACACCCCCTGTAGTGAGCACTGATTTACCTACTCTCCTGTGCTTTGTCCATATTCTTCATCTGGCTAGTCAAAGCTAGAAACTGAATAAATGTTGCTCATTACATGTAGAAGGATGCGTTGATCAAGACCTAGAGTCAATACTAAATTAAGCACAAAACTGATTAAGAACTATAGTCAAGTTCACGCAAATAAACATCATACCTGCCAGGAGGGGGCAGATGTGAACAGGGCGTAAGAAAATCCCTACTCAGAGAATGTGGAAAAAACAAGCAGCTAGAGGGAGGCGGGGCACAAATTCTACAAGACACACTGAAGTCAGCCAGAGATGGCCCATGGCTAGAATAAGAAAGAGTCTGAAAATATCAAACTAAAACCAGAATACAAAAATGACTGCCAAAGACAGAATAAAGAAGAATGCTGGGGTTGGGGATTGGGGTGTGTAGTTCACAGTAGTGAGTGGAAAAAAAACAAAACAAAAACCAAGAGCTTTCATCCAGAAGCCCAAAGCTGGAGTGAAGAAGAGCTTCAGACAGTGCCAGAACAAATTTCAGGAGCCAGGCACAAATAGTCCGGGCTTCCAGGGCTCAAAAGTTTATGAGGCAACTATTTTGAAAAGATGCCTGAAAGTAAGACTCTTCTAAAAAAAACAAACAAGTATTCTCAGTCTTGTGATTTCTGATCATAAGGAATTCTCATTCTTTCCAATCTGGGAGATATGCAAGGCTCTGGCAGACTTTTTGAAATGTTAGACCTCAAAACACAAGTCAAGCAGTTACAGCACATTGCAGGGCAGACAGCACACGTTCACTGAAGATTTGTTTACCATTGATTTATCCTGCATGAATGATGCTCCATAGAGGAACACTATCCATAGTGAATACCCCAGGGGCTGTGGAATGTGAAGGCTCTGATGCTCTTCAAGGACCAGGTGCTGTTCTAGGCCCCAGGGACACAGAATTGAACCACATAGACAAAGTCCCTGCCCTCCTGAGACTCACAATCTAGTGGGACAACAACAAATAAAGAAACAAACAGATAATAAATTCCAGATAGTGAAAGCTCAGTGAAGAAAATCAAGCAAGGAGATGGACTAGAGTATGCTGAGGCTGGAAAAGGTGGACTCTCCCTTAAAGAGTAGTCAGGGAAAAGACTTGTTTTAGAGGTGTGAGCAAGCCTTGGGAATCTCTGAAGGAAAAGCATCCCAGGCAGAGAGAATAGCAAGTGCAAAGTTTCTAAGGAATAAATGTCTTCGTGTGTCTGAGAACATGGCAGGATGGCCAATGTGGCTGGAGAGGATCAAGCGAGAAGAGAGAATGTTCAAAAAGTGAGATTTGATGTTTAGATTTTTCTGTACTTGTATAGGCCTGATTATGTGGCTTAGCTAAGGTTTCCTAGAGCATCTTCTAGTAGCTGTCACTGGTTTGTAAAATAAAATTGGGGCTGTAAAAACGCAAAAAAAAAAAAAAAAAAAAAAAAAAAGAGAGAGAGAGAGAGATTTGGAAGGTAAGCAGAGCTTGACTTTGAAGGGTCTTGAGGGTCATGGTGAGGAGTTTAGATTTTAGTCTAAGCCAAGGGCAATGCTATCAGATGTATGCTTTTCAAAGATCACTCTGGTCACAGGGTCTGGCTGTAGGGAATTGGACTGCAGTGTAGGGAATTGGCGCCTGAACTGTAGGGGCTTAAGAGAGGAAGCAGTGGTGTGCTGGAGGTGCAAGAGCTATTACATTTTCAGGAATTTGTGAACCAATTGTTAAACACAACAATTATTGAAAATTAAATTATATAAACTCACAAATAAGTGATATTAACAAAAGATTGTGAAGTGGCATCATTTGTCTGGGGTAGTTACTGAGGTTCATCATCTCATACCAGGGAAATAGAGGAAGTGGATGCACAAGGAGTGAGCTTAAGAGCAAAGGTTTAATTGGTGAAAGAGAAAAGAGAATGGCTCTCTCTCTTGCAGAGAGAGAGAGAGCAGTGCCCAGGTGGGTCTTCCACTTCCATGGTAAAGTGCACAGGGTTTTATAGACTGGCTTGAGAAGTGGTGTCTGATTTACATACGGCCCAAAGATTGGTTGGACCAGGTGTGACATTTATATAGTGTGGGAAGAAGCTAGCCACCCCACCCTAATCTTTTATTATGCAAATGGGTTTTCTACCTGGCTGATGTCATGTCGTCTGCTCCTTACTATACACGTGGTTGACGTGTATATAGAAAAGGGAAGATGGAGCTGCCATGTTGAACATGCCTAGCCCCTAGGTAGCCTTTTCCTATTGTCACAGCTGCCAGCATTCACCTGTGCAACTTCCAGCTTGCTTATCTCTGTTTGCAGCTCGATTTTACAGGCTGCTCTTTGTCAGAAAAGAAATGATTTGGGGGCTGCTTTTCATCAAAAAGAAAACCTTATGGAGGACTTTCTTACCCTTACTGTCTGCCTAAACAATTTCTTTGTAGCTCCTGTATCAATTGTAAATAATTTTTTTTAAATAACTTTTTAACTATTTTACTACATTCACCATTATTGATGCACTGGAGGTTACTTATATCTTTTGATCTGTGTCTCTCTTCACAACTCTGTGGTCAGTGACATCATGTTGGAAGTTTGAAACGGCCGTGATGGAAGTGTTTACACCATAGAAATTGGCGAAGACTACAAAGCAGGGCTTTTCCTCTGATGGATTACATGTGAAAAGTGAAGGAAACAGAGGTATAAATAATGACTTCTGAGATTTTGAATGTGAGATTGGATGTAGCAATAATTAAAGAAAAGGTTCTTGAGACATTTTCTTTTCTAGGGCTTTTTGTCAAGGTTTTTAAGATAGGTATCCTTTCTACAAGATAGTTGATGTTGATGTTCTACAAGATAGTAATAGTTGATGTAACAGATATGGTAATCACATAAAGTCAGGGTTTGTCTTTATTCTCCACTTTGCACAGCATCTGGTATAGAGTAGATGTTCAGTGTCTCGTCACACCCCTAGAATGGGATGCTATCTTATGTATTTTGGATTTACATGTATTTAGGAATCTACTAGAAAAGTCATAGTCATTTCACCAGAACCTAGACATTATATCAGCTGGCTTGAAAAGGGTAGTTGAAAAGAACTGAATCACTTATTGAAACACAGAGCTCTCTAACTAACTGGTACTACATACCTAGTGGGCTATCCTCATTGGTACTGAAGATAGTGCTTTTTAGAGAATCTTACAACATAGTAAGGACACGTTATTTTTAAAGAGAATTAGCCCAAGATTTGTTTGTGAATAGAATTCCTATCATAATGCCTCACTTGATGGGAATGGGAACAACAGATGTACATGTTAATATAAAATTAAAGTTTAACTTTAAATGTCTACTAGCCACATTTTATCACCATCCTTCCAAAGATGGGATCTCCTCCAGCTATAGTTTTACTTTGCCTCACTTAGTATATTTCCTTTAAAACACTTATCACATATTATTAGCTTCATTATTTATCAGTTTGTTAATTGCCTGACTCTTCCATTTGATTATAAACCGTATGAGGACAAGGAACTTGTCTGTATCAGGTACTGCTATAGTTGCAGCAACTATTACACTGCTTGGCACACAGTAGGATCTCAATAAACATTTGTAAATGAATGAAAAGATTGAGTATTTGATGAATGATCATAGAAAAGGGCAGGAGGCCAGACAGGTATAAAAGGCATTTAACAATTTATCAACCTAGCAACACCTCACGTTTTATCAAATAAACAGCTACTCTACTGAGGTCTACTAAACAATGCTTTGTAAATGAAATACATAAACAGCTTCTATTTGGCATGCTGAAGAAAATCTTGCTTAAGAGGTAGGTGACATGGTGCTTCTGTAAAATTTTGAATAGGTTTTTTATTTGTTGTAAGTAGCAAAACCCACTCTAATTCATGTAGGAAAAAATAAATAGGTTAACAGATGTTACATAGCTCATAGAGTCTCCAGTAGGCCTAGAGAATTATACTTGGAGGCTACTCAGCTAGAACACCCAGAACATACAAAAGGACAACTCCAGCAAAAACCCTGTTTCCCAAGGACAAATAAAGCAGCTTGCACCAATGACACTGTGCCCTGGATGCTGTAGGCTCATCACCTGCTGTCCCCTGAATTAGGGTTCTCCAAAGAAAGAGAAACAATAGGATATGTGTGTGTGTGTGTGTGTGTGTGTGTGTGTGTGTGTGTGCATATGTGTGTTTTTCATCTCATCTATTCATTTCTCATAGGAATTGGCTCATATGATTATGGAGGCCAAGTAGTCCCACAACTTGCCATCTCCTGCTGGAAAACCAGGAAACTGAAATTCAGTCCAAGTTCAAAGGCCCAAGAACCAGGAACACTGATCTCCAAGGGCAGGAGAAGATGAACATCCTAGCTCCAATACACAGTGGATTTGCATTTCCTTTCCCTTTTGGTTTCATCCAGGCCTTCAACAGATTGGATGATGCCCACTGACACTGGTGAGAGTAGATGTTTTTTTTACTCAGTCTACTGATTGAAATGCGAACCTCTTCCAGAAATGCCCTCACAAACACACCCAGGATAAATGTCCTACTAGCTACCTGGGCATCCCTTAGTCCAGTCAAATTCCATAAAATTAACCAGCACACCTCCCAAAGCAGAATACAGACACAGCCACTATTTCCAAAGCATAATTTCGATAGCAATTTTTTCTTTATATCACTGTTCCTCAAAATGAAGCTTTATTGGGATATACCTAATATGAGAACTGGGTCACATTTAGTTATCAGGTAAAGGTGGCAAAGATTTCTTCTTTGGGAAGGCTGGATTCATAATGTGAGAAATTACTGAAAGTAAGAATGATGGTCAAATAAGCTGGTAGATGAAAACATGACACATCCATTATAGCCCATCATTTAGTCTACTCTCTTCCACACTCAAACTTCCAGATTATAACGATACTATCAACACCAAAAACAAAGCGATCATTTCAATATAACCCAGCTCTCCATTGTTACAAACAAAAGCACACTTATCCCCTCTTTAAAGGTAGAGAAGAGAATGTTTTACTATGACTAAATCTGGCTTTAAGTTCAGAATCTACAGGTGATATACATCTTTCCTCTAATTCTGTTATAATTATATCTGTATTCTGAATCCAATAAACTAGACCATAAAGTTAACCAATACATCCTATTTTTAAAAAAAGAGGAAAAATGGAAAATTATTTAAAATATATACATATTTAAATGATACAGTAAGAAAGAAATATGGGTAGACATGATAATCCTCTTTTCTGCATCTGTTCACAAGGCTGTGGCTGATATTTATGGCTTCTGTCCTCCACTACCTATTCCATGTTCTTTGTCCTCAGAAAGCACCTCAGGTGGTTGGGGTTCTTCTCTTGGTAGTTTGACTCATGTCATCTTTTCTCAAGGATTTAACCCTGGTTAGTCCTGCCTATATGAGATTGCAGTGGTCTTCCAATAACTTTTACTACAAAATATGAGGTATTAGGGGGAGCCAACATAATATTAATAGCAGGAAAACTAACCACATCAAACCTGCCCCATTGTGTATAAAGTACACGATTTTTCCTTAGTCATTTAGAGCCCACCCTGGTTAATTCCTTTTTATTTTTTGTCTGTTTTTCCAATGACATTAGGAGGTCAAGATGTCTGGGTAGCTGTCTTACCTCCAATTCAGCAGAATCACTGTCATATGCCCCAGTGGAAGCATCCCTTCTTTGGGCACTTGCACTCTACTCCAGCAGAGGCCAGTGTCATGGGGATAAGAAGCAATATTTTATAAGTCTATCATCAAAAGTAATAGTGAAAGCTGCCACTTCCACTTCTGTCCTCAGCTTCCTGGAACATGGTTTGCCCAAGGTAGAAACTGGTAGAGTATTATTGCATAGGAGTGAAAGAAGCCTTTGTCAAATTTTTCACAAAGTATATCAACAGCTTATTGTTTACAAAGCCACTGCGCCATGCTTTAAAATGATTGTCAGAATTCAATATTTTTCCACATGAATTTGTGTTGCCTTTGGGATTTTTCAATAAAAATTCAACTGTCTAAAATCCCTAGGCATTATTTCGGTGATATCATAATCATGGAATCAACAGAGGATGAACCCGTGAAAATACAGAGAATCTTACACTTCTTTTAGAAATTGGGTATCTAGGCCCGGCGCGGTGGCTCAAGCCTGTAATCCCAGCACTTTGGGTGGCCGAGACGGGCGGATCACGAGGTCAGGAGATCGAGACCATCCTGGCTGACACCGTGAAACCCCGTTTCTACTTTAAAAATACAAAAAAAAAAACAAAACAAAAAAAAAAAAAAACTAGCCGGGCGAGGTGGCGGGCGCCTGTAGTCCCAGCTACTCGGGAGGCTGAGGCAGGAGAATGGCGTGAACCCGGGAGGCGGAGCTTGCAGTGAGCCGAGATCGAGCCACTGCACTCCAGCCTGGGCGGCAGAGCGAGACTCCGTCTCAAAAAAAAAAAAAAAAAAAAAAGAAATTGGGTATCTACATGAAGAAGTAGAAATGTGACATTATAACTACCATTTTGGAATGATACTTTGTATTAGTCAGCTTAGCCTAGATTGATAACAGCCCCCAAATCTCAAAGGCTTACAATAGCAACCAAATATTTTTTGGTCACTGTAGATGTCAGCTGCAATTTGGCTATGATTCTGCTCTCCATTTTCAATCTAGGACCAAGTTGGAGTGCCAGGCCTTTCACATTTTGGGATATAAATCTCAAGTGGCAAAGGGGAAAAAGAAAGAAAATGTTAGAACCTCATGAAAACTCTTAATATCTTTCACTAAAATGCCATGTGTCACTCTCACCCGCATTGGCCAAAGCCAGTCAGAGGGCCTGATGTGGAGTAGGGAGATCTTGATGCCAATGGGATGAGGAAGCTTATGCCTTTCAAATAATTGGGAACAAGAATGCAAGCTGTCCCATGCCCTGACATGAATATGTACTCCACTCAAGGCAAAGTAGTGCAATCTAAGCTGAAACTACTTTAAAAATGTTTAAAGCTTTTTATTTGGATGGATGAAATAGATGTAAAAGAACAATCTTAAATCTCTTCTTGGGGCGGTACAATTTCTTAATATTTTTCTTCCATAAAAGGCAGTAATCAGTTAGCTTTTATTATTATACTTGATTGGTTTTAGAACTTCAGTATGACAGGGCCCTCCAGAGCATCAAGAAGATGTTGGCTTTTCAGTCTCTGTTGGTACATTGTCACAAGCCCTAGGATTTACATAAGAGAGTTTTTACTCACATTAATATTCTGAGAGATTAAGTAAATTTCCTGAGGTCATGTTCATATTAACTGGTGCATAATGGATTCAAACCAAAGATGATTCCAATATTTAATATACTAATCTTCCCATTTCATATTGATAAAGAAATCCTTGTTATTTGCTTGTTACTGTGTAGGATAAGAAGTTCCATGTTTTCTGTATGCCTTTAATAATCTTAAACCTCCTTTGGGACTCTATTTAAGATAAGCCTATGTCCTTAATTATGTCACCATAGATTCTGCCCTGGTGTATTCTGCCTTATGTTTGTGATTACATAGCTTGACTACAAGCTTGGAAGAGAAAGACCTAATATGAAGCCTTGAATCAGCTGCCCCTACAGATACCAGAATATGCTGTATTGTGTCCATTGGAAATTTTGATGTTATATTGCATTGAATCACCACTCTGGGTTGATCAAAAAGTACTCTAAGATTCTGTAACAGATCTATAGTTACTGAATGTGTGTGAAAGGAACTAATCAAATTGTTTTCCAGCTAACAGGATGAATTATCTTCCTATAACAGGTACCTATTATAAGGAAGTTTTTCTTATAAATTTCAATAGGCAGCTCATAATTTACCTTATTTATTTTATACAAAACACATTGAGAAACTGTTTGCATGAAGTCACTGATTAGAAGCTGCATCTAAATTTATTTTTATGTTTTAAAATACTACAAAGGGATATTTTTATAGGCTTTACTACCTAATACAACCCACCAAAGAAATTTTTCCCCATGAGCAATAACTAGGAATTTTAGTTTAACATATATATTGGATTTCCAGAATTATTTTAGCACAGGAACACTTTCAATAGATATCTTATCAATAGGACTTTAAGTAGCCTTGGAGACCCAAGGTTTTTAAAAAGGAATTTGGGGAGATCAGGAGCTTAAAATCATTCTAAATGTCATCTGAAAAAAAAATACATGGAATGACCTGGAAAGGAGGAGGAAAAGGAATAGGGGAAGGAAATAAAGAGGAAAGAAGATTCATTTGCCAACTAGAAAAACATTATTATAAAGTTACAGAAACTAAAAACCATCCCTGAGCCAAAAGCAGGGAGACAAATCAATGTATCTGAATACAGTGCCAAAACAGTCCTATAAATATGAGAATTTGGTATATAATAAGGATATCATTTCAAATCTGTAGAGAAAACATGGTCCATTTAGTAAATGATATTGTGAAAACTGGCTAGTGTTTTAGGGTAAAAGATTTGGATTTCTATATCACTCCTTTGCCAAAATAAATTCTGAATGGATCAACGACTTAAATATTTAAAAAAAAAATTAAACAAAAAAATTACTTATTATGGGTTAATATTTGTATCATGTAATTTCCTTGACTTTTCTGTATTTGTTGTTAAGGTGCATGTTTCACTGAAGCAAGGACCATCTTTACTTCAGCCACCATTGCATCCGTAATTCCTAGCATAGCATCAGGTGCACTCAGAAAATAGCTGTCAAAGAGCTAAATGAAAAACTTAATAGTTTACCACACACAATTTCTAGACATGATTGTTTCTTACAGTGGGTCTGCATATCCATCTGTCCTGTTTAAGAAATTTATGGATAGAAAGGAACCTAACCATGCACAGTCATCACTTGTGGGCAAAAGATCAATGAAAAAAACTATCTCCTGAGGTTAATTTTGGGGGTAAATAAGACTTGGGTAGGCTTCTCATCACTCAGCCAAAGACTATGAGCTTAACAAGAGTCAGTTGTGTTGAATTACTGACATGCTGACATGCTGAGATTTTGCCTTTTCTATCCCCATCAGATTAACTGATAACTTACAAGGCAAAGCAGAAATCATTCTGGATTCTCATGTCTACACCTGAGCATCAGTCTTTTGTTTTTAACCACAAACACTGGTCTTCACAAGGTACTATTGTTCACTCCCCTGTCATAGAATACCTACATCTCTGTTACACGTGACCTATAATGAGACTCTCTAATATGGCATTCTCTTGTTGATCAGCTGCCATGTCATTCATTCAGTATGGTAGAGAAGAGCACAGTGATCGTTATTGCTATTGGCTAAATTTCCTGAAGCCTTGTCAGAATGACAAATGAAAGAAGCAGCAAGTCCTCACACAACCATGACTGCTAAGGCAGGGTTACCTGGAGTTTCAACACCAGTAGTCAGAGCAGGCAGACCACGAGCTCTGGGCCAAGACATTCCCAGTTCCCAACCCTGATTTAGACACATCCTAGAACCACAACAAGGTTTTTCCTTACTTGAAAGATTTTGTCAAAGGCTTGTTCCTGCTGGCTGACTCACTGCTGATACAGGACACCAGGAACCCCAGACATCCCACCATTCCTCTTTTGGTGTGAGCCAGGCCCAGGTGGAAGGGAGCCACATTAAGAATGGTGGACCAAGAATGACAAACTTGAGCCCACTCCAGGACAATCCAAGTAATCTAAAGGAGGATTCATACAGGAAAACAAGTTAATACAACTAACCAGAGTAAAGGGGTAAACTAGAGAGTTGGAGGAAAAGAGGAAAAAAAAAAAAAAAAAACATAAGCAAAAGCTGAATGGTTGGGTGGTTCAAGGCCTAGATACTTTCATCAGGCCTGGAATTGAGTGGGAAAGCAATTCAGCTGCCTTCTGCGTGAGAGAGAGAGGAGTCTGTATAAAGGCCGTTTATGGTCCAGGACAGAGAGGTGAAAGAAAGAGAATTTTTAGAGCCTGGCAGAGAAGTTAGGAGGGAACAGTAGGAAAAAAGAGGGAAATTAGATAAGAAGACATTTTGAAGAAACATGGAATTTATGTTTAAATATTTTATTCTTTGTGTGGTCTCAGTGGAAAATTGCCAAAGGGATGATGTGTTTTGCTTGCTTCACAAAGGGCTTTCTTTGCACAGTGCCCCATGCGCACTTCCCATCCTTTACGGCTGACTCTTGCAATGCAAGCTCCCTAAACTCAGAGAACTCCCTTGAGGATCTCTGGTGTGGCCATTGCCCACACTGCTCTGGGATATCATGAGCGTTGTTGCCTCGTACGGCTTTGCGGTTTACAAGTGAGTCGCTGAACGTTTCACTAAAGTCATTCTGAAGATCCCCTTTCAACAGTTACATGCAATGGAGATTTTTCACTTCTGCAAAACTGCAATGAAGGCCACATCATTTTTTTTCAAGGTCTGTGAGTCACTTGAGATTACGGCAGTTATTAATAGACTGCAAAATCAACCATCTCCTTCTTCACCTCAGCCAGTCAGTTGAGCATTGAATATGTATTGACAACTTATAATGTCTTTGCCTTCAAGAGGCACAGGGAAGTTCTGTCCTCAAGAAGCTGCCCCCAAGGTGTCCAGCTGTGTTCCTATCTGGAGGGAGGAGAAGGCCATCCTTAACCTTTGAGGCTGATGAGTCCGCTGCTTCTTCAACATTTCCTCTCTCATAAACCCCTCCCCTCCCATCACTTTCTCTGAAAAAATAATTTGATATTCTGGGAGAAAGGAAGTGTTTGGATGGCAGGAGAGGTTTTCCATACCCCCAAATCTTTCCAAGTAGCATTCCAAGATGTCACTAAGGGCAGTCCCCTTTAATTTTTCATCTGCTGCTTTAGGGCATCTACCATTTGCTCAGTGGCACCATCTCACATGAAATCCAACATCCTAAAAATCCATCAGATGACCTCCTCTGTTGGAAAGGGATAACTTGGGTCTACTTCACTGGAACCTTCAAATTTAAGACTCTTGCCTAAGACTGTGGGTTACTCTTCCATGACCACATCAATCAAATCAGCTGAATCTTAGAGAGCATGGCTCTGAAGGAATAGAGAAGGGGTGAGAACACGACAGGGGAGGACAGCAAGAGGTAAAAGATAAGTCTTTGACAGTCAGATCCCCGAGTACTAGGAGTGGACACTTGGAGGCTCACTGAAAGGAAGAGAATGGAAAGATAAAAGACACCTTAGAGCTAGGATGAACTCTGTCTTCCACTGCACTTTGATGAGGTCCTGCTCAGTACATAGCTTAGAAAAATTCAAAGTCAAGTGAGGTTCCCTAAACCCTACCTAGCTAGGAATCACTGTATGTTCCCCTCCCCGAGTCATTTAAGTTGGCATAGGGGCAAACCAAATTTGGGGATGGTTAAAAGATAAAAAGGTGATGGATTTTCATGTCTATAGTTGTCATCTTACTCTAAGACCTCACATAGTTTAGGGTATTATTAGTATTATTAACTTTACTGAGCCCTCCTAGTAAACTAGAAGTTTCAGGAATAGTACATGCACAAAGTCACAACACATACGCATCTGCATTTGAAATTGAGAAATTGTTGAAAGTAGGTCATACATGGGATGGGTCTCAAATCCCTTTACCTGAAGGAAAGTCAGAGCAGGTGCCAAGGCACTCCTCACTCCTCACAGATGAGTTGGGGGTTTGGCAGAGCTGCAGGATGGGCACAAGTGTCAACTTCTCAGAATTAGGTATACCAGAAAGAGAAGCTGGTAGGGGGAGGAACACATATGCTCTAAGACCAGCACTATCCAGTAAAAACATAATGGTAGCCACATAGAGGAAATTTTAATTTTCTAGTAACCACATTTAAAAAGTAAGAGAAATATTAAAGTATTTTAACCAATATATCAAAGTATTTCAACATGTATCCCAAACCAAAATTATTAATGAGTTACCTTACATTATTTTCATACATTTTATTATTATTACACTTTAAGTTCTAGAGTACATGTGCACAACGTGCAGGTTTGTTACGTAGATATACATGTGCCATGTTGGTTTGCTGCACCCATCAACTTGTGATTTACGTTAGGTATTTCTCCTAATGGTATCCCTCTCGCAGTCCCCCACCCCACGACAGACCCCAGTGTGTGATGTTCCCCACCCTGTGTCCATGTGTTCTCATTGTTCAACTCCCACCTATGAGTGAGAACATGCAGTGTTTGGTTTATGTCCTTGTGAACATTTGCTTAGAATGGTTTCCAGCTTCATCCATGACATGAACCCATCCTTTTTCATGACTGCATAGTATTCCATGGTGTAAATGTGCCACATTTTCTTAATCCAGTCTATCATTGATGGACATTTGGGTTTGTTCCAAGTCTTTGCTATTCTGAACAGTACTGCAATAAACATACATGTGCATGTGTCTTTATAGTAGCATGATTTACAATCCTTTGGATATATATGTAGTAATGGGATCACTGGGTCAAATGGCATTTCTAGTTCTAGATCCTTGAGGAATTGCCACACTGTCTTCCACAATGGTTGAACTAATTTACACTCCCAACAGTGTAAAAGTGTTCCTATTTATCCACATTCTTTCCAGCATCTGTTGTTTCCTGACTTTTTAATGATTGCCATCCTAACTGGCATGAGATGGTATCTCATTGTGGTTTTGATTTGCATTTCTCTGATGACCAATGATGACAAGCATTTTTTCATATGTCTGTTGGCTGCATGAATGTCTTCTTTTGAGAAGCGTCTGTTCATGTCCTTTGCCTTTTTTTTTTCTTGTAAATTTGTTTAAGTTCTTTATAGATTCTGGATATTAGTCCTTTGTCAGATGGGTAGATTGCAAAAATTTTCTCCCATTCTGTAGGTTGCCTGTTCACTCTGATGATAGTTTCTTTTGCTGTGCAGAAGCTCTTTAGTTTAATCAGATGGCATTTGTCTATTTTGGCTTTTGATGCCATTGCTTTGGTGTTTCAGTCATGAAGTATTTGCCCATGACTATGTCCCAAATGGTATTGCCTAGGTTTTCATCTAGGATTTTTATGGTTTTAGGTCTTACATTTAAGTCTTTAATCCATCTTCAGTTAATTTTTGTATAAGATGTAAGGAAGGGATCCAGTTTCAGCTTTCTGCATTTGGCTAGCCAGGTTTCCCAACATCATTTATTAAATAGGGAATCCTTTCCCCATTGCTTGTTTTTGTTAGACTTGTCAAAGATCAGATAGTTGTAGATGTGTGGTGTTATTTCTGAGGTCTCTGTTCTGTTCCATTGGTCTATTGCTCTGTTTTGGTACCAGTGCCATGCTGTTTTGGTTACTGTAGCCTTGTAGTATAGTTTGAAGTCAGGTAGCATGATGCCTCCAACTTTGTTCTTTTTGCTTACGATTATCTTGGCTATGAGGGCTCTGTTTTGGTTCCATATGAAATTTAAAGTAGTTTTTTCCAGTTCTGTGAAGAAAGTCATTGGTAGCTTGATGGGGATAGCATTGAATCTATAAATTACCTTGGGCAGTATGGCCATTTTCATGATATTGATTCTTCCTATCCATGAGCATAGAATGTTCTTCCATTTGTTTGTGTCCTCTTTTATTTCATTGAGCAGTGATTTATAGTTCTCCTTAAAGAGGTCCTTCATATCCCTTGTGAGTTGGATTCTTAGATATTTTATTACCTTTGAAGTAATTGTGAATGGGAGTTCACTCATGGTTTGGCTCTCTGTTTGTCTGTTATTGGTGTATAGGAATGCTTGTGATTTTTGCATATTGATTTTGTATCCTGAGACTTTGCTGAATTTGCTCATCAACTTAAGATTTTGGGTTGAGACGATGGGGTTTTCTGCATATACAATCACGTCAGCTAAAAACAGAGACAATTTGACTTCCTCTTTTCCTAACTGAATACCCTTTATTTATTTCTCTTGCCCGATTGCCCTAGCCAGAACTTCCAACACTATGTTGAATAGGAGTGGTGAGAGAGGGCATCCTCGTCTTGTGCCAGTTTTCAAAGGGAATGCTTCCAGTTTTTGCCCATTCAGTATGATATTGGCTGTGGGTTTGTCATAAATAGCTCTTCTTATTTTGAGATACATTCCATCAATACCTAGTTTATTGAGCGTTTTTAACATGAAGGGGTGCTGAATTTTGTTGAAGGACTTTTCTGCATCTATTGAGATAATCATGTGGTTTTTGTCAATGGTTCTGTTTATGTGATGGATTTCATTTTTTGATTTGCGTATGTTGAACCAGCCTTGCTTCCCAGGGATGAAGCTGACTTGATCATGGTGGATAAGCTTTTTGATGTGCTACTGCATTCGGTTTGCCAGTATTTTATTGAGGAGTTTTGCAGCAATGTTCATCAGGGATATTGGCCTAAAATTCTCTTTATTTGTTATGTCTTTACCAGGCTTTGGTATCAGGATGATGTTGGCCTCATAAAATGAGTTAGGCAGGATTCCTTCTTTTTCTATTGATTGAAATAGTTTCAAAAGGAATGGTACCAGCTCCTCTTTGTGCCTCTGGTAGAATTCGGCTGTGAATCCGTCTGGTCCTGTACTTTTTTTGGTTGGTAGGCTATTAATTATTGCCTCAATTTCAGAACCTGTTATTGGTCTATTCAGAGATTCAAATTCTTCCTTGTTTAGTCTTGGGAGGGTGTATGTGTCAAGGAATTTATCCACTTCTTCTTGATTTTCTTTTTATTTGCATAGAGGTGTTAATAGTATTCTCCGATGGTAGTTTGTATTTCTGTGGGGTCAGTGGTGATATCCCCTTTATCATTTTTTATTGCCTTTATTTTTCTCTCTTTTCTTCTTTACTGGTCTTGTTAGCGGACTATCTATTTTGTTGCTCTTTTCAGAAAATCAGCTCCTGGATTCATGGATTTTCTGAAGGGTTTTCTGTGTCTCTATCTCCTTCATTTCTTCTCTGATCTTAGCTATTTCTTGGCTACTCCTGGATTTGAATGTGTTTGCTCTTGCTTCTTTAGTTATTTTAATTGTGATGTTAGGGTGTCAATTTTAGATCTTTCCTGCTTTCTCTTGTGGGCATTTAGTGCTATAAATTTCCATCTACACACTGCTTTAAATGTGTCCCAGAGATTCTGGTACATTGTGTCTTTGTTCTCATTGGTTTCAAAGAACATCTTTATTTCTGCCTTCATTTTGTTATTTAGCCAGTAGTCATTCAGGAGCAGGTTGTTCAGTTTCCATGTAGTTGTGCAGTTTTGAGTGAGTTTCTTAATCCTGAGTGCTAATTTGATTGCACTGTGGTCTGAGAGACAGTTTGTTGTGATTTCTTTTACATTTGCTGAGGAGTGTTTTACTACCAATTATGTGGTCAATTTTAGAATAAGTTCAATGTGGTGCTGAGAAGAATGTATATTCTGATGATTTGGGGTGTAGAGTTCTGTAGATGTCTGTTAAGTCCACTTCATCCAGAGCAGAGTTCAAGTCCTGGATATCCTTGTTAACCTTCTGTCTCAATGATCTAATAGTGACAGTGGGGTGTTAAGTCTCCCATTATTATTGTGTGGGAGTCTAAGTCTCTTTGTAGGTCTCTAAGAACTTGCTTTATGAATCTAGGTGCTCCTGTATAGGGTGCATATATATTTAGGATAGTTAGCTCTTCTTAGTGAATTGATCACTTTATCATTATGTAGTGGCCTTCTTGGTCTCTTTTGATCTTTGTTGGTTTAAAGTCTCTTTTATCAGAGACTAGGATTGCAACCCCTGCTTTTTTTTTTGCTTTCCATTTGCTTGGTAGATCTTGCTACATCCCTTTATTTTGAGCCTGTGTACATCTTTGCACATGAGATGGGTCTCCTGAATACAGAACGCTGATAGGTCTTGACTGTTTATCCAGTTTGCCAGTCTTTGTCCTTTAATTGGGGCATTTAGCACATTTACATTTAAGGTTAATATTGTTATGTTTGAATTCGATCCTATCATTGAGATGTTAGCTGGTTATTTTGTCTATTAATTGACACAGTTTCTTCATAGCATCAATGGTCTTTACCATTTGGCATGTTTTTGCAGTGATTGATACTTGCTGTTGCTTTCCATGTTTAGTGCTTCCTTCAGGAGCTCTTGTAAGGCCAGCCTGGTGGTGACAAAATCTCTCAGCATTTGCTTGTCTGTAAAGGATTTTATTTCTCTTTCATTTGTGAAGCTTAGTTTGGCTGGATATGATATTCTGGGTTGAAAATTATTTTAAGAATGTTGAATATTGGCCCCCACTTTCTTCTGGCTTGCAGGGTTTCTGCCAAGAGATCCTCTGTTAGTCTGATCAGTTTCCCTTTGTGGGTAACCTGACCTTTCTCTCTGGCTGTCCTTAACATTTTTTCCTCATTCGACCTTTGTGAATCTGACAATTGTGTGTCTTGGGGTTGCTCTTCTCAAGGAGTATCTTTGTGGTGTTCTCTGTATTTCCTGAATTTGAATGTTGGCTTGCCTTGCTAGGTTAGGGAAGTTCTCCTGGATAATATCCTGAAGAGTGTTTTCCAGCTTGGTTCCATTCTCCCCGTCACTTTCAGGTACACCAATCAAATTTAGATTTGGTCTTTTCACATAGTCCCATATTTCTTAGAGGCTTTGTTCATTTCTTTTCACACTTTGACCCCTCAGCTACAGGTCTGTTGGAGTTTGCTGGAGGTTCAGACCCTGTTTGCTTGATATCACCAGCGGAGACTGCAGAACAGCAAATATTGATGCCTGATTCTTCCTGTGGAAGCTTTGTCCCAGAGGAGTACCCACCTGTTTGAGGTGTCCGTCGGCAGGAGTTGTTTCCCAGTCAGGTTACATGGTGGTCAGGGACCTGCTTGAGGCAGTCTGTCTGTTTTTGGAGCTCGAACATCGTGCTAAAAGAATCACTGCTCTCTTCAGAACTGTCAGACAGGGACGTTTAAGACTGAAGAAGCTGTTTGCTGCCTTTTGTTCTCTGCCCTGCCCCCAGAGATGGAATCTATAGAGGCAGTAGGCCTTGCTGAGCTGTGGTGGGCTCCACCCAGTTTGTGCTTCCCAGCCTCTTTGTTTACACTGTGAGCTACTCAAGCCTCAGCAATGGTGGACGCCCCTCCCTGCATCAAGCAGCAGCATCATAGGTCAATCTCAGACTGCTGTGCTAGCAGTGAGCAAGGCTCCATGTGTGTGGAACCCACCAAGTCAGGCACAGGAGGGTATCTCCTGGTCTGCAGCTTGCTAAGACTATCGGAAAAGCACAGTCTTTGGTCAGCAGTGTACTGTTTCTTCAGATACAGTCTGTCACGGCTTCCCTTGGCTAGGAAAGGGAAATTCCCCAACGCCTTGTGCTTCCTGGGTGAGGTGACGCCCCACTGTGCTTCAGCTTGCCATCCGTGGGCTGCACCTACTGTTCAACCAGTCCCAGTGAGATGAACCAGGTACCTCAGTGCAGAAATCACCCGTCTTCTGCATTGATCTCGCTGGGAGCTGCAGACCGGCATTGTTCCTATTCAGCCACCTTGGAAGCCATACTACCTTTTGGAAATTAATTTTATTTTATACTGACAGTGCATCTCACTTTGGACTAGTCACCTTTCAAGTGCTCAGTAGCCATGCCCTTTTTCACTTTAGCTGACTGGCTGAGGTGAAGAAGGGCATGGTTGATTTTGCAGTCTATCAACAACTGCCATAATCTCAAGTGGCTCACACAACTGGGAAAAAAAATGGCATTATATGACCTTCAATGCAATTATAGCCAGTGACTACCATGTTGGACAGCATAGAACCTGCACCATTCCATTATAGGCTATTCCTAAGGTGGATAAAAGCAGCCATGAGGCCCAGGCTCATGTTCCAGAATCTGTGTCCAGCACAGGTGGCTTTGCCAGGCACACCAAGTAAGTTCTAGGCCAGTGGTTCTCACCCATTTTGAAGTGATGCATTGGTATGCCACAATAAGTTCTGAGGTATGCGATAATCTGTTACTAGTGGTTTAAAGTACCAACAATTGCAAATATTTATAGAGGATATTCAAAATTATTTATCTCATTCATTTGCATATTGACTTTCAAGTGGGAGAGAAAAGGGTGCACTTATGGCCACTGTATGGGAAATTGTATTTAACCCTTGCACATGACCATGGGGGTATCATCTGTGTGAATACTCATTCATATTTTGTTGCAGAAAAAAGTAGGTAAGTACAAAGTTTTCCTAGGAAGTCTCCACACTTTAATACCTTTGCACAGGCAGGTTCTTGATAAATATGGGGGCAAATTGGAAAGATCCACTGAGTCATCTAAGCCCTGTTTTTTGCTAGCTTACCCCATTTTACTACATTCTGCAATGAAATCACAATGTGTATTGAACCTGATCGCTAACCCTTGTTCCTGCCAAAAGTGATAGAATTCTCCCTGTTCTTATAGGTACAAAAGTTCTAGAAAGAAAACACAATTTCAATAGTGGTGCTTCAGATACTTTATGGATAACATATTTTTTAACATTCAGAGTTCTCCATGTCCTTTCATTCTATCTACTCAAAGTGTGGTCCTCAGACCAGAAGCACAGGCATCATGTGAAAACTCTGTAGAAATGCAAAATTTCAGGTCCCAGCCCAGACCTGCTGAATAAAAATATTCACTTTACTAGGATCGCTAGGAAATTCCTGAGAACATTCAAATTGAAAAGCAGTGTCTTAATCACATTTCCTGGGTGCTCATCTCAGTTTCCTGTGCTTTGGTCAGGCCTATCCCTGGTGTCCATCTGAGTAATGGGTCTGTTTGAGCTATGTCTCTTCTAGAAATTGATATAGTTACCAGAGTGTATAACAGGAACAGCACACAAACTTGGGAACCGCAATTGTTAACTTGGTATCAATTTGACTGGGAAATGGGTGCCCAGATTTGGCTCAACATTATTTCTAGATGTGTCTGCGAGGGTGTTTCCAGAAGAGATGGATGTCTGAATAGGCAGACTGAGTAAATTGAGTAAAGCAAATGGCCCTCTCCAATGTGTGTGGGTATCATTCAATCTATTGAAGATCCAAATAGAACAAAAAGGTGAAGGAAGGAAGGGAGAATTCCCTCCCTCTGACGAACTACTTGAGCTGGGACATCAGTCTTCTCTTGCCCTTAGACTGGGACTTACCCCATCAGCATTTCTGGTTCCCAGGCCTTTGGACTCAGACTGGAACTACCCCTCAGGCCTTCCTGGGCCTCCAGCTTGCAGGCAGTTCATGGGACTTCTCAGCCTCCACTGATGGTGTGAGCCAATTCCTTATACTAAATCTCTTTCTAGATATATAAATGTATCTTACTGATCCTGTGTCTCCAGAACACCCTAATACAAGAACTATCTCCAGGCTAGAGACTGGTTGGTTCTCTTCATTCATCCCAAGCCTAAGGAAATATCCATAAGGAAGTCTCAAGCTATGGATAGGTAGGCCAGCATTTACTGCACTCCCATCTTGGCAATAGATCCTGAAAAACTCAGAAGGAAATTCAAGTGCCCTGGACCTTCCAAGCCAGTTTTGTAGCCTGCAGCCTTATGTACTTCTCCATGACTTGCTGACCACGCTCTAGGATCCTAAAGCACCCTTCATGTGTGCACAGGTTTCTAACCGAACTCAAGACCCCTGAGACTGCTCCTGTTCATATTGACACACAGCTAGGCAGTGGGCTGCTGGGAAGGCAGCTAAAAATGTGACATTTCTCATTTGAAACCCAGTTGTGCCTTTAATTCCAGCACTTTGGGAGGCTAAAGCAGGAGCATCACTTGAGCCCAGGAGGTCAAGGCTGAAGTGAGCTGTGATCGTGCCACTGTGCTGCACTCCAGCCTGGGAGACAGAGTGAGACCTTGTCAAAAGGAAGGAAAGGAAGCGAAAGAAGGGAAGGGTGGGAGGGAGGGGAGGGAGGGGAGGCAGAGGAGAGAGGGAATGTGGGAGGGGAGAGAGAGGGAGGGAGAGAGGGAGAGAGGAAGGGAGGAAGGGAGGAAGGGAGGAAGGAAGGACGGAAGGACGGAAGGAAGGAAGGAAGGAAGGAAGGAAGGAAGGAAGGAAGGAAGGAAGGAAGGAAGGAAGGAAGGAAGGAAGGAAGGCCGGCCAGCCTCAATTGTTATTATCTGGAGTCCTCTGAAAGCTGAAGGGAGATAAAAGTCAATGGCACAAGAACACAAACTCACTCTTTTTGGGTAGAACCTGTGTGATAAGCACAGCTGCTGAAGTGATGCAAATCAATTAAAGAAGGCAATCAGCCAGACCTCAGATCATCACCTCTAGTGCTTAAAAGAGAGGACATAGAAAGTACAAAATCTTTCTTGTAGAATGATGGAAATAGAAAATGGAAGAAAGGTATTTTAGATTTTTTTAGACATTTATTATGAGAGATAAACACCAATGTAACACTTGTCACAGGCAAAATCTATCCAGGGATGCTAAAATTAATGGGCAAAAGTATAAGAAACAGAATGTTTACATAGTTTCAACATATCTTTGTGTGAGTATTTGTTAATTACAAGGAGGAAAATAGCAATTTTACAGTGGAGAAGCCTGGCAGACACAACTTTAAGGGAGCAATCAAAGTTAGCATCACCAGAAATAAGACCTATTGACTTCATTTGCCCACTGGCATGACGCACTGAGAAGGGCATATCTTTTCTGTTATTTCACAAAAATGTATAACTTCAAACTAATCATGACAAACCCAAATTTTGTATAGTTCGTATAATTTCAAACTAATCATGACAAACCCAATATAACAGGACCATACATTTTGAAAGTGTCAAGGTCAGAAAAAGAAAGATGGAGAGGTTCTCTGAGATTGTAGGACATGAAAGAGACATTACAAGACATAAAAATGGAAGGCACGTGGGATCCTAGTTGAATCCTGGACCAATCGAGAAGCACTTTAGTGAGAAAAGTAGTGAAATTAAGATAAGGTCTTTGAATTATGCGTACATTAATGTCCTCATTTTGATATTTGTTCAGTGGTTACGCACGATGAATATTAGACACTGGGCAAAGTGTAGATAGGAATTCTGCACTATTGTACAATTTTTCAGTAAATCTAAAATATTTTAAAATACAATGCTAAAAAATATTTTCTTCAAGCACCTCCAAAGCATGTGGATGTGACACAGTGAAAACTGTATGGATTCTAGAGCCAGACAAACCTGAGTTTTGAATTCACATTCTGCCCCTTGCTGGCTCTGTGATTTCCAGCAAGCTACTAGGCCTTTCTGAGCCTCAGTTTCCTCACCTGTCAAAGGGGGGAAATAATTCCAATTGTTGCAAGATTGGGAAATGTGTATAATGCATGGAGACAGTGGCTGCCACAGAATTTAGTTCTCTAGAAATGTTGGTTATTAATATATTTTGATGGCTCCCTAATAACTTACCAAATAAAGTCCACACTTTCATTTATTTATTTTTGAGATGGAGCCTCACTCTGTTGCCCAGGCTGGAGTGCAGTGGCACGATCTCAGCTCACTGCAAGCTTTGCCTCCCAGGTTCTCCCCATTCTCCTGCCTCAGCCTCCCGAGTAGCTGGGACTACAGGCACCTGCCACCACGCCTGGCTAATTTTTTTGTATTTTTAGTAGAGACGGGGTTTCACCGTGTTAGCCAGGATGGTCTCGATCTCCTGACCTCGTGATCCATCCGCCTCGGCCTCTGAAAGTGCTGGGATTACAGGTGTGAGCCACCGCACCCAGCCAAGTCCATACTTTTAAACATGATTTTCCAGCTTTTTCCTTTCAGTCCGAAACTGCTTCAGCCTCATCTTCCCAAGGCACCTGTGGCCCATCAATGGTGTGGTCCACACATTCATACACCCTCTGTTTCTTTATCTTTGCTCACACCCTTTCATCTGGAGGCATTATTTTACTCTGGGAGGGCCACAAGTACAAAACAGGCAATGTGGTCAGCCAGTGACCTGAGCTTGAGTCCAGGTTTATCAAGAACTTAGCAGCTTTCAACAAATCCATCTCATCTTTTTGTCTCCAGGTCAAAACTGAAGCTCTATAGACTGGGATAGTAATGATAATACCTACCTCAAATCATGTGAGGATCAACTGAGCTTGTGAAAGTGATTTGTAAACTGCAAATACATTTGAAAAAATGTTAATCTGAACTAAAATGTTTTCAAATTTGGATGCCTATGAGGATAACCTAGAGAGTTTAGTTTTGCTTTTAAATTTAAACACCAATACCTTGATGACATCCAAGGGTCCATTTTTAATTTTTTGGCTATGTTGTTTTTCAAGTTGCCCAAGAAATTGTAAAGTAAAGCCAGGGTGTTACTGGCTTTACTGATGTTAACTTAGTGCTTCTCAAAGTGTGGGCTGGGCCAGCACCATTAGCATCACCTAGGAACTTCTTACATATGTGAATTTTCAAGCCTAACTTCAGACCCACTGAAAAGAACCTCTGGGGGTGGAGCCCAGCAGCCAGTGTTTTAACAAGACTCCCAGCTGATTTGATGTACTGCTTAAGGTTGAGAATGCTTCTTATCCTAATTTTAGTCTCCACCTGGTAGAACCTCACTCGTGCTCAAGGTCCGGCCTAAATTCTGCCCCTTTGAAAGGCCTAATCTTACCCTGCCTCCAGGAGCCTGTCTTCTAGCAGTGCTATTTCTCTTAGAATGCTTATCATTAGGTAGCTTCTTATCAGAGTTTATGGCACCATCTTTCCTAAGATCTCAATGCTCTTTGGGGGCAGATTTCATACTTATATCCTATACTCAGAGTGCACAGCCCAATGTATGTGGACACTGCTTAAAAAATTGAAAGGCTCTCCAAATCATGAATGAACTTCCATTCACAATTGCTTCAAAGAGAATAAAATACCTAGGAATTCAACTTAGAAGGGATGTAAAGGACCTCTTCAAGGAGAACTACAAACCACTGCTCAGTGAAATAAAAGAGGACACAAACAAACGGAAGAACATACCATGCTCATGGATAGGAAGAAACAATATCATGAAAATGCTCATATTGCCCAAGGTAATTTATAGATTTAATGCCATCTCCATCAAGCTACCAATGACTTTCTTCACAGAACTGGAAAAAACTGCTTTAAAGTTCATGTGGAACCAAAAAAGAGCCTGTATTGCCAAGACAATCCTAAGTCAAAAGAACAAAGCTGGAAGCATCATGCTACCTGACTTCAAACTATACTACAAGGCTACAGTAACCAAAACAGCATGGTACTGGTACCAAAACAGAGCAATAGACCAATGGAACAGAACAGAGCCCTCAGAAATAATACCACATATCTATAGCCATCTGATCTTTGACAAACCTGAGAAAAGCAAGAAATGGGGAAAGGATTCCCTATTTAATAAATGGTGCTGGGAAAATTGGCTAGCCACAAGTAGAAAGCTGAAACTGGATCCTTTCCTTACTCCTTATACGAAAATTAATTCAAGATGGATTAGAGACTTAAATGTTAAGACCTAAAACCATAAAAACCCTAGAAGAAAACCTAGGTAATGCCATTCAGGACATAGGCATGGGTAAAGACTTCATGTCTAAAACACCAAAAGCAACGGCAACAAAAGCCAAAATTGACAAATGGGATCTAATTAAACTAAAGAGCTTCTGCACAGCAAAAGAAACTACCATCAGAGTGAACAGGCAACCTACAGAATGGGAGAAAATTTTTGCAATCCACTCATCTGATAAAGGGCTAATATCCAGAATCTACAAAGAACTCAAACAAATTTACAAGAAAAAAACAACCCCATCAAAAAGTGGGCAAAGGATATGAACAGACATTTCTCAAAAGAAGACATTCATACAGCCAACAGACACATGAAAAAATGCTCGTCATTACTGGCCATCAGAGAAATGCAAATCAAAACCACAATGAGATACCATCTCACATCAGTTAGAATGGCAATCATTAAAAAGTCAGGAAACAACAGGTGCTGGAGAGGATGTGGAGAAATAGGAACACTTTTACACTGTTGGTGGGATTGTAAACTAGTTCAACCATTGTGGAAAACAGTATGACAATTCCTCAAGGATCTAGAACTAGAAATACCATATGACCCAGCCATCGCATTACTGAGTATATACCCAAAGGATTATAAATCATGCTGCTATAAAGACACATGCACATGTATGTTTATTGCGGCACTATTCACAATAGCAAAGACTTGGAATCAACCCAAATGTCCATCAGTGACAGACTGGATTAAGAAAATGTGGCACATATACACCATGGAATACTATGCAGCCATAAAAAAAGATGAGTTCGTGTCCTTTGTAGGGACATGGATGCAGCTGGAAACCATCATTCTCAGCAAACTATTGCAAGAACAGAAAACCAAACACCGCATGTTCTCACTCATAGGTGGGAACTGAACGATGAGATCATTTGGACATGGGAAGGGGAACATCACACACCGGGGCCTATTATGGAGAGCAGGGAGGGATGACATTGGGAGTTATAACTGATGTAAATGATGAGTTGATGGGTGCTGACAAGTTGATGGGTGCAGCACACCAACATGGCACATGTATACATATGTAACAAACCTGCACGTTTTGCACATGTACCCTAGAACTTAAAGTATAATAAAAAAAAATGCAAAAAAAAAAAAAATTGAAAGGCTCTCTTTAAATATCATTGGGGAAAGAGTTACAGTCATGTGAGGACTATCCAAAATAGGAAAAACGAAGAAAGCTAAGTATGTTAAAAAAAAGTCTAAAATGACTTTCTTCGTATAATAGCTTTATTTATATAGCACTTACTATATCTCAGCCTTGATATAAGTACTTCACATGGATTACCTCATTTAAACCTCACAACAACCCATATGGTAGCTATTATTATCATTAGTGCTATTTTACCCTCATGGAAACTGAAGCACAGAGAAGTTAAGTAACTTGTCCAAGGTTCCACAGCTTGTTTAAGTGGCAGAGTCAGAATTTGAATTTGGGTAATCTGGGTCAACATGTGGGCTCCTAACCATTTTCTGCTACTACCATTTGTACAGAAATATGATGTTACTGATCCATAATACTATTTATAAGCCTGTATTCCACCTTACCTCCAGAAATTATAGGTAATACTTAACTATCAGCCTTTCCCTACTCTTCACCCAGCCACAGACAAGTATTAATAATAAAATATCATGGTGGGCAGAATAATGACTCCCCCAAATATGTTAACATCCCAATTCCCAGAATCTGAATATTATGTTACAGGGCAAAGGGAAATTAAGGTTACAGATGGAATTAAGTCATCTAAATTGACCTTGAGATGGGGAGAGCATCCTGGATTATCCAGGTGGGCCCAATGGAATCCCAAGGCCCTTAAAAGTAGAGTAGGCAGGAGAGAAGAGTCATGAGGAGATGTAACTATGGAAAGAGGATCAGAGCAATGCAACATTGCTGGCCTTGAAACCAGAGGAAAGTGGGGGAGTCCAGGAACACTGGCAGCCTTTAGAAGCTGGAGAAGACAAGCAAACACAACCTTCCTTAAGGCCTCCAGAAAGAAATGCAGTCCTACCTACACCTGGATTTTAGCCCAGTGAGACCTGTTTCATGCTGTTATAAAGAATATTACCTGAGACTGGGTAATTATAAAGGAAACAGTCTTGACTCACAGTTCCACAGGCTTAACAGGAAGCATGGCTACCCTCAGGAAACTTACAATCATGGCAGAAGGCAAAGGGTAAGCAGGCTCGTCTTACATGGTGGAAGGTGAGAGAACAAGCGAGCAAGTGAAGGAGGAACAGCCAAACACTTTTAAAACCATCAGACCCCCTGAGACTATCATGAAGACAGCCTGCAGGAAACTGCACCCATAATCCAATCAGTTCCACCAGGCCCCTTCCTTGACACAAGGGGATTACAATTCAAGATGAGATGTGGATGGGGACACAGAGCCAAACCATATCAGACTTATTTCCAGAAGTGTAAGATAATAAATCTGTGTTAAGCCATCAAGTTCATGGTAATTTGTTACAGAAGCAACAGGAAATTAATGCAAATGTTTATGGTAAAATGTAGGTGGTGAGTACACAGGTGTTCAGCATAAAATACTTTCAGTTTTGCTATGTGTTTGAAATTTCTCATAATAAAATGTTGGGAAACATAAAACCATAAAACTCCTTTTAGGCAGGAAAGCAAAGTTACAAATCACAAAGGAAAAGTGGTTAGACTACATAAAATTTTTAAAAGTTCTGTATATAAAAATATGACTAACAAAGGGAAATGACAAACTAGGAAAACATTTTGCAAATTTTTAACAAAAGTATATTCTTAATATATTTAGAAATGTCAGTATTGAAAAAACACGAATAGATGGAAAAAGTAAACAAAATAACAAATAAACACAATCTTATGGGAAGTAATATTTGCCCCTTACCAGTACTCAGATATATGCAAATTAAACGATAATTAGATAACATCTTGGCAAAGATCTGTTTTTGTTATAATAAAGAGTGTTGGTAAGGACACAGTTAAGAAGAATCCTCATGTACTCCTGGTGGGAGTGAAAAATATTCAAGCTTCCTAAAATCAATTTTCTAAATATTAAGGATCGTCTGCATATTTATTTTCTGTGAATTGGAAGTTAAATTTTCAGAGATTATTTTACAGGAAGATGTGGGGAAAAAAGAAAATTAAGTACAAGTATATTCACTTAAGCATTGTTTGTCATTAAAAACACTGGAAACAATCTAAACATTTAACAACAGAAGAATGATTAAATTGTGTTTCGTACATAAACTGGAAAACTATACCAGCATGAATGGTAAAATTTTTGAGAAAAAATGACATAGAAAATGATACTGTTACGTGAAAAGCAGGACATGAAACCATACACATCATGATGCCATTTTTGTTTAAAACTCTGTGTGCATGTAATATATAATTGAGAGATCATACACCTAATTTTAAGTGGTGGTTATCTCTGGGTGGTGGTCTAAGAGGTTCTTTCTCTTTCAACACTTCATGCAATATTAGTTTACTATACCAGAGTGTAAACTCCTTGAGAGTAGAAATCATGTCTTGCTTACCATTGTCTCTTTGACTTTTTGCAGTGCCTGAATGTAGAAGATGGCCAACCTTTGTGGAATTAAAGGTCAAATAGTTTTCTCTTTATTCTTAAATTTTCTATAACTGACATATATTACTTTTATAATCTGACAGTTTTTTTAAACTGAAGTATCTTCCCTTTTTTAAAAAAAGAAGAAAACAATAAGACAAAATGTTACTAGATTTATGAGAAAAAAATTAGCAGCAATTGGAATGCCCAGTATTACATCTTTAAAATTATGTTTTAAAAAAGTGTTTAGTGACTACTGGAAAATAATCACGTAATGTTAAGGGAAATCTAGGAAATGCAATTGTGCAAGTAAATGCAAGTAAATTACATCACTCTCTTTCCTAAATGTCAAAACAGTGGGTGCAGTGTCTCTGAGAACCACAAACACTCAGTCTGTAGAGATTCAACATCAAGCCTAAGGCTTTCCAAACACTGGATGCAACTAGTCTCCTCTTCCTACTGTTTATTTAAGGTTACAGGTTGGATCTAATTTGGACACTTGCCCAGACCATTTTCACAAGAGCTCTTAAACCCATCTTCCTCTGGGTCCTTTGAGGAGAACTTTGAGGCCCATAATGAGATCCACCACATTTGGACCCAAAGGGTGATAGTTGCTGCCCTGCATTCCTTAGAGAGAAGCAGAGAACCCACTTAAGAGAACAGCCAGCCAAGAGTTAAAAGCACGTGACTCTCCCCAGAGGTTCTGAGAAATTTCTAAAAAGAGGAGAATCCAGCTTAGATTCTGGTATACAGTGGAGAAAGATGGTGTTAAGAGAGCAGAAACACGCTTTGTGTTGGCATACCCACAACTCACAGAGCAGACTAGGAAGACCCAGGCACAGAGAGCCTCATCAGTGTCATCTAAGAGCAGGTTGACTTTGGGTGTTGAATGAGATCAAGAGCTGGGGACTGAGGAGTTGGGTGTGTGTGCCAAGCATATCACCCCCTGCACGGCATGTAGTAAGTGCTCATGGCTGTTGGTACATGAATTAACCAATTAACCTTAATTAAACGATTAAGCTTCATTAAGCTATAATCCAGGCTTTTGATTTCCCAGCAGTGGGTATAGCTCAGGAGATTTGGATTTTATCTATTTAGGGAAAATTCATATAAACCAGTGTACAAATCCGATCTTAGCCAACAGAGAGGGTGTTAGTCTGGGGGAAAATACATTTTATTTGGCCTGCTTGGTCCATCTCATTGTAGCTAAATCCAACAATGAATAATTTTGTTTGGTGGCCCCTGATGCAGTTCTGCATTCCTCCATGGGAGGAATGATGAGTGCTCTCAAATTTTGTCAGGTAGACTGCTGCCTCCCTTTCCACTCTGGGCACATTCTGACAAACACAAGGGACCTGGAGAGTCAGGGCTTCTCCTGGCTTGATGTTAAAGGTACAGTGACATATGCTATCTTTGACCCTTTACACCGGACTCTATGGGACACCAGCCTTCTATAGCGCAATTTGCTTGTCTTGACCTTCTTGTTCATACAATTTGACCTCAGCTACCTTAGTTCTATGTCCTTTTGGTCACCTATTTTTTTCTGGGAGGTGACATTAATAATCTTTGATTATTAAATATTTTATATGGTGGTTCTTCTTCATTTCAGTCTCAGAGGATAACTTTCTTTCTAACTTCTTTTTTAAATTGTATTTAACTCTTTTTTTTTTTGAGACAGGGTCTTGCTCTGTTGCCCAGGATGGAGTGCAGTGGCATGATCATGGCTCACTGCAGCCTCCGCCTCCCTGGCTCAAGTGATCCTACCACCTCAGCCTCCTGAATAGCCAGGACTGCAAGCACATGTCACCATGCAGAGCTAAATTTTTTTCTATTTTTTGTAGAGATGAGGTCTTGCCATGTTGCCCAGACTGGTCTTGAACTGAGAAGCCATCTGCCTACCTCAGCCCCACAAAGTGCAGAGATTACAGGAGTGAGCCACCATACCCAGCCTGTTTCTAAGTTCTTATTACTTTGCTCTCTTTTTAAATTTTCTTTGTGTCAAAAGATAGATCAACATTTCCTGTTACATAATATGGGATCCCTCACACAACTGTCAGTGCTGTATTAAGTGAAGACGAGAGGGGTTCAACCTTTCACTACACAACTAAACTCTTCAAGAATTTGTCATCCAACAATTTTTCCTCTAGCCACTGTGAATTTCTTATGGTTCTTTCCTTAAGTTTGGTTACAATAATCAGACCTCCACTCAAATTGCTTAAGTAAAAAGGGAGAAATCTCAGGAGGTTACCTCTTACAGAAATATGACTTGACCACAAAAGAACTGGAACTAGAATTTGGAAGTGGTTGCTAAACCTGTTCTCTGCATTTCTGAGTGGTTGGACAGTCTGTCTCTCCTCCTGATTATCAGGGATGACTGGTCACCTCATCTTCACACATGGAGATGACTGTTTCCACCTTCTCTCACTTTGGTCCGTTTCAGTGTGTGTGGCCCAACTTGCCACCAGCTCTGAGTCTATAGGATTTAGATAACCCCACGGCTCCATGTCCCAAAAATAATTTAAGATTAGCATCAAGATGTTTATATAAGATGTTTGTAAGAGATAAAATGAGACTAAAACACTGGAATGGTACTTATTAGGGTTGAGGTGTAAATATGACTCTGAATTTCATAGGTTTTTTTTGTCTTAGATAAGAAAGCCATATGACAAGAGAAGCAGAATCAGAGAAGATGCTACGCTGATGGCTTTGAAAACTGAAAAGGTCACAAGTCAAATAAGACAGGCAGACTCTGGAGTCTTCCTAGAGAGAACTTCTAGTTTTCCTAGCTTCTAAGCTAGGAAATGTGAGGGAACAGACCCTCTTCTGGAGCCCCCAGATGGAACCAGCTCTGTGAATGCCTTGGTTTTAGCCTAGTAAGCTTCATTTCAAACTTCTGACATCTAGAACTATAAAAGAATAAATTTGTGTTTTTAAAAAAATCTACTATTTCATATATATATAGACATGCACACACACACACACAACACACACACATACACATTGTATTCACAGCCTAGGGATGCTATAACAAGTACCGTAAACTAAGTGTTTAAAATAGAAATTTTTTGTCTCAGAGTTTCAGAGGCTGGAAGTCTGAAGTCATGGTGCTGGCTGACCCAAGTTCCCTCTGAAACTGGTAGGGGAATCCTGCGTCTTCCCGGCCTCTGCTCGTTTCCAGCAATCCTTGGCATTGCTTGGCTGGCAGATGCATGATTCCAACCTTTCATCTTCACACAGTGTTCTCCCCAAGCGTCTTCACATCATCTTCCCTGTGTGTCTGATTCTGTGTCCAAATTTCTTTTTTCACAAGGCTACCAGTCATACTGGATTAGGGCCTGCCCTAATGATCTCATTGTAACTTGCTTATCTCTATGAAGACCCTATTTCCAAATCCAGTCCCCTTCTGAGGGACTAGGGGTTGGGACTTCAACATATCTTTTCTGAGGGGACATAATCCAACCCATAAAACATACATCTACAGATAATCTTATGTAAAAGCCTAAATATGGCCCTATGCATACATTTTCATTTATTTTTAGTGACTTTTACAACTTTTTTAAACTGAGCTCTGTCCTGCCCTTCTCCTCCCTCTTTCACCTTCATCAGCCCTCCCTCCTCCCCTGACCATGGCAACCAATCTCAACAACCTAGTATACATCCTCTGTCCAGCTATCTGTACTTACATAATCCCACACAGATGTACACACACACAGTTTGTCATTTTTTCCCTCAATAGGGTATATGTGCTCCTCTTTTTTCCTTCAATAGTATCTTATGGGAATCCCTCCAAAGCATTTGGTTTAGTTGTAATTCATATTCTTATTCATTAAAAATATTCCTTTGTTTGAGAAATATTATAAATTATTAAGCCACTGCTTGATGAGCATTCTCTTTTTTCCTGTTTTTTTCTCTCTGAACAATGCTGCAGCAAACCTCTGTGTTTGTATATCCTTAAAACTACCCTTTTATTTCTACTGGGCTACACTCCAAGGAGTGGAATTGCTGGAACAAGGGGTACAGGTCCTTTTAATTTTAATAGATATTGTCAAATTTATTTCCCAAAAGATTTCAGCACGTCACAGTTCACCAGCAAAGTATCAGACTACATTCCTGTCAGGCCTCTGAGCCCAAGCTAAGCCATCACATCCCCCATGACCTGCACATATACATCCAGATGGCCTGAAGCAACCAAAGAACCACAAAAGATAACATGCCACCATTGTGATCTGTTCCTGCCCTACACTAACTGATCAATTGACCTTATGACAATACACCCTCCTCGCCCTTTCAAGGGCGATAATATACTTTGTGACATTCCCCTGCCCTTAGGAAGGTACTTTGTAATATTCTCCCCACCCTTGAGAATGTACTTTGTAAGATCCACCCCCTACCCACAAAAATTGCTCCTTACTCCACCACCTATCCCAGACCTATAAGAACTAATGAAAATCCCATCACTCTTTGCTGACTCCTTTTTCGGACTCAGCCCGCCTGCACCCAGGTGAAATAGACAGCCTTGTTGCTCACACAAAACCTGTTTGGTGGTCTCTCTTCACACGGAGACATGTGACAATTCCTATCTCCACCACTAGCGTATGATATTATAGCTCTTTTCTCCAGTTTGAGTGTAAAATGGTGTTCTATTGTTAACTTCCATTTGCTTTTTTCTGACCACTAGTGAATTTGAGCATCTTCTCGTATATGTCGGCTGGCCGTTTCAATGTCTGTGAAGTGTTTATCCTTTGTGCATCTTTATCTCATCATTTTGCCCTCTTCTTGTCAAATTTAAGAGTTTTTATCACAGGTGTAAACTGTCACTTGCATTACAAATGTACTTTTCTTATTTTGTATTAACCTGTTGACTTTATAATTTTAAAAGCCAACTAATTATACTTTCCTTTCCTTCTTTTATAGCTTCTAGTCTCAGTTTAAAAGATCTCTCCCACCCCTAGAATATACACACAGCCTGCCAGATGTTTAAACAATACCTTATATTTTTTACATTTAAAATTGTAATCTATCTGAAATGGATTTTTCCATGTGGCATAAGGAGTCCATATTTATATTCTTCCAAATGGAGAGCTGGTTGGGCCAGTGCCACCTATTATACATCTTTTCTCCATTGTTTTAAAGTCTCATGTATACTGGGATTTGTATCTGGCTGTTTCTAGCAGCCACTGTAAAGAGGAAACACAAAAGCCTGGAAGGGTAACCAACATTTTAGCCATTGTAACTTTGGGGTGTTGAGAATTTAGGTAACTTAATTATTCTTCATTGCGTTGCTGTATGGTTTTTTTCCATAATAAACATGCATTACTGGTGTTACAAAAATAAATGGATCGTGGGGGGCAGGGGGAGGACCAGTAAACACAATTAGTTTCATCATTCATAGTGTCTGTCCCAGGACAAATACAAACCAGCAACTACCAGCAGCAGCATTACTATTCCTGGAATGGAGACCTGAGAAGATTTTACCCTCAGGGAGAAACGTAATAGGGTTGTTCCCAGAGACACTGGAAAATCTCTTTAAAGACCAGCTTGCCGGAGGTGGGGACTGATTAAGTTTTGGGAAGTCATTTCATTCAGTAAGCTCATTGTGAAATAAGCGTGAGGTGGTGATTTAAAGGGTGATTGGCAGGCACTGCATATTCAAGCACAAGGAGTTTAATTGATTGGAAGAGCAGGTTGCCCTGAGCTGATGCAATAAATACTAAGGTTGAGTGTGCTGTTTGAAACTAGTGAAGTGATGCAATCATCTCCCATGTTCAGCAGCAGCCTAATTGCTGGCAAGAACTTAAATGCTTAAAACGGTACTTGGATGATTAGAGAGCACATTCAAATTATGCAAAAGTGACCAGATCCCATAGCTCCAGGGCACAGCATCTGTCCTTAAGTGATAAGGGTCAGTTAAAGCTTTAAAATCTCCGTAAAACAGTCCACTGGTCCCAGTGAAGCCCCTGAAGTAAATTTGCAGAGTCACAGCCATCTGCTGCCTAAAATAATAACTAGCAGGGTCCCTTCCCAGTGCAAAATGACCACCTAGCAGCACAGTCCAAGGTGACCTGGACAGGCTCCCAGTCTTTTCCACCTGGCACATTACCTTAGAGAAGGTCAAAGTATGAGTGTTAGCCAAAACCTTCTACAGTCCCTTGAAGGCCTGGGATTTGCAGGAACTAGTGTCTGCAAATAAAAGTACATACTGGGATTCCAGTTCATGGCGGAGGAACCCTAAAACAGTGGTGAATGGTTTCCCCAAGGCTGCTTATGTTAGATATGAGTTCTAAATTTCAAAGAATCAATATGTCAGTATGTTCAATTCTTTGTCTTCTACTTTTAAACTTAACTTCCTCATAAAGCAACCTTTTCCGATTACCTTCTCAACCCTGACTCATTCCGATTACCTGCTCTGTCATAACCATTTTTCCCCAAACCACTCACCCCACCACGCTCTTTAAATTAGCGAATCAGAATTAGTTTAGCCTGTGCGGTCTAACCCTAGCCAATAGGGGAACAACACAGCAGCAGGGGCCATGTGCGTCAGGGATAAGAACCCTTCCCCTCCCTTGTCCGACTGTGTGCTCACCATTGTTCCATCTGTAAGGGCACACCCTTCTATAGAAGTAACTTGCCTTGCTGAGAATTAAAAAGAAAATTTTATATTCAAGTGCTATTTCTGTCATGGCACCGAAACTTTATAACAATTAGGGTAAATACAATATCACATTTCTTGGCACAGCTTTCTACTGCCCCATCCCCCACCCAAGAGTGTACAAATGGCAGAATGCCAAAACTAGGCTCAGTAAGTCAGTGGGGAGCCAGAACTGAGTGGTCCATGTAGGCTGCTCTCTGAGGGTCTGCAAACCCAAAGATAAAATTTAAAGTATCAGGATTACATATGTTTCAGGTAATTCTCCTTAGAACAGAATTCTTCATAACTGAGTCCGTAAACATTGTTGACCCTTGGTGAGTTTGGGATGATATTCTATGACGCTGAAGAAATACAAAACTATATTTCCACAGTCGGTTGATGCCCTCCTAATGACAGCCAGAGAGCCTTATGAGGTCTCAGTGGAAGGCTACACCACCTTCCTCTACAGGTGGTCTGAGGGAGGAGGACCAGGGTCAGGGCCAAGAATTTTTGGGTGGGGAAGGGCAAGGAGGGACCCAGCAGTTTTGATCTTCTCCATTTCAACAGATCTTGGGGCTCTAGAGTTTTACTTGGTCAGAGTCATAATCCCAGTCTTGAGCACTTTGAAGCAGGTGTTCTCACATATCCACCTTGACCAATAAACAAAAATCTCCTCTAGGTCTTTTAACATAGAGAAAGACATTAGAACTTCCTGACCTGGAATACCTTCCAAGACAAACTGGTCAGGAGATAAAATGCCTAAATGTTGGGGGTGTCTTCCAAAAATTCTACTTTTGGTTTTGGAATTATGTATATTGAACCCGTTATTTAGCTAAGAAACGAATGATAGGATGAAAAAGGCGTTTCCCCTTCCAGGTGGCAAACTATTTTTAATTCCAAAGATTTAACTAGGCTGGCTGAAGTTTTCACCTGGGATCAGTTTTTTCCTTATGTTCCCCCTTTCCTGGTTTTTGGCTGCAGAACAGTCCTTACAAGACTCAGCACTTGAAGCTTGAGTCCCAGATGTGCCAGACTAAAATGCAGGAAAAATAACTTATCTTTAAATTATTAGCAACACCCTTGATAGCAGATGAGAAATTTCCTCTTCAAAGACACAGGAAGTGGACTTGTATACAGTTCAAATGTGGCAGCAGGGCATTGAGAGAGTCTGAAAACCTCCAGGTCCTGAATGTCCCACGAGCACAGCCTGTCCTCCAGGGTCAGCAACTCAGTGTCTTCCAAAGCCAACCTTCCAACTTGGGAGAACTTGTATTTTCCCGGTGTGCTGAGATAATGCAATAAAGTTACAAGTATCCCCCTCCCCACACTTCCCCCGCAACGCGCACACACACTCTTGCCTGTCCTCTCCCCAGTCCTACCTGTCAGGCCAGTTCTCAGGTTTCCTGTAAGAGAATCAGGTGGGAAGGTGGAGGAGAGGGATGCTTCGGTTGGGGCGAATGGTGCTGAGGGCCGCCCTGGCATGGGCATAAGAAAGAGTAGGATGTTCCTGAAGACTTCTGCATGGCCCATGTGTGGAACAAGAAAACCAAGGACTTCATTTATTCTGTCTTGGTGGCATAGACAGCATCTGAGTGGACATCTGCTCTGTTCACCCGTCCATCCCTCATTCCCCCTTCTTCAGCTAAGCAGCTGGAGTTTTTGTTTTGGGGAGCCACCTCATCCTTGGACTATGAAGTTTAGGCAGGGGCTCCTTCCCCTATGCTTCCCTGCCCACGTTAGGGGTGGCATGGAACTCGGGCTGAGCCAATCAGCATCATTCTCCTAGGTCACAGAGTTTTATTGGAAGGCGATCCCTGGAGGGTGCTACCTTAGTGAATGGGTGACCTGTAGGAGTGTGAATTGAAGCCACCGAGCTTGCACCTCCAATGCCTGTCCTTTAAGAGCCCACCCTGGGGAAAGCCAGCATCGGATACAGAGACCAGGAATGGAGCTGGACTTCTAGAACCATCATGTGAACCAAGGAGTGACTGAAGTCATTCTAGCCCTGGCTTCTGAGGTTGTGTTATAAATTCTCCCTTTATTTTTTCTAATCTGTGCTAAGGTTCTGTTCCTTGTAACCAAACATCTCCTGATTAATCTAGTGGTCTTTTGACCACATTGCTTTGGGGGTTGAGCTATTTGAGTGTGAAACATACCTGCTTCCTCTCATTGGTGCTGCTCCCTTGGAACTGACAGTAAATCTCTTCCCTTAGACAGGTGACTTCTGTCAGCTTCCCTAACTTCCTCCTCTTCAGGTTAACACTCCCAGTTCCTTGAAATACTTCTCACAGGAGTTTCTCAGATGTTGAGTTCCTTCACTTTTTTTTGTTGTTGTTTTTTGAGACAGAGTCTCACTCTGTCGCCCAAGCTGGAGTGCAGTGGCACAATTTAGGCTCACTGCAACCTCTGCCGCCCAGGTTCAAGCGATTCTCCTGCCTTAGCCAGCTGAGTAGCTGGGATTACAAGCATCTGCCACCGTGCCCAGCTAATTTTTGTATTTTTAGTAGAGACAGGGTTTTGCCATCTTGGACAGACTGGTCTTGAACTCCTGACCTCGTGATCCACCCACCTCAGCCTCCCGAAGTGCTGGGATTACAGGTGTGAGCCACTGTGCCCAGCCCTTCACTTTTCTTAAGTATCTTTCACCCAGACCTACTCTGCCTCAGGCACTGTTCTAAGCATTTGGACTCATGCGACCCTCACTTATTACCATTTCACAGAGGGAAAAATTGTGCATTAAGGGGTTAGGGAGGCAACCTGCTCAAGGTCACTACCTGGTAAGGTAAGTGGCAGATGGATTCGAACCCATCTTGCTGCCTCCAGAGTTCATGTTCTTATCAGGACCCCACACTGTTTCTTCAGGGCATACTCCTCTAAACATAATTAAGTTTGCCTTTAGCTCTTTCAGAGTATTTCCTAAATCTAAATGCAGCATTCAGCTGTGGTCTGAGCTCTGCAATGCTGTGTGGCCATTCCCTCCCTAACTGGAGAGTCTGTCATTCATTTATGCTGCCTGCGATGGCATGGCATTTTTGACCACCACTGCCCACTGTGGACTCACCTCAAGCTTACTGTACCTGGTTAACGTATGTCTGTGCATCTTCCATTGTAGTCCATTCACATTTTGTCTGTCTTCATCTAAACCTTTTACTGGGTGTAGATTTGGTATACTTTAATGATGTTTATTCAAAGAACACAAACGTGAAAATTCAGATGTCAAGTTCTCTCCTCAAAAGGGTGTTGAGTTTCTTATCTCTGAGTTTTCTTCTCATTGGGAAAATGAGGACTAATTGGAACTCCTCAGTGCTCACTTCAAACAAAAAGAAGGCTGGATACAGTGGCTCATGCCTATAATCCCAGCACTTGAGGAGGCCAAGGGGGGAGGATTGCTTAAGGTGTGTCAGACACCAGCCTGGACAACACAGTGAGATCCCATCTCTAGAAAAAAAATAAAAAGCTAAAAAGAGAGGGGGAAAAAAAAGAAAGAAAGAAAAGGGCATTCTAAGGAAGAAGGACCACATGAACCACTAAATTAGAGGTTCCTACCTGCAAGTCATAGCAGCATGACCCAAGTCATTTGCTACTTACACATATTTGCCAATAATGTCCTTTAGTGATTATATATAACTTAGAAAAGATGGACATTTTCCCTTGAGTAATAGTGCCCTCACCCACTGGCCTTCTTTCTGCTCTTTCTTCCAAGAGGGAAAGGAAGGAGGCAGTGTCCAGGATTATAGCCAGCAGGAGTGAACACACACACTTCACAAAGGAGTGAACAGTCCTCCACCATTTGTGCATGGCATAACAAGGGCGGAAACTGCTGCACTGGCCCTGAAGCCCCTTAAAGAGGGGAGATGGGCTCTTATTTGCCTTTGTGTTTGCAGAGCTTGCTTGAGTCTAGCAATGATAGGTGCTCAATATGTGAGTGACAAATGAACAAAGAGGTAGATGAATAAGTATATCACTGGGAACAAGTTTGGTGCCATTGTCCTGGGACGATAAGGAGAGTAACTTGAGAGAAAGGTCACCTTGGGTCATTGGAGAAGGTAGCAGTGGCTGGCAAAGCAGAGTCGCTAAATGTCAGGCAAGAGTGTTGGTAGTGAACAACCTGTAGGGTGGCAGGACAACCGACCTGGGCCTTAGGATACCAGAACTCTAATCCCAGTTCAGCCACTAACTCACTCTGTTATTTCCCTATGAAAGGCTTCTGTTTGCTCGAAGATGAATAAATCATAACTTGGGTTTCTTCCCCAACTGAAAATTTGAGATTCAAGACTTGTAGGCATTTAGTAGGACAGAGAAAGCCATTGGCGGCACTCATAGCCCTCATGCAGGATGGCACTTCCCTTTCTGGCACACAGTGCCTCGTTGCTTTGTGGGTGAGTCTTCATTCTCCAGCCTGATTGTCCTTCAGGTTAGAGACCTTCTCAAATTTCTTATGTGCCTTCATGACACTCAGCATGGCAGTAAATTGCGGATCTGGCAGTCCATTCATGGGCTACATCTAGCTTGCAAGGGTATTTAGTTTGGTTCTTTTAATAAAGGGTATAGCAGGCAAGCAAGGTGCAGTGGCTCACACCTGTAATCCCAGCACCTTGGGAGGTCGATATACATGGATCACCTGAGGTCAGGAATTCAAGACCAGCCTGGCCAACATGGTGAAACCCCATCTCTACTAAAAATATGAAAACTAGCCGAGTGTGGTGGCACGTGCCTGTAGTCTCAGCTACTTGGGAGGCTAAGTCAGGAAAATAACTTGAACCCAAGAGGCAGAGGTAGCAGTGAACCGAGACCACACCACTGCACTCCTGCCTGGGCAACACAGTAAGACTCCATCTCAAAAAAAAAGTTTAGCAGGCAGAATCACAGCCCCCAAAGATGTCCACATCCCAATCCCCAGAATCTGTGAATACGCTATCTTATATGGCAAAGGGGATTCTGCAGAGGTAACTGAAGAGTTCTTAATAGTGAAATTATCCTGGGTTTTCTGGGTGGGCCCAATGTAATTACAAGGATCCTTTAAAAGTACATGTGAGGGGCAGAAGAGGCAGAACCAAAGGGATAGCGCCATGAGAGGCACTGCTGACCATGGCAGCTTTGAAGATAGAAGAGAACTATGAGCCCAGGAATGCAGATGGCTTCTAGAGGCTGAAAACAAATTCTCCTGAGAGCCTTCAGAATGAACATCACCCTGCCAACACCTCAATCTTAGCCCAGTGAGACCCTTTTTGGATATCTGACCTTTGGAAGTGTAAGATCATAAGTTTGTGTTGTTTTAAGCCATTGTTTGGGGTAATGTTACGGCATCACTAGGAAACTCATACAGAGGGAAATGTGAACGTTTTCAGGCAGGACAGGCACTGACTGTATCAGGCCCACAACTTCTCATTGTCCACCACTAGGTTTGATGTCCTCGGTTCTGCTATTTATGCTGCTTGATTAAGCCATAGTTGTCATTCAAGTTATTAACTAATTGGACAGCAAGAACATAAGCCTGGGCATCAGGAGTTGTGGCCCCTAACTCTAGCAGTAATCAGTGAAAAGACTGTGGACATGTCCATTGACCTCATTGGCCTCCCTTTCTTTGTAAAATCAAGGGGTTACACCAGACTGTCTCCAAGGACTCTTTCTACTTGAGAATACCATGGCTCTGTGATTTTTTTGTTCTATGTAATTTGGGTTTGGATGCTGCATTGGCTATTCCTGCCCTGGTGGTAGGATGAGAATAGCTTGTAGCAACAGCAAACATTCACCAAGTGCCTGCCTGGCACAAGACATGCATGGCCTGGGATGAACAAAGAACTCGGACGTCAGCCCCTGAACTTGCCATACGGATGCAGCGCTAGAAAAGGCCAATGAGACCTAGATTCTCTTCAGCACCAGCAATGTTATATTTGTCAAAGGCAACTGATAACTAATGTGCCAGTGTAACATTTAAACATTGAAAGTTTTATTTGTTCCCTGAACCAAGGAATGGAAGTTCTTCTACTGTCTTCCCCGCTGCTTTTTAATCTCCCCTGTTTCCTGACACATTCTAAGGTCTGGATATTAACAGCTTAAGTATTGATTATGGCTTTTCCTTCCTCCTAATAGAAAGCAAATAGCAATATGTATTTTTTAAAAAATAATAATATTTTAACATTTTTCTCCACTGAACTTAGAACAGAGAAGGAAGGTTGGGAGAGAAAAGCAGAACATAGGAACACAACACATGGGACGAAAGACAGAGGATAAGAATGTTCCCGAACACAGTTAAAGGAACCAACTTGGCATTTTCTATTCTGAAGGAACTTTGACCATAGGGAGAGAAAGAGGGGCAAGTTGATCAGCTGTGCTAGGGATGGAGCTTAATTGTCTTCCCAAGTAAGAGCTTTGCCCATTAAAGTGGCCCGTAGCTAAGTTTTTTAAATTGCCCTGGTTTTCCAATTTGTAAATCTATGTCTTCTAAAAAGGAGAACACATCTACAATGTCTATATGCTTCAAACATCTTGGTGTACACAACACAATTTTATCTGTCCATTTAAAAATAAGTACATACATGTGAAAGAAATTAAACACGCAAAAATTTTAAAAAGACACATTTTACTGTCATAAGAAAAAAATGTCTGAGGCAGTAAAATGAGTATGTTCTAGTTCATTGAGCATGATCTCTTCAGGATGCAGCCCCCTAACCCATACTGGAGTTGGGGGAATCTCACCAGGTTTCCTGCGAGGGGAAGCTATGAAGCAATGTGAATGGGAAGTTCCTAGAGATGCAAAACTCACAGCATCAAAAGAATCCAGGGAAAATATATGGCAGAGAGAAAAGGAGCTCATGGCTCCAAACTGTTTTCATCACTATTGTAGTAGGGACAAGTCTTCAGTCTATAAACAGACTGCAAAATAAATATTGCTGTCTATTGTCTCTGATTTGAATTAATTTCTGGCTAAAGTCACATTCCACTGTAGTGTTAGAAAATTTAACTTTAGGGTGCATTCCCTTTTCCCCATGATGTGCCACAGTTCTGGGGTCCTACAACGTATCACCTATCTGACGTGGGAGTGTCCACATGGTCCAGGTGACCACTGAGGCAGCTGCTGTCTAGGCCCACAAGGCGTCATAGTCTGGTGGTCTCCCCGCCGCTGGTGTTCCATGGAATTCTTTGACCAGGCTGCCCACAGCCCTTCTGCCTACACACACTACGCAGCCTCACCTCTAGAGTCCTGCTACCTCTCAAGGTATCCCTGCTGTTCCTGGACCCACAGTCCTCTTTTTGTTCCCCTAACTCTGGAGGGCGTGGTCTTTATCCAGAGCGAGAATGAAGCTCCAATCTAACATTGGCTTTTTCTAGATATTGTTTATATCAGAAATTCTTGTTCTCCCTCTTCCCTCTTCCCAAGTCACTAGGAATTAGACTTTTGGAAAACAAAAGCCAGCAAGACCGCTCCTGTTTTCCAACCTGCCTCATGCCTTCTGAGGCAAGGAGCACGAAGTGGACTGCCTCCTTGAATGGAGGGGAAGAGAAAATACATGGAGGGAAAGAAGGAATGATACCTGGAAGTATTCTGCAGCCACACTAGCTACCCTTTGTGGAGAGCACCCTGTAAAGGGCTGCCGACTCCCAGCTCTTGGAAGGGGAGTGTGCTGTCAGCACCCCTTCTTAGGGGCTTGCATTGCTCTCCCAGCACTAGCAACATGAGACTCAATCAGTGTTTGTTCTTTCTTACCTTCTCTTGGGATTACAACACGAAGGTTGAATTTAAAAGCATTCTGCCCAAAGAGCAAAATTCCTTCTCTCCTGTCAATTTTACTCCGTGACAAACCAAAGAACCACTCGTCTACTTTGCTGAGTAGCTGCTCAATTGTACATATTGTAGTAAGAATTTACCTTCATTGCTCTTCATCTACAAATACCTGTCCATCATGTTCAAATTTCTTAAATTTTTTCAAGTTTTCATTTAACCCAACATATAAAAAAACTATTTCAACATGTAATCAATGTAAAGCTATAAATATTTTACATGTTTTATTAAGTCTTTGTAATCTGGTGTGTATTTTCATTTATGGCATATCTCAATTAGAGCTAGTCACCTTTCAAGTTCTCAATACCTACATATGGTCAGTGGCTACTTTGAATTTTTTTTTAACATTGGCAGCTGGAAAAGTTCATCTTGTTTCATCTTACTTAGTCTAACATAAAAAGAAAGTAGTACTTTGAATTTAACTAGAATGGCTTTGAAATAGAATCATCATCAACTATTTGGTGAACTCACCTCAGTGAGGCTGCTATTACAGGAATACTAGGAGAAAGGATAGGTATAATTAGTAAAATAAGAATTTATAACTGGTATGTCTGCATTTGTATATCACATAGAGATTTCAGAATATTAAATAGAAGATGTCAAGGAATTCATAGTTCAATAAAAAGAAGGTTCAACTTCTGAAGTACTCCGCACAGAAAGACATAAATGGATTGTTTCAAAATTGCATTTGTCAGCCAATTGTTTGGAATTTGAAATTTTTTTTCATAAAAATGTTATAAACTATGATTTGCTTACCAGGCAAAATCAGACTAAGGTTAAAACAAAACAAGAAAATATAAACACATCAAAACTTTGTATTTCTCCTTAATGTCATTTTAATGGAGAAGAAAAGCTCAGAAGGCATAACCAATCACTTTGTTTAGTTTTAGTCGAGAGTTGAAAAGATATATTGGATTTTCAAAAAGGTTTTAGACTTTTAGGGAATTAGCTTATTGTATTGTATTCTGTCCATGCTCACTTTCTTCTTTGTTCTTCATGCTATATTCATATATTATTATTGCCAATAATCTTAGGGGACATCAGCCACATTCATAGCCAATGGAGGACAGCAATCCAAAACACCAAAACAGAAGATTAAGAAGGCCAGGTGCAGTGGCTCACACCTGTAATCCCAGCACTTTGGAAGGCTAAAGCAGTAGGATTGCTTGAACCCAGAAGTTCAAGACAAGCCTGGGTAACATGGTGAGACCCCATCTCTAAAAAAGTTTAAACAATTACACAGGTGTAGTGGTACATGCCTGTAATCCCAGTTACTTAGGAGGCTGAGGTGGGAGGGTCACTTGAGCCTAGGAGGTCAAGGCAGCAGTGAGCCATGATTGCACCACCGCCCTCCAACCTGGGTAACAAAGTGAGATCCCGTCTCAAAAAAAAAAAAAAAAAAAAGCCCAGGCACAGTGGCTCACATCTGTAATTCCAGCACTTTGGGAGGCCCAGGTAGGTGGATCACCTGAGGTCAGGAGTTCAAGACCAACCTGACAGGGTGAAACCCCATCTCTACTAAAAAATACAAAAAAATTCGCTGGGCATGGCAACGCGTGCCTGTAATCCCAGCTACTCGGGAGGCTGAGACAGGAGAATCGCTTGAACCTGGGAGGCAGAGGTTGCAGTGAGCCGAGATCACGCCATTGCACTCTAGCCTGGACGATGAGAGTGAAACTCTATCTCAAAAAATAAAAAATAAAAAAATAAAAAGTAAGAAACTTTGAGAGACGCTAAAGTAACTTTACAGGAAATTAAAAAGAAATGAGAAGGAGAAAAAAGAGTAAAAGTGAGGAAATTGCTTGTAATAGAGAAGTTATTTGAAGTGCAGTTAATGGAACTGAGAAATGAGAAAGGTGTGTGGAATTACCCTAGGAGGAAGGCATGTTAGAAGTGCGCAGAAATCAAAATCTAAATGCCTTCAGACAGGTACATGAAAGAAGCAGGCTGGGCTAGGAACAATAGGAAATAGGGGAGACTGTGGCAAACTAGAGAGTTTCAAGAAATACACATTTTTATGTGTGTGAAACATCAGTGTGAGCCAAAGCCAAAACCTCTGTAAGCCGAGTTTTGCCTGCTGGCCACCATTCAGAACTTTCAGCAAAGAGATGAAAAGCAGACCTGGAGTCAGACTCCCTGGGGTCACATTCCTGCGTCACTACTCAAGATTCTGTGACCTTGATTTCCTCATCTGGGCCAATGCGGTGGCTCATGTCTGTAATCCCAGCACTCTGGGAGGCTGAGGCAGGCAATTACATGAGAGCAAGGGTTCGAGACCAGCCTGGACAACATGGCGAAACAACGTCTGTACTAAAAATACAAAAGTTAGCTGAGTGTTGCAGTGCATGCCTGTAGTCCCAGCCACTTGGGAGGCTGAGGCACGAGAATCACTTAAGACTGTGAGGCAGAGGTTACAGTGAGCCAAGATCATGCCACTGCACTCCAGCCTGGGTGACAGAGCAAGAGACTCTGTCTCAAAAAAAAAAAAAAATCGTCATCTATATAATGATAGTTTCTACTTTGCATGATTGTGGTGAAGATTAAGCAAGATAATGTGGGCAAGGTACTTAGTGGAGGGTCCAGCAGGCCTCTCTATAAGCGCTTAATGAGCATGCACTAGAATGTAGTTTCACACCTGTAATCCCAGCACTTTGGGGAGGCCAAAGCAGGCAGATCTCTTGAGCTCAGGAGTTTGAGACCAGCCTGGGCAACATGGCAAGACACTGTCTCTATAGGGAAGGGGTGGGGAAGAGTGAATGGGCATGGTGGTGTATGCCTGTAGTCCAAGCTACTCAGGAGGCTGAGGCAGGAGGATTGCTTGAGCCCAGGAGGTTGAGACTGCAGTGAGTCATGATCACACCACTGCACTCCTGCCTGAGTGACAGAGTTAAGATGCTGCCTCAAAACTTTTCATTAAAAAGCCTAATTCTATCCTTTAATATCTTCCTGAAAAGCTTTGTGCATACGAGAAAAATTTTATTACTAGTTATTTGAACCTCCATGCTACTGGCTTTAACTTTAGTCTCCAGAATCAAAAGACAGCAGCTCCAAGTTGACCCCCACTATAGGCAGTATATTTAGCTAAGGCCCTTTATTTAGAAAGGTGAGATTTTCTGGCTCATCTAAAGACAGACTGCATTTTAAAAATTGTAATCACATAAACACTGAGAAATCTAACTACAAGAGAAATGTGGTGAGGATGACAAGAGGATACCCAATCAGCATTTCCACCTCGGGAGATGTAGAATGGTCACAGGCTGCATTTGCATGAGAGTCTGGGTGCTTTCTGGAAGAGATGGTTCACAGGATTTGGAGAGGTCTATTGGACCTGCCAAGGACTCTTTAATGGGAAAATGACAAAGGGTATCACCAACCATGGGGAGAGCTCATCCTGAGGCTATGTTCATCCTAGGTCACCAAGTGCTTGCTAATAAGAATAATTACTGATTTTTGTACCTTAATTTTGTATATTGAAGCTTTGCTGAAGTTGTTTATCAGATCTAGGAGCTATAGAAAGCAATTTGGAGATTTCTCAAAGAACTTAGAACCATTTGACGCAGCAAACTCATTACTAGGTATATATCCAAAGGAATATAAATCATTCAACCACAGAGACACATGTATGCATACGTTCATCACAGAACTATTTACAATAGCAAAGACACACAGTCAACCTAAATGCCTATCAGTGGAAGGCTGGATAAAGAAAATGTGGTACATATACACCACAGAATGATACGTAGCCATGAAAAGAATGAGACGATGTCCTTTGCAAGCAACATGGATTAAGTTGGTGGCCATTATCTTAAGTGGATTAACATAGGAACAGAAAACCAAATACTGCATGTTCTCACCTATAAGCTGGAGCTGCACATTGAGTACACATGGATGCAAAGAAGGGAACAGTAGACACTGGTCTACTTGAGGATGGAGGGTGGGAGGAGGGAGAAGATCAAAACGCTACCTGTTGGGTATTATGCTTGTTACCTGGGTGATGAAATAATCTGTACACCAAACTCCCATGACATGCAATTTACCCATATAACAAACCTGCACATGGACTCCCTCAACCTAAAATAAAAGCTGGAAAGAAGAAAAGGAATGACTTTGAGGAGTGGTATTGTTTGGTCTCTCAAATGCCATCCATCCACAGAGGAGCTTTATGTCCTCTTTTTCCTTTTTATCACATTTCTTGAGAGAAAGGTGAATATGAAAGACCTAAGGGTCTTGGAGAAAAAAAAAAAAAAAAAAAAAAAAAAAACCTTGAAATCTCAGGTTTGCTGTAAGGTACTTGGAAGATAAGCCCATTCTGGTGGAAGCCTCATAAACAACCCTGAGAAGAGAGAACTCTGCTATCTGGGAGTGAACAGCCACAGGAGCTGCCAGAGTAGCCCAGACAGAGGCACCGGATGGTGCCTTTGCTCTTGTGAAACTAAAATAAATCTTGGGCCCCCCAAATTAGTAAGACCTATGACCTAGAAGCCACCTCCCTGTTTTGAGTTGTCCTGTCTTTGCTTCAAGTTGTCCCACCTTTCTGGAATGAACCAATGTTCATCTTACATATGTTGATTTACGTCTCATTTCTCCCTAAAATGTACAAAACCAAACTGTGCTCTGACCACAATGGGCACATGTCATCAGGACCTCCTGAGGCTGTGTCATGGGCCTGTGTCTTCAATCTTGGCAAAATAAACTTTCTAAATTAACTGAGACCCATCTCAGATATTCAGGGTTTACAGTCTCAATAGCAACTAGGAGCACAATGTGGCCTAGTGTGAGAGAGCCCCCAGGGGGCCATGGGGGCTGTTAGGAAAGTGAGCATAGTGGCAGGTACTGGGAATGTCATCCCTGACTCTGCCTCCAGAGACAACCCTTCTATGTCATCCTTGCCCCTCTGTGCACCTGTTATTTGTACCTACTGCAATGTATTCCTCTAAGTTGGTTTCATCTCTAACTAGACAACGGCTCCAGGAGGAGTTGAATTGAGTCTTACTCATTTTGCATCCCTACCCCCAGCAAAGAGCCTAGAATTTTATCAAGGAATGAGTAGTAGGGTTCAGAGGTAAAGGCTACTTAATGACTACTCCTACTGTCACACACACCCTGTGATTGTCATTAGCTGGCTGGTATGGCTTAAGGTAAAATGAGATTAAATTAGAAACTGAGTTACATTATAGTGATTTGATAGAGAACCTGAGAACTGAAGCTGTAATCCCCTGATTTTTCAACTAAGAAATCACAACTATTCGAGTATTTTCATTAATCCACAAAAGAATTGATGTGCTTTCTTGTATCCTGTCTTGTTTGATCCCCATGATCAAAGAGTTTTAAATGCAAGAATCATAGAGTGTTAGACCGGTTACAAAAATGGCTGCATTTCTCCACCCCTCCCTGTATCGACAGCCATTACAATGTAACTCTGTGGCTCCTCCCATCAGGAAGTGGAGTCTATTTCCCCACCTTCTGAATCTGGACTAGCCTTGTGAATTGCTTTGACATAGAATGTGATGCAAGTGGCAGCATGCCAGTTCTGAGCTGAGGCCTCTAGAGACCTTGCCCATTTCTCACTCAGAACCTTGACCCCATTATATATATAAACCCAGGCTGGCCTGCTGGATAGTGAAAGACACATGGTCTGGCCACCCATTGACTCAGCTGACAGCCAGCCAGTGACCACACATGTGAGGTCATCCTAGACCAGTGAGCCCCCAAAATAGCTGATATTCATAGAATGTTGAAAACCTGTTTTTCTACTCTGATCAATAACTTTGATAGTTATGGTCTACCTTCAGTCAAACCAGTCCCTCAATTACTTTAATATTGGAGAATATCCAAAGGGGTAAATGAATCAAGTCTTCATCCCTTTCTTGACACAGATTTTGAAAATGGGTTCAAATGAAAGAATCTACTTGCAAAATTGATTCTTTCAAGGCTTCCTATCAACTCATAACAGAAATATTGGTGTTATAGGCACATGCTAATAAAAGACTTCACCAAACTGCTTTATATAAAAAGAGTATACACACATATAAGTTGCAAGGCTAACAAAAGGAACTTAATGTAGGTGGTGAGTTATATTACTCTGTTCTCATACTGCTATAAAGAACTACCTGAGGCCGGGCACGGTGGCTCAAGCCTGTAATCCCAGCACTTTGGGAGGCTGAGACGGGTGGATCACGAGGTCAGGAGATCGAGACCATCCTGGCTAACACGGTGAAACCCCGTCTCTACTAAAAAATAAAAAAAAAAACAAAAACAAAAAAAAACTAGCCGGGCGAGGTGGCGGGCGCCTGTAGTCCCAGCTACTCGGGAGGCTGAGGCAGGAGAATGGCGTGGACCCGGGAGGCGGAGCTTGCAGTGAGCTGAGATCCGGCCACTGCATTCCAGCCTGGGAGACAGAGCGAGACTCCGTCTCAAAAAAAAAAAAAAAAAAAAAAATTAAAAAAAAAGAAGAACTACCTGAGACTGCGTAATTTATGAAGAAAAGAGGTTTAATTGACTCACAATTCTATAGGCTTAACAGGAAGCATGGCTGGGAGACCTCAGGAAACTTACAATCATGGTGGAAGGGGGAGAAAGCATGTTGTACCACGACAGAGCAAGAGAGTGAGCCAGCCAAAGGGGAAGTGCCACACACTTTTAAACCATCAAATCTCATGAGAACTCACTCACTATCACAAGAACAGCAAGGGGGAAATCCATCTCCATGATTCAATCACCTCCCACCAGGTGCTTCCCCCAACACTGGGGATTACAATTCAACATGAGATTTGGGTGGGGACACACAGCCAAACCATATCATGACTTAATACCAAAATGGCAGACCCAATGTTTGTTAGAATTAGGTTCAGCTGTGACAGAAAGCTTCCTCAGCCCCCATTCCCACTCCATCACCTGAATGACAGTAGCTTAAACACGGTTGTAGTTGATTTCTCTTACATCAACATTTAGGAAGGATGTTAAGACCCGTTGTCTCCTGGTGCCAGAAGCCCAGGGTACTTCTATCTGGTTGAATTGCCATAGGTGGTCTTGATCCCATGAGCCAACATAGCAGCATGTGCATCCCACACAGCAGGATGGAGGAAGGGAAGAGGAAGAAAAGGCAAAGGACCCCACATCCAGTCCCCCATAACACAAACCACATATACACACCATCAAGCAATGCTATTGCTATCACCTCAGCCAATTAGCTAACACACCCAGCTGCAAGGCAGGCTCAGAAAGGGAATCTTTGAGGCCATTTGCTCAGCTTAAATTCAATTACTATGGCATTTGGAAGACAACTAGCAATCTCCGTTACAGAATGCTTAATATCATGTGGTAAGTTTCTACTATGTGACAGTAATAACATCTTTTAACTTTCCAGTGAGTTCAGTTCCCAATTATGTTTATATATCAGTTGTTTGTAACCTGGAAAGCAATTTCTCACAAACATTTCTACTGGCTATCTTTCTAGATCAATAAATACAACCTATTCTAGCCTACAATGTCCTTGAAACATAATTTTCATTTTTACTCAATGATCCTTTATTCCATCATTCCAAGGGAAAAAAAATACATTCCAAATGACTACAGATTATGCATCTCAGGAGCAGGAAAGTTCCTCCTAAAACAGCACAGACTGAAGAGAAAGGGGGCCCTTTGGGACTACGAGGGTGCCCTACATTTGCATCCAAGGAAATAAATGCATCTTTTCTAGGGCATTAGTCATTCTATGGTTCTGAATTGGGGAACACGGGGCCCACTGGGGGATGACAGATCAAGACCACATTCTGACACATTCTAACCTCATCTTGTCTTTGTTGAGGGACTGCACGTCTGTAGACCACACAGCCCTAGATATACTTACAGGACACATGAAGGGCAAGGTCCAGCTGTCCTGGGGCCTGGAGCCGCCCACTGGCTTCACTCATCCCCAGTTCCAGATTTTACTAAATACAAAGGCTTCCCATGAAGGCCAGTCTTTAACCAAGTCCAGAATTGGCTTACCTGAGGAATTCTTGCCTGTGTGGGTGATAAACACATCCACACCTCCAGAAACACAGATACCAAGAAACAGAAGAGCCAAGCAAGACAAAGACAGAGATAGGGTGAAATGTGAACAATTCAGAAGCACTTGGATTCTGTCATAGGCATCTAAATCATGGGGAACATGGACCATGAGGCACCTCCAACACAGAGACCTTTGAAATGATTTAATTTGGCAGTTTATGTTGTTTCCTGCTTCTGTCAAGCCGTTTACCATTGCTGACAGATGTCTTTTCTGATTATCGCTGGGAGTCTTGCAACTTTGAAAGCTATTGATTAATGTATCTGTCTTCCCAGTCTTGGAAACCTTTTTACTAGGCTGCTTGAGAGAGCTGGTTAAAAAATCATCTTCCTATATTCAAGTTCTCTAAAAATTTGTATTAGGCTATATAAGCCATATGAGGGAGAGAAATACAGGTTTCCAAGAACAGGTTTTAAATGGGCTTGAATTCTTTTTTGGTCTACCTTTCAGGAATTTGCTCTGCTAGCTGGCTAAAGGGCATGCCTAATGATAACATAGCCTCCTTTTAACTCACTTTCAAATAGGGAAGGGCTATGTGGCAAATTTTGTGTGTGTTTAATTTTATAAGCAGACTAAGTTTCTTTCGGGAGGTTGGGTTTTGATTTTGACTACCTCAAGAAAGGTTCCCCAGAACTTTCCTTTAGGTATATAAAAAATAGTTTTTTCTATTATATTTCACTAAACTGTTGGGCAGTGAGATAAACCCATCCATAAAGTCTCCTGCCACTTCCTGTGGGGAGGCTGGAATACTGTGGACACTAACTGAAGGTTGGGAACAGTTTGCACAGATCCAGGGTGACTCCCTTCTATGGGGGGCTCACAGCAACTGGGATGCACAGTGTCTAGGCTGTTTCCAGCAGAGCTAGACCTGTCTTCTCTTTCAGAAATCAAATAAGAACTAAGACCCTGCTGAGCTATTCTTGAACTTCCCTCTTTTCCCCTGGGCATTTTGTACCATCCAGCAAATCTTGTCCTTAGATTCGGTGCCTAACCATCCTTTCCTCCCAAGGATTTAGGGACATTCAAAAGTATGTTTTCCACTGAGTAACTAAGGATTAAGAATGTACATATCCTTGCATAGTACTTCTCACATCAATACGATTAGTTTGTCCTCTTGGTGCAAAAGCAGAGATGGTGATCAAAATATTTGACAACCTATAAAGCATGGCAATCCACAATAAAAATGGAGGCTGGCCATTATGCAAGCTCAGTGTATACCGCAGAATGTTGGCCCTGTCGTGAGTGGAAAGATTTCTCCTGGTAATCAATGTCCAGGTTAGAAGATTCCTGCCTTGTTCCCATCTTTCTTTAAAAGAGGACATAACTCTTAGTGGCCTGGAGCTCGTTCTTCTAGAGGATTCATCTTTCCCTTTTCTGGGATTTTGAGTGACAGTGTTTGCAAGATTTTGTGAGGCTAAGGATCTATCTGTAGTTTCTAAACATGCCCATCAATTGTAGATTATCCCTTGCTTCCAGTCAGTTACCAGGGCCTCTCAATTCTGCCTCCTACATAGTCCCAAATCATTTCTGTCTTCTGTCCCCTCTACCTCTTTGGTTAGGCACTCCTCCTGCCTTGCCTGGATTTCTCATAACTAGTGTCCTTGCTGCAGGCACCCCCTTCTAATCCATCCTGAACACACATGCAGAGAGGGTCTTCTCAGCACAGATCTGAGTGTGTCACTGCAATGCCTACAATATCTAAATGCTGCCCTGTAGGAAATAAAATCCAGCCTCTGTGATAATTCCAAGCACTTTGTGATATACCCCACGATCTCCCCACATGCCATAATCAAAGTCCTATGCTCTAGCCAAGCCCAGCGACCTAAAACCCCTTGGAGGCACAGCTCTTCCTTACCTCAGTGACTTTGTGGGAGCTACTCCCTCAGTCTGGATTGGAAGTCTTTCCTGATCTGTTCAGGACTACTCTCTACAATCTCAGAAAGCCGTTTCTAAAAATCAAAAAGACTCTTCCTAAGGTCTTCTTTACAAATGGGACCATGTGTCTGTCACAATAACCCACCCCTACTAAGTGGGCTGTTTACTCCCAGACATTTACTCCTAGAATGAGTGGAGTAGCAGAAAGAATAGAAGTTTAGGGTCTTAAGAGGACACTTATTGCCTGGGATGATATTCACTTAGTATCTATTAGGTTGTAGCATGTGACATTGCCATTTTTGTAAGTCAAAATGGTAGAACACCAGCCACTTCACATAGTTCAACCTACTATAAACCACAATCTCCGTTCCAATGAAAGAAAATCCAGCTATTAGTCTCCACCTGCCAGGTCTGCTGTGCAGTGGTTTAGCATCGTGATTAAAAGCTTGGATGGCAAACTCAGAACTGGATTAGAGTTCCAGCTCTGACTACTTGCTGTGTGTCACCTTGGACAAGTTATTTGCCATTTACGAGCCTCAGTTCTTACATCTGTAAAGTTGGGGATAATAACAATGCCTTCTTCATAGAGAGACTGTGAGAATTAAATGAGATCATTTGCATAAATGGCTGAGTTCACAGTAAACACTTTCTAAATGGCAGTTATTGTGAGCATCAAATACAATATGTGGCTTGCTCTACAAAAATTAATTTTAATTACCCGGTGTATAACTTAACAATACAACTAATTTGCAATCTGATTGCTTTGTTGATGAACACAATCTTTAGATCCTGAATACACTGTAGAATTCCTTTCTCCTTTTAAAAACCTTCATTCACAGTTAGTATTTATTGACCAGGACCCTGGATGGGGCCTGCCTATGCATTTCCTTCTCTTTTCTTCCTGCATAATTCATATGCCATCATTAGGACCTCAAGAGATTGAAACAGAATGACCGGGGACCCCACCACCTGCCCAATCCTCTTTCTCAAACTTCCAGACTCCCACTATCTACTGAAAAAGGCAAATGGGTAGGCAAGAAGCAGCACCTGGACGGGTGAGTAATGAGGGTATTTTACCTGCAAGACTGCAGTAAAGCCATCCTGGGGGTGAGGTCTTCACAGGATGGTCATGTGTGTTCCTCTGTGGGCTATCTCCTGGCTTGGCCTGTGTTTCGAAGGTCACATGGAGCTCCAAGCCTGGTCACCTAACTGCCTCACCGGCTGACTCTGTGCAGCACTGAGAAGGAGAAAGATAATGGACTAACCCAGGCAATGCAGGCCAGGTCTGGCATCTTCAAGCACGCTCATCTCATCAGTCTTTTGCTGTTCCTCCTTTCCTATAGCAAAGGCCCAGAGGGTTTGGAGCATGTGGTTCTCATCTGCTTCACAAATGACTGGGTGATAGCTTTCCTCTGACTTCAAAGAGAAGCTGTTTCCTTACTGAAAGCCTTCACATTGAAGTTCTCAGGAGAGGAAGACTCAGCCTCCCCCAGGTGACCCATTGCTCAGGTGCAGCAGAACCACGGTGACAGTTTGTATAGGGCTCGTCCTCCCAGCTTCCTGGGCTTCCTCTGACTCTGGTTAGAGGAGGTGCTCAAGGGGAGAGATCAAGGTCTCTGCTCCTTGCTTAACTCAGGCCAGGGCAGAAGATAGAATCATGATGCTCCAGACAGAGAGCCCTGGGAATGGCTGCCAGTTTCTAGCTCTGCATCCTTCCTATTCCTGCAGCCAGACCCCTCCCCTCCTCGCTGTCACCGTGCTTAGGTATGGGACAGTCCTGCACCTGGGTGGGGTAAACCTAAGAAGCCTGTGCAACAGCAGACAGAGTGACTTGACTTCTTTGTTCTTGCTGTTCGAGCCTTGTGCCTTCATTTTGATAACTGGCTTCCACATGATGGTGAACAGGCTCAACCTGTTTCCTAGTTCCCCTGTCTTGATGATTTGCCTGATACCTAGTTCTAAAAGGCAGGGACCTGCCTAGCTCTAAAGGACTTATGGCCAGCCAGAATTGAAGTGAACAGCTGCTCCAAGAACTGCCTGCCATATGACATGGTACAGGAAGGGGCTGGTGTTCACTGCTGGAGACAAGAGAAAGTGGTCAGCAGAGAGGGAACAAGAGAAGAAAGGGGAGAGCAAAGAGAGGAGCCACATGGCACCAGGAACCTGTAGTTAGCTCTTCTGCCTCACGTGGTTTTGATGGCCTGAACACAACTTGATTGTACCCACCTGATTCATGAGGGAGACTCCCAGGACTTTGAGATAAAGCAGTGTCAGTGGGAAACAAACAGAAAGCTACACTAAGCATTCCTTTTCAGCTATTATTTTAAATATAGGGTGTGTACCTGTGAGGCAGCAAGAATACTCTTAATTACTCCCTTACAAAAAAGTCTAGTTCATTTCCACATCTTTGCTTCCTTTTTAACTTTGCTAAAATGCATACCCAAGCACGTTTTGGAGGAGCATGTCCTCAGTCTGGTCATAGTCTCTGTGACATCTTGGTCTATTGAATGGTGCCTCTAGAGTTGCGCTCACTGAGCCTCAGCAGCTGTATTTGGTAGCTCCAAATTTGATTACAGGATTATTCCATCTGTATAAGAATTTTTTCTTGATTGAGTCCGTTTTCTATGTCTACTCAGAAAACATACAATATATCCCCAACCAGTTACCACAATCTTCATTAAAATTTGAATTTACCATGATCCCTTCCCTTCCCATCACTAACTAATCCTCCTGGCAGGATTTGCCTCCTAACTTGCACCATCACCTGGGCTGGAGTGTGGTGGCATGATCTTGGCTCGATGCAGCCTCCACCTCCCAGGTTCAAGCGATTCTCCCACCTCAGCCTCCCGAGTAGCTGGGACTACAGGTGTGCACCACCATGCCCAGCTAATTTTTTGTATTTTCAGTAGAGACAGATTTTCACCATGTTGGCCAGGCTGGTCTTAAACTCCTGACCTCAAGTGATTCACCCATCTTGGCCTCCCAAAGTGCTGGGATTAAAGGCAGGGACCACTGCGCCTGGCCTAGGACTTAATTTTTTAATCTCTGCTGCTAGTAATCCATTGAGATCTAGGTATGCAAACATAATAATGTTAATAATGGGCAGCTAGAATTTACCAAGAACTTCCTATGTGGCAGGCACTGAGCTAAGGGCTTTACAGGCATTATTTTATTCTCACAATCTCTCAGTGTTATCATCTCTAGACTTCCATTTCTACAAATATGACAGTGTGGATATCCTGAAAATCCTCTTATTACAAAACATCTAGAACTGATTTATCAAGAACAACAAGCAGACTTGTAAATGCAAATCTGAGCTGGTGAGAAAGAGAAGGAATTTCCTGTGAGCAAAAACAACAGGAAAAAAGCTAAAGGCAAAGGGTCAGCAAGCCCTAATGGCTTTGTCTGGCCTACCATGTTGACTGATCCCAACCAGGGAGTCTGGGTTTTAACAACCACTCAGAAAAACAAGACTCAGCCTTGCACCAACTCCAATTAGAAAGCTGAAACTTAAATGCCAACATAAATATATTGGAGAAACAGCAAGGCTGAAAAAAAAGCACTGATCATTCACGTTGAAAAATTGGATAAAGAAAAGCAAATGAAATCCAATGAAGGTTGAGTGAAAGAAGTTATAAAGAACAGAAATTGGCCAGGCACAGTGGCTCACGCCTGTAATCCCAGCACTTTGGGAGGCCAAGGCAGGCAGATCAACTGAGATCAAGAGTTCCAGACAAGTCTGGCCAATGTGGTGAAACCCTGCCTCTACTAAAAATACAAAAAAATTAGCTGGGTGTAGTGGTGGACACCTGTAATCTCAGCTACTCGGGAGGCTGAAGCAGGAGAATCTCTTGAACCTGGGAGGCAGAGGTTGCAGTAAGCCGAGATCACACCATTACACTCCAGCCTGGTCGACAAGGGCAAAACTCCGTCTCAAAAAAAAAAAAAAGACAAAAAAGCAGAAATTAACAGAAAACAAAACACTGGCATCTAAAGTTAGAACCCTTGAAGAAGTACAACTTGAGTGGAAAGAGGGAATTAGAAAAAATTCCATCCACTGGCACAGGAAGACTGCAAAGAAACTTGCCCGTCTTGGCCTGGGTCCAGGCTGGAATTCAAAAGGTTCCTATGGAATTCATAAACACAGACCTCCCCTTGCCTAGGTTGGAACAAGCAAACAACTATTGAATAAAGGAACATGAAAGAAGTCCCTGGTTGGCAAGGTCCCTACAAAAACCTGGAAAAAGCAAAGACAAAGCTCCAGAGACCCTCCACATAGGCCGTGCCCACTCACCCTCCAAGGAAGATGGCCCCTCAAGCCTGTTGAATCCAATTTCTCCTCCAGACCTCCGGATCCAAGTCCATACCCATCCTTTTCAGCCTCACTTCTCAAAGTATGGCGCTGGAACCAAGTGCATCAGCGTCACCTGGGAAATACGAATTTACTGACCCCCAGCTCAGACCCACTGAATCACGAACTCTGAGGGTGGAGCCCAGCAATCTGTGTTTTAACATGCTCCCCAGGTGATCATGATGCACACTCACATTTGATACACTTATACCCATTCTTCCTCCCGAGGAGTACCACGAGGACAAGCACATTCAATACATTTCAGTAATGTTGGAAACTACTGCTCTGGATTTTAATGATATCTTAGGCCTATCGAACCCTAAGAAATAAAAGTTTTAGAACACCAAGCAGGGTTTTTATTTTCAAAGCTTTGGAACTTATATGAGTCATTCTTTTTAGGTTTTATATAAAATAGTAAACCTTTAAACACACAGAATTTTAGCTACAAAATGAAATTCTCTTACGTGATTATTTATAATCTACGCAATAATTAGCATTAGACTAAGATGCCAATTTTCTTCACATGAATAGAGAATCATTTACATAAATTATAATGCTAATAATCTATTTTCAGTCCAAAATTTGTGTGTGTGTGCTGCGTTTTCACTTGGGTAGAAAAAACCACTATGTCAAATAGAATAAGCATTTATTCTGTTGCTTTGAGTATGTGAATAGTTATTAAATTAGGATTATGTTGCTTGAGATACAAGTAAATCATCTAGTCACTTCTGATTCCTCACACTCTGATTGGTTAGTTCTTACTTACAGTTGTCCATAATACTTATTTCAACTTCATGTAGGTCTGAAATGCTCACAGATCTCATTAAAAATGAGAACTTTTATTTCATGGAGTCTATGACATCATGTTTTCTATTTCATACTGTTGTTTAATCAGAACATGTTGGTGGTGTTCCATAAATTTGCTTGTGTCATATTGTAGTGAAGATAAGAGGACTTGTTGCTTTAAGCAGGATCTTAGGATACTCTGGGATCCTCTGCATTGGTTCAGCTACTACAAACCGAGGTTTATTGGCTCGGTTCTGTGAACCTAGAACTTCGATGGATAACTTTTTTTAAATGATCAGACCTTGGCACAATCTCTATGTCAGTAATTACAACAAAAGATACAATTCGAGTGATAAGAACATTTGTGTCTACTATGCAAAGCATGTCTGACCTCATTCCAAAGTTTCAGACTAATACAATCAGTGATCAGAATACCACCTGCTTTCATTCTTTTCACTTAAGCACAGAGCAGGGTGAGTGTCTATTGGCACGGGTGCAATCAATGTAGGAACACGGTAATTCTGAGAACTGCCACAGGTGGAGAAAGTATTTTTAGGCATGCTACCCGCTCTGCCCAAGCAGTCTTTGCAGGTGACTCAATTTCAACCCGAGTCTCCTCACTCCACATCTACTCTTCTTTAACATCACTCCCTCAGATATGTCCTTTACTCTCCAGACCCATAGTCAGACCTACTTTTCTGGACAGAAGGTGTTTGGCCCAGGGAGTCTAAGCCAATTCTGGTTCCTGCCATGACAGAAAGATGAGCCATCAGAGAGAACAGCTCCACCTCTGCCACCAGATCACACACATCCCATATGCACCACCTTCACCCATATCAACATCTCCTTCATTTTCTTTTCCACAGCCATCAACATCAACATCCTCATCAATGTTTCAATGGGTCATGAACACCAGTGCAATTATTACCACGATCTCAAATGCCGTCACTCTTTCCTATTTGCTAAGAAATGATGTGGTCTGTAGGGAAAAGATATCAGCTCTAAAGCCAGGCTGAAATACTTTCAAATTATAGCTGTCTTTACCATTATTTGTGAGACTTGGGCAAATTCCTTACTTTGAACATTATTCCTTAGCTGCAAAATGGAAATAATACCTTCCACCGATGGTACTGGCAAAAACTAAATGAGATAAAATACATAAAGAAGCTAACACAGTCGTGGCTCCTAGCTGGTACTCAACAAATGTAAATTTTGTATATTGTGGATCTTCAGTAAATATAGAACAAGTGACTGAATGGATACCAAAGAGAACCAGATATTCTTAAGGAACACTTTATTTAGGCTAGAGGTTTTTAAACATTAAGTTGTTGTTGGCCAGGCACAGTGGCTCACGCCTGTAATCCCAGCACTTTGGGAGGCCGAGGCAGGCGGATCACGAAGTCAGGAGATCGAGACCATCCCGGCTAACATGGTGAAACCCCGTTTGTACCAAAAATACAAAAAAATTAATCGGGCATGGTGGTGGGCGCCTGTAGTCCCAGCTACTTGGGAGGCTGCGGCAGGAGAATGGCGTGAACCCAGGAGGCGGAGCTTGCAGTGAGCCGAGACCACGCCCTTGCACTCCAGCCTGGGCAACAGAGAAAGACTCCGTCTCAAAAAAAAAAACAAAACATTAAGTTGTTGTTAGTAGCCCAAACCTTCCTTTAAGTACAATTGTATGCAGAAGGTCAACACTGAAAAAAAGACAAACAGAGCTGCTTCCATTAAAGCAGGGGTAATGGTTCTGTGGTCCTCTTAGATCCATTTGTCATTGCACATCAGCTCACCTCTGTCCTGGGACTCCCAAAAACACAGTTTGAAAACCACAGACCCAGGATAAATTCTTAAAACTAAGTTTTACTGTAACCTTTATCTAAGTTCCACATATTTTTGGTTACTTCTAGGTTCTTTTTGTTAATCTAAATGAAATATTTATCATTATATCGTCTAACTTGTATCGTTGATACACTGGAAAGCTATCTTTATAGATGAGTAAATTATCTTAAAAATTTTTCCAAGTTTTTCAGTCTATTTTACTGGCATTTCCCAAGTACATAATCACACTGGATACAAATGATTTTTTTTTCTCCTCCTGGTCAGAATTTCAATGTCATATTTATTTCATATTTTGGTGTATGCACGAGAACTTCCAAAATAATGTTACATAAAAGTTGTCATGGTACGCATCCTACTTAGTTCTTGATTTTAATTAGCTTTCTTCTAGGTTAGTCATTCCTATTTTGTTGCCAGAGTCCCAACCCCCTCAATTTCTGATTGAATGGGTCTGGAGTAGGTCTCAAACATCAGTAATTTTAAAAAGCTCCCCAGGTGATGCTTATGTTCAGAGATTGAGACCCTCCCCTCGGTTCCAGGTAATTTAGCATGGATATGATGTTGGCTGCTTATTTAATATTGATAATCTTTATTATGTTTAGGAAAAATTTGGTGTTCTTGGTTGTCTAAGGTTTGTTATTTGCTTTAGAAATAGTGTTACAGGTCTGTTGAGATGATTGCATTATATATTTACATATTTTTTTCTTACTGGATATATTAAAGTGACAAATAAAACATCCTTGTATTCCTCAGTTAAGCTCAATTTGGCCATGGCCATAGTAATTCCTTTATTGCATTATTCAGTTCAGTTTGCATCTATATTTATAATTTGTAATGATGTATTTTTATGTAGTCTCTGTAATAATAACAATAATACTAGCATTATGTTTAAGGATTAAATGTTTGCTATGTTCCGGATACTGTTCTAAGTTCTTCAAATAATTATTTTATTTATTTCTTAGTCTTTCATCTATGGAAACTGAAGCAGAAAAGGATTAAATATCTTGCCCTTGGTCATACTGCTAGAACATAGGAGAGCCAGGATTTGAACTCAGGTAGTTGGGTGCTAGAGGACGTGCTTTAGGGCACTATTTCATGCCACCTGTCCATGCCATCACATGTCACCTGGGTGACACTGAATAACAAGTTCTTTAGCCTCTCACTTCTTCGGTTTGCTCATCTGTAAAATGAAGATAATAGTTATCCCTGTCTCCTAGGGTTTTAGGAGTAATGTGTAAATTAATATTTGTGAACTCTCAGAACCTTGCCTGGCACCGAGTGAGAACAAAATCAAATGTTTGTGAAACAGAACCAAACCAGGCAATCTGGCACCTGGTCTTATACATGGCCTCTTTCAGATCTTAAAAAAATGACTTGAATAGCTGACCCCAGAATCTTTGTTGGAGGAAATTCCTTGATTAAATAAATTTCTTCCATTTTTTTTGTAAATTAGTTTTCTACTTTTCCATAATAAATTTGTTATGTACATTTTATCAAAAATCATTTATGTTCTAGTTTATTGGCATATATTTTTAAATAATAAAAAGCTTTATACTGTAATCACCTTTTACTTCTTCAGTTTTAGTTTTATTTGAATTTTCTCTGTTTATTTTTTTTTAAAAAACCCTAGTTTTGATTTTATTAATTTGGTTTTGGATTTTCCCCCCAACAAACCAGCCCTTGTATTTATCTCTTAATGCTATTAGCTTTACAAATAATATCTGATTTATATATCTATCTTGTCGAGTAGAATGCTTCATTTACTAGTTTTAATTCAATCATTTAAAGTAATAGAAAGCATCAAACACCATAGAATTGCCTATGTACACTTTCAGGCACATGCAACCATTTTTGATCTGCACTGTTACTCATCAACGCGCTTGTGGAGTGTTACTCCAATCACCTCATTCAAAGTCAGTCATTTTCTCAGTCACAATTATTCCCTCCCCACTTGTTCTCTAGCCTCTCTCTTCTGGGGCCGCTCTTCTAAAACAACTATTTTCTTGACTCAGTTTATCTCCTCCCAACATTTGGTGATTATACGTAATTGCAACGAGGGAGGTGAGGTTAGACAATTTTCATTCATTTTTCTGATCCAGTTGTGGGATACACACTCACAAAGCCACAATTAATAGTTCTTCCCTACACAAACAAGGAGTAATTAGAAAACATAATAAAAGAATTGGTGCCATTTACCATAACAGAAGAGGAAAAGGAAGAGGAAGAGGAGGAGGAAAAAGGGAAGAAGGGAAGGAAGAAAAGGAAAGGATGGGAAGGAAGGAGAGAGGGAGGACAACAGGAATAAACAAGAAATGTGCAGTAACTACACAAAGGAGACTTTCAGAAAACTTTCCGAGAGACATTTTAAAACAAAAGCAGCTTGAATACAAATGAAGAGCATTTTTAATTTAAATGGGAAAAGCTAATATGGTAAGACTGTCAATTCTTTCTAAATGAATATGTAAATTTGTTGCAACCCCAATAAAATATTAATTGATTTTCAAAAAATAAGAGCAGCTGGTTCTAAGACTTTTGTATAAATACCAAAATTCAAGCTTAGCCAGAAAAAAAAATTTCTACAAAGGAAGCATAATGAATTAGGCAAGCCCTACTAGATAATGAAACATTATAAAGCATGTGTGATTACGCTAGATGAATGAATTGATAGAGAATCCAGAACTAGACCCAAACACATATGCAAATTCAGTTATGACAAAGGTGACATTTAGAAGCAAATGCATTCTTCAAATGATAGTGATTCTATTCATAAAGTTATAATACTTTTTTCTTACCAATGTTTTAATTATTATATTATACATTTATTATAATTACATTTGTTATAAATATTATGCACTTTTTAATATAAATGAATCTGTAAAGTCCCAGGAAAAAAATAAAGGAATTATTTTATATTCTGGATTGGGGAAAAGCCCTTTTAATATTTACTAAGCACTTGTTGCCAAGCAATTTTTAAGCACTTTACATATATTTATTTATTTAATTCCCACACAATGTTATAATCCCCACTTTACAGATGAGAAACCAAAGCACAAAAAGGCGAAGTGAACTTGGCGCTTGGCCTGATAGTTTAAAAGCGGCAGAGTGGAAGTACAAAGTCACATGGTTTTACTCTAGAGCTTGTGTTCTCATAAACTACCTGGAAAAAAGACAAAGATGAAAGCCAGTGGCAGGTCCTGGTGCAGTTTGCTGGGCTCCTTCCCTCCTTGGCTGTGAAGCATGGGCAGTCCCTGACTGTCAGGTCCACAGACGGGTCATTGTTAGCACAGGTGTGAAATGTTGTGGCATTATTCTTTATCCTGTGAATGAATAGCAAGGTGGCCCTGCTGGCAGAAGAAGAAATTGTGTACTACCTGGAAGTGAGAACCAGATGATATGATGTGTGAAAGGCAGTTTTGCAAACTGATTAAGTAATTATGCTAGACCTGGCAAGACCTTACTCTAGAAATACAAAATATAATCGCAAACAACTCATGTGTTTTCCACAAAGAAGAGAAAGCTGAAGAGGGAAGCTCGCCAAACATCTGCATTCCTGATGGCCAGGGTGTACTGGCATACTTGTTTAAAATGTACCTATTGTGCAGATCAGTAAGCTACAACTTCTGCAGGATTTATGTGTCAGACAGCTCATTTTTGTCAACCCTCCAACCAAGCTTTCTGAAGAATTACTTCAACTCATTCTTCACTGCCTACTCCAAATTAAATTCCAAATGGAAAAATATTTTGATATAAACCAATCTATAAACTTCTAGAGAAAAACATGGGGGAATTATTTTATAATCCAGGGTGAGAAAGACCTTTCTCATTAAGCTCAGATGTTATAATGAAAAAGAAGGATCAGTTTTACTATGTTAAAATTTATGTATGGAAAAAATAAAGTCAAAAGACAAATAAAAACATGGGAAAATATTTGCCCCACCCATAGCATGCAAAAGGCTAATTTTCATTATACACTCAAGAGGTCTTTTTTAAAAAACTCATGAACAGAGGACACAAACAGAAAATTCACCAGAAAAGAAATATAAACGGCATAAAAAATATAAAAAGATGTTCAACCTCAAAATTTTAGATGGTAATTTAAAATAAAATGAAACATCACGATTCGATTACTGGACAAAAACCTTTGCTAATGCACAGTATTGATGAAAGCAGAGAAAGAGACACTTCCGGACAGTGAATAGACTAATTGGTACATCTTCTTTGGAGGACAATTAAAAATTATTCTAGTAATAATAATAGTAATAGCTTGCTTTTTTTGAGTATCAGCAATGTCAGATAGACATTCTCTGTGTTTCAGATATTCTAACTCATTTACTCCTCATAACAACCAAATGAGGTAGTTTCTATCATTATCACTATAAGAACACTGAGGCACAAAATGATTAAGAAACTTGTTCAAGATCACATATCCAGTAAATGGAGAAGCTGAGATTCAAACCCAGAAAGTCTGGAAAATTCAACTTAAAACTCCACACCACCACACACACATGCACACATGCTAACTATGGGTTGTAATGGATGTGTTAATTAATTTGACTGTAGTAATCATAGTAATCAGTATCCAGTGTACATATATGTGTATCACATCAGCATGTCATACACCTTGAATATATATACTTTTTATTTGTCAACTAGATATTTTTAAATTAAAAATAAATAAACCAACCTCGACAACATCCATAAAAATTCAAAAATTTTATATCCATTATATTCATTAGGATTAGATTTAGGTACTTGACATAGAAAAGAACTGTTGCTTAAATGAGGTAAAAGTTAATTTCTCTCCCAAATAAAATCTGGAGGTATATAGCTTAGAACTGGCAGGGCAGCTCTTACCCCATGAAGTCCTCAGGAGCCTGGCTCCTTCCAGCTCCCCACTCACCATCAAAAGGGTGTGGCCCTAGGCAGCATGTGAATTACAAGAAGGAATAAAGAATAGAGGACAGAAGGCACTTGTCATCTGTCTCTCAGAGAAGTTTTTCAGAAGCTGTCACGCGACACTTCCCCTTCCACTGCTCTGGCTGCAAAGGAGGCTGGGAAATGTAGTCTTAATTCTGGGCAGCCATTTGCACAGCTTTGCATTGTATTACCAGGGAAGAAGAGGGGAGGGGAGATTGAGGGACATGTGGCCAGCTCTGTCCTTCCTGCTGACACCACAATTCAACTTCTAGGAAAATTTCTACCAGATTAATGACACATTTGTATAACAACATATTACACTGATTATTCCCCATTTATCCTTCCTCTCCCTGACTACCCTGTACCCCGCAGACTGACCTTCATGGACTGAATTACCTGGGCTTCCCTGACCTCTGACTTCCACTTCTATTCGGCAGCTGGGAAGAACCAACAGAAAACCAGAGAGCAAGAGGAGACGGCAGTCAGGGTATTTATTCCTCTTGCTCCTACTCTGATGGCTGCAGTTTAGGTACTGGCTGCATTCCTCACCATGTGGCTGTAGCTCTGTTTGGTTGGCCTCTCTCCCACAGAGCCGTGGTCTCACTGGCTTCTAGTAACACTGCTCCCTCCCCTGGTCCCTTCATGCCTGGGGTGGTGAAGGCTTATCACTGTTGGGAGTTCCTGAGTGTTTAGCCATTTATTGCTGGCTCCATTCATCCTGCCAGCACCTGTGTAAATAGTAGCTACATGACTAAACTCTTCAGGTAAGCTTGGGATGTGCCATCTGCTTCTGCTGTACCCTGATTCATACACATACGTGCAAGGACTTTCATTACAGCAGTGCTTGAAATAGTAATAGCCAAAACAAATTAAATATTTATCAATAGGGAACTGATCAAATATCATGCAGTTATAGTAGGAATATAATGTAGCAGTTTAACAAATAATGTCACACTATCATGTACACTTAAAAATTTGCTAAGAAGGTAGACCTCAAGTTATGTGTTCCTATTGCACTAAAATAATAATAATGTCTTTATGAGCTAAAATAGAGAGCTCTTGATGATAGGATGCTACCAACTATACTTTAAAATATAGATATAGATATACAGTTAGATTTGGATTTAGATAGATTCACATGGTGTGTTATAAATGTATATATAATATGCATTTCTATACATAAATGTTTTAAGGAAAAGACTAGAAACTGAGACTAGTGGTCACCTCTGGGAAAGAATAATGGAGAATAGGGTAGGACAGAGCTTTACTTTCACTGAATATCCTTTTATACTATATGAATTTTTACTACGTATAATTACCTTAAAAAACTATTTAGAGAAAAAAATATTATTTTCCTTAGGATACATATAATGGGGAAGCATATGAATAAGATAGTAGCAATCCTTTGAGATTCCATTACTATAAATGGGATTCCAATTTTCTCTCCCCACCACTGTCTGCCCTCCCATGCCCCCTCCTCCCAAATGGGGTCACACCAAGGGCCCTCCCTTCTAATGAAGGGCAGTACCTCGTCCCCTGGATCTACGGTGGTCCTTCCTGTGCTCTCCCTATGCATTGGTGTCAATTAATGGAGTACATATTCTGTTCCAAAGCTGTAGGAAGTGCTGGAAATCAGGAAAATGAATGATCCCTGTCCTCAGAGAGATTATTTCCTATGCAGGGACATAAAAGTGTAAGAGGTGTCAATAGGAGTGAATATAGAAGTTCGAGATATGGCACAGAGAGAGTGTGGTCGATTGTAATCAGGGACTAAAACGAAGAACTGGAAGGATTTCCTGAGAGGTGAGAGAGGAATGTGGTGGCAATGGTAATAAAAGGAGAATGGGGTGCCCTCTGAAGACAAGCAAAATAGAAGGGCATTTGAAGCAGCAGAAACCATGTAACTTAAAGCAGGACACTTCAGATAATTTAAGACTACTGATGGGAGATTAAAACGGGGAGCCAATCAGTTGAAGGTCATTGGTGTCATCATCATCCTGGAGAGAATCAAAAGGGAAGGGTAGAAGAATGGGTTAAGATTGTCTATTACAGTCATTATTCAGGAAAGGAAAATAAAGACTAGCTAAATGTTGGATTACTACTTTAGACTGCATTAAAATGTGACCAAGTTAAGATGCTGCATCAAAATGTTCTTGTGCCTTTTGAGGGGAAGACATATAGGCATGAAATAATAAGGCACACTGGGGAAATTGCTGATAGTTCTTGAGGCATGACAAATAGCCAGGGAATAATAAGGCTGCAGAGGTAGGGGCAGTGGCTGTATGACAAAAGTCGTTTCTATCATCCTGGAACAGCCAGTATTTGGCTGGGCAGTGATGTAATCAGTTGTGCATGTTAGAAAGGTCACTAGGAGTATGGAGGTGAGGCCAATTAGGAGACCGTGGCACTAATCCTGAGTAAAGGTGGAGAAAGGACAGGCACACAAGAAATATTGATGCGGTAGTATCAGCAGAAGTTAGTTATTAGTTGAAGGACAGAGGTGAGGAAACAGGAGGAATTGAAGAAATCTGTATTTCTAGTGACCAAATTGGTAGGGGTGCCATATACTTGGATAAAGAATAAAGGACGAAAAAGCCTGGGGAGAATGTGTGGAGCTTGAGGTTACTTGTGACTTCCAACTTCATGATTTCACTTATAATATCTTCCTATACTCAATCTCTCTTTTCTCTGCTCTTCAATCCTCAACTCTCCCATCTCCTTCTTACCACAATTTTGCCTAATTAATGCCTACTCCCTCTTTAAGAATTAGTTCAAGCAACCTTCCATCCAGAAAGTCCCTCATAACACTTTATCTTCTTCTAATGAAGGCTGTTAGGTGGCTTTTCCTTCCCACGATCTTGTAATGTTCTGTGTTTATTTCTATCATTACACCTTAATGCACATCAAATTATTTTTCCTTTACAGATCAGTTTCCCCTACATGATGTTAAGCTCCTTATGGGTAGGATCTACATCTTCCTCTCTAGTTTCCCCAGCATATAGCACAGTGTTTATTAGGATGTGATAGCACTCAGTGATTGTTGAATGAATGAATACGTTTTGAGTGGGAGAAGAAAAACTTATTTTTCTTAGCCTTGAGTGGGAGCATTGGAGGGTGTCGAAAGTTGTCATTGTTAGGGGCTAAGTGAGAGTTGGAAAGTGTCTGCAGTCTAAGTCTTATCTAGGAAGTAAGAGTCATTCCCCAAGAGAAAGGTGGGTTGAGCAGAGTGATGGGCATTTGGAATTGCTGCTGTGGGGAGTGAAAAGGCGAGGAGCCCAAAAGGTCTAGTTGACATTGGCAATAATAAAATTATAATGGCAGTGACCCCAGTGACTGTATGATTCCCTCTAGCAGTTCAGTGGGCTGAGTGTGAATGAGGAGGGGGTTGACGATGGAACTCGTCAAGGTCCACAAGGCAGATTCAGCAGAGGACAAAGAAACTCTGACACAGGGTGACATATGGGTACAGATTAGATTAGGAAGAGAGGTGGAGCCACAAGAGACAAGACTGAGAGAAATGAGAGGGAGGAAGTGAAAGACTATAAGCCTACATCATGCTGAAGAAGAGAAATTGTGGGGTAAGGTAGTGGTCGGGGTGGATCCTTTGAGAGACTAGGGTGTTTACTTTGAGATTCCTGAGTTGGATCTCTTTTTTGGGGTGATGTCTGAGCCCAGATTGTAGTACAGCCATGGAAGTAGGTTGCTAAAGGGACCTGGAAGTTAAGGTTGTAGGAATCAGAAAAGTTAGAGAACTTTAAAGCTGCATATTGAACCTATTGTATCAGGATTCTGAAGTTACCCACAACAAAGGCAGGAACAGAGTGACAGGAAGAGTAGGAATGGGGTTCCAGAGAGTCCAGTGAACAATGAGTGTACCCAGGAATTGAGTAGACACAGTGAGGCAGATGGAGGCAGGAATCTCAAGGGAAAATGGAAAGGCATTTTGCATGAGAATTGGAAGATAATGGTCTGGGGTGGTGATGGGCAGTCTGTAGAATACCAGCTGGCCTCTCCCTAACTCTGAAGTTTTCTTCATACTGGAGCACCCTCTCCAACCAGGCAGTCTTTATCTTTGCTCTTTCTTCTGATGCCTTGATTTGGCTTTCCAGGATGACTCTTGATTTGAGTCCCTAGCCTTGTGCTCTTATTTTTTGTGTTTCTGTGGGTATTACTCCACTCTCAGAATGCTATGATGCCTTTTCTCATTACAACAAATCTGTTCTGTTTTTTATTTCCTTAATGAAAACCTAATAATTAAATCTGCTGTGAATAAACTGGATTTCCCACTAGATAATTGCCTTGGTCCATTTTTCTTGCTATAAAGGAATACCTGAGACTGGGTAATTTATAAAGAAAAGAGGCTTATTTGGCTCATGTATCTGCAGGCTTACAAGAAGCATGGCCAATATCTGCATCTGGCAAGGGCCTCAGACTGTTTCCACTCATGGCGGAAGGTAAAAAAAAAAGGTGACAGCAGGACTGTGCGCAGAGATCGCATGGCAAGAGAGCAGAAGCAAGAGAGAGAGGGTAGAAAGGTGCCAGGCTCTTTACAACAACCAGTTCTTATGGGAACTAAGAACAGGAACAAACTCACTCCTGCACCTAGCCATTCTTGAGGGATCCATCCCCATGATCCAAACACCTCCCACCAGGCCCCATCTTCAACACTGGAGATCAAATTTCAATGTGAGACTTGGCAGGGCCAAACAACCAAGCCAAATATTCACGCCGTAGCAATGATAATGAACTAACATGCTACTATGCTCAAGAAATATATTTGCATTTGAAAGATCCTCCCAGATAAATGATGGCATAATCCAATCTACCGTACAAAGTCAATAAATAAGGAAGCCTTAGTGGTGTACCTCAAAGCACATAGTCATGTGTTTTCTAGAGCTGCTTCTTTTATGAGTTTAAATCCCTCATGAGCAGTTATTTCAAAGGTAAATTGTTTTAAGTTAAGAGTGAAAGATAAACAGAAATACAGATAATTTTGAATTGTTGGGAAGAAAGAGTAGAATAAGTGTGCTAAACTGACAGTCATTCATGCAAGAAAGCCTATATTCCCAGGGTTTCAGTTGAAGTAATTTGTGCATTATACAATTAAAAACATCTGTGCTCTGGCTGGGCATGGTGGTTCATGTCTGTAATCCCAGCACTTTGGGAGGCTGAGGCAGGAGGATCACTTAAGCCCAGAAGTTCAAGACCAGACTGGGCAACAAAGTGAGATACCCATGTCTACAAAAAATTAGTTGAGTGTGGCCGTGCACGCCTGTGGTCCCAGCTACATGGGAGGCTGAGGCAGGAGGATAACTTGAATCCAGGAGGTTGAGGCTGCAGTGAGCCATGTTTGCACCACTGCCCTCCAGCCTGGGCAATAGAGCGAGGCCCTGTCTTAAAAAAATAAAATGAAAATCTCTGTTCTTGTCTTCCTCTTTATGCTCTGACTGTACCTGGCTACCATGAAAGCTGCCTGACATCTGCTAAAACAACCCCATCAACAACATATGGTAATTGAGTACCCCTAAAATACTGTAGTAGGTGTGTGGATACAGGATATCACATATAAAATATGGTCCCTGTCCTTAAGAAACTTAAAACTTAAGAGAGAACTAAGACAAGTAGACATGAACAAGTAAAAGTCAGAACCTGTGTTAAAGCAATACTACTTTCTTTCAGCATCAAGCATCCAACACTCTATTGCTTTGGAATTGTTAATATTGCCAATGCGTTAAAAAGTTCCTTTGAGTATTGGAATCTTGTGGAAGGTTGGCCTTTTCTGAGTACCCAGAAAGCAGTACTACTTTCCCAAACCTGTGCATTACGACATCAGCCAGTCATATGGTGACTGTCAGATCAGCAGGTTCCTCATCCCCACTTCCTGCAGAATCTGCTGGCACTTTTGTCTGTCTATGATACCACCTGGTTTAACAAAGTAGGTCAGACAGGGCTCTTGGCTCAGACAATGACAGGCACCGGAACATGCTGTAACTGAAAGAGACTGTGATAACATCTTCCGTAGAGACTTAAGACTAGAAAGCTCAACAAGAAGGTTACAGCTATAATCTTTCTTTTTGTCTTTAACCCATTTTCCTCTGTCTGTGTTATATAGCATGCGCTCTAATAAAATATATAAATCCAACACATTTCTGTTATTTTACCATACAGTGTTACAAAAATACTATCTTACATTGTATAGTACATTTTCATTAACTGTACAAAATTCTTCCAGGTCTATGAATTCTTTTTATCCTCAAAGAAAACTCCAAAGAAGTATTATTGACCCAATTTACACAGGCCTGACTTCAGGTTAAGGGCCCATTTCACTCCACCATTACAGTTGAATAAGCATTTATACGACTCACCCACAGGGACGGGCGCTCCCTTCCTTGCAGAGCAGCCAAGCCTACTTCTAAATGTCACCCTGTCTGTTTCTCTGGATCCTACTTCTCCCGCCTGCCAACTCTTTCTGCTGATTCTCTGCATATAATTCAATTCAATGAAATTCAATAGGCAATTAATGGATGGCAGTCACAGGCCAAACACCATGCTAGGAATTGAGGTTACTAAATTAACACCCCCAAGGAGTGGCTAGACTAACTGGGGAGACAGAAAAGCAAATTATTATAATGTGGCAACTATTACAATAGAAGGATGCACACGGTACCTCCATTGTTCCAAGAAGGGAATAATTAAGTCTGCCTGATAGGCTTAAGTAAGTGGCAGTTGAGTCAGAAGTTGAATTAACAAGGTTAAGAGGGCATTCTAGGCAAGTGGATCAGCCTGTGCAAAGGAAAAGGAGTGGGGAACTGTAAGAAGTTCAATTTAACTCCCCTTTCATCTGTATCAACACCCAAATATAACTGGAAAAAAACATTTCCCTTACTTCAAGGCCACTGACCTTAAGTGAGGTCACTAAGCCACTCACTCGCTCACGCACAGCCCTAGACTACTATATTACAACTTCTTTCTCTGCAAGCCTCCAAATACTCCCAACCCCTTCATCAGTCTGCATCTGATAACTTTGCTTACTATTTCATGGAGAAAATTGTATCAGTGAGAAGAGAACTTGCAAAATCACCCACTGGCACATCTACCGTCCCACCTCATCTATTCCCATGTATTCTGCTCTCATCAAGGTTAATACGGATGCACTGTGAATCCCTCTCTGCACTAACTCTTTGAACACTAGACTTGAGGCATTCTCGCCTTCTCAAGGCCATTGCTGCAAGCAATCTCCCCACTCTCCCATATCATTATTTCCCTAAGCATATAAAATGCTATTATTTCTCAAATCTTAAAAAAAGCCCTTCTTGAACTCATTATCATTCCCACCCCCTGCCACTGTCTCATTTTCCTTCACTTTCTAGCAAAATTCCTTCAAATAATTGTCTCGCCCACTGTCTATAGTGCCTGGCTCCAATTCTCTGTTGAATTCACTCCAATTAAGCTTTTCCTCAACACTGCTGACACTGCTTCTGTCACATGTTGATGATCTCTACATTGTGAAACCCAGTCACCATTCCTTTGACTTCATCCTACTTGACCTGCCATCAGTATTTGACCCATTTGGTCTCTCTCTCCTTGAAACTTGTTCGTCACTTGACTTCAGGAATTGATTCCCTCCTGATAGTTCTCTTTCTCCACCTCCTTGAGTCTCTCCACCCACTCCAGTTTCCTTGGCTGGTTTCTCTGCATCTTTCCTAGGACTCAGTTCTTATACTTTTCTTCTTCATCTACTGCTCTCACTCTATAGGTGATTTCATTCAATCTCACAGCTTTAAGTACCATATAAAACACTGGATGATTCCCACCTAAACCTCCCCTCTGAACTCCAGACTCCTATATCCAACTGTAAACCCAAAATGGAGCTTGGATGTGTATGATAGGCATCTCAAAATCACCAAGTTAAAACACCAACTCCTAATATTTTCCCTAAAACCCACCTTCCTATGATGTCTAACAGTAAATGGAAACTATCCCCATTCTGTGACTCAGCCCAAAAAACTTAGTGTCCTCCTTTTTTTTTTTTTTTTTTTTTTTTTTGAGACAGGGTATCACTCTGTCGCCCAGGCTGGAGGGCAGTGGTATGATCTTGGTTCACTGCAACCTCTACCTCCCAGGCTCAAGCAATCCTCCCACCTTAGCCTTCCAAGTAGTTTCTGGGACTATAGGCGCATGCCACGACACCCAGTTAATTTTTTTTTGTATTTGTAGTAGAAACAGGGTTTCACCATGTTGCTCAGGCCGGTCTCAAACTCCTGAGCTCAAGTGATCTGCCCACTTCAGCCTCCTAAACTGCTGGGATTACAAGTGTGAGCCACCATGCCCAGACATCATCCTTGATTCCTCTCTTTTTTTCCCCTCTCAGATCCCACATTTAGTCTACCAGCAAACTCTATTATCTCTACCGTCAAAACATAGGCAGAATCATAACCCTTCTCATCATCTCCACCACTTCCAACCTTATTCAAGCCAAGGACATTTCTAGATTATTACAATGCCCTCTTTATCTGTCTCTTTAATTAAGCTCATACCTCTCACCCCATTCTACTCTCCAGACAGTAACTAGAGTAATTCTTTTTGAATATAAATTAGATCAGACCACTCAACTGTCTTAGCATCTCACCTGGACTAAAAGCCCAAATCTTTCAGTGACCTTTGTATCTCACATGATCTGTCCTCCACCACCTCTCTGCCTAAATGAATGAATGAGCAAATGAGTGAATGAATGGTAGGGGAGAGGCGATTGGGATGAAAGCAATGCTAGACATTTTTAGTCAAACTAACGCGTTCATACTTTATCTGAATAGAATGGATAATGAGCAAAAGTAAAGAGGTTTAGTAAGATAACTATCTCCAATAAATTCTATTTCTAGGATCCAGCCCACATGTCACCTTCTATACCAATCTTCACTTCATTTCTCTGCCAATCTTCCATCTGCACACAGAAATCCAGCCATAGAAATCCAGCCTCTTTGCTATTCCTTTAATATGCCACATATCCAAACTTCCATTTCTTTGTCCTCTTTGTTCCTTTTGTCTGGAATGTCCTTTCAATCTGAAACATGTCTACTCCTCCATCTAGACTAGCCTTAAGTTCTACCTTTTTGTGAATCCCTCCCTAACTGCCCCAGAAAGAGTAATATCTTTTCTCCTTTGGGCTTCCAGAGTACACCTTACCCACCTCTAGTACAGATTTTATCACATCACTATAGTTACTTGTTTACATTCTGGCAAGTCTCAGGCGGACAAGATCCATGATCAGTTCTTGGATGGGGCTCCTGCACTTTACTCACCTAGAATCTTCAACCCAGTAGATGCTCAATACCTGTGTTTTAAATGAAAAGGAACTGGGAAAATGAAATGAAAATGAATACAGGAAAATGTGTAAGAGAAACTAGGAAAGTGAGGTGTTGTCAAAACGAAAAGAGGATTTTCAGGAAGTAAAAGGTGCTCAATGCTTCAGAGATTTAAATAAGCTGACAGAAGTCATTGTATAAAACAAGTAGGAAAGAATTAGAGATGTAATAGCCAAGGTTCAGCAGTATATAACAGAAATCACTTTATATTTAAGCAGCAAGTGATTTAATATGAGGAATTAGATGCTGATAACATCTTTCAAAGGACTGAATAAATGGGCTCTAGGCTGTGCCCCCTGGAATCCCAGAACAATCCCACTCAGAATTGTCCCCACTGGAATCCCAGAACAACCCCACTCAAAATTGTCCTGCCATTGTAACCTGGATCTCTTCCACAATGGGAGGGCTACAAACAAGATGGTGGCCACTGGAGCTGTTGGCTTCAGAGCCACTATAACTGCTAGCTCTGCATGAGCGCAGACAGGTGCCCTACACCTGCCTCTTGATACCAATGACTGGCCCCTAGAATCTCTGCTAATGCTGCTGCAGAAAAACACACCTCTGTGACCATGTGCCTTGTTTTCCATTGCTGTGTAATAAATTACCACAAACTTTAATGACTTAAAACAATACCCATGTATTGTCTCACTTGTACAGGTCAAAAGTCCAGGTGGGCTTGGCTGGGTTCTCTGCGCTAAGCAGTGAGTCAAGGTGCAGCAGGCTGGGTTCTTATCTGTAGGCTCTGTGGAAGAATCTACTTCCAAGCTCATTCAAGTTTGGCAGAATTCAGTTCCTTGATATTGTAGGACTAAGGTCTTTCTACAGGCCACTCCCTTACATGGGCTTTTCCACAGATCCTCTCATAGCACCACAGCTGGCAGCAAGATCCCTCATATGGGATTCCCCAGCCCCCCATCACTAACCTCTCTGACTTCCTTTACTGCCTTCAGTCAGAGAAAATTCCTTGCTGTAAAATGGGTTCATGTGATGAGATTAGATCTGCCCAGATCATCTCTCTATTTTAAATCAACTATGCCAGATAACAATATGATCACAGCAGTAGTGTCTCTTCATAATCATATGTTCTGGGATTAGGGTATGGAAACTTGGGGGCTATTTTCAGAATTCTGCCTACCACATTATGCTTGCCAGAAACAGCAATATAACCAAGAGATACACCTTTCATTAGTCAGAGCCAATGTTTCAGTTTGAGTCCAAAGACAGAAAGAAATTGAGGTCGTAGTTTGAAAGAAGTCATGCAGTAGGAATTTCCTGTTACTCATGAAAGGATCAGCCATTTTGTTCTATTCAGGCTTCAGCTGATTGCATGAGCCCATCCACATTAGGGAGCGCAGTCTGCTTTATTGTCTACTGATAAAAATGTTAATCTCATCCAAAAACACCCTCACAGGAGCACTCAGAATGATGGAGTTTTTTTCGTTGCTGTTTGCTTGTTTGTTTGCTTGTTGAGATGGGATCTCACTGTCACCCAGGCTGGAGCACAGTGGTGAGATTTTGACTTACTGCAACCTCTGCCTCCCTGGCCCAGGTAATCCTCCCACCTCAGCCTCCTGGGTAGCTGAGACCACAGGTGCATGCCACCACACCCAGCTAAATGTTTGTGTTTTTGGTAGAGACAGGGTTTTGCCATGTTGCCCAGGCTGATCTTGAACTCCTAAGCTCAAGCAATCCACCCACCTTGTCCTCCCAAAGTGCTGGGATTACTGGGGTGAGCCACTGCTCCCAGCTTCAGAATAATGATTGATCAAATATCTGGGCACATAAAATTAACCATCACACTTTCCAAATCTCATGCAAGTATAGTTCATTAGATTGGCTGAACTTAAGTCCTGTCCAGAACTCCAGGTACAAGGGAGTCAGGCAACTCAGAAAGGCACGTGGTAACAGTTTCTTTCAAATATTTTGACCCCATGCCACTATAGGAAATGCATATTTTATCACACCCAGTAGAAGCACACATATATGAGTACATGAAATAAAATTTTTATAAGACATTACTTACCTTTACTAAGTGCAATGTGTTCTGATACTTTCTTTATGGTTCTATTTCATTTTTTAAAAATTTCAACCTATTGAAATATAATTGATAAAGAGGAATTCTATTAATATATATTTAAGGTGCACAAACTGATGTTTTTATATAGGTACACATTGGGAAATGGTTTCTATTTTATTTTAAATCACTCTGATCTTGACCCACTAAAGGGTTTCATGACCTTCCAATAAACGAGGCAGACTGATTTTGAGGATCAATCTACTGTACCCATTACAAACGACCTTAGGGAAGCTATTTTTATTCAGTTATGTCTCACAATGCCCAGAAGATAACAACAAATTTGTTAAGTTGAATCGACTGCAGACAGTGGGCCTTCAATTCAAACTGAGCACAGACTGAGAAAAGTCTGAATCTTTTTACAGGATAGGTCCCTGAGTATTCAATAAAATAAAAGATGAATGTCAAGGAATGCCCTTTTGCCCACTCCCCACCTCAGGAAGGCTAAATTTGAAAGTCCACTGGAATACATGGGACCCATTTTTCAGGGGGAATAAATGACTACCAAGGCAGTGTTCATGTTCAAAGTAAACATGAACAAAGTGAACATGATTAAATACCATAAATTGTTGCCGAAGCATGTAAAAATTGTCAGCTTCGGAGCCACTTACAATAAGTACTAAATGACTGGCTTTGATTACCATGTCAATGCTTAAGGCACAATTTAGAGAATGTTGTTACTAAGACAACCCTCCCTTTCAACAAGTGCCCAGGTTTCATATTTCTGTTCCACACCCCCAAGATGGTGAGCTGTGTCTCTCCAGGAAAAGGCTCTAGTGAAGAATTCATCAGTTTTCTACCACTCAATCTCTCTTGCAAAACTACTCTCTGGGAAAATGACTTATTGTTTAAGTGTTTAATTTTTGTTATTTGAGCAAGCAGTAGGCATATTCGTGAATCCATTTTCATTTAACTGCACTCCTGCTCCAAGCAGCTTACATGGATCAGCCCAGAGAGGTTAACCTGAGTCAATCCTCTATCTCTGTTGCTACGTCACTGCAGAGTTTCACAGGTCAGATTTCATTGTCTGACTGTGAAAAAATTAAGAATTTGGCTTTCCTAAACAAGAAATGTATTATAAGACTCTTCCTCATTCGGTTACATAAGAGTGTGAATGAAGGACAAATAGGGGCATTGTCTGATACAGAAAGTAAAGTTTTAGGGCTAGGTAGCTTGTGGTTGTTTTAACAAAATCTACAAATGGTTTAAAAATGAGAGAGTCTTGAAATCAGTGAAATTATGATGGCTTGGGGAACTTTTACCAATAGCATTATCAAATATCTGGATATACACTCTATATAGGAGCAATAAATCTCAATCATTTGTTTAAGGAAGATGTGATGAGCACCTCCTATGTGGTGTTTATTGTTCTATTGTAAATGCAGATGTGATCAAACCAGACCAAGTTTTGCTCATTATATAGCAGGAAGAGGCAGAGGATAACTGGGAAACAAATAATGAATGGACAAGGTTAAGGGCACAAGGGACTCAGCCAGCCCAGAGTTGCCTAAAGCAAACACACATTACGCCTCTATCCCACAGTTCCAAGAACTATGACACGTTTCTCTAATTGCTATGTATCATAACTGCCAGAGTGTTTCCCTTTCTCCCAATTGCATGTATTTTTTAAGAAAAGGTATAATTTATGGGATTAATACTGGGGATTCAGAAAATCAGTGGATGCCTGAGGATCAGTTTTGAAAAGCGAACAATGCCACAGTAGTTCTGGAGGTTGACAGGCAGGATATCTAATCACGTACCTTAAAACACACACACATAGCTTCATTGAGGTATAACTGACATGCAATAAGCTGCTTGCTATGGTTTGAATGTGTCCCCCAAAGCTCATGTGTGGGAAACTTAATCTCCACTGCAACAGTGTTGGGAGCCGGGGCCTAATAAGAGGCAATTGGTCATGAGCAATCTGCCCTCATGAATGGATTAATGTTGTTAACCCAGGAGTAGATTTGTTACCTGGTGAGTGAGCTTTTATAAAAGTGAGTTTGGTCCCCTCTTGCTCTCTTGTGTGCTCTTTGCCCTTCTGCCTTTCTCAGTGGGATGATGCAGCACAAAAATGCTCACTCGATGCCTTTGGACTTCTTTAGCATTTTTGGATGCTCTTGGACTTCCCAGCCTCCAGAACCATGAGCCAAATAACTTTCTGTTTATTATCAGTCATCCAGTTTGTGGAATTCTGTTGTAGCAGCATAAAATGGACTAAGATGCTATATATATTTAAAGTACACAATTTGATAAGTTCTGACATGTGCATATACCCAGGTCAACATCACCATATCAAGGTAAAGGACATATCTTTCACCTCTAAAAATGTCCTTTGTTATGCCTCCGTCCTACACCTCCCAAAGCTCAGCCCTAGGCAATCACTGGTCTGTTTCCTGTCACTGTAGGTTATCTCACATTTTCTAGAATACCATTCTCTCTTTTGGGGAATCCGGCTTCTTTCACTCTGAATAATTATTTTGAATGTTAGCCACCTTGTTGTATGTATCCATAATTCATCACTGTTTTGCTTATTTATTAACATATGAATGCACATTGGGATGGTTCCCACATTTTGCCTAGTATAAATTAAGCTTCTATAGACATTCCTGTAAAATTCTTCATATGGACAAATGCTTTGATCTTTTTTTTTTTTTTTTTTTTTTTTTGGAGATGGAGTCTTGCTCTGTTGCCTAGGCTAGAGTGCAGTGGTGTCATCTTGGCTCACTGCAACCTCTGCCTCCCAGGTTCAAGCAATTCTCCTGCCTTAGCCTCCCGAGTAGCTGAGACTACAGGTGCACACTGCCATGCCTGGCTAATTTTTTGTATTTTGGTAGAGACGGCTTTTACCGTGTTGCCCAGGCTGGTCTGGAACTACTGAAGTCAGACAATCCGCCCGCCTCAGCCTCCCAAAGTGCTAGGATTATAGGCATGAGCCACCACACCCAGCCTGCTTTGATTTTTTTAGTGACAGTACCTGGGATTGGGTCACATACTGGGTGCATGCATAAATTTTTTTTTAAACAAAATTTGTTTTCCATAGTAGTTGCATTTTTACAATCCCATTAACAGTGCATGAGAGTTCCAGTTACCACATCATTTAGTAGGTCAGTCTTTTAAACATTCTAATAGATGTGTATTGTTATCTCATGGTAGTTTTTATTTGCATTCCCCCTAAGGCCTTGTTGAGCAGCTTTTTATGCACTTATTTGCCATTCATATATCTTCTTTGGTAATGTGTTTGTTCAAATCTTTTGCCATTTTTAATTGGATTATCTTCACAATATTGAGTTTTGAGAGTTATATTCGGGATACAAGCCCCTTGCACATATGTCATTTGCAAATATTTTCTCCCAGCCTGTGTGTTATCATCTAATACTTTTAAAAGTCTTTCAAAAAGTAAAAGTTCTTAGTTTGAGAAGGTCCAATTTTTTTTGTAATGAATCATGCTTTTGGTGTTGTAACTAGGAAATCTGCCTAATCCAGAGTCGCAAAAAAATTTTTTTAATATACTTGAAAGATGTTTCTCCATTGTATTCTTGATTGTATCAGTTCTGTTGAGAAATCTGCTTTTATTTGTATATTTTTCCCAGGATTCTTTTAAGATTTCCTTTTTATTTTTAAATTTAAGCAATATGATTATGAAGTGACTTAGCATAGCTTTCCTCATGTTTTCCTGTGTTTGCAGTTCACTGGGCTTATTAAATCTATACATTTATAATTTTCATCAACTTTAAACATTCTTGTCCATTATTTATTTAACTATTTTTTTTCTGCCTGTCTCATCCCTTGGGGATCCAATTACACTTCAAGTATTCTTTTCTCTATATGTTTTATTTTAGAAGGTTTCCATTGCTACATCTTCAAGTTCTCTAATCTTTTATTCTGAAATGTCTCATCTCTCATTGATCCTACCTGGTAATCTTAGACTAGATTTTTCATTTTCGTCATTATAGTTTTCATCTCTAGAAGTTTATTTTGGATTTCTTGCATGTCTTTACTCAACATGCTCAATCTGCACTCTTAACTTCTTGAACATATGAAATATGGTTAAAATAACCATTTTAATGTTCTCTACTAATTTTACTAATTCCATTATCTGTATAATTCCTGGGTCAGTTTTGATTGTCTGATTTTCCCCCTTATTATATGTTGTATTTTCCTGTTTGTTTGCATGCCTGGTAATTTCTGATTGGATGCCAAGCATTGTGAATTTTACCTTAGACAGTGCTGGATATTTTTGTATTCTCATAAATATTCTTGAACTTTGTTTAGGGATACAGTTAAATTCCTTGGAAATAGTTTTAACCTCTCAGGATTGTTTTTAAGCCTTTTTAGGCAAGACCAGAGCAGTAGTTAGTGAAGGGATAATTTTTCTTCACTGCTGTGGCAAAATCCTCCTTAGTATTCTACCAAATGGCATGTGAATTATGAGGTCTTCCACACCAGCTATTGAAAACAGGGATTATTCCTGGCCCCGTGTGATCCTGGATATTGTTCTCTCTAATCCTTTTTGGTGTTTCTTCCCTTGGTCTCAGCTAGTTTCCTAACACACATTAGATATTAAATATAGCAGCCTCCATGGACTACTGACTCCATCCCCACAATTTAGGGAAACTCCTCAACTCGGCCTCATTTCCTCCTCTCTGTAACATGGCCTGAAAGCTTTGTTCAGTCAGTAAGTTAGGGCAATTTTATGGCTCTCTTCATTTATTTCCCATCTCTCAGAGATCATTGTCCTTCATTGACTGATGACTTATGTCTTGAGAACAATTGTTTCATATACTTTGTCTACTTTCTTAGTTATTTCCAGCAGGAATATAAATCCAGTCCCTATTGCTATATTTTGAGAGGAAGTGTTAACTCTAAATTACATTTTAATGTTGAGTCTACTTCTCTGGTTTTGTTTTCTGATTTTTTTTCTTCTTAGATTGTAGATTTTATGTGGACATATGGGAAATGACAATTGCTAGACATGAGGAGAAATTACAGGGAATGAGAGGACATATGGGAAATATGGTTTAGAAAGAACAAAGAGAAAGAATTAGGAATGAAATGAGAACAAATGGCCAGATCTGGGGAAGGGAGTTGATGGAGAGTATCAAACCCATCTGAAATCCCACCTCTCGCCTCTGCTCAGCTAAATGTGTGACTGCAGAAGGATTCAAGCTCGTCACTTGAACTTGGTAACTTTAATCTGTCAGTGATCTGGTCCTCCTAGCAACCTATCAAAGATAAGGTGCATAAATTTATCATCTATTTTTCAGAAAGAGAAACACCAAAATTGTTAGATAACAATCTCAAAATCGCCCAGAGAAAAGGGCCTGGTTGAGAACTAGAAATCTTAAGTATATCTTGTTACTACTTTTCCCAAATGGTTATCTAAGCATCACTCATTGTGAGAGATCTAATTGTGATACAGACGACTTAGAACAGGAGTCTATGGTGATAGTCACTATCTGCCACAGTTATGTGACCTTGAGGAAGTCACTTCACTTCCCTAAGGTCTCAGTTTCCTTACCTGGGAACTGGAATAAGAACTCCCATGTGAGAGGTCAGCGTGAGGGTTTACTGAGATGATGCATGAAAAGCTGTGCACAGTGCCTGACACTGAATATTACCTGTACAGTTCTGTGTATTATCTCTTCTAGACGGAGATACTAGAAGAATGTCTTAAATACAGAGATGAATCAGCAACCATGAGATGACAAATAAGAGCTGGACAGAGGACCAGCCCACAGGCCCACTCGCTACTCTCACCAGGCTATCCCAGCCCTGGGCTATCTCCTAATTAAAGAAACAAAGTCAGAAGACCTGGATTCACCCTCTAGGTACCTGACCTGGGGACAATTATTTAGCCCCTCAAGGAAGTAAAGGCATGAAGGAGGCACTTGTGACAGGAGAGAAAAGTAATTCAGGCAGAAGGAGCCAAAAATTCCTGAGGGCAGAAAAGGACCTGGTGTATTGATAGCAAGGAAGTCAATGTGGCTGGAATGGAGAAGAAGGAGAAAGAGGAAGAGGAGGGAGGAGGAGGAGGGGTAAAAGGAGAGGGGGAAGAGGAAGAGGTATGGGTATGTATGGAAAGCATGTGAGGAAAAAAAGAAGACAAAGAGGAGCCAGAGAAGAGTGCAAATGCTGACAACAAGGTATAAGCCATTGCAAAGCTTGGCCATGCAAGATCCGTCCCCACACATTCCCTGCCTGTCTTCAGCCTGTTTTCTCCACCAAACAATGCTCATTCCATTCTTAGTATCTAATGGAAGCAAGAAAATGGAAATAACCTAAAAGTCCAACAATAGAGTTTAAATAAATTAACATCTAAGATTCATACCTCTGAAGAACATTTATGACTCAGGAAAATGCTTATACTATATTACTAAATGGAAAAAGTGGGACTCAAAGCTGTGTAGCTAATTTTGTTTAAATGCATGCATATACACATCCTTTCTTTTTCCCAGAGAATTATACCACAGTGTTATAAAAGTGCATACCTCGGCCGGGCGCGGTGGCTCAAGCCTGTAATCCCAGCCCTTTGGGAGGCCGAGACGGGCCGATCACGAGGTTAGGAGACCATCCTAGCTAACGCGGTGAAACCCCTTCTCTACTAAAAAAAAAAAAATACAAAAAAAACTAGCTGGGCGAGGTGGTGGGCGCCTGTAGTCCCAGCTACTTGGGAGGCTGAGGCAGGAGAATGGCGTGAACCCAGGAGGCGGAGCTTGCAGTGAGCCGAGATCCCACCACTGCACTCCAGCCTGGGCAACAGAGTGAGACTCCGTCTCAAAAAAAAAAAAAAAAAAAAAAAAGTGCATACCTCTAAGTGGTTGAATTATAAGCATTTTTAATTTTTAAATTATTTTTCAACTTTTTCTTGCAAGAAACCTATTACTGTTATAATCATAAAATAATAACACTCATAAATGAATTAAATAATTTAGTCCAGGATATTATCATCTTAAATAACATTTCAATTCACAAATTTATTAGGTACTCTCAAGGTATTAAGAGGGTTTAAAATAGCCCAGTGTTAATGCTGTTCAGGTCTATATTACAATATGAATTCATAAGACATTATAGTTATTGAAAATTATATAAATGGCTTTATATCATAGGCTATTTCCTTTGGAGCAGAATTAAATGAGTAGATTTATCTTAGACCCCATTTGCTGGAATTAACTTGAAAAATATTGTCTTAAGTAGGTCTATCTCAAAGATCATATTGTATTAAAGACCAAGAACTAGTAGAAAATCAAGACCCACAATGATAAATGTCACTGTAAAATCTTCTTACTATTTTTTAACTAAACCCCTTCCTCCAAAATATTTCAACCTCTTTAATCATTTCAGCGTACAGATTTTAGAACATACTGAAATGATAAAATGAAAACGTATTTTATTTTGTATAACCTTTGGTCTCTAACTTCCACAAAGCTTAAAAAATAGACTATTACCAGCACCATGGAATCTTTCCCTTGTGATCACTCTCAATTACTACCTCCATCTCCCTCCCCAAACTTAACCAATACCCTGACTTCTAACACCATAGATTAGATTTGCCTGTGTTTGAAGTTAACAAAATTGGAATGAAACAGTGTGTGTTCTTTTATGTCTTACTTCTTTCACTCAACATTACTGGGTTGTATCCATGCTGTTTGATACCATAGTAACTTAGCAATTTTCATTTCTGTATCCTATTCTTTTGTATGAGTATTCCCCAATTTAGTTATCCATTCCACTGTGTGTAGGTATTTGTGTTGTTTCTCGGCTGCAGCTGTTATAATGAAGGCTGCCAAAAGGATTCCTGTTTCACTGGGTTTAGATAGGAGCATACTCATTACAGCTGCCTTATTTAGTTAGGTTAGCTGCCTTGGTCTTGAACCCTGGCTGCACATTACGATCACTCTGCTGCCTGGGAACCAGTTCTGCAAGTAATTCTGATCTAGGCTGCAGTTAAGAACCACTGTGCTAGATATTGAGACCCCACCCCCAGACAAAAAAGGAGAGTAATCCAATTTAGGGGATTCTCAATGAATTGCTTTCTGGAAAGAGGACAATTAAATGCAATGTAAAAATTAGATTGTGTTTGCATTGACTTTATCTTTCATATTTTTACTTCAATCTCCTAAATCAAAATATTATATGTGCTGGTTTTATGATACTGTAAGTGGCCTCTAGAGTATTTTGAAAATTCCCCAAATTCTCAAAGGAAGGTTACTTTAGATGTGGCTTAAAGATACATGTGTCATAATTTGGCACACCTTGGGTGGAGGATTAGGCTATCAAAAATTTAACCAGACATGACTTTGGTGTCCCAGCTCCACAAATAGTGAGACTTCAAAAAGGCAAGAGTTAATTTTCCTTGATCCAGATGATAGCCTGGAATTAAATAAGCTCTACTTAATAACTATTGTTTCAACTGAAAATTTGGTTGGTGCTATTTAATTCCCTGAATTCTTGAAACTGTTTTTTGGACTCATGCCCAGGAGCTGTCTTGATAAATGTGTTCCCGAGAATGAAAAACAAAAATGGACAGCATGGCTCTAGAAAGTGTAGTAACAAATAGCATGGAAATATCACAAAGCTCTAAAAGTTGCTTTCTCTTTCAGTTCAGTCTCCAATCGTTGGTAGATAGGCAAGAACAGAGGCCGTAAACCCAGTTATTTTGTGTTATGTGTAGAATACGTTAGAAATTTAATATTATTTATATGTAGCCAGGTAGTTGAATGCCTTCAACTTCTAGTGTGATGAGGCCTGTTTTAGGTCCTGTCCGACCCAGAATAACTCCTCCAGTAGCCTCCCCTCCTACCTGACTTGACATGACTTTAACCACTGACGAAGAAACATTATTTGAGCTTTGACTATGTGATAGATCTCCTGAAAGCTTCTGTAGGGCCAATAAAGACCCCATCTTGGGGTCTTCAAGGAAATTGGAATCTTTTGGGGGTAATCTTACACTCATACAAAGAAAACTAAGATTGCAAAGCAACTATGATATATCAGAAGCCCAGTGAGCTGGTGGTCAGTAAAACCTTCTCATAAGCAGTAGACATGAGCTGAATCTTAAAGGATGGTCAGACTTCTAATAGGTAGGCAGGAAGGGGAAGGGCATTTCAGACAAGAGCAAATGTGAAGAAAAAGAGAGGAAAATGTTCAGTAAACAGTGAGGAAACCAATTTCTTTGGAGTGGGAGATTCTTCTAAAGCATGGCGATTAAAGGTTTGTGCACTTGTGGTCAGGAGTTTGAGACCAGACTGGGCCACGTAGCAAGACCTTGTCTCTACAAGAAAAAAAAAGAAAAAGATTTGTGATTGCAAGTAAAGACAGAGCAAAAGATGGTGTACATAACCCACAGTTTCATATTCCACTGTGAAAAGATCTTGATCTCAGCAAAGAATTAGAGACAATCTTCTGACCAATTTAGATGGTAACAACTAAGCAATTGGATAGAAACAGAACAAAATTGTAACCAAAATTCTCTAAATATATTAATTAATACCAGAAATAACAGCAGTTGAAATCCACAACCAACTTAAGACCACCCTTACGATGACCTGCCCCTCCCAGCTGCTGAAGTACAAAACCTGAAAGTCATTCTCCATCCCTTCCTCATCAATCTCTCCTACGATCTATCAATCACCAAGTACTTTCAGCTCTGCCTGTTTCTTTCCACCACCATCACCGAAGCCAAGTTACCTGATCTCTCACCACCCTCCAGCTGGTCTTCCTGCTTTCTTTCTTAACCTCTGTGCCCCCCTCATCCTTCCCACCCCAGCCCCAATACCTAATTTATGCAGCAGATAGAATGTCATCTAACAATCCTGAATCTAATGAGATTATTCTCCGGCTTAAAACATTCCTAAGGTCCCCACTGCACCCTTTATAATAACGTATAGAATCTGTAACTTGACAAGGCCCTCCGGTTCCTGTTCTGGTACCCATTCTAATGCCATCTTTCCTCATGCTCCCCTTATTTCAGTGATTGTGTCCACACTCTTCTCCTGGTTCCTTAAACTAGATCCATTCTTACCAACCTTCTTACAGTGTACTTTGTACCCACTCTTTGCTCGGCTAGCTCCTAGCATATCAATGGCCAAAGTTTAAGTGCCTCTTCCCCACAGACACCTGCTTTGACCAATCGCCCAATCTAAAATTTTGTCCTGCATGTCATTCTCTCCATGGATCCTTGTCTTTTATTTCATGGCACTTAACACCATTTATAATTATATGTGTAACTTTTGTGTTTGTTTAAGGCTTTAAGCATCATAAACATGGACCAGGTATGTTTGGTTCATCACTGCATACTGAAGCCTAACAGCACCTGACACCGAAGGTGTGCAATAAATATAACTTCAGTGCATGAAGTTGAGGAAATGCTCAGTACCTCTTTGTGTGCCGAACCACAATATGGATTCCAGTTCTCAATAATCTCCAGCACTAAATTTAGCAACTCATTTGATCAGTTACTTATAAGTAGTCTTTTTTTATATGTTTAATAAAGAGAAGGGTTAAAAAAAAGAGAGAAGGTTTGCTTTTCCCAAGGACAGAAGAAAAATATTGCATTTTTAGATAGTTTATACCGCATATGAATGACATTTTGACCTATAAAAGCCTTCACCTTTGAGACACAGCAACACATAAAGGCAGAGAGAAATAAGTTTGGAAAATAAATAATAATACAGTCGTACTTTGGAAATATTGCAAGTTTGGTTCCAAACCACTGCAATAAAGAGAATATTGCAATAAAGTGAGTCACATAGATTTTTTGTGTTCCAGTCAATATAAAAGTTATATTTACATTATGCTATACAGTATTAAGTGTGCAATACCATTATATCTAAAAATGTGCTTACTTTAATTTAAAATACTTTGTTGCTAAAACCTGTTAACAATCATCTCAGCCCTAAGCAAGTCCTAATCCTTTTGCGGGTAGAGGGTCTGGCCTCCATGTCAATGGCTGCTGACTGATCAGCACGATGGTTGTTGAAGGTTGGGGTGGCTGTGGTAATTTCTTAAAATAAGACAGCAATGAAGTTTGCTGCATCAATTGACTATTCCTTTCACAAAAGACTTTTGTGTAGCATGAGATGCTGTTTGATAGCAACAGAACGTCTTTCAAAACTGTAGTCAATTCTCTCAAACCCTGCTGCTGCTTTTATCAACTAAGTTGATGTAATGTTCTAAATCCTTTGTTGTCATTTCAACAATGTTGACAGCATCATCACCAGGGCTAAGTTCTAACTATAGAAACTACTTTCTTTGCTTATCAAACTCCTCATCCATTGATCAAGAGATTGTGGCAATTCAGTCAATCTTTAGCCTCTAGTTCTAACTCTAATTCTCTTGCTACTTTCACCACATTTGCAGTTAATTCCTCCACTGGAACCCCACCAAGTCATTCATGAGGGTTGAAATCAACTTCCAAATTTCTGTTAAAGTTGATACTTTGACCTATGAATCAGAGATGTTCTAATTGGCATCTAGAGTAGTGAATCCTTTCCAGAAGGTTTTTATTCACTTTGCCCAAATCCATCAGAGGGATCACTGTAGCAGCTATAGGCTTACAAAATGTGTTTCTTAAACAATAAGACTTGAAAGTTTAAATTACTTATTTATCTATGGGCTGCAGAATAAATGTTATGTTCAGGCAGGAAAATAACATTAATCTCCTTGTACATCTCCATTAGCGTTCTTAAGGGGCCAGGTACATTGTCAATGAGTGGTAATATTTTGAAAGGAATCTTTTCTTTCTGAGCAGTAGATCTCAACAGTGGGTTTAAAATATTCAGTAAATCATGCTGCAAACAGATGTGCTGTCAACCAAGCTTTACCGTTCCATTTATAGAACACAGGGAAAGTAGACTTAGCATAATTCTGAAGGACCCTAGGATTTTTAGAATGGTAAATGAGCATTGCCTTCCACTTAAAATCACCAGCTGCATTAGCCTCTAACAAGAGTCAGCTTGTCCTTTGGAGCCAGTGTTAACTTTTCCTCTCTAGTGATGAAAGTCTTGGATGGCATCTTCTTCCCATAGAAGGCTGTTTTGTCTACACCAAAAAGCCATTGTTTAGTGAAGCCACCTGCATCAGTTATCGTAGATAGATCTTTTAGTTAACTTGCTGTAGCTTCTACATCAGGACTTTACCTTGCACTTTTATGTTATGAAGATGACTTATTTCCTAAACCTCATGAACAAACCTCTGCTAGCTTCAAACTTTTCTTCTGCAGCTTTCTCACTTCTCTCAGCCTTCACAGAATTGAAAAGAGTAAGGCCCTTACTCTGGATTAGCCTTTAGCTTAATTAAATGCTATGGCTCATTTAGTCTTCCAGCTATACCAATCAAACTCTTTCTATATCAGCAATAATGCTGTTTAACTTTATTATTCATGTGCTCATTTGAGTAACACTTTTAATATTTTTTAAAATGTTTCCTTTGCATTCACAACTTGGCCAGCTGTGGTTCAAGAGTCCTAGCTTTCAGCTTACCTTGGCTTTTGTTGTGCCTTCCTCACTCAGCTTAACATTTCTAGCTTTTGATTTAAAGAGAGAAACATGCAAACTCTCCCTTTCACTTGAATACTTAGAGACCATTTTGACTTCATTTCAATATTGTTGTGTCTCAGGGAATAGGGAGGCCCAAGGAGTTGGGGAGAGACAGAACAGTTAGTCAGAGGAGCAGTCAGAACATACACAACAGTTATTGATTAACTTTGCTGTCCTATATGGGCATGGTTCATGGAGCCCCAGAACAATTACATCAGTAACATCGATATCACCAATCAGATACAATATATATCACCATAACAGATACAATAATAATGAAAGAGTTAGAAATATTGTGAGAATTACCAAAACGCAACACAGTGAACACATGCTGTTGGAAAAAAATGTTGCTGATGGACTTGGCTCAATGCAGGGTTGCCAGAAACCTTCAATTTGTAAAGACACACAAAATCTGCAAAGTGCAATAAAGCAAAGTGCAATAAAATAAGGTATGCCTGTAATATAGTGTTTATTGAGTGTCATGTGCCAGGCTTTCTGCTACATCTTTTATAGGCATTATCTGTGATCTTACAACCATTCTGAATGTAGGTATTATTGTCCCCATGTTACAAATGGGAAAAATAAAACACTGAAGGAGTTTTGCCCATGATTACAGAGCTAATAAAGGGCACCAGCAGTTTGCAGGAAGGATTGGTGGAGCAAGATATTTAAAGGATCTACAATTTGCCCAATGTAATCTCTGTGAAATTATCAACACATTGTAGAATTTCTTCTTCTCTTGATATTTCCCATTTTTGCTGAAATGACATTTACCAATATTCATCTTATTTTTCATAAGATCCATAAATGCATTTTTGAATAATGAAGATCATTTAAGCTGGGCACAGTGACTCACACCTGTAATCCCAGCACTTTCAGAGGATTGCTTGAGGCCAGGAGTATGAGACCACACTAGGCAATATAGCGAGACCCCATTTATACAAAATAAAAGTAAAATTAACCAGGTGGTGGTAGTCCCAGCTACTTGGGAGGCTGAAGTGGGAGGATCACTTGAGCCCAGGAGTTCAAGGCTGCAGTGAGCTATGATCATTCCACTGCACTCCAGCCTGGGTAACAGAGCAAGACCCTGTTTCTTTAAAAAACAAAACAAAACAAAAAGACAGGATAATTTAGAATTAAATGTTTTCTGATTCTAGAGTTTTGGTTGAAGAGACTTTAGGATTTAAAAAAAACCCACAAAACTAAATTAAGTTTATAAATAGTTTGTGTCTGACCCAACAATAAATAAATACTAGCCTTTGACTCACATACTTGAGAAATGTGTGTGGCTCCCTGGCATGTGTCACTGAGTCTGAGTCTGTAGGCTGAGTGAGCAAATATTTAAGCATGAGTAAGAGCAATGATGGCCCCTTTGGCAGTCCTCAATGCACTAGCATGCACTAAAACCAAAATACACAAGGAGATTCAGCACCGTTAAGAAGAGAAATCCAAGTTGACTTGGCATGAAGCAGGAGGCTGATTGAGAGCTTTGAAACCTCTTTAAACTTGGACATTCCAAGAATCCTGGAAGAGAGCTATTGTGAAAAAAACTAGGAGACCTGCCAGGTAAGCCTGACTTGGGGTATACAATCAAATTCCTTTCTTTATGAGTCTCAAACTAAAGTTATAAACACCAACTATTTTAAAGACGAATGCCACATTCCTGGTAGAGGGAAAGATTTTCCCATAAAAAAATAAGAAAAGAGAACCACTATACCTAGAAGTTTTATGTATTTTATTTATTCCACATAATAACTTCCTGGAGTTGGAATAATTTCTCACTTACAAATGAGAAAACTATGGCCCAGAGAGTTGAATTAATTTATCCACAATCACACAACTCGTGATGGGGCTGGGATTTGAACAGTAACTTTTTGACTTCAGATACATCTTTCTCTGGTAGTCAGCTGTTTACTGTGGCTAAAGGAAGATTTGTAGATTTATCATCTAATCGAGAAAACTACAGTGTCACAGGATCCTGAGGGTGGAAGACATGTGATTTCAGCACCATGTCTTATTCATCCTTACATCCCTTACAGTGCCCAACATATCATAGATATTCAATGTGTTTGTAGAATGGTGAATGGATGGCTGTGTGGATGAATGGATGGATGCATGGATGGATGGGTGGATGGATGGATGGACAGATGGATGGGTGGATGGATGCATGAGTGGGTGGGTGGATGGATAGATAAATTCCATTATCCCTGCGCTGTTCAAATTCACTATCTTTTCCACATTGAGGGCCTATTTTCCAGAAGACAGCAGACAGTAGATAATACTGTGATACTGCACTTCCTTCCTCTAGGCAAACTCAGGCAGGAAAAGGAGTTTTTAACAATTTGTCACTAATTTTTTAGCCACTTTTCTGGGAAGTTAAATACATATTTAGGTTACTGCTGTTGTTTCATTCGCATGAGGTTAAGGAGCATCTCACCACCTTCATTTAAGGAGGTAAACACGCCTCATTTGCAGCTGCTTCAGTTCAATGAATGCAGGGGGTACTGTACCTCTTTATATAAATTGTTCCATCTCCCTTTCAGGTCTCACCCTTTTTGCAAAGTCCCATATCTCGCATTATTCCTGGGAAGCTAGTTCCATTTTCTCTTTAACTCAGTCTCACAGATTTAATTTTTCCCAAAGGCAACCCCAAGCTGCTGCCCAAACAATTCTGAAGGTATCCAAAGTGGACTTCTTATAAGTGCCACCACTGAGGCCAAAGGACTCTCCAGAGGGATTCAGTCAATATTTTTTTCCTAGACAACGGCATTACCTAACTCAAAGCAGGTAGGAGCATTAGGGAAAAGGAACAGGAACTGGGAATGTCATCTTCATGTTGGCCTCTGCTCCCTTGTGGTAAGCAGGGCAGGTGTTCTTGGCAACAGGGCTGGCATCTTTGCCAGCTGTCTCTGTCTGACCTCCACATCTTCCTTCTTTCTCCCAGAAGACTTTGTTTCCTTAGTGGGTATTTGTGTCTTGTCTCTGTTAACTTTAGAGAGAGATGAGGAGAGTTTTGGCCAAGGAAAGTCTTATTTTACATTCTTTTCTAGGAGTGAGTGTTTGGTTTCTGCTCTGGAGGTGCTTGAGAAGGGCAATAGATCTTATCTCCAAGTCTTATTTTCTAAAGAGGTTCCAAGCCATCCATACGCATGATGTGAGTAGGAATCTTTCTCAGATACTAAGTGGAAACTGATATTCACAAGCAACGTTCTAAGTTTGCCAAATGGCAAAGCCTGTGGGACAGGGGGCATGAGAACTAACCACACCTCTCTAAACAGCTCCAGCATCCCAGCAGCCATTTCCTGCTGACCGCTGAGCAGGAAGAGCACGTGACCCTGGCTGGAGCCGGCAAGAGGGTGGAGATGATCAGAAATCCTTTCACTGTCAAATTCAGAGAAGAAACATGCTGAGAAGAGGCATTTCCTATGCCAGGGCTACCTGTGCCTTGAGGAATACATGTAGGAGACACTATTTGAAAAGGTAAATCATTTATCAAATTCTAGGGGAAAAGTATTAGGATAGAGTGGCTTGTGGAAAACTGAGAGGGAAATTCACCTCAGAAAATGGGAGGTTTATTTAAAGCAGAAAATTACAATAGTATTATTTTAGAAAGAGTGTGTGTGTGTGTGTGTGTGTGTGTGTGTGTGTGTGTGTGTGTGTGTGTCTATACCTTCATTAATACTAAGTACTCTTCAGAACACTAAATATGATCTTCCCAACCTTAAATTCAGAAGGGAGCCATTTCCCAGTTTATTTCAAACAGCCCCAATTATCAGATAAATATTTTTTCTAAGTCGCCACTTTGGTGGAACAACCAAAGCAGAGATAGTGCTGGGCCCTCTAATCAACTGAACAGTGGCTTCAAAAAGATAGATCAAAGTTATAATCTCCTGCAACTGTGCATGTGACTTTCTTTGGAAATAGGATCTTGCAGGTGTGATGAAGGCAAGGATTTTAAGACGAGATCATCCTAAATGTGGATGGGTGAGTCCTACACCTGATGACTGGTGTGCTTCTAAGGGAAACAAAAGGGAAATGTAACACAGGGACACCTGGAAGGTCATGTGAAGGTGAAGGCTGACATTGGAGTTATGTTGCCACAAGCCAAGGAATGACAGGGTTGCTAGCAACCACAAGAACTGAGAAGACAGCCATGGAACGAATTCTTCCTCAGCCTCCAGAAGGAACTCCCCCTGCTGACACTTTGATTTCAGACTCTGGCCTCCAGAACTGTGAAAGAACAACTGTGTGCTGTTTTAAGCCATCCAGTTTGTGGTAATGTGTTACAACAATCCAAGGAAACTAATAGAAACCCCACGCCTTGGGTCTGAGCATAGAAGTAAATTGGAAATGACTTACATTGCCTTGACATACTGGAATAACCTGTTTTTCCAGATCTATGTGACAATTAAAACTGAATAATTTCTTTCATTCTTTTTTAAGGGACAGGGCCTCCTCGCTCTGTCGCCCAGGCTGGAGTGCTGTGGTGCTATGACAGCTCACTGCAGCCTTGAACTTCCAAGCTCAGGTGATCTTCCCATTTCACTCTCCCGAGTAGCTGGGACTGCAGGCGCACTGCCGTATCTGGCTAATTTTTAAATTTTTTGTAGAGACAGGAGTCTCCCTGTGTTGCCCAAACTGGTCTCAAACTTCTGGCCTCAAGCAATCCTCACTCCACAGCCTCCCAAAGTGCTGGGGGTACAGGGATGAACCGTCTCAACTGGCCTCAAAAAGAATAATTTCTATATTAGACAGAAGACACATGTTTAAATTCTAGCAATCTTGCCTGAAATCTCTGCAAAATTAAAGTAAGGGGCAAGAGGGAAGGCCTAAACTTATACTCTTGGTGAATTCGGGATGCACCAGGGTTTTATTTGCAGGAAGGCCCTGAGAAGCCTCATGTGGACAGTGGTTGGATCCTGTGGAAGTCTCCAGGGCTAAGCCTCTAAGTAAGTGGAGACCAGGGACTGCTCCTTCATCTCCAGGACAATATACAGATGGAGAAGTGACTGGCACCAGGGAAGAAGGAGGGAGTAAAGGGAAACAGGCTTAGACTGAAAATGGGGACAGTGTTAGGGTACAGTCCAATTTTGCATCTTTCCACCCCATTTTATGGTCCTCCTTCTTGCATTGGGTAATTAGAGAGGGCATGACAATGGACCGAAACACAAGTCAAATGATTGATTCAGGCACCAGTGGAGAAGAGGCTGTAAATGCAAGGTTCTGTTGTGGACTGATGGACAAGTAGAAGAAGAGTTGTTGCCCCACTTGGGCAGGATGACTGATTGAGCAGAGCAAGAAGTAGCCACAATTCTGGGTAGAAGCAGCCATTTGTAACCTTGGCTCAGCAGTAAAGCACCATCCATGTCCAGGAGGGATATAAAAATATTGACCAGAAGAAAACAAGGGTAATTGCACTATCTTAAGCCTCATTAGAAAAACCCCACGGACCGTTTAACCATATGGAATGATTTGAGGGCAGCAATTGCATTAGCTAATGGAATCCAGAGCAAAAGTTCATTGCTTCAACCCATATTCCACTCTGCACACCTACACACACCCCACACTCCAGCCCCCACAACCGTACATTTAAAGGCTGGGGTGACCTGCAGAAGCTTGGTTCACTTTATATGGTACAGAGTTAAGCCTCAAGATATCTGCTCCTGTATAACTCTATGATTCTATAAAATAAATTGTGGTGCAATGTTCTATGATTGATGGGTGTTACAAGCCATCTGGCTCGTTAAATTAAAAACCTGGAAGTCAATGGAGACTCCCTGCCTCCTTTGTATCTGTCATTTCTTGGCCAGATCTTGTTCATTCTGCCATCTCAATTTCTTTTAAATCTATCCTTTCCTATCTTGCACTTCAGTTTGTCTTTCTCTTGCATCATCCTTACTCATCTCCTTGCTTTTTGTCCCACTCCCCCTAGGCCTATCTTCCCCAGGCCTGCCAGAGGGATCCTGCAAAAAAGCAAATCTGATCATATCCCAGCTCTCAGACCCCTCCACTCCATGTCCGTCAGCTCCAGGAGGTGCCTTCCAAGGCCTGAAGGTTGACAGGTTCCCCAGGATCCCCAGGGCCAGCCTACTCTGCAGTTTTACCTCCCATCCCCCACTTCTGCCAATTCTCAGCAGGTTTCTCCCCTGCTTCATCCCCTAAATGTTACCTTCCAGTGATATTATTGATCACCTTCTGAGCATGCCATGCCTGCCTGTGACTTTCCACACAGTTTCCCTGAGTCGGGAAATGTTCTTTTTGCTTGACAACCTGGCAAACTCTGGTTAGCTTTCCAACTCAGCTAGGACCAGAGCCTTCTCTTATCTTACCTTTACATCTACCCACCACACCCCTGAATTAATTTAACCTCTCCTCCCTCTCTACTACCTCTTTAAGTTAAACATAATCCTTTGCTGGTACCTGTTACACAAGTGTGAGAATTGAGTATTCTTATTGTTTAAAGGCCCACTTCCTTACTAGAATGGAGTTTTGTTTTATGTTTTTTTGCTTTTTGTTTTTTGCTTTTTGTTTGTTTGTTTGTTTGTTTTGTTTTGTTTTGTTTTGAGATGGAGTCTCTCTCTGTTACCAGGCTGTAGTGCAGTGGCTCGATCTTGGCTCACTGCAACCTCCGCCTCCTGAGTTCAAGTGATTCTCCTGCCTCAGCCTCCTGAGTAGCTGGGACTACAGGCACCCGCCACCATGCCCAGCTAATTTTTGTATTTTTAATAGAGATGGGGTTTTACCATGTTGGCCAGGATGGTCTCAATCTCTTGACCTCATGATCCACCTGCCTCGGCCTCCCAAAGTGCTTGGATTACAGGAGTAAGCCACCGTGCCCGACTTAGAGTTGAGTTTTTTAAGAGCAGAGCTGCACAGTGTGTACACAATAAATGATTGCTAAATAAAATATGTTAAAGAATCAGCCGACTAAATCTTTGATCCTAATTATAAATTCCTGTTAATCAAGGAATTTTTACATTTTCAAGGGACTTCAGGCTCCATCTAGTCCTGTCTCTTAGCCAATTGTATTAGAATATCAGGATTTGGGGCCTGGGCATCAGTGTTGTTTTTTTTTTAAAGCTCTCTAGCTGGACAAAAGGACTTCAAAACTATTAGCAGCCAAAGTTGAAATGCTCTGATCATGTCTACTCACCTGTGGGTGGGCAGTGACTTCCTATACCCATGCCTAGAAGATAGACATCTTGTTCTTCTTATTTTTTGGAATTTCTGGAGATGCAATTCCTGAATCTCCCTTGCCTTATAAAGTAATTTTCTGCTTTAAAATAAATAAACAAAATCAGGTGTCAAAAAATCCTTGTAGCTCTCCTAATTCACTTTTTCAAACAAAAGATTGTTTTATAATTCTTACATGGCTTTGAAGTCCTTCTCTGGCCATCTGATCTTTTGTCCCCTGTTTGGCATGACATTCCTTTAATTTGCTATGTCTTTGAGAAATAGTTTTAGCATTACTGTTTCCTAAGAAGTTTGGGGTCATAACAGAATGAGCTGACCCGCAGATAGTTTATTTTTAGCCTAGAGATTCTCATCCAAGCCTGATAGCAAGTAGTAATACTCAATTTCTTTTTTCTTCTCCAGCACTTTTCTATGGTCTTGGGCAAATCATTTTTTCAGGGAAGACCCCAGCTATCAAACGTTTGTTTGGTTACAAATATTTCTTAGCTCCCAAGCAAAAGCAGAGCCTTTAACATGGAGCCTTTAACACCCTGGGATGCAAAACTCTGAGATGTTTGCTGGGCATTCTTCAGTTTTGGAAAGTGAAGGAGGGCATCTGAGGGGACCATCTGGAAGCAACAATGATTATGAGATCACTTGGGAGGCTTTTGAATCTGAAAACCTGCACGTAAATGCCACGTTCTGTCATTAATTTAAGAAATCACCACCTCTTTTCTAAAACTTTAAAATTTTATGCGCCAAACAGAACTCGCCTGCCCTTTCAAATCATGCCTGTGACAGCAGAAGTGCAGAAGTCGGCTCTGACTTCTCATTTTGCCCATTCTCCAAGGGTCTGTTTGCATTGGTCCCTCCCCATTTCTCCCCTGCTGCTCCCTCCTTCATCCACAGCCAGGTCTCACCCAGTGAAGAAATCCACTTAGCTAGCTCTCCTTCTTGTATTGGCTTTCTCATGCTGCTGCAACAAATTACCAGAATTTGGTGGCTGTAAACAACACAGATACATTTCTAGGGGTCAGAAATCTGAAATGGCTCTTAGAGGACTAAAATCAAGGTGTCAGCTGAGCTTCATTCCGTCTGGAAAACCCAGCACAGATTCTGTCTTTCGTTTGTTTGTTGTGTCTCTTCCAGTTTCCAGAGGCTGCAGGCATTCTTTGGTTCATGCCTCTCTTTCCATCTTCAAAGCACATCATTGCAACCTCTGCTTCCCTCATTCCAACGTCTGCTTCCATCACTCCAACCTCTATTTCCATCATTCCAACCTCTGCTTCCCTCATTCCAACCTCTGCTTCCATAATTTCAACCTCTGCTTCCCTCGTTCCAACCTCTGCTTCCATCATTCCAACCTCTGCTTCCATCGTTCCAGCCTCTGCTTCCATCGTTCCAGCCTCTGCTTCCATCATTCCAACCTCTGCTTTCCTCACTCCAACCTCTGCTTCCATCGTTCCAGCCTCTGCTTCCATCGTTCCAATCTCTGCTTCCATCATTCCAACCTCTGCTTTCCTCACTCCAACCTTTGCTTCCATCATTCCAACCTCTGCTTCCCTCATTCCGACCTCTGCTTCCCTCGTTCCAACCTCTGCTTCCACATTCCAACCTCTGCTTCCCTCATTCCAACCTGTGCTTCCATCATTCCAACTTGTGCTTCCATCATTCCAACTTCTGTTTCCCTCATTCCAGCTGCTGCCTCCCTCATTCCAACTTTGCTTCCATCATTCCAACTTCCGCTTCCCTCATTTCAGCCTCTGTTTCTATCATTCCAATCTCTGCTTCCATCATTCCAACCTCTGTTTCTATCATTCCAATCTCTGCTTCCATCATTCCAACCTCTGTTTCTATCATTCCAACTTCTGCTTCCATCATTCCAACCTCCGCTTCCATCATTCCAATGTCTGCTTCCATAATTCCAACCTCTGTTTCCATTGTTTCATCTCATTCTTCTGTTTTTGACTCTCCTGCCTCCCTCTTATCAGGCCCCTTGTGATTACACTGGGCATATTCAAATAACCCAGGATAATCTTCTCATCTCGAGATTCTTAATCACATCAGTAAAGTCCCTTTTTGCCATGTAAGTCTACGTATTCACAGGTTTCAGGGATTACAATATGAATCTTTGGTGGGGGTTGGGGAGAATTGCATAATTCTGTTTACCATTCGTCCTGAAGCTTTCTAGCTAAGCACAATTTTAATCACTTGCTCCTTTTACTGCTAAAAGGTATTGAGTTGAATATGTCCCCCACCATGTCCACCCAGGAACTCAGAATGTGCCTTTTTTTGGAAATAAAAGATAGACATCATATTCTTCTTCCTATTTCTTAAAATCTCTGGAGATGCAATTCCTGAACCTCCCCTACCTTATGATTTTCTGCTTTAAAATGAATAAATAAAATTTTATCAAAAGAAACTTGTCGCTGTCATAATTCATTTTTCAAATAAAGGATTCATTTTATAATTTTAACATAGTTTCTTGCAGGTATATTAGATAAAGATAAGGTCATCCTGGATTTAGGTAGGCCCTAAATCCAATGTGACTGATGTCATTATCAGAAGGGGACATGTACACACAGACAGACACACAGGAAAGAAGGCTTTGAGACAGTGGAGGTAGATTCCAGTGATGCAGCTACAAGCCCAGGAATACTGAGGGATTGCCGGCAACTAACAGAAGCTAGAAAAAGGCAAGGAATGATTATTTTCTAAAGGCCTCAGAGGAAGCATGGTCCTACCGACACCTTGATTTTGGACTTCTAGCTTCTGGCACTGTGGGAGAACACATTTTTGTTTCTCTTAAGTCCCCAGTTTGTGTTATTTTGTTATGGCAGCCCTAGAAAACTAATACAGTTGTGTTGGAAAAAGAGGCACCCACTTTTGTTCATAGTCCATTTTTTTCACGACAGTTTGACATACCAGCTGACAACCCGTAAGAGCTTTCTTTGTTCCATTTGTAATATACAAAGATCTTTAGAAATTATCCATCCTGTCCCTGGGGCTTTTCCAGTTGAAACCTCAGACTGTCTTCTAGCATAGAAGAAATCAAGTGTTCTAGATCAGAGATTGGAAAAGTTTCTGTAAGGAGACAGATAGTAGATATTTCAGGCTTTGCAGACCAAGAGGCAAAATGTTATATAACTACTTATAAAACAAGAAAGAAAACACATTTTCATGCATTTTTTTACTGACAAAATTTAAAATATAAAAATAATTGAGTATAATTTTTTTGTAGTACAGGTCTAATAATGACTGGAATTCTTTTGGGGGTAATAACATTTCACTGCATTGGGATTCAAATGTGATTGGCCCATTATCAATGCTGATTGCTAATGTTCATTTGTTAATGCTGATCTATACTGAGATTGTATCTCATTGAGAATTGCAATTCCATGGGTGAATGAGTATTTCATCTTTGAAAATGTCTTTTTACACAGATAAGATTTGCTAAATACTAATATTGGTTCATGAGCATATGATTTTAATTGAGCATATTGATCACTTGAAAGGCATTTGCAGGGTTCTATTACATGTTTCCCTTGATATTTTTAGCATATCATTACATTGCAAATTAATAGCTTCCAGTTGAAGGTTCGATGGAAGCCCTTCAATTGTTCAGTTAAATGGATTTTGAAATATGGAAATTTGTTTTGCCCTGGCTTTGAGTCCAAAAGATGCTACTGAGACTGCAGTTGGAACTCAGAAAATATATCCACTGCAAATTTGCAAGGAAAATTGCATGGAGATCTCAATTCTTGTTTTATCTTTTAGTAACACTGGAAGTGTATAGGGCAGGTTGACATTCAAGTAATGTTAGTTGTTGAAATGACTTTACTGCAGTATAAATTTCTTATGTGAGCACTGCTTGGCCTTGTAATTTTAGGTGAAATTCATTAAGAAACACTATGAAGTATGCAGCAAAAACTAATTTCTAAAGCCACTTAGTGTTCCTTACTAGTGGCTGAAGACCATTCTCATTTTAAACAATTTCAACTTCAGCCCTGAGCTCAAAAAAATCACAATAAAACGTTACCACTGCTGAATCACTGAATTACTGTGTGGTATATAGCAAGTCATGATATTCAGCTTCTCTTTCTAACAAAAATTCATGGAACTGATTGTGGTTATGTCTATGAGAGTGAATGAGTCCACCATTGAAACTTGGATCAATGACAGATGCCAGATAAAAATATTTTCAGCAAAGAACCCACTAATAAATAACACAATAAATAACTGTAGATTTTAAATGCCTTACCTTTTCTCAAGCTTTGTAAATTTATCCAACTAAGCATTTTGCAGCTTCATATATATTTTTACTATCATCAAGTGTGACATATCATAGTAGATTCTGTCTCAGATTGTACTGGATTAGTATTTTCTCAAACTCTTTGAAAATCTCTTACAATTTCACACATATTTTTACTGCCATCAGGTTTGATATATCTTAGCAGATTCTACCACAGGTTGTACTAAATTAGTGTTTTCTCAAATTCTTTCAAAATATTCTCACCTCTAGTTGCTCCATGCAGACTATTTATAGAAGCTAATTCTTCAGTCACTTCCAAATTGGCATTGACTCCTTGAATAAATAACAACTGAGCAGTATCAGTAATATCGTGGGCTCGTCAGGAACCAAGAAAAACCACTCCAAATTGTTTGTCTGGTTTTTTGTTTTGTTTTGTTTTGTTTTTTTAATTGACTATTGATGTCACTTCCAATGTCCTCAACTCTCTGAGCAATTGTTCTTACTGGAAGGCTAAAGGTCTCAAACAAGTTTGTTTTCCCTGGACACACTTCTTTGGCTGTTGTAATCAATCTCAATTTAGTTAACTCACCATGAGTAAACAGCTTTTCTTGCTTGGCTAACAAATAAGCCACTCAGAAACTTTCTTTGGTTGCAAGCTCATTTTCATTTTTTATTCTTGTGAAGAAATTCTGCTCTGATGAAAAATTCTATTTTAAAGTTTTCTAATCATTGCTTTCCTGTAAGCTAAGAATGTCATGATGATTGTTCAGTCTGGTTATGTTGACATCTATTATATTCTTTTAGCATAACGATAGTGTCATTGCATAGAAAGCAAAATGTTTTGCCAAGTAATTCTATTATATAGCAAAGTAATCCACACTCCACTGTGTCTTAAAAGCTTGATATTCAAAGTCTACTTTTTCTTTCTTGTTATCAATTGATGGGTATTTACTGTTAATAATTAATAAGAAATAAATTTAAAAGGGGGAAGAGAGGAAGGAAGGAAGGAAGGAAGGAAGGAAGGAAGGAAAGAAGGAAGAAAGGAAGGGGGAGGGGGAGGGAGGGAAAGGGGAGGGGGAAGGGAAGGGGAGGGAGGGGGAAGGGGGAGGAGAGAAACAAAAACAAAGAAAGAGGCCAGGCACAGTGGCTCATGCCTGTAATCCCAACACTTTGGGAAGCTGAGGCAGGCGGATCACCCGAGGTCAGGAGTTCTTCAAGACCAGCCTGGCCAGTATGGTGAAACCCTGTCTCTACTAAAAGTACAAAAATTAGCTGGGCGTGGTGACATGCACCTGTAAGCCCAGCTACTCGGGAGGCTATGGCAGGAGAATTGCTTGAACCCAGAAGGTGTAGGTTTCAATGAGCCTAGATCATGCCACTGCACTGCAGCCTGGGTAACACAGCAAGACTCTGTCAAAAGAAAAAGAAAGAAAGAAAGAGAGAGAGAAAGAAAGAAAAGAGAAAATAAAAGAAAGAAAGGGAAGGAGGGAGGGAGGAATGCCACTGTATGATGCTTGAAATGCAGTTGAATTTTAACTTTCACTGCAATTTATAGCATTCCAAGAAGTAGTGCAAAGTGATGAGCACCATATACTGTCTCTGCCACAGCTACTCAACTTTGCCATTATAGTGTGAAAGCACATAGACAATAGGGAAACAAATGAGCATGACTGAGCTCCAATAAATTTTATTTGTGGACCGTGAAATTTGAATCTCATAACTTTCATGTGTCATGAAATACTCTTATTTATATTTTCCCTAATCTTTTATAAATATAAAAATCATTTTTATTCTATGGGCATATAAAAACAGGTGGTCTGCCAGTTGTGGCTGGTGGGCTACAGTTTGCTGACTCCTATATAGATCATTAGGTCATTTCCAAAGTTCATCCAGCTCTGTGAGCCTAAGATGTCCTTGAGACAGTAATCATCCTAGTTACTTCCTTTATTCAGGGCACCTGTCCACTTCTGTCTACCTGAATATTTCAAAGAAAGGGATATGCAATTTGCCTTACAACTTAACTTTTTTTAACCATTTCATCTACTTTTATTTACTTTTGCCAAATTTATTCTTAGTTTGCTTTCTAATTGTTTACTTATTTTAAGCAACAAAAAGCACAAAGGTGATAGCCATAGTGTTACATCATTTGGGATCCATACGAAGGGTCTTTTCTGATCTATTCATGCCCTAAAAATATACATTCCATGACAGTCCCAGAGGCTTCTCAATCCCACAAATGACTTAAGAACCAAAGTTCAAAGACAGACTAGTAGTTGTCAGGGATTGCAGACAGAGAGAGAAATTAACTACAAAGAAACAGCACAAGGGAATTTGGTGGTGTGAGGATAGCAGAACTGCCTATGTCTTGTTAGTGATGATGGCTACAAGATTCTATGCATTTGTCAAAACTCACAAAACTTTACACCAAAAGAGTGAAGTTTACCATATGTAAATCTTAAAAGTGAGTAATAAAGAAACAAAATGTAGCAGGGACATTGATTTGAGCTCCAACATGTTAAGAACTTGGAAGTCATCTAGGACATCAAAAGGAGAAAATTAATAGAGAAAATCCATAAATCCAAAAGATGGTTCTTTGAAAACATCAATCAAATTGAAGAACTTCTAGCCAGGCTAACCAAGAAAAAAAAGGCATAAATTGCTAGTATCACAAATGAAATAAAAATAATCACTACTAATTCCACGAACATTAAAAGGATAATAATAAAAGAATGCTATGAACAATTCCATGCCCACAAATTTAAGAGAGATATTGGTCTATAGTTTCTCTTGCTTATAATGTCTTTATTTGGTTTTGTTATTAGGGTAGTGTTGGCTAATTCTATGCTAACTTAAATGAAATGGACCAAATCTTTAAAACACATAAGCTACTAAAATTCACACAAAGAGAAGTAGATAATTTGGGTAGTCCTATCTTTTTAAATAAATTTAATCAAGAAGTAATAATCTTTATAAAAAAAAAAAAAAAAAAAAAAAAAAAAGCACCAGGCCCAGATGGTTTCACTGGTTGAGTTTATCAAACATTTAAGTAAAAATGATACTAGTTCTCTACAATCTCTTCCTGAAAACAAAAGCAGAGGGAACACTTCCAACTCATTTTATAAAGCCAACATTACCCTAATAACAAAACCAAATAAAAACATTATAAGCAAGAGAAACTACAGACCAATATCTCTCTTGCACATAGATGCAAAATTTCTCAATAAAATATTAGTAAGTTAAATCTAACTATGTATAAAAAGAATTATACAACATGATCAAGTGAGACTTCTTCCAGGTATGCAAGTGTATTAGTCAGGATTCTCTAGAGGGACAGAACTAATGGGATATATATATACACATATATATATATACACACACACATATATATACACACACACACACACACATATATATATATATATATATAAAGGGGAGTTCATTAAGTATTAACTCACATGATCACAAGGTCCTACAATAGGCCATCTACAAGCTGAGGAGCAAGGAAAGTCAGTCTGAGTCCCATAACTGAAGAACTTGAAGTCCACTGTTCAAGAGCAGGAAGCATCCAGCATGGGAGAAAGATGTAGGCTGGGAGGCTAGGCCAGTCTAGTCTTTTCAAATTTTTCTGACTGCTTTATATTCCAGTCATGCTGGCAGCTGATTAGATGGTACCCACCCAGATTAAGGGTGGGTTTGCCTTTCCCAGCCCATTGACTCAAAAGTTAATCTCCTTTGGCAACATCCTCACAGACACACCCAGGATCAACACTTTGCATCCTTCAATCCAGTTAAATTGACACTCAGTATTAACCATCACAGCAATCTACTTTAACATTTCAGAACCAGTTAATGTAATCTATTCCATCAGGCTAAAGAAGGAAAATCATATGGTCACACCCACAGATGCAGAAAAGCATTTGGCAAAATCCAATACTTTTGCATGATTTAAAAAGAGAACAAAAACAAAACTCTCAGCAAACTAGGAATGGGGGGATCTTCCTCAACTTGATAAAGAGCATGTAAGACATACCAATAAAAGTTATATTTAATGGTGAGAAATGAAACACTTTCTGAAATTATCCTATAGCCTGTTATAAAGAAGCCAGGTAGGTGAAAGACATCTAAAAAGATCACTTTCCTTGTAATCTCTTTAGACGTTTACAAACCAAAACAAAAAAACACGTGTTGGTTCTTCCTCTTTCTGTATTGTCACTTCTTAGAATGGGATCAATAGCCCTCAAATATATCATTCCCTTCCCTCACCCATCAAACCATTTATTTAGGCTCTCTAAGCAAAGATCCATCTTTGAACTATCTTTTTACCTACCTGTGGTGTAACACACTCACTCCTCCCAAACTTTCAACTTTCAAAGTCCACACCTTCCAAGGTACCCTTCTTAACAACTTCCCCATTTAAGTTATATTCACTCCTAAGATACAGATTCTATGCCTTTCCTACATAAAAACATGATCAGCTTGATTTTGAATAAAAACTATTCATAAATAGGATACATGTTTCTTCTTCCCATAGCACAGCACTTTAGAGCCTATACTAATTGATAGAGATGATAACAAATCAGGACACAAAGAACAATTCTGGTCTGTTGAAGCTTTTCTAGCTCAGCTCTGACACAGTCAACAGCTTGTGATTCTGTCTTAAACTAGGTTCAAGAAAATGCAGCCAGTCAGATATTTAGAGTATAAAACTTTCAGACACTGAAGGGTACCTTATGTTGTCAGAGGGAAGTCATGTGCCATCTCAGAGTTTACTTCTTCATTATTGTTAGAGGCATTCAAACCAGTGACTCCATCTTAAATAGCGACTGGGTAAAATAAGGCTGAGACCTAATGGGCTACATTCCCAGGTGGTTAAGGCATTCTTAGTCACAGGATAACATAGGAGGTTGGCACAAGATACACATCACCAAGACCTTGCTGATAAAGTAAAGAAGCTGGCCAAATCCCACCAAAACCAAGATGGCAACAAAAGTGACCTCTAGTCATCTTCACTTCACTCATTATATGCTAATTATATAATGTATTAGCATGCTAAAAGACACTCCCACCAGTGCCATTGACAGTTTACACATGCCATGTCAATGTCAGGAAGTTACCCTATATGGTCTAAAAAGGGGAGGAACCCTCAGTCCTGAGAATTGCCCACCCCTTTCCTGGAAAACTCATGAATAATCCACCCCTTATTTAGCATATAATCAAGAACTAATAATAAGTATAAGCAGCCAAGCAGCCCATGCCTCTGCTCTACCTGTGAAGAAGCCATTCTTTTATTCCTTTACTTTCTTAATAAACTTGTTTTCACTTTACTCTATGGGTTAGCTTCGAATTCCTTGTTGTACAAGACCCAAGAACCCTCTCTGGGGATCTGGATTCAGACCACTTTCAGGTAACATTACACATAGTTAAAATATTACCTGCAAATAGCATGTCTGTCCTTATATTCTGTTGATTTTTTGGTTCTATAGGGTAAAATCCAGAGTTGCATAAATAATGGGTGATGCCACAGATCTTCATTGTCAGTCAATTGCTTAGATGTGAGTTTCAAAACCATGGTTGTCTGGACAGCTAAAACTGGCTGAATGCAGGGAGTTTCCAATTTCCACAAATGGGAATTGATGGACAGAGTCAGCTAAGGAAACCAGCCTGAAAGCATGATGTTTCTGGAACCTCAAAGATAAGCCATCAGCAAGCTGAAGAGTCACTGGGAACAGGTTATGCTTTAAATGGTTCATATATAGGTGCTTCTTAAATATAGCTTCAATATAGACTCCACCTAATAACAAATGAATGGCACAGGGAGTAAAACTGAATCACAGCAATGACAGCAATCTTTCCAGTAAAGAAGATACCAGGGAGATTATATACGCTGTACAAGCTGTACACTTGACAACTCTAGGGGTTGCCATTTACATTGTATTCCATGTAAATCATGCCTCCTAGAGATGTGCAGTGCACAACTTGTGCAAACATAAGCAGAAAACCCCAAAAGATTCTGTCATTAGTATGTAATAAAAAAGCATGTGATAGAGCACAAAGTTTATGTCTGAAGTTATAAGCATTATGAATTGTATTGATTTAAAAGAAAAAGACTGATAAATTGGATTTTGTAAAATTAAAAGTTTTGCTTTATGAAGGACACCTGTATGAGAACAAAAAGACAAGCTACAGACTGGGAGAAAATATTTGCAAATCACATATCCAGCAAAGATCTTTTATCCAGAATATTATATACACAAGTGCATGAAAAGAAGCTCAGCAGTATTAACATTTAGGGAAATAAGGTGCCCTTATATATGTAAAAGAATGGCACACACACACACACACATATATATATATATATATATATATATATATATTTTTTTTTTTTTTTTTTGGAAGACAAAACCAAATACTGGCAAGGATGTTGAGCAACTGTAACTCTCATGCACTGCTGGTGGGATGCAAAATGGTACACCCACCGTGGAAAAACAGTTTGGCAGTTTCTAATAAAGTCAAACATGTTTATCATATGACCTCCCTCCAGGGTATTTACTCTAGAGAAGTGGAAACATGTTCACACAAAAACCCGTACACAGATGTTTACAGCAGCTCTATTCATAATTGACTAAAACTGGAAATAACACAAATGTCATTCAACAAGTGAATGGTTAAACAAACTCTGGAATATCCATACGATGAAATTTCACTCAGGAAAAAAAAAAAGGGACTACTGACATGTGAATAATATGAATGTGTCTCAAGAACTATTGATATATGAATAATATGAATGCCTTTGTTTTGTATTTTTAGTAGAGATGGGGTTTCACTATGTTGGCCAGGATGGTCTCAATCTCTTGACCTCATGATCTGCCCGCCTTGGCCTCCCAAGTGCTGGGATTACAGGTGTGAGCCACTGCGCCTGACCAGAAATAGAGTTTATTCTTATACCCAGCCTATTTTATTCATTTATGGTTCATTTCTGTGTCACCTGACCCCTAAGCCTACTGCTTCTGGCAGGTGCTAAACTAGTCCTAGTTGAATTGAATCTTTTGGCTGTTTCAACTCAGTAGCTCTTTTGACCTGTTGCCTCTGTCACGTGAATGTGGAGAAAAAGTGGGCAAAAGAGTTAACATGCTAGACTTGGCACAACAATCCTAATGTCTGGAAAAGAGCAACAACATCCCAGAGATAGCATCTATTAAACAATTAATTGGCCATTTAAGAAACATGAGCCAGAAAATAGAAGAAAGAGAATTTCCCAATGGGCTACTAAAAAAAATGCACTGGGGTTAAAAATTGAAAGAAAAATAAAACAAAAGTATTTTATCCCAATGTTATTGCAGGTGCTCCTGGATTAACTAGACAATCGTGAGGCAAGTGATTTTAAAACAAACAAAAAAATTGTAAAATAGGCACTGGTATAATTTAGCAGATAATCAGAGCTGCAGCTGAAAACTACCTTTATCTGGAAATAATTAGTGTGCCATAGCTACTCAGAGGAGCCACATTTATTGCTAATAGCTGATGCTCAGGTGGTGCTGATCATTCTATCACCAAAACTAATTAAAGGTCTTAAAAAGGAGGAGGGAAACCACACAGGGAGAGAGAGAGATGGCTGAACAGATGGGGTGGCTCAGAGGCTCCATCAAGCAGGATGCCTTCATTGCAAAGTGAACAATTAGCCTGGAAATTCAAACACACACACAAGGCCTGCAGGCCCCAGCACTAGTGCTGAGAAAATAAGGGGTCAAGCAGAAGAGCTAACAGTTATTGAGCACTTACTCTATGCCAGGCACATTACCTGATAGAAGCCTCACGATCACCTCTGTTTGCAGAAGCAGGATTTGAAGGTTAAGGAAGCTTTGTAGTCTGCCAAGCTCACACAGCTTGTAAAGTCATGCAAGTGAGCTCTACACCCAGTCATTCTGACTCTACAGCCCATGACCTTACCCACAACATACTGTCTCATGCATCCAAAATCAAGCTGTGGTGACTGCTATGGTTTAATATCTTCTCCAAAAGTCATGTTAAAATGTAATGGCCATTGTGACAGTATTAAGAAGTGGGACCTTTATGAGGTGATCCTGGTCATGAGAGCTCTGTCCTCATAAATGGATTAATATCATTATCATGGGAGTAGGCTAGTTATGTTGGATGTGGGTGACTGATAAAAGGGTAAAGTTTGGCCCTTACTTCATCCCTCCTGTCTCTGCCCCTCACTCCCTCTTGTGTGCATACTCTTTCTCACCATGTGATGCCTTCAGCCATGTGTGACACAGCAAGAAGTCCCTCACCAGATGCAGCCCCTCACCAGATGCAGCCCCTTGGTCTTGGACTTCCCAGCCTTCAGAACTGTGGGCCAAATAAAATTTTCTTTATACATTACCCAGTCTGTGGTATTCTGCTATAGTAGCAGAATATAGACTAAGACAATAATCCTTGTGCCATTTCTGATGACCAGTTTCACAGGTACAGGTCTTGACTTACATTGAGAAATTTTCTAGTTGTAGTGCTCTCTCTCCACTCCTATTCAGAATTTACTTGTTTTCAGATCTCTGAGCTGAAATGATGTGAAAACTAAATTTGAAAAATACATAGTTGGATTAATATATCAGTATGTTATTCCCTGATCTTAGCAACTTATTTACAGCTATCAGAAATATAATATGATGATAGAAAGACATATTGTGTCTAATTTCATCCACTGAGGCCAAACCCTGGAAGAAAAGTTTTGCGGCCAGCACTTGTTTTTCTCCAGTCATTTATCCACATCACATGAAGAGCTGCCTGCTTTGTCTATGTGTAGGCTTGCTGGTAATTTTACTTCAGGTTTCAAGAAACAGAGACCCATTCAAGCTGTCTTAAGTAACAGGGGTTTGTTGTAAGGGTGAATGTGGAAAAATACAGGATTCTCAACTACTGGATCACATTACAGAGAAAAAGAGGAACCACAACAAAGCCAGGCCTGCCAGACACTGTGATTAGTTCAGAAACTGGCAAATCAGTGACTGAGTTATCCATCAGCCTCTCAGCAATATGACCTGTTGATTCCTGTTTCAGAAGCTGGCTACTACTGCATTTATTTTCACTGTCATTCTTTACCATATTGTGTCTGCTCATTCAAATATTCTGCTCACTTGTGCTAATTGTAGAAACATATGGAAAATATAGAAGGCAAAACCACCATTCAGGTGGTTCTTCAGTATTTTTTTCTACACATGCACTATATTTTTAAAAATAAAAAGATCTACTTAGCAAATGGTGCTGGAACTAATTGAGTATCCACACAAAAAGACAGAAAAAGGCCAGGCGCAGTGGCTCGTGCCCATAATCCCAGCAGTTTGGGAGGCCAAGCTGGGTGGATCACTCGAGGCCAGGAGTTCAAGACCAGCCTGACCAACATGGTGAAACCCCGTCTCTACTAAAAATACAAAAAATTAGCCAGGCATGGTGGTGCATACCTATAATCCCAGCTACTCAGGAGGCTGAGACATGAGAATCACTGGAGCCTGGGAGGCGGAGGTTGCAGTGAGCTGAGATCACTCCCCTGCACTCCAGCCTGGGTGACAGAGTGAGACTCTATCAAAAAAAAAAAAAAAAAGAAAAGAAAAGAAAAAAACAAACTTCAACATTGTATCAGATCATATACAAAAATTTACTTTAAACGTATCATAAACCTAAATCTAAAAGCAACAGATATAACATTTTTATTTTAAAAAAATAGAAAAGTATTATGACATTGGGGTAGGCAAAGATTTCTTAGATCACAAAAAGCATAAGCCATATTCATTGACGGTGACAAGTGTATCATACTAATGTTAATAATAGGAAAAGGTGAGTGTGGAGTATATGAGAACCTTCTGTGCTATTTTTGCAAGTTTTCTATAAATCTATAACTAAACTAAAAACTTCATATTAAAAAAGCATCAACAATTAAATTAAAAATGAATAAATTGATAAAAGCATTTGCTCTTTGAAAGACACTATCATAAAAATGAAAAGACAAATTATAACCTGGGAAGAAATATTTGCTGATCACATATCTGACAAAGGAATTGTATGCAACATATATAAAGAACTCTCAAAAATCAGTATTAAAAAAATAACCCCAATTTTTAAAAATTTGAATAGAAATTTCACTAGAGAAGATATATGGATACCTTATAAGCACATGACAAGATGACTGATGCTAGTCATTAGGGATAGGAGATACCATCACATACCCATAAGCATGGCTCAACTGTAAAAACAGTACTGTAAGCTGAGAGAATGCAAAGCAACTGGAACTCTCATGCGTTGCTGGTAGGATTGCAAAGTGGTACAGACCCTTTCAAAAAGAGTTTGGCTGTTTCTTAAGTATACACCTAACATGCAAACAAATAATTCCTGTCTTAAGGTGTTCACTTAAGAGAATTGAAGCATATGGCTATACACAAATATTCATAATCATCAGAAACTGGAAACAATCCAAATGGCTAGAGCTGGTAAATGAATAGATTGTGATATATCCACACAATGTAATGCTTTTCAGCAAGAAAAGGAATGCGGTATTGATACACACAACATTTAAAAAAAAAAAACAAAACAAAACAAAAAAAACCTCGAAAGTGAAAAAGTGAGATGTAAAAAGCATATATAGTGTATTATTTTATTTATCTGATATTCTGGAAAATGAAAACTATACTTTTCTAGTGCTATGGTCTAAATGTTTGTGACTCCCCCAAATGCATATGTTGAAACCTAATCTCCAATGTGATATTAGGTGAGGCTTTTGGGAGATGATTAGCTCATGAGGGCTCCATCCTCATGAATGGAATTTGTGCCCTTATATAAGAAACCCCAGAGAACTAGTTAGTCCCTTTTACCATGTAAGGACACAGAGAGAAGGCACTGTCTATGAGGAAAGGAGCTCTCACCAGACACCAAATCTGCCAGTGCCTTGATCTTGGACTTCCCAACTTCCAGAACTGTGAGAAATAAATTTCTCTTACTTGTGAGTTACTCAGTTTAGGGAATTTTGCTATAGCAGCCCAAACAAACTAAGACAACCAGAGACTGGGAGTAAAGGGAAGATATTGACTACAGAGGTGCATGAGGAAACTTTCTGGGGTGGTGGAAAGAGTCTATGTCTTGATCATGGTTGTGGTTACACCACTGCATACATTTGTCACAACTAATCAAAGTGTAGACCTTAAAAGTGAGAATCTTACCATAAGTAAATTGTACCTCGATAAACTTGAGTTTAAAAAATAAAACTGAGATAATATCGTCTATATTATTTTATATACTGCCTCTCTTTCTCACTTAACATCAGAGCACTAAATATGCCATGAAAACATGACTTTAATGACTACCTCAAATTTTACTGTGTGAGTATATGGTAACTCATTTAATTATTGTTCTATTGTTGAACATTGTTTAGTTACAATTTTTTAAACATGTATTCTCACATCAACATCTTTGTGTAGCAATTCAGTCTTTCGTTTCATTATTGCACTGGAACAAATTCTAGACATGAGCCAAGGGTATGAGTGCTAGTTTAAGGTTTTGAAAATTTACTGTCAATTTTCTTCCCAGACAAGCTTACATACCTATTATCAGAAGAGTGGGTCTATAATAAAAATCTTAAATATATCTTTTTTAAAGAACATAAAGCAATAACACAAATAGACGTTTATTCAAATTACTCTGGGTTTGTAAGAAAATGAATAAATCTACAGAAAAGACAGTCTTCTGTGAAATTTCCAGAGATCCTCTACAATCAGTTTTTGAATAACATTTTCCACTTAGAAGAGAGGTCATTTATAATATATTGTTTTGTATAATGAAGAACAATTAGCAAAATAATTCATCAAAATCCTATTTATACTTGTACTTTCAAGAGCAACCATTTATTTCAACTAAGATGTCTCCCTTCTTTTAACCCTTTTAACCATTAGTGCCCACAACAAGTAAGATTGTTAGAATTTTCATAGGAATATTTCAGTGTTACAAGTCCCGTATTTCACAATAAAATCCTAAGCTCACAATATTTTTTCATGTGCTGATGCCATATTCAAGGCACAATTTATGCTAATAGGTGACCCTTCCTTATAATAGAAAAAAACAACCTTATTGAGTTTCTAACAATGTCCCTATTCACACATTAGCTCTGCTGCAGCTAAGATAAACACATTGCTTACCTAACATTTTAACTATAAAGTACCAAAATAGAACAATAACTAACTGTTGACAAAGTTGAATTCAGTTTCAAAATGTCTTCATGGTGAGTAAATAAAATTTCTGAACCTGGGTCATGTGATCCTGGAGTTCTGATCATCATCTTGCATTGCCGACTTTAAAGATAAATAATGTTTGTCTGAATAGCTCCATCTGAAACCCTCTTTTCTGAATTATTTATACAGGCATGAATTTTGACAGTATTGTTTCATGTAGAACTTTAACCACATCATGAAACTTCAGAATAGAAGGAACCCTGATTTGCCCAAACCCTCACAGCAGGTTAGCAGCCATACAGACTTCGAACTCAGGTTCCAAGCCTTGGGCTCTTCAGGCTCACCCCCGTCTACCTCTCTCTCTGTTCTACCTTGGCTGAGGTAACACATTTGACTGTACATGTCAGGTTTCTCCCACCAGAATGCTCAGTCTGTTAAGTGAATTAGAATCACACCAATGAAAGTTCTATTCCCAACCATCCTTAATATTCCATTACATCTTCCAGAGAGACCAAAGCCAACTTCTAAAATCAAAGAAACATATTTCAGATTTTTTAACAATGTACACTACTAGCACATCAATGTCTACATCTAATTTTATTATCTGTTATTTTTAGGACTTTTTTTTAAAAGGAAAATGCCACATTTTGAATAGACAATCACAATAAATAAGAGATCCCTCCACTGTGATCTTCCTCTCTCTCTCTTTCCCTCTCTATCACACACACACACATACACACACACACTCACACACACACTCACAGAGTTTCCCACAGACTATTGGTAGATACACTACCAAGGAACCTACCCAAGCAATGCCAAGGCAACAAATCTCCCCCAGCCAACTGTTGGGTTTTAGACAAAGCCAAGTCTTTCCTCTCAGGGCTGGAATGCCATGGACTGAGGACCATTCAGCTCAGACATTCTTAAGAAGGTCATCCCAGGCCAGGTGCGGTGGCTCACACCTGTAATCCCAGCACTTTGGGAGGCTGAGGCAGGTGGATCATTTGAGGTCAGGAGTTTGAGACCAGTCTGACCAACAAGGTGAAACCCCTTCTCTACTAAAAATACATAATTAGCCTGGTGTGATGGTGCATGCATGCCTGTAATCCCAGCTACTTGGGAGGCTAAGGCAGGAGAATCACTTGAACTCAGGAGGCAGAGGTTGGAGTGAGCCAAGATCACACCATTGCATTTGAGCCTGGGCAACAAGAGCAAAATTCCATCAGAAGAGAAAAGGAAGAAAAAAAAAAAAAAAAGAGTAAGAGGAGGAGGAAGAAGAAGAGGAAGAGGAAGAGGGAGAAGGAGGAGGAGGGGAAGAGGAAGAGAAAGAGGAGGAGGAGGAAGAAGAAGAGGAAGAAGAAGAAGAGGAAGAAGAAGAAAGAAGGAAGAAGAAGAAGAAGAAGAAGAAAGAAGGAAGAAGAAGAAGAAGGAGAAGGAGAAGGAGAAGGAGAAGGAGAGAAGGCGGGGGAAGGGGCAACCATCCCAAAGCAAAATTGAAGGAGGCAGTGTGTCCATCGGTCCACTCTCCATTCCTAGCATTTTTCTCTCCTTGTGTCCTCTCTCCTTCCAGGTCTCTAGGCCTCTTGTTCCCCTGCGGTCCTCAGTTCCAATTACCTGAGAAGCCTATCTCATGTTTGACTCCCACAGCAAAACACTCTAAAAACAAAAGTCTAAGAAAAGCTAAGCCTTCCCAGCCAAATGAATCAGCAGAAGAAACACTGGACAGAGGACCAGATGATGTAGATTCTCTTTCCAGCTATCCCACTCACTAGCTGAGCAACCCTGGGCAAACCCTTTGGCTCTCTGGACCATAGCAGTGAAAGGAGTGAGGTGGGCTGGGTTGTTTCTGGAGGTTGTACTGAGCCACACATCTCATGGTCTAGAAAGGCTACACCTTAATTGGAATAAAGGGCCCTCCAGCATCAGGGAGTCAGTGAGTGAGAGAGATATTTCAGGTGCAGTGGATGCAGCAGGTACCCCCTGGCAGCAGCTCCTCCTGCCATGCTCTTGAGAACACACTATGGAGCCCTCAGCCAACCGTCAAGCTCCACACTCAGAGGCTCCATAGCCCAATCTGCATTTGTTCCCCAGGTTTGCATAGTTACCCCAAACTAATTTGTCTCTTGACCAAATACTTCAGCAAAAAGCCATTGAATGTTTATCAAACCCTTAGGATATACAATTTTGACGAACCCCTTCTGGCTTATTTTGCTTTGTTTTAAATATTCAACTTGACAGCAAACTAGATTTTCAACAAAAATGTTTGTTACACCAAGATAATATACATGTCCAGAAGTCCTTTCACTATAGCCATCTGTATCCCCAGAGCATTGGATCTACCCTATACATAATTAAAGAAGCAGGCATTCACCTGCCAGTGACAATGAAAAAGCAGCAGAAGGTCACAGAGTGACCCACCTAGTGTAGTAGCTGTGGATACAGAACATAAGAAAGAATCACCTAGCAGCCTGCAAGTGCCATGGGGCAGGGGTTTTATCTGTAGAACAGATCCTGTACATACAGGCTGTCTTAGCCTTCTCAGGAAGTTATAACAAAATGCCATACATTGGGTGGCCTTAACAACAGACATTTATTTCCCACAGTTCTGGGAGTCTGAGATCAGAGCACCAGTATGGTCAGGCTCTGATGAGGGCTCTCTTCTTGGTTTGCAGATGGCTGCCTTCTCACTGTGTTCTTACACAGCAGAGAGTGAGACAGCAAGCAAATTCTCGTGACTCTTCTTTAAGGGCACTTTTCCCATGATGAGGGGCCTACCTTCATGACCTCATCCAAACCTAATTACTTCCCAAAGGCCCTGTCTCCAAATGCCATCACATTGGTGGTTAGGGCTATAACATGTAAATTTGGGGGCTATAGAATCCATTCCATAACAGAAGCCTTCAATAAAATTTTGTTGAATTTCTCAATAAAACCATAGGTGGATAAATGAACTGAGAAGAAGAAAGCAAGCAAAGTGTGACTGATGTAAATCTACCTGTTCTATGGAATTATAAGGAAAAACACATGCTTTTAGCCAAACCAGCCATCAGATAAACATTACAGGGAAAGTTCTATTAGTGGTGCTTTTTTCTCACGATTGCACAGGGCAGTCGATCCATCCTACAGCTGTGAAATGTGTGTAAGTGGATACCATGTGATGAGGGCAACAAGTTCTGGTACAAAGGAATGTAAAGGTCAATTTTCCACGTCTGTTAGAATGTGAACTTGCATTTAAAGACTCTTGGAGTCCCCCTCTTCTTGTGTCACCACCCCATTTACTCACACATACCTTGTTTTTATTTGAGTATTTTTTGGCTGTATGTCCATTATCCTGGGTTTTTTGTTTGTTTGTTTGTTCATGCTGTAGTTTATCTAAGTAAAACCTGGGAATTAGAACTTTATGAAGATGTTTAGGAGGGAAAAGAGAATCAGAATGGACTCAGAACCTTGTCCACCTTGTCTCATAGTGGTCCACAGAGTAGATATCACAATAAATTGGAAGAAGTGTCTGCAATGGGAGCTGTAGAATTCCAATACAGAGGCTCCAGGATGGCAACTGTGGGAAGGAGGGCTTAAAGCTCTCTATGACTCCCCATGTTTAGATTTGTGAAGTCTACTTTTTATAGACTTTACAAGTAATTTGAGATGAATGTTATATTAAATAATCTTCTCTTTTACCTGCTTGTGGCAATTATAAGAGGAGACATACAGAATGACTTTATACCATACAGATTGCCATGAGATCCTCCACCAAACTAAACAATCTAATCACAGGAGCAAAGGAATTTGTGCTTTTGTTCATTCATTCACATTCATTTCCCCGACATTGAATGAACACCTATGCTGTACACCATGAGAAATGCGAAGGTGAACAAAACAAGGTTCCTAAATTGATTTTCTACATCTTGGGATTTCACAATCCTATAGGAGGTTCCTCCAGGGGCTGATTAATTTATTTCACTTCCTCTAAAAGTGTTTATAAAGATTAGTAGAGAAAATGAGATGAGACAGATGTGGTTTTAAATCCCAGCTCTGCCACTTAGATGTGTGATATTTGGCACATTTCTTAACCTATCTAAGCTTCAGTTTATTCATCTACTAAATATGAATGAATCCTATCTATCTCATAGGATTGTTGAGGTTTACTTAAAAAAAAAAAAAAAAAAAAAGCAAGCATAAAGAGCCTGGGATAGTACCAGGTGCACAGTAAGAATTAAATCAATGTTTATTTGTTTCTTCTATCATGCCATGTTTTCCTGATTATTTTGCTATCAGCTTGTGCTGAGTCTTGTACATCACTGCACTCCTCACAACACCTACAGCATCCTTTCACACATACCACTTTTAGTGAATTGGACCTCAATCTCCCATATAAGTTTGGCTCTAATAGACATTTTATGGACTGCAGCCTTTGTTCTTGGCTTCTAACACATGCCAATACAAAAATTTCAAGTAAGCAAACTGAGGCTTTATAAAGTCTTTTACATTACTACTAATAAAAGCTAACATTTATTGACTTGAGGCAAACGATGTTCCAGGCACTATTCTAAAGTGTTTTACATGTGTTACCTCATTGAATTCTCATAAGAGCTCTATGAGGTAGGTGCTATATTGTGCCTGTTTTTACAGCTGAGTAAACTGAGGAACAGAGAGGTTAAGTAGCTTGCTAAAAGATCTGCTGCCAGCAAGAAAGGGAGAAAGGAGTTTTAAACCAGGCAGCCTGTCCCCTGAGGCCAGCCTCTTAACCACTGCACCACACTACCTCTTGCTGAGAGATTCTGAGGTAGTGATGATAAATGGTATTGGGTTGCAGGTACAATAAGAGACATCAGAGTCTACAGCCAACTCATTTGGTCACAAAATGCTAGGAATTCATCAAAAGTGTATTTGATAGGTAGCTCTAAAAAATTATAACTCCATTTACAGACTGCTTCTGTTACACATAAAACTGAAGCAACACAACTAGTTCTTCTGTAAGATTTGGGAGCCAGTGTTCCAGGTTTGTCCGAACCCCATAAACACAATTTATTCATTCAACACCACTGAGCACTATGCACGTGACCAGCAATGTTGTAATGATACAGAGACGAGAAAGACGAGTCCTGCCAATGAGGAATTCACAATCTAGGAGGGAAGAGGAGAGAAATACATAAGAAAGTATAACAATAACAACATAAATACCCAGTGTGAAGTACTGTGGGCATGTAAGGGTAGAATAAATATCCTCCAAGATGCTTTACTTAATAAGGAAAAGGGAGAACTTCCTTTTAGAGTTCTAGAGGCATCCTTCAAGTGGGCTCTCATGAGCACATTTTTCATTCATTTCATAACAATTGAGAGTTGAGCCCTGCTGAGCCAGCACCTCCCAAGATAGAAGTCTCCTCTTCTCAGCTGACTTCAAGCAAACCTGAATATTCTGCACGTCTTCAAACCCTCCCTCTCTGCCATCCAACTCCTAGACCTCTCAATGTCTAGCTTTCTAGAATAAACAACATATAAGGTCAAATCAGACCGTTCTTTCCAGAGACAGAGTCTCCATTATGTTATAGACCATTTCAATAGAATCCTGTCTAAGCACTAGAAGAGGAACACTATGAACCCAAGTCTCACATGCTTGGTTTTATGACAATTTAAGTTTGCCGGGTTTGGGTTAACATAGTTAATGTTATTACCAATCTCAGAGCTGATTTTGTATAAAGGATGGAGAAGAAAACAACTAATACATAAAAGACTTTTATTTTTTTAAAGCTCCGCTGTAAAATAGAGGAAAACATACGGGGAAAATGTCTTTTCATTTCATTTTAAGAGCAGAAGGAACAAAACTTCTTTGGCTTTGAAGAAGAAAGGAATAATAATAAAAAGCCAACTATTTGAAGGCCAGTTTTACAAGAGTCCATGTATCCACTTTGGAAAACTGTTTGGCATTATCTACCAAAGATGATCATTTGCTGTGACCCAGTGTCTCAGCAAATTCATTCCTAGATATATACTCCAAAAAAAATACATGCATATGTTCACCAAAAGACATATTTTAGAATATTCATCAAAGCTTTATTTATAATTGTTCCAAACTGGAATCTACCCAAATGCCCACCAAGACTTGAATAAATATATTGTGGAATATTCACACAGTGGAATTCTATACATCAATGAGAATAAATGTTCTACAATTATAGTACATAAAACAATATAAATGAATTTCACAAACATAATTTCAAGTGAAAGAAGCTAGACATATGAACAATAATTCCATTTATGTAAAGTTCAAAAATAAGCAAAAAATGTGCTGTAAGAAATCAAAACAATGGTTACCTTGGGCAACAAGGTGAGTAGGTAATGATTGATGGGGTGTTAGGGAGGACTTCAGGGGTACTCAAAACTGTATTTTTTTAATGAGTGCTAGTTCCATGAGCCTATTGAATTTATTAAAATTCATCAAACTGTACATTTATATGTACTTTTTATACATGTTTTTGCTTCAATAATTCCTTTACTTTGTAAGATTTAGAACCCTAAGTCACAGTCTTTTTTTTTCTGTACTCTTTAAAGAATATGTACTTAAAAAAATCCTTAAAAAGAGAAATATGTACACATTTTACAGTTAATTTTACTACTTGGAAGAATCTCAATTTAACTTTTCTCTGAATATTTTCAGAAGCTAAATAAGTCCAGTTTTGAGTCCAGTAGACTACTTATTCAAATTTTCTGAGCTAAACATAGTGTTTGGTGTTATTATGATTATTACCTTCCAATTGGGCGTTAGGTATGTTTATTATGTTACAGATCATGGTTTAGAATGACATTTACCAAGACACAAGAGAGTGATGACAGTGAGAAGTCATTAATTTTGTGAAATCTGCAGTTAGGCTCAATTTTTAGCTTCTTGTTCTTGTATGACTTTCATCTATAATTTTCCAGGAAATTATTTTGTGTCAACTTCAGATAACTGCAACTTTGGCTTGTTCACCAATTTAGAGGATGTTCCATTATTTTTTGTGCTATGAGAAGTTAGATCTAAATTACAGGCTTTATATCTGACATCCAAAAATGAGTGTGTCAATGCTTCAAATACAAGAATATTTTTCCTTTCAGTAATAATTTTCTGGTGTTTCAAGCACAGCTATTGTATTCACTTTGTTTCCATTAACACCTGAATTGTAAACTTTATACAAACTGATTCTAGGTTGGTTCTATGCACATAAATTAACATAGTTTATAAGCAACACTTACTGAGCTTACTCTAAGCAAATATGTAGTCCAAAACTTTTGTAAGTTCTCTTGGATCAATAGCTTTAAATCTATTACTGTTATAAATTCTCATATAGTTTAAAACACATAACAGCACATTCAAATGTCTTTTAGAAATATCATAAAAGAAGACCTGAATTTAAAAAAAACTCCAACAATGAAAATTGTAATAAATCAACTTAATCTAATCTCCTACTGCATAGTCAGCAAGCTAAAAAAGTATGTAATTTCCTTACATCTTCAATTTTATTCATGCACAAATTCTCTTCTCTTAATTTATCTTACAGCTTTCCCAGACCACACAATATTCTTGGGATGCTGAGAAACCTGGAGAGCTAAATTCACAATGGACCACTCTCAGTATATATACCTATTCTCACTGTGCATACCTCTAATTAATAGCATTTATTTAGTACTTCCTATGTGTCTAGCATTACTACCCTTTGAAAGGGGTGGTTATTAAGGCTTATAATGTCCTGATACTTTCTTTCACTAATCACATTTGATAGTTGAGGAAGCTCAAGCACCAAGATTTAAAGTAACTTACCTACCATCTCAACACTTGCAGGTCACAAAGGTATGCATAATAATTCCACCCCATGCACTGTGACTCCACAACTATTACACTACGCTGCCTCCAACTAATAGGAACTCAGGTACAATGACAAATGTAGCCCACACAGTACTATCTATGAATCCGGCCCTTGCTGTGCTGTTCACTAATACTCCACTTCTGCCTTCTAATGAAAATTCTAGCCCTGCCCTTATTCTGTGGAACAGCCCATACCACTGGTACTAAAACGGAGCACTCTTACTTCCTTTCATGCTATGAAAGAGCAAGAGCTCTAGACCTTTTGTCATCATCACAGGGGGACCTCTGGTCAGAATTTAGAGAATTCTGAATTTTGATGCATTTTTTTGTACGATATTTTATTGCTGGCAAACTGGTTAATAACTTGGGCTTGTAGCACCATCCTAGAAATTAGCTAGATAATTAAAGAATTGATGGAACACAGAGTCCTGAGATAGCACAAAAAACAAATCTCAAGATTTCTGGGAGTTTGAAGTTCACAAAAAAGTCAAAATTTATCAAAATGTAAATTAAGATGTTTTCTGAGTCACATGCAAATACAAAATACTATTTCAAAAATGTTCAAATCATTAGAAAAACTAGACACTATGTATTCTCTAAAATTTATTTACAATTAATAAGTTAAAAAGCAAAGTACAAGCAGATTATAAATCTCAACCATAAGTACATCAAACTGTCCAGGGAAACACTTTGAGTCCATTACAAACAATTGTTTTCTAAAGCACTTAAGACATAATAGTCTATCAAAAAATATTTTAAACACACCAATAAAGTAAATATTAGGCATATGCGTCCATTAAAAACCATTAGAGTCCTGTCGCAATCCTTAAAACAATGAAAAACTTTTGAGTTCAAAATTGCTCAGATATTTTGTATTCAAATATTTTTAAAATTTACTGAAGAGTTTTCTAAAAAATAGTACTATCATTTGCACACAGCAGATCAATAGGTGTCAGTCACCAGCTTAAGTTACACTTGTCAATATTCAAACTTGAATAAAATAAATACACATCACAACAACGACACTTTGCACTATCAACAATGAAGCTTGCCCTCAACAATTACGACATTACTGGTTTTAGTAACATAAAAATACATTGCTGGTTGACAGGAAGGATAAAAATGACATCAGGAATCTCAAAAAGTTATGTGAGGTGCCAGTCACCACATTTAGGCACTCGGGAATTAAAAATCAAATAAAAGCATAGCAAGGTGATGAATTTCCTCCTGGCTTCCCCCTCTACTTGTGCCATATAAGATAAAAGAGAAGGCAAGAGAATGAACGAAGATCATGAGATTTCTTTCAAAAACTATACACAAGCTAAGCTACAGACTTCACTTTAGAGGACAGTAAGTGGATGCCTCATCATAAAGGCCACTATGCCAAGTTTCTTTTCACATTCTGCGACAAAGTACCCATGAAATACTTTCACTTTCCTATTAGTATACCAGTCAACTACATTAGATGTTGCTTCACATTTTAAAAGTTGTAACATAGGTTTTAACCAAAGGAAAGGGCAAAAATAAAGATTTTTTACATCTTATTTCACAGACTAGAAATGGCATAATTTTTTAATAGCCCAAATGAATACCATTATTGAATTCAAGATGGATAATCAGATCCAAAATGGAATCAGATAGCCCAAGTAATCCAAAGAAGCATTTATGTGAGTTCAAGTATGCTAAAGTAACAAGGCATAGGAGAGAAAAATGTCAAGAATCTCCGTTAAAATAAATGAATGGTGTCATTGGTTATGTTTCACTTGTGTGCTGAGCAGTTATCCTCCCAGTTAAGCCAAATTTCAAAATCCTCTGGAAAACTATCTAGATAAGCTATATGTCGAAACTGCATTCTAATATGGCCATTGGGTTTATTTTTAATTATTATAAAACTATATACAATAGTGAAGTTGTACAAATACATTTTTCCCAGGTGCTAGTTAGCTATAAAAGTTAACAATGTATTTTCAGGAAGAAAACCCTATGCATCTGAAATACAATTGGCAATGGAAGCTAATAACCAAAAGAATAGTCTAAGCTTCCTATCACAAATATAATTTAACACTCTCCATCTTCTAAGGAATTATTCATTTTTATTTACTCATGTGACAGTGTTTGTACAATGCATTATCATTGAGTAGTGAATAAAAGACTGAGGCTTACTAGAAAACTGGCATCAAGTTATATATGTGTGTGCGTATATATATATATATATATAATTTTTTAAGAAAACAAGAACACTGAAATTAAAGTCACAACACTCCTATATGGACTACTAAACTTGAAATACTCATTTCAGAAAGCTATGCCATTTGAATTCTAGGAACACAAGAGTCAAAATTGCAACTCTCATTATTTTCCTAAGAAGCTGCCAAGCAGAGATAAGTTTTAGTATTAAACATTTCACATGTCAAGTTCCAGCCCAGTATGGATCGTTTCATGGCAGAATACTTAAATTTGAAATAATAGTGGTACAAAAACACTCCTTGACCCTTTAGGTATTGCAGTAAAAGCTGGCTGTGGCACTGCTGGCTAAAAAACTATTAAGTTTTCCTGCCACAAATGACCAAAGGCACTTGGATAATCAAGAATTTCACACTGGGCCATATGGTATAAACACTATAAAAGCATAAAGAAGGGTCAGTATTCTGTGTGGCTCGCCTGTTTGATTCCTGCGGTCTTCAGCTGTCAAAGACCTAGAACTGCAAACATATGAGTGGCAAGAAGGTTAAAAAAAAGTTGGGACAAAAAAGTCAACTAAAAGTCAACTAATTTTCATTATGTTTGTAAGACTGATGAGTATTAATCTAGACATTTCTTGTTATCCAACAACAAAAACAAAAAGGAAATAGATTTCGCCCAAAGTAACCTCAACCAGTTATTTGATACCAAGAAATGCCTCCACCCCTCTTGATCATTAATAGCTCTAAGAATTCTAATGGGTATTCTGTTTATCATTTTAGTCATAATGTTTACACACATGCATCTCTCCTATGCAACTCGTATTTTAAAATACATTATCCTTGTAAAATACAAGTATTGTAAAATCCTTGTATTTTACAAGGATAATGTATTTTAAAATACTTTAATGCATAATATTCCTGGATTTGTATGTTAGACCAGGACAGGGGGCCAAATCATCTCTAGTCGGATTCCAGTGACTCCTGTAACCAAAACCAGTTCTTCACAATTTATTCATTTTTTTAATCACACGCCATATGGTTTCAATGCATTTTTTTATTCAATTCAAAAGAATTTAACAAGTTAACTTTTCCTAAACAAAAGTTTTCATGTGTATTCTACCATTTTTAGGAGCTCAGTAAATATAAACATTAAGTTTCAATATAAAACCTTTAAAAACACCTTGAAAATGTTTAAACAGTCGTATTTTGCATGTCTTTGTTTGTAATCACTGAGCCCATACAAATCCTCGCACTACTAACAGTCACAAGCTTGAACCTCTTAAAAAATATCCTCGATCAAAGCTTTGGAATCCAGTAAAAATTAGGAAACGAGTGGGCTTCAGAATACCCTGAGCACAAACTAGTGCAACACCACATGTTCGAACTTCTGTCCGGAAAGAGGGGTGGCAGTGAAACAGAAAAAGGGGGAGATAAAGAGCAAAGTAAATTCTGGCTTTATTACACAAGCACGAAACCAAATTCCTTTGGAAAAATAATGTCTTCGGAGGACTTCCAGACCAGTGAGGTAGAGTCCAACAGGGAGAAAACGGATCTGCCCCTAAGGTCCTGGAGACGTCTCAATCTGGGGTCAGGAAGAAAGGGACCTCCCCTGCGGATCCAGCTGTCCCCTCCCTCCGCAGGCCGGGTGCGGGAGGCAGCAGAGGGCACACCTGCCCCGGCGTCCAAGACGACGGCGCCGCGACCCGGGACAGGGACAACCATCCGGTGACTTCTTCGCGCGTAAAGTGCACTGGGGGCCGGGGTCCTGGCCGGATCTGTAAACACTCGACTGACACTTGTTCATTCCTCCGGGCGGAAGCTCTGTCCCACGGTCGGGGCCGGCAGGAGGCGCCCTGGAGGCCGCGCCTCACGCCCGGGGCACCGGGAAGCGGCGGAGCCTCACCATGGGTTCCAGGTTCACTCGCAAGACCTGGCGTGCCCTACGCCGCGCCGCCGCCAGGCTGCGCTCGCCCCACACGTCGCTGCCGACGCGGATGGTGGGGAAGGTGGTCAGCGTCGGGGTGGCCGCCCTCCAGATCTCCTCCAGGGTGCGGCCCCCGAAGCAGGGCCCGGGGACCACGGGCTTGGCCGGGCAGCTCTCCTCGGGGGGCGGCGGCGGCGGGGGTGGTGACCGGGGCTTCCTCCTGCGGGCAGCTGCCGCCCGGGCTCCGCGGCGCCTCCTCCTGGCCGCGGCGCGCGGAGCCGGCCGGCGCGCCTGGCCGCGGGCTGTGGGGGGACCCGGGGGATCGGGCACCAGGGCCCGGCAGGAGGAGTAGCCGTAGACGTCCTTGCTGCGCAGGATGTGCGGGGAGAACTGGTGCTTGAGGCTGCAGAGGAAGCTCCAGAGCTCCGCGTCCGAGCTCATGAACTCCGTGCTGCGGGGCATGAAGAGCTTGAAGGCGTCGCCCAGCGCCTTGGTGCTGTCAGCCAGCGACAGTTGCGACCGCGAGTACACCACCTTTTCCTCCCGCGCCTCCAACCCGGCCCCGTCTTCTGCCCTGAAGTCGCCGCCCCGGGCAGCCGCGGCCGGGGCGACCGGGGGCCGGCGCCGCCGCCTCTTCATGCTGCGCCGCATCGAAGGCCGCTCGGGGCCGCTCGCGCTCGCCGGGTCCCACTACTGCCGCCGCCGTCCCAGTCCGCGTCGGCTCCGCGGCGGCGGCCGCTGCTGGCGTCTCTCGCTACTTTTCTCGCCTCCGCCGCCGCCCCTCCCCCTCCGAGGGCGGAGGACGCGGGCGAATATCCTGCCGCCCGGTACAAGATGGCGGCCGGCGCCCACCCCTGGGCTTTGTCATTGGACGGCGCCTCGCCCCCCTGGTTTCTCTTTCTTCTCCTCTCTTGCCTCTTTTCGCCGGCTGCCTTTCTTTAAATGTGCCCGCCTCAGGCCCCTCCCACCGCAGCCCCGACTCCACCCATTGGGTGCTCTCAGAAGAGGGGCGGGGACTGATGGGGGAGAGGCCAGTTCCTGGAAGATGGTGCTGGGGTGGGTGATGGCCTTTGAACGTAAGTCAACGGTTGGGTTGGATCTAGGAGGGCTGCCACGTCTAGAGTAAGAGGGTGGATGTTGGCTCCACCATGGGAAGAGTGACTCTTAGAGTGAGGGGGTGTGCAGTTGTGGATTGAGCTGGGAGCTCTACCAGTGTGAATAACAAAGGGAGATTCCCCCAAAGGATGTTCCTGGTATCACAGCTAGGGAATTTGGGTTTAAGTCTAGGGGAAATGGGCCTTTCACAATTCCCATCCACCCTCTCAAAGGCCTCTTCTGGCATCTTCATTCAAAACTCTTCCCTGTCTTGACCCCAGCCCATCTCAAGAAGCCAGTAGTAATCCAGAATCATTCAGGTAATGTCAGCATGGCTGGCAGCTGAGAGATTGGAGTTTCCCTCTGGAAACACTGGAGACATCTTCATATTTAAGAGAGATCCTGCTTATCCAGAAAGCAAAGCATCTCATACCCTATAAAACTAAATACTCTTTGCTCAAGTTGATCAAAGATCTATTACAATAAAGCCATTCTGTGTAAAGAAAATACTGTTTTAAATACGCAGTTCTTTATGAATGCCAATTCGTTTTTCATTTAGTTTTAAAATGTCAGCGCCATCCCTATCATTTAGAAAGGATGCATCATCGCAGACAATAGATAAAGTTTCGTTGAAAAACACAAATTGTTAAAAACACATTACTTTTTGTATCGGGAGGGGAGTACTGGACATTCTTTAGTCATCTTTTCTGTCCTCTATACCTAACTCAATTCCTGTCAGGTAGTGGGCACTCAATGTGTTTGCTGAATGAATCAATGAAATACCACTGGTTATCCCAAATAGAGTCAGAAATACTGAATTTGCTTAGAACAGGACAATTAGATATTTTATATTGCAATTTTCACAGAACTCCTTTAAATTTCTTAAGGTTAAAAAAAAAAAATCTCTTGACACTTAGAACTTTGAGGTGGGCATGTGAATTTTACCCAGGAAACATCTTATTTTGCAGTAGTGAACAAATAAAGCATAGGAGTTTTGTGATTTACATATAGTTGCTAATGGTTTCCTCAAATATTTGAGCTGAAAGAGACCTAGTTCATTCTCCTTATTTAACAGATGAGGAAATCTGTACCCATAGAGGTTCAGTAATACAGCTTGCTGATAGCAGAACTGGGATTCTAAATCTTTCGATTTCTAATCTAGTGATCTTTGTATTTCACTGAAGGTTTTTCAAACTGTGTTGTCCAGACTCTAAGGAATTCAATAGAACATGCTTTATGCATGAGTAGAATGACCAAGGACAGAGCTGTATGCCTATTCCTACTTCCACCCCACCCAGAATTGAGCAGTTTTTCTCTGTCTTATAATAGATTTATGAATAATATTTTGTTTGTTCCGTTTCAATAAAACCTAAAATAAATAATTTGACAGCTCTACACCAGAGATTTCAAATTCTTAGAAGCTCTCATCACACAATGAGTTTATGGCAAAAATAAAATTCCACACAATGGGCTTATGGCAAAAATAAAACATCTAACCAGGAACCAGCTCTCTAGCAAAATCATGGCAACTTTCTGAAGAGAAAATCATTTTCCTAGAAAAGCACACTGATCTCAGAACAAGATTACAGAGCCAATTACCAGCTTCCTACATCCTTATAAAGGAATGATATAGCAACAACTCTTTACATCACAAATTTGCTCTTTCCGTAATTCTGAGAATACATAGTAAAGTGAAATCTGAATTATTTCCATTGGAATACCCCTGCAGATTAACATAGAAAATCTAGAGTGAGCCATGGAAAAGTTAGGGGGGCTTCATAATGAAAAGCAAGGATAAAACAAGGATTAAAGTAGACCTGGCTTTTCATATTGGAATCCCCTCCCTTCCTTGATAATCATCATTTTATAAACTCTTCAGGGTCTTTGCCACATAAATATATTCCAGGCATTTACATAAATGTATAGAACTTATTTCAATTAAGAAGATAAACCTTTTTTAAACACAGTTTTGTTTCCAAGAAATCATAAGATCTCAACTTGCCAAGTATTCAAGAGTTCATTTTATAATGCATGCTCATTTAATTTACTTAAAACCAAACAATATTTTTTATGAAATTCTTTTAGGAACTAATATCGTGATAAAGTGCTTATGTTATTATATACATTTAAATTTGACGTTATTCGCTCTATTCTCTTTCTTCTTTTATTTTTAATTTTTTCTTGACCTCCACCTTTTGATTAACTATTAGTCTTGCAAATGGTTCCTTATCCGTTCTCCATAAATGAGCAAAATTTATACATAGAAATAGTGTATCTCTTAGTTCCTGAGACTTCTAGTGTATCTCTTCTAGTTCTTGCAATACTATGAAGTTTATGGAAAGTTGGCAAATTAAATTTTTGCTCTTGAGTAATGATATTTTACAATCCTCAATTTATTCCTTTACCTCTCAAGGATAATAATGCCCCCTATGTCTGCTAAATAAGTGATGAATAATAATAAACAAAAAAAGCTGTATGTATTTATTTTCTGTATTCATAATTTATGTAGTTAAAAAATAAATCCAAGCGGAATAAAGTGATGGGAAAAATTAAATAAAATGTATATTTTAGCTACCCAGAAGCATTGCTTTAGAATCCAATTTCTATAAAATAATCTGCCTCTTGAAAAGTGGCCAAAAACTTTTTGAAAAGTCTTTATAAGTGGTTGCAAACATCAGCTCTGGAATCAAATAAACTTGGGGTCAATTATACCTTTACAAAAAAAATTCTTAGACACATTTTTCACCTTTCTGAGCCTCACCATTCTCATCTATAAAATGAGTTAACTTCTAACTTCAAAGTTTTGAGAATTGGATGAGAGAATATTCATAAAACACTTACTGTAGTGCCTGGAACACAGCATTCAATAAAAAACGATTCCTATTTGTCTTATTTATTTTTGAGGATTTTACTTGGTTTAATCAACATATTTTAAATCCTGCATTACAGAATGTCTACATATTTTTTTTTAAAGTAGTAGCACTGATGAGAGGAAAATAAAAACTTTACAGCTAGAAGAAACTTAGAGATCAGCTAATAAGTCCAACATTGTTAATTCATTTATTATTATTAGTAGTAGTAGTAGTAGTATACTTTAAGTTCTAGGGTACATGTGCATAATGTGCAGGTTTGTTACATATGTATACTTGTGCCATGTTGCTGTGCTGCACCCATCAACTCGTCAGCACCCATCAACTCGTCGGGAGGGATTGCATTGGGAGTTATACCTGATGTAAACAACATTGTTAATTCAGATGAGAATTCTGAGATGCCAAGAGATCTGCCCAAGGTCACAGAGCTGTAGAGTGGAAGATTCTGAACTAGAACCTAGATCTCTAACTCTAGTTCAGAATTGTTTCTATCTTTCTACATTTTGTTCTTAATCCAAGGAGGTAGCATTAATTGCTGGCTTAAATGACATTAAATATAGCATGATTCAGCAAGAAAAAACTCAGCCTTGTCATTAGACCTATTCTAAAAGTAATTTAGATTTTTATACAAAAGTATCTCAAACCCTGATATGCTCTAAAACTGCTTAATGTGAAAAACATAAAGACCATATAAACTGAGAGGATAAGACTTTCTTTTGCTTATAGGAATACGTGTACTTTCCCTATTTTTCCTGTTAATTGCAACTAAACACCTTGGATGTTATATATAAAGTATACATAAGAAGACTCTGAAAAATGGAGAAGAGAAGGCAGACAGGCTGGAGACCTCAGAGAACCCAAAGAAGGGCATGGCAGTGAGTTCCCTGGGTCTCCTTTCTTCTTCTTTTCTCTTTTTCTAGCACATCTGAGACTGGGTGCTAGACAAGCCAGCAACCCCAAAATGCCAACAGATGCAAACATAAAAAGCCCCAGCAAAATCTTCTTCTCTCTAGCTATAGGACCAGGAAAGGAGGGGCAGCCTAACAAAATGGAAAGCTTTTAGAAAATAATTTTCCTACTGCTGCAAAACACCATAAAAAAACTATGACTTCTACCCTTGCCCGGCTATAAAAAGGCACCCCCACCACATCTGCTAGGGTGTATGAGAGGAGGCTGGATAAGAAATCAGGACTTTAATCCTTGCTAGGCAGTAAACAGGCAATCCTTACCCACGGTGTCAGTGGAGACCATGTGGGGAATATAACAAGACAATCCTACCCACCTCCCCAGCCCTAGTGAGAAGCCAGAATTCCTACCCCATTCAGCAGTAATGAGGAGCTCCTTTCCCCATTTCAGGTGTGAGTGGAAACACGAGAAATCTGGACTCTGACCTGGCAGTACTGAGGCAGTGCCCACCCCACCCCCATTAGCACAGGGTCAGAAAACCAGCTGAAACAGATTTAAATAAGATCCAGAGTTGTATAATGTAATACCCAAAACATTCAGGTTTCAATAAGAAATTACTTACCAGAAAGCTCTTAAACTGAATGAAGAAAGATTATCAATAGATGCCAACACTGAGATTAGAAAGATATTAGAATTATATAACAAATATTTTAAGCAGCCATCAAAAATATTTCAATAAGCAATTATGAATACTCTTAAAACAAATGAAAAATATAAAGCTACTTCAAAGAAATAGAAAATCTCAGCAAAGAATCAAGAGATATAAAAAAGAACTAGATGAAAATTTTAGAACTGAAAAAAAAATACAACCACCAAAATAAAAAGTTCAGTGGATGGGCTCAACATTAGAATAGAGGACAGAGGAAATAATTGGTGAACTTGAAGATAGAATAATATATATTATCCAACCTGAACAGAGAACAAATAGGCTGATTCTTTTTAAAGCCCTTAGGGGCCTCTGGGACTATAATATCTAATATTTGTATCATTAGAGATCTGGAAAGAGAGGAGAAAAAATATGAGGCTGGAAAAAGTACTTAAAGAAAGAATGGCTGAAATGTTCCAAATTTGCAAAAGACATAAATCCACAGATTCAAAAACAAACCCAAATAAGATTAACCCAAAGAAATCCATATCAAGACACATCAAAGTCAGCTGGGTGTGGTGGCTCATGCCTGTAATCCCAGCACTTTGGGAGGCCAAGGTGGGTGGATCACGAGGTCAGGAGATCGAGACCATCCTGCCTAACATGGTGAAACCCCATCTCTACTAAAAATATAAAAAATTAGCCAGGCGTGGTGGTGGGCACCTGTAGTCCTAGCTACTCGGGAGGCTGAGGCAGGAGAATGGTGTGACCAGGGAGGTGGAGCTTGCAGTGAGCCAAGATGGTGCCACTGCACTCCAGGCTGGGTGACAGAGCAAGACTCTGTCTCAAAAAAAAAAAAAAAAAAGAAAGAAAGAAAAAGAAACATCAAAGTCAAACTTCTGAAAAATAAAGATTGGATTAAGTTATTAAGTTTGTACTTAATCCAAGGAGATTAAGATCCACGACAAAATACTGAAAACAGCTAGATAAAAACAACACTTTAATTACGAGAGAAAAGCAATTCAAATGACAGCAGATTTCTCATCAGAAACCATGGAGGCCAGAAGGAAGTGGCTCAACTTTTCACATGCTGAAAGAAAAGAACTATCAACTCAAATTCCTATACCGAGTGAAAATATCCTTTAACAATGAAAAGGAGATCAAGACATTCTCACATGAAGGAAAACAGAGTATTTGTTGCCAGTGGACCTACCCTAAAGAATGGCTAACAGAAGTTCTCTAAATAGAAAGGAAACAATAAAAGAAGGATTCTTGGAATATTAGAATGGAAGAAAGAACATGGTAAGCAAAAACGTGGGTAAACAGAAGAGACTTTCCTTCTCCTCTAGTTTTCAAAATTATGTTTGATGGTTGTTATGGACTGAATATTTGTGTCCTCCCAAAATTTATATCTTGAAGCCCTAATCCCCAGTGTGACTGTATTTGGAGGTAGGGCCCATGAGGAGGTGATAAAGGTTAAATAAAGGTCAAAAGAGCAGGACCCTAATCCAGAAGGGCTAGTGCTCTTATAAGAAGAGAAAGATGCCAGAGGTCTCTCCTTCTCCACTATATGAGGATACAGCAAGAAGGCAGCGATCTGCAAGTCAAGAAGAGAGCCTTCACAGGGAACCAAATTGGTTGGCACCTTGATCTTAGATTTCCTTGTGTCTGGAACTATGAGAAAATAAATTTCTATTGTTTAAGCCACACAGTCTGTGATATTTTATTATGGCATCTCAAGCAGACTAATCCAATAGTTGAAGTAAAAATTAGTAACACTGATGTGGCTCTGTATGTATGTAGAGAAAATATTTTAAACAAATACGTTGAGTCAGGATAAAGGGACATAAAGAAAGATAAGGTTTCTATATTTCATTAGAATTGGTAAAAACGACACCAGTGGTCTATGATAAGTTAGGTATATACAGTTAACCCTTGAACAACATGGGGATTAGAAGTACTGACTCCCTATGCAGTTGAAAATCCAAGTTTATCTTTTGATTCCCTAAAAATGTAACTACCAACAGCCTGTTGACTAGAAACCTTACCAATAACATAAAGAGTTGATTAACAATATTTTGCATAAATATTATGTACTGTACTGTTAATATAAAACAATACTGTACTGTTAAAATATAACAATAATATAATAATAATATAACAATACTATACTGTTAAAGCAAACTAAAGAAAAGAAAATATTATTAGGAAAATCATGTGGAAGAGAGTCATCATATTCATTAATCACTATTAATCACATCACTATTCATTAAGTGGAAGTGGGTCATCATGAAGATCTTCTTCCTCTTCATCTTCACATTGAGTAGGCTGAGGAGGAAGAAGAAGAAGAGGGACTGGTCTTGCTGTCTCAAGGTGGCAGAGGTGAAAAAAGGTGGAGAGGGTAGTAAGGAAAATAGGAAAGGCAGACACACTTGTAACTTTCATTTAAAAAATCCACATAGAAGTGGACTTGCACAGTTCCAATCTGTGTTGTTCAGGAGTCAACTGTATAGTGTAACACCTAGAGCAACCACTGAAAAAGCTATAGAAAGATATGTTCAAAAACATTACAGATAAGTCAAAATAGAATTCCAAAAACAGTTTAATGCACAGAAAGAAAAAAATATAGAAATGCAAAACAGAATAAACAGAAAACAAACCAAGAGGATTAGGCTATAACATAATATTTTGCATCAGTGCTTATTCATTAATGATTGATCAGAAATTGCCCAAATTGGAAATGGACCAAGAAATTGGCCAGACCTGAAATTACCTAGGCCTTATATTAACCAAAATCCTAAGGAACAAAGGGAACAAAGTGAACAAAGTTTTTTTTTCATGTTTAGTCCAAAACCTAGTTCCGTTTTCTTTTATTCATTGCCCTGTCTCCTAGAACTTCATAGAACCAATCTCCAAAAGTAAATTTTAGATTATGTCAAAACTGCAATGTAAGCAATTTCTTTATATGTTTAAATCATATTAAATTTAAAGTCAACTAGAAACCATTTTTTCCCTTATGAATTACTGCAAAATTAAGTGTGCCCTGAACTATACTATACTTGGAACAGAGTCTCCAAACTTTTTGGCACCAGGGACCAGTTTTGTGGAAGACATTTTTTCCACGGACACCTCAGATTATCAGACATTAGTTAGATTCTCATTAGGAGTATGCAACCCAGATCCCTTTGTGTGTGCCGTTCACAATAGGGATCATGCTTCTATGAGAATCTAATGCCACTGCTGATCTGACAGGAGGCAAAACTCAGAGAGTAATGCTTGCTCACCCGCTGCTCACCTCCTACTATGCAGACTAGTTCCTAACAAGTCATATGACTGGTACCAGTCCATGGCCCATGGGCTGGCGACCCTTGACTTAGATGACTTTACATTTATCCCTGTTAAATTTCATTTTGTTGATTTCAGTACAACATTCCTACGTGTTGTGGCACTCTTGGATGTAAATTCTATAATATCTGATTTTTATTAATCCTTTTAGTAAATTAGACAAGCATCCTTCCACCTTAAACCAAGTCACCAATGGCACTACCAGTTGGAACAAACTCAATGGCAAAGACCTGTGTCATTCTACTGGAGACTTGATCATACTGATACACATCCATCTGTAAGCAAATTTTGTGTATGGTTGGCCCATTAGCCTCAAGACTTTTGTTATTATCACCTAACTCACAATTTATTATCCAGGAAGGTATTATAAGAAACACTGTCACATTTTTGTTGAAATCCAAATATGCTATGTCTATAAGTTTTCCCCTAACCTACTAAACCTGATAAACCTATTAAAAATAAAATGAAGTCATCTCATAATTTTTTATAAGCTCTGAGACTGTTCGATCTCAATTGTGGACCACACTTATACTCTCCTCTTGCTTAATAATTTTGGAGCTCAACTCTAATTACATGTAAAAATAATTAGCCGGTTTGACACTATTAGTATCAGATTGGAAGAATATTAACATATTAAATCAGAAACATGGAAAAAATGTCTAAGTACTATAATTAAACAGGAATCAGCAAATTCATATTATTACTTTAAAAACAATATGATGCTTTTAGACACATAAGTAGGATGCATAAGTAGGCATATAAAATTCCAGAATCATAAACAGTTTTTTACTCAATACCACCCATATTAAACCCCTAAAACACAATCATGTCCCTTTAGTGCTCAGAAATCCTGAGTGGATCTACACTGTCTACCAAATGGAGAACAAACTCTGTAACCTGCTATTCAAAAGCCTTCAAATTATGACACTATCCAACCTTTAGGACCCATTTATGCCTAGACCAGAGCAAAACTTCCCATCAAACTTTATCACAACATGTTCCTAGAATGCCTATTCATTCGATCATTCAAATAATTTATTGAGAATCTGCTATAGCTGGAATTCTGGGAATAAAATGTGAGCAAATTGTATCAGGAATTTGTTTCATGATGCATATAGACTAGTATATTAGTTACCTATCACTGTTGTAACAAATTACCACAAACTTGGTGGCTTAAAACAACACAAATGTATCATTTTGCCATCATTCTGGAGGTCAGAAGTTCAATATTTTTTTGAGACAAGGTCTTACTTTGTCTCCCAGGTTGGAGGGCAGTGGCACCATCTTGGATCACTACATCCCTGTCTCCCCAGGCTTAGGTGATCCTCCCACCTAAGCCTCCTGAGTGGCTGGGACTACAGGCATGCACCACACTCAGCTAATTTTTAAAATTTTTGTAGAGATGAGGGCTCATTATATAGCCCAGCTTGATCTCAAATTCCTGGGCTCAAGCCATTCTCCCACCTTGGCCTCCCAAGGGGTTGGGATTACAGGCATGAGCCACTATGCCCAGTCTTAATATAGATCTTACTGGGCTAAAACGAAGATGTCAGCAGGGCTCTGTTCTTTTCTGGAGATTGAAGAGGTGAATCCGTTTATTCACCTGTTCCAGTTTCTAGAGGCCACCCACATTCCATGGCTCATGGCTCCCTTCCTCCATCTTGAAAGCTAGCAATGTTAAATCTCTCTGACCATCCTTTAGTAGTCACATCTCCCTCTGACTCTCCTCTTCTGCCTCCTTCTTGCATTTTTAGAGACCCTTGCGATTGGATTGGGCCTATCGGATAATCTACAATAATCTATTATAAGGTCAGCTCATTAGCAACCTCAATTCCATCTGAAACCTTAATTCCTGTTTTTCATGTAACTTAATATATTCACATGTTTCAGGAATTAAGATACGAACATCTCTGGGGCACCATTTTTCTGCCTACAGAACTACAGGTTTAACTAGGAATCATACAGGTGTAACATATGTGAATACTCATATTCTATGCCAGACCCTGTGCTCCGTACTTCACATGGATTACTTCATGTAATCTCACAGTAGTCCCATGAGGTAAGTACTATTCTATATACTCCACATACAGCTGGGCACAAAGGGACTGTTCTTTCCCCTTTCCAAATTTTACCCATCCTTTGAGGTTCCTCAACAAAGCCACTGATCCCTACATGTTCTGGTTATTTTTTTTTATCTTGTAACCCCCCCCCCCCCCCCCCCCCCCCCCCCCCCCCCCCCCCCCCCCCCCCCCCCCCCCCCCCCCCTAAAAAAAACAAACTAATAAAATATTAAAAAACTTCCTTCTACAAAGGCTGTGGCATTTTCATTTTCATCTCTCTTACAGTACACTTCCACACCCACCCACACCCCCACCTTACCCTCACCCCCAGAAGAACCACTGTTACTGGGAGGGATGGGTTGTATCTCTCAATTCTATTAGAGCAGAAGAATAATTGTGAATCATCTAGATTATAAACTCCCTCACAGTAATGCTGTGTTTTATTCATCTTTTTATTTGTCATTGTGTGTAGCAATAATACCTTAGTGTTTTCTCTGAAGACAGTACATTAAAATTTTAAAAATACTTTATCTGATGTGATCCTCAAAGAGCCAGATGAGGGAAGTAAGAAAAAATGTTCTCATTTTATGGATGAGCTTCAGGTGAAGCTCAGTAAAGTTCACTGTCATGCTCCAGTTAAAGTGATAAAGCTGAATCATGAATTCACAGTTTTCTAATTCAAAGACCAGCACTCTCTCCATTTATAAAAGGAGGTTGACTGGGTGGTTCCAAGATGGCTGAATAGGAACAGCTCTGGTCTGCAGCTCCCAGTGTGCTCAACACAGAAGACGGGTGATTTCTGCATTTTCAACTGAGGTACCTGGTTCATTTCTCTGAGACTGGTTGGACAGTGGGTGCAGCCCACAGAGGGTGAGCCAAAGCAGGGTGGGGCATTGCCTCACCCAGGAAGCACAAGGGGTCAGGAGATTTCCCTTTCCTAGCCAAGGGAAGCTGTGACAGACTGTACCTGGAAAAATGGGACACTTCCGCCCAAATATTGGGCTTTTCCCAAGGTCTTAGCAACCAGCAGACAAGGAGATTCTCTCCCATGCCTGGCTCAGTGGGTCCCACACCCATGGAGCCTTGCTCACTGCTAGTGCAGCAGTCTGAGATCCAACTGTGAGGTGGCAGCCTGGCTGGGGGAGGGGCGTCCACCATTGCTGAGGCTTGACTAGGTAAACAAAGTGACCGGGAAGCTTGAATTGGGTGGAGCCCCCCACAGCTCAGCAAGATCTGCTGCCTCTAGAGACTCTACCTCTGTGGTCAGGGTATAGCTGAATAAAAGGCAGCAGACAACTTCTGCTGACTTAAATGTCCCTGTCTGACAGCTCTGAAGAGAGCAGTGGTTCTCCCAGCATGGCGTTTGAGCTCTCAGAATGGACAGACTCCCTCCTCAAGTGGGTCCCTAACCCCTGTGAAGCCTAACTGGGAGACACCTCCCAGTAGGGGTCGACTGACACCTCATACAGATAGGTGCCTCTCTGGGACGAAGCTTCCAGAGGAAGGATCAAGCAGCAATATTTGCTGTTCTGCAATATTTACTGTTCTGCAGCCTCCACTGGTGATATCCAGGCAAACAGGGTCTGGAGTGGACCTCCAGCAAAAACTCCAACAGACCTGTAGCTGAGGGACTTGACTGTTAGAAGGAAAACTAAAAAACAGAAAGGAATAGCATCAATATCAACAAAAGGGACATCTACACCAAAACCCTATCCGTAGGTCACCAACATCAAAGACCAAAGGTAGATAAAGCCACAAAGATGGGGAGAAATCAGAGCAGAAAAGCTGAAAATTCTAAAAACCAGAGCACCTCTTCTCCTCCAAAGGATCACAGGTCCTCGCCAGCAACGGAACACAGCTGGATAGAGAATGACTTTGATGAGTTGACAGAAGTAGGCTTCAGAAGGTTTGTAATAACAAACTTCTCTGAACTAAAGGAGTGTGGTCTAACCCATCACAAGGAAGCAAAAAACCTTGAAAAAAGGTTAGACGAATGGCTAACTAGAATAAACAGTGTAGAAAAGACCATAAATGACCTGATGGAGCTGAAAACCATGGCATGAGAACTTCATGACGCATGCACAAGCTTCAATAGACGATTCGATCAAGTGGAAGAAGGGACATCAGTGATTGAAGATCAAATTAATGAAATAAAGTGAGAAGACAAGGTTAGAGAAAAAAGTAAAAAGAAACGAACAAAGCCTCCAAGAAATAAGGGACTATGTGAAAACACCAAATCTACGTTTGATTGGTGTACCTGAAAGTGATGGGGAGAATGGAACCAAGTTGCAAAACACTCTTCAGGATATTATCCAGGAGAACTTCCCCAACCTAGCAAGGCAGGCCAACATTCAAATTCAGGAAATACAGAGAACACCACAAAGACACTCCTTGAGAAGAGCAACCCCAGGACACATAATTGTCAGATTCACCAACGTTGATATGAAGGAAAAAATGTTAAGGGCAACCAGAGAGAAAGGTCAGGTTACCCACAAAGAGAAGCCCATCAGACTAACAGTAGATCTCTCAGCAGAAACCACATAAGCCAGAAGAGCGTGGGGGCCAATATTCAACATTCTTAAAGAAGAGAATTTTCAACCCAGAATTTCATATCCGGCCAAACTAAGCTTCATACGTGAAGGAGAAATAAAATCCTTTACAGACAAGCAAATGCTGAGAGATTTTGTCACCACCAGGCTGGCCTTACAAGAGCTCCTGAAGGAAGCACTAAACATGGAAAAGAACAACCAGTACCAGCCACTGCAAAAGCATGCCAAATTGTAAAAACCATCAATGCTATGAAGAAACTGCATCAATTAACAGGCAAAATAACAAGCTAACATCATAATGACAGGATCAAATTCACACATAACAATATTAACCTTAAATGTAAATGGACTAAATGCCCTAATTAAAAGACACAGACTGGCAAATTGGATAAAGAGTCAAGACCCATCAGTGTACTGTATTCAGGAGACCCATCTCACGTGCAGAGACACACATAGGCTCAAAATAAAGGGATGGAGAAAGATCTACCAAGCAAATGGAAAGCAAACAAAACCAGGGGTTGCAATCCAAGTCTCTGATAAAACAGACTTTAAACCAACAAAGATAAAAAGAGACCAAGAAGGCCACTACCTAGTGGTAAAAGGATTAATTCAACAAGAAGAGCTAACTATCCTAAATATATATGCACCCAAAACAGGAGCACCCAGATTCATAAAGCAAGTCCTCAGAGACCTACAAAGACACTCCGACTCTCACACAATAATAATGGGATACTTTAACACCCTGTGTCAATATTAGACAGATCAATGAGACAGAAAGTTAACAAGCATATCCAGAAATTGAACTCAGCTCTGCACCAAGCTGACCTAGTAGACCCTTACAGAATTCTCCACCCCAAATCAATAGAATATACATTCTTCTCAGCACCACATCACACTTATTCTAAAATTGACCACATAATTGGAAGTAAAGTACCCTCAGCAAATGTAAAAGAACAGAAATCACAACAAACTGTCTCTCAGACCACACTGCAATCAAATTAGAACTTGGGATTAAGAAACTTACTCAAAACTGCTCAACCACATGGAAACTGAACAACCTGCTCCTGAATGACTACTGGGTAAATAACGAAAAGAAGACAGAAATAAAGATGTTCTTTGAAACCAATGAGAACAAAGACACAACATACCAGAATCTCTGGGACACATTTAAAGCAGTGTGTAGAGGGAAATTTACAGCACTAAATGCCCACAAGAGAAAGCAGGAAAAATCTAAAATCAACACCCTAACATCACAATTAAAATAACTAGAGAAGCAAGAGCCAACAAATCCAAAAGCTAGCAGAAGGCAAGAAGTAACTAAGATCAGAGCAGAACTGAAGGAGACAGAGACACAAAAAACCCTTCAAAAAATCAATGAATCCAGGAGCTGGTTTTTTGAAATGATCAACAAAATTGATAGACCTCTAGCAAGTCTAATAAAGAAGAAAAGAGAGAAGAATCAAATAGACGCGATAAAAAAAGATGAAGGAGACATCACCACCAATCCCACAGAAATATAAACTACCATAAGAGAATACTATAAAGACCTCTATGCAAATAAACTGGAAAATCTAGAAAAAATGGATAAATTCCTGGACACATACACCCTCCCAAGACTAAACCATAAAGAAGTTGAATCTCTGAAGAGACCAATAACAGGCTCTGAAATTGAGGCAATAATTAATAACCTACCCAACAAAAAAAGTCCAGGAACAGATGTATTCACAGCTGGATTCTACCAGAGGTACAAAAAGGAGCTGGTACCATTCCTTCTGAAACTATTCCAATCAATAGAAAAAAGGGGAATCTCCCTAACTGATTTTATGAGGCCAGCATCATCCTGATACTGGAGTCTGGCAGAGGCACAATAAAAAAAGAGAATTTTAGGCAAATATCCCTGATGAACATCAGTGCAAATATCCTCAATAAAATACTAGAAAACCAAATCTAGCAGCACATCCAAAAGCTTTTCTACCATGATCAAGTCAGCTTCATCCCTGGGATACAAGGCTGGTTCAACATACACAAATCAATAAATGTAATCCATCACATAAACAGAACCAATGACAAAAACCACGTGATTATCTCAATAGATGCAGAAAAGGCATTCAACAAAATTCAACACCCCTTCATGCTAAAAACTCTCAATAAACTACATATTGATAGAATGTATCTCAAAATAATAAGAGCTATTCATGACAAACCCACAGCCAATATCATACTGAATGACCAAAAACTGGAAGCATTCCCTTTGAAAACTAGCACAAGACAGGGATGCCCTCTCTCACCACTCCTATCCAACATAGTGTTGGAAGTTCTGGCCAGGGCAATCAGGCAAGAGAAAGAAATAAAGGGTGTTCGAGTAGGAAAAGAGGAAGTCAAATTGTCCCTGTTTGCAGATGACATGATGGTATATTTAGAAAACCCTGTCATCTCAACCCAAAATCTCCTTAAGCTGATAAGCAACTTCAGCAAAGCCTCAGGATACAAAATCAATGTGCAAAAATCACAAGCATTCCTATACACCAATAGGAGACAAACTGAGAGCCAAATCATGAGTAAACTCCCAGTCACAATTGCTACAAAGAGAATAAAATACCTAGGAATCCAACTTACAAGAGATGTGAAGGACCTCTTCAAGGAGAACTACAAACCACTGCACAACAAAATAAAAAAGGACATAAACAAATGGAAGACCATTCCATGCTCATGGATAGGAAGAATCAATATCATGAAAATGGCCATACTGCCCAAGGTAGTTTACAGATTCAATGCTATCCCCATCAGGCTACCATTGACTTTCTTCACAAAACTGGAAAAAACTACTTTAAAGTTCATATGGAACCAAAAAACAGCCCACATTGCCAAGACAGTCCTAAGCAAAAAGAACAAAGGTGGAGGCATCATGCTACCTGACTTCAAAGTATACTTGTAGGCTACAATAACCAAAACAACGTGGTACTGGTACCAAAACAGAGATATAGACCAATGGAACAGAACAGAGGCCTCAGAAACAACACCACACATCTACAACCATCTGATCTTTGACAAACCTGACAAAAACAAGAAATGGGGAAAGGATTCCCTATTTAATAAATGGTGCTAGGAAAATTGGCTAGCCATTTGTAGAAAGCTGAAACTGGATCCCTTCCTTACACCTTATAGAAAAATTAATTCAAGATGGATTAAAGACTTAAATGTTAGACCTAAAACCATAATTACCCTAGAAGAAAACCTAGGCAATACTATTCAGGACATAGGCATGGGCAAGGACTTCATGACTAAAACACCAAAAGCAACGGCAACAAAAGCCAAAATAGACAAATGGGATCTAATTAAACTAAAGAGTTTCTGCACGGCAAAAGAAACTACCATCAGAGTGAACAGGCAACCTACAGAGTGGGAGAAAATTTTTGCAACCTACCCATCTGACAAAGGGCTAATATCTAGAATCTACAAAGAACTTAAACAAATTTACAAGAAAAAAACAAACAATCCCATCAAAAAGCGGGCACAGGATATGAACAGACACTTCTCAAAGAAGACATTTATGCAGGCAGGCAACAGAAACAAGAAAAAATGCTCATCATCACTGGCCATCAGAGAAATGTAAATCAAAACCATAATGAGATACCATCTCCCACCAGTTAGAATGGCAGTCATTAAAGTCAGGAAAACAGGTGCTGGAGAGGATGTGGAGAAATAGGAATGCTTTTACACTGTTGGTGGGAGTGTAAACCTGTTCAACCATTGTGGAAGACAGTGTGGTGATTCCTCAACGATCTAGAACTAGAAGTACCATTTGACCCAGTGATCCCATTACTGGGTATATACCCAAAGATTATAAATCATGCTACTGTAAAGACACATGCATGCGTATGTTTATTGCGGCATTATTCACAATAGCAAACACTTGGAACCAACCCAAATGTCCATCAATGATAGACTGGATTAAGACAATGTGGCACGTATACACCATGGAATACTATGCAGCCATTAAAAATGATGAGTTCATGTCCTTTGCAGGGACATGGATGAAGTTGGAAACCATCATTCTCAGCAAACTATCACAAAGAAAACCAAACACCGCATGTTCTCACTCAGAGGTGGGAATTGAACAAGGAGAACACCTGGACACAGGGCGGGGTACATCACACACCGGGGCCTGTTGGTGGGGTGGGGGCTTGAGGGGAGGGATAGCATCAGGAGAAATACCTAATGTAAATGACAAGTTGATGGCTGCAGCAAACCAACATGGCACATATATACCTATGTAACAAACCTGCACGTTGTACACATGTATCCTAGAACTTAAAGTAAAATAATAATAGTAATAAAAGGACCAGTACTCTTTTCACCCCGGTTTCTCCTTGCTCATAGTAAAAGCACTCAACAATTGTTTCAAAACAAATATTTTAATGTTGAACATTATAGAATCTTCTTTGGCTATCTATAAAACATCACCCTTTCCATGTTTATCTTTTCCTAATTTAAGTCCTGATTGACATGAACAAACTAGATCATCTATTAAGATATCATCAAGCTCTTAAATTCTTTGAACAAAAGAGGTATAAAATAAATATTTTTAAAAGATGAAAAGACATAGAAAGTAAAGCTTAGTGGTTCTCAACCAGCTGGGAAACCAAGCCTATGGAGCTGATGTAGTGGCCCAGGGTCTGTGACCAGGGGTCCCTCATAGATGTGTCCAGTGGGGGATGTGCCAGCCCAAGTGAACACAAAACACCTCCCAGCTGGGGCAAGGGCTCCCACAGCACTGGTCCTTCAGGCAGCAGCTACCACATCCCGGCCTGGGCACACAATTTGTAAGGAATTCTCAGGGAATCACATTTGGTATGATTGGGGAAAAGAAAGAAAGAGGGAAGTTAGTTTACATCCCAGTTCATGTTCCTCCATAAGAGCTATCAAACAATTTTAGGTATAAGCTCAAGTTTATGCTGGGTCAGGCATTGAGTATATGCCTGTTAGTTGATGGTGAATTTCTTCTATCAAAAAAGAAAAAGCGTTTACTCCTCTCAAACCCTACCCCACACAAGAACTTGCTCCTTCTTAGCCAAACTTACTTCCTCTTTTAGAGGAGCTTTTTACTGGCCATAGACAAAGAGATAGGGCCACAGTAGACCTTGCTAAGAGACTTACTTTACTGCCTCACCATTACAATCAACATTTTCTCCAACTCAAATCAACATCTGAGGGATATGACACACTACCTGTTCTTTCCTGCTTTGGACTTGAGAATGAGAGATCACGATGCTTAGACTGTGTGTAGCCTCTTGCAACTGATGCAAAATCCTGGGGATAAAATCTAAGCAGAGGATGGTGGAGAGGGTCAGAAAGACTCCAGGTCCTCAGCAACATTGTTAAACCATCAAATCAACCCTAGGATTGTCCAGCTCAGACATCTAGTTAACGAATCAGTAAATGTCCTTAAATGTCCTGATGTCAGCTGTTACTTGCAGCTGTACTCATACTGATACAGACCCCCAGGAAGTTGTGACACACACTTTGCCCCTTCGAGGATGTCCCCGACCCTACCATGACCCCACTGACTGCCAGTGTTAGAGATTTCCCAGAACTGTTTTAGATTTCAAAATATGTGGAAATTATTTTCTTGAGAAATTCTTCCACATTCAGGTAGAAACATAACAAATAATCACTGCCTCACGCAATAAATATGTGAATAATATGGAAAATATGTTGGAGAAGGAAAGACCAAAGAGACCAAAAGGTTCTGTCACTTACACAATATTTTCATGTAAATCGCTTAACTCTTATTTTCAAAGATTTGTTATCTAGATTTACTGGAACTATTTTCCCCAATTGTGCCCAGGAAGACATTTCTACTGTCTCATCAACCATCTCCCACTCTTTGTCAAGTAACTAAGCCGTTATTTTAATGATTTTTTTCTTTTCTATATAAATGAAGAGGATCAAGGATCCTCTCCCAAATCATTTTCCCAGCTTTTTTTTTTTGCATTTTCCTCTCATAAAGATTTTTCAAAACATAATCAGATAGCACAATATATTTTATAAGGTAGTAAATTTTAATATAAAATGCATTTCTTATGAAGACTATAGTAACACTAATAAAAATTTAAAACAAAAAATACACTTGTAGTATCAATGTTCAAATATCTATTTTTATATTTCCTTAGTTCTTTTCTTGCTTTTGTCAATTTTATATTGTCATATAATTTTTTCACTTATATAATCAATGCTTTTAATTCTGGCTCTTCATCATAATACCATATTTCTCCCATCGGCCTGCTCAAATACAATATTTGTGAGACATTGAGGATATTAGGACATTGTTTTCGGCTTTTATAGATTATAAATAATTTATTCATATAAATATGGATTATAATAATGTGTCTTTTGAACTTTTATTTTTCTTCTTTTCACTATGTCTCTAAGATAAATTTCCTGGGTTGAGAAGTAAGAAGAAATTTGAAACTTCTCAATACATATTGCCATGTTGATTTTTAAGCAGATTACACTGAGTTACAATACTTCCAGCAATGAGTATATGTCTCACCCCGACCTTTCCAGCTCTGTTTTATATATTTTAAGCATTTTTTCCTGTCTTTATTAACTATTAGTTTAGTTTGCATTTATTCTATTATTAGTGAGAGTAAGCATTTGATTTTCTATATCTTGACCTTCACCTATTTGCATTATCTTTTCTTTTTTTTTTTTTAAATTTATTTATTATTATTATACTTTAAGTTGTAGGGTACATGTGCATAACGTGCAGGTTTGTTACATATGTATACTTGTGCCATGTTGGTGTGCTGCACCCATCAACTCGTCATTTACATCAGGTATAACTCCCAATGCAATCCCTCCCCCCTACCCCCTCCCCATGATAGGGCCCCGGTGTGTGATGTTCCCCTTCCTGAGTCCAAGTGATCTCATTGTTCAGTTCCCACCTATGAGTGAGAACATGCGGTGTTTGGTTTTCTGTTCTTGTGATAGTTTGCTAAGAATGATGGTTTCCAGCTGCATCCATGTCCCTACAAAGGACACAAACTCATCCTTTTTGATGGCTGCATAGTATTCCATGGTGTATATGTGCCACATTTTCTTAATCCAATCTGTCACTGATGGACATTTGGGTTGATTCCAAGTCTTTGCTATTGTGAATAGTGCTGCAATAAACATACGTGTGCATGTGTCTTTATAGCAGCATAATTTATAATCCTTTGGGTATATACCCAGTAATGGGATGGCTGGGTCATATGGTACATCTAGTTCTAGATCCTTGAGGAATCGCCATACTGTTTTCCATAATGGTTGAACTAGTTTACAATCCCACCAACAGTGTAAAAGTGTTCCTATTTCTCCACATCCTCTACAGCACCTGTTGTTTCCTGACTTTTTAATGATCGCCATTCTAACTGGTGTGAGATGGTATCTCATTGTGGTTTTGATTTGCATTTCTCTGATGGCCAGTGATGATGAGCATTTTTTCATGTGTCTGTTGGCTGTATGCATGTCTTCTTTTGAGAAATGTCTGTTCATATCCTTTGCCCACTTTTTGATGGGGTTGTTTGTTTTTTTCTTGTAAATGTGTTTGAGTTCTTTGTAGGTTCTGGATATTAGCCCTTTGTCAGATGAGTAGATTGCAAAAATTTTCTCCCATTCTGTAGGTTGCCTGTTCACTCTGATGGTAGTTTCTTTTGCTGTGCAGAAGCTCTTTAATTTAATGAGATCCCATTTGTCAATTTTGGCTTTTGCTGCCGTTGCTTTTGGTGTTTTAGACATGAAGTCTTTGCCCATGACTATGTCCTGAATGGTACTACCTAGGTTTTCCTCTAGGATTTTTATGGTATTAGGTCTAACATTTAAGTCTCTAATCCATCTTGAATTAATTTTCGTATAAGGAGTAAGGAAAGGATCCAGTTTCAGCTTTCTACTTATGGCTAGCCAATTTTCCCAGCACCATTTATTAAATAGGGAATCCTTTCCCCATTTCTTGTTTCTCTCAGGTTTGTCAAAGATCAGATGGCTGTAGATGTGTGGTATTATTTCTGAGGGCTCTGTTCTGTTCCATTGGTCTATATCTCTGTTTTGGTACCAGTACCATGCTGTTTTGGTTACTGTAGCCTTGTAGTATAGTTTGAAGTCAGGTAGCGTGATGCCTCCAGCTTTGTTCTTTTGACTTAGGATTGTCTTGGAGATGCAGGCTCTTTTTTGGTTCCATATGAACTTTAAAGCAGTTTTTTCCAATTCTGTGAAGAAACTCATTGGTAGCTTGATGGGGATGGCATTGAATCTATAAATTACCTTGGGCAGTATGGCCATTTTCACGATATTGATTCTTCCTATCCATGAGCATGGTATGTTCTTCCATTTGTTTGTGTCCTCTTTTATTTCACTGAGCAGTGGTTTGTAGTTCTCCTTGAAGAGGTCCTTTACATCCCTTGTAAGTTGGATTCCTAGGTATTTGATTCTCTTTGAAGCAATTGTGAATGGAAGTTCATTCCTGATTTGGCTCTCTGTTTGTCTGTTACTGGTGTATAAGAATGCTTGTGATTTTTGCACATTAATTTTGTATCCTGAGACTTTGCTGAAGTTGCTTATCAGCTTAAGGAGATTTTTGGGCTGAGACAATGGGGTTTTCTGAATATACAATCATGTCATCTGCAAACAGGGACAATTTGACTTCTTCTTTTCCTAACTGAATACCCTTGATTTCTTTCTCTTGCCTAATTGCCCTAGCCAGAACTTCCAACACTATGTTGAATAGGAGTGGTGAGAGAGGGCATCCCTGTCTTGTGCCAGTTTTCAAAGGGAATTTTTCCAGTTTTTGCCCATTCAGTATGATATTGGCTGTGGGTTTGTCATAAATAGCTCTTATTATTTTGAGGTACGTTCCATCAATACCGAATTTATTGAGCGTTTTTAGCATGAAGGGCTGTTGAATTTTGTCAAAAGCCTTTTCTGCATCTATTGAGATAATCATGTGGTTCTTGTCTTTGGTTCTGTTTATATGCTGGATTATGTTTATTGATTTGCGAATGTTGAACCAGCCTTGCATCCCAGGGATGAAGCCCACTTGATCATGGTGGATAAGCTTTTTGATGTGTTGCTGAATCCGGTTTGCCAGTATTTTATTGAGGATTTTTGCATCGATGTTCATCAGGGATATTGGTCTAAAATTCTCTTTTTTTTGTTGTGTCTCTGCCAGGCTTTGGTATCAGGATGATGTTGGCCTCATAAAATGAGTTAGGGAGGATTCCCTCTTTTTCTATTGATTGGAATAGTTTCAGAAGGAATGGTACCAACTCCTCCTTGTACCTCTGGTAGAATTCAGCTGTGAATCCATCTGGTTCTGGACTTTTTTTGGTTGGTAGGCTATTAATTATTGCCTCAATTTCAGAGCCTGCTATTGGTCTATTCAGGGATTCAACTTCTTCCTGGTTTAGTCTTGGAAGAGTGTAAGTGTCCAGGAAATTATCCATTTCTTCTAGATTTTCCAGTTTATTTGCGTAGAGGTGTTTATAGTATTCTCTGATGGTAGTTTGTATTTCTGTGGGGTCGGTGGTGATATCCCCTTTATCATTTTTAATTGCGTCGATTTGATTCCTCTCTCTTTTCTTCTTTATTAGTCTTGCTAGTGGTCTGTCAATTTTGTTGATCTTTTCAAAAAACCAACTCCTGGATTCATTGATTTTTTTGGAGAGTTTTTTGTGTCTCTATCTCCTTCAGTTCTGCTCTGATCTTAGTTATTTCTTGCCTTCTGCTAGCTTTCGAATGTGTTTGCTCTTGCTTCTCTAGTTCTTTTAATTGCGATGTTAGAGTGTCAATTTTAGATCTTTCCTGCTTTCTCTTGTGGGCATTTAGTGCTATAAATTTCCCTCTACACACTGCTTTAAATGTGTCCCAGAGATTCTGGTATGTTGTATCTTTGTTCTCATTGGTTTCAAAGAACATCTTTATTTCTGCCTTCATTTCGTTATGTACCCAGTAGTCATTCAGGAGCAGGTTGTTCAGTTTCCATGTAGTTGAGCGGTTTTGATTGAGTTTCTTAGTCCTGAGTTCTAGTTTGATCGCACTGTGGTCTGAGAGACAGTTTGTTATAATTTCTATTCTTGTACATTTGCTGAGGAGTGCTTTACTTCCAATTACGTGGTCGATTTTGGAGTAAGTACGATGTGGTGCTGAGAAGAATGTATATTCTGTTGATTTGAGGTGGAGAGTTCTATAGATGTCTATTAGGTCTGCTTGCTGCAGAGATGAGTTCAATTCCTGGATATTCTTGTTAACTTTCTGTCTCATTGATCTGTCTAATGTTGACAGTGGAGTGTTGAAGTCTCCCATTATTATTGTATGGGAGTCTAAGTCTCTTTGTAAGTCTCTAAGGACTTGCTTTATGAATCTGGGTGCTCCTGTATTGGGTGCATATATATTTAGGATAGTTAGCTCTTCCTGTTGAACTGATCCCTTTACCATTATGTAATGGCCTTCTTTGTCTCTTTTGATCTTTGATGGTTTAAAGTCTGTTTTATCAGAGACTAGTATTGCAACCCCCGCTTTTTTTTGTTCTCCATTTGCTTGGTAAATCTTCTTCCATCCCTTTATTTTGAGCCTATGTATGTCTCTGCGTGTGAGATGGGTCTCCTGAATACAGCAGACTGATGGGTCTTGACTCTTTATCCAGTTTGCCAGTCTGTGTCTTTTAATTGGAGCATTTAGTCTATTTACATTTAAGGTTAAGATTGTTATGTGTGAACTTGATCCTGCCACTATGATATTAACTGGTTATTTTGCTCGTTAGTTGATGCAGTTTCTTCCTAGCCTCGATGGTCTTTACATTTTGGCATGTTTTTACAATGGCTGGTACCGGTTGTTCCTTTCCATGTTTAGTGCTTCCTTCAGGGTCTCTTGTAAGGCAGGCCTAGTGGTGACAAAATCTCTAAGCATTTGCTTATCTGTAAAGGATTTTATTTCTCCTTCACTTATGAAACTTAGTTTGGCTGGATATGAAATTCTGGGTTTAAAATTCTTTTCTTTAAGAATGTTGAATATTGGCCCCCACTCTCTTCTGGCTTGGAGAGTATCTGCCGAGAGATCTGCTGTTAGTCTGATGGGCTTCCCTTTGTGGGTAACCCGACCTTTCTCTCTGGCTGCCCTTAACATTTTTTCCTTCATTTCAACTTTGGTGAATCTGGCAATTATGTGTCTTGGAGTTGCTCTTCTCGAGGAGTATCTTTGTGGCATTCTCTGTATTTCCTGGATTTGAATGTTGGCCTGCCCTACTAGGTTGGGGAAGTTCTCCTGGATGATATCCTGAAGAGTGTTTTCCAACTTGGTTCCATTTTCTCCCTCACTTTCAGGCACCCCAATCAGACGTAGATTTGGTCTTTTTACATAATCCCATACTTCTTGCAGGCTTTGTTCATTTCTTTTTCTTCTTTTTTCTTTTGGTTTCTCTTCTCGCTTCATTTCATTCATTTGATCCTCAATCGCAGATACTCTTTCTTCCAGTTGATCGAGTCGGTTACTGAAGCTTGTGCATTTGTCACGTATTTCTCGTGTCATGGTTTTCATCTCTTTCATTTCGTTTATGACCTTCTCTGCATTAATTACTCTAGCCATCAATTCTTCCACTTTTTTTTCAAGATTTTTAGTTTCTTTGCACTGGGTATGTAATTCCTCCTTTAGCTCTGAGAAATTTGATGGACTGAAGCCTTCTTCTCTCATCTCATCAAAGTCATTCTCCGTCCAGCTTTGATCCGTTGCTGGCGATAAGCTGCGCTCCTTTGCCAGGGGAGATGCGCTCTTATTTTTTGAATTTCCAGCTTTTCTGCCCTGCTTTTTCCCCATCTTTGTGGTTTTATCTGCCTCTGGTCTTTGATGATGGTGATGTACTGATGGGGTTTTGGTGTAGGTGTCCTTCCTGTTTGATAGTTTTCCTTCTAACAGTCAGGACCCTCAGCTGTAGGTCTGTTGGAGATTGCTTGAGGTCCACTCCAGACCCTGTTTGCCTGGGTATCAGCAGCAGAGGCTGCAGAAGATAGAATATTTCTGAACAGCGAGTATACCTGTCTGATTCTTGCTTTGGAAGCTTCCTCTCAGGGGTGTACTCCACCCTGTGAGGTGTGGGGTGTCAGACTGCCCCTAGTGGGGGATGTCTCCCAGTTAGGCTACTCAGGGGTCACGGACCCACTTGAGCAGGCAGTCTGTCCCTTCTCAGATCTCAACCTCCGTGTTGGGAGATCCACTGCTCTCTTCAAAGCTGTCAGACAGAGTCCTTTGCGTCTGCAGAGGTTTCGGCTGCTTTTGTTGTTATCTGTGCCCTGTCCCCAGAGGTGGAGTCTACAGAGACAGGCAGGTTTCCTTGAGCTGCTGTGAGCTCCACCCAGTTCGAGCTTCCCAGCAGCTTTGTTTACCTACTTAAGCCTCAGCAATGGCGGGCGCCCCTCCCCCAGCCTCGCTGCTGCCTTGCCGGTAGATCACAGACTGCTGTGCTAGCAATGAGGGAAGCTCCGTGGGTGTGGGATATGATCTCCTGGTGTGCCTGTTTGCTTAAAGCCCAGTATTGGGGTGGGAGTTACCCGATTTTCCAGGTGTTGTGTGTCTCAGTTCCCCTGGCTAGGAAAAGGGATTACCTTCCCCCTTGTGCTTCCCAGGTGAGGCAATGCCTCGCCCTGCTTCAGCTCTCGCTGGTCGGGCTGCAGCAGCTGACCAGCACCGATCGTCCGGCACTCCCCAGTGAGATGAACCCAGTACCTCAGTTGAAAATGCAGAAATCACCGGTCTTCCGTGTCGCTCGCGCTGGGAGTTGGAGACTGGAGCTGTTCCTATTCGGCCATCTTGCTCCGCCCCCCCTGCATTATCTTTTCATGATCTCTTACCCCTCCTATGGTTTCTACCATTTTTTGACATTTTAATCAGTAATTTAGATGATAGTTGACAGACTTATTTGTTTATTTATTTAGAGACATGGTCTCTTCTGTTACCCAGGCTGGAGTGCAGCAGCATGATCATGGCTCACTGCAGCCTTGACCTCCCAGGCTCAAGCAATCCTCCCATTTCAGCCTCCCCGGTAGCTGGGACTACAGGTGTGTGCCGTCACAACCAGCTAATGTTTTATGTTTTGTAAAGACAGGGTTTCATCATGTTGCCCAAGCTGCTCTTGAACTCCTGGGTACAAGCGATCCACCTGCCTTGACCTCCCAATACATTGCAATTACAGGTGTGAGCCACATGCCTGGTAGGGTTATCAGATTTAGAGTTCCCATGAAGCAATAAGGGAGAGCTAATATCTCCTTCTAAACTACCTGAAACAATGAACCAATTCTACAAAATGTAATCTCACAGAAACAAGTATAAAATCTAAAAGCAGGGTCCAGAAACAACTGTGGAAGTATACCATAAAAGAACTGTATCTTAGAAGCTGGGTGTGATGGCGTGCTCTTATAGTCCCAGCTTCTCAGGAGGCTGAGGTGGGAGGATCACTTAAGCCCATGAGTTTGAGGTTACAGTGAGCTATGATTGCACCATTGCACTCCAGCCTGGGCAACAGAATGAGACTCTGTCTCTTATAAAAAGAAAACAACAACAACAGAAACAAAAGCAAAAACAAAACAACACAAAAAAACCCCCTACTACCTGAATGGAAAATTACCTAGAGAAAAAAAAAGTAAAACAAACAAACAAAACCAACGACTATATGGCAAAAACCGCAATTGCTTTTGTACCAGCCTAAAACTATAAAATCTACATCTTAATAGCAGTGATGTTTAAAGGATAAAGGGACCTTCCATTTTGTAGGTATTCACTGCTCAAAAACTATTGTGATTCGACAGCCACCTTATTAATAATAGATCCGTTCTGCACTCTTTTGACCATTCCTGGAGTATGGTGTATAGTTTTGGGACACTGGAGCCTATTCCCAAGGGAACAACCAGGAAAATAAAGTGACTCAACAGTAGGTCATGGAAAGAATGGATAGATGTCTGGGGATATTTTGCCTGGAGAATAGAAGTCTCATGTAGGATGTTATTAATGACCTGTAAGCATTTTAATCTTTGCTTTTTCTCTGAGGTTCTAGGCAGAGCAGCAACTAGCCATGGAGCCGTTGTATAATAAGAAAAAAGCATCTCCGTTGGGCAGATGAGTTGAGAAAGGTTCCTTCTTCTCTGGGCAGGCAGAGTGTCACACTTAGGAGCAAAGCATAGCAAGGGAAGTGTGGCTGCATTTCAGTCCCCATTTATCCCCTTGGTCACTCACTCTGAGGCACAAATGGTTCAACTGTATGCAGTGGCCTTAGCTTTAAAATGGGTCAATAAACTACGGCCAAAGACTAAATCCAGACTACCACTTGTTTTGTAAATAAAATCTTGTTGCAATGCAGTCACACTCATCCATACTGTCTAGTTTGCTTTCCTGCTACAATGGCAGAGCTGAATAGTGGCTATATGGCCCACAAAGACTAAAATATTTACTGCCTACCCCTTCACAGAAAAAGTTTGCCAACCTCTGCTCTATAATGCTTTTAATAATCACTGACAAACATCAGGATTTGGAGTGGCACTTAGGGTTTTCAAGGGTGAGTGTCTATTTTTTTAAAAGCAAATTTTGGAAAAAATTTTTTATCTTCTCAATTACCGCACTATTTGTTTGCCCTTCAACCATCTGACACTATTAGAGTATTTATATATTAGAATGCTTCTGCTTGTAAATAACAGAAACTCATTTGGTTGCATTTGAGCAGAAACAGGATATTGGATGGGTAGCTTGGCATCTCTGAGAACCCAATTCTCAGAAAAGACCAAGAGCAAGGCCAAGCATGGTAAGCACCCTAGAAGTCTGTGATCTCCATTTCCCATCTCTGCTTCTCTCTGTGCTTCCCATTTATTTTATTTCATTTTAAAGAAATTTTTAATCAAAAGATGATACTTACAGAGTTTTAAAGTCATTAAGTTACATAAGGCTTAAACAAAAAAATAACAGTCCCTGCCCACTGTATCTCACTTCCCAATTTTCATTTCCCAGAAGCAACCACTTTCAACTCTTCTAGCATTTCTTCTGCTCATTTGTCTAATAACATACTTATACTGCTATTTTTTGATTCTTCAGTTTTAAATATTATATGTATGTATTTCTCATTATAAAAGGTGGGGATTCTCCTTTGCTCTACCTCCTAATATATTTTTATCACTTATTTTTGCTAAGTCTGTATTTGGCATTTACATTGCTATGATTATGTAAATAAAGCAACTTTTCTAACAGTTAATGTCATCCAAAAGTGGAAAAGTGTCTTGTAAGGTAGTGAGCTTCTGAAAACTGAATATACCCGGAAGACAGATGTTTTATTTTATTTATCTTTATATCTCCAGTATCTTGTACAATGCTTGCATTTGTGAGGTAATCTCTAAATGCTTTTTGAATGACTGAATGTCAATAAAAGTATTCAAACAGATGTTAATTACTGCTTTTAAGAATCTATCATAGAGGATTTTTGCATTGGGTGAGAGTGGATTAAATAAATTAGCAAATTTTATAGTTTTATGATCTATCTAAACCCATGGCTTCATCTACCTCTTATATTATGACATGTCCTTGGAAGGACTATATCATATTTAACCTTGTGTCCCTAAAATCAAAGACAGTGCCTGGTAAAGACTAGACATCCAACAACTCAGTGAACAATGGATTAATGAATTAATCACTGTTCTAGATTCCTAGTCAATTCCCTGTAGATGTCTTGGTGTCAATTGCCTTCTCAATCTATGTTTACATTTTTTTTCTTTTTTTTTTTTTTTTTCTGTGACAGAGTCTCACACTGTCACCCGGGGTTGGAGTGCAGTGGCACAATCTTGGCTCACTGCAACCTCCACCCCCCGGGTTCAAGTGATTCTTCTGCCTCAGCCTCCTGAGTAGCTGGGATTACAGGCACTTGCCACCACATCCAGCTAATATTTTTGTATTTTTAGTAGAGACGGGGGTTTCGCCATGTTGGCCAGGCTAGTCTTGAACTCCTGACCTCATGATTCACCTGCCTCGGCCTCCCAAAGTGCTGGGATTACAGGCTTGAGCCACTGCACCCTGCCCTACATTGTTCTTACACTTCCTTTCTATCTGTCTAAATCCTCTCCATCAAGTGATCACTTTCTACTACAAATTATTTAGTGACTGCATTAATCATTTGGCACTTACTGTGTGTGACTGTGTTTTGTTAGGGGTGTGTGTGAACACACACCTGTCTCATCATTTCACTGGGAAAGGCTGTGTCTTCTATTTTGAATTCCCTGGTTTTCATCACAGTGCCAACCCATGACTATATGTATCCATTGATTGGTTGATTCTGTCAATCTCAAAATAAAATGAGATCCACTTTGAGAATATTTGGTATATTAAAATTCAAACTTTAAAAATGGAAAATTGAGAAATATTATAAAATCATTTTTGATAAAGTAATTTGCCATGATGACATATTATTCCACATAATTTACATTTCAGTTCAGCCACAATTTTTAGGGACATGTAATATAAAGTGAGGCACATCCAGAATAGCATATGGACTGGGCACCTGCTTATGGCAATGCAGAGCAAGGCACATAATAATGGGAATGTGTATTGTGAAGGAATGTGGCATCTAATATTTCCCAAAGGAGCATCAAAGTAGTCACTATGGGGAAAAAACAGAACTTTATTCGACTTCTTTCCTTTTATTTAGCAATTTAGGTTATAGAGATTAGCAAAGAAGAGGAGGAGCACCAAACCCTTTCCAGTGCTTTAGGCTTCCAAAGGGCATTCTGTCATCCTCAATGTGTGGATTTTGCACACACATGTCACACTATTAGTATATGATGGTTTGGTCCTTTCCAAGGTGACAAAGATTGAGATAAAGTTTAATCTAGATGCAAGATATTTTTATTCTACCTACTGAGATGCCATATATATCCAGACAAACGCATGATTTTTTGTTACATCAGAGGCTACATAATGTTCACACAGAACTTGGAGCAGAGCAGGAAACAGGGTTCTATGTAGAACACCAGGTAAAATGTATGTAACTAAGATATATACCAGCATCAACCAGGGCCTTTATTTAAACTTTAAAAAATATTTTGACCTGCAGCATTAGCATCACCTTTGTGATAACTATTATTCTGGGATTTTATATTCTAATTATTATTTCACTTTACTCTGACGGGTCCTTCTTTCACTTGAAAGTACCTTAATTTAGCCCATCAATTTCTCTCATAGTATAACATGGAGGTGGAGTAAAGGTGTTACCTTTTGTTCAGCAGAGTGCCAGCCTCTGAGTAGGATGTTTTATTACATTAATTTAAGTAATATGCCATGAAAACTAAGGAAAAAACAATCCAAAAACTTTCCTGAGTTTGAGCTGTAGGGTTGGTCTTCAGGGAAAAAACATGAACTTTCTCAGATTTTCTCTCAGAGGAATTTCTGCTTTGATACAGATTTGTAGCCATGACTAGGAGTTGCAAAGCCATAGAAATGCTTTGTTTGAGCTCCACAGAATTTTAATAATCCTGAAAGGTTACAAGAAATTTCTGGCTGTTTTTGCAAAGTTCTTATATCTGTCCTTACTGGGTCCTCAATCAAACATGATCACAAGGTTTTTTGTAACCTGTGTGCTCAGTAATATATTTGAATGTGCAATCCTCAGACTCCATGAAATTTCAAGGTTATCAGATCAAAACTCATGGCCTTAATACTAATGGTACTGTTTGACACCCACCCCCTTCACTATTTATCTGACTGTGAGAAGCTTCAGGGGATTGAAGATACATTTTGGTACTTTGAGGAAGAAGTTATATATTCAGAAATCATAATAAACACAGAATACTTTTACACTCTCTAATAGACAGGTCTTTTTCATAATGGCATCCAGCACATTCATATTATTTAGCTCTATCATCTTGAAACTGATCTTCTGCTTTTGATTGTTTGCAAAAATTTTGGAAAATATTTATGAGGCAAAAGTCCCTACAGGCCATCTATTCCCTTAAAAAGGTAAAACAAACTCAATGGAAAAAACATTTTTTTGATAGGATACCAATGAGGAATATTTTAAGTAAATGAGGAATTGATGCTAGAAAAAGTATAACTACATTACAGGATTAAAACCGTAGGACATCATTTTCCTGAATTCCCTGAGGACCTTTGTAAATTACCAAAGACACTCAGGCCTCACTTTGAAAACCACTGACCCAGCATAGACTCATAGTAATAATAGCATGTCAATGCCTCTTGTCCAAACTTTAAATCAAAATGTGTACAATGAACAATTTGAATACTAATGAGTTGATGTCATTTTTTAATAAATTTTAAATATTATAGAGAAATTAAGCATTACCACCTATCTGAAGTAGGTAGATTTACAGTAAAAAAGGATCTCTCTCATCTTGTTCAATTAAGACAACTGCACTACTTCTTAGGTAATTAAAAAAAGAATTTGTAAAGATGAGGTCTCACTCTGTTGCCCAGGCCAGTCTCGAACTCCTGAGCTTCTACCATGTCAGCCTCCCAACATACTGGGAATACAGGCATGAACCACAGCAACTGGCAGTTATGTAACTTTAAACGCATACCTGCATTTTAGCATTTTAGCACTTATCACATTATTTTGTTCTTGCTTCTATATTTCTCTTTTCTAAACGTCTTGAAGTCATGAATCAACTCCAATTTCCTTCAAATCCCCAGCTCCTAACAAAGTACTTGGCATTTAGGTGTTCAGCAAATATTTGTTGAAAGAATATATCAATTCACTAATTATACAGCAGGCAACTTTTGGGGTAATCACATTACCACTCATGTTCTAGTACTACTACTCATTACTAAATTATTAAATTACTCATTACTACTCATTACTAAATGTTCAAACTTTTAAAATTTGGATTCTAAAACAATCTAAATGATCGATCTCTCCCTTAGTTTCAAGTCCGTGTGTTAGAGAGAATGTATGTGTGTGTTTTCTCTACCATCTTGAGAGAATAAATAAAGGGTTTTTTGTTTTTTTGTTTTTTTTTAACTTGGTATCCGCTAAAGACTACCAAAGTCATCCCAGGGCAGTCTAGGTCTCACGCTTGGCAAAATGCCCATTCTCGCCCATATAGTTGACAAAAGTTACAATGTACTTCAATATTCATGAAAGGTAGATTCTTAACCAAGAACACCACAGTTGCTGTGTGATTTCTTGTGTCTTACAGTGAGAGACTTCAGCTCATGACAAGACAATCTGCCTGTTCTAGATGAGGTCCTACCAGGTGCAAGAAACAGCGAGTGTGACCCAAACAAGCCTCTTCCACCCTCCAACCATGTAACTCTGAAACTCCAACATAATTACCTTAAATGTCTTGGGGAAAACAAAAAGCTGTTTTTCACAAGTTACCCAGATTTCCCATTTAAATGGCTGATACTATGTCTCACTAATGCCACCAGGGCCTTCCTGCTACTTTGTTCACCTATTATAGTGATTAGACATGAAATATGCCAGCTCAATTTGTATTATAACAATGACCAGTGTGTGTGGACAGACACAATCAGTTTTCTGTAAGACTGGAAGCTTCTACACGTGGGTCGCATGTCCAAAGCCTGCTTCTATAGCAATGTAGAGAAATGTATGCACTGGAATTCCAGAAGACTGCTGCTCTGGAGAAAAGCAGTCAAAGTGGAGGAAGAATTACACTTCCTGTGGTTTTAACAGCTTTTGAAAGTTTCTGCAAAGTTTTTACTTGAGCTTGCAAAAGGCCCAGGGCCATGAATTTGCAAATTTGAGATTATATCATCTTTTCCAGCTCTACATTTCAGATGGCTAGAGCAAAACTCCACATGTATAAAAACTGTACCATTACTTAGGAGAAATGTGTACTGTTGTGCAGTAACAGAACTTCTCATCGTTTGCAAATGAACTGAATGGTAAACAGTGCTTCTGGAACTTGAGAGTGCACACAGATCACCTGGGGATATTTTTAGAATGTAGAATTGTATTAAGTATGTCTGGGGAGAACTCAGGATTCTGCATTCCTAATGATGTCCCAGGTGATGGCAGTTCTGCTGGTCTGCAAACGACACTGTGAGTCACAAAGTGGAGTGCTTAGTGTAAGATTTTACTCAAAAACCACTAGTTCCTCACTTTTAGGGTAAAAGAGCATGTGTGCAGTATCAGTAGATTTGGATAATTCACAATCTGCAAAGTATTTGCTCTGCTCCCCTTTCTGATATATAATGTCATTGTTTAACATTATATAACCTACATGATTTGTATATAGCAGATTAAAATAGTTTTTAAAAAGAATTGCACTTCTGAAAGGCTTTGTTCATAGTACAAAAGGGTCAATGTTTCAGAACATGGATTGAAAATGGTCATGTGAGTACCATGATACACAGGACAAAGAAGGAAACAAAGAAAATGGCACACACTTGGGGTCTGACAATAAGAAAAAGGAGGAGAGAATTTCAGCAGCTTTTAGAGAATTCCATGATTCCAAGAAGGTTTCAGATACACTGTGTTAATCTCCCAGACGAGCCTCTTTCTAGAAAATCTAGAGCAACAATCACTGTTGTTTGTTTGTTTGTTTTACGATTTCTGGAGTAGCACAAGAATATTTATTTCTGCTACATTTATAAATAGTGGCCAGGTTCTCTTTCTCTCTCTCCCTCTACCCACTTCTCTCTGCCCCACTCCCTCTTTCTTTCTGAACTTCCTACTCTCTCCAACCTCCACACACAATCCCCCATCATCAGAGCACTGGTTCTTTCTTTAAGTGTTCATCAACATCACTTGGGGAACTTGTTGGACATATATTCCTGGACCCTACTCTCAGATATGAGGAGACAGCTAACCTCAGATGTTAACAAGCACCTGAAGTGATTCTGATGAAACTGGCCCACAGATAAAACTTTGAGAAACACTTCATCAGAGTTAAATTATACTTTGTTATGCACCTTATCAATAGCAGCAATCTACCGGTGATCTTTCACTCCCACATTCCAGGTCTTCACACATTCTTTAAGTATCTTTTTTCGGTTATAGCTCAGTTTTCAACTGAGTTACAAAAACAGGCGCAGAAATATAACTATTACTCTTCTGTTTTAAAACAAGTCTCTCATGTACTTTCCTCTTGACCAGCAGTTTCTGTGATATGTTCTGATGGGAATTTAAGATTGTATAAAGCTTTTTAATGGGATTTTAAATCATTCAGAGGAAAATAACTTTTTCCTTTGATGTATGTTTTATTTGAAAGCATTAAAAATATGTACAATTTCCACAAGCTTGAAAAGAAAAAACAGAAAGCCACTAGAATGAGTAACAACTTTATAATACATGTTTATGAATTTCTGCTTAGTTTAAAAACAAAACAAACAAGCCAAAAGAAAAAAAGAAACCTTAAAAACTTGTGGATCAGTGTTTCCCTCTAGAAAACGTTCAAGAAAATTCACAGGTGACAAAATATTAAGTCAGCTAAAGATTATATCCTAAGTTCACCACACACCAGACAAGCTTCCAATAATCTTCAATGTCTTTGTAGCTATACCTATTCCCCAGAGACAGGGTCTGATCTTTATAACATTAGCAGTTCATTTGTTATATTTGAAGTTCAAGAATTAAAGGAATTAAAGGAAATGGAGCACAGTAGTTTCCAGAGGCCTATATCTTCACTAAACCAAACTCTTCCACTATTCTGTTTCTGTTTTCAAACTTTTCATCCTTTTGTGAGGATCTGGTCCATTGAGATGTCTGAAATGTGCATCCTTTTGCTGTGCTTAACAAGAAAGCCCTGCATGGGCTCCAGTCCATCCCCTGTGAATGAAGTTGAATGAACTTGAATGAGAAATGATGTATGAGCACCCTTCAAAAGAATGACACCAGTGATGGAGCTTCAGCATCATTCTGAACACTGAACCCTTCAAGATGCAATGGGTCAATATCTACTAAGTCAAATGGGAACACAAATGCAAACCATTTAACATGCCAACAGCTCTATTTAAGCTTTGTTCATAGTACAAAGTAAGGAGAATAAGTGCATGCTTACGATAAGGCTTTAGTGGGCTTTTATTAACAAGTGAAGCCAAATCAGCAAAGCAAGTATTTATTAAGTACCCCCATGTGCAAAAGTGTTGACTGAAATGTTCATATCACTGTAAGACCCAGAAAGCTATTGCATTCACTGAGATGTATTCCTGCCTCCAAGCTTCGCTCTAGAGGATTTGAAGGAGATTGTCGGCTCCAATGTGAAATGGTACCACTGAACCCTGCCCAACCCTAAACCACCTCAGGAGTCCTGTTGGTGCACTTGGCCAAAGATCAGTGCTGAGTGGGAAACAGGAAGTTTTCTGTGAGGGGTTGGGTCCAAAACACCAAATGTTGGATTAGATTAGTGTTTTTCAAATCACAGTTCACGAAATTAGTGAGTCACAATCCAACACATTTTCTTAAAATAGAGAGAAAAATAGTATTAAAAATATCAGCAGATTACAAAGAGTAAACCTAAGCATTGTTTCATGAAATATATATTATGGTTTTGTAGGTGCAAAGTGTGTGTGTGTCTGTGTGTGTGTGTGTGTCCTAGGTTGTTATGTGACACATATTCTAATGGTGAGCAGTAGTCCAAAAAGTTTGAAAGTCACAGAATGATCTAGTAACATCTTTTCCAATACAAAGATCATACAGTTGTCAAATTTTCTAATTTCTGTATGATTTTCAGTTAATTTTTGACAGCTATGCTTGTATATAGATTTTTTAAAGAGTGATTTTAGGTTCAGGTGCAGAGATTTCCCATATACTCCCTGCCTCTGCATATGTATGACCTCCCCCACTATCAGTATCCCCCACCACAGTTGTACATTTGTTACCACTGATGACCTATTTTGATTCATCCTTATGATCCAGTGTCCATAGTTTACATTAGGGTTCACTCTTGGTGTTCTACATTCTGTGGGTTTAGATAAATGGATAATGACCTGTATCCACCATTATAGTATCCTACAGAGTAGTGTCACTGCCCTAAAAATTCTCTGTCTCTGCCTATTCATCCCTCCCTTCTCCTTAAACCCTGGTAACCGCTGAGCTTTTTACTGTCTCCATAGTAGTACCTTTTCCAGAATGTTATATAGTTGGACTCATACAGCATATAGCCTTTTCAGATTGGCTTCTTTCACTTAGTAGTATGCATCTAAGTTTCCTCCATGTCTTTTCATGGTTTGATAGCTCATTTCTTTTTAGGGCTGAATAATATTCCACTGTCTAAATGTACTACAGTTTATGTATACTTTCACCTATTGAATTTATACAAGCACCTTGGTTTCTTCCAAGTTTGGGAAATTATGAACAAAGCCGCTATAAACATGTGTGCAGGTTTTTGTGTGGACATCAAATTTTAATTGCTTTGGGTAAATACCAAGTACAACTACTGAATCATGTATTTCATTTTGTAAGAGACCACAAAACTGTCTTCCAAAGTGGCTGTTAAAATTTTGCATTGCTACCAAGCAATGAATGAGTTCCTGTTGCTCCATATCCTTGCCAGCTTTTGGTGGTGTAAGTCTTCTGGATTTTGGCCATAGTAATAGGTATGTAATGGGATCTCATTGTTTCCATTTGCATTTCCTTGATGACATATGAAATGAACATCTTTCCATGTGCTTATTTGCCATTTTGTATATCTTCTTTTGTAAGATATCTGTTCATGTCTTTGGTCCATTTTTTAATCTGATTGTTTTCTTATTGTTGAGTTTTAAGAATTCTTTGTATATTTCAGATAACAGTCCCTTGTCAAAAACTTTCTTTCAGTCTGTGGCTTGTCTTTTCATTCTCTTGACAGTGTCTTTCATAGTACAGGAATTTTAAATTTTAATTAAGTTCAGCTTATCAGTTCTTCCATTAATGAGTCGTGCCTTCAGTTTTATATCTAAAAAGTCATCATCAAACTGAAGATCATCTAGATTTTCTCCTATGTTTTCTTTCAAGAGTTTTATAGTTTTTCATTTAGGTCAATGATCCATTTTTGAGTTAAATTTCTGTGAAGGATGTAAGGTCTGTAAAAATTCTTACTTTTGCATGTGGGTGTCCAGTTGTCTCAGCATTATTTGTTCAAAAGATTTCTAGTTCCATTATATTGCTTTTGTTCCTTTGTTAAAGATCAGCTTACTATATTTATGTTGGGTCATTTCTGGGCCCTCTATTCTCACCCTTTGATCTGCTTGTCTATTTTTCACCAATACCACTTTGTCTTGATTATGGTAGCTTTATGGTAAGTCTTAAATTCAGATAGTGTCAGTCCTCCAATTTTGTTCTCCTTCAATACTGTATTGGCTATCCTGTTTTTTTGTTTTGTTTTGTTTTGTTTTGGCTTCTCCATGTAAAGTTTAGAATTAGCGTGTCAATATCCACACAATAACTTGCTGAGATTTTGACTGGGATTGTATTGAATCTACAGATCAAGCTAGGAAGAACTAATATCTTGACAATATTGAGTCTTCCTATCCATTAATATGGAATATCTCTCCATTTATTTAGTTCCTCTTTGGTTTCTTTCATCAGAGTTTTCTGGTTTTCCTTATAAAGGTTGTATACAGATTTTGTTATATTTATTTCTCAGCACAGTCGTCCCTTGGCATCCATGGGATGTTGATTTCAGGACCCCCCACAGACACTAAACTCCAAAAATGCTCAAGTTTCTAATATAAAATGGTGTAGCATTTGCATAAAATCATGCACAGCCTCCTGTAGATTTTAAACCATCTCTAGATTACATATAATACTTAATACAATGTAAATGCTAGGTAAATACTATATTACACTGTATTTCTGTTTGTCTTATATTTTATTATTTTTACTTTTTATTTTTTTAATGAGTATGTTTAATCTGCAGGTGATTGGATGCACAGATGTAGAACTCATAGATACTGAGAGCCAACTTTATTTCATCTTTTTGGATGCTAACATAAATGGTATTGTGTTTTAATTGCAAATCCCACTTGTTCAATGCTGATATATAGGAAAGTGATTGATTTTTGTGTGTTAACTTTGTTAACTTTGCATCCTGAAACCTTGCTATAATTGCTTTGCTTTTTTCTTCTTCTTCTTCTTTTGAGATAGAGTCTTGCTCTGTCACTCAGGCTGCAGTGCAGTGGCACGATCTCGGCTCACTGCAACCTCTACCTCCCAGATTCAAGTGATTCTTGTGCCTCAGCCTCCTGAGTAGCTGGGATTACAGGCATGCACCACCATGCCCAGCTAATTTTTTTTATTTTTGGTAGAGATAGGGTTTCACCATCTTGGTCAGGCTGCTCTCAAACACTTGACCTCAAGCGATCTGCCCACCTTGGCCTCCCAAAGTGCTGGGATTACAGGCATGAGCCATGATACCTGGCCTACAATTGCTTATTAATGCCAGAGATCTTTTTTGTGGATTCTTTCAGATTGTCTATATAGATGATCACGTCATCTGCAAATAAAGACAGATTCATTTCTTCTCTTCCAATCTGTATACCTTTTATTTCCTTTTCTTATTGTATTAGTTAAGATTTCCAGTACAATGTTGAAAAGCAGTGGTGAGAGGGGATATCTTCCCTTTGTTCCTGGTCTTAGAAGGAAGGCTTTATGTTCCTCGCCATTAAGTATAATGTTAGCTGTAGGTTTTTTGTAGAAATTATTCATAAAGTTGAGGAAATTCTCCTTATTCCTAGTTTACTGAGAGTTTTTATCATGAATGAGGCTTTAATTTTGTCAAATACCTTTTCTACAACAATTGATATGATCATATGATTTTTCTTATTAAATCTTTTGATGTGACGGATTTCATTAATTCATTTTTAAATGTTGAAACAGCCTTGCACACCTGGGATTAATCCTAATTGGGTTTTGGTACATAATTCCTTTTATACATAATCAGATGCAGTTGGCTAATACTTTGTTGAGGATTTTTGCTTCTATGTTCATGAGAGTTGTTGGTCTGTAGTTTTCTTTTTTTGTAATACCTTTGCCTAGTTTTGGAATTAGAGTAATAGTAGCCTCATTGAATTAGTTAGAGTCAGGATATTGTCTTTGCTCCCATTTTCTGAAAGAGATTGTAGAGTATTGGTATAATTTCTTCCTTAAATGTTTGGTGGAATTGGCTAAGCATGGTGGCTCACACCTGTAATCTCAGCACTTTGGGAGGCTGAGGTGGACAGATTGCTTGAGCTCAGGAGTTTGAGACCAGCCTGGGCAACATGATGAAATGCTATCTCTACAAAAAATATAAAAATTAGCTGGACATGGTGGCACATGCCTATAGTCCCAGCTACTTGGGAGGCTGAAGTGGGAGGATCTCTTGAGCTCGGGAGGATAAGGCTGCAGTGATCTTGCCACTGTACTCCAGCCTGGGCAACAGAGAGAGACATGTCTCAAAAATAATAATAATAATGAGAAAAGAAATTCTAAAATAAAATAAAACATTTGGTGGAATTTACCATAAACCCATCTAGACCTGGTGCTTTCTGCCATGGAAGGTTTATTAATTATTTAATTTATTTAATAAATCTAGGCCTATTCACATTGCTTATTTCTTCTGGTGTATGTTTTGGAAGATTGTATCTTTCAAGGAATTGGTAAATTTTTCTAGGTTATCAAATGTGAGCAGAGAGTTATTCATTATATTCCTTTATTATCCTTTTAATGTTCACCACATCTGCAATGATGTCACCTCTTTCATTCTTGATATTAGCAATTCATGTCTTCTCTCATTTTTCTTAGAATAACTAGAGGATTATCAATTTTATTGATCCTTACAAAGAACCAGCTTTTGGTTTCATTGATTTTCTCTATTTTATGTTTTCAATTTCTTTGATTTCTGCTCTAATTTTTATTTCTTTCCTTCTGCTTACTTTGGATTTAATTTGGGTAATTTAATTTCTTTTTATAACTTCCTAGGTGGAAGCTTAGATAGTAGAGTTTAGATCTTTTTTTCTAATATATGCACGCATTCAATACTATAAATTTCCCTCCATGTGCAGTATATTTTAATTGCATCCCCCAAATTTGGGTAAGTTGTGTTTTCATTTCCATTTGGTTTAAAATATTTTTAAATTTATCTTGAGATTTCTTATTTCTCCCATGTCTTATTTAGAAATTTATTGTTTAATCTCATATTTGAGGATTTTCCAGCTATCTTTGTTACTGTATTTTAGTTTAGTTCTATTGTAGTCTAACAGCAGACATTATATGATTTCTGTTTTAAAAAATTTGTTGAAATATGTTTTATGGCCCAGAATGTGGTTCTGTCTTGGTGAGTGTTCCATGGGAGCTCAGAATGTATAGTCAGCCCTTCATATCTTTCGATTTTGTATTCATGGATTCAATCAACCACAGATAGAAAATATTTGAAAAAAAAAATGTTTATACTGAACACGTACAGACTTTTTTCTTTCATGTTTCCCTCAATAATACTATTAACAATGATTAATACTAATTATACTAATAATACTATTAACAACAATAATACTAACAACAACTATTTACATAGCATTTACATTGTACTAGGTATAAGTAATCTAGAGATGATTTAAAGTATACAGAGGGATGCACAAATGTTATACGCAAATGCTATACCACTTTATATCAGGGACTTGCACATTCATGGATTTTGGTATTTGAGGGGGATCCTAGAACCAATCTCCCATGGATACTGAGGGATAATTTTATATTCTTCTGTTGCTATACGAAGTAGTCCATGTCCATTATATCCAGTTGATTGGTGGTGCTATTTAGTTCAATTACACTCTTACTAATGTTCTGCCTGCTATATCTGTTCATTTCTGAAGGAGGAGAGGGGTATTAAAGTGTCTAACAATAATGTGTTAATCTATTTTTTTGCCATTCTATTGGTTTTTGCCTCACATATTTTGATGCTCTGTTGTTAGGCGCATACACATTAAAAACTGTTATGTCTTCTTGGAGAAGTGACCCTTTTATCATTATATGATGGCCCTCTTTGTTTCTGACAACTTTCTTTGCTCTGAAGTAGGCCATGTCTGAAATTAATATAGTTGTTACTGCTTTCTTTTGATTAATGTGAGCATGATATATCTTTCTCCATCTATTTTCTTTTAATTCACATGTGTCTTTATATTTAAAGACATTTTTTATAGACAACACATACTTAGATCTTGTATTTTGATCTACTTTGATACTCTTTTAATTGGTACATTTAGACCATTGGCATTCAAAGTGATCATTGATATAGTTGGATTAATATCTACCAAATTTTGTTAGTTTTGTATTTATTGTCCTTGTTCTTTGTTTCTATTTTTCTCCTTCACTTTTTTTTTGCCTTTTGTGGTTTTGAGTATATTATATTATCTATTTTCTCTCCTTTCTTAGCATATCAGTTATGCTTTTTTTTTTTTTTTTTAGTTTAGAGGTTGCCCTAGAGTGTGCAATATACATTTATGACAAATCCAAGTTCACTTTCAAATAACAATATAACAATATACTACTTCAAGGGTAGTGCCAGTACCTTATAATAACCAAATAATCCAAATTCCTTCCTCCCATCCTTTGTATTATTGCTGTCATGCATTTTACTTATATATAAATAAAAATATACATAATCAAATACATTGTTGCTTATATTATTTTGAACAAGTTGTTACCTGTTGGATCACTTAAGAATAAGAAAAAGAACAGCACTTATTTTTCCTTCACTTATTTATTCTCCAGTGCTTTCTCTTTCCTCATGTAAATATGAATTACAGACCGATGTCATTTTCCTTCTCTCTAAAGGACTTATCCTAAGGTGGGCTTTCTGGCAATAAAATCTCTCAATTTTTGTTTGTCCCACCGAGTCTGTATTTCTCCTTCACTTTTGAAGGATAATTTCATAGGGTACAGAATTCCAAATAGGTGGACTTTTTTGCTCTTAAATTTTAACTATTTCACTCGACTCTTCCTGTTTACATGGTTTCTGAGGAAAAGTCAGATGTAGTTCTTATCTTTGCTCCTCTATAGGTAAGGTATTTTTTCCTCTGGCTTCTTTCAGGATTTTCTTTATCTCTGATTTTATGTTGTTTGAAAATGATATGCTGAGGTTCAATTTTTCTGGCATTTACTCTGCTTGGTGTTCTCTGACTTTGCTGGATCTGTGGTTTGGTGTCTGACATTAATTGGGGGAAAATTCTAAGTCATTAACGTTTCAAGTGTTTCTTCTCTTGCCTTCTCTCTTTCTTCTCCTTCTGGTATTCCCGTTACACACATGTTATACCTTCTGTAGTTGTCCTATAGTTCTTCAATATTCTGTTCTGGTATTTTTCAGTATTTTTTTTCTCTTTTATTTTTTGTTTCGGAAGTTTCTATTGAAATATCCTCAAGCTGTTTTTTTTTTTTATTATTCCCCCTGAGTTGTGTCCAGTTTACTAATAACTCCTTTAAAGGCATTTTTCGTTTATATTACAGTGTTTTTGACCCCTAGCATTTCTTTTTGGTACTTTCTTCGAATTTCCATCTGTTTGCTTATGTTGCCCATCTGTTCTTGCATGCTGTCTACTTTATTCATTTATCCCTTAGTATTTTAATTATAGTTGTTCTAAATTTCTTGTCTGATAATTCCACTAAAACTGCCATATCTCAGTCTGGTTCTGATGCTTGGTCTGTCTCTTCAAACTGTTTTTTGCCTCTTAGTATGCCTTGTTGTTTTTGCTGACAGCCAGACATGATGGACTGGGTAAAACTGCTGTAAATTGGACTTCAGTAATGGGTGGTAAGCTGTGTGGGCAGGGGAAGCATTCTATAGTCCTATGATTATTTAGGTTTCAGTCTGTTAGTAAGCCTGTGCCTCCAAATTATGAACTCCACAAGTTCTCAGTTTATTTTTTTTTTTCACCCTGAGGTAGGACAGGATGGCTAAAGTCAGCTGGAGTTTGACTTCAGCTCAGTTAGCCTCCGATAAAACCCCAGCAGGTTAGGCTCTGGTTAGTTTCTTCTGAGAGAAGATCTTGTTAAGAACAGAATGCTCTGGCGTTTTCAAAATGGTCCCTTCCCCTGACTCCCCACCCCTGCTGGAAGCACAAGAAGATATTTCTCTGACATTCACTGTGAGAAACTGGTAAAACTCACAAAACTGTGGGGGCCCCTGACGCCTGGGGTCCCTTGGTGTTTTTATTTCTTAGACTCATCCACACTAAGCCTCCAGCAATTCTTCAATCACAATTCAGGTTTCTCTCCCCCAGCACTGGTTACTGCAGAGGTGTTTGCTTCAGTAAGTTGTGACTTTCTGTATTCACCTGATGGTCTCTCCAGTCTGGGAAGCAGAGGTTTGCCCTGTGACATCACTTCTCTTATGAATCTAAGACAAGTTGATGTTTTCTCAGTGTGTTCAGCTTTTTACTTATTAGACAAGGTGGCAACTTCCAAGTTTCTTACATGCTAAACCAGAAACTGTAAATCATACACAGTTTAAAAACTCAATTCAATAATTTTTTGTAAAAAATCAAAATTCGAAATGTTACCTCTTCCCTTCCAAATTTCCACTCCCTGGAGAAAGTAGGAAATGTTTAAATTAATTTTGAGATAAGACAGACTAGTTTTCCACTTCATAGTGGTTATTCTGATAGTGAGCACCACAATTTCTAAATACCATGCTTATACTGTCTCAATTTATTAATCTTAAATAGTATTGATTTTTCCCAATGAAAAATAAGTATTTAACTCTCTCACAAAACATGCACACACACACACATACACACACACACACACACACTTCCCCAATCCAATATCTAATCCCATTAATGTTATAATTATAGTTACATCAATATTCACTGTTTACATTATATGACTATATGACTATATGACTATCATTTCCAGCTGAACATATAGGCATAATATATTTCTTTGATTTTTTTTTTTTCTGTCCCTGGAGTTATTAGCAGCCTCTTTTTTATTTGTTTAGCTTTTTATGTCAATATCTTATTTATATCTTGACTTTTAAACAGAACTGTAAGTACTCTTTCAAAACTGTCAAATGCATCTGTTAAAATGTCAGTTTTATTACTTCTTAAGACATCCTGCTTGGCCTCCTTAACCCTCTTGTGCCAATCTCTGAATTAGTGTTTCTCTTGACCTGCTTCTCTGCCATCATCCTGGTTTGTCTCCTTAACACCAGTCTGGGAACTGCCTGAGTTTTGCTCCTGTGTTGGGTGCCTTTCAGTATCTGGGACCTATGGCACCAACTTTTCTAGCTTACTTTTTCATTGAGTGGCATATTTCCTCCAGTAGTTTCTTGCAAAAAGGTGCACGTTAGTTAAATTCTTTGAGTTTTTAATACCTGACTTTCACAACTGATTAAAAGTGTAAGTAGGTATAGAATGCTGAGTTGGTGATCATTCTCCCTCAGAATTATAAGGAGGTTGTTCCGTTGTTGTTGCTGTTGTTGTTTTTACAGAGTTTCGCTCTGTCGCCCAGGCTGGAGTGCACTGGCACAATCTCAGCTCACTGCAACCTCCACCTCTCAGGTTTGGGCGATTCTCCTGCCTCAGTTTCCCAAGCAGCTAGGATCACAGGCGCTTGCCACCACACCCAGTTACTTTGTATTTTTGATACAGACAAGGTTTCACCATGTTGGCCAGGCTGCTCTGAAACTCCTGACCTCAAGTGATCCACCTGCCTTGGCCTCCCAAAGTGCTGGAATTACAGGCATGAGCCACTGTACCCTGTGGTTTTTTTTTTTTTTTTTTTAAGCTTCCAACATTGCTGTTGAGAAACCTAATGCTGTTCTGATTCCTGAAATTTTGTATGTGACTTGTTTTATTTTTCTTTCTTTCTGGAAGGTTAAACATCTTCACTTTGTTCTCAGAAGTCTGAAAATTTATAACTATTTGTCATACTGCATTGTTTTCCCAACACTGTACCGAATACTTAATTAGAGAACTCAAGTCTTTCTGTTCTGGGATCTTTTTGTTGTTGTTCTACTTCTTAGTTAATTTTCTCTCTTTTGTTTTCCTACCTCTTTTTTTCTGGAACTCCTTTCCTTTGTCTAATTTTCTTGTCTATTTTCTCCTTTTTCTCATCTCTGTTATTTTTCTGCCTTCTGAAAGATTCATCTTTATCTTCTAACTCTTCAATTAAATTTTTCACTTTTACTATCATATACTTAATTTTTAAGAGTTTTTGTTGCTTTTCTCTGAATGTTTCTTTTCATATGCATTATCTTTTCTTACCTCTCAAATTTTACTTATCGTTTTCTAGTATTTTCTGTTCCCTGTCTTAATCTGTGTACTCTGCAAGTCTTTTTACTTCTGTTCTATATGCTCTATTTTATGTTAAAGAGTATGCTCAGGTATCCAGTGATACTTAGATCTTTGTTCATACGTAAGGATGAAGAACTGAAAAATAGAGGGTGAATGGTTGGGGCTTTTGAACTTCACTGATAGATATAGACCCAGCCATTTGTTGGGAATCCTCAATAATCAGTATCTGTTCATTTTTCTCTTGGATTGGTCAGTCCCCAGAAGAGAAATCCTTCAAATTCCTGCTTGGGATATATAAGCCTGTCTGTCAACATTTTCCTGGAGCTGAGTAGGAAAAGGCAGACTACAGAGAGGACGGATTCTATCTGTTTAACAGATAGCATTACCTTGTTTCCAGGTGGTACTCTGCCCACAGCTGTGTCTGCATCTCTAAGGCCACAGCCTTCCTGATTCAGAATATCACCTCCCATCTTCTGCCCAGCTGGGAGAGGACAGTTGCCATGTAAAGAACATGGGAAGGGAATCTAAGAGCCTAGCTGATTCTTCTTTGGAGTTGCAACCCAAACCACTTCCAGGTACAATTTCTGGATTTTTCAGAGGTCCTGCAGAAAAATTTTATCTTCCCCTAGGCATTCCTCACTTCATTAGTCTTAGTCTTTCTCTGGTCTCACCATTTGCTTTCATACTCCCCAAATTTTGGTGCAATTGTCTTCTCTTCCATTCTCCTTGTCTTTTAAGTTTATGCCTTTAAAAATTCGCTTTACTGATACTTCAGTGGAATTAGCAGAGATTAATAGCTATCATGTTTTCTTGGCTTTTTAAAAGATTAAATGTAATTCCACATTTTTATAGGATTTTCAAAAATGAATTACCAATCGTAAATTACAAAATCATGCAATAAATTTAGGGTGAATAAGATTAGAAGCTTAAATAAGGTTGACGTTTTGTACTGGTGATATTTTAAAATCCAATTTGGTATTAGATGATCAATATAGCACTTTTACCTAATTTATTAGAGAATTAGTTTAATTCATTAAACTAGACAATTCAGTTTTATTCTCAACAGTGGAAAAGTAGGATTATATAGAAGAGTATATTCTTTCTTTCCTTCCTACCCTATCCCTATGGCATTCAGCCACACATATATTACACAGACACTTTGTTCTCAAGCATAACTTGGGCTTCAAGTGTAACGGAATATTCTGAAAGAGAATACAGATGACAGAAAAGTAGAAAACAAGTTATCTAATGCATTTATTTGGTAGAGATTGCTTTTCAGTCAGTCTGTATGCACTTTTGTATCAGGGGAGAACTTGGGGTTGCTTTATTGGCATCCTTTTCTCACTGCAGTTATATTAAGGTGACATCAAGAAATGCTCCAGCTGCCATCAGGTACAGGGTGCTATGTAAGAAGAATGTGGATATAGGATAGAAAGAAAGATACCTGTCTCAGTGCCTGAACCACCTTATTAACAAAAACCTTCCAGAAGCAAAGAAATGATTTGGGCAAAACAGCAGTAACCTAAGTAGAAAATAATTTTCATAAGGAAGAATGGGATAATTAGCACATATCTCACCAAACCATTTTTTTTCTTTCCTTTCCTCTTTTTAGAGTACAGATGCACTGACTAGAGAGAGAAATGCTCTTCTCAGTGCACTCATGATATAAGGTCTCTTACCCAGTCTTTCATTTGCCCTTAGAAAAGTTAGAGAGCACCAAACAACCATGAATTTTATGACTCCACTCTTTCATCAAACATTATGGAAGGAGTTTAGGTAAACTTGATATCCTTTACTATCCGTTTATGAGATTCTCAAGTTTTTCAAAATAACCCCCTTGTCACAGATACAGTCTGAAGTTTATGTAACCAGTCTAGCTATTCTGGGAGGCAACCTTGCTGTCTAGGTTAGATACATCTTGACCAGTGTTGATGGATGCACAGAAAATGTCCCCCTGCGAGGAGGGGAAAGCCTGGAGTGCTGAGGGAACACCAGCTCTGGGGACAGGTAAGTGCACATTCTGGCTCAGTCACTTACGAACTGGTTGATTTTGTTTGCATATATGAATTTAAATGTCCTTTCAACAGAAATGGAAAGCTATGTGATTTAATTGCTTCTTTTCTTCTGCCTTTGTTTCTAGAAATTTTGGAGCTAAGTCCAGTGCTCTGTTGTATCAGATGATTCATTTGAGGTAGCTCATAGTATCTCTTCCACTTGTTTCCTTAGATGATCTTTACTGTGTTTGGTTGCCAATGTGTCAATTTGTACTTCAATTACATTTTAACCAAGAAGTCATCAGATACGAATCTAAATGTTGACTCCCTTGATGCTCCTATAAACTTTCATTAATCCAGACTGACCTGTCTCTAGGTAGCTCTTGATGCTACTTTACTATCTCTGATGATTTCTGCTAGGTGAGTGGTACGATGTGCTGATTTCATTTGATTTCATTTTTTTATTTAATATAAAGATGATTTGGTGTTGATATTTTCAAGTCTGGGTTTTAAAGTTGTAGGGTTTTCTGAAAATGCCAAAGAGGAAGTACATCAAGCTATATGGTTTTCATTCCCTATCAGAAGAAATCCTACACATTCATAAATTAATGAATTTGACTTAGAACTGCCATCAAGTATCTATTTCTATTTCTTCAAAGTACATGTGTAATTCACTCAACAAACACTTACTGAATACCCATTATGTACCAGACCTGTACTAGTCTTTCAGAATACTGACATAAAAACAGCTCTTAGACGGTTCTAAGGTGGCTGAATAGGAACAGCTCCGGTTTGCAGCTCCCAGCATGATTGACAAAGAAGACGGGTGATTTCTGGATTTCCAACTGAGGTACCTGGTCATATCACTGGGACTTGTTGGATAGTGGGTACAGCCCATGGAGGGCAAGCCAAAGTAGGGAGGGGCACTGCCTTACCCAGGAAGTGCAAGGGGTCAGGGGATTTCCCTTTCCTAGCAAAGGGAAGCTGTGACAGACTGTACCTGGAAAATTGGGACACTGTCACCCAAATACTGTGCTTTTCCAATGATATTAGCAAACGGTACACCAGGAGATTATATCCCACGCCTGGCTCAGCAGGTCCCAGACCCATGGAGCCTTGCTCACTGCTAGTCCAGCAGTCCCAGATCGAACTGTGAAGTGGCAGCCTGGCTGGGGGAGGGGCATCCGTCATTGCTGAGGCTTGAGTAGGTAAACAAAGTGGCCTGAAAGCTCAAACTGGGTGGAGCCTACTGCAGCTCAACAAGACCTACCTGCCTCTGTAGACTCCACCTCTGGGGGCAGGGCATAACTGAACAAAAGGCAGCAGACAACTTCTGCAGACTTAAATGTCCCTGTCTGACAGCTCTGAAGAGAGCAGTGGTCCTCTCAGCATAGTGTTTGAGCTCTGAGAATGGATAGACTGTCTCCTCAAGTAGGTCCCTGACCCCCGTGTAGCCTAACTGGGAGATACCTCCCAGTAGGGACCGACTGACACCTCAAACAGCTGGGTGCCCCTCTGAGACGAAGCTTCCAGAGGAAGGATCAGGCAGCAATATTTGCTGTTCTGCAATATTTGCTGTTCTGCAGGCATCCGCTGGTGATACCCAGGCAAACAGGGTCTGGAGTAGACCACCAGCAAACTCCAACAGACCTGCAGCTGAGGGACCTGACTGTTAGAAGGAAAACTAATGAACAGAAAGGAATAGCATCAACATCAACAAAAAGGACATTCACACCAAAACTCTATCTGTAGGTCACCATCCCCAAAAACCAAAGGTAGATAAAACCACAAAGATGGGGAGAAACCAGAGCAGAGTAGCTGAAAATTCTAAAAACCAGAGTACCTCTTCTCCTCCAAAGGATTGCACCTCCTTGCGAGCAACAGAACAGAGCTGGACGGAGAATGACTTTGACAAGTTGACACAAGTAGACTTCAGAAGGTTGGTAATAACAAACTTCTCCGAGCTAAAGGAGGACGTTCAAACCCATTGCAAGGAAGCTAAAAACCTTGAAAAAAGGATTAGACGAATGGCTAACCAGAATAAACAGTGTAGAGAAGACCTTAAATGACCTGATGGAGCTGAAAAGCATGGCACAAGAACTACATGACACATGCACAAGCTTCAGTAGCCAATTCAATCAAGTGGAAGAAAGGGTATCAGTGATTGAAGATCAAATGAATGAAATGAAGCAAGAATAGAAGTTTAGAGAAAAAAGAGTAAAAAGAAATGAACAAAGCCTCCAAGAAATATGGGACTACGTGACAACAATGAATCTATGTTTGATTGGTGTACCTGAAAGTGATGGGGAGAATGGAACCAAGCTGGAAAACACTCTTCAGGATATTATCCAGGAGAACTTCTCCAACCTAGGAAGGAAGGCCAACATTCAAATTCAGGAAATACAGAGAACACCACAAAGATATTCCTCGAGAAGAGCAACCCCAAGACACATAATTGTCACATTCTCCAAGGTTGATATGAAGGAAAAAATGTTAAGGGCAGCCAGAGAGAAAGAAAGGTCAGGTTACCCACAAAGGGAAGCCCATCAAACTAACAGCAAATCTCTCAGCAGAAACTCTACAAGCCAGAAAAGAGTGGGAGTCAATATTCAACATTCTTAAAGAAAATAATTTTTAACCTAGAATTTCATATCCAGCCAAATTAAGCTTCGTAAGTGAAGGAGAAATAAAATCCTTTACAGACAAACAAATACTGAGAGATTTTGTCACCACCAGGCCTCCCTTACAAGAGCTCCTGAAGGAAGCACTAAACATGGAAAAGAACAACCAGTATGAGCCACTGCAAAAACATGCCAAATTGTAAAGACCGTCGATGCTATGAAGAAACTGCATCAATTAACAGGCAAAATAACAAGCTAACATCATAATGACAGGATCAAATTCACACATAACAATATTAACCTTAAATGAAAATGGGCTAACTGCCCCAATTAAAAGACACAGACTGGCAAACTGGATAGAGTCAAGACCCATCAGTGCGCTGTATTCAGGAGATCCATCTCACGTGCAGAGACACACATAGGCTCAAAATAAAGGGATGGAGGAAGATCTACTAAGCCAATAGAAAAAAAAAAAAAAAAGCAGGATTTGCAATCCTAGTCTCTGATAAAACAGACTTTAAACCAACAAAGATGAAAAGAGACCAAAAAAAAAAAAAAAAAAAAAAAAAAAAAAAAAAAAAGCCATTATATAATGGTAAAGGAATCAATTCAACAAGAAGATCTAACTATCCTAAATATACATGCACCCAATACAGGAGCACCCAGATTCATAAAGCAAGTCCTCAGAGACCTACGAAGAGACATAAACTCCCACACAATAATAATGGGAGATTTTAACACCCCACTGTCAATATTAGATCAACAAGACAGAAGGTTAACAAGGATATCCAGGACTTGAACTCAGCTCTGCACCAAGTGGACCTAATAGACATCTACAGAACTCTCCCCCACAAATCAATAGAATATACATTCTTCTCAGCACCACATCACACTTATTCCAAAATTGACCATATAGTTGGAAGTAAAGCACTCCTCAGCAAATGTAACAGAACAGAAATCACAACAAACTGTCTCTCAGACCACAGTGCAATCAAATTAGAACTCAGGATTAAGAAACTCACTCAAAATCACTCAATTACATGGAAACTGAACAACCTGCTCCTGAACGACTACTGGGTAAATAATAAAATGAAGGCAGGAATAAAGATGTTCTTTGAAACCAATGAGAACAAAGACACAATGCACTAGAATCTCTGGGACACAGTTAAAGTAGTGTGTAGATGGAAATTTATAGCACTAAATGCCCACAAGAGAAAGCAGGAAAGATCTAAAGTCGACACCCTAACATCACAACTAAAAGAACTAGAGAAGCAAGAGCCAACAAATTCAAAAGCTAGCAGAAGGCAAGAAATAACTAAGATCAGAGCAGAACTGAAGGAGATAGAGACACAAAAAACCCTTCAAAAAAATCAATGAATCCAGGAGCTGTTTTTTTGAAAATATCAACAGAATTGATAGTCCACTAGCAAGACTAATAAAGAAGAAAAGAGAGAAGAATCAAATAGATGCAATAAAAAATGATAAAGGAGATATCACCACCAATCCCACAGAAATACAAACTACCATCAGAGAATACTATAAACACCTGTACACACACACACAAAAAAAACTGGAAAATCTAGAAGAAATGGATAAGTCTCTGGACACATACACCCTCACAAGGCTAAACCAGGAAGAAGTTGAATCCTTGAATAGACCAATAACAGGCTCTGAAATTGAAGCAATAATTAACAGCCTGCCAACCGAAAAAAGTCCAGGACCAGACGGATTCACAATCTAATTCTACCAGGGGTACAAACAGGAGCTAGTACCATTCCTTCTGGAACTATTCTAAACAACAGAAAAAGAGGGAATCCTCCCTAGCTCATTTCATGAGGCCAGCATCATCCTGATACCAAAGGCTGGCAGAGACACAACAAAAAAAAGAGAATTTTAGACCAATATTCCTGATGAACATCGATGCGAAAATCCTCAATAAAATGCTGGCAAACCAAATCCAGCAGCACATCAAAATGCTTATCTACCATGATCAAGTCAGTTTCATCCCTGGGATGCAAGGCTGGTTCGACATACACAAATCAATAAATGTAATCCATCACATAAACAGAACCAATGACAAAAACCACATGATTATCTCAATAGATGCAGAAAAGGCATTCAACAAAATTCAACACCCCTTCATGCTAAAAACTCTCAATAAATTCGGTACTGATGGAACGTATCTCAAAATAATAAGAGCTATTTATGACAAACCCACAGCCAATATCATACTGAATGGGCAAAAACTGGAAGCATTCCCTTTGAAAACTGGCACAAGACAGGGATGCCCTCTCTCACCACTCCTATTCAATATAGTGTTGGAAGTTCTGGCCAGGGTGATCAGGCAAGAGAAAGAAATAAAGGGTATTCAAGTAGGAAAAGAGATAGTCAAATTGTCCTTGTTTGCAGATGACATGATGATATATTTAGAAAACCCTGTCGTCTCAGCCCCAAATCTCCTTAAGCTGATAAACAACTTCAGCAAAGTCTCAGGATACAAAAATCAATGTGCAAAAATCACAAGCATTCCTATAAACCAATAACAGACAAACAGAGAGCCAAATCATGAGTGAACTCCCATTCACAATTCCTACAAAGAGATTAAAATACCTAGGAATCGGGCTTACAAGAGATGTGAAGGACCTCTTCAAGGAGAACTACAAACCACTACTCAATGAAATAAAAGAGGACACAAACAAATGGAAGACCATTCCATGCTCATGGATAGGAAAAATCAACACTGTGAAAATGGCCATACTGCCCAAGGTAATTTATAGATTCAATGCCATCCCCATCAAGCTACCAATGACTTTCTTCACAGAATTGGAAAAAAAAAAAAAAAAAAAAAAAAAAACTACTTTAAAGTTCATAGGAAACCAAAAAAGAGACCCCATTGCCAGACAATCCTAAGCAAAAAGAACAAAGCTAGAGGCATCATGCTACCTGACTTCAAACTATACTACAAGGCTACAGTAACCAAAACAGCATGGTACTGGTACCAAAACAGAGATATAGACCAATGGAACAGAACAGAGGCCTCAGAAATAACACCCCACATCTACAACCATCTGATCTTTGACAAACCTGACAAAAATGAGAAATGGGGAAAGGATTCCCTATTTAATAAATGGTGCTGGGAAAACTGGCTAGCCGTATGTAGAAAGCTGAAACTGGATCCCTCCCTTACACCTCATACAAAAATTAACTTAAGATGGTTTAAAGACTTAAATGTTAGACCTAAGTCTATAAAAACCCTGAAAGAAAAGCTAGGCAATACCATTCAGGATGCAGGCATGGGCAAATACTTCATGACCAAAACACCAAAAGCAAGGAAAACAGAAGCCAAAATAGACAAATGGGATCTAATTAAACTAAAGAGTTTCTTCACAGCAAAAGAAACTACCATCAGAGTGAACAGGCAACCTACAGAATGGGAGAAAATTTTTGCAACCTACCCATCTGACAAAGGGCTAATATCCAGAATCCACAAAGAACTTAATCAAATTTACAAGAAAAAAAACAAACAACCCCATCAAAAAGTGGGCAAAGGATACGAACAGACACTTCTCAAAAGAAGACATTTATGCAGTCAACAGACACATGAAAAAATGCACATCATCACTGGTCATCAGAAAAATGCAAATCAAAACCACAATGAGATACCATCTCACACCATTTAGAATGGTGATCATTAAAATATCAGGAAACAACAGGTGCTGGAGAAGATGTGGAGAAATAGGAAAGCTTTTACACTGTTGGTGGGAGTGTAAACTAGTTCAACCATTGTGGAAGACATTGTGGCAATTCCTCAAGGATCTAGAACTAGAAGTACCATTTGACCCAGCGATCCCATTACTGGATATATACCCAAAGAATTATAAATCATGCTACTATAAAGATACATGCACACGTATTTTTATTGCGGCACTATTCACAAAAGCAAAGACTTGGAACCAACCCAAATGTCCATCAATGATGGACTGGATTAAGAAAATGTGGCACATATACACCATGGAATAGTATGCAGCTATAAAAAAGGATGAGCCTCATGTCCTTTGTAGGGACATGGATGAATCTGGAAACCACCATTCTGAGCAAACTATCGCAAGGACAGAAAACCAAACACTGCATGTTCTCACTCATAGGTGGGAATTGAACAATGAGAACACTTGGACACAATGCAGGGAACATCACACACTAAGGCCTGTCATGCGGTGGGGGGAGCGGGGAGGGATAGCATTAGGAGAAAGACCTAATGTAAAGGACGAGTTAATGGGTGCAGCACACCAACATGGCACATGTATACATATGTAACAAACCTGCACGTTGTTCACATGTACTCTAGAACTTAAAGTATAATTTAAAAAAAGAAAAAAACAAAAAACAAAGAAACAGCTCTTGCTTCTGAAAGATGCCACAGTCTAGTGAGAAAAACAAATAAGAAAATAAGCAAGCGTGATATTGCCATGGTAAAATGCTATAAGAACACGGATTTGGAGCCCACTACTTCTAACAGGAGCTGATGATTGTTAAATGGTTTTAAATGTGTTTAACTTTCATAGATAACAGCTTTCCAAAGTATTTGAGCCAATATATTAACTTACCTGCAATGTATGAGAGTTCTAGCTATTCCACATCCTGGCCAACACTTGCTATTGTATGTCTTTGTAATTTTAGCCATTCTGATAGATAGGTCATGATATCTCATTGTGGTTTTAATTTGCATTTCCATGATGAGTAGATGTTGGTGAAGGCAATAGGTGGGAAAGGGTAGATGGATGAAGAGCCATTATAGACAGAGAGACCAACATGTACAAGTAGACACACAAACTAGAGAAAATATGTATGGTTAGGTACACAGGATAGCAAGAGACAAATCAAGAGAGAACAGAAGGAGGAGTATCAAAAGCCTTGCCCAACACACTGAGAAGGCTGAGCATCTCATAAAATCACTGGAAAACTAGCCATAAAAATATTTTATAATAAGACATAAATGTAACCAGATCTATAGTTAAACGATCACTCTAAAAACAGTGTGGAAGACAAATTGGAGGAAGGAATACTGGCGGAGACAGCAAGGGAAGGAGGTAAGTAGGGCTCAAATAGAGGTAATGCCACCAAGGACATGTCGAGAGAGTGGTTTTTAAGGACATTTAGACAACAGAATCAACAAGTTTGGCTGAACACAGGAGACAAGGAGGATGAGGAGCACAAGATGGCACCCAGCATTGGGGCCTGGCAGACGTGTTATATTTGAAGTAGTGGTAGAACATCCAGAAACCAAGCAGTGTGTCCTGGAGGTCTGATATTTGTTTACCTTAGAAAACAGTTAAAAGGATTTTGTTTTCAAAGCTTAATTCATAGGACCACCAGAATTATATTTCCAAAGGGGCCCTGGGAGTTGAGAGAGGAGATAAACATAGTGTCTTGGTCTTTGAGAACAGTAAAAAGGGGTTGCCTGGGGAAAATTCTGCACTGACGAAGAGGGCTGCTATAAGGGACATCTCTATATCTCTCCCAGAGAAGTGCTCCAAAGCTGGCAGAAGACCCGCAGTCAAAAGCAGCACTGTACAGCAGAAGCAAAAGTACAAGACACCAACTTCTGTAGCATACATACAGGTCATCAGCATGTGTGGGGTGGGTAAAGTCATGAAAAAGAGTGAGCTTATGCGAGGATTGCTTAGAGGGTGAGAGGAGAAAAGGGCCAAGATGATGGGAAGCATCAGTGTGTAACAGGTGGAAACCCTGAAAAAGAAGGTCCAGAAAGACAAGAAGAGAATGAGCAAAGAGCAATGTAATGGAAACCAAGGAGAATTTTATGAATGAAGTCATCAATATCGTCAAGTGCTGTAAAGAGAAGTTAAATAAGATGAGGATTTTAAATAGTTAGAAAATCTTTAATGACTTTGCAGAAGCCACTTTACTAGTTTGATGGGATGTAAGCCTCATTACGGAGAGCTTTAGAGTAAATGAGCAATGACAAAGTGCAGAGAATGGTTTATATTCTTTTGGGGGGTTAATAATGAAGTTGGAAAAATATAGGGCGATCTCTAAGAAGAATTACAAATATAGGGGAAAGAATTTCCTTTAATGTGGTAGAACCTGTAGCATGGTAAAAGGCTATGGAGAAAAAGCCAATGATAATAGATTGAAAAAAAATGGAAGAGAAAAAAGCTAAGAAGTAACTGAAGCATCAGAAGGGAAAGATCCAGATAAATCTAAGGATTGTCGACTATGCCAACTGTTTAAATAACTTCAAGAAACATAAGGACAGAGAACAGTCTACTGTATTTGGCAATTAGGGCATCAGTAAGAGTTGTTTTGAGAAGTTCAGTTGAGTGTTGGGGACAGAAGCAGAGTACAAGGAGCTGAAAATCTAAGGGGATATGGGAAACTGAAGACAGAAAATTGAATGCTACATTTTCAAAGCACTTGGCTGTGATTGGAAGAAGATAAGTAAATTATTTAATGCTATCCATCATTTCTGCTAGGCCCATGGTCTCCTCTGAGTGGCCAGTATACAGTGATCTTGCCCTGCTCATTGGACAGGAATGGGCCCTAAGCCAAGGGAAGTCTACCTTATGGGCACAGCTGTCAGTCAAAGGGGAGTACCCAAAGTAATGCACAATTTGCTTTTTCTTAGTGGATCCTCTTTCTGGGAGAAATTAAAAGTCTACTCACAGTTCAATGACAAATACACAGTGACACTACTGGAAGAGACTCATTTGTTTTTGGAGTTATGAAGCACTCTCCTTTTTCTTGAATTAATTGATCTCCATGGTAATTAGCCAACAAAATTATGTTCAGAGATATAGTATCTGTTAGATGGCTTTTCAGAGATTAGATCTTTCCTTTTCTACATTTCCCTTTATTTTGAGCCATGAATAGCAAAGCAAAGGACCATTAAGTATCCTATTAGCCAAATGCTTTAGTTTATACCATTATGATCTCATAATACCTAAGTAATCAGTCAATATATTTTTTAAAAGCCAAATAAGTTAATAATCTTAATGAAGTCTGACTTTTTTTTGTAGTTTTTAGTGTAATTTAGAAACATAGCTCAAATCAACTTCCTCATTCTATAAGTAGAGGTACACATAATTATGCCCTTAAAGCTAATCAGGATTTTCAAAAGTCAAGTATACCATGGGCTGTGGCTTTTATTAGTCACAGTCTCCGGAAATGTTGATTCAGCTGAGTAGGAGGCAATAGGAGCATTCATTGTGACTTAGTTAATAGTCATGTATGGGGGAAGGGTACAGAACAGGGTAGAAGATGAAAGAAGATAAGCAAATGTCTAAAAGAATTGCATTAAACAACTTTTTACTATGGTTAGAAAAGTAGCATTTGTTTTTTTATGCTGTAATATGTTCAGCTTCATAATGAGTTGTGACATTAACAACATTCTGTTAAAGATACCTGGGCAGAGCAAAGCCAGGGAGGAAATTACTGAGCATGACTACTGGCAACTGGTGATAAATACTTTTGCACCATTTAAAAATATTTAATGGCCACTGTCTTTATTGTGCAAGGTATACTACCATTTCATTATCCTTTTTCAGATATGTGACTCAAGTTACCAAGTTGCCACGGCTGCCTACTGGAGATGCAGGAAACAAAATCATCAGTATTGAAAAATTCTCGAAGAAAAAAATGTTCATCAATTTGGAGATACCTGTCTTCCAGAATACTTGAGATAATTCTTTTAAAACAATTTTTACCACATATAAACAGAAGCCACAGCTAACTCAAGATAAAAATTTAGGTCTTAAGGATCTTTCATGCCTGTAATCCCAGCATTTTGGGAGGCCGAGATGGGCACATTACTTGAGCTCAGGAGTTCAAGACCAGCCTCAGCAACATGGCAAAATCCTGTCTCTACGAAAAATATAAAAATTAGCCAGGCGTGGTGGCAAGTGCCTGTAATCCCAACTACTTAGGAGGCTGAGGCAGGAGAATCACTTGAATCTAGGAGGCTGGGGTTGCAGCAAGCCTAGATTGCACCACTGCACTACAGTCTGGGTGACAGACTGAGACTCCAGCTCAAAAAAGAAAAAATATATACTTTGGGTGTGGATACATGTAATCTTTCTGAGAGAAAAGATCTTTTTGGTTCACTTTAAAAATTGTTCCTCCACCCCATCTCACCACTCCACAGCCTAAAATCACCTGATATTGATCCCTGTTCTATCCAGAATATTAGTGATGTGCAGTATCTATTCAAAGAGTGCTCCAATACTGTCTTTGAGGTTTCCTCCCAGGCTACCGGCACCCATTCTGTAGCTTTTGCTGCTCTCAAATCTTGACTTTACCAGAAAGTGTCAATAAAAGTTTATTATACAAGAATCAGGACCATATTCCTTCCTCAAATGGCCCTTTAATGATTGTTGAATAAAATATCGAGAAGTTGCTGTGGTCTACTCATATCATCCTAAAAACCAAGTTTGTGCAAGTAGATAATAATCACTATGTTAGAACAACTTCTTGGCTGACACCAAGGGCAAGACACCATTGATTACAAGACGCATCCCAATTTTAGGCATGTTAATGTGTAAAAACAAAAAATAGAATTATCTTCAAGACATATTTTTAAGCCTAGAAGAAAAGAAGGAGGAATATGAGGAAAAGGAGAAGAACAAGAGAAAACTCTTTTAATAATCCAGGTGAGAACTAAGGTACTAGTAGCAGAGAGAGAGAGTGCAAGAAGGGGTTGGACACAAGGCATATCTAGTAACCAGAATCATCAGGTCTTGGAACTTATGGGAAGTTGAGAAAGATGGTGACAAAGTAGAGGAGAGCTATACAATTTCTAGGTCATATATCTGGATGGGAAGCAAATAAAAGATTAAGGGAAAATATTTGTTTAGTTTTGGATACACTTTATTTGACATTTTATTTGACAACCAGATAGAGATGTCCAGTAGGCAGTTGGATATATAAATCTGGAGCTTAGTAGAGTTGTCTAGTCTGCAGATATAAAAGTAGAAGGCTTTCCTGTGTGGTACTGGTAATATTGCCCATCAATGGCCCACTGAATTTTTTTTAAAGAAAAACATAAAAATCCCCAAACTAACCAGTACTGTATTGTCAGTATTCAGTAACAAGGAACAGAATCTACTGTAGCTGGCGTAAGAGGAAAGGGGTTTGTTACAGAATATTAAATGGCTTACTTTAAAAGGCTAATAAAAAAGACTCTATTCTAAGGTTCTAGAAACAATTCTGAAAGCCACACAACAGAACTGGTTAGCTGAAGGAGCTGCTGCCTTAAAAATGATCAGGGATCTGTAAAATTAGCAAACTGCCTTATCAGAAACTACCAACACTACCTGCTTCAAAACCACATCACGTTCACTAAAATCTCCACCAGCAAAAATATGACCCTGTCCCTTGACTCCTCCCAGATTAACTGCAAATCTAAGTCTCATACAATGTATCTGTCTGATTGTCAGAAGGTAAATTATATCCAGAACTCTAGGACATTTGAAGAATGGCTTACTTTGTTTTGCTTTGGTTTTGTGTGTTGAGCTTTCTGTCTTCTACATATTACAAGGAAGCTGAACTGAAATGTGTGGTGAGTGAGCCAGACCCTATTACCTACCATGAAGACCAAAAGCAGAACACTGGGGGGAACATGAACACTGAAAGTGTGAGAAGTTAGTAGGGAGACAAAGAAGATATGGCCAGAGAGGTGAGCACCACAGTGAGTGTACAGCATGGAAGCCAGTGGAAAGGAAGCGGAAGAAGAAAGCAGCAGCGGAAGAAGAAAGCAACACCAGAAGCAGCAAGGCGTGAAGAAAGGTCAATGTCAGAAGCTGCTAAGAAGTGAGTGTTTAAACAGTTGGATAATTTCTAAAGCAGGGGTCCATCCATGGCCTGTTAGGAACTGAGAAGCATAGCAGGAGGTGAGTGGCTGGCGAGCAAGCAAAGTTTGATCTGTATTTACAGCAGCTCCCCATTGCTTTTATTACTGCCTGAGCTCCACTTCCTTCAGATAATAGGGGCATTAGATTCTCATAGGAGCAGTGGCCCTATTGTGAACTGTGCATGCGAGGGATCTGGGTTGTGTTCACCTTATGAGACTCTAACAAATGCCTGATGATCTGAGGTGGAACAGTTTCATCGTAAAACCATCCCCCGCCAACCTCCCACCCCTTCCCATGGAAGAATTGTCTTCTGGGAAACCAGTCCCTGATGCCAAAAATGTTGCCGACTGCTAATCTAAAGAGTACCTGATAGAGTTAGCAGAAACAAGATCCTTTGGTGGTCTTGGCAAGAGCAATTTCAGTGAAGTGGTTATGAAGGATGCTTGCTTGAAATGGGTTAAAAAGTGACTGGGAAGGATAAACTGATTTCAAGGAGTTTATCTTCCTCTTAAGTGTGAAGTAATCACTCAGGACCTGAGTTTTCTTCATCTGTTAATAATGGATTTATGCACACCTTGTATGTTTGTCTTATGTGCAACCTGTTATGGCCAGGCATTCACCACTACAATGGAAATCAAAAGAATTAACCTCACTTTTCTACCTAGGATCTCCCCAAGAATCTCCTGGGTGTTGGAATTTGGGAGAACCTAGTCATCCACTACCTCATGACTTCCAGCTTCTTCCAAATTGAGAACAGACTCATGTGACCAATGGATATCAAAGTATCAGCTTTATTCGTGGTAAAGCTGGAATGAAGAAAATAGTTTGGGCTTGAGGTCAAAATGTCTTTCCTTTGTACTGAATGTGCATTCCCAGCCAGGCAGAGGAGCTAGAGGGGATACTGGGCCCAGTCTACTTACCACACTGCAGATAAGATATGAGAAAGGTCCCAGTCGTTACCCATTTTTGAGGCAAGTAGCAGGAGAGCAAGAACCAAGAGTTAAGGCCATATATATACAGTGACCACATCTGGCAGGAAAACAAGAGGAGGGGCCAAGAAAGGAATGAAGAGAAAAATGGATATGTCCTTTGTGATAATTCCTCAAGACTGTTAAAGCACTTCCAGAAACCACAGAGAGGAAGAGAGGGGTTCTCCCAACCTAAGGGTTAATCATGTCTCTCATGGCCCACAAACAAGATGGCTTCTACATCAAAATCCATGCATGGTGGAAAGGTAACATGACTAGGTCTTCATTTGCCACAAACGCTCACAGGAGGAAGAATGGAGAAGTAGCCTGACCCAACAGCCTTCGCCATACCAAACACTTCAGACTAATAAGTAGATTCAGTTCTTCAAGCACGATACAGTTATAGTAGATATAGAGATATGGATACCCAGATTCTCCTCCAAGGAAGGACTTGCTGCCAAGCAGCCATGAGTGCAAACAACAGTCTCCAGCTGACTTATTTTTCAGCATTTGCCTAAACGCCAGAGAGCTTTCAGACCCGACCTCACACATTCCCAAGCAGCCTGCATCTAGTGACTAATCGACACCAGGGTATACAATTCTGCCCATTTTAGTCAGATGTGAGACAACTCTGTTGTGAAATATTTGTTCTGGAGCTTCCATTCAGGTTTGCTGAGGCTTTTTTGGACTGAATTCACCTTCACCCTCATCCTGCTTCTCTTCCCTTCCTTTTACAGATGCTGATCTCTAAGAAATGTTTGACATCCTAAACTCTATCTCGGTATCAACTTCCAGACAATCCCATCTACAACAACACTGTAGTGCAAATAAAGAATAAATTCATGGTGAACATAGCTGTTTCCTTTTACCTCCCCAGAGAAGCCTTCTAGAGTAGCTTTTTTTTTTTTTTTTTTTTTTTTTTTTAGATGGTGTCTCACTCTGTCGCCCAGGCTGGAGTACAGTGGCACGACCTCAGCTCAATGCAGCCTCCGCCTCCTGGGTTCAAGCAATTTTCCTGCCTCAGCCTCCCGAGTAGCTGGCTAATTTTTTATATTTTTAGTAGAGACAGGGTTTCACCATGTTAGCTGGGATGGTCTCAATCTCCTGACCTCGTGATCTGCCTGCCTTGGCCTCCCACAGTGTTGGGATTACAGGCATGAGCCACTGTGCCCAGCCGAGACTAGCTTTTATAAGGAAGCTGCCTCCTCTCTGCTGACTTCTCTGCCCCAGTTTGATTTCAGATCTCCCAGTACCCAGTCTTCCCTTTAAGACTCTCCGTTTGATGACTCAACTCACCTCCTTCTGAAAAACCCATGTTCTCCTGTAGGAGGCTGTGCCACCCCTAGAGGCATCCCATGTTTGCTATTACACACAAAGCCTCACAACTAAGCAGTCAGATGCTTGTCAAGGCACTCCTCTGTCAATCACCACTGGCCTCTGAAGGTGCAGAATAGAAGAGGTTGGGTTCAAACTGTGAGCAAGAGTGAACACAAGAGCTCTAAGCCCAGTTTGGAGTTTCCACTAGAGAGAACTGTGACTTATCCAGTGCCATGACAGAAATACTCCCCACCAAGATGAGCCAGACAAGGTCTAATGTTGTGCTGAGAAAACAGTCATTCTCCTATCAGCATGGTGTTGCCCTTCTCCTTTCTGGAACAATAGACACATTTTCTGTCTTGTTTGAGCCAAACTATACCACAGAAAAAATTGTGTCAGTCTTCATTGGTTGATCTCTTTGTCATTCAGATGAAATGGAGTCAGCTCTATGCATGTTTCAATTAAACTCGTTGTGGGGGAAACTGTTGGGGGCCAGGAGAGCTTCTGAATTTCCCTGCTACTCTAAGATCAGAGTTAATGTAAATAAAGAACAGAGCATAGTGCCTGAGACATAATAAGTGCATTTTAATTCTTTTTTGCTTTGAAAGGTGAATAGGTTAAACTGTCTCTATTTGCAAATGACATAATCTTGTACATAGAAAATGTTAAGGAATCCACTAAAAACACAATTAGAACTAATAAACAAGTTCAGCAAAGTTGCAGGATAAAAGATCAATTTACATCAAAGGTGAGGGTGAAAAGGGATGAAAAGATCAATTTACAAAAATCAACTGTGTTTCTATACACTTGCGATGAATACACTGAAAATGAAATTAAGAAAACAAATTCTGTTTGCAATAGCATCAAAAAGAATAAAATAATTAGGAATGAATTTAACAAAAGAAGTACAAAACTTATACTCTGAAAAATATAAAACATTGCTGAAAGAAATTAAAGAACACCTAAGTAAATGGAAAGTCATCTCAGGTTCATGGATTGGAAAATTTAATATTGTTAAGATGGCAATTCTCCCTAGAATGATCTACAAATTCAACACAATTCCCCTCAAAATTCTGGACCAATAATCTGATCCTAAAATTTATATGAGAATGCAAAAGACACAGAAGAGATAAAACAACCTTGAAAACAAACAACAAAGTTGGAGGATTCACACTTCCCCATTTCAAAACTTACTACAAAATCTACAGTAATCAAGACAGTGTGGTATTGGCATAAGGTAAGACATACAGATTAATAGAATGAAATTGAAAGTCTATAAGTAAACCCTCACACTTACAGTCAATTGATTTCCAACAAGGGAAATTTTTTCCCATTGAATTGATTTCTAACAAGGGAAATCAATCTAACAAATCTAACAAATCTAACAAAGTGTTTTCCATAAATGGTGCTGACACGATCTGAAAGAGAAGTTAGATCCTACCTCACATCTGTACAAAAACGAACTCAAATAGGATCCAATAACTAAGTGTAAAAGCTAAAACTATAAATTTCTTAGAAAAACAGAGGTAAATCTTCATGACCTTGTAGTAGGCAATGATTTCTTAGCTACAACACCAAACATATAAGCAGCAACAACAACAAAAAATAGGTAAATTGGATATCATAGAATTAACAAAAAACCTTTTGTGCTTCAAAACACACAATTAAGAAATTAAAAAGGCAACTCATAGAATGGGAGAAAATTTCTGCAAATCATATATCTGATGAAGGACTTGCGTCTGGAATATATAAAGAACCCTTAAAACTCAACAATAAAAAAGACGAATAACATAATTTTCAAAAAAGCAAAGAACCTGAATAGACATTTTTCCAAAAAAGATATATAAATAGCCAATATGCACATGAAAAAAATGATCAACTTCATTAGCCTTGGGGATGCAAGTCAAACCTACAATGGGCTGCTATTTCATACAGATTATGATTGCTCTAATCAAAAAGTTAGATAATAATAAGTTAGCAAAAATGTAAAGAAATTGGAACTCTTATGCACTCCTAATAGAAATGTAACATAGTACATCCTTTGGAAGACAGTCTGGCAATTTTTCAAACAATTAAATATAGGGTTACCATATAGCTTAGCAATTCCCCTCCTAGGTATACACCTAAGAGAAATGAAAACATATGTCCACAAAAAACCTTGTGTGTGAATACTCACAGTAGCATTCTTAATAATAGGCAAAAGGTAGATATAACCCAAATGTCCATCAACTAATGAATGTATAAATAAAATGTTGTATAAGCATACACTTGAATATTATTCAACCACATAAAGGAATGAAGAACTGATACATGCTACAGTGTCGATGAACCTTGAAAATGTTATGTTAAGTGAAAAAAGACAGTCACAAAGGGTTACATATTATATTATTCCATCATATTTAATGTCCAGAATATGCAAATTCACAGAGAAAGAAAGTAGGTTTGTGGTTTTCTAGAGCTAGGAGCAATGGGGGAATGAGGACTGATGGCCAAGGGATTTCTCTTTGTGGTGATGAAAATGATTTAAAATTTGTTGTGGTGATGGTTGCACAACTCTGTGAAAATACTGAAAACCATTGAATTGTACACTTTAAATATGGAAATTGTATGTTTTCTGAATTATATCTTAATAAAAAATTTTTAAATTATTAACTTAAGACTGAGTAAAACAAGTGTTTATGGGTGTCAGGTTATGGGTTTAAATAAGGTCATTGGCTGAAGTCAAAAAGTTGAGGAAATTCCCAACTAGAAACTTCAACTTCCCCGCTGAAATAGAAGGCAAATCTATCTGCCAAGAAGGAGGTTATAATCAGATAATGGTACGTCAGAGGTAAAGACTGCAGAGGTGGTACAGTTCCAGGTGATGACAAGTTCCAAGGTGTGTCATGAAAGTGAGGGGCTAAGATGGAGAAGAGGGAGAGGTGGTGGAGGCCCAGGAAGTGACAAAGCTTAATACACCTCACAAATACTTGTTGAACTGAATGAAAGAATTACTTCCCCTGCCAGCACTGTATGAGACACTAAGTCCTCAGTGTTACTTTAATCATCTTGGAAATTGTCACCATGTTTGCCCTAGGCAAGTTTCTTTCCTTTTCTACTAAATTTAGGGATAGGTGTATGAGTTTCAGTGGAGACCATACTCAAGTTACCTCTCATCTATGGATGAAAAAAGGAAAGAAAAAGAAATTGAGGTTTTTCCAAGTGTGCTATGATTACACTAAGATCATAAAAACTACTTAGGAGAATCAGCTTCCAGAAACCTAGAATCAAAACAATGCATATGCAAAACAATAAATAACATATTAAACACATTTAACTACTGATTCGAGAAATTCACTTAAGACCCACTTTCTTTGTAGCCCCAAGTTCAGTGGAGTCAGACGGAGGATTTCTGGGAACCCCAAAGGCCTTGTCCTTGCAATCCCCCTCTGATTCAGAGGATCTTCTCAGGTCCCAGCCGATCTTTCCATTGAGGCCCCCATTCTCTCACCTGTGAGGTCCCTATACTCACCTATGCCAAAGTAAAGTTTAGAGCTGAGTATCATCCCCCCATTTTCATTGCCCCCATACCAGTCCCCTCTACTAACACAAGCATACAATGATAATAAGGGTTCAGAGCAAAATATAGAAACCCGTCTAGTTATATTAAGCACAAAGGAATTTAATAAAGGAAATTGGGTGTTTACATGTGAAGTAGAATGGCTAGAGGAGCAGGCTCTAGGTTGGGCCTCCAGGAATAACTCCCAGAACAATGCAGAACTGACTGTCCAGGCAAGCTACTTGCTCTGCCACAATCAGGATGGTGAGCAATCAGCAGGCTGACACTGGAACTTTTGAGTTCATGAACCCACAAGCATAGCTGTGTCCCAGGATCGGAAAGTCAGGATCAGGAAGCTACTGCTGCCACACCACAACTGCCTCTTAACATCAATGAAGCTAATGTCTGAACACTAGAACACCACTTCAGAAAAACATGAGATCTTGGAGATGGTCCAAGATCTTGTTCACACACAGAAAAACAGTCAGACAATAGAAGGAAGGTAGCTTCTGTTTCACTTCTGCTTTCTACATGTAAAACAAAGTGTATTTAGTAAATTCATCCAGAAGAGTCAGGGAAATGTGGTTTCCAGCATTCAAAAAAAGAGCTGGAAATGGCTGAGTACCAATCAACTATATCCAGCATACAAACACACACACATAAATGCATACATGTGCATATATGTGTACACATGACCCCAGATGACAAGACTACTGGCCCTTTATGTTATGTGAATTTTTCTAATAACCCAAACAGAAAATAGAAAATAATACAAATGAGAAACATGGAAAAATTACAAAAGTCCCAAAATTTCACATATGCTCGAGAGTCTTGGCCTCTACAGTCACTGGTTACCGACTTCCTCTAAGGAATTAAGTGGATGTCCTACGGGCAGCCCTGTGGTTTTAATTCTCTTGAGGTGCAGGCTCACCAGTGCTCTGTAGTACTCAATAATAAGGAGTCTGACTCCATCGTTGATGTTTAACAGCTGACAGCTGTCAAGCCCTGCCACACCCCCTGCCTTTTGTGCCCCACATCCAAGCAAGCTGATTAAAAAAAAAAACCTCAGTGCTCCTTTGGCACTGATGGGAAATTCAAACCATACAGACTTTGGCCTGCATGAGGAAACCAACATCCCAGCCTCACCCTCTAACTATTATAAAACCCCAAGCAGGGAGATGTTCCCCTCCCTGCTCTTTCAAGGCATTTTCAGATCTGCTTGGGAGCCTGCCTTGTTCTCTTACAAAACCTCATTACATGTGCAATAAACCTTCCATCCCATCTTTGTGCACATGTGGGATCATGAGTCTTAACATCTAAACCAAATTTTGTGTGGGAGGTCCATCTCACCACTGAGGGATACTACAAGAGGTTCCACCCACCACTCACCACCAAAACACTCCCACACCATACACTTATGACCCCATCTTTTCTCCCTCATGATCCCTCCTCCTACCTACAGATACCATCGAGGCAGAAGGGTGTGTCTCTTTGTATTCTGTGGAGACTTGGCTTCTCTGCAGGACAAGATTGGGTGAAGCTCAATTCGCTAGGGCTCTGCTTTGCACAGGAATGTTTCTTTCAGAGCACTTCATCCCAAAGACCGCATTAACCTTTCTCCCTGTTGTCAAATCTTGATTATCACCTCGTGCCCATGTGAAACTCCCTAGTTGATAATTTCATCCACAATCGCTTGCTGCTGTCGCTGGTGGCTGTTCTCTCTACTCTGCTCTGCTGTTTTGGAGCTTTGATGCCTGGCTTAGCACCTTTGCCCACCTAAAGACTCCTTTGACCTTGGAATATGAGTGATGATACTCTCAAAGACATTTAATTTCAACGATATTCACCTTGCAAACTACTAACACCACCATCCTGCCTCTCATCACTGTCATCACTTTCAGTCAAGATTCAGACATCTCCACTCATCTGTCTGCTCCCATACTTTCTTCTTAGTACTGCTCACTTTGTCTGGTATCAACTTGCCCTTAGACATCTTCATGTGGATGACTCCTTCTCATCCTACTGGACTTAGAGCTTTCTGTTCTTTGTCAGGGCTATCACTGCTTTCTATTGTCCCCATTATAAAAAATACATTAAAAATAACAGGAATTGTAAATTGGCAGCCTACAGTCTGCCTCTGGCTAGAAGCTATATTTTATTTGGCCTGCAATGGGCTTTTTTTAAAACACATTTTTCCAAAAGAATTCAAAGCAGGATCTCAAAAAGATACTTGGATGGCCATGTTCTTTGCAGTAGTAGTCACAGTAGCCTAGAGGTGGAGGCAACCTGATTATTCCAAACTCAAAATTAATGTTCACAGATAAATGGATTAACAAAATGTGTTATATACAGAAAATGAAATATTATTTCACATTTTAAAAGAAGGAAATCCTGTCACATGTTACACCATGGACAGTCTTGGAAGATATTATACTAAGTGAATTAAGACAGTCATAAAAAGACAAATACTGTATGATTCCACACATATGAATTATCTAAAGCAGTCAAATGCATGGATACAGAAAGTAGAATGGTGGTTGCCAGGGACTGGTAAGAGGGGGAAAACAGGGAATTATTGTTTAACATGTATATATTTTCAGTTGTGCGAAATGAAAAAGTTCTAGAGATCTATTGCCCAAGAATGGGAATATACTTTGCACTACTGAACTGTATGCTTAAATGTAAGATGATAAATTTTATATATTTTTACCATAAGTAAAAATAAAAAAACAAAACTTCTAAAATTTGAATGCCTTTAGAGGGACACTCTACTTCACCAGAGGCCCAACACTAGCCTGATTCACGAGTTTAAATGAACTTTCAGGCCCCCATAAACATTAATTTTGAGTTCGGAATAATCAGAGAATTTAAAAGTGAAATAAGATGAACTTGGAGTTCTTAAATAGGAGTGTGGGATTTAACATTGAGAATGATTCCTTTGTTTGGCAAACATTCATTGAACTCTAGCATCTGGCACTTGCTAGGGACTGCAAATACAAAAGTGATCATCTCAGTTCCTGGCCTCAAAGATTTTATATCCTAAGTAAACTGAATTACAGTATAGTTTAATAAGCATTGTGATCAAGGGCTGTTCAGGTTATCAAGTGCTCCCTCCATTGAAAGGAAGAGCTGTGAGAACTGGTAAGATGGGCATGCGCAGATGAAGAAAGGTAACCAGAAGAGGCATCTCCTAAACTGAGCCTTGTAGGATGAACAGGAGTTATCCGGGGACAATCACATATTTGAGAATTTTCCATTTTTCCTTATGTTATTGATTTCTAGTTTCATTGCATTGTGGTTAGGAAAGATACCTGGTATGACTTCAGTCTTCTTAAGTTTGTTGAGCCTTGTTTTGTAACCAAACATGTGATCTATCCTGCAGAATGTTCCATGTACACTTGAGAAGAATGTGTTCTGCTGCTATTGGATGGAATGTTCTATATACATCTGTAAGATCCATCTGGTCCGTAGTATTGTTTCAGTGCACTGTTTTCTTATTTATTTTCTGTCTGAATGTTCTATCTATTGTTGAAAGTGAGGTATGAAAGTCCTCCACTATTATTGTATTGCTATGTCTCCTTTCAAACCTGTTGATGTTTGCTTTATGTATTTAGGTGCACTTATGTTGACTGCATATACATTTATAATTGTTATATTTTCCTGATGAATTATCCCTTTTATCATTAAATAATGACTTTTTTGTCAGTTGTGATAGTTCTTAACTTAAGGTCTATTTTGTGTGATATAACTACAGCCAGCCTGCTATCTTTTGGTTTGCATGGAATGTCTTCTTCCATCTTTTCACCTTCAGCCTATGTGTGCCTTTGATTTTAAAGTGAGTCCCTTGTAGACAGCACATTGTTAGATCTTGTTGTTTTTATCTACTCAGTCACTCTATGTCTTTTGATTAGGAGTTTAATTCATTTATGTTTAAAGTAGTTATATATAAGTAAGGATTTACTATTGTCATTGCTTTCTGTCTGTTTTGTATTTATTTTGTTTCTCTTTCCTTTTTTTCTGTTTACCTCTGTGATTTATTGACTTTTTATAGTGATTTGCATTGATTCCTATATCTTTTTTGTGTATGTCTACTATGGAAATTTTCCTTGTGGTTACCTTGATTACATGAAAAACTCTAGTCTATTTTAAGCTGATAACAACTTGGCTTCCATTGTATACAGAAACTATACATCTCACACACACACACTTTATATTATCGATGTCACACTTTAGATTTTTTTTTTTTTTTTGATACATGGTCTTGCTCTGTCACCTAGGTTGGACATGGCTTACTGCAGCTTCAACCTCCTGGGTTTAAGTGATCATCTTGCTTCAGCCTCCCAAGTAGCTAGGACTACAGGCCTGTGCCACCACACCCAGCTAATTTTCTTGTTTCTTTTGTAGAGACCAAGTCTTGCCATGTTTCCCAGGCTAGTCTCCAACTCCTGGACTCAAGCAATCCTCAGCCTCCCAAAGTGCCAGAATTATAGATGTGAGCCACTGTACCCGGCTTATATCTTCTTTTAATATTGTATATGTATCCATAAAGTTTTGTATTTATAGTTTTTTTAACTTTTGTCATTTAACTTTTATATGTCATTTAAATTTAGAGCTAAATTTATACATCAACATTACATTACCACAGTTTTCTGTGTTGGTCAATGTATTTACTTTTACTACTAAGTTTTATACTTTCATGTGCTTTTATATTGCTGTTTAGTATCCTTTCATTTCAACTTGAAGAACTCCCCTTAGTATTTCTTGTAAGACAGGTCTAGTGGTAATGGAATTTCTCCATTTTTTGTTTGTCTGGAACATTTTTTATTTCTCCTTCATTTCTGGAGGACAGTTTTGACAGGTAATGTAGTTTTGGCTAGCAGGGTTTTGTTCCCCCCAACTTCCCCACTCAGCCCTTTGAATAGATTATCTCACTCCCTTCTGACCCACAAGCTTCCTGCTGAGAAATCCACTGACAGTCTTATGGGGGCTTCTCGTAAATGATGAATCACTTTTCTCTTGTTTTTAAATTTTTCTTTGTTCTCAGCTTTTGATAATTTGATTACAATACGTCTCTGTAGATAGGGTTCATCCAATTTGGGATTTTTTTAAGCTTCATGAATCTGGCTATTTCTCTCCCCAGATCTCGGAAGTTTTCAGCCATTATTTCTTTAAATAGGCTTTCTTTTTTTCTCACTCTTCTCCTTCTGGGATTCCCATAATGCAGAAACTGTTCCACTTTATAGTGTCCCATAATTCCCCTAGGCTCTATTCACTGTTTTCATTCTTTTTCATTTTGCTCTTCTGACTGGATAATTTTAAATGACCTGTCTTCTAGTTTCCTGATTATTTTTTTCTGCTTGATCAAGTCCACTATTGAAGCCACTTAGTGAATTTTTAAGGTCAGTTATAATATTCAGCTTCAGAATTTCTGTTTGGTTCTTCATAATTTCTGTTTCTGTTGATATTCTCAGTTTGTTCATGTATCATTTTCCTGATATCTTTTAGTTGTCTATCTGTGTTCTCTTGCAACTTGCTGTGCTTCTTTACAATTATTTGAATCCTTTGTCAGGCAGTTCATAAATTTACATTTCTTTATGATCAGTTACTGGAGATTTCTTTTGTTCTATTAATTGTGTTACATGATTCTTCATGTCCTTGTAGCTTTGCATTGGTGTTTGTACACCTGAAGAAACAGTCCCTTTTCCCAGTCTTTACAGACTGGCTTTGATTAGGAAAGGCCTTTATCAATCAATTCAGCTAGAGATTCAGGGCCCTCATTCCTAGCTGCTCTAGGTATTCAGCCTTTTTCTTTCAGGAGCCCATATCTCTTGCTCCCTCTGGCGTTTGACTATGTCAGTTCCATCAGTGATCTGTGTGAGGCGAGATAGAAACTGGCCCCTCAATCAGAACTGTGAAAGGTTGGGATGTTGGGGGTATGCTCCACTCTTTCCCTTCTTTCCTAAGGGAGAAGCCTCAGTTATGCTCATTATCCCAATCTCTCAGAGCCATGCCAGCAACAGCTGCCCCAGGAATCTGGACTATTTCAGTTTCTTCAGTGCTCTTTGTGAGGCAGAGCATAAACCAGCCCTTTGGCAACAGCTGCCAAATTATCATTTTTAGGGAGGCAGTGTGGTAATTGCCAAACCATCACCTGAGGGACACCTGACATTCCTGGTGGGTTGGGGGAGAGCCCTCTCCTGCCCTGCTCCTGCCTGTCTAGCTACCTGTAACAATACCAGTCTTTTCAACACTGTGTGTGAGATAAACCAGCCCTCAGGGAGCACCTTGAAAGGCTGGGAACCACTGGACATTTTCCCCACTCTCCCCCACTCCCCACAATGGAGGAGTCACTGAACTGTGCTGATTTGGGCAAGGGGCTGATGTAGATAAAGTGAAATTCATTTTGTTATCTGTTTCAGCACACTGATCTTTGGTTTTGTGCCTAAGGGTACTGCAAGTTCTTAGTTAGAATTAGACTTCTCATAAAGGTATTTTGTTACTTATACCATTATTAAATCTGTGTTTCTGTGGAAGAATGAAGGCTGGGATTTTCTATTCTGCCATCTTGTGGACATCATTCTTCTATGCTGTTATTCTCCAACATTATCATTTTTCATGGCTACATGGGTAGCTGTATTTATTTAACTATTCCCATATTACTAGACATTTGGTTGTTTCCTTGTGTGTTATTATTAATATTCTCATAGACAAATAATTCATAATTGTTTATTAGGAGTAAATTTCTATGTATTCAAAGGACATGAATGTTTTAAAGACATATGATACACATTATCATATTGTCCTCCAAAAAAGCTACACTAATATCCACCCCTATTGGTCCAGTGAGAAAGTTTTATTTCTCTGAATATTTATCAAAACTGGGTATTATCATTTAAACAATATTTACTATAAGTAAAAATTCATATATTCTAATTGTTTTAATTTGTATTTTTTTGTCATTTAAGGTTGAATTCATTTGTGAGTGTTTACTGGATATTTGTGTTTATTTGTATGGGTGAATTCCCTCAGTTTCCCTTCAAGTTTTTTTACATTGTTGATTTGTAAGGGCTTTAAATAATATATTGAATATACTAGGTGTGGTGGCTCATGCCCGTAATGCCAACACTTTGGGAGACCAAGGTGGATCACTTGAGCCCAGGAAGGCAAGGCTGCAGGGAGCCGAGATTGTGCCACTGCACTTCAGCCTGGGTGACAGAGTGAGACCCTGTCTCTCTCTCTCTCTCTCTCTCTCTCTCTCTCTCTATATATATATATATATATATATATATATATAAAATATATGTATATAAAATGTATGTGTGTATAGAATATATTAATCCTTCTTCTATATTATGTATTCCAAATGTATTATTCCAGTTTTTCATTTGACTTTTTATTTTGTTTGTGTAGATTATCTGCTGATCAGAAATGTTTTCATTTTAAATCATCAAATCTCTCAATGTTTTTTAAATTTTGCCATTAAGCATAGAAGTAACTTCTTTACACAGATGATATCTTTTCTATTTTTATTGTTCACATTTATATTCTTAATCCATGTGGAGTTGCATGTTCTAAAGCAGAAAACTTTTATAAATTATAAGCCAATTGTTACAGCATCATTTATTGAAAGTCCCTTCCTGTCCTCATGGATTTAAAATGCTACTTTGTCACAATTGCAAAAATACGGAACCAGCCCAAATGCCCATCAGTGAATGAGCAGATAAAGAAAATATGGTGTATACATGGAATACTGAAAATATTATATACTCAGCCATAAAAAGGAACAAAATAATGGCATTTGCAGCAATCTGGATGGAACTGGAGACCATTATTCTTAGTGAAGTAACTCAGGGATGGAAAACCAAACATCATACATTCTTACACATAAGTGGGAGCTAAGCTACGAGGATGCAAAGGCATGAGAATGACACAATGGACTTTCGGGACTTTGTGGGGGAGGAGGGTGAAGGATAAAAGACTACACATTGGGTACAGTGTACACTGCTCGGGTGATGGGTGCACCAGAATCTCAGAAATCACTGCTAAAGAACTTATTCACTTAAAAAATTAAAAATAAATGCTATTTCATCATCTACTAATTTTTTATGTAGGGTTGAATGTTTCTACATTTTCTGCATTATGCTATTCATTCTTTTACTCTTGCACCAACAGTGTACCATTTTCATTATTTTTGCTCTATAGTATTTACCTGGAGTCAGCCAAACTGCTAAGTTTAATGGCACAGTCTCCAAAACTACCCTCACCTCTGACACTGACTACAAGTTTGAAGGGTTTGGAAAATGACCCTAAAATTTAATAATTCTCTAGAGTTATTTACAGAACTCACTGAAAGCTATTATATTCACAGTTATGGTTTATTACACAGAAAGAATACAGATTAAAATTAGACAATGGAAGAGAGACACAGGGTAGAATCTGAGTGTTCCAATAGGAAAATTTCCATTGTCCTCACTGTGGAGTCAGGACACATTATCCTCCTGGCATCAATATGTGACAGTATGCATGGAGTATTGCCAACCGGGAAAGATCATCCAACCTTCAGTGTCTAAAATTTGTATTAGGTCTTTGTTACATAGGTATGATTGACTGATTGATTCCCCATGTGGTTGAACTCAGTCTCAAGGTGGACCGATACCAGGTGACCAAGGCCTGCACCCTAAATCACATGGTTGATCTTTCTGGCATGGCCAGCCCCACTCTAAAATTAGGAGTGGTCAGTTCGCACCCTAAAAACAAAGACACTTTTGTCATAGACTACCTCCTAGAAGCCAAGGGCAAAGGCCAGACCTCACTTCAGTAGAACCAAATCCTTTACTACATAGTATTATTTAAAATTATGTAAAGCAAGTCCCTTCTATCATTACTCTTCCTTCCTAAAAATGGTGAGCTAGTTTCAGACCCTGCTTCACGGGCATGTGATCTATGCAGTCTAACAGGGCCCAGGGCTCATACGGGCCCCATCAGTGGTTTTAATGCTCTGCTGTCACTGTCTTGAAATTCTTTTATCTATTTATTTTTATTACATTTTTTTCTTTAATTTTTAGAGACAAGGTCTCTCTCTGTCACCTAAGCTATAGTGCAATGGCACAATCATAGCTCACTGTGGTGTCAAACTTGTGGCTTCAAGTGATCCTCTAGCCTTGGCCCCCTAAAATGCTGAGGTTACATGTGTGAGCCACTGCACCCAGCCTTGATATTCTTATAAATTTATTTTTCAACCTTGTTTTATAAGTGAAGTCCAATGGGACAAAGGTGCATGCATGTGAGCTGAAAAGATATTCACATGCATATGCCCATCATTCCTTGCTGTCCCATTTGTATATAACATTCACAGTTCCCCACGAGCACAGAATTCTGGTGGGACCACGATACATAGGAGTTCAGTGAGACTCAAAAGTACGAAGTAGATGTGTTACAAGAGGTAATGCTTTTCATTCTTCAAATGTGGAAAGAAGGCATTCTAATAATGCAAATAACCAAGTAACTCTATCGTATCCTTTCTTACTTATATTATTTCCCTGTATTAGCTAGTCACTTATGCTAAAAATGATGACATCGAAGGAAACAGAAAGATAGGGCAACACACGTTCTATGTCCTTTCAGTCCTTCTTTACTCATCAGTAAGCTGAGGGTACAGTGTGTTGGTAGAATGTTCATGAAGCGATATAAAGAGGTGAAATAAAAAGAATTAAATATGTTTTATGCAGCATTTCAACTGCTGTGTAACAGTTAAAAACATGCATGTGCAAGTTACAAAATATAAATTGTGTATTTTCAGTGATGCCACATATGAGTAAAATACTACTACATTTACATTTAAAATTGGCATTGCATAATATAAAGATGAACAGAAGGCTGGGCACAGTGACTCACACCTGTAATCCCAGCACTGTGGGAAGCCGAGGTGGGTGGATCGCTTGAGGTCAGGAGTTCGATACCAGCCTGGCTAACATGGTGAAACCCTGTCTCTACTGAAAATACAAAAGGAAAAAAAAAAAAAAGCCGGACACGGTGGCAGGCACCTGTAATTCCAGCTACTCGGGAGGCTGAGGCACTAGAATCACTTGAAACCAGGAGGCAGAGGTTGCAGTGAGCCGAGATCATGGCACTGCACTCCAGCCTGGGCTACAGAGACAGACTCTGTCTCAAATAAAATAAAATAAAATAAAATAAAATAAATAAAAATAGATGAACAGAAAATTTCATACTAATAATTTAAAATTCCCATTTTCTTTACCTAGAACAACATTAAATAGCCAATTTAAAACATCATGACTAGTTGAGAAAGAGACCATTGAAGAAAAGAAAGGAATGGGTTTTGTATTTCAATAACTGTAACAGCACTTTTTCTCTTCTTTCTGTACCAGGGGCTCCACAATTTCATTCTGCACTGGGCCCTGAAAATTGTGTACAGCCCTGACCAGTCTGTATTGTTTATTCTTGCAGTAAAAGTGAAGCATCATATTGTTATTATCTAGAAAATGCCATGCTTGGATTTGAGTAGGGATGGCATTAAATCAGCAGTCACATTAAGTATCCTAAATGTGTGGAGCCATGGGGTTTAAAACAAAAGGGAATGCTGGAATAATATTGTGCATGCTCCATCTAAAAATATTTAATGTAAAAGTTTTAAGCAGTGATGGTAAAAGCAAACAAACAAAAAAATGAATTGCAGCTCAATTTGCTTGGATACCATGTCCTCTGCTAATGTCTGTGTCCTTTATCCTTCTGCTAAAACTGATGAATTATTTTGAGGGAGAAGTTGCATCTTTACCACATCATTTTCTGATTCAAGAACATGAATATGTCTCCATATATTCGTTTTATTTATTTATTTATTTAGACAGGGTCTCTCTCTGTAACCCAGGCTAGAGGGCAGTGGCACAAATACAGCTCACTGCAGTCTCAACCTGCTGGGCTCAAGTGATCCTCCTGCCTCAGCCTCCCATGTAGCTGGGACTGCAGGCATGCACAATCATGCCCGGCTAATTTTTCAATTGTGCCCGATGACTGTCTTTTTAAACATTTCATAATGTTTTGCAGTGTTCTTCATTTGGGGACACATATATTTCTTGCTATATTTGTTCCCATGTATTGTATTATTTTTTGCTATTGTATATGAGATTTTTTTTCTATTCCATTTTCTGAGATAAATGATATAGAGGAAAACAAATGAATCTGTTGTCTTAGTTCTACATGGTTCTTGGTTGATTCTCTTGTATTTTTTCAAGGAGATAAATGTGTTATCTATAAACATAATAATTTTATATTTTTCTCAAGATTACACAGTTTACTTCATTTTCTTGCTTTATAATTGCTAGCCCTCCAAGGAAAATGTTAAATAATAGTGATGATCATAGGTTCAGAGTAGTATGGCATCAACTTTTCATTTAAGATTGAAATTTGTTATTACATTTTCATGCCTAGTCTGCCAAATTTGTTTTTAATGATAAATGAATACGCAATTCTATTAAATGCCATTTTAACCTCTATTTTGATGTTCTTGTGGTTTTTCTCCTTTAATCTATTAATGCGTTAAATTATTTAATAAATTTTCTTAATACTGAATCATCTCTAAATCATTAGGATAAAACTTATTTGCTTAGAGTGCATGGTTCTTTTAATATTTTGCTATTATTCTCTTTTCCAAATATATATATATATATATATTTATAAGACATTAGTTTATAGTTTTCATCTTTATGCTGTTTTTCTCAAACTTTTGAATCATTTTCTGGGTAATCTTGTAAAATGATTTGGGAAGATTTCTATATTCTCTCCATGCCTTAAAGATCTTAAAAATAAAAACAAATTATTTGCTCCTTGAATATTTGAAAGAACTTACCTATAAAACCTTCTAGGTATGGAGACTTTTTTTGATATTTTCCTAAGGTACTTAAATTTATCATCATAGAATTATATCTAATATATTTTTTTTCTCTCTCTCTCTCCTTTTTTTTTTTTTTTAAATAGAGACGAGGTCTCACTATGTCACACAGGCTAGTCTCGAACTAACTCCTGGGCTGAAGCAATCCTCCCATCTCAGCTTCCCAAAGTGCTGGGATTACAGGCATGAGTCCCCATGTCCAGCTGTGCTTTTAAAAATTATCTTTTTTTTATCAGGATGCAATCAGTCAAATTGAGAATGAAGAAAATTCAGTGTATATGACTATGTACCTTTAACAAAAAATGGCCTATGGGAAAAATGGGCAGGATAGTTATTCTAGACTTGAAGACTGCATAACAAATTAACTAACTGCAGTCCATAGACCTTGTTTGCACATGGATTTGAACAAAACAGTTGTTAAAAGAGTTTGAGACCTTCAGGTAAAGTTGAACACAGACTGAGTATTAGATGAAATAAAGAAATTACTATTACTTTTGTTCAGTGTAATGGTATTTATTATGGTTAAGGTTCAAATTGTTAAAGTCCTAATTTGTTTGTGATATATACTGAAGTACTTGTGAGTAAAATACTATATTGTATGAATTTCCTTAAAATACTCCAAGGGAAAAGTAAGTTGGGGAGAGTTGGGGAAAGAGGCGGGGAGAAAGGAGAGAAGATAAATACCAAGAATGGCAATGTGTTGATAACTGTTGAAGTTGATTGATGGGTACATAGGAGTTCATCGTCCTGTTTTAAATACTGAAATGTCTAGGCCGGGCGCAGTGGCTCATGCCTGTAATCCCAGCACTTTGGGAGGCCAAGGCAGGCGAATCACGAGGTCAGGAGATCAAGATCATCCTGGCTAACACGGTGAAACCCCGTCTCTATTAAAAATACAAAAAATTAGTCGGGCGTGGTGGCGGGCGCCTGTAGTCCCAGCTACTCAGGAGGCTGAGGCAGGAGAATGGCGTGAACCCGGGGGGTAGAGCTTGCAGTGAGCAGAGATCACACCACTGCACTCTAGCCTGGGCGACAGAGTGAGACTCTGTCTCAAAAAAAAAAAAACAAAACTGAAATATCTAAAACTTTTCCCTCCATATATATGGGTTATCCCTTCTGCCATTCTGAATGTTATGTGTGTTTTTGTTTTTTTCTAGATTAGTCTTCTGGAGACATTTTGTTGTGTTTGTGACAGGCTTTTAATTTACTAGTTATTCTGCTTTAAAAATAGTTTAAGATTTTATCTAAAAATAACGTATCTGTGTTTTTTAGGTGAAGCTTGTTGTTCTGTTTCCTGCTCCTTGAGTTACATGTTTAGTTCATTTATTTTCTCTTTCTGGTTACTAATTAGAGCATATAAGGGTATGAGTTTTCCTTTGACTACAGTCTTGGTGTATCTCAGAAGTTCTGGCAGGCACCATTCTTATGAGGGGATACTGTGAATATATGGTAGATAGGTACTGTAACATTCATTGTACTGCTTTTCTAGTGTGCCTTATTGAACTGCAGAGCCTAGAAAGCTGAAAACTACATTCCCCAGATTCCCAAGCAGACAGGATTTTAAAGGAGATTTAGATTTATCCAATCAGATGCATTCCTGCAAGTTTTAGGAAGGCAAAAAAAAGGCAGAGGCAGAGCTTCTGCTGCTTCTGCTGGCAGGCACAGTTGGAAGTGACTAATTTCTCTCCAGCTAAATTAGCAGAGGTCCTGGTGCACGCTTTAGTTTTGTGGATATCACGCACAGGCACAAGGCACCAGGAGCAGATGATAGCAGAGGCTGTGGTTCTAGAGCCCGCAGCAGTAATGACACTTTGCTGTTTGTTGTGGCATCCTTGCCAGACCCGCATTTTTCTGTAGCAGTGGCTTTCTGACATGGAAGACATAGCAGCTGCTGTGGTGACACCATTTTGCGGTGTGGTTTTCAGAGTCATTTCCAAAAGCTCACTCTAGCATCTGCTCTTCACAACATTCCTACAAACCATTTAATTCCTTGTCATAATCTTCCTAAATCTGTTCTCTGTAACTGAACCTTAACTAATATAATAAAAGAAATTAGCCGTGTGATTATATTCTACTTATGATATAGGATTGGTTGCATCTGCTAGACCCAAAATAGCAGTAGCTTTAAAAAGTTAGAACTTCATTTCTCTCTAAAATAAATGCCTGTGCGGGTACAGCTAATCTGCACTACAAAGTTGAGGCCATTTCTATTTTTTTGCTGTGACATCCCTAGGCTGTTACTCTTGTCTGCATCATCCAAAATAGCTCACCACTGTGTCTGGTGAGCCAAAGAGAAGGGAAAGAAAGGGAGAGAACATTCTTCCTTTGAAAGGCATAACCCGAAAGTTGCATGTTACTAAGGATCACATCCTATTGGCCACACTTGGCTGCTGGGAACAGTGACCCCTTTGGCTCCTCCCTCTTGATATCCTGAAATATTGTATTATATTTATAAGACTTAAAGAATGGCCTGGCCTAGAAAGGGAAAACATTCCTAATTGTGCCATATCCCTCCCCTCCTTTATTTTAGGGATTACAACTAGTTACTGAAGGCTGGGTTCATCTGCAGACATGTTTTGATTGGCTCTCAGAGTATTTTTTAAAAGTTTGAAGTTCAATGGTTTTAGATAAGTATGTGTCCCCAGACCACCACATTGCCCACCACTCCCTATTACTTTCCTGACCCCATGGGCATTTGAGTTTGTGAATCAACCTAAATTCTTTTCTCTTTTTCTTTTTTTTTTTAAGAGAGAGGATCTCACTTTGTCCAGGCTGGAGTGCAGTGGTACGATCTCAGCTCACTGCAGCCTCAACTTCCTGGGCTCAAGGGATCCTCCCACCTCAGCCCCCCAAGCACCTGGGGCTACAGGTGTGCCACCGCACCTGGTTAATTTTTTGTATTTTTTGTAGAGATGGGGTTTCTCCATATTGCACAGGCTGGTCTTAAACTCCTGAGCTCAATCGATCCGCCCACCTCAGCCTCCCAAAATACTAGGATACAGGCATGAACCACCACACCTAGCCCCTCTAAATTATTATTTCTTCTGACTATGTAAAACCTTCAGGACTGGAGAGTTTACAATCCTTGACTCTAAAGGAAATCAAAGGACTGCCACTGACCAATTTCTTTTCACTTATTCCCTTATTTTTATCATGGAATATACCACATCAGTTATTTCTTTTCTTACTGAAATTCTCCTATTGTATCAACTCTAGCCTACACTCTTTGTTGATACTACGTCCAAGGAATGTGAACCTGATAAACTAATACTTGTGGATGTAAATTTTAAAATAGTTTATGAATAATTTTATGTAAATTTAAAAGTAGTTAATAATTTCTGGTTCTACTTAATTTCAGTCATTTTTGACCTTCTGAAACCCAAATTTTTCTTTCTTCTTCACCAGATTATTCTCCTTTTCCTGGAAACCAGTTCTCTTCTCATATTCAAAATCCACATAAGAAGCATAGTTCCTATATGACCCAGCAATTTCACTGTATACCCCAAGAATCATGAGAACGTTTGTCCACACAAAAACTTATATGCTATACAGATATTTATAGCAATGTTATTCACAATAGCCAAAAGGTGAAAGCAAACCAAATGTCCATCAGCAGATGAATGGATAAACAAAACGTGATATATCCATATTATGGAATATTATTCAGCCACAAAAGGGAATGAAGTACTAATACATGTTCCAGTGTGGGTGAATCTTGAAAACATTGTGGTAAATGAAAGAAGCCAGTCACAAGGGCCACATATTGTATGATTCTATTTCTACGAAATGTCCAGGATAGATAAATCTATAGAAACAGAAAGTATATTTATGCTTGCCTAAGGCTGGTAGAGGGTGTTGAAGGCAGTGGGAAGTTTACAGTTAAGGGGTATGGGGTTTCTTTTTGGGTGATACAAGTATTCTAAAATTGATTGTGGCAATGAATGCATAAATCTGTGAATATACTGAAAACTCGTCGAATTGCACACTTTAAATGGGTCAATTATATGTGTTAAATAAAATTTGGCTGGGTGCAGCGGCTCATGCTTGTAACCCCAACAACTCAGGAACATGAGGCAGGAGGATCACTTGAGCCTAGGAGTTCAAGGTTTTAAATATAAAATTTTAGCCGAATTCCATTTAAAAGCGTTAACTGAACAAAGAACAATTTGACTTGTGAATCAGGCAGCCTCAGGCAGCCTCCCGAGTCAGAGTAGGCTCAGAGACTCCAGTGCAACCACATCGTGGAAGAAGATTTATGGACAGAAAAAGGAAAATGACGTACAGAAAATGAATGTGAGGAACAGAAACAGCTTGATTGGCTACAGGTTGGCATCTGCCTTATTTGAACAGTTTGAACAGCTGGCCACCTTTGATTGGCCAAAACTCAGTGACTGGCACAAGAGTAGGCTACAGTCTGTTTACAGTTCCATTGAGGTTATAGTTCACGATGTACAGAGAAACCTTTAGAGTGAACTTAAAATATGCAAGGAGGCAGCTTTAGGCTAACCTTGAGTTAACAATTGTTACAGTGAGCTATGATGGCACCACTGCACTACTGCACTCCAATCTGGGTGATAGAGCAGGATCTCCTCTCAAAAAAAAAAAAAAAAATATATATATATATATATATATATGTGTGTGTATATATATATATATATATATATATATATATATATATAGGACGCCATTAGTTTGAACTGAGCCAAAACTAAGTTGTTTATCTGACCTTTAAAGAAATCAAGAGAGAGACAGAAATAATAGCCAAATCCCCAAACAGACTATTTTTAGCTGGCATGAGAAGGAAGTCCCCTCTGCTTTAACATTTACAAGGAAAGTAGCTTTGAAACAACCAACACACTTTTTGTTCTCTGCTTTTGCTTTTCTCTTCCCTTTTCTGTCTATGAAGCCAAACTCCTCTACTCAGCTCACTGGAACACTTAATCTATTTTATAGAAGAAGCTCTGGCCCAATTCTAGAGTTACAAATAAAAGCCAATGAAGATCTTCAAACTAACTTTGTTATGATTTTGTCTTTCGACATATGGCACATGAATTATATCTCAATAAAGCTGTTTTTAAAATCCATATACGAACCCTCATATATATAGTTAACTGATATTTGGCAAAGATGCCAAGATGATTCAATGGGGAAAGGACAGTCTTTTCAACAAATGGTGCTGGGAAAATTGGATATTCATATCCAAAACAAAGCAATGGGACCCTAACCTTATATCATACTCAAAAATGGATCAAAGACCTAAACATAATATGTTAAACTCTAAAATTCTTAGAAGAAAACATAGTAGAAAATCTCTATGTCATTGTATTTGGCAATGATTTCTTAGATATGACACCAAAAGCACAGGCAATATAAGTGGAAACAGATGAATTGGACTATTTCAAAATTTACAACTTCTGTGCATCAAAGGACACAATCAACAGAGTGAAAAAGCAACCTACAGAATAGGAGAAAATATTTACAAATCATGTGTCTGATAAGAAATTAATATCCAGAATATGTTTTTAAAACTCATGTAACTCAACAACAACAACAAAACCTTGATTTTAAAATGGGCAAAGGTCTTGAATAGATTTTTCTCCAAAGAAGATATGCAAATGGCCAAACATATGAAAAGGTACTCAATATCACTAATCATTAGGGAAATGCAAATTAAAGCTACAATGAGATATCATCTCTTACACACTAGGATTGCTGGTTTTTAAAAAACAGAAAATAACAAGTGTTGGTGAGAATGTGAGGAAATTGGAACCCTATGAATTGGTGGAAATGTAAATTAGTACAGCCATTATGGAAAACAGTACAAAAGTTTCTGAAAAACTTACAGATAGAACTACCATAGGATTCAGTAATCCCTCTGTATACCCAAGGGAAATGAAATCAGCACGCTGTAGATGTAACTGTGCTGCCATGTTCATTGCAGTACTATTCATGGGAGCCAAGATATGGGAAAAACCTAAATGCCCATTGACAGATGAATGGATAAAAAGAACTGTGGCATAGCTCTATTTATACCACAATTTTTAAAATCTATTTACAAAGAAATATGCTCAGTCTTTAAAAAGAAGGCAATAATGTCATTTACAACAACATAGATGAACCTAGAGGACATTATGCTAAGTGAAATAAGGCAGACATAAAAAGAAAAATACTGCATGATCTCATATGTGGACTCTTAAAAAAAAAAGTTGAATATGTAGAAACAGAGAGTTAGACGGGTGGTTATCAGGGATGGTGAAAGGGAGAAACGGGTCAAAGGGCACAAGCTTGCATTTATGTAGAATGAACAAGTCTGGAGATCTATGGACAGCATGAGGACTACAGTTAAAAATATTGTATTTGAAATGAAAATGTGCTTTGTCAGTAGAGTTTAGGTGGTCTTACACACACACACACACACACACACACACACACACACCCAAACATGCACACAAAGTAACTATGGAAGGTGATGAATAAGTTAATTTGCTTGGCTGTAGTAATCATTTCACTATGTATACATACATCAAAACGTCATGTTATACACCTTAAATACATACAATAAAAAAGTGAAAAAAGTCATCTATCAGCAGTAATTACATCTCTATACATGACTGGGCTTCAGACAGAAATAAACCTTGGGATCCCTGACTAAGTTGCTCTCTCTATTACTAAGGCAGCCTTCTGAAAACTTACAGAAATTTGCAACAGCTCTTACCTTCCTTTGGGACTTAGACTTGCCCAGATGACCTCTGTCAGCACATTTACCATGGCATCTCCAAGGGGTCCATCATAGTGTGGTGTATACAATTAAGAATCATCTCATTATTAATGCATGTATGAGATTCACTGTTACTTTTAGATTCTGGTGTATCAACTAAGAATGACTGCAGTTCATCAATCTCAGGCCCATAACTCCCACCCACCCCCCAATTAATAAACTTAATCTTATCTCAAGCCCCCATTTTTGCTGATGGCAAAAAAGTGACCTTGTCATTTCCAATCAGATTCAATTACTTTAGATATTTCTCAGTTAGTCCAGGGAGCCATGTTTCCTCTTCCCCCTGGAGTTCTGCCCATATAAGGAGGTGAGTGAAGAAAGGAGCGTAAGCACCTGTGTGAAGCGGGCATCACATCCTATGGTTCTCTGTCCACTCCAGTCTCTGCCGAGATGTGACTTGTCTTCCCGGTCTTTAATCTTTTTTTTTTTTTTTTTTTTCTGAGGCAGAGTCTCACTCTGGTGCCCAGGCTGGAGTACAGTGGCATGATCTCAACTCAATGAAACCTCCACCTCCCAGGTTCAAGCAATTCTCCTGCTTTGGCCTCCCAAGTAGCTGGGACCACCCACCATGCCTGGCTAATTTTTGTGTTTTTAGTAGAGACAGGGTTTCTCCATGTTGGCCAGGCTGGTCTTGAACTCTTAACATCAAGTGATCCGCCCACCTCAGCCTCCCAAAGTGCTGGGATTACAGGCATGAGCCACTGCACCTGGTCTTGCCTGATCTTTAGTCAGTAGCATATGTTGTGCGCAGAGGCCAGGTGTCCAACTGTGAACTCCAGTCTGTATCATTCAGGCCACTCCCTGTGATGGCATCCTCTCCTTGTGGCCTCAGAGTCCCTTCTCCATCATCCCTCTTTCTGCTGCTTCTGCAACCTTCCTGGAGGAATGGGGGAAGTGTGGGAAGTCTTCCGCCCTTTGGGTCTAAGGGAGACTCAGACTGGCGTGTGTCCTCTTTGTTGACACACCTCGCTCACAGGCTGCTGCACCTTGTTGAAGCAGAGGGCTTCTCTGGGAAGCCTGGCCCCACTGGGATATTGACCTAAACCTATCTCAGGTTTCTATTAGGTCCCCTCCCGTGGCTGTGCTATGTCAGGGATGCAGTACAAGATCCCTTCTTGAAGATGCAGTGACTACATCTTCTCCTTCCCTTATTGCTGGACTAACGTTAGCTCCTTTTAGGTGGAAACACTGGCTCTTCCTTCATCAAGGAATTTTTCCAGCTCTTTTGTTTATGGCATAAACTTTAGGAACTGAGTCCTTATCTTTATGGATCTGAATAGACTCCCAAAAGGGCAGACCCTTGCTATTGAATTCTTTGACTCTCCAGTCTACTGTCTGTGGCATAAATTTCAAGCATCTACTTTAGAAATTGAGAGCCACAAATCCGCCTTTTGTTCTCTGTGACCCACCTGTCCCAGGGTCACTAGTGCTCAGCTCCAGAGACTAATTATAATGGTGGAAGGATCATGTGATGAAAAGATATTATCCCTAATTTTAACTAAATATTATCTTCTTCTACCTGCCCCTGTAATCGCAGCGGCTCTAAGAGACTCTAAGAGGGTGAGAGTCAATGGAGCAGAGTAGCTCTGAAGGCCAAGTCAGGGAAAGGACAAATGTTGGATTGTCCTTTCAACAACTGATTCCTTTCAAACAAGTTGATTCCCAACTCTAAACATGTCATCAGAATCCCCTGAGGGTTTTTCATTAATTTTTTATTTAGATTCAGGAGCACATGCACAGGTTTGTTACATAGGTATATTGCATGATGCTAAGGCTTGGGCTTCTATTGATCCTGTCACCCAAAGAGAGAACACAGTACCCAAAAGGTAATTTTTCAACTCTGACCCCTTCCCTCCCTTACTGCTTTTGGAGACCTCAGAGTTTATTGTGCCCATCTTTATGGCCATGTGTACCCAATATTTAGCTCCAACTTATAAGTGAGAATATGTGATGTTTGGTTTTCTGTTTCTGTGTTCATTCACTTAGTATAATGGCCTCTGACTGCATCCATGCTGCTGCAAAGGACACGATTTTGTTCTTCCTTATGGCTGTGTTGCATTCCATGGTATATACATACCACATTTTCTTTATCCAATCCACTGTTCATGGACTCATAGATTGATTCTGTGGCTTTGCTACCGTGAATAGTGCTGCAATGAACATATGAGTGCATGTATCTTTTTGGGAAAACTATTTTCCTTTGGGTGCATACTCAGTAACGAGATCACTGGGTCAAATGGTAATTCAATTTTTAATTCTTTGAGAAATCTCCAAACTGTTTTCCCTGTAGGTTTCTGTTTTTTGTTTTGTTTTGGTTTTGTTGTTGTTGTTGTTGTTTTTTAGAAAGACACACTCCCAAGCCCCACTCTGGAGCTGTTCACAGAAGACATCTATTTTTTTTTTTAATTTCAAATATTCACAGTGGTGATTTTGATGTATACCTGCTACTAGAAGCCATGAGTTGGAAACAGCTGTGGCCTGAAGACCCTTCATATAGAGGTTGTCTAGGGGAGGATCTAGAAGTGTTTAGAGTCAGGTATGTAATCTGGAGTTGGGATTTGCCTATCTCCACTGCATGTAGCAGAATGCAGAGCTAACCCCAAGCAGAGGATCAGCAGGCAAAGGGGACACTTAGCAGGAACTATCAAAGCAAGGGAACAGGTGCCGGCAAAGTCTCAAGACCTGAGAGGGTATAGAGAACTTGGCAGGCAAAAGAACAAAAAGAACAGAGATAAGGAATCCAGAAAAAGGAGCTGGTGATTCTATGTTGACCTTCTGTCCCCCATTGAAGAAAATTCTAATTTTTTTCCTGCTAAATCAGGAAGCAGTTCCGGGAGATTTTAGTCAACAATTTGCCACCTCTGACAGACGTTGGTATGGGCTGCTGGTGTGCACACCTGGTGTACTGCTGGAAATAAAAGGGGAATAGAGTTAGGACAAGGAAATGGGGAAATGTGCAACTAAGCTAGATTTGGGTAGATTGGCTGGTGGAAGGAGCCATTTCAGACTACAGGAATTCTGGAGTCAAAAAAACAAAGCAAAAAACGATGCCTTGCAAACAGAACCAAGAACTGCACTTCCCATCGTTTAGCTGTCCACCAGAGTCAAAACACTCATTCTGACTACGTGTCTTGATGTCTCCTGGATATGAGTGGTATTGCAAATATTTTTAATTTAAAAAGAAGCCCTCCTACAAAAACATTAAGGTTAGCAGATAGTACATGCTACACACCATTCTGATTTTTAAAAACAAATAAACACGAAGCTACCTTGAACTGTTAGAAGGGCCTGCTCTATGTAAGGCAACTAACTTCCTTCTTTTTTAAAGTAACAGGTCAGTGAGTGAGATATCTCTCACCATAACTCTGGCCAACACATACAGATTTATCTTTTATTTTATAAAATGAAATAAACATAACATAAAATTTACCATCTTAACTTCAACTGTACAGTTCAGTAGCATTAAGTATATTCACATTGTTATGCAACCGATCTCTAGAACTTTTTCATCTTGCAAAACTAAAATTCTATACCCATTTGACAACTCCCTAATCCTTCCTCTCCCAGCCCTCAGCAACTATCTACTTTCTGTCTCTATGAATTTGACTACTTTAGGCTGGGCGCCATGACTCACACCTGTAATCCCAACACTTTGGGAAGCCAAGGCGGGAGGATCATTTGAGGTCAGGAGTTCAAGACCAGTCTGGTGAACATGGCAAAACCCTATCTCTACTAAAAATACAAAAAAAAGAAAAAATTAGCCAGGTGTGGTGGCACATGCCTATATTCCCAGCTACTTGGGAGGCTGAGGCAAGAGAATTGCTTGAACCCGGGAGGCAGAGGTTGCAGTAAGCCAAGATCATGCCACTGCACTACAGCCTGGGTGACAGAGTGAGACTCCGTGTCAAAAAAAAATAAATAAAAAAACAAACAAAATGAATTTGACTACTTTAGATACCTCATATAAATGAACTCATACAGTATTTTGGGATTGACTTATTTCACTTAGCATAATGCCCTCAAGGTTTATCCATAGTGTAGCATATGTCAGAATTTTCTGCCCTTTTAAGGCTGAATAATATCTAATCCACTGTGGTTTTTTATCTATTCATCTGTGGATGGACATTTGGGTTGCTTCTGCCTTTTGGCTACTTTGAATAGTGCTGCTATGAACATGGGTGTACAAATATCTCTCTTACCTTCAATTTTTTGGATAAATATGCAGAAGAGGTATTGTTAGATCAGATGGTTATTGATGAAAAGAGTCAAACTCTCTGTAAAATATTTGAAGAGATTTATTCTGAGCCAAATATGAGTGACCCTGGCCTATGACACAGCTCTAGGAGATCTGAGCACCTGTATCCAAGGTGATTGGGCTACAGCTTGGTTTTACACATTTTAGGGAGACATCAGACACCAAGAAATACATGTAAGATGTACATTGGTCTTGTCCAGAAAGGCAGTATAGCTCCAACCAGGTGATGGGGCTTCCAGGTCATAGGTGGATTCAAAGATTTTCTGACTGGCAATTGGTTGAAAGATTTCAGTTATTACCTAAAGACCTGGAATCAATAGAAGGAAGTGTCTGGGTTATTATAAAATATTGTGGCAAGCAAGGTTCTTATTATGCAGCTGAATCCTCCACGTACAAGGCTTCAGAGAAAACAGATTTTAAATGTTTCTTATAAGACTTAAAAAGGCAAGGTTTCAGAGAAAAGGGAACACTTACACACTGTTGGTGGGAGTGTAAAATAGTTCAACCATTGTGGAAACCAGTATGGCAATTCCTCAAAGAGTTAAAAGCAGAATTACCACTTTATGGACCCAGCAATCCCATTCCTGGGTATATAACCAGAGGAATAGAAATCATTCTAGGCCGGGTGCAGTGGCTCACGCCTGTAATTCTAGCACTCTGGGAGGCTGCAGCAGATGGATCACGAGGTCAGGAGTTCAAGACCAGCCTGGCCAACATAGTAAAACCCCGTCTCTACTAAAAATACAAAAATTAGCCTGGCATTGTGGCGTGTGCCTGTAGTCTCAGCTACTCAGGAGGTTGAGGCAGGAGAGTCACTCGAACCTGGGAGGCAGAGGTTGCAGTGAGCCGAGATTGTACCACTGCACTCCAGTCTGGGCAATAGGGTGAGACTCCATCTCAAAATAAATAAATACATAAATAATTCTACCATAAAAACACATGCACATGAATGTTCATTGCAGCACTATTCACAATACCAAAGACATAGAATCAACCCAAATGTTCATCAGTGATAGACTGGATAAAGAAAATGTGGTACATATACACCATGGAATACTATGCAGCCATAATAAAGAACACGGTCATGTCTTTTGCGGGAACATGGATGGAGCCAGAGGCTATTACCCTTAGAAAACTAATGCAGGAACAGAAAACCAAATACCACATGTTCTCACTTATAAGTTGGAGCTAAATGATGAGAACTTATGAAGAATGAAGACAAAGAAGGAAACAACAGACACTGAGGTCTACTTGATAGGGGAGGGTGGGAGGAGGGAGAGGAGCAGAAAAGATAACTATTGGATACAGGGCTTAATACCTGGGTGATGAAATAATATGTAAAACAAACCCCTGTGACATGTGTTTACCTATGTAACCTTCACATGTATCCCCAAACCTAAAATAAAAGTTAAAAATAGAAACAAACAAACAAACAAGACTTTAAAACGTGCCAGACTCTTAGCTAATTCTCTCCTGGATCAGGGAAAAGACCTGGAAAGGGAAGAGGAGAAGGGGATTCTCTAGAGAATGTAGATTTTCCCCATAAAAGACAGCTTTACAGGAGCATTTCAAAATATGTCAAAGAAATATATCTGGGAGTAAAATACTTCCGTTTCTTTCAGGTCCTGCTATCTGTCATGTGATGCTATACTAGAGTCAGGTTGGAATTTGGTGTCTTGTTGCTACACAGTCTGTTTTGTCAGCCTTAAGATCACTGTTTTAATGTTAATGTTGGTTAGTTGTGCCTGAATTCCAAAGGGAGGAGAACATAATGAGGCATTACTAACCCCCTCTTCCCATTATGGCCTGAGCTAGTTTTTCAGGTTAACTTTGGAATGCCCCTGGCTGAGAGGAGAGGTCCATTCAGTTGGTTGGGGGGGCTCAGAATTTTATTTTTTTCTTTACATGATAATTCTATTTTTAATTTTTTGAAGAACCACCATATTGTTTTCCACAGTGGCTGCATCATTTTGAATTCCACCCAACAGTTCACTTGTCCTAACATGTGTGAGGTGATATCTCATTGTGGCTTTGAATTGCATTTCTTTGATAATTTGGGATGTTGAGCATTTTTCATATACCTGTTGTCCATTTTTCATATACCTGTTGTCCAGTAGACATCTTCTCTGGGAAAATGTCTATTCAAGTTCTTTGCCCATTTTTTAATCAGGTTATTTGTTTTGCTTTTTACTTTTGAGTTGTGTGAGCTCTTTATATATTTGGATATTAATCCCTCAAGATTTGCAAATGTTTTCTCCCATTCCATAGGTTGCATTTTCATTTTGTTGATTGGTTCCTTTGCTGTGCAGAAGTTTTTTAATTTGATGTAGTTCCTCTTGTTTATTTTTGCTTTTGTTGTCCATGCTTTTGATGTAATATCTAAAATATCATTACCAAGGACAATATCAAGGAGCTTTTCTCCTGTTTCCTTATAGGACTTTTATAATTTCAGGTCTTACATTTAAGTTTTTGATTCATTTTGAGTTGATTTTTGTGCATGGTATAAGATAAATGTCCAGTTTCATTCTTTTGCATGTGGATATCCAGTTTTCTCAACACCACTTATTAAAGAAACTATGCTTTTTCATGTGTCTTCTCCATGGCCTTGTTGAAAATTCACTGACCATATATGTTTTTGTTTATGTCTGGGCTCTATTTGGTTCCACTGGTCTTTGTGTCTGTTTTTCAGCCAGTACCATGTTGTTTTGATGACAATTCTGTAATATAATTTGAAATCAGGAAGTGTGATACCTCCAATTTTGTTTTTCTCTCTCCAGCTTTTTCTGGCTAGGTGGGGTCTTCTGTGTTTTTATATTGTAAGGCTCTTGTATTGGTTCGAACTCTGGGAGCATGCCAACAAACACCACAAGGTGGTGTGGAACAACACGCTATTTTAATGAGCTCCTGGGTACAGACGGGCTGAGGCCTAAAATGGCGTCAGCACCAAATGAAGATGGAGTAGGGGTTTTATAGTCTCCTGTAAACAGGAAGTGTCTCAGTCTGATGTAACTGCTAGGCGGTACCCAGACCGCCTCTCTCTCAGTCTTCAGGGAGTACTTGTCTTCCGGCCAGCTCTCTTCCTGCTTCTGCTATCTTGCTGACGCAGGCTGCTGGTGCAAGGGATCTTGCACCTTGGGACTGGGCCTGAGAAGGTAGGAGTTATTCACCACCCACGCCACCGCCCCCCCACCCCCACAAGCTTCTAGGCCCTGAGGAAAGTCTTTCATCTATATATTTTAGAGTTGCTTTTTCTATTTCTGTGAAAAATGTCCATAAGACTTTGTTGAATCAGGTTGAAGCTGTATATTGATTTGGGTAGTATGCACATTGTAACAATATCAATTCTTCCATTCCACAAACACAGTATACTGGGTTTAACCTCTTTCATCAGTGTTACAACTTTCAATATACTGAACTTTTACCTCCTTGGCTAAATTTACCTCTAAGTATTTTATAATTTTTTTTTTGCTGTTGTAAATAGGATTGTGTTCTTGATTTCTTTTTTAAACTAATCATTTTCAAATGGTTATTTTCAGACATGATTTATTTAGACATAGAGTAGCACCTATTGTTGACATTTTTTAAAGTAGATTTTCAAGCAAGGATTGTAAAGCCAATTTGGCAGATCTTATATGATCTAGAGCTATGGTTTCCATGCCTCCCCATGGGTAAAATAAAGAAATGGGTAAATAATTCTGAGCATACAACTCCAGTGCTAGCGTGACAACCGCTAACTTCAAGAAGCCTCTAATAACACCTGAAAAACCCTGCTATGTATACTTGGTTCATCCATTTTCACCCTCCTACATGGTTATTTCACCTCTTCTTCAGTCGTTGCAAAACTCCACCTCTCTCAAAGCTCACCCAGCTGATGACCCTGCTTTTTCTAATTCACTGAAAAACTACAGTAATCAAAAGAAGCTCCACTTCCTCCCATGCACACATCTGCCAAGCCACTGGCTCCATGCCCATATACTCTGCCCTCCCTCCAGTTACTACAGATGAAGTAATTGTCTGTGCTCTAATAAGCCAACTGCTGCACTAAGTCTTGTCCCCTCTTACCTACTCAATGACATGTTGCCAGGTGAGTTCCTTCTTAAATTTTTCACCCAAGGTGTCTCACTTGTCTCCCAGAGTCCCAGCCCTGCAGTATTGGGACCGCCTTAAAAATAGAAGCAGCATCTGACCACTCTTACCATCTCTACTGCTATTGACCTGGTTTAAGCCAGGACAACTGCTCCTGGGGCTAGTGAACTACCAGCTGGTCTTGCACATCACTGCCCTCACTGTTGAGTCTTAACACAGTAGAGTTAGTCCGTTTCAGTGTAAGTCAGAGGAGAACAGCTCTTTGCTCCAAATTCTCCCATGACTTCCCTACCATTCAAAGCAAAAGCCAAAGTCCTGGCAATGGCCTCAGGGCCCGACAGATCTGGAGGCCAGCTACTTCTCAGACCAGCCCCCACAGCGACTCTGGCCACTTTGCTGTTCCTAGAATGTGTTAAGTACACCCACAGCAAGACCTTTGCTTTTGCTGCTTTCTCCACCTAAAATGCTCTTCCTCCAGATATCTGTGTGGTTTGATCCTTTTACATCTCTGCTCAAATTCATTCTGTTGTCAGAGAGGCACTCCCTGGCCCTTCTTCATAAAAGAACTGTCCCCTCATCCTGACCTGTTCTTCTCCCTGATGTTATCACCACCAGATAAACTTTATTCTCTGTTTCTTTCTGCCCATGGTCCACTAATGTATCCATCCCACCTGCTACATAGTAGTCCAGTGTACCTGGTCCTACCTGCCCAATAAATGTTTTAAATTAAGTGCAAATTATTTTCATGCATGCCTATCAATTCATATATACGATATTAATATATCTTATTTATTTTTGGATAAAATTGAGTGTTAATATTCCCTTTTCTCCTCACCTCCCCCCCCCCACCACCTTATTCTGTTCAGCTTTCTTAAGCCCTGTGACCACTCCTTACACCACCCCCTTTGTCACAGTGGCCCATGAAGAGCCCACATCACACTTTTCCTGCATGCGCAGAAGTAAAATAAGATGAGAACTGTGGGTTCATGATATAACTCTGTTATTTTCACCATCACATCTCAGAAATGGTTTACTGCTTCTATCAAGAAAATACAGATGTTCTCTAGAATCTATTTTTAAACAGCAAAAACATCTTGACTCCCCCTCTCAGGGATGACCAATATATTCAAATCTAAATTAAACATTAAGGGGGAAATTTTAGTTTTATGTCAAAATATTAATATTTGGTATATGATGTGTCTGCAGATTAAATGTTTCTATTTATGTAACTGCATACAAATGTTTATCAAGCTATCAACCTTATATATATGCTTCCCTTGAAAAAAAAAAATAAAGCTATACAAATGAATACTAACAGTTGTTGACCCAAATACGTTTTAATGTAATGTAGGTGTTGAAAAATGCAAAGCTTTCTTTTAAGGGTAATGCTTATCCTAGGCTAGTGCAACAACTCCTTGGAAGTCAACCAAAGACACTCTTTTTCCTCTGTTGTTTCTTTATGTAGAAATAATGACGGTCCTAGCTACCCATTTCCTACCTCTGCTTTTCAAGTAGATCATTTTATTTCCTACCATTAGGTCCCATTGAAGAAAACTCAGGAGCAATGAGGATACTGATTATGTAGGACCAGGGCACTATGTTCCATGGCGGCGGGGGAATAGTGGTACATGGCCCAGTGGAAAGATGGGGCTTTCTCTATTCAGAAAAAGAGATGATGCTTATGGTCTTACATGGAAGGGACATCATGTGAGATGTAAAGTCAGTGGAAATCAAGAGGTTTCCACAGGGGCGGGGAGAAGGGGAAATATTGGCAATAAATAGACAAGTGGGCAGGGAGAGGAATGTGGCTAATTTCTTTTTCCTGCTTTTACAGTTTTGAAGGGCACAGCCAGCCAGATTTTCCAGCTTAGTTCATTTTCCTTCTAAATAAAAGGCAGCACTGCAGGATAAGCATGACCAGAGCATAGCCAGAGAGCATGGGATGCGTATAGTGATAATAAAAGAGGGGGTGACTGAGTTGTTTACAATGAGCAGACAAACTTTACTGGAATTGAATACAGGTGGGCCTCCTGCAATCAGTGCCCCTGTTGACTTTAATTTGCTTCATCTGTCTGCTGCTTGCCTCCATACCTCTACTTCCTAAGTGCCTTTATCCCGCCTGTGTTTGCAACAGTGGTGGGAAGAGGGGTCAGCCGTTCTAATTGTTCTGTTAATAAGAACAAAATGAAGGGCCGGGCGTGGTGGCTCAAGCCTGTAATCCCAGCACTTTGGGAGGCCGAGACGGGCGGATCACGAGGTCAGGAGATCAAGACCATCCTGGCTAACCCGGTGAAACCCCTGTCTCTACTAAAAAATACAAAAAACTAGCCGGGCGAGGTGGCGGGCGCCTGTAGTCCCAGCTACTCGGGAGGCTGAGGCAGGAGAATGGCGTGAACCCGGGAGGCGGAGCTTGCAGTGAGCTGAGATCCGGCCACTGCACTCCAGCCTGGGCGGCAGAGCGAGACTCCATCTCAAAAAAAAAAAAAAAAAAAAAAAAAAAAAAAGAACAAAATGAAGGCCCCTCTCTGCAATAGACCCATGACTAACCAGGACATCAGAGACTGCAGCTGCCTCTTCAACTCCACAATCAGCAAGCAGCTACCTCTCCCAAATTCGCCTCTTAGGGCCTGCTCTCCATGTGACCAAGGAGAGTGGGCTACAGAAGAAAATCAAGCCAGGGGATCTGAGTCAATAAATCCCAACTCACCAAACTCTCGCTCCACAGGATGTGTGGGAGCCAGCTCACACAAGCTGGAGAGAGGCCATTGTGCACCTCTCTTCCCCGTCCCACTTAGTGACCCTACATTGGTTATGTGGCACCTGTTGTGGTGGGAGTATTTAGAAGTCAGCAAATCTCACAAATCAGCATGCTCATTCTTTTCAGGGAGGCCCTTGTTAAACACCAGCACGTCATTGCTTTCAACCCTAATATTTAACTGACGGCTTCAAATGTCTAGATGCTCTAATGGCTATTTCTGACAGCAGGATCCCAAATATTAGATAATGCAGAAAAGCGTAAAGGATGTAAATCTCTACTATAAGTGTACTGCTTAGAAACACTACTGGTATTTGTGATGTATATCTTTCCAGACATAAATATGTGTGTTTCTAACCACATTTTCCTAGTGCAATTATTATTTTAATGTTTTTATTTATAAAACAAATAACAGATTTGTTCATGGACACAAATTTCAAACAATATAGGTTTGAAGTAAAAAGTGAAAAACCCACCCTCATCCCCTCTCACCCTCCCTCTAAACTCCTACCTCCTAGGGGTAACTTCTGTCCATAGTTTGTGGCATTTTCTTCTAGATCTTCAGATAGTTAGACTCCTTTTTTTTTTTTTTTAAACTAAAACTAGCATTATATCTGCATACTGCCCCACATCCTGCTTTCCCACAGGAAGACTGATTGCAAGCTCCATGTTCCCGTACTTCATTAGGCTGACTCCCCTGCAGCTTCACGGTCAGGAAATAGCCAAAGCTGGGAGCTTTGGGCAAAACACACTTTTATTCTAATTGTTCTTTCCTTGGTCTCTGTTGTGTACACCAGTATTAACTCAGTTCCATATATTCATCAGGCCCCAACATCCATCTGAGGAGCCCTCTCCTCTCCAGGCAAACCCGTCATTTTCTTTAGACGAGAATGAAACTGCCTTTGCAAAATTATGACAGCAAGAGAAATCTGACATAGTTGACTCTGTCTTGCTTCTGAGCCCCAAGCTGTAACTGGTCATTCCTGGGCATAGGCCATTCCTCCTAACTTCAGGAGGAATTTAGTTTATGGTTTAACTTTAAAACAAAAGTAATAGTAGGCTGGATGTGGTGGCTCACGCTTATAATCCCAGCAATTTGGGAGGTGGAAGTGGGCAGATCACTTGAGCCCAGGAGTTCAAGGCCAGCCTGGGTAATATGGCAAAACCCTGTCTCTATAAAAAATGCAAAAATTGGCCAGGCATGGTGGCACGCGCCTATAGTCCCAGCTACTCAGGAGGCTGAGGTAGGAGGACAGATTGAGCCCCAGAGGTCAAGGCTGTAGTCAGCTGTGATTGTGCCACTACACTTCAGCCTTAGTGACAGAGCAAGACCCTCTCTCAAAAAAAAAGGGGATAATAGTCTCTTCCTGAAACCAATCCCCTCCCTGTTCCAGGGCTGAAACTGCCTTTGTAAGATTAATGGGCGATCACAAAATAAGTGTACTTTCTATAATCCCTTACTGCTCAGCAGTCATGTGGCCAGAGGTTACAGGATTTGGGACCTTCCCAGTTGCTCCTATAGATAACATCACTAATGTAGAACCTAAGATTGCTTTTCTGAGATATTTTTCAGACTGATCCCACCCAGACTGGTGACTCATGACTCAGCTGATCCTCTGGCCTCACACAACCAACAGTGGACTGCATGAGGGACCATTTTCCACACCCTTAAGACTTCATCCCCAGCCAATCAACAGTGTCCATTCCCTAGCCCCCCCACCCACCAAATTGTCCATACAAACCCCTAACCTCCAAGACTTCAGGGAGACTGATTTGAGTGATAATTCTAGTTCTCCCATGTGGGCTGGCCTCATGTCACTTACACTCTTTCTCTACTGCAATTGCCACGGTGTCAGTGAATCAATTTTGTCTGTGCGGTAGGCAGGAAGAAGCTGTTGGGTGATTACAAGAGTACCTCAGGTTTGGCTACAGTGTTAGCCATTCCATAGGCACTATGTAAGGAAGGTCTGGAATCTGGCTAATCCAGTATCCAAATGCCCCGTCAATACCAGCTGATTGCCTGGTGACTATTTTACAGGCCATCTCTGCTGTTCATGTTCACTGATTCCGACTTTAGAGCCTCCCTGGTAGCTCTTGGAAAGAACATATGTTTTCTTTGATGTTTGGTTCTAGTTTCTGTTCTTATTGTTCTGGTTTGTTTGCCAGTTTTTATATTGATCCTCTCTGATTTCTCTCTTCCAGGACTTCTCAAATTGTCTGCTCCACCAATAGTACCCTCTCTTGTTTTTGTTTGTTTGTTTTTTGACACAAGAGTCTCACTTTGTCACCCAGGCTGGAGTGCAGTGGTGTGATCTCGGCTCACTGTAACCTCTACCTCCTAGGTTTAAGCCATTCTCCTGCCTCAGCCTCCCAAGTAGCTGGGACTACAGGCATGTGCCATCACACCCAGCTAATTTTTGTATTTTTAGTAGGGACGGGGTTTCACCATGTTGGCTAGCATGGTCTCGATCTCTTGACCTCGTGATCTGCCCGCCTTGGCCTCCCAAAGTGCTGGGATTATGGGCGTGAGCCACCGTGCTTGGCCCCCTCTCTTGTTTTATAATGCTATTATGATGCCATTCCTTCTAAAAAAAAAAAGAGATTTTCTGCACTTTCAATAAAGCCTAGAGAGAAAAGGGAGATAATGAAGATGCTCAATGTGCCATCTTGAATCTGATGTATTAAAACATTTTGATTATTTAAAAATTTTCCTCTTAAATATAAATACATTAATCTTCCTATTACAAAAAAATTAAAATATGTAAATATACAAACCAAAACATGAACATATTCCTTTGCCTCTGTCCTCACTCCTAAACCCCTCTTAGGAGAGTACTAATTTGAAAGTTCCACGAGCAGCCTTTTTCTCTGCAAATACACATAACACATTTGCATGTAGCAATTGGGCTCATACCATAAGTACTGTTTTGTGACATACTGTTTTTTACATACAGTGCTTCTTATAGATATTTCTGTTCAGTGGATATAAGTTTATTTCATTCTTTTAAATGGCGACATAGTATTCTGTAGTATACATTTTCTATAATTTATTATCTTGTGTCCATGTTGTCTATTTCCAATTATTTTGTTACTTAATTGAAACAACGAACATCTTTGCACATACATCTTTGTGCACATGTATTTCCATAAGATAGATTCCTAGACATGTAAGCCTGCCTCAGAGTTACTAACATTTAACATTTTGATAGATATTACCAAATTGCCTTCCAAAAAGGCCTCATTTACATACAATCCTCTGATAACATAAGCACGCTCATTTTCTTGTATCCTGCCAACTCTCTTTTTTTCTTTACTGTTTGCTTGAGGAGAGAGTATCCTGCCAACTCTTAATCATATCTATATTTTTAATTTTTGCCATTATAATAGGTAAAACAATCTTTTTTAAAAATTGTATTGCCCTGATTACTAATGAAATGTATATTTTACATTCATTTGCCACTTATATTTCCTCTTCCACAAATTGTTTTGTTTACATGCTTTGCCCTTTTTACTAATGATATTGTCCCTATACCTTATTAATTGTGGGAGCTCTTTGTACCATCTGGGTTAATGTATGTTTACTGTAAGATGTATCCTAACTATATTTTCATAGATTTTCTCTTGTCTTTAAATTCTCTTTTGTTCTGTAGAAGTTTATGTTGTGTTTTTACTGTAATGAACTATGTCAATATTTCACTGTAAAGCTTCTTATTTTTGTGCATTTTTTACATTGGAAAGGTCATCCCTATTGTAAGATGATTAAAATTTTTTATTAAAAATATTTTCCTGGCTGGGTGAGGTAGCTCACACCTGTAATCCTAGAACTTTGCAAAGCTGATGCAGGAGAATCGCTTGAGGCCAAGGGTTCAAGGCCAGCCTGGGCAACATAGTAAGAACTTGTCTCTACAAACAATTTAAAAATTAGTTGGGCATGGTGGTGCATGCCAGGAGTCCCAGCTACTCAGAAGGCTGAGGTGGGAGGATTACTTGAGCCCAGGAGATCAAGGATGCAGTGAGGCATGATTGTACTGCTGTACTCCAGCCTGGGTGACACAGTGAAACCCTGTTTCTCAAAAAAAATGAAATTTTCTATATTTGTCTTAAATATGTGTATATGTGCTTTTTACCTCATTATTTTTTCTGAAATTGACTTGGAGTATAGTATGAGGTATGGGTCTAATATGATTCTTTTTATAGAGGGGTAGTGAATTTCATGACACAATGTGTTGAAATGTCAGTTCTCACTTATTTGAATGTGTACCTTTAACATAAACTAAATTCCTATGTATTCATGGTCAGTGTCTGAATCGCTGTGCTAACCTGTTGGTTCATTTATCTCTTCCTAATACCACACTGTTTACATATTGTGTGGCTCTGCCCAGCCTTCGTGGTGGCTCCCATTGGCCACTGGCTCCTGGCATTCAGACATTTGTGTAGTCTCCTCCTACATTGTACCAGTGTTGGTCTGTGTGACCAATAGCACATGCAGAAGTGATAGGATGTCACTTCTATTTGGGATTCTCTCTCTCTCCTCCTGTGGGAAACCAGATGCTATGTCCACTGAGCAGCCCTATGGAGAGGCCCAAGTGACAAGAAACAGAAGTCTTCTGCCTACAGCCACTCGAGTGAGCTTAGAAGACTGCAATTTCATGAAAGACTCTGAGCCAGGAAGCTGCTCCCAGATTCCTGATTCTCAGAAACTGTGAGAGACAATAAATATTTGTGTTAAGATGTCAACTTTGGGGGTATTTTGCTACATAGCAATAACTAATACACATTGTATTAGTTTGTAATTTTGCTATTTAATAGAGCAAGTCCTCTATTCAAACTCATTTTCCCCCCAATGTTTTCTCAGCTATTTCTACTCATTCTCTCTTCTTTATGAACTTCAAAATCTACCCCTCAAGTTTAATAATCCTGTTGAGATTAGAGCCTTGACTTTACAAATTAATTCAAGATACTAAACAGCTATACAATACCGGGTCTTTCCATCTAGGAACATGATATGTCTTTTCATTTATTAATAATAAACATATTTCCTTTCTAATATTTATTGGTTATTTAATAACTTATATGTTATTTGTCTTATTTTATTTTTTGCCTTATCATATGGACCAGAGCTCCAAGAACAAAGTGTTTTTGTAAATGATATATAGTCTAACCAAATTACCCACTAAAACTTTCCTACATCTTAGAAGGCAAGTTTCACTGTTAGCTAAATGTTTAATGCATGACTATTTTTGCTGGTTTATGTTATTTTCAAGTTGTAGTATATATAATATATGAATATGCTGTATATATTATATATGAAATATATTACATACATAATATTATATATTAAACATTACACTGCTATGTCCCCATTAGGTATGGTCACTTTTGCACAGAAGACTTCTAATATAAATTTAATACTCAAAATAATGATAAGATTTATAACAGTTGTATCATTGCTTTCATGATAATTTATTAATTGAACCTAAATGTACTCAGTGCCAAATGCTAGCTTATGAGCATAGTTCTCAAACATAATGTTTCTATGGAACAGTACAATCTGCATTTTGACCATTCATTTTATTATGATCTCCAAGAACATATTCCAGCAAAAGGTAAGGAATACATATACGAAGTTAGCTTTAGATAGTAAAAGTCTTTTATAAAATGTTGAATCTCATGATGCCAAGTTGGGTGTATTGATGTTAGAATACAGTGAACTAGGGGCCAAGAAGGGGGATTCTAAAAGCAGGAGAGCCACAGACATTTCAGACCATGAAAACCAAATACAATAATAGCAAAGAAAATTTCCCAGTGCCTATAATGACTACTGCATATTTTAAATATAAATACAGAAGAGAGTTTTCAGACTGTTCAAATAGCTGTTAGACGCAGTTTTTGTGAATTGCTTAGTCAAGATAATACAGAGTAAAAGACATTTGGCATTTCCTGATTTTTTATTTTGTGAGGGTGATTCTTTATGCCCAAACTCCCAGAAAATATTTTAATATTTTAAAATATTTTTAAAATATATTTTAAAATAAAACTAGATACTATCTCATGCCAGTTAGAATGACGATCATTAAAATGTCAGGCAACAACAGGTGCTGGAGAGGAGGTGGAGAAATAGGAACGCTTTTACACTGTTGGTGGGAGTGTAAGTTAGTTCAACCATTGTGGAAGACAGTGTGGTGATTCCTCAATGATCTAGAACTAGAAATTCCATTTGACCCAGCAATCCCATTACTGGGTATATACCCAAAGGATTATAATTCATTCTACCATAAAGACACATGCACACATATGTTTATTGCAGCACTATTCACAGTAGCAAAGACTTGGAACCAATCCAAATGCCCATCAATGATAGACTGGATAAAGAAAATGTGGCACATATACACCATGGAATACTATGCAGCCATAAAAAAGGATGAGTTCCTGTCCTTCATAGGGACATGGATGAAGCTGGAAACCATTATTCTCAGCAAACTATCACAAGGACAGAAAACAAGACACCGCATGTTCTCACTCATAAGAGGGAGCTGAACAATGAGAACACATGGACACAGGGAGGGAACATCACACACTGGGGCCTATCAGGAGGTGGGGTGCTAGGGGTGGGATAACATTAGGAGAAATAACCAATGTAGATGACGGGTTGATGGGTGCAGCAAACCACCATGGCACGTGTATACCTATGTAACAAATCTGCATGTTCTGCACATGTACCCCAGAACTTAAAGTATAATAATAACAACAATAACTGAATTACTACAGATAATCAGGAAATAACTTATAAATGCAAAAATCAAATGAATATTTTTCAGTTGCCATATAACATGGTGGGCCGGCTATTTGAATTATTACTAAAAGCAGAATCTGCTGACCACAGGTTATGAAAAGCATGAAAGTTTCATGACTGTGTATCATTAATTATTTAGAACTAGAGTTCTCATTTTTTAAATTTGTCATGTGATCTCCCACATAGCTGCTATAAAATTAATACTCATCTTTACTGAGCTTATAGACAATTGATTAAAGAGAACAAACAAGTAGATGATACACTGACAAGTATTTTAAATTCTATGTGTTTTTATTCTTTACTGCTGAAGTCACTATCAGGTAAGTATGGGAGTGCAGCAATAATGTGATTCTAATAAAGGTGGCTTTAATTTAACTCACTGCTCTCTGCCTGAAGCAATCAGAGGCCCACGTAACCTTCTCAACCCAATCCCATATCCCTCCCCTCTCTTCCTTGTGGTCTTTGCTCCCCTCCCCTCTCTCTCCTTTTTGTGGTCTTTGCTCCCAGATACCAACTTATTTGTGACAGGAAGGCAAACACCTGATGTAGGAGGTGGGGTTGAGAGCTATATTGGAGGGCAATGTTCTGTGTCAGCTGGAGTTGGCAGTCCTCTGCCCAGGTGAGGTAAGGTTTGTGATTGATCCCAATGGACCACTGAGCCACAGGCCGCATCATCTCACTGAATCTCTGATGGACACACAGTCTTTGGTTGCCCTCAGCCCTGCCAAGGCACAAAATAGCAAACAGAGTTTAGGGCCAGGTATTATCTCCTAAGAAGGTAGAGAAGATGGCTACCTACAGTCATGATGTTAGAGACAAAAGAAAAGCCCCTATAAATGCCAAGGCTGGCCAATCTCCATGTTAGTCTGCTTCCAGTCATTAGTCATGACATCCCCAAATAGCAGGAGTTTAAGAACATTCTAATAATAAATATTGGCCTATGGTCAAAGGTATCAAATTTTCTTATTTTTCTGGAAAACAAGAACATACTTTCTTCTGTGATCATAAACCAATTATCGTGGGAAGTATGATTCCTCAATAGTAAATGGTCAACCTGTCAAGAACTATAAAGAGTCTGAGATTATATTCTACCTGGCAGATTAACAAATTAACCTATCACTGTTGCATGAATGCTGACAGAAGGCACCAGACTTCTGGCTCAGCGACAAAGGACTTTATCACCCAGAGCATGGAAAGGAGCATGAGCTACACATTCATGTTAGTTCCCCTTCCCCAGACACCCCCGCCAAATTCCACAGAGCAACTGCATGGATGCTCCACACATGTGGACTTACATCACAGCTAAAGAACCCCAAGTTTAAGGAACCTAATCTTTTATAATGGGCTGCAAGAAAACCTGCCCAATCTTTGCTCCCAAACAGACATCATCTTTATCATATTGGACAGTAAATAAATCTGCCCTCTGCTCCATAGGGAGATACCATCTTCCAAGGCAGTTTGTGATGCAAGGGTTCTTAAAAAGATAATCAATACAAAAGCAGTCTGTGTCTCTGTTCACAAAATGTGCAGAAATGTAAGAGACCCTTGAAGAATTGTCTCCCAACACAACTCCATCAAGCTGCTATGTTTTGTACGTTGTCCTCTTCAAAACTGATGTTGAAAATTCATTGCCGTTGCAACACTATTAAGATGTGGGGCCTTTAAGAAGTGATTAAGCCATGAGGGCTCCATCCTCATGAATAGAGTAACACCATTATCACAAGAGTAGGTTAGTTATAGTTATTGCAAGAGTTCAGCCCCCTCTGCACACTCACTTGCTCTTCCACCTTCCACCAGGGGATGATGCAGCATGGAGACCATCACTAGATGCCAGTGCCATGCTCTTGACTTCTCAGTCTCCAGAACTATGAGCCAAATAAATTTATTTTCTTTATAAATTACCCAGCAGAAAACAGACTAAGACATAAGCCCTCAGCAGGACCAAAATCTATATTCTCACCATTGGTATCACTATCTCACATTAAATGGTATAAAGAAAGGCAATGTGGGTCAGGTGTGGTGGCTCACACCTTTAATCTCAGCATTTTGGAAGGCTGAGGTGGGAGGATTACTTGAGCACAGGAGTTCGAGATCAGCTTGGGTAACATAGAGAGACCTTATCCCTACAAAAAAAAATGAAAAAAATTAGCTGGGTATGCTGGTGTGCCTATGGTCCTAGCTACTCAGGAGGCTGAGGTGGGAGGATCACTTCAACCTGAGAGATCGAGGCTGCAGTGAGCTATGATTGCACCACTGCACTCCAGTTTGGGTGACAGAGGAAGACCCTGTCTTAAAAAAAAATAGTAAAGCTTCTGCATAATTCTTCTTCTTTGTAGTAGGTGTTATTGGGGTCCCACTCAGATCTGTTTATCTGGTAAATGCCTACATTCCCCACCTGTATGAATGTTGGCTGTTGGCAACTCATAGCTGTACCCTTAACCTAAGAATAGCCTTCAGCAGAGCTGCCTTGCCTGGAAATGCCTGTAAGGCATATGCCTTCCTACCCCATACATACACCCTCCATGGGCAGCACACAGGCAATGCCTGACTGATAAAGAAGCACAAAAGACCCAAGAGACGACAATTCAGTGATACCATTCATGCTCCAGAACTCCTGTGGGATCAGGTTGGGGTCAGACTTTAGCATACACGCATCTTTGCCCACCTTCCTCCCCTCCCCTCCCCTGCTCAGCTCACTCCTCTACTGGCTTCTCCTGAGCCCACTCCTTCAATGAGTCACTTGCACAGGAATCTCCATTTCAGGCTCTCCTTCTAGAGAACCTGACCTAAAGCACTGTCCTTGAACATTTCCAGAAATAGAGCTATCTGCCTCACAAGGCAAGTCATTCTGTTTTTGGACAGCTCTGATCATTAGAAAAGTTTTATTATTATATTAGGATCACACTGCCTCTGTAATCTCCACATATGGTTCTATGTAGGATAAGTCTAATCCCTTTTCCACATGACAGTCTCTCAGATATTGGGGCAGGGGGATTCCTTCTTAAATCTGCTTTATTTTTAGGCTGTGAGAATAAAGGGGGAGCTTTTTAAAAAAGGTTTTAAAGAACTATACAATAATATTCTAACTCAGAGTAATGTCTGCCCGACAACAAAATTGCATGACACAAATAATGAAAAGTCAGCCAGAAGAAAGTCTGAAGAAGCTTATTTCAAATCCACTGGATGCTGGGGGCAGAGGGAGGGGGTGGGGCAAAAAGACGTACCCAGCACAAGAGTGAAGAAGAGATCAAATCTCAGAAAAAGATAAACATAAACTACTCAAAACCAAACACAATGAAAGACTGCAAGGATCCCATAGAAGAGAAACCTTATAATTCTCAAGGGACCATGTCATAGAAGTAGACCTAAAAAAAACTCTAGAACTCAAATGTGTATATGTCACATGCACACAGTATCCATACTTTGAAGATTTTTAGATAAAGATTGGTAAATGCTGTCTCTGGATCATTGAGACTTATTGATGAGATGCATACCTGGAATACAACATTAAAAGAGCATGTATACCTTGTTCAAAAGGAAAACATTTCCTTGAAAGGACAGGATAGGAAAATTGTATGTCAAGAATGTATATATTCCAATGGAAATTTAAAATCTGGGGATAGAATTATTTAAAAGAGGATAAACCCAGAAAGAGATGGAAGTAGTATCTTTGAAGGACTGTAATACAGATAGCCAGCAGATGAAGGAAGCTGGGTAAAACAATCCTAGATAGCTCTCACGAGAAGGGCAAAGTCAGAGATAACCATGTTTGTGTCTTTCCACAATGTCAGATTTTTATTGATGTTATTTTAATCACAAAAGCCACAAGCTACATGGAGTTCTCAAGAAGGCAACTCTCTCCTTAGTACTTCTCATTCACTCGGTAGTCAGAGCACACAGGCTCAAGCCACTTCCCAAGTCAGTCAATATTGCAAACCATATATAGTAGTATATTTCGTCAACATATAAATGTTAAGATTAAACATTCCATACCAAAGTAATATTTAACATCAAGAGAAAGGGAATAGGAAAAAGGGTTAATGAACTAGTCCAGGGAAAGTGACAATGAAGACAGAAAGAATCTCCTGGTCTGTGCTGGGCGGTGCAGGAAAGGTCTTGAAAGGAAAAGTCTTTGATGTGGGCAGAGCCTTCAGCAGCAGATGCCAGGTGTTGATCACTAGTGACAGTAAGAGCACATCAGTTAAGATGGTTGCTTTGAGCTGCTGAAGCCCTGCTCTTTTTATGGCCACCAGAGGACTGAGAGTGGAAGTGTGCGCTTGTTTATGCCCTTATCTAGTTGGATACAGTCTTTATTTATTATAAATGTATTAAGCAAACATCGTATCTCTGTTGGCAAAGTGTCCCGTGAAATGTAAGATGGAGTCTTTTTCTAAGATGGAGTTACTTATGTCAAGAGTGCACAATACAGTAGCCTTTATTGGGACTTTATAACTTAAAATGTGCTTTCTCACATTTTCTTCAACATCACAGAAGCCTTATCAGTTGAATAATAAATAATGATTATTTTATGGAAGTTATAAGTGATTAATTGACTATGCCTGGTTAAGTTTAGTCTAAAGCTGCCTCCTTACATATTTTTAAGTTGAGGCTAAAGGTTTCTCTGCACACAGTGAACTATAACCTAACTGGATGTGTCAACAGACTGTAACTTTCTCTCTCTTTTTTTTTTTTTTTTTTTTTTTTTTTTTGAGACGGAGTCTCGCTCTGTCGCCCAGGCTGGAGTGCAGTGGCCGGATCTCAGCTCACTGCAAGCTCCGCCTCCCGGGTTTTACGCCATTCTCCTGCCTCAGCCTCCCGAGTAGCTGGAACTACAGGCGCCCGCCACCTCGCCCGGCTAGTTTTTTGTATTTTTTAGTAGAGATGGGGTTTCACCGTGTTAGCCAGGATGGTCTCGATCTCCTGACCTCGTGATCCACCCATCTCGGCCTCCCAAAGTGCTGAGATTACAGGCTTGAGCCACTGCGCCCGGCCTGTAACTTTCTCTTGTACCCATCACTGAGTTTCAGCCAATTATAGATGGCCAACTGTTTAAACCATATTCAAATAAGACAAACATAAAGCTGTAACAATCCAGCTGTTTCTATTCCTCACTTCTGTTTCACTTTCGTTTTTCTGTTCATAAATCCTTTTCACGTGAGTCTGTCTGAATCTATTCTGGTTTGGGGATTGCCCAGTTCATGAAACATTCTTTGCTCAGTTAAACTCTGTTAAATTTAGTTTGTCCAAAATTTTTCTTTTAGCAGCCGCAGATCGCCCAACTCACCAGTGGTAGGTCTAAGAGTTGAGCATGGGTCTTTAAGTTTAAAGTCTATATTCTTGCCACATAGCCATGCTATCTTCTGATACATGTAGCAAAACTGCTACAGAATTGGCCACCTGGAACCAGTTAGTGGTATCCTGCTATTAACCACATGTATTGGTTACCTGATGCTGCCCTAACAAATCACCACAAACTAGGTAGCTTAAAACAACAAAAAATTATTATCTCAGTGTTGGCAGCTAGCAGTCTGCAACTAAGGTGATGTTTTCCTCTGACGCCTCTAGGGAACCTTCTTTGCCTCTTCCTAGCCTCTGGCAGTTGCTTGCCACCCTTGGTGCTCCCTGGCTTCTAGATGCATCACTCAGTCTCCACCTACGATCTTCTCCCTGTCTGTGTCCCTGTGTCCCAGTGTTCCTCTTTTTATAAGGATTCAGTTATATTGGATTTAGGGTCCATTCTAATCCAGTATGACCTCATCTTAACTTGATTACATCTGCAAAGACTGTATTTTCAAATAAGGTCATGTTCACAGGCTCCAGGTGGACATAAGCTGGGGAAAGGCACACATTCAACCCAGCACACAGCAACCGAGAGTTTGTTCTTGGTTTGTGTTACTGACAAGTTTCCCTCAGCAGGTAAAGGAATACATTTGGGAAACTTCTATCCTGGATTCCAACAAGAAAGAAGGAGGTGTCAAATGTTGAAACAAGGAAATCTTGGGATAAAATGGCCTTGATGTTTTATAATAGTGAAAAAAGTAATGGTCAGGCCTTCAGAAAGGAAGCTTCATAAAAAGTAAGGAAAATAATAGTGCCCAAGGGAATATGTTTAGAAGAGGAATGTAGACTCTGAAAGCAGGATTACTTGAGCATTACAAAAATGATCCTGTTTCAGAGGAAAGATATGCTGTCTGGAAAGAAAATATAATAGAAATAATCTCAGATAATTGACCATAAACGAGGTTCTGAGATTGTGCTGCAAACATACACAGCAAGAATAGAAAAATAGTTGAGGAGTAGACAGCTCTCAGAGAGGAGGTAAAAGGAGTGTTAGATCTGGAGTAGGAAGACTCGAGGTTCCTATGGCTCAGAGGATGGATAGGGTGGACAGAGCCAAGCATGCAATAAAAGAAAAGGAAAAATTGTTTAGAGTATTATGAGAATAAAGTCTTAAAGTAGGGGTGGAGATAAACACTAAAGACAGCAAGAAAGCTGTTTTTCTTTTTAATCTCTGTAGCCAAGAAAAGATCTGGGAAGAAAAACCTATGCTATATCTCAGACAATATAACCTTAGGCCAAGCATGGTGGCTGACACCTGTAATCCTAATGCTTTGGGAGGCCAAGGCAGGTGGATCGCTTGAGCCCAGGAGGATCTCTTGCCCAACAGCCTGGGAAACAAAGTGAGACTCCATCTCTACAAAACTTTGTAAAAGGTTAGCCAGGTGTGGTAGCACATGCCTGTGTTCCCAGCTACTCAGGGGGCTGAGATAGGAGAATCACTTGAGCCCAGGAAGTAAACCCTCACTAGCCATGTTCACACCACTGCACTCCAGCCTGGGCCACACAGCAAGACCTTGTCTCAAAAAAAAAAAAAAAATACAATATAACCTTAACAAATGATAGCATAATCAAAGAACCAATCAATTTTCTGCTTTCTTCCATATTCTAAGAGAGATGAACATCAATTTTGAAGCAAACATTATGAAGAGAGAATTAAAACCTATAATAGAAAAAGAGATAGTAAGAGAAATCTTCACTTACTCTAAATGACTTCAAAACTTCAGTTTAATACAAATTCTATCCCAAAGTATCAAAAGAGTTTGCAGATGAGATCAGAGAACTGTTCCTGAGAATCAAGGAGAACGGAAAAGGTGACTAATGGCTAGAAAATATTTCTACTTCTAAAAATAGTGAAAACATGAGATCTGTATATAAACTGATGAGCCTCATGCAGACGCCAAACAAAATTCTAAAATGGATGATTTGTAAGCAAGATACAGTAAACAAATACAACCAATGTGAATTCACTAAGAACAAGTCATGACAAGCAGTCTCATTTCTTTTCTTAGATTTGGTTGCCTGTGTGTCAGGAGGAAGGCATGCATGTACATGGTATGCCTTGGTTTTAGCATAGCATTCACCAAATATTGTGATACACACCTTTTGTTGTTAAGATGGAGGAATGAGGGCCAGGTAAGAGCAAGATGACTGGTGGTTTGCTTCACAGTTAGGCATTCAATGTCACCCAAAGAGTATTGGCCAAAGACTTGACTTCAACCTTAAAAGGCAAACTCCAAGAATTTATGATTTGCTCTTTCCTGTTCAATATTTTTGTCAAAAACATGAAAACCACAGAATGTATGTTTATGAATATTTGAATTTTAAAATTAGGGAGAGAAAGCTAATACACCAGGAGATAATTCAAAACTATTTCTTCATATAGAAATCAGGCCCAAAACAAAGAAAATACAAGTTCTTTGGGATAAACATAAGGCCAAAAAAAAAAAAAAAAAAAAAAAAAGGAGAGACTATTAATACCAATAGCTTACATTTATTTAATAGTTACTAGGCATTATATAATCATATGCCATATATATATATATATATATATATATAAATAATACATGTTTTGAGACAGGATTTTGCTCTGTTGCCCAGGCTGGAGTGCAATGGCACAATCTTGGCTCACTGCAACCTCCCCGTCCCAGGCTCAAGCAGTCCTCCCACCTCAGCCTCCCGATAGCTGAGACTACAGGCACATCACCATGCTTGGCTAATTTATACATTTTTTTTTCCACAGAAAAAGAAGCATTTTATTTTATTTTATTTTTTCTGATTTTCAACTTTTTAAATTTATTTTTTATTATTATACTTTAAGTTCTAGGGTACATGTGCATAACATGCAGGTTTGTTACATATGTATACTTGTGCCATGTTGGTGTGCTGCACCCATCAACTCGTCAGCACCCATCAACTCATCATTTACATCAGGTATAACTCCCAATGCAATCCCTCCCTGCTCCCCCATCCCCATAATACGCCCCAGTGTGTGATGTTCCCCTTCCCGAGTCCAAGCGATCTCATTGTTCAGTTCCCACCTATGAGTGACAACATGCGGTGTTTGGTTTTCTGTTCTTGTGATAGTTTGCTGAGAATGATGGTTTCCAGCTGCATCCATGTCCCTACAAAGGACACAAACTCATCTTTTTTATGGCTGCATAGTATTACATGGTGTATATGTGCCACATTTTTCTTAATCCAGTCTGTCACTGATGGACATTTGGGTTGATTCCAAGTCTTTGCTATTGTGAATAGTGCTGGAATGAACATACGTGTGCATGTGTCTTTATAGCAGCATGATTTATAATTCTTTGGGTATATACCCAGTAATGGGATGGCTGGGTCATATGGTACTTCTAGTTCTAAATCCTTGAGGAATCGCCATATTGTTTTCCATAATGGTTGAACTAGTTTACAATCCCACCAACAGTGTAAAAGTGTTCCTATTTCTCCACATCCTCTCCAGCACCTGTTTTTTCCTGACTTTTTAATGATTGCCATTCTAACTGGTGTGAGATGGTATCTCATTGTGGTTTTGATTTGCATTTCTCTGATGGCCAGTGATGACGAGCAATTTTTCATGTGTCTGTTGGCTGTATGCATGTCTTCTTTTGAGAAATGTCTGTTCATATTCTTTGCCCACTTTTTGATGGGGTTGTTTGCTTTTTTCTTGTAAATTTGTTTGAGTTCTTTGTAGGTTCTGGATATTAGCCCTTTGTTAGATGAGTAGATTGCAAGAATTTTCTCCCATTCTGTAGGCTGCCTGTTCACTCTGACGGTAGTTTCTTTTGCTGTGCAGAAGCTCTTTAGTTTGATTAGATCCCATTTGTCAATTTTGGCTTTTGTTGCCATTGCTTTTGGTGTTTTAGACATGAAGTCCTTGCCCATGCCTATGTCCTGAATGGTATTACCTAGGTTTTCTTCTAGGGTTTTTATGGTATTAGGTCTAACATTTAAGTCTCTAATCCATCTTGAATTAATTTTCGTATAAGGAGTAAGGAAAGGATCCAGTTTCAGCTTCCTACTTAAGACTAGCCAATTTGCCCAGCACCATTTATTCAATAGGGAATCCTTTCCCCATTTCTTATTTTTCTCAGGTTTGTCAAAGATCAGATGACTGTAGATGTGTGGTATTATTTCTGAGGACTCTGTTCTGTTCCATTGGTCTATATCTCTGTTTTGGTACCAGTACCATGCTGTTTTGGTTACTGTAGCCTTGCAGTATAGTTTGAAGTCAGGTAGCATGATGCCTCCAGCTTTGTTCTTTTGACTTAGGATTGTCTTGGCAATGCGAGCTCTTTTTTGGTTCCATATGAACTTTAAAGCAGTTTTTTCCAATTTTGTGAAGAAACTCATTGGTAGCTTGATGGGGATGGCATTGAATTTATAAATTACCTTGGGCAGTATGGCCATTTTCATGATATTGATTCTTCCTATCCATGAGCATGGTATGTTCTTCCATTTGTTTGTGTCCTCTTTTATTTCACTGAGCAGTGGTTTGTAGTTCTCCTTGAAGAGATCCTTTACATCTCTTGTAAGTTGGATTGCTAGGTATTTTATTATCTTTGAAGCTATTGTGAATGGAAGTTCATTCATGATTTGGTTCTCTGCTTGTCTGTTACTGGTGTATAAGAATGCTTGTGATTTTTGCACATTAATTTTGTATCCTGAGACTTTGCTGAAATTGCTTATAAGCTTAAGGAGATTTTGGGCTGAGATGATGGCAAAAACATGCCAAAATGTAAAGACCATCGAGGCTAGGAAGAAACTGCATCAACTAACGAGCAAAATAACCAGTTAATTCATAATGACAGGATCAAGTTCACACATAACGATATTAACCTTAAATGTAAATGGACTAAATGGTCCAATTAAAAGACACAGACTAGCAAACTGGAAAAAGAGTCAAGACCCATCAGTTTGCTGTATTCAGGAGACCCATCTCACATGCAGAGACACACATAGACTCAAAATAAAGGAATGGAGGAAGATCTATCAAGCAAAGGAGAACAAAAAAAAGCAGGGGTTGCAATCCTAGTCTCTGGTAAAACAGACTTTAAACCATCAAAGATCAAAAGAGACAAAGAAGGCCATTACATAATGGTAAAGGGAGCAATTCAACAGGAAGAGCTAACTATCCTAAATATGTATGTACCCAATACAGGAGCACCCAGATTCATAAAGCAAGTCTTTAGAGACCTACAAAGAGACTTAGACTCCCACACAATAATAATGGGAGACTTCAACACCCCACTGTCAACATTAGACAGATCAACAAGACAGAAAGTTAACTAGGATATCCAGGAATTGAACTCATCTCTGCATCAAGCGGACCTAATAGACATCTACAGAACTCTCTACCCCAAATCAACAGAATATACATTCTTCTCAGCACCACATTGCACTTATTCCAAAATTGACCACATAACTGGAAGTAAAGCACTCCTCAGCAAATGTACAAGAACAGAAATTATAACAAACTGTCTCTCAGACCACAGTGCAATCAAACTAGAACTCAGGACTAAAACTCAATCGAAACTGCTCAACTACATGGAAACTGAAAAACCTGCTCCTGAATGACTACTGGGTACATAAAGAAATGAAGGCAGAAATAAAGATGTTCTTTGAAACCAATGAGAACAAAGATACAACATACCAGAATCTCTGAGACACATTTAAAGCAGTGTGTAGAGGGAAATTTATAGCACCAAATGCCCACAAGAGAAAGCTGGAAAGATCTAAAATTGACACTCTAACATCACAATTAAAAGAACTAGAGAAGCAAGAGCAAACACATTCAAAAGCTAGCAGAAGGCAAGAAATAACTAAGATCAGAGCAGAACTGAAGGAGATAGAGACACAGAAAACCCTCCAAAAAATCAATGAATCTAGGAGTTGGTTTTTTGAAAAGATCCACAAAATTGATAGACCACTAGCAAGACTAATAAAGAAGAAAAGAGAGAAGAAACAAACAGGCGCAATAAAAAATGATAAAGGGGATATCACCTTTATTTCTGACCCCACAGAAATACAAACTACCATCAGAGAATACTATAAACACCTCTACGCAAATAAACTAGAAAAACTAGAAGAAATGGATAATTTCCTGGACACTTACACTCTCCCAAGACTAAACCAGGAAGAAGTTGAATCCCTGAATAGACCAATAGTAGGCTCTGAAATTGAGGCAATAATTAATAGCCTACCAACCAAAAAAGGTCCAGGACCAGAATGATTCACAGCTGAATTGTACCAGAGGTACAAGGAGGAGCTGGTACCATTCCTTCTGAAACTATTCCAAGCAATAGAAAAAGCAGGAATCCTCCCTAACTCGTTTTATGAGGACAACATTATCCTGATACCAAAGCCTGGCAGAGACACAACAAAAAAAGAGAATTTTAGACCAATATCCCTGATGAACATCGATGCAAAAATCCTCAATAAAATACTGGCAAACCGAATCCAGCAGCACATCAAAAAGCTTATCCACCATGATCAAGTAGGCTTCATCCCTGGGATGCAAGGCTGGTTCAACATAAGCAAATCAATAAATGTAATCCAGCATATAAACAGAACCAAAGACAAAAACCACGTGATTATCTCTATAGATGCAGAAAAGGCCTTTGACAAAATTCAACAGCCCTTCATGCTAAAAACTCTCAATAAATTCGGTACTGATGGAACGTATCTCAAAATAATAAGAGCTATTTATGACAAACCCACAGCCAATATCATACTGAATGGGCAAAAACTGGAAGCATTCCCTTTGAAAACTGACACAAGACAGGGATGCCCTCTCTCACCACTCCTATTCAACATAGTGTTGGAAGTTCTGGCTAGGGCAATCAGGCAAGAGAAAGAAATCAAGGGTATTCAGTTAGGAAAAGAAGAAGTCAAATTGTCCCTGTTTGCAGATGACATGATTATAAATTTATACATTTTTTGTAGGGATAGGGCTTCATCATGTTGCCCAGGCATTATATTTTTTAACCTCATAACCACATTATCATTAGAACTATCACTTTTAAAATTTACCAATGAGGAAGCTGAGGCTTAGAAGGGCTAAGTAACTTCTACAATTTATACAGTTAGTAAGTGGCCAAGATTTAAATCCAAGAGCCAAGACTTAAATCCAGGTGTGTCTAAATTCAGAGCTTATGGTTTTAGCAACTTTGCTAGTCTCATCAATGCAGGAATGGAGACTACTTGGAATTAACTTATTTTGAGTTTTAATTGAAAACACCCAGATAAAAGTGTTAATACTGCACAGTAGCCACTTAATAATGCTATCTTCTTTCTTACTATAACATTGAAAATTTAGGAGAAACTTGATAGTTGAATTCAAATAATTTGAGAATTGATAAAATCTATGTAACTCAAAACAAAAAAAAACTATGACTGCAGTTAAAAATTACACTGAGATAGGCTTAGGCAAGGATTTTATGACCAAGAACCCAAAAGCAAATCCAATAAAAATGAAGATAAATAGCTGGGACTTAATTAAACTAAAGAGCTTTTGCACAGCAAAAGGATAGTCAACAGAGTAAATAGACAACCCACAGAGTGGGAGAAAATCTTCACAATCTATACATCTGACAAAAGACTAATATCCAGGATCTACAATAAACTCAAACAAATCAGCAAGAAAAAGAACAATGCCAACACAAAGTGGGCTAAGGACATGAATATACAATTCTCAAAAGAAGATATACAAATAGTCAACAAACATGAAAAAATGCTCAATGTCACTAATGATCAGGGAAATGCAAATCAAGACCACTGTGCAGTACATTCCATCCTATAAACTGTGATATACATATATATATATTCTGTCTCATACATATACATATATATGTATGTATATCACAGTTTATCCACTCATTGATTGGCATTTGGGTTGGTTCCATGACATATATATCATATATATGTATGATGGAATATATATATATATGATATATATATATATGTGATGGAATACTACTCAGCCATAAAAAGGTATGAATTAATGACACTCACAGTGACCTGGATGAGATTGGAAACTATTATTCTAAGTGAATTAACTCAGGAATGGAAAATCAAACATGGTATGTTCTCACTTATATGCGGGAGCTATGAGGACACAAAGGCATAAGGATGATACAATGGACTTTCGGGACTTGGACAGAAGGGTGGGAGCCGGGTAAGGGATAAAAGACTACAAATAGGGTGCTTTGTATAGTGCTCGGGTGATGGGCACACCAAAATCTCACAAATCACCACTAAAGAACTTACTCGTGTAACCAAATACCACCTGTACCCCAATAACCTATAGAAAATTTAAAAATAAAATAAAATAAAAATGAATGACAAAAAAATTATACAGATAAATTTTTGTTCAATAACATGAACATTTTTCTATGTTGTGGCTTGTCAACCATCGAATAAACCACCTTGCACAGGAATAAGTTTTTTATCAGCATTTCTAAGAGGGGGTACTTGAACTGAGAGGAGAAATCTCTAGGTGATTTATCAGTCTTCTAAATCTAAGGTTCAATAAAGAAAACAGTTTAAAGGTTAAGTGGTGCAAAAAGGAATTCCTGAGAATCACTGACTCATAACTACAAGAAAACTTGTAGTCATCAGCAACGTAAGTTAAACAAGTTGTGGTCTAAAACCTAATTCTCCTATTTTAATTCTTTTAGGAAGGTATGAAACCTGTTGTGGGAAGTCAGGGACCCTGAACAGAGGGACCGGCTGGTGCCACAGCAAAGGAATATAAATTGTGAAGATTTCATTTTAATATAGACATTTATCAGTTCCCAAAGTTAATACTTTTATAATTTCTTATGCCTGTCTTACTTTAATCTCTTAATCCTGTTATCTTCGTAAGCTGAGGATGTACATCACCTCAGGACCACTAAAATTGTGTTAACTGTACAAATTGATTGTAAAACATGTGTGTTTGAACAATGTGAAATCAGTGCACTTTGAAAAAGAACAGAATAACAGCGATTTTCAGGGAAACGAAGACAACCATAAGGTCTGACTGCCTGTCGGGTCAGGCAAAAAGAGCCATATTTTTCTTCTTGCAGAAGCCTATAAACAGATGTGCAAGTAGGGAAGATACCACTAAATTCTTTTCCTAGCAAGGAATATTGATATTAATACTCTGGGAAAAGAATTGCATTCCTCGGGGGAGGTCTATACACGGCCGCTCTGGGAGTGTCTGTCTTATGCGGTTGAGATAAGGACTGAAATATGCCCTGGTCTCTTGCAGTACCCTCAGGTTTACTAGAGTGGGGAAAAACCCCGCCCTGGTAAATTTGAGGTCAGAATGGTTCTCTGCTCTTGAATCCTGTTTTCTGTTAAGATGTTTATCAAGACAATACATGCACTGCTGAACATAGACCCTTATCAAAAGTTCTGCCTTTTGCCCTTTGTCCTGTTTCCTCAGAAGCATATGATCTTTGTTCTGCCTTTTGCCCTTTGAAGCATGTGATCTTTGTGACCTACTCCCTGTTCTTGCAGCCCCTCCCCTTTTGAAACCCTTAATAAAAACCTGCTGGTTTTGTGGCTCAGGTGGGCATCACGGTCCTACTGATACATGATGTCACCCCTGGAGGCCCAGCTGTAAAATTCCTCTCTTTGTACTCTTTCTCTTTATTTCTCAGCCAGCCGACACTTATGGAAAATAGAAAGAACTTATGTTGAAATATTGGGGGCGGGTTCCCCTGTTAGAAACCCTCAGAACACTCCACTTATTCTATTTTATTTATCCGTAGAGTGTTTCTTGGAGGTAGAGCAGTCATCAACATCCCCGTTTTGTTGACTGGAGAATGAAGCAATTCCACAGCCAATGCATGGCAGGGCAAGATGAGAGGTCAGTTCCTGTAGACATCTGGTAATCTTTGCATGACATCACTGTTTTCACCTCAATAGATGATCCCAAGGCTTTTTTGTAAATTAAATATATTTTTAAAGTAATTTTAATTCTCTCATTCATATATATACACACATATATGTATATATGTACACATATATGTAATTCACCACTTGTGAAACATTTAATCATGTGATTTTGATCTACATCCATATGGTTCTATGCAAATTCCTTACCAGCTAGTAATTAAGAACCCTGGTTAAATATAACACTTGCAAAAGCAGTCCTGGAATTTTGGTGCTGGCCTGGCATGGTATAATAAAGGTGCTCTTTCCTGGAATGCAGGGTCAAATTCCAGCCTGGCTCTGCCACTAACAAGTCATGGGACCTTGGCAAGTCAAGCAACCACTTTGTACCTCAATTTCTTGGTTTCTAACATTTGTGAAGGGCTTGAACTACACTGATCTATGTTTCTTCCATCTTTTAACATAAGTAAGTCATTGCCTATCGAGAACTCGTGCCTATCAGTTTACTAGTGATGGTCATTTCATCTTTCCTAGCTCAAGGCATGATTTAGTTTATAATTCTATTGATTTGTAATGTTTTTTCACCAGTTTTTATCAGAAGGAACTTTGCATGCATATTTAGCCTGATTTTAGCAATATTTTTAATCTAATAAACTTAACCAAGAAGTTTTGTTGTTGTTGTCAAAATTTGGTGTAAAATTTCAAAAACAGGAATATAACTTTTTAACTTCTCAACTGTACTCATGCATTTTGGTTTAGCAGTATGCTTTTTTCCCCCATGAATTCAGCAATCTTAAAATATGCTATCACACAAGATACTTATGGGGGATTTAACACCAAATTTTCTGTTTTGGATCCTATAGTCACTTACTGTTCCAATCTGAAAAATACATAGCTGTATCTCAAGTGTATATATTGGTTACCAGCTGGTAGTTTCTCAGATATCTCCATTTCTTTTAGCTGCTTCACACTCACTACCAAGCAAAAAGGTAGGCTCCCTATGAGTAGTGATATGAAATAATGTCATAGGTAAATCAAAATAATCTAGATGAAAATAAAATCAGAGTCACAATCCAATTAGTATTTAACATCTCTGTAATTGAGTGTATGCTAATAATCTTTGAACATTTAGTTTCTTAAAACAGAAAAACAAACCAAATACAGGTACATTCATCTCATTCATAACATCTAATTTTCTAACAAGAATGTTCAAGTTTTACAGGGTGAGCATCCCTTATCTGAAATACTTGGGATGAGAAGTGTTTCCAATTTTTATTTTTTTCCAGTTTTTGAATATTTGCATTATACTTAGTGGTTGAGCATCCCTAATTCAAAAATCCAAAATCTGAAATGCTCCAATGAGCATTTCCTTTGAGTACCATGTTGGTGCTCAAAAATTTCAAATTTTGGAGCATTTCAGGTTTCAGATTTTTTGATTAAGGATACTCAATTTGTACTATCAAACTGGGAGCTCAAACTAGGGCATCGTTCCAAAGAAACTTTCCAGAATGTCATGACCTAGTAATAAAGTTAAATGTTTTTGTTATAGAAAGGGGTCTCAATTCAGAACCCAAGAGAGGGTTCTTGGACCTCACGCAAGAAAGAATTCAGGGCAAGTCCATACAGTAAAGTGAAAGCAAGTTCATCAGAAAAGTAAAGGAATAAAGAATGGCTACTCTATAGGCAGAACAGTGGTATGGGCTGCTCGACCGATGATACTTTTTGTTACTTCTTGATTATATGCTAAACAAGGGGTTAACTATTCATGAGTTTCCAGGAAAGGGGTGGGCAATTCTCGGAACTGAAAGTTCCCGCCTCTGCCCCCACTGACTTTTTAGATCATATAGGGTAACTTCCTGATGTTGCTATGGCATTTGTAAACTGTACGGCACTGGTGGGAATGTCTTTAACATGTTAATGCATTATATAATTAGCATATAATGAGCAGTGAGATGACCAGAGGTCACTTTCATTGCCATCTCTGTTTTGGTGGGTTTTGGACAGCTTCTTTACGCATGCTGTTTTATCAGCAAGGTCTTTGTGACCTGTGGCTTGTGCCAAGGACCTATCTCATCCTATGTCTAGGAATGCCTTAACCTCCTGGGAATGCAGCTCAGTAGGTCTCAGTCTTCTTTTACCCACCTCCTATTCAAGATGGAATTGCTCTGGTTCAAACACCTCTGACAGGAAGAAATTCAGATGTTAGAAAATTTTACCTCCTTAAAATAACCTAAGGGACCAATTACTGTATAGCTTATTTATTTGTATATTTTATATGATGTTTTCTAAACATATAGCATTTATCAGTGTTTCTTTGGATGAATTTTAACAAATACCAGTGACAAGGTTTTTTGTGGAGGGATTTAGACCAGTGGAGAGCCCAAGGATATTTATTCTGCTATCATTCTTGAGCCACTATAAATATTTCAGTTAAGAGTAGTCATAGGAGAGCAAGCAATTGGAGCTATCTGGATTTGAAAGTACTTCTGCTTTCTTCAGCATCCATGCTATCAGTAGCTGCCTAACCTTGCCTTCTGATTATTATGCAAGAATTGGATGCTTCTAGCTAACAAACCTTCACTCATGCTGGCTTTTCTCATCCTTTGATCCCTTACCTTGATGCTGCTTTATGGTGCCAAAACACCTCAAAGCTTGAACTTGAATAGATAGTGTCAAAACATAAAGACAGTATTGAATCAGCTCATGAATCCTCAAAATCAAAAGTCCTTCTTTTACATGTCCAGCATTTGTGACTTAGTGAATCAGAGGGTGGGGAAGTGACTCACAGTCATCCCAACAGCACTCTTTTTTTCATTAATTGTTTCTGAAGAATTGTAAAGTTCTGAATTCAAAGTGTGCTTATAAAGTATTGAGATGGACTTTTTCTCCCCTGCAGCATGCCAGAAACTATACAATCCACCCCCTTTGAAGGAGTTTGCTCATTTAAAAAAAAAAAGAAAGGGTAAGCATGTTTTTAAAATTTAATTGCAGCAGACAGTACAGAAAACAGTTTTTATGGCCACATCACATGTTGCCTGGGTCTGCTGCTTTTTCTTCTTTCCTATTTTCTCTCATCCCTTTGTTCCACTAAATCCTCCTGCTCCTGCCCCCTTTTACCACTACCCCCTCCTCTTCCTCCCTCCTCCACGCTGGATCCCTAGAGAGGCTTGACCTGGGGGCTAGGTAATAATCCCAGAAAGGGCTTGGGATTCCAAATTGTCAGAGATCAGGAAAGGAAAGCCATACAGGGAGAACGTGGAAGGACACAGAGTGGTCAGTGTAAATGCATCCATGTGCTCCAAGTGGTCAAAGTAATTGGTTAAAATGTGTAAATGTTAAAAATCGAATCTCTATAGAGTGGCCAATGCTATAAAAGGATTACCTTCTTCTAAACAATTTTTTCATTCTGTATTTTTCCTGCCAATCTATATATTGTTCATTATTTCACCTTCTCCTTGTTTTCCTGAGCTTTGGGCAAACCTCATCACTTAACACATGCAATAAATGGGAGTAAGTTCAATTTTTCATCGAGGATAACCATGACAAAAAAAAAGAAGAAATTCACTAATACTACAAACTGTGTTAACCTTGACATAAGAACTTTCAGAGGAGTAGTGGGGGCACAAGCTTGATTGGAAGGGACTGAAGGGAATGGGAGGAGAAGAATTGAAGACAGTAAGTATAGACAACCTATACTTGCAGAAGAATCATGCAGTGAAGAGCAGTAGAGATAGTAGAGCCAGACGGAGAGCTACAGGTGGATGTGGGGTCAAGAAAATTTTTAATATAACTAATGTGAGAGAAATAAGAGCATCTTTATATGGTCATAGTAATGATGAGGCCAAGAGGGGAAAAACTGATGACATAGAGGAGGGAGTGTATTAGTCCATCCTCATACTGCTATGAAGAAATACCTGAGACTGCGTAATTTATAAAGAAAAAGAGGCTTAATGGACTCACAGTTCCACATGGCTGGGGAAGCCTCACAATCATGGCAGAAGGCAAAGAAGGAACAAATGCACGTCTTACATGGCAGGAGGCAAGAGAGGGTGTGCAGGGGAACTGCCCTTTGTAAAACCATCAGATCTTGTAAGACTTATTCACTATCACAAGAACAGCACAGGAAAAACCTGTCCCCTTGATTCAATTACCTCCCACCAGGTCCCTCCCATTATGGCAGCTACAATTCAAGATGAGATTTGGGTAGGGACACAGCCAAACCATATCAGGGAGTATGTTTGCCAAGCAGCATTAAGGGTTTATGTTCATGAATTTAAGAGGGGAGTGGAAGGATTGCTGGAGATGGAGAATGTTAGGGGTTAAATTATATGCCCCCCCAAAAAATTTAAATGTTGAAGTCCTAACCTCTGGTACCTCAGAATGTTACCTTACTTGGAAATAGGGTCATTGCACATATATCCTAATTAGTTAAGATGGGGGGGTGTTCTAATGCAGTATGACTGGTGTCCTTATAAAAATAGGAAATTTGGGTACAGACAGGCACACAAAGAGAACACCATGTGAACACGAAGGCAGAAGTTGGAGTGATGAGTCTACAAGCCAAGGATTGCCAGCAATTCACCAGAGGCCAGGACAGCAGCCTGGGGCATCCCCCTACATGGTACCAACTCCATCAACACCTTGATCTCAGACTTCCAACCTCCAGAACTGTGTGAGAATACATTTCTATTCTTTAAGACACCTAATTTGTGGCACTTTGCTTTGACAGCCCTGGCACACAGGGCGATTGAGGGAGCATGCTATAAAGAGAGGAAGCAGGGATTCTAGAGTGGGCGGCATGCCTTGCAGCCGTGGAGGCCTTGCAGCTGTGGGAAATGACAGGGTCTGCAATGACGGTGATGAAAGGGGAAGACCAGATTGTGAGAGGAGAGGTCAGTAGGGAACCGAGAGACCAGGATAATGGAGGGACAATCCATGTGTAAGTTGAACTTGCTCAGAGTTAAGACAGGAAGAGGAGTGCAATGGTGAGGCAGGAACACTGAGGAACCAGAGGGAATGACCTCAGGATGACAGATGTCACAAAATAAGAAGTCAGGTGACATAACCTGATGACCTGAGATTCAATGCAGGACACTTTTAGGGAGGAGAAAGAGATAATGATGCAGAAGTGGCAATGAGGAGTGAAAAAGAAACACACCCCGCCTCCAGGCCCCATGGCACAACTGGAGGGAGAAAACCACAGCCACCACGGGACAAGGAGAATACCAGCAGAATCAGAAGGCAGCATTCCCAGGGTAGAGCCAGGTTTTCATCAGAGTGAGATGGTGCTGGAAGAGTCAGAGCCAAGGCTGACACTATTGGGTTTTGCTAATAATGGACTGTGAGTTCCAGCAGGGCCCAAAAGGGGCTTCAGGATTGGGCAAGGGTAGGAGATGTCTTCCTCTAGTCCATGACCAACGCTGATCCACATTGGACTAATTACTTCCCTGATTCCAGGCTAGTAGATGGGTGGCAATGAATGTTCCATCTCCAGCTGTACTCACCATGTTGACTTTTTTTTCTAACTCTAGCTAATTCTGTCCCAGGACCTGGCTATTACACAGGTTGAAGCAGCAGTGAGCTCCTCTTTTCTCTAGGACCCACAGAAATCACAGCAGCTGTGTTATTGTGGGGTTTCTTGGCGTTTTGTTTTGGTTTGGTTTGGTTTTTGCCAGTAATTTTTTTCCCAGAAAGGCATTCTTTCTCCTCACTGCAGTGGAAGGGAGAGAGGGAGAGAGGGTGCAGAGGGGGAGAGGGCAAGTAATCAAATTCCCAGATGTCCATCTCCCTAGAAGGCTTTCACTATCCCTCAACATATGGCATCATTTTAGCATCCTCAACTCTGTTATTTTGAGGGTAACCTCAGCAAACATGCCCCTCTCATGAGCAAGGTATGTGGTTTGACAAGCAGACTGTGACTTTTGTGATTAGAAAAAAGCATCCTTCCTCCTGGTGGATGCAGGCCATGTCAGGGCACTCAGCTTGACAAGGAGACAGTAGGCTGGACTTCAGATCCCATTCATTTCTTGGGCTAAGTATTCTCACACAGTCAACAACTTGGACAACTTTACATAGCAGATCTAATGGGAGAAAAGCAATTGGGTATTTTAAGGAATATTTTCATTAAAGTATGTGGAATATGGTATCAAGTAGTGACTGTCATGTAACAATGTCTTTTACACATTCCAATGTGTGTGAAATATATAAAAGTTTCCTGTGTTAATCCCCTTATAAAATAATTGAACAAGTCTTTTTTATGTGCAATTGTTTTAGAAAATATGTTAAAGTTAGCCAGAAAATTGTTCACATTTTCAGACTATTATCTCATTCTGGGAAAAATTAGGACAACTTGACTCATGCTGGGGAGGCTAGAATCCTGGAGAGAATGAAATTAGAAAAACCCAGATTTTGGGTCCCCCAAGATAGCTTAAATCTGTCAGTTCTGCAAAACAGAATTATGCCCCACTCCCATTCTCTCACTCCTTACCTAAGATGCAGACAGGGCTTGGAAAGGACACGCCAAGATTCGTTACCTTGCCACGCAAGCTGGGTTTTCCCTCCCTTGGCCCTGCCAGCCTGGAGGTCATATTTCCTTTACCTTTTGTCCATTTGTCCCTCCCTGGGGCCTGGCTTGAAGGACAATTCTTATTTAGAAGAAATCATGTCTAAGATGTTACTAGTCTGGAAATGTTGATCTGGTCTGCCTCTAACATTTGTGAGGCCCAAAGCAAGAGTACAGACTAAGGTCCTAAACCATATGTCTAGTTATTTAGAAGTTATAAATCAAAGCTAACAAACTGCTGAATAAAAGATCCTATTCTCCTATCTGATAAATATACCCTCCAAACAACCCAGAAACCCAAGGTAGTAATGCGGTGGCACAGGGAGCGCCAACTTCTGGCCCAGAGCCCACGCTCCCTCTTTTCCCACAGCCAGCCCTCCATGAATGAGGGGCTTCCTGGGGCCACGAGTGCACACTGCAGCTCACACACTCAACTCCATCCACACCCCCACAAACAGCTGCCCCTTGGCCACTGCTCAGACATAATGACACGCCCAGCAGGGTATGCCCTCTAGAGGTCAGACCAGGGAAGAAGCCCATGCACAGTCATGAGCCAGCTCAGTGCCTGTGATTGTGAATTTTATGTGGCAACTTGACTGGATGCAGGTGCTCGGATTAAACCTGATTTCTGGGGATGTCTGTGAGGGTGTTTCCAGAGGAGATTAGAATTTGAATCTGTGGATTGGCAAAGTCGGTGTCTGCCCCAGTGTGGGTGGGCACCATCTACTCTCCTGAGGACGTGAAGAGAACAAAAGGCAAAGGAAGGAGGAATTCGCCCTTACTTGCTTGCTGCCTGCCTGCTTGAGCAGAGACATTTCATCACATCTTCTCTGGCCCTCGACTGAGATTCACACCATTGGCTTCCCTGGTTCTCAGGCATTTTGACTTGGACTGAACTATACCATTGGCTTTCCTCGGCTCCAGCTTGCACATAGCAGATTGTGGGATTTCTCAGCCTCTATTATTACAGGCGCCAATTCTTCAAAATCAACCTCTCTCTCTCTCTCTCCCCAGATCACAGTATGGAAGTCTGCTCACAGTCTCAAGGTTGGCATATCCCCTAGGGCCCCCAGACACCTCATCCCATGGGGACCAACATGACCAGGGGAGGGCCAGAGCAGGGCCCTCTAAACTACAGACCCCAGGGCAGGAGCCCCTCTGGTCTGGATCTAAGGGTGGTATTTTCGACAATTATTAAAATTTTATCCTAGGCTCTCCAAATGGGAGTCTAAAGGTCTCAAAACATGGTCGAGAAGAAGTCTGTAAAAATGTGAATTCCTAGGCCCCAACCCAGACCTATGAATCAGATGATCTGTATGGGGGTTCCTGGAATCTATATTATTAAACAATCTTCCTAAATGACTTGTATTCACACTAGTTTGAGAATTGCTATCAAACAGCTAGAAGTTGGAGTGAAGGGTCCTGCCTTTCCCATGAAATTCATCAACTCTATGCCCTCAAAAGCTGGGCTCTTGGATGAGCTGCTCTCCATTCTACAGACATTACCAGCTAGGTAGCCTGCTGGTCCTCAGGAAGCTAAGCCCAGGCTCTTCAGCACAGAGTCAGATAAACACTGATTACATCATACTCTCCAATTCCGAGAACACCATTACTTAATTCCTGGCAAGTTGCAATGTAATTGAGTAGGTTGTAGTTCTTCGGTTCTTGCGTTTTTTGTTGTTTTATATATATAGGCATAGTTAGCCAGCTTCCTAGAAACACCATGATCTCTTGATGAAAATTCCAGAAACATGCATCACTTCCCAATTCAAGTAGGGAATTTTAAAAAATTATTAAACCATGTGCTTTCTAATTCCTGTTACCCTTTCTTTTAACCCACCATTCAGCAGTCAGCAGACACTTTCTGGGTATATCAGGGTAGGACCATCCAGGCAGAACAAAAGTCATTGATCATGAACTACAGAGAGAGCTTGGTAAATGCACACCAGAAACCATGGTCTACAGGGGCCTGGCTTTCTCCCATCTAAATACTAACTAGGCCTAACCCTAGTTGGGCGTAGCTTCCTAGATCAGATGAAATTGGGCGCATTCAGGGTGGTATTGGGGGTATGGCTCTCTATTGTAAGTGGCAAGAGTTTGAGAGAAGAAAAAACAGATTCTCTTTTTTTTTTTTTTTCTTTTAAATTTCAGAGAATTAACTTCAAGATCCAAACCCAAAGGATTCGGAAAACCTTGTACCATAAACCATTTGTATTAGTCAGGGTTCTGTTCTCCAGAGAAACAGAACCAACAGGAGGTATAGATAGAGAGAGAGAAATATGGAACTGGCTCCCATGACTATGGAGGCTGAGAAGTCCCTCAATCTGCCGTCTGTGAGTTGGAGACCTAGGAAAGCTGGTGGTACAATTCAGTCCCAGTACAAAGGCCCAAGAACTAAGAGCACCATTGTCAGAAAGCAGGGAAAGATAGATGTCCCAGCTCAAAAAGAAAGAGCAAATTCACTTTCCTTCCACCATTTTGTTCCATCCTGTTCCATTCCTCAACAGATTGGATGATGAGGGAGATCTTTACCCAATCTCAAGTTTTTGCACAGTCAAATATGGGATACAAATGAAAAATACTTACAGCACATCATCGACTTCCAACTTAGACTAGTTTAACTTCCCTTTTCCTGCTATCCTGTCGATCCCTTGAGGGATCTTCTCTCCTTGTTCATCTCTGTATCTCTAATAATTAGCACAGTGCTAGGCACATGGTAATATGGCTATAACAGTGGATTATTGGTCTCCAACATAAGTAAGCCCATCCAAAAGAAAAAGCAACTTCACAAATCTGCTTTGCAACGTTCATAAACAATGGATATGCTATGTCTCAAAGGTGCTGGCCATAAAAATTTAAGAGCTTGGGAATTATGTGTTATTTTGTTATATTTTTCACCGAGTCTACTTTTCTGTCACAAGAACCCATATCAACAACATACCCACGTATATCCTTCTTTTTATCTACTTTTCTCCATGAAGTCTGTCACCATCAGCTGTTAAAACTGTAAAGATTTGATCAGCTAAACAAGGTCTTCAAACTAATTTCTCTCATACTTCCTAAAGGAACTTTGAACACCTTGCACATTTTCAAGTAGACACCTAAGATTTTTCGTCATAAATTTGAATAACTTCAAAATGTGTACTTTTTAGTATATTGTAAATATTTATTTTTAAATAAAATATATCACACTTTGTATCCAATGAACTCTAAATGCTATAGGAATTTGACACTTAGTCTCCCACCCTCAGTCTTAAAAATTCACCAACAACCTTTTTTAACAACTGAAAAATTTGTATTATTCCTTTTCAAAATTTTGAAGTTTTCTGGATTGAATTATTTTTACAATGATTTTTAGTATACAACTGACTAAAGCAACATAAATATATAGCATATAGCATATTTTGATAAATAATTATAAAACATAGCAAGTTAAGTGTTATTGGAAAATTAAACTAAATGAATGGATCTTTTAAAATTAGTTCATGTATCTGTGGCTGTTCCTCACTGTTAAAATGAGACAGAAGTCAGCATCAATTCTACTCTTATTTTTTATTTTTTTAGACATAAGCCCTGAGAAAACTTGTTCAATTAAATAAGTAACGAGAATGTTAGGCATTTTCTGATGAAAATGTTACTCTGTTATTTGAACGCCTTCTTGATTATAAGTCAAAAAGTACATAGTGATCTATTATGAAAAACTATTGACCTATCTGTTGACAACTTGGTTAGGTCCTCCTTTAATTTTATTGAAAGCAAAGAATTGGAAACTACCTAATTTACAAAAAAAAAAAAAAAAAAAAAAAAAAAAAAGAAGAAGAAGAAGAAATGTGTTACCTAATTATTAGAGTTCACTTTCTAAGTTTCTAGGAAGTATGACCCAAAAAAGCTTGGCCAAGACTTATGGAGCTAAAATAGATGAAAGTGGAGTTAGAAACAAAAACAGAAAAATTGTAAATTGTGCATTTGGGGACTTTTCTCCTTGACTGTGGACAGAGACCTATATATAATGCCAAATTTCATTTTTTAAGGATGTCTCAAAATGCAGAGTAAAGAAATGACAGAAGGACAGACACTTGGGGATATTCATGTATATATTAATTTCTTCCCAAATATGACTGAAGACAATACACTTAGCAGAACTGAAATCAGTATATTAACATCTGAAAGGGAGAAATTAATCCTAATTAAATCAAACCAGTTTTCTAAAGTTCAAGTCATTGCATATTAGATTTACATTTTGGAAAATTGTTTTGCTTTTGAACCAATAGATTTATGCTTTTGACAGTATAGTTTAAATACTTTATGTAAGTTGACAGCAAGAGAAAGAACTTAGTCACCAATAAGTATAGTACAAGATTATGGAAAGCACATTAAGGATTATTAAGCACATTAGAGTATAATCTGCAACATATTTCTGTTAAATTACTTAATGCTAATTCTGCAGACTGAATTTCATTCCCCAAAAACTGATATTTTGAAGGCTTAACCTCAATGTGACTATATTTGGAAATAGTGCCTATGAAGAGGTGATAAAGTTTAAGTGAGGTCACAGGCTGGGGTCCTACTTCAATAGGACTGGTGCCCTTTAAAGAAGATGAGATGCCAGACGCTCTCATTCATGCGCTCTCTCTCGCTCTCACTCTCACTCTCACTCTCTCTCTCTCTCTCCTCCTGCCCCCCATGTGAGGATATAATGAGAAGGCAGCCATCTGCCAGCCAGGAAGAGAGCCCACACCAGAACTTGACCATGCTGACACCCTAATCTTGGTTTTCTAGCCTCCAGAGTTATGAGAAAATAAATTTCTATTGTTTAAGCCACCTGGTGCATGGTATTTTGTTATGGCAATACAAGCTGACTTATATACCTAATAACTACATGGCAGGAATAAATATATGAACAGGAAAGTTGTTCATGAGTGACAGTGAGCAGGAGACTTGTACCTTCATCAAAAATGAGTATAGATTTCATATTTTGCTAACTTTTAGCAAAAATTAATGAAAGTGTTTCTTCTAGAAATCTGAGTAAATATTTAAGAAAATACAAAATACTAACTTACTTCTAATATGTGTTTCTTTTATTAGAAAATGTAGCCTTGATATGTTGGATGAAATTGTAGGTCTTTTCACCTTGAAGTTATGCAAATTACACTACTGAGACTCAGAGTAAAATGCAGATAAATCAGAGTATTCACTGAGTTTGCTCTCATTACTGAGATGGTGAAATTGCAGAGAAAGTGTGGTTCATAGCTCACTGGCATTTCCCAGTACACTTCTTACAAATCTTAAATATTTCAAGATAGACAGAGACCTCCCATGAGTTTGCCACCTGGATGAATAACTTACTGCCATCTTCAATATTTCTAAGAGATGTTCTCTTTGTTTTATTCTCTCTCTCACTCTTTTTTTTTTTTTTTTTTGAGACGGAGTCTTGCTCTGTCGCCCAGGCTGGGGTGCAGTGGCCGGATCTCAGCTCACTGCAAGCTCCACCTCCCGGGTTTACGCCATTCTCCTGCCTCAGCCTCCTGAGTAGCTGGGACTACAGGCGCCCACCACCTCGCCCGGCTAGTTTTTTGTATTTTTTAGTAGAGATGGGGTTTCACCGTGTTAGCCAGGATGGTCTCGATCTCCTGACCTTGTGATCCACCCGTCTCGGCCTCCCAAAGTGCTGGGATTACAGGCTTGAGCCACCGCGCCCGGCCTTTTTTTTTTTTTTTTTTTTTTTTGAGATGGAGTCTCACTCTGTCACCCAGGTTGAAGTACGGTGGTGCGATCTCAGCTCATTGCAACCTCCACCTCCCAGGTTCAAGCTATTCTTCTGCTTCGGCCTCCTGAGTAGCTGGGATTATGGGATCCTAACACCACACCCGGCTAATTTTTGTATTTTTAGTAGATATGGGGTTTTGCCATGTTGGCCAGGCTGATCTCGAACTCCTGACCTCAAGTGATCTGCCCACCGTGGCCTCCCAAAGTGCTGGGATTACAGGCGTGAGCCACTGTGCCCGGCCTGCTTTATTCTCAAGAGTCTCTTTCCTCAGGAACAATGCCTTTTTTGCCAGTAGTGAAGACAGGAGGAAAATGCCATCACTTCTCCTGCCAAGTTCCATGATACTCCTGAAGTCCAAACACCCCGACATGGGTGAGCATACCTGCTTAAGGTACGCTTTGCCCCTAAGAGAGATAAGCATAAGACAGAAAAGGTAATATGCCCTGCACCTTTGGTTTATACTGGTTTGAGTAAAGGAAAATACCCATAGTATTTCCTTCGACGGAGAGTATTTCCTTTGAGAGTCTCTCTCTCCCCCAAATACCCGTAGTTTGACTTTCCTCAGCTTGGTGTCCCAGAGCTTTGTATACCCAGGGCAATCAAGGTATCACAGTATAATTTGAGTTGGATGAAAAATGTGTCACTTTTTTGTAGCACAGAAGAAAAGGAGCTATAAAAGAAAAGGTAGATGAAGAGAAGCAGCTTGATTCAGGTGCACTTTTGAGCAAATATATATATATATACACATACATATATATGTGTATATATATAAAGAGAGAGAGAGAATGAGAATTTGGAAATTGATTCTGAGTCTGCATAGCTCTTGGGATGTCTTCATGTATCCCTAAAGCTATGCAAATCTGAATTTGAATTAAATATTTCTACCATTGCTAATAATTATCATTGCAATGTACTGGGAACCTATTTTAAACCAGGTAGTGTATTAAGTTCCTCATATACATATATATATATATGGAGAGAGAACATGTGCTCACTTAAATTGTATTTCTCATGTGATAGCCATTATTAACTCCATTTTAAAGATGAATAAATTGGGACTCAAAGAAAAGTAATTCGCCCAGGATCCCACAGCTAGTAAGTGCCACAGCCAAATTCAACTCTAGTTCCATTTGATTGGAGAGCCTGTGCTTTGCAGTTCACCCTATGTGGCCTTGTTTCTGTGTTCTCAACTGGCAGCAGCTGAGTATCTCTGCCTCCCAAAGAACTAGTGCTTAAAAAGTAATAAATCTCTAATGGTGGATGTCAGGATTATGTGGCAGACTTTTGAAAGGTATTTTCATCAAGACACTCTTCCTAGTGGCTCCTCAAATCATGAAAATACATTTTTTTCTCTCTTTTTCTGATACACACATCACTCTGTTTCTTAATGAGGTTACGGGGTGGGGAGAATCAAGTATGAATAGCAAATAAGCATTCAAATTAAGAAAACTTGAAATTATTCCAGGATCTCTAGTTCATTGTTAGAAATCCTAATTGTGTTTTCATACTTAAAGATTCTGTGGTCACTAGTTCTTTTCTTTTCCTTTTATCCCCCAAAGGATTAATTCTTTAATTCTCAATTTTTGACCTAAGCCCGTGAACCCAATCCCTTTAGTGATTAACCACACAGTTAAAAATTAAAGGTAATGATGACCATAAATGACCATTAATTCTTTAATTCTCAATTTTTGACCTAAGTCCATGAACCCAATCCCTTTAGTGATTAAACACATAGTTAAAAATTAAAGGTAATGATGACCATAATAGCAAACCATAAAGAATATCCTACTATTCTCTGCAAAAATATAGACAAATTTGTGGTACTTAAAAAAATAGCCCTCTTCAACCTAATTCACACATATGTACATACATAATTTTCAGTGGAACTGTGAGTAAAGTGACTCTACACTTATATTTCATTATGGAGCTTAAACTAATATTTATCTATCCTTTAAGACAAATTAAAGCTTGTATTTTTGGGTGGGTTCAGCTGAATAGTACTTTGGACAGTAGTCCTTGGTCTGGGGCTCATGTGGTTTTCAGACATAAAGACACCTAAGAAGTCACAAGAGCATAGGATGAATAAACACGATCAGTTTGCTATAGTACAGATTTAGGAGAGGAGAGAAAGCTTAATGATCTAGACTAGACAAGCAGTTCCCAAGACAAAAGAGCACCTCTGTTAGAGCCAGCTATGCTGCGTTTTGAAACACAGCTCAAAAAGGTGGAGGGGGGAACAGGAAAATCTAAGGAATTCAGTAAGGTGAGAGAGTCGGAGAGAGAGATTAATTATGCTAGATTTTAAGCGTATATTTGGTCCTCAATGAAATACTAATGTCATAAGTTTATGTTTTGCTTAAAGAACTTTCCCATAAATGTATTATTCATAACTGCCTGCAGGGTTTGTGGGGAAGGCACTATTTTTGTTAAGTGGCAGAAAAGAAAACGCAGGCACAGAGAGGTTGGGCGAATTTTCCATTGTCCCATAGCTGGTTCCTTGGCAGAATGATGATCAGACAGACCCGAATCCAAAGGAGTCCCACCTCTTGCTAGCAGTCAGAGGCACTCTTCTATAATTTGCCAAATTGTTCTAAAACTAAACATACAAGTACCCTATAATCCAATAATTGCACTCTTGAGTACTTATCTCAAAGCTATGAAAACTTACGTTCACCAGAGACCTGTATATGAATGTTCATGATGGCTTTATTCATAATAAACAAAAGCCACCCAAATAGTCTTCTACAGGTGAAAGGTTAAACACACTGTCGTCTATCCATACACCATACGTTGGAATACTTCTCAGCAGTAAAAAGGAACAAACTATTGATAAATGAAGCAACTTGGATACCTCTCAAGGGAATTATGCTGAGTGAAAAGAGCCAAACTTTTTTTTTTTTTTTTTTTTTGGAGAAAGGGTCTTGCTCTGGTGCCCAGGCTGGAGTGCAGTGGCACGATCAGCCTCAAACTCCTGGGCTCAGGTGATCCACCCACCTCAGCCTCCCAAGTAGCTGGGATTATAGGCATGAGCCACCACAGCTAATTTTTGTATTTTTAGTACAGACGAGATTTCACCATGTTGCCCAGGCTGGTCTTGAACTCCTGAGCTCAATTGATCCACCCACCTCGGCCTCCCAAAGTGCTAGGATTATAGGCATAAGCCACCACACCCAGCCCAAAAGAGCCAACATTAAAAAGTTATATACTATATGATTTCATTTATATAACATTCTTGAAATGAAAAATTCTGAAGATGGAGAACAGATTACTGATTGTTCCTCAGGGTAGGAGCGGGTGTAGGACAGCGACACAGCCTTGTGATGGAACAGCTCTATATTTTTATTAGAGTGGTGGTTACATGAGCCTATACATTAGTAAAGCTGCACAGAACTATACATACACACACATGCAAGAACACATCAAACAGGTGAAATGTGAATAAGCTCTGTGGATTGGCCTAATGCCCATTTCCTGGTTTTGGTGTTGTACTATAGTTAGGCAGGATGTTATCGCTGGGGGAAACAGAGTGAACCTCCCTATATATAAATATATATATATATTTGAGACAGAATCTTGCTCTTTTGCCCAGGCTAGAGCGCAGTGGCGCGATCTTGGCTCACTGCAACCTCCGCCTCCTGGGTTCAAGCAATTCTCCTGCCTCAGCCTCCTGAGTAGCTGGAACTACAGGTGCCCAGCTAATTTTTGTATTTTTAGTAGAGGTGGGGTTTCACCATCTTAGCCAGGCTGGTCTAGAACTCCTGACCTCGTGACCTATACATTTTTTATAACTTCCTATGGGTCTATAATTTTTTTCAAAATAAATCATGAAAAAATCATTTTCTAAGTAATCATAAACCACATTTAATAGTCCATTCTTGAAATTTGTCTGGGACTGATGCAAAGCTAAGGTCAGTTTTCCTGTATCTCCTCATTTCTTCTTACCTGTTGGTTTGTGATATCGTTTGGATCTGTATCCCCACCAAATCTGATGTTGCATTTTTATCCCCAATGTTGGAGGTGGGGCCTAGTGGGAGGAGACTGGATCATCAGGGTGGATCCCTCATGGCTTGGTGCTGCCTCTGCAATAGTGAGTGGTAGTTTAAAAGTGCATAGCACCTAGGTCGGGCACAGTGGCTCACACCAGCAATCCCAGCAGTTTGGGAGGCTGAGGCAGGCAGATCATTTGAGCCAAGGAGTTTGAGACCAGCCTGGGCAACATGGCCAACACCATCTATACAAAAAATTAGCCAGACCTGTAGTCCCAGCTACCTGGCAAGCTAAAGTGGAGGAATCACCTGAGCCCAGGGCGGGGAGGAGGAGAGGGCTGTCAAGGCTGCAATGAGCCATGATCAAGCCACTGCACTGCAGCCTGGGCAAGAGTGAGACCCCATCTCAAAAATAATAAATAACACAAAAAAAGTTGTTAAGTATGTAGCACCTCTCTCCCTACTCTCTCTTGTTCCTGCTTTTGCCATGTGACATGCCTCCTCCCACTTTGCCTTCTGCCATGAGTAAAAGCTCCCTGATGCTTCCACAGAAGCCAAGCCGATACTGGTGCCATGCTTCCTGTACAGTCTGCAGAACTGTGAGCCAGCTAAATCGCTTTTCTTTATAAACTACCCAGTCTCATGTATTCCCTTATAGCAAGGCCTGATACAGTTTGTCTTACTGTCTTTCATTTCATATTTAATTCATTGCATACTTATTAAATGTTCATCATACAAGCACTGCTGCTTCTGCAGGAAGTCATTGGCCTTTATCCTACCCCTTGGCTCCATCTTTCTTCCCACCTTTCTATGGAAACAGACAGGAGCAACTAATTCAGCCCTGAGGGTCATGAATATCCACAAAGGGAGCATTTAAGTTTATTTTACCAGGATTTTCTTCTCCCTTTCCCAGAAAAATTGAGTGGAAAATCCCTCTTGATCAAGTCAGCAAATCTCCTGCCAAACAAATTCTTCCCAGTCTTTGAAAGATCCACTGCCCCTATTCTGGTAGGTTTGGCTATTATCCAAGAAACCTAATCTTACTCCTGTAAACCAGCAACAGAAGCCAAGTCTTCCTTTCCTGCATCCTTTGCTTCCAAAGCCAACTGGAAAGAAAAACCAAAAAATTTCTATCTAGACCCTAAAATTCTCTATTTTCTGTTCAAAACTCCAACAATAGAGATACAATTGAAACTTCTTAACATCACGGAATTTGTTTTTAGCAGAAATTGATATAAGAGGCCAGCCTCCTTCTGCTCCTAGAGATGAAGGAGAAATACAGACTCAGAAGGGTATGCAATGTGCCAAGAGCCGGGCGGCCAGGAGGACAACGCACTTTCTAATCCCAGAAAATGCCCCCTCCACTCTGCCATATTGGCTAAATCTTTTCTCACCAATATTTCTTGGTCTCACATCTTAGGTTAGTTGTTCAAGGAAGAAGGCTCATCTCCTCCACAACTTTCTTGTGTTCCAAAGGAACAGAATGAACTTCTTGAAGGGAGCAACATCTCATCTTCCTTCTTTTTTTCTTTTTCACTTTCTTTTTTTTTTTTTTTTTTTTTTTTTTAATGCTTGTCAGGGCCTGAGTCTTGAGAAGTCAACATTTACCACGTCCCCACAGCCTGTCTTGTTATCAGGAACTGAAGGAAGCAAATGAGAGGGAAGCCCACTGACTCTCTGTGGTCCAGGTGTAATCCAGGAGGCCCCTCCCCATGTTCTCCTCCAGAACGCCTTTGGCGGGAATGAAGAGGGGACTGTGTCTTCTCCTGACTGGAGCCCAACCTACCAACTCTCCAGCCTTCACACTCCACACCACTGTCCTCCTTGAGACCACCAGCATCAACCTCAGCATGCTCCCTAACCTTGTTTATGTCACCACAGGAAGCCCAGGACTCCCAGGTCAGCCCTCAGACTCCACACAGCTCTATGAGAGCAAACAACCATCTCCGCAAACACACACACATGATCCTAATCACCCCTCCTGCACTGCATTTTTTTTTTTACTTAGCATTTATGATTATTTGATAATTCATAAGCTCTATTTACTTATTTTTCCATCCTCTCCCAGAATAAAAGGTCTTTGAGAGCAGGAATTTTAGTTTGTTTTGTTCACTGTTCTATCTTCAGTGTTAGCACTTTGTAAGAGCTTAATAAACATTTGTTAAATCAATAAATCTCTAAGACCGTTTTTTGAAGTCTGAAAATGCCAGGATGAAAGGATGTCAGAGAAGTTTAAGAGAAGAGTGATCATCTGTGGCAACCAGAACACTTGAAAAGGGGAAGGCTTGAATTCTAAAGATTTTTAGAACCGGCATGGATCAAGTGAAAGAACAATTAGCAACTGGGTGTTCAGAGCAGATACAGGACCAGACATAAGCAAATTAGTGTTTCTTCTGAAACAGGGAATAGAAATAACTTCACACCTACTATGTGCCAAGCACCATGTCAACAAGCACTATTCAAGATGGAATTGTTATCCCCATATACAGATGAAGAAACGAAGGCAAAGAGGAGATAAGTAACTGCCCAAGATACACAGTTAGTAAGGAGGAGAGCCACTTTTCAAACCTAAGTTTACCCAGATCCAAAATCCACCTCCCTTTTTCTCACCAAGTCTGCCTGGCCCATCCATCCCAGGCGTCAAGCCCCATCCTCTGTGTACCCCATCTGAATTATTCAGCGCCTCCTTCTCCAACCTCCAGATGACCCAGAGGATCAATTAGTTCCCACGCAGTGCTAACGAATGCTACAGGCTCAGACCCTGGCTGCTGTCTTCCTCTCTAAATCAACACTTCCAGGAAAAAAGTATGGAACCATCCAGAAAGTACTTTTAATGATTAAATTATTAAATAACCCCCAAAAAAGTACAGTGAAAGGGATTGGTAAGGGAGATAATTAGAATATAGCCTACTGGTATATCTGCTAAAGTTTTTATGATAATAAATTAAAATATCATAAAGTTTTTATAATAAATAGTATATTGATTAGTCTTTTCTAAACCTCAGCATACTTTTTTTTTTTTTTTTTTTTTTTTTTTTTTTGAAACAGAGTCTCTGTCACCCAGGCTGGAGTGTAATAGCACGATCTTGGCTCACTGCAACTTCCACCTCCTGGGCTCAAGTGATCCTCCCACCTCAGTCACAGCATACTTTCTAAACCTTGTGGTTTATGTCACCACAAGAAACGCAAGGCTCCTGGGTCAGCTTTCATCCCCCACACGGTTCTATGAGCAGTAAGCAACCACCTCCCCAAACGCACACACGCAATCCTTATCTTCCTTCCTGCCCTTTTGTAAAACTTAGCATTTATGATCATTTGACAAATCATATCCTTTATTTGCTTGTTTTTCCATCCTTTCCTGGAATAAAAGGACTATTATATTAGAGCTGGAATTTGTTTGGACAGAAAAAAAAAGTGTTTAAATAAAAGCAGAGAGAGAGAGATGGTTTATAACAAAGTCTCATTAGGATGATGAAACACTTGAATACATTTTTACTGGGGTCGTGATCCCTGGAAAAACTTTCAAAATAAGAACTCTGACATTCACACTGAATGACTCTTCCTTCCATCACTGAGACATTCTGATCCAGATCAGACGGCCTCACAGTTCCGGCCAACTGGGTGAATCCAGGGTTAAAAATGGCTGCTTATGTTTCATGGGGCCCACTTGACAGCTCAGTTATTTGGAGGTATGGTGTTTGCAGAAGCAAGGTCACATGTAATGAGGGTGATTATTGTTCATCATTAAGTATTATCTATGAAATGATGTTGTTTAATGGTCCTATGGGCCTTTAGCAATAGAGTTATCAAGAAATATAAAATCCAGACTTTAGGTTTAGTAGGAGAAGAGGGAAAGGAAAGCTTAAAATTAGGATAGTTGTAAGAAAGATGCTTATTAAAAAAAAGAAGAATGGTGTTTCTCTGCTTCTACTCCTAAAAGACACTAGTATTACAGGTGTCTGTTATTTTTCCACCTGCCCAGCAGATGTCAGTGTAAGACAATGTTCCTAGAACTGACCAAGCTTTTTCAAAAATTGAGTTATCAAATTATAAAATAGAGAAGATATAATAAAGATGGGTTTGCAAAAATTTTCACATGAACCTTTAAATGCATTATTTAAGGAAGGTGGTGACCCAAAATAAATTTTCAGAAAGATAAGATGATCAGAGTTGGACTAGGGGGCCTCAGAAGATCCCATCTGGCTCTCAGATTTCTTGTCAATTCAGCGGGAATTCCTGGAGCATCTCAGGGTTGCAGCAGGACTCAGCACTGTTAGAAGAGTTTGTTGCTGGTAACTAGCACAGTAACAAATAAACAATCCCAGGGAAAATGGCAGTATTCCACCAGACATACTCTCTTTTAAACAACAGACACCATCTCTGCTTCTCAGAGCCTTACAATAAGAACATAGAAATCCTGTAATCCATGAAAATATATTATTATAAGGACTTAAAAAGTGAATCAAGGAAAAAGAGATGGTCATCAATGGTTGCATGAATAATTTGCAGAATGTGCTGAGTTAGTCAGGGTGAGCTTCTCGGAGGAGCTGGCCATTGAGCTGTGATGAAAAGGAACAGAGCCACAAATCCAGGGTTCCACCCTAGCTCCTGCCTTTCTGTTCTGCATTCAGTTTTTCTCCTCCAAATACAAATGTCCTATACACTGATGAAGGGCAAGCAATACAGAAAAAGAAAATAAACATGACTTATCTTTTAAATTCACTATATAAAGGTTCTGTGGGCATTTTAAAGGGAAAATGGTGGGGGGGTGGGGGCTCTTATCTATTGTGCATCTAACAAGACATACATTATGTCATACAAGTCTTACCAAAATCCCGAGATGTAAGTAGTATTGTTCTATTATTGCATAAAGGATCCAAAGCTCCCAGAAGCCATAAACTTGCCCAAGATTACGATATCTAATATTTATGAGGGATTACTCTGCATACACAATAATCCTATGAAGTTACCATTATTCCCATTTCTTGGATGAAGACATTAAGCCTCACAAAAAATAAGTGATTATCTCCCCAAAACCACAGGCCTCATGAGCCATTGAGATGAAATTCAAACTCATGTTTGGCAAGGTGGGTTCTCTGGGAACTCAGGTTGTAGGTGTTTACGAGGAAGTGCCCTTAGGATTAGTACCTATGGAGAGAAGGGGAGCGTGGCAGGATTGGCCAGCACTGGGCCAAAGAGCCAGACTTTTCTACACCTGTGTCCATCAGTCACTGGATATGGGCCTCACAGGAGGGAATGGCTTTGGGGAAGGCAGCTCTCTGCAGCTGAGGTGGATCCTGAAGGGTTGGTACCTGACAACTGTCTGCTGACAGCACTCCCAGAGCTAGAACAAGTCCTTCCTGGAAGGGGCATCTGGCATCACCACGTCCATTATGCCATGCCTGTGTCTTCCTCTGTTCCAGCTAATCATTTTCTCTCTGCTACACCACACGGAGAGGGCCAGTAGGTAGGCAGTTGTAGTCTTTGATAGAGTTGGAGGGTGGGGCAGGGCTGGGGGTTGTGGAGTGGTGAGCCCAGACCCCAGACTTCCTGGGGAAATGAATACCAGGCTCTCATCCAAAGAGACATTTCTTCAAATAACATCAAGTAGAAATAAACAAAGGGGTGGAGGCTGATTGCACTGGCTCTAAGTACTGTCAGCCATTAGATGCTTGTTGTTCGGTTGACTGACAGCTTCCAGGTGGCCAAGTAAGGAAGGATGCAACAGTTGGCCCAGACCTCATGCTGTTTAGTAACATCTGATCTCCTCCCACTGTGTGCCACTTACTCACCCGGAGGCACCTGAGCTGCTCCATATGCCTGGTGTGCTAAGCACTGGCCTTTCTGTGCTGTGCGGTCCTGCCCTAAGGTGAGGGTAGCCTTGAGAGTGCTGTTTGCCATTTGGAAATAGAGTCAGCTTGTGGCTCTCTCAAGAAGTGAGAACAGCAAAATTCAAGCCTGAGTGGTAACCAGTTTCTCATACTTCTGCTTGAATTCAGAGAGCAGCTGACTTGACAGAAGGCAAAAAGCCGGCCAGCTTAGCTCATTCAGTGACAACTGAGCACAGAGCAAAACTAACTTTCCATGGTTCAATTCCTCTCCAATGTCACCCTGCTTGCACATGGAAGGGAAGCCTGAGAGGCTGCAGAATGGCCCTGGAGAAGGCAAGAGACATCGTCTGGTTGGCCTGGAGTGCACGTCTGTGAGAGACTTCAGGGCAGTTCTCTCTTCTCCATGCTAGAGCCACTGATGCCCTGTGCACTTCACTGCCTTTGACCATCATTCCTTGCTCCTGGAATGCCACCTCCCCTTTGCCACAGTTAATAAAACCCAGCTGAAGCCTCCATTCAAACTCTCTTCCATGAAACTCTCCATCCCCATCACCACTCCGGTCAAAAGTACAGCAATTCTTCTTCATTTGATACCTATCACTTAGCAACAGGGGTTCCAGCATTTTAAATTGTGCATAAGAATCACCTAAAGTGTTGGATAAAGGCAGATCTCGTGGCTCTGGGCTCTAGCCATTCTGAGTCAGCAGGAACAGAGAGGGCTGGGAGTCTGGATTTTCATCATCAGTCTTGGCACTTCTAGTGCACTTGGTTTGAAAAAGGATACTTAGAGAAGTATTGGCATTATGACTGTAAAAAGTTTCTTCTCTCCAAAAGAAGGGATGATACACTTGCTGTAGAGTCTGTTTCTTCCTCTAAAGTGCATGTGATAGTGTCACAGGACCCCAACACTTACCCAAAGGTAGCCTTTGGGAAGGGGGTTTCCACACTATAGTCCCTTCAGTGGTCAACAGAAAGATGTTACAGGACTCCAACACCTGCCGGGGTTTCCTCACTATAGTCCTTCTGTGGTTGCCAGAAAGATGTTACAGGAAAGGCAGACCCCAAGTGAGGGTTCTTGGATCTCATGCAAGAAAGAATTCAGGGTGAGCTTGTAAAGTGAAAGCAAGTATATTAAGAAAGTAGAGGGGCCAGGCACGGTGGCTCATGTCTGTAATCCCAGCACTTTGGGAGGCTGAGGCAGGCAGATCACGAGGTCAAGAGATTGAGATCACCCTGGTTAACACAGTGAAACCCCGTCTCTACTAAAAATACAAAAAATTAGCTGAGTGTGGTGGCATGCGCCGGTAGTCCCAGCTACTCAGGAGGCTGAGGCAGGAGAATTACTTGAACCCAGGAGGCAGAGGTTGCAGTAAGCTGAGATCATGCCACTGCACTCCAGCCTGGGCAACAGAGCAACACTTTGTCTCAGAAAAAAAAAAAAGAAAAAAGAAAGTAGAGAAATAAAAGAATGGCTACTCCATAGACAAAGCAGCCCCAAGAGCTGCTGGTTGCCCATTTTTATGGTTATTTCTTGATATGCTAAACAAGGAATAGATTACTCATGCCTCCCCTTTTTAAGCCATATAAAGTAACTTCCTGACATTGCCATGGCATTTGTAAACTGTCATGGCACTGGTGGGAGTATAGCAGTGAGGACAACCAGAGGTCACTCTTGTTGCCATCTTGGTTTTGGTGGGTTTTGGCCAACTTCTATACTGCAACCTGTTTTATCAGCAAGGTCTTTATGACCTATATTTTGTGCTGACCTTTTGTCTCATTCTGTGGCTTAGAATGCTTTAACAGTCTGGGAATGCAGTCCATAGGTTTCAGCCTCATTTTACCCAGCTCCTATTCAAGATGGAGTTGCTCCAGTTCACATGCCTGACATTTTCCCCTTCCCTTTTATAAGAGAACCCTTAATCCTAAGGGTTGCCCAGGAATGAAGATCCACCTTCTGTAACTTCTTCAGGCTGAATAGGGGTGACAATATTTCTGCCTAACTATTAGGGTCTCTTGTATTCAGGGTAGAGAGGAGCTCAGTCAGAAAGCATTGGTATATTGAGGGCCATTCATAACTCCAAGTTCTGACAAAAGGTGATATCTGGAAGATTAATAAGTGTTCAATTTAAGAAAACATTCAGTAAGCTTGTCCTGAATTTTTATATGCAACAGCAATATATTTCACAACAGCAAAGCAAAATAAGTAAAATTATTCCAAGTAAACCAAATTAGAGGGCTTTCCATGAACTGGGCAGCTGATAGAACCAAGCTGATATGGAGTTGCTAGATGATTTCAGTACATGCCCAGAATTAGAATAGTGATTCAGATTTTTACATTACCCATTCCTCTTGTTTCTTCTGAGCAGCAGTCAGAGATCACTGGTTAGTTCACAGGGTTAGCCTAAATTGTAGAAACAAACTTAAAAACAACTGATGAGACTGTAATCTAGTAAGTATACCATATCTCTTGAAACATAATATTTCTCTCTCCAGTTTCTCATTTTTATAAAAGACAAATAATGGTAAGACTGATTTGCTTTATCATAGTTGGACTGATTATTTGTATAAAGTGCAGCAAGCATAATTATTTTTCACATAAGCTCTTTTTAAATTGGCTTTGATGGGACTGTGTTCCACAGAAGGAATCTTAGATAAGACTTGTTTTAAAGTTGAGCCATGCCATGGGTTTGCACCCTCAAATACCTATGAGTGGAGTAAATTCCCTTCCTCGGGGTCCCAAGATAACTTGGTGCTTCTAGGCCTGTTAGAAAGTGACATTCTTTTCTTACCTCAGGTCAGAAACCTTATACAGAGACTGTGTAGGCAAGGTATGAGGTGTTTCCCTAAGGGGCTTTTATTGACTTTACAAGTCAAGTTTGATTCCTTAAAGGAAAGCACACCATTCCAGTCAAAGCCTTGGTAAAATAACCAATTCTCCAATTATGTTCTGTTGCAAAAGAAAACAGATTCTTATTGCACTTATGCAAATAACTATATTGCCATAAATTAAGAATACTCAGAAATAGTTTCCAAATTCTGGAGAAATCAGGCAGAGAGAAACAAATACACTCCAAATTTTGTTCATAGGAATATACCTTACTCAATTGTTAAATGCTGTAAATAGCTTAAAAGAAAAGTTTTTGTTGACTCTGAAAAACAAAACAAAGGATCAGCAACATTTTAAGAAAAAAGTTAAAAAGATTACTTCAGTTTTTATTGGTTCAGTTAATTTAGTTAACTCCTGTTTTGCTTGATATTCATAAACATTTCAGCTCTCCATGAAAATCCTGAAAGTTTTTTCCTCTATTCTAATGTCACAATCGCCAAAGTTATTAGAAACTTGCATTCAAGAGCACCTGTCAGAGGTCTATAGTTGATTATAAACCACCTTCTAAAGAAGATTAAAACAAGATAATTGTCTGTGGATGACAAAATCTTAGGACAGCCACTATTTAAGCCACAATTGACTAGGAAATGTTGGTTACCCTTGTGTCACACAATGATTTTGTGTAACAGTTATAATTATTAATAACCTACATTGAGCCATATTACAATTACAGGAGTTTTTAAAAATAATTTTGGAACACATACCAATAGCATATTTATACAAATACAGCCCAAAGAAAGTCAAATGCTATTTTACATTTGATGATGCTTTCTGTATGATTTTAACATACCAAAAAGCCAAATTTCACCATTACATTAGTATACTATTAACGTTAAACTCAATTCTTACTAAAACCTTACAGCTATATCTACCCAATTTTAATGTTTGACTGTAAGGTAAGATTTTCATAAACGTTTTATAACCCTTTACAAATTTGTGTTAAAGAGCAGATTATAGGCAGGTTTTTTGCTTTTAATAAAAACCTGTTGTGCTTTTATTCCAATGCTTAATTTACAGAAAAACTGTATAATATCCCTTTAACTTTAGCCAGTAGGTTTACACACAGAATTTCTTTTACAATTAATTTTTCATAAACATTTCACAACTTGCTTAAACCTTCAGCTTTATCTAACTTAAAACAATCCTTTAATCTAGGCAAGAAAAATACACATTCCCATGTGTTCTTAAAATCTTTTACCAAAAACACATTCTACTTTCCTTACATGCCTTGCATGTAGAACTTTTTTTTTAGTAGTCTTAAACACATGTTACTCTGTTAACTCTTAGTGACTTTTACTTGTGGTAAAAACCCTGGTTAGTAAGTGATTTTAGTTATCTACTAGACGTGAAGCCTAGGACCCAGACTGAAATGTAGATAAGGTCTGACTCTTTCCAGCATTTAACTTCACATGTCCTAGGACTTACTTAGAATTTAATGCCCCAAAATAAACTGAACAATTTTTCAAAGTCAAAGAAGCAGATTATGACCTTAAAGTATTTAGCAAACTTAATATCTGACCTGCATAATTTAGACCAAATGTCTTTTTTTTTTTTTTACCAATAATCTTTAAAACTGTCTTTATTTCCCAAACATTACTAAAGTCACATGAACTAAAGGCATTACACTTTTTTACTTTTCTGACAAAATATTTCATTGAAGCTCTTATTTTTAAGTCAATCAATTAAAGCTCTTTCATATATAGACATCACACAAGACATATAAATACACAGATAGAAGAAGACAAAGAACTCATCTTCTAAGCCAGGAATTGAATCCTGAACCCAGACCACCATTGTGATGGCAGAGACCAAAAGAAAGTACTGCCACGTGGTTACGAGGTCAAGCTTCCAAAGACACAATGGACCAGAGGGAACCTCATGCAGTTTACACACAAACACACACACACACACACACACATACACAGGCCAGAAATCTGACTGGTAAGAAATTCTTATCCTCTTGCCAGCATGCCAGGCTTCTGGGTTCCCTTTCCCTGAGTGGCCCTAGTGATCCAGCTGGCTGCACCACAGCCCTGGAGGCCAAAATGCAACACAAAGGAAAAATTATCTCCCTCCATTCTGGCCAGAGTAAAAGACATGTGACAAAACGTAGACATTAGCCACTCTGCTTAGCACCCAATATCAAACTGGCAAGGCTCAAACTTGCCCCCATCATCGTTAATCCAACCTCCCAACAGGAGTTTCAACATGTGGTCTCTGGGCAAGATGTCACCCTGAGTAACAGAAAAGATAAGAAAGGGAAAGGAGAGAGAGAAAAGCATTGCCTGTGGTAGGGTGGGGAAGGCAAGCTGCTCAGGGAGGCCAGAGAAAGGCACGCCCATTGCAGCAACACTGAATCAAAAGTTCAAGTGGCCTCTTGTTGGTCACAAAGGAATCTTTTCCAGCAGTCCCATCAGCTCTCAAGTTTCCCCTTTTAGAAAAATCTCCCTATGTTTCACAATCCTGTACATGCCTAATCCTGTACATGCCTAACCCATAGCCATCAGCAAAGAGTACAAGGCAGTTTAATCCAAAGAGAATAGCAGTTAACATCCCATAGTGCCAAACCCATTCTTAGCTGAGAGGGACTTTACTGAAAGGGGTCTCTAACTCCCTAAATCTTAGAAGGGACTCTAATTCTCCTAAGTCCGACCTTTAAACAAGGTTGGTCAAGCGTCCTTGCCTTTTATTGAGAGGAGCTTTTAACCCTCTCTTAGAAGAGACTCTAACTCCCCTAAGGTGGGCCTCTAACCCAATCCCATTCTTTACCTGGGTACCCCACCACTTACCCAAAGTCATCCAATCAGTGCTGCAGTCTGTTTCCTTTGGGTCGGGGTGGGGGGTCTCCTCAGTATTATCCCTTCAGGGTTTGTCAGAAAGATGTTACAAGACCACACCACTTACCCAAAGGTAGCTGTTGGGTCAGGGTTTCTGCACTATAGTCCCTTCTGTGATTGCAGAAAGATGTTACAGGACCCCAACACTTACCCAAAGGTAGCCTTTGGGAAGGAGGTTTCCACACTATAGTCCCTTGAGTTGTTGCCAGAAAGATGTTACAGGACCCCAACACTTACCAGGGGGTTCCTCACTACAGTCCCTCGTGGTCACCAGAAAGATGTTACCGGAAAGGGGTCCTGATCCAGACCCCAAGTGAGGGCTCTTGGATCTCGCCCAAGAAGGAATTCAGGGTGAGTCCATAGAGTAAAGGGAAAGAAAGTTTATTAGGAAAGTAAAGGAATAAAAGGATGGCTACTCCATAGAGCACCCCCGAAGGCTGCTGGCTGCAAATTTTTATGGTTATTTCTTGATTATATGCTAAACAAGGGGTGGATTATTCATGCCTCCTCTTTTTACACCATACAGGGTAACTTTCTGACATTGCCATGGCATTTGTAAACTGCCGTGGTGCTGGTGGGAGTGTAGCAGTGAAGACAACCGAAGTCACTCTTGTTGCTGTCTTGGTTTTGGTGGGTTTTGGCCGGCTTCTTTACTGCAATCTGTTTTATCAGCAAGGTCTTTATGACCTGTATCTTGTGCTGACCTTTTATCTCATTCTGTGACTTAGAATGCCTTTAGAGTCTGGGAATGCAGCCCAGTAGGTTTCAGCCTCATTTTACCCAGCTCCTATTTAAGATGGAGTTGCTCTGGTTCACACATCTCTGACAATAAGATAGGGACCCTGTCCTACTCATGGCTATACTCCTCACTGTATCTAGCACAGTAATTTGCATACAGTAGGTGCTCAAATGTTGTTTATTGGTCAGCTGAAAGTCTTTCTGACTTTCTGATTTTTCTCTCCCTCTTCTAGATAATGTGAGGTATGTAGGAAAGCCCACCTCTCACTTCTGCGGCATACAGCTCCTGGCTATGCACCATCATGTTCCAAAATCTATACTGGCTGCTGTCCTCCTCCCCACCCCATTCTATCTGCTGTCTGTGACCCTCTGTAGCACAGCTGTTTAACTAGGAATTTTTGCATGATTTTTAACTCTCTATCTTAGATTGTATTTTATTCTAATTTTTAAAATATACATGCTTACTAGGCATATTTTAGAGAAAAAAATTAAAAAGAAAACTTATCTATAGTCCTCATTTCCTCTTTAAATCACATTTTCACATATCCTGAAGGTGTCCCTCTTTCTGGGGGCTGTGTCAACGACTTTTTCTTTCCAGTGGATCTCTCTTTTCTGAAAAGGTTGGGCTATTACTACAGATTAAGAAGGGGATTTTAGGGAAAGAGAAAATGTAAAGGCTGTTTTTAAAGAACAAAACTTGTTCTGCTACTTACCCCAACCTATCAAAAATTAAACAAATATAAAACTAAGAGTATAACTTTGACCAAGCACAGTCATAAGGGACAGACATTTGGGCAACAGCATTCTAAGGAACTCAGTGTCTTTTTCCTGGCTTTCAGAATCCACTTAGCACAACAAGTGGATAGTTTAAAAAAAATGTAGGGATAATAAACATAATAATGATAACAAAGCAGACATATATTACTTCCTCTATGCTGGGCACTGTTATAAACACTTACATTCATTGACTTTAGCCTCACAACAGCCCTATGAGGTAGGTATTGCTATTGCCTCCATTTTACAAATGAGGAAAATGAATCACAGAGAGGTTAAGTAATTGGCCCTAGGTCACATAGCTATTATAGTAAGTGGCAGAGTTGGGATGTGAACATAATCAGGCTCCAGATTCCATCTTCTCAACCACTAACTGCAAATTAACTAGTGTTGTGTGAACAATTATAACATTTTAGTCATTTAAAGACCTTAAGTAACACTACACTTAAGCCTTTGATCAAGGTCCCAAATATTCTAGAATGTTTTCTTGGAAAATAAACCCACAGCTAAGCCTCAATCAGACATTTGTTTCACTCATAATTATCATGGTCCAGAGCTTTATCTGGTAACATGTATATGCAGCCAGACTGAAAAGTGAGGATTTACTTTGAGAAAATGCTTCTTTTATTCCTGGAGTTGGTTATTCTCTTGAATTCATTTAGGCAACAAATTTGTTGAGCAACTACTATGTGCTCAACAATAGATCAACTATTCTGAGTTCTTGGTCCAAAAGATCAGTGAACTGTGTTGTTTACCCACCATGGGAGAACCCAGCCTCTACTGGATCCACGGTTATGAATGGACAAGAGTGGTAGGGATGAGTTGCATATTGATATTCCAGAAAAATGCCATGTGACATACGAGCGTGGCTGTAAAACTAGCACCCTATATAACTAACTATGGGATATCTAAAGAACAAGAAACCCAAAGGCTATGAGGGTGGAGCAAGCATTTTTTGTCTTCCTGCCAATGAGAGGAGCCACAGATATTACCACTGCTACACCCGCTGTCTCCTGGCACTCTGAGTTGTGTGAGGTTGGGCCCTGATCCTGTCTGTTGATTTGCTTAACCATCTCTTCCTTCTAGCACCACCACTTTCTAGTTTCAATACTCCTACAATAAATATGTTCTGAAGTTCACTAGGTATTAAATGCTATCACTGAAATAGCTAAATAGTACAATCAGTGAACAAAACAGACAAAGATCTCTGCTCTTGTGGGACTTACATTCAAATGGAGGAGGCAGGCAATAAATAACACTGAACATGATGTAAAAAGTAAATGATAAAATATGCTGAAAGGTAATTAAGGGCTATTGAAAATAAAGGTAGAGCAGGTAATGGAGATTAAGAGTGCTAAGGTGGAGAAGGGGTAGGGTGCAATTATAAATAGAGTGTCAGGGCTCACTGAAAGGGTGGTATTTGAGTAAAAATTTAAAAGAGGCAAGGAACTTACATGTGAGATATCTGGGCAGAGCATTCCAGGCAAAGAGAAGAGCTCAGAGGAAAGGCCAAAGGTGAGAACATACCTGCTGAGTGAAGAAAGGAGGCCGAGGCCAGTGGGATTGCAAGGAGAAGAGTGGTGAGACATAAGGAGAGAGACATAATGAGATCATGCTGGGACTCCTGGGTCTTGCAAGGGCTGGCTCTGGCTCTAAATGAAATGGGAACCATTACAGACTTTTGGACAGAGAAGTGAGACCGGTGTTAACAGGATCACTGAGGCTGCTGCATTGAGAATGGATAGCAGGGGATGAAGAAAGAACCAAGGAGCCCAGTAAGATGACGATGTCTTGAACCAGGGCAGCAGTAAAAGTGATCAGATTCTGGTTACATTTTGAAAAGAGTGTGTTTCAGTCCACATAGTAGTTAAGCTGCAGTAGTAAGAGGCTCCCAAATCTCAGCAGCTTACAACACTTCATGTCCGGGGAGGGTCGGCTATGACTCTGCTCCTTGTTGATATGGCTCTGGGTCCAGGCTGGTAGAGCAGCCTCCATCTGGAACATCTTAAGCTGTTGTGACAGAGGGAGAAAGGAGATGTGCAAACTACATGCTGGCTCTTAAAGCACCCACCAGAAATGATGTCCATCAATTCTGCTCACGTTTCTTCAGCTACAGCAAGTTGTATGGCCACTCCTATTTTCAACAGAGTGGGGATATTTAATCCTCCTGCAGGGAGAGGCACAGCAGGAAGAAAAACTAGATTATTTGGGGAAAAAGTAATACTATCTATTATCAGTCATTTAGAGCCAACAGAATTTCCTGATACATTGAATGTGAGGTATAAGTGGAAAAAAAAGCATCAAGAAAGACTTGAAAATTTTGGCCTGAGCAACCACAAAAATGGAGCAACCATCAACCCAAATGGTAAAGCTGTCAGTGAAGAAGTTTATAGTGGTAGATCAAGAGTTCACTTTTGGACATATTCAGGTCAAGCTGCCTATCAGACATCCAAATGGAGATGTCAAGTGGGAAGCTGGATAATAGAGTGTGGATTTCAGGTCAGATACCTGAACTGGAGGCATAAATTTGGAAAACATCATCATATGGTTGGCATTTAAAGCCCTAAGCCAGGTGCGATCACTGAGAGTAAGTGTAGACAGAGAAAGCAGAAGACCAAAGGCTGAGCTGAGCCAAGCCAACAGGAGGAGTTAAGGAAAAAGATAAGGAATTCGCTGGGAGAAACTGAGACTGGGAAGGATTGAGCAGTGAAGAAACCCAGATAGTGTTATGAAGACCAAGTGAAGAAGTCTCGTCAAAGGAGCAGCAAGGGACCAATTATGTCATATCTACTGGAGACTGAGAACTTTACCATTGGATTTAGCAATGTAGAAGTCATTTGGCCTTGAGAAGAGTAGTTTCCATGAGGTGGCAGGAGTGAACGTCTAGATAATATGAGTTTAACAGAGAATAGGGAAGAATTAAAGTCAGAAAGTATAAGCCACATTTTGAGTTTTGCTACAAAAAGGGGCATAGAAATGGGGCTAGCAGAGGAAGTGGGGGTCAAAAGAATGTTTTATTATTTTTAAAGATTGGATGCAAATAGCATAGAAATAAATGTTAATTAGAATAGGCCCAGTAATGTGTGAAAATTTATACAAGAAAAAGAGGAAAGGCTTGCTGGTGTGCTACCCTTGATGAACAGATGTTGATGGGAGGACCTAGTTTTAGACAGCACGGTTAGATAGACCACCCAGGTACAGACAGGAAGGATGCAAATGCCGAGTCATCTGTAGAAGTTGGGAGCAGGTGGGGACCATGTGGAGGCTCTCTTCTGATTGCTTTCCTTTGTTTAGTAAAGTGGGAAACAAGATCATCAGCTGAGAGTAAGGATAGGGAAGAGGAGTTGGAGATTTGAGGCAAGGGAAAGGTGTGAGTGAAGTGGTCACCAAGGATAAAAATCAGTGGTGGCCTCTGGCGGGGGGAGGTGCAGGAGTTGGCTTGGAAGTGATTTAAAGGAACTTTCTGGGGTGATGGTAGTGTCCTATATCTTGCTGGGATATGGGTTACATGATGAATACATTTGTCAAATCATCAAACTACACACTTACAATCTGTGCATTTCACTGAGAATAAATTACACCTCAATTCAAATGGAAGGAGAAAGAGAAGGGAAGGGTAAAGGAGGAGGAGGAGTAAATTCACTCTTCCAGGAAAGTGGAAGAGTGAATAGAGAAGTGTGGCGTTAAAGGCCCACTTGAGGTTTATGGCCATTAATTCAATTGACATCAGGGGGGTGGTGTGTTGCTCACCTGCCACAATCAGCTGCACAGGTGTCAAGCAGAGTTGAATTTATCCAGGGTTTTGCTAGACAGTTACTGTGAATCAAGAGCAGTAGGTAAAGTAGTGTTTGTAATGATTGACTACTGTGACTGTAGTTTTTAAAATAGGACTTCATTGTGAATGACTGTGCATCAAATCCACTAACAGGTAGAAATAGATGCCAAGGCTATCACAGTAGCAACCCCTATGTATTTAAAGGAAACATACTTCCTTGTTGACCTGACTTGCAATCAGCATCACTGATGCTTTTAATCACCTCTGATTGCATCTCATTCTGTTAAATGTATTCACATGCTCTTTGGAGCATTCTTATTCTAAGGAAAAGGACCTCCTTTGGGAGGACAGGCAGAAATACATGATTTATACATTAAATATAGCCACGTTTTCCTGCTACTAACCATGGAGGCCAATTATACACTTAGCTTTCCTTGGTTTCAGGTAGTAAAACTTGCTATTGCCATCAAAGGACTGCCTCATGCTTGAAGTGAGTAACATCCCAGGAGATATGATTCCTGAAGCACAATCAAGTTCCTCCCTCCTGAATACATCCTTTCTTACCTAAGTCTTGGTTAATGTCCAAATGACACCAGAATGACAGTCTTAAGGCTTAAGGTTTTAATCATAAAGTTCAAGTGATCTTGTTATCAATCAACTACACTTTCTACTTTAATTTATCCATCCTACTTTCTGCACTCCCACTCTCTCCCACACAATGTTTTGACAGAAGAGTGAGGATTTGAGAAGTTCCCCAGACAAAGAGCTCTGTCTCAGGACCTCATGATGCTCTTCTGTCTTCCAAGAGTCCCATTCACGGCGCCACTGCTCCTAAATTCAAATCCCAGGAAGTGGGACGCCCACAAGTTACTGATGCTTCTCTGCAGACACAATTACTGACCTTCCCTTTTGCTACCTTGATTCTGCAATCTGCTTTCCCAATCCACCTACACCAGCCTGTTTGGGACAACTTCTTTACTGAAGGGTCAAGGTAATTTTAAAAGAAAACAAGGAAAAGTTAAGCTAAGTGCTAGATTTGGCTTTCTTCAGAATCCTAAGGCAGCAAGCACTGGGGATGTTAACTCTTTACAACAGGGTTCCTGCTTGGACTCAGAAGCAACCTGTTTATAACCTGACTCCAATCTCCTCACACCCACAGCTCACCTTCAAAGAGATTCTTGCTTCTAGTTTTCAGGAGGAAAACTTCCACCACCTTCTGGAAATGTGTGCCTCTCACCCAGAAGGATCCTTCCTCGATGTAGAATGCATCTCCCCTCCCCCACTAGATCATGTCCCCTTACCTGGGCCTTTCATTAGGGGCTTCAGTAAGACCATCAACCACATCTGTTGATGCCGCCATGTGCTTTTGAACAGTCAGAGATTGGGCAAGGAGGGGCTGTCCAGGGCAAGTATCTAGCCCTCCAGCCAACCTCCTGCTGAGGACTCATCTGAAAGCTGAGGACACTCTCCCATTTAGTTAACACCTGTTGATCTAAAGAGGGACGCATTACACCAAGTTCTTCCACACGTTCTTCAGGGGCTAACGTTAATTTTCACACACAGTTGAAACCCATAATGAGGAAGAAGATATTTACCAAAGTCGTCGTAATTTTTCCTTCCATAGAGTCAGGAAGTCACATTCATGCACAGATGCTAATGTTTCTTTCTTGCCCTTTCTTCCACATTTTTTTTTCTGTTTTCTTTTTCTTTTTTCTTTTTTTTTCTTTTTTTTTTGAGACAGAATCTCGCTCTATTGCTGAGGCTAGAGTGCAGTGGGTCAATCTTGGCTCACCCCAACTTCCATCCCCTGGGTTCAAGTTATTCTCCTGCCTCAGCCCCCCAAGTATCTGGGATTACAGGTATGTGCCATCACACCCGGCTAGTTTTTGCATTTTTTTTTTCTTTAAGTAGAGACGGGGTTTCACCATGTTGGCTAGCTGGTCTTGAACTCCTGACCTCAAGTGATCCGCCCACCCTGACCTCCCAAGGTGCTGGGATTACAGGCGTGAGCCACCATGCCCGGCCTTTTCTTTCACACTCTTGATGGTATCTCCTTTGTGAAAAAGAAAAGCTTTGAGACAAATGAATGTTGAGGGTTTGTTGTTAGTCTTGTAAACCCAAGAGCATCTTAGACAAGTCTCAATCAATTTAGAAAGTTTATTTTGCCAAGGTTAAGGACATGCCTGTGACACAGCCTCAGGAGGTCCTGACAACATGTGCCCAAGACAGTTGGGATACAGCTTGCTTCTATACATTTTAGGGAGACATAATAATACATCAATCAATACATGTAAGATTTACATTTGTTCCAGCTGGAAAGGGTGGGGGGCTTCCAGGTCATAGGTATTCTGAGTGACAGTTAGTTGAAGGAGTTATTATTAGTAGAAAGAAAGGTCTGGATTATAAGAAGGGGTTGTGGAGACCTAGGTTTTATCATTGCAAATGAAGCCTCCTAAAGCCAAGGAGCAGGCTTTGGAGAGAATAGACTGTACATGTGTCTTATCAGACTTAAGGTTGGTGTTGATGATAATGCTGGAGGGGTATAATGGATGTTCAACCCCCACTTCCTGTCATGGCCTGAACTGGTGTTTCAGGTTAAATGCTAGAGTGCCCTGGCCAGGAGGCAGTCCATTCAGATGATTGCAGGGGGCCTTGGAATTTTATTTTTGGTTTACAGTCTGCTCAGCTCTCATCTCAGGTAAAGCAAGGCAGTGGTCTAGCTGGGTATTTTCCACAGGATGATGTTTAAGTGCAGGGTGATATTATTTCCCAGGTATTCTTTCCCACCCTCCTTACTTGAATCTCCCCTCACACTTAAAGGGTGAGGACAGAGATGGGTGGCCAGGGGAGGGTTCATGGCCTAGCAACATGGAGGTGGCATGAATTCAGGCTGAGAACTGTGGTGGCACGAAGCATGTGGTAGGGGCGCAGGTAGATGAGGACACCAGTTGCAAATAGAGCCAAGTCATGAATGAACCAACTGTGCTACTCCTAGGCCTTTGGCAATATAATTGCCTAGGTTGTTCTGAGGCCTACCTGTCTTAGTCCATCTGGGCTGCTACAATAAAATAGCTTGTACTGGGTGACTTACAAACAACAGAAATTTACTTCTCACAGTTCTAGAGGCTGGAAGTCCAAGATCAAGGCACCAGCAGATTCAATGTCTGGTGAGGGCCTGCTTCCTGGTTCATAGATGGCAACTTTTCCCTATATCCTCACGTGGTAGAAGAGTCAAGGCAGCTCTCTGAGATCTCTTTGATGAGGGCACTTATCCCATTCATGAGAGCAGAGCCTCCCAAAGGCCCCACCTCCTGATGCCATCACCTTGGGGCTTAGGATTTCAACACATGAATTCCAGAGGAGCAGGGGGACACATTCTGACCATGGCACCAGCTTTGTCAGATTCTTGGCCATGAGCTGCCAGAAGGCTTTCACAGAAATAAAACATTGAAATCTGTGAGTCTTGCAATAATGTTCTGCTTCTGAGTAACATAAAAAATTTAGGGCCAGGTGTGGTGGCTCATGCCTATAATCCCAGCACTTTGGAAGGCCGAGGCAGGTGGATCACCTGAGGTCAGGAGTTCGAGACCAACCTGGCCAACACGGCAAAACCACATCACTACTAAAAATACAAAAATTAGCCGGGTGTGGTGGCAGGTACCTGTAATCCCAGCTACTCAGGAGGCTGAAGCAGGAGAATCACTTGAATCTGAGAGGTGGTGGTTGCAGTGAGCTAAGATCATGCCATTGCACTCCAGCCTGAACAAGAAGAGCGAAATTCCATCTCAAAAAAATAAAAATTTAACAACTATTTGTCAAACATATGTAGAAAAAAATGATGACAAATTTCCGTAAATATTGATAAGACTGATGAATACAATTGAGAAGCAATCAGCAAGGAACAAAAGGACTCAAAAAATCCAGTGGCTTTCCTAAGGCTATACAGCAAAATTGAGACAGCCACCTACATCTTCCCTCTTAGGTCCAGTTTCCTGGAAGCAGAGCCTGAGATGAGGATTCTCATGCAAGTAACTTATTGAGGGAGTGAAAACCTGTATGTGCATGAGGGAGGTAGAATAGGACAGGGGAAGGGGCTGGGCTAAGATATGGGTCAGCTAGAGTTTATCACTAGCCTGATGCCATGGAAGCTCTGGAGCATGAGTGCTCTACAAATTTCTCCTGCCTTGAGACAAGAGAGTGAGGTTTTTATATCCCTTTATCAATCATTCATTGCCTGTAGCCCTCCAACCCCACCCCACCCCGGGTGGATGGAAGCTGCATCTCTGGGCAAGGAGCTTATACTCATTGAGTCTACAGCACCTGGAAGATGGGTACCATGGCCAGGTAATGGACTTCTGGGCCAAGCACCACCACCATCTACCACATCTTCTGAATCCAAGTCTAAAATTGTTTTCATTATGTAACTTTTAATATTTTAAAAATTATATTTTATAATAAAGATAAGTCTGCAGTGTTTTCAAAGTCAAAAGATTTATTAAGCACTTACTATGTAAGGATATAGGAGGATGAAAAAATTATGAAGAAAAAATACAAACTCATGATTCAAGTAATTTTTTCATTCTTTTTGAGACAATCTTTGCATGCAAGTTTCCATTTCAAGAAGTTTTCCTCACTTCCCAGTGAAATGACATTACATATATATAGATGCACTCTATATATACATACATATATATGTATGTATGCATATATATATACACACACATTGTATGTGTGCGTGTGTGTGTGTGTGTGTAATTCTGAATAGGTTCTTAAAAAACAAAAAGGGAACTATATCAGTTAGAATTAGATTTGGCTATAAAACCAACACAAAATGACAGTACCTTAAACAAAACAGTTTCTTTTTCTCTCACATAGGAGAAATCTAGAAATAAGCATTTCAGAGCAGGTTATGGCAATTATCACAGACCCTGGCTCCTTCCAGTTTTTACCTCCACCATTCTCAGAGTGTGAACCTCTTCCTTGTGGTTCAATGTGATTGCTAGAGCTTCAGCTATTGTATTCATATCTCAGGCAGAAAGATGAATAAAAAAGAAAGGAGGCCATGTTCTCTCTCTTTTAAAGATGTTAGTGTGTACTCCCACACATAATTTCTGCTTATATTTCATTGGTCAGAACTTAGTTACAGGGTCATATCTGACTGCAAAGAATTTGGGAATGTAGGGTTGTTGTTCTTTTGTGGATTTTTTGCTTGTTTGTTTAGCTTAGCAGTCATGTGAAATTTGGGGTTCTCTTATTAAAGGGGAGATATTTGGGAGTAGACAACCAGCAGTCTCTGCCACAGACACCATTTTACTCCAGAAACTTTGAGGCTTTTTGGAAAATATGAAAAATCTAGGATCAGATTAAAGGAAAGCCAACTAGAGCCATCATTCTGTTAAGTAAGTTGCCTTCTGCAACAGAGCTCCAGAAAAATCTTTAGCTCAAAAGCTGCAGGATCTGGAAACAAGGTGGGCCATGAGGTAAATGGCAATGAAAAAAAAAAAAAAAAAGGATGATGTGCAGTTAAGCAGAGCAGCCAGCCCCATCCTTCCTCCTCCCCAGCCTCAGTGAGGTCTGCTGCTAAATAAAGCAGTTGAGGGTTTGCCACGAGCTCCTCACATGGGTTGCACTTCTGACTAAATTCTGGCTGCCACACCCAGCAGGGAGGGAAAAAAGGCTGAGCAACAGAGTGAAAATCACTCACAAGCTCTTCAGCCTCCATGCTCTGTAACTCATTCCTTCCTTCCCAGGGTATGATAGCTCCAACTGGGGTTGGATCCTTGTATCCTTGGATCCTACTGGCAGAAGCTGTTGGGAAAGCAGTTGACAAGGAGCACCAAAAAGACTTCAGAGACTTCACTGCCATCAGATACCTCACCATTGCATTGGTCCCTAAGCTTCGATACTTAAAGAAGGACTTGTACATGGAGACCTGAGTTTAGGAGTGCCACGTTCCAAGTGTTTTCCAATGATGCTTTAACACCTCTTATAAAATGGTGCCCATCTTTCTATGTCTGGTTGGCCTGTCCCCTTAATATGATTCTCACTGGTTGGCACCTCACTGTGTTATCTACATACCAACTACAGACATGATATAATAATTTAAAGATGATTTTAAAAGCTAATAGTGATATAAATGTACATTTTTCCCATCATGGAATACTGAACACACCAAGCCTGTTCCTGCTATAGGGACCTTTGTTCAAGCTATTTCTTCTGCTTGGAAAGTTCTTCCCTCAAGCTTCACAAGGCTGGGTTCCCATCATTCTCCTTTTATCTTAAATGTTGCCTCCTCAGAGGAATCTTTTTTAACCACCCCAATCTAAATTCATCATCCCGCACTCCAAGTGCCACTCTGGTGTGCAGCTCTCACCAGACAACTGACCCTGCAGATGCCTTGTTCGTGGACTTTCCAGCCTCTAGAACTGCAAGAAAATATATTTCTGGTTTTTACAAATCATCCAGTCTCAAGTATTCTGTTTTAGCAGCACAAAATAAAGCAAGACACTGTTACATATTTCATTGTCCATTAATGTGTGTGTGTGTGTGTGTGTGTGTGTGTGTGTGTGTGTGTGTGTTTTAATAGTACAGGCCTGGTGCCATGGCTTATGCCTATAGTCCCAGCACTTTGGGAGGCCAAGGCAGGTGGATCACTTGAGGCAAGGCGTTTGAGACTGGCCTGGCCAACATGGTGAAACCCTGTCTCTACTAAAACTACAAAAATTAGCCAGGCGTGGTGGTGCACACTTGTAATTTCAGCTATTCAGGAAGCAGAGGCATGAGAATCGCTTGAACTCAGGAGACAGATGTTGCAGCGAACCAAGATCGCGCCACTGCACTCCAGCCTGGGTGGCGGAGTGGGACTGTCTCAAAAAAATAAAAATAAAAATAAATAAAATAAAACAGTATGCACTGAAGAACATTGCCCCACAATTCATCTCAACATTACTAGATTAAATTATTTGATAAGCTCATGTTTAATTTTAAAATTATAATGAATTATGAGCCTTTTGATAATGATATTTAATGTTCATTAATGAAATGTCAAACGCCACAACCCATTTTATTAACATAGCATGTATATTTTCTAATAAAACAAAGCTGTGAAGCATTCATTACCTACTAAAAATTACACAGTGGAACCATTATAACTTATGTCTCATCTCCTCTCTTTTCTACTGGAAAAGTCCTGGAACATTTACCATGGGGAATAAGTAAGAAAGGAAGGGAGAAAATGAGTCACCTTCTATTCCTGCTAGCAAATTCTATTTGGCTTCTTCCACCACCACCTCCTGTCCATCCTTCTGGTGCAAAAGACCAGATAAATTGGGGGACAGTAAAAAGATAGTTGAATGAGGTTACCAGAAGTTGCATCAGATGAAATAATCAGGAGAAAGAATTTGTAAAACAACACTTCCCAGTAAGAATTCCCACAAACATAAACCCAGATGTCCATAGATTGGCAGTCATTTGTGAGTTTCAGCATGAAACAGTGACAAGAGCCTAGTCACCTCTGCAACATAACATCCAATAACTGACTTTGACTGTCATCTCTGCAACACTATGACCTCATCACATACCTTTCTTTGGAAAGTCTACTGTGTCTTTTTAGATTCTCTTGGATTTTCAGTTAAAAACATCAAAGGTAGTTTTATGTTATAACTCAGATGACTGTGTTTTCCTCCTTCTTTTCTATCCATTTTCCCCTAAATAACTTAGATTTTCTCAATATTCTTAATCAGAGTTGAGATGCTTACCAACATACATTACCAGAATTCTTAACATACAAATCTAATTTTCTTTTTTCTTTGCTTCCCCAAATATTTGACTTCAGAACATTTAGAAATAAATGCAGAGGGTAGAAAAATGCCTTTTACTTCAAGTTTGTTATTCCTATGTCAAGAATACCTATTGTGATAGTTTTATTCAAATAGGAGGCACACTTCCCTTCTATGAGTTCCATGTGAAAGAAGTTCCCAGGGTTAGGAAGAAACAATACACAATGCCAGTACTTCCCAAAGGATAAGAGCCCCATGGAAACCCAAATACATTTTTCATAGAATTTGTTTATTTAACTTATCCTGACTACCCTGTCTAATATAGCACCCCTAATCATTCTCTATTCCCTTGTACTGCTTCCTATTCTTCATAGCATGGATCATCATGCTATTAATACATTATTCATATATTAGCTTACTTATTATATTAACCATCTCTCCCACTAGCATAAAAGCTCTCCTGGCTTATACTCCACCAAATCCCCAGGGCTTTGAACACTGTTCAACATACGGTGGGTGCTCAATATATTGGTTGAGTACAGCGGACACCATGGATGCTCCTTCCCGATCCCATCACATCTTCGTTACCCTTGTATTGTTTCTGTGTATCCCTTTCTGTGCTTTTGGTTCCAATGGCCCCACACATCCAATCCATCTTTGGAGCACTGCTCTGGGGCTCCTGGATCTGTTTTGCCACCTCGTGCAGGAGATGGAAGTGACTGGGCGTTTGTATCTCCCTTGGGCAGCCTGCAGCCAATGACTGCATCGTGGGAGTACAATTTGCTGCTGTTTCCTATGAGTACTCAGCCCAGGCTCTGCTCTGAGGGGCCTGACCCAAATAAGACATTGAGTGATTGAATGAGTGCACTATTTCAGACAAACTCAAATTATTCCTTGAAAATGTCACAATAACAAAAAAATTTAACCACATTTCTCTTGATTATATTCAGAACAGTAATATATAGAGATTTGCCACCTGAATCTATGGTAAAACTAATTACCCAGAGAGCACTGTGGGAAGAGCTTAGCTTCAAAAGTAATTTCAAAAACAATAATTATAAACCACTGGAAAAAAGAAATAACTGAGTCAGTTCCCATTAGCCATCCAGAATTAAACTTCTTTGAATTAAGGCTATGATTTGAAAAGCCTTGCTCTTTTAACAACCATGGAACTATAACAAAGAAAAATTAAAAATGCATTTGCTTTTAATATCACCTGCTTCTCATAGCTCCCTGCTAATATCTTCATTTCTCAGTCAAAATGTAGGTAAAATAAATTTACTTTGCATTCCTCAGAATATCATTAGCAAAAATGCATGCATACTTGCACATCTAATTTTATTAAATTGTGCTTCATCTAACTGCCACATCTGCTTCTTCAAATGCCCTTTATTTAGCTTACACTTTCTCCCACAATCCATTTTCCTCTACTCAAGGGGCAAGATAGGACACCAGGTCAAAGGTCAAATCCCAATCATAATTGTCTGTGATGGTTAATTTTAGGTGTAAACTTGACTGAATTGAAGAATACCTAGAGAACTAGTAAAGTATTATCTCTGGGTGTGTCTGTGAGGGTGTTTCCAAAGGAGATTGGCATGTGAGTTGGTAGAGTGAGTGAGAAAGATCCACCCTTAATGTGGCTGGGCATCATCCAATTAGCTGGGCATAGAACACAAAGGCAGAAAAAAGCCTCTCTCTCCCGCTGTCTCTCTCTCTCTCTTTCTCTCATTCTTCCTCTGTCTCTATCTATCTTTCTCTCATTCTCCCTCCCTGCAAATGGGACACTCTTGTTCTCCTGCCCTTGGACTGCTCCATGTTCTCTGGCATTTGAAGCTCTGGGACTTACACCAGAGCCTTCTGCCTCAGGCTGGGAATTACATCATTCACTTCCTTGGTTCTGAGGCTTTTAGACTTGGACTGAGCCAGATTTTGTTATCCCAGGGTCTCTAGCTTGTGGGTAGCCCTTGGAAGGATGTCTTAGCCTCTATGATAGCATTAGTTAATTCCCTGAATAAATCCCTTCTTAAGTATCTCTGTCTCTATATTTACCTCTATCTATCTAGCTAGCTAGCTATATACATATATCCTACTTGTTCTCTCTCTCTGGACAATCCTGACTCATACAGATATTGGTACCAGGCCCATTTCTGGAGGAACAGAATTTTAAGGATGAGTTTCTTTTGTTGGTTTGGGGGTTTTCTGGAATTGGCTTTCTGATTTGATTCGACCTAAAAATTCTACAAACTCCACTTCAAGTAGTACAGAGAGCATTGGATAGTCCGTGGCAAGAACTGTTTATAGAGACACACAAAATATCTACATTTGATACTTTTAATCAACTACTTATAAGAGGCATGGGACTTGGTAACTCTCTATATCATACTTTCAAACATTTGTGAAAAACCAAGGAATATAATGAGGATGGTTGGCTGCTTCTAATGTCACTGGACACAGTAATGTAAGAAAAAGATGAGCTCAGGGATTCAAATTTCTAGCTCCAGCTCCACATAAATAGCCTAAGAGTTTCTAAGTGTGCCCTAAGGTAACATCTTCTCTCCTGTAGCCACAGGCCTGAAATTGCTGAAAATCAAACACAAGCCACTGTCAGGTGATTGGCTGAGTTACAACAAAAGTTGAACTCTCAGTCTCATAGTGAGGACGTCGGTTGTGCAAGAATGGGATCCTGTAAATAGAAATTTGTGAGAAGACCCTGATAAAGTTGGGACATTGAGCTCCTAAATTCCGATGAGTCTTGTTTGCCAGCAAACAAAATGGCCTCCCTACCCCCACCCCCAGTGGCACCAGCATCCCTGTCCGTAGTGACACAGCCTTTCCACCTCTGTCCTCAGGGATTGACTCTGCATAGCCTGAGAAAAGGGTAATGGCCTCTGCTGAGGCAATTGCTATGTAAGGCAATGTTGATTCACCCCTCCCCCACCCCTCTTTGCTTCTAGACCTATATCTGGACTCAACTCCCAGCAGGCCCGTAAGAGGGACAAAGTGTGACCCATGAGGAGGTGCACCACACTCCAAAAGAACTACTTGAGTTTTCTAATTTATGAGCAGATATCCAGGGAATATGTGTAGAAATGGATATTAATGGTATGGAATAATGGTGGAAGGAACATAAAATTGGATCAGGCCAAAGTTATTAATACAAGCCCACTAAGCAGAGCTCGTGCATTGCATGCTGCAGTTAGAGGAGTTAGGAAAGGTGCTAGCAGTTTGGCTGATTGGATGGCTGTGAAGGAAACCAGAATATTTCACCCCAAAATATACCTTCTTGACAAAAATATATTTAAGCCAGAGGCAAATGGAAAGCAATAGTTACAGAAATAACTATCTGAGCTGCTCTTTCTTACCTTTGACACGCCATAAAATTCCAGGGAAAAGGATGCAGGGGGGCTTCTGCCTCCCCTTTCTACCTAAAGACAGAGATATCAATTCTCTCTTGCTTATCAGCTCAGACATTGGCACCAGCAGGGCCAGAGGATTCTGGGAGCAAACTCGACTACTGTCTCATAGTTTTCTCACCTTTTGGGAAAAGTTGCTTATTCCTTTGTCTTGTTGCTTCTAAATTTATTGTTCTTTATTAGATATGCTATCTAAGCTGAGACCCTAAGCCACCATCTGAGAGACACTTTTGAACTGATATTTCCCCCTGCATAATACACATTGCATGCTTAAATTAAAATGCTTGGTTTGGCCGGGCATGGTGGCTCACACCTATAATCCTACCACTTTGGGAGGCCGAGGTGGGTGCATCATTTGAGGTCAGGAGTTCAAGACCAGCCTGGCCAATACGGTAAGACCCTGTCTCTACCAAAAAAAAAAAAAATATATATATACACACACACACACACACACACACACACACACATATATGTGCGTGTATATATATACACAAAAATGAGCCAGGTGTAGTGGCGCGTACCTGTAATCCCAGCTACTTGAGAGGCTGAGGCAAAAGAATCACTTGAACCCGGGAGACAGAAGTTGCAGTGAGCTGAGATATCACCACGGCACTCCAGCCTGGGTGACAAAGGAAGACTCCATCTCAAAAAAAAAAAAAAAGAGCCTGAGCATGCTGACTCACACCTGTAATCCCAGCACTTTGGAAGGCCGAGGCAGGTGGATCACCTGAGGTCAGGAGTTCAAGACCAGCCTGACCAATATGGTTAAACCCCATCTCTACTAAAAGTACAAAAATTAGCCAGGTGTGGTGGGAGGGTGCCTGTAGTCCCAGCTACTCGGGAGGCTGAGGCAGGAGGACTGCTTGAACCCGGGAGGCGGAGGTTGCAGTGAGCCGAGATTGTGCCACTGCATTCCAGCCTGGGTGACAGAGTGAGACTCCATCTCAAAAAATAAATAAATATATATATATATATGTTTGTTTTTTTCTTTTCCGTCTTTTGTGACAAAAGTGTCCCATCTACAAATTTATGAGGGTTGAGAAAAGAAATTATATTTTCTCCTCTTCACCTGAAACTTGGATCAAAAGATGGCTCACGAGGACAAGCTGGAGATCCCCCATCTCCCTTGGGTTAATGTAGAAGAAAGGGTTAAAAGAAGATTGGAATGCTAGAACGGATTTGTCACTTAAAACCTACTAACCCATACTGGGAAGGTCCAGAAGATGTACCTTTCACCAAATACTTTGAGAAACAGATGTGTGGGGGGAGCCCCAGCATCCCTGAACAGTGCTATGATTGTGCTTTTCTGTAGGTTGGACCTTACAGTGGGAACCTGCATAGAGCACCCTTGACATAGTTAATTCCATCTTAAAAAAAGGCTTCATTTTATATTTCACAGGGCACTTTGCGAACAAGGATAAGATGTTTTGTTTAATAAACAAATAAAAAAATAAAGACCACATCCAATGAGATAAAGACACAAACAAGCACAGCCTTGCACTGTCAGTTCTCATCATCAGAGGACTCTATGACTGTTAAAAGATCGGGCCTTCAGCAGCTCCAAATGGCTGCCTTAATGACACTGTCTTGCAATCACTTACAATAAGAAATTGGGTGTCTGCAGCCAAAAGCTCTGCCACTTCAAGGACTTGTAAGGCTGACAGACCATCTGGCTCAAACCAGGATTCCTTTTGTCTTCTTAGCCCTCCCTGGACTGGCTTATTAACACCTTCTCTTATCCTTTTTCCTCTTGATTTTGAATGTGACTTTGTTATGGAATGTTTAACCTGTAACATTTATATATTGACTATATTGACTAAGTATACTATTATGTATGGTTTGCAATATTGACTGACTTGTGGAATGTCTTGAGCCTGTGTGCCTGAAGCTCTGACCATTGAGTGAACAGGAAGTACTAAAGGGAATTGTTTCCTTGGGAACTCCATGTAGCTTCTGGCTTTTGTGATTGCAACTGTATCAATAAAAGCCTGACACTGTGGAAAGACACAACCACACATGGACCTGGTCATTTCTAACCTTGCACCAATCATGACAGAATTGCAGTCATTCAATTAGAAAACTTAAATGCAATGGGGTCATTGGAACCTGGTGTGGCAGGGCCTAGGTGGTGGCACTCATCTATCAAAGGCAAGGCAGGTGTAGTTACCATCTTAGACAGCTGAGGCAAAGCAACAATCAGAATAGTGTGACTTGTGTAAATCTAGGGTGTTGGCTAGCTAACCATGGTGTTCCTAAAAGTAAAATAGATAGGAAGCCTAATAAATTATTACTTGATCTGTATAAACAGAAAACTATCAGGTCAAGTGAACAAAGGTTTAATTTGAAACATAAAGACAGAGAATCATTCCCTCTCAATCAATTCCTAGACTTGAGCCAGTTCACAGACCCAGAAATACTTGGATGAAGGGGAGGCCAGGTTCTGTCCAGGAAGTACCCTGGTACACTACCGAAAATTTACACTATTAAGCTTTCTCTCATCCTTCCCCAAAGGGACCTATGGCCTTTTGCCAGCATAACTGTGCATTGGAGAAAAGGAAATACAGATCTTTCAGGACTACTGAATGCTGCCTCTGAATTGACATTGATTCCAGGAGACCCAAAAAGTCACTGTGGTCCACAAGCCACAGCAAGGGCTTATAGAAGTTAGGTTAGCAATGGAGTTTTGGCTTAGGTCTGACTCACAATAGGTCTGGTGGGTCCGTGAGCCCATCCTGTGGTTATTTCCTCCATTCGAGAATGCATGATTGGAACAGATGTGGTTGCCATCTGGTAGAATCCCCATATTCCCTAACCTGTGGAATGAGGGCTATTATGGTGAGAAAGGCCAAATGGAAGCCATTAGAGCTGCCCCTACCTAGGAAAATAGTAAATCAAAATCCACTGATTGCATCTCTGAAGGGATTGCAGAGATTAGTGCCACCATCAAGGACATGAAAGATGCAGGGGTGGTGATCTCCACCACATCCCATTCAACTTTTCTATCTGGTCTGTGCAGAAGACAGAAGACAAATGGATCCTGGAGAATCACAGTGAATTATTGTAGTTTAGCCAAGTGGTTACTCCAATTGCAGCTGCTATACCAGATGTGGTTTCATTGTTTAAGCAAATTAACACATCTCCTGATAGCTGGTATGTAGGTGTTGATGTGGAGAATGGCTTTTTCTCCAACCCTGTCCATAAGGCCCACCAGAAGCAGTTTGCTTTCATCTGGCAAGGTCAGCAATACACCTTTACTGTCCTATCTCAGAATTATATCAACTATCCAGCTCTATGTCACAATTTAGTTCACTGGGATCTTGATCACCTTTCCCATCCACAAGATTTCATTCTGGCCCATTATATTATGCTGATTGGACCTAGTCAGCATGAAGTAGCAAGCACTCTGGACTTACCGGTGAGGCATTTTGTGTGTCAGAGGGTGGAAAATAAATCCAACCAAACTTTATGGCCTTCTATCTCCGTGAAATTTCTATGGGTCCAGCAGTGTGGGGCATGTTGAGATATCCCTTCCAAAGTGATGAATAAGGTGTTCCATCTGGCCCCTCCTACAACCAAGAAAGAGGCACCATACCTAGTAGGCCTTTTTGGATTTTGAAGGCAACGCATTCCTCCTTTTGGTGTGTTACTCTAGCCCATCTACCAAGTGACCTGGAAAGCTGCTAGTTTTGAATGGGGCCCAGGACAGGATAAGGCAGAGGCAACAGGTCCAGGCAGCTGTGCAAGCTACTCTGCCATTTGGGTCATATGACCCAGCAGATCCAATGGTGCTGGAGGGGTCAGTGGCAGAGAGGGATGCTGTTTGAAGCCTTTCATTGGTCCCCATAGGTGAATTGCAGCAGAGGCCCTCAGGATTTTGGGAGCAAGGCCCTGCCATCATCCACAAATAATGACTGTTCTTTTGAGAGGCAGTCTTGGCCTGCTACTAGGCCTTAGTAGAAACTGAACCCTTGACCAAGGGCCACCAAGTAACCATGCAACCTGACCTGACCATCATTAACTAAGTGTTAACTGACCCACCAAGTCATAAAGTTGGGCATACACAGTAGCCTTCTATCATCAAATGGAAGTGATATACACATAACTGGGCCCAAGCAGGTTCTGAAGCACAAGTAGGTTACACGAAGTGGCCCAAATGCCCCTGGTTACAACTACACTGCCTCAGCCTGCACCGATGGCCTCATGGGGAGTATCCTATGATCAACTGATAGAGGTCCCAGTTTACAGGTGGTTCTGCATAATATGCAGGCACCATCCAAAAGTGGACAGTTTCAGCAATACCATCCTTTTGTGGGACATCTTTAGAGGATAGTGGTGAAGAGAAATCTCAGTGTGTAGAACTTTGGGCAGTACACCAGGCAGTGCACTTTGCTTGGAAGGAGAAATGGCCAGATGTGGAATTAGATAACAATTCATGAACTGTAACCATTGGTTTGGCCAGATGGTCAGAGACTTGAAAGAAACATAATTGGAAAATTGATGACAAACAAATTTGGGGAAGAGATATGTGGATGGACTTGAGTGGGCAAAAGATGTGAAGATAATTATGTCCTTTGTCAATGCTCACCAAACGGTGACCTCAGCAGAGGAGGACTAATAATCAAGGAGATGGGATGACCCATTCTGTGGATACTAGTCATTCTCTTTCCCCAGCTACCCTTACCATCATCCAATGGGCTAAAGAACGAAGTGCCCAGGGTGGCAGAGATGGAAGACATGTATGAGTACAGCAACACAGACTTCCACTTAGCAAAGCTGACCTGGCTACAGTCACCTCTGAGGGCTCAATCTGCCAGCAGCCGAGACCCACACTGAGCCCTTGATACAGCATCATTGCTCGGGTGGATCAGCCAGCTACCTTGTGGCAGGTTAATTACTCTCATCTCTGGAAAAACCCTCACATGCCCAGAAATAATGCTTTACCACTTCTCCAGGTATTCCTCACTCCAGTCAAGCTGACACCTAAATTAACCATGACAAGTCCACCCCTTGTCTGTACATAATCTACACACCTCTCTGTAAACTGAACTTAATCTCCAAATAAAGACAATAACAAGGTCATAGTCCCACCTAACCTGATACGATTATCCTGCATACAATAAAAAACATATTAATCCCTTACCCAGAAGAGGGGGTAAAGTTCTTGAATGATGTTTACTTGTCTCCTGATAGCTCATAACTTAAATACTATGATGTAAAATTAACAACATAAAGTCAATATATCTTTTTTTTTTTTTTTTTGAGACAGAGTCTTGCTGTGTTGCCCAGGCAAGAGTGCAGTGGCATGATCTCAGCTAACAGCAACCTCCACTTTCTGAGTTCCAGTGATTCTCGTGCCTCAGCCTCCCGAGAAGCTGAATTGTATTTTTAGTAGAGATAGGATTCCACCATGTTGGCCAGGCTGGTCTCCAACTACTGCCCTCAAGTGATCTGCCCACCTCAGCCTCCCGAAGTGCTGGAATAACATGCGTAAGCCACTGCGCTGGGCCCCTAAAGTCAATATATCATATGTTAAATGATTAAGAGAGGAATGAAAACAAATATATTTATTTAATATATTGGTATTATTAAACACAAATATATTCTGAACAAAATAGGGAGGAAATACTGATGATAATTACAGTCCTCATTTCTGTAACTGGTCACATGGTCATAACTGGTATTTATAGCTACTTTCTTCCACTATCCATTCTGTATTCTCTTTGCCCTCAGCAAGCACCTCAGCTGGTCATGGTTCTTTACCTGGTGGGGTGAACCTTCATTCCCGAAGGGCCTGGGTTAATTGTAGTACTGCTTGGATTGGGTTGTTGTAATTTCCCATTGACTTTAATCACAGAGTTTGGTAATACTAAGAGATGCCCTAAGGGATCTTCTATATTCCAGACATACTCTCCCTTAACCCCAATGTGGAGTACTCATCCAGTTTCCCCTTGGTAATCTGGATCAATTTCCCCAGCCAACACAGTAATTCCCTTGTTTGCCTGTTGACTCATAGGCCTAGGAGCCCAAAGTGACTGGGTGGCAGTCTTAACTTCCAGTTGAATGGAATCATTGTTGTGTCTCCTGGTGGCAGCACTCTTCTCTGGTGCTAAGTCCTGTAGGCTAGCAGAGCATAAAGTCACAGGAACAGGAAGCAACATTTTGCTACTGGGTCAATAGGGATAATGGCAAATGGTGCCACTTCCACTTCTATCATGGAATGGGCAACATTTCGTTCTTACTGGCACTTAATCTGGATATAGATTTGCCTTCCTTGTATGCAATGCTTCTGCCAAAACGACCATCTGTGGACTTATAGAATGTTTATCCATTTTCTTGGCATTCCACACAGCATTGCTTCTGACCAAGGAACTCACTTCACAGCCAAAAATGTGCAGCAATGGGCTCACGCTCACGGAGTTCACTGACCTTACCAAGCTCCCCATTGTCCTGAAGCAACTGGCTTGATGAATGGCATTTTGAGTCACAGTTACAGCATCAACTAGGTGATAATACTTTACAGGGCTGGGACGAGGTTCTCCATAAAGTTATATATCCTCTGAACCAGTATCCAATATATGGTACTCTTTCTCCCATAACCAGAATTCACAGTTCCAGGAATCAAGGGGTAGAAATGGGAGTGGCACCACTCACCCTTATCCTTAGTGACCCAGTAGCAAAATGTTGTTTCCTGTTCCTGTGACTTTATGCTTTTCTGGCCTACAGGTCTTAGCACCAGAGAAGAGTGCTGCCACCGGGAGACAACAATGATTCCATTCAACTGGAAGTTAAGACTGCCACCCAGTCACTTTGGGCTCCTCATGCCTATGAGTCAACAGGCAAACAAGGGAATTACTGTGTTGGCTGGGGAAATTGATCCAGATTACCAAGGGGAAACTGGATGAGTACTCCACATTGGGGTTAAGGGAGAGTATGTCTGGAATACAGAAGATCCCTTAGGGCATCTCTTAGTATTACCAAACCCTGTGATTAAAGTCAATGGGAAATTACAACAACCCAATCCAAGCAGTACTACAATTAACCCAGGCCCTTCGGGAATGAAGGTTCACCCCACCAGGTAAAGAACCATGACCAGATGAGGTGCTTGTTGAAGGCAAAGGGAATACAGAATGGATATTGGAAGAAAGTAGCTATAAATACCAGTTATGACCATGTGACCAGTACAGAAATTAGGACTGTAATTGTCATATTTCTCCCTATTTTGTTAAGAATACATTTGTATGTACATATACATATATTAAACAAGTATCTTTGTTTTCATTCCTCTCAATCATTTAACATAAGATATATTGACTTTATATCAGTATTTAAGTATTGTTAATATTACATCATAATATTTAAGTTATGGGATATCAGGAGACAAGTAAACATCTTTCAAGGACTTTACCTCCTCTTCTGGGTAAGGGATTAGTGGGGTTTTGTTTTGTTTTTCGAGACAGAGTCCCACTCTTGCTGCCCAGGCTGGCGTGCAATGGCATGATCTCTGCTCACTGCAACCTCCACCTCCTGGGTTCAAGTGATTCTACTGTCTCAGCCTCCCAAGTAGCTGGGATTACAGGCATGCACCACCACATCTGGCTAATTTTGTATTTTTGGTAGAAACGGGGTTTCTCCATGTTGGTCAGGCTGGTGTCCAACTCCCCACCTCAGGTGATCTGCCCGCCTCACCTTCCCAAGGTGCTGGATTTACAAGCATGAGCCACAGGATAATTGTTATCAGGTTAGGTGGGACTATTACCTTGTTATTGTCTTTATTTGGAGACTAAGTACAGTTTACAGAGATGTGTGTTGGTACCAAGTTGACAAGCGATGGACTTGTGATGGTTAATTTTAGGTGTTAACTTGACTGGATTCAGGAACATCTGGAAAACTGGTAAAGCTTTATTTCTGGGTGTGTCTATGAGGGTGTTTCCAGAGGAGATTGGTGTGTGAGTCGCTGGAGTGAGTGGGAAAGATCCAGCTTTGATGCAGCCAGGCACCATCCAATCAGTTTGGGACCTGGATAGAACGAAAAAAAAAAAAAAAGGCAGAGGAAAGATGATTTTATAGGTATAGCTATACCATATTGGCTCTGTTGCTCTGGACAACTCTGAATAATAAATACTGGCAGATATAGAAACAGATGATGACAGCGTTTTTGAATACAGGTTAAAATAATTTTCTGAAGTCAACTCTAATAAAAAGGACAACCACTTACGAAACATTTCCTGCCATATGGACCTATACGGGGAGAAGGTATTTTCCAGTAATGCCTTTAAGATTATAATGAAAATTTAAAGAAATGAAAAATGACAGCTTTTATAAGCAGTAGCTGGAATTAGCTGTAGTGAGAAAAAGTGAAGTCCTCCATTTTTACACTTTCTAGTCTCAAATGTGTTGTTTCCACAACTTCATCCCTCTCTTATTATTTTAGTAAAATCCTTCTCTGTGTCACCCTCAACACCAAAAAAATATTAATTAAAAGCATTCTCATTAAAAATCTGTCATGTCTTTTTATCTGCATGCATTTCTCCTTAAGTCCTGTATGGTCTTATCTATAACAATAATACTTCATCATCACAGGATTGCTCTCTCTGGTATTAGTTCTGATGAACTGGTTTTAGAGTCTAAGTCTCAAGAGACTTTGTTCACAGAGCAGGTTTTGTTTATGTGGACTTAGGTGGACACTCATGGCCACCATAGTCACTTTTGCTGCCAACACCCAAGACAATAAAATCTTACTATTCTACTAAACCCCTCAGCTCATCTATAACTCCACCCTGGCTGTTCTTTTACATTTGAGGGGCCACAATTGGACTTCCAGGGTATCATGGATTTGGTCCACAGCTAAACATACATTCTCAACCACCTAGTCCTAAATTTTGTGGCAAAATATCTACAGTGATAAACAAACATTGGGAACATAATGTAGTCACGGAGAGTACATACTCTATTTTATGCAGACAACCATGCGACATGTGCAATAAATGATGTTAATTGTGTGTATGTGAACAGAGTTTAGTGTTATCAAAACTGCAGAAAAGCTAATTCGGCACCTTCAGCGATGTGTCTATTTAACATTCTGCTGCATAGTAATTATGCATAAATGGTAAGCAGTTTTCATAAGTTGTTGTGATTACTTTCACCATGCCAAGTTTTATAGTGTTTTTAGTGTGTGTTGTCGGGGGGAGGTTTAATAATGTCTGCAAATAATGTCGATGTCAACAGAGTCCTCTAACATCATATAAATCCAAACAATAAAAGGCACCAGTCCAAAGACTGATCCACAATTTCTGGGACCCCCTGGGCAGTAGTATTCAACTGCTGGCACTGGAATCGGATTGTGTGTTTTCTTCAGTGTGCCTCTATCCTCTGGGTTGATTATCCCCCATGCTACACATACCAATGCTTCCTCATCCTCATTTAAAAGACCATTGTACATCAATTAACTTTTTATTGTTCTCCTTTCAAAAAGGTGGGCCCCATGCTTTAAAGGCCCCTAATGTTACCAAAACTAGAAAAGAAATGTATCTGAGACCACATGGTGATCTTTGTTCCTGGGAACAAGGCGTTCAGAACTGACACAATATCACAATATAACCCGTGATCCTAAACATCTGTTCTCATGACTATCACCATCCAGGCCAGCAAAACACTTCTTTGCATGTCTTGCACTATGTATGCCCTGTGATCTCGAAATGAAAGTTGATTCCACCTGAATGACTTGAAGGTTTCTGGGATGTATCTGCTGACTTTTGAGCTATTGCTTTGACATTGGGGAGATCTGAGAGATGGAAACATCTAAGTAAAATACAAATGAATTAAATTTTCAAATCTTTCCTCTCAGCTTGAATGCACCAGATTCTTATGCTAAGTAGCATTTCCCAATAGTGTCAAAGCTTCTCTTAGCGCTCCAATTCCAGAGGGATTAGTTTGGTTATAGGGTACTCACAAATTAATATGATATTCACAATAGTTGCATATGACCCCTTAGGAATATATATTTAGCAATATTAACAAATTCATATTACTACAAAATTATATATTTGTAGGTTTGGATATAACATTTATGAAACTGATACCAATTTTTCACATTGCTACATGATTCTGGATATTGCTTTAAGAGATGGAAGAATCACAATACATGCAATAGTAATTTGTATAATATTGGTATATAATAGTGTGTGGATTTTTGACCCTAAATCCAAAAATGTTTCAAAGGAGTCAGACACTGACTGTAAAGAACTTTTAATAATATGCTAAATAATTTACTTCACTTTTGTTTTTATTTTATGTGAGTAATAGAACAGCAGCTCTCAAAGTGTGGTCTAAAAGTTCCTGTGAGTGCCAAAACCCTTTCCGGGGGCCCACAACCATAAATTTTGTTTTCATAATAATACGGAGGTGTTGTCTTTTTCAGTGTGTTAACATTTGTATAGATGGTAAAAAGTACTGATGGATATAATTGATAGTGCCTTAGCACACATCAAGCCCATGGCACCAAATTTGCCAGTAATCACTGTATTCTGACTACTGCACACCACAACTTTTTAAAAGCTGAATTCTCATACGAATTTTCTTAATGAAGCAAAAAGTGCTTCTGCTGTGTAACAACGTATTACTGTTATCTTGAAAAGAAGCATTTTTGTAATTAATAATACACTTGAAAGCAAAAATCGAATCTTAAAAATCTTGTGTCACTGTGAACTTGACACCTTCCCAATACTTCAAGATTCTCCTGATGAGAATCTTGGTGATAGTAAGAATGTTATTTTTTTGGGATATTGTATAATAAAATGTGTCAACATTTGGAAAATTGGCATAACTCAGTGAACCCATATTTTCTAAATGATCATTGCATGATGTTACAAAATCATGCATGAATTTAAAAAATTTGAAGTGTAAGACAGACCAATCAACTTTAATATAACAGATTATGAAAGTTCATTGATGAATAGTTTCAGATTTGACATTGTTACAGTAGATAGGCATGAGCAGCACCAAGGAAAGGCAATCTCCCAATAGATAAAAACACCTGAAACTGGTGATCCGCAGCTTCCCAATAAGATCTCAGGAGTTGGGTATATGGGCTCAAGCATGCACATTAATGGGCAAAAGGACAGAGTTCAACTGGTATAAAACCTCCCTCTAGGAGCACTTGAATGGTAAGGGAAAAATGCCACAAGTGAGCATGTGCCCAATTTCAGTAACACACTGGGTCTGCAGCCCCTCACAAGTGCTAGCAAAACACTGCACATGCGGACAGCACACACCAACAGAAGAATCAGGGAAGAAGGGTTGCAACACCCACCCACCCCCAACCAAAGCATGCCAAGGTATAAAAACCCAAGTCAAAGGTCAAACCATGCACTTGAATCTCTCAAATCACCTGCTTGGCCCTCTTCCAATTATACTTTACTTTCATTCCTGCTCTAAAAATTTTTACTAAACTTTTTCTCCTGCTCTAAAACTGTCAGGCCTCTGAGCCCAAGCTAACCCAATATAACCCCTGTGACCTGCATGTTTACATCCAGATGGCCTAGAGCAACTGAAGAACCACAAAAGAAGTGAAACAGTCAGTTCCTGCCTTAACTGCTGACATTCCGCCATTGTGATTTGTTCCTGCCCCACCCTAACTAATCAATCGACCTTATGATATTCCTCCCCTGGACAATGAGTCTCATGATCTCCCCACCCTGCACCTTGTGACCAACCCCCACCCCCCCCACCGCCCCGGCCCATAAGAGATAACTACCTGTAACTGTAATTTTCCACTACCTACCCAAATCCTATAGAACTGCCCCACCTATATCTCCCTTTGCTGACTCTTTTTTGGACTCGGCCTGCCTGCACCCAAGTGAATAAACAGCCTTGTTGCTCACACAAAGCCTGTTTGGTGGTCTCTTCACACAGATGCACGTAACATTTGGTGCTGAAACCCAGAATGGCGGACTCCTTCGGGAGACTGGCCCCCTGTCCTCGCCCTCACTCCAGGAGGGTCCTCAGACCAGCCCAAGGAACATCTCACCAATTTCAAATTGGGTAAGCAGTTTCTTCACTCTCTTCTCCAACCTCTCTCACTACCCTTCAGTCTCCATATCCTTCCAATTCCAGTTCTTTTTCCTCTCTAGTAGAGACAAAGGAGACACATTTTATCCATAAACTCAAAAACTCTGATGTCGGTCACGGATTTGGGAAGACAGTCTTCCCTTGGTGTCTGATCATAGTGGGGATGCCTGCCTTGATCGTTCACCCACACTCCATTGGTGGCAGGTCAATTGCAGGGATGCCTGCTTTGGCTGCTCACCCACATTATAGCACAGGACTCAGTCAGGGACACCTACTGGAAGCCTGGTAGCTGCCCACCTCCATTTCTCCATGTCTGTACCTTCCTCTTTAAACTTACCTTCTCCACTATGGGCAACCTTCTGCCATCCATTCCTCCCTCGTCCCCCTTAGCCTGTGTTCTTAAAAACCTAAAACCCCTTCGACTAACACCTGAACTAAAACCTAAACATCTTTTTTTCTTCTGTAATACCTCTGGGCCCCAATACAAACTCAACAATAGTTCCAAGTGGTCAGAGAATGGCACTTTCGATTTGTCTATCCTGCAAGACCTAGATAATTTTTGTCGAAAATTGGGCAAATGGTATGAGGTGCCTTATGCCCAGGCCTTTTTTACACTTTGCTCCCTCCCTAGTCTCTGCTCCCAATGAAACTTGTCCCAGATTTTCCTTCCTTCTCTCCTGTCCACTCCTTTGGTCTCCACCCCAAGCTCAGAGTCCTCTGAATCCTCCTTTTCCACTGACTCCTCTGACCTCTCTCCTCCTCTCCCGGCCACTCCTTGCCAGACTGAATCGTGTCCCAATTCTTCCACAGCCTCCGCTCCCCCTCACCCTATAACCCTTCTATTACCTCCCCTCCTAACACTCTGTCTGGCTTACAGCTTCGTTCCATGACTACCTCTCTCCCACCTGGCCCAATAATTTCCTCATAGAGAGGTGGCTGGATCTGAAGGCATAGTCAGAGTACATGTGCTTTTTTTGGACCTCTTCCAGATCAGTCAGCATTTAGGCTCTTTTTCATCACATCCCACTAAATATATATAGGAATTTCAACATTTAACTCAGTCCTACAATTTAACCTGGAGTGACTTAAATTGTCATCCTGACTTCTACCCTCTCCCCAGATGAGCGAGAAAGAGTTTACACCCTAGCCCAATCTCACACTGATGACTGCTGGCGTCATGAGCCAGGCCTCCAAGAAGGCACCAGGGCAGTTTCCCAGGAAGGTCCCCATTGGAGATACCAAACAGGCTCCCAAGATATAGCTAGGCGAGATTACATGGTCTCTTGGCTAGTTGAGGGGCTCAAAAAGGCAGCATACAAAGCTGTTAATTATGAAAAACTTAAAGAAACCACCCAAGGTAAGGACGAGGACCCAGCTCAGTTCATGGCCTGCTTGGTGGCTACCCTTCGATGCTTTACAGCCCTGGACCCAGAAGGGCCAGAAGGCCATCTTATTCTTAATATGCATTTTATTACCCAGTCTGCTCCTGACATTAGGAGAAAACTCCAAAAACTAGATTCCGGCCCTCAAACCCCACAACAAGATTTAATTAACCTCACCTTCGAGGTGTTTAACAATAGAGAAGAGGCAGCCAAGCAACAACATATTTCAAAGCTGCAACTGCTTGCCTCCGCTGTAAAACAAATCCCAGCCATGCCTGCGGCACACAAAAACCTCAGAACAACAAAATTGCAGCCTCTAGACACTCCTTCAAAACCTCCTCATGGACCTTGCTTCAAATGCCAGAAGCCTAGCCACTGGGCCTTGGAATGCCCACAGCTCAGGATTCTTCCTAAGCCTTGTCCTGTCTACGCAGGACCCCACTGGAAGTCGGACTGTCCAACTCAGATTACAGCTGCTCCTAGACCTACTGGAACAAAAAGCCAAGGCTCTCTGGCTGACTGCTTCCCAGATCTCCAAAGCCTAGTGGCTAAAGACTGGCACTGCCCAGTCATCTCGGAAGCCCTGGACCATCACGGAAGCCGAGCTTCAGGTAACCCTTACAGTGGAGGGTAAGTTCATCCCCTGTTTAATCAATACAGGGGCTACCCACTCCACATTACCTTCTTTTCAAGGGCCTCTTTCCCTTGTGGGTATTGATGGCCAAGCTTCAAAACCCCTTAAAATTCCCCACTCTGGTGCCAACTTGGACAACATTCTTTTATGCACTCTTTTTTAGTTATCCCCACCTGCCCAGTTCCCTTATTAGGCTGAGACATTTTCACCAAATTATCTGCTTCCCTGACTATTCCTGGGCTACAGTCACATCTCATTGCTGTACTTTTACCCAATTCAAGGCCTCTTTCACATCCTCCCCTTGTATCTCCCCACCTTAATCCACAAGTATGGGATGCCTCTACTCCTACCTTGGGGACCGATCATGCACCCCTTATCATCCCATTAAAACCTAATCACCCTTACCCCACTCAATGCCAATATCTCATTCCACAACAGATTTTAAAAGGGTTAAACCCTGTTATCACCCACCTATTACAACATGGCCTCAAAGCCTACAAATTCTCCTCACAACTCCCCTATCCTACCCATCCAGAAACTGGACAAGCCTTACAGGTTGGTTCAGGATCTTCGCCTTATTAATCAAATTGTCCTTCCTATCCATCCTAAGGTGCCAAACCCATACACCCTTCTATCTTCAATACCCTCTTCCACAACTCACTATTCTGTTATCGACCTCAAAGATGCTTTCTTTACCATCCCCTTGCATCCCTCCTTCAGCCTCTTTTCACCTTTACTTGGACTGACCCTGACACCCACCAATCCCAACAACTCACCTGGACTGTTCTGCCCCAAGGCTTCAGGGACAGCCCACACTACTTTGGCCAGGCCCTTTCTCATGATCTGCTTTGGTTTTGCCCATCTGCCTCCCACCTTATTCAATACATCGATGATCTTCTTCTTTGCAGCCCGTCTTACCAATCTTCCCAGCAGGACCCTATCCTGCTTCCTCAACATCTCTACTCAAAGGGGTACCGAGTATCTCCCTCCAAGGCACAAATTTCTTTCCCTACTGTTACCTACCTCAGTATAATCCTCCATCAACATACATGTGTCCTTCCTGCAGACCGTGTTTAGTTAATCTCCCAGACCCCAATCCCCACCACCAAACAACAACTCCTTTCCTTCTTAGGCATTGTTGGATATTTCCAACTCCGGACACCAGGCTTTGCTATCCCAACCAAACCACTTTATAAGCTCACAAAAGGTATCTTAACTAATCCCATAGACCCTAAGTCTTTTCCCCATTCTTCCTTTTGCTCTCTCAAAAAGGCCCTGGAGATAGCTCCCACACTAGAACTCCCCGACTTGTCCCATCCTTTTTCCTTACACACAACTGAAATACAAGACTGTGCTGCTGGGGTCCTCATATGGGAGCCAGGTCCACAACCTGTTGCCTTTCTATCAAAACAACTTGACCTCACAGTTCTGGGCTGGCCCTTATGTCTGTGTGTGGCAGCAGCCGCCGCTTTAATACTTCTAGAGCCCTTCAAAATCACAGGCTATGCTCCACTTACCCTTTACAGTTCTCACAACCTTCAAGCATTAATATCCTCCCCACACCTTTCATATTTATTGTATGCCCCTCGACTCCTCCAGCTCTATTCACTCTTTGTTGAAACTCCAACAATAACTATTACCCATGGGCCCAATTTCAACCCAGCTTCTCACTTAGCACCGAACACAAGTCCTGAACCACATGACTGTATTTCCCTAATACACATGGCATCTTCCCCCTTTCCTCATATTTCTATTCTTCCAATTCCAAACCCAGACCACACTTGTTTTATCGACAGCAGTTCTTCTAAACCCAATCAATTTTCATCAGCTAAAGCTGGATATGCTGTCATGTCCCACACCTCTATTATCGAAGCTGCTACCCTTCCTCCCTCCACCACTTCCCAACAAGCCGAACTGATTGCTTTAACTTGTATGCTCTCTCGCACTAAAGGAATGCATATTAACATTTATACTGACTCCAAATATACTTTCCACATCCTCCATAACCATGCTTCCATCTGGGCTGAAAGAGGCTTCCTTACCACACAAGGCTCTTCCATTATCAATGCCTCCCTAATAAAGGCCCTCCTTAAGGCTGCTCTCCTGCCGGCCAAGGCTGGAGTCATTCATTGTAAAGGACACCAGAAACCTACAGATCTTATTGCAAAAGGAAATGCCTATGCTGACAGGACAGCAAAAGAAATAGCCAATGCCTCCACACCCGTTAATATTCCGGTCCCCACTCCAGAGGGCCAGTATTTTTCTTTCTCCTCTATCACTCCCACCTACTCTGAAAACCTGAAAACCTGCTCTACCAGCCTTTTCCAACTCAGGGCAAGTGGTTCTTAGATCACGGAAAATTCATTCTTCCTGCCTCACAAGCTCAGTTCATTCTTTCTTCCCTTCATGACCACTTCCATGTGGGATACAAGCCTCTGGCTTGCCTCCTGCAGCCCTTCATCTCCTTCTCTTCATGGAAATCCATCTTTAAGACCATCACTTCTCAATGCTCTGTCTGCCATGCCACCAGCCCCCAAAGCTTTCTCAGGTCTCCTCCTTTTCCTACTCATCATGCTCGTGGATTTACTCCAACACAAGACTGACAGATTGACTCTACTCATATGCCCCATGTCCGTAAATTTAAATATCCCCTGGTTTGGATCGACACCTTCACCAGATGGGTCGAGGCCTTTCCCACTAGCTCTGAAAAGGCTACTGCAGTCATCTCTTCCCTTCTAACAGATATAATTCCCAATTTGGCCTCCCTACTTCTATTCAATCTGACAATGGTCCGGCTTTTATTAGTCAAATCACCCAAGCCATTTCTCAGGCTCTTGGTATTCAGTGGAAGCTTCATACCCCTTATCGTCTTCAATCTTCAGGACAGGTAGAACGGACTAATTGTCTTTTAAAAACACACCTCACCAAGCTCAGCCTCCAACTTAAAAAGGACTGGACAGTACTTCTACCACTTGCCCTTCTCAGAATTAGAGCTTGCCCTCGAGATGCTACAGAGTACAGCCCATTTGAACTTTTATATGGACACACTTTCTTCCTCGGCCTCAATCTTGTTCCAGACACCAGCCCTCTGGGTGACTATCTTCCAGTCCTCCAGGAGGCTAGACAGGAAATTCGCCAGGCTGCTAATCTTCTCTTGCCTACTCCAGATTCCCAGCCATATGAAGACACCCCAGCTGGACAATCAGTTCTTGTTAAGAGTCTGATCCCTTAAACTCTACAGCCTTGATGAATTGGACCCTACCTAGTCATCTACAGCACCCCAACAGCTGTCTGTCTGCAGAACCCTCCCTATTGGGTTCACCATTCCAGAATAAAGCTGTGTCCATCAGACAGCAAGCCTGATCTCTCCTCTTCCTCCTGGAAGTCGCAAGCACTCTCCCCTACTTCCCTTAAACTCACTCGCATTTCTGAAGAACGGTAATAACCCTTATGACCCTAATACAGCCCTTCATTCTATTAGGTCTATTCGTCCTTACCCTACTTTTTGCAACAGGGCTTTATGCAGTCACCCCACTTCTTGGACTGCACCCCAAACACTTATCATCCCTGCTATCTTCTGTCTAGTCATATTCCCATTCACCATTCTCAACTACTTATAAATGCCCTGCCCCTGTTTACACTGCTGGTTTACACTCTTCCTCCAAACCCTCATAGCGGATATTTCCTGGTACTCTCCCCAAACTGCCACTCTTAACTCCCTCTTGGAGTGGGTAGATGATCTTTGCTGGTAGGGCACCCTCCCATACTTCTACCCTGATGAAGTCCTAGTCTTTACTTTTACACTCACTCTTATTCTCGTTCTCATTCTTATGCCACTCTCTACCTCTCCCCAGCTATCTCCACCACACTATCAGTCTCACTCACTCTCTCCTAGCTGTTTCTAATCCCTTATTAGCGAACCATTGCTGGCTTTGCATTTCCCCTTCTTCCTGCGCTCACACAGCTGTCCCCGCCTTACATACCAACTAGGCAACATCTCCTGTCTCCCTACATCTCCAAACCTCCTTTAACAGCCCTCATCTTTACTCTTCTGAAGAACTTCTTTGCTTTCTAGACAGGTCTAGCAAAACCTCCTCAGACTATCAGCAAGCTGATGCTCTTCTCTGCATCTACTTAAAAAACCTTTCTCCTTATGTCAATTCTACTTCCCCCATATTTGGACCCCTCACAACACAAACTGCTATCCCTGTTGCTACTCCTCTGTGCATCTCCCAGCGAAGACCCACCAGAATTCCCTTAGGTAACCTTTCACCTTCTCTATGTTCCTTCACTCTTCATCTCCAAAGCCCAACCACACACGTTACCAAAACCATTGGGGCTTTTCAGCTCTGCATTACAGATAAGCCCTCTATCAATACTGACAAACTTAAAAACATTAGCAGTTACTATTGCTTCAGAAGACATTTGCCCTGCATTTGACTCCATCCTTGGCTACCTTCCCCTTGTTCTTCAGATTCTCCTCCCAGCCCTTCTTTTTGTTTGCTCATACCCAGCCCCACAAATACCAGTGAGAGGTTGCTCGTAGACACCTGACGTTTCCTCATACGCCATGAAAATCAAACCTCCCCCGTACACAGTTACCCCATCAGTCCCCATTACAACCTCTGACGCTGCTGCCTTAGCTGGATCCCTACGAGTCTGGGTACAAGACACCTCTTTTAGTACACCCTCTCACCTTTTTCACTTTGCACTTCCACTTTTGCCTTACACAAGTTCTCCTTTTCTTCTGTGGCTCATCCACCTACATGTGTCTACCTGCTAATTGGACAGGCACATGCACACTAGTTTTCCCCCAAAATTCAGTTTGCAAATGGGACCAAACAGCTTCCTGTTCCCCTCATGACACCAACACAACAAAAAGGGTTATTCCACTAATTCTCTTGCTTGTTGGTTTAGGACTTTCTGCCTCTACTATTGCTCTCAGAACTGGAATAGCAGGCATTTCAACCTCTGTCATGACCTTCTGTAGCCTCTCTAATGACTTCTCTGCTAGCATCACAGACGTATCACAAACTTTATCAGTCCTTCAGGCCCAGGTTGACTCTTTAGCTGCAGTTGTCCTCCAAAACCACTAAGGCCTCGACTTACTCACTGCTGAAAAAGGAGGACTCTGTATATTTTTAAATGAAGAGTGCTGTTTTTGCCTAAATCAATCTGGCCTGGTATATGACAACATAAAAAAACTCAAGGAGAGAGCCCCAAAACTCGCCGGCCAAGCAAATAATTACATTGAACTCCCTTGGACACTTTCTAATTGGATGTCCTGGGTCCTCCCAATTCTTAGTCCTTTAATACCTGTTTTTCTCCTTCTCTTATTCAGATCTTGTGTCTTACGTTTAGTTTCTCAATTCATACAAAACCGCATCCAGGCCATCACCAATCATTCTATATGACAAATGCTCCTTCTAACAGCCCCACAATATCACCCCTTACCACAAAATCTCTCTTCAGTTTAAATCTCTCCCACTTTAGGTTCCCACACCGCCCCTAATCCCACTCAAAGCAGCCCTGAGAAACATCACCCATTCTCTCTCCATACCACCCCGAAATATTTTCACCACCCCAACACTTCACCACTATTTTGTTTTGTTTTTCTTATTAATATAAGAACACAGGAATGTCAGGTTTCTGAGCCTAAAGTAAGCCATCATAACCTCTGTGACATGCATGTATATATCCAGATGGCCTGGAGCAACTGAAGAACTACAAAAGAAGTGAAACAGCCAGTTCCTGCCTTAACTGATGACATTCCACCATTGTGATTTGTTCCCCACCCTAACTAATCAATCGACCTTGTGACTTTCCACCCCTGGACAATGAGTCTCATGATCTCCCCACCCTGCACCTTGTGACCCCCACCCCTGCCCGTAAGAGATAACCACCTTTAACTGTAATTTTCCACTACCTACCCAAATCCTATAGAACTGCCCCACCCCATCTTCCTTTGCTGACTCCTTTTTCCGATTCAGCCCACTTGCACCCAAGTGAATAAATAGCCTCGTTGCTCACACAAAGCCTGTTTGGTGGTCTCTTCACATGGACGCGTGTAACAAAAACTTGCCTAGGTCTCTTTCACTCTGCCTTATGACCCTTGGTCAAATTCTTCTGAAGAGGCAAGAATTGAGGTTGCTGCAGACCCATATGGATTTGCCACTGCTAACAATATTGCAACTGTTTAAGAAACTACCATTTGTCAAGTTTTGAATATTCACAATTCTTGAAAAGGCTATTATTGAATTATTGAATGCAGAAATAAATATGAAAATCCAGCTAAATTTTATTAAGCCAAATATTAAAGGAATATGAAAAAATGTAAAGCAACACTACTCTTCACGTTCATATTTTAACAACATATTTGTATAAAATACTTATTTTAATGTGCAATGAATTTATTATTTTAAAAGCAATTCATAAAATGTTTTAAATTTCTCAATTTTAATTTCCAATACTGCAAATATCAATGGATAAGATCCACATAAAACAAAGCTTTTGGGGCTCCTAAACAATATCTCAGAATCCTTTGAAGAGTATAAAGTGATTCTGAGATTTTTTTTTTTAATGAGAACTACTGCATTAGATTGATATAAAGTAAAAATCTATGTCCAAATTTGTCTAGGAGGTCTTTCAACACATATAAAAAATAAGTAACAAGGCATTATATCAGAGTTCATTTGTCACAGTATTTTATTTCTTGGTGGAACATAAACTAATGTTGCATCTTACAATCTATAGATTCTTAGATTCATTCAAAAATAAAACCTATGTTGAGAAAACCTATGAATAACTGCACCAAAGATGACACATAGTCCTGCATGTGCAGTTAAGTATTCAATTTAGAAAAGGTTACACTTCACAATTCCTTGTATCATTAGCTTTTCCAACACATTTAAAGTGTGATCTACATTATGAAAATTCTGTTCACCCTCACTTTGGCAAGAAAGCACATTTAAGGAGCAATCATACTCATAATGTTAGAGGTAGAATGCTGGCTTTCATTCTGGTCATGATTTTCCCCAGTAATGCATGGCTTCACACTTCCATATCTAATTCAAATTGTTTTGTTCAAAATTATCTGAAGATCTGTGCTTGGCTGCTTTTTTTCAATGGCTTTTTTTTTTCCCATCTTCGTGGGACAACACTTCTGGAAAGAACTACACTCTATTTGATGTTCCACCAAGACACTTAACCAGAGACGTGTTGCACAGTTGACTTCACTGAGGCCCTGAGCCTTTCTTGTCATTTGGACAACCCCCTGAGGGGACACCCTGCTACTTACTTGTGATGCAGTCACAGGAACTTATTCAAATAAGAATTTAAATAAGATGGATTTGCAGCTTCATAGTGATTCGTGTCAACTAAAAATAGGAAGTAGTTTTATAATGAAATGTTTACAATAACACATGTGAAGTTTACAATTTTATGTACATACTTAGTTTTATCATTAATGCAGAAGTTAAATATATCTAGAAATGATTGGTGAATATTACATATGTACACACACATATATTATGTATGTGTGTGTATCTATCTATCTATCTATCTATCTAAATGATTGGTAAGCAAGAAGCAGTTAGCAATTAATTTTTTCACACCTGTGGACAATCTTACTTGCTAAGTTACCCTTAATATTTTCACAATTTAGTAGTGTATAAACAAGATGCATATATTTAAGAGTTGTCAGGGGTACAGTCAGAAAATTAGCTACTCAGGTCACAAATCACTGTGAATGACTCTGAGATTTCTTGTTATTCACAATTCCCATGATTTGACATATACTAATTGAAAATACTCAGTTCATCTCACAGCCAGACATACCTCAGCTCTATTAAAGAATGTAAAGAACTATGTTGATTCTGAAATAGTAGTGAAAACTTTCAGCCCTGGTGCCATTGAAAAAAAATGTTTTACTCAGATTATTCTCAATTCTTTACAAACATAACAGTTACAGTTGCTAACTTTTTTTCTGACACACAGGAGAAATATACTCCTTCCCATTAGCAATAATGACTTATTTTTCAGTAATGTTTAACTAAGTCTCTACCTCCTAGGGAATGCAAATCAGAAGGAAAGGCCCCACGCTGTGCGTTTACCCGAAACCTCCCCTGCCCGTGCTGACAGCACAGAAGGCTGATCTTAGGGATTGGGAGAGCCAGGAAAGCCCTTTTAGCCACCTTTTCTCTCCCACCCCATCTCCAGGCCTACAGTTACAAGACTACAGACCGATTTGCTTCACATTAAAATAAAGATCTCTAATGGGTTCAATGTATGTTATTCAAGTGATAGATATCCTAAAAGGCTTGACTTGATGCTACACAATCTATGCATGTGACAAAATTGCACCATAATTTTATACAAATTTAATAAAACAAAATAAAGATTTCTCTGAGAAAGGTACAAGATTTGAAGTTTTCTGTTATTTATAACCAGCGGAATTGCATTTATCAGCTTCTTTTCCAAGATCGCATGGGGCCTAGGTGTGTATAAGTTGGTACTCTTGCCCCATCTGCCTGGATGTATGTGCATTTCATTCTGGGGTCCTGTTGCCTCCCTGGGTACTTCCAGAAGGCTGAGCCTAGGCCCCTCTACTTTATTCACATAGTTCCCTCACATTTCTCTCTTTCCACCAGGAATTGGGATTAGGGAGGGGTGGGAGATTGTATTTTTATCTGAGGTAAAGTCTGTTCTCCCATTACTTTGACCTAGACAAGTTGTTTTTTTCCATAGTCAACATCACAATCTATTGATAAAGTTTTGGGAACAAAATCAAGAATTTCTTACCTTCTATACACCTCTCCTAAAGCAGTGAGCACAAAACAAAAATCCATGAAAACACACCTGTGATAGCATAATTTTGTTACAGCATGACTACCATGAACTCTAGGTCTCCAACTAGCCCCCATTCTCTAGCAGAGGTAGAGTAATTATGACACATTCTTGGAGGGATTGGCGAATGACATGGAAGGAAGGGGAGGCTGAATGGACAGACGGCAGGCAACCCCAGATCAGAGAGCCGGGAGGCGGAGGGGAGAGTTCTACCAAAAAACTCCATTACAGTCAACGCCATTATAGTCCTGAAAGTACCACTCAGACACAGAGCTCAGAATGGGCCCTTTTGACAATTGAGCTGTTGTGAACCACTACCACCAGGATAGTCAGACCCATGGAACAGTTGACCAGCTACTACACAGACTCACCCCACACATTTTAGGAACCATGAAATAACCCACCCCACAGTTTAAATATTAGATTTTTCTAACCTTACTTCTCTCATTTTTTATGGTAGATATTTACTGTAGATATTACTGTGCATGGCTGAATGGAGGGGATGTAAAAAGGAAAATACAGAAATAAAATAAATATATGTTTTTATCTCAAATGGTATCCTACTGGAAGGAAAAGAATGGAAGGAAATCAGGTAGTACTGGGTCATCTAGGTATGACAGTGACAACCTGGACTGAGGCTTTGGCTATGGGGCACAATGAAGTGGATCTATTCCAAGAGTTATTTTGGAGTTAGCATCAACAGAACCTGAGGCTGGTTAGATGCCATTTGTGAGAGGCAGGATGGGCCAAAGGGAATCCCCAGGTTTCTGGCATGAGCATCTGGGCAGATGGTGATGTCATTGACTGAAACAGGACATGCATGAAAAAGAGAGGGTTTGAGTGAGAAGAATGCTGCGTTTGGCTTTGGACCATTGGTTTGAGATGCCTGTGGGGCCTTTCAGCAGACTGGAGGACACTGCTGCAAATCAGGAGGGGAAGCAGCCAGCTGTGAGAAGAGTGACAAGCTGTGCAGCCCTTTGTTCTCAGCAGCCAGGGAGGTCTCCTAAAGATGGGCTGAGTGATTGGTGATTAAGTCCATTAGAGGTGAGGTAAACATCTCCTGTAGAGTAGCTGTAGGCCATTAACACACTCTGCTTCACTTTTCACTTGCATTGTCCTCAAATAGCACATCTGGAAAATGAAATGCCAATTCCACATCCATTATAGTCTGAAAATCAAAATTAGTGTTTTAATAACATGGAGAGCAAAACAAAATGGCATTCAAGGGTATATAAGTGATTATTCCACGCTAAGTGAAGCCAGAACTCATGGATTGAGTTTGATATTCAAATATCTCACAAGGTGTCTCTTTGTTATTGTTCATTAACCAAGTTGGCTCACTCAATCTGTAATTCTAAACCTCATGCTAGGTTATGCTTACATCATCTTATAGGGGAAATCAGAGAAGTGATGAAGATTATTGTTGATCAATAAACTTTTTGCAGTACATTTTCTATCACATCATCAACAGCAACTGCCCCTATGTAGTCACATTGTCTGAGAAAAATAATCCCCTTTTTCCTGAAATTGAAACCCAATGTAACCTGAACAATATTTGATCAAGTTTTTATAGGGCAGGGGTATCAATATTTCAGTGTTGCATACCAACCTAAGCTAATTTGGTCAATCAACAACTGTCAGATTAGAAGAAAGGTGGTCACCTCTACAAACTCACTACCAGGTGGATGTTATAATAGAAGTTTCAGATCAAATTGTTGCCATGGCTGGGTGCAGTGGCTCACACCTGTAATCCCACTTTGGGAGACACAGGTGGGTGGATCCCTTGAGGTGAGAAGTTTGACACCAGTCTAGCCAAAATGGTGAAACCCCATCTCTACTAAAAATACAAAAAAATTAGCCAGACATGTTGGTGTGTGCCTGTAGTCCCAGCTCTTGGGAGGCTGAGACAGTAGGATCACTTGGGCCTAGGAGGCGGAGGTTGCAGTGAGCCAAGATTACACCACTGCACTCCAGCCTGGGTGACAGAGTGAGATTCTGTCTCAAAAAAAAAAAAAAAATGTTGCCATATATATAAAAATTGATTAGTAATCAGGAACAAAACCTGGCCACTCTAGGAGAAATGTCTACTCTCTGTCCTTAGATTTGAGAAAAAAATGTAAGGCAGTTTTCAAGAATATAGAAAGGCTAACGGTTCTTCCAGCACAGGTGTTAATGAAGGGGCATTCCAGGCAAAAGGAACAACACACATACACACACAAAAAACACATCTAAGGAAATAAACAATGGTAGGATGTTCAGAGAACGATAATGACTTCAGTGTACTGGACCACAGAGTTGGATGTTCCAGAGCAGGAAAGAGAGGTCATATGCAACCAAGAAATATGAAGTTTGAAGCACGGAGCCTGAAAGCCAATTAGTGAACTCTCAGGGGGCCAGGCATGGTGGCTCACACCTGTAATCCTAGCACTTTGGGAGGCCAAGGCAAGCGGATCACCTGAGGCCAGGAGTTTGAGACCAGCCTGGCCAACATGGTGAAACCCTGTCTCTACTAAAAACACAAAAATTAGCTGGGTGTGGTGGCGCATGCCTGTAATCTCAGCTGCTCGGGAGGCTGAGGCATGAGAATTGCTTGAACCTGGGAGGCGGAGGTTGCAGTGAGCTGAGATCACACCACTGTACTCCAGCCTGGGCGACAGAGTGAGAATGTGTCTCAAAAAAAAAAAAAAAAGGAAACTGTTGGGGGAGCAGTGGTGAAGGCTAGAGACAGGGAGAATGCAGGAGCACGATTATGTCTAGACAGTCACAGCATCATTCCCTGCTTGCTTCAGATGGGTTTTCATTTGTTACCTCATCAGAGTGGTCTTCTTTAATCAATTTGTAATTGCCCAAAGGGTTAGCCTTGCCCACTGCTTAGATAGAACTGATTTATCAACACAGAGAAATTGCAACAGAGAAAGAGTAATTCATGCACAGCTGGCTGTGCAGGGGATTAGAGTTTTTATATTACTCAAATCAGTATCCCTGAAAACTCGGAGATCTGAGTTTTTAAGAGTAATTTGGCAGGTAGGAGCTCGGGAAGTGGGGAGTGCTGATTGGTCGGGTTGGAGATGAAATCATAGGGGGTCGAGGTGAGTTTTTATTGCTGTTTTCTGTTCCTGGGTGGGATTGCAGACCTGGTTGAGCCAGATTACAGGTCTAGGCAATGTCAGCTGGTGCATCAGAATGCAGGATCTGCAGAATATCTCAAGCACTGACCTTAGGTTTTACAAAAGTGGTGTTATTCCCAGGAGCGATTTGGGGAGGTTGAGACTCTTGCAGCCAGAGCTTGCATGGCCTCCAAACCATAATTTCTACTCTTGTAGTGAATCTGTTAGTCCTGCAAGGGCACACCGGTCCTCAGGCAAGAAGGGTTTTGGTTTGGTTTGGTTTGGTTTTTTCGGGGAAAGGGCTATTATCACTTTTGTATCAAAGTTAAACTATAAACTATATTCCTTCCCAAGGTTAGTTCAGCCTATGCCCAGGAATGAACAGGACAGCATAGAGGTTAGAACCAAGATGGAGTCGGTTATGTCTGATTTCTTTCACTGTCATAATTTCCTCAGTTATAATTTTTGCAAAGGTGGTTTCAAATTTACCTAAAATGGCAATCCCCCTCCACCACTTTTTGTTGGCACACCTTACTCTGCTTCTTTTCCCTAGCACTTAATACCAGCTATGATCACTGTGTGTATTTTTTTTGTTTTCTTTGTTTACTGCCTACCTTCCCCTACTAGATATAAATTCCAAGAGCATGGACTTTATCGGTTTTGTTAATTGCCATCACTCAGGTGCCTGGTACACAATAGACTCATTTGTTGAATGAATATAGTTAAATAAGTAGGTAGATTAAAATGTCAAAGAGCAGAGTGGCCACAATTCAGAGACCAACTGGGTGTGTGAGGTGGGAAGGGGGAAGCACTGAGGATGGTTCTGAGGTCTCTAGCTCAGTTGGCCATGTAGATGTTGATGCCATCAACCAACAGAAGTGGAACAGGTCTTGTGGGGAAGGAATGAAGCATCGGGTGGGGAGAGTGTGAGCTTGGTTTTGGACATACTGGGTTCAGGTTGCCTGTAAAACCTCCCAGAGTCTCTGTTCAGTAGGCAGCTGGGAATATGGAAATGAAGCTAAGGAGAAAGGAATTGGGCATGTGGAGACCACCTGAATCTGAGTGACAGGAAAAGCCCTGGGATTTTCCAGGAAGAGGCACAAAGTAAGAAGAGAGCTGTGACTGTACCTCGGGAGAGAAAGCACCCTTTAAGGGGCTGGCAGAGGAAAAGGAATCAAGGAGACATAGGGGAAGAGTCAGGGACGTCAGGGGACAGTCAGAGAAGAAGAAACCAGAGAAGAGCTGGTACCAAATGAACCAAGAGAGTATATTTTCACTTGAGAAAATGGCCAGCAATTTCAGATGCAGCAGAAGGCTGTAATGGAAGGACTAGTGAGAAGACTCCAAAGATAATTTCTAGAATATTCCCATGGTGACTCTTACTGTTTAGCATTGGGTACAATTTAGAGAATTGCTATAACTTCTATAACTTGTTTCCTTTTTAAAATTTTTCTGCCAGCCTTAGAGTAAAACGATTCCTAGACATAGAGACAAAAAATTATATTTCTGTAATTGACAGCTGCCGTCCTATCTCTATGAACAGATAAATCCATGGTAAAGGAGATATTAATCCAGCATTTTAATAACACTACAATTACAGCTATTTGGGCTAATCATTAGTGTGCTCTCACTAATGAACTCCTGTCTTGGGTAATTAATGGAAACAATATGAAGTACTCTTTTGAGTATAATTTACAGATGCCAATAGTTTGCTTCAGTCATTAATTGAAGTAAATGAGGCATTTCAAGGGAGTCAACAGTGAGCTCTTGGCTAAAGGTGGTAAAATTTTCTTTGAATTGCAGCCTGTGTCTTTATTCACTCGTCTTTGTTCTCTCAAATCCACTTGCATCTGAAGAAGATAGTTATTCCACCCAAAATTGCTCTCTCCCCATCAGTACCAAACATTTGCCAACTGAGTTCAATGATCCGTTCAACATTTTCACCTGCTGTTTCTGACCTGGTTGATCATCATCCACTTTAATCTTCTCTTGGAAAGCTCTTCTCCTTTGGATTCTCTGATATCAGTGCTATGGTCTGAATGTTTGTGACTGCCTCCCATTCCCCTACACCACCACCAAATTCTTACGTCGAAATCTGAACCCCAAAAGTGATAGTATTAGGAGACAAGGCCTTTGAGAAGTTATTAAGTCATGGGGGCAGAGTCCTCATGAATGGAATTAGGGTCCTGATAAAAAAGACTCCAGGCCAGGTGCAGTGGCTCTCACCTGCAATCCCAGCACTTGGGGAAGTCGAGGCAAGTGAATCACTTGAGGTCAGGAGTTCGAAACCAGCTTGGCCAACATGGCGAAACCCCATCTCTACTAAAAATACAAAAATTAGCCAGACATGGTGGCGCATGCCTGTAATCCCAGCTACTCTGAGGCTGAGACAGGAGAATTGCTTGAACCCGGGAGGTGGGGGTTGCCGTAAGCTGAGATCGAGCCTCTGCACTCCAGCCTAGGCAACAGAGTGAGACTCCATTAAAAAAAAAAAAAGAGAGAGAGAGAGAAAGACTCCAGAGAACTTTCTTGTTCCTTCTGCCAGGTGAGGAAATAGCGAGAAGACTGCCATCACCAACCTCACCAGACACCAAATCTGCTGGTGCCTTAATATTTGACTTCCTAGGCTCTATAACCATGGGAAATAAATTTCTATTGTTTAAAGTTACCCAGGTGGCTGGGTGCAGTGGCTCACGCCTGTAATCCCAACAGTTTGGGAGGCCAAGGCAGGCTGATCCCTTGAGCCCAGGAGTTTGAGATCAGCTTGGGAAACATGACAAAACCCCATCTCTACTAAAAAAAAACAAAAAATTAGCCGGGCTGGTAGCCCATGCCTGTAGTCCCAGCTATTCAGCAGGCTGAGGTGGGAGGATCACAAGGAGGTCAAGGTTACAGTGAGCTATGATCACTCCACTACACTATAGCTTGGGTGACAAAGCAAGACCTTGTCTCTAAAAAAAATTATATAGGGCTGGGCGCAGTGGCTCACGCCTGTAATCCTAGCACTTTGGGAGGCCGAGATGGGTGGGTCACGAGTTCAGGAGTTCAAGACCAACCTGGCCAACATAGTGAAACCCCGTCTCTACTAAAAATACAAAAAAAAAATTAGCTGGGCATAGTGGTGGGTGCCTGTAATCCCAGTTCCTTTGGAGGCTGAGGCAGGATAATCACTTGAACCTGGGAGGCAGAGGTTGCAATGAGCCAAGATCACACCACTGCACTCCAGCCTGGGCAACAGCGCAAGACTCCGTCTCTAAATAAATAAATAAATAAATAAATAAATAAATAAAGCTACCCAGTTTATTGTATTTTGCTGTAGCCCTAACGGACTAAGACAGCAAGGTTCTCTTGATTCCTCTGACTGACTCTCTGTATTTCTTCTTTATCTCTGTATGGCTAGATTTCCCTTCTTTAACTCCCCATTGTAGCTATCTCCTAAAATTCAGTCTCCATTTTTCAGTCTTTCTACTACATTCATCCTTGTCTTATCTACTACTATGCTATCCTAAAGTCTTTTAATTGGTGGCATAGTTATACTTTCTTTGAATGTTGTTGTTGTATAGAACACTAACATGTGTAGCTGAAGACAAAATATTATACACAATGTATTGGTGAGGATGCACCCCATTCAAGTTGGTGATCAATTCAAAGGATGCTTTCATTTTGGAGTGAAAGAGGGTATTCTTACTTAGGGTATATATAAACAGAGCATTCTGAGAGAGGAAAACTGAGGATTATCTAAGGATGAGATTGTGCAGAGTTTAATTATGACTGAAGACATTTCTAAACTAGTTCAATTAAGAGAGCATTAACTTAAAGGGAAAATTATATTAAAATTGAATAGCTAACCTTGGGGCACACTATGCTAGGTGCTAATTTACATATATTAAAAAGGCAGTTGTATTGGAGCCAATTAAAGCTATTTCTAGAGAATTCATCACAGAGGTTAAAAGTGTATTATTTATTTCACACATTTTCTTTAATAAAAATTTAATTCATTTAATATTACCTATGCTTATCTTGCTACATTTTTTAAATTAACATTTTTATCTACAAGCTTTAATATTCTGTTTATATAAATTTTTTAGAATCTAAAGTACAGGTAAAAATTACACATTTATAAGATTACCAAATTTTCAGTGATTCCTATCAGATAGTTGGTTTATTCTGGCACTTGCTGTCAGCAAATTCTCACAGCCAAAGTAAAACATTGATTTGTTTCAAGGATTGGAGGATGGCTGATAATGAAGTATAGCTTTAAAAAAGTGAATTATTTAAAAAATTATTTTACCCGGTTTCAGGAAATTTTACTGTCAAAAAAAGTAAGCCCCCAATGCAATAAGTGATGTTAAAGATGTTGGCCCTTCTAATGGATTCCCTTTCCAGCTTTCTCATTTCTGCCAAAAGTGTCGTTATTTTCCTAGTCCACAGGCTCAACACCTTAGAGACTCCTTTGCCTTTGCCCACTCCTTACTTACTGATTTTCAGCTTGTGTACAGTTATTATTCATTTTCCTTCTCTATTTTCAGAGCCACTATCTGGTCTAGGACATGCATGCTGCACATGGATAATGGCATGGCTTCTGTACTGATCCTCTGGCTCCCTGTCTCTCACTCCTTCAGTTATTTCTCACCAGATGGGGAATTTTTTGTGAATACATGACTACTCAGTTGGAGAGTGCTCAAAGGCTTTCTGTTGACAGTGCTGTGGTTTGAATGCTCCCTCAAAAACTCATGTTAAAATTTAATGGTGACAATAAGAGGTAGGATCTTTAACAAGTGATTAGGTTATGAGGGCTCTGCCTTCATGAATGAATTAACGAATTATTGTGGGATTAGTTATCTCAGGAGTGTATTCCTCATGAAAGGATGTTTATCCCCCATCCTCTGTCTTGCACACTCACTTGCACTTCTGTCATGGAATGACACAGCACGAAGGTACCCTTGGACTTTCCAGCCTCCAGAACCATAAGCCAAATAAACTATCCTTTATGAGTTACCCAGTCTGTAGCATTCTATTACAGCAAAAGAAAATGGACTAAGACAGCTGGTCATACAAAATCAAGCTGAGAACCCGGGCTTTGGTTTCTTCCATTGTAAAATGGCCATGCTGGTCTTAAGGAGTGGTTTTCAAATACTTCAGCAGCACAAAACATAAAACAGATGAAAAACAGAGCCACTCATATTAAAGTACACAAAGGAACCAAATCCTACCCACTCCCACCATTGCCCCTTCCTCATCTAAAGGACTTGCAGTTTCAGAGTTGCCAGAACTTCCATTTTTCAAAAGAAACTAGAATTCTGAATCTTCCTTTTAAAATCTAGAGGTTTCTTTAAACATTGGTAACTGTGATGGTGGATTGTATGTGTCACCTAAACTATGGTGGCAAGTTAGTCAAACACTGATCTAGATGTTGCTGTGAAGGTATTCTGTAGATGTGGGTAACATCTAAAATTGACTGACTTTTAGCAAAGGAGATTATCCTCAATAATGTGGGGAGGCCTCATCCGATCAGTTAAGGGCCTTGAGAGCAGAACACTGAGGTTTCCAGAGAAGAGGGAATAAAGAATTCTGACTCAAGGCTATAACACAAAAATCATATCTGAATTTCTAGCTGGTTGATTTGCCCTACAGATTTCAAACTTGCCAGCTTTCAAAATCACACGAACCAATTCCTTAAAAATCATTTTTTCTCTCCCTCTCTCTAAATACACACACACGTATACGTATGTATATATGTATTCTCTATGTGTATATATGCATGCTTTCTGTACACATAAAAACATATGTACACACATATATACATACATATATAGACATATATTCTACTGGTTTTGTTCCTCTGAAGAACCCTCACTGATAAAGTAGCCAACTCAAATTTTTGTGAAACTAACTCTGTGTAGGCCAAACAAAACACATACATGGTCATAGATCCTGCCCCAAGCCACCAGTTTATAACCTCAGTCCCCCCACAATCCAACCCATCTCCTCAGGCATTAATGTTCACCCACACATTCCTACCACTGTACCCCTGTCTGTACCAGGGAAGCCTTTCCCATGTTACCTTCCCAGTCAAATCCATTGCTTCCTAAATGTACGAGCCAAGAGCCAAATAAACTTCAAGGCTCTTCTCTTTCAGGAAGATTCTATAATAATTTGACGCCATGATGATTTCCACACATTACTTTTAGTTTCTTCTACATTTAGCATTCATAGATTCTACGTGATACTTTATACTATGTTTATTTTTTTTTTATTTATTTTTTGAGACAGGGTCTCATTCTGTTGCCCAGGCTGGAGTATAGTGGTGTAACATTGGCTCACTGCAGCCTCAACCACCTGGGCTCAAGCAATCCTCCCACCTCACCCTCCTAAATAGCTGGGACCACAGTCACATGCCACCATGCCAGGCTAATTTTTGTGTTCATTGTAGAGACAGGATTTTGCCATGTTGCCCAGGCTGGTATCAAACTCCTTAGCTCAAGCAATCCACCTGCCTCAGCCTCCCAAAGTGCTGGGATTACAGGTATGAGTCACCACACCCAGCCTTATGCTACATTTATAATCTTTTTAAATTGCTCTCAAAATATTATTGACTTTGTCTCTCAAATAATAACAAAGATCTAACCTGTAGAGATTGTCTGCCATCATTCAGCAACTTGTAATGAAAACAAATTGCTCTAGAAATTAGAAGACATGAGTTCCAATCTAAACTCTGCTATGAGTTTAAGGCAGAGTGACCTTGAGAAGGTCACTAACCATCTCTTGGCTGGAGTTCCCTCATCTGTAAACCAAGATGGAGCTAGTTAACGGCTAAACATATTTATTGGTTACCCTGTGTCAGACTTTGTTCTACAAGCTTTGCATATATTCATTCAGTTAATCTTAGAATTTTATGAGGAGGTACTATTATATAGAATAAACGAAGATGCAGAAATGTGAAGTTACTTGTCCAAGGCAGGCTTGCAAGCAATGGAACCAGGATTTGGATCCAGGCAGTCTGGTTCCTGAGTCCATGTTCCTAACCATTACATTAAACAGACTCATAATGGATGCTGCATAATTCCAAGCAGCTCTAAAGTTCAGTAATACTACTTTTAAAATCACCTTCAGTATGCTCTTTATTATAAACATAAGGACTCAATAAATGTTTGCTAAAATAAGTCAACTACTTAATTTCAGGTTTGTTACCATGATGACCTGTCAGGTTGCCTAAGCATGGTGGACTAGATTTGACTGAGACCATTTTCACAGGTCACCAGTTATATTAGTCCGCTTTCATGCTGCTGATAAAGACATACCCAAGACCGGGCAATTTATAAAGAAAAAGAGGTTTCATGGACTCATAGTTCCATGTGGCTGGGGAGGCCTTGCAATCATGGTGGCAGGCGAAAGGCAGGCATATCTTACATGGTGAAAGGCAAAAGGCATGTCTCACATGGTGGCAGACAAGACAGGACGAAGTGAAAGGGGTTTCCCCTTACAAAACCATCAGATCTCATGAGACTTATTCACTACCACAAGAACAGTATGAGGGAAACTGCCCCCATGATTCAATTATCTCCTATGAGGTCTCTCCTACAACACATGGGAATTATGGGAGCTACAATTCTAGATGAGATTTGGGTGAGGACACAGCCAAACCATATCACCAGTGATGGGTTCTAATCTGAAGGACATTCAAGCACTGACTTGGCCATGAAATGCCTGTCTACATTTCATCCTATATTCAGACTTTAAGTTACTTATGGGTCAGCTTTTATCAAACATCATTTGTTTCTTGTAAAGTAAGATATGAAGATATTCCCAGAATTTGTTTCTATTGCAAGTCCTTTGAAAATTATTACATGCTACTACTGATCATATAGTTGGTGCCAAAATAGGCAGTTTCAGCTGATGACACAACCCGAGAATATAAGAGGTAGCTTTTGCCAATAGGAGCAGAAGCAGTGACCTTAAAAGATGAGAGTTAACCTGGGTATGGCAGATGCTGTCAATAAACCTCTCATATCCCCCTCTCCCCATGTAGAAGTCTTCAGAAAACAGTACCCACAAATACCAACAGATTCCGACTTAAGGCACCTGTATCTGTCTACCCAATGGCATGTTCAGTCCAAGCTTAGGAGAGACCAGAAGTGCCCAAGAATTAATATGCACAGGAGAAACCCCCAACCAATGAAGAATAAATAATCAACTTCCTTCTCCCTCAACAGGCCAGTTTGGAGGCATGTTCCACCTATTTTCTTAGAGGATACCAGAGGAATTGAGTCCTCATGCCCAGAGTAGTCATCAATATATCCGTTATTGACTTCCCCCTTCTCTGTCTCACCATCTCATTCTTTCACCAGGCTTCCTGGGATTATTTCCCAAATAAATGATTTGCATTCAAATCCTTACCTCAATTTTGGAATCCATCATTTTTAAGGAATTTAAACTGAGACACTGAACTTTCTATTCCATGTTTGTTCATTCCTGTATCTCAGTTTTAGGAGCTGAGATCTTCAAATCAATATGGCATCATACCGCCCATATCAGCCATCTAATAGTGCTTTGAGTTTGCCACTTGGGGAAGCCACCAATTGTGCATGACAATGCTTTGCAAGATTGTATAAATGTACATTGAACACACACACACAAAGCAAAATAATTTAGAGCAACATTTACCAAAATACATTCCGAGGAACAGTAATTTCCACAGAATTTTTAATAAATTTTACTTGAAAAACCACCCTAATGTCAAATAAATTTTGGAAATGATAGGTTACAGAATGAGGGATATTATATATACCATGATACTGTTGTGCAAAGAAAAAATCACATCTATTTTCTATACCTGATCTCATCTTCTTTCAGGGCCTTCATTCCCACCAACAGGAAAAAAATTAAACTTTCCATTTAAGAGTACCTCAGTGTTACCAATTTTGAAATGGTCTCTTTGGAGGTAAATATTTAGCTAAGTCAAAGTTCAAACTCCTGGCCAGGTGTGGCGGCTCACGCCTGTAATCCCAACACTTTGGGAGGCCAAGATGAGTGGATTGCTTAAGGCCAGAAGTTCAAAACCAGCCTGGCCAACATGGGGAAATCTTGGTTTTACTAAAAATACAAAAAAAAAAAAAAAAAAAAAGAGCCAGGCATGGTGGCACACACCTGTAATCCCAGCTGCTTGGGAGGCTAAGGCACCTCAGAGGCAGAGATTGCAGTGAGTCGAGATCACACCACTGCACTCCAGCCCGGGTGACAGAGCGAGACTCTGTCTCAAAACAAAAACAAAAAGTTCAAACTCCCTATCAGAGCTTTTTCTCCCCTCTTGAAGGGTGTCACCACCAGCACCATCTCAAGGTGGCTTCTGGGCACAGAGTTGAGTATAAACATATCCTCATGGCAGATGGAAGACAAGGAGGGCACTCTGCTCCATGTGCTGTCCTCTGGATGGCCCTCTATGCCCTTTGCTAAGGCAGACCCATCTGCCCACCATAATTACCTAGAGAGATTGTTAAGAATACAGATCCCCAAGTCCTTTCTCTGGATATTTTGATTCAGGGAAATTGGAGGGAAACCTAGGAGCCTGAGTTTTTAACAAGTTTCCCAGAGGGTTTTGATGTAGCCAGGACATAAACTGGCATTTGTGAACCATTAGTATACCCCACCCTGTTTCCTACCAAGCTTTGAACTTCATTCTGTACTATGAAATAGACTCATAACCCATTATTTCACATTAAGTTGTATATACATGGTTTAGTATTTTCATCATCTTTATTCATTTTGAGGCATACAGGGCAAAGAATATAAGGTATTCACAGTGAATCTTGGCACTATTAGCAAACATACTGATACTGCAATTTAAATACGGTAATCACAGAATTTTCAAAACAGAACTGAGGAGACAAAAGGAGAAACAGGATCATGTGGTATTAATTCTGGTTATTTCAATACCATTAAGAAGGAGAAGGTTCTAAGAAAAGCCACATAAAATCCCTGTGGGAAAGGAGTAGCAGTTTCATAAAGAAAGACAAAAAGATTTAAACATAATTTACTTTTACTAAAAAACACATCTAAAACCCTGAAAATTTATCTCATTTAAAAGCTGCTGATAAAAGAAATTTGCTAATATTTTTCTATAATTTTGTACCTTAAACATTACATAAATTATTAGTTGTCTCTCTGGTATTTGTATAATAAAGGAGTTCATAATATCATACTTTTGAAGCATTTTTAAATTAAATATTACATTTAATGAATAAATAGAATGTTTTATATCACTTAAAGTTGATTTCAACTAAATTTCCACCCCCAAGAAATCCTTACATTTCAAATCCTATCAAGTGAAATTTAACCTTATAAAAATCTGATCCAAAATATGTCAGCCTATTTTTTCAAGAATAATCTTTTGTATCAATGAGAACATATTAAATTGGACAATGGTTACAAACAACTCCAAGATTTCAACAGCTTCACTCGCCAAAGGTGTATTTCTTGCCCATATACATGTCCCACGTGGGTCAGCTGGGGGTTCTACTGACCCCAGTCTCTCAGGGGCCAGGTAGACACAGTTCCATCACAAGTGCTTCCATGGCAAATTGTGACAAATTTCTGCTCACATTTCACTGGTCAAAGTAAATCAAATCATCACCCCTAATTTCAAAGGGTGGGAAAATATAGTCTTACCTCCTGCCTTCTTACAGGAGGAGAATTGGAGTACGCACGACCAGCCCTATTGACTACCACACTTGCCTTTGCTTTTTTATTTCCCTTGGACCTTGGCACCATGTAATAATCCACACTATCCCCCTGTCTGAGACTCCTATTATCAATCCAACAAATTTATATTATCATACCACCAACAACAAACATTGAATTCTTTTAGAACTATCACATTAAAGCAAAGTTTCCTTTCTTTTTCTTAAAAGCAATATGTCTAGTACATCTAATTTGGATAGAGTCAGGGTACCACATGTAAGTTTTTTTAAAAAGAGTAGTTGGATCCAGGCGCAGTGGCTCACACCTGTAATCCCAGCACTTTGGGAGGCCGAGGAGGGTGGATCACCTGAGGTCAGGAGTTCAAGACCAGCCTGGCCAACATGGGGAAACCTCGTCTCTACTAAAAATACAAAAATTAGCCAGGGGTGGTGGGGGGGCACCTGTAATCCCACCTACTCAGGAGATTGAGGCAGGAGAATCGCTTGAACCTGGGAGAAGGAGGTTGCAGTGAGCTGAGATCACGCCATTGCACTCCAGCCTGGGTGACAAGAGCAAAACTCCATCTCGAAAAAAAAAAGAGAAGTTGGTAGCCTGGCTGCGACAGAGATGACTAGTTATTCAGCAAAGACTGACCCTATGTCTCCACCCTATCCCTGCCCCCACCATACAGTAGAGTCACTGCTGAACTGCAACAGGAGCTGTCTTTCTCTGACCCCCATTCTCACAATAGGCAATGAAATGTTGATGGAAGCAGCATTTCCCACTGTCAGACCCAGCCCTAAACCTCCCACACCATCCTCCACTCTCATCTTCTGGCCTGGTATTGATGCCTGAGGCTTTCTTGAAAGCCACGTGTTGAAGAAGGCAGAGTCCCTGTCATCCCAGTCTCCAAATGACTATATCACACAGATTTTCCACCAGTCTCCCTCCCTGCTGACAGTACATACAAACCTATTACAAAAAATGGTTTCATTTTAAAGTTCACAAAAATAAACTTTTATTAAGATAAACTTTCATAGTGATAGGGTAGAAGAATAAATTGACAAAACACTTCAAAAGTGTGAATTTAGAAAGTTTCTGTGGGCTGGGTGCGGCGGCTCAAGGCTGCAATCCCAGCACTTTGGGAGGCTGAGGCGGGCAGATCACTTGAGGTCAGGAGTTCAAGACCAGCTTGGCCAACATGATGAAACCTCGTCTCTACTAAAAATACAAAAATTAGCCAGGCGTGGGGGCAGACGCCTGTAGTTCCAGCTACTTGGGAGTCTGAGATCTGAAAATCACTGGATCCTGGGAGGAGGAGGTTGCAGTGATCCAAGATCGTACCACTGTACTCCAGTCTGGGTGACAGAACAAGACTCTGTCTCCAAAAAAAAAAGAAAAAAACCATTTCTAGGGTTAGCCTTGACAATGACAAGTTCTAACAATGTAATCCCTTAGCTACCTATTAATCTCTCTTCATGTTATATGTATTCTCTGGGTTACCACACCGTATGATTAGAACAGAATTTCCTGGCGAGTGAAGGAAGAACTGCATCGTTATAGAACAGTTTGGAAAAGGCAGCAGGGTAGGACTGCCAGTAACAAGTTTTGTAAAACCCTTTACTTATCACTTCCACTCAATATAGAGACAAGATATAATCATGACATCAATGATTGTCTAATGCTGGAAGGCTGTAATTCTAAGTGTGTCATGATAGAAGTAATTCATAACACATGCAATTAGATGCAGGATAGTACTTAAATTTTATCATATTCATAAAGTTATATTACGTATAGTATTTTTTGGCAAACATAATGCTATGGATTTGCCAAACCTATTTTCTTTTCCCTCTAGGCACACAGATAGGCTGTATTTCCCAGCCAATCCCATAGTTAGATGGGTCATGGTGACAGAGCTCTGGAAAATGGGCACAAAAATGTGAGCCATTCTCAGACTGAATGGAGAATTCAAGGCCCAAGGGAAAATCAGAACCACCAATTAGAAAGAGGCAGGTCTAGAATGAATGCTTAGAATAGCTTCTCTCCATCCAATCTGCATGGGACTATAGGATGAAAAAGAAATATGCCACTGAGATTTTGTTACAGTGATCAGTACAGTTAGCATAACCTAATGAATATGTTAAGACTATTGCATTTGTCTCAGAGAACTATGTCAAAGATTAAAACTGGCGGGGGTGGGGGTGGAATGTTAAGTATACTTGAATAGAGTCATGATTTTAAAAAGAAAGCAGGGGGTCTTTAGAGATGTACTGCATCCCCTCACCTACTCCCACTTCCACCCTGTTCAATTTGGTTCTTTGTAATTATTTCCCAATGTCTACAAATGAAGGCCATGTTTTTGCCACAGCATTCTCAGGAACACCATGCCTTGACCACAGCCCATCCTCCTTGGGCCTCCTCTCCATTCAAGGCTACTTAAGTGAATGAATTTCACTCTTCTGAACTTTGGCTGCCTCACACTATTCCCTCTCTGGAATGCTCTTTCCCCTCACCCCTGCCTAGCTAAATTGTTCTCCCTGCCACTTCTGCTGCGGCCTTTCTGCTGGAAGGCTCAGTTGGAAAGGGCAGCATCCTGCTGTGAATCCTGCAGCCCTTTCCCTGTACAGCCCTGAGGACACTTCTTACATGCCAAGTTTTGTGATGATGACAGGTGCACATCTTCTCTGCCCTGCTAGGTTTCAAGTTCCGTGCGCACAGAAACTCCATGTGCCATTACATAAGACATTCAATAACAAATGCTAAATGAATGCATGAACACAATGCACTCATGGCATTCATTTATTGCATAAGTCAATGAATAATTGAATGGAATTCCACAACATCAGCTTGAATGGGAGACCCCTTTCCCTCCAAATGAGTCTGAATTACCCATGGATGCCCCCAGCTAATATAAAGATGAAGCCACTATGGCAAGGGCAGAGTTTGTTAGAGGCAAACCCAACAATTCCAAACTGGGCTCCACTTGAAATATCAAAGTTCACATGGAAAGCAGTCTGCAAGAATGTAGCAGGAAAAGAGGGGTGGGGTGGGTGAGGAACACTCTTAATTGTTTAAGAAAGTATGGCCAGGTGCAGTGGCTTATGCCTGTAATCCCAGCACTTTGGGAGGCCAAGGCTGGAGGATTGCTTGAGGCCAGCAGTTTGAGACCAGCCTGGGCAACATAGTGAGACCCATCTCTATGACAAATTTAAGAATCAGCCGTGCGTGGTGGTGCACCACCTCTGGTCCCAGCTACTTGGGAGGCTGAGGTGGGAGAATTGGTTGAGCCAGGGAGATGGAGGCTGCAGTAAGCCCTGTTTGCACCACTGCACTCCAGCCTGGGAGACACAGTGAGACCCTGTCTTCAAAAAAAAAAAAAAAAAAGGTATAGGAAGTAGCTTAAATCTTAGGCATTTTTGAGTACAAAGAACTTTAGGTAAAAGTAATGTTTGACATTCACACACAGAAAAGTGATCATTGAGTGCACAAGCTTTGTATGTGCCACGCTTCATGGACTTCCACAAACTCATCATAAGCTAGGCCGGCACCCCATCAAGAAACTACCAGCAACCCAGAAGCTCCTCCCCTTCAGGCTGTACATACCATTTTAATAGAAAAGGAGGCAAGAGGGGAGGAGGAGAGAATGAAAAAGACTCGAGGAATGGAGACAACACAGGCATCTATTTGAAAAGAAAATGAGAAACGCTACGGCAGGAGAGGGGCACACCCCAGAGAACTCCAGCACTCACTGAGACACACCCTGCAGGGCATTTCCCGATCTGCAGAAAATTCTCTCATGATTCAACAGATACACAAGATGGGTAATTCCAGAAAATGCGGGCTAAGTTTTGGAGGCAAAAAGATTCCTCCTAGGTATAGAGCAAGGCAGGTAGAAATCCCTCCCTGCCCTGCCCCAGGTCCCTGCAGGGGCAAGTGCCACAGCCCTCAAGGTCCTTGTCTAGCCATCACAGAAGAAAGCAGTGCAGACGCCACTGGAATAAAGTTGATTTTTGCTTGGAAAGAAGAAGAAGGAGGTGCAGGGCCGTGGCCTCACAGCGACCCAGCTCACCCTCCTGGGGGTCAGGAAAGCACTTGGCTCCTGGCCAGCCCCACCACCGGCTTCCCAGCCCCAGCCTGCTCTGCTCTTGTGCCCTTTTTCTGAACCTGGAGAGGCGGGGCACCCTCTTGGCTTCCTTCCAGCTGGATGTGACTCCTGCCAGACTCAAAGCTGAGAACCCAGGGCTTTGGAAGGAACAATGTTCCCTAAGAAAGCCTGAGAAGCAGCTCCCATTATAATCTCACTTCCAGCCTCAGGACCAGCGATTTGAGAGCAGACTCCAACCAAGCTGGTCTATTCAGTCTTCCTCTCTCCTAGGACCCTCTGCTATGCTCTTGAGCAGGGAAAATCCTATGAAGGAAGGAAACAGATTTGGTTCGGAAACTATTCCCTTATTGCAACCAGCTTTGTCTCTGTCAGGATCATGGTGTGTGTGTGAGACAGTTAGGCAGGTGATTAGATGGGTGCATAGGTAGGTAGATAAAATTCCTTAGCAGCATGCAGGTAATTCTGAAGGCAGAGACTCAGGGATGGGTCTGGATGTCCATTCTATGTCAGAATTTCTTGCTTACAGGACATGGTACCGATAGTCTTTGGTCTTATATTTCAATCAATAATAGGAATGGAACAACAAAGAAAACTACTAAATTGGACCAAATAAGAGCTACAAAGGAGATGTTTCTAAAGCACTGTGGTTCCTTATAATGTCAAACTAGGTTACCTCCTAAGTTCCACACCCTACAGAGCATTTTCCTCCCAAGTTTCACATTGCAAGGTTTGAACAGGAGGCAGACTGGAGAGTTTTATGTTAGGTGGTTACATGGAAGGGAGGGGCTGTCTGGGTTTTGGTTAGTCTCGGAGGCTTTGGGAATATCACTCAGTATTCCCATTGCTTCCTGGAAATACAAAGGAATCCAATGGCTTCCAAAAAGAGAGACTCTATACAAACTAACCATTCCAACAACATTTATCGAGGCCCTAGCTTTGTATGTGGCAAGCACTGTGTTAAGCTCTGGGCAATACAGCAAGTGAATACAGAGCAGTCACTCAAAGAACCCAGTCTGGTGGAGGAGGCAGCCCAGTCACCAGCTATCCTCACCCGGGAGAAGTGCTATGACGTCTGCCACTTACCACCTGTGGCACCTAGGGCAAGTCATTCAACTTCTCTGTGCCTTGCTTTTAGCACCTGTAAATGGAGATAATATTAGTGCCTCTCTCCTGGAAGGATGTGAGGATTAAATGAATGAATGTACTAAAGTTCTCAGATCAATGTAAGACTCAAAGAAAGTGCCATAAAAGAGTTTGTGAGCCAGGCACAGTGGTTAACGCCTGTAATTGCAACACTTTGGGAGGCCAAGGCAGGCAGATCACTTGAATCCAGGCATTCCAGACCAGCCAGGACAACATGGCAATACCTTGTCTCTACTAAATATACAAAAAATTAGGTGAGTGTGGAGGCTCACACCTGTAGTTCCAGCTGCTCAGGAGGCTGAGATGGGAGGATCACTTGAGCCTGGGAGGTCAAGGCTGCAGTGAGCTGTGACTGCACTACTGCACTCTAGCCTGGGCGACACAGTGAGACCCTTCCCTAAAAAAGGGTTTCTGCTTGTTGGTGGTGATATTGTTATTGCGGTGGTTTCTACTGGGAGAAAGCTTCCCTAACCCTATGCTTTCCTGACCAGAAAGCCCTCTCAGAGGAGGTTACTCACTCTGAATACCAATGAAGCAGGAGCTGGTCAAATGGCTGAGGGGACGAGAGAAGGGGGAGGGAGAGGAGAGAGAACGACGGGAGGGGATAGGACACAGGGAGTGGCACACAGAGGCACAGAGGTGTGGTGGAACACATAAGGTATGAGAGCAGAAATTGGTAGAATTCAATCATGGAAGGGATTTGGAAGAGAAGAATCTGGAAGAGAGAGTTAAGGACAGTTGATAAGGGATACATCATAAAAGGTCTAATGTATTACGTAGGCCTGGTGTGGTGGCTCACACCTGTAATCCCAGCACTTTGAAGGCTGTGGCAGGTAGATCACTTGCGGTCAGAAGTTCAAGACCAGGCTGGCCGATATGGTGAAACCCAGTCTTTACTAAAAATACAAAAATTAGTCGGGCGTGATGGTGCATGCCTATAATCCCAGCTACTCAGGAGGCTGAGGCAGGAGAATCACTTGCAACCGGCAAGTGGAGGTTGCAGTGAGTTGAGATCACACCGCTGCACTCCAGCCTGGGAGACAGAGCTAGACTCTGTATCAAAAATAAAAAATAAAATAAAAATGAAGTATCATGCAAAGGATTTTGGATTTTGAAAAGCCAATTTATAGAAAAATCTTTTCCAGAAATTTGTGCAGTGCTTACTACTATGTACTGGCAAAGTTTAACTAAACAAGGAAACAGAAAAATGTGCTCAATGGTCAGTTTCTGATACTAAGAATGGAGAATGAAGTGGAAGGTCCCATAGGGACCTAGATCTGGCTGTAGGTCCATGGAGTTGTGTTGACTGTGACTGATTTCCCATAGCTTCTTTTCTCAGAACCTGAAGTGGCTCCCCTCCACTCACATGGCATAATAATAGCCTACATTCCTAATGGCATCAAGACTGGTATAGTCTCCTACAATCCTCCCTAATGCCATTTGTCCTTACAGTCAGAACCCTGACATTCGGTTCTGGTGTCCACCACTCTCTAGCTAGCCAGGAACTCAAGGGGCAAATCCTGAGCAGCTTAAACCATTCACATAATTCTATCCCCTTTCCTATTGATTGGCTGAGGTATCGACAGGCCCTTGCCACAGTTCTTGCCAGAGACATAAGGGAACCCAGAAGACCTTTGGGAAAATCTTCCTCTCTATGAAAAAGAAACACACAAGATGGCATGGACTTTTCTTCCTCTCTGTGTTGTGTTGGTGTTTGATACCCGGAATTCTGTACCTTCTAGAGTCATCTAACATAATATCCGACATAGTACAGTGAGACAAATTTTTGTTCCATTGAAAATTGAGTATTTATAGCAACTCCCTATGAAATATGTAGGGTAGTTGTTATCCTTTGGTAGATTAGGAAGCCCAAAGAAATGAAGGGGCATATATGAGGCCTGAAGAATGTGCAGGAATAAACCTAGGTCTCATTAATGTGTGTGTTTCCTTTTTTTATTTTTCTTTTTTCTTTTTTTTGAGATGGAGTCTCGCTTTGTTGCCCAGGCTGGAGTACAGTGGTGTGACCTCGGCTCACTGCAAGCTCCGCCTCCCAGGTTCACACCATTCTCCTGCTTCAGCCTCCTGAGTAGCTGGGAGTAAAGGTGGCCGCCACCACACCCGGCTAATTTTTTTATATTTTTAGTAGAGACGGGGTTTCACCATGTTAGCCAGGATGGTCTCAATCTCCTGATCTCGTGATCCGCCCACCCCGGCCTCCAAAAGTGCTGGGATTACAGGCGTGAGCCACCACACCCAGCCTGTGTTTCTACAATACCAGGATGTTTCTCTTAAATCTTACCAAATACAGACCAAAAAATATCAGGCACAGCTTCATAAAGGTTTGCCTTTGTGCTCAAGACAATAAAGCAAGGTATGAAGGTGAACTAAACTGTTAGATTAGATTAAAATGCCTTTTTGCATCTTTATCACAATGTATAAACCATCTGAAGCTGAGTTAAAAAAAATATGAAAAAATGATCATGTTTTTTCAAGATGCAAGATTCCCTCAAGTCTGAGTGACAGAGATACTCCAACAGTAAATAACCAATAACAGAGTTCCCAGCCAGTATGCCCAAAGCGGTGAGGGCCTTGGGAATGCACCCATTGTCTCATGCTTTGAGGAGCTTCCTCAGCTCACCCCAGTGTGCCATACACATGTCACCACTATTTACATGTGCCAAGACGTGAAATACATGTGGGAAGCACACATTTGTCTTGCCATGTCTCTGCCCGTCTCTCTCACTGCTGTCTTTTGCAAACTCTCCATTTCAGTGAACTGATCTGTTCACTGTCCCACAGATGCCTTCTGGCTTGAGGACTTGCCCCTGTGAATCCTCTTCCTGGAATCCTGGACCTTCCCCTGCATACTTAAAACAAAAATTTTCAAATCCCACCCAAAGTGAGCTCCTCCAGTAAACCGTTGGCTTGCATAATGAAAGTTACATCACACAGTTAAACTTATGCTAACACATTGCATATGTTATTCTTTCCTCTGCATGCTCTGTCTCTCCAAGCAGACCATAAATAATCTCTCTGAAGGCCTTTGCAAAGAGCCTTCCTCATAACAAATAATTAATTTTTAATGTCTACTGATCACCGATACTTCCTACTGTGTTATTTTCTAAACTGTTCTATCTTGTCATTGCTGTGATCACTGATGTGATATTGAAGGTCCGAGCCTTTGATTGTATTTTTCTTTTTCCCCCAGTCAAAATGATTTGTATGTCTACAGAATCACAGAAGGGAAAAATAGTATGTTATTAAAACAGGACATTAATGAGGACTGAAGGTCTTCTAAATATTCTGGGGATATAAAATATTCTTACTCATAAAGGATGCATGGAGGAAGTATCCACAGAGGAAGGAAATCTTTGCCATTACTTCTGCCTGGGAGCATTTCCTACAGATAGTCAAATTTTAGTGGCTATATTAAGATTTGGGGAAGAGCAGGGTACTTTTAATCTCAAGCCACCAATAAACCTGACGTATTTGCAAATTTAGTCATAGAACAGAAAATCCTTTGCCTAATCAAACTTAGCTGAATAGTTCCTTCAGAAGCAGGCAGGGCCAAGAGGCTGACTCTCGTGTTTCTGGAATAATGTAGGGTGCGCGTGTGCATGTGCAGTGCCAGATTGGGACCTGGCCCCCTGGAAGTGACTGAGCCAGGACAGGGAAGGGATGTGTTGAATGGTCCGGGGAACAGAGTTGGCCAAGCTCATGGTCCCTTTGAGGTCAGCCCTCCCACCCTCAAACCTCCTCCCACTCCACCCACCCCCAGGAACCCTCCCACACACTCTGGGTAAAACACAGCTTGTCAGGCTCTCACATCATGGCTTGGTGGCTGCAGTGTTTTGATCTTCCCTCAGGACCAACCAAGAAGGCCAGCCTTGAAGCTTCTAAAGCTGCCAGCCTCCTAAGGGAGTATTCCTACATAGGAATGTACTTTGGGAAGCTGATAAGCCCCCTCTAAATATTTGGTTGGCAGCCTTTGAATTAAATTATTTGCCTGCCGATGTCAACTATTAGAGTGCTATTTAAAAGTTAAAACCCAAGGGACATATGTAAAAGGAGATAAGTCAAATCCTATCTCAGTATCAGAGTAATTCAGAGGAACTCTTAATTATATACTTCCAAGAGACTTGTGAGGCCACCTCCATTCTATCTGCTGCCCTTGAAGCTCAGCTGGAGTCCCTGAACACCCCGGTTGGAGGATGAACTCTTGCGTAGGGAACTCTGAGATGGAGGAGAGGGGGCGTGGGTTCAGGATGCTTGGAGGTTCTGGAAAGAACTGAGGTCACCTGGAAGATACAAAGCTACTCTAAAAATGATTTAGGATGGCTTTTCTATGCATTCTCTACTCCCATAGGCATCAGGAGCCAACTCCCAGGATGGACTCTGTCTGATGCTGTAACAGTGTTCAGCTCCCCAATGTCCCCACGATACCAAGCAACCTCCTTCTCTTTTGTCTACAGTCAATTAATCAATCATTGCTGACAATAAGGCTCCATCCTCAACACAGGATATTTTCTGAATCATTAATTTTTGTTTCAGTAGTTGATCCTTGTTTGGAATATAACGTATTACAATGTGGTGGTAGTAAGTATTAAAATCAAAATACCTTTTTATTCATCTTTCAATTTTAATACTTTTAGCATTTCAACCATTATTTGAAGGGTTACTTACTGCAGTATGTCACATTTATATACACACACCATGCACATGCTGCAGTGCTTTCAGCTTCAGCCAGTGATATTTTAGGCCCCAAATGCTCTGAAAAAATAGACAAAGCTCTCACCAAGCTAAGGAAGTGAGCTCCGAGACCGTGCCTTTAAAAATTTTCAGCTGGATAACTTAGTCCTCAAGATGACTAGGTTTCTCTTTCCCCACTCCTCAGTTAGTGTGTAGGAACAAGGATTCTTTTGAATTCCCAGGAGGGAAATGAGTTTAATTTGACTGGTAAAAGTCTTCTTAATAGGACACTTAATACTGTGGCTCTTAAACCTTTTCTTTTACTTAGAACTAGCTACAAAGATATTTCATACGTTTATGTCTCATAATGGGTAATTTTGGTTTGGATTTATGTCATTTTGTCTCAGTATCACAATTTTTGAAAAATTAGTTCAAAGAGAAAAAAAAAAGAAAGAAAAACCATGGTAAACATTGCTTAGTCTCATACTCTTACCCTCTCTCTCTATGCTAAAACAGGAAATGCATTTCTGACACTTTTAAAATGAGCAATCACACGTATAATCAACTTGGTTAAAACTTCCTTCCTGGTAACTGCAACACTTCCTCTGCATCTGGATATGAAGGGAGCCCCAGAAAAGCGGAAGAATTTAGAGGCACACTGGGTAGGTCTGAATTTGTTTTGTTTTTAAAAATTAAACAAATGATCCTTCAGCATCATCACCTCCGCTGCTTTATCAGGTATTGCTTCCTTCTATTTTTTGCTCTTTGTTGGGTCTGACTCGGAATAGTGGCACTTCCTCCTCGGCTAGATTATTTTTATCTGGAACTGTTGTCGGTTCTCGAGATGATACTACCACTGAATGTCTGTGTTTCATTGTCTAGTCCAACCTGTATTGTGGATATTCACAAGGTTCCGGCAAAAGTTTTGCAGGTGCATCAGATTTTTGTTTTTGTTTTGGGAGGAAAAGGGAGGGCACGGTGGCCAGGCTTCATATTCCTACAAGTGCATACTTCAAGATTACTGTACTTACTGTGTTTCCAACATCTTCTCATAAAAGGGGAAAGTGTCATAGCCTCAGCCATGAAGGAAACCAGTGAGTATTATCCTGTTTTCCTCTGCATCTTATAAGATCGTTCGGTATCACTGAGGCAGAAGTTATTGCTGTGTATTTATATGCTGCCTAAATTTGGACATGTTTTATTTCAAGTTAGTGTCAACATCAATGTATCTTACAGTTCTCTTGTTAGTTATTCTATAATGTAGCAAAAGACCAAAATGAATGTTTTAAGCCACAAGAGACAGTTCTTTGGGACAGTTGGTTTCACTTACTAAGTATAACTTCATATTTTAAGAGAGGGAATATTGGCTTTAAAGTTAAGCCAAGATTTGAACATAAGTTTGGATCAAATGAAATGTGTCTTTCTTATCTTTTTATCAAGCTCTCCTTTTTGGTACACATCAAATGCTCCACTATTTCTTAAAGAAATAATGTAGTTTTGAGTCTAACATTAGTTATTTAAGAGAGTAAATGATATTTTCTGAAACTTTTTTTCTTTCAGTGATTGATTCTTGTTTAGAATATAATGTATTACAATGTAGTGATACTAAATATTAAAAGCAAATACCTATTAATCTTTCAGTGTTAATACATTTCAAATTTCAGTTATTACTTGAAGGATTTCATATTGCAGTATGTTCTATTTATACTTAAGTGCTTTGTGAAGGGTAGGTACTTATTGAATTCTGTGGAAAGAGTAAGTTAATGAGAATAAATTTGTGAACTTGTATCATAAAAATGAAAATATTAGAGCAAAAAAGAAGTTAAATGATTGGGGGTCTAAACAGAAGGTCACTGGAATCCAGAAATCCTGCCTTCCATCCTGTGGCTCTTCCACTATTAAGCAGAGACAGATCAAATTAATTTAAATTAATTAATTAAACAATGTTAAAATTACCTACATGTTCCTATTGGGAGAGTACAGGCTTGGGTGACTCTTCTAAGATACTGACCTAATATAGCAATGACAGCCACAATGCTGACAAATTCAGTGATTCAAAATTTTACGTATCTGCAAATGGTTTTGACTGTAACTTTACTAATTCCGACATGTTTTAGCTTTACGAATGAAATGACTTGCTTTCCTAATTAGAAAGAAAAAAAGATGAAACCAAGTGACAGGAAATTTATTAGGGAGTAGATCGTGGGTCCAGGCAGTTTGAAAACAGACAACGTGAAGCAAGGTTGGGTGAGGTGTCTGGGTTCCAAGAAGTGTGAGACTGAACAAAGAGGAAGTAAGTTAAAGGCCTGTTTTCAAAGTGAGGTTTTTTGGCATCTCATGTTGCACCTTGTAAACTAGGACTTGATCCTTAACTGTACTATTTTAGTCATCTATGTTTCAGTATGTTTAAGAACAATTTCCATTCTCAGCCATTATAATGTGTCATGCACTGTGTTGGCTGAGTGTTTTACCCACCTCTTTAAAATTTTCAAAGTATACAGAAGTAGAACGACCAATAAGCCCCCATATACCCGTCACCTATATTGAACAAGTATTATTTAACTCTCCCTCTGGGACATTCATTACTAACCTGTCTGAGAGATGAGAAACAGGATCAGAGATTAAACAGCCCAAATCACCCAGAAAGTAAGTGGCTGGACCAGGCCTCATGGGCCCGACTCCAAAGCCCATGCTCTGAAGGGCTGTAGTGCTTCCAGTTTAAAATACTTGGTCCCTCTGGGTGCCTGCACACATGTACGCCGCCTACACCTCCTCTTTCCTCATCTCACCAGAAAATATAAAGGGAAAGTGCCTTTCTTGTGACAAATCCCTGTCTCCCTCTGCTCCCAGGTCGCGTAGGGCATGGAGCTGGAGAACTATGAACAGCCCGTGGTGCTGAGAGAGGACAACTGCCGCAGGCGCCGGAGGATGAAGCCGCGCAGTGCTGCGGCCAGCCTGTCCTCCATGGAGCTCATCCCCATCGAGTTCGTGCTGCCCACCAGCCAGCGCAAATGCAAGAGCCCCGAAACGGCGCTGCTGCACGTGGCGGGCCACGGCAACGTGGAGCAGATGAAGGCCCAGGTGTGGCTGCGAGCGCTGGAGACCAGCATGGCGTCGGACTTCTACCACCGACTGGGGCCGGACCACTTCCTCCTGCTCTACCAGAAGAAGGGGCAGTGGTATGAGATCTACGACAAGTACCAGGTGGTGCAGACTCTGGACTGCCTGCGCTACTGGAAGGCCACTCACCGGAGCCCGGGCCAGATCCACCTGGTGCAGCGGCGCCCGCCCTCTGAGGAGTCGCAGGCCTTCCAGCGGCAGCTCACCGCGCTGATTGGCTATGATGTCACCGACGTCAGCAACGTGCACGACGACGAGCTGGAGTTCACGCGCCGCGGCCTGGTGACGCCGCGCATGGCGGAGGTGGCCAGTCGCGACCCGAGGCTCTACGCCATGCACCCCTGGGTGACGTCCAAGCCCCTCCCGGAGTACCTGTGGAAGAAGATTGCCAACAACTGCATCTTCATCGTCATTCACCGCAGCACCACCAGCCAGACCATTAAGGTCTCGCCCGACGACACCCCTGGAACCATCCTGCAGAGCTTCTTCACCAAGATGGCCAAGAAGAAATCTCTGATGGATATTCCTGAAAGCCAAAGCGAACAGGATTTTGTGCTGCGCGTCTGTGGCCGGGATGAGTACCTGGTGGGCGAAACGCCCATCAAAAACTTCCAGTGGGTGAGGCACTGCCTCAAGAACGGAGAAGAAATTCACCTGGTACTGGACACGCCTCCAGACCCGGCCCTAGACGAGGTAAGGAAGGAAGAGTGGCCACTGGTGGATGACTGCACAGGAGTCACTGGCTACCATGAGCAGCTGACCATCCACGGCAAGGACCACGAGAGTGTGTTCACCGTGTCCCTGTGGGACTGCGACCGCAAGTTCAGGGTCAAGATCAGAGGCATTGATATCCCCGTCCTGCCCCGGAACACCGACCTCACAGTTTTTGTAGAGGCAAACATCCAGCATGGGCAGCAAGTCCTTTGCCAAAGGAGAACCAGCCCCAAACCCTTCACAGAGGAGGTGCTCTGGAATGTGTGGCTTGAGTTCAGTATCAAAATCAAAGACTTGCCCAAAGGAGCTCTACTGAACCTCCAGATCTACTGTGGTAAAGCTCCAGCAGTGTCCAGCAAGGCCTCTGCAGAGTCCCCCAGTTCTGAGTCCAAGGGCAAAGTTCAGCTTCTCTATTATGTGAACCTGCTGCTGATAGACCACCGGTTCCTTCTGCGCCGTGGAGAATACGTTCTCCACATGTGGCAGATATCCGGGAAGGGAGAAGACCAAGGAAGCTTCAGTGCTGACAAACTCACGTCTGCAACTAACCCAGACAAGGAGAACTCAATGTCCATCTCCATTCTTCTGGACAATTACTGCCACCCGATAGCCCTGCCTAAGCATCAGCCCACCCCTGACCCGGAAGGGGACCGGGTTCGAGCAGAAATGCCCAACCAGCTTCGCAAGCAATTGGAGGCGATCATAGCTACTGATCCACTTAACCCTCTCACAGCAGAGGACAAAGAATTGCTCTGGCACTTTAGATATGAAAGCCTTAAGCACCCAAAAGCATATCCTAAGCTATTTAGTTCAGTGAAATGGGGACAGCAAGAAATTGTGGCCAAAACATACCAATTGTTGGCCAGAAGGGAAGTCTGGGATCAAAGTGCTTTGGATGTTGGGTTGACAATGCAGCTCCTGGACTGCAACTTCTCAGATGAAAATGTAAGAGCCATTGCAGTTCAGAAACTGGAGAGCTTGGAGGACGATGATGTTCTGCATTACCTTCTACAGTTGGTACAGGTAGGGGATGTTGGTGTTATCAATGGAAGCCTTCTCAAAAGGAGTTTATTTGCATATGCACAGGCACCCCATTCAGTTGTCATCAAATGCCCTTTGTTCAGAGCTTCATCATCGGCCAAAGTAGATCTGATGAAGCCACCTCAAAAAGTAGTAAACTGTTGCATGTACATTTTTACTGTCTTGGAGGGTTTGCCGACAAGCGTTTTGCAGACATTAGTACTTCACGTTTTTAGGAGAATTGGCCCTGTGGGAATACTTTGTTCTCATTTATTATTTTAATAATAGATTCCACTTAATGTGCCAAGGCTCCAAGTGACTGACATGCTTTCAGTGTATTATCTCATTTAACTCTTTCAATAACTATGATGGAGGTCAAATTAACATTTGCACTTTTTACATGAGGAAACTGAGGTACAAAGAGGCTAAGTAATGTGCCCAAGATCACATACTTTGAAAGAGGCAGACCAGAATTCAAACCCAGGAGGTCTGCCTCCAAATCCTGCTCTTTTCACTACCCGAAACCCTTCACAAATCCACCACCATATCCTTTGTCAGTCTGGTGTCAGGATTCTGGGACTAGAGATAAAAGGTCTTACTCTCTGTCTAAGTCTATTACAGTTCACAGAATAATATCTCATATCTGGGTAGAATCTTGAAAGCTCCTCTCTGCAGATAGGTACAGGACTGTATGTATTTCTACTCCGTTTCTCATGATGTTCCTTGGGATCCTGAGAGGACAAGTGATTTTTCTAAGGTTTAGCTAAGAAGTTAAAGAAAGAAAGGGGAACAGTTCCCCTGCTCACTTTAGCAGTTCTCAACTTATATTGTACTGCTTGACAAGGGAAAGGAAGTAAAGGAATTTGAATAGAAGTGCTATTTTAGAGCACAGACCTATTCATTCATTAATTCAACAACATGTACTGAGAAGACTGGCATTAAATGAGTAGACACACAAACAGATGTTTAATACCAAATTGTGACAAATACTTTCGGGAAAACTATACCGTATTATGAGAAAACAGTCCAGGGGTCCAAGGTACACTTAATTTTGATTAAGGGACCCAGGGACAGTTCTGAGTAAGTGATGTTTGACCTGAGATCTTTAGGAGTAGCCAGGCTAAATATTACACACTAAACTGTCTAATCACTATCTGTATTTATAGGAAGTTCTGGAGTTTTCTGATAAGCATTTTGGATAGCCTCAACTTTAACTCTCAATCTTCACCTTCCTGTTAGTCAGATACTTGAAACATTACATTTGGGTTTGTTTTCATCCGTTAAATATATTCAGTAGTTTTTTCACTACATCAGATATTTGTATAACACTAAAGAATTTTAGAATAATTAGTCTTCAGTTTTCTAGCTCTCCATAAGAAAAACAACATGAAACAAACTTGAATGAGCTCTGTTGCAAATCCTAAGGCTAACATGAATTATTTTTCATTGTCATGTTCACAAGTGAACTTTAAAGAGCTGGAAAATGAATAATCTTCTTTTTAGAAATGTGTTAAATGGAAGAGGTCAATACATAATATTAACATTGAATTTGTGGTCTTAAATCTGAAGAAGAGTAGTCATTTGTAAAACTACTTGAGACATTTTCAGCTATGGCTAAATGACTCATTCCTCATCAAAATGGTCTCCTAGTTGAGATCTGCACTGTCTTTACAGAAGTGAAACCTGAAGAAGGTCAGAAAGACTCACATCTGGGTTAGAAACTTAAAACATTGCGAAAATGAGTACTGGTGGCTAAAAGACCACATTCTCAGAATTAAGGCCTTTGATGCAGCTACAGTGGCACCTATTTGACCATAACTTTGAAAAGCATTTTTGTAAAAACTTGTATAATTGAAACATGATGAAGTCACTACTGATCATGTCCAAACTGGAAAACCAGAGGAAGAATTGTAAATCCTTCCAAGGAGCCTCCAGTTCCTAAAATATAAACTAGAATGGGAATTTCTTCCGTTCCTTAGGAAAAAAGGATACACCATTTCTATTCATAAAGTGCATACTCGGAGATATTTAATATTAAGTCTCTCTTCATGTTTACATATGATATCTATCCTCTAACTTTGTATATGCTTTTATAATAATCTGAACAATGTTAGTGTTGCTGCTTTTAAAGTTACGAACTATTTCAAACTTACAGAAAAGCACAGAGAACAATGAAACAAATACCCATGCACTCACAAAATTTAATTGTGTTTTTTACATTTTATCAGTTCTTCCTCTTCAGTAATAGAGCTGTACTAAGTCAATAGTCTCTAACATCAGCCAAGTGATATGAAAATTACTAAACACTAAAAATGAAGATCAAATTATACCTAAGAAAACATAAAATCAGGGACTTTTGGACAGAAAGCTCTGTACACACCACAGTGTGGCAGGGGGTAGTGATTGCTCTATGTGGATTGATCTAGACCCACTGTTTACTTGTAGTTAAGAACCTGTGAGACAGTTCAGTGACTTGCCAGTAAGATGCCAAAAAGAGAGGCTATAGGGCTTTTAGGATCTTTTCATCTAACAAATATTTTTCTCCTTATGTGTATTATACTATATGTCCACTGTCCATTTTCTTTCTCACATCCGCTCTTACCTTCCACTTTATAGATTTGTTACAGTGTCTCCATCTTTCCCCTCTACCCCTCCAACAAAACCAGTAAGACCTAATTAGAGCAAATTCCCTCACCTCTTCACCTTTGAATTTATCAATAGCACATGACCGTGAGTCAAGAGTTTCAGCCTCTAATCCCAGTTATGTCATCGGTTGCTCTATGATCTTAAGTCAAGTGGTTCAGTCTGGTCCTAAGTGTCCTCTAAAAGACAGAATTAAACTTAAGTTACTATTAAGATTTTCATCTTTCTAGCCATGAAGTCCCACTAAAACAGAGCACCAGTTCTCCATTTCCTTTTCCCTGATTCAACAATGTAGAGTATAGTCCTACAAATGCCAATGTGTTCTTCCTTTAGGCTGTGAAATTTGAACCATACCATGATAGCGCCCTTGCCAGATTTCTGCTGAAGCGTGGTTTAAGAGTAAGTACTTCCATTTTGATAATAGCATGACATTTTAAGTTGCCAAGAATTGACTGGTAGACCTAAAGCATTAGTCATAATAATTTCAACTTTCTTGTACCTGCCCTCAGAACAAAAGAATTGGTCACTTTTTGTTTTGGTTCTTGAGAAGTGAGATAGTCCAGTCCAGACACTATCAGCAGAGGTTCGCCGTGATTCTGGAAGCCTATTTGAGGGGCTGTGGCACAGCCATGCTGCACGACTTTACCCAACAAGTCCAAGTAATCGAGATGTTACAAAAAGTCACCCTTGATATTAAATCGCTCTCTGCTGAAAAGTATGATGTCAGTTCCCAAGGTATGGCGGCTATATTTTCTTGGTTCTCTTTCCAAATGCCTTCGTCTCCAAATGCCATTGTTCCTATAATTCTTTTTCTTCCTGGAATCCAAGTTGCATCCTCCTGAAGGCACCAAGAACACATTTTTGAGTCTTCTGTCTGCATGGAGTAAACAAATTTAAAGTTCTCCTTTTACAAGTTCATAATTTTTAACTATATATTTACATATTCTTAACTCTGAAAAATTAACTAGCATTATACAGATGTAAGATGTATTTTTTAAGAACAGTTGCATACACAAAGATTAGATATTTCCAAATCTTTACCTTTTTCTTCACATCTCTGAATATGCACATATAGTTTTCAAGTTTTCAGTCTTATAAAATGATGAATTTTTGAGAGGCTATTTTAATTTTTTGGCATTTCTTCGTCTATATACCTCAGAGTAATATATAGAGATACATTCATTCTTCCCTATCTGTGGCCCAACATCTGTAAATTCAACCAAGCACGGATAGAAAACATTTGGAAAAAAATTGCATCTGCATCGAACACGTACAGACTTTTATTATTGTCATTATTCCCTAAACAGTACAGTATAACAACTATTTACTTAGCATTTACATTTTATCAGATATTATAGGTATCTAGAGATGATTTACAGTATATGGGAGGAAGTGCATAGGTTATATGCAAATACTACACCATTTTATATCAGGGACTTGAGCATTCATGGATTATGATATCTGCAGGAGATCCTGGAACCAATCCTTACAGAGACCAAGAGATGACTCTGTATCTGTGTCTGTTTGTGTGTGTGTGTGTAAAGGTAATAAACACACACACACACACACACACACACACACACACACACACACACCCCACCTTCTCTCTCAAGCTGTTTCCAATATCTTATCCCTACCCTAAGAAAACCTGCTTCTGCCCTAGGAAAATTAATCACTCCTTCTCTGTAATTCTGTAGATTTTGATTGATACTACATTAAATTAAAGTCTTTAACATATCTTCCTGGTCTGGTAAACTGTATGAACCTTGAATCTAGAGAATATCTCGTTTTCATTTTTACATACCTAGACCTAGCACTGTGGCTTATTACATAGAGACTTCATGTACTCAACCAGTATTTTAAACTCCTGAAAATTTAAAATGTCTTTCTCCCTTTGATTCTTACAATGCTTCCTCCTAAAAATGATAATGGTAATAATAATATTTCATTTGTATCTTAAGAAAGGAAAACATTTGTACTGACCCTCATTCTGTCAGTTATCCAGTAATTTTTAATTCACATATTTTGCCTTTAGAATTTTGAGGCTGTCACATCCATCTTCTCTACTTCTCTACAGAACCTAACTTCCTCTTCTGAAAAGAAATTACAGAACCCTAACCAAATTCCATTTATTATTTTCCTCAAATGTCTGTTCCTCAAATCAGATGGTAGTTTAAAGTTTAACATGCTGGAAAGAAAACCACAGTATTAATTCCTTAGCATTACCCTCAGAGCATCCTTCTCTACTTGGATTGTGTTGGTATGTATGTGTTATCCCACATATATTCACATATTTCTGTCCCCTGTTGTAGTATGTGCACATGGTTATGTTGCTCACAGTAAGCCCAATGTATCTTACCACGTCATATGGTTAGTTCCTCAAAGGCAGGGCCCACCCGGTTTTCTTCTGCTCTACACCAGAACAAATATATAGAATGCTATGAATAAGTGTGTTCTCAGGAAATGTAATAGATAATATTGATGATTTCTTGAACTCACATAACTCTTGTGTACTTTTGACAATTACAGTTATTTCACAACTTAAACAAAAGCTTGAAAACCTGCAGAATTCTCAACTCCCCAAAAGCTTTAGAGTTCCATATGATCCTGGACTGAAAGCAGGAGCGCTGGCAGTAGGTATCACTTGGATGTCTCCACGTGGTCTTTATGTCTTGAAGATGTCTAACATGCTTGCTGGGGCCCAGTACTTAAAACCTAATGTTTATGCATAGACAGGGAAGCTGGAGAGTCTCTGGATGGGTTTCTCATAAGCCCTTGTCTAATCACTGGTTATGAAAGCCTCAACACCAGATAATTTCCCTTCCATATTTTTTAAATCAGCTTGAGATACTCTTTGTATACAATAAAAATTGTCCATTTAAAATGTAGAATTCAGGGAACAGGCACAGTTCAAGGTCAGGAGTTCAAGACCATGATGGCCAACATGGTGAAACCCTGTCTCTACTAAAAAAATACAAAACAAAGTAAGCTGGGCATGGTGGCGCATTCTTGTAATCCCAGCTACTCGGGAGGCTGAGGCAGGAGAATTACTTGAACTGGGGCCCAGGAGGCAGAGGTTGCAGTGAGCCGAGATCGCACCACTGCACTCTAGCCTGGGTGACAGAGCAAGACTCCATCTCAAAAAAAAAAAACATAGAATTCAGTGAGTTTTGAGAAATGTATACAATTATATAACCACCACCACAATCAAGATCTAGAACATTTCCATAGACATGTTAGAGAAAAAGTTCTGTCATGTTCCATTGCAGTTAATCCTTTTTCTCCTCCCATTCTCTCTGCAAATGCAGCAGATCTACTTTCTATCATAAAATGCCTTTTCTAGACTTTTATTAAGAGGAATCATATAGTACATAGTTTTATATCTGAATTATTTTACTTTCCATAATGCTTTTAAGATTCATTCATGTTATTGTATGTATCAGTTATTTGTTTCTTTTTATGAGTGAGTAGTAGTCCCTTGTATGGATATACCACAGTTTATTTTCCATTCATTTTTTGAATAAATGTTTAACAGTGGGGTAGTTGGGTCAGATGGTGTGTGTGTGCAATTTTACAAGATACCCATTTTTCCAAAGTGGTTGTACCATTTAAATTCCAGCAATGTATACAATGAGTTCTAGTTGTTCCACATCCTAGCAAGCACTTGTTATTATCAGTCTTTTTAATCTTAGTCATTCAAATGAGTATGAAGTGATATCTCACTATTTTTTTATTTGCATTTCCATAATGAGGTTGAGTGTCTTTCTATGTGCTCATTTTCCATTAGAGTACCTTCTGAAAATTTTCCATTCAAATATTTCACCAGTTTTTTTAGTTGGGTTGCCCTTTTTTTTTTTTTTTTTTTTTTTTTTTTTGAGACAGAGTCTCACTCTGTTGCCCAGGTTGGAGTGCAGTGGCATGATCTCAGCTCACTGCAAGCTCCATCTCCCAGGTTCATGCCATTCTCCTGCCTCAGCCTCCCGAGTAGCTGGGACTACAGGCGCCCAACATCATGCCCAGCTAATTTTTTTTTTTTTTTTTTTTTTTTTTGTATTTTTAGTAAAGATGGGGTTTCACTGTGTTAGCCAGGATAGTCTCAATCTCCTGACCTTGTGATCCACCCACCTCGGCCTCCCAAAGTGCTGGGATTACAGGAGTGAGCCACTGCGCCTGGCTCTTATTTTTATTTATGAGAGTTACTTATATAAACTGGATACAAATTCTGTATCAGATATACATTTTACAGATATTTTCTGTTAGTCTGTGACTTGCCTTTTTATTTTCTTAGAAGTGTCTTTCAAAGAACAGAAGCTTTAAATTTTGATTAAGTCAAATTTGCAACTTTTTCTTAAATGGTTTGTGCTTTCAGTGTCTTATCTAAGAAATCTGTGTAGGCCTAGCACAGTGTCTCACACCTGTAATTCCAGCATTTTGGGAGGCCAAGGCGGGAGGATCCCTTGAGGCAAGGAGTACGAGACCAGACTGGGCAACATGGCAAGACTCCATCTCTATAAAAAATTTAAAAAATAGCCGGGCATGGTGGCATGTGCCATAGTCCCCGCTACTTGGAAGGCTGTGGTGGAAGGATCACTTGAGCTCAGGAGTTTGATACTGCAGTGAGCTGTGTTTGTGCCACTACATTCCAACCTGGGCTACAGAGTGAGACCCTGTTTCAAAAAAAATGAAAAAGAAAACTATCTAATCCAGTGCCTCAGCTTGGGGTAATCCCTTTGTCTGCCAAGGCCACATTTGGCAATGTCTGAAGACATTCTTGATGGTTAGTTATAACTGGGAGAATGCTACTGGCATCTAGTGGGTAGAGGCCAGGGATGCTGCTGAATACCCTGCAACGTACAGGATAGTCCCCCAGAAAAAACACTATCCACCCCAAAATGGCAACAGTGCCAAGGTTAAGAAATTCTGGTTTAACTCAATGTGGCAGATATTTTTTCTTAGAAGGGTTATGGTTTTAATTCTTACATTGAAGTCTGCAATCCAATTTGAGTTAATTTTTGTGTACAGTGTGAGGTGAAGGTCAGAGTTCACTTTTTAACATGAATATCCAGATTTTTCAGCACCATGTGTTGAAAAGACTGTTTTGTTTTGTTTTGTTTTTCCTGGAGAATTACCTTGGCACCTTTGTCAAGTATCGACTGACCATATATGTGTGGGTCTACACCTAGATTCTCTGTTCTTCTTCCACTGATCTAAATGTCTGTCCTTGCATCAATACCACACACTCTTGATTCTGTTTAAATAACAAAGCACTTCATATACGTGTGCTTATACAGGCAACAGTATACTTCCATTAACCCGCACATCCTTTGCATTATTTTATTATGATTTTAACTTCTACATATGTTATAAATGGCACAATACGTTACTATTTTTGCTCTAAACAGTTAAAAAATAGACTTCACAGATTTAATAGATGAAATAATTTTTAACTATTTACCTACATATTTACCATTTTTGTTACTCTTTATTGCCTTATATAGGTCCAGATTTCCTTGAGCTTCTAACATCTTTTTTACTGCAAGTTTGCTGACAATAAATTCTTTCAGCTTTTGTTTATCTGAAACACTTTTTATTCTGCTTTCATTTTTGAAAAATATTTTCCCTGAATATGGAATTCTAGATTAACTGGTTTTTTTCTTGCAGTAGCATTTTTTTCTGGCTTGCATATTTTCTGATGATGAGTCTTATCTTTGATTCTGTCTGCATAATATGTCTTTTTTTTCCCCCAGGCTGTTTTTAAGATTCTCTTTTATTTCTGGTTTTCAGCAATTTGATTATGATGTACCCTGGTATGAGTTTCCTTTGTGTTTAGCCTACTGGAGTTTATGGAGCTCCTTGAATTTGTGAGTTTATAGTCTTATCAAATTTGGAAATTTTTCAACCAGTTTTTTCTGTTGCCTCTTTTTTCTCCTCTCCGAGACTTCAGTTACAGTAATTTAGACTGCTGGACTCTGGGCTCAGTCTGGATTTCTTTCCTCTGTGCTGTAGCCTAGAAACAGCCCCCAGGCAGTAATCTGGGGCAGTTACAGGGCTCACTTCATTTGTCTTCCTTTTCTCGGGGGTCAGGGACCTCCACTGCTTGTTCAATGTCTGGAAAGAGTTTTATATATTTTTCATAGTTTTCTAGTTGTTTATGGCAGGATGGCAACTCCCGTAGCAGTGAAGCCACGTGAAAAGATGAGGAAGTTCTTCCCCTGAATGTTTAATTTTATATACAATTACCAGCAAACTGGCCTTATAGCAGAAGCACACACTATCCACTGTCCATTATTTAGAGATTAGAAGGAATTATGACATATTAATACAGCTTCAAATTGTGTGTGCTTCTCTTTTTTTTTTTTTTTTTTTTTTTTTTTTTTGGAGATGGAGTCTCACTCTGTTGCCCAGGCTAGAGTGTAGTGGCGTGATCTCCACTCACTGCAAGCCCCACCTCCCAGGTTCAGTGCCATTCTCCCACCTCAGCCTCCCGAATAGCTGGGACTACAGGTGCCCACCACCATGCCCGGCTAATTTTGTTTTTGTATTTTTAGTAGAGACGGGATTTCACCGTGTTAGCTAGGATGGTCTTGATCTCCTGACCTCGTGATCCACCCGCCTCGTCCTCCCAGAGTGCTAGGATTACAGGCGTGAGTCACGGCGCCCAGCCTGTGTTTGCTTCTTTAAACGACTACATAACAATTTTGATCTGTGGTGAACTCACCTTTGCCTGAAACACCTACTTTTTTTATGTTTAAGTGAGTGACTGCCAAGCCACATTTCCCCTACCTTGAATTTATTTAGATGTATGAGGTTTAGGGGGAGGGCATGTTGTACCTAAATGCCAGATTTTCCATTTATTTCTGTTAAATTTCATCTTCTTAGATGTAGCCTATTGCATCTGATTCTGCAATAATAGTTTTTTTGACATTGTGGAAGCATTAGAATTCTTTTTACAAAATAAATCTTAGAGGACAAATGTAATAGCCAGGTTGCTGTCCATTAAAGAGGATGTAGGAGTGCCAGAGCTCTGTGTGCATGGGGAGCGTGAGATCTGCCATACCTCTTAGGCACCTCCAAAGACTCTTGCAGTTCTTTGGAGCACAGTTTGAGAGGCACTGGTTTAAGAGTTGTGAATTCACTCTCACATGGAGTTTCCAGATTTGGTGAAAACAACTTCTGTATTTTTACCCAAATATTGAAAATCATTTTCTATAGTGATGTTTTGCAAGAGAATTTGTGTCTCCACCATGTGTGTTCATTATTCATTGTGTGTGGTAAACATGTGACTGCTTCCTTACAGATTGAAAAATGTAAAGTAATGGCCTCCAAGAAAAAACCACTGTGGCTTGAGTTTAAATGTGCCGATCCTACAGCCCTATCAAATGAAACAATTGGAATTATATTTAAACATGGTGATGATCTGCGCCAAGACATGCTTATTTTACAGGTATGCTAATTTTAAGATTGTTTTCAGTTATCTGGAAACACAATTCTGTATTACATCAAAAACATGCCTTCTCCTACTGGCTCTGTTCCCACACTCTTCTTTCATATGATGAATTGTGATCAAATATTACATAATAGAGAGTTTTCACTTGGGGAATATGGCTGCAGACTATTAGATATGCAAGCTAATGAGCATTATAGTTCTGTCCAAGATGCATATCTGGCACTCCCAAGTAGCCAGATATACCTCCCTCACCTAATGTCTTTTTTATACACCCCATTCTAAGCTTGATAACATAGAAAATAGCCATGTTTATCCCCAGCACTCACTTCATTCCTGCCCATAGATATGTCTGCACATCTCTAGGCACTCTTAGATACCTCTCCTCTGATACTCATAAACAAATCAAGCAATGATTTGATGGGAAGGAGAGAGAAGATGAGCAAGTAGGTCACCACAGAAATCCTGCAGGTAAGTGACGAGAGTGAAGTACTATTAGGGCAGAAGGTGAATGGTCAAGGTATCAGTGCTAATTATTTTCATATTTTCTAACATTTCTAGATAAACTTTAGCTTCACAAGTCTGTAATGTTCTCCAGATTCCAGTTGGTCAGTATTGTAGGGGTAATAATTTCTAATACTTAATATGATTTATTTAAAGTAGACAAATCACATTGATTTCAAGGTAGCCTATTTAAAACTGGTCATGTTTCCAGTTCTAAGTTTCTGTTTTTACTTTTTTTTTTTTTTTTTTTTTTTTTTTGAGACGGCGTCTTGCTTTATCGCCCAGGCTGGAGTGCAGTGGCGCCATTTCGGCTCACTGCAAGCTCCGCCTCCCGGGTTCACGCCATTCTCCTGCCTCAGCCTCCGGAGTAGCTGGGACTACAGGCGCCCGCCATTATGCCTGGCTAATTTTTGTATTTTTAATACAGACGGAGTTTCACCATGTTAGCCAGGATGGTCTCAATATCCTGACCTCGTGATCCACCCACCTCGGCCTCCCAAAGTGCAGGGATTACAGGTGTGAGCCACCGTGCCCAGCCTGCTTATTTCTAATATAGAAACAGGAATACCTTTGCTTTGCCTTTGCTTTGCTTTGCTTTCATTTCAAGAATGGTCTATGTATTGCCCAGGAGGTATTTTAGTAAAGAAAAAGAGAAATCCTTCAAACTTTCTGCAAGTTTATTAAATTTCAAATAAATCTGTAGAATATTTCGAATTCTTTGAAGATGGACATTTTAAAAACACAAAAATTACTCTGTTGGTCTTCTCATTTTAAGGGAAAGTTTGCCTTTGTCCTTTAGTTAGTTCATGGTTTTGTTTTTTTAATTTTTTAAGGTAAGGTCTTGCTTTATTGCCCAGGTTGGAGTACAGTGGCATGATCACGGCCCACTATAGCCTCAAACTCCTAGGCTCAAGCAATCCTCCTGCCTTAGCCTCTGAAGTAGCTAGGACTATAGGTGTTCTCCACCATACCTGGCAAATTTTATTTTTTGTAGAGATGGGGTCTTGCCATGTTGCCCATGCTGGCCTCAAACTCCTGGGCTCAATGAATCTTCCCACCTCAGCCTCCCACACAACTTTCACGTTCTTCTCCTTTTCTTTCTCTTCCTCATAAGAAAACCAACAGTGTGGACCTAGAAAATAGCTCTCTGGTCAAAAAAAAAACTTCTCGGCCCTTCACTCAACAAAAACATAGCCTTTCCTTCTCTGGGCCAGGCATCAGCCCCCAATCTCCATTAGACCCTTCATCCTTCTATAGGAATGGTCAAGATTGTGAAAGACAGCATGACAATGGCCAAAATTGCTGGGATTCTAGGCATGAGCCAGATAATCGCCACAATTGCTGGGATTCTAAGTGTGAGCCATCATGCCCAGCCTACTTGGTGTATTTGTTGGGGCGCATAATTTGGCAGCTAAGGGCAAGTTATTTAAGTTCTTTAAGGCTTTGTTCCTTCTCCTGTAGAATGGGAATAATAATCTTATCCACATTATAGGGCAATGCAAGGATCACATAAAGCAGCATTCAGTATATATTCGCTATCATTATCATCATTGTAGTTACTGCTCTTTGGTTGTTGCCTTAGAGTGATAAATATATGTAAAAATGTTAGAGTTTTGTGGTAAAATAGACACAAGTAGAGCAGAACATTTTGAGCAGAGAGGTGATGAACCACAGCTAAAACCTACTCCAAAAGAAATTTATTGGCCGAGCACGGTGGCTCACGCCTGTAGTCCCAGCACTTTGGGAGGCTGAGGTGGGCGGATCACTTGAGGTCAGGAGTTTGAGACCAGCTTGGCCAACATGGTGAAACCCCATCTCTACTACAAATACAAAAAAAAATTAGCCGGGCATCATGGTGTGTCCCTGTAATCCCAGCTACTCAGGAGGCTGAGGCAGGAGAATCACTTGAACCTGGGAGGTGGAGGTTGCAGTGAGCCAAAATCACACCACTGCACTCCAGCCTGGACAACAGAGCAAGATTCCGTCTTCAAAATCAAAACAAAACAAGAAATGTATTTATCCTCTTCCCCAAGGTACATTTCGGAAACCAAAATTAACAAGCTCACAAAGAAGAGAAACTTTAGTGTGCCAGATTGACCAATAAACATACAGTTGTTACTTACATGTTTTACATTTACTTTTATATTTTGTGTTACAAGATATGATTGCTATTTTCAAGGGAGGAGAAAAATATATTAAGTTTATATATATATATAATATAAACATTTTTGTCTTTTGATGCCCAGATTCTACGAATCATGGAGTCCATTTGGGAGACTGAATCTTTGGATCTGTGCCTCCTGCCATATGGTTGCATTTCAACTGGTGACAAAATAGGTATGTAGTTACCTCAGGAGATGAATAGACCACTCAGCTCATTTGAAAGGATTATAATTCCTTCAGTATAGACATTTAATAACTGAAAAATCATAATCTTAATGAAAAGGAAGAAAATATTTCCATGCTGGTGAATGTGACTATCAACTTAATGTGGATATATTGAAAATACATGAATGCATGATTCAAATCCTTGTGACTATACATGGAAATGATTTTAGTAAGAACTTGTTCCCTCCTCTTTCCTTCTCCACCTCTAAACTTTAACTCATTTCATTACATATTAAACTTTTCTCTCACAAATAACATTTAAAAATAGATGGAAAGATCTGTCACTTATTTTAGTATTCCAGAATTCACATTATCAAAGCTATTACACACTCTACTATCAGGTATTTTTATAGACATTCACCATTAGTTTCAATGAAACATATGTTTATTCAAGTTTCTGATCTGAGAACTCTACAAAATCATTTACATTGAACCCTGTAATTTAAAAAAGGAAAAGGCACAGATTGCCATCTGAGGAAGAATATGCTCAGCATATAAATGCTTTTATTTATTACTATTCAAAACCAGCCTTTTCCTCTTGTCATTCTGGGATATTGAAAGCATATCCCACACAACTTCCATGTCCTCCTTCTTTCCTTTCTATTCCTCATAAGAAAACCAATAGCATAGACCTGGAAAATAGCTCTCTGGTCAAAAAAAAAAAAAAAAAAAAAAAAAACAAAAAACCTGCCCTTCACTCAACAAAGACCTAGCTTTTCGTCCTCTGGGCCAGGCACTGGCCCCCAGTCTCCATCAGACTCTGTGCATCCTTCTATAGGAATGATCGAGATTGTGAAAGACGCCACAACAATTGCCAAAATTCAGCAAAGCACCGTGGGCAACACGGGAGCATTTAAAGATGAAGTCCTGAATCACTGGCTCAAAGAAAAATCTCCTACTGAAGAAAAGGTGAGCTCATGCTTTTTCCCAGTCTAACGGCTCCTTACAAGTTGTCATTTATATAGCAATAGTGGCTTCACGTTTTCAAAGAATCTGTCAGTGTCTTGCCTTCTGACATATCAGTGAAATTTTTTACTTGTGAAATAATGAAGTACTCTCCCATGGTGACAGCACATCTGTGTGAAACAGAGGCACTCAGTTCAAGACTCCATGAGCATTTGCTTCTCTTTTGATTATCAGGCATGCTTTGCTTAAAATTTGGTTCTGTGAAATAATCTGTTAGCACTTTTTATGGCTATTTTTGTTGTTCAGCCAAAATATTTAGTTACCATGTATAAATTCTTATGTACCTGGGAAATACAACATACACAACAAAGTAATTTATAATTTTCTGCTGAACTCTAATCTAAATGGTAAATCATGGATGCTGAAAATGTCAGTTCCACCATTCCTTGGAAGTGCATATGCTCCATCCTTCACAAGCTGTGTGGTTAGGCTGTTTGGCTGTCGTTTAAAGTTCTGCTGCACAGGATTAGCACTTCTCATTTGCATGGTTAGCAGTCTTTTGGGGAGGAAATATAATGAGTAGCACTTATTAATCTGTTATACATGTAGATCTGTGAACCCAAGCATACTCTTAGTGGTCACGAGCAAAACCTGTTCACAAATGAAGGAGAAATTACCATGGGTTCTGTATAGTTGTTGGCAAGTGATGCATGGAGAGGAAGTGAACCCTTTGATTAAATTACTGTTGCCCTTTGACTCTTGTTTCTTCCTCATGCCATTGTGCTTCACTGAATCTTCACCTAAATTATAAGCAGGGCAATGAGAAAGATGGCAATTCATAGATATAATGCTAATGAAATCTGGCACAACTAACTTGCTCTCTGAAAATGGTTTCCAGAATAGTCTCTTTTTAGAAGTCATTTGTAGATTCATGTTGCTTTTTATAGTTAGAAGACAACTAATATTCAAATGCATTTTAATTAGTTTCAGGCAGCAGTGGAGAGATTTGTTTATTCCTGTGCAGGCTACTGTGTGGCAACCTTTGTTCTTGGAATAGGCGACAGACACAATGACAATATTATGATCACAGAGACAGGTGAGTTTATTTAGTGCAGAATAAACTTTTATTGTGGTAAAATATATATAACATTTACTATTTTAACTGTAATTTAACTGTTAAGTGTTCAGTTCAGTGGCATTACATATGTTCACCTTGTTGTACAACCATCATCACCATTCATCCCCAGAATTTTTCCATCTTCCCCAGCTGAAACTCTGTACCCATTAAACACTAACTCCCCATGTTCCCCTCCTTTCAAACAGAGTAGTCTTTAAATGGAGTTTAAGACTGAATCACATATTTAGAAGTCATTGTGTAGAGACATTGGTGCTTCGGTTACTCTAGAGCGGTGGCCCCCAACCTCTTTGGCACCAGGGACCGGTTTCTTGGAAGACAACTTTTCCACAGACAGGGGTGGGGGAACAAGGATGGTTTCGGGATCATTGCGCACTTTTTTTTTCAACTTGCTTGCCACTGTAAAGCCTGCCACCAGATGCAGCTCAATTGTCACTTGCCACTCACTGAGAGGGTTTTGATATGAGTCTGCAAGGAATTGATTTATTATGGTCTCTGTGCAGTGAAACCTCTCTGCTAATGTTAATCTGTATTTACAGTCACTCCCCAGTGCTACCATCACCACCTCAGCTCCACCTGAGATCATCAGGCATTAGATTCTCATAAGGGGCACGCAATCTAGATCTCTCTCATGCACAGCTCACAATAGGGTTTGCATTCCTGTGAGAATCTAATGCCACCACTCATCTGACAGGAGGTGGAGCTCAGGCACTAATTCAAGTGTTGGGGAGCAGCTGTAAATACAGATGAAGTTGCTCACTTGCCCATCGCTCACCTCCTGCTGTGTGGCCCAGTTCCTAACAGGCATGGACCGGTCCATGGCCCAGGGGCTGGGGACCCCTGCTCTAAAGAGACCACCTCACTTGAGGACTGAGGTGTGAGTGAAAGAGGTAGAGGCAGGAAATGAGTCTTAAGAAGGCAAAGTTAGAGCGACAGCTGGGAAACTAGGAGAGGGTCATATCCCAGAAGCTGGCGAAGGTGGGAGTGATCACCAGTGACAGATGTTGCAGAGAAGCAACAGAAAGAACTCATAGATATCCTTAAATCTCCCTAACCCACTCCACTTTAGTGGTTCACTGTCCACTCTGACAACAGTCAGTAGTGGCCACCAAAGCATGAGATTTTTCTCTATGAATTTGAGCCATTTTAAGAGTAGAGTCTGGAAAAAGCATCAGATGGGGATAGATTGCTTACTTCCTATGAGAATTAAAAGAGATAATGTATTTATGGCAATAGAAATGATAAAGGACTAAACAAATAAGATGATGATGATTGTGGTGGTGATAGTAGTAGAGGTAGAAATTGACCCAAAGGAGACTCAAAATGATTTGCTTCTATCATGCTGCCCAAGTTTCCGAGATCGGACACGCTTAGATACATTCAGGATGGTATGGCCATAGATGGCTACTCAAAAGGAAAAGGTGAATATTCCTGCCCCCAAGCAGAGTGAAACATCAGTCTATCCTGAGTTACATAAAGAGCATAAGAGAGTCTTAGGGATAATGATGACATACTGGCCAGAGAGTTTGATTTATGTTTCTGAGAATAATTTTGAGATGAGAATTTTATAGTGGCATCTGGCTGTCATCTAAAGAACACCAGAAGGATATCAAAAACATACTTGGTTCAAAGAATGTTTTGTAGCTACGACTTTCACACACCTGCTAAGACGAAAAATATCACAAGCTGACAAACATTGTAAAAAATACTTTCATCACAAGATAGCTCATTTTTAGGCAACTCAAAGAAATATTTTAAGGAACAAAGTGCTGTGCCACTGTAATGATGTCAGATACTTTCTTCTCTTAAGGAAACCTATTTCATATTGACTTCGGGCACATTCTTGGGAATTACAAAAGTTTCCTGGGCATTAATAAAGAGAGAGTGCCATTTGTGCTAACCCCTGACTTCCTGTTCGTCATGGGAACTTCTGGAAAGAAGACAAGCCTACACTTCCAGAAATTTCAGGTAAGTCACCTCCTTCTTCATTGCCTGCTGAGAATAGCACCCAAGCAGATGGTACCTGCAGCACGCCGCAGCCCTCACCTCTCACTCAGCTTGGAGGCCAGTCCAGCCTTCACCCCTACCCTTTTCTGGCATGGCCAACCCTACCTCTTCCCTGTCACTTCCATTCATTCCTTCCCCAAGTGCAAAATGACACTTCTCAGTAATCCTCCCACCTAAAACCAAACAGAAGTAGAAATATTTCATAAGCAGTGAGATGGAAAAATGTGGAACATCAAGATGACGCTGGCACTAAAGAGGACTTTCTGGAAGGGTGTCTGCTGAGCATGTTAGCCACTAGATATTTGTCTATTAAAGACCTTAGCTAGAAGACTCAAATTTTACACGTATTTTCCAGAACTCACAAAACGTTGTGAGCTTCTCTTGGTTTTTGCTACAGGTGAATTCTTGATGCGCCACCTGCGCTTATCTCATTTTTTTAAGGCAGAGTACCCAGTATTTCATTTGAAATCTGTTGGTTTGACTACAGGTTCTGCTAAGACTTCTAGCTTTTCCTGCTCACCTGTAAACAAGCTCCTGCATAAGTCTGTCCATCTCCCTGGGAGTATGTAGATCAGGGGAGTCCAATCTTTTGGCTTCCCTGGGCCACATTGGAAGAATTGTCTTGGGCCACACATAAAATACACTAGATAGCTGATGAACTAAAAAAAATTACAGAAAAAGCCTCACAATGTTTTAAGAAAGTTTACAGATTTGTGTTGGGCCACATTAAAAGCCATCCTGGGCTGCATTTGGGTTGGACAAGCTTGGTGTACATTCTACCTGCTTTCCGTTCCTTCCCGGTCTGTATCCAGTTTTGACTATCAAATACTTCAAATACCCAAGAGAATTAAACACTGGCAAAATTAATACCGTTAATGAACATAATTCATAAGAGTTGTAACTACTACTGTAATATACTTACGTTATAGCAATACAAACACAAAACAAAGACAAAGAATAATTACTTTGTATGTACATTTGCCTTGGGTGCCCTTTAAATAGCCACCTCCCTTAGTGCATCTGAAACATGATGTGCTTTGCATTTCACATCTCAGACTTGCTCTCTTTTCCCTGAGTCTCTTCTTGAGTCCAGGGTTACCCTTGGGAGATGACACGACCCTTAAAGTTCAGTAGAACAGGAACTAGGATATATTGTTTTGAAACCTGTCTGTTCTTGTTTGTTCTCCTGACTGATTTTCAATATGGTGATTACAAGACTTACCCTCCCACAGTTCCAGTGGTGTTGTCAGAGAAACTGAGATCTCTGTGGCCAGATGGTCTTGTGATTTTTAGTGTGTGTTTTTCTGCATAAACTCAATTGAGTTTCAGACTATTTCCAGGGACTTGACACATTTCAGTCCTGTTTTTCTTTAAAGTTAAAAATCACATGTTTTGACAACTTCCTGGAACAGAGAAATGGTTCCAAAAAAAAACCCTGGAAGAATTTCACCATTTAAAGTGGGGAAAACACTCATTTCTTCTCTCCTCTCAGCGGGGTTCATCCAACTAGCTTCGGACAAACAGACCAGCAATAAACTGCAACTTAAAGAATCAGACATGCACAAGGAATCTGGCCTCATTGACAGGCTCTCCTTTTTTTTTTTTTTTTTTTTTAGACGGAGTCCTGCCTGTCACCCAGGCTGTAGTGCAGTGGTGCAATCTCAGTTCACTGCAGCCTCTACCTCCCAGGTTCAAGTAATTCTCCTGCCTCAGCCTCCCGAGTAGCTGGGACTACAGGTGTGCACCACCATGCCCGGCTAATTTTTGTATTTTTACTAGAGACGGGGTTTCATCATATTGGCCAGGATGGATCTCAATCTCTTAACCTTGTGATCCGCCCGCCTTGGCCTCTCAAAGTGCTGGGATTATAGGCGTGAGCCACCGTGCCCAGCCGGCTCTCCTTCTTTTTGTATATATGTTCTCTTCCTTTTAGCCAGTAATTTTTTTTTTTTTGTTTTTTGAGACAGAGTCTCCCTGTGTCGCCCAGACTGGAGTGCAGTATCACTGCAAGCTCCGCCTCCCGGGTTCACGCCATTCTCCTGCCTCAGCCTCCCAAGTAGCTGGGAGTTTCCACCACCTCGCCCGGCACCGTGTTAGCCAGGATGGTCTCGATCTCCTGACCTTTTTCCTACCGCGCCTGGCCTTAGCCAGTAATTTTTCCTAGAACGACTGCACATTTGTCCTGTTGCTAACAACATTCCCATAGACCCCCTGGTGCCCATGTCACCCTGTCATATCTTCTCTTTCTTTGGTTGTTACTGTTTTTAAGTTTCAAAATATTCTTTCACAAAAAGATTTGCAGTATGGGGAGGCCAAGGAGAGCTGGCTTCCCCCATCAGCATCTTCTACCCAAAGCAACAAACCTTTGCAGTGAGCCTTTGTGCAGTCTGTCCTCTCAGTCTGGAGTATTTCTCCATCCTTAGTGACCAAAGCTTGTTTCTCAAGTCACATACCTTTTTTACTAAAGCAACGTTTAGGCAGTGTGCCCCACTAAAAACACACTTTTGTACATTTGTTGTACTTGTGTGGTATCCGCGTTTTGGAGTACTGTTAAACATACATGTTAAGCATACACGTTAAACGCCTGTGAATCTGTACACGTTGAGCCTTAAGCACACATACGGCTTAACATGGTGGTTAAAAGGATGGGCTTTATAGTGGAGAAACTTGAGTTTGAATGCTGGACCTGCTACTTAATAAGCACATCTATGATGATTATTCATCCTTTCATAACATCAGCCTTTCATCTGTAAAGTGGGAATAATAAGACCTACTTGCTGTGGTTTTTTTGGGATTACTTAAATGAAATATTCAGAATGCTTAGCCCAGTACCTAGATCACAGGAGAGAATCAGTAAACGCCAGCCACCATTGTTGTAGTCATCACGGTGTGTCTTCAAACTTTGAAAACTTTTGAGAAACCATTTTTGAAATGAGATCTCAGGTAATATATAAAACAAAGTAGCATGCTCTGCTTGAAGAGTAAATGGAGTTCTAACTCAACCTGCTCTGCTTCCCCCTTCCCCACCCCCTCTCTGCTCACTCTTTCCCTATGTTCCCTCATACTTCACAACAGGAAAAAACCTGAATACCACAGCTTTAAATTACATATATGCAGAATTTCCAAAGTTTACAGCATGACAACGATGGGCAGCAGATTTTTTCATCATTTGACTCTGACCTCGTGGTAATTTTTTTTTCTTCTACATACTGCTAAGCCTTCTGAAAAGATTTTCTGTTTCTTGGTTTTATCTTTTATTTTAGAATTGAAGTTCTTCAAGATCAGGGACCACATCTCTAAACTCTCCAAATAGTGTCTTAGAATCTTGTATAATAAAGGCTGCCATTTTTAGGGAAGCTGGGAAATGTTGTATACATTTGCATTTTGAAATAAAGGCGTCCTCATTTCCAGTGGATTGCTTATTTTGAATTGATAAGGTTAACTAATACATGCTGCATATTTGAATAACGTGTTAGGAACAATGGAGAAAAATTGACCCACTTTTTTGTTAAGGGTGAAGTGAGCCTGGTCCACAAAGAAAAAGAAAAACATACCTAACTGGTGGCCTGAGCATGGAAGTAACAGGAGCTGAAAGAAGCTCTACTGCATCCCACCTCTCTGCTTCCCAAGGGAGCTACTTTAGCCTAGGACCATAGCCACAGTTACTTCTAGAATAGGGGAGAGTTCAGGAACAAGCTATAATTAGATAGAGAAACACAAAACCAAGGCCCAGCATTTGATCCCAGGAGTATCTGTTGGCCTTTGGAGCAGCATCCTACACACAGGTGCTAAACAAAACATTTCAATGATGACGATTTCGATAAATTCTCCATAGAAAAATCTCCCTTATGGGAGGAATAAAAAAGAAAACAATGCTTCTACTCATTGGTAATTTATTCTAGACCACATTATTTTAAATTTCACTGAACAGTTATAGAATATATATAATACGCAAATATATTTATATCATTGGCAAATGAAATTTGGCTTGTAAGTTTTTTAAATGTCAGAATGTGTTGTTTTGTTTTGTTGTTGTTGTTGTTGTTGTTGTTGTTGTTTTGAGACGGAGTCTCGCTTTGTTGCCCAGGCTGGAATGCAGTGGCACAATCTCGGCTCACTGCAAGCTCCGCCTCCTGGGTTCATGCCATTCTTCTGCCTCAGCCTCCTGAGTAGCTGGGACTACAGGCGCCCGCCACCTCGCCCGGCTAATGTTTTGTATTTTTAGTAGAGACAGGGTCCCACCGTGTTAGCCAGGATGGTCTCAATCTCCTGACCTCATGATCCGCCCGCCTCGGCCTCCCAAAGTGCTGGGATTACAGGCATGAGCCACCGCGCCCGGCCCCGAATGTGTTGTTTTTTAACATTTTAAAACTAGTAAATGTTGTTTATTAAAATCAAGAGCCAGCAAAATATTGAAAATACCAAAAGATATAAAAATCCATTATCCTGCTTTCCAAAGATAATACTGTCAACATGTTAAAGTTTCTCCTTCATTCAATTAACTGTTTGGTCTTTTTAGAAAATTATAAATTAATCAGAATTTGCTTAAAAACTAAACTTAAGAAATAGCTATGTTCATCTCTCCAAACTGAGTAAGGCTGATTAACATCCATGAGATGGTAGTTTGTCATTTTGAATAAAATCTAAATATCCAGGCTCGGCCTACTAGGCCCTGTGTGAGGAAGCCCCTGCCCCTTCAGCCTTACGCCACACTGTTCCCCTCATCTGCTCCCTTATCACTGTGGCCTTCCTGCACATCTTCCCCCATCCCGGCTACCCACTGCCTTCTTCCCCGAATGCTCTATGCTACCCTGTGGTCTCAGCATAAATGTCATTCTGCAGAGCAGTGTTTTAAATCAGGTTCCCTCCTGTTACCCTTTGCCACAGTCCCCTGCCAGGTCCTTCGTTGCATATATCACAAAATACAGTTATTTGTACTGATTTGCTTTTGGTCTTTCCCTCTCCCAACTGTGAGCTCTGTGCAGCAGGGCCACATGTGTCCTGTGTCCCTCATAAGGGGCTGAGCCACAGTAAGCAGTCGGTAGGTATTTGCTGAGTGGAGTAGTGGAGGGACAGCACCTCGTAGGGGAGGAGCTAGATAAAACTGGATGACCTCTGGGGTGTCTTCCTTCCATATCATACATTGTATTCCGTGAGTTTCACAGTAACTCAGGCCCAGATTGACAGACCACCGTCACGTGGAAGGTAATAAGCCTTCAGGAGGCAGGTTAAACATGCATACTTTAGATGAGGAAATAAATCAGACTGTGAAATCTAATGTTTCATTAAATAATACAAATATGTGAGTGTAATATGGTACATATTCACATTTTTGTAGAGATTTCTTTATTGACATGAATCTTACATATTCCTTTCCACTCAGAGCTGTACCTTTTGCCAAGAGAACAGAGCATGGAGTATATACACATAGTGTACATTCAATACAGGACAGTGGTTAAAGGGCAGGAACAACTTGTTCTTTTATAAACAAGCATTTTGGAATGTTGTGCACACAGTAGCCACCAAGCAAATCTGAAGTCATCAGGGGAGCCAAATAACACATCCACAGACAAATCTATGCAAAGCAGGTCATTTGAGGAGTGTCTTTAAAAGGCACTTGCCCCTAGATGTCACTCTTAAGAAGCATTTTATAGGAAAGAAGTCTGGAGCCCATTCATTGTGTTATTTTAATCTAGGATGACTGTGGAAATTTTCTTGCCAGTTTCATCAGACCTGCCCTGTTTCCAGTTCCACAGTCTCATCCCCATGCCAGGGTATACCCAAGCCTCCAACCTGGAGGCTTAGCCACATGCCCAGTCTCTATGCAGGGTCCTGACTCAGGAGGTGTTTAAGAACCTTTATTCAACCACAGTCCCTCTCTTTTGTGGTCGAGCTCTACTCTTGGGTCCCACATTGTTTTAACTGCTTCTGTTTCAGTTTCTCCACCAGAGGTACCTCTGTTTGTTACCCAGCTGCTAGAACTAGGGCCCTAATCCCTTCTGTCATTTTTCTTGCTGGAGACTAGACTATTCTCCCAAGCCCAGCCACAGGGACCACAGAGACCTTGTGATCTGACATTCTTCCAAGGACTGCAGCCACCTCAGCATCATTTCCGATCACTATTCTCTACCTCCCCTTCCTTTGTGTGGTAGCCCTCATCCTTGTCTACACCTATAACCTGCTAGGCTGGATTTTCTCAGCCTCCTGCTCTAACCTGTTGTAGTTACCAGGCCTTATTCACCATATCCAAAGTAAGACACTAATTCAACGCACACTGACTAAATACATACTACATTTTAGGCACCGTGAGAGGCATAAAGAAGGGTCAGGTACCGCCTTTGGCAAGGCAAGATATTTTCCCAGTTTGGTCCCTTTCAAATACGATCGTTCCCTAATGCATCCTGATTTTAAAGTAGTGAATTATGTCCAATACTGAACGTGGCTTCTGTACATTAAGCATTCACCCATCATATATATTCAGATTATCTGTAGTGTGTCAGACACTGCACTGGGCACAGGTGAGACAACAAGCATGGCCCCAGAACATGGCAAGAGAGCTACTTACACAACTTCATGCCAAGGAATACTTTGTGCTAACAGTGTCCACAGTGGTTTGCAGAGGGAGCAATTAATCCTGCCCTAGAGGATAGAAAAGGGCTATTCAGAGAAGCGTGTGTTTTTCTCAGGCCTTAAGGAATGAATTCAGTTTCATTTTTCCAGGCAGATACAGGGAAGGGAGGGAACATCCAGACAGAAAGAACAGCACAAGCAAGTGCATGAAGTTAGAAAAGTACACACAATCAGTATTTAGGAACAAGAAGTATATTTACCTGGTGTGGGTAGAAAGTGGATATTTCTGGAAGTGTGTAGTAGAATTTGAGTCAAAAAAGGAAATTTGGGTCCAACTTGAAGCAGTACATAGGCTGGATTAAAGGGGTGGAGGGTAGAGCAAAGCAAAGAAGCCATTTGGAGCTCATTTGATTAATCACAAATAACCATAATTAAGGTCTATTATGGGTCAAGTGGGAGATGACCAGTTTATCTGTCACCCATAATGTACTGAGCTGATAAAGGATTCCGTCTTGGGATCTGCACCCCAACCCACTGACTAGGCCAGGCTCAGCCTCCTGTCTCATTATGAAGACTTTCAGTACTCACTATCTCTCCATGTTATGCATTGGAACATATTCTCAAAGAAGGGTCTGATATCAGCCATTTGTAGGAGTTTGAATATGTTGGTGTGGTATCTCCCCCATAATGCAGACTTATGGGAGTTGTCAAATTTAGGACTTTATTAAGCTTGTCAAATTTAAATTACTATTCTGGAAAAGATGCAAGTCCAAAACTGGAAAGATAATAACCTTTTGACTGACATCATTCTCTCAAATTTAGTTTCTTTTAGAACATTTTGTCTAACATAGAATATGGTCAAGGACATTGTTTAGCATATTACAAAACATAATCTCTCTATAAAGATCTTCTGGTGAAATATCTGTTGGTCTTAGTTTCTAGAAACGCTGTGCTTCTCCTAAATAGAGATGTTTTCTTTTAAATTTTCTGAACATTGACTAGAGTAACAGATTAGTGTCCTTTTAGCTAGAGATATATTTGAAGACTTCCTGTAGCAAGTACTGTCATGCATTGCTTAACAATGGGGATACATACAGAGAAATGCATCATTAGGCAATTTCATCATTGTGCAAACATCATAGAGTTAACTTACACAAATCTACTACACACCTAGGCTATATAATATAGCCCATTGCTCCCAGGCTTCAAACCTTTACAGCATGTTACTTACTGAATACTGTAGGCAGTTGTGACACAATGTTATGCACTTGTGTATCTAAACACATCTGAACAGAAAAGTTACAGTAAAAATATGGAATTATAATCTTATGAAACAACTATGATATATGTAGTCCATGGTTGACCAAAACATTGTTACGCAGTACATGACTGTATATAGGACTTGTGATGTACAGTTTTAAATTAGCCTCCTTCCCCAACCCATTGTGGATTGTTTCCTTTCCTTTTTTCACCCACTTCTAACTAATGTTATTTTGACTTTTGTATCTCCAAATAGTCCACCTTAAATCCTTTTCGGAACAAGGCTGAAAGATAAATCACACACGCGCACACACACACACACATACACACCCACCCCTATGTGCACGCTGTTCAGAATATTGACTAAAGTAGAATAGCTTATTGTAGCATTTAGGTTTCTAATGTGCTTCTAGCTAAATATTCGAGAAGATGGCAGTACAGCCCTTCCCCTGGTAGACAAAGCTAGTCTGAGAATCATTTTTCAAGTAATTATAGATAAGAATCCTAATTCAAACTCATCAAATGCATGGCCAAGTACCAGACACACTCCTCTTTCGGATTTACCAGAAAGTGTGCTCTCGTGCACTATTAGGTCTAATAACCAGTGACCTTCTCTGTTTTGCGAAAATAATTCCTAGAGGCTGGCTAGCCAATGCCTTGATTTTTATTTAAAAAATAAAATAAAATCCTCTGCCTTTGACTGAAATGATTTTTATCCATTGTCTCCTTCCTCTAGCATACAGAGGCAACATTACCATTTAGGAAAAGTCAGTGGAGGTTCCACTTCATTTCTAGATGAAAATGGAGGATTTTGATCTTAAGAAAAGTATTTCATGTGACCTCAGACAGTCTGTAGCAGCCACAGCTCATCAGTGGTTAAATTAGTAGGCTGTATATAAAAGTAGTTTGTTTGGGGCAGTTAGCAAATCAAGTAAAAGTTTGGGCCCTGAAATGATAATGAATTCCTTTGTTCCCAAGACTTCTGAGGGCGGTAGCTTTGTAACAACAATTCTTTCTGTTAGTCCTAGATGCTATAATTAAGGCATTTGAATCAACAATGAAATTGAGAGCAGATGTACTACGTAGGCTCAATCTATTTATTAGCTACTAATGGAGAATGTTCTAGCTAATGGCATTAATAATAATGTAATGTTCCCCACATTTGTGCTCATTAACAAGTGCATTAAACCAAGTCACCGAAGTCAGATTTTTCCCTTACTCTTCTCTCAATAATACAAATCCTTCAACAGTCAGTTGAAAAGGAGAGAATGAGGATGTTTGAGGTCAAGGAGAGGCAGCCCTGGCAGAAGGGAAAATTACAGCCAGTAACTTCTGTGTTCTGTGTTTTCCCCTGAGCTCCCCAGGCCACATCCTCATAGTCCCTGAAACCACAGGCCTCTAGGCCAAGGTAGTATCAGAACACTCCCACAGACCCTGTGGCTGAGTCCAAAGGGCAGAAATGAAACTTCTGGGGCTGATTGGGCAGGGCAGGTGCTCAGCTGTGCCCCCCAAGGTGAGAGAACCACCTGCAGGAAGCCAGTGTTGCTGTATGCTTCCATCCTGCCCACCTCAGTGGGCTAGCGCCATGACAGCCTCCCTTTGACACTGGTTGGAGTGAGGCTTAGCCCCGACTCCAACCTACCTCACCCACTAGGCCTTTACTAAGAGACCTTGTGGGCAGGTGGTCTAGAGGAACAGTGAGCCCCTTAGCATTGAACAGAGTGTGTATTCAATAATGCAGCTCCACGTTTTATTGATTAGTAATCATAGCCAACTACTTATGTAGCACTTAAATCTCACCACAACAATATGAAATGGGTATCATTCTTATTATTCTTAATCTATATTTAAAAGAGGGTAAGTGACTTCTCCAGTGATATAGTTAACCAGTAATAAAGCCAAAATTAGAATTCATTCAGCCTGATGTGAATCTGTGTTGTTAACCACCACAATACACTGCCTTTCGGCAAAGGGTGATTAAAGCTGCACCAAGTCTCTAAGTGTGTACAGCCAGTCAGAATCTGGACACTGTGTTTGACAAGCATGGGACATGCAGTTAAACTGGGGAAGAAATTTCTTTCTCATAGAAGAGATCCTTGTGTGAAAATTAGAACTATCTGAATAAATTAGAATCAACAGAAATTCTTTATATGAGTGAGAGCCTTCGAGAAAAGCAGGGCAGTTCTTTCCTTTAACGCCTCTCCTTGGGTGCAGCAGGGATAGGTGAATTCCTGCGTCACTGCTTAACAAGTATTTACTGAGCACCAGTGGATTGGTTTTATAATAACTTGGCCTTAGGTTAATTTCCCTCCTCGAAAATTTTCTATTAAAAAGAGTTTGACCACACAGTGGGCTCACACAGCAGGGGATTTGTGTGGATCCCCTAGTGTATAGAAGGATAGAAAATAATTAAAAATCAGAATGTACTCTAATTCAAAACCAAAAGGCGTCCCCATCTATGTCCTTGTGAAAATTGTGCAAGTTGGCAAATAAATGAGGCTGTTGCCTGGGGTGAAGTCTGCACTTAGCCTGTGTAATTACGAAGAAATGAGAGAGACCTCAGTGGGTCCTACAGATGAGCAAAAGAAAATAATTTCCGGACATAAGTGGAGTCATTAAGAATGCAAGAGCACTAATGCACTGGGGCCACTTCCAGGGGACAAGTGATGGCTGGGCAGCAGCCGCAACAGCCCACACAAGTGTCCCACTTCTTGGTGAACAGGGAGGAAATGCAGAGGGGATGGTAGGCAAGGGAGAGGACGACGTTTATTGAGCCCTCACTATGTGCTGGCCTCCATCCTGGGCACTTTATGTATATTGTCTCCCTTGGAAAATGCCAGAATAGTCCATGGGTTTTGTATTGCATAGGATGATGTGTACTCTGCCCAGCCTTGACATACAGAATGACATAAGCCTGACCTCAATTATCATTGCAGTCACTCTGCCACATACAAATGTCACAGACAATATCAGCTAAAGGCAAAAGAAAACTATTAGTATTTTGTCCTATAAATTTATATTCTTTTTTCTATATATTTTGTGTTAATTTACTAAAATGGGATGCGTTGTTTTATACCTACTTCTTAAACACTTTTACATGTTTATTAAATATCCTTCCACAGTATCTTTCTAGTAGTTCCAGGACATGCAATTTTAAGTACTTTTCGTGAATCTTTTTTTATCAGTCCCCTATTGTAGGACATTATTAAACCATGTTCTAATGAAAATCCTTGTAGATAAATCACTGCAAAATTATTCAGTATTTTTAAAGGTAGATACCTAGCATGGAAGTTGCTGGGTAAAAGGATATAGATATTTTTTAAGCCAAGTTTATTGAGGCATGTTTTACATAGAGTAAAAATCACCCTTTCTTTTCTTTTTGGCTTGGGGTGCATGTGAAGGTTTGTTACGTAGGTAAACACATGTCACAGGGGTTTTGTTGTACACATCATTTCGTCACCCAGGCGTTAAGCCCAGTACCCAATAGTTACCTTTTTTGCTCCTCTCCCTCCTCTCATTCTCTCCCCTCAAGTAGATCCCAGTGTCTGTTGTTTCCTTCCTTAGGTTCATAAGTTCTTATCATTTAGCTCCCACTTACAAAGGAGAACATGCAGTATTTGGTTTTCTGTCTCTGCGTTAGTTTGCTAAAGATAATAGCCCCCAGCTCCATCCATGTTCCGCAAAACACATGATCTCATTCTTTTTTATGACTGCATAGTATTCTGTGGTGTATATGTACCACATTTTCTTTAATCAGTCTATCATTGGTGGGCATTTAGGTTGATTCTGTGTCTTTGCTATTGTGAATAGTACTGCAGTGAATATTTCTGTACATGTGTTTTTATGGCATAATGATTTCTATTCCTCTGGGTATATACCCAGTAATGAGATTGCTGGATCAAAATGGCAGTCATGCTTTTAGCTCTTTGAGGAATCGCCACATTGCTTTCCACAATGGTTGAACTAATTTACGCTCCCACCAACAGTGTATAAGTGTTCCTTTTTCTCCACAACCTTGCCAGCATCTGTTATTTTTTTACTTTTTAATATAGCCATTCTAAGTGGTGGGAGATGGTATCTCATTGTGCTTTTGATTTGCATTTCTCTAATGATCAGTGATGTTAAGCTTTTTTTGTATGCTTATTGGCTGCACGTATGCCTTCTTTTGAGAAGTATCTGTTTGAGTCATTTGCCTACTTCTTAATGGGATTGTTTTTCTCTTGTAAATTTAAGTTCTTTATAGATGCTGGATATTAGACATTTGTCAGATGCATAGTTTGCAAATATTTTCTCCCATTCTGTAGGTTGTCTGTTCGTTGTCTTGATAATTTCTTTTGCTGTGCAGAAGCTCTTAAGTTTAATTAGATCCCACTTGTCAATTTTTCCTTTTGTTGCAGTTGCTTTTGGTGTCTTTGTCATGAAATGTTTGCCCATTCCTACATCCAGGATGGCATTGCCTAGGTCGTCTTCCAGGGTTTTTATAGTTTTGGGTTTTACATGTAAGTCTTTAATCCATCTTGAGTTGATGTTTGTATGTGGTATAAGGAAGGGGTCCAACTTCAGTCTTCTGCATATGGCTAGCCAGTTTATCCCAGCACTATTTATTAAATAGAGAGTCTTTTCCTTGTTGCTTTTGTCAGCTTTGTCAAAGATTAGATGGTCATAGATGTGTGGCCTTATTTCTGGGCTCTCTGTTCTGCTCCTTCGGTCTCTGTGCCTGTTTTTGTACCATTACCATGCTGTTTTTGTTACTGTAGCCTTGTAATAATATAGTTTAAAGTCAGGTAACATGATGCCTCCAGATTTGTTCTTTTTGCTTAGGATTGCCTTGGCTATTTGGCCTCTTTTTTGGTTCTACATGAATTTTAAAATAGTTTTTTCTAGTTCTGTGAAGAATGTCATTTGTAGTTTGATAGGAATAGCATCAAATTCCTTTGGGCAGTATAGCCATTTTAATGATAGTGACTATTTCTATCCATAAGCATGCTATGTTTTTTCCATTTGTTTGTGTCTTCTCTGATTTCTTTGAGCAGTGTTTTATAATTCTCATTGTAGAGATCTTTTACCTCCCTGGTTGGCTGTATTCCTAAGTATTTTATTCTTTTTGTGGCAATTGTGAATGGGATTGCCTTTCTGATTTGGCTCTTGATTTGGCTATTGTTAGTGTATAGGAATGCTAGTGATTTTTTGTACACTGATTTTGGATCCTACAACTTTGCTGAAGTTGTTTATCAGCTGGAGGAGCTTTTAGGCAGAGACTATGGGGTTTTCTAGATATAAAATCATGTCATCTGCAAACAAAGATAGTTTGACTTCCTCTCTTCCTATTTAGATGTTCTTTCTTTCTTTCTTCCTCTTGCCTGATTTCTCTGGCCAGGACTTCCAATACTATGTTGAATAGAAGTGGTGAGAGACGGGTTCCTTGTCTTGTGCCAGTTTTCAAGGGGAATGCTTCCAGGTTTGCCCATTCAGTATAATGTTGGCTGTGGGTTTGTCATAAATGGCTCTTATTATTTTGAGATATGTTCCTTCAATACCTAGTTTATTGAGAGTTTTTAACATGAAAGGGTGTTGAATTTTATTGAAAGCCTTTTCTGCATCTATGGAAATAATCATGTGGTTTTTGTCTTTAGTTCTTTGTGAGAATCATGTTTATTGATTTGCATATGTTGAACCAACCTTACATTCCAGGGATGAAGCCTACTTGATCATGGTGGATTAGCTTTTTGATGTGCTGCTGGATTCGGTTTGCAAGTATTTAGTTGAAGATTTTTGTATTGATGTTTACCAAGGATATTGGCCTGAAGTTTTCTTTTTTAATGTCTCTGCCAGGTTTTAGTATCAAGATGATTCTGGTCTCATAGAATGAGTTGGGGAGGAGTCCCTCCTCAATTTTTTGGAATAGCTTATATAGGAAGGGTACCAGTTCTTCTTTGTACATCTGGTAGAATTCAGCTGTGAATTGATCAGGTCCTAGGCTTTTTTTGGTTGATAGGCTGTTTATTACTGTTTCAGTTTTGGAGTTCATTATTGGTCTGTTCAGGGAATCAGTTTCTTCCTGACTCAGTCTTGGGAGGGTGTATGTGTCTAGAAATGTATCCATCTCTTCTAGGTTTTCTAGTTTGTGTGCATATTTGTAGTAGTTTCTGATGGTTGTTTTTATTTCTGTAGGGTCAGTAATAACATACCCTTCTTCATTTCTAATTGTGTTTATTTGGATTTTATATATATATAGAGAGAGAGAGAGAGTACTTTATATATATATTAAGGATAGTTAAGTCTTCTTGTTGAATTGAACCTATTACCATTATGTAATGCCATTCTTTGTCTTTTTTGATCTTTGTTAGTTTGAAATCTGTTTTGTCTGAAATTAGGAGAAACCCCTGCTTTTTTTCTGTTTTCCGTTTGCTTGGTATATTTTCCTCCATCCCTTTATTTTGAGCCTATGAGTGTCATTATACATGAGATGGGTCTCTTGAAGACAGCGTTACTATTGTGTTTGCTTTTTTATCCAACTTGCCACTCTGTCTTTTAAGTGGGGCATTTAGCCCATTACATTCAAGGTCAGTATTGATATGTATGGATTTGATCCTGTCATTGTGCTCTTAGCTGGTTATTATGTTGGCTTGTGTGGGTGCTTTATAATGACACTGGTCTGTGTGTTTAAGCATGTTTTTGTATTAGGTGATAGCAGTTTTTCCTTTCTATATTTAGTGCTCCTTTCAGGGTCTCTTGTAAGGCAGGTCTGGTGGGAATGAATTCCCTCAACATTTGCTTATCTGAAAAGGATCTTATGTCTCCTTCACTTAGGAAGCTGAGTTTAGCTGGATATGAAATTCTTGGCTGAAGATTTTTTATTTAAGAATGTTGAATATAGGTTCCAAATCTCTTCTGGCTTGTAGGGTTTCAGTGGAGAGGTCTACTGTTAGCCTGATGGAGTTCCCTTGTAGGTTACCCACCCTTTCTCTCTAGCTGCCTTTAACATTCTTTCCTTCATTTCGACCTTGGAAAATCTGATGATTACGTATCTTGGGGATGATCTTCTTGTGTAGAATCTCGCAGTTCTCTGTATTTCCCAAATTTGACTGTAAGCCTCTTTAGCAAGCTTGGGGAAGTTTTCATGGACGATATCCTGAAATGTGTTTCCAAGTTGTTTGCTTTATCCTCCTCCATTTTAGGGATGCCAGTGATCTGTAGATTTGGACTTTTTACATAATCCCATACTTCTCAGAGATTTGGGTTTTTTTTTTTTTTTTCATTTCTTTTTATTCTCTTTTCGTTATTTTTGTCTGACTGTCTTATTTCAGAGAACCAGTCTTCAGGTTCTGAGATTCTTTTCTCAGCTTGGCTTATTCTGCTATTAATACCTGTGATTGCATTGTGAAATTCTTATATTGTGTTGTTCAGCTCTGTCAGACCCATTAGATTAATTTTTATACCAGCTATTTCATTCTTCAGTTCCTGCATCACTTTATTGTGATTCTTACTTTCCTTGGATTGGGTTTTTCCATCCTCCTGAATCTCGATGATCTTTGTTCCTGTCCATATTCTGAATTCTGTGTCTGTCATTCTAGCAAGTTCAGCCTGGTTAGGAACTCTTGTTGGAGAACTGGTGTGGTTGCTTGTAGGACATATGACAATTTGGCCATTTGAGTCACAAGAGTTCTTTTGTTGGTACTTTCTCATCTCTGCATGTGGGTGCTCCTTTAACCACAGTTGTAGATTGAGTACAGGCAATAGAATTATTTTCTGGATGTTTTCACCAGGCCGAGGCTTTGTGCAGGGTCTTTATTTGAAGCTGACTTCTTATCCCTGGTTTCAGAGGGAGGTATGTTAGTGAGGTATTTTTGGTGTTGAAGCTTTGGGGTGTGATCCAGCAGGTGGCACTTAGGCTTATTGGTCAGTTGGTAGACTCTTGCTTGGTTGTTTGGCTCCCCCAGGTTACCTCACAGTTGCAGCCATGTTCCCTCTCACTGCTCTGTAAGTGTGGGTTTCTCTCCCCCTTGAGTGCTGGCTGTAGATCATGACTTGGCACTCCTCGGATGCCCACTGCAGCTCTCAGGTAATCTCAGTGTTTATGTTCCTTCCCCAACTTGGAGGCAGCAGAGGAAGGGACTGTGGTAGTGGTTATGGCCAAGGGTCATTTGCTTGTCACCTGGGAACTCCACCCCAGAGAGATGCAGATCAGCAGTGGCTCAGTGCAATCAGCCCAGGATGGAGAGTCTGTGCTATTGGCCCAAGCCAGGGGTTTCCTGTCTTTTGTCAAGCAGTGTGGGGGATGTGTGGGGCGCACAGGAGACAGACTGGCCTCCTCTCCTTGGGTCAACTGCAGCTTGCTGGAGGTGTAAAATCACCCTTTCTAGGTGTACAGTTCTATGAATTTTGACCAATGCATCAGTCATGTAACAACCATCACAATTAACTTATGTAACATTTATAAGCACTTTAAAACTTTTGACGCATGTTAATTAAATTATCTAGTGGTAACATTATATGTATTCCTATCTACCATCAGTTTATAAAACGTGTACATTGGATATTGTCCTTAAAAGACTAAAAAAAAAAAAAAGTCCAGTTTGTAGGTAAATTTTCCATCTCATTTTAAGTTACATTTTTTTGAGTATTAATGAAGTTGCGTATTTTTTCATAGGTTTATCCGATTTTTATATCTTAACAGTGTGAAGTTTTGTTGTTTTTGGCCTGTATTTCTAGCCAACTATCTCTTTCTTATTAATTTTTAAGAACTATTAGGGGGCTGGAGTTGAAAGAGTGATCTGTCATGTTGCAAATACATTTTCTTTTGTCATTAGCCTCTTTTAATATTATGTATAGCTTTTTTTCTCTCAAAAGTTTTAAGTTCCTGTAGTCTCACCATGTTTTCCTCATAAAGTCCACCATGGAAGTCATCTTCATAAAGTCCTTTCCCACTCCATGAATATTTAAATATTTTCCCTTTTTACATTTAATTCATCTGGAATTTATTTTTGGTATATCACATGGAGTAGAATTTTATTTTCTCCCGCAAATGATGAGCTACTTGTCCTGGTCCCATTTATCAAATAATAGATCTTTTCCCTACTAATTTGAAAAGTCACCTGTATTATATATCATATTTATGTATTTAAGTATGTCTCTGAACTTTCCCTTCTGTTCCACAAAATTTCTTGTCTTTTTGGGAGAAAAATAGATACTGGTTCACACTGTTTTTAATAATGTAGTTTTATAAAATGGCTTAATATCTGGTTTGGCAAGTACTACTTTTCATTATTATACTTTTTCAAAATGTTCTCTCAGGCCTTAATTATTTCAGATGAACTTTAAACCATATCTGAGTTTAAACACCCAATAAGAATTTGTATTGAAATTTTATGTTTATAGATTAAGAATAATTTATATCATTATAAGCAGTCTCATCACTGAGGGATGTTCAAAAACTGACTCATTGCTCTTCAGAGATTAAAGTTTTATAATTTTTTAAGCGTATAAAAATTACAAATTATAAAAATTATAAAAACATAGGTTCTACATGTTTTATGTGTTAGTCCTAGGAATCATGCTATTGTTGTTACCATTGATTATAGCATCTGTTTTTGCATTTTACTTTCCAACTTGTGGATCCTATTTACAGCATTCTATTTATTAATTTTTATAAAAAGCTAGTTTATTAAAAACTAGTTACAGTAATATTTTATTTTTTTCCTTCAGTGTTACAAGACAATTAGGTCATTTGTAAATAATAAGTTTACCTTCACTTTTCTGATTTTATTTTATTTATTTAGAGACAGAGTCTTGCTCTGTTGCCTAGTTTGGAGTGCAGTGGTGTGATCTCAGCTCACTGCAACCTCTACCTCCTGGGTTCAAGCAATTCTCTTGCCTCAGCCTCCCAAGTAACTGGGATTACAGACACTTGCCACCACGCCCTGCTAATTTTTTTGTATTTTTAGTAGAGACAGGGTTTCACCATGTTGGCCAGGCTGGTCTTGAACTCTTGACCTCAAGTGATCCACCCACCTTGGCCTCCCAAAGTGCTGGGATTACAGGCGTGAGCCACTGCGCCCGGCCCACTTTTCTGATTTTATCTTTCTTTTTCTGGTATTTCATTATTTAGAATTATTTTTATAATTTCAAATAATTCTTCACATTGTTATATTTTAATGACATATGATATCATATATTTTTAAATCAAAAATAGATGTTAACATAGTACCTTATGGTGAATTAATCCCTCAGCTTTAGAATAAACCTTATTTGGCTATGGTGTATTAATCTTTTAACATTATACTCAATATTATTTGAAATATTTATATATATAATCACTAACTTTAGTTTTCTTTAGTATACTATCTTTGTCAAGTTATGGTATTAAGGTTGGGTTATTCTCCTGTTGTAAAATTGAGACTTGCATTTTTCTGTGCTTTGGAACAATTTAAATGACATAATCGTACCTGTTGCTTAATAAGCAGACTTAACTCACCTGTATCACCTGCTACAAAGCTTTTTGATGAGCCATCAGCCATGGCATTTTTTAAAGCCCTCTCTCTCACTCAGTGTTCAGAATTTGTATTAAAATTTCAAAGTTCATGTAACAATTTTGATTATCAGACAGTGAAAAGCTAATTCATCTGTTTTCTTAGACTTGAACAGAGTATAAAATAAAGATGAAAACTACATCTCAAACACATTTCCATTAGTTCTATGGATTTCATTAGTTCTTGGCAAACATTATTTACACTTACATAAAGTTTATTGATTCTACTATGATGTTCAAAAGCTGACTCATTGCTCTTCGGAAATTACAGAAATTTCTACCCTCAATCTCTTGGGAAAAAAACCGAATTTAAAAGGTAGAGTAAGAAATAAGATGAAACTTGTCTGTATCAATTAGTTTTCCTTGAGCACTCCCTGGATATACACAACTACACAAAAGTATTTAAGAGATTATAAAAACAGTTTCTCATCAGAGGCAGGGACCTACCTTGTTTGTGATGGTTTCTCTTCATGGACAGGTAATGCTATGTACATTTCACTACATCCCTGTAATCTTCAGCCTACTTGTTAGTTACCATAACAACAGTAACAGCATTTTCTTCTCCTTTATGCAGGACACCTGTGTTAAGGCTTATCTAGCCCTTCGTCATCACACAAACCTACTGATCATCCTGTTCTCCATGATGCTGATGACCGGAATGCCCCAGTTAACAAGCAAAGAAGACATTGAATATATCCGGGATGCCCTCACAGTGGGGAAAAATGAGGAGGATGCTAAAAAGTATTTTCTTGATCAGATCGAAGTGTGCAGAGACAAAGGATGGACTGTGCAGTTTAATTGGTTTCTACATCTTGTTCTTGGCATCAAACAAGGAGAAAAACATTCAGCCTAATACTTTAGGCTAGAATCAAAAACAAGTTAGTGTTCTATGGTTTAAATTAGCAGAGCAATCATCGAACTTGGATTTCAAATGCAATACACATTGTGAAAGCTGGCATTTCAGAAGTATAGCTCTTTTCCTACCTGAACTCTTCCCTGGAGAAAAGATGTTGGCATTGCTGATTGTTTGGTTAAGCAATGTCCAGTGCTAGGATTATTTGCAGGTTTGTTTTTTCTCATTTGTCTGTGGCTTTGGAGTATACTCTCGGTTTAAACAGACTAATGACTTCCTTATTGTCCCTGATATTTTGACTATCTTACTATTGAGTGCTTCTGGAAATTCTTTGGAATAATTGATGACATCTATTTTCATCTGGGTTTAGTCTCAATTTTGGTTATCTTTGTGTTCCTCAAGCTCTTTAAAGAAAAAGATGTAATCATTGTAACCTTTGTCTCATTCCTTAAATGATGGTTCCAAACAGCTCCTTAGTGTCTGCAGGTGTTAGTGGTGTGCTAAAAGCAAGGAAAGCGAGTTAGTCTTTTCAGTGTCTTTTGCAATTAAGTTGTTTTATCACGTACAACTAAAACACACAAACACAACAGGGGAAATCCGAACCGCTGTGCCTTGACCTTCCTCTGCTGGTCTTGTTCCAGGGTTATGAATATGAAAAAAGAGAGATGAGACTTTTTGTGTCAACTCTGTCCACAAGAGTGAGTTATCTAGTATGATTAGTATAGCTTTCTCCTGCATGGCAGCAGGTTGTAACTACAGGGCCCCTTTTATGCCTGACATTTCTTCTCTTCCTTTTTCCCTGCCTCCCTCTTTCATCAATTGCGATGCTCCCACAACTCTTTACAGACTTGTGGAATCTTCAAGAACACTTTTACTCTAGAACTCAAAAATTAGTTGAAAAAGAATTATTTCTCAAGAATTATTAGAATCTTAGGTACTTATTTGTAAAGATGTTTAGTGATTTTTTTAAGTGTCTTATTAAAGGAGGCATTCTAGAAAATATGAATTAGTTTCCAAATACCTTAATTTTAAACTTTGACCTGAACAGTTTCTTCTTTTTTTAATGGAAGAAGATATTTGATATCTTAAAACTATTCCAAGTTAGGAAGAACACTACTTGTCTTATCCATTTCCCATTTAAAGGACTTTTAAACTTTGACACATCCTTCAGATTTCCTAAAAATAATTGAGATATCTTACTTTAAAAATATTTTCATCTCTTAAATGTTATTGTTATTTATTGGAGGTATTGTTTAACCTTAGAGAGACCATTAAATTATTTATAAAATATTGTGTAATTACCTGTAGTTAATACATTACATAGAAAAAAACTCTATGTTAACAGTGCCTATGTTTAAGTATAATCAGATATAAATATATACTTAATTTTTTAATTTTAAAAATAGATACCTGTTTGACTTTGAGGTAGTCCGGACTTTTTTTTTTTTTTTTTAATGTGTGCAAAAGCCCAGTGGTTCCTAAGCCTGGCTGCAAAGAAAAATCCACAGGGACACTTTTTAAAAACACCCTTATCAGCCTGGGCAACACAGTGAGACCCCATCTCTTTAAACAAACAAACAAACAAAAAAGCTGGGTATAGTGGTGTGTGCCTGTAGTCCCAGGTACTCGGGAGTCTGAGGCAGGAGGATTGCCTGAGCCCAAGAGGTGGAAACTGCAGAGAGTCATGATCATGTCCCTACACTCCAGACTGGATGACAAAGCGAGACCCTGTCTCAAAAAAAATAAAAAATAAAAACACCCTTGGCTGAGTTCCATTCCCAGGTTGTAATTTAATTACTGTGGGATGAGGCCCAGACATCAATATTTTTCTAGATTCTTTAGGTGATTCTAATTCACAGCCAGAGCTGGAAGCCCTGCGTGGCCTTTGAAGGTCTAGATGATTCTTCTTCCTTGCCCTTTGAGCTTTTTCCCGTCTCACAGGTATCTAGAAAAAAACTCCTCTTCTTTGGCAACCTGTCTGTTCTTTTAAAATCACACTCTACCCGCCTGTACAGAGGACCATGCCCTATAATGAAATGTTTATTCCTGTCTGTAAATGGAGGATAAACATTTTGTGGCCCTTCTGGACCAACTATTCCCTACTATTCTTTTGAAGAAAGGCAGGAAGAGTACTTTCTAATTCAGAAGAGGATGTTTTCACTATTCTGATAAACAATAGCCAAGCTCAGACCTTGTACAGATTCTTCTTTTTATTTGAATTGCTGAAATAATTTCTTGATGATGAAAAAAAAAGATTAGAGAGGAATATATTTATATTTAGCTTATTGGCACATGTGCATACATATTTCCTCTTGAAATGAACCAGTTCTTTCATTATGCCTATATAAATACACACACACACACACACACACACACACACACACATATATATCTCTCACAGTTGGGCTTGATTCTTCCATATTCCAAAGAGGATAATTTCAGCTCTATAATCTTACACATAAATAAAAATCATCTTTGTGGGCTTCCTTCCTTTACTGTTCCTGGTGAATTACATGACCAACAACTTCTATACCTTTGAAAATGTTCTAGAACTAGAATCATCCTGCTGCTGGGAACTACCCACAGCTCTATCTTCAATGCCAAATGAAAACACAGATCACAAGTCAGATGAATCAGGCCAAACCAACTTTTATGTTTATCTAGGACTGGCAACATAATTTGCAGAACCCAGTGAAAAATGAAAATGCAGGCCCATCATTCAAAAATTATTAAGAAATTCAAGATGGTAACAGCAGTTGTCACACCAAGCACAGTGCCCTTCTGAGCATGAGGCTCTGTGTGACTGCATGGGTCCATGAGACCAGCACTGTGTGTGTCTGAATGATGGCTTTGGTGTTCAGTTTAGCACACATGGTCTACCACGTCTGCATGAGTAAATATAGTGCCTGGGTCAAAATGTTGCTTCTGTTCAAATCAAAATACCTCATCTCTATGGCTGTACATTAGGACCTAGAACAGTGGCCCATTGCCCTTAGACTGGAACCATGTTCACTGAAATAAACCTAAGCAGATGTTGTAGACCTACCCCCCTTTGACTGCCTTTGACTGCTTCAGTGATACTTTGATGAAAGTATGGGGAAGTGGAGACATTATAGATAAAATATATCAATTCCCAGAGAAAACTCTTGACTTAAAAACTTAACTGTAGTAAATATATCTTTTTCAGGTGATTAATTTTTTTAAAAAAGATTACATATAGGAATTCTGCAGTATAAGTTGGAGGCTGTTAGTGCTCTATTAATGGAAATTAATTATTTTTTAAGTAAGTCCAAAAAATTATCTAGAAAGTAAGTTTCCAGAGCAAATCTGACCTAGCATTTGGTATGCTAGGCTCTGCTTTTCATGATTTTGAAATAAATTGATAATTAGACTTAACAATATAAAGAAAATAAACTTGTATTTTTAAGTGTTCTGTTGGTTTATTTTCTGTTTCATCCAACCCAATAATTCTGGTCAATAAATTTGGTTCTAGTTTGGGTGCTTGTCTGCATATTCTCAAAGATTCATTTCAGGACAGGTATCTGGGGAACATAAAACACACACCTTGGCCAGGCATGGTAGCTCATGCCTGTAATCCCAGCACTTTGGGAGGCCATGATGGGCGGATCGCTTGAGTCCAGGAGTTCTAGACCAGCCTAGGAAACAACATGGTGAAACACTGTCTCTACAAAAAATACAAAAATTAGCCAGGTGTAGTGGCACATGCCTGTAGTCCCAGGTACTCAAGAGGCTGAAGTGGGAGGACTGCTTGAGCCCAGAGGGTCAAGGTTGGAGTGAGGCATGATTACGCCACTGCACTCCAGCCTGGGCAACAGAGCAAGACCCTGTCTCAAAAGAAAAAAAAATCACTGAGGGGCCACTACCTACCAGACGCTGTGCTACATACTGGGGATTCAAATATGGAGCAAGATTGACCTAGTCCCGGTCCTTACCATGTTTATAATATGTTAGCGATAGCTGATACTTCATAATGGGTGCATGTTTGTTGTGGGTTGAACTTTGTCCCCCAGAAAGATATGTTGAAGTCTCAACCCTGGTGCCTGAAATGTAACCTTACTTGGACATAGTTTCCAAATAAGGTCATAACAGATATAAACAAGTTAAGGCAAAGTTATGAGAGTGGCCCCAATCCAAGTAACATCCAAGGTGAGTGCCATGTGATGGAGGCAGAGATGCGTCTACAAGCCAGGGAACAACCTGGGGCTACTAGCAGCTGGAAGATGCAAGGAAGGATCCGCCCCTAGAAGCCTCCAAGGGCGCATGCCCTGCCAGTGCTTTGATTTTGGATTTCTAGCCTCTGGAAGTGAAAGAATTTGTTTCTATTATTTTAAGCCACCAGTTTGTGGCACTTTGTTATGGATCCCTAGGGAACTAAAATAGTGTCAATAACCAAAAATTTTGTGGAGGCTTTTATTTTTTAGTAGGGGGACCACAGAGTTTATGTAAGTAAATCTCTTTTCTGCTGTTAACAAAAAGATTGCATGCAAAATATGTGAAGTGCTAATATTCTTAATATATTATAAAAAGGTCTAATAATTCAATAAGTAAAAGATAAATACCTTATCAGAAAATAATTCACAGGAAAAGAAATATGTGTGGCCAATAAACTTATGACAGCAGACCCCCAAGTCATGATTGATTAAATAAATGCAAATTAAAATAATTTAAGTCTCTTTTCCCTATCAGCTTAGTAAAGATTGGTAAAGTCCAGAATGGGTACTAATTTTAGAGAAAGGGCACTCTATCAAACTGTTGAAAGCAGTGCAACTTGGTAAATTCATGCATGGCATTTTGACAAAACTTATCAAAATCAAGGTACCTATTCTCTGACCCAGCAAGTCCACATTCAAGAATTTATCCTTCAGAAATTATTGTGCAAGTGTGGGAAGACTTATGGTCAAAAATAGTTGTCAACATTCTTTATAATAACCAAATTTCAAAATAGCCTAAAAGTCCTTCAGTAGGAGACTGAAATTACATTGAAATTACATCCATACAGTGGACTCACAATGAAGACTTTGAAAAGATAAATTAGATCAAAATGTATTGAGATCTACGTAGATAGATCTATGACATACTGAGGAGTGAAAAAGGTGGTTACAGGACTGTATTATGCTATTATATTTGAGTTAAAATGTAGGCTTATATATGCATGAAAAGGCTGGGAGGATGTATTTACACCACACTGTTAATAGTAATTTTTTTTTTGAGATGGAGTCTCACTCTGTCGCCAAGGCTGGAATACAGTGGCACTGTGTAGGCTCACTGCAATCTCCATCTCCTGGGTTCAAGCAATTATCCTGCCTCAGCCTCCTGAGTAGCTGGGATTACAGGTGCCCACCACCACACTCGGTTAGTTTCTATATTTTTAGTAGAGATGGGGTTTTACCACATCGGCCAGGCTGGTCTTGAACTCCTGACCTCAGGTGATCCACCGCCTCGGCCTCCCAAAGTGCTGGGATTACAGGCATGAGCCACCGTGTCTGACCAATAGTGATTTTTTTTTTTTTACCTCGCATTTTTTTTTAGGAAGTTTTAGGAAACTTGACTTTCTATTATTTGAATTTCTTTATAAGGAGAAAAGGTTACATCTTTTCGTTTTGAAAACAATACAGTCTGTATAATAATTCCATCCTTTAGCTTACATCATAACTCATTTAAAGCTCAGAAAAATTTGTTTCTCAAAGGAAAAAATTATGTGAAGTCAATAGTTATTAAGTAGTGGCATCAAAGCTATTGTCAGAACTTCTTGGTGTAAAAATGTCCATGTAAAAGTTTCCTGCTTTACCAGCCACACCTGGTTGTGATCTGTTGTACTGCTAAGGCCGACCTTGATTTCTCCCATAAAATAGCAATGCTTTTGGAGAAGAAGAGCCTCTAAGGATGTCGTCTATTAATCAGTGAGGGATGCCTTGGCTGGTGCAGCTCTTCTCAGCTCTGCAGACCTCGTGTAGCGGTTGGCCATGCTGAGCTCTCTAGCTCACATCTGAGGTCCCCCTTGGAGGTGCAAACAGCTTCATTTTCACTTCTCATGAATGTCAGATTCTTTTCTAAGCATTTGCTCATTAGTATGAGTGAGTAAAGCTCATTGCCTGCTCTTTGGATAAGAATTTTCTCTCTGGGGCTGGACTCTGAGTCTGCATCCATAATGCACTTGGCATCTGTCTTGGGGGCTGCAATGGGGCACAGGGATATACCAAGGAACACAGAGTCCATTGCAGCACCTCAGTGGCAATTCTCTGCCTCTCACAGCAGATGGACAGCCATCTGAGAAGTTTTATACTCAGAGAATCAAACTCAGAATCTTTTGATTACACATAAGAGTTAAAATGGGTCCTTACTACCTGGCAGAGAGCCACCCATCATTACCACCACTGTGTGCAAGGTTTGTAGCTACACAGCACCTCCCATCACCAGATGTATATGGTGGCCAAAGCTATGCTGGTCCCAGAACCCTCTACTCTGTACCTCTCCTTTGCATCACTAAGCACCCTGTTCTACAACAACAACAATAACAAAAAGAAAGAGGAAAAAAAAATGCCCTGTTACTACTGAGGGCTTCCTCCGGTCAAATCCCATGGCCACACATCACTGCCAAATCCCTGACCTCTCCCAGCATCTGCTCTCCCCAGTCTATGGTTCAGAGAAGACAGTTCTTCATTTTTGAAGCAACTCCTTGCTCAGGCACTGTCTGCTCAAAGTGGCAGGGCACATTCTGCAGGCTTTCAGCACGTAGATGGATTTGATTACTTTAATCTGTGTAGAATTAAAGATGTATGAGACTCGTGAGATCCTGGAGAAAACGCAGAGTGAGCATATGTGGCTGTGGACACAAGGTGACCTTAAGCCAGCAATTCGGGGATAATCTATTTTAGAGCCTGAGCAAGACACTGCAGAAGCAGTTAATAGGTAAGATAGAAGTAAAGAGTGGTTGAAGTGGCTTTAGCATTAGATCATTCCAAATTCAAGTACCAGTTGTCACTTGAACAAGTTGTCTAAGTTTCAGCCCTCTCCTCTGTAAACTGGGGAGGACAGTACATACCTGCTTTACAGAATTACTGTGCTGATTAATTGAAATAATGAAAGTAAAGCATTAAGTAGAATTCTGGCCAAGAGTTAATGCTCAATAAGTGATCGTTATCATTTCTATATTCTTTTTAAAGAAGGCTAAAAAAACTCAAGAAATTAAAGCCAAAAGTTCAATGGCATCACCCTTGGAGTGTGACTTTTAGGAGTACTTTGAATGATGAAAATCTTAACAATTTTCTAAGTACAGTATCTTCTCAGTAGGACTTCAAAGGAGAAATAATTTCAATTCTCTGTCAACATCAGATACCAAGGAATCTTCTAAATAGCATCCTTCTCTGATGAGTTATTCTAATCAATGCAAATTAGTTCCTGGGTTCTGGGCTTAAAGAAAATGAGAGAAGCTAGAATCAACTGACAATGCTACCAACTCCCATTTGCCTTTTGAATCAGCTTTATGGAAGATTGTATGAACAAATTTCACCAATTTTAAATGTAGAATTTGATGAGTTTTAATAAATACATAAACCCATACACCCACCACTATGTTCGAGATAAAGAACAATTCCATCACTCCAGAAAGTTCTCTCATACCTCTTTGCAGTCAATTCTAACTCCTAAGAACCACCGAATTGCTTTGCATTTTCTAGGATTTTATATAAATGGAATCCTACAATATGTAGTCTTTTGTGCCCAGCTTCTTTCACATAGCATAATGCTTTTGAGATTCATCTATGTTGCCTAAATAAAACATAATTTAGGAAGGCTCAGTTTCTGGACAGATTTGCTGCAGTTCATTCTAGAGCCAAATGCCAAGTTTCATTTTTAATTGTCTGCTGTGTATGATTATCCATGCCAGTTGCTCCTGCTCCATTTTAGAGTATTAAGAGACCCCATTATTATTATACTTACTTTGTTGCTATTTATACAAGATATTAATAGTAGATGATAAGAAGTTTTCATTTCAGAGGCTTTATTTTCTTGGGTTTGGTTTGGTATGGTTTGGTTTGAGACAGGGTCTTGCTCCAACCCAGGCTGGAGTGCAGTGGTGTGATCATGGCTCACGGCAGCCTCGACCTCCTGGGCTCAAGCAGTCCTCCCACCTCAGCCTCCCAAGTAGTTGGGAGCAGAAACATGCACCACCACACTCGGCTAATTTTTTTTCTTTTGTTGAGATGAGGTCTCACTATGTTGTCCAGGTTGGTCTCAAACCCCTGGGCTCAACTGATTCTTTCACCTTGGCCTCCCAAAGTGCCGGGATTACAGGCATGAGCCACCATGCCTAGCTCTGCTCTGGTTTTAAAATAGTGTAGGAATAGAACACATTCTTCACTACTGCTAAAAAAAAATCCCCTCACGAGGCCAGCAGACAAAAGAGCACAGGAACACTTATAGTCAGCAGAGAACCTTAAAGAGACCTTGTGGAGCAGTTTCTCAAACTTCACCATGCACATGTATTACCTGGGGTTGCAGACTCTGATTCCACAGGTCTAGGGTGGGCCCTGAGATTCTGCATTTCCAACAAGCTCCCAGGTGAAGCCAATGCTGGCAGTCCCCAGGCCACACTTTGCATAGCAAAGCTCTGTAGGATACAGAAGCAGATTCAGTGAGTGAGGAAAATCAAATCAACAAGAGGGTTGAAAATACATACCAATCTGTGCTTGAGCAAAACCACTCAGAGACATGAATTGTCATCATACATGATGAACTACACACATACACGCATCATCAATCTCTTTTTTCAAATGGTGCCTCAATTTTCTCAGCCATAAAAGAGGCATGATAATACCTAGCTCTGTGGGAGGTAGACCTCTAACATGGTCCTCGTGATCTTAGCCTCCTGGTACTTATGCCTTTGTGTGATCCCCTTCCCTTGAGTATGAACTGGATCTGTCAACTTGCTTCTAACAAATAAAACATGGCAAAGGATGTACAATTTCACTTCCAAGATTAGGTTATAAAAAGCCTGTGACTTTCATCTTGCAGGCATTCTCTAGCTCCCTTTTGAATCTGCTCAGCTTGATGGAGGCCCTTGCCATGTAGTGAGATGCTCTGTGGAAAGGTCTATGTGGCAAGGAACCCAGGGAGGTCTCCAGCCAACAGCTTGTGAGGAATAGAATTCTGCCAGCACCCACATCAGTGAGTCAGGGTGGGTATCCTTTCAAGTCAAACCTTAGGAGAGACCCAGAGCTATATCACCCTGCTAAGCCATCCCTGGATTCCTGATCTATGGAAATTATGAGATAATAAATACTGTGGTTTTAGGCCACTAAGTTTGGGGATAATTTGTTATGTGGCAATAGATAACTAATACATTTCAGAGTTGTTATGAAGATTAAAGAAGACAAACAAATTAATATACGTGAAAGAACTTAGCATAGTGCCTAGCACAGGGTAATTACTTGATGATGTCAGTCAAATCTAAAAACAGCCGAGTCACAAACATCACCAGTACTTGTAAAAAGCACCTGCAGTCAGTAAACTAAGGATAATCCATGTATATAAAGTTTGCTAGTTTGCCCTTGTCAGGAAACTTTCAGACTCAAAAGTCTGACTAGTACAAATAAGTACAAAGAAAAAAACTAAATGTCCACACATGTGTTACATATATGTAGACAAACCCACTTTTAAAATGTAAGATTGGGCCAGGTGTGGTGGCTCATGCCTGTAATCCCAGCACTTTGGGAGGCCAAGGTGGGTGGATCACCTGAGGTCAGGAGTTTGAGACCAGCCTAGCCAACATGGTGAAACCCCATCTCTACTAAAAAAAAAAAAAAAAAGAAAGAAAGAAAGAAAAAATTAGCTGGGCGTGGTGGTGGGTGCCTGTAATCCCAGCTACTCGGGAGGCTGAGGCAGGAGAATTGACTGAACTCGGGAGGCTGAGGCAGGAGAATTGACTGAACCCGGAGGCAGAGGTTGCAGTGAGCCAAGATCAGGCCACCACACTGCAGCCTGGGGGACAAGAGCAAGACTTCATCTCAAAAAAATAAATAAATAAAATAAAACGTAAGATTGTTTTATTTTTTTTCCCTAGATCTTAGAGTAGGATCAAGTACCCCAGCAGGTACTCAGGCAATGATGATGATGATGATGATGATGATGATGATGATGATGATGTTGGTGGTGGTGGTGGAAGGGGAGCTCCCACTCAGCTGTGTTTTGTAAAATGATGATCCCACTTTTTCTTCTCATTTCCTCTCTCCTAACTTCTAGTTTATTCAAAGAAGCAAGTTCAATCGCAAGCATCAAGCCAAATGGAAACTATCAAAAAACATTTAAGGGAAGTAAGTCCCAGACTTAAAGCTGCTACTCTCTTAACAGCGATAACAGCCATTCATCCTCAGTTAGAAAGAAAGAAAAGGATCAGCATTCAGACAGCTCTTGCAGAAGCCCTCAAAAGGCCTGAATAATTGTTAGCCATGCTTTTGCTTCTGCCTTCATTTAGATTTCAGCAAACACTGCCACAGATCACTCAGAGGTAGCTAAAACTGGCTAGGGTGGCTAATAAGGTGGTGCTGAGGGCTGGAGTGAAGTCACAGATGACAGCATTGAAACCAGTAGTTGAAACTGGCTCAGTACCAACAAAACCTCTATGAAAATGACTGTGAAAGCCTCTAAAACCAAATCCACATTCAGCAGACATTTATTGAGTGTCTATTATGCATGTGGCCCTCACCCATACTAGATCATCCTGTGGAAACAAAAGTAAGTCAGGCACTGTCTGGTGGAGGGAACGGGCTCATGCACACTTGACTATAATAGAAGAAAATTTGTGATAAATCATGATCTACTGATGCCCACTCTGTTCTAGGCTTGAGCAAGGGGGCAGGAATATAAACAAGACCTCTTGAGGAGGAACACAAGACAGATTGTGATGTGTTATATTGAAGGTACAAATAAAGAGCCAAAAAAATTACAAAGGTGGTAAAAGATCTTCCAACTAAGGGACCAGGAAAGGCTGTCTAGAGAAAGTAACATTTGAGGTAGGTCTTGAGGCATGAGTAGGATTTCAACATGGGGGTCAGAGCATTCCAAATGGGGTGAGAGTGAGAGCAGCAAGACAAAGGCAGCAAGGGGCGAACATGCAAGGTGAGTCAAGAAATACCAATAGAGCACTACGGCAGGAATGCCAGCTTAGTGTTGAAAAGTGGAAGCAAAGGTTACAAGGGCCTTGCAACTGAGCAGAGGAGGCTGGATTTATTCTGCATGTAATAGAAAGGCATTAATAAACTGTTAAGAACAATAGTGATATGGCCATTCATTAGTAAGAACACTTTAGGTTGCCAGTAACTGAAACCTAATTCAAATTGGCTTAAGCAACAAAGAATGTATTGGTTCATTTAACTGGGAAGTTCAGAGATGCATCTGGCTTCAGGCTCAACTGATGCCAAGGAATAAATGATGTCATCTCTTGGCTCTGCTTTCCTCTTCTTGATTTCTTTCTCAAGGGAGTTCTTGCCAAAGATGTGGCAAAGATGGCAAATCAAATCAGCTTGAGGCTTATATCCTAACAGCTTAGGCTCCCTTGGGAGAAGAGATTGCTTCTTCCCCAATAGTTTCATCAAGATCCTGGGCTGAGTCTCATGTGACAACTTTGGTCACCCAGTACAAATATGAACACCATGGCCAGGGGGTTACATTGCCCTCCCTTGGAGACAGAGAGTAGGGTCAGCACCATCCAAGCCTCATTCACTCATTTACGGCAGGAGGGGGATGGTACTTAAAGGAAAATCTAAGGGCTATTTTCAAAAGAAGAAATGGTTGCAAATCTGGCAAACGAAACTGTTCATTAAAAAATAGAAAAAAAATAATTCCAGAGGCAATCTGTTGAAGAAAATTGAGAGAGAGGCCAGGTGTGGTGACTCATGCCTGTAATCCCAGCACTTTGGGAGGCCAAAGTGGGTGGATCACCTGAGGTCAGGAGTTCGAGACCAGCCTGGCCAACATGGTGAAACCCTGTCGCTACTAAAAATACAGAAATTAGCAAGGCATAGTGGCACGTGCCTATAATCCCAGGTACTGGGGAGGCTGGGGCAGGAGAATCACTTGAACCCAGGAGGCGGAGGTTGCAGTGAGCAAAGATCACGCCACTGCACTCCAGCCTGGGTGATAGAGCAAGACTCTGTCTCAAAAAAAAAAAAAAAAAAAAAAGAAAAGAAAAGAAAAGAAAATAGAACGGTATCCCAGAGGCAAGGAAAACTCTACAATAGAGTAGACAAGAGACAAAATGGTGTGAATCAGGACAGGATCATGGGCGTGGCATGGACCAAATAGTTGTTCAGGACCTCACACAGAGTGTCTAGGGATCAAGAGAGAAGTAGATTTGGGAATCGTCTTTGTAATAAATATGATCTCGGGGGGCATATGGTACAAAGTCAAAACTTGGATTTCTTTTATATAGCATGTTTCTACCCATGTTAACTAAGTTCAGGTGACCTTAATGGGTTATCATGGTTTACTGGATATCAGAACAAACACAGCCTAAGACAACTTGGGTTGAAGTCAGGCAAACACTATATACACAGGTCTACTGAAAAAAAAAAAAAAACAATTATTATTTCATATTACCTGTGGATTCACATTTCTCTTCAATTTGCTTTAAAAAGAAATGACTTAAATTTCAACATGAGGATTATAAAATCCATAGCCATATATGTGACATAAGAACTCTATTCTATATATTACTACCACAACCCAAAATGGAAGAATGCAGGATTCTCTCTTCATTAAGAAAATACTAGAAGCAGATGGGATGGAAAGAGAATCTGAGACATAGGGAGTCCTGGCTCCACCCTGGGGCAAAACATGCAAGCCTCCTGGGCTTCCTGATTCTTATCTGGACAAAGAAGAAGTAGAGCTGGACTTTGCAAAAGGTCCCTTTCTTGTCTACCCTTTTATGATCCTAAACCCAAAGGTTCCCCAAACCTGGGAGTCTCCCGCACAGGGAAAACTTTGACTCCCCCAAATCTGTTTCCCTAGCTGACCTGCTCTGTGTCAGTTCTATAAAAAGCCCCATGGTCACTGCCATCAGAAAAATATAATACCACATGGTTGGGAAACAACATTCCCAGATAGGCCACCAGCCACCTCCAGTATGAAGAGCATGGCCACAGTCATGCCACACACCCCTCAGAGAGCCAGTGCAGGAGGACATTGCCCTTGAAGTCCCATAACATAGAACATGGAGAACAGCACATGGCTTAGTTCAGAAATGGCAGGTCCAACAACCAGCAAGCCCTGCCCATTTGGATAGAAATGCAGTAAAGGACGGTTCTAGCAAAGCTCAGTGTTTTTCTAAGGGGTGTTTTGGTTGGAAATAATGGAAAATCACTCTCATCAAAAACAAAGTTGGGGCACTGGCTTCCAAGATGGCCAAATAGAAAGAGTTCTGGTCTGCAGCTTCCAGCACGATCAACAAAGAAGACAGATGATTTCTGCGTTTTCCCAGTAGAGGTACCTGTTTCATCTTACTGGGACTAGTTAGACAGTGGGTGCAGCCCACAGAGGGCAAGCTGAAGCAGGGCCAGGCATCGCCTCACCTGGGAAGTGCAAGGGGTCGGGACATTTCCCTCTCCTAGCCAAGGGAAGCTGTGACAAACTGTAACTGGAGAAAGGGTATACTCCTGACCAAATACTGCACTTTTCCCACAGTCTTAGCAACTGGCAGACCAGGAAATACCCTCCCATGCCTGGCTCAGTGGGTCCCACACCCATGGAGCCTTAATCACTGATAGTGCAACAGTCTGAGATCGACCTGGGACGCTGCAGATTGGCAGAGGGAGGGGCGTCCACCATTGCTGAGGCTTGAGTAGCTCACAGTGTAAACAAAGAGGCCAGGAAGCACAAAATGGGCAGAGCCCACCGCAGCTCAGTAAAGGCCTACTGCCTCTATAGAGTCCACCTCTGAAGGCAAGGCATAGTAGAACAAAAGGCAGCAGCTTCTGCAGACTTAAACGTCCCTGTCTGACAGCTCTGAAGAGTGCAGTGGTTCTCTCAGTATAGCATTTGAGCTCCAAGAACAGACAGACTGCCTCCTCAAGTGGGTCCCTGACCCCATGTAGCCTGACTGGGAAACACCTCCCAGTAGGGGCTGACAGACACCTCAAACAGATGGGTACCCCTCTGGGACAAAACTTCTGGAGGAAGGATCAGGCCACAATATTTGCTGTTCTGCAGCCTCTGCTAGTGATGTCCAGGCAAACAGGGTCTAGAGTGGACCTCCAGCAAATTCCAACATACCTGCAGCTAAGGGTCTGACTGTTAGAAGGAAAACTAACAAACAGAAAAGAATAGCATCAACATCAACAAAAAGGACATCCATACGAAAACCCCATCTATAGGTCACCAACATCAAAGACCAAAGGTAGATAAAACCGCAAAGATGGGGAGAAACCAGAGCAGGAAAGCTGAAAATTCCAAAAAATAGAGCACCTCTTCTCCTCCAAAGGATCACAGCTTCTCACCAGCAAGGGAACAAAACTGGACAGAGAATGAGTTTGATGAGTTGACAGAAGTAGGCTTCAGAAGGTTGGTAATAACAAACTTCTCTGAGATAAAGGAGCATGTTCTAACCCATTGCAAGGAAGCTAAAAACCTTGAGAAAAGGTTAGACAAATGGCTAACTAGAATAATAATGTAGAGAAGACCTTAAATGACCTGATGCAGCTAAAAACCATGGCACAAGAACTTCATGATGCATGTACAAGCTTCAATAGCCAATTGGATAAAGTGGAACAAAAGATATCAGTAATTGAAGATCAAATTAATGAAATAAAGTGAGAAGACAAGATTAGAGAAAAAAGAGTGAAAAGAAACGATCAAAGCCTGCAAGAAATATGAGACTATGTGAAAATACCAAATCTACGTTTGATTGGTATACTGGAAAGTGACAGGGAGAATGGAACCAAGTTAGAAAACACTCTTCAGGATATTATCCAGGAGAACTTCCCTAACCTAGCAAGGCAGGCCAACATTCAACTTCAGGAAATACAGAGAACACCACAAAGATACTCCTTGAGAAGAGCAACCACAAGACACATAATTGTTAGATTCACCAAGGTTGAAATGAAGGAAAAAATGTTAAGGGCAGCCAGAGAGCAAGGTTGGGTTACCCACAAAGGGAAGCCCATCAGACTAACAGTGAATCTCTCAGCAGAAACCCTGCAAGCCAGAAGAGAGTGGAGGTCAACATTTAACATTCTTAAAGAAAAGAACTTTCATCCCAGAATTTCATATCCAGCCAAACTAAGCTTCATAAGTGAAGGAGAAATAAAATCCTTTACAGACAAGAAAATGCTGAGAGATTTTGTCACTATCAGGCCTGCCTTACAAGAGCTCCTGAAGAAAGCACTAAACATGGAAAGGAACAACCGGTACCAGCCACTGCAAAAACATGCCAAATGGTAAAGACCATTGACACTATGAAGAAACTGCATCAATTAACGGGAAAAATAACCAGCCAACATTGTAATGACAGGATCAAATTTGCAAATAAGAATATTAGCCTTAAATGTAAATGGGTTAAATCCTCCAATTAAAAGACACAGACTGGCAAATTGAATAAAGAGTCAAGACCCATTGGTGTGCTGTATTCAGGAGACCCATCTCACATGCAAAGACACACATAGGCTCAAAATAAAGGGATGGAGGAAGATCTACCAAGAAAATGGAAAGCAAAAAAAAAAAAAAAAAAAAAAAAAAAAAGCAGGGGTTGCAATCATAGTCTCTGATAAAACAGACTTTAAACCAACAAAGATCAACAGAGACAAAGAAGGCCATTACATAATGGTAAAGGGATCAATTCACCAAGAAGAGCTAACTATCCTAAATATATATGCACCCAATACAGGAGCACCCAGATTCATAAAGCAAGTCCTCAGAGACCTACAAAGAGATTTAGACTCCCACACAATAATAATGGGAGACTTTAACAGCCCACTGTCAATATTAAACATATCAATGAGAAAGAAGGTTAACAAGGATATCCAGGACTTGAACTCAGCTCTGGACCAAGTGGACCTAATAGACATCTACAGAACTCTACACCCCAAATCTACAGAATATACATTGTTCTCAGCACCACATTGCACTTATTCTAAAATTGACCACATAATTGGTAGTAAAACACTCCTCAGCAAATGTAAAAGAATAGAAATCACAACAAACTGTCTCTCAGACCACAGTGCAATCAAATTAGAACTCAGGATTAAGAAACTCACTCAAAATGGCACAACTACATGGAAACTGAACAACCTGTTTCTGAATAACTACTGGGTAAATAATGAAATGAAGGCAGAAATAAAGATGTTCTTTGAAACCAATGAGAACAAAGACATAACATACCAGAATCTCTGGGACATATTTAAAGCAGTGTGTAGAGGGAAATTTATAGCACTAAATGCCTACAAGAGAAAGCAGGAAAGATCTAAAATCAACACCCTAACATCACAATTAAAATAACTAGAGAAGCAAGAGAAAACAAATTCAAAAGCTAGCAGAAGGCAAGAAATAACTAAGATCAGAGCAGAACTGAAGGAGATAGAGACAAAAAATACCCTTCAAAAAATCAATGAATCCAAGAGCTGATTGTTTGAAAAGATCAACAAAATAGATAGACTACTAGCAAGACTAATAAAGAAGAAAAAGAGAAGAATCAAATAGATGCAATAAAAAATGATAAAGGGGATATCACCACCAATCCCACAGAAATACAAACTACCATCAGAGAATACTATAAACACTTCTATGCAAATAAAGTAGAAAATCTAGAAGAAATGGATAAATTCCTGGACACATACACCCTCCCAAGACTAAACCAGGAAGAAGTTGAATCTCTGAATAGACCAATAACAGGTTGTGAAATTGAGGCAATAATTAATAGCCTACCAACCAAAAAAAGTCCAAGACCAGACGGATTCACAGCCCGAATTCTAGCAGAGGTACAAAGAGGAGCTGATACCATTCCTTCTGAAACTATTTCAATCAATAGAAAAAGAGGGAATCCTCCCTAACTCATTTTATGAGGCTAACATCATCCTGATACCAAAGCATGGTAGAGACACAACAAAAAAAGAGAATTTTAGGCCAATATCCCTGATGAACATTGATGCTAAAATCCCCAATAAAATACTGGCAACCCGAATTCGGGAGCACATCAAAAAGCTTATCCACCACGATCAAGTCAGCTTCATCCCTTGGATGCAAGGCTGGTTCAACATATGCAAATCAATAAATGTAATCCATCACATAAACAGAACCAATGACAAAAACCACATGATTATCTCAATAGATGCAGAAAAGGCCTTCAACAAAATTCAACAGCCCTTCATGCTAAAACCTCTCAATAAACTAGGTATTGATGGAATGTATCTCAAAATAAGAAGAGCTATTTATGACAAACCCACAGCCAGTATCATACTGAATGGGCAGAAATTGGAAGCATTCCCTTTGAAAACTGGCACAAGACAAGGATGCCGTCTTTCACCACTCCAATTCATCATAGTGTTGGAAGTTCTGGCTAGGGCAATCAGGCAAGAGAAATAAATAAAGGGTATTCAGTTAGGAAAAGAGGAAGACAAATTGTCTCTGTTTGCAGATGACATGATTGTATATTTAGAAAACCCCATTGTCTCAGCCCAAAATCTCCTTAAGTTGATAAGCAACTTCAGCAGAGTCTCAGGACACAAAATCAATGTGCAAAAATCACAAGCATTCATATACACCAATAATAAACAGAGAGCCAAATCGTGAGTGAACTCCCATTCACAGTTGCTACAATGAGAAAGAAATACCTAGGAATCTAACTTACAAGGGATGTGAGGGACTCTTCAAGGAGAACTACAAACCACTGCTCAGTGAAATAAAAGAGGACATAAACAAATGGAAGAACATTCCATGCTCGTGGATAAGAATAATCAATATCATGAAAATGGCCATACTGCCCAAGGTAATTTACAGATTCAATGCTATCCCCATCAAGCTACTAATGACTTTCTTCACAGAACTGGAAAAAACTACTTTAAAGTTCTTATGGAACCAAAAAAGAGCCTGCATAGCCAAGACAATCCTAAGCAAAAAGAACAAAGCTGGAGGCATCATGCTACCTGACTTCAAACTATACTACAAGGCTACAGTAACCAAAACAGCATGGTTCTGGTACCAAAACAGATATACAGACCAATGGAACAGAACAGAGGCCTTGGAAATAACACCACACATTTACAACCATCTGATCTTTGACAAACGTGACAAAAACAAGCAATGGGGAAAGGATTCCCTATTTAATAAATGGTGCTGGGAAAACTGGCTAGCCATACATACAAAGCTAAAACTGGATCCCTTCCTTACACTGTATACAAAAATTAACTCAAGATGGATTATATACTTAAATGTAAGACCTAACACCATAAAAACCCTAGAAGAAAACCTAGGCAATACCATTCAGGCCATAGGCATGGGCAAAGACTTCATGACTAAAACACAAAAAGCAATGGCAACAAAAGCCAAAATAGACAAATGGGAGCTAATTAAACTAAAGAGCTTCTGCACAGGAAAAGAAACTATCATCAGAGTGAACAGGCAACCTATAGAATACGAGAAAATCTTTGCAATCTACCCCTCTGACAAAGGGCTAATATCCAGAATCTACAAAGAACTTAAACAAATTTACAAGAAAAAAACAAACAACCCCATCAAAAAGTGGGCAAAGGATATGAACAGACACTTCTCAAAAGAAGACATTCATGCAGCCAACAGACATATGAAAAAATGCTCATCATCATTGGTCATCAGAGAAATGCAAATCAAAACCACAATGAGATACTATCTCATGCCAGTTAGAATGGCAATCATTAAAAAGTCAGGAAACAACAGATGCTGGAAAGAATGTGGAGAAATAGGAACGCTTTTACACTGTTGGGGGGGTGTGTAAATTAGTTCAACCATTGTGGAAGACAGTGTGGCGATTCCTCAAAGATCTAGAACTAGAATTACCATTTGACCCAGTGATCCCATTACTGGGTATATATCCAAAGGATTATAAATCATGCTACTATAAAGACACATGCACATGTATGTTTCTTGCGGCACTGTTCACAATAGCAAAGATTTGGAACCAACCCAAATGTCCATCAATGATAGACTGGATCAAGAAAATGTGGCCCATATATACCATGGAATACTATGCAGCCATAAAAAAGGATGAGTTAATGTCCTTTGCAGGGACATGGAGGAAGCTGGAAACATCATTCTAAGCAAACTATCACAAGGACAGAAAACCAAACACCGCATGTTCTCACTCATAGGTGGGAGTTGAACAACAAGAACACATGGACACAGGACAGGGAGCATCACACACCGGGGACTGTCAGGGGGTGGGGACCTGGGGGGAGGGATAGCATTAGGAGAAATATCTAATGTAAATGACAAGTTGATGGGTATAGCAAACCAACATGGCACATGTATATCTATGTAAAAATCTGCATATTGTGCACATGTACCCTAGAGCTTAAAGCATAATAAAATAATAATAATAATAATAATAATAATAACACTTAAAAAATACCTAGTGAAATCATCAAAAAAAAAAAGAATAAAGTTGGATTTATTTTGAGGACGTCAATCTGTCTCACAAATCTTGCAACAGAGTATACCCAGGCTTCCCAGGCAAAGATACAGGAACTAGAAAGCCAACACAAGTTCTTCCAATCTCTCTTTTCTCTCTCTCCCTCCCTCTGCCATATCTTTCTCTGTGTGGACTCTAATCTCTTTCTCTCCCTGCATATCAGCTTTCCTTCTTTGAACGAGTAGGTAGTTAAGCATGGATCCCTCTCAGCTCTCCTCTGATTTGATTATCTAGTTTAAATTTCCAGAATCTTTTTGTTCAACTTCAAATGGCATTGGCTGAGCTTTGGTCAGGAGTCCACATCAGAGTCCAGCAGTTATGATCAGGGATGTGGGATCGCATGGTGGAGATGTGGCTGCTGGGATCTACCCCTATGACACTGAAAACATGGCAGATCAAGTATAGTTGACCCTTGAATAACATGGGTTTGAATTGCATGGAGCCACTTATATGCAGCTTTTATTTTCAACAAAACAGTATTCACAAATGCAAAAACCCATACACAGAAGGCTAACTCTTCACGTATCCTATCGGGGGAACCCACCCCCAATAATTCGACATGAGTCCCTTTCTATTTTCCATAAGTGTTGGCCGGTCTAAGAAATAAAGGGATAGAGTACAAAAGAGAGAAGTTTTAAAGCTGGGTGTCCAGGGGAGACATCACATGTTGGCAGGTTCCGTGATGCCACCCAAGCTGCAAAACCAGCAAGTTTTTATTAGTGATTTTTCAGAAAGGGAATCTGCGTATGAAAAGGGTGTGGGTCACAGAGATCACATGCTTCACAAGGTAATAAAATATCACAAGGCAAATGGAGGCAGGGCAAGATCACAGGACCAGGGTGAAATTAAAATTGCTAATGAAGTTTTGGGCATGCACCGTCATTGATAACATCTTATCAGGAGACAGGGTTTGAAAGCAGACAACTGGTCTGACCAAAATTTATTAGGCAGGAATTTCCTTATCCTAATAAGTCTGGGAGTGCTACGGGAGGCTAGGGCTTATTTCATCCCTTATCTACAACCATAAAAGACAGACGTCCCCAGAGCGGCCATTTTAGCGGCCTACGTCTAGGCACACATTCTCTTTCTCAGGGCTGTTCCTTGCTGAGAAAAAGAATTCAGCGATATTTCTCCTATTTGCTTTTAAAAGAGAAATATGGCTCTGTTACGCCCGGCTCACAGGCAGCCAGACCTAATGGTTATCTCTCTTGTTTCCTGAACATTGCTGTTATCCTGTTCTTTTTTCAAGGTGCCCAGATTTCATATTGTTTAAACAATTTGTGCAGTTAACGCAATCATCACAGGGTCCTGAGATGACATTCATCCTCAGCTTATGAAGATGACAGGATTAAGAGATTAAAGTAAAGACAGGCATAGGAAATCACAAGAGTACTGATTGGGGAAATGATCAATGTTACAATTTATGTTCAGAGATTGCAGTGAAGACAGGTGTAAGGAATTATAAAAGTATTAATTTGGGGAACTAATAAATGTCCATGAAATCTTCACAATTTATGTTCTTCTGCCACAGCTTCAGCCGGTCCCTCCATTCAGGGTCCCTGACTTCCTGCAACAGTACCCAGGTTCTGCAAGGTTGATTGTAGAACTTGAATATGTGGAAATTTTGGTTTATGCAGGGGGTCCTGGAACCAAACTCCTGCAGATACCAAGGGAAGATTATATCTCAAATTCTTTGGCCATAAATGCAGATATGTAGATACAGAAATATTTCAGCCTAATTTTCTGTAATTTTCTTATTCAAATATATATTTGCATATTAAAAAATATACATCAGATGGCTCATGCCAGTAATCCCAGTACTTTGGGAGGGAGAGGCAGGTGGATTGCTTGAGCCCAGGAGTTCGAGATCAAACTGGGCAACATAGTAAGACCCTGTCTCTACAAAAAAATTTCTAATAAGTAGCTGATTATGGTGGTGCACAACTGTGGTCCCAGCTACTTAGGAGGCTGAGGTAGGAGGATCACTCATGCCCAGGAGGTTGAGGGTGTCGTAAGCTGTGATCACCACTGTACTCCAGTTTGTGTGACAGAGCAAGGGCCTTGATCAAAAAAAAAAAAAAAAAAAAAAAAAAAGTACATCAAGATATTCTCTGGGCTAGGGGCAGTGGTTCATGCCTATTCCTAGCACTTTGGGAGGTCAAGGCAGGAAGACAGTTTGAGGCCAGGAGTTGAGACCAGCCAGACCCCATCTTTACACACACACACAGAATAGCATGGTAGCACACTCCTGTATTCCTAGCCACTCAGGTGACTGGGCTTGGAGGATCACTTGAACTCAGGTGTTTGAGGCTGCAGTGAGCTATGATATCACCACTGCACGCCAGCCTGCGTGGCAGAGTGAGATCTTGTCTCCGAATAAATAAACAAAAAGCCCAAAGCAATATACAGATTCAATGCTATTCCTATCAAGCTACCAAGATCATTTTTCACAGAACTCGAAAAAGCTACTCTAAAATTCATATGGAACCAAAAAAGAGCCTGAGTAGCCAAAGCAATTCTAAGCAAAAGAACAAAGCCAGAAGCATCACATCATCCAATTTCAAACTACACTATAAGGCTATGGTAACCAAAACAGCATAGTACTGTTACAAAAACAGACACACAGACCAATGGATCAGAATAGAGAAACCAGAAATAAAGCTGCACATCTATACCCATCTGCTCTTCAACAAAGTCGACAAAACTAATAGGGAAAAGACTCCCTGTTCAATAAATGGTGCTGGAATAGCTGGCTAGCTGTATGCAAAAGAATGAAGCTGGACTCCACCTTTCACCATATGCAAAAATTAAGTCAAGAAGGATTAAAGATTTAAATGTAAGACCTCAAACTTTAAGAATCCTAGGCCAGGCACAGTGACTCACACCTGTAATCCAGAACTTTGGGAGTCCTATGTGAAGGATTGCTTGAGGCCAGGAGTTAGACACCAGCCTGGCCAACATGGCAAAATCCTGTCTCTACTAAAAATACAAAAAAAAAATTAGCTGGGTGCACTGGCATACAACTGCAGTCCCTGCTACTCAGGAGACTGAGGAATAAGAATCACTTGATCCTGGGAGGCAGAGGTTACAATGAGCAGAGATCACACCACTGCACTCCAGTCTGGTCAACAGAGGGAAACTCTGTGTCCCCCAAAAAAAAAAAAAGAATCCTAGAGGAAACACCATTCTAGACATCGGGCTTGGGAAAGAATTTATGACTAAGTCCTCAAAAGCAATTGCAACGGAAACAAAAATTAACAAGTAGGACCTACTAAACTAAAGAGCTTCTGCACAGCAAAAGAAACTATCGAGGCAGGCAGATCACCTGAGGTCAGGAGTTCAAGACCAGCCTGGCCAATGTGACGAAACCCCGTCTCCACTAAAAATACAAAAATTAGTCAGGCGTGGTGGCGGGTGCCTGTAATCCCAGCTACTCAGGAGGCTGAGGTGAGAGAATCATTCGAGCCCGGGAGGCAGAGGTTGAAGTGAGCTGAGATCACGCCATTGCACTCCAGCTTGGGTGACAGAGTGAGACTCCAACTCAAAAAGAAAAAGAAACTACCAACAGAGTAAATACACAACCTACAGAATGGGAGAAGATATTCACCAACTAGACATCTGACAAAGATCTAATATCCAGAATCTAGAAGGAATTTAAACAATTTAACAAGCAAAAAAGAAATAACGTCATTAAAAGGTGGGCAAAAGACATGAAGAGACGGTCTCCAAAGAAGACATATAAGCAACCAACAAACCTGAAAAACCGTTCCTCATCACTAATCATCAGAGAAATGCAAATCAAAACCACAATGAAATACCATCTCACACCAGTCAGAATGGCTGTTACTAAAGACTCAAAAACCAACAGATGCTGGTGAGGAAGAGAAAAGGAAACACTTATACAGTGTTGGTGAGAATGTAAATTAGTTCAGCCACTATGGAAAGCTGTTTGGAGATTTCTCAAAGAACTTAAGCTATAACTACCATTTGATCCAGCAATCCCACGACTAGGTATATATCCAAAAGAAAACAAATTGTTCTACCAAAAAGACTCATGCACTCACCTGGTCATCACAGCACTGTTCACAATTGCAAAGATATGGAATCAACCTAGGTACTTAATAACAATGGATTGGATTTTAAAAATACGGTATATTTACACCATGGAATACTATGCAGCCACAGAAAAGAATGAAATCATGTCCTTTGCAGCAACATGGATGCAGGTGGAGGTTATTATCCTAAGTAAATTACACACAGGTACAGAAAACCAAATACTGCATGTTCTTACTTATAAGTGAGAGCTAAACATTGGGTGCTCATGGACGTAAAGATGGCAACAGTAGAAACTAGGGACTACTAGAGAAGGGAATTGAGGGAGGGTTGAAAAAGTAATTATTGGGTAGTATGCTCAGTACCTGGGTGATGGAATAATTCATATCCCAAACCTTTGCAACATGCAATATACTCAGGGAACAAACCTGCACATGTACCCTCTGAATCTAAAATAAAAGTTGAACAAAAAAACACATTCTCTGGTATTTACGTTTTCTGCATAGCCTAGGTACGTAAGGGTCTCACTGGGAAGACACCACTGTTCAAACTGAACATCACTATCATTCATTAATAGCCATCACAATGGCACGAAAGAAAAGCAATTCATCTAACAGAAGTTAATCCTCCTTTCTTTCACCCCTTAAGTGAACTCAGGTCATTAGTTCTCCCCAGTGGAGTATGCAGCTGACATTTAGTGAAGGAAGCATAAAAATGATTTCTGGGCATGTGGGTGTGTTTCATGCAAACGCTTTTCTTCAGCAGCTTCTGACTTCAAATGAGAACTCCAGGCACTAGCAGGCACGTTTAGTGCTTAATAAATTTCAGAAAAGAAGAATAGAAGTTATATGGTTTCCCCGGAAACCTTTTCTAAAGAGCTTGCACATGCACCTTCTCAAGAAGCAGGTGCTGCAACTTGGGGACTCTTCCCTGCCCTAGGCTATCCACTAAAAGGTCAAGGCCAGGGTTCCTCAGTTGTAGCTCCAGGAACAGTGGTTGGGCTTATTTTGCTTAAGGTTATTTAATGTCAAGTCTCTCTTTAGCAGCTTGTTCAGTGAGAAAAACATGCTCAGGTAGCTTTTGACATCTTCTGAAGCATTTGCAAGTTCTGGCTTATCAAAGAGAAGCAGAGGAGGTCCTATAGTGTGTATCAGAATGGGTGATGAGGATTTCTCAGGGAACAAGAGGAGATAGCTTACTGATTATTAAAAATTATTTGAATCTGAATTATCAATGCAGTCCTATTCAGACCTCATTGCAGATTAGAATAAAAGTAACCTGGAAAAGGGCAGGTCTCTCAGGGCCTTTTCCAATAGCTGTGACCTTACAGAGTCTTGGGTAAGGTAAGAAAGAGAGAGAGACAGGAGGGAGTGAGGGAGGGAGGGAGAGAGAGAGAGAGTGGCAGGGGGGGCGGGGAGGAAGAGAGACAAAGAAAAGAGAAGAAAAGAAAGAAGGCTGGGTGTGGTGGCTCACGCCTGTAATCCCAGCATTTTGGGAGGTCGAGGAGGGCAGATCACTTGAGGTCAGGAGTTCGAGACCAGCCCGGCCAACATAGTGAAACCCTGTCTCTACCAAAAAATACAAAAATTAGCCGGGCTTGGTGGCACGTACCTGTAGTCCCAGCTACTTAGGAGACGGAGGTAGGAGAATTGCTTGAAACTGGGAGGCAGAGGTTGCAGTGAGCCAAGCTTGCACCACTCCACTCCAGCCTAGGTGACAGAGTGAGACCCTGTCTCAAAGAAGGAAGGAGGGAAGGAATGAAGGAAGGAAGGAAGGAAGGAAGGAAGGAAGGAAGGAAGGAAGGAAGGAAGGAAGGAAGGGAAGAGAAGGGAAGGGAAGGGAAGGGAAGGGAAGGGAAGGGAAGGGAAGGGGGGGAAGGGGGAAGGGAAGGGAAGGGAAGGGAAGGAAAGGAAGAAAGACAGAGAGAGAGAAAGAGAAAAGAAGAGAAGAGAAAAGAAGAGAAGAGAAAAGAAAAGGAAAGAGAGACAGAGTGAGGAGAGGGAGGGAGACAGGGAGGGAGGGGCAAAGAACTATCAGGTTTGCAGAATTTCAGAGATTATTGATTCCTTAATTCCCAAAGTGCCAAGGGAGCTAGGTTGAGAATGATTCTTATCTGGCATAAGGGGATATATTATAGACAACCAGGCTTATATAAGCATCTAAGTCCATTTGGGCTGATATAACAAAACACCATAGACTGTGTAGCTTATAAACAACAGAAATTTATTTCTTACTATTAAAAGGCTGGGAAGTCCAAAAACAAGACACCAGCAGATTCAGTGTCAGGTGAGGGCCTATTTCATAAATGATAACTTCTTGCTGTGTCCTCACATGGCAGAAGGGACAAGGGGTCTCTCTTGGGCCTCCTTTATAAGGGCATTAATTCCATTCATGCGGGCTCCACTCTTACGGCCTAATTATGTCCCAAGGCCTCACCTCCAAAATCATCACATGGGGATTAGGGTTTCAAAATATGAATTTTGGAAAGACATAAACATTTAGATCATAGCATTAAGGACCCCTCCTTCCACTGCAAAATTTTGGTCATCTTCCTGTTTCCTCCTCACTTCCATCTCCTTAACACCCTACGTTTTTATCAGGAAGAAATCAGCCTGCCTCTGTGATCTTAGCCTCTAATTTAAAGATGCGTATCTTGGAAGCTCCCTGTTATTTCTTCCTTGGAAACTCTTGATATTTTAAGACATGAGTCCTATATCTTGGTATCAAGGTCTTCTCCTATGTCCAACATCAATATAGCAGATGAAAATCACATCGGACAAGAGAATATCATTCTAAGGTACGGAAGAGACTGCATGACTCCATTTAGTAGATCAGAACAGGCACTACAACTATAACACTGACAACTCTTGAATAGGCAAGGGAAAGAAATAATAGTTCAAGCATTTCTTACTCCAGTTTCCCTTACTAATCAAAGCCTCCAAAACAGCATCCCTCTTTCCACTTGAAACAATCCTCAACACTTAGGATGCCAGGAGGTCAAAGCTGAAAGTACCCAATCTACTTTCGATAATGTTCCTTCTCTTTCAGTATGATTTTCAAACATTTCTATGCCAGACACCATGGAATCTCTGGAATTCAGAATTAATAACACACAATTTCTTCAGAGATAGGGTAATTTTATATCTTCTACCTGTATCTTTTCTTGGCTCACTTTTAGGAAAAATTTAATCATGTTCCCTAATTAGTCTAGATGAACTGTTATTTAGGAAAAACTTTCTCATATACACTTGGCTTTCTAAATTTTTCTAAAACACAAGAGCTCAAGTTCTTCCAATGTTTATCACTGATGAATGATTCTTATCCTTCCTGGCCTTTGCTCTTCTTAGCCCTAAAGTGAAGCCAGCAATCCAAATGAACATAGGATTTGTGTGAGCAAGAACTGCCATCAATTCTCCTGCAAAGATCAGTGAGGGCTTAGCATTCCGTTAGTGGCTCTGCCCTCTAAATTCACTGTTCTATGTCTGCAAATCACAAATTTAAAAATTAAAAATGTGTTGGTTCATAACTAAAAAAGCTGCATTCTCTTTTTCTTGAAATTTCCAGAATATTCCTAAAATGTTATATTTATGGCAAGACAAATACGTAAGGCATATTTTGAATACTTGGAATATTTTGCCTTTACTAAGTACTTTTTAAAAGTTTTTTTGTTTTGTGTTTTGTTTTTTGTTTGATTTTGAGACAGAGTCTCACTCTGTCACCCAGGCTGGAGTACAGTGGCATGATCTCGGCTCACTGCAAGCTCCTCCTGCCAGGTTCATGTCATTCTCCCGCCTCAGTAGCTGGGACTACAGGCGCCCGCCACCACGCCCCACTAATTTTGTTTTTGTATTTTTAGTAGAGATGGGGTTTCACCTTGTTATCCAGGACGGTCTCGATCTTCTGACCTCATGATCCACCCGCCTCGGCCTCCCAAAGTGCTGGGATTACAGGCGTGAGCCACCGCACCTGGCCAGGTTTATTATTATTATTATTATTTATTTATTTATTTATTTATGAGACAGATTTTGGCTCTGTTATCCAGGCTGGAGTGCAGTGGCATGATCTTGGCTCACTGCAACCTCTGCCTCTGGGGCTCAAACTATCCTCCCATCTCACCCTCCTGAGTAGCTGGGACACAGGTGTGCGCCACCAGACCTGGCTAATTTTTTTGTATTTTTTTTGCAGAGATGGGGTCTCACTCTGTTGCCCAGGGTGTCTCAAACTCCTGAGCATGAGGATTAGAGGCATGAGCCACCGCACCCAGCTTACTAAGTATTTCAATTGACTTGAGAGTATTTTGAAATTACACAGATTTAGATATAGAAACTATGAAATAGAATGAGAGATTTCTGGGTGTGTTATTAATTGAACTAATCAAATGACTAATATTATTATGGCAATTAGAATTACTAGAATCTAAATGTATGTAGATTTTTAAAAACCTTTCATTAACATCCCTGAGACAACCACAAAGTATAGCATAGACACTTGCAGATCTAACAACCAAGAATCCAACTAGTGAAGAGCAAATCTGAAGGTCTATGGTTAGTACTAACTGATCATTTTTTGTAGGAAACTAACTTTGAACCCAGGCTTTGAGGCTGATGTGAGGGTTGAAGCATTTAGCTAATGAGTGAGTTGGCCCATCATACTCATATCTCTACGACTCCTTTTTTTTTTTTTTTTTGAGACGGAGTCTCGCTCTGTTGTCCAGGCTGGAGTGCATGGTGCGATCTCGGCTCACTGCAAGCTCCACCTCCCAGGTTCACGCCATTCTCCTGTCTCAGCCTCCTAGATAGCTGGGACTATAGGCACCCGCCACCACGCCTGGCTAATTTTTTGTATTTTTAGTAGAGACAGGGTTTCACCGTGTTAGCCAGGATGGTCTCGATCTCCTGACCTCGTGATCCCACCCCTGGGCCTCCCAAAGTGCTGGGATTACAGGCATGAGCCACCGCGCCAGGCCCTCATATCGCTACAGTTCTTTAGAGTGTATATCAGTCCTCATGAAGTAATATCTTTTACTTGGGTTTTGTAAAGTTAAAAATTGCCACCTATAGAATATCAAACACTAGTGCTTGAGGTGGGGAGTAAAAAGTAAAGAGGACTTAGGTAGTGATGGTTCTCATCCAAAATTATAGATGTAGATATAAAATTAAATTTAGCATTGGATCAGATATGTGATATGAACAAGTCCATGGCTATATTCAATATTCCACTATTTAAACCTTAATGTGCCAAGGACCTAGCTCTCCCTTGTATTATAGGGGCAAGGTTTCTTTTAGAGGTTTCTAGTTGTAATTCTCAAATGTTTTCAGATTACTTAATGTGATGATGAATGAGTCAAGTAATATGTAAACTTAGGCTGTGATAAATTGATAGGCTCAGTTTAAAAAGAAAAACACAATTGGCTTTTCCAGAGATAATTGCAAAACATCTTTTGGGAAACTTGTAAACTTTGATGTAAGTTGTTACATCAAAAGCAGACACAAGTGTGATGTCAGTATTATTTGTTTATTGCTTTGCTATGTTTGGTAGTTTTCTTTTTATGTTTTTGTAGTTGGAAAATCAATTTATTCACTTGTATAACAAAAAATTTTGTAAGTAATCACTATGTGCCAGTCACTGGGGATTCTGAGGTCAACAAATATAAAAAAACTCCCTGTTCTCATAGAGTTATTTACACTCTGTTGGACAGAGAGAGAGCGACAATAAACAAACAAGATAATTATGCATTGTAATAAGTGTCATTAAAGAAGTAGATGATGTCTTACCAAGTAAATACAGGAAGGCAACCATACATAGGTGAGTCAGGAAAGACCTTCTGGGGAATTGACATCTGAGTTGAGACGTGAAAGGAGAGAATTAGACTGCCAGTAGTTAAATCATTAACTGCTGCTGGTGAAAATTAAGTAAATACAGAAACAGACGATGCTATTCACATATTCTGGGGTACTTGAACATTAAAGGCTATCTATGGGATTGCTATGATACATTTAAATGCCTTTGCATTATGTGTCTGCTTTTTAATTATATATTTTCATCCTTAGGACAAAACAAAGCTACTGTTTATACTATAATATTCTATTTCGTTAGCACAATCTATTTAGAACAAACAGTATTTCTTGCAGCTAGATATTTTCTGTTACCACCTTAATTATTACCTTAAAGCAAAAGTAAATCAAATAACAAAAATCAATTGCATTTCTTTTTTTTTTTTTTTTCACGTAATTAGGAGTTATTTTAATTGCAAGAACCACAGGCCACATTTCTTTGACAATGACAGATAATGGCCTTTTAAAAATCTTGCATTGAAAAATCTATTGGCAAATAACTTTTATTTTTTATTTTTTTTATTTTTTTTTCAAATTTATTTATTATTATTATACTTTAAGTTGTAGGGTACATGTGCATAATGTGCAGGTTTGTTACATATGTATACTTGTGCCACAATTGCATTTCTATAGACTTTGCAATATATAATCTGAAAATGAAATTTTTAAAAAGTGAAATTTTTTAAAAATTTTACTTACAATAACAACCAAAGAATAAAATACTTAATAATAAATTTAACAAAAGACATGCAAAACTTATACTCTGCAAAATACCAAACATTATTGAAATAAAGTAAAGACCTAAATAAATGAAAAGACATTCATTTACATGAATTAGAGACTCAATAAGATTCTACATAATTTACATTTTAAAAATCCCAGCTGAGGCAGAGCTTGCAGTGAGCCAAGATCGCGCCACTGCACTCCAGTCTGGGTGACAGAGTGAGACTCCGTCTCAAAAAAAAAAAAAAAAAAAAAAAAAAAAATCCCAGCTGGTTTCATTGCAGAAATTGACACGCAGATCCTAATAAGGAAATGCAAGGGACCCAGAATAACTAAAACATATTCAAAAACAAAAAACAAAGTTGGAGGATTCAAACTTCCCAATTCCAAAACTTATTTTAAAAGGTATGGTAATCAAGACCACATGGTCCTGGCATAAGGACAGACACATAGATGAATGGACTAGAATTCAGAGTCCAGAAATAAATGATCACATTTATTTTATTTTATTTTATTTTACTTTATTTATTTTATTTTATTGAGACTGAGTCTCATTCTGTCTCCCAGTCTGGAGTGCAGTGGCTGGAACTACAGGTGTGTTCCACCATGCCCAGCTAAGTTTTGTACTTCTAGTAGAGACAGGGCTTCACCCTGTTGGCCAGGCTGGTCTTGAACTCCTGGCCTCGGGTGATCCACCCACCTCGGCCTCCCAAAGTGCTGGGATTACAGGCATGAGCCACTGCACCTGGCCAATGCTCACATTTATGTTCAAGTGATTTTCAACAAGGGTCCAAAGACAATTCCATGAGGAAAGAACAGTCTTTTCAACTAATTGTGCTGGGACAACTGGATATCCACAAGCAAAACAGTAAAGCTGGACTCTATCTCATACCATATGTAAAAATTAACTCAAAATGAATCCAAGATCTAAATCTAAGAGCTAAAATCATAAAACTCTTAGAAGGAATCTTAGATATAATCTTCATGACACTGGATTAGGCAATGGGTTTTTGGATATGATACCAAAAGAACAAGCAACAGAAGAAAAAAAAATACATTAAATTTCATCAAAATTAAGAACTTTTGTGCTTCTGAGGATACCATCAAGAACATTTAAAAAACAACACACAGGGCCAGGCACGGTGGCTCACGCCTGTAATCCCAGCACTTTGGGAGGCCGAGACAGGCAGATCATGAGGTCAGGAGATCGAGACCATCCTGACTTACACGGTGAAACCCCGTCTCTACTAAAAATACAAAAAAATTAGCCGGGCTTGGTGGTGGACACCTGTAGTCTCAGCTATTCAGGAAGCTGAGGCAGGAGAATGGCGTGAACCTGGGAGGCAGAGCTTGCAGTGAGCCAAGATTGCGCCACTGCACTCCAGCCTGGGTGACAGAGCGAGATCCATCTCAAAAAAAAAAAAAGAAAAAAAACGCAGAATGGAAAAAAATATTTTCAAATTATATATCTGATAAGACACTTGTATCTAGGATAAATAAAAAAGTCTTATAAAACTCAATAATAAAAAATAAAGAAAGAAATAAAGCCAGGCACAGTGGCTCACACCTGTAATCCCAGCACTTTGGGAGACCAAGGCAGGAGGATTGCTTCAGGCCAGGAGTTCAAGACCAGCTTGGGCAACATAGTGAGACCCTCATCTCTACAAAAAATAAATTTTTTAAAAAATTAGCCAGTCATGGTGGCACACACCTGTAGTCCCAGCTACTCAGGAGGCTGAGACGGAGGATTACTTCAGCCCAGGAAGTCAAGGCTGCAGTAAGCCATGATTACGCCACTGCACTCCAGCCTGGGCGACAGAGCAAGACACTATCTCTAAAATTTAAAAAAAAAAAAAAAAAGAAAGAAAGAAAAATAATTCAATTTTGACAAGGGCAAAGGATTTAAATAGACATTTCTCCATAGAAAGTATTAAATACGCACATGAAAGTTTGCTGAACGTTAGCCATAAGGGAAATATAAATCAACCCCTCAATGACATACCACTTCATACCCACTGTGATGGCTATAATCAAACAGAAAACGATGAATGTTGGCAAAGATATAGAGAAACTGGAATCCTCATACACTGCTGGTGGGAATGTAAAATGGCACAGCTGCTTTGGAAAACAGACTGGCAGTTTCTCAAAAGATTAAACATCAAGTTATTATGTGACCCAATTATTCCATTCTTAAATATATACCAAGGGAAATGAAAACCTATGTCCACACAAAAACTGGTACAGTAATAGCAGCATTATTCATAATAGACATAAGTTGGAGGCAACCCAAATGTCCAATTGGTAAATAAAATACAATGTAGTCATACAATGAAATATTCATTAATAAAAAGAACGAGGTACTAATACATGCTACGACATGGATGAACCTTGAAAATATATGCTCAGTACGGTCGGGTGCAGTGGCTCACGCCTGTAACCCCAGCACTTTGGGAGGCCGAGACAGGTGGATCACAAGGTCAGGAGATGGAGACCATTCTGGCTAACATGGTGAAACCCCATCTCTACTAAAAATACAAAAAATTAGCCAGGAGTGGTGGCGAGCACCTGTAGTCCCAGCTACTTGGGAGGCTGAGGTGGGAGAATGGCGTGAACCCGGGAGGCAGAGCTTGCAGTGAGCTGAGATCGCATCATTGCACTCCAGCCTGGGCAACAGAGCAAGACTCCGTCTCAAAAAAAAAAGAAAAGAAAAGAAAATATATGCTAAGTAAAAGAAGCCAGTCACAGAAGGCCACATATTGTATGACTCAACTTACATTAAATGTCCAGAATTGGTAAATCTATAGAGACGGAAAGTATATTAGAGCTTGCCTAGGCCTGGGACTGGGGATGATTGAAAGGAAATGGGGAGTGACTGTTAATGGTTATGGGGTTTGTTTTAGGGGTGATACAAATGTTCTAAAATTGATTGTGATGGTTACACAACTCTGTGAATATACTAAAACTCTTCACTTTAAATGAAGAGTGGTATGTGAATTATATCTTAATAAAACTTTTCTACTGAAAGTAAATCAGAGACAATACCAGGAAATACCGATTCTTGTATCATTGAACCCTAAGATCAGAAGACTCACCAAGAATGTAAGTTGACTTATCTATGTTGCTTTTAGCTACAACCTCTGTGTAATAACAGCAGATGAAAATCTGCTCTGTTTGCAGGCCCTTAAGAAAAAGTGAATCCATCAGGTCTTCAATAAACCATTCCAATTCTAACAACTCCCTTAATCAGCCCAGTCTTTCCTAAGACCAACCTCATGTTAGATTTTAAGCTAAGATTAATTGCCCCTGAGGATAAAAGATTACTATAGTAATTACTGTTGCCTATTTTTCTGGGTATTTTTCTTTCTATTCTAAAACTAAGACTCTGGTATTACTATGCCTCCGTTCCCCTGGTCTTATCTTACTGCAAGTATTGATTCAGTCTCACATCTTAATTTAGGACAAAAGTGATGCTATACAAATGAATTAATTTCTTCCTGCTTTCATCTCTCCTTACTGTGATTTCTAAAAGAAATCACCTGATCCTATCAATTTCCTCGGCTACTGTGTGGTAACTACGTTCATATACAAAAAGAAAGGTATTGCTCAATACCAACAGCATGTTTTTCAAAAATGGTATGATAGGCCGGATGGGATGCAGTGGCTCACGCCTGTAATCCCAGCACTTTGAGGGGCCAAGGTGGGTGGATCAACTGACGTCAGGAGTTCAAGACCAGCCTGGCTAACATGGTGAAACCCTGCCTCTACTAAAAATACAAACACTAACCAGGTATGGTGGTACACACCTGTAGTCCCAGCTATTCAGGAGACTGAGATAGGAGAATTGCTTGAACCCAAGAAGTGGAGGTTGCAGTGAGCCAAGATGATGCCACTGCACTCCAGCCTGGATGACAGAGCAGGACTCTATCTCAAAAAAAAAAAAAAAAAAAAAAAGTATGATATTGATTACTACTTTATTGCCAGACCCAAAAGGTCCTTTTCTTCTGTCCATGGGTGCTTTTATGTGCCTTAATTTGAAGGTATTAATTTCTTTTTGACTGATGCCTTTAGCACTTTGGTACCAGCAGATTTTTAAATACCATAGCCATTTGTGTGTGTGTGTGTGTGTGTGTGTGTGTGTGTGTGTGTGACAGAGTCTCACTCTGTCGCCAGGCTGGAGTACATTGGCGTGATCTCAGCTCACTGCAAGCTCTGCCTTAAGGGTTCAGGCAATTCTCCTGCCTCAGCCTCCCAAGTAGCTGGGACTACAGGCGCCCACCACCACGCCCAGCTAATTTTCGTATTTTTAGTAGAGATGGGGTTTCATCATGTTGGCCAGGATGGTCTCAATCTCTTGACCTGTGATCCGCCCGCCTCAGCCTCCCAGAGTGCTGGGATTACAGGCGTGAGCGACTGCACCCAGACTTTAAAAACCACAGCCTTCTAAAAATCTGAAAGCAGTCACTGGAGGGTGTGAAGAAAAGGGCTACAAAGATAACTTTCCCTGGGTAAGAGAAGCTCTCCAAGAAGACAGAAAGAAGAGCAGACTGGAGGAGAAACACTAATATGTGGTTTTAAATTTTTGAATTTAAATTTAGATTGGGGTTCTGTCAGTTTTTCTCTTTTCTACCCAGCATATTTAGACGGTGGCCTGCTCTCAGGCCAAACTTTTTATTAGATTGTCTCAAAAGCTCTTCTAGAAAGTTCTGGCTAAGATATCCCTCAATCTAGAAAAATTCAATAATGTATAATGGAATAATTGAATTATTTTAATGCAATAAGCTCATCACACTAAGATAGGCTTTCCCCAGCTTGTTATATTTAATTTGTGCTTTTTTTCATATTTCCATGCTGACGGGATTCTAGTTTCCTTAAGATGGTGAAATTTGTGTTTTTAAATGAAATTTCATTTTGGCACAATGATTATTGAATATTATATGCAGTACTGTGGGGGTTAAGAAGTGAATCTGATACAACTCCCAAGGATCTTAGTCTAATGAGCAGATAAAGGGCACAAATAACTTTGTTTTTTGTTTTTTGGGGGTTTTTTTTGTTTGGTTGATGGGTTGGTTGATTGGGTTGGTTGGTTGTGAGTCTCACTCTGTCACCCAGCCTGGAGTGCCACAGTGCAGTGCTGCGATCATGGCTCACTGCAGCCTTGACCTCCTGGGCTCACGCAATCCTTCCACCTCAGCCTCCCAAGTAGCTGGGACTTCAGGTACACGTCACAGCTAATTTTTTGTACTTTTATAGAAATGGGGTTTCGCCATGTTCTCCAGGTTGGTCTTAAACTACTGGGCTCAAGCCACCTGCCCGCCTCAGTCTCCCAGAGTGCTGGGATTACAGGTGTGAGCTACCGCACCCAGCTACAAATAACTTGGCTATAACAGTCTGTGACAAATATCCATTAACATCGGTATTTAGTTGATGATTTCCCAAAGCTTTCTTTCATGTTTAATATTCTCAGTAGCTCCTAAGAATTGGAACAAAATGCAATTATCAAGCAATCATCCCTATACAAGGTCTTCTACTCACTGTTACAGATCATTTCCTCCTGCTTGCTGACCCAGTTAAAACAATATTGAAGCCCTCTAATGATTTAGTACTTAAATATCTTTTCAGTGGGAGATTTGTGTCCTCCAAAAGAAAGAACAATGAGAAACCAGAAAAGCAGAGGAAGCTTGGAAAATAAACCAGAGAGTCTGTTGGAAAATTGTTTAATTCTTTATGATCTTAAAACATCCGGGTGTTTTTAGATTCCCTCAGCAGTTGGATTTTTCTTTAGATACCTCTCCCAAAAACACACGTAATACCAATGCCTTAAAATCCACCAATGTTATACTAAACAGTTGAGACACTCACAGATACATGCAAGATTCCAACTTCCTTTCTGCATCACAGAATTAATGAAGTGTTCTCTTAAGGCAAACAATGAGGTTTCTCTGTGACAGTTACAGAAAAACATTTTCTTGTAGAACACAACTGTAAATTATTCTAAATAAATGCCCTAATCCTCTGGCTGTGAATGACATCTATTTTCAGCAATGTCAGATCCATTATATTTTCTCAGTTTCCTTTAAAGCTTCAGCTACTTACCCTAACATACCCATTTTACTTTTCGTGTGTGTGCGTGCGTGTGTGTGTGTGTGTGTGTGAGAGAGAGAGAGAGACAGAGTCTCGCTGTATTGCCCAGACTGGAGTGCAGTGTGGCACAATCACAGTTCACTGCAACCTCAACCTCCTGGCTCAGGAGATCCTCTCACCTTGGCCTCCCAAGTAGCTAAAACTACAGGTATGAGCCACTTACACCCAGTTAATTTTTTTTATTTTTTGTAGAGATAGGTTTCATCATGTTGCCCAGGCTGGTCTCAAACTCTTGAGCTCAAGTGATTCGCCCACCTCAGCCTCCCAAATTGCTGGCATTACAGACATGAGCTACTGCATCTGGCCCCCACTTTTTATTAACCCTGAAAGTTTAGTCTTTGATAGACCAACTAGATACAGCTCACTAATAAGTTTGACTGTCCAGAAAATCTAATGACCCTTTTAAATATTTTTTAGTTAGCAAATAGGGAGAAATATTTGCAACACAAATTAAAGTCTAGGAACTAATTTACATAAAATACAAAGAGCAATTAAAAATAGTAAGTGGCTGGCCAGGTGCGGTGGCTCATGCCTGTAATCTCAGCACTTGGGAGGCTGAGGCACGTGGATCACAAGGTCAGGAGTTTGAGACCAGCCTGGCTAAGATGGTGAAACCCGTTTCCACCAAAAATACAAAAAATTAGCCGGGCATGGTGGCAGGCAGGTCTGTAATCCCAGCTACTCAGGAAGCTGAGGCATGAGAATCGCTTGAACCCAGGAGGCAGAGGTTGCAGTGAGCCAAGATGGCGCCACTGCACTCCAGCCTGGGCAACAGAGTGAAACTCTGTCTGAAAAAAAAAAAGTAAGTGGCCAGGGGTGGTGGCTCACACCTCTAATCCCAGCAGTTTGGGAGACTGAGGTGGGTGGATCACCTGAGGTCAGGAGTTCGAGACCAGCCTCGCCAACATGGTAAAACCCTGTCTCTACTAAAAATACAAAAAATTAGCTGGGCATTGTGGTGGTGTGCGCCTGTAATCCCAGCTGCTCAGGAGGCTAAGGCAGGAGAATCTCATGAACCCAGGAGGCAGAGGTTACAGTGAGCCAAAATTGTGCTACTGCACTCCAGCCTGGGCAACAAGACAAGACTCTGTCTGAAAAAAAAATACATCAGTAAGAAAAGATTTGACCCTTCAATGAGAAAAATGGACAAAGGTCATATAAATGACTAATAAATATGAGAAATATTCTATTTCTTTACGATTAAACAAATGTAAATTTTAAAGAACAATTGAATATCACTTTGTAACTACCAGATTAACTAAGACTTAAATCGCAACAATCAGTGTTGCTGAGGATATGGGATAAACAGTTTGATTTACTATATGTACTATATGTGGGAACATAGATTGATGCAGTGGTGGCAATTTCATTATATATACAAATCCATATAAATGTGTATGTGTATGTGTATACATGTATATGTGTGTGTGTGTGTGTGTGTGTGTGTGTGTATACTTTTTTTTTTTTTTGAGACAGAGTCTCACTCTGTTGCCAGGCTGGAGTGCAGTGGTGGGATCTCGGTTCACCACAACCTCCGTCTCCTGGGTTCAAGCGATCTCCTGCCTCAGCTTCCCGAGTAGCTGGGACTACAGGTGCATGCGCCACTATGCCCAGCTAATTTTTGTATTTTTAGTAGAGATGGGGTTTCACCATGTTGACCAGGATGGTCTCAATCTCTTGACCTCATGATCCACCCACCTTGGCTTCTCAAAGTGCTAGGATTACAGGTGTGAGCCACTGTGCCCGGCCCACATTTTTTTTTCAGAGACAGGGTCCTACTGTGTCACCCAAGCTATAGGCAGTGATGCAATTATAGCTCATGGTAGGCCCAAACTCCTGGGCTCAAGTGATCCTCCACCTCAGCCAACCAAGTAGCTAGGACTACAGGCACGCACCACCGTGCCCAACTAATTTTTAAAAAATTTTTCCTGTAGAGATGAGATCTTGCTGCATTGCTCAGGCTCAGGCTGGTCTAAATTCCTGGCCTCAAGCAATCCTCCTGCCTTGACCTCCCAAAGTGCTGGGATTACAGGTGTGAGCCACCATCATTGGTCTGATCATATATTTTCCATTAGGAAGGTACATTCCCTTTTACCTAACAATTTTATTTCTAGATACTTAGTCAAAAATGCATGACTATGTACAAAGTTGTTTTTTGTTGTTGTTTTGTTTTTCTTTTTTTGAGATGGAGTCTCGCTCTGTTGCCCAGGCTGGAGTGTAGTGACGCGATCTTGGCTCACTGCAGCCTCTGCCTCCTCGGTTCAAGCGATTCTCCTGCCTCAGCCTCCTGAGTAGCTGGGATTACAGGCACCCGTCACCATGCCCAGCTAATTTTTGTATTTTTTGTAGAGGCAGGGTTTCGTCATGTTGGCCAGCCTCAAACTCCTGACCTCAGGTGATCCACCCACTTTGGCCTCCTAAAGTGCTGGGATTACAGGCGTGAGCCACAGCGCCCGGCCTGTGTAAAGTTGTTAACTGGAACATTGTTCATCAAAACAAAATACTGGAAACAGTCTAAATGCCCCTTAATAAGGCACTAGTTAAATAAAATACATACCCTAAAATACTATATAGCCATTAATAAGATTAAGATAGATGCATATATTTACATGTATTGACATGGAAAATGTCCAAGATGTATTTTTAGTGGAAAAAAGAAAGTTACAGAAGAGAATGTTTAATATGAACCTATTTATGTATTTATTTATGTATATAAATATGCCTAATATGACCCTACATAGTATATCCGTATGTACTTTTATATATAAATACATAAATGGGGTCATAGTATACATATATAGATAATAAATTAGTCTTATTATACACAGCAGAGTGTGTGCATATGTGTTGTTTGTATACACTTGAAGAGGGTCAGTGGGGTACCAAACTGCTAACCTGTGGAGAGTGGGATGGGAGGAGAGGTAGTTAGTCTGGAAGGAAGTTGAGAACCTTGATTTTACTGTTGTCTTGAAATTTATGTACTGTTAGAATGTTTTTATGATGAATGTATATTATTTTTATAATTTTAAAAACTCATAAAAATTAGTATCTTCTTAAAAATCCTATTATGGCTCCCTGTGACCAAAAAATAAAGCCCAAACTCCTTAGCCACCAAAGGCTGCCATGATTTGTTTCTGATCTACCCCTCCCTTGCAGCCTCACTTCCTGAGTCTCAACTGCCCTGCCCTCCTTCTTTTGCTCCCTTCGTCTACTTGGTGGTAATTTGCTTGTTTGCTCTCACATCCACTCCCTGCCCTTCTCCCTTTGCTCTGTACCCCAGAAACTACACTTCCCAGGCTCCCTTTCCCTCTCTCTAGCTTTGGAGTAGCGTTGGCCAGTGGGTTGGCAGCAGACTGGAAGGCAGGAGTCCAAAACAGGCCGGAATCCTGCCCCTCTCTCTGCTTCAGGTCAGCATCTTTAACACTGACCTCCTCCCCTCGCTTGTTCTCAGTTCCCACGGAACATTCTCTTCCTTCATAGACCCCATTCCCTTAAGGAAGGTTTACTGTGATTCCCACTTCTACCAGATGGCCCCAGATCCTGGGCTGTGGTAGCACCACCCTTTTTCCCTCCAGTCCTAGAGGAAGCAGCAGCTCCCTAGTACGGCTGAACTCTGAGCTGCCTCAGCGCCTCTGTTTGACTTCTTACCCCTTCCATCACTTACATACTCTATTCTCTGCATTACATTTCCTCTTCTTGAAATACCTAAAGTGCTGTGAGTTTTCGGGCTAAACTAACAAAGATGCACCACTCCCTCTTCCCACAGTGACAAAAAACTTACACAATAAAAGCATACTTCAATACCTCGAGGTTTCTGTTCAAGTCATTCTCTCAGCTGGGAATGTTATTCTTTCCTTTGTCTATCAAAACCTTATTTGTTCCTATCTTCCCCAGGAATCTTTCTCTAATTCCTACACATATTCACCCCTAGTCTGCATTCCAACCACTTCTAGGGAGCAAATGGACTACCCCAAGGCACTTTGTGTCAAGTGTTGAATAAAATACTCCAAGGACAAGCAACATCTTAAGCCAATCAACTAACATCCCGTTGGCCATAGGGTTATCTTTTTTCTTCTATTTTCAAAAGCTGACAATAGTCACCTTATCATAGAGCCTTCCCAGACTACCCTGTATCAAGTTCCCTCCTTTCCCCAACTACCTCACCTCTATCTCTTTCCATCCACATATCCAGCTTGCACATCAAGCATTATAAAAGACAGTAATCAAATCAACGTCCTGGGGTTTACTACAATGTAAGAGCCATATGAGCAGGAATTTGGTCTGTTTGGTTCTCTCTCCTATTCTGAGCAGCTGGAACAGTGCCTACATATTGACAGAATAAATGAATGATTGACAACACACTGTGCTTTGGGTCACAGAAGGTGGAGAGCGAGACTAAAATGATAGGTAAGAAGATACCAATTCCAGCCTCACCCTACTTTTTCTCCTCTAGCTTACAAAACTCCAGTTAGGTTTTCTCAGATTCTTGGACCCACTGAGATCTTTCCCAACTCAAGCTCCTTTTCATCTTTAAAGCCCAGTTTAAATATTTCCCATTTTTTTCTTTCCCTTGTCTGTTTCCCAAATAATGGCCATCAAAATTTGTAGTCATTATTTTATTCTCTCATTAGAATATTCGTTTCGCTAGGATTAGGACCAGGTATCCCTAGTACCTATGCCTGACACATAATAAGTGCTTTATTTATTTATTTGTTGAGACAGGGTCCTACTCTGTCACCCAGGCTGGAGTGCAGTGGCACAATCCAGGCTCACTTCACCCTCCATCTCCTGGGCTCAAGCAATCTTCCCACCTCAGCCTCCTGGGTGTCTGGGACTAAAGGCATGCACTACCACACCTGACTAATTTTTGTATTTTTTCTAGAGTCAGGGTTTCGCCCTGTTGTCCAGGCTGATCTCAAACTCCTAAGCTCAAGTGATCCTCCTGCCTCAGCCTCTCAAAGTGCTGGGATTACAGGCGTAAGCCATCATGCCTGGCCTACGTACTCATTTAAAAAAAAAAAGCTTGAAAGGGTGTTGATGAACGGACCAAGGACAAATTTTGCCTCACAGTTTTGATTAAGATTAACTGGTTTGCCCATCATTTAATTTCTGGGGTCAAACCATAAAGCAACCTTTTCTAGTAGGAATACTCAAAGCCTTCCACTTGGCCACAGTTGTATTAGGACTAGAAAGTTTCCCTACCTCTACCCTATTGCACAAATGAGACCCTACTCATCAAATGCCACTGCATAGAAACAGTTCTACGCTACAGCCAGTTCTTTCCATCAATAGCTGAATAGTTGAAGTAACGGGGAACGTATTCTTTGAGGATTTTTAGAAGATGCTCTTGAGCAAAATCTCTCTCTCTCTTTCACATGATCTGTATTTTGTGGTGATATTAAAGACCTTCAGGAATTTCAACTAACTAGTTTTTTATTTTATTTTGGGGACTTGGCATTAGCAGCAATTCAACTCTCAGTCTTACACAAACCTGAAGATTTAGCTCCCCGAGGGTCTATTCTCCACTATGACGTATTAGGACAAATGATAAAAATACTGAATTCCTTGCAGCCTTAGTCTCATATTCTGAACTTTTTTTATTCTCACACTTATCGTGCCTTTTAAAAATAAAATGAGAAGTTAAGATTCCTACCTTCACTAATTCCATCTATTACCAATATAAGCTTCTCCAGAGCTAAATGGCGCCATCCTACTCTCTCCGGTTACATGGGCCATGTAACAATACATTTGCATATACCTGGCACATATTTGATGCTTTAAGGAAAGAGGTACTGTAGGGCCGGGTGCAGTGGCTCACACCTGTAATCCCAGCACTTTGGGAGGCCAAGGCGGATGGATCACCTGAGGTCAGGAGTTCTAGACCAGCCTGGCTAACCTGGTGAAACCACATCTCTACTAAGAATACAAAAATTAGCTGGGCATGGTGGCAAGTACCTATAATCCCAGCTACTCAGGAGGCTGAGGCAGGAGAATCAATTGAACCTGGGAGGCAGAAGTTGCAGTGAGCTGAGATCATGCCTTTGCACTCCAGCCTGGGCAACATAGCGAGAATCCATCTCAAAAAAAAAAAAAAAAGAAAGAAAGAAAAGAAAGAAAAGAAAAGAAAGAAAAACAGAAAGAGGTACTGTGATTTACCAGTTTTTGTCTTTATGAAGAAAATTGACAAACAATGACATTTTATGATTTTGTAAATAATGCATCCTTTTCTGGGTAATTATAATTGCCAGTAAATTATGAAGTCCTTTGTTTTGTTTTATTTTTTAAATGAGTTCACTTTTGCATTTAAGTGCCTCTTAATACCACTTTTTCTCTTCAATTTGGTAATAAATGGCTCCACATTCTTGCTTCAGTTCAGTGAAGGTTCTTTTTTAAAAGCGGTGCCAGCCAGTTTACAGTCATGCATGTCCTGCCTTAGTGTTGAAGTAGATGCGTTTGCAGAAACCAACCCCCAGGGGTCAGAATTAACCAACTAGAAGGGGCCTTGGGGGTTTTAGTCATTAGCTCAAGAACCCTCAGCTCTATTTCTCTGGAGAGTATCCTCCTACTGTTGTGAGAGAATTGAGATTTTCTCCAAAGAACTTTCTTACTTCTCTTTACCTGAAGATATCAGAGTAGGTCTGGATGACAAAAAGAAAAGGCAATGTCAAAAATCATTGTGAGTAGGCTAATGAACCCTTTGTATATTGCACAAAAATGTTCCTGACTTGACAATTTAGATAACTATTTTAAGTCTTTCCTAATCCTTTAGCAAGAAATAATGTTCTTTGCTGGTTTTCCAACTTAGACCAAATAGCTTCTATTTCACACTGATATAATTCTTCCTCCTTGCCTTGAAACCACTGTATGTGTCTTTTTAGAGAAAATACATTATGTATATATATAAAAATTATTGTTCAAAAAAACTTTTCAGAAAACCATTTTCATGGAAGCACATTTATATCTGACCTCAGTTGTAGAGTATGGCAAAGGCAAAAACTAAGAACTAATGTTTAAAATGTTTATCGTATTAAAATGTCAGGTTAACACTTAATTCAATACTTTTGGAGGATATTCCTATCAGAGTTGCTTCTTATGTTACAGTCAAAATTACTTTGTTGAGAGAAAACAAATATTCCAAAGTTTCTTGCAGCCCAGTTGTTTTCACTTTTGCCCTGTGGAAGGACAAAGAAAAGCAAAGGCCACCACTCATGGGTAACGACCAAGCTTGAGCACCAACATGAACTTAACTTTCTTTCTTTCTTTTTTTTTTTTTTTTTTTATTTTTGAGACGGAGTCTCGCTTTGTCACCCAGGCTGGAGTGCAGTGGCCGGATCTCAGCTCACTGCAAGCTCCGCCTCCCGGGTTTATGCCATTCTCCTGCCTCAGCCTCCCGAGTAGCTGGGACTGCAGGCGCCCGCCACCTTGCCCGGCTAGTTTTTTGTATTTTTTAGTAGAGACGGGGTTTCACGGGGTTAGCCAGGATGGTCTCGATCTCCTGACCTCGTGATCCGCCCGTCTCGGCCTCCCAAAGTGCTGGGATTACAGGCTTGAGCCACCGTGCCCGACCTGAACTTAACTTTCATCAGAATTCCAGTAACACCTCCATCATCCTTGAACACAGTTATCATCTATCCCCTTCCCTATTCTGCTCCCAAAAATCCAATTTTCCACTATTTCCTCCTTCATCCTTATTATCATCTGGATTCCCCATTTGGTGGTAAACAAATGTCTTTATTATTCTCAACCTGTTCAAATAAATTCCCTGCTCTCTACTCTCCTGGCACAGAGGGAAGCTCCGCTGTCCCTGTGACAGCACTTTTCTGCAGTCCTCTGGGACTGGGGTAAGAGCTGTTCTGTATTTTCAAGCTCTGTTTGTGTGTATTGCAAGGAAGGTTGCAGAATTCTCCTGTTTCTGCTTCCAAATTATTAATACTTCCTTTAGTCGCTCATTGTCATTCTCATCTCTGACCTCACTGCACATTCAACAAAAACTCAGTCAATTGGGTCACTACTTCCACCTGGAGGACTGTAAATCTCCATGCATAGGCCACCTTAGGCTCACAGTACCTTGACTCTCATGACCACAACTTGAGTTTAATTACTTCCCAGAATTGCTCCATCTGGGAAATCTTAGACTCCAATACCACTTCCACCTCCACCACCACATTCTATTCTTCTAGATCATCACAATACAGCCACCATTCAACCAGACTGCCCCCTCCAGTTCTGAATCCCACCCAGAACTGGAGGCAGCAGTTTCCTTTACTCTTTTCCACCCTAGACTCCATGCTCATTTCAATTCCTCGTACTCTACCATCTCCAGTTTCCCACTAGGTGGACTTCTTTTCTCCACCCAGCTCTTCCCTCTCCTGTTTTCATATTACATACTCTCCCTGAGTGACTTCATCTACTCCCACAGCTTCAACTGCTACTAATAAGCTGTTGCTTTCCAAATTTCCATCTCTAGCCAGATCTTTTTCCTAAATTCTGGAGCCACATAACTGAGTATCTATTGGACATTTCTATAAGCACTTCAAACCCAGCTTGTCAAAACTGAGTTACTCATCCCTCCCCCACAGTGGGAGTGGGAAATGTGATCCTCCTCCAATATCCTTCATCTCAGTGAATGGTGCATCATCTACCCAGTCTCATATCTAAAAATCAACAGTCATTTTTGACTCTTCTCTCCCTTGGCCACTTGGCCACATGCATTCTTTCTATCACCAAGTTCAGTCAGTTGTACTTATTCCTAAGTATCTGCGGGATGGACCTATCCCATATGGACTCTATTCATTTCTTCCTTGAATCTTGTATCAGGATTTTTTAGTTGCAAACAATAGAAACTAGTTCTGGAAAATAGATTATAAGAAAAAAAAATACACAAACACACATATACATATCAGAAAGATACTGGGTAGCTGCCCGAAATTGAAGAAAAACTGACTAACTAGACCTCTCCCTGAGTGACTTCATCCTCAGGGAGGATGGAGGAACCAATGGCTTACAGAGGTAAGAAACCTTCTAAGGTCTACCATTAGCTGACTCAGCTCCAATCATCTCATGTGCTTATTTATGTACCTCCTAGCTAATCTTGTCTTAACCACTCCCATACAACCTTAGCAATCCAGTCTACACACAGTAGCCAATAAACTTTCCCTCTTTTTTTTTTTTTTTTTTTTTTTTTTTTTTTTTGAGACGGAGTCTCACTCTGTGGTCCAGGCTGGAGTGTAGTGGCACAATCTCGGCTGACTGCAAGCTCCACCTCCCAGGTTCATGCCATTCTCCTGCCTCAGCCTCATGAGTAGCTGGGACTACAGGCACCTGCCACCACACTCAGCTATTTTTTTTTATTTTTAGTGGAGACAGGCTTTCACCATGTTAGCCAGGATGGTCTCGATCTCCTGACCTCGTGATCTGCCCACCTGGGCCTCCCAAAGTGCTGGGATTACAGGCGTGAACCACCGTGCCCAACCAGCTTTCCTTCTAAAGTAGAAATCTAACCATGTCTCTTTCCTGCTTAAAATCCTTCAATGGCTAATCAGAGCTTTCAGAATAAAAATCTCCAGCCTTGGTGAGTTGGCGTCTTCCAGCCCCATTCCTAACCATTCATCTATCCTCCCTCTACCTCACACCCTATACTTGGGTCCTACTTACTACATTTAGTTCCCTGCATATGCAGAAATTCCTCTTGTTCTGGTGCCTGTATCAATAACAGCAGTCCTGGCAGAAACATAACTCACCTAATGTGGTTCAAATGAAGACACTTGAATGAAAGAGTCACTTTCAGAGGTGTGGGAAGAGTTAAGTGAATCAACAAAAGAAAATGGTGTGCTAATAGATTAGCAATGGTAGGAAACCATCACCACACCAGGAATGAAGAGGCAAGGGGAGGAAATAATATCAGAGCCCAGGGAGAGCTGGAGCCATGGCAAGAAAGAGGGTGTCAAGCATCTGAAAGTGTAATTGTTGGGAGATGCAGCTGCTGCCAGAGGATTAGAACGTCCACACATAAACCCAAGGATTCCCATGCTATCTTGTATAATGCTCCATCATATAATTTTTTGCACATTTTCTGGCTTTTATATAAGCCTGCAAGCTTCCAGAGGACAAAGACTCCTTGCCTCAGCGTACCCAAAGCATACATAATACAGTGTCTGGCATGGAGAGAGTGCTCAACGAATGTTTGCTGAATTAATGGACAAATAATTGATCCAATTGTTTTCACATTTTTTCAATGTGAAATCTGAAATGAATAGGTTTAAGGTAGTCTAACAGCAGTGAAGTGAATATTTCAGGCAGGGTTTAGAGAAGTGTTTATTGAGGTAAGAGTGTTATCACTGTGTTAGATTCCTTCTGTATCCAAGATTAGTCTCCTCAAAAAAGTGTTATTAAATTAAAATGGAAATAACAGTTTCCTGGGTCTGACTTTTCATGGAAACAATGAGTAAGAACCATATATTAACACAATGCAGAAGGTGAGATATAGCATCTGTCTTCCCTGCCGCAAGAAATGAAGAATCTGTGAATATCAATGAAATTACCAAAATAGGATAATTGGAGCAAAAAGAGGAAAAGTCAACTTAACTGAGAGTAAACAGACCTCTCTTGGCCCTATAAGTGGTACATGGAAGTGACAGTGAGATGTTCCATAAGAAATGGAAGGAAGATGGCTCTCTGAGAGTAAATATAAATTAACACTTAATAGATGAGATTGGAGGTGTAGAAAGTTGCTAGCTCTTAGAACTGCAACATTTGACCATAATATGTTTAACTTATCTGAAAAAATGTGTAACCTTGGAGCTTGGATAGGATGTGTCAGCAACCAATATCTAATCACCTCTGGAACACAGACAGGGCTGAACTGAGCTTGTGAGACTTCAGGTCTGAGAACCAGCCAGCCCTTGGGCCAGAGTGAATTCACTAAGATGAAAATGTGTTAGAAGTCAAGCTGGTATCATAGACTCTGTATCTGAACCTGCATACTCTACTCCAAAACAGTAAGTTTTCTTATGCAAAATTTGGAATCATAATTGAAGGCCAATATTGAAGTTAGATGACCCTTGATGAGCCAGCCAACCCCTATAATCCTCTGTTTCCTCCTCTGTAAAATGGGGATGATAATTCCCATACTGCCAGCCTCACATCGTTGTCGTCGCTGTTGTGACCATCAAATGCATGAGAACACACTATGCAAACGTGCAACCATCCCACGATCGGGCCCCTGTCTGTCACTTTAACCAAGAAGAGAGCTGCCCATTAAAATATTGGCCCCTAATTTTTTGTTTATTTTCTTTTTAGCAAGAACAAAAAGTTAGTATAATTTTTGGTTGGAATAATTAAATGGGGAAGGGTTCAGAGCAGCAGGAAAATGTCAGGCTGACTTTGCAGGGAAGTCTCAAGTCAGTCCAGGAAAGAAACTTGGAAAATAACTGAGACAGGGAAAGGAAGAGTAAAACAAATGTGCAGCTTAAAGAAGAAGAGCCAAAAAGCCAAAAAAAAAAACCTTTGGCTTCTCTTCTAAAGGCAAGAGTCTATCCCAAAAGTAAATGCCCCTTCCCAGAGGAAGAGTGAGAGGTTCTTAAAGGATAGCATCTTCTGTGGCTGTGTGGGTGGTGAGAGGGAACCATCTATTTGAAGTCCAAGGGAAGACAAATCACTTGCATGGAGTGTGGGTAAAAATGAAAGAGACAATGAGCGGAAAAAGGCTAACAGCCTGAACTTGGGCTAAAGTAAATTCCGTCAAACATGATTAAATATACACAATGCATAGAGCAAAAGCAGGAGCTCAAGTTCGCACATTAGCCAAAAACCCGGTCTCTCACCGTGGAGCCAAGACACAGACATGCTCACATTGTGAGCTTGCCCAGAGAGGGGAGGAAGGGATGTCAGATCCGAGGGCCCGGTGACCTGATCTGCCCACCTGCAGAATTGGTAGGGCGAAATCCAAGGCACTGGAGAGAGAAACAAAAACGAAGAATGAGCAAACACCAAACAAGTTAAAGTCAGCATGAGTCCAACTCACAGCACTACCACCTACAAGTCCAGACTCTTAGATGATTCATTTCACCTTTGCAAACCCCAGGTTTCTTCCCTATAAAATGGAATTGCTCATATTGGCTCGACTTCCCTTCCAGACTTCTTGTGAGAATCCAAAGAGTTAAAAGGTAAAGTATTTCTTAAAATGGGAAAGAGGCATACGAATAATTGGGAATTTATCTAGGTATTTTCACAAAGCCCATATCCCCTCGTCCTGAAGCAGTTTTGTGGGGTTCGATAAGAGCTTGTCTGGAGACCTCAGCTCTGGTCACATGAGCACACACACCACTTTCTTCCTGGTGAGCTTGAGCCATGACCCAGCTGTGGCCGTGGTGACAGTGACCAGAATGATGGCCAGGGCTGTGTTTTTCTCTCCTTTCTTCCCTTTTCTCAGAGCCCCGCCCAGCAACAGCAAAATACAAATCCTCTAGACTCCTGCACTCTCCACCCACTTCCTCATGCTCAGATTCCTCATCTCCCTGCTTCCCCATAAATGGCATTACTCGTGAAAAACGGGCCTGCTGCAGGATCTGCTGCACACTCCACCCGCCTCTACCTTTGAGTACAAGGAGAAGACGCCGCTCCTTCCTCCTGCCAGGGGGGAGAAATGTGCTGGCCTCAGCAAGGAGGGTAAGGATGGCGGGGGGAGTGGTGATTTTTCTGTGATGGTATAGACAAGCACATCAGGTCCTTAGATAAATTTTGCGGGCCTTCAGGGAGCTCCCTCATGGGTGCAAAAGCAGCTGAGTTGTTGCATGGCATCTCAGAGGAAGCCTAGTCCTGTCTGCATTCTCCCTCCACCCACTCAAGTTGCAGCCCCTTGGCATCCTCATTTCACTTAGTCCCCCATCCTGGGAAGGCTGTCCCTTGTTCCTGGCTCCCATGGGCTCCAGTGCACTGACCTGTCCTTGCATTGACCTCAGCTTTCTCTCAGAGAGTTTCCAGGCTGGGTGCAGTGGCTCACACCTGTAATCCCATCCCTTTGGGAGGTCAAGGCAGGCAGATCACTTGAGGTCAGAAGTTCGAGACCAGCCTGGCCAACATGGTGAAACCCTGTCTCTACTTAAAAAAAAAAAAAAAGACGGCCAGGTGCAGTGGCTCACACCTATAATCCCAGTACTTTGGGAGGCTGAGGCGGGCAAATCACCTGAGGTGGGGAGTTTGAGACCAGCCTGACCAACACAGAGAAACCCCATCTCTATTAAAAATATAAAAAATTAGCCGGGCGTGGTGGCTTATGCCTGTAATCCCAGCTACTCAGGAGACTGAGGCAGGAGTATCACTTGAACCCCAGAGGCGGAGGTTGCAGTGAGCCGAGATCATACCATTGCACTCCAGCCTGGGCAACAAGAGTGAAACTCTGTCTCAAAAAAAAGACAAAAATCAGCCAGGCGTAGTGGCGGGTGCCTGTTATCCCAGCTACTCAGGAGGATGAGACAGGAAAATTGCTTGAACCTGGGGGGCAGAGGTTGCAGTGAGTGGAGATTGCACCACTGCACTCCAGCCCGGGTAACAAAGCAAGACTCTGTCTAAAAAAAAAAAAGTAAGAGAGTTTCGAGCCCTCACAGGAGCTCAGGATTCCATTGAATTCAGTCATGCAGGGCTCACTTTGTTTTCTATCCTTTTATCCCCTTTGTTGGAAAAACAAATTTTCACTCTGTCCTCACCATCCAGTTTGGCAGCATCATATTTTGTAAATATGTTTACAAAGAGATTTACTAATCTATAGCTTTGCTCCTGACCCTGCGTTGTTTGAGCCCCCAAACTCCTGGGACAGAGATAGATTCCAATCTACTGGGGAGATATCTAAGCACTCAAAAGAAAAGGAGGACTTGAGGACACTCCATAATAATATGATGAATGTTTCTGTTGCACTTCACAATTTACAGTGCCCTTTCATGAATACATTGTTTTATTGGAACCTCATAACAATCATTTAGGAAGGTTGTTGAGATTAGAAATATGGAACTCACAGGCCAGGCGCAGTGGCTCATACCTGTAATTCCAGCATTTTTGGAGGCCAAGGCAGGTGGATCACTTGAGATCAGGAGTTCGAGATCAGCCTGGCCAACAAGTGAAACACCGTCTCTACTAAAAATATAAAAATTAGCCGGGCGTGGTGACACATGCCTGTAGTCCAATCTACTTGGGAGGCTGAGGCAGAAGAATCGCTTGAACCTAAGAGGTGGAGGTTGCAGTGAGCCGAGTTCTCACCACTGAACTCCAGTTTGGGTGACAGAGTGAGATTCTGTCTCTAAAAAAAGAAGAAGAAATATGGACCTCACAAATAATCAAATACTGGAGCTGACAGGAGATAGTCCTGAAGCCTTAGCCCACTTTCTATGACTAGTTACCCTGCCCACATCACCTTGCTGTGGTTTCTGCTGCCTTCCCTCTCATGCCTTACAACCTAGACAAGTATTAGTACGGACTACTGCTCCAGAGGAACAGACTCAGCCAGCTCCAGAAGTGGCTGCCCATGGCCACAAAGCCAAACAAGCAATAATGGCAGCGATCAGATCAGTGTGAAGGCTGCTGAATGCCTCTGATGAACTCCTGCTGGATCAGGGATCCCCTCAGCTCTGAAAGCAGGCTACTATGGTCCAAAATTCAGATTTTGAGACCCAACCCCCAAGGCAATGGTATTAGGAGTTAGGGACTTTGGCAAGCGATTAGGTCATGGGATTAATGCCCTTACCAAAAAAAAAAGAAAGAAAAAAAAGAAAAGGGTTGAAGAGCGCTCCCTTGTGCCTTCTGCTATATGAGGACTCAGCAGCAAGAAAGCGCCATCTTGGAAGCAGAATGCAAGCCCTTACCAGACACTGGATTTGCTAGCACCTTGATTTTGGACTTCCTAGCCTCTAGAACTGTAAATGATAAATTTCTGCTGTTTATAGATTGCCCAGTCTAAGATTTTTTGCAACAGCAGCATGAATGGACCAAGACACAGTCTTTCTCCAAGACATACAGAAGGCGGCATCTTGCTGGCTCTTGTATGGCAGCCTTTAGAAAGTTCCCTTGGAGGTGAGTGAGAGGTGACTCCAACTCAGTGCTCCTTAACCCTGTGCACATTAGAGTAACCTGGACACCTTTTTTAAACTTTTATTTCAAGTTCAGGGGTACATGTGCAGGTTTGTTATATAGTTGAACTTGTGTCATGCAGGTTTATTGTATAGATTATTTCATTACCCAGATGCCCGGCTTACCGGGTACCCATTAGTTAGTTCTTTTTCCTGATCCTCTTCTTCCTCCCACCCTCCACCCTCCGATATGTCCCAGTGTGTGTTGTTCCCCTCTTTACGTCCATGTGTTCTCATCATTTAGCTTCCACTTATAAGTGAGAATATACAATATTTGGTTTTCTGTTCCTATATTAGTTTGCTAAGGCTAATGGCCTCCACCTCCATCCAAATCCCTGCAAACTACATGATCTTATTTCTTTTTATGGTTGCATAGTATTTCATGGTATATATGCACCACATTTTCTTTATCCAGTCTATTATTGATGGGCTAAATTTAGGTTGGTTCCATGTCTTTGCTATTGTGAATAATGCTGTAATGAACATATGTGTTCATGTGTGTTTATAATAGAAAAATTTATATTCTTTGGGCATATACCCAGTAATGGGATTGCTGGGTTGAATGGTATTTCTGTTTTTAGGTGTTTGAGGAATCACCACACTGTCTTCCACAATGGTTGAACTAATTTACCCACCCACTAACAGTGTATAAGTGCTCCTTTTTCTCCACAACCTCACCTGCATCTGTTATTTTTCAACTTTTTATTAATAGTCATTCTGACTGGTGTGAGATGGTATCTCATTGTGGTTTTGATTTGCATTTCTCCAATGATCAGTGACGTTGAGCTTCTTTTATATGATTGTTGGCCACATGTATGTCTTCTTTTGAAAAGTTTCTGTTCATGTCCCTTGCCTACTTTTGCAATCACAACTCACTGCAGCCTCAACCTCCCAGGCCTAAGTGATCCCCCAACCTCAGCCTCCCAAGTAGCTGAGACCAAGGGCAGGTACCTCTATGCCAGCTTTTTTTTTTTTAATTTTTGTAGAGATGGGGTCTCCCTATGTTGACTAGGCATGATGGCTCATGCCTGTAATCCTAGCACTTTGAGAGGCCTAGATGGGTGGATCACTTAAACCCAAGAATTCGAGACCATCCTGGGCAACACAGGGAGACCTTCTCTCCACAAAGATTTTTTTTAAAAAGCTGGCATAGTGGCACCTGCCTATGGTCCCAGCTACTTGAGAGGCCGAGGTTGGGGGATCACTGGGGCTCACGAGGTTGAGGCTGCAGTGAGCTGTGTGACAGCACTGCCCTCCAGCCTGGGCAACAAGTGAGACCCTGAAAAGGAAAGAAAAGAAAAGAAAAGAGAGAGAGAAAGAGAGAAAGCAAGAGAGAGAGAGAAAGAGAAAAGGAAAGGAAAGGAAGGGAAGAAGGAAAGAGGGAGGGAGGGAGGAAAGGAAGGAAGGAGAGAAAGAGAGAAAGAGAAAAGGAAAGGAAAGGAAGGGAAGGGAAGAAGGAAAGAGGGAGGGAGGGAGGGAGGGAAGGAAGGAAGAAGAGAGAAAAAGAAAGAGAGAGGGAGAGAGAGGATTAGGAAGGGAAGGAAAAAAAGAAGGAATACTTATTGCCAGGACCCCACCCCAGTGGAATCAGAATTACTGAGAAAGGCCTAGGAATCTGTATATTTAAAGGTTCCCCAGGTGATTCTGTTACACAGGGATGATTTAGAACTACTGCTCCAAGGCCAGGCGCAGTGGCTTATGCCTGTAATCCCAGCACTTTGGGAGGCCGAGGTGGGCGGATCACGAGGTCAGGAGTTTGAGACCAGCCTTACCAACATGGTGAAACCCCATCTCTACTAAAAATACAAAAATTAGCCAGGCGTGGTGGTGCATGTCTGTAATCCCAGCTACTCGGGAGGCTAAGACAGGAGAATCGCTTGAACCTAGGAGGCGGAGGTTGCAGTGGGCCAAGATTGTACCACTGCACTCCAGCCTGGATGACAGAGCAAGATTCCGTCTAAAAAACAAAAGAACTACTGCTCCAAGTGCTCAAATGAGAGAGGCAGACCTGGGATGATAAGAGGGGTGGATCACAGTACAGAGGTACCCCCAAAATCAAACCAGTGTGCTGTTACTTCTTTTCTCCAGTCTTTCCCAAACCATTCCCCTTTTGCCTGAATTTCTGGATCTTTCCAGGGTTCTTCCTAAATGTCCTAAGAAAGGTGTTTTCCTTCTGGTGTTTTCAAGGCCTCACCTTTCTACCATATCCCACTGCCCAGCCTGGATTCTCAGTGCCAAGAAGCCTCCCTCTCTACAGCTCAGATTAGAGCTACAGAGCCTGCAAGTTGCTTGAGGCTACTTGAAAAACACTCCTCCTATTCCAGAGGGTCACTCACTGATGGTGAGTAGTGGCAAAGAGAAGTGGTGACTGGCTAGGCCAGAGAAGTGAGGCAATAAGATGAGGAACTGGCTGTGCTGGGACACCAGCTAAGACTTAACACTTTTGGCTGGAGACCAGGGGGTCTCATCATATCAATTACAGTCACTTATCAGCTTTCCTTTCAGGCCTTTATCTAAAAACACTATCCAAGCTCCCCTCCGACGCCCATTGTGTATTGCTCACCCTGGGGCTCAGCAGGTGAAGTGGGTAGACACCTTACACAGAAACCCAGCCACAGGCACCCCCAGGAATTCAGTCAAAACTCCTGCCACCCCAGAAAGCCCTGCCCCCAGCCATATCACAGGAACAAGGAGACTAGAACATTCTTCCTGAGTGACTGGAGAGCAAGGCATTTCATGAACTCATAGAGTCCTCTATGAAGCATATACAGTGCAAAGGGGGAGGGTAGATCCTTCTATAAGCTGTTTCATTTGCCCTTTACCACAACACGTAAGATAGCAATTAGTATTTCTCATTTACAGCTCGACAGCGGCCCAATGGGGATACATACCCAGGATCTAGAAGGCAATAAAAGCAAAAGCATTTGTATACTGGCATCGAGCTTAGGGGATGGAGGCATAGACTGCTAATGGATGGCAAATCTGTGTGGAAAGTAGGGTGAAGCCTCATCACAGAGGTCTTACAGAAATTCACTGATTCCTGCTGCTAACTAAATCCAGAGGGACCACCCAGTGAGGTGGCTCACATCTGTAATCCCACACTTCAGGAGGCCAAACTGGGAGGATCACTTGAGCCCAGGAGTTTAAGACCAGCCTGGGCAACATAGCGAGAGCTTGTCTGTACAAAAAATAAGTAAAATTAGCCAGGCGTGGTGGTGCGTGCCTGGAGTCCCAACTACTTGGGAGGCTGGGGCAGGAGGATTGCTTGGGCCTGGGCGGTCGAGGCTGCAATGAGCCATGATCATACCACTGCACTCCAGCCTGAGTGACAGAGAGAGACTGTCTCAAAAACTAAAAATAAAATAAAATAAGATAAATCCAAGGGGAATGTTATTCAGCCATAACAAAGGAAAGAAGTACTAATACATGCTACAATGTGAATGAACCTTGAAAACATTATGAAAAATGAAAGAAATCAGTCACAAAAGAACACATATTCTATGATTCCATTTATATGAAATGTCCAGAATAGGCAAATTCACAAAAAGCAGATTCATAGTTGCTGGGGCTGGGGGCAGGAGCAAATGTGGAGTGATTGCCAATGTATATGAGTTTCTTTCTGGGGTAAATGAAAATGTTCTGGAATTAGATATTAGTGATGGTTGCACAACCTTATGAATGTAAGTACCACTGAATTGTATACTTTAAAATGTTGAATTCTATGGTATGTGAATTATATCTTCAAATATATATATTTGTATATATATGTCCAAAGATGGGGGTTTCAAAATCCACAAGCTGCCCAGGGTTCCCCGAGGCTTCTAGAAGAGCCTGAGAATAACAGACTAACTTTTGCAAGGTCTCTCAGTTAAAAAGTGGCAAAGGTGAAATGTAAACCAAAGGACCTTGAATATTCTGCTTTTCTACCATCTAAATGCCAAGTTCAGTCAGTCCCGTAACTTATCAGCTTACACAGCATCCCAGCCACGGGCACCTCCAGGAATTCAATCAAAACTCCTGCCACCCCAGAATGCCCTGGGTTGTTAGCTCAGGTTGGTTGCTTTCCTCCTCACCTCTCATTTGAGGTCCTCTGCATTGAGGAGTTGGGGTTGGGACTGAACAAGATAGGACTAGAAGAGGATACAGGAAATTTGGGTCCATGAAGACTTTTAGGAGGTTGAGGAAGCCAGAGTGGTGCTACAGAGAAGGGTTTCGGGAATCTTGGAGGCAAAGAGAGAAGCAGGTCAGCATCTTTGTATGACCACAGTACCTGGCACAGTGTCCCACTCACAGCCCCCTGAGTCTCAGCTCATAAACCTGCAACACCAGCTCCAGCCTCTAGAATGGCAGCTGCTGTGAGTACCAGTGCAGTGTGCCTTAGGAGCTGCAGCCCCACTTCATCTCAGAGACCCTCAGGACTAGCTCACGGTGCCTCACATCCCTGGTTAGTCACCCCAGAGGTCCAGGTCCCCCAGATACTCATTACCAGAGTCTCATGTCCTACTTTCTGGCCTTTGTACTGGCTGTTCAGTCTGCTTGGACCCTTTTCCCCAGTAACCTGTAAGGCTAAACCCCTCATCTTCAATTTCACTGCTATTATTTGAACGTCCCCTCCAAAACTCATGTTGGAATTTAATTGCCATTGTGATGGTATTAAGAGGTAAAACTATTAAAAGATTATTAGACCATGAGGGCTCCATCCTCATGAGTGGATTAATGGCATTATCATAAGAGTGGGTTCATCATCTCAAGACTGTGTTGTTATAAAGACAAGTTTAGCCCTCTCTGTCTCTCACTCTCACCCTCACCCTTCTGCCTTCCACCATGGGACAACATACCACAAATGTCCTTACCAGATGCCAAGACCATGCTCTTAAACTTCCCAGCTTTCTGAACTATAAGCCAAACAAATTTTTGTTCATTATGTATCATCCAGTCTGTGGTATTCTGCAATAGCAACATAAGATGGACTAAGACACTCACCTTCTGACATGGCCTATGCTGACCACTCTATTTTAAATTACATACACACAAACAAACATACGCACACATTTGTGTGCAGATACCTTTACCCCTGGCACTCCCAATTCCTCCTTACCTTAATTTACCTTGTCTTTTTCTTTTTCATAGCACTTAACACCTTCCAACATTGGACATAATTTAATTTACTTGCATGTTACTTTTGTTAGTTATTTTCTATTTCCTCTAGCTAGAACACAAGCTCCAGAGTGGAAATCTTTGTTTTGTTTGCTAATGTGGTCCAAGCACCCAGAATAGTACATGACCTATTATAATACTCCATAAACTTGTGGAGTGAAAGAATGAATTAATGGATTAGCATTGTGTTCTGTACACACCTGATCTGCCAGGAACCCAAGGACCCACCCCATATACTTATATCCCTGAGTCCTCTGGGGTACATGCTCTGAGCCCAGCACCAGCATCATAATCTCAGCCTTTTTCAAAGAACTTTTTACCTCCTCGTCTCAACCCAAGCCTGGCTCATTGTTAAAAACATCACCTTGCCCACAATCACCTCGCAAAGAGGCAGTCTTTTCTCAGCTTAAGGTCCCACTCATAGCAGCCCCTTCCCTGACCACCCAATCCATTGTAGCACCCCAACTCTCTGATCCACTGTTCTCTTCTTTCAGTCCCTTCCTTCTTTCTTTTTATTAAAGTACTTCTTACAAGATAAAATTGCTTCTTTGTCCATTTTCTTGTTTATGATCATTCTCCCTCTAGAATATGAGCTTCTTGAGGACAGGACCACGTTTATCTGCTTCACTGTGTGTCGTTAGCACTTAGCACACAGGTTAGGTAGTCAATGGACATATGAAGAAGGGATGAGGAGATTAAGATGTGAGGGGTTGGAGGCATCAAGCAGAGCTGGATTTTTCCTTGTTTATTCCAAATGCTTCTGCTTTATTCAACTGCACAGGAAGAAATTATTCCATTAAGACATAGAGTCCCCTGACTTCTTTTTAGACAATAAAAAGAGCTTGACAATAAATGGCTAAATGGCAGTTCTTTTTTTTTTTTTTTTTTTTTTTTTGAGATGAAGTCTTGCTTTGTTGCCCATGCTGGAGTGCAGTGGTGCCATGTCGGCTCACTACAACCTCCACCTCCCAGGTTGAAGCAATTCTCCGGCCTCAGCCTTCTGAGTAGCTGGGATTACAGGCACGGGCCACCATGCCCAACTATTTTTTTTTTTTTTTTTTTTTTGTATTTTTAGTAGAGATGGGTTCTTACCATGTTGGCCAGGCTGGTCTGAACTCCTGGCCTCAAGTGATCCACCTGCCTCAGCCTCCCAAAGTGCTGGGACTACAGGCCTGAGCCACTGTACCTGGCCCTAAATGGCAGTTCTTAATATTGAAGAGGCAAGGCACAAGATCTGATAAAGAGAGCTGATCACGGAACCTGGGTGTGTAGGAAAGGGCATCTTGGTCAGAAGGAAACAGAAATGGCTAGCACCAAATTCAACTCTATTGGCATGCTTGCACCCACTTGCTTGTTTAAGGGATTCACAGGGGCTGATTTGAGCATCTATCCCATGAATACAAGGTGGCAACCAGAGAGCTAACTCTTCTAGTCCAAATCAGTGATAGCATTGTCTCCCTGATCTTCCAAATAAATCTAGGCGTGTCTACTGAGTTATCACTCCATCGAATGCATCAGTCTTTTCTCCATATCCAGAATGGCAAATGTGTACTGGGCCCTTGCTAAGTGCTGGCCCTCCACTAAAGGCACCTTGCATAATTCTCCCCAGCTCTCATTATTCCCATTTTACAGATGAGGGGCCTGTTGAGAATGCAGTACAGCATGGATTAGTACTCAGGCAGCCTGGTTCCCAAACTTGCAGGTTTCCCCATCACGTTTTACTGCTTCTTTTCTCTGCCACTTTAGGCAACTCCATGTTGTACTTCATCTGATGTGGATAATAACTCAGCACCTCTGCAGTCACCCCTAAACTGAGACTTGTTTACAAAGCTGGCCCTGTAGTTATTGATGCAAAGGAGGTTCTAGTTCACAACGATGAGTAGAGGTTAAAAAACAAAAAACAAAAGAAAACAAAGCTGTTGCTAACAATTGCCTACATATTGCAATGGAAACCAGTCATTTTGTTCTCGTTTTGTGAACATGGGAAAAGCCGCCAAGTTACCTGCAATACAAGCAGTCATGGTCAACAGGTACTTGCTGTGATTTGGAGCTCTTCCTGAGTCAACCGCTGTAAAGAAAGTTAAGTAATTGAGGATGCTTTCCTATAGAAGGGATTTTTTACATTGCAAATATCTATCAGTGCATCACTTCTCTTTTCCAAAAATAGGACTTTTATTCCAATCTACTTTGTTCTCCTTCAAAGAGAAACTGCATTTGAATAAAAGCTCAAGTACCACCTGCAGCGCTTTGGCACATGCATGCTGAAGTTATTTCTGAAATAGGGGACTGTGGGGTTGGGGCAGGAGCAAAGTGTACTTAGGATGCTCTGAATTTAAACTTAAGCCACCATGTGTGATTCCTGTGTACCTTAAATGCCAACTCTGTGGGAAGGTTTCCTAGATGTACCACAGTCTCTTCCAAGGCCATCCCCGGAGGCAAGTGCCTGCAGTATTCTGTATCTAACAAATACAGTATGATTAAAAGAGGCATCAACACAACCTAGGCACTAAAAGAGTGGGGAGATACTTTATCTTAGAACATCTAAAGCCTAGGAGGCTGAAAAATCGAAAGATGAAGGAAGAGAGATTACTACAGGAGGTCTTCTTCAAGGTGTGGGGCTCACAGCTTTTTCAAGCATTAGCAAGAAAAGGAATCAAAGAGATGCCTCCTTCTCCCTCCCACAGCTTTGAAGCTCCGGCCTTCCTGAAGCTGAAGCCCACACTGACCTTTATGAGAAAGGTAGAGCATGGTTTAGTACTTGATCTTTGTTTTCCCTTGGAAGTAACAGCCCCACCTGCCTGTTTTCTGAAGCTGGCCTGGTCCTGCAATGGGAGTAGTTCCTTGTCTTTTCTATAGAGGAGAAAGCAGATGTTAGATACTGCTCTGAGGGAGCCATGAAAATGAGTTATAATGATGCGAGCCTCAAAAGCAAATCTAACACTCAGGCCTATCCTAAAGTGACTTTGCCACCTAACTAAAGCCATATGGCCTGAGTATATTGAAACTAGATTCTTTGCCAGAGAAATTCCATGAGATTCAACTGTTCTCTTTAAAATCATGATCTTCTTTAAAATTATGAAGGGGACAGTGTCCAATTCTCTCCTCTTCTGGATTATTTGGAGAGTTTCCAAAATAAGGTGTCCCTGATGTATTGCCTTGGGACCATCTGTAACTGAATAAACTATGGTACCTGTTAAAAATTCAGTCCTCGGCCGGGCGCGGTGGCTCAAGCCTGTAATCCCAGCACTTAGGGAGGCCGAGGCGGGCCGATCACGAGGTCAGGAGATCAAGACCATCCTGCCTAACACGGTGAAACCCCTTCTCTACTAAAAATACAAAAAATTAGCTGGGTGGGGTGGCGGGTGCCTGTAGTCCCAGCCACTCGGGAGGCTGAGGCAGGAGAATGGTGTGAACCCGGGAGGCGGAGCTTGCAGTGAACCGAGATCACACCACTGTACTCCAACCTGGGTGAGAAAGTGAAACTCTGTCTCAAAAAAAAAAAAAAATCAGTCCTTAACCCCACCTCAAACCTCTCCCCCATCTCAGACCTACTAAGTCAGATTCTCTGGAGGTGGGGCCTGGGAATTTTTGCAAATTTAGAGGATTCTGAGACATGCTAGTGTTTGGGAATTACTGGCTATGAGAATTAAAGACTACCACTTTCTCAGAAAAATTTTGGCCCAGGTGAGATCACAAACATTTTTTTCCAGCACCCTCATGCTATTATGTCAACAAGACACTAGGGAGTTGCAGATCCATTACAGAACAAAAGATCTGAACATAGAGTGGTGGGAACCAGTTTCCTTAAATGCCTCTGCCTTGCTAATAGTGCTGGTTGCTGCTTAATGGTTGTTTGCTATGAACAAAAGGAGCAGAGACTGGATGTGCAGGTGAATCTGCAATTGCCATGGAAACAGCAGCCATTATCACCAGAGAGGATCCCCTCTTAGGCAATCCTGCCATTCCGTTCAAAAACCCCAGCTTCTGCTTACTTTAGATTAGAAATCATGCTTTCTTGAGGCATGCTTCTGAGGGTTTATAAATGTGTATCCAAAAAAGAAGTAAATAGAGAATCATACTGTTTTCTTCTCTTACGTATCTTCCAAAAGCATTCCAGCATAATCCAAACAGGATGGGAATTCTCATCTCTTGGCACAAATCTCATATCATCCCTTACGTGTAGGAGAATAGGAGGGGTTGAGTTTGGGGTTGAAATAATTCATTTGCCTTCCTCCTTCCCCTCTTTAATTAGTAGACCTAGTAATAAATGCATCTGTACTAGGATTTTAATTAAGTTAAAATTTTAAAACATTGTTTATACTGAGTTTAGAGGAATTTTTAAAAGTGTGACTGTGATGGAAACAATGCCACACTTATGTTCTAGAAACCTAGATGTTAATATGGAGCATATCATGCACAGTAAACACTGGATCTTACATTATGCATTGAACATTTTATCTTTGCCTAAAATGGAAAAATAACAGCAACTCAAAGCATATGTGCTTATCACATAGGAAATAAAGTTCAGTAGGCTGTGTCCTCACCAAGAGAACGTTCCACGTTTTCTTCCTTCCAGGCTCAGAAACCCAAGTGCTCTCTGAGTATATGAACCCTCCTCAGGGGCAGACTCAGTATTCACTAAGCCCCAAAACGGAATGCCAGATTATTCATTTATAATGAGAAGTACCTCTCCCAGGAACAGGAACACTCATGGATTGTATAACAAGCCTTCCTCCCCAGCTTGGTGGCCCTGCAGGGCAGGCCAAATAATATAGTGGTCAAAATGCCATTTTGTTCTTTTACAGTCAGAAAAAGAAAACTATTGTAAGAAATGGAATACTAAAAGCCCTTGTAACAGATCCATTTCCGTAGGCAAAATGACAGAGGAAGTCAGATAATAATCAAAGATTGCCTGGAGAGCAGGAAATCAGAACAAAGAGAGTTCTCCAGATAAATCCAATGCTAATGGCATCAGGCTGAGATGGCCTGAGGCTTCACCTACGTGATGGGATTGGTCCAGCCAATAGGAGGGGGATTATTTCATCTCCTCTGGACAATGGTTTGGAGGGTCCTGCCCACTGTTCCTTATGATTACATTTTCTATTCCTTATGATTCTAATCTCCAAGCTGACCACCATGCTCCTGATTTTCACATTATTTCTTTAGCTATGCTTAATATTAGTCAGTTTACTCTCTTGCAGGCTGAAGAACATTGTCTTTGTAATGGCTTTGCATATTCCACATTCCGTATTCTATTCTGTACCATTTTGTGTGGAGTTTATAGTTTAATTCTGTGCCACCTCCTTCATTTTAATTTTTTGAGAGCATCCTTTCTAAAGCTCCAGATAGGTGGGCAACATAGCCGCGTACAATGTTATATTCCTTCTGATTTGCAAGTGACCCCAGCAAGTATTTGAAAAGATAGTAATAAGTTCCCACTCTGTCTCTTTCTTAGCATGGATTTGGTTCAGACTGAGCTATGCTGAGCCACCTTCGAATGCCATTGCAAGGATGTCAGTAGTTCCTTGGGAGATGCTGTCTTCCTTATTGTTTGCCTTCTCCAGTTACCGTTCATTCATCATCAGTTACTCATTAGGTGAATGCTTGTATCTTAAACTGAGAGGGCTAGGGGTGAAACAGGAGAGTTCCCTTATCCCCCTCACAGGATGTGCAACAAGGGTGTGGCTCGCTCCTTCTGTAGCCCCGCTGCTCAGACTCCTCGGGGGGCAGGTACAGAGGCAGTAGGGAGCACTTTTGGGCTCCAGCCCCTCAGCAGTGTCTATGAGTGGGTGTCTGCGACTTCCGAAGCCCCAGCAGGTGTGTGTTACAGTGTCCTCTTTCAGCTTAGCCATCTGCAGATGGCTTATGCTAATCAGTTCAATAAACCCTCTGCCTTATCACGAGGGCAGGGGGCCAGTGTGACAGCCTTCTGTATCCCGAGTTCTTGTCCAGTGTATCAGAAGAATTAGATCACATGTGGGCTGGAAGGGTGAGTGCAAGGTTTTATGGAGTGGTAGAGGTGGCTCTCAGCAAGATGGATAGAGAGCCAGAAGCAGGGGATGGAGTGGGGAGAGTGGTCTTCCGCTGGAGCTGGGCTGCCCAGTGGTTCACTCTTCTCTGACTGCTCCAGGCTGAACTCCCCTAGGCCTCCAGGCGTCCTTCCGCTTCTCTTTCTCTGCCACGTTGTTCCGTTGTCACTGGTCTGCTGGTTCCAACATTCAGCCACTTGTGTCTATGCCCGCTAAGGTCTCAGGTTTATATGGGCACAGGATGGGGGGGCATGGTGGGCCAAAGTGGTCTTGGAAAATGCAACATTTGGGCGTGAAAACAAGATTACCTGTTCTCACTTAGGTCTGCATGCACAGGCCCAAGTGTGGAGCCCTTCCAGGGATCCCGCCCTTCTCTACCCAGCACTTCCCTGCCTCCCTCCTGTATCCGGGCAGACGGGAATGGGGCAAAGCAGAGCCTGAGCAAGGGAGCGCGGATGGGGACATAGATCTCCAGGATCACAGAAAAGAGGCCGTTAGACAGTTTTTATTTCAATTTGTTTTATTAAAATTTTTTATTTGTTGGACTGAACATCTATTGCATGAATATACCTAATTTTGCACATAATTTATTCATTGTCAGATACATTCTAGTTGTAAAAACGAAAGTAGAGTTTCCTCTTCAAAGACTTTCCTCCCCATTTAATTAGGAATAAATAGTCACATCTCTTAGAAGCAAAATTTATTTGAAGACCTGTGCTAACATTCTTAAATTATCTGCTAGCCGTGGTAAAGAAATCAATGTGCTTTATGTTCTTAGCTTCCACAATTTAGCCTAAATATTTGCCCTGGCATGCTTATACTGGTCCAAGCAAGCGCTGGGTCATAGCCTGTTCTTCTCTTCCTTATGTGAAGGTGTTTTTACCTTTCTTAGCATTCCACAAGTTACTTCCTCCTTCCTTTGTTCTCCTCTGCCTTTACCTCTTTTAAAAAGTTCTAAGTTACTAGCCAATCGGGACAAATACAGAATGTGAGGTCCCATTCCAGTCAACGGAAACCAGACATAGCAGTAGGGTGGACGCATCCGGTTATAAGCGACCCTGTCTCCTTTGTTCAGTGCACTCTCCTGGCAAAACTGCTGGCGAGTGTACCCTTTCTGCAGAAAGTAAAAATGGCCTTGCTGAGGAAATTAAATGTCTGTTCAAATGCTATTTCTTTATGGCACCGGGGAACAGGCATTTTAAACATTGCAAAACAGAAGGAAGAACACTTCATATGATCCCTGGGGACTGAAGGCTTTCTTTATGTTACTGAGGGAAAGGAGCTTGGGACTTAAGTTCTGAAAGCTTCATCCTGGAATGAAGCTACCTCCCAGAAACGAAGACCAAAAAATAGAAATAAAATAGTAAACAAACAGGGTCACTCATTCTCTAGATTCCAAAAGATATGTGGGAAATAAGGGGCTTGAAGAAGTAGGAACCTATTTGAGAAGTCCAGACCCCACTCCCGGCTGCCCTTTGACCCTTTCTCTACTTTTAGCATACAAATGAACTTCGCTTTGTGAAGCAGAGCCTGCTAGTTCTTGGCTGCCGGGCCTTCCTTAGGGTTTCTGCAAGGAAAATGTGAGCACAGCATTCAGCATTCACCCTGGGAGGCAGCAGACTTCTGGAGCGGCCATAGCTTTCTCTGTGTAGTATTTGTGGGCCTTGCAGCAATCTAAATGCACAGGAGAATTCCAGCCTGGGCTTCTGCTATCTCCAGAAAATTGGAGGTCCGACTTGAATGAGGATGACAAAGGAGTCTTGGGGTTTTGCTGAAAGAGTCTGGGGTTGTTCAACATTACTCACTGTCTGTCCTGAGAGCTGTTTTGGTCCAGTCTGAACAGGAAGGAAATAACCCCAGAGACTACTCATCAGGTTCCACAGTGACAAGGAAAGGAAAATATATCATGTGCTTCAGGATCTAGCCAGAGTTAAAGCCTACGAATTAAGTAGAGGCAACTCAGATAGGCTAAAAGACAAATCTACCAATTTTAGGTCAAAATATGAAGATCCTGCAGTCTTCGCAATCTAGAAACAAAATGATGCTGAATAGGCTTCAGGATTCACATAATGGATGATAAAAAAGTTGAACTGAGGGCCGGGCATGTGGCTCATGCCTGTAATCCCAGCACTTTGGGAGGCTGAGGCAGGTGGATCATGAGGTCAGGAGATTGAGATCATCCTGGCCAACATGGTAAAACCCCGTTTCTACTAAAATACAAAAAATTAGTCGGGCGTGGTGGTGCACGCCTATAGTCCCAGCTACTCAGGAGGCTGAGGCAGGGGACTCTCTTGAACCCCAGAGTCGGAGGTTGCAGCAAGCCGAGACTGCACCACTGCACTCCAGCCTGGCAACACAGTGAGACTCCGTCTCAAAAAAAAAAAAAAAAGTTCAACTGAATACATATTTTCTGAACAATTATTAAACTTCTATGTAGGAGGGAAGGAGAAAGTAAGAAAAAGTGGAAAGACTGGGGAATATTTTATCATTTGGATGTACCAGAGTACTTTCAATTCTTTTTAACTGAACCATAGAACCACTGGAACTACCAAATCTACACTGACTGATTGGTGGAGATAATATATATACACACACACACACACACGCATGCATGCACACACACGTCTGCAAATTTAGAGAATTTATATATAAATATATGCATTCATATTGATAATGTAAATAAAAAATAAATGTATGTGTATATATATATTTAAGTTGAAGGATATAACAAGGCTAGTCTATTAGCATATACCATAAAACAACATCCAAATAAAGACAGAAGGTGGGCTGGGTGCAGTGGCTCACGCTGTAATCCTAGCACTTTGGGAGGCTGAGGCAGGTGGATCACCTGAGGTCAGAAGTTTGAGACCAGTTTGGCCAACATGGCAAAACCCTGTCTCTACTAAAAATACAAAAATTAGCTGGGCATGGTGGTGCACACCTGTAATCCCTGCTACTTGGGAAGCTGAGGCAGGAGAATCACTTGAACCTGGGAGGGAGAGGTTGCAGTGAGCCAAGATTGCACTATTGCACTCCAGCCTGGGTGACAGAGCAAGACTCCCTCTCAAAAAAAAAAAAAAAAAAAAAAGTTGGCAGGTGGAAACAACTCTAATTTGAGTTCAATTGCTTATAAAATGTCTACCTCAATAACAGTAGAAGCCCAATATGTAGATAAATCCTTTCTTTAAATAAATCAGTTATAGTGCTGAATTCATCCCTACATCTACATACTCTACTTGTGAAATAGTTCCTATTGCAAGTAAATTCATATTCAAAATTTAGAGAATGGGCCAGGTGTGGTGGCTAACACCTATAATCCCAGCCTTTTGGGAGGCTGAGGAGGGCAGATCACTTGAGGTCAGGAGTTTGAGACCAGCCTGGGCAACATGATGAAACCCTGTCTCTACTAAAAATACAAAAATTAGCCAGGTGAGGTGGTGGGGGCCTGTAATCCCAGCTACTCAGGAGGCTGAGGCAGGAGAATCGCTTGAACCCAAGAAGCAGAGGTTGCAGTGAGCTGAGATTTCACCACTGCACTCCAGCCTGGATGACAGAGTGAGACTGTCACAAAAACAAAACAAAACAAAATTTAGAGAATGTTTTCAATTCCATTAAAAGAATACAAATAGTGTGTGACTCACTAACTTAAAACAAAGCATCAACACTGGAAAAATTCCAAAGGTATCTACTGTATTTTCAAACTTGATCTGCTTGAATCATCCATCCAACTCCACATGAACTAATTAGCAAAACTAAAGCTTCTAGGGTGGACAATGGTGTCCCTGAATAAAGTCCTTTTCATTCATCTGCTTGGAAGGATACCTAGCCTGATAGCCAACCCTTACCTTGCTCACCTGAGAGCAAAGCCTATCATCCCACAGCCCTGCCTGCTTACCCCTTGCAGAATTTCAATCTGAAGAGTTTACAACAAAAGGAAGACAAAAGAAAGCCACATTAGCTACTCAGGCTCTCCTTCTTACACGTGAATAGATAAATTAAGACTGTTCTTTTCATTGGAAGAGACGAAGAGAACCAGCAACAAGAGAGACCAAGATAAATCATCAGAAACACTGAAATAATTTGGGAAACAAAGCAATTGTAATTAAAATACTCAAATGAAATTCATAACCAAGGATAAGTTTCTATTAAAAAGGAGCAATCAGAAAACAGAAGAAACCATTAGAAATTATTAGTTATTGACATAAAAAACACACTAGAAGAATGGAAAAGTCAAGGAAATTTCTCAGACTTTAGAACAAAAAGACAAAGAGATATGGAGGCAGGGGGCGAGATGTAAGTGAAGAGACAATTTAATGTTTTGTGTATTTTACCACAATATTTAAAACCTAAAAGACCAATTCAGCATTAGTCTAACATTAGACAAATCAAATTTCAAGAAAGGACAGAGATAATGAAGAGGACAAATTTATCAAATAAATAATGAAAATATGTAAAGCTTCTTGTTCATAAATGTTCAGATTGAAAGGATCTACTAAATGCCCAGTTCACAAATTTAAAAACACCTACTGACAGACACATTACTCTGAAATTTCAAGGCACTAAACATATAGCGACTACCTCAAAATCGTTCAGAAAGTAAAACCAAGTCAGACACAAAAGAACAAGCCAGACTGGCATCTGATTTCTCATTAGTAACAGTGGGTGCTGAAAAAAGTGGACTTATACTTTCAAAAGTCTAAGGAAAAATAATATTCCACCAGTTGTGGTAGGATTGTATCTCGAAATATTAATCATATGTTTCCTGTGTGTTTCTTTCCCTCTTTACACCCCTAGGTGTAAAATAGATTTACAGATTTAAAGCTAAATAGAGGTGGGAAGACTATTTTTTTTTCCCCACTTGCACTCCTAGGGTCTTTTTTTTCTTCCATTAAGTTCTACTCAGATAGGAATAAGTCACCCACTTTGGAAGCAGTAACAGAGTCTATAAAATTAAAAGGGTGAGGTGTTCAGCCAAAGGATATGTCTGCATGCTTGCAGAGTTAGTTTTTCCACTCTAAGGACTACATAGGCTGGGCCGGGTGTGGTGGCTCAGACCTGTAATCCCAGCGCTTTGGTGAGGCTGAGGTAGGTGGATGATGAGGTCAGGAGATCGAGACCATCCTGGCTAACATGGTGAAACTCCGTCTCTACTAAAAATACAAAAAATTAGCCAGGCCTGGTGGAGGCCACCTGTAGTCCCAGCTTCTCAGGAGGCTGAGGCAGAAGAATGGCATGAACCTGGGAGGCAGAGCTTGCAATGAGCCGAGATCGCACCACTGCACTCCAGCCTGGGCGACAGAGCGAGACTCTGTCTCAAAAAAAAAAAAAAAAGACTACATAGGCTGGGGGCGGTGGCTCACGTCTGTAATCGCAGCACTTTGGGAGGCCAAGGGAGCAGATCACTTGAGGTCAGGGGTTTGAGACCAACCAGGCCAACATAGTGAAACCCTATCTCTACTAAAAATACAAAACTTAGCTGGGCGTGTTGGCATATGCCTGTAACCCCAGCTCCTCAGGAGACTGAGGTGGGAAAATCACTTGAATCTGGGAGGCAGTTCAAGCCATGATGTTTTCTTTATTCCTGTCTCCAAGTAGTCTTGTTACTGGGGGTCTCTGTTCTTAGAGCTCCCAAGATGGTGGTGGGCGGCTCCCAAGATGGCGCAAGCCTCGTGTTCTCTGACCTGGGGTTCTTGGCCTCATGGATTCTAAGGAATGGAACCTTGGGCCATGTGGTGAGTGTTATAGCTCTATTAGAAGCCGTGAGTCACGGAAGATAACGGTGGAACCCAGCGACAAGCATTCAGCTTGATTAGGACGAACCCTGGCACTTAGCCGTGCAGGAACAATGGCGAGTCTTTAGCCTGATCTGGAGCGGCAATGGGCGCCTCGCTGGGTCAGGAGCGCGGCAGACACCCTGCCAGATCTGGAGTGGTGAAAGTCAACAGAGGGTCTGCAATGGCAGCAATCAGCAGTGATAGACGGCAAGCAAAAGCTCAGCCTGAGTAGCAACAAACATGGACCAGAAGGTGTGCAGTTGCAAGATTTAAGAGCAAAAACAGAGCTCCCATACAACGGGAGGGGATCCAAAGGGGGCTGCCCACTCCAGGCTCGAATGCCTGGGGTTTATATCTCAATCATTGTCCTTCCCCCTGTGCTCTCAGGCGATATATGATTTGACTATTTCTTTACCTCCTGCTTTTAGCCTAATTTGTATTTTAGTGAGCCCTCTTTACTACCTGATTGATCTGGTGTGAGCTGAGTTACAAGCCCCTTGTTTAAAGGTGGGCGCGGTCACCCTCCCCAGCTAGGCTTAGGAATTCTTAGTTGGCCTAGGAAATCCGGCTAGTCCTGTCTCTCAGTCTCTCTCCCTTTTTCTTCCCTCTGCAATCCAAATTTTATCTAGTGTTTGTTTGTTTGTGTTTTGAGAGAGGGTCTCACTCTGTCGCCCGGGTTGGAATGCAGTGGCATGATCTTGGCTCACTGCAGTCTCTGCCTCCTGGGTTCAAGCAGTTCTCATGCCTCAGCCTCCTGAAGAGCTGGGATTACAGGTGTGCACCACCATGCCCGGCTGATTTTTTGTGCTTTTAGTAGAAACAGGGTTTCACCATGCTAGCCCGGCTGGTCTCAAACTCCTGGCCTCAAGCGATCTGCCTGCCGTGGCCTCCCAAAGTGCTGAGATTACAGGCGTGAGCCACCCCGCCTGGCCTAAAAAGGTCATATTGATGGAAAAGATGAAATAATCTAATAGATGATATGATAGAAAAGATTTGTTGAAGCCAGGGCTTTAAGAAGAAAACAGAGGCCGGGCACGGTGGCTCATACCTGTAATCTCAGCACTTTGGGAGGCCAAGGTGGGCGGATCACAAGGTCAGGAGATCAAGACCATCCTGGCTAACACAGTGAAACCCCGGCTTTACTAAAAATATTAAAAAATTAGCCAGGTGTGGTGGCGGGTACCTGTAGTCCCAGCTACTTGGGAAGCTGAGGCAGGAGAATGGCGTGAACCTGGGAGGCGGAGCTTGCAGTGAGCCGAGATCGTGCCACTGCACTCCAGCCTGGGCAACAGAGCAAGACTCCGTCTCAAAAAAAGAAAGAAGAAAACAGAGAGGAGTACATTTAGAAACTTTAAAATAAAACTCTACAAGAAAAGGAAATCCAAATATGTAGCAAGCTCAAATGCATAATTATTTTAAGACTTTTTTAATTGTAAGAAAAGAAAATTCATTTGACCTTGAGGAAAAGAAATTGTCTTGCTGATCCTGAGTGTATCATCTGGACCAGTAAAGAAGTAAAGTGTTTCTAGCATATAACTTGAGCCAGCATTTGCACAGGCCTAATAACACAAAAGCTGCTTTTTTGGCTTGCAAGGAAGACTAGACTGTGGTAGCAGAGCAGAATACAAATCGGTAATCTCAATCATGCAAAAAGGTAATTGACAAAAAAAAAAGGCCATTGAAGAAGGAGGAAAGCTTGAAAACGGAATGGGAGTACCAACATCTTCTTTTTAAGCTAAGACTCAATAGATAATGCTGAGAGTTGATGGCACAAGAAATAGAGGCATAAATAAATTATTCATACTCACAAAGGTAATCAATGGAAAAGCTGAAAGAAAAATGTAGCACAAGACAGACATCCAGCATTGAAAGGAGTAAAGGAGAGCATCAAATATGAGAACAGTTACAACAGAAATATTGTTTGAATGTTGATTTAGGCAGTTCAGGCTGCTATAACCAGCTACCACAGACTGGGTGCCTTAAACAACATTTATCTCTCAACAGTTTTGGAGGCTGGGAAGTATAAGACCAAGGTGCTCGTAGATCCCATATCTGGTGACATCCTTCTTCTGGATTTGAAGAGGGCCATTTTCTCATGGCGGAGAGAGGGGAAGCAAGCTCTCTCATGTTTCTTCTTGTAAGAGCACAAATCCCATCATGAGAGCTCCACCCCCACAACTTAATCACCTCCCAAAAGCCCCATCTCCAAACAGCATCCCACTGGGGATTAGGGTTTCAACATGTGAATTTTGGAAGAATACAAATATTTGGTCCATACCATTGACTACGGAAAATAGATTTGAGGCTAGACAGAGGCGGGAAGATTTTTTTTTTTTTTGAGACAGAGTCTCACTCTGTTGTCCAGGCTGGAGTGCAGTGGTACCATCTCAGCTCATTGCAACCTCCGCCTCATGGGCTCAGGTGATTCTCCTGCCTCAGCCTCCCGAGTAGCTGGGACTACAGACGCCCAGCATGGCACTTGGCTAATTTTTGTATTTTTAGTAGAGACGGGGTTTCACCATGTTGGCTAGGCTGGTCACGAACTCCTGACCTCAGGTGATCCGCCCACCTCGGCCTCCCAAAGTGCTGGGATTATAGGTGTGAGCCACCATGCCTGGCTGAGCAGGGCACTTTCATTTATGCCCTAGTTGTACTTATATCAGATACTATGGACTGAATTTTGTCCCACTCACCGCACCGCCAAATTCGTATGTTGAAGCTCTAATACTCACTTCCATGCGACTGTATTGGAGATGGGGCCTTCGGGGAGCGGGGGATGGATTAAGGTTAAATGAGGGCATAAGGGTAGAGCCCTGATCTGTTAGAACTGGTGCCCTTGTAAGAAGAGGAAGAGACCAGAACTGTCTCTCTACCATGTGAGGACACAGCGAGATGGTGGGTGTCTGCAGGCCAGAAAGAGAGACCTCATCAGAACCTGACAATGCCGGCACCGTGATCTCAGACTTCTCAAAACTCTGAGAAAATTAATTTATTCTATTTAAGAAATGCCCAGTCTATGATATTTTGTTATGGTGGCCTGAGCCAACCAATGCACCAGGTTCTACTGCCATGATTTAATATATCTATCTCACCTTCTAGATTCTAGACTCCTTGAGAACAAAGGCCCATATTAATATTAATAGAACCGCCATATAGTGAGGGCCTACTATGTCAGACACTGCACTAGGCACTCACAACTATCTTGGGTGACAGAGTGAGACTCTGTCACACACACAAAAAAATCCTTACAACTTCTTAATGTCAGAAGTATTATCCTCACTTTACAGGTAAGAAGCTAAGACCATAGAAGGAGGCCTTTTTTTCTTACAGGTAAGGAAAAAAAATAAGGGCCATGGAAGGAGAAGGAAAGCTTTAAAAAAATGGGGGCACCAACATCTTTTTATTAAGCTGAGACTTATAGGTAATGCTGAAAGTTGACGGCATAAGAAAGAGGCGTAAGTAAGAGGACAAATTATGTGATTTGTCTAAGTTCATTAAAACCTATTTACACCTGGCTCCACACCACCATACTGCCCTCCTTATCATCTGTATTTTCTTGCCTCCTAGCAGTTCACACACAGCTGGTTTTCAGAATTTGTTTGTTAATTTTCTGAATAAGTGGAATCCCTATCTCAGGGAAAAGGAGGCTGTTTCTCTTTACAGTAATGAAATTCCTACACTAACATTTTTGAACACTCTTCACCTCCCACAATAATAAATTTTTAAATCCCTCTTTTAGACAGGCCCAGCTACATAATTTGTGGAGCTCAGTGCAAAATGAAATTGCAGGACTTACTGTTCAAAAATTGTGAAGAATTTCAAGATGGCAGCAACAGTGTTAAACCAAGCCCAGGACCCTCACAGGCACAGGCTGTGTGCCCAAGAAGCCAGCCCTCCCCACCATGACATTTTCCTCCATGTCTTTTGAGGTCAACTCTCAGTCTCTAATCATTACATATGACACTGTTATTTCAGGTGAGATGAGAGACAGTATGGCTGGGAGTGCATCACACACCCATTTTTCCTTTGTTTCTTCGTTTCCTAGAAATGATTCATTAGCCAGATCAAGAACTAGCACTTGAGAGAGAATTCTCAACAGACACACAGAGTTGTGTTCCTAAACAACAAAAAGCATTCGTAGAATGTGCAAAGGAGGCTGAGTGCCTATGATCCAAGTTTTGCTCCAGAAAGGGAAAACACATAAAATTCCACATAAATATCATAAAATGAGGAGATATCGTGATCATAGGAGATTAAAACACTTGGCCCATTGCCTTGCAAACAAAGTAATCTTTGAATACATTCAAGAGTTAGCACCAACATTGCCAACCCTAGTAGAATTGTTCCATAAGGAATGCTGCATTCTCAGCTACTGGCTGTGGAGCTTTAAACCAAGAATTACTAATCCAATGCCCTTAGGAGGCAGACAGGTACTATGCATGAGTGAGGTCAGACACGTGGGGACGTGGGCAACTGGACAGCACATCTGGCTCTCTAGGTGCAGCTTTTCCTCTAGTCCAGTCCATCTGATTCTTTTTTATTTTTCTTTTTGAGACAGTTTCTCACTCTGTTGCCCAGGCCGGAGTACAGTGGGATGATCAAGTCATCCCCCGACCCCAGCCTCCCAAGTAGTTGGGACTACAGGCATAAACCACCAGGCCTGACTAATTTTATTTTTTGTAGAGATGAGCTTTCACTATGTTGCCCAGGCTGGTCTTGAACTCTTGGACTCAAGTGATCCACCCACCTTGGCCTCCCAAAGTGCTAGGGTTACATGCGTGAGCCACCATGCCCAGCACAGATTCATAGGCGTGTGGGCCCATGTGACTGGATCTTCTGAATTTTCAAGAAAATTTTTAAAATGAATATATCTCAAATTGCAAATGTTGGCAACTAATTTTAATAATGAACAAAATCTGTTCTGGTCAAATAAAAGTCATCTGGGGGTTTGGTAATGGTCATGTGCCCTTAGTTTGATGCAGTCATAAAAAAGGATGAGTTCATGTCCTTTGCAGGGACATGGATGAAGCTGGAAACCATCATTCTCAGCAAACTATCGCAAGGACAGAAAACCAAACACCGCATGTTCTCACTCACAGGTGGGAATTGAACAGTGAGAACACTTGGACACATGACACACCGGGGCCTGTCGTGGGGTGGGGGGAGGTGGGAGGGATAGCATTAGGAATATACATAATGTAGATGACAAGTTAATGGGTGTAGCACACCAACATGGCACATGTATATATATGTAACAAACCTGCACGTTGTGCACATACATGTACCCTAGAACTTAAAGTATAATAAAAAAAAATTTTCTTACAACAGATACCCTAAATCATCTCTCTCAGATTTCAAGTTCCACATAACTCTAGGGCAGGGGCAAAAAAAAAAAAAAAAAAAAAAAAAAAAAAAAAAAAAAAAAATCCTCATTTTATCGTACAGCTTCCTAAGAAAACTAAGTTTGGAGGCCAGGTGCGGTGGCTGACGCCTGTAATCCCAGTACTTTGAGAAGCCGAGGCAGGTGGATCACAAGGTCAGGAGTTTAAGACCAGCATGGCCAACACAGTGAAACCCCGTCTGTACTAAAAGTACAAAAATTAGCCAGGCGCAGGGGCACGCACCTGTAGTCCCAGCTACTCAGGAGACTGAGGCAGGAGAATCATTTGAATCTGGGAAGTGGAGGTTGGGGTGAGCCGAGATCACACCGCTGCCCTCCAGCCTGGGCAACAGAGCGAGACTCTGTTTCAAAAAAAAAGAAAAATCAGTTTGGGACAAGAGCCCCACACACGAATTCATCACAAGAATGCTTGGGTGGCCAGGACATTTGAGTTGGGAAGGACAAAGATTCTAAGGCATTGGTTCTCACATCCACCACTCCAGGAGACATTTTTGGTTGACACAAGTGGGAGGAGGATGAAAATGTTAGTGGCATCTCGTGGGGAGAGGCTAGGGGTGCTGCTAAACATCCTACAATGCAGACAACAGTCCTCACAACAAATATCATCCAACCAAAATGGCAATAGTGCTGAGGTTGAGAAACCCATCTCTAAGGCAATGATTTGTCTTCAGAATATGGTCCTCAGGCCAAAGATTAATGCAGATCCTTGATACCCAACCCAGCCTACTGAATCATATACTCTGTAGGTAACACCAGATGTGTTGCATTTTAGAAAGCTTCCCAGGTGACGTAAATGGATGCTGAAATTTGAGAGCCATTGAACTGACACACCAGAATCGAAGGAACTCATTTGTATCTAAAGAACGTCCATTGTGTGTTTAGCAAGGATGCATGTTCAATGATAACAGAGAGAACTTTTACTTTTAAGCTGCAAAATACTGCACAGCCAAAGCAATGGTATCAGAATAGTCCGCCCACAGCCACAGCCTGTTCCAAAAAGATAGGGGGAGTTAGAAAGAAGAAAAACTGTCATCACGTCTTTAGCCTCCGAGTACAGAAAGTCATGTCTTAGACTGCTGAAGGCATTTTAAAAAGTTTATCAACATGAAAAACAAAACAGCTATGAAAAAATCACAATTTTAAAGGCAACCTATATTCCTCAATGTTGGAAATCCAGGCATTTGTAATTAGCATATATAAAATTAAACAGAATAAATTATAGATATCCTTACTATGACCTTCAGTACACCTCATAGCAATTGAAATTAGTTTAAGCTATATAAAGCTACCTGTTGTGCCAGTTTGTTTTGTTATTTTTCATTAGCACAAAAATATATATTTTAAAGGGAACACGGCCTGGAGCCCTCCCTGTTTTGTGGAGTGTATTAGAAGCTTCTCTTCTCCAGAACTGCTGTTACTCTTGTCTTTCCCTTTGCTGCGTGAAGTCACCACCAGAATGGGCAGACATTACTGACGGAAGTGTCTGACCCCTGGAAAGATCTGAATGCACAGTAGGCCATTGTCCCTAGTGGACATAAATGGAAAACTTACCGCAGAAGCATAAGCTTAGATAAGTGAGATTTTTTTCCCAAAGCTGATGCAATAAGAATTTCCAGGCTGTAAACCCAGACAGAAGGTCTGAGAGATGTAGCTTCCTGAGTAGTAAAATCATAGCCTTGTATGCATGCTAGCGTACGTTTTTTTTCTGACTTGGAGCATAAAAGGGCTGGCAAGGTCATGGAACTCCAGAAAGGCCTCCCTAAGATAAAAGGGAGGAACGGGGAGCCTTTCCATGCTTCCGTGAACTTACCTTGTTTATAACCTTTTTACTGTTTTTTTGTTTTTGTTTTTGTTTTGTTTTGTTTTTGTCACTACGTTAGGAGAAAGCCAAAGTAAAATCAGTTGCGTCTAGGACACATTGTCATGATTGCCTGTGGCCTGGCTCAGAGTGGGGAAAAGTTTGAGAAATATTGCTTAACCTGGGAACTGGGCTCATAGGGACCTCACTCTCGAAGCAGCTTTATTCCCACATGTCCACAGAGGAACTAGAGCGATCAAAGGCCCCAGGCCAGAAGCGACAAACTTCAGGGCCTCTCCCTCCCCTCCCCTCCCAGCATCACCCTTACCTTGTCCTTGGTAATCACAAAGGGTCAGCCAGCCCTGTGTTAGTCCTTGGGACTAGCATATCCCTCATATCTTCCAAGGCTTTCTGCCTCCCTCCCTAAAGATAGAGATTTAGGGCTCATTATGCCCAGCTATTTCAAATAGAGGAGGCTGATAGGATAAAACTCACTAATGTGTAAAGAATGTAATGTGTTCCTTCCGTCCAGAAAGTATTTACATTTTAGAAGATATTAAGAGAGGCAATATTCAATCCAAAGCAATTAATCTCTAAAGGTTAATTTTTGGGGATTTTTTTCTTCCAAATGAAGCAGATCTTAAACCTCTCCAATCATCTTGTGTAGTCAGGATGGGAACCACTGAGAGAGGGGAGGGGAGGCTTATTAGACCTTGCAAATGCAGGTCAGCTGCTGAGTGGCAAGTTCTTTCAGATCCATGAAGAAATGGGTATGCCCTTGCCCTAACTTGTGCTAGAAAACAGAAAAGTTGGATAGCATTCCACCTGGAGCCTGTAGCATAAATTCCATTATCTTCAAAAACAACAATGGCAAATTCCCAAAGAGAGTACACACTGAACTGAAAAAGCACTCCTTTTCCATTGCCTTTGCAGGGAATGAGGGGAAGTAGGAGAGACTATCTCACTCAGCCTCTTGCTGAATCAACTGGCTCATCAGTAAAGCTGAACAGCCCCCACACAGATATCACAGATATCAGTGGTCTCATTAACTAATTGTACCTCTACTAATAATAACAATGGTTTTAAAGCAGGCTGTTACATAAGGAAGATGGTTTTTTTTTTGTTATAATATATATCAAGTCACAGGTCTGAGAAATGTAGCAAAGTCTTTTCAAAATCACAAAGAGAAAGGACATCAGTGAGAAAAAGCTGATGTCCCTGCAGAGTGGAAGCATCGCTGAAATGGTTCAGCCATGGTTCAGCCTCTCCTGTTCTACCTGGCATTTCCTGCCCTTTGGCTTGCGTAGTTCTAACCAAGATAGGGAAAGGTAGGTTGAACATCCTTAACAGTTGTAGGGGCTCAACAGAGAAGAATCTGGGGTGGCTGGGAGTAGTGAGTCAATGACAAATTTTAATCTTGAGACCGATGACTCAAAAGAAAATTTAGCCATGTGACATGGTTTGGATCTGTGTCCCCATCCAAATCTCATGTTCAATTGTAATCCCCAATGTTGGAAGTGGGACCTGGAGGGAGATGATTTGATCACGGAGGAAGATTTCTCATGAATGGTTTAGCACCTTCCCCCTTGGTACTGTCCTCTCTATAGTGAGCGAGTTCTCCTGATATCTGGTCATTTAAAAGTGGGTAGCACCTCCTCCCTAGCACTCTGTCTTGCTCCTGCTTTTGCCATGTGACACACCTGCTCCCCCTGCGCCTTCCACCATGATTATAAGTTTCCTGATGCCTCCCCAAAAGACAAGCAAAGGTTGGCACCATGCTTCCTATAAAGCCTGCAGAACCATGAGCCAATTAAACCTCTTTTCTTCCTCAATTACCCAGCCTCAGGTATTTCGTGTGTGTGTGTGTGTGTGTGTGTGTGTGTGTTGTTGTTGTTGTTGTTTGAGACAGAGTCTTGCTCTGTCGCCCAGGCTGGAGTGCAGTGGCGTGATCTTGGCCCACTGCAACCTCTGCCTCCCAGGTTCAAGTGATTCTTTTGCCTCAGCCTCCCAAGTAGCTGGAAATATAGGTGCATGCCACCATGCCTGGCTAATTTTTTGTATTTTTAGTAGAGACGAGGTTTCACCATGTTAGCCAAGATAGTCTCGATCTCCTAACCTCGTGATCACTGGCCTCAGCCTCCCAAAATGAGGTATTTCTTCAAGCAATGCAAGAACGACCTAGTACACCATGAGACATAGAATGAGTGCTATGTCTGCCATTAAGTAAACAGGTATAGAAAAAGGACTATTTTAGAAATAAAGAGATATAGAGCTGTGTCCCAGCTCTATCACTAATTTGCCACTCTCTGAAAGGTAAGCTCTATGTGAACAGGGATTTTTTTTTGTCTCTTTTAACACTGCTATACACCCCGCACCGGAACAATGTGTGGCACATATTAGACACTCAATACATGTTTGCCAAATGAATATGTGAATGGTTGTAGTCTTGGACAAGTCAAATGGCCCTTAGGGACTATTTGTTCATTGATTATTTTCCCACCTGCGTCACAGCATGGCTGCTGTCTTGGAAAGAGTAAACCGCTCATGAGTGGCAGGTGTGAAGAAGAGAGGCTGATGGAGTGAATGGTGATGAGGCACGGGAGGCAAGTTGCAAGGTATGAGGCATGGACGGGGAAGGTGGTAGCAGGTGGGCTGGGCAAAAGGTGAAAGATTGTGGAAGCTAACTATTAGCAGAGATATTCAGAAGCTGGAAGAAAAAAAAGAGGGTTGTAAGCACAACAGCAGCAGCAGCTGGCCAGTGGGAGTTTGTTTAAACAGAGCAGAAAAATTATTTAAGCCACACTATTTTCTTCTGGCTTCGGCCAAAGGGGTAATGAGGGTTAGCTGTCAGCTGCAAATGAAACCACTGAAGGAGAGAGTGCAAACGGAATTTGAAGAATTAAGACAGACCGGTAAAAAAAAAAAAAAAAAAAAAAAAAGCAAGCTGATACTGGACTAGCCATTTTGCCTTCCATTTGAACGAAGAAAAGAGGGACAGATAGCTCAAATAACAGAAGACAATCTAATCCCCAAATTAGACATCCTGGATTTTCCATGATTATCCCAATTCGGTGTGATTTTATTGTTTTCACCAAAGACATTTTACCCTGGGTTCGCTCAGAAATAGAGCCTTTGGGCCAGGCTCGATGGTTCACACCTGTAATCTCAGCACTTTCCAAGGCTGAGGCAGGCGGATCACCTGAGATCAGGAGTTTGAGACCAGCCTGGCCAACATGGTGAAACCATGTCTCCACTAAAAATACAAAACATAGTTTGGTGGTACATGCCTGTAATTCTCAGCTACTCAGGAGGCTGAGGCAGGAGAATCTCTTGAACCCAGGAGGCAGAGGTTGCAGTGAGCCGAGATTGTGCCACTGCACTCCAGCCTGGGCGATAGAGCGAGACTTCATCTCAAAAGATAAAAGAAAAAAAGGAGGCTTTGGAACTTGTGAGCAAGTCATTTATTCAGAAATGTGATTCCAGAGCAGTAGTACAGGATAGTGGGAGGAAAATAGAGGAGGGCAAAGCGACACAAGCATGTGTAACTGAGCTGGCCTTTGCCAAGGGCAACTCGTGCTCCATCCTGCCTGGACCTCTCGAAGAACTGATGAAATACACCTGTGAATTTTTTGTTTGTTTGTTTTGAGACAGACTCGCTCTGTTGCCCATACTGTTTAACACCATACTGTTTAATGACTACATCTCTATATTTTGAAATCAGAAAGTGTGATGCCTCTAGCTTTGTTCTTGCTCAGGATTGCTTTAGCTATTCATGGTCTTCTGTGGTTCCATACAAATTTTAGGATTGTTTATTCTATTTCTGTGAAAAATGATATAGCAATTTTGATAGGGATATCATTGAACCTGTAGATTGCTTTGAGTAACAAATCATACACACAAAAATACAAAAGTTGTTCAGGAATTCTTACTTCTTCACAGGAAAAACATTGGTTATTGACTGGTTACATGGTTGACCTACCAGGTAAGAGTTCTGTTTGGAACTCTATGTGCGAAGCATGGACGTTGTAACCATATTGATTCTTTTAATCCATGAACACAGGATATATTTTCATTTATTTGTGTCTTCTATAATTTGATAAATCAACGTTTCATAGTTGTCCATGTATGGATCTTACCCCTCTTTGGTTAAATTTATTCATAAGTATATGTATAATATATCCAGGCTGGAATGCAATAGCATGATCTTGGCTCACTGCAACCTCTGCGTCCTGGGTGCAAGTGATTCTCATGCCTCAGCCTCCTGAATAGTTAGAGCATGGAGCACCATTCAGACCTGGCTGCTGTCTGATCTGCCATGTCTTGCCTCTAGGAAATACAGTCTATCACAGAGTTCCCTCAAGGCAATGACTGGCTGCAGTCTTTGCAAGGATTTAATACAAAAGAGTAGTAGGACAAGCCAAAGCTAGTGTCTAGACTATTATTAATATGTAATACTTCCTCCTTTTGCACATTAAAACCACCCATACAGCTTTTAAAAATCCTGATGCCGGCCAAGTGTGGTGGTACATGCCTGTAATCCCAGGGCTTTGGGAGGCCAAGGCAGGCAGATCATGAGATCAAGAGATAGAGACCATCCTGGCCAACATGGTGAAACCGTGTCTGTACTAAAAATACAGAAATTAGCCAGGCATGGTGGCAGGTGCCTGTAATCCCAGCTACTCAGGAGACTGAGGCAGGAGAATCACTTGAACATGGCAGGCAGAGGTTGCAGTGAGCTGAGATCGCGCCATTGCACTCTAGCCTGGTGATAGAGCGAGACTCCATCTCAAAAAAAAAAAAAAAAAATCCTGATGCCTAGGCTATAACTCAGACAATAAATCAGGGCAGTGATCTAAATGAGAAAATTAACTTCGATAGAATACTACCACCTAATTTACAGACCTTACTCAAATTTCACCACGTGTCCTCTGTCCCTTTCCTGTCTGGGATCCCATTCTGGGTTATATGTATTTTGCTGTCCTGTCTCCCTCATCTCCTTCAGTCTGTAACTGTTGCTCAGTCTTTCTTCACCTTTCATGACCCTGACACTTCTGAAGAGTACTGGTCAATTATTTTTCAGACTGTTCTTCAATTTGGCTTTATCTGATGATTTCTCATGACTAGATTGAGGTTGTACATTTTTGTCAAGAACATCGCAGAAGAGATGTTGTTCACTTCTTCAGGACATCACAGCATGGTTATGTGACACTGATGGGTCTTTGTGGTGATGCTGACCTTGATCACTTCCAGGATTCGTCAGCGTAGAGTTACAATTTTCCCTCTTCATAATGAATAAATATCTTGTGGAGAGATTCTTTGAAATTATGCAAATATCCTGTTTCTCATCGGACTTTGTCCACTAATTCTAGCATTCATTAGTGGTTCTTTCTTGCAACAGTTATTACTATGGTGTTTGCCTAATGTTGAATTTTTATATTATTTACTCCTTTTGCATTTATTAATTGGAAGTGCAATTTAAGGAAGAGCTGTGTGGCTTGCCTTTAAATAACAATGAAAATTTAACAGCCCTCCATAAAGGGCCTGGTTTGAGGCTTGAACTGGAGAATAAGTGAGAAATAGAAATGTTGGCATGAAAATTAACAAAATTAAATAATTGCTGTGGTTTTTCATTAGGGATTGATAATTTCACTTGAGATAGGGAGCAGCTGGAGATGAGGCAGCACTAAACCACCAGAGTGAAATGTGTAGCCAGGGCCGGGTGTGGTGGCTCATGCCTATAATCCCAGCACTTTAGGAGGCTGAGGCGGGCGGATCACTTGTGGTCAAGAGTTCAAAACCAGGTGGCCAACATGGAGAAACCCTGTCTCTACTAAAACTATAAAACTTAGCTGGGTGTGATGGCAGGCACCTGTAACTCCACCAGCCTGGCCAAAACGGAGAAACCCTGTCTCTACTAAAACTACAAAAATTAGCTCGATGTGGTGGCAGGCACCTGTAATCCCAGCTACTCAGGAGGCTGAGACCAGAAAATCATTTGAGCCCAGGCTGCAGTGAACTGAGATCACACCACTGTACTCCAGCCTGGGTGACAAGAGTGAGTCTCCATCTCAAAAAATAAAAAAAAAGGGTAGTCAGGAAGTGTTTTGGATATGAAACATAGCAGAGAAGTGTCTTCTGTATTTAAAAAAAAAAAAAGTTGGCAAGATATAAGGGGGCTGGTATGTAACATTCCTGTCAAAAAGAAACACATTTATGCAAATGACTCAAGATTAAGATCTGAAGAAAATAAAGACATAAGGGAACCAGCTGCAGAACAAAGTAAAAACTGAGCTGGATACATCTGCTCAAAGGAAAACATGGAAGTTGATTGAGGTGATTATAAGGGAGAGGGACACTGGAGAGCTGTTGAGGAGACACTTTGGAAGAAATGAGGAAATAAAGATTTTGGGTCACAGTTGGTCAATACAACCAAGGAAACCAGGAATATTAGCTAGAGATGGAAAACTCCTGAACCAAGACAAGAAGAGAGACAGGTCCTGCAGAGGAGTCTGGTAGTCCCAATTCAGACCAAGGCCCTTGTCACACAGGGGCCTGGAAAGAAAGGAGTCCAAGGAAAGGAAGGAAAGGGAAAAGAACAAATTTAGTATAAGGGGCATATTAGTCATGATTCTTCCAGTTACAATGACAATAACTCAACTCAAACTACCTTAAGCACCAAAAGAGACTCTTCCTGCTTCCAAACTGCGAAGTTCTTTGTAAGAGCTGGCTGAGGGTTGCCAGCCCCCAAAACTCAAGAGTCATAAGGCCTCTCCCTCTCCTTCCCACCCTATCCCACAACCTCTCCGTTCTTTCTTTTGTGTTTTGGCCTTACTGCTTCCCATCTCAGATGGGCTTCCTCTTTGCATACAGGGAAGATGACTGCCTTTATCACAAAACTTTCATTATCTCACGTTAGCAGCGCGGGCAGGAAGAACGACGATTTTAGGCCAGCATCTGCCCGTCACCTTCAAAGAATTCTGATTGGCCCTCCTTGGATTCTAGGCCCACACTTTGAAACAGTCACTGCTACTAAAGGACTGAAGAACCACAGGATTGTCCCTGCTTGGGTCAGATGCCCATCTCTATGCCCTGGGACCTGAGTGGGACCAGGACAAACGAAACCATGTAGAATGGTACTTCCCCAGAGTAAGGAAATGTGTTATTGTGTCCGGAATTGGTGGGTTCTTGGTCTCACTGACTTCAAGAATGAAGCTGCGGACCCTCGCGGTGAGTGTTACAGTTCTTAAAGACGGTGTGTCCGGAGTTTGTTCCTGCAGACGTTCAGATGTGTCTGGAGCTTCTTCCTTCTGGTGGGTTCGTGGTCTTGCTGTCAGGAGTGAAGCTGCAGACCTTTGTGGTGAGTGTTACAGCTCTTAAAGGCAGCAGGTCTGGAGTTGTTCGTTCTTCCCGGTGGGTTCGTGGTCTCGCTGGCTTCAGGAGTGAAGCTGCAGACCTTCGTGGTGAGTGTTATAGCTCATAACAGCAGGGTGGACCCAAAGAGTGAGTAGCAGCAAGATTTACTACAAAGAGCAAAAGAACGAAGCTCCCACAGCATGGAAGGGGACCCTAGCGGGTTGCCACTGCTGATTGGGGCAGCCTGCTTTTATTCCCTTATCTGGCACCACCCACATCCTGCTGATGGTCCATTTTACAGAGAGCTGATTGGTCCATTTTACAGAGAGCTGATTGGTCTGATTTGACAGAGTGCTGATGGGTACCTTTACAATCCTTGAGCTAGACACAGAGTCACAGAGTGCTAGTTAGCTAGATACAGAGTTAGCTAGATACAGAGTACCAACTGGTGCCTTTACAAACCTTGAGCTAGACACAGAGTACTGATTGGTGTATTTACAAACCTCGAGCTACACACAGAGTGCTGATTGGTGCATTTACAATCCTTGAGCTAGACACAGAGTCACAAAGTGCTGGTCCTCCAAGCCTCCACTAGGTTAACTAGATACAGAGTACCAACTGGTGTATTCAGAAACCCTGAGCTAGACACAGAGTGCTGATTGGTGTATTTACAAACCTTGAGCTAGACACAGAGTGGTGGTTGGTGCACATACGATCCTCTGGCTAGATATAAAAGTTCTCCAAGTCCCCATCCAGTTGAGGAGCCCAGCTGGCTTCACCCAGTGGATCCTGCACCAGGGCTGCAGGTGAAGCTGCCTGCCAGTCCTGAGCCGCGCCTGCACTCTTCAGCCTTTGGGCTGTCGATGGGACCGGGCGCCAGGCTCAGGCTGCATGGTAGCCCACCGCAGGGGGAGGAGCTCAGACACTGAGGGCTGCAGGTCCCGAGCCCTCCCCTGCCAAGAGACAGCCAAACCCGGCACTGCTGGGGAACCCTGCACAACCGCCGCAGCTGCAAGCCCCTCACTGCCCTGGGCCGGCGCTGCCGGCCGGCCACTCAGTGTGCAGGGCCCGCCGAGCCCGCGCCCGCTGGAACTCACACTGGCCCGCCAGCACAGCGCGCAGCCCCAGTTCCCGCCGGTGCCTCTCCCTCCACACCTCCCGGCAAGCAGAGGGCGGGGGCTCCGGCCTCAGCCAGCCCAGAGAGGGGCTCCTACGGTGCCGTGGCAGACTGAAGGGCCCCTCAAGCGCCAGCCAGAGTGGACGCTGAGGCCGAGGAGGCGCTGAGAGTGAGGGCTGCTAGCACTTTGTCACCCATCATTATTACCAGAACAAGGGAGGGTAGGCATGCTATGCACACCAACAGATGCTCACTATTGAAGACTCCTATGAAAAATTTCTGGAAATAATAATAATCAATTTTTCTTTATTTCTTTTTATTTTTTTGGGATGGCGCCTCGTTCTGTTGCTCAGGCAGGAGTGCAGTAGCATGATCTCAGCTTACTGCAAGTTCTACCTCCTGGGTTCACGCCATTCTCCTGCCTCAGCCTCCGAGTAGGTGGGACTACAGGCACCCGCCGCGACACCCAGCTAATTTTTTTGTATTTTTAGTAGAGACGGGGTTTCACCGTGTTAGCCAGGGTGGTCTCGATCTCCTGACCTCGTGATCCACCGGCCTCCCAAAGTGCTGGGATTACAGGCATGAGCCACTACGTCTGGCCATAGTAGTCAATTTTTCTGTGATAATAGCTAACACTCACTGAGTGCTTACTATGTCACAGGCACTGTCCTAAGCCCTTTACATGTATTAAATAATTTAAACCTCACAACAATCCTAGATACTATTATTATCATCATTGTATTACCAAAATGTCAAGGGTTCTCTCTGGGTCCTGCGGCTTGCCGCATAGAAAGCCAATCACTGAAACAATGAATATTGCCAGGGAAGAAGGCTTGAATCAGGTGCTATAGCTGAGGAGATTGGAGATCAGTTTCAAATCCATCTCCCTGGCCTACTAAAATTAGGGGAGTATATAGCAGGGAAGAAATGTAACCAAGTGTGGGAAAACAGGAATTAGGGAGGGGTAAGAAAGAGGAGTTGGTCAACAGGAGGCAGTTGATTAGCTAGGGCCTAACTGTTAGTCAATCATGACCGTGAAGGGTCTGGCCTGTCTCATTGTCTGGGTGTGGTGACCTAGTAAGTTTCAGTTCCTTGATACTATCTGGGAAGCCTGACTTGGTTTTCTGAGAAAGGAACTCAGGTAAGACAAATGTAACTTTCTCAAGTTTCAAAGCTGAGAGGGTCAACTTCTATGTTTATTCAGAAGAAACCATAAACATGCCTGTAATTCTAGAACTCTAGGAGGCTGAGGCAGGTGGATTGCTTGAGCCTGAGCAAGATGGTGAAACGCTGTCATTACAAAAAAATACAAAAAACTAACCAGGTGTGGTTGCGCAAGCCTGTAGTCCCAGCTACATGGGAGGCTGAGGTGGGAGGATCACCTGAACCCAGGTGGTTGAGGCTACAGTGAGCTGTGATCACATTACTGCATTCAAGCCTGGGCAACAGAGTGAGACCCTGTCAAAAAAAAAAAAAAAAAAAAAGGAAAGAAAAGAAGAAAGCAAGAGAAAGAAGAAGAGAAAAAGGAAAAAGGACCATAAACATTGGCTCTATGGAACAACTGGACCAGTTTCAGTCATATAGAGAAGGCAGACACAGGTAGGTTAAGTCTTGTGCCCATAGGCCCCAGAAAATAAGCAGAAGAGGAAGAATTCAATCCAGGCAGTCTGAATGGAGAGTCTGTGCCCTCAACCCCTGACACCAGATCTGAGACAGGTAGACACGCGAGAAATAAAGTCAAATGGAAAAGAAGAGAGAGTTAAGGAAGCCACAAAGGAGAAACAGTTAAATGTCCACAAACGGGGTGTACAATCTTCTCATCTTGGGATATCATAGCACTTACAGGCACTTAGAACTTACATAGCTAAAAACACTGCTTGGAGAAGTCTGAAGGTAAGTTACTAAAAAGGAAAGAAGAGTGGAAAACTTGAGACGGCCATTCTGTTGTGTCCATGGGGATGTCAAATGAAACTATTGAGCTGTTGTTCAGTGGTAGAATAGGGAAGAATTTACAAGATATTATTGCACTAGAAATAACAATAAGTAGACCTTCAGCCATGTTTTTCCTTGGATTTACTTCACCTTAAATTAATTACAATAGGCCAAGAAAGGAAGGAAACAAAAACACACTAAACCAGAGCACCCTATGACACACATAGGGGGCTTGGGTGACATGTGTATCTTTATAATCAACCTGAGAGCATGAGACAAGGGAATGATGTCTATCCAAAGCTTTTACAGACAGTTACAATGGTGAAGATGGGCCAAGCATTACCACGCTTCTAGGAAATCAGTTGCTTGAAGACTGCTTCAGAAAGTACAATTCAGGGCCAGGTGCAGTGGTTCATGCCTGTAATCCCAGCACTTTGGGAGGCTGAGGCAGACAGATCACCTGAGGTCAGGAGTTCGAGACCAGCCTGGCCAACATGGTGAAACCCTGTCTCTACTAAAAATACAAAAAAAAAAAATTAGCCAGGCATGAGGGCGGGTGCCTGTAGTCCCAGCTACTCGGGAGGCTGAGGCAGGAGAAATGCTTGAACCCAGGAGGCAGAGGTTGCAGTGAGCTGAGATTGCACCACTGAACTCCGGCCTGGGGCACAGAGCGAGACTCCATTTCAAAAGTAAAAAAAAAAAGTACAATTCAGAAGAGTCAGCCCAGGAGCCTGTCAGCTGGGCAGCAGTGGCCCCAGGAGGTTCTGCCCCAGCTGTCATTCTCTGGACACTGCCCTCTGCCTTTACCACCAGTGGCTTAGAGCCCCATTACTCTTTGCCCCTAGTAGTATGTTGCAAGATAACTCAGACATACACATGCCCTCCATCTCTCCATGCTGTTTCCACAGTTTTGAACTTGCACCCAATTTGCCCTTGCATTTGTCATCTGTAATTTCCCTTGATATTTTCTCTGTCTCCTCTAGCCCCGAGGCCTCTTTGACCTCCTTATGGGCCATTACACTTTCTACAAAGGCCCAGAGGAATGTTTGGGTAGGCACACTACATTCTGCCAAGCATACAGCTCTTCACTTTAGCAATTTGCCCTGAGAAAGACCTTTAAACTTTCATTCAGTCCAGTCTTTTACTCTTTTCTTTTCCAAATATAGACATTAAGGCTGAGACTGAGCATAACCTGTCCCTTTTCTCAACCTATTTCATTATAAATGAAGAATGTCCTATTTTATGACATCTGGAGGCATTTCTCATATTCAGCTATGTTCAGCAACCCTCAGAGAAAATTCCATTATATTCTCTTCTAATTCCGTATGTTAAAGTGTGTCTGTTATTTATTGAAGCAGAGATTTCTGGCTGCATTCCAGTATCTTTTCTCCCCCTCTTTTATAGTGATAGAACCTTTTTTTTGGTAGACATTTGCATGGAGGTTTGGTATAAAGGCTGCATTGTTAGCCAGGTGCAGTGGTGTACACTTGTAGTCCCAGCTACTCAGGAGGCTGAGAAGGGAGGATTGCTTAAGCCCAGGAGTTCAAGCCCAGCCTGAGTAACATAGCAAGATCCCATGTCCAAAAAAAAAAAAAGATTGCATTGTTCGGCCTCCCTTACAGTTAAGTGTGGCCACATCACTAAGAGCTGGTCAATTGCATGTGATGGGAAGTAAAATGTTTAACTTCTGGGATGTGTCATAATGAAAGGGGCATTCCCATCATGCCACCATTTTCTTTTTTTTTTTTTTTTGAGACAGTCTCACTCTGTCACCAGGCTGGAGTGCAGTGGCATGATCTCGGCTCACTGCAACCTCCACCTCCTGGGTTCAAGCGATTCTCCTGCCTCAGCCTCCTAAGTAGCTGGGATTACAGGCATGTGCCACCACGCCTAATTTTTGTATTTTTAGTAGAGATGGGGTTTCACTATGTTGGTCAGGCTGGTCTCGAACTCCTGACCTTGTGATCTGCCCACCTTGGCCTCCCAAAGTGCTGGGATTACAAGCATGAGCCACCATGCCCCGCCTCATGCCTCCATTTTCTATCCTGCTGCTTGGAACATGGAGATAGATAAGATGGTGCACCATATTGGACCATGAAGGTAAGGGCAATATGTTAAGTATTATAGAATAAGAAGAAGACACTTGGATCCCTGAATGACCTCATGAAATAAAACCTCCACACCGTGTCTCTTATCATCTACTTCTTACTGTAACAAAAGAAAGAGTTAAATTTTCATCTTATTTAAAACAGTTATTTGGAGTATCTATTACATGTAGCAGAACCTATATAATACATACATATTTATTTCTGCACCTGAGTTTTATATTTTTTATTAATTATTGTTATTATTATTATTCTTGAGACAGACTCTCACTCTGTTGCCTACGCTGAAGTGCAGTGGCGCTGCTGCGGGATAATTAAGGAAGCAGAGAGACTGAAGGGTTGAGGAGGAATTATTTAATTATTTAGGTGCACCGACCCAGTTGCATTAACATCCAAAGGACTGAGCTCTGAACAAAGAGTCAAGCTACCTTTTAAGCATTTCGTGGGGTGGGGGGAGATCTGTGCAGGGGAAGCATATTACAGAAGCGAGAAACAAAGACAGTTATTCAATTGAGACATGCATTACATTATTTCTTACTTTTTAAGGAACAATATGTTTTATGACTTGAGATTATGTCTAGTGACCTTGCAGCTGCACAGCTAGAGAAACAGAGTCTTCACAATGCCTGGGAAATGGAGAGATAAGGCTCACTAGCCACAGAAAAACAGGCAGTTAATTTTAAAGGACCCCAACTCTTTCTCTTCATCAGGGGGAATTGGATTTTCTTACATACAACTGAGTTTTTGCTTACACATTCTTTAATTTCTTTTAATTCCTGTTTCAGTGCCATCTCAGCTCACTGCAACGTCTACCTCCCAGGTTCAAATGATTCTCGTGCCTCAACCTCCCGAGTAGCTGGGATTACAGGCATGCACCATCATGCCTGGCTAATTTTTGTATTTTTAATAGAGTCAGGGTTTCACCATTTGGCCAGGCTGGTCTTGAACTCCTGACCTCAAGTGATCTGCCCACCTTGGCCTCCCAAAGTGTTGGGATTACAGGCGCGAGCCACTGCGCCCGACCCTGAATTTTCTAAGGCCAAATCACATCTATTATTTTGACTTTCTCAAAATAAATCTCTAATTTTCGTTGTCCTTGTGACTTTGCAGTAAACTATCCAGGTACCCTCTATTTTTCTTTTTGGGTGAACCCAACCCCTCAAAATTACAAATTATGATAAAACAATTAGCATCCAAACTACATGCTCTACCCTTTTTCTTTCATTCCTTCCTTCCTTCCTTTTCTTTACTTCTTTTCTTCCTGTCTGTGTGCAACAAATAGTTACCATGCTCCTACTGGATATCAGGCCCTAGGCTGGATATTTTGAGAGGATACTAAGGTATTAATCAGAGTTTTAGTTCACAGAGGCCTACTCTGGTTTACTTGAAAGAAATAGATCATTGGCCGGGCATAGTGGCTCACGCTTGTAACCCAGCACTTTGGGAGGCCGAGGTGGGCAGATCACGAGGTCAGGAGATGGAGACCATCCTGGCTAATGCCGTGAACCCCCGTCTGTACTAAAAATACAAAAAATTAGCCGGGCATGGTGGCAGGCACCTGTAGTCCCAGATACTTGAGAGGCTGAGGCAGGAGAATGGCATGAACCCGAGAGGCAGAGCTTGCAGTGAGCCAAGATCGCGCCACTGCACTCCAGCCTGGGCGATGAGTGACACTCCATCTCAAAAAAAAAAAAGAAAAGAAAAGAAAAGAAATAGATCTTTAAAAGAGAGCACTGGGTATCAGAATCACCAGAATGACTGGACAATTAAGATCAAGGTTATACAACCAGCAAAACCGTTTAAGATCATACTGCAGAACTGGCTTACAGAGGACACCTCTTGACCAGTACCAAACATTGGACACCTGTACTGCTAACACCACTGGCCCTCAGCACTTGGGGCAGCCACCAGTATTACCACCTCTACTGCCCCACTGCCAGAGAGCCTTCCTCACCATCCCCATTGGTGTCCCTAGCTCCCAATCCAAGGTCTGGGCAGGCACGTCTGGTTGTGGTGTCTATATCATGTACCCAAGACACAGCTGTAATGGAAGCTAAGAAGGAATGTATCTTGAATTTTCAGCTTGTCAAATATTAGCAACCTGTACATCACAGTAAAGCACACAGTGAAGATTTCTGTACAAAGTAAAGAATTCTTGTTTGCAGATATAAGAAGGAAGTTCAGAAGCTGGGCTACAAAAACTGAAACAAACATTCACTATTTCTATCCCGACAGACTTAATGTATTCTCCACATATCTAATGGACTATTAAATTTTAATGCATCAAGAAGCACATGTTTTTCAGTTCTGTGCCTTTTTAGGAGGTGAAACTCTAAATAAATAGAGATGTTTGCTTCTTCACTTGTAGAATAATATAATGACTTTTAGGAAAAGCTGTCTCTTCTCTTCCCACCTCTGGACTGGTAGAGACGATCCTTGGTGTGCCAGATGTGGTAGAAATTTGTAGGTAATTTGAAGGGGCCTTTTCCTATGTTTAGAGGAGTTCCCTATTGTATAGGTCTTTGTGGAAGAGTCCAATCCTTAATTTCAACATCCCTGGAAATTTGGGCTTCGGTGCAAAATCAGCTACTCCTTCCCAGAACTTTAAATCTAGAAAAAAAATGAAGCAAAGAAGCTGCGATGCTCAAGAATTCATCTGTGCCTTATGAAGCCAACAGGGACATCCAGCATTTACTGACAATAACAGGCGTGTCCCATCTTCTGTTCTGTGGCATAATTTGGGCTCTTATTCTCACCTGAGTCTTGAGCCTGGCTTTCCTGGAAATTCTGTGACTTGTCCAAGTTCCTTTCAATAAATTGCTTTTTTGCTTAAATTAGAATTTTTCTTGTTTGCAACTAAGAATGCTGACCCACAGATAAGAGCTACCACTGAATTAAACTGTAGATGGTTTTTCATTTACAATCATTTCACCTTAATAACATATAAACCACTAAAAACTACTGAACGTTTTTCAGCCCTGACTATCATATTCATATGGTTTTTCTTCATCGTCATACTACTTAAAGACGAAGACTAGAAGGAACTCTGGGCTCTATCTAGGCCACTTCCCTCAATGTGGGAAATTGACACTCGAAGAGGTGATTTCTCATTCCAGCAAATGAATCACATTTCTAAGGATGATTTCTGATAACTTCTCCTACTAAATCTGAACCATTCCAAATTGAGGGCCTTATCTCCTCTCATGCTGAAAATTTATTTTGGAAATGTTATAAGTTACCTTTCTATTCCACTGTGCAAACCACCAAAGGAAGTAAGAATACTGGGCCTAAAACCAATTCTATGCAAACATCACTAGTTTTGTTTGTTATTCCACCCAGGTTTGGCATCTGTTTATCCATTTACTTAATCAAAACCATATTTTCTGAATTTGTTAATGAGCATGTTGATGGGAAGGAAGAAATCAAAAGACTTAAGGAGGCATCTGGTATGAGAGAAGGAAGTAGCTCACACTTCCTTCACAAGCTGGTGCTAAAAATGTTTAAAAATCTCATGAACCAACATTCCTTAAAGCCCCTCCCCACGTCCCCAATATCACTAATGCACATGAATGGAGAATACCCTTCTGAGTGCAAACACATGCCCTGGTGTGTGGATTCAAACAAAAAATTCCTCCCCCCACCCTCAGCCCCCCACATAGCCTTTGGTTTCACTTATATGACAGTGACTGCTGGGAGGGATTGCATGCCAAGTGTACTGGAGATTTGTAGGATATCTGAAGGGGCTTTTTCCTATGTTTATGATATTCCCCCTCATATAGGTCTTAGTGGAAGAGCCTGATCCTTGATTTACCATCCCTGGAAGTTTTGGCTCATGTGTATAACTCAGTCTTGGCCAATCGGTTGCTCCTGCCCAAGATTTTAAATCCGGAATGAGTGAAGCAAAAAAGCTGAAATGGTCAAGCAGCATGGGAGACCACAGCAATATAAGTGCCCCTCAGGGCATTCCTATTCGTATGTGTTAAAAACACACATGGTTTTTGAGTTCACCTAAAATTATCTCCAGTTCCTTGGCAAATATGTTAGTCACTCTGACTTTTTTTTTTTTTTTTTTTTTTTGAGATGGAGTCTCGCTCTGTTGCCCAGGCTGGAGTGCAGTGGCACGATCTCAGCTCACTGCAAGCTCTGCTTCCCAGGCTCATGCCATTCTCTTGCCTCAGCCTCCCCAGTAGCTGGGACTACAGGTGCCCACCACCACGCCCAGCTAATTTTTTTTTTTTGTATTTTTAATAGAGATGGGGTTTCACTGTGTTAGCCAGGATGTCTCTGACCTCTGTCTCCTGACCTCATGATCTGCCCGCCTCACCCTCCCAAAGTGCTGGGATTACAGGCATGAGCCACCGCGCCCGGCCAACCTGAAATATTTTTAAGTGGACAAATACATTGAGTTTTCCTCTCTTTCTTTCTTTCTCTTTCTTTCTTTCTTTCTCTCTTTCTTTCTTTCTTTCTTTCTTTCTCTCTCTCTCTTTCTTTCTTTCTTTCTTTCTTCTCCTCTTCCTTCCTTCCTTCCTTCTTTCCTTCCTTCCTTCCTTCTCTTTCTCTTACTTTCTTGAGACAGGGTCTCACTTTGCCACCTAGGCTGGAGTGCAGTGGTATGATCGCAGCTCATTGCAACCTCAGCCTCCTGGGTTCAAACGATCCTCCCACCTCAGCCTCCAAGGTAGCTGGGACCACAGACATGCACCACTGTGCTCAGCTAACTTTTTAATTTTTTTTAGAGATGGGGGTCTCAGTATGTTGCCCAGGCTTCCTCTCTTTCTTGAGCTGCTCTAGGATATGTCTTCTCCATAAAGTTATTTCAATTTGTTAATGATTACCTGCTTCCTTGTACTTCTATATCACTGACATGAAGCTGTCATGACAAAGTTGATACTCATATCCCCAATGTATACAGCTCTTCTATGTTACTTAGGATTAGGTTCAACTGTAAGAAACAGAAATTCCCCAAATAACAGTGGTTTAGACCAAAGAGTAAATTTGTTTCCTTCTCACATTTTTAAATGGAGTCCAGAGGCAGCTGCCCAAGGCGGGTATGGCACCTCCATGATCATCAAGACTGAGGCTCCATCTGTATTACTACTCCTCCACCTTAGCATGCTCCCTCAGGTTTCAGAATGGCTGCTTGAGTGCCAGTGATCACATCTGCATGGCATTCAGCAGAAGAGATAAAGAGCTCTTTCTTTAAGAGTACTTCATTTTAAATTTTTTGACATCCTTGAGTCATAAGGGAGATCTTTAAAAGTTACACAGTACTCCTCCTTACATGTCATTGGACAAGGCATGGCCAAACCTCATCAGTAAAACGGAGACTGTGACACCTACTTCATAGTGTTATTATACAGATTAAATGAAATTTTTAAAAATGTATGGCAGATTAAAGTCAACTACAAATTCTTTGAAGTCCCTCCCATTGAGAGGTGAGGACTGTGTCCGTTCCTCCTTGACTCTGAATAAACTCGATGACTGCTTTGACTAGCAGACTACAGCATAAGTGATGCTGTGGTCCCCACTCAACACTGCTAATGCTGGAGGATAACCCAGTCACCCTTTGTTGAGTGACATTCTGAGGCTTAGTATTACAACACAAGTTTGAATGATTCTTCCTTTCTTGTAATTTCTTAGACTGAGTTAGAAAAATATCCATATTTATACTCGATTTCCACTCTTGGAACACTTGCTTTTGGAAGCCAGCTGCCATCTAAGAAGTATGACTACCCTGAAACCGCCATGCTGTGAGGAACCCGAGCCATGTAGAGATTGTGGCCAAGAAGCACCGAGGTGCCAAACGTGTGAGTGAAGAAACCATCTTGGAACTCCATCATCTAGCAACTGTCTTAGTGGATACTATGCAGATCCTAGACAAATTGCCCAGCTAAGATCTTTCCAAATTCCTGACCCACCAAATCATGAGCAAAATAAAATGGTTGTTTGAAGTCACTGAGTTTGGGGCCAGTTTGTTCTGCAGTAATAGGTGATGGAACATTATACGAAGCGTGTGGTGGGCACCCAGCTGTGGCACTGGCCTGGACTCAGGGTTAGCAGGAGCACTCCCATGAATCTTGGGGAGCTCTGCAGCAGGCAGATGCCTCCTGTGAAAAACAATGGGCATTAATATGGAAACACATCTATTAGCTATCAAAATTTTACATTGTAATTATTTTCATAAAAGTAATTTGATTTAATCGGCTTCCTTTATAACATTGTGTATTTTACTTTATCCAGTTGAAAACCTCATACTGAGATAGCGTCCATAGACTTCACTAAACTTCCAAGAAAATTCATAACAAAAGAAGGGAATCGGAAAAAAAAAAAAAAAAAAAAAAAAGAAATTAGGAATCCCTGCTGGGAATGTCAGAGCCACTAGATGAAAGGAACCTGGATCCCTGGATAATTGCCTAAAGCAGGGTCCCCTCCCTACAATACTCCCCACCTACTTATAGTGGTCTGTGATAGGAGTTTCTAATACACTTTATTCTATTAAATCACTGAGATTTTGGAGTTATTTAGCCTACTCTTCCTAGTGCAGTGTGTCTAATTATAGAAGAATACATTTATACCCACCCAAAAAAGCCTACCAAAAAGCCGAATATGAGAACAGAAGTTTAGCTGTGTTCATATAAAAAGACAAGAGTGGCTCTGGAGGACAGACTGTAACCTGTCTCATAGACGACTACAGCCTGGGGCCGTGCTGCTCCAGAGTCCCTTCTGGCCCCGGCTGCTCTCTCTCCCCTGACGCAGTCTCTTGGGCTCCTGATCTGTTCCTTGCAGCTGACCTTTGCCTCTTCTAGGCATCTTCCAGGTTCTCTGAAAGCTACTGCTGCTCAGTGTTGAGCCCTCACTGCCCTCAAGCGCTGGCATCTGCCCCTCTTTGGCTCTGGTTGGTCTCCTTGGCTTCACCCTGAGCCTCATTCTTGGCCATGGCCAAGCTTTCCTGGTCTGGCTCCCATCCAGCACCCAGTGCCCCCTGCCCAACATCACCTGATGCTCGAGCATAACCCAGTCACCTTTGGTTGAATGACCTTCTGAGGGTTAGTAAAATGCTAGTTTGAATTATTTTTCATTTCCCTTAATTTCTTTGAGCAGATTAAGTTAGAAAAATATTCATATGTAGGCCGGGCGTGGTGGCTCACGCCTGTAATCCCAGCACTTTGGTAGGCCGAGGCGGGCGGATCATGAGGTCAGGAGATGAGACCATCCTGGCTAACATGGTGAAACCCCGTCTCTACTAAAAATACAAAAAAAAAAATTAGCCAGGTGTGGTGTTGGGCACCTGTAGTCCCAGCTACTCTGGAGGCTGAGGCAGAAGAATGGCGTGAACCCGAGAGGCAGAGCTTGCAGTGAGCCAAGATCGCTCCACTGCACTCCAGCCTGGGCGACAGTGTGAGACTCCATCTCAAAAAAAAAGAAAAAAAGAAAAATATCCATATATATACTCTCACCTATGCATGTTATCTATCATATATCACAGGAAAGGAAAAAATACTAATATTTATAGATACTATAAATATGTAAATATTATAAACGTAGTATCATATATAACTGATACTATAAATACAGTAAGATAGTCAATGTGTTAAACACTTTTTCATTTCATGTAATACCCTTTTGAGGGAGGATTTGTAGTTGCACATTTCCAAAGGAGAAAAAAACATGAGACTCTGTAAGATTAAGTTATTGCCTAAGGTCACCTACCTACTGAGAAATAGAGCTGGAAGTCTGAAATAGGTTTATCTTACCCAAAGCCCGTTATATTTTTGCTCTGAAACATTGACTCTGACCACCCTAAACTGGGCTATGATTATTCAAATAGGCATATAGAGTTCTAGGTGAGCCTGGGAGAAATACAAAATTTGAACATACAGGATCTGTTCTGAGATCAGAATGTTTAAAATTTCTCTTGACAACTTGAATCATGGAACATACATGTGCTCATCATTTGCCAATGACATTAACTTGAGCAGTGGTCAAAAATAATGATGATAGCATTTAATGACAAAGCTTCTAAAGAAAAAATGCAAATACAAACTTTAGAGGGCTAATTCTAGCAAGCATGGCTAAAAATATTTTCACCTTCATGGTAGGCAGCGGGTTAATTGTGACTCAGTAGAACAGCCCTAATATTACATTCTGATGTGGGTGAGTGTTGAATATTGTGTTCTTGTTTTTTAAAAGTATGAATCCGAGAGTTAGTTGTTAGCAAAAGCATGATATGGGGAAACCATGACATCATCTTTTCATCTTTCCATTCTTTTCAGCCCTGGTCAGGACTTCATCGGATGATGTGGCCAGTTTGGATCCACTCATTGTAAGTAGTATATGAAGATCTCAGGCATAGTCCAGGGCAAAGCAATAAAAATCATTAGCTTGGGGGTGAAGAGCCACAAGAACAAAGCCCAGGGGAGCACATTTATAGAGAAGCAGAAAAGGTAAGTGATGAGGATGAAAAATCAGGAACTTCAGTCCGGTAGCAGTAGTCACATGTGGACCAGAGATCATCTGCATCAACATCACCTGAGATGCATGTGTGACTGTAGAACTGTGAGAAAATCCCACACGTACGAAACCAAATTTCTTTGGGATGGCGGACAGGTGGAGGCAAGCCCCCCAAGGATTATGCACACTGAAATTGAGAACCTTTGTGCCTCAGCTGCACTTTGAAATCACCTGGAAACCCACCTCAGGGACTCTGATTAATTGGTCTGGGATGACCCCAGGGAATCAGACTTTCAAAAGATCCCCCAAGTGATTCTAATCTTCAGCCAACGTTGAGATGCTCTGCTGTGTGCTATTAGCAAGCAGCTATCCAACTTCCATTGAATATTCGAGAAATGGTCTTATTCCATTTGTGAAACACTTTAATTAGATAATTCCCTAGCATTCATAGTAAGTCACCTTTCCAAGATAAATGTATTTTATTTTTGTAACAGTGATTTGTCTGCTCTGGCAATCAGGACCTGAGTCTCAGAGTCATTGTGAACAAAAGTGTTATTATTTTCTCTAGATTCTGGAGACCACACTGTCCCTTTCAGTCTGGCTTTTCTCACAAGGTGGCTGTCAGGGATGACAAAAATAATTATAGAGTGCTTGCAAACAATGGTGTATGTCAGACCTGACCTGTGAATGAATGACCTGAGCCCCTTGGTCATAACTAGGTTTTCATCTTCAGCATCTTCATTCCAGGTGCTAACCTGGTCGTTGGGATTGAAGGCTATGACTGCAAGTTTATTTGAGAAACGTTTGATTAGGCTTAAGAGAACAGATACTTTCCCTGATGGGGAAATGCCCTGGTAGGGCAACTATTCCACAGCACAAGAGGGGAGATTACTGCTGCAGATAGTAGTCATTTGTGCCTTAGGTTAAATTTAAATCCATTACTGGGGATCTTTGCATTCTGAGCCCTTTCTGATTGTGTAACAATATTAACTGGCCCCTGAAGGTATTTGACTGAGTTTCTGGTAGAAGTTCTTCCCCTACACTCTTGAAACTATACTTAAATAGTTGTCTTCTTTCTCTAGGGATGCATGATCTCATACATTAGTCTTTTGTAAATTATGGTAAAACACACACAAAATTTACTATCTTTACCATTTTTAAGTGTGAAATTCAGTGGTGTTTCGTACATTCACATTGTTTTGCAACGAATCTCCAGGACTGTTTTCATCTTGCAAAACTGAAACCCTATACCCATTAAACAACTCCCCATTTCTCCTCCTCTCAGCTGCACGTCAGCTTTTGATCACAAGACCTATCAGTTTAATTTACTCTTTAGAAAGCTTCCTAAAACTTATTGGCCTACGAAGTTTTACTCTGGTGTTAGCCACCTTTGCCAATCCAATCTTAAAGTATTTTATTTTTTTCCCCACAGGTCCACAAATCACTGTGTTAAGACAACATATATTTCAAAAACAAGTATACTCTGGTTTACTTTAGTTAAAATGTCCATCCATTGGCTGGGCTCATGCCTGTAATCCCCATGTCAGGAGATCAAGATCAGCCTAACACAGTGAAACCCTGTCTCTACTAAAAATACAAAAAATTAGCCGGGTGTGGGGGCAGACGCCCATAGTCCCAGCTTCTTGGGAGGCTGAAGCAGGAGAATGGCATGAACCTGGAAGGCAGAACTTGCAGTGAGCTGAGATGGGGCCACTGCACTATAGCCTGGCGATAAAGCAAGACTCCGTCTCAAAAAAAAAAAAAAAAGTCCATTCATTTAAAAAAAGAATTAAATAAGAGTACTCTAAACTCAAGAGGATTTCTCTTGAGTAAAAATTTAAAATTTGATAATATCTCATCTAGAGAAACTGTAACTCTCAAATACTGTTAGTGGGAGACAAAGCTCACTCAATACATTAGATAATATCTATAAAATTTTAAAATGTTGACATTATTTCACGGCTATTCAACTGCTAAGCCTTCACAGATAAACTCACAAAAGTTAGAAAAAGCTTAAATGTTAGTCAATAGAGAACTGATTATATATTTATGGCACACTGTGTAATGAACTATTTTACAGCTGTTACAAATAATCTGGTATAAAAATTGAGTCTTTAAAACTTATGTAATAGCTTTGTGTATGCTGATATAGGAAGATCTGTGAATATATTATTAAATATATAATATTAAATGAAAAAATGAATGTACAATGGAATAGCATATGCTTTGTGAAAAGAAAAATCTTAATTAAACACACACACACACACACACACACACACACACACCCCAGCATATATCTTAGGGTATGTGCTGGTATCCTGAGACATACTCCCTTTTATGCAAGGATACACAGCATTGTTAACACTTTCTCCTTTGGAGAAATAGGTTGGTCATTAAGGAGGGGTGAAGAGAAGGGAGGGAAGGAACGCATCTTTTTTCATTTACACCTCTCAGAACTTACTAATATTTGAATTTTTAAAATATGTGTTTGTATTACTTCTAATTTTTAAAATGTTGGCCAGGTGCGGTGGCTCACGCCTGTAATCCCAGCACTTTGGAAGGCCGAAGTGGGCAGATCATGAGGTCGGGAGATCGAGACCATCCTGGCTAACAGAGTGAAACCCCGTTTCTACTAAAAATACAAAAAATTAGCTGGGCATGGTGGTGGGCGCCTGTAGTTCCAGCTACTCCGGAGGCTGAGAAAGGAGGATGGTGTGAACCTGGGAGGTGGAGCTTGCAGTGAGACAAGGTGGTACCACTGCACTCCAGCCTGGGCGACAGAGCGAGACTTCGTCTCAAAAAGTAAAAATAAAAATATCAACAGTTATCTAGCCAATGGAATTGTGGATCATTTACATTTCACTCTTTATCATTTTCTCTATGTAAAAGGTACATTTTAAAAGAAAATCTCTGTCCATTTGAAAACTTAAACAAAACATAAAATTTTATTTCATGCCTTAGATGTTTGGGCGAATAACTATTCTCATGGCTAGTTTAGGTCACACAGTCTTCTGTGGTCTGTATCTCTACAATAGAAAACCAAACCAACCAAAGAAACTCCCTTTATTTTCTTTTTTGACAAAAGAATAAATGACATTTACTAAAAATCCCCTCCGTTTTCTCCCTGGTGTTCTTTTCTACAGTCTTTGTAGGAGCTTTGTAATTTTATTTCCATGTTTGCTTTAAGCTTTAGTGAAGGATTCATCATTTTCTGAAGATTTTGCTTCAACAGTTTTGCTCAAAGATTCTGTTGTTCCACTGAATAAAATATAACATCTATGAATCCCTCAGGGTCTGAGACACATGAAGGTTCTGTCTTGTAATAAGATTGCCTCTTTTTTTCTTCCAGTCCTGGAAGTTAAGCTTTGCTGCAAGTGAAAATATTCCGCTTTTCTCAGGTTATAGCGACACAGTCTTAATATTCCATATTCGGACACCCCATGCAGTAGAGCAAGAGGTCTTCCCACCTCTGGGAACAAGCTCAAGCTTTCCATATAAATCATGTTCCAAAAGTTAGCTAAGAAAATATTTCCTTTTTTGTGTTCAACAGAAGGACAAGTGATGTTAATTTTCTGGTTATTGTGGTTAACATAATGTTATCTGCTAGTTAGCTCTGTGTATGAACACACATTAAGCGGTTATACAATGCAAAGCTGTGGTATAGTCAACAGATAAGACACACTGCTGTAACAAAGCAGTTCTTAATGACTTTTTTAAAAGTTATTTTTGTCCGAGCGCAGTGGCTCACACCTATAACACCAGCATTTTGGGAGGCCGAGGTGGGCAGATCATTTGAGGTCAGGAGTTTGAGACCAGCCTGACCAGCATGGTGAAACCGCATCTCTACTAAAAATACAAAAAAATTAGCCGGGTGTGGTGGCACATGCCTCTAGTCCCAGCTACTCTGGAAGCTGAGGCAGGAGAATCGCTTGAACCCAGGAGGTGGAGGTTGCAGTGAGATGCGATTTGCCACTGCACTCCAGCCTGGGGGACAGAGCAAGACTCTGTCTAAAAAATAAATAAATAAAAGATTGTCTTTGTTTAAAATGTATTACTTTGAAAAACAATAAGCAAAACCCTAACTTACTTTTAGTTAGCAGCAGGTTAGACTTAGAAAAAAGTTCAAGCTACATCATATAATTTAAAAACGAATGTTCCTAATTGAACTCACCCCTACCATGTTCCAGTATGAAAATGCAGAATGCACTTATTTAGAACTGAGTAATATTCATTGGAAAATAAATTTCTGGCAAATGTACAAACTATGTGTGGTTCCCATAGAATTAAGCAAAAATAGATCTGGTTCAAAATAACAATAAAAATCCCCTGGGTCTGACTAATAAAAGATGGCTGGCACAATTTAAAATCCATTGCAAAGGCTAAAGTAAAATTTTAAAACCGGATAGAGGCTGAGCCAGGAGGTTCGCTTGAGGCAAGAAGTTCGAGACCAGCCTGGGCAACATGGTGAGACCCCCATTTCTAAAAATACTTTTTACAAAATTAGCTGGGCATGGTGGTGGTCACCTGCAGTCCTAGCTATTCGAGAGGCTGGGGCAGGAGGATTGCTTGACCCCAGGAGTTTGAGGCTGCAGTGAGTCATGACTGCACCACAGTGCTCCAGCCCTGGCAACAGAGCAAGATCTTGTCTCTCAAAGAAAAAAACAAGCAAACAAACAAAAAAACAAAAAGAAACCAAAAAATTATGGTAGCAAAGTAGAATCATTTCTTATTCTTTGTAGCTATGGCAGCCTTCTTGGAACTGCCCTGGTGACTATGGCTTTGAATAAGAATTTAGGACACTGACCACAATGCAGAAAACAAAGGTTCCTTCTCCTTCTCATTCTCTTCCTTCTCCTTCTTCTTCTCCTTCTCCTTCTCCTTCTCCTTCCCCTTCCCCTTCTCCTTCCCCTTCCCCTTTCCCTTCTCCTTCCCCTTCCCCTTCCCCTTCTCCTTCCCCTTCTCCCCCTCCCCCTCCCCCTCCCCCTCTGCTCTTCCCTCTCCCTCTCTCCTCTTCTTCTTCTTCTTCTTCTTCTTCTTCTTCTTCATTTTGGGGTTTTAAAAACCAGCAGTGGGCTGGTCAGATAACACAGTTGTTAGGCATTGTGCTGATCATAGCAGAATCATACTTTATATACAATTTCTTATTTAATTTGTGCTAATGTTTCTAAAATGCCATCACATTGATCAGAAGTTTTTTTCTTGCTATCAGATCCTAAAATAAGAATAATATAAGAATATATTGTTCTTTAAATTTGTTCACACAAGGATGAAAACGATCCCATTTTAAGGTTTTAAATTTATTTTGTATCCTAAAATACAGCATAGTCCCAAAGTACTTCCACTTTTCCATAATTTTTACTCTTTTTAGTATAAGAATTTGATTTAAAAACCATAGCTAAATGGTTATACAATTTTCATATCTTTGTAAGAATTTTCACATAAAAAACTCAGTAATAAGGAAAAAAATTATTTATTCAGAATGTGTGTCTTAGAAAATATAGTCATTTTAGGCCAGGCGTGGTGACTTACACCTGTAATCCTAGCACTTTGGGAGGCTGAGGCAGGAGGATGGCTTGAGGTCAGGAGTTCAAGACCAGCCTGGGCAATATGGTGAAACCCCATCTCTACTAAAAATACAAAAAATTAGCCAGGCGTGGTGGTACATGCCTGTAGTCCCAGCTACTCGAGAGGCTGAGGCACAAGAATTGCTTGAACTCGGGAGGTAGAGGTTGCAGTGAGCCAAGATCATACCACTGCACTCCAGCCTGGATGACAGAGCTAGACTCTGTCTCAAAAAAATAAAAAAATACATATATATATATATGTATAGTCATTTTAAATATAGTAAAGATTCCAATGTGCCTATTTATTCTCAGGGAAGAGTCTCCTAAGAGACATTCAAAGAAAATGGTTCTATTAAAGAAGGCATGAAATGTTAGTAGCTGCTGTGCTCATAAGAATGGTTGGATGGAGTTATTCTCCACTCCCCAACCCTTTCTAAAAGAGACAGAGGGGGAGAGAGAGAGAGAGAGAGAGAGAGAGAAGAGAGAGACAGAGCGAGAGAGAGAGAGAGAGAGAAGAGAGAGACAGAGCGAGAGAGAGAGAGAGAGAGAGAGAGAGAGAGAAAGCCCTGCTAGCTGCTGGTTCTAGGTCAAGATCCTTGCTTCTGTGGACTTTGAATGGCCACAGAGGTATCACAGAGTCATGGCTGGTGTCAGAGAAATTGTCTCATTAAAAGTATCACAATTGTTTTGACATCACTATAATATGTTTTTAGAACAGCATTGTTGGCTGGGTTTGGTGGCTCACACCTGTAATTTCAGCACTTTGGGAGGCTGAGAGGGGCAGACACGAAGTCAGAAGATCAAGACCAGCCTGGCTAACACAGTGAAACCCTGTCTCTACTAAAAATACAAAAAATTAGCCAGGCGTGGTGGTGGGCACCTGTAGTCCTAGCTATTCAGGAGGCTGAGGCAGGAGAATGGCTTGAACCCGGGAGGCGGAGATTGCAGTGAGCTGAGATCACACCACTGCAACTGCACTCCAGCCTGGGTAACAGAGCAAGACTCCGACTCAAAAACAAAACAAAACAAAATGAACAGCATTGTTGCTGAGATACGATGTGGCAGGGTAGAAAGAACACAGCTTTTGATATTAGACAGATCCAAACTCAATACTTGGGGTCCACTTTTTTTTCCAGCCATATCACCTTGTGCAAGTTATTTTCTCTGTCTAAGCCTCTATTTTTGCATCTGTTAAAAAAAAAAGAGAGAGAGAGAATAATTATTTCATAGAATTTTGGAGGGAAGGGCTTTGCTCAGGCCGCTATAACAAATGCCATAGACTGGCAGTTTGAACAACAAACATTTATGTCTCAGAAGTTTGCAGGCTTGGCTGGGTGTGGTGGCTCACGCCTCCCAGCACTTAGTGAGGCTGAGGCAGATGGATCACCTGGGGTCAGGAGTTTGAGACCAGCCTGGCCAACATGGCAAAACCCCATCTCTACTAAAAGTACAAAAATTAGCCAGGCATGGTGGCAGGCACCTGTAATCCCAGCTACTTGGGAGGCTGAGGCAGGAGAATCACTTGAACCCAGGAGATGGAGATTGCAGTGAGCCAAGATCACATCACTGCACTCCAGCCTGGGCAACAGACGAGACTCCATCTCAAAAAAACAAGAATTCTGGAGGCTTGAAAGTCCACAGTCAAGGTGTCAGCAGATTCAACGTCTAGTGAGGGCCCTCTTCCTGGTTTGCTTATAACCACCTTCTGCTGTATCCTCACATGGTGGAGGGAGAGAGATTATCTCTTTTGTGTATTTTAATTATAGGGGCACTAATCCCATTCATGAGGGCTCCACCCTCATGACCCAATTATTTCCCAAAGCCCCTACCTTCAAATACCATCATCACATTGGGAATTAGGGATTCAACATGTACATTTGGAGGGGGAGGGCAATAAGGATTCAGTCCATAGCGGGGAGTACATGTGATAACATTTTTCGTGTATCCTGAATATAGCATACTCTTAAAAAACTGAAGCTGTTACTCTCACTGTTGTTGTTATTGCCGGTACAATTTCCTTCTTTAATCCTCACACCTAGAATTTATATTCTTTCCTTGCCAATCCAATATTTTATTTTTAGGTCTCTTATGACACTAGTATTTTGGTTAAACACCTATTCCTCCTACTAGGTTGGAAGGGTCTTGAGGGCAGAGATCTGGCCAGCTTCAACCTTGTATCCCTCCTTCTAACCTGGTTTTCTGTGCTGAACTTGGCTGACTATATCAGAATCTAATAAAGTTATTTGAACCTTTTCAATTCTAAATTACTAAAAATGTGCCAGTATTTCAAAAAGCCAAAATTCACCTCCAAAAAACCTTATGTAACGTATTTCAACACCCATAACCAATGCCAAGACATATTGGCAATGTCAACACACAGAGCAATACCTTTACTGCTGCTCACTACTATTTATCAGGAAACAGATTAGTGCTTCTATGCATTTGTTTTTATTTGAAGTTTTCCTATAAACTTGTGATACACTGGTATCAGCACCCTCATTATACAGGTGAAGCAGGCGAGACAAAGAAGGTTAATAAATGTCTTCCTGAAAGTTCATTATGCAATCAACAGCAACATTGGCAGAGAATTGTCTCCTACCCTCCTCCCCCACTTGAAACGGAACATTTCTATCTCAAAATGAAGGACTAGTGTACATTTGAGGGCTAACTGAATAGCTGAATAGTAGCTACCATTATTATTGTTACTGTCAATATAATTTCCTTCCCCTTAGAGTTGATTATTTCCTTCTTTCCGTTCCAAAAACATTTTATTCAAATGTCTCTAATGGCATTTATTGTAAACCATATTCCCTCAAAAACAATGTGACTTCTAATTCTTCAACCTGAAGCATCCGAAGTGTCAGTTTTGGGGTAGGATTAGAACATCAGAAAGAACAGGTGTTCTTGATTGTTAGATTTATCAGGGAAACAGAGAAATGGGTGTGCAGAGATTCTGACACAATGATTCCATGCAATCTGCTCACTCCTTTTTGGGGGTTCCCTCTGATGTTAGTTGACAAGCTTCACAAGGATGCAAAGTAAGACAAATTAGTCCATGATATACAAGTAGCGGGGACATTACTATGAAGAAAGTCTTGCATTTTCTGAATAAACAGAAGGAGGGCAGTTTCATACTTAATGTTGCATTAGTATTCCTTACTATAATCTACGTAATAAAATTTTTTATTTGCTTTCCTTTTTCTTTGAGATGGAGTCTCACTCTGTCCCCTAGGTTGTAGTAGAGTGGCGCTATCTTGGGTCACTGTAACCTCTGCCTCCCAGGTTCAAGCGATTCTCGTGCCTCAGCCTCCCAAGTAGCTGGGACTACAGGCATGCACTACCACACCCAGCTAATTTTTGCATTTTTAGTAGAGATGGGGTTTCGCCCTGTTGACCAGACTGGTCTCAAACTCCTAACCTCAAGTGATCCACCCACATCAGCCTCCCAAAGTGTTGGGATTACAGGCATAAGCCACCGCACCCAGCCCATTTGCTTTCTTTATAGCAATCATCCTGAGGAAAGGCAGAGACCCTCTTCAGCAAGGACCTCTCTCCCAGGTATGATGCCTCCACCCCCTCCAAAGGTAGGCTTCAGCTTGGAAACTGTTGTATAATTGCTGTAAAGTCACATTTGCCCCCAACTCTTAAGAGACAGAGAGGGCATTAGGAAATGCCTCCTCCACTCAGCCATTTATCCTGACACATAACGTAGACATCCAACTGTGATTTCTTTCTTTTTTTCTGAGACAGAGTCTTGCTGTCACCCAGGCTGGAGTGCAGTGGTATGATCTTGGCTCATTGCAACCTCTGCCTCATGGATTCAAGCAATTCTCTGCCTCAGCCTCCTGAGTGGCAGGATTACAGGTGCCTGCCACCACGCCCGGCTAATTTTTTGTATTTTTAGTGGAGATGGGGTTTCACCATCTTGGCCAGACTGGTCTTGAACTCCTGACCTCGCAATCCACCCACCTCGGCCTCCCAAAGTTTTGGGATTACAGGTGTTAGTCACTGCACCTGGCTGTGATTTCTGAAGGGGCTGTAAGAGAGATGTCTACCATGTTAGCAGGAACACTTCAGGTCTACCTTGTTAGGAGGGAGAGGGACAGCTGGGCGCGGTGGCTCACGCCTGTAATCCCAGTACTTTGGAAGGCTGAGGTGGGCGAATCACGAGGTCAGGAGATCGAGACCATCCTGGGTAAGGCGGTGAAACCCCATCTCTACTAAAAATATTTTTAAAAAATTAGCCGGGCATGGTGGTGGGCGCCTGCAGTCCCAGCTACTCAGGAGGCTGAGGCAGGAGAATGGTGTGAACCTGGGAGGCAGAGCTTGCAGTGAGCCAAGATCGCACCACTGCACTCCAGCCTGGGTGATAGAGTGAGACTTTGTCTCAAAAAATAAAAATAAAAAATGAAAAGAAGGAGAGGGACAATTATGTAGAATGGGCGACGTTTGGCTTGCTGCCCGAATACCTCCCCACTGGGCTAGCTGATTCTTGCAATTTTATACACAGTTCCATTCCTTAGTCCCCTAATGAAAATACCCCGAGAAAGAAAACATATGGAACCTTGTTCATTATTTGCTCTTTCTGCTTCTTTGGAGAAACGAGTTGATTAAATTATTTCTTGACAACAGTTTAAAATAGAATAGGGACTATTGAGTGAGGAGAAAACATAGGAGGGAAAAATCACTAGCTCACTTCTCTTGAGCCATGTGTTGTAGCTAGGTCCCTCAGCCCTGAAAATGTCCTCATTGAACAGAAGAGCATTCTAGAACGACTCCTTCAAAGGAATTTGTGTGTTAGCTAGATGTGGAGATAAAAGGTCATTTTCTGCAAGTCCTCCATAATTGAAGGTTAGTAAATGCTTTCCTGAAAGTTCATTATTCAGTCAACTGTCTTTTCCTAAAAGTTCTGACAATGACTCACACCTTAGAGGCTTTGGGCAGATATCCCTATGAGATGTCTTAAATTCTTAGTGTGGTCATTCTACCTGAGATAAGAGTGGAAGCTGTTTTTGCTAGAAACACTGGAGATATGAGACCAGTTCATCTTCCATAACATTGTTCTTAAAAAAGTTTTCTAATAAATCCTTCAGAGCTGCTATTTTTCTCTCCTGCTGGTAGAGCCAGGGCTTTAAGGCCCAGAATCTCAGGCTGGCCTGCTTCCCCTTGTCTTTATCAGCACGACTGCAGCAGCAGTTACAACAGTGGCAGCTTCGATAGCCTTCCCTATCTCAGTCCCACTTCCCCTACTTCTAAACTTGGATGTGATCACAGCTTTTACTTTCAGAGACAACTATGGGAACATGACAGCTCAGGGTGTTATTTTACTGTAATGCAAAACTCATTCAGTGATACTTCCAGCAGTAAGGAAAAACAGTATTGCAATAGTTCCATCATATTTAAAATTTCCATGCAGCTATGTGAGAAAGGCCACAAAAATGAAGGTGACACTTGCTTTAAAAAAAATACCTGGCTACTTATACATTGTTGGGAGTCAAAAAAATAAAAATAAAAAGGGAATTCAGTTTGTGTTAGAATCATGGTCCATGTGAGATGTTCTGGGTTATAATCTTTAGCTAAAATATTTTTCTCATTTTGCTCAATATCTGCATGTAAACTAAGTTGACATGGTTCACAGAACATCTGGAATCTTGTATCTGGGTCTCAGCCATAATCTAGAACTGGCCTCCATTTTCCATGGGAACCAAGGAATGCTATGAATACTATGCAACCTGACAGCTTCATACTGTCATGGGAAGCACGGCAGCTCAGGAAGCCCATGCAACTCCAGTTCACATTTCTCAGGGCTCCTTTCAGGTTCCCTTGCCTTGACTCATTGAGCTCGCTCCTTGAGTCACCCATCTTATTCTACCTTGGCTCTCTAGAAACAGACACTTTCATGTATGACCCAGATATCTCTAGATACTCTAAGAACTTTTTTTAAAAAAAAATTTTAGATGAAGTTTCCCTTTTGTCGCCCAGGCTGCAGTGCAATAGCACAATCTCGGCTCACAGCAAGCTCCGCCTCCCCAGTTCAAGCAATTCTCCTGCCTCAGCCTCCCAAGTAGCTGGGATTACAGGTGTGCACCACTACGCCTGGCTAATTTTTTTTGTATTTTTAGTAGCGACGGGGTTTCACCATGTTGGCCAGGCTGGTCTCAAACTCCTGACCTCAGGTAATCCGCCTGGCTTGGCCTCCCAAAGTGCTGGGATTACAGGCATGAGCCACAGTGCCTGGCTACTCTAAGAGCTTTATAGACATTTTATTTCTTTTCTTTTTTTTTTTTTTCTGAGCCACTGCTCCCGGCCCTTTGTAGACATTTTCTTATTCAATCTACAGCACCTCTAATAGACCCGTGGGAAACACAGTTCCATTATTACCACAAAGAAAACTAGGGGCACACAGTCTAAAACATTTGTACACAGCAAGTTTATAAAGCTGCTGAGACAAGGAATCAAAGCCTAATCCATTAAAATATAATTGCCTTTTTATTGAGGACTCAAGACTTTTCTTTGGTGTGCTGTGGCGAAAGTATGGGTAAATGCGGCCGGATGCCATGGCTCACACCTGTAATCCCAGCACTCTGGGAGGCCGAGGCCGGTGGTTCACGAGGTCAGGAGATCGAGACCATCCTGGCTAAAACACAGCGAAACCCCAGCTCTACTAAAAATACAAAAAATTAGCCAGGCGTGATGGTGGATGCCTATAGTCCCAGCTACTCAGGAGGCTGAGGCAGAAGAATGGCATGAACCCAGGAGGCGGAGCTTGCAGTGAGCCAAGGTTGTGCCACTGTATTTCGGCCTGGGTGACAAAGTGAGACTCCATCTCAAAAAAAAAAAAAAAAAAAAAAAAAAAAAAAAAAAAAAAAAAAAACCACCAAAAAGTATGGGTAAATGCTACCAAGTGAATGGAAAAAATGACTTTAACCTTTCTAAGAAAATTCAGCAAGGGTTAGATTGTCACAATAAAAATTGGTTGTCTTTTCCAAATTTAGGTGACCTTTTTTAAGTGGAGCAACTGAAATCTAATTAAACACAAAGAAGTTGAGGTTTCACTCAAGAACCAATTTCTAAGTTCAGAGATCATTTCAATGCCAAACTCCTGATTACTTTAAACTGAAAAAATAACTAACAGAGGATTTTTAAAATGTTGGATGTACATGTTAAGTGTTTGATACATTCTCATCAAGTGTATCTTCGGTGATTTTATTGGCTACTTTTAGATGTCAAAGAAGTATAAAAACTTGAAAAATAAAATCATTGATAATGAATACTGCAATCAATTTTTCCTGGCAGAGCAAGTCATCAGATTATACAGGGAGATAAAAATGTTCAGTGCCAGATTGTACCTTTCATTTATGACAAAAGGAGGGGTGCAGATCAACAACTGGCTTTATAGCCAATGTCAACTCCAAGAACTCCACAGAGAGGATTAGCATAAGAAGATCTGTGAAGGATCCAGCATGTTCTTTTCCCTAGCCTGATAGAAGCAAATGAAAAACACAAAACAAAGCAAAAAACCTCCAGGTCTGGTGTGTCCCTGTTTGCCGCAATACCTCACAATAAGGAGGGTTTAGGCATAAAAATAAAAACAATTCTTTAACTTACATGAAGCTTAAAGTGTTTTCAAAGCACTTTCATATCCTTTCATATCCATTCTCATTTTGTCCTCATCCATTCCTATTGACCATTATCTCCATTTTCCAAATGCAAACACAACTCAGTCTCCCTGAAATTCAGACTGCAACTACTCTTCAACACCATGGGATGCCATGTTGAGATACAATCCAGATCTGGGGCAGATGGAAGAAAAACACCCTTGGCCCTAAAAGGACAAGAGTCACCAGCATGACGGGGTTTTTTTTGTTTTTTGTTTAGTTTTGTTTTGTTTTTGAGACAGATTCTCACTCTGTCGCCTAGGTTGGAGTACAGTGGCGCAATATTGGCTCACTGCAACCTCTACCTCCCGGGTTCAAGCGATTCTCCTGCCTCAACCTCCCAAGCAGCTGGGATGACAGGCGTGTGTCATGATGCCCAGCTAATTTTTGTATTTTTAGTAGAGACAAAGTTGCACCATGTTGGTCAGGCTGGTCTCAAGCTCCTGGCCTCAAGTGATCCGCCTGCCTCGGCCTCCCAAAATGCTGGGATTACAAGCATGAGCACCACACCCAGTCCACCACGAGGCTTTTGTAAGGATGGACAGGCTACTGACTTCTGGGTGGGGATTAAAGACAGGATTCTGTGCCATCCTGCTCCCAAATCCCTCCTCTACAGACTGAGTCACTGTATCCAATTAAGCAGAATGTGCACTGTTGTGAAACAGGTCCCATGAAGGATGGGAACATTCCAGTTTTACACCTCAACTGCCCAAGTACACACAATCAAAACCACTGTAGAGAACATTATATGACAATCATCATATATCATAGTGGATCAGTTGCAGTACACAGAATCCATTATGAGGTCTATCATGAGAAACTTTATATTCTGACTTAAAAATGTTCCTTAGTGGGCCGGGTGTGGTGGTTCACACCTGTAATCCCAGCACTTTGGGAGGCCAAGGCGGGCGGATCACGAGGTTAGGAGATTGAGACCATCCTGGCTAACACAGTGAAACCCCATCTCTACTAAAAATACAAAAAAATTAGCTGGGCGTGGTGGTGGGCGCCTGTAGTCCCAGCTACACGGGAGGCTGAGGCAGGAGAATGGTGTGAACCCAGGAGGCGGAGCTTGCAGCGTGAGCGGAGATCGTGTCACTGTACTCCATCCTGGGCGACAGAGCGAGACTCCATCTCAAACAAACAAACAAGCAAACAAAATGTCTCTTAGTGATTAGTTCCTCCCTGACCTCATTAAGTTAAAACAAGACACATTCAACATTTTTCAAGAAATGAAACATGAGTCCATTTTACACAGCAAAGAATGCCAAGATAACTAGGCAGCGGGTTTCAGAGAAATATGCCTCCATTTTGCAATTGAGCCAGAATTCATACCTTATGCTCCTGAAAAAAATTATTTTTACCAAAACTACATGAAGAACTGTTTGGATTTTATTTGGGAAATTCCTAATTTTGTGTTGCAGTGGTTATGTGTGAAACCTAAATGTCTATTGCAAAGAGTAACTTGCTTTATAAACCACGTTGGTGAACCAATATAGTTTATTGTTTTTTCGTTTTGTTTTTGTTTTTGTTTTTTTTGAGACGGAGTCTCCTCTGTCGCCCAGGCTGGAGTGCACTGCGCTATCTCAGCTCATTGCAACCTCTGCCTCCTGGGTTCAAGCGATTCTCCTGCCTCAGCCTCCCAAGTAGCTGGGACTACAGGCGCCCACCACCACAGCAGGCTAATTTTTGTATTTTTAGTGGAGATAGGGTTTCACCATATTAACCAGGCTGGTCTCAAACTCCTGACCTTGAGATCCTCCCGCCTTGGCCTCCCAAAGTGCTGGGATTACAGGTGTGAGCCACTGTGCTTTTGTTTTTTGTTTTGAAGCAGGGTCTTGCTCTCTTGCCCAGGCTGGAGTGCAGTGGTGCTATCACAGCTCACTGCAGCCTTAACCTCCTGGGCTCAAGTGATTCTCCTGCCTCAGCCTCTTGAGTAGCTGGGTCCTGGCTAATTTTATTTTTTAGTTTTTAAAGAGACAACATCTCACCATGTTGTCCAGGCTGGTCTTGAACTCCTGAGCTCCAGTGATCCTCCCTCCTCAGCCTCCCAGAATGTTGGGATTACAGACATGAACCACGGTGCCTGGCCACCAATTTGTTTAGTAATAATGTTGGGGGCAGCATCATGTCTCCAACATGCCCCAAAGGCAGTATTTTCCTGTTTTATGTACAGGTGTAGATTTCTGCCTATCACTGTAGCATTTTTAATGTTAAAGTTCCAGAACACTTTGATATACTATTTTACAATACATATTGTAAACAATATGTATTGTTTACAAAAAGAGAAACTGAAGCGTAAAAAGATCATACAGTAATTAGAGACAGTTTAGGGCAGCAGTTCTCAAAGTGTGGGCAAGTTATCCCTATGAGTTCCTGAGACTTTTCATGGGGTCTGCAGGTCGATCCTTCTTTTTCCGACCACGTATCTATGTGAGGCAAGATTTTCTTCATATGCTCCAACCAGAACGACATATGGAAATAGTGTTGATGCTGAGCAGACAGGAGAATCCTTAAGGCAGGCATTAGGGAGATTTTAAAAGTGTAAAACAATGCCAGCATTCTCACTAAATTTATGTTCCCTTTGTAAAATATAGTTATCTTTCATAAAATGTTTATTTATGTTAAATGTAATAAGTTTCTTACTGTGTCTTTTTTTTTGAGATGGGGTCTCACTGTGTTGACCAGGCTCAAGTACAGTGGTGCGATCGTGGCTCACTAAAGACTTGATCTTCTGACCTCAGCAATCCTTCCGCCTTGGCCTCCCAAAGTGCTGGAATTATAAGCATGAGTCGCCATGCCTGGCCTGGTTACTTAAAATATTAAATATTTTTGAAATTTCTCACTTTTAATTTATAATACGGTAAACAGCAATAGATACAACTCACATAAACAAAAGCTCTTTGGGATCCTCAATAAATTTTTAAAGGGATCTTGGTACTAAACAAGTTTGAGATCTGCTGGGTTAGTTAGGGAATAAAACCTCTGTTAAAAGAGAAAGTCAAAAATAACATTATCAAAAGAGAACGAATTTAGACTTAAAGAGATCAATATTATAGTTAAAGGAAGTAAGAATTCAGGAACAACAAAAAAAATAGTTTTAATAAGATCAAGAAAGAAAACAAAAGGCTGGCCATGGCGGCTCACACCTGTAATCCCAGCACTTTGGGAGGACGAGGCAAATGTGTCACTTGAATCCAGGAGTTCAAGACCAGTCTGGCCAACATAGCGAAACCCCGTCTCTACTAAAAATACAAAAAATTAGCTGGGCGTGGTGACACATGCCTGTAATCCCAGGTACTTGGGAGGCTGAGGCAGGAGAATTGCTTGAACACAGGAGATGGAGGTTCCAGTGAGCCAAGATCACGCCACTGCACTCCGGCCTGGGCAACAAAGCGAGACTCTGTCTGAAATAAAAATAAATAAATAAATAAATAAATAAATAAATAAATAAATGAAAGAAAAGAAAACAATGTTTTAGGCACAAGATACAAATACAAGGACCAAAGACAATGGAAAAACAAAATTCAATTAAGAGCCCTTTCCTTTTGGGAATTTGTTTTTGAAGAAAACTTTGGGTGTATTTGACTGATAACAAGAGCCTGGGAAAGAAGAGAGTGCTATTAGTAACTGAAGTATTATGGATGGATCATGGGTAGGTCTAAAATACGTCAAAATACGTCAGCTAAATTAATATGAGGTCTCACACTGATACATGAACTGATTTTCATTAAAAGGCAATTCAGGACACAATCTAATGTTTAATAATTGCAAATTGCTTCAATAAATTGTGACATCCTCTTGATGCTATATTCAGCCAATTATGTTCTGGGAAAATTTTAATGACCTGGAAAACTGCTCACAAATCAAAAAGCAGGCTACAAAACAATATTTGAAAAAATTTAAGTATAGAAAAAAGATGAGAAGGCTATAAACCAAAATGTTGATATTGGTCATTTCTGGATGATGATAATTATTATATTTTTGTTTTTTTGTATATTTAAATTTTCTCCAAATAATAGTAACAATAATATTATAACAAATTCGTTTTTGGTAGCACTGCCTAACATTTCCTGTTTTCTTCAGATGGTTGAAAGTTGGAGCCATCTCTTCCTAGACAAGCCATACCCATTGACTCCTCCTTGGTTTTAATACATAGTCCCAGGAAGCCATTCTCTTCCTTCCCCTTACACAGGTTATGGAAGCATTCTGTATTGCTTTTGAACTCAGCAGCTCGAGGGGGTGCTAATTGATTTTATTCTGCGAATTTAGAATAGGTAGTTTGGAGCAGAATGATGAACTCTCCTTGAAATAATGAATGCAAATTAATGTGAAAGTATATCCCCAGGATTTCCTGTAAGAATTTTTTATTAACGTGTCAGTTAGGAATTGTTACACGTACTTATAAATAATTTATTGCCTCCAGTGGCATGCTAGATACTTTACATGACTGTTACCATGGCAACATCAATGTTCCTATACGGTGTAATTCTATTCCCAGAAGCTAAAATGAAAGTTGGCATTATCTTAATGTTACAGACGTGAACATTTAGGCATTCAGAAGCTAAGTAGCTGGCCCAAATGCAACAACAAATCAGAGGAAGAGGCGCTGGAATTAGTCTGCTGATACCCAAGCCAGGATACTCATGGCTAGAGCTGCAAGACTCATCGAATCATGTGCAATGTGAGCTTAGTTTGGCACAAACTCCTCTATAATAGGGTGATACCAGGACAGCCTATCACCAGCTCAGGGTGGGCACTGAGAGTCGTGTTACCTGGAAGCAGTTTACAGGAGAAAGAAGAGGGTGCAACTCCTGGGCTCAGAATTACCCTTAGGAGCGAATGTCAACAAGCCAAGCCATTGAGTAAGTTCCTGCTAGCCAATGATCCTTACTGAAAGGAAAATCAGGAAATAATATGGGTGCATGAATGAGAGAAAGTCCTAAGAACCATTTAGACAAATAAAAGGAGGACTGTTGGCCGGTCGCAATGGCTCGCGCCTGTAATCCCAGCAGTTTGGGAGGCCGAGACGGGTGGATCACCTGAGGTCGGGAGTTCAAGACCAGCCTGACCAACATGAAGAAACCTCATCTCTACTAAAAATACAAAAAAGTAATAGGGTGTGGTGGTGTGTGCCTGTAATCCCAGCTACTCAGGAGGCTAAGACAGGAGAATCACTTGAACCTGGGAGGCAGAGGTTGCATGAGCTGAAATCACACCATTGCCCTCCAGCCTGGGCAACAAGAGGGAAACTCTGTCTTAAAAAAAATAAAAATAATGAATAAAAGGAGGACTGTTTTATTTTAATAAATATGGCACAAAGAAGAACGTAGAGTACATTTAGGAATTTTTAAGTAGTAAAGGCCAAAGGGCACGAGTAATGGCAAATTAACTTCTCTTCTTCTTCCCCCTTATCATAGCTTTTCTGGGTCATCTTCTAATCCTCCATGGTAGGTACAGGAAAAAAGAAATAGAAAAACCCCAGGAAAGTTATACAGAGGAAGTCCATATTGTTTTCTTTTCCTTTTCTTTTTCTTTTTATGAGATGGAATCTCACTCTGTCACCTAGCCTGGAGTGCAGTGGAGTGATCTTGGCTCAGTGCAACCTCTGCCCCCTGGGTTCAAGCGATTCTCGTGCCTCAGCCTCCTGTGTAGCTGGGACTACAGGTGCGCACTGCCACACCTGGCTAATTTTTTGTATTTTAGTAGAGACGGGGTTTTGCTATATTGCCCAGGCTGGTCTCGAACACCTAAGCTTAGTCAATCCGCCCACTCGACTTCCCAAAGTGCCAGGATTACTGGCATGAGCCACTGTGCCGGGCCTGGAAGGTCCATATTTTATGTGGTGGTTATGGTCAAGGAAAACAAGTTATAGTTAAGTGACTTACAAAAGAAATTATTTTCTTATGAAATTGATATAAAAAGTCTACCCTCCACTGTCAGTCACTTTTTATTCTTCAATATTGTTTAACAATCATAGTCAATAATAATAATGTTTTACATAAATAACAAATTATTAACAAAGGTATTCTAATAGGCATAGGATTAAACCTTTACTGTGGTCTTGATGAATGGCACAGGTCACTCTAAACCAGGAGTCCACAAATATTTTCTGTAAAGGGCCAATAGTAACTATTTTAGGCTTTGCAGGCTACATAGGATCTCCTTAAAATATAAAATTATCCTTTGCTCAGCTGTACAACAACATAAGTTTCTACTCCCCACCCTAAACTATAGCACCAAGGATAAGGGCCCAAAAGGGCAGAAGGGTAGGAGGGTAGCATGGAGGAATCATTCATATTTTTCTGGTTCTTCCCACACACTTGGATTGTCTTGTTCACACTGTATCTCCAGCCCCTAGAACACTGTGTGGCATAGATTAGGCCTGAATATATAATTGTGGATTCAGTGAATGATAGCTAGATTCAGATGGCTGGAAAGAGGTCACAATTTACTGAAAGTCTGCGGGTCCTCCCCTCTTCATCCTTGTTGGATAAAAGTGCAAAATAATTTGGTGTTGATTTTTTTCTACGATGAGTCCTTGTGTTGAGAATCCACAGTCACTGGCCTTTGCTCTCTACTCACCAAAGAGAGTCATATCAATAAAGAAATGACTAAGTATTAACAACTTGTAGCATAATACATTCTGCATGTATGAGTATCTACATGTATAACAGTATTTAAAGGGAGATTCTTAGTAGAGTCATTTTTAATGTGTAAATCATTGTGGATAGAGGAACCTAGGTATTTCCTGGTGGAGTGGAAGGAAACTAACAGTTGCTGAGGAAACTTTGTGCTAATGTGTTCAGTATATTATTTAATATAACCCACATATGTCATTATGAAGTAGAGTATATTCATTTTATGGATAGAAAACTGAGACTCAAGGAGGCTGAATCATTTGCTCAAGTTCCAAAAATTAGTAAGTAACAAATCAAGATTTAAATCCAAGTCTATCCATTTGGGGTCTTCATGTACACCTGACTGTGGTCCAGGTTGTATTTCTAACTCTGTCAGCAATTTGCCTTGTGACCTTTGAGATGATAACTTCATCGCATTCACCAAACTTAAATATCAATAGCTACCTAACTCTCAGGGAGTTGAAAGAATTCATGAATGTTACAAAATATAGCACATCGTACTACCTTGCACAGCAAATAAGTATTTGCTGAATTTGAATTTTATTGTATATCTGAATTGGCTGACACCTATGAGAAAAGAGAGAGGAGTATGTGGAGGAGATGCCTGACTTATCACCCCCAAGTGACTTTTATTTTTTTCTCTCTTGAAGAAAAAAATAAAGTATGAAAGGCAATTAAATGATTGCGTAGTTGGGGATATAAATATGGCCAAAATAGGATGCAAAGCAGGATTTAGAAAGTAGAAGTTGGGTTTCTGGGAGAACTAACATGAGTGTTGTGTCAATGATTTCCAAAAAATTTTGTTTTTGCTTTTGTTAGCAACAGAGAGATCCTTTCTTCAGAAGCCTTATTTTGAAGCCCAGTATGGAAAATAAATTCAGAACTATTCTTAGCCCAGCTTTCTTATTTCCATCGTGGCTCCAAAGGAACTTTTATGGGGCCCCTCAGGCCAGCTCAGACCTTGGCTTGAAACTTCTTACTCTTACATCTGCCTCGTCCCATAACGCCCAGTCAAATATAGTGTTTACATTTTATGAAGGTGGATGTTCTGTTTCTCTTCATAACAGGGATCTGCTCTGTAGAATGCTTTCCTGTTGATGGCTTTCACGTTCAGAGGTTGAGAGTGACTTTAGGCATATTTGATCCATATTTGATTTTAATTTACAGGGTCTGGAGTATTTATTTCTCCATTTCTTGATACTGTGTCCTCCGTGAGAGCTCCATTCATTGTCAAGCAGGCTCTTTCCACATGTGGCAGAGATGACCACCAGCAGTTTCAGATTTACATCATCCTTGGTACCTGCAATTTCAGCAGTGACTTGCTTGGTAGTACAAGTTCCTTAAAGGATTTGATTGGTTCATCATCAGTCATGTGACCATCCTGATGCAATCACTATGGCTGAAGTAATTGCCATTGGCTAGGCCTGGTTATGTGTCCACCTCTAGAGCGGGGGTAAGGCCAGTTCCACCAGAACACATGGACTGAGAATGAAAACTGTGAAGGGTAATGCCCCAAAGTGATACTGATTACACAAAAATATGTCTACTTTAGCAGTCAGAGACATGAAGTAGTAAGTAAGCCCAAGATCGGAAGATTTGAAGACCAGGTTGACTGAAGTAATGGAACAAGAAAAAGGTAAAGAATTCAGGAACAAAAGAAAAAAGGTGTGGACTTGTGCCTCTACAAGGAGAAGGAAAAGACTTAGTCCCTGAAGGAAAGAATAGATTATGAAGCCTTCTGAAGGACTATTTGTCATCAAGATAAGATGAAAGGCAGTCAACAAGTGCTTGCATGAGGATATTGTGTGGGAACCCAGATTAGAAAGTCACTGGGGAAGACTTCAAGAGACATTTTTGCAGCAATTCCGTTGCCAAGGGTGAAAGAGCAAAAAGAGCATGGCTTAAGCTTTAGGAGTAGTGTAATTTCTTATTTATTTTGGACAAAGTTTCTAGAGAGAAAATTTAGAGCTATTGACTGGACACAAATAGCACTAAGCCAACCAAAGATAAAGACTACTTCCATGGTAGTAAGCATAGTGGTTAGATGCTCTAGTTCGGGAATCAAATAGATCTAGGTTTAAATACGGACTCCTTTACTCTTTGGTGATATGATCTTGACAAGTTACTTATTCTCCCTGGATTTTGACTGACTGACTTTCTTTCTTTCTTTCTTTCTTTCTTTCTTTCTTTCTTTCTTTCTTTCTTTCTTTCTTTTTTTTTTTCTTTCAGAGTCTTGCTCTGTTGCCCAGGCTGGAGTGCAGTGGCACAATCTCGGCTCACTCCAACCTCCACGTCCCAGGTTCAAGTGATTCTCCTGCCTCAGCCTCCTGAGTAGCTGGGATTACAGGGGTGCACCATCACGCCTGGCTAATTTTTGTATTTTTAGTAGAAACAGGGTTTCACCATGTTGGTCAGGCTGGTCTCGAACTCCTGACCTCATGATCTGCCCGCCTCGGGCTCCCAAAGTTGACTTTCTTATCTGGAAAATGGAGATAATATAGTTTCCAGCTCATGGGGTTTTGTGATTTAGGATTAACAGAGATAACATCTGCAAAGGACTTTGGACAGTGCCTGGCACATAATAAGTGCTATACTGTTGGTGATTATATTATTTAGAGACCAAATGATTGCTATATAGAATGCAGATATTGATTCAATGATGTTATCAAATCATTATCACCAATGATGATAACCTATATCAACTGAGTGAGAAACTGCAGGGTTTTTTTTTGTTTTTTGTTTTGTTTTTGAGACAAAGTCTCACTCTGTCACCAGGCTGGAGTGCAGTGGCACGGTCTCGGCTCACTGCAACCTCCACCTCCCAGGTTCAAGCGATTCTCCTGCCTCAGCTTCCCAAGTAGCTGGGACTACAGGCGCCCACACCACGCCCGGCTAATTTTTGTGTTTTTAGTAGAGACGGGGTTTCACCATGTTGGCCAGGATAGTCTTGATCTCTTGATCTCGTGATCCACCTGCCTCGGCCTCCCAAAGTGCTGGGATTACAGTCATGAGCTACTGTGCCCAGCCAAGAAACTGCATTTCTTCAGAGAAAAAAGTTGGAAATTAGATAAGGGAGAGTAGACCATTGCAGATAAATGACCAGAATAGCTGAATTTTTAAACTTGAAATAGAGATAAGTCTTTGCAGCACATTTTTTTTATTCATTCATTCATTCAACAATGTCTTTGTGAACAGCCATTAAGTGTCAGGCACTGTGTGCAAGGTGCTAGGGATGAAGAAGATAAAACTGCTACCATTAAAGAGCTCATAGTCAAGAAGAGGAGAGAGAAGAAAATTTGTATCAGAACTCCATAGAGATTTGTTCAGAGTGTATGAAGGAAGCAGGCAGTCGAGTCTACCTGGACATTCCATGGTTCAGGAGGGCATCTGATTGTGATCTGCTTCCTACTTGTGGGTTGAAGGCATACAGAGTAGTAGCTTAGTAAGGCAAGAATCTTAGAAGATCACACCTCGAAACTGGCAAATGTTAATCATGGCTGAAACTGACAGAAGTTCTTTCTATTATTCTCCCCACTTGTATTTATCTTTGAAAATTTGCACTATAAAACCTCTTTTTTTAGTAGCATATCAAATTAATTTCTCAGATCCAGGAAAGAGCAGTGAGGCATGAAAGCACTGGCAGCAACCAAAACCAGGAATGTACAGGCTCTTCGACAAAAGGGAAGAATCAGGCCTCACTTGATATGGATGGAGGAGCAAGTCGAAGTAAAGAAGGGAGAAGGGCCTGAGAAACACAATTCAAGACAGCGAGAGCAAGGGGAAAAAGGAATAGAAATGGAAAGAAAATCAAGAGCCAAAAAGGGAAAACGAATAAAACCCAGAAATTCTGAGCACCTAGTTACTACAAAAAAAGGCAGAAAGAATGGAATAAAAAGAGAAAATATGACCAAAGCAGGCCTAGCTAAGAGCATTGTGGGGAAGCGAAATGAAAAAGGCTAAGGCACAAGCGAAAAGTATTGTCAGAGATGAAAACACATTAGGATTTAGCTCCAAATGAGAAATAGTGAAAGATAAAGCAGAAGGATGCTCTATGAGGAAGCCAAATTCAGGGGAGAATAAGAACTCCAAATAAGCCATATAGCAGGATGTTAATTTAAGGTGCTGGAGTTTAAATAAAATTTGCAGAATGATTGTTTCCTATCGGGGGTTAAAAAAATGCAGAATGAGGTTGGGTAACTTTTGGGAAGATATGCAAACATACCTTGACAAGCTCATGTGTTCTTTTATTCACTCATTTCAACAAATAGTTCTTAACATGGTCTTTGTCCTCACAGAGCTTAGAGCCTAGCAATGGAAACAGACACTAAACAAGCAATTATAATAAACCATGACAGGCCGGGCGTGGTGGCGGGCACCTGTAGTCCCAGCTACTCAGGAGGCTGAGGCAGGAGAATTGCTTGAACCCGGGGGGGCGGGGGGCAGAGGTTGCAGTGAGCCAAGATTGCACCACTGCACTGCGAGAGTCTATCTAAACAAACAAACCATGACAGGTGCCAAGACAGGGAAAGTGTGGGGGTTGGGAAGCACATGGCAGGCACTCACAGGCTGACTTGGATTCCATGCTGGTTGTTCCCTCAATCCAGAGGCTGCCTCTGGGGCTCTGTAGGAGCAGAAATCTGATCTGTTCCCCCATCCATGTACACCTCCTAGGGATGGACACACCTTAGCCAAGCTCACAATGGCACAGCCACCAGAAGACCAATCTATTGACTTATACTGAAAAAAACAATTCTGAAAGATTTGGCTATTTGGATTCTCTGATCAGCACATTCTTACATAATAGACAGATCTAAGTGGGAGCCAGGTTGCCATCAAAGGCTTGTTCAAAGAGGATGGCTCATAAAGGTGGGGGTAAACTACATGATCTTAACGCAGTGTCACCAAGCAGCGATAGCCCAGTGAACCAATCTGCGCTGTGCAACCATTATCTGCCTCAGAGAAGATATCTGTGCTCGCGGCTCAAGGCACTGTCCCTCTGGGCACTGAGAGAGGGGCTATCACAGTTCCTCTTTCTCAATGATCCATTTTATAGACCCCCCTACTTACATTTACATATTCATTTTCTAGACTGAGTACGACATAATTAATTAAATACAATTTTTCTTAGGTATAATTACAATTCATCAATCTTGTCCCCTCTAAGGTGTCACACAGACAGATCCTCCAGATTACCTTTGTGTACTCACAACCTATTGGGCCCTCCCTATGTAAGTCTGATTTTATTTATCATGTTTTAATTATTTCTATGTCTATGTTCAAAGTGTACTTTTAACCTTGTTTTGGAGGTGTGCTGCCTATTTTCCATGTACTAGATCTATTTTCTAGGCAGCCAAAGTTGAGTTTGGCCAATTAATGGGATGTCAGAGGTGAAAGGAAAGGAAGAAAATGTCAAGATATTGAATCCCTCAGTTCCCTCCTTATGTGATCACTACAAACAGGTTCCATCTCCAGACCAAAGATTACAGCTTTTGTCATTAGGGCCCTCTTTGTTTCTGAGTTTCAGTAATAGTTGTCTTCCTTTTACAGTTTGGGCCTCAGAGTGGTAATATTTCCTTGGTGTTACAACCTGAAGATATTGCAATGTCCCTTGTTGGTCTCCCTGAACCCTGTCCATATCATTATAAATAGTGTCTTTATTAAACTCTTCTCAATATATACTTTGCTTGGGCCATCTCTTTCCTGTTGGGACCCTGATATAGGTAGGATATTGATTTTAGACTCATATATCACCAATGGGAGGTAAAGCCAAATAAGACTGGAGCACACTATGTGATTAACTGGATTATATAGTGATTAAGAACCAAAGAATTAGAAATTTCATTTCTGGGATTCTGACAGAACAAATTTTAAGTAATACTTCCCTGCAAAGTAAATATAGGAAGTAAAATAGAATTCTGGATTTAAAAAGAATCTTAAAGAGTGTCTAGATCTTGGCCGGGCGCGGTGGCTCAAGCCTGTAATCCCAGCACTTTGGGAGGCCGAGACGGGCGGATCACGAGGTCAGGAGATCGAGACCATCCTGGCTAACACGGTGAAACCCCGTCTCTACTAAAAAATACAAAAAACTAGCCGGGCAAGGTGGCGGGTGCCTGTAGTCCCAGCTACTCGGGAGGCTGAGGCAGGAGAATGGCGTAAACCCGGGAGGCGGAGCTTGCAGTGAGCTGAGATCCGGCCACTGCACTCCAGCCTGGACCACAAAGCGAGACTCCGTCTCAAAAAAAAAAAAAAAAAAAAAAGAGTGTCTAGATCTTAACAATGAATACAATTGAGGCAGATAAGGTGAAGTGGTTTACCCAAAATCACAAAGTTCCTTAACTACAGAATTGAGTGTAAATTTGGCCTTCTGGTTCCTAATTCCCTGCTACTGTGTTTCCTCTGGGGACATTATCTTTATTTCTAGAAGAAGAAAGCAATATGGGTGTTGTCTTACCCCAGTTTTTTTTTCATCAAACAAAACTCCCATAAAGGGAGGGAAAAGAAGGAAGGTGTGGTGATTTTTTAATGTGTAAACAATTTCTTCAATAATTATTTCTCCAGGCCAGGCACGGTGGCTCAGGCATGAGCCAGCATTTTGGGAGGTGAGCATTTTAGGAAGCCAAGGTGGGCAGATCATGAGGTCAGGAGATCGAGACCATCCTGGCTAACACAGTGAAACATCGTCTCTACTAAAAAATACAAAAAATTAGCCAGGCGTGGTGGCGGGCACCTGTAGTTCCAGCTACTGGGGAGGCTGAGGCTGGAGAATCACTCGAACCCAGGAGGCGGAGCTTGCAGTGAGCTGACATCGCACCACTGCACTCCAGCCTGGGTGACAGTGTGAGACTCCATCTCAAAAAAAAAAAAAAAAAAAAAATATTTCTCCAGAGGTGGAGCTGGATTCCTCTTCTTTTGAATATAGGCTGGATTTAACAACTTGCTTCTCATAAGCAGTATATGGCAGAAGAGATGGTGTGTCACTTCTTAAATTAGGGGATAAAAGGAAATAAGATTTTCTCCTTGCTCTTTCTCTCTCTCAAACACTTGCTCTGGGGAAAGCCAGCATCCATGTTGTGAGAACATAAAAGTAAAACTCCAAGCAATGCTGTGGAGAGGAACTAAGGACTGCTACCCACAGCCTTTTGAGTAAGCCATCTTGGAAGCAGATCTTCCAGCCCCTGTCCAGCCTTCAGATGAACACAGCCATGGAAGACGGTTTGACTTTGATTCAGAGCCAGAACAATCTCTCTTATATGTTCCTGAATTCCTAACCCACAGAGACTGTGAGATAATAAATGTTTGTTGTTTTAAATAGCTAAGTTTGAGGGTAATCTGTTATGGAGCAAAAGTTAGTTAAGATGGCAAGGAAGGGAAAGACAGAAAAAAAAAAAAACAGAAAAAGTCATCAGAAAAAAAAATACTGCTTGTAGAACATTCTTGCACACCACTGCCAAAAACTGTTAAGAGAATAACTAGATAACACAAAAGGCTGATGAGTTGAGGAACTGCCAAATCAACATATTTGGAGCACATAATGTCATGGTTTTTGTAAGAATCCAAGAAAAAAATGTTTTACAATTTAAACACTTGCAAAATGCCACTCTGGTCAGATTATGGTCTATAGAAGCCCAATATTCTATTTATGAAGATGGAAAAAATTTTGTGAGAGAACATGGTTACTGTTTATGCCACTGAGCTTTGAAATCAAGAGCCTTCACCATTCCTAATTTCAAGTCACACACACACACACACATACACACAAATTTACAGACTTTAGAAAAAAATGCTGAGTTCTCTATTATCTTCTTTTTTATACTAAAACTGATTCCAAGCTCCAAGAATTGATCCTTTCATCTAGAATTCTTGTGCCAGTCTTTGCAGGAAGTTCATGGAGCCTAGAGGCTAAAGGAAGCTCTGCTGGTTCAGTGGTAATATTTGGGGTGGAGATGGCTATCAGAGACCAGTAAAGCTCCATAAAATAACCAAAGTTACAGTCACTAACCACCACAACAAAAGTTTTCATTTCAATGAAGAGTAACTGTTCACTTTGTCAAACAATTATTCCTATGGTTTGAGCCTTCATGAAACACACACACACACACACACACACACACACACACACACACGCACGCATACACATTGTCCTGCTTGCCAAGTATAGATGTCTCCCTATGAACCCCTCTTTTTGTGGCCTCATGTTATATTTAATACAGGATGAGGGGGTCCTCTGAAGTTTCTGCTGAAAGGCCCCTAGTTGTTCATGCTGCTATTTGGTGGCTATCATTCATTCTAAATGTAGACTTAAAAAAAAATGCTCTTTGATTCCTTTTCCTTTCAGCTTTCATCTTCTCAGTCTCAACAATGAACAAACATTAAAAGAGAAAAGTAAAACTAAAGAAGTATGAATATCATACAAAGTAAGGGATTTTGGGAACAACGTAGTGTGAAAGATAATAGTGAGAGTAGCTGTTCCTTGTGCTTGCAATCAGAAGAGTCGTTGAAGAAAATGCCTTAGAGTATGTGAAATTGGTGAGGCATGTCAGATCATGGGATAGAGATGGCAAGGTGGGGGAAGGCAGTCTGGGGAGGGGGCAATCTATGTGCAACACCAAGGGGGCAGCCAAAAGAAGGGGAATGTGTCAGAGGGAAAAAAAAATCGCTGAAATTAAAGAAGAAACGGGAAAACACATTTATGAAAGGTGAAAAATGGCACTGACTCAAGTAAAAGCTTTCTTCAGAGATATACTAAAAGATGTAAATCAGATAAAGGAGAAAATATTTATTTATTTGCATAAATAAATATCAGTTTTTTTAAAAAAAAATATGAGGCTAGTGTGGTAGCTCACACCTGTAATCTCAGCACTTTGGGAGGCTAAAGCAGGAGGATCACTTGAGCTCAGGAGCTTGAGACTAGCCTGGGCAACAAAGTTAAACCCCAAATCTACAAAAAATAAAAAAATTAGCTGAGTATGGTGGTGCATGCCTGTAGTCCTAGCTACTCAGAAGGCTAAGATGGGAGAATCGCTTGAGCCCTGGAGTTGGAGGTTGTAGTGAGCTATGATCGTGCCACTGCACTCCAATCTAGGCTACAGAGAGAGACGCTGTCTCTAAAACAAACAAAAAAACAAAAGATGAGTCAGCAATTTCCATGAGTGACACCAAGACTTCTACAGAATGATGAATGTCCACACAGTCCAGCTCTGCAAGACAGCCTCTTATGATTATGCAAGTAATCTTAAAGCAGGATGAAATAAAATTCCTTCTAATGCTCTGGGATTGTACTGTTTATTTTCCTAATGGGAGACTGGATTTTAAGTGGCAGAGGCAAACAGTTGAGAGTTAGAAAGCATAATAAAGTTCATGAGGAAAAAGAGAGTTCCTGGAACAGATTGGCTTACCACTGCATTTGCAAATAATTCCCCTACTGTTAAAATAAGCCTTTGGCAGATACATCCGGTTTGATTTTGGGAAAAGGGAGATAATAAAATCCATGGCTCTCGTGCTTTTTGCTATCTCATTTAAGGAAGCTAACAAAAGAATAGTAGAAATTAGAGGCATTGAACATTTTACAATTCAGACTAAAATTTTTTTCATCATTTAACTGCAAAGACTAGTGGTAGCCAGTGACAGGATAATATCTCAGGCCTAAATTATGTTACAAGAAGATGACAGACAAGAATTTCCAGTATTTTGAAACCAATAACAGAATGACTTAAAAGAGCTTGAACTAGTGCTTTTGTCTCAGGAGATAGTAGTCAATACAATCAGGCATAAATCATTTAAAAACAGAGCCAGCATATGGGTTGCCTTCTAACTGTGTGAAATATACAAAAATGCTAGGCAAAATGTGATTAGCATTCCCATACATTATGGATAGAGCTTGAAATAAGGCAAGAATATTCATGCAATCCTCAGCGATATGCATAACAATAGAAACTGAAAATATACTGCATGAGAAAAATGCTAATGAAACATTAATAAGCAAAAATTTCTGTGCATAATCAGTGAAACTAAAGGTTTATTAGAGCTTAGGAATCTATTGTTTATGGAAAAGTGAAGGTATATAAATAAAAAGGGCACAAAATTAAAAATGGTAGAGGCAGTCTATTTTGTGTATCTAAGCATCAGGAGAAAAAAATATATAAAGTATTATTCCAAATTTATTTTTTAAAAATAACAGTTGTTGTCTCTGAATATTGGGACTATGCAAAATTTCTTGTTTTTCAAATAATTCTATGATCAACTTTATTATTTAAAATAATATTTTTAAAAATTGGACTTTGGGTTTAAGGCCAGTACTGTATATAACTAGAAGAAAGAGCACATGTAAGTTGTAGCCTGCAAAAATAATATTATTATAAGGATGACAGGAACAGATGGATTCTGTTTTCATTTTGGTGACAAATATGTAGGTCTAGATTCAATATAAACAACTATAGAGTGATGGAGGCAGGAAAGAGGAAAAAAATTTTTAAAAGAATGAGAAAAGAAACATTAATTTCATTAGAATCTTAATTCTCTAATTTTCTGAAAAGATAAAAATGGTACAAAACAAAAACTGTAAGGGATATTAAAGAGAATATTGAACAAAGTTGACTTCCTGCAGAGTTTAAAATTATGCGTATGTACATTGTATTGAATGTGAGGTATTTCTGTTGAGACATAAATAAAATCATAGAACTCTAAACCTAAAAGGAGTCTTAGATATTATCTGGTATCCAATTCCTTCATTTTACAGAAAAAAACTGAGACCCAGAGAGTCTCAAACCTTGCAAGAGTTTCAGATTTGAACACAAGACTTCAGTGCTCCTTCTGTCTGATTTCACTGTAATTTATGCTGTATGTGAGCATCACAGTCAACTACATATCACAACTTCCCCAAAGGAGAAGGAACATTCATTAGGGCTGTAAGAAGACATAATAAATGCAATATTTTAGGCCAGGCTTAGTGGCTCACACCTATAATCCCAGCACTTTTGGAGGCCAAGGCGGGTAGATCACCTGAGGTCAGGAGTTTGAGACAAGATTGGCCAACATGGTGAAACCCCATCCCTACTAAAAATACAAAAATTAGCCAAGCATGGTGGTGGGCGCCTGTAGTCCCAGTTACTTGGGAGGCTGAGGCATGAGAATTGTTTGAACCCAGAAAGTTGAGGTTGCAGTGAGTGGAGATCACGCCACTGCACTACAGCCTGGGCAACAGAGCAAGACTTCATCCCCCCCCCTCAAAAAAAAGCAGTATTTTAAAATGTTATGTTCAATCTTTCTAAAACTGAAAAATGTTCGTTAACTAAAGGGGAAGGAAGAAAACAGGTGAGTTAATTTAAGGTTGAATGGAGGAAATGGGACTTGTAGGGTGGGTACAAGGGCTGTCAACTAACCCAAACACAATTTGGAAGGTATGAGTAAAAGAGATTAGCCAATTGAGACTGATCTTGACTCAAGCGAGGGAAAAGATAGAATGGGATAGCTCTTTGTAGAAAATTCCCTATAGTGATGGTGAATGAAAATAATGAAACTTGAGGTGTTTAGGTCTAAGTTTGTAGAAAGACTACAGACTCAGAAGTGATTTTTTTTTTAAAGGAAAGCCAAATAACAAAGATTTCTGGAAGTTATGAATAAAGAACAGAGGATTAATAGAGTTCTGTTCAGGAACTGTTACTTAAAAGAAAAAGCAAGAAGTAAGCTGGGTGTTGTGGTACACGCCTATAACCCCAGCTACTCAGGCCAACGAGGGAGGATATCTGTAGCTCAGGAGTTTGAGACCAGCCTGAGCAACACAGCAAGACTCAGTCTCTGGAAAAAAAAAGAAAAAGAAGAAGTAGAAAGTAGAGAGAGGGTAGATGCGGCTGGGCGCGGTGGCTCACGCCTGTAATCCCAGCACTTTGGCAGGCCGAGGCGGGAGGATCACGAGGTCAGGAGATTGAGACCATCCTGGCTAACACGGTGAAACCCCGTCTCTACTAAAAATACAAAAAAAAAAAAAAAAAAAAATTAGCTGGGCGTGGTGGCGGGCGCCTGTAGTCCCAGCTACTCGGGAGGCTGAGGCAGGAGAATGGCGTGAACCCGGGAGGTGGAGCTTGCAGTGAGCCCAGATCGCGCCACTGCATTCCAATGTGGGTGACAGTGAGACTCCGTCTCAAAAAAAAAAAAGGAGGGTAGATGCAATCAGGAGACAGGAGTGACAGAGAATGTAACACAAGAACACAGAAATAATTGGATTGTTAAGGAATTATTTGACACAAAATAGTGCAACCAGATTTTAGGAAGAAAGCTCTCTAAGGAGTAAAAATAAAAGTTCACAACAAAAAATACATAAAGAGTAGGTTGAGAATATTTATATTTAGATTCCTGTTATATTAACAATAAATGTGAACTATAAAAATGAGTAGAAGCCCATCAATAAATAATGAAAATAGAAGAGATTGGCTTTTAATAAATACTTTGCAAATGTTTCAAGTTTTCTCTTTCATTTATCACCCAGAAAAATTTGTTTTGAACATATTTATGAAGTTTTATGAACAAAGCATTGGCCGCTTAAGAGTAAAACACAAAAAAAAAAAAAAGAAGAAGATTGTCAAGTACATTTTTCATGACTAATGCTGACCTGTCTGTCCCACTTCTGCTAGAATCAGAGGCTCCTGCAATTATGCAATAAAGCCAGCTGGGAGGATCAGACAGGGCCCTGCACACTGTGGGGAGATAGATGTGTTTTAGGGGAGGCAACCCTATGGAAAATGGCCACGTCTTGCCAACTGCTGTCTCAGGGGCTTTGGCTCTAAACCAAGGATCTGCATAATGGTTTCAGCTGCTCTCCCTATTGCAGCCCTGCTGATAACATTCTCAGGCTCTATTTAATAGCAAATGATGATGCGCCTATGCCCAATACCAGCAAATCAGTAAAAAGGACGCATTTCCACTCACCTCTGAATTAAGTATCCCAGATTATACTCTCTGAGACCATCCTATATTTCTTCGTAATTACGTACTTTGTTTTCTATTTTTGTTTAACGTCAGTTTCTCCAACCAGGATATAAGGTCAGGAACAGTTTGCCTCTATCCTAATTGTCCTTTGGTGTAACCATAACTTCTAGCATGGTGCCTTGCACAGAGTAAGTGCTATAAATAATGTTGAATTCATGGATGAATTCTCTCTCAGAGAGTCACTGGAGCTATTAAAGGACATGTTCCTTAATCTATGTCAAACAGGTAACTTTCCACATTTTTAAATCCTGGAGAATGGTTGCATCTCAGATATCTTCCAAGGCTGATTCTTATTCATTTGCTTACTGCAACTCTCAGTGTTAATGTTTTTGATTCACTGGGATGTGCTCCAAAAATAGAACATCTAATCTAAATACATAAATTGGCCCAGCACTACATCCTGGACATATTATTATTATTGATGATAAACTCAGGTTTCAACTCTCTTCCCAATAGCTTTCCATCCTCCCTGGATTATTTCATGCCAAAAAAGGCATGCTTTTTAGAGCTCTTAGTTCCTTAAGTGGCAGGTTCTATTTAAATACATAGATAAGCGTTGTCAGGCTGTGCTGCTAAGAGTGAACTACTACTGGAAATTAACATTGCAGTAAAAACAATACTGTTGGAAGCTTTTTATATTTTTTCCATCCTTCCTGGTTTTTGGAAAACTTGAGAAGGGCCTGGTTTAAAAGAAATTCCAAAGAAGAATAATTCAAAAAGTAGCAATAACTAGAAATGTCATAAATGCAAGCATATGCAAGCAGTAGATACATTTGATATTATAACTATTGCATGATCTTACTTTAACATAGCCCCTGAGAAATTCTGGGGAATATGATATGCTCAAATCTTCCCTCAGTGCTTGTTTATATTTTAAAGGTTTATGTGACTTTTTTTTTCTTTTTTCTGTTTTTTTTTTTTTTTTTTTGAGATAGAGTCTCTCTCTGTCACCCAGGCTGGAGGGCAGTGGCGCAATGTTGGCTCCCTGTAACCTCTGCCTCCTGGGTTCAAATGATTCTCCTGCCTCAGCCTTCTGAGTAGCGGGAATACAGGTGTGTGCCACACCTGTATTCACCAGCCTGCCACCACACCAGGCTAATTTTTGTATTTTTAGTTGTATTGTATTTAGTTGTATTGTATTTTTAGTTGAGACAGGGTTTTGCCATGTTGGCCAGGCTCATCTCGAACTCCTGGCCTCAAGCCATCTACCGACCCTCAGCCTCCCGAAGTGTTGGGATTACAGGCATGAGCCACAGTGAAGGCCTGTGAGGTGTTTTTTTAAAAAATTTTTTTATTTCTTTATTTTTTAGTTTATGTCCGATCTTTTAAGACAACACCCTTATTCTATTAGGATCCATGATGAATAACACATTTCTTGGGAAAATGAAATTTTTCATAGTTTTGAAGTACCAGCGGTGCCTACAAGAAATGATTTAACAAAATTTAACCTTAGGTGTCCTCACTGAGTTACGATGATTTCTTTCTTAATTTTCCCAGTGGCAGGATAATGTCTTAGAAAAGAATGAGGTCTCTAAGCTGCTCTACAAACAGATCATTCTAGTTGACATGGTTTATATATATTCTGCTGACTCTGTTTCTGCTATTAAATGGTTGGGAAACCTTGGTGTTGTCATTTTTAATCTCCATCTGGCCTCACTTCTCTCAACTACAAATTGAAAGAATTGAATAAGATCAATGGTTTAGAATATTTAGCAACAAAACTCTTTCTTCAAATGAAATATTTTGTCAAAGTCCAAAGTATGTAATAGAATATGACTCCAATTAATGTAGCTTGAAAATCACTAACCTAAATACTATCTTATGTCATTTGATAATGAAATTTTATCATTCCCATTAATTGATTCATATCATATTCAGTGAGTATTAATAAATACTCACTGAATGCCTGCTAGGGACCTAAGGACTGCTAAGGATCCTGCTGTATTCTGTGTGGAAGCCAGGTATCTTCTAATGCATTATTTCCAAAGGGAGACCAAATGATTCCCCAAAGAAACAAAACAAAAAGTTATAATACAAGCACAAAAGAATGTACAACACAGAGAGCCGTTACTTCTGGCCAAGGGCTGAAGTAAGTCTTCATGAAGGGGTGGCACTTGACCAGAAGGTAGGATTTTTGACTGGGGAGGATGGGTATAGATTTCCAAGTGGGGCAAACATAGTAAGTGAAGGTACAGAGACAGGAAATTGAATGGTATGTTCAGAGAAAGGCAAGTGTTCCCATTTGGTTGTAGTATAAATGGTAAAGATGGAGACTTTGAGCTAAAGCTGGGAAATTAGGTTGGAATCAGATTATGGAAGTCCTCAAATTTCATGATAATGAGGTTTGCTTTTATTCTCCAGGAAATAGAAAGCCATTGGAGTTTTGTTTTGTTTTGTTTTTTTGTTTTTTTTTTTTAGCAGAAAGTGACATAAACAGAAATGTACCCAGAAAATATTTCTGAAGTAATAATGTATAACTAGAAATGGGAAAGACTGGAGACAGGAGGGTTAATTGGGAGACAACAATCCTGATGAGAATTCATGAAGACCCAGCCTAGGATGGTGCTATGGACTGAATTGTGTCCCTTGCTCCAAATTCATATGTGGAAGTCTTAACCCCCAATGTGACTGCATTTGGAAACGGGGCTTTTAGGGGGTAATTAAGGTTAGATTAAGTCATAAGGGTGGACCTTGTAGGACTGGTGGCCTGGTAAGAAGAGGAAGAGACAACAGAGTCCTCTCTCCATGCACGCACACCAAGAAAAGTCCATGTGAACACACAGTGAGAAGGTAGCCATCTACAAGCTAGGAAGACAGCCGTCACCAGACCTCAACCACGCTGGTGCCCTGATCTTGGACTTCCATCCAAATAAATTTCTGTTGTTTAAGCCACCAACTCTATGGCACTTTGTTATGGCAGCCAGAGCAAACTAAGACAGACAGTGACATTAGAAACGGCAGGGAGAAGACAAACGTCAGCAAGATACCACAGAAGTAGAATTGACAGGACTTGACAACCAATCTACTCTGAGACATGACAGATGTTGGGGCTCAGAAAACAATACCCTAAAATGAAGGCTTCAGAAACAAAAGTGTTCTCTGACCTCTCCTGTCCTGCTCTCAGTCCCATTGTCTCCCGAGGCTGAGGCTAGCCATAGAAACTAGAATCCCTCTTCTCCAAGGTAGGTCATAGAAACCAGAACCCCTTTTCCCCCAAGACAGGCGTAAAACCTAAAAATATTACTCTAACTTTAACTCTGCCTTTCTGTGTAAAAACTTGCTATAAAGAAAATTATCTGACCTTATTTGACTGTAGGTCCTAAGACCCCCATTCCAGGGAGGGTCCTACCCTCTACCCAGAAGGAAAGAATGCACACTCAGGGGCCAGGGAGAATCTAGACAGTAAGGCCTTGCTGAGGTTCCCCATTCTATCTATTTCCATCAGATCCTAATCTTTTTGTCCAGTCATATTCCAATATGGCTGTCCATACTTTGTTGAATTGAACCTAAGCAGAAAAATGGGCAGTTTCTCCTGTATCTGTGGGTCTTCCTTCTGAAAGCTTCCATGTATACATGTTAAGTAAATTTGTATGTCATTTCTCCTATTAACATGCCTTTTGTGAGCTGAGTTTTTTTTTTTTTTTTTTTTTTTGAGACGGAGTCTCACTGTGTCACCCAGGCTGGAGTGCAGTGGCCGGATCTCAGCTCACTGCAAGCTCTGCCTCCCGGGTTTTTACGCCATTCTCCTGCCTCAGCCTCCCGAGTAGCCGGGACTACAGGCGCCCGCCACCTCGCCCGGCTATTTTTTTGTATTTTTTAGTAGAGACGGGGTTTCACCGTGTTAGCCAGGATGGTCTTGAACTCCTGACCTCGTGATCCGCCCGTCTCGGCCTCCCAAAGTGCTGGGATTACAGGCTTGAGCCACCGCGCCCGGCCCGAGCTGAGTTTTTTTCAGTGAACTTTGAGAGGGCCAAGGAGAACTTTCTCCTTTGGCCCCTGCAGAGGCAAAAGTCAACTGTGGCTCTGAGAGTCTAAGATGGTGACTAGAAGGTATTATGACACCATTTACAGAGAGAGAGAGAATGATAATAGGGAAGAACAATTCTGAGAGCACAGAGTTAGGTTTTTTTTTCCTGACAAGTTTGGTTATTGAATTTGAGGTGTTGGCAATGTACCCATATGCACAGTCTTCCAGGAGATAAATGAAATTGTGGCTTGGTGGTTAAGACGGAAGATTGAACAAAAAATTTCATTTATTTTGAAGTCATCTGTAGAGGGATAACACCAAAGACTTCTCATTGATTAACAAAATCATTAATTAATGCACAATATGCTGCAGATAGAAAAAGATCTATACATCCACTACAAATCATACCCCTCTCTATGTCTGCTAGGTACATAGAGATTTTACAAGTTCTAGAACTCATACAGTAAAAGAATTGGAAAATATAGAATGTCTACCTTTAAAATGGTGAATAAAACATACTTTAAACATCCGAAAGTATTCCCTTGTGCTTTGATACATGTGCGATTTGTTTCTGTTGGCAAGAGAAAGACTAAACAGAATTTAGTAGACCATACAGTTCAACAAACAAAAGATACTATGACCCTGAAGCAGGGTAAATGGTAAACTGTTCTTCAAATAAAGCACACATTTGCTCTAGGAGGACTGAAAGCAAAAATAGAACAGTCTATGCCATAGGGATACTGATTAACAAAAGAATTCTACACCTGGGAATCTTGCTTCTTCAATTTCACAAGTGACAATGGAGTAACTAAGTTGGAGAGAGAAAATGAGGATCAAAGAAAAAAATCACAGAAATAGAACAAAACATTATAAAACAAAAACAATAAATAAGAGTATTTAGAGAACACTCTGAAGACTTTTCCCTGTAAAAAGTGGCTCTTTGTCTTAAGAGCCTCTGATTTCTAAAACTCATAAAACTTGAAGATGCAGGTTTGGAATTTCCCACTAAATGTTTAACTCACTAAATAGAAATTGGAAAATATCAGCTATGTGGACCCTTATGCCCAGAAATAAAGGTAAGAGTCGTAAGAAATACTGAGGTGCCTGTAACCTACTATCTGCTATAGAAATCCATACTCCTCAACTTAATGAAAGTGATGTGTGTGTATCATTCCCATTTCTCAAAGGCACCTTCACTTATGTAAGTGATTTCTCTTGCTATTTAACGACATATTTCTAAATAATACATATGTTTTTATTTCTTGATTCATTTAGAATTTCCATTGACTTCCTGTTATGGAATATCAGAATTAGTGCTCTTATTCCATGCCCCCACAACATATACACAGATACACACAGAAAAATGCACACAGTCACATAGACGTACGCAATCTTCCCCTTCTCTTTTCTGCTCCTAAGTCATACCACACTTCTTTGGTTGTATCGATATTTGTTTTCATTGTTTTGACTACATAAATATCGCTTATGGCTAAGCCACATAGTGTTCTATGACTTTATTTCCTTTTTTTTCAACTTTTGCTTTCCCTGAAGTAGACTACACTGTTTTCAATTGCCTACTTTTCTTTTTTTTGAGTCGGAGTCTTGCTCTGTCTCCCAGGCTGGAGTCAGTGGTGCCATCTCAGCTCACCGCAACCTCCGCCTCCCTGGTTCAAGCCATTCTCCTGCCTCAGCCTCCAGAGTAGCTGGGACTACAGGCACCTGCCACCACGCCCGGCTAATTTTTTGTATTTTTAGCGGAGACAGGGTTTCACCGTGTTAGCCAGGATGGTCTCGATCTCCTGACCTCATGATCCACCCTCCTCGGCCTCCCGAAGTGCTAGAATTACAGGCGTGAGCCACCGCGCCCGGCCCTCAATTGCCTAGTTTTCTCTGAACTATCATTTATTTATTCCCCAAAGTCTCTGCCAGAGGTGTAGTTTTTCTCAATATAATCAAACACATGAGATAATTTATGAATTTCTTTCCTTTTTCTTGGGGACTTCCTTCTGCATGTCTTTGATTTCCTCTTCCAGTTGGACCTGGATGATCTCTAGACCTGCAGAACCACAGCTATCCCAGGTCCTTCATCAATTATCCTGAGAATTATCAGTATATAAATAGAATTTAAAGCCACTGGACTTGATGAGATCACCCAGGGAGTGAGTGCAGAGAAAGATGTCTGGAATGCTTCAACACTGAGAGGTCAGGAAGATGAGTCATATTCAGTAAAGAAGATGACAAGATGTGGCCAGGGAGATAGGAGGAGAACTAAGAAAAAGTGGAATAATGAAAGCTAAGTGAAGGAAGTATTTCACACGGGCTTTTTCAACATGGCTGCTTACTTAATCAAATCAGCAAGGAGAATCTCTCCCTTCCTTAAAGGGCTTTCCCCTGATTAAGTCAGGACCTGGATAATCTGTCTTTTGATTAACTAAAAGAAAAAAACCTGCTTTGGTACTGCAATTCATTTAATTCAATTGCAAAATCCCTTCAACTTTGTCATTTTTTTATTGGCTAGAACAAAGTTACAGGTATCACTCATGCTCAAAAGAGGAGATTGGGGCCAGGCACAGTGGCTCATTCCTGTAATCTCAGCACTTTGGGAGGCCGAGGTGGGTGAATTGCTTGAGGCTAGGAGTTTGAGAACAGCCTGGCCAACATGGTGAAACCCCATCTCTATTAAAACACAAAAATTAGCTGGGCGTGTTGGCAGGCACATGTAATCCCAACTACTAGGGAGGCTGAGGCAGAATTGCTTGAATCCAGGAGGCAGAGGTTGCAGTGAACTGAGATCCCGCCACTGTACTCCAGCCTGGGCAACAGAGCAAGACTCTGTCTCAAAAAAAGAAAGAAAGGGGATTGCACAGGACCTGAATAGCAGGGAGAAAGCAGTCACCTAGGAGTTTGTTTGCCACAGAATGGCTCAATTGAAGAGAAATATTAATGACACAGAAGACAGAGGTGACAACTGCAGGAGCAATTTCCTTGAGTAGGTCAGAGGGAATGAATGGAGTACAGGTAGACAGAACATTAACAGACAGAAGGTGAAGTATGTGGGAACAGGTTCATGTAGGCTACTTGATGTGGTGGTGGGAGCATGTCTCAGTTCCCTTCTGCTTACTGGAGCCTATATATTCTTGTTCCTCAGTTTATCTCCTCGTTTTGGTAAAACTTAGATTCTTGAGAAAGGGAAATGGGAATTTATATTATGTAAAACTGACATGTCTCACAATATCTTCAGTCTACTTTGCTGAATATAGAATTTTGTGTTGAAAATAGTTTTCCCTCAGCATTTTGAGGATATTAGTTCTATTGTTTTCCAGCTTCCAGTGCCATGTTGAGGAGTCCAATGGAGTTCTGATTCCTGAGCTTTCAGATGCGATTTGTTCTGGTTTTGTCTCTTTTTGTCTTGTTTTGTTTTTCCTCTCTCTGAAAGCTTCTATACTCTTCTATTTATGTTAGTGTTCTGAAATTTCAGCATTCTGGACTTAGTGAGGATATTTTTATTTATTGTACCATAAGCCTGTCCATGGGCCCCTCCAATCTAGAAATTCATATCATTTAATTCTAGGAAAAGTAACTGTATGATTTCTTTAATAATTTTCTCCATTTCTCATTGTCTTCTTTCTTGAACTATTATTTCGATGTAAAAATGAAATCTTTTAATTTTCTTATTTTTCTCTGCTATTTTCTAGATTTTTTAAAATTTTGTTCTACTTTCTGGTAATTTCTTCAGCTTTATCTTAGACCATTTTATAGATTATATATCTACTGTCATAGTTTTAATTTCTAAAATTCTTTCTTATTTCTTTAAAATATAGCACAGTGGCTCTAGAGCCAGACTGGGTCCCATCCCAGTACCATTTGCTAGCTATGTGATCTTGGGCAAATTATTTAACCTCTCTGTGCCTTGGTTTATCCATCTGTAGTGTAATAATATATCTATCTCTTAGAGTTCTTGTAAAAATTAAATAAGTCAATAGATATAAAGTATTTAGAACAGTGTCTAATAAATAAATGTTAGGAATTATCATTATTGTATGTTAGAGAAAAATGCCTTTTTGAGTTTTTCTTCTGTTCACACTTCAGTCTTTACTTCTTTGAATTTATGTATTTAATTCATTTATCTTGACCCTAGTCTTTCATATGAATAACTTTTCTTGGAAGTCATGATTCTTACATAATTTCATACTTGTAAAGTATGTGGAGGGGTGGTGGTTAATGACCAGTGGACTTCACAATGGAGCTTCACAATAGAAGCTTTCAGAGAGAGGAAAAACACAGAGACCTGAGTTTTTCACTGGGGACCCTCCAATGTCAGCAACTGTTGGTCTTGTCTCTTGGGCTGGTCAGTTCCTTAAAAAGGAACTCTCTAATTTCCTGCCTAAGAGGATGTAAATCTGTCTGTCCAAAATTTGGGAAGTCCAGAGAGGAAGGAGGCCACCGATAAGCAGTTCACCAATCAGGATCAATCTTCCTCTTTTTAGTATAGAACCTCATCCCCACAATAAGCTGTGTAAACTTCTCTAGAAAATAAATTCCTCCACTTCCCACTGGGAATGAAGAAGAGCAGTGACTTGCCCACATAAGATAGAGAAGGGGCTGGAGGGTGGACAGTATTATTAGCTCTTTCTACAGCTGTTTAATCAATCCTCACCCCTTACCACCCCTCCAGAGACACCCAGTGTCTTCAGACTCCATGCTCTGTAATACAGATGTGATCTTGCTTCTTGTTGGCTTACTCTCACTGACCCTTCACCCAGGCTTAGGTTCCAGCATTCTTCAGCTTGCTGTTATTTCCAAAATTCTAGTAGACAACTCTCATCTGTTCTTGTCCCTTTTCCCGTTCTTTTTTTAAATTAAAAAATTAATTTTTAAAAAAAATTTGTGATAAAATACACATAACATGAAGTTTACTATCGTAATCATTTTAAGTGTACAGGTTAGTAGTGTTACTTATATTCACATTGTTGTGCAACCAATCCCAGAACTTTTTCATCTTGCAAAACCAAAGCTCTTTACCCATTAAACAGCTTCCCATTTTCCCCTCCCCAGTCAGCCACTGGCAACCACCATTCTACTTTCTCTTTCTATAAATTTTGACTTTTCTAGATACTTCATATAAGTGGAATCATACAGTGTATGTCTTTTTGTGACTGACATTTCACTTAGCATAATGTCTTCTAGCATGTGTCAGAAATTCCTTCCTTTTAAGGCTGAATAATAAAAAAAATTAAATTTATTTTTAATTTTTATTGTGATTCTCCTGTTCTTTTTGTCGTTTGAGTTTTCCTGTGTTCCTTAAGCCATTATTTTAGAGGAGTAGATATAAACTTCTGTGTCCAACCTGGTCTTCAACAGAAAACCCGTATTCTACTTATGAAATGTGATGTTTAAGGACATATTCTTTGTTGCTTTTTTAGAATCTCTTTAACTTTGCAAGATTCCTTAAAGGAGAATAATAAGTATGCATTTCGTCCTGATTTAGCCAAAGAAAAACTTATGCTTTGATATTAAGCGAAAAAATTTGCTTTAAGCAGCTTCCTATTCAGCATGAATATAAGCTCTTCCTTAGTGAATCTAGCATAGTGGATCTCAAAGTGTGGTCCCCAGACCTACAGCCTAAGTATCACCTGAGTATTTGATAGACGTGCAAATTCTTGGGCCCCACCTCAGACTTACTGAATCTGAAACTCTGGGGGTGGGGCCCAGCAACTGTGTTTTAAGTAGCCCTCCAGGTGATTCAGATGCTTGGTAAAATTTCAGAATCACTAGTCTTCTAGCGGCAACGCTTTTGCAAAGTTGCACATAGAGATTAAACATTTTACTTACTCTTAGTCCAAATGTCTGTAAGATTTTCAGGTGATGGGGTGACCATCTTTTAGCAGGCATGTTGTGAAGTATCTGTACCACGTCTACAACATTGGGACTAGTCCCAATATTCAGGATTTTCCGCTGCTGAAGAGGCAGTCCTTATCATGTATTTACACTACTTGACCACTTCCTTATCTGGCACCCTACTGGCTACACTTACTAGACCACCTCAGTCAAGGTCAGGCAATCTACTAGATGGTCAAGACCAACTAACTCGATTCTCTCTTGAGAATATGAATCAGAGACACCAAAACTGTAGTCAGTGTTGAAACGCTGAAGGTATGTAAAATTGAGGCTGACTGGGCAAGAACAGGCCCTGTATCCTCTCAATTGCCTCCTTTTTTTTCTCCTTAAGTCAGTATATATTTCTTGCACCCCAGAGACTTGATCAGGAAACACCTTAACTATTGACAGGAAGTGCTGCATGATTGATTGGTCATAGTTATTATTCTGTACTGCTTGCCCAAGCCATTGACTTTGTTTTTTGGCAGTTACGTATAAGCAAGTTGATGTATCTCTTTAATTTCCCGGTGTGAAAACAAATTTGGTAGCACTCTTTTCATTTCAATGCTGAGCTCTCAGAGTTCTTTTGCCATTGCTTCCAGTCTGATTCTCTGAGAAATTGGTGCAAATTGCTTTGTAAATCCACAACCAAAAAATCAGTATCAGTGATGCTCTTTTAAAGAATATGAGATAGATAATTCCCATAAGCCACTGTTCAAAAGGCTCAAAATGAAATGTTCTGAAAATGAAAGCAAAAGAAATCATACAATATTACCAAAAAGGTTATGTGGTAGTGAATAAAAGCCAGAATATGATTTGAGAAGTGAACATTTGTTCTGAGAACAATGCTAATGTAATGGGAATATCAGGACCAAGCTTTACTTTTTCAGGTCATGGTTATTTATTTAAGAACTGATGCAAATGAAAATTACCAGAGAGCTGTTTGCAAGGATGTTCCAAGTCCAGTAAGTCTTCTTTTAGTGTTATACTATTGTAAATCTCTCAGGATGAAAGAAACTATATGGGTCATCTAATCCAATTAGGCATTTCATGATTGAATCATTTCTGTATTCTTAAAGAAATGAGAACCACACAACCTTGGCGTTGTGGTTGATGACAGACAGCTGTCTACCATGCTTCATATAATAAATCTACAAAAAGAAATAATTTGGAAACACAAAATGGCATTAACAAGATATGGCTCTTATTAATGTTTGGAAAAGTAGTGCTTTTTTTATTTTGTCATTCCTGGGGAAAAGGTGTTAGACATCATGGCAGAGAGATTGATAATTATCTCCAGACTTTTTTTTTTTTTTTTTTTTTTTTGAGACAAGGTCTTATTCTATTACTCAGGCTGGAGTGCAGTGGCATGACCACAGCTCACTGCAGCCTTGAGCTCCCTGGGCTCAGGCGCTCATCCCACCTCAGCCTCCCGAACAGTTAGGACCACATGTGTACCACCAAGCCTGGCCAATTTTTGTATTTTTTTGGTAGAGATGGAGTCTCCTTATGTTGCCCAGGCTGGTCTCGAACTCCTGGGCTCAAGCAATCCACCATCTTTGGCCCCCCAAAGTGTTGGGATTACAGGAGTGAGCCACTGTGCCCAATCAGACTTGGTTCTTTTTAATCCCCAAATGTTTACTTGGCACATGACTGCTCAAAATAAAGATTACATTTCCAAACTTTCCTAATAGCCATGTGTTTCAGTTGCTATCGCTGTGTAACAGATTATCTCAAAACCTAGGGGCCTACCACAACCTTTTTATTCTGCTCACCGAGTCTGTGGAATAAGACTTCAGCCAGGGCATCCAGCACAGGGCTGGCTTCTTCCGTCATGCTGAATTGACTTCAATAATGCTCTATTAGTCAGAGAAATCACAGGCACTTTCAAGGGGGAGGGGAAATAAGACTTCAATTCATTAGTGGGTAGTGGCCACGCCACACTCTAGCAGATATTGTTGTAGTCATCTTTGGAAAATGTAATCTGCCACACCACAGAAGTGGCCATGTTGACTAAGTTCTAGCCAAGAAGATGGAAGAGGAATTGTGTTTAACTTCCTCGAAGTGTCCTTAAAGGGTATGTGATTCAGGGAAAGGAGGGGAGCTTCCACTTCTCTTTTGCACTTTCCTGTTAGCTAAAATACGACTGGCCCTGGAGCAGCCATTTTGGACCACAAACAGGATCACAGAGCAATGAGCTGAGGGAGCCTGGGTCCCTGATGATCATGGAGCACCATACCGACCCTGAACTGCCCACATTTAGATTCCAGAGAAATAAAATTCTATCTTAAGCTATTGTGTTTTGCATTTTCTGCACATGTGAGCAGTGTTAATCATAATTAATACAAATATTATCACATATTTAGACAGGTGATACACATGCATCTTAGACTATCAGATCCATAAAAATAATAATGCTTACACGGTAAATAGTAGTACTAACATTGTGCTCCAACAAGTGACGTGTGAGGCTCTCACCATATTTTATAAAAGTTTAATTCTCTTTTTTTTTTTTTTTTGAGACGAAGTCTCACTCTTGTCCCCCAGCCTGGAGTGCAATGGCACAATCTCGGTTCACTGCAACCTCCGCCTCCTGGGTTCAAGCGATTCTCCTGCTTCAGCCTCCCAAGTTGCTGGGATTACAGGCGCCTGCCACTACGCCCGGCTAATTTTTATATTTTTAGTAGAGATGGGGTTTCACCAATATGGCCAGGCTGGTCTCAAACTCCTGACCTCAGGTGATCCACCCGCCTCGGCCTCCCAAAGTGTTGGGATTACAGGCGTGAGCCACCGCGCCTGGCCAAAAGTTTAATTCTTAAAATGCTTGACACAATCAGAAGCACTTAACTACTGTATATTTAAAAACAACGTAGCATTATTACCATAAAGTTCTTAAGAAATGAAAACAGAGAAATACATTGGCTCATGGAGTGAATACAGGATGCATCATTAACAAAGGGTTAACATCAAGATCCATTTTTACAAAAGGGACTAGTTTGTTACATCTCTGATTTCTAGTCTTGGAGTTTCCCCAGTCATGTGTTTACTCTTCCGTGGGTGGGAAGATAAATCAGAATAACCAAGTGAGCTTGCTCTTGAACTATTTTATTTACAATGATATGGTAATTGTAGAAAATGAAGTATGCGTATTTAAATAGCATTTAATTGACAAAAGACAATTTTCTCTACTTCAAAATTGTAAACATTTGCAAAGTAAGCCTCATATCAAAGTCAAAGCCATCTACTTTAAAAGCACACATTCGTAATTCTATTTTTCTTTATACTGAAGTATTTCCATTTTTGGAGATACAAGTCAAAATCACTCAAAGCATAAAGAAAAGTTTCAAAATAATAAGCGCCTCATCTTGCACTATCCTATTTGAAGGAGATCAACTAACTTTGATAGGTGCCTCACAATAAATGGCGCCTTTGTCTCAACAAATAGTAAATGCGTGGAGTGCACAACGGAATAGCATCAGTAAGATAAAACATAATAAACAGGATGGATGGGGAAAGGCTAGATAAAACGTGGTGGAAGAAAAAGAAAGACGTCACAAAGATGGGGTAGCATTTCTTTGCCCAAAAGAGAAACAGTACCACCATAAGACTTTAAACAAAGGACATTAACAACACTTATCATGCAAGTAGATTCCAGAAGGAAAATAAAATGCCACTACTAAGGTGGAGGCTGAAGTTTCAGGACAAATCGCTTGGCACCACCTCTGCGGGGGTTCACCATGGCGAATGACGCGTGGGAAGCTGGGCGAGTGGCCAGCCCGCTCCTGGACGCGCGGACAGGTGGACACCAAGACGGCCTCGCTGGGCCTCCCTCCGCCTCACCCAGCCCGGGCGCGCAGCCCGCCAACGAATTCCACCCTGCCGTGGTCTGAGCGGCTGGTGAGCGGCGCCAGCCGGCGGAGGTTGCCATGGTTTCCGAGGGTCACGTGGGCGCGCTCTCCTGCGCCCCCTCCCGCGCACCGCGGCGGGGCGGGGGCGGGGCGCCCGGGCGAGGGAGAGGCGCGGCCGCGGCGGGAGCGGGAGGAGCAGGAGATGCTGCCAGCCCTCCCGGGGCCGCGCTCGCTCAGCCGCCGCCGCCACACGGAGCAGACGCGCGCCAGGAGCCGCGGGCCGGGCCAGCCGGGCCGCCGGGGCCCAGTGCGCCGCGCTCGCAGCCGGTAGCGCCGCCAGCGCCGTCAGCGCTCGCTCGGCAGCCGCGGGGCCCTAGGCCGTGCCGGGGAGGGGGCGAGGGCGGCGCCCAGGCGCCTGCCGCCCCAGAGTCAGGATGAGCATCGAGATCCCGGCGGGACTGACGGAGCTGCTGCAGGGCTTCACCGTGGAGGTGCTGAGGCACCAGCCCGCGGACCTGCTGGAGTTCGCGCTGCAGCACTTCACGCGCCTGCAGCAGGAGAACGAGCGCAAAGGCACCGCGCGCTTCGGCCATGAGGGCAGGACCTGGGGGGACGCGGGCGCCTCTGCCGCCGCTGTCGGGGGTGGCACCCCCAGCAAGGGGGTCAACTTCGCCGAGGAACCCATGCACTCCGACTCCGAGGACGGAGAGGAGGAGGAGGCGGCGCCCGCAGACGCTGGGGCGTTCAATGGTGAGGACCAGACCCCCCGCCCTCGCGCCCCGGGATCCCCTTGCTGCCACGGCTCTCGGATCTTGCCGCTTTGCGCGCCCACCTCTCCCCGCATTCTCCACCTTTCCCTACCTTCCCATCTCGCCCACCCCCTCAGCATCCATTTCTGTCTCTCCCACTCGCCCACCTTCCTACTCCGCTCTCTGTCATACCCTCTTCCCTTCCTCTGGAGGTGGGAGAGCTGGGAGGTTACGCTTCCCTCTGCCCGTCTGCCCCCTCTGCCTGGGCTGGTTGGGGTGGGCATCTGCTAGAAAGACAACTTTCGCTGTGATTGGAGGTATTTCGCTTGGAGGATACCATTGTGCATAAAGAAACTGGCCCACTTGGCGTCTTCTTTCAGCCTTTGTATTTATTAAACGAATGTCAAAAGAGAAAAGGCGAACGATGTTTAATATGATTGTCTTTACTGTTGTTAGGATGGTAGATTCACTAAAAGAAGCATGAAATTGGACTCACTGGGGCAGAACAAAATTTATGGCCAATAGCTCTGACATTCTTGGAAATAAGAGTTATCTGTTATTTTCCAATTTACCAATGCCGTGTTGTGTTATTTTTGGACACGTAACAAAGGATTCTATTTAGTCTGAAACCCACGGGGGTCTTTGGAATGAGGAAACGGGTTAATGGTTTGCTTTTTGTATAAAAGACATATTGAATGATTTGCTGTTTTTTTTTTTTAAGTGTATGAGAAAAACACTGTAGGAAGTTCTGAAAGCTTGTTGGTTGTCTTTAGAATGAAAAGCCAGTGAGTAATTGTAAGGACTGTGCCAGACTGAGCTAGAATAGACTGAGCTAGAAGAATGAATGGGAAAGAAAACGGAATTTTCTCAAATAGCTGCTCCTGGCAAGTCCCACCCCTTCTGCTTACAACCCTCTTTCCCTAACACACCCAGACACACACCCTCATTTACAGCCCCCTGTATTACACAACATACCCAAATCCCATTTTTATGGCAACCCAAGCTAAAATACCATGGAGTGCAATGTGCAAGTGTTTTCTCTTTGTGATATAAGGCAAACATGCATGCAGCATTGCACCAGCTTTTATTTATTTACACTGCTTGTGGTTTGTGTGTCCGCAGTGTATTTCATAAAATGAAAACATTTAGAAGTGTCATTTCATTTCCTTGTGTATGCTCCTAGGAAGATGTTTCTTTTCTTTGCACGATTACATGTTGAAATGGATTATAAAATTAATGTATTTTTAGTTTGTCCAAAACAATCCCAGAAAGCCTGGAAATTAGTGCTTTATGAAGATAAAAGTGAAGCTTGTTACTTACAATTTTAATTTTGGACTTTTAAATGTTTCCTCAAGAGGATAATCATAGTCTTAGTAGTTCTTTTTGCACAAGAATCAAATCAAACGCTTTTCCTTCTAGAAACAAGAGAAAGAGAAAAGAATGCATGTTTTAAATAGGTAAGAAGCAGCAGCCAGTAACGGATGATAGAAAGGGCAGAGATATCTAATACTTCTTTTATGCTCCTGACGCATGCACACATGTTCATGCACACACACAAAGGGGGAAAAAAAGGACTCTTTTCCCAGGTTGGAGAAAACTAGGAACTCAGGGGCTTGGTAAAGACCTTATATGTATTCTGTATGATATGTTGTTAATATAATCAAAATCTTTTGTTTGTATAATGCATTTGTTGAAGTACTTTGCATTGATGATTCCATTTTCTCCTTATAACAATATATTGTGCACAGAAGAGATTCCATTTTCATTTTGTAGTGAAGAAACAAGCCGTTAACTTCAAAACAGCAGGGCTTTATATGACTTTATATTCTCCAAGGCACCTTTGCTGTAAAAATTGCTCAATGTGAGTTAAACAAGTTAAACTTGTAAACAATTGCACTATTTACTCCCCAGCCTCACCTCCAAGGCCTTTAAAACTTTTAGACTGCAACCAAATACAATTTGATCATTATCCAGGAGGCACATACATGTGTCTGATTGAAACTTTGGCAATAGTACAGGTACTACCTTCTGTCAGATGCAGTGCTTTTTGATATTTACTATTTGAATTGATTATTTCTCCCTATTTTAAATTGTGTTGAGACCTGCAGTTGAAAAACATTTAATTATAGGCTACAAAGTGGTTGGCAAGCTTTTCTTGTAAAGGGCCAGATAGTAAACGTTTTAGGCTTTGGGCAACATGTGGTCTTGATTACTTTTTTTTTTTTTTTAAACACATACGCGTTGTGAGGGTTGGGATTGTCGAGAATTAGCCGCATATCAAGGCCAAAGCTTGCTGACCCCTGATCAGAAGAAAAAAAAAAAGTCAAAATAGTACCACTGGGGAAAAAAACAGGAGTGAGCCTAAAAAGTATGAGCCTGTCGGTTTGACATCTATGTCCAGAAATGTCCCTCATTAGAAAAGAACCCCAGATACGGGGCAATTCCGGCATAGTAAAGAATAAGGATTGGGAAACAAGTCTTAATTTACTATGACACAGCACAAGACCTGCTGGGTCAATAATTCTGAAATTTTCATAGGCATCTCAAGGAAGTTTGATTCAGAAATGACCATTACCTTCTACCATTTTTGAATAGGTTGAGATGGGACATGGTATCCTTTTTTTCCCCCTCAGTAGACATCCCACCCAGGTCGTTATGATATCAGTAGTTCCATGACTGTACTTTGGAAAACATTAACAGATAGTGATAATATTATCTTAAGAGTTAAAACATAATTGCCATTAGTTGACAATTGCTGTGTGCTGTCTAAATGCTTTAATTTTTTTATCTCAGCTTTATGAGAACGATAAGGCCATCACTTGCCCAGTGTTTCACGTGAGCTGCAAAATCAGGATTGGGACACAGGAATGGACCTGGCTTCATCCCTGTGCTCTTGACTGCCAGATTATATCTCCAGATGGGGCTGGGCTAGCATGACCTGAGTAACCCTTATATGTCAAGCTCTATTTGGGACCCTTAATGTGTTTGATTGTTAAAAGCTCCGAAAAATTAACTTGTCCAGGGTCGCACATAGAACAAGTAAGTAGTGAAGCCTGATTTCTTACCCTTATGTGTCTAACCTTGAAGCCCAGGATCATCAGGGAGTTCTTAAATGGAATTTGTTCTGTGGGCTGACTCACAAGTCAGGTTTTCTTGGTTATTTTTTCAGTGGTGGTGATGGATTTGCATCATTGGTTCATATCCTCTCTTGTGAATGTCTTTAATGTAAGTGATGGTATTTATGAGGTTGGAGTTAAAAGGCAAGTTTTTGACCATGAAACTGTGCCCATTGACAAACGTAGGGATCAAGCATATGACCTTGATCTCATAATGTGGTGGTTTAATCAAATAAGCCAGGCACCTGCAGTTAGCTGGAAAAATGTTGTCTGGCCAGGGGTCAGTGATTTTTGAGGGTCAGGTGGTATGGCCGTACGTGGTGCTAGAGCAAACAGTCAGATAGGTGAAGGTGGTCTTCTTTCCTACCTTTCCAAAGGATCCCTTCCTCTTCTAATAGCTTTCCTTTCCCTCTCCTATTCTCTTCCAGTCTCATCAGTTCTAATTGTTACTTTCCATTTGCTAGCAATTTTGGTCAAAAGAGCAAGCTTTAGGTGTTAGAATGATAGTGGCTTATGGTGACCCTTTCTAGGAGAACTCTCAAAGGCCAGAAATAAGCCATAATGGAAACTTCTTGACGTCTACTCTGTCTCCCTCTTTCCCGTCCTAGAGAAAGCAAATACAGTTTGACACGTCATGTCTGAAAGGGTAACGTCCCAAGGCCTTGAATTTCTTAGAAGGGTTTACAGTAGGCTATAGCATTGCATCAGTACTAGTTTGGACTAAAATCAGTGGTAATTCATGATTTTATATAGGCATCATCAAGAGATCTTGTGTTGCCCAATGATTTCTTCAGTGGAATTGCTGAAACTAAAAATGAAGTTAATACCATTCAGATTACTCTGATAAATGGACAAGTGGTCAGAAACAAATTAACTACACATGGGCACATGCAGAGCAGTCAGCCGAGGAGAAAAAATAACTGCTGTGATAGAAAATAAAGAGCTGATTTTCTATATTATAGAAGAAAAAGATCTAGAGTTCAAAGTAGATACACATACCAAAAATAGAGAATCATACCCCATAAGACAAGCATATCAAAGGTAATAAATTGAAATTTACCATGTAATAACTATGGCTTAATTCTCTTGACTCTGTCCTATGTCCAGTCTTATTGGAATCTTACCTACCTTTTGGTTTTTACAATTCAAAGGGAATTTGGAGAATTTACAAAACATCCTTAAGGTCAAGCAAAATATTGTAAAGTTTATATCATTGATATAAAATCTTACAGAGTAATATACTTTTTTTTTTTTTTTTTTTTTTTTTGCAGAATAGCAATTTCATTGTGTTTTATGGAAATGAATCCAGTATTGCACTTCTTGGCGAGATGAAGTAGGGAATGAGCTTATGCGGCAGTTTTACTTAGGATTTAATGTTACACAGTAATAAAATCCATATCCTTTCAACTCGTAATTTGTAGCTAAGAGCCCCAGGATTTTGTAATTAATGAGACTTTATAGTTTTTGGCTGTTAGAGATTTACATGGTGGTTTTAAATCCTCCTGAAATGGATTACATCATTCAAGACAATGGCTAAAATATTGAAGCCATTATTTTAGTTATGAGCATAAAACAATAGTGTCAGAAAAGATAATAAAAATTATTTTCAGTTAGAGATGGTGATTGTGATTTTCAAAGCAGAAGTTAACATTCATTTTACTAGTAATAATAAGTGGATTGCTTTAGGGGTTGAAATTGGGAAACCAAAAAACTTGAAATAGTGTCCTTTCTTCTCTTACCCATCTATTGCTTTGGGCTTTGGAAGAAGGGTGGTAAAGGGAGAAAGATGATAAAGTCAGGAGGCAAAGGGGGAGGGAGAGAGCAAGAGAGAAGTAAAACCAGTTATGAAGGCTTGCTTGAGTAACTTATACTTTGTCTGAAGACATACGATGGAAACACCTAAACAGAAATTGAAGCATTAGTACTTTAATTTTTCTACCTATCAAAAACCAAACCATTTAGCTATTATTTTAGATAAGACAGTTACCAGCTTTTTTTTTAATGGTTGCACATAAATTGATGTGCTGTGTCTGGGTAGAACAGGAGTGAATATTGAATGGTTATTTTATTGTTGCAAAATCTCATTCCATGGATTCCAGTAAATTTCCAGCTGTCAAGATTTTGTTAACAGCTATGTTGAAAAACAATTGTATTTCTTTTTCTGTTGTGCAAATACAAGCAGGGGACCTATAAATCCATCAATTTGGTGTTTATTTTTGACCCATTAAGAAAATCGTTTGTCAGGAGTAGTAGTAGTAAAGCCCTACAGTGGAGGTTGGGGATTGATGAAATGTTGTAAGGTGAGAGATTCAGTGAAGAAGACTGAAGTGACTAACTGCAGGGTCTGCCTTAGAAGTGTGGAGAATCACAGAAAGTGCTGAGATCTGGGATGGCCTATTAGAAGGAATGTGTGAAAGTTGGAAGGTAGGATATTGCATTTATTCATTCACTGTACAAATATTTATTGAGAGCCAACTTTTTTCTTATTTTAAGAAAAAAGAAGTGATTAGTCTTACATTTACTCTCTTTAGACTTCATTTTTTCTGTTTTTGTTTGTTTTTTGGTAGAGATGGGTCTTGCTTTCTTGCTCAGGCTGGTCTTGAACTCCTGGCTTCAAGCAGTCCTTCTGCCTCAGCCTCCAAAAATGTTGGAATTAGAGGCGTGAGCCACCACGCTCTGCCTAGACTTAAGACACCATCCTTTTGTCAGAGATGGCCTCATAGATAGTATATGTGATCAATTTTGTTAATAGACGGGGCAGGTAAGATACAGAGAAGTTCCTTATCCAAATTTGGTAGGTTTTGGCCTTACAAATTTGATTTTGTTCATAGAACTGTTGCCAATGTTTTGTGCGCTATTTATATTAACTCACATCATATGAATTGTTTCTGTCTTCCATCAAGTTGATAGATAAGGTTTAAAAGGCTGGGCTAAAGAAAAGTACTTTTGTCTTCAGAATTTCCAGGTTTTTTTGTTCTTTGATTCTTTTTCAATGAAGTGAAATCTAATATTAGACTGTATTTTCATATCACTTGCTTAATAAGAGACAATGGAAAAGAAACAAGAATGCAGTGATTTTTCTGAGTAGAATGGATTGTCACTGTGTTCTTGATCCTGTTCTTGTCCTTCCAGTCTTACCTATGTCATCTAGTTGTGGTTGGGACAGTCACAAAATCCTATAAAAACCTCACTATGATGCTTATCACTATTTTTTGGGAGCGAATTTTGTGCTTTACAAATTCAAAATGACTCAGACTGTTTCATTATGTAATTATTTTATGGAAAGAATTTGAGCTAAAATTTTCAGGTCATGGCTTACATGACAACAAAACAATCAAATAAGAAAATCAGAACCATAAACAGTTGGTGTAACATTTATAAATGTTTCAGCAATAGGCTCTGCCATGTGTAGCTTAATATGTTTGGAAACTGAAAAAAAAGTCTTTCCAGTTGCTGCTGTTTAAAATGTTTCTTAATTAAAAAAAAAATAAAAGACAAAAGGTCAAAATGTAAACACATGTTCCACATAAAAGTGAAGCCAAGAAGATATACTATATACAGTTATTTCTGTATCCGTTTCACTAAGGATGACATTGTTTAATTTACATTAGCTGTTCCAAGACAAAATAGTCCATGGGAGTGATATTGAGGGAAATTTGGGGGGTGAAAAAAGAAGGAAAAAAGCCATTTGTTCCATTTGTTCTAATATATTTCAGTTAGACCCAAAAAACATCTTTTTCAAAGGTCATGTTGAATTCAAATATGATTCGGTTGTTTCATTCTAATTATTGTAGAAAACTAATGTTTTTAAAATGGTGTCCTTTTGGGCTGGGCACGGTGGCTCACGCCTATAATTCCCAGCACTCTGGGAGGCCAAGTCGGGCGGATCACCCAAGGTCAGGAGTTTGAGACCAGCCTGGCCAACATGGTGATACCCCATCTCTACTAAAAATGCAAAAACTAGCCAGGCGTGGTGGCAGGCACCTTAATCCCAGCTATTCGTGCGGCTGAGGCAGGAGAATCCCTTGAATCCAGGAGGCGGAGGTTGCAGTGAGCCTAGATTGCGCGACTGCACTCCAGCCTGGGCTACAGAGGTATACTCTGTCTCAAAATAAATAAATAAATAAATAAATAAATAAATAAATAAATAGTGTCCTTTTTATTTAATACTAGTTATTAACATTTTTGACTACTGATGTATCAGATGCAGAACAGTGCTTTACACATTGTCGTCTGAACAGATGCTTTACAAATACGTGATTTAGTCTTCCCCAGAGTAGTTGGTGAAATCAAGGTTTGAACCTGATAATCTGACTTCAGGGTCCTCCTCTTCAGCCACAGTTTATACACTTCATTTCAGTAACTGTTTTAGCAGTAATGTGGTTGAAAATAACCACGTATCAAAAAATTAGCTACCTACTTTTCCATCTAAAAGTTTGCAGGCTAGCCCTGCATCATTGATCTTTCCCTTTTACAATTTGCTTTCTCCGTCTATTTAACTCAAATTAGCATTTCGTGTACTTTAGAAACTCAGTACATTTGTTTATTTTATTTTGTGTTTGAGAGAGTCATGCTCTGTTGCCCAGGCTGGAGTGCAGTGGCGCCATCTTGGCTCACTGCAACCTCTGCCTCTGGATTCAAGTGATTCTCCTGCCTCAGCTTCCTGTGTAGCTGGGATTACAGGTGCGCGCCACCATGTCTGCCTAATTTTTGTATTTTTGGTAGAGACGAGATTTTTCCATGTTGGCAAGGCTGGTCTGGAACTCCTGGCCTCAGGTGATCCACCTGCTTCAGCCTCCCAAACTACTGGGATTATAGGCATGAGCCACCACACCCAGCCTTACATTTATTTATTTTAAAAATAATCACCTCATGTACTGAGCTGCGTAATTCTCTAAATTTGTTTTATTATATACCCTTATTAGCAAAATATATTTGAGTGTACACCCCCAATATATGTTGATAAATTTTATACATGTGGCAATATATTGACTTATATGTATGGTAAAGCTTCCTGCAATATAAATTTTGAAAGGACAAAGTAAAAAGCAATTCTAAGCAAGTTGTAATTTTCTCCTACATCCCAACATGTAGCCTTATACACTGTCTTGGCATACATGAACCCCATTTTGGAGACTACAGCTCTAAACAATAACACTTAAATTGATGCTCTAGTAATGTATAAAGTTGCCATGATCAATTTTGGTTCCCTGATTCAAGCTTCTAGATTATAAAGGGCCTGCAGAGTGTGTGTGTGTGTGTGTGTGTGTGTGTGTGTGTCTTTTTTAAAAGACAGTCAGTCACTCCATAAGTTAGTTGACTCAACAAGATTTGGCAGAGTACAGAGGAAAACTCTATGTTATAAAAAGGAAATAAAACTACATTACCTGAAGGGGAAAATCCAGGCTTTTTCTTTTAAAACCTGTTACCTTGAATTCCAATTGTAGAGTAGTAATGTTTTTGGTGCAATATTTGTGGATGGGACAAAGAGAATCATATTATAGTTTTCTGGTTAGGAATCAGTGAATCATGGAAATAATGGTGAGAATTAGAAGAAAGTCTAAAGTTTAAAATAGTTGAAAAGAAATGCAATTTTGTAGAATATTTTAAGTTACTTGGTTAGGAGAGAGACCGTTCACTATTTGCTTTTTTGTAACTTTTGGAAAAATGTTTAGCATGTACTTGGATTACCTGTTAAATAAGTGTAAAAATACATGAAAGAAAGGCAATTCTTTTGTAAATATCCATTAAGTAGTAAATAAAACACAGTAGGCCAGCTGTGGTGGCTCACGCCTGTAATCCCAGCACTTTGGGAGGCCAAGGCGGGCAGATCATGAGGTCAGGAGATCAAGACCATCCTGGCTAACTTGGTGAAACCCCATCTCTACTAAAAATACACACACAAAAATTAGCTGAGCATGGTGGCGAGTGCCTGTAGTCCCAGCTACTCGGGAGGCTGAGGCAGGAGAATGGTGTGAACCCGGAGGGCAGAGCTTGCAGTGAGCTGAGATCGCGCCACTGCTTGACAGAGTGAGATTCCCGTCTCAAAAAAATAAAAAAACAAAAACCACAGTATATAGCGTCACATGACTTGATTCTAAATTGATATAGCCAAGTATTCTTGTCTTAAGTCATTCTCTTGGTCCTGAATTCCCACTCCCCTCTCCATATCTTTCTGCCAAATCTCACTCTTTTCCCAAAGGTTTAGTTTACATTTCACCCTACCAAAAATCTTTGCAAGTTTCCCTCCTTGATGTTAATAGTATCAATATGGTAGGATGAATGTGGCCTCCATCAGTCAGCTTTGCAGATGTCAAGGGTCAGTATAAGCAGGCAAGAATGTGCAGGAATATACCCTATCTCTCTAAGTCTTTCGTGTTGTGCTTTGCCCACAGTAGGTGTGCAAATGTTTTTTAAAATATTGAGTACTAAGTTGAACACTGTCTAATGGTAAATGTGTATGAATATAAAATGATTGAAAACTTCTTAGGCATGTAAATATTTTAAATAGACTTAATAGTTTCTTAGTAATCTTTTGCATTAATGTATTTTAAGGTGTTTTCATAAAATATAAAAGCTTTAGCCTATCTTCAGTTTAGTCTCTTGGATTTGGACTTTGTTATATTAAAAATACAGTGTGAGACTTGGACCTGACATGGAACACTATAAAATGCACAGAACGCACTTGCACAGGCTTCTTTTGCCTGTTGGATTTCATATTCTAATTGAGGTGACATTCTGGCCCCCCACAAACCACTAATGATGTATGTCATTGCATCTGCTTATGTGAACCCTGTGCTTAACCTAAAACTGATCTATTGCCCTGAACCTGCTTTGTCCATTTCCATCTCTTTGCCTTTCCTCTTCATTCCTGCCACTTTGCAAGGCAAGCTGCCTTACTCCCTCTATTGCTTGAATCCTGCTGACCCCTCAAGACTCACTCACTCTCTGGAGCCCTCCAGTTTTTCCTCTAGCTCCAGCACAGACCTGTCTCTTTAAAATTGAAATGGACATACCCACCTGCTTACCAAATACCTTTGCTTGCATGTTCTTCAGGCACCTGCAAACAATTTTATCCTAAACTGAATGTATTCTCTCTTTCCTCAGTTCTTCTCTCCTGTACTCTCATGTCATTCTTTTTTCCCACTCCACTAATTTTCATAAACGTGGTCACTAGAGCTACTTTTCTTTTGCCTCATACTTTTAAAACCTGGCAATTTGCTTTTATGGAAAAAAGCAAAAATAAACCAGATTGTTTTCAGTTGCCAAAAATTTTTATGTGAAACATATGAAATAGTGGAAGCTTTTTTAAAAGCATGATTTCATTTTTGTACAGACTCTAGATTTGAAGCCTGACTCTACCATTTATAACTTTTGGGACCTTGAATAAGTTATGTATTTTATGATCAGTGCCTCATTTTTCTCATCTATGAAATGGGAATAAAGATAGTACCTACCTCAGAGGGATGCTGTGAGAATTTAATGAATTAACAGTACCTGGTATACACTAAGCATGTGTGTTTGTTAAAAAAACAAAACACAACAAAACCAAAAGGAAGGAAACAAATACAAGTTTTAGAATTCAATGAGAACATGACAGTTTAAAAAAAAATGAAATTTGATTAGAAGTATAAACTAGAGATTGCTCTCAAGACAGTACAGTAATAGTACTTTAAAGAAGTTATTAATGAAAAATATGAAAGTCTTTAAATCTTTTAGTTAAGAGTTTCAAATTTTTAAAAACCTGTACTCCTTTAAATCTCATGTCCTCCTTTAATTCCATTTGAAAATCGAGGTAAATAGTCTGACTTGGAAAAAAAAAGTAAAAAAAAAGATGGGATAAAGCTTTGCTTTGTTTTCATACCATCCTTTCCCCGAGAATCAGTGTTTAACTGATGGAGTAAATAGATGTGTGTTTACACAGTCTCCAAGTTTATGGTCTTAAATTTAAGGTTTAGAAAGTAATTTTTGAACAACTTAGGAATGTGTAGGTAGAAGTATTGAAAATTGTTACTTTATTTAAATGAGGCAGATCTTGTAGAAAAACATAACTATGTGCCTGAAGTACACATTAACTGGAAAACAATTAGTTGGCATTAAATTGACAGCTTGTTTCCTCATGTCATAATATTTATAAAAGTAAGCTCATGGTGGGACAAATTTATACCTCTCCAAGTCTTACATTAGTATGTGTTTTTATTCTGAAAACTTATGATTCTATACTTATTCAACTACAAATTGCTAGTAATTTATTTTTAGAAGAAAATAAAGACAATCTTTTGGGATCTTTGTTTTTACATGGAGTTGTTCATAGGTCTTTGATTTTTTTTATTTGACTGTTAACAGCAGTTTACCAGCCAAGCAATATTAGGACTTTTGATGCATAATAATTCCTTGAAATACCTTTCTTGTAATTCCTTAAATGGAATCTAAAAGGTATTTTAGTATTTGAATTTTAGCAGAAACCCGTTTGTAAAAAGAATATTTTATGAAAAATATTTTAGGAGCACATTTAGCATTAAAGTACATTTTGAACTAATTTGGCTGGGCAGATAATATCAGAGCATAGTGAGAGCTTTTTATCTGCCAAAACTGAGTAAAGCAGAATTTTTTTTCTCTTTTACTTATTGTGACATCTTTTCAATATACAGAAAGACACAGATAAATAAGGAACACTCATATAAGCAGTCTTCTAGCTCTGACAGATTTTAACATTTTGGCACCCTTCACGGTTTTTTATTTTTATTTTTCTGGCCGGGCATGGTGGCTCACGCCTGTAATTGCAGCCCTTTGGGAGAGACCAAGGTGGGCAGATCACCTGAGGTCAGGAGTTTGAGACCACCCTGGTCAACATGATGAAACCCCATCTCTAGTAAAAATACAAAAATCAGCCGGGTGTAGTGGCACATGCCTGTAATCCCAGCTTCTTGGGAGGCTGAGGCAGGAGAATCACTTGAACCCAGGAGGCCAAGGTTGCAGTGAACTCCAGCCTGGGTGACAGCGTAAGACTCTGTCTCAAAAAAAGAATTAGTTGTTTGTTTGTTTGTTTTTCTTTTAAAATATACCGCATGTGCAGTAGGAGGAGGCCCTTCGTGTGCTCTGTCCTGTCCCATTCCATCAACTTCTGTTTCCAGAGATAACCACCAATACGATGCATTTATTGTTTATGTTTCTGGTATGTGGTTTTGTACTATTACTGCATAGACATTAGGTTAGAAATTTGTATAAATTTTGCACTTATAAAAGTTTCTTTTATGTAAATTATTATCCATCAACTTGTTTTTGAGAACGGCATTTGAGATGTTACATTGATTCATGTAGTTCTAGTTCTCTAGTTCATTTATTTTAACCTGCTACGTAGTATACTCTTGTATAAATACACACTTTATCCATTCTTTGGTAAATATTTTGGTTGTTCCCAATTTGTTGTTATAGTGCTGTAGTGAGTGTGTGTGTGTGTTAGGCAAATGTAGTTTCTAAAGATAGTTTTCAGTGTGTGGTCTGGATACCTCTGGGGGACCATTTGCCTCCTCTTCCCAGACCTTGCAAGAGTCCATAGAATGAAAATTATAATAATGCTTCTAAGATTTTCTTTGCCTTTTTTTCTCTCATGCTCTCAGCATGATAGCTTACGGTAGAGTTTTCCAGAGGGTACATGATGTATGATATTGCTACAGATTGAATGCAGGAGCAAGTAGGAGAACCCAACCATCTTCTATCATACCAGATTTGCAAAAATGTAAAGCAAAGTCATTCTAAATTTTACCAAGTTTTGTTTGTTTTGGAAAATATAGTATTATTTTATCAAAATATGTTATTAGTAACCTGCATGTTGTTCTTTTAAATTCATATTTTAAATATTTATCAGTTTTAATTTATAATACAGCAAATATCAATGGATATAACCATATACACACATAATTTTTGAGACTATATAGAGGTTTTGAGATCGAAAAGTTTGTGGACTGCTGCTGTAGGGGATGTACCTAAGTGTGGAAAGGTTGATTGTAGGGGTGCACAGCTTTGACTTCACCTCACATTGTTGTATCTGCTTTGTAAAGGTGTTGCACCAGTTTGTACTCTCATCAGCTGTGTAAGAGTTCCTGGTTTTCACATTGAAGCTAACGTTTAATATTGTCAGATTTCAACAAGCTTTGACAGGATGGATGTCAGATAGAATCTTACTGTGAATTGAATTTGTTTTCCTCTTATTGCTAGTGACATTGAACATCTTTTCATGTTCATTGACCGTATTTGTAGTTTATTTTCTTTGAAAATTTGTTGCCATTTGTTGATTTTTTCAATGAATATTACCAACAAAGAGTTGAATATTTAGAAGAATATTAAAGAATATTTATACAAGCTTTATTCAAAATAGCTCAAACTGGAAACTGAAATGTCCGTCAACAGGAGAATGGATATATACATATATATATATATATATATATATATATGATGGTATAGTCATATAAGGGAATACTACTACTCATTAAAAAAGAACAGCAGGAATTAATCTTATGTTTGCATGAAGTTCAAAGACAGGCAAAGCTAAACTACAGTGGTAGAAATCCTAACAAGTGGTTGCCTATGAGATTGTGGGAATTGTCTGTAAGAGGCCTCATGGAAACTATCCAAGGTGTTGAAAATGTTTTATATCTTGATTGAAGTGTTAGCTGTGGATGTATATGTTTATCAAAACTAATTGAATTGTACATTTTATTGTATGTGAATTTCACCTCTTTTTTTAAATTGGAAATATGGATGCTCTTGAAATCCTTTTTTTTTTTCACATTTTAATTGAGAAATGCCATTGCCTTCTGCTCTGGTTATCTTATGAAATCTTTCATTATTCTTGTTAGAGACTAAAACCAGGTTACATTTTCATAATTGTGGGGTGTAAGTGGTACTGCTTTTAATAATACTACTTGAAAAAAAGCCAAAGACTAGTCAAGCTCTAGTGTTTTGAAGTCTATTTTGTGTTTTTAGCCAATACTATATACTATATTTTAATTTATGGTTTTCGGAAACTTAATACTTGTATACATAACATTTGCTTTTTTTTTTTTTTTTGAGACGGTGTCTCGCTCTGTCACCAAGGCTGGAGTGCAGTGGTACAATCTCAGCTCACTGCAACCTCTGCCTCCACATTTGAGCGATTCTCATGCCTCAACCTCCCAAGTAGCTGGGACTACAGATGTGTACCACCATGCCTGGCTAATTTTTGTATTTTTAGTAGAGATGGGTTTTACCATGTTGGCCAGGCTGATCTTGAACTCCTGGCCTCATGTGATCCACCCACTTGGGCCTCCCAAAGTGCCGGGATTATAGGCATGAGCCACCGTGCTTGGCCAAATAATCTTTAGGTGTCAGGGAGCCACCCCTATTATATTATTTTTCATTAGCACTATTTCTTCAGCATTTTTGAACCTAATGTATATTGTAGCCAGCAGTGTTCTAAGCCTTGGGGATATAGTAATGAAGCAGACAAACAAGGAAAGACCCTGCCCTCATGAAGCTTATAATGTAGCAAGGGAGGAGACAGACAATAAACATGAAACGGTAGGCATCTTTAGCCAGCTCTAGAGAAAAGGAAACAGGATGGTACGATTGAAAGGAACAAGAGGGGGCAACTTTAAACTGGGTGTTCAGGGAAAAGCTTCCTGAGAGGGGGTCATTTGAGCTGAGACTGGAATGGCAAGAATATCTTCATTCTGGAAAGTGTATGGGGAAGGCTCCTAATACGGGTATTTTCTATAACTGTACTCTTATTAGTAGGCCAACCTTAGTCACATCCCTGATTGTTCTCTCAGTTGCTCTTCATTTCAAAGCCTCCCCTCCTGCCTTTCCCTTTTGTTTCTCCCAAATTACTGTTCTCTAGAGCTGTTTTGTTGTGACTTTATAGACCTGTAGCAATTTGAACTCTTTGCAGCTTCCAGCTTTTCTGGTATTCTTAGTCTAGCTTGGATTGTTTACTCTTACAAGCAGAACACTGGTCTCCATAGATCTGCTTTTTACGTGAATCTGACCATACAGACTTACAAGAGACAGTTTTGTGTATGGAGAAGCAGAGAGTGAGTTTACATCGTCTTGACAGTGGCTTTTCCCACCCCTTTCTACTTAACTCTGAGCCCACATTTAAAACCCTGAAAGTATTTGGGAAGCTTTTTCTTGACATTGTTACTGCCTCAACTCTGTGTAGCTTTATAAAAACTTAGTCATTTTTAGGACTCTTCTGACTGAACTGTATTTTTCTCTCTTTTCCTAAGGGGGCATTGTTGGTAAAATCCTGATGAATTAAGAAGTGGAGACTCATGTTCATTCACAAGCAAAAATAGGTTTTTTTTTTAATGTAATCATTTTATTTTGTTACCTTCATATTCTAAAATGTCAGTTTTGTTTTGAGGAATTTGGTTAATAAATACAAAGGAAGTCTTTGAAATGGGCACTTTGTAAAAACATCTATATTTCATCTTACTCTGCCCCACCTCCAGCCATAATCCATGTGTCTGAGTGGGTTGGACACCTGATCTCTGTATTTCTTGCTGTATAATCAAAAAGGAAGAAGAAAAGTGATCTCCCAAATGCTGGCTTCTCAGACAGCTCCCGTTATGTCTCATAAGAAGTGCCTTGAGGTACATGGTTCATAATCTGTGTCTCGTTGAGACCAAGACCATGAAGCCTTGGAGGGTACCTGCTAATTATTATTCTGTCCTTGTACCTTTGAGCCCCTCCACAGGCTGAATCTCAACAAATTCCTAGACACTATGTATCTAGAAATACATAGTATTTCAAGGGCTTACAAGACAGTGACGAGTAAAATATCTCTGAGTATTAGCAATTGTGGTCAAGGTTCAGCACCTTTTAACAAAAATATAGAAAATAAGTGGTCATTTTCAATTCCAGAAATTATGTACGTATTAAAAGTTTGCAAGTTGTGGGTGTTAGGTTAATTAGAAAAATTTTCAAGTTTCGTTGTTTATTTGCCTGTTTGCTGTTGACCTTTTAAAAAAGTTAATTATTCCTCGGCTCAAGGGTGAGCCTTATTTTACTTTAATTTCTGAAGCACAGGCATAAGAGAAATTAATTTATTCTGCACTAAATATTTACTCACTCAAAAATAATTATCTTACATGGTTTTGATTTACACAGTTTCTAGAATATTTTATTTAGACAGTTAACAGATTCAGGAAGTGTTTATTGCTAGAAAAGGTGATTAATGGGAGGATAAGGATGCTAAAATTATTCAGCTGAATCCAAGATTATTGTGTATATTTCACTTAGGGTATATGAACACTTTTCTGCAAAAGGCTAATTTAACTAACGCAGCTACAGTGTAGATAGAGTAGTTTATAGTTTGTTTTTTATTTTTGTTTGCTCGGTGTGTATGTGTGTGTGTGTGTGTGTGTGTGTGTGTGTGTGTGTTTATGACTGCAGATCACAGCTCTCAGGGCTCTTGTTTCTTTAACTTGGAGTTTCTCTCCCAGCAGTATGCTCAGAGATGCAAACTGTGTGTACTGCTATAAACTTGACTTTTAGTTTCATAGATTATCTTAGGTTTTTTAGTCTTCTACTGGATTTCTCATTCGCCTACATTTTTCTAAATTAGGTATCTAGTTGCAGGGTATAAGTCTTTGAAGCCATTGTATTTGAAAATACAACTAGACTTAATAAGTTCTTCAAGGGCAGGGACTCTGTTACAATTCCAGTGCCTAGCATCCACACTCAATACAGCAACAAAATTAGTGGGGACAGGGAGACTTGCTCTGCTTCCTTGCAGAGTTTATTGATGCATTCTGCAGTTATTTACTCAGCACCTTTATCTACCAGGCACTGTGATAGGTTTTGGGCATGAAGAGGTGAGCAGATAAGCAGTTCCTGCTGGCCTGGTGCAGAACTCAGTCCAGCAGGTTTGGGAGGCTGTTTTCACTGCTGAGATAGAGAGACTCCTTCAGTTTATCCAAAGTAATGGAGGATTTTGCTTGTAAGGACACTGAAGGATTAAAGAAGACTTGAATCAGTTACACTTCTAGGTCTCTTGGGAGCGTAGGAACTAAACGAATCTAGTGGAATATAGTTTGGCAACTGAAGAGATCTCTGGTTATACAAGCACAAAGATATTCATAGGAACATAGGACTCAGTGTTCCACTGCAGTAGTGTTGGGGAGAAAGTCAAACCTTATATAAATATTTGTGTCTTTTTTCCTTGGGGATTCACTAAGATCTTAGGTTATATTCTCTTAGAAATGCTAGGATTTTACTCTGCTCTTAAATCATATTGTTTATTTCTCCAGGCATGTAATATATTTCCTATTTTTTTCCTTCTATCCTAGTCTCTAGTTTTCTCTCTTTCTGTGTGGGTGTGTGTGGGGGGGTGTGTGTGTGTGTATTCACCGAATATCCGCAGAATAAGAAAATCTAAAGGTAAAAACCAAAAATCCGAGAAAATTTAATTTGACTTGTCACATTTTAAAACACCTTCATCTGTTAACATTTTTTGGAAATTTGTATTGCTGTTTATTTTGTATATTTAAAAAGTGGTAATATTAGTTTACACTAAATAAGCGTCAGTCTCTTACATTTGAATAGGAATTTATAATTGACAGGTACCTCCAAAGATGTTTATGTTTTTTTGTTTTTGAGACGGAGTCCTGCTCTGTTGCCCAGGCTGGAGTGCAGTGGTGCGATCTCCACTCACTGCAACTTCCGACTCCTGAGTTCAAGCAATTCTTTTGCCTCAGCCTCCTGAGCAGCTGGGATTACAGGTGCCCACCACTATGCCCGGCTAATTTTTAAAAAAAAGTTTTAGGATAGAGATGGAGTTTCTCCATGTTGGCCCGGCTGGTCTTGAACTCCTGACCTCAGGTGATCTGCCCACCTCGGCGTCCCTAAGTGCTGGGATTACAGGCATGGGCCACCACGCCTGGCCAGGTTTTTTTCTTCAGAAAAACCCCCTGAAAGAAGGAGGGCAGATCTTGCTTCCATATATCACAAGTTGAAAATTTAAGTCAAGGTTACATGGTTCATCTATGCCATCAGAAGGTGGTGTGGCCAGTATTAGAGCCCAAAGCTCCTGTCTGCCAGTTGGGTGGTCTGTCCATACCCCACGCCTCACCCCCTCCCTGCCAGTGATGTGGAAGGTCGGAATGTTGGCGGTGCCCATGCTCACCTTCCTGCTCACCTTCCCTGACTTAGGTTCCTGAGAGAGAAGACCAGGCATAGCTTGGCCGGATGCACATTTCTTTTTTTCCAGCAAAGCCTCCACCCTGATTCCCAGCCTTCTCTATTTTGGTAATTAGACTAAAAAACTTGGAAAAATGGTGAAGGTGACCATTAACTTGCTGAAAGTTTGTACAGGAAACATTTGTGTTTCATCCCTGCAAGTGGAAAGGAGGGCTATGGGTATGAGAGATTGGATTTTTGATGATTGTTCTCAAAACCCAGTGTTTACCTTAACTACTGCATACCACTTGCTTGGTGCACCCATTTTTTTTTTTTTTTTTTTTTTTTCTTTTTTTTTTTTTTTTGAGACGGAGTCTCGCTCTGTCGCCCAGGCTGGAGTGCAGTGGCTGGATCTCGGCTCACTGCAAGCTCCGCCTCCCGGGTTTACGCCATTCTCCTGCCTCAGCCTCACGAGTAGCTGGGACTACAGGCGCCGCCACCTCTCCCGGCTAGTTTTTTGTATTTTTTAGTAGAGATGGGGTTTCACCGTGTTAGCCAGGATGGTCTCGATCTCCTGACCTCGTGATCCACCCGTCTCGGCCTCCCAAAGTGCTGGGATTACAGGCTTGAGCCACCACGCCCGGCCGGTGCACCCATTTTCTTAACTGTCCAATCCCATGCCCCATTAACTGTCGGGAAATGAAAATCATAGACCTGTATACCCGCAATTTAGAAATTGACAGAATGTCTAGCAAAAATATCAAGGAGAAATAAAGTAAGATAATTTATAGCAAGTAAAATGTATTTCAGTAGGTATGTGCTTCAACATGTACTCAAGAAGACAATGCAGTTAGATTGTCCCACCTAGATGTAGAGGCTCTATAAAAGCTGCAAACGGAGTCTGATGAAAAAGCATTGTACTAGCAATCCAAATACCATAAGGAGCACTGTAGTAGTCACATGGTTTTCTGAAATGGTGAACATCTATTAGTAAAATTCCAAACAAAGCAAGAAACAAAACACACAAAAAAAGCCAAATTTGATTTATGTTGTCATTGTGTTGTAGAAAATTTGATGTATATTAAAGCTGCATAAATGAGTCATGTGTATATAAAGAGCTGTATTAGGATTTAGGCCCAGATGGTTATAAATGGACTTTTTTTTTTTTTTTTTGCCAATGTGAATGCCCAGTGGGATGTTTTAAAAGTCATGCAGGACAAAAGTTGTAGGATGCAGGACAGTTCTTTGTTGTGCAGGATTGTTGTGGAGTTTGCCTGACAAAAGCCAAGGAAGGGTGTCCTCTGAATTACTGTGACAATCAAAATTGCCCCCACAAATTTAGAAAACATCTTCTAGATAGCGATGCCACCTTTGTGGAAAACCTCTGCCTTAAACACTTCAGAAAGACACAGAAACCTAAGGACCCCAGGAAAACAAAGACTTCTCGACCTTTCAAACCAGGAGCCCATAGTCTTGTGGCTTCATCATCTAGAGAGGCTGGAGGGGGCAGGGGGGCAGAGAATGTCTACTGTATTTTTGCCCCAAGGCTAAGAGAAATTTTTAAACCTTTATCTTGCCTGTATCTGCTTGCACTCTCTGTTCTGCATTCCTGTGGTTGCATTTTTTTGCATTTTGTTTCCGTTCACTGTCCTTGTAGCTTGCTGGGGAGGCACTCTTTAGACTAACTTTAATCGTTGCAAAAAAGGGGTTTGAAAACTGATGGGCCTTTGTGTATATGTGTAGTAAGATATACATAACACAATTTACCTGATGCAAGTTTTTAATGTACGTAATTTGTGACTGTGCAAATATATGACTAAAGTATTGTGGTATATAAATAGTAAATATTGTATGTCTTTCAGTCACTTTGGAGGATGTAATTTTGTTATAAATGATAATATCTTGATAATTGGGTTTATGAATTTCACAAAGTTAATCTTTAATTGTAATGAAGATCACAAAGGAAGATAATATTCACCTCTTACTGTATGATTTCAGGAATCTGTATTTTCATTTTCTGTTCTCTCTGAGGCAGCGTTTTGATGCAAGATACTCGTAAATTCAGATTCTCCAGCTCTGATGCAGAGTGACTGTGTGATCTAAAACAAATTAATAGATTTCTCTGAGACTTACTGTAAAATGTAGTCATCAGTTGTATGAAGATGCTGATTTTTTTTTTTTTTTTTTTTTGCAACTGAGTTTCATTGTGTCAGCCAGCCTGGAGTGTAGCGATCTCGGCTCACTGCAACCTCTGCCTCCCGGGTTCAAGTGATTCTCCTGCCCCAGCCTCCCAAGTAGCTGGGATTACAGGCACCTGCCACCATGCCGGGCTAATTTTTGTAGTTTTTAGTAGAAATGGAGTTTCCCCATGTTGGCCAGGCTGGTCTCAAACTCCTGACCTCAGGTGATCTGCTCACCTCGACCTCCCAAAGTGTTGGGATTACAGACGTGAGCCACCGCACCTGGCCAAAGATGCTGATATTTGATAGCATGATTGTCAGGATTAATGCACTACACATCTGACATAGTTTTATTATAGTACTTGTTCCTGTGCATACATATTTTTCATGCAGTGCAATCATACTGCTGATAAAAATTTTGTCTTTTTTTACTTGACCTAATGTTTCCATAGTGTAAACAAATTTCATAATTACTCTTCTAAAAGTATTGAAGTAGACTTATGACATTCTGTTACCAAAATATACTGCATAGTACATTATGTCCTTCCTTTATATAAAATGAACCAGAAATGTACCTGCTTCTCTTGAGAAAGAAATGTTTTTAAAAACCTCGGTTCTTGAGATAACTATGTCATCAAAACCAAGAAGAAACAGAGCTGAGTTGAGTCGGAGGAGTGGGCAGTTGGTAGGCTTGCCAGCTAAGTGGTGCACACACCAGCCTGAGACTGCAGCCTTCAGTGGACAGATTTGCGTGCTATGAACATTTGGATTGCACAAAAATCGTCAGAACTATAAATCTGAGACTTTCAAGGATATACTATCCTTCAGCTAAAGATGATTTCAACATACATGAGCAATTTCAGTTGTGTTTTGTAATTTTATCATTTAAAAAATGATGCTGCCGAATAGATTTATTCATACATTGCTCTTTCCTTCACTAGTAGTAGTACTTCAGGTTAAATCTCTAGTAGATTTACCCTATTAAGTGACACAAATCTTTTATAGTACTTGATGTAATTGCCAAATTGTTTTTTAAAGGTATTGTATCTCTTTATATGGTCCCCACGTAAGTAATTTTAGCTGTCTATAACTAGGGATTTTTCTTTCAAAGTGCTAATTTAATAGGTTAAATATTGATTTCAATTTATATTTATTTGATTATTAATGAATTTCAATATTTTTGTATATTTATGGTGTTTCCTCTTATTTATTCATCTTTTTCTTTAGTTAAATTATAAGATCATTTACCAATTTGAGCCTTTTCAGGGAAAATTAGACTTTTATTCTAATCATATTATTCTGCTTTTTCTTTCAGCTCCAGTAATAAACCGATTCACAAGGCGTGCCTCAGGTAAGTCTGATTATATTATAGATTTTGTTTACTAATGGTGACATTTTAAAAAGATAATATTGGACAAGAAGATACAAAGAATAATTGCTGTATAGTAAACCTTTATTTGTCAGTTATTTTCCCCAGAAAACACAACTATCTGGTATAATCACTATCTAGGAAGCAATTGAAAATGCCCTCTGAGTGGCTACACTGAAAGTCACACTGTGTACTTAACTGGTGGGCCTTTTTAAATGGAGACTGTCAGCCTAGGGTGTTATTCTTGCTCTTGATAGAATTACTACCTGCATAATTGTGTGATTTACCAGCCATAATCTAGAAGCAGTGATTTAGCAGATGAGTAAAGGACACCTTAGAAACAGTGATGAGTGTTTGTTTTTTTGTTTGTTGGTTTGTTTTTATAAGAGGGTTTTTAATAAGGGACAGGAGAACTCTTAAAATGCAGATATAAGAACGTGTCATTATGGGGCCATTTAGAATAGGAGCAAATTGCTTCATGTTTGTTTGTGCCCCTGAGGCTATTGCTGGTTTAAATATACCACAGTGCCCTAATGTAGTCATCTTGATAGGCCTTAGCCATTAACAAGGGCTTACATTAGGTTCAGTATACTGTGTACTATTTAAACTGCTGGGGAGGTATGAGACAGAATTAAGACCACTTCTATCCAAAATGGCTTAAGTAAAATGAGTTTGGGCATTGAGATAAACTGTTATTTAGAAAAATCACCATATGGAATATCTTTTCTGAATAAGAGGACAGATGAAGTGAGGGTAATATTTGATTTGAAAAAATTACTCTTTAAGTATACCTGGAAATTTTTTGTTAAACCTAAGATAAACATTTCACACAGATCATCTTTGGAGTTTATATAATACAAATGAGTCATTTATTTCACAATATTACCTTATTTATACCTGTGCTATAATATTAAAGACATTTTAATGTTGAATTTTATTTTTGATTTGTCGGCAGTTACTGGTATAATTTACTCTTGTTATATAGTGAACAGGTCTATAAGGATAATGTGCTACATTAGAATAACATCTGCTTTATCGTTCTGAGTTTTTTGTCATCTCAAGGCATATTTATTTTAAATGTTGAAAACAACTGTAGATTGTAATGCCCTTTGTGGAATGAGAGGTTATGTTTATGTCAGAAAGGCATCAAATTTTATCCCAAAGAAGAACTATCAAGTGTGATCATATTCTAGTGTAGTTGTTCTTTATGAGCAGTGGTGAGAACAAGGGAGGAAGAAGAGAGAATCAGTATTCTGATGCCTTGTCTTCATGAGGTGAAATTCTTTCAATAGAAACACAGCTAAGAATCATAGAATAAATAATCACCCTTTCTACCTCAAAATAAATGTTTCAAACCTTATGACATGTGACATTTATTTCTGGGCATGTTCCATTAGTATTTGTTGTACAATATACGTATCATTGGCCAGGCGCTGCGACTGACGCCTATAATCCCAGCACTTTGGGAGGCCGAGGAGGGCGGATCACGAGGTCAGGAGATTGAGACCGTCTTGGCTAACATGGTGAAACTCCATGTCTACTAAAAATACAAAACCAAGATTAGCTGGGCGTGGTGGCAGGCTCCTGTACTCCCAGCTACTCAGGAGGCTGAGGCAGGAGAATGGCATGAACCTGGGAGGCAGAGCTTGCTGTGAGCCAAGATCGTGCCACTGCACCCCTACCTGGGCAACAGGGCGAGACTCCGTCTCAAAAAGAAATTAATTGATAGATCAGGGGCTCCAGGGTATAGGTTAGTTTTGAAATGCCATTATTTTATACCCCACCCCCATGTGTGTCCGTGCGTTTTAGCAAGACTTGGCCAGAAATGTAGAGATGATGTAATGCCACAAACAAATACACATTAAAATCAAATGTTGCATTTATTGCCAGAATGACAGGTAACAAGAAATGTCAGTGAAAACAACAGGAAACAATTTGGTATAAATAAGATGATACCAAGTTCCGGAGTCATGCTATATATAGCAGTAAGCCTTAAAAGGAGTAAAATTGTTATCCCAATAATATAATATGCTGGAAACCATTAGGAGAATGAATCTTGACATTAATTATTAGAAAAGAGAACTAATTTATGGAGTACCAGTGATGGATCAGGCACTTTACTCAGCATTTTATATACAGTTTTAGTCTTTCAGGCAAGGAAAATAAAATTATTTAATACTTTGGATTAAAAAAGCAATGGTATAAGATAAAAGGGAAGAGGATTTATTTAATCATCTACTTGTCTGTATTTTATTTGAGACTTTATGTCTTGTAAAAGTTTGTCTAAAACTTTTTTGGCAAAGAATATAGAAACAGTCTTAAGACATCCTGAGGAGGAAATGCTACAGTTTTTTTGTTAATTTAGTGGCTAATATGAGGTTTAGTAGTAGAGATGCACTTTTTAAAAAAGTAACATTTCCTGAAAATGAAAAAGAAATGAGTATCTTCTCAAAATGCAGTCAATAGTATTTGATAATTCAAAAGATTTCTTATGATACCTTTTCTGACTGAGTTTTATTTCAGAGATACTTTTTCTTTTCATAACCCATAGAACTTTAATGTAAGAATGGTAATTTAGGGGAAGAAAGTAAGTCAGGTAAAATCAACCAGACGTCTGTACGACATAAGAGTTTGTTTCTTATTCATCTATTTTTAAATTAAAGTTACAACAGTAAATGCTATATATATATTACAACAAAAATACCAAATGTGTAGTGCTAGGTGTTCAGTCATTATTGATTCAAAAGAAAAAATTACTATGAATTATAATTAATAATTCATTAACTGACTTTCCTATATCTTTGAGTTTTTGGCTTTTGATATTCATACTGCATTTATCAAACATAAATATTTCAAACCTGAATAATTTAAACAAAACATTTCCCCTTTGTATACCTTTTTCTTTTGTTATGAAGATGAGAGGAATGTTTATGCTTAACAGATACATTCTTTAGGATTATTGTTACACTTTTAAGAACACTATTTGTGCTATAGTCTCTTGTCTTCTTCATGTGTTCAGTGCTGGCCCACAAACCTGTCAGTTTTTATTATTGTAAGTGAAAGGAATCAGTTTCACTCAGTATTTTCAAACAGAATTCCTAGTATCTTAAGAGTTTGTAGAGGCTTCAGGGTTGTATAAGCCAGCATCCTACTTGGTACAGGAGTGCAAGGCATGTAAAGACATGACTAATGGAGAGAAGCATAGATGGGCACCGGAAGAATAGGACCCAACTTTACTGATTAGATTGGGTAAGTTCCACAAAACATGATGAAAAACTGTCAGATTTCTTCTGAATTCCAGATATATCTCTGATATCATCCTGACAGCACCCCATAACCTTATTTTTAAACAGTACCTCATAGTCGCATTTTTAAACAAAAGAAAAAGAAATACTGCTTTTGGTCTCTTAAAATGCTCTTCAGCTCTTAATATCCCTTCTTATCAGTACATCCTTAATACAGAGAGGCCTGTTGTGGTGGCTCACACCTGTAATCCCAGCACTTTGGGAGGCCATGGTGGGCGGATCACTAGAGGTCAGGAGTTCGAGACCAGCCTGGCCAACTTGGTGAACCCCCTTCTTTACCAAAAAATACAAAAATTAGTCGGGCGTGGGGGTGTTTGCCTATAGTCCCAGTTACTTGGGAGGCTGAGGCAGGAGATTCACTTGAAGCCTGGAGGTGGAGGTTACACTGAGCTGAGATTGTGCCACTCCAACCTGGGCGACAGAGTGAGACCCTGTCTCAAAAAATAATATAAAATAACAGAGAAATCATTATCCATAATCCATTTTATTTTATTTGTTTTTGAGATGGAGTCTTGCTCTGTTGCCCAGGCTGGAGTGCAGTGGCATGATCTTGGTTCACTGCAACCTCCGCCCTCCCAAGTTCAAGTGATTCTCTCAAGTAGCTGGGACTACAGGCGTACGCCACCATGCCTGGCTAATTTTTGTATTTTTAATAGGGACAAGGTTTTACCGTGTTGGCCACGCTGGTCTTGAACTCCTGACCTCAGGTGATCCACCTGCATTGGCCTCCCAAAGTGCTGGGATTGTAGGTGTGAGCCACTGCGCCTGGCCACATAATCCATTTTACAATATGGGCTCTTTGTTTTTTGGAAGATGATTATTTTTGGTGGAAAATTGAAATAATATATCATTTGTTGTTGTGAGTATTAAAAATTAGTGGCGGTGGCTGGGCACTGTGGTTCACACCTGTAATTTTGCCACTTTGGGAGGCTGAGGCAGGTGGATCACCTGAGATTGGGAGTTCCACACCAGCCTGGCCAACATGGTAAAACCCTGTCTCTACTAAAAATACAAAAATTAGCTGGGCTTGGTGGAGGGCGCCTGTAATCCAGCTACTTGCCAAGAATCGCGGTGCGAGATTCGCTTGAACCTGGGAGACAGAGGTTGCAGTGAGCTGAGATTGCGCCACTGTACTCCAGCCTGGATGACAAAGGGGGAGACTCCATTTAAAGTAAATAAACAAATAAAAATTTAGTGGTGGTAGTAGAAGTAGTAACTCAGTAAATATTTTAAGAGTAAAGCTTTAATCAAGAAATAATCCTGTTGCTTCACTGATCACCTAATATATGGGAAAGATCCTAGGGTTTGAAGTTGTACTGACTAGAGTTTTCCCATTTTCTCTGTGAATTTGCATGTAAGTTGTTTACTTCTTTGAGTTTAATTTTATTTATTTTCATTTCTTTCAGCTTGGGGATCTTAACAGCTATATTCAAACTTGTGAGGGTTTAATTGGATGATTTTTATTATTTTTTAATTTTTAATTTTTTTTTTTTTTTTTTGAAATGGAGTCTCACTCTGTCGCCAGGCTGGAGTGCAATGGCATGATCTTGGCTCACTGTAACCTCTGCCTCCCGGGTTCAAGTGATTCTTCTGCCTCAGTCTCCTGAGTAGCTGGGACTACAGGTGAACACCACCACTCCTGGCTAATGTTTTGTATTTTAGTACAGGCAGGGTTTCACCACGTTGGCCAGAATGATCTCAGCCTCCTGACCTTGTGATCCACCCACCTTGGCCTCCCAAAGTGCTGGGATTACAGGCGTGAGCCACCATACCTCGCAATTTTTTTTTTTTTTTTTAGACAGGATTTCACTCTGTCACCCAGGCTGTAGTGCAGTGGCATGATCTTGGCTCACTGCAGCCTCCACCTCCCAGACTGAAGTGATCCTCCCACCTCAGCCTCCCTAGTAACTGGGAGAACAGGTGCGTGCCACGATGCTTAGCTAATTTTTGTTTTTTATAGAGATAGGGTTTCGCCATGTTGCCCAGGCTGGTCTTGAACTCTTGAGCTCAAGTGATCCACCTGCCTCAGCCTCCCAAAGTGCTGTGACTATAGGTGTTGGATGATTTTAATAAAGCCCCCAACAGAGAGTCTAGGCTTTTCAAAAGGTTAGCTGTCAGCCCTCTTCTTATGAACATGGTTTAAAACAAAGCAATAAACCCCTCAGCTTTTTGCCTTAGCCTGTCAGAATAAAGCCTTAGAGAGTCATAACACTGTTTAATAGTAATCCTTTAATATGGGCATCTTTTTTATTGTTTACACATTATAGGTTTTTAAAAAAATTGTAATGGTTTTCCTCTGTGGTTTTGTCTCTGAACTGGGGAGGGGCTAGAAATGTCCAGTTAATCTTGAGACAATGCCTTGCATCATGAGGTTGGAACTCTGAATTTTTTTTTAATCCTAAGATACTGTTTTGAAAAAGTTACCCTTCTAGAACAGTTTAAAGAGTTCAGTGAGCACCTTTATCTAGGCTCTCCAGTTGCTGATATTTTGCCTCATTTGCATGCTGTCTCCCCTCCATCTTTACATGGGCACGCAGTCTTTTATTTTTTATTGAAACTTTTAGGAATCCTAAATACTTCAGCCTGTATCTCCTAAGAAAAAGGACATTCTTCTAGTTAATATAACACTGAAGAAATTTAACCTTGGATACAATACTATTATCTCATACAGAGTTTAGAGTCAGATTTTCTCTGTTGTCCTATCATGGTTTTTTTTCTCTCTCTTTTAAATTCTAGCTAATTCAAGGATTTTTTTTATTACATTTAATTGTCATGACTCAGTTTTTCTTGCCTTTCATAAATTGACTCCCTGAAGTTTTTGAAATTTGCTTTTTCAGAGTTTTGAAGGTTATTCCTAACCATAAGACAGTACCCTATACCGCCTGTTATGCATTCATAGATGGCATTAGCACAGCTGTTGTTTGGTCTGTATGCCCCACCGACGTCCATGAAATCTTTGCATTGACATTTACTATGCTTTCAAGGACTACTGTTGAGCATTACTTGTTCTAATAAGTAATTATTTCTTATAATAGAAAGATTTTCTTTTCTTATATAATTAACCACTGTTTAATTTTTTGCCATAGTATGAACATTGAATTTTATAGTATATTTTTAACAGAGCTGAAATTTTATAGTTTTTTCTAAACTATGATGTAGAATAATTCACAGGTGAAATTAATCTTTAAATTTCAGTCTCGCCTACTGTATAAAATGTGATATTACAAATCTCAGTGAAATCACCCTGAACAGAAATGATTAGTTCCCAATAAATGAGTGAAATAGCAGAAGTTCAGATCTTGTCTTGAATCTGATTCAAGGAACATATGCTTCCTTGATTCATAGAACATATGCTTCCTTTTGTTTTGTTTGGGAAATATTTTGTAGCCTTGGTGTTCATTGTTTCTACTTTAAGGTTATTTGACGATAACAGCTTTTAACCCCCAAATTATTTTTTTCCAGAGGTCATTTCTATATTGTCAAACCAGTTTTCTGTTATAATTATAGTTACATTCATATTTTGTTTTTTGAAATTAGTTTCCTTTTTAGTAAGCCTGGTAATCACCAATACTTGGGAATGCATATTGGGAGAATACTACTTTAATTAATGTACTAGTTTATTCAGCAGACATTTACCAAGTCCCTCTTGTGTGTCAGGGACAGTGCTGGGGATGCCACAAAGAATAAGATACAGTCCTTACAAAGTGCACAGTCTAGCAGGGAAGCTGATGATGACTCATAGTGTAGTAAATGCCGTAATATCCTCAAAGTGAAAAGGAGAAAACATACAGTTCTTCCAGATCCTGCCTCACAGAAAGGGTACTGTTTGTGCTGTCTTTAAGATTTATAACGTTTTACCAGGACTATAAGGAGAGAGAATATTCTAGGTATTTCTATTCAGTATTATTGTAAAAAGTCCATTTTCACCGTATGTTGCTGTGCAGCTTGCCTCTGCCATCAAGCACCTATGGTATGGAGTGAGCATACCATATGTGCATGCCCATTGGCTATGGACAGCAGGGACTTAAGGCCTTTCATCCTTTAATTTACCATTGCTTCAAATTGTTAATGTCTGCCTTGCCAGGAGAGGCTCTACAGGCTCTGGAATCAGACCAGGGTTGGAATACTAGCTCTGCTACTCACCTATCTACGTATTAAAAGTGTGTGTGTGTGTGTGTGTGTGTGTGTGTGTGTGTGTGTGTATCCTTAGTAACCTTTCTAAGGCTTAGTTTCTCTGGGTATGAAATGGGGATAATACCTAACTCACAAGATGATTGTTGTAATGAAACAGTAGATAACCCATGAAAAACAGATTCTTGAGGCTGGGCTCAGGGGCTCACGCCGGTAATCCCAGCACTTTGGGAGGCTGAGGTGGGTGGATCACCTGAGGTCAGGAGTTCAAGACCAGCCTGGCCAACATGACAAAACCTTGTCGCTGTTAAAAATATAAAAATTAGCTGGGCATGGTGGCACTTGCCTGTAGTCTGAGCTACTTGAGAGGCCGAGGTGGAGGAATCGCTTGAACCAGGGAGGCAAAGGTTGCGGTGAGCCAAGATTGCACCACTGTACGTACACTCCAAGCCTGGGCGACACAGTGGTACTCCATGTAAAAAAAAAAAAAAAAAAAAAAAAAAAGGAAATGGCTTTAGGACTGCAGAGTTTGACATGAAGAGTTAGTCAGAAGGATAACATCCAAGGTGAGGCTGAAATCAAGGGTCAGAAAGACCATTTGACTGAGGCAACAGGATGAAACAATAGGTGTCAGCCCTGGGCAAGGGAGGTGGGAAGACAGGGTGGAGGGTGGGACTGGGACCTAAGGAGGTTCTCTGAGATGCCAGGGCACAGGCCTGGGGACTTTTGTCCAGGCTTGTTCCTTGGGTGGGATGGAAGCCATTTAGGGAGCCTTCAAGTCACTTCATGCATCTGTTATCTCTCAGTGCCCACACTAGTATTATAATAAAATGGGTTCTCCCCTGTGATTCATTATGAATAATCCAAGTGAACAGTGCAAGTGCTGTTCCTGGTTCATCTCCAGCCTCTCTCCCCTCCTGCTCCACACTCTAGCAGTGCTTGTTTGCTGATACTTGTTAAGCAACCTTGGGAATTGGAGCCCAGTGGAATCTGTGGCAGTGTTGAGTCTCAGGTTCTTTTTTGTTAGGCCCTGAAATGCTGATAAGCTACTTCAAGGCTAATGAGAAATTAGATTATCTCTTGAACTTAATTGCATTTTCTCAGAATTCTCTTAGAGCCCTCCAGAGAAAGGAGAAAGGAAGATAGTGAAAGCAGCTGTTCGGGTGGGGGCATGGTGGGAAGGGAGGATCCTTCCGCACCTGTAGTGTCCTCAGACTCTTCACACTGGTGGTTTTGCCAGTAGGTGTGGAAGGGCTTGGGAGATAATACATGGGAATTGTGTAACCCACCAAACCCTGTGTGCCTTAATTACAGGAACACTGCCACTGCTGGGGAAAGGGGGTCAGGGAGTTAGATCTATAAAATAGGTATGAGTAGCTAGAATAGACACTTAGACATAGTGCAACCATTCTTTAATTACAAGCGGAGTTTAGGTCACTACTTCACCAACTCTGTGTGAAGGACCAGTTTTTCGTTTTTGTTTTCCCAATGCACTACAGACCAGTACTTTTGAAAAATATAAAACTGCCACAGCAATATCAAATTGCTATAATTGTATCTAAACACTCTTTTACTCTCTGTACTTACCTTGTTGCAGATTGCCATGGCTTAGGTGATACAACCATGGTGTGCACTATGTGAGATATGAAAGTTCTCACAAAAAGCTTTTATAAAGGAAGATTGCACATTTATCTAAAAGAAGTGATTATTTTTTAAAAAAAACTAACACACTTACCTTATTTTGCTAACTTGGCATTTTGTCAGGACAACCTGCATGAATGAATAGTGCTCTCAGAGTTGTCGAATGGTGGTGTGTGGCAACCCTGCTCCAGGCCCATGGCGTGCCTGCGTTCTCCCCCAATATATGCCTGCTCATATTTGGAGCATACCATGGGCTGTCTTGTCTAGCCTTGCTGTAGCTCACCACATTCCCTGCCATCCACTCCCTCCCTCCCTCCCTTCCTTCCTTCCTTCCTTCCTTCCTTCCTTCCTTCCTTCCTTCCTTCCTTCCTTCCTTCCTTCCTTCCTTCCTTCCTTCCTATACCGTTGCTATTACACATCGTTTGATGTTGTAGTTGCTTGTTCACATGTCTTTTTCCCTATGCTAAACAGTGAGGTTCATAATTAATGGACTGAGAAACAAGGGCACTCTGGATGAGGTCACAGAAAAAACAGAATGCAAAGTAAGGAAATGAGAATGCAAGGAGGATGGGAAGATTTCGCCAGGCATGTGTGTAGAGCGGTGTGAGATTCCTGAGGTAGCGTGTGCTGGGGTAAGGACCAGTGTGAATATAGTTACAGGGTGAGGCTGCTAAACGGCAGGTTGAATGACATTTTATTTGATTTAAGGAAGCCAAGGTAAGTTGAGGATGGGCTCTCAAATGGGTTGTCAACTTGGACATTGACTGTCTGTGATGATGGTGGCACATTGGAATGAAATGAAAACTGTGAGCCAGGTACCAGGCAGGAAGTGGCATCTGTTTGCCGTGGCTCTCCGAGGAGCACAGAGGTTTCAGTGGGAGCACTATGGAGTGGTCCAGATGTCAGTGTGGGGAGCCACAGCGTGCCCTCACTATCTTTCAGATCCCACTGTGTGCGGGGAGTGGTGCCCTCTAAGAGAAGGAGTGTTCTTGGAGAAGAACCAAGTTTCAACCAAGGCATAGAAAAATCAGTAATATTTTATAAAAGAATGTGAGGGTGTGGGGAATGTGTTGGGAAGGAGGGTAGCAGTGGACAGAAGGAAGCCACAGGGCAGCATTTCATTTGAGGAAATATTTACGAGCAGTTACCATTGCCAGGGATTACACCAGGCACAGCAGTACACATGCTGTGCCCTTGAAGTACTTGCAGTCTAGGGAAGCTTAAGGCGTGGGGAGATGAAATTGGGGAAAAGATGGTGGTCCAGAGGGTCTTACTTCTTGTGGATGACCAAGGGTGACAGAGAAAAGAGGACATAGTTGGATTGATAGTTTTTAGGTTATAATTTATTCACTGTAAATATTTGTTTAACTAAACTTTCCTTAAGGCTAACTCTGACAGCTTCCCAGTGAGAGCACTGTAACCTGATATTTACCTTAGGTACAGAAGGCAATATGATGTAGAAGTAAAGAGGCTGGATTTGGAGCTGTTTTTAAATTTAACAGTCAAATATTCAATGAGGGCGTACAATATGTTGGGCACTGGGCTGGGCCCAGGGAAGGCAGATATAGTTTAGGATCTTAGGTCCATCATTTATGTGTGACCTTGGGCAACTTACCTAAATGACCTTCTGTAAATCCGGGTTGCGGTTGTTCTGGAAGAGAATACACGCAAAGCTTTTAGCATACTGTCTGACACATTTGAGTGCTAAATAAACTTTTATTTATTATTAGACTGGATTTTTCAAATTTTAACTTGATAAAAACACCATAATTTTAGTGTGTCTTCTTTCCTCCTGTAACTTATCACACCTAATGTTAATTGGCCAAAGTGCATAATTTTGTGTATGTCTTACAACTAACTCCCCTACCCTAAATTTGGATTAACTTAACATTGTATTGTTATTTGTGGGGGAGAGCAAAGATTTCTCTGAAATGTAACATCCTTTAGCTTTTTAGATGAAAACAGAAAAGCAACTTCAGTCTCTCATCATAAACTGTATTTGTAGACTATAGTTTTGAAAACAAATTGATCCACCTTTAAAAAGTCTAAACTGGTATTTTAAACAGGTGTGTGCAAATGCAGTCTCCCCACCCCCACCTCATCAGCATCTTCAACCAGCTACTTCTTCGGAGCTGACTACTAGAGAATGTTACGATCATTGGGTTGTAAGTCTCATCTCTGAGAGCCCAGCAATATGTTTTATACTAGCTAATCATTTGATAATGTTTTATAATATTTTAAAAATTAATACTGTAACTAAAAACCAAAATATATATTCAGGTCTTATCTTCCCTTTACCGATAAGAATCAGGGTGTTCCCCTTCCCTGCCCCTCCCTGAATTACTTTTTCTATTTTATCATGAGTTACTAAAACCAGAGAACACTGATTTTAAGGTTGTTTTACAGAGACAGAACCATAAAATTGACAAAAAATTAAAATATACATTAATGGTACAGTATATTGTTTTCAGAATAGTGGAAAGAAAGGGACTTTCTTTTGAAAGACTGAACAGCTTAAATGATAGTGTTGTTAGACGTGTTTCAAGGAATTACAAAATGTTGTCTTTATTGACCATCAAAAAAGGTAGAGCTGACCTTCTCCTTAGATATTTTAAAACAGAATTCCAAGTTATAGCTCCCCTTTAAAAGCAGGTATAGATACTTTAATATGTGCATTGCCTAACAGAGTACATAGGCTGCAAACACAGCAAATATACATGGCTTTTATGTTGTGAGGGCAATTTTTGAACAACAACTTACCAGATGGGCTGAGTTTTAGCAGGTTGCTGAGTGGTAATCTGCAGTAGAAATGGAAAACTTAAGTTTGCCATAACTACTCTTGTGGCTTTCTAAAAATAAACTGCTACTTTCAAGTTACCTATTTGGTATTTTCACTTTATTTAGATTTTGTGGATCTGACAGTTTTCTTTTTATAAAGTTGATACATTACTGCCTACAATTTACCTCTGAATTCTGTACCATGAAAATAATGTCCTTTATTTTCATGTTACTTTAAAAATGATATTGCTTCTTACTTGCTTATATTTATCATTCTCCCCATTTGTGTCCTTAGAAACATTTGTTTCAATTGCTTTGCTTTTATTAAGTACATTTATATGAAGAGAGCTATTTAATGTATTTTAAATATGCTTCTTAGAATTGAAAGCTTTTCTTAGAATAATGAAGACATTTGTAATTCAGAATTATATTTTATTGACTAAAAAATAAGCATTCATGTTATATTACATAGACAATTAATTAGAAGTTAAGTGAAATTAAAATTTTCCTTTAGTTAAATTATTTTTATTTTTATTTTTTAGATGGAGTCTTGCTCTGTTGCCCAGGCTGGAGTGCAGTGGTGCAGTTGTCTCACTGCAACCTCTACCTCCCAGGCTCGAGCGATCCTCCCTCTGCAGCCTCTTGAGTAGTTGGGACCACAGATGCATGCCACCAAGCTCAGCTAGTATTTCTTTGTATTTTTAGTAGAGACTGAGTTTGACCACGTTGTCGAGGTTGGTCTTGAACTCCTGAGCTCAAAGAATCCACCCGCCTTGGTCTCCCAAAGTGTTGGGATTACAGCTGTGAGCCACCGTGCCTGGCCTAATGATTCTTTTAGAAGGGATCTTGGTGTTAGACTTTATAGTTGGTGAGACTGAAGTGTCTTAGATGGAGGTTGTACCTGCAGGAGAGTCGCGATGCGTGTCTCATCTATGACAGTGATTCTGAGGCAGAGGTTGTTATAAGTTTTGAAGGTAACCTGCACGATTGACTGTGTGCCAAGTGCCGTTTCTCAACTTTGCTTTCCCCAAGATGACCTATGAGAATCACTAGTGCAATATTTGAAGGGAGTTTTCTTCTTATCTCCATTTTACAGGTGTGGAAACTGAGGCCCAAATAGTTTACTTTTTATTTTTATTATTAATTAATTTATTCCTTAATACTGAGTCAAACCTATTTTTTGTTGTTGTTGTTGTTGTTTTGAGATGGAGTCTCACTCTGTCACCCAGGCTGGAGTGCAGTGGTGTGATCTTGGCTCACTGCAACCTCTGCCTCCTGGGTTCAAGCCACTGTCCTGCCTCAGCGTCCCAAGTAGCTGGGATTACAGGTGCCTGCAACCATGCCTGGCTAATTTTTATATTTTCAGTAGAGATGAAGTTTCACCATATTGGCCAGGCTGGTCTCAAACTCCTGACCTTGTGATCCACTCGTCTCGGCCTCCCAAAGTGCTGGGATTACAGGCATGAGGCACCATGCCTGGCCAAACCTAGTTTTTAACTATTTTATTAAATGACATTATAGACTAATAGGACTGTCACATTCTTGATTACTGAGACCAAATCATATAAGTGTTTTTGGCTGTTCTGCAGGAAATGAAATCAAACCACTTCTATTTTCTCCTGTTACTCTTTTTATCCTGAGTCTTGAAATTATGTTAAATTTTTTTTTCACTAAATTCCAATAAAGCAGAGAAAAGGCAATTGTTAGGTAATTTGTAGTACCAGCATTGTTTTTCTATACATACTGTTATAGGTGAAGCATTTAAATTATTGTTTTTTTGGTAACAAGTTTTTTACATTTTAAAGTTGTTCTTTATATTTTAATCAATTCATCATTCAAAGTTCTGTGCTCCAAATTACAAAGTAGTTCACATTTTAATGCTTTTAGCAGTCAATTTGAGTGATTCAGATTAGTTTTGATCTAAATTTAAATGTTATCATATTATCTTTTCAGCTAGAAATCTGAAAATATCTTGTCGCCAACCAAATTAGTGGATATATATCTAGAAATATGTAAAGCATAGTATTCATTTATGCAAATAGGAAACTAGTACATTTTTAGGAGTGATTTGCTTACAGTTTAGTCCAGTTTATTATTGCTCTTTGTTTCTCCCTGGATCGGGGGAAAACGCTTAATAAAGGGGAAATCAATTTAAGTCCTATTACAATGACTACCGTCTATATACTTTTCAAATATTTGCCAATCAAACAGAAGATTAATAGTATAGTAAGGGAGATGCTAAGAACTGAGGAAGTCATGTTTGCTTGGTTCGCAGAATTGTGATTATTAAATACCATTCTCCTTTGTAATTATGGATCCTATGAAAAATAAAAGATCTGCTTGTCTCTGTGTAACTCAGAATGGATGAGACCTGCCTTCTCAGCCATCTAAAAGCAATAATGTTAGACACTCTATGATGATTTGGAAGAAGGTGAGGAGAGGGAGGAATGTACAAGGGAGGTGGGCATGGATGGAGCGGTGGGTGGGAGGTGATGGTTGTACTAATTTTCTGTGTTTTAATTTGAAATCATCTGCAACTTCCATATATTCAGCAGGAGTAAGTCAAAATACTTTTTTGGCCTTTTTAATGATGAGGTCATGTTTCTCACTGTAAGGTTCAATTATCAAAATTTTTCCAAAATGTAATATTTATGAATCAATCTTTTTTATAGTTGTGATTAGTATATACATATATGTTACATCATTAAACACTTTTATTATAAAATTGATAAATGCTTATAGTAAAAAAGTCAAGTAGTACAGAAGAGTATAAAATGAAAACAAAGGGTTCTGTCTCTGCAATGTTCCCAGTCCCAGTCCTAAAAAATAGCCATATCTGTTAGTTTGTTGTGTATTTTCTTGGGTGTTTTTATGCACATACACATTTAGTTGAAATTAAACTTATGTCCAATGTTTTGAACATTGTCTTTTTCACTTAACAGTGTATTGTGTTCCATTTTCCATGACCTTACTTCTAAAGGTACCTCTTGCTTTTTAATGACTTACAGCCACCTCTTGCTTCTTAATACTTCTTAATGGTGTCCCATTATATGTATGTATTGAAATGTATATAACAAGGGTATTTAGGTTTTAGGTGCAAATAGCTACATAATTTTCTAAGTACATCTACAGGATATATTTTTTAGAAGTGGAATTGCTTAATCAAAGCAGCATGAAATTTGAGCATGTGGGCCGGACACGGTGGCTCACGCCTGTAATCCCAGCACTTTGGGAGGCTGAGGTGGGCGGGATCACGAGGTCAGGAGATTGAGACCATCCTGGCTAGCACGGCGAAACCCCATCTTGACTAAAAATACAAAAAATTAGCTGGACGTGGTGGCGGTTGCCTGTAGTCCCAGCTATTCGGGAGGCTGAGGCTGGAGAATGGCGTGAACCCAGGAGGCAGAGCTTGCAGTGAGTCGAGATTGCACCACTGCACTCCAGCCTGGGCAACAGAGCAAGACTCCATCTGAAAAAAAAAAATTTGAGCATGTGAAATTTGTATAGGCATTGTCAAATTGCCCTCTAAAACAGTATACTGATTCGTATTCCCATCTTAGGTTTAACACAGTGTAAAACACTTGATATTACAGAATTTTGAAATGTCTGTTAATTTGCTAGGTCTGTTATATTTCAGTTGACATTTCGTTATTTATGAGTGAAGCATAGCTCCTTTTAATTATTGTTGACCATTTATATTTTCTTGTGTGAATTTCCTGTTAATTTTTTTTTTCTCTGATTTGTAAGTGTACAGATCTGAGGTTCAATGGCTTTGAGTTCAGATTGGGGCTTTACTACTAACTAGTTGTTTGACCTTAAAAGGGTTATTTAGTCTGAACTTCAGTTCATTATCCATAAAACGTGGTAGTAAGAGTGCCTAGCTCATAAGGTATTGTTAATTAATAAGATAATGAATATAAAATACTTAACCCATTTCCTAAAGTATAGTGAGAATATATGTTTGCTAGTAGCATTACTAACATTTGTAGGGTTTTTTTTAAATAAAAAGTAGAATTTTTCAGAAATGTCTTTTTTTTTTTTTTTTTTTTTTTTTTGAGACAAACTCTCATTCTGTTGCTGAGGCTGGAGTAAGTATAGTGGTGTGATCTTGGTTCACCCCTAAGCTCAAGTGATGCTCCCACCTCAGCCTCCCACAAGCTGGGACTACAGGTGTGCGCCACCACGCCTGGGTCATTTTTGCATTTTTTTGTAGATATGGGGCTTTGCCACATTACCCAGGCTGGTCTTGAACTCCTGGGGATCAAGTGATCTGCCAAGCTGGGCCTCCCAGAGTGCTGGGATTACAGGCATGCGCCACCTCACCTGGCCCGAAAATGTCTTTATAGCATCTATATGATCATTTGGTTTACTTTTTAAACATACTGGTAAGGTAAGTTATATTAATAGATTTTCTAATATCGAACTATCCTTATATTCCTGGAATGAACTCTGCTTGGTCATGGCATATTGATTATTAATTCTGTTCTTAAAATATAACTAACATGTAACAACTATTGTTTAGCACAAATTAAAACACGTTTTTAAGATTATATGTACTTCATGGCTTTAGTATAATTTACAGAATAGTTTTATAAAATTTCATTGAAACTTTTTCACACATAGGAAAGTGTTACAGGTTCTGTTACATGCCTTTTAAGAACATATGCCCCTCCTAAATAGTATATTATTTTGACAATCTAAGTCCTGTTACTTAACATTGATTTTAGATTGAGAATCTAGCAGAAAGTGAAATAAATACATAGAGAACATTTATGTAATTCACATTTAATGTTTTTTTTTCCCTAAAAGCATTTTCATCCATCAAATATGGACTTTTTTCTTATTTCCTCCTTTTAAACTTGAAAAGTACTATATTAAGGGCATTAGAAACATGGTTCTGCATAGGATAAAGACATTTCATTTTGAAAAAGAACTTGGGTTCCATTTTGCATACAAACTTTAATATAACTAGAACCTGGAATTCCAGTAAGAACCACTTTACATAATCATAATAGTTATCATTTATTTAGAGCTTACCATGAGCCAGGAGCTTTTCTAAGTGCTTTATGTGTGTTAAATCGTTTTATTACTTAAGTGCAGCTCTATATGACAGGCACCATTATTGTTCTAATGTTACCAGTAAGGAAACTGATCCGGAGAGGTTAAGTCCTTGCCCAAGCTTACACAATGACTGATGGGCAGAGACAGGATTCAAATTCAGGCATTCTGCCTGTAATCCCAGTACTTTGGGAGGCTGAGGCAGGCAGATCGCATGAGCTCAGGAGTTTGAGAGCAGCCTGGGCAACCTGGTGAAACCCTGTCTCTTTTCCTTACTTTCTATTTATATTGCCACCACTCCGGTTATCACACACTTAGATTACTTATAGTGCTGCTAGGTGATCTCTCTTGGATTAATTTTCCTCTTCTTTTCTCACTCACCTGGTACCTCTCTGCCCTAACATCCCACATATGATAAAGTTAATACATTTTAATTTGATATTCCACTCAGAGGCCTCAAGAACCTACAATCTCAATCACTCTATTAACCCCATTTTCTATTACACCTGCCACCAACCCTCATATAACCAAGCTGTGGCTGCCTACTGTATACCAAACATTCACTGATTTACAGTATGTCATGTAATTCTCTCATCAGCTTTTAGATACTATTATTATTCCCATTTTAAAGAAATGGAAACTGAGGCTCAGAGAAATTAAGTAACTGGTCGAAGGGACCCACAGCTTATCAGGAGAACAGTCAGAGTTTGATTCCAGTGAGTCACTCGTCAGACGTGGGTTCTTCAGCATGGTCTTTCATAGGGGCAGAAACCTCGTTCAGGTATCCTATACAGTTATTTTGAATCAGAATCTGTGGGGTGATTTATTTCTCTAGTGAGTGACGCCTAGCACCTATTTACATGGTCAGTCAGAGAATGCCTCTCTCAGGAGCTGACATTTCAGCCAAAGCCTGGGAAGCACAGAGTGGAGGGTGAGGGGAGAGGAGAGCATTCCAGGGAAAGGAGATGGTGTGTGCAAAGGTCTGGAGCTTATTCTAACCTCATTCGTCAGCAGTGTGAATGTTTATCTTTTTGACATCATTCTTACGTCTTTTGGCAGCTTAAGCCAAATATATCAATCTATTTTTTGAGGTTTGCTCTTCATGTGATTCTCATACAGTTGGCATCTATTTATTTATTTGTGTTATGTTATGTTATGTTACGTTATGTTATGTTATGTTACTTTAGTTCGAGACAGTCTTGCTCTGTTGCCCAGACTGGAGTGCAGTGGTGCGATCTTGGCTCATTGCAGTCTCCTCTTCTTGGGTTCAGATGATCCTCCTGCCTCAGCCTCCTGAGGAGCTGGGACTACAGGCATGTGTTACCATGCCCAGCTTATTTTTGTAATTTTAGTAGACATGGGTTTTGTCATGTTTGCCAGGTTGGTCTCGAACTCCTGTCCTCAAGTGATCTGCCTGCCTTCGCCTCCCAAAATGCTGGGATTACAGGCATGAGCCACGGCACCCAGCCGGATATAGGTTTTAATAATCGTATTTTGGGAGGCCGAGGTGGATGGATCGCCTAAGTTCAGGAGTGTGAGACTAGCCCGACCAACATGATGAAACCCCGTCTCTACTAAAAATAGAAAAATTTCCTGGGCACGGTGGCCTGTGCTTGTAATCCCAGCTACTCGGGAGGCTGAGGCAGGAGAACTGGTTGAACTTGGGAGGTGGAGGTTTCAGTGAGCTGAGACTGTGCCACCGCACTCCAGCCTGGGCGATGGAGCAAGACTCCATCTCAAAAACAAACAAAAAAATAGTCACATTTTTACACATGAGGAAAATTGAGATGCATAATATTTAGCAGTGTATAGAGGTCATATAATAAGTGGCAGGAAAAAAATGGCAGAGATGGGATTATGCTTCAGTCTCTCTGAATTCTGTGCTCTTTCCTCATACTGTTGATCAGTCATTCTAGATATAACCATGGTTAATAATTTATACTCCTCCCATAACAGATGGATTTATCTCCCTAACAAGGTTCTACATTAGTAGAGTTTAGGGACCCTGTTTAGTACTTGCCTCCCTCATAAACACCAACTACTGCCTTATATATAAATGGTCAGTAAATAAAAGTTGTTTCCATGTACCAGTTTTGCTAAAGCCAGAGGCATTTCAGCATTTCAGACCGTTTTTCATATGATAAAATAAAATTTCGATAGTTAAAAAGTTATTTTCAGGGTACATGCATCATTTTTCTAAAAATGATAAAGCTATTTATAAAGAAATACCAGGCAGTGGTTCTGAAACTCATGGAACATAAAAACTAAATTAAAGATCTAAGGCCAACTTTACTTGTTTTGCAGATTTATTCATTTGCTCAGCAAAATTTGTTGAAAGAGTAATTTCAGTTTTGCAGACTATCATTTACATTCTCTACTAGCACAGATAAGCAGATAAAACAGTCATGGACGCTCCTTTCAGAACCACACATGATTCCCGAGTTATGTATCATCCATTCTGTGGTTATAGTTCTATTGACTAGTCACTAGCATTTGAATCTGTCATCTTGCAAATACTACTTTCTAATCAATGACTGAGCTTTGATTTTATTCTCAGTTACTTTTGGTAACTGGTTTGTCTTGTTTTCTTGTCATGATTTTTTGGAACACGTATTCTTCTTAACATCTGAATTCTCTTTGGTTGTAAGTGACTGCGGTGTGCAAACACCTGGAATTCGATCAAGTGAAAAGGGGGTTTATTGAGATGGCAGGGGTGTGGTTCACAGAATCACCAAGTCACAGCAACGGTAGGAGTGCAGTTGGACTTCAGAAGCAACTGGAACCTGGTTTTGAGCCCTGTTAGGAATCTCTCCATCTCTTGCCTCTGATTCTCTCTTGCCATCAGCTACTTTCTCCATATGGTGAGGAGCATTGCCACTGCAGTTCCACATTTTACAGCTGCAGCAAGAAAGAGATGGACCTGACATCCCCTCTCATTCAAGGCTTCCCCAGAATCCCAGGAAAGCATTCTAATTAGCCCAGCCATCCTGGATTGACCTGGAAGTTGTCTCATTTGCCCATATGGGGTCTGCTATGGCACAGGGCTCAGAAACCCTGACCTCACCTGGAGCTAATTTTGACTGACCCATGTCGGCTTATGAGAACCATATCTGCCAGCTGATTTTTAGTTTAGACTGAAACTAAACTTCTTCAGCTGCCCTGAAGAAGCCCTCTGTCTTTCTTTGCCGAAGGCAGTATCTCTGTTGGCTCACTGAGCTTCCTTTTCAGCCTAAGGGGACATCTGCAGTTTACTCAGCACGTTTGCAAATCTGAGAAAACTGACAATCCCTGAGCTGCTTGTGTGAGGGAAGCTTAAGTCACCTGTTTCACCACCTGCTGTGCAACTGCAGGTGACCCATTTGGATGTGTCTTTTTCTGTTGAGAAACATTGCTGTTTATAAAAGAATAATACTTAACATAGAATGACAAGAAATAACAATACTAGACAAACGTCATTTCTCTTTAGAAAGTGGGACCATTATCTTGCATATCAGTTCTTCTAGCTACTAAAGGAAAAGGTCCCAAAAAAGAAATAACACTTTACATTTATACCACAAGTTTTTCAGAGATAAACTGGGAGGCTAAAGGTCACTGTCATCTTTCATCTTATGAACTGTTTTTTGATGTTATTTTCTTCAGAACATTAAGAGCAGACAACCACCTGGTTCCCTCATTATGCAAAATTATTGCATTTTAAGATCAGATTGGATGTTATTTCTAGAACTGTAAGTGTTTCTAATTTGTAAGAGCACTTTTTTTTTTTTGGTGCAAAAAGATAGTTTCTGGAATAATTATACTGTAATAACTGTAGAAGAGATAGTTTTATATGTGGTTGGTTGTGCTGTCACTTTAGTTAAATTCAAAGCATTTATAATTATTCACTCTTTGCATGACATTCTTTTGTGCATTCTATGAGATTGCTAAAGGTAAGTAAGGTATAGCTTGTACCCAAGTCCTAAAGGAGCTAAATGGGTATGATGAATCTCCTCCCAGAGGAAAGTGCATCATGACAAATGTCACCTACCCTGATTCTACTAAACATATCCCACAGAGAGCACAAGCACAAAGGAGCTGCATGCACATTCCGCTCAGTGAGTCTGTGCCCTGCAGTAGGTGGACAGTGAGAGCCTGTGAATGTGAATCTGCCGTTCCTGCAGGCTCACTTGGTTCCTGCATGCCTCCCAGAGTGTGAACATTTCTAGGCCTTAAGGGTACCCATTTTCCATATGACATGGCATCTAAATGTGTCAGAAGTAACTTCTAGCACTTAGAAGGAAAAGGCAATCAGTTTTAATGGTGGAAACACCACTGTTTTGGACTTCTTGTGAGACTATGTGACAGTCTCCAGCAGTGGCTTCCTATGGAATTTTCAAGAATAACCTGGACAATAGAAGATTTTTGCCTCATATGTTGTTTAGGCACCCATGTAAGATGAGAGTCTACCGAAACAGAAACATAAATAAGGTGCATTTTGTGTTTCTACGTAGAAGAGAGTATTTAATCCTAACTGGTGTATTTATTTTGGGGAAAAGTGTCAGGGAGGATGTGGCATTTGAGCAGAGATTTGAAGGAAGAGAAGGATTTTTATAGGTGGTAATGGGTAGTGGAAGGAATAAATTTCCAGCTGAGCAAACCATGCAAGTTAATATGATATTCAGGGAATAGTGAATAGTCTAATAAGGTTTGGAATATGTGGGCTTTGTTATAGGAAGAAGAGAGGCCCTAAATATAGGTTTGGATCAGATTGTGGGGGAGGGTAGCCTTGAAAGCCACTGTCACTGTAAGAGTTTGGATTTTATTTTGTGTGTGGTGGGGAACCATTAAATGTGTGTGTGTGTGTGTGTGTGTGTGTGTGTCAGAGAGTGAAATTAGCAGATATATCATTACTAGAAATGGTCAGGATAGAATCCTGAAGTTTCAAAATAGGTCGTTATAGTCCTCCCTGTTCCTTTCATCGTGATCGTTATCCAGGAAGCAGCTGAAAGGAGATGATTTCTTTCAGGAGATAGCTGCATTTAAAGATTAAACACTCTTATTAAAGTGTGTATGGAGGAAATGAGGGACAGACTATCAGCCCATTGTGCTGCTATTACCTATATGTTATATATGTTGTAAACCTAACAATTCAGTGATACAGTTGGTGCTTTATGAAATTTGATGTCTTAAGGAAATTAAGAGAAGAGCAAAAATTTATATTTAGTCTTTTCTGTTTACTCACATATTTAAATTTAAAAAAATTTGTCTATGTATTTTTATTATAATTTTAAACATAACGTAAAATTTACCGTTTTTACCATTCTCAGGTGCATGGTTCTGTGGTATTAAGTACATTCACATTCATAATGCACCCATTATCACCTTCCATCCACAGAACTGTTTAATCTTCACAAGCTGAAACTCTGTACCTGTTAAATACTTAACTCCTCATTCCCTTCTGTTCCCAGCCCTGGCAGCCAACATTCTTTCTGTCTCTTTGAATTTGAGTACTCTAGGTACCTCATAGAAGACGACTCAAACAATATTTATCCTTTGGTGACTGGCTCCTTTCACTTTGTGTAATGTTTTCAAGGTTCATTCATGTTGTAGCATGGGTCAGAATTTCCTTCCTTTTTAAGATGAAATAATTTTCGTTATATGTAGATATCACATTTGTTTATTCATTCATCTGTTGATGGGCACTTGGGTTGCTTCTACCTTTGGCTATTGTGAATAATGCTGATGTGAATATGGATGTACAAATGTCTATTTGAGTCTCTGCTTTTTTATACCCAGAAGTGAACTTGCTAAGTTATGTGGTGATTCTGTTTATTTTTTTGAGGAACTGCTGTACTGTTTTCCATGGTGGCTGCACCATTTTACAGTCCCACTAACAATGCACAAGGATTCCAGTTTTTCTACATCTTTACCAATACTTGTTATTTTGGTTTTTTGATAATAGCTAACCTAATGGATCTGAAGTATCTTACTGTGATTTTTACTTGTCTTTTTCTAATGACTTTGTGATGTTGGAGAAATGTCTACTTAAGTCCTGTGCCCACTTTTTTTTTTTTTTTTTTTTTTTTGAGATGGAGTCTTACTCTGTCACGCAGGCTGGAGTGCAGTAGGCGCAATCTCGGCTCACTGCAAGCTCCTCCTCCCAGGTTCATGCCATTCTGCCTCAGCCTCCCGAGTAGCCGGGAGTACAGGTGCCCACTACTACACCCAGCTAATTTTTTTGTATTTTTAGTAGAGATGGGGTTTCACAGTGTTAGGCAGGATGGTCTCGATCTCCTGACCTCGTGATCCGCCCGCCTCAGCCTCCCAAAGTGCTGGGATTACAGGCGTGAGCCACAGCCCCTGGCCAGTCCTGTGCCCACTTTTAAATTGGGTTACTTTTGTTGTTGTTGTTGAGTTGTAGGAGTTCTTTATATAGTCTAGATATTAATCCCTTATCAGATACGTGGTTTATAAATATTTTATATCATTCTGTGGGTCAGATATTTACTTCTTCTGGTGCTCTTTATTTCTTCCTGTTGATTTGAGTTACTATCTAGTACCATTTCCTTTTAGCCTGAAAGAGTTCCTTTAATTTCTTGTTAGGCACATTTGCTGGCTGCAAATACTCCTAGTCAGTGTTGTCTATCTGGACATGAGTTCATTTCACTGTCCTTGTTAAAAGATAGTTTTGCTAGTTAGAGAATTCTTTGGCAATAGTTTTTTTCTGTTAGCACTTTGCATTATCTATCTGGGCATGAGTTTATTTCACTGTCCTTGTTAAAAGATAGCTTGGCTAGATAGAGAATTCTTGGGCAATAGTTTTTTTCAATTAGCACTTAAAAAAATACGCCGTCTCACTACCTTCTGACTTCTATTGTTTCTGACGAGAAGTTAGTAATTGTTTTGTTGTTCCCCTGTATGAAATAAATCATTTTTCTCTTACTGCTTTGACAGTTTTCTCTGGTTTTTGACTTTTACAGTTTGACTAAAATGTGTGTAGGTGTGGATTTCATTGTGTTTATTCTATGCTGAGGTTCATTGAACTTCTAGAATCTATACATAAATGTTTTGTAACATTTGGAAAGTTGTTGGCCGTTTTATTCTAACATTTTTCTCTGCTTCTTTCTCTGTTTCCATTTTTTATGGAACTTCTACTATACTTAGGCTAGTATACTTGATGTCTCACAGGTATCTAAGACTGTCCATTTGTATTCATTCTTTTTTTCTGTTTATCAAATTGAATAATTTATCTTAATCTGTCATCAGCTTCCTGACTCTTTCTTTTGCCAATTCAAATCTCTTGAGCTGACCTAATGAGTTTTTCATCTCAGTTATTGTGCTTTTCAACTCCAGAATTTCCTTTTTTTTTTTTTTTAGAATTTCTCTCTTTATTGAGATTCTGTATTTGTTGAGTCATTGTCATTACTCTTTGATTGATTAAACCTGATTTCTTTTAGCGCTTTGAACATGTTTATAATAGCTGCCTTGAAATTGAAATCTTTGCTAAGTCTAACAGTTGGGCCCAATTGTAGACCATTTCTGTTGACTGCTTTTTTCCAGAGTATGTATCACACTTCTGTTTCTCTGCGTGTCTTACAAGTTTGCTGAGGACTGGACATTTTAGATTATATAATGTAGCAGTTCTGGATTCTGATTTCCTCTCTCTCCAGGTTGTTGCTTTTTTTGTTGTTGTTGTTGGTAACTTGTCTGTACTAAATCCGTATGCTCTGTCTTTGCCATGGTATGTGGCTGCTAATGTTTCTGCTTTTTGTTTGTTTTTATTTTTAACCCTGGCCTCTCAGGGTTAGGCCCTGTGTCTTCGTAATGCAGTGACCAGTGATTGGTCAGGTTGTAAGGGTAATGGGACTTGTGCGACTTTGGGGGCATATTCAAATTTTAGACAGTTTTCAAGTATAGTAGCTTTTACTTTCTGCCAGGCTAACTCATATCTTCTCTAAGTGTGCTGTAGCCACCTGGACAGCCTAGAGATATGTAGAGAGCTAGGGCACTGCCCAGTTTCTCCTGCCTACCCACACAGCCTTCCAGGCAGCCATCGATGCTTGGAGAGTTTATCAAGTGCCTCCATCTCTGCCTCATTTTCTGTTAAATTTCTCGTTAGTCTGCTGGTCTGTTCACTGCAGCCAGGACCGAGCATCAGGCTACCAGAGCTCCTAGCCTTACTGCTTGTCTGTCGGTTTTTTGGTTTTGTTTCGTTTCTGCTTTTCTTGTGTTCTCTCAATCAAGTTAGCCTCTTCCTGCAAAGCTGGTAGAACCACCATGTTGACCAACCTGGCGGGTGAAGGATTTGCAGCCCTAGACAGGAATGCCATGGGTTACCACTGTCCTAACTCAAAATCAGCGGTTATTATTATGAATAAATGTTGAATTTATTGTATGCCTTTGGTTGATTTCCAGAGCCCTGGTTTTTTTTTTTTTTTTAAAGTTTTGTTTAGTTTCCTCATTGCCTTTTGAACTGAGGACTGACCATACTCCTCATTCTGCTATATTGTACCACCAAAGATAGTTTTCAAGTAACCAGGGTGAAGCAGGAGATCAACAAGACTTATTTTCACCACTTTCCTGATCAGAACACGATATAGTAAAAAAACGAAAAACAAATAACAAAAAAAAAAACCCAGCTAGAACTAGGAATTATAATATATTTGCATAAGACACTGTAACCAGCACCAAGGCAGTTTACAAATGATGCCATGGCAATGACCTGGAAGTTACCTTATATGGTTCTGGGAACTCCCCACCCCTTTTCTGGAAAGTTTGTGAATAACCCACCCTTTATTTAGCATATAATTAAGAGTGGGTATAAATACAGCTATCCTTGCAGGCTGCTCTGGGCCACTCTGCCTATGGGATAGCCCTGCTCTGTCTATGGAGCAGCCATTTGGCTGTACATTGTTGTGCTAACGAATTTGGTTTCTTTTGCTGTCAGCTCGCTCTTGAATTGTTTCTTGAGCAAAGCCAAGAGCCCTCCCAGAGTGAGCCCCAATTTTAGGGTTCACCAGCATTACTAGGTTTTCCTTATTTTCATCAAGAATGTATTTATAATCAGGAAGAAAAGATTTTTTTGTTTGTTTGAGACGGAGCCTTGCTCTGTCATCCAGACTGGAGTGCAGTGGCGCCGTCTCAGCTCAGTGCATCCTCTGCCTCCGGGGTTCAGGTGATTCTCTGGCCTCAGCCTCCTGACTAGCTGGGATTACAGGCGCCTGCCACCATGCTTAGCTAATTTTTGTATTTTTAGTGGAGACAGGGTTTCACCATGTTGCCCAGGCAGGTCTTGAATTTCTGACCTCAGGTGGATCTGCCCACCTCGGCCTCCCACAAGTGCTGGGATTACAGGCGTGAGCCACCACGGTTGGCTGCAAATAAATATTTTTCAAAATATATTACTACAGAACTCCCTTAAATACTCATATCTCAAAAAAAGAGATAATTATAAAATTCTGTGAAACGTTCACATCTCAAACATAAGGGATTAAAACAAAAATGTTTTCTTGCTAGTAATCAGTCTTTCTTTTAAATGTATCTAATTGCTTTTCAAAATTTTAAAATTTAATACTTTCTGAAAATATACAACTTCTGTAATCAGAATCAAGGCAATAAAATTTCTTGGAAAATAGTTATGAAAAAATCTCTAACAATTTATAGTAAAACTGAGAACTTTATTTCTAATAAAAATTAAAACATTCACTTAAAAAGGAATATTGAGCCAACGTCTACCTCACTCTTGTAATAATATAGTTTCCTCTCTACACCTTTGATGCGGGCAAACCCTTGGGTTCTGCCAGTTTTGCTGCAAGAGGAAGCTGACTTGATTAAGAGAACATAAGAAAAGCACACACATACACACAAATACAACCCCTGCCCAGCAGCACTGTTGGTTACAGTGACCTGGATGACAGACATGCAGGAAGTCTAGAAGCTTATATAGCCTGAGGCTGCGTCCTGGCTACAGCAAACAGACCAGCAAACTAACCAGAAATTTTACAGAAAATGAGACAGTAATGGAGGCACTTGATAAACTCTACAAGCATCCATGACGTCTAATTGTTTTTGCCATGTAATTGTCCCAAAGTAGACTTATTGGCTTTTTCTATCAGTAGAGCTGTGGTGGCCATAGGTTGCAAGCATCCTGGCCACTCAGCTGCCACATGGTCTAGCTGTTTAAAGAAATAAACCAGTGGTCTAGGATTATTCCTGAATCTTTCAGTTAGAATACCCAAAAGTGTTCCTTGTTTGTCAGCCACATAAAGAGTGCTGGATCAATCCATTAGGAATGGCTGTTGGCAGGTTCTGTCTCAATTTAAAGGCTCCTGATTATTCCCTTTTAGGGCTTCGTAGAGTGGTTTTGCTATGAGCCCAAACTTGAGAATCCACATCTGGCAGAATCCAGCCATTCTCCCAACTTTTTTTTTTTTTTTTTTGAGATGGAGTGTTGCTCTGTTGTCCAGGCTGGAGTGCAGTGGTGCGATCTTGGCTCACTGCAATCTCTGCCTCCTGGGCTCAAGCAATTCTCCTGCCTTAGCCTCCCAAGTAGCTGGCACTACAGGCACGTGCCGCCATGCCTGGCTAATTTTTTTGTATTTTAGTAGAAATGGGGTTTCACCATGTTGCCCAGGCTGGTCTCGAACTCCTGAGCTCAGGCAATTTGCCTGCCTCGGCCCCCCAAAGTGCTGGGATTACAGGCATGAGCCAACATGCGCACCCCACCCCCCAAAAAAAATTCTTTGTTGTTTCTTAGTCTCATGGGGCTGGAGTGCCAGAATAGTCCTTTTCATTCCTGGGCTGAGTCCTTGTCCCAAGAGTGAGAACGTATGCCATGTATTTAACTTTTTGGACAGAAATTTGGGACTTGTTGAGGGGGTATACTCAATACCTTCATTTCCCTACAAAATTAAGGACTTGTATTTTTATCAGAGTCTTCCCTAGTAAGGCTGAATATATTAATAAGGTCATTCACATGTTGTAGGAGGGATCCATTCATTAGCTGTAGTTACCTTATTTCTTTTGCCAATGCATTTTCAAAGAAATGGGGATTATCCCTAAAACCTTGAGGGAGGACAGTCCAGGTAAACAAATGTAACATGAGTGTCTGCATTAGTGCATTCAAAAGCAAAAATATACTGGAAATATAGTGGGAGTCTGGGTACAAATGTATACTAAAGAAAGCACCCCTTAAGTCTAATACCATGAATCAGTTAGCATTTTCAGGGGTCAATACTGTGTAAGGATTAGGAGCTATCAGAGCTATTAGGAGCTAGTAGGAGTCCTTGTGTAAGGACTGGGAGTACTGCTTCATTAACTGCCCTCAGATCCTAAATTAATCTCTGTTCCCCATTTGATTTACTTATGGGCAAAATGGGGATGTTACATGGGGGCTGACAAGACCAGTCAATACTTTAAAGTCTATACTTTAAAAGCTTTACTGTCAGGGGTTGTGTGCCCCGTTGTGTTTCTGATCTCAAAAATTACTGGTTTTTTTCCATGGTAACCAACATTGAGTTTTAAAGAAACCTGGACTGGGGGTACATTAGCAGCTCTACTGGGAACTTACATGTCTGAAGCAGAGATCTGTTTGAGAAGTGATATGCCGTGGAAGAGAGGTATGTATGAAGGCAAGCACTTAGAGCTAGAAGTAGTGTTCCTGCCTGGCCTATTGCATTTTTATGAGGCTCTCCTAATTGAACTGTGGCCTGTAAGTGGGAACGTAAGTCTTTTCCCAGTAAAGGAATAGGACACTTAGGCATAAGCTAGAACCTGTGGAAAAATGTGTGGTCCTGCATGGTACAACCAAAGGAGTGTGTGAATCTCCTAATTTTTGGCTGGTCGTCAATCCCACTTATGGTACAAGATTGGAAAGACAGTATCCCTGAGAAATGGGTCAGTACTGAGAAGACTGCTCCCCTGTCTAGTAAGAACTCAGTATCCTTGCTTGCTACATCAAGGGCTATCTGAGGCTCCTCTGTGGAGATGGTAAGGTGTCGTTGGGAGCTGTGGGAAACCTTGGGGCCTGTCAGTACTCTATTCTCTTGGCTATTATGGGTTTGGGTGGCCTTTGGAGCCTGGGGTAGTCCCTTTTTCAGTGGCCCCCTTGGTGACAGTAGGCACACTGATTCTGGCTGTAGGACCAGCAAGTCAGGGGCTCTTGTCTGGGCATTCCAGACACTAATCTTGCAACACTTCCTTGAGATAGATAACCCTGAGGCAGAAAAGTGCTTAAGGCAGTTGTGAACTATTGTACTTTTTGGCCATTTCTTTTGTTTTTTTTCTGCCTGCTTTGCTTGTCCCTATTTTTGTAAACTCCAAAGTTTTAAGAGTTAACTCATGGGAGGCTGAGGTCCCATTTCTGCCTGTTGTAGCTTCCTCCTAATGTCAGGAGCAGATTGAGTGATAAAATGCATACCAAGGATCGCTCACCCTTTTGGAGAATCTAGGTTTACATTAGTGTATTTCCTGAGTGCCTCAGCCAAACAGCCCTGGAACAGAGAGGGATTTTATTCTTCTCCTGAGTTACTTCTCTAAACCACACACTTTTCCATACCTTCTGTTAAACAAGTTGCTGTGTGATTTCTGCATTTAAGGTCTTGGGAATCCCTCTGGTAATCCCACTGAAGGTCCAGATCTGGAACCGCATCTCACCCCACAAGAAAAATGGCATGGCCTTGGTTATGAGTGGCCACTCCATCTGCATATTCATGGACAGTACCCAGAATCCTTTGTTTATCCTCTACCGTACCAATGGACAATAAATTTGCAACCCACGTCAAGTTCAGTCAAAAGACTTGGCCAACTTAATAAACTCCTCTATAAACTTCTTTGGATCCTCCAAAAACTGACCAAATTTCTCCTTGCGTAAAGCCAAATCACACATAGAAAAAGCTACATGTTTGTGAACTGTCCCTCCATCTCCGTCAGCTACCTCCTGCAAGGGATGCAGGTTTGATTTTGGGGGCTGATGTGAGGCCCCACTCCTGGTGGCACTGGTTGGATTCACTTCCTTGGGCAGTGGGGGGTATAGGCTGGGGCTAGCTGTAAAAGCCGGAGGGGCGTCTGGTGACTTTGGGGGTAGAATCTTACACTGGAGAACTGGTAGGACCCCTCTCAGAACCAAGGGACCGAGGGGGCTCCCAGGGGGGAGAATGTGGCCCTTCTAGGTGGAGTGGCCAGAAGGAGATAATCTAGGATATCTGGTGTGACTTCTTGGTGCCTGGAAGTAACATGAGCTGGACACATCCTACAGTTGTCTGTTAAGTCAGGATCCTGATAAAATACCATAAAAGCCTGTACATAAGGGACTTCTCCACATTTTCCCTCCTTTTTACAGAGTAAGTCCTATTGTAAAATAGTGTCGTAATGTAAAGAACCATTTTTAGGCTGGGTGCGGTGGCTTAAGCCTGTAATCCCAGCATTTTGGGAGGCCGAGAGGTGGGTGGAAGGTCAGGAGTTTGAGACCAGCCTGGCCAAAATGGTGAAACCCGGTCTCTACTAAAAATACAAAAATTAGCTGGGCGTGGTAGTGAGCGCCCTGTAGTCCCAGCTACTCAGGAGGCTGAGGGAGGAGAATCGCTTGAACCTGGGAGACGGAGGTTGCAGTGAGCTGAGATGGCGCCATTGCACTTCAGCCTGGGCGACAGAGTGAGACTCCATCTCAAAAAAAAAAAAAGCCACTTGTAGGCCAGATTTCTTGGTTTCCCAGTTTGTACTGGACCCAAGTGGTAGTGCGGTAGAAAATCAGTTCCTTTTTAAGCCATTTAGTTTGAATTTGCTTCAGTTGCCTAAAAAGCACCTTAGCAATGAATCCTGTGGGATGCTTGCCGTTGTCCCCCTAACAGGGATCTCTACTAGACAGTAGTACAAGGGCCATCAATTCCTGAGAGCCTAAGTACAGTTAGGGTGTGATGGAAGTGAATTATGAGGTACAATTGGGTAGTGAAGTGATCACTGCATCCACCAGCAAACAGAATATGACAAAAGCGGTGTTGTTTTGTTTTGTTATGTTTTGTTTTGTTTTTAGACAGAGTCTCGCTCTGTCACCAGGCTGAGGTGCAGTGGCGCGATCTTGGCTCACTGCAGCCTCTGCCTCCTGGGTTCAAACAATTCCCTGCCTTAGCCTCCCGAGTACCGCAACTAAGGTGCGCGCCACCACGCCCAGCTAATTTTTGTATTCTTAGTAGAGACGAGGTTTTACCGTGTTGGCCAGGATGGTCTCCATCTCTTGACCTCAGGATCTGCCTGCCTTGGCCTCCCAAAGTGCTGGGATTACAGGTGTGAGCCACTGCACCCGGCAGGAGGTGTTTTAATAAGCAAGGTGTAGAAGGATAGGTAAAATAGGGTGACAGATTCTCATAGTCTGAATTCCGGAAAAAACACAGAAAGAGGAGGCTGAAAATGATCAGTATGACAAAGACCAACAGCCCTAACAGGGTGCCAAATGCTGAAAAACCTGGAACATGAAATGCCAAAAAACCCGGAGCATCCAGGAGTTGGCCAGTCATGAACCCCAAAGGCATGAGACCTAACACAGTTGGGGCCACTGGACAATGTGACTCTGGCATCGCAAAGTTAGCACAACAGGGGACTTCTGAAAATTACCAAAAGAGGATTCAAAACAGACAAGGAAAGTGTCTCGACTTAAGAAACAATTGCTCACGTAGCCAAAGCAAAGACTACAGATGTGAAAGAAAACAAAATAAACATTAAAGTAAAACACCCATTTATTAGAGACTAAAGAGACAAAAAGACTTGAGAGAAAGGTGACAAGGACATGTCGCAGTGCTCCTATCTGGGGCACCCAAATGATAGGGGATAATGAACTACCAAGCCAGAGGCCTTGTTCCCTCTTCTTAGTTCACCCAAAAAGATCAATGTCAAGGGGGAACGGAGGAGAGACTCACCTGTCCTTGGGAGCCAAATGGTGTTGATTGATCTTAATTTGGCATCTGGGTAAAGGTTTCCCTCAGGTTCCCTTGGCTTATTAGTCACCAGGAATGATGATTGACTGTAAAAAGAGCCTTTGGCTCATGTACAGCTCTACAGCCTTACAGAGTTACAGCTCCATAGTGTTATAGCTCCAGAGTCCCAGTTTTTGCTGAGCCCCTTTGTCATGTTCATCTTGTTCAGTGTTGTTTATTCCTTCGTGGTTGCCAGGCTGATGCAGGCAAACCCCAGAATTGGGGCTCACCCTGGGAGAGTTCTTGGCTTTGCTCAGGAAACAATTCAAGAAAAGCAAGTGTCTTACGGCAACAGTGTCCAGCCGAATGACTGCTCCATAGACAGAGCAGGGCTATCCCAGAGCAGAGTGGGCAGAGTGGCTCAGAGCAGCCCTTGTGGATTGCTGGCTAGCTATATTTATACCCACTTTTAATTGCATGCTAAATAAGGGGTGAGTTATTCATGAACTTTCTAGAAAAAGGGTGAGGAGTTCCCAGAACCGTATAAGGTAACCTCCGGGTCACTGCGTGGCACCATTTGTAAAGTGTTGTGGTGCTGGTGGGAATGTCTTATGCAAATGAATTAGAATTCCTAGTCCTAGCTGGTTTGGACTGGTCTCTTTACTACATCTTAGTTCTTGTTTTCATTTTGTTTTTTTGAGGGACAGGTTTTCACTTTGTTGCCCAGGCTGGTGTGCAGTGACATGATCTTGGCTCACTGCAGCCTTGACCTCCTGGGCTCTAACAATCCTCCTACCTCAGGCTCCCAAGTAGCCGGGACTACAGGCAGGCACCACCACACTCGGCTAATATTTTTTTTATTTTTTTAAGAGGTGAGGTCTCACTATGTTGCCTAGACTGGTCTCAAATACCTGGACTCAAGCAATCCTTCTACCTCAGCTTCCTAAAGTGTGGAACTACAGACTAGAGCCACTGTGCTTGGCCTACATTCTGTTTTGATCAGCAGGGTCGTGAAAACAAGTCCTGTTAATCTCCTGTCTTACTAGGAAGGCGAAGAAATAGAAAAATAAGAATTATCATAATCATACTACCGAGGATAGCTACCATACAAACTTTGGTGTCTATACTACCAGAATTTTTTCATGGATATTTTCTGTAGGTTCAAACTATGCCTGTATATTCAAACTCTGTTAAAAAAAATAGTGAAAGTTGGTGAACAATTTCCAATGTCATTAGATAGTCCTGTAAAACATAATTTTTAGGAGGAGCAGAGCAAGATGACTGAATAGAAGCCTCAACCAATTGTTCCTCCCCCACCCCACGCAAGGACATTAATTAAACAACTATCCAAAAGAAGCACCTTTATAAGAACCAAAATCAGGTGAGCACTCACAATACTTGTTTTAACTCCATAGAACTGCAGTGGGCACTGAGGAGGGTAGGAGACAGTCTTGGGTTACCACCACCACCCCTCCACCATCCGCCAGCGGTGGCCACATGGTGCAGAGAGATAATCCATGTGCTTGGGGGAGAGAGAGTGTGTAGCAGTGTGAGACATTGTATTGCACTCAGTAATGCCCTGTCACAGCAAAAAGCAAAAGCAAGCTAACTCAGCTGATGCCTGCCCACAGAAGGAGTATTTAAGCCAGCCCTAGCCAGAGGAGAATCACCCATCCCAACAGTTGGAAAGTTCTGGCAAGCCTCACCACCTTGGGCTAAAGTGCTCTGGGGCTGTAAATAAACTTGAAAAGCAGTCTAGGCCACAAAGATTTGAACTCCTAGGCAAATCCTAGTGCTGAACTGGGCTCAGAGCCGCTGAACTGGGCTCAGAGCCATTGAACTGAGACACTGGGGTGGCTAAGGGATGCTGGCATCACCCTTCCCACAACCCCAGGCTGCATAGCTTGCAGCTCCAATTGAGACCCTTTCCTTCTGCTTGAAGAGAGGAGAGGGAAAAGTAAAGAGGACTTTGTCTTGCATCTTTGATACCAGCTCAGCCACAGTAGGATAGGGTACCCATCAGCGCCACGAGGCCCTCTTCCCAGGCCTTCATTGCTGGATGATATTTCTAGACATGCCCAGGGCCAGAAGGGAACCTACTGCCTTGGAGGGAAGGACCCAGTCCTGGCAGGACCCATCACCTGCTGACTGAAGAGCCTTGGGCCCTGAATAACCAGCAGTAATATCCAGGTAGTACGCTGTGGGCCTTGGGTGAGTCTTTGAGACTTGCTGGCTTCAGGTGAGACTCTGCACATTACCAGCTCTGATGGCTACAGGAAGAGACCTCCTTTTGCTTGCGAAAAGCAGAGGGAAAAGTAAAGGGGACTTGATCTTGTACCTTAGGTACTAGCTCAGCCACAGAGGGGTAGAGGACTAAGTGGGCTTTTGGGGGTCCCCAGTTCTAGGACTTGACTCATTGATGACATTTCTGGACCTGCCCTAGGCCAGAGGGGAGCCCACTGCCCAAAGGGAGAGTCACAGGCTAAGCACCCTTCATTATAAGCAACTGAAGAGCCCTCCCTAAGGGAACATCAGCAGTAGCCTGGAGTACGCCCCATAGGTCTATAGTGGTGGCCACGGGATGAGGTTCCTCTGCTTATGGAAAGGGGAGGGAAGAATGGGAAGGACTGTCTCATGGGTTAAGTGCCAGCTCAGCCGCAGTACAGGAGAACACCAAGTAGACTTCTAAGATTTTTGACTGTAGTCCCTGGCTTGCTGATGGCACCTCTGGATCTTCCCAGGGCTTGGGAGCTCGCCACCATGAAGGGAAGGACACAAGCCTGGCTGGCTTCACTTCCTGCTGATTGTAGAGCCCCCGGGCCTTGAGTGAACATAGGCCATAGCCAGGTGGCAGTCACAGCAGGCCTTGGATGAGATCCCAGTGCCGGCTTCAGGTCTGACCAAGTGCAGTCCCAGTGGTAGTGATCACATCTCCAGGCAGCTCAAAACACAGAGAGAGACTGTGTTTGTTTGGGAGAAAATAAAGGAAGATAACAAGAGTCCCTGCCTGGTAATCCAGATAATTCTTCCAGATCTTATCTAAGACATAATTTTTAAATGACTACATAGATATCAGTAGTATGCATGAATATTTATTTTAATTTCTTGTTTGTTTTTGGGAATTTAGACTTCTCTTTTTTGACTGTCATTTATTCAGATCCAATTACTTGATGAGCACTTACGGAATTGGGCATGAAGAATTTCAAGACTTTTAATAATATTTCTAAACTCACCCCTCCGTTCCCACTTCCACCCCCAATTGAGAATTTCACTAGCGGTATGTGAAAAAGTCTATTCTAAACTCTGCATCCTGGCCAGGTGAGGTGGCTTATGCCAGTAATCCTAGCATGTTTGGAGATCAAGGCAGGAGGATTGCTTGAGCCGAGGAATTCATGACCAGTCTAAGCAATATAGCAAAAGCCACCTCTACCCACCCCCCCCGCCAAAAAAAAAAGCCAGGAACAGTGGTGTGCCCCTGTAGTCCTAGCTACTTGGTAGGCTAAGGCAGGAGGACAGCCTGAGCACAGGAGTTTGACGCTGCAGTGAGCTGTGATTGCACCATTGCACTCTACCCTGGGTGATAGAGCAAGACTGTGTCTCAAAAAAAAAAAAAAAAAAAAAAAAAAAACAAAAACCAAACTAGGCATCCTCTCTAATACTGACTTTTATCAAAAAACAAGTTTGCTAATTTAATAGAGTTAAAATGCTGATTTATTAGTTTCTATTTCTTGTCTGTTATTGTCTTTATATCATATCGTTTTTCTTTTTAAAAGTTCATTTAAATTTATCATTTGTCATCCCACAAATCTTGATTTAAGTCTTGATATGAAGAAATGAAAGTTAAAAAAGAAGAAATCTAAATTTCCAACAAAAAAAACCACAATAAATTAAAATAAATATCTATATGTATTACTGATTCCTATGTAGCCACTTAAAAATTGTTTTAGTGGCGTACCTAATAATATAGGAAAATGTTTATCAAATCTTATTTTTATTTTTTTAAAGCAGACTTTATAAGACAAATGTGTACTTTGAACTCACAGAAAATAATGCATGAAAAAAAGTCTGGTGAGTTCCCCTTTACAAAATGGAAATGGAACTTTTCAAGAAGAAATGCTTATTTCATTATTTACATGGGTTTATTTCTTTTGCCTTTAAATAATGTAAAAAACAGTCTGAATTGTATTGTTTTGTAAATATACGTTCTATATTTTGAATATTTGGATATTGATTTGCATTGCTCTATTACAATTTGCTTATATTTAATAGCATCAAGAATGTTTTTAGATTTCTGATAATCAGTAGAGAGGCTTGATTGAATATGTTCCCCTAAAGCCCATATTTGATAGTTTTATTACTAAATTTAAAAGCCAGTAATTGACTGAACTATTTTCTTATAATTATGGCTATATTTTAGTTTAAATTTCTCATCCTAAAGCCATCAGGTCAAATGATACTTGTTCTGAAAATATATTAATTAATTGGGAGGGATTCTGTAATGTGTCTGTTCCTATAATTCTCTGATACGTGTGTGCTAGGCAGCATTCATCTGAAAAACAGTCAATAAAACTACTCAGAAATTTTAAGTAACTGTAGCTTTACTATATCCGAAAGGTAAAGTTGTATTCTGATAATGTAGCTAGATCATTATCAATTAGTATTTATATTTAGATTAATGTGATTCAGGGTCTCAGGCCAAAATAAATGCCAAGAGATGATCGTATTATCTAAGCAATTAGAGCATTGGCACAAATTCTTGGGAAGCTATTTGTTGACTTTTTAACCAAAGAGTTAGGATTCTCTTTTTATTTCACCTTGGCATTTTAATTTCTTGAAATTCATAATATCAACTGCAATGCTCAGAAATCCTTATCAGACCATTTTCAGCAAAGTACAAATATAGTTTCTATTATAGTTCTGTCCTCTAGTACTAGTTGATCCAGTTACTCTCTGCTGCTTAATAGTTCTAGAGAACAGCATTGAGGAATTCTGATGATTAGTAACAAACAACATTGACTTTAAAAAATGGGTAGTTTCCCAAACATATTCTCCTCCGAATTATTTTTCTCTCCCCTTTTTTTTTCTCGCCCTTTTAATTATATCTGTTTATTTTATTCTTGGTCATTTGTGAGGTTCTATTTTTTGTCTTAAAGAAAATTTAAATAGAGAATTTGTAAAATACCGTGGATTACATGCATCTGTCTTTTCTTGGGTTAATCTTGTATCCTTATCTAAGGAACACTGGGAGCTAGAGGGGACCACTGTTCCATTGTGAAAGAGAGTGAAGGTTTGTATGGTTTCCTCTATTCTCAGAATCCCACAGGCTACTCATGATGTATGAACAGTATACTTAAGTAGAATATTTGAACCTATCCTCTTCTGGACTCATCCTCTTAGAAACGTTCCATGTTGATAGGATTCCTTTTATAAACCGATTGAATGCTGTGTCTTTTAATTGTGCCATGCTATAGATAAGTCAGTTATTAAAAAAAATGGTTGATGTTTTATAGACTGAATGCATACTTGTAGAGCGTGTGGTAGAAATACATTTTATTGAGGATAGTTCCAGCGATTGAGTACACATATTAAAGTTTTTAACACTTTGAAACCCAAGAGTAGAATAAAAAATTATTTACAAAACATATGTGGGTTCTGACATAGGGTATTGTTTTTCCTTTGGAGGCATTTTTGAAGAAAAAAATTTACACATTAAAAAAACCAGATTAAATATTTTGGCATGTACAGTTGTGTGTGTGTTTTTTTTTTTGGAGACGACGTCTCACTCTGTTGCCCAGGCTGGAGTGCAGTGGCGCCATCTTGGCTTACTGCAACCTCCGCTCCCTGAGTTCAAGTGATTCTCATGCCTTATCTTCCTAAGTAGCTGGGATTACAGGCGTGCACCACCATGCCCGGTTAATTTTTGTTTTTGTTTTTTTAGTAGAGATGGGATTTTGCCATATTGGCCAGGCTGGTCTTGAACTCCTGACTTTAGGTGATACACCTGCCTTGGCCTCCTAAAGTGCTGGGATTACAGACATGAGCCACGGTGCCTGGCCAGCATATACAGTTTTAATAAGAGGAAAATAGCAAATGATGAACAAATTTTTATTTGTTTGAAGCTCTCCATTGTTGCTTATTTATGTATTTCAGCAATATCCTTCCCAATAGTGTCCTGAACTTGATGTTTATTTGTGGGGTGTGAATGTTTCTTAATTATACAGTCCCTTAACGAGTAGTGGTATACATGTAAAGGAAAATCGTTTTTAGAAACGTAAAAACATAAAAAGGAATTAGTAAATGTGGAGTTTTATTCTAAATACTACTGTTAAAGGGCTACAAAAAGAATGGGCTTATAATGAATCATGGCAATTTAGTCAAATATTTAAAATATCTAAAATGTTTGTGAGACAGCAGAATATTTTATAGTAGAATTAATAGGAAAAAGTTTTATAGAAATTTTTTTAGGAATAGTAATTACATGTCTGAGATGGTTTAGAACCTACCTAAATAAAGGTCAAAAATACAGTTTTGTAGAGAACTAGAAAGTGGTTTGTGAATGGCTGATTCTTAAAGCTCCATTGATAACCTTGGGGAGAGGCAGAACATCCTAGATTAAATAGAAATTGTATTTCTATTATTTCACCAAGACAGGGTTATACAGTTAAGTATCTTGGCTAAAATCTTTATAGTAAAATTTTGCTGACATGAACATAACTGGTCTGGGAATTAAATATTCACTTAAGTACTATTTCATGCATGGTGCCAAAATTTCTGCCAGAAAGGTAAAAGATATATTGCGTTTTTTGTAGCTGGAATGTAGCTTGTAACCGAGTGGATTATAATAACTTTTAATATTTTGATGCAAGAAGTAGGAAAATATTAAAAATTGAAAGATGGTTTTAAGGAAATTGTAATGGTTCTGTTCAGAGTTTATGAGACAGCCTTATTCTGTGGATTTTTAAATTATGAACTTCCCTGCTATTTTTATGTAAATGGTGATGTCAGTTTCAGCCCTTCCTCCATTTGCCTTAAGCCAGAGAAAGAGAGAGGGAGAGAGAAATAAGAGAGAGACATACCTTGTTTGTGTTGGGGCCATCAAATGGTTTCTTTGATAGTCATCAGTGGTATTCATAAAATTCTGGTTTTCTCGCCTTCTGAGGTTGTAGTAACACTTGCACTTCCCCATCTTGTTGAAGTTAGGACTGACCATATAACTTGTCTAATGCAATGTGATATATATTCCTTATTGGCAGAAGAGACATCTGTCACTTCCAGGCAGAAGCTTTAGGGACTGGTGGCCTTCCAAATTGCAGAGTCTCCATTAGCCTGCAGCCTTCAGTAAGGAAGTGGAACCAAGTACCCACTCTCCTGAGATGGGCATACTGTGTGACCAAGAAATACACTTATGTTGTTTTGAGTCACTGAGATTATGGCAGTGTTTGTTACTGTTGTGTAAACCAGTCTAATCTGACATATGCAGTATGCTGTTTCTTTATGCCTGAGGATAAGGAAGAAGATAATAACGTTTCTCATCAACTAAAATCACCATTTATTTATTCAGTCATTTTTGTTAACATTTACTATGTGCCCACTGTTCTAGGTTCTAGGAAAACAGCAGGGAGCAAAACAAAGCAACCTCTTTTTCCCACTGTTTATTAATTCTTTAGGGAACCTCCTTTGCTGTGAAACCTCCTGCCCTCTGAGCTGCTGGTTGCTCCTTTCTCGTCTGTGTTCCTCCAGCACTTTGTAGATATCGTCATTGTGGCACTGGTGTTATCATGATCATTCTATTTCTGTCTTGATTTCTAGACTGTTTCTATAAACGTTTTAAATATAGTACATATATAATATTGAAAGTAATATAAAATGTATAGGCAAAACAAGTTACACATTATATAAAATGTATAACAAAAGAATATATATACGTACACATAGATGCTTTGCATTATCCCTTTATTCCGTTTATGTCATCCCCCACATATTTTTTGAATGAATAAATAAGGCTTCCCTGTGGGCCTTTTGCCTGAATGTGATTTGGGAACAAAATGTAAGCTTCTATATTTTGGACATGTTATTCCAATGCCTTTGCTCTGTGAATTCAAATTTAAGAGCATTACTAATGGATGAGAACAGGTTTGTACCAATTACCTGGGCAGAAATGTGAATGAACAGGGAGGGGGAAGCCTATTAACTTGTCATTGTGCTTATTCCCTTTACTTAGCTATATATATATATATTACTGTTAATAGCCTTTTACCAGTGTTTCTCAATCTTTTTTCTATTATCGTCCCCTACCCCCTAGTCTTTTTAGGCTGTTTCCCCCTAAATGCCCCCAATGAGATTTTACTGCCACAGAAATGCCGTATATTTGTTTATGTATTGAATGTATATCTGTGCTTTATAAAAAAAAAAATACAGTAAGTCTTTTTGCCCCCTAAGAACCAGTTTTCTTGGTTGATGCATGCCTTCAACTAATACTTGAAAAAGGTAATTTTTTTTCCTTTGTAGGAGGGTGTTTCCACTTCAATAAGCTAAGTTTAACTCAATATTGAGTCACAACTCTGTTAATTAATACACCTGTGCTTTTATAACAGCTTTATTTTAAGCTAATTATTATTTAAATGAGTATGCTAAAATCTTAGTTTATTGAGAACATTGGCAAATTAACTTTTATATATTTTATAGAAGTCAATTTTTCTAGATTAAAGGTCTCTAAACCTCACAGTCATTCTGTGCAAGCTGTATTTGCCTTTTATTCCTTCAGCACATACTTATTGTCTAGTGTGTGCAAGACTCTGCCAGAGCTGAGGACCCAGTGAATCATGGAGTTCAGTCTGCTTCCTTTAACTCCTTGCTAGCCAGGATGAGAATATAGGTCATGTATACTTGTCCAGTGCAGAGTCGTTTTGACTGTACTGATTTTTAAAACATCAATGACAAAATGTTGTGAGCTTTTAGTGAAAAAACCTGGGAGTTGAATAATCCCTCATCTATCATTCTGTATGCATAGCAAATGAAAAGGTTGAGGGCCAGGTCCCACAATATGCGAAGTCAGTATAGTTTGTATTTTCCTGTTCTGTCCTGCAAGTTGTGACCATTGTCTGGCTACACCATTGCACATTACTCTGTCTGCAGTGTGGGAATCTGCTTAAATTCTTGGGCCATTCTGTATGACCAGTGTAGTATATACATACATATATGGACAACAAAACAGGGAAACCTCAATATAAGATTCCTTAAAGAATAAGGTTTTGATTCTTACCACTATTTAATTGCCAAACAAAAAGGATGAAGTATATAGTTTCAAGCTAAATTTCAGATTGCATAGGAGGTATGGGGCAAATATGTTTCAGAAAGAATATGAGGCAGTACAAGTTATCTGGAGGCTTTGGTTTGAGTGCCCATCCAGAGATAGAACCATTCATTCATTTATTTTTTATTTTTTATTATACTTTAAGTTCTAGGGTCCATGTGCACAACGTGCAGGTTTGTTACATATGTATACATGTGCCATGTTGGTGTGCTGCACCCATTAACTCATCATTTACATTAGGTATATCTCCTAATGCTATCCCTCCCCTCTGCCCCCCACCACACGACAGGCCCCAATGTGTGATGTGAACACAGTGTCCAAGTGTTCTCATTGTTCAGTTCCCACCTATGAGTGAGAACATGCGGTGTTTGGTTTTCTGTCCTTGAGATAGTTTGCTGAGAATGATGGTTTCCAGCTTCATCCATGTCCCTACAAAGGACATGAACTCATCCTTTTTTATGGCTTTACAGTATTCCATGGTGTATATGGCCACATTTTCTTAATCCATTCTATCATTGATGGGCCTTTGGCTTGGCTCCAAGTCTTTGCTGTTGTGAATAGTGCCGCAATAAACATACGTGTGCATGTGTCTTTGTAGCAGCACGATTTATAATCCTTTGGGTATATACCCAGTAATGGGATGGCTGGGTCAAATGGTATTTCTAGTTCTAGATCCTTGAGGAATTGCCACACTCTTCCACAATGGTTGAACTAGTTTATAGTCCCACCAACAGTGTAAAAGTGTTCCTGTTTCTCCACATCCTCTCCAGCACCTGTTTTAATGATCGCCATTCTAACTGGTGTGAGATGGTATCTCACTGTGGTTTTGATTTGCATTTCTCTGATGGCCAGTGATGATGAGCCTTTTTTCATGTGTCCGTTGGCTGCATAAATGTCTTTTTTTGAGAAGTGTCTGTTCATATCCTTTGCCTACTTTTTGTTGGGGTTGTTTGATTTTTCTTGTAAATTTGATTAAGTTCTTTGTAGATTCTGGATATTACCCTTTGTCAGATGGGCAGAATGCAAAAATTTTCTCTCATTCTGTAGGTTGCCTGTTCACTCTTATGGTAGTTTCTTTTGATGTACAGAAGCTCTTTTGTTTAATTAGATCCCATTTGTCGATTTTGGCTATTGTTGCCATTGTGTTTGGTGTTTTAGACATGAAGTCGTTGCCCGTGCCTATGTCCTGAGTGGTATTGCCTAGGTTTTCTTCTAGGGTTTTTATGGTTTTAGATCTAATATTTAAGTCTTTAATCCATCTTGAATTCATTTTTGTATAAGATGTAAGGAAGGGATCCAGTTCCAGCTTTCTACATATATGGCTAGCCAGTTTTCCCAGCACCATTTATTAAATAGGGAATCCTTTCTCCATTTCTTGTTTTTGTCAGGTTTGTCAAATATCAGATGGTTGTAGATGTGTGGTATTATTTCTGAGGGCTCTGTTCTGTTCCATTGGTCTATATTTGTGTTTTGGTACCAGTACCATGCTGTTTTGGTTACTGTAGCCTTGTAGTATAGTTTGAAGTCAGGTAGCGTGATGCCTCCAGCTTTGTTCTTTTGACTTAGGATTGTCTTGGCAATGTGGGCTCTTTTTTGGTTCCATATGAACTTTAAAGCAGTTTTTTCCAATTCTGTGAAGAAACTCGTTGGTAGCTTGATGGGGATGGCATTGAATCTATAAATTACCTTGGGCAGTATGGCCATTTTCACGATATTGATTCTTCCTATCCATGAGCATGGTATGTTCTTCCATTTGTTTGTATCCTCTTTTATTTCACTGAGCAGTGGTTTGTAGTTCTCCTTGAAGAGGTACTTCACATCTCTTGTAAGTTGGATTCCTAGGTATTTTATTCTCTTTGAAGCAATTGTGAATGGGAGTTCGTTCATGATTTGGCTCTCTGTTTATTTGTTATTGGTGTATATGAATGCTTGTGATTTTTGCACATTGATTTTGTATCCTGAGACTTTGCTGAAGTTGCTTATCAGCTTAAGGAGATTTGGGACTGAGACGACAGGGTTTCCTAAATATCCAATCATGTATCTGCAAAGAGGGACAATTTGACTTCTTCTTTTCCTAATTGAATACCCTTTATTTCTTTCTCCTGCCCGATTGCCCTGGCCAGAACTTGCAATACTATATTGAATAGGAGTGGTGAGAGAGGGCATCCCTGTCTTGTGCCAGTTTTCAAAAGAAATGCTTCCAGTTTTTGCCCATTCAGTATGATATTGGCTGTGGGTTTGTCATAAATAGCTCTTATTATTTTGAGATATGTCCCATCAATACCGAATTTATTGAGAGTTTTTAGCATGTAGGGCTGTTGAATTTTGTTGAAGGCCTTTTCTGAATGTATTGAGATAATCATGTGGTTTTTGTCTTTGGTTCTGTTATATATATGGATTACATTTATTGATTTGTGTATATTGATCAATATATACAGCCTTGCATCCCAGGGATGAAGCCAACTTGATCATGGTGGATAAAATTTTGATATGCTGCTGGATTCGGTTTGCCAGTATTTTATTGAGGATTTTTGCATCAATGTTCATCAGGGATATTGGTCTAAAATTCTCTTTTTTTGTTGTGTCTCTGCCAGGCTTTGGTATCAGGATGATGCTGGCTTCATAAAATGAGGATTCCCTCTTTTTCTATTGATTGAAATAGTTTCAGAAGGAATGGTACCAGCTCCTCTACCTCTGGTAGAATTCGGCTGTGAATTCGTCTGGTCCTGGACTTTTTTTGGTTGGTAGGCTATTAATTATTGCCTCAATTTCAGAGCCTGTTACTGGTCTATTCAGGGATTCAACTTCTTCCTGGTTTAGTCATGGGAGGGTGTATGAGTCCAGGAATTTATTCATTTCTTCCAGATTTTCTAGTTTCTTTGCGTAGAGGTGTTTATAATATTCTCTGATGATAGTTTGTATTTCTGTGGGATCAGTGGTGATAACCCCTTTATCATTTTTTATTGCATCTGTTTGCTTCTTCTCTCTTTTCTTCTGTATTAGTCTTGCTAGCGGTCTATCAATTTTGTTGATCTTTTCAAAAAACCAGCTCCTGGATTCATTGATTTTTTTTTGAAGGGTTTTTTGTGTCTCTGTCTCCTTCAGTTCTTCTCTGATCTTAGTTATTTCTTGCCTTCTGCTAGCTTTTGAATGTGTTTCCTCTTGCTTCTCTAGTTCTTTTAATTGTGATGTTAGGGTATTAAGTTTAGATCTTACCTGCTTTCGCTTGTGGGCATTTAGTGCTATCAGTTTCCCTCTACACACTGCTTTAAATGTGTCCCAGAGATTCTGGCATGTTGTGTCTCTGTTCTCATTGGTTTCTAAGAACATCTTTATTTCTGCCTTCATTTCGTTATGTACCCAGTAGTCATTCAGGAGCAGGTTGTTCAGTTCCCATGTAGTTGAGTGCTTTTGAGTGAGTTTCTTGATCCTGAGTTCTAGTTTGATTGAACTGTGGTCTGAGAGACAGTTTGTTATAATTTCCGTTCTTTTACATTTGCTCAGGAGTGATTTACTTCCAACTATGCGGTCGATTTTGGAGTAAGTGTGATGTGGTGCTGACAACAATGTATATTCTATTAATTTGGGATGGAGAGTTCTGTAGATGTCTATTAGGTCCAGTTGGTGCAGAGCTGAGTTCAATTCTTGGACATCCTTGTTAACTTTCTGTCTGGTTGATATGTCTAATATTGACAGTGGGGTGTTGAAGTCTCCCATTATTGTAGGCCTCTAAGGACTTGCTTTATGAATCTGGGTGCTCCTGTATTGGGTGCATATATATTTAGGATAGTTAGCTCTTCTTGTGGAATTGATCCCTTTACCATTATGTAATGGTCTTCTTTGTCTCTTTTGATCTTTGTTGGTTTAAAGTCTCTTTTATCAGAGACTAGGATTGCAACCCCTGCTTTTTTGTTTTGTTTTGTTTTGTTTTCCATTTGCTTGGTAGATCTTCCTCCATCCCTTTATTTTGAGCCTATGTGTGTCTCTGCACGTGAGATGGATCTATTGAATACAGCACACTGATGGGTCTTGACTCTTTATCCAGTTTGCCTGTCTGTGTCTTTTAATTGGGGCATTTAGCCCATTTACATTTAAGGTTAATATTGTTATGTGTGAATTTGATCCTGTCATTGTGATGTAACTTGTTATTTTGCCCGTTAATTAATTCAGTTTCTTCATAGTGTCGATGGTCTTTACCATTTGGCATGTTTTTGCAGTGGCTGGTACTGGTTTTTCCTTTCCATGTTTACTGCTTCCTTCAAGAGCTCTTCTTGTAAGGGAGGTCTGGTGGTGACAGAATCCCTCAGTATTTGCTTGTCTGTAAAGGATTTTATTTCCCCTTCACTAATGAAGCTTAGTTTGGCTGGATATGAAATTCTGGGTTGAAAATTCTTTTCTTTAAGAATGTTGAATATTGGCCCCCACTCTCTTCTGGCTTGTAGAGTTTTTGCTGAGAGATCTGCTGTTAGTCTGATGGGGTTCCCTTTGTGGGTAACCCAACCTTTGTCTCTGGCTGCCCTTAACATTTTTTCCTTGCTTTCAACTTTGGTGAATCTGACAATTAGGTGTCTTGGAGTTGCTCTTCTCGAGGAGTATCTTTGTGGCGTTCTCTGTATTTCCTGAATTTGAATGCTGACCTGCCTTGCTAGGTTGGGGAAGTTCTCCTGGATAATATCCTGAAGAGTGTTTTCCAACTTGGTTCCATTCTCCCCGTCACTTTCAGGTACACCAGTCAGATGTAGATTTGGTCTTTTCACGTAATCCCATATTTCTTGGAGGCTTTGTTCATTTCTTTTTACTCTTTTTTTCTCTAAACTTCTCACTTCGTTTAATTCATTTGATCTTCAATCACTGATACCCTTTCCTTCAGTTGATCGAATTGGCTACTGAAGCTTGTACATGTGTCACGTAGTTCTTGTGCCATGGTTTTCAGCTCTATCAGGTCATTTAAGGACTTTTCTGCATTGGTTATTCTAGTTAGCCATTCGTCTAATCTTTTTTCAAGGTTTTTAGCTTCTTTGCGATGGGTTCGAATATCCTCCTTTATTTAGCTCGGAGAAGTTTGAGTATCTGAAGCCTTCTTCTCTCAACTCGTCAAAGTCATCCTCTGTCCAGCTTTGTTCCATTGCTGGTGAGGAGCTGCGTTCCTTTGGACGAGACGAGGTGCTCTGATTTTTAGGAGTTTCAGCTTTTCTGCTCTGGTTTTTCTCCATCCTTGTGGTTTTGTCTTCCTTTGGTCTTTGATGATGGTGACGTACAGATGGGGTTTTGGTGTAGATGTCCTTTCTGTTTGTTAGTTTACCTTCTAACAGTCAGGACCCTCAGCTGCAGGTCTGTTGGAGTTTGCTGGAGGTCCACTCCAGACCCTGTTTGCCTGGGTATCACCAGCGGAGGCTGCAGAACAGTGAATATTGCAGAACAGCAAATGTTGTTGCCTGATTGTTCCTCTGGAAGCTTTGTCTCAGAGGGGCACCTGGCCATATGAGGTGTAATTTGGCCCCTACCGGGAGGTACCTCCCAGTTATGCTACTTGGGTGTCAGGGACCCACTTGAGGAGGCATCTGTCTGTTCTCAGATCTCAAACTCCGTGCTGGGAGAGCTACTACTCTTTTCAAAGCTCAGTTGGAAATGCAGAAATCACCTGTCTTCTGCATTGCTCATGCTGGGAGCTGTAGACTGGAGCTGTTCCTATTTGGCCATCTTGGAACCTCCCTCTTCATTTATTTGTTACAGAAATATTTACTGACCTCCTAATCTTCGTGCCAGGACTTTTGGTGAGTAAGACAAAAGGCTCTCATTTTCACTCAACCTCTCTGTCCCCATTTCTTGGACAAATTGTGTAGGACATTTTAACATTGAGCAAGTATTCATTCATTCATTCATTCATTCATCCATTCAATATGTGTTTGAGTGTGTATAATACAAATACATTATTGTGAGATACTTAAAAAAGGACATCTCTGCTCTCAAGGACCTTGCAAGCTTGTTTGTTCACCAACCAGTCATTTATTTAAAAAAAAAAAAAAAAAGGGGGGGGCGGAGCAAGATGGCCGAATAGGAGCAGCTCCAGTCTCCAACTCCCAGCGCGAGCGACACAGAAGACCAGTGATTTCTGCATTTTCAACTGAGGTACTGGGTTCATCTCACTGGGGAGTGCCGGACGATCGGAGCTGGTCAGCTGCTGCAGCCCGACCAGCGAGAGCTGAAGCAGGGCAAGGCATTGCCTCACCTGGGAAGCGCAAGGGGGAAGGGAGTCCCTTTTCCTAGCCAGGGGAACTGAGACACACAACACCTGGAAAATCGGGTAACTCCCACCCCAATACTGCGCTTTAGGAAACAGGCACACCAGGAGATCGTATCCCACACCTGGCCGGGAGGGTCCCACACCCACGGAGCCTCCCTCGTTGCTAGCGCAGCAGTCTGTGATCTACCGGCAAGGCAGCAGCGAGGCTGGGGGAGGGGCGCCCGCCATTGCTGAGGCTTAAGTAGGTAAACAAAGCTGCTGGGAAGCTCGAACTGGGTGGAGCTCACAGCAGCTCAAGGAAACCTGCCTGTCTCTGTAGACTCCACCTCTGGGGACAGGGCACAGTAAACTAAGACACACAGACACCTCTGCACAGACGCAAACGACTCTGTCTGACAGCTTTGAAGAGAGCAGTGGATCTCCCAACACGGAGGTTGAGATCTGAGAAGGGACAGACTCCCTGCTCAAGCAGGTCCCTGACCCCTGAGTAGCCTAACTGGGAGACATCCCCCACTAGGGGCAGTCTGACACCCCATACCTCACAGGGAGGAGTACACCCCTGAGAGGAAGCTTCCAAAGCAAGAATCAGACAGGTACACTCGCTGTTCAGAAATATTCTATCTTCTGTAGCCTCTGCTGCTGATACCCAGGCAAACAGGGTCCGGAGTGGACCTCAAGCAATCTCCAACAGACCTACAGCTGAGGGTCCTGACTGTTAGAAGGAAAACTATCAAACAGGAAGGACACCTACACCAAAACCCCATCAGTACATCACCATCATCAAAGACACCTACACCAAAACCCCATCAGTACATCACCATCATCAAAGAGGCAGATAAAATCACAAAGATGGGGAAAAAGCAGGGCAGAAAAGCTGGAAATTCAAAAAATAAGAGCGCATCTCCCCCGGCAAAGGAGCGCAGCTCATCGCCAGCAACGGATCAAAGCTGGACGGAGAATGACTTTGACGAGATGAGAGAAGAAGGCTTCAGTCCATCAAATTTCTCAGAGCTAAAGGAGGAATTACGTACCCAGCGCAAAGAAACTAAAAATCTTGAAAAAAAAGTGGAAGAATTGATGGCTAGAGTAATTAATGCAGAGAAGGTCCTAAACGAAATGAAAGAGATGAAAACCATGACACGAGAAATACGTGACAAATGCACAAGCTTCAGTAACCGACTCGATCAACTGGAAGAAAGAGTATCAGCGATTGAGGATCAAATGAATGAAATGAAGCGAGAAGAGAAACCAAAAGAAAAAAGAAGAAAAAGAAACGAACAAAGCCTGCAAGAAGTATGGGATTATGTAAAAAGACCAAATCTACGTCTCATTGGGGTGCCTGAAAGTGAGGGGGAAAATGGAACCAAGTTGGAAAACACTCTTCAGGATATCATCCAGGAGAACTTCCCCAACCTAGTAGGGCAGGCCAACATTCAAATCCAGGAAATACAGAGAACGCCACAAAGATACTCCTCGAGAAGAGCAACTCCAAGACACATAATTGCCAGATTCACCAAAGTTGAAATGAAGGAAAAAATCTTAAGGGCAGCCAGAGAGAAAGGTCGGGTTACCCACAAAGGGAAGCCCATCAGACTAACAGCAGATCTTTCAGCAGAAACTCTACAAGCCAGAAGAGAGTGGGGGCCAATATTCAACATTCTTAAAGAAAAAAATTTTAAACCCAGAATTTCATATCCAGCCAAACTAAGTTTCATAAGTGAAGGAGAAATAAAATCCTTTACAGATAAGCAAATGCTTAGAGATTTTGTCACCACTAGGCCTGCCTTACAAGAGATCCTGAAGGAAGCACTAAACATGGAAAGAAACAACCGGTACCAGCCATTGCAAAAACATGCCAAAATGTAAAGACCATTGAGGCTAGGAAGAAACTGCATCAACTAATGAGCAAAATAACCAGTTAATATCATAATGGCAGGATCAAGTTCACACATAACAATCTTAACCTTAAATGTAAATGGACTAAATGCTCCAATTAAAAGACACAGACTGGCAAACTGGATAAAGAGTCAAGACCCATCAGTCTGCTGTATTCAGGAGACCCATCTCACACGCAGAGACATACATAGGCTCAAAATAAAGGGATGGAGGAAGATTTACCAAGCAAATGGAGAACAAAAAAAAAGCAGGGGTTGCAATACTAGTCTCTGATAAAACAGACTTTAAACCATCAAAGATCAAAAGAGACAAAGAAGGCCATTACATAATGGTAAAGGGATCAATTCAACAGGAAGAGCTAACTATCCTAAATATATATGCACCCAATACAGGAGCACCCAGATTCATCAAGCAAGTCCTTAGAGACTTACAAAGAGACTTAGACTCCCATACAATAATAATGGGAGACTTCAACACTCCACTGTCAACATTAGACAGATCAACGAGACAGAAAGTTAACAAGGATATCCAGGAATTGAACTCATCTCTGCAGCAAGCAGACCTAATAGACATCTATAGAACTCTCCACCCCAAATCAACAGAATATACATTCTTCTCAGCACCACATCATACTTACTCCAAAATTGACCACGTAATTGGAAGTAAAGCACTCCTCAGCAAATGTACAAGAACAGAAATTATAACAAACTGTCTCTCAGACCACAGTGCAATCAAACTAGAACTCAGGACTAAGAAACTCACTCAAAACCGCTCAACTACATGGAAACTGAACAACCTGCTCCTGAATGACTACTGGGTACATAACGAAATGAAGGCAGAAATAAAGATGTTCTTTGAAACCAATGAGAACAAAGATACAACATACCAGAATCTCTGGGACACATTTAAAGCAGTGTGTAGAGGGAAATTTATAGCACTAAATGCCCACAAGAGAAAGCAGGAAAGATGTAAAATTGACACTCTAACATCGCAATTAAAAGAACTAGAGAAGCAAGAGCAAACACATTCGAAAGCTAGCAGAAGGCAAGAAATAACTAAGATCAGAGCAGAACTGAAGGAGATAGAGACACAAAAAACCCTCCAAAAAATCAATGAATCCAGGAGTTGGTTTTTTGAAAAGATCAACAAAATTGACAGACCACTAGCCAGACTAATAAAGAAGAAAAGAGAGAAGAATCAAATTGACGCAATTAAAAATGATCAAGGGGATATCACCACCGACCCCAGAGAAATACAAACTACCATCAGAGAATACTATAAACACCTCTACGCAAATAAACTGGAAAATCTAGAAGAAATGGATAATTTCCTGGACACTTACACTCTTCCAAGACTAAACCAGGAAGAAGTTGAATCCCTGAATAGACCAATAGCAGGCTCTGAAATTGAGGCAACAATTAATAGCCTACCAACCAAAAAAAGTCCAGGACCAGATGGATTCACAGCTGAATTCTACCAGAGGTACAAAGAGGAGTTGGTACCATTCCTTCTGAAACTATTCCAATCAATAGAAAAAGAGGGAATCCTCCCTAACTCATTTTATGAGGCCAACATCATCCTGATACCAAAGCCTGGCAGAGACACAACAAAAAAAGAGAATTTTAGACCAATATCCCTGATGAACATCGATGCAAAAATCCTCAATAAAATACTGGCAAACCGGATTCAGCAACACATCAAAAAGCTTATCCACCATGATCAAGTGGGCTTCATCCCTGGGATGCAAGGCTGGTTCAACATTCGCAAATCAATAAACATAATCCAGCATATAAACAGAACCAAAGACAAGAACCACATGATTATCTCAATTGATGCAGAAAAGGCTTTTGACAAAATTCAACAGCCCTTCATGCTAAAAACGCTCAATAAATTCGGTATTGATGGAACGTACCTCAAAATAATAAGAGGTATTTATGACAGACCCACAGCCAATATCATACTGAATGGGCAAAAACTGGAAAAATTCCCTTTGAAAACTGGCACAAGACAGGGATGCCCTCTCTCACCACTCCTATTCAACATAGTGTTGGAAGTTCTGGCTAGGGCAATCAGGCAAGAGAAAGAAATCAAGGGTATTCAGTTAGGAAAAGAAGAAGTCAAATTGTCCCTGTTTGCAGATGACATGATTGTATATTTAGAAAACCCCATTGTCTCAGCCCAAAATCTCCTTAAGCTGATAAGCAACTTCAGCAAAGTCTCAGGATACAAAATTAATGTGCAAAAATCACAAGCATTCTTATACACCAGTAACAGACAAACAGAGAGCCAAATCAGGAATGAACTTCCATTCACAATTGCTTCAAAGAGAATAAAATACCTAGGAATCCAACTTACAAGGGATGTAAAGGACCTCTTCAAGGAGAACTACAAACCACTGCTCAGTGAAATCAAAGAGGACACAAACAAATGGAAGAACATACCATGCTCATGGATAGGAAGAATCAATATTGTGAAAATGGCCATACTGCCCAAGGTAATTTATAGATTCAATGCCATCCCCATCAAGCTACCAATGAGTTTCTTCACAGAATTGGAAAAAACTGCTTTAAAGTTCATATGGAACCAAAAAAGAGCCCGCATCTCCAAGACAATCCTAAGTCAAAAGAACAAAGCTGGAGGCATCACGCTACCTGACTTCAAACTATACTACAAGGCTACAGTAACCAAAACAGCATGGTACTGGTACCAAAACAGAGATATAGACCAATGGAACAGAACAGAGTCCTCAGAAATAATACCACACATCTACAGCCATTTGATCTTTGACAAACCTGAGAGAAACAAGAAATGGGGAAAGGATTCCCTATTTAATAAATGGTGCTGGGAAAATTGGCTAGCCATAAGTAGAAAGCTGAAACTGGATCCTTTCCTTACTCCTTATACGAAAATTAATTCAAGATGGATTAGAGACTTAAATGTTAGACCTAATACCATAAAAATCCTAGAGGAAAACCTAGGTAGTACCATTCAGGACTTAGGCATGGGCAAAGATTTCATGTCTAAAACACCAAAAGCAACGGCAACAAAAGCCAAAATTGACAAATGGGATCTCATTAAACTAAAGAGCTTCTGCACAGCAAAAGAAACTACCATCAGAGTGAACAGGCAACCTACAGAATGGGAGAAAATTTTTGCAATCTACTCATCTGACAAAGGGCTAATATCCAGAACCTACAAAGAACTCAAACAAATTTACAAGAAAAAAACAAACAACCCCATCAAAAAGTGGGCAAAGGACATGAACAGACATTTCTCAAAAGAAGACATTCATACAGTCAACAGACACATGAAAAAATGCTCATCATCACTGGCCATCAGAGAAATGCAAATCAAAACCACAATGAGATACCATCTCACACCAGTTAGAATGGCAATCATTAAAAAGTCAGGAAACAACAGGTGCTGGAGAGGATGTGGAGAAATAGGAACACTTTTACACTGTTGGTGGGATTGTAAACTAGTTCAACCATTATGGAAAACAGTATGGCGATTCCTCAAGGATCTAGAACTAGATGTACCATATGACCCAGCCATCCCATTACTGGGGTATATACCCAAAGGATTATAAATTATGCTGCTATAAAGACACATGCACACGTATGTTTATTGCAGCACTATTCACAATAGCAAAGACTTGGAATCAACCCAAATGTCCATCAGTGACAGATTGGATTAAGAAAATGTGGCACATATACACCATGGAATACTATGCAGCCATAAAAAAGGATGAGTTTGAGTCCTTTGTAGGGACTTGGGTGCAGCTGGAATCCATCATTCTTAGCAAACTATCACAAGAACAGAAAACCAAACACCGCATGTTCTCACTCATAGGTGGGAACTGAACAATGAGATCACTCGGACTCAGGAAGGGGAACATCACACACCGGGGCCTATCATGGGGAGGGGGGAGGGGGGAGGGATTGCATTGGGAGTTATACCTGATGTAAATGACGAGTTGATGGGTGCAGCACAGCAACATGGCACAAGTATACATATGTAACAAACCTGCACGTTATGCACATGTACCCTACAACTTAAAGTATAATAATAATAAATAAATTAAAAAAAAAAAAAAAAAAAAAAAAAAAAAGTACCTTGAGCTAGTAGGCAATGTGCCAGGTCAGTGCTAGGGAAATACAGAGATGAACAAGAGCATACAGTCGGTCCCTGGAGGGCTACGCCTCAGCCTGGAGAGGCAAGCAGCTTGTAACATCTTTGGAAGCATGCAGTGTGGTAAATGACAATAATGAGCTCTTCCCACTGTATTGCGAGAGTGCAAAGGATGAGCACAGAAGTGGAGTTTCCAGAATTAGTTCTGTGTGGGTGAAAGGTCAAGATGTGACTCTCCATTTGACCTTTTAGTTGAGTCTGGAGAGAAGGGTTGGCTTGGAAAGGAGATTGGAGGGAGTTCCAATCAGAAGAAACAGTTTAAGTGATGATAAAGAGCTATAAGGCACGATGACAGCTTTACAAAACTGCAGATACTTTATTTTGATTTGGCCATGGAAGGTGGGGGTAGATGAATTCTAATGTAGTGAAACAATTGCAACAGGAATGTCAGTAACTAAGTCCTTGTAGTATTGGCACAATATGTAGTTCAATGAAACAGATAGCCCAGATATGGACAAACATACTATGTGATAAAGTGGATATCACAAATCAACAGGGTGTTAAGTAATAATATTGAGACGATTGATAAAGTATTTGGAAAAAAAATAGATTCTTACTCCAGATGATTTTTAGTTAGGGCTTAGGGGCTAGGCATTTAGAAATTTGAGAATTAGGATTGCTTTCTGTGAATTAAAATTTAAGATCAACAATTTAAGATCAACAGTAATTAAAAAATAAGATCAACAGAGGGTGGGTGGGTGTGTATATGTAAAACAAGTTATCTTAACCAAATATCTTGCCTACTGCCTACTGCCACCTCGTTGAATGTGTCAATCCTATGAACACGGCCAGCTTCATGGGCCCTGCACTCACGAGGGCCGTGCATTTGGTTTAATGCTCTGCTCCTCTGCTCTTGTTGTCCTTTGGAAAGTCTTAATTCCATATATGATTTTTTTTGTTTGTTTGTTTTGTTTTGTTTTGCACTAGGCCATACAAATTATGTAGCAGTCCTGCCTGTGAAGTTGGCCATCTCTGGGGACAGAAAGTTAGAGAGCTAAGCTTTAGAAGTAGATGTCCTTGTGCTCTCTAGAGAGTTGCAGCCAACCCAGTTAAAGTATCCTGGACACATTGGCACGGCCATCCCTATAGAGTGCCTCAGGCTGTCCAGCTTGATGCCATGAAACATTCAATTTATTTAACAAAGTTTCCTGTTTCCCATTTCCTGCTCACCAAGCAATCTTTCAGTAGTGACTTGGCTGCTGCTTTGGTTTTCCAGCAGGGAGAGATCTAGCTAGTTGTGCTGGTCTGATCCTTCATTCAGGAAGGTAGTTAGTAAATTGGCATTCTGATTTCATATGTCAGTGAGATTCTTTAATGTGAGCCTGCTTCTGCATGACTGGTCCATTTCTGTTACATTTCTGAGACTAAAGGCTGATGTCCAGGAATTATGCTGGTAAATTCACCAAAGCAGTCATGTGTAGAATAGTGGTTAAGAGCAAGAGCTTTGGAGTCAAGACAGACAATCCTGGATAAAATGTGGGTCCTGTCACTTACTAGGATGTATGATCTTGGCTTTCCTGTGCCCTACTCTTTCATCTGTCAAGTGATGACATTAACATCTACCTTAAGGTTGTTGTGAGGTTGAATGAGATGATGTACTTTCGATCAGGGTTTCTCAGCCTCGGTACTGTTGACATTTTGGGCCAGGTAATTCTTTCTGTTCAGGGCGGAGCGTTTGGTGTATCGTAGGATGTTTCCAGCATCCTTAGCCTGTACCCAGTAGATGCTAGTGGCATCCCTCTAACCCCCTATAGTTATGACAATTAAAATGTCACAGAGGCGGAATCCCACCTGTGGAGGGCACAATAGGACTTGGTTAAGAGTCACTGGTCCAGGTGTATAGAGTGGTGCCTGGGGGAAAGAAAGTGTTTTATGGTATAATAATGGGAATAGTGGTACCAAAGATGATACTACTTTCGATGCCACCCTGAGGGCCCTAGGAAGACATTTGTCAGCCTTTCATTTATTCTTTGTACTTTAATTTTTTATCTATGCCAGAATAAACTCCATGTAGATTAAATAGTACATGTAAAAAGCTCTACCTTTAAACAACTGAATGAAAAAAGAAGTAAATCTTTAGATTTGCAAATAAGGAAAGGGTTTTCGAGGTCAAAAGAAATGATACTTCTGTGATGTTTAATGTTGGGTTTAAAGCACATTGGGAAATTTTCTTTCCTCATAGATGTCATGACATTAAAAATAAACATGCATAATCTATAAAAACCTTGTAGTTATAATTGAAAAGCAAATTGGATAAAATGATGGAGTAATATGACAGATAAAGTGGTATGAAAATACTAATTTAAGTCAAAAAGAAAACCAGATATTTCCTATAGATAAGGACAAAGGAGGAAATACAGTCGTCCTATAAACATTTGAAAATAGTTCAAATTTAGTAATTTAAAAAAATTTTTGAATTATTTAAATTGGCAAAGATTTTAAACAATAGCATCCAATTCTGTTGTACAGTTAGGGAAGTGTTATTACATATTTTTTATAGGACAATGGATAGGTACAGCCCTTCTAGAAAGAAACATGGTGATAAATGTGCCCTAAAAATTCTCATACCATTTAGCCCCCCAAAATAAGTTTGGGAATAATGCCTACAGCATAATCTGAAATGTAGACAAATATCGATGCATGAAAGTGTTTATTTCAAAGTTGTTTTAATATAAGCCAGCTAAATGTTCAGTATTGGAGAAGTAGTTATTTACAGCATATGGTAATCTGCAATCCTTAAATGCAGTATTTACACAGTGTTTCTAACGACATGCAAAATTCTTATAATGTTAAATGAAAAAAGCAGGTTTTTAAGTTGCATATGCAATATAAACTCAACCCAGAAAAAGACTGGAAGGAAATATCCAAAATGTTAATATTTGTCCCTGAAATACACAAAACGTTAATATTTGTTCTGTAATATTTAGATTATGGATAATTTGTGAAAGTTAGTCACAACTATATGATTAAATTGATCATTTCATGGCAGACAGCCTTTTCTTTTGTTTCTGTTCTTTTAGGTAATGTTTAGATACTATGCCTTGGAAATGAAAATGAAAGGGTTTAGGCTATGTTTCTCTAAATGGGAAAAATCAGAAAGTGTCAATGCCCAAAAATACAGCTTCATTTTTAAGTAAATTATAAATTGCAATATGAAACCAGTTTTGGAGGGTAGACTGCTTCCCCTGGTTGAGGTGAATTAATGGTTATTTATACCGTGGTACTCTTTTTGTTCATTAGGTGTTAACGATGTACTCATTGCAGTATGGTTTTTGATGAAACAATCTAAGATGTTCATTTCTGTTTTTATAGTATGTGCAGAAGCTTATAATCCTGATGAAGAAGAAGATGATGCAGAGTCCAGGGTATGTAATTTACTGAATGAATGAATTTTAAATTGATGCCCTTGTCATAGCTAAGGAAAATGATCATAGAAAAGATGTTAACAGGCATTCAGGTTAACAGGAGACATAATGGAATTATTTTGACTATTTCTTTTCCTAGTCTCATCTCCAATAGCCTACTCCTGCTGAGTCTTGCAGAATTATTTTTATCCGAAGAGTATAAAGAGATATATTTTATCTCTTTACAAAATATATCCTGGTGAGGAAAAATGTTTTCAGCTGTCTTTCTCATAGTGATAATATTATTTTTCTTAGACAGTGTTTCTAGTAAACAAAAATACTGGGAAAGACCTTCTACTCCTCTTAATTTATAACAACAGAAAGTTACTCTGAAACAAACAAATCACAGTAAAATCACATCCAGTGTGTCAGTACAGCAGTTAGGATTATTTTTTAAATCTGTGAGTCTTCATCGTTTGCTCAGCAGCTGACTTCTTGCAGGCCCTAATGTTTTTGTAAGAATTTGTCCCCTGTGATTTCAGCAGTTTTTAAGCTATGTCTTTCAGCTCAGTTCTATTGTTTATTTAGTAAAAAGTAAACTAAGAGATAACTATGCCTGGAAATGGAAAGTAATTAAATTTCTGCACCACCCTCCTCCCCTTTTTTTGAGTACGTATGTTGCAAAAGTGCCTCTTGTTTCTTTGGCCTTAAACAGTATAAACAAAAACTTATTTTTGTAGCTCTGAATAGTACTTAAGTAAGATTGTGGTTTCTTGTGGAGAAGCAGATACTACGTCCCTAAGTCATTACATCATTAAGCTCCTTGAAACATATGTAAAATCCAGTGGTATCAGGAGGCTTACAACATGGAAGATCTTGAAATCCCATTTTATTCCTGGACCCATGGGGATTCCCACTACCAGGGTTGTGGAAGCTCATTTCTCACTATTAGAACTTCAGTTATTTTCATGAAGTTTATAAATCCTAGCCTGGAAATGATGTTTAGGATTAAGGTATTTTTACTAATCTGTGATGTACTGTTACCCCTCTGTATAGTCTGAAAAACTAGACCTTGCCTACCATATACTTTACTATACCCGTATACTGTGTCTAGCAGAAACAGTACTGGGTGGCATTGAAGATAACATGCATTCTTTATATGTGTGTATAAATGGATATGATAAAATTTAGTAATTGGGATAAGAGCAATCGAGATGAGCTGGTTTAAATTAATAAAAATCTAAATTAATGAACATTTGCAATACAGTTTAAAAACAATATGCAGTATCTCATTGATTCAAAAGCTGTTAGGCCTTGAATTTTAGCTGCCATTTAATTCATGAGGTAAATAAAGTGTTTTGGCAGGTTCACTCCAGCTAATTTCTAACAGTTTTGTTGGGGAGGCTATACCAGTTAAGATTCATTTGGCTGTGTAAAACCTAACCCTATCAAGACAAATGTGAAAAAGAAAACACTGGGGAGAGATTATCAGACAAATGCTTGGAGATCATATTGAACTGCAGAAAGCATTCAAAGGCCAAGCTGTAGGCCTGGCAGGCAGGAGCCAGCTCGCCTCTGGGGTCCATCAAGAGCCAGAGTGTAAGACTTAGCATAGCATCTTTGAAAGGGGCTCAGCTACTCATCTCTGTTACTGTGTCTTTCAGTTCAAAATTCCAACTTCCCAAGAGTTTCTGATGCACCCAGCTTTGGCCCAGGGTAGGGCCAGGGTCAAAAAGTCCAACCTACTTGGGAACCACTTCTATAAATAAGGACAGTTACTAGAGGAGGAGGAATCTTTGTGGTTGGGCCTTTACCGTAAGAGCTGTCCCCTGTAACACTTTTTAAAGTTATTTTTGATAGTTTTTTTTGGTATTTAATGTATTAATTATATGTTTGATTATAGCAAAGTACCTTAGGTTATCAATTAGGTTGAATATTCTCTCCTCTAAATGTGTTACTAAAAATTGTACTTATTTTGGTCTCAAAAACTATGAGGCATACCACACCACATGCTTGGGAATGATTATTACAGATTTCAAAATTATTTAGATCCAGAAGCATATTGGGAAATATCTATAAGGAAAATGTATACTGTGTTGTGATAAAATTACATTTCATTTGGACATTTTATATTACTTCTGAGACTCACCAAATCCTTAAGTCTGTAGTATAAACAGAAATTTATCCTCTGATACGAATTCAAAGAAAATGTAAATACTTAAGACTCATTTTGGAAAATAACAGATTTTAGTTGGAATGCCTTTAATAAATGAAAATTTAAGGGTTGTCTAAATCTAGCATGTAGAAACTGGTAGAGAACAATTGATAAACTTAAGGGTAGAGTATTTCTATGTTTCTCCATAAAAATTTTTTGGAGTTCCATCTGCATATCTGGTCTGGTGCTAGATGTAAAGTGGTGAGCAAATGGACAAATCTCTGCCCTCTTGGAGCTTACAGTCTAGAGAGAGAAGCAGACAAGTGAATACATTAATGAAAAGTTAAAAAACATGAAGTGCTAAGGAAACAGCGAAACACTGTACGGATCCAAACACAAGCCCCAAGCCAGCAGGGGCTCTGATACTCTGGAATGGTTGAAACAAGCATCCTTGAGGTGAGGCTGGAAGGATGGGCAGGCAGAGAGTCTTGCCAGAAGCCCCTTAGGGCATTTTAGATGGAGCTGAGCCTGGCATCGGGGAAGGCAGGTGGAGCTGGGCCAGATGGCTGCAGTGAGGGTAGAGAAGGAAGGAATGGGGATTTAATTCTCACCAAACATGATGGAGTCCATTGAGGTTTTAAGCTGGAGAAGGGAGTATCCTGATTTAAATTTTTGAAAGATTATTTTCAGCTCCGTGTGGAGAATGGATGGGACAAATATGAAAATATCTTGTATAGATTTCTCTTGCCTAACAACATAGATACAGTGTTTTTTTTTTGTTTGTTTGTTTTGTTTTTGTTTTCTGTTTTTTGATTTTTTTTTTTTTTGGTTTTGGAGACAGTCTTGCTCTGTCACTCAGGCTGGAGTGCAGTGGTACAATCTCAGCTCCCTGCAGCCTCTGCCTCCTGGGTTCAAGCGATTCTCATGCCTCAGCCTCCTGAGTAGCTGGGACTGCAGGCGTACACCACCACATATCTGTCTAATTTTTGTATTTTTAGTAGAGATGGTGTTTCGCCCTGTTGGCCAGGCTGGTCTTGAACTCCTGGCCTCAGGTGATCCACCCACCTTTGCCTCCCAAAGTTAGGATTACTGGCGTAAGCCACTGTACCCAGTCGATATACAGTGTTCTTTAAAGAAAATGTCTAAGTTTAAACCTTACTTATTAACTGGTTTTCTTTTCTTTTTTTTTTTAATGGAAAGGCAGCAAAAATTTAGAGCAGAAGTTGGCAAACTTTTTTTGGTAAAGTTTTTTTTTTTTTTTTTAACTGAAAAATGCACTGTTTTCCGAGAGTAAATATTTTAGGTTTTGAGGAGTCAACTACTTTGCAACTACTCCGTTCTGCTGTAGTAGCTTGAAAGCAGCTGTAGGTAATACATCAATGAAAGGCACGTCTGTTGTGTTATATTAAAACTATGACATTTGAATTTGAATTTAATATAGATTTTATATGTCAGGAAATATTATCATTTGTTTGATTTTTTTTTTTTCCCCCAGTCATTAAAAAAATGTAAAATTATTCTTAGCCTAGAAGCCATACATACAAAAACAGCTTTGCTTGCAGGTGTAGTTTGCTGGTCCCTGGTTTAGAGTATAGACTCTGTAGCTGGCCTGGCTGGCATGAATCCTGCTCTGTACCTTATGGACTGGATGACACTGGACAAGTGATTTAGGCAAGTTGATTTCCTTAACTCTAAATTTCTTAACTTGCTTCATGGGATCTATCACTAGGATAAAATGAGTTAATATTAGTAAAGCCTTAAAATAGTACCTGGCATGTATTTATGCTACGTTTGTTTAACAAATAACATTTTTATCTGAAGTCAGGAATGAATTTTAATGAAAACCAAAGTGGCCTCTGGTACACTAAAATCACAGTTTGGGTATATTGCTGAGGCCTCAGTGACCCAGAGACAGATCCCTGAGGTGGGATCACGCCAAGCCCCAGAGGAAAAATGGGGGAGAGCATCTTCAGAGCACGTGGCTACAGTGCAGTGTCAGAGACTGCACCTGCTTTCTGACTGTTTACTTTCCCCAGGGAAGAGGGATTTTACTGACGAGGTTAATTACAGAGAGTGGACTCTGGGTGCTGAGGAGTAATGGCAGGGTAAGGGAAAAGGGAAACAGGAGGAGAGCAGTAGACCATAGTGATGGAGGTGGGGCAGAGAAACAAAGACTACTTAGAAATGGTCATTGGTTCGGGCACGGTGGCTCGCGCCTGTAATCTTAGCACTTTGGGAGGCCGAGGTGGGTGGATCACGAGGTCAGGAGTTCGAGACCAGCTTGGCCAAGGTGGTGAAAAACCCTGTCTTTACTAAAAATACAAAAATTAGCTGGGCGCAGTGGCGGGCACCTGTAATCCCAGCTACTTGGGAGACTGAGGCAGGAGAATCGCTTGAACCCAGGAGGCGGAGGTTGCAAGGAGCCGAGATCGCACCACTGCACTTTAGCCTGGGTGACAGAGCAAGACTCTGTCTTAAAAAAAAAAAAAAAAAAAAAAAGAGGCCGGGCGTGGTGGCTCACACCTATAATCCCAGTACTTTGGGAGGCCGAGCCGGACAAATCATGAGGTCAGGATTGAGACCATCATGGCTAACACGGTGAAACCCCGTCTCTACTAAAAATACAAAAAAAATTAGGTGTGGTGGCGGGCACCTGTAGTCCCAGCTACTCGGGAGGCTGAGGCAGGAGAATGACGTCAACCCGGGAGGCGGAGGTTGCAGTGAGTCGAGATCGCACCATTGTACTCCAGCGCCTGGGCGACAGAGTGAGACTCTGTCTCAAAAAAAAAAAAAAAAAAAAAAAAGGTACAAGTGGTCATTGGTAAGAGAGGTAGCAGGAAGAAGAGAGAAGAGGAAAAAGCTGGATTTCTGTGTGAAGGCTTATAGGAATTGAAAGGGGTGGGGAGAAAGACCTGAAATTGATCAGAGCGAAGCGGGCACGTGATACTGATGCACTCTCCCCCCTATCCTTTCTGAGAACAGAGCTTCTCAGCAGGCAGACATCTCAGTTGCTTCGGTTTGAAGTTCTGGATGGATTTTGTGAAGTAAGAAATGACTTTCTGTTTTGTTTTAGTGTGTTAGCCTTCCTTATTTGAAGTAGGAGGAAGTGAAGTTTGGTTGGTGTGATTTGGTTAATACCTAAATTGTAAAGGTTACTTGTGCAGCAGTGGATGAGGAGGCCCCGGGATCTGCTTTGTCTGTGTTTGTGTGTCATCTTAGACTCTAGTTTGAGATGAATATTGGGCAGATAGTAAACAAAGGTTTACATCTACCTTACCTTAGAGGGGAAAGTGCAGTGACCCTTTCTCTCACTAGCTCATAGTTCTTTCACGTAGTCTATACATAATGCAGATAAATGGTCTACATATCAATAGTTTACATATAGATAATGTATCGATACTATAAATTTCCTCAATTCTTTTCAGGCTTATAATTTTCATTATTTTTTAGCCATCTGATATGGTTTGAAATGCGGATTTAAATTCCCCATTGTGACTTTTGATGTTTGTGGCTGTAAACTCCACTGCTGCCTGATTCTGTGAGCTCTGATGGTGGGGCCGGCTGCCTGAAGAGGCAGGGCACCTGCCCATCAGCTCTCGTCGTCACTCTTTGAGTGAGCATTGGAACAGGAAAGGGTGGTGTATAGGTCTTCAGGAAACCAACTCCCTGTCTGCTGCTTTTAGGACTACCCTTGCCCCTCTAACTCATTTCATAGTTACAAACTGCTCATGTTCACAAAAGAGTGGACCTTTTGGTCCAAGTCAGTTGAGCCTCCTGCTTGTGAAAAGAGACTCGAGAGATGGCAAGCCACACTTACACACAAGGCATTCTGCCACTCTTCACCCTCTAGAATACAAGTTTAGTGAGAATATAGCACACTAGTTTCCTTGAGTTCCTTGTAAAATTAGTGCACCAGCCAGCCTCCTTGGACTCTTTTTTCTCTGGAACACATACTGTCTTGGAGTGGCAGTGCATGATTGCTTACTCCCTTCTAAAAATCACTTGCTTGCTGTGGGGCAGGTACATACCACATGTGTAAAAATATATTTAAATGTATAGTGCCTTATACATTTAAACATTTTACTTGCTTTCAGGGACCTTATCAAGATTCGAAAGAAAGAACTACATCCTGAAAGAGTGTTAAGCTCAGTAGAAACAGAATGACAGCAGTCCAGATTTTCATTGTAGCTGCTGACACCTGTTGTCCTTTTGTACGGGTCCCCACTGGCTGGGAGCTTTGGGGTCTTCCTAGTCAGTCACAGTTCTGTACATAATGAATTAGCTAACCTAGGGGAAAATATGCTTTTGAAAAACATTTAGGTGCTATATTGATGAATAGATACCAACCTCCCCCCTCCACAAGGTGAATTATGTTCCTCTACTTAGTAGGCTCATAATTACCAGTCACCAAAAGTGAATCTCAGCACCAATCTGAAGTGAACTTGAACACTAACAGTTCTTCTTTCTAACATTGGTTCTGATTTTTGTTAGTTTTTTAAGTCTCTTTGAGTGAGATGGTATTGGCTAATGTTTTTGTTTTTTAAATCTGGTGTCCTTTTAGATTATACATCCAAAAACTGATGATCAAAGAAATAGATTGCAAGAGGCTTGCAAAGACATCCTGCTGTTTAAGAATCTGGATCCGGTAAGATAAATCTTAATAATATAAATGGATATTTTTTTCCCCCAGTGACAGTGTCAAGAACTGTGCAGGGTCTTGAGTTTTGCCCTTTTTGTAAGCTGACATCACCCTGGGGTGATGGTAAAGACCCCCTTGCAGATGCTTGCATGCACAGTAGGTTGAACTGCAGGAGAGGAATATTGAGTTTGGGGGAATATACTGCTGTTGGAGCAAGAAGTAAACAAGCCTGAGGTGTGTGTCCTATGGAAGATGTTATCTCATCTCTCAAGATACTATGGCCCAGGTAAAAAGAGGTTAGGACCTTGCACTGTTTGCACCCAGCAGGGATATGCAGGGATGCTCAGGGCCCACGCAGGATTGTTTCTCTTTACAGCCAGTAATAGTAATTATATTTGAATGTGTATAAACTCTATATTAGATAGATTAAAAGTAACATTTCACTTGACTTTAAGGTGAGGGTTTTTTGTTTGTTTGTTTGTTCTTTATAAGGATTTGGAAATCTCTAATCTTTGGGTTTGGTATTTCTAGAATACCCACTCTTGGTATGAGTGTGTGTGCTGTTCAAACTTTGCCTTGCACTGTGATGTACATGTTCTGCTTCCTTCATCTCAGATTATGCTTAGTCATTGCTATATAGTCATGTAGGAGCAAACCTCTGCTGCCATATTCCAAGTGTGAAAATAGAGTCAACTTTTGTGACTTACCTCCGCTTTTTCTTTGGTCAAACTCAGCATCTTTGAGTTTTTGGTGATGTCCTAGAGGAGAAGCATTAAATCAAGACCTGCTCTTTTTAAAATGAGGTCTTCTTAAAAAGGACATTTTTGTAAAGATTCAGGTACGGCATCATACCAGTTCTATACTGTGTCATATTTACACTCAAATATTTTTAAAATCTCCTTTGTTTCTAGTATAATTTATGTTTATATTGTGTCTTCCAGGAACACAGTACATTGTGTGACTTTGGAGATTTATGTTAGGTCCACACATTATAAGTTTGTCTGTCCGTCTCTGAGGCTCCATTACTGGCTTTGACAGACCTGAATTTGACCAGACCCAGGATCCATCAGTCACTTCATCTGTCCATTGTCTGAGGGCAGGAACTGTGTCTTTTGTATCTTTGCTTCACTCTTTACGTAGCAGATGGCTCGCGGCTCTCTACATGCACTAGGCTCTCAAAAGAAAACATGGGACTGAGACAAGAATGCTTTATCCTGGCCGGGCACGGTGGCTCAAGCCTGTAATCCCAGCACTCTGGGAGGCCGAGACGGGTGGATCACGAGGTCAGGAGATCGAGACTATCTTGGCTAACACGATGAAACCCCGTCTCTACTAAAAAAAATACAAAAAACTAGCCGGGCGATGTGGCGGACGCCTGTAGTCCCAGCTACTCGGGAGGCTGAGGCAGGAGAATGGCGTGAACCCGGGAGGCGGAGCTTGCAGTGAGCTGGGATCTGGCCACTGCACTCCAGCCTGGGCGGCACAGCGAGACTCCGTCTCAAAAAAAAAAAAAAAAAAAAAAAAAAAAAAAAAAAAAAAAAAAAAAAAAAAAAAAAAAAAGAATGCTTTATCCTTTTGTTACTGGAAAGAGGTCCTGATCCAGACCCCAAGAGAGGGTTCTTGGATCTCGCGCAAAAATGAATTCAGGGTGAGTCTGTAAAGTGAAAACAAGCTTATTAAGAAAGTGAAGGAATAAAACAATGGCTGCTCCATAGAGACAGCAGCCCCCAGGGCTGCTGGTTGCCCATTTTTATGGTTCTTTCTTGATGATATGCTAAACAAGGGGTGGATTATTCATGCCTCCCCTTTTTAGATCATATAGGGTAACTTCCTGATGTTACCATGGCGTTTGTAAACTGTCATGGTGCTGGTGGGAGTGTTAACAGTGAGGATGACGAGAGGTCACTCTCGTGGCCATCTTGGTTTTGGTGGGTTTTGGCCGACTTCTTGACTGCAACCTGTTTTATCAGCAAGATCTTTATGACCTGTATCTTGTGCTGACCTTCAGTCTCATCCTGTGACTTAGAATGCCTTAACCATCTGGGAATGTAGCCCAGTTGGTTTCAGCCTTATTTTACCCAGTTCCTATTCAAGATGGAGTTGCTCTGGTTCATGCACCTCTGACACTTTTCTAGTTATCTAAGTATACATATTTAATCCTAAATAATAGTTTCGGATAGATTTGTTATTTGTAATAAAATGATGGTGTTTAAATAATATCTAACTCAAGTCTTGTTAAAAGTTATGCCAGGCCGGGTACGGTGGCTCATGCCTGTAATCCCAGCACTTTGGGAGGCCGAGGTGGGCATATCACGAGGTCAGGAGATCGAGCGCATCCTGGCTAGCACAGTGAAACCCTATCTCTACTAAAAAAAATACAAAAAAATTAGGCAGGCATTGGGGCGGGCGCCTGTAATCCTAACTACTTGAGAGGCTGAGGCAGGAGAATGACATGAACCCGGGAGGAGGTGGAGTTTGCAGTGAGCCGAGATCTTGCCACTGTGCTCCAGCCTGGGTGACAGAGCGAGACTCCGTCTCAAAAAAAAAAAAAAGAGAAGAAAAAAAAAGTTAAGCCAAACCCTTGAACATAGTTACAGTCTCATGGTATGAATTCATTAGTTCAGAGTGGCCCTCATATATCCTTGTCCATTCAAGTTTCTTTGCTCAGTTCATTCAAGGCATATTTACCGAGTACCATCACTTAGCAGCAGTGGGAGTTAGTGCTGAGGAAGCAAAGACCTGGTTCAGTACCCTGAGCTGGTATCAAAGCTAGCCTGTGGATTACGTGATCACATCGCAAATGAAGGACCAATGTAGTATTTAACTCTTTTGCTCCAGAGTCACACAGAAGGCAGTGGTAAAATCAATCCTTAGTTTTACACTTAGAGGTAGGCTTTATTCAAGAATTCTTTATTTTTTGATTAGAACTTTACATGGGAGAATTTCAGAGGTCACCAAGAACAGTGCTCTCAAGCTTTAATATGCTGATGTATCATCAGGGGATCTTGTGAAAATGCAGATTTGGATTCTCGTGGTCTGGAGTGGAGCCTGAAAAGTCTGCATTTCTCACAAGTTCCCAGGTAATGTTGATGTTCTTGACCCACAGCATACTTTGAATACCAAGGACTAGAGCTAAATGTGAAAATGTTCAAGTTCAGTATTTGGTTGCTGTTACGTATGTTATGTTTGCATGCTTTCCTATTCAGTGAACCAGTATTTTAATGCTTCAGCGGGGACTAAGTCGTGAACTTCTGATGTCTGTAGGGTTAAGTGATACACAGGCATAAATGAAATCATTGCTAGTTATGCTTTCTTGGGATGTCGTTTTTTCTGTTCTGTTTTTTAAATTAAATTGATCTTCCTTGCTATTTCAACTTTAGCTCTTTAAAAGCATTGTGAAAATTTTGGTTGCATTTAAAAGTATTAATATTTAAGAAAGCTTTTGCTAATATAGTCTGGCAAGGAGCATCTTTGCTTAGTGTGATTATTTTGTAAACATAGGAGTGTTCTAGACTTTTTTCACTGCTTTGCTGAAAGTCTTCAATATGTATTTTAAAAACCAGCTCACAGAGGGAAAAAAATTCAGTTTCTGAATTGTCACGATCGAATGTTTTATAGAGAAGAAGCAAATGTATTTACATAGTAGTTTTCAAAAGACCCTTTTTTGAATTTGAGCTCAGACCACCTTGAATTACTCCCTTACTATTTAAATCCTTCCAGAGATGATATAGGATGTAAGTAAGTAAAATTTATTTTTCTCAACAAATTACCACCTGGAATAAGACTTTTAGCCCAAAACATGGCAGATTGGTGGTTTTAGTTTAAGCTCATACTATAAAACAGCTTTCTAGTTTTTTATGATACACATTATTTACAGTAACCCAAATGTGTTTTAATTGAATTACATATTCAGCTCAGATAATCTGCTTATCATGCAGCTCCTTTCATTTTAATTTCTTGACTACTCACTGTTTCAAGACCTGTTTAAGGTATTGGAGGCCACAGAGATATTTAGAGATGGTTGTTGTCCTTTTGGAATTTATAATTTAATGAGGGTACAAACACATCTGCAAAGCATGTTGGGAAAACATGATACATGCTGTAATATGGTCAGGGCACGGTGAGAAGATGTCTGTCTCTTAGCTTACCTTAATGGTTCAAAAAGCTGGAGAGGTCACTGAGCTGTGCCCCCGAAAATGAGGAGGGAATCACCAGGTGAGGAAAAGTACAGAGTATTATCACTAGAGCCTAAAGTGGCAACCGTCCGGTGATGGATGGCCTCCATCTTGTGATGGGAGTGATGGAGCCAAGATATGGGTGCTGTATCAGGAAGGCCCATTCTTTCTTGAATGCTGTGCTGTGGCACTGGACTACCTTGTAGGCAATGGGCACAGCTGAAGAATTTTAGTCAGAGAATGTAACTATCAGATTTTTCTAAGGTCACTTTGGTGGTAATGTCGAGGAGGAGTTAAAGAGGGGAGAAAAATGGGGGAAGCAGACAAGAACAAAAGAGTGGAGCCCAGTAGAAAACCAGGTCATGATCTAGGGAAAAGAAATGGGTCTGAACTCCAGGGAAGGGGGAAAGGGACAGACAGAAAAGAATGGTTTCACAAAAAAGGATTAGCAGAATTTGGTACTTGGTGATCGATTTAGTTGGGGACTGAAGGAAAGTGTCTAGCTGGAGTGACTGTGAAGTTGCTACCTTTTCCTGAAATGGGAAAACTTGAAGGAGGAAGGGGAAACTACTAATTAGCAAGAAGAATGATCTTGGCTTTGTGTCTACTATCTCATTTGAATTTCCTGAAGTCATTATTTGGCTTGAAAATCTTGCACTTCCTAGACTTCAGAACATTTTTCCTTGGAGAGCTGTATATTCATATGTTGAGCACAGCGTTTATAATTATTAATCTCTTTGAAGATATTCTTTTCATGAATATTTTAATGCTCCACTCAGTAGGCCATTTTCCTTCTGAAATATTTCTAATTTGAGGCTAACTGAAACAATTAGGCTATATGATAGGCTCTTTCATTAATGAAGAGTAAATTGTTATTTCTTAAGTGAGTCAGAGCCCTTTACTGAGCTCAGTCTTGAATTGGCATTCTGTAGGAGAATTAAATGTGGATTTCCTACAGTAGTTGTCAGTCGTCATGATAAGCCTCTGCATATTAAATATTTCCTAAGTTCTTTTCACTCTGTGCATAATTATGGGGAAATTACATTTTGATTGACTAGAACAGACACCTGTCTGTATTTTATCAGGAATTGCTTTTTCATATATCCATGTATGAATTCTTCAGTTCTATAATGTTTTCAAATGCAGCTAATTCCAACATCACAAAATAGTTAATGTAACAATTTATTTCATCTTTTTTCCCCATTTGACATTTAGAGTCAGAACCAATCAATAAAGCTGATGTTCACCCTCTACCTGCCTTAAAAAAGTCAACATATAAATAGCAAGCAAAACAAAATATTAGTAAATCATTTAATCAGCTTTTATAATTTTGATAGGTGACCATATGTTGCCTGAGTTGATGAACTCATTTGGGTAGAGTGGTCCCTGTGGGGCCAATTAGCACTACATCAAGAAAGGTCTGTTTCACTGCTACCTTGGCTTCATCTTCAACCTTGGCTGCTGTTCCGCAAAAAGATGCCAGAACTCACACAGGGACCCAAGAAGGGGATGAAAACCACTTCCTGCAAACCCATCATCATCATTCTTCCGAAAGTTTTTCTTAGCCCGTATGAAGATGTAAAATTATGTTCTCAGTTTAATTAGAGTTTTTTTAGTTAATTAAAAAATATAGATCAGTATACATGTAAAATTGACAAACATTCAAAAAGAACAAAAGAGTAGTCAGTGAAAGGAAATCTCCTTTCCACCTCTGCCTCTCAGAAACCCAGTTTTTAAGGAGCACGTTCTTTTAGTACTATCTTGTATATTTTTCCAGGGTCATGCAATACACATACAAGTATATTCTTTTTCAAATTTTGGTGGCAACAAAATTAACACACTGTTATGCCCTGTTCTCTTTCTCTCTTTCTGTCTTTCTGTCTTTCTGTCTTTCTCTCTTTCTCTCTTTCTCCCTTTCTCTCTTTCTTCCTTTCTTCCTTTCTTTCCTTTCTTTCCTTTCTTTTCTTTCTTCTTTTTTTTTTTTTGGAGAGTCTTACTCTGTTGCCCAGGCTGGAGTGTAGTGGCATGATCGTGGCTCACTGCAACCTCTGCCTCCTGGGTTCAAGTGATTCTCGTGCCTCAGCCTTCCGAGTAGTTGGACTACAGGTGTGCACCACCATGGCCAGCTAATTTTTGTTTTTTGAGTAGACATGGAGTTTCGCTGTGTTGGCCAGGCTGGTCTGGAACTCCTGACCTCAAGTGATTTGCCCGCCTCAGCCTCCCAAAGTGCTGGGATTGTAGGCGTGAGCCACCGTGCCTGGCCTGCCCTGTTCTTTTCAAATTTAACAATATATCAGTATTTATAGAGGTTCTATATTCTTTTTTAAAAATATGTTCATCAGTATTGTTTATACAAGTTTAAACTAGTAGCTTTTATGTATTATAAAGCTAAATCATGATAACACATTAATGTTTTGCTGTTGCCACTATGTTATAATTGTACATATAACAGCAGATTCCAAGTAACCAAAACAATATTTAAAAAGAAGAACAAAGTTGCAGGATTCACATTTCCTAATTTTAAACTTATTGAAAAGCTACGGTAATCAAAACAATATACTGGGCTGGGGTAGACATATAGAACAATTGAATGGAATTGAGAATCTAGAAATAAACATATATACTTATAGCCAATTGATTTTCCCACAAGAGTGTTAAGACCATTCAATAGAAAAAGAATAGTTTATTCTACAAATGGTGCTGAATCACTGGATATCACAGGATATCCACACACAAAAGAAGAAAGCTGGACTCCTTTGCATATACCAGAGTTAATTCAGAAGGGATCAAAGGCCAAAGATATAGGAGCTTAAACTATAAAATTCTTAGAAGAAAACATAGGAGTAAGTCTTTATGGTCTTATATTTAGCATTGGACTCTTAGACACCAAAAGCATAAGAAGAAAAGAAAAGAGAGATAAATAGGACTTCACACAGATGTAACATTTTTGTACCTCAAAGGGCATTATTTTAAAAAGTGAAGACAGTCTGCAGAAGAGAAAATTATTTGCCAATCATATATCTGATAAAGATCTGGTATCCAAAATACATAAGTAACACAACTCAACAGTAAAAAGACAAAATTTCCAATTTAGAAATGGGAAAATACCATTTCATCCCCACCAGGATAGTTACAATTTTAAAAAAGGAAGATAAAGTGATTAATTTTATGTTATGTGAAGTTCACCTCAACAAATTTGTAGTTCCCTCTCACCACTCCTTTTCAACATGGTGCTAAAAGTCTTGGCTAATGCAATAAGACAAGAAAATGTAGTGAAATGTATTGAGAAGGAAGAAATGTACCTGTCTTTTTTCACAGATGACATGATTAAGTAGAAAATGGGAAAGGCTTCCAGAGCTAGTAAGTGATTATAACAAGGTTGCAGGATACAAGGTTAATATACAAAAGTTAATCACTTTCCTTTATATCAGCAGTGAACAAGTGGAATTTGAAATTAAAAATACCATATCATACCATCCCCCCAAAATTAAATATTTAGATGTAAATCTAACAAAAATATGTATAAGATCTATGTGAGGAAAACTATAAAATTATGAAGGAAATCAAGGAAGAACTTAATACATGGAGAGATTTCCATGTTCGTGGTTAGGAAGACCTAGTATTGTCAAGACGTCAGTTTTTCCCAAGTTGATCTGTAGATTCACTGCAATCCCAACAAACTGATCCTGAAGTTTGGAGAGGCAGAAGACCTAGCAGAGCTAACACAATATTGAAGGAAAAGAACAAAGTTAAAGTACTAATACTAACTGACTTCAAGACTTAGTATAAAGTGACAGTAATCACGACAGTATAGTATTGGCAAAAGAATGTACAAATTGATCAGTGGAACAGGACAGAGAACCCAGTAACAGCCCCACTTAAATGAAGTTAACTGATCTTTGACAAAGGAGCAAAGGCAACACAATGAAGTAAAGATAGTCTTTCTTTTCAACAAATGGTGCTGGAAAAACTAGACTTCTGAAAAATGAATCTAGAAATGGACCTTACATTCTTCACAAAAATTAACTCAAAATAGACCACAGATCTAAATGTAAAATACAAAACTATAAAATTCCTAGGTGATAACATGGGAGAAAATCTAGATGACCTTGGATTTTGTGATAACTTTTTAGATATAACACCAAAGGCACATCCATGAAAGAAAGAATTGATAAGCTGGACTTCATTAAAATTAAAAATTTCTTTGCTGCAAAAGACACGTCAGCAGAATGAAAAGACGGTCTCAGACTGGGAGGAAATATTTGCAAAAGACACAGCTTGATAAAGGACTGTTATCCAAAATATACAAAGAACTCAACAGTAGTAAACCATCAGATTAAAAAATGGACCAAAGATGTTAACAGACACCTCGCTGAAAAAGATACACAAATGGCATATGAAAAGATGCTCCACATCACATGTCACCAGGGAAATGCAACTTAAAACAACAATGAGATACTATTGCACATCTATTAGAATGGCCAAAATTCGGAACACTGACAGCACCAAATGCTGGTGAACATAGGTGGTTTAAGAACTCATTGTTGGTGAGAATGCAAAACGGTACAGTCACTTTAGAAGATTGTTTAGTGGTGTCTCTTACAACTAAACATACTCTTACCATCCTCTCCAGCAGTAATGCTCCTTGATATTTACTCAAAGGAGTTGAAAACTTAGGTCCACACAGAAACCTGTACACAGCTATTTGTAGCAGCTTTATTCAAAATTGCCAGAACTTGGAAGCAACCAAGATGTTGTTCAGTATGTGAATGGATAAATAAACTGTGGTACATCTAGACAGTGGACAAAATGAGTGATCTTGTTATGAAAAGACATGGAAGACATGGAAGAACCTTAAATGCATAATATTAAGTGAAAGAAGCCAATGTGGAAAGGCTGTGTGCTGCATGATTCCAACTATTTAACATTCTGGAAAAGGCAAAATTATTTGCAAGGCAGCCCTTGTCACTGCTAGACAGCTCTCATTCCTGGGCAGGTCTTTACATTGTGCCAAAACCTTCATGAAACTTCCACCCAACAGTCCCAGTTATGGCCTCTAGAACTACTGATGTCATGGTTTGAACAGAAGATAGCTGATGTATTCTCATATAGGTCTTCTTTTCTGTCACCTAAATGCCTTGTTTCCTGCAATTCCCCCATTGCAGGTTTTCACATTTCTTGATTACCCTTCTTTTAGTGTTCTCTCGCTGCCAGTGACTCCTTTGAAAGAAGGTGTCTGAAAATCCCTATATGCCTACAGCAGCAGGGCTTTTTGGTGAATGAATCTATGACAGTTTATTTATCCAGTGCCCTGTTGATAAACTAGTAGTTTGTTTCCAGTCTTCTGCTATTGTGATGCAAAGAAAAATGGTGATGCATTTTATAAATAGCTATGTAATAACTTCCTAGAAAAGGAACAGTGAGGTAGAAGATTATGCATATCTGAAATTTTATTAAATTTTGACGAATTGCTTTTTTAGAGTTTGTTCCATTTTACCTTCTCACCAGAAGTCTGTGTGAGAATGCCTCTTTTCCCACACGGTCTCCAACACAGTGTGATATTTTAACATTTGTATCTTTTTGAATCTGGCGAGTGAAAAGTGATGTCTCATTTCGATTTGAATTTGGATTTCTCTTCATTTTGAGAGAAGTTGAGTAACTTTTCATGTTTCTAAGAATCCCCCTTTCTCTTTTCTGGAAGCTTTGCAGATCTTTTATCTTTAGTGTTCTAAAAACACATTCTTTCATCCTAGTGTGGGGATTTATGGTCATTGATTGTGCTGGGTACTTGAGTGTGCCATTTTGGTCTGAAAACCTGTGTCCTTTGGGTCTACAAAATTCATCCTGTATTGTTTATATTTCCTCCTTTTTGTTTTCTCTGTTACTGTCTCTGACACTCCTTTCTTTTCATCTCTTTATTGACTTTTTTTTTGAGGTGTTTGGTGATTTATCTTCTTTCTCTTTTATTTACCTTTAAAGAAATTGTAATGGTGGATACATGTCTTTATACATTTGTCAAACGCATAGAATGTACAACACCAAGAGCAAACCCTAATATAAACTATGGACTTCGAATGATAATGATGTCAGTGTAGATTCATCACTTGTAACAAATTTGCCACTCTGGTGGAGGATGTTTATCATGGGGTAGTCTGTGCCATGTGTGGGGGGCAGAGGATATGTGGAGTATGTCTGTATTTTCTGCTTAGTGTTCCTATGAGCTTAAAACTGCTTTAAAAAAGTCTATTTTATTTTTTATTTTTTACTTTTGAGACAGAGTCTCACTCTGTTGCCCAGGCTGGAGTGCAGTGGAGCAATCACAGCTCACTGCAGCCTCAACTTCCCAGGCTCAAGCAGTCCTCCAATCTCGGCCTCTCCTGAGTGGCTGAGACTGCTCATTTTTTTGAGACAGAGTCTCACTCTGTTGCCCAGGCTGGAACTCAGTGGTGTGATCACAGCTCACTGAAGCCTCAACTTCCCAGACTCAAGCAGTCCTCCGACCTCGGCCTCCCGAGTAGCTGAGACTACAGGTGTGCACCACCGTGCCCAGCTGTTTGTTTTGGTAGAGACAGGGTTTTGCCGTGTCGTCCAGGCTGGTCTCAAACTCCTGGGCTAAAGCAATCTGCCTGCCTTGGCCTCCAAAGTGCTGGGATTGTAGCCATGAGCCACTGCACCCTGCCAAAAAAAAATCTGTTTTAAAGGAAAAAAAAAAAAAAAAAAAAGACCATCATATTTTTGATTTCCAAGCTACACATTTTTCTCTGATTTGCTCTTTTCCTAACTATCCTATTTTGTTTTTTGGTCTCATGGGTATATCATCTTAAATGTCTCTGCAAAAGCTCTCTATGATTCCTGAAATATCTATTTCATGTATTGTCATTTTGCTGTTTATCTTAGTCTTGTGGGCTACCAGGGGAGCAACATAAAGCTGATTTAGAGCTCTGGGTAAGTAGGGCAGGTCTGTCAACCAGTGCACTGTTTAGCTTGAGCTGACAGGGAGCCAGCTGTTACATTGGGGAACCCCTAAGTCCTACCAAGTGAAGGTTTTTGTTCTAGGGCAACAGTGTTCACCGTATCTGTTCTAGTTCTAATTTGTTTAGTTTCTCTCTGATCTTTTGTCTGGGAAGAGTTGAGAGTCCACATTTGGCTGCTAGGCATTCTGTATTAGGGTAGAGGGATTTTGAAGGAAGGTGTCAACTAATCTCTGCAGGACTTTAAATCAGTCCGCTTGTTTTTAGCTTTTTGTCTCAGTCCCACGCCGGCAGAGCCAGGTGTTACCCACTTGGGAGCCTCCTGGTGCTCCACAAGGCATATTGGCCCCTCCACACTGCAGTCTCACCTGTGCTACTTGGGGCAGCTCTCTCTGCCACGTTACTTACCTTCGCCCTGAAACTCTCTCATCCATCGGTTTTCCCTTCCTGTACTCTATACAATTGTAGATTCATATCTTCATATGCCTTGTAACATTTTCATGTGGTCTCAAAAGGAAGAGAATCACATGTGATCTGTTATCCTCTCTATCCAGAATATCTTGTTTCTTCAACCTGTGTTTTCCACTTGCATCTTTTTTCCGCTTTGAATCTATCTTCAACTCCTTAATTTATGTATAATAGTAATTGATTTTGGCATGGGCAGTTAGCATTACACCTTTTGTATACCCATAAGGAGTGACCTGACCAAGGGCTCAGAGCTAATAAGTAGCAGAACAAATAACCCTCTAAGTCTTTAGATTTCCATTATATTGTATTATTTCCTCATATCCATTTATTCTGTCTTTTCAAAGTTCTTTGAATTATTCTGGTATTTGTTCTGATTAAAGATTTCTTTCACCTCCTAGTTTATTCTTATTAGTTTGAAGTTTATCCTTGAGCCTTGTCAATCACACTTTGGCAGAATAAACATTTTACATAGTTTAATTAGTTGTTGAATAATATTTTTGATGTTTCTGACAAATCTGCCCTAGTGAGCCCAGTGGTTGCAGCTTGAAGCCAACCTTAGTGACAGTGAATAGTGACATATTATTTGCCACAGTCATTTTTGGTTCGCTTTGTTGTTTTTCTATTTTGTTCTGTTTTTATTTTGGTGCTAAACCAAAAAGAAGATTGCAATCAGGATCTAAATTCACCAAGTATTTAGGTTATCTGTACACAGATTTTAGTGATGACTAAGGAAGTTTTTAAAAATGGGTATCTTTAAAAGAAATTTGAAATAATTCCTTACTAACCTGATCCTTTTAGTTGCAAAGATTATATTTCACAAGGTATGTGGTGGTTTGGTGGTTAAATTTTCATTTTAAAGTGGTGATAGTTGCAAATATTCTGAAACAGACTAATTATAATTACTTTCATTCAAATACTGAATATGAAAGTATATAATCATTTTTATATATTTGTAATATAATTATTTGTATGTGGTAAGAAAGACTACTGTGTATTTTTCTGACAACATTTAATGGTAGTTATGATATTTCCATTTCTTTGGACTTGTTCACAGAAATATAATTATGGTTACTTAAGAAAACATGTCCTAGATAAACGTAAAGATTATATCCCATCTTTTTTAAAAATAGGAGCAGATGTCTCAAGTATTAGATGCCATGTTTGAAAAATTGGTCAAAGATGGGGAGCATGTAATTGATCAAGGTGACGATGGTGACAACTTTTATGTAATTGATAGGTAAGTTTTGTCCAGCCTTACTATTGAAATTTAAAGAACCTTTTGTGTAAAATCTCAACCATTATTATGGCAACTGACAGGTTAATACAGGATAGTTGTTATTGCCACTACTCTAATTACTACATAGTAGGCACTGTAAACCTGTTGTGAGTACATGCAGTGAAGCCACAGTGGATCATGAAAAGAGGCATAGGTTATAGAGGAACTGATGACTGACTTTTGGTTAGTCTAATCTGTAAATGTCAGTCATTTAACGTGAGCATCTTCATTTGCCAAATTCTAATTGAGAGATGTGTGATGGCATTAGTATGTACTAGATGCCTATTACAGTAAGAACGGCAGTATAATATGGCATCTAAGATGTTAATTCACAGTAGACTTCAATTGGTATTTCTTAAAAGTTTTTTTTTTTTAAACTATGTAAAACATGCTCATGGTTTAAAAAATTCAGAATTGGCTGGGTGCAGTGGCTCACGCCTGTAATCTCAGAACTTTGGGAGGATGAGGCCGGTGGATCACTTGAGGTCAGGAGTTCAAGACTAGCCTGATCAACATGGTGAAACCCCGTCTCTACTAAATACAAGAAAAATTAGCCCGATATGGTGGTACACACCTATAATCCCAGCTACTTGGGAGGCTGAGTGAGGCAGGAGAATTGCTTGAACCTGGGAGGTGGAGGTTGCAGTGAGCCGAGATTGCGCCATTTGCACTACAGTCTGGGCAACAAGAGTGAAACTCCGTCTCAAATAATAAATAAATAGATAAATAAATAAAAATAGAAAATGCAAATACTTCACAGGGGCATAAGGTGAAAAGTAAGTCTGTCTTCCTGCTGCTTCAACAGCATCCAGTCTGTATAGTAAGTAGTTTGTGCATCCTTCCAAGAATTGTATATTATTATATTTGTCTTAAAAACTCTATAATTATTTAAAGAAATCTTACGTTTATGTTGAAAATCTATTTTCAAGAAATTTAAGTTGTGCTTTACCTCATCATAGAACAATGTGCCTTATGCAATAGATGAATCCTAAAATCTGACAGCAGAGCAGCCTGAGCTGACTCCTTATTTCTTCACTTTTGTAAAACAGTGATGGGTGTTCGCATCCCTGACCCCTCCCCTTCTGTGTGGAACGCAGGTCCTCTCCCAGCCTGACTCACTGGATTATGTTTTCTCTCTGGGTTGAGTTGTGTACACCTCAGAGGTCTTGGTGAAAATGACCTCTTTAGTCTCCTGAAGCCTCATTTCATTATTTTGGCTCTATGGGTGGTATCTTTCATGCATCAGTCGCTCATGCTCTTTAAATCAAGAGTTTTCACTGATTGTCCCATTCCCTCATCCCTAATGCCTGGTGACCTATGACTGAAGCATTAGCCAAGATTTTAGAGTAGAATAAACCAGTTATCTATATGTGAATCAAAATAATTATTTTTATATCATTAATAGCTTTCATCGGTGCAACACCTCAGAAATGCACCTAAGTGTGTTTAATTGTAGAAGTGTATGAGAAACCCTAACCCTCTACAATCTTAATCATTTAGTGGGGATTTTTGACTTTCAAAACTGCCTTACACTTGTATATAGTCTATTCCCTTTTCAGTTAGATCCTAGTCACCCATTTGATAGATGAAAACATGCAGGCGCACAGAAGTAACAGCACTTGGTTCAGATCACCCAAATGACTGGCGTAGAGCCAACTCCACAGCCAGGTCTCTTGCCCTGTTCATTCTCTTTCTGGGGCTCTGCCCTGCCTGAGGCCTCACATTATCAGAGAAGAAATCTGTGTGAAAAAAACAGCCCAAAGTTTTTTTTTTTCTTTTTTGCACAGTCTTGCTCTGTCGCCCAGGCTAGAGTGCAGTGGTGTGACCTCGGCCCACTGCAACCTCTGCTTCCCAGTTTCAAGCGATTCTCATGCCTCAGCCTGCGGAGTAGCTGGGACTACAGGTGCCTGCCACCACACCCAGCTAATTTTTGTATTTTCAGTAGAGACGAGGTATCACCATGTTGGCCGGGCTGGTCTCGAACTCCTGACCTCAGGTGATCTGCCTGTCTTGGCCTCCCAAAGTGGTGGGATTACAGGTGTAAGTCAGTGTGCCCGGCCTAGCCTGCGGTATTTTAACAGACTTTAGACTGATGTGATTTCAACTGTACTGGTAGCTCATTTTACTTTTCCTCAGCACATTTTGCTGTGTTTTACCCTATTCAAAGTAGTGAGTGTAGAGAACAGTTTCAGTGCAAAAGTGTAAATAGTTTAGTAAATTGAGGAGTTTAATCTATAGCATTGCTAGTCTGAAAATCTGAAATGCTCCAAACTCCAAAGCATTTTGAGCGTCAACATGATGGCACAAGTGGAAATTCCACATCTGACCTCATGTGATGGTTCACAGTCAAAATGCAGGCACACAACAGCTTATTCAGCATCCCCGAAGGGGTTAGTGTATGACGTACAGTAACTTTAATCAGAACACAGCATTGTAGGTGGAGACTGCAGGCCTGCCATTGTTTGTGGTTGCTCTTGTTTGGCAGCCGGTGCAGGTACTCTGGGGATGCTGCTGTGCTGCTTAGTTACCCCAAACACATTATTTTTTATTGTATTAATGGTATGTCATATTTTTTACTGTTGAGTACTTATGTGTGAATACAAGTAAAAAATGATGGCTTATTGGTAGCATATAAATTGGGAGTCAGGAATGATGGTAATGCTGAACAACCACAGATTGTTCACATGGGTGGCTGAGATAATGACACCTTTGCTTTCTGATGGTTCAGTGTACACAAATTTGGTTTCATGCACAAAATTACTTAAAATATTAAATAAAATTATCCTCAGACTGTATGTACAATATATGAAACATAAATTAATTTTGTATTTAGACTTAGGTCTCATTCCCAAGATAACCTCATTCTGTATATGCAAATATTCTAAAATCTGAAAATGTCTAAAATCTATAACACTTCTGATTCTGAAAATTTTGGATGAGGGAAACTCAACCTGTACTTGAAAAATGATTATCCATGGGACAAATTCTAGTAGTTTCCCTCGAAACAGTCATTCTATCCATGAATTACATTGAAAACCAATTCTTTTCCTTTTTTTTTGAAATGGAATCTGCTCTGTTGCCCAGGCTGAAGTGCAGTGGCGTGGTCTTGGCTCACTGCAACCTCCGCCCTCCTGGGTTCAAGCGATTCTCCTGCCTCAGCCTCCCAGGTAGCTGGGATTACAGGTGGCTGCCACCACGCCCGGCTAGTTTTTTTTGTATTTTTAGTAGAGGTGGGGTTTTACCATGTTGGCCAGGCTGGTCTCAAACTCCAGACCTTGTGATCTGCCCACCTCAGCCTCCCAAAGTGCTGAGATTACAGGGATGAGCCACTGTGGTCTGGCCGTGAAACCAATTATTTTCTTCCTTAGTAATAATATCTATTGTCTATCATGTTTCTGCTCTTATTGCTTCTTTATTATTAATAATCCTTTTCTTTCTTTTTTGGAGGGACAGGGAGAGTGTCTCACTTTCTTGCCTAGGCTGGAGTGTAGTGGTGCAGTCGCAGCTCACTGCAGCCTTGAACTCCTGGGCCTAAGCGATCCTCTTGCCTCAGCCTTCCAAGTAGCTAGGAGTACAGGCATGTGCCACCATGCTTGACTAATTTTTCAGTTTTTTGTAGAGACAGAGTCTTGCTATGTTGCCCAGTCTGGTCTTGAACTCCTGGCTTCAAATGATCCTCCCATCTTGGCCTCCCAAAGCATTGGAATTAGAGGCATGAGGTACCAGGCCTGGGCATAATAATTTTCTAATGTTAAAAGCCACTTTTTTTTTTTTTGGCAGCACAGCCCCACCCTTTGTCTTTGTTAGGGTTTAATCAACAGAATATAAGCCAAAGAATTTTTCCTGTCTGCCCTCATAGGTGCAAGCCTTGAAAGCATGTTCTCTGATAAAATACAGTATGTGGAAAGTCAGTCATCCACACGAAGAATGCAGTTTACATGAATATAGGGTCTGGGTAATATGAAGTGCAGTGACATGCAAACTGAACCTTATTTGCCTAGAAAAAGAACCCCAGTTAAAAGATAAGCACCAAAAAACTGTGAAAAGACCAGAGTTAGATATCTAGTCTGAATTTCTACTTTTTTTTTTTTTTTTTGAGACGGAGTCTCACGCTGTTGCCCAGGCTGGAGTGCATTGGCGCGATCTCGGCTCACTGCAAGCTCCGCCTCCTGGGTTCACGCCATTCTCCTGCCTCAGCCTCCTGAGTAGCTGGGACTACAGGCGCCCGCCACCGCGCCCGGCTAATTTTGTATTTTTAGTAGAGACGGGGTTTCACTGTGGTCTCGATCTCCTGACCTTGTGATCCGCCCGCCTCGGCCTCCCAAAGTGCTGGGATTACAGGCTTGAGCCACCGCGCCCGGCCTGAATTTCTACTTTTTAGCTTTAGAATGGGGGTTGATCTAAAGTAAAGGGCCAGAGAGTAAATACTTTTGGCGTTGCAGGCCGATATGTTCTCTGTTGCAACAACTCAGCTCTGCAGTTGTAGCATAAAACCAGCCATAGATAACACATAAACAAACAAGAGTGTTTATAATTGCAGTGAAACTTTATTTACAAAAGCAGATAGCCAGTTTGTGGGCTATAGTTTGCCAACCTCTGCCATAGATTATAAAGGACACTAGTAAGTTTTGTAGAGTAGTGACTAACCAAATTGCTATAGCTAGATTCTTCTTAAAAAGTTACTTTCTTCTGGTTACAAAAGTAATAATATGTTCATGTTACAAACAGAAACTCTTAAATAGCCAATGTGCCTAGAATCCCTCACTATTCTTGTGCTCTTAGATAACTATAGTCAGTGGTTTGATAAATGTTTCTTCAGGTGATTTTCTTTCATTTTTTAAGGCTAATTTTTTTGTAGAGATCGAATCTTGCGATGTTGCCCAGGCTAGTCTTGAACTCCTGGGCTAAAGTGTTCCTCCCACCTTGGAATTCCAAATTGCTGGAATTACAGGTGTAAGTAAGCCATCACACCCAGCCTCTTCAGATGATTTTTTTTTTTTTTTTTTTTGAAATGGGGTTTTGCTCTTGACGCCCAGGCTGAAGTGCAGTGGCACAATCTCGGCTCACTGCAACCTCCACCTCCCGGGTTCAAGCGATTCTCCTGCGTCAGCCTCCCGAGTAGCTGGGATTATGGGATCCCACCATCACACCTGGCTAATATTTTATGTTTTCAGTAGAGACAGGGTTTCACCATGTTGGCCAGGCTGGTCTCAAACTCCTAACCTCAGGTGATCCGCCCGCCTCGGCCCCCCAAAGTGCTGTGATTACAGGCGTGAGGCCTGGCCTCTCCAGGTGGTTTTTTATGCATATACTATTTGGTTATAGTCTTTAGTTATAGTTTTATCATTTGTTATTCCAAATTTTTATTGGTTAGTTCCATTTTTCCCAGCAGGCACATGGTCTGGAACAGATGGCACAGATGGATTCCCCTTTATTACTTGTCATCGGAGGGGATAAACAGGCTGGAAATACAATTTTATTTCACAGGGCTCTTTTCTGAAATAATGTTTTATTTTAATGAGATTTTATTTGAATTAACCTCCAATCTACATATGTCCAACAGAGGCACATATGATATTTATGTGAAATGTGATGGTGTTGGAAGATGTGTTGGTAACTATGATAATCGTGGGAGTTTCGGCGAACTGGCCTTAATGTACAATACACCCAGAGCAGCTACAATCACTGCTACCTCTCCTGGTGCTCTGTGGGGTTTGGTGAGTAAAATATTTATTTGACCTGAATGTTATGATTTGTAGCAATTGCTATGACAGTGTTACACATTGCCGCATGTAGTATTTTAATTTAAAGATCATCAGTCATCAGGTAATTTATTAAGCAGCCACTGAATGCTGAACTGTAGGGCACTAAGACCGCACTCAGATCCTCATGTCATTGCCCCCACTCCTCCAGTCCAGTCAGGATCTTGGGACCTGGTGGCCCAGGAAAGACACTCAGATTCAGAATGCTCCTGTCTTACCCACTCTTAGAAAATAACGAGCCATACAAACACAACCTTCAGTACTTTTTCTCAGATAGCTTTCTGAAGTAAGTATTATAATCTGATAAATTGGTGGCTCCCAGAGTGTGGTCCCGTGAACACTGGCAGCTATATCACTTGGAAACTTTTTAGAAATGCCCATTCTGGGGCCCCACCCATTGATTCTGACCTACTGCATCAGAAATTTGGAGTTTGAGAAACCAGTATAAAAGGATGCTCTTGGTGCTATAAATTGATTGGTAACTGCTCTGCATTTAAAAGCAGATGTGTAGGGAAAAAATGCTTGGTCGCTGTGCTGATGTGCCCCACATCAGAATTACCTGGAGTATTTTTTAAAAATCCTTTTACCTAGATCCCACCACAGGCAAATTTATCAGAATCTTCAGCACTGGGACCTGGGCATTAGTACTTTTAAATATATTTCTTAATGTGGTATTCCTGCAAGACTTAAAAGCTGTTTTAAAGATATATTCGGGCAGTATTTTCACATATGATAGGATGCAAATTATTAGGCACTACTAAAGCTGCTTCTGGAAGATTGTATTTAAGGTAGTGATTCTCCAACTTTAATGTGCTTCCAAATCACCTGGGAATCCAGTTAAAATGTGGATTCTGATTCAGTGGTTCTGGGGTGAGGCCTGTGATTTTTGCATTTCTCATCAGCTCCCAGGAGGTGGCAGTACTGCCTGATGTCAGGCCAAACTTTAAACAGCATCGATTTAGGGAAATGTTTACAATATATGTATTTTCTTTTAAAATTGTTGAAAATAGCTCACCCACTAGTTTTGACATGCATTTATTGGGTTATTTCTCTCAAATCCTTTTGTGGAAAGAGAAGAGGTTGAAGTAAATGTGAAGTTTGTTAACAGTCTCATTTCCAAGGACGACTGTATATAGCATTACAGAAGTCACACATTATTTAGTCACAGTTCAGCATTTGACTCTGAAGTCGATTCAGCTGATAAAAATATCTCTTGATCAAAGAGACAAGACATTTTACATTTCTTTTAATTAGAACCAGTTATTATATACTTATTTTAAAATGTGATGAGTCACTTTTTTAAGGTTTAGAAGAAAAGCTGAGTTGTCTCAGGGAGAAGGAAACTCATCATCTGAAGTGTTTTAAGAACTGTCAGCGATTTGAATACCCAGAACCAGCAAAGAAAAAACTCCAAACCAGAACAGTCCTTCACCCACAGAAGTGTTTGTTTGCCTGTCATTAAAGCGGTGGGATAAATCTAGCATCTGCCATGACCTGTTTTATTGAGGAAGGTTTACTTTTCAAATGTAGTCATTCCAGTGGGGTTGCCATTCAGATTCAGATTGTCACACAGTGAGGAAATTGCCTCCTTGCACATCTTCAGAATAAGATCAACGATTTTATAGGTTGGCCTTTTTGAATACTGATAGTTTTTACCCCTTGTAGAAACCTTAATTGGGTATAAAAGACCCAGAATTTCCTAGTCCACGTACTACTTAAGTTCCTAAGAAGGATTAAGCATTTTCAGAGATTTTTAGTTGTCTATACATGTTACTAAATTTTATAAAAGTGGGCAGTTTGTCATGATCCTCCTGATGTATAATAGCTTTCTAAAAATGTTAGGATAATTAACATAATTACTTAGTATTTCAAGCCTGCTTTTTAAGGGCGACTTGACTATAATAACTCCTTCTCAGGGAGAGTCGAGTAGAAAAGAAATTTTTCTTTTAAGGTCAACAGACTGGAGGTCTGCCTTATAAATATAAGTGTAAAGATAAGCAAAAAAAGCCCAAGAGAAAAGTCCATTGCAGTATAGCCTCACTCTGTAAATAATATTTGGTGGTCACTGTTAGCCTTAGGGGTAACATGATCTATGTGACTGTACTGATGATTTGTTTTTTTTTTTTTGTTTTTTTTTTTTTTTTTTTTTTTTTTGAGACGGAGTCTCACTCTGTCGCCCAGGCTGGAGTGCAGTGGCCGATCTCAGCTCACTGCAAGCTCTGCCTCCCAGGTTTACGCCATTCTCCTGCCTCAGCCTCCAGAGTAGCTGGGACTACAGGCGCCCGCCACCTCGCCCGGCTAGTTTTTTGTATTTTTTAGTAGAGACGGGGTTTCACCGTGTTAGCCAGGATGGTCTCGATCTCCTGACCTCGTGATCCGCCCGTCTCGGCCTCCCAAAGTGCTGGGATTACAGGCTTGAGCCACCGCGCCCGGCCTGTACTGATGATTTGGAAGGGGGATTGTTGAAATGGCTTCAGGATGAAAGTATTTGAAATTCTGGACTTTATATGTCACACTGGGTGTGAAGAGATACGTTACTAATGGTAAATTCTTTCTGAGAGAGATAACTGATTATGATTAGTTTCTAAACCATTAAGCTATTTTGAGTCTTCTCTGTTTTGCAATAAACTCTGTCCATAAAAATGGTGTTATACCTGATTTCCAAACCTGATTATATATCAGAATCACTTTGGGAGCATTTATGAAATACACATTATTGAGCCCTACATGCAGAGATCTTGAGTCATTCAAGTCTGGTGTCTCAGAAATCTTTTTTAGTACTCTAGCTTATTCTGATGCAGAGCTAGGCTTGGAAATAATTTCAATATTTGTGCTAATTATCGTAAAATTTTCTTTTAAAAGAAGTATTAGGAGTAAAACAAGTCCAAATTACAGCCAATACCAAATTGGGAAACAAGATGTTTAATTTACTAGTGTCCTAGTCCTTTTGGGCCGCTGTGACAAACTGTTACAGAATGGGAGGCTTAAGCAACAAACATTTATTTCTCATCGTCTGGACACTGGGAAGTCCAAGATCAAGGCACCAGAAGATTCGGGTCTGGGGAGGGCTTGTTTTCCTGTTTAACAGACAACGTCCTCTACTTGTGTTCTCACGTGGTGGAAGGGGCAAGGGAGCTCATTAGAATCTCTTTTATAAGGACATTAATCCGATTCATGAATGCTCCACCCTCATGACCTAACCATCTCCCAAAGACTCCACCACCTAATACTATCCTGGGTGATCAGGATTTCAACAGAGGGATTTTAGAATGATAGAAACATTGAGTTGCAGCCCATCGCACCTAGAGACTTTCATCTATACTGGCCTTTTTCTCTATTGCACTAGTTCGTTTAAATTCAGCCTTACTATGGTGGCATAAGAAAGAATGAATAAGACCTAGTATTTGGTAGCACATAATAAAATTGTATATTTTTAAAATAAGTGTAATTGGATTGTTTGTAACTCAAAGGATAAATGCTTGAGGGGTCGGATACCCCATTCTCTATGATGTGCATATTTCACGTTGCATGCCTGTATCAAAATATCTCATGTACCCCATAAATATACACCTACTATATACCCACAAAAATTAAAAATAAAAGTAAAAAATATTAAATTGTTTGCATAGTAATTTATTAAATAATATATCCCAATTTTTACTTTATTAAAATGGTATAATTGTTTATTAATGAATGCCAAGCTAACATAATTATTGAGGCTTTTATTAAAGAATTAAAATATGAGAGATTATTTAAAATAAAATTTTTAGGAAAATAATTTTTTGAGCTGTATCCTTAAAATTTTTACTAGTTCTTCAACCGAGTTCTGCATTTTTGAGGGCATGTAGTATAAACATAAACAGGAACATTTTAGACTGTGAACATGGTAAACACTGGAATTAGATCTTACTCAAAAACATAGTTGTAATTTCTCTGTGCCTCCACATTAAAAAAATTTTTTTATGGGTACATAGTATGTGTATATATGTACAGGGTACATAAGCTATTTTGATAACAGCATACAATGCATAATGATGACATCAGGGTAAATGGAGTAGCCATCACTTTAAGCATTTATCATTTCTTTGGGCATATCTCCACATTTTTAAAAAGAAAATTTTGACATAATGTGGATATGAAAAAACAGAGTACATAACAGAGTAAAAGAACACAGTGCTACTATATATTTTAAAAAATGCTGTGATAGCGCCTCCTTGTGGGCAGAGCCCAACATGTTGGTCAGATTTCTGTTATGTATGAAAGTAAACATACTTCCTTAAAAAAAAAAAGAAAAAAGTATTTTATGGGGTTCTGTATTATATTTTGTGCTTGATGAAATAAAAATATGAAATGAGTTGCATTAAAAATATACTGATGTTAATCTTTTATTTCAGAATCTTCAATCATTGCTTCTTGTAGGGAATAAAATAAAAGTATTTGTATAGCTTTTCCCCCATAAAATTTACCTTTTAACTGTCTTTTATTTGATATTCTGCCTTTAGGACAGGGTAACCTTCAGGAGAATAATTGTGAAAAACAATGCCAAAAAGAGAAAAATGTATGAAAGCTTTATTGAGTCACTGCCATTCCTTAAATCTTTGGAGGTAAGTGCATGTTTATACTTTTATTTTATTTTGCTTTAAAAGTTTCTGTTTTGCTAGGAATATTTAGTTCTATAGAAAAATTTCCTTGAATAAAAAAAATTTATCCATGTTTTTATTTGAAGAGATTAAGTGGTAATGCTAGTTTTTATAACTCATTGTTTCTTCTGCTATCTATAATTGCATTTGTTTTGTTATTTGAAAGTTGTTTTGTATAATTGCATTCCTACCCCGCATCTATAGCACATGTATATGTGGTCTTTATCTAATAGCAGACGTCATACAATCACATAGATGTAGGCAAGAGCCACTAGTTGTAACTTTACAGGGAGGCGTTCTCTAGATAGAAGATGTCCTCTCTGGCCTCTTCCTCTCAGTCATCTTTGCTGTTTATTCCTCTTTTCTTCTCCTCTTAAAACTGGCATTCCAGGCCTCTGTCCTTGGCCTCTTCCCTTTTCAGGATACACTTACTCACTTGGTGAACATGTCAGATCCCATGGCCTTAAATACAGATGTCCCTTGACTTACGCTGGGGTTATCTTATGAATAAACCTATTGTGAGTTGAAAATATCATAAATAGAAAATGTATTTAATACACGTAAACTATGGAACATTCTAGCTCAGCCTATGCTTAGGACACTCACATCAGCCTATAGTTGGGAACAGTCACCTGGCAGCACAGTGCACTGGAGAGCATGGGTTCATCTCATTGTGGTGAGGCTGGCTGGGTGTTGTGGCTGTCTGCCTGGCATTGTACTGCATATCACCTGGGAGAAGATTGAAACTCAAAATTAGAAGTATAGTTTCTATCGCTTTCAAACAACTGTAAGGTTGAAAAATAATTAATTGAGCCATTGTAAGTCAGGGACCATCTGTACTGTCCATATATTGATGCTTCTTAAAATTGGTGTCACTGGGCAAGGCCCTTCCCTTGAAGGTCAGACTTACTTATCCAACTGCAAATACAAGATCTCCTCTCAGATGTCTAATAGACCTCTCAGACCTAGTATGTCCCAAATCTACTCCTTTTCTCTCTCCCTGCAGATGGTAACATATCCTTCCAGTGTCTCAGGCCAGAAACCTTCGAGTTAGCACTGACTTATCTGAACCACCATCACCTCTTGCCTGGTTAATTGCAGAATAATCTTCTAAAATCCCTGGTTGTGGCCCTGCTCTGTTTAAGCTCCTCCTCACATGGCCTCTAAGGCTCTGCACAGTCTGTCCCATTCCCCTGCCCATTTTCCCCAACCTCATTTCCTACTGCTCCACATTCATCATCTCTCTGTAGACACATCAGCTTCTTGCCACTTCTCAAACACACCTGTCCCACACCCACTTCAGGGTCTTCATACTTGCTCTCTGTGTGGAATGCCTTCCTCCACGGCCGCAGGGCTCCTTCATTTCTTAGCCCAGATGTCGTCTCAATGAGACCAGCTCTTAGGTTTTTATCTTTGAAGGTAACGACTTAACGAGAGAGAATAGGTTGTTGTTACTCTAAAAATTCAGCTTCATTTTCCATACTTTATCATTAAATTAAATGCTTTTCTATTTCACTGTCATATTTGAAATATTTTGAGAGTAATTAAAGACAGGCATATATATGTACCCACAACGTCTTGTAAAATGGCAAGTGTCAAAACAGCTGTGCTTCTCCTTTTGAATGTCTCTGTTGGATTATCAGCTTACGCCTGGTAGAAGTTTTGTCCATATCACATAGTGCGTGGTAGACAGCTGATCTTTTCCAGCAGCATATTTCTTTAAATAAAAGTAGGTCAGGGATTGGAAATCCAGTGCCTTCAAAGCTAGGCAGGTAACACAGAGAAGAAAACCAAGCCAGGAAGGGACTTTGGCAGATTGGAGAACATGTATTTCATTAAAGAAACAGCTGCTATCCCACCATAGTGTTATTGTTGCCATGTGGAAATATGGGTTATGTGATGCTGATTTTTCAAGAGAAGCTGGAGATCCAATTTTTATGAAAAATTTATTTTAAAATGCTGACTGATAATACAACAAACACATAACAACCTACACACTGCTCAATTTATTTGTCCTGTAGGCTACCAGTTTTTTACTTCTTAAATAGATCAGCTTACCCAGTTAATTTGTTTCTATTTAATATTGTCTTTCTTTCTTTGTAGTTTTCTGAACGCCTGAAAGTAGTAGATGTGATAGGCACCAAAGTATACAACGATGGAGAACAAATCATTGCTCAGGTATGATATTTTGAAATCTAATTCAGTTTAGGGTTATTTTCCAAAAGGTTTGTGTAGTTGTAGATCTTGATAAACTTTTCATGTTTCTAAAACTAGTATGCAGTGATGGGTTAAATAAATATTACTTCTACCAAATAACCTGTTAAAAATGGTTTCATTTATAGTTACTACGCTATTGAATATTTTTATGTAATTAACTCTTAATGAATATGTATTAAACCATCAAATGATTTTCTGCATCATTGTAGTCATTTATAAGAGGAAAAAACAGGTGAATCTTCCATGAGGACCCAGAAAGTACACTGGAAAATTCTGTAGAGTTTTGCGTGATCATTTCATGATGAAACTTCCTGAGGCTGCTCCTTGATAAAAGTCACCAAGAAGGGAACACACTGCAACATATAATGTTTTGGCTTCCAAGCACTACATGTGGGTCAACATGCTATATAATCCCTAATACTTTTCTCACATCCCAACTGGAACCAATAATATTAGATACCTGGGTTGGAGTAGGGCTACTAAAAGTAGAATTTGTGAAGACTGTTCATAGGTGAAGCATGCAGATGATAGTACCTTGTTTCCTAGTTATATTTGTGAAGCACTGAGCAAATGATTAAAATGGATTTTTAATAGATACTGTAATTTTTGTATCACAACCTTATACTATTTTGTGCTCTTTATCTGAAATGCAGTCTCTTCCTTTATATGGGAAACAAGATTCAAGGTCTTTGAGATTGAGAAAAAGATAATTATTTTAGAAGACAAATGCATAAGTAAATCTTTCAATCAGCACCCCTCTCCCATTGCTGCGTGTGTGTGTGTGTTACAGCAGTCAGGGATTGGGAAGAAATGGAGTCAAATAAAGTTCTACTATATAAATTGGTAAATAACAAAGCACAGAGCATGTTTTAAATGATTTTTAAAGGTTTTTATTTTAAAATAATTATAGATTCACAGGAAGTCGCAAAAATAGTTTTGAGAGGTCCCGTGTACCAGTTTCACCTAATGCATCTTGCATCACTATTAATAACAATATCAAAACTAGGAAAATGACATTGGCATAATTCACAGACCGTATTCAGTTTTCATCAGTTCTTAGGGCATGCTTTAAAAATAGTTAAAAATTACTCAGCAGTTAATAGACTTATTATGATTCAGAACACTCAAAAACTTAATATGAAGCTTTTATGAAAACCTGATATAAAAATAAGGGAAAGGACATATGCTATACTTAGGGTTTATTAAGGATATTTTTACATATTTGTTGTCTTTTAAGCATTTATAAATATACATATATACACGCTATATTCTAAAAATCTAAATTCAACATTTATTTTTGTGATAGAATCAGATGCTAAACTTCTTGAATTTGTATTAAAGAATTTTGAAATATTTTAAATTTCTCCAGAATCACTTTGAGAGTCTTAGAAAAGTCAGTGTCTGTATTATTATCTTCCATATTGTATTGTTTAATTCAGACTGCATCACTGGATGTCAAGGCAGAGTTCATTAAGAAACAGAAACAAGAAAGAACAGATATATGGGTAGAAATAGCAACACTTCTCTTTTAGAAGTCCTTCCAGTGCCTTGAAATGGAATGTCAGTAGGCTAGCATGTCAGAGTTTGGTCCTCAGTTGACTGTAGTGAAAATGTCAAGGCTCACATCTGCTGCTTCCGGCTCCATCTGGGTGCTTTCTGCTCTTTGCAAGTTGACGGGTTATCTTGGGTCACCACGCCAATGCTTGCAATGTTAGGATGACGCAGGGTGCACGTCTTGGCACTTCCTAAGGAGCTCAGGATCTGCAGATATGTTTCTGCCAACTAAGGGGATGCTGCTGGCATACACAGCAGTGTTGCCATTTCCAACTATGTATGCTGTTATCTAGGCTGAAATTTGGGTGAAATTCTTACCCCAGTGTTATTTGTCACATTTTCTTGGTTTTTAGCAGAAATACGGTGGTAGAGAATATATTATTTCAGGGCCAAGCACAGTGGCTCATGCCTGTAATCCCGGCACTTTGGGAGGCTGAGGCAGGTGGATCACATTGAGGTCAGGAGTTCGAGACCAACCTGACCAACATGGTGAAACCCCATCTCTAATAAAAATACAAAATAAATAAATAAATAACGGGTTCTAGATCCCTGAGGAATTGCCACACTGTCCTGCAAAATGGTTGAACCAATCTGCATTCCCACCAACAGTGCAAAAGCGTTCCTATTTCTCCACAGCCTCACCAGCATCTATTGTTGCTTGACTTTTTAATAATTGCCATTCTGACTGGTGTGAGATGGTATCTCATTATGGTTTTGATTTGCATTTCTCTAATGATCAGTGATGTTGAGCTTTTTTTCATATGTTTTTTGGCCACATAAATGTCTTCATTTGAGAAGTGTCTGTTCATATCTTTTGCCCACTTTTTGATGGCAGAAATACCATTTGACCCACAAATCCCATTACTGGGTATATACCCAAAGGAATATAAATCATTGTGCTATAAAGACACATGCACACGTATGTTTATTGCAGCACTATTTACAATAGCAAAGATACGGAACCAACTCAAATGCCCATCAGTGATAGGCTGGATAAAGAAAATGTGGTACGTATACACCATGGAATACTGTGCAGCCATAAAAAGGAATGTGATCCTTTGCAGGGACATGCATGAAAATGGAAGCCATCATTCTCAGCAAACTAACACAGGAATAGAAAACCAAACACTGAATGTTCTCACTCACAGGTGGCAGCTGAGCAATGAGAACACATGGAAACAGGGAGGGGAACATCACACACTGTGGTCTGTCACGGGGTGGGGAGTGAAGGTAGGGAGAGTATTAGGACAGATACCTAATTCATGCGGGGCTGGCCTTAAAACCAAATGACAGGTTGATAGGTACAGCAAACCGCCATGGCACATGTATACCTGTGTAACAGACCTGCATGTTCTGCACATGTATCCTGGAATTGAAAGTAAAATTTTTAAAAAAGGGGAAAAAAATTAGCTGGGTGTGGTAGCACACGCTTGTCATCCCAGCTACTTGGGAGGGTGAGGCAGGAGAGTCACCCAAATCCAGGAGGTGGAGGCTGCAGTGAGCTGAGATTACACCACTGCACTCCAGCCTGGGTGACAGAGCAAGACTCCATCTTGAGGGGAAAAGAGTATTATTTCAAATAATTTTACAAATGAAATCATTACTACATAATTGTCCATCAAAACCTCTTGATTTAGGGCCGGGCGCAGTAGCTCATGCTTGTAATCTCAGCACTTTGGGAGGCCGAGGCAGGCAGATCACGAGGTCAAGAGATTGAGACTATCCTGGCTAACACAGTGAAACCCCGTCTCTACTAAAAATACAAATAAAGTAGCCGAGTGTGGTGGCGGGTGCCTGTAGTCCCAGCTACTCGGGAGGCTGAGGCAGGAGAATGGTGTGAACCCGAGAGATGGAGCTTGCTTCAGCCTGGGCGACAGAGCGAGACTCTGTCTCAAAAAAAAAAAAACCTCTTGATTTAGAAACTGAGATAGCCTGTTCCCATGGGAGTTCACTTTTCAGGTCAATATCTGTACTTTGGGGTTGGATCAATTTTAGGGATATGAAAGGTAACAAGATTGTTGTCAGTTAATTTGCATTTTCACCGTCTATTTTTGTTATTCTGATAGGGAGATTCGGCTGATTCTTTTTTCATTGTAGAATCTGGAGAAGTGAAAATTACTATGAAAAGAAAGGTAAGCATTGTAAGTCCTCAAAGCCTACATACTATTAGCAAGGAACACAACAGATTTACTTTTTGATGTTTAGACTGAGGTTAATTTTATTTTTCATAAGCTGAGGAAAAGCTCATCTTTTTAATTGCCTTGTCAGGGTAAATCAGAAGTGGAAGAGAATGGTGCAGTAGAAATCGCTCGATGTTCGCGGGGACAGTACTTTGGAGAGCTTGCCCTGGTAACTAACAAACCTCGAGCAGCTTCTGCGCACGCCATCGGGACTGTCAAATGTTTAGGTAGGGATTGCAACAGTGGGCGTGCTTCTCCTGGTTGAACTTATGTCTGCATTTTATGTATTCATGTTGAATGAATCATTTTATTGGGTTCACAGGTTTTGTGGTCCCCACAAAAGGTAACAAGATTAGGACTCGTTGCCTTACAAAATTAATTTGTGGAAGCCATTTTTTCTTTGAAATTTTTACATCCAGGTACATTTTGCTCGTTTGTGTATATATGAAATAACATCTCATATTTGTCATTAAAATAAGAATTCCAAGTACCACGTTTTATATGGAATCTCTCAAATAAGCAACATGTGCTATGCTCCTCAAAAGAGAAGGCTAAGGTACTATTTTTATAAAGTCCATTATTAAGATCTGCAGGGAATGCTGAGATGCTGGGAGAATCCTTACTCATTAGAGTACTGGGAAACAAAGGTTCACGTTTGTCAAAGCACAGTCAAATGTTCTTTGCTGTTCAGTCGTTATTACTATTTTACCAGAGTAGCTTGGCAGAAATGCCGTCTTCAGGTGCAGACATCTCTGTATATCTGAGATTATATATCTGAGAAATCACTTACTTTGATAAGAAAATATAGTTCAGGAGGTGGCAATATGGTGAATATTTTAAGAAAATTGATCCCACAGTAATTACCCTCTCTGTGCTTTTCATCCATAATTCAATAGAATAAACTTAGTTTTAATGTTTTCAAGATTTGCAAGGATCCTTAGAATTAACTTCTTAGAGAAGTCATTCTTTAAAAGGTTTTAAATAAGTATAATATTAATCAAGTGTTAAATTTGGACGGAAGAGAAGACAATTAGAAACTGACAGGTAATTTCCCTAAGTAGAGCTATTAGAAAGAGTAAAGGTGAGGTGAGTGAAATTCTGTTAATTTTTTTCAATAATAGATTATTACATTCACATCAAAGAAAACCTGAGATACAGAAAATGTAGGAAAAAACATACCACTGCCACTCAGTGATTTCTGCTATTATAATTTCTTCTTGTCCTTTTTATTTGTGTGGGCTTCCAGTTGTTAAACAGTTTTCCAAATAACTTTTAAAGTTCACTATGCTTAGGAATGTTCTTATTCTGTTACACCAAATTTTAAAATTCTTTTAGGTAAATATATACATGATAAATTAATCATTCCTCACTGGTAAATACTTTGAAGGTTTTGGCTCCAACGTTTTGGTGGGGACCAATTTTTTTGTGCATAGAAGGCTTTTCTGTATTATAGGAGTTTTCCTTAGAAATGGTTTTCAGGAGTGGGCTTTTAAAAAATTAACTTTTGACACATATTTGCCAGATTACTTTTATTTGTACTAATTTACATGCTACTAGCAGTGCCATAATGCCCATTCACCCTATTCTTGTCAACATTGCCTTTTTTTATCTTTGCTAATTTAAAAGGCGAAGAAGATATATTTTAATTTGTACTTTTATATGTAGAGTATGTCATATTTTCTATCTATATATTATGAATCCAGTTTTAAGATCCAGGAGACAGGCAAGCAAAGTGATATCTAGCATGTACTTATAGAAGTAAACAGAAGCATTATGTCAGCTGCCATTTTTGGATTGCATAGGGATCCAAATTTGTATGGGGAGCAAAAATTACAAAAGTTAACACCTGGCCTTCACAACATGGCATTTTAAACCCTGAGAAGGGAACACAGGATAGAAAACACTCCTGTGCCATCTTTGAGGAGTACACATTGCTAAGGTGGAGACAGCACATTTATTTTTTAAAATTCTAAGGTCTTTCCATGATAGTCCCTCATTCTTTTCTCAGCTTGGACCAGGAACCTCCCACCAACTTAGCATTGCTCATCATATTGCCAAGGGACTGCAGAGTGTGGCCCTGGCTGCTTCCTTTTTCAAGTGGAACATTTTTATCATTATGCTTTTTCTTGTATTTTATAGTATTTACCTAAAATATCATTGCATTATTGATATATATGGAATATATTGTATATGACTTAGAAATAATTGTAATGACTTAGAAATGCTGCAGATTTGCAAAGAATGTTATTAAAAAAAAATCTTCTCTTTTCTTAGCAATGGATGTGCAAGCATTTGAAAGGCTTCTGGGACCTTGCATGGAAATTATGAAAAGGAACATCGCTACCTATGAAGAACAATTAGTTGCCCTGTTTGGAACAAACATGGATATTGTTGAACCCACTGCATGAAGCAAAAGTATGGAGCAAGACCTATAGTGACAAAATTACACAGTAGTGGTTAGTCCACTGAGAATGTGTTTGTGTAGATGCCAAGCATTTTCTGTGATTTCAGGTTTTTTCCTTTTTTTACATTTACAACGTATCAATAAACAGTAGTGATTTAATAGTCAATAGGCTTTAACATCACTTCCTAAAGAGTAGTTCAGAAAAAAATCAACATACTGATAAAATGACTTTGTACTCCACAAAATTATGACTGAAAGGTTTATTAAAATGATTGTAATATATAGAAAGTATCTGTGTTTAAGAAGATAATTAAAGGATGTTATCATAGGCTATATGTGTTTTACTTACTCAGACTGAGGTATTAGTGACTATCCCCATGTAAGAGGGCACTTGGCAATTAAACATGCTACACAGCATGGCATCACATTTTTTTTTTTTTATAACTCGTTATACACAGTAACATTTTAATCATTTTTGTTTTAAAGTTTTCTAGCTTGATAAGTTATGTGCTGGCCTTGGCCTATTGGTGAAATGGTATAAAATATCATATGCAATTTAAAAACTTTTATATTTTTGCAATAAAGTACATTTTGATTTCATTGGCATAATGTCAGTAACCTACATATTCCAGTGGGTTTATGGACAGGCAATTTAGTCATTATGATAATAAGGAAAAGAGTCTTTTAGATGAGAGATCATTAACGCATTTTTCCCTCATCAAGCATATATCTGCTTCCTCTTTTTATTTTGCAATTCTCCATATTCTATATCTTTAAAAATTTGGGCCGGGTGCAGTGGCTCACGCCTGTAATCCCAGCACTTTGGGAGGCCGAGGCAGGCGGATCATGAGGTCAGGAGATCGAGACCATCCTGGCTAACACAGTGAAACCCCGTCTCTACTAAAAATACAAAATAATTAGCCGGGCAGTGGGCCGGGCGCGGTGGCTCAAGCCTGTAATCCCAGCACTTTGGGAGGCCGAGACGGGCGGATCACGAGGTCAGGAGATCGAGACCATCCTGGCTAACACAGTGAAACCCCGTCTCTACTAAAAATACAAAAAAAATTAGCCGGGCGTGGTGGCGGCGCCTGTAGTCCCAGCTACGCCGGGAGGCTGAGGCAGGAGAATGGCGGGAACCCGGGAGGCGGAGCTTGCAGTGAGCTGAGATCCGGCCACTGCACTCCAGCCTGGGCGACAGAGCGAGACTCCGCCTCAAAAAAAAAAAAAAAAAAAAAAAAAAAAAAAAAATTAGCCGGGCATGGTGGTGGGCGCTTGTAGTCCCAGCTACTCTGGAGGCTGAGGCAGGAGAATGGCGTGAACCTGGGAGGCGGAGCTTGCAGTGAGCTGAGATCGTGCCACTGTACTCCAGCCTGGGCGACAGAGTGAGACTCCGTCTCAAAAAAAAAAAAATTTGATCTTGACATTTAATGTCACAAAGTTTTTTTTAAAAAAGTGATTTAAACTTAAGATCCGACATGTTTTATATTCTTTAAGATCTTACACCTAAAAAATCTCTCCTGTCCTAAAAATAATTTGGGATCCTTATCAGCATGCTCACAGTTTATTTCTTTGTTCTTCACTAGGCCTACACATTACAGTCCTTTGTAGACATCTGTTCCCTTGGGTTTCTGTTCTTCCTTAGGATGGTTGCCAACCTACAGTCTCATTGATCAGCAGCCAATATGGTTTGTTTTTTTGTTTTTAATTCTTAGAAACATCCTCTAGAGTAATAGAAACAAATTTTTATGAGCATAACCCTATATAAAGACAAAATGAATATCTGCCCTTACCATATATACCATTAGGCCTTGCCATTGCTTTAATGTACACTCATAGTTGAAATTAGTGCAGGATTAACTCAGATGTACTAGATTTTGATTGTTCATTGATATGCTCAGTATGCTGCCAGATAAGATGAATTTAATTATATTCAACCAAAGCAATATACTCTTACATGATTTCTAGGCCCCATGACCCAGTATCTAGAGACATTAATTCTAACCAGTTGTTTGCTTTTAAATGAGCGATTTCATTTTGGGAAACAGGTTTCAAATGAATATATATACATGGGTAAAATTACTCTGTGCTAGTGTAGTCTTATTAGAGAATGTTTATGGTCCCACTTGTATATGAAAATGTGGTTAGAATGTTAATTGGATAATGTATATATAAGAAGTTAAAGTATGTAAAGTATAACTTCAGCCACATTTTTAGAACACTGTTTAACATTTTTGCAAAACCTTCTTGTAGGAAAAGAGAGCTCTCTACATGAAGATAACTTGTTTTATATTTCAGATTTTATTTTAAAAGCCGTGTCTGTTAAACAAGAAAAAACACAAAAGAACTCCAGATTCCTGGTTCATCATTCTGTATTCTTACTCACTTTTTCAAGTTATCTATTTTGTTGCATAAACTAATTGTTAACTATTCATGGAACAGCAAATGCCTGTTTAATAAAGAACTTTGACCAAGGCTATAAATGCCACTTACATTATTTTCAGTATTGTTGGTTATATTTAAATTTTCCTTATAATAAAGCACACTTTTATAATAAAATACATGAATTATTGTTTTTCATACTTTTTTGCTTCTTTAAACTTTTCTGACTTGCATAATGCATAATTCATTGAAAAGCATGATAGAAATGTGGCATGTGGAAGCTAACCCCCAGGGCATAACATAGTAAGAAAGTATGGTTCTGTATGGCAATAGGTTTTTAAAATTATTAGCTATTCGTCATGTGTGGGAGAAATAATTGTGGTGTGTTGCAGATTTATTTGGCCACTTAGAATAACCAAATAAATCTGGCTAACTAGGAATTTGTGTAAAATTATCTAATTAAAACAGCTCAAGTTTGACTTGTGGATGTCATTATTCAATTACTAATCAACACTCCTTACTGTGTGAGAATTCTCTGTTGACCGTTCAAGGACAGAGCCTCCTGTGTATCATGTGGGGCTAAGGAAAGGGTTGAGGACTTTTTCCCCAAGAGTGACGGTGCTTTCTCTTGTTTTAAATAAAGATGTGTGTGTATGTGTGTGTTGTTTTCTGCATATCCATATGAACTAGGGATTAGTGCAGATATTTTAACATATACATTACCTGTGACACAACTTAGGTGAATGTATATGTGTTACCATTAGGATTAGTATTATAAACTCTGGCTAAATGCCATTTAAAATGCTTAAAGAGGCCAGGCACGGTAGCTCATGCCTGTAATCCCAGCACTTTGGGGAGGCTGAGGCGGGAGGATCATGAGGTCAAGAGATCGAGACCATGCTGGCCAATATAGTGAAACCCCATCTTTACTAAAAATAAAAAAATTAGCTGGGCGTGGTGGCATGTCCCAGCTACTTAGGAGGCTGAGGCAGGAGAATCGCTTGAACCCGGGAGGCGGAAATTGGAGTGAGCCGAGATTGTGCCGCTGCACTCCAGCCTGGCGACAGAGCGAGACTCCATCTATAAAGCAAACAAACAAACAAGCTTAAAAATTATTCAAGTGAAATGGCATGAAGCAAGGGACTTTGGATTTTATTTTATTGAAACGCAAGATTTAAAAACATGCTGTGTTCTTTCCCTTTCCAAAGCACCTTTAAAGATATTGATAGAATTTTTCCTTTCTCAAAAAACGTAACAAGGATGAGATGACCTTTGGCATTCTCAAGGAAAATTAATACTGTGTAGGCCTCGAGAGGTGAGTCATACATCTGGATTAAGGCAGAGCTTTGTTAAATTGCTGAACAGGGGATTCTATTAAAAAAAATTACTACCTAAGAGAAATAGAGTTTATAAGGAATGCTATCTTCTAAAATTTAGTGTTTGGTACAGCCTGATGCCAGGTATCAGAAAGAATTTTGACAAAAAGGAAAAATTGGAATGAGTTGAGACAATCTTACCTGTTCTAGAATACTTTTAAAGGCAGCAAAACTGGATAGACTGAATAGACTATAGAGTTGTTCAATGTGTATACCTAGGGACAATCAGTGACTTCACTAAAGTCATTTACTTTGTGAGTTGATGGCAGAACTCGTGGAAAATTGAGATCTGTTGATTCCTCATCCAATTCATGGCCTCATATATTTTCCCAAATAATGTTAATGAGCCTGGCATATAAATTGGTATATAGTTTCCAATGCAGAGAATAAGATTATTTTGAGAAGAAAACTTTTGATTTGACCGACAGATCTGGGTCTTTCTTTACTTTTTTATGCTCCAAATTTATAAATCTAAAATTGCCTAGAAAATCCTGAAGAAGTATGTATCATATATAGGAAGATGTGGTGATATCTGATAGGGAGGTAATGTCTACATCACAAAAATGAATGCTACCTACCAAAGAGGTGGTTTTCCCAGATTTTGATTTAACCATAGCCTGAGTCTCATCATTTTTCCAAATATAAAAAATGCTAATACAAAATGTATATACATTAAATCATGTCAATCATTATAATTGATTACAATGAATCAGTTATAATCAATTATAACTGATTCATTATAGCATATAAATGCATTTTTTACTGTCACTGGAAAACAGAAAATGACCTTTTTTTCAGGCACAAGGGAGAGTTTTCTGTGGCTCTTGACTGTAACAACTCAGACATGAAACCCTAAATATTTTCTATTTAACTTGAAAAAAAAGGTTACAAAGTAGACCCTTGAATGAGTTTATGAACAGGAAATATGACCAGTTAAAATCTTAAGTTGCTATTGATGACTGGTTTTCCATCTTGGTCCTAACTGGAAACCTTCCTAGATCTTGCTGAGGAACAAGAGAATAAACTCTGCATCCCTGAAACTTCATCACCTCTCTTAGGCCAAGGGCTGACATTTAATACAAGTGTACTTCCTTTACATAATGACTACATTCTTGAAGTATATACAAATGACATTTTTTAAAAGCCAAGTAATAGTTTTAAGAAAGGTGCACACTATAAAGGCATCTTTGGCAAATCTATTTTCTCCTAATTGCTCTTTAAAGCTGAACTTAAATATCCTCAACATTTTTATTACTTATATACTGTATAACTGGAAGGAGTTGAAGTGTTAATTAGGTTGGTGCAAAAGTAATTGTGGTTTTTGCCTTTTTTTAAATGGTAAAAATGGCAAATATCACTATTACTTTTGCACCAACCCAATACTTTGTTTGCCTTTCAGTGACTGACACTGTGAGGGAAACAAAAATGAATAATAGTGCTTATCATATAAACATAGCTGGAAGATGGCTCAAATAATAACAATGACTACATTGAGGAAGTGACAGTTAAAGTGCACGCAAGTTATTCAACAAAGTCGAATATTCAGACCAGCATCCTATATATAGTGCTACACTATGCTGTATATGAGAAAATTCATGCTGCTTGTCTCCCCTCTTTTTTTTTTTTTTTGAGACGGAGTCTTGCTCTGTCGCCCAGGCTGGAGTGCAGTGGCCGGATCTCAGCTCACCACAAGCTCCACCTCCCGGGTTTACGCCATTCTCCTGCCTCAGCCTCCCGAGTAGCTGGGACTACAGGCGCCCGCCACCTCACCCAGCTAGTTTTTTTTGTGTGTGTGTTTTTTAGTAGAGATGGGGTTTCACTGTGCTAGCCAGGATTGTCTCGATCTCCTGACCTTGTGATCCGCCCGTCTCGGCCTCCCAAAATGCTGGGATTACAGGCGTGAGCCACCGCGCCCGGCCTCCCCTAACTTTTCATGTTTCACAAGTATGTATTTTTTTGATTGCTTATTATGGACCAGACAAAAGCACATGAGATGGGGACTGATAAGGAAAGAGAGAATGTAAATGTGGAGGGGAGACAAATGTAAGCAATAATATTCAGTTTAGCCCAGTGTGATAAAAAGCGATGTGTGTACTATTCCTACAGTTTTTTTTTTTGAGACGGAGTCTGGCTCTGTCAGCCAGACTGGAGTGCAATGGTGAGATCTCGGTTCACTGAAATCTCCACCTCCCGGGTTCAAGCGTTTCTCCTACCTCAGCCTCCCGAGTAGCTGGGACTACAGGCGCGTGCCACCACGCCCAGCTAATTTTTATATTTTTAGTAGAGATGGGGTTTCACCATTTTGGCCAGGATGGTTTCGATCTCTTGACCTTGTGATCTGCCCGCCTCGGCCTCCCAAAGTGCTGGGATTACAGGCGTGAGCCACCGTGCCCGGCCCTATTCCTACAATTTTAGTTGCTCTTTATCCGACTTAATTGTACTTAAAATGAGGTACTTTTTGCTAGCAACTAAACATAGAGAAGGGCCTAGGATACCAAATAAGGAGTAGAAAATATTATGTGAGAATTTGTGTTAAATAGTTCAGATAACAGTAATGATCTCTAGAAAACTTGCAAGACATGAGAATAGTCATTTGAGCTTGATTTTATACATTGAGAGTGAGATTAAATAGAATTGTTGCCTTCTCTAAATACATTTTCATTTATACCAAATTAGACTTGATAAAAACTTTTTGAGAAAAATTAGGATAAAAAAATGAGTAGTCCTCTCTATGTCCTGAGGATACTCAGGTTTATTTCTCTAGACTTGGCCTTCCTAAATGCCAGATGAATATATTCAGCTGCCTAAGGACCTCTAGACTCAGATTTCTTGCCTGCACAGATGCTCATCACCTGAGGCTGAACCTATCCTTTTCCTTCCTCCCAGTCCCCAAATCTGCTATCCTCTCCAGCATTCCCTTAGTCAATAACATCAGCATAACCACCCTTCCCCAACATACTGCAATTACCCAAGCCAGAGACACAATCATTTTGATTCTTCCATCTTATGTTGATTTTTCTTCCTAATGTGGTTATAGTGTTAAAACAGTAGCTTATCAGCCACTGAAGAAAGGTCTTGCTTTCTGGTCATCGGAGCAAAATCTAAACTTGAGTTGTATCAAGAACTACAGGAACAGGAGATGACTCAGTTCTAAAATGGCCATCATCAGCTCCCGTGGATTTCATTATAACTTGCCTGAATTACCTGAGTACTTTGAACTAATTAGAAAATTAACTCATTTTAAAGGATAGTAAGGTATATGGAAGGATATTTGTTTGAGTTTAAATTTGCAAGATGCTATCTGAAAACTCTGAGAAGTACTTACTTAGACCATACATGTGTTTCTCTAGTACTTGTTCATGTGATTTCATTTGTTTACCTTTTGACAATTCAAAGTGATTATTTTCAATATCAGGCAATGCATGTACTTGAACTTCTATTTAGTTCAACAAAGCAGCCATTGGTGTGTCAAATATGGTGGAATCAGGGAAATACATTATTTCACTCCTAAATAGGATTTATCGGTTTTTTTTCTTCTGTTTGTTTTTTACTATCTCTAACAAATTAGAACTTGATATTTAAGATAACAGAAGTAACTTCACAAACTGCTGGAAAGACATTTTGATTTCACAGTTTGACATATTTTTGCATACATTTTATGTGTATACATGTGTGTATAGATAATTGTGACTGTACCAATCAAGAAGAGGTGTTATTTAAAGAAACTGATTTTTTAATGTCAATTTTATCATGGAAACATCTGAAGGATAGTTAAAAACTGTGATTATATCTGTTTTAGTCTGAGAGTATAATTTGAACATGTAAAAATTTCCAAGGAGATCTTACTAGTTTTGTACTTTGATCTTTCTTCAGGCTTATAAGTTGGCTAGTTTTATTGGTCACTCAATTAATGATGAGGTCCCTGTTAAATACACATAAGGTACTAATGTGGTCATTTAGCCCCCCAGGGAAGTCAGAAGATTGGACTAATTGTCCACTTAAAGGTGTAGCGAATTCTAATACTAGTATTTAATCAGTTGTGACTAAACTATCTAAATTTAACTCATATTAAAGACTTGGACAAAAATGAGAAAAAGTATGCAAAAAATGTTTTCTGTCTTTTTATTCTCAATAATTGGCACCATGGTAAAAAAATGGAACTAAATGTTTCTGAATGAATGGAAAAGGCTTTATAGAGCTATTAAAGGATAAATTATTATTTGTAATATATTGTACAATATCTGGATCTAAAGTTGAATTTTTTTTTCCCATTTCCAGTGTTCCCCAATAAAAGAATATCACCACTAAGGCTTTTGGTAAAAACTTTAAAATAGTTTAACTTTTAAAAATAAGGTTTAGCTGAAAGCAGATCTCACAGTCTGTGTACTAGAGAGGGTAAAGCAGTATCTCAATCTCTTGCCAGCTTTTTTTTTTTTTTTTAAGAGAAAAGCTTTTTAGTTTTCTAGAAGGAGTTAGACAAAAATATCTCAAAACAATTTTAAATAATTAGGTGAACTTCACAGATTTTTCTTTTTTGTCAAGAAAAAAGATTTTATATTTTCAATTCTAGTACACGATGACCCTCCATTGTTTAAAAAAAAAAAAAAAGGGAAGAAAAACATACACAAAGTAGCTGAGACATTCATTTCTTTGAGTCACTAATAATTTCTGAAAGATGGTAAATTCAAATCCTGTCCTTTTTCCTCAGGGAAAGAATTAAGCATTCTGTTGGCTCTCCTCTGAATTATTTTAATAAAAAATAGAATGTTTTATTACTATTTGTGAACATAGAAAGCAAATATTTGATCACATGGGAGGACTACTTTATCCATAATTTCACTTCAGGGATTCAAATGGGGAATCCTCAAGAATTTTAAACTCGATTTCAACATATGGGGGGTTATTTTGGATTTCTTGATTTGTTATGCGGCTTTCAGGTATATTTGAAAATCCAAGAAATGCAGGAGGTTTTAAAGAAATAACTAGCTGTGATTTCTGGCTCTGTCCAAAAGTTTGCTTTTACAGATTTCTTACTACTGTAGGTTTTCCTCATCTTAATTCTAAGCATATATGTGATCTAAAGTTATAAAATCTAAAGCACAATTTAAATGATTAAACGCTAAAGGTTCAAAGGGGGGAAGAGCTTAATAATGTCTTTGTAATGTGAATGGTAAAGACACCAATTATTGACTAGATGCAGCCGACTGAATGGACAGCCATGTTTAAAGTGAAGGTAACTATAAAGCCGGGAAGCGTCTCTGGTGAGTCAGAGAATTCGTAACTTGAGGAACTCCTAGTGGAAATGAAGTGGAAAGACAGTTTCTTTCATCAATGAGAAAACGTCTAGGAGAAGAGGTTTAACAAAACTCACCAGAGAAACTCACTGATAATGATTCACAAATTAAATCAGTTTACGTCATACATTATGCCCCTCTGTATTACGTTAACCAACAAGCATACCAATCAACATGGAAAATACCGCTTTAACTTGCCTCAATTTCGTAAACGCCCGCCCCCGCTCCCACTGCCGCTTTGTAAATTCTCTAGACCCGGAGCTTCTCGCTTCCTCACAGTCCATTCCCCAGCCTCACTCTTCCTGGCTCTTAGCTGGCGCTCAACAAATCTTAGGTGAACTGAACAGAGCTGACAAGGCAATCTCAAGTTGCTGTCCTGGGAGTGGTGAGGCAAGGCACAGGAGAAAGGACTTCTAGTTCTTCCCACTGCCAGTGGAGCCCCCAGCATCACTTTCGGCCCCTTCGTGCCTGGGACCGTGATTTGTGGGTGACCAAGTCCCTCGCAAGCCTGCAGTACTTCCGCTGGTGCAGTCATCTCCTTCCCCTCGCACTAAAACAATACCCTGGCCTCCTGCCAAACTCGTGAGCAGCGAGCAACTCTGGCTGTTTATGGCCCGGATTGGGTACTGCAAGAGGCTTGGGCCGCTGTAAGTGTTAGCAGAGGCCCGGAGGAAGAGAAGAGGCCCAAGCTTTAAAACACTCCCTTCCTCCGCCCCCTCCCTTTTGTCCCAGACACCAAAACAAACGAGCTGATACACGTGTCCCTATGACTCTTGTTTACTATCAAGACTGCGCTGTGCGAGCGCCTCTGGGATATGTAGTTCAGCTCTTCCCCGGCTAGCAGCCTCCCCCAGCCAAGGACCAAGGCTTGAGACTACGAACCCACAATCCATTTCGGGGACAAAGTTTGGCTCGGGTCCCCGGACTCTCGGCAGTAGTCCAATCCAAAGCACTTACTCTTGTGATTGACACGCCATCTTCTCCAGTAAACACAACACAAAAGTCAATACATGCCCGCCCCCCGAGACGGACCACGGTACTACCCAATGGGAAAGGGGAACAACCGAATGGCAGTTCTGCAGTCCAATAAGAGGGCGAAAGAGCTGGGCGGGTGCTCAACCCCTAGGGGGTTGAGGGGAGGGGGAAGACGAAGCTTGAAAGACTTGGTAATGGCGACGGGTTTGGTAAGTAGGAAAGTTTCGGTTGAGGAGTAAGAGCGGCGGCGGGAGCAGTAACCCGCGCGGGGGAGGCCGACGTCGGTCGGAGAGGGGGTACGAGAGCTGCTGGTGGTGTTGTCGTGGCCGGGGCGGCCCGCGCCTGGGCTGCCGGCACTTCGCGGCAGGTTTGTTGTCTTTCAGTTCGGGAAGAGGTGGGGGTGGGGAAGGGAGGGGCAGGAGCGCGGGGGATCGGGCAGCCGGAAGGGCTCGGGTCCTCGTTCCTCCTCCTCGGAGGGTCGCCCTTGGAGTGGGGGCAGTTAACCGTTCGATTGGTGTCCGCGGCGAGCCCACCGGACCAGCGTCTCCCGCGAGCTCACCTCACCTGGGCTTCGGGACTGCGGCGCTAGGGGGTCTCGGGCGGGAGCGGGGAGGAGGCAGCGGGAGGGCGACGTTCGGGGTCGGGTCGCGCGGTGGGTGGCCGGGCCGGGTGTGGAGATGGGGCGGGCCAGGGCGGGGGAAGGGGCCGACGCGGCGCCGGGGCTGCCCAGGAAAGTTTGACTTCAACTCCCCGCTTGTGGGCGGAGGGTCGGAGCTTGGCCAGTGGTGGGGGGCCGGCCTGAGGTGGGGGACCCCAGTGAGGCGACGCCTCCTTCTGGACCGAAGGGGGCTCCTGCCGAGCCGGGGAGCTCGCGGAGCCGCTGGGCCCCGGGGCTCATTGTTACGCAGTTCGAATGAATGGGCTCCCAGGCGCCTGCGCGCTGGGGCAGAGCCGAGGGGAAAAACAAGCCCGGAGTCCGGGCTGCGGTCACATGATGGGGGGAAGGGAGGGGAACGCGATGAATGGCGAAAGAGGGTGGGGGATGGACTTGGCGTGAACCGAGAGGCGCTGCTCTGTGTGACCCAAAGAGGAGGCTTGGCAGGCGATTCCAGCCTCCGCCTTTCAACCTATGCTGCCGCCGCAGGCTGATTGAAACAAAACAAAACAAGCCAGGCGAAGTCAACAGCCAGGTTTTTGTAGCTTTAAATGCTGCGTGCTGTCTAGAGTATTTCACTCTCCGCTGTGCACTCTGCACTCCAGAGTTCATACTTAGGGAGTTACCAGCTGCTGTCTTTTTTAGAAGGAGCACTGACAGCGAGGTAATACTCAAGTTTTCTGTTTGTTCTGTTTCTGGCTCACGTTGCCAGTGATGCCAGGACGAGAGGAGGCTTAGAAAAGGAGTTATACATCCTGGGAAGCGATGGAGTCCTACTAACAGCTCGGATGGAGGCTTTAGATTTATCACTCTAAATAGCCATAACCACTCGTAATAGTGGTTTTGAAATTAAAGGTACTTTTTGAGAATTAGAATAATTTTAACATTTGCAAATACTTTTCTGGTCATTTAACAGTGATCTAAATCTGCAATGTATGTCTTGTAGTTTTTTTTTTTGTTATTTTATCTTGCAAATGAATGGTAGAGTCGGTCTTCTGTTCCGTTTCCTTGGTTAAACTCAGTTATTGCTAGGTAGACAGTAGTTGACAAAATTTCAAGGAAATTTGAATTACACTGAGAATTAAATCTACTCCTTAAAGTTTTTGGGTTATGTTATACTTTTGAGGAACCATTTAACCACTTTAAAACAAAATATTGTTTGTGCTAACTCGACGGATAAATTATAGAGTGAAGTTTTGATTTCACTTTCTAGTTTCATCTTAGTTTCGTAAACCCTCTTAGGTTTTCTGTCTCGAAAACCTTTCCTCTTTCTTCTGAAACTCCTAACTACATACCCTAGTTAAAAGGGTACATTCTTCCAGGATTGCCTACCTACATGTCTCTGCTATCCTGTGTGTTTCACAGGGCATACCTCTCAGACTTCAAATATGATACTGTCACTGTAAGAGTTGTTTGCTTCACTATATATATGTGTATATATAAGAAATATATAATATATACATATATTATATATATATATATTATTATTTTTTTTTTTTGAGAGGGAGTCTTTCTCTGTCGCCAGGCTGGAGTGCAGGGGTGCGATCTCAGCTCACTGCAACCTCTGCCTCCTGGGTTCAGGCGGTTCTCTTGCCTCAGCCTTGGGTCTACAGGTGCGCGCCACCACGCCCAACTAATTTTTTTGTATTTTTAATAGAGACGGGGTTTCACCACGTTGGGCAGGGTGGTCTCAGTCTCCTGACCTCGTGATCTGCCCGCCTCGGCCTCCCAAATTGCTCGGATTACAGGTGTGAGCCACCGCGCCCGGCCCATTATATTTTAACTTCCTTGGATTTTTTCCTCACTAATCGAAATGCCCAGTGAAGAAGGCATGCGGCACGATGGCATGGACTTACTAAACTGCTCTGCGCTGAAGGTTCTTCCTGGTGAATTGCAAGCTGGTGTTTTGTATATGTGTTTGAAATAAAAATACTGGTACTCCCCTCTCCACCCCCACGCATACATTATTCGTTAGAAGTTACTGTCCTGGCGCGGTGTCTCACGCCTTTCCCAGCGCTTTGAAAGGCTGAGACGGGTGGATCACCTGAGGTCAGGAGTTCGAGACCAGCCTTGCCAACATGGTGAAATTGTATTAAAAATACAATAGTTAGCTGGGCATGGTGGCGCGCACCTGTAGTCCCAGCTACTTGGGAGGCTGAGACAAGAGAATCGCTTGAACCCGGGAGTCAGAGGTTACAGTGAGACAAGATCAGGCCATTGTACTCCAGCCTGGGCATCAGAACAAGACTTACTCTCAAAAAAAAAAAAAAAAAAAGTCAATGCCAGGAATTTTATGTCTGTTAAGTATGAAACTGAGTATTTACTTGGAATAGAAAAATGAATCACAATGAATTAAAAAAAAAAAGCTGTCAGATACCTGCTTACACAAAATTCAGGGAAAAATGGCATACTCTAATATTCTTATTAACTGCCTGATGTCAGTAACATTCACATTTTTCATATACTGATCAGCATTTACTTTGGTGCTTCATAATTTCTACTATCATTTTCTATAGAGAAACTAGAAAAATAATTTTCTCCGTAATGTGGTTCATTGAGTTTTTAAAAGTTATTAAACAGCTTAAAAAAGCCTTTTCCACAAGTTTTTATAGATAATGTAAAAATGTTTAGGAGTACAATCAAGTTTAGGAAAACAAGTTTCATAAGAACTTCTAGATGATGTCAAGTTTTATTATATGACTCATCTTAAATACTTATTTGAATTGACAGTACTCCTAAAACAGTTCGTGGATGACTGCTTGTGCTATTAATGGGTTTTCTATTGTCTTGATCAATATAGCATTTCATGTTGAATGAGCATGAAATTACTAAGAATTTGTATAGATGTGGATTGGGCAGTGTCTGTGGGATGTAGTATCTTTTATACCTACAATTCTGATAGGTAGATAGGTATTAGTCCCATTTTTTTTGTTTTTACTTATTTTTAATAACTTTTTAGAGATGGGGTCTTGCTGTGTTGCCCAGGTTAGTCTTGAACTCCGGGCTCAAGTGATCTTCCTGTCTCAGCCTCCCAAAGTGCTGGCATTGCAGGCCTGAGCCATTGAGCCCGGCCATTAGTCTTATTTACGAATAAAAAAACGGGTCCAAAAAAGAAAACAGGCCTAGAGATTTAATTGTTGAGGGCCATGAAAGTGTTAAGTGACCAAAACTAATCCACTAAGGGTTTTTGTTGTTTTGTCTTTTTTCTTAGCCCAGTGGCAAACTAGAGTTGTAGACAAATATCTGTGAAATCTTTGGTTTGAAGTTTTGTTGAAAATACTTTAAAAGCATAGCATTAAGGCCTCTGAGATGCTTTTGGTATAGAAAGTTGCATTTAATATACTTTGTTATGGAGGGTTGTTTTAGCGTGTAATTATGTAATCCATTTAAAATACCTCAGTTTCAGAGATAGAAATTAATTGCAAATTACCTTTTCTTCACCCACTGTTTGAGAACAATTTGAGCATACAGTCTGGACTGGGTATGGAAATCCTTCAGGATTAGGGGAGAGCATATAGAAGATCCTGCTGTGAATTCCATAATGATGATGGAAAGGTAGGATTCAGGAAATAATAGCCACTTGAAAGCAGGAAGTAACCCATGCTGGCCTATACCTTTTGTCTTTTTTTCCTTTCAGCTCTCTCCTTCAAAAAGAAAATGGTCCCATTTAGTCATCATAGTCCTGTTTTCTTCATCCATAATAACACTTTATTCACAGAGTTGTTGTGAGTTTAAAATAAAATTAGATGAAGTACATGGAAGTGCTGTGTAGGTAGGCATTTTGTAAAACCTAGTTTCCTTCTTCATTCATTGAGACTTAGCTTTTTCTAGTTCTCTCTTTCTCTCTTGTCTTAAGATTTTGTGGATATTTGCTTCTGGAAGTTTGCATACCAAAAGCACTGGGGCCTTCCAAGAAAGTAAAATTTGTAATACTGAACATGACATTTCAGAGTACAAATTCTGGAAAATTTTACTGAGAATCACTGATGTAGTGAAGGGATGACATGTGCAGAGTTAACTAAACTACAAGGCAAGCTGTGTTGAATCTGATACCAAAGCAGTATACAAAAGCATGAATGAACAATAGGGTTAGCTCTACCAGGAGATATTTGAAAGAGGAGCTTGTTTATCAAAATGAGTATGTAATTGGTATAATGTATGTAGGGGAGTAAAAAAGTAAGGACTTTTCTGGTATTCCTTTACTGTATTGGAGACCTTGCTTTCTTTCTCCAAAATAGTTGAGAATAGACAGAAGAGACAGAAAACTTCCATTTGTATATGGTTTTGAATTTTGTTTTCATGTATTGAATTCTCAGAATAGCCCTGTGAGGTAAGTAGAGGGACTGTAAGTCTGAGATTGAGTGACCTGTCCCCGGTTACACAGCTAGTAAGAATGAAACCGAAGTCTGTTGTCTTGAAATGTAGCGTCTCTTACTGTGTGGTACTTTTACAGTAGCAGAACTTCAGTTTTCTCAGGACCAAACTTCTGACAGCCTTGAGCAACGAGAGGTGTGAACACGTAGAACTTATATTCAGTAAATATTTATTTGGTTCCTTTGGTTATTTATAGGTAGCTCTGTTTTGAAATTAAAATAATGTTTTTTTCCAACTTCATTTAAGGAGTTTTGGGATGGTGGTTGATAACTAAGACAAAGTGCTGAAGAAATGATAGAAGTTGCAAAGAGACATTAGTGTACTATACTTGGTGAATGTTGGAAACTGCAGGACCTGCTGTAGGGAAGAAAAATGTTCTAGTTGGGAAGAATGAGGAAACCAAAGAGCTCTGCAGAGGGAGGGGGAAGACAAGACAGACTGCAGCTGTGCTTCTGCGGACCCCAAGAACGGCACTGTTCGTGCACAAAGGATAGCTCTGAAGAGAGAGAAATGTGTAGTGCAACTTCTGAATTTCATAATAAAGGTAAAAGTAGGAAATGTTTTAAGTTCAGATAGGGTTGACTACATAGCTCACATCTGTATGTGAAGCATCGTACAGATATTCATAAGGATTTTTAGTTATCAAAATAGGTTAAATTATATTCTGTATACTTAAGATGGCAGAAATATTTCTACGGAAAGAGTTAAAATCTCCTATCTAAACTGTTAATATTAGCTGTTTAAAGAACTCACGTAGTGTGACTAGTTTCTTAAGAGTTACTAAATAAGGAATCTGCACTGATATTATCAATCACCTTTTTGGAGAAACATTGCAAAGGAAGCTGGAGACAGGTGGCTTACATAGACAGAGACTGGGAATGTGAATGCTCGCTCTCTCTTTTTTTTTTTTTTAATACCCTCCTTAAAATGTTATAGGTGTTCCTGCATACTCATACAGTATTTCAGTATGATTTTGTCCATAGACTCAAAGAGACTGTTTTAAAGTATAGTTCTGATCATGTCAGACCTCTGTTAAAAAAAAATCCTCAGTCGTTCTTCATTGTCTGATAATTGCTAATCATAACACTAGCCACTGTACATTGAAGGCTTTGTGTTAGGCACTATTCTGAGCATTTCACATTATCTCACTGAGTTTTTATAACAGCCTGTGAGGTAAGTACTTTTATTTCCATTTTATAAACAAGGCATGAAGATTTTAAGTAAATTATTTAGAGTACATAGCTAATAAGTGGCCAATCTGGTATATAAACTCAGGCACCCTGATTTCAGACCCCCTATTCTTGTCTGTAAATAGTTTTCCTAAACTACAATTGAAGAATCTGATCCTAGACTACCTTGCCATATAGTAGTAGTAGTATAGCCTCAGTATTCATGATCACATGACACACAAGGCCATCCTACTGTGTGGTAAAACTAGATTCTATATTACTCTGATCTCACTAGGACTTTGCCAGCTATATGAGTTTACTCATGGGAGTTTCTCTCATTGGGAGGCCTCTCTCTCTCCTTTTTTTTTTTTTTTTTTTGAGATAGAGTCTTGCTCTGTCGCCCAGGCTGGAATGCAGTGGCACCATCTCTGCTGACTGCAAACTCCGCCTCCCGGGTTCACGCCATTCTCCTGCCTCAGCCTCCCGAGTAGCTGGGACTACAGGTGTCTACCACCGTGCCCGGTTAATTTTTTGTATTTTTAGTAGAGACGGGGTTTCACTGTGTTAGCCAGGATGGTCTCGATCTCCTGACCTCATGATCCGCCCGCCTGGGCCTCCCAAAGTGCTGGGATTCTAGGCGTAAGCCACCATGCCTGGCTTTTTTTCTTTTTTGGAAACGGAGTCTCGCTCTGTCACCCACGCTCTAGTGCAGTGGCGCGATCTCGGCTCACTGCAACTTCTGCCTCCCGGTTCAAGCGATTCTCCTGCCTCAGCTTGCTAAGTAGGTGGGATTACAGGCACGTGCCACCATGCCTGGCTAATTCTTGTATTTTTAGTAGTGAGGGGATTTCACCATGTTGGTCAGGCTCGTCGGGAACTCCTGACCTCATGATCCACCCTCCTTGGCTTCCCAAAGTGCTGGGATTACAGAGAGTCCAGCCCCTTCTTTTCTTTTAACCCATTCATAGCCAAGTCCTGTTCTGTAGAACTGTGGTCATTTGCTTATATCTTTCCACTAAAGTGTAGGTTGAGACTCATGATGAATTTTTGTTAGTGAGGTCCAACATTTCATCTAATACAATGCCCTGTGCGTAGTATTTATTAAATAAATGATTTTTTTAATAAGTAGGAATTTAGCAACCTTTTTTAGCCCAATGTGTCTCAATATTCTGCACCTGGAAACAAAAACCAGTGCACAAAGCCATACCCCAGGCCAGATAGATCAGATCCTCTGGGGATGGGGCCTGGGAAACATTTTTTTTAAGCGTATATATGATTCCGTGTGCCACAGGGTAGAGTTGAGAATCACTGATGAAACTAAATTTGCTCCATTTCCCCCCCCCCAGGAGCAGGTGGAGGCTCAAAATCATGATTTCATACTTGAGAAATAGATTCGCATTACACATTTTCTCTAGTTGCTAGTTATGTAAGTGAAATTGTTAAATCCCAGCATATTTGCTGTAACTATATGCTAAGACTGATTGTGATCAGTACATTGTACTAAACTGGAGAAGTGTTAATTTCTTCCAAATTTCATCTTTTAGGGGCCTAAAGTAATGGCATGATACATTATTTTTATTGAGATGTGCTGGATGACTTGTCATAATATCTCCCAGGGAGGAGACTGTTGAAACTGAATAGCTATCTGGTTTCCACCTATTAACTATGTATTTTCAGTAACTGTTCTATTTAGGACATTACAAACCCAAAGTATATTTAATATTGCCCTATGTCTCGGGATAAAAAAATTTCAAAATCATTTTACACTTTTTTCTCTATTTCATTTCATCCTCACAACTACTCTCAGAGGAAAGTAGGGCAAGTATAAATAGCTCTATTTTACAGATGAAGAGAAACTCAGTCACTTAGGTCATATATTTGGTAAGTGATCAAGCTGGAATCACAACCCATTTCCTTACGTCTAACCCAGTGCCCTTTTTGCCACACCATAATACATTGTATAGTCAGTATTGAGCAAGGCTCTCAAGCAGTGCCCAGGATAAGGGTTATTTTTGAGGGGTATAGGCAGATAGCATCCAAAATAGAATATTAGACATATGGTAAGGCAATATGCATGCAATTGGGCTGTGTGTCAAGAACCCTGTATCTAGCCATCTAAAATAATCAGATGTAAGCAAATACTTTTAAAAATAAGAATATAAATTCAGTGTTTAGAAGAGTGAAGAAACTCAGAATAGCATATTTAGCAGTAGAGGGTATAAGTGAATTTCGGTACATCCTTAAGATGTATATGTAACCATTTAAAGCTTTGAAAAAAATTAATGACATAGGAAAATGCTTATGAATTTACATTACGCAAAAAGGTATCAAACTATAATATGAACTATGAAGAAAAACATGATTGAGTGTACATGTACATGAAGAATAAATTGGATTGTAATACATCAAAATGTTAAAAGTAAGTCTGGTTGGTGGGGTTAGAGGTAATCACTATATTCCGTTTTTTCCAAAAATTTTTTTTTCTCATTTTTTTGCACAGCGATTGTATTTTCTAGTCAGGAATACATTTCAAAACCAAAAAGATCATGAAAAAGCCTTTGTAGAAAGAAATTTATCAGTGCCATCAGTGTTTATTGGTAATTAACATCATGGCTTAGAAAGCTTATAAATAGTGGCCGGGCACGGTGGCTCAAGCCTGTAATCCCAGCACTTTGGGAGGCCGAGACGGGCGGATCACGACGTCAGGAGTTCGAGACCATCCTGGCTAACACGGTGAAACCCCGTCTCTACTAAAAAATACAAAAAACTAGCCGGGCGAGGTGGTGGGCGCCTGTAGTCCCAGCTACTCGGGAGGCTGAGGCAGGAGAATGGCGTAAAAACCCGGGAGGCGGAGCTTGCAATGAGCTGAGATCCGGCCACTGCACTCCAGCCTGGGCGACACAGCGAGACTCCGTCTCAAAAAAAAAAAAAAAAAAAAAAAAAAAAAGAAAGCTTATAAATATTAAGTGATTAACATTTTTTCAGTGCGGTTTTGATCAGTGTGCACTGGGGTAGTACCCCAGTGACTTTCAGTGACTTTTAACAGCAATATATTTTATTGCTTTATTTTGAGGAAAAATATGCTGTTGCAAAAGTCAGGATTTTTTTGTGTATTTCATATTCACTCATTAGAACTTTATTACTCATTAGAACTTTAAGAGATGGAGTCTTGCTACATTGCCCAGGCTGGATTCTAACGCATAGGCTGAAGTGTAGTCCTCCCCCTTCAGTCTACCCCAAGTAGCTGGAACTATAGGCGCGAGCTACTGCATCAGGCTGGAACTTTTTTAAAAAATGGAATTTAGACTAGAGCCTGATAAATCAGAAAATCTTACCATTGTTGCTTATGTTAAATAAAGAACTAATTTGATCATTGTCCAAAGGGTGGAATAAAAGGTATAACCACATTTTCCTTTCATAATAATATTTAGTTGTTGGATTTTGCTGAGAAATTATTTAAATATGTTAACCCATATTCTCTTCCTTCTGATAATTTTGTAGGCTTGCAGGTAGATTTACTAGTTGTTTAAATTTCCCGTGATTATTATTCATCTTTCTAGACATAGTATCTTATTCAGAATGACAGGTATCTTTTATCATGGCTAGGTCCCAAATTTTCATTAAGAAAACCTAAGAACAGTTTTATTTTTATGAGAATTGTAATATATGACCATTTTAGGAAACTCTTAAATGTTATTTAGAAAATGTATTTTTTTTGGTTGGGCACGGTGGTTCATGCCTGTAATCCCAGCACTTTGGGAGGCCGAGGCGGGTGGATCAGCTGAGGTCAGGAGTTCGAGACCAGCCTAGCCAACATGGCAAAACCGTGTCTCTACTGAAAATACAAAAAAGTAGCTGGGCGTGGTGGCATGCACCTGTAATCCCAGCTACTCGGGAGGCTTAGGCAGGAGAATCACTTGAACCCAGGAGGCGGAGGTTGCAGTGAGCCGAGATCATGCCTCTGCCCTCCAGCCTGGGTCACAGAGCGAGACTCCTCCGTCTCATAAAAAAGAAAAATGTATTTTTTTTTAAGTGTGCTGAAGTAGTTCACTTTGAGAATGAGGCAACAAAATAAACACAGTAAATAGAGACATTAAAATAGAATATTCCTCCAGTCTTTTTAACTTTTATTGAGGAAAGTTTTTAAATTTCCTTTTGAATTTGAAGGTACAAGTGAAAAAAAGAGTCCTATTAGTCTCAGTTTTTGCATCTGAAAGGAAGGTTACTAGGTTAAAGAAATAAAAGTATATATAATGCCATTTTTCTTCAGCAGAAAATACTTTTTTTTTTATAATTCAAGATATTAATCTTTTGGGATTGAGATGTAATTTAGTGCTGAGTATTCAGTTGTAGGCCAAGATATTAAGGAGTCATCAGAGTCTAAAGGATTTGAGGGAGCTATGAATGGCAGTGTATAATTAAGTTAAAATGTAACATTGTGGCGGGGCATGATGGCTCACGCAGGTAATCCCAGAACTTTGGGAGGCCCAGGTGGGTGGATATCTTGAGGTCAGGAGTTTGAGACCAGCCTGGCCAACATGACGAAACCCCATCTCTTCTAAAAATACAAAAATTAGCTGGGCATGGTGGCGCATGCCTGTAATTGTCCTACTTCGGTGGCTGAGGCTGGAGAATTGCTTGAACCCGGGAGGTGGAGTTTGTAGTGAGCTGAGATCATGCCACTGCACTGCAGTCTGGGCGACAGAGTGTGACTATGTCTCAAAAAATCAACAATAACAACAAAAAAACCCAACATTGTCGTGTCTCTGATTTATTTTAGGTTTGTGTAATGCCCAAATTGCGTGGCTTGACGTTATTTCTCATGTTTTTATTTTAAGTCAGAGCACCATAACATGGTGTGGGAAGTGAAGACAAATCAGATGCCTAATGCAGTACAGAAACTCCTGTTGGTGATGGACAAGAGAGCCTCAGGAATGAATGACTCATTGGAGTTGCTGCAGTGTAATGAGAATTTGCCATCTTCACCTGGATATAACTCTTGTGATGAGCACATGGAGCTTGGTAAGCAAAATTAAAAGTTACATAGGAATCTCACTAAGATTCAGATAACTTTTCATACTTAGCCCGCTTCTCCACCAAACTTGACTGGCTAGAAAAGGATATGAAGTATTTGTATATTAGAAATTTTCAACATTCTGTTATTGCTTTTAAAATAGTACTTAAAATCAACATGAGTTGGGCTATTTGTGGTTATTGTAGAGACTCATTTACAGATTATTAAATTAAACTACTTTGTATATAAAGACTGGACCCCACTTGTGGCTTTTCGAAAGATGCTACTTTTGAAACATACTCGAGAGAGCTCAGTAAAATATGCTGAGCCACTCTTCGTGGCAGATTTGCTGGTATGATGTGGAAATTGCAGTGGACCCTTGAAACTTGAGGATCTGACATTTATGGTTGTCACTATTGCTGAACTACTCCTTGAGATATGTGACCTGTAGAAATGTGTAAGTTTGTTGAGGTATGTTTTTGAATTGTATTGCTTCGAGGCTGGTGTTCAGGAGTACAGAGCTAATGAGTGACCTTGGCTTGCTGCCCAGCTTTTCAGCTTGGCGTTGCCCCTATTTAATATATGGGGGTTTCCCTTCATGTTTATAAAAACGCTGGGGAGAAGATACAGCTGTCTTATTTTTACAAATGATGAAATGGAGGAGATTATGTACTGTGGTAATGTTTGGAAATTTGGAGATCTTAAGCTCTTGGGACACATAACCTGCTTGAATGCCAAGGATTTTCTGGGCCCTAGTATGAGTACTGGTTACTTTTGAGCAAGGAGTGCCATTTTAATCAGGTAGTTGATCTTCCTCCATCATGTTTTTGGTTTAAGGAGGAACTCAGAAACTTAGGGCCCAGGGGAGTAAAATAACATGCCCCTTCCACCTATGACTTCGTTTAAAAAGTAGTTAATTTCCTGAACTTCAGAACAAATGAACCCTTTGCAGTAAATGAACGTTGGTCAAAGGCAATGAGGGAAAGGAAATAGCTATACCAGCATGAAAATTGTAGGGTAGAATTATTTTAAATTGGTGTGATGTTCTAGAACTCCTTGGCTCCTTCATGACTCCATGAAAGAAGTCAGTTTTTACCAATGGATATCCTGAGTCAGTACTTCTAATTAAAACATTTCAGTTTGGCTTGGCATGATGGTTCACGCTAGTAATCCCAGTACTTTGGGAGGACAAGGATCATTTTGAGACCAGGAGTTCAAGACCAGCCAGGTCAACGTAGCGAGATCTCATCTCTACAAATTTTTTTTTTTTTTAATTAGCTGGGCATGGTGGGCACATGCCTGTAGTCCTAGCTACTTGAGAGGCAGAGGCGTGAGGATCACTTGAGCCCAGGGATCCAAGGCTTCAGGGAGCTATAATTGTACCACTGCACTCCAGCCTGGGCAACAGAGTGAGACCCTGTCTCAAAAAAAACAATTTTCTTTTTTTTTAAAGATTAGGACATTTCAGTTTTAGTAGACTGTTCTGGAATATTTGCCTGAATAGAATTATACATACTTTTATAGTGACATTGAGGAGACTAGAAGTTTTCTTGACTTGTATATTTAAGGGACCCAGTAGGTTTGTGGAGTCTGTAGTATGTGTTTCATGGAGAGTTGTTTTTTTTTAAGCCTTAAAGATGCTTTTTCTTTCCTACTGCATACACACATACATACAAAATATATATATATATATATATATATATATATATTTTAAAAGAATATATATATATTTTTTAAAAGAATATATATATAATTTTTTTTAAAGAATTCAGTATTTTGGAATTCAGTGTTCCTTATAGTGCTTGGTGTGTACATGAATGGTACTTGGGTAATATTTCTAGTCGTCTTATGGGGAACTGAAAGGGTATTGTGAACTACCTTTTAAGAATGCACTTATAGGAAAAAATAACCAGTAAATATTAACAAGATCAGAATTTATTAGTGAAAAGAAATACTTTAACACAGAGTTGTGTAAGTAGTAGCATAAATATTTATGTGATCTATATTATTATGGAAATTATTGTTTTCATTATAGTCTGTATAACAGGTTATTAAAGTATGTGATTAGTAAGTACATAATGCACACATAAAATGTGCTTTTCTTGATTAACTTGGTAATGTAAAAATGTCTCAATGGCATATGGGTCACTCCTAGGTGAGGTACAAAAACCTAGGGGGAATAAAAAGCAGAAAACACAAACCAGATCATATTTTTCCAGTCTGTGAACAGAATGTTAAATTTATGCTTTTCCTCTCTCAAAATTAATTAGCTAAAATTGACTTCTCTTTTAACTGCAGTTATAATATTGTTCCTTGTATTAGTAATTTCCTTTTTATGATTTTGAGTGTGCTTATATTTGCAGATGACCTTCCTGAACTTCAGGCAGTTCAAAGTGATCCTACCCAATCTGGCATGTACCAGTTGAGTTCAGATGTTTCACATCAAGAATACACAAGACCATCTTGGAACCAAAATACCTCAGACATACCAGAAACTACTTACCGTGAAAATGAGGTGGACTGGCTAACAGAATTGGCAAATATCGCGACCAGTCCAGAAAGTCCACTGATGCAGTGCTCATTTTACAATAGGTAGGAGCATTGATTATATTTTTATTTAAAAATTCTATCATTACAAAAAGGTTTTGTTTAAAATTTTTTCTAGTTTAAAAGTAATAATGCTTTAAATTATTAGAATTTAAGTCATTAGAATTAAGCTCCTTATCTAATGATCAAAGACTTATTTCACTTACTACCATGATTTCATATTTTGAGAATTAAAGGTGATAATGAGAACCATAGAGTAAAAAATATTTGTAAATGTTTAAAATAAATTAGACCATGAAATAATTTTACTACATATAGAAATGAAAATTATATTTGTCTAAAGAAGCAGAGTTGTAATCAAGATTATATTTTAAACTTTTATCAAACTTGAGTTGGGTTCCATTTGGTCTAGGTTTATTTCTTCCGTAGTTTATGTGGCCTTATGTTATTTGCCTGTTTGCTAATTCTAAAATTTGCTAATACTGAAATCTTAAACTTACAAAAGTGGATTAAAAGTGGGTAACACTGTTTCATATATCCAGACAGAGTTTAAGAAAATGAGTGTGCTATGAAATTATGGAAGCTTCCAGCTAATATGCCTAGGGAGACCTAAGTGGAAAATACTTTATTGTTTATCCCTAAAAAGAAATGGATAAATATGACAGTTTATAAGGGAGAGAAATGCCCATATTTGCACACCTGTGAGTAGGAAATGATAGACCAGAGTTTTATACTAGGTAATGTAGGAATAACTGTAAACTTTGTTAGTGCTCCTGAGTGTAATGCATTGCCAAAGAATAAACTTATTAGGTATGAAATCTCACTTTTCTTGTAATCTATTAAGTTGTGCTGCTTTTCTTGTATTTAGCAGGATATTGATCTTGACTAGAGCAAATTGAATTTAGTTAACTTCAGTTTAATTCCATGTTTGTTTCCATAGGAAAGAAAACTTCCTTTCAGAGTTCCTATTTCCTTTATAGTCCTAGTTTTCGTTGTAATCTTAATAGTCAAAAAGCTAAAAATTATTATTATTTTTTAAAAAAAACCCGATTTAACTATCGGATTTGTTTTCTTTCTCTAGAGATAATACTTTTTTTCAGTTTTTACAGCAGAGTCATAGGATTAATAATACAGTTTATGGAAAGTGTGTAAACCCTTCAGAAGAAAATCAGTGTAAATAAAAACATAAGACATAAAGAAAGGAGTATCTCCCTGAGGATGTATTATTCTGTCCAGCATTTTGAGTAATGCTCTGCTCTCTGGCCTGCCTCCTAACACTGTCTGCTCATGCAGCTTCTTGTTGGGTGTTAAACTATGTTACTGAGCTTTGATATCTGAAGTCTTAACTGTATAGTTAAGGAGTTGAGGACAGGTAAAACTTTATATTACCCCTGCATAGATAGAGAAATGAAGAAATCAATGCTGTGAGTGTTGAGACATGTTTAGTATGTTAATTTTCACAGAGTATTCAGGCCATATGCATTTTAGAATATCACATTGTTCTTCATTTTGATTTATTTTTACTTTTTGTCACTTCCGTTTTAAGTGGTTAAACAGAAGAACTGATAAAACTCACTTTTTAAAATTAGGGAGTCAGGGATGAACAAAAGGAATATTTAGCAGTTTGGCCATTCTCTGATACTTCATTTATATCTAAATGTGTAATAACAGGATGGCCAGTTTTTGGGCAAAAGATGAAACATTTAGCATATAATTTGAAATCAAAACTTGGAGAGTATGCTAAAATGCATGGATATCTGAGGGCCTTTTGATTTAAGGAGTGATATGAACATGAAAGCAAAGTATAGATCCTTATGTAAAAGTAATTTCTGGAAAGGTAAAATGCAAAATGTTAATGAGGATGAAGTAGAAATTGAAGGGCTAATACAATTTCTCAGGAAATAAGGGAAAAATTGGAAAGATGTCCTTTCTCTCTCTCTCTCTCTTTTTTTTTTTTTTTTTGTTTTTGAGACAGAGTCTTGCTCTGTTGCGCAGGCTGGAGTGCAGTGGCGCAATCTCGGCCCACTGCAAGCTCCACCTCCCAGGTTCACGCCATTCTCCTGCCTCAGGCTCCTGAGTAGCTGGGACTGCAGGCGCCCACGACCACACCTGGCTAGTTTTTTGTATTTTTAGTAGAGATGGGGTTTCACCGTGTTAGCCAGGATGGTCTTGATCTCCTGACCTCGTGATCTGCCCGCCTCAGCCTCCCAAAGTGCTGGGTGGGATTACAGGAGTGAGCCACCACACCTGGCCCTTCCTCTCCTTTTTAAAAGAGTATTAGTATAGATATGCATAAACTTTTTCTATTAAGCACCACATCTCTATTTGGCATCTCAACAATTATCCTGATTTGGGACCTTACCTTCAGATGGTTTTCCCTCCTCCACCTGACTGTCTTCCTCTCTGCTTCCTTTCCAGACTGCTGAGTCCGTACATGTCATTAATCATCCTTTATAAGCTTGTTTCTTTCTGTTACCCCACCCATGAATATCTGGTTTGTTTGTGAGGGAAGGATCTGGGTATGCTCCTGGGAGCTCCATATACTCTAAAGGGAGCATTGTCTGGTAAAAGAGACTTTTGAGGGGAAGAGAAGAGGGGAAGGGATAAAGTTTTTTTTTTAAGGTGATCCTTGGGGAGAAAAAACAACTAGACCTTATATGTAGTTGCTTTTCAGCAAGTTTGTATTAGAAAACAAGAAATAGTGTCCAGTTACGAGGAGGGTGGATAGGCTGCTCTCTGCTATAAAAAGTTTAAGCATTTTTGCTTAAGGTAGTTGTTTTATCTGTCCAGTGATATGTGGTTGGTAGATAAAGAGTTCAGAGTTGGTTACATTAAGCTTAAATGCTGTCTTCATACTGGGAGTTACTGAGTACATCAAAGTAGAAGAAAGAAATGGATAGGACGCCCTGCATAAGTGGATATTAACATTCACGAATGAAATACACACGTATATGTATTGATAGAAAAATGAATGGGATAAATGAAACCGTAGTAATTTAAAATATATTGTCAAATCTGAAAAAATGGTATCTAAAATGTGAGGATAATTTGGATAAGGAGTTAAGGAATATGATTATAAAATGAAATCTTGCTGTCTTTATTCATGTTTACCATAGATGTGTTCAATGTAATAACATTGGCATTTTAAATACGAAGTTATTTCATCAACAGGAAAGATCTACTTTAAGGACCTATGCTTACGGTTAAAACTGTTGCTTTATTTTAGATCATCTCCTGTACACATCATAGCCACTAGCAAAAGTTTACATTCCTATGCACGCCCTCCACCAGTGTCCTCTTCTTCGAAGAGTGAGCCAGCCTTCCCTCATCACCATTGGAAGGAGGAAACACCAGTAAGACATGAAAGGGTAAGTTTATTTATGAGGTTAAACTTTTACAAAGTTTGCACAACAGTTGAAATACATTAACTTTCCCCATAGGAAATAGTCTCACTGTTCTGTTAGTGATCTGGATTTGATTTTATATACAGCTCTACTATGTGTTAGGAAAGTTTATTATTAATGGGAATGTGCATATAACTTAAGCTTCCAAAAACTTTGTTTTGTGTGTGTGTGTGTCTGTTTTTTTTTTTTTTTTTTTTTTTTTTTAGCAAATTCTCCCATAGCCTGACAATCTTCAGTTTTTGAAGGCGTTATATTTTCCCTAAGTTTAGAATTATTAAGTTACCCGCCTACAAGCATGGGCCTAAAGACGTGAGATGAAAACAGATATTAAAAGGTATATTTTAAAAACAAATAAAAAAGTTGATAATATTTTTCTCCATAGGCAAATAGTGAGTCAGAATCTGGCATTTTCTGCATGTCCTCCCTGTCAGATGATGATGATTTGGGATGGTGCAATTCCTGGCCTTCAACTGTCTGGCACTGTTTTTTGAAAGGTAAAAAAAAAAACCTTGAATTTTCTATAGCTTACTTGTCTAGTACAGTCACATGTCTAATACTTGTTTTCTACCTAAACCTTAGGCACACGACTGTGCTTTCATAAGGGAAGCAATAAGGAATGGCAAGATGTTGAAGATTTTGCTAGAGCTGAAGGCTGTGATAATGAGGAAGATCTTCAAATGGGCATTCACAAGGTTAATTTAAAAGTCTTAAAAAATTTTTCAAAATCTTTCAAAATGAAACAAGATATGTTGTTAATCTACAGAAATATCCTCCATTCACTTTCATATTTAAATGACATCTTACATTTTAGGTAGAGAACTTTTATGACCACTCATTGCTTAGTCTGATGGGGAGGAGCATTGATTTTAGGTTTGCCTTTCTATCATGCTTTCTTGGATGGGAAATAGTATATTTCTTGGTGCTTCTTTGTGTTTTATACACTTTACATTGGGGAAAACTGATATTACAAATATGTAATGAGGCCGGGCGCGGTGGCTCACGCCTGTAATCCCAGCACTTTGGGAGGCCAAGATGGGCAGCTCACGAGGTCAGGAAATGGAGACCATCCTGGCTAACACGGTGAAACCCCGTCTCTACTAAAAATACAAAAATATTAGCCGGGCGAGGTGGTGGGCGCCTGTAGTCCCAGCTATTCAGGAGGCTGAGGCAGGAGAATGGCGTGAACCCGGGAGGTGGAGCTTGCAGTGAGCCGAGATTGCGCCACTGCACTCCAGCCTGGGTGACAGAGCGGGACTCTGTCTCAAAAAAAAAAAAAAAAAGAAGTATGTAATGAATAAATTAACTAACCAAAGCCTTGCCTTAGGTAATCTACAAAGTGATTAATTCCCCTATAGATTATTGACAGTCAATTATTGTAAGGTACTTTATATAAGCTGTTTTATATTAAGTTACTAAAACTAGCATTTTCTAAGTTGATGAGCAAAAGAAGTAGCGAGCAATATTAGGATAAAGTTGACACCTTTCACTTTGAAATTTTTAATTTCTCCATCTCTCCTGTAGGCAAGAAAATGGGCATGTGAGATGTGCTTGTACAAATTCTTTTTTTGATCCTGCTGTGTCTCACTATTAAGTCTCTTGAGAAAAATTGTCCTGTCTTGGCTGCCTTCAGTTTCCTCCCCTTGCTTTACTCTTCACTTTAGTAAAGTTCACAATAGTCTTAACTTTCGCCTCTACTGCTCTACAAAAATTGTCTCAAAGGTTACTAGCTTTATTCTGATTTCTAGGATGAGAGACCTTATTTGTTCTGTTTGACATCTGTACAATATTTGACACATTGGGTTAGTTCCTGACATTGTCTTCCCTTGATTTGTGTAGCATGGCAGCATCCTGATTCTCAGTCTTTTAGGTCTGGTACTTGACTGTCCACAATGCTGAATATTAGACAAGATTCTGCCCCCTTCACTTTCTTCACCAGTTCCTCTCTCCTGATAATGTCAGCAGTGCCTCCATCGTGTCCTGTGGAAAGCACTCTGGACTTGGAGTCAGGAAACCTGGACTCTCTTTATAGCTTCTCCAGCAATTATCTGTGTTACTGATCTTAGGCAGATTGTTAACCCCTCTGAGTATTGGCTGCCTGATCTGAAAAATGGGATTGGATTACTTTTAAGGTCTCCTGCAGCCCTGAGAATTAGAAGATTTTGTAATTTCATTATTTGCCAGTCTGTGTCTATAACCTTCACCTGCACATTTCCAGCTGCATGTTAGACATCTCTACATGAATATCAGTCAATTATTTGAACTAAGCTTAGTATGACCAAAACTGCCCTCACCTTTTTCTTCATCTTCTTGGCTTACTTTTCTCCTATTCTGTTAAAGTTATTATTATCCTCCTTCTTGATTACCAGATTCAAAACCATGAAGTTAGTCTTTTACTATTCTATTTCTTCCATTTATATTCATTTCATTCTAATTCTGTAAAAATTTTTAAGTCATTCTCTCTTACTCATTACCTTGTTCATGTGTTAGCATAATTATGCTTGGATACTATAGCAAGCTTTTGGCATGTTTGTCTCCTTTGTTTTTCGGTGAATGTAAGGGTAAGGATCATGTTTGTTAGTGTTTGTATTTTCAGATCCTACCATGTGGCATGTGTTAAATGCTCAGTATTCATTGAATTTAAATTTGTCTGCTTCTATTACCATTGCACTTGTCAATTCAGGTCTATAATAGGTGTCTCTCATTATATCCTCAAGTAATTGAATATGAGATCTTTCCTTCTGTAGAGTTTCTTCTTATTTACCATCATCTTAAAAATTGACAGTCATGCTGATGAAAACACTTTGATTGATTTCCCAATACCTTCTAAGCAAAAAGTGTAAGTACTTTGCTTGTCTTTAAGAGGCCTTTACTAACTGGCCTCTCTTTATTACCTTTATTTGCCCCAGATCTGAACTCACCTTGTATTTTTAGCAAATACTCAGCACTCCCCAAAGAAGTTGTTAATTACAGATTTCTTGGTGCAAGGCATGTCCTTCCATCTTTCTAAGTTGCATTCTCAGTTCCAATTGGAATTGAAAATCCTCCTTAATCTCTCTTTTGGAATTAATAACTCTTTATTAAACTGCGTCACCATTATTTATACTTGAGTGTAATTGCTTATTCCAGTCTAGTTACTTATATATGTGTCTTTCTTCACTACTGGGTTTGAAAGCTCTTTAATGGCAGGGATCCTGTCTTGGTTATTTTTACCTTTTCCACAAAGTCTTACATGTAATGGGAACTTCACAGTGTTTTGAATTGAATATTTCCAATTCATTCACGCTATGCATATATTTTCAGGGCTATGGTTCTGATGGTCTAAAGTTGTTATCACATGAAGAAAGTGTATCATTTGGCGAGTCTGTACTGAAGTTGACTTTTGATCCTGGTACAGTAGAAGATGGTTTACTTACCGTAGAGTGTAAGCTGGACCACCCTTTCTATGTTAAAAATAAAGGTAGGGCTTGAATTGCATTTGTAGTAACGTTTTTTAAACAAAGCTTCTTAAATCTGTAATTATGTCTGTAGCTTTGATGATTAAGAAAAAATAATTTGAGGGGAAAACATCTTTCAAACTAAATAAAAAACTACCATAGGGAATGCTTATAATAATACCTAATGGTGCTTAAGTATCTTAGCAGTAGTCAGGTGGAACTCTGTGAGTGTAAGAAATTTTTAGATTCATGTAGCATACTATAATAAACTTTCTGTTATCTTGGTATAGTTTGGGGAATGTAGTGATCTGGTTATCACATTTTCATTAAGAGTTACCAAATATGATATAAACCTGAATCACTCTTCAGAGCCTTATTATAGTAACACCATGTTAAACATAATTTTATAATTCAGAAACTATTTCATGGTCTCAGTCATCATTTATCACTTATTGTCATTGTAGACTGATGGAAGTGCTGATTGATAGAGGAGCCCTATATATAATAAAATGCTGAATGATAAGCTAGTTTTAGAGGGCTCTTACATTGCTGAAAGGAAATACTTATCTAGTACTTTATTGTAAAGATACATGACTTGTGTTAGAGAATCTCTTGAGATTTAGCAATAACTTTTTATTTTTAAGATATAGAAATGATATGTCTGTTCTGAAGTAGGGTGCTTTCTGTGAGTCCTCATCCTTTATGCAACATTGTTTAACTTTAGGTTGGTCATCATTTTATCCAAGCTTGACTGTGGTACAGCATGGCATTCCATGTTGTGAAGTTCATGTTGGCGATGTATGTCTACCTCCTGGACACCCCGATGCCATTAATTTTGATGATTCAGGTGTTTTTGATACATTTAAAAGGTAATATTGGATTAATTCTTTGTTTTATTTTCCTCTTAAAGTTTGCCCTTCATTTCCCTAATGGTTGTTAAGTCAGATATTTAGGAATTTCAGTCTTTAAAGATTTGAGAATGATGAAATGAAAACTTACTAGGTAATTAAAGTATAATAGTTAACAGAGTTTTGCATATAGTTGTCATATAGGAAAATTGAGTTTATAAAACATTTAGGATTAGATAAGGAAGAATATCACACGTTACATGACCAAGAGTTTAATGGTTCAGCTTTGATAGTTACATTTAAAAAGTTGTGGTATCTGGCCAGTTGTTTTTAAACAGCTTATACATCTCTTGTGTTTTTTGTAGTTAACTGTATTTTTCTTGATATATTAGTTAACTGTATCTTTGTTTAATACTTACTTTGACCAAGGGCATTAGTTGCATGGTTTAACAAACAGTAGAAAATAGGCCAAACTTGACATCTAAAGGCTTAGAGAGGGGAAGTGGTTATTCCTGAGATCACGTTGCTGGTAAGCGGCAGAGTAGGACAAGAACCAACGTGTCCTGACTCCAGAAGGTTGGTCAGCTATCTTCATTTATATGGGCTTTTCCTGGTTTTTGTGCTGAAAGTCCAGCTTTCAGGAAACCCCTCAGTCCTAGACAAACTGGAACAATTGGTCACCTTGCTCCTAGAAGGAACCCAGAGAAAGTCTGCTTGTAGATATCTGGGATTTAAAGATACATTCTTTCTTTAAGATGATTATCAAATCCATAGGCATGTACGGGCACTAATTAGAGAATTCCCAAGAGTCCCTGCTGGCCTGTAGATTTTATTTCATTCAGTTTAATTAATATATTTTATATATCATGAGGATGAAACTATTATTAAAAAAGCAAATCGCATAGGGCCTGACACAAGCCACATGCTCAATAAATGTCTACAAGCTTATACTCTTAATGCTGTTTGATTATATCCCTCATACACACTCTTTTTTGAAAAACCAGAAAAATGAGTCAAAATTTTAATGACTGATACTTAGGATATATAGATTAGTGATAACTCCTATGTTTTGGTGAGACTGTAACCTGATAGAAAAACTTTGGAAGATAATTTGGCTTTATCTTGTAAAGGTATTAGCAATTTCATTCCTCTTTTATATATATCCTAGAGAAGTAAATTCTTGTAATCATGCTCAAGGAGATGTGCAAGTAAGTTTGTAGCTGTATTGCTCATGATAGCAAAAATGTGGAAACTGTCAATACTTATTAACTGGAGAGTGACTCCATGAATTCTGTTATAATCATAGTGGAATTAGTGGAAAATAAATGAACCTTAGGTATACACTTTAAGACATGGATCAATTTTTAAGACAATGTTTAGTAAAAATAAGTCTTGGAAATATACAGTATGAGTCTATTTTATGGAATCATGTTCCTTAGAAATATATCAAATAAAATAACCATTATATATGGTATGTAGCACACATTATATAATTATGTCAGGGGTCCCTGAAGACTAGCCCCCAGGTTTGATGATTTGCTCAGAGAATTCACAAGACTCAGCACATAGTTGTGCTCATGGCTGTGACTTATTATGGCAAAAAGATATTAATACAAAGCAAAACTGGGAAAGGGAAAAGATGTGGGGTGAAGTCTGGGGGAAGCAAGGCTTCCAGGGATCCTCTCCCAGTGGGATTAAGGGCATGTTTTATTCCCCCAGCAGTGGGCTGTGACAACATATATGAAATATCTCCTAGGGAAGCTCGTTAGACTCACTCGGGCACCTAGGGTTTTTATTGAGAGCGGTCACGTAGGTTTCTTCTGCCTGGCACATACCAAAATCCAGACTTCCAAAAGGAAAGCAGGCATTCAGAGCAAACTGTTGTTTGTACATCCAGTTTAGGCATAGTAAGCCACTCAGTTGTGGGAATGATGGGACCCCTCAAAATCCAAGTTCTAGAAATTAGTCAAGGGTCAGCCTTGTAAGTAGACTTTTGAAAGGATAGCAGTCATTTCTGCATAATGAAACACTGTGTCTTACATATTAAGAAAGATAGTAATATAACTAATGCTACTATAGTATTTATATATTGTATTTATGAGTAATATTTTCATAATAAAATTGAAAAAATAAAGGAATGATAAACATTCAGGAGAGGTTATTTCTGGGAGTGGCAAATATGGAACTTTAAGTGATACTAGAAATATTCTTAATTTGAATTGTGGGTTCACTCTTTTATTTGTATGCTTCATAACTTACATATATATGTAAATTTTACATATTATTACATAGCACAAAACTTTTTTAAAGCAAAAGGGAAAACTTGCCTGCCTAATTCCTGTTTTTCTGAGATAGCAAATTAATTCTTAACCATTTGATCTCACTGAATAATAATCACTCCCAAGATGACGTTAGTCATTGGTCTCATTTTATTGTTGAGTGACTTCAGTATAACAGCAGGAGCACCCACCTTGCAAAGGAGTGGAAATGGGTAGTATCATCATGGAGAAACCAGGACAAAATTGAGATGCTGAAAGTGACTATATTTTCATTGTGGATTGGATTGGTTAAGGGAGATGATGCCTGGCCTAGGGAGGGCAAGAAGATAAAGAGGTAAGAAGAGGAAAAAGTCCAAGTGGAACTGCTCCAAGCAAACTCTCGGGTCATGATTTACAGAGGACATGTGAGTAGTGTCTAGCTCAGGAAGAATCAGAAGTCAGCAATCAGTTGATGAGTTCTCATACGTAATTCAAGGTTCTGTTGTAAGCAGTCCATTCTGAGACACTTGAGAATTGAGGCCAACCTTCTAGGCCTCGGGCATTTAAAACAGTTTTTTTGACTTTTTGAAGTTGACATTTCTGTTCAAGTAATATGATTTAACAAACTTATTGAGTGCCTACTATGTATATAATGTTAATTTATTTCATATTAATTACCCTATTTGTAGATTATATCCTCATTTTACAGAGAGAAGTAAAGTTGAGAGGTTAAGGAATAAAGCCCAAAATAAAGGCAGTTAGTGTCAGAATTAGGATTCAAGCCCATATCTTGTAAAGATTACAAATTTTTAGTACTCTAGCTACTCACCTAAGATAATTCTAAGATAATTCTACAATAATAGATACCCCTAATGGCATAATACACTGTGCCAGCTTCTGCCCTGTTTCTTACGTTTATTGTTCTTTTTGGCACCACTGCATAGCATAATTTCACAGATAAGTAAACTGAGGCTATAGGGTTTGTTTAACTTGGCCAAGGTCTTATTACTAGCTGGAATTTGAACTCAATTGAAATTTTCCATTATTATTTTCAGAATTGGTTAAAAAATGAGTTAAGAATGGGCATGCCTCTTTGCTTCCAGTCTAGAAAAGGAAATGGATTAGTAAATTTATACAGTAAATGTACATGCTGATTGAGAGGCAGTGTAGCCTGTTAGGAACGTGAGCTCGATCTGGACTGCTTGGATTCAAATCCTGGCTTTGCAATTGATTTGCTATGGAAGCTTGAGTAAATTAATATTTCTATGGCTCCTTTAAAAAAAATCTGTAAAATGGGGATAATATTGGAAGGATTAAGTAAGTTAATATCTGTGACATGGTTAATAGGCAGTACATTATTGTGGAGTTTGCCATTAAGACTAGTGATCAGACAGTGAAGTGGGAATGGGCATTCTAAGCTTAGGGAATGGCATGTACACAAAGTAGAGCTGTGAAAGGCACATTTGGGTACGGGTGCTTTAGTGAAGAGAGTGAATGCTTACCTAAGGTAGTATAGCAAAAGATGAAGCTATTTTTAAAGATACTCTATGTCATTACTGCTACAGTAATAGTCATTGAATTTTGTGACTGAATATTTAAAACTGATTTAAGTTGTATCTGTAATGGAAGTAGATGATAGTTATATTTGTGCCACTAGATGGTGGAATTTTCAAATTTTAGTAATTAGCTTACCCAGTATCTTTTGGCATTTAAAGTTGTAATCATTTTCCATCAGTAGAGATGGGTAATTTTGTGTCAGTGCTAAAGTTTGCTATTTTTCTAAATTATGTATGGGAGGGGCTGAAGATACCTTACAAAAACTGCAAACCTAGAAAGCAGACATTGCTTTCCTGACATAATACTGATTGCTAAGCATTTATGAGGTAATTTTGGAGTCATAGTTTAAGTACATTTATTTCATGCAATACTTTCAGAAAAAAGACATCATGTACTTGATAATTGGTAAAAGTCATTTACTGTGTGTAGTCAGTGGCATGGACCACCCTCATTCCTTTGGCTGTTTCCATCTATCTTTAGAATTTTGTAATCTCATGTTTTACCTTTAGGCAGATGGTATTCGTGTAGCTAATGTTAACCTATTTTGATGTATTACCGGAATTTCTGTTTCAGAGAAGCAAGTAGGAGCTAAGTTGAGATTAGAAGCTGAATAAAAGGTTTCCTGCCAAGAAGACAGAAAAGTACTATAGGCAGAAAGAGTTAATGCTGGAACAAGAGAATTCTTTAGCTTATTTCCATGTCTATGTAAACTGAACATACAGAACAAAATGTGGCCTTTCCTGAGAAAGGCGGGTTTTTACAATGAACTTTTTTATGTTATTAGGCTATGTTATAGTTCATGGATGCCCTTTCAGGAGAGTGATGTATGTATGGCTCTCTACCTAAACAAATGACCCAGATTACTGGGCATTTTAAGTTCCTTTAATTATTTATTTGTTTTTGATTTTTTTTTAGACAGAGTCTCACTCTGTTGCCCAGGCTGGAGTGCAGTGGCATGATCTGCCTCCCGGGTTCAAGCGATTCTCCTGCCTCGGCCACCTGAATAGCTGGGATTACAGGCATGTGCTGCCGTGCCCAGCTGATTTTTGTATTTTTAGTAGAGATGGGGTTTCACCATGTTGCCCAGGCTGGTCTTAAACTCCTGACCTCAGGTGATCCACCCACCCTAGCCTCCCAAACTGTTGGGATTACAGACGTGAGCCACCAGGCCTGGCCTTAAGTTCTTTTAGCCACATTTAACAGCTTTTCATTGCCCTTTCCCAACCTTTTGTTTTCTGTAGTATTTAGTCCTTAGGCCTGATATGTTGCCTGCCACTCCATTTTAATTTTCTAGGTCTGGGTGCCTATAGGCCAAGAAATTGTATTGTCACATTTATCCAGAAATGAATTTAAAATAAAAATAAGTGGGTTGTGTAGGATTTGGAGGAGTTACTTGCTATGAATAAAGTATGCTGATTATAACATTCCTTTGGGAGGTTCAAAGTCTTTTTTAAGCTTTTGTATTATCTACAGAGGTTTTTTTAAAGAAATTAATTTTAGTTGGCACATACACAGATTTCATTTTATAAGCAACTATCAGTGGCAAAAGTTGTTAGTGTTGGTAACATGATACAGGGGGATATGCACTGAAATTTCCAATCATGTTAAGGGTTTTTTTTTTTTTTTTAAACCTGCTTTTTAGAAATCAGAATTCTAAATGGAATTAAAATCTTACTTTTTTTTTTTAATTTTATAGCTATGACTTCACACCTATGGATTCTTCCGCAGTTTATGTGTTAAGTAGTATGGCTCGCCAGCGTCGTGCATCTTTGTCTTGTGGAGGACCTGGTGGTCAAGACTTTGCAAGATCTGGATTCAGTAAAAACTGTGGCTCACCTGGATCATCACAGCTCTCTTCCAATTCTTTGTATGCTAAAGCTGTTAAAAACCACAGCTCAGGGACTGTGAGTGCCACTTCTCCTAATAAGTGCAAAAGACCAATGAATGCCTTCATGCTTTTTGCCAAAAAATACAGAGTTGAATATACTCAGATGTATCCAGGGAAAGATAACAGGTAAAAATAGTGATAATTCTGATTATAATAAATGAGTAATACTTCAATATGTTTCATAGTAACTGGAATAGTTAAGTAAACTTATTCTTTAATAGCTTTTATTCAACTCATAGGCTGACTGTTTTTTTTTTCTTTTTTTTTGAGATGGAGTCTTGCTCTGTCACCCAGGCCAGAGTGCAGTGGTACAATCTCGGCTCACTGCAGCCTCAGCCTTCCAGGTTCAAGCAATTCTCCTGCCTCAGCCTCCCAAGTAGCTGGGACTACAGGTGCCCACCACCACACCTGGTTAATTTTTTGTATTTTTAGTAGAGACAGGGTTTCACCATGTTGGCCAGGCTGATCTCGAACTCCTGACCTCAGGTGAACCACCCGCCTTGGCCTCCCAAAGTGCTGTGATTACAGGCGTGAGCCACCGTGCCTGGCCAGGTTGACTTTAAGAAGTTACTAAGTGGAATTTTTAGGGTTATATGTAATTATTTTATAATACCTAGACAATTAGGTTACCTACCTTAGTAATAAGGATCTACCTTTTCTTATTTGTGCTGTAGCCCAGGCTGGAGTACAGTGGTGTGACTCACTGTAGCCTCTATCTCCCAGGCTCCATTAATCCTCCTACCTCAGCTTCCTGAATGGCTGGGATTACAGGCACATGCCACCACACCCAGCTAATTTTTGTATTTTTTGTAGAGATGGGGTTGTGCCATGTTGCCCAGGCTGTTCTCAAACTCCTGGGTACAAGCGATCTGCCTGCCGCCCAAAGTGCAAGATCTACCTTTTAAAATCATCTTATTTACCTGTTACAGGACACAGTTCTAACAATTGGTAGTTGTATCTTTATAGAACAGCGAAACTAAGTCAACTGTGGATTGTACGGGGAACTGGCAATTTGTAGCAAGTTGCCAGAGTTGTCAAAAGGCTGAACTTAAGAGCTGTCCTCAGTGGAAGCTGGGAATACAAATCAACTCAAGTCCTTCCTACTCTGTTGCCTGTACCCTTACTCATCTCCAATTCCTGTACTACTGAATCCCTCTCATACCAGTCAGGTTCTCCATATATTAATAAAGCTGTCTTCTTCCAGTCTTTGTATCCTGAGGATCAAAACTACTGTTTCCTTTATCTTGATATCATGAGAAAAGTCAGATGTAACACAGTAATGAATAGCTTTGTCCTAGTTCCTTATTCCTTAAGATACCTAAGTGTGGAATTACGAGTCAAGAATTCTAAGAGCCTTTGTTTGTTTGTTTTGAGGCAAAGTCTCACTGTCATCCAGGCTAGAGTGTAGTGGCAGGATCTTGGTTCACTGCAACCTCTGCCTCGTGGGTTCAAGTGATTCTCCTGCCTCAGCCACCCGAGTAGCTGGGATTATGGGCATGTGCCACTACGCCCAGCTAATTTTTCGCATTTTTAGTAGATACGAGGTTTCACTATGTTGGCCAGGCTGGTCTCGAACTCTTGAGTAAGTGATCCGCTCACCTTGGCCTCCTAAAATGCTGGCATTACAGGCATGAGCCACTGGGCCCAGCCCTAAGAGACTTTTTAATACTATTGAAATTTTTTAACTCTTGGATCTGTCATTTGTGTGACTTTTGGCAATTAATCTAAGTTGTAATCCATTTCTTCAGTAAAAAGGGGGGGTTTAACTGTGTTTTCTTAAAAAAATTAGTTTGGAAGTCTACTTCTCTGTGACTTTTAGGCTTTAAGGACATTTTAAGAATAATTTGTACCTTTCCCCTTGTTCAATTTTTGAGAAAATGGCCTCGGATTTAGTGACAGGTACATGCTGCATTTCTCTTTTTGTACATTTCTGGTATTATTAAACATATCCTTTGACTTCTAGAAACGGGATTCACATCCCTATAAGTCTCTTCCCTGCCAGTAGTTGAGAATGTCAGCTGGGATGCATTCTGTATTTATTTACAATCCTGGGGGACTGGACTATCCTGATGATAAGAAGTGTAAATCTCATTTTATCTTTAGGTGTTTTGTTTTCTGATCTTTTTATAGAATCTCTAAATCAGGTTATATCCTTTATTGCTCATAAATCTTTTTTTTTTTTTTTTTTTTTTTTTTGAGAGGGAATCTTGCTCTGTCACCCAGGCTGTAGTGCAGTGGTGTGATCTCAGCTTATTGCAAACACTGCCTCCCAGGTTCAAGTGATTCTCCTGCCTCAGCCTCCCAAGTAGCTTGGACTACAGGCATGCACCACCACACCTGACTAATTTTTTGTAGTTTAGTAGAGATGGGGTTTCATCTTGTTGGCTAGGCTGGTCTCGAACTCCTGACCTCAGGTGATCTGCCCACCTCTGCCTCCCAAAGTGCTGGGATTAAAGATGTGAGCCATCGTGCCCAGCCAAATGTAGTATTTTCTTTGCATTTTAGCATTGCTGCCATGTGGTATACTGGTAATCATCTAACACCGAGGGCCATCAGATGTCACCTCTCTCTAAACCGAATAAGTCATACATAATTTTGAAAATGGATTTTTCCCTGTCTCTAATAAAGCTGCCTTAATTCAGTGAATAAATTCTCATTTGGAGGCAAATTCTGAGGGAATGGAGACTAGAATAGGTCAGAGACATGTAGCTCATTTTAAGTTGCTATAAATGTCCATCTGGATGTAACATTCACTGCAGAAATAATCTTTAGATGTGTGTATTTTATAGTTGTTAGGGAATACAGCGTATAGTCTATAGCATTGTGTACATTTCATTACCTGTCATCTTTTAACTTAAAAGAATAAATTTGTTTCCCAGTGCCGGCCCCTTGAAAAACATCTCATATTCTTTCTTACTGTGGATGACTGAGATGGTGTGAATATGTATTGCTTTGTTTAAATGTGTCAACCCTTATATGGTACCTTTAACCCAAGACTAAAAGTTTTTTTTAAATGGGTTCTGCAAGTGGAATATACAAATTGATTTTCATTTTATTATTTATTTTTGAGAGAGTCTCGTTCTGTTCCCCAGGCTGGAGTGCAATGGTGGGATCTCGGCTCACTGCAACCTCTGCCTCCTGGGTTCAAGCGATTCTAGTGCCTCAGCCTCCCCAGTAGCTGTGATTACAGGCGTGTGCCATCACACCTGGCAAATAGTAGAGAGGGGTGATGGGGTTTCACCATGTCGGCCAGGCTGGTCTTGAACTCGTGGCCTCAAGTGATCTGCCTGCCTTGGCCTCCAGAAGTGCTGGGATTACAGGCATGAGTCACAACATCCAGCCCAACAATTGGTTTATAATAAAGGAAAATGCAGCACAATGTTTAACTGCATTAACTTATTGGATAAAAAGACAAATACACTTGTAGGAGAGCTTCTGTGGTTTATTACTGTTCGAAGGCACAAATGCCTGTTGCTTTGGCTTCCATATTAGTCAGTATAAAAATCACTTGACGCCTGTAATCCCAGCACTTTGGGAGGCTGAGATGGGCGGATCACGAGGTCATGAGATCGAGACCATCCTGGCTGACATGGTGAAACCTCGTCTCTACTAAAAATACAAAAAAAATTCGCTGGGCGTGGTGGCGGGCGCCTGTAGTCCCAGCTACTGGGGAGGCTGAGGCAGGAGAATGGCAGGAACCTGGGAGGCGGAGCTTGCAGTGAGCCGAGATGGCGCCATTGCACTCCAGCCGGGGCGACAGAGCAAGACTCCGTCTCAAAAAAAAAAAAAAAAAAAAAAAATCACTTGATGTGCTTTGTGCAAAATTTCCAGGACCTTATGTCCGTCTTATATGGGTGTCATGAAGTGAATGGTTAAAAGGTCTTTGTAGAAGGAAGGTGGTTTACATCTGTATGCCCTAGTTGAGACTGTTTTAGGTTTCATAGCAGAGTAACAAACAGGAGAAAATAGCTTCTAATTTTAGTCATGATGTATTCTATCAGTTCAACTTCTTACCATTTTGAGTTTATCCAGTTTTCTCAAGTAATAAAATATATTGCCTAAAGGTTTATTTATTTGGTTTTCTCTTGAGAGAAATAGTAAGGCATGCATAGTTAATTCTACACTTACACTATGGTTGTGTGAATGAAAAAAGACCTGTATCAAAACTATTTGATAGGTTACGGGCACAAATAGAGAGTGAGATTAGCTTTTAGTACAAGTTGAGTACTTTATGCTGCTGATACGGCACAATGGACTATTTGACTCGAGATTTTACTGGAAATGAGTATTACGGCCTTGACCTTTTCCCATCTCTATGATAGACAAGATTTTCATTTTTTAACTTCACATTTTTCTCCTGAAGTAGCAGCACTTGACATGAGATTTATGAAAAATGTGTACCTTCAGCATTGTGTAAATATTTATTTTACAGAGCCATAAGTGTGATCCTTGGTGACAGGTGGAAGAAAATGAAGAATGAAGAGAGAAGAATGTACACATTAGAAGCAAAGGCTTTGGCTGAAGAACAGAAACGTTTAAATCCTGACTGTTGGAAGAGGAAAAGAACCAATTCAGTATGTTTCAATAAATAGTGTTTAAAATTATCTTGCCTCGTCCCTGCAGGTGTACTGGCATGTTGGAGCAGTTGTTACAACCTTTAAGAGGTTGTGTTGATGTTATCTCTAGCATTTTTATACTTCAAAACCTAATAATGTTTTCGCATCATCATATAAAGACTGCCTTTCCTCAAGTGTCATTTACTGTCTTAGCATGGAAAGTCGAAATCTCAGGCAAACTTTAAAAAGAATGTTTGTTCTAAACATTGGTTGGAAAAATAATTTTGGAATACAGTATTTCTAGTTGAGTTGAAAGATAAGCATTATTAATCCATTAATATCACAGTAGAAAATTTCTCTAATTTTTGGTATGTCGCAACAGCTTTTCCTTAATTGGTGAGGGACCAATGAGGCTGGAGGCGTTGGGGGAATGTTAGCTACCATTCATGGGGACTTGTGCCATTGGCACAGAATTTCTAGATTGAAAAATTTCGAGGGGGAGAAGAAATAGAAAGGCCCAGGAAGGGTGGCCAATAAGTCTGTATGATAAGCTATCTTGGATAGACTTGTTTCTTACAACTTTTCCATTACTAAACTAGCATCTTTTAGGTTCAGTGTTTTTATATTAATTGCAAGAAAATTGCGTGTGATACAGTGGGGTCAATTTGAAATATCATTAAATGAAGTGAAGATATCAGTAGTTTATAGTAGGAGAGCTGGCCAAAGATACTTTAAATTCACTCTGTGTACTTGTGCCTGTTTCTTAGTAACATGCAGGTCACATCTGTTTAAATTTTTCAAGAATTTCTTTAAAAATAGTGGTCAGTAGTCAGACGAGAGAGGTGACTGAACTGAGTTTTGGAAGTTCTTGGTTAATTTAGAATTTCTTGTGTTAGGACTTCGCCTGTATCCTTTTCTGTTCATCCTAGTCAATGTCTTATGATTGCATACATTTTCTGGATGCTTGAGCCATCAGATATCAGCTAGCTTTTTAAAATCACCTTTAAGAAGCAGTATTTTCTAATAGTAAATTTATAAACATCTTATACATCTTAGCTTTCATATATAGGGTTACTATGTATTGATTTGTAAACATTCACTGAGTTTTTTATTTCCACAGGGCTCACAACAACATTAAACCAGGATGCTTATGTTCTTAAGTCTATATTTGCATATACATTGACTCTTGATGGAAAGACTTAAGAAGATCAAGGTCTCACCATTTGTCCTCAATTCGTGTGACCATAAGATACTGATAGCATTGAGTCTTGAAATGATTTAATAATATGAGTGAGGATTTGCTTTCTCCATTAGAGCATTAAGCTAAAACTATCAACATTTTAAACCAAATTGCCTTATTTTTCTTCCAAACTTCATATATGTCTATCAGGTAATATAGGCTTGAAAATTGATATCCTGTGGTGCTAAAGTACAGTAGAAAGAGAGGAAAAGTGTATACATGTTTTATTTTAAATTGTACGAAAGGGGAATTTAAAAAATATGTAACTGCTGTTTATACATTGGCTCCTTACTGCTTATTAATCTGTATTGTACACATGATGGAATGAAGCAGAAGCTGGGAGTCGGCCTTTGAGTAACCACCACATGGCTCAGCATCTGTGCCAAACATAGGCGCTCCTAGTCTGGTCAGTGCCAAGAGGCTACCAGAACATGTGGCAGGTGGCTGGTGTTGGTGTCCCAGCTTCTAAGAGCCACCTGCTGCAGTTACCATGGCATGCTGAGTTGATGCACCAGGTGGCAGCAGCCATCCATTATTTCCAATGGAGACCTAGCCCAGGCCAAGGTAAAGTTAGTTAATAGCATTGGGATATAGTCACTGTAATGGTGCTATTAACAGTCAACACCATTGTATTTTTTAACTTCGTGTTCTATATCTCCTCAGCCATGTATCTTAAATATATTTTGTCATCATAATCTTTATGGTGGGGGCAGACTTTGCACTTATTGCAGTGCAACACTTGCACTTTAATTTCCTCCAACTGTCTAAAATTAGAGCAAATACATTGGCAATACAGCTGCTTTTGCTCTGAGCTACAATCATGGCTTTTCATGTTACTTACCAAGTGGTGTTTCTGGTTAGGAATCACAGCTGTAAAATTGATTTCAGTTCATTACACTTCTTCATGATGTTGCCCCTAAATTTTGCACACTATATTCTTGTATATTATTTCAAATAAATGGAAAAAAAAGTTGCTTATCTCTGACATTTACTGATTAATCTTGGCTGAATTTTATTTATGAGTTCTCAGAATAACAGGTTCAGGAGATGGAAAACATAAGGCAGATTCCTAACACTGCTAATTAGGAGGCTGCTGATGGGATTTTAAAAATTAAAAACAAAAATGTTAATAGCAGAACAAGAGCCATCAGAAAATAAGGACTTAGATTATCTACCAGTTATAGAGAATCTCTATAGAATAAAAATTTTTATTTTTCACATGGTATCTTTGTTACAAGGTTAAACAGCCCAAAGGTCTGCTTTTAATGATGGTATGACAAAGTGTAACAAAAGCCTTGCTTTATTTAAAGATAGAGTATGACATACTTAAACAAGGCCATTTAACCCTGTATCTTAGCTTTGGGATGTGCCAGTGGTTCCTCAACTTTGTTGTCTATTGGAATCATTTTGGGGATTTTTTTTTTGTTGTTTTTTTAAATACTGGTGTCAGGCTCCCACTCCCAGACATGTTAATTAGAGTGCAAGTTGGGCATCAGGATTTTTAAAAACTCCTCTGGTGATACGAATGTGCAGCCAAATTTGGAAACCACTGAGCCTACATGCTTATTTAGTGAAGAAGGCAGGGTTGGGGGAAGCAGGGTACGTATTATATAACGTGTTCATATCCTTTTAAAAGAAGTGGGGACTTTGGGTTTATGTACCCATAGGAGGACTCGGTTATGGATGGAAAAGAAATTTTAGCCTTGTACAAAAATCTGAAAGAGGAAAACATCTTTCTGAAAAAATCAGGTCCATGGAATTAAAAGGTGATGACTCGACATTTTTATGCTAAAGTATAAGTGCTAAAGAGGTAAATAAAGGTTGACAGGAAATACAGAACAATCAATTACATTCTTAAAATAGTGGATAGTAGCTGTCTTTTGGAGTATGTGTTAACTGCCAACTATGAATGGGTTAGCACAAAGTGGAGATCAACAAAGCTTTCATATTGTTACTGAAGAGCAGACATAGCCTTCTGAAGCAGCTGAACCATTATGGGATAAACTGGTGCAAATTCTTTGCCTTCTCTACTTCTCACTGATTGAACGTAAGCTTCCAGGGCTCCCCTGAAAACCAAAATGAAAACAATGTCAAAATATGACATAAATCACATAAAACAGATTAGGGGATACCAATATATAAAAATTATTAATAAGCTCATTTCTGGAACTGTTAATGCTCAGTTTCTCAAGCCAAGTGACCAACAGCCTTCACTCATTTACTGGTACTGTTACTACGGTGACTATGTTTAGAGTGAAAAACTATAACCATGTTTTCAGTCTGCATTGTTCTTAGTGGTCTAGTCATGTACTCAGAGCCCTCTGGCTGTGTAAGTATGTTCTCAATTTCCCTCTTCCCTGCTTCCCTACTGAAGACGCCTGCAACGGAATAGGCACTTGTGCCTACTCCCAGAGCTCACAAGGGGCATCCTGTGCCTCTGAAAGGCATGCTCAAGAGTACAGGGGGATGGGGCCCTTTGACACATTCGGTAACACCAGTAGATGCATTATATTCCTGTTATTTGATGAACTATGAACAACCAACAACTAGAATAAATGCTCTTGGACTGTAATTATTGGCAAAATATATGATTGGGAGGCAGTCTGAATTTAATCAAGGGAATGTGGTACCATTCCATTATTTATGATTATGGTGTTCTCATGGATTAGGTTGGGGGTTAGCAAACTGCCTGCAGGCTGAATCTAGCCTGATGCTTATTCATTTATGTATTGTCTGTGGCTGCTTTCACACAATGGCAGAGTTGAATAGTTGAGGCAGAGACCATGTGGCCTGCAAAGTCTGAAATATATCTGACCCTTCTTTTACAGAAAAAGTTCATTAGTCCCTGAACCAGATCATCTGTTTAAGTGGAGCTAAAAAGAATGGCTACAAGATTAATTTTTAATTATTGGTCTGTTTAAGTACCAGATACACAAACACATTTTTGTCATAATTATATTTTCTTCAAAATTTCAGTTTGAGATTGGAGCATTTATGTAAAGATATAAGTTAATACCATTACTCAGTTCACACACAATAGCACTTAATTCTTAAGTGGTTTTCTTTTTGCTCTCAAATACTGAAAATACTAATCTAATTGGGTTTGTTCAAGATTTTTCATTGAATTACGGGGAACACCCTTCCCCAGAGTCTGGCTATCACTCATCAGTTTGTAGTGCCCTTCCATCCCACCAGCCACTGTCCACGTAAAGGGATTTCACATCTCTTAAGTTCCAGCCCTGACCTCCCCCTCCTGATCTTTGCTTCTTCCTGTCCTCTGGACAGTTTTATCTGACTTGCTTCCAGGTAGCCCTCAAACTCACTTGTCAAAAAACGGGCAGCATTCAGCCTGCCTTACCTTATTTCAACAAAGGGCACCATCAACTTAAGGTCTCTAAGTTCTTTTCCCCTCCTACACCTAAACAGTTACCAAATCCTATTAATTTGCTACACCCATTTCCACATCCAGTCCCTCCTCTCCCCTTTCCTTCACTTTGAACCCTTGCTATCTTGTGCCCTAATGATTGCTGTAGCCTCTTAGGTGGTGATCATCCTGGTGCTATTTCTCCCTTGTTCTGGTCAGTCTTCCATGTTGTAGCAAGAGATCTCTCCCTGAAGTATTACAGCACTTGCCATGCCCTATTCTTTATAGGAAATGTGGAAAGGTCTGACTTCTGTATCAACAGTCTTGACTTAGCAGGGTCCAGCATTTTGGAATCCCTGAAGGCTGGCTGCATGCTCTGGTCAGTTCCTAGACTCAACCCAACTGAATACCAGCTTCATCATCAAGCTGCTCCCAGCCCTTTCTATGCTACTGCTGGGTTTTAGATAGCTTGATGTGGCCTAAAATCCTCAAATCATTAATTTCCATTTTTGTGTTACCAAGTAATATGCAAAGCATGTTTGCCCCATTTGTATAGCCCAACCTGACTGCCCACCTAGGGAAAGATCAAGGGTGTCTGTTCATATATTACACTGAAATAAAGCTGTCTCTGCCTAACAAAGTAGGGTGTGCCAAAGGGCCTGTTTATCTTTGGCCATACTGAATGTTTCAGTTAAAGAGCCACATTCTCTTAGCCCTTTGCACATTATCTTCCTGTCCTTAGAATACCCTTCCTTGCTTGCTTTCTTGTGCAGCTCTTTATCTCTTAGGACTCAGCTTCAAATGCTCCCTTTTAAGAAAAGCCTTTTTAAACTCCAGGCAGCAGTAAAGAATGCAAACCACCTTGGAGTCACAAGGTTTGTGAAACTATCTAACTTCTGTATCAACAGCCTTGACTTAGTAGGATCCGGCATTTTGGAATCCCTGAAGGCTGGCTCCATGCTCTGGTCGGGGCAGGAGTACTTTAAATCAGGTATGTGGAGGGCTGGGCAAGCCCTTACTGAAGAAGTGTAGCTGTTTTAAATAAGATGTAAGTTCATACCATTACTCAGCTCACATACCCAGTTTCAAGTCCTAGCTAACATACCACTCTCAACTGGCATGCAAGATGGAATTTAGTGCTCTTAGAGAAAAATGTTTTGTGAGATGCCTTAGTTCAACTCAGAGCTGACCCTTAATGGAGATACTTGTCTATGAAAAAAACTTGCTTCTTTTAGTAATATGCTTCTAGTTGGTATGCCATCCTGGAAATTGTCTCCACTCCCTAAATGTAGTCCCTACAGAATCATATACAGTAAAGAAATCCGCAAGAGCTCATCCGTCTTTTTTTTTTTTTTTTTTTGAGACGGAGTCTCGCTCTGTCACCCAGGCTGGAGTGCAGTGGCCAGATCTCAGCTCACTGCAAGCTCCGCCTCCCGGGTTCACGGCATTCTCCTGCCTCAGCCTCCCTAGTAGCTGGGACTACAGGCACCCGCCACCTCGCCCGGCTAGTTTTTTGTATTTTTCAGTAGAGACGGGGTTTCACCGAGTTAGCCAGGATGGTCTCGATCTGACCTCGTGATCCGCCCGTCTCGGCCTCCCAAAGTGCTGGGATTACAGGCGAGCTCATCCGTCTTTAAGACAGTGAGATGTATGTATCAGTGTCTAAGAAGTGTTTATATTCACAGGAACTATAATCATTTCACAGTGAATGGGTTAGATATATTTGATGTACAAAAATCAACGTAGTTTCATTGGCATTTAAAAGGATAAGACATCACATAAATTACACAATATGTAGAAGAAAGATCAGAAATGAGTGGTTAGATTTTTGGGTAGTCATCAAGAACACCATCAGAAGTATGGGGGAAAAAAGATGAAGCTGCCCTCCCACATGAAATTAGAGCAAGATTTTCGAGTACTTATTAAATTACTTCATTTGCTTAAGCAAAACATTAGCTTTCTTGGAAGTCAGGCCAAGCATTATGTAACAGTCTTAACTCTGGTTTGTAACCAAAATAAGTAGATTATTGAGGCTATCCTTATTGGGAAAAAACGAAACACGATTAGTAGAGGAATGGTTTGTGGTAACATGGCAACACTGCTCAATGTGACAAAAACTAGCCAAGTGGAGGTTTTCATGGAGAACAACACTGATTTTTGTCAGGCATTTAAATATTCAGTGTGATTAGTAAGTACTGAAATGCGTAAGTGACGTAAAGATACACTACATGCCTCAATAAGCAGTTAAGCTCAGGATTTTCCCTGGTTCTGTCCTCCCTGTTGGTCCTATCTCAGACACTCTGTTCACAGAACTGATAGGTAGCTAGTGACATAGGGGTACCCGGAGGAGAAACATTACCCTCCATCAATGGAGATCTTGGGAGTTCTGCAGAAATACAGAAGAGCTGAGGGAATGGCTTCCAGACTGTGGACCCTGGACCACGGTGAGAAGGCAAGGGATCCAAGGATGCACATGGCACCAAGCATTCTCTGATGGTGTAGATAAAAGTACCACTAGGCTAATAAGGTCTGTGAACATTTTTGCCATCATAAAAGTGTACTTCTACTCAAAGAGGGCCATAAGAAGAAGAGTTGTTCTCCATGGCAAATATCCAGAGTAAATGGATTTGAGGCCAACCCCACCACTGTTACAGAGCTTAAGAAATCTTTGCATCAGAAACTCTATCTTTATTGAAAACACATTCAACAGTTACAGACCCACAGGCATAAGTCAGGTGGCTGCCTCTGCATCTGAGGGAGCACATGTGTCTGGGGCACCTGCCTGATGCGGGCTGAACACATACAACTGCCCCCACTTACACCACTTGGTCCCATGAGTAAGTCATTACTCTGATTTTCAAATGAACTTGACTAGTATTCATTTAAGCTCCAGAAAGCATCTGGTGTCCGAAGAAAACAGGAAGGCAGGATAGTTGACTATTTGCCATTTGCTCAGCAGCAGTAGTTACACTATCCTCAATTTGCCCTATTTTATGACAACCTAACACATTACGCTGGGAGGAACAGAATGAATATACAACAAGGTTTGCCCCAGAAGCTAAAACAAATTTACTGACATTTAAAGAGCAATACTCACCCTCAGTTTGTCTACAAGGGAAAGAAATTCATCCAGTGGTGCTTCAGTATGCAAGAACAAAATTGTTTTGCAATAATACATAAGAAAGAACATTCTCTAGGACAAAAGTCCCCTCATTGCCAAGAGCTTGGGGTGCAGCAAGAGTATTTTTTTGAATCCCTGAAGGAGAGCTCAATTTTTGGCTAAGGGCATGAAGGTTCTGGAATCAGCCATGTGTGGAGGGATGGGTATGCCTTTTTAAAAAAGCATGACAGTATTTCTGAGCATGATTTTCAGTTGCTAAATATAGGCTTAGCAACAGCACTGCTGATGAAATCACTCAGGAGACATTTTTAAAGAGAAGCAAAAGAAAACAGATTTGTGATGCACCCACAGCAGGACAACTGTTTTGGATGAACTCATTCCAACTTGTTAAGACGACAAAAATGACCAACTTGTTAAGATGAGAAAAATGAACCATGTTCAATTAACTGAATCCTCTTTTTAAGATTACCAAGTGTGCTGCAGCTAAGTGAATCTTTGGGACTCAGGAAAAATAATCCACACAGACATTGCAAATCCGTGTTAGCCCCAGGCCCAAACTCCTCACCCAAATCCAAAGCCTTTCCTGAGGGCAGATTTTACCAGGAGCATTCACGGGGGGCTGGTAACCTCTCCCATTTCTGTGTCAGATGTTCATAGCTGAATAACAGATAAGCAAGGAAAAAGAGCAGAGTCCGAGCTAGTCTTTATCCACATATATGCCCAGAGGGCTAGTGGCTTATGTAGGATGTGGGCACCAAGCTTGAGGGCTCAGGGTCACTTCTGGAAACAAAGCTGACAGGCTGATTTTCCAACTGACCTGTCGCAGCTTCCTCAGCAGTCTTTCATCCTAACTGAAATATGACCTACGCCACTGGCTGCACCCTGGACCTTCTTGAGGAGCTATAAAGAAATCCTGATACCAGGCCTACCCCAGAGATTTTGAGGTAGGCGCGGGTGAGAGGCCTGGGCACTGGGAATTTTGCAAGCTGAGGAAATTACTCTTGTGCACACACGCGGCTTAGAACCGCCTCCTCATGTCAGCCCCGCTCTGGCTTTAGGGAACCCAACTCATCACCCGGCACTGAGGCCAACAGAGGGCCACTGGGTGTCCTGGGCCCAGACCGACACCCAGGATCCCCTGGGAGAGTTGAGAATGACTTCAAGAGCATTTAGAGGCACAACAGGAGTGAGTTTGAGGAATAAGGATGACAGAGGAGTTGAATGATGGCGTAAAGGTTTTCCAGCTTGGCTAGTCAGGTGATTGTGACCTCCCAACCAAGACAGGGAGTATAAGAGAACGAGAAGGTTTGAGAGAATAGAATTATTTTGACCATTTTGGGGTTGAGATTTCTGTGGGTGGTTACAGATGAGAGCAAGTTTACTGGGCCAAGGGCCCATCAATAGGCAGCCACAGACCTGGAGGCTCTTAAGTATAGAAGGGGCACTAGAGGCACGGGTCTAGATAAGCTCGCCTGGGAACCAAGGCAGAGGGAGGATGAGAAGAACAAAATATGGGAAATGATAGCATTTAAGGAATGGCTGGAAGAAGATAATTCAGCAAATGATGCAGAAAAAAAAATGGCTAGAGAAGTTGGAACAGAAACAGATGGCTGTGGTGTAATGCAAGCTCTGAGAGGACAGGCCATATCTTGGCTTACTTCGTATCCTCAGTTCCTGGCCCAGGGCCTACCATGCTGATAAAATGTGAGCTCAGCATCAGTAAAAATGTGTTGAGTCCCAGCTTATGAGTTTACAGAAGGACATGGTGGTGAACTCTAGCTAAAGCTACAGAGTGGTAAGAATGGGAATGTTTGGTGGCAGAGAGATCTCTGGTGACGGTGAGAGCAATTGCAGGGAAGAGTATTGCTTAATAAGCCATGTATGACAGTTAAAGCACCCCACCCTGGGCATGGTTGGGGTACATGGGGGTGTGTGCACATCTGTTTGAGGGCACATGCATATGTATGTAAATGCACTCATGGGGCACTACTAGAGGGCCATGGTATCCAAGTGGCTGCTGGGTTGTTCTTGTTTCCTCCTCAGAACTCTTTCGCGCTTGGGTATTTTTAAAAGTTCACTCACATCTGTGTTCCACCAATTCAGTAACTGCAGCACATGAAAATGAAGTAAAAGATGTGGAGCTAGGGCAAAACTTTTCCTAGCAGATGATGATTTTCAAAGGTAGAAATGCATGGTCCTTAGGGTTGCATGGGACACAGGATTGCACATCAGGGATATGAAGGTATGGAATGAAAGAAAGCAAAAGATGTTGTGGCCAACATTTCCAACTGCTGGCTGCTCCAGCACCTGTGCCTAGGCAGTGAAGTGGCCTGCCACCGGAAGGTGCAGTCACATGTGCACAACCCCAGGCACTGCTCCTTCATCCTCTCCTGCATCCCCACCCTCCTTGGGCTTCCAGCCCAGATGGGTGCCCCTGGAGCACCTGGCTTTACCTGATGAGGAGGAGCCTGTCCTTTTCTGATGGATGGTCATCCAGCCATTGAGAGAAGCGTGCGTGGGACCACTCTGCCCTCTGCAGGGTTGAAACACAATTAGAGAGTGCATACACATTCTTTAGTAAATGGCAGCAAGTGCTGGTTCAGAAAGCATTCTTAAGGATTCCCAAGGTGAAACTGCCTGGAAACCTGCCCAAGGGAAGTGGGAAGGGGCACAGGCCTTGGTGCACCTTTCTGACTGCCAAGGAGCCTTCTAGATTTGCCAGTTGATGGTGGGTCGGCAAAGAAAAGGGGCTGCCATCAAAAATTCCTTATGAACACAAATGCCTTGTGTCATTATTAAAGGTAAATTCTGGATGCATCAGGTAATTTTTTGCACTGCTGAGAAAGAAGATGCTGAGCAGTGGGAGTTTTCCTTTACTAATATCTGTTCACTGTCAAAGACAGACAACAACTAAACAAAGCAGCAGAGGGCCAGGAATCATTCAGTGAGTAGGGGCTCAGGATTCACACAGGTAATGGGAAGAGTCACAAAATGGTTCTAGCTTGACTTTATTACCTGGAAAGGAGATTTTAGCTCAGCGGGTGCTCTCGTGAACAAAAACTGAATAATGATGCTGAACGGAATCACATCCCCCAGTGCAGGACTATTGGCTACATGTTCACTTGCCTGGAAGAGCAGAGGTCTAGAGGAGAAAAACATGTTATTTCACACTGTTCAATATTGAAATAGGTGATCTGGTGGGACAATCATTCTCCCTGTAGAATAGTATTTTTCCTGGACTGGCTACTGAAGGAGCCCTCCACTGCTCAACCACCCTATTCAGCATTGAGACACACACGCGCCTCTGCCTCCACACGCCCACATGCTCACACGCTCATCTATCCTTCAGCTCCTATTCGACCCCCAGCTCATTGGTTTGTGAGTCTGACATCCACTGGACTCAGCAAATGCTCCTCATAAAGTTTATCTAATTACTAGGCTAAAAGCAAATAAAGAACAAAAGTAAAGCCTTCAAGTAGTTGTTATTAACAGATTCTTATCTTCGTCAATCGTTTTAGCTTTCATTTAAAATAGAATCCTTTGAACCATAATCAAATGTGGGTACACTCAAACATTTTCTATACAACTTTTCAAAAAGGCAAATATGTCTTTGTATATACAAAGTTATTACTTTGCTGAACATTCCATCAAAAATTTATGCTGGCTCCCTTATACTATATACATGTCTGGGTTTCACTGTCCACATTTTAGAGAAGGAGCAGGCAGGCAAATCCATTCCGCTGCCAATTACATACCACCTTGTGCAAAAGGCTGGCGGGAATTATTTGAACTGTTACTTGCTTTGAGCTCTTATGGATGAGAGCTGATTAGAAGCGGAGCTGTGGACATTGAATCCCAAGTGGTAAGATGGCAGCAACATCTCTTGACAGATCAGATAATGATTTTGAACCATGTAAAAGAGCACTGTATTCTGGGGTCTTTCTTCACCCCAACTAAATTACTCTAATTATGAATGAAGGCCTGTACAAAATAGAGAAGCGAACTTCTTCCCTACACTAATGATAAGGTCTTATGTCAAGAGTCAGGAATGTTCTCAATAGAGAGCTGGTTCTCATTAGATACAGAATTATTATTAGTAAAGATGGCTTTAAATTAACTATTCTACAAGTAAAAATCTATCTCTATCAAATAACATTATGTTGTATTTTCTTTAGCTACTGGGGAAGGATTTCAGTCCTGTATGTTGTCTATCACCAGAAAGCCATAAAGCTCCAAACCAGACATTCCATGAGAAGATGACTAAGGTCTTCTTATGGCCACACTGAAAATGTGATGTACCTGCCTTGAAAATCTGCAAGGCCCAAATAATTTCACAGTGTTCAGTGCTGCAGAGAAAAACAAAATATGGGAAATGATAGCATTTAAGGAATGGCTAGAAGAAGATAATTCAGCAAATGATGCAGAAAAAAAAATGGCCAGAGAAGTTAGAACAGAAACAGATGGCTGTGGTGTAACGCAAGCTCTGGGAGGACAGGGCCGTATCTCGGCTTACTTCGTATCCTCAGTTCCTGGCCCAGGGCCTACCATGCTGATAAAATGTGAGCTCAGCATCAGTAAAAATGTGTTGAGTCCCAGCTTATGAGTTTACAGAAGGACATGGTGGTCAACTCTAGCTAAAGCTACAGAGTGGTAAGGTAAGAATAGGAATGTTTGGTGGTGGAGAGGTCTCTGGCGGTCAAGGTCACCTTGACCGTATCACTCCTCCCACTCCTCCAAGTCAGCACAAGAGTCACAGGGGGGATTCTCCTAAGCCCATGTTTTCTACAGAGGAAAAGAGAACTGAAAGTAGAGATCTAGCTTCCCTAGCATTCTGAGGTGCTTTGAAGGAAGCCCACTACTGTCTTGCCGCAAAAGGAATACCGGAGTAACTGTAGGGCAAGATCCCCTGGTGTCAAACAAATCAAGAAGGTGGAGTTTGCAGTGACTAGTGTGCAGATCTGGGTGGTAGCTCTGTGTTCCTGCCAGCAGTGGCACCTGATCAGAGAGATCAGTTAATGATCTACCCTATCTGCAAAGCTGAGTCGGCTGCTCCCAGAAGCTGAACAAGAAGTTCAACCTGGCTTGAGTCCCTAGAAAACTAGCCTCTATGCGCAGCCTCAGAGACCACCCCAAGGCCCTACCCAGGAAAAGAGATGCCCACCACAGTGTATTTTTTGCAGAGAACAGGGGCTAGACTTGCCCAAACCCTGAAGTCCAAACAGCAGCTCCAAACAGTTGCTCCACCCAGTGTCAGAGCCCATCCCATGGTCCAGCCTAGGCAAGGACTATGGAGCATAACCTCTGGACCTGTCTGTCTAGAACAGTGATCCATCTAAACCTAGAGCCCAGCCTGCAGACCTGCCCAACTGCATAACCCAAATAGCAATACTCCCCAACAGGGAAATATACTTTGTGACCCTGCCGGATACCAGAAGCAATCACAGTTCCCAGCCAGCAGCTCCACCTGATTGCAGAGGCCAGCCAGTAGTCTTGCTGGAAGGTGAAGTTCAGCCAGCAGCCCCATCCAAACTCAGAACAAAGGCAAAGACCCAGCCAACTAGAGAAACTGACAGCAAGCTCTGCCTCCCTGGGGTTGATATCAGTTGGCTCATCCAGAATCACAGGCTGAAGTAAATAATGAAATTCAATCTATGCTGAAGAACACCTCTAAAGGATGGAAGAGGTGGCTGCCTCCTCAAATGCACAGACATCAATTCAAGGACATGAGGATTATGAAGAATTAGGGGAATAATGACGCCACCAAAAGAAATTAATAAAGCTCTAATAATGGACCCTAAAGAAATGGACATCTATGGAATGACTGACAAAAAATACACAACAATCCTCTTAAGGAAGTTCAGCAAACTACAAGAATATATAAATAAAAAGTTAAATGAGATCTGGAACACAATATATGAACAAAATGAGAAATAGAAACTATAACAAAAACCAAATAGAAATCCTGGAGATGGAGACAACAACTGAACTGAAAAATTAAATAGCAAGTTTTAACTGTAGACTTGTACAAAAAATTCAACCCAAAGAGAAGTTCACCAAGACACATAATAAACTGGCAAAAATCAAAGACAAAAAAAATTAAGAAAGCAAGAAATAAGAAACTTATCACATACAAGGAACTTGCAATATGGCTACTAGAGGATTCTCAGCAAAAACCCTGTAGGGCAGGATAAAATTAGATGATATATTTAAAGTGCTCAACCAAAAAAGCTATCCTTCAGAAATGAGAAAAACGTTCCCAAGCAAACGCTAATAAGGTTCATTAGCAGTAGGCCTGCCTATTGAAATTCCTAAATGGAGTTCTCTAAGCTGATATAAAAGGCTGCTAATTAATAAAATATATGAAAACACAAAAATCAATGCTATAAATAATATAGTCATACTCAGAAAAACCTAGAACTGTAATAGTGGTCTATAAAATAATTTTATCTCTAATATGATCTTAAAACTATTAAAATTATAGCTCAAGGCCAGATGCAGTAGCTCATGCCTGTAATCCCAGTACTTTGGGAGGCTGAGGTGGGTGGATCACTTGGGGCCAGAAGTTCCAGACCAGCCTGGCCAACATGGCAAAACCCGGTCTTTACCAAAAATACAAAAATTAGCCAGGCATGGTGGTATACACCTGTGGTCCCAGCTACTCAGGAGGCTGAATCACGAGAATCGCTTGAACTGGGAGGTGGTGGTTGTAGTGAGCCAAGATGGCGCCACTGCACCCCAGCCTGGGTGACGGAACGAGACTCTGTCTCAAAAAAAAAAAAAAGAAAGAAAAAAAATTATAGCCCAAATTAGGGATACAAATTGCAAAATGATGTATATTTTGAAAACAAAATATTAAAATGTGTAGGGAAGGGGAACAAAACTGTAGAGTTACTACTGTATGTTATCAAAATTCGGTGTTATCAGCTTGAAATACCCTGTTACTAGTATACGGTTTTTGGAAGCCTCATGGTAAGTACAAAACAACAATCTAGAGTAGAGGCACAAAACATACATAGAAAGAATTCAAAGCATACCACTACAGAAAACAATCAGACCACAAAGGAGGACAGCAAGAGAGGAACAAGGAAACAAAGCATCCACAAAACAATCAGAGAACAAACTACAAACTAGTATTATTGAGTCCTTACCTATTGATAATTATTTCTATTTTAAGAGCAATAAAATCTCCAGTAAAAGACAAAATGGCTGAATGTATTAAAAAGAAGACCCAGCTCTGTGCTGCCTACAAGAGATTCAACTCCTTTTTTTTTTTTTTTTTGAGATGGAGTCTTGCTCTGTCACCCAGGCTAGAGTGCAGTGGCGTGATCTCGGCTCGCTGCAAGCTCTGCCTCCTGGGTTCACGCCATTCTCCTGCCCCAGCCTCCCGAGTAGTTGGGACTACAGGCGCCTGCTACCATGTCCAGCTAATTTTTTGTATTTTTAGTAGAGATGGGGTTTCACCATGTTAGCCAGGATGGTCTCGATCTCCTGACCTCGTGATCCACCTGCCTTGGCCTCCCAAAGTGCGGGGATTACAGGCGTGAGCCACCGCACCTGGCCTGAGACTCAACTCACTTCTAAGGACACAAAGAATAAAAATGAAAGTATGAAGAAAGACATTCCATGCAAATGGAAACTGAGAGAGGCAGGGCTAGCTATACCTATCAGACAAAATAGACTTAAGCTCAAAACAATAAAAAAAGGCAAAGAAAGTCATCATGATACAGGTGTCAATTCATCAAGAGGATATAACAACTGTAAATATATCTGTACCCAACATCAGAACACCTAAATAAGTAAAGCAAATATTAAAGAATTTAAAGAGAGAAATAACTTACAATGCAGTAATAGTAGGGGACTTCAATATCTCACTTTCGACAATGGCAGATCATCCAGATAGACAGTTAATAAGGAAACACTAAACTTGAACTACATTTTAGACTAAATGGACCCAACAGACATATACAGCATATTTTATCCAATAGCAAGGGAATACACGTCTTCTCAAGTGCACACATATCTTGCTTCAGGATATGTCATATGTTAGGTCGCAAACCCAAGGCTGAACAAATTTAGGAGAAATGAAATCATATCAAGTATCTTTTCTAATCATAATGGTATGAAACTAGACATCAATAATAGCAGAAATCTTGGAAATGCCACAAATACGTGGAAATTAAACAACATGCCCCTCAACAACCAATGGGTCAAAAGAGAAAACCAAAGATAAATCAAAAAACATCTTGGAACAAATGAAAATGGAAATGTAATATACTGAAACGTATGGGATATAGCAAAAGCAGTTCTAAGAAGGAAATTTATAGCAACAAATACTTAAATAAAAATAAACATCTCAAATAAACAACCTAATAGTACACCTCAAGAAACTACAAGAAAAGAACAAATTTAAGCCCAAAGTTAGCAGAAGAAAAACAATTCAAAGATCAGAGCAGAAATAAATACAGACTAAAAAACCAGGGGGAAAAAAGATCAATAAAGAGTTTTTTGAAAAGTTAAACAAAATTGACAAACCCTTAACTAGACTAAAAAAGAAAAAGAGAAGACTTAAAATTGGAAATGAAAGAGAAGATAATACAACTGGTACCACTGAAATACAAAGGATAATGAGCGATTACTATGAAAAATTATATGGCCACAAATACAGTAACCTAGAAAAAAATGGATAAAATTCCAAGACACATATAATCTGCTAACACTGAATCAAGAAGAAATAGAAAACAGAAATAGAAGGAACAGAAAATCTGAGCAGACCAATAATGAGTAAAGAGATTGGATCCATAATAAAAAGTCTCTAATCAAAGAAAAGCCCAGGACCTGATGGCTTCACAGGTGAGTTCTATAAAAGATTTAAAGAAGAGCTAATACCAATCCTTCTCAAACTCTTCCAAAAAAATCAAAAGGGAAGGAATACTTCCAAGCTAGTTTTAGGAGGCCCTGATACTAAAGCCACAAAATGACATAAAAGAAGAAAGTTATAGGACAATAACCTTGATGAATATAGATACGAAGATACAAAATCCTCAATAAACTACTAACAAACCCAATTCTACAGGACATTAAAAGGATTATTCACAATGATCAAATGAGATTTCTCCCTGGGAGAAATGCAAGGATGGGTCAACATTGATACATCAATAAATGTGATGCATCATATCAGCAGAACAAAACACAAAAACCATATGATCATTTTATTAGATGCAGAAAAAGCGTTTGACAAAATTCAACACCCTTTTATAGAAAAAACTCTCAACAAATTAACGGTCTCATACAATAAGCCTACAGCTAACATTATACTTAATGGTGAAAAGTTGAAAGCTTTTCCTCTAAGATCAGGAACGAGACAAAGATGTCCACTGTCAGCAAGCACTTTTATTCATTATCCTACTGGAGGCCTTTGTCAGAGCAATTAGGCAAGAGAAAGAAAGAAAAGGCATTCAAATAGAAAAGAAAGACATGAAGTATTACCTGTTTGCATATGCCATTATCTTATATACCCAAAACCAGAAAGATACCACCAAAAGACAGAACTAATAAAAGAATAAGGTCCCAGGATACAAAATTAAGACAAATCTAATCAATAACAATGAATGATCTGAAAAAGAAATCAAGAAAACACCCACATATAATAGCTACAAGAATATAAAATACTTAGGAATAAATGTACTTAGAAATAAATTTAACCAAGGAAGTGAAAGATTTGTACTGTAATGTTTTACAATGTTTTAAAAACTGTAAAACATTGATGAAATAAATTGACAAAGACATAAATAAATGGAAAGCTATTCTGTGTTCATGGACTGAAATAATTAATATTGTTAAATGTCCATACCATCCAAACCAATCTGCAGATTCAGTGCAATCCCTATGAAAATTCCAACGTCATTTTTCCCAGAAATAGAAAAAATAATCCAAAAATTCATATGGAACCATAAAAATCCCTGATTAGCGAAGGCAATCAGAAGTAAAAATAACAAAGCTGGAGGTATCACTACCTAATATTAAACTATACTACAGAGCTGTATAGTAATTAGAACAGCATGGTACTGGCATATAAATAGAAACACTAAGGAATAGAACAGAACATAGAGCCCATAAATGAACTCACACATTTACAGTCAATTGATTTTCAACAAAGGTGCCAAGAAAAGACAATGGGAAAAGGACAGCCTCTCCAATAAAGGGTGTTGGGACAACTGGATGTCTACCTAAAGAAGAATAATTTGGACCTTATGTCATACCATATAAAAAATCAATCGATTTTCAACAAAGGTGCTAAGAAAACACAATGGGAAAAGGACAGCCTCTCCAATAAAGGGTGTTGAGACAACTGGATATCCACCTAAAGAAGATTAATTTGGAGCGTTATGTCATACCATATAAAAAATCAATTCAAAACAGATAAAAGTCAAGATGCGGTCTTGAAAGGACTTGAAACTAAAAAAACTAGAAGAAAGAAAACATAGGGGGAAACCTCCATGACACTGGTCTGGAAGGTAACTTTTTGGATTTGACCCCAAAAACTGAGACAATAAAATAAAAAATAGACAAATGGGATTAAAGTAAAAAGCTTCTGCAGAGCAAAAGAAATAATAAGAGTAAAAAGACAACTGATAGATTAGAAGAAAGCCATATATCTGATAAGTAGTTAACATTCAAAATCTATAAGGAACACAAAAGTGGCAAGAAAACCACCCAATTTAAAAATGTGCAAAAAACCTGAATAGATGTTTCTCAAAAAAGTCATATAAATGACCAATAGATATATGAAAAAATGCTCAACATCACTAATCATAAGGAAAACCCAAGTTAAAACCACAATGAGATGTCGCCTCATGCCTGTCAGAATGGCTATTATTTAAAAAAATGAAAGACAGTGAAGAGAGTGTGGGGGAAAGGGAACCCTTGTACACTGTTGGTGGGAATGTAAATTAATACAACCATTTTGGAAAACTGTATGGCAGTTCCTCAAAAAACTAAAAATAGAATTACAATATGACTCAGCAATCCCACTTGGGTACATATTCTAAAGACTTGAAATTGGCATGTTGAACAGATAGCACACTTCCATGCTCACTGCAGCATTATTTACGATAGCGAAGCTATGGATCAATCTAAGTGTCTGTCAATGGATGAGTGGATAAAGAAAATATGGCATATATACAAAATAGAATACTATTCAGCCTTCAAAAAGAAGGAAATCCTGTCATTCGACAACATGGACGAGACTGGAGGACATTATGTTAAGTTAAATAAACCAGACACAGAAAGACAAATACCACATGGTCTCACTTATTTGTGGGATCTTAAACAACAGAACTCATAGAGGCAGAGAGCAGAATGGTAGTTACCAGAGGCTAAGCAAGGAGGAAATGGGGAGGTTTTAGTCAAAGGGTACAAAGTTACAGTTAGACAGGAGGAAGATGGTTTTTGAAATCTATTGCACAACGTGATGACTCTAGTTAGTAGGAATGCATAATACATTTCAAAATTGCTAACAGAATAAATTTCAAATGTTCTTACCACTAAAAATGCTAAGTGTTTGAGGTGATGTTTTAGTTTGAATTAATCATCCCACACTGTACACATATAATATCACTTTGTACCCCATAAGTGTATACAATAAAGTTAATTCATTTATTCTTCCAAAAATCCTATGAGTTAGGTACTATTACATCCCCATTTTACAGATGGGTAAACACAGGCATAAAGAAATCCAGTAAAAGCTAGAAGTGGCAAAGCAAGGATTCAAACCCAGACAGCCTGGCTCTTAATTCTGCAATGCAGCATCTTTTAGAATACCAACTATAGCAAGTACTCATCCTGTTTCTAGAACAGCTGTACTGATTCACAGCCAGAAACAAAGACCCCTAGAGAAAGTATAATTTTGAACTGTTAACAACTTGTATAGAAAAACCTATCTGAGAAAACTAATGTGTACAGGATCATAATTTGAAGGTCACATAATTATCACCTCTCTGGGTACTCCAAATTCTATCTTTGGGTCAAAATGGACCTCTAGTGACTTACCTACTTGAAGCATATAATCACAGTCTCTTTCGGAATTATTTTCACCAGGTGTGACCTTAAGTTCCTTTGGGGTAATGGGTGGTGTTGTCTTAAAGGCCTCTAGAAGCTGACTCTGGGTTGGAATGGTGATGAGGCTATGCCTCAGCTCTGTTCTCCGTAGACTGGTCACTATTTGTCCCCAACAGAAAAAGCTGAAATATCTTGCAGCCCTATGGTCCCTGGATGCTGAGCAGCTGACATTCCCACACAGCTCCCTGAACTCCAAATCCAGCCCATGACTCTAACCTGCTCATTGTGACGAGGCTGCTCTCCTGTTTAAGCTATTGCAGGGAAAAGTGGCATGAGAAGTCCCTCCCCTGGGTCACAAGTTCATATTATAGGTCTGGTATGCCCAGGCCCTGAAAAGGGACTTTGAGGGATGTGAAGGATAGTGGGACTCATGCCTTCACTTCTTTTTTTTTTTTGAGACAGAGTCTAGCTTTGTCACCCAGGCTGGAATGTAGTGGTGCAATCTTGGCTCACTGCAACCTCTGCCTCCCAGGTTCAAGTGATTCTCCTGCCTTAGCTTCCCAAGTAGCTGATGACAGGCACCTGCCATCACGCCCAGCTAATTTTTGTAGTTTTAGTAAAGACGGGGTTTCACTATGTTGGTCAGGCTGGTCTCAAATTCCTGACCTCAAGTGATCCTCCCACCTTGGCCTCCCAAAGTGCTGGGATTACAGGCATGAGCCACTGCGCCTGGCCTCATGCCTTCACTTCTGTCCTGCCGTCCCTGGTTGTCGTGTTCAGCAGTACATTGGACCTGTGAGTTTTCCCTTTCTCCATTAGAGCCCATTCTTTGCTCATGCCATGTGATAGAGCAGGATTCATCTTGAACCTCAGTTTACGATGTGAGAAGACCCGGGGGTGGGGGTGGGGTTCAGTCCTATATGACAGTCCTTGATTGTTAATGAAGAGCAGCCATATGGAATCCTATACTACCTCCACAACAGGAAGGTGATCAAGAATTTTGGTCCTCCCATCTCTCAGTACTTCCTATATGAAGCTCTCTCTATAAAAGTCCTTATAAGTACTTTAGAATTAAGTGCTAAGAAATGCTTAACTTTCTTGGCCAGGTGCGGTGGCTCACACCTGTAATCCCAGCACTTTGGGAGGCCGAGGCAGGCAGATCCTGAGGTCAGGAGATTGAGACCATCCTGGCTAACACAGTGAAACCTTGTCTTTACTAAAAATACAAAAAATTAGCCGGGTGTGGTGGTGGGTGCCTGTAGTCCCAGCTACTCGGGAGGCTCAGGCAGGAGAATGGCATGAACCATGAACCTGGGAGGTGGAGCTTGCAGTGAGCCAAGATCGTGCCACTGCACTCCAGCCTGGGTCACAGAGCGAGACTCCATCTCAAAAAAAAAAGAAAAAAAAGAAATGCTTAACTTTCTCATAGGAATTGATACATTTTCTGCCTTCTGATAATGAGAATCAGATAGCTGATTCTGTTTCTCTCTTATCTTTGGCTTCATGAAGTTTAAAGCCAAGTTTGAAACTTATCTATGGCAATTTAAGTTAGTTTTGTGGTTTGAATATTTATGTTTTTCTTTGTTTTCCTCCAATATATTCTTGATGCAAACTGTAAATGATACAAGAAAGGAAAGAAGGACAGAAGGGGAAGGACAAGGAGGGAGACAGACAAGGAGAGGGAAACAATCTGAACAGTACGTGCGCATAACAGCATGTCTAGCAGCCAGGCCTGGTAAGAACCAGCTCATTTTAAAATGGAATCTTCTGGGTAATCACCTGTCCCTCCCCTCACTTTTTTGTTTTGTTTTGTTTTGTTTTTTTAGATAGGGTCTCGCTCTGTCGCCCAGGCTGGAGTGCAATGGCAGGATCTTGGCTCACTGCAACCTCTGCCTCCTGGGTTCAAGTGATTCTTCTGCCTCAGCCTCCTGAGTAGTTGGGATTACAGGGGCACGCACCACTATGACCAGCTAATTTTTGTATTTTTAGTAGAGACGGGATTTCACTATGCTGGCCAGGCTGGTCTCAAACTCCTGACCTCGTGATCTGCCCGCCTCGGCCTCCCAAAGTGCTGGGATTACAGGCGTGAGCCACCACGCCCGGCCTCAACTGTCCCTTTTAACAGGACTGTCAAAAAAATCCATGAAAAGCAAAACTAGATTTGATTCTGTATTGTGCATCAGTGTCATAATTACCTGTAAACATCAAACACAGACATTTTGTTTTGGGTGGTTGTTTTAAGAGGCTGAAAGAACACAGCTTGAGCACTCCCTTCTCCCTGACTCCAGGTGGAATTTTAAACACTAGCAAGTTAAAAAATAAATAACCATCTAAAGTGCTTTATGAAACAAAAAGAAATAAGGTGTTATAAAATGCAGATACACCAAATGTCACAATATCATTCTTAGAGGATAATATTCTAAATATAGCAGCACTTTCAAGGTAAACTTTACAGGCAGAAGGTAGTGTTAATTTGTCAACTATTAGGTCTCAAAAAAAAAAAGCATTTCTACTCAGCAAGATTCACATTTAAATGACTCATAGCTGTGCAGCTGACAGTCTTCTGACAGCTTGTTAAGGCCAATCATGAAGTAAAGTAAGATAAAAATCCTGTTGCTCCTGTGTCCACATCCAACATCAGTGGTATCCTGAGACAGACATAGGTATCATTCTCTTCCATGCCACTTGCCACCACCCTATCTTGACCTCCTCTTGCAGAAGGGCCTGGGAAGGCAGCAAGACCACTAGGTATGTGTACGGAGGTCTGGAACGAGCACAGAAATGAAAGACTGGGAGAAGGAACATGATTCCCTTCGAGGGGCAGGGCACAGGTGGCCATGCTCCCTACACCAGACACAATGAGGGCCTTTGAGAGAGAAGAGAAAGTGTTGGAGGCCTGCAGAAGGCGAGCATTTCTATGGAGATTCTTTAGGGAGGCCTAGTTTGTGGCACAAGGGGCCATGTGGGTCCCAGGAGATAATGAAGCAGGAGGCTGATTTGGGTTCAAAGTAGAGAGGTTAGAAAGGTCCCTAACAGTTTAGATTGTCTATACCAGCATATCAGGTAGGAAAGGAGGCAGGGATTTGGGCAGACATTCTACAAAAATAAAAGCGTACATTTGGCTGAGTGTTCCATGTGTACTGTCTGGGAGCGTGAATGCAGCAGAAGACAGTGAGATGAGGCATTTCAGCAGCAGGAGGTGGCCACTAAAGTGGGGAGTTTAGATTCTCTTTAAAATTTTCTGATTTTCCTATTTTCCTGGATGATACACATAAGCATTGAAATCCTGTTCCAGGACCATTCAGATTGAAAACAAACAGAAACTTCTGGAATAAAATGTGGGGTATGGTGGTTACAAGCACAGGCTTTGGAATCAGACAGCCTGGGTCTAAAATGTGGCTCCCAGATTCTCCCACTTTGCTGCTGTGGGTTTCAATTGCCTCATGGGGATCATACCTAACTTTTAAGTGCTGTGAGGGCCAAATGAGAAAGCATCAGTAAAACACTCAGCACAGGCTTGGTATAAAATAAATAACCAAATAATAGTTGTCAGAAATAATAAAAATGATGATAAACTAAATAGTCAACTCTTCATGTTTACCTGGGTGCTCCTAGCACTGCCAAAGTTATAGCAAAGAGCAACAAAACAACTAAGTCCACGATGGTGGTTGCCTTCTGGCTGTAACCTGAAATCTGAAACTTAGAATTAAGAATCCAGAAACTTCAGAGAGACAGTTATTTCAAGGGATGGGTTAGGGCCCCAGATTCACAAGCAGAAAGAAAAGACAGAATGCATCTGGAGGGTCTAGTGTTAAAGGTGCTAAAAACGGGAGCTGCAGAGATGGCCTTCTTTCAGTTCTATAAACATTCAGGCACAGAAGTTTGGAATTTCAATCAACAGAGGACCATCAATACAATCTGTACACCCAGAAAACCCTCATCACTCCTACAATTAAAAACAATGGACAGGAACACTACATTCTAGTTATTGACAGTTTTCTTCTTCCACCGCTCCTCATACTAAAAGATCCATCAGAAAACAGCCCCTATCTCCTGACAGCTTTCATTGCCCTTTCAGTAAGCCTAGATGGAAATGAGCTTCCAGCAGAGCAGACTGTGGACATCATCAGGGACAAGCTGTCCCTTCAGGAGCAAAGGTGGTGAGGCCTGCCTGAAGGCAGGGTCTGTGCCCCTGAGCTGGTGAAGAGCATTTGGTCCCTTTTCTGCCCTTCACCTCACAAAGATCTATACTGACAATGTCAAGGGTCACAGCTTCGTGGCCTCTGGCCAGGAGGAGCTGACGTAACAACCTCACAAACACTACTTAGGGAATAATGCCATGCTGCAGAGAGGCAGACAAAGATGGGGTCTCTACGGCTCTGACATGTGTGTCTTGTGTAGAAATACAAATCACCCAGGGGCAAATCACTAATGTCAACAGCTTTCAGAGGCAGCATTCTCTACTGAGTATGAAAAGATTCCAGCTGCCCGAGAAACTATAATGTAGACAGTAAAATGTAAATACATGCAAGAAGCTTGCCGGCTTACATAAATAGTCCACTAATATCACCATCAAGAAGGAAGTGCCCTGTGGCAGATGGCTGCATGATGGGGGAAGGGAGCACCTACTAAGGCCTGTGTGTGTATGTGTGAGGGTGTGTGCATGTGTGCACACGCTGGGTGGGGTCTGGACTTGAAACTTTCTGGCTGGCACTGTCATCCTCCATTATGAAGGGGCCCCTGAACTGAGCCCGTTACCCTCCCCTGCAGCCACTGCCCCTACTTCGAACTGAGGCCCTCTGTGGCTATTGCAACCTACTGGTTTTTGGCTGTTTGGTTGCCAGTTTTTCTTGTCAACTCACACCTGCTCTTTATTGGGTAATGTTTTAGTACATTTTCTTTTATTACTTTTTAGCTCCATAGTTATTTTTAAGTAGGAAAAACAATGCAAGAGAGATTTAAAAATAGTATTTGACTTTTCCGACTACAAAAATAAAATAAGGCAGAAAATTTAAAAAAATATAAAAACCCTAAAAGAAAAACCCCAAAGTGACAATCTTACTCAAAGATATTTTCATGTTTTTCCTTTTTGTCTTTTATTCTCCACTCAAATACTTTTATTCTTTTATTTTATATTTTGGGACAGGGTCTAACTCTGTCACTCAGGCTGGAGTGTAATGACCAATCACAGCTCACTGCAGCCTTGATCTCCCTGAGCTCAGATCCTCCCAACTTAGCCTACTGTGTAGCTGGGACCACAGGTGTGCACCACCACACCTGGCTAATTTTTCTATCTTTTGTAAAGACAGAGTTTCACCATGTTGCTGAGGCTAGTAAATGTTATTATTTTAAACATAGTAGAGGTCAGCCAGGTGCGGTGGCTCACGCCTGTAATCCCAGCACATTGGGAGGCCGAGGCAGGCAGATCACCTGAGGTCAGGAGTTCGAGACCAGCCTGGTCAACATGGAGAAACCCCATCTCTACTAAAAATACAAAAATTAGCTGGGCGTGGTGGTGGGTGCCTGTAATCCCAGCTACTCAGGAGGCTGAGGCGGGAGAATCACTTGAATCCAGGAAGTGGAGGTTGTAGTGAGCCAAGATCACGCCATTGTACTCCAACCTGGGGGATGAGAGGGAGACACCGTCTCAAAAAAAATAAAAACAAAAAAAGTAGAGATCATACTATATACTGCTTAGTCGCCTGTTTTATTTAGTGATGCACTAGGGAGTAGTTTTCATTTTACCAGATATTAACTAATAACATTACTGTTAATATCTGCATATATTTGATCCTATGAACTTAGCATATTTTATTCAGGCAATCTCCTACTGACTACCATTCAACTGGTTTTGGTTTGATTCAGAGTCTTTGGTGAGGAGACCCATGAACAAGTGCCAAGGTCTAATGTGTGCGTGGTCACTGGATGATGCCTATTCTTTGTCACAGCCCAGAGCACAGATGGAAGAAGTGCACATATTAATAAGAGTAAGCTCTTCACTGCAACTGCTCAGGACTCATTTTGAAGAAGAGACAGATCTCTAACAAGATTTTGTAGGTAGGCAAAACAGAGGGCCTATAATTAGGTTATTAGAATAAAGATGGCTTTGTACTGATTTACTCCTCTCTAGGAAGGAATATGGTAGGACCCGCCACATGGGTAAGCTTTCTCAAGTCAGTTCTCTTCACATGACAACTGCAAAGAAGCTGGCAGGGCCAGGGCTTTCCCAACAATGGTGCGGGGCAGAGGCCGCAGCACATGCTCACGTCTCTCTTCTTCTCAACTGATAGGACTGAAAACATTCTTTGTAGACCAGGGCTGGATTTGAACCCCTTAATATACTTTCATTTGATTTATTGATCCAGTTAATCCTACACTTTTTATAAAATAGTTGTATCAGTTCCATCAAACAACTGAGAAATTAATTAGGATTAATTCAGTAGATTTCTGTAGATTCAATATAACTATAGAAATATATTGGTATATATAAAAATATCTGTTGGAAGTTTTCAATTAACTCAAGTTATGAAGGATACTCCATAGGCAAGAAACAATTATTCTTATGTGCCTGAGGCCTTGGGAGCTAAGGGGTCATCTGCAGGAGGAAGCTCAGAGATGCCAGAATCACAAGAGAAAAGGGCATAAATCTTCAGTTTGTGGAAAGGAAAAACCCTGTCTCCCTGTCACTAGAGCAACTGAAGTTCAAGAGTTAAGGGCCCTGTGAGAAAGTTGAGAAATTGCTGGATGCAAGCCATGAGTGGGTCATTACACTAATTTAGTGAGTTAAAACAATCAAATGAAATAGAAATGTTAGAGGTTATCACATGAAGTAACGGTAATTACTGTTTCATGAACCATATGTATGGGTATCCATGTATATGTATGTAGATTTGAGTGTGTTCACATGTTTGCATGCAAGTATATGCCAAATTACAATAGAAAGTATCTTTTACTGTGGGTCATAGTCAAAAATTTGAAACCTGTTACTCCATGAGAAGCTAGATATAAATAAAAGTAGAACTATTAAAATTATACATTGATCAATCGATTCTTGATTCTATAAATAGGTACTAGAAGATGTCGCTCAAACTTTAAAGTTCCTTTAGAGATTCTTTTTCTCATGTGAGAATTGGAAAGGGTTGGCAGAAAATTCCCATCTTAAATGGTTTAAAATAGATGTCTTAAGTGAAACTTATCCTCAGACCTTTTACCTCCATACTGTGACACAACTTTAAGAGTACTTACATGAAGGCCATCCTGCCTCAGCAAACAGGACACTTAGCACTACTTTTTTTTGGCAGGGGCAGTGGGTGGTACAGGATCTCACTCTGTCGCCCAGGCTGGAGTGCAGTGGCACAATCTCGGCTCACTGCAACCTCTGCCTCCTGGGTTAAAACGATTCTCCCACCTCAGCCTCCCAAGTAGCGGGACTACAGGCGTGTGCTGCCATGCCTGGCAAATTTTTGTACGTTTTGGTAGAGATGGTGTTTCACCATGTTGGCCAGGCTGAATTAGCATTATTTTATACATGCACATGCAATAAACAACTAAACATGGGAATGGGGCTATAAAAAATAATAGCCTAGGCCAGGCGTGGTGGCTTATACCTGTCACACTTGTAATCCCAGCAGTTTGGGGGGCTGAGGCGGGCAGATAGATTGAGCTCAGAAATTCAAGACCAGGCTGGGCAACTCCTAGTTTTGTAGAAACCCCATTTCTACAAAAAATATAAAAATTAGCTGGGCATGGTGGTGCACACCTGTAGTCCCAGTTACTCAGGAGGCTGAGGTGGGATGATCACTTGGGCATGGAAGGTGGAGGTTGCAGTAAGCTGAGATGGAGATCGCACCACTGCACTCTAGCCTGGGTGACAGAGTGGCACCCTGTCTCAAAAAAAAAAAACAAAAAAACCCAAATCTTCATACAGCAATGCCAAATCACAGCTTTTCTCATACCTTTTTCAATAACTAGATGGTTAATATCCTCCAGTATGTTAACTGACTCAGCCAGCCAGGGCAACATTTTATTACCCAGCTAGGACTGCTGTGTCACCATCTTACTCAGAGTAAATGACTGTACGGGGGTTTTAGTAAAGTTATGGTACAGACAGATGACCAATGGATTGGCAACCTCAGTACCTCATCATCCTTCAACTCGCCCATGTTTGGTAGTGCAGAACTCCATAGCTTCAACAAAATACTTAAACAGTTTTAAAAAGATCTGAGTTGATTCAAAGAAGGTATCTGAAAGCATTTGCGAACTCACTTTAAGTTTTCCTAAAACCCATATCTGTACAGATGGGCAGTGATCTTTCATTTGAGAAAAAATAAAATCCTGACTCTTGTGTTGCCATTTAAAAAAAAAAAAAAAAAAAAAAAAAAAAAGGCCTGTGCTAATTACAAACTGTTGAGGTAAAATATAAAGCTCCCCTCTCAATCAACAATATTGGATTCTTATATTTCTTATACTCCACCAGAAGTTTCTACTACCAAAGTTAGATGACATAAGAGAGCAAAGTGATCATTTAAAGGACATACTGTTTATTGATCCTCGAGTTTCCAGTACTGAGTTGGTTTTTAGAAAGCTGCATACCTGTACTCTGTTATCTTATTCTTATAGAGAAATCTTCAACCATTATGCTCTTGGATATTATGGACAGTTTATATAAAGGTCTCCCATCTGGTATGCTATGGTCACAAAATATTATGTTGATCCCCTCAGCTATCAGGGTTGGCCACCTTTTTAAATGAAAATATCTTCTTCGGCCAGACGCAGTGGCTCACGCCTGTAATCCCAGCACTTTAGGAGGCAGAGGCAGATGGATCACGAGGTCAGGAGATCGAGACCATCCTGATGGCCAACATGATGAAACTCCGTCTATACTAAAAATACAAAAATTAGCTGGGTGTGGCGGTGTGTTCCTGTAATCCCTGCTACTCAGGAGGCAGAGACAGGAGAATTGCTTGAACCCGGGAGGTGGAGGTTGCAGTGAGCCGAGATCGTGCCACTGCACTCCAGCCTGGTGACAGAGCAAGACTCCATCTCAAAAAACAAAACAAAAGAAAATATCTTCCTCTGTGTGTGCTATGATGTAAAAAACTTACAAAGTTCTGGTTTATTGAATAAACAGCCATATGAATAACATCTCCTTATCTTTTAAAAATCAGCTAGTAAAGACCCCAGTCATTATTCAATGTTATTAAATGTTTCTTAAAATCTGAGTTGAAAAAAATCTAAGTGTTCAGCCCTGACAAGGACTTTTCTTTCTGTTAGATCATGAATATGAATCAACTCTTGTGTATCTTTGTAAAGTGATTTCTCCACCTAATACGAAATTTTGTGCTCTACTGCATTAGGCTAAGTTACCTATTACATTTATAGTTGTTCTCTGCACTTCATCATTGAACTAGATTCTTCTTGTTGTTTTTTTTGGAGACAGAGTCTCGCTCTGTTGCCAGGCTGGGGTGCACTGGCGTGATCTTGGCTCACTGCAACCTCCGACTCCCGGGTTCAAGCGATTCTCCTGCCTCAGTCTCCCCAGTAGCTGGAACTACAGTCGCGCACCACCACATCCAGCTAATTTTTGTATTTTTAGTGGAGACAGAGTTTCACCATGTTGGCCAGGATGGTCTCGATCTCCTGACCTTTGGTGATCCGCCCGCCTCAGCCTCCCAAAGTGCTGGGATTACAGGCATGAGCCACTGTGCTCGGCCATGAACTTGATTCTTTTAATACTTCATTGAAAAGTTTTTATCATATCCATATACTGGAATGTAACTTATGACCTGCTAGAAGTAGACTGGGTTAAAAATGATAAATGAACAAATGAACATTTCAGAAAAAGATGTCTATATAATTATGAATTGCCTAGTATTACCCTTCTGTAAGAATGAGAAGCTAAAAATAAAAAAAAAAAATCCTCTTTTCTTAAAAGCATAATTTACCAGCTTAATCTTGTGAACTGTGACTAAGAAAATACACATACCCTCTAATTTATTAGTCATTGCATAAATTTCTATGTGGGTTTCCGATTTGAATACTTTCTAAGATGAAATCATGAAACTGCCATTGTTGTAGATCAAAAATGGTTGAATACTGGCAATTTTATGACGTTCGACCCGCACAGAAAGGATTTACTTGCCTGGAGGATATGAATGTATGAACAAAGAATTCGGTCTTACCTGAATGATCTCAGCATTCGATAGGACTTTCCTAAATCAGATACTCGTCTACAGAATGGACCCACAGCCAACTCCATCTGAAATATTAAAAGATACTCCATTGTTTTAATGTTGGAATCATTAGGGGAATATGGGACAGACCTGGATCACAGAAAGTTGTAGCTTGCAGTAAACCTAATTTTATCTGGACTGTAAGACAAGTTGTGAAAGCCAACTAAATTTATTAAAAGGCAAGCACTTACATAATTTTTGCATTTATTTACTAAGAGAGGGCCCAAGATGAGGCAATTCCTTCATGAAAAAAAACAAAAAAACCATTTTTGTTATATGAAAGGAAAAAGTTTAGATCATTTATCCATTGAAAAATAAGGAAAAGGAAAATTTTCAAGACTGCACGCCTATACTTCAGGCATTACAAGTCTTTTTACATTCAATATAAACGATGACAATTTTTATCAGTTAGTGTGGCTCAAGTAATTAAAAGGACTAACTCTGGAGCTTTTAGTAGCACATCTATATCAGCATTCCAAATGCTGATACTAGTTACCAGTTTGTGACCCTGGACAAGTTATTTAACCTCTTTAAGTCTCAGGTCTCTCATCTATAAAATGGAGATAATAGTATCTACTTAACAGAATAATGCAAATTAAAAGATAATTCCACAAAGCTTTATGTGCAGAGCATATAAAAAGTGCTGTTAATTGTCAGCAATTATTATCACTGTTTAAAAATTTTTCTCTTTTCAATTATTAATAAATTAATATGCTACCTAACTGGAGAATTTAGCAAATCTTGGTTTCACTTCTCTTTATTTTCCTCCTTTGACTGGAAATTCTGCTTGTCATTAATTAGGCTACCTGTTCTTTTCTACCAAGTGCATATGCAAACTTTTCACATACATGCTACTCAGGTGATAGACTGCTTCTCCACTCTTGCTATAAATAGCACTCTGGTAAAGAATGATTTAGAAAATGGTTGAGAATAGGCTGCTCCCTGGTAGTACAGCACCTTTCTTCAAGAAGCACATATGATGTAAGGCTTCTGTCCTGCTGGCCACCCTTACAAAAAATTGCTTAAATTCTCCTTGCCATGGGTACACTATAGAGACCCAATCGATCATTCATTTGAGAGACACTTTGACTGCCTTAGTGCTAGGTACAAGCTAGGTATGAGGATAAGATGATTAGATGATTAGACTGTCTTGCTATCACTAAATTCTCAAATTTAATGAAGAAGGAGATATTTATTTATTCAAACAATATGATTATTATCAACAAAATCAAAAGTATTTGTGTATATGTCTACATATACATATATAAACATGTATACATACACACATGATGATTGTTATTAAGCAAAATGATAAATGCTACGTCAAACTTATGACCTTAGTGTCAAGAGAGAGTTGGAGGCAGCTTCCTTGGGATGGTCTTGAGGATGAATAGTAACCAGGTTAATTTCTCTTATAACATACTAAAGACATGGATTGCATACTGTATGTCCTAGAAGGAAACCTTACATGGTTGGGAAACTCTATAAAATGAAGAATCATAAATAAATATAAAAATAAAAATTTAAGGAAGAAAAAGGATTCTTGCCAACAATGCAAAACAGAACAGTTGTAAGCCAGTGTGCCCAACTCAAAAGATAGTAGGTGATAGGCTGTTCTTTGGAACCTGTTTCATTTCTTCACTGGGTAGGAATTTCTGGTTTCTTTCCATATGTGTCACTTACTTTACACTGAGCACAAAGGAAAAATGTGATTATCATTGTATCTTTGATATAATTCTATTCAAATACCTAACTTTATATATATAATGGTTTCTTACATACTGAAACTATATTTTTCATGAACTGTTTTTGTCAATTTCTCAACTACTCTAGTGGAATCACTGTCTTCAAAGACAACCTTTGCCTTAGCACTTGAGCAGGACCAAATGTTAAAACAAATAAATGGCTAGGAAAAAGTTATGATATGAGAAAATATGACCTCGAATTGCTGTAAAATGTATGATTATGTAAAAGATTTCTATGCCATAGGACAATTTCAAAATGTTAAATGTTTAAAATAAATTTTTTATCCATAAAGGATCTCTAGGATATTGTAAATCGTTTTCTTCTTCCAGAATTCCATTAAACAATAAAGGCCACGTTTTAAAGGGCAAGAGTGTTCAGTTAAGAGGAGGTGACTCTGCCATTAGCAGTGGATACAAAAGTGGCATGTGCAACTGCTTCTCTCCAGCCCCCGTTTGGAGAGAATGAGCGGTCAGCTGCAGGCACGGTGAACTAATTACATAGCTGTTCCTTCCCTACCACAGACATTTGGTTAACCACAGGGCTTCTTTGGATACTCCTAGGGCACTCCTGCCCTGACACTGCTCAGGAGAAGAAAAGGCAATAGGAATTAGAACAAAAATTAGAATTTTGATTGTCTTGTTTTCTTTTCTAAATTAATATTTTTAGGCACAAAGTGAAATAGATATAAACGTATACTTAAAGGGCACCAGAAGACCTATAAATAGAGACTGCTAGAAGTACCACTAAATAATTTAATACCAACTTCAACAGCCACTCTTTCCTTCAGGTAAGAAAATAAACTGAGGGGTGGAGGGGGAGTATGTGCTTCAGAGGACACTGTGGACAAGACCCCAAGAGATTCAGAATCAGCAGAACCCCAGTGTTGTGGACAGGCTTAGTGATTTCAAAACTGCTGTGTGATCAGCGTGGGCACTGAGACCATGTGGGCACAGCAGGGAATTAATTACCTGTAGGAAACCACCTCATGCCCATGACCTGGATTCCTAAGGGGGCTGGATGTCAGGTACTTCCCTCACCATGATCCCTCCAGATGGCACCCTGCAACTACTTTCTCTTTCCTGCACTGGTGCCAGTGAGGAGAAGTTAGGATTCTTAAAGAAATCCTTAAAATACGTCATTATCTGTCTTTGCAATTGGACTTTATGGCAAATAACCAGTATTCCCAAACCTGGTCTACAGGTCCCTTCTTGAGCTTTCTCTTTTTGTTATTTACACTAGAATTGCAGGCACTTTTATCATAAGAACAGTTTTTAAACCCATGGAATATTTGTGTATTTTTTATTTCAGTGACCTCAATGGCTTTAATTTTGAATATGAATTGATAGAACTTTCAATAATAAGGCAGTTGAAAAGCCCTCTAGTCCCCAGTTGATGCCTGTCATGAATATAAATGTTAGGGTAATGCTATTTAAATGTTTTGACTGACCCCGAAAAACACTTCCAACCAAATGTGATACTGAAAGCTGAGGTACAACACATAATTGCAACTGTGGCAAGAAACCAAACCAAATGAAGTAAAACCTTGAAATTCAAGTTTTAATTTAAAAAGTGGGTGGGGGAGATCATGACATAACAGTAGAACAGTATTTGCCAGATACTGATCACAGATCTGATTAATTATGATAGTGCCTCCGCCTGTCTTTGCTGTACCCATGATCCACAGGACTGGAGCCATCCCCAAGGTGAGTGCCAGGATGTTTTGAAACTGGGACACACTGTACAGGGGTGACCAAAGGAATCTGCTTTTCAATACCACACTGCCTGCCGCAAACTGCAGGGCTTAACACTGAGTAAATGCTGTGTGTTTTAATGCTTCTTCTATATTTAAAGAACAGAAAACAGAGGCTTTTGAGCATACGTTAGTAATAATGACTGATGGGTTTAATTTACCTTAAGGGAAGGGACCCAGAAAAGTTTGGCTTATTGAACAACATGTCTTAAGAAAAAACGATGCCAAATAACATTTTGAATAATGCAGTTTTTTGGAAGGTGGAAGCTCACCCCTGCCACTGGATGCTATGCATTTTGAGTAGCTGTTAGCCGCAGCAGCAAGGGTTAAAGGACAATACTTTCCATCTTTCAAGACCCATAAGGGAACATATTAAAATAAAAAAACAAAAACAAGCCTCTCTCCTACAGCACTCTCGTTTTGGCCATCTCCTGCTCGGCTGCCACTCTAATTGGACTTGAAGTGCTGCCTCCAGGAAAGTGACTCAAGAACCAGCTGGAGCAGAATGCAAATAAGCTGGTAGGGGAGAGAGTCCAGGGAAAGAAGATGAAACAAAAAGAAAAACAAAATTAAGGAGGAAAGCGGAAGAGGAGAACAGAGACCATCTGAGTATAGTTTACACTTTTTTTTTTTTAAACAAATAAGAGGAGGTTCTAGTACGTCACCAGATTTTTAACAAATAATCTGAAACTCCAGTAAGGGACAAATAAGACACTATTGACAAATAATTTTCTTTAAGCTAAGTGTATCTGTAAAACAAAGTAAAATGTACGGGTGCCTAAGAATGAAGTTCATAAAATGTAAAAGGTAAAAAGAGCCATATTAACGGTAACATTTAATTTCTGTTTTTATGCTGTGGCTACTACAAGCATATTTTCCAAATGAAGGCTCATTTCTATGGTCTAATGGCCCCAGGAATGTTATCTGGAAATGAAAATGACTAACTGCTGCATCAGTTAATTTGCAATGAACCAGGCTCTTGAAAGTTTAGGTTTGTGTTACCTGTTCCTTTTTTGAAAGTGTATCAAGTCTGCGTGAGCACCTGACAACCACTGACCTGATGCAAGCAGTCTGTCCAAGTCCTTTCCTCCATGCAGAAATAATGAAGCAAGACACACTCCCAGATACACACAAGAATAAATATTGACATTAACATTTATCTTTATAAGCAGGGAGGATCTGGCAAACTGCTATGAAGAATTCATTTCAGTAACTATTTAGACTAGTAAAGCTAATAGCTTTGAAAGGCTTAAAAATGATTTTACCCGGCTGGGCGTGGTGGCTCACATCTGTAATCCCAACACTTGGGAGGCCGAGGCGGGTGGATCACGAGGTCAGGGGTTTGAGACCAGCTTGGCCAATATGGTTAAACCCTGTCGGTACTAAAAATACAAAAATTACCCAGGCGTGGTGGCGCATGCCTGTAGTTCCAGCTACTGAGGAGGCTGAGGCACAGTAATCACTCGAACCCAGGAGGTGGAGGTTGCAGTGAGCCGAGATCGTGCCACTGCACTCCAACCTGGGTGACAGAGCAAGACTCCGTCTCAAAAAATAAATAAATAAATAAAATAAAATAAAAGATTTTACCCTTGGTATGCTATACAAAAATAACAATCATCTTTGTTTCTGAATCTTTTAATGAAAGCGTATTTGGGGTTTTTCTTCATTGCCTCTGATACTACTGAAAGGCTTTAAAAAATCTATCTAAAGGACAAAGAAAATGCTTTCTATAAGTGCTGATAATGTTTTGCTATTTTAATGTCATTCTATCTCTCACACACATCAGATAGCTTGAAATGATTTCAAGGCTAGCCACAGAGAAGAACTGTACTCTACCTGATAGAGAGAGAACAAATAATCAGACTCTGTCTACCTGGCCTACTGTGCATTTAAATGAATGGGAAAACTGCCTTGGAACAGTGACAGGGCAACAAGCGGTCTCTTTTCACTGTTTGAAATATGATTTCATTGCCTACATTATTGGCCAGCAAGATTTGACCTATTGTGACAGTAAAATAGTGAGAAAATCCCATATTAAGTAAAAATGGGAAGGGCTGCTTTCCTGTGGAATGAGTTATTTCACCTTAACCTTGAAATACCAAAGAGAGGGATAATTATTTTGTTAAATACAAAGAAAAATATACCTGGTATAAAAGTATCTTTAAACTTCTCCTTTTTTTTTTTTTAACCATTTATGCTTAAGTGGGCTTACTTTTCTTTGTGCTGCAACTCTTTAAAAACACTGATGAAAACAGTCTTTCATTTAATAGGTATTAAATTTCATTTAATAGATAATTAATTCATTTAACGGATAATAGGCCAAAACATTTTTTCTTTTGTAGTAATTCATCAATGTACCTGTGCAAAATCAGCAGCAAGTCGCATTTTCCCACCTTCACCAAGAGGTCTTATGAGACTGGCATGGCGGATAAAAAGTTCAATTGCTCTTTGGGCAATAGCCTCGGTGTTGTCAAAGACAAAATCCAAGCATTCGAAGTGTTTAAAATAGTCACTCATAACTCTGGCAATGAAGCCTTGTAGCTCCTTCATGTACAGAGAACAAGGAACATCAGGTTTTCCTGAGCTGGATAATGACCTGTAAAAGAAAAAGCAGCCCTTTTCAACACCGATGCACTAAATTACACTCTTTGATTTTGTACCCCTCTCCCCACCAATGCTGCTATTTCAATCCTTTGTAATTTTTCCCTTTAATGGTATAAAAGACATTATTTTTTGATAAGTGTTAGCAGAAAACAATGTTTAAAAATTACATTTTAAAAAGTGATTTAGATGCCAGGAGGATTACTGAAGGAATTTTAGAATCCATTTACCTAAAGATTATTGAGAATGAAATAGACAACCATCTGTCTTAGATGAATCATACAAGTTCTACTCTCTGGCCTCTCAAGGTCCCTCCCAGTCTCTCAACTCTCCATCCACTCACATGTTTTGCCTGGTAAATGAATGCATCAATAATGGATCCTGAAATAGCATTTTATACTTTGCAATGGCAGAAAATGCTGCTTTTCCTATACAAATTCTTGGCAAAGATCTCTCTGCTCTTGTGCTATTTAATCAGATCAGTCCAACAGAATTCTGACTGTGGAAATGGTTATGTAACAGTACACATGGTATGCAATTTTTCCTCCAGATGATGAGGTTTGGAAAGACTTTAATTTGGATCAACAAATGATACCAGCTGATGCTCCACGAAATACTATTTATAATTTATAAATGTTTATAATTGCTCTTTAAAGAATATATTAAAGGAATGTGAAATATTTATAGGAAAGAGATATGCCAAAACTAGCTAACACCTGATATTTTCTAATAAATGAGATCACTGGCTACATCATGCTGAATCTTTTTCAAAAAGCAAGTTAAGTGTTTCCATATTCTGAGAATGACGTAGAGATATTGGTGATAGTGTATAGAAGAACAACAGATATGACTAAAATGCTTAGAGCAAGAGAATGAGTTGAACTTAATTATCTTCAAATACAGCAGTGGTTGCTATAAATAGGATGCTAACCAGAGGTCCGTCACTTCCAGAAGCAGATAGAGATAGAAAAAGCAGGCCTGTGTTCCAGCAGGAAGGGATTGCATACAGGTATAAGACTGTGCCAACAACAGAAAGGCTGCCAAAGGGTGCATGGTGGAACATTTTTGTTTGCAGTATCATCACATGGTGGAGTGGCGCTTGAGTACAGGGGAGCCTTAGTAAATGATGGCCATCTTCGTGTGGAGTTTGGTTTTGCCAGATTCAGACAACTGCATAGCTAGCTTTACTCTAGGTTTGTCACTCCACAAGGCCAGGCTGCAAAAACAAACACATAAAAGGAAGTCTCCCTCCCCGAAAATGGTGCCAATCTGTTTCATTTTTTAATGTTTACCTTTGATGAATTACAACAATATATAATAAGGGGATACACAGTAATGTTTTATGTAAACAGTGTGGAATGACTGAATCAAGGTAATCAGCATACCCATCACCTTAAATACTTATCATTTATTTCTCCTAACTGCAACTTTGTACCCTTTGACCAACATCTCTCTATTCCCTCCACCCCGTAGCTGCTGCTAACTACCATTCTACTCTGTTTCTATGTGTTCGATTGTTTTAGACAACAGATATGTGAGGTCATGTGGTATTTGTCTTTCTGTGTCTGGCTTACTTCACTTAGCATAATGTTCTCTAGGTTCATCTATGTTGTTGCAATTAACAGAATTCCTGTCTTTCTGAAGGCTGGATGGCATTCCATTGTGTATGTGTACCATCTTTTCCTTATCCATCTGCCAGTCTAAATGTTGGTGGACATTTAGATTGATTCCATAACTTGGCTATTTTTGTAAGTAATGCTGCAACGAAGTGCATATATCTTTTTGACATACTGATTTCAAGTTCTTAGGTTATGTACCCAGAAGTGGGACTGCTGGATCATGTGGTAGTTCTATTTTTAGGTTTTTGAGAAACATCCATACAGTTTTCCATAATGGCTGTCTAATTTACATTCCAACCACAGTATACAAGGGTTCCCTTTTCTGTACATCGTCTTTCACACTCGGTATATTTCATCTTTTTGATAAGTCATTCTGACAGGTGTGAGGTGAAATCTCATTGTGGTTTTAATTTGCATTCCCCTGACGTATAGTGATGTTGAATATTTTTTCACATATCTGTTGGTCATTTGTATGTCTTCTTTTGAGAAATGTCTATTCAGGTCCTTTGCCTATGTTTAAATCAGGTTGTTTTCTTGTTATTGATTTGAGTTCCTTATATATTTTGGATGTTAATCCCCGTATCAGACGTATGGCTTGTAAATATTTTCCCCAATCCAGAGGTTGTCACTCCACTCTTGTTTTCTTTGCTGTTCAGAAGCTTTTTAGATAAATGTAATCACATTTGTCTATTTTTGCTTTGTAGTCTGAGCTCTTGGGATGAAATCCAAAAAAGTTATTCCTCAGATTTTCCTGTTTTCTTTAATTTGTTTTAGTTTCAGGTGTTACATTTAAGTTTTAAATCTATTTTAATTTGATTTTCACATATGGTGTGAGATAAAGGTCCAATTTCATTCTCTGCATGTGGATATCCAGTTTTACTAATACATATTTATTGAAGGAACTGTCCTTATTCCACTATGTGTTCCTGGCATCTCTGTCGAAAATCAATTGACTATAAATGTGTGAGCTCATTTCTGGGCTCTCTGTTCTGTTTCATTGGTCAATGCCAGTGCACCATGCCATTTTAATCATCATGTAGCTCTGTAATATAGTTTAAAATTAGGTAGTGTGATACCTCTAGCTTTATTTTTGCTCAAGATTGCCTTGGCTATTCAGAGATTTTGGTAGTTCCATATGAATTTTAGGATTTTTTTTCTATTTCTGTGAAAAATGACATTGGAATTTTGGTAGAGATTGCATTAAATCTGAAGGCTGGTTTGGGTAGTGTGGACCTTTTAATGATATTCTTTCAATTCATGAACACGGAATATCTTTCCATTTATTTGTGTCTTTGTTTCTTTCATTAATGTTTTATTAATGTTTTATAGTTTTCATTGTATAGATCTTTTACTTCCTTGTTTAAACAAAATGCATTTTGTTTCCATTTTCATTTGTCCCAAGATATTTTTGATTTCTCCTTTGATCCATTGGTTGTTCAGGACCATGTTGGTTAAGTTTCACATATTTGCGAAATTTCCAAGATTTCTCCTATTAATGATGTCTAGTTTCATACCATTGTGATTAGAAAAGATATTTAATTTCAGCTCTCTTTAATTTGTTCAGACTTGGTTTGTGGCCAAATATATATAAATAGAATAATTAAACATATGCATAACTGAGAAGTGAATGGTAATCTTCATGCCATTAATCTTTTGTGTGAGTGCTCTCCCTTCCACAAAGGGGCTCATCTATCACTTCAATGATGTAGAGTTCTTCTTTCACTGCCTTCTCTTCCCTACTCAAAACTGAAATCCAATATGAGTCACTTTACATTGACTGCAACAATTTTAATCAATGTTCTATGTCAATCAGACATTTACATTTTAAACTTTAATCTGGAAAGAAACACATCAGTCTTTTTAAATGAATTTCAAATACCAAGAAACCATGTTGATGATTACCCTTTACTTACTTATTTATTTATTTAATTTATTTGAGACAGGATCTCACTTTGTCGCTCAGGCTAGATGGAATGCAGCGGCTCAATCTCAGCTCACTGCAACCTCCGCCTCCAGGGTTCAAGCGATTCTCCTGGCTCAGTCTCCTGAGTAGCTTGGATTACAGCTGCCTGCCACCACACCGGGCTAATTTTTGTATTTTTAGTAGAGATGGGGTTTCATCATGTTGGCCAGGCTGGTCTCGAACTCCTGACTTCAAGTGATCTACCTGCCTCCGCCTTTGAAAGTGCTGGGATTATAGTCGTGAGCCACCATGCCCAGCCCATAATTACTCTTTAAATAGCAGGGGAGTCTGTAACCCTACTACATATAAGTTGGACTTGAAGGTAAACTTTATTTATTGCTTTTACATAGGAATAGGTATGGAGGGCTTGAAGGGTCAGGTTTTCACTATTGTTTTTTATCCCTGGGAGCTGGCCCTAAAATAAAGGCAATTCCTGCTTCTTGACTAATCCAACTCCACCGCATATTTCACATAAGCCATTTACATATGAAACAACATGACATTACAGAATTACTAATCACAAGATTCTACAAAGTAGGAAAATTATTGCCATGGGGGCAATAATTTAAATAAAAGCAGCAGTGCTCCATACGCCTGTACTGCTATAGATGGAGAATAATTTTCACTGGAATCTCAACTGACTGCTGTATACATGAATCTCAATTGACTGTTGTATACACTGAGCCAAAATGAAGTCACCAAAGCAACTGGGAAAAAAAAACAAGGACAATGTTAGGCACCTTAAAATAATGCTTCATACTCATGGCAACCTATCAGTTGAAGAAACAGTTTGGCTCACTAGTATTTAAGCAAGTTAGTAAAAACATACCTATTTGGGAACTAACTTTCAGCTATTAATGTCTAATGTGTTATCTATAGGCACTAGTTGCAGCTCACCAATTACATTAAAAGTATGTGACCACTGTTATTATAGAATAAGCCTTCAAAAATCAGCTTGTTTTGGTTCCCTTCTGAGAGGCATTCATGATTGATCTAACTGGGACAGTTCAGATCACTTTTGAACAAAAACCATTTCCTCTTAAATATTGGTAATCAGAAGTTATATAGTCCTATGTCATAGTGAGTTCCAAATACAGTATTTTTTTGGTAGAATTCACTTTACTGTTCTGTGCTTCACATATTTTTAAAAATAGAGACTGGTCTTTCCTTTTCTGAGAAAGGGTCTCACATTGTCATTTAGGCTGCAGTGCAATAGCACGATCACAGCTCACTGCAGCCTCAATTCCTTCAGGCTGAAACCATCCCCTTGCCTTAGCTCCCCAAATAGCTGGAACTACGGATGCACACCACCACATCCAGCTCATTTTTGTATTTTTTGTAGAGACAGGGTTTCACCATGTTGCCTAGGCTGGTCCCCAACTCCTGAGCTCAAGCAGTCTGCCCACCTCAGCCTCCCAAAGGGCTGGAATTACAGGCATAAGCCACTGTGCCCAGCCTAGATTGATCTTTTGACATTTCCCGTATTTCCCATGTGGGAGAAGCCAATATGGCCGATTAGAAGCAGCTAGTGTACGTGGCTCTCATGGAGGGGAACAGAAGAGGTGAGTAAATACAACACCTTCAACTGAAACATCCAGAAACCTAGTCGGATAGGGACCAATCAAGGAAACAACCTGACCGACAGAGAATGAAGAAAAGCAAAACAGGACAACAGCCCACCTGGGAGCAATACAGAGCCAGGGGAAACCCCACTGCCTAGAGAAGTGCTTTCACCGGTGATAACTCCAAACACTGGAAAATGCGAGTCTACTAGGGACTGGAGTGGGCCCCAAGCATACTGCAGCAGCCCTACGGAAAAGTGGCCAGACTGTTACATGGGTACCTGTTCCAATATCTCTTCACCAGGCAGGCCTGGGCCTCTAGCCATCCCCAGCCACAGCTATCAAGCCAGAGGCAACTCGGCAACTCCAAGCACAGAGCCTCCAGCGGCAGCTGAGAGCCTCTTTGCCACTGCCCCTGCAGTGGAACTGCCCTTGTCACCCTTGGATTAATGAAAGAGCAAAGACCCTAAGCACCTTATCCACACCTCCAACAAGCTGCAGTCAACCCAAGAAGAGGAAGCCAGTCTGTCTCCCACAGGTCTCCCTGCCCCTCACCCCACTGCTTGTCACCAAGGGAACCCCTGGCTTGGGCCCACAGCACAGACCCTCCCTGCTAGGCCCACAGCTTAGACCCTCCCCACCTCCGCTGATTGCTCTGAGTGATTGCTAACATGCATCTGTCTGGGGTGGAGCCCCCAGGAGACAAGCAAACGACCTTTGGCCACAACCACTAATATTGACCTCATAACTGGACATAAAACAATCTTCAACAAATGTAAAAGAACCACAATCATACCAAACACACTCTCAGACCACAGTACCATAAAAACAGAAGACCGAAAATCGCTCAAAACCATGCAATTACATGGAAATTAAACAATTTGCTCCTGAATGACTTTTGGGTAAATACATGAAATTTAGGCAGAAGTCAAGAAGTTCTTTGGGCTGGGCGTGATGGCTCATGCCTGTAATCCCAGCACTTAGGGAGGCTGAGGCACGTAGATCACTTGAGGTTAGGAGTTGGAGACCAGCCTGGCCAACATGGTGAAACCCTGTCTCTACTAAAAAAAATACAAAGATTAGCTGGGCGTAGGGGTAGTGTGAGCCTGTAATCCCAGCTACTCAGAAGGCTGAGGCAGGAGAATCGCTTGAACCCAGGAGGTGGAGGCAGCAGTCAGCCAAGATCACGCCACTGCACTCCAGCCTGGGTGACACAGCAAGACTCCACCTCAAAAAAAAAAAAAAAAAGTTCTTTGAAAATAACGAGAACAATGATACAACATATCACAATCTCTGGCACAGCTAAGGCAGTGTTAAGAGGGAAATTCATAGCACTAAATGCTGACATCAAAAAGCCAAAAAATCTCAAATTAACAACCTAACTTTACAACTTAAAGAATTAGAAAAGCATGAACAAATCAACCACAAAGTTAGCAGAAGATGAGACGTAACAGAAATCAGAGCTGAACTGAGGAAAACAGAGACATGAAAACCATTCAGAAGATCAATGAATCCAGGAGTGGATTTTTTGTAAAAAAATTAATAAAATAGGCCACTAGCTAGACTAATAAAGAAGAAAAGAGAGAAGATCAAATAAACACAACTAGAAACGAAGAAGAAAATGTTACTACTGACTCTACAGGAAAAAAAAAAATAGAAACTACTATGAACACCTCTATACACAAAAAGTTGAAAACCTAGAAGAGATGGATACATTCCTGGATGCATACACCCTCCCAAGACTGAGCTAGGAAGAAATTGATTCCCTGAACAGACTAGTAATGAGTTCCGAGATTGAATCAGTAATGAATTGCTGACTAACTAAAAAAAGTCTGAGGTCTGATGGATTCACAGTCGAATTTTACCATATGTACAAAGAGCTGGTACCATTCCTACAGAAACTATTCCACAAAATTGAGGAAGAGGGACTCCTCCCCAACCCTCATTCTATGAGGCCAGCATCATCTTGATACCAAAACTTGGCAGAGACACAACAAAAAAAGAAAACTTCAGGCCAATCAAGTAGGCTGCATCCCCGGGACACAAGACTGGTTCAACATATGCAAATCAATAAATGTGATTCATCACAAAAACAGAGCTAAAGGCAGAAACCACATGATTATCTCAAAAGACCCAGAAAAGGCTTCTGATAAAATTTAACACTTTCTCATGTTAAAAATTCTCAATAAATTAGGTATCAAAGGAACATACCTCAAAATAGTAAGAGCCATCCATGACAAATCCACAGCCAACTGTGGGCCAAAACTGGACACATTCCTTGAAAACCGGCACAAAACAAGTGTGCCCTCTCTCACCACTTCTATTCAACACAGTATTGGAGGTCCTAGCCACAGCAACTAGGCAAGAGGAAGAAATAAAGAACATCTAAATAGGAAGAGAAGAAGTTAAGCTATCTCTGTTTGCAGATGACATGATTCTATATCTAGAAAACCCCATAGTCTTGGCCCAAAAGCTCCTTCAGCTGATACACTTCAGCAAAGTTTCAGGATACAAAATCAATGTACGAAAATCACTAGCATTCCTATGCACCACCAACAGCCAAACTGAAAGCCAAATCAGAAAGGCAATCCCATTCATAATTGCCAAAAAAGGAATAAAACATCTAGGAATACATGTAACCAGGGAGGTGAAAGATCTCTACAATAAGAACTACAAAACACTGCTCAAAGAAATCAGAGAAGACACAAACAAAGGGAAGAACATCCCATGCTCATGGATAGGAAGAATCAGTATCATTATAATGGCTATACTGCCCGAAGCAATCTTCAGATTCAGTGCTATTCCTATCAAACTACCAATGACATTCTTCACAGAACTAAAACCAAGCTATTTTAAAATTCCTATGGGACCAAAAAAGAGCCTGAATAGCCAAGGCAATCCTAAGCAAAAGGAACAAAGCTGGAGACATCACGTTACCTGACTTCAAACTACACTACAAGGCTACCATAACCAAAACAGCATGGTAATGGTACAAAAATAGGCACACAGACCAATGGAACAGAATAGAAAGCCCAGAAATAAGGTTGCACATCTGTGATCATCTGCTCTTCAATAATGCTGACAAAAGCAAACAGTGGGGAAAAGTTTCCCTATTCAAGAAATGGTGCTGGGCTAACTGGCTAGTCATACACAGAAGATTGAAACTGGACCCCTTCCTTACACCGTACACAAAAATCAACTCAAGATGGATTAAAGACTTACATGTAAAACCCCAAACTAGAAAAACCCTGGAAGACAACGTAGGCAATACTATCCTGGACAAAGGAATAGGCAAAGATTTCATGACAAAGACTCCAGAAGCAATTGTAATAAAAGCCAAAATTGCTAAGTGGGATCTAATTAAACCTAAGAGCTTCTGCACAGCAAAAGAAATTATCAACAGAGTAAACAGACAACCTACAGAATGGAAGAAAATATTTGCAAACTATGCATCTGACAAAGGTTTAAGATCCAGAATCCATAAGGAACTTAAACAAATTCACAAAAGAAAACAACCCCATTAAAAAGTGTGCAAAAGACATGAACAGACACTTCTCAAAAGAAGACATACATGCAGCCAGCAATCACATGAAAAAATACTCAACACCACTGATCATTAGAGAAATGCAAATCAAGGCCAGGCACGGTGGCTCACGCCTGTAATCCCAGCACTTTGGGAGGCCGAGGCGGGTGGATCACGAGGTCAGGAGATCGAGATCATCCTGGCTAACAAGGTGAAACTCCGTCTCTACTAAAAACACAAAAATTAGCCGGGTGTGGTGGCAGGCGCCTGTAGTCCCAGCTACTGGGGAGGCTGAGTCGGGAGAATGGTGTGAACCCGGGAGGCGGAGCTTGCAGTGAGTCGAGATCCCACCACTGCACTCCAGCCTGGGGCGAGACTCCGACTCAAAAAAAAAAAGAAAAAAATCAAAACCGCAATGAGATACCATTTCACACCAGTCAGAATGGTTATCATTAAAAAGGCAAAAAAATAACAGATGCTGGCGAGGTTGCAGAGAAAAGGGAACACTTATACACTGTTGGTGGGAGTGTAAATTAGTTCAACCATTGTGGAAAGCAGTATGGTGATTCCACAAAGGGCTAAAAGCAGAACTATCATTTGACCCAGCAATCCCATTACTGGGTATATATCCAGAGGAATATAAATCATTCTACCATAAAAACCTATGCATGCGAATGTTCACTGCAGCACTATTCACAATAGCAAAGACATGGAATCAACCTAAATGCCCATCAATGACATAATGGATAAAGAAAATGTGGAACATATACATCATAGAATACTATGCAGCCATAAAAATAACAAGATCATGTTTTTTGCGGGAACATGGGTGGAGCTACAGGCTATTATTCTCAGCAACCTATTGCAGGAACAGAAAACCAAATACCACATGTTCTCACTTATAAGTGGGAGCTAAATAATGAAAACTTATGAATACAAAGAAGGAAACAACAGACACTGGGGTCTACTTGATGGGGGAGGGTGGGAGGGAGAGGAGCAGAAACAATAATGACAGGGTACTGGGCTTAACACCTGGGTGATGAAATAATATGTACAACAAATCCCCATGACATGCGTTTACCTGTATAACAAACCTTCACATGTGCCCCCAAACCTAATATAAAAGTTAAAAAAAAAACTTTGTAAATGAAATAATGAATAATTTGAAAAAGTAGAAGACAGTGAAATAATATTTTTCTATAAATAGCTAAACTAGTAGATGGAAATTTCATAAAACAGATATTCTTTAAAACAACAAGAATGTAAAGAGAAATAGGACTGTTCAAAAATAGTCACTATGGACTTGGGACTATAAAATATATATCTACATATTAATATTTGAGTGTTTAGCTGTAGTGTGATTAAGTTTTTTAAAAATCACAGCAAACATTTGCAAATAACTATCCTAAATGCTCCACAGTTTTCTAATACACTGAACCAAAACCATTTTACTCCATTTTAAAAGATTTCTGTAAACACTGGGTTAGGAACTATGATTATTATTCTCAGGATACCTATGACATGCATGAGCAAGACACATATGAAACAGGTTTGGAATAACACTGTAGTATTTGTGGCTAGGTGTGATGTGATCAGATTAGATTGCCACATAACCTCCGAGGAAGAAAAATCAATCTTGGAAGAGGCTGAGTCGGAGCTTGCCCAGAGCCAAAGCAGGATTTGGATAAGCACAGTGGCAGAGGCAGGGCATTTTATACAAGGAATACCATGCCTATGCCAAGGGGTAACAAAGGGACTGAAGTAGAGGGTATTTGTGAGAAGTAAGGAAAAGGACAAGCTTGGAAAGGGAAGAGGGTACAAACTACCAAAAGTCCTGAAGTACCAGGCTGAGTCCCACAGACTCATTTTATGTTTCAATAAGACAGAAATGTATGTACATGTAATGTGATACTATTCATAAAGAAAAAATTTTTAAAAAGAGGAGAGAAGTGATGAAAATGAGAACAGAAAAATTTTAATCTGTGAATGGCGCTCACAATGGGTAATGAAGAGGGCTGAAAGCTAATGCCATCACAAAAGGAACAAGGCCTTGGATGGCAGGGCCGCAGCTTAGGGAGTAAGCATAGAGGTGGGAATACAAAACAAAGGCAGTAAAAGTTAGTAAAAATTTGGTTAAAAGTAATTACCCAGAAAAGTCTTCTTGATGCATGGTGATGATTATGGCCTCTATAGCATCTCCCACAGAAGTGAGTAAGGGTTGCACAGCATTTTCCATAAGAGTATGAATAGCCTGAAGAACATAAAAAATAAAAAGAAAAAGAAGAGGCAAAATTAAAGAAAACAACCCAAAGAAATTTGAGATGTGAGTAACACCGTGACTAACAGTTTTCATATTATATCAAATGCAGACTAAGTTAACAAAAGTCTGCTCCTCTCCCTAACCACTGTCAGTAATGTTTTTAAAGCTTAAAATATGTGGAACACGGCACTAAAAAATTTCATCATCCCCACTCTTCTTATTATTTTTTATTTTTTGAGACGGAGTCTCGCTCTGTCACCCAGGCTGGAGTGCAGTGGCCGGATCTCAGCTCACTGCAAGCTCCGCCTCCCGGGTTCACGCCATTCTCCTGCCTCAGCCTCCAGAGTAGCTGGGACTACAGGCGTCCGCCACCATGCCCGGCTAGTTTTTTGTATTTTTTTTTTTTTAGTAGAGACGGGGTTTCACCGTGTTAGCCAGGATGGTCTCGATCTCCTGACCTCGTGATCCGCCCGTCTCGGCCTCCCAAAGTGCTGGGATTACAGGCTTGAGCCACCGTGCCCGGCCCACTCTTCTTATTTTTTCCAGAAGGTTCAGTAGTTAAATAAGCCCAGGGAGAAAGGAACGCAGACGCAAGAAGTAGTACCACTAATGAGGTAAAGGTTAAACAAACACATTTAAGTTTCGCAAAAGAGTTACGCAAGACCAAAAGTAATTATTTAAGAATTGGAACAACATCATATGCTTTTAACCAGAGAGAATATAATAAATAGACATTGATTCTTTTTTTTAAACTATTAGGTTCAAGGGTACATGTGCAGATTTATTATATAGGGGTTTGCTGTGTCATGGGGATTTGTTGTACAGATTATTTCATCACCCAGGCACTAAGCCTGGTACCCAATAGTTATTTTCTTCTGCTCCTTCCCCTGTTCCCACCTTCTACCCTTTAAGTAGGTTCCAGTACAATGTTTCTAATAGGCACAACAGTTGGGCATTTCATGAATTAGGTTTCTGTTGAGAGTTCTATAGCAGTGACTCTCAACTGTGGGCAATTTTGCTCCCCAGGAAATATTTGGTATTGCTTAAAGACATTTTTTATTGTCACAGTTGGGGATGGGGGTACAAATTTGTTACTAGCATCTGGTAGGTAAAGAACAAAGATACTGCTAAACATCTTACGGAATACAGAACAGCCCCTATAACAAAGAATTACCCAGCTCAAAATGTTGATAGTGCCATGGTTGGGAAACTTTTCAACAGGGAGGTATAAATCATCAGTTACTTGAAGTAAAATCCTAGGTCTTAGTTATGGCTTTTTAGTGTGAAAATAATGACCGAGGCTCAAAACACATAAAATCAAAAATGTAAATATATTATATACACTTCAAAGATAATTAAATATAATGAAGATAGACAGTTCTGGCTCATACAAATGATCAAAATCAATGAGGAAAGGTAAAATATAGGACCCTTAATCATTAAATTCCTAATCTATAACCCTTAATCTCTGGTAAAAATAAATATACAATGTACAGGATTGTATGTGTGTGTGTGTGTGTGTGTGTGTGTGTGTACATATAGTTTGCCCTCCATACAGGAGCTCAGAGTCTAGTGAGAATAGTTAAAAAGTTATGCAGGTCGAGTAACTCAAAATCCAAAATCTGAAAAGGTCCAGTGAGCACCTTCCTTTGAGCGTCATGTTGACACTCAAAAAGTTTTGGATTCCCAGGCATAGGAGTTTGGGAAAACTGAGGCACTTGGGAAACCACAAGACATTCAGCGCATATGGAGCATAAATGCCTGGAAGAGACAGAGGCAGCAAGAGGTGTACTTTGTATAGGCTACTAAGAAGTTAGGAATTTATCCTAAAGGAACCAGGAAACCAATGATGGGTGTTAAGCAATACACAAAATGTGGTTAATGATTTGGATTTAGGAAAAAACCATGTTGGAAAGTAAACTGGATAAATTAGACTACAAAAAGGAGTACAACTATAAGGCCACAGCAGTGGTACAGAGCTGCTGCAGAGTGAGAGAGGGAGCTTAAAAAGGACAGAGCCAGAGAAGACTGCCTAATTTTAAGTTTAAACTTGGCACGAGTCTTCAGCTAACTCATTAACAATGCATATGCAGAGCAAACTAAATGTGGCTTGCAATTGAGGCTTAAAGAAGTGAACTGATTGAGGTGTGGCCAACTGAAGGTATGACAGTACACAGTTTGAGTATAACCAAGTTAATTGCCTGCTAAAGCAAAATTACCAACATGCTTATAAGAAATGTAAAAAAAAAGAAAAAAAAATCCTGTTTCTACACAACATAACATTCACAGTGTTCAGGATTTATTCAAAATTACTAGACATATAAAATTTTATCAATTCTCAAGGGAAAAGACAATCAAGAGATGCTAACCCTGAGATGAACCGGACTCTAGAATTATCAGGCAAGAACCTCAATGAGGCAAGGAAAAATATGCTCACAATAAATAAAATAATAGGAAATCTCAGTAGAGTGAATGAAGATATATATTTTAAAAAGGTAATTTTAAACTAAAATAATATAGTATCTGAAATTGTAAAATTCACTGGATAGGCTTAGTAGAAGAATTATGCATACAGATGACAGAGGAAAGAGTCAATGAACCTTAAGATAGAATTAACAGAAATCTCTCTGGAGGAGAAGAGAAAAAAACACTAAAAAATAATTAAACCTATGAAACAACTGCAAAATATCTAATATACTGGTCACTGGAGTCCTGTAAGAAGAAAAAATAATGGGGCAGAGAGAGAATGAGGCAGCAAAACTACTTGGGAGGGAAAAAGGCCTCATACTTCCCAAAATAATGAAAAGCACGAATTTACAGATTCAGGAAAATCAGCAGATCACAAACAGGATAATTTTGTGAGAACTATGCACATCATAAACTGCTGAAAAGCAAAGGTAAACAGAAAATCTTGAAACTAGCCAAAAAAAAAAAAAAAAAAAAAGATTACATACAAGGGAATTAATTTTAATAAGTAATAACTTCTTATCAGAAAGCATGGAGGCCAGAAAACAGTGGAACATATTTTAAGTGCTGAGAGAAAAATATCTCTCAAACCCGTATTTCTATTTTCTGTATAAATATCTTTCAAAGATGAAGTGAAATACATTTCTGGCAAAAGAAAATTAGCAGTGTTCTTTGCCATCACACTCACATGATAAAATTTAATTTAAACTCATCAGATTTTAAATGATGATTTAAAATAATCATTAAAGATCATCATTTGGCTGCTCTGCCTATGAAGTATCCATTCTTTTGTTTATTTTCTTAATAGACTTGCTTTTGCTTAAAAAAAGGTAAAATCATCAACATTTAATTCTGTTATCAGAATTACATTAGAAATCAGTAACAAGATATATGCAGAACCCAAAAGTAATTAGAAATTTTAAAAACACATTTCTAAATAATCCATGACTCAAATAAGAAATCACAAAGGAAATTAGAAAAATATTTCAACCTGAATGAAGATACAAGTATTCACAGAAAAATTGCAGTGCTAGTGGAAAATTTACAATGTTAAATGTTTATTTGTGGGGAAAGTGGTCTAAAATTACTGATGTAAAGTCTCAAATAATCTTAAAAAATAGCAAAGAAAACTCATAAATCCAAAGATAAACAGAAAATATTGAAACTAACAAAAAGAAGAAAATAAAAAAAGATAAAAGCAGAAATCTATGAAATAGAAAACAGAGAAAACTAATAAAGCTAAAAGCTGTTTCACTGAAAAGATTAACACAGTTGCTAAACTCCTAGCTAGATTGATCGAGAAAAAAACAGAAGAGAACACAAATCAACAATATCAAAAATGAAAAAGAGGTTATTCTTATAGGTCCCAAAGACATCAAAAAGACAGTTAAGTGAGCTCAGCACGGTGGTTTATGACTGTAGTCCCAGCCACTTCAAAGGCTCAGGCAGAAGGATCCCTTGAGCACAGGAGTTCAAGGCTGTAGCACGCCATAATCGTGCCAGTGAATAGCCACTGCACTCCAGCCTGGGCAGCATAGTGGAATCCTGTCTTTAAACAAACCACAAAAGGATAGTAAGTATTACATAGATTTTTCTGACAAATTAGATAACTAAGATGAGTAGATAAATACCTTCAACGTCACAAAATATCAAAGCTCATTCAAAAAGAATAGATACCACAAATAGCCCTTTCTCTATTAAATGAATTAATGTGTAGTTATAAGCCTTTCTACAGAGAAAACTACAGGCCCAGATGGCTTCACTGGTGACTTCTACTAAACACTTGAGGAAAAAACGAAAACAAAAACAAAAACAAATTCTACACAAACTCTTCTAGGAAACAGAAGAGGAGGAAACACTTTCAAACTCATTTAGTGAAGCCAGTACTAACTTGCTACCAAAACCAAATAAAGACAGAAAATTTTATGACAATATTCCTTATGAATATAGATGTAAGTATCCTTAATAAAAATTAAGTAAACCAGTATCCAGGAATACATAAAAAGATACATTAAATATCCAGCCATACATAAAAAGGGTAATACATCATGACTAAGGTTGGTTTGATATTTGAAAATAAATTACTATAATATACTTCATTAGCAGAATAAAAGAGTAGAGCTATATGATTATTTCAATAGATGTGGAAAAAGCTATTTAATGAAACTCAACACCATTTATAATAAAAAATAGAAAACTAAGAATAGAAGGGAACTTGTTTAGTCTGACAAAGGTCATCTATCAAAAACCTACAGCTAACATTATTATATCATTAACCTATAGCTAATACTATACTTAAAGCAGTAAAATACTGAATGCTTTACCCCCAGGTCAGAAACAAGTAAATGAGGTCCATTCTCACCAGTTCTATTCAACACTGTACTGCAGATCCTGGACAGTGAAACAAGGCATGGAAAAACAGGCATAAAGATCAGAAAGTAAGAAATAAAAATCTCTATTTGCATAAGAAATGGTGGTTTACAGAGAAAACTGTACTGCTGGGTGAGGTTTCCCACTTAGGGAAAATATGAAATAGGAAGAGAAGAGAGCATCTTGGGGAATGCCTTCATTTTAAGGATGGATAGAAACTAACAACTAACAAGGAAACTGAGAAAGGAGATTAGATTATATTTCATATGCTCTTTACAACGCAGGGAAATATGTTATACATTTTAAAAAGATTTACCTAAAATAGTTAAAATTACAAAAATATTGGAGCCTCAGCAATCTGGAATATTCCTTTATATAGAACATCAAACCCACACAAAAAGGGAGAAAGAAGCATTGCCATATATAAATTTGGCAACGTAATCACTATCTGCACAAGACAAATCTCAAAAAAAAATGGATCAGAATTACTGGGCCAAGGGGTTTAAATGGTACTTATATAGCTATGGTGGTTATAATGAAATAACTCTAAATGTATACTCAATATTAATTATGCCATTCATGATATATTAGACAATTTTTAGAATATGTGATGATGGAGACTGCATGTTCTGCTCGCCACCCCAACCCTGCTCTGCTCCCTCTCCAACTTCACTCCTGCTCCTCTGCTCTCACTCACTCTGTTCCAGCCACTCTGGCCTCCTGGCTGTTCTGTGACTATTACAAGCCTGTCCAATTCAGGTCTCTATTCCTGGAACACTTGCCCCAGATGGCTGCTTGGCTCAATCCTTCAGTTCCTTCAGATTTTTGCTAAAATGTCTCTTGATTAGAGAAGCCTATATAAAATAGCACTTTCCTTCCATCCCCATTCTCTATCCTTTACTGTGCTCTATTTTTTATCATAGCACTTGTCACCACTGGGCTCCTCACGACAATAAAAGCTCTACACGGGAAAGGACTTTATTTGTTACTTTCACTGTGTATCACTAATACCTGGCATATGATAGACAATAAATATTTCTGAATAAATGAAAAAAAAGAATATGTAATGATGAACCTCAAGCCTAAAATAACATTTAATTTTGGATAAAATCTCAAGGTAGAGAAGAAAAGACTGTTATAAGTCTATATATTTTTCAGTAAGTTAAAAAGTACATTTCATATCTTGTCTATCAAATAAAATCAAACAGATTTCTGGTTTGGGCTGCAGGCATTTATACATCATAACTTTCTACCTTGAATTCAAAGTGATTTATTAAATTTCCAACAATTGTATGAAATTTCAACATTCCTTTTTATTCTAAGTCAGGGGTTTTGTTTTTCACTTAATAAGTCATAACAGTTTTTTTATAAGACTTAAAGAGCAAAGTTAAAACTTTCAGTGAGTGTATTAACATGAGCAGTGAAGTCTCCAACTGATGAGGTCACTGCAGGAGGGCCTTGTACTTATTGCTAGTCTTCTGTTATCCAGTTCATAAAGGCAAAATTGGTATATCTTAGTGAAGTACAGACCCAGCTACACACAGCACTGGTCCTGGTAAGCAAACCTTAGAGTGACAGCTACAGCCCAAGATTAGGGCAGTTTTCCCTGCACTGACTCCAGCTCCCTGCCTAAAGTGACTAATATTAAAAGAATAATCTTTGTTGTCTGTTAAAAATAAAGATTCAGAGAAACTACCCTATACTGAAAACAGTCCATGAGTAATTTCTATTTTTAACTCTCCAAGTGATTTTTATCATCAAAGTGAAGGCACTCTGTCTTAATCCAGAGAATGGACTTTCTGAAACTATGGGTTGTGTCGGACCATTAGAGGTCAAAAAAATCAATTCAGTGGTCACTATCGTGATGTTTTAAAGAGTAATACACTAGCATAGAAAATATTAGAATGCATACACAAAATAAGGATAAGTATTATTTTGTGAAACTTCTGTATCAATCATAAATGTGTAGAGAAGTACACTTTATGCAATTACATACGTGTATATATATTTATAAATGCTTATGTATTATGTATGAGGGCACAAAGTAAAATGTACTTATTTTGGGTAGTTATCAAAAAGTGTTTGATAGTTACTGCTAGAAGAAAAAAATATGGAATTATAGAAGAGTATCCATTCCCTGTCTGGAACCAAGAATGTTAAGACTTTAAGGCTTGTTGTATTGACCTGATGTTATGATCAACGATACGTATGCCAACCTTACTAAAAACAATTATTTTATTATGGAAAAATATTTAAAGCACATTGGGGGAAAAAGGGATATAGAGAAAGCATACAAGTGTACTTTTAATACATTGGGGGAAAATAGACTGTCTCCTTCTCTTACCCTCAATGAATCAATCCATTCATATATGAATTTAGTTATATTTTGGTGCCTGTTAAATCCTCATTCCCTGTAAATTCTAAAGCATTTGACTTTAGAAGCTCCCCTCCCCTCTAGGATTTGTGACACAGTATTCTCCTAATTTTCTTCCTTCTTCTGATTGTTCTTTCCTTGTTTCCTCTTTTCTCTAAATATGTGTTTCTCCTTAGGGTTTACTTGTAGACTTTCATCTCAATTTTAAAACTCTCCCTTAGAGATGTAAATCCAATATAATAGTTGAAATCTATTACCTTTGTGTAGGTTTATTGTACCATTTTATAGATGCAGAAACTAAGGCAATAGAGAGCTTATTTACTTGTTTGAGGTCATTTGAGCTTATTTAACCATATAGCTGGTTAAATAGCTGAGATGGGATTCATATACAGGTAGTTTGGCTCCAGAGTCTATGCTATACGGCCTTAGTTACTTACTTACCAAGTACTGAATAAATATTAGCAAATACAGGAATGATGGTGGCAAAGTGTAGTAGACATAACTCTTTAGAGTTAATGAGGTCTGCATTTACCAGCGATATGACCTTGAGCAAGATATTATTTCTAAGATGTATAAAGTGGGAATACAAATACATAACTTGAAGGGTTGTAGTAATATTTCAAAATGTACCTCTCTAGTACTGTTGTAAGAATGAATAATTTGCCTGCTTTTAAAAGAGATACTGTCAACTACATATGGCTCTGAATCTCATACCATTATTTTCTATGAAATTTCCTAAATAATAGAAAGGGGGTATACTTATGTTTGTATATAAAAAATGAGAATACATTCTGGTTTTATGCCTCAGTTTAAAGTGGGGTTTCTCAACCTTGGCATTACTGACATTTTGGACTGGAAAATTCTCTTATGAGAGAGGGGTGGGCATTGTCCTATGCATCGCAAAATGTTCAGCAAAATCCTTGGCCTCTACTCACTAGATGTCAGTAGCATCTCCACCTTGTCATGACAATCCAGAATGTCTCCAGATGCTGTCAAATGCCACCTAGGGGACAAAATGATTCTGGTGGAGAACCATTGCTTTACTGGAATAATACTGGGTTGTACTGCCATTAGATAAATATATGTAAGACTCTTGCTTCTAACAACAGTCCCCGGTGTGTGATGTTCCCCTTCCTGTGTCCAAGTGTTCTCATTGTTCAAGTCCCACCTATAAGTGAGAACATGCGCTGTTTGGTTTTCTGTTCTTGCAATAGTTTGCTGAGAATGATGGTTTCCATCTGCAACCATGTCCCTACAAAGGACATAAACTCATCCTTTTTTATGGCTGCATAGTATTCCACGGTGTAGGAGGGGGGAGGGATAGCATTAGAAGATATACCTAATGTAAATGACGAGTTAATGGGTGCAGCACACCAACATGGTACATGTATACATATGTAACAAACCTGCATGCTGTGCACATGTACCCTAGAACTTAAAAGTATAATAAAAAATAAAAAAGAAAATATAAACAACAACAAAAAAGACTCTTGCTTCTATATATATAACTGTCATAAGTAGAACACAATCTGTAGACACCAAAAGGGTCTATTTTTAAATTCTAGAAAACATAAACACTCTCGTTATCTACTCTCTTTAGGATAATTATAAACATGCTACTTTTGTATATATACAGGATTCTGAATTATAAAATGTAACATTTCCCACTCAGCAAAACAAATAATCCTAAAACCACTTTGATCTATAGAGTCAAAGATTAAATTCTTTTACCTTTAGAGCTGAAATTATAGTTTGCTCAGCTGCCGGTGGGAATGAGCTCTGACTGGAAACAACCTAGAACAAGGTTTTGATCCAGTTATAGTTTTGCTTAAGTCTATTTCTGTAAATACTAATTTTCATCATAGCATAATAAAGCTGTTTCCACAAACTATATATACAATATTATCATTGCTTTATAGTAATATCTTATACATGATTTTAAAAATCAGTATTTATTAAGATAGGTTGAAAAATAATTTTGTCTATAAAGAAAATACATACTTCAAATAACAATAATAAATACTGAGAGCTAGGTTTCCTTTATTCATATTACATAGGTTTTAATTATAAAGTTTAAACTGGAAAATGTCAGAATAAAGCCATATTTACTCATTTCTTTCACTCATGTCTTTAGGCTGACTCTAATTTCCAACAAGTCTTTAAAATAAAAATGTCAGCATTTCAATTTTTACAAATCAATACAAACATCATGAAAATTTTGAAAATATCAATAAAGACATTTAAAGTAGGCTAGATAGAACACAATCTTTCCTTGCTTATGGTGCTTTGGAGTAATGATTAAAGAAAATGGAAAATACATCATTTCTGAGATTTACCTGTTAATAACTCTTTAACATGCCTTTTGTTTAGTGTGTAAAATACACATTTTTAGAAACCCCTAATTGATAAAAGGACTTGTTAAAATCTTTAAATAAGTGAGTAACAGTCACTTAGAATTATTCTAAAACACAATCTAGTATATTAAAGCTTATACTATAAGTCAAGTTTTCAAGAACATCATTTAACCATTAGCTTTCTTCAGGTCTTCTAAATTGTTATCTTCCTATTTATAACATATTTCAAAAATGACCTATAGAGAATAATTAAGCACAAGCTACTCCAAAGTCACAGATGGACTTGGAAGTGTTGCTTTTTTAGTAATTAACAATACAGTTCACCTTAGACATAATATATGGAGGCAAACAAGTTAAGGTTCAGCCATTTCTTTTAAATGCCTAGTAGAAAAACAGCAAAATGAATACACATTATCTATTTGTAAGCATTCATCAGTGATTATATCATAAAAATTCAGTTTTTAATACAGTTCCTCCCTGACTTTTTAACGCAAAGATATTAATAGAACATTTTTGACATGTTGGAGGGCTTCAGCATTCTTATTCTGTCATCAGCTTTGCTATAATTTACTATCATCCACACTATATCAAATTACACATTTCAATAAGTATGAAATATGTATGATTTGTCCTCCAATAATTTGCTCAATAAACTTAATTAACTTGAGGATCTACAGTTCATGTGTTTTAAACTGAATGTACAAACAAAAAGTCATACAAACAATGAAGGCCAGAATCAAAGACTGTTTAAAAGAGTTAACTCCTTAGTTTATGTTATAATCAACATATTTTCATTGTATTCTTTTCCAAAGTATTAAATAACAATTTGTAAACTGTCCAAATTTGAGGCAAGAAGAAGAATTTAAAACTAAGTAAAAAAAACTTAATAAAATAAAAGTTACCTTTGTTACTGATTGGTGCAACTTATACAATGAATTCACTACTGCCACATTTCTTCTCTGTCCTTCAGTAAGAGGCCCAATCACCTGACTTGCATCTCCTTGTGTGGAGAGCTGTAAGAATTCAACATCGAAAGAATGTGTCAAAATGATAATTCACACACACACACACATACACATACACACACACACACACATTCTTTAAGGGGGGAGAAGTTCATGCCCCTCTGACAAAGAGAATGTTAACTGGAAATATTCAGGTCAAGTTAAAGCTTTGGACTTGAGGTAAAGCCAGCAATCTGTGTAGAGAAAACAACATGGATGTGGAAGTACAATTGGTCCTGCATGGACGGCTCCGTTAGTACTTCACAGCTGATGAACTCTTGAGGCAGGTGTGACCCAAATGCCCCATGTGTGCTATTATTTTGATATAATAACATAGTAATCCTAAGGAATACCTTCTGGCAACTGCCAAATGGGCTTCTTTCTATTCAAATACTCAGAAATAAGCCCGCAAATAAAGAAGGAGGAAAGGAGAGAAGAGAGAGAGGGGAAAGAGGGAAAAAGGGGATGGTTAGAGAAATAAATAAAAGTAAACCTAACTCCCATGTATAATTGACAGCCATCCTAATACACTAATGAAATGAATGGTGCAAAGAGGGTATAACTTTGATTTTTTATAGATTAAAAAAAGCCCCAAATTATACTGTGTATAGATTATCAGTAGACGTGGTATTAAAACCTTTCTACACTTGACCTTTAATTTACTTCTAAATTCATGAGTTTTAGGGAAAGGGACATGGAATGCTTTATTATCTCTAACTGTCATGGTTCAAATTTAAGAAAAAATATATCAACCATTCTCATATTGATCAGATTTTAATCCAATCCTCTATAACAATTATTATTTAAAGATAAATTAAACTTGATCAGGACATAGGAAGCATAACCAAGTTAAACAACTCCAATTTATTTTGACTTTCCTCATGGACACAGATAATGACAAACTTGCAAACAAGCTGTGTGCTAAGGTGGTGACCTGAAAATATATTTATTTTCCTGTAGAACTATGTTAAAAAGATAATGCTTAAGCACTTACAAGAGTCCACAAAATCCAACTTAATCAATAATATGGTGAACTAATACTAATAGAAACTGAGCTCCCAAGAGAAAGCAAATGATGGGGTCTGTGCCAAGGTAAGGATGGGGAAAGGCTCCTGAATAAGGCACTCTGAAAGTGTAAGTGGCCATGGTGAGTGGCATCAGTGGGTATGGCAGACTTGGGGCGGGGGGGTCAGATGCTAAATATACATCTGACTATAATGGGCATTTAAATGTTATAAGCTCTAGCTGTACAATTTTAAAAATCCAATCTCTCTTACTTCTCTTGAGAGTCTCTCCAATCAATTTTGAAGAACAAAGATATGGGAAAGGGAAAGAATTTTTATGTTATTTTATTTCAATTTGTTTTATGTGCTCAGTATTTAATGAGGAGATATGCCTGCTGCTAGATATGTAAGAATTTTTATGTTATTTTATTTCAATTTGCTTTGTGTGTTCAGTATTTAATGAGGAGATATGCTTGCTGCTAGAAAAGGGTAGAGATCTTTTATTATTGAGGACTGATCATATTTTGGGGGTTTAAAAGTATAGACAGGTCCACGTCACACCCTCTTGGATGCTATTATCAGGAAGACAGGTAATAACAAATGCTGGCCAGGATGTAGAAAAACTGAACCCTCACACATTGCTGGTGGGAATGTAAAATTGGAGGAGCTGCTTGGAAACAATCTGGTCTTTCCTCAAAGGTAGATACAGAGTGACTATGTGACACAGCAGCTCAACTCCTAGTGATATATGTAAGAGAAATAAAAACATATGTTCACACAAAAATCTGTACACAAATATTCATAGCAGCATTTATTCATAATAACAAAATAGAAACCCAAATGTCAACAAACTGACAAATAAAATGTAGAATAACCACACAATGGAACATTACTTAGCAACACAAAGGAATAAAGCTCTGATACGTACTACAACATAGGTGAATTCTGAAAACATTATTCTATGTGAAAAAAACAACCACAAAAGCCATATATTAAATGGTTACATTTATATGAAATATCCAGATTAGGCAAATCTATATGTGCAAAAGTCGATTGGAAATTGCAGTGGGGCAGTGGTGTATATGAGGAGTGAGTGCTAACTGGTATGAGGTTGCTTATTGGGGTGATGAAATGTTTTAAAATTGACTGTGAATATACTAAAAACCACTGACTTGTATACTTTAATGGGTGAGTTATATGATATGTGAATTATATCTTAATAAAACTGTTTTTTAAAAAAGCATAGAAAGAATCCCAGACTTCCAGGGTTATTGACTGATGCTCTGAGAACCTTGTGAAAATGAAGGTTGAGATGACTTAAGTTCAAAAGACCTATAAAGCTATATAAAAAGAATATTATAGTTTTGGGTATAAAACGTTATTGACATAAAAGAACTAAAAATGAAACGTCATTATGCCAAAAACAAAGAACAAAATAAAAATATCAAAGTGAAAATGTAAGTTTCCAAAAGACTGGAGATGTAAATAATCTGCTGCTTATCCTGATTTTACTGCACAGAATATAATCAGTCCAAGTCCAACACTTAGCTAAGTGGATGACCGTGTATCTCTCTCCAATACCACTCTTGTCGTAGTTTTTGTTTTTTTGGAAATATAGTCTCCCCTCAATATACAAGGAGGATTGATTTCAGGACCATAACACCCACCCCCCCTACCTAAATCCACACATATTCAAGTCCCACGGTGGGTCCTGAGGAACCTGTGTACAGCAAAAGTTGGCTCTCTATATATACAGGTTTTATATCCCATGAATATGGTACTTTTGATCTGCCTTTGGTTGAAAAAAATCTGTGTATAAGTGGACCCATGCCACTGTAATCTCAAATTTACAGAAAGTTGCAAAAATAAAAACAGTACGAGGAATACTGTATGTTCTCTATCTGGATTTACCGATTGTTACATTTTATCCCGTTTGCTTTATCATTTGTATTCTCTCTCTCTCTCTGTCACATACAGGAATGTGCATAATTTGTTTTCTGAATTATACATACATTATGGCCTTTTATATTTACCCTTAAATATTTCAATGTGTGTATTTCCTAATAAGGATATTTTCTTACAAAACCAAAGTTGTTATCAATTTCACAGATTTACATTGATGAAATACTTTTATCTGGCATCAGCCATATCTCCAAAGAGTTCTGGTTCCTTTTAGTGGAAAATGGAATTATAGACCAAGATCTGGGCACTAGGTTTGCTCACTGCTGTTGACCCCTGCTTCTTGATTAAATCAATCTTCAAATAGATGATCCTTCCAATACAATGGGCTCTCAGTTCCTTGTCCTCTTCTCCTTCAACAATCTTACTATTCACTCCAACTCATTTATCTTCTTCCATGGTCACACTCTATAATCTTGCCATTATAATGACTGAACTCTTTCGAATCTGAGTTTAAGTATGCCACTCTCAGGCTGCCATTTCAAATCTTTCCCTTTGATTTTACTTATTTTTAATTTTAATTTCTGTGAGTACACAATAGGTAGATATGTATTTACATTTCTGTTTTTTTTTTTTTTTTTTTTTTTTTTTAAGACAGGCTCTCTCTCTGTCACCCAAACTGGAGGATAGTGGCATGTTCTTGGCTCACTGCAACCTTCGCCTACTGGGTTCAAGTGATTCTTGTGCCTCAGCCTCCTGAGTAGCTGGGATTACAGGCATATGTCACCATACCTGGCTAATTTTTGTATTTTTAGTAGAGATGGGATTTTGCCATGTTGGCTAGGCTGGTCTTGAACTCCTGGCCTCAAGTGATCCACCTGCCTCAGACTCCCAACATGCTGGGATTACAGGCATGAGCCACTGTACTGGCCATCCCTTTGATTCTAATTCCAATAATTCAGTAACCCCTTTAGACCTCCCAAATGTACCACCTTCTTATTCTATCTCGCAGGAGTCCCTGATACCCATGTCTTTGCTTCCTTCCTTTCTGGATTAGATTATGTTATGTTATTCATTATCATCAATTTCAGCAGTGAGCGACATCTTTTCAGCAGTGAGTGGTATCTTGAGAGGAAATGGGATCCAGTGTACCTGTGGAGATACTGGCTTTAAACTGGGGCCTGGAGAGTTCATTAGTTTTCAGAGAGCAGGCGGGGCAGGGTATTAAGAATACATATATTCATGGTCACTTAGGAAAATTCTAGTCCTGGGCGAAACCAAGTCAATGCCTGAATGTGAGAAGCTGAATGAGCTTCTCACTGGTTGGACTTTAAATCTATGATCACTTAACCAAGGTGGGTTCTTGATGTTGTCTGTCAATACTGTTAAATATCCCATTCATGCTCCTAAGCCCCTAGGAGATTGTTCCTCGCCTTCTCCTCATTTCTCTGATCTCCGACACCTCCTTCCCTCCTCCTTATTCTCAGTTGATGACTCTGCTGTATACTTCCCTGAAAGAACAGAAGCAATCAGAAAACTCATGTTCCCAGAATGTCTGCTGTCCCTACCACTTGCTAGCTGAGTGACGTGTAGCTTCAATTTCTTAATCTGTAACATGGAACTAATAATACAATTTATACCAAAGTATGTTATGTAAACTGTAAAATGCCTTAAAAATGGTAATACCATATATTTCTATCTCCAGACAATTCTATGTCTTATTCGTATTTTCTTTTCACTTTTCCTTTGCTTGGTTCCTTCCCCCAACCTCTAGTCTATCTCAGTACTGGCTAGGGACCAACTGAACAGATTAGCATTTAGGAATGAGAACCAAATGCCAGTGAAGCTGCCTGGAGTTACAGAGTAGGTTTTGCTCCATTTGGGTTGTGGTAACAAAGCATCTTGTACAAAGTAGGCACCTCAACTACTTCATAATCCTCCACTCATCTTCAGCCACTTTAACCTTTACTATCTCAAGCCATTTCCTGCAAGCTCCTTAAAATTGACATCACTAATTCATGTACATGTTCAGCAAGGTGTCTCAAAGTAGAAGATGCTTATTATATATGCTTGTTTTTTCAAAGCCTATCTTATTTGAGATGAATACAATTGTACCAAGGTGCAAAAATACAGCTTGGCTGTAAAGCACTAGAATGAGGGAACTAGAAAAGTGGGAGCAATAAGAGATTCAACATTGTAAAATAGGACAAATGTACATACTGATTAATCATGTTACACTATTTCAATACAATCTGGAAAGATGTTAGAAACCAAAAGAGTTGCATTTGAATTTATTTGTAAAACACACACACACACACACAGACACACACGCACGTGCACACACAAGCAAGGAATGAGAGGGAATCCAAATGCTAAACAAATCCTTAAATAAAAATTAAAATAATTCTTATATGCAAATGACAAGATACACTGTTTTTTAAAATTTAATTATCTGAACAAAATATTCTTCAGAAATTCTAATTCTGTACATCTGCTCATTAGGAACAGCATGTGAATTCAATGTGTGAGAAATAACTGATGAGACTAGATAACTGAAACAATAAATTACATAATTATAATAACATGAAGAATGTTTTTATATAACTGTTAATCTGCAGATGAAATGACCAAAATCTCCCTAAACATCATGCCTGAGGACTAAAAGTAAAAGAAATAAAACTGACAATTCAAGGGATGAGTTGGATGACAACTTTAAGTTTCTATTAAGAAAATCCAAGAATTATTTGTGGGGAGTTATAAAGTTGATGACTCCAAAAAATGTCTAAAAAGAACAAAATAATATGTTATAGATTACTTATAAACTACAAAAGGGTAAGTAAGTTACTTTCCAGATATTAAGGAAACACTTCTAGTGGTCTATTTATGCCCACTCCCATGCATACAGAAGACATCAATAATCAACTGTGGCCCTTTTATGGTCTCTCAACATTGCACTCCAGGCAGTGACTACAAATCTCTAAGATTTGACCCAGGGCATAAAATCTATTGGCAATTCCTGATCTATATCATATCAGGTTTTTAGATATACAGTTCAATGATCCTCTAGGTCAAGAGATACTAAGGAGCAATATACTCCAAGAGCCTCAAAATTGCCACACCCTTACATATGTAAGAAAATATTGTAAGAAATATATTGTAAAAAAATTCCAGACAATGGAGCCAGGCATGGTGGCTCACATCTGTAATCCCAGCACTTTGGGAGGCTGAGGCAGGAGAATCGCTTGAGCCCAGGAGTTTGAGACCAGCCCAGGCAACATGGCAAAACCCCATCTCTACAAAAAATACAAAAATCAGTTCGGTGTGGTGGTGCGCACCTGTAGGTCCCAGTTACTTGTGAGGTGTGAGGATGGTGTGAGCCCAGGAGGCTGAGGTTGCAGTGAGTCAAAATTGTGCCACTGCACTCCAGTCTGAGTGACAGAGCCAGATCCTGTCTCAAAACAACAACAGAAACCAAAAACGAACCCCAGAAAATGTATCATAAGAAAATAATACAGAAAAGTTTATACACAAAGATTATATTTATAAAACAGAGAAATTGGAAAACCCGACATATCTAAGAACAAGGGAAAGGTTGGGTCTATTAGGCAATTTTGAAAATGTATAGGAAAGGACAAATCTATAGGTTCACACAGCAATTTGTCACTTTCCCAGCACATCAATCTAACTAAACTTTGAAAATAAAAGAAACTAATTTTCTTGAGTGCTAAAACTATCAGAAAATATTTTCAAGAAAATATTCCCACAGTGTATGTCACACTTTCCTGGTTTCATAAATAAGATACACAGAACATGGACCTGAAGAAGGCAAATTCTACTTAGGTTAACCATTAGTGTTTGAGCAGTGTGTTTATGCTGTTACATCTCTTCTCTGCTTTTAGTGACTTTATCCGAGCTTAGTAGGGTATATAGAGCTGCATTCCCCTTCATTCATTAAACAAACTTAGATTACTACCTCTTTTGATATTTGGTGTTTCCTATTCTTCTTTAAATTTTAGTGATTTGACGAGTCCTCCCCTTATTCCTAAGGTGTAAACTTTCTCTTTTTTGATCTTTTTTTGATATTCTTCCCTCATCTTGGTCTAATTTGCTTTGAAGTGGGAAACCAGAGGACTAACGATGTTAAAGCCGGGAGACTTTCCTATGAGTTACATGTATGTACTTTAGTTTATGGACACTGTAACATCAATTCTAGCAGTTCAGAGAATGAGTTCATTGCCTTCTTGGTTCTTAGTTATACCCTAGACTGTTAAATTTATCAAATATTTGACAATTTAAAAAAGAGGTTTTTTACTAGCTATTTACAAAATAAAGACAGGTATAATTGAACCATAGAACAGATTCAATGGTAAAGTTGTATCTTAACATCAGACTAAATCTTCACACAAAATCTGTTATTAAAGAGATGATAGCTAGAGATGGGATCCAGTTTGAACAGTTAATATATAACTGAAAAGTGAGAAACAAAATCATGTCTTGTTTATGCATGAGAGATGAACATGAACAACACACAGGAATAAAATACAGCTTTGTAATTCAAAGCTCTGTTGCTCAAACACCACCAATTCCCATTACACAAAGCCCTTTTCTCAACCTAACTTTCTCATTAACCTTCTCTAGATTTTCCATGTTCCTGTCAAAACCTCCACCTGGCATTACAGGGGGTAAGAAATGCAAACACAATTTGCTAAGAATGAATCATTTAATCAAATCTATTATCCTCCCTAAGAGCTTTTATTTTTCTTGAAAGGGTCTTAAGCTTTTGAACAGCAGATAGAATTTCTACCTACTAATGACCTAAACACTGGCCTTGTTAATTAAATTTAGAGTCATAAGTCTGCATATTTCTAATTATTTGAAAAAGAAAGAACTGTTCACTTTCAGGTATGCTGAGATTTTCCCACTTTCCAATAATGAATACTGTAAGTAATTTATTAACAACTTAAAAAATCCTTCATATCTACATGAAATGTAGAGAATAAGGCCTCTTTGATTTACAGTAATTTGATTATAGTACAAACTAAACTTCAAACTACAGAATTTCAAAAAAGAATGACAGTTTATTACTCTGAGGGATACAGAATAACTAAAATCCTAGCTTCCTAGTATTAATGCCTAATTAATCAATACAATTAAAAAAAAAATAACTGGGGTAAGGGCCAGACATGGTGGCTTACACCCGTAATCCCAGCGCTTTGGGAGCTTGAGGTGGGAGGATCGCTTGAGGCCAGGAGTTGGAGACCAGCCTGCACAACATAGTGAGATCCCCACCTCTATTTAAAAAAAAATTTTTTTTAATGTAATTAAATCTGTACTCTTACATGCATTATTACTTTTCGTAGTAAGAAATTCTTTTTTGTTGTTTTTTTGAGATGGAGTCTCACTCTTGTTGCCCAGGCTGAAGTGCAATGGCACAATCTCGGCTCACTGCAACCTCTGCCTCCTGGGTTCAAGCAATTCTCCTACCTCAGTCTTCTTAGTAGCTGAGATTACAGGCATGCACCATCACGCCTGGCTAATTTTGTATTTTTAGTACAGATAGTGTTTCTTCATGTTGGTCAGGCTGGTCTTGAACTCCTGAACTGAGGTGATCCGCCCACCTCAGCCTCCCAAAGTGCAGGGATTACAGGCATGAGTCACCGCGCCCGGCCTAAGAAATTCTTTATATATAGTCCAACAATAATCTTCAGTTCAACTAAAGTCCTAATAATAAAAAAGTGTATTACTGAACTCCAAGTTAATTAGGTTCTTTCTGTATATTGGTTTTAATATTAATGTTTACAATGTAAAACCAGGAAAAAAGGTTCATTACCTGATTGAAAGCAGGAATTCATTTTGTAAAACATGGCACTATTATATTTGTCATTCTATAATTGTGTTTGCCATAAATGGCTATAACAGTTTGAGAAAGTATCTCAAGAGAAGTAGTTTTAAAGGATATAATTCCAATGTGGCTTGACTGACCCTCTTCCCCACCACAGTCTCTCGTTTTGATAGTGGATTTGTCCATTTCTCTCTATAATTCTATCCACTTATGCTTTATTAGTCTGAGGCCGTGTTGTAACGTATATCATAATTCTTTGCCTTCCTAGTAAATTGTTCCTTTTCTCAATATGTGACCTTCACAATCCCTAATAATGCTTTCTGACTTAAAGTCTATTCTGTCTGATGTTAATATCGTTGTCAGCATTCTTCTGATTAGTATTTGCCTGAAATATTTTTTCTCCATTCCTTTACTTTCATCCTTTATCTGTCCTTATATTTTAGGTATGTCACACGAAGCTGAATTCAGCCATTGATTCTATGCAAATCGAAAAATGTCAGTGGCCAGTTTAGTATATTTATATTTATTATGACCAGTGATGCATTATTATTATTATTTATTTTACTACCTTTTTATAAACTTTCTCTTATTTGTCATGATTCAATTTTTGCCTCTTTTGTTTCTGTATATTTTTCAGCCTTTTACTCAGCTGATAGTTTCCTTTTTTACCCTTTTCCATTAACTTAATTCTAAGTTACATATTCTATTTCTATTCTTTCAGTAGTCATAATTGTTAATATTATATTCAATTTAAGCCAGGCGCGGTGGCTCATGCCTGTAATCCCAGCACTTTGGGAGGCCGAGGTGGGGGGATCACGAGGTCACAAAAACGAGACCATCCTGGTTAACTTGGTGATACCCCGTCTCTACTAAAAATACAAAAAATCATCTGGGCGTGATGGCGGGTGCCTGTAGTCCCAGCTACTCGGGAGGCTGAGACAGAAGAATGGCGTGAACCCAGGAGGCGGAGCTTGCAGTGAGCCAAGATCATGCCACTGTATTCCAGCCTGGGTGACAGCAAGACTCCATGTCAAAAAAAAAAAAAAAAAAAAAAAATTATATTCAACTTAATCCTGAACAATGACATGCATTTTAAAATGCTTTAATATCCATCACTCTTTCCTCATTTTATACCTTAATGTGGACTTGTATTTTAGTTCCATCTTACTTCTATGTTCCATATTAGTCACTATTCTAATTTTATGCAATTAAAGATTAGATTTACCTACATGTTTATCAATGTTTTGTGCTTATTATTACTTCTTGCATTCTAACCCTTCCTTTTTGCATTAGATTTCCTCCTTCTGCATTCAACCATTAAATAGCTTCCCTCTCATTCTGAGTGAAGGACAAAGCCCTTACTATAGCCTGCTAGAGCTGGCAGGATCTAGGGTTAAGGTTACACAGTTTCAAGGATGTCAGACTGGGTCACAAGGAATTCTGGAAAAGCAAGAGCATTTAATCAGTTTTAAGTCTGTCAGTATTCAAGAGTCCAGGCTTATAAGCAAGAGGATCTGGGGTTGAAGGTATCATTTTATGGTGGTATAACCAAAGTCCAGAACACACATTGCTTCAATAATTGCCAGGCTGCTACTGCCTTTTTAGGCACTTGGACTTGCCTCTTCAGTTCCATTCATTGTGATCAGTCCCTCCGAATACTAATCAAATTATTCCTTCTTGTAAAATCTTACATATGGTAAAAATTGAAACAGAACTGAAAGGCATAAACTTTTTCAAAAAGTTTTCTCTCTTGGGTTCTTAGGAAAGATAGTACTCACATATGCTTTTTTTTTTTTTTTGAGACGGGACCTCCCTCTATTACTCTTACTGGAGTGCAGTGGCCATGATCTTGGTTCACTACAGCCTCCGCCTTCTGGGCTCGAGTGATCCTCCTGCCTCAGCTTTCCAAGTATCTGGGACATCAGATATGTGCCACCACATCCCGCTAATTTTGGTATTTTCAGTAGAGATGGGGTTTCGCACGTCGCCCAAGTTCGTCTTGAACTCCATGGCTCAAGCGATCCACCTGCCTTGGCCTCTCACAGTGCTGGGATTACAGGTGTGAGCCATGTCGCCCAGCCTCACATATGTTTTGAATTACCAAAAGTGAACATAAAAAATCTAGACCCAAGAAAAGAAAGATGTTACACACACACACACATACACACACACACACACACACCTCTACTCCTTCATTTTCTCCAAACTTCCAAAATATATACTACATTTAGTTTTGGTAATGTTATTTTAGGCAGTTGATGTTTAAACTGGAGAAAAGTGGCTGTTTGGTAAAATTAATTGTTTAGTGTGAATTTTAATATACTATGACTGTCTATATGTGGGACTGTTTCTCTCTCAATGTTCCATTTTTCTATACCTGTGATAATACTTTATACTTCATTATCTTAACTAGAACTTATTTTTTTTTTGGTAGAGATGAGATCTCACTCAATTGCCCAGGATGGTCTCAAACTCCTGATCTCAAGTAATTCTCCCTCCTCAGCCTCCCAAAGTGCTGGGATTTACAGGTGTGAGACACCACACCTGGCCTTTACTATAACTTTATGAGTCTTCTTATCTAGTAGAGCAAATCGCTCTGCATTGTTCCTCTTCTTAAAAAAGTGTCTTGATTGCCAAGTGTGGTAACTCATGCCTGAAATCTCAACTACTGGGGAGGCTGAGGCAGAGGATCCCTTAAGCTACAGTGAGCAAGGATCATGACATTGCATCTAGCCTGGGCAACAGAGCAAGACTCCATCTCTTAAAACAAGTGTCTTGGTTATTCTTGACATTTCTGTATTTCTGTAAAAATTTAACAATCAACTGATCAACTTTTTTTAAAGTTAGAATTTTTATTGGAATTACATCAAATCTATAGATCAATTTCAGAAGAATCAACCTCCATATAATACTGAGTCATCTAATACATGAATAGCACATACACCATCATTTAAAAAATTCTTCTTCAATTTCTCTCAATACAACTTATAGTTTTCAGTGTAAAGTCTTGCCCATATTTTGTCAAATTATTCCTAGAATTTGAAAATATCAAATTCTGGAATTTGATATTTTCTGCTGCCATTGTAAATAGCCTTTTATACAGTGAATTCTATTTTCTGTTTGTAGCTGGTAGATAGAAATAGGTGGTTTTCAGTGATACCTTGTATACAATGATTTTACTAAAATCATAATTCTAGAATATGCTTTTGGCTTTAATCATGTTCTCTATTTTTTTTTAACTTGATTGTTTTCTGCTCTCATCTTTATTATTTCCTTCTTATGTGTTATGGTTTAATTTGCTCTTTTTTTCTTCTCTCTCTTTTTAGTTTGTTAACGTAGAAGATTAGATCCTTGATTGAGATCTTTTTTCCTCCCCAATAAAAGTATTTAATGATTTGAACTTTGCTGAGTTAGCTGCATCCTACAAATGCTAATACATTTGTTCTATTTGCATTTTTATTTAGCTCAAAATATTTTTTTAAAATATCCCTCTTTGGCCTATAGATCATTTAAATGTTTGCTGTTTAACTTTCAAATACCTGGGGGATTTTCCAGATAACTTTCAGTTACTTGAGGAGGAAGAATCACAGGCCTCTTTAAAATCTGTTAGAGCATTTTCCCAGGAAAATTCTGTGAAAGGAAAATAAATCTTGGGGCCCCCAAAATCACTAAGCTAAAGGGAAGTCACCCCTCTGCTCACTGAGATAAATGTATATCTGATTGCCTCCTTTGGAGAGGCTATTCAGAAACTCAAAAGAATGCAACCATTTATTTCTTATCTACCTACGACCTGGAAGCTCCCTCCCTACTTTGAATTGTCCCGCCTTTCCGGACAGAACCAATGTTCATCTTACATATGTTGATTGATGTCTCATGACTCCCTAAAATGTACAAAATCAAACTGTGTTCTGACCACCTTGGGCACATGTCGTCAGGACCTCCGGAGGCTGTGTCTCTGCAAGTCCTCAACCTTGGCAAAATAAACTTTCTAAATTAACTGAGACCTGTCTCAGATATATGGGGTTCACAATTTCAAAAATATTTTGAAAAATACTTCTGTTTTCATAAAACTTGCAAATGGAACTAAGTTTTGTAAGTTTTATAATTTCCTAGGATCCACAAATCCCCTAAACCCATTGCCATTGCTAGATTATCAATTCCTGCCCTACGATACTGAATATGCTAAAAAGATTTTCTAAGAGATAGAGAAAGAGACAGAGGATTTTTCTTAATTCCCATTACAGAGAGAATCTTTCCATGTCACCATTTTTGCTTTTAGATATGTCTCAGAAAATACTCTAAACGGGCACAACCTAATACTAGTGAGTTGAATAAAAGCTGCTCAAAAGTGTGCTACATGTCTGATATGGCAAAGGATAATCAAAGACAATCCATAGCTTCTAAGATTCAAACAAGCTTGCTTATATTCAAATGAAGAGTTTTAGTTTGCATTCTAATTTTTAAAAGGAAGTCTTCCTCATTCTGGGTTTGTGCCTAATACATGTGTTGGGGGAGGGGTAGTTATAGTTGCCCCATTAATCATGCCTTCCTCCATATAATTACTGCAGGTCTCCAATTCAGAACTGTATCTAATGCTGGTAGCTGGTGTCACACTGGGATACTGCAGATGTAGTTCCTAAGCATGTTTTGGCCTTAGTTCCATTTGCAAGGCAATCTTGCTGTCTGTCGCACTAGGTTGATGCCTATAGCGGCCCTGGGCAGTAAACGCAGGTTTTCTTTAAATCTTATTATGAGTACAGCTATAACTTTAATGTGATATGCATTTGTATGTGGGTGTATGCTAGGAAGGAGGGTGCTCTAAGTAAACCACAGCCTAACTTTGACTAAATGTTGACAATTTTATCTCCCAGAAATATACTTTCAAATAGCGTAATTTTTAAGCATACACGAAGGCATTAAATTATAGTTCATACCTTGGAAAAGGGTAGGATTAAAAGCTCTACTTGATATAATATGCTTCAACAGATATAAAAGCTCTATAGTGTTAGGACTTCCAATCCCAGTAAAAAATTGACTATGTAATTGACCAATTCTCTCAATGAGAACATCTGGAAAAACTAAACAACATATTTCAAAAATCTTCTTGATGGTATTGAAGTGATAACATGGCAGTAAAAAATTATGGTGCAAGATTCAATTACTCAATTTCTTTTCAAACTTCTAATACTAATATTTTCTAGGGTGGGTATGGAGGATTCCATTTACTCAGATACTAAAAAACTTCATATTCTGGAATGAAGAAAAAAAATTTTAAATGAGAAAGATAAAAAAAAAAAGAAAAGGAAAAATGTTTGAATATTATATGCCTGTGGCAATGAAAAGAGGTTTAGGACAATAAAGATTAGAAAATGTGATAAGAGGTCAACATATATAATTTAAAAGTCATATAGAAAAAAGGCTTATGATTTTTATAGTAATATTAACATTAACTGAAATCATTAAGTAAATTACCATAGCAATGAATTTCTCTCTTCTTTGGCAGTGAAGGTGGTATCAAATGACATAAAAATTTAGCAAAAACACACCATTAGGATTCAAGTAGGGAGCGTACATCTTTGGGAATAAAAATAAAAGCTCAGCCAGGTGTGGTGGAGTTGCCTGTGGTCCCAGCTACTTGAGAGGCTGAGGCAGAAGGATTGCTTGAGCCGAGGAGTTTGGGGCTTTAGAGAACACTGGTTGCACCTGCGAATACTCCCTGCATAACAGTCGGGCAATGTAGCGATACCCTGTCTCTAAATATTAAAAATTAAAATTAAAAAGGTTCATGAGCTCTCTCTTTTCATTGTTACATGCTCTCAATTTGGCTTTGTGATAGATGGCATAATTCGTCCCAATTCTTCACCTACTTTGTATGTACATTCTTTGCTACTTAATTTTGTACTGTGGAGGGGTTGTTTTGGTGAGTGAGACTTATGGGAATATTTTCTCTCCTGCGCCCTGTCTTCATCATGAGATCAGGCCCAGGATAGCCTGCTGCAGGATTAGAGATACATATAACAGAGCAGAGTTTTAATATGGTTAAGGCCAGCCTAGAACAGCAGCCAGCCAGTCTTGTGAGTAAACCCAGCCAACCTCAGTAAAGCCACCTAGCTAGTCCCCATATGACCTGAGAAGCATGAGCAAAAATGCTTACTGCGTGTCACCCATGTCAACAGCGGTTGTCAGTTACACAGCATTCTTATGACAACAGATAACTAACACAGACTTTGACTTGCTTTAACTAACAATTTCAAATTTTTTACTTTCTCTTGAAAATATTATTTGTCATTGCTCTCTGTCTTCAATATGATCTACTGACTCTTAGTCCTGACAGTTCGTCTAGTATTGATTTGCCACAGCCCCCGGAAAATGAAGCTCTTACAGGTCTGAGAAGCAAGTCAGAAAGCTATCTTTTTTTCTTCTGCTTTTGTAGACACAGGGTCTCACTATGTTGCCCCAGCTAGTCTTGGACTACTGGGCTCAAGCAATCCTTCTGTCTCGAACTCTCAAAGTGCTAGGATTATAGGTATAGCCAGTGTATCAGGCCAGAAAGCTATCTTGAAGAAAGGATGAAGTAATCCCAAAACAGTCCAACATAAGAAGAGAGGTAACAAAGAGTGGAAGGCTATCTAAAGGATCAAGAGGGCCAGGCGTGGTGGCTCACTTTGGGAGGCTGAGGTGGGAGGTTGCTTGAGGCCAAGAGTTCAAGACCAAGCTGGCCAACACAGTGAGATCCCCTTCTCTTAAAAAAAAAAAAAAAAAAAAGGATCAAGAGGCTACCCAGGTAACCTAAAGGGATTGGTGTGTTGTGTTTGTATTACAGTGAAAGTGCATTTGGTCAAAAAGACAAAACTGATTTGTTTCACCTGTTTGCACATAATATAAAAAGTCTTCCAAGTGATTTCATATTTCCTTTGTTTTTTTTTTTTGTATTAACAACATAAGCTATTACCATATAATAATATACGGGGTGACAGCCCATGTAGATGACATTAAAATCTCCATTAAATAATACTTGTATTTATTTATTTATTTTGAGATGCAGTCTCAGTCTGTTGCCCAGGCTTGACTGCAGTGGTGCAAGCTAAGCTCACTGCAACCTCCGCCTCCTGGGTTCATGTGATTCTCCTGGCGCGCACTCACACCTGGCTAATTTTTGTATTTTTAGTAGAGATGAGGTTTCACCATTTTGGTCAGGCTGGTCTTGAAATCTGACCTCAGGTGATCCGCCCACCTCAGTCTCCCAAAGTGCTGGGATTATAGGCATGAGCCACCAGACCTGGCCAATACTTTTAAAACTAAAAACAAACAAACAAGCAAAAAAAAAAAAATTGAACTCATATTTGAGCTCATGTCTCTATATCATTTAAATATCACACATGTATGCTTTTTTCCATCATAGGAATGTCAAGTCTCCAACTTATGAAATTATATGAAGAATAAAGTGCATATTTACAAAGTCTTAAAATAAAACCTTAGTGTCTAGAACTAATGACCTCATACACAGCTACTGATCTGCATTGAAGTTGAGACCTCCCCTTAAATGTCATTCCTATTATTGTTTCAAATGGTCTGCAACCTAATTAAATGCCAATCTCCTTTCTCACAGTTCATAACATTTGCCATTTACACTAAGATTCTAGATGCCATTCCCTGGAACCATCAAATAATGGTTAGTGTCGGAAAATACCCTTCAGTTTTTAAAAGGAATACTTATTAATATATTTGCCTCCAAAATTGATATCAAAAAACTTTACAAGCCTATATAAATTTTAAAGGTGCCAATAAAATATATACTAATATTTTAGTTTCCTTTTAACACACAGAGGATAAGGAAAATACCAATTAAAACTTGCCATTGTGGCTAGGTACATTGGCTCACACCTGTAACCCCAGTACTTCAGAAGGCCAAGGCTATGGATCATTTGAACCCAGGAGTTCGAGACCAGCCTGAGCAATGTGGCGAGACCCCCATCTCTACAAAAATTAAGAAAATTAGCTAGGCATGCTGGCGTGCCCAGAGGCTGAAGCAGGAGGATACTTTGAGCCTGAGAGGTGGAGGTTGCAATGAGCCATGATCATGCCACTGTACTTCAGCCTGGGTGACAGAGTGAGACCATCTCAAAAACAAACAAAAACCCCCAAACTTTCCACTGTAAGGTCTAGGGACCTTTTCTTCTAAAGGTCACATTTCAGACTATACAAACAAATCCCCAATATATCACCATTAAATAATTTGTTCAGTTCAGTCATAAAATATTGTAATATTACACCTATAGGGTATGTGGATTTGAAACACAAAATTCTACTTAGTTAATTATAAACTCACAATTGCTGTCAAGACAAATAAGAATTTTTAAATGAAAATCTAAAAAACTTTGATCTCACTTTTACAAAAGAGCATCTAGAAAGCTGATATTCACATGACCCATACTAAGTTAAATACATATTGGAGGAACTAAATCCTATTGCTTAGAACTCAGATGTGAAGCTTCAATGCTAAATCCCTACTATTTCAAAATTCAACTATGAAATCATCTAACTATACATTAAGAGCACGGAAGTAAAATAAACTATTCTATACATAAATAAAATATATTACGCATATATTAACATCTTGATATACTGTAAAATGAATGAACAATTCACAAAACAATATGTATAACACAATGTAACTTTTCTTAAATAAAAAAGATGTTATGTTTATATATAAGCTACAGATCAGAAATAAGAAAACATTAAAGGTTGGTGCAGAGGTGAACATGGGAGAGAATACAGTCATGGGTTCTTAGTTTCTGTTTCTGGTTGGGCCAGTAAAGTCCCTTACTCATACTTTTCCGCTTAGCACTAGAGACAGAAACTAAAAATCATGGCTTCAGGCTGCTAAAAGCCTAACAAAACACAAGAGAACAACAACAGTAAAAAATAAGGCGAGTTGAACAAGCTTGTTTTACAGTCTGGTCTGGATTTGAATGCTAGTGCCAACACCTGCTTCCAGGCATTCTAATTTTAGTAGTCGATATTACTCATGCTATTAACTGTTCTCAGCTTCAATTTCTACATTTTGTAGTGGTGGACAGTAATACTTCCATCTAATGGGACTGTTGTGAAATAAATGAAATAATATATATAAATGGCTTGGCACAATTCCCTGATTCACTATAAAGGTTAATGACGGTAGTTATTTTTGTGGCCCAACCTCACTTTAAAAATAAATTCTCTGGTACCACTTTGGATTCAGAAGGACCGAAGGATTTCTCCTTACAGAGATAAAGGTTTGTATAACACATACCTTTGGTGATTAGTAAGAGAAAAGCCTTAGGGAAAAAAATAGGTAATCATAAAAATAATTTCAGATGTATTAAGTATATAATGCACTCTACATATAATTTAATGTTGTAATCTACTATATCCCAGAATATTAAAAATCAGCTTGAAAAAACCTTTTATAAGTCTTTCTCCTGATACGAATTAAAGCTATAATTAAGTATACTAACATGTTTCAGTAGCCAAGAAACTTCTATAACTAATCTTTAGGGAAATAAATTTCAGATTCTGAAAAGCTGCTCAATGTACATTTCAGGCTGTATTTTCAAGTCACTCTTTCTGAAAGCATGCTTAAAATTCTAGCTTTCCTTTATCTCACTGCTTGAACATTCCATTAATTATCTGATTTCCCTCCCTCCCTCATTCCCTCCCTTCCTCCCTCTCTTCCTTCTTTTCTTTTGTTTTCTTTTGTTTTCTTTCCTTTTTTTTTAAATTATACTTTAAGTTCTGAGATACATGTGCAGAACGTGCAGGTTTGTTACACATGTATACACATGCCATGGTGGTTTGCTGCACCCATCAACCTGTCATCTACATTAGGTATTTCTCCTAATGCTATCCCTCCTCTAGCCTCCCACCCACTGACAGGCCCTGGTGTGTGATGTTCCCCTCTCTGTGTCCATGTGTTCTCATTGGTCAACTCCCACTTATGGGTGAGAATATGCAGTGTTTGGTTTTCTGTTCCTGTGTTAGTTTGCTGAGAATGACGGTTTCCAGCTTCATCCATGTCCCTGCAAAGGACATGAACTCATCCTTTTTAATGGCTGCAGAAATAACGTCACACATCTACAACCATCTGATCTTACACAAACCTGACAAAAACAAGCAATGGGGAAAGGATTCCCTATTTAATAAATGTGAAACTAGACCCCTTCCTTACCCCAATACAAAAATTAACTCAAGATGGATTAAAGACTTAAACATAAGACCTAAAACCATAAAAACTCTAGAAAACCTAGGCAATACCATTCAGGACATAGACATGGGCAAAGACTTCATGACTAAAACACCAAAAGCAATGGCAACAAACGCGAAAATTGACAAATCGGATCTAATTAAACTAAAGAGCTTCTGCACAGCAAAAGAAACTATTATCAGAGTGAACAGGTAACAGAATGGGACAAAATTTTTGCAATCTATCCATCTGACAAAGGGCTAATAGCCAGAATCTACAAAGAACTCAAATTTACAAAACAAATAAACAAACAACCCCATCAAAAAGTCGGCGAAGGATCTGAAGAGACACTTGTCAAAAGAAGACATATATGCAGCCAACGAACATATGAAAAAAAGCTCATCATCACTGGTCATTAGAGAAATGCAAATCAAAACCACAATCTCATGCCAGTCAGAATGGCGATCATTAGAAAGTCAGGAAACAACAGATTCTGTCACTTCTTAATCTTGTAGATTGGAAGCTTAAATTTTTCATCTTTGAAAAGAATCTCCCACTCATTGATTTAGTTTTTGTACCAAATCTCAAGTCAACATTTCCATTTATAGGCAGAGTAGTTATCGAATTCAAAAATCTGTTTCAAGTCTTTCTTCCACTAAAGACTATTTGGCTATTTTCCTCTAAATGTTTTCAGTCAAATTATTCTAAAAGAATAGGAATATTTGTAAAGATTAAAGAACAGGTATAATTTTAAAACATAGAGGAGTAGAAGAGTGTTATTAAATGCCAAGAAATGAACAATCACAGCAAGTTGTTACTTAAGACATTAGTCAATAATGTATTTTAAAAAATAGGGCATATGCTTTTTATAATCTTATTTAATGCTTAAGTTTCCCTTATACACTAAAATGAAAGTTGAAAAATAAAAGTATCTTTAATAAAAAAAGAAATAATCCAATTAAAAACCAAAAAATGTCAATGATTTTCTGTTAGCCTTCAACACTGCAGGTACGTTAGGTAGGCTTAAGTAATTTACAGCCACCAACAATTTGATCAACAGTATCAACTCAGTCAAACATTTGTAGATATATTTTTATTTCATCTAAGCCATTACTATGTTAACTGAAGTACATATTACCATTACCACTGTCCCTCCGTACTCTCAATGCAAGGTACTTTCTATATATATGCTGGATCTTTCTTATGGTGTTAACTTCAGGTCTTGGCATTGTCAGTAATTACACTAAACTCCAGTAGATATAATACTGAATTTTATTTATAGCAATAACCATGCTTTTGAAGCAATGAACATTATAATAAAGCATCTTTAAACACAGATTGAGAGAAAAATTACTAATCTAAATTCATAGTAATTTCCTACCAAGAGCCTCCATATCTCTGTATGGTTAGTTTTCAATAAAGTTCTTAAAAAGATGCTTGTAAGATGATTTTGTCAAGACTACAAGATCAACTGAATGGAAAATAGTTGTACCATATTTGCAAACAAAATCTGGCCATCCATGGGAACTAAAAGTAGGAAGCCTCGTATCATGACTGTTACCTCCAAGGATCATTTTATGTAAGTCTTTCAGTATGTCATCAACTTACCCTAAAAATTATCACAGAACAAACTGAAACAACTTGGATATAGGTAAAAGTAGATTATTTTGTTTATTATGATATTTCAATTGGGAACAGTTAGAGAGGATAAACTGAAAATGTAGTTGGCTAACACTCTACAGATAGTGGAGACAATCAGATTTTGATACACTGTCTAAAATTAGTATATCAATAACAATAAAAAAAATATTGAAGTCTTATTTTGTTTGAATTTCAATTAGCATACATACATACTGGTGAAATATGTATGCTTAACTTTAAAACATTAATGTATAGAATTAAGATTATGATTCAGTTATGTACTTATTATTTTAAATGCATGCCTATAGCTATTTCAAATAGAATAATTTTAGGGTTAAACTCCCAGGCTCTGAGGTTGGAATCTTTAAAAAGTAAATAAACATTTTTCTACTAAAATTTTACGTACTTTACTTCCTACAACAGTTTTCTAACAGTTCAAGTCAATTTCACACTAGGTGACCATGCATGAATGATATATGGAATTAGTGGTCACACAAAAGGGAAAATTTGATTGATCATATATAATTATAATTTATGTAAATTATTTAAAATATTTAAATATTTAAAAATACATAATTAGCCCATTAATTGGCACATGCGTTAAAAAAAGAAACCTTATAAAACTTGCCTGTCTTCTGAAAGTGTACTGACAATGTGTAGGAGGGGCCATTTTTTTGTTAACAGAAATTTTTTTTCTAGTTTAAATTCATCGGGAAGTTACAAACTTTCACTACAGTAAAAATGGAAGTAAATGAATAGTCAATTCAATATTTATGATTAGTCAAGTATTATATAGTTAGTAATTTTAAACAAAATCATTAAAGTTTACAGATAAAGGATATCACTTACAAGCTGCTCTGACTTTACACTGTATAACTGGATGGTCTTTGCCACATTTTTTGACACAGCTAATGTGAGGTTTGTATCAACAGCAGCAACATTTAGTTCACTGGAGAAAATAAAAACAGTTTTTAAATATTAGCACCATCGTTCATCAACAAAGTAAAGAGCAAGATAAAAACTCAAACCCAATAAGCAATATGGTTATTCTTTTTATAGATTTCACTGCTTCCAAGAACTGGTTGCATTGTTTCATTTTACCACCTAAATTCAGCATTAGGAAAATGTGCCTGGAGACAGCTTCCTTAATGACCAGTTTCTCATTAATAAAAGCATGTCATATGTGGGTTCAGTCTGTCATTAAAGGGGTAAATCGTGTACAGATTTTTAGAGTCGCACTCTTGGTAAGACTGACAAAGTGCAATTAGAGGCATTGCATATCACAGACATCTGCAAGGAAATGACAGCTCTTGAATGGAAATGATGACCTGGAACGGACACATGCTAAAAATATAAATTACACATGATATATACTCAGTTTCTGTAGAAATTATGCCAATTCATGCTAGTTTGAATAGAGTAGCTTTTTAAATAATATAAAAGCATAGCAGGTCTATAATTACAAATTTTTAAAATTCGGATTCTTAAAGTATTTTTTTGTCATGCTTCTTTTCAACTTTAACATTGGATTAACTGGGGCATTTGATCTGACTGCCAAAAAAAAAAAAAAAAAAAAGGTATTTTATAAAGACCATGGAAAGAATACTAGAAATTAAAAATCATATAGAAACCCATATACAGATGGAAAGCAAGAAAAGTAATTATTGTCCCTGAAGTAGTAGAGTAAATCTTACCAGATTCTCTTTCTAAAGAAGTTGAAAGAGTTTGAAGCAATACTAGTGCACACTATGTATAACAAAAATGCACTTTCATATAGTATTGAGACATAATTTTGTTAATGTTCACTTTTAAATTTTATTAAACACTACCATAAGCATGATTCTTCCAGCTGTAGATTATATTTGATTATAGCATTGTCCAGTTGCATAGAGGAATGGGAGAGATTCCTCTTTAATATTTACATAAACAGGTCAAAGAGATCAAGTTACTAGGACCTAGTCAGAACTTTGGAAAATCAAGGCAATTGTGGAGAGATTTAAGACCAAGATGCTGGGCAATCTAGATAATTTGTAGGTACATCTGCAGCAAAAGATATGCTTATGTATATTATTATACATGTGGCTTTTTATTTTTATTTTTTGAGACTCACTCTTGTCAGCCAGACTGGAGTGCAGTGGCATGATCTCAGCTCACTGCGGCCTTCGCCTCTCGGATTCAAGCGATTCTGATGCCTCAGTCTCCTGAGTAGCTGGGGTTACAGGCATGCGCCACCAGGCCCAGCTAATTTTTGAATTTTTACTAGAGATGGGGTTTCACCAGGATAGTCTCGAACTCCTGATCTCAGGTGATCCACCCACCTCCACCTCCCAAAGTGCTGGGATTACAGGCGTGAGCCATCATGCCTGGCCACCTGTGGCTTTTCAGTCTTACTCTTCCATACCTCAGAATCACCATCTTCAAATCTTTAAAAGAATTTAGACCTCGGTCTCATACTATTTTTTATTCCTTAAAATATCCATCTCAAATGTACAGATCTATTATTATGACAACTTGTTAGTCATGACAGAAACAGATAATTTCAACTGCAAATTAGTCTGGACAACTTTTAAATAAGTGTCTAAAGCCAACAGTATATAATTACATTGTCTGCAGGCATTCAGGTGGCACCTCTGCTACGATATCCTCCCTTTTTAGAGTCCTAAAAGCTGTCACATTCACTTAAAAAGCTTAAAATAGCAAACGCAAGCTAATCAAACTTATATTCTTATTTCTGCCATGAAGCACTTTCTGGAGTTTAGGATAAAAAAAATTAACCTGTATGTTTTAGTTTCTCAATTTATAAAATCATTTATTGTATTTGATTTCTTGTATAATGTAAGAAATTTACTATGGTATAAACAGCTAGGTTTACTTTGCATCCTTGGCAAGATACAGAATAATTATAATAGACTATTTTTAGACTATATTTAAGGTATTTAAATTATTTTATTAATTGGAATCTCAAGTACTTACTATGCGTGCACTCATTTACTGTAAAATTCTTTTTTTTTTTTTTTTTTTGAGACGGAGTCTTGCTCTGTTGCCCAGGCTGGACTGCAGTGGCCGGATCTCAGCTCACTGCAAGCTCCGCCTCCCGGGTTTACGCCATTCTCCTGCCTCAGCCTCCCGAGCAGCTGGAACTACAGGCACCCGCCATCTCGCCCGGCTAGATTTTTGTATTTTTTAGTAGAGATGGGGTTTCACCGTGTTAGCCAGGATGGTCTCGATCTCCTGACCTCATGATCCGCCCGTCTCGGCCTCCCAAAGTGCTGGGATTACAGGCTTGAGCCACCGCGCCCGGCTACTGTAAAATTCTTAATTGTGGGCCTAATTACTTGAATAATTTGAAAATAAATTAAAAATTTACTGCTATCATATATCACTAACAAATATGGCAGTCATCTTATATGGCATGCCGCTATATAAAAAATACGTACCTTGCTATAGTTTTAATAATACCATCAAGTTCATCAGAGGAAGGAGGATTACGACCACCAGGGGGAAAAACCAAGTTGATAGGATCGAAGAGTCGAGATAAGGATTTTGATAGATAAGCAGCCTCATAGGGTTGTAGTGAGTCTTTCAAAGCCTTTTCTGGACTGTGGAAACAAAATTTTTTAAAAACTAACTTAAAACTGCACAGAACTAAATGCTATTGTATCAGGCTGTAAATATCTTTTTAAAAAACCTCCCATAAAAACGTAACTCTATATTAAGAAAAAGAAAATAATTTGTTTTACAATGTACATATTTACAAATATATTTCACAATTAAACATTCAGGACTATAGTAACTTTTTTGTTTGTTTGTTTGTTTTGAGACGGAGTCTCACTCTTGCCCCGGCTGAAGTGCAGTGGTGCAATCTTGGCTCACTGCAATCTCCACCTCCTGGGTTCAAGCGATTCTCCTGCCTCAGCCTCCCAAGTAGCTGGGATTACAGCTGTCCGCCACCATGCCCGGCTAATGGATGTATTTTTAGTAGAGACGGGGTTTTGCCATGTTTGTCAGGATGGTCTCAAACTCCTGACTCCAGTGATCCACCTGCTTCAGCCTCCCAAAGTGCTGGGATTACAGATGTGAGCAACTGTGTCTGGCCTATATTAACATTTTAATTTCTACATAAGTCCCCACTATCAATGCACAATAATATGCACCAAACCTACTGTATTATCTGTTTCCTTAAACTAAAGGAGTAACAGTAAAATCCTATTAATGCTAATGGGGGATATGCCTTTACTTGCAAATCCTACTTACGGAGTTATCAAAGCATAGGGAAGAGAGACCAGCCTGCAGAGACCTGCTCCATTAGCTTGGCCCTTTCCATCCACAGCTGCCTCCCTAATAAACCTCACTGTCTGAGAGGGAAGTGTACAGACTTAGGTTTTACGTTTTCCATTTTTGTGTTCCACTTTTGAGTTATTTTGTGAGACAAAATAAAAAGTATTTGTGAAAGTCCTAAAATCATGTAAATATTCCCAAGTAGAGTTCTTTGTTTTATAATATTCTTCACAATATCAAACTTAACCTGAGAAATATTTCTTTCCTGCTTGCACTTCCTGTATCTTTTATCTTCCTGTATCCTGAAATCATGCTGATTTTCATTTAGTAGTCAAACTATTTGATCTTACACTTTTCTTTCAACAATTACTATCAAATGTCTATAACCACTATTTTCATGTTTCCTTACTCCTATAATTAATTCAGTGTCTTCTCACATCATCCCTGTTTACAATCCTTCTACCAGCTTTTGCATTATCTTTTTTCTTTTATAAAGAACAAATTTCCCTTCATCTAAAAAGTTAACCTTTAAAACATCTGACCTGCTTCTTCATGTATGTGAAACTTGGCTTTCTCTTTTTCTCACCCTTCTGGTGAACTGATAAGACCTAGAGATCAGAATGCTCTTGGCTCCAACATCATAATTCCATAGTTATCTCTTAATATTTTCTCATTCGATAAGTATTTCACTCAACACATATTTACTGAGAATACTATGCACCAGGCACTTTGTAAAGTGCTGGGAAGATAGAGATTAAGAGCGCTTTAGAGTTGTGAAGAAATTGGCAGGTAAAATGTTAATTATAATAATTTCTTTAATAGATGAAGATACCAAGACCACGATGGGAGCATGAAATAACTTAGTATCTAAATCTGTCTGAAGCAATCCTCTGTTGAAGTCTGAGCCATCTATTTAAATGTCACTATTTGTACTCATGTCATCTACTGACCTCAGAAGCCTCTTACCACTTCTGCAGAAATTTTGGCACTGAATTATAAGAGCACTTTCCCATTCTCCAAATCTACCATTAAAGATCTTTGGTGACTACAATGTCAAACATCTTTTCTAAAACATGTCCTATATTAAAAGTCTACATTTATAATAACTTTTATTTTGGCTTTACTAGGGGGCTTCCAAATTTGAGTCATCACTTTGAACTGCTCCACTTCTAAGATCTTCAAGCTTAAAGGAAACTTTCTACATGCCCCACCTTCTATCTCTACTTTCCCTTCCACAAATATTAAGTCACTACAGTATTTGCCAAGTATTTCCTAGGTACAGAACTATAGTAGAGAACTTGGTTTAAAAAAAAATTCCTGGCCGGACCTGGTGGCATGGTGGCACGTGCCTGTAATCCCAGCTACTCAGGAGACGGAGACAGGAGAATTGCTTGAACCCAGGAGGAAAGGGTGCAGTGAGCCAAGACCATGCCACTGCACTCCAGCCTAGGCGACACAGCAAGACTCTGTCAAAAAAAAAAAAAAAAAAATTCCCTGTCCTCTTAAAGCTTACATAGTAACAGGAGAGAAATACACAAAAAAAAAAATTTAAAATAAGTTAAATATGGAATATGATAAGTGCTAAGAGAAAAATAAAGCAAGAAAGATTGAGAATAATGTTTAAGTCTTTTTTCCTTTTTCATCCAATTTTAGGTAGGATGAGGCAAAGGAAGGCTTACCGAGGGACCCTGAAGGAAAAGAGGTAGCAAATTGTGTAGACTTTCAGGGAAATCGCTTTCTATGAGGAAAGAACAGCAAGTACAAAGGCCCTGAGGAGAGACCATACCTGAGTGTGTTGCCCAGAGGAGCAGATCAAGTAACAGGAGGGTAGTACAAGATAACATCAGAGAAAACAGATGGACTGAGTCATGTCGAGCTTTGTGTATCTATAAGGGTGGTATATTTCACTCTAAAAAACTTGTTATTTGACCTTATTGTAATTTATGCTACGTGACCCCTTCCTGCTTCCAGCCTCCATCAGTCCACCAGGTCTATATCATCCTTTTTCCATAGCCATCATTTCAAGGTGCTCTCATTAGCACCCTGATTTTTCCAATTCACCTTCCTTTCAAAGTTCTAAGAAAATATTACTGAGATGTTCTCTGTATCTGCTGCTAAGCTGGCCAAGTACTGCAGAGAAAAAAATGATTTCTACTGGACATTTATACAAACCTCTTTAATATCGAGAAACCTGAAGGTCAAAGTAATAACCTAAAATTCTACTTTTGCAACTCTTCAATCTTTATAGGTGACTTTTTTCTTGGTTTTACCCTAAGAGCAAAACCACTGGCCATGACCTTTCTCAACTTGGCACTTCTCTCATTTTTTCCCCTCTTACAACTTCATCTATTCTCTGTGACTTTCTTATTATTTCAATGAAAGAGGTAGCTTCATTCCTTTTTTTAAAATAAAAAATTCCCAGAATAATTTAATCTGTCTCTTCTTATCCCATTATCTTTTTACCCAGATCTGATGGCTATACATTACATGTATCATGGCATCACTCTGTACTCCATATGTATAAATATTATGTGTCATTTAAAGAAAAAAGATACGTCAGCATAAAAAAATTATATAAAGATGTATTCTAAGTAAAAAGGTTTTAATGGGAAATAACATACAAGAAGCAGGATTGCTATCTTGAACCTACACACAGAACAGGGTGGCCTCTGGTATGTTTGGAAAACAAAAGAAAGGCTGGGGTTTACTGGGGAAAGAGGAAGTTATACAAGTTGTTTTCAAAAAAAAGTTTATTGGCACTGGCAGCATCTTATATAAGAGCTGGTGAGTTCTGACTGGTGTCAGTAAATTGCAAGGTAGGACGTGTAATTTTAGTGTTATGGTTAGGCCCTTGCAGTTTGGATTGGGCTTGTGAGACAGTGTGTCAGGCAAATGTTCTTGTGTAAGTGGTTAGCTGTCGCTGTGTGACTTGTGTAGTAAGCTGCAGTTCAGAAAAATTTCTTGTGATAGTTCTTGTTATCAGGCAAATCATGTGTGACAGCTCTCCCTTCATGACCCTCCCCCAGCTCTATTTTGTCAGGATTTGACACAAGTGACTCCATGTTGAATCTGACAACTTTCATATATATAATTTACATAGCATACCACCACTTGAATTCAATCACTGAAAGTATACAGTTTGATGAATTTCGTATATTCAGAGATCTGTGCAATCATCACCATAGTCAATTTTAGAACATTTTATCACCTCAAAAAGAATTCTTGTATCTTTAACAATAACACTCCACCTTCCTCACTCCATCCCCAGCCCCAATCAATCACTAACCTACTTTATGTTTCTATAGATTTTGCTATTCTGGATTTGCATATGAATGGGATAACATACTGTGTGTGTCTGTGTATGTGTGTGTTTCACTGTCTTCTTTCACTTAGTATAATGTTTTCAAGGTTCATCCACATTGGAGGATGTACAGTACTTCATTTCTTTTTATGGGTAATATTGTATATGTTTTAATTGTAATATTTCATTGTATGAATATAGCACATGTTGTTTACCCATTTGTCTGTTGACAGACATTTGGTTGTTTCCATCTTTTAGCTATCAGGAATAATGCTGCAATAAACATTTGCATACAAATGTCTATGTGAACATATGTTTTTATTTCCCTTGGGTATACATCTGGAGTGAAATTGCTGGGTCATATGGTAACTATATTAATAGTTTGAAGAGGCCGCACATGGTGGCTCATGCCTGTAATCCCAACACTATGGGAGGTTGAGGCGGGAGGATCCCTTGAGCCCAGGAGTTCAAGACCAGCCTGTGCAACAAAGTGAAACCATGGCGCTACAAAAAAATAAAATAATTAGCCAGGCATGGTGGTGCATGCCTGTAATCCCAGCTAGTGGTGCTTACCTATAATCCCAGCTACTCAAAGGGTAAGGCAGAGGACTGCTTGAGCCTGAGAGTTAGAGGCTGCAGTGAGCTGTGATTGCACCACTGCACTCTAGCCTGGGCTATAGAGTAAGACCCAGTTTCAAGGAAAAAAAAAAAGTTTGAAGAACTGCCAAACCCTTTTCCAAGGCCCTGCACCACTTTAGATTTCCACCAGCAACATATGAGGACAGTAATTTCTCAACATCCTTGCCAACACTTGCTACTATTTGTCTTTTTGTTTACAGACATCCGAGGGGGTGTGATGTAGTAGCTCACTGTGGTTCTGATTTGTATTTTCCTGACCATCTTTTTCATGTGCTTATTGGTCATCTATGTTTTTTGGAGATATGTCTGCTCAGATCCCTTGTCCACTTTTTAATGGGGTAATTTGTCTTTTTATTGTTGATTTGAAAGAGTTCTTTATATATTCTGAAACAAGTCAACTGCCAGATATATGAGTCAGAAATACTTTCACTCATTCCTGATGATAATCCTTTGAAGCAGCAAAGTTTTTAATTTTCAGAAAGTCCAATATATCATTTTGTCTTTTGTTGATTGTGATTTTGGTGTCATGTCTAAGAATTATTTACCAAATCCTAATGCATAAAGATTTACCCATACGTTTTCTAACATATATATATATATATATGTACATTTTTGTATAGATTGATTGGTTGAGATGGGGTCTCCCTATATCCAAGCTGGGTTCAAACTCCTGGGCTCAATTGATTTTCTCACCTCGGCTTCCCAAAGTGCTGGGAATTATAGGCATGAGCCACGGTGCCCAGCCTTGTTTTATATTTTTAATCTAATATTTAGATCTTTGATCTATCTTGAGTTAATTTTTGTATATGGTGTGAAGGGCACCACTTCATTCTTTTGTATGTCACTATCAGCTGTCCCAGCACCATTTGTGTAAAAGATAATTCTTTCTCAATTGAAAGAATGGTCTTTACACTTTTTGAAGATAGCTCACCATAGATTTATGGGTTTCTTTCTGTACTCTCAATTTTATGTTTATCCTTGTGCCAGGCAGTACTATAGCATTGGGATTAAAATTTCTTGTGAGCCCTCCTACATTCTTCTTCTTCTTCAATATTGTTTTAACTATTCTGGGTCCCTTCAAATTCCATATGAATTTTAGAATCACTTGTTACTTTCTACAAAGAAGTCAGCTGAGATTCTGATAGTGATAGTTACGGTACTGAATTGACATATATCAGTTTGGGGCACATTACCATCTTAACAAGGTCAAGTCTTGCAATTCATGAATATGAGGTGTTTTTCTACTTATTTAGATATTTATTTGAACAATATTTTACAGTTTTCTGAGTATAAATTTGCACTCCTTTTGTTAAAGTTATTCCTAAATATTTTATCTTTGTGGTGTTGTTATACATATTACATCCATTAATGTTAATAAACCCAACAATGAATTGCTATAATTATTACTTTACTATCTGTCACCATTTCCTAGCAAATTTCAGCTTTGTTCCTACCTACCTCCTGTGTGAGGTTATTTGCAAATGTATTAGGCACATATTACATTTCTAAATGTTATAGTCTCAACAATGCTTTTATGAAAGGAAAATTAAATCTTGGGACCCCAAACTTGCTATGCCAAAGATAAAAGTTAAGCTTGGAAATTGAATTATGCAAAAAAACTTCCTTTCCTTTGTTCCCAAACAGCTGTACGATGGAAGGCCACATCTCTCTCCAGGTGGCCTCCTTCACCCTGATCCTGTAAATTAACAGCTTATCTTCACATATAGGGACAATGACAATATTAGAGATAATTCTACTGCCCACTATGAGACAAATGCAGATTTGCTGAACATGAGACAAATGCATAACTGACCCTGTACCCTCTCCTTTCACATGTAACATGTGGATTCAGTGAGTGCTAATCAAAGCCTCATAAGAACGTGACCACTTATCTCACTACCTACCCTCCCCACTTTTTTCTTTTCCCCTTCTCTTCCTGCCCACTCTTTCCCCTTTAAATCTTGAAGTCCTCAAAACCCTCTTTGGAAAAAATCTAGGTCACAGATCCTTCAGTGATTAGAGTCTCCTTTTCCCAGGCACATCCTCAACCTGTGCAAAATAAACCTCTAAATTAATAGAGACCTGTCTCAGACACTTTTTGTTTTACACATTCTATACATATTATTTCATATAATTGCTTTTTAGGTCAGTTAAGAGAAGAAAATGTGTGTTTATATTTTCTTTTATAATTTCATAGTTACCTTTACTCTGTGGGGATTCAAATTATCTGGGGTCACTTGCTTCAACCTGAAGAACTTTCTTTAGTATTTCTTGTAAGCTGGAATGCTAGCAACACATTCTCTTTTTTAAATCAAGGAAAGTATTTTGCCTTCATTTTTGAAAGGACAGCTTTACTGGACACGGGATTCTTGGCTCATTTTTTTTCCTTTGAGCAATCTGAGCCCGCTACCTTTTGGCATCCTTTGTTTCTGCTGAGAAGTCAGCTGTTAATGTTATTGGGACTCCCTTATAAGTGAAGTGTAGTTGTATTTGGGAAGGGGGTGTGGGGAGTGGGTAAAGACAGGGTCTCACTATGTTGCCCAGGCTAGTCTTGAACTCCTGGCCTCAAGTGATCCTCCTGCCTTGGCCTCCTAAAGCGCTATGATTACAGGCATGAACCACTGCACCCAGCTGATGAACAGTTTTTCCCTTGCTGCCTTCAGGGTTTTGTCCTTGACTTCTGACATTTTTACTATGATGTATCTGTTTGTGGATCTTTTTGCATTAATATTACTTGAGCTTCCTGGATGGATAGGCTATTGTATTTCAATTAATTGGGAAGGTTTCATTCATTATTTCTTCAAGTTTTTTTTCTCCATTACCTCTCTCCTCTCCTTGTGGTATTCCTATAACATAGACGTTGGTATTCTTAATGGTATTCCACATTTCCTTGAGGCTCTGTTTATTTTCTTCATTCTTTTCTCTCTGTGTTTTGACCTGTGTAATCTCTATCAACCTAGCTTCAAGTTGCTGAATTCTTATTTCTGCCAGTTCAAAGCTATTCACAGAAGTAAAGGAAGGCGTGAGTCACCACAACCAGCCAAAACTGGGCATTTTAGATACACTGTTGTAACCCTGGGTACTGGTCCCCCCAGCTCTAGGGCTTGTTATTGTTGTTTGCTTTTTATCTGTTTAGTTATTGGCTGGAATATTTTAATGAAGTCTCTCTCTCCCCCCCCAGTCTTAAATCTCTGATGTTCCTCAGCTAGACACAGCTTTGGGTATGCTAACAGTCACCTTGAGATGGCAGTACTAACGGCAGGATTATCTTTGTCATTTTTTTCTGACCACACCTAAACTCCACTAACTGACTGCTCTACATTTGCAACAATGCCTTGAGGCATAAACTCCTCTACAAACCCATCTACAAAGGAGCTAACCGTAGCTCCTTTGATAGAACAGTTTCTGAGGTCATGTTTGATATTTGTTCTGATTCCAGGAGGGGTCCTCCCAGCTGTTTTACTCTCCAGATCTCTCCTCAGAGCTAGTTTACCTTCAGCTATCTTCACTAGATCTACAAGTCTCCTCCCATTGCCTTTCACCACACTTCCAGGGTTTTTTTGAGAATACCCTTAGGTTTAAACTTCTCTAGGCTCTGTTGCAAATGAAGTCATTTACTTTGGGAAGAGATTAGGGGCTGTTTTTCTCTTTCTTTCTTCCTTTCTTTTCCTTTCCTTTTTCCTTTCCTCCTCTCCTCTCCTTTCTTTGCTTTTCTTTTTCTATTTCTTTCTTTTAGAAAGGGTGTTGCTCTCTCACCTAAACTGGAGTATAGTGGTATGATCACCACTCACTGCTGCCTTGACTTCCCAGGCCCAAGTGATCATCCCACCTCAGCCTCCCAAGTAGCTGGGACTACAGGTGTAGACTACCAAGCCCAGCTAACTTTTTAATTTTTTGTGGACGGAGTCTGTTTTGCCCAGGCTGGTCTCAAATTCCTGGGCTCAAGCCATCTGCCTACCTTGGTCTCCCAAAGTGCTGGGCGACCACCACGCCTGACCCAGGACCTGTCTTATTGCCTGCCTCTACCCAAGTAAAAATTTTTATGCCAGGGCTCTGGACCTGAGGGTGGAGGAAATGGCAAGCTTCTATCTGACTGACACCTTGTAGAAGGTCAGGTCTCACCAATGTAGGCCTCCATAACAACTTTTTGCACTGACTGAATGGTTAAGTTAAATATTCAAAGCTGAGAGAGTCAGTGTCTTTATACAAAGGCTGGGATATAACAAAAGTCCCCCAAGAGTTTTGCTTACATCTTTCCTGGGCCTTAAAGCATGACAAGATAACGAAGGATTTCTTAACAGGACCCATTAAGGATTAAAATAGTTTTATTGGGGATCTGAAGAAACTCTCCAGGCCTCCACAAACAAGTTTATAGGTGGTCTAAAGAACTCCCCAAACCTCCATGATTTCGTAGGAGACAAGATAAGAGTAATCACCCCAGCACCTGGGACCCATTTAGATTAAGTAATTTACTGAGGCTCCAGAGGAAGGTCTTCAAGACTCAGAACTTATAGATTAAAAGAAGTTAATCATTTATGTCTTTAGATGAATGCACTTACATGTAGACATATAGCTTAGAAGGTATATAAGCTCTGGAAAACTTTGTAATTTTGAGTTGGTGTGGCGATATTTTCCGGGCCTTATCGCTGCAACTGGTTATAGAAATAAAAAACTCTCCTCCTCTCCAGCTAATCTGCATCTTGTTATTGGGCAGCAAGAAATAGCAGTCCAACCCTCAGTTTGGTCTGGGAATAACCTCATTCTAGGAAGTGAGCACTTGGTGGCAGGCAACTGCACGAGGTCCTTTCAGTTTATATTTCCTGGCAAAGAATCACTATTTCAAAAGCCCAGGCAAAGGTAATTAGGGCCCCAGTACTTTGAGTCTGCCATGCTCAAGGACCCATTCATTACGTGGGAATTGGGCACAATATGGCAGCTCCCTACTCCTGACCTCACTTACCTGAAAGTCAGCCTCAGCAACTTTCTGCTGAGGGCATTATGAATAATGTTGAGGCCCTGCTCTTCCCAGGAAGAGAGCCTTCCAGCTTGGAGCTAGAAGAGAGGGAGCCCTATGTTCTTGGCTACTGCAATCTAGAGAATAATCTCCATTTCCCTAAGCTGAGGTGGGTAAGACAGGCACAATCTTGGCTCAAATACCATAGGCTCCAGTTTTTCTGACCAAATTTTCATAGACTTTCGTGAATAGATGCTGCTTCCTCTTGCTGTTTGCTCTTAGGACCATTTCCAGACTCCAACTTAAATGAACTCATTCTTTGGGGCTCCACACTGCTTTAAGTTGTCCTCCTATCTCACCATTTTTTCTGTCTTTGTCTCCTTTGTAAGCTGCCACTCCACTGACTAATCTATACATGCTGGTACCTTTCTTGGACCAAGGCTCTCTCTTCTCTCTCTGTATATATCTTCCCTATGTAATCTCTTCCAATTCCATGATTTTAAAAAATGTACATGATGATAGCAGGGTGAGGTGTCTCAGGCCTGTAATCCCACACTTTGGGAGTCTGAGGTGGATGGATCATCTGAGGTCAGGAGTTCAAGACTAGCCTGGCCAAAATGGCGAAACTCTGTCTCTACTAAAAATACAAAAATTAGGCGGGCATGGTGGTATGCGCCCTTAATCCCAGCTGCTCAGGAGGCTGAGGCAGGATAACTACTTGAACCCAGGAGGCAGAGGTTCCAGCCTGGGTGACAGAGCAAAATAAAAAAAAAAAAGAGAAAGAAAGAAAAGTGCATGATGATGACTTCCAAGTATGTATTTCTAGCCCTGACTCATATTTAATTACCTTTTCAACAACTCTATTTGCATTTTCAATTCACTAGTTTCAAAAGAATTAAATACAATGTATTAAATACAATGCTTTGAAAAAATTCTTCCTATCTTAACCACTCAGTCTTCCACCAACTAGTTGTATCCTTGATTCCCCTGTCCTCTCAAATCAATGGCTTGCCCTCTATATATCCTGCTTCAAAAATACATCTTGAATCAATCTGACCAAATTGCCACCTTATCTGCTCATCCTAGTTCAAGTTATTATCATCTCTTATCTGGATAAACAAAATAGCTTCCATCTTCCACTTCCCTAACTCTGTGCTGGCCCCCCTTAGTTGTCTACATAGCAGTCAGAGTGCTAATTTTAACATGTTTATCAGTTCACATCATTCCTCTAAATCAATGGTTTCTCACTTTATTAGGATAAACTCCAAGCCCTTTACCATTGCCTATAAAGCTCTACATGATCTCACATTTCCTTTCCTCTCTGATCCAATCTTAAACACTTCCCTTTTTTGTTCACTATGTTCCAGCTGCACTGGCTTCTTTCTGTTCTTCTGTTCTTCAAACCTCCTCATCTTAATTTTCTTTTCTTTTTTTTGAAACGGAGTCTTGCTCTGTCGTCCAGGCTAGAGCGCAGTGGCGCGATTTCGACTCACTGCAACCTCCACCTCCTGGGTTCATGCAGTTCTCCTGCCTCAGCTTTCTGAGTAGTTGGGATTATAGGCATGTGCCACCATGCTCGGCTAATTTGTGTGTGTGTGTGTGTGTGTGTGTATGTATATATGTATATGTGTGTGTGTATATATATTTTTTGTAGAGACAGGATTTCACCATGTTGGCCAGGCTAGTCTTGAACTCCTCAGCCTCCCAAAGTGCTTAGATTATAGGCGTGAGCCACCGCGCCCAGCCTTAATTTTCCTAAGGCCTCTAAATTTGTTCTTCTGACCGCAAAAACCTTACTCTAAATTTCCCCTGGTTGATTCTTTCACACTATTTAGATCTAAGGTCAAATGTTACCGCCTCATAGAAGCTTTCTCTGACATCCTATATAGTAAGCAACTCTATAGCATTATTTTATTTTCTTCACAGCAATTATCACTACTGAAAATTTGACACGAGTAATGAATCATGAAAAATGATACCCTGGCTATTCATGTTTTGATTCTGTGCTGATTCCTCTAGGGCCTGGTTCCATTTGTTCTCTTTTCTTTCTTACATCTCCCATCTCTTTTTCTCTCCACTGGCAACTTCCATCTATGAAAACTCAACTCTTCCTTGTTTGTGTCCTTGAACCCTCATGATTTTTTGACATCTTGGAATATGGCTCCTATATCTTGTTTTCCTCACCAATCACTTTACTGAATTCATCTCCAAAAAGTGACAATAATATCCTATTAGTGAAAACACAGTGGCTTTTTTCGCTCTAATTTGTTTTCCCTCCATTGAATTTACCGTTTTATTTTATTTTTTGAGTCTTGCATTGTCACCCAGGTTGGAGTGCAGTGGCACAATCTTGGCTCACTGCAACATCCGCCTCTCAGGTTCAAGCCATTCTCCTGCCTCAGCCTCCCAAGTAGCTGGGATTACAGGCGTGCACCATCACGCCTGGCTAATTTTTTGTATTTTTAGTAGAGGCAGTGTTTCACTATTTTGGCCAGACTGGTCTCCAACTCCTGACCTCAGGTGATCCGACTACGTTGGCCTTCCAAAGTGTCCTTCCTTGTGCCCTTCCTCCCTTCCTCCCTCCCTCTCTTCCTTCCTTCCTTCCCTTCTTCCTTCCTTCCTTTCTTTCTTCTTTCCTTCCTTCCTTCCCTCCCTCCCTCCTCTCTTTCCTTTTTTCTCTTTTCCTTTCTTTCACACAAGTAACATGTACTCCTTTTACATAAAAGCAGAAAATACAAAATTAGGATTCCACCTCCTGGAAATAAACTACTGTTACTGTTTGCTTTGTGTATTTCTAGACCTTTTTTAGTGCATGCACATAGGTTTAAAAATAAAACTAAGGCAGAAATAGAATGCTCTATTTGCTATTTTATATATACTTTTTAAAAAATGTGATATATAATTAAATCTTTGTAGGTCAACAGACATAGGTTCTGTTCTCTTTTGCCTTCTCTATTAGGCCTTACTGAATCTGCATATTATAAAAGAGTTATTGAGAAGATAATCTGGTCTCATTTTATGATTCTAACCTATAATGGCCATTTATTTTGCCAGTCAAAACTACTCCTTTTTTTTTTTTTTTTTTTTAAAGGGAGACAAGGTCTCACTATGTTGCCCAGGATGGCCTCTAACTCCTAGGCTCAAGAGATCCTCCCAGGTAGCTAGGATTACAAGCATGTGTCACACTGCCCAGCACTTGTCAGAACTTCTACATACTGTATTCTGCTAGTCAGAGCTTCTAACTATACGGGACACAAATTCAACTAGATTTAGGAATAAAATTAAAAGAGAAACAAACAACTGTTTAAACAGCACCCATGAGTCTACCCAACATTTTTCTTACATGGTAGGTGATAAGAAACTGCTACTGCTTTAGCCAGCGTTGACACAATAAATATGATTCTAGTGTTTAAAGAAAGGTGTGAAAGCCAATCACTTGATCTGATGCTCAAACTGAAAGTTTAAAATACTCTTTCAATTTTGGAGGAAAAGCTGGGCAGGCTAAACTTGCTGAGATTGTATATTGGTTTCCAATATGGCTCCTAAATATGGCTATACTACTATATTCATGGGTGACCTAAGAGATTTTCAGGGGTAATTTTGACTATACAGTTGGACCTCCGTTTCTGCAAATTCTATATCCAAGGATTAAACCAACCATGGATTGAAAACCTAGTTACGTCTACAATAGTTGTGGCTATAATGAAACATTTATTCACATTTTTTCTTATAATTCTCTAAGAAATATAGTGTAATAACTCTATGCATAGCATTTACATTGTATTAGGTATTATAGGTAACCTAGAGATGATGTGCACAGGTTACATGCAAATATTATGTCATTTGTACATAAGAAACTTGAACTTCCCAATGGGTCCTGGAACCAATCCCCTACAAATACCTAAGTGATAACTACCCTCTGCTGTTTTTTTTTTTTTTTTGAGACAGAGTCTCGTTCCATCACCCAGGCTGGAGTGCAGTGGCGTGATCTCGGCTCACTGCTGCCTCCGTCTCCCAGGTTCAAGGGATTTTCCTGCCTCAGCCTCCCGAATAGCTGGGATTACAGGCGAGCGCCACCATGCCTAGCTAATTTTTGTATTTTTAGTAGACACAGGGTTTTACCATGTTGATCAAGCTGGTCTCGAACTCCAGACCTAGTGATCCACTCCACTTTTTCTTAACACATTGAGAACCTATCCCAGCATAAGATTTATCTCCCCTGTCGTTTCTGAACACCCAAGTTCCTTTTATGACACATTTATGCAAGTGGTCCATCAATAAATGATACCGTCTGAGGTAATTATAGGTATATTATAACATCGATTAAAATACAGTGACCACAACATGATCATCTTCTAGCTTCTCATCATCCTACTTAGTGTTACACTTTAAAATTGACTCCGGCAGGAGCCAGAAGTGTTTAACCAAGGGTGAAAATTGACTTTTTCAGTTAAAAGTCTTGCAAAGTCTTTTAAGGTATACAAATACATTACAAATATTTAGAGACTTTGTGTATACTTAATTTATAATTTAAAATAAAAATAAAAGATAAAATTTAAAACAAATATAAAATTAAGATGCCAACTACAGGTCAAATTAAAGAAACATACTCATAATCTGGCATTTTTGGTATGAATATATCTTGTGCATCATCTTCCATGTGTTGTAGGTCAACATAGAGGTCTGTAGTTCCACTTGCATTAAAATTTCCTTGGATATTCTGACTGTATTGTTGAAGACGCTTCCATAAGTCGTTATAAAGACGTAATAATTTGGGGTATTCTCCTTCAAATGCCTGCTTCAAAAACATAGAAGCTGCCAAGCAAAACAAGAACATGAATTAGATAAATGAAAATAAAATGTGGTAAATAAATGTTTCTTCTGCATATGAAGATATTGTTCCAAATAACCCATACTATAAGGCAAACCAAAGATGTGTTCTAATGAGGTCTTTTATAGTAATGCTAATAATAATAATTTTCCACTTTGACTCACTGCACTTGATATGCAGGCCATATATTTTGAAACACAATCTATATAAAAATAGAAAAACCCACAATTGTAGTTGAAGATTTCAATTCCTTTTTCAAGAATCAAGAAAATAAGTACACAGAAAATCGGGACAGAAAACTCGACAGCGCTAAAACCTAATTGACTTAATTTACATTCATACAATACGTCATGCAAAACAGCAAATACACATTCTTTTCAAGTGCACATGGAGTATGTACCAAGATCAACAATATTTGGTTCCATTAAACAGGTCTCAATACATCGAAAAGGCTTCAAACCATACAAAGCTTGTTCTCTAACCAAAATAGTTTTAGATTAGAAATTAGTAACAAAAAGATACCTGAAAAGAATCCTCAAATATTTGAAACTACAAAATGCTTCTAAATAACCCATGGATCAAAAAAGAAATCAAAAGGGAAATTAGAAGTATTTTGAACTGAATGAAAATTATAACACAACACATCAAAATTTGTGGGATATCAACAAGGGACTACTTGGGGGAAATTTATGCAAATACTTACATTTGAAAAGAAGAAAAGTTTCAAATCAATTACCTAAACTTCCATTTTAAGAACATGGAAAAAGAAGGGCAAATAAAAACCAAAGTAAACAGAAGAAATAAAATAATAAAGCTCTGAACAGATATAATGAACCAGAAAATGAAAACAAGAAACACTGAAACTAAAAACTGGTTCTCTGAAAAGATAAGTAAAATTGACAAACTTCTAGCCAGATGGATTAGGAAAAAAGAGTAGAAACAAATAATCCATACTAAGAATAACAGAGGTGATCTCATTATATATTACAAAATATTCTGCAGATACTAAAAGGGTAATAAAGGAATTATGAACAACTTTATGTGAATAAATTTGAAAACTTTCATGAAACACACAAATTCCTTGAAAGATACAAACTAACAAAGCTCACTCTAGAAGCAATAGATAGACTGAATAACACTATACTTGTTGATTCTTTTAGTTAAAAATCTTTCCACAAAGAAAAACTTCAGGCTTAGATGACTTTAGTGGTGAATTTTATCAAGCAGTTTAAGAAACAAATAAAAGCAATTCTATACCAATTCCCAATTCATTCTGAGGCAAGCACTGCCCTGACATAAAAACCAGATATTAAAAGAAAAATAAAAACTACACAATATTCCTTATGAAGATAGATGCAAGAATTATAACCAAAATTTCATCAAATCTAGTCAAACAATATATAAAAAGAATAATACATCATGACCAAGGAGATCTATATCAGAAATTCATAGTTGGCATACATATACATAGATATATATACACACACACCTGGAATTACATATATATAATAACATCTATCTATCTATCTATCTATCTAATTATCTATCTATCTATCTATCTATCTATCTATCTATCTATCTATCTAAATAAATGGGGTCCCACTATATTGCCCAGGCTGTTCTTTAACTCCTAGGCTCAAACAGTCTTCCTGTCTTGGCCTCCCAAAGTGTTGGGATTACAGACATGACCCAACATACCTGGTCTGCTTAATGTTTTAAAATCAATCAATGTGATGATTCATCTTTTAACAAACTAAAAAGAAAAAGCGTATGCTCTTTTCAATAGATGAAGAAAAAGCATTTGAAAAAAAAATCTAACATTCACTCCTAATAAAACTCTCAGTCAACTAGGAACAGAAAGGAACACATCCTTAAACTAATAAAAGGCATCTATGAAAAACTACAGTTAATATAATACTTAAGAGAATAAGTAATACTTTTGCTCAGAAATCAGCAAGAAGACAACAATGTTAGCTTTCACCACTTCTAATCAACATATCCTAGAGGTTCTGGCCAGTGTACAGAGGCCTAAGTAAATAAGTAAATAAGACATTCAGATTGGAAAGGCACGCAGTCTTTTTAGACAGACAACATACAAGTATCTATATGGAAAATCTGACGGAATCTGTGAGAAAAGCTACTACAGTTAACATAATAACTGAATTTAGCAAAGTTGCAGGATATAAGATTAATGTGCAAAATTCAGTTGTATGTCTATATACTAGCAATGAACAATCAGAAGTTGAAATTTTAAAAGAATACAATTTGGAATAGCACAAAAAATATGAAATACTTAGATATATCTGACAAAAGGGGAAATAGGTGCACACTGAAAACTGCAAAAACAATGCTGAGATAAAGAAGACCTACATAAATGGAAAGCGATAACATTCATAGTTCAAAGATTCAATATTGTTAAATGTAAATTATTCCTAAATTAATCTATATATTAAATGCAATCTAATTTAAAATCAATGCAGGCTTTCTTTTAGTAGAAATTGAAAAAATGATCCAAAAATCATATGAAAATGCAAAGAACCCACAATAGTCATGGCAACTTTGAAAAACAACAACGTTGGAGTACTAATATGATCTGATTTCAAGACATACAAAACTATAATAATCAATACACTGGTACTGGGGTAAAGACAGACACATAGATTAATGGTGCAGAATAGAGAGTACAAAAATAGACCCACACATATCTGGGAGACTGAATTTTGACGAAGGTGCAGACACAATTTAGTGGACACAGGGTAGAGTTCACCAAATGATACTGTAACAACTGAAGAGCTATATGCAAAAAAATCCTCTTTAACCCACACCCTATACCTTATACAAAAATTAACTTAAAAAAGATTAAATCTTCTAAAAGAAAACATCTGAGGGAACTTTTCTGTCCTTGAGTTAGACATGATATGAAACCAAAAGTATGGTCCATAAAAGAAATTTGATAAACTGGACATCTAAATTAAAAGTGTCTGCTCTTCAAAAAAAATACTGCTAAGAAAATGAAAAGACACGCCCCAGAAAGGGAATATCAATTTCACATATATCTGATGAAGCACTTGTATCTGAAACACATAAAGAACTCTCAAGTCTCAATAAGAAAATAGCCTAACTTCAAAAATGAGAACTTTATCAAAGAAGGTATATGAATGGCAAATAAACACATGAAAAAAAATGCTCAACCTCTTTAGTCAATAGGGAAATGTAAATTAAAACCACAAGACACAACTATATAACTGTTCAAGTGACTAAAATTAAAAAGAGTGACCATATCATGGCCAAACACTGTGGCTTGTGCCTGTAATCCCAGCACTTTGGGAGGCTGCGGTGGATGGATCATCTGAGGTCGGGAATTTGAGACTAGCCTGGCCAGCATGGTGAGACTCCGTCTCCACTAAAAATACAAAAATTAGCCGGGTGTGGTGGTGCACACCTGTAATCCCAGCTATTCGGGAGGCTGAGGCACAAAAATCGCTTGAACCCAGGAGGCGGAGGTTGCAGTGAGCCGAGATTGTGCCACTGCACTCCAGCCTGGGCAACACAGTGAGACTCTGTTACAAAAAAAAAAAAAAAAAAAAAATGACCATATCAAATATTGGCAAGGATAAATGAACTAGAACTCTTATATAAATTATGGAGATTAAAAATTGCATACTCATTTTGCAAAAGAATTTAGCATTTCATTAAAATGTTAACTATATACCTAAATATTGTTACATCATTCTGCTTCTAGATATTTATCCAAAAAAAAAATAACAGTATATGTCTACATAAGGAACTGTACCTGAATATTCACAGTATCTTTATTTGTAGTAGCAAAAACTGGAAACAACTCAATGTCCATCAACAGGCCAATGCATAAGCAAACTAATATATCCATGCAATGGAATAATATGCAGCAACAAAAACAAATTACAATATAGTTGAATCTCAATAAAATCATGCTGTGTGAAAGAAGCCAAACAAATAAGAATATATAATATATGCTAAATCATTCAATTTGTACAAAATTCTGGGAGCTACAAACTACCATAGAGTAACAAAAAGCAGATCAGTGTTTGCCTGGGGATGCAGAAGGGAGATAGTGGAGAGAGTAATTACGAAGCTGTACAAGGAAACTTTTGGGAGTGATGAATATGCTCATTGATTGCTTGTGATGATTTCAGGGGTGTACTCATACGTGAAAACATATCAAATTGTATACTTTCAAGATGTGTTGTTTATTGTATGCCAGCTATACCTCAGTAAAGCTATTTAAGAGAAATTATCTCCGAGAAAACTTCTTTGGCCTCCCTCTTCCCTGATAAACCAGCAATCCCCCATGGGCCTCAAGTAACCCTGTAAGTTCTTTCAGGGCATGCCAATAATGTGAGGCCCTGGGTTTGCTCTTGTATTTGGCAAGAAATCTTGAGAGACACAGTAACATCATCCTGCAGACAGAGAGCCGACTTGTTTACTATTCACTACAAAAGTGGTAGTTTCTTCAAGCTCAAAGTTCCTTACCTTCCATGCAATCTCTCTGTACACGTACCATCTACACGGGCCCATGTCATATCTCCCTGTAATATTTGGAGGCATGTGAAACTAAAACACAATATGCTAATGCTCATAATTCTTGCTGTGTTGTAATAAAGTTCTTTTTCTCTAACGCAGGAGTCTCATGTCTTCGGACAATATTCATAAAACTATGGCAGTTTAGCCTTTTTAAGAAAGATAAAATCTCAGATCCTTCAGTTTTTGAACTTCCCCAATCAAAATCAAAATATTTCTTCGGTAATTCTCTCACAACAATCTGTTCTTTGCTTTTTTTTTTTTGTATTTATCACAAATTCTAAACATATTTGTTTGCAGTATATTTCTCCTACATGGCTGTTCACTCCACAAAGGCAAGGACAATGCCTCTTTTCTTCAAAGCACATTTGGTACCTAGCACAGTGCCTGGAATAGCAGAAGTAAATATTTCTTAAATAATAGAATGAAGTTTTTTTGGTTTATTTTTTCTCTTTTCTTCTTAGAGATGAGGTCTCACTTTGTTGCCCAGGGTGGTCTCAAACTCCTGGGCTCAAACGATCCTCCCACCTCGGCCACCAGAGTGTTGAGATTACAGGTGTGAGCCATCACACCCAAACATGGGTTTTTTTAGGGAACAGTATCACTTTCATAAAACTCTTATCTATACAAGAACACATTACTATTGAGGGTTTAAGCCAAACTTTGTCTATATTATCTCAGCTAATGTGATTGATTAATTGTAAGTTACTTAAGTCAATTATATTTAAAGCTTACAAACAAGTATTATATATTTAAATCTTGAAGCTAAGTTTTTGTTTGTTTGCTTGTTTTTCGTTTTTAGAGACAAGGTCTCGGTCTCTCACCCAGGCTGGAGTACAGTAGCACTGTCACGGCTCACTGTAGCCTTGACCTCGTGGGCTCAAGCAATCTTCCGACCTCAGCCTCCCAAGTAGCTGTGACCATAAATATGTACCACTATACCCAGGTAATTTTATTTACTTTTTAATTTTTGTAGAGATGGGGTCTCCCTATGTTGCCAAGCTGGTCTCAAACTCCTAGGCTCAAGGAATCCTCCCACCTCAATCTCCTAAAGCACTGGGATTACAGGCATGAGCTACCACAGCCAGCCAAAGGTAAGTTCTACTTTAGTTTCTTTGATATGTAAAGTGTTCATATTACCCATACAATTTTAATTATTTGAAGAAAATTTACAGTACACCTACTGTACATTCTGATAATCAAATCATTTATAGAAGGAAAATTACAGGTTAATTCCCAGTTACCTGGGAATGTATTATTCAGATTATTGCCTTGTGCAAACTTGGTTTTTTTTTTTTTAATTAATCACTAGTGATTACAACACAGGCACAAATGTGGAAATTAAACTCATTAAACAACTTAATTACTATTAAAACAATATTTTATAATATGGAAGATAATTGTATGTATTGTACTCCTACCAAGTAATAATAGGTCTGGGGAAAAACCTCTGATTAAGAAAGTCCACCTTTGATTTTATTCTGCTATCTCTGTCTTCTTGAATTCACTGCAGTAAGAACCCCTACAGCTTCCAAAATGTGTAGGGTGAGACGCATCCCAAACCTTGAGCTAATTCACATGAAGATTCAAGGATATAAATAGTCTATGTGCTCAATTTCTCTCTTCCCATCTTCTCTATTCCACTACCTTCTTTTACTTTCTTCCCTAGCCCTGAACGCTGTAAGAAGTTACTAGTTTGTATTGACTGTCTGTCCTTCCCCTTTAAAATGTGAGTTAAATGAAAGCAGGGTTATTATTTGACTTATTTTCCTCTGTGTTTCTTTTACCTAGATTTAACACTTAGCATTCGATTACTGAATGAACAAATGAACTGAAAGTAGAATGAAAAGGGGGTCTAGGTTTGGAGTTATATCATTTCCCCTTGGGAGTTATATCAGTCTTGTCTTAATTTTCTTACTACCCCTAGATTCCTGGTTTAAGGCTTCACAGGACAGCTCTAATATATGTTTCATCTCAGAATTGGAGCAGTCTTAGGTCTTGCCTTAGTCTTGACTAGCTGTGCCCAAACCTCAGCCTGTATGATGCTGCTTCTCCTGCATCTCCCTATAAAAGGACCAAACACCTCATGTCTAGGAAACCAACTGGGGCCAAGAAAAGGCAGTACTCCTTACAACTCTGCCAACCTTCAGATGCCCAAATACTGGACAGTGCCAAATATACCTGGAAGGATTTAAGCATTCATCCATTCAACAAGTATCTGCTGACCACTTACTACATGCCAAGTACTGTTGTAAAAGCTGGATATGCAATGGTAAACAAAATAAGCAAGTTCCTTTCCATATACAGATTATACTCTAGTGAAGAGGTACAATAAACAAGTCATTATGTAACATAATGTCAGGAAGTGCTAAGTGCCTTGAAGAAAAATAAAGCAAAGTTAGAGAAGAGACAGTGATAGGATGTGCTATTTTACATACTTACCTGGAAGGACCTCTCAAGGATACACTCCATCGAGTACCTCTTTCTTAGGTAAACAAAAGTGCACTATACACATATTTATCCACTGATTTTTAACCTAACAATCTTGATGACCTCTCCATAGTCATCAAGGTACGTAAAGATATTCCTCATTCCTTTTTTTCCCCTCATTTCTTTTTATAGCTGCATGTGCCACTCTCCCAAGCTATAGTTATTATCATGTGATTAACTTCCCCACTGATACCAGCTAGACTTGGGATGTTTCCCCAGACAATCCAACTCGAACAAAGAAAAAGCTCATTGTAGAAGCATATTGATATACCAATCACACAATGCTGCTTCATAAACAGCAACAACCACGGCTCACCAGAAGTAGAATAAAAAGCTCATAAACTTTATAAAGATGTTTCACAGAATTTAAGCTGCCCACTTTGTCAGATAAATTAGAGAAGCAATGGCTTGCATTTTAAAAAAATAGATCAGTTTTATTCTGCTAGTTCTGTAAAAACAATGTAAACACAAGTATTCTATACAACTTGTTGGTGAATTCACATAATGAAAAAAAAAAATTAGTGCTGCAGTCGCTAATGGCAGATGCTATGGACACCCTTGAAGGAAGAAGAAATGATAAAGAACATATGGACAATGTTCTTGTTCATTCGTTGGAGAAACCAATTTGGATAAATTTCTAAACCAGTTAGAGGACAGTTTCTTAAAAACTGAAAACTCCTCAAAGACAAAAAACAAAAATGAAGCAGCTTCAAAATATACAGAAAAGCTCGACATTAGGGAGCAGGTGCTAACACTAAGACATCCCCAGAGAAGAGGCAAGGGCATGCACCCAGGACACCCACCCAGGACTGAGACAGCTGGATAACAAAGGCCTGTCAGCAATGGAAAGAGGTGGTATTCCCCTCAGTTCATCTTCAACAAAGATGCTCTATATTTCATTAATCTCACCTGGCAACAATAAAAGTTCTCAGCAAATACGTTAAAAAAAAAAAAAAAAAAAAAAAAAAAAAAAAAAAAAAAAATCCATTCCATTCTATACAATTCTATGGATTCAACATTCCATTCCATGAATTCAGCATAGTTTGTTTAACTAATGCCACAGTAATGAACATTTGGGTTGTTTGCAATTTTTGGTATTCCACATAATCATGCAACAAATAGCCCAGTGAATGTCTCTTTAAATTTTCGCCACTGCATCTAAGGGATCGATCCTTAAAAGTAGAATTTCTGGGTAAATGAGTAGCTGCTTATATAATTTTGTTAAGAACTCACAAACGCCCCTCCATAAGGTTTGTATGCTAATTAATAATGTGTGAGACTGACTTTTCCCCATGGGCTTGCCAATAGAGTATGTTATCAAACTTTTTGATTTTTTCTAATTTGATAGATGAGAAATAATGTCTCTCTGAACATTCTGCATTTCTCTATTTATAGGTGATATAGAGCATCTTTTACATATACTTAAGAGTATTTACATTTTTTTTCCTATAGAGTTTTTGGCTTTTTAATTCCCATTTTAGAAGCTTTTTATATAATAGAGATACTAACGCCTTACCTTTAGTGTTAATTAAAATTTTTTTTCTATTTTGTTATTTTTTCCTTTCATTTTGCTCAAGGTTTTTTTTCCATGCAAAAAAATTTTTAACGTAATCAAATCACTGAGGTTTTCATCATTGCTTCTGGATATTGAATCAGAAAAATTTTCTGCCATTCCTAGCTTATTCTAGGCTTGAATGGCTTCATATTTCATATGTAATTGTTTGATCCACTTGGAATTTACCCTGATATACAGAGTAAACTGGGGCTTTCTTTTTTCTGTGAACCCATCCTAGCGTCCCATCCTATAATAATCACCACTAATGCTCTTGCAACCATCTTTTCATGTCCCTATTTATCATGTATACATACTGTTTGTTTTCTAAAAGTATTTCATATTAGGGTCTCCTTTAGCTTATAAGTCCGTTTTTAAAAATAAAGATTATTTTGATTTTTACAGTTTGTTTTCTCTTCAGAGTTCCTTCAAATTAATAAAGACTTTAAATATTTAACACTTTAGGGATCCATCTCAACAGAATGTCTGTTATTTATGAGCATTGTGTTCTCTGATAGGACTATAGCATGGAACAGAGGTAGGCAGAAGCTTTTTGCAGAGCCCAGTGGGAGACACAGATAAGCTAGTAGGTGAGACATTATAACGCAGTGGGCTAAGTGCTGAAATTGGGTACATTAAGAATTCTGTGGGAACTGACAGAGGAGGTCTTGCTCGTGTTTGGGTGTGCATGGGAAAAGAGGCATCAGGGAACACTTTATTTCTACCCTGAGACTGAAAAGACAAGTATGAGTTACAGAGATGATGGCGAGGATATAGACATGTGTTTCAGGTATTTGTAAATGCTGAGGAGAAAGAGGGTGATTCAAGAATTCAGGCTTAAGTACACAGATAAAGAAGTAGAAAGAAAATAATGAGTGCTGAGGAAATAGGAAGGGACCAGAAGAGTTATATTTGAATTGCATTTTGAGAGTAATGGAAGAAGAGTGGAGGCAGACCAGTTCCCTTCTTGTAACAATTAAAGAAGTCTTATATATTCTAAAAAATTCATGCTTGGCAGAAGCAGAGGACCTCAGCGGAAGAAAGGAAAAACTAACAAAGCTTTTAGGGGTTCACAGGACAGGAGTGAAAAATTAGCAACTTAAGGAATCTCAAACTGGATTTCCCATGGAACATTTGCTGAGTTCTGCGATTGTGAGGGAAGCCAGGGAATTAAGCATAAATCTTCAAAAAGTGGAGAAGTTTCTTCCTATTTGTGAGGCTTAAGAAACAAAAGACCAACTGTGGGGAAAGGACATGCCACAAACACAAGCAAGGTCTTATCTTGAAGACATTCAGTAGGTCTAAAGTTTCTTGAGGCAGGAAGTCTGTGAACCTTTGGACAGCAGAGCTAGATCAATCTCAGTATATCAGGACAAAGACTCTCCAACTTCTCAATTAAAAGCCTGGGAGAAGCATGTCAAAGTAAAAGAGGAGAATCAAAGGCAAACTGTTTATTAAAACTGCACATGCCCCACACCAACCCAATCCTAGAGTGAACTGAAATAATCAGCATCTATATACACAACTGGAATGCCAGAGGAAGAGAATACCGAGCATTAACAAGAATGCGGAAAAATTAGAACTCTCATATACTGCCAAGGGGAGTTTAAATGAGTACAACCACGCTGGAAAACTCTCTGACAGTACCTACTAAAGCTGAGAAAACAACTAATATGTATTATCTTGTGGAGGTCAGAAATCTGAGATTGGTCTCACTGAGCCAAAATCAAATGTGTCAGCAGTATAGTCATGTTCTTTCTGGAGGTTCTAGGGGGAATTTTGTCCCTGTCTTTTCTACTTGCCTGCATTCCTTGGTTTGTGGCCCTCTCTTCAAGCAATTATACTACTCCTACCTCTGTTTCCATTATCATATCTCCTCCTCTAACTCCTGCCTACCTCTTACTCTTAAAAAGACTATATGATTACATTGGATCCACTCAAATGATCAGAGATTATCTTGATAATCTCTCTACCTTAAGATCCTTAACTCACATCCACAAAATCCCTTTTGCTATGAACGTAACATAGTCATAGATTCTGGAGATTAGGCCATGGAACTCTTTGGAAGGACTATTATTCTGCCTATCAATTTTCAATTTTTGAGTTAATTCCAAAAATTGCACAGAATTGTCATGGTACCACTATTTAAAGTAGCACAAAATGAGAAATCACCCAAATGCTCTTCAATAATATGAGAGATAAATATATTATGGTATATTCACAGGATGGAATATTTTACCATTTTGAGAATGACTTACAAGTACATGCAACAATATGGGGGACTTTTAGAAACATTTTGAGAAGTCAGGAGACACAAGAGTACAAACTAGATGGTTTTATCTGTATAAAAGAAAAATAACAATTTTTTAAAATTCCATTAGAAATTAGTGGTTACTCTTGTTGAGAGGGGCTGGTAGAAACTAGAAGGGGACATGAGGGGAACATCTGGACTATAGATAATAATACCGTTTCTTAATCTTGATGCTGTACTTAACCTTAGTTACACAGATATTTTAAAAATTGAAAAACTCATCTAGGTGTGAAATTATGATATGCACACTTTTTCTTAATGAGTATTATGGCTTAATACTTTTTAAAAAGATTAATGGAAGCCAATGCAGGATTTTAATCAGAAAATGACATGATCAAATTTGTTCTGCCAAATAGAATATCAAAACACTTACTTGATAGCTAGATTTACTTTCTTCCAAGGTATATAAACTTTTAGTACTTTCTTAAAAGATTCCTCTTGTCTCATGCCCTTAACACAAATTGCAAGTTTTCTTTTTGTGTTACATGGTGTTAGGATGGTGCTTTATAGGCTCATTAGAACTATGTAACAAAATGTTTCCATTGCAAGGATCAAATTCTAAAAAGTACTTTAAATGAGTATATTAGGTCTATCTCCCTAACTTATAAACATTAATAATAATTAACTTATAAATATTAAGGTAGCCAAGAAATATTCACAATATGATCTCCATTTTTTTGCATACCATTCAACCTTTTTTTTTTAAAGAACATGTAGTTTATCTCCCTAATTCTTGTTAAGATTCAACTCTTTATCACTATATGTTTTAAAAAGGTAAATATAATGAGCTTTAGTATAAAGTAATTCAAGACTTAAAACTTTTAAAATCTGAAAACACATATATCTCAATGTATCTCTTATTCATTCTTGGTTTGGGAAGCCAGGTATTACAGATATATAACCATGTTAGCTCTCTAAATTGTATGAACAACTTCTTTGAGTAGCTTAAGAGTTTTGAGAAACTAACATTGCACTAGGGGTTTTAGACATGTAAAAAGAGATGTACTTGCTAGATTTTTCAAGCATACTTCCAAAAAGAAGTAAATTTACTGTCAAACTCTTGGATTATACCTTCTAATAGAACTTTTTTTAAAACTAAGCATGAACATGTATAATCAGAAAGAACATGTTCCTAACTAGGAACATTTCCCTTTAGATATACTTTGCCAAAATATTACTTACTTTAACAATCTGTTACATTGTGTGTAATCTTCAACTCTGCAGATGGTTGCACTTCCTTAATATTGCCTGTCTATAATTCTAAGAAGTACTACAGTACACTTCAGGGACTGTACGTGCTATAAAAATTGAAGGTACTTTATAAACAACTTACTTTCGAGTTCTCCCAAAGGAAGCTATTAAAGTAATTATGGTATTAGAAGTAGCAGGCTATTCTGAAGGTGAAATATTAATGGGATTTTCTGTCTACATATTATATGTTTCCTCTCATTAGCTTCTTTCACTATACAAGACAGATAGGTCCCATAAGATAAGAACTGAAAACATATACTGGCAATTAAAAAGTAGGTCATTGCTTCCCTTAATGAGAACAATTTCAACAGAATGATGGAAGACAGCCAGATTACACCTAGTTGAGAAATCAACAGTATGAAAATGAAGATCAAAAAGTGCAAACTACTCTTTGGAGACATTTACATAAAAAAGAGAGTAAATAGCAACTAAAGAGGAACTTTCTAGTTTTGTTTTAGTTTTTATTACATGGGAGCAACTTGAATAGGCTTATAGCTGAGGAAACGAAATTAAAAGAGAAGTAGAAATCCAACACAGAAAAAGAAGTATAAATGATGATGCTAGGAGAGAGAAACAAACAAAGTAGGTATGGGCACCAGTAAATGGGTGGCCTTGAAGAAGTAAGTTATCTTCTGAGGCTCAAAGGGAGGACATAAGGCTCTTATTTGGAAGCAAGGTACAGGAAAAATATTCTTAATGACATTAATTGTCCTAATGACCCAAGAGATACGGTTGGTTATGGAGGGTGAGCAGAATGGGAAAAAGGAAGATATGTGGAGAATACTGAAGGTTTGTAATGGTTAAGAAAAGAAAAGCAGGCTGGGCGTGGTGGCTCACACCTGTAATCCTGGCACTTTGGGAGGCCGAGGCGGGCAGATCACGAGGTCAGGAGATCGAGACCATCCTGGCTAACATGGTGAAACCCCATCTCTACTAAAAATACAAAAAAAAAAAATTAGCCGGGCATGGTGGCAGGAGCCTGTAGTCCCAGCTACTCAGGATGCTGAGGCAGGAGAATGGCGTGAAACCCGGGAGACGGAGTTTGCAGTGAGTGGAGATCGCCCCACTGCACTCACTCCAACCTGGGTGACACAGTGAGACTCCGTCCCAGAAGGATAAAAAAAAAAAGGCAGATGATCACTGACAAGTAAATGACAGCATCACTAAATAAACGTACACACACATTCCCATATAATATTCTGAAATATACTTTTAATAATTATTTAAATTTGAATCATTAAATATTTTAATCACTATTTAAATCATCATGACCATAAGCAAAAGTTTCTCACTGAAGTTTTAATGAAGAACTTTTGATTATGGTCACCATGATACAATAGGGACCAGATTTATCACCCTGTCTGAAACAACAAAAAACAGACACAATACATGAAATGACAGCTTTCAAGACATTTAACACGCAACATAGGACAGTGATTCCTCAGAGTCAGGAAACAAATGAGATGAACCCTGTGAGTTTCCCAGCTCATTACCTTAAAGGACTTTCTAGGTCATGGCACGGAAAGGGGGAAAATACCCTTCTTTCTATTCCCTCCCTTCCAGAACAGCCAAACAGAAGCAACTAGAGTTCACAGAACAGAATACCAGAGAGAACAGAGGTGCACAGACAGAGAATTCCAGAGATGTGCAAAGGGTTTATCTTGAGTATTCAGCAAAGCACTGATCAGCATTAAACTTCCAGAGTTTGGGGAAAAACTATGAAAAAGGTTTAGAGGGAACATCCTGTTACATTCACATAAGATTGAGAATAGTCCCTATTCTCTAAAGCCAGGCTGGAAAACCTCATAATTCACAGGGTATTAATTTGAGGGTATTAAGAAGAGTGCTGCCTTATAACTGGGAAATAAATAGCAGATTATTACTGCTTCGAATTCGCTAATAAACCTTAAAGCAAGACTCAAAAGGATCAAACTGTTTTTAAGTAATCTGATAGTATCAGTATTAGAGATGACAAAATTAATCAGCCCCAAACAAGGTTAAGTTCATAAGGTCTAATATCCAATAAAAATTATTAGACATGCAAATAAGTAGAAAAATATCACATCTGATGGAAAGAAAATTCAACCAAACAAGAACCCAGAATTGACATAGATGTTAGAATGAGCGGATGAGGGCATTTCCATCTCAGTCTTATTCTGTAGAGTTCAACTTACTTATTCTTTCTGTGATTTCCTTAGTTTACCTTCTACAGTTTCTACTAAAAATGTACTAAAACAATAAATAATAAACAATATTGGAAGATACAATGGTTAAAGACTTGAAATTTTTCAAGTATGCTAATGGCTTTTTTCACTTTTTTTTGAGACAGAGTCTCGCTCTGTCGCTAGGCTGGAGTGCAGTGGGGCCATCTTGGCTCACTGCAACCTCTGCCTCCTAGGTTCAAGTGATTCCCCTGTCTCAGCCTCCCAAGCAGCTGGGACTACAGGCGTGTGCCACCACACACAGCTAATTTTTTGTAATTTAGTAAAGATGGGGTTTCACCATGTTGGTCAGGATGGTCTCAATCTCCTGACCTTGTGATCTGCCCACCTTGGCCTCCCAAAGTGCTAGGATTACAGGCATGAGCCACAGCGCCTGTCCGCTAATGGCTTTTTTCTTTGTAGATTCCTGTCATATTGAAAGAAGAAATATTCAAAGTACAAATTAAATGTACTCATTTAAAGAAAGAAAACAAAATGATAGCCACCCCAAGGTTTTAAAAAACTTTTTAGAGTGATAAAGCACATTTTAAATTAATATGTTACAACAGATGCATTACAACTACAGCCATAAATGATTTTTTTGTTTTTGTTGTTTTGGCTTAAACAGCAAAAATTTATTTCTCACAGTTCTGGAGGCTACATACAAGTCTAAGATAAAGGTTCTGGTAGGGCTGAGTTTCTCTTCCTGGCTTGCTGATGGCCTCCCTCTTGCTAAGTGCTCTCATGACCTTTCCTTGTGCCTGTGTAAAGAGAGTGTGAGTAAGCTCTCTGGCATCACTTCTTATAAGGACAGTAATCCTATAAGATCAGGGCCCACCCTTGTGACCTCATTTAACCTTAATTACTTCCATAAAGGCCCTATCTCCATATACAGTTACGCTGGGGTTTAGGACTTCAGTGTATGAATCGGAAGAAGGGGCACATAAACATTTAGTCCATAACAAAAATGTTTTAGATATTTTCAACTATTTTTTTCTAACTTTTTTCTTTTTCCCTTCCTCTCTTGGCTCTGAAACTCCAATTACACATGTGTTAGACTGCTTGATGTGTCCCATGGGTCCTAAGACTCTAATACTTTTTAAAGTTTGTTTGTAAATCTTGGTCCTTTATTTTGAATTATGTCTATGGCTATATCTTCTAGCCTCACTGATTTTTTTTTTTTCTCCTCAGGCTTAAATCTGCATGTAGTCCTATCTGGTGAAATAATTTCAGATACTGTATTTCTCATATGTGGAGGTTCCATTTGTTTCTTCTTTATATTGTCCATTTCTCTAATTATGTTTATGCTATTTTAAAAATATTTGAGCACATTTATAACAACTATAAGAAGTGTTTTAAAATTCCTACTCTGCTTATACTACTGATTCTTCAGCTTCTCTGTTTCTACTGGTTATGGTCATTTTCCTGCTTCTTCTCATGTCCACTCATTTTAATTGGAGGCTGAATATGTGATATTACACTGTTAAGTGACAGATTTTGTTGTAATCCTTTAAAGAGTTCTGGACTCAACTTAGTAAGAATGGTAAACTATATATTGATTCCCATTTTTTGCGTGTGTGCAGCTGTCTGGAAATTGCCAGGTAGAAAGTTGGGGTGATTTTAGCGTTCAATTTGTTTTGCTTTATCTGGGATCACAGTTCTATATTGTCTGTTGCCCAATGTCTGAAAACAGGTGTTTCGTAAATTTTACTTACTATTCTAGTTTATAACGGAAGGACATCTAAGGTAGCAGTTACCTTTTCACGTATGGAAGTAAAAGTCAATTAAATGACCTTTTTTCTTTCTTTTCAAAATTTACGTGATTTTGGATCCAACACAACTAATCCCTAATTTATTATGCTGAGTGATAAGAAACTGGTTTTCTCCATTTTCAAAAAACATCACCTGCTGGACATGGTAGTGCTTCCGTAGGCCCAGCTACTCAGGAGGCCATGTCAGGACGGTCACTTGAGGCCCGGAGTTCAAGGCTGCAGTGTGCAATGACTGTGCCTGTGAATAGTTACTGCACTTTGGCCTGGGCAACACAGTGAGACTCCATTTCAAAAACAAACAAACAAACATACAAAAAACCGAAAAGCATAATTTTTCAGAAAAGAGTGAACACTCTGATGTTGTAGAGTGTGACATGTTGGAAAAGATCCACGCAGGCAAGGTTAGGGTTAGACAAATGAGATAAGGAGAATGAGGTGGTAGGATAGCATAGACAAGACAAAAAATTGTGTCAACACTGAAAAATTGGTGCCTCTGTGAAGTTTTGTGATATAAATAGAAGACAGATGTTGATTTTACCTACCTTATGCTGGAATAATTACTTATACTATTTTAAATATTTTTAAAGTGTATAACTAAAGGTTAGATTATGTGAGCTATGGCTTAATAGCAACAACAGGGATTTATATATGTTTACATAAAACTTTGCAATAACAATTTTTCTTTAGGAATATCTTTTCTATGCAAAATGCCATAGATGATTCAAATATCCAAAGAAAACTAGCAATGCTCCTGGTTCCCCTCTTAGTGTGAATGGTAGGAAATATAATCTTGTTTTGTTCGACTGAATTTTTATCTAAACATTAGCAACACTAAGAGATCTCAAGATTGAGTAATCAGCACAAGGAAACCCCAACTAGCCTGGGTCATGATGCATATCAAGTGTGTCTTTCTGGTTGTCCAAGTCTAAAACTGGTTGTAGTTGCAGGTTAGGTCAGTCAGTAAAAGAAGATCTATTTCATTGTCTAGTATCTTAAAGGATAAGTATGGAAAGAGAGATCAGAGGGAGGTATAATTAAAGGTATAAATATGGGTCCCCTCTGTCACACTGTAAGATGAGACCCTCTCCATAATTACAGGACTCTTTGAGAGAAAGGAGATGAGAATGTTTAAGAAAAACTTCCCATTGATTTTTTTGGAAGCTCAGTGAACAGAAAACCGTGATTGTTTAAGTACAGTAAACTGAGTCCTTCCCAGTAAACTGAGTCCAAACAAAGTTAAAACAGGACTTCTTCTACACCCCCACCTCCCAGTAATGATTACCATCAGAAGGCACCTCTTTACCCAACTTAGACATCAGGGTTTCAAATGGCTTCCATAAGTGAGTTTTACATTTGCTTTCTTTTATTCCAAAAACTGAGACTTTCATATTTGTAAGAAATCACCAATAACTACTAGAACTAATAAGTAAGATTGGCAAAGTCAAAGGACACAAAATCAAAATACAAGTATCAATTGCATTTCTCTGTTTTAAAAAATCAACAATTATAAAGTAAAATGAAAAAATAACATATAGAATAGCATCAAAATATATAAAACAGTGATAAATTTAATAAAAGATTTGTTAGAACTGCATGCTAAAAACTATAAAGCATTTATAAGAGAAAATGTAAAAGTCCTAAATAAATAGAATGATATAGCATGTGGATCAGAAGACTCAATATTAAACTGTGAATTCATCACATATTGATCTGTAGTTTCAATGCAATCCTCATCAAAATCCCAGGAGTCAATTATTGTAGGAACGAAATTCTGAAATATATATGGAAATGCAAACGACCTATGGTAACCAAAATCACTTTGATAAAGAACAAAATAGGACTTTGAGTACTGTGACGAAAACCCTGTTGTACTGATGTAAACATAGACATTCAGAAAAATGGAACCAAAAATAGAGTTACTTATAGTGTTACTTATAGATAACGAAATGATTTTCAACAAAAGTTCCCAAGAAGTCAATAGGCGGAGAATAATTTTTTGGAGCCATGTGTTCTAAAAGAAATGAACGTTGAGATAACTCACAACATATATGAAAATTAACACAAACCTAGTAAAATTTCTAAAATAAAATGTGAGAGGAAATGCTTCTGACTTTGGGTTAGGCAATAATTTTTAGGTCAAAAAAAGTATAAATTATTTATAACTTTGATACATTGAATTTGATCAGGATTTAAAATTTTTTTCCTTTGGAAGGCGCTGTTAAGAAAACAAAAAGCCAAGCCACATTCTAGGGGAAAATATCTTCAAAACATGCAACTGAGGAAGTACTCTGAACCCAGAATATGCAAAGATTCCCTGGGACTCAGTAAGAGAACAAGAAATACAATAAAAACAGAGGGCAATCCTTTAGACAAACACAAAACCAAAAAAGTTATACGGATGGCATCTAAGCCTGGGAAAATGTGGTCAGCATCTGCTATGGTCTGAATGGTTTTATCTCCCCAAATACGTATGTTGAAACCTACTCACCAATGTGATGGGGTTAGGAAGTGGGTTCTCTTAGAGGGGATAAGGTCAGGGAAAGAAAGTCCTCATGAATGAGATTAGTGCACTTACAAAAGAGGCTCAGACAGCTTCCCTATCCTTTTCTAACATGTGAGGACACAGTCAGAAGGCACAGTCTATGAACCAGGAAACAGGCCCTCGCCAGATACTGAATCTTCCAGTACCTTGATGTTAGACTTGCCAGCATCCAAAACTGTGAGAAATAAATTTCTGTTGTGTATAAGTTGCCCAGTCTGTGGTATTTTGTAGCGGCCCAAATGAACTAAGAAAGCAACATTAGTCTAGTGGAAGCTAAAACCCCAGTAAAAAAACTAGTACACACCCAATGGAATGACTAAAATTAACCGACAATATCATGGATTGGCAAAAATGTAGAGCAACTGGAACTATCACACATTGTTGATGGAAATGCAAAATGGTATATTCATTTTGGAATATAGCACTGCAGTTTCTGTAAAGTTAAACAACACTTACCAAATAATTGAGCAATTCCACTCTTACATATTTGCACAAGAGAAGGAACACATATGTCTTCAAAAGAGATATATCTATGTAAATAACTGTAACTTTATTCATAATAATCCAACTTGTTTCCCAACTGCGGAATGGATAAAAAATCGTGGTATATATCTACACAATTGAATACAAATTAAGCAATTTAAAAGGAAATGGACTACCGATATATGCAACAACATGGAAGAATCTTAATTACGCTGACAATCAAATAATGCATACTATATAATTCTAGTTGTTGCCAGGACCCAGGGAGTGAAGGTAGCAGATAAACTGCAAAAGTACATATGGAAAAATGGGGATGATGGAAATATTCTATATCTTAATTGTAACGCTGGTCATATGAATGTAAACATTTGTCAAATGTCATAGAATTTTATGTTTAAAATTGGTGACTTTTACTGCATATAAGTTATAGCTCAATAAAGCTGACCAAAAACAAAAACCAAGGAAATATACAATATTTATTCCCTCCCAAAATGAGCAGTGTGATTCACAAGTAAATGGAATAGGCTGGGCGCAGTGGCTCATGCCTGTAATCCCAGCACTTTGGGAAGCTGAGGCGGGCCGATCATTTGAGGTCAGGAGTTCGAGACCAGCCTGACCAACATGGTGAAACCCCGTGTTTACCAAAAATACAAATAAATAAATAAATAAATAAATAAATAAATAAATAAATAAAATAGCCAGGTGTGGTGGCTACTAGTTCCAGCTATTAGGGAGGCTGAGGCAGAAGAATTGCTTGAACCCAGGAGGCGGAGGTGGCAGTGAGCCGAGATCACGCGACTGCGCTCCAGCCTGGGTGACAGAGCGAGACTCCGTCTCAAAAAAACAAAACAAAACACAACACAACAAGTAAATGGGATAAATGGATCCTAATACACCATTAGCTTAAGTTCTGTTTCACTACAAATAAATGAAGACCTCTTTCTGGTTACTGTCTTACTACATACTTCATTAGAAATATGTAGAGAGGCAAGCAGACTAGTTTATTTAACTCTGGGCTGGCGGGGGAGGGGCAGTGACTAAACAATATTTAGCATATAGTAAGCACTTCTAATAAATGCTTGTGAATAAAAATTTAAATAGAAATGAACTAAACACTTTTTTTAAAGGCCTAGGTACATTATATGCTCTTACCTAAAGTATTTAGAGAAACACACGCATAAGATATTAGCTGGTTCGCATATTTCATTGTGTAGACCTACCATGCCATTATTTCACGATATAAAGAAATTAAGAAAAAGTTTTGTGGAACATATTTGAATGACCAACTTTTAATTCATGATGTAGATATTTCATCTGTTTATTCATTAAATCTTCATTTTTAACAATAAACAATTTGCAAAGTCTCTGTGTTTTTATCTTTCAGTTATAATTCTAAAAGCATGAACTAAATTTTTCCACATTAACTGCTTTATACACTCTACATAGGAAAAATTCAGACAGAGTTCTTCTGATGTCTGAAAAATAAGATATTGACATATTCTTCTGGAGAATTTTATTCTAAATATTAATTACAAAAATGTGTAAAAATTTTGTTTACTGATTATACGTCTAAGAGATTCCAGATTAAACATCTAGACAGAATGACAATTAGCCAGGAATTTTAAAATAGCAATACAAATGTTTTGTAAACTAATACAGCAAAGCTTCTTGACATAAAATGATAAAATAACTAAAAACTTTGAAATTAATTTGCAAAATAAGTAATAAACTTACAGTTTGTCGCCATATGAAATTGAGAAGAAAGTGCCTGAGTAACTGAATTCCAAAATGTGTAGAAAATTTCAGGTTGTCCATCCTGTGAACAACAACAAACAAAAATTTTTAAAACAGAAAAAAACAAAAAACCCTATTTCATTTATTTTAAGAAATCATAATGGGTAACATGTAACCTTGAAAATTTATTTAAAATTTAAATAAAAAATTTAGACATCTAACCATCAAACAATATAATTATTAATTAAATGGAAATACAAAGATGATTCAAATTATGTCTCATGTTCAAGAAGTCAGTCATTATTCTTCTCTGCCATGTAATAGCTGGTATAACCTTGGGCATGTTGCTTAGCCATTCGGGGCCTTTGTTCTTCATATGAAAAATGGTGATAACATTGCAAGATAATTATGAGGATTAAACAAATTAATAAAAGTCTTGGGACAATGCCGCCTGACATATAATAAACTCTCAATGAATGCTATTATTATTACAGTTATTACTGTCATCGTCATTTTTTTAAATACAGAGGGCAATTTGTGTGACTATAACAAAATAATAGACAAAAACATGCTTACATCAAGGATAACTAACAAGAAACAATTCACTATTACAAAAGAGAATGGCTGAAGCCTAGATATAGTTTTTAAAAAAACACACAGGAATTACTACTACTCAGTTTAGCACGATACTTTCATTCAACTTGGAATATATGTTTTAAAAAGCAAGCCCTATAAAGAAAAGGCAAATACTAATTAAAGTATCATTTGTTAAAGAAAGACAAAGAACTTTAACACTGTTAAAACAGAATTACACTCTTAGAAATTTTGCCAAATACTTTAAGATACATCTATATGTGTGGTATACAATATAACACTGCCAATATTCTACTATTTTTGCAGCCAAAAATGCCAACTTCATATAGTTCAAAGTAATATTTTAAGGCTGGGCACAGTGGCTCACGCCTGTAATCCCAGCACTTTGGGAGGCCGAGGTGGGTGGATCACCTGAGGTCAGGAGTTTGAGACCAGCCTGGTCAACATGGTGAAACCCTGTCTCTACGAAAAATACAAAAATTAGCCAGGTATGGTGGCTCATGCCTGTACTCCCAGCTACTAGGGAGACTGAGGCAGGAGAATCGCTTAAATCCAGGAGGCTGAGGTTGCAGTGAGCTGAGATTGTGCCACTGCACTTCAGCTTGGGCAATAGAGCAAGACTCGGTCTCAAAAACAAAAACAAAAACAAAGAGTATAAATAAAATAAAATATGTCTAATGTTAAAATATTGCTATAGTCCCAAAAATAAAATTATAATTTTGGACAAGTGAACAAAATAACCAGTGAAAAATACTGATTTGTGACTTTTATTCCTGTGTACACATTCATTTTATTAATTGTTCCTTTTTAAAATGAGTCTTATGATTGTGAATTTACTCAAGAACTGTTTATCATAAACAAGGCAAATCAAATCACCATTGATTTCTTATGCAACGATCAGAAAACACATTCAGATTCCTAAGATTTTATGTATTATGTCTTGCGTATCTTAAAGTAGATGCTTTTCATCATGTTAAAGAAGTATAATATACTACATTAACAGAATGAAGGACTAAAACCACATGGTCGTCTCAATTAATGCAGAAAAAGCATTCAACAAAATTTAACACCATCTGATGATAAAAATACTTAACAAACTAGGACTGGAAGGAAATTACATCAACATAATTTGACCACATAAGAAAAATCTACAGCTAACATCCTACTCCATGGTGCAAAACAGAAAGCTTTCCCTCTAAGATCAGGAACAAGGCCAGGATACCCACTCTTACCACTTCTATACAATATAGTACTAGGAGTCCTGCCAGAAGGACCAAGCAAGAAAAAGAAATAAAAAGCATCCAAATTGGAATGGAAGAAGTAAAATTATATCTGTTTTTAGATGATATGATCTTGTATGTAGATAATCCTAGACTCCTCAAAAAGGCCTGTTAAAATAATAACTGAATTCAGCCAAGTTGTAGGCTACAAAATCAACACATAAAAATTAGTGTATTTCTACAAACTAACAATGAAGTATCCAGAAAAAAATGAAGAAAACTACCCTATTTTTATAAGAGTATCCAAAAGAATACTTAGGAATAAACTTATTCAAGAAGGTAAAAAACTTGTATACTGAAAACCACACAATATTGTTGAAAGAAATTAAAGAAGACACAAGTAAATGGAAAGCATCCTGTGTTATGGATTGCAAGACCTAATATTGTTAAAATGTCCATACTCCCCAAATGATCTGCAGATTCTCAATATCTCAATGGCATTTTTGCAGAAATTAAAAAAAAATACTAAAATTTATATAGAATCTCCAGGGATCCCAAATATCCAAATATCTTTCTTGAGGAAAAACAAACAAACAAAGCCAGAGGCCTCAGACTTCCTGACTTCCAAGACATATTACAGAGCCAGGTGCAGTGGAACATACCTGTAGTCTCAGCTACTTGGAGGATGAGGTGGGAGAACTGCTTGCACCTGGGCATTTGCAGCCAGCCTGGGCAACAAAGGCAGATCTTATCTCTAAAAACCAAAATAAAATCCATCCAAATAGAAAAAAAAACCCATATTACCAAGCTTCAGTAATCAAAACAGTATGGTACCAGCATACAGACAGACATATGGATCAATGGAGTAGAGAGACAAAAAAATAAAATAAAATAAACCATCAAGTATACGGTCATACAATCTTCAACAAGGGTGCCAAGGCTACACAATAGGAAAAGGACAGTCTCTTCAATAAATGCTGCTGGGAAAACTGGATACACACATGCAAAAGAATAAACTTGAACCTTTACCTGATGCCATATATAAAAACTAACTGAAAATGGATTAAGTACCTAAATCTAAGACCTGAAATTATAACTCCTAGAAAAAAACATAGAAGGAAAGCTCTATGACACTGGATTTGGCAATACTTCTTGTATAGGATACCATAAACACAGGTAAAATAGACAAAGTGGAAAAAGCAGAAATAGACAAACTGGACTACACGTAACTTGAAAATTTCTGTATAGCAAAGGAAACAACCAATAGAGTAAAAAGGCAACCTACAGAATGGGGGAAAACATTTGCTAACCATATATCTAATAAGGAGTTAATATTCAGAATATATAAATGGCTCTGACAATTCAACAATAAAAAAACAAGTATCATGATTAAAAAAGAGGCAAAGGACTTGAGTAGACACTTCTCCAAAGCAAATAAATAAATGGCAGGCCAACAAGCACATGAAAAGATGCTCAGTATCACTAATCATCATGGCAATGCATATCAAAACCATACTGAGATGTCATCTCACATCCATTAGGATGGCTACTATAAAAAACTGGTAAATAAAAAGTGTCAGCGAGGATGTGGAGAAACTGGAAACGTTGTACACCGTTGGTAGAAATGTAAAATAGTGTAGCCACTATGGAAAACATTAGGGAGGTTACTCAAAATTATCGTATGATCCAGCAATTCCACTTCTGGGTATTTAAGTAAAAGAGCTGAAAGCAGGATCTTGAAGATTTATTTGAATACTCATGTTCACTGCAGCATTACTCGTAAGAGCCAAGAGGTGGTAACAACCCAAATGTCTATTAAAGAATGAATGGATAAAGAAAATGTAGTATATTCAATCAGGCATTTCTGAATGATGGGAATGTGCCTGAGAAATGCCTCATTAGGCAATTCTGTCATTGTGCAAAAATCACAGAATGTACTTATACAAACCTAGATGGGATAACCTACTACACACATAGGTGTTATATGATAGCCTATCACTCCTGGGCTACAAATTTGTACATGTTATTGTAATGAATACTGTAGGTAATTGTAACACAATAGTACATTTGTGTATCTAAACATCAAAAAGACAGAGCAAATATACGGTATTACAGTCTTATGAGGCCACAGTTGTATGTGCAGCCTGTCATTGACTGAAATGTCATTATGTGGTGCATGACTGTACTTACAGTAGAACACCATTCAGCCTTAAAAAAAGGAAATCCTATCATATGCTACAACATGAATGAACCTTGAAGATGTTACACTAAGTGAAACAAGCCAGTCACAAAAAGATAAATACTGCAAGATTCTACTTATACGAAGCATCTAAAATGGTCAAACTCTTAGAAGCAGAAAGAATAATGGTAATTGCCAAGAGACTGGGGACAGGGGAAATGGATTAGTTACATCCCTTATTTTAAAAAGTTACTCTAACACATATTTTAGTACAATTATCATAGCCTGAGATTCTTTCCCCCATAAAACTCTTAAGAAATTTCACTAGTTAAAACAATAATAAAAACATTTTTAAGGAAACTTTTTGGAAACAGAAAAAAAAAATTTATTTTATTTTTATTATTTTATTATGTTTCTATTATTATTTTTTTTTATGATGGAGTCTCGCTCTGTCGCCCAGGCTGGAATGCAGTGGTATGATCTTGGTTCACTGCAACCTCCATCTCCCAGGCTCAAGCGATTCTCCTGCCTCAGCCTCCTGAGTATCTGGGACTACAGGCATGTGCCACCACTGAAACGCCAGCTTTTTTTAGGTCTGAGCCTGCAGGCCTTTGGACTGGGACTACACCATTGGCTTTCCTGGCTTTCCAGCTTGCCGACTACAGAGCTACAGATCTATAGACTTGTCTCCATAATCCCATTGGCCAATTCCTTATTTTCTATATACAAATATATAACATTTCCTGTTGGTTTTTTTCTCTGAAGAACCCTGATACCCTAATACAGTTGTTGAATAAATCAATCAATCCCAAGGACTTGTCTAAATTAAGAGCTAGAGGCAGCTACTAAAGATATGTACTAAGAAGGACACGTAGCTGTTGGAACAAGAAAGGATGTGAAAAGTCCTTGGGAGAGATAAAGAGAGATAAAGTAGATTCAGAGGGAATGGGAAAGTATATAGGATAATAACAAAAAAGTGGATTTGGGGCTACGATAGTATGTTAAAGCAATGATTTTCTATATCTGTATACCCATCTGTTTATACAGATACGTATATACTGTGTGTGTATGATGTATCCCTATATATACACATATAATAGTATATATACATATACTATACTATATAATAGTATATCCTTATCTCCTACAAAATATAAAAAGATAGAATGTTAATTTTAATTATCAAAGGATAGTCAGAAATGTTATTGCCATGTGCAGTGCCTCGTACCTGTAATTCCAACACTTTGGGAGGCCAAGGTGGGAGGATCGCTTGAGGCCAGGAGTTTAAGACCAGCCTGGGCAACATAGCGAGACCCCGTTTCTACACAAAATTTTTAAAAATTAGCTGAGTGTGGGAGCATGTGCCTGTGGTCAAAGCTACTTGGAAGGCTGAGGAAGGAGACTGCTTTAGCCCAGGAGTTCAAGGCTGCAGTGAGTCAGGATCGCACCACTGCACTCCAGTCTGGATTACAGAATAAAACCCTGTCTTTAAGAAAACAAAAACAAAATTTTATTGTCAAAACTGTATCACATAAATATAATTTCCTGCATAAAGAAAATATGAAGCTATATAAAAATCATTTTGCTTGTTTCAAGTAAGCTCAGCCTGTTACATATTTGCTTCTAAACATTTTGAAACAAAATTAATTGAACCACATTTTAAATAATTCAAGTAGATTTGAATTGGAAGGATATTTGACAATGATCTATTTATAACTGACTCCCAGTATGTCTTAAATGGAATCATGTTATCAGATCAATTCAGGGAAACATTTGCAATTTAAAGTATCTTTCTGGCCTTGTTTCTTGGTTATAAATACAAACAGCATAATTCTAACTTTAAGAAACAATGAAATTTGGACTTTTGCCTGAGACCAACGTAAGCTGATAAAAAAAAAAACCAGACACATATTATTACATATAGATAGAACAAAAGTAAAATATACTAAAATATCAGAACTTTTAAAGATAAATCTATTATTTAGAATTATGGCTTGGCCTTTATTTTAGTCATTGATTTCAACATAATTAAATGTATATAGAGAAACTTAGAATAATTAATACTTAAACAAAATAGCTTTCAAAGCATATAATCTTTAGTTTTTCTCTTTATAACACCAAATTGATCATGGATTTCCTGGCTCAAATATATCTGACAGCTTCTTGCTGCACATAGAATAAGGCCAAACTTTCATGCTAACCTTCTTGCGCTGGGTATAGTGAACAGAGTATGGGCTTTGAAGTCAAATAACCTTGACTTAAATGCAAGGTCTACCACTTCTGCTGTGACTTTGGAAAGGTGACTTCATCTTTCTGAGCTTTTGATTTCCTCATGTAAATAGCAGGAATAATATTTTCATGGGATTTATTTTTTTATGAAGAATCAGGATCTCTTGAGCTAGATCTTTTTTTGTTCGTTTGTTTGTTTCAGATGGAGTCTTGCTCTGTTGCCCAGGCCAGAGTGCAGTGGCGCAATCTCGGCTCACTGCAACCTCCGCCTTCTGGGTTCCAGCGATTCTCCTGTCCAGGCCTCCCGAGTAGTTGGGACTATAGGTGCGTGCCACCACACCCAGCTAATAGTACACAGAAGTGTGAAAAAGTGTTTTCTATCCTCTGAACAAAATGTGAGCGTTCAGGAAAGAGGGAAGACATAAGAATGGAAAGGAAGACAAGGATCAGATCAAGGTATGTCTACATTCATCATACAGATATGATAGTGAACTGCTTGAGAGTTTTAATAAGAGAATACCATGATAAAGCTGTGCTTTAAGAAAATCACTCTGTGCCGGGTGCAATGGCTCATGCCTGTAATCCCAGCACTTTGGGAGGCCGAGGTGGGCAGATCATGAGGTCAGGAGATCGAGACCATCCTGACTAACACGATGAAACCCTGTCTCTACTAAAAATACAAAAAAATTAGCTGGGCATGGTGGCAGGCGCCTGTAGTCCCAGCTACTCGGGAGGCTAAGGCAGGAGAATGGCGTGAACCCGTGAGTCGGAGATGGCAGTGAGCCAAGATCGCGCCACTGCACTCCAACCTGGGTAAGAGAGTGAGACACCATCTCAAAAAAAAAAAAAAAAAAAGAAACAAACAAAAAGAAAATCACTCTGATCACTCTGATAATAATGTGGAAGATGAATAGCGTGTGGGGTGTATCAAGTCTGCAGGCAATAAAGATCAGTTAGGAATTTACTGAAAAAATCTAGGCAAAAGGGAACTTTCTATGGCCATAGTAGTAGGGTAAGAGTGGGCAGCAGGAAAACTGATACAACTTGATGGGTCAGAAGATGTACTTATGAATAACTAGGACTAAATATATTTATGAAGAACTAGGAAGATGAAGATTATGCAACCAAAATAGAATTTAAGAAGGAGCAGCAGGTGGACAAAGAAAGATGTGCTCTTTTAGATTTATGCTTCTGGAACCTGTGGGGCATCCAAGTGGAGATGACCCTGCTTGCCTCTTTTTTTTTGAGATGGAGTCCCACTCCATTACCCAGGCTTGAGTACAGTGGCACGATCTCGGCTCCCTGAAGCTTCCGCCTCCAGGGTTCAAATGACAAATGATTCCCGTGCCTCAGCCTCCTGAGCAGCTAGTATTACAGGTGTCTGCCACCACACCCAGATAATTTTTGTACTTTTAGTAGAGATGGGGTTTCGCCATGTTGGCCAGGATGGTCTTGAACTCCTGACCTCACGTGATCTACCTGCCTAGGCCTCTGAAAGTGCTGAGATTACAGGCAGGAGCCAACGCACCTGGCCACTGACTGCTTTTCAGCAAGATTTATGTTAAAAAAAGAGATTTAACTGTTATCAGCATTTAGAGGTGGTAGAAACTATTAGGCTGTGTGAGCTTTTCCATATATTGCATGTGGCATGGGAAGAAAATAATGTTGAGGGTGGGTCGTAGGGAATAAATCATTTAAAAGTTGGTGGAATTATCATGTGGGCTTCATCCCTGGGAGGCAAGGCTGGTTCAACATACACAAATCAATAAACGTAATCCAGCATATAAACAGAACCAAAGACAAGAACCACATGATTATCTCAATAGATGCAGAAAAGGCCTTTGACAAAATTCAACAGCCCTTCATGCTAAAAACTCTCAATAAATTCGGTATTGATGGAACATATCTCAAAATAGTAAGACCTATTTATGACAAACCCACAGCCAATATCATACTGAATGGGCAAAAACTGGAAAAATTCCCTTTGAAAACTGGCACAAGACAGGGATGCCCTCTCTCACCACTCCTATTCAACATAGTGTTGGAAGTTCTGGCTAGGGCAATCAGGCAAGAGAAAGAAATCAAGGGTATTCAGTTAGGAAAAGAAGAAGTCAAATTGTCCTTGTTTGCAGATGACATGATTGTATATTTAGAAAACCCTATCATCTCAGCCCAAAATCTCCTTAAGCTGATAAGCAACTTCAGGAAAGTCTCAGGATACAAAATTAACGTGCAAAAATCACAAGCATTCTTATACACCAGTAACAGACAAACAGAGAGCCAAATCATGAATGAACTTCCATTTACAACTGCTTCAAAGAGAATAAAATACCTAGGAATCCAACTTACAAGGGATGTAAAGGATCTCTTCAAGGAGAACTACAAACCACTGCTCAGTGAAATAAAAGAGGACACAAACAAATGGAAGAACATACCATGCTCATGGATAGGAAGAATCAATATCGTGAAAATGGCCATACTGCCCAAGGTAATTTATAGATTCAATGCCATTCCCATTAAGCTACCAATGAGTTTCCTCACAGAATTGGAAAAAACTGCTTTAAAGTTCATATGGAACCAAAAAAGAGCCCACATTGCCAAGACAATCCTAAGTCAAAAGAACAAAGCTGGAGGCATCACGCTACCTGACTTCAACTATACTACAAGGCTACAGTAACCAAAACAGCATGGTACTGGTACCAAAACAGAGATATAGACCAATGAAACAGAGCCCTCAGAAATAATACCACACATCTACAGCCATCTGATCTTTGACAAACCTGACAAAAACAAGAAATGGGGAAAGGATTCCCTATTTAATAAATGGTGCTGGGAAAATTGGCTAGCCATAAGTAGAAAGCTGAAACTGGATCCTTTCCTTACTCCTTATACGAAAATTAATTCAAGATGGATTAGAGGCTTAAATGTTAGACCTAAAACCATAAAAACCCTAGAAGAAAACCTAGCTAATATCATTCAGGACATAGGCATGGGCAAGGACTTCATGACTAAAACACCAAAAGCAACAGCAACAAAAGCCAAAATTGACAAATGGGATCTAATTAAACTAAAGAGCTTCTGCACAGCAAAAGAAACTACATCAGAGTGAACAGGCAACCTACAGAATGGGAGAAAATTTTTGCAATCTACTCATCTGACAAAGGGCTAATATCCAGAACCTACAAAGAACTCAAACAAATTTATGAGAAAAAAACAACCCCATCAAAAAGTGGGCAAAGGATATGAACAGACATTTCTCAAAAGAAGACATGCATACAGCCAACAGATACATGAAAAAATGCTCGTCATCACTGGCCATCAGAGAAATGCAAATCAAAACCACAATGAGATGCCATCTCACACCAGTTAGAATGGCAATCATTAAAAAGTCAGGAAACAACAGGTGCTGGAGAGGATGTGGAGAAATAGGAACACTTTTACACTATTGGTGGGATTGTAAACTAGTTCAACCATTGTGGAAAACAGTATGGCGATTCCTCAAGGATCTAGAACTAGAAGTACCATACGATCCAGCCATTCCATTACTGGGTATATACCCAAAGGATTATAAATCATGCTGCTATAAAGACACATGCACACGTATGTTTATTGCGGCACTATTCACAATAGCAAAGACTTGGAATCAACCCAAATGTCCATCAGTGACAGATTGGATTAAGAAAATGTGGCACATAAACACCATGGAATACTATGCACCCATAAAAAAAGATGAGTTTGTGTCCTTTGTAGGGACATGGATGCAGCTGGAAACCATCATTCTCAGCAAACTATCGCAAGAACAGAAAACCAAACACCGCATGTTCTCACTCACAGGTGGGAATTGATCAATGAGATCACTCGGACTCTGGAAGGGGAACATCACACACCGGGGCCTATTATGGGGAGGGGGGATCGGGGAGGCATGGCATTGGGAGTTATACCTGATGTAAATGATGAGTTGATGGGTGCTGACGAGTTGATGGGTGCAGCACACCAACATGGCGCAAGTATACATATGTAACAAACCTGCACCGTTGTGCACATGTACCCTAGAACTTAAAGTATAATAAAAAAACAAAAAACAAACAAACAAAAAAAAAGTTGGTGGAAGAAATGATTCGGAGTAGAGAGAGACGAGTGGGTGGAGATGATTATAAAATAAAGATTGAGCATAAGTTAATAATCACTGAAACTGGATGGCAGGTACATAGGGTTTCACTGTCCTACACTTGGGTTCTATAGTTTGGTATGTGTTTGAAATTTTATAAATATTTTAAAAGGGAGGGGAGGAACAGGAGGAGGAATCAATAAAGGAATTCTGAAGAGTGAGAATACCTGAGGGAGGAGAGATTTAAGAAGTGGTCAATCACCTCAGAGGAGTGAAGTAAACATGGTCTGAGAAGTGGGCAGAAGGATTTGGCAGCTGGGTCACTAAGGTGCACTGAGCAACAACTGTTTCAGTAGAGTGAAACCTTGACATCAAAGGTGTGGGGCAAAAGAGAAGCAGGGAAGTAGAGATACCCGGTAGTTTGCTGAAACCCAAGTATGAGGGAAAAAAAGTGTTTAGAAGAAAATAAAGGACTCAGGTTTTCGTCATTTAAAAAAAAAAATTTTTTTAGATGGTAAAACACTGAAAAGAAGGAAGGAGGAAAGAAGTTGATACTGGAGAAAACCAAGATGGGATGATGTGGAATCAAAAAACAAAAGTTGAAAACTAAGCCTGAAAAAGAAGTAGATACCTTTGAGGCAGAATCGGGGAGGTGAGGATAAGCAATACAATTTTTTTTGGCCCTTGATACATTGTTTCTAAGTCACTGTGCTTATTGAGAGGAGGTCAGAGAGAAGCAGAGGGAGCTAAATTAAGATCAAAGGAAGGAGAGTGTGAAAGACTTAGCAAAAGGTCTGTGCCAGAGATCTCTGTGGATAAATCATGTTGTGAATAAGGAAGCCTGCCAATTTGATCAAAGAAACCAAGTATAAATGAATTTTAAATTAGTTCTTAATCATTTTCTGGATTCAAAGCAGAAGGATCCTGGCAAAGCAAATACAATAAGGCAAAGAAAAATTTCTCTTTGTTGAAAAATAGCCTTCGGGGGAAACATTTTCCTGTCTCATTACAAAGAAGAAAGCTATGGAAATTAAATAGGAACTTCAAGATGAACACCACAGAGCAAAATAAGAAACCCTATATATGTACAACCCTACACATACACTACAGAGCAAAATAAGAAACCCAAAAAATTTCCATTAAAATCAAAATATTAGCTTTTACATGTATATTGTTCATAGAGAAAAAAACCAATATTTACAATGCAATTAACTTTTTGTTTTATAAAATAAGAGCTTAGATTAATGAGGTAGTCAAAGATAGTGAAAAGTAGTCAGATTTTAAATACATTTTGAAGGTAGAACAAATAGCATTTATTAAAATATAACCAGATAAATACAAAGACTTTTACAAAATAGTAACAGATGTTGTCTCTGGATGAAAGGATTAAATATGATGTTTCCATTATTCTTTTCAATTTTTTGGAGGAGTAATACAGATAATCTAAATGTTAATGTTAACTACAACAGTAAATTTTGGATGTAAAAAATTCAATACTAAAATACACAGAGTAAAAAGTAAAAGTTTCTCTTTAAACTCAAATGCCTAAAGCCTAATCTCATACTCTTATCTAGAGATCACTTTTAAATAATGGTGTTAAAGGGTTTAAAATCCCTTTCATGTAGTTTACTGTAGTGTGTCTCAACCTCTTTTTTTCACTATCACTCTCCCAAAATAAAAATTATACCATTAACTATACTTATACCTATATAATACAGTATATATATTTTATTTATATTTAATATATAATTATATACTATAATCAGATTAGATTAATAAGATTTAGTTTCTCCCTAATAAGAGACACTAAGAAAGAAAAATCAGAACTATTTTCTCCCTCTTGGGGTCAATATTGCCCCCAGTTGAGAATGCACGGTTTACTAGTATTTTGAAAATTCCTGCAATCCCAGTACTAGGTATATATCCAAAGGAAAGGAAATCAGTATGTCAAAGAGGTATCTTCACTCTCATGTTTACTGCAGCACTAGTCAAGATATGGAATCAACCTATGTATCTACAGAGAAATAGATTAAGAAAACATGGTATATATACACTATAGAATACTATTCAGCCATAAAAAGAATGAAATCCTGTCATTCAAGGTAACATGAATGAGGCTGGAGGACATTATGTTAAGTAAGATAAGCCAGGAACAGAAAGATAAATGCTGCATGTTTCCACTCATAAGCAGAAGCTAAAGAAGTTGATATTACAGAAGTATTCCAAGCTTGAAGTTTATAATAAAACTTCCAAAATTTGAGAAAGCTATGAATATTCAGTTACAGGAAGGTCAAAAGAAATCAAACAGATTAGAACCAAATAAAACTACCCCAAGGCATATAATACTTAAAATCTCAAAGGCCAGGACAAAGAGAAGATCCTAAAAGCAGCAAAAGAAACAAATACTATATAAAGGAGCACTACAATTGGTCTGGCAACAGACTTCTCAATGGTAACCACACAGGCCAGGAGAGAGTGGGATAACATTTTCAAAGTGAAAAAAAAAAAATGCTATCCAAAATACTGTATCCCTATGCTTCGAAAAGGAAGAAGAAAGAAGTTGAAAGGATTCACCACCATCAGACCTGTCTTACAAGGGATACTAAAGGGAGTTCTTAAAATTCTGAAAGAAAAAAAAAAACCCAGTAATATTCACATAAACAAAAACATCTGAAGGTATAAAACTCACTGGTAAAATTAAGAACACTAAGAAAACCAGAATACTCTTAATACTGTAACTGTGCTGTGTGATTCACTCATAACTCTAGCATGACACATCTATGAAAAACAATAATAGCTATAGCAATCTGTTAGATATATCATAGTGATATTTAAAGATTGACATGTTTTATATTTAGAGGCAATACAAAAATATGTAAATTGATTCACAGGTGTTTTCTCAGTGAAAAAACGTAAATTGAGAAAACAAAAAGTCAGAATATAGGAGAATGGAGTTAAAATGTAAAGTTTTTAAAGTTTTTCTTTCTTTGTATCTTTTGTCATCTAAGTTGTCATCTTTAAAATAACTTATGTTCAAGACCAACTTGGTCAACATGGTGAAACCCTGTCTCTACTAAAAATACAAAAAACAGCTGGGTGCAGTGGTGTACACCTGTAATCCCAGCTACTTAGGAGGCTGAGGCAGGAGAATCGCTTGAACCCGGGAGGTGGAGGTTGCGGTGAGCCAATATCACACCACTTGCACTCCAGCCTGGGCTACAGAGCAAGACTTCGTCTGAAAAAGTAATAAAATAAAATAAAATAAAATAATATAAAACAAAACAAAACAAAACAACTTATGTTTTTCGCAAGCCTCATAATAATCATGATTCAAAAGTCTATAAAATATTTACTAAAAATAAAACCAATAAATTAAAACATACTATCAGACAAAAATTACTTAAGTGCTAACAAAACACAGTAAGAAAGGGAAAAAGGAAGACAGGAATTACAAAACAACCAGAAACAAACAACAAAATGAGCAGTAGTAAGTTCTTACTTATTAGTAATAACAGTGAATGTAAATGGATTCAATTGTACAATTATAATAAGAGACACAGAGTAGTTGAATGGATCAAGAAACAAGACTCAACTATACACTGCCTGCAAGAAACCTACTTCACCTATAAAGACACACACGAACTGAATGTAAAGGGATGCAAAAACATATTTTATGCAACTAGGAACCAAAAAGAGCAGGAAAAACTATACTTATATCAGATAAAAGAGACTACAAGCCAAAGACTATAAAAAGGACAAAGATCACTATATAATGAGAAAGGGGTCAATTTGGCAAGAAGATATATAACAATTATAAATATGTATGCATCCAATATTGAAACATCCAAGTATATAAAGCAAACATTAATATATCTAAAAGGAGAGATAGATGGCAACACAATAATAATAGAGAACTTTAACACCCCACTCTCAGTAATGGACAGATCATTCAAAAGAAAGAAATAAAATATATCAAAAAGATATCTGTACTCCCTTGTTTACTGAAGCACTATTCACAACAGCCAAAGTATGAAATCAACCTAATTGTCCATCAAGGGATAAATAAATAAAATGTGGCATATATACACAGCAGAATATTATTCAGCCATAAAAAGAGTGAAATCCTTTCATTTGCAGCAACATAGCTGAAACTGTATGTAAAGTGAAATACACCAAGCATAGGAACACAAATATTGCATAATCTCACACTATGTGCGAGCTAGAAATGTGGATCTCATGAAGATAGTGAGTAGACTGGTGGTTACCAGATGTTAGAAAAAATCGAGGGGAGAGGGACATGAAGAGAGGCTGATTGATGACTATAAATATACAGTTAGATAAGAAGAAATAAGACCCAGAGTTCGATAGATCAGCACGGTGATGACAGTTAACAATAATGTATTGTACATTTCAAAATGGCTAGAATAATTCAAATTCATAAATAAAATATATACTTAAGGTGACGGATATCCCAATTACCTTGATTTGATCTTTACACATTCCATGAATGTAACAAATTATCACATATACCTGAAAATATGTACATCTATTACAAAATAAAATTTTTTTAATCAATTAATGAGTTCACAACATTCCTCAATTAATGTCACTGACAGGGTTTTGGAAATTGTAATTTTAAACAAAAGGATGTACAGCAGGTTCTCAAATAACCCAGCCTACCACTACTACTACAGCAATCACTCACTTGCATATGCCACCTGTGGGCTTAGGGAATGACCCAGCAGCTCACTGCAGCCATAGCCAAGACCAGTGCAGATTGCCTGGGAGCCAGTGGGACAAACATCCAGAACATAGAAAGAACTCAATCAATTCAACAGTAAGAAACAAATAATCCCATTAAAAAGTGGAAAAAGAACATGAATAGACATTTCTCAAGAGAAGACATACAAATGGACAACAGGTACATTAAAAAATTGTCAACATCACTAATCATCAGGGAAATACAAATCAAAACCACAATGAGATATGACCTTACCCTAGTTAGAATGACTACTATTAAAAAAACAAAAAATAACATATACTGGTGAGGATGCGAAGAAAAGGGAATACTTATGCATTGTTGGTGGAAAGGTAAATTAGTATAGCCACTATGGAAAATAGTACAGAGATTTCTCTAAAAACTAAAAAGAGAACTACCACACACTTCAGCAATCCCATTACTGGTTATTTATCTAAAGAAAAGGATATAGTGTATCAAAGGGGTTTATGTTTATTGTAGCACTATTTGCAAAAGCGAAGATATGAAATCAACCTAAGTGTACATTGAAGGATGAATGGATAAAGAAAATATGGCATATATACACAATGGACTACTACTTGGCCACAAAAAGAGAATGAAATCTGGTCATTTGCAGCAACACTGATGGAACTGCAAGTCATTCAGTGAAATAGGCCAAGCACAGAAAGACAACATATTGCACATTCTTATATATGGGAACTTAAAATTTTGATCTCATGGAGGGAGAGAGTAGAAGGATAGATATCAAAGAGGCTGGGAAGGGGTGTGTGTTTTGGGTGGGGGAGAAAGTGGTGGTTGGTAAATGGGTAAAAACATACAGTTAGAACAAACAAGTTCTAATGTTCAATAGCAGAGTAGGGTGGCTATAGTTAACAACAATGTATTTTTTATTACAAAATGGCTTGAAGACAGGACTTGAGATGTTCCCATGTGGAAATAGGTACCTGAGGAGATGAATACCCTAAATACCCTAACTTAATCATTATATTCTATGCATGAAAGAAAATATCACCAGTACCCCATGAAATATGTACAGAAATTATGTATCAATTTTTAAAAACAGGATCAAAACCAGTATCAAAATTGAGACGTATTCCACTTCAGCATTAAAGCTGCATAATGTTACCATGATGCACTGAACAATGGGCTGCCATCAACAAAAACCCCACGTTTTTGTCCAAAACTACATTTTTCTTCAATAAAAGGAAATCCATTTTCATACTGAAGAAATCTCAATGGCATTTTGAGTAGAAATAAGAAAAAAAATCCTAAAATTCATATGAAGTCTCAAGGACCTCAAATATCTTTTCTGAGAAGGGAAAACAAAACTAGTGGTCTCATACATTCTGACTTCAAAATATATTACAAAGCTTCCATAATCAAAACAGTATGGTACCAGTATGAAACACGACATATAGGCCAATAGCACAGAATAGATAGCCCAGAAATAAACCCTCAAGTATATGGCCATATGATCTTTGACAAGTGCACCAAGGCTATAAAATGGGGAAAGAACAGCCCCTTCAATAAATGCTGCTGGGAAAACTAGATATACATACACATGCAAAGGAAAGAAGCTGAATTCTTACCTTATACTATATATAAAAATTAATTTAAAAGATTAGACTTAAATATAAGACCTAAAGCTATAGCTGCTAGACCAAAATAAGGAAAAGCTCCATGACACTGGATTTGGCAATTACTTAGATATGATACCAAAAGCAAAAATAAACAAATTACACTACATCAAACTTGACGATTTCTATGCAGTAGAGGAAACAACAGAGAGTGAAAGCAACCTACAAAATGGGACAAAATATTTGCTAACCATATATTAGACAATAAGTTAATATCTAGAATATATAGTAACAGCCAAAAATAACCTGATTTAAAATAGACAAAGAACTTCAATAGATTTTTCTCCAAAGATGATATTAAAATGGCTAACAAGCATAAGAATAGATACTTAACAAGAGATCCTTAAGGGAGTTCTAACCATGGAAATGAAAGAATGATACCCGTTACCACAAAAACACACACACTGTACAGGGCCAACACACACTATAAATCAACCACACAATAGGAACTACAAAGCAACCAGCTAACAACTTCATAATAAGCTCAAAACCTCAGATATCAATATAAACCTTTAATGTAAATATCCTAAATGCTCCAGGTAAAAGGCACAGAATTGCAAAATGGGTAAAACAAACAAGATTCATTTATTTGCTATCTTCAAGAGACAGATCTCACATGCAGTAACACCCATCAGTTCAAAGTAAAGGGTTGGAGAAAGATGTATCACGCAAATGGAAAATAATAAAGAGCAGAGGTCACTGTTCTTATGTCAGACAAAACAGACTTCAATCCAGCAACAGTAAAAAATGACAAAGAAAGGCATTACATGATGATAAAGTGCTCAATTCAACAAAAAGACTTAACTATCCAAAATATACATGCACCCAACATTGGGGCACACAGATTCATAAAACAAGTTCTCAGAGACCTGCAAAACATATAGACAGCCACAAAATTATAGTGGAGGATTTCAACACCCCATTGAGAGCATTAGATAGATCATAGAGGTAGAAAAGTAACAAAGAAATTCTGGACTTAAGTTCAACACTTAACCAACTGAACCTAACAGATATCTACAGGATACTCCACCCATCAACCAGAGTATATATGTTCCCATCTGCAACCAGAACAGACTCCAAGATTCACCACATGCTATGCCATAAAGGAAGTCTCAAGAAATTAAAAATAAATTGAAATACCAATCATAATCTTAGACCACAATGGAATAAAATAGAAATCAATACCAAGAATATCTCCCCAAACTCACACAATTGCATGGAAATTAAACAACTTGTCCCTGAATGACTTTTGGGCAAACAATGAAATTGTCAGAAATAAAACAATTATTTGAAAAAAATGAAAAGACATAATATACCAAAATCTCTGTGATGCAGCAAAAGCAGTGTTAAGAGGAAAGTTTTAAGTGCCAAATACCTACCTCAAAAAGTCAGAAAGATCTCTCATTAATCATCGAACATCACACATAGAGGAACTAGAAAAACCAAGAACAAAGAAACTAACAAACTAACCCCAAAGCTAGCAGAAGAAAAGAAATAACTAAAATCAGAGCGGAACTGAACAAAACTGAGGCCCAAAAATCCAGACAAAGAATCAATAAAACTGCCGGGTGCAGTGACTCACGCCTGTAATCCCAGCACTTTGAGAGGCCAAGGCAGGCAGATCATGAGGTCTGGAGACCGAGACCATCCTGGCTAACATGGTGAAACCCTGTCTCTACTAAAAAATACAAAAAATTAGCTGGGCATGGCGGCGGGCACCTATAGTCCCAGCTACTCGGGAGGGTTAGGCAGGAGAATGGCATGAACCTGGGAGGCGGAGCTTGCAGTGAGCCGAGATCACGCCACTGCACTCCAGCCTGGGCGACAGAATGAGACTCCACCTCAAAAAAAAAAAAAAAAAAAAAAATTCAATAAAACCAAAAATTGGTTCTTTGAAAGAGTAAACAAGATGAACAGACCACTAGCTAGATTAACAAAGAAAAAAAGAAGATCCAAATGAGCACAATCAGAAATGACAAAGGCAATATTACAACTGATCCCACAAAAATACAAAAGCTCCTCAGAGACTATTAGGAACATCTCTATGCATACTGTCAGGCCCCTGAGCCCAAGCCCAGGTGAAATAAACAGCTGTGTTGCTCACACAGAGCCTGTTTGGGGGTCTCTTCACACGAACGCGTGAAACACATACAAACTAGAAAATCTAGAGGAAATGAATAAATTCTTGGAACACACAATCTCCTAAGATCAAATCAGGAAGAAACTGGAACCCTGAACAGACCAATATCAAGTTTCGTAACTGAATCAGTAATAAAATCTACCAAGCAAAAAAAAGTCCTGGGCCAGACTGTTTAACAGCAGAATTCTACCAGACATAAAAAAGAGCTGGCACAAATATTACTGAAACTATTCTCCCCCAACCCCCGCCAAAAAAATTGAGGACTCCTCCCTAACTCATAATATGATGCCAGCATCACCCTGATACCAAAATGTGGCAAAGACAAAATGATAAAAGAAAACCACCCGACAACATTCCTGATCAACATAGATGTAAAAATTCCCAACAAAATACTAGCAAATAGAATCCAACAGCACATCAAAAAGTTAATTCACCATGATGGAGTTGGCTTCATTCTTGGGATGCAAGGTTGTTTCAACATATGTAAATCAATAAAGGTGATTAAACACATAAACAGAATTAAAAACAAAAACCATATGATCATCTCAATAGATGCAGATAAAAGCTTTCAATGAAACCCAATATCCCTTCATAAAAATCTTCAAGAAACTAGGCATCAAAGGAAAATACCTCGAAATAAGAGGCATCTATGACAAACCTTCAGCCAACATCATACTGAATGGAAAAATACTGGAAGCATTCCCCTTGAGAACGGGAACAAGACAAGGATGCCTACTCTCACAACTCCTATTCAATATAGTAGTTGAAGTGCTAGCCGGAACAATCAGGCAAGAGAAAGAAAAAATAGCATCCAATTTGGAAAAGAGGATGTCAAAATTATGTCTTCTGTGACAATATAATATTATAACTAAAAAATCCTAAAGATTCCACCAAAAGGTCCAGGAACTGACAAGTGACTGTAGCAAAGTTTCAGGAAACAAAACCAATGTACAAAAATCAGTAGCATTTCTATACAACAATAATGTCCAAGCTGAGAGCCAAATGAAGAATGTAATCCCATTTACAACAGCCACACACACACAATACCTAGGCATACATCTAACCATGAAAGTGAAAGATCTCTGAAAGATCTCCGTAAGATCTACAAAATGCTGCTGAAAGAAATCACAGATGACACAAACAAATGGAAAATCTTTCCATGTTTATGGATTGAAAGAATCAATATCATTTAAATGGTCATACTGCCCAAAGTAATCTACAGATTCAACACTATTCCTATTAAACTACCAATTTCATTTTTCACAAAATTAGAAAAACTATTCTGAAATTCATATGGAACCAAAAAAAGAGCCTGAATAGCTAAAGCAATCCTAAGCAAAAGAACAAAGCTGAATACATCACATTATTCAACATCAAACTATAATACAAGGCTATGGTAAGCAGATCAGCATGGTACTGGTACAAAAACAAACAGACCAACGGAACAGAATGGAGAACTCAGATATAAAGCCTCACACCTACAGCCATCTGATCTTTGACAAAGTCTACAAAAATAAGCAATAGAGAAAGGACTCCTTATTCAATAAATGGTGCTAGAATAACTGGTTAGCCATAGGCAGAAGAATAAAACTGGATCCCTACCTTCTACTATATGCAAAACTTAACTAAGGTGGATTGAAGATTTAAATGTAGGACCACAAACTATAAAAATTCTAAAAGAAAACCTAGGATATACCATTCTGGACATTCACCTTGGGAAAAAGTTTATGACAAAGTGTTCAAAAGCGATTACAACAAAAACACTGAAAAAGTGAGGCCTAATTAGCCTTAAGAGCTGCTTTGCAAAAGAAGCTATCAAAAGAGTAAACCAACAACCTACACTATGGAAGGAAATATTCACAAACTATGCATCTGACAAAGGTCTAATGTCCAGAATCTGTAAGGAACTTAAACAATTCAAGTCAAAAAACAAATAATCTCATTAAAAAGTGGACAAAAGACATGAACAGATACTTCTCAAAAGAAGACATACAGGGAGCCAACAAACATATGGAAAGATACTCAACATCACTGATCATTAGAGAAATGCAAATCAAAACCACAATGAGATAACAGTCAGAATAGCTATTGTAAGAGTCAAAAAAAAAAAAAAAAAAATACCACAGGCTGGGTGTGGTGGCTCATACCTATAATCCCAGCACTTTGGGAGGCTGAGGAAGGCGGATCATCTGAGATCAGGAGTTCGACACAAGCGTGGCCAACCTGGTGAAACCCTGTCTCTACTAAAAATACAAAAATTAGCTGGGCATGGTGGTGGGCACCTGTGATCTCAGCTACTCGGGAGGCTGAGGCAAGAGAATCGCTTGAACCTGGGAGGCGGAGGTTGCAGTGAGCCAAGATGACCCCACTGCGTTCCAACCTGGGCAACAGAGCGAGACTCTGTCTCGAAAACAAAAACAAAAATAAAAAACAAAAAATACCCCCAAAAAACCCACAGATGCTGAAGAGGCTGCAGAAAAAAAGGAATGCTTATACATTGTTGCTGGCAACATAAATTAGTTCAGCCATTACAGAGAGCAATTTGAAGATTTCTCAAAGAACTTAGAACTACTAGTCAACCCAGCAATCCCATTATTAGGTATATATTCAAAATAAAATAAATCATTCTACCAAAAAGGTACATGCACGTGTATGTTCATCATAGTGCTATTCACAATAGCAAAGACAGAGAATCAACCTAGGTGTCCATCAATAGTAGAGTAGATAACAAAAATGTGGCATGTAAACACCATAGAATACTACACAGCCAAAGAATGAAATCATGTTTTTTTTACAGCAACATGGATGCAGCTGAAGGCCATTATCCTAAGCAAATTAACACAGGAACAGAAAACCCATTACCACATGTTCTCACTTATAAGTGAAAGCTAAATATTAGGTACTCATGGACATGAAGATGGCAACAAGAGACACTGGGGTCTACTAGAGGACAAAAGGAGGGAGGGGGCACAGGTTGAAAAACTATTGGGTTCTACGCTCACTACCTGGGGATGGGATCATTTATACCCCAAATCCCAGCATCATGCAATATGCCACGTAACAAACATGAACTTAAAATCTAAGTAAAAGTCAAAATTAAAGTAACAAAAATTAAAAAGAAATAATAAGGCCAGGCATGGTGGTTCATGCCTGCAATCCCAGAAATTTGGGATGCTGAGGCTGGCAGATTGCTTGAGCTCAGGAGTTTGAGAGCAGCCTGGGCAACAAGGCAAAACCCTATCTCTACAAAAAAATACAAAAATTAGTCGGGTGTGGTGGCTCACGCCTGTAGTCTTGGGAAGCTACTTGGGAAGCTCAGGCTGGAGGATCACTTAAGCCTGGGAGGCAGAGATTGCAGTGAGCTGAGATCGCACCACTGTACTCCCACCTAGGAGACAGAGGGAGATCCTGTCTCAAAACAAAAAAACCAAAAAACAAAAAAACCCAAAAATATATAATAAGACTTGAAAGTCAAAATTATTCCTTAATCATGGGTTGTAGAATGGATGTTATGTTAGCATGCATGAAAACAACATTAGTCTCCTTATACATCTCAATCAGAGTTCTTAGGTGAGTAGGTATATTATCAATGATGAGTAATATTTTGAAAGGATTTTTTTTTCTGAGCAGTAGGTCTTAACAGTAGGCTTAAAATGTTCAGCATACCACACTATAAACAGATGTGCTATCCTCTATGCTTTGCTGTTCCATTTATAGAGCACAAGCAGAATAGATTTTGCATCATTCTTAAAGGCCCTAGGATTTGTGGAATGGTAAATTAGCACTGGTTTCCACTTAATGTTACCAGGGGCATTAGACCTAAAAAGAGAATCATACTGTCCTTTGAAGCTTTGAAGCCAGGTATTGACTTCTGCTCTCTAACTATGAAAGTCCTAGTTGGCATCTTCTTCTAAGGCTACTTCATCTACACTGAAAATCTCTGATTTAGTGTAGCTACCTTCATCGACGATTTTAGCCAGATATTCTCAATAACTTGCCATAGTTTCCACATTAGCACTTGCTGCTTCACATTGCACTTTTATGTTATAGGAGTAGATTTTTTTCCTTAAACCTCATGAACTAATCTCTACTATCTTCCAACAAGAAAAGGTGCAGCTTCGTCACCTACCCCAGCCTTCCCAGAACTGAAGAATTCGGATATTGCTCTTGATTGGGCTTTAGATTAAAGGAAGGTTGTGGCTGGCTTGATCTTCTATTCAGACCACTCAAACTTTTGTCATATCAGCAAGTAAGATTGTTTTACTTTCTCTCTTTTTTTTTTTTAGATGGAGTTTCGCTCTTGTTGTCCAGGCTGGAGTGCAATGGTGCAATCTTGGCTCACCACAACCTCCGCCTCCCAGGATCAAGAGATTCTACTGCCTCAGCCTCCCGCGTAGGTGGTATTACAGGCATGTGCCACCACGCCCGGCTAATTTTGTATTTTTAGTAGAGAAGGGGTTTCTCCATGTTGGTCAGGCTGGTCTTGAACTCCCAACCTCAGCTGATCTGCCCACCTTGGCCTCCCAAAGTGCTGGGATTACAGGCGTGAGTCACCGTGCCCAGCCAATTGTTTTACTTTCTTACCATTCATATAGTCACTGGAATAGTTCTTTTAATTTTTTCAAGAACTTTTCCTTTGCATTTACAACTTGGCTAACTAGTATAAGAAACCTAGTTTTCAGCATTTCTCAGCTTTCAACAAGTCTTCTCCACAAAGCTTACTCATTTCTAGCTTTTGTTTTAAAATGAGAGACGTGACCATTTCTGTCACTTGAACACTTAGAGGTCACTGTAGGGTTATTAATTGGCCTAACTTCAATATTGTTGTGTCTCAGGAAATAGGGAAGCCTGAGGAGAGGGCCAGGGTTGGGAGAATGGCCAGTTGGTGGAACAGTCAGAACACACATACTTAATGATTCAGTTTGCCATCTTATATGGGGGCTGTTCATGGTGCCCCAAGACAATATAATGGTAATATCAAAGACCACTGATCACCCTACCAGATAAAATAACAAAAAAAGTTTAAAATATTGCAACAATACTACCAAAAGTGACATGCAGACACAAATGAGCATATGTTGGAAAAACGGCACCAATAGGTTTGCTTGATGCAGAATTGTCACTAACCTTACATTTGTAAAAAACAAAAAAAAAAAGAAAAAAAGAAAAAATGCAGTTATCTGTGTTGCACAATAGAGGTGAAGCACAATAAAACAAGGTATGCCTATACTGTATTATTCAATTTATATAAGGTATCTAAAGTAGTTGGGCACTTAGAAAGTAGAGTAGTGTTTGCCAGGGGAAAGTAAGGGGTAGGGAAATGGGAGGTGGTGTTCAGTGGATACAGAACTTCAGTTTTGTAAGACGAAAAAGATCCAGAGATATGTTGCACAGCAGAGAGCATCAGAGAGCATATATGTAATACTATTTTTGTACTGTGCACTTAGACTTAAGTTGATAAGTTTTAAGTAATGTAATTCTTAAACTAATTCTTTTATCACAATTAAAAAATAAACACAAAAAATCACATGAATTTAGGTTAGAGTGAAACTATATACCCACCTAAGAGTATGTCAAATTTATATTGGATTACTAAAAAAAAAAAAAAAAACAAACCATATTTCATTTCAGCATTATTTTGCTATTTGAGCAAGCAGCCTAATCTGGCATTACTTTGTAATCATATACTTTGTATCAGATAATCAGAATATACATTATATACAATTTTGTGTAGCTTAAGTACAGTATTCATGCATTAATTATATAACAGAACCAATAATATTTTTCACTTTTACTTAAAAAAAGTAGTTTTAGTATCGGCAAATTCCTTATGTAAACTAATTGATGCTGTATAGAATTCTGAGGAAGTGAAAGAAAAATTCATAACTGATTGCCAGAAAAGCCTATTACTCTGACAGAATCTTCCATTTTTCTACAGTTTCTAAATATCATTTTTCCACACCAAGAACAAACGTATTATGGAAACATTTCTTTAGGCCTTCCCATTATAAGCTTTCTTTCTTCAGATAATTTAATGTTTTACCATTTAAAACTATTGAAGGATATTTTCTGTTAATATTTCCATGGAATATTAAAATAAGTCTTGTGAAGGGTTCCCTGAGGGAAACAACTGTGACTGGAAAGGAAACAAGTAGAGAAAGCAGTTTTTGGAAGGCAAGGACTAGGTCACTCTGTTCAACTTTGTGTCCCAGTGCCTAGGCAAAACTTGTTCAAGGCAATTTTGTAAAACATTCACTTCATTATTAGATATTACTTTTCTCTATGAGTCATCCACTGATTTTTTTTTAAGTCTATTTAAGCATTCCCTAGGAAATAAAGAGAAAACCCAAAAGGAGAAAATAATTGGAGACAACTTTAAAGACAATGAACTGTTTACACTTTCATCTAACTTCTACCCATATGTATCTGCTCACTGCAGGTTTTCTACCACCACAAAAACAGGAGGATATTCAGGTTTTCTACCGCCACATAAACAGGAGGATATTAATCCATTTGCGTGAAAAGATAAAACCGTTTAAATATTCAGCAAGGTTCTAACTTTGATTGAGAAAGTGTTCTTTTCAATTTTGATGAAAAATGATTAGTATATCATAATGTAATTGAATATTCCAGAAATTTTAACATATACTACATACCCAAACAATGATTGCATCAAAGACAGAGAGACAAACAGAAAGTGATTCTGACTATAAATAAGTTGATTCACTCAAGTAAGTAAAGAGTTTGGGGAGAACTTTCTTCCATCCCACCTGACATTCTTTCAAATGTTGTTAAAAAAGGTATTACATATGATCCTAATCAGGAAAAAACTGTTATACTTTGGGTTGTGTTCATGTCCAGGACTTTCTAACTCAAGTATGTGATATACAGGATAAAAAATTTATAGGTAAATAATTACCACTGGGGAGGAGGATGAGAGGGAGAGAATGAATCAGTATAAAAGTTAGAAACAAAGCAAGAAGATATCACCCTTAAATAGAATTATAGGCATTCATAGATTATTTTGATTTTACATGTAGCTTTCTGTAGATTTTGATAGGTCTGCAATTTGTTCAAATGTGAAGATAAACAATATAAATGAATTCCTCTCAAATATTTGAACTCTATAACAATAAGTTTCAAATAGCTAGAAGGACAGTGAATGTCCCCAACACAAAGAAATGATAAATGTTTGAGATGGATATGCAAATTACCCTGATCTGATCACTATACATTATATGTATCACATCACTATGTACTCCATAAAATAGTACAATTGTTACGTGTCCATTAAAAAATTTTTAAACTAAAACAATTTTTAACATGTATATTATTTCTTCTTATTCTTTTACTATGCTTGGTCAGTCCTCCAGTACAATGCAGAAAGTAAGCAAGGATAAAGGGCATCCAAGGTCGGGTGCCATGGCTCATGCCTGCAATCCCAGGACTCTGGGAGGCTGAGGAGGGTGGATCACGAGGTCAGGAGATCGAGACCATCCTGGCCAACATGGTAAAACCCCCGTCTCTACTAAAATACAAAAAATTAGCTAGGGGTGGTGGCACATGCCTGTAATCCCAGCTACTCAGGAGGCTGAGGCAGAAGAATCTCTTGAACCTGGGAGGTGGAGGTTGCAGTGAGCCAAGACCACACCACTGAACTCCAGCCTGGGCGACAGAGTGAGACTCCACCTCAAAAAAAAAAAAAAAAAAAAAAAGAATTTTGTCAAATACTCTTTCTACATCTATTTTGATAGTTATATCATTGGTATATACTGCTGCACTTCTGTGGTAATATTGAAAATTTACTGTAATTTTCCTTTCTTATAACCCTAAACTGGTCTTGTTGTAGAGGTCATACTAGTTTCACAGAAAGAGTTGGGCAAGGGGTCTTCTCTAGAAAAACTTAATAATCTGTTTCCTGAAAGTTTGGTAGAATTTTCTTGAAAAACCATATGGGCCTACTAGTTTCTTGATCTGTAGACTTTAAACTACTGATTGAATTTCTTTAATGGCTACAGGACTGTGGATGGTTTCTAATTCTACTTTAGCAGTTTTGGAAAGTTGTATTTTTCTGGAAATCTGTCAATTTCTACTTGTATTTAAAAATTAGTTAGCATAAAGTTTTTCTTATTGTCTTCTTATTTTCTAATTTCTAATTTGATATAATTTTGAATTTACAGAAAAGATGCAGGAATAGCCCCCCCGAAAACCCACACATTATTTGCATACTCATATTTACCACTTGTTAACATGAGCCACATTTACTTTACCATTCTCATTTTCTCTATCTCTGAACCATCTGAAAGTAAGCTGCACACATCATGGCTCTGTACCACTAAATAATTAACAGATCTCCTAGAAATAAAGACATTTTCCTATGTAACCATAGTACAGTTATCAATATTAGAATTTTTTTTTTTTTAAAGAGATAGTCTCGCTTTGTTGCCCAAGCTGGAGTGCTGTGATGCCATTATAGCTCGCTGCAGCCTCGAATTCCTGGGCTCAAGTGATCCTCCCGCTTCAGCCTGCTGAGTAGCTGGGATTACACACATGTACCAACATGCCTGGCTCTGGAATTTTTAACATTGTTCAATTCCTGAACAATGGATTGTATGTACATTGCTAATATATAAAAGTACAACTAACTTTTGTGTATTATACTGAATTGTACATATTTTTATACATATATCCTAACTGTACATTACCAATTTATAGAAGTACAACTGACTTTTATATATTGACTTAGCCCTAATAGCTTTTGTAGGTTCCAATGGATTTTCCATATAGTCAATCATGTAATCTATAAATATAATTTTCTTCTCTTCTAAACTGGAATCCTTTTATTTTCCTTGCCTATTCCACTAGCTAGAACAATGTTAAACAGAAGTAGTGAAAACAAAAAGAAACCCTTTCCCTATTTTAGGGGAGAAGCATTAAGTTTCCACCATTAAATATTATTATTATTATATTATTTTTTGAGACAGAGTCTTGCTCTGTCACCCAGGCTGGAGTGCAGTGGTGCGATCTCTGCTCACTGCAACCCCTGCTTCCTTGGTTCAAGTGACTCTCTCCTGCCTCGGCCTCCCAAGTAGCTGGGACTACACGCACATGCCACCATGCTTGGCTAATTTTTTTTGTATTTTTAGTGGAGACAGGGTTTCACCATGTTGGCCAGGCTATTCTCAAACTCCTGACCTCAACTGACCCAACCCACCTCGGACTCACAAAGTGCTGGGATTATAAGCATGAACCAGTGCACCCAGTCTGATTTCACCTGTTCGTTTTTCTTAGATGCCTTTTATTAGGTTGAGAAAGCTTCCCTCTGTATTTCTAGTTTACTTAGAATTTTTTATCAGACATAGATGTTGGATTCTGTCAAATGCTGTTCCTGCATGTATTGAGAGGATCATACAAATTTTCTTTTATAGTTTCCTGGCTTTCTTTTTCCAATAAGTCTTATATTAAAACTCCATTGGATCCTCCATAATTTTTAAATTTCTCTTTCATATTCTTCATAACCTAGTCTTTATGAGGCATTCTGGATAATTTCAATGATTCTATCTGCCAGACCTCTAATTTGCTCTTTAGCTTTCTGTAATCTTGTGTTTAATGTATCTGCTCTTTTATTTCAACAACTTTATTTTTATTTCTAAATGTTCTATTGGTTCATTTTCAGATCTACCTAGTAATTTTAAAGTCACTTATTTCTCAATTTTTTATTCTATATTTTAAAGTATTTCATTTACAGATACTTTAGATTCTTTATCAGATAATTCTACTATCTGAAATCCATAGCATCCTTGAGAAGTTCTTCAGGAGTCTAAAAGACATTTTGCATTGTTTTTATTTTTTCTGCTTTCATTCACAGGTTCTAGTTTATGAGATTGGCAATTTCTTACTGTGAGCTTATATTTGTCTAACCTTAATATAAGAATTCTGATGGCTAAAACTAAACATGTGTTCCTCTGCAGAGGAACTGCATTTGTTTCTTATGGGAGTGACATGTTGTTACCAATTGAGGATCATGTTAGCCACTGCCCTGGGTCTTGGTGTAATGCAAGACTCTCAAGTTTCTTCTTTCATCTTGCTACATCCCCAAAGCACAGAGTATTGATCCCATCACTGAGGTGGATATTTGACCTCAAGACAACCCCATCTTGCACATTCACTTATTACTCACAAATCCTCACTACAGGTTCAACTATTTTATCTTTACGTGTATCTATATATGTATGAATGCCCCTCAAACATTCTCTTATTTTTTGCAAGCTTAAAAAATCATGTTTTTCTAATTTATGCAGAATTTGTTTGTACTGTAGTGACAGAGCCCTTAAGAATATCTGGTCCCCATATAAGTAAAACAAGAAATCCTCTAACCTGCACAGATAAGAGTATTTACTAATAATATCTGATTTAGAAATCTACCTGATTTATCCCTATTCAGTATTTTAATCAAATTGAGATTCCATAGATAAATAAGTTGAACAATTATCTCATAATATTAAGAAGATTTCAAATTTGGATGTCTTAAATTTCAAAAGATTTCAAATTTGGATGTCCTAAATTCTTGAGTTAGAGTCTTTAATGCTATTTTCAAATCATTTGGTATGTCTAAAACGGCAAAAAAACCTACATTATTTTTCATAGTTATAATTCTCATTAGTACCACAGCAACTGAAAATGTTGAAAGCCCTCCAAATTTAGCTTAATGCATCTTATACACATGATTACAAGATTCTGTTCAACGATAAAAATTGCTGGCTTAGAAAATGAAAGTATCATATCTGTAATCCCCCACACAGCTAAGCTGGCTTAATCCTGCAAATAAGAACATACAGCCTGTTTTCCAATGTGTAGATTCTTAATAATTTGTCAATAATTTGCTACACTCACTTTCAAGCAAAGTATTATATAGTATTGGTGATTAGACAGTGATAATAAAACTCTTAACTGGTTTTAAAGATACCATAATTGAATTTCTTAACGGCTAATAATCAACCTAAAATTCTAATTTAAAAATGAAATAATGCATCCATTCATATAAACCACAGAAAACACAATATAGTAAGAGAAAAAGAATATTAAATGTTAAAAGAATTCTGGCAATTTTGGCAATGTTAAAATGCCAAAATAATATGGATAGGTAATAATATAATAATAATATGGATAGGTATAAATGTATCTTTTCAAATTATCATATAAACTGAAAATAACAGGATAATTTTATAAGCTAGCCAGGGCAATTGTTAATGCAGAAGTAGAATTAGTTATCTCAATTAAAAAAATAGCTTTCAAAAGGCTCTACATTTAAACTAAAATACCACTTAGGTTATGAGCTGAGAGGAATGAAATAATAATAAACTAAAATGTCCCTAAGATTTGTTACACCAGATATAATTGGTCAAGTTTTATTTTATATTCAGACCATTTATGCCCTCTTTATAATCTCATATATCCTTTATACCATTATGGCCATCAACTGTAAAAGCTTCTGAACTAGTAAAGCATTACAGAAACCCACTATCATGTGGGATTTTTTTTCCCTTGAACATTCCTAAGATTACACTTTGAATACTAATACACACAGTTGTCTCTGTCATCTGAAATCAAAATCTTAGCAAAAACCAAGGCAGATTTGGAAGATTATGTTGAAAACTAAGTTTTAAAGTAAACCCAAATGTTTACTTTTTATCTGCTAAAAAAAAAGTATATACTTTAGAATTAATAATTCTCACAAGACTCTGTAGAATGCAACTAAGAAATATCATTTTCAAATTGTTATAGCAACAAAACTACCACATGTTAGGTCGTAACTCACTTTAGTAAAGTGAGACATATGAATTTGATACATTCAGAGGAAATCTTTGACATTGGTTTATTTAAGGAAGCATGATCAATAATTTAAACTTCTGATACTCTACATGAGTTAATGTACAAGCATATCATGTTATTAGAACTATTGAATAAAACTGACTTTCTCACATGGCAAGATTCTTTACTACCTATCATTTGTTCAGTTTATGAACCTACATAAAAGTTCCAGCATTAAAAAAAGACTGAACTAGGGCTGGGTGCGGTGGTTCATGCCTGCAATCCCAGCACTTTGGGAGGCCAAGGCGGGCAGATCACGAGGTCAGGAGTTCGAGACCAGCCCGACCCACATGGTGAAACCCCATCTCTACTAAAAATACAAAAATTAGCCAGCATTGTGGTAGGTGCATGTAATCCCAGCTATTCAGGAAGCTGAGGCAGGAGAATCGCTTGAACCCAGGAGGCAGAGGTTGCAGTGAGCCAAGACCATGCCATTGTACTCTAGGCTGGGCGACAAGAATGAGACTCCGTCTCAAAAAAAAAAAAACAAAAAACAAAACTGAATTAATAATTATGATAGCAAATTGTCAAGTTAGTCTCTGAAATAAGTCTAAATTATTTCACTTTCTCTCATAATACCTCAGTTCTATGGGCACTATTACTAACCTCATCTGATATTTGAGATTACATGACCTACCCAAGGCTGCACAATCAGTGGTAGCAAATCGTATCTGTCTGATAACAGGTCAAAATTCTTAATCACTACACTGTCCTGCCTTTGACACTACTTGAATTACTGTTAAGAAAGAAGACCTTTAAGATTTGGCTTTCCAAATGCTAAAAGCTATACTTACTCTTATGTAAACCATTTTAGACCACTTTTAACATATTTTAGGGATCTGGGCAGATTGACTATAAAATATAACACATAAAGATTGTTAAATAATGAGCGCAGCAGGACAGTTTCTTTCTTCTACAGACGAAGTCTGAGAACGTTAACTAATGAAAATTTTTTTCACAAGCATAGGTTTAAAAAATCTACAGGAAAACACAAATTTAAAAAATGAGTTTCCATGACACACGTATTAGAATAGCTGATCTCCAAAACACTGACAAATCCAAATACTGGCAAGGATGGGGAACAAAAAGAACTCTCTTTCTTTATTAATGGGAATAGAAAATGATACAGCAACTTTCAAAAACAGTTTGGCAGTTTCTTACTAAGCTAAATATAGTCTAACAATACAGTCAGCAAGCGCAACTCTTATGTATTTACCCAAAAGAGATGAAAATGCAAAAGGTTGAGCAAGAGGTGAAAACCACACAATAATGTCTACGGTAGCTTTATTCATAATTGGCAAAAACTGGAAGCAACCAAAACATCTTTCAATAAATGAATAAACTGAGATGTCTCTAAGCAATGGAATATTGTTCAGTGATTAGAAGAAATAAACTACTAAACTAAAAAAAGCCATAGAAGGAACCTTAAATGCATATTGCTAAGTGGAAGAAGGCATTCAGAAAAGGCAACTTACTGTATAATTCCAATTACATGACATTTTGAAAAAGGCAAAAACTATGAAGACAGTAAAAAGATCAGTGGTTGCAGAAGTCTAGAAGGGCAGCAGGTAGGAATGAATAGGTAGAACAGAATTTTTAGGGAAGTGAAACTAGTAAAACCATTCTGATACTGAAATGGTGGATGCATGACATACATTTGCATAAAGCATTGTGCATAGTGGTATATTTGTTACAACTGATAAGTCACTATTGTTACATTATCAACTGAAGTCCACAGCTTACACATTAGAGTTTGCTCTTAGCATGGTATAGTTCCATGGTTCTTGCATAATGCATAACATTGTACTTTCAGCTCAATATTTTGTAAATCTAAAGCTGCCCTAAAATAAAAATTAATTTTAAAACAACTCTAGATATTAAACTATGACAAAAGGACAATAACTATGAAAATTATTTAACAAAGGAAAATGTAAAATAAAAGATTTTTGGGGTAGAAATAAAACAAGCTGGTAAGAAGAAATACAGAAATTTCATCATAGCTTACAGTGAATTACAGAAGCATTGAAACCAAATGGTTTGAAAACAAAGAAATCTGGAAAATACATTCTTAATCTTCCTACTTGATATGAAATTAATAATGTAACTGTTTATAATCCATTTTCTAAGCCAAAGAAAAAACATCTATTAATTTAGCTTTCAGTGAATTTCAAATACAGACTACTGCTTGTACAAATTTTAGCCAAGTGTGGTGGTGCAAACCTGTAGTCACAGCTATTTGGGAGGCTGAGGCAGGAGGATCACTTCAGCCCAGGAGTTTGAAACCAGCCTGGGCAATACAGTGAGACCCTGACTCATCATAAATAAAACAAAATAATAAAACAAGTAATTAAAAATTTTACTTTCTCAAAGGCAGCGTTTGAATAAAAACAGAAAAAAAAATCAGTACTTTTTTTTTTTAAATCTGTTATAGACAGATTCCAATGTAGAAAAGATACTTGCTAGTAATGACTGCCCTAAGGAGAAAAAGTATTAATTTCTGAACAAATACTATAAAAAGCATATGACGTAATTCTGATATTGTTTCATCCTGAACTATTTACACTGTTTTACTTCATTTTTAAAATAAATAAAATTTTATTCACAGGTATAAAATGCTAAGCCACTAAATTAGAAAGAAATTTCAATATCAGGATATATCATTCTTAAATATCTTAAAACTGCAAAAACTTGTAGAGTAAGAACATTCTATTCATAACCTTTTCCTTGAAAAGAGGTTACAAAAAGAGATCTTGGTCCATATATCACTCTTCAGTGACTCAAAAGATATATCATTATCTACTCAAGTTTGAAATTTCCTGAAGAATATAAGGGTTGTTATTTAGGGTCCCCAAATCATTCTAAAAATCTTGAACTTTTTATAAGGGTTCTATTGCCAATGATAATTATCTTAACTAGAAAAATAATGTTCTTACTTGGTAGTTACCTCCTTAGCAAAAATATTTGTATTTGTTTACAGCTTTATAATAAAGATATATTTGAAGAAAAAGACTATTCAAAGAAATTGTACTAAATATTGAGAACTTTATGTGCTGTCTTTGCAACATATGACAAATATTTTCTTGTGAGTTTACTTTTCTCTTGCTCTGGAATTCCCAAGTACAGAGGAGGAAACGTCATTTCGGACTTTTCACAAAAGACTGATCTTTTCTATAGACAGGTACACTGAATTCCAAGAGAGACTAAATTTTTTTCATAAATATTGCCCTCAAAAAAATTTCAACTAAACTGGTAATTTCCATTAAAATTTATATATAAATAGTTATGTGTGTGTGTGGCATATGAATATATCCTTAAATAGCATGCGAATAATCTCTGAAAGAGCAATCTTTAATGGTTTTATTTTAATAAGAAGTTTTTTAAGTACATGAAATAGGTGAATAAAAAGCATACATCCCTATTCCTAACAATCCCTTTTAATCAGTAATGATTCATACGCATTTTCTTTCTCTCTCTCTCTCTCTCTCTTTCAGAAAGGGTCTCACTTTGTTACTCAGGCTAGAGTACAGTGGTGCAATCTTTTTTTTTTTTTTTTTTAATTAATTTATTTTTTTTAAATTTATTTATTATTATTGTACTTTAAGTTGTAGGGTACATGTGCATAACGTGCAGGTTTGTTACATATGTATACTTGTGCCATGTTGGTGTGCTGCACCCATCAACTCATCATTTACATCAGGTATAACTCCCAATGCAATCCCTCCCCCCTCCCCCCTCCCCATGATAGGCCCCGGTGTGTGATGTTCCCCTTCCTGAGTCCAAGTGATCTCATTGTTCAGTTCCCACCTATGAGTGAGAACATGCGGTGTTTGGTTTTCCGTTCTTGTGATAGTTTGCTAAGAATGATGGTTTCCAGCTGCATCTATGTCCCTACAAAGGACGCAAACTCATCCTTTTTGATGGCTGCATAGTATTCCATGGTGTATATGTGCCACATTTTCTTAATCCAATCTGTCACTGATGGACATTTGGGTTGATTCCAAGTCTTTGCTATTGTGAATAGTGCTGCAATAAACATACGTGTGCATGTGTCTTTATAGCAGCATAATTTATAATCCTTTGGGTATATACCCAGTAATGGGATGGCTGGGTCATATGGTACATCTAGTTCTAGATCCTTGAGGAATCGCCATACTGTTTTCCATAATGGTTGAACTAGTTTACAATCCCACCAACAGTGTAAAAGTGTTCCTATTTCTCCACATCCTCTCCAGCACCTGTTGTTTCCTGACTTTTTAATGATCGCCATTCTAACTGGTGTGAGATGGTATCTCATTGTGGTTTTGATTTGCATTTCTCTGATGGCCAGTGATGATGAGCATTTTTTCATGTGTCTGTTGGCTGTATGAATGTCTTCTTTTGAGAAATGTCTGTTCATATCCTTTGCCCACTTTTTGATGGGGTTGTTTGTTTTTTTCTTGTAAATGTGTTTGAGTTCTTTGTAGGTTCTGGATATTAGCCCTTTGTCAGATGAGTAGATTGCAAAAATTTTCTCCCATTCTGTAGGTTGCCTGTTCACTCTGATGGTAGTCTTTTGCTGTGCAGAAGCTCTTTAATTTAATGAGATCCCATTTGTCAATTTTGGCTTTTGCTGCCGTTGCTTTTGGTGTTTTAGACATGAAGTCTTTGCCCATGCCTATGTCCTGAATGGTACTACCTAGGTTTTCCTCTAGGATTTTTATGGTATTAGGTCTAACATTTAAGTCTCTAATCCATCTTGAATTAATTTTCGTATAAGGAGTAAGGAAAGGATCCAGTTTCAGCTTTCTACTTATGGCTAGCCAATTTTCCCAGCACCATTTATTAAATAGGGAATCTTTTCCCCATTTCTTGTTTCTCTCAGGTTTGTCAAAGATCAGATGGCTGTAGATGTGTGGTATTATTTCTGAGGACTCTGTTCTGTTCCATTGGTCTATATCTCTGTTTTGGTACCAGTACCATGCTGTTTTGGTTACTGTAGCCTTGTAGTATAGTTTGAAGTCAGGTAGCGTGATGCCTCCAGCTTTGTTCTTTTGACTTAGGATTGTCTTGGAGATGCGGGCTCTTTTTTGGTTCCATATGAACTTTAAAGCAGTTTTTTCCAATTCTGTGAAGAAACTCATTGTTAGCTTGATGGGGATGGCATTGAATCTATAAATAACCTTGGGCAGTATGGCCATTTTCACGATATTGATTCTTCCTATCCATGAGCATGGTATGCAGTGGTACAATCTTAACTGACTATAACCTTGAACTCCCGGGCTCAAGCAATCCTCCTGCTTCAGTCTCCTGAATATCTGGAACTACAGGTGTACACTACCATGCCTAGCGAATTGTTTTAGTTTTTGTGGAGATGCTGTCTCCCTATGCTGCCCAGGCTGGTTCTGAACTCATGGCTTCAAAAGATTCTCTCGCCTTGGGATTACAGGCATGAGCCACTGTGCCTAGACTCATATGCATTTAAAATCTGGCCTGCACAAGTTGCCAGTGTTCATTCACCTTAATAATTTATTGTTATCAAGAATTTATATGTGTTTTTATGTAGAAACTCTACCCAATGTAATAATAATACAAACCTAAGCCTCCTAAATAGCAGTATTATTTATTTTTGATATTTTCATTAGATTCTCCTGAGTACAGTTGGTTCGTTATAACTGTGCTTATGTTGTTAGTAGAATACTAAATTGTTCAAAAGGAATAAAAATATGCAAAGTATTCGATAATAAAAGCTCGAAATGAGGCCACTGCACATAAACACTAAATAGATTCATTTTTGTAGAAAGACAGCCAAAATCAGAACAAACGAATGAAAACACGGCAAGTATAGGTGTTTGTCTGTAAATATGAAGGCCCAATATTAATTATTCCATCTAGTAATAAATGCAAAACATGAGTGACTATACACCTTGAAAAAAGCATCTCATTGTTTCTTTTACACAATTGAAAGCAAAGTAGAAAGCAGGGTAAAGTAAGCAGGTATGTACTGATATAAGTATATGTGCACAAAAGAGTTAATGTAACAGGTCTGAGTAGCTATTGTCAGAAAATCCTGATTGCAAGGTTGGTATTTGGCTAGCATCTAGGAACTTAGATTTTGAGAAGGACCCCATGATTCTCTGTTAAGAGTTGTTCACTGTACCTAAACTGTTTGTGACAAACAATATGGTTTATACTGAACACTTGCTTTTCTACTGGGAGTCTAGAATTTCGGTATTTCTTTAGGCATTAACTAACCCCTGATAAAACTCTGGACTCACAAGCTCAAGCTGAGTTTTCCTGGTAGACAGCACTTTTTGCATGATCTCATAACTTGCTGCTGGAAGAATCAAGGGGCTCATGTCTAACTCCAGTGGGAGAGGACTCTTTGGAAGCTTGCATCTGGTCTCCTCTAGACCTTGCCCCATGCATCTTTTTTCCCTTTGCTGATTTTGCTTCACATCCTTTAGCTGCCACAAATCATAGCCATGATGAGTACAACTATATGCTGGCGATGGCAGGGGTGATCTGCCTGGAGCAGCCACTGCCATGAGGCTGGCTGCAGTGGAGAGCCAGCAGGAGCCCCACCCACTTCTGAGTTGGAGGGGTGGGAGCCCTGTCCTCCTGGCTGTAGCTGCAGCCGCCCAGCCACAGCTGTGGACCCAGGCATCCCTGTGTTCTTGGGGACCTGGGAAGCTCCCTGCCTCCACAGGCTTGAAAGTGCCTGCTCCCACTGCCTGGCCTCCCCCTGCTCCCAGCATCTACTTTGATTTCACAGCACAATTGAGGCCAAGCCCAGGTGCAGTCACATCTTACCTGGGTGTGTGCATGCTTGGGGCAGCACGCCAGCCCTCTGCCACCTTGGCCCCCTCCAGACTTTGGACACCAACAAGCATGGCAGGAAGGCAGAGGGAGTGTTAAGGGCAGCTCAGTGAGGGCCTGCAGATGTCCCTTGACATGAACAGCCTGCGTGCTGTGGACAACGGGTTGTTGGTGGCAGGAGGCAGAAAGGCTCCTAGGCAGAAATGGGGGAGTCCATGGTGAGGACCTACATTTAAGCCAGCAACCTGAAGCCCAGGGGCTGGACTGCCAGTTCTGCGGACTGGAGTGAGAACTTATGGTGCTTTTTCCAGGCCTGCCCATGGCCAACCATGCACCAATCAGCACACACTTCCTCCCTTTTGAAGCCCATAAAAACCTCCGACTCAGCCAGACTCGGGCAGATGATAGGACTATCTGCCTGTGGATAGGAGCTACCCACTCTGGGTTTCCTCTCTACTGAGGGCTGCACAAATGATGGTATGACCTGCCAGCAGATACAAGCTAACCACTCTGGGTCTCCTCTCTGCTGAGGGCTATACAGATGTCAGGATGACCAGCTTGCAGATGGGTCCTACCCACTCCAAGTCTCCTCTCCACTGAGGACTGTACATACATCAAGATGACCTGCCTGTGGAAAGGACCTACCCATTCTGGGTCTCCTCTCCACTGAGGGCTGCACAGATGACAAGATGACCTACCAGCAGATACAAGCTAACCACTCTAGGTCTCCTCTGTGCTGAGGGCTGCACAGATGACAGGATGACCTGCCCACAGATATAAACTAACCACTCTGGTTCTCCTCTATGCTGAGGACTGTACGGATGTTGGGATGACCAGTCTGTGGATGGGACCTACCCACTTCAGATCTCTACACTGAGGGCTGCACAGACATCAGGATGGTCTGCATGTGGAAGGGAGCTACACACTGCAGGTCTCCTCTCCACTAAGAGCTGAACACTTGTGGAGATGACCTGCTTGCAGAAAGGAGCTGCCCACTTCGGGTCTCCTGACAACTGTTCTGCTACTCAGTGAAGTTCCTCTCTGCCTTGCTCACCTTCCAGTTGTCCACATACCTCATTCTTCTTGGATGTGGGACAAGAACTCAGGACCTGCCAAATGGCTGGACTAAAAAAGTTGTAACACAAACAGGGCTGAAACACGTCCCCACCACTCACCACGTTCTGGGCAACAGGAAGGAGAGAAGAGCTGTGGCCCTTTGGGGAGCCCACACCTAGGAGCTCTCCGAGCCAGGGTTGTGACACTTTCTTTGGGATTCTGCAGTTCCTGGCATCTCTTGAGCTTCCAGGTGTCACGACATTCCCTTCATCTAGATGCGGGTGCCTGCAGCATAAGCCATGTGCAGTACATCTGATCCAGCTGCAGCCTCACATGGAGCTAGCACCTGTGCTGACACCTGGAGCTGCCTGCCCTGCCACAGCAGCCAGTGTGCCTGGCTGTGCGGTGGCCGGACCCCAAGCTTGTCACTCACATACCACTCGCCGCTCTGTGCCTGGCTCGTGTTTGTCAGTTGTGGGGTCTGGGCCGGTAGTACGAGCCAAGTGCAGTCTGCTAGGCCAAGTGGGCAGAACGAGCCCAGCGGGCAAGAGCAATACTCAGGCAGAAGGCACCACTGGTCACAGGAGTTTCTGGCTGGCGAAGTGATACCCTAAGGATCCTGTGACACTGGGTTCTATCGATCCTCCTAATAAATCATCAAACTTGAAGGATAGTCCTGGAGGGTCTCCACACAGTATACAAAATATTTAATATTGTGGACTTACAAAGGAAATTACCTATACCATAACACTGGAAACTCAGGGAACATTTTTCTTTGGGCTATTGGAGGTTAGGATTTAACGATCGGTAGAATCATTATCCTATTAATCATTATCAAAAAAACATCAATATAATGAATAAAATGTAGAATCAGGCATTCCTATGCATGGAAAGAATTCTTATGGCCCATGAGGCTAGCAGATTGGTGGATGACAGAAAGATCTCAGAATATGGAAAATGAATACAGCAAAGTACTTTATGGGAAAAATCAACAACCTTCAGTAAACACATTATAACGACTTCTATTTAAACGTCTTATTTACCAAATATTTTCAACTTATTCTCCAGTGGAAATTTTAAAGCACTTACAAGCTGTCATTTATATAACAAAAAATGAGAAATTAGTATATATATTACAGAAATTAATCTATAAATAATACTAAAGATAGCAGCTACTCCATAAACAAACACGATTGCATTTATTTTCGTTTATTTATTTATTTTTGAGACGGAGTTTCACTCTGTCACCCAGGCTGGAGTGCAGGGGTGCGATCTCAGCTTACTGCAACCTCTGCCTCCTGGGTTGAAGCAATTCTCCTGCCTCAGCCTCCCGAGTAGCTGGGACTACAGGTGTACGCTACCACGCCCGGCTAATTTTTGTATTTTTATTAGAGACAGAGTTTCACCGTATTGGCCAGGCTGGTCTTGAACTTCTCACCTCGTGTTCCACCCGCCTTGGCCTCCCAAAGTGCTGGGATTACAGGTGTGAGCCACCGCGCCCAGCCTCACGATTACATTTATATTGCAAGGAACATTTATAGTTGTCAAGAAATACACTTATCTATTGCCATTTCATATGTAGCCACTCTGTAAGGTAGTAACACAAATGATGCTGACTCATATATTCCTGTTTTGTACAAGAAAGATATAAAAATGTGTTCATTTAAACATACCTTAACTATTTCTTCAATGAAACAAATATGAGAAACAGGATCTCTCTTCTTGGCCAATACTTTTTGTAGATGTTGTACCTTAAATGAAACAAATGTAAAGCTTAGGCAATAGAAAAAGCAAGAAAAGGGAAATGGTGACCTTTAGGTACATTATAATCAGCTAGTGGAGGTATTTTGAATGCTCATCAATTTAAAAAACCTGCCCAAGGTCACAGAACTTGGAATAACCAGGAGTTAATCCATATTAATGTTCTTTCCACTCCTTCAAATATTTACCTGTCCACAAACAGCATAAATATGATCCATAAGTTTCTCCATATTCGTCCAGAGTGAAGCACGCAAAGCTGCAGTATTTCCTGGGGTTGGCATGGTAGATCGTCCAGGTCCCCCTGGTTACAAGTGAGAAAGTACTATGAAAAATAAAGTTTTCCAAAGGCAAATATATATATACACACACACACACATATATATATGTTATTATGAAAACCATACATAAGCTAAAAAATGAGAAGTTCCTTCTTTAGAAGGAACTAAAATTATTTCCTGTCTCATAGGAAATAATTTCTTATGAGTAAGAATATTAACCTTTTATGCTTAAGAAAGGGAAGCGACACATATCCAGAAAGGATAAAATGGAAATTGATGAAAATGGTTTCCTACAAGAGGTGTGAGAATGGTGGGAAATGAAATAGGTGAAACGTACAAGGATGGAGGTGAGTCTTCCTCTGTTTCCTACCGCTCTCATGCCCCTTGCAGAAAACCATCTTCACTAATTTCCCATTTATCCTGTGTATGTACATGTGTGTGTATGTGTGTGTTGTGTCCCCTTTCTTAAAAATAAAAAACTCTAAAACAATAAAAACAAATACAGGAACAAATAAAGTATGTGTGTGTTGTGCCCCCTCTTTCATAAAAAAACAAAAAAACAAAAAAACAAAAACTGAATATAAACAAATACCGAAACAAATACAACTAACTATATATCAAATTGAATACATAACCACGCAGGAGGAAAACAATTTTAATTCATGGAATTTTTACTTATAGAACACTGACTTCAGTAAGATACATTTACGCACAAAAAATTACAACGAAATATTGAACTTTATTAAATAGATTTTTGCTGGATGTGGTATTGAAGTAGTAATCCTGAAACTAGTTTAGGTATATTTTGGAACAGAGCAAAATAAGGTTCTCAGTGTAAACAGAATAAAGACACAAATATGTAATGGGGATTAGACATATTTCCCAACTCTATCCACTGGAAAGTCAGAGAGACGATGGTTCCTCAAGAGTAGTAAGTATACCTAGTATCCAAATTTTGATTTCTAAGACCATTCTCCAATAAAAACAAAGCAGGATTCAGTGGAAAAAAGAGTGATTTCATATTTGGAGCAGTGAAAATACAAGGTGAATGTGACAGATATTGTGCCAGTGAGCAATAAAGTGTTTGAAGACAAATGAAATTTTTCAAAAGGATACATCAAGTTGACTGGAAGGGGCTTCCACAACACAAATTTCAGATAATTTGGCCATCCAAAATAATACTGATGGTAATAAATTATAAAACAATGATTAAAAAATAATTCATGAGTATATAGTGAAACTCAAATGTTTATAAAGGATGGAAATGCTCTTTATAAAAGAATATCAGCTAATAAACGCAGAAAGAATGACAGAATTAGAAAAAAAATCACCATTTTGCAACTACTAGTTGCAAAATTAATTAAGAGAAAGAGTATCAGTGGATACCAAAACACTAAGTGAAATGTTATTGGCCGGGCATGGTGACTCATGCCTGTAATCCCAGCACTTTGGGAGGCTGAGGTGGGCAGATCACTTGAAGTCAGGATTCGAAACCAGCCTGACCAACATGGAGAAACCCATCTCTACTAAAAATACAGAATTAGCCAGGCATGGTATCACATGCCTGTAATTCTAGCTACTCGGGAGGCTGAGGCAGGGAACTGCTTGAACCCAGGAGGCGGAGGTTGCAGTGAGCCGAGATCATATAATTGCACTCCAGCCTGGGCAACAAGAGCAAAACCCCATCTCAAAAAAAAAATGTTATCGAGAACAAGATATTCATCACATAGTCTCAAAGTATGCACCTATAAATTACTAATTACAAAGAAAAGAGCATAGTATTACAAAGACCAATCTGGCATATGCCAATTTAATGGAGTGATCTAATTCAGCATCAGCAGCAATGAAACAAACTGAAATAATTGTGTTGTTTCCTGATATGATATAATAGGAAGTACACAACATCATCTTACCAATGGTATGTTTACCCTGAAGCTAATCATGAAGAAAATACCACATGAATCCAGACAAATTCAGATTATGAGACTCTCCAAAAAATGTTAATACCATTAAAAAAAAAAAAAAAAAGAAAAAGGCAGTGGTGCTGCTTTTTATTAAAGAGACAAGACAGCCAACAGAAAAGCATGATCCCTGATTGGTTTCACTGGTTTCAGTCAGGTGAAACCAACTTACACAAACAACATTTTGGGGAACAATACAATTTTGAGTATGAACTGCACCTTAAATAATATTAATGTATTAATACTAACTTTTTAGAGAGTGAGACTGTCTAAGAATGTTCTTGTATATAACACATACAGGAATCTATATGTAAAGGTTTGAAATGTTTCAACAAAAAAATAGAAATTTTAATCCCAAATTGAAAGGCATACATTTTACTCCAAACTAACGTTAAATATCAGGCAGTAGAAGAGCTCATCATTGGTTAGTCAGTCTATATCTCTGCTTTTATGGAGGACAAGATCAAGAAAACCAGAGGCACTGTGTGTGTAAACTACCCAACTCTAGTTTTTCAACAATTCAGAAAAGAATTGCACGTACCTTTAGCAAACAAACGCAGTTATTTCTTTAGTCTGATAATAGTAGCAAGCAATAAAATAATCTATGAGAAAGATGTTGGCTTAAAAATATAGATAATACCTGTTTGAAATCTGCATCTAATGAAGCTTTAGAATATTTGCAGTGCTATGCAAAGACTATTAAGGGAAGGTATACAGGAAATGGATAATACTGTAACAATCTGCAGCTGTTCTCACATGTTATATAAAGAATGAACTCATAACAGTCAGAAAAGGGTATGTAGTGTCTTTATGAATACTAAAAAATACAGGTCAAATTCCTGGAATATGTATGACTTGGGTTTATGAAACCCTTCAACCTATTATTCTTTTAAATACAAGCAGAAATACAAGATATTGCCATTACCAGTTAGCTTTAATAGACTCAAGAAACAAAATAGTCCCTTAAGTTTTATTTAACTGATAAAAGAAACTAAGAGATCCTCATAGATACAATACTTGAAAAATGATTTCTAGTTAGTGATGGTGGAATAAAATCATTTTCTTATTCTCTTCCCTTGAATGCCAATGAAAAGAAAATCAAACAAAAGATTGAAAATGTCAACCTCAAAGAAACAAAACTTCAAACCGGAGATTATGAAGCATGCATGCCAGTTGCTGTAGATAAGTCAAAATGAAGAAGGAACCAGAAAGATGACACCATAGATCATTAGGAAGAGTAAATTGCTCTTAAAATCAATTGTAAGAATTTGCACAAGCTATCTAAGGATTCTTTTGATTACAGCTGAGATCTACAGATATGGACAGGCCAGGGAATGTTCAACATTGCAAAATTAAAAAAAAAAAAAAAAGCTGAAGGAAAATCACAAGGAATTGATATTTATGTTGTTTAAGAATTAGCCCCTGAGTGTGGGGAGACTACTGGAGGTAAAGTGAGATGAAGAAAAAAAATACTGTGAATGCTAGGATTCAACACAGAAATGGCTTAAACAGCTTTACTGGAAGCCATACTAAGCTTCTTCTGAATGATACAAATTTTGAGAACAGATGTGCTCCCAACGTAAAAAGAAGTAACAAACTGGTCAATGGGTATTGTAGACAACAAACCTAAATTAAATTGCAGAGTGCTTCAGGTATCTCTCTTCAGCCATGCCTATACCATTCTTCAATGAATAGCTAGCAGTTTTCAATGATGAATAATCATCAGAAACAAAGCAAGAATGGACTTAACATAGACACTGGGGAGGGTGGCAGGAAGGAGGAAGAAAGGAATATAAGCTAAAAGCAATGATAAACATAGATCACCAAAGAAACAACAGAAAGGGGTACTCAGTTTTCCACTGCCTCAAAGTAATTACTGGAATACTCACTGGAAAAATATTATAGAAATTAGGACCATATTAGAAGAAACAAAAAGTTATAATAAATGAGAGTGAAAACACAGTAACACATGTAAAATAGGCAAGAGGAAATAATACAAAATGAAGTAAAATGCAAAGATACTGGAAGCAAAGTGAAAAAACTCCAAGCAAATATTAAGAGAATCAGACTTCCACATCCATGACCCTCTCTCTCCCACATTATGCCCAGCACCAAGTGCAAGAAGATACTAGACATGGAAAACAAAGAATATCTGATATATGCATAAAGTTCCTGAAAAGAACAAATGGAACAGAAAAATATTCAATATACAGTGGAAGAAAACTTTTCTATAAAAGGGAACATACTTTAACTCTCTCTCACACACACACACACACACACAGAAAACATGACACAGAGTATTCAACTCTGAGACACACGCTAAAGAAGTCACTCAACTTCAAAGATAAAGGAAAATCCATTTGGACAGTCAAGAAAAAGCAAGTCAACTAGTGGGCGATAAAAATCTGATTAGTCTCATAATTCTCTAATACAACACTAAAACCCAGCAGTTGGTAAAGCAATGTCTGATGGTAGATGGGACCCTTCATTTTCCTTTCATATGAAGGGACTTCAGCTAAAGCAACTTTCTTACCTTCCTTCCCTACCTCTTATCCAACTCTCTCCATGTGAAGAGGAGTCAGTGAAGAGTGAATCTGAATAAGAAACTGAGCATCATTGGCTCAGTCCCTTCCTTCCTCTGTTGTGGAAGCTTTGTATATATAAAAGGTGCATTCTGACCAACATTCTACCAGTGGTAAGTATAGTGGGAAAGGCTAAATTGGGAAATAAGTTTAATTTTGAGGTGATATATTAAAAAATCCATTTGGTTATAAATCAAAGCCATGCTTTTCGGTGCATTTTTTTCAACAGTAATAAAACTAACATTACAATTGTCATGTTTTTGTCTCCTACATTTGTGTCTCATTTTCCAGTTCAGTGGGGGAAGAAAAACATTATTTATTGGGACACAAACAGCTACAAAATTCCAAGGGAAAGTGTAAATAAAAATTTATACCTGGCCAAATCATTTAAGCATAAAAGCAAAACACACCACCAACTATGTAAGGACTCAAGAGAGCACAGTACCTGTGAAACATTTTTGAAAAATCAACTAGATTACGATATCCAGCCAAGGGAGAGATAAGTATAGAAATGGAGAGGTCTAGTACAACCTCTATGGAAAATAGTATGGAGAGTTCTCAAAGACCTAAAGTACATCTACCATTCGATCCAGCAGTCCCACTACTGGGTATCTACCCAAGGGAAAATAAGTCATATATCAAAAAGACAACTACATGTGTATGTTTATCACAACGTAACTCACAATTGCAAAGATAGGGAACCAATCTAAGTGTTCATAAAACAATGAGTGGGTAAAGAAACTGTCATATATATATACACACACACACACTCACACACACATATATATACACACACACATATACACACACATACACACACATATATATACACACACACCATGGAATACTACTTAGCCATAAAAAAAGGATGAAATAATATATTTTGCAGCAACTTGGATGGAACAAGTGGCCATTATTCTAAGTGAAGTAACTCAGGAGTGGAAAACTGAATACCATATGTTCTCACTTACAAGTGGGAGCTAAGCTATGGGTACAAAAAGGGTGCTATAAGGGACATTGGAGACTCAGAATGGGAGAGTGGGAGGGATGTGAGGGCTAAAAAACAACATATTGGTACAATGTACATGACTTGGGTGACCATGCACTAAAATATTAGACTTCACCACTATACAATTCATCCATGTAACCAAAACCCACTTGTACTCCTAAAGCTATTGAAAAAAAGAGAAAAGAAATGCAGAGGTCATATTAAAAGAACCAGAGATTAAAATCATTTAAAAATAGAAGAACATGTAAAAAACATTAATCATTCAAAAATAACATAACAAACAACAGGCAAATGAGGATGGGGGGGTAGGGAAAAGTTTAAGTATGCCTATCTCCCACATTTAGTAGTAAAGACTCAACAGACTTAGTAACAAATGATTTCAATTTCTTAATTTTTTTTGTAATCTTTCATTCATTACTTTTAAATTTAGAGGTATCAATTAGGATCTAGTATTTCCTATGAAGAAGCATTAATTGGAAATTCACTAAGTCCTTGATGCCACACAAATTTCTAATTATTTTGTTGAACGAAAATAAAATATTTTATTTTAAAAAGTATACTTCTAAAACTGGTAAGGCTAAACTATGGTGCTTAAGTTCACACACATGAATGATAAAACTATAAAGAGAAAAACACAGGAAGTTATCAATATAAAAGTGAGGATAATGGTTACATACGGGAGAGAGAGGGGTTGGTTGTGATTGGTAAAGAGGTTTCTGGATGGCTGGTTTAGCCTAGGAAGTGTTCACCTTATAATAATTCATTAAGCTACATGTTTCATTTATGGTTTTTTTTGTGTAAGTTTTACTTTATAATAAAAAGATATTTTTAAAAAGCATGTATCTTAAAATTCCATTTATGCCTCTCCATTTATCCTTCTATAACATAAAATGCACAGATAAATGTACGGACTACTGTTCACTGTATAGTAACAACCACAGTATCTATCTGGGTGATGAAATTTGGATATACTGTGTTGTCTACTTTGCTTCATTATCATCTTTTTTCATTGTTTGACTTTCTTAACATTTATGTTTTATTGTTAAATATTTCAGGCATACAAAAAAGCATATAGAATAATGTTATGAACACTAACCACCAAACTTTAAGAAATACAACATTAAATAAAGTGAAGTTTCCTTGTCCTCTCCTTTGCTAGTCTCATTTCCCTTGCTCTCTCATCAGATGTAATGGTATTGGGTTTTGTAGTTTGTTTTTAAGAGATAGAGTCTTGCTATGTTGCTCAGGCTGGATTCGAACTCCTGGGCTCAAGTGATCCTTCCGCCTCAGAATCCCAAGTAGCTGGGATTACAGACATGTGCCACCATGCCCAGCATTGGTATCTTAAAATTGTTGATCATTGTTCCAATGCACGTGTTTACACTGTTAGTACATATGTGCACATGCAAAAACAATTTAATATAGTCTGTCATGTTCTTAGGCTTTAAATCGGTATCATGCTGTATATATGTTTCTGTAACTTTTTCATGTACTGTTTTTGACCATTATCTATATCGGGAAATTTGTTAATTTAAACGCTGTGTATTAATCCCCTTAAAACTAGTTTATCCATTGCTTGTACTTTTTCACTATTTGTAAACAATGAGGTAACTAAAATTCTCTTTTTTTTTTTTTTTTTTTTTTAGATGGAGTCTTGCTCTGTTGCCCAGGCTTGAGTGCAGTGGCACTATCTCGGCTCACTGCAACCTCTGCCTCCTGGGTTCAAGCGATTCTCCTGCTTCAGCCTCCTGAGTAGCTGGGATTACAGGCATGTGCCACCATGCCCAGCTAATTTTTCTGTATTTTTAGTAGAGAGGGGGTTTTACCATGTTGGCCAGGCTGGTCTCAAACTCTTGACCTCAAGTTGATCCACCCACTTTGGCCTCCCAAAGTGCTGGGATTACAGGCATGAGCCACCATGCCAGCCAGGTAACAAAAATTCTTATATATACGTGCCAGAGTTTCTTGCAGTATATTCTTAGAAAGTATAATATAAGGTGAACACATTTTCCACCTTAGAGATAAAATTGAGTAAAGTGGATTTTATTCTCCTTGCATAGTTTACAACAGTTTCTGCTCTTGTCCAGAACTTAGTTCTTAGATTTTGCCAATCTGATGATTAATTTGTATTTCCTTAATAACTGTTTCATCCTGCAAAAAGAGGCTGAGCATCTTCTCACATGTTTATTGAATGTGTTCTTCTGTGACCTGCCTATTCATATTCTTGATCCATTTTTTTCTCTTGGGTTGTTTACCTTTTTCTTATTGAGTTACAGGCTTTTTATTTTTTATCCTTAAAATTGTATTATTTATATTCACATGTGTGTGTGTGTGTATTTTTTTTCTCTTCTTAGGAAGTCTCAGATTGAAAATGAGATCATGCACCATCACACTCATGAATGCCACTGGCAATTTCCTGTGTAGTGGTTCTGTTAGATCCTCATCAGCTGTGAGCCATTCACTCTCAGAAACATACACTGACAGAATCCTATTATGTATTTTTAAAATTTTGAAATAATCTTACATTTATAAAAAATTTGTAAGTATTGTAAAAAAAATTTTCCCTGAACAACTTGTAAGTTACTGACACGATGCCCATCATTCTTGAATATTTTAATGTGTATTTCCAACAAACAAGGACATTCTCCTACATAACTTCAATATAAACAAGATCAGGAAACTAACATTAATACTGTCTATAAAACATTTTAAAATATAAAATAATTGTGATTACTCTTTTAAAGAAAATAATAAAGAATTGATGCTTAAGGTTTCTGTGTTAAACCATGGTATCCACTTGTCAAGGCATAGTAATAAGGCAGCTTTAAAACTCTTTATTCTTTCAACAAAAGAGGCATACATTAGGATTGACAGCATGTGAATAACTGCTTTCATTTTTTTCCCCATTCTTGACAACACAAGGGGGAATGAGATTAAACTGCTCCTGGAAATTTAAACATTATATCAAACTTTCTGAGAATAACTGCTGGGAAAAGCTAAGAGTAAAATCTCCTTTGGCAAGTTCTTTTCAAAGATATCCTTCCAGAATAGTTTCAATACAAACCGATTCAGAGGCTAGGGCTAACCTTTAAAAATCTCTTTAAGACCTAAGATCCTTTTATCTCTTTTTGTTTAGTACAACTTAAAAGTTATATATATTCAGTATTAAGGTCACATATATATAGCAAATATAAAAATAATAATAGGCCAGGCATGGTGGCTCATGCCTGTAATCCCAATACTTTGGGAGGCCAAGGAAAGGAGGACTGCTTGAGGCCAGGAGTTCAAGACCAACTGGGGCAACATAGCAAAACTCCATCTATATTTTTTTAATAAAAAATTAAAAATCTAAAAAAAAAAAATTAATAAATAGCCACTGTTTTTTACTATTAACTATGGATCCAGAACTCTTATTAATTCAATGTGAGTTATTCCATCAACCCTGTGATAGATCAGAGTGCCTTCAACAGAAAAATGGAAGGAGAAAAACCAGAAACATTAACTACAGATAACATTTCGGGGAATTTTCCTGAAGACTGAAGAAATAAAATGCAGGTAGTAGAGCTGAAGAAATACATTAAGATATATTTAATTGATTTTAAGCAAAAGGAGATACAATAACACAACTGTATGTGAAGGGAAAGAGATGCAAAGAAAGAAATATTGTCAATCTGGTGGAAAGAAGGCATCTGCTAAAGCAATACCTTGCAGTGATGAGATCTAATACAACTGCAAGTGCTTGGTCTTTGCTGAGAGAAAGCATAGTTCATTCCTACCAACAGAAACGAAGAATGAATATAAGGGGAGAAACGGAGACACGGAGTAGCAGCAAGTAAGAGAGGGTGGATATAATCTGTGGTCTTTTCTATCTTCTTTTATGGAGAAGGGTATGTATATGTAAGTATCACCAGCTATGTCAGCTATGTGTTGGTAGGAAAAGGTTTACAGACTCCTAATGAAGCGCTACTCCTCTCTACCGTGAATTTACCATCCTTTAACAGTTTTCTTTAGACTTTAATATAGTTGTAATGTTCCCAAGGATTTTATCAGTTTCTATCTCCACAGTTAGTCATTATTTTTCCTGGGTACCAGAATTATCATAAAGAAAAGTCCAGAAAGCTAAAGTAGAGATGGCATTCCTTAAAAAACATTTTCTGTCTCAATAAGAAGCACATGGAAGGATAAGGATTTTAGAAGAAAAATGTGTTCCTTGCCTTTTTTTTTTTTTTTTTTTTGCATCTGTTTCCTCTCAACTAAATGATGCTACAGTTTATAGATCTTTATCTAGAAGTTCTGAATATACCAATTGGCCAGTTCAAATCACTGATTAGACAAAAACGATATAAATAAATTCTGAAACATAATTTCTTCTCTCATTTTCTGTCTACTAAAAAATGAGTCATTAGATTGCTTTGAAACATGAGTGTTTCACATACTTTTCAAAGGACTTCTCAGTTATAAATAAATAAAGAAGCTAAATATAAACCACATCCATACCTCTCACAGCTGACTGGGAAGGCTGAGTCAAAACTTTTATGTCTAATGCACTGTTGATATTTTCTTCTAAAGTAGCACAATATCCATCCACAACGCTGGTAATAGTATCCTTCAAAGTTCCAAGATTATAGAAAACCTGAAGAGCTGTTCCGACTTGAGTTGGATTCTTAAAAAAGGTGGGGTGGGGTGGAAACAGATATAAATAGGAAAACACACAAAACCAATACATATATACAATTTTAAGTGGTACTTGAGCAGTCCTATCATATTTAAATACTACCATATTTTAAAATTATCAAAGACAAGAAAAAACACAATTTGAAGTGCAGATTATTTTTAATCATTATTTATTTCATAAAAAACAAAGCTAAATATGATGTATATTATTTTCCCCCTTACCATTTTTGTCCTCCTTTAAAAAATAACAAGAAGTTCAAAAGTCTGTTGTATAATATTCAAGCTTATTTAAAATCTACCACCAATCCCTATAAAAATCATACTAGAAATAACATTTGTTATTTCTACATGTGTTTAAACAATAAGTGAATTCTGTGGAGTTGATTGAGAGCTGAACCATGCAGACTTATTCATTATATTTCATTGATCCATTCAATCATTCTAACTACAAATATTTACACGTGCCTACTGTGTATCTGAAATAGCTCTGAGTGCTGGAAAAACAGTAGTGAAACAAAACCAATTAAGTTCCTGTCTTCATGGAACTTATATTTATTGAAAAATGTACAAAACATAAATAAAACAGAATAACAGGTAGATTTGGCTTAAAGAAAATAACAGGAAACATGGCTGGCGAATAACAATACTCATTTGAGGTTTTTTTTTTAATTAAACAAGAAAAAGAACCAAATGGATATTATTTCAAATTAAAATGTTCTAATAAAAAAGCTTAATTTAATATGGTCATAATAGTACTTAATTCTATGGTGTAAATTCTCTTTTAATGTATACCAACAAAAAAAATAAGCTATTTCATAAAAAATTATTAACTGAAAACAAGGGGCATAGCATTTGCTTTTACTGTTATTTCCATTTTTTTCCCTTTCTCCCAAGACTGTTTTATCTTTAAACTTTTTAGTAGAGACCAAAAATCAAAATGAGGCAGCTGTAAAGAAATTTCCCATGTCATTATTTAAGTGTATGTATAACCAAGAAAGCACTGCTGGAGCAATATCAAAGAACACTTTCACCTCATAAAACTAGAATACAGATATACTTTAAAACTATATTTATTGCCTTTACTATTATCAGAGGATCTGAAAAGCATAGCTTCTCCACACACAGTACAGTTTCAGTGTTATCAGCTGAATGTACATTGTAAGATGCATACAACAACTAAAAAACACTTAAATTTTTCACTTAAAACACCCAGCTAAAATAAACCACTCTTCAAAATTCTCCACTCCAAAAATTACTAACTTCCAACTTCTGAAAATATGTGTGAAAAGGTTACTTCTAAAAACTATTGGTGTTATTTTAATGTAATAGTGTATTATATTACATATATAGCTCATCATTAAAGAAGGATATATTATAGCACTATTTATAATACTTACAATTTACAATATTTATAATAATTCTAGAACTAATTTTAAAGTTGTCAATTAACATGATCACTTTTTCAATTAATGGTACTCATATTTATAGCTTAATACATAGATTATGCTAGTTACAAAACTGCAATTATCTGAACTAAAATTCTTTAAGTAACATACATACAGAGGAGTCTGCTAATTATGTAAGCACAGCTTTATTATCACAAAGTGAACACATTATCACCTAGATCATGAAGCTAAATATTATCAGCACCTGTGGATCTTGTGTAGCTCCCCAAACTGCACTGTTCCAAATATTATCCCTATCATTACTTCTAACACCAAAAATTTATTTTGTTTTTGAATTTCAAATAAATGGAATTATACAGTATGTGTTATCTTGTGGCTTGTCCCTATCTTGTGGCTTGTCCCTTTTACTCTACACATTTTTTGTGAAATTCGTCCATGTGGTTGGATGCAGCAGTAGTTGATTCATTTCTTACTGCTGTGCAGCATTCCACTGTAGTAATTTGCTTTAGTTTATCCATCCTACTGTTGATAAATAATTGGCTTACTTCTACTTTTAGGTATTTTAACGTATGCTGCCATGAACATTCTGTACACCTCTATTAGTGAACATATATACATATGCATTTTTGCAGGCAAGAGTAGAATTGCTAAATCATATTAGTATACTTAGAGTTTGTAGATACTGCCAATTTTACAAAGCCATTGCAGCAATTTACACTTCCACCAGCGATATATGAAAATTGTGGATGCCCCACAAATTTGCCAAAAATTCAAATGATCATTCCTTTAATTTTGGCTATTATTTGGAGTGAGTACTACGATTTTAATTTGTATTTCTATAATGACTAAAAAACTTAATACTTCTTACATGGTAATTATCCATTTGGATATCTTCTTTTGTGAAGAGCTTATTCGTATCTTTTGCCCATTTTTTTAACTAGTTGTTTTTTGTCATTTACATATAAAGTTGTTGATATATTTTGGATACAACCACTTTGATAATTATATGTACTGCAAATATGTTCTCCCATTCTTAATGAAGTATTTTAAGGGAGACAAATTCCTAATTTGAATATAGCCCATTTTATCAATCTTGGTCTCTATGGTTTAGCACTTTTGGTATTGTTTGAAAAGTGGTCCCCACCCCACATTCATAAAGATATCTTTCATTCATAAAGTTATTCTCCTGAAACTCTATTGGTTTATCTTTCATGCTCAGAAATACAATCCGCCTGGAATTAATTTCTATATAATGTGAAATAGGAGTCAAGATTAGTGTTTTTCCACGTGAATACCCAATTGATCAAAAAAAGAGCAAATAAAAATAACCTGCACTCCCCAAAAGCCACCTTTGCAATAAACCAAGTTTCTAAATATGTGTGTGAGTTTCTGGACTTACAAATCTCTACCATTTCCCTACCCTTACAATTCACCTATCTAAATTATTGTAGCTTTAAATATCAGATTTGGCAATCCTCTGCCTCTGTTCTTCAATTTGATATAGGCTCTTCTTGATATATGACACTTCCATATAAATTTCAAAATTGGCTTAACAAATGTCCTTTTTTAAAAAAAGTTTGGAGGTATTGTCTGATATTGCATTAACTCTATAGATAGAAATAACGGATATCTTTGTAACATTGAGCTACTCTCAATACCATGAATATGGTATCTCTTTTCATTTACTTAGGTCTTTAACTTCTCTTAATGTTTTATAGATAGTGTTCTGTGAAAACGTCTTATATATCTTCAGTTTAAATTATTTACATTATTTTTTATATAACTGGTATGTTTTTAAATTTTTTGTAAACAATCTGTAAATTGTTTTGATTTTTCTATCTATATAACCAAGGTATTTCTGAATAACTTTTATTTCTCCCTTCCCATTCTCCTCTATCTCATCGCTTTTCTTATTACTTTGGCTAAGATCTGCAGCATTGCACTGAGTAGTAAGACTGGTATTTTTGCATGATCCCCAATATCAAATGGAAAGCCTTGAATATTTCACCATCAAGATTTTTAGAAATGCCCTTTATCAGATTAAAGATACTGGCTTGCTAAGAGTATTTTTATTCATGAATTGATTTTGAATGTTATTAACTATGTATTGAGATAATAATTTTCCTCCTTTACTGGAGAAATTATATTTCTGGAATAAAGCCATCTTGGTCATAATACACTATCAGTTTTAGATCTCTGTGGCTTATATTTACTAACTCTTTGCTTAGTATTTTTGTAGAGATTTTAAAGGGAGACAGCTAGTAATTTTACTTCCTTACAATATTCTCATTTTGATATTAACGTTATCCTGGCCTCATAAAATGAGCAAGTAAATACGTTTGGTCCCTCTTTCTTAATTCTTGGATACAGTTGATGTAACACTGGTTTATTTATTCCTTAAATGTTTGGAAGAATCGCCCCAGTGAAGCTGTCTGGCTTTGGAGTTTTCTCCAAGGAAAGGTTTAATAATAAATTCAATTTTGTTAATAGACAAAGAACTAGATAGATTTTATAATTTTCCTGGTATTATTTTTGATAAGTCGTTTTCCAGAAATTTGTCAATTTCATCTAAATTTTCAAATCAATTGGTGTAAACTCATACTTTTGTCTTAACATCTTTTTAGTTTTTGTTGGGTCTGTTATTAGATCACCTTTTTCATTCTTGATAGTGGTAATTTGTACCTCTTTTTCCCGTCTCCTCATCAGTCTTCTTGGTACTTATCAATTTAGTTTGTTAATCTTGTTAAGTAACTAAATTTTGGCTTCTATTGGATTCTGTATTGCATTACCAGTTTTTTGTTATTCTTATTTCACAGACTTTGGAGCCAGACCTAAATCAGGATCCAAACTCTACCACTTAGCAGTCAAACACAACAAAAAAAGAAAATTTCAGGCCAATATCCCTGATGAACATCGATGTGAAAATCCTCAATAAAATACTGGCAAACCGAATCCAGCAGCACATGAAAAAGCTTATCCACCATGATCAAGTTGGCTTCATCCCTGGGATATAAGGCTGGTTCCACATACATAAATCAATAAACGTAATCCATCACATAAATAGAACCAATGACAAAAACCACGTTATCTCAATAGACGCAGAAAAGGCCTTCACAAAATTAAATACCCCTTCATGCTAAAAATACTCAATAAATTAGGTACTTATGAAACATCTCAAAATAATAAGAGCTATTTATGACAAACCCACAGACAGCCAATTATCATGGCAAAAGCTGAAAACATTCCCCTTGAAAATCAGCACAAGATAAGGATGCCCTCTCTCATCACTCCTATTCAACATAGTATTGGAAGTTCTGGCCAGGGCAATCAGGCAAGAGAAAGAAATAACAGGTATTCAAATAGGAAGAGAGGAAGTCAAATTGTCTCTGTTTGTAGATGACATGATTATGTATTTAGAAAACCCCATGGTCTCAGCCCAAAATCTCCTTAAGCTGATAAGCAACTTCAGCAAAGTCTCAGGATACAAAATCTACATGCAAAAATCACAAGCATTCCTATACACCAATAATAGAGAGCCAAATCATGAATGAACTCCCATTCACAATTGCTACAAAGAAATACCTAGGAATCCAACTTACAAGGGAGGTGAAGGACTTCTTCAAGGGGAACTACAAACCAATGCTCAACGAAATAAGAGAGGACACAAACAAATGGAAGAACATTTCATGCTCATGGATAGGAAGAATCAATATCATGAAAATGGTCATACTGCCCAAAGTAATTTATATATTCAATGCTATCCCCATTAAGCTACCATTTACTTTCTTCACAGAATTAGAAAAAAACTACTTTAAATTTCATATGGAACCAAAACAGAGCCCATATAGCCAAGATAATCTTAAGCAAAAAGAATAAAGCTGGAGGCATCACACTACCTGACTTCAACCTATACTACAAGGCTACAGTAACCAAAACAGCATGGTACTGGTACCAAAACAGATATATAGACTAATGGAACAGAACAGAGGACTCAGAAATAATGCCACACATCTACAGCCATCTGCTCTTTGACAAACCTGACAAAAACAAGCAATGGGGAAAGGATTCCCTATTTAATAAATGGTGCTGGGAAAACTGTTTACCCATATGCAGAAAACTGAAACTGGACCCCTTACTTACACCTTATACAAAAGTTAACTCAAGATGGATTAAAGACTTAAATGTAAGACCTAACACCATAAAAACCCTAGAAGAAAACGTAGGCAATACCATTCAGGACCTAGGCATGGGCAAAGACTTCACAACTCAAATACCAAAAGCAATGGCCACAAAAGCCAAAATTGACAAATGGGATCTAATTAAACTATGGAGCTTCTGCACAGCAAAAGAAACTATCATCGGAGTGAACAGGCAACCAACAGAATAGGAGAACATTTTTGCCATCTATCCAGGGCTGACAAAGGGCTAATATCCAGAATCTACAAAGAACTTAAACAAATTTACAAGAAAAAAACGAATAACTCCATCAAAAAGTGGGCAAAGGACATGAACAGATACTTCTCAAAAGAAGACGTTTATGTGGCCAACAAACATATGAGAAAAAGCTCATCATCACTGATCATTAGAAAAATGCAAATCAAAACCACAGTGACATACCATCTCATGCTTGTTAGGACAGCGATCATTAAAAAGTCAGGAAACAACAGATGCTGGAGAAGATGTGGAGAAATAGGAACACTTTTACACTGTTGGTGGGAGTGTAAATCAGTTCAACCATTGTGGAAGACAATGTGGTGATTCCTCAAGGATCTAGAACCAGAAACATCATTTGACCCAGCAATCTCATTACTGGGTATATACCCAAAGGGTTATACATCATTCTACTATAAAGGCACATGCATACACATGTTTACTGTAACACTGTTCACAATAGCAAAGACTTGGAACCAACCCAAATGCCCATTAATGATAGACTGGATAAAGAAAATGGGGCACACATACACATGGAATACTATACAGCCACAAAAAGGATGAGTTCATGTCCTCCGCAGGAACATGGATGAAACTGGAAACCATCATTCTCAGCAAACTAACACAGGAACAGAAAACCAAACACCACATGTCCTCACTCATAAGTGGGAAGTGAACAATGAGAACACATGGACACAGAGAGAGGAATATCATACACCAGGGCCTGTCGAGGGTCAGGGGCTAGGGGAGGGATGCCATTAGGAGAAATACCTAATGTAGATGACAGGTTGATGGGTGCAGCAAACCACCATGGCAGGTGTATACCTATGTAACAAACCTGCACATTATGCATATGTATCCCAGAAATTAAAGTATAATAAAAAAAGAAATTAAAAGTAAAATTAAAGTTAAGATAAAACATTTGCATATAAAAACACCCATAATTGTAGCATCAATAACATATTAAGGTAAATATTTATAGCAAATATCAAAGAATGGTATGAACATATATGCATCTTTGATAAAGAGTTTACCAGAATGTATCAGTAAAAATTCTGACTCCAGTAGATTAAGAATTCAAGGATACAAGCAATTGACAAAGCTTATGGAGTGGGTTCTATGTGCCAGACATTGTGCAAGGAACAGGGAGCACAAAGAGAAGTAACTTTCCCTGACTTCAGGGAACTTTCAGACCAATAAACATAAACAGAGAATTAACCAAGTTTTTTTTATTTTCATCACTCAACAGAATCATACAAATTTGAAAATTAATTACACATCCAAAAATGCAGGACCTAGTTACATAAACTCTGGTATGACCAAATGCTTGATATTATTTAGAGAATAGTGCTATGTTTTGGAAAAGCTTGGACGATATAAGATATCTCCATGTAATAATAATAAGGATAAAAATAATACAAAGTGAACTCATAGTTTGATTTACTAGTGAAACTGACTTATTTTTTTCCCTAGCCTTAGTCTCTCATGAATACAGACTACAGAGGAGAAGCAGGAACAATGAGTTTCTTTGACTACATGTTTTCTTCCTGTAGTCAGGGGCAGATAAAATTTTATTTCAAGCCTGATTCCAAAGCATTTTTCACAAAGATTTTATGAAGTTTATTTTCAGTGAAACAATATGTTTTGCCCTTTTTATGACCTAATAATCTGTATTCTATCAACAAAGAATGGAAGCATAAAAAACAAAAATAATATAATCTTTAGCATTAGAAGATAGGAGAAGAGTCCCCAAACATTAGTTCTTTTACCTTGATCCATTAGCATCATGCTGTAGTGGAAAGAACATGGGCTTTAAAAATTATTCTTGGGATGAAAACCCAGCTCTCCTAAAGATAAGCTGTGTGACTCTGGGCAAATTACTTTATCATTCATTGAACTGTATTTATGTACATAATTAACGTTTGCCTCCTCATCAAATTTTACAATCTGTGTGGGAAGATTCCACATTTGTTTTGTTCACTGCTATACTCCTTGCATCCAGCGTACATCCTAGATATGTGTTCAAGAAGTGTCAGTTGAGTAAGTGAACAGTGTGTAAATTTCTATGATTTGCTTTGCTAATAAATTGTGAGACAGTTGCAAAGACTATTGAGACAACACATTTACATTATCTGATATTCAGTATAGATATAATAAAAAATATTGGTTCTGACACCATTTATTAATATTTCAAAACTTTTAAGAATGTTAAGAATTCGCTTTGCTCCAATTCCAAAGGAATTCTTATCATGCTACTTTACTTATTAAAATAAAGTTACCCAATAGACACCATTTGGGTAGCCCTGAGGAAGTCAGCTCTTTCCTCTGTGTCTTAATTTCATAAGACATTAAAACGATGAGGCAAGATGAAAGGAGGGATTCCAAAAGCTGGCTGAAGATCTTTTTTAGAAAAAGACAGACAACAAAATTTTGATTCACTTGGATCAGATTGAGGCCTGGTTATTTATATTTTTCAAAGCTCTTCAGCTGATTCTGATACCGTCAGCAGCTACCTGAGAACCAGCATTTGGGAACCAACAGACTAAATGATTTTGCTGGACTTTAAACGATGTCTGGTGAACAGACTACTGGCTGGAATACTGTGTACATGAAAAAAAATGTTAATTATGTTGCATTTACATAGTTGTCAATTAATTATTTATATAAACATGGATGAGTCTAAGGTGCCCATGGGGCATTCTTTGCTGGAAATGTGAACACTTTTGAAATGGATCATTGCAGGAATCTAGTCTAGGAAGCAAACTAAATTGAAGTAATAAATAATAAAAATAGAAAACTGTTAGACACCTGTAATCCCAGCACTTTGGGAGGCTGAGGCAGGTGGATCACCTGAGGTCAGGAGTTGAAGACCACCCTGGCCAACATGGCGAAACCCTGTCTCTATTAAAAATACAAAAATTAGCTGGGTGTGGTGGCATGTGCTTGTAGCCCCAGCTACCTGGAACACTGAGGCAGGTGAATCACTTGAGCCTGGGAGGCAGAGGTTGCAGGGGGCGGACCCCACTGTGGAGGCGAGGGGAGGGGAGGGGAGGTGAGGGAGGGGAGGGGACAGGACGGGATTAGAATTGAGAAATTACAAAGGAGATAAATATAAAACAGAATCAGTAGGAATGAGAGAACACAAATGGAATGCTAGAATAATCTAGTCAGAGCCAGAACTGGAACATTACAAAAATTAGAAATGAAATAATTTTGTCTAGCTATGATTCAAGTGAAGAACATCTAGTGATACTGAACATTAGTGTTTTTTCCCCACTATTCTGCTTCATTACAAATACCATTGGTTTTGACCACTGGCTCTTATTGAACCCTTATTAATAATAAACTTCAGGCTTTTAGTTCACTCATCTGTAAAATAAGGGGACTGGACTAGATGAACTCTAATATCCTTTAAATACTAAAACATAATGATTTTAACATCATTCAATGTATATCATCCACTATGTGCTCACACTGTGTGAGGTACTGTAGATTAAAAAAATGAAGCAGACACTGCACTGTCTGACCTTTCAATATTTATGGTCTGATGGGAGATAAAGGCAAGTAAATCAACAATTAGTATGTACTATGACAAATGAGGGGGAAAATGGAGGGATTAATGAAAACACATAGGAGGGGCAATTACTTAGACTTGGGAGAAAAGAGGGATAGAGGAGTGAGGTGACATTCCTTAAAGGAAGTAGTTTCAGCTATGATCTGAACTGAAGTAGCTATAGGAAGTGGTCAGAAGTGGCAGTAAGAAGGTATGGACGATTTAGAGGAGTGGGAAAGCAAAAGGAAAAATGGTTGCAAGCAGAGATACAATATATACAAAAGCCTGTGAATGACAGCACATTGGTGGAACCCAAATCCATTAACAATAACACCTGACAGATAAGAGATCCACACTAATACCTACTACAAATCCAGCTACCTACATAAGTGGCTCTCAAACTCTGGTATAAGAATTACATGAGGGAAGCTTATTAAATGAGAATGAGCATGCAGAACACTTTGGGAATGCTGGAAAGGTTTTTTTTTTTTTTTTTTTAAATCAAGAGTGCGTGTTATACATGTTTGTTTACTTTGTGAAAAATTCATTAAGTGGCACCCTGATGGTGCATGCATTTTCCTATTAATTACATTTTAATTTAAAAATTCTAAAATAAATAATAGGAAGTGTTTAACCAACTAAAACAACACTAATGATTTATCATTTATTTTAGGAGAAAGAAATTAGATAAAGTAAAACAATACACGAATGCCTAAATTATTAAACATAAATCTTATGGCTTTTTTTTTTTTCTTTTCTTGAGACGGGGTTTTGCTCTGTCACCCAGGCTGGAGTGCAGTGGCGCAATCTTGGCTCATTGCAAGCTCCGCCTCCCGGGTTCATGCCATTCTCCCGCCTCAGCCTCCTGAGTAGCTGGGACTACAGGCGCCCGCCGCCACGCCTGGCTTATTTTTTGTACTTTTAGTAGAGACGAGGTTTCACTGTGTTAGCCAGGATGGTCTGGATCCCCTGACCTCGTGATCCGCCCGCCTCGGCCTCCCAAAGTACTGGGATTACAGGCGTGAGCCACCATGCCCAGCCTATCTTATGTATTTGTTAAAAGCCAATATAAGCAAGATTTATGCTTGTGTGTATACATAATCAAAAGTGTATGTCATTGTTTTTAAAAATCATTGACTTCCAAAATATTGCCTAACCTGAAATTTGTGTCTTGCTTTTGAATGTTGTTATAGATCGAATGTCTGCGTCCCCTAAAACTCACATATTGAAGCCCTAACCTGCAATGTATTGGTATTTAGAGATGGGGCCTTCGGGAAACAGTTAAGGTTGAATGATGTTGAGACAGCCAGGTGGGAGCGGGTCAGCCAGGTGGGAGCGGGCTCCTTGGGAAGCTCATAACCTTTGCAGCAGGGAGGAGCCTGGCCCCTCCTCTTCCTCTGTGGAACCTGGGATTCCAACTGCCTTGAGGGAAGCGCTCTAGCAGGGACTCTGGCCTATGAGAGTCCATTTTCCCGGTTTTTCCCTTTCACCCAGTAAACCCCTGCTTCACTCACCCTTCAAACTGCGAGCCTAAATTTTCATGGCCGTGGGACCCCATCTTGAGCTCAACTAAGGAAAAGTCTTCCAACAGTTTTTGCATGCAACGTGGAACCTCCAGAAGAGGTGAGTAAAATGGGGACTCAAAACCTCTCACTGTTGCTCCTGAGCCTATTCATCCTCGGACTTCTAAGAGTGAGGGAAACCATGACCCCCACTCCCACCCTCCTGCCATCACTCCTGGTCCTTTTCATGGGCTTTTCCTTCCCTTTTTGGGATGCACCAGCGAGCAGCAGCTCCCCCAGGCACTTCCCTCTGTGCCAAGGGTGCCCGCACAGCAGGCTGGCTTGTTCCCAGCCAGGCACCACGGCAGCAGCTTTCCCCTTCCCTGGCCAAAGGGTTCAGCTCCAGCTCCATGGGACAGTAATTAAACTTTTCTCCCTGCTGGAGGAACAACTTGCATAAGAGTAAGACGTTCTTCCCAGGCATTTAAACTGTTTTTTTTTTTTTTTTTTTTCCTTTACCCCTTCTCTACCTGATCAGCAAGTTAACTTCTAAATTTTTTTTTCTTCTAGAAGACGTTTTACCAGACCAGCCCCCCCTGCCCTCGCCCCGCCACTATCACTATTCATACGCTCTGGAAAGCTTTAATTGTGAAAAAGGATTTGTGTGGCTAGTCTTGGGTTGTGGCCAGTCTGGTGTGCTTTGCGCATCTGCGTAGTTTGTGCTGCAAGCCTTGTTTCACATCCTGGGGCATGGCAGGTAACTGCTTGGCAAGGCTTTGCTTAGCAATCCTGCCTTAGAGGATGAGTGCTCTCTAGTTCCACATCAGCATCTTTTCCTAGCCCTCTCTTAAAAGGCTCCACCCAGCAACTGGGTTTTATTCCGCCTGTGTGTATACTGTGTGTGATATCTGTAAAAGGGGCTCTAATTACTTTGACCTAAAGAAAAACAAGAGATTGGATCAACTATTTCTTTAAGGGAAGTTAAAAGCTGTGATACCTTTCAGTTCATGTGACTTTAATCTTTGAGAAATAAAAGCAGGCTTAAAGACTATTGGTAAAATGCAGGTGTCATAAAAATGTAACTAGGTGAACTAAACTATGCAAGTCAGTTGGAAGGTTTACTAAATGTTTTAAGGTTATAAATTGCTTTTTGGGCTTGGAAACTGCCGCCAGCTTCACAATTTGTAAGGCCTGGGGACATATGGAGCTAACCACGCCCTTAATTACGGTGAAGTAAAACCTTAGTGGCACTTAGCACACAAAGTTTTACCTTAAAGTTAAAAATTACTAGGAATTACCACTATAACATGTAATTGAGACTACTGGAAATAGATTTACATGCAAGGGGTGTAAGAACAGTAAAATGTGGTTTTTCGCTGTAATATGTTAAAAGCAGCATGGAGATACACATTTTTACCTAGGGTTAAAGGATTGTTTTAAATTAGGTAAGAGAAAGCTGAAGGTTCAAACAAGTGGTGGAAAATTGTGGAAATTAATCTTGTATAAGAGGTTCTCTGTGTGAACATATTAACTTAATTCAAAAGGTTTATAAAAGGTTTTTGCTTCTTTAAAATTTCTGAGTCATTTTGACAAAATAAAATTGTTTATGGTAATCTGGAATTCTATTTCATAAAATCAAGTACTTTAAAAACATTAAAAAAGCTTCCCAAAATCAAACTTCAATTTCAGAATTGTCTTTCCTGACACCTGGCTTTTCAGATAGTCCAGAGGGCCCCTGGAATGTCCAGAAAAGAGAGGTAAACAGGATTATTTGACATGCTTAGCTACATGGGATTGCCAAAATGATGTTCAGTCTTCTTTAGGTTATATTTTTGTAAATATTGCTAACATATATTCCAAATTGTATGGGATTTCTAAAATTGTAATGCCTAAGTATATGCTACTAATCATAATTAAGGTTAAGTTATTGGAAACCTTGGAGATAACCAAACTTCTTTGTCAATTGTATCTCCAACTGTAACTACCCTGGACATTTTGCAATTCACAGACAATTGTTGTCTTGTTTTTATCCTTTTCAAAAGATGGTTTATAATCTACAGAACTTTGACAGGTGCTCTCAAATACAGGCTTCTCGTAACTTTGGAGATTGTGACACTGGAATAAAGGAAATGTGCAAGACTCATGAAGAGGTAAAATGTTCACGCATATCAAACAAAACAATATTTAACTAAATAACTACTGAACTCAGAAAGCTGAAACAACCTTTTTGACTTTTGGTTGGAATATTGTTGATCCTTGTTTTGTTTTTCAGAGTCAAGGAAACTTATTTTAAACATTTATGGCCTTTAGTAGTTTGGCAAGGTATATCCCCTGTGATCAAGAGTTGGAGCATGTTTGTTTCTATCTAGTTCCTCTAAAATTTGGAAACTATCTGTGAGTATTCTTATGGCAATATAGTTGTTTGCATCAGCGCAGTAAGAATTCAATTTTCTTTTGCAACACAACACAATTGAGAAAACTGGTAATTTTACCAAGGCTTTGACTGGAAGGGTATGCTTCTCTTTAAGGAGTCAATCGTGACTTGCAGAGCCAATAAAAGTCCAGTGGGGAAACTGGCCTCAAACCCTCATCAGTTCAGTCCCTGTAAAGTGTTCCTGACCTATGGTCAGTAAAGAATGTCAGTTTCTAACAGGTCCAGGAGCTCCAAGTTTATCTTGGGACGTTAAGAGGAGAGGATCACCCAAATCACAGGTATTTGAGGATATAAACCCACGGTTGGGCTTGGCTTTAAAAGGTCTTATCTGAGATTCCTTGTAGAACAGAATTCCATCAAAGCCAATCAAAAAGGCCTATGTAGAAATAATTATTATTACTGCACTTTATGCAAATAATCAGGCCAAGTATAAAACTAGTCTATTTTTCTTTTTTTTTTTCTTTTTTTGAGAGGTAGTTTCACTCTTGTTGCCTAGGCTGGAGTGCAATGGTGCGATCTCAACTCACTGCAATCTCCGCTTCCTGGGTTCAAGCGATTCTCCTCTGCCTCAGCCTCCTGAGTAGCTGGGAATACAGATGCCCACCACCACGCCCAGCTAATTTTTTGTATTTTTAGTAGAGATGGGGTTTCACCATGTTGGCCAGGCTGGTCTTGAACTCCTGACCTCAAGTGATCCAACCGCCTCAGCCTCCCAAAGTGCTGAGATTACAGGCATGAGCCATTGCACCCAGCCTAAAGTCTATTTTTCAAAGAACTCAGTCCTGTGATGTATTTTTAACAAACATGAGGACTGCAGAGAGAGAGAAATTGCGTTTCAAAACTCATCATATATTTGTCATTAAAGTCTAAATTCACTAGTTGTTTTTAAATTTTCACCTACATTTTAGACTAACCCTGCTTGTTCCTGTAAATCAAACAGCAATCTCCAGCTGCAACTCAGAAAGAACAAGAGGGATGGGTAACGTAAAAATCTGGATCAGTTTTCTAGTTCTGAGCTAAAAACCTGCAAATCCTGCCAGGTGATGGGAATAAATAAGATGCCCATCACTCAGAGGTTTCCTTTTGGGAAAGTAAGATCAAGGGAGCTAACCAAAGCCAAGCACCATGCACCCAAATCCTAGAAAGCATGACTATAGCTACTAGTTATCTGGGTGTGTCACAAGACATCATTTTCTCTCCCTTGTTGGAGGAGGACTCAATTATACAGTTTCACCTTAGCATTCAGCTTATGATAAGAAGTCCATGCAACCCCTCCAAGACACATTTTTGTCCCAGGCTCAATTCCAAGCTTTGGGTCAAAGCCCTAGGAAAGAAAACTGGATGTGAGGGATCCAGAGGCAAATGACAACAGAGGTTAAAAGGCACAGCACAGGTGAGCGTGGCTCATTCCTGACAATTCAGCCAACCCCAACCTTCCTGTTTCATGGATAAAGGCCAGGTTAATATCCATGGCATAAATGAGGTCTAGGGAACTCCAAGGTTACTGACAGTAGGTGCTAGAGAGACATAGGTAAGAGTGGATAATTCCTATTCTCTAGGCCCCCCACCTCAAGGTTGCAAGCTGCTTTTGCACTCATGGCGGTGCCTGTCAAGGTTGCCAGAACTTGGAGGTGCAAGGACAGAAGAGGGAAAGAGGATACTCTTCCCTCTCTCCCTCACGTACCCCAGGTATCTGGTAGGAAGAGAAGGGAACCAGGGATGCCTGTTCCCCTCTTTCTAAATGGGCAGCCATTCATCTTCAGTCTGTACCCGTTTCTAATGCATCCTGAACCCCTGGGATGCCATTAAAAGACGGCTTCTTTTATCCCTTCTTCTTATCTGTCCTCTCTTCACTGATAGGTAATTGTGTCTCCGTACTACGGGACACTCCTTTTAGATGCATCCTCCAAACTGGAAAGAATTAATTATTCAAACTCGTTGGCTTAGGATTAGGCTCGGGGAAGAGAACCCAAAAGCCCAACATACCGGCAAAAGGGTAAAGTTTTTTTTTTGCCAGTCAGGGTTTTGGCTTCCCTCTCCCTGTGCAAACTGGTAGAAGGCCTCGGAATTTTTGAGCTGTCCTTACCCCTCCCCTTGTTTCATTTTGATACATGTCTTCTAATAAGATGGTTTGTCTGTTCTTGCCTTCAAGCTATCAGGCTCCAAATGGTCACACAACCGGAGCCTCTGACGATGGCTCCTTCTGCTGGGAACCCTTAAATTGGCCTCTAGGGAGCTCTGACTGCCATTTCCCCCAAAATAGCGCCCCCTGTCAGCAGGAAGCAGTTAAGATCAGTCTTCATCTTTACCCTTCATCTAATGGCAGTTAGATGTACTTCTTTAGAGGGGGGAATGAGACAGCCAGGTGGGAGGGGGTCCCTGGAGAAACTCCAACCTGCCTGCCCACTGAGGTGGAGCCTTGGGAAGTTCTCCGCCTTTGCAGCAGGGAGGAGCCTGGCCCTTCCTCTTCCTGTGTGGAACCTGGGATTTGAACTGCCAGGCACGAAGCACTGTAGCAGGGACTCTGGCTTTGCGAAAGGCCCTGTTTTCCCCCTTTTTCCTTTTTCACCCAATAAAACCATGCTTCACTCACTCTTCAAACCATATGCAAGCCTAAATTTTCATGGCCATGGGATGAACAAGGACCCCATCATTAGCTGAACTAAGGAAAATCCTGCAACAATGTCATGACAAGGGGTTGGGAGGGCTGGTCTCATGGGATTAGTGCCCTAAGAAGAAGAGATACCAGAAAGCTTGCTTACTCTCGCTGCCATGACAAGACCCACAAGAAGGTGGCTGTAAGCAAGAAGCAGAGCCTTCACCAGAAACTGAATCCTGCTAGACCTTTGTCTTGGACTTTCCAATCTCTAGAACTGTGAGGAAATAAATTTCTGCTGTTTAAACCATCCAGTCTATGATATTCTGTTATGGTAGTCAGAGTTAATATACATCTTTATATGCTTAGCAAATGAATTAAATTGTAGAAGGCATAGTGATTGAACAGTGTCCTTCCAAAAATCATGTCCAACCAAACCTCAGAATGTGACCTTATTTGAAGACAGCATCTTTGCAGATGTAATTAGTTGAGATAAAGTCATAACTGAATTATAGTAGGCCTTTAAGCCAATGACTGATGCCCTTTTAAAAGAAAAGCAGAGACACACAGCATAAAAGTGTATGTGACAACAGAGACAGAGACTGGAATGATACAATTACAAAGCAAGGAACACCCAGGATTGATGGGAGCCACTAGAACCTCACAAGAGGCTAAGAATTCTTCAAGAATTCAAGGTGTGCCGGGCGCGGTGGCTCAAGCCTGTAATCCCAGCACTTTGGGAGGCCGAGACGGGCGGATCACAAGGTCACAAGATCGAGACCATCCTGGCTAACCCGGTGAAAGCCCGTCTCTACTAAAAAATACAAAAAACTAGCCGGGCGAGGTGGCGGGCACCTGTAGTCCCAGCTACTCGGGAGGCCGAGGCAGGAGAATGGCATGAACCCAAAAGGCGGAGCTTGCAGTGAGCTGAGATCCGGCCACTGCACTCCAGCCTGGGTGACAGAGTGAGACTCTGTCTCAAAAAAAAAAAAAAAAAAAAAAAAGAATTTAAGGTGTTTTGCCAACACCTTGATTTGACTTCCAGCTTCCAGAACTGTGAGAAAATACATTTCTATTGTTTTAAGTCACCCCAGTTGTGGCAATTTTTTCTCCTTAAATTCTTTTTTAGCCTTGTGTAAATTTTTAATGACAGCCCCAGGAAACCAATACATAAGGGTAACAGAAAACAATACATATGCTTGCAAATCAAGTGTCCACTGATGGATGAATGGATAAACAAAATATAGTATACATACACAATGAAATATTATTCAGCCTTTAAAAGGCAGGAAATTATGATGTACATTACAACACGGATAAACCTTGAGGACATTTTGCTAAGTGAAATAAGCCAGTCAAAAAAAGACAAATAATGTACGATTCCAGTTAACATGAGGTACCTGTAGTGGTCGAATTCATAAAGACACGAAGTAAAATGGAGGTTTCCAGAGGTTAGGAGAAGAGGGTAATGGGGAGTTATTTAGTTAGAGTATAGAGTTATCAACAACAGTGCAGAAAGATTCCAACTTCTCAACATCCTCACCAATACTTATTATTTTCTTCTTCTTTTTTTTTTTTTGATGGACATCTTAATGGGTGGAGGTAATATCCCATTGTGATTTTAATTTGCATTTCCCTTATGATTAATGATGGTAAGCATCTTTTCATATGATTGCTGGCCATTTGTATATCTTCTTTGGAGAAATGTCTAAGTAGTTTGCCCAGTTTTAAATCAGGTTGTGTGTGTGTGTGTGTGTGTGTGTGTGTGTGTGTGTGTGTGTGTGTGTATGTTTGAGTTCTGTTAGGGTTCAGTCAGGATGGTCAGAAAACCTGTAAAATAAACCTTCTTAGAAGGCCAGAAGGTTTTTGCAAAAGCCTCAGGATAGAGTTATGGTTGAAGGCAATCTAATCCTCTTTGAGCTATAGCAAGGGTAATTAACATAGGAATATAGAGGAGTCTGTCTAAATAGCTTCTTTAAAGACTAAACTTTGACCGTCCGTGGGTGCATGATTGCTCTCTACTGGGGATGGGGGATGGGGGTGGTTGGCAACGCATCAGGGCAGGGGTTGCAACTGTTTATGGCACTCTCCCAGGAGTCTATAAGCGTCCTGGACTCTCAGCCGCACTGACAAGCATAATATCTGTGTCAGTGTACGTTATTTACCTGTCATTGGGTCAGGGTCTGCCGGACAGACCCCCACAGCTGGTGCCCTGTGTGAGGAATGCTGCAAAGGAAGCATGACGGACCCCCAAAAACAAGTGAAAAAGACTGCGCAGTCAGTGAGTAATCAGTAAGTCATTGGTGCCCACTCAGGATCTCTAAGTTCAGGCTGAGGTTTCATGATGGGACAACAGTTATCAGCTCAACAGAAACAGTATATAAAAATATTTAAGCAGCTGCTTGAAGCTAGTGGAACCTCGGTTTCGCAGGCTTAATTAAGGGACATAATGCAAACTGTTGTAACCCAAAGCCCATGGTTCCTGGAAAAAGGCATAAAGCTCTGGGAACAAGTAGGGGGAAATCTTAAACAACATTATGCACAAGGGTAGCAGGTCCCAGCATCATCTTTAACGCTGTGGGCTTTAATTAAGGCAGCCCTGGCTTCGTTATACACAAAAGAGCCTAAAAAGGGGAAGGAGGAGGAAAGTCACCTGCCTTACTGCCTCCTTTTCCCTCAGCCCCACTATCACAGGGCCAAAATAACAAAGAGGAAACAGAGGTATTGCCTGAGCCCCCTACTCCAATAAACAGGAAAAAAGACAAGAGATAAGCTGCAGCTATGAGACCCTGTCTTAAGCAAGCAGCATTCTAGAAGGGGAGTTCTTAGCCTGCCCAGTAATGCAAGATCGACAAGGCAATCGGGTATTTCTTTTAACGCTTATAAAAAGATAAAGCATTAGAAGCCGGAGCCACGTGGTCAAGCAGAAGGTAAATTAAAAGAGAGGCTCTGCAGTGGGTAAGCTCGCAAACCCAAACCCAGAGCCAGCAAATGCTCCTGGGAACTCAGCCCGAGCAGCGGGAGGCAGCAACAGGAAGCCAGGCCCAGCACGCCAGAGCTGGCCTGCTCAGGAGGGGCAGGAGGCGCAAACGGGAAGGTCCTCCCAGCCGGCAACAGAAAAGCAGCAGTGCCTAAGCAAGCGCAAAGTGGCTGCCACCCTGGGGCCCACCTGCTCAGCTCCCCAGCTCTACAGGTAGCTCAGGGCAAAATTTCGTGTGTTCCTTGTATACAAGCAACATCTCAGATTATAATTCACTGCTAAAATTTAAGTAAAATTTAAGAATTTGATAGACCTATTTCTGATGATGGCCACTGTTACCTCTCTCTTACCCCTAAAGTGACTCTCTCCAAATACAATTTAAGTAAACAGTAACTTCTGAAGGGAAATTAACAAACAGCCCATAAGTTAGTTAAGGAGCAGTTAAAAGCCAGATGGTAAACATGGAAAAGCAGCAGTCTGGTGGAGACCACATAATTCAATCACTCAATCTGGGTTTACTAGCACTCAGAGAGCTGAGATGGGGCTCTGATATTGGCCTTGGAAACTTTTTCCGCTCAGCCCATAAATATTGTAAGCGACTCAGCTTACTCTGTTTATTTGTTGCAGAACCTTGAAACAGCCTTAATTAGGTGCATTCTTGAACCCACCCTGTGTGCTCTTTTTCTTCGACTTCAGCAATTGCTAGATTAACATACACAACCTATTTTTATCACACACATTCAAGCCCATGGCTCTCTGCCTGGCCCATTGGCTTATGATAATAATCAAGCAGACCTTCAGGTTATGACATCACTGCTTGACCAAGCCACCCAATCACATCAATTTTTCCACCAAAATTGGAGAAACTTATCTAAACAATTTCAACTTACCCAGAAACTGGCTAAACAAATTATCCTACAATGCCCAGATTGCCAGCTCACAGGCAGTCCCCTCCTTCCACAGGTGTTAACCCTAGAGGATTAGAACCTGATCAGTTATGGCAAACAGATGTTACACACAACCCTGAATTTGGAAAACTTAGATATGTACATGTATCCATTGACACCAATTCTCAATTAGTGCCCATGCTTTGCCTGGAGAATCAACCCAGTGTCATTAAACATCTTCTTTTAACTTTTGCGTTTATGAGGCGGCCCACAAAAATTAAAGCTGATAATGGTCCAGCTTATGCCAGCTCACAATTTCAACAATTTGTCACGCATGGAACATCCGACATTCCACAGGCATCCCATATAACCCCCAAGAACAAGCCATAGTAAAACGTGCCCACTCCACCCTTAAAAATATGCTCAGAAAACAGAAAACGGAGAGTATGGACACTATTGGCACAAGCCTTATTTACTCTTAAGTTTTTAAATTTAGATGACAAATTTCAATCAGCTGTAGAAAAGCACTTTGCTAAAACCTCTCAAGGTATAAAACCTGCAGTTTTATGGAAAGATGTGAACAGTAATGTATGGTGTGGTCCAAGTGAATTAGTAATGTGGGTAAGAGGACATGCTTGTGTTCACACCCCCTTAGGTCCTCTTTGTGTTCCAGCATGGCACATCAAACCATACCATGGCGTGCCTAGGACCCAACCTGGTACCAGAGATGAAGGAACTGACCCTACAGGACCCGCAGCCCCAGACAATGCGGCTTCCATGGACGACACAAGCCTCAGACATTACCTGATGCTGAAGAGGATAACTCAGAAGGCTGAACGAATTCTACTCCAGACACAGACACCATTTACTCCAAATAATTTGTTCCTTGCTATGCTTTCTGTTGCACATTGCAACTCATATAGGGTATTGATCCTTTATATGCTCTCGCTTTGTCTGCAACCTGTACCTGCTACACTCTGTTGGGCTCATATTTTAGATCCGCCTTTCTTTCGTCCTGTCACCTGGGCAGACACCCGCTTCCCAGCCTATAATAACGTGACTGCTTGGCTAGGAGGGATAGATTTACCCCCAGTGGGGTCCCTCAATAATGGCACACATTGGACTAAGGTGCCAGATAACTACATATCACTCCACTATTCTCCCACTGTGTGTAAGTTATAAAGGTTCTAACCCTTACCGTGTATCTGCCCAAACACAATAATGGCTAAATCATGGCAAAGAAAATGCCTTAACAGCCTTAGCTGCAAATACCTCAAACCAGGTAATACAATCAATGCCGCTTTCCCAAACATTCCTTCCTGTGCTAAAGGACAAAGCGGGGAAAGTAATGGATTTCACTTTAGCTGGGAGGTCTGTCACAGGGGACAAGCCCGTGGCCTCCAGTTAGGCAATTACAACATCTTAGACTGCAGCCCCCATGGCCATTTGCAGGGCAGCCTTACTAATCTCCTCGCCTGTCATGGCTCAATCAGCATTTCATAGCCACGTCCCGTTCCCCTAGGATTTGGGCCGATGGGGGGATGGGATATCCCAGACCCCAAGTAAAGTCTATGCCACCCCAAGAAACTTTATGGCACCTGGGACATCTTGGCATCTCCCTAACACCTGGCATAGGACATATCATAATTCCAGTAATGACTATATTATAACCTTTATTCACAATCACACTCATCAGTGCCTAATTTGCACTATCCATCCATACATTTTCCTTAAGGGAACCAATATTTCTATTTCACCCCAAAACTCCACGTTTGTGACCCAGGCGCAAGATCAGGCTTGGTTCACCTCATGTATCACTAATTACAATATATCTTATCTAAATATTACTAGCGTCCTGGTATTAACGAGACAATCTGAGGCATTCCTACCAGTCAATTTGACACATGATTGGCAAGGTTCCTCTGCCCTTGCTACCTTAAAATGTGCCCTATCAGACACAAAAGATTCATAGTTAAACTTGTGGCCTTTATAGTCTCAGCCAAAATCATCTTGGCAACTGCTTGTGTTGCTGTGGCATCTATTACTGAATCAGTACAAAAAGCTGCTTTTGTAGATAATCTGGCCAAAAATGTGTCTAATGAACCTCTCCTACAGCAAGGTATAGATAAAAAAAATTCTTGCACATCTGCAAGCCCTCGAGACTGCTTTGGAATATGTGGGGGAGCAACAAGAGACACTAACATTCTGACAGCAATTAAACGGAGACTAGTAGCATAAACATATCTGTGTCACTTCTCTACCAAGGAATCAATCAATCCATAGTTGGGATGAGGTGAAACACCACCTCTGGGAAACCTTTCATGACAATTTAACAGCAGATGTAAAGCAACTTAAAATGAAAATTTTAGAATCCCTTCACACTATAGATCTGCACACCCAACAAACAGCCATATGGAAAGGTATGCAAGATCATCTCCTGGTTAGACCCCCGCTCCTGGGGGTTCACTCTTTGATTGGAAAAGCATGTTGCTAATTATACTCATGATTGTCTTATGTTATTTACTAATTCTAGGATGCAAAGCTGAAATAAGAGCAACAACTGCCACACCTGACAAATCTCTTGCTGCATATATCTGTGCTCTCCAATCAATAAGGCCTGATGCAGAAAACAGAAAAGGGGGAGAGGTAGGCGTTCAGTCAGGATGGTGGGAAAAATTGTTAAATAAACCTTTGTGGAGGGCCAGGTTTTTGCAGAAGCCTCAGGATAGAGTTATGGCTGAAGGCAGCCTAATCCTCTTTGAGCTAACGGGGAATTACCATGGGAATGTAGGAGTCTATCTAAATAGCTTGTCTACTCACGTGGTCCTAAGACTAACCTTTGACCATCCGTGGGTGCATGACTGCTGTCTACTTGGGTTGGGGGGCGGGGCGCAACCATAATTACCTTCCGGTAGTGTTTACTTGAAACTTTTGTCATTTAATGTGTGCTGAATAAATGCCTGGAAGGCCAGCGAGGGGGACCCGGGTTGCAACTGTTTATGGCACTCTCCTGAGAGTCTGTAAGCTGACTGGACCCTCAGCCAGGCTGACAAGCATAATATCTGTATTGGTGTACGTTATTTATCTGTCATTGGGTCAGGGTCTGCAGGAGGGACCCCCGCAGACTTCTAAGCATCCTTTGTGTATTTTAGATATTAACCTCTTCTCAGATACATGGTTTGCAAATATTTCAACCTGTTCTACAGGTTGCCTTTTCACTCTGTTGAATATTTCCTCTGCTGTGCAAACGTTTACAAGTTTGATGTAGTCCCATTTGTCTATTTTTGCTTTTGTTACCTGTGCTTTTGGTGTCATATCTAAGAAATCACTGCCAAATCCAATGTCATGACACTTCCCCCTATGTTTTCTTCTTAAAGTTGTATAGTTTCAAGTCTTCCACTTAGGTCTTTAATCCATTTGGAGTTAATATTTGTATATGGTGCAAGGTAAGGGTATAACTTCATTCCTTTGCATGTGGGAGGAATCTGCATTTTTTTAAAAGCAGCATCCCAAGTGACATTTACACACCAAAGTTTGAAAACCACTATTTACATCATCCCTGAAAGCCAAATTAATAAACATTATTAGTCAGGCACAGGTGGCTCACGCCTGTAATTTCAGCACTTTGGGAGACCGAGAAGGGCAGATCACAAGGTCAGGAGTTCGAGACCAGCCTGGCCAACATGTTGAAACCCCATCTCTACCAAAAATTCAAAAATTAGCTGGGCATGGTGGCAGGCACCTATAGTCCCAGCTACTTGGGAGGCTGAGGCAGGATAAATGCTCGAACCTGGGAGGCAGAGGTTGCAGTGAGCTGAGATCGCACAACTGCACTCCAGCCTGGGCAACAGAGCGAGACTTAGTCCCCCCTTCAAAAAAAAACATTATTTTCCTCAGCAATACCACTTTGAACACTTTCCTCCAGAGGTTTACCTGGTTCTCTAACGCCCAGGTGTTCCTTGCACAGAGTATAAAAATATATGATCGTTATTCCAAGAACAGAAAACCCAGTTTACTAAAGATGAAAATTATGGTCTTATAACAATAGTTTATCTACTGCAATCATCTAGTGAGCTCCTATTACGAACCAGGCATTATTTTAGGTGTTTTACGTATATGATGTCTACTTTTCCCCCAAAAAAATGTTCAACGTAGTTGCTATCATTTCCTAAAGACAGGGAAACTGAAGTATAGAGAAGTTAAGAGACAAGGAATAGACGGCAGAGTAGGTTTCAAGTCTGATTTTAAAGTTGATGCTTTTTCCAAATAACAATGCTTATTTGCAAATAATCATTCATGCCAATTAAAGAAAGGCGTATTTTTAGAAAAATTGGTAAAATAAAGCTTAAAAGGAGGTAGAATGACCAATTAATATTTCCATTTCACTAAGAATATTAAAAAACAACTCACTATCTACTATCATTCATGAAGGAAAGAATATTTAAATACCAAAAAAATTAGGAGAAAAATCCTCAGAATCAGAGCTATTTTTATATAGCATTAACACTGCTTTATGAAAAAGTCACTACCATGTCCTTTTTTTAATTGTAGAGGGGACTGATGAAACCTTGGCATGATTGCCACCAATCTGCAGGTCACTGTTTGGAAACCATTACCTATGTTATTTTTCTGTACAAATACACAGGTTAGCTCAAACCTGCTAAAAGGCACCTGCATACCACATGTATTCCTCAACTTTAAATTCTCTATAAAAACTGTACATGGAAAAAATTCTTCTTAGTATTCTAGGTCACTGTGTTCTCTGGGGAGTTTGATGGTTTTAAGCAAGCAGAGAACAGTTAATCAACTTCTTGCTTTGCATACCAGACTCCCCATACTCTGCTACAAATTACAACTTTATTACAGTTTAGGTCAATAACATCATAAGTTGTCCCTAATGAATTCCTCTTTCTCACTGCATAAGAAATCTTGACAAATACTATGTGAGTACTTCAATTCACTGCTCATCTTGGAACTGCCTGCTTTTATGTACCTATTTTTTCAGTGTTCCAGGATCAGCTCTAGGAATTCTACTCTGTTTCCTTACATGCCCTACCAAACTCCCTCTTTACAAAACTACTCCCATTCTTGGTACCCTGTGCCCCTGGGTGGTGCACATTCACTGCAGTACCCAGTCATGACCTGTAGAAAACAGTACACTCCAAGGAGTCACTTTCTCCCCGTGATCAATAACAGCTTATGAGTAAATACTGCTTCTAGCTATTTAAAAGGCCTTTACACCTACTAATTTTATTTTGTCATCACAAGATAGGCATGATAAGTATTATAATGCTAATTTTATAGTTAAGGAAACTAAGCTACCCAACTGGGTGGGCCCACAGCTGCTCGGTGGCAGGCCAGGCTCAGGTCTTGGGTCTTTCACTCCCATTCTGTATTCTGTCCAACAGGTTATCCTATCAACCCTTGACTTTACAAGATCTCCAGTTGTACCCATTTTGCAGGTGAGATATATTCTCTGGCAATTGTAAGAGATCTCAAAACAGACCAAAACCATTTTTAAAATACTACACTAGAAAAAGATAAATTGTACCGCAAAAGTTGTGCTATATTCTAGCCAATGTCTTCTCTCTGGATAATCAATATTCTAAGAATAACTTTTCTATGAATTGTCACTGTAAGTTTCAACAAATCAATCTTCTATGAAATTTCCCAAGGTCATAGATTATAATATAAAATGTGATAAAAGACTATGTAACAGGGTAGAAAAGATATTTATTATTAATATTATTATTATTTTGAGATGGAGTCTTGCTCTGTTGCCCAGGCTGGAGTACAGTGGCACGATCTAGGATAACTACAAGCTCTACCTCCTGGGTTCATGCCATTCTCCTGACTCAGCCTCCCGAGTAGCGGACTACAGGTGCCCACCACCATGCCCCGCTAATTTTTTTTGTATTTTTAGCAGAGATGGGGTTTCACTGTGTTAGCCAGGATGGTCTTGATCTCCTGACCTTGTGATCCACCTGCCTCGGCCTCCCAAGGTGCTGGGATTACAGGCGTGAACCACCACGCCTGGCCAGAACAGATATTTTTTAAGTGAAAAAGATACTTAAAAAGAAAAAGACAGACTTCCTCATCCTCAAACGCATTTCAGAATATGGCACAATCATTTTCTTTACAAAACCAAAATATTTTCCCTGCTTTAGAAATAAATATGATGTGATTTTTTTCTTTCTTTCTCAACATCTCTGTAGCATTACATGGGAGGAAAATAAAATTCCACAATAGTCAGAAAAGAAGCATAATTGTTTAAGATACCCAAGCTTGCCAAAACAGGAACACTGTAACCAAAGCAACTGCTGGCACAGCTAATAGAACAGAGATATAGCAAGACTGCTATAAAGATTGTTTCACGAAATAGCAAGCAATATTTTAGTTTACAAAGCCATGGGCTAATGTGAGATAACCTTTGTGAGCATAAATACAGCATTAAATCAAGTGTGACAGGATTTTTAAAGCTTTATATAATTGAAATTAGTAATAAAAGTGACAGAATTTGATGAGAAAATGCAAAAATGACATAAATATGCAAGTCCAGGAGCCCACAGTGGATAATACCATTAACACTGAAACTCTGAAAGGAAATCCTTGTATCATTAAGACTAACAATCACATTTTACTTTTTCCTCTAATAAAATATTCTTTAGAAGTTAAATTCTTTTTTTAAGTGTTTCGTCTATAAAAGAAGGGCAACAAACTGAGGGAAGGAAAAGGACAAATACAGAATACAAATTTAGCTCATATTACTCTGCTGTTATAGTCATGAAATTCTGCAAAGTGACTCAGTTCACAAAACTTTGACTTATGATAAAGTCTTAGTTGAGTCCAACTGATTTTAACTGGAAAACCACAAAGATTTAAAAATTTTACTTCCAAAATAATTTATTAGTAAGAATGTTTCAAAACTAAAATATTTCTTCAAAGTTTATTAAGTGCACCATTTCACACTCAAAATAAAATGAAAAATAAGAAACCCCAGAATCATATTAAAAAGACGGGGAAAGTGTGGGGTGGAAAGAAAAGTGGGGAGAAAGAGAGAGAGAGAATGAAGATAGGGAGGGAGAAGTAAAAGGTGGTGGGAAGTAGAAAGAAAGAAAGAAATGATCAACATGTTCCCAACTCACTGTGTTTCCCCAGCAACAGAGGTTATAGTCCGAAAGATGCCAAGTCAAGTCAAGCAAAAATTCAAAGTAGCTATCTTTCACTGTATAGACAATCCTTACTGCTAAAAAGCTATACAGCTTTTTAAAATAGCAGGTAAAGGATACAAGTCAAATCATCTTTACCATGAGACAGATCTTTTTTTTTTTTTTTTTTTTGAGAAGGAGTTTTGCTCTTGTTGTCCAGGCTGGAGTGCAGTGGCAAGATCTCGGCTTACCGCAACCTCCACCTCCTGGTTTCAAGCGATTCTCCTGCCTTAGCCTCCCAAGTAGCTGGGATTACAGGCATGTGCCACCACACCTGGCTAATTTTTGTATTTTTAATAGTATGGGTTTCTCCATGTTGGTCAGGCTGGTCTCGAACTCCCAACCTCAGGTGATCCACCCACCTTGGCCTCCCAAAGTGCTGGGATTACAGGCGTGAGCCACTGTGCATGGCCGAAGCAGATAATTCTTTAAACCACTTCCCCTGGGTAGAATATGTATTTAATAAAATTAGGCTGATTTTCAGGTAAATTTAAGACAATAAAAAGAACAGTACCTTAATCATGCACAATCACTGAGAAATTATAAAAGCCTAATATTTATGAAGAACACTTAAATCCACAACACTATACATGTGACAACTATATAAGAGGACAAAATATTTAAGGCAGCTTATAATATCTGTATGCATATGCTCTATTATGTTACACACACATTAACACTTTTTCTGGATATAACACATGTCTAGAACACTAAAAACTTAATGGAGCTCCATGGGAGATTATAAGAATTAAAGGAAAAGAGAATCATATTAAATACCATAATTTAAAAGCAAGAATTATATTAGCTACCTTGGTTGTGATTCAGAGCTTAGCAGTAGCTTTGCTGATTCAGTAACATGCAACCCATTAATGCTTGATGTGTACTTCTCAGCTAACCTAATATAATTATTTCTGAACCTGTTAACAATCAACAGTCAACAGTACATAATGCAAATAAAATTAAGATACTAAAAAGGAAATTTAATAGTACAATATGATCTCATATACCAGAAACTTTATTCCAGCCTTTCTTTTGAAGAGAGGCAGAAAAAGAAAGAGGATCTATACAGAAAGGCCGGAGGGGTGAGAGGTGGGGTGGGGGTGGGAAATGAGAGAAAAAAGACAAAGAAGAGGTAGAAAGAATGAAGATGAAAATGAATTAGAAGAGGAAAGTTCTACAGAAAGTGATACACCGAGTGCCTAAAAAAATGAGGAAGACAGTATAGAAATGATCAATGTGGAGAAGAAGGGCTATTTTAATTTCTCAATTTTTAACAAAATATCTGAAGAAGACATTCTAACAAGTCACAGTTTGGCATTAAAAGTTTTTAAATGATGTCAATACACAGAATAACATATTCCAAGTCATATTAGATAATAGTAATTAATATTAAAAGGAAACTATTGAAAATGTTTATTCAACAATAAAATGAATTTTATAGGAAAATGGAAGTAATCATGACAAATTAGTGTGGCAAGCCATAAACACAAGGCTTATTTTTAAATATAATAAAATGTAAAGTCATTCTGTGCTTTACCAAAGATACTTACGGCAAGCATTATGTATTAGCTATTGCCCAAAACTCCTTTCTTCCTTCTTTTTTCTTGATAAAAACCTAATTTTCTCAGGCAATGGCTGATAAGAGTAGCCTGAGCCAATGTTGACAATTCTGTTCCTCTTTGCCAGATACTTGCTTTCACAATCTTCTTGACAGCTAGGCTGAGCAAGTGACTCAAATCTGGCCAGTGAGACATAAGGACATGTTGGCTTACGCAATTTGGGGAAGGATATTATAACACCCACCTTTTGACTCACAACTGGCTCTGCCCCACCTCTGTACCTTGAACACAGACACAATGGCTAGCAGCATGACAGCTATCTTGTGACCATGATGGGACAAGCAAAAGCACACTAAGGATGATGGAATGGAAAAATAAAGGCCTGAATCCTTGTTGAATAGTTGAAACAATGTTAGCACCACCTACACCCAGTCAAATTTGTTGGTTTAAGCCATTATTAATCTAGCTTGCTGTTAATAGTTCATGCAGCCTCATCCAGCACCAAACTGACTGAAAGACATTATATAAAAAAAAAAAAGGCCCATAATAATAATTTTTAACAGATGAAAAACAAAAGAATAAAATCACATCTCATCTGCTACCTTTGGTGGTGACTACTGTATCAACTCATTACTCTATAAAGTGGTAATGACAGTTAAATTTCTAAATATTTATATATAATTTTCAAAAGAAACTGCAATTCAGGGTAACCAAATATGCATAGTTGATGAGTTAAAGTTCTTTACAAAATAATCAGAGCTAGTAAACACAAGGAATAACAAAAATAGTAAATCATCCTTTCATAATCCCTGACTAAAAAAGTAATTTAAGAAAAAGATTTAGGCAGAAATCATTAATAGATATTAAAACCATTAGGGGAAAGATTGACAGAAAATTAAAATGCAAAGGTATCCATTAAATAAAAGAAAAAAAGTTTTCAACAAAAGGTGCTCAAGAAACTAAATTCCTCTATGGAAAAAATTAATTTTCCACTGTACATAAAAATTAAATAAAATGTAAAATAGTAAAACCTCTAAAAGAAAACATAAGACAAAAACCTTGTAACCTTAGGGTAGGCAAAAATTTCTTTCATAATACACAAAAGAAAACATGGAAAAACTAGACTTTATCAAAACTAAAAAAATTTTGCTTTTCAAAAAGACAATATCAAGGGAGGAAAACACAGCATTATTCATAATAGACAAAAGCAGTCTACCAACTTATCAAGACACAAGCAAAATGCATATATCCATAGAACTGAATATTACTCATCAATGAAAAAGAATGGACTACTTATACATACAACCAGGAGTTCCCAATGCCCCTGGGCTGCTGACCGGTATGGGTCCCTGGCCTGTTAGGAACTGGGCCACACAGCAGGAGGTGAGCGGCAGGGGAGCGAGCATTATCACCTCATCTCTGCCTCCTGTCAGATCAGCAGCAGCATTCGATTCTCATAGGAGTGCGAACCCTATTGTTAACTGCGCACGCTAGGGACATATGTTGTGTGCTCCTTATGAGAATCTAATGCTGATGATCTAAGGCGGAACAGTTCATCCTAAAACCACCACCTCTGCTCCCACATGTGTGAAAAAATTGTCTTCCATGAAACCAGTCCCTGGTGTCAAAAAGGTTGGGGAACACTGCACACAACAAAATGAATCATTCTAAATAAAACAATGTGCTAAGTGAAGAAGCTAGATATACAAGATTATCTGTCATATGACTGTATTTATATAAAAATTTTTAGAAAAAAAACTATGAAGACAGAAATTATAATCTATCAAGATTAGTAATTGCCTGGGTTTGGGGCTAGGAGGAGGAACTGACTACAAACAAGCATGAAGGAACTTTTGTATGATGATGGCAATATTCCAAAACTGGTTATGAGATGGTTGCACAGTTGTATAAATTTACTACAACTTGGCTGGGCGAGGTGGCTCACACCTGTAATCCCAGCACTTAGGGAGGCTGAGGCAGGCAGATCACCTGAGGTCAGGAGTTCAAGACCAGCCTGCCCAACATAGTAAAACCACGTCTCTACTAAAAATATAAAAATTAGCTAGTTGTGGTGGCATGTGCCTGTACCCCAGCTACTTGGAAGTCTGAGGCAGGAAAATTGCTTGATTCCAGGAGATGGAGATTGCAGTGAGCCAAGATCGCGCCACTGCACTCCAACCTGTGTGACAGAGTGAGACTCTGTCTGAAAAAATTAAAAAAATTAAAATAAATAAATAAGTGTACTAAAACTCATCAAACTATACACAAAAAGTGCATGATAACAGGAAAAAAGGAAAGACATAGAAGAAAATATTTATGATATGGTTTGGCAGTGTCCCTACCCAAATCTCATCTTGAATTGTAATCCTCATAATCCCCATGTGTAGAGGGAGGAACCTGGTGGGAGATGACTGGATCATGGGGGTGGTTTTCCCACTTGCTGTTCTCAGGATAGTGAGTGAGTTCTCACAAGACTTAATGGTTTTATAATGGGCTCTTTCCCCTTAGCTCCACACACACTCCTCTCTCTTGCCTGCCACCATGTAAGATATGCCTCATCCCCTTCTGCCATGATTATACATTTCCTGAGGCCTTCCCAGTTTTGTGGAAATGTGAGTCAATTAAACCTCTTTTCTTTACAAATTACCCAGTCGTGGGTATGTCTTTATAGCAGTGTGAAAGCCAACTAATACAATTTACAGTACAAAATTTGATAAAAGGCTTACATCCAGAATGTAATAAAAATTCTTAAACTCAATAATGAGAAGACAATAAAGCCTTTAAAAATTGAACAAACACCTTCACTATTAAGTGGTTAAAATGTTTGTCACATCAGTAGTTATTAAGAAAATGCACATGAGAAGCACAATGAGAACCTCCTACATACCCACTAAAATGGCTAAAATTAAAAAGACTGCCAACATCAAATGTTGGCAACAATCTGGAGGAACCAGAACCCTAAACAACTGATGTGGAAATATAAACTAATAGAACCACTTTGGAAAAATGGTATTCTCTTTAAAAGGTAAACATAATAGTCTTTGCAAAAATCGAACCTTTTTTTTTGCCTCAGGTATTAACCTAATAGAAATGAAAATATACGCTGACACTAAGACTTGTACTTGAGTGTTCATGCAGCTTTATTTACAGTAGTCCTAAAGTAGAAATAACCTAAATGCTCATCAATAGGTGAATGGATAAAGATACTTCCATAAGTAATGACATAATAAAAGAGGAACAAATTATCAATGCACATAACATGCATGAATCTCAAAATGATTATGTTGAATGTATGAAGCCAGATACAAGAAAGAGTACACTGTGTAACTTCAATTATATAAAACCATGGAAATGCAAATTAATCTATAATGACAAAAAGTGGCTGCCTGTAATTTTTCTCAATTACAAAATAAAATTCTACTATTTACTACTATAATAACACTCCACCACAAGATTGTTTAAGTAAAATCATATAGATTTATACAAGTACAAACACAGTTTAGAGAAATTTTTGAGAAGCAGAAAGCAATTACATATAGACTAGAGTGAACACCAAATTTTAATCAAACAGCAGTGACAGAATTCTATATGAAATACAATAAAAATTTAGTCCGTTATTGAAAAATTATTCACATGGATAACTGAAATGAAATGCATTCAGTGAACTGGAAAACTATGGGAAGTAATAACACCAAAATACCCTAAGTCTAAAAGCAGTTAATTAGATGTAAGTCCACACTGCAAGATGGCAATAAAATAATAAAGCAGCCAAAGTTATTGTGGATTGTTCAAAACAAGAGAATTTGTCAAAGAATATGAAAATGACATGACTGCATAAGATAGAAACTAGAATAAAAGTAATACTTTACATTTGGTGTAAAACAAAAGCATACAGAAATACCATATGGTAATTGATACATTGTAAAAAAGAAAGGGTAGGCAGAGAGAAGAGTAGGAGAAAAGAAAAGTTGAAAGTATCTGCCAAGAAAATCAATTAATAAAAGCAGGGATCAGCATATTTTTTCTTTAAAGTGCAATATGTAAATAGTCTAGGCTCTGCACACTATATATGTTGCTTGTTTTTTGTTTTTTCCCAACCATTTTAAAATATGAAAATAATTCTTAGCACTGGGGGAATATAAAAAACAGGCCACGGGCTGTAGTTTACCAACCCATGATTTTGGGTGTTATGTAAGAGTTCAAATTAATTTCCATTCAAATTTAAGGATAAAATAAAAAGGACATGTTACACAACTAACATTAAGCTTTAGAGACAAAAAATTAAATGATTAGTTTTAAAATACCCTTTTAAATTATAAAAGACTATGACGTACATATTATATAACTATTATTAATAACAATACATAACGTTATCTTTAAAGAGAAATTGTCGAAGCGTAACTTTTAAATTTATTATTTATACATGTCATAAAGTTTATCTAACTGAATACCAATGTACTCTCCATTAAATCTAATGAAAGCTACAGTGATGAACAAACAGACAAATATTTGGGGAAACAACAGCAAATTACCATTTGAAGGTCATAAAGGAAATATGAGAGCTCTTACTACATTCGTTCTTTCAAGTTGTTTACTGTGTGCCAAGGAACAAGTTTTGAACAAGAGGAGAAAAATTACTGAAATTCTAGTTAGTGGTAAAAACAATACAGGGACCAAATAGACAAAGGAGTTTACACAGGCCCAAATGATGAGATCTGTTATATAATCCATGAGACAAGTCAGAAAAACTCCTAACAGCTAAATATATAAAAGCTGTACCTTTTAAAGCTAGGCAAATGGTGTTTGTTGGGTCATAAGGGAAGGAAAACATCCCAAAAGAAGTGCTTGCTGCCTGTAGAACTACTCTCGTTAACTACAAAAGGAATCAGTGTGTTCAATTTTACGAGGACCTTTTTGAAGCTTACGATAATGCATAATTTCCATAGAGCCTACTGAACACAATGCATTTGAACTGGTATCCTTGCTATACCAGAAATAATTCAGAATTTTTAACTGCAAAAGTGAAAAGAGATCATAATATCATAATTTCTTACTATATACTATATAGATATTTATCTACTGAACTTCAATTCTACATTATTTTCTTAGAGAAGCTAGGTCTAGGTCTAGGTCTAGGTCTAGGTCTAGGTTCTCTAGAGCTAGCTCCTCTAAGGTTGTCATGGTACTTTTGGCTAACAGTTGATAAGCACCAGGACCCTAGGCTTGACCAAGAAGGTCTTCTGCCTTAGGGAAAAGGCAAGTTCATGAATACTTAGTTACTATCACTAGCAACAACTACCACAGGGTCGGGATTATAGACAGGTACTAAGCTCCAAAAGAAGTGAACACAGAAATCTTCTTTCCTGATGACCTCTAAAGATAAGTAAAAACATTATCTTGCTCCACCTTGAACCCCCAGAAAATCTCATATTTGTTTACTGGGAAAGCTTCTAATTCACAACGTAAAGTCATCTTCCTAATTAAAATGTCATCATTTTACTGTGGGGGACTGGTATCTATGGTGATGCAGGAACTGATCCAGATCACAATTTCTACCACCTATTTTTGAAAGCTAGTTAAAGCCGGAGGTAATGGAGTCTGTTGTAATCCTGAAAAAATAAATAAATAAATAAGGTCCTCTCCCTTTCTTTGTGTGACTTCTGTCAGTGAAAGACTCTGTGGTGAGTAGAAAAGAGAGAAATGGGAATCAGGAAGAGCTGCAGGTGGATGGTACATCCAGACGCATGCTGTGACAGACTGCTTATAGAGGTGAAAAATGTTTTTTCTAACATGATCATATTCTGTGCATCCCCAGAAGATGTGCCCTAAGTCACAAGTCCTTCCAAATTTTTCCAGTGGAAGTGATAGTGATATCACTATAAATCTTTCCCATCCAGAAATAATAAGGCTTTTGTAAGGTCAGAAGTTTATTTATATATTTTTCGTGTAGAAAGAAACAATAGCTTCTCCATATCTAAACAGTCATTTAGTTTATAAATTTGAAAACAGACATTTTGCAATATGATAGTATTTTATAATACTACAAAGCTATTTAAAACATACAAATAAATACAAAACACTTAGGCAATTAACTGGAAAAAACAGTAGTGATGAAAAAGGTTATCCGCATTTACTAAAACAATTTTGGTTTGGAAAGGAATGCTAAAAAAAGAAATTGCACTAACTTTCTTCAAACAAATAGTTGTTTCAGATAACAAAGGAATAGCTATTATATTAGTCTGTTCTGTCTGCTATAATAAAATACCATAGACTGGGCTTATAAACAAGAGAAATTTATTTCTTGCAGTTCTGGAGACTGGGAAATCCAAGTTCAAGGTGTCAGCAGTTTGGGTATCTGATAAGGGCTCATCTTCCTAGTTCACACAAAGACACCATTTTTTTTAAAAATTATACTTTAAGTTCTGGGATACATGTGTAGAATGTGCAGGTTTGTTACATAGGTATACACGTGCCATGGTGGTTTGCTGCACCCATCAACCCGTCATCTGCATTACGTATTTCTCCTAATGGTATCCCTCCCTTAGCCCTACAACCCCGACAGGCCCCAGTGTGTGATGTTCCCTTCCCTGACAAGGACACCTTTTTAATGTAATCTCACATGGCAAAAGGATAAGCAGCTCTCTCAGGCTCTGAGTAAAATGAGGGGTAGAAGGAGAGGGGAAGGTACATAGAAAATGCAAAAAGTCTTTTATAATGGCACTAATCCCATTCATGAGGGTCCCTCCTTCATGACCTGTTTACCTCCCAAAGGCCAACATCCAAATAACATAATCTTGGGGGTTAGGATTTCAACATAAGGAGAATTTGAGGAGGATGCATTCAGAACACAGCAGCCATAAAAATGAAGTGACAACTTATCTGCAAATTACAGTTAGGTGACTCTATTATTATTATTATTATTATTATTACTATTTTTATGATTTTAGTAAGGGCAGAATTCAATGAAGTAATAGAAATATCATCAATTTCTTTAACATGATTCAACAGAAAGTAATAATTTAGTTTTTAACAAAAGATCTCATTGAATTATCAGTCAATAACCAAAAATGTAAAAATCACTGAAGACAATGAAGATGGAGAATTTTTAGTGTTATTAAATACTACAATTTCACAACTGGTAAAGATAGCACTAAAGACTCATGCTATATTAAGTTTTACAATGAACTGACATTGAAAATGATGGGCATCAACTACATACTCAGTAAGAGAGGATCATCAACACTTTTGAGGAATCAAATTAATATCAGAAATTATTAAATGTTACTGATAATATGATGTAACTTTTCAAAAGTTCCTTGTTTACTGTACATCTATTCAGGCTAAGAGCCTATAAACTAAGTGTGTAATCATTCATGAATGCAATAGTACTTCAAAGTTAAAATACTGTAATTCTTTTAGTCCATATTTATAAGAAACATTGTACATTTAACTATTTTAATAATCTCTGATACATGCAAGAATATAATTTGAGGATAAAATACATATAAGCTGCAGCATCTGTTCTAACAGGGAGTGTGAAGCGTATTCCAGGCATAAAAAGAGTACCAAGGCCCTAAAGAAGAAAGGAAAATGGGATGTGAACGACTAATAGAAAGCTTATCAGACTGAAAAGCAGAGATACACATGGAGAGTAGCATAAAATGTGCATGTTTAAATGCTGATGAGGAAACAGTATAAGGGAAATGAGGGATGGAAATGTCAACAAGATAAGGTTCTAAGAAAATAGAAAATAGGATCTAGAGCAGAGGTGGTGTGAGAGGACTCTCAGTGAAGCAGGAATTAAGGACATCTGCTCACAGTAAAATGGGGGTATGGCAAGAGAAGATGGTTGATGGAAAGTAAAGACAGTGTAGAAGAATAATTTCAGAAGATGAAAAAAAAAAACAGTTGGCCAGAAAACAAAAATTCTGAGGAACACTGAAGGACCAGTTTAGATTAGTCATCAAATGGAGACTTCCTAAAAATACAAATACAATACAAATTGCTTCACAAATTGTCAAATAATTTTCAATATAATTATTTAATAAAATTAGAACAAACTGCTTAGTCTTACTAAAGAAGTGCGGAAGCAGGAGCTCCAGATCATGATTCTATTACTTGCCAGCTATGTAATCTTCAGTTAATTTCCTAACCTTTCTATCTCTTTGTTTCCTTAACCATACAGAAAGTGGATAATTGTATCTTCTTCACAGATCTGTTATTGCAATTGAGATAACAAATGTAAAGTGACTAACACAGAGCCTGACAAAGAACAGAGACTGAACAATGGTTCGTTTCATTCTTAATTCCTAAACTGCCTGCTGACACAGCTGGATGACACCTCCTGTCTTGTTGCTGTCTGAGAAGAAAAGGCACTAGCTCCAAAACACAGGCTCTTACAGCCTGCTTCCCAAGAAGCCTTATCTCAGTGACATGATTATTAAGAGTTTAATCCTCTCAGCTCCACAAAACTCGAAACCTAACTTTGTGAGAAACCCAGGTCTGAGGAAGACAGACACAAACAACTAAGCTCAGAAAGATGTTACAAACACAAATATCAATTTATACCTAAGAAATACAGTAAATTTCATGTACTGAGCCAGAATGTTAATATTGGCAGATAATACATTTTCTCCCTTTAGGAAAATTGTACAGCACGCTGCAATAGTCTGAATGTTTGTGTCTTTCCTCCTCAATTCATATGTTGAAATCCTAACTGCCAAGGTGATAGTATTAGAAGGTGTGGCCTTTGGGAGGTGATTATGTCATGAAGGCAGGGCACCCATGAATGGGATTCGTGCCCTTATAAAAGAGGCTTGAGAGCGCCTTTGCTCCTTCTACCACATAAGGACACATCGAGAGGGCATCATTTGTGAATCAGATCGTTGGCCCTCAGTAGATACCCAATCTGCTGGCACCTCCAGCCTTCAGACTTCCCCAGCCTCCAGAACTGTGAAAAATAAATTTCTGTTGTTTATAAACCACCCAGTTTATGGTGTTTTGTGACAGCAGTTCAAATGGACTAACAGAGGAGCCAAATTATACTCAGAAGGTTACTTTATACATCTAAATAAGACAAATGAATTGGATAACATTAAAGGATAATGTCAATAAACTATGATAATATGATCCATATGGCCTTACAGGGAGAAAATACTCCCCCTCCACTGAGCAGAATCTATCCTCCTATGAAGCATGCTGAGACATACAACAAAATTATAGTTCCCTAACTCCTATTTTTCTGAGATCTATGCAGATCATTCTACCTCTACCCACGCAGACACACATTACTTTTATACTTTTGTCTTTTTAATCCGATTTATTAGAAATAGGCCACTGGTTAAATAACAACAGTCATCTACTTTGATAAATCTTTTGAATAAATTTATATAGTCTGAACAGATAACAAAACTATCAATACTTAAGGAAGACTTCCTAAAAGTTTGTCAGTCTCTTAATTTTTAATATGAATTTAAAAACCAAAGAAAAGTCAAACTTGACAACTCGTAAAAAAGTGCACAAGACAATAAAATATCTAATATATATTTACTAAGAAACTACTATGCTAAAAAATACTTTCTTACTTTAAATATAAGACAATTCAATTAAAAAACAAAAAGCCTTTAACAGTAACCATTCCGTTTTGACATGTTAAATTTATCCATCCCTATTGAAGATAATATTTTGGTTTTAAAAATGTTGGTACTGTTTCCTTTCTAGAATTACTTGGTTTGAGTCCCATGACTCTAAAATATAGTAAAATTTTAAGAACTGCATAAAGATATATAAAAATGTGTATATCAAAAACATTTCATAGATACAAAATTTTAAGTAGTATATATACATAAGGTTTCCCATTAGATTAATACAAAAGGCTTGTGACATTGCACTCCCTGAAATATAAATTGCCATCTTTCTCACAACTAAACAAACTATGCTAATATCAATTTTCTGTAGAAATATTCATATTTATTCAAGGTTGACTTGGAATTCCTTCAATATTTCTTTGAGAAGTAATTATCAAAGAATTTGATAATTTGAGCAATCATCCTTCAAAAGAAACATTAGGGCCGGGCACGCGATGGCTCATGCCTGTAATCCCAGCACTTTGGGAGGCACAGGCGGGTGGATCATCGGAGGTCAGGAGTTTGAGACCAGTCTGGCCAACATGGTGAAACCCTGTCTCTACTAAAAATATAAAAATTAGCTGGGTGTGGTGGCACGTGCCTGTAATCCCAGCTACTCGGGGGGCTGAGGCGGGAGAATCACCTGAACCCGGGAGTCGGAGGTTGCAGTGAGCTGAGATCGCACCGCTGTACTCCAACCCGGGCAACAAGTGCAAAACTAAGTCTCAAAAAAAAGAAAAAGAAAAAGAAACATTAAGACCATCATCCAGTGTTTCATCCAATTATTTAATACTTAATAAATACTTATTGAGCAATACAAAGAATGGGAAAACAGAGATAAAAGATACAGTACTAGGTCTTAATGAATGTCAATCCAGTGAGTACATCAAAACATATATATAACACAGTGTGATAAATAAAATGCTCAAATATAATAAATAACATTATTAAGCATCTTCTTCTTCTTTTTTTCAAAGGTGTATTATAACCCTAAATAGAGGTTCTAAAACCACCCACGAGAATCAGGAAAGGATATTTGGGGAACTTAAGGAGGAAAAAGTTGGGTAAAGAATGAATACAAAACAAATAGCCACGTAAATTCAACCAGTAACTGTGTTCAAAGAATATTTAACATTAAATGCAAGCCACAGAGGCTGAACAAACCTGTTATATTCAGGGAAACAAGGGACAGCCATAAGTGTCACTTGGGGATGTAGCAAGATGGCAAGAAGCAAATGGGGTTACAGTTTGAGATTTACAAAGAACAAAGTGGTTGAAGAATTTTAAGTACTAAATGGATACGACTAGATATATCTAACATTAAGATCACTGTAGAAGCAGTATGAATATTAAATGGAAATCAGACACTAATAGAAGACTAATATAGTAATCAGGATGAGAAAGCTAAGGGTATGAAACAAGAATACAGAAACAATCAGATTAGAACAGGAGTCAACAAACTATGCTCATGGGACAAATCTGGTTCATGCTTGTTTTTGCTAATAAAGTGTTAATGGAATACAACCAAGCTCATTTATTTACATATTGTCTCTGGCTGTTTTCCTGCTACAACAGCAGAGTTCAGTAGTTATAACTGAAACTAAAGGGCCTACAAAATCTAAACTAATTTACTATCTGTCTCTTCACGAAAAGTTTGCTCGTCCTTAGATGAGCTGATTTCCAAGTTTCCCAGTTGAATAGTGGTGCTCCACAGCAGCTAACACACACAGGAGAAGATATATTTGACAACTCTGTTTTTTAATATTCTGAGTTACAGAGTCATTAGGAGGGTCTCATGGAATAATGTGGATGATACTAAGAATGAGCTTGCTCAATATACATTCCAGCTTCCTTTTAGTATGTGTTTGCTGTAAAAGGGTCCAGATATGACTAATATTCCGTCAACTATAAGAACTTGTTTGACATTTAGATGGCAGAGGCTGTACTTTTCCTACTTCTGTTGTTTTCCCTGCCAAGCTTGGTCATAGAGGTGTTTGGATTTCTCCTATTGGCTCTAATGGGGCCTGGTGTATAGTCCCTAGCATTACGAGTACCAAAAGGCAGAACAGAGGACATCCATTTTGCTGATCTAGATCCTGTCAGAGGAAATATGGCTCTGAAGCTATCAGATGCAATGAAGGTTATATAAAACACCAGTAGGCAGTTTCCTGACATGGAGGAAGCAATATCTGCCCAACTTGTCCAATTCTGCACAGTTCAGTAGTTCTGAGAAGTTCAGATCTTCTTCTTGAGCCCTCCCAACCATATCCTATAATAAATCCCTATCTACTAAAACTTGCTAAAGTAAATTCTGTTTTCTATAAGCAAATTTTAACCAATACAACCATCCTGCAGGCAGGGCAGGCAGCTATAAAGATTTGGTGTTTACGAAAGAGATCTTGGATGCAGAGTGAGATTTTAAAGTTATCAGCAAATGGGAATGTACGAGATCATCAAGGAAAAGCACTTAAAATAAAAAGTGGTCACAAAGAAAGACAGAATACAAAGATTAAGGAAGTAAGCAGAAATTATTACAACTATGAAGAAACCAAAAAGCAATGTCAAGAGAAGGAAAAAAAAAAAAAAAAAAAAAAAAAACAACCAGGAGAGATTGAGATAAGGAAACTAAGAGAAGAAAGGCTGTCAAGAAGTTGAAATGGCTACCAATGTCAAAATTTGAGAAACAAAAAAAAAGTCCTTTGGGAAACTGGGAGGTCACCCCAGTAATCTACTGGGGTATAGACTTCAATAAATCTACTGAAAGTGTGTTAGAAGCCACAATAGGACTGGGGACTATATGAGAAGTCAAGAAAAGGAGACAGTAAGAGCAGCTTATTCTTCCAAACAGTTTGACTATGAAGTAAACAGACTAGGAAATAGTTACATAACAAGATATAACTAAGTAAACAGTTAAACTTGAAGAATCCTTTTTCCTTTTAAGTGGGAGAAATTTTAGTATCTTTGTTTACTGCTAAATAAAAGGAAAAGGTTGAAGATTCAGACAAGCTAAGGAGCAAAGTAAAGAAGCAGGGCAGAAAGGATGGTGTGGAATTCGCCTTAAATAGGAAGGTTAGAGATCTGATGGAGTTGTATCCTTAAGAATGAACTAGGCATGAAGTCAAAACCATGCATGCCTTGTGATCTTGATTTTCTTTTTAAGGAGTGTGACAAGATCATCTCATGACAATGAGAGAGAAGACACTGGAGGTTTACAGTGAATAAAAAAAATTTGAAACAACCATCTGTGAAATGGAAGAGGGAATTGGACATAATAAAAAAGTAATTGAGGCCAGGTACAGGTGGGTGGTTCCAAGATGGCCGAATAGGAACAGCTCCAAGCTACAGCTCCCAGTGCGAGCGACACAGAAGACGGGTGACTTCTGCATTTCCAACTAAGGTACCGGGTTCATCTCAATGGGGCATGTCGGAAAGTGGGTGCAGGACAGTGGGTGCAGTCCACCGAGTAAGAGGCGAAGCAGGGCGAGGCATCACCTCACCTGGGAAGTGCAAGGAGTAAGGGAATTCCCTTTCCTAGCCAAGGGAAATCCTGACACACAGCACCTGGAAAATCGGGTCACTCCCACCGTAATACTGCACTTTTCCAAAGGTCTTAGCAAACAGCACACCAGAAGATTATATCACGAGACTGGCTCAGAGGGTCCCACACCCACGGGGCCTCCCTCATTGCTAGCACAGCAGTCTGAGATCTAACTGTAAGGTGGCAGTGAGGCTGGAGGAGGGGTGCCCGCCATTGCTGAGGCTTGAGTAGGTAAACAAAGCAGCCAGGAAGCTTGAACTGGGTGGAGCCCACCACAGCTCAAGGAGGCCTGCCTGCCTCTGTAGACTCCACCTCTAGGGACAGGGCATAGCTAAACAAAAAGCAGCAGAAACCTCTGCAGATGTAAACATCCCTGTCTGACAGCTTTGAAGAGACTAGTGGTTCTCCCAGCATGCAGTTTGAGATCTGAGAACAGACACACTGCCTCCTCAAGTGGGTTCCTGACCCCCAAGTGGCCTAAGTGGGAGGCACCCCCAAGTAGGGGCAGACTGACACTTCACACAGCTGGGAATGCCCCTGAGACCAAGCTTCCAAAGGAATGATCAGGCAGCAATATTTACTGTTCTGCAATATTCACTCTTCTGCAGCCTCTGCTGCTGATACCCAGGCAAACAGGGTCTAGAGTGGACCTTGAGCAAACTCCAACAGACCTGCAGTTGAGGGTCCTGTTAGAAGGAAACTTAACAAACAGAAAGGACATCCACACCAAAACTCCATCTGTATGTCACCATCATCAAAGACCAAAGGCAGATAAAACCACAAAGATGGGGAAAAAACAGAGCAGAAAAGCTGAAAATTTTAAAAATCAGACTGCCTCTCCCCCTCCAAAGGAACGCAGTTCCTCGCCAGCAATGGAACAAAGCTGGACGGAGAATGACTTCGATGAATTACGAGAAGAAGGCATCAGATGATCAAACTTCTCCAAGCTAAAGGAGGAAGTTTGAACCCATCGCAAAGAAGCTAAAAACCTTGAAAAAAGATTAGATGCATGACTAACTAGAATAACCAACGTAGAGAAGTCCTTAAATGACCTGATAGTGCTGAAAACCATGGCACAAGAACTACATGACAAATGCACAAGCTTTAGTAACTGATTTGATCAACTGGAAGAAAGGGTATCAGTGATTGAAGATCAAATGAATGAAATGAAGTGAGAAGAGAAGTTTAGAGAAAAAAGAGAAAAAAGAAATGAACAAAGCCTCCAAGAAATACAGGACTATGTGAAAAGACCAAATCTACGTCTGATTGGTGTACTTGAAAGCGACAGGGAGAATGGAATGAAGTTGGAAAACACTCTTCAGGATATTATCCAGGAGAACTTCCCCAACCTAGCAAGGCAGGCCAGCATTCAAATTCAGGAAATACAGACAACACCACAAAGATACTCCTCGAGAAAAGCAACTCCAAGACACATAATTGTCAGATTCGCCAAAGTTGAAATAAAGGAAAAATGTTGGGGCAGCCAGAGAGAAAGGTCGGGTTACTCACAAACGGAGGCCCATCAGACTAGCAGCGGATCTCTCGGCAGAAACTCTACAAGCCAGAAGACAGTGGGGACCATTATTCAACATTCTTAAAGAAAAGAATTTTCAACTCAGAATTTCATATCAAGTCAAACTAAGTTTCATAAGTGAAGAAGAAATAAAATCCTTTACAAACAAGCAAATGCTGAGAGATTTTGTCACCACCAGACCTGCCCAACAAGAGCTCCAGAAGGAAGCACTAAACATGGAAAGGAACAACCGGTACCAGCCACTTGCAAAAACAGGCCAAAATGTAAAGACCATTGATAGTAGGAAGAAACTGCATCAACTAACAAGCAAAATAACCAGCTAACATCATAATGACAGGATCACATTTACACATAACAATATTAACCTTAAATGTAAATGGGCTAAATGCTCCAATTAAAAGACACAGACTGGCAAATTGGATAAAGAGTCAAGACCCATCAGTGTGCTGTATTCAGGAGACCCATCTCATGAGCAGAGACACACATAGGCTCAAAATAAAGGGATGGAGGAAGATCTACCAAGCAAATGGAAAATAAAAAAAGGAAGGGGTTCCAATCCTAGTCTCTGATAAAACAGACTTTAAACCATCAAAGATCAAAAGAGACAAAGAAGGCCATTACATAATGGTAAAGGGATCAATTCAACAAGAAGAGCTAACTATCCTAAATATATATGCACCCAATACAGGAGCACCCAGATTCATAAAGCAAGTCGTTAGAGACTTACAAAGAGACTTAGACTCCCACACAACAATAATGGGAGACTTTAACACCCCACTATCAACATCAGAGAGATCAACGAGACAGAAAGTTAACAAGGATATCCAGAAATTAAACTCAGTTCTGCACCAAGCAGACCTAATAGACATCTACTGAACTCTCCACCCCAAATCAACAGAATATATATTCTTCTCAGCACCACATCGCACTTATTCCAAAATTGACCACATAGATGGAAGTAAAGCACTCCTCAGCAAATGTAAAAGAACAGAAATTATAACAAACTGTCTCTCAGAACACAGTGCAATCAAACTAGAACTCAGGATTAAGAAACTCAATCAAAACTGCTCAACTACATGGAAACTGAACAACCTGCTCCTGAATGACTACTGGGTACATAACCAAATGAAGGCAGAAATAAAGGTGTTCTTTGAAACCAATGAGAACAAAGATACAACATACCAGAATCTCTGGGACACATTTAAAGCAGTGTGTAGAGGGAAATTTATAGCACTAAATGCCCACAAGAGAAAGCAGGAAAGATCTAAAATTGACACCCTAACATCACAATTAAAAGAACTAGAGAAGCAACAGGAAACATATTCAAAAGCTAGCAGAAGGAAACAAATAACTAAGATCAGAGCGGAACTGAAGGAGACAGAGACACAAAAAACCCTTCAAGAAAATCAATGAATCCAGGAGTTGGTTTTTTGAAAAGATCAACAAAATTGAAAGGCTGCTAGCAAGACTAATAAAGAAGAAAAGAGAGAAGAATCAAATAGATGCAATAAAAAACGATAAAGGGGTTATCATCACCGATCCCACAGAAATACAAACTACCATCAGAGAATACTATAAACAACTCTACTCAAATAAACTAGAAAACCTAGAAGAAATGGATAAATTCCTGGACATATACACTCTCCTAAGACTAAATCAGGAAGAAGTTGAATCCCTGAACAGACCAATAACAGGCTCTGAAATTGAGGCAATAATTAATAGTCTACCAACCAAAAAGAGTCCAGGACCAGGGATTCACAGCTAAATTCCACCAGAGGTACAAGGAGGAGCTAGTACCATTCCTTCTGAAACTATTCCAATCAATAGAAAAAGAGGGAATCCTCCCTAACTCACTTTATGAGGCCAGCTTCATCCTGATACCAAGCCTGGAAGAGATACAACAAAAAAAACAGAATTTTAGACCAATATCCCTGATGAACATCGATGCAAAAATCCTCAATAAAATACTGGCAAACTGAATCCAGCAGCACATCAAAAAGCTTATTCACCATGATCAAGTGGGCTTCATCCTTCAGATGCAACGCTGGTTCAACATATGCAAATCAATAAATGTAATCCAGCATATAAACAGAACCAAAGACAAACACCACATGATCATCTCAATAGATGCAGAAAAGGCCTTTGACAAAATTCCACAGCCCTTCATGCTAAAAACTCTCAATAAATTCGGTATTGATGGAACGTATCTCAAAATAGTAAGACCTATTTGTGACAAACCCACAGCCAATATCATACTGAATGGGCAAAAACTGGAAAAATTCCCTTTGAAAACTGGCACAAGACATGGATGAACATACCATGGATGCAGCTGGAAACCATCATTCTCAGCAAACTATCACAAGAACAGAAAACCAAACACCACATATTCTCACTCATAGGTGGGAACTGAACAATGAGAACACTTGGACACAGGAAGGGGAACATCACACACTGGGGCCTGTCGTGGGGTGGGGGGAGGGGCGATGGGGTAGCATTAGGAGATATACCTAATGTAAATAACCAGTTAATGGGCGCAGCACACCAACATGGCACATATATACATATGTAACAAACCTGCACGTTGTGCGCATGTACCCTAGAACTTAAAGTATAATAAAAAATTAAAGCAATAAAGATGTAATAACTTAAAAAAAAAAGTAATTGAAACCCAGCTGCATCTCAGAATCGTAAATTTTGGTTACATCAATCTTACAGTTGTCTGTGTTTTGTGTTGTTTTGTTTTTGTTTTTTAAGAGCAATGACAAGCCTAGGCATAGAAGTAAAACAGGGATAAATGTTGCATGGTCCACAGATGGCATTTTGCTGTGCAGGAGTAGTAGAAAGGCAAAGGTGAGAGAATTTGAGGGTATCATCAAGAGCAATGGTTCTTGGTACCAGATCTACTGAATCAGAAATTCTGGGTGTTGGGCTCAGCTGTCTGTGTTTAACCAGTCCTCCCATCAATTCTGATGCGTGGTGAAGTTTGAGAATCATTAGTTAGGTGAATAGTTGAAAAGACTCATCTTTGATCAATTTAATACAAAAATATAAGTAGAGCCAGAGAAGGGGACAGATATGAGGTTGACAGAGTAGAAAACCATCGAGTAGTAAAGGCATTTATGCTATAGATGACTTAATAGACTGATGGTTTTGTTTTGTTTTGTTTTGTTTTGTTTTGTTTTTGAGATGGAGTTTTGCTCTTGTTGCGCAGGCTGGAGGGCAATGGCAAGATCTCGGCTCACCACAACCTCCGGCTTCCAGATTTAAGCAATTCTCCTGCCTCAGCCTCCCGAGTAGCTGGGATTACAGGAGTGCACCACAACGCCTGGCTAATTTTGTATTTTTAGTAGAGATGGGGCTTCTACATGTTGGTTAGGCTGGTCTCGAACTCCCAACCTTAGGTGATCTGCCTGCCTCGGCCTCCCAAAGTGCTGGGATTACAGATGTGAGCCACTGTGCCCGGCCAAGAGACTGAAGTTTTAGGTTAATAAAAGAATTATGAGTTATAACAGGAACAAGGGAGTGGGAGGGCAGAAAAAATAGGAATTTACAGTCAAAGGAAGAGACACTGAAGACTTAGACCAAATGCTAATGACAATATTCAACATTAATAAGGAGGGAAAGATACTGAAATAGGATGGAAGGGAAGGGCATTAGACTCAAGTTTGGGCTAGTAGATGTCAAACTACTGTGAGCCCAACATATAAGAATAACCACCTCCATAGGTATTGGTAACATCCACGATGATGGGATTTAGAATGGAGAGAAAACAGTACTGCTGAAGTCCTAGAGATGGCAGAGGATTAGGAGATAAAAGCAACCATATGAGGAAGAGGACAATATGTTATAGAAAATAAATCCCCTGTATAAAATCCCAAAAAAAGGCATAATTCTTATAGGATGGAGGGCTACAAAGTCAAACCCAGACACCACTTCTTTAGGAAGGCAACTGCCCTTTCTTGTTTTGAAATTCAGGGCAAAATGTTTGATTAATAGAGTTATCTTTTCCTTCTCTTTTGAGGATCTAAAAAAGGTATCTTCTCTTATTTAATGTAGAGAAATACTCTATTTTTTTTTTAAACAGTGTAAGAGTTCCATCCTTATACGGAGACCTAGAGTTAAAACATAATTGACCAAACAACTAAAAGTAATCTCTAATGTTAGAAGTTAGAATAATAATTATTTTTGGGGAAGACAGAAGAGAGTAAAAATTGCGAGAGAGGGCAAAGAAACTCTAGGAGTACTGGTGATGTCCCATTTCTGACCTGGGTTTTGATTTCACGGGTATGTTCACACTGTGGTATTCATTCTATATGAAAGTTTATGATTTGTCCACTTTTCATTTTGCATATAATATTCAATTTTAAAAGAATAACTACCTGATTCAGTTATATTTTAAAAATTACAACTATTTAGGAATCAGAAGTCAAGTACCTTCCTGATTTAGAGGCTACTTAAAGAACAGCACATTAATAACATTATTTCTGCCTAATATAAATGCACAAAATGAAATTCCTGGTTTAGAGGATATGAAAAAACTCTAAGGATTAATAATTATTTTGGAGCCCAATACGAATAGAGAAAATACCTGGGTATAATACAAGGGTAGATTTAAGATCTAATTCTAAGTTGTTGAATCTAATACATCAATACCTTTGAATTTCTTCTAATTCAGAAAATTAAGCATCAGGAAAATGATACCCTAGGAGAAATGTCAAGTCAAAAATTTTTAAAATTATGGCATAATGATTAAGATTGAAAAGTTCTGGGACTCGAGTGATTAAAATTTGAATCCAAACTAATTTACTAGCTATGTGATTTTCAACAACTTATTTAAGTTCTGTTTCTTCAACTGTAAAATAAAATTAACAATAATACCAATCTTACTGGGTTGTTGAAAGGCTTAAATGAGGAACCACGCTTTAGACAAAGCATGCATGGTCAGCTATCTATCTATATATGCACATCATAAAAAATACATTTCATGTTATATACATTATACATTAGAAACATTAGGTCTATTTTTAAATTAAATATACTGAACATATATTAAAATTTCCCTTAACTATGACCTATTCTCTGATTTAAATTGTAGACATACTTTCTCAGTGATAAAATGAAGACATATATTACTTATTTGAACTCAAAGTCAAATGTTCACCTGTATTATGAGACATTTTTTCACATTAAAAAAGTCTTATTTTTATTACCTGAGTCTCCAAACCCTGCTCTAGTAGGCGCTTAGCTTGATTTTCCACTTCAAGTCGGGCTCTTGCAATAAAAAGTAGGTCATTTTCTATCACTTCTATTCCAGAAAGATCTATTCCTTGAGAAAGATAATCTGTTTAAAACAAAAACACACACATTCAAATATTTCAATACTGAATAAATATCAAGGTATTAAAAGACGTATAACTTCTCAAAAAAAAAGGCTATTAAAGAGGATTGCCTTTCAAAATCCATATTTTAAAAAATACAGTTTCCCAAATATTTTCTATTTAATAAGTAATTTATGCTGGAGTTAAATGCTCCAAATAAGACAGATTTGGTAAGACAAGAATAGAAACGATGATTATTACAAGTTTAAGGAAATGTCAAGAGATCACATTTAAAAGTGTCAAATTTAGTATTTTTAAGTAAATAAATATTCTCATATTTTCAGAAAATTCTCAAGATGCAACTACAGTTTTTTTTGCTGCTGCTGTTGTTGTTTTTAAGAGATGGAGGAGTCTCAATATACTGCCCAGGCTGGAGTGTAGTGGACTCTCACACATGTGATTATATTTCACTATAGTCTCAAAGCTCCTGGGCTCTAGCAGTCCTCCCACCTTAGCCTCCCAAGTAGCTGGTACTACCAGTACCTGGCATCACGCCCAACTATTTTCTTTTTTTTTTTTTTTTAAGAGACAGGGTCTCTCTATGTTGTTCAGGCTGGTCTCAAACTCCCGGCCTCAAGTGATCCTCCCATCTTGACCTCTTGAGTAGCTGGGCCCCAGTATTTTTAAAAGCAAAAAAGAGGCCTTCATCACATTGTAAAACCACCACCAGCTCCCACCTCCCCAGTTATCCAAACCACATTTACAATCACTCACCTTAAGAAGTAACCAAACAACATGCTAGATTTGCAGTGCAAAGGGCTCTAACAGCTCGGAGGGAGAAAGGTCTATATTATTTTAGTTACTAATTATTCCACAAACCTACTTTTCAGTAACAGACATGTAGCAACAGAGGAAAAAAAAAAAAGAAAAGAAATGTAGTAACAACCCCCAGCATCTGCCCCTCACCACAGAAGAACAGAGGGATTATGATACTAAAGTTTCCCTTCCCACTTATCTGATGCATACAATCACTATCAGTGGTACAAGTTTTTATACGTCTGCTCTTTGTTAAGCACATCTAAAGACTGGAGCCAAGAACAAAATGATGATGATGATTCTAATAACAATGACTAGCATTTTTAAAGATGTAGCATGTATAATACATTAAGCTAGATACAAGGTATATATTACTTTAATGCCTCTGTTATTTGTAATTTTCTAAACAATCTTGCTAGAAATATCATCATACCTAGATGAAGATACTAAAACCCAAAGAATTTAAGTAATCTGAACAAATTCACTTGGCTAGTAACTGGTAAAGCAGAATTTAAATCCTGGTTTTTCTGACACAGTCTTTTCAGTAGATAATCCCAGGCCAATCTGAAGAGCCTTGAAAGAAAAGAGCTTATATTCAAAGAGTGAGTATTCCTCCAATATTCTTCCAATTTGCTCAGTGAAAGGGTAAAGATGTAAAAATCATAACAGATATAACTCTTCATAAAATTTGCCCAGTTTAGAACAACGAAAGTATTAAATAACTAGTTTAACTTCTAAAAATATGTAAATTTAAAAAAATATATATAATGCCAAACTTTGAAATATGGCAGCATTACTCACATCATGACAATTAAACCTTAATAAATGTGGAGTGCACAGCCAAAATTAACTTACTAGCCACTTAATACAAATACCTGTTGGATCCCTTCATATACCACAACAATGAAGCAGGAAATGAAATTGATCTATTTGAATTTAATGTATTTATCAACTCCTTAGGAGAAAACTATGAGACTACTGCTTTTAGTGGAAAATAAATGATATTAATTATCTCTTGGTGTACTTAACATGAGAAATATTTAATCTACTAGATTAGATAAAAGGGAGTTCAAGCACATCAGTCATTTCACTAGGCTTTCAATATTCTAGTCAATAGTACACATGGCTACCAGAATAAACATTCTGGTATATTCTAGTTTATTATAGTCGTCCTTCCATTCATGAACCTCTGGCTTCACGCTGACTAACATGTTCTCCTATTTTGCAGTAGAAAATGTCTTTATTGATTCCAAAATCCTCACTGTCCCCTCTTTTTTTTTTTTTTTTTTCTTTTTTTTTTTTTTTTTTTTTGAGACTCAGTCTTGCTCTGTTGCCAGGCTGGAATACAGTGGCACAATCTCAGCAAACTGCAACCTCTGCCCCCTGGGTTCAAAGTGATTCCCCCGCCTCAGCCTCCCGGGTAGCTGGGACTACAAGTGTGCGCCACCATGCCTGGCTAATTTTTTGTATTTTACTAGAGATGGGGTTTCACCATTTTGGCCAGGATGGTCTTGATCTCCTGACCTCGTGATCCACCCGCCTCGGCCTCCCAAAGTGCTGGGATTACAGGCGTGAGCCACCGCACCTAGCCCGCTGTCCCTTCTTTTACTAGCCTCCTCCTTTGTTTAAAAGAAAACAAAAAGAAGTACAACTATAGTTTGCTAAAGAATTCAGCTATGCACTTATGTTTCACAACAATGTTAGCACTAAATTATTTATTTAGAAGAAACCAGATGAATGAGAAAAGCACGTTATGAAATGGGGTTGGTGCTGGAAGTTGAAAGAAATGAGGAGGGTAAATCTTCACGCTCCATAATGGGGAGTCAAAGAAGTTAAAAATTAAAAAGTATAAATGTAAGCAGATTATTTACAGATATGGAGGCAAATACTAAAATAATTAGCTGAAAAAGACTGAAAAGTTTGCCTCTGAGAAAGAGTAAATGAGGCCAGGAAGAGGGCAGAGCATTGCCATTTTTAAAAAACCTTGTAGCTATTTCAGTATATTACACATGTATAACTTTCATAATAAATAAAACTAAATTTTAAAAAGTAAATAGAAGTTAAGAAAAATAATACCAAAAGTTAAAATAAGGTGGCTAGCCTACTAGAAAAAAAAAATCACATCCTCTGAATCAATGATTCTGCTTCTGGGAATAAATAATAATTTTTAAAAAGAAGAAAAAGGTGAATATATTTGAGCAGGAAGGCATTTATTACAGTGTTCATTGCAACAGTAACACACACACATAGGGATATATGTACATGTGCACAAATGTATATATGTGCATGTATATATACACACACGTATGTATATATAAATAGCAACATTATAAGTTAGTAAAAACCAGTTTGGAAAACAATATGGGACTATCTGATAAGGTTTCATATATGTATCCCCCATGACCAAAATATTCCATTCCTAGGCACATACCACAGAGATGTTTTTATATACGTGTATCAGAAGACATGTACAAGAATGTTCATAGTAGCACTTTTAAAAACAAAGCTGAAAACCCAAATAACCATCAACAAAAGAAAAAAAAATGTGTAATATATTCATCCCAAGTACTACTATAGAGGAGTAAAAGTAAACAAATGACAGGTATATACATATGGTATAAATATCAATAACAATGAATCTCAGTAACACGATGTTAAGGAACAAGAACAAGTTTTAGAAAACACACACAGCAACAAGTAATTCATACTGAGAAATATAAGACTAAATGATATATTATTTGGGATACACAGAAACACTAACAACATTTGGAAAAATTAGCAGAAGTAGCAGATACTATGTTACTTTAATACACTAATTCTTAAATTTAATGGGCAGTATTATAACTTATATATGTTAAAAATGTGTTTTTGCATTTGTGTATTTTCCCATTAAATGCTAAGTATGAACCAATGGCACAGAGTATAACACTTTTAGACAAGGACTTCACAACATTTACTGTAAGTGTATTTGATATGTTCCCCCATCAAAATAGACTGACCATGTCAAATAGACATGGATAATAAAGTAAGACAAGTCAGTTAAAATGTATAATGTCTGGATGGGATTAACAGCAGATGGGACATTATAGGAAAAGCAGAACATATTACCTCAGGGTGAAGAGTTTAATGCAAAGATTATTAACTGGTAACTGGAAAAAAGCTTTTAAGATAAGACCATGTTCATTAAAGATATTTTAGAAGTCAGAGAAATGTTAGAAAGAGGGGAAATTATATAACCCTATAACACAGAGGCAACTACTGGCCAGCGGAGCATTGGAATTTGCACAGCAGTATCTCAGAAATTTATGAATCTCCAAATTCTCAAGTAACAGAACAACAGCATATATCCTCCTCCTGGATATTTATGTGAGAAAGTGCAGAGAAAGGAAAAACTGATGTACAGGGTCTGGGCAGCTGGCTACAGTCACCAACAAAAGTGGCTCCCTCCTACACACCAACTTTATAAAGAGCACCATACAAATATATGTCTCAGAAGCAACCTTCAGATGTTTCTAAAATACTTAAAACCTTGATTGAGCTTAAAAGTAAATGTCCACTATATTCTTTTTAAATCCATCCTTTTAAAATTTTACCCATGAATTGTTTTGCTCTTATTATTTGTAGTTATACTCATTTACAATGTCTCCTTTATTAACTTAATGTTACATACATTTACCTACCCTAAAACAGTCCTTATAAAAATATCAATTTTTGACAGCTCCCAATATTTATCAAACTAATGACCAAAATTTACTTAACCTTCAGTTTAAGACGGAATATTTGTTATCACAAATGACTACTTTAAATATCTTTATAAAGATTTTCAATATCCAGAATTATTTTCTTGGGAGAGAATCAAAGACAATTATTGGATCAAAGTAACACTTTAGCTTCTTGATACAAATTATCAAACTACTTTTCAAAATGGCTATACTACTTTATATGCTTTTTCCAATAATCTATGGGTATAATTGAACCACAGATAGCACTGGATATTACCACTGTTTTTGAATATTATATATGCTTCTATAAGAAATATGTTTTTATTGATAGTCTAATCTGATTTTTTAAGTTATGAAGCTGAATACTATTTACTAACTATATTTCCTCTTGAGAATTTCTACATAATTTTTGCTCCCTTTTTGTCTTAAATAACTTTGTATTGATTATATGATAATATTCCCTGTTTGCCTATAATATTTGCTATGAGTATTTTCCCAGTTTGTTGATTTTTATTCGTTTACATATTATTTGAGGCCATTCTCAGAACACAATCATAAAATTATCTAAAAAGCTCCACACACTTGATTCTTCATCACATCCCTGCCTGATTAAGAAATTCAGACTAAAGTCTGTCTTTTACAAAAGCAAATATCAAAATATAAAACTGTGGTTTATAGAGGGTTATCTAGAAGACTGATGAACAGTAATCTGGAAAGATGCTTTTTTCTGATCCGTTCAACAAATTTTGTATCTTTGAAATTAAAATACATTATATTGCAAAGATTAAGATTTATCACAACAACCACATTTGAACTGTTTATGAAGCATCAATCTTCTTGGCTACAATCATATCAGATATTCTACAAAGAACATAGCTACTAGAGAATACTGAGATAAATAACAAATTTAAATTAAGACAAAACAAAACAACCAACCATTAAATGACACCAAACAACATGAATGTTGTAGGGTTATAATATTGACAGAAGTAATTTATCCAATCAAAAATGAGATTTGCGCTTTCCACATAATAATGTTCCAGAAGTCACTTAAATCTAAGGTAGTCCAGTTTTTAAAAATTGCTTTAAAGATACATCCACACACAGACACATAAACATACACAGAGTCATGGCTTTTTTTTTTTTTTTTTTTAAGTTTCATTAAAGAAACCTTAGAGAACACAGAAGTTAGAGAAAAAGTCATCCAAAATTCCAAGGACAACTACATATACATTTGATTTTCAGTTCATTACTCTAGAAGCAAATAGTGTTTTATTTTTATATTTGTATTTTTAGTTTTGCTTTGTTTTGTCTGAAATGGAGTCTTGCTCTGATCACTCCAGGATGGAGTACAGTGGCACAATCTCTGCTCACTGCAACCTCCGCCTCCAGGGTTCAAGCGAATCTGCTGCCTCAGCCTCCTGAGTAGCTGGGATTACAGATCATGCCACCATGTGCAGCTAACTGTATTTTTAGTAGAGACAGGGTTTCACCATGTTGGCCAGGGTGGTCTTAAACTCCTGAACTCAGGTGATCTGCCTGCCTATATTTGGAATACTTTAATCATATTTAGGTAGATATCTTAAATCTGATGATAAAACATGTCTTTGAAGAAAAATATTTTAAAGACAATTTTTCACATATAATTGCAGAGTATTGCTAATAATGTGTAATATAACTGAAAACACAATAAAATAAAATTATAAGACAAAAATTTTAAAGTCGTATTTGCACAAAAACACAAATGGCTTATAGAGAACAGAGAACATAATAATGTGGGCTTAAAATGTGTAAGATTTTAATATGTGATAGCCTAAATTAGACGAACAGAAAAATTATAAATAAAAGCTTTTCACAATATATAAAACCAATAATTGAAAAAATTTAACGAATATAATGCTTATTCCAACTAAAAATAATTTCTTAACCTTTAAAAAATGAATTACAAAAAATATTTTGCCACCGATTATTTTTTTCTAATAGTAAAAATAAAATAAAAAAAAAAGAGAATGGAGAAAGTATGCATATCAAATGAAATAGAGAAAGGCATATCATCAAAAACACATAAAGAATTTATTTATTTATTTATTTTTGTGAGATGGAGTTTCACTCTTGTCGCCCAGGCTGGAGTGCAAAGGCGTACTCACAGCTCACTGCAACCTCCACCTCCCAGGTTCAAGCGATTCTCCTGGCTCAGCCTCCCGAGGAGCTAGGATTACAGGCATCTACCACCATGACCAGCTAATTTTTGTATTTTTTGTAGAGACGGGGTTTCACCTTGTTGACCATGGCTAGTCTCGAACTCCTGACCTCATGTGATCCGCCCGCCTCGGACTCCCAAAGTGCTGGGATTACAGGTGTGAGCCACTGTGCCTGACCAAGAGTTTATAGTTTTAAATGGGAAGATAACCAAAGGCTATTAAATAACAAGTTCATATAACAGGATAACCGTAAGTCTGTATTTGAAAACCTATTAAACCTTTTTAATAATCTTTGAAATTAATCTTTCCATAAAATGAAATAGTAAATATTCACTGAAACATCTTCAAAATATGTAAAAATACATTTTAATTGAGTTATTTCTTACAAAAATTTTACAGAAAACAGGTACATCTTTTCAGAGACCAAGTATTATGTGATAGAAAGAATACGGAACTAGAAATGAGAACACCTGTGCTTTAATTATGTTCAATTCTATTACCTGAGAAAAATCACTAAACTTTTCTGAGACTCAAACAGTGAAGATTAAAAAACCTATGTTGCTAACCAAGTAGGGTTATGCGCATCAAGTAAGACAATACGCATTGAAGCATGTTTTGTAAACCATAAACAACTACATGTAAGTTATTATTAGTTATTATTTTCATAATAGGATATTATTCTTTTGATGGGGATAGGGAGAAAGAAGACCCAGAAGAACATGTAGAGATAATCTTAAGGAGTTCAGGTATTACAGAAAACAAACACAGGTTAAAATTTGTTTGTTTTTTTTTGAGACGGAGTCTTGCTCCGTCGCTCAGGCTGGAGTGCAGTGGCGCGATCTCGGCTCACTGCAACCTCCACCTTCCGGGTTCAAGCGATTCTTCTGCCTCAGCCTCCCAAGTAGCTGGAACTACAGGTGTGTGCAACCACACCTGCCTAATTTTTTTGTATTTTTAGTAGAGATGGGGTTTCACCATGTTAGTCAGGATGGTCTCGATCTCCAGGATGATCTCGTGATCCGCCTGTCTCGGCATCCCAAAGTGCTGGGATTACAGACGTGAGCCACCGCGCCCAGCCTAAACTTTGTATTTTTCTAACTAGTATTAATTGATACCATCACATAAACTATGCACAGAATAGCCTCAGGCTTAAGTAAACCCCTTTAGCCTAATCTTTATATTTCAAGTCTAAAGCACTTCTCAGGGCATGTTCATCTTTCTTGCTCTTCAAAGTTTCATGGAAATTTAGAATCAAAAGTCTTACTTCTTTTTTGTGTCTCTCACAAAAGGGGGAAGGAAAATATCTTACTATTAAAAATGAGAATTAATTTTCCTTTCCTAAGTATCACTATCTGTGTCTGTTTTTGCTACCACAAAAAATTGCTCAGAGCCAATGGAAAGAAAATACATTGTCTATCTGTTCCTCTGGGCACCATTTTTCCTTTTTTCCTGACTTTCTAACTATGGTACTGTTGATATGACATTATAGCTTAGAAACATGAAACCTCGTCCCCGCATCGTCAACAGAAAGATATTTCAGGTCCTTTATTTAATGTCTACCTTCCAATCAGTACCTAGCTAGAAATAACTGCCAATATCTCTCCTTAGATGCCCTAGTTTACGTAAAATCAGCAGGGATATATAAACAATGACCACCACCATAAACTAAGGGTCTAATTGACATCTACAGAGCACTCCCCCAAGCAAAAACAGAATACAAATTCTGTTCAACTACACATGGAACATTATCCAATACAGACCACGTTCTGGGTCACAAAGCAAACTTTATAAATGTAAAAGAACTGAAATAATACAAAGTATGTTCTTTGGCCAGGCACAGTGGCTCATGCCTGTAATCCCAGCACCTTGGGAGGCCAAGGCAGGTCAATCACTTGAGGTCAGGAGTTCAAGACCAGACTGGCCAACGTGGTGAAACCCCATCTCTACAAAAATACAAAAAATAAGCCACACGTAGTGGCGGGTGAAGCGGAAGCAGGAGAATCGCTTGAACCAGAGGGCAGGGGATGGGAAGGTTGCAGTGAGCTGAGACTGTGCCACTGCACTCCAGACTAGGAGACAGAAGGAAACTCCGTCTCAAAAAAAAAAAAAAAAAAAAAAAAAAAAAAATTGTTCTTTGATCATAATGGAATCAAATTAGGAAATTTTCTAAATCTTGAAAATTAGTACATTTTTAAACAATCAAGGGATCATAAAGGATCTCTGAGAAATTTTAATTTTGAATTGAGTGAAAATGAAAATACAAAATCAAAATCTGTAAGATGCAACCAACACAGCAGTTCAGAAGGAATTTAATAATATTGTGTGTTTTTAGAAGAAAAAAATTTGTTATTAGAAAAAGGTCTCAAATCAATAATACAAACTCCTGCCTCAAAAAACTAGAAAAAAGGTAAAATAAACCCAAAGTTAGAACAGAATAAAGAAGAAGAAATCAATGAAATTGAAAACAGGAAAAGAGAGAAAAATCAAACCAAAAGTTGACTCTTTGAGAACATCAATAAAATTTGTAATCTCCTAGTAACACCAACGAAGAGGAAAAGGAGGAAAACAAATTACTAATTATATAATAATATTCACTGTTTGCCTATCATATTTGCTATTTTTCCCAGTTGGTTGATTTTTAAGTTATTTGTTTACATATTATTTCTTGAGGCCAACATGGTGAAACCCTGTCTCTACTACTAAAACTACAAAAATTAGCCAGACATGGTGGCATGCACCTGTAATCCCAGCTACTCAGGAGGCTGAGGCAGCAGAATCGCTTGAACTCTGGAGCAGAGGTTGCAGTGGGCTGAGATTGTGCCACTGTACTTCAGCCTGGGGTGACCAGAGCAAGACTCCATTTCAGACAAAGTGAAACAAAACTAAAAATACAAATAAATAAAAATAAAACACTATTTGCATCTAGAATAATGAACTGAAAGTCAAATGTATATGTAGTTGTCCTTGGAGTTTTCGATGACCTTTTCTTCTCTAACTTCTGTGTTCTCTAAGGTTTCTTTAATGAAACTTAAAAAAAAAAAAAAAAAAAAAAAAAGCCATGACTCTGTGTATGTTTTTGTGTCTGTGTGTGGATGTATCTTTAAAGCAATTTTTTAAAAACTGGACTACCTTAGATTTAAGTGACTTCTGGAACATTGTTCTCTTTGACTTCCGGAACATTATTCAGTATGCGGAAAGCCCAAATCTCATTTTTGATTGGATAAATTACTTCTGTCAATATTATAACTCTTATAACCCTACAACATTCATGTTGTTCGGTGTCATTTGATGGTTGTTTGTTTTGTTTTGTCTTAATTTAAATTTGTTATTTATCTCAGTATTCTCTAGTAGCTATGTTCTTTGTAGAATATCTGATATGATTGTAGCCAAGAAGATTGATGCTTCAGAAACAGTTCAAATGTGGTTGTTGTGATAAGTCTTAATCTCTGCAATACAATTTATTTTAATTTCAAAGATACAAAATTTGTTGAACGGACCAAAAAAAGGCATCTTTCCTCTCCAGATTACTGTTCATCAGTCTTCTAGATAACCCTCTATAAACCACAGTTTTATATTTTGATATTTGCTTTTGTAAAAGACAGACTTTAGTCTGAATTTCTCAATCAGGCAGGGATGTGATGAAGAATCAAGTGTATGAGTAACAGGAATTAAAAAGAGGATATCACTATGGGCCTCACAGGCATATCATAGTGGAAAACTATAAATAGTTGAACAACTTAGAGAAACGACCAGAGCTAATACAAGATTATCTGACTCGATCTATAACATTAAGGGAACTGAATTTGTAGTTTAAAACATTCTGAATAAGAAATCGACAGGCCCAGATGTTTTCATTATCACTGAAAAAAAGAAATCAATTCTATACAATAAAAGAGGGAACACTTCCCAAAACTAGGGAAAAAAAGAATGCAACAGAACATTATCTCTCAAGAGATATACACGAAAATCTTCAAAACACTAGAAAATCTGATTACTGTAATACAAAAACCAAAGACGTTACAAAAAATAAATTAAAAAAATTAAAACCTACAAAATAATCTCCTCACAAGCAGAAATGCAAAAATACCAAGAAAATGTTAGCAAACAGAATCTTGCAACACATGAAAAGAATTATATGCCATGACCATGAGGAATTTCTTCTGGGAATGCAAGGAAGATACACACTGATAATTTAGAGATGTTTACTATGAACCCTATAACAACAAACTAAGAGTTTATAGCTAACAAGTCAACAAATGAGGTAAAATTTTAAAATAATGAAAAGAATGCGAGAAACAATGAACAGATGACACAGATAGCAAAATACTTCTAGAAAATGCAAGGTAGAATGTAGGTTAGTGAGACTGAGCGTGGTGGCTCACGCCCGTAATGCTGACACTTCTGGAGGCTGAGGCTGGCGGACTGCCTGAGCTCACGAGTTTGAGACCAGCTTGGGCAACATCATGAAACCCCGTCTCTACTTAAATACAAAAAATTAGCCGGGTGTGGTGGTGCGTGCCTGTAGTACCAGCTACTTGGGAGGCTGAGATGCGAGAATCACTTGAACCCAGGAGACAGAGGTTGCAGTGAGCTGAGATCATGCCACTGCACTCCAGCCTAGGCAACAGAGTGAGACTTTGTCTCCAAATAAAAAATAAATAAATAAAAAATGTAGGTTAGTGGTTCCCTGGGGAGTAGAAGGGTTTTCAGAGAAGGGTGGAAGGGAGGTTTCACATGGAAACTTTTGGGAGTGATAAATATGTTTATTATATTGATTATGTTGATGCTTTCTCAGGCCTATAAATAAATAAAAATGTATAAAGTTATATACTTTAAACAAGTGCAGGTTATCGATACCAATTATACCTGAACAAAACCGTTTTTGTTTTTTTTTTTTTTGAAAAAAAGAAAAACTGCAAAAGAAATATATCAAACAGAGCTATGGGGTTTATTCAACCCCTGAAAAAAGCATTTTCCCTCTTCACTATACTTATGAAAGACATCAAAAAGGATTTTCTGTTTCAAACAGCCATTAAATGCCTATATGCTAAGCACTGTATAAAGATGGAAACAGGTATCAATCCTACATTTACATTATACCTTTTCTGACAGACCAGAAAACGGAATTATAAACTAGTCTGTCCCCTATCCCAAATCCTGAATAATACCCTTATATACATTAAAGTGTTTTGTTCCCAAAGAGCTAAAGATGATCACATAATTCTTAATTATGGATACTAGAGGGTCTGCTTCACTCAGGTCCAGGCACTCCAAAAAATTAAAAGCTTAGTGGACACTGACTTTGCAATGTATAGGGAATCCTAGGGTAAACACAAAATTAAGTAGGTACTTTACCATAGCACTCCTCAAAACCATTACTGTGCACAATGAACACCCGAAAGAAGAATATAATATATAACATTTCCCACATCTATTTATCCACAGGATACCATCCATCCCCCACTTTTTTCCCTTCAGATTTTTCAAAAGATCCAGTAAGACTAAAGCCCATGGAACACACTTAGAAAAACACAGTGACTACTTCATACTGGTTTAGATGCAATACTAAAAGAAATAAAATCCATATAAATCCAATGAAGCCCTTTGTTTACTCCTTTAAAAATCAGGTCAACAAGGGATCTTATTAAAATAGTATAAAGCACTTACAAGCAGTAATACAGGGGTGAGACTCTGTCTCCAAAAAAAAAAGATGAAGAAGATACAAATCTATTTATATCCAACTCTCCTATGAAGAGTTCCCATTATATAAAAATTAATGACCACAGAATCTTCACCTACATGATACCATAGTAACTTCTAGACAAATTTTTTATTCTATATCTGAATTTTACTTAAAAAAAAAACAAGAAATATTATATAGGTATTATGAGAGTCACATATCCACAGTCAGAAGTCCTTACTATGAAGAAATAACTTGAAGATTATTAATGGTAATTACTAAGGTGTGCAAATTTTTTAAAGTTAACTCAGAATATCTACTCTCTAATCCACACATTACAAACGCAACACACTGATGCAAAAGGTTAGAAGAACTACATGGGGTGATAACACAGTAAGTCATCAGAAGTAACAATAATAATAAACATTCATATAATGCTTACTATGTGTTATGTGTTGAACTGTGTCTCCCTAAAATTCATATGTTGAAGTCCTAATTCCCAGTACCTCAAAATGTGACTTTATTTAAACATAGGGTTGTTGCCCCTAATTCAGCATGACTAGCATCCTTATATTATAAAAGGAGGAAAGCTGGACAACAATACCCACACAGGCAGAATGCCATATGAAGACAAGGGCAGAGACAGGGGTAAAGTTTCCACAAGCCAAAGAACTCCCAAGACTGTCAGCAAACCAGAAGCTAGGGAAGAGGCATGGAACAGCTTCTCCCTTATGCACCTCACAAGGAAGCAAACTTACTGACATCCTGATTTTGGACCTTAGTCTCCAGAATTGTAAGACAACACATTTCTGTTATTTAAGCCACCCAGTTTGTGGTACTTTGTTAGAGCAGCTCAAGCACTACAGACCCTATGTGTCCAGACATTGTTACAAGAGCCTGTATATTACTCATTTAATACAACTCATTTAATACATTTATCTGCTCCACTTTACAGATGATCAAACTGAGGCACACAGCAATTAATTAACTTGCCCAAGTTCGTAATTACTAAGGCAGCATTTGGAAAGTGACGCAAATGGTTTTTGTCTTAGTTCAGGCTGCTATAACAAGGTACCATAAACTGGGTGGCTTCTAAACAACTGAAACTTATTTCTCACAATTCTAGAAGCTGGAAGTTCAACATCAGGGTACCAACGTGGTCAGCTTCTGGTAAGGGCTCTCTTCTAGGCTGTAGGCTTGCATCCTCACATGGCAGAAGAGAGCAAGAGGGCTCTCTGGGATCCCTTTTTCAAGGATACTAATAGCATTCATAAGGGCTCTATCATCATGACCTAGTAACTTCTCAAAAGCCCTTCCTCCTAATATCATCACAATAGGGAGGTTAGGATTTCAACATATGAATTTGGGGGAGACATAAACATTCTGTCCATTGCAGTGCTGTTGCTAGAATAGCCCCATAGTGTAGCTGTGTGTTTCAACTGTCTGGGGCATTCAGATCAAAGTTTGATTCTCCGGACCTGTAAAACTTTGTTCTCTTTATACATTCTAAAATCTTATAATAAATCTTTTCTACTTAAATTAGGTATAGTAGATTCAGTTGATCTCAATTAGGAACCCTAACTCCAGTAAGGAATTGGAGTTCTGAGAAAGATGAAGTACTTAAAGAAACTGACAGTGGTTGCAGCCCCAGAAAAATATCCGAGTAATCTCTGACTACTATTCAATATACGGGTTTCAAGGTTTGTACGACAGCAGTGAAGGGCCAATCTGACAAACCTGGCCACAAAAATCAGTTCCTCTGGTCTTGTTCATCTATCTGATCATAAACACTTTATTGACCTCTCTCCAAAAGTAAGCCTATAGATAGACCACACTGGAGTCCAGCTGAGGAGAGGAGGTCATGAGGTAAGGAAAATAATGGAGGGTTCCAAACTACCATGGACTTCAAGAGAGGTGACTAGAGATTAGCAACTGAGATTTGGCTTTTCCTATACGTCAAAATTTACATGGCCCAAACTTGATAATTTCTTCTCTTATTCACTGTTCTTCACTAAATTCCCTTCATGTTAGCTCCCTGTGAAAATACTGCACACACAAATTATTTCACAACTTGAGAGTTAAATACATTTTAGGACAAAAATATACTACTCTTCTATTATGGATTGAATTATACTACGCAAAAAAAGATGTACTGAAGTCTTAACCATCAGTACCTCTAAATGTGACTTTACTTGGAAACAGGGTTTTCCCAGGTGTAATACAGTTGACACTGGATTTTCCTCGGTGACTTTTGCCAGCTGGACCACCTCCAGCTGGTGACGCCTCCACTGAAGTCTCGCTCAGCCCCAGGCCTGCCGCAGGAGACACCCTGCCCACTCAGTCCACTAGGCTGTGCCTTGCTTGTGCACCAGCTCAGCCTGTGGCTGGGCTGGGACTGCCCCAGCCCAACCATGTTACAGCTCATACCCATGTTCAGCAGTTCCCAAGTTCTTGTCCTGCATCCAAGAATAATGAGATTACACTGACCATCAAGGGGTGAGAAGGGTAGAGAAAAGTGTTACTAAGCAACAGGACAGCTCTCAGCAGAGACGGGATGTGAGGGTGGTCCCCCACTCGAAGTCGGGTGTCTCTCCTTCAGTGTGGCTGGGTCCGAAGCTTTTATGGGCTCAGAATGGGAAGTGCGTGCTGACTGGTTTGTGAGTAAGCAAAAAAGACTAAAACAAAGGCATCACTCAAAGGTGGGCTCGACAGCATAAAAATCCAATTAGGAAAGTGTAAGTATATGTAAAACAGGTGAAGGATAGGGATCAATCAGAGGAAAGCACACCAAACAGGAAGAGAGGTTCTCAATCCAGTATATGGATTTATCCAAGAATTGTAGCTTGGCTTTCAGGCTTTAAATTGTCTTTGGTTTGAAGATGGAGTTTTACCGGGGACCTGCCCCTGTCTGCTAAGGATTTGTCTGCCTCCTGCTACTATCCTAGTTAAAATAAAGGACATCTTATAAGGAACATTTGGACACAGCCACAGAGAGGAGAATGCCATGTAAAGACACAGGGACCTAGGAGAAGGCCATGTGAAGATAGAGGCAGAGATTGGAATGACACATTTATAAGTCAAGGAACAACAAAAACTGCCACAATCACCAAAAGCTACAGGAGGCACAGAAGGATTCCTCCCCTAGAGCCTTCAGAGAGAGTATGAAGGCTCTGTTAACACCTTTACTTCAAACTTCTAGCCTCCAGAACTGTGTAAGAATAATTCTGTTGTTTTAAGGCACTCAGTTTGTAGTAATGTGCTGCAGTAGCCCTAGGAAACTAAAACATCTTCTCTCTGTTATATTCATTTTTTTCTATCTTCAGTGAACCCCCAATTTAGGCCTGAAGCTATAGACCAAATGAGTTAACTGAGAATTGAAGTCAATGAAGGTTCCACATGCAGAGCAGCTGCAGGATAAGCTCTTTAATCTTCTATACAACATTCACTGGCATATTACCAGAAAGTTCTCATATTTTCTTAGCTTAAGAGCTCTTGAGCTACTAAATACAATTTTCATAATGAATGAATATGCTTATAAAGAGGAGTTAGGACGGTAGAACAAAAACTATACGGGCTTGAAGCATGGGCATCAGATATTTTGCTAAATAAAATGGAGGTCACCATGTCAATTCCACATGAGCATTTCCTGTCAGTCTGCTGTTCAGAAAAGCCAAGAATGAGTGTGTGACAATCCTATTGTACAATGAAAGATACTAAGTAACAGAATATTACTAAGAGTACCACTTAAAACTTAATCTAAAATATTTTAGCTGCCCCGTACTACAGGGAATCTTTATGGAACAACCATATTTTACTTAATCCTTCAAAGGAACTAAATAAAATATCATCTTGGAAGAGTAGCATAATATGGATCTGACAGCTCAGAGGGAGTAGAATGTTACCATATGTCTTTTTAATTTTAGCCATTCTTGGGGGTGTAAAGTGGTATATCATTCTGGTTTGATTTGCATTTTCCTAATGACTAATGATAATGACCACCTTTTCATGTGCTCATTGGCCATTTGCACATCTTCTCTGGAGAAACGCCTATTCAAGTCCTTGCCCAGTATTTTTTTTTTTTTAAGAGATGGTGTCTTGCTGTGTTGCCCAGGCTGATCTCAAACTCCGGGAGCTCAAACAATCCTACTGTTTCAACCTCCAGAGTAGCAGGGTCTACAGGACTGTGTCTGGCTTTTGCTCAGTTTTCAGTTGGTGATGTGGTTTGGCTGTGTCCCTACCCAAATCTTATCTTGAACTGTAGCTCCCAAAATTCCCACATGTTGTGAGAGGGATCTGGTGGGAGTTAATTGAATTATGGAGATGGGTTTTTCCTGTGATAGAAAATAAATCTCATGAGATCTCATGGTTTTATAAAGGGGAGTTTCCCTGCACAAGTACTCTTCTCTCATCTGCTGCCATGTGAGACATGCCTTTCACCTTTCACCATGATTATGAGGCCTCCCTAGCCACATGGAACTGTGAGTCCATTAAACCTCTTACTTTTGTAGATTGCTTATTCTTGGGTATGTCTTTATCAACATCATGAAAATGGACTAATACAATTGGGTTATTCATCTTTCTTGAGTTGTAAGGGTTCTTTATATATTTTGTATGCAAATACCTAGTGTCAGATACATGATTTACAAACACCTTTTCTGATTCTGTGGATTGTCTTTTCACTTTCTTGATAGTGCCCTTTAATGTGCAAAAGTTTTAAATTTTGATAAAGTGTAATTTATCTCACTTCCTTTTGTCACTTGTGCTTTTGTTGTTGTATCTCAGAAACCAAGGCCACAATAATTTCCTCAAGTTTTTATTTAAGAAATTGTATGGTTTTAGATCTTTAGGTATGTGATACATTTTTAGTTGCTTTGTTGCATGGTATGAGGAAGTGATATATATTCATTCTTTTGCATGTAGATACCAGTTGTCCTAGGACAATTTTTTGAAAAGACTATTCATTACCAATTACATTGTCTTCACATTCTTGTTAAAAATTAATTAACTATAAATGTCAGAGTTTATTTCTGGACTCTCAATTCTATGCCACTGATCTACATATCTATCTTTATGCCATTACCAGACTGTATGAATTACTGTAGCTCTGTACTAAGTTTTAAAATCAGTACATGTAAGTCCTCCAGCTGTGTTCTTTCTCAAGTTGATTTTGGCTATTCTTTTTAGAATTTGTTTTAGCTCTTCTGGGTTGCTTGCATTCCAGTATGAATTTTAGGATCATTTTACAATTTCTGCAGCAAACACCAACTTGGATTCTGATAAGGACTGCACTGAATCTCTAGAACAATTTGGGAAGTGCTGCCATCTGTGCTAGGCAGATTAATGTACTCTAAGGATATCCAACATCCTAATCCTCAGAATTTGTGAAATGCTACCTTACATGCTAAAAGGAACAGTGCGGATATGCTATGGTTCTTGAGATGGGGAGGTTATCCTGGATTACCTGGATAGGCCCTAATAAAATCACGAGTGATTTTATAAAATGAGGCATTGGGAGATCTGATGACAGAAGGCGGCACTGGAGAATGGAAACAGGAGGAGAAAAGGTGATATGATGCAGGGCCATGAACCAAGGGAAGTGGACAACCTCCAAAAAGCAAATCAAAACAAAACACAACAAAAACAAACAAAAAACTATCTTAGAGCATTCAGAAGGAAGCAGCTCTGCTGACAATTTGATTTTAGTCCCTTAAAACTCATTTCACACTTCTAATCTCCAGACTTGTGAAAGAATAAATTTGTGTTGTTTTAGGCCACCAAATTTATGGTAATTTGTTACAGCATCCCTAATAAACTAATATACCCAATACATCCTCAGTGTGTCTGCACATAACAACAGAGTTTGATATAAATGTAGCAAAAATAAAAATGACTGAAATTTGAAAATCTACAATTATGTCAAATAGTTTTATATCCTTTAATAAATAATTGAGAAAACAGGTAGACAAAAAATTAGTAAAGATATCTGCAGAGGGAGATAACAGAAACATGGCAAAAGTTTTACAACTGGTAAATCTACGTTATGGGTAAGGGGTGTTTATTTTACTATTCTTTCGACTTTCTCTAATTTAAAACGTTTTAAAATAAAAAGATGGGGAAAAAATCACTGAAGTATAGAGAATATATGAAAGATAATCTATTTTTTATCTGGGGCATCATCAAACTCTATCATCTTACCATTCGATTTTATTATTTACTAGAAAAATCCTATTTGCCACATTGATTTTTTTTTAAAAATTTTAAGACAGGGTCTCGTTCTGTCACCCAGGCTGGAATGCAATGGCACAAACACAGCTCGTTGTAGTCTCAACTTCCCAGGCTCAAGCCTCAGGATACTGAGGCTCAACTTCCTCTCACATCAGCCTCCAATGTAGCTGGGACCACAGGCATGCACCACCACACCTAGCTAATTTTTTTTATTTGTTGTAGAGACAAGGTCTCACTTTGTTGCCTAGGCTGGTCTAGAACTCCTGGGTTCAAACAATCAGCCTGTCTCAGCCTCCCAAAGTGCTAAGATTAAAGGTACGAACCTGCCCAATCAACAGTGACTTTTAAATAAAGGTCGGCCTGCAAATATAGAGTCTAAAGAACTGCTATTTTAAACAGGAAGAGTGTGTGTGTGTGTGTGTGTGTGTAACATTTTATTGTAAAAATATCATGAAAGAAGAAAGAATGGTCCCTTGTACCCATTACTGAGTTTCAACAATTATCATCATTTTGCCATTCTTATTTTGTCCATATCTATCTCATGTGTTTCAATGCTTTGGCATAAGCATTAAGTCTTAAGTACAAAAAGAATAACTGAAAAGAATATGTCAAGTGAAAATCGAAAAGAACATTTCAAGTAAAAAGACCACAATGTTCTATAAAAATAACTGCTCTATAGTAAACTAAAGTTGAAAAATTAAACACAGAGAGGTCAGACTAAACATTGCTGGGTTAAAATAAAATTCAAACTGATAAAATAGGCTGCAAAATATTTTCGCAATTCAAGAGTAACTGATATACAAAAGAGAGGGGAGTGGAAGTTAACAAGATAGTACCACCTAATCCTCTAAGGACATGAACTTAGGATACTGAAATAAGAACGTGACGTAAGTACAGACCGGAGGAAAATACAATAATGCTTAAAAACTCAAACGCAGTCATTTCCGTGTAAGAATATCAGTTAACCAAAAATTACCATTAATATCAAACTGGCCTTATAAAAAAGCTGCCTCTACATGAAAATAAAGTCTTTTCTACTTAAAAAATTCTAACTAGGAAGAAAAATGGGGATTTCTGAAGTCATATTCTATTTATAGTACATACATTCTACCATGTACTATAAAAAGTCCAGGGATGTACCCATTTTCACACAAAAAAAAAAATCTACAAAAAATTTTCTATTTTTTTCTATTCATCATAGTACTGGAAGTCCTAGCCAGAACAATTAGGCAAGAAAAGAAATAAAAGGCATCCAAATTGGAAAGGAAGAAGTAAAATTATCTCTGTTCACAGATGACATAATCTTAGATATGACAAACCTTATAGATTCCACATCATAAAAAACTGTAAAAATAAATGAATTTAGCAAAGTTGTAGGATACTAAATCAACACACCACAATCAGTTGCATTTCAGTACACTAACAATGAACAATCCAAAAAGGAAATTAAGAAAATAATCCCATTTACAATTTTAGCATTAAAAAGAATAAGACAAGAATAAACTTAGAGAAAATAAAAAGGCAAAAGACATGTATTCTGAACACTACAAAGTATGGCTGAAAGAAATTAAAGACAACACAAAGAAATGGAAGATAGCCCATGATTTTGAATTGAAAGGCTTAATACTGTTAAGATGTCAATACTACCCAAATTTATCTACAGATTTAATGCAATCCCTATTGAAATCTCAATGGCATTTTGTGTGTGTGTATACAGAAATAGAAAAAGACATCCTAAAATTCATATGGAATCTCAAGGGACCCCAAACAGCCAAAACAAAAGATGGAAGTTTCATAGCTGCTGGCTTCAAAATATATTACAAAGCTACAAAAATAAAACTTGTCTGGTACTGGCATAAAGACAGACATATAGACCAGTGGAACAGAGGGCCCAGAAATAAACCTTCACATGTAAGGTCAAATGATTTTTGACAATGGTGCCAACACAATTCAACAGGAAAAGGACAGTCTTATCAACAAATGGTGGTGGGAAAACTGTATATCCATATGCTAAACAATAAAATGGTACCATTACCTTAGCTATATACAAAATTTAACTCAAAATGGATCAAAGACCTAAACTAAGAGCTAAAGCTATAAAACTCTTAGAAGAGGCATAAAGGAAAAATTTCATGGCATTGAATCTGGCAATTTCTCGCATACTGACACCAAATCACGGGCAAAAAAAAAAGTAACTATATACTGGACTACATCAAAACGTAAAACTTCCATGTAAATACCACAATTCACAGAGTGAAAAGGCAACCTACAGAATGGGAGAAAATATTTGCAAATAATATTTCTAATAAAGGGTTAGAATATATAAAGAAATCCTACAATTAAGAAACAAAAAAGCAAATAACCTGATTTTTAAATGGGCAAAGAATATAAACAGGCATTTCTCTAAAAATGAGAGACAGGTGGGCAACAAGCACATGAAAAGATGTTCAACATCACTAATCATTAGAAAAAGGCAAATCAAAATCACAATGAGATATCACCTCACACCAGTTAGAACGGCCACTATTAAAAAAAATACACAAAACAGAAAATAACAACTGTTGCAAGGATGTAGAAAAATTGGAACCCTTGTGTATTGTGTCTAGAAATGTAAAATGGTGCAGCTGTTATGGAAAATGATATAGACCTTCCTGAAAAAACTTAAAATTAGAATCATCGTATGATACAATAATCCCATTTTGGGGCATACATCCAAAAAAATGGAAAACAAGATCTCAAGGGAATATCTGCATATCCATACTCACTGCAGCTATTATTCAAAATAGCCAAGAGGTAAAAGTAACCCAAAAGTCCACTGCCAAGATAAATGCATAAAGAAAATGTGGTATATACACTGAGTACAACGTGTACACTGCTCGGGTGATGGATGCACCAAAATCTCAGAAATCACCACTAAAGAACTTATTTGTGTAACCAAACATCACCTGTTCCCAAAAACCTATTGAAATAAAAAATAAATTGAGATAAATGTTTTAAAAAAGATAAAAAGAAAAAGAAAATGTGGCATATAAACCCAATGGAATATTAGCCTTAAAAATGAACAAAATCAGTCGGGTGCGGTGGCTCACGCCTGTAATTCCAGCACTTTGAGAGGCCAAGATGGGCAGATCATGAGGTCAGGAGATCAAGACCATCCTGGCTAACACAGTGAAACCCCGTCCTACTAAAAATACAAAAAATTAGTTGGATGTGGTGGCACACGCCTGTAGTCCCAGCTATGGTGGCACATGCCTGTAGTCACAGCTACTCAGGGGGCTGAGGAAGGAGAATCGCTTGAACCCAGGAAGTGGAGGTTGCATCGAGCCGAGATCGCGCCAGTGCACTCCAGCCTGGATGACAGAGCGAGACTCCGTCTCAAAAAAAAAAAAAAAAAAAAAAAAAACAAAATCTTGTCACACACTGCAACACAGATTATGAGCACATTATGTTAAATGAAATAAGTCAGTCACAAATAGACACTGTCTGATTCTACTTTTATGGGGTATCTAAAGTAGTCAAACTCATAGAAACAGAAAGTAGAATGGTGGTTGCCAGCAGGTGGGGGAGAGGAAAATTAAGACCTGTTCGATAGGTGTAGAATTTCCATTTTACAAGGCGAAAAAATTCTGGGCATCTGTTCAACAACAATATAAACATAGTACCAAACTGCACAGTTAAAAATGACTAAGATGGGAAATTACATGGTATTTGTTTTTTGCCACAATTAAAAAAGAAAAACAGAAAATAACAATTGTTGAGGAGAACACAGAAAAACTGAAATCCGGCCAGGTGCGGTGGTTCACGCCTCTAATCCCAGCACTTTGGGAGGCCCAGGTAGGTGGATCACTTGAGGTCAGGAGTTTGAGACCAGCCTGACCAACATGGTGAAACCTAGTCTCTACTAAAAATACAAAAATTAGCTGGGCGTGGTGGTGGGCATCTGTAATCCTAGCTACTCGGGAGGCTAAGACACGAGAATTGCTTGAACCCAGGAGATAGGGGTTGCAGTGAGCCGAGATCATGCCACTGTACTCCAGCCTGGGCAACAGAGACTTTGTCCCAGAAAAAAAGAAAGAAAGAAAAGAAAAAAAGAAAAACTGAAATCCTCATATATCACTGGCAGACATGTAAAATGATGCAGTTTCTGTGGAAAATGGTATGGTTGTTTCTTAAAAGACTAAACATAGAATTACCATATGGTCCACCAATTCTATTTCTAGATATATCAAAAGATATTTAACAGGGATTTGAATAGGTATTTGTAAGCCCATATTCATAGCAGCAATATTCACAATAGCCATGAGGTGGAAGCAACTCAAATGTACATCGATGAATGAAAGATAAAGAAAATGTGGTACACATACACAATGGAATACTATTCTGCCATAAAAAAGAATGAAATCACATCATTTGTGGCAACATGGATGAACCTGGAGGATATGATATTAAGTGAAATATGCACAGAAAGAGAAACACTACATGTTCTCGCTCATATGTAGGAGCTAATTAAGTTGATCTCATAGAGGTAGAGAATAGAATGGTGATAACCAGACAGAAGTTGAGAAGGATGGGGAGAGGGAAGGATGAAGACAGGTTGGTTATTCACAGTAGCCAAGACACTGAAGCAACTTAAATGTCCATGGACAGATGAATAAGCAAAATGTAGTATATACAATGAATTATTCAGCCTTTAAAAGGAAGGAAAATTTGACACATGCTATATAACATAGAGGAAACTTGAAGACATTATGCTAAATGAAATAAGCTAGTCAGCAAACAAACAAATACATAATCCCTCTGATGTGAGGTACCTGGACTAGTTAAAATCATAGACACAAAAAGAATGGTGGTTGTCAAGGGCTGAGGGTGGGGGAGAATGGGCAGTTAGTGTTTAATGAGTACAGAGTTTCAGGTTGATACAGATTAAAAAGTTCTGGAGATAGGTGGTGGTGATGGTTGCACAACTATGTGGATGTACTTAATGCCATAAAACTACATACTTAAAATTCGTTAAAATAGCAAATTTTGTTATGCATATTTTATGACAAAAAAGTCCTCTTTTATATGCAGCATTCATTTTAAACTTTTATTGTAAATAAAAATTCATGAAATGTTAATTTTTGCTTTCAACTGACAGAAAGAAAACTAAAATTAACTTAAAAGGGGGAATAAAGGAATATAATACAAAATCTAAAGCAATAGATAATTAAAGCAGAGTTGGATCATGAGTGTTCAGCAACTGTCATCAAGACACAGTGTGCCCTGTTTAAATAAAAAGTGTAGTATTTAATAATAATTGCAAATAGTATGATGTATTTATAAAGCAAATATAACCCTGATTTGTCTTTTCAAAAAAGTCAATGTTCATTTACAGTAATACTTGAATTAAGTAAGACATTTCAATGACACTGTTTGTGGTCAAACAGCATGTATTGACCGAGTCAAAAATCAGAGATCTAATTTCAACTTCACCATTCACAGGCCATGCAAACCTAGACAGGGAATTTAATGAGCCTCAGTTTATTCATTCATTAAACTGGGATCTCCTCTCTGAATCAGTATGAGTTTCAAATGAGATATTTACCAAATCATTTAAAAACTATGAATTTAGGATCTCCTCTCTGAATCAGTATAAGTTTCAAATGAAGTAAATACCAAATCATTTAAAAACCATGAATTTTTAAATCAACGTAAGGCATTATAACACATTGTCATATGATTTCTTTCTGACTACGTCACCAAGTGCCCTTTCCTCTGCCTACTCTACTCCAAAAATGGTGAGTATCTAGCCCCAGTGCATTCTGCTTGGTATTAATCTATTATGTTAGGATAGCATAGCCCTTTGGTATCATTTTAAAACAAGCCAAAACCTGAGGTTTAGGCATCTTAGGTTAAGAACCATAGTAACTTCTTTCTTGTTTCTGCTAAAAATATAGAATGCTGGTGCTTGGAAGAAAGTGAATGTGTCTTGCCTTTTACCAGACGACCATTATCGAATAGCCACTGTGTGACAGGTGCTCTTTCAGACACTTAAAGTCCTTCCACTGGACAACTATTGTTAAATAGCTACTCTGTGACAGTTGCTCTCTTAAGATACTTCAGAAAGGAAGTATATTATTTTAATATACACTTATGATTTTAATATACATTTCACATGCCTATTTTTAATTTATATACATTTAGATACACATATTAAGGTGCATCTTAATATGCATTTTTAAACCATAATAAAATCAGACATTCTTCATAGAAACTGAAATTTTTGCTTTCCTACAACAGTAGCATGCTAAGTATTTTTTCATTACAGTACCTGAAAGTTTCTAAACCAATATCCACTTTCCCCTTGATCATAACTAACCAAACTATAATTGTGTTCATGGTAGTAAGGTGCCCGGCTAAACAAATTTCTGTTTCTAGCAAAATTTGTACATGAGAAACAGTTAACATGCAAGAAATGACCAATTAGATATATGTCCCAATCTGTCAAAGACTCATGGGAAAGTTTTACTTTCTCAGGTAGTCAATACGTCTTCATTCTTTTCCTACCTGGAAACTAGATTCAATGCCTGAAGATAAAGCAATCTTGCTGAGGCCCTATGGATGAAAATAAGCATGGTGCACCAGAAAAAGAGAAGAAACTTAGTTTCTATCATCCCAAAATATGACTCTTTGGCATAAATATTTTTGAGCTAAAGGCAATTAAGAAGCAGCAAATGGAGTAAGGGCTCTTTCTATCCTCCACTCTTTTCTACCAAGACAGGATATAAATTCTCCTTTACTGGAGACAAGTCTTATTAGCTCAGAGGCAGCACCAGAGAAATCTGCAAACAAATCTTACTCCATTAGTTTATTCCCATAAATTTACTTTCCCACAGTTTCCCGCCTCTGGAAGCCTAAAACTGCTTTTCTTTGTCTTGTCACTTCTCTAAAAAGTATTGTACTTTGTTAAAGACATTATACAAGCCAGAGTTTTAAGCCACTGCTTTATCTTTCGTTGAGGTTTCTCCTGAGTGATGTGCACTGCACACATTAGCAAACTTGCTTGTTTTTCTCTTCTTACTCTGTCTCTTGTTATAGGACTCTCTCCCAACTACAAACTTAGGAGGACTGAGAAGTTATATTTCCTGCCCTACAATACCCCTGGACAATCATATGAGAAAGATGCATCTGTTACTGTTAAGCTACTGTATGGGAGACTTCATACTATTTACAACAAAACAAATGGTACTTACAAAGAAGTAATTATAAACTAGAGGCAATTTAAGTGCTTGAAAAGACCATGAAAAGGAATATCATTTAGATCAGAGAGAAACAGGCTTTATGAAGAAAATAAATTCATACCTTCTTGTTCTAACAGAAACTTGGCTCTCCTTCTACAATCTTTTAAGCAGGCAATGTTTTCTCCTTTACCCCTTCTACCACATGGCCTGGAGGTTAGGTTGCTGTCCACTTTGCTTCTTACTGACACTTCCAGACTCTTCTCCCTCCATCCTCTTCAAGAACTCCAGCTTTGAATCTCGTATCATCAAACCATGCCATTCATCACCACTTCCTGACCTCTTCTCTTCTAATGATCCTATATTCAACCCAATTTCTGCTACCCAATCCCACGATCATTACCAACCCCTCCATTATGTACACTAGGTTCTATGCCCTCCTGCCTCATCAAGGACATTCTTCCAGGAATGCTCCCCTCTCTCCTACATCATCAATTTTTCCCTTCTCTATGGAATCATTCCCATCGGACATAACTATGATGTAATTCCTACAGCTTATTAAAAAAAAAAAAAACCTTTGAAATTTATATCCTTTTCCAGTTACTACTAGTTTCTCTGCTGTACTTTACAGGAAAATTCCTCAGGTAAGTTATCTATATTCTATCTGGAATTGTTCTCCCCGTTTTCTTGAGCCCATTGCAAATAGGCTTTTGTTCCTACCACCACCAAACCTGCTCTTTTCTAGTGCTTAGAGTAATATTTAGGACATAGGAGAACTTCAATATGTACTTGTTTGAACGAATTAATTACCAGAAGATTATTCTGTTCTTAATTCTCAACTCTTCAGCAGAAATCAGTAAAATAACTAAAACTTTCAGCAGCTATAGGACAGTTTAGTTTTGGTTGTTTTTCTTGGTTAAAAAAAAAAAGCTGAGAGGGATGTTGTAATATAACAAAAAATAAATATTTCATCTTTGTCCCAAATACTGTACCAGGTTCCTGGCACAGTTCCTAAAACCCTTGGAATGTCTGGACTAACAAGACTGCCTTTTGTATGCTAATAGAATGACAGTGGCCACTAGTCACCAGAAAGATCAATGCATGATTAGAGGATTGGAATTTTCAATCCCACCCCACACCAACTTCTGGGGAGGGCAGAGAGGCTGAAAACTGAGTCAATCACCAATGACTAATTATTTAATCAATCATGGTTATGTAATAAAACCTCCATAAAAGCCCCTAACCACATGGTTCAGAGAAATTCTGAGTTGATGAACACATCAAGGTGCTGAGAGGTCAACCCATGGGAGAGGGAAGTGAAGCTTTGTGCCCCTTCCCCCATATTATGCTCTATATATCTTTTCTATTGGCTGTTCCTGAGTTGTATCCTTTATTTAAAAACAACAACAACAACGAACAGTAATAATAAGTTAAGTACTTTGCTGAGCTCTGTGAGTTGTTCTAAAGAATTACCAATCCTAGGCTGGGCGCGGTGGCTCACACCTGTAATCCCGCCACTTTGGGAGGCTGAGGCGGGTGGATCATGAGGTCAGGAGATCGAGACCATCCTGTCTAACATGGTGAAACCCCGTCTCTACTAAAAATACAAAACAAATTAGCTGGGCGTGAGCCTGTAATCCCAGCTACTCGGGAGGCTGAGGCAGGAGAATGGCTTGAACCACAGGGAGCGAGGGTTGCGGTGAGCCGAGATCGCACCACTGCACTCCAGCCTAGGAAACAGAGTGAGACTCTGTCTCAAAAAAAAAAAAAAGAATTACCAATCCTGAGGCGGGAGTTGTGGGAAACCCCTTGATCTACAGCAGGTAAATGAGAAATACTACTGACAACCTGGGACTTATAACTGGCATCTGAAGTGGGAACAATCTTAGGGGACTGAGTCCTTGTCTCCATTCTTTGTCCTTGTTGTTTATGCCTTTTTAGCCCTTCACTGTCATTTTAGTGAACATAAAGGAAAAAGTAGAAATAAAGGTGTGCATTCAATCCAATGTTTGACCCGTAATCCAGAGCTTACATTTTAGTCAAACTAGAAGATTATTCCCCTGACTCCAAGTGTGTACACCTTCCCAGTCTCTAAATAGCCCAATAAAATCTTATCTTTCAATACTCAGTTCAAGTGCCAACTCCACATAACATATTTTCTAACCTTCCAAACTGTAAATAATTTATCCATCTTCTGAATTTTCACAGCACATTACTTGTATCTCTTCTGGCATTTACTTAGACCATATGTGCTATATTTTAATGACTAATGCTCAAAAATCTCCTCCACTGCTCAAAGTTATTCACTTCACTAAAACAGTTTAAATTCTATCAATCAGGGATGTAGTTAATAAGACACATTTTAAAATATAAATATTCTTCAAAATAATAAACCTATTGGTATGCATTAGTTTAGCAATGCTCTTTTCCTTCTACCCAAACTATGATCTATGAACTGAGCAAATATGTTATCTAAAAGGTAAGGAAAGGTATCTTACACAATTTCAAGAATCAAGCATCTGGTGATATGGTTTGGCTCTGTGGTCCCACCCAAATCTCATATCGAATTGTCATCCTCAATGTTGGAGGAGGGGCCTGGTGGGAGGTAGCTGGATCATGGTGGCGGACTTCCCCCCTCTGTTCTTGTGATAGTGAGTGAGTTCTCAAGAGATGTGGCTGTTTTAAAAGTGTGCAGCACTTCCCCCTTGGGCTTGCTGTCTTCCTTTTGTCAGCCATGTAAGACGTGCTTGCTTCCCTTTTGCCTTCCGCCATGATTATAAGTCTCCTGAGGCTTCCCTAGAAGCAGAATAATGTACAGCCTGCAGAACCATTAGATAATTAAACCTCTTTATCAATTACCCATTCTCAGGGAGTTCTTTATATTAATAATAATGTGAGAACAGACTAATACGTCTGGCCTTGACAAAAGAGAAAGCTGGATATGGCTGTATGTGTCATGAGTAACCCGCAGGGTTTTTTTGTTTTGTTTTGTTTTGTTTTAATACTTATGCGCTAAAGGTAAACATCAGCCCAACAGTATGTCAACCATCTTCCCTCCCTACTTTCACATATATGCCTCTGGCTACATTTTACCTTCTAGAAATACAGTCTCATCTGAGGTTTAAATCAATTTCACCTAAAAAAAAAAAAAAAGTCTATAACAAAAGAGAAACTTATAGAATGTAATCTGTCACTGAGAGACAATGCAATTTAGGGTTGCAGACTCTTTGGGTAGATGGCAGACCCAATAATATGCTATAACAGGTGTGTTTCAGAGAATACAAATACAAGATTTTAAAAGCTGGAAAAAGAAACATCAGTAAGAAAGAACAGAATGTAGAGATACAGTCTGAAATCCACTGTAATAAAACAGCTGACCTTGCAGTATAACTCTCCAGTTCCTTAATTTATACATCCTAATCTCTTTTCAAGCTTGAGAGGAGTCTATAATAATCTTTAAAAGATGCAACATCAAGGGCTTTCCCTTGCTGCAGGTCCATGAAAATAGGATGTTATATCTCTCAAACTGTATCACCTTTAAACTAAAATAAAATTACTTCAGAAAAGACAATCCACAGAAAAAGAGAAAACATTTGCAGAACCCAAATGTCTGTCAGCTGATGAACAGAAAAACAAAAGGTGGTATATCCATACATGGTATATTATCTGGCAGTTACAAAGAATGAAGTAGTGACACCTGCTACAATGTGACAGAACCTTGAAAATATATACTAAGTGAAAGAGCCAGGCATAAAAGATCATATATTATATTATTCCATTTATATGAAATATCCACAATAGTCAAACCTATGAAACAGAATATTGGTTCTAGAATATGAGTTGCCTAGGACTGCATGGTTTGGGGAGGAAAGGAGAGCGACTGTTAATAGGTATGAAGTGGTTTCAGGGAATAATAAAAATCTACTAAAATTAGTTTATGGCTCCAATTGCACAACTCTCTGGATATACTAAAAGCTATTGAATTGCACAAGTTATAATGGGTGAATTACATGCTATGTTAATTATATCTTAATAAAGCTGTTAAAAAAATACCTCAGGCCAAAAGAATATCTCTAATGTAATGAAGTGTTATGATCGAGGAGAGACTTTAAATTATGCTGCTAATAAAAACTAAAAATGTAAATGACTTTGCTGACAGCCCAGAAATATTTTTTTTTGTTAAAATCCCAGTCTTAATCTGTGGTGGACTCGATCTCTTCCTCTATCAGCATAGTTAGAATTTCTCCTCATATTTGTGTGCCATGAAGAACTTATGCCAACTGGCATACTTATGTTGCTATCCATCCCACTCATAGTCTCTCCTACAGCCAAATTGATATTACATATTTCATATATTCTTTACCATCTTCTAGGTGAGCTATAAACGAGATCTCTAGTAAGAGGCACAGAAAGCAGGGAAAGTAATGGACTGATTTGTTTGTAGGAGTCTACAGATTCTGCACAAATTAAATATTTCAGATTCAGTTATCTTAACAAAAATGAATTAGACGCCTACCTCAAATAGTCCTAACGGACTCACTGTTGCAAGACATAGACTTACACAGGAACAGTTCTATCAGAGTAAATCTGTGTAGAAAACTGGGCACTTACCTCTTTGTTGTTTCTTAATCTTCAAAATGGGGATGATGAATTAACTGATCTCTGCGTCCTTCTCAGTTCTGTAAGTCTGTATATTCTGTATCATCCTCTAGTCTAGCTAACACTACCACAATTCTCCTATCCTCAGTAAACTGGCTGGTTGCAGGATAGAGCAGCAAATTAATCATATAATTTATTTTTAAAATAGGGTCTAAATTATTCAGTATTATTTTTATAGAGTTTAAATTATTTGAGTCCATCTTATCATCACTCAGAGCAATAATTAAAAGTAAAAAGTTCGCCATGAAAAGTGGCACAGGCCAAATGGTTCAGAATTTTATAAGCTGAAAGATACCTGCAGTTTTCTTACACGGTTTTCGCCACTCCGACCCTGCTTTTCAGAATTATACCTGTTCTTTCACCCCCCTACCTTATTTAATGAACCTTGTTCTGATTCTTCATGAAACTAATAAGTAGAAAAGTAGGGCAATCGTAGTGGCTCATGCCTGTAATCCTAGCACTTTGGGAGGCCGAGGTGGGGGATTGTTTGAACTCAGGAGTTTGAGACCTCCCTGGGCAATACAGCAAAACCCTATCTCTACAAAAAACACAACTGGTGGTGGGCACTGGTAGTCCCAGCAACTCGGAAAGCTGAGGTAGGAGAATCTCAGGAGCCCAGGAGTTCGAAGCTGCAGTGAGCCGTGATTAGGCCACTGCACTCCAGCCTGGGCAACACAGCAAGACCCTGTCTCCCCCCAAAAAAAGTAGTAGAAATGTAGCTAATAAATATTAGTGGAGTTACAAAAACACACTCTTCCTAGGTCTTTGTTAAACTTTTGCTTAAAAAATATACATTTCCAAAGGTTAACTAAGAGAGAATAGCATAATTCCTTAAGATACAATATCCTCAACTAAAATATTCCTGAAAAGATTCCTCAACTAAAATATCTTGCATACTACCCATAAAATACTTAAGATTATTAAACTTTTCTACACTTATGATGAGGATACACAAACTGAAAGCAATTCTTCAGCACACAAGAGACTGCTATTTACAAGCAGGTTTACTGTTAATCCATTTTGGACTTATATAATGAAAGATGAATTGGAAAATTGCCTTAATCTATCAGAAACTAGCTAGCAAGTACTTATCCCCTCATTTATTCCACTATACAAACTGTTCTATTTCATTCTTTAGTGTAAATAGAACCTTCTTGGTATCACAATATAAAATGTAAATAAAAAATATTATGATGACTAAAAGAATGGTATATGATGAAAAGCATTTCAGTAGTTGAATAGTGATATTGCCCCATCACCCATTCACTCATGCACTCATCCATGCTTGTAACAAATATTTATTGGGTAATCAATGCGCTGGGTCACATTCTCCTGCCACAGCTCCCGAGTAGCTGGGACTACTGGCGCCCGCCAGCACACCCGGCTAATTTTTTGTATTTTTAGTAGAGACGGGGTTTCACCGTGTTAGCCAGGGTGGTCTTAATCTTCTGACCTCGTGATCCTCCCGCCTCGGCCTCCCAAAGTGCTGGGATTACAGGCGTGAGCCACTGCGCCCGGCCTACAATCCATGTCATTAAAGAGGGAGCAGCCATGTTCATATGATACGACAAACTTGACCAGTTCAAACTGCAGGGGCCAGGTGCAGTGGCTTATGCCTGTAATCCCAGCACTTTGGGAGGCCAAGGCGGGTGGATCATGAGGTCAGGAGATCGAGACCATTCCAGCTAACGTGGTGAAACCCCCTCTTTACTAAAAATAAAAAAAAAAAATAGCCAGGCGTGGTGGTGGGTACCTGTAGTCCCAGCTACTCAGGAGGCTGAGGCAGGAGAATGGCGTGAACCTGGGAGGCGGAGCTTGCAGTGAGCTGGGATGAGGCCACTGCACTACAGCCTGGGCAACAGAGCAAGACTCTGTCTCAAAAAATAAAAATAAAAAAAATTACACTGCAGAGCTGGGATTATATATGGCTAATGATGTAATACAGAACTGACAGTTTGTCATCTTAGGCACACATACTTGCAGTAACCAACCTTCAGCATGATCCCCCAATGATCCCTGCGTCCTGGTAATCACATTCCTCTGTAATGTAATTATTATCCCAGGGTTGGTCCTTGTGAACAACAGAATACAGCAAACATAATGATACGTCATATTAGAGACTTGACTACAAAAAACATTATGGATTCTATACTGTGTACCCACAAGCTCTCACTGTCTCTCTCTCTCCACTCACACTGGGAAGTCAGCTGCCACATCATGCACAGCCCTAGAAAGAGGCCCTCATGGTGAGGAATGGAGGCCTACCAACAACCATGTGAGTCAGCTTGAGAGTATATCCTTCCACCCCAGTCACGCCCTGGCTGACAACTTCACTACAACCTCGTGAGAGGCCCTAAGCCAGAACCACTCAGCTAAGCCACTTCTGGATTCCTATCTCTTTGCATTAGTTAACTATTGCTGCCATGACAAATTACAACAAAATTAGTGGCTCTACACAATACAATTTACTATCTCAGTTCTGTAGGTTAGAAGTCCAGTGGGCTCAGTCGGCTTTTTCTGCTCTGGGTGTCGCAAACCTGAAATCAAGGTATTGGCTGTCCGTGTTACTTACTGGAGACTCTGGGAAAGAACTGCTGCCAGATTCAGTAAAGTTTTTGACAATGTTCAGTTCCATGTAGTTACAGGACTTTCTGGTTTCCTTGCTGCCTGTCAGCTGGGGGATATTCTCAGCTTCTGGAGGCCACCCACATTCCTTGGCTTATAGCTCCCTACTTCCATCTCACGCTTTGAATCTCTCTGAACACCCTTCTGCCTCACCTCTCTGAATCATCTCTTCCAACATCAGCTGAGGAAAGTTCTCTACTTTTAAGGTCTCATGTATTAGACTAAGCCCATATCTAGGTCCATAATTGTAATCGTATTTTCAAAGTCTCTTTCACCACATAATGTAAAGTATTTGCAGGTTTTAGGAAACAGGACATGGACATCTTTAGGCGGCTATTATTCTTCAGAAATGATGTAATTTCATAAATGTTTGTTGTTTTAAACTTTCACTTTGTCACACGATAATAAACATACGAAGAGGAAGGAAACTGCCATGAAGTTATTAACCAGTATATATAGTTATAAACAAGGTGTTCAGTATATCACATATTTACATACAAACACACACACTTGACAGGTATTATATTAGAGGCTATAGGCATTATAGCATTTTTCATATAGTATCTCATAATATTCTGTCAATAACCATATATTATCTATAAGATGAAACTCCAAATCATTGGTAGTTTAGATTAAATCCCAGTTATTTCAAATTCAAGCTATATTATGACATCTCTTTTTCTTTTACAATCTAAAGTTTCAGGTTATACCATTTCATAAATCAGGCTTTTATTTTTATTCGGATTATAAAGTCTTCAAAAATAATTTCCCACAATTTTATTTTATTCTTACTGACAGTCGGGCACAGTGGCTCACGCCTGTAATCCCAGCACTTTGGGAGGCTGAGGTGGGTGGATAACCTGCTCACGAGTTCGAGACCAGCCTGGCCAACATGGTGAAACCCCATCTCTACTAAAAATACAAAAATTAGTTGGGCGTGGTGGCACACACTTGTAATCCCAGCTACGTGGGAGGCTGAGGCAGGAGAATCCCTTGAACTTGGGAGGTGGAGGTTGCAGTAAGCCAAGATCATGCCATGCACTCCAGCCTGGACGACAGTGAGACTCTGTCTCAAAAATAATAATAATAATAATAATAATAATAATAATAATATTATTCTTACTGACACCCTCCTTGCCCAAACATGGAATGTTATATTGTTGAACAGCTGAAATTACTTCTTCATTGAAAGAGGCATATGAAAAATGAGCTCACACTAATGTTCACCTTGATCTCAATACTTGTGTAATTACCATATTCCTGATGCTGTCTTGCAGAGGTCACCAATCATGTTTTTTTCTTTCTTTCTTTTTTTGGCTAAATCCTACGGCTACTCTTCAACTCTCATCTACAATGTTGATATTTCATCCTTAAAACACCGTGCTTTCTTAGATTCCATTATCTTATACCATCCCACCTCTCTAGCTAATGCCTGTTAGTCTCCTTTTGGTCTACTCTTCCTACACTCACCCCTTACGTATTAAAATTCCTCAGGATATCTGTACTATTTCTACTCCCTTTGGGGAATACAACTCCATACTTCTCACATATTCACTTACCCTCTCTTTGTGGCAACTTTCAAATCTATGTCTTCTGCCCCTTTCTTTCTCCAGGACTTCAAATCCACATATACAGTTTCCTATTAGCTGTCTACACTTGGATGTCTAATAAGCACCTCAAATTCAACATGGCCCAGAGTACACTTGATTCTTGAATAGGTTTGAAATGTGTAGGTCCACATATACACAGATTTTTTTCCCAATAAATATACTGGAAATTTTTTTGGAGATTTGATGCAACAATTTGAAAAAACTTGCAGATGAACCATACAGCCTAGAAATATCAAAAAAGTTAAGAAAAAGGTATGTCCTGAATATATAAAATATATGTAGATACTAGTCTATTTCATCACTACCATAAAATATACACAAATATATTATAAAAATTAAAATTTATCAAAACTTATGAAAACCCTTGCAGACCATACATGGCACCATTCACAGTTGACAAAAATGTAAACAAACATAAAGATGTGGTATTAAATCACAACTGTACAAAATTAACTATAGTACGAAAACCAAACGCCACATGTTCTCACTCATAAGTGGGAGTTGAACAATAAGAACACATGGACACAGGAAGGGGAGCATTACACACCGGGGCCTGCCAAGGGATAGAGAGCAAGGGGAGGGAGAGAATTAGGATGAGTACCTAATGCACGCAGGACTTAAAACCTAGATGATGGGTTGATAGATGCAGCAAACCACTACGGCACATGCACACCTGCACATTCTGCACATGTATCCAAACCTGCACGTTCTACACATGTATCCAAGAACTTAAAGTAAAAGAAAAAAGAAAAAGAAATTAACTATAGTACATACTGTACTACTGTAATAATTTGGTAGCCACATCCTACTGCTATTGCTGTGATCTCAAGTGTTACAATTATCCCCTTAAACGTTAAGTGATGCTAACATCTTCGCTTGAGCAGTTTGTCTCTCTCCAGTAAATTGTGTTATCACAATAGAAAGTGATCTCTTGCAGTTCTCACTTATTTTTCATAGTTTTTAATGCAATACCATAAACCTTGAATAACTTCATAGGACCCATATGAAGTGTCTTTAGTGGTGTTGTTGGAAGTGTTTTCAAGAAGCAGAGAAAAGACAAGACATTACAAGAAAAAGAATTGCTTGATATGTGCTGAATTTTGAGACTTGCAGCTATGGTTGCCCACCATCTCAAGACAAACGAATCCGGCACAAGGACCACTGTAAAAAAAGAAAAGAAGAGAAAAATTGTGAAGCCACTGCTGCAACTACAGCAGCACTTTCTGCAAAATATCTTTTTATCTCGTATTGAAAATGTAGCTTTTATGTGGGTGCATGATTGCTATAAAAAAGGCACACCTATATGATTCAAGAAATAGTGAAGTCATATGACAACTTAAAGCAAAAGGAAGGCAAAGGATCTAAAGCTGGAGAATTTAATCCCAGCAAAGGATGGTTTAATAATTTTAGAAAGGGGTATGGCTTTAAAAATATCAAGATAGTCCTCTCTGGGCTTGTGCCTAGTTCACAGCTACACTGCTAAAACTCACCAAGTAGGTTGAAATCATTGGTAAATATGGGATTGCTATGGTACCTCCCTCTGGAAAACACTGAAGAAAACAGAAATCAGCCATCCTGCCAAGTACACTTGCTCCTTCTGTGGCTAAACCAAGATGAAGAAACAAGCAGTGGGGATCTTACACTGTGGTTCCTACATGAAAACAGTAGCTGATGGTGCCTGGATCTACAATGCCACTTTCACCAACATGGCAAAGTTGGCCATCAAAAGACTGAAGAAATTGAAAGGCCAGTAGAAGCTCTATCATTTGAGGCATCACTAGCCTAGAAGAAAGGGTTAATTTATGTAACAAGAACAAAAAAAATCAAGGTAACAGGAGAAGCAGCTTCTGCTGCTCAAGAGGAAGCAGATGAGTTCCCAGGTGTTATTAAGAAAATCACTGAGGAGGCCGGGCGCGGTGGCTCAAGCCTGTAATCCCAGCACTTTGGGAGGCTGAGGCGGGCGGATCACGAGGTCAGGAGATGGAGACCATCCTGGCTAACACGGTGAAACCCCGTCTCTACTAAAAATACAAAAAACTAGCCGGGCGCGGTGGCGGGCGCCTGTAGTCCCAGCTACTCGGGAGGCTGAGGCAGGAGAATGGCATAAACCCGGGAGGCGGAGCTTGCAGTGAGCTGAGATCCGGCCACTGCACTCCAGCCTGGGTGACAGAGCAAGACTCCGCCTCAAAAAAAAAAAAAAAAAAAAAAAAAGAAAATCACTGAGGAGAAAGGATATCTGCCTGAACAGGTTTTTAATGTGGACAAAAGTACCCTATTCTGGAAAAACATGTCATAAAGGTCATTTGTTACTAAGGAAGAAAAGTAATCACCGGGATTTAAGGCAGTAAGAGATGGGCTAACTCCACTGTATTGTGCAAATGCAGCTAGGTTTATGATCAGGAGGATTGCCCTTATCTATTAAAGCTACTAACCCCAAGATTTAAAGGAAAAAGATAAACACCACTGCCCATCTTTTGGTTGTTCAACAGGAAGGCATGGACAATGAGAACACCTTTTCTTGATTGCTTCCATTGTTGGTTTGTCCCTGAAGTCAGTACCTTGCCTTAAAGTTATTCTGATATCAGACAATGCCCCTGGCCACCCAGAACTCCATGAGGTTCAACATCCAGGGCATCAAAGTAGACTACTTGCCCCAAACCACAACAACTCTAATTCAACACCTAGATTTGGTGTCATAAGGACTTTTGAGGCTCATTAGACATGGTGTTCTATGGAAAGGGCTGTCAAGGCTATGGAAGAGAACTCCAATAGAGAGAACATAATTTAAGTCTGGAAGGATTACCCCATTGAACATGCCATCGCTGTTATAGAAAAAGCCATGAAAACCATCAAGCCTGAAACAATAAATTACTGCCAAAGAAATCTGGATCCAGACGTTGTGCATGACTTCACAGGATTTACCACAGAGCCGATCAAAGAAACCATGAAAGAGATCGTAGATATGAGAAAAAGATGGCAGGGGTGAAGGATTTCAGCAGAGTTTCCAAACCAGTGCCAGAAGATGAGGAAGAAGATGTAGAAGAAGCAGTGCCAGAAAACAAACTGACATTAGACAATCCAGCAGAAGGGTTCCAATTATTCAAGACTACTTTTGACTTCTTTTATAACATGGACCCTTCTACGTTACAGGCACTGAAACTAAAGCAAATGATGAAAGGATTGGTACCATACGGAAACATTTTTAGAGAAATGAAAAAGCAAAAAAGTCAGACAGAAATTGCCATGTATTTCTGTCAAGTTACACCGAGTGTGCCTGCCTTTCCTGCCTACTCTTCTACCTCCTCCATCTCTTCTGCCTCTGCCACCCTAAGACAAAACCAACCCTTCTTCTTCCTCCTACTCCTCAGCCGACTCAACATGACCACGATGTGAATGAAAATTTTTGATGATCCACTTCCAATTAATGAATATTAAATATATTTTCTCTTTCTTATGATTTTCTTAATAACATTTTCTTTTCTCTAGCTTATTTTACTGTAAGAATGCAGTATATAATACAAATAACATATAAAATATGTGTTAATCAACTATTTATGTTATTGGTAAGGCTTCCAGTCAACAATTGGCTATCAGCAGTTAAGTTTCTGGGCAGTCAAAAGTTATGATTGCATGGGGAGTCAGCACCCCTAGCCCCCACATTGTTCAAGGGTTAACTATGTACATATAATCATTACTCACAAAACCATTCCTCCTAAGAATGGTTCAGTGAATAGACCTACTATCCATTTAATTTTGCAAGTCAGCCCTACTTCTTTAATCACACCTCACAGCTTCTGTATCTCCTTAAAATAGATCCCACTACTTTGTTCCATCCTCAATGCTACTCCCTTAATTCTTATCACCATGATACTCTTGCCTGGCATACTGGACTTCCCTATCTAATTATGCTCCCAATATTCCAATCCATTTGACGTTGTTGTCAGAGTGATCTTTCTAAAATGCAAGTCTGTTACATTACTCCCTTGGAGTCATCAATGCTCTCCTGTAAAAGTTGAAATTCCCTAATATGGCTTGGATGGCCATATAATATTTGGCCCTATCTCTCAATGCTTCCCTGTCTAATATGGTTTGACTGCATCCCCACCCAAATCTCACCTTGAATTGTAACTCCCACAATTCCCACCTGTCATGAGAGGAACCCAGTGGGAGGTAATTGAATCGTGGCAGCAGGTCTTTCCCATGCTATTCTCTTGATAGTGAATAAGTCTCACAAGATCTGATGGTTTTGAAAATAGGAGTTTCTGATGGTTTTAAAAATGAGAGTTTCCTTGCACAAGCGCTCTCTTTGCCCCCTACCATCCATGTAAGACATGACTTTCTCTTCCTTGCCTTTCCCCACGATTGTGAGGCCTCCCCAGCCACGTGGAACTGTAAGTCCATTAAACCATTTTTAATTCCCAGTCTCAGGTATGTCTTTATCAACAGTGTGAAAATGAACTAATACACTGTCCTTTTCTTGTATTCCCCATCTTTAATTTCTTCTAGGAAAGGCTGTCTCTTTGTATGATATACCTTCACCAATCTGAACAAGCACCCATTGCCTTGATCTGGCAAATACTTGAGTATTCTTCATATCTAGTTTATCCACTTCCTCTAGAGAGCTTTCCATGACCATTTCCCTGCAGACTAGTGTCTGTCTTATGTGATTGCATAGCACCTTATACTTAATCTTTAGTACTGCACTTACTGTATACTATCATAGTGTATTCATCTGCATCTTTTACTAAACTACAAATGCATAGTCACTGTTCCCTTAGCACCTTATACCCTATTGGACACAAAGAATGTAATGAATATTTGTTAAATGTTTAACCAAGCAATCAGAACTTCCTACGGTGATTCTGAAAATAATCTGAACAATAGTCAGGTGTCTACAAAATAAAAGTGAGTAAGCATTACAGCTGAAAGTACAGAAGTTAAATCTCTCATATTAATATAGTACATTCCATACATATAAATAATAGGAATTTCAAGATTTTCCCAGTTTTTAAATGTGAGTCTTGAGAGTTGCTGCATATGGTATCAATAATGAGAATCTTAGGAATATATAGAGAATTAACAAGGACGAAATTGGGAAAGTAAGCAAGGCTAAGCTCATACATTAGCTAAATGACTCTCTTCCCGAACATCAACAAAACCAAATGTATTTTATACTCTTGTCTCAGCAAATAAACAAATTACTATAAATTAAGAATCTTCTATAACAAGGAAGAAACAGTCAAAATCTCAAATGTAAAATCACCTAATGTTTTCACCGAGCAATTTCCTCCAGATTACATCAGTCAAATAACACTTTTACTGGTCTCCTTTCTAAAGCTAGCAAAACAATTGTATTTTTAACTTATCTGAAATATCTTCATTACATCACATGTTCAAAAAGAGAGCACAATATGGCACAGATTTTGATTCTACTAGTATAAGAGTTCATCTGTGATTCAAAAAATTCAAATACTTAACACAGCTATTATAATACCAATAAATTGTCTTTATTCTAGGCTAAATGTTTCCAAATCCAAGTGCAATGTCAAACATGAATTTAAAAATATTAAATTATTGTATTACTGATCCTTCAGATCATTCATACCACATTTCTTCAATTTTGAATAATTCTGAGTTATGCTTGTATATGTGAAATATCCAAATCAAAACAAATAAGAAATTTACTCAAATAGATTAAAAAATTCATTAATGATACTATTTTAAGTTCATCAAAAAAGGAAATATTCAACAGTAAAAGAATATTTCAAAACTAATTCAATATGACAAAAGCAAGCAATTAAAATTTAAGACACAAGCAGCTGCATAGTGTATATAATTGAAAAATAATAAAATTATGCTTAATAAAATAAACACAAAATACAGTATGATGAAACCACTTAAAAGAACAACATGAATACAATCCTTGAAAGCTTAAAATGATTTTAAATTTCAATTTAACTCTGAGAAAATGGCATGAAATCTGAAAAGTAAAATCTACAGATGGAAGTCTAGTACTGTGTGTTTTACCTCTGGGAGTTGCAGGCTGCACCATGATTCTATTCTTACATTACAAATCTGTTGTGTGGGGAGCGGGGGAGGAATAACTGTGTTACAGGGAAAAAAGAATAGAACAAATTGTTGTAAGAACATGTAGTTTTTAAATGTGTCTTTATTCTTTACAAGTAATTTTATTCTTTAAAGTATGTTTTATATGAAAACGGACTTATCTATATTTAAAACACCAATGCCCTTTGTGTTTCTTAGTATAAGAATGATCCTGAAGAAGCCACTGCTACTTAACTCACATTATAGTTTTTTAAAACCCATAGTATCACAAGAAAAATGAAAAAGAGATTCTTTTGTATTTTTCCTTCCCCAACATAAACCAAAACACCAATGCAAACCACTATCAAGGAGAGGAAAGGAGAGCTGCTGGTTAGGACAGCAGCTGTGTTGAAGCTCAGAAAAGACATGCGTTGGCAGATTTGTGAGGTGACGCCTGCAACACAATGTGCCTAGATCTAGTCTGATTCCTAAAATTAAAAAGAAAAAAAAATCTGTACTTGATATTTTGCCTTTTAGAGAGTATTTCCTTCCCCATCACAGAAGATTTTTGCTTGAGATGTTCTAATATGTTTTAATATGTTGTCACTGGAGGAAAAAAAAAGCTGTTAATTTATGAAATAAAGAAAATGTGGCCAAGATTGACTCAGAAATGAATATGTAAAACACCTTATACCTAAGTAGTTTATTACAGTTTAAAGACCATTATTTTTTCCATTTGCAATTTAAACTCAACTAAAAGTACATAATAAGATAAGCTGTAGTGGTGGATGGCATGAATACAAAATTTAAAGCAGCAGGAATAAAGTGAGAACAGAGCAAATTTGCACATGTTAACCGAGTACAGCTGGAAGAGTCAGGGAAGATAATACATAGGAATGCAAACTGGAACAATGTGTGAATGAATTTGGAAGGGGAATCCACAAAGTGGGTTTAGGTTTAAACGAAAGGACATGCATCTATCTTCCCTCAACACAAGAATGAAAGATGGACAAATAATTGAAGGTCTAGATACGCTTTGAGATAAGATGCACAGGAAGCAAAAAGTTGATAAAATGTATTTGTTTTTGCAATAAAGTAAGAGGTAAGGTCTTCTGGTAAAAATGAAAGGGGAAGGTTATGTGAACAAAGTGTTGGTGGTCTCAGCCCTCAAGCTGAGAATGTTTTTACATTTTTAAAAGGTCAAAAAAGAAAACAAAGAATATGTGACACAGACTGATTATAGCCCAGAAAGCCTAAAATATTTATTATCTGGCCTTTTGCAGAAAAAGTTTGCTAACTGCTGGTATGTATAATAACACATGTGAGGGAGAGAGAGGAAAATGACTAGAGATCATAAGGCATAAATTTGTATAGCTTATGATTTTTTTCTCCAGCACATAATCTTTTCCTCTAACAACAAAAAAAATATGGAAGCATTTATGAAAGAAAACTGTCCAGAGCAGATCTGTTGTTTGTTTCTTTTGTTTTTGAGACAGAGACTCACTCCATCACCTAGGCTGGAGTGCAGTGGTGCTCTCTCTGCTCACTGCAACCTCTGCCTCCCACATTCAAGTGATTCTTGTGCCTCAGCCTCCCAAGCAGCTGGGACTACAGACACACACCACCACACCTGGCTAATTTTCTTTTTATTTTTAGTAGAGACACGGTTTCACCATGTTGGCCAGGCTGGTCTCGAACTCCTGACGCCAAGTGATCTGCCCGTCTTGGCCTCCCAAAGTGCTGAGATTACAGGCATGAGCCACTGTGCCTGGCCCAGAGCAGATATTTTAAGCACCAAGAATCAGACTTGCATGATTCAGAATATTACTAACCTATTGGCTCTAACATAAGAAACAAGGAGTAAAAAGTAAAACAACAACCAAAGATTTTCAATAACTTTAAGACATAACTGTAAGACAGCAGTAAAAGAAATGCCTCAAGGTAGTTCATAATTGCTAAAAGAAGTGCCATGACAATTAAGTTTTAAAAACAGATTTAAAACTTCTACTTCCAACCTAACGGAATAATTGGTACAGGATTTACCCTAGCAACTAGAAAATGGGACAGAATTTATGCAACTACTGTTTTCAGATATTAGACAACAGGCAATGCAGGACTGTGACCCCTAAAAAACACATGATTGAGCCCTGTGATTACTCTGGCTTTCTGCTAAATATACTTTCCCCTATAATGTAAGGGGAACATCTCAGTAAACACAATGAACTCAATGAGTTGAAGGGACAAATTTGAGTTAAGGAAGGCTGAGAAACCTGGAATTTTCAGGTCAGAATAACAGAAAAAAGGTAGGCTAAGCAGAGAAACAGTACCAGAAAATTCTATACAGGGACTCTTGAATCTTCAAAGAAATACTAAGTTATAAATGTATATAGTGAGACTCAAAAAGGCCAGGCAAAGAACCACTACCAGAAAATCTGCAAAACTGATCAAGTCTCAAACTCACAGGATACTGCAAAATATTCTAGGTTGGAATGCTAAAATGGGAGATACCATTAAATAACAGGAGCATTCAATATGGCTCTATGAAGGAGTATGCCTTAACAGTAGGGCTAAACTAGCCTTAGAATAAATGTTCCTCTAAAGCTGCCCTAATATAGCTTAAAACAAGTGTGAAAGGATCAAGTTGACCCACAAGTAACTTAACTGCCTGATAGAACAAAGTACAACATTCACTATTGGATAACAAAATCCATTCATAGTATTCAAACACCATGACCAGCACCCAATAAAAAATTATTAGAAATACCAGGATGCAAAAAAGATGACAAAATTATAAGACAGATATTAAAATATCTATTAAAAACAGATTTAAAGAAATACATGAACACAACAGAGATAAATTGTAACTATAGAAATTAATCAAATAAAACTTTCCAGAGCTGAAAAACACAATATTTGAACTGAAAAGTTCGTTAGAGGGCCTTAACAACAAATCAGACACTACAAAAGATAAAAAGAGTGATGAAACAGGAACCAGAGCAATCAAAACTACCCAAACAAATTAAAGCTATGGGCGGGGGGGGGAGAACAAAGCCTCAATGACATGTGGAAAAATACCAAGTCTAAATTATGAGTTTTTGTTTGTTACTTTGTTTTTTCATTTTGAGACAGAGTCTTGGCTCTGTTGCCCAGGCTGGAGAGTAGTTGCGCAATCAGCTCACTGCAAGTGCTGCCTCCCGGGTTCATGCCTTTCTCCTGCCTTAGCCGCCCAAGTAACTGGGACTACAGGTGCCCGCCACCACACCCGGCTAATTTTTTTGTGTTTTTAGTAGAGACGGGGTTTCACCGTGTTAGCCAGGATGGTCTCAATCTCCTGACGTCGTGATCCCCCCAGCCTCGGCCTCCCAAAGTGCTGGGATTACAGGTGCGAGCCACCACACCCGGCCTAAAACAGGAGTTTCTGAAGTCTAAGAAAGAGAATAATGTTCTAAGAAAAAAAGTATTTGAAGAAACAATGAAATAATTTTTTCAAATTTGATGAAAAAACAAAAACAACAAATAACAATAGCAGCAACAACCACAACAAAAACAGTGATCCACGAATATGAGTGAACCCCAAGCAAGGAAGGAGAGCACACACAAAAAATTACACCAAGGTACATCACAATGAAAATTATAAAAACAATGAAATAAAGAGGAACTCTTAAAGCTAGAGGAAAGAAGATACATCACAGAACTGAGGAACAAAGATAAGAATGATCACAGACTTCTCATCAGAAACCAAGCATGCCATAAAACAACAAAATATTTTTTGAATGATGGAAGAATAAAGTGTCTGTATAGAGCTATATATTGAGTGAAAGTCAAAAATGAAGACAAAAGGAACATATTTTGACAAGAAAAACAGAAATAATTTGTTGCAAACAACTCTGCACTACAAAAACTGTCACAGTAAGTTCTTTAGGCTGATGGGAAATATACCAGAAGGTTTCCCTGATGTACAAAAAGGAATGAACAATGCCACTGTAAATATGTGGATAAATATAAACTTTTTAAAAAACTGAAAGATAACTGGCTATTTAAAACAAAAATAGTGACACTGTATTATGAAGCAAAAAACAGCAGAAAAGATGGAAGGGGCCAACAGAAATTATATTGTATTAATAGTAAGGTTCTAACATTATACATGATGTGCTATTACTTGAAAGTAGACTGTAATAAGTTAAGCACGTGTATCATAAAACCTAAAACCACCATTAAAACAAGAAAGCTTAAAAGATATAGCTGAGCCAGGTGCGGTGGCTCACATCTGTAATCCCAACACATTGGAAAGCCAATACAGAAGGATGACATGAGGCCAGGAGTTCAAGACCCCAGCCTTAGGCAACATAGCAAGATTCCATCTATACAAAAATACACAAAAATTAGCCAGGTGGTCAACCTGGGTGAGTGCTTGTAGTTCCAGCTACTCAGCAGGCTGAGGCAGGAAGATCTCTTGAGCCTTGGAGGTCAAAGCTGCAGTGAGCAAAGATCGTTCCACGGCATTCAAGCCTGGGCAACAGAGTGAGACTTTGTCTAAAAAAAAAATACATATACACACACACACGCAAAATATATTTTTATATATACATATATAATAGATACATATATAACATGCATATATCATATGCATAATTTATGTATATATAACATAAATTATGTATTTATGTTATATATGTATTATTATATATACATATATACACACATTTATATTATTTTATATATACAGCTAATAAGTCAGCAGAGAAGGTAAAATGGAATTGTAAAAATCCAAAAAAGGGTAGGAAAGAGAATAAATGAACAAGGAACCATATGAAAATTAGATTAAATACAAATACTCTGTACTCCAATTAAAATACAAAAATCAAATTGCATTTAAAAAGCAAAAACAAACCATTACTATCAACAGAAAATAAACCTCAAAAACACACAAGTTGAAAGTGAAGGTTAAAAAATAATCTATATATACGATGCAAACTATATAGAATGAACCTGGAATAGCTATACTGATAGGAGAAAAGGATTATCATTGAGCACAAAGCCATGTATTTCATAGCAATCCTAAATGTGCATGCACCCGATAAAAACACATGAAACAAAAACCAGATGAAGTCAAAAAACTAAAACTGCAATTATAGATGGGGATTTCACAACTCTTTTTTTCAGTAAAAAAAAAATTAACTTATCTTTATTTTAAATGCTAATAGAACAGGGCCAGGTGTGGTGGCTCACGACTGTAATTCCAGCACCTATGGAGGCCAGGGCAGGAGGATCCTTGAGCCCAGCAGTTTAAGACCAGCCTGAGCAACATAAGGAGACTCCCATATCTACTGGAAAGAAAAAAAAAAAAAAAAAAAAGGCCAGGTACGGTGGAACACACCTGTGGTCCCAGCTACCTGGGAGGCAGAGGCAGGAGGACTGCCTGAGCCCAGGAGGTTGAGGCTGCAGTGAGCTGTGATAGCACCACTGTTCTCCTGCCTGGGTGATGCAGCAAGACTGGCTCAGGGAGAAAAAAAAAAAAAAAAGTTAATAAAACAGTAAAAACATCAGTAAGGCTAGAGAAGATTTTACAATACTATCATTAACTTGACCTATTTGACATTTATAGAACACTACTCCGAACAATGAGAGAAAGCACATTATTTTCAAAAGTACACAGCACAATCACCAAGATAGATTACATACTGAGCCATTAAACTAACCTAAACAAATTTAAAAGAACAGAAATCATACAAATCAAGTTCTCTGACCATAATGAAATTGAATTAGCAACCAATAACAAAAAACTTTGAAAAATCACCAAGTATTTAAAAATTAGAAAATACACTTTTGTCCGAGCATGGTGGCTCATGCCTGTAATCCCAACACTGTTGGAGGATGAGGTGGGAGGATTGCTTGAGTCCAGGAGTTTAAGACCAGCCCAGGTAACACAGTAGACTCTGTCTCTACAAAAAATACAAAAATTAGCTGGGCATGGTAGCACATGCCTGTAATGCCACCTACTTGGACCGGTGAGGTGGGAGAATCTCTTGAGTCCAGGAGGTCAAGGCTACAGTGAGCAGTAATCATACCACCCTGGGTGAGAGAGCAAAACTCTGCCTCAAAAAGAAAAAAAAACACAACATACTTTGAAATAACCCATATAACAGCAAAGAGATACCTCAGGAAAATTAGAAAGCATACTGAAGTAAGTGATATAAAATAAGACATCCAAAGTTGTGGAATGTTGGCAAAACAATACTGAACCACGTATCAGAAAAAAAATTAAAATTGATGAAAGAAACGTTTACCAAAGTAGAGAAGAAAGGAAACACTAAAGAGTAGAAATCAATAAAACAAAAAAAGAACATAACAACATTGTTCATTAAGAACAAAGAAATCAAAAGCTAGTTATTTCTGAAGATTGAAAAAACTGGTAAACTTGTAGGCAAACTCAAAAAGAAAAAAAAGATGACACAAATTGTCAAATATCAGTAATGAAAGGGAAGATATCTGTACAGATCCTACAGATAATTAAAATACAATGAGGAAATATTAAAAACAAGTTGATGATGTTAATAAATTTAGCAACTTTTAAATGTAAACTGATTATTCAAAAGATACATATATCATCAAAACAGACACAGAAGAAATAGAAAATATGAATCTATTATCTATTAAATAATTTGAATTTGTAATTTAAAACTTTAAACAACATAAAACCTCTTGGTTCAAATGTCTTCTCTAGGGAATTTTATTAAACATTTAAGAAAGGACTAACTCTGATCTTACAAAAACATTTTCAAAATTAGAGAAAAAGAACATCTTTCAACTCATTTGAGTCCAGCATTGCCCTGATTCCAAAACCAGATCAAAACATTACAATAAAAGAAAATGACAGACCAATAGGCCTTATGAATATATAGGCAAAAGATTTTTAAAAAATAATTGTCGATACAATCATGCAATATCTAAAAAGGTAGTACTATCAAATAGGTTTATGTCAAAAATGGAAGGTTGGCTTAACATTAAAAAAAAATCCACGTAATTTATCATGTTACTAGATTAAATGAGAAAAACCATATGAGCTCTCATTAAATGGAAAAAATCTTAAATAATGTAATATGCATTCCTGATAAACATTCTCAACAAACTAAGAAGGAAACTTTATCAACCTGAAAAATGATATCCATAAAAACCCTACACCTAGCATCAAATCTAATAATGAAAGATTGAATACTTTCCCCCTGAAGACACGGAAAAAAGCAATTATGTCTGCTCTCACCATTTCTACTCAATATTACTTGTGGTCTTGGCTACGGCAATAAGGCAAGACCAAAACAGATTTAAGATTGAAAACTATGACATAAACTTTTGTTTATTCAAGTATAATTCTCTAAGAAGGAAATCGTAAGGAATTAAGAAAAGAATAAATAAATGAGTTTGGCAAAATCATACGGCTTAAGTTCAACATTCAAAATTCAATAATATTTCTTTATATAAACAAAATCAAAATTTTAAAATATTATTTATAATAGTATCAAAAATGTTATGAGTCTAGCACTACCCAACTTGACAAAATATGTGAGACCTCTACACTTAAAATTACAAAATATTACTGAGAGAAATTAAAGACAACCTAAATAAATTGAGAAATATACCATGTTTAGCGGCCGGGCGCGGTGGCTCAAGCCTGTAATCCCAGCACTTTGGGAGGCCGAGTCGGGCGGATCACGAGGTCAGGAGATCGAGAACATCCTGGCTAACACGGTGAAACCCCGTCTCTACTAAAAATACAAAAAACTAGCCGGGCGAGGTGGCGGGCGCCTGTAGTCCCAGCTACTCGGGAGGCTGAGGCAGGAGAATGGCGTAAACCCGGGGGGCGGAGCTTGCAGTGAGCTGAGATCCGGCCACTGCACTCCAGCCTGGGCGACAGAGCGAGACTCCGTCTCAAAAAAAAAAAAAAAGAAATATACCATGTTTAAAGATCAGAGGACTCAATACAAAGACGTGAATGTTCCCTAACAGAATGGACAGGTTCACTGTGATATCAATTAAAATCCCAGAAGGTATTCTTCAGCTTCCATGAGATGAACAAAGCTGGATACAACATAGCTCACATTGTAACTACAAAAAAGAACAAGGGAAAAACAAATGATCTACAAACAGAAACTTCTTGAACTCATCAGAGTGCTGTGGTTACTGGGAAACCAACCAATCCAAATTTTAATGAAAGGCAGGACACATGGGACATGAGTACTTGAGTACCTGGGGAAGACAATATTGGACACCAGTAAGAATAATTCAGTCAAAACTGTGTATTAGCAAGAAAATATAGAAGCCAGGGAATCTACAGACACAAAAGGAATTCATACCCATTCACGGACTTTTGCAAAGATCTCACCAGATGTTCACAGGCATACACAAAAAGACTGAGTGTATGGTGAAAGGCCTGAGAAAGCATTTGTCGTGGTGCAGGCTTGGGGGAAGCATGAAGCCATTGAGGGAAAGCATGAAGTCCAGGCTGGATCCTTTCTACCATCTTTAACATGGTGAGTAAGGGGTTAGAGGGGAGCCTTAAACCCCAGAGGTAAGAGCAACAACCCCATTATGCTTTGAGCACTGTTGAAAACGCATTAGAACTAGGAGAAGAAAAATGCCTAAAAAAAAAAAAAAAAAATTGTAGCCATGCAGGAGGAAAAGGAATTCATCCTACAAATGGAAGCAGGGATGGGATACCAATTGAAGTCCCTATTCCCCAAAACCAGGACACAATGATTGCCCAGACTATTATGATGGATTTATTACCATATCTGATACAATAACGAATTCAGGCAGAAATGATGGCAATCTAGGAGGTACAGGTTTGAGTAAGCCAGACTGTCTGACTGGCAGCTATAATTTGTTTTCACAGTTCACAGTACCAAAGAAAAGTTGTTTTTAATCTGTCAGCCTTCTAACAGCTGACCTGAAGGTTAGGCTATCGCAACAGGCCAGGAGCCAGTAAAAATATAACAAGGATAATCAAGGGGCATACTGGTCAAAGCTATAAGAATGGAGTGATGCAATCCACTCACTTTTCTGTACCTGGGACCGACCCTGAACAACTGCATCAGTTTTTAATTGGGCTGAACCATAAGTGAAACAGACTCAGTTTTTTACAAGAAATTCCTTAAATCCAGCGGCATAATAAGTCAACTGCTTTGCTTCAGGTGGCAAAGTAAGAAATAAGCTTTTCCCCAAAAGGGGTAGGTTCTACTTCATGGAAAGCCAAAATGATATGAAGGCCAGGCCAGCTGCATCCCTTTTCAAAGCTGCATCTGCCTTTTCAAAAGAGGTGCACTTGGTAGCTGGGTCAGGCAGGTGGCACTGCTGTACTAGGAAATGGTCTGAATTCTCCAGCAGTCATGGAGCCTTTAACCAAAGTTGTGATTTTCTTTTCTTCCCTCCTGGGATGATACACTATTTTTGCTGAATCACCTAGGGAGCGGACAGCGGAACACCTCTCTACATGCAGCAGCCCATGAATAGGAGAATCTCCCCTGAATCTGTAAGTATTCATAGTGTAAGAACACAAAATTATCAATACCAGTTATACATTTAGCAGAGGAACCCAAAACAATAGTACACTCAATAGGCCCAGAGGCTCCAGCTACATTTCAGCTTTTTAAAATTTGAGTATTTTACCCCCTGTAGGAACACAGACCAAGGAATTTAACATATGCACAAAAGGGACTACAGCCATAGCTGCCAGGAGACTACATTACTTCCTAACCAGGAGCATGGGGAAGACAAGGTAGCGGGGGAATCTACCCTGCAGAGGACTGTGGTGGTGGGAAGGCTTTTCTTCTGCTTTGGTTTCTCACTCCAGGGTGACGCTGTGCTCCCGGAAGTGCTTGGGCCTAGGGGTCTCTAATTTGCCCTGTGCATGCTGCTGGAACTGCACCCTGCAGTCCTCAGAGCCTTCAGCCTACCTTGACATCTACCGTGCTTTTTCCCCACGGGACCACGTAGGATGGCGAATTGAGCATCTCTATTCAACATAGCTAAAAAAAATCTGAATTCCTCTCTCTCCCTGAGGTTCCCTACCGTATTTGGCTTTTATCTTAAGCAGGTGAGGTTAGAATAGAGTGGAGAGAGAAAAATGAGAGTCCACAAAGTGAAAGAGCAGCTACGTACCAGTCAGCAAGACTGCATTTACATTCAATTGCAAGTGGCTGCCCACTCAGACTCCACAAATGAACTTATAATATACTTAGTCTACCCAAAGCTCCACATCCTCATTGCTGATATCTTTTATGTTAGCTCTCAGAAGCCCTTGATTCAGCAGCTACAGCCATACTGCCTTTTGCCTTAGGGCTCTGAGGCTTGCTGTTTTGTTGATATAATAATAGTTTTTCCTCCTCCAGGCCTAGAGAGTGAGCAATAACCAAGGCACTATTTGAGCAGTTTCATTTAATTCCACTCCTCACTGCTTAGCCTCAAAAAATTCATTAACAGGTAGGTCGTTAGGAGACTCTTACTCTGTACTACTACCCAACCACTTAAACAAGAGCATTTGCTACTGGTCTCATATCCTCTAAATCAGCCCACAAGAGCCCTGTCATTTCTCTTACAGGAAACCCTATCTCTGTCAACATCATATGCTTGTAGCCAAAAATGTCAAAAATTGTTTAGGGTCTAGGATTCTATCCTATTTATAAGCTGTGAATCTAGCCTGTTACTGTTTCATGGATGCTAACATAAGATGTAAGATGCCTGGGTCCAAATCAAAGAACTGTATTACCCATGATACAGTAAGCAGTATGAGCATGATACCAGTGACAATTCACCTTGCCCTCCAAGTCCCTGGTGAAGGGACTGTGGATCCTTTGTGTACTATGGGTTTTTTCACAGCTGAAGAGCACTGAGGTTGGGAAAGTTGCCATTTTTATCACAAAGAAAAGCAAGTCCGCTTGTATTCTATTTGTCTAGGGAGTCATTACTTCATTCCTCAAGGTTGCTAGCTACAACCCCTTCCTGAGAAATGGATGGGGTAAAGGGTAGTTCTGTTAGGGCTTTGCATTCTCAGCATATCCAGCAAGAAGGTTCAGGGATATTCAGGGGTTTCAACCTAATACCAGAGGTCCTAGGCAGTACAAGAAGGCAAGAATACAAGTAAGTCACACATGTTTCAGGAAAAAGTAAACTATCTCTATTTGCAGACAACATTAATTGTCTATATAGAAAATACCACAGAATTCACACAAAAAAACTCGCAAGACTAATACATGAATTTAGTAAAGTTGCAGGATATGAGTTCAATATTATCCTAATTACATACACTAGCAATAAACAATTGGATTTGTTTAAAATTAGGTGCTACTTCAATAGCACTAAAGAAATAATTAAATACAAATCTAACAAAATATGTGCAGGATCTGTAGGCCAAGAACTACAAAATATTGACAAAATAAATTTTAAAAGCCCTAAAAATAGCAGAGATACTGTGTTTATAAGTTAGAAGACTCAATACTGTTAAGATGTCAGTTCTTTCCAAAATGATCCACAGATTCTCTGCAATACCAATCAAAATAACAACAGGACTTTTTATAGATATTGCAGCCCTAAATAGAGATCAGAAGGTAGCAGTAACTGAAGATACACTGCTGAATATACCTGGCAGAAAGACACCAGTGATTACAGTCTTTAGGAATTATTAACTAAACTCTTAAAATGCATTCATTTTCCCAAATGGATGACTGAAGTAGTATAGTGGATGTTACTGAGTCTATAGTAGAACTATAGCCTACAGTAAAACTCTGCCATTCTCAGGCTCTATATATAAAGAATGGCAGTCTTTTTACAAAAATGATATGAATCTAACTAGTATCAATAACTAGTATCAAGCACTAGATTGTAGACAGTCAGCTGTGTTCCCTAGCAGAGCATAAGAGTCATAACAGCACAAAAGAGGGGACTTGACATAGCTTTGTTAAATATGTAATCTAGTTGATCAATGGACTTGGCCTCAGGACACAAAATTAACTTGATTCTGCATAACTCAGAGGAAGAAAATTATGCAAAGAAAAAAAGGAAGCAACAGAAAAGAGAAAACAATGGAGTGATGGGGCACAAACATGGCTATTTGTGTAGTTCTTCGATAAAAATATAAGAGAAAAACATCAATAAAATCCATAATATTTAGGAAGGCAAAGAAGGATAGTAAGCAGTCAAAACAGTAAACCAGAAAACTGGACATGAAGGTAATAATTTGGACAAAGCCCCAAAGTAGACATGCCAACGGTTGTACAACAGAGGGAGGATAAACTGTAGTAAAGTCACAGGATCCAAAGTGTAGGTATGGATGGAAACATGGCAAGAAATGTCATGTGTTTATTTTTATAATGTAAGTGATACTGGCAAATGACTTACAAACACAGTGTGAAAAATAAAAATGAAAAAAAAATGTAAATGCCCAATTTAGGTGAAGTAGGGAAGGATGGGAAAGAATGGCTTGTGGATTTTCTATCTGTTAAGTGTACGCAATTCTGATGCATGTGCTTTATCAAATATAATCAGTTTTCAATTATTCTCATATAGAAAATGAATCACCAATGTTGTTGATTCTCTACGACTTCGGCTACTCCCCACTTGATGGAAGTTCAGCAGATGGTCCACTCCTATTTTTTTGATAAAATATTTGTTGTGAAAGAAATGCAAAGTTGAGAAGCCAAATGAAATTTCTGAATTGGTGTTAAAGCAAAATAACCCTTTTTTCTATGGGCTCCAGTATCAGAGAGAGTTCAAGGTTAACTACGCTAAGTATCCACTGAAAAAGGACCCTTGTCGCAATACAGCTTAAAACTGATTTTCAGCAATTAAAAATTATTTGTACATAGATACCTTAAGATTGTTTCAAAGTACTTTCAGTTATGGTGAATTCCAATATTTCACAAAGCTGAGTTGTTATTTACAAACTCAGAGAATCTTCAAAACTGTGCCATCAGAACTAGCCACAAGCTGGGTAAGAACGATTTAATATTAATGGTACAACATAAATATACAATAAATTACTCTGTCATAGTCACAGTTGTCCAAATTTAAGAAGACAAATACATAAAATTAAATATCAGAGACTCCCCATAGGAGGAATTTTTTAGGAATTAAAACAGATATGTAATTAAAATATTTATAACGAAAAAGAAAAGCACGACTTTTAAAAAAGGATTTTAATTAAGCTGTATTTTGGGGTTAGAATGGTATCTAGTGCTTAGCTATCATTAGGAAGTCAAACTGTTCTCCTAGGTTAGTATACAGAGGTTATATTCATTGCACAAAATATATTAAATGTACAATTTTGAGAGTTACTATGGAAACAAGGATCTTCAAAAATTGACAATCTGATTTTTTTTTTTTTTTTTTTTTTTTGAGACCTACTCTCACCATGTTACCCAGGCTGGAGGGTAGCAGTGCAATCTCAGCTCACTGCAATCTCTGCCACCCAGGTTCAAGCGATTCTCATGCCTCAACCTCCCGAGGAGCTAGACTAGAAGCTTGTGCCACCACGCCTAATTTTTGTATTTTTTGAAGAGACAGGGTTTCACCATGTTGGCCAGATTGGTCTCGAACACCTGATCTGAAGTGATCCACCTGCCTCAGTCTCCCAAAATGCTAGGATTATAGGCGCGAGCCACTGCACCCGGTCTGTTATTAATTCTTTTCATGAAAATAATATAATGATTCTCAATCAGTGGTTGAGATATTTGCATATTTGTTAAAAACAGGGGAAGTTGGAATTACCTTGTTAAGATTTCAGCATACCTTATAATCACCAATTTGTGGTTTTTATAAAGGAAATAAAATTATACTAAGCATTGTACACAATTTTTTAAAAGTTTGTATTATCTTATTTATCCTTGGAGACAAGTTACTTGTACACTAAATAAAGAGCACTGTCCATGCTTGAGCTACCATTATGGCTCAGAAACCCCAGATTTTGTTTTTTAGAAATAATCTGAATATAATTTGAAAACACTGTCTCACAAATAGTTAAACAAAGCACAAAAATATACTTCAACAAAAAGAATCAAAGTTGACCCAAAGGAAGTTTCACTTGCCAAAAGTTATACAGGTAATAAATAGCAACTAAATTTAGATTATCCAATTCCAAGTCCCAAGACCTTCATAATTTTCCAAAGAGAGAAGGCCAACCGCCTAGTAGAGTATGGTTTGCAGTTTTAACAATGACTCTGCTGCTAACTTACCTAGACCCTTTCAAGTCAGTAAATTTCTCTGTACCTTGGTTTCTTCTACTTCGTGCGGATTATTCTGATGATAAACATAAGCAACTACTTGAACTCTGGCAGAAAAGCATTCCCTGTGTTAATAATCTCCTCATCCCCATCACATATTTCCACTGATGCCATGTTTTCTCTGGTCTTAGTTTTAAGCTTAAATGAATGTGTGTGGTGTGGTGTGTGTGTGTGTGTGTGTAAGTTATCTTTATTAATGGCTGGCATTCTAGCAAGATACTTTTCCCCAACTTTCAAAATGCACGAACAGCAGCACAACATTTTCATTTTTAGTATTACCAAAGCCTTGCCACCCAAAGCTGTGCAGAAGATTTTTGAAATTCACAACAAAATTTTCCCCACATTACTCTCAACTTCTATAGAAATGCAACTCACAACTCACATTGGTCAGCTATTCCCCTATAAAGCTTCAACACTACAAGCGGAAGATTATAAAAATGCATGTTGCTTTTCAAAATAATAAGAAAACAGTTCCAATTGCAAATAAAAAACAGTACACGTTTTGAAAAATGAAGGTCACTAAATATTCCTAAAATAATGGAAATAGGTGATAATTAACATTCTAACAGTTTAGCCACATGTAATGTCTTCTATTTTGTCAACAGAGTCCAGCTGTTTTATCTACTCAAATCTAAAAGAAATTTATCCTCACTATTAAAAACAGAAACTTATTTATAGGTAACTAAAATTAATAGAAATTTAATTTTAAATATTTTAATTTTATTTTTAATATTAAATTTAATCTAAATTTTAATATTTAAATATTTAATTTTAAATATTCAGTACTTGTACCATTATTTTCATTTTGAAAATGTATCTACCTTATAATGATTTGCCTTTATAACTTACAAAGACATGTAACTAACTTACTTTATCCTTTAAAATAATATTTTACTAACAACATTCGCATGTAGTTACATGTAATATTTAAGAAATAGCAACCTACTAAGAAATGTGCCCAGGTCAAAAATAGAATAAGCCAACTGAAATAAAACATTATAGCAAATGATCAGTATACACTTACCAAATAAAAGGGTTATCAAAGGTGAAGACCAAGTAGTAACCTCCAAAAGTAATACAATGATTACTGATTAAAGTTTTATACCCTGAGACTAAGCTACTACAATGAAATGTTTAAAAAATATTTTAGGGTATTATCACCTTAGGTCAATCTGATTATTATTTTGAATGAATGAATGAATGAATGAAATGAATGAATACCCAAATGAATGAATACTGAAGTGAAGTCATGACAATATTTAACACCTTGAGATGCTCACAACAATTTGGAATACCCAGATAAAATGACTTGAATACAAACAAACTAGTTGAAATTCAATGTGGTTCACAGTAAAGACGCAGTGGGTTTCTATTTGTAGAACAAAGAATCTCAACCAAAAACATATATATGACTAAAATATTCTCAAATGCAATTATCAAGGCTTTAAAAAGAATATATACTTTTTACTATGTAAATCTTTCCTGTTCTCCCACCTCCCTGCATTTTTTTTAATGTTTGGCATAAGTGACCAACAAACCAGAATAGAATACACATTTTTAAAATACTAATTTACACATATTCTATTTAAGAACAACATACAACCACTCACAAATTTAGCCTTTTAAAAAAAATGTCCTTATATAAAACAGTGGGGAGCGGGGGAAATCCCTGCTATACATATGAAGCACAGTTTAAGCCCAATACAACTGACCAATCAAAATTAGTGAATGCACTGCATCTCTCTGCAGTGGAGAGAAGCGACAAGGTAGGCTGTCATTCTGCAAAAGCTGCCCAGAACAGGCTTTCTTCTGAAAAGCAGTGCCGTTCCTTTTTAGAAAGACTGAATCTAAATGTTGTCTCTGGAGACAAGAAGCCTTCAGTATGTTAAATTACTTTCATTATGTATTTTCAGATGCTTATTGATTCCACAGTAGGAAGAGTGAGAGACTGCAGCAGCCTCTAAGCAGCACTACATGTTCCATACATTAGCAGTACTGCTGAAACAATGGCACACTACAGACACATATTTTCATTAAGGTCATTTTCGAAGAGATGTTTATGACCCTCTTCCCCCAGTCCTCTCCTAACAAGTGAACAAAATGAATCAATCCAAACTGGAAATGCTGCAACTACATCAAGAATGTATCAAATCTTTAGCAGAGGTAAGATGTGTTCCTTATTATAGTATACAGCTGCTTTTGAACCGGCATAGTGGGGTAAAAATTACTTTGAAAAATTTTAGTCTAAATTTTAAGAGTTTGTTTAATTCTACTTAATGCTAGACATGTATTTTAAGATCTATTTCTTTTAAGACATGCTACATTTTAAATGTAATTTTTTAGGATGCATTGTTAAATACAAATATTCTTTGTAAATTCACTATGAAGACAGCTTTTAAATCACTTCAGATATACTATTCTTAACGTAATCAGTACAGTTTTTCTCCAGTGTTCCAAAAATGCTTATATTTCTTAAAAGAACTAGATTTACTATTTTGCTGTTACTTATTACTTAATTTTATGTTAAGTGTAATATTGGGCATGTTCATTGAAAATTAATTTGCAGTTACAATTTTTATTACCTTTTATATTTCAACCACATGAACAATTCATCAATGGAAATTTATAGTATCTTCTGAAATCTGTTTTAATGAGTTAAAATTCAAATCATGTGCTAATAATTAAGCAACTTACAATATTTTTACAGCAAAAAATGTTGTTAAATTTATTACAAAGAAGAAATAACAGTATGTTTAATGTATACTAATTGTTCATCATCTCTGAAAATACAGGTTAGCTTCTAAAATGAGAGCAGAAATTAATTTTTAAAAATATAGGTTTTCTCTCACAATTGTATTTGAAATGTGAACTCTACTATTAAATAACATAATATATACAATCTTTATTAGGAAAAAAGAATATTTTATTTAAAGAAACTCAATTTTAAGCATATACTGTGGCTCTACTAATACAGTTTGGTTATTTTGATAACAAATACCGGATAATTTTTAAACAAAACTAACTTTCAATTAATTGTAAATTATTAAAAACCCTATTTCTTAACCAATTTTCTTCTTTTCACAAGGGCCGATAGCAGCTAATTCAGTATTTACAACTGACAATATGAAGAATGCAATTGACTGAGCATCTCCCTAGCTGTCTGAACTACGAAATGCAAGATGTTCTTGTAACACGACTTTAAGACATTAAGGAGTTAAAACCAGAGAATAGGTCTACATTACTGATGGAATATAAAAAATCAACTGTATCCTAAGAAGATGCTACATAAAATAACCACAGAAAGAAAAACAATATAACTGTAAAAGCCTGAAAAGAATCGGTGAGCATTTTAAAAGGGGAAGCTTATACTTTAATATACCAGAATTGTGGAAGCTACTGATTCTGGAAGACATAATGAAACATGAATTTCCAAAAAGAAAATAAAATACTTTACCAGCAAACAAAAGGAAGATTTAGCAAGTGTTTTCTGCACTAAATATTCAGATATTCATATCAATTGATATGACTAATGGATTTTTCTATCTGACTTTTATGACCAATTATGTATTCTCTTCTAATGAAAACAAACCAAATTAAATAGCAGGTGGTTTTTATCAAATGGACACAGCCTGGATTTATAATATAAAGCAAGTTATGTGATCAAGAAATCATTTCAAAATAGTGAGCACTGCTATAAAAACAGATTTACAATGGTAACAAAAGGATGTCTAAATATATTTTAGAAGCTACAAACCTTATGTTTCCTTTTTTGTTTTCACATATTCTGGAAAATAAAGAAACACTATCATGTACTCCATCAAAGGGAAACATAATTCCTATCATCTGAGGAAATTTCTCTTGGCTGTGACTTTTTAAAGCAAAACAAATACAAATATTATGTACTGTTCTTTAGAAATCCATCAGCCAACTAAATCTCATAATGCATGCAGTTGAAGTATTGGAGAGCAAACGAAAGAATTCCTACAAGACATGAAATAAAACACAGCTACTTCACTGTTGTCAGGTAAAAATTCATGTCAAAATCTGTCAATGATATCATGTATCAATTTGTCAAAAACTGCCATAGTGAACCAAAAGGCCCATAAGGCAACAGCAAACAGGTAGGTCAGAAGATGCATGCACCCCACCACACTGCTTAACATTTACAAAAGAACAGAATCTTGCTCTAGAGAAAATGTATTTTTCTTAATCATCATTTAAATTGACATTTCTGCTTTATTTAATTATAAATCTAACTGATGTGACAAAGACCTGATGTTTAACCTGTCAGTTCAGAAAATTTGGCACACTTAAAATTTTCCATTTTCATAGGATTTCAATGTTAGCTAAGACCTTAACTTACTGGAATAAATATGCCTCTAGTAATACTTTATACTAACTCAGAAGAAATAATATTACCATTTGTGTTTCTGCAATATTATTCCCCAAAAACATGCAAAAATAAAACTGTATTCTAAAACTTGTCAAATATAACATCAAGTGAAAGTTAACATGAATTTTGAAAATTATTAGCTTTTATAATTTATGTTTGAATATGATTTTACAGTTGAAATGCTGTATTTGAAATGTGAAATACAGTTGGTTGTATGAGTTCATATTTTAAACTGAATATACTGATTGACATTTTAGCCCAGAACATTAGACATTATTTTTTACAAATTAATCTAAACCCCTATATATTAAAATATAGATTTGCATGAATTAGCAAGAGTTTGGGTTTTTTTTTAATTTTTCTTCAAAATTAGACAATGGGTGATATATACACAGGTATTGTGTAACTTTAAAAGCTTCCTCAAAAAACGGGCTTCACATACTCCTTTTCCCTAAAATTTCATCTTTTACTTTAAATACTCAGTTTAAATAATGTCAACTGATATATTCCTTTAAACTACTTCAAAAATGGCTACTTCTTAATGTGATATTAAATTTCAATTTTGTTTCCACAAGATACAAGAGGGTGTGGTCACAAAATAAATCATTCATAGGAGTGATTAATGCTCTTTTACCAAGCTTTGTAGCTTTTTACTTTAGCATAATGTCCCATTGCTTCCAATTTTTAAGTTTGCCAATTGCAAAGTTCAGTGAGCATTGTAACTGTGATATATAAAATATTTATCATTGGCCTATTTCTGTGGGAAATAATTCCAAATATCCCCAAGCACATTGCTGACTTCTGAATAAGAATTCAATCAACATGGATAAAGCATCTTAAAACAAACTAGTGCCCTGTACCATTTGTCATTTTAAATGAACACTTGTCCTGTTCATTTGAAATCTCACAGGAATAATTACACCTACACTCATTATGCTAGAGCACATTAAAATAGCATTTATTTGCTACCTACTCACAACATTTAAATGAAATTTTAAGACATTGGGCCGAAATTAATTTTGTATGCTAGATAGTTTTATCATACAAAAATACACTTTATCTCAAATAATAAGCTGGAAATACTCAAATGAGAAAAACCCTTTAGTATATTAAGTAACTTTGCACTACAGAGGAACAATTTCCACAGTTATTTCTTCAAAAGGAAAACACAATTTTCTATCAAAACAATGCAACCTTGATGTTTCTTAATTCTACATTTTCTATTAATAGTTTACAAACTTAAAAATTAAACTAAGTACACAATTAAAAGATTTTTTTCTTAAAAAGAACACGTTATACGTCATTTAAATTGCCAAATATCAAATAGTTTATTCTATTTCACTTTCTAGGGGAAAAAACCAACTGCTCCAAAAGAATGTGTTTTTCTCCCATTCTGGAAATCAACATGCAGTCTGAATCTAACATTACAGTGCGAGATGACATTGATGACATCAACACCAATATGTACCAACCACTATCATATCCGTTAAGCTTTCAAGTGTCTCTCACCGGATTTCTTATGTTAGAAATTGTGTTGGGACTTGGCAGCAACCTCACCGTATTGGTACTTTACTGCATGAAATCCAACTTAATCAACTCTGTCAGTAACATTATTACAATGAACCTTCATGTACTTGATGTAATAATTTGTGTGGGATGTATTCCTCTAACTATAGTTATCCTTCTGCTTTCACTGGAGAGTAACACTGCTCTCATCTGCTGTTTCCATGAGGCTTGTGTATCTTTTGCAAGTGTCTCAACAGCAATCAACGTTTTTGCTATCACTTTGGACAGATATGACATCTCTGTGAAACCTGCAAACCGAATTCTGACAATGGGCAGAGCTGTAATGTTAATGATATCCATTTGGATTTTTTCTTTTTTCTCTTTCCTGATTCCTTTTATTGAGGTAAATTTTTTCAGTCTTCAAAGTGGAAATACATGGGAAAACAAGACACTTTTATGTGTCAGTACAAATGAATACTACACTGAACTGGGAATGTATTATCACTTGTTAGTACAGATCCCAATATTCTTTTTCACTGTTGTAGTAATGTTAATCACATACACCAAAATACTTCAGGCTCTTAATATTCGAATAGGCACAAGATTTTCAACAGGGCAGAAGAAGAAAGCAAGAAAGAAAAAGACAATTTCTCTAACCACACAACATGAGGCTACAGACATGTCACAAAGCAGTGGTGGGAGAAATGTAGTCTTTGGTGTAAGAACTTCAGTTTCTGTAATAATTGCCCTCCGGCGAGCTGTGAAACGACACCGTGAACGACGAGAAAGACAAAAGAGAGTCTTCAGGATGTCTTTATTGATTATTTCTACATTTCTTCTCTGCTGGACACCAATTTCTGTTTTAAATACCACTATTTTATGTTTAGGCCCAAGTGACCTTTTAGTAAAATTAAGATTGTGTTTTTTAGTCATGGCTTATGGAACAACTATATTTCACCCTCTATTATATGCATTCACTAGACAAAAATTTCAAAAGGTCTTGAAAAGTAAAATGAAAAAGCGAGTTGTTTCCATAGTGGAAGCTGATCCCCTGCCTAATAATGCTGTAATACACAACTCTTGGATAGATCCTAAAAGAAACAAAAAAATTACCTTTGAAGATAGTGAAATAAGAGAAAAATGTTTAGTACCTCAGGTTGTCACAGACTAGAGAAAAGTCTAAGTTTCACCAAATCCACATTCAAATGAGTTTTAAATTGTAAAAACTGATATTACTGCCAAATATAAGAAAAAATATTTTAAGTATTGGTTATGTTGTAAATTTTCAATGTGAATGTCAACTAGATAGGTCATATATATTCAATTTCTTCATTACTTAATGTATTTGTTGCATGGCAGTTTGTTAAAGTACTATCATGTGTATATTTTGTCAATATTATGTCCAACAGAAAATATTCATGTAAGTCATATTTTCTAAAGAATAAATACATAGCCTTAAAACAGCGTATAACTTTAAAATGTAACTGACATAGGTATCCTTGCTTTTTTTTATAAGTTAAAACGCATTGTTTCTAAGCCACAAACTATAGATATATTTAGATTACAACTAGAGTAGCATTTTAATCTAAAAACCAAAATTATGGGCTCAAAACAATCCAGTATTTTCCATACCACTATGCTATGTTTCCTGGTATAGTGTATTTGCTATATTTGATGCATCAAAAATAATTAAGTACATATGAAGTTTTATTGTTTTAAATGTAAAAAATCATAGAATTTATCAAAATTTTAAAATTAATGAACCAAAAAAACCTCTATATGCACACCAAGACAGAGAAACTTTAAAATTCATGTTTACTATGAAAAAAAGATTGATTTTCTAAGTTCAAGGATAGTATGCCTATAACATATAAATGAAATGAAAATAAAGGGAAGGAAGAATACTAAAGCACCAGCCTCTTTCTTCCCTCCTCACTTTGCTTAAATCTAAGCCAAATGCTCTGGATTAATATAGTATACTGATTTAAAAAAAAAAAAGTACATTAAAATAAACTGACTTCCTAACTTTATTCAACTCAGCCCTTTCGTATAACAGAAAGTTAAATACCCAAATCTGAATACCAGGAATGAAAAAGAAAAGACTTTAAATCATTATAGAAAAGTCTAACAAAGCCTCTAATTTTAGATACATACAACTTTAGAGTAATACAGTTTATACAGTGTTCCTACCAAATCATAGCTCCCAAGTATTTAAAAATGTAGTTGTTTTATTTCCACACTGAAAATCACTAAGGTAACAATAAGTCTTGTCACTTTTCTACTGTACTATCACTTAATTTAACTTCAGGTATTTTTCTCTCTAACCCTCAATTCATGTGGGAAAATCATGAAATTACTAACCTTAACTATGGATTACAAGGATTGGGAATCTCATATCAAGCAAACATTTTCCAGTTGTTATAACGTAATAATCTATCAATAAGTGCCAATATCACTATCAGAAAATTTGCCATAAGTTATTTAAAATAGGAAAATACTTACTGCATTGTAATTGGTTAGCTGAACTTTTATTCTATTTTCTGAAACTGTATCCACTAAACCAAGTAGCAATTCATTTTTAAAGAAAATATTAAATGTCTCAAAAATCAATAGTATATCACTTTTATACAAATAAATGAGATTTATCTAGTCTAGTTTACTGAATACCCTAATCCTTGGAGAAATGAATACCATGCCATAGCTTGAACTCACTAAGGTTACAAGGCAAATTAAATAGTAATTTACTTCTGATAATAATGTTAACATAATGTCAAATCTTGGCAAAAGCCCAGTTTCCTTCTGCCTTATTTTCTACTGTTTCTTTGGAATTAAAAAAAAAAAAAATGCTTCAATTTAACAAAATGTAGCATAAGCAAGTGAGATATTTTTTGAAACGCCAAAAAGAAATTAACACTTCAGGCACAAAAGGATTAAGAAAATTTTCATTTGGTAAATACATTTGGCACTGACTAGCTCCTAATCTTCTTTTATTTTATTTTTTACCCCAGGAAATAAAACAAACTCATTAATATCTTCATTTAAAAATTTTAAAAATGAATTTTATAATTGGACTCCCAAGCATAAATTTTTAATATCTAGTTTTATAATCTTAATAAAAATTAGACTTTTTTAGAACCTTCATATTAAGAAAAACTCCCTTGTTTTAAATATTTTTATTCTTCAGGTTTATAACTATGCCAAAGAACTCAGTATAAAAACAGAGATTTCTATTATATTTGTCTAAACTGCTTTCATGCCTTCTTGTCCTCTGTAATAAGAAATTAAATAAGAAATAAATGGTAAATATTACAACATTGCCCTTTAAACTGCTATCATTTCTATACTTGACACTGAAGCAGACATTTAACAAGCATTTCTGACCATCTGTAATGATCTTTCAGGTATATAAAAGTGCATCAACTGATTTACGACAATACCTATCAGAAAACTTCTAATAGCTTTTTAATGTGCTAAGTAGTATATAACATGTAAATCAAAATAATATTTATGTGTTAAAAATTTAGCTTCAAAAACAAGTCACAACTATGTTTCCAACTACTGACCTCAGCTTAAATGTGAGAATGAGAAACTTAGACAACTTTTTGTATTAAATATCTGTTCTATGAAAAGAAAATATTTCTACTTTCTTTACATTGGTCTTCATTACAATGTGTGAATTTTTCACTTTATTTCAAATAATTTTGCTCAAAAAAGCATTAAGGCTAATTCTTCCTGTTAGAATGAAAAATTTAAAATGCAAAAGCAATAAAGGCAACAATAAATTCAATATGGGATCCTTCTTAAAACTACATTTTTCTATCCATATATTATAAATCATAGGCATAGACATCAATTTCTACATAGTTAACTGGGTCAGTTCTTCCAAAGGATAAAAAGCCCTTAGTAGCCCTTAGTAGGGCTTATTCCACATAGTATTTTAAATACCAACCAAAGATAAGCTCAACAAGATATGGTAAATTTTATTTGCTTTGTTTTGTGTGTTAATTTAAGGGAGTTTTTACTCTACCAACTACTACTGAACAAATGTTCAAAGTTATTGTGAAGGTAGAATTATTTACAATTATACATCTTTAAAATGCTATTCATAATCATTCTGTACTTCTGACCCAACTCAATTTTTAGATGTATGTTCTATTCTTTCATCCTTTAACTAAAGTAACAGTAGTCTCCCCTTATCTGTGGTTTTACCTGCTGCAGCTTCAGTTACCCATGGTCAGTCAGCATGGTCAACTCTGTAGTCCAAAAATATTAAATGGAAAATTCCAGAAATAAACAATTTATAAGTTTTAAATTGTTATATTTAAACTTATTTATAAATTTATGTATAATTGTACTACTTTATTATTACTTGTTGTTAATATCCTACTGTGCCTAACATATGATTTAAACTTTATCATAGGTATGTATGTATAGGAAAAAAACATAGTACATGTTATACTATATACAGGGTTCGATACTATCCATGGTTTCAGGCATTCTCTGGCAGTCTTGGGATGTATCCCTGACGATAAGCGGGGATGAATGTGTAGCAAAATCTCAGTTCCCTGGGCATTAAAAACTAGATTCCTCATTGAACTGAAATTAGACTTAAGGGTTAAAAAAATATAACATTATTAGAAAACAGGAACTTAGTAGGGCTTATTTCACATAGTATTTCAAGGCTACTTCCCAAAGTCAATAAAACTTTTAATTTTATTGCATTTCATGATTATACAATTAAGTACTAGCTTTGTGATTCAATTAGCATTTAAAATCTTACAGAAAAGAGGCATTTTGGCAGATAGTTTGAATTATATGATAGTCATTACTCTCAAGCGCTTATAATCTAGGTATTAAAAAGTATGACAATACCTAAAAACAGAGGCAGATGTGGTAAATACTATAAAAGAAGAATAAAGTTCTTAATAGACTTAAGAAGAAAGGGATCATGTTGAATTTAAGAAGAAAGGCTTCTATCTTATGCTAGAAGAGATATCTGAGCAGGGGAATACAAGGTGAAAAAATGAGCTTCAAAAAAACAAATAAAACAGCAATACATAGACAGAATTGATGAGGTAAGACACAGAAAATAGGAAGCTGCTGCCATCACCTTCATAGCTAGTGAAAAGCCTGGCAAAAAGTGATGGCACTAGCTTGACAAGGGAGTATACAGATGTGACAGGTAATGTGAAGGCAGAATCAATATTTTCTAACTAGCTAGGCAAGAAAGCTGGCATAAGAGACTGAAGAATTAAAAATGATGACCATAAGGAAGACCATAAGACAGATTACCCGCAATAATCAAATAACTATTTAATTATGCTTTGTGTAAATTACACTGATAACACAGGCAAAAACAAAAAGAATATTTGGCAAGGCAGAACACTCAATGAAGTAAAATAACATTAAATAATGTTCTAGTTATTAGAAGCTATTCAGAATGAAAATTTCTAATTGATGTTTTAAATTATCTACCTTATATTTCAATTGGTTTATTCCATTTTTTCATTAAACACATATTTTCTAATAACTATTTTAACTATAAAATACACGGTGAGAAAATACCAATGTACATGAAGTAAAACACACAAATGTCATCCTTTGCTATTTTCCCTGAATCACAGGCATCCATCCAACTCCTTATATACGTATTGTCCTCATTCTTTGTTAATGGCTACATACAAATAGTTTTTAATTAAATTTTTTTAAAATAGCAAGATTTCTAAAGGATAATAGTAATGAAAGGGCAAATAAAGCTTTTTCTATTCCATTTAAGTGGCTTCAAACTGTATTTGAAAATCATGTTAGAAAATTTACATTTTCAGTTTCAATTAAAAATTAAAATGTTCAGTTGCCAAAGGTAACTTGGCCACTGAGAAGGTTATATTTCAGAATGAAGGCAAGAAGCAATGGGAAAACCATAAAATAATGTATTTCTTTTATCCTTTTCACCAAATAAGATGAGAAATAAGAATACTAAAGTAAACTTTTAGCAAATATTTTCTTTATATCTCAGATGAGCACCTGTATATACTCCTGAATGTAAGCCCCCGACTCAGGGACTGCAGTGAACTCTAAGAAAGTTAAAAATGAGTTGACCAATAATAAATGTTAGAAATTTTAAAAGTTCAGATCACATCATAAAAGAGAAAGTAAGGAGATAAAAGAACCCAGATGAGGCTGGAAAAAGACCTAAAATACTCAAAGATGTTAAGCTGTTAGAGAAATACGAATAGAATACAGAATCGTAGGTTAGAGTTCACAAAAGAAAACTAATTTGAAGATTGACTTTTTTCTAAAAAGCATTCAAAAAAGCAAAAGATACCCCTATTGACAGGCTGCACATACTAGAAATATAACAACAAACACTGCATCATAACAAGTGGAATAAATATTAAATATTACAATTTATAGATATTTACAACAAAATGGCATTGAAATGTGGAAACAAATGGAAAAGTGGGCTTATCACTAATACAAAAGCCATCACCTTTTAAGAAATACTCATTTTTTCAGGACAAAAAGAGCCAAGCAAACGTAATCACAATAATCTTTCCTCCCTTGCTCATATTAAAACAACATGTGAAAATAATCCTAAGTGTCTCTCCCATTCTATTCACACATTTTCTACAGGCCTCCATAAGCTGTATCCATGGCTTTCAAATATGACAGCTTTGTACTTGCACTAGCAAGTGGTAAAATGTGCTGTCATTCCTGTCACTGACACCAATATCAACTCCCTGCCACTATCAAACCCTGAGGCATCAAGTAAGATAAGGGAGGTGAGCTAAGTCTGTCTGGGATTGAGGTCATTTTCGTCACCCTGCTTCTGTGAGAGCAATATGTCATATTTTTCTGAGAGGTATTAAGCAAAGGCAGACTACCAAAGTACATCAACCAATTTCTCAGGATGAAGAGAGAAAGTGGCTAGCAAGGATGACAAGGTTATGGGGAAACTGCTTTTCCCTCAGACAGCTGTGGACACATAATACTCATGAGATTTGAAAAATTAAATGTTTTAAACGTAACATAAAATTTTAAAATGTTAATGCTAACAAATGACAGCACTGGCCATATTAAACATAGGCTGCAGGAGTGGGAAATACATATGGGACTGTAGTGAGGTAATCATTATATATTAATAAATTTATATTTCAATCAGCCAGTAATATTATACACAATCCCATATGTCATATACTACAAACTGAGTACACTGATTGGGTATACTGCATACTGATTGAGTAAAGAAGAATCAAAGATATATATTTCAATCAAAATATTGCTAATGACTTAGGATAGGTTGAAATATAAAATATCAAATGTACATACTCTGTACTTTAAAAGTCTTACTCTCAATTCTTAAGAAACTTTGTCTTTTCTTTTGCTGTTAAATTTTTTCCAACTATCACTTCTTACAAACAACAAAATGCTAGCAAACTGTAGTTACCTAACAACTTTGTAAAAACTGTCTTAAATGCACACAATACAGTAACAGTTGGTAATACTAATGTACTTTCGCACTACTTTTATAACACCTTTATACTGCTTTTATAATGCCTCCCAAAAAAGTACCTGATACATACCAACTGATCAGTAAATATTAGTGGAATTGAAAACGAACAAATTTTAAACCTCAGACCCTACTGTTTTATCTTGTTTAGAAGGTTGTTTCTCAAAATGTAATCCACCTATATCAGAGATTCTGCAGTACTTTTTAAAATGCCAATTCCTGGGCCCCATATCTGACCCTCTGACTTACTGAATCAGAATCTCTGAGGTTGCAGTCCTGAAAAAAAATTTTTTTTTTTTTTTTTTTAGAGACAGAGACTTGTTCTCTCACCCAGGTTGAGATGCAGTGGTACAATCATGGCTCACTGCAGCCTCAAACTCTGAGGTGCAAGTGATTCTCTCACCTCAGCCTCCCAAGTAGCCGGGACTACAGGCATGCACCACCATGACAAGCTAATTTTTAAAAATATGTCTGTAGAGACGGGGTCTCATTATGTCGCCCAGGCTGGTCTCAAACTCCTGGTCTCAAGCAATCCTCCCGCCTTGGCCTCCCAAAGTTCTGGGATTACAGGTGTGAGCCACCACACCCAACCAATATATGTTTTAGTAAGTACTCTCAGGTGCCTTGTGTGCTGACATTTAAGAATTACTACTTTAGATTTCAGAACACAGACTATGTATCAAGGCAACATTCAATAAATGAAAAGGTACAGAAGCAGCTCTTAATTCAGACTGTACTGCCGTCTTGAAAAAAATTCCTCCATTTACTTCATTTTAACTGATTAAATTTTAGTTGGATTATATATACTATAATCCAGTACTACATTAGCTTTCTAAGAAATAAAATGTTGTTTCTTTAAACAAGGTTATCTAGACAAAAGTTTCCTTTAAGAACCACATACTCTCAGAAGATAAAATGCTACCAAACACATTCACCATAAACTGTTACGTACTTCACTCAACCAAACTACTCAATTAATTATAAAATTGCATGGCTACTATTTTTCATAAAATTCATACTCAAACCAGAAGTACTATTCTTGCACATTTTTGCTCATTTCACTATAAAACTTCCACTTAAACATAATTGACATAAAAGAATTACTTCTAAAAGAAACTTGCAGTGAAAATACTTACAAATCATATTTTGTATATGTTTTGAACAAATGCCATTCAGGTTATGTAGAGGTCTGAATCAAATATTTTTCCTTTGCTATTATTATTTACTTTGTACCATTAATGCAACTTAGTAAACAGTAACCTAATCTTTGATAATTTTATGACATCCTTTAATTTAAATTCCTATGCTGTTTTATAATAGTTTAAGTAATACTGATACTTGATAAATGCCACAAATGGTATTACAGAAACACTACTCTAGGAACATTTCTTATTAACCCTTTCACTAGGAATTTTTTCCAACCACACTGATATTATCTTTTGTTGTTACTTTTGGTTTTTAGTATTTTCATTGATTTAATCATGAAACTAACCTATCACAACTTATTATTGAAAATGAGCATTATTGAAAATCAGCTGCTAGCAAATACAACTTAAAGATACAAAGACAAGGCCGGGAGTGGTGGCTCACGCCTGTAATCCCAGCACTTTAGGCGGCTTAGGTGGGTGGATCACCTGAGGTCGGGAGTTTGAGACCAGCCTGACCAACATGGAGAAACCCATCTCTACTAAAAATACAAAATTAGCCAGGTGTGGTGGTGCATGCCTGTAATCCCAGCTACTTGGGAGGCTGAGGCAGGAGAATCGCTTGAACCTGGGAGGCAAAGGTTGTGGTGAGCCGAGATCGCACCATTGCACTCCAGACTGGGGGGGCAACAAGAATGAAACTCCGTCTCAAAAAAAAAAAAGAAAAAAAAAAAAATACAAAGACAATAATTCAATAATTCAGGTGACTGGATATGGCCACATTATAGAAAAATATTTGTCAAATAATACATTCCAGATAAACAATGGCTTTAGTATAGGGTTTCCCAGGATCTCATAAAGTACCCTAAATCAGATGCAAAATGCCATGGGTGTGGTTATGCACTTTTTTTTTCCTAGAACAAAGATTCAAATTCAGGAAGATCCTCTAAAGAGTATGTAACCCAAAATTAAAATAAAAATCATCGTCAGTGTTAGGAAGAAAGCAGGGAAGCAAAATTGGTAAATGTTAGATATAATTTTATTTATGTATATCCTCCCTTATCCTAAAGATAATATAAAATAACGTTAGCATTTTCTTTTTCTGTTTTGAGACAGGGTCTCACTAGTTTGCCCAGGTTGGCCTCGTACTCCTGGGTTCAAGCAATCCTCCCTGCTCAGCATCTCAAGTGGCTGGGGAGACAGGCGCGCATCATTGCACACAGCAAGATGACTTTAAAAGGCATAGAATTTTAGATACAACTGAACTAAACAAAAAAATAATAAAATCAGAGCAAAGAGCATGAAAAGGACGAAAAAATACTTGTATCATTAAGTCCTGTATTCTGGCAAGAGGTGAGCCACAAATTGTTCCTTATGATTTCTTTTTAATTTTTATTTTAGGCTCTTTCCTTGAATTCTATGTACTTTCTACTAGGTCATTTAAACAGGGAAAAGGAGCTGATTACATGTCTCAGCATTGGTAAGATTAAAAACTCCCTAGATGCTCAGTACAAGTACAAACTATTGATACTAAGACCAGAGAGCAGTGACTCTCATGGGCCTTCCCATGTCTCTCATGGGTCTTCTCAATGTTTTCCACAACTATAACGATATCTGAAGTCTCACGTGGTTGTTTCTTATATCCCTCAATGTATAACACTGGCCACAACAACCTTGTAGAAAAGGCGACAAGAAGTCTCAAATAGCTAATGATTATAATTACCCTCAATGTACAATAATAACATCAAACTAAAGTGAAATTTAGTAAAAAGAATTAGATGGGAATGGTTGTCTAGGTATAAAACCCTCTGCAACTCTGGTTTAATCCAGGGATAGATTCTAGAACGTTAAAACAGTGGATTTGAATCATTTCATAACACAACTAAGAGGTCAATCAGACTGGGTAGAAAGGGAAGGGTAGTACCTCCAACTGAAAAGAAGACAAGTGTTCTTAAAAACAAAAATGGCCTCTAGGTTTTCTAATACAGTTACTTTCTCCTTCCCTTACCCCACAACCTTCAGAGATTCACTAAGAGAAATGGAGCATGGACTGATAATCTTCAGAAATACCTTCCACAAATATTCTCTCTCAACAAAATTATGGAAAATAATTGACAGGGAAATTATAAAGTACAGAACACAAACTTGAATAGCCACCAGAGCTGAAAAGACTAAAATCTCAAGAACGCCACTCTGTTTTGTGCAGAGGTTGCTGTTACCAAATTCTGAAATAAGCTAAAGAACTGAATTTTCATTAACTAATTTTAAGAAAAGTCTACTTTGCCTGAAATTTCTGGTTCTCAAAACTGATGATTTGATTCAAAGATACAGTTAGAACAGATACAATAACAGCTAAAAGAACTGTGTTCTGAATTACATGACAAAGGATACCCCACAAATGCTTTATCACCATTGTCAAACACAAGAAATAAGATACTGTTAAATACAGTATTCTTCTATCGGTACTATTTATATTAACACATATGCTTACCGATTTTACAATGTAACTGGCTTCTCAAACTAAATAAATGTTTCTAAAAACTTGGTGAATAACATGTCACAGAATCTAGTGACACAAATACACCCAGACTAAATTGTCTGACAACAATAATCATAAATCCTAGTTACTATAGTATACAAGTCTGTTATATTTTAAGCACTGAAAAAAATTATAAAAGCACTTTTAAAGGGTCCATTATGATAGAACTTAGCCCTCACTTAATGCCAAATTTGAACATTTCATAAAACATTGGGGTTGTATTTGCTTACAGAAGCAGAGGAGATAAGATAAATATGCCAACATCAATGTCACAAGGCAAAATATAGTAAGACTATAAGTAAAGAGCAATTGGGCTCAAAGGAAAAGGAGGCACATGTACCTGGAAAAGGTGTAGAAAGCAAATGGCACTTGAAATGAACTCTGAATGAAGGATGAGACTGGCTGATGGCATCAGGGCAAGGACAGCACATTAGGCAGAGGCACAAACTTGGGCAATTGTACAGAAGCAAGAAAAGCAAGTCTCCAGGAAACAATTCACTTTGGTAGACTCCACACTCTATGAATGTAGAAGCAGACGGAGATAAAGCTGGAAAATAGGTTACATTCATGTTCGCCGGGCCAAAAAAAAATTATAATTTAATCCCAAAGCCTAGAGAAAGTCTTTCTAGACTTAACAGTATGGAAGCGTATGCTGAAAAACATACATTTTTCACTTTCTATTTCCATCATCATAGTTTATGCCCTCAATACCCTATACCCCTGTAAGGTGAAGATATCAAGTCAGAGGCTAGCAATCTCTCACAATTTCCATTTCCATTTACCTAAAATACAATTCTGCTCATTTTCAATCCTGATCACAAATCTTCAACCAGATACTCATCACTGAGACTTAAAATACTACATAATATATAACAGAAAATAATTCAAATCCAAATATTGCAGCAATGTCTTCATATTTTTCAAATGTAGAATTAAGACGCCATACAAATTACTCAAAGACACAGTCTTGGAAAAAAAATGCCAGTGGAAAATGCGTATGTCCAATTCCATTTTCCTATTAAAAACTATAAAAAAGAAAACAGTAAAAAATCTAGCTGTAAATAGTAATAAGTGAAAAATAACTAAAATGCAACAAAAACCATAATCCTAAGATTTAAAAAGGAAAATAATACACAAACAACTGAACTGCAACAGAAAGTCCATACAAGACTTAAGCAAATATAAGAATTTATTATGAAAAATAACATATTCCAAATCTGTGAAGTGATGGATTATTAATTAAGTTGTGTTGGAGAAGTAACTAAACAATGGAAAAACAGGGCTTAATGCTTAACCATTCCCAGAGTCAGTGAGTTGTACAACTCCAGAAAGCACAGTTTACATTATATTCTATGTGACAGTAAATAGTACTGCCTAGAGTTGTGAGATGTGGTTGCTATGTGCGTAAGTTACACCAAAATAAACAGCAGACAGGTAAAAGTAAAATCATAAAAAACATCCAATAATATGGAGGTGAATATTTTTGTAATATTGTGGTGAGGAACCAAATAAATCCATTACTAAGTAAAAGATTAACAAGTCTAATTATAAAACTTCTAAAATTAAACCTAAAACATCAAAGAATAAACTGGGAAACATACTTACAACTTATGTAGTAAAGCAAATTTACCTCTATTATATAAAGAATAGTTACAAACCAACATGGCAAAAGGAAAACAGGCACAGAATACAAACAGGTAACTCACCAATGAAAAAGAATGACAAACACAAAACTCTTCAACTACATACAGCAAAAACAAATCCAAATTAGAATAAATTTTAAAACAAATTAATATACCAATGTTTACATGTGCTTAGCAAACAATTTCAATTTTTTTTCTTTTTTTTAGAGATGGGGTTCTCACTATGTTGCCCAGGCTGATCTCAAACAATCCTCTCACCTGGCCTCCCAAAGTATCAGGATTATAGGTGTGAGGCACCGTGCCTGGCTAGAAAATAATTTTTAAATGCTTATGACTAACAATTTTGATAAACCTATGAGTATTTTTCACGTTACTACACAAAATATATTTTGTTTTGAAATATTAAGCAAAAACCTCAAACGCGACCTTTGATCAAGAAATTCAACTTCTAAAACGTATCATAAGGAAACAATTGAACAACTGTGCAAAGATGTATGTTTAAGGATGATCAAAACAGTGTTTATACCAGTAAAAAAAAGTTTGACTAAAATAATTAACAATAGATTATTTACATAAAGTATTGGATAGTTTTTAAGTATTATCCAGCCACTAAAATTATGACATGGATTTATGTTTCTTAACATGGTATTATGTCCATAATGTAATCTTAGGTACAAAATAGTATGTCTAATAAATATAGTAATGCATAGGCAAACAGTTGAGAGGTTAGTTTCTGAAAATGCTGATAATGAATCTCAAGATTATATCTGTAGTTTTTAGTTTTCAGCAATCAACATATGCCTCAATTTTCTAGTTTTCACAATGAACATATATTGTTAATATAACTTTACAAATTAAAAATGTTTATAAGAAATATTGTTTTATTAAACCATTGAAAGTATGACAGTAGTATTTCATTTTAAAAATACACAAAATTGAGCTGATCATTCCAAGCCCATTTATTTAAAAAAATGTAAAAATATAGCACATGGCAGGCCTTTACAAAAATTCCTTCCTCTGCTACATTTTGGGTCCGTACTGATAGTTACCAAACATAAGTGTAAAATTATATTATTAAAAAATATATACATATGAAAAATTGAGCCTGTGAAAATCAAATAAATTGGTCATCTGGATATAATACTTAGAAAAGACATTTTCTCACAAAGTACTGTCCAGATTGAGACTAAGTTGTTGACTAAGACATCCAGATCTTGTTTCTCTTGTGTTTTGTTTTCTGCTATCTTTTATTCATGAGCATACTATACAATATGCTCATTCCCTTGTAATATTTTGAAGAAATTGAAAAAGATGAAAACATATCATTATTATCAATTATTTGGTTTAAGCCAAAAGAATAATAGGCTGGGTGCGGTAGCTCACGCCTGTAATCCCAGCACTTTGGGAGGCCAAGGAAGGTAGATCACTTGAGGCCAGGAATTCAAGAGCAGCCTGGGCAACATAGTAAAACCCCATCCCTCCACAAAAAATACAAAAATTAGTTGGGCATGGTGGTGCACGCCTGCAATACCAGCTTCTCAAGAGCCTAGATCCTTCTCAAGAGAGGATCACCTGAGCCCAGGAGGCAGAGGTTGCAGTGAGCCAAGATTGTACCACTGCACTCGAACCTGGGCAACAGAATAAGACCCTGCCTCAAAATATTAATAAAAAATTTTTTTAAAGAATAACAGCATTTTTCTCATTTCTTCCTCCTGCTTTCAAACTATGCATTTCCCCAAAGTTATAATGTTACATATATGAAACCTGCCATTTTCCATTTTTAGAGACCTGAGCAACCAAACACAGTACATTGTGATTTTTCCAACCTTTGGAATGTTCCTTGAGTAAGTTTTCCTCTGTTTTCTTGTATCTGTAATTAGGCCAGGCTATGAAAACTATAGAGGCGAAAATTAATTAAGTTGTACATTTACAGTATATGCACTTTTTTCCATACTTCACTAAAATGTTAAAACTGTAGGGACCATTTAAATGATGCCTGTTTAATGTCCTTAAATGTTCTCTAAAACACATTTAAGTAAATAGAAGCAAAATATAAACTCTTCACTAAAATGTATTCTTATTTTCTTGGAATATTAAAAATGAATACATTTAAATCTCAAACCAATTTCATATCTCAGCTGAGATAAATGATGGTTTAAAAGAAAATGCAGACTGCATCAATGGAAGAGGCACCATCTATCACATTAAATTTAAAAAGGAAAGCTGTATAGTTAATTCAGCTTCCGGTGACAAATAATATTGTTATAACCCTACCCAAATTTACTAAAGTTCTAAGTTTACATATACTTTTGTCTTACAGAAGTCTGGTCCCCATTACCACCTCTACCAGAGTATAACTTGAAGAAATAAAAGAGAAAGTCCAAGAAAACAAGTTCACCCAGTGTTAAAAAAGAAAAAAATCTATGTTTAGTGAGGAAGAAAACTCACACTGTAACCTCAAATTCTTACTTCACAATGACTATACATGTTAAGTATGTAACCTAATAACTACTTACAAAGGAATGACCCCCAAAGAAAGCCTCCCAGTCATATCAAAAACTTTAAGGGCACGTGTATTCAACACCTAATTTGCAACACAGCAAATAATTGCCCAGGAGATTTTTTTTAAAAAGAGAAAGAAATCCAACTCTTCTTCCTACTAGCCGTGTGATCCAGGAATGCTACTCATCTGATTCTCTTTGCCCATCTGTAAAATGATAGCATCTACCTCACAGAGTTGTGAAGCTTCAGTGAGATAAGCACAAACAATGTTCAGCATCATACCTGCCATACAGCAATCAATGGAAACTTTTATCATTATTATTTTTAAATTTTATTTTAAAAACAACTAACAAATACATTTTTAATTCAATTATGTGATGTAGCTATTTTTTAAAGGAATAAATTATTTTTAAAAGGAATGATTATGATTTCTTACCTCAGTAGAAATTTCAGAGACTTGATTTTCACTTTTCTTAAATGTTTCTACTCTCTTCCAGTACTGTCCCCCATCCCACCTCTCTGAGATAGGGTCCTGTTATATTGCCCAGGATAACCTCAAACCCTTGAGCTCAAGAGATCCTCCCACCTTAGCCTCTCAAGTAGTTGGGATTACAGGCACATGCCACGGTGTCTTGCCAGTGTCCATCTTTAACACAGAAATCTTTACAGTAATACTCCAATATCTTGTTCCTAGAAACATATGCATGAGAAATGTGTGTACAAAATACCATCTTTTTCTTTTTTTTTTTTTTTTCAAGAAAAGCATTACATGATGTAATGGGAGATGGGGAACAGTATTTTTGAGCACACAGAAGTAGAACACACAATCACAAATTATGATGTATGCTCCAAATGATCATCAAAATATCACATGAATTTGTTCTTTAGTTATATTTCTAAAGAAAGAAAACAGAAGGAAAGCAATATTTTGAAGACCTACTATATACTGGGCAGGGTCAAAGGAAACCTACTCTGGCTTGTTACTACTTCCTAACAGTCCTCCGAAACCTGAGTGAGAAGTTAACTTCTGGTAATTCACAGTTAGAAACAGGGATGGAAATGGGATTTAAACCAAGATCTAAATGGTTTCAAAGCCTATTCTTTCTTGTCTCTTAATCACAAATTATATAGCAGAAATGATTATAATAGTTTATGGTATCACTTTATGATGTTATAAAGCCTCTAAAGTATTAATAAAGTATTATTTTGATGGAAAAAAGTTTATGAATACAGTGTTGTTCTCATTATTATGTTAAAATAACTAGTCTCCATATGCCCATTCAACAAGATTTATTCAAAATCATTTATCCTCAGTAGAAGTCTTCCTAACTAATCCTTTGCAGTTTTTAATGTTGTTGCTACCATTTAACTCACTTTAAAATATCAATTTCGTACTTAGTTTTAGGTAGAAAGTCTCCAAATCAATTAATTAGGTGGTTATTCTTCAATATCCTCAAACTTCATCAAAAACAACAGCATACAAACAAAATACCTTCTCTCTATCCTCTACCTTCTGTCCTGCAATTATCACAACTTGGCATTAATGGAAAAGACCAAGCAGAGATTACTTTGCTTCTTTATCTTCCAAAGAGATCAATATCCTGGGTACTCTTCCATCCCTGAAGAGTAACTAGACAAAGCTGGAGGATGTGGGTTATTATACGGCACATCCCAATAAAACACCATTTTATCCCCCTCACTCTCTTACTCCACATAGACTGTTGATACATATGTTAACCATTCATGCTCTCCATTTTGTCCCAAGATGCCATTCTTCCTCAAGTCTTTTCCCAAGTGAAGGCTCATACCCTACAGCTGCCAATGAATGTTCTATTACTTCTCCCAGGAAAAAATATGGCTTCCATTTTCAAAGTCCTTTTAGCAAAGGAACTTTTTCTTTTCCAAATAAAATAGTTTACAAAACTCATATTTATAAACAAGATAAGAGCAAACCACTCTCAATGAAGCAAAATTAGGAGACCAAAGTGAAACAGCTCAACATTCCTTTCATCCAAATCACAAGGATTCCTCACAACACAATGCAAAACAAACATGATTTTGAAGAACTAGCCTCAATAGAAAATTCCATGAGAAATCTCCTGCTCACTGTACTAAAATCTTGACTAAATATATTCTTCTGTTAGAAATTAAATAACTACGACTCATAAATAGACTCACCCTACACCTGTAGTCAGATCTGTGATAATATCCTGTAAGCATCCCAAAGACTAAGAATGAAATTCATTAATCTGCATAATTCTAAAACAGGCACATAAACAGATGGACACGTATAAAAGATATTTTATAAGCAATATCCAATTATAGCTGTTTATTTTAAATCATCAGTTAATATTTTGTACCTGTGTATAAAAAAATATCTAGTTTCTCCCAAAACAAAGTCTTATAATTCTGACACTTTTCTGTCAGGACAATCAGGACATAGTAAAAAAAAAAAACAACAGTAATAGTGTGTGTGCGCGCGTGTGTGTGTGTGCGTGTGTGCGTGTGTGTGTGTGCGTGTGTGTGTGTAGTTTACTTCGCTTTAACTCTAATGTCTTTCTAGAGAATAACTTCAAAGATCATTCTTCCTCCAAAACAAACAGTCCTCTTTCCATGTAACTGACATAGTACAAACGCTGCATGTATTAGTTTCTTATTGCTACTGTAAAAAATTACCACAAACCCAGAGGCTTAAAAAGCACAAATTTATTATCTTATAGCTTTGAAGGTAAAGTTCAAAACAGGTCACAATAGGCTAAAACCAAGATGTTTGCATCGCTGTAATCCCTTCCGGAGGCCATTGGGGAGAATCTGTTTCCCTGGTCCTTTAGGTTGCTGGCAGAATTGAAGTCCTTATGGTTGTGGGACTGAGGACCCCGTTTCCTTGCAGGCTATCAACTAAGGACAGTTCCCAGCTTCTAGAAGACATCTACATACCTTGGCTTATGATCTCCTTCTTCCATCTTCAAAGCCAACGATGGCAAATCAAGTACTTCTCATGCTTCAAATCTTTCCTGTCTCTTCTTCCATCATCCCACCCACTCTTCTGCCTTCGTCTTCCAATCCAGAATAATCTCCCCCTCTCAAAGCCTATAATCTTAATCATATCTGCCAAGACCCTTTTGCAATGTAAGGTAACATATTCACAGGCTCCAAGGATTAAAACATGGACTCTTTGGAGGACCATTATTCTGCCTATAGTGCCATACTTGTTGAGCTGCACTGATTTGAAGTCAGAAAAAATACCACAGAACATGTCATGATCTGCTGTGGTCTGAATGTGTCCCCCAAAATTCATATGCTGGAAGTTTAATACCCAATGCAACAGTGTTGGGAGGTGGGGCCTTTTGGGAGATGTTTAGCTCATATAGGCTCCACCTTATGTACACATATAGCAATGCTGCTATAAAAAGGGTTTGCAGGAGTGGGTTCTCTCACTTCTGCTCTTATCCCACATAGGAACACAGAGTTCATCTCTCTTGCCCTTGTACCTTCCGCCACATGAGGATGCAGCATGAAGGCCCACATCGAATGGCAACAACTTGATCTCGGACTTTCCTGCCTCCAGAACTGTGAGATACAACATTTTTGTTCTTTATAAATTACTCAATCTGTAGTATTCTGTTACAGCAGTACAAAACAGAGTAAGATACTATCCTTTAGCCTCAAAAGCTGTTAGGATCAAAAGCATTAGAGTTCAAAATACTGAGCAATTGCATCATTAAATATTACCACTATGAGTAAATCCATCAATTAGAATAGCTATTATCACTAAGCCCTTACTTCTCTTGAAATCAAAGAATATCTAAATATGTGAACATAACCTATGGCTGAATAAATTAAATTTCTTATTGTAAAATAGAACTTATTTATAATTTTAGACTCCTCTCTCTTTGCTTACCTGCCTCTGTGTCCCACAAATCTCAATCCCTAAATAATGTTACCACAAGGCTAAAGTCACATTGGAAGACACAGGCTTAGATGGTATCTTCTAGAAAGCACAATATTGTTCTTGTCATAGAAGCAACACCAAACTTAAATCAGTGACAAGACCCATGAGTTCAACACATGCAACATCTAGAATCTCTTAGAATCCCTATATTAAATATATTCAAAGACTATGAAAAAGGTGTTGCTACTTCGAATTAGTTTTGGCAAAAAGAAAGAACAACTTCTGTTGGCATAGTTTTTCTGCTGTTCTTCTAAATAAGGCAGAGATGTGCCTTAGAAAATAAACTGTTAAATAGCTAGAAAAACAATAACATGTAACTAATTTGAGTATTTATTAAAAATTTCCACAAGATGTATCATCTTTTCAAAAAACAAGTAATTTAATAGCAATAGACCCCAAAAACCAAAGTAAAGATACTTGACAACATTATTATATCCATTTGTTCTTTGGGAATACAGAAATTTTATATACATAAAATTTAAGTTTATATTTAATATTACCTCTTATTTCAAACTAAAAATAACGCATAAGCTCTCAACCTACATAGACTGTTATCAAAGTGATTTAAATTTACAATGCATATCCAATTTTACAGTCTTTGAGTGCCTATGAGAAACAGGAAAATACAAATTAGTTTCATCTAGCTTCCACTGATGGCAGAGTGAACTGGTCATGCATAGTTTCCAGCAGATAAGCTCTAAATCTACATAAAGCATTTTTAAAAACACACCATAGTCATGTGCCACATAATGATGCTTTAGTTAGTGGTCTCATAAGATTATAATGGAGCTGAAAATTTCCTATTGCCTATGATGTCACAGCCATAGTAACTAGCACAATATATTACCTTCTCTATGTTCAGATATGTTTAAGTACACAAGTACCACTGTGTTACAACTGCCTATAATATTCAATACATCAACATGCTGTCCAGGTTTGTAGCCTGGAAGCAATAGGATATACCATATAGCCTAGGTGTGTAGTAGGCTACATCATCTAGGTTTGTGTAAGTACACAAAGATGAATCACCTCAAGACACATTTCTCAGAACATATCCCCATCATTAAACGATGAATACTGCACTTGAAGGTGACAGAAATAACTAAAAGCAGAAATACACCAAAGAAAGATTTACTTTTAATTATAGAAATTGCAATGGGTAAGAATTGCAAGTCTGGTCATTTTTGCCTAATGGCACTCACTACCACAACTCCCATTCCAAATCCCATAGATACAGACTTACATTCTGGAGACGGCAGAGAATAGGAATCAGGGCAGGCAGAGTAGTCATTTAATATAAAGCTGGGGACAAGAGGTTGAGGGGTGGAATCCTGAAAGCCACAGGAGCAAGATCAAATCCCTGCCTTACCATTAAATTACATATGCGTGGGAGAGATCCAATGGGGATTTGGAGAAAAAAGCAATCTAAAGTCAGAGAGGAATCTACCCTTAAAAGATGTGTGAGATGAGTGAGTTTGCTGCTTTTTCAGACTGATAGCATTCCCCAAACAGTGCACAGCTATAATGGCAGAAAGCTGGGGCCTTACTAACTTGCAATGTCAAAGGACTGAGCTCATGGCTAGCAGAGCAACTGAAAGGACAGGGAAGAAACACACAAAGGAAAAAGAGGTAAGGGCCATAATTTTAGTACGAACTTTGCCAGAATCCTTGGTGATGGCTAACTACAAAGGTACAGGGAAAACCATAGGGTACTACATTCTCAAAGTGGCAGCTGTAAGATTAAAGAACTGAGCGAAACCAGCAACTACACAATACAGGGAAAAATAATGTACAGTATAAGACCAGACAAGTTAAATTTGTTCTACAGGCTAGAACAAAAACATCATGAGCGATACTCAGAGAACATAACAGGATCTAGAATCAATAAAATGTACTATCCATAATGTCTAGTTTTCAACCAAAATTTATTTCACATGCAAATAAATGAGGTAAGATGATCCATAAGCATGAAAAGGAAAAAAAAAAGTCAATAGAAATTGACTCAGAGTGGGCTAATATGTGGGACTTAGCAAAGACTTCAAAGCAGCTACTATTTCACCTGAAGTAATTCAACACTAAGTAGACTGTAGTAATTAAAGATGCATGTTGCAATCCCCAGTGTAATTCTTAGAAAAATAGTACAAGTATATAGCTAAAAAGTACACAAACAAAATAAAATAGAAGACACAAAAGTATCTGATTAACATAAAAGAAAGCAGAAAATTCCAAGAAAGGAAATCCCAGACCAGATAACTTCACTGGTGAGTTTGGCCAAGTACTTTATTTCATTTTTTAATTTATTTTTGTTCTTTTTTTCATTCATTTATTCATTTTTTTTTTTTTTAAGAGACAAGGTCTCGCTATTTTGCCCAGGCTGATCTCAAACTCCTGAGCTCAAATGATCCTCCCACCTTAGCCTCCTGAGTAGCTGAGATTATTACAGTCACATGTCACCACACCCAGCTGGACCAAATATTTAAAGAGTAAATATCAATACTTCTATAACTCTTTCCAAAATTTAAAGAGAAGGGAATGCTTCCTAACTCAGTCATGAGTTAGGGCCAGCATTTGCCTGACACCAAAGTCAAAGACACTACAAGAAAACAACAGTCCAATATCCTGTATAAATACAGATTAAAAAATCCTCAACAATATACTAGCAAACCAAATTCAGCTGCGTATTAAAGGGATCATACATCATGAACAACTAGGATCTATCTCTGGAACACAAGAGTAGTTCAACATACAAAAATTAATCAACAGACTGGGCACGGTGGCTCACGCCTGTAATCCCAGCACTTTCGGAGGCTAAGGCGGGTAGATCACTTGAGGTCAGGAGTTGGAGGCCAGCCCAGCCAACACGGAGAAACCCCATCTCTACTAAAAACACAAAAATTAGCTGGGTATGATGGCATGCACCTATAATCCCAGCTACTTGGGAGGCTGAGGCATGAGAACTCCTTGAACCCAGGAGGTGGAGGTTGCAGTAAGCTGAGATCATGTTACTGAATTCCAGCCTGGGCAATAGAGCCAGACTCTGTCTCAAAAAAAAAAAAAAAAAAATCAATCAATATAATACACCACATTAATAGGATGAAAGGAAAAAAACACATGACCATTTCAACCGATGCAGAAAAAGCATTTGACCAAACTCAATACCATTTCATGATAAAAACATTTAATAAATTAGAAATAAAAGAAAAACTTCCTCAACACAATAAAGGTCATATATGAAGAACACACAACTAACAAAATACTCAGTTGTGAAAGACTGAAAGCTTTTTCCCTAAGATCAAAAAGACAAGGCCAGACACAGTGGCTCACACTTATAATGCCAGCACTTCTGGAGGTAAATGCAGGAGAATCACTTGAGCCTAGGAGTTCAAGACCAGCCTGGACAACACAGCAAGACTACATCTCCACCAAATAAAAATTAAAAATTAGCCAGGCATGGTGGCATGCCTGTGTCCCAGCCATTCAAGAGGCTAAGGCAAGAGGCTCACTTGAGCCCAGGAGTTTGAGGTTATAATGAGATACGACTGCACCACTGCCACTGCACTCCAGCCTGAATGGCAAAGCAAGGCCCTGTCTCTACAAAACAAAAGACAAACAAGTATTAGCCTGCACCTGCTCCACCAACACTTCTATAGTGTTGGAAATCCTAGCCAGAGCAATTGACTAAGAAAAAGAAATAAAAGACATTCAAATCAAAAGGAAAGTAGTAAAACTGTCCCTGTTTGCAGATAACATGATCTAATATTTACAGAAATGCATAAAGACCCCACCAAAAAACTATTAACATAAAAAAATTCAGTGAAGTTGCAGAATACAAAATCAACATACAAAAATCAGTTTCATTCCTATGTACCAATAACAATCTATATGAAAAAGATATTAAGAAAACAATCTCATTTACAATTGCATCCAAAGAATAAAATACTAGGAATAGACTTAACTAAGAAAGTGAAAGACCTGCATATTCAAAACTACAAAACACTGATAAAAGAAACTAAAGAACTAAAGAAGACAAACAAATGGAAATACTTCTAATGTTCATAGATTAGACGACTGAATACCGTTAAAATTTCCCTACTAATCAAAGTGGGCTATAGATTCAATGCAATCCCTATCTAAAACCCAATGGCATTTTTTAGAGAAATAGGAAAAAAATCTAAAATTCATATGGAACCACAGAAGACCCTGAATAGTCAAAAGAATTCTGAGAAACAATAACATAACTAGAATCATCATACTTCTTTTTATATATATATATAGATATAGATATATATACACACACACACACACAGTTATAATAATTAAATAGTATGGTACTGGCAAAAAGAAAGACAAACTGATGCAACAGAGTCCAGAAATAAATTCATGCATGTATGATAAACCAATGTGTAACAAGGGTGCCATGAATACATAAGGAGGTAATGACAGTCTCTTCAACAAATACAAAGAAAACCAGATATACAAATGCAAGGGAATGAAACTGGACCCTTATCTTACACCATACACAAAAATCAACTCAGAATGCATTAACGACTTACCTGTTAGACCTGAAACTGTAAAACTCCTAGAACGACACGTGAGGAAAAACTCTGTACCACTGGTCTTGGCAATGATTTCACAGATGTGACCAAAAACACAGACAACAAATGCAAAAAACAGACAACTGGCACTACATGAAACTAAAGAGGTTCTGCACAGCAAAGGAAACAAGAAGATGGGAGAAAATATTCACAAACCATGTATCTGATAAAGGGTTAATTTCCAAAATGTATAAGGGACTTTACAACTCAATAGCAAAAATAAAAACCCAATTAAAAATGAGCTAAGGACTTGAATAGACGTTTCTCCAAAGAATACATACAAACAGCCAACAAGTATATAAAAAGATCATTAATATCACCAGTCATTAGAGTAATGCAAATCGAAACCACAGTGAGATACCACCCCACATCCATTAGAATGGTTATTATAAAAACAAACAAACAAACAAGCAAAAACAACAAAAAACAAGACACGTGCTGGTGAGGTTATGGAGAAATTGGAATCCTTTCATACTGTTAGTGGGTATGCAAAATTGTACAACCCCTATAGAAAACAGTATGGTGATTCCTCAAAGAAATTGAAAATAGAATTACTACATGATCCAGGAGTCTCACACTTCTGGGTTTTTATCCAAAATAACTGAAATAGGATCCTGAAGAGGTATCTGTGCTCTCATGTTCACAGCAGCACTATTTACAACAGCCAAAATACAGAAATAACCTAAATGTCCACCAGCTGATGACTGGATTTTTTAAATGTGATAGAACAGAATATTATTCTGACTTAAACAAGAAAGAAATCCTGCAATATGCAACAATGTGGATGAACCTTATGGCTATTATGCTTAGTAAAATAAGCCAGTCACAGAAGGACAAATACTGCATGATTCCACTGGCATAAGCTGTCTAAAATAGACAAATGCATAGAAGCAAATAATGGAATTGTGGCTGCCAGGGGCTGGGGGAGAGGAAGAAATGAGTTGTTAATCAATGGGCATAAAATTTTAGTAAAGCAAGATAAGTAAGTTCTAGAGATCTGCTGTTCAACACCGTGCTATAGATAACAATACCATATTATACATTTAAAAATCTGTTAAGAGGGTAGATCTCATGTTAAGTGTTCTTACCATTCTAAAATTTAAAAAATAAAAACACCACACTAACGTAAAGTATTCCTATTAACCTATCCAGAACACTTTAAAAAACAAAGGGAAGAGGAGTAAAATTTCTTTTTTTTTGAAACGGAGTCTCGCTCTGTTGTCCAGGCTGGAGTGCAGTGGCGCAGTCTTGGCTCACTACAACCTCCGCCTCCCAGGGTCACTCCATTCTCCTGCCTCAGCCTCCTGAGAAGCTAGGATTACAGGTGTGTGTCACTATGTCCAGCTAATTTTTTTGTATTTTCAGTAGAGATGGGGGTTTCATCATGTTGGCCAGGCTGGTCTCGAACTCCTGACCTCAAGTGATCAGGCTGCCTCGGGCCTCCCGAAGTGCTGGGTGGTGTGAGCTACCATGCCTAGCCTGAAATTTTTTAAATGAGATGACAGAATGGAATGTTAAAGAGGGAACTGGAGTCTGTTCATTCAGTGCAAATAGGCGAAGAGTGTATCTCTATTTCAAAGTTTAGAAGTAGGGATAGTATCTAATCTCCAGCTCTAATTCCTCCTTTGCATCTACTTTTTTTTGCAAAGAAAACCTTTCTAAAATATCCCGCAGCTCACTTCTTCTCAAGCCTCCTGAGCCCAGATGAGGTCTCATGTCCATGTTTAAACCATTACGTAAAGGAATGAAACTATCATGACCAATCAGGATTTAAACACTGGAGAAATTAAGTGGTCCCTTCCTTGAGCCCAAAGATATTATTAGGAAGAAGAGTACTCAACCAAACTGAGACCCTGCCAAAAAGAAAGAATGGAAAGAAAGGAACTGGGAAGTTAATCAGTAATGTATGCTACACTAAATATAGATCCACGTGCTTTGGAAACCAATTTAAGATGTAAGAGTTGGCATCCTGTTTTGAAAAATAAGATTCTATCCAATTGTTCTTTCCTGGAACATGTAAAGGAGGTCTTCAGGAACTTTTGCTGACAAATTCTGCATTCTCCTCAAGAAGCAACTCTGGATAAACTTGAGAAGTGAACAACTAAACTTCCAGAGACCCAGACCATATAAATTAGATACAGATTTTTTTTTTCAAAGCAGTTGTTACTAATCTCTGTAACTGCTATAGAAACAATTTCATAAATCTCTGTGTACTACCTCATTCTGAGGATCATGCCTTCTTGATGTGCCCACGAAAATAAATTCACCATAAGATATATCCCTAGATATCTAATTTTTTAGTTACATAGTATAAACTGATGGGATTTTAGAGAATGGTTTACCAGATATAATAATTTCAGGATTTTTTCAACAGTGAAATAACTTTAGTTTTAATATAATTAATATGGAAACAATATAGATTATCACCACTGGCAACAGGATATATTCCTAGTTATAATAATAAAACTGTCAGCATTATCTTCCTTTTGGATACGATATTAAAAGAAGGGCACATTTCTGATTCATCAAAAGAGATTTCAAGTCTCTAACACAGAAGTTAAAACAAATGAATAGGCTGGGCGCAATGGCTCACGCCTGTAATCCCAGCACTTTGGGAGGCCGAGGCAGGCTGATCACGAGGTCAGGAGATCGAGACCATCCTGGCTAACACGGTGAAACCCCATCTCCACTAAAAATACAAAACATTAGCCGGGCATGGTGGCGGGTGCCTGTAGCCCCAGCTACTCGGGAGGCTGAGGCAGGAGAATGGCATGAACCCAGGAGGCAGAGCTTGCAGTGAGCCGAGATCGCACCACTGCACTCCAACCTAGGCGACAGAGTGAGACTCCATCTCAAAAAAAAAAAAAAAAAAAAAAAAGAAAGAAAGAAAGAAAGAAAGAAAGAAAGAAAAAAACCGCAAGCTATTTTACTGAATATGTTTCTCAGAAGATCATGCCTCCCTGCCCTATTGTTTATACAATACGAAAGTATAAAATTCTACAGGTACACCTACAATCATAAATTTACATTCAACCCTTCTAACAGCCTTTAGCAATCTTAATTTACCGTATTTACTAAAACAAAGACTGATAAAAACTGTTTCACATTGTTACTGGCTTTTCTATATATAAAGGAATACATTATCTTGGCAATGAAAAGTAGAACAACCCACCTAACTTTCCTGTACAATATTAAACTTAGAGACCCAAAGCTGTCATTCATTAAGAAGAAAGCTAGCATAATTTTAAAGGAACAGTCAACAACAGAATAAGCCTGTAGTTCTGAGGCACTTTGTTTAGATTAAGACACATTTTTTTTGAATTAACATTATTAGTAATATATACTAGAAGGGAAAAGAACTTGAGAACTCTGGGCGTAAGCATCCAAATGAAAAAGAAAATCCCTTAGAATCAAGAAATAAAAAACTTTGATACTTTACTAATTTGAAGTACCTTAAGCTAAATAAATTGTTCTCAAACTGTTAGAAGTGTTCCAGCAAGGGGTGATAGTAAGGTAAAATACAGAGCTTCCATGAACATTATTAAACAACCATATGAAACAGAACACATACCTAGAAATCCTTGCAACTTTGAAATGTATGAAAAACATACTAATGTTTACAGTAAAAGAGCTCCTTGTTTTTGTCTAGATGTTACCCTAAAGGATTTACACTGTATGATAAAAGAACTAATAGACTCATAAATATGGTATGGGTATTATCTGTTAAATATAAATTTTAGCAACATCAATTAGTTTAAAAAAAGGTTTGTATGCATGTGTGTATAATTTCTATATGCTTATCTCTACCACATACAAACCCGTATGTATAAGCATAAGCCTTTCTGGCCATTTGGATTTGAGCACATCACCACCCCCATCTGGTGGTGGCTGAACCCAGTCACATATGTAAGCAATTTAGAGACCATTTAAATCAAATGTACAAACTGAAAATGTTTATAATCTGTCATTACACTGTAGATATATACACATACATTACATTAACTATGAAGAAGTTGTCACAAAAAAAATTTCAATGCATTTAAGAAACAAGTCACTTCAGACTTACAATAAAGGAAAACCTAATCGAAAACTAGAAACAGTTTAATGGTATTTTTTTTCTTTTGATTTTTATTTCAATAGCTTTTGGAGTACAAGGGGTTTTGATTACATAAATTATATAGTGATGAATTCTGAGATTTTAGTGCACCTATCACCCAAGTAGTGTACTTTGTATCTAATATGCAGTTTTTTATCCCATACCCTCAATACCCTTCCTCTTCTGAATCTCCAAATTCCATTTTATCACTAACTCTTTGGTATACTTAGATTAGCTCCCACTTCCAATGAGAACACTTGACATTTAGTTCTCCATTCCTGAGGTATCTCACTTAGAATAACGGCCTCCAGCTTAATCCATATTACTGCAAAACACATTACTTCATTCCTTTTTATGGCTGAGTAGTACTACATGGTGTGTGTGTGTGTGTGTATGTGTGGATATATATATATATATATACCACGTTATCTTTATTCACTCATTGGTCAATGGGCATTTAGGTGGGTTCCATATCTTTGTAATTGTGAATTAGTCTGCAATAAAGATACGTGGGCATGTGTCTTTTTCATATAATGACTTCTTTTCCTTTGGATAGATACCCAGTAGTGGGACTGCTGGATTGAATGGTAGATCTACTTTTAGTTCTTTAAGGAATCTCCGTACTGTTTTCCATAGAGGTTGTATTAATTTATATTCCCACCAGCAGCATATAAGCATTCCCCTTTTACCGCATCCACACCAGCAGCTATTGGTTTTTGACTTTCTAATAAAGGCCATTCTAGCAGGAGTAGGCTGGTATCTCATTGTGATTTTAATTTGCATTGTCCTAACGATTAGGGATGTTGAACATTTTTTCACGTTTCTCGGTCATTTGTGTATCTTCTTTTGAGAAATGTCTATTCATGTCATTTGCCTACTTTTTAGTGGGATTATTTATTTTTCTTGCTGATTTGAGTTCCTTGTAGATTCTGTTAGTTCTTTGTCAGATGCACAGTTTACAAATATTTTCTCCCATTCTGTGGATTGTCTGTTTATTTTGATGATTATTTCTTTTGCTGTAGAGAAGTTATTTAACCAGGTCCCATTTATTTATTTTTGTTGCATTTGCTTTTGGGATTTTAGTCATGAATTTTTTGTCTAGGCCAACGTCTAGGTTTTCTTCTAGGATTTGTATGGCTTTGGGTCTTAGATTTAAGTCTTTGATCCATCTTGAGTTGATTTTTGTATAAAGTGAGAGGGATACAGTTTCATTCTTCTACATGTGGCTAGCCAGTTTTCTCAGCACCTTTTAATAGGGTGTCCTTTCCCCAATTTATGTTTTTTTTGTTTTGTTTTGTTTTGTTTTGTTTTTTTGAGACGGAGTCTCGCTCTGTCGCCCGGGCTGGAGTGCAGTGGCCGGATCTCAGCTCACTGCAAGCTCCGCCTCCCGGGTTCACGCCATTCTCCTGCCTCAGCCTCCAGAGTAGCTGGGACTACAGGCGCCCGCCACCTCGCCCGGCTAGTTTTTGTATTTTTTTAGTAGAGACGGGGTTTCACCGTGTTAGCCAGGATGGTCTCGATCTCCTGACCTCGTGATCCGCCCGTCTCGGCCTCCCAAAGTGCTGGGATTACAGGCTTGAGCCACCGCGCCCGGCCCAATTTATGTTTTTGTATGCTTTGTTGAAGATCACTTGCTTCTAAGTATTTGGCTTTATTTCTGAGTTCTCTATTCTGTTTCATTGGTTCTATGTACCTACTTTTATACCAGAACCATGCTGTTTTGGTAACTATAGCCTTGTGGTACAACTAAGAGTTCAGTAAGATGAGGCTTCCAGATGTGTTCTTTTTGCTAAGGATTGCTTTGGTTATTTGGGCTCTTTTTGGTTCCATATGAATTTTAGGATTTTTTTTTTCCCATTTGGTGAAAAACAATGTTGGTATTTTGATGGGGAATTGCACTAATTATGTATATTGCTTTGGGCAGTACGGTTATTTTCACAATATTGATTCTTCCAATCTATGAACATGGGATGTGTTTCCATTTGTTTGTAGTTCACCTTGTAGAGATCTTTCACCCCCTTGGTTAAGTATATTCCTAGTATTTTATCTTTTTTGCAGATGCAAAAGGGGCTAAGTTCTTGATTTGATTCTCAGCTTGGTCGTTGTTGGTGTGCAGCAGTGCTACTGATTTGTGTACATTTTGTAACCTGAGACTTTACTTGTTTATCAAATCTAGGAGTCTTCTGGAGCAGTATTTAGGGTTTTTTACATATACAATGATATCATCAGTGAACAGTGATAGTTTCACTTCCTTTTCCAATTTGGATGCCCTTTACTTCTTTCTCTTGCCTGACTGCTCTGACTAGGACTAGCACTTCCAGTAGTATGTTGAATAGAAGTGATCAAAGTGGGCATCCTTGTCTTGTTCCAGTTCTCAGGGGGAAGGCTTTCAACTTTTCCCATTCAGTATGATGTCAGCTGTGGGTTTGTCATATATGGCTTTTATTAATTTGAGGGAAATCCCCTCTATGCCTAGTTTGTTGAGGGTTTTTATCATAAAAGGTTGCTGGATTTTACCAGATGCTTTTTCTGCATCTATTGAGATGATCATGTAGTTTTCATTTATAATTCTGTTTAAGTGATATATCACATTTATTGACTTGCATATGTTAAATCACCCCTGAATCCCTGGAATAAAACCCACTCGATCACCATGCATTATCTTTTTGATGTGATGTTGGATTTGGTTAGCTAGTATTTTGTTGAAATTTTTCGCATCTATGTTCATTAGGGATATTACTCTATACTTTTCCTTTTTTGTTATGTCCTTTCTGAGTTTTGGTATCAGGGTGATACTGGCTTCATAGAACGATTCCGGGAAGATTCCCTCTCTCTCAATCTTTTGGAATAGTTGCAGTAGGATTGGTACCAGTTCATCTTTGAATATCCGGTAGAATTCAGCTGTGAATCCATGTAGCCCTGGGCTTTTTCTTTGTTGGCAATTTTTTTTTTATTACTGATTCAATCTTGCTGCTTGTTATTGGTCTGCTCAGGGTTTCTATTTCTTCCTGATTTAATCTAGGAGGGTTGTATGTTTCCAGGAATTTATCCATTTCCTCAAGGTTTTCTAGTTGATACGCATAGAGGTGTTAACAGTAGCTTCAAATGATCTATTGTGTTCTGTGGCACTGGTTGTAATGTCTCCACTTTCATTTCTAATTGATCTATCTTATTTGAATCTTCTTTTTTTTTTTTTTTTTTTTGGTTCATCTAGCTAATGCTCTATCCATTTTGTTTCTCTCTCAAAGAACCAGCTTTTTGTTTCATTTACCTTTTGCATGGTTTCTGTTTGTTTCAATCGCATTTAGTTCTGCTCTCATCTTTGTTCTTTCTTTTTCTTGTGCTAGCTTTGGGTTCAGTTTGTTCTTGTTTCTCTACTTTTAGTTTCTCTGTTTGTTCTTGTTTCACTAGTTTCTAGTGACATTAGATTGTCAATATGTGATCTTTCAGACTTTTTGATGTAGGCAGTTAGTGCTATAAACTTACCTCATCGCACTGCTTTGGTTGTATCCCAAAGGTTTTGATAACTTGTGTCACTATTAGTTATGAGTTTTCAAATTTCTATCTTGATTTCATTGTTAATCCAAAATCTTTCAGGAGCAGATTGTTTAACTTCCATGTATTTTTATAGTTTGGGGGGGTTCCTTTTGTAGTTGATCTCTAGTTTAATTCCACTGTGGTCTGAAAGGATATCTGATATGATTCTGATATTTTTTTAATTTATTGAGACTTGTTTTGTGGCCTATCATATAGGCAGAATCTTCCTTATGCTGATGAGAAGAATGTATATTCTGCAGTTCTTGGGCACAATGCTCTGTAAATATCTGTTAGGTCTATTAGTGTAGTTTAAGTTGTTTCTTTGTCGATTTTCTGTCTCAATGATCTGTCTAGTGCTGTCAGTGGAGTAATAAAGTCCCCCCACTATTACTGTGTTGCTGTCTGTCTTATTTCTTAGATCAAGTAGTAATTGTTTTTATGAATCTGGGGAGCTGCAGTGTTAGTTGCATATAAACTTAGGATTGTAGTATCTTCTTGTTGGATTGATCCTTTTATCATTATAAAACAACACTGTCTTTTTTTTTTTAATGTTGTTGCTTTAAAGTCTGTTTGATATAAGAATAGCTACTCCTGCTTACTTTTGGTTTCCATTTGTGTGCAATATTTTTTCCACTCCTTTGCCTTGAGTATTATGTTAGGCAGGTCTCTTGAAGACAGTAAATATTTGGTTTGTGATTTTTTTTTTAATCCATTCTGCCAATCTGTATCTTTTAAGTGGAGCATTTAGGCCATTTACATTCAACGTTAATATTGAGATGTGAGGTACTGTTCCATTCATCATGTTAATTGTTACCCAGGTAATTTTTTATTTTTTATTTTTTTTTTATTTTTTGAGACAGAGTCTCACTCTGTCATCAGGCTGGAATGCAGCAGCACAATCTCAGCTCACTGCAACCTCCACCTCCTGGGTTCAAGCAATTCTACTGCCTCAGCCTCCCGAGTAACTGAAATTATAGGCACATACCAACATGCCCAGCTAATTTTTGTGTTTTTAGTAGAGACGGGGTTTCACCCTGTTGGCCAGGATGGTCTCGATCTCTTGAACTCGTGATCCGCCTGCTTCGGCCTCCCAAAGTGCTGGGATTACAAGTGTGAGCCACCGTGCCCGGCTGATATTTTGGGGTTTTTTTGGCAGTGTTGATTTTAGGCCCTGCGAGGGCCTATATGCTTTCAAGGGGTTTTAATTGGGCGCATATCAAGCTCCTGTTTCAAGATTTAGAACTCATTTTAACATTTCTTGTATGGCTGGTCTGGCAGTAACAAATTCCCTCAATATTTACTTGTCTGAAAATACTTTATTTCTCCTTCATTTATGAAATTTAGTTTTGTTAGATACAAAACTCTTGGCTGACAGTTATTCTGTTTAAGGAGGCTAAAGATAGGACTCCCAATTCCTTTTGGCTTGTAAGGCTTCTGCCAAGGAGTCTGCTATTAGTCTGATAGGTTTTCCTTTATAGGTTACCTGATGCTTTTGTTTCATTGCTCTTAGAATTCTTTCCCTCATTTTGACTTTGGATAGGCTGATGACTATATGCCTTGGTGATGACCTTTTTACAATGACTTTGACAGGATTTCTCTGAGCTTCCCATATTTGGATATCTAAATCTCTAGCAAAATCAGGAAAGTTTTCCTCAATTATTCCCTCAAATAAATTTCCTAGACTTTTTGCTTTCTCTTCTCCCTCAGTAATACCAATTATTCTTAGGTTTGGCGGTTTTACATAATCCCATATTTCTTGGAGACTCTGCTCATTTCTTTTGACTCTTCTTTGTTTTTGACTGATTGGGCTAATTCAAAAACCTTATTATTCGAGCTCTGAAATTCTTTCTTCTACTTGTTCCAGTATATTGTTGAAACCTTCCACTGTATTTTGTAATGCCTTAAGAGAGCCTTTCATTTCCAGAAGTTCTGATAGCTTCTGACAGGTTTTTTGCTGCTGTTGTTATTTCAATTTCATTTAGTTCTGCTCTGATCGTTGTCATTTCCTTTTCTTCTGCTATCTTTGGGTTCAGTTTGTTCTTGTTTCTTTAGTTCCTTCAGGTGTGACACTAGGCTGTCAATTTGTGTTCTTTCAGACTTTTTGATGTAGGCATTTAGTGCTATACACTTTCCCCATAGCACTGCTTTAGTTGTATCTCAGAAGTTTTCATAACTTGTGTCACTATTAATTATGAATTTTTAAATTTTCATCTTGATTTCATTGTTAACTGTTATCATTGCTGACATCTATCTCTTTAGAAAATTCTACATTTACATCCTGAATTTTTTTTTAAACTTCTCTATGTTGGTTTTCACCTTTCTCTAGTATCTCTTGGAGTAGCTTAATAATCAATATTTTGAATTCATTATCCGGTATTTCAAAGAGTTCATCTTAGTTTGGATTCATTGTTGGAGGGCTAGTGTGATCTTCTGGGGGTGTTACAGAATCCTGTTTTATCATATTACCAGAATTACCTTTCTGGTTCCTTCTCATTTGGATAGACTATTTCTTCTGATTATTCTTGAATTTTATTTTTGATTTGACTATGCTTTTTAAATTTCTTTTTTCCCCCCATAAGGATGTGATTTTAATGTTTATAGCTTATTGTAGCCAAATTCAGTTCTTGGGGGGATAAACTCTTAGTTCCTTGGTTATAAAGAGTCTTTGTATGATAGCTTTCTCTGCTGCTGGTTGTAGTAGCAATATATTGGTCATGTGAGCAAGCTGACTGTCTCTTATAGGGTTGAAATGGTAGAAGTCTCTTGATGCTTAATCTCATTCCCCTGTGATGATGTGTGCTTTTTTATTTATTTTTTCCCCAGCATTTTACTTACTAGATTGAATATTTTAGGCTTCAGAACAAAACAGGAGATGTCCACAGGTAAAAACCACCTATGGCTAAAGCAGGTGGATAAATGCAGTACCCAATGGTGGGCAAAGGTCCCAGCCTTGACAGAAGTGGCTGAGGAAGCTCTCAGTGAAACACACTGAGGTCTTATCAGAGGGAAGGACTGGAGCCACCTTAGCTCCCTTATCAGGCCGGCAGAAAATTCATCTGCAGGAATGTTGATGTTCCAAGTGGAGAGGAATTGTGACTCTGCCTCTCATGCAGTCCTACACTTGGAGTGCACTCCTCCTGTGGGGATGCAGTCACCCTGAAGTGTTTCAGAGAGGTTGTCTATAGGTACACCTATGGCAAGCTCCCATGGGAAAAGCTCCATCTGTGTCTGCAGTGGTGAATGAGGGGGAAAGGAAGTCCTCTTCTCTAAGACTATTCACAAGCACCAGGGCTGCCTGACTGTTGGGGCAGAGCTGCAGACTTTCCTTGCTGAGCCCAGCACGGCAACTATATCTCTTCTGAAAGAAACTTCCCACCAGTGGAAAGATCTGGGACTCAAGGCCTGCAGCCTGGGTTCTTTTGTGCCATGGGTGGTCCCCTGATGTGGTACACTCTCCCTTCCCCTAGGAGCAGGTGTCCCTAAGGACCAGACTACTGTGAATGCTGTTTTTCCTCTGGGTCTAGATGCGCAGTGTGGCTGCCATACTCCATGCTAGTGCTGGGAATGCCTGCAAGGAATCTAGAGATATGGCCTGTCCTCAAGTCTCCCAGCAGTGGATACCAGCACCAGCTCTGATGGGGGTGGCAGGAAAGTGACACAGACTGAGACTCCTTGATTATGGATAGTCTTAATGTGTTGGCTTTCTCAAATGATGGTTGTAGTCATAATGCAAAGGTTATGTGGACACATTTAGGACCTCCTAGTTAGCCAGGGTAGTACGGGCAATGGTGATAGCTGAGGTCATGCACAAGTTTTCTCCTTCCTGGGTGCAGTGTTATTCTACCTGGAGATGATGTAATGGACTGTGTTAGTTGGCCTCCAGTCAGGAAATGACGTGTGCAAAAGAGCACCAGCAGCAGTAGTAGCAGTGGTATTGTGTTGGCCTTATGTTACCCAGGGGCGGTGCTCTGGTTTCTCAGGGATGGGCAGGGCCATAAAGCTCCCAAAAATGTTACCCAGGGGCGGTGCTCTGGTTTCTCAGGGATGGGCAGGGCCATAAACCTCCCAAAAGTTTCTGTCCTTTGTGTTAAACTACCAGGGTGGCTGGAGGGGTAAAGCCTGGTGGGGGCTAGGTCAGCCAAGTCCCTGCTCTGACTCTCCACAAGTGGGGCAAGCAGCAGCCCCTGGGCAGGAGTTCCAGGGAGGTTTCTCTGGGAGTTCGAGGGAGGTTTCTCTGGGCACTGGGGTAATGTTCCAGAGAGGTGTATTAACTGCCTCTGCTGCACAGAGAATTTTATGTAGGGAGTGGGAAGTAACAGGTGATAGTAAACCCCACCCAGCTCCCTGCATACTTGGCAAGGCAGATCTCACACCCACAGTTCCCCAGTGGCAGCATCCAGCTAAGTTCCAGACCTTGTACTCAAAACTGCCCCAAGCCATATGCCTTCCCTGTGGGGAAACAGGAACCACAGGTTTCAGATCACACCCCTCCCAGTTGGCTCACACAGCTGGGGCACCCAGCTCACGAGCTTGTGGCTACAGGATACTTGCCCTTTGCCCTCTGGTTCTGGTCAAGGACATTCTTCCTCATTTAAGGTTATCACGAAATTCAGTTGGGAGCTTCTTTCAACCTGTGACTGCCTCCTAAATTAGCTGGCGGACTTCCATGAAATACACTGTGAAATAAAACTTTTTTTTTTTTTTTGAGATGGAGTCTTGCTCTGTCACCCAGGCTGGAGGGCAGTGGCACAATCTCGGCTCACTGCAGGCTCTGCCTCCCCAGTTCACACCATTCTCCTGCCTCAGCCTCCTGAGTAGCTGGGACTACAGGCCCCCGCCACCACGCCCGGCTAACTTTTTGCATTTTTTTTTTAGTAGAGATGGGGTTTCACCGTATTAGCCAGGATGGTCTTGAACTCCTGACCTCATGATCCGCCCGCCTCAGCCTCCCAGAGTGCTGGGATTACAGGCATGAGCCACCACGCCGGCCGAAATAAAACTTTCTAAAATCTTCACCAACTACAACATATTATAGACATCTCAAAAAAATATTAATTACTTCAGTAATTAATGGGTCCCTATTATATGGAAAGATTATATAAATCATACTTTCATCTATACATAAGCCAAAAATGTTTGCCTATAAGTATTGTTTTAACAGATTAGGAAATATCATAGCTACAATAAGAACAACAGTGGATGAAACAAGTTTAAACTACCTCTCCCTTCCACAATAAATATATCATAATGTTTCTATGACATGTTTGGTTTTAAGAATATTCTCTCATGACACATGGTGTTAATATATTGCAGCTTAGCAATAAAAAAGTAAAACTCAGAAAATAGACCAGAAGCAATTAAAATTAGTAAAGGAAATATTTTCTATCATATCCAATTGTTTGATTATACTTTTAAAAAATGATTAAAGCTTTAAAATAGAATATTAAGTTACTAGCAACACTCAACCCACAATTCCAACATAAAATACATTTTCTACATAAACATGGCCTATTTTATACACACACACACACACACACACACACACACATTTTATATTTTGGTTTTATTATGAGGTAATAGCTCAATCAGAAGTCATTTTCTCATGTTCACTGAATTATGATATACATTTAAACCTATTTTTATATAAGGTATTCTTAGAAAGTACAATACAAATGTATTTTTTTTTAAAAAAAAAAGGACACTGGGAGACCTACCAATAGCAGCAATCCCTTTTATGAAGCCATTAAATGCTGCTACAGAGTTTAAGAAAAGAGTACAGCATTGGTGGTTTAAGAGCTCAGGCTTTGGAATCAGATTTTTATAGATACACCAGATGTGTATCCTTAGGACCCACTGGAATATAAATTCTACAAAGGGTAGGAGGTTTCTGTTTTGTTCAGTGTATTATATTTTCAGTGTCTAGAATAGCATACAGCATATTCTGTTTCTGTTTTCACAAGTATTCTGTTTTCACAAGTGGGATATCACATAGTAGATATTCAATAAACAATGGCTGAATAAGTAAATGAATTTTTCCAAGTTTTATGATAAAAGAATGATGAAAGTTTTTTTATTGTTACTTCATGGAAAGTGCAGATGAGCCCAAATAGGAAGACTAGGCAGAGACTGGTTTACCCCATGGATATCATCATCATCACCATCATCAGTATACTGTTGTTGTCATTATCAGCTTTATGCTGAGTTTATAGATAAGGACAGATCTTCCATTTCTCAAACACAGAAACTGCATTTTACTCACTCTGTAGGAGATTCTAACAAGCTACAGGGCTTATGTATATTGAAACCTAATTGACTGATAAATAAATTAAATGAATTATAAACCATGATTTTCATAAACAGACTAAAGAGTACTCATGAAGGTATGGTCTGGTTACTTTTTACGGGAAATTTTTCCTCCTTCAATCTCTATTTGTAGGATAAGTCGAAAATAGATTAGATAATACTAAAAAGCTATTCAGAATTAATGTTATCATGAGACTCAATATGCAGGATATAAATATATTATTGATCAAAACTAAAAATCTTGCTAGATATATAAAACGAAGAGATTGATTCAGTAAAGCATCAATATTTTAAAAAGATACAACGTTTATCATAGTAACCTACACATTTGAACCATAAATATAATAACAATTCTGTTTTCACAAGTGGGATTAGTAGAGAATCATTCTAACATTTGAGAGACTAAATGCATTAATATATAGAACTGGGAAAATTTCAGAAGCATGAGTTGTCATTATGGTGTGTAAGAGATACAGTCATCCTCACCCTACTGTGAATCCCATATTCCATTTCCCCTCAAAAGTACAGTATCCATCAATGGGAGGTGGAGAGGAGAATGATGAATCCTTACTGCCTCAACTGAGGACTTTAATGTAAAAGCTGGGCTGTCAAAGAAACCCCCTACTAATCATCCTTCTCTTACTTTTGTTGCTAGTCTCTTTTTCATTATCTTTTGATTTACTGTTAGTCAAATTAAGGCCCTCTTTAGAACAAGTCAGGCAATAAAATATCCATAAAAATTATTAAATCAATTCTCAGCATAGCAAAATAAAGTTTCTAAGTCAGAAAAAGTAAAAAAGAGAACAGATCCTGGATTGTGACAAACTGACCCAGGTAAATACTGTCCCTTGGCAGCCATGAATGTGTAGTAAGTACATTACCTTACCCATGCTTAAATAACATCACCACTTTGTAGTAAAGCCCATCTAAATTTTCATCTAGTCCCAAGACTCTTCTTAAAGAAAAATCCTGAATCTATGTGATATAACTTAATCATTCAATCCATGCTGTGTAGTTTTATTTTTTAAACTATTACATAATAACCTGCATTAAAAAGTACAATAAACATGTCTGCACTAAAATAATTCTGCTTATTCTCTGACAATAAAAACATACTTTTCATTTTCATTTCCCTAATGCCTAACGATGTTGAGCATATTTACAGATGCATATTTGTCATCACCTTGGGTGAAGTATCTGTTCAACTCTTTTTCCTATTTTTTAAGTGGGTTGTTGGAGTTCCTATTAAGTTTTGAGTCTTTTGATATGTCTGGATACAAGTCCTCTAACAAATACATACTTTGCAAATATTTTCTCCTTGTCCACAGTTTGTCTTTTTATTCTCGTAACAGTATCATTTGAAGAATGTCTTAAATTTTGATGAAATCTAACTTATCAACTTTCTTCTCTTGTGAATTGTGCTTTGGGTAACACCTAAGAATCACTGTCTAATTCAAAGTCACAAAAATCTTCTATGTCTCTGGGAGAGACCTCCCAACAGGAAATGATAGACACCTCATACAGGAGAGCTCCAGCTGGCATCAGGCCAGTGCCCCTCTGGAACGAAGCTTCCAGAGGAAGGAGCAGGCAGCAATCTTTTCTGTTCTGCAGCCTCCACTGGTGATACCCAGGCAAACAGGGTCTGCAGTGGACCCCCAGCAAACCTCAGCAGACCTGCAGAAGAGGGGCCTGTTGGAAGAAAACCTAACAAACAGAAAGCAGCAACAACAACAACAACAAAAAGACCCCCACGCAAAACCCACATCCAAAGGTCATCAGCCTCAAAGATCAAAGGTAGATAAATCCACAAAGATGAGGAAAATCCAGTGAAAAAAACGTTGAAAATTCCAATAACCAGAATGCCTCTTCTGCTCCAAATGATCGCAACAGCTCTCCAGCAAGGGTGCAGAACTAGACAGAGGATGAGATGAACTGACAGAAGTAGACTTCAGAAGGTGGCTAATTACAAACTCTGCTGAGCTAAATGAGCACGTTCTAACCCAATGCAAAGAAGCTAAGAACCTTGATAAAAGGTTACAGGAGCTGCTAACTAGAATAACCAGTTTAGAGGGAAACATTAACGACCTGATGCAGCTGAAAAACTTCGTGAAGCATACACAAGTATCAACAGCCGAATAGATCAAGTGGAAGAAAGGATATCAGAGTTTGAAGATCACCTTGCTGAAATAAGGCCTACAGACAAGATTAGAGAAAAAAGAATGAAAAAAAAATGAACAAAACCTTGGAGAAATACGGGACTACATAAAAATACAGAACCTATGATTGATTGGAGTACCTGAAAAAGATGCGGTGAATGGAATCAAGTTGGAAAACACGCTTCAGGATATTAGCCAAGAGAACTTCCCCAACCTAGCAAGACAGGCCAACATTCAAATTCAGGAAACACAGAGAACACCACTAAGATATTCCACGAGAAGATCAACCCCAAGACATATAATCATACATTCTTCAAGGTTGAATTGAAGGAAAAAATGTTAAGGGCAGCCAGATAAAAAGGTCAGGTCACCTAGAAAACGGAAGCCCATCAGACTAACAGCGGATACCTCTCAGCAGAAACCCTACAAGCCAGAAGAGAGTGGGGGGCCAATATTCAACATTCCGGGTTTTTTTTTCCTTTTTTTTTTTTCTTGAGACGGAGTCTCACTGTCAACCAGGCTAGAGTACAGTGGCACAATCTTGGCTCACCACAACCTCCACCTCCCAGGTTCAAGTGATTCTCCTGCCTCAGCCTCCTGAGTAGCTGGGATTACAGGCACACACCACCACGCCCAGCTAATTTTTCTATTTTTAGTAGAGAAGGGGTTTCACTATGTTGGTCAGGCTGGTCTCGAACTCCTGACCTCAAGATCTGCCCGCCTTGGCCTCCCAAAGTGCTGGGATTACAGGCATGAGCCACCGCGCCCAGCCTCAGCATTCTTAAAGAAAAGAATTTTCAACCCAGAATTTCATATCCAGCCAAACTAAGCTTCATAAACAAAGCAGAAAAAAGAAAGGAAATCCCTTCTAGACAAGCAAATGCTAAGGGATGTCATCACCACCAGGCCTGCCTTGCAAGAGCTCCCGAAGTAAGCACTAAATATGGAAAGGAAAAACCAGTACCAGCCATTGCAAAAACAAGCCAAAATGAAAACACCAATGACACTATGAAGAAACTGCATCAACTAGTGTGCAAAATAACGAGGTAGCATCATGAATGACAGGATCAAATTCACACATAACAATTTTAACCTTAAACGTAAATGGGCTAAATGCCCCAATTAAAAAGGTACAGACTGGCAAACTGAATAAAGAGTCAAGACCCATCGATGAGCCATATTTAGGAGAACCATCTCATGTGCAAAGATACACATAGGCTGAAAATAAAGGGATAGATGAAAATTTACCAAGCAAATGGGAAACAAAAAAAGGCAGGGGTTACAATCCTAGTCTCTGATAAAAAAGACTTTAAACCAACAAAGATCAAAAAAGACAAAGAAGGGCATTATATGATGGTAAACGGATCAATACAACAAGAAAAGCTAACTATCCTAAACATATATGCACCCAATAGAGGAGCACCAAGATTCATAAAACAAGTTCTTAGAGACCTACAAAGAGACTCAGACTCCCACACAGCAATAGTGGGAGACTTTAACAACCCACTGTCAACATTAGACAGATCAACAGGACAGAAAATTAATGAGGATATTCAGGAATTGAACTCACTCTGGATCAAGTAAACCTAACAGACATCTACAGAACTCTCCAATCCAAATCAACAGAATATACCTTCTTCTCAGTGCCACACAGCAGTTATTCTAAAATCAACCACATAAGTAAACATTCCTCAGCAAATGCAAAAGAATGGAAATCATAACAAACAGTCCACAATGCAATCAAAGTAGAACTCGGGATTAAGAAACTCACTCAAAACCAAACAACTACATGGAAATTGAACAACCTGCTCCTAAATGACTCCTGGGTAAATAACGAAATTAAAGGACGAAATCAAGAATTTCTTTAAAACCAACTAGAACAAAGAGACAACATACCAGAACCACTGGGACACAGCTAAAGCAGTGTTTAGAGGGAAATTTATAGCACTAAATGCCCACAGGAGAAAGCGGGAAAGATCTAAAATCGACACCTTAACATCACAATTAAAAGAACTAGAGAAGCAAGAGCAAACAAGCCCAAAAGCTAGCAGAAGACAAGAAATGACTAAGATCAGAGCAGAACTGAAGAAGACAGAGACATGAAAAGTCCTTCAAAAAATTCATGAATCCAACAGCTGGTTTTTTGAAAAAATTAACAAAATAGAGCATTAGCTAGACTAATAAAGAGAAAAGAATCAAGTAGACACAATAAAAAAAATGATAAAGGGGATGTCACCACTGACCCCAAAGAAATACAAACTACCATCAAGAGAATACTATAAACACCTCTATACAAATAAACTAGAAAATCTAGAAGAAATGGAAAAATACTTGGACACATACACACTCCCGAGACTAAGCCAGGAAGAAGTCAAATCTCTGAATAGACCAGTAACAAATCCTGAAATTGAGGCACTAATAGCCTATCAACCAAAAAAGCCCAGGACCAGACAGATTCACACCAAATTCTACCAGAGGTACAAACAGGAGCTGGTACCACTCCTTCTGAAGCTATTCCCAACAACTAAAAAGGAGGGACTCGTCTCTAACTCATTTTATGAGGCCAGCATCATCCTGATAACCAAAACCTGGCAGAGACAACAAAAAAAGAAAACTTCAGGCCAATATCCCTGATGGACATTTATGTGAAAATCCTCAATAAAATACTGACAAACCAAATCCAGCAGCACATTAAAAAGCTTATCCACCACGATCAACTCAGCTTCATCCCTGGGATGTAAGGCTGGTTCAACATATGCAAATCAATAAACGTAACCCATCACATAAACAGAACCAACGACAAAAAACACAAGATTACCTCAACAGATGCAGAAAAGGGCTCTGATAAAATTCAAGAGAGCTTCATGTTAAAAACTCTCAATAAAGTAGGTACTGATGGAATATATCTCAAAATAATAAGAGCTATTTGTGACAAACCCATAGCCAATATCATACTGAATGGGCAAAAGTTGGAAGCATTCCCTGTGAAAACTGGCACAAGACAAGGATGTCCTCTCTCACCTCTCCTATTCAACACAGTATTGGAAGTTCTGGTCAGGGCAATCAGGCAAGATAAAGAAATAAAAGTATTCGAATAGGAAGAGAGGAAGTCAAATTGTCTGTTTGCAGATGACATGACTGTATATTTAGAAAACCCCATCGTCTCAGCCCAAAAACTCCTTAAGCTAATAAGCAACTTCAGTGAAGTCTCAGGATACAAAATTAATGTGCAAAAATCACAAGCATTCCTATACACCAACAATAGACAAGCAGAGAACCCAATCATGAATGAACTCCCACTCACCAATACTACGAAGAGAACAAAATATCTAGAAATACAGCTAATAAGGGCAGTGAAGCACCTCTTCAAGGAGAACTATAAACCACGGCTCAAGGAAATAAGAGAAGACACAAACTAATGAGAAAACATTCCATGCTCATGAATGGGAAGAATCATTATTGTGAAAATGGCCATACTGCCCAAAGTAATTTATAGATTTAATGCTATTCCTATCAAACTACCATTGACATTCTTCGCAGAGTTAGAAAAAACTACTTTAAATTTCATATGGAACCAAAAAAGAGCCCATAGAGCCAAGACAATCCTAACCAAAAGGAACAAAACTGGAGGCATCATGCGATCTGACTTCAAACTATACTACAAGGCTACAGTAACCAAAACAGCATGGATATGTAACCAATGAAACTGAACAGAGACCTCAGAAATAACACTGTACAACCAGCTGATCTTCAACAAATCAGACAAAAACAAGCAATGGGGAAAGGATTCCCTATTTAATAAATAGTGTTGGGAAAACTGGCTAGCTGTGTGCAGAAAACTGAAACTGGACCCCTTCCTTATACCTTATACAAAAATTAACTCAAGATAAATTAAAGACTTAAATGTAAAACCCAAAACTATAAAAACCCTAGAAGAAAACCTAGGCAATACCATTCAGGGCATGGGCATGGGCAAAGATTTCATGATGAAAATGCCAAAAGCAATTGTAACAAAAACAAAAACTGATAAATGGTATCTAAACTAAAGAACTTCTGCACAGCAAAAGAAACTATCATCAGACTGAACAGGCAACCTACAGGATGGGAGAAAAATTTTGCAATCTATCCATCTGACAAAGGTCTAATATCCAGCATCTACAAGGAAGTTACACAAATTTACAAGGAAACAAACAAACAAACAATCACAAAGTGGGCAAAGGATATGAATACACACTTCTCAAAAGATGATATTTAAGCAGTCAACAAACATTTTAAAAAGCTCAACATCACTGATCATTAGAAAAATGCAAATCAAAACCATAATGAGATACCATCTCATGCCAATCAGAATGGCAATTATTAAAAAGTCTAGAAACAACAGATGCTGGCAAGGCTGTGGAGAAATAGGAATGCTTTTACACTGTTGGTGGGAATGTAAATTAGTTCAACAGTTGTGGAAGAGAGTGTGGTGATTCCTCAAGTATCTAGAACCATTTGACCCAGCAATCCCATTACTGGGGATATACCCAAAGGAAAATAAAACATTCCACTGTAAAGATACATGCACATGTATGTTTATTGCAGCACTATTTACAATAGGAAAGACATGAAACCAACCCAAACATCCATCAATGATAGGCTGCATAAAGAAAACGTGATACACATACTATACAGACATAAAAAAGAATAAGATCATGTCCTTTTCAGGGACATGGATGAAGCTGGAAGCCATCATCCTCAGCAAACTAGCACAGGAATAGAAAACCAAACACCGCATGTTCTCACTCACAAATGGGAGTTGAACAATGAGAACACTTGGACACAGGGAGGGGAACAACACACATCAGGGACTGGCAGGGGGCAGGGGGCAGGGGGCAGGGGGCAGGGGAGAGAGAGCATTAGGACAAATACCTAATGCATGTGAGGCTTAAAACCTAGGCCAGGTGTAGTGGCTCACACCTGTAATCCCAGCACTTTGGGAGGCCAAGGCGAGCAGATCATCTGAGGTCAGGAGTTCAAGACTAGTCTGACCAACATAGAGAAGCCCTGTCTCTACTAAAAACACAAAATTAGCCACACACGTCGGCGCATGCCTGTAATCCCGGCTACTCGGGAGGCTGAGGCAAGAGAGTCACTTGAACCCACGAGGCGGAGGTTGTAGTGAGCGGAGATCGCGCCATTGCACTCCAGCCTGTGCAACAAGAGCGAAACTCCGTCTCAAAAAAAAACAAACAAACACACACCTAGATGACAGGTTGATAGGTGCAGCAAACCACCATGGCGCATGAACTATGTAACAAACCTGCATGTTCTGCACATGTATCCCGGAACTTAAAGTAAAATTAAAAATTTTTAAAAAGAAGAAAAGAAAAAAATAAAAATGAAAATAAAAAAATCTTCTGAGTTGCCTACTTTAAGTTCTGTAGTTTTATACTTTACATTAGGACACGAATTCATTCGGAGTTAATATTTTTACATGAAGTGAAGTATGGAAACAAGTTCAGTGTTTTGCATATTGAGATCCAATTGTTCCTGTACCATCTGATGAAAAGACTATTTTTTTCTCCACTAAATGGGTCAAAAATCAGTTGTTCATATATATATGTGGGTCTTCCACTGATCTTTACGCCTTGATTACTTCAAAGAGTCTTTGTACTAAGTCTTCAAATCAGGTAGGGTTATTCTTCCAACTCTGTTTTCTCTTGAAAGTTATTCTAGCTATTCTAGATCCTCTGAATTTCCATATGAATTTTAAAATCAGCTTGTCAATTTCTAAAAGCCTCCTGGAATTTAAACTGAAATTCTGTTGAATTCATAGATCAAGTTGGGAAGAATATACATCTTAATAAACAATATTAAGTCTTCCAACTGATGAACAACATTGACTGATTGACTGATTTATGTCTTCTTTGTTCTCAACAACATTTTGTAGTTTTCAGTGTACAGGTTTTGCACACCTTTTGTTAGACTTATCCCTAAGTCTGCCATATTTTTATGCTGTTATAAGTGGTATTTTTGAATTTCAATTTCCAATTGCTTGTTGCTAACAGAGTATATAGAAATACAATTAATTTTTTGTATATTTATCTAGTATATTGAAATCTTACTCAACTCTTTTATTAGTTATAGCTTTCTTTGAAAACTCAAAACAAGATATCACGACATAGCTATTAGAATGACTAAAATTAAGAAGACTGAGTGTAACATGTGTTGGCAAGGTTGTAGGGGGAAGTAGAACTTTCAAATACTACTGGTAAGAATGTAAACATTGGCTGGGCGTGGTGGTTCACGCCTGTAATCCCAGCACTTTGGGACTCAGAGGAGGGTGATTCATCTGAGGTCAGAAGTTCAAGACCAGCCTGGTCAACATGGTGAAACCCCCTCTCTACTAAACATACAAAAACTAGCCAGGCATGGTGATGGGTGCCTGTAATTCCAGCTACTCGGGAGGCTGAGGCAGGAGAATCACTTGAACCCAGGAGGCAGAGGTTGCAGTGAGCTGAGATCGCGCCATTGTGCTCCAGCCTGGGCAACAACAGCAAAACTTCGTCTCAAAAAAAAAAAAAAAAAAAATGTAAACATTACAACTACTTTGAAAAATAACCTTGGCAATTTCTTAAAATAAGCTAAACATATACCTACCATATGATCTAGACATTCCAATCCTAGGTATTTATCCAAGAGAAATGAAAGGATATGTTCATACAAAGATTTGTACATGAATGTTCATAGCAGCTTAACTTATAATACTAAAATATTAGAGACAACCCAACTCTCCATCAGCATGTAAATGGATAAACCAACTGTGATATATCAATGGAATACTAGTCCATAATAAAAAGGCAAAGGTATTAATACACACAACAACACTGAAGAATTTCAAATTTACATAACATAAAACTCTCCCTTTCAAAGTGTACAATGCAGTGGTTTTTAGTATACTGACAAGGTGGCACAAAAGTCACCATTATCTAATTCCAGAATGTGTTCATCACCCTAAAAACAAATCTGCATCCACTAGTAGTCACCCCACACCCCAGTCTCATAGAATATACTTAATTTCCAGATGACAATGTGTTTCATCTGGGTGTCCCAAATCAAGCCTCAAAACCTTTCAAGTTTGAAAGACTGCTTTTAAGTTAATTTCAAGGGTCTATGGTATAAACACTGTTACTCTTCATCATTTCACTCTTTCTAATGAAAAACAGAACCATATTGATAAAGACACTGACAATTTTAGAGATGTTCCAATCACAGAAGTGTCATTTAGTGTACATGTGTAATTGTAACAGCGATCGCAAAATTATTACTTTTATTCAAATATTAATTCCAAAGGTAGCAACTTATTTTTCCTTGGCTTCTCCTTATTAGTTATAAATGACAGGACTGGTCAAGACTGAACTATAGTGGTGAATAAAAAAGACATGATGTCTTTGCAAATATTAAATCACACATCATCTGCAAAGCTTTTAAAAATTAGATTAATACAATCCACTTTGTGATCATTCCACCATGAACTATATTTTCTCAAAAACTTTTTAACAATCTTTATAAAAACTTTAGGTAAAGCCAACAGCACATTGGAAGGATAATGGTTTTACCCTCTGCATTATACTCAGAACATTATGATCAATACTTGTGCCTTTTTTGTGTTTTGTTTGTTTTTGTTTTTTTGACAGAGTCTCGCTCTGTTACCAGGTTGGGGTGCAGTGGCACGATCTTGGCTCACTGCAACCTCTGCCTCCCGAGTTCAAGTGATTCTCCTACCTCAGCCTCCTGAGTAGCTGGAATTATAGGCACGCACCACCACGCCCAGCTAATTTTTGTATTTTTAGTAGAGACGGGGTTTCACCATGTTGGCCAGGATGGTCTCGATCTCTTGACCTCACGATCCGCCCACCTCAGCCTCCCAAAGTGATGATATTACAGGCGTGAGCCACTGTGCCTAGCTATGCCTGTTTTGTTTTATTTTTTTCAAAGACATCACCATTTGTATTACAGAATCTGTCAATTCTAGAAGAAATTATAATCATAATCCAATCAAAATTTAGTACTTTTTTAATATTGAAGGAGTGTCAGTGATGACAAACATCCATAATAAGCCTTGGAATAATATGCATCTATGTTTAATGACTCCATAATCCTACCAACTATTGTTGGTGCACAGATATTAAATGTGAAAAGAGCAAAACAGTGGCTGATACTTGGATTTTTACCCTTCTATGTTTAGATAATACTGTGAAAACAACACACAAGCATTACTCACTGTTTAAAGTTAACTTTTTTTGTTAAGAGGCAAGATCTTGCTGTGTCACCCAGGCTGGAGAGCAGTGGTGCAATAACAGCTCACTGCAACCTCTAACTTGTGGGCTCGAGTGATCCGCCCATCTCCGTTTCCCAAGTAGCTGAGACTGCAGACACATGCTACAATGCTCAACTTTTATTTTAATTTTCTTTACTTCTCAATTTTTATTTTTTACAGCAAGAGGAGATCAGTTCTGTTCACCTAGGCTAGTCTCAAACTCCTGGCCTCAAGCAATTCTGCCTACCTCTACCTCCCGATTAACTGGGCCTCCAGGTACCAGCCACCATACCCAGCTTAAAAGTTTAACTTTTCATATGACATTTTCCAAGCCTACTAAATCACAAGTTAGAGATATTCCCAATGATTTTCCTAAGCAAAACCTGTATTTCAGCAGTACAAAATCGTAATGCTGTTGAAGCATTATTTGTGAAGGATAGATTTCCTTGATTAATAAAAAATATGGAATAAGCATTACAGCATAGCATGACTATATAATCAAAAAATCAAAGACAGGAAAATTCAGAAAGAACACATAATGCACATTTCTCTGATATTATTTTGGCATAACTGCTTTCAAAGCACAATACCAAGAGTAAGCAGACTCTTGATATCTGAAATGGATACAATTAAAGACTTCTGAGCCTATAAAGTACAAATACCACTACATATATCCACTTCAGAAAAATTAGTGGGTACCCAGTGAAAAGAAGAAAACTACCAACCCTCATTAAAACACAGAGTTGGGCAGTTCTATGTGCACTCACTAGCTATTCAAATTTTGCCTGAAAAATTATGAATTGCTGCATCATGGACTTTGCAGCTGGTTAATAGTCAAAACCATGAACATTAAACCCTTGACTGTCAAGGTCCTGCAATAAATGTCTAAGAAAAGAATGAACAAAGAAATAAATTTTTAAAATCTTCTAGGCATAGTATCAGCATGGGAGTTGTCATCTTAAAAGCAGCATTTCTCTAGAATATTTCCTAGAGAAAAGAAAACTTCACATAAAGACCTGTACACTTATTCATAATCACCAAAAACTGGAAACAACACAAATATCCTTCAATCAGTGAATCAATAAACAAACTGCAGGCTACCCATGCAATGGTACTCAATCAAACACAAAGTAACAAACTATTAGTACACTCCAAAACTTGAATAAATCTCAAAGGTATTATTTTAAGTACAAGAAGACAGCCTCAAAAGGTCACCTACTTTGTAATTCCATTTACGTGTCATTCTCAAAAAGACAAAACTACAATGATGAAGAAAAGATCAGTGGTTGCCAGGATTAGCGGAAGCGGGTGGGCATCATCTTGAAGGAATAAGGAGAGAATATGGGGGAGTGATGGAATTGTTCTGTATCATGACTGTAATGGTGCTTACATGAATCTATGTATGTGTTAAAATTCACAGACCTGTATATGAAAAAGGCCAATTTTACTATACAATTAAAATAAACAGCATTTCAGTGAAATCAACTAATTGTACTTACTCATTCTGAGAAGTGTTAATATTGTATACAGCCAATTATTTAAAAATTTGTTTAACAGTACTTGCTAATGGTGATAACAAAAGTCAATCAAGTGACTTAAAAATATTTAAATCTCTACTTTTTAATAAAAAAAAAAAAAAAAAAAAAAAAACACTTACCAAGTTCATTGAGACTCTGAGCAGCTTTTGTTATCTCTCTACTTCCCCCTTGCAGTTGTCCTTGGAGTCTCTTACTGAGATTCAAGATACGAATAATTCTCCGAAGCAAATCACAGGCAACCTGTGCAAACATCACAATGTTAAGTTAGTTGATCCATGAAGCTTTATTACTATTAATAAACAGTAATAACAAGCATAGGTGCAGCAAACCACCATGGCACATGTTTATCTATGTAACAAATCTGCACATGTATCCTGGGACTTAAATTACATTTAAAAAAAAAAAAAGCACAGTGGCTCACACCGTACTTAATATGTGAATCTACCCATTCTTTCCAGATGCTAAAGATTCACTCATGCATTTTTTGTTTCCCACCAACCACAAACCTAAATAATCACAAGTCTTAAAAAGCATCAAATGTCCTAGGGAACACACAAAAGTACTATATTTACATTTTATAATAAACTCCAATTCATCCCAAGTGGAGAGAACTTGGAATTGAGGCATCGTGAGAGCCAAGGATTCTTTCAGTCCTAAACCAGTTTTCTTCTCTAGGCCAGTGGTTATCAGTCTTGACTACTAATTCAAGTGGGTAGACTGAAAATGTTCCAATGCCCAGGCCACAGCCCTGACCAATTAAATCAGCATCTCTATGGGTGAAAACCAAGCATGAGTTATGTTTTTATGTTTTTAATATTCCCAGGTGGTACCAATGTGCAGTCAAAATTGACAATCACTAAGCTAGGCTGCTCAGCTTCCTACTACTGCCTCCTGTTATTTACAATCCCAGCTTCTCTTTCCTATATCCTGCAGGAGTAGTCTTAAAACTTCTCTCAATTTCATGATACTTTTTTTTTTGGAGAACAGGGTCACACTCGGTTGCTCCAACTGGAGTGCAGTGGCATGATCACACCTCACTGCAACCTCTACCTCCTGGGCTAAAGCAATCCTTCTGCCTCAGCCTCCCAAGTAGCTGGGACTACAGATGCGTGCCACCATGCCTGGCTAATTGTATTTTGTGCGGAGATGAGGTTTTGCCATGTTTCCCAGGCTGCTCTCAAACTACGGGGCTCAGGTGAACCTCCTGCCTCAGACTCCCAAAGTACTAGGATTACAGGTGTGAGCCACCGTGCATGGTGGTTTTTAATCCCTAATAAATTATAAAAGAGAGAATACGTAAACAACAAAACAAAACTATTTCACACACTTCCTATTCCTTTTTCCAGATCTAATACCGGGTCTTTACCTATCAAAAGGCTGAGGTAAGAAATAAAAGTTCATGTATTTTAGGACACTTTATTACAGAAGCTGGATTCACAGCAGTTGCATGAGGGAGAGTGCAGTAGAGGGTGACATACTGAATAACCAATATGTAGTGATCTTCAGCCTCAGTAGTGATTACAAAGGAAAGAGAGACATTCCATACTACTGCATCACAACCATTTCTGAATGGCCCCGAGGTTAACTGAGAAGCAAGGACATCTCCCCTGTTTAAGGAGAAAAATCCTACATGGTGGCAATAAGAATTAAAAGCTCTGAGAAGCCAGGGTCCCAGAGCCTCCAGGTATAAACATTCTTTTATGGGTGAAATAAATACATATCGGGGAACCCACCCCCAATAGTTAACATGGGTTCTTTTCTATTTCCCTAAGTGTCTCTGCTGGTTTGAGAAATAAAGTACAAAATAGAGAAATTTTAAAGCTGGGTGTCCAGGGGAGACATCACATGTCAGCAGGTTCCGTGATGCTCCCTGAGCCATAAAACCAGCAAGTTTTTACTAGCGATTTTCAAAAGGGGAGGGAGTGCATGAATAGGGTGTGGGTCACAGAGATCACATGCTTCACAAGGTAATAGAATATCACAAAGCAAGTGGAGGCAGGGCCAGATCACAGGACCACAGGATGTGGCGAAATTAAAATTGCTAATGAAGTTTCGGGCACACATTGTCATTTATAACATCTTATCAGGAGACAGTTTGAGGGCAGACAACCTGTCTGATCAAAATTTATTAGGCAGGAATTTCCTTGTCCTAATAAGCCTGGGAGCGCTACAGGAGACTGGGTCTTATTTCATCCCTTCGGCTTCGACCATAAAAGACAGCCACCTCCAAGGGGCCAGTCTATAGACCTACCCTTAGAGCGCATTCTCTTTCTCAGGGATATTCCTTGCTGAGAAAAAGAATTCAGTGATATGTCTCCTATTTGCTTTTGAAAGAAGAGAAATATGGCTCTGTTCCATCTGGCTCACCAGCAGTCAGAGTTTAAAGTCTTATCTCCCTTGTTCCCTGAACATTGCTGTTATCCTGTTCTTTTCTCAAGGTGCCCAGATTTCATATTGTTCAAGCACACATGCTCTACAAACAACTTGTGCAGTTAATGCAATCATCACAGGGTCCTGAGGCGACACACATCCTCCTCGGCTTACGAAGATTACGGGATTAAGAGATTAAAGTAAAAACAGGCAAAATCACAAGGGTATTGATTGGGGAAGTGGTAAATGTCCATGAAATCTTTACAATTTATGTTCAGAGACTGCAGTAAAGACAGGCGTAAGAAATTATAAAAGTATTAATTTGGGGAACTAACAAATGTCCATAAAATCTTCACAATTTATGTTCTTCTGCCATGGTTTCAGCCAGCCCCTCCATTCAGGGTCCCTGACTTCCCACAACAAATACATACACCAGAGCCACACACAGCCACACCCATGTATTCACAAGCAATACACCATATGTATGCATATACCATACTCAAACATAAAGCAAACATATATTTACAAACACATGTAAGTCAAAGTCAATCAACTATTAAACATGTTTACCTGACTGCTTTTCAGACAAACTAGTCTGAAATATTTAAATTAAAAAAAAAAAAAAGGACAATTTTTCCCATGGAGATTGACAATTGGGGCATCTCTATCTTTTAATTAAATATTATTCATTTTCTGAACAGGTAATACAAGCACATGATTCAAAATTCAAGAAATAAAAGGAAATAACACTGAAAAGTCACCCTCGTATCTCTGTCCCAACTATGTACTTAACAAAAACAATTACTGCTATTGTTGCAGGTAGTTAGACAATCAAGAGTGGGGCAGGAGAGGGCTACTGCCCCACCCACTAGGAATGTCAGTTGATGGTTTGGAAGTTATCACATTGCCTCTCTGAAACTGATAAATTGGCAGCCAGTGCCAGGGAGAAGACATTTCCTGATGGTCCACACTTGGTGCATTGAAGTGTTAATTCAATGCAAAGGCCAGGGAGAAGCAACTTCCAGGGCATGTGCTTTAAGACACAAAATGGTGAGTCTGACCTTCCGGGGGCACTCCACCTGAAAAAGGAACAAAGTCTCAGGTAGGCATGCATACAAATTTCTAAACACAATGCGTGTGCTCACCTCTTAAGGGTAAGGAGGGCACTGGACATGCAGGTAGCCCATCCTAAGGGAAGAATTATGGGAAAGGAGCCAGGCTCTTAAGTTCTGGCATCAAGGTTAAACACTGCACTTGACCTCAGTGCCCTCTTGGGACTCTTCCAAGAATACTTTCCTTTCTTTCTTTCCTGTTCTAAAGCCTTTTTAAACAAACTTCCACTCCTGCTCTGAAATGTGCCTTGGTCTCTTTTTCTGCCTTATGCCCCTCAGTCGAATTCTTTCTTCTAAGGAGGCAAAAATTGAGGTTGCTGCAGAACCATACGGATTCGACACCAGTAAGCTGGATATCTTGCACTGGAAACATTATCAGTGTCTTCCCTGTTAGAACTGACATTTTTAGATAAACAATTTGGAACGTTGAATCCCTAGCAACCATTCCTCTGAGATTTTAAATACATCGTAAGAAGAAATTAAGCTCTTACTCTATGATTGTCATCCAGAATTCCCTAATCCCAACAAAGTGATATGCTCTCAAAACATGCAATCTTTATTTCTACTGTTTTTATTTTTAGCAACCATACTTAATCTGTCACCAAGTCTTACCAACTATCCTACTGCATAAAATAAGAGTTGTTATTTTACCTCTATTCCTATAAGCACCACCCTAATCCAAATCTTTATCACCATTACCTTAACATAGTGGTTTCTTGGCTAGCTTTCAAGTCTCTCACTGAAATCCACCCAGCCAGATTTATCTTCTTAAAAACGCAGTTTTTGGGCCAGGTACAGTGGCTCACACCTACAATCCCATCACTGGGAGGCCAAGGAGGGCAGATCACCTGAGGTCGGGAGTTCGAGACCAGCCTGACCAACATGAAGAAACCCCGCTTCTACTAAAAATACAAAATTAGCCGGGTGTGGTGGCATATGCCTGTAATCCCAACTACTTGGGAGGCCGAGGGAGAAGAATTGCTAAACCCGGGAGGCGGAGGTTGCGATGAGCCGAGATCATAATATTGCACTCCAGCCTGGGCAACAAAGAGCGAAATTCTGTCTCAAAAAAAAAAAAAAAAAAAAAAAAAAAAAAAAAAACACAGTTTTCAGCACTCCAACCCCCTTTTTAGTAAACTTTAATGGCTCTCCACTTACAGATTATGTTGAATCTTCTGAGAATAGCATTTAATAAAATTCTTAGTTAATAAGTCTAAGCTATTATAAATTAATCTATAAGGCATCAATTCTCACCAATTTCCCAATATAGCTGCCTCCCCTCCAATCAATTTCCTTTCCCTCGTTTTTTTATTTGACTTTTACTATTAAATATAACACAAACATGGAAAACCAAACTCAGAGATACACAGCTAAATGAACTAAGAAGCAACACATAGATCAGGAGACAGGACCATGTGAGTCACCACAGAAGCCTTCATGTACTCCCTCCCAATGCCATTACCCTCATGCCAACCAACAGAAACCACTACTCTTTTACATTAATCACTTCCTTACTTTTATTTTTTTTTTATTACTGAAGTATAAATACCTAAGTGCTATGGTTTAACTTTTCCTGTTTTTAATCTGTTGGTTCTCTCACCATCTCTTTTTTCCATTGCAATTTGTTGAATATATTGGATCACCTATCCTAAAGTTTCCCACAGACTGGGTTTTGTTGACTGTATTCCCTTGATGCAGTTTAACAAGTTCCTCTATCTTCTATATTACCTGTAAATTAGTAGTTGGATGTGGGCAGCTTCATTAGATTCAAGTTTAGTATTTTTGGCAATATTAAACATTAGAGGGTGGTATATTTTAAGAGATGTATGATTTTCTCTCTTTTTGTGTTTAGTAGCAGCCACTGATACGCAACGTCAAAATCCATTGAAACATAAGTGACTGCAAAATAGTAATAATCCAATTCTGTCGTTTTGTCTTTATTTACAAGCATATGAAATTTCTCTATAAAAATAAACTTTACCTTACTATTTGTTTACCTAGCAGTATTGTTCATAAAGAAAACTAAATACTTAATCTTTCCCTTATTAGTTTTCAAAATGAAGGAATAATTCCCTAATATTCACCAATAATGAAAAATTAGTCAGTGGTGGGGAGGTATTCTGGGGTTTTGCTTTTTTTTTTTGATATCATTATGAAATGGATTTAAACACAAGAAGGAATGCCCAATCCGTCATGGCTCTTACCCTTATTGATGCTCAAAGAGTTCCATTTTGGCCAGCAGAAGCCTCTGAGAGTGATTAACTGTACCACTTTGCCTGAGACTGAGAATTTTCCCAAGTTTTAGGACTTTCAGTAGTAAAACTAAAATAGCTGGTCACCCAAAGCCTCTTAAGTCAGTTCCTGAGTTCCTTTGTCATGAACCTAGCAGTCGCTGACAGCCTCCTTGATACCTGGTATAAAAATGTTCCAAGATCATTTTACACATTTCATGGCCCAGACCTGGAATCAAAAATTTCTCAAAGAAGCCCTGGTTTCTTTTAGTAAAAAACAGCATTATTCTTTTTTTTTTTTTTTTTTTTTTGAGATAGAGTTTCGCTCTTGTCGTCCAAGCTGGAGTACAATGGCGCAACCTTGGCTTATTGCAACCTCCCCCTCCAGGGTTCAAGCAATTCTCCTGCCTCAGCCTCCTGAGCAGATGGGATTACAGGCATCTGCCACATGCCTGGCTAATTTTTGTATTTTTAGTAGAGATGGGGTTTCACACGTTGGCCCAGCTGATCTCGAACTCCTGACGTCAGGTGATCCACCTGCTTTGGCCTCCCAAAGTGCTGGGATTATAGGAATGGGCCACTGCCCCCAGCCAAAAAACAGCATTTCAAGACCACATTCATGGAACTAGGTTTGTTCATTTCTGGGACTTTTCCATAGACATAGCTAGGAAATGTCAGCACTAAAATATCACATAAATATTTATTTGATTTATTCCACAATACACACAAAACATTCTCAGATTAACATACATATACATATGTACAAATATATATATACACACAAATATAAGGTATATACTATTTTTAAATAACATTAAAGTATCTCAAGTTCATACTGATACTTCTAATTAAAAATCAGAAGTAGAGGATTTAGCCTTCTTACATCTATATGAATCTATAAATAGTATACAATTTCTTACACATTGAGATTCCTAGGTCTCAATGACACAAGAGATAACAAAATTAAAATAATGCATAATTCTTCATTTGCTTTGCTGCACAATACACAGAAAATATCTGATCAACAAAACCAACACTACAGTCAAAAGTATGATGGCAGAAAATAGTTTTTAAAATTTTTTGCATATGCTCTTCCCACTGTTTTTTACAGCTGAATTATATTTCCTTGCCAAAACATATAGTCATTACATACTATTCTTTATAACCTTCATTTAATCCTGGTTCTCATGCTTAACACTAGTCTCACAGTGATTTTTTTCTAGTCAGTCTTTGCTGTTCTGCAGCCTCCACTGGTGACACCCAAGGAAACAGGGTCAGGAGTGGACCTGCAGCAAACTCCAGCAGACCTGCAGCAGACGCACCTGTTAGAAGAAAAACTAACAAACAGAAAGCAATAGCATCAACATCAACAAAAAGGACAACCATGCAAAAACTCCATCCAAAGGTCACCAACAGCAAAGACCAAAGGTAGATAAATTCATGAAGATGAAAAAAAAACAGCGCAAAAAGGCTGAAAATTCCAAAAACCAGAATGTCTCTTCTCCTCCAAAGGATCATAACACCTCAACAGAAAGGTAACAAAACTGGACGGAGAATGAGTTTGACAAATTGACAGAAGTAGGCTTCAGAAGGTGTGTAATAACGAACTCCTCCAAGCTAAAGGAGCATGTTCTTTCAGAGCACAAGACTTCTTCCCAATGCAAGGAAGCTAAGAACTTTGAAAACAAGGTTAGCGGAATTGCTAACTAGAATAACCAGTTTAGAGAAGAACATAAATGACCTGATTAAGCTGAAAAACGCAGCAGGAGAACTTCGTGAAGCATACACAAGAATCAATAGCCTAATAGATCAAGTGGAATAAAGGATATCAAAGATTGAAGATCAACTTAATGAAACAAAGTGTGAAGAAAAGATCAGAGAAAAAAGAATGAAAAAGAATGAACAAAGCCTCCAAGAAATATACAACTATGTGAAAAGACCAAACCTACGTTTGATTGCTGTACCTGAAAGTGATGGGGAGAATGGAACCAAGTTGAAAACACTCTTCAGGATATTATCCAGGAGAACTTCCCCACCCTAGCAAGACAGGCCAACATTCAAATTCAGGAAATACAGAGAACACCACTAAGATACTTCTCAAGAAGAGCAACCCCAAGACACATAACCGTCAGATTCACCAAGGTTGAAATGAAGTAAAAAATGTTAAGGGCAGCCAGAGAGAAAGGTCGGGCTACCCACAAAGGGAAGCCCATCAGACTAACAGCGGATCTCTCTGTAGAAATCTTATAAGCCAGAAGAGAGTAGGAGCCAATATTCAACATTCTTAAAGAAAAGAATTTTCAGTCCAGAATTTCATATCCAGCCAAACTAAGCTTCATAAGGGAAGTAGAAATAAAATTCTTTACAGATAAGCAAATGCTGAGAGATTTTATCACCACCAGACTTGCCTTATAAGAGCTCCTGAAGGAAGCACTAAATATCGAAAGAAAAAACTGGTACCAGCCACTGCAAAAACAAACCAAAAGGTAAAGATCATCAATACTATGAAGAATCTGCATCAACTAATGAGCAAAATAACAAGCTAGCATCATAATGACAGAATAAAATTCACACATAACAATATTAATGTTAAATCTAAATGGGTTAAATGCTCCAATTAAAAGGCACAGACCGGCAAATTGGATAAAGAGTTAAGACCCATTCGTGTGATGTATTCAGGAGACCCATCTCACATGCAAAGACACACACAGGCTCAAAATAAAGGGATGGAAGAATATTTACCAAGCAAATGGAAAGCAAAAAAAAAAAAAAAAAAAAAGTGGGGGTTGCAATCCTAGTCTCTGATAAAACAGACTTTAAACAATGAGTTCATGTCCTTTGTAGGGACATGGATGCAGCTGGAAACCATCATTCTCAGCAAACTATCACAAGAACAGAAAACCAAACACCACATGTTCTCACTCATAGGTGGGAACTGAACAATGAGAACACCTGGACACAGGGTGGGGAATAGGACACAGTGGGGCCTGTTCTGGGGGGGGGAGAGGGGGGAAGGATAGCATTAGGAGATATACCTAATGTAAATGACGAGTTAATGGGTGCAGCATACCAACATGGCACATGTATACATATGTAACAAACCTGCACGTTGTGCACATGTACCCTAGAAATTAAAGTATAATTTAAAAAAAGAAAAAAAAAAAAGAAACCAACAAAGATCAAAAAAGACAAAGAGAAGCATTATATAATGGTAAAGGTATCAATGCAACAAGAAGAGCTAACTATCCTAAATATGTATGCACCCAATACAGGACTACCCAGATTCATAACCAAGTTCTTAGAGACCTACAAAGAGATTTAAACTCCCAGACAGTAACAATGGGAGATATTAACACCCCAATGTCAGTATTTGACAGATCAACGAGACAGAAAATTAACAAGGATATTCAGACTTGAACTCAGCTCTGGACCAAGAAGACCTAATAGACATCTACAGAACTCTCCACTCCAAATCAACAGAATACAGATTCTTCACAGTACCACACAGCACTCATCCTAAAATTGACCACATAATTGGACGTAAAATACCCCTCACCAAATGTAAAAGAATGGAAATCATAACAAACAGTCTCTCAGACCACAGTGCAACCAAACTAAAACTCAGGATTAAGAAATTCACCCAAATCCGCACAACTATATGGAAACTGAACAACCTGATCCTGAACGACTACTGGGTAAATAACGAAATTAAGGCAGAAATAAATGAGTTCTTTGAAACCAATGAGAACAAAGACACGACATACCAGAATCTCTGGGACACAGCTAAAGCAGTGTTTAGAGGGAAATTTATAGCACTAAATGCCCACAGGAGAAAGTGAGAAAGATCTAAAATTGACACCCTAACACCACAATTAAAAGAACTAGAGAAGCAAGAGCAAACAAATTCAAATTCTGGCAGAAGACAAGAAATAACTAAGATCAGAGCAGAACTGAAGGAGATAGAGACACGAAAAACCCTTCAAAAAAAAAAATCAATGAATCCAGGAGCTAGTTTTTTGAAAAGATTAACAAAATAGACCACTAGCCAGACTAATCCAGAAGAAAAGAGAAGAATCAAATAGACACAATAAAAAACGCTAAAGAGGATATCACTGATCCCACAGAAATACAAACTACCATCACAGAATACTATAAACACCTCTGTGCAAATAAACTAGAAAATCTAGAAGAAATGGATACATTCCTGGACATATATGCCCTCCCAGACTAAACCAAGACTAAACCAGAAAGAAGTTGAATCCCTGAATAGACCAATAAGTCCTGAAAGTGAGGCACTAATAGTCTACCAACCAAAAAAAATAAAGCCCAGGAACAGACAGATTAACAGCCGAATTCTACCAGAGGTGTTACAAAGAGAAGCTGGTACCATTCCTTCTAGAACTATTTCTAGAATTATTCCAAACAACAGAAAAAGAGGGACTTCTCACTAACTCATTTTATGAGGTCAGCATCATCCTGATACCAAAATCTGGCAGAAACACAATAAAAAAAATTTCAGGCCAATATCCCTGATGGACATCGATGTGAAAATCCTCAATAAAATAATGGCAAACCAAATCCGGCAGCACATTAAAAAGCTTATCCACCACGATCAACTCGGCTTCATCCCTGGGATGCAAGACTGGTTCAACATACGCAAATCAATAAACATAATTCATCACATAAACAGAACCAATGACAAAACCACATGATTATCTCAGTAGATGCAGAAAAGGCCTTTGACAAAATTCAACAGCCCTTCATGCTAAGAACACTCAATAAACTAGGTACTGATGGAACATATCTCAAAATAATAAGAGCTATTTATGACAAACCCATAGCCAACAGCATACTGAATAGGCAAAAGCTGGAAGCATTCCCTTTAAAAACCAGCAGAAGACAAGGATGCCCTTTCTCACCACCCCTATTCAACATATTATTGGAAGTTCCGGTCAGGGCAATCAGGCAAGAGAAAGAAATAAAGCGTATTCAAATAGGAAGACAGGAAATCAAATTATCTCTGTTTGCAAATGACATGATTGTATATATAGAAAACCCCATTATCTCAGCCCAAAAACTCCTTAAACTGATAAGCAACTTCAGTGAAGTCTCAGGATACAAAATCAATGTGCAAATATCACAAGCATTCCTATACATCAATAACAGACAGAGAGCCAAATCATGAACAAACTCCCATTCACAATTGCTACAAAGAGAATAAAAATACCTAGGAATACAATTGACAAGACATGTGAAGGTCCTCTTCAAGGAGAACTACAAACCACTGCTCAAGAAAATAAGATAGGACACAAACAAATGGAAAAACATTCCATGCTCATGGACAGGAAGAATCAATATCATGAAAATGGCCATACTGCCCAAAGTAATTTATAGATTCAATACTATTTCCATCAAGCTACCACTGACATTCTTCACAGAATTAGAAAAAACTACTTTTAATTTCATATGGAACCAAAAAAGATTCCATATAGCCAAGACAATCCTAAGCAAAAAGAACAATGCTAGAGGCATCACACTACCTGACTTCAAACTATACTACAAGGCTACAGTAACCAAAACAGCATGGTAATGATACCAAAACAGATATATAGATCAATGGAACAGAAATACAGACCAATGGAACAGGCCTCAGAAATAATATAACACATTTAGAACCATCTGATCTTCAACAAACCAGACAAAAACAAGCAATGGGGAAAGGATTCCCTATTTAATAAATGGTGCTGGGAAAACTGGCTAGCTGTATGCAGAAAACTGAAACTGGACCCCTTCCTTATAGACTTTACACTGTTGGTGGGAGTGTAAATTAGTTCAACCATTACGTGGCTATTTCTCAAGCATCTAGAACTAAAAATACCATTTGACCAGCAATCCCATTACTGGGTATATACCCAAAGGATTATAAATCATTCTACTATAAAGACACATGCACACTTATGTTTACTGCAGCACTGTTCACAATAGCAAAGACTTGGAACCAATCCAGATGTCCATCAATGTTAGACTGGATAAAGAAAATGTAGCACATATACACCATGGAATACTACAGCCATAAAAAAGAATGAGTTCATGTCCATTGCAGGGACAAGGATGAAGCTGGAAACCATCATTCTCAGCAAACTAACACAGGAACCAAAAACCGAACATCACATATTCTCACTCATCAGCGGGAGTTGAACAATGAGAATACACGGACACAGGGAGGGCAACATCACACACCGGGGCCTGTTAGGGGGTGGAGCCAAGGGGGAGGGATAGTATATTTCTTCTAAGAAATATCTAACGTAGATAATGGGTTGATGGGTGCAGCAAACCACCACGGCACATGTATACCTATGTAACAAACCTGCATGTTCTGCAAATGTATCCCAGAACTTAAAGTATAAGTAAAAAAAATAAAGAAAGAAAAAGAGCAAAGGATTTGAACAGACATGTCACCAAGGAAGACAGATAAATAGCCAAAAGGCACCACAGAAGATGCTCAATATCATTAGCCATGAGGAAAATGCAAATCAAAATGATAATGAGATACTACTTCATACCCAATAATGATACAGGAGACAGAAATTATTTAGGCAGATAATAATGGCAACAGAGTACTTGGCAGAATTTCCTTTTAAATGAAAAGCAGCCCCCAAATTATTTCTTTTCTAACAAAGAGCAGCCTGAAAAATCGAGCTGCAGACATAGATATGCAAGCTGGAAATTGAACAGGTGAATGCCAGCAGCTGTGTCAATAGAAAAGGGCTACCTGGAAGCCAAGTATGTTCAACATGAAGGCTCCATCTTTGGTTTTCTTTGTCACCACATGTAAAGATGCAGGCAACATGGCACCAGCCAGCCAGAGAACCCATCTGCATAATAAAAGATTAGGGTGGGGTGGCCAGCTTTTTCACATGCTATACAAGTGGCACACCCAGCCCTAACTAGTTTTTCGCACCTTATGCAAATAGCACACCTGGTCCAACCAATCTTTCATGCCCTATGTAAATCAGACACTGCCTCCTCAAGCTCATCTATAAAACCCACTGCATTTCACCATAAAAGTGGCAACCCAGTTCTCCAGGAACCCTCTCTCTGCAGCAGAGACAGCTCTTCTCTTTCTTTCACCTATTAAACTTCCACTCTGAATCTCACTATTTGTGTGTCTGCGTCCTAGTTTTCTGTGGCTGTAAGACAACGAATCTCGGGTATTTACTCAACACAATGATGCCACTTCAATAAGATGGCAATATTCTTAAAAAGTAGAGAAATTAGAATCTTCATACATTGTTGGTAACAATGGAAAACAGTACAGTTGCCTTGGAAATCGTTTGGCAATCCTCAAAATGTTAAACATAGAGTTAGCATATAACCTAGCATAATATGTTCTAGGTGTATACCCAAGAATTGAAAAAAAAAGTCCACATAAGTATTATTTATGCAACGTTTGTTCTTAGCAGTCTATTCAAAATAGTTAAAAAGTAGAAACAACCTAAATATTCATCAACTGATTAAAGGATAAACAAACTGAATGAACAAAAATGTGATATATTCATGTAATGATATATTATTTGACCATAAAAAGGAATGAAGTACCTAAGTCCTCATTAAACATCATCAACTGGCTCTTTTGACTTTAAGTGAAAACAATGGACCAGGGTGGCTCACTCCTGTAATCCCAGCACTTTGGGAGGCTGAGGAAGATGAATCACTTGAGTCCAGAAGTTTGAGACCAGCCTGGGCAACACAGTGAGAGACACTGTCTAAAAAAAATTAAAATTTAAAAAAAAATTAGCTGGGCATGGTGGTACGTGCCTGTAGTCTCAGCTATTCAAGAGGCTGCACTCCAGCCTGGATGACAGAGCAAGACCCTGTCTCAAAAAACAACAACAACAAAGCAACGTATAATAAGACCCATTTTCTACCTCCTCAGTTTATAACGAAATGACATGGACCTGCTGTATGTTCTTTATTAAAGTTGAAGTTTCTAAGAACCTATCAATGACATTAAATAAGAACTTACTGTACTGACACATGCTACAATATGGATGAACCTTGAAAATATTACATTAAGAAGCCAAAAGCTACATAATGAATGATCCATTTCTATGAAATGTTCTGAATAGGGAAATCCAAAAAGGAAGACTGCAGATTAGTGGTTGAGAGCTTGGCGTAGGGAAGTGGACAGAGGGAATAACTGCTAATGGGCATAGAGTTTCTTTTTTGGGTAATGAAAATATTCTGGCATTAGATAATATTATAGTATAATTAGATATTATATTCACAAGACACAATCTTGTGAATATAGTAAAAACTCCTAAACTGTACATGTTAAAGTGATTATTTTATGGTACATAACTTATAACTCAATTTTTAATAATGAGTGTGACTTCTAACAATGATGGAATAGGGTCAGACTTACCTTTCCATTTTAAACAACTAGAAAACTGAACAAAATACACGAAATAATTTTAGGACAACAGGAATGAATAATTGGACAATAATTCCATAACAGAAAACGCAGGTCTGTGATCTTTGAGAGAAACAAGAAAATGAGCTTAACAGTTGTCTCAGATTACCAATGGGAGAAAATTTTCAGGCCACGGCAAAGGGAAAGGAAGGGAAGGGAAACAGAGCATGACAGTCTCTCTGAAGTTGGGAAGCAGAGATTACACTTCAAGAAAGCCAAAAAAGCTAGTGTTTGTGGGCAGAGAATTGGAGAAAAAGAAGCTGCAAAAAGAGACGTTGTGGAGATAAGCAGAAAAATAGCTGCAAGTCTTCTGAGTACCAATCTGTGCATGTGTGAGAGGAAGCACAGGAAAAGAAACACTGAAACAACTCACAGAGCTCACACATGTTCTCACCAACCACCGTAGAAAGACCTAATAGTAAACAGGGCTAAACTAGCCCTAGGTTAAAGGCTGTTCTGGACCTGTACTAACAAAGATTTAAAACTAAATCTCAAAAAGATTAATGGTGGCTCACACCTGTAATCCCAGCATTTTGGGCGGCCAGGTAGGAGTATCACTTGAGGCCAGGAGTTTGAGACCAGCCTAGGCAACATGGTGAGACTCCCATCTCTACAATAAATTAAAAAAAAAAAAATTAGCTGGGCATGGTAGTATGTGCCTGTAGTCCCAGGCACTTGGGAGGCTAGAGCAGGAGGATTGCTTGAGACCAGCAGTTGGAGGTTGTAGTGAGTCAAGACTGCCCCCACTATACTCTAGCCCAAGTGACGGAGCAAGGCCCTGTCTCAAATAAAAAATTAATTAATTAATTAATTAAGAAAAAAAGATCAAACTGATTCCAAGTAACTTAAGTGTGAACCAGAAAAAAGTCCAACACTATTTAAAAGAAATTTTAAATAATCTAGGAACTCTAAACACAAAATATACATTTCTAATATCCAATAAAAAATTACCAGGTATGTAAAGAAGCAAAACACATAAAACCCATAACAAGAAGAAAAGCCAATCAACAAAAATAAACCTAGAAATAATAAAGAATTAAATGTTAATTTATTTTATAGGCTGGGCACAGTGGCTCACGCCTATAATCCCAGCACTTTGGGAGGCTGAGGCAGGCAGATCACCTGAGGTCAGGAGTTCAAGACCAGCCAGGCCAACATGGTGAAACCCCATCTCTACTCAAAATACAAAAATCAGCCAGGTGTGGTGGCACTTGCCTATAATCCCAGATACTTAGGAGGCTTCTTAGGCAGGAGAATCACTTGAACCCAGGAGGCGGAGGGTACAGCGAGCCACGATCATGCCACTGCACCCCAGCCTGGACGACAGAGCAGGATTGTGTCTTGGAAAAAAAAAAAAAAAATTATAAACATGTATATCTTCAAGAAGGTAAATGAAAACATAAATGTCGGATGGACACAGTGGCTCATGCTTGTCATCCCAGCACTTTGGGAGGCCAATGTAGGTGGAATGCTTGACCTCAGGAGTTCAAGACCAGCCTGGGCAGCATGACAGAACCTGGTCTCTACAAAAAATACAAAAATTAGCTGAGTGTGGTGGTGCGTGCCTATAGTCTCAGCTACTCAGGAGGCTGAAGTGGGAGGATAGCTTGGGCCTGGGAGGCGAAGATTGCAATGGGTTGAGATCTTACCGCTGCACTGCAGCCTGGGCAACAGAGTGAGACCCTGTCTTAAACAAACAAACAAACAAACAAACAAGCATACATATGTGTGTGTGTGTGTGTGTGTATGTATGTATATAAATGAAATTGAAATATAAATGTCATAACAGAAAGAGAACATATAAAAAGACACAAAAACAAATACTAGAGATGAAAACTATAGGCCGGGCATGGTGGCTCACACCTGTAATCCCAGCACTTTGGGATGGAGGCTGTCAGGAGTTCGAGACCAGCCTGGCCAATATGTTAAAACCCCGTCTCCACTAAAAATACAAAAATTAGCTGAGCATGGTGGTATGCGCCCGTACTCCCAGCAATTCAGGAGGCTGAGGCAGAAGAATCGCTTGAACCCAGGAGGCGGGGTTGCAGTGAGCCGAGATCATGCCACTGCACTCCAGCCTAGGCAACACAGCAAGACTTCATCTCAAAAAAAAAAAAAAAAAAAAATACAAAGAAAACTATATTAGGCAACATTTTAAAACACACAGGATGGGATTAACAGCAGATTAGATACTTAATAAAAAAGGTTAGTAAATGTACAAGCAATTCCAGGTAGATTATAGATCTAAACATATGAGGCAAAACAATACATGTTTTTGAAGACATTATACAATATCTTCATAACTTCAGAGTACAGAACGTTATCTTGTGAGAATTTTTCATAAAAGAGAACTAACCATAAAAGAAAAACTGGATAAATTTAATTTCTCTCCAACAACACAGAAGAGCGAGAAGAAAAAAACGGGTAGGCACAGGGATATCTCAAACACACGTAATAGATGACTCACAAGAGGTTCAATCTCCTTAGTAATTAGTTCCTAGAAAAACAAAACCACAACAAGACACCACCACATACCTAAAATATTAGCAAAAACTAACAAGTCTGACAATACTAAGTGTTGGCAAGGATACAAACTAAAAGGAACTCTCATATACTGATAGCATATGTGTTATAACCATTTGGTAAAATAGTTTGGCATTATCTAATGAAGTTGAAAATCAGAAACCCTATAACCCAGAAATCTCATTCCCAGGATATAACTTATACAAAGGGGTATTACATGAGCCAACATATATTTGTGAAAAAGTTTTCACAGCCATATTATTCATAATGGTCCCAATCTGGAAACAATCCAAAGTCCATAAGCAGAATATTCATATAATGACATATTCTACAGCAATAAAAATGAAACAAAACAATAAGCAAGACCAGGCATGGTGGCTCACGCCTGTAATCCCAGTACTTTGGGAGGCCGAGGCAGGTGGAACACTTGAGGTCAGGAGTTCGAGACCAGCTTGGCCAACATGGTGAACCCTGTCTCTACTAAAAACACGACAACAAAAATAGCCAAATGTGGTAGCAGGTGCCTGTAATCCCAGCTACTTGGGAAGCTAAGGCAGGAGAATCCTTGAACCTGGGAGGTGGAGGCTGCAGTGAGCCAAGATCACTCCACTACACTCCAGCCTAGGCAACAAAGCACAACTCTGTCTAGAAAAAAAAAAAAAAAAGCAATATAGATGAATCTGAAAAAGGATACTTTCCAAAAAACAGGGTATTAAAGCATAATTTTTAGTTACAAAAATCAATGTGATATGTTTATGAGTGACATTAGTAAGATGGTAGAGGAAGACTTTCCAGGACTCCAGCTTGCAGACACATTAACTTGAACCACTATCCAAATTATCTTCACAAAAGTTAAACCAGGTGAGACATTATAGCACCTAAATATAGCACAGAAATAAAAAGAGACACACTAAAGAGAGTAGGAAGGACAGTGTCACATTACCTGTATCCCCCAATACAAGCCAGCTAGCAAGGAGACAGATGCTCGTTGAGCAGAGAAAAGAGAAGGAATTGAGCACTGGACTTTGCCTCAGTCCCCAACACTAGGCCTGCCCCATTAAAATCGTGTTGGGCAGGTTGCCCCTGCCCGACTCCAGGCCAGTACTTCCAGACTACACCACTACCAGGCTGGTCCCAGTGACCCCAGGTCCCAGACCAGCCCTCGGCTTCAGGCTAATCCCAACTCAGGCTCCAGGCCCAACCCAGCACCAGGCAACCCTGCATAGCCCAAGATGTCAGGCTAGCCCTAGTGCCAGGTTAGCACACAGACTTCCAGCACCAGGTCAGCCACTAAAGCCTCATGCTCCAGAGCAGCCCACGTGGCCCCAAACACCAGATCTGCCCCAGCATCAGGTTGGCACCTGTGGCCTCAGACACCAGGCCAGCACCCACGGACACAGGCTCCAAGCCTGCCCTATGGGTCCACATTCCAAGTCAGCCCCTGCGGCCCCACACTCCAACAGACACAAAGTCCAGGCTCTTCGGGCAGGCCCAGGGTCCAGATCCATCCCAGCAGAACCCAGCCTCCTCTGGCAAACCCAGGGTCCAGGCTCATCGCAGAACCCAGTGCCAGGCCAGCTCCCAAGACCAGATGACTCACACCTGTCTCAGTGGCCCAGTCTCCAGGCAAGCCCTTGAAGACCCAGCCTCCAGGCCAGCACTCACTCACCCAGCCTCTAGACAGACTCTCATGGCTCTAGGCACAAAGCAAGCATCCACAGACCCCAGCCTTCAGTGGATGCAGAGCCCAGGCTTACTTCAGCAGACCAAGGCTCCAGGACCACCCTCGCAAACCCAAGCTCCAGGCTAACCCTGGTAAACCCAGGACCCAGGCCTGACTCACAGGCTCCAAGCCCACCCCCATGGTCCCAGGAGACAGTGAAAGCCAGGCATTGTGGACTCAGGTTCCAGGCCCATTCCCACGGTCCCAGGTGCCAGGCCCATTCCAGCAACTGGTTGGCTCCTGCAGATTCAAGCTCAAGGCCAGTCCCAGTGCCAGGTCAGCTCCCAAGGGACTAGGCTTCAGACCAGCTCCTGTGGAGTAGGCCCCGAATAGGTCCATTCCACAGGGGGCCAGCTTGGCACTGTGAACCCTGGATCTAAGTCTGCTCCAGCAAACTCATGACCCACATTTTCCCCAGTAAATATAGTCTGCAGACCAAACCTCATGGACCCAAGCACCAGACCTGTGCACCTGCTAACCTAGGTACCACAACAGCCTGCCTGAAGACACCAGCAGTAAGCCTGCTCACAGACCACATCAGAAAGCTTGCCTAGAATCTCTGGTCAGGCTAATTGGTGAAGAACTTTCCCAGCCAAAGCCAGTCTGCAAAGAGTGGAGTAGTTCCTACTTCTACAAATGTGCAGGCACCAATACAAGGCAACAAGAATCACAATCAGGGAAACATAATACCACCAAAGGAACAAACATTAAAGAAATTGAGGTTTATGAACTGCCTGACAAATAATTCAAAATAACCATCTTTTAAAAACTCCATGAACTACAAGAGAATACAACTAGACAAGTACACAAAATCAGGAAAACAATAAGCAAACAAAATGGGAAGTTCAACAAAGACACAGAAACCACAAAAATGAACCAAACTGAAATTCTGGAGCTAAAGAACACAACGACTGAACTAAAAAAATTCCAAAGAAAGCTTCAACAATAGATTCAATCACACAAAAGAATCAGTGCGCTTGAAAAGGGGTTATTCGAAATGATCCAGCCTGAGGAACAAAAAGAAAAAAGAAAAAGAGTAAGGAAAGCCTTTGAGAATTACGAGATGCCATCAAGCAATCCAATTTACATATTATGTGTGTCCCAGAAGGAGCAGAGAGAGAAGAAAGTTTATTTTAAAAAATAACAACAGGCCGGGTGCGGTGGCTCATGCCTGTAATCCCAGCACTTTGGGAGGCCGAGGCGGGCAGATCACAGGGTCAGGAGATTGAGACCACGGTGAAACCCCGTCTCTACTAAAAATACAAAAAATTAGCCAGGCGCAGTGGTGGGCGCCTGTAGTCCCAGCTACTCAGGAGAAAGGCATGAACCCGGAAAGAGGAGCTTGCAGTGAGCCGAGATCGCACCACTGCACTCCAGCCTGGGCTACAGACCGAGACTCCGTCTCAAAAATAAATTAATAAATTAATAATAATAATAACAAAAACTCCCCAAATCTGTGGAAAGATAAAAAATATCCAGGTATAGGAAGCTCAAAGACCTCCAATCAGATTCAGTGTAAACAAGACTACCCCAAGATATATTACAATCAAATTGTAAAAAATCAAAAACAGAGAGGATCTTGAAAGCAGCAAGAGAAAAGAAGCACATCACATACAAAGGAATCCCAAGATGGCTATGAACAGATTTCTCAGTAGAAATCTTATAAGCCAGGAGAGACAGGGATGATCTATTCAAAGTGCTGAAAGAAAATAGGCCAGGCGCAGTGGCTCACACTTGTAATCCTAGCACATGGGGAGGCCAAGGCAGGCAGATCACCCAAGGTCAGGAGTTCGAGACCAGCCTGGCCAACACAGTGAAATGCCATCTCTACTAAAAATACAAAAATTAGCCAGGTGTGGTGGCGGGCACCTGTAATCCCAGCTACTCGGCAGGCTGAAGCAGGAGAATGGCTTGAACCTGTGAGGCGGAGGCTGCAGTGAGCAGAGATCAGGCCACTGCACTCCAGGTTGGGTGACACAGTGAGACTCCATCTCAAAAAAAAAGAAAGAAAAAACCAACAAATCAATATCGAAACAACAGACTTTAACTACACTCTAGACCAAACAAACTGAACAGACAAATACAGAACATTGCATCCAATAGTGGCAGAATACATGTTCTTCTTAAATGCACATGAAACTTTTTTCAGGATAGATCATATGTTAGACCAGAAAATAAGGCTTAACAAACTTAAGAAGACTGTGATCATATCAAATATCTTTTCCAACCACAATGGTATTAAACTAGAAATCAATAAAGGATGGATTTTGAAAAATTCACCAAAAAAATTCTCAAAAAAAAAAAAAAAAAAAAACATGCTTATGAGCAACCAATGGATTAAAGAAATTAAAAGATAAATTTTAAAATATCTTGAGACAAATGACACGATATACCAAAAGTTATGGGATGCAGCAAAAGCAGTACTAAGAAGAAAGTTTATAGCAATAAATGTCTACATCAAAAAAGATTTCAAATAAATAACCTAACATTAAACTTCAAGAACTAGCAAAAGAACAAACAAAGCCCAAAGTTAGTAGAAGGAAGAAAATAATAAAGATCAGGGCAGAAATAAATTAAATATAGACTAGGAAACAATAAAGATTAATAAAACCAAGAGTTGTGTTTTGGGTTTTTTTTTTTTTTTGAGACAAGGTCTTGCTCTGTTGCCCAGGCTCCAGTACAATGGTGCAATCTCGGCTCACTGCAACTTCTACCTCCCAGGCTCAAGCAGTTCTCCCATCTCAGGCTCCCGAGTAGCTGGGACTACAGAAATGTCACCATGCCTTGCTATAAGAGTTGGTGTTTTGAAAAGATAAATAGCGAATAGGAGCAGCTCCAGTCTCCAACTCCCAGCGCGAGCGACACAGAAGACCAGTGATTTCTGCATTTTCAACTGAGGTACTGGGTTCATCTCAATGGGGAGTGCCGGACGATCGGTGCTGGTCAGCTGCTGCAGCCCGACCAGCGAGAGCTGAAGCAGGGCGAGGCATTGCCTCACCTGGGAAGCGCAAGGGGGAAGGGAGTCCCTTTTCCTAGCCAGGGGAACTGAGACACACAACACCTGGAAAATCGGGTAACTCCCACCCCAATACTGCGCTTTAGGAAACAGGCACACCAGGAGATCGTATCCCACACCTGGCCGGGAGGGTCCCACACCCACGGAGCCTCCCTCGTTGCTAGCGCAGCAGTCTGTGATCTACCGGCAAGGCAGCAGCGAGGCTGGGGGAGGGATGCCCGCCATTGCTGAGGCTTAAGTAGGTAAACAAAGCTGCTGGGAAGCTCGAACTGGGTGGAGCTCACAGCAGCTCAAGGAAACCTGCCTGTCCCTGTAGACTTCACCTCTGGGGACAGGGCACAGTAAACTAAGACACACAGACACCTCTGCACAGACGCAAACGACTCTGTCTGACAGCTTTGAAGAGAGCAGTGGATCTCCCAACACGGAGGTTGAGATCTGAGAAGCGACAGACTCCCTGCTCAAGCGGGTCCCTGACCCCTGAGTAGCCTAACTGGGAGACATCCCCCACTAGGGGCAGTCTGACACCCCACACCTCACAAGGAGGAGTACACCCCTGAGAGGAAGCTTCCAAAGCAAGAATCAGACAGGTACACTCGCTGTTCAGAAATATTCTATCTTCTGCAGCCTCTGCTGCTGATACCCAGGCAAACAGGGTCCGGAGTGGACCTCAAGCAATCTCCAACAGACCTACAGCTGAGGGTCCTGACTGTTAGAAGGAAAACTATCAAACAGGAAGGACACCTACACCAAAACCCCATCAGTACATCACCATCATCAAAGACCAGAGGCAGATAAAACCACAAAGATGGGGAAAAAGCAGGGCAGAAAAGCTGGAAATTCAAAAAATAAGAGCGCATCTCCCCCGGCAAAGGAGCGCAGCTCATCGCCAGCAACGGATCAAAGCTGGACGGAGAATGACTTTGACGAGATGAGAGAAGAAGGCTTCAGTCCATCAAATTTCTCAGAGCTAAAGGAGGAATTACGTACCCAGCGCAAAGAAACTAAAAATCTTGAAAAAAAAGTGGAAGAATTGATGGCTAGAGTAATTAATGCAGAGAAGGTCCTAAACGAAATGAAAGAGATGAAAACCATGACACGAGAAATACGTGATAAATGCACAAGCTTCAGTAACCGACTCGATCAACTGGAAGAAAGAGTATCAGCGATTGAGGATCAAATGAATGAAATGAAGCGAGAAGAGAAACCAAAAGAAAAAAGAAGAAAAAGAAACGAACAAAGCCTGCAAGAAGTATGGGATTATGTAAAAAGACCAAATCTACGTCTAATTGGGGTGCCTGAAAGTGAGGGGGAAAATGGAACCAAGTTGGAAAACACTCTTCAGGATATCATCCAGGAGAACTTCCCCAACCTAGTAGGGCAGGCCAACATTCAAATCCAGGAAATACAGAGAACGCCACAAAGATACTCCTCGAGAAGAGCAACTCCAAGACACATAATTGCCAGATTCACCAAAGTTGAAATGAAGGAAAAAATCTTAAGGGCAGCCAGAGAGAAAGGTCAGGTTACCCACAAAGGGAAGCCCATCAGACTAACAGCAGATCTTTCAGCAGAAACTCTACAAGCCAGAAGAGAGTGGGGGCCAATATTCAACATTCTTAAAGAAAAGAATTTTAAACCCAGAATTTCATATCCAGCCAAACTAAGTTTCATAAGTGAAGGAGAAATAAAATCCTTTACAGATAAGCAAATGCTTAGAGATTTTGTCACCACTAGGCCTGCCTTACAAGAGATCCTGAAGGAAGCACTAAACATGGAAAGAAACAACCGGTACCAGCCATTGCAAAAACATGCCAAAATGTAAAGACCATTGAGGCTAGGAAGAAACTGCATCAACTAATGAGCAAAATAACCAGTTAATATCATAATGGCAGGATCAAGTTCACACATAACAATCTTAACCTTAAATGTAAATGGACTAAATGCTCCAATTAAAAGACACAGACTGGCAAACTGGATAAAGAGTCAAGACCCATCAGTCTGCTGTATTCAGGAGACCCATCTCACACGCAGAGACATACATAGGCTCAAAATAAAGGGATGGAGGAAGATTTACCAAGCAAATGGAGAACAAAAAAAAGCAGGGGTTGCAATACTAGTCTCTGATAAAACAGACTTTAAACCATCAAAGATCAAAAGAGACAAAGAAGGCCATTACATAATGGTAAAGGGATCAATTCAACAGGAAGAGCTAACTATCCTAAATATATATGCACCCAATACAGGAGCACCCAGATTCATCAAGCAAGTCCTTAGAGACTTACAAAGAGACTTAGACTCCCATACAATAATAATGGGAGACTTCAACACTCCACTGTCAACATTAGACAGATCAACGAGACAGAAAGTTAACAAGGATATCCAGGAATTGAACTCATCTCTGCAGCAAGCAGACCTAATAGACATCTATAGAACTCTCCACCCCAAATCAACAGAATATACATTCTTCTCAGCACCACATCGTACTTACTCCAAAATTGACCACGTAATTGGAAGTAAAGCACTCCTCAGCAAATGTACAAGAACAGAAATTATAACAAACTGTCTCTCAGACCACAGTGCAATCAAACTAGAACTCAGGACTAAGAAACTCACTCAAAACCGCTCAACTACATGGAAACTGAACAACCTGCTCCTGAATGACTACTGGGTACATAACGAAATGAAGGCAGAAATAAAGATGTTCTTTGAAACCAATGAGAACAAAGATACAACATACCAGAATCTCTGGGACACATTTAAAGCAGTGTGTAGAGGGAAATTTATAGCACTAAATGCCCACAAGAGAAAGCAGGAAAGATGTAAAATTGACACTCTAACATCGCAATTAAAAGAACTAGAGAAGCAAGAGCAAACACATTCGAAAGCTAGCAGAAGGCAAGAAATAACTAAGATCAGAGCAGAACTGAAGGAGATAGAGACACAAAAAACCCTCCAAAAAATCAATGAATCTAGGAGTTGGTTTTTTGAAAAGATCAACAAAATTGACAGACCACTAGCCAGACTAATAAAGAAGAAAAGAGAGAAGAATCAAATCGACGCAATTAAAAATGATCAAGGGGATATCACCACCGACCCCACAGAAATACAAACTACCATCAGAGAATACTATAAACACCTCTACGCAAATAAACTGGAAAATCTAGAAGAAATGGATAATTTCCTGGACACTTACACTCTTCCAAGACTAAACCAGGAAGAAGTTGAATCCCTGAATAGACCAATAGCAGGCTCTGAAATTGAGGCAACAATTAATAGCCTACCAACCAAAAAAAGTCCAGGACCAGATGGATTCACAGCTGAATTCTACCAGAGGTACAAAGAGGAGTTGGTACCATTCCTTCTGAAACTATTCCAATCAATAGAAAAAGAGGGAATCCTCCCTAACTCATTTTATGAGGCCAACATCATCCTGATACCAAAGCCTGGCAGAGACACAACAAAAAAAGAGAATTTTAGACCAATATCCCTGATGAACATCGATGCAAAAATCCTCAATAAAATACTGGCAAACCGGATTCAGCAACACATCAAAAAGCTTATCCACCATGATCAAGTGGGCTTCATCCCTGGGATGCAAGGCTGGTTCAACATTCGCAAATCAATAAACATAATCCAGCATATAAACAGAACCAAAGACAAGAACCACATGATTATCTCAATTGATGCAGAAAAGGCTTTTGACAAAATTCAACAGCCCTTCATGCTAAAAACGCTCAATAAATTCGGTATTGATGGAACGTACCTCAAAATAATAAGAGCTATTTATGACAAACCCACAGCCAATATCATACTGAATGGGCAAAAACTGGAAAAATTCCCTTTGAAAACTGGCACAAGACAGGGATGCCCTCTCTCACCACTCCTATTCAACATAGTGTTGGAAGTTCTGGCTAGGGCAATCAGGCAAGAGAAAGAAATCAAGGGTATTCAGTTAGGAAAAGAAGAAGTCAAATTGTCCCTGTTTGCAGATGACATGATTGTATATTTAGAAAACCCCATTGTCTCAGCCCAAAATCTCCTTAAGCTGATAAGCAACTTCAGCAAAGTCTCAGGATACAAAATTAATGTGCAAAAATCACAAGCATTCTTATACACCAGTAACAGACAAACAGAGAGCCAAATCAGGAATGAACTTCCATTCACAATTGCTTCAAAGAGAATAAGATACCTAGGAATCCAACTTACAAGGGATGTAAAGGACCTCTTCAAGGAGAACTACAAACCACTGCTCAGTGAAATCAAAGAGGACACAAACAAATGGAAGAACATACCATGCTCATGGATAGGAAGAATCAATATTGTGAAAATGGCCATACTGCCCAAGGTAATTTATAGATTCAATGCCATCCCCATCAAGCTACCAATGAGTTTCTTCACAGAATTGGAAAAAACTGCTTTAAAGTTCATATGGAACCAAAAAAGAGCCCGCATCTCCAAGACAATCCTAAGTCAAAAGAACAAAGCTGGAGGCATCACGCTACCTGACTTCAAACTATACTACAAGGCTACAGTAACCAAAACAGCATGGTACTGGTACCAAAACAGAGATATAGACCAATGGAACAGAACAGAGTCCTCAGAAATAATACCACACATCTACAGCCATTTGATCTTTGACAAACCTGAGAGAAACAAGAAATGGGGAAAGGATTCCCTATTTAATAAATGGTGCTGGGAAAATTGGCTAGCCATAAGTAGAAAGCTGAAACTGGATCCTTTCCTTACTCCTTATACGAAAATTAATTCAAGATGGATTAGAGACTTAAATGTTAGACCTAATACCATAAAAATCCTAGAGGAAAACCTAGGTAGTACCATTCAGGACATAGGCATGGGCAAAGATTTCATGTCTAAAACACCAAAAGCAACGGCAGCAAAAGCCAAAATTGACAAATGGGATCTCATTAAACTAAAGAGCTTCTGCACAGCAAAAGACACTACCATCAGAGTGAACAGGCAACCTACAGAATGGGAGAAAATTTTTGCAATCTACTCATCTGACAAAGGGCTAATATCCAGAACCTACAAAGAACTCAAACAAATTTACAAGAAAAAAACAAACAACCCCATCAAAAAGTGGGCAAAGGACATGAACAGACATTTCTCAAAAGAAGACATTCATACAGCCAACAGACACATGAAAAAATGCTCATCATCACTGGCCATCAGAGAAATGCAAATCAAAACCACAATGAGATACCATCTCACACCAGTTAGAATGGCAATCATTAAAAAGTCAGGAAACAACAGGTGCTGGAGAGGATGTGGAGAAATAGGAACACTTTTACACTGTTGGTGGGATTGTAAACTAGTTCAACCATTATGGAAAACAGTATGGCGATTCCTCAAGGATCTAGAACTAGATGTACCATATGACCCAGCCATCCCATTACTGGGTATATACCCAAAGGATTATAAATTATGCGGCTATAAAGACACATGCACACGTATGTTTATTGCAGCACTATTCACAATAGCAAAGACTTGGAATCAACCCAAATGTCCATCAGTGACAGATTGGATTAAGAAAATGTGGCACATATACACCATGGAATACTATGCAGCCATAAAAAAGGATGAGTTTGAGTCCTTTGTAGGGACTTGGGTGCAGCTGGAATCCATCATTCTTAGCAAACTATCACAAGAACAGAAAACCAAACACCGCATGTTCTCACTCATAGGTGGGAACTGAACAATGAGATCACTCGGACTCAGGAAGGGGAACATCACACACCGGGGCCTATCATGGGGAGGGGGGAGGGGGGAGGGATTGCATTGGGAGTTATATCTGATGTAAATGACGAGTTGATGGGTGCAGCACAGCAACATGGCACAAGTATACATATGTAACAAACCTGCACGTTATGCACATGTACCCTACAACTTAAAGTATAATAATAATAAATAAATTAAAAAAAAAAAAAAAAAAAAAAGAAAAGATAAATAAAATCAATAAAACCTTAGCTAGACTAAGAAAAAAAAGAAGTCTCAAATAAAGCCAGAAATGAAAAAGAAAACATTATAATTGATATTACAAAAATATAAAGAATTATAAGAAACTACCATGAACAATTATATGACAACAAATCAGATAACTTAGAAGAAACTGATACATTTCTAGACATATACAACTTACCAAAATTGAATCATAAAGAAATAAAATCTTAACAGATCAATAGAGAGTACACAGATTAAATCAGTAATAAAAAGTCTCCTAACAAAGAAAAGCCCAGGACTTGATGGTTTTACTGTTGAATTCTACCAACCATTTAAAGAAAAACTAATACCAATCCTTCTAAAACTCTCCCCAAAAAACCAAAGATGGAAACATATTTCTAAACTCATTTTATCAGGCCAATATTACCCTTCTGTCAACGCCAAAGACACTACAGGAAAAGAAAATTACAGGTCAGTATTCCTGATCAACACAGATGCAAAATCCTCAACAAAATACTAGCCAATTGAATTCAGTAGCACATTAGAATAATCACGCCCCATGATCAAGTGAGGTTTATCTCTGGGGAGCAGAGATGGTTCAACATGTGCAAATCAATAAATGATATACCACATTAACAGAATGAAAGGCAAAAACCATACCATTTTGATAGATGCAGAAAAGGCACTTGGTAAAATTCAACAACACATCAAGTTAAAAACTCAAAAAAAATTGTTATAGAAGGAATGTACCTCAACACAATAGAGGCCATATACAACAAGCCCACAACTAACATCATAATCAACAGTGAAAAGTTGAAAGCTTTTCCTCTAAGATCAGGAACAAGACAAGCATGCGCACTCTCACCACTACTACTCATCAACATAGCCACTGGAAGTCCTGGCCAGCGTCATTAGGCAAGAGAGAAATAAAAGGCACCCAAACCTGAAGGGAAGTAAAATTGTCCCTGTTTGCAGACAGCATGATCCTTTAGATAGAAAAGTAGATAAAGGACCCTAAAAACTCCATCAAAAGAGTGCTAGAAAAAATGCATACAGTAAAGTCAGAGGATACAAAATTAACATACAAAAATCAGTAGCATTTCTATACACTAACAACGAACTATCCAAAGAAATAATCAGAAAAACAATCCCATTTCCCATTTACAAGAGCTACAAAAAAAAAAAGTTAGAAATAAATTTAACCAAGGAGGTGAAGCATCTATACACTGAAAGGTAAAAAACATTGATGAAAGAAATTGAAGAAGATATAAGTTAATAAACAATTATATACTGCAATGACAGTGAAAATAATTCACTTTAGATTTGTATTTTTTGAGCTAGACATCTTAATGCTTTTTAGTATTGTTTTCTCCTTTTCTCTTACCTTCTGTTCCCATTCTCTTACTTCTTCCAAACTCATACTCTTCAATTTTGTCCACTTATGAAAACAAAATGAATAATAAAGTCTAAAGAAACAAAAGTAAGAAACTACCTGAAGTCTTGCTAGTTGTGCAGTACGGGCAACTATCTTATTGTATGGTTCAACAATTTTTGCTTTTATCCTAAAGAAAAAGAAAAGAGAGGAGTCAGAATAAAATCATTTTCAAAATATCAATGGATAAAAATATTCCCATTTCATTTATTTATAAAATTAAGAACAGTACCTATCAACAGCTCCTTGTAAAGCCCCAATTCTCGTCTGCATCATCTGAAGAACACCTAGGAAAACAGAAGCTTACATTGGCTTTACAAATTTACAGGGCATCCAACTGGGTAAAAAGTTTAATTAAAAGAAAATACATGCATATATAATTTTAACTTTTTCTGTCACCATCCTAATCCAAGCAACCAATATCTTTTACCCACACTGCTGTAAAAGCCTGCAACTGGTCTCCCCCTCCAATCTTTGCCTCACAAAAGAAGCCTGACAGGGAATGGAAACTGACTGCTTAATGGATGTGGGGTTTCCATTTGGGGTGATGGAAAAGTTCTGGACCTAGATAGTGAGGATGGTCGCACAACACTGTAAATGTACTTAACGCCACTGAATTGTATGCTTTAAAATGCTAAAAACGATAAATTTTATGTTACATATATTTTAATACATTACCAAAAAAGTATGACTGATCCTCCATGATATCCCCTTTGCCCCATCACTCCTATATTAAAACTATAGCCCACAGCTTAATCTACAACTCTCTAGGCTTACAACAGGAGGAAATTTTCACAAAATTGGAAAAATATTTTCAGGAAGATCAAGCTTAAATTTTATTATTTAGGCTTTCAATTAGTACAGATATTTAATTATTTTGAAGGCCATTCTTTAAAATTCAGTTTCTATATCCAACTGGCATAGTTGTTTTGAAAGCATAGTAATAGCTAAATTTAAGTATAGACATGTCGTCATATTTTAAGTGAAGTAATGTTAGAACAAATAAACATTCCTATCAGCATACAAGTATAATAACACAGTTTAGTCCAACAGAATCCTCTCTGAACCAAAGATTCCCACTTTTGCGCTGGTTTTGTGGTGTATTCACCACAAACTGCCAAGAATAAACTGCCGTTACTTATAACCATTTTCTTACATCATATTCTCTCCACAACCCAGTCTCAATGGGTTTCCACCCATACTCCACCAAAACAGATCTTATCAAGGTCACCAGAAATCTACGAGTTGCCAAATTCTACTGTTGGTTCTGTCTTAACCTTGTTCAAGCTCTCAGAAATTCACAGCAGTTGACTACTCCCTTTCTGAAACATTTTTTTGTCTAGGCTTTCAAATCAACACACTTCCTGGGTCTCCTATTATCTCATTAGTTGTTCCCACTTCTCCTCTGGCAGACCTCTACATGTGCTGGAGTACCCCAAGATGTGATCCTCAGCCATCTGCTCTTCTCCATCTACAATCTTTCAGGAATTTCATTCAACTCCAAAGTTTTAAATAGTATCTGTTCAATAAAATACTGATTTTATACACACACACATATACAGACGTATACACATATATCTATGTAAAAAGATTTTCTTTATATATCTGCCTATGTTCTCATTCCCTATCTCTCTGCCCTCTTTCTCTCTCTTCCTACTGTTACATCAAATTTAAGATACCCAAGATAGTTTATGCCCTACCATGCAACCCATCAAAAATCATACTTCTCTCCAGGCTATGACATCTCCATTACTCATACCATCATCTATCTATCCAATTTTTGAGACCAAAATCCTAGGAATAACTCATGGTGACTTTTTTCCATCAGCTCTTTCATCTGCCATCAACAAATCCTATCAGCTTTGCCTACATTTTACTCCATCTGCCACCCCTCTAATCCAAGGCATCATCAACTTAAACTATTCTAATATCAGGGACACTAGTTTGGAAGCTTCCACCATTGCCTTTTTCTATAGAGCTATCAGAGTAAACTATTCAGAGTATTAATCTCATCATACAATAACCTGATTAAACTCTTCCAATGGTTGGCCAGGTGCGGTGGCTCAAGACTGTAATCCCAGCACTTCGGGAGGCCGAGACGGGCGGATCACGAGGTCAGGAGATCGAGACCATCCTGGCTAACATGGTGAAACCCCGTCTCTACTAAAAATACGAAAAACTAGCCGGGCGAGGTGGCGGGCACCTGTAGTCCCAGCTACTCAGGAGGCTGAGGCAGGAGAATGGCGTGAACCCGGGAGGCGGAGCTTGCAGTGAGCCGAGATCTGGCCACTGTACTCCAGCCTGGGAGACAGAGCAAGACTCCGTCTCAAAACAAAAAAAAAAAACAAAAACAAAAACCAAAAAACTCTTCCAATGGTTTACCACTGCATTTAGAATTAAATCCAAATTCCTTCCCAAGAACCTCATCTACGATTCTCTCCCTCCTTCACTATTCTGGGCTACTTTCTGTCCCTCAAACATGCCAAGTTAATTCCTGCTTTCCCATTTATTGTTCAGTCTTCTCTCCAAATCTTCCCGTGATGGCTCCTCCTTATCTTAGATCTTGACTCAAATGTCATCTTCTCAAAAAGGCCTTCCCTCGCCTTCATCCATCCCCATCACCTGTTTCATTTCTCTGCAGAATTTACAAATAAAATTTTTCTTTCTGTTTTCTGAGATACAGTCTAACTCTATTGCCCATGCTGGGGTGCAGTGGCATGATCTCAGCTCACTGCAACCTCTGCCTCCCAGGTTCAAGCAATTCTCATGCCTCAGCATACAAGTAGCTGGGATTACAGGCATGATCCACCATGCCCAGCCCTGTTTTCTATCTGTACTTTTTTTTTCAATCTACCTCCAGGACCAGAACATAGTTCCAAAAGGACAGTGACTTTGTCTATCGTTCACATGTGCCTAGTACTTAACAAGTTCTTAATTACTATTTGATGGCCTGAAGGAAAAAATAAATGAATGAGGCTACTTTTTTTTTTTCTGAGACGGAGTCTCGCTCTGTTGCCCAGGTTGGAGTGCAGTGGCGCGATCTCAGCTCACTGCAAGCTCCGCCTCCCAAGTTCACGCCATTCTCCTGCCTCAACTTCCCAAGTAGCTGGGACTATAGGCGCCCACCACCACGCCCAGCTAATTATTTGTATTTTTAGTAGAGACGGGGTTTCACCATGTTAGCCAGGATGGGAGGTTACCTCTTTTTATATTATAAGCTTAATAAATATTTCTCAAAATTCCATGAAAACAAAAACTCTATTGCTATAGCTTTCTGAAACCTAGCAAATTCTCAAAGTAATATTTGGAAGAATATTTTAAAAAAGGACATTTTTAAATAAAATAGGCTTAAACATACCTCCAAACTACTTACATGGTAAAAAATTTTACATATTTAGGAGAATAAAGCAGATGAAGTAGATGCTAAAATAATATTCAATTTTTCTAATACGTATATACACCACACTTATTTTTCAGCATCTCAAAATAACATTCTAGTAAATACTTAGACACATCATGCTAAAATGAATACTAAGCAATTCACACTTAAAGTTTTTTATTTTATTTATTTTCTGAGACAGGGTCTAGGGTCTTGCTCTGTCACCCAGCCTGGAGGGCAGGGACACAATCACAGCTCACTGCAGCCTCAACCTCCTTGGCTCAAGCAATCCTCCTACATCAGCCTCCCAAGTAGCTGCGACTAGAAGCATGCACCACCATGCCAACCTAATGTTTTATTTTTTATAGAGATAGAGTCTCATTATGTTGCGCAGGCTGCTCTTGAATTCCAGGATCAAGTGAACCTCCCACCCTGGCCTCCCAGAGTGCTGGGATTACAGGCATGAGCCACTGCACCCTGGCCTACACTTCAATATTTTATGTTCAAATAATCTAGTGAATATTCTGAGATAATCATAGGAATAAAGTAGCCAACCTTTGTACTCTACACACTTGTACAAGACATAATCATTCCAATTCAGTCTAGCAGTGTATTTCAAATATTTTAATCTTTGAAGAACGTCCTGGGAAAAACAAGCACATTAAAGAACTAGAACACATATTTAAAAGCCACAGTGAGAAATATTTCTGTTGTGGTGATTCATCTAGACCTATATATACTCAATGTACTACCATGCCATCCTTATAAATAAAAAACTAGTATGTTTTAAAAATTGCCATTAAAGTATTACTTGCTCTCAGAAATGTATAAAAATATTATGAGATTTAAACACATAATTAAAACTAGTGAGCTTCTGCACAACCAAAAAAACTATCAATAGAATAAACAGGCAACCTACAGAACAGGTGAAAATGTTTGCAAACTATGCATCTGACAAAGGTCAAATATTCAGAATTTATAAGAAACTTAATTCAACAAGCAAAAACACAACTCCATTAAAAAGTGGGCAAAAGACAAAAAGAGACATTTCTCAAAAGAAGGCATACATGCAGGCAACACACACATAAAAAAAATGCTCAACATCACCAATCCTCAGAGAAATCAAAACCACAATGAGATACCATCTCACACCATTCAGAATGACTATTATTAAAAAGTCAAAAAACAACAGATGATGGTGAGGCTGCTGAGAAAAAGGAATGCTTATACGCTCTTGGTGGGAAGGTACAGCCACCGCGGAAAGAAGTTTGACAATTTCTCAAATAACTCAGAACTACTATTCGACCCAGCAATTCTGTTACTGAATATACATTCAAAAGAAAATAAATTGTTCCACCATAAAGACACATGCACTCATATGTTCATCGCAGCACTATTCACAATAACAAAGACATAGAATCAACCTAGGTGCCCATCCACAGTGAATTAGATTTTAAAAACATGGTACATATATACCATGGATACCACACAGCCATAAAAAAAGAATGAAATCATGTCCTATACAGTAATATGGATAGAACTGAAGGTCATTATCCTAAGCAAATTAAGGCAGGAAGAGAAAAATCAAATACCACACAGTCTCACTTATTAGTGGGAGCTAAACATTGGGTACTCATAGACTTGAAGATGACAACAATAGACAATAGGGACTACTAGAGGAGGGAGTACCTAACTGTTGCATACTATGCACACTACCTGGGTGACAGGATCATTTGTATCCCAAACCTCAGCATTATACAATATTCTCAGGTACAAACCTACACATATCCCCTTGGATCTAAAATAAAAGTTGAAATGACTAAAAATAATAATTAATTTCCAGTACTAAGTCAATCATTACTTAGAGCTTCTTAATTTTCCTAAAAACCTAGTCAGATATGTATTCCAGATTTCAAACAACTATTTCCAAAAATATTAAGTTCTTCATCAGGGTATCTTAGAAATACTGTACATGCTGAGAATAAGTTAATATCTTTTGGTACATAAGAAATACTGGGGGAAGCATTACAGAATGTTACATCACAGAAAACAATATCCTCTCTCAAGAATTTGATCAACATAGGGAAAAACCACTTATCTTTATTTTGATGTACAATGATTAAAAATAGTAATCACAATAATGTAAAACACAATAGTAACAATTCATATTTATGAGATGTAGTTTAATTTAATCAAGAGGGAATGAAAAATTCATAAAATATTTAGTCAAACAAAAATAAGCAGATTTGTAAAAATAAAAATCCAATTATTATTCGACTATACTTTCACTAAAAAGAGTTGCAGAAAAGGCTCCAAGAAAGGCAAAAATAAGAAAAAAATTCCAGCCTCCTTCCAGTACTACCCACTCTGGTATTGTTGATGTTTTTATTGTTTTAATTAACTAACACAGGTGCACTAAATATGTGCAGGCATTGTTCTAAGTATCTTGCTAATTCATTTAATCCTCAGAATAATGCTATGTTAGTACATATTATACTCTTTTACAAATAGGAAAACTGAGGCAGAGAAGGGTTAACTAACTTGCCCAAAGTCAAACACCTAGTAAGTAGTAAAACAAGGATTTGAACCCAGATCATGTAGCTCAGGGGCCAGCAAAGTTTTACTAAAGTTTTACTGAAACATAGCCACACACATTCGTTTTCATATTATCTGGCTACTTTCACTCTACAATGGCAGAGTTTAGTAGTTGCAACAGAGACTATGTGGCTGGCAAAGTCTAAAATACTTCCCATCCAAAGTAGCTTGCCAAAGCTTGCCAATCCCTGGTCTAGTCCTACATAATCTCTAGCAGTTAATAGAAATATACCTTCCAACGACTCAATCCCAGTTGCTTGTGCCAGTAAATCTTCATGTCTTGCAACAACCTGAAAATCAAAAACAAATGATTAGCTTTTGCTCTGTTAGATATTTTTCCTTGTAACCACAATGTAGAATGGAAGGTCTCGCTTGGAGTAGAAATGAGGCAAATACAAATACAAAAGAAAAAAACACAGGTTTTTAAGGTGTGTCTGAGATGAGTTATAAGCAGGAACACACATACATTTACAGTTCAACACAGAGCAAGAGGAGTTAAAGCCTTTTCTTAGCCCTGTCTTAGTCTGTTTGGACTACAAACACAAAATACCTTAGACTGGGTAATTTACAAACAGAAGAAATTTTTATTGCTCACAGTTCTAGGGGTTGGGAAGTCCAACAACAAGGCACTGGCAAATTCAGCATCTGGTGAGAACCCATTCCTCATAGATGGTACCTTGTATCTATCTTCACATGGTGGAAGGGGCAAACAAGCTTCCTCGGGCCTCTCTTAGAAGGGCACTAATCACCTCCCAGAGTCCCTAGCTTTTAATACTATCATATTGGAGATTAAGTTTCAACATATGAATGTTAGGGGAACACAAACATTCAGGTAAGCCCCTTGCTATCTTAATGAAATGCACAAGTGGAGTTGTGCCAAAAAATGTACAAAACCAGCTCATTGTTGCCACACCATTACTATGTTTTCCCTTTAAAGAATATTTTCAAACATCAGGTTCTCTTTGTTCTTGAATTTGATTCAGCACCACCAAGGCCACATCCTACTCTGGAAAGATACAGCACTCAGTGCTCACCTATACCTGAACATCTCTCTGCTTCCAGTTTCCCAGTGTCACACACCCACAGCAAATCCTTTTCCCTATAGATGTTTGATACTTTTATGAAAATTAGGGCACTGCAGATGGCCAGAACAAAAAAACCAAGAAGGTTACAAGTTAAAGGCCACATGCAAGAGATTCCCAGAAACATCAAGAAATCATTCAAATCTTTAGAATAATGCAGGAATCCTTATTATTGTGTGCCTTCTATTCCAACGAATATGAAGTTTCATGTCTAGTTTGCTGACTGAAGTTCTTAATCACCAAAGATTAATTCACTGGAACCCCTAAATCCTCCACTTTGTCCTGTTACAGATATCACTGTCATTCTGTCAAGTATCTTTCTCTCATATCTACTCAAAGTATTACCCTTGGTCATCTCAGTCTGTTACTTGTAAGGTTCCCAGAAGATGTCCAAATTTTTCCCAGTCTACGGATACGGTCCTCAATATGTCCATCTTAACAAGACAAACTTTCTTAAAATTATCTATTCTCTTTTATCACTAGTAATACTTTGGTAAGGTTAAAAAGCCTGAAACTATAGTTTCATAGACTCCCTTGCAACCAATTAAATGATTTTTCCAAGAGTTGTGGAAGACAAGAGAGAGGAAAGCTAGGCCAGGCACGGTGGCTCACACCTGTAATCCCAGCACTTTGGGAGGCCGAGGTGGGTGACTCATTTGAGGTCAGGAGTTTGAGACCAGCCTGGCCAACATGGTGAAATCCTGTCTCTACTAAAAATACAAAAAAATTAGCCACGTGTGGTGGTGCACGCATGTAGTCCCAGCTACTTGTGAGGCTGAGGCACAAGAATCACTTGAACCCGGGAGACAGAGGTTGCAGTGAGCTGAGATTGCGCCACTGTACTCCAGCCTGGGTGACAGAGCAAGACTCTGTCTCAAAAAAAAAAAGAGAAAGAGAGAGAGGAAAGCTTACTGTTTCAGCTAGTAATAAAGGTTCTGAGACCTGAGAATTTAGACACAGTTAAGAGAACCACATTGACCACTCCAGTATTTAGTCATCAGGTATCTAGAAGCAGAATTTTAGCACTGGCATGGAAGGTAAGAACAGGTACTTCCAGGCCTCTGTATTGTATCTGTGGTAGTTCCTTCAACTCAGTCCACTAGCTATTCACCCAACAATTTTATAAGTATCCAAACTCTCTGTATGAAGTGTCTTTCTTAGAGTGATTTCTAGTTCCTGCACTAAACCCTAATAGTAAATATTTTACAGTTTTAGACATCTCACTGATATAGACTACTGAGACTCCCAGACTTCCTCTACTTCACATCCTAGGCTACTATAACTTCTCTCTCTCTCTCTTTCTTTTTTGAGACAGAGTCTTGCTGTTGTTGCCCAGGCTTGAGTGCAACGGCACGATCTCGGCTCACTGCAAGCTCCACCTCCCAGGTTGAAGTGATTCTCCTGCCTCAGCCTCCCAAGTAGCTGGGATTACAGGCACCCGCCACCACGCCCAGTTAATTTTTGTATTTTTAGTAGAAATGGGGTAGTGCCTGTTGGCCAGGCTGGTCTGGAACTCCTGACCTCGTGATCCTCCCACCTTGGCCTCCCAAAGTGCTGGGGTTACAGGCATGAGCCACTACACCTGGCCTAAACGTGTTTTCTAAGTATCTGCCAATAAAGATTGAAATCAAATTATATATAATCAGACTTTTAGAGTTAAAATGACCTTAGAAGTCATCCCAGTCCTATCTAAGCCACTCAAAGAAACTAAGACACACAAAAAATCAAGTGGATATGTCTCAGGTTATACCAAATCTATGTTTCCTGGTAAACGATTGATGTTTCATACATACGTTCATTCATTTAAATATGTATTAAATACCTACTCTATCAAAGGCAACACTAGAAATTATACCATAAAATCTCCCTATAAAAATTACACAATTTTAGGAGAGGAAGGAATCTTCAAAGTTATCTACTACAGTCTCCTCTTCCTCTTGCTTATTCCAACCCATCTGATAGATTAAAAAACAAACAAAAAAGCTAGACTTAAAGACATTAAGTGAGATTAAAGTCAGTTAACAGCATAGCTAAAAGTAGGACCCGTCTCCTAACTTCTCATATTGTATCCTACTCAGAATAACATTTATCAACTTTCTGTAATTTCAGCAAATGCTACATTTTGTGCTTATAAAGTATGAATTGCCAATGTAACATCCCAATTTTTTCTTATTCACATTGTTTTACTTCCAAAATTCCATTTTCTATTATCTTTATCGAACACATCCTATTTTTTGCCCACTAAATTCGTTGCACAGCAGTTAAGGTGGTGAACAGGAAGTATGAATGAAAGGCTTTAGTGAGGTGGTATATTAGTTTTTTAACAAACAAAAAGTGGTTTACAGAAAATTTCAAAAATTTACTTTGAAAAATAAGTCACACTGGTTAAGTATGCACTTCTTCATGTAAATATGCATTTGTATTTAATAAGATTACAAAAATGCTAAATTATCACTTTAGGCTAAATATCCATAGGGACCCTGAAAATCAGAATTACCTGTAAGTGTAGTTCTTTGTCCAACTGACTGATTCCTTGGGCAAGTTTTGCTAGTTGTTCAGCAATTACAGCTTGATGAATAGATTGAGAAGTGTAAGTCTTTACATCAAAGCCTTCGTTTAAAAAGTCACTATAACACTCTGGATTGGGGAAAAATAAGGAAAAGTCCTTAATTACCCTGTACTAAACCAGTTATTAAACAACAGAACAATGATAATCATAATTAACATATTTTGATCCCATACTCTGAACCACTCCACTACACTGCTTAATGCTTACTTTTATCATGACCCAAAAAGAAGTATAACATTGAGAAAGAGATTAAAAACATAACTACTGGCCAGGCGCAGTGGCTCACGCCTGTAATCCCAGCACTTTGGGAGGCTGAGGCGGGTGGATCACCTGAGGTCAGGTGTTCAAGACCAGCCTGTCCAACATGGTGAAACCCCGTCTCTACAAAAATACAAAAATTAGCTGGGCATGATGGCAGGTGCCTGTAATCCCAGCTACTCGGCAGGCTGAAGCAGAAGAATAGCTTGAACTCGGGAGACAGGTTGCAGTGAGCCGAGATTGTGCCATTGCACTCCAGCCTGGGTAACAGAGCGAGACTCCATCTCAAAAAAAACCAAAAAACAAAAAAAATAACTACTAGCTATAACTATTAATGCAACACAACAAGATCATTGCCAGTGAAAAGACAACAGGAAAATTGGCTATATATATAAAATATTTATGGCCTCAGATATCTCTAGATCAATACACAAATACTGTTATAGCAAAGTGAATCTGGAATTGTAGTAACAATATGAAATATAAATTTATAGGTGTTACTGAAATTTAGGATTTATGAGTGAAATACGTTAACGGAAAGAAAAGTTGTTTAAAATAGGCCCCTAATAGACAGAAAACAGAAGTAATTCTAGATGTTAAAAAGATATCCCTCAATATAGAAATCCACAAATCTATGGATGAAAGAAAAATTAAGAGAATTGAAAGTTAAAAATAGATACCCAGAAGGGAGCTCATGGTAACCATGTACCAAATCTCCTAATGATATAGTAGATACAATTAAAGCTGCCTTCGGAGAGATGATGAAACAAGCAAAATAGAGTACTTATAAGAAAACCTAAATTGTCTACATCCGCTATAATGTATGCTCCAAGAGGGAAAGAAGGTCTTTGTTTTGTTTGCTAACTCATCTTCAGTGTCTGAACAATACCAGACACATGGCACGTTCCATGAATTAACAAATCTATACATCAGCTGATAGTATCATTCTGGTAACAACAACAACAAAAATAAAGTCTCATACTCTTGATTACTCTTAAAATGTAGTGGAATGAAAGAAGGAAACTGCTACTTGGCTACTTTTAAGTCTGAGAACCACATTTCCTTCTAATTTGCCAAGTGCTTCTCAGAACTAAGAATCCTGTCAGCCAGACAAATGAAAAAAGCCCTTCCAAGCAAAGGGAAGGCTCAGCAGTGGCAAATGCCATGGCATATTTTGAGAAATAAGGGGAATACTGATTTCAGTGTGTCTAGATCGTAGCACGTGTATATTGGGCAGAAATGGTAAAGAATGACAGATGTGGTTCCAAAGGTTGGAGGGCAGTTTGAAAAGAGGTTTGTAAGACATTCAAAATGTTTAACCATATCTCGTTTAAGCCAAGAAACTGCACTATCCGCTTTATGTTCCAAAACAATAATCCTGGCAGCTGTATAGAGGATGATGGAAAAAGGATTAGTCACACAGCAATGTGCTGAAGTTGCCTCTTGCGGCTCTTGAGCACTGACTGTTACATTTTCAGGAATTCTGTGAGCCAGTTGACCTTTCACACAGATATCTTAAAATCTACGATGGTGAGAGTATTTACACCATGGCAATCAGCAAACACTACAAAATCAGGGCTTTTTCTATTTTCCCACAAAGCCAATTAACAATATACCCAAGAAATACAACCACAGAGGCCAGTAAAGTACTATGTTAACAGCCTAAGTGACATAATGAAGGCCTGAATAAGACCTGAATAAGTGGCACTAAGAACGTCAAAAGTGACAAATTTGACAAATATTCACACTGCATAGGATGTAGGACTTACTGACAAGCTGAAAATGGGTGATCAGGTAAAACAAACAAGGATGATTCCCAAATTTCTTGATTAAGTAACTGATATAGGAAATTTAGTTTTACACTAAGTTAGACCACTAGACACTGAACACACAAAGACGAACATAAACCTCTGCCTCCAAAGAATTCATAATTTACAAGGGGAACAAGCACACATTTACCTAACAACACAGTAAACACAGATACAGAGACTACCAGAGGAAAAGATTAGGCGAGAATAGAAAAAGTGATTCCATTTCATTTTTTCACATGTAAAACTTGTACTATTTGTTCATATGTAGGATTTCATGTGTATTATAGAACTGGCACTACTTGTTTACTATCAAAATAGAAATGTCCATACAGGTTATGGAACGGCATATCATAATAAAATTAAGATAGAAATGTCCAGTAGGCAGTTAAAAATATAGTTTTATAATTCAGAAGACAGGTAAAGATCATACTGAAACCACAGAAAAGACCAGATGATTTAGGAAAAAAAGTTTTAGAATGCACAGAAAGGCAGAAAAATGAGGAAGATAGGAAAGTTGGGGGTGGAGAGAGAAAATGAAAGCAATCAAAGAGACTAAAGAGTGCTCAGGGAGAAAGAAAGAGAAACAAAAAAGAATGGCAAAAGCCAAAAGAAGGGATAAAGAAAGTTAGTAGTAGTAGTATCACAGGGCTTACAAAGATCAAACACAACAGGATGTGGCATTTGAGGGCTTACAGCCTTTAAAGAGATGAATTATATAATGCTTCTCTTTTATAGTTTCCTCATTCCCATAGGAGGCATATCATAAACACCTCACCAATTTTCATACTATGCATCTGTGCTCACCAAGCCTATCAATTCGATACTGTCATTAGCCAAATCCCTAATACAGTGAATCAAAGTTTCTGCTGGAAATGCTTACTTCCTCAGGAATGTTGGGGGTGGGAGGGGTAACAGAGACAGCTTAATTCAGAACAAACTGAACTGACAAGTATCTACAGGAACCTGGAAAAGAGCACTTAGAGAATTAAGAATTTTTTAAAAGCACAGCACCCATAAACCACATGAGAAAAGTATTTCAAGAAAGGAATTAAATGCTATTACAAGTTAAAGGAAAGGACCAAAAAAGTGTCCATTTGTCGTATGTGCAAGAAAATCATTGGAAACCTTGCAAAGTTATTTCAATGGCATAGATTGAGGGTGACTGAGTCCCTAGGAAACAGGAAGAAAAAATCCAGAGCAAAGTAGGAGGGACTATCCTTAGAAAGGAGCAGAGACTCGGCTGGGCATGGTGGCTCACGCCTGTAATCCCAGCACTTCGGGAGGCCAAGGTGGGCAGATCACGAGGTCAGGAGTTCGAGACCATCCTGACTTAATACGGTGAAACTCCGTCTCTACTAAAAAATACAAAAAAATTCGCTGGGCATGGTGGCGGGCGCCTGTAACACAGCTATTCGGGAGGCTGAGGCAGGAGAATGGCGTGAACCCGGGAGGCGGAGCTTACAGTGAGCCGAGATCGCGCCACTGCGCTCTAGCCTGGGCGACAGAGCCAGACTCCGTCTCAAAAAAAAAAAAAAAAAAAAAAAAAAAAAAAAGAAAGAAAGGAGCAGAGACTCCACTTCTGTTGCAATTGAAAAGGCAAGGGGAAAAAGGTGCAACGGATGGTTATAGGTTGAAGTTAAATTTATCGCTTTGATGGGCAAGAAATGGAGAAAGTTCACATTTAATGGCTCCTTTTTTTCTCCCCAGGGAAGCTGAAAGTCATTTGTTGAGCTTGAAGGAAAAGGTTTGAAAAGGATAAAGAAGATTTAAATAATCACTGTGGAGAACAGCAGAGAACCAAGGAGGAAAATACAGAAGGCAGAACTGAAGACTATTTACCCTCCAAGAACTGATTACAATTCCTGAAATACACCCTACTGAAACATATATCCAGTGTTTGGACTGTATTGTCCCTTCCACTGTTCACCTGGGGAAGTCCTATCTACAGTTTAAAACGTCTCCACCTAGAAAGCCTTTTCTGACATTTCCTAACCAGTTCCCAACCCCCAGTTATCATTCTCCTCTATATTAATGCTCTACTTTATACACAATCCAATTGCTATCTTACATCACTGTATTACAGCACCTACCTTAATAGTCCTACAAGATTATTTCCTCTACTAGATGGTGAACTGCTTGAGGGCAAGAATTGCACATATATCAGGAGCAATTGCAAATATATCAGGGTCTCTGCCTTGTATCTTAATTTACATTCAGTTTAATCAAGTTTTAGACAGAGACCCTGACCTAGTTTCCAACACAAAATAGTTCAGAAAACATCATTGCTTTTGACAAAAGTACATACATTATCATGAGAAAGCATGTAATTCAGGATGACAATAAAATATTCAACAGTCAGAGAAAATAAACAACAATTTAGAACTTTATTTCATTTATTACCCACTTTGGTCTTCAAATGTGTTCATGTGCTTCTAACTGCGACGATCACTTTAAAAAACATTCTGCACCTACTGTATGCAAGATACTGCTATTCACATTGTGGGATATTAAAAAAAAGTTCGCCATACAGAAGAGATTTTAAAAAGTATACAAATGATTTTAGTACAAGGTAGAATGCGATGGCCACTAGAGAAAAAATTAAAAACAGGTGAAAAGGGCTTTATTCTTATGCTTATAAATTTGAACTTTAAATTCTGAAGGATAAGAGATTCGGGCATGGTAACTGGATTGACACAACTGAATATGCTTTTCAGGTATATCTAACTTTTCTTATTTTGGGCAACTTCTCTCCAAACTGACTAGCAATAAATCTGACTGCTAGATTCTGTACAAATGGTTAATCCCAACCTGAACGAATGCCTCAAACCTTCTCCCACGTCTCACTGTGGATAACTGCCTCATAAAGGAGTGGGAAAAAAAAAACCGGCTGCGAGAGGGGTGACCTGTATAGTCCATTTGTTAAAGGAGTAGGCGTTTCCAGTTCTACTTTAAAACAAGGCCCTACTTCATCATGCGTCTGCCGTCTGTTCTAGATCTTACACTTTTGAAGAGCTCGAACGCTACACCCGTTCAAGAACTGCGGCAGCAGCCCGTGGCTGCCAACGCGGGCCACAGGGTTTGGTCTCCCTAAACTTCAGGGAAGCTGGAGGCATGGGGGGGGTCGAGTTGAAATGAGGAGCAAACAGAAACAGGTGTCCCCAAGACACCGGAAAAGAGGGAGCTAGTCCCATAGGAAACAGGTTGGCTAGAACAGTACCCAAGCCAGGGGGCCGGGCGGAGGGGAGTGGTCACGTCCAGACTGGAAAACTTTCTGCAAAGCAACGGGTTGGGTCCACCTCGCTGTCCAGGTGCGGCGCAGCGCAGACCCCCAAACCCACGACCTGGTCAGACCCCGTCTCCTTACCGTCCTGCAGAAGTTCCCGGACTGTCGCTGCAGCAGCTCCAGAACCTCGAGCCCCGAGGCCAGCCACAACGACGCTGCCGTCGCCACCTTCCATGTTGGCAGGTGCCGGGTTGATGTCGTCAGCGGCAGAATGGCCCCGCCCAGGTGGTGACGCAGAATCTCGGCGCCGCCCGACCAACCAGCCCATGGCTCCAGGCCGGCCTGGCGAACTGACTTACCCCGCAGCTGGGCTAAGCCTGGCTAGGAGCCGGGTGGTTACTCAAGCAGTGGGCGCCCGGGGTCCGAGTGCTCTGCGCCCAGCGCACCGAGGGAGCCAAGGCCGTCCGGCCGGCGCTTTCCGCTGTCTTTAGCAGCAGCTCTGGGCCGCGCCTCCTGGGCTGGCGTCGTGCCCTGGCCAAGGAGAAGGTGGGCACCGGAACGTGGCCGCAGCGCCTATCTGTGAAGCAAGTATTAAACCTCAGAACAGGGGCCGTGCGGCGTAAGGCAGGAGAGCAGAGCGGAGGTTTCAGGGAGCTTGGTTTGCCCTCCACACTCACAAGAGTCAGTCGTTAGTTGCTACACAGCTGTATCTGTCCCACCCCTTGACTGGCACTCCTGGGGTAATAAAAGCCGGAAATGCTTGGGAAGAAAAATTGCTGGGGATGAAGAGTGAAGAGAATTAGGGAGACTCGATGAAGAAGGAAGACTGAACCATAAAAGGACAAATAAAACTCACTGTCTCTACCCTCCTTCCTTCCCTGAGACCTTTGACCTTTTGCCTTTTCTACCTCTTCCTCACTTTCAGCCACATGTCAGACTTTTTCTTAATTACAAACTGATAAATTGTCTGTATCTCAACTAACGGTATTGAGGCTGTAAGAGCATCAGGTTGGTTCCCATTGTATCTTCTCAGCTAATACGTTCGCATTTTTGACCTAGATTTCTTTCTTCTAAGATAAATACTGATAAATTAACAGGGTCAATCAACCACAAGTATGCAAGAAAGTCTTAAGCTTCTTCGCAAAAAGAAACTGTAATATGACTTTTTCATTTTCTACAGTAGGTATGTATCCAGGAAACCAATTTTGTCCAGTTCCAGAGCTACATGGTTTTCTACATTCTGTTTCAAAAAGGTGCTACTGCTTATCCTGTGTTTATCGCTGTTCTAAGTATTTTATAAATCTAAATGCATTTCATACTCATAACACCTCAGGTAAGCAAGTCTTAATGCTACACTGCATTATGCTCTCTTTGTCTCAGAGGATTTTCCCTAGTATGTAAGATCTTAGTCATGATGGGAATAGGAGTGATTCGTTCATTACTTGTGAATTAGGAATTATTTTTCCTTCCTTGACTTTATTCCCCACAGTGGAAGATTTTAGAACAGTGAATAATATTCACTCATAGAGTGAAAGTTTTGACCCCTCTACTCTGCATGCTCTCATGAGTTTACAAACATAAGACTCAATCCATATCCTAAAAGGAGCTAATAGGTAAGGCAGGAACCCATTTAAACAAACAATTGTACCAGGTGCTTTGGAATCTTTGGATTTACTTATTCCAGTAATTCCAAGCTTAGCTGCACATTGAAATCACCTGAAGAGCTTTAATAAAAACACTGATGCCTGCATTCTGAGCCCAGACATTTGGATTTAATTGGTTTAGGGTATGGCTTGGGCATCCTAACTCTTAAAAGCTCCCCAGTTCATTATAGTATACAACTAAAGTTGAAAGCTACCGATTGTTTTGTTTTGTTTTCTTTTGTTGAGTTGGGATCTAGCTCTGTCACCCAGGCTGGAGTGCAGTGGCAGGATCATGGCTCACTGCAGCCTCAACCTTCTGGGCTCAAGGGATCCTCCTGCCTAAGCTTCTAGAGTAGCTGAAACCACAGGTGCTTGCTGCTACGCCCAGCTAATTTTTATAATTTTTTTAGAGATGGGAATCTCACTATATTGCCCAAGCTGGTCTGGAACTCCTGCCTTGGCCTCCCAAAATGCTGAGTTTACAGGTGTGAGCCCAGCCCCCTGAAAGCTACTGATTTATTCTTTAAGCAAATAAATATTGAGGCCTTCTTCTGTATGCCATTTACTATGACTGCAGGAGTGGATAAAAATGAAATAATTCTTGCTAAAATAACTAATAACCTTGTTGGCATTGCACCCTTTATTTTTGCCTTACTTTGATGTTTAAGATACCTATCCCCTCCTTCCTTCATAATGGTCTCTCTCTTGGTTTCTGAGTATCACTCTTTAGGTTTATTCCTCCCAGCTCCAAAGTTCATCTTCAGTCTTTGTTGCTCTCCCCTTTTCCTCTGTTACTTAAATATTGGTTCTTCCAGCAGTTTCTTGCAAGATCCTGACATCCTTAAGTACCTTGGCTATTTTTAATTTCAACTCTTTGCCTAAAGGTTAAAGACTCTAAAGTTTGAGCAATTAGACTGTTCTAAAGTTGGCCCATATCCGATTCTTTTTTTTTTTATTTTTTTCTGTTTCATTTTTCCTTCATACATACCTGTTTCTAAATTACTAAGGCCAAAAACTGGAATATGAAAAGTAACCAACACTGTGAAATGGTAAGATTTTAAGTATAGCAAATATAAAACATTTATAAATGCCATAATTTCATCACTTGTACCTGTACCTCTTGGGGTATAAAAGTGATTTAGAATGTAATTGTAGAATTATAATTGAAATTTTCACTAGATAATATCACATTAAAATTTTTAAAAATAATTAACGTTTGTTTATCTTCTGATTCGCAGACAACAGGATTCAAGAATTACAATAAAAGCACCAGGATATCTTTTGAAACACTGACTACTTAGAGTTGTTCTATTAATGCCATTTAACTTTCCTGAATAAAACAAGATATTTCCAAATGCTAGTCGAGTATTATATATAAAATAAACCAAATTTCTTGGCTCACCAATCCCAACAAAGTAGCATGTAAAAAATTGTTTAAATAACCTGAAAACTTACAACATGGTAAACTAGGGAAAAATATCGTTTTCTAAATCTTGTTTTTCCACAACTATCTTGGGTAGTTTTCCACATCTATTTATCTTACAAATAGAGGCAGCGTTCTATAGTATCATATTGGATACTGTGGAAAGAAGCTATTAATAAAAAAATTTCTGAGCCCACAAGCCTGATAAAAAATATACATTGTTGGCAGTTGAAATTGTTAGAATGGAATTAATATAGTGAAAGCATATTTTCTCTATACAAGCTTACTGTCTTTTTCAGATTTGAAACAAATCTGTATTAATGAAGAGTGACTGCATGCAGACCACAATATGTCAAGAAAGAAAAAAAGATCCCATAGAAATGTTTCATTCTGGACAGCTGGTAAAAGTCTGTGCCCCAATGGTTCGATATTCAAAGTAAGTGTTGCTAAATGGTTAATGAACTAAGATGAAATTTCCCTTTTATGCTCTGACTTTTTAAAAGTACTATAAGACCACCAGCGTATGGGAACTTCAAACTCCTACCTTTGGAATCATGATTTAGAATTGAGTCATGATGCTAACGCTTGCCTAGTATATATGTGATCCTGAGTAAACAACCTCTCTGAGCTGCACTTGTTATATATCTATAAAAATGGTGGTGGTTGTAACTCCTACCTATAAGTATATAGTGTATATTAAATAGATACAAGTATTGATGTGTAGATTTTTATGTGAACTTAAGTCTTGGGACAAATAGTGCAATTACTGGGTCCTGAGGTAGTGGTGTGTTCAGTTTTCGAAGAAATATTTCTTGGTATCTTTTGCTCATCTTCTAATTGGATTGTTTGCTCTTTTACTATTGAGTTGTTTTTTTAAAAAAGTTTGTTATAAAATAATATACGTAACATAAAATTTACCTTTCATTTTTAAGAATACAGTTCAGTAGTGTTAATTACATTCACATTGTTGTGCATCTGATCTCTAAAACTCTTTTCATCTTAGAAGATGGAAATTCTATACACATTAAACTGTAACTCCCCATTCCACTGTTCCCTACAGCAGCCCCTGGCAACCATTATTCTACTTTCTCCCTCTATGAATTTCACTACTCTAGGTACCTCATATAAGTCTTATACGTATTTGTTCAAAACTGGTTTTGCTAATATTTTATGCAGCATAACATCCTCAAGGTTCATTCATGTTGTAGCATATATCAGACTATTGTTCCTTTTAAGGCTGAATAATGTTCCATTTTATGTATATTTTGTTTATCCATTCATCTGTTGATATCCATTCATATATTAATAGAACACAAGATAACTTCCACCTTTTGGCTATCGCAAACAATACTTTCATGAACTATGGGTGTACAAATACCCATATACAAATACCCATGGTTCATAACAGGTCTCTGAAACCTTGCTTTCAATTCTTTTTTGACTATGTACCCAGAAGTAGAATTGCTGGATCATATGGTGATTCTATGTTTAATTTTTTGAGCAGCTACTATACTGCTTTCCATAGCAGCTGCACCATGTTACCTTACCAGCAGCAGTGAACAAGAGTTTTAATTTATCCACATCCTCATCAACACTTGTTATATTCTGGGAGTTTTGTTTTTTTTATTATTATAATCATCCTAATGGGTATGAAGTGGTATTTCATTGCAGTTTTAATTTGCATTTCCCTAATGATTAATGATGCTGAACATCTTTTTGTGTGTTTATTGGCCATTTGTATGTTGTCTTTGTATAAGTATCTATTCAAGTGCTTTTATCCATGTTTTCTTGTTTTCTATTGAGTGCTGAGAGTTATTTATATACTCTAGATATATATTCTGCTTTGTCAGATATGTGATTTGCACATATTTTCTCCCTGTATATGGCTTGTCTTTTCATGCTCTTAACAGGATCTTTTGCAGAACAAAAGTTTCATTTTAATGAAGTCTAACATCAATTTTTTCTTTTGTAAATTGTGCTTTTGATGTCAAGTATAAGAAACCTTTATGTAGCTCCAGATCCTGAATATTTTCTCCTCAGTTTTTTTCCCTAAAAGTTTTATAGTTTTATGTTTTGCATTTAAGTCCACGATCAATTTTGCATTAACTTTTATGTAAGTGTGAGGCTTAGGTTAGGTTGCCTATGGGTATCCAATTACTCCAGCACCATTTTTGAAAGGCTGTGGGCCAGGCACAGTGGCTCACGCCATCAAATCCTAATTCCAGCACTTTGGGAGGCTGAGGTGGGCAGATCATTTGAGGTCAGGAGTTCTAGACCAGCCTGTCCAACATGGTGAAACTCCATCTCTACTAAATACAAAAATTAGTCAGCATGGTGGTGCATGCCAATAGTCCCAGCTGCTGGGAGGCTGAAACAGGAAAATCGCTTGAGCCTGGGAGGTGAAGGTTGCAGTGAGCCAAGATCGCGCCACTGCACTCCAGCCTGGGCAACAAGAGTAAAACTCCGTCTCAAAAAAAATAATAAAAAAAAGAAAGGCTGTCTCTCCTCTATTTAATTATTTGCTTCTTTATGAGAAATCAGCATTTTCTATTTTGTTCCATTGATCTTGTATCTTTTTCCCTGCCAATACCACAGTTTTATTATATAGCTCTATAATATGTCTTGAAATCAGGTAGACTGGTTCTTCCCAATTTATTTACTTTTTCAAAATTGTTTTAGCTATTCTAGTTCCCTTGCTTTACAAATAAATTTTAGAATGACCTTGTCTATCTCTGCAAAAAACCTTGCTGGAATTTTCATAAGAACTGTGTGAAACCTATACCTCAACTTGGGAAGAATTGACTTTCTTACTGTGTTGAGTCTCCCAATCCATGAACACAATATGTCTTTCCATTGATTGAGATTTTCTTTGATTTCTATCATCAGTTTTGTGTAGTTTTCAGGTTACAAGTTCTGTACATGTTTTATAAGACACCTGGGTTTGTTTTGAGCATGTTTGTAAATAGAATTTTTAATTTTTGGTGTTCACATGTTTATTGCTAGGACATAGAAATAGATTTTTGTATGTTGATCTTATATCCTGAAAACTTGCTAAACTCACTTGTTGGTTCTAGTTTTTTTGTAAATTCCTTCAGAGTCTATAAACAACCATGTTATCTGCAAATAAGGACAGTTGGATTTCTTCCTTTTGATCATGTGCCTTTTGTTCTTTATCATGCCTTCTTGCACTGACTAAAAGTTTCAGTGCTGTGTTGAATAAGGGTGATAAGAGCAGACTTCCTTACCTTGTTCCTGTCTAAGGCAAAAGTGTTCTGTAGGAATTTTATGGATGTACTTTATGAAACTGAGGAAGGTTCCCTCTACTTCTGGTTTTCTGAGAGTTAGCTTTTTTTTTTTTTTTTTTTTTACTATGTATGGGTATTTTGTCAAATGCCTTTTCTGCATCTACATGATCATGTGCTTTTTATTATTTAGCCTGTTAATATGATGGATTAGATTAATTGATTTTGATTATTGAACATTCTGTTTTAACTGGCTTTTTCTGACAACACTCCAGCAGGGAATGATTAGGGGAGTGATGCCACCTCATTACTATCTGATAGAAGTCCTTCACTTGGCCTCCTTCAGCATCTGGTGGGTGAGGAGCTCCTCATTACTGCTGGACAGGGATGAGAGTTACAGTTCCCCATGGTGAGGGTAGCCTCATATATGCTGGGCAATAATGAAAGTCCTGGCTCTCCACTATGCCTCCTCTGAAACCACACCAAGCAGTGAGGAAGAGGAGTGCTTCATTACTGCTGGCAGGCATGGAAGTCCAGGCTCCCCTTGTGGCCTCCACTGATACCACTGGGCTGGGAGTGACCTCACTGGCCACCAGAGATGAAAGTTTCAAATCCTTACCTGGCCTTCTCGGACATCATCTCAGTAGAATGTTGGAGCACCTTGTTAACAGCCTTTAGAGGGTAGAAGTCTAGGATTCCCACTTGGCCTTTGCTAATGGAGATAAAGCCATAGCTTTTTCTACAGTATTTGGCTGGAGTAGAACTGTCTAAAAGATTTCTGTCTTACTAGGTCAGAAAGAATATTTTCCTGGTCCCTTGGTTAGAGAAGGCTTTTGTTGGGGCTGTTTTTTTTTCTGCATCCATTGTTGTTTCCAGTTGGCCAGCTTCTTCAAGTCTAGGATATTTGAGACAAAAATAAAATCCAGAGAACTCACCACCCTGTCATTCCTCAGGTCCTGAGGTCACTAGCCTGTCTGGCCGTCTTTTCTTCACCTTTCAAAATTTTCTTGTGTTTGTTTTATATATAATATCCAGGGTTTTTAGTAATACTTAGCAGGAATAGTAGGGAAAAGTAAATATCCTCCATCTCCCCGTAGGTAGAACTTTCTCTGATAAATATTTAACAATGCACTAAAATATGTTTGTGGTGTTTCTAAATGCATAATTAAGGTTTTATATGCTCACAGGTTGGCTTTTAGGACACTAGTAAGAAAATACAGTTGTGATCTGTGTTATACACCAATGATAGTTGCCGCTGATTTTGTCAAATCTATAAAAGCCAGAGACAGTGAATTTACCACAAACCAAGGTATGTGAAACCGAGTGTACTGACTTTGTAAAACTTTTTAAATTTGTTTACAAACTCCATTATCTTGTCTAATCAGAAACAACACAATTTAGAGATTTTATGTGAAAAAGTTTTAGTTCTTTAGTGTTTTTAATAAGTATTTTTTTACCTGTTATTACTGAATGCCTTGTAAACTATCAGTGTATATACCAAAGCGTAAGGCCACTTTGAAACCCTCTCCTCTCACTAGGGCTATTAGAGTAGATGCCTGTCACACTGCCTCTAGTCTTGTACCATTCCAAACTATCCTCCAAGTGACCTATTGAAAATGTAAGTTTTCCTCATTGTTCACAAGGTGGGATCCCCAGACCAGCAGCATTATTATTATCTGGAAACTTGTTAGAAAGGGAGATTTACAGGTATACTAAATTAGAAATTCTGGATATGTGGTCCAGCAATCTGTGTTCTGAAAAGCTTTCCAGGTAATTCTGAGCTTGTTAAAGGTTGAGAACTACTGGCTTAAAGACTAAAATTTTAGCACCTGAGGATAATATACAGTTTTTCATAATCTGACCTCCAAATATATCTTCTGCAGCCTTATCTTCCTTCAGTTTCTCCCCACGCCCACTGACTTTATCCTTCAAAATTCCTAAGTTATTTTAAGTCCTTGAACCAATACCCTGTCTTCTCACACCAGACCCCTTTCTCTCTCTTGCAAACTGTAGTTTATGTTTCTTCATTCAGCTCTCAATATTTGTAGCCATGAATCTTTTTTTTTTTTTTTATCATCCTCTACTCACGTCCTCCCTGCTAAGCACAGGCTCTTATGTTGCACTTAATTCTACTGCATTATGATTTCCTCTTTATATGCCTGTTTCTCCCATTAGGTTCGGCCTCCTTGAGGGCTGTAGCTATAGAAATAGCTTGATTTGTATCCTTAGCATCTAGTACAGTGTTGGAAATATATTAGACCAATAAATGGTTGTTAAATTGAAATTCTGTAACTCTCTTGAGCTACAAAAGAGAAAGCACCTTACATCTCCATAAAGAATAAAGCAAATTCTCCTAAACCATCATAATCCTATAAATCAGTGGATTGCCATAGGAATCTTGAATCAATGCAACTAGGATGATACCAAGAAATCTGCATTTTTATAAACATCCAATGATTCTCGTACAAGTATTCCTCAAAAGAAATGTTGAAATACATCTAAAAAGAGTTCATAACACTGACCCAAGGATAAGAAAAATAAGTTCTTTAAAACATAGGAAGCTTTAATACATTTGGCTGTATTAAAATTTAAACCTTTGGGCCAGACGCGGTGGCTCATTCTTGTAATCTTAGCGCTTTGGGAGGCCAAGGTGGGTGGATCACCTGAGGTCAGGAGTTCAAGACCAGCCTGACCAACATGGCAAAACCCTGTCTCTACTAAAAATAAAAAAATTGGCTGGCTTTGGTGGCAGGCGCCTGTACTCCTAGCTACTTGGGAGGCTGAGCCAGAGAATCACTTGAACCTGGGACACAGAGGTTGCAGTGAGCTGAGATTGTGCCACTGCACTCCAGCCTGGGTGACAGAGAGAGACGCTGTCTCAAAAAAAAAAAAAAAATTTAAACCTTTATATGTAAGAGCACAAATATGCTCAAAGACAAAAAACTGAGGAGAATATTTATAACACATGATAGATAGCAATACTAATTGTTTTATAAAAAAATTACAAATAAGGAATAAGGAATGACTAATTATATATAGAAAAATGCAAAGAATATGAAAAGAGCTCACTAATTAGAATATTCAAATGTTGGATATACACGGTATGATAAGTTGTGAGGAAACAAGAACTTTTATCCATATTGGTGTATGTATATATTGGTAAACTCTTGGATGATAATTCTGTAATATCTATCACAATGTTGTATGCTAAATGCCTATTAACAATTCTACTCCTAAGAATTTACCCTATGAATATACTCAGAGCATGTGAAACAGTCTAAAAATACACTGTATGGTCCATCCATACAGCGGAATATCCCACTATAAAGAAGAAAATAGGACTGAGTACATCTCCCAGATATATCAGGAAAGAAAGGAACAGTAGGCATAGTGGTATTTATAGAATGTTCACACTTGTTTAAATTTTACAGGTATACAAAAAAATTGTTCTGGAATGCAGGTAAACTAATTCTCACCTTTGGGAAGAGGGTCTATTTTGTCAAAAGTGTTAGAATTGTTTTCATTTATCAAATTTTGTACTGTTTGAATTTTTTACTGAGTGTGAATTGCTTTTAATTTAAAATATTTTAAATTGTTTAATGTTATATTATTTGAACAGACGCTTCTTAGGCTAAAAATCGTTATTGCTCTTTTATCCTGTGCAAACATTAAAGTTTGGTGTGTGTGTGTGTGTGTGTGTGTGTGTGTGCAGGGTTTTTTCCTGTGAATTTTAACGTTGAGCTATTCATTTTGTCAGGTGATTGCCCATTGATTGTTCAGTTTGCTGCTAACGATGCAAGACTTTTATCTGATGCTGCTCGTATAGTCTGTCCTTATGCGAATGGAATAGACATTAACTGTGGTTGCCCTCAGAGGTAAAGCTCAAAGAAGTTGGAAGAATTTTCCAAGAGATTACAAAAAAAACTATGTGTGAACATGGTAAAATATCTTTCTAGTTTTCCAAAACTTAAAAAGAAAATAGAGTTACAGCCCCGGGACTCAAAACAAGAAGGAAGAAAATATAGGGAAATATAATTTAGGAACATAAATTCAAAGGTCTTTTCTGATGACTGAAACGATGTATAGACAGGTGTTTTGTCTCCCTTCACCAATAGAATTTTTATGTGGCTGTGCCTTGAATCTCATCCATAAGTAGTTATATGAGAATCTAATATTTACGGCAATCCCTAAAATGTATTTTTACTGTCATGTCAGATATGCTTGCTCTGAAAACAGATTGTTTGACTTAGGAAATCACCATATATTTCCTCCTAATTAATTCTCCTTATAAAAATACCTTATTATAATCACCTTTTCTTTCTATACCACAGTTATTTGGTTGGGTTTAAGTAACTGCGTGTTGATAGGATGTACTTAATTTGACAATAATATTTCTTTTTTTTTTTTTTTTTTGAGACGGAGTTTCCCAAATCGGAGTGCAGTGGTGCCGTCTGGGCTCACCACAACCACCGCCTCCGAGTTTCAAGCAATTCTCCTGCCTCAGCCTCCTGAGTAGCTGGGATTACAGGCATGCACCACCATGCCCGGCTAATTTTGTATTTTTGGTAGAGACGGGGTTTCTCTGTGTTGGTCAGGCTGGTCGCGAACTCCCAACCTCAGGTGATCTACCCGCTTCGGCCTCCCAAAGTCCTGGGATTACAGACCTGAGCCACCGCACCTGTCCTGACAATAATAGTTCTACTGTACTGGCACTGTAGTAGATTATCAGTAATTCAAAATGTGTCCACAGAATAAAAGCAAAGTTGTTAAGTATAGCGTAATCTAAATCAGATGAGACATATTTGTATACTCATTAGGAGAGTTAAATAAGCTGTTTAGTGGTATTGGAATGCTGTAGGCCAAAACTATCTTTCTACTATTGAGACTAATAAAACCTCATTATGTACAATAAACATCAAATTTGGAATTTTTGAAATCTGAAGTCATTGCAATTAATTACTTGAAATATTTAAACCTGTTTTGGTTGAATGACTTTTAACTTAATATTCTCACTTGCCAATGAAAACCATTTCTCCTGAGTACTTTTTGATCTGGGAACATGTTTTCCTAATCTCATATTGATCCACTTAGAAATGTTGAACCTATGAATTTTTTAAATCTGCTTCTATTCTAGATCACTAGAGAAATGGATGCACTTATATTTCATTGCTTTCAGAATTTTGTCTTCTCTTCCAGTTATTTATAATTCACTTGTTCATATGTTTGCTTTACAAAGGTGGGCAATGGCAGAAGGTTATGGGGCTTGCTTAATAAACAAGCCAGAGCTTGTTCGAGATATGGTGAAACAAGTAAGAAATCAAGTGGAAACCCCTGGATTTTCAGTTTCTATTAAAATAAGGTAAAGACAATATTTCAATCTATTGATACGATCATCCGTTACTTAGGAAATAAAAGATTATTCCTTTTGTCTGATGCTGTTAGGAGTGTCTATCCTAAATAAATTGGTAGCTGGTGTATGGAAGTGTTGAAAATAAGACATTTAGTAAAAGAATATATACCATAATTTTCATGTATAGTCCTGAAAAACTTCCTCTTGTACTTTTAACGAAAGTTAAAGCCTCCCTTTATTGTAAGTCTCACCAAACTTTCAACTTTAGCTATGTAGTATTTAATGTTAAGAAACATTACTGGTGCCAAGTATAGAAAACAGGAAAAATATTTGCACTAAAATTTCACAATGAAAAGAAAATAAACCAGGAATCAGTTTTTCCGTGACAGGTTGAAAACATACTTCTTTTTTTAAGACAGTGTCTCACCCTGTTGCCCAGGCTGGAGTGTAATGGCACGATCTTGGCTCACTGCAACCCCTGCCTCCCAGGTTCAAGCAATTCTCATGCCTCAGCCTCTCAAGTAGTTGGGATTACAGGCGTGTGTCACCACACCTCGCTAATTTTTGTATTTTTTAGTAGTGACGAGGTTTCCCCATGTTGGCCAGGCCAGTCTGGAGCTCCTGGCCTCAAGTGATCCGCCTGCCTCAGCCTCTCAAAGTGCTGGGATTACAGGAGTGAGTCACCGTGCCCAGCCTGAAAACATATTTCAAGATAAAGTATTATGTTCTCCCACTTGGCGATGGGGGCATGCACAGCAAATATTAAGGTTTAAATTCATCTGTGACAGTACTTTCATGGCTCTTTGATTTATCAAAGCCAAAGCATAGAAGCACTAGGTCTAAGATAAAACTTTTTTGTCCTTTGTTGTCAGTAGTGAAATAGCTAAATTTGAGGTCTTGAGTAGGAACTGATCCCTGAAGAAAACCTTGCTGATAATGACATATAGTAATAATATGATATAGCAAATCTAACTAATTTAGTAGATGAAATATCATTTTAGTCAGTTAATGTTAGCATTAAGATTTGTGTGCTGTGAACAGATAAATATAATTTTGAAATTGTAGGATCCATGATGACCTTAAAAGAACGGTAGATCTTTGTCAAAAGGCTGAAGCAACAGGAGTTTCATGGATTACAGTCCATGGAAGAACTGCTGAAGAAAGACATCAGCCAGTGCACTACGATTCCATTAAAATAATTAAGGAAAATATGTCTATACCTGTGATTGCTAATGGAGACATCAGAAGCTTAAAGGAAGCAGAAAATGTGTGGCAGATTACTGGGACAGATGGTAAGAAATAAATACTTGGGTTCTTTTAATTGGGAAGAAATGAGAGTGGGGAAGTAATGTTAATTTGATTTTCATTTGTTTTGTTTAACATTAAGCCATATTTTCCCATTGTACTGTTTTAAGCTAAGCAATTTATTAAAATGATGTTAAGTTTTCTACCTGGAAAAACATGGATTATCTTAACTGGGATAAATTAATTCAGTTACTTTTCTGACGCCATCATATCTAGTGACCAGTGAAGAATTTTCTAGATAGCCTGCTAGTAAAATAAAGCACCTAGAAATGAGAGTAAGTGAACTCGAGAATGATAAGAGCTAAAAGAACCCCAGAACTGCTGTGCAGTTTCATTATTTCCTTAAATTATTGGCATGCCAAGCCCTGTGATTGCTAGATGGGAGAATATAGATAAACTGAACTTTAAGCAGCCCAATTTATGACAGTCTAGATTTACCCTAAAGAAAAACTAAAGACTAACTGTTTAATGTAAAAATCTTTAAAAAATAAAGATTTCTATAAGTACATTTAAACTTTCCTGGTTTACAAAAGGTACCAAAATTAATTCTTTTGTAATTGAATTAAACATACTAATGTAATAAAGGCATCACAAAACCTTGGTGATAATACTTTTTTAAAAAAATTCTGTTTGCTTCATTGAGCTTGAACTAATAACCAGGGGTTCTTAATGTATGGACAAATATGGTGTGCTTTAATTTGTAGGTGTGATGGTTGCAAGAGGACTCTTAGCAAACCCGGCCATGTTTGCTGGATATGAGGAAACCCCACTGAAATGCATCTGGGACTGGGTTGATATTGCTCTTGAACTCGGGACTCCTTACATGTGTTTCCATCAACATTTAATGTACATGATGGAAAAGATAACTTCAAGGCAGGAAAAAAGGGTATTTAATGCTCTGTCAAGCACGTCAGCAATCATAGATTACCTTACAGACCATTATGGCATTTGACTAGACTTCCCAAATAATTTTAATATATACTTTTAGACCCACAGTGAAACCACAGGTCATATTTTGTACCTTAAACTAGTAGCTCCCAAATTTTAGTATAAAAACAATCCCTGGGAGCATTTTTTAACAATCAGTCATAGACCCCACCCTCAGAGATTCTGATTCGGTAGATCTGGGGTAGACCCAGAAATGTGCAGTTTAAAGAAAACTCCCAGTAGTTCAGACATCCTCATCATCCTAGGCAAACACTGACAAATACTGCTGTTAGTACTGTTATATAGATATTAGGGGGATGGGTAGAGTGGGAATTTTTTCCTAAAGGAATCATGTTTTATCATGTTTTTAACATTTTAAAATAAAATTTATTTCAATACTAAGAAAGTATGGCTCATGGTATCTATAAGGTAACAAGAAGTATGCAGGTGCAAAAAAGTGGTGGAACAAATACCAACATCCATCCAAAATGAAAAAGAACAGGAAATTCTGAATAGAATTGCACTCAGAACTTATCTTAAAAATTCCAATTGGTTAATGACATTAAATTTGGTACATTTCAAAACTTCTAGCTCCTCCAAAGATTGAAAGCTTAATAAATAATACCTGCTACCTAAAAAGATAAAATTAACTGCAATCTACCATATCTTAAGTATAGGAAATTTGATAGCCAAGCTGGAGATGATTATATATTTGAAATATTTCCTAGAGAATAGTAACCAGGTTTTGTTTTTAATTTTAAAACCTAATTTTCATACTCTCTGTTTAATGATACTACTTTTATGCCTCTCAGCAGTTGATTGTAACTTTAAAGTCCCATGGTTTGGGAGTGTTATTAATAGATTTTGTTACCGGTGGGCATGCACTGCAAGAATTAAGTATCTCAGACTGAAATAAAACAGTTCGTAATTAAAGTATTATTTATTTTGCCAACATGAAAACTGTTATAAGGAAATAATTATGTAAAACTGTTTAATTCGCGTTGGAGAATATTGAATGAATCCATTTTAACGTAAGCACCGTGGTGCCATCTTTTTTCTCAGTACATTCTGTTTTCACTTTTCAGTTAATGTATTTTTTTTAAAGATAACTGACTTTTTCATTTTCTATGAATACTGTACAAAATAGGGAGGTATGGTCAGAACTCTGAATTGAATTACCCTAGTGTTGTGAGCACAGCATCATCACTAGAGTAATGTGCTCGGTGTTTGGAAGGAACCAGTGTGGAAGTTCTAACACTTTTGATTAAAAGTAACTTCCTGGCCAGGCGCGGTGGCTCACGCCTGTAATCCCAGCACTTTGGGAGGCCAAGGCTGGCAGATCACGAGGTCAGGAGATGGAGACCATCCTAGATAACATGGTGAAACCCCATCTCTACTAAAAATATAAAAAAAATTAGCTGGGCGTGGTGGCGGGCACCTGTAGTCCCAGCTACTCGGGAGACTGAGGCAGGAGAATGGTGTGAACCTGGTAGGTGAAGCTTGCAGTGAGCCAAGATTGCACCACTGCACTCCAGCCTGGGCGACAGAGCAAGATTCGTCTCAAAAAAAAAAAAAAAAAGTTACTTCCTGGCTGGGCGCAGTGGCTCACACCTGTAATCCCAACAGTTTGGGAGGCCAAGGCAGACAGATCACTTGAGTCCAGGAGTTCGAGACCAGCCTGGCTAAAATGGTGAAACCCTGTCTCTACTAAAAATACAACAATTAGCTAGACATGGTGGCAGGCGCCTGTAATCCCAGCCACTCAGGAGACTGGGGCCAGAGAATCGCTTGAACCTGGGAGGCAGAGGCTACAGTGAGCCGAGATCGCACCGCCACAATACAACCTGGGTGACAGACAGAGGGAGACTCCATCTCAAAAAAAAAAAAAAAAATCTTCCTTACAGTTATGTTCAAAGTCTGTGTTTTCTATTTTTCTGTTACACGTGATCCAGATTATTGGTGATAAATTCAGAAAAAGAACAAACTTAAATGTGTTTTTGAATGTTTTATATTCTATCATTATCCATTTTCAGCATTTGTTTACTATTCCCCAAGTAATTGTAACCAGGATAGTACTTTTATTAAATTCCTGATACGTTGTCAATATTGAAAAAACTCTTCAGCAATTTAAATGTACATGCACAGTTTGAAAAGCTGGAAAATAGTAATTAAAAGAATATCCCCATACCCACCTTTCGTACCAGTCCCCAAACATCACGCTAAAGTTGACTGCCTCTTGCCAGCCCATGGACGGGAATGGGAACGCCTACGGAATATGTTGTGATACTACAGTTGATCCTACCTTCTCCAGAACAAAATGCTGCACGACCACCTCATCCTGGCCCCTTATCAAATGATAGCTTAATTCTGGACACAAACAGTTCCCACTATAAAAAGAGAGGAGGTGACCGGAAAGGAGTGCGTCTTAAGCGCGTTCGCTGAATTTGCATCACCCAACCCAGCCCCGGCGCCCGGCCCGGCTCCCTAGACCTGCACCCGGCGCGCCCTCCAGCCGGGGCTGCACTTAGTCTGCCGTCCTAAAGAAGTTGCGCTCCGATCCCCAAGCATCAGGTCAAAAGTCTAATTCATGCTCTGACTCCTCCGCCAATTAGAAAACAATTGTTGCCCATATACGTGGTCGCGCCGCCTGTGACTTCAGACGGGACGGGCCCGCGGGCGGGAAGCCTGCGGGGCGGGAGGCTGGGTGGGGCCCTGGCTCCCCTCCCCCGCCCGGCCGCGGCGTCTGACGTCCCGCGCGTCGGCTGCCGCGGAGCAGCGCGGGGAGCCAGGCGGGCAGCCGGCGGGTAAGGGCGACCGCGACCCGGGGACCCGTGGGGCGCTAGGCCGCGGAAGGAGAGCGCCGCTCCCTGGTCTGCAGAACCCCGCGGGGCTGGCCCTGCCAGGTCCGCGGAGCGGTGGTCGAGGGCCCGCGGCGCCTTCTGGGAGCGGGAGGGCCGGGAAGCCGGGCGTTGGTGGAGGGTGGCGTTGGGCTTCTGTCGCCGCGAAGCTGGCGGAAAAGACAGTGGCCAGCGGGCCCCCTCGCCAGGTCCCACGACTCCCAGGGAGGTAGCCACCCGCTTCCCGGGCCACCCTTTCCCCCTTCCTGACCGGGGTCCGTGCCGGCCCCCCAGGTGCGGGAAGGTGGGACACGGTCCTTCCCCAGGACAAAAACGCTGCGCCTCTGGGCATTGAACGGTTTTGTTTGAAAGGAAGCAAGATAAAAATAAGCGTTTCTCCATTTAGGTGTGAAGAAAAAAAAATGACACTCCAGTGGGCGGCAGTGGCAACCTTTCTTTATGCCGAAATAGGACTCATTTTAATCTTCTGCCTACCTTTTATTCCTCCTCAGAGGTAGGAAATCTTCAAATCGTTAACTATGATAAATATTGGATCGCTCCTAATGTAAAATGAAAAAAGTTTTCTGAGCATTAAAAAGTTTAGAAAGTCTTTGAAAATACACACACCTAACGAATTAGGTAGTATATAATGGCAATATTAAAATAACATTTTATATAAAACTCTGTTACGTGTACAGGTGAAATAACTTTTTCTTCCTTTCTAAAAGGAAAGGGGCCTATGCTTTTGATTCTGTTGATTACAGATATAATAAAGCAACAGTTATACTTTTAACACCTGCCCTGCCTTGTCTCAGGTTTTACTTTTGTTTTATTGCCCTGAATTGGAGCCATGAACTAAATAAATGTAAGTGGATAAATCATGTTTGCAGTACAGCATAGGTGTAAAAGTGTTTCATTGAGGCACTGGAACAGCAATTTAGAAACCAAAGCCAATAAATTATTCTTAGTTTTGGCCTATGTAACCGATAAATAGTTTCATTAATGTTTAATGACAATTTTACTACTTTTGGGTTCACATAAAATTAACGAATGTCTGTTAAAAGTGCTGAATGTAAAAAGTATCACAACCATGTATTAGCTTTAGTTCTTTAGTGACGGATCTAAATAGTCCCAGCTACTCGGGAGGCTGAAGCAGGAGAATGGCGTGAACCCAGGGGGTCGGAGCTTGCAGTGAGCGGGGATCGCGCCACTGCACTCCAGCCTGGGCGACAGAGCAAGACTCCGTCTCAAAAAAAAAAAAAAAAAAGAACCAAGTACAGTGTTTCAAGCCAAGCACTGGCTCATTTTACCCTTGAAATAATCTACTTTTTAGTCGTTTAGTTTTAGATCCAGAAATTTGATAGTATGAATGGGGAAATGCACACGTAATAAAAATGTTGCAAGACATTTGTTCATATTCCTGGCATAAAAGAAAATCTTTCGTAAATGAGATCCTAGAGATAACTCACTAAAGTGTAGTAAAATCCCAGGAGGACTGGGAGAAACTTCAAGAAGTTTTACCTTAGCTCAGCGTCCAAATAGTCTTTCACAACTCCTAACTTGCTCCTTACCTGCCTGGATTTCTGCTCTCTTCTGTCCTTCTCTATCAGCTAAGCTAAGCTCAGTACGTTGTTTCTTACTAAAGAAAAAAAATTGAATCATCCTGTAGGGTCTTTGATCTTATTTGATCCATCCCACCCATGTTCTATAGATCGCATACTGCAACCCAGGAGGGCAAGTAGCCTAAGGTTACCTAGCTGGTAAGTGACAGGTTCTAGATAAAAATCTGGCTCTTAGTCCAGTGTTCTTTCTACTCCGTCATGCTGCCTCTCATCCTGTAGGTTTTGTTTCAAACTCAGTAACACCCTGTTTTGCTTTTTAGTAGTATTTGCAATGATAGAATCCTATATATTCAAGAGAAAGAAAGATCTTGTGTGTAAACATCTAATTTATAGATAAGACTTAAGGGTTTGCAAAGAAGAAAAAATTGTAAGTTGATCTTTTCTCCATCAGAGTGATCTGTAAGTTATGGATCAATATTTTTCTTCCTGCCAAATAAAAATTTTACCCATCCTGATCAAGTGGCTGTTAGATAGATGTGTGTATATTTGCACATGATATATAAATGTATTCTCATGTACAAATATAAAGAAAATACGGTATGTATGCACGCAGATCATTTATAATGTGCCCTAACTATGTGTGTATCCACATCTTTTTATTTTATATGTGTATCACCATAATCTTTAAGAAAATATTTCATCATTTAGTCTCTATTATTTTCTTACATAACCCAGTGGTTAAAGGCACATGCTCAGAAATCAGGTCACCTATAACTGCATGATACTAACCTTGGGCATGCTCTTGATCCTCTCTGATCTGTTTCCCCATCTGTAAAATGGAGATAGTACTAGTGTCTACCTCATATGGTAGTTGTTGTAATTAAATGAGATAAAACATGTAAAAATACTTAGAACCATAATATAGTGAGAACATAATATGTTGTAACTCTGATAAGGTGCTCAAATGCTAGTTGTTCCCTATGGGAGGTCTCTTATGTTCCCTTTTACACCACACCAGACCTTGAAGAAATAAATAAATTTCCATTTGGACCTAGATCAAGATATTACCACTTATGTTATCTTAAAAATATAAAATTTTATATTGCATAATTTAAATATTGGCTATATAAAATGCTTGGAATTGGAAGCAGAGACAAAAGGAACCGATTCATCTGTATGAATCTCCCTCACCCCACCAATTTCAAGTAAAGTTGTCCTAATCTTAAATCTTAAATTTGTCCTAATCTTAAAGTGAAACTTTTTTTTTCAACTTGTAAGTGCTTGAAGCGTAAGTGCTTACTACATTTTTCTGCCTCCTTTTGACTAAAGTGTTACTCATTTAAATTGCCCATGTACAATTGCATGATGGATTATTTTGTCACTCTGCCATTTACAACCCATGCTTTCTTACCACTGTCTTTGCTTATACTGTTCAATCCATCTAGACTACTTCCCCATCTCATTTCCTCTATGTTCACATCTTTATCTGTAGTAATTACGTGGCTTTTTATATATATATAGTGTGTGTGTGTGTGTGAAAATTATCGTTACATAATTAAGATTTTTTCAATTTATGTATATAATACCTGGGTAATTTTTATAATTCCCTCATTGTTAAAGTAGAGAAACTTTTACTTGGAGGATATGTTAAAAGTGTACTATATAAAAATCAGTGTGTAGAGTTAGACCCCACTCCTGAAATGTTGCCAATTGTTAGAACAATATATCTTTGTTATTTCTAAGTCATTGCTCTGACCATGAAAAAGATACAGAGTAATAGCTTCTATCAACAATATAATATTTTACTACTGCAAGAATTTCTTTTTAAGGTTTTGCTCATGTGTGGTTTACTTTTAGAATATTTAAGCCACCAGACAGAGGATAATCAGATATCAGATTATTATTAAATTTGAAAGAGTTGTTTTTTAATTCATGAGATATTCTGTCTTGTCAGAATTAATAAATTTTAAAATTAAATTTCTGTAATTCTTTTTACTTGCTACACAATTACAAAAATGTTACTTCAGTATTTAGAAAGTATTTCAAAACTTTTAGTTTTTTTATACCTGATATAATTGTATTGCTTTACAGATGGCAGAAGATTTTTTCATTTAATGTCTGGGGTAAAATTGCAACTTTTTGGAATAAGGCTTTCCTTACCATTATCATCCTATTGATTGTTCTATTTCTAGGTAAGTACTAGATTCCTTCTTTGAATAAATATAACTCTATTGTTTGTTAAATGAATTTCTTTTTAATTAATAGAGTTGATGTTACAATTTGTGTACAGTTGACTTTATATAGTATGTTGATACTACATAGAGTGGATACTGATATATTGATACACAGTTGATAGATCCTACCATTCTATATGTTCAAACTTAAGTTTCAACAGGGCACTGTGATTCTTAACTCCTTTTAGGTTATTTTAAGATTTAAATGCTGTATATTTATGCATACCTTGCTGTTCAGAGTCACCAGACTTTATTTTTCATGGTGTTGTCTCTCCTTTGTTACTGTGATGTCCTAGGCACCCAGGAGCTTAGCTGTTAGAAAGGCAAATAAAAGAATAGAATCGTCAGGCTCTCCAAGGACGTCTTAGATGCAGGGTGTGGATTTGGACTGGATTAAAAAATAAACATGGCCAGGCGCGGTGCCTCATACCTGTAATCCTAGCACTTTGAGAGGCCAAGGCGGGAGGATTGCCCGAGTTCAGGAGTTTGAGACTAGCCTGGGCAACATAGCAAAACCTTATCTTTACAAAAAATGTAAAAATTAGCCAGGTGTGGTGATGTGCACTTGTAGTCCCAGCTACTCTGGAGGCTGAGAGACTGGAGGATTGCTTGAGCCCAGAAGTTTAAGGTTGCAGTGAGCTATTGCACTCCAGCCTGAGCAATAGAGCAAGACCCTTAATTTAAAAAAAAAAAAAAAAAAAAAAAAAAAAAAAACTGCAACATAGATTTGGGGACTACTGCAAAAATTTGAATATGGAGTGATTATATAATATTAGGGAATTTTTGTTAACTTTAGTTGTGATAACAGCATTGTTACATAACAGGGTCAGCAACCTATACAGCCTGTGGGCCAAATGCCTATTTTTGTAAATAAAGTTTTATTGGGAAATGACCATGCCCATTTGTTTATATAACGTCTATACTCGTTTTTCAGCATGTTTTAAATTTTCATGATAACTATATTTTAAAAATTAAAAGTAGACCTTTAGGTTCTTGTCAAACCAGAAGTTCCATGAGTCTTAATTATCACCATGTTTTTCTAGTTGTTGTTACTGAGCTCAGAGAGATTAAGTGACTTGTCTAAGATTACCCAGCTACTTCTTGAAATGCCCCTTCTTGCACAGAGTATGTTTTCCCTCAGAATTCCCTCAGAGTTGTTGTGTTGTTGGTGAAATAGGATTTAGAGAGGCAAACTTGGGCCCCTAACCGCCATCTTTGACACTGTTTTGTGAGAAAATGTCTTCTATGTTCCAAACCACCAACCTCTCAAATAGAATCCTCTTTATAAAACTAAGAACATCTGGCATGAGAAGGGATGGTATTGTCAAAAACAGAAAGGTATGAATGGTTTGTGCCTCTTTTCAAAATGTAAATATTTGTCTCGTGGTACATTATTAATGTTATGGATTGAATCTCTAGCCATATAACTAGTCACAACAAATCAGTAAAGAAAAATAAGGAAAACCAGTTCCAGTTCTGCCACCAGCTAACTAAATGACCTTTGAAATGGCTTTTATTTTTCTGGGTTTGATTTATTCATCTTGTGAAATGAAGGGAGAGATGGAAATAATCTCTGCAGCTCCTAATTTTGTGATCTTCTAACTCTAAAATTATCACAAAAATTTGTACTGAAAACTGTCACTTATGTAAGGGAGGAGAGTTGTAGTGTAAGTTCTTTTGGTTACATTAGAAACAAACTTGGCTGGGCACGGTGGCTCGCCTCTGTAATCCCAGCACTTCAGAAGACCAAGGCGGGCAGATCAACCTGAGGTCGGGAATTCCAGACCAGCTTGGCCAATGTGGTGAAACCCCATCTCTACCAAAAATACAAAAGTTAGCCGGACATGGGGGCGCATGCCTGTAATCCCAGCTACTCAGGAGACTGAGGCAGGAGAATTGTTTGAACCCGAGAGGCAGAGGTTGCAGTGAGCCGAGATTGCGCCATTGCACTCCAGCCTGAGCAACAAGAGTGAAACTCCGTCTCAGAAAAAGAGAAATCAACTTGAACTCACTTGACCAAAAAAGGAAAAATTTGTAATAAAATTTGGGATTGTTGCAGAGTAGCCCAAGGAAGGAAGGAAGCCAAATTCCAGGGAAGGATTAGTACTTGGAACTGAAGTGTCCTTTTCTTGGCCATATGTTTTCCCTATATATACTTCATTCTTTTTTATTATGGACTCTGATATTCTGTCTATCGCCAAGGCAGTAAATGGGTACAGCACAGCTGCCAGGTGTTACCATTCCAGACATATGCAAGGATTAATTCATCGTCTCTGAATCCCAATTCCAAATCAAAGGAAAAAAATTGGACCAGCTAGCACCAGGTATCTACTCCTCATCTCCTATAACCAGGAGAGTCACCAGGGAGAATCATGACTGCTGGCTGAAGCCTGCATCTTTGAGTAAACAGGGTAATTAATTCCCAGAGAACAAGGACATCATGGATAGTTCAGGCAGCCAGATAGGTGCTTATCCTCTAGGTCTCCATCCAAAATGGAGTAATGACACCTACTTTCATGTTTTAAGATTTAAATGCAGTAACATATGTAAAGTGCAGACTCTGATGTTCCATTGCACAACAATGATGTAAATAATGCAAAACCAGTGGATTACTCGTGCTTAATTTATATTTTACTTTGAAATTTATTTTCTCTTTCTTGGTTATCTCTCTAAGTAAGGTAACTATTTTTTATACATTTTCTTTTTATTTGTATTTATTTATTTATTTATTTTTTGAGATGGGGTCTCACTCTGTCACCCAGGCTGAAATGCAGTGGTGTGATCTCGGCTCACTGCAACCTCCACTTCCCGGGCTCCAGTAATTCTCCAGCTGCAGCCTCCCAAGTAGCTGGGACTATAGGGGAGAGCCACCAACTCCTGGCTAATTTTTGGGGTTTTTTGTGGAGACAGGGTTTTGTCATGTTGCCCAGGCTGGTCCCAAACTCCTAAGCTCAAAGCCATCCACCTACCTTGGCCTCCCAAAGCGCTGGGATTACAGGCATGAGCCACTACACCCAGCCAAATAAGGCAGCTATTAAGAAGTATTTATAGTCTTAGAGCCAACACTAACTGAGTGTGTGCATACAAGTGTGTGTACATGTGTGTGTATTTTAGTTGCTGGTAAGAGACAGAATGGAAGTGGGAATTTCAAGAGTATGTTCAGTGTTAACAGAAATGCATCCCAGGAATTTGAAAATTTCCACAACTGATGTAAAATTGGATCATCTTCAGATGGTTTATAGAAAATTGACTATATGTCACATCCTTCCCTTATTGTTGACTCCATTCCATCTTTCAGACATAGTTACCTTGTTAGTATACAGGTGATATATTCTATAGGTAGGTTTACATGACCATTTACATTAATAAACCTTTTTAATATTATTGGTTAATCTTCAGCTTTTCTGCATGGTGGATCCAGGAGTATTAGTCCCATTTAATTACCAAGGATGATGCATCACAAAGAAGCATAACGATCCTTCATAGTACTCACTATCTGCCTACTCAAAATAAGTAGTAAATATATATTATCTTTGTTTATTGGTTTTTTGTAGAGGTTGGCATCTTACTACATTATTGAGGCAATCTGAGAAATGACAAAGGGGAAATAGCCATTAAGATACAGGAAATTTTCTAAAGATCATTTAAGTGACTACTTTATATAACTATGCAAATAAATTGGAAAACCTAGATAAAATGTATAATTTTGTAGAAAAATATAATTTACCAAATGAACACCAATAGATATAGAAAATTTAAGCTGACTAATTTATATAGAAAAATTATAGAAAGTTATCAAAAAGGACCCCTATTTCAAAAAAAAAGCAAAAAACCAGATAGTTTTATAAGAAACCCTACTGCTTTCAGAAAACAGATATTACTACTGCTTCTTAAACTATTCTAGAATTTAAAGAAAGAAAACTTCAAATTTTACAGAGCTAGAAAAAAGCAAGCTCTAGAAGTGAAAATAAGTCAGAACAAATGAACTGAATAGTATATCAGATTGATATATACAACACAGAGAAAATAGTTACTCTTGAACATAGTACTCTTAACTTTTTACCTCCCTGGTAGGGTACATTTTAAGAACCAAGAGGATTACAATGAAATCTGAAACTTTATAATAGTTTTGTTGTTGGTAATTTAAAAGCTGTTTTATGTATAGTGTAGCATCAAGCAAATGAGTACGTTCATGGTATTGGAAACTAAGACTTTCAGGAATAGATATGGCATACAAATATAAAGTCAAAAATTAAGAATTTTTTAAGTTTTAGAGTGATTTATTTGGGTTTTATTTTGGAGTATGGAAATGTGGAACTAGACAGAGGTGATAGTTGCACAGCATTGTGAATATACTAAGCACAACTGAATTGCTCACTTTAAAGTGTTTACTTTTATGTGATATGAATTTCACCTCAATAAGTTAAAACATAATTTTGTTAAAGACATAGGAGTCTGGCTTTGGTCATAGCAAAACGAATTGTATTAGACTATTTATCCTTTGTTAAAAATTATGAACCCTCAATAAAATACGAAAAAAGGTATTTGAAGGCCTGGTAGAGCAACCAAAAGCAGGCAGAAACTAGAGGGAAGTCAACCCTTAAAAGAAGGGAATCATACTGGTTGTGATCACATTTATATAGCCTTTCTTCCAACCACTTTCCAGTCATGTGTCATAGACAACTGTATAGAACTCAAAGCAAAAAGACACTCTTACTGACAGAGGTCAGATAGATTAGAAAATAAAAGGGGTGTCTAAGAAAGGAGAGAACCCAAAAAGGGAAACCCAGAATCCACATGTAAACTCTTCTCAAATTCTTGGTTGACTCTTGAACCATGGATGTATAGAAAAGATTCCAAGGAGCTCAATGGAAAAGGAACAGCCAGTGGAAAGCAGCAAGGCTAAGAAGAAATTTTGGCTGCTGGCCACCAAGGAGAGACAGTTTGGAGTATGAGCCTCATCACGTTAGAGGGGCTTGGTAAAGACCTTGAACCTTTCCACTAAAATCACAGAAGGGCTGCTCCTTAGGAATAGAGACTATATCCCAGGAACTAGAAATTTACTATAACTAAGACCTAAAGCAAAACAGACTTATGCTAAAAAAGGATAAAAATCAAACCTCTCCAAACAGCTGTAAACTGTACATCAGCAGTCCCCAGCCTTTTTGGCACCAGGGACCAGCTTACAGGTTTTCCATATGCAGGAGCAGGGGATGGTTTCAGGATGATTCAAGCACATTAAATTTGTTATGCACTTCATTTCTATTAATATTACATTGTAATATATAATGAAATAATTATGCAACTCACCATAATGTAGAATCACTGGGAGCCCTGAGGTTGTTTCCTGCAACTGGACATTCTTTTCTGGGGATGATGGGAGATGGTGGCAGATCATCAGGCATTAGATTTTCATAAGGAGCGTGCAACCTAGATTCCTTACATGCGCAGTTCACAGTAGGGCTTGCACTCCTATGAGAATCTAATGCCACCACTGATCTGATAGCTCGGGCAGTAATGTGAGAGATAAGGAGTGGCTGTAAATACAGATGAAGCTTTGCTCACTGGCCTGCCAATCACTTCCTGCTGTGCAGCCCAGTTCCTGACAGGCCATGGAGCAGTACAGGTGCATGGCTCTGGGGGTTGGGGACCCCTGCTGTACATAATCTTTGCAAGGGCACATGAATATACTAAACTCTGTTCACCAAGATACACTATATTCTGGGCCATAAAACAAGTCTCAGTAAATACAAAGGATTGAAATCCTACCAAGGATTGGAATCATATAGAGTATGGGGGTTTTGTTTTTGTTGTTTTATAGAGACAGACTTTTGCTTTGTTGCCCAGGCTGGTCTCAAACTCCTGGCCTCAAGTGATCCTCCTGTTCTCAAAATGCTGGTATTACAGATGAGAGCCACTGTGCCCAGCCCCTACAGAGTATGAAAATAGAAATCAGTAACAGAAATCTGGAAAACCTATACATGTTTGAAAAATTAAACAACACTTGTTAGTAATCCTTGGGTCAAAGAACTCACAAAGGAAATTAGAAAATATTTTAACTGAACAATAATGAAAATACAATATATTAAAGTTTGTAAGATGCCATTAAAGCACTGCTTAAAGGAAAAATTATAGGTTTAAATATTTATTTTTAAAAAAGGTTTAAAATCAGTGATTTTAGTTTCCACCTTAATAATATCTACTCATTATATTGAATATTGACAGTGAAAAAAATAATATTCACTCAGTTTTTTTAAAAAGGTTAGCAGATTAGGGTTTAGAAGGAAACTTTCTCATTCTGATGAAGTTCTACTAAAATCCTCAAGCTAGCATCATACTTAAATATCAAAGGCTTCCCCCATAAGATTGGAAACAAGGCAAGGATATTCACCCTCTGTTTATTCATTTAAGTAATAGATGTCTTAGCCAGGATAATAATAAGTCATGAAAGAAATAGAAGGCATAAAGATTGCAAAGAAAGAAGTAAAACATCCTTATTTGCAGATGACACGATTATTTATATAGAAAATCCTGGCCTGGCACAGTGGCTCACTCCTGTAATTCCACCACTTTGGGAGGCTGAGGTGGGCAGATTGCTCAAGCTCAGGAGTTCCAGACCAGCCTGAGCAACATGGCAAAACCCCGTTTATACCGGGAAGTAGAAAAATTAGCCATGCATGGTGGCTCATGTTTATAGTCCCAGCTATTCAGAAGGCTGAGATGGGAGAGTTGCTTGAGCCTAAGAGGTCGAGGCTGCAGTGAGACGTGATCACACCACTGCACTCCAGCCTGGGTGACGAAGTAAGACCCTGTCTCAGAAAAAAAAAAGAAAGAAAAAGAAAGAAATAACCCTAAAGTATCTATAATAAAGCTATTATGTCAAAGAAATTAATATAGTGGGGTCACAAAATACAGGTGGGTCAGCGCACAAAAATTCAGTATATCAGTAATTGTATTTCTATACTATAAGCAGTAAACAATAGGCAAATGACATTTTTAAAAATTCCTTTTCTAAGTACACCAAGAAGCCTAAAAACCTTAGAAATAACTTTATAAAAGAGGCACAACAGCTCTATACAGAAAAGTACAAAAACATTGCTGAAAGAAGTTAAAGAAGATCAAAACAAATGGGGATTTTTTATCAGTTGGAATACTCAATATTATTAAAATGTTTGTTCTTCCAAAATTCCGTGGACTTAACACAGTCCCAGAAACCCAACAGGCATTTTTGTAGCAGTTGATCAGTTGCTTCTAAAATTTATGCAGACATGCAAAGAACTCTCATAACAGCCAAGAAATCTTTACAAATAACAAAATTGAGAGACTCACTACCAGATTTCAATAGTAAAGGGGAAAATAAAAACAGGTTAGTGGGCTTTATCTAATCAGTTGAAAGCCTTAATAGAACAAAGATTGACCTCCTCTGAGCAAAAAGAAATTTTGCCAGCAGATTGCCTTTGGACTCAAACTGTATTTCTTCCCTGAATCTCCAGACTGCCAGTCTACCCTGCAGAAACTTAACAAGCCTCTACAAGCATGTGAGCCAGTTCCTTAAAATAAATCTCAAGCTCGCTCTCTCTCTCTGTCTGCCCCCTGTACCACTCTTCCCCATACACACACACACACACACACACATACACAAACACACACACACACCCTCTATTGGTTCTTTTTCCTTGGAGAACCCTTACTAATACACCATCTTAACTAAATAATCAAATTTAGCATCAAAAAAGTATGAGACAAAGTAACATTACACAGCATAAACTATGAGGGATTCTTGGCAAAAGTATTAAACCTTGTCCAATCAAGTATTTGTTTTATTTTATTTTTACTTTCTGAGGCCTGGCAGAACCAATCAAGTCTGAGTTCTAGTTTTCTAAAAATACAGGAGTTAGAGAAAGAAATTGGACTACACTTCAGACAAATTCAGAATGTGAGAACTTTCTTTGTGCTGATTTATTTATTTTTTAATATTTAAAAAAAGAGACAGGGTCTTACCATGTTGCCCGTGCTGGTGTCAATCTTCTGGCCTCATGCTATCCTTCTGTCTCTGCCACCCAAAGTGCTGGGATTACAGGTGTGAGCCACCACACCCAGCCAGAATGTAAGAACTTTCTAGAAAACAGTTGGCCTGGCACCTTTTTAAAAAAGTATTGTGTGTCAAGAGACTACAGAAACATAACTATATGTAATGAGTATCCATTATAAAGTTCTCAGTTTGAAAAAAATTCTATGAAAGACATTTGGGAGACAAATAAAGCAAATAATCCAATTTAAAAATGGGTAAAGGATCTGAATAGATATTTTTCCAAAGATGATACACAAATGATCAACAAGCACATGAAAAGATGTTCAACAGCATTAGCCATCGGAGAAATGCCAATCAAAACCACAAAGAAATGCCACTTCACACCCACTAGGATGACTATAATCAAAAAGATAATAACAAGCGTTGCCGAGGATATGGAGAAATTGAAACCAACATACACTGCTTGTGGGAATGTAAAATAGTAAAGCTGCTTTGGAATACAGTTTGACAGTTCCTCAAAAATTAAACATAGAGTTACCATATGGCCCAGCAGTTCATCTCTTAGGTATATACCAAGAGAAATTAAAACATATGTCGATATAAAACTTGCACATGAATGTTCATAGCAGCATTATTCGTAATAGCCAGAAAGTGGAAACAGTTCAATACCATCAACCAATGAATGGATAAACCAAATGTTACCACATTCATACAATGGAATATTATTCAGCCATAAAAGTAATGAAGTACTGACACATACTACGGTGCAGATGAACCTTGAAAACATTATGCTAAGTGAAGGAAGCCAGACTCAAAAGAGCAGATAGTGTATGATTCAATTTATATGAAATGTCTAAAACAAGTAGTTCTGTAGAGACAGAAAGCAGATTGGTGGTGACCAGGAGGTGAGGGATGTGTATAGATTTTCTTTGTGGGGTGATGGAAATGTTCTGAAATTAGATAGTGGTAATGGTTGCACAACTTTGTGAATATACTAAAAACTACTGAATTACACATTTTAAAGAGGTAAATTTTTATGGCATGTGAATTTTATCTCAATAAAGCTGCTAAAAATAAAATAGTAGTCAAAATGGCCCCAATTTTGTAACTGGAGTCTCCTTGTGTGGCAATAACTCTTACCCAAGACTTCTGTTGGTCACATGAAAGGGGAGCATTCAAACTTGTTCATACTTCCAGTGGCTTTTGAGACATCTAAGGCAGATGCCTTCCCTAGTACATACAAGAATCCAAGAACTAAGAATGCACTAAATGTAGACCCTTATAAGCTGTTTTCTATTTTCCACTTGAAAGACGTAGTTTCCCGGCATCTGAGACTTCCCAGAACTTCAGCATCAAAGGAGCAGCTATATGAACATTTCCAGTAGCAGCTGCCATCCACTAGTCGGGAGGAGTGTATGCCACCACAGATCAAATCCCACTTTAGCAAACCTGTGCCAGTGGAAATTTCACTGTAACCAAATATTTTGAAGATCTCAATCATTTAAAGTAATAATATGTAATAAAATGCTAGTATAGTAAGAGAAATGGGATAGTCTCTTAGAATTGACTGTAGTGGGATATGACATCTGTCATTGTCAATAGGCTGAATTTTAGTCATCTTAGAGACAAAGTGTAAAGGATAATAGTTTGCAGTGTAGTTAGAGATGAGAAACAATAAAATGATATTAAGTACTAGATTAATGATTTAAAAAATGCTATAGTAATTCAAAATTTGCTACTAGTGTCCATTTATAGAGCACCTACTTTGAGCATGAAAACTTCCTGTGTACTGGAGATGGAATGACAAAAAGATTGCCTCTATGTAAAGTCTGTTATTTAAAAGTTTGGTCAGGTATTCTAAAATGTTAATAACAAGTTTATATACTTAAAAGCCAAAAGTAATCTTTTATTTTCTTCTGTAATAGATGCTGTGAGAGAAGTGAGGAAATATTCCTCAGTTCATACCATTGAGAGGAGCTCCACCAGCAGACCTGATGCCTATGAACACACACAGATGAAACTTTTTAGGTCTCAAAGAAATCTTTACATTTCTGGATTTTCACTATTTTTTTGGCTGTAAGTAAAAAAAAAAAAAAAAAAAAAAGTAGAAGCACAGTTTAAAAACACGATTTATGCTTCTCTTTCTCATTTTGTCCACCTTTACTGTAGGTTTTTTTTTTTTTTTTAAAAGAGAGACAGCCTTTTGCTCTGTTGCCCAGGCTGCAGTGCAGTGGTACCTTCATAGCTCACTGTAACTTTAAACTCCTGGGTTCAAGTGATCCTCTCTCTTCAACCTGTCGTTTCTAGGACTACAGGTACACACCACCATATAGGGCTAATTTTTAAATTTTTTGTAGAGATGGGGTCTCACTATGTTGCCTGGACTGGTCTCAAACTCCTGGCCTCAAGTGATCCTCCCACCTTGGCCTCCCAAAGTACTGAAATTATAGGCACAAGTCACTGTACCCAGCCTACTTGTAGATTTTTTTATAACATCTTTGTAAAAGAATTCAGATGATATACCCAAATAACAAACAGTAGTTAGCAGCTTGTAGGTTTGCAAAGTCCATAAGGCCCTGAATGATCAGGCCCCTACCTCTCTGTGGAGGCTTGTCTCATACATGTCTCTGACATGTACAATATATTCCACCCTTACTGACCTTCACCATTTATTCATTCATTCCATCTTGCAACAAATATTGATTGAGTTCTGTAGTGTACCTAACTCTTTCCCGTTTTAGGGTCTTTATACAACCTATTCCTTTTGCCAGAACACTCTTTTCTTTCCTCATTTCCTGGCTAACTCTTACTCATCCGTTAGCCTCTTTCTCAAAGCCTTCTGTGGCCATCACTACCCACAAACTAGGTAGGTCTTCTCTTACAGATGCTCAAAGAATGTATATATACTTCATTTTCTAGTGTCATTCCTGGTTGTAATTAAATACTGTTTAAACTTTTGCTTACCCAACTAGGAGCTAAACCCCCGAGGGCATGGACTTTGCTGTTTTCTGCTGCATCTGCAGTGCCTAGCAGAGTGTCTCAACACTTAGCAGTTCCTGAGTAAAGGAATGTCTGCTGAATGAATAATTGAAGATAGTAGTCACTACTTCTAACAATGGCAGTTACCCATAAACAGATGTGAGCAAGCTGTTCTTCAGCTTGATTGACCTTACACAATGTTCCTTAAATAGCAGAATTTGAACTGGGCCAAAAAAAGAATTCTCTTCCTGGCCCTGCCACACTAGATGAAATTTTCCTGTTTCTACTCCTCCAAGCTAAAGCCTTCTACAGGAAAACAAATAAGTACCACTGAACCTGTATTCTAAGTGCTGGTCTTCTAACAAAGATTCCAAGGAATGAGACATGGTCCTGTTTTTACTAAAAGACTTGAATTTAAAAAAATAATGGGTTTTGCCTAAACATTATCTGCCACCACCACACCTATACCTAATGGGGAGTAATTTGGCAATGACTGTTTTAAAATAAGTTTCTGATGATTGGCCAGTAACACATTATTCTGATTTTTTTTTTCTTAGAGTGTTGAGACGTCTGGTTACGCTTATTACTCAACTGGCGAAAGAACTGTCAAACAAAAGTGTACTTAAAACTCAAGCAGAAAATACTAACAAGGCTGCCAAAAAATTTATGGAAGAAAATGAAAAACTAAAACGGGTATTTAATTTTCTTTGTAAAAATTAAATGTTGTTAGTGTTCCCAAGGAGTAATATATTTGTTTTCAGCATCTAATATATTTGTTTTCAGCATCAAAAAGAGCATTTTTATATTGTATAAGCAGAAAATGACCATAATTAACAATATTTTATGTAATGATTGTTTCAAGAATAGTTTTACTATTCTTTAGAAATGCTTGTTCCCACTAATATTTTCACTATTGTTTGGATTTGCTTTTTCTCCATAGTGGATTAATACCATTGGACCTATTTTCTGTGATTTAAGGCAAAAATAGTATTCTGGGAATATGAATTTTAATTCCTTCATTACCCTTAAGTTTACTTTATAATCTAAAGTCTTTATAACTCCGTTTCCATTTCTTCTTCAGTTAAAGTATTTTTAAGCCTAGATTTTAGTTTTCTTTTAAATGATTGGTTTACAGAAAGCAGAGAAACGTCATTGATGCTAGATTGATAATTTCACATAATATTCGAAATATTTAATGTTATTCCTTTATTTTCTATCCTTTGATCTCATTTCACAGTGGTAAAAATAAAAACACAGTCATCAAAGCTTTGATTGATACGTGATAACTAAACTCGAAAGCACATAGCCTTGTATTTATGGAACAACTGATCATGTACATATCTTAATTTAAAATTATACACATCATTTTGGAGTAATGATTTGTAACCATCAGAACACTGCTTTTTTTCCTCTTGAGTTGTTTTTCTCTTATTCCTTAGCTCTAAGAAAATGGAAAGTGTTATTTTTCCCATACATACTATAGTTAATATACTTAAATTAGTCTTGCCCTTTTTTTTAAAAAAAAAAAAAAAGCACCCTCCTCAAAATACTTTTGCAACTTTTCTCTTGGAATTGTTTTCAGAACCATTTACCCGTGCAAGGAAACTTATGTCATGATTACCAATTCCTTGACCCTGCATGATTTATTCTTTCTGTTTGTTTGTTTTTTTCTCCTTTGGTACCATGCTATTCTGATTCACTGCTTCCTGCATAGCTGTGACCCAATCAGTGGCGGCACAGATATGCTGGGCTAAAGCCAGTACACAGTGGGGAGAAAGTCTGTGAGCGGGACGTAAAAGCAGTTGTCAGTGCCCAAAATATAACTAATTGACCAATAAAGTGACCAATAAAGGCCATAAGTGAGAATGTAGAAGATGACATCTATTTCAAGGTGCTTCATGTAGGTTTTGAAAAATAAGCTAAGGAAAGATAAGCTTGTGAAGACACCCCCTTTGTAATGTCCTTTCTTCCTTTCCTCCCTTTCCTCTCCTTCCCTCCCTTCCTTCCCTTCCTTCCCAGACTGATCTCAAACTTTTGGCCTGAAACAATCTTCCCACCTTGGCCTCCAAAAGTGCTGGGATTAATAGGCAAGAGTCACCACGCCCAGCCATACCTCATCATTCTCTATCAGAAACACATTTTCCATTGGAAACTGCATTATCCTGACATCCAAGAGACTTAGGTGCTAGTTCCAATGTGTGACATAGCACAAATCACCTATGTTAATGGGCCTCCAAGTTCCTTAGCTATAAATAATAGTTAACATTGTGCCAGGTATTGCTTCAAGTGCTTCACAGTAAGGTTTTTAACTGTTAATTTTCACAAAAGCCCCATGAATTTGGTATTGTTATTACCTGCATTTTATAGACGAGGAAACGGAGGCACAGAAAGGTTAAGTGACTTGCAAAAATCATTCAGCTAATATGTGACAGAACTAAAATTTGAACCTAAGCAGCCTGACTCTAGAATCCACATTCATAACCACATTATTTTGTGCCCTCAACTCCTATGTTATCCGATAGAACAATTTCCACGTGGTACCTGTGACCCCTTTCTGTTCTGATATTCAGTTAAAGAAATGAAATAATTATGAAAAACCAATTAACTTTTAATTTTGCTACTTCAACGTGATAGAGCTTTACTGTGCTCTGATTTTTTTTTTCCAGCCACGTAACTTACCAAGGTGGGATAATTTGGATGAGACAGTGAACACCTGTGTTGTTGTAGCTGGTGGTCATTAAATTTCAGATTTCAGGGTTTTTGGTCTTTCTCCAGCGTCAAGTTACACATCATAAATTTAGGCAAGTTTACAGGTGCAGTAGTGAAAGCTTATTTACAAGACTTACACAAATCCAACTTTTCCAAGTCAATGGCATGAAAATTCAAGCAGTCAGCGAAAACATTCCTGCAACTCAATGATTCTCTTCTAATTTGGGTAATCACTGGAGATTTTATGAACTGAATTCAGTGAAGTATTAGCTGGAGTTGTTTTCAGCTTGAAGTAGGCAACAAATTAAAAGGGATTTGGAGAATTTTTTTCTTGTGCTGCTCTTTACAAAAAAAAACTTTTTTTATTAATTTGAGAAGATATGAGGCTCCTTTAGTTTCAGAATGTACTTCAGTCCTCCTGTCTCCAAAAAATAGTCCTTGGGATTATATAATATATGCATTAGAGCTTTAATTCCTCCTTCTGAGCTGCCTAATCTCTATATAGCACAGTAGTACTGTATTTGGTCTTGTGCTACAGTTTTTATGCTCGTCTCATCCTTTCTACTAGATTGAAGTTACTCGAAAGTCGAGACCATGTTTCTCTTACATTTTTATCTCTTACAGCACCTTGCATTGTAAAATATTTGCATGTAGTCATTGCTCAGTAGAACTTTGTGTTTTGTTGAATATATGGGCTTACATTAGAAAATGAATCACCCTGCAGTAGAAATTCCTCTCTTATGTCAGTCTGTTTAAAATTATCCTGTGTTCCTTTTTTACCTGACAATAGAACCTGTCAGTATCAAGTTGCTGCCACTGGCCAGGTACAGTGGCTCATGCCTGTCATCTCAGCGCTTTGGGAGGCTGAGGTGAGACGATTGCTTGAGGCCAGGAATTCACGACCAGTCTGGGCAATATAGCAAGATCTCTGTCTCTACAAAATATATATATTTATATGTTTATATATAATTTTTTTTAATTAGCCTGCAGTGGTGGCACATGCCTGTAGTCTCAGATACTCAGGAGGCTGAGATGGGAGGATCACTTAAGCCCGGAAGGTCAAGGCTGAAGTGGCTATGGGTTGCACCACTGTACTCCAGCCTGGGTGACAGAGTGAGACCCTGTTTCTTAAAAAAAAAAAAAAAAAAAAAAGAAGTTTCTGTCTCTTTATTTAGTCTACTGACGTACAACAGTATACATATTAGGTTTTTCAAACATTTACTTTGTCTTTCTTGGTAATTTAAATTCTTTGTCATTTCTTTAAGTCAGCTTCTTAGTTCTGATGATAATTATAGTTTCTGTTCACAATACAGATTATGAAATTTTTACTCCATGATAATTTTATTTTGATCAGTTGTTTTACTATTTGGATCTTAATTGTTCTTGCCTAGAAAAGATAAGCTGCAAACACTAACATTTTTAAAACCAGAATCAATTTTAAAATACAAAGAGCTTTATAAAGGATTAATGGAATAAAAGTAATTTGGTAACTATTCAGTGAAAATTAGAATTTTCCAGCTGTAGAAATGGCCATCATTTCCCACTTACCCATCTCCACTCTGACATATTCTTCTCTTACAAATTTGTCTGTATAAAAATAGGCTGAGTAGATCGCTCTACAATCAGAACATAATGGTTTTCTAATTAATATCATCTTCAGAACTGTTTTTTCCCCTTAGATTTACATTTCTCATTAATTGATGGAGAAAGACTGACATTATTTACCTAAATACTTTTGAGAATATTATTTTAAATTCTTATGTTCACTTTAGAGATTTCAGCCATAATAAGAAATCTTTTTTGTGTGTTTGCCAAATATTAAGTTTCTGTTAGCAAAAGTACATTGTAGAAAACTATAAAATTCTGAAAAGGACAAAGAATAAATTATAGACCAGTAATTTTAGATAGGCTACTCAGCTCATTTTCTGTAAGAACGTCTGGCTATTGCAATTTAAGCTTAATTCTTCCTATATCTCCCTTTTGCAATAGATTTTGAAAAGCCATGGTAAAGATGAAGAATGTGTTTTGGAAGCAGAAAATAAAAAACTAGTACAAGACCAGGAGAAACTGAAAACTGAATTAAGGAAGACTTCAGATGGTAACTTTGTGTACATGTGAAAAAGTAAAAAGACTAGCAGGATACTTTATGCTGTACACTTCACTGTTTTTCCTAAAACAAAACTAATGACTAAATGTTCTTCTAAGATACCAAGAATGACCTATTTATAAATTCTTGTTCAAATATGAAGATAAAACATTGTGTCAGCCAAGAGAAACATGCTCTGTTATACAGAAAAACATGTAGGTGTTTAAGATCTGTGTTGTAAATACAGATGTTCTTGCCTTAGCAAAAGAGCTGTGTTCCTAAAAAGTTGTTTATAAATGTGTTTTTATAAAATGAATCACATTTTTCCATCATCGTATATTCCTCCTCTCAGAGAAGCAATTGCAGGGGAACAGTTTTCTTACAAGAAAATGTATTGTTTATTTCAAGCACTAATATATTCTACCTGTTAGACATAAGGAAAGCATTCCTTGAGAGAGACAGGTAGGCACAGAGTAGGCAACAGTATCTGGGATGTCAGCTAAGAATTTGAGTGTCTCCTTCCAACATAACATTGCAGTGTAGGCTTGAAGTGGAGCATCCCAACTCCATTTCCCTGAAGGCAGCGATTTCTTCTACATTTAAAAAAAAAAAAAAAAAAAAAAAAAGTTTTGCTACTGTTTTTTTCTTAGTCAAAGAACAAATTATTTTTGTTGCATCTGCATAGCACAGAAAAGTAGATACCCCAAATTCAATGTCATCCCAGAAAACTCTGAGTGTAAGTTTGTGGCTTGACGCTTTGCAACATTTCTGCATACAACAGATAGGTTTTTATGTTGGCCAGACACTGAGAAACCTCACCATCAATTGGTGTTAAGGTACATTGTTTGGAAAGGGTTTACTTCAGTCAGGATGTATTTGAATTTGAGATGGAAAACATAAAAATAAAAGCTAATTCTGTAAATAGAACAAAAATCCACCGGAGAATATTTATGTGATACAAAATGCTTTAGTCACGTTCCTACTTTTTACTTCAAGTGAAAAAAAGAAGACAGTTCAGAAGCAATAAGTTAAAAAATAAATTACCCTTATAGACAAAGTGGTATATTATGTAGTTGGCATAGTGTAGCCCAAAATTCAAGAATCTTTTAGTTGGTACTGTTGCCTTTTCTGTAATTCCAAAAGATTTAGAACATGATCTACAAATGTTATTGTTTATATGAAAATGAATTTAAGTTACCTACCATTTACAACAGACATTTCAGAAGAGAAACTAGTGTTCTTTTTTTAACCCTGCATAAAATATAGCTACTAATTCTTTTGAAGAATGAAACCATCTATTTCCAAAACACAAAAATATTGCTTCAAAATCCTGCTTTTTTCTGTATCCACCAAGAATCTCTTTTCTTATGTTATAAGCAGGGTGGTACAAAACTAAAAGAGACGAGTGTATGTGTACTATACTTTTCTTAACCCTGCTCAATTTAGTTTCTCTTTTCATCTTTCAAAAATTCCAGCTCTGAGATATTTTGAGCTTTAACTCTTTAAATCTGGCATAAAACTTAACTTAGTATTATATGAGCATTTCTTTAAAAGACAAAATCAGATTTTAGAGAAAATGAACTCTTTGACAATGTAAGCATTGTGTTTACAATCTGATAACAAGTGATAGCAGCTTCTGTGTTTGAAGTATAGACTGCAGAGATACTTTCGAAGTGAATTAGTGTTCAGGTAGAGGCAGATTTTACCTGTTTGAGTGTGTCTTGTTTGGTTCTGGCAAGATATATAATATTTTATGAACACGTTTTATTTGCTCTATGTTTTTTTAAAAACTAACATTTGTAATGACCTTGAGAAGATCAAAGTTCCATTTCTAAAGAGAGTGTTTCCTTGGTCATGTTCTGTTGACCTAAACCAGTTAAATTCAGTAAGGTAAGAACTAAGAAAATATATCAATTAATAGTGCATGATTTGGATGAATTCAGTGGTACAATACTTTGTGCACAGTACCACTCAAAAATATTCACTGATTTCTAAATATTGAGGGTGTTAAGGTGACAAGGCTTAAGAAAGATTTAGAAAGAGATCTTATATTTGAAAATTGAGTAAAAAAGCAGTGTTTTCTTTTTTTACAGGAAAATAGAGTGTTTTCCATGTGAATTTTCTTATCCTTCATGTTACTTAAATCTAAGTGAAACATTTTCTCCCAAGTGTATTAGTGAAAACAAAACGTAAATACAAATATTTATTTAAGCTAGTTAGCCCAAATTTTTAAAGTGGCATTCTGTAGGCAGCTACTAAGAACACTCTATCAGTTGTGGCAAACACCTTCAGGTTTTGACCTCCAACTCCTATTTTGACCAGAGTTTGTAAACTATTAGCGGTGCTTCCGTGCAGTAATATCACCCTAGCACAGACATTGTATTTAGTGGAAAAACCTTCTGATTTCCAAGGAGATTGGCTTTAAAGGTCTCTTCCAGGAAAACTACTTATTTTCATAAATGAATACCTTCCTTTATTCTTTTTTTTTTTTTTTTTTTTTTTTGAGATGGAATCTCACTCTGTCGCCCAGGCCGGAGGGCAGTGGTGTGATCTGACTCACTGCAAGCTCCGCCTCCCAGGTTCACACCATTCTCCTGGCTTAGCCTCCCGAGTAGCTGGGACTACAGACGCCCGCCACCACGCCCATCTAATTTGTTTGTATTTTTAGTAGAGACGGGGTTTCACCATATTAGCCAGGATGGTCTCCGTCTCCTGACCTCTTGATCTGCCCGCCTTGGCCTCCGAAAGTGCTGGGGATTACCGGCGTGAGCCACTGTACCCAGCCTCCTTTATTCTTGTAACTAGAAATATGTAGCATTCAGTCATTGCATGCATCCAAGCAATGATAAAAGTAAATATGGTTTAAAAAGTGATTGAGCTGCATGTGGAAATGTCTGTTCTTCATTCTTTTAGGAGCAGGAATACATATAGATATAAAAAACATGCCATATTTTACAAGGAATTCTTAGGGCTGCCGATCTTGTAATAAAGGTTGAATTAGCAGTGTATGTCTCCTACATAAAGGAAAAGAGAAAACAGTAATTGGGTGAAATTTTTTGATGATGCATTTCTTCTCTTTGTTTCCTGCTTTCCTTTGTTCCTTCTTTGTTTCATCAGCAATTTTTTTTGTTTGTTTGTTTTTTTGAGACAGAGTCTCACTGTTGCCCAGGTTGGAGTGCAGTCATGTCTTACTGCAACCTCAAACTCCTGGGCTCATGCGATCCTCCCACCTCAGCCTCCTGAGTAGCTGGGACTACATACGTGCACCACCATGCCTGCCTAATTTTTTAAATTTTTTGTAGACACAGGGTCTCGCTTTGCTACTTCATCTGGTCTTGAACTTTGGCTTCAAGCCCTTCCTCCTCAGCCTCCAAAAATGCTGGGATTACAGGCCTGAACTGCTGTGCCTGGGCCTCATCTATTTTTAAAAGAACTTTTCAAGTAATTCATTTATTGTAAAGTCATTTAATGTGGAGCATAATTAACACTTTCCTTTAAAAGTATGCCTCTTGAGGATAAAGCAAACTTTAAATAAATTTCTTAAAGTATATACTAACAAATCAGAAACTGAGTGTAAAGACCTATTATGGGTCTCTAAGTATTAGCAGCATACAATAGACATACTAGATTTGGACCAGGAAATAGAACCCCCCTAGTCCTCTACTTAAAATAATGATAATTAAACTCTCTTCCTGGATAAATGCTTTCATATCACCTTGACTTAACCTTGAACAAAACTAAAATTACCTTTTACAGACCAACTTTAATACCCTTGAAGAAGTTAAGTTTTTTTTACCTTTTATTGCCAGTTAACATGGGGACCAGATAGTGAAAAGTAGCTGAAGTGCTTTTCAAGAGAAATTGGAGATCAAGACAAGATAGAAAATTACAGGGGAATTGCTGTTCTGTATACCCAAAACCCTAAATTCCTGCCTCTTGAGTGTTAAGAATAAGACATAAGCTTTGTATACAAGTTTAAAACAATAGGATTTCCAGTTTCGTACAAATGAACCACATATTCATCTAAAAATAAATTCTAAAAGTTTACCCTAAGCATGTTTTACAGTCGTAAATTTTTATGGACATGAACTCGGTTATCTTTTACCTACAGTTATATCAAAGCCACCAGCTTATTTTAAAATTATTAATGCTTAAAAACAGTTTGCTATTTTTGGTCATATGGTTTTTTTTGTTTTTTGTTTTTTGCTTTGTTGCCTTTTAATGCACTTTTGTGATTTAAATAAGAAAAAAACATACTGTTTCTTATTTGTTTTCATGTCTGGAAGTTTCTGCTTCATTGACATCTTTTTCCCTTCTTGTATCAACTGAAAAAAAAAAAAACTCCGCATTAAGAAATAATAGTATAGTTTATTTGATGGTTGCACCAATAGGCAATATATAATTAATAGTATTTTAATTACTTAAAGCAAATAAAACTCATGACCAGCCCTTTTATTTAGGTAAATAAAGGATTTATTAGTATTTATTAGTTCACCTCTGTGTTATTTTCACGTACTGATGTTATTGTCAAAACAGAAAAAAGGGTTTGCTCGCTATCAGACTACTTTTCTTGGACTAATATGTAATGGTGATATTTCATCCTTTTTGGTTCCCTGTTACATTCCCATTTAGTTGTGACGTTTCCCTTTCCTGTGAGTTTCTTATCTGTTATCAAGGCCTATACTCGTAAAATAAACTATATGTCTTTCAGTAACCAGGAGGAATAGCTATAAGGAAGATATTAAGACAGAAATTCAAAGATACCTTATATATTACTCACAGTACTAGCAAACATAGCGATGTCTACCCTGAGGAAAAGCTTTTATAATCTCTACAGAGGGACATTAAAGCAAGAGAAAACAGTTTCTTCTCAGAAGAGCTTGTAGTCCAGATGGTGAACCAAACATATGTACATAAAGGGATTCACTTCCTCCCCAGTGTGAAACATGGGCTAGTCTACCAAAAACATGAGTGGAGAGTGCTAAATGCATACTGAATCAAGGAATGTTCCAGGTGATAAAGATGTAATCAAGCACAATTGTCTAAATGTGTTGATGGACATGGAGTGGCAGAAAAATGAGTGAAATGATACTACTGTTCTGAATGATAAGAGCAAAGCAAAAAGCAGAGTGGTCTGTTAGAAGTCGATGTGTCACACTAGATGCAGTGAATAATAATGCTGTATGGTTAAGGGGTCCATTGATGTAGCTCCTAAGAGATCGAAGGAGATGATTACTTTGAATGCCTTGGTGTTCTTTTCTACTGTCTTATTCCATACCTACATATGCATGTTTACTACAATCCTTAATGGTAAATACTTTTCTAATGATAACAGCTTATGGCAAGTTCATGTTTATTGCCAAGTGAGATACAAAAATTAAACTGGACAACTCTAGTTTTAAAACACTTTCAATTAGGAAAAAACACTAAACTATTAATAGTGGTTTTCCTTAGCATGTACAACAAATGACTTTTTCCTGGAGTTTAAATTATTTTCTACAATGAATTTATTTTGCTTAATAAAAAAGATAGCTTTTTATTGTAAAAAAGAATTTAAAATATAAAAAAAAAAACAAAAAAAAAAAACCTCTTCCAAATACCCAGGTAATCTAGGGCGGTAGTTTTTTGGCTTGAATTGTCTAATTAATTGGCCATATTCCAACTTTACTTTGTGAGTAGACCCCAAATATTACAAGCTGTTCATATAGCTTTTGCTAAGTTATATGAATTACGTTGCAAAATCTGAGGATACACTGGGTAATCTTGGTGAAGTCATTGACTGTTTTTAGGCCATAGTTTTCTCCTTTGTAAAATGAGAGACTGGACTAGTTAAACTTTAATGTCTATTATATATCTCCAAATAATGTAATTAAGCAAAACTGACCATCAATAACTGTTTTCATTGTTGGCTTTTTGACCCTTAAAATTGTATTTGTTTTTCATGAGAAAAATATTTTCATAGTAACTTCCCTTTCTCCAAACTTAGAAAGTTCAGCAGGTGATAAATTAAGCCATATTCATCACTTTTGAAGAATGTTTCATGCAATCTTAGGATCTTTAGGACAGGATCTGGCAGGTTTTATGCATCTGTTAGCTCACAACACAAGTGTGCTGTGTGAAATGAGGCCACAAGTCTTAAATATAGGGCATTGGGAGAAGAGAGGATAAGCCAGTAAGTAGAACCAATTCTCATTAGTGTTAGAGCATGGCTGTTTAGAACATTTATTAGAACCATTGATATCCATTGATACGGAATAATAAAACTTTGCAGGAGAAGAGAAATGATTTGAATAAAGAAATTAGCATGTTCTTTTCATTATAATTATGTTAGGGAAATAAAAAATGGTACTAGATCTCTAGAGGTCTTCCCAGCTCTGAGAGCCTTTGTTATAAAAGGGAGTATTTATCTGGAGCACCTTTTACTTTTTTTTATTTTATCAAAGTTTTACATATATATTTTTTTTTAAAGCAAAATAGTAACACAAGGCTTATAATGAAAAAGAGCAGTCTCCTGAGGCGCTGTCCCCAGAAGCAACTACATTCAACTCCTTTAGAAATGTCCTCTGAGGCCAGGCACACGGTGGCTCATGCCTGTAATCCCAGCACTTTGGGAGGCCGAGGCAGGTGGATCATTTGAAGTCAGGAGTTTGAGACCAGCCTGGCCAAATATGGTAAAATCCCGTCTCTACTAAAAATACAAAAATTAGCCAGATGACAGTGGCACACGCCTGTAATCCCCACTACCCGGGAGGCTGAGGCAGAAGAATCGCTTGAGCCTGGGAGGCAGAGGTTGCGGTGATCCACGATTGTGCCACTGCGCTCTAGTCTGGGCAACAAAGTAAGACCCTGTCTCAAAAAAAAAATGTCCTCTGATATGTGCCTCCAGGTTTCTAAATGCAATGTTTAGGTAGCTTTTTCTTGATCTTTCAATATAGGATATTATCTTTGACTTTGTTATAGGGAAGACGAGGACTTAGATCTCTTTATCTCACCCAGTTACCCTCCTGTCTCCTCATACTTCCCATCTCCCTCCATCCTTTCAATTTAAATATATCATAACTTTTACTATATCATATTATTACAACTGTATATTCATCATCATTATGAGGATTTCCTTTGCCTCTTTCCTGTATTGATACCCTCTTTCCTGGATTCCATGTTTTCTTTTTCTTCTTTTTTTTTTCTGAGACAGTCTCCCTTTGTAGCCCAGTCTGGAGTGCAGTGGCGTGATCTTGACTCACTGCAACCTCTGCCCCCCCAGGTCCCGGTTCCAGCAATTCTCCTGCCTCAGCCTCCCCAGCTGGGATTACAGGCACACACCACCATGCCCAGCTAATTTTTGTATTTTTAGTAGAGACAGGGTTTCACCATGTTGGCCAGGCTGGTCTTGAACTCCTGACCTCGTGATCCACCTGCCTCGGCCTCCCAAAGTGCTGGAATTACAAGTATAAGCCACTGTGCCTGGCCTGGGTTCCATGTTTTCTACTTTTGTGTAGGTTTTGAAAGTCACAGAGGTGATGTGCCAGCTTTCATCACATTATATCAAGAGTACATATTATTAACATAACTTGTCAGTTTTGATGTTGACCTTGATCACCTAGCTAAAATAGTGCTTGTCTAGTTTCTGAACTGTAAAATTACTCTTTTCCCTCCTTTTTCCATACTGTAATCTTTTTGAATCACTGTTCACAGCCCACACTTCAGATCAGTGTGCAAATGAGTGGATTAAAAAAAGAAAAAAAGAAGAAGAAAGGGAAGTTATGCTCAACCTCCTTGACAGTACAGTATCTGTGTAAATTGTTTGGAATTCTTCTGCACAGATTTGTCAGTTCTCTACCATTTGTTTGTCAGTATGGACTAATAGGTATTTATTTTATAATTTGGGTTATAATTTAATACTACTTTAGTTTAGTTTATTGTTCAGGTTGTCCAGCTTTCGCCATTGGCAGCTCTTTCATTTGGCTTCTGTGTCCCTTTGACGTATTTCCATTTTTGATTTTTTTTTTCATTTTTGGAGCACTTGCTTACTTTCTGGCATTATAAGATACTCCAGCCTTATCTTGCACATTTCCTGCCCCATTCTTAGAATCAGTGTACAGGGATTTTTTTTTAATTGAGCTGGATTCTGTGGTACTATTTATTTATATTTTATTTTTGATTCTGAAGTAGTATGAGATATTTGTAACATGAGTATATTTTCATCGAAATATTTCAAGAATGGTCTGTTTGCTTTGTTACAGCTATCCTGAGTATTTTGGTTTTAGATTGAAGGTGTTTTTATCTTGTTTCAACCAAGATTCCTATCAGGTGACTAAAGTAACACTTTGTGTTGTTCACCTGACATTTATCATTTCCAAGTGAACTGTTTACACACAAGTGAATTTTTCAAATGCTTAAAGCTTACATGTTTCATTTATTCATTGTTTCATTCCTTCAAGGAGCATATTTCAAGCACTTACCAATACTAGGCAATATGCTAAGTACTCAGACAGACAGATAAGACACAGCTCTGTTTTTTGAGTAGTCCATAGTCTAGTAAGGGCATAGTTGCCCTTCAATTCAGTACATGCTGTGGTGAAACTTGAGTTGTAGTAGAAGCCAACACTGGAGATCAAGGACACTTTCTTGACATTTTAAAGGATGACATTAATTAGCCAGATGAAATAGGAGGAGATGGACAAGATGTTATAACAAAAATGAGCAGGTTGTTACCAAAGGAATATGGCACTTTTGAGGTACTACAAGGAGCTCAAGGCAACTGGAGTGTAAAATAAAATGGAACCAGTGGAGAGAGTTGAGCAGTAGGCCTAGAAGCCATCATGAAGGCCCTCATATGCCATGTTTGTGTGTTTTCAGGGCACTCTTAGAGGGTTTTTAGGCATGAGAGCAATCACTTTGACAGCATTATAGACAATGGATTAAAGTAGCTGGGCAACTGTGTGAGAAATCCACTTAATCTAATCTGGAAATGAGGACAGTGGTCACAGAGCTGGAGTGGAATGTATGAATTGGAGAGCTATAAAGGAAGTGAATCAACAAACTTTATCAACAGATGGGTATGAGGTTAAAAGAGATTAGGTGTTGATTGAAGTGATGAATAAAACATAAACCTTTACCTACACAGACCTGACAATATAGGCATATACAAAAAAATGATAATATAATTAAGCCACAATTTATGTCCTTACTGAGCAGAAGTTTGTGTGTCTACTTGCCAAGTGTCTTGGAAGCATTACTGTAGATTAACAATCCAATAAGTGATCATTGGCAAAGGAATAGTACATGTGAGGATTAAATACTAAATAGCTCCAGTGTATCACACTCTTGAATTCTCAAAAAGAGAACCAAATAAATTGGAAAGAAACCAATACTAGACGTTTGGAAATTTTTCAAATAAAGTATGTTTTCCTCTGGCTCAATCCTTACAGCTATTGTGCAACAGCCCAACTTTAGCTGTCATGCCAATGCCTCTAAAAACTTCCATTTCCTGGCAGAGCTTAACTGGCAGTTTTTGTTATCTGGTCGAAATCACAGTGATACAATACATTTACACGGTGCATTAGTCTCACTGGCTCCTCCCACTGTGCAAATAGCTCCATAAGTGAACATTTAACACTTGGAAGGGCAACAAATATTTTTGCTTATTATGTGTCACTGTAACATAGTTGAAGTTATTTTCCATATTAACAAATGATTCATGTGCCTTTAAAAATATCTAATGGACCATAACCTAGGACATAACAGTATCTTATTGAATCTAGCCAATATTCTTATGAAATAGCTCAGTATTTCCATAAAGCCACTGGCAAGTGATAGCAGCCCATTTTTGCAGTTAAGAAAAGTGAAATAGCGACTTAGATGTATCATCTAAAGCCTCCTTGTCCAATAATATTTTTCTTATATATGCTGTTTCCAAAATAATATGGCTCAAAATAAAACAAGCATATTCACATGTCAGATAACAAGTTTATGTAATCCTTTAGTTACAGATGCAGTTGCAAAAGGAGGTGGAAGGCATCCAAAACACAATATTATAATTTTTTTTTTTTTTTTTTTTTTTTGAGACGGAGTCTTGCTCTGTCACCCAGGCTGGAGTGCAGTGGCGGGATCTCGGCTCACTGCAAGCTCCGCCTCCCGGGTTCACGCCATTCTCCTGCCTCAGCCTCCCGAGTAGCTGGGACTACAGGCGCCCGCCACCTCGCCCGGCTAGTTTTTTTTTATTTTTTTAGTAGAGACGGGGTTTCACCGTGTTAGCCAGGATGGTCTCGATCTGCTGACCTCGTGATCCGCCCGTCTCGGCCTCCCAAAGTGCTGGGATTACAGGCTTGAGCCACCGCGCCCGGCCTAATATTATAATTTTTATAAAATGAGATATAGGACTGGGAAACAGTCCAAGATGCGTCTAGACAATAATATCCTCCCCTAATTGGAGTGATAGTATTCATTAGATTTATTAATATCCACTGAAATACAAAATGAAATAAGAAACACAGTTCATACCTTGGCTTAATAAGTGGCAGAAAAACAGTATTTGTCTGCATTTGTTCCGTTAATAGCTTTATACTGGTAGTAACCAGAAGAAACTCCTAGATAGGCTGTACAAGTGGTTTTCTAGCTTCTTTTAAAAAGGAACTACTGGGTAGATACCTAAGATATATTAAATTTATTAAATAATTTATTAATGTCAGAAATTCAAGTATAAATCATTTTTAACATTAAGACCAACTCGTGTTCATTACAAGGGCCTGACCAACTGTCTTAGTAGAAAGTACTATAGGCTCAGTAGCTTATAAACAACATAAGTTTATTTCTCACAGTTCTGGTGACTGGGAAGTCTGAGATCAAGGCCCCATTGAATTAGGCCTCTGGTGAGGGCCTGTTTCCTGATTTATAGATGGTACCATCTTGCTATGTCCTCACCTAATGGAAAGGGAAAGGCAGCTCTCTAGGGCCTCTTTTTATTAGGGCATGAATCCCATTAATGAGGGCCCCACCCTCATGACCTAATCACTCCCCAGCCACGCCTCCCAATACCATCACATTGGTAATTAGGTTTCAACATATGAATTTTATGGAGAGACAAGCATTCGGACCATAACAACAACATTCCTAAAACTACCATTGTAGGCCAGGGGCAGTGGCTCACACTTGTAATCCTAGCACTTTGGGAGCCTGAGGTGAGAGAATTGCTTGAGGCCAGGAGTTCAAGACCTGCCTGGGCAACATAGTGAGACCTCATTTCTACAAAAAATTTAAAAATTGACGGGTGGTAGAACAAGACATTGTCTAAAAAAAAAAAAACAAAAACAAAAAACACACCATTGCAGGCTAGTCAGCCATTATTAGGTTGTGGAATCTACTGTGCGTTTTATGTACCAGAAATCCAGGGTCTTAAACTTTTTGCTGAGTTCTGAAGATAATACCACCGTGCATCATATTTTTCAAGTAACCTGTAGGAAATGCCTTGTAAAACCCAAACTGAAAACTAATATATAACTCTTTATGTTGTGAAGGTGGTCCTAATGAAATCTAACGATCCCCAAAAGTATCTTCCATGCCTGTCTCATACCTTTAGCAAGTAACATCACATTAAATTTGTCAAAATCAATCTTTAATACCTTATTTAGAATTATGCAGCTATAGAAGGAACATGGAAGAAATTACAGAGCTGTGCTGCCCAATATGGCTAGCTACTAGCTACATGTGGCTGTTTAAATTTAATTGAACTTAAATTGAAAATATAGGTCCTCACTTAAACTAGCCACATTTAAAGTTCACAATAGCCACATTTAAGTAGTGGCTACCATGTTGACAACACAGATGTAGAACTATGTAGAACATTGGACAATACTGTCTAGAAAGTACTGATACAAAAAACATTTTAGTTGATAATGGCTTATATATTTATATAAAAATGCCTATATGATGACTTCTCAAGAGAAAAGATTGTTTATAACTAGATCCTATAATTTTATTTCATTGTGCCAGGAAAGTAGCTTTTAAATTTATAAATTCTGCTTTTTTCCCTTTAACTCCTACCCTAAAAGACTTCCAAATGTAGAACTTCTGAAGGCTGCATATGATATAGAGCTACTTCAGGATTCCCAGAGTTTGGAAAAATGATTTCTGAAAGCACTATATGAGATAAAATTTTCAAGTATGACAACTTTACTTTTTCTGACCCATCTTGTGCTGCTCTTCTACATATTTTGCTCATTAGTACCTTCTTCACAATGTATTGTTTTATATTTATTTATTTATTTATTCATTTATTTTACTTCTAAGGATGTGAATCTGCTGACATATGACTTGTAGCTCCTTGGTAGGCAAAGGTCAATGTGTAGTAATTCTTGTGTGCCATTATCTTGAGGAGCAGGATGCTTGCATAGACTAAATTGTCTTCCTATATATTGCTTCTTTAGTTACAGAGGTTAAAACTGTAAGTATAAAATGAAAAAACCAGTGAGGGATAGAGAAACTTTGGATGTGATGGGCCTCTGGATGCCCTGAGAAGCATTTAATATCACTTACATTCATATGTAAGTGGATGTATGACCTGACTTTAATCATGAGGAAACATCAGACAAAAACAAAGTGAAGAACATTCTATCTGAAAGTGGCCTGTGTTCTTTAAAATGTCAATGTCATGAAAGATGGGGAGAAGAGGGCTGTGATAATGGTGGGGAATTAGTCCAGATTAAAAGAAATTAAAGAGACATGATAACTAAATGCAATATGTGATCTAGCACTGTATCCTGGACTGGCAGTGGAAAAAATGCTAAAAAGACATGATTGGGACAGTTCCAAAAATTGGCATATGGATGGTAAATTAGATTTATAGTATTGTATTCATATTAAGTTTCCTAAGTTTGGTGACTATACTATGGTTATGTTAGATAATATTTTGTTTCTGGGAAGTACATTCCCAGAAATGTGTTAAAGAGTAGAGGGGCATGATACCTGCACCTTATTCTCAAATGAGTCAAGAAAATAATAGTGTGTGTGAAGAGAGAATATGATAACAAATGTAGCACAATGTTAACAGTGGATTTGAGTAAAGACTATACAGGAGTTCTCTATTTAAGTCTTGTAACTTTTCTATAAATTTGAAATTATTTTGAAATAAAAATAAAACTCTATTCGATGTTTTCTAGCCCTTTCTAAGGCACAAAATGATGTGATGGAAATGAAGATGCAGTCAGAGAGACTTTCGAAAGAATATGATCAACTCCTGAAAGAACACTCTGAACTTCAGGTGGGTGTGACATGCACTTTATGAGCCTAAATGTTTTGAAATAGTAATTACCTAAGTAAATTATTTGGGTTATTTGTCCCTAACTAATCAAGATGATGTACTTAATCCTGGCTTTGTTAAATGATTTAAATAAGCCAGATTTTTACCTAGAGGGTAAAGATTAGTACATTGCAGGAAAATACAAGATAATTATAAGGAATTGCTGACGTGCATATTTACAGCATTCCAGTTTTGGTGAACTTTTAAGCAAAAGAATTAAGCCACAAAAATGGCAGCACTGGAAAACAGACGGGTTCTAGAAAAGATGAGTTTTGCTGTTTGGGATGTTTGCCATATTCATGCCAAAATGAGGCCAGAATTTCAAGTTCCACATCACACTACTCTTGTCTCAGTGTTTTAGACATATCAGGCCAAAGACTTTAGCATTCAAATTTATTATTTACCTCCAAATGTTGATTTGAAAGATGGAAATGGGGAAAAAAATGTTTCATTGTTAAAGCCACAAAGTCAGATCTGGGCCATAGGTTTTCTTTCTCTTTCTCTCTAATCCAAGAAAAGAAACGTTCATCCCTGTTAGGCTTGTCTTTCCTCCCTCCCTTCTGCTACCAGCCGGTAACCTGAGTTGATTTCCCAGCCACACTTTGATCAATTGGGAAAGAGACCATTCCAGAGGCAGCCCTGGCCTTGCTTCCCAGTTTCTCCCAAGACAGACTAGTTGGGCTTGTCTTCAAAATTTGGCAGCTTTTGTGGCTTTCAGTCAGGACTTTTTACAAATGATAGCTTTTTATTTCACTGTACACATTTCCCTGCATCTTAATGGTCATGGTATCTCCAAGGCTCAGCACTGTTCCTGGCACAAGGCAAGCAGGCACTATACTCATGGACTTTGGAGTCAGACATACCTAGAATACCTACCTATTCCTGGCCGCATGCTAGGTTTTTTATCTTAGGCAGGTTATAGCATCCCTTTGGGGCTCACTTCTTTCATCTATAAAATTGGAACAATAATGATGCCTGGCTCACTGGATTGTTAAGAGAACTAAATAAAATGTGTAGGTTTTTTAGCACTATGCCTTCCTGACAGTAAACACTCAAGAAATGATAGCTATTATCATCATCATCTGTATTACTTCATCTGTAGGAATTTTGCTGAAAGAATGACTTATTCTCAACCAAGCACTTTGGCCTTGGTTTAGAGCCAGTCATGAAGTAATCTAAAGCACATGTTTGTAATCTGATAGTTCCGCTTGGTTTGCATCTTTGTTTTAACTAGCCTACTTTGACAATAGCAGAAGACAAAGTAGCCAGAGAAGGGTGAATACCCTGTATGCTCCAATCCCAGGAACACTAAGGGCTCAGTTCACATGGCCCGGAGCAGATAGGTAGATTGTCAGCAAGACCACCCCTTCCCCAGCTAGAAAATAGAGATCCTAAAATTGCTGACCTATTCAGGGCATGATAATTATTCCATGGTATCTTTCAAGATCCACATTGGAAAGTAAAGAAGTCACTTCAGAGACCTCTTGCCTAGAAATACAACATTTTCCCCCTATTTGTGAGATTAAGGTTTACTCGACCAGGTTAAGTATCGACATTAGTGGTCTTTGCTGCGATGTCAGACATACTTAGATCCTTGAATGGAGAAAGGAAAACCAGAAGTATGCCCTCAATTTCTTATGGCCAGTATCCGTTGTTGAATGTCTCCATTGTGATAACAGCCATTGGTTCTCTTAATTCTGAAGAATATATGTAACAGTGAGATTTCCTCAACCCATTTCCTCCCCACAAAAAAGCCACAGTCAGCCTGGAGCTGCTGCATTCTTGGTAAAGGATGTAGAAAGCTTTTAAGAGTGATTCCTGACTGGGCATGGTGGCTCATATCTTTCTTTAATCCCAGCACTTTGGAAGGCCGAGGCAGATCACGGGGTCAGATCAAAACCATCCAGGCTAACACACTAAAACCCTGTCTCTACTAAAAATACGAAAAATTAGCCAGGCGTGGTGGCAAGTGCCTGTAATCCCAGCTACTCAGGAGGCTGAGACAGGAGAATCACTTGAACCTGGGAGGTGGAGGTTGTAGTGAGCCGAGATCGCACCACTGCACTCCAGCCTGGGTGACAGAGCGAGACTCCATCTCAAAAAAAAGAGTGATTCCTTCCCAAGAAAATAGTTGTTATACCTGTTTCTGTGGAAAAGACCTGGTCCCAGATTATGCCAGACACCATGCCAACAGTAGGGCCTTGTTTGATAGCACATTTAGGACTTGATCTAATTTCTGCTTGTATCCAGTTTTTGAAATATTTAATAGATGACATTTGTTGAGAGTATACTCTGGACTAAGCACTTGGCTAAGGGCTTCATATATGTTGTTTTGTTTACTCTCCGTGACAGCTCAGTAATTGAAACTATTTTAATATCCCTATTTTGTGAATGAGGAAACTGAGACCCAGAGATGTTACATAATTTACCCAAAGTTACTAGAAAGTGATAGCATTCAAAGTCAGAGAATCTTTCTCCAGAACCTCCGTCATTAACCACTATGTTCTTTGGCCTTTGCTGGTCATTGGATTGTGTTCTTAGATCCATTCTCCTCTCACCACTGCTTTACTCTGTATCTCTGGGAGGTCTGTTTCCAAAGCTTCCTTGCTGTCTGACTCAGTCTGGGCAGGTTTAGCCAGTAGCAGGCACTAGAAGACTGAAGGCAGGAGGAAGGGGAAAGCCAGGGATTTCTTCTCCGCTGTAGGGGCCTTCTCCTTTTTGACTCCAGTTCCTTCCCTCCATGGGCTCAGGTCCCACTGGGCAGCTTCTACTTACTGGCCTTCACACCTGGGCTTCATAACCCTCATCCCTCCAGCCCAAGAAGTGGTGGTGGCTTTTATACTATTGATAATCCCAGAGGTGCCTTACCACCCTGTTTGATGTGTATACTTTTTCATCACCTATAAAACCAATTTCCCATAATATCTCTGTTTGAAGGAAAACAAAATCTCAGCTCCATAGTATACCACTTCTGTAACCCACAGGTGATTCATTTGACATCTATGCTCCTCAGGTACTTTAATACTTAAATAAAGATTATAATACCTTATGAAAATTAAAGCAGATCCTGTATAAGAAAGCACTTTATATATTTCTAATCAAGAATGCTATTTATTATGTCCTGATTGGTTACATTTTTTTTCCTTCACCTACCCACCCCCCACCATTGTCCAATATGAGACCCTGTATAAGTTTCTCAGATTTAGATATCATCGAGTGCCCTGTTTGTTTGTTTTGTTCTGTTTTTTTTTTTTTTGTTCGTTTGTTTTGTTTTGTTTCGTTTTGTTTTTTGAGACAGTGTTTCACTCTGTCACCCAAGCTGGAGTTCAGTGGCACAATCTCAGTTCACTGCAACCTCCACCTCACCAATTCAAGCGATTCTTGTGCCTCAACCTTCTGAGTCACTGGTACTACAAGCGCATGCCACCACGTGCAGCTAAGTTTGGTATTTTTAGTAGAGACAGGGTTTCGCCATGTTGGCCAGACTGGTCTCGAACTCCTGACCTCAAGCAATCCGCCCACCCGGGCCTTCCAAAGTGCTGGGATCATGGGCACAAGCCCCCATGCCCAGCCGAGAACCCTTTTCTTTAACTCTTGAGTGTCAGTGTTCACCATCTGAGCCCTGCTTGAGAAACAAAAGATAGTTAGACCCTCTATGGTAAAAAGCTCTATCAAATTGTCCTCATGAATTTTACTTCTGTTGTCAAACTAATCTTAGATATTGAATTATATCCTAAGGTTCTTTGGAACTAACTTTCTGAATTTTACATAGTTGACATACTTTCAGTGGAACAATCATAAAACAAAGGATTATTAAAATCTTAAGGAAACAAAGGTTAAAGAGGGAAATGCTGATTTCTTTACTGTAAACAGATCCCAATTTGCATATTTTACATCCTTTTGGATTTCCCCATCTGATCTCTTCCCTGTTATAGGCACTAAATAAATATTAGAAAACCGTCCATTCAAAACATGAAGTCTTTACCTTTCCTTATTTGCCCTGCCTCTCTTCTAAAAAAAGAAAAACAGAACTAACTAGAGATTTTTGGCTGCACAAAAGCATCAGCACCTGCCAGTTTTTCAATTTCATTTTGGAAAATCAGCCATCACTTAAGGGACTTGTCCATAATAGCTTCATTAAAGCTTTGATTTTTATCAAAAGGGGCCACACCTGTAAACCTGTGAAAGTAGTATGTTTACCTCCTGTACTGTTGTCGTCTTATTTGATTGCAAAAGTTAATGTTACTAAAGTTGCTATGGAAGCATTAATGTTCAGCCTGAACAAGAACTTGACAAACTTCTTTATACAAGCAATAACACTCTGCAACTCCATTTTATGAGATCTTTTTCTTGACGTAGCCATTTACTTTCTTAGCACAAGTGATCTCTTAAGATTAATTTCTATTCCATTTTCCTTCAGTTTTAAATGATGTATTATAGTCATCTTTATAACATGATCAGCCGAGTATAATTTGAGAAGTCAGTTCTGTTGGCAAATATCTGAAGGACAAAATCAAAGCCACCCTATCTGGGATTTTTGTCCCTTCCTTCTTTTCGTTTGCCAAAAAGCTTAATTGGGTTAACAGTAGGGGAATTTTAGAAATCATGTTTTCCTGGTGTAACCTGTGAAACAAAAGCAAAATAGATTAAGGCAAGGGGAAAAATGAACTTACCAAGAGCGTTCTTTTTCCTAAGTAAAAACCACAAATTTTATAGTTTTTAAAATTTTAGACTTTCTCAATCCTTTTTTTCACATTTAATTATTCTCATAAGTATACATAGAAGAGAGAATGTTTTTTAAAAGTCCTTGTCATGTCTATGAATTGTTTCTCTTTGCTGTACTACATAAATCATATTTTTTTCCTTACAGGATCGTTTAGAAAGAGGCAACAAGAAAAGACTGTGAACTTTATAAAAGACGCTTGCAATATACTGTGTCAAAATGATAATTTTGTTATGTTAGCCTCTAGGAAATTTAAGTTCAGAAAAATGCACTATGACCAGTTCATAATTTTTTTTAATGTCACACATAGGTTATATTGTAATGGCATTATCAAAATAGTTGATGATGTTTCAGAAATATTGTGAAGTCTGTATTCCAGCTCTTAAGAAAAATACAAGCATGTTAAATACTGTATTTACATATTGATAATGTCACTGATATATGGTGGCTGTTTACCAATAAAAGGAAAAAATTCCTTGGCCGGTTACTTCCAAAATTAGAAGTTTTAAGTTGCACGAAACCATTAATAGCCTTGAAAGCTTTGATGAGTTTTCAGTAATGATCACCTATTTAATCAGATGATGATGTGTTTGAAAATAGTGTTCAATATCAGCAAATTTGTACACAGGGATTGTAAATAAGGATAACTGATCAGAGTTATCCACTGTATTTATAAAGAAGAGTCAGAAAAAACAATGACCTTAGTTTTTTTTAAGCCTGATGATACTATGGTTTACTCTAATAAGATAGCTATATTGATAATTATATTTTTGTTATTATGCCGCTGCACATTTTGGTCTGTTTTTTGTTGATATTTTTGTTAATAACACATAATTAGTAACCACTCTACTGTTTCAAGTTAATCTAGTAATAGAGTTTACACATATTTGTATAACTGCTATACCACTGAACTGCATTTATTTTACAACAGTGTAGAATTCTTGACAAGTTAACATAGAACATATCCAGAAAGCAGTATTTGTTTCCCTTGGTTGTGAGAGTAACTAGCTATATAAATATTACCTCAAAAATACATACACTGGTATCACACAGTCTTCCAACAATGTTTCTATATTCTGAAAGTTAAATATTAAATGCTATTTTTCCATTCAAATATTCATTTAGAATTTCCTTTAGAAGATGGCAGTGATTATAATATTAATATGATTTCAGTTGTTCCAGTGTTTAGACATGAAATCATCTTCCTTGTCTCATAAAAACCTAAATATTTAAAAAAAGGAAAATAATTACTGGAGTTTTTATTTCTCTTGTCTTTGTTTCGTCCTCTGTTTATTATAATTTTAGTACCAACTTCACACCTAGCTAATTTTTTTCATCATAAAGTGGATGAAATGAGCAAGTACATAAAAATTTTATTTCAGATAAAAGTCAGGAGTTACTGCTAAAAAACAGACATGTAGGAGACATTCAACAGCAGTAAGAAATGGGAGTTAGACCATATGGGCTGACAACACCATAAATAACAAGAAAAGGGAGTGCTGAAATAGGAGAGAACTGAACAAATGTTAGCTCAAAGTATAGACTTAGAAATATCAAAGTAAGAGCTATCTGGGTAAATATATAGCTATTGAGTGCTTGGAATCCTAGCCTACTATGTGAAAATTAAGTCTAATATCAGAATAACATACAGAAAAGTAGGAAATGCACAGTTTTAAAATGGGCAGAGTTAAAATCTAATCCCAGCTTTATCGCTTATTTAGCCATGCTAGCCTAGGCCTCTATTTCCTTGTCTCCAAAATGGGAATAATAAAATTTAGATCAGGATTACTATATAAACAAAGATAATACAGTGATTCTCAAAGTTGTTCAGACTGTATAGTAAGGAGAAAGTCTGGGTGCACTTTGAAAAGCTTGAAGATTTGAAAGATTCCAAAAAAGCATTTTAAAGTTTACATTTAAGGGACCTAGGACCTCATCCCTCTCAAGTTTACAGGTCTGAAACTTTAGACCTCAAAAGTTTGAGCAGTTTTTCCAAGGCAACATTGATAGTTAGATTCAGGGCCAGGATGTAAGTCTAGAATTTAGGTATCTTGATCCCCCAGATATCGCTCTTCTGTTTATACGCAGACCAGCTATAATTTGCTAAACAAAATATTGCAATGTATTAGTCAGTTGTGGCTCCAGAGCCTGTGCCCTTTACCACCGTACCCAACTGTTTCACATGCTATGTTTGTTAGTTTTTCCTAGTACTCTCCTTAATAATGGTGGTGTTTAGAAAATTGTATTATATAAGTAAATATTTATTTCATGGATTTAATTATGTTGCATGTTAAATTACTTTCCTTCCCATTGTCAATAATGACTTATTTATGTTGTATGTCTTAGGCTGTATTATAAATTCAAACACAGGAATGTTATTCTTGCCTTTTTCCATCAGAATTACATAAAGTATTATTAGACTTTCCTCCTACTTGCAAATCTGCCTGGAGGTACTGGTCTTTAGGAAGTAGCACTTAGCAAGTTCTGGATAAGCACTCCAGAACTTGGGATGAGTTATCCTTGTTGTTTGTCCAGCTCTATCTTGGACCCCAGTGCTGCTAATTAGATTCATGCCTTGTTCTTTAGGGCCTAAGTTCCTCTCTTGGCTATTTATCCTAGTATGCTGAGAACTAGGATTCCCTTTCAGTGACAGAGTCCTGACCTGGAACCCCAATCAAGAGCCTAAAGTTTAACCACTTTTTGAGATATTAGCCTGATGCCAGCAGCCTGCCTGGATCTCTAAATATTACCCATTCTTGGAGTTATTCGTGATCTCTGCTTTCCTGCATGTCACTCCTGCTTCATCATTGGACCTGCTAGCCACAGCTACTTAGATGTACCTGAACCTGTTGTCTTGCCCTACCTCTGTGGGCTGGTTCAGTTCTGCATTCCCATTCCAGTGTCCACTGCCTTCTCGCTGTCCCTCCTATCTTAATGCCCAGCCCTACTAACATGACAGACCATTGTGCATTTGAGTGCCCACTATACAATGTGTGACTATAACCATGCTTTTAAGCATTGACTTTAATGTCTAGGATGATCTGTCTAAAGTCCATGGAACCCTCCTGTTTTTTCATCTCTTTCTTAGTAATCTTGAAAATCCACTTATAAAATTCTTTTCCTTTTTTTAACATTACTGAATGGCATTTTTAAAATTACTTTCACAGTGTTTCTTTCCACTTTGATCGCTACACAAACATGACCTTATTAGTTGCACCAGAAATGATTTCAAACACTTTAGGAACTGTGGTAGGCTTAATTATGACCTCCCAAAAGATACCCCTATACCAATCCCTGGAACCTGGAAATGTTCTCTTCTATAGCAAAAGGTGTGATTAAGTTGAAGTCTTGAGATGGAGAGATTATCCTGGATAATCTGGGTGTGCCCTAAATGCAGCTACATCTATGCTTAGATAGAAGCAAAGGGAGATATTACCACATAGCAGAGGAGAAAGCACAGTGACCACAGAGGCAGAGATTGGAATGATGGAGCTGCAGCGAAGGAATGCTGACAGTCACCAGAAGCCGGAGGAGGCATGGAACAGATTCTTCCCCAGAGTCTCTAGATACCCATAAAACTGATATGGGACTTCCTGGCCTCCAGAACTATGGGAATAAATTTATTGTTTCAAGCCGTCAAGTTTGTGATTGTTTGTTACTGCTGCCATAGTAAATTAATACAGGAGCATACAGGACAGATCTGTAAGGCCTGAACTGAATTTCAAGGGGTGTGGAAAACAATTACCCTTTAACACCACTCCGTCTTCCCCATTAGTCATTTGGATAAGTCAAAGATAGCCTTAACCATCTCCTATCTTAGTTACTTTTCTCCTTCAATAGTATTTCTCCATTGCCATTGCCATTGCCACTGCCTAATTGCAAGCCATCATCATCTCTCACATGGACTATGACAACCTCCTCATCTCCCTGTATCTTCTCTAATGCTTCTCTCATATACATGCCCTCAGCAGCCACCTGGTTTAAAAGAAAAACAAAAAAAACACTGATCATGTCATTCCCTGCTTGTCTTCCAATTCTTTCCCACTGCAGTAAAGATCAAACCACCAAGATCAAACACCAAGACCTCACCAGGCTCCCATCTACTCTCCAGCCTCAACTCAGTCCACCTGCTCTGCCAGTCACACTTGTATTCTGTTTGTTGTTGTTCTTTCCCTAGGATACAGATCCTGACATGTCTGCATTCTGATTCTTCTTGCAACAAGCCAAATTCTTTCCCTGTCAGGACGTTTGCATGTAGTAAATGTTGCATCCCAGGCCTGTCTGCCTTCTTATCCTGTTTTATTTTCATCATGGCACTTATTGCCATGTGAAATGATCTCATTTATGGTTTGTCTCTTCAGTGATTAACACAGTTTCTGCAGACAGTAAATCAGTAGTTCTCAACAGGAAGTGGAGAGGTCATCCTGAGGGGAACATTTAGCAATACCTAGAGACATTTCTGGTTGTCGTAACCTAGTGGATAGAAGCCAGGGATGCTGTTAAAGCATTCCACAATGCACCGGACTGGAACAAAGAATGATCTCACCCAGAATGTCAGTGTTGCCAAGGTGGAGACATCCTGCAATAGATGCTTATGGCAGAGGGTACTGGTTGTCCCCCAATATCCATTCTTTCATTCACATGTGTTAATACACGCTCCAGCTTTTGTTGTTTTATAAACAGCTGCCAAACATAAAGACAACATTTTCCATCTCCTTGTATGTAAGTGGAAATAGGTAGGACTGTCATGTGGGGCCAGTTTCTTTTTCTCTTCCTCTGACCTGCTGCTTGAAACATAGATGCTGCTATCTTAGATCATGAAGTTGAGGCCATGCAAAGTGGAGCAACAAGAAGGAGGCTGTGTCCCTGACGCCATAAGCACCACACCTGTCCTGAATTGCTGTGAATGACACCAGATAACTGCAATGCATTGTCTCAATGTCCTGGACATAAATAAAAAGCCATAAATGTTTGTCCTATGCAGCACAAAACCTTTGTATCTTTGCCTTTTATGTTGGGATCTTAATTAAAAATTATATCCTCTACTGTCTGCATGCTCAACTTTTTATATTTGACTTAACCATTATTAATCAGCATCACGCATTGCACCTTCACAATAACTGCATTTCACATCATAAAAGTTTACAAATCTCTTCTCCCTGTTTGTCTTTAGTATGGTGTACACTACCACAACAACAATGTCCTCAAGGACATTCAGGCACATTATATATACAAAGATAGCACATAACAGCTTGATGTGTAAACAAGTTAGGAAAAAGTTTCCAACTTCTTGGTGATCAGCTCTTTTCCTAAATTTGAGCAAAAAATGTGTTTGAAGTGTTGGCTTTGCCCCCTAAACCAGGTGTCTTCCTGGTTAGCCAGGCTTCTCTGAAGTCTGTTTCCTTCAGAAATCGTCGTTCTCCCTGAAGCACCACCCATGGTAAAGAATTTCGGTCTTTCCCAAGGGCTATCAATTTCCTGGAGCACCAAAGACTCCTAGAGCACCACTTCTCAGCCAAGGGCTTCCTGGAATAACCCTCCATAGAGGTTTACTTGCTGAAACTTTCTTTAAGTTTGTTGATTTTTTTCCCCTTGAAAAAAAATTAATACATAGTAAATGTAGAAATGAAAGAAAAAAATAGCTGTTTGTCTAATTTTCATTATATATACACACACACAAATATTTACAAAAATAAGATCACACCTGTTTTTATGCATACTTTTTTGTGACCTGGTTTCTGTCCCCCTACATCAATAAATATCCTTCCGCAACAGAATTCTACAACCAACTTCTCATAGGTCACATACACATCACCTATGGGGGTGGGTTTGTTCAAAGTGCAGGGATTCATATGCCCTGTTTACCACTACCACCAGTGAGAATTCCTGCCCCAGGCAACCAGTGTTAGTAATGAGGCTGCCAAAACCATCCAGTATGAGAGAGCAGAAAAGGTGGATGAGACCCATCATCCTATGACAAGATATTTACCTTATCCCCTGTTGGTGACATTTCGTGAGAATCTTTATTGGCAGAAAATGCTCTGGAATCAGTAGAACATAGTGGTTACATACGTAGATTACCTGTGTTAAAATCTCATCTGCTTTATTTATTACCCATTCTGCATCTCAGTTTTTTCATCTTTAAGGTGATTTAGACTCTACCTCAAAGTCTTGCTGACAGGATTAAACGAGTTGATACACGTGAAGAACTTTTAACAGTTTCTCATGGTAAGCTATTCTGAACATTATACAAAGACTGATGCCCAGTCATAAATTTCCTCATCTAAAAACAAAAATCTGATGGAATTTTAAAATGTATTAAAAGTAAAAAGTGTACTGGAGATGGATGGTGGTGATGGTTACACAACGATATGAATGTAGTTAATACCACCGAACTATACATTTAAAAGTTATTGGTTAGCATAACCTCTTTTGTATTAACTACTTGTATTAACCACTTTTAAGTGTATAGTTAGGTGGTATTAAATACATATTATAGTATTAACCATATTAACCACTTGTAAGTGCATTTTACATCGTTAAAAACATTGGGAAACAAAAGATGGACCACCTAGTTCTCTGGAATGAAAATGCACAGTGTTGAAACTGGTGGATAGTTAAGGTTGCCTTTTTTTTTTTTTTTTTCTTGAGACAGAGTTTTGCTCTTGTTGCCCAGGCTAGAGTACAATGGCACAATCTCGGCTCACTGCAACCTCCATCTCCCGGGTTCAAGCAATTCTTCTGCCTCAGCCTCCCAAGTAGCTGGGATTACAGGCACCCACCACCACGCCTGGCTAATTTTTGTATTTTTAGTAGACACCGAGTTTTACTATGTTGGCTAGGCTGGTCTCAAACTCCTGACCTCAGGTGACCCACCCGCCTCACCCTCCCAAAGTGCTGGGATTACAGGCGTGAGCCACCGCGCCTGGCCTGAGGATACCTATTCTTAACAACTGTAATCAGTCATTCCCCTGCCACCCCTCTTCTTCCACCTCAGAGAAAGCACAGAGCCCCATTTGCTCAGGTATGCAACTAATGTTTGCTTATCTGAATTGAATTCAGTTCAATTCTAGTGTGTCAAATTCTCTTCAGATGACTCTTGCCATTCCCCGTCTTTAGAGTGTGTCCTGTTGTCTTAAGATTGTGATAGGATCAGACACAATTTTGACAAACATTCTTAAAATACATCCAGACACGGATGTATTTCACTTCAAATCCCATTGGCAGATTTGATATTATAAAAGGGCCTGGGTTTGGGGTGTTTTGTTAGTCACTTGAACCTTAACTGCAACTTTTTTTTTCCTTTCTCAATGATTAAAATAATTATGTATGTATATATGCATGTATATTATGATTTTTACGTCTTTTTTTTTTTTTTTTTTTTTTTTGAAATGGGGTCTCGTTCTATTGCCCAGGCTGGAATGCAGTGGCACAATCACGGCTCACTGCAGCCTCGGCCTCCCAGACTCAAGTGATCCTCCCGCATCAGCCTCCTGAGTAGCTGAGACTACAGGCATGCGCCACCAAGACTCTTTAATTTTTCTCATTTTTTGTAGAGATTGGGGAGTCTCACTTTGTTGCCCAGGCTAGCCTCGAACTCCTGGGCTCAAGTGATCCTCCCACCTCAGCCTCCCAAAGTGCTGGAGTTATAATGTGAGCCACCAGACTGGCCTACATCTATTTAAAAAAGAAAAATGCAGCTAGGCACAGTAGCTCACGCCTGTAATCCCAGCACTTTGGGAGGCCAAGTCAGGTGGACCACTTAAGCTCGGGAGTTCGAAACCAGCCTGGGCAACATGGTGAAGCCCCATCTCCACCAAAAATACCAAAAATTACATGGTATGATTATTACACATTGCATGCCTGTTTCAAAACAAAAATACCAGATGTGGTGGCGCATGCCTGTAGTTCCAGCTACTCAGAAGGCTGAGGTGGGAGGATTGCTTAAGCTTGGGAGGCAGAGGCTGCAGTGAGCCGTGATTGTGCCACTGCACTCCAGCCTGGGTAAAGGGGTAAGACCCCATCTCAATAAAAAAATTAAACAAATAATAAGAAAAAGGCAAGGGCAGAGTGGATCTCAGTGTTTGGGGCCTAGAGCAGATACAACTTGGGGAGTTCTCTATAAGAAAAACAATACAAAACTACCAAAACAAAATTAGGTATGGATTTATTCAGAATAGGAACAGAAATCACAACAAATAACTGGAGTTTTGGAGATTCAGAAACCTTTCTCCTAAGATCTCTTGGGACAATTCACCTAGCTTCTCCTTTCTACCTAGGACACGCTACAACTTCAATATTCTTGATACCTGTGTACCAAAAGTCCTGAAGCTTCACTGTCATTACTTCCATATAATCTTCCTCTAGACAAGGAATCGGAGGGCAGAGTTAATGTAATCAATCTGTTGAAAACCTCAAACATTTTTTGGAGTTCTTTATTTAATTTTTTTTTAGTTTTTAATTTTTTGTGGGTACATAGTAGGTATAGATATTTATGGGGATACATGTGATGTTTTGAAACAGGTATGCAATGTGTAATAATCATACCATGTAAAATGGGATATCCATTCCCTCAAGCATTGATCCTTTGTACAAATAATTCAGTTATAGTTAGTTATTTTAAAATAAACAAATTATTTTTACTATAGTCACCTTGTTGTGCTATCAAATACTATGCTCTATTCATTATTTCTTTTTTTTTTGTACTCATTAATCATCTCCACCTCCCCTCTACCAACCCCTACTATCCTTCCCAGCCTCTAGTAACCATCCTTCTACTCTCTATCCCTATGTGCTTGTTTTGGTTTTTACATCTCACAAATAAGTGAGAACATGTAACATTTGTCTTTCTGTGCTTGGCTTATTTTCACTTAACATAATGACCTCCAGTTTCATCCATGTTGTTGCAAATGGCAGGATCTAATTCTTTTTTATGGTTGCATAGTACTCCATTGTGTATATGTACCACATTTTTTTATCCATTCATCTGTCGATGGACACTTAGGTTGCTTCCAAGTCTTGGCTATTGTGAACAGTGCTGCAACAAACATGGGAGTGTAGATAGCTCTTTGATATGCTGATTTCCCTTTTGGGGGGTTATATACCCAGCAACATGATTGCTGGATCATATGGTAGCTCTATTTTTAGTTTTTTGAAGAACCTCTAAACTGTTCTCCACAGTGGTTGTACTAATTTGCATTCCCACCAACAGTGTCCAAAGGGTTTGCTTTTCTCTACATCCTCTCCATAGGTTATTGCCTTTTGGATATAAGCCATTTTAACTGGGGTGAGATGATATCTCATTGTAAGTTTGATTTGCATTTCTTTTATGATCAATGATGTTGAACACCTTTTCATATGCCTGTTTGCCATTTGTATGTCTTCTTTTGAGAAATATCAGTTCAAATCTTTCTCCTATTTTATAATTGGATTATTAGATTTTTTCCTATAGAGTTGTTTGAATACCTTATATATACTATTAATCACTTGTCAGGTGGATAGTTTGCAGATATTTTCTCCCATTCTGTGGGTTGTGTCTTCACTTGCTGATTGTTTCTTTTGCTGTGCAGAAGCTTTTTAACTTGACATAATCTCATTTGTCCATTTTTGCTTTGGTAGCCTATGCTTGTGGGGTATTACTCAAGAAATCTTTGCCCAGCCCAATGTCCTGGAGAGTTTCTCCAATTTTTTCTTGTAGTAGTTACATAGTTTGAAGCCTTAGATTTAAGTCTTTAATTCATTTCTATTTCATTTTTGTATATGGCAAGAGATAGGGACCTAGTTTCATTCTTCTGCATATGGCACCCAGTTCTCCCAGCACCATTGATTGAAGAGACTGCCCATTCTCCAATGTATGTTCTTGGCACCTTTGTGGAAAATGAGTTCACTGTAGGTGCATGGATTTGTTTCTGGGTTCTCAGATTTTAAGGTACTGTGAATCATACTTTATTTTTTAAATTTATAGTGAGTGTATTCATTTCCTATAGGTGCTTTCACATATTACCACGAACTTAGTGACTCGAAACAACACAAATTTATTATCTTACAGTTCTAGCAGTCAGAAGTCCGAAATTAGCCTTACTGGGCTGAAGTCAAATTGTCAGCAGAAAAAAAGAAGGAACAAGGAAGAAGAGGGTAGAGGAGGAGAGGGAGGAGGGAGGTGGCAGCGCCATGGCAGAGGGGCAGGAGCAGGAGGGGGATGGAGAGGAGAAGCCTCCTGGGTGGCATGGTGCTCCTGCTCCTCCTGGTGCTGCCCAGCCCCCTGTCAGCCAGGGCTGAACCCCCACAGGATAAGGAAGCCTGCATGGATACCAATAATCAAAGCTACATCTGTGACACAGGACACTGCTGTGGACAGTCTCAGTGCTACAACTACTACTAGGAACTCTAGTAGCTCTGGCTGGTGTGGACCATCATCATCATCCTTAGCTGCTGCTGCAATGGCCACCACCGCCAAGCCAAGCACCGCCTTCAGGCCCAGCATCGGCAACATGAAATCAACCTGATCCCCTGCCGAGAAGCCTTCAATCACTCAGTGCTGCCTTTTTATTTCAGATTTTTGCTAAACTACTTAACTCCTCCTTATGAGGAAGTGGTGAGCCAGCCTCCAACTCCTCCCCCAGCATACAGTGCCTTCCAGCTATGCAGCAGCAGCAGCTCCTGCCTGCACAGTGCAGCCCGGCAGATGGCAGTCCCCCGGCGCCAATCCCACCAGGGGATCCAAGGGAATCCCCTTGTCTGAGCCCAGCAGAAGCATCACAAGACCCCCAAGCATCGCTGATCCTGAGCCCTCTGACCTACCAAAGACCTGGAGATGCAGCCCAGTGGCTCTGTAGCCAGCCTGGGAGAGCTGGACCCAAGGACCTTCCTGGACAAGGATGCAGAAGATAAGGAGGAGCTGCTGAAAGATGACAGCTCTGAACATGGCAGCGCACCGCCCGACAGCAAAGAGAAGATGCTCAGGAGACATTGCCACTTCACTGGTGACTCGGGCATTAAAGTGTGTATGCCAGGGCCACCATGATCATGGCCTGAAAGAGTTCAACATGCTCATCGCTGATGCACTGGATGGGCCCCTGGACTTCCACGACAGCTACCATGTGCTGTCTTGTGTAAAGGAGATGTCTTGTGTGAAGGCTAGAGTGGAGGCTGTCTCTGAAACCTCCGTGAGCAGGTGGCCCTAAGCCATGGTAGTGGATAGATGTGCAGCTTTCTGCATGTGCCCCTTGGTCTGTGCCCACAGGTGGTCAGCATCAGCCTCCAGCCCGAGCACGTGCTCCGCGGGTCTTTATGTCTCACTGTTCCTCACACATAGGAGGAAAGAGATAGGAGACTGAAGAAGGGATAGACACTGAGAAAGGGCCCCTCCAGCCTGGCCGTCACACCGTATTTTGTCTTTGATTCTGAATAAATTTTTTTTTGGTGTGGTTTCTTTTGGGTTTTTTTCGGGGATGGATGGCTGGTCATTGTCTGTTTTAAACTGACCACTTGGAAGAAACACCTTGGTTATCTGTGGCTCTCATGTCCTGTCCCTGCCCCTGTCCCCACTCCTTTTGAGTGGGGTGACTCATTTTCTGTGTAAAGAGTCTCTCAGGTAGGAGGTGAACACAGCCATCTGGAAGACCCACAGGATCCTTGCGCCTGTTGCTTAGCTTTGGGTCACCAGCTGAGCTGTGATAGGAATAATCTGAATGGAGGTGGCAAACAGCTGAAATGAACATTCCTCAAGCAGCCCTGTTCATACGAAGAGTCTGGTTTTCCCCCTACTCTTCAACAATGATGATATGATGATATTCAGACAAGGCACTGATATTATGGTAAGAAAATATATAGATATAAATATCTAGATAGATAGATAGATAGATAGATAGATAGATAGATAGATAGATAGATAGATAGATACATAGATAGATACATAGATACATAGATAGATCGATCCCCAAACAGACAAATCCAAGGCTGTGAAGTAAATGAGTGCATCTGGATTCCACAAAACCAAATCCATGTTGAATAGAGTGAAGTCTGTACACCGTAACTTTTTGGGTGAACCCTGCATGCCTGTCCATTGTGTGTGAGCCCAAACCCTGTTTCCCTGTGAAGATACCTTGAGTGGCAGCCATTCTCCTCATGCAAACCACATGTCTGGAGCACAGACGGCCCTCTCTAAGTAACTGATGTTACACATTTACTGTTTACGGGGCAAATGTCTGACTGTGTACTCAGGTGTATTCCACAGCATTGTGGACTGACTGCAGGCCCCTGTGTTTGCCAGAGATAACTGTGCTCAACATAGAGGTTTTACTCTACTCACCACTGCAACTTACACATTGTTCCGTGGACACACAGGGGCCTGTGTTCTGTTCCCTGTAAATGGAAATGTGCTCTGAGCCTGTCTGCTTCCCTTGGCCATGCCTGGTCCTCCGTACAAGCCCCCAGGGGTGTCCACAACCACCTGGGACAGAAGAAGATGGAATTTCAGACAGAAGCTTGATTGGGTCTTCAAAGACAGTCTTGGACTAGCTGTGGCCCAGACGTCAGCCCTGCCCAGAATTGCCAGGAGGAGGCTTTGAGGGTACTGGGGGTACTGCAGGGCCTGCCTCCCTCTGACGAGTCCAGTGGGCACAAGCAAGCTGACATGTGGCCAGAAGTGGCTGGATTGTGTCATAGCCCTCAGATGCCTTTTCTTCCACTTTTTAAAGAATCCCAAGTAACTCACTGAAGTATCTCAAAGGCAAACAAGTTCTACCAAAGTGAATCCTTTTTCAGTGAACGAATCAAATAGATGAATTCTGACTCTCTCACGTTCCTTTCCCCAGTTAGAGTGGGGAAGTGGTGGAGTGCTAACTGTGGGATTCCTTGCAGTGTCCTACTCTAAAGGCACAAGAAGATGGAAATGCAACCTGTGGAGCCAGGCTTGATTCCCAAGTCACAGTCTGGCCCCCGCTACAGGAGGCAACCCGCTTAGGGAGAGATTTAATAAGGAATTGGTTCTGGGGATGGGGAGATGTGATTGAGACTGGTTTCCAGGTGAATGAGATAGAAGGAGTTGGTGGAGGGTTTAGTGCTATAGCCAGTTGAGAGATTTGCAAATGAGAACACATTCCTGCGTGAGGCACATTATCGTTTGTCAGTTATTGTGAATATGTGTGTTTTAAGCAGTAAGGTGCTACTGGTCAGACTTTTCTAGGCAGTCTCAGTGATGCATTTCCTGTGCTGAGATTGTTCTGAAGAGTGACTCTAACCACTGCGAGAAGCCCACATAAAAATCGATCCCCCTCTCCCTGACAAAAAAAAAAAGCTCTGTGAGCAGAGCTGGTTCCTTCAGGAGCTTCCAGGGGAGAATCTGTGTCCTTTCCTGGTGCAGTGTCTAGAGGCTATCCGCATTCTTTGGCTCATGTTCCCCTTCCATCTTCAAAGCCAGGAAGGGATGGTCAAGTCTTTCTAACATCATATAACTTTGACAATAACTCTTCTGTCTCCCTCATCCACAATTAAGGATCCTTGTGACTACATTAGGCCAAGCAGATGACCCAGGATAATCTCCCTATTTTAAAGTCAGCTGACTAGCTACCTTAATTCCACCTGCTACTTTAATCCCCCTTTGACATGTAATTTGACATACAGGTTCTGGGAATTAGAATGTGAACATCCTTGGGAGACCATTGTTCTATCTCAGTGGGTAAGTTATTTGAATGCTAATTGCTTTTGAAAATGCTTGCTGCAATCAGAGTCCCATAACTGTTTCTCGATTCTTGATTTGGAGGTTTTTATTTTTAATTGGACTGTCTGCGAGGAAGGCAGAGGCATACTTCTAAATTTAAGAACTGAAATGGAGCAAGTAGCCCCAGTTCAGCATGCCCAGAGTCTGCTGCCTTTGGTTTTCTCAAAAGAAGGCAACTGCAAAAAAATCTCTAAACACGGCCGGGCGCGGTGGCTCACGCCTGTAATCCCAGCACTTTGGGGGACCAAGGCGGGCGGATCACGAGGTCAGGAGTTGGAGACCATCCTGGCTAACACGGTGAAACCCTGTCTCCACTAAAAATAGAAAACAATTAGCCGGTCGTGGTGGTGGGTGCCTGTAATCCCAACTACTCAGGAGGGTTAGGCAGGAGAATGGCGTGAACCCGGGAGGCAGAGCTTGCAGTGAGCCGAGATGGAGCCACTGCACTCCCGCCTGGGCGACACAGCAGTGTCTCAAAAAAAAAAAAAAAAAATTAAAAAAAAATCTCTAAACATACCATAAAAAATGCAGAATTGCAAAAGAATGGCTGGCTAATTGAACACACACTTTCACTCTCTCCTAAACTGCACTGCAACTATGGTATGGTAAAAGGTTTTGTTTTGTTTTGTTTTTTAAGCATAAACCTATAAGGATACAGTGAACATGACAAGAAATAGCACCAACTTTTTGAAAGCTACAAAACAGATAACAGGTGGTATGGACTTGGTAAAACTGATGAAAATTTGAACTCTTTTTCCTCCTGGGGAAATCCAAGAACCAAGTCAATTTAAACTACCAAATAATCAAGGCTCAGGCATTGAAGGCACAACTACTCCTAGAAAAGAAGGGCAGGGCTGTGATGGAAGAAAGAACGTTGGTTGAAAGCTGTTTGAAAAGCAGTTATATCCCTAGATGCCCCTCTCTTCCTCCAAATGCTGGGTGATTTCCTTCCCTCACCCCACCAGAAGACAGTCTTCCTCTTTGAAGAGGGTAAAGCAGAGAGTATGTTTTAATAAACAAAACACAGGAGGGTTAAGTAAATGATGTATGCCTACTAAATGCAAAACTTCCTCCTCATCTCAGAATGATGGCAGCAGTTATTTACTTTCATGCAGAACACCAAATAAGTCTTTTGTAGGTGGGAATCTATCAGACCCAAGAAGAAAGATCCAAATACACTCACATGGATGTTGACATCGGGGCTTCCCCAACAAAGGGCCCAGGCAGCTCACCCTACAGGAAATCTCACCATGATCAAGCCTCACCCACTTACTCAGAGTTTCCAGGCAGCTCTTGAAGCCTCCACTTTTAAATATGAGCAAGTAATCAAGCATGAAAGATTCAAGAAACACCTGAACAGAAACAAATATATATAGTGAAAACAGAAAGTGTGTAGGAAGAGCAACAAAACTCTCAATGTCTTCAGAAAGGTCATGAATTTTTATTACAATGAACTCATGAAATCAGAATTGAAAAATATAAAAAAAATTTTCAGTTCACACCTATAATTCCAGCATTTTGGGAGACTGAGACAGGAGGATCTTCTGAGTCCAGGAGTTCGAGACCAGCCTGGGCAACAGAATGAGCCCCCATCTCTACAAAAAAAATAATAATAATAATAAATTAGCCAGATGTAGTGGCACATGCCTGTGGTCCCAGCTACCCAGGATGCTGAGGCACTTGAGCCCAGAAGGTTGAGACCACAGTGAGCCAAGATCACACTACTATACTACATCCTAGGCAACAGAGCAAGACCTGGTCTCATAATAAAAATGAAAAAAAAAAAAAAAATGAGAAAGTGAAAAAGAGCCCTCAGGAAAAAATAGAAGGTCTCACTAAATCCTCAGCCCAACGCCCAAAAATAAACTGTCTTATTTTGTTTGTGCTGCTATAAAAACATTCCTGAGACTGGGTAATTTACAAAGAACAGAAATTTATTTTCTCTTGGTACTGGAGGCTGAGGAGGCATCCAAGATCAAGGCACCGGCAGGTTTGGTATCTAGTGAGGGCTGCAAAAAAGGACAGACTTCCTCCATCAAGCCCCATTTTCAGTGTACCTAATCCCATTCACAAGGGGATGGGCCCTCATCACCTAATCATCTCTTAAGGGCCCCATCTCTTAACACCATCACCTTGATCATTAAGTTTCAACACCTGAATGTTGGAAGGGACATATTCAAACCATAGCATAAACCCATACTGATGAATAATGCACAAAGAGAAAATTCTACACATTTCCAGAAAACACAACACGCAAAGGTTGAGGCATCTGAATAAGTTCAGATTTCCCAAAAGGAACTCTGGAAGATAGAAGACAGTAAAACAATGTGATATGGTTTGGCTGTGTCCCTACCCAAATCTAATCTTGAATAGTAGCTCCGATAATTCCCACGTGTTGTGGGAGGGACCTGATGGGAGATAATTGAATCATGGACGCTGTCCCTCCCATACTGTTCTCATGGTAGTGAATAAGTCTCATGAGATCTGATGGTTTTATAAGGCGTTTCCCCTTTTACGTGACTTTCATTCTCTCTTGCCTGCCATCATGTAATACATGCTTTTCACCTTCCGCCATGATTGTGAGGCCTCCCCAGTCACGTGGATCTGTGAGTCCATTAAACCTTTTTTTCTTTATAAATTACCCAGTCTTGGGTATGTCTTTATGAGCAATGTGAGAACAGACTAATACACCATGCTTTCAAAATTATTTCCAACCTAGTATTCTATGGGCCAGTCAAGTTGCAAATCAACTATGAGTGAAGAAACATACTTCAGGCTTGCAGGTTCTCAAAAGCTTTACTTCCCACATACTCTTTCTTGGGAAGCTAGTGGATAGAGGATGTACTCCACCAAAAGGATAGGAAAATATTTGAGAAAGGACATCTACACAGGGAGAGGCAGAGGTCTACAGGATGTTGGTAAAGGGAGATTGTTAGCTATAAAACAACTCAGACAACTTTGGGTAGGGTTTTTTTCTAGAACATGAAGTTGATGTCTGATACCTGATGTGAATCAACATACTGAAAGACGTAGGGATAAGCTGGAGAACTGGGGTTGAATAGTGATAGATATTACTGGTCTCAGAAAAGAAAGCAAATAATGCAAGATGAAAAAACAAAAAACAAGACAAATACACCTCAAGAGAACACCCCCTCATCCCCCAAAATGTCTAGCAAATGAAAAGTAATAGTGGTTTACCACATACCTTCATTCTTTTTTTTTTTTTTTTACCTTTTTTTTTAAGCAATAGAGACAAGGGTCTCACTGTGTTGCCAGGGCTGGTCTTGAACTCCTGAGCTCAAGTGATCTTCCCTCCTCAGCCTCCCACTGTGCTGGGATTACAGGCATGAGGCACCACACCCAGCCCCTCCATTTTGAATATAAAACATATTATAATAATGCAAATACCGTTACTACCATAATTTGATCTGACCAAAATTGTGACCCTGTATTAAGGAGGATGGAGAAATGGGGAGTGTGCAGAGGTTTGGTAGTAGTGGGCACACAAGAAAGAGAGCTAAATCCTCATCGCGAAAAGTGAGAAAAAATAAACAGAAATGCAGGAGTATTATTTATCGTTACAGAGATACCTGTCAAAGAATCAGCTAAAGCATTTGAGAGCAGTTGCCTTTGGGAAAAGAAGACAGGGAGAAGTGGCTGGGGACTGTGATTTCTCTTATTCATCCTTTATAGAACTAGTTGATTTCTTATAATAAAAGACTGACAATTTTTTTAAAACAATTTTAAGCAATATGACTCAATTAAGTACCTTATCTCACTTTTCTAGAAACACTGAACAGATTAATGAGATGTTTATAATACATTCTGAGCTCTTTGGAAAAAAAAAAAAAAGCCTTATTTTGACTTCTTTCTATTTATTTATTTATTTATTTATTTATTATTTTTGCCCCATTGCAATCAGTGTGCACAGGCTTCTTTATTTTATTTTATTTCATTTATTTCATTTATTTATTTATTTATTTATTTATTTATTTATTTATTTGAGATGGAGACTTGCTCTGTCACCCAGGCTGGAGTGCAGTGGTGCAGTCTTGGCTCATTGCAACCTCTGGCTCCAGGGTTCAAGCGCTTCTGCCTCAGCCTCCTGAGTAGCTGGGATTACAGGCACACACCACCATGCCTGGCTAATTTCTGTAATTTTAGTAGAGATGAGGTTTCACCATGTTGGCCAGGCTGGTCTCGGACTCCTGACCTCCAGTGATCCTCCCGCCTCCGCCTACCAAAGTGCTGAGATTACAGGTGGGAGCCACTGCCCTGGCCCGCAGCTTCTCTATATAGGTCCTCAGCCTGTATTCACATTTCCATCCATTTCTAATGTAATTACCTTAACATTACTTTAGCATATGACTTTGCCTTTTCCAGAACTCTAATTAAGATTTTAAATAAGATGTATGCCACTGGGAATCTCTCATTCACCCTTGTTAAACACCTTTCCTGTGTGATTATAATTTCACTTGGTAATTGTTTCTGATTTTGGTTTTCCAAACTTTTCCTTCTTATGACTTAAACACAATTTGAACTGGTGCAGCAGATCATTTACAATCCAGGTGTAAGATAGATTGGCAAAATAAATAGAAAAGAAGACAGTCATTGGGTAGCGAACAGTGACCAAGTTTACCTCAGTCAATCCGTTTATTAAAAGAACTCATACTGCTGGGCATGGTTGCATATGCCTGTAATCAAAGCTACACAAGAGGCTGAGGCAGAAGGATCACTTTAATCCAGGAGATTAGCCTGTGCAACATAGCAAGACCCCATCTCAAAAATATAAATACGTAAAAATAAATAAAAGGACTTGTACTTTTAAATAAGCACTCACCATGTGCTAGGTTCTGATTACTTTATCTACTTCTATGCCATAAACTTTTTTCAAATTTATTTTATGTATTTTTAGATGCCTACTATACACCGATCCTTGTGATAAGAGCAGCCAGTGTTCCTTGAGCACTCACCATGTGCTAGGGTCTAATTGCTTTATCTCCTCTTTGTCATTTAAATATTGCAGCAAGCCCATGAAGCAAGTAGTAGTATTACTTGCTTTTCTTTTCAGATAAGAAAAATGAGGCATAGAGAATATGAAAATAAATAAAATTTAAAAGCTCTGGGAACCCCAGAAAACACATTAAGTCTTGAGAGATATGACTGTGATCTCAGCCATGGAGCATGGAGTTGTAACTTCCGCTGCTTAGATTATAGATTAACTCTCTTCTTCAGTGTTCTTCTGTAAATGATGAGGAGAAACAAGAGACCAGACCTCCTTCTAATCACTGATCTTTGTGATAGATTAACTGCCTCCTTCTTTGTACCTGTATTAGTCTGTTTTCCCCAATTATAAACAACTGCCTGAGACTGGGTAATTTATAAAAAGAGGTTTAATTGACTCACAATTCCACATGACTGGGGAGGCCTCAGGAAACTTACAATCATGGTAGAAGAGAAGCAGGCACATCTTACATGGTGGCAGGCAAGAAAGAGAGAGTGTGTGTGTGAAAGGTAAAGAGCCCCTTATAAAATCATCAGATCTCATGAGAACTCACTCACTATCACAAGAACATCATGGGGGACACTGCTCCCATGATCCAATCACTTCCCACTAGGTCCCTCCCTTGATATGTGGGGATTATGGGGATTATAATTCACTATGAGATTTGGGTGAGGACACAGAACCAAACCCTATCAGTACCTAACTCAGTTAAGGTAACACTAATTACCTCCTGAATTTTATATCTTCCGTGTGGAATGTTAAATAGACCTTTCCTGAAAAGAAAAAAATTACCTTGTCTAATTGGATTACTATAACTATACATTCAGCCAAATACAGAAAAATATTGAAATTCTGTTAAGCTTTCTAAACCTTATCTATGTAAGTGACCTCAAACTTCTACACTTCAAAATGCTGACTTCCATTCTTTGGAATATGTGTCTCCCAGGAGGCCATCTTCAAACTTTGTACTTGAATAAACTCTCTTCAAAATTCAAAATAAACTCTCTTCAAATCAAAGTAGATTCTGACGCTTATTTCAAGTTGACATTTTGGCAACTATGGAAGGACCTAAAGCAAGCCTCTATTGATTCCCCACTGCATTGCCCACAGCTAGGATTTTGGTACCAGCATGAACAGTTTTCATTCACCTGACTTCACTGGAGCCAGCAGAGGGTCTCCAGTTAGGACCCTCTCAGGTTTTGAATCTCCCTGATTTGGACTGAAAATCAGACTTTACTCAAGTGACCCGATTCCACACTTGACGGAGCTGGAATTGAAGCTCTGCTTTAAGGTAAGAGTCTTTGTTTGTTCTCTAGATATTCTTCTGTTCACAAATTTGTGGTTTTCACTTTTCTCTAAGGTTAAATGTTATTTGTAACTGCTCATTAATGTTTGTACAGCTTTTTCTCTTATTTGAATTTTGGTCAGGGAAAGAAAGCTTCTCTCTCTGAAAAGAGGAAGTGAATGTGGCTTAAGCAAAATTTGCATTAAAAATAAAACCTGGCTAAACTCTGAAGCTTGGTTCATTTGACATATCTGAAGTTGTTTTGTTTGTTTTTGAGTGACCAAAAAGAAAAGCTTTCTATAAGGATGGCCAGATGCAGTGGCTCAGGCTTGTAAACCCAGCTCTTTGGGAGGCCGAGACAGGCAGATCACTTAAGGTCAGGCGTTCAAGACTAGCCTGGTCAACATGATGAGACTCTGTCTTCATCAAAAAATACAAAATATTAGCCAGGTGTGGTGACACGTGCCTGTAATCCCAGCTAGTCAAGAGGCTGAGGCAGGAGAATCACTTGAACTTGGGGAAACGGAGGTTGCAGTGAGCTGAGATCACACCATTGCACTCTGGGAGACAGCCTGGGAGACAGAGTGAGACTTTGCCAAAAAAAAAAAAAAGAAAGAAAGAAGGAAGGAAGGAAGGAAAGAGAGAGAGAGAAAGAAAGAAGAAGGAAGGAAGGAAGGAAGGAAGGAAAGAAAGAGAGAGAGGAAGGAAGGAAGGAAGGAAGGAAAGCTTTCTATGAGGATGAAGATAAGTATCAAAGACAAGGGACACTGTTTCTCCTGGCCAAAAGATATCTTAGGCTAATAAGGTCTTGTGGGAGTGTCTGAACTCATCACTTATAACATGCAATAGTCCTGTAGGGAATTCTCAGAGAAGAACATACAGGAAATCTTGCTTAACCTAGTGGGCACATATGAAGAGCTGATCTTCTAGTGCCTTAAGTGCCCAGGATTCCTGGCTTTCACCAAGACAGGTAAGAAGAGAAAAGTGATTCCCCGGTGTCACCTCAAGGAATAATCCCCATTAAGCAACATAGCAGATCAAAAACATCTTTCCCATTTCATCTTTGATGACTTAAAAAGAGAATCCAAATTATGGGCAATCATCCATCTAAAAGTGAGTCTTCCTTTTTAAGGAGAGATCCACCTTTAGAAATTCCAGCTGGGTTCCTGTAAAATACTTGTGGTGCAACCTCCTGTCCATATCTAGAAAAATTGTCTTTCTTAACCCATGAAGACCCCAAACAATAATGACCAAAATGGGTTATCTTTGAAATACCTAAATTAGCTTATTTATGTGCACAATTAGAAAAAGCTATTTCTAAAATTAAACAAAATAATTGAGGGAGTTACTTCTAACGGTACTTAGAAGCATCTGAACAGCACTCTCACAAAGTTCTTTCTCTACTGGAAGGAAATGTAAAGCCCTCTAAAACCATTTATAAGTTAAAAACAACAACAACAAAACTGCCAAATCTTTTTTTACTCCTTCTTCTGCTTCCCCATCTCTTTATTACCCATCTCTTCCTCATCTGAACTACACTGTCCAGCCTTTCCTTCTTTTCTTCCCTTTCCCCTTCTTCCCACTCTTGTTGTTTTAGCTCCATTTTGTGAATGACTGGTATCTGGTAGAGGAGAACCTGCCTTAACTTATCAACCATGATCAAAGGTAGACGTTAAAGGCATAATTAAGGAATTTCCACATCCCCACCAGGACCCTATTGGTTTTTTCAGGAAATTTGAACTAAATATTCAAGTTTACAACCCTGGTTTTTCCAATTTGTATTAAGTATTTCACATGTTAGTATCAGAAAGTTAAGCTAAAGATTGGAAGAGCTAAGGCAAATTGGAGGAACCACGTGGAGGACTTTCATACATTTTCAGAAGACCACAAATGTGACCATGAGGTTTCAAAGGCTTTGCTCAAGCCGTCCCTTCAGTTGACCTTTCAAAGAATGGTCTACTGGAATAAAATACAACAATGACAACAAAATTCAGATGAGTCAGAAATGACATATTTTGAGAGATTCGAAAAAATATTTAAACCATATTCAGGATTATCTGAAGAGAATTAGGCTAATCATCAAAATGATACTCTCCTCAATTTCGATTTCATAAGTGGGTTACTTAGATGAAGAATTAGGACAAACAGTAGAAGAACAACACCGTAGTTGGACAATTGCTCACATTCATGGTTTGGGTAATTTTGCTAATCAGTTATCTCATGCCTTAACTAAAGAAGAGAAAAAGAAGCCAAACAAAAGAATAAGGCTAATAATATTAGGAATTTATAACTAAAACAATTATCTACCCAGTCCGAACCTCCAAAACATACCCCAAAAACCTCAGAATGAATTTAACCCTCTGTTTTGTCATTATTGCAAAAACACCCTGGTCACCTTAAGAAAGATTGCTGAAAACTAAAATAGAGGCAACAACAACAGGCAAAGGAAGAAAAGAAAAGGAACTTAAAGAGACCTTGCCTTTCCTCCTTATTAATATTCTGGGCGAAATAGAAAGTATCTGAAATTGAGAACAAACATAAACTCTTACTGACACTGAGCTGCATTATCTGTAGTATATCTCACCTTATTACAAGGTCCCATTCCTTAAAGTAAACCGTTTAAATGGTGGGTGTCACTAATATTCCTGTATTGGCACATAAATCTTACCCTATAGCTTTTCAAGTAGGCCCTTTACAAGATACTTGTATTTTTCTCTTCATTCTCTAAGCCACTATCCATTTGATAGGAAGAAATTTCTTAGAACTATATAATACCCATATTTCTTTTTCCCAAAAGGGTAAAATGTTTTTAGAATTAGAAGACAAAGTTGAATTACTAGACACCATGAATTTTTCAGAATCTGATCCTTTTAAATTAACAAGCTACAATTTATATTGCCATAGAAGACACCGAATTATTGACCGGTAAACAATTACAAAAAGTGTTAAAGGCGATACCTGATTCGTTGTGGTCAAAGTCTTTCACTGATACTGGAAAAATTATCTTGACTTCTCCAATCAAAATTTAAATAAACCCATCAAAACCTCTTCCAAACCTTAAACAGTACTCTTTGTTTTTTTTAAGTAAATATATTTTTTTAATTATACTTTAAGTTCTAGGGTACATGTGCACAACATGCAGGTTTGTTACATAGGTATACATGTGCCATGTTGCTGTGTGGCACCCATCAATTCGTCATGTACATTAGGTATATCTCCTAATGCTATCCCTTCCCACTGTCCCCACCCCATGACAGGCCCCAGTGTGTGATGTTCCCCTTCCTTAAACAGTACTCTTTAAAGCTAAAGGCTTTAGAAGGAATACAACCTATAGTTCTAGACTATATAAAAAGAGGTCTGATTATTCCCTGTAGAAGCCTATGTAACACTCTAATCCTTCCTGTAAAAAAAACCAAATGACAGAGGATGGAGGATTGTAAAGGATCTGAGAGCAATTAACAACATAGTTATTCCTTGCCATCTGCTAGTGTCAAACCGCCATATGTTGTTGACTACCATCTCCGCTGAAGGTGAGTTTTTACTGTGATAGATTTATGCAGTGCATGTTTTAGTATTCCTGTGGATAAAGACAGTCAATTTCTCTTTGCCTTCACTTGGGAGAGCAGACAGTACAATGGACAGTCATGCCTCAGGGATACACTGAGAGCTCAACTTACTTTTCACATATATTTGTGATATCTGAGATCTCCCAGATATTGACTTCCTTAAGAAATCCAATCCCGCCTTAGTATGGAACATAACATCCTAGTAATGAGTCCTCCTAGTGACGGGACATGAAACTCCAGAACATAAAAGAAGTCAAAACTATTGAGATCATCTGCAGTGCTTTCTTTGAAAGATCTTGATGAAAAGGCAGAAATGTGAAGATAAATAAAAGTTAAAACGCTGTTCAAACCCCATAAAACACTTTAAGCTTTGGGTGAGATGTGACTGTGGTCTGAGTCATGTAGCTTGTGATTGTAACTTCTGATTTTTTTTTTTTTTTTTTGTAGCCACTGACTTTATTGATCTAAAAATCTTCACAAGGACAATGACTGTTCTGTGAAGAAAAGGAGCCAAATGGCCTGAAACACTAGAAGTGAAGGTAAGGGTGAAGGACAGGGCCAGAAATCCATCAGGAAAGTTGGTGTCACCAGGGAACTGGCAGAGGAAAAGGAAGGGAGGTGCATGCAAGAGTTAGAATTGCAAAAAAGTTGAAATGATTAGGGGAGAAAACTCCTGAAACACCCCTGGAGTCCACTGGATACAAGCACAACAACAGCAATCATTTCCTTTGTAGAGGACAGAGGAGGAGTCCCCTACTCGGCTGCAAACTCTGGAGATGCAATGCTGGGGCTGGGCATTGAGGGCTCCCCAGAAAGCATCACAGGAAGGTGTCACACCACTCTTGAAGGTATCCAAAGCAGTCCTGGGGCTGCTTGGCTTTGGTGCTACATGTGTCCTTCAGCCATACCTGGGCAAGGTCTTCCTCTTTCTTTAGCACCAGAAACTGACCAAGGACAACACAGGCCTTGTCAAAGCCCCTTTCCTCCAGCTTCTTCCCCAGCACTTCACCAATACCAGCCAGGCTCCCTACCGGTTTTCCCCCATAGGCTCTGCCGTGAAGCCTCAGTGCTTTCGGGAGGTTGTCATCTTAATCAAGCTTAATCAGCAGCTCCAGTTCCCATAAAGGTACCTTCTACACCAGGCCTCTCTGGCCAATCTGCTTTTTACACTATGGATTAACTTTGTTCCTCGTTGTTTGTGTTCTGTAAATGACTAGGAGAGACCAGAGACCAGACCCTCTCTCCTTGCAATCACTAATCTTTGTTACAGATTATCATCCTCTTTTATTGTCCTGTACCTAATTCAGGCCAGATGGTACAAAAGATTCCATGACTGTTACATCTTCAGTGTAGAATGTAAAATTACCTTTCCTGAAAAGAAAAAGACTGCCATAACTAATAAGGTTATTGTACCTATACATAAAGCCTTATATAGAAAGGGTTGAAATTCTGTGAAGCTCCCCAAACTTATCTATGTAAATGAGCCCAAACTTCTACACTTTCAAACACTGACTTTCGTTTTTTGGAATCTGTGCTTCCCAAGTGGCCATCCTCAACCTTGTGCTTGAATAAACTCTCTTTAAACTAGATTCTAACCCTTTTGATTATTCGATGTTGACAAGAGACTGAGTATGCTTCCTAAATTCCTTAGGGAGTGGCTAAGCTGAGAATCAAACTCCAGCCCATATTCTGAATCAGTGCTCTGTATCGCCTCTCACTGGATGTCAGTGGGCACCACGGAGAAAATCACAAAACAATGGAAAATAGGGAAAGGATTTAACTTTATTGAGCATATTACTATGGTCTGGAAAGTTCTATCATTGTATTTCATTATTATGACAATGTAATGAATGACTATTACTTACTAATACTTGTAAGAAAGGTTAGAAAACTTGCCCAAGGTCACAGACAAGGATTAGCCCTCAAGAAACTTATTTCTGCTGGGAATTAACATAAACCCAGAAGAAACTGGCATAACTACAAGATAATGTCAAATCTGTAGTAGAAATAAAAACATAGTAAAATCTCTGAGGAAAGAGTGTTCAGTCCAAGGGAGATGCTGGTGATACATCCTGGAGAAAAAGGAGGTTGTGATCTAAGGCTTGATGAACAGATTTGGATAAACAGAAAGAAGGAATAAACAGCATTGTTCCTGACTTTTGTTCTTTTCTATACTTGTAATTTTTTAAAACATTTTATTGTTTTACAAGATATGGGCTTTAGGGTTAACAAAAGGTCTTTTCCTGATTTACATCATTTTATAGGAACTTCTAAGCAGGGACAGATGCCTAAACTTAGAAAACCATAGGATATGTAAGGGGAAATCAAGAGCAAAGAGGTTATTCTCTTAAGGTTAGAGTAAGGGGGCAAGAAGTAGACGTTGAGAATGAAAAGAAAGAAAAGTTTAGAGGAGAAAAGTGAAACGTAAGGAAGAAAAGTGAAACTCCCGTAAGGAAGTCTATTTTGAAACATGGCTTGGGTTCAAAACTTTCATGGCCCAAGCCACTGACCTGTATGGTCTTAGAGAACCTTTCATAATTAAGATGTTGCATTGTGTGTGTGTGTGTGCGCGCGCACGCACGCATGTGCATGCACGCACGTTCATTTTTAAAGAATTTTAGAGATACAGAAGAGAAGAAAGGTTTTCTCAGCCAAGACTTTTGCCAGCCTTCTCAAATCAGTAACACGTTGTCTCAATCCGGGGAAGTATTGCTACTGCTTAGCATTTGGGGTGAAGCCAACTGCGATATTCAGCAAATATGAGTTTCATCCTCTTGAAAATAATTGCTTTTACATCTTGTGACATCTTTCATGGACTCTGCAATGAAAATAAATTATAATTTCTTCGGGTGGGAGAAACTAAATTAGAAAGAAAAATGATTAGAAACAGAAGGCAGCTTGACGCTTGTGATGCCAGATTTGTTCAACATGTGATTCGAAAGCTGTGGATAAGTTTTTCTGGCCGTTCTCCCAATTAACAACCTTTAGCTTACTTAAAAGCCAAAATCCGTGACTCAAAAGAGTGTGCTAGGAAGAAATTTTTGACAGATAAAATTAGCTATTCCTGGCAACATCAAATAGCATATACATATACTCATGTACCTTTTTTTTTGGAACAAAGCTCGAAATATATCAAGATCTAACTTAAACCGCTCCCAGGGCTCCAGACCTCAATTATAATAGTTAACATTCATCAAGTACTTACTATGTGCCAGGCATTGCAACTATTTTTTACACCAACATTATGAGATAGGTACTATTCTCACATAATCTTATTTTAAAGATGATAAAATTGAGTCAAGGGAAGCTAAATAACTTGCTCAAGGTCACTCAGGTAGAAAATGGTAGAGCTAGGACTGAAACTGAGAAAACATTTCTCCACTATATTCTTTAAAAAGTCCTTACCAGCTGAGGGTGGTGGCTTATGTCTATAATGCCAGCACTTTGGGAGGCTGAGGTGGGAAGATTGCTTGATTCCAAGAGTTCAAGACCAGCTTGGGCAACATAGCAAGACCTCATCTCTAAACATATGTTTTATGTCAAAAACATAAAAATTAGCTGGGCACAGTGGCATGTGCCTGTAGTCCCAGCTACTCAGAAGGCCAAGGCAGGAGGATGGCTTGAGCATAGGAGGGCGAGGCTCCAGTGAGCTAGGATCACACCACTGCACTCTAGCCTGGGCAACAGAGCAAGACCCTGTCTCTGTAAAAACAAACTCCTTACCTTCAGGAATTTTATAGTGTAATACTGGATTTAGACAAGTACCCTTCAGTGTGGTAAGTACACACATAGTTAAGAGTGCTGAGGATATATGTAAGAAGGTAATCTAACCTTGCCTTTGGTTATTAGGGAAGTAACTTTCAAAGAGACAGCTAAACTAAGAAGTTGTGAATGGAGAAAGGGGGAAAGAGTTCGAGGCAGAGGAATAAGCAAGTCACCAGGTCCAGAGATAAAAGAGAGCTCAGTGCCATGGGTGCATAGAAAAACAGGGCTAATAGCAATGGAGAGCCTTTGAAAGATTTTAAACTAAGGAGGAACCTGACCTGATTTGCATTTCTTAGACTTTTGGAGGCTACTTTGGAGAATAATTTGTGAGTAGAACAAGAGGAGAGGCAAAGAGACCTATTAGGAGGCTATTGCTTTGGGGTAATGCTAAGCTGACCCCAGGCAGTAGTGGTGGAAAGGGACAGAAGCAGACAGAACTTCAGAGCTATTCAAAATGTGGACTTGACCATAGATGACATGAAAGATAACAGAGAAGAAGGAATTGAAGTGGCTGCTACATTTCTGGCATGGGCAATGGGATGGATAGGATGCTATTCACCAAGATGGGAAAGCCAAGAAGAGGAGTAGGTTAAAAAATGGGGTTGGGCCGGGCGCGGTGGCTCAAGCCTGTAATCCCAGCACTTTGGGAGGCCGAGACGGGCGGATCACGAGGTCAGGAGATCGAGACCATCCTGGCTAACACAGTGAAACCCCGTCTCTACTAAAAATACAAAAACTTAGCCGGGCGAGGTGGCGGGCGCCTGTAGTCCCAGCTACTCGGGAGGCTGAGGCAGGAGAATGGCGTGAACCCGGGAGGCGGAGCTTGCAGTGAGCTGAGATCCGGCCACTGCACTCCAGCCTGGGTGACAGAGCGAGACTCCGTCTCAAAAAAAAAAAAAAAAAAAAATGGGGTTGGAAGAAGGTAATTAATTCATTTTTTACCATGTTGAGGTGTCATGCAACATACGAAAGCATGTGGTGATCATGATCATTCTTTTTCATCCTTTTTTTGTTTGAGACAGGGTCTCGCTCTGTCACCCAGGCTGGAGTGCAGTGGTGCAATCACAGCTCACCATAGCCTCGAACTCCCAGGCTCAAGTGATCCTCCCACCTTAGCCTCTCAGGTAGCAAGGACTACAGATGTGCCCCACCATGTCTGGCTTATTTATTTATTTTTTTATTTAGGGATGAGGTCTCACTATGTTGCCTAGGCTGGTCTCGAACTTCTGGTCTCAAGTAATCCTCCTTCTGAGGCTCCCAAAATGCTAGGATTATAGGCATGAGTCACTGGGCCTGGCCTCATTCTTTATTTAATAAAAGAATAACTCATGTGAGTTATCTTAATCATCCAATTCTCCTAACATACTTAAAGAAGTTTGATTCACAAAATTTTTATACAGGGGCCAAGCACAGTAGCTCACGCCTGTAAACCCCAGAACTTTGGGAGGCCAAGGCGGAAGGGCCACTTGAGACCAGGAATTCAAGACCAGCCTAGGCAATATGGTGAGACCCCATCTCTACAAAAAATTAAAAACTAGCCAGGTATGGTGGTGCATGACTGTAATCCCAGCAATTTGGAAGGCTGAGGTGGAAGGATCACTTGAGCCCAGGAGATCGAGTCTGCAGTGAGCTATCATCACACCACTGCACTCCTGCCTGAGTAACAGAGTGTGACCCTGTCTCTAAAACAAACAAACAAACAACACCAATAGACCATTTTTTTTTTTTGCATCTAGTAATCCACAACTATCAAGACATACATATATATAATTTATCTTATCACTAGGGCATTTCAAACATAATATAATTTCTTTTAAAATGACTGAGAAACTAACAAATTGACCTATTTAAAAATCACCTCAAATAGTACAAAATATTATAAAATAAAAATATCTCTTAATTAGTATGAACCTATGTTTAATTTAATAGAGATATAGATGATTAGATATAGAACTATTATTGATGTGTGTATATGCCTTGGTTAATATACACACATATTTCTTGGCTCTGTCAGCTGAAAGGGCCTAGAGCAACAATTCCCCTGCAGCAAGAAACACTCTATCACCCAGATCTTGGTTGCTGATACCATTCACCAATAAAAGGAACCAGTGTTCCTTTGAGAAATGGCTGATTTTACGACAGGAAATACACAAGATCAGCCTGGAGCATCTTACAGTGCCAAAAAGTACTAAAGCGTTCCAAAACCAAAAGACAAAACCACCCTACACTGGTGGGGCTATGCCAAAGGGCACAGAAGCCAACTGAAAGAGCTCCTAATGGCCAAGCCTGGAACAATTTGATTTCTTAAAAAGTACTATTGGTTTATAATGCAACATATAAAATAAATATTCATGATTTTATGACATAAAGAAATGATTGAATAAATGAATAAATGGAGGAAAAGAGACAAATCTGTCTTGCAGAAGAATTCCAAATAATTTATTTAGGCATTCCGCCCTCAAGGATGTGGAATTCCACTCCCCACTCCTCAGTAGGCTGCGTATAGTGACTTCCTTCTGAAGATTGCAGAATGGGCTGGACAAGGTGGCTCACGCCTATAATCCCAGCACTTTGGGAGGCTGAGGTGGGAAGATCGCTTGAGCCTGGGAGATCGAGACTGCAATGAGCCATGAAGGTGCCACTGCATTCACCCTGGGCAACAGAATGAGATCGTGTCAAAAAAAAAAAAAAAAAAAGTTAGAGAGATTATAGAAGAATGGAAAAGGGGAGAGGTAAGGGAAGTTGCTTTATTGTGGAGAAACCTAATAAACACTAACTCTCAGGTGGTCAAGGTTAATATCAACAATAAGTCATGTTGACTATGTACCCTTGATAATATATGATGAAAATGGCACTTTGTATGGGTTTTCTCCTGTAAAACACTAGTCTAATATGAGAAAGACCAGGCAAATTCCAAAAGAGGACCATCCTATAAAATACTTGGCCAGTACTTCTCAAAATGTCAAGTTTATGAAAAGCAAGAGAAGCCTGAGAAACTATCACAGCCAAGTGGAGCCAAAGGAAACAGGACAACCCAATGTAATGTGGTGACCTGGATGAGATCTTGGAACAAAAATATGACATTAGGTAAAATCTTCGGGAATCTGAACAAATAATGGACTTTAATAATAATGTAGTAATGTTGGTTTTTTAATTGTGACAAACGTACCATGCACATTTAAACTGTTAATAGTAGGGGTAGCTGGGTGTGGTGGCTCATGCTTGTAGTCCCAGCACTTCGGGAGGCCAAGACGGGCAGATCGCTTGAGGCCAGGAGTTTGAGACCAGCCTGGCCAACATGGTGAAACCCTGTTTCTACTAAAAATACAAAAACTAGCCGAGTGTAGTGGCCCACGTTTGTAACCCCAGCCACTTGGGAGGCTGAGGCACAAGAATTGCTTGAACCTGGGAGGCAGAGGTTGTAATGAGCCAAGACTGTGCCAGTGCACTCTAGCCTGTGTGACAGAGTGAGAGTCTGTCTCAAAACTCAATAACAAAAACAAAAGAAGATGTTAATCATAGTGTAAACTATGTATGGAGTATATGATAGCTCTCTGTACTATCTTCTGAAGTTTTACATAAATCTAAAGCTGTTCCAAAAAATAAAGAATATACATTTAAAAGTCTGATTTCCATCAGAAACTAGTTTCTTGTGAATATTCCCAGAACTAGCTTACGCTAATATAGGGGTATTCTCTATTCACCTCTCCCTATCCTCTCTCCACCTTTCTCTGCTCTGTGCCCAGGAGGCTGCCTTATGGTCAATGTCAACAGCCTCCTTAGCTCTCTCACTTCTTCCAGTAGGATTTGGGCAACAGAGAAATGGAGGGATGGGGAAGCACCAGCCTGAAATCAGCAGTACAGAGGGAAGAAGTTGGGGGATTTATTTCTCCAGCTTCGTCCTCGTTGAGTGTGGAATTCGCAATGTTTCTATTCCTCCATTGAAGGCTACAGCTCCTGTTGGGCAGCCCTCTTCAACACTGTATTTTCTGGTAACAGTTCCTTCCTCCTGTCCCCCCTGGCTAGAATTGCTGACAACTCCTTTCTATGATGCAACAGATGACAGCTCCCTTCAGCTAGCCCTGAAGCTCTCCAACATGCCTTTTTGGTTTTCCTTGACCCTGCCCACACATTTGTAGGCAGTTCCCTTATTAACACCATCTGAGTGTGCCATCTTTTTCTTGCTCAGACTCTGACTCATCTAATATACAAATAAATATATAGATAGATATATTTGTATATTAGATTAGTCGGGGTCTAAGCCAATATATATAATGCTTGTTTGTTTGAGACAGAGTCTCACTCTGTCACCCAGGCTGGAGCACAGTGGCGTGATCATGGCTCACTGCAGCCTCAGCCTTCTAGGCTCAAGCAATCCTTCCATCTCAGCCTCCCAAGTAGCTGGGACTACAGGGGTGAGCCACCACGCCTGGCTAATTTTTGATATTTTGTGGAGATGGGATTTCACCATGTTGCCCAGGCTGGTCCTGAACTCCTGAGCTCAAGGGGTCCACCCACTTCAGCTTCCAAAGTGCTGGGGTTACAGATGTCAGCCACTGCATGCAGCCAAAATATATATTCCTTTCATTTACTGAAAAATAAACATACTATACACACTTTTTGTACTTTGCCTTTTTCTCATCTCAACATAGTTGGGTTTCTTTCCATGTCCATATATATATATAGACCTACCTTATTAACATCCCATAGTATCCCGTAGTATCCCATTGTCTGTGTATACCATACTTTTAAATATTATATTTAAAGATGAGAATTAAAAGCTGAAATTTAGCCAAGGGACTTTGGAGACTGGGATGAGATAATACAAGAGGGCTGAAAGTTCTATGATATAATGGAACCCTGTGTAGTTTTGCAGTAGTTGAGAGAGTGAGCTTTGGCCTCAAACTGCTTGGGTTCATATTTCAGCTTAGCCATGCTGTATGACCTTGGGCAAATAATTTAGCTTTTCTGTGTATAGTTCCTCATCTGTAAAAATGGGGATAACATTACCCACCTCAAAGTAATACTTATGCTCAAAAGCAGTTTAGTTTTCAAGTCAACTTTCAAGTTAGACTGCATCAGGCCACATGGCACGAATACTGCCATGAACCTTCCTCCTGGTCTCCGGTTCTTTCTCTTCAGCCTTCTGCAGCTTCGTCCTTCTTTCATTCTTCTGCTGCTCATTGCACCTCTCTGTCCCTTTATATGTCCCTTTACAGGATTTCTCCCTGTTGATATTTAAGACTCATTTTAAATGAAGAATTAGACAGTAGATTCTGGCTGGGTGCGGTGGCTCACGCCTGTAATCGCAGCACCTTGGAAAGCCAGGGCAGAAGGATCGCTTGAGCTCAGGGGTTTGAGATCAGCCTGGGTAACAGAGTGGGACCTTGTCTCTACAAAATTTTTTTCTAAAAAAATAGCCAGGCATGGTGATACAAGCTTGAAGTCTCAGCTACTTAGGAGGCTGAAGCGGGAGGATCACTTGAGCCTGGGAGATTGAAGCTGCAGTGAGCTATGATCGCACCACCGCATACCATCCTGAGTGACGAAGGGATACCCTGTCTCAACAAATTCTAGGGTTGTGTTGTTACTAATGTATAGTTCAATACAAGAGATATTAATACATTTTAAAAGCATTCTTTATAAAGCCAAATAGCTGTCAGCCGCCCCCCAATCCCCCTTAAAAAGGAAGGATGAACTGCCTTGGATGATAAGCTGTTGTTTTCTACCAAAAGTCGTTAGTATGATTGCTTAGATTAGCTTCTGCTCCAGTAGTCAAGGGGTCCTTCACTACTGAGGAGGACTTAGTATAAGGTTCCACCATTACCAAAAAGGTAAAGTGATTAATTACACATGCAATAATGCAGGACACAGCCAGGCACGGTGGTGGCTCATGCCTCTAATCCCAGCACTTTTGGAAGCCAAGGCAGGTGGATCACTGGAGGCCAGGCCTGACCAACCATGGTCAGGTTCGAGACCAGCCTGACCAACATGGAGAAACCCCATCTCTTCTAAAAATACAAAAATTAGCCAGGCGTGGTGGCTCATGACTGTAATCCCAGCTACTGGGGAGGCTGAGGCAGGAGAATCACTTGAACCCAGAGGCAGACGTTGCAGTGAACCAAGATTGTGCCACTGAGGCAGGAGAATCTCTTGAACCCAGCAGGTAGACATTGCAGTGAGCCGAGATTGCACCACTGTACTCCAGCCTGCGCAACTTTGTTTCAGAAAAAAAAAAAAAAAAAAAAAAAAAAGGAGGGGCAAGTTTCAAATGTTCAGATTTTTTTTTTTTCCCTTTACAAGTGTCATTAAAAGATACAGGTACCAAAGAAATTTTGTTGAGAGAAATATCTCCAAGAAGTTCAAAATATTTTAGAGGTGTTTTTTTCCTCACCACCTGAGTTCAAGGATTCTCAACGTTTTACAGAAGAGGCCCCTCCTCTCTTCCTATAAATGACCTCTAAATGTTGGACTGTCTGAGGGCTTGGTGCTGGTCTTTTATCTGCCTCTCTCCTCATCCTGAATGCCTGGTTTCAATTGCCACATACACACTGGGGATGTCCAGTTTTCTGTCCTCGGGTCTGACTTTTGTGGATTTCAGTTGTGCCGGCCTTCTTTTTGTTTCTTAAGTGCATCAAGTTCTTTCCTAACTCAGAGCTTTTGCATTTGCTGTTTCCTCTTCCAGGAAGGCTGTCTCTTTCTCATCCTTCAGTGTCTCTTCAAATGTCATTTCCTCTGAAAGAGAAAGGCCTTCCGTGAACACCCCCTCTAAAGTGGCCCTTCCCCTCCCCTTGCTGTGTGTTGCTTCATCAATAATTCCACAAGACATCTTTCTGTTTCTTTCTCCAATAGCTTTTTATCACAACAGAATGTTGTCTAATTTATTTTTTTGCTGATAGTCACTGTCCCCCATCAGAATATAAGTACTTTGAAGGCAGGAACTTTGACAAACTTGTTCACTGCTGTATCCCCAACACTTAGATAGTGTTTGATACAAGTCAAGCGCTCACTAAATACTCATGATATAAGTAAATAAATGTATGAATCAATGAATGAATAATTAAACGAATGAATGGAATACTTAAACATCCAACTCGTGGTAACACAGAACATCATTGTTCACTTGAAACAATTCTCAAGCTTCCCTTTTCTCCCTCCATTAACAAACCACAGGTTTCATGAGATAAGATAGGCAAGGATAACTTTAAAAGTGCAATACACTTAAATAATAAGAAACTGGGAAGGGTCCTCAAATTATTCTTTGCTGAAATTATTCTATGCCATTAGTGGCTCGACATAGTGTCACAGGCCTGTAATCCCAGCTACTTCAAGGGCTGAGGTGAGACCCCCATCTCTAAAAAAGAAAAAGAAAGAAAACATCCAGGCTAAGTGTGGTTGGCTCATGCCTGTAATCTCATTTTATAATCAGCATTTTGGAAGGCTGAGGTGGAAGGATTGTTTGAGCCCAGGAGTTTGAGACCAACCTGGGTAACAAACCGAGACCCCATCTCTTGAAAAAAAAATTCATCATTACAACAAACATTAAAAGAAACCCGGCTGGGTGTAGTGGCTCACACATGTAATCCCAGCACCCTAGGAGGACAAAGCAGGTGGATTGCTTGAGCACAGGAGTTCGAGACCAGCCTGAGCAAGATGGCAAAACCCTGTCTCTACAAAAAATACGAACATTAGCTGGGTGTGGTTGCACATGCCTGTAGTCTCAACTACTTGGGAGGCTGAGGTGGAGAATGGCTTGAGTTTTGGAGGTGAAGGTTGCAGTGAGCTGAGATAGTGTCTCTGCACTTCAGCCTGGGTGACAGAGCCAGACCCTGTTTAAAACAAACAAACACAGAAAACCCCTCAAAACCCATAACTATGCCATTATTTCATTCTAGCAATTTACTAAACCACATATCAAGTTTACATTCATATTAAAGAAGAGGCAGATGGACTCTACTGCCTGAGAAATTTATTGAGTTATAGTTTTATTGACACTGTAAGTTGTTTAAAATTGAATGAATTGCCACATAATATTTATAAATAATTCATTTTTTGATGTTTTAAGGGTTGGATTCTCTTCTTTTAAAACTAGTTTTATTTCTACCCAATGGTTTCTCAAAATTCCATTGTTAAACAATCAATTGATCAATAATTTAACACGTCTGGTACCTATTATTTTGTCATAATTTGTCAAGGTATTGTGTAGGGAAATAAAGAGACAAGCATTATAATCTTACTTAATAAAAATGTATACCTATGTCTGCATAGAAAGAATAAACAAAAAAGAAATAAGCAAAACACTTAATGATTATGTGGATAATGAGATAAAACGTGATTACTATTTTATACATTAATGTAGTTTCCAAATTATTTACTATAGGCACATCTTATTTTTGTAATACCATAAAATATATATATTATTTATACCTTTAGGGAACATATCTTATAACTGGAGAAGAAAATAAAGTAGCAAACAGTAAACAAATAGAAAACAATTGAGTGCAAAATAAAAATAACAAAAAAACAAGAAAACAATTGAGTGCAGAACTGTATGATTACTGAGAATAAGCCCAATAAGTTGTTCAGAGAAGAAAAGATCAGAAATCTTGAATGAAAGTTCAGTTCAGTTCTCTTTTTATATAAGTATGGCAGAAATTTAGCATCTGCTATCTTGAGAAAATTAACATGCATAATGAAATAAAAGCTCAGGATTAGGCCTGACTCAAGTGATCCTCCAGTCTCAGCTTCCCAAAGTGTTTGTATTACCCTGTGAGCCACAGCGCCCAGCCAACATGTTTGCATTCTTTTGCAATTCTTCTGATGAGAGAACATTTTAAATTGTTAAAAAAGAAAGAAAGAAAGAAAAAATTTATACCACAGTATTTGCTCTCAGACAAAAGTAATACAGCAAGATTGACTGCTCTTAAGTTAAATAAACGAAGGACTCAATTAAATCATTCTTGTAGCACACATAGTCACTCAAAAGCATAGAGACTCTGCCAGGTGTGGTGCTGTGCGCCTGTAGTCCCAGTTATTCTGGTTATTCTGAAGGTTGGGAGTTCAAGTCCAGCCTGGGCAAAATAGCAGCATCTCATCTCTAAAAAAGAAAAAAAAGGCATAGATATACTATACATTTATGTAAATATCTATATTTTATTAATTATAGAATGCTATTAATTACAAAACTCATATTTTATGAATCACAAAATATGCTATTAAACTATAATAAATAGCAGATCATTAATTATAACATGAACCCTGATAAAATGTGAAAAATCTGTATTTTATAATCAGTGAAATAATATACACTTTTTGTGACCGTTTGGTGAATGTCTACTGCACCCCTAAATATGAGGCCATGGTACAAGCTTTTGTTCATCATTGTACCCACAGCCAGCGCAAATAATTTCCTAATAAATCCAATGAATGAATGAACAGGTGAATGCATAATCCAATGAATGAATGAACAAGTGAATGCATAATCAAACAAGGGAGTTTGTCTTACACTGCAAATGCCTAAATGATAAATAAGAAAATGCCTTTTAAAAAAGTATTTGCTGCTAATAAGTACTGTAGAGTAACAATAATATTGTCTGACATTTATTTTTAAGTGATGCATCTATTTCTTTGGAAACAGGTCCTGAACGTGATTACAATCTGATAAATAAGAACCACCCACCTCTGTGTGAAACAGGTGAAGGTTGCCTTGTAAAGCCCAAGTGAGTAATCTAAGGTGTTTAATATCACAATTAAATAGGATGGGGAGAGCAAGCTGTTATTTCCTCCTACTCTTCTGTTTTCAAAACAGCCAAATTCAAACGGTCTGCCTTTTTTTTTTTTTTTTTTTTTTTTTTTTTGAGACGGAGTCTCGCTCTGTCGCCCAGGCTGGAGTGCAGTGGCCGGATCTCAGCTCACTGCAAGCTCCGCCTCCCGGGTTCGGGCCATTCTCCTGTCTCAGCCTCCTGAGTAGCTGGGACTACAGGCGCCCGCCACCTCGCCCGGCTAGTTTTTTGTATTTTTTTAGTAGAGACAGGGTTTCACCGTGTTAGCCAGGATGGTCTCGATCTCCTGACCTAGTGATCCGCCCGTCTCGGCCTCCCAAAGTGCTGGGATTACAGGCTTGAGCCACCGCGCCCGGCCTGGTCTGCCTTTTACCTATGAGAAAAGCAGTTCTATACCCTTATAGAATCCTGTAACAGAGATACCATTCTGTTCTACCCCAGGTATTTCTGCTATAGAAAAGCATTTAACAGAAAGAAGTAATTATCTTCATCCAGACACATGCAGGACTTATTACAGTGTGATTATTGAACCAAACTCTTATACAGAGAGATGCATTTCAAATAAGAATTCTATTAGCCAAGGGCAGTTACTCTTTTGCCTCCTGTCGTTATTCAAGTATTTTCTCCTCTGTCCTTCCGCCAGCCTTACCCCACTCCTCAATCCTCTGATCCAATAAACCATTGCCAAGTTCTGGTGCAAAGTGGTTTACAGGCCTGACTGGACCAGACTAAAAGTGTTCAAAATAGCAAGCAACAAGGAGCAGAAATCCATATTAGAATGGGTTATGGACTATATTTATATTTGTACAGAATGACTTCTAATTAATTCAATAAAGAGTTGTGAGTTATGTAGGTGAGTTGCCATGGAGCTACGAATATGAGTTGATATTCTGAAATCCTAATCAGCCATCTCCAAGGTTAAGAAAAATCCTTATGTGCTCACTTGCAAAGATAATCCATAGCATACTCTTAATTGAGAAAAACAAAGCCATAGATCAAATATGTAAAGTAATTTGTAGTTTTTTACAAAGATATGTTTGGGCTGTAGATAAATTTGTTCAAAAAACATGAGAGAAGATAATAATGGTTGAAAGGAGACACAGCGCTTGCCCTCAAGAAGTTTTTGTCTAGTGAGGGAGATAGGACTTGTATGTAAATAAAATTGTGTTTCTAAGTTAGATAGTGAGAGGTAACTTAAGAGAGGATCAGGTAAGGTCTGAAGAGAATCCAGAAAAGGGACTGGATTAATTCTGAACTACAGCATCACAGAATGTTCATGCAAGAGACTGTGTTTTCACCATATCTTGGAGGTATGGGTGAGGGTATACAGAGTGAGTATATTCAGAAGCTACTTTAAAACAAATACTTTCCTCTATTTTAGTGGAGTTGAGCTATACATCCAACAATAAAGAAAAAATACACACATATATACATATATGGAGAGAGATACATATTTTAGTACATGTAGCAATTTATTAATAAATGTACAGTTTAAGTCGCATGCAAAACCTTAGAGTGATAGCAAACTTCGTTTTAAGATGTTTAGCAGCGTCCCTGGCCTCTACTCACTGAATCCCAGTAGCATCCCCCTAGGTGTGACAACCAAAAAATGGCTCCAGGCATTGACCTCTGGGGGCAAAAAAGCCCTTTATTAAGAACCACTGGTATACCTAAGTGAAACATACACAAGAGATTCCTCCCCTCTTCTCTGTATGTGAATAAAAATTGCAAAGTTCATGACCTGGATTTTCTTTTTAGGTTTCTTCTTCAGTGGTTCTTAACTTCATTGGATCAAGTAACCCTTTGAAGATCTGTTGAAAGCTGTTGACTCATTCACTTCTCAGGAAAATACACATACTGACTACCATTTCAGAGAATTTGCATCAGGGTTCTCTGGAGACGAGTTCTGAGTTCTGTTTCCAGGAGCTCGTAGAATTGTCATGGTCTGTATATTAAGGTAGGTGGGTAACCGAAGAGGTTCTGTATTTACTTCAGAACACTGATAATCAGGCGAGAATGTTCTGGTTTATCGAACCCTTCCTTCTGCCCTTCATCTTAACCATGCATTAGTTTTAGCAAAGTTTATTCCAACAGAAGACAAAGCACTGGTGAGGTAGGATAGCTCCGGCTCTTACTCCCTCTCTTCTAGTCTTGATTTCCATGCAGTCCAGTTTATTCCTTCCCTGATTGTCCAGCAGAATGAGAAAAAAGAAAAAAACAGAGTCTAGCGGGTAAGAAAGGTCCACCTGGACGCTTGATTTGGATTGTGAAATAAAACACACACACAGGCACGCGTAGAATAGGTAGCTAAAATCTGAGTAGATCGTAAACTCTCTATATCCTCCACCCACTGAATACTCCTAAAAGACTTTCTAGAAATCCAAGGACTTATAAATATAGAAACCTGGCCACTGCTCCTCTTCCCCATGTGGTATGAGAGCACCTGTGGCAGGCTGTGGAGTTCGCTGAATAACATAACCTAGGAGTGAAGGTCAGCACTCCCAGAGACCGAGGACCTCTTCCTCTAGGCGGGCTCTGCTCTCCTGTAAGGAGTCCCACAAGGCCCGGCCCGCCCCTGACCTTGCAGCCCGCAAGATTAGTAAATGCGGAAGAGTGAGGATCCGGGTGGCCCCTGCGTGGCAGCCAGAAAGAGTCTCAACCTTCCCGGTTCGGGAAAGGGAAGCAATGCAGAAGGGGTAGGATTTCTTTCCTGATGAGATCGGTTGGGAAAGACCGCAGCCTGTGTGTGTCTTTCCCTTCGACCAAGGTGTCTCTGTTGCTCCATAAATAAAACGTCCCACTGCCGTCTGAGAGCGCTATAAAGGCAGCGGAAGGGGCGTCCCCGGGGCATTCCGGGCGGGGCGCAAGCAGAGACAGGTGAGTTCTCCCTGAAGATGCCCACACCGCCCGGCCCGGGCTCCCCTCCCCGGGAGGCCTCGAGGGTTGCGGATGGGACTCGTGAGGGGGCACGGAGCAGGCGGACAGGGGGCAGTACAGCCTTCTTTCTGAGACTCCGAGAGCGAACAGGCGGCTCGGAAAACAGGACGGGGGGAGAGAGTTGTTCAATAAACTGAAAGTTCTGCCGCCGGGAGGGCTGCGACAGCTGCTGGAATGTGCCTGCAGCGCCCGCCTCCTGGGGACCCGCGGAGCGCGCCCTGAGGGTTCCACGCCTGGCCCGGGGGCCTGCACCTCTCCTCCAGTGCGCGCCTGGAGCTGCGTCCGGGGTCAGGTGCGGGGAGGGAGGAACTCTCAGGGTCCCTTCCAGCCTTGCACGCGCCCTTGGTCCCTTGGTTTAAGGGAGATTTCAGGACGCGGACAGCGCCCTAGCTGCCGGCGGGAGGGGACTGGATGGAGCTTGGGAAGCCCCCAAAGCAGGGCTCACTCTCTTCAAGTTTGGGGAACCTCGCTCAGCTGCTGCAGGCCACGGGATCCAAAGGTTCTCAGGTGCCCACTTGCAGGCTGGTCGTGCGCGCGGTGAGGCGCTTGTCGCGAGCGCCGAGGGCTGCAGGACGCGGACCAGACTCGCTGTGTTCGACTGAAGTTGGCGGGGGGCCGGGCGACAGCTAACGGGTGATCCCCTTCTTTCTGTTCCTCGCTCTTCACCTCAGATAGTCCTCCCGCACCGTATCTCCTTCCTCCTCGCTGTCCTCTGGCTAGCAGGTCATGGCAGCGCCGGGCGGCAGGTCGGAGCCGCCGCAGCTCCCCGAATACAGCTGCAGTTATGTGGTATCACGGCCGGTCTACAGCGAGCTCGCTTTCCAGCAACAGCACGAGCGGCGCCTGCAGGAGCGCAAGACGCTGCGGGAGAGCCTGGCCAAGTGCTGCAGGTAGCGGCCGCGCGGGCCCGCTTGGGGAGAAGCGGAGCCGGACGTCCACGATTTGGCGTGGGGGGAGGGCGTCCCCTGCGGGCGAGCGTGGGGTGCGGGCGGCGGAGCTCCTGCGCGCCAGCTGCTTCTCCCAGAGGCCCAACTTTGGGTCTCCAGTCCTCCACGCAGCCCTTCTGGTCGGAGGGTGACTCCATCAGTCTCGGGCCCGAATTGCACTTATCTGGGAAACTCGCCTTTGGGAAGAGTGGGTACTGGGAGCCCCATCTCTCTTTTTCCTCTCTGAAGGAAACTTGGAGTGCCCCTTGGGGTATAGTGGATCCCTGTTGCCTTCATGGGAGCTCGTTTAAATGAAATGAATAGGGAAACCCAGCTCTTGACCAGGAGGAGCCCTTGAAACCCTCAAGCTAAGTAGGCGAGCTACCAGTTAGAGACCAGAATGCAAGCTAGAACCTAGGGGAGCGCGGGGTGTGCCAAGTACTTCACCAGCAGGCGGTGGGACCCCTACGGAGAGCCGCCCTCAGTCTGTAAACCCAAATGTGCTGTAACTAGATGTCACGAACATCAAGAAGTTAGTTTCTAAAACCTTTCATTATAGAACATTTCAAATATATGCATAAGTAGACGTAATAGTATAATGAACTCCCCACCCCCACCGTTTCTACCCATCACTCAGCCTTAACAGTGATCAACTCCAAGTTAATCTTGTTTCTTACATCGACACCTACTTGCTCCCTCCACTATTATTTTTAAGCAAATCCCATATAGCATACTGTCTTTATGTATTTTACTGAGTATCTTTAAAGACTCTTAAAAAATATAACCACATTTCATGATCACACCTTAATATCTAAAAATAACTCCTTAATATCAAAAAATGAGTCATTGTTAAAATGTCCAATAGTTCCATAAATACCATAATTTTAAAAAAACAATTTATTCAAATCAGGAGTTACATAATACCACCTACTTTTGATATTTTTGTTTTATCATTGAATTTAAAAACTACTAAGTAGCAAGCTTTAAGGTATACATTCCTCATGCTAAGATTTTTGTAAAAACTAGCTCCAGGCTTGTATTGCCAAATACACTCAGTGTGTTTATTTTCTTTAAAGAAAATAATAATAATAAGGCACCTGGATTAGGAGTCTGAAAATTAATCTCCATTTAGAGACTCCACATCCATCAGTCTCAGGCTGGACCAGAAAATAGGTTTTTGTGTAGGAATATTTTCTCAGAGGATTAAAAAGGTGAGCAAGGGGTGGGACACTTAATCCTGTGTTTTCTAGAAGAATGCATTTAAAAGGATAGATACGGTTCTTGGCAAAAGCATGGTAAGCACTTCAGGGTTATTATTTTCCATGAAATTCTTATTCTTTTTCTAAATAGCTACAAACATCAGCAGAATTCAGCTCACAGCTTTGTGATGTGCAAATTGATTGTGACTGGGATTGGATTGAAAACCCAGTTTTCTTGCCTTTTGACAGTTGTTCAAGAAAGAGAGCCTTTGGTGTGCTAAAGACTCTCCTGCCCATCTTGGAGTGGCTGCCCAAATACCGAGTCAAGGAATGGCTGCTTAGCGACATAGTTTCGGGAGTTAGTACTGGGCTAGTGGCCACGCTGCAAGGTAAGATGTCGGTGGATTGAGAGTTCTGGTCTCCAGAAGGAGTTTAACACTTCTCCCCAGCTACCATAGGTCTGTGACAGATGTTTGCTTACCCTTCAAGGCCTTTATCTTTCCTGTAGAGCCCCTTAGTGGAGTCACCTCTTTTCTCCTCTTCCTTAGAGTTCTCTTCCTGGGAAACTGCAGCCACACTAGGTACAGAGCTCCCATTTAGAGGCATATATTAGGCAGTGGCTTCTCAATTTTTATTGACCACAATTCACAGTAAGAAATGTGTAAAGAGTTTCAAGTCAAGGTTAAAAAAAAAAAAAAAAGAAATATGTGTTACATCATGATATGTACATGTATATCTAAAGTGCCTGTAAAATACTTATTACAATATGCTAATTTTTCACTTTGTTCTGTTATGCTTAGGTTTTTAAAATGATGATTGAAGCACATTATTTTATATCCACACATGGATTTTTTTCATTTGTTTGTTTTGTTTTTGTTTTGCTTTATAGAGACAGAGTCTTGCTCTGTCACCCAGGCTGGTGTGCAATGGTGCGATCTTGGCTCATTTGCAACCTTGGCCTGTCAGGTTCAAGTGATTCTCATGCCTCAGCCTTCTGAGTAGCTGGGACTACAGACATATGCCACCATGTCCAGCTAATTTTTGTGTTTTTAGTAGAGACGGGGTTTCACCATGTTGGCCAGGGTGGTCTGGAACTCCTAACCTCAAATGATCCACCCGCCTTGGTATCCCAAAGTACTGAGATTACAGGTGTGAGCTACCATGTTCAGCCTCCCAAACATGGATCTTGAGGTGCAGTTTGAAACTGGCTTAAGGAAAAATAAAGGAAGCTTCCTAGCCTGGACTCCACACGAATGTTTTGTCTGCCTCTCATCCTTTTTAAAAAAAAAAATCATCCTCTTATTTTAGTCTGTGGGAAAATGTGCCAACGTAGGTGGTTATTTATTGTTTTATAAACTGAGTTCATACCATAATATTCCCATAAGCATCTTAGAAATCTGGTGTATAGTCAGTGCCTAGCAGTATGGCATTCTCATCTGTCCCCCATCCCCACCATTTCGTTTCTGCCCCACCCCCAACACCCTGACCAATTTCCCAAAGACCCTGAATCATGAAAACAGAAATGTTATTATTTATTATAATTTGTGAAACACCTAATATGTTCCAGGCATTAGATATGCTGACATGAATAAGATGCATCCTCTGCTTCCAAGGAACTCATAGTCCAATGGAGAAAGAGATAATTCAATGTGATAAAGGGCTCCGGCAGGGGAGTGCAAATTACTTGCTAAGGGAGTGCAAATGAGGGTCGCTCAAAGCGGTCTTAGGGGATCTTGAATGGCTTCCTGGAAGTTGAATGTCAAAACTGAGTTTCCCTGATGGCTAAGTCTGAGTTTGCCAAGTGATGGGAAGTAGGGTGGGTTGGGGATGGCTTGAAAATAGACTATTTCAGAAGCTAGTAATGAATGTTGAGCAATATCGTGAGCTAAAATTTGGCTATGGAGCTTTCAAGATTGCTCAGATCAGGCCAGGTAGATGCCCTCAGAGAAGGAGGATGGCCTATGAACCCAGGGTGGAGCCTCAGCCTGATCAAGCATGTTCTTAATCACAAAGGTGGATGGGAGAGAGACTAGGATGGGCTGCGCGGTTCATAAGTTAGACAACGCCAAGTATTCTACACTGTGCTCTAAGGGCTGTGACATGGCGACACCCTGTGACTCCTGGGGGACAGGAACCATGCCTAATTCATGTTTGTTCAGCAGGTGCCTAGCACAGAGAGAGGCACGTAGGAGATGTTATATTTAGTGAAAAAGATTGAATTGCATTCCTGATAATGAATCCTCTTTACATATGAAAAATGATGTTTCATGCTCCATGTCTCCCCAGTTTTCATAGGCAAGTATCTTATAAGAATTCATTTTGTTTATAAGCATGAGACACTATGCTAAGTAAGAATGTTGCCAGTTATCTCATTTAATCCTCATAACAATCCTGCTAGGTAGGTCTATTATTATTTCATTTTCAGTAGGTGAGAAATCTATTAAATCTTGCCCAGGGTCATGAAGCTGATAAGTGGTACAGCTGGGATTTTAATCCGGTGTCTATTGTGTAGTTCCTTACTTTATGGGTAACATGTTTTTCTAGAAACATTATCTCTATAAAGTTATCTGCATACAGTGAATTTCTGGGAGGTTAATCTGGCTTACTTATACATTCATTTATCATTCATTCACTTAATAAATATTTATAAACAAATTCTGTAGGCCAGGTATCCAGTCATGTGGATTCAGTGGTTCATTAACAGGCACAGGTGCTGACCTCATGGAGCTTTGTAAAATTATTTTGAGGGGTAGGGATGGGAATTAAATAAGTAGATAAATACGAAAATAATTATAGATTGCAATATCTATTGTGGTGGATTAAATATACTGTAATAGGGATTCATTTGAAAGGTGGATCTTTATTTTTATATTTTTTTGAGATAGGGTCTTGCCCTGTTGCCCAGGCTGGAGTGCAGTGGTGAGATCACAGCAGCCTTGGCCTCCTAGGCCCAGGTGATCCTCCCATCTCAGCCTCCCCAGTAGCTGGAACTACAGGCATGTGCCACCATGCTTGGCTAATTTTTGTATTTTTTGTAGAGACAGGGTTTCACCATGTTGCCCAGGCTGGTCTGGAACTCCTAGGCTCAAGTGATCTGCCTGCCTCAGCCTCCCAAACTGCTGGGATTACAGGTGTGAGCCCCTGCACCTAGCCAGGAAGGGAGGTCTATTTTAGACACAATGATCAAGGAAGACCTTACTGAGAAGGTGAAATTTAGTCAAAGACAAGAGAATGAGAAGAAGACAGCCATGTGATAAGCAGAAAAAAGAGTGTACCAGGTAAAGGTGCAAAGGCCCTGAGGCCAGAAAACTTAGTATTTTCCAGGGAGGAAGAGGAAGAATTGTAGTGTGGGTGAGTGCCTCTTTAAATATTGTGCCCTAGGCACCTCATTTGCCTCATCTATTCCTGGCCCTGTGGGGATATTGCTGTGAATTAAAGGGAGAATAGGTGTGTCAGCTTGAACCGGATGAGGCAGGCTATGAAGAGAGCTGCAAGATCTGGAATATATTGTGCAGTAAGAATTCACTGATGCATACTGATGAGTGTGGATGAAAATCACAGATGCCTCCGACGTTGTTGGCTTGAGCAACCGGGTAGATCATTACATCATTTATCTAAATGGCAAAGACAGGCTGAGGAGCAGGTTTGGGATAGGAAATCAAGTTTCCTTTTGGATATGCTAAGTTTGAGATGCAGGGGTGAGACCTCCAAGTGGAGATGCCACATAGAGAAGTGGGAGCTACTGCAAGTGTGAAGGTCAGAGGGGAGGTCTAGGCTAGACATAAAAATCAGGAAAGCATCGCTAAAGAGGTGATATTTACAAGAGTGGGAATGCCTGTGATTACTTAGGAAGAAAGGGCAGGTGTAGAAGAAAAGAGAGTCAGAGTACTTAGAGGTTAGGAAGGCAAGGAGAGGGGCAGCCAAGAACCTGAGAAAGCTGGGCTCAGGAAGTTGAAGACAAAGAACAACCAAAGGAATGTGGAATCAAAAGCCAAAAGAGAAGGTTAAAAAAAAAAAAAAAGCATAGAGGGGATGAGAGTGTTGAATATGCCTGAGGGGTGGGGTATGATGAAGGATTACAGACTGCTTTTAGGAAGTTTTGCCATGAATCAGAGGGAGATAAGAGATAAAGACAGAATGAAGGGAGAATTTGTTTTTCTCAGTATGGGAGATACTAGAACATATTTGTGAACCGATAGGAATGACCTAGTAGAAAGAGATCTGTGGTGCAAGAAGTACAGGAGAAATAACTAGAAGCAAAGTAGCAAAAAGGGGCAAGTGTGGAGGGGTTTGAGAACAGAATTAGGAGAATTACTCCTTAAAGGCAGGAGACATTTCTTCCATTTTCAAAGGAAGATAGCCCAAATGGTGCAGATGAAGACAGGTTTGAAATTTTGATGAAAAGCAACTTGGGAGCATCTCATGGATTCTGCGTTTTCGATTAAAAGCAGAATATGTCTCTTAACTTTGAGTCTGGTGGAGAAGGGTTTGGGCAGATCGAGGTAAGTAGGGGAGGTTTGAACAGTTGTCTCAAAGAAAGGAAAGGCACACCCCCTGAGGAAATGTAATTGGGTCCCCAGGCAGTGTTGAGTGCCCATCTGGCACTTGTGGTCACACATTTTACATGAAATTGGTTAGCCCAGATGTAGATGGCTTCAGTTTAGTTTACCTAGCTGCTTGAAGGCTGTCATGGAAAAGGTGGATGTTTGAGGTCAGCCAAATTGGGGTTTTGCCAGACAAGAAAAGGAAGGAAGGAGAGAGTGAAAAAAGGGAGTTAAGAATATTTGCAAAATTCCATGGCATCTATGTGGGCAAAGGTGGAAGTGAAGACAGGAAGGTGCGGAGGATAGGGAGACAGTGGATCGGTTAATTGATTAGAAGCCTCATGAGCACAAATAAATGTTGCAATAAGGATTCTGCGGTAGGTGAGCTGGAAGGCTTGGTGGCTATAGCTTGAGAGAGGCTCAAAATTCAGATTTTGGAGGTGGTGGTGTGGTTTCCAGTGATGACAATGTCCATGATGTAATCACTGGCTGAGCAGCTGAGTAGTAGAACAACTCCGAGAAGACCAGCTCAGGTTACTGGGAAGCCAGGAAGTTGCTAAGGATGATGGGGTCTTTCTGATTTTTGTTATTAAAAAAAATTCCCATCAGACAGCAAAAGATCGATGCAACCCTTGTAGGGCTATCTTTATTCACAGCTTTAAGGAGTCTGCCGTCTGCTTTCTCCTTTTGACTTTTATTTCTTTGTTTGTGTAAGCAACAGGAATTTATTTCTGCAATATGAAGGTGCCTGCAGATTCAGTTTCTGGTGACAGCCTCTCTCCTTGCTGCGTCCTCACATGGTAGAAGGCTTTACCTTTAGATGAAATTTAAATTTAATATAAATTTCAACTGTTTATTAGCACCTGCTTCATCAGTATATGTCACCATCCTATACATCATAACTACCAACACAGAGATTCTATCATTTAAATCAATGACTCAGATTTCTTTTATTTTTTTTTTTTTTTTTTTCCAGACAGAGTCTCTCTGGCACGCAGGCTGGAGTGTAGTGGTATAATCTTGGCTCACTGCAACCACCGCCTCCTGGATTCAAGATATTCTTGTGCCTGAGCCTCCCGAGTAGCTGTAATTACAGGCGTGTACCACCCCACCCCCAGCTACTTTTTGTATTTTTAGTAGAGTTGAGGTTTCACCATGTTGGCCAGGCTGGTCTGGAACTCCTGGCTTCAGTGATCTACCCACCTCAGCCTCCCAAAATGCTAGGATTACAGGCATGAGCCACCACACCTGGCTCCAGATTTCTTTACAAATTGTATAATTTTAAAACTGTTGTACCAAGTTTCTTTATAATTAAGATGATTACAATATATTTGAGTAGTAGTAGTCCCTCAATGGGACACTCTATATGAAAACTAAAAAGTTCCCCTTTTCCAGGCATATTAAGAACTGCAGAGCCCAGTTTAGGGAAATGGAAGTTTGAGAAAGACTTGAAAACTGTCCATATGAAATAGAGAAGTTGTGCTTTCATCCCCTGCTCCTTCTTTTCTTGTCTTCCTTCTGTGGAGTCACCTTCCTATTCTATTGCATGCTCTTGGGACTACTGACTATTGCAATTCCTGTTTGTAATTTAGATATTAAAACAATTGCACTAATAGATATATTTTTCTAGAATACAAACTCCACAAGGGCATAGACTCTGTTTTAACAGTGTCTGACACATGGTAGGTGCACAATCAACTGTTGTTGAATGAATGAATGCTCATTGTAGAAAACTAGAAAATACACATAAGGAACATGAAAAAACACCTCCACCACAAACTAGAAGTCTCCTCTGATCCTACCATACAGATAACCCATCAATATTTTAGTAAATATCTTTCTAGACACATAAATACATATCTATATAAAAGTATAATGAAATATCTGGAAATAATAAGCACCAAATTCAGGATAATTGTTGCCTTCTGAGGGTGGAGGGAGGAAAGAGGATGTGATTGAGGAAGAATATACTGAGAGTTTCCACTGCATTGGCAGTAATTTATTTCGTAAGCTAGATTATGGATACATGAAAGTTTATTGTATTATTCATTGGGTATTGTGTTTCTTGTATATCTGAATTCCTTCGTATTGCATTCAAAATACCTCCAGATTTTTTTTTCTTGTTTTTGAGATGGAGTCTTGCTCTGTTGCCCAGACTGGAGTGCAGTGGCGCGATCTCGGCTTACTGCAACCTCTGCTTCCTGGGTTCAGGGAATTCTCTGCCTTACCCTCCTGAGTAGCTGGGATTACAGGTGCCCGTCACTATACCTGGCTAATTTTTGTATTTTTAGTAGAGGCAGGGTTTCACCATCTTGGCCATGGTGGTCTTGAGCTCCTGACCTCGTGATGCACCCACCTTGGCCTCCCAAAGTGCTGGGATTATAGGTGTGACCCACCGCGCCCGGCCCCTCCCGATTTTTTAATGCATACACTCCCACAGGCTGGAATGGGAGTGTATTTTTTACAAAAGTGGGAGCGTACATACCTATCAGTTTTGAATCTTGATTTTACTCACTTTTTTCCTTTTTACTTCATATCTCTCCATGTTAGTGAATGTACTTCTGAGCATCACATCAATTTTATTTCATAGAATTACGGAGTATGAAGCATAACTTAGTTAACCACTTCCCCGCTTGGGGACATTCCTCTGATAAGTAATATTGAGTGTGTGGGGGCCAGCATATTCAGGCTGTTGCCATTTTTAATAAACTACTATAAACATAATTCCTTATTAATGACTCAAGGGTCAAAAGGCTTGATTTTCTGTCATTGTGAGTGAGTGAAGGGTGAGGAGGTAAAACGGAGCAAGATATGCTGACTATCTAAGTATTTAACCAAGGAAAAGAATGTCATTATCCTCTTCTAACCCTCATGTAAACTAGAATGTTGATTTCTCTATAGCCAGAAATTCATGGGTCTGGGGGCTGCTGGCATTGCCTAGTGGAGGCGTTGGTCAACTTCATTAGGGTAGCGTTGTCTTGTCTGCTGCTGTGTATAATTATCACATTTTTTTCTTTAGATCTAACTTTTCTTCCCCCACCGAGAAAGGAGAAAGGGCAGGGTAACAATGACTGTGTCCCTCAGAATGCAGAGAAACACTGAGCTCAGACACAACTGTCTCTGTGCAAAACTGGTCTGAGCCTTTGGACTGAATCGACCAATTTTTTTTTCCTTTTTTAGACACAAGGTCTTGCTGTGTTGCCCAGGCTGGAGTGCAGTGGCACGATCATAGCTCGCTGTAACCTCAAATCCTGGGCTCAAGCAATCCTCCCACCTCAGCCTCCTTAATAACTAGGTCTAGAGGCATGAACCAGTATGCCGGGCTCATTCATTTTATTGTAGAGATGGAGTCTTGCTATGTTTTCCAGGCTGGTCTCAAACTCCTGGGCTCAACTGATGCTCCTGCCTATGGCTTCCCAAAGCACTGGGATTATAGGTGTGGAACACCGGGCCTGACCAAGTTTTTAATCAACAATGGACTTGATTGTTTTTTCCCACTGATCTGATTAGTGGACGACTGAATTACTGATCAATTGAGTCAATTCATCTGAGCAGGTGATGTTTGTAGATGCAATCATTGTTCCAGGTGATTTGGATCCTGTTCTGCATCCTAGCATAGCAAGTCTGTATGCAAAATAAGGAGACCAACTCAGAACAGGCTGATCTGTTGAAACTGTAAATTGAGAGTATCTGTGTAAAGGCCCTTCTTTGTGCAGTAGAAAGACAGATGCTCCTCTGCTTATCATGAGTTATGTCCTAATAAACCCATTGCAAGTTGAACATATTTTAAGTCAAAAATGCACTTAATACACCTAACCTATGGAACATCATCGCTTAGGCTATCTTACCTGAAATGTGCTCAGAACACTTATAATAACCTACAGTTGGGCAAAATAATCTAACACAAGCCTATTTTATAATAAAATACTGAATATCTCATGTAATTTACTGAATAATGTACTGAAAGTGAAAAAGAGAATAGTTGTATGGTTACTTAAAGTGTGGCTTCTACTGAATGCATATTGCTTTTGCACCATCATAAAGTCAAAGTCATAAGTGGAACCATTGTAAGTTGAGGACTTTCTGCATACCTTAACTTTGGTTTGTGAATGTAATCACTTTGGATGTGCTTGCAGGGATGGCATATGCCCTACTAGCTGCAGTTCCTGTTGGATATGGTCTCTACTCTGCTTTTTTCCCTATCCTGACATACTTTATCTTTGGAACATCAAGACATATCTCAGTTGGTAATTATAAGCATATTTTACAATTATATTTGCTCATGCTTAAAGTGTTTTGGCTATATTAAGTGCATTATGCCTCTATTATGTTGGAGCAAAAGTAATTGTGGTTTTCACCGTTATACTTTTAATTGTGAAAACCACAATTACATTTGCACCAACCTAATATATCTTTGTTAATGTTCTCAGGGAAATGGGATTTTAGTGTTTTGCCTACTTTTTCTATTCAATGATGTTAGGTAACTTTTTTTAATGAAGAGGAAAAATTGAAAAACTGAAAATGACAGCCTACCTTAACATTTTAGCATGTTTTGGTTTTTAAAAACGTGATAAATTTGACTCCATTTTTGGAGTCAAAATGACAGGGTAAAAATGACACAAGGTCTTTGAACCTACCATTTTACTGGATTAACTTAGAAATTACTAAGTATGTTCATCAAATACATATTCATGATTTAATTGAAGAGCATACTTATTTTAAATCACTAATATTAGAAGACTGGCAAAATCTTACCAAAACAGTTTAGAAGCTAAGCTTGGCCTTCTTTCTTGGTATGGCTTATAATAAGTTTTACTGCTCTTCCTAAAATTTGAATTCTCATTTGTTAGAATGTCCTAGTAAATGAGTGTTTTAATGCTATTTTGTGACTTTGACATTTATTCTAGAGAAAATTTTGCTCCTACATCCATCTGCTGGCTAGACATGTCTACCTCAATGATCCTCTTGAAATAAATGCAACCATCTACTTTATCCCCAACCCATGTTTTTGTCCTTAGTTGTATTTCCTGAGAATGAGATCAGAAAGAGGTTACTGATTGAAAGAACTTCCTCACCTTGGAGAATCAATTAGTGTTGAATGCTTGGATGAGGAACATGGAAGCTGATTTTTCTCTTTGGTATTCTATACATTGAGATATTCCAGGTGATTGGGGCTGGGTTTTGGGACCTCAAAACCATAAAGGCTTCCATGATGAAAGGGTAGAATCATCATCATCATCATGGATAAAAATAACAGTAGTAAACGGAGCAGTTGCTGGAAAAAAATAATATTTTTTAAAAATATAAAATCTTACAGATTGACATTTGATATGAAAAAATGTTTTGTCTTACTAAAAGAGAAACGTCATACTCCTTTGCTATTTTTTTAAATCCTAACTTGGACCCTGTGATATTGATCAAGATACTCAGATCCACAGAGATTAGGACATTGGACACTTAGGAAATTAATGAGATTATATGAAACAAAAGTTCAGTAGAATAAGTAAACACTCAATGTATGTGCCACCTTTGCCAGAAAGCCTTTCCTGACAACTCTCATCCCCGTCCCCACGACCCATACACATGAGGATCACACATAGACAGGTTAGACAACCTTTTGATATACTCACAAAGCATCCTGAATGTTGTATCATGATAATCTACCTACATGTCTCTCTCGCCTGTTTCTGGGTCGTGAATGCCTCAAGATATCTGCTTTTTTAGTTTCTTTTTGTTGTTGTTGTTGAGACAGGATCTGGCTCTGTCACCTAGGCTGGAGTGTGGTGGCATGATCTCAGCTCACTGCAGCCTCCACCTCCCTAGCTCAAGCAATCCCCACACCTCAGCCTCCCAAGTAGTTGAGACCATAGGCGCGCACCACCAGCTAATTTTTGTCTTATTTTGGTAGAGATGGGGTTTTACTATGTTGCTTAGGCTGGTCTGGAACTCCCGGGCTCAAGCAATCTTCCCACCTCAGTCTCCCAAAGTGCTAGGATTACAGATGTGAGTCACTGGGTCCGACTTAGCTTCTTTCATGAACAAACAATATTTTCCTAGTCACAGCTAAATCTTTTATACATCTTTTAAATCCTATGTAGACACATTGAACATTTGTGATTAATAACTGATTAATTGTTAGAGACTTTTCTTTCCCCAGGACCTTTTCCAGTGGTGAGTTTAATGGTGGGATCTGTTGTTCTGAGCATGGCCCCCGACGAACACTTTCTCGTATCCAGCAGCAATGGAACTGTGTTAAATACTACCATGATAGACACTGCAACTAGAGATACAGCTAGAGTCCTGATTGCCAGTGCCCTGACTCTGCTGGTTGGAATCATACAGGTAATGAACTTATAAGTAAAATATAGATTGGTGTAATTTTTATTTGAAGTTAACTTTAAAGCATATAGACTTAAAGATTCTTCTAAAAACAAAACAAAGCAATTTTCTGGAACCCAAAATTATTTTATAAATTACGTTGTTTTAGGTCAGATGCTAAAATAGTCAGCAAGTCTCCACTTATTAAGACTCACTTATCATCAAAGTCAGAGACAGAAAAAAGCACAGAAGAACATGTGTGATTCAATTGAGGATGAGAGAAGGGAAGTATATGGGAATCCATAAATGAGAAAAAAGTGTTCTGGTGAGCAGAGACACAGGACTGAAAGCCATAGAAATAAGCTATGGATTTTTGCTTTTCTGAGTACATGTATAGAAATACTTCAAGGTTTTTATTACGCATCGTTTTCAAAGTTTAGAGTGGTGGAGGTAGGGGAGTGATAAGGCATTAAGAAATTCATATTTTTTTCTACAAGTATTTTTGTGCTATAGGTAGGCTACTAGTGTTTTCATTGGTATTAAGCTTGATTTAATATTTCCAGAGAGTTGGTTTCTATCTCAGGCAAACGTTTAATTTTTCTTTCCTTTTTCTTATCCTAGTTGATATTTGGAGGCTTGCAGATTGGATTCATAGTGAGGTACTTGGCAGATCCTTTGGTTGGTGGCTTCACAACAGCTGCTGCCTTCCAAGTGCTGGTCTCACAGCTAAAGATTGTCCTCAATGTTTCAACCAAAAACTATAATGGAGTTCTCTCCATTATCTATGTAAGTGTTGCTTCTTGCTCCAGGCATGGGTCACTGTTCATTCCAGAAACAACTGTATTCATTCTCTCTTTGAGTCTGGGCTGGGCGTGGTAGCTTGCACCTGTAATCCCAGCACTTTGGAAGGCTGAGGTGGGCAGATCACTTGAGTCCAGGAGTTTGAGACCAGCCTGGGCAATATGGTGAGACGTCATCTCTAAAGAAAAAAAAAAAAAATCCCCAAATCCAAAAATTTTCTGGGTGTAGTGGTGTACACTTGTAGTCTCAGCTACTTGGGAGGTTGAGGTGGGAAGATCTCCTGAGCCCCGGAGGTTGAGGCTGCAGTGATTTGTGATTGCCCCACTGCACTCCACCCTGGGTAACAGAGCAAGAACCTGTTTCAAACAAAACCAAAACCAAAACAAAACAAAACTTGAATCTGGAGACCCCACATTTCTCTATGAATACTTTGGGAGCCATTGAAAATATTTGGTTACTTCTCTAGAAATACTATTGTACTTAAAAACATTAATGAAAACAAAGTGGTCTAATGAATTAAAGGCTGCTCTGGAATATAACAGACTTGATTTCTAGCCTCAGCTTTGTCTCTAACAGGTAAGTGACCCTGGACACATCATGTAGGGTTAGGGTGCTAATTGAAAGCTCAGGTTTAAAACTGGATGGACTTTGATTCAAATTCTGGCTCTACTGTCTACTAGCCATGTGAGCAAATCACCATGCCTCAGTTTCCTTCTCTGCAAAATTGGGTTAGTAATAGTATATACCTCATTGGATTGTTAAATAAGAATAGATAAGCACTTGGCCCAGGGGCTGGTACATAACAAGTACTCTAAATAAAGGAGTTATTTGAAATGATTATTTCAAGGCATCTTTTTTATTGGTGAAATGAAATGATTGGAGATGTATCTCTAAAAGCTTTTTCTAACCATGAGAGTCCATAAAATGCATAATGTAAACGTCTCAACAATTATAGATGAAAAGGAACATTAAATTCAGAGATGATTCACCATGCAAAAGAAATGCAAAAGCAGGATGTAGATCACACTAATTAGATTTGAAAAAGGTTTTGGATCTAAAAATGTGTTCTATATAAAGCATGTTATTGATGCTTGAAAAATGGTGATAATAGTAACATGATGTCATCCTAGCTTGGGGGAATGATATAATACAAAAACAATGTGTCAACATTAAGAATGGAGTTTGAGTCTTTAAAGTCCCACCTATTGGCTTCTAAAACAATGTAAGGCCATGTACAGTGAGGTTGTCAGGAATTGCTCAATTTCATAACAGTGCCATAATCCCATACTATTACACTCCATCCATTCAACAAATATTACCAAGTGCTTACTGCAGGCCAGGTACCACTTTAAGCAATGAGAATAGACACAGGAGGCAGAATCACATAGTGATGAAGATCATGAGGCCAGATGTGGTGAGTCATGCCTGTGATTCCAGCAGTTTGGGAGGCTGACACATGTGGATCACTTGAGCCCATGAGTTGGAGATCAGCTTGGGCAGCATGACAAAACTTTGTCTCTACTAAAAATACAAAAAAATTAGCCATGCATGGTGGCACGCACCTGTAGTCCCAGCTACTTGGGAGGCTGAGGTGAGAGGATCACCTGAGCTCAGGAAGTTGAGACTGCAGTGAGCCGAGATCATGCCACTGCCTTCCAGCCTGGGTGATGGGAGTGAGACCCCATCTCAAACAACAATAACAGCAACAACAAACAAAAAACCAAAAACAAACAAAAAAGATCACGGACTTTGAACTTCAACAGACTTGAGTTGGCATCTTGGTTCTCCACCCACTACCTGTGATATTTATACTCAACTTCCCTAAGCCTCAGTGTCCTCAATTGTAAAATGGGAGTCGTAATAGTAACTACCTCTTAGAGCTGTGAGGATTGAGAAAGAAAATATGTGCAAGGCACTTAGCACAATATCTGGCACATAGTAAGAAATGAATTTATTATTATTATTATCACAGATGAATAGACCCCATGAAGTTCGCCGTTCATTTCCTCGGGACCCAGCCTATTAGAAGACATTAGCAAAAGTTTTTGTTTCAGCATTATATGGGTCATTCTTGGTATATTTTTCCTGTCAAATCCTCAGTTTTCTATTTAAAAAAAAAATTTTTTTTTTTTTTTTTTTGAAACAGGGTCTTGCCCCATTGCCCGGGCTGGAGTACAGTAGCACAGTCATAGCTCCCTGCAACCTCCATCTCCCTGTGTCAAGCAATTCTTCCACTCAGCCTCTGGAGTAGCTGGAACTACAGGCATGCACTACCACACCTGGCTAATTTTCTTTTTCTTTATTGAATTTTAGTAGAGGCAATATCTCGCTATGTTGCCCAGGTTAGTCTCGAACTCCTGAGCTCAAGTGATCCTCTCACCTTGGCCTCCCAAAGTTCCAGGATTACAGGAGTGAGCCACCATGTACAGCCCATATTTTAAAATTAAAATTAAAAATTTTAAGATTTTATTTTGGTAGAGACAGGGGTTTTGCAATGTCGCCCAGGCTGGTCTTGAACCCCTGGCCTCAAGCAATCCTCTTACTGCAGCTTCCTAATGTGTTGGGATTATAGGTGTGAGCCACTGCACCTGGCCAATCCTTAGTTCTTTTTGAGACCTCTGACTGCCTTATTTGGACAGGCTCTGTAACTTTTGCAGCCCCTGGCACATCTTGCTTTTTACTTACTTTTACATTTTCTTCATCAAATGTTCATTCATTTATTCCTTCATTCTCATTCATTCAGTTTATCTATTCAATACACATATATTGAATACTTACCATGTGCCAGGCACTGTTCACTCCCTATACAAACCCAGTGACTCCTTAACCTACCAAGACATCTCTTACTGAGTATACTCACCTCATTAGGCAAACATTGCTAGGCCTTCATCTACACAGATCACAGGAGGTCCAAACTAATCGTTGACCTGGGTCCATGGCCATTGTAGGACCCTTGCAGAACAGGAGAAATAGTTCTTCTGCTCTCATAGGATTATGTTTAAGAAGAAACTTTCTGCAAATGATTTCACTTTGACAGGGACAAAAATGACCATGAACCACTAGACCAAGATCAAAAATAGTTTTTAAACCAAGTGCAGTCATTATGTAACTTATTTCCTGTTGCATATTTTTATTGAAGTCTCAGTTTAGCATACAGCATAGAATTTTGCAAGAAACTCCTTACAGGCCAGCCAAGTTGGAGAAGGTATTTCAATCATCCCTATGTGGTGGTGAATATAAGTTTACTCTTCTGAGAAAAAAAAAAAAAAAAAAAGATTCAGCACGTCTGAAAATGATTGCATAGGGTTGAGTGAGCGGCTTAGTCCCTGAACAGAGAATTGTGCTTATGATATTACCATTGCAATTATACATGAAAGAATCCTTCAATAAATGCAGAGTAGTAGAGGACTCTCGCAGGAAAGACTGTAAGATTGTTGTAAAATACTTTACCTGAAATGTTAACTAATCTTTGTTCTAAGGTTGCACTTTGGTTTGTCCTGCCCTCTCCCCCAAAGAGGCACTGACAACTAGAAATAACGAATGAAAAGAAATAGAGGAGGAAATATTAGGAGAAAAAGAAATAAGTTAATTTACAAATGCCAGAGATACTGGATGTAGGAGGTAGAAGGGAGAATGACAGGGTATTGGCAGCAATTTAGAATTAGTTAATATCCTTGATACTACTATGCAGCTACTCAGTTATCTAAGTAAATCCCAGTCCACTTAGGGGTTGATTTCCCACCATTCAGTTTGAATGGTTTGTCTCAGTAGACAAGGGTGAGAGCTTTGAAAGCCACCACTAAGCTTGATTAGATTTGTTGCTTTGTACCTATTTCAGTACGTAAAATTTATACCATTATATTAAAGTAACACTTTAAGGATTGATCTATACATGTATACACAAAAGATATGGAAGGAAACGCCTGACAGCAAAAGGTGGTTGTGAAGGGTTTGTGATATTCTTGGAGATAAAATAAACAAAAATAAATTCAACTCCAATAGTAAACAGATCAATCTTCTCATACATATTATTGGGCATAATTTTTTTCTTATGGCTTCATAAACTCAGGTAATCCTGGGCAAGAACAAAGAAGTTAGCTAAATGAAATTGTCCTAAAATTGTCCAAACACAGCAGGAAATACAGTAAAATATTATCTATTACCAAAAAGTTCATTATCATAATTTGAATTATTTGGAATACTAAGCTAAAACACAGAATCACATGGGTATCCATACTATTAACATATTTATGGTATTTTAACAGTAAACTAAATTAGAAGTACTGTTCAGTGTTTTTGTAGAGTCTAATTTCTATGTTAAGTATAATCTGACTATTTCAGTTTACATGGTGAGTTTTATTTCTACACAGATTAAACTTCCTATCATAGAGCTTGTCTTAAAAGATTCTGAATGATTACTTAATATGTAGGCAACTTATTTATATACTCAGATGCCTTGCATGATGCAATTGTGTAATATAAACTGATTTTGGTTTTTGAACCTCATGTTATACTTTTAATCCACCAGACATACTTTTTATTCAAAGGTCTAAGTGATTCTCATGGATTAAACTGGAATCCTGTAGTGATTATTTTTGTAAGGTAAAAATGTTTGTGTGATTTGGATAGTGATTCCAAATATTTTGTTTTTCAAGTTTCAATTTTTGCATCTTCAGTTGAAAAGTACACTTTTAATGAATAGACAATTCATCAAAATGTGATGCCTAGCTCATGAATTAATCAGGGTCATCCATCAGAAATCTGATTATGTAAAGGACCAAACCGCAATGATAACTTTCAAGCCTCTGGGGTAGGTGGGGCTGTTTGCTCCTGTGTTAAATGCCCTAAGTTCTTGTTATTGTGTCTGCTGGTGGTAGTTATCCCATTTTCTTTTTCACTCTGCTGTCCCCTGCATCATCTTGTTTCTGTCAGTGTATCTGCCTTTAGCAATTTTCAGTGACTCTGAAAAGCAGACAGGGTGAATTTGTTAGTACCGGGTTTCAAGTGAGAGCAAAAGTACCCTTGGAGTGAAAGTTCAAGAGTCTTCCTACAAGTTAAATGCCCAGACTCTAGTCCAAGGGCTTGGTGGGAGGTATTCTGCTTGCATAATAACTTCTCCCCCATTCCCTTACTCTTCTTGATTGTGTTCCAGAGAGTTGAGGTTGCTGGCAAAGTGACTCCTAGATTACTTAAGGTTCATTAAGTACTTAAAGTTCATTCAGTTCATACATAATTGTCATCAAATTATCATTATAATTATTTTAAAAGTAGTTTATCTGTGAAAATAAGTAAAATACATGTGATAAACTATAAGATGCTCCATTCTTTTATCTTCCTATAAAATATGTCTATAAAAAAGCTCATTTAAAGAAAAGTTTTCTTCACTGGGAGACTGTCTCAAAGAACTGTCTCAAAGATACCCTCTTTAATAATGCCTTCTATAGGACTGAGGTTAATATAACAAAGATATTAGTGTTCTTCCCTGGGATTCTTGCTTGCTAATTTCCTTGAAAACACCCTCGATTCCCAGAAGTCTCCTATTTACAAGACAAAACTAGTTTTTCTTGAATTGATTCATCTGTCTACTTAAAGATTTTTTTTTTTGGCCAGCTGTGGTAGCTCATGCCTGTAACCCCAACACTTTGAGAGGTTGGGCAGGAGGATTTCTTAAGGCCAGGAGTTCGAGACCAGTCTGGGCAACAAAGTGAGATACCGCCCACCCACCCCCGCCCCCCACCCAGATCTCTACGAAAATAAAATGGCCTATTTATTGTAGTCTCTACAATAAAGAAAATAAATATAGATGCCTGCCTGTAGCCCCAGCTACTCTGGAGGGTGACATGGAAGGTTGCTTGAGCTCAGGAGTTCGAGGCCACTGTACTCCAGCCTGGGCAACAGAGCTCAAAAAAAATTTTAGTGTTATCTTAGTTCAAGTTTGATACATAAAATTAAGTACCAAATTTATTTCCAAAAATTTATGCTTGGCCTGTATGTCAATTCAATAGCTTTTCTTTGCCATAAAGAATGAATCAGTCTACCTGTATCCACATATGAAGTATTTTAGGATTTTTTGTTATTTTTGGTTATTATCTGTATCATTCAGGTTTAGGAAAGAACTTTACCTAAAATACTGGCTAATTGTGACAAAAGGAAGATAGAAAGAAAGAAAACACACACACATGCATACACACACACAAACCAACCAACGGATCAACTGGGAGTTTCAGGTTTATCAGCCTTTAGTTTCAATGCTATATCACCATAGTAAAAATCAGTCTACTTGATAGCACCTAGAAGCCCATTTTAAGATACAAACTTGTAAAGCTTTTCTGCAAGTAAAAGGTAATATGTTTATAATGACATGTTTTTCTTGTAAGACATCTTTATTATTATCATAAAAAATACACAGAAGCAAAAATAAGAATGTAGAAATCATCCAGTTTTTCCTTCCCAAGTAAACGATCATAAAAAACTTGGTGTATATATATATTGCAGCAATTATATGTATGTAATGGTCTCCGTATCAACCAACACATTTTTATCATTTTACTGAAACTTTTGAGTGTTGTTTGACTCTGATATCATGGTTTTTCGTGTGGGAAGATTCATATGAAAATTGGTTGTGTGTGTGTGTGTGTGTGTGTGTAGCAGCAGGAAGTATATAAAATTATTTTCTTTTTATAGACGCTGGTTGAAATTTTTCAAAATATTGGTGATACCAATCTTGCTGATTTCATTGCTGGATTACTCACCATTGTCGTCTGTATGGCAGTTAAGGAATTAAACGATCGGTTTAGACACAAAATCCCAGTCCCTATTCCTATAGAAGTAATTGTGGTAAGTAGAATATGTAGTTAGAAAGTTCAGCATTATTTGGTTGACAAGCAAGGAATTATTAAAACCAATTGAATTTTTAACATCTTTTGTTTTATTTTAGACGATAATTGCTACTGCCATTTCATATGGAGCCAACCTGGAAAAAAATTACAATGCTGGCATTGTTAAATCCATCCCAAGGGGGTGAGTGTGGTGTTCCTCTTAGATAGTACTAATACATTAAGTCAGTAAGTCAGTCCTTTTTATTTAAATGAAACCTTTTATTACAAGCTTCATTCCACTGATGCTCCTTCAATAGTCCTATTTGTGTGTGACCTTGAAGAAACAACCATAAGACAAACAGTATGTTTGTAGATAAACATTAAGCCATTTGTTTAAAAGCAGCCCCATATGCCCTTTTTTCTTCATTTTCTTAAAACATGGCAAACATGTACAGTTAACACCAGACTCCTGATTTAAACTTATACATAACATTATAATATAATATAAATAGAATCATTTCTTAGTAACATCTATTGCACTGTGAACAATCTGCTTAAGGAATCAGGGACATCTGGCCTAAACTCTCTACCATTTAGTTTAATCAATTTTAGATAATAATTATATCCCTCCTACCTATAAGTAAATGCATTATCTTCAAGGGAAGTTTTAGAAACGTTTGGTAGTTTGGTGAATTAGAAGAGTAAAAGACCAGGGTCCTTCATTCATCTTTGTCACCTTCCAGTTTTGTGACTTGAGGAGATTCTCCTATGTAAGACAAGGATAATGAAAACAGCTGAAGCCTCAACTCGTTGTAAAACACCAGTGAGATCTCTCATGAGACAAAGAGTAGACAAGATCCCCTATACCATAATTTTCTTATATGGGGTTACAAAGGAAGCCTAGATGTTTATTATATTTGTAACATTCACTCATAACATTTAAGACTAGACTTGCTGTTAATCAAGAAGTACTAGTTTTCCCTAAGACTAGAAGAGTTTGGTACCAGTGTTTCCACCAGGAAAGGGAGTGGAGGGAAGGGAAGGGCACGGAGCCACTGTTTGGTACCAGTGTTTGTTTTCCATTCTCTTAGTAGAAACTTCCTCAGGCAAGCTTATTCCCAGAGCTTATTCTACAGGGAACTGCTGTATTCCCATTTGATGAATCTTATAATTTCTTCTAATACCTGTTCCAAACTATTTGAAAAAGCACAGGCTACATGGGACTTAATTTACATGCTATCCATTATAGTGTTTCTCAAACTTACCTTTTTGTAAGAATCACATGGGATCCTTTTTCACACAGATTCCTGGTTCCCACCCGAAACCTATTGAATCAGGCTTTCCAGAGGATGGGCTCAGGAATTAATATTTTTCAAAAGTGCCTCAAGTGATTCTTGCCCTCAAGGAAACTGGAGAAACTCTTTAAGAGAGGATCAACAAATCTGATCTAACAGTTAGATGATTTCATTAGTTAGAAACAATTACAGAAAAAGATACTTTACAGATCTCTTTTGTCAGGCTTCCTAGGATGTATCAAGTTATAGGTGGTCCACAGAGCAGGCCCTGTCCCATCCATCCGTGTTCCATTAGTTGGTTTGGGGAACTCATTTCTTCTGCCCTAAATTATCCCTCCAGGTCCTCTGCAGAGCCTTCCTGTGCGCTCCTCCTGAGAACAGATTTCTAGCCTCTCGCCCTTGAGTTTAATGAAGCTGAATCCTTTGACAGACCGCCTGGTCAGCTTGGTCAGCTAATCTAACCTGCCTGGCCCCAGGGACTTTAAGCTCCTCCACGAGGGCAGTGACCCCATTTGTGTTGTTCAGCTCTGTCCCAGAGCACAGAGCTCATCTCACAGTAAGCTCTCAGAAAACACTCGTTGAAGGAATAAAATACCCAAGCCTATGTCATTATAAACAAGCCCCAACAAAGGCCTTGGTTATCTGATCTCACTTGGTAGCACAGAAGCAATTCTGACAATATTAACAAACCTGAAAGGGAAAGGGTGGGGTGGAGAGATTGGAAAAGAGCAAGCAGAGTATTAAAGTGGCCCTGAGGTGAGCACAGTGAAAGGAAGAGGGACAGAGAGATTGTGATATGCCCCCTTTTGATCTCCTCCCTGCTTCAATCCTCCATTAAGGCTGCTGCTGGTAGCTCCCTTTATCCTATTGAGGGTCGGGACCATATGTTAGAATCACTCTGTCCCCAATAACAATGCCCCATTGGACAGCCAAAAACAGTGGCTCCATGCCCTTCCCTCCACTCCCTTTCCTGGTAGAAACACACAACTTTTCCTTGTCCAGTCGGCATCTAAGCGTCCCTCTAGGATTCACTCATTCTCTCATCCTGGGTGCTTTCTTAACCAGCAGACACTATGAGGGCCAGTCACGTGCCTCTCTTCTCATGCAACTGGTCCTTATCTGCAACTCGTAATCTGTCCAGTTCCTTACTCATCCTACCCTAGGCTTCTCTTTTACCTCTTCTGTTATAGTGTTGTGTGTGTGTGTGTGTGCGCGCATGTGTGTATATGTGTAAACCCATAACAAGATTCTGTCCTCTAAATTTTAATCCCTATTCACTCTCTTGCCTCCTGTCCTTGCCAGTTCCAGAGGTCCCCTTGTAGTCATGTTTGTTACTCTCTTTTTTCTTTTCTTTAACAGAGTCTCACTCTGTCACCCAGCCTGGAATGCAGTGGCATGATCTCTGTGGGGGTGTGTGTGTGTGTGTGTGTGTGTGTGTGTAAATCCATAACAAGTTTGATGACTCTGTCCTCTAAATTTTAGTCCCTATTCACTATCTTGCCTCCTGTCCTCGTCAGTTCCAGAGGTCCTCTTGTTGTCGTGTTTATTACTCTTTCTTTCTTTCATTCCCTTCCTTCCCTCCCTTCCCTTCACTTCCTTTCCCTTCCCTTCCCTTTCCTTTCTTCCTTCCTTCCTTCCTCTTTCTTTCTCTCTCCTTTCTTCCTTTCTTGCTTTCTTTCTTTCTCTTCCTTTCCTGAAACAGAGTCTCACTCTGTCACCCAGCATGGTATGCAGTGGCATGGTCTCAGCTCACTGCAACCTCTGCCTCCCAGGTTCAAGTGATTCTCCTGCCTCAGCCTCCTGAGTAGCTGGGACTACAGGTGCACACTACCATGCCTGGCTAATTTTTAGTAGAGACGGGGTTTCACCATGTTGGCCAGGCTGGTCTCAAACTCCTGACCTCAGGTGATCCACCTGCCTCGGCCTCCCAAAGTGGTGGGATTACAGGCACTGTTACAGACCCCTTTTGTCAGGTTTCTTATCATGTATCAGGTTATAGGTGGCCCACAGAACGTGCCCTGTCCCATCAATCTGGGTTCCATTAGTTGATCTGGGGAACTCAGGCCTACTGTTGTTTTTAAAGTATGTGCTTTGCAGTTGTACTTGAAAGCGTAGCGCAGGGGCAAAGTCAACAAAACCACAGGGGTTTCTTCCTGGCTGCTTTCTGAGGGCTACTCTTCTCCTCTAGCTGGAGTGGTGGTGCATTTGCTAAGTGTTCAGACCCAGTCTGAAGTATTGTGGTATTCTGTTTGGTATTCTGTTTAGGACACTGGCCTGTTTGTGGAATTTTGGGCCCTTCAAGGTTCACTTCTCCTAGTCTTCATATTTTCAGATAAGTGTGTGTTCACATGCTCACTCCCCTTGGGCTCTTGGTAGTGATGTCTCATGATCAGGCCTGACATGCTTGGCTGGGGCCAAACAGGCCCACTGAGCAAAAAATTTGGAGAGTTATGTCCACAGAAGGAGGGCAAGGGCAAGGAAAAAAGGTTTACTTACAGGTCATTATAAGATATCCAGACGGGACTTCAATTGGTTTGGGGGCAAATTGGTTTGGGACTTCAATTGGTTTGGGGCAAATAATTGGCACACTTAGGGTTCAGCAAGACAGCAGACATGAGTGGCAGGAGTATGACAGACTTAGGTTCTCTCAATATATACCGAGAACCTACTATATGTGTAGACACTAATTACTTACACAGGTGATTCCTCATTGAATCTTATGAGAAGAGTATACAGTCCCCGTTTGGCAGCTGAGGAAACTGGGACGTGGTGGGTTAAATAACATGCCCAAAGTCATTTGAGAGTGATTCTGGTCCTTTGACGTAAGTCTTTGCACTTTACACTTTGCAACCCTGGATAATCAAGGATCAGGTTATATTTGGAGAACTAGGCAGCCAGGCAGGCAGTGTGCATTAGGCTGCTATCAAAACTAAACTGTATGTGAAACTGGAAAGTTACTCTGACAAGTCCAAGTGACCTGAAGTAGGGTTGACTGGGTCTCAGGAGCAAGTCACGAGCCTGTTTTGAGAAGTGTGGTCCCAAGTCACATCCCAACTAGCAGGTGATGTGATGCTGAGTCACCCAACTGTTAGATCAGGGTTTCCAACATCCTGTCTGTCTATAGATGGGGTTCATTCCAGAGTCTCCTTGTGGGGTAGGATGGGATATAAGGAGAAAAGGAGTCTGAAAATTGACCTCACTGGTAGGGAGAGTAAGGCTGCAAGGGCAGAGAACAACACAGATCTTATTAGGTAGGAAATCATCTAATATCTAACATTTAGACCTGGACCCACTAACTGACCTCAAGCAAATCACTTCACGTTTCCAAGTCTAAGTTCCTTTATCAACAAAACAAGAGAGGTGGATTCAACAATACCTAGGATGCTTGCTAGGTTTAACTTTCTCTATGGTTTTCTCTAAGAACTTTATTTCTATTTTATTTTTACCACTCTTCTCTAATTATACGGGAAAATGTAGTGTCCTTATTAAAGAAACTTTAGGCATAAGTGAGGTAGGTCGGGGAGACATTTCATGACTGGGGGCCTCTGGAATTACACCATATGGAGAGTCATCAAGACATAGGTCCATGTCCCAAATTTTCATATTTGAGACAACCTCATGATGTAATCTGCAGGTTAATTTTTTTTATACGGTTTGTAGGGTAGCTCTGGTTTTGTCAAACAATAGTCATTGGACTCCACAATCATTGAGATATTTTAGTCACTGTGGAGCATTGTGATAATTACATTAATTTAATCTTTTTTGCCTTAAGAAGATTTTAAATGTCATAGCTCTCAAAAAAAGATTTTCCACTGAGCTCTTTTAGCATCATACATTCTTTGTTTCTTTAACAGACCTGATACCTCTTCATACACAGTAAATCTCATATTATGGCTAAAATATCTTTTAAATTCAAAGACCTTTAAGATGGAATTGTGGAAGGAGAAACACTAACATGTGAAATGACATGGATGGGGCTGTATGATATTAAAGAATCAGTAACAGCAGATTTATTCATGTGAGAGATATAGAAGAGGCAGCATGGGTAGGCTCGAAAATAGAGGACAGAGAAATCAGCCAGTGAGATAACACCAACTTCTGATTAAACATTATAAAAGCTGCTACTATCATGTATGCATTTCAAGTGCTTTTTGTTCTTTTGGATCAAGTACTTTCATATTAATATGTGACTGAGTGGATATAGCATTTGATGAGATGGGGAAAAAGAATAGTGGTCAAATCTTCACAGCATTTTGCATTTAAAAACTCACTAGGTTTTTGCCTCCTGCACTTCCACCTGTGAGCCTGTTCTCGGAGATGCTGGCTGCATCATTTTCCATCGCTGTGGTGGCTTATGCTATCGCAGTGTCAGTAGGAAAAGTATATGCCACCAAGTATGATTACTCCATCGATGGGAACCAGGTATGGGTGCCCTTTTGCTGAACTGGTTTTATAGGGCTGGAAACAGGAAAAAAACATAAATGGAAAAGATTTTGCTGTCAGTTAAAGAAGGGGTTGGATTTTTTCACCAGACCTTATTGGGTTGGTTTTCCTCTCGTGTTTGCTAATTAGAAATTATTTTGGAATAGACACACTGCATCACTTTGCTTTTTAAAGAAATAAGTTGAAATAACACTGATTTTAAAAGAGCTAATTCAGTCAGGTCATAAATAACATTCAAAATGAACATATTAGGTCAGAAAGAGAATTCTTCATGTAACCCAGTACCTCTTGGCAATTATTTTTAATGGCAGTTATAATGTGACAAAGTAGTGCAACAAACATTAATAATAGTTGTGACCACTTTAAATTGAGGTGGTTCACTGTGCAGTTAATATATACAGGCAATTTTTGTAGGTATGTGAGACATTGCCAGGTAAGCTGATTTCACACTGCTTGCAAATTTGCAAGTTCTGTATCTATACGTTTCTGGAGATACAGTATAGCAATGACAGCAGTTAAATGGTTAGTAATCAAGCAGAATAACAGCACTGCTAGTCGTAATATGCTTCATAGCGAATATTCAGCCACAGAAAAACACTTATGTGAGAGCTGCAGACATTCCATTCACTAGGCAGTGAAAAAGCTTAGCAAACGATCACATGCTATTTCTTGTCAACTTTAAAAATTATCGAGAGCACCGCTCTTGGATGGTATGGAGTCCAAACTCCTGATGTTGTACAAGGACCTCAAGTACCTATCACGGTAAAAATTAAACTGGACCACCAGGCAGGGTGGGCATGGGAGTTTTCGTTCTTAATGTACTTCCTGAAATACTCAGCGAAGGTCTTGCAAAGATTCAATTTGTAGGATCGTTGTCATCCAGTCTCTCCCTTAGGAATTCATTGCCTTTGGGATCAGCAACATCTTCTCAGGATTCTTCTCTTGTTTTGTGGCCACCACTGCTCTGTCCCGCACGGCCGTCCAGGAGAGCACTGGAGGAAAGACACAGGTAGGAGCAACAGCCTTGTGATATCCATCTCAGAAAACAAGCCGAGTCATGGCAACCGAGGAAGGCTGGCACAGAGCTTAGCAGGACAATTCACCTTTCAGACTTGTACTTCCTAATCAGATTCACCTCAGGCCTATTCCTTTTGTTCCACTCCCTCACCTAAAATCTCTTAACAAAACGACATGTATGGTTTTCTGATACAGCGATTCTCAAATCTATTTGTGTCAGTGCTCACCGGGCTTGTAGCTACACTTACCTGCTTCTCCATGGTCAATAACAACTGACAAGGAATCAGTAATGAAGGATGCTGATTTTTGTTAATTTGTTACCTGGGGAGACAGATGGCCTAGTAAAAATGCTTCCTGGCTTTAGGAGTTACTCTATTTTCAGGAAAGTGAAAAGCTCTATTCACATTTCCTTTACAAGGATCAGGAACTTCCTCCAGGGCTCTTGGTCCAACAGAACAACAGCTTGCTAGCCAAGAATATTTTTGTTGTAACATTTTTGGCATTTCTTCCTGAGTAAGATTCATGTTCTTGAAGTTCTGCATGTGGGTTTAATCTTATCTTTTAAATGTGGTTTGCAGTTGTTGCCTTTACAAGGTGGCCAAAAAGCCAGCATCCTAGTTAATCTCTGGATAATCCCTCCTTCAGCATTCAGAAAGCTCAGGAGCCATGCTCAAAGGCCACTCTTTCCAGCAGGACACAATTGAAGAGACCACACCAAGCAGATGGCCACAAGGGACAGACTCAGGAATTGTGCTTCTGTCTCTTGTGCCTTGAGGGCCTTATCTTCCCAACACAAAAGAACTATTATTTAGGAGTAAGAAGTACATTGAGACTACAAAGAACAACAAACAAACTACATAGTGCAATAAACACACACACACACACACACACACACACACACGCACACACACAGTCTTCAAATGGGTTTTATTAAGGCAGGGACGCTTAAAAAATAAATGTAAGTCGGGCACCGTGGCTCATGCTTGTAATCCCAGCACTCTGGGAGGCTGAGGTGGGCAGATCCATTGAGGTCAGGAGTTTGAGACTAACCTGGCCACATGGTGAAACCCCTTCTCTACTAAAAATGCAAAAATTAGCCAGGTGTGGTGGGGATGCCTGTAATCCCAGTTACTTGGGAAGCTGAGGCAGGAAAATTGCTTGAACCCGGGAGGTGGAGGTTGCAGTAAGCTGAGATCGTGCCATTGCTCTCCAGCCTGGATGACAAGAGCGAGACTCTGTGTCAAAATATATATATATATATATATATATATATATATATATATATGAGAATAACTGAAAAAACGAATGACTCTAACAGTGACTTGCCCAGGGAGAGCTTTAATTGTCCCCAATATACATGTGATGCTCCTTTCCTATTTATAATGGATCTTGTGACAGACTTGGAAGAATTGGCCTCTTCCAGTTTTGGGGCTGCTTTTCAACAAAAATTTTTATTTTCAGAACTTTTCTTAATTTGTTTTTTGTTGCAAATATTTCCAGCTCTGAGGGAGCAGGTAAAATAATACAGCTCATATCCGGAGGCATAGCCAGAGATCTGTGGTCAAGGGGAAGAGGTCAGAGCCAATTTCCAAAGCTGTGCCCATTTCAGGCTGCAGCTGTCAGCAGTAGGAGCTTCTGCTGCTTTCATTTGAGACGGAGCATTGCCAAGCTCTCCAGAGCACATGGTCTTCAGCGGGTGCAGGCACATCTCAAACTGCTGATGTCCATTCTCCTGATGTTACCTCCAGGCTCAAATGAGGCCTGGGCTGGCAGTCCCAGTAAGAACGCCCATGTAAAGTTACCTCCTTGGCAGAGGGTTTGGGGGATAATGGTGTTCTGGTAAGCTAATACCCCCTGCCACATACTGGCATGTATTATATTTAGGAATGAAGGATGCCAGGATTTCAGCATTGAAGAATGAAACGAGTGAAGAAATGGCTTGATATTTAATTATTGAAATGTATACTAAATTCTGGGGTTAAAAGTCTAAGTGCCTGAACTGAAATCCAGGGACTGATGGACAAATAAACTGGCAGGGCTTCTCTTATGTGGCTTCTTGTGTTTTCTCTTATATTGGAACTTTGGTTTCAGCATCTACAAAATGGAAATGAGAATTGCATCCCTCTCATAGGGATAGTGTGAGGATTAACTAAGAAAATGTAAAGTCTTAGCACATACTTGTAAATGCTCATTGTTTCACTCCTTTAGGTAAGAATAGCATCTTAGCATCTATGATACATATATTGTGCCTGGCACATAAGAAGCACCTGGCATATATTTGCTGAATGAATGAATGGAAGAATGAGTATTGGTGGACATGAACTGTTTTTAGCACATCTACAGATTGTAGAAGAATTAAACATTGGAACCTTTTCTTTCCCTCACCCCCATCTGACTTCTTCTGACTCATGGAAAAGTAATTCTGATTACAAGCCACTCTTTAGCTCTGATTACCCCCGCCCTTAACAGAATAATTTTTTAGTAACTGAATCTGCTTGTAGATATAAAGTCTACAGAGTTTCTCACAAACAAGCCTTATCAAGTAAGTACAAATAATTGATCACTCACCGATTTTAATATAGTGGCCAAAATTAGCCTTGGCCTCCCATCATTGGCGACTAATTATGACATATACTTGGCAAGTAGGTGGTCACCCTCCTGACATGAGTTTGGCAGCTGACTGTGGTCCTTGTCCCCAGATCTCCATGTCTTTCTCCAGTTTACAGAGCTCCACATCCACAGTGAGACGCAAGTGGCTCAGTAAATACTGGTTGAGTAATTGCATGCAAGGAAGGAAGGGAGGAATAAGGGAAGGAAGGAAAGAAGAAAATGGAAGGAAGGAGAAGGGAGAGGAAGGGAAGGGATATGAAGGAAAGCGAAGAGAAGGGAGGGAAGGAGCATATCAGCTTCTCTGCTTAGGAGAAGGGGAAGAGCACCAGGGAACTGGGAATCTAGGGTGGGGATAGGAAGAGCATAGAAAAGGCAGCCGGACATATGAAGCACACTTTTTAGTACCTTGTACACATCATATTGCCTCAGGCTGACCCAACTATAATCTAAATATGTTTAGATTAATTTTCCAGATCAATTTGCCAGGTGGAGCGAATGCTTTCTAATTTTCTGTTTATATTTGCTGTGTCTGTCTCCTGTAACTCAGACCTCTTGCACTAGGCAGTACTTGTGCTCAACACAATCTTCCCTGTTGCTTCCCCTCTGATTGCTTTGCTTGTAGTTCTCTGCCTCCTTTTCTTCTTTGTTTCAGAGCTTCTAATCTTCACCTCGGCTCTGCCCCAGCTGTCACAACAGACAATTCATTGGTCATCTAATCAAACGAGAGAGTAGTTCCCACCCCCTCAGTCTCTCTCCTATTTATGGATCTTAGGAGAGCTATTTTTGCCAGCGAAGGTAAAGTTTCTGAAGCTTCCTTTTACCCCTGCTATTGCCCTGTCACTCCATAGCCACTGTTTCAGGCTGCCTTGGGGCAAAGCTCTGAGCCTGCCTCCATTCAACTGTGCCAGGAAGCAGGAGACACAATCCCATCTCTCAATGTGCCAATGTGGCATTTTGAATTTGCAACAGGATGAGTAAATTTATTTTCTCTGAGACTTTAATGAGACCATGTGCTACAAGTATGAAGTGTTATCCGAGTTGCTATTATAGCTGCAGCTTCAATAATGCAGAAGAATCAGCTATGTGCCATGAGAATTTATTTCCCAAGATATGACAATGATCTCTGTTGTTAGGAAAGGGGGGTTGGTCCATGTTTCCTGCCATGGCAAATAACTAGAAGGTTGGCCTGAATAAACGCCGAAACTGCAGCTGTGTACTATCTCTAAATAAAATCCCTGTCAAACTGGCTTTAATTTCACGGGATCAGCTTCCATATTTTCTTTAACTTCTCTGCCATAGCATATATAGATAGCATTTTTGTTCAGTTTTGTAGTTTGAGCAAATAACTCTCACTTTTCTCTCCAGTATTGAGCAGAAGGGGGAGGCAGGGAAGTATGAAGTGTGTCTGTGAACAGGCTGTCTCATACACACATTCAGTGAGCTGGAAGACACAAGGGAGAAGAACGAATCCTTTTCATGGGAGGTGTGTGTCTTCCAGGTTGCTGGCATCATCTCTGCTGGGATTGTGATGATCGCTATTCTTGCCCTGGGGAAGCTTCTGGAACCCTTGCAGAAGGTATAACCCTGCTTCTCGGCATACCGATTGCGTAATTTCCCTTCACTACTCTGCTAGCAGATAAATAAGAGGAGGTTTAACAATCATCACATGGAAAACCATTCCCTGAATAACACAGCCTTCTCTGTCTCTCTTGGCAGTCGGTCTTAGCAGCTGTTGTGATTGCCAACCTGAAAGGGATGTTTATGCAGGTGTGTGACATTCCTCGTCTGTGGAGGCAGAATAAGATTGATGCTGTAAGTCACCTACCATCCCTTTTTATCTGAAATAAGATTTGGTTCTTATATGCTTCCTGCCATATCACTATATTCCCCCTATCCCCTAAGTCTCACTCGCACTTTGGGAACTCCAGAGGAGAAATTAGAATTGTGTGGATAAATCAAAGCCATGAAGTCTTCCATGTGAACTGCACTTTGTGAAGATCCTGTATCTCTGGGAAGGTCAATTTCCAGCAAGAATCCCATATGAGGCTCATTCATACACCTTTGGCCTTCTAAACGCAAAAAAAAAAAAAAAAAAAAATGTTTAAACGCCCTAGTTTAGAAGGACAAACAACATATAAAACAATGCAAAAACAAAATACGAAATGTAAAAACCCATGCTGACTTTAACTCTGACTAACATAACCTTCACAACTATTCTGAGAAACTAAAAATCAGAAGTTAAATCCTTCAGAGTTCCTCTCTAATTTAAACCATAAAAAGAATGAGAAGACTTCCTACATATTGATATGGAAAATTTTCCAAGACAAATCGTTAAGTGAAAAAGAGACCAGAATAGAAATGCTGGGGAAAAGCACAGACACAGGCAGAAATAAAAGTGGATACAAGGAGGGAGGGAAGTTGGGAATGGGTGGAGAAGGGGGAGGGTTGTGAGCGAGAGTTTTCCCCTTTTTAATAATTCCCTTCTGAACCATGCAAATATATTAGCTATTCAAAAGGTTAGAAATAAATAAAATGGGACAGTTGGTCTTAATTGAGAAGTCCAGTTTCTACAGCCACTTAAATATAAAATGAATGAAGTCACAATATTTTTAAAAAGCTGTGATTTGGGCAGGCACAGTGGCTCACGCCTGTAATCCCGGCACTTTGGTAGGCAGAAGGGTCACTTGAGCTCAGGAATTTGAGACCAGCCTGGGTAACACAGTGAGACCTTGTCTCTACTACAAATAAAAAATTAAAAGTTAGCCAGGTGTGGTGGTAGTAGCTGTGGGTAGTCCCAGCTACTTGGGAGGGTGAGGCTGGAGGATCACTTGAGCCCAGAAGATGGAGGCTGCAGTGAGCTATGATGGTGACATTGCACTCTAGCCTGGGCAACAGAGTGTGACCCTGTCTCAAAAGAAAAAAAAAACAACTGTAATTTGTTTGTGGATAATTGATCTTATTTTTATAGGTAGTTATCACATGATGGTACCTGATAACATTAATATAATTATTTTCATTTCTATTTTTTCCGTAGGTTATCTGGGTGTTTACGTGTATAGTGTCCATCATTCTGGGGCTGGATCTTGGTTTACTAGCTGGCCTTGTATTTGGACTATTGACTGTGGTCCTGAGAGTTCAGTTGTGAGTAACGTAAAACCCAGATTTCCTATAAACAGAAAAACACACTCTGAGCTTTCTTATACCATTTTGATAAATGTAGTGAAGCCACTTTCTTTCATTATAGTTACTGTATATTGAGTGCTTCTATGCATTAAGCACACAGTGTTTTACAGACATACTTAATCTTCAAAAATAGTCTCTGAATAGGTTTGATTAGTCTCGTCTCATTCTACAGGTGAGAAAAGAGAAATTCAGAAAGGCTAAGAAGCATCCCTAAGATCACACAGCTAGTAGGTGGCAGAGCTAAGATTTGAACCTATGTGCCTAGTCATGTCCTCCACTGCTGTGCTCTCCATTTAGTTGTGGTAAGAGTGAAAGGTACATAGTTTAGCCGAAGGCTGAGGTGGCTTTGTAGTTACTTCTTTAAATGAGATGAGGAATGCAAGGCGCTGGGCACAGGCTTGGGACAAGACAGCTGCTATATATTATAGTTCATTTTCTTTTTTTAAAGCTAGTAACCAAAAGTTACATAACCCAGAACAGGAGGACTTTAAAATAGCTGATGACAGCCAAAATTCAATCAACCCTGTCGTATAACCAATCAGGCATATAACCAATAAACCGCACGATTATGTGAAGGAAACAATTAGCTCATATGCAGAGTGAAGGCAGCAAAGACATGATTTAAATAATGGAAAACATCCTGTGAGGGAAGGTGAGGAGCCTGTAGGTGGTTTTTTGGTTGGTTTTGTTTTTATTCTAGAGAGGCATTAGTTAAGTGCTCTCCTGGGCCTAGAGGGGAACAGAGTCTCTCTCTCCCTCCTCAAGGTGTCCATCATCTTTTCAGACTTCTGGCCCCTGCTCTGCCTGTGCTTGGGCCATGAAAGAAGAAGACACCTGGAAAAACATCAGGATAGGTGTCTTCAGCTTAGCATCAGCTCACCTCTCCTGTTCCACCAGCCAGTTCTCCTTCCTGCCCTCCTTCCCTACCTTGGTGTATTGGTGCCTACCCAAAAGGCTTGTGTTTTCTACCTCAGCACCCTAAATGATTGCCCAAGGGCCCGAGAAGGTTTGCAGGCTCCCAAAGTGCCCAATTTGCTGCGAGGACACGTCTCAGAAACTCTCCTTAGAAGATGCTGTCTCTCATGCTGTATACGCCTCAGTATCTATTTTTTCTTGGGTGGATGTGGTTGGAAAAGAAGGGTTTTACAGAGAGAGATTAGCTTACGAACTTTTAAGTTAAAAATCAGCACAACCCTGCAAGCCAAGGTAAAACTGGTGGCACATTTTAGCTGCTAGTTTGGTATCTAGGCTTTTAGCCAACAAAAAGCAGTATCCTCCACAGTATTTAATTTCCAGTAATTATCATGCTGATCCAGAGAGCACAATGCTGAAAGTACACTAAACAGATACTCTTTCTTCAGGAATTGTATTGAGCATGTCTCTAGTCACACATGAAGAATCACGGAATTTATCTGATTGCATCAGGAACAGGAAATCAATAGTCTGGTTGACTGGAAGGACTTATTTCTGGTCTTCCCAGTCTCCTATTTCTATAAAAAATGACTAAGTCACAAAGAAGTTCCAGGCACTGCAAGACCAAGGGGTTAAAGACAGAGACTCTGCTGCCCTTTGCCTCCAGGCCTTTTCTTACTTCTCTTAAGAAGTTTACTTAACAATAAAAATCAGGATAATACTGATGACCTTTCAGGGTTATGGCAGGGCTTAAATAAGATTTCACATGTGTGAAAGCTCTTTGCTTATCCTATAACGTGTTGTGCACGTGCAAGTATGATGCTCATTATTTCTCTCAGCCATCAGAAGAGAGGCACAGTTTCTCCCCTCCCCTGCCGATTCCACACAAACACCAGCTGTTCATTTCAGAGTTAGCTACAGGAAAATGTCATCTGCAATAAAGACAGAGTCCAAAACACCAGAATGATGGGCTCTTTAGTAGCTGTTGTTTTTAACTTTTTATTCCAAAATATGGCTGTTCCAAAAAATCTTGACCTTGATATCTTTTCTTCTAGTCCTTCTTGGAATGGCCTTGGAAGCATTCCTAGCACAGATATCTACAAAAGTACCAAGAATTACAAAAACGTAAGTACCATTGTGAGACATTTGCTGGACTTGGATTTACTAGCCTGAAATTTCAGCAGCTCTGTTTTATGTACAAGGTAGCCAAAGGGAGAAATACCTATTGGGAAAGTCTGTTAGTCCACAGGGGGTGCCACGAAAACTTTTGATCCAATGCACCTTCTGACACCCATGTCTTATATGAATTTTATCCATGCTAGCTGAATGTCTTTTTTTTTTTTTTTTTCTTTTTAGATGGAGTCTCTTCACCCAGGCTGTAGTGCAGCAGCATGATCTCAGCTCACTGCACTCTCTGCCTCCTGGGTTCAAGTGATTCTCTTGTCTCAGCCTCCCTAGTGACTGGGATTACAGGCAGGTGCCACCATGCCTGGCTAATTTTTGTATTTTTAGTAGAGACAGGGTTTCACCATGTTGCCCAGGCTGGTCTCAAACTCCTGAACTCAAGTGATTTGCTGGTCTTGGCCTCCCAAAGTGTTGGGATTACAGGCGTGAGCCACCGCGCCTGGCCAGCTGAATGTCATTTTAATATAAAACCATTGTAAAAGGAATTTAAAAATAATAGGCAATTTCTAGACGTTCATCCAAAATTGTATTTATCTGGTATATAATTCTTATCTTCTGTAAGATTTTCTTTATTCAGTTCTAACAAGAGATTATCAAGTTCTCTATGACCAAGACCTTATTATTTGATACTTTGCTTTATCTCTGGAATTAGAAGAAATAATATATGACACAAGAAATGAAAAACAAAGAAATTAAACATCCCATTGATTGACTTGTGTCAGCTGCAAATAAAATTGCTTAGTGATGACTAGAGGAAACAAAGATAAAAAAACAGAGAAAGTAAATTAAGAAAATACAAATTTAGCAAATAATAATAATAATAATGTGAACCCTGCGAAGTTGTAGTCTAATTTTACCTTAACATTAAAAAAATGTTGGACATTGAACCTGGGATTTCAGTAGCTGCTACTTAATTTATTTCCGCGATCTTTACGTTATGTTGAGCCAAATGCCATTAAGAGTTAAAATGATTTAGAGATGTTTTTGGCTTTGGGGCAGGGAGCTCTAAGCTGAGTTAGGGAATTCTGACTTCTAGGCTCCATCTTGGTGAGACTTTGCCCAAGTCATTCAGCGTCTCAGGACCTCAGTTTTCTCATCTGAAGTTGCTAGACTAAAATTGCTGATTCCTGAAGACCAGAAAGTCTATGATTCTATGATTCATGGGTTATATTTTGGGTGTGGCCATTGTATGTCAGGGTGAGAACAGCAGATGATATCATAGGCCTCAGTTCCACGAATCCCCTTGATTTTGCTTTTTTTTCTTTGCTGCTTTTAAAGAACGTTAGCAAAATCAGGAGAGTCAGTGGTATGAACTTCAGGCAAATCATGGCAGTGTTCTAAGCCTCAGTTTCTTCATCTGGAAATCAAAGGGTTGAATAAATTGCTTTCTAAGGCCCTTTCTAACTTTGACCTTTTATGAGACTGTAGAAGTCCAAAAGTTTTTGTAACCTGCTGCCTCCTAGGTTGCCTCCCTATTCAAGAAAAGTTGAAGAGGCCTTGCACAGTGGCTCACTCCTGTAATCCCAGCACTTTGGGAGGCTGAGGCGGGCAAATCACTTGAGGTCAGGAGTTTGAGACCAGCCTGGCCAATGTGGTGAAACTCTGTCTCTACTAAAAATGGAAAAATTAGGGGGGGCGTGGTGGCAGCACCTGTAATCCCAACTACTCAGGAGGTTGAGGCAGGAGAATCACTTGAACCCAGGAGGTGGAGGTTGCAGTGAGCCGAGATTGTGCCACTGTACATCAGCCTGGGCAACAAAGCGAAACTCCATCTCAAAAACAAACAAACAGAAAGAAAGAAAGAAAGAAAGAAAGAAAGAAAGAAAGAAAGAAAGAAAGAAAGAAAGAAAGAAAGGAAAGAAGAGAAAAGTTGAGTGCTGCTACCCAGCTCCTCTGAGCAACTGTGACCTGGCTCCTTGCTAAATAGCCAGAAATGTAATTAAATACTTGAGGCTTGAAATTATTTAACCTCAGACAATTTCTTTTAATGCCAGATTGAAGAACCTCAAGGAGTGAAGATTCTTAGATTTTCCAGTCCTATTTTCTATGGCAATGTTGATGGTTTTAAAAAATGTATCAAGTCCACAGTAAGTATTTTATCACTAGAAATTTGTTTTCTAACCTCTTTTGAGACTTCATTCATTCTACAAGTATTTATAGGGCTCCAACCAGGAATAGGCCCTAGACCCTCTTGCCTTTGTGTAGGGCAATAAGAATTAAAATATAACATCCTTGCCTTCAAATAATGTAGAGTCTATTTGGGGATTAAAAAATACATATGTTAAAATCCAGGTAGTAATAACTATGCCAGACAAAAACATTAGAGATGTTTCTAGGCAGAATTTGAGTAAGTTCCAAATAAGTAGTATAGACAGTTGAGAGTTCATGGAAGGAAGAGATCCAGGTTAGTTGGACTAACAGGCTTTGTGCAGCAGTTGGCGGAAGGAAAGAAATCATGTCAATTGTTTGAGAACTATGTGAGCTGAGAGACAGTGGAAACAGATATCGGAGGTAGGGTTGCCCTGTTGCAGCAAAAAGTAAAAAATACTATTGGAATAAATAAGTAGAAAATTCTGGTACTGAATGCCATGCTATGCTTTGAACTTGGAGTTTGCCTCTAAATCAGTGTTTTTCTAAGTGAGTTCCAGGGCAAACTGATTCAGAGGAATGTTCACAGATTTTGCAATAACAAAAGGGCTCTGTGATACCAAGGGAATTTGGAAAACCCAGACTTAAAGCTAAAGAGGGTATTTGGTGGGGTTTTTTTTTTTTTTTTCCTGTTTTGTCTTTTACTGTCTTGGTGCCTTTAATATACTACTGTCTTCCCTGAGCTTCTGGGTAGGAGTAGGGTAGCCTGGGAGTAGACAGAGATCTACTCCACCAGACCTTACAATTTCTGTTTTGGCAGGATATCTCAAGGAATTATACCCTTTGAGAAATAGCCTTTCCAGATAACAGATAACAGTGGCCATTAACAAGCTTTAGGTGCCAGGCATTTTAAGTAACTTGACATTTATTTCCAAAGGTTGGATTTGATGCCATTAGAGTATATAATAAGAGGCTGAAAGCACTGAGGAAAATACAGAAACTCATAAAAAATGGACAATTAAGAGCAACAAAGGTGAGACAACATCTTTCTTTTCCCCCTTAAATTCTTTCCTTTCCCTGATGAGAGCAGTTAGATGGTCTAAAATTAAATATATCCCCTTTAGTATCCAGATGTGAACGAACAAATGACATGTACGTGTCAAAGAACAACTGAGCTATTCTTATAGGCAAGAGGGAGTAGAAGGGAATGAAATAAAATCAGCAGCGCTGCCTGGAAACACAGGATGCGATTTTTTTCCCCCACCATGAAGAACGTCTGCATTATTTTTTATACTTTATTTTTACTGAAAGGAACAAAATAAGTGCAAATTCAATGCCAGAAAACTACCCACCAGAGAAGGCAGTAAGTCCATAGACTTTTGGAGCTATTAACTTTTACTCAGACTCTCTGGCCAGTGTATTTCTTGGCAAAGTTCCACAGTCTTCCAGAAAACAAGTTTCTTGGCTCCTCTGTTCTCCCAGTTTTCTTCCTAGACAACATCAAAGTTTGGGCTGAGGTGAAACTCATCCTTAAGAATTCATCTCCTTGATGTTTTGCTTACCAAGGAACAGTGTGTAGGAGTTTTGGATAATTTGATATGAATGGTTGAAAGACATTTCAAATCTTTCACAATTAAGTTGACAGTGTTTTCTTTGTTTAGAATGGCATCATAAGTGATGCTGGTTCAACAAATAATGCTTTTGAGCCTGATGAAGATATTGAAGATCCGGAGGAACTTGATACCCCAACCAAAGAAATAGAGATTCAAGTGGATTGGAACTCTGAGCTTCCAGTCAAAGTGAACGTTCCCAAAGTGCCCATCCATAGCCTCGTGCTTGACTGTGGAGCTATATCTTTCCTGGACGTTGTTGGAGTGAGGTCACTGAGGGTGGTAAGGTTCTGGTTTCCTGAATTATACATTCGGAGCTTTGGCAATAGTAAAATGATGTGGGTTGTCCAGTATTGCAACAGGGCAAATACATGGGCTTTGTAGTTTTTCTAGGTGAATGCGTTTGTAAAAAAGTGTAATATTTTAAAGCATAGCCTCTGGAACCAGACTACCTGGGGTAGATACTGGCTTCACCACTTACTAGCAGTATGACCCTGGGCAAGTTGCTTAATCTGTCTATATCTCAGTTTCTTCATCTGTAATATGGAGGTAATGATGGTATCTACCTTCATAAGTTGTTACAAGGATTAAATACGCTAATAGATATAAGGTGTTTAGAAGAGTATCTGATTCAGGCCGGGCGTGGTGGCTCACGCCTGTAACCTAGCACTTCGGGAGGCTGAGGCAGGTTGATCATGAGGTCAGGAGTTCGAGACCAGCCTGGCCAATATCGTGAAACCCCGTCTCTACCAAAAATACAAAGTCCCAGCTGCTAGGAGGCTGTGGCAGGAGAATCGCTTGAACCCGGGAGGCAGAGGTTGCAACTAAGATTGTGCCACTGCACTGCAGCCTAGGCAGCAGTGAGACTCGTTTCAAAAAAAAAAAAAAATATATATATATATATATATTTATATATATATATTTATATATATATTATATATATATATTTATATATATTTATATATATATTTATGTATATTTATATATATTTATATATATATTATATATATATATTTATATATATTTATATATGTATTTATATATATAAATATATATATATCTGATTCAAAGATACTCCCCAGCAAATTAATTCACATTTATTATGTTTTATCTTTCTGAGAATGTACAGCACATGGAATATGAAAAGAAGAAAAAATGGCAAAAGTTTGTTAAGTATTACATTTCTATTTGTTATGTTAACAGCAACAGGATAAGGAATACCAGGTGTATGGTAGGACTGGAAAAACCAGGCATTATTAAGAGGTTAGAGTAGGAAGCAAGCAGGTCAGGCATCTAGAAAGTCAAAGCAAGAGTTGAGAAGTATGCAGGATAGAAACAATAATGATATCAGAAACCAGTTATGCAAGCTGAAGATCATTAATTCTTTCAACAAATAGATGTGAAATGCCTAATGTGTGCTAAGCACTCTGCCAGGCACAAGAGACTAGTGATGAAGTAGACACAGTTTCTACCTACGTGGGACTTAGCAGTCTGGAGGAGAAGGCAAACATTAAGTCATCTTCTAAATAACAACTGTAGTAAGTGCTCCAAGGAAGATGAATAGAACATCACCTGAAGCATCAAGTTTACGTGAAGCTTCAGGTAGGTATCAAGAGGGTCAGGCAGAAAAGTAAGCAGGTCAAGACACCAACGATCAGATGTAATAATATGAAGCTGACTCCTAACTGAGGTTCAGCTTAGCTAGGGCTTCTATGCTACCTCTGTAAGGGGAAGAAATGATTCCAGGATGTGTGTACTAGGTAGGTAAGGTAGAGAAGTGATTGTGCTTGGCAAAAGAGTATGAGAATATGCTGACAGATTCTGTTCTAGTTCTCTTAGCAGATTTTGTTATTAGCTCATTTGAAAACACTCTTGTTCTTTGTTGTACATTTCACTCTAAGCATTGGCTGAGATCCATTGTAGATTGTATTGACCAGAGAGTTTAATGAATTACTTTTGGGGAGAGTCTTAAAATATTTAATGCCAGAATATTTCCCACACAACAAATATTTACTTTCAAATATTATGATAGCTAAAGAAGACTCCAAACTTTATACTTGAACAGAGGTCTTAATTTGTGTTCCTCCATAATTCTCAAATTCTCTTTTGTTATTGACCAAGGGTCTTGTGTCTTGACTTTTTAAAATTAAATGTTTATTTTAACATAATTATAAATTCACATGTAGTTTTAAGGAATAATATTTAGATCCTATGTACCCCTTACCCAGTTTCTCCCAATGAGTAACACCTTGTAAAGCTGTAGCATGAAATCACAGTCAGGTCACTGACATTCAAAGTAGAGGCCTTGACTTTTAGGTCAATTGTAACATTTTGAACCCGATGAGCATAGCCACACCCATATCTCTTCTCCAATCAGCAGGGCCTATATTAAGAAGCCTCCTGTACTCTCTTCTTTCCACAAATATTTATTTAGCACCTCCATGCTATCAGGTGCTGTGCTATTGAGTGCTGGATGTTGCCATCTCTTGAGATCTAATCCTAATTATACCATTACTGTAGGTTGAAAACCTCCATGGTTTTGCAATAATAACCTTTCCTTAAAGTCCTGATTAACCATGGAAGTAATGATGTTTCTCCTGAGCAAGTAACTGAATGCTACTGAATTATGGGCAGATAAGGTTATTAATTGTTACAAACTCTCCTTTTTTATTTTTAGATTGTCAAAGAATTCCAAAGAATTGATGTGAATGTGTATTTTGCATCACTTCAAGGTAAATACATATATCTACATATCTACCTGTAAGACTTTCCCCTAAGCCCTTTCTCCTACCTGGGACTGTGGGCACATTATGTCTAAAGGCCCTTTTTTTTTTCTTTTAAAGATCTCAATTGCATTTATTTGCAATTCTAGAATCTGGCAATGCTTCATTCCATAAAACAGAATAAGTGTTCCAAGGAACTAAGCGGAAGAGGTCGGTTTCATAGACAGAAAAGGCCAAAGACAGCAAAAGCAAACGACAAAGAGTATATTAGTCCATTCAAAGTTACTTTTCTTGCAAGTCAGAGACAGTGAGACAGAACAATAGGAAAATAATGGATTAGTTAACATGAGGTCATGGCAGGATACTTTTTTGTATGAGGTTTATTGCAGAGAAAGCTTTATTATGCCAACTGGAAATTTAAACTGGCTGTTTTGGGGAATTTGCTCTTACCCCTCTCTCCTGATTTCTTCAAAGGTCAGATAACAATTTAGTTTAGGTTGGATAACTTGAAACTTTAGCATGAGTGACTCCATTTTGATTTTTAGTCTTGTCTGTTGGGGCCTAGTGCAGGAGCTTAGTCTAAAACAATGGCCTTTTATTTTTATTTTTTATTTTACTATGTGCCTGTGTCTTGCATGACCGCAGGATGGGCACAGCTGCTTGAGCCACCGAAGGCTGCTCTACTCCTTCATTCTGGCTACTAGAAGCTGCAAAGCTCTGGGAGGGCAAAACTCAAGGGGACTAAGACAACGGCCTTCACCATTTTTATTTGATGATTTCCCCCCGTTTGATCAGGTTCTCACCTAGGTAAGAGTGAACAAAATGCAGGAGATCAGTGCTACCCTGTTACCATTATTTTGGGTTTCTGGTCTCAGGAGGTCATGTATAGCTTATGGTGCCCTCCTCATTATCATGCATTTCTCTGAGTTTTTGTTGTTTCAGAGGGAAACCATTTGATGTCTGACAGGTGGCTATGTGGAAACATTTAAAACTTTGAGAGGGTATAACGTACCTGCTATTATGACTATTGGGATGATAACACCAAGGGTTTATAGTATGCTCCTTAGCCAGGGTTCCCATGAACCAAACCAACTAAAATTGAATAGCCTGACAAGGAGTCTACCTGTTTTAACCAAGTTACCTGATGTATTTATATATGTGCAACAAGAAGTGTCACCAACTGCACAGATGCTTCCTTGTTGAGTTAGCAGGTAATCTAGCATTCCATGACTGGTTTAAATTAAAGCAGAAAGTGTAAGTTACCCAAAGAAGCTACTGATTGTGAAATTTTAACTACAGCACTATCCTGCCAAGTGAAAGAGGTAGGCAAAAGTAAGGGAAAATTAAAAGGGATAAGAATCTTATGATAGGGAGTCTTGTTCTGACAGTCTTGGAGCTGTCTACAGCATGAAGTTGGCGACTTCTCGTTTTGGTTTGTAGTTTTATTGTCTCTAGTTGTGGCATCCAGCATTCTGGTGAACTCTCTCTGTGGCCCACAGTTTAAGCATGAGAGTCACCTCTTGAAATGTATGCTGAGTTGTTCAGCTTCAACTTACAGAGCTTCAGGAATTGAGTACTTCTTGGTCTTCATTGGAGTGTTATAGCCAGATATTAGTGAAAGCTAAAAGAATTAAGAATCCAGTTCAGTCTACAGGTAGACAATAAACACTCATAAACATTGAACAGGGCTACAGTCTAAGAACAGTTTTACTATGCTTTTCTTTTGAACCATATGTTTTTCTTTCTATAGTCACCTCCATTTCTATCAAAGACAATCATGGTAGACCAATTTGTTTACAAAATAAGTTTAGTCTCAAACTTGGTCTGATTGATTATTTACACAGTGCAGCAAGAATAACCACATAGGTGACTCATTTTAAATTTACTTTGCCAAGCCAGGTGAGGTGTTGCATGCCTGCAATCCCAGCTATTTGAGAGTCTGAGGTGAGAGGATTGCCTGAGCCCAGGAATTCAAGGCTTCAGTGCACTATGATTGTGCCTGTGAATAGCCACTGCACTATAGCCTGGGCAACACAGTGAGACCACGTCTCCAAAAAATAATTGCTTTGCCGGAAATTTTGACAAGGAATCTCAGATTGGACTTTTTAAAACTTCTTGATGCTATGAAGTTAAACCAAGGCAGACATTAGACTTTGCCTGATGTATCTAATATCTTGAAGTTCCTGGGCCTCCCAGGAAGCAACAACTTTTTATTCACTCACTGTAAGGCTAGGAGCCCTTGAAGCCAGGAATTCTGTGCACATTTTCAAATATGATATTCTAGTCAAAGCCTTGATAATATAACCAATGTTTTCCAATTGTATTCTATTTAAAAGAACAGATTCTTATTGAACTTTTATGTAAATAATCATATTGCCAGAAAAATAAGAATACTCACAAAGAGTTTCCAAATTCTGGAAGGATCAGGTAGAGAGGAAAAGCAAATGTTTCAATTTTTGTTTATGAAAGTATGCTTAACTAGGCTGGGTGCTGTGGCTCACATCTGTAATCCCAGCACTTTGGGAGGAAAAGGTGGGTGATTGCCTTGAGCTCAGAGTTCGAGACCAGCCTGGCAACATGGCAAAACCCCGTTACTACAAAAAATACAAAAAATTAGCTGGGCATGGAGGCTGAGGCTGAGAATCACTTGAGCTGGGGAAGCGGAGGTTGCAGTGAGCCCAGATGACGTCACTGCACTCCAACCTGGGTGACAGAGTGAGACCCTGTCTCAAAAAAAAAAAAAAAAAAAAAAAAGTATGCTTAACCAAGTGGCTTTAAACTACAGATAGCTTTAAAGAAAAATTTTCTTTAAATCTTGAAAACAAATATTAAAAAAACCAGCAATGTTTCAAATAAAAAAAGCCATAAAACCCATAATTCTTCATCAGTTCATTCAGTCTCATATAATTAATTCTTGCTCTGTTTGATCTTGGCTGGCAGTTTAATTCCATCGAATGGTATGAATTCAAAGTTATTAGAAACTTGTATTTGTCAGAGTCCTTTTCATTCTTCCCATATGACTCTTTGAAGTCACAGCATTTTAGAATTACAATGGCTTACAAAGAGCTTTCGGAAAAAGTATCAGAACAAAACAATTAACTGTGGACAACAAGACTTAAAGTGGCTATATTTAAAGATCTGAGTTACCCAGTGAGTTACCCAGTTGACAAGGATATTTGGTTATTTCTGTGGCACACAACAATTTAAAATAACCAAAATTATGACTGGTAGCATTTATACCAAGACATATCACATTTCTAGGAATGTTATATAATTTTGGAACATATTAATACTATATCTATATAAATATAGCTCAAAGAAGGTTAAAGATCATTTCTTATTTCAACAGTGCTTCTCATATAATTTAACATAAGGCCACTTGGTTTAACATCTCTCCTTTACAGATTCTTTAAGAAACTCCAGGGTCCTCTGGAACATCCCAAAGTTAGTTCAAGGTCAAAAAAACTTAATTTTGATTTTTGAGAAGTTTGTCAAACACCGAAGGTTTAAAACATTTGATCAAAATAGGATCATAGGTCACTATGAAATAAAACCAAAGTGACAAAAGAGTTCAAAGGCACAAAGCACAAGAAGAGTTATCTTGATGAAACATGAAATCCCTGTTTTCTAGGCCAGTTACCTAGAAGATAAAGAAAATCCTCTCACAATTTTCTATTAAGAGCAAACCAATCCTCTGAGAAAACTCTATTGTTCCAACACACGGGCCAAAACTTTAGCCTTCCATCAGTGTACTTTAATATTAATGCTCAATTTTTATTGAGCTTATAAAACTTATAAATGATTCCCTTCTAATTTTAGCTAACTCAATCACATAAAATTTTTCATGATATTTATCTTCTACAAACCTTCTATAACTTGCTTAAACCTTCATTTTGTCCTATACTTCCTTTTTTAAAATTGGCATTGTACCTTAGGACAAAGATTTACTTTTCTTTTCTCCTTATCATTTTGACCATATAAGGTTCTCTCCTATACAAAAGAAAAAATTACTCTCTTTTCAATTTTCTTTGTATCTTCATACTTGTAAATTTTTCCCCACATCTTTCCTATCTACTGGTTCCTTTCTGCCTTGTTTTGATTTCCTTCCTAAGTCCATATTTAGAAACAACCTTTAAATAACCTCCGATTGCCAAGCTAGAGTTAAGATTTAAATAAATAAATAGGCCGGGCATGGCGGCTCACATCTGTAATCCCAGCACTTTGGGAGGCAAAGGTCAGAGGATCACTTCAGGCCAGGAGTTTGAGACCAGCCTGAGCAACATGGTAAGACCCCATCTTTATTATTATTTAAAAAACAAAAACAAAAATAAAACAAAAAGCATAAAAACTCTGAGAACATTTTTAAACCCAGAAAGATACTACTTCCAATTTGTGCCATAGAGCTGGTAATGTATGGAAATGTGTGTCTTGACAGTGGGTGGGGGTGGGGTGGATATTGACAATGGGGGGATATTGTTATGAGGAGAGCAAAGGTGGGGATTACTTAGATTCCTTGCAACAGGAGGACTCTCAAGGGTGTGAGTCTCTGTGTCTGTCTCTTTATGAATGTATGTGTGTAGGAAAGTGCTAACGCTTAGGTTGAATTCTCCAGCAGCAGAGCCCAAGATGGGGATTCTTGCACAAATGATTTATTGAGAACACACCTGAGGAAATCTATGAAGCAGTGAGGGAAGCAGGATAGGGAAGGGGAAGAAGCTGGTGAAAGACATGGTTTCTGAAGTCCAGCATAGATTCCTGATTTCACAGGGAGCACCACCACAGGAAGAGTACCAGAAGGTTATGCCTCCTTGAGACAAGGGGACCTGCTTTCTCCCCCAATATCAATCAGTCAGTGGCTGCAGGCCAGCCATGCGTGGGGATGAAACCTCCCAATTCTCTTTATTTACTTATTTATTTGAGACAGGGTCTTGCTCTGTCACCCAGGTTGGAGTGCAGTGGTGCAATCGTGGCTCACTGCAGCCTCAAACTCCTGGGCTCAAGTGATCCTGCCATCTCAGCCTCCTGAGTAGCTGAGACTATAGGTGCATACACAACCACACCTGGCTAGTTTTTGTATTTTTTTTTTTTTTTTTTGTAGAGCTGGGGTTTCACCATATTGCCCAGAATGCCTGGGTTCAAAGTGATCCACCCTCCTCGGCCTCTCAAAGCGCTGGAATTACAGGCCCAGTCCTCTTTAGATGACACAGCTCCCAATGGGCAAGAGAAAGTCTCCAGAGAAGGGCACAGCTGTGAAACGTTAGCAACCTGGCCCACAGCAGTAGGAGGATGGATACACTGGCTTGGCCAAAGTGACATGATCGTGCACCAAGGTTGACTACGACCAGTTATGGAATAACCATTCTATATGCTACTGGAAAAGAAACTGTCATTTCAAAGCTGGGTCACATTTTGGATACGAGAAAAATAAATAAATAAAAGGAAGAGCTACAGAAACTTAGTATAGGTTGATGCTTAAAAGTTTCTTTTCTTAGCTGGGCATGATGTGATGTGCCTGTAGTCCTAGCTACTTGGGAGGGTGAGGTGGGGGGAATCACTTGAGCTTGGGAGGTGGGGGTTGCAGTGAGCAATGATTGTGCCACTGCACTCCAGCCTGGGCAATAGAATGAGACTCTGTCTCAAAAACAAACAAAAGATTTCTTTTCCTAGGAACTAACAAAACATTGTGTCTTTCTTTTGAAGATTATGTGATAGAAAAGCTGGAGCAATGTGGGTTCTTTGACGACAACATTAGAAAGGACACATTCTTTTTGACAGTCCATGATGCTATACTCTATCTACAGAACCAGGTGAAATCCCAAGAGGGTCAAGATTCCATTTTAGAAACGGTAAATATTCAACCTTTCTACAGATGTATCTTTTCTAAACTATCATGATTTCTATAAATGGCGAACATTACACAAATCTAGTCTAGCTGTTGAATTTTAAGCTATCTACATAACTTCTTGGAGCCTCAGTTTTTTCATCAGTAAAATGGAAGTAAAAACATTAACTTTGCTAGGTAGATATGAAGACTAAATAATATAGTTTATAGGAAATTACCTGGTAGTATCCAGTACTTAATAGTTCTACAATGTGTAGTTTTATTAATAAAAGTGGGCATTAGCTATAATGCCTTTTTAGAATATTGAATCTTTGATCTTCTGTGATCTGTGATTTGTGCACATAAATTCCACTTAAATTTTCAGCAATCTGGAAAACCTTGAATTATAAATGCCTTTAAACAGGATCCATCAGGCCATAAGTGATCTTTGCAAAAGCAATTAAAAAATCAAGCCACAAATAAGCCCAGGGTTTTTTCCCTACAAAATAGAATAGGCCCTGATGGGAGGCCTCGTGGCACAACAGTAGTGCGTCTGGCTCCAGAATATGCCCTGATTTCCTATGGGTATTATTTTGTTAGTTTTTCTGTCAAATACCCAGAAGAGGTGAGCATTCTGGTCTGGTTCGTTGGGCTTGGCCTAACGGTGCGCCTGGTGGTACATGAATCTCATTTCTCATGGTGAACTTAGGAAACTAAAGCAAATACCTATCAAGATATAATAACGATAATGATTCCAGTGTCATAGTGGATATTTTAAATTGCTTCCCATTTTTCTAAAAATAGAATAAGTACATCCTTATTGTAGATTGGCAGTTGATTGAAGAAAACCAACTTAGGAAACGATATTGTATTATTCTTTTTAGGCACTGGCAGTGGAGAGATTGTTCTATTTAGTGTTCCTTGGTAAAATACTAGTCCTGACTACCAAGCTGTGGATCTTAAAAACAAAAATGGAAAAAAAAAAAAAGAGTAAAGCTACAAATCTAAAGAAAAAAAACTGTTTAACATTGAAAATTCATAAACCTTTTTCTATCCAACTTAAAATTCTCTAACCCATAGGTGATAAGAAAGCAGGATCATATGAAGTATCTTTAAGAGACCCAAATTAAAAGTAAAATGAAACCAAGGTATCAAGTTCTTTCTCAACATGAAAACAGTTATTTTATTTGTTTATACCCATTCTTACTAAGATGTTAGGTCATGAATGTCATAAAAACCACTAACCAAGAATGTACCTACTAGGTTAGACTCAATTTTGTTTGCAATCCGGGAGGCATTGTGAGTGACTGGGATGGATTTTTTTTGACCCTGAACAAATAGACTAAGCATAATGGAATGCTTGTATTATATACTTACTGGTCCACTAAACAGTGGGTTGGACATTCCTGGTGGCCTGTGAGATCAAGAGGCTCATATTTCTGTGTCTTCTCAGAGTCTAGCACAAAGCTTTACATGTGATAAGTAGGTGAATGACGATAAACCTCACCTGTGGTACTTTCCTTCAAGAAGAGTCCCTCTGTATCACAGATACTGTGACTGCAATGACACAACCCTCTTCCTATCTCTTTATTTTACCATCACAGGACTATCTCAGGACACAACTTGTAGTTAGACTTAGCCTCCACCTTTCCCATTATGTCATACCATTTGCACAGGAACTTAACCCTCTAATTCATTCTCATACTAGCAAAGAGAATTGGGCTACTTGTGAGTTGAAAAGTAGCTAAGTAGCATTTCAAAATGTCATTTTAGCCTGGATATATATTTGGAGTTGCTTTGAAAATGTCCTTTTCCATGCAAAACACAAAGCCAAAATTGTAGGTTTCCTCTGTGTAGAAGATTAAATTACATGCACCTCTAAAAAGTAGAACTTTTCTGAATAACCAAATTAGTCCATAGACATTGGTTTCCATCTCCAATAGAATTAATTTCCATCCAATTCCATTTGTGACTGTTCATTGTCATCAGTCACAAGCTCTTCAATGGGCATTCATTGCACACTCAATGCTGTGCTAAGTGCTCTTAGCTTAGCCATTGAGAGATGCACTGTTGACTGCTGAATCATTTAGGCAGAGGGGGTGACTTGTTAAGAGGCATACACTCGAGAGGTTAGGGAAGACAGCTGAAAAGGAGTTTAGACAATGGAGAACTATACCAGTTCACCTATGAATGTGCAAAAAAAATGATATACAAAAATCTTTAGTTGGGAAATATAAAAGAACAAGACAGCTGAAGAGGATTCTGAAGTATGTAAAGATAGATGAGAAGCCCCAGGAAAGCTTCAAATCATTTTCAGTGGAGCATCAGGTGGGTTGATGCTATTCTATTTCCACCCTATGTTCTCTTTTTCAAGATCACCCTCATTCAAGACTGTAAAGATACCCTTGAATTAATTGAAACAGAGCTGACTGAAGAAGAACTTGATGTCCAGGATGAGGTATGATCATTTTCTTCTGAAGAAAATATTTGGATTACATTTTGAATAATTAGAGTAATACAAATAGTGAATATATCTGATTAAGAGCTGTCAGGGAACATAATTCTCCCAAATGTAAAAAAGATGGCTTGATAGCAGGGAAGAAGAGAAAATAAGAATTCTCCCTTGAAGATGTTAAGTTCTTGGGGAGCTTTTGTCCCAGGTATTTGGGGATGATCAGCAACCGGCAAGGGCCAACACACTGCTCCTGATTTGCTGCCTACAGCTCCGCATCCTGCTCTTCCAGAGATGGAAGGCCATGCGATAGGAAAATAATGAATAGAGGAAAATTCTATGCCAGGAATTTTATAAGCCTCGGGAATAGTATGTGAGGAACATAAACCCTATGACCTTCCTTCATATGACTGATAACAGCTTTAAAAACATACTCTCCCCACCTTAGACTGATTCTGTATATTTCAGATGCTCTTGTGACATCAGACTATTCCTAGGAAACTTGCCTGAACTTGTAGCATCTGAGTAAAATTTGCAGCTTCACCACTGGGTAAGAGGTGAACACTGAAGGAAGATCACAGAATTGTAAAAAGTTGAAAGATTTCTGAGAATCAAGTAGTCTAACATTCTAGCCCATGCAGAAATCCTTCTTACACCATCCTTGATGAATGTTCATTCAGCTTTTAGGTGAGCATTTCCAGACATTGGCCACTAGTGGCTTCTCAAGGGAGTTTGTTACATGGTTGGAAGTCTCTAAAGGTTACTTGTGCTTACAAAACTGAATTTGGCCTTTCTGTAGTAACCACCTAATGAATTGAGATCTACCTTCCTTAGCAATACAAACCTTCCCACTGAACAGCCCTTCAAATATTTGAGAATAGTTCTCATGTCTCCAGCAGACTGTCTTCCAGTTGAGACTCTTCTCGTTTCTTCTATTCCTTGCAAACATGCAGTCAATGCTTCTGTGGTCACGATGGGGACACAAAACCCTAAATGTGGTCAGGCCAGCATGGAGATTTTTCAACCATGACCTACCTTGATCTCATCAAGATATTCTATTACTATAGCTTAAAAATGTGTTTCCTTTCATAATAGCAACATCAGAATTTTGGCTTCTATTGAGCTGGGTCCAACTAAAGACTGGGGCATTTTCATACAAACTATGGTCTAGTAGAGTTCCCTACTTATATTTATTTAATTGAGTTTTGACCCTAATACAGAACTACACCTATTTCTGCTAGATTGCATCTTGTTGGTTCTTGTTTACTGACATAATTTTGTATTATTATTATTATTATTATTTGTGACTGAGTATTACTCTGTCACCTGGGCTGGAGTGCAGTGGTACAATCTCAGCTCACTGCAACCTCTCCCTTCTGGGTTTGAGAGATTCTCACGTGTGCCTCATCTTCCCAAGTAGCTGGAATTACAGGCACTCGCCACCATGCCCAGCTAATTTTTTTTTTTTTAATTATTTTTAGTAGAGACAGGGTTTTGCCATGTTGTCCAGGCTGGTCTTGAACTCCTGACTTCAAGTAATCCACCCACCTTGGCCTCCCAGATTGCTGGGATTACAGGCATGAGCCACCGCATTGGCCAGTTTCGTGTTTTAAATCTATCATCCAGGATATTGTCTACCCTACTATCCCCTACCTGGTGTCATAATCAAATCTGATAAGCCTGCCTTCTCTGCCTTTTTCTCGGTCTTGAAAAAATGTTGCAAAGAAAAACATCCAACCCCCTTTAGTGAAATCAGGCAGTAAGGATGACAGGCAGAGATTTTTGTGGAGGAAATACATTGCTACAGTGAAAATCACAGTACCTGCATGTTGGCCCACTAGCTTAGTGAGCCCAGGAAAGTCATTATTGACCTGAGAAGTCCTTTTAGCTCTTGTAGTTTATGACTCTATGGATATAGGGCAGCCTTAGTTTGAGTAAAAACTCGTCAAACTTAGAACTTAAGACTGCTTTATTTAGGATATTTATTGGTTACCACATAAAAGAATAATTCAAGGAGGGTTTCTATTGATGGTGAAACAATATAGCACAATGGTTTCAAGGGCATGGACTTTAGAACCAGACAGACCCGGGTGCTAGTCCTCATTCTGCTACTTACTAGCTGTGCACCCCAGGACAAATTACTTATCCTGTCTTCATATTAGTATCTTCATGGAAAGTAGTAATAATACCACAGAGTTGTGAAAATTAAAGGATACATGTAAAGTAACAAGAGCAGTGCCTTGTACATAGTAAGTGCTCAATAAACAGTAATCATTGCTCTTAATTAAATCCAATTAAAGTATGAGGAATACAGGCCAGGCTCAGTGGCTCAATCCTGTAATCCCAACACTTTGGGAGGCCAAGGCAGATGGATCACTTGAGGTCAGGAGTTTGAGACCAGCCTGACCAACATGGTAACCCCACCACCATCTCTACTAAAAAAAAAAAAAAAAATTAGCTGGGCGTGGTGGTGGGCACCTGTAATCCCAGCTACTTGGGAGGCTGAGGCAGTAGAATTGCTTGAACCTGGGAGGTGGAGGTTGCAGTGAGCTGCGATCGCGCCACAGCACTCCAGCCTGGGCAACAGTGAGTGAGAGTCAGTCTCAAAAAAAAAAAAAAAAAAAAAAAAAAAAAGTATAATGAATACAAAACTAAGTTTTTACCCTATTTCTATTGTGATGCTATACACCTAAGATGAGTAACAGTAAGCAACCAATACTATAAAAACATATTTATAAAAAAGATAATGCAGACTTAAGGAGAATTCAGTTGTATCAACACTTTGTTTTCCCCTTGCTTCCACAGGCTATGCGTACACTTGCATCCTGAAAGTGGGCTCAGGAGGTCTCTATGAGCAAGGAACACAAGACAAAACTTCCTCACTAACGTCCTCCTATGCAAACATTTTCTGCATTGACTATTTCTTCAGACTCGAAACACTCATTCTTTTTTCTATTAAGCCATTGAAAGAGAAGCACTAAGACTGTTTCTAGGATTTATTTATAAAATAAACACCTTACCCCTAACATGTGCAAAATGGTGAGAATTATTCAGACGATTTGGCAGCGTCCAGGATAAGCTGGTGTTATGATACGCTGCTGATCCATGTCACAGATTTGCTAATAATGTTCACATGGGTACTGGCATATCTCTGTTCAGTCAGAGTGAGTGCTGACCCAACAGCCTCTGTGGTCAGGTGAGTCATGAATGATTAATCATAAAGAAAAATCAATTTTTGACTAACCTGGATATCCATGCGCTGCACTGATCACCATGTAAGGTCACATTTAGTAAATGCTGAAATAAAATTATTAATGCATTTATCAATAAAAGCCTTTGAAAATAACTTTGGATACTAAGCTGGAGTTTTAAAAATGCAAATTTGCTTAGTACCTAATAATGAAGTGTTATTACATGTAACCAGAATTGAGGATCTCTTTGATCCTGGAAATGGTTTAACTAAAAGCTACAGAACCAGGCCAATGTATTTTGAAACATTGATGCAGACAAATGAAATAATGAAGAGATTTTCATGGTTTATAAAAGTCATTTTTTGATATGATAATAATCATGGATCACAACTGAGATCAAAGAAAAATATATGACAGATTATTTTGTTTAAAAATTCAGTTTTAATTATCTTAGTCTATAGAAATGATCATTGCATGGAGGCATATATAGGTATGATCTACATAAAATCTGACAAAAAAGTGTTATTTTGAGTGAAAAATTTTTTGATGTGCTTATATAATAATGATTATTAAAATGAGTTTATATTTTTTTCTCAAAAATTCTAGCAGTATGTAAAGTAAGTAATATTTAACTGAACTCTGACCACTTAAAAAAAAACTCTAAAAATTGAACTGTCTATAGTAGTCTATGTTTAAAGTGCATTTTTAAAGACAAAGCATTCTAAATGAACTCAATATAAAAACATTCGTTTGGAATGTACATACTGGAAAATACAGGTTTTTTTGACCAAAAGTTTTTATATATTTTCTTTTTATTTATTTATTTTTTCCTGAGTGCCAACAATTTTCTAGGTATTATATATAACACAAGCTTTGGTCCTGGGGACTTTTCCATATATATCACACTGGAGTGAATGAACTTGTACTTCATTTCTAGAGAAAAGTAATACCCAGGTCCCCAATTGAGAATGTCTTGCTTGATTGAAAACTACATCATCCCTTGGTATAATCCAGGGATTGGTTCCAGGACCCCTGCATTTACCAAAATTTATACACACTCAAGTCCTGCAGTCACCCTTGCCCAAAGGTAGAATGGCTTCTCTGTTTTTCTTCTGAAATATAACCAGAAACAATGTGTCTATTTCTGAAAGAATATGATTAATGATCATACAAATTGGTTGATCCTGAATTCTGGTTGTAAATCTGGTTACAGCATAACTAGGATTATAATGCTGTCTCATTTTCAAGCACTACCTGCTTATATTGACAACAAATCATCTCTCTAAAGAGTGAGTGGAGGCCGGGCGCGGTGGCTCACGCCTGTAATCCCAGCACTTTGGGAGGCCGAGGCAGGTGGATCACGAGGTCAGGAGATCAAGAGCATCCTGGCTAACACGGTAAAACCCCGTCTCTACTAAAAATACAAAAAAAGAAATTAGCCGGGCGTGGTGGTGGGCGCCTGTAGTCCCAGTTACTCGGGAGGCTGAGGCAGGAGAATGGCGTGAACCTGGGAGGCGGAGCTTGCAGTGAGCCGAGATCATGCCACTGCACTCCAGCCTGGGCAACAGAGTGAGACACTGTGTCAAAAAAAAAAATAAAATAAAATAAAAAATAAAAGAGTGAATGTAATAGTCTTACAGAAAATGAATGAATACCTTTGTGCAATAAAGGAAATACGCACTGCTCACTTTTTTGAAGGAAATACCAAAGTTAGGTTTTACAACAAGGCTAGAGGTTGTAAATTCTGGGTTCACTTGTGATGACGTAAGTCCACAGTGTGACTTGTTTCCCAAGCAAACTGTGGGAATATTGTCTCTTCTATGTATTTTGTGAATAGTAAGCATACTTTTAGTTTTGTATTATCAATGGAAATTTCACTTGAAATTAAAGTTGCCTTTTGTTATATTTTTAACCTATAGGGTAAGATTTCAGTATTGTATATGAGTTTTAATAAATTATAACATCAAATCATGCACACTTGAAAATATTTGCACACATTTAAAAATAAATGTAAAGTTGTCTTTTAAACTACTTGGACGTCTCCTTTCTGAACAAAACTATTAAATATAATAAAGAATGTGCCAGGAGCAGTGGCACATGCCCTTGTAGTCTCAGCTACTTGGAAGCCTGAGGCGGAAGGATCCCTTGAGCCAAGGAGTTAGAGTCTTAGCCTGGGCAACACAGCAAGACCCTGTCTCTAAATATAAATAAATAAATAAATAAATAAAATATAAAAAAATACTTCATTCTAAGTTTGTCATTGCTCTTATCAGTCATCATTATGAGGTATTCTTTATAGCACCACTTCCATTTGTCTGTAATTTCTTTTCGTAGATTTATCAGTGCAATAAACAACATTACTCACAAATATCACAGTTAAACCTTGTAATTCTTATCCAAATATTTCCAGTTTATTTTGTGCAATGGTTATTATTATTTTAGCAAACTTTTCATTCTGGCACCACATATGTTAAAAAGGATACAAATCACAGTGTAGTGCTTGAAGAATTTTCACAAAACAAGCACACCAGAGTGGCCTGTGCCCAGATCAACAAGCAGAATGCCACCAGCACTGCATAAGCTCTCTTATGCTCCCTCTTAGTTGGTTGCCCCAGAGGGCAATTACTGTCCTGACTTCTAAAACCTGTTTTTTTGAATTGCATAGCAATGGAATCAAAGATTATTTCTTTTTTCCCCCTTTCTTTTGTGTCTGTCCTCTTTTACTCAACATTATAATCATGAGATTCATCCATCTTATTCAATATAGCAATCATTCATTCGTTCTCCCTGCTGTATTCATTCCATTGTAAATTTGCCACCACTTATTTATTCATCCTACTGTTTGTGGATATTTGTGTCGTTTCCAGTTTTGGGCTTTCATGAATAGTCTGCTATGAACATTCTTGTGAGGCATCCTTGCATATTCCAGAAATATTTGCGGGAAGGGTTCCTCTATCTGGGGCTTAGATCTATAAGGTGAGAATCAATGAAATTAGGGTTATTTTCTGTTTGCATCAGGTTAGGTATCTGAAGAAAGTTTGGTTTCAGTTAGAGTAGCATTTGTCATGTAAACAATTTAACAGGGTAACAAAAGCCACACAAACTTTAGTTAAATCACACGAAGTTCAGTTCCATAAGAAAGCCACATAATGACAAATAGCTAGAAAAAGAATAGGAGAGAGAAAAAATAGAAACAAGGAGGGGAGAAGGAAAGGAAGGTCACAGGGGGACGTAAGGGAGAAAAAGGTAAGAGAACCACAGAGAAAAAGAATGACAATTAGGGAAGGAAGAGAAATAAGAAAGGGAAAATTAATGGAAGAAAGATAAAGAGGAAGGTAAAATAAAAGGTGGAGGGAAGAGAAAGACTAAGAAGAAGAAAGGAATGGTGGGGTAGAGAATTTCATAATGGGAAAATAAAATCCAAATAGAGGATTGATTTCAGTACAATCATATCCTTTAAGAACTCAGAGAAGTGAACAACACTCCCTCCCCGACATGCCATGCCATCTCCTGAATTCTTGGTCCCCCTTACCCATCTCTTTTCATTAATATCAGCTTCTAGTATGCTCTGTAATTCACTTACTACTGTTTCTCTTCCTGCCTCCTCCCTTATACTAGAACATAAGCTCTACCAAGGCAGGATTCTTTATTTTGTTCCTGGACATATCCTAAGTATTCAGAAGAGTAAAGAGTGTCAGACACACAGTAGAGGTGCAATAAATATTGTCGGATGAATGCATTAAGCTAAAGTCAGTGATGCTGAGTAAGGTTAACATAATTAGAGAATGGCAGTCATTAAGTACATAAGACATTCAGAGTTTCCTGAGCTTTTAGGCCTATTCCAAAGACTTACTGTGACAGCTCACCTGCTTGCCTGTCTGCCTTACCTATTGGTCTCCAGAAAAGGGGCTCGGAATTCGCTTGTATGTTAACAGAGCTTCAGGGAATTAAAGGCCCTCTTAACGTCTATACACATTTTGAATATGCCAACCAAGTCAGCCCACTTCATCCTTTTCTTCAGGAACGTTTTTGGGCGTGAACATTGAGGTACTGTTTTTGCACAAGGTCTTCTAGTTTCAAGGTGATTCCCAAAGCATTGTTTTAGATCAAGTGCTCCAATGCACTGAGTCCCCTTCCAGCTCCTTTAAAACTTTTTATTTTGAAATAATTATAGATTCACAGGAATTTGCAAAGAAATATATGGCAAGATTCCCATGCACCCCTCACCCAGGCTTCCACAACGTTAACATCTTGCACAGCTACAGTACAATTTAAAAAAACAACAGGAAATTGACATTGGTATAAACCATAGACCTTATTCACATTTCACCAGTTATACATGGACTCGTGTGTGTGTGTGTGTGTGTGTGTGTGTGTGTGTGTGTGTGTCTCGGGGCACTCTGTGCAATTTTGTCCCATGTATAGCTTTGTGTAAACACCACCACAATCAAGAAGCTTAACTATGCCATCAGCACAAGAATTCTTCTGGGGACCCTTTTAAAAATGCACTCCAAGTGCAGATATACCTCTCCTTCTGACACCATTCCCAGACTTATGGCTGAACAAAGACATTCTGAAATGGAGGAATAGCTCTGATATTAGACTTCCTATAGTCAGGGTAAGTTGAACACTGAATATTCTGTTGTAGAATTCATTTGCAATGACTTCTGGTGAGTCTCCCATGAGGACATACTCTTTCTCTGCAATTTCATTTTTGCCCACAGCCTCCTCAGTCATGAAGGAGCTCTAGGCAATACTGGGGAGCATGTAAAGGTCATCTTTTAGACGTTAAGGAATTTTACAAGTCCTCGGCCAGCCAGTACTGCAAGTTGGGAGAGGCTCTTCACAAGAAAGACCAGGTATGAGTCTCGTCAAGGCATTTGTAAACTAGTGGCACTGCCCAAAACTTGAGGATGGTTCTTATTTCTGCATGTTGACCAAAGTAGTCAAGCCTACTCTCTCCAGTTGCGTTCACTTCCTAGCTCATCGATTTGTAATAAACCAGCACAGCAGGATCATTTAACCCATTCCTTCAAGCCTATGCCATATACAAAAGAAGGAAGTCTGGACATCTTTCTATTCCCTGACCCAGAAGTATTTGGTTGAGTAAGAGAGGGTAAGACCTTTAGAACACACACAGGAGCCCATGACCTTTCTCCGGTAAGTTCCCCGTTAAGTGGGTAAGGGAAGAAGGGGTAAGAAATGAGGCTGCAAGGTGTCCTGGGGCCAGCAAATGAGAACCCTTATATACTACATAAAGGAGCCTGGGTTTTATCCTCCAGTGTGGTAAGAGATAAAGACAAATGGCTGGGTTACATTACCTCGCTAATCCAATCAGGTGATCTAGGTATCCAGAAATAAATTCAGAAGGTGAAATTAAAGTGGAGATGAATGAGGCTTTTGTTTTTTAGTTTCCAAAGAGAGTAAGAGATGAAAGCAGACATACTAGCTTTTGTGATTTAGAAATAAAAGGCTTGTTCCACAGATGTGATTTTTATTTTCATAGCCTATCCATTAAAGATAATTTTAGTATTCTATTATTTATAATTATATGAATCACTACTTTTATGAGTAGAAAAAGAAATATGTGCTATTTAAAAACATATAGGTAGAAGTAGATATTGATTTGAGATTGTAGAGTTAACGTTTCCTTATAAACATGTTACCGTTTCTATGTGGAAGTCATTGTTTCTTCTGATTTTACTTGCTGGTAATAAAGAAAGTTTTGGTCCCTAAAACAAAGCAAGGAGTGATTGCTCAATATTTCTGTTTAAACCAGTTATTAAATGTTTACAACAAAATACAAGCTGTGGCAAATGAGCATTCTGTGCTCACTGCCACCTTCTCCAAAAGAATTAAAGGGCTTGAAAGTGTGGGACTGATGCTCAGCTCTTCTTTCTCCCCAGCCCTTCTTCTGCATAATAAGTGGCTGGCCTAACCAGAGGCAGAGCCAGCCACATGGTGTAAGGAGGCATGGGATAAAAACCTATACTTAGGGGAGAAACAATATGGAGGCCAAATTTGCCTGCTTAAATAGTTGAGGCTAGTTTCTCTTTTTAGTTTCATCTTCCTCTGCCCATCTGCATTCCTACCCCAAAGTATTAGATTTTTCCATTAGTTCCTCATTCATACATTCATTCATCAAATATTTAATGTGCACCTACTTTGTAATAGACACAGAACTAGGGGCTGGGTATCAGGGAATGGTTAAAAAAAAAAAGACAGTTTCTATTCTCATGGAACTTATAGTCTAACGTGGGAGATGATCAATAAAGAAGCAAACATACCAATAAATATATAATGACTTCTTACATAGCTATAGCCAATATAAGGAAGTAGAGACTGAAGGTGACAAATGGAGGGCAATAGTAGAGAATGACAAGAATAGCATGCTCTCTAAAGAGGTAACATTTAAGGAAGGAATTGGCATGTCCAGATCTGTGGAAAAAGTTTTCAGGCAGAGGGAACAGTACAGGTAAACACCCTGAGTCAGGAAAGAACTCAGCGGGAAGGGGGCTTGTCTCAGAAGTGAAAGAGCAACAGGACTGCAGGGTGGTAAGAGGGAGGAAAGGCAAGGAGGTCACCAAAGCAGGATGCTAAACAATAGAAAGTTTATAATGGGAAAGCACTAAAAGGCTTCAAAACTGGGAAAATATGGTCAGATTTGTATTTTTAAAAGATTATTCTGGCCAGGCACGGTGGCTCACACCTGTAATCCCAGCACTTTGGAAGGCCGAGGCAGGCAGATCACCTGAGGCCAGGAGTTCGAGACCAGCCTGGTCAACATGTTGGGACCCTGTTTCTTCTAAAAACGCAAAAATTAGCAGGGCCTGGTGGCACGCACCTGTAATCCCAGCTACTTGAGAGGGTGAGGCAGGGAAATCGCTTGAACCCGGGAGACGGAGGTTGCAGTGAGCTGAGATTGTGCCACTGCACTCCAGAACAAGACTCCATCTCAAAAAAAAAAAAAAAAAAAAAAAGATTATTCTGAGAGAAATGTAGACTGTTTGTTTCCATGTGCGGAGCGTATCTCAAAGGATACAAAAGGAACTGGTCTTTTCGGTTGCCTACGGGAAGGAACTGGGTACCTGGGGACAGGGCTGCAAGGCAGAATTTTTACTGTAGACCCTTTATTAACTTCTGATTTTGTACCACAAGAAGGTATATATATATTTATATTATCCCAAGACTGGAAGTAGGAAGAGGAAGAAGGCCATTGCAGATGCTCAGGATCTATTTGAGACACACTTAGGAAAACTTAGTGATCAGACTGTGAGGGGAGGAAGAGGGAAGAATTAAAATAATCCCTGTTTTTGAATTCTGGATTGAGCAACTAAGTGGATGGCGATGATAATTACTGAAATATGGGAGAACTGAAGAGGGACAGTTTACAAGCATTGGCAGTTCCATAATTTCTGTTTAGGGAGGCTTATGGGTGGCCAGCTAGTTGGAAGTGGGGGTTAAAATAGATTTATTCAAAATATATGTTTGCATAGCATTTAAGTTAGCCAGGATAGGTTTAATTATACTGCAGTAACCTAACACATTCACACCTCAGAACTAAAAAAAGCAAAAACTTTAGTGACTTATAAAGAAAAGTTTGGGGTGTTTTTTTCTTGCTGAACATTTGCTGTAGGTCAAGGCAATTTTTTTTCCATGTGATGACTTAGCATGCTAGGCTGCTTTGATCTTAGACATCTATTATCTCAACACAGGATCACCTTTCTTGAAGGCAAGGAAGAACAAAACGAGACAATAGAGAAAGCAAGAATTGTGAACCTGCTTCAGATATTTCCACCCAGAAGCAACATGTAACGTTCACTCACATTTCCAAATGGCCATTTTACTCTCCATGGCCAAAGTAAAAGAAGTGGGCAAATATAATACTACCAAACGTCTAAGGAGGGAAGGAGAACTAAAAATATTGGTGACTACTGATACTTTTTTCTTTTTTGAGATAGGATCTCCCTCTATTGCCCAGGCTGGAGTGCAGTAGCACAAACACAGCTCACTGCAGCCTTGACATCTCGGGCTCAAGCAAACCTACCGCTCAGCTTCCTGAGTAGCTGGGATCACAGACTTGCCACACTATGCCAGGATAATTTTTGTATTTTTTGTTTTATAGAGACAGGGTCTTGCCCTGACTGGTCTCAAACTCCTGGTGCTCAAGGGATCCTCCCACACACATACATATTTAGAGAGTAGAACTAGTAATGAAAAAAGAATTGAAAATGTACAAGAGGGAATAGATAACTGATGGTGTGTGGACAAGAGACAAGAGGGGATCTAACTTGTATAGGACGAATACTCCCCTTTCTCTGGGATGAAAGGAAGTAAGGATGGGGTGGGAGTCGGGGGTCAGGAAGTCGAAGGAATAGTTCTGCCACAGGCCTCTCTTCTATTTCTTTCTAAGACAGGAAGGCCAGGACAGATCGACTTCCCAAAATGCTCTTTTCAACTTCTACCCAATTTAATTATGTTCCAATTTGCTTACATCTCCTCTTCACTTTTACCCTTTTATGCATTTTTTCTGTCAACTTCTCCCTGTCTGTGATCCATCTCCAGCTCCTAGGTCTTCAGCTGATTTAGAGTATTACCATGGCCAGTCTTCTGGGATCACCTTGCCCTTTGACATGCAAATGACAAAACAGTCCCTCCTATGTAGGAATTCCAGGCTTTTATTTAATTTCTCTATTAATGAGTGCATTCACATTTTAAAAAGTGTATCATCTTAATTCTATAACTCAGTTTCAACTGGTATAATAATACATCTCAAAGATGGACACAGCCTTACTTCCCCTAAACGTAACGAGGATATGTTTAATAAGATTTTGCTTGAAGGCTTAGGGATAACAGAAAGCAGTTAAGACAGAAAAGTAAAAAAGTGTTATAACTCAAATGTCCAGCCCATTTTGTTCTTGCTTTACTAAGAGTTTCTCAGATATCAGAAAAACATCCAATTACAAAAGGATTGCTGATAGTTACTTGTCAAGTAGAAAAACTTCCTAAAAACCTTATTTGTACTCTTGCTCTTCCAACCAAGTTCTTGTCCCTATGTCAGCTGTCTACTCCCCTCCCTACTGCCCACAGAGTTTCCTTCCACAGAATGTTAGGTACAAAATCTCTGATCTTCAACAGGGTTCTTCTCCAAATCACAACCTGCTACAACATAAGTAGGAGGAACATATTTCTGCAAAACAAAAGTTCCAGTTGTTAGCCAAACCTGACCCTAATTACACTCTTGAGATGGTGAGGTTTAGTATCACACCATCACACCCAGATACAGAATAGGAGAGTTTCTCAAAGTTTATCTGCCGGCTGGGCGTGGTGGCTCACACCTGTAATCCCAGCACTTTAGGAGGCTGAGGCGGGCGGATCACGAGGTCAGGAGATCGAGACCATCCTGGCTAACATGGTGAAACCCTGTCTCTATTAAAAATACAAAAAATAAGCCGGGCGTGGCGGCGAGCGCCTGTAGTCCCAGCTACTCGGGAGGCTGAGGCAGGAGAATGGTGTGAACCCGGGAGGCAGAGCTTGCAGTGAGCAGAGATCATGCCACTGCACTCCAGCCTGGGCGACAGAGTGAGACTCCATCTCAAAAAAGAAAAAAAAAAAAAATGTTTGTCTGCTGACGCCTGCATCAGAATCTCCTGGGGCCTGGGCATCACAAACCAGAACATGTTTGCTTGTAAGACATCCATTAGGTAATTATTTCGGAGGAAATATCTAGTTTTGGGGCCACAATATATTTATATATCTCTGTGTATATATATATTGCATTATTGCCATTGCAATATATTTTACATCTCTTCATGACTGAAATTTTGGTGAAACATACGTGGCAGACTTTATTTACCTGTGGCTGGTGCCACCTAGTGGACACCATCTCCTAAAACGGTTTCGGTCTAGATTTTTATCTAGCTGTCAAATTTGAGGATGATGAAGACAAAGATGAAGATGGCTCACAGTCATTATATGCTTATTATTTGTTAGGCATTGTGAAAATTGTGATGCTAGTTATTTAAATTCATTGGCTAATTTATTTTTTATTTACTTACTTATTTTTATTATTTTTAGAGTCAGGATCTTGCTCTGTTGCCCAGGCAGTGGGCAATCACAGTTCACAGCAGGCTCAAACTCCTGGGCTCCAGCAACTGTCCCACCACAGCATCCCAAAGCGTTGGGATTACGGGTGTGAGCCACCACACCTGGCCTCATTGGCTACTTTAATTTCCACAAAAACACTACAGGTGGGAACAAGTATCCCCATTTTACAGATAATGGAAATTGAGAAAAAAAAAGGTTAAGTGAATTGCCTAAGGAAGTCCACTCCGGAAGTAAATAGCCGAGCTAAAATTCAAGAGCCCAAGTCCTTTAACTACTATTCTAAAACACCGAGTCAATTCTACAATGAAAGAAATCAGCACAATTTCTTTTGGTAAGTGAATGTTGATGGTGTGGTGTAACACCCTAGAAACAGCTGAAAGAGATTTAAATGCTAACAAGGTCCAGGGAAGCAGGTAGGTTGTTCCCTGGGGCATTAAGAAAGGGCCAAAGAAATGTCCTGAATTGGACACTGGGCAGACAAGATTCATTCTGAATTCTTCTGGTGCCCTAGGTAAAAGGTTAAGAAGAACTAGGCTATCATTTGTATTGCCTCTCATTGCAAACAGTAACAATAAATAGAATAGCTAAAGTTAGGTGAAGACTGACACTCCCCTCCCCCTATAGCAAATTAGAGAGCTCACACTCTGTTCCAACAATCTGGAGTGTTTATTCCTAACAAAGAAAGAGTATATGATTCTTGAGCCTCTCAATGAGAGATTCACTGCAATTAAGTACCAATCTTTCCTCTTTCTAGTATATTTTATCTTCATGGTACTATAAAGGATTTTCTGTGCAACTCAGGGAAATTAAGTCATTCCCAGGTATATTAGTCAGCTTGGGCTGCCATAACAAAATGCCATAGACTGGGTGGTGTAAACAACAGAAATTTATTTTCTCATAGTTCTGGAGGCTGGAAGTCAGATCAGGGTGCTGGCATGACTGGGTTTCGGTGAGAGCTCCCTCCTTGGCTTACAGACAGCAGCCTTCTTGCAGTGTGGCTCACAAGACCTTTCCTCAGGGCAGGCATGTGCAAGCTCTCTGGTGTTTCTTCCTATAGGGAAACTAATCCCATCATGAGGGCCCAACCTTCATGACCTCATCTAATGCTAATTATCTCCCAAAGGCCCCATACCCAAATATCATCACTGAGGGTTACAGCATCCACATGAATTTGGGAGAGGATACACTCCATAATATTCTGACCCCTGGTCCCCCAAAATTCATGTCTTTATTGCATGCAAAATACATTTATTTCATCCCAACAATCCCCAAAAGTCTTATTCCAGGATCAGTTCTGAAATCTAAAGTCAAGTCTCATTTAAATATCTAAACCAGGTACAGATAAGATTTGAGGTATGATTCATCCTGAGGCAAAATTCCTCTCCAGCTATGAACTTGTGAAACCAGACAAGTTATGTGCTTCCAAAATAAAATAGTGAGACAGGCATAGAATAGACATCCCCATTCAAAAAAAAAGAAATAGGAAAGAAGGAAGGAGTGTGGGTCCCAAACAAGTCCCAAACTTAGTAAGGCAAATTCCATTATATCTTAAGGCTCGAGGAAATTCCTCTTTGGCTCAATGCTTGGCCTTCCAGACTCATTGAGGTAGTAGCATCACCCCCACTGCTAATGTGCGGCCACAAACGTGCAGCTTTGCTGGGCAGAGACCTTTGAAAACAAGGTGGATGCAGTCTTGCCCTACGCCGTCCCCCTGGGCCCATGCACTCTTAGCCTGCGGTGGGAGTGGCAGTCCTGATGATCTCTCAATTGCCTTTGGGGTCTGTTTTTCCTTTTCTTGAAGAGTAGCTCACTTTCACAGCTGAATAGCTCTGTGGTCCTGTCCTGTAAAATCCAAGAAGTCAGTCATACCTCCCACTCCCCTCCCATCTCCTCTCCTCTCCTTTCCTTTCCTTGACAGGATCTCCTCTCCTCTCCTCTCCTCTCCTCTCCTCTCCTCTCCTCTCCTCTCCTCTCCTCTCCTCTCTTCTCCCCTCTCTTCTCTTCTCCTCTCCCTCCCCTCCCCTCCCCTCCTCTCCCTCCCCTTTCCTCTCCTCTGCCTCCCCTTCCCTCCCTTCCCTTCCCCTCCCCTCCCCCTCTCCTCTCTTTTCCTTTCCTTGACAGGATCTCCTCTCCTCTCCTCTCCTCCCCTCTCCTTACCTCTCCTCCTCTCCCCTGCCCCCTCTCCTCCCCTTTCCTTTCCTTGACAGGGTCTCCTCCCCTCCCCTTCCTTCCCCTCTCCTCTCCTTTCCTTTCCTTCACAGGATTTCCTTTCGTCCCTTCCCCTCCTCTCTCCTCCCCTCCCGCCTCCTCTCCTCTCCTCTCCTCTCCTCCCCCCTCTCCTCTCCTTTCCTCTCCTCCCCTCCCTTCCTTTCCCCTCCCCTCCCCTCCTCTTTCCTTGGCAAGATCTGGCTCTGCTGCCCAGGTTGCAGTGCAGTGGCATGATCATGGCTCACTGCAGTCTCAACTTTCCGGGTTCATGCAATCCTCCTGCCTCAGCTCCCCCAAGTAGCTGGGACTACAGGTGCATGCCACCATGCCTGGCAATTTTTTTTTTTTTTTTTTTGAATTTTTGGTAGAGACAGGGTTTCATCATGTCTGGTCTCAAACTCCTGAGCTCAAGTGATCCACCTGCCTCAGCCTCTCAAAGTACTGGGATTACAGGTGTGAGCCACTGCACTGGGCCCTCTCTTTCTTTGTCCCCTTTAGTTCAAACAGGTGGTGTCTCTGCTGATATAATCCCATTTCTATGCCTGCTTTCTGTTGAAATGGCTGATTGTGTCCATGAACCGCACTCATGATCTTTTTATCAAATGGATGTTCATCCACATCCTTAGTATTCTTTTCAGGACGAGTTTTCTCATTTTTTGCAATATGGATAGGCTGATAATTTTCCCAAATCTTCAAGCTCTGGTTCCCTTTTGCTTAATTCCTTCTTCAATTCACCTCTTTCATTTCACATTTTACTATAAGCAGTCAGGAGGAACCAAGCTGCTCCTCTGACACTTTGCTTAGTAAAATATCCAATTCAGCCTCACAAGTTCTACCTTCCACAAAATACTAGAACACAGTCCAGCTAAATTCCTTGCTACTTTATATCAAGGATCACCTTTCCTCCAATTAATATATTCTTCCAATGACATGCTCTTCATTTCTGTCTGAGACCTCATCAGAATTGCCCTTAATATTCATATTTCTAGCATGCATCTCAAAACTCTCCCAGTCTCTCATTATCCAGTTTTCAAAGCTGCTTCCACATATTTAGGTATTGGTAACACAGCACCCCGTTTCTTGGTACCAAAATCTATATTTGTCAGCTTGGGCTGCCATAACAAAATACCATAGACTGGGTGATGTAAACAAAAGAAACTTATTTTCTCACAGTTCTGAAGGCTGGAAGTCTGAGATGAGGGTGCCAGCATGGCTGGGTTCTGGTGAGACCTCTCTTGCTAGCTTGCAGACAGCTACCTTCTCACTGTGTGTTCACATGGCCTTTCCTAAGCACATGTGTGTGGAGAGAGACAGAGAGAGGAAAGCTGTTCAGTGTCTCTTCTTATAAGGGCACTGAGCCCACTATGAAGCCCCACCCTTATGACCATCGAATCCTAATTATCATCCAAAGTCCCATCTCCAAACACCACAAACACTGGGGGTTAGGGCTTTAACATGTGGATTTGGGAGGATACAAATATTCCATTTATAGCACCAGATATCCTTTATTTTAATTTCTTTTGTTTACATTTATTTTTGTTACAAATGAATCTGTCTAGAGTTTTTTCCCCAGCTTTTAATTATACAGTATTTTCAACACCAGAAATGTTGAAAGGATACAATAGTACACGCCACCCCCCACCAAGATTCGCCAATTGTTAACATTTTGCCATCCTTGCCTTATCTATATGCCTATCTACCTATATATATTTTGAAAGTAACTTACACATCATGATATGCTACCTCCTACCGAGTCAGCCTTCATCTCCTAACCAAAATACCATTATTATACTCAAGAAAATAATTCTCTTATATCGTCTTCTTGTGCTGTAACCAGTCACAATTTCTTTATCAAGAGTTACCATTAGGCCGGGTGCGGTGGCTCACACCTGTAATCCCAGCACTTTGGGAGGCCAAGGTGGGTGGATCACAAGGTCAGGAGATCAAGACTATCCTGGCTAACATGGTGAAACCCCGTCTCTACTAAAAATACAAAAACTTAGCTGGGTGTGGTGGTGGGCATCTGTAGTCCCAGCTACTAGGGAGGCTGAGGCAGGAGAATGGTGTGAACCCGGGAGGCGGAGCTTGCAGAGATCGCCCCACTGCACTCCAGCCTGGGCCACAGAGCAAGACTCTGTCTAAAAAAAAAAAAAAGAGAGACTAAGAGACTCCAGTGAGCCGCCTTCCCCCTTCCACCATGCGAGGGCACAACTAGAAAACCTTCTATGAGCCAGGAAAAGGGCCCTCACCAGAAACTGAATCTGCCTACACCTTGATCTTAGACTGTTCAGCCTTGAGAATTGTGGGAAAGGCATTTTTGTTGTTATAAGCCACCCAGTCTATGATATTTTGTTATAGCAACCTGAATGGATGAAGACAACTATCACTGACAGGTGAAGAGCACACCCAACTATCTCTCTGTATAGCTATATATACAGAGAGATATCTGTATATCTACATATATACGTATCTATATATATGTAGGTAGTAACAAAACTTCTAAAGTACTATAGAACTGTATATTCAACCCAAGGCCTACATGCCCGTTCCTTGCCCTGCCTCTGCTCTATCAGTACTGCAAGGGGTTTCATCTCTGCAGGCTGCGTTTCCCAGGCTCCTGTGTGTCAGCTGACATCTGTCTGGAATCAGTCAATGAAAGACTCTTGGAAACTGGAGGGTGCGAGAAAAGGAGAAGCCAGGGGTATAGTCTTCATATGAGCTGTGCTTTCTCTCTCTCTCTCTTTTTTTTTTTTTTTTGAGATGGAGTCTCACTCTGTCACCCAGGCTGGAGTGCAGTGGCGCGATCTCGGTTCACTGCAAGCTCCGCCTGCCCGGTTCACGCCATTCTCCTGCCTCAGCCTCCCGAGTAGCTGGGACTACAGGCGTCCACCATCAAGCCCGGCTAAATTTTTTTTGTGTGTTTTTAGTAGAGACGGGGTTTCACCATGTTAGCCAGGATGGTCTTGATCTCCTGATCTCGTGATCCACCCGCCTCAGCCTCCCAAAGTGCCGGGATTACAGGCGTGAGCCACCGCGCCTGGTCGAGCTGCGCTTTCTTTGGGCCCCCGTGGTTCAGGTGAACACTGCTTTCTCGCTTTGTCCTTTCAGTCCGAAAACGGAGTGGCTTCTGGCTCTTACTAATCACCACATTAACTTACTATCATGTTTTGGGTTTTTTGTTGTTGTTGTTTGTTTGTTTTTTAGACAGGGTCTTGCTGTATTGCCCAGGCTGGTCTCAAACACCTGGGCACAAGTGATCCTCCCATCTCATTCTCCCAGGTAGCAGGGATTACAGGTGTGTGCTACCACGCCTGCTACTATCATGTTTGATTTAGCTCTTCCATTACCTGAATAACTAATTCCATGTATTAAATTCCCTCATTTAAAATACTTGAAGCAGTTTCTAGTTAGACCCTGACTGCTCTACAATACATGCTCTTTAAAAGTTCTAATTTTAATTACTTTTATTTAAATTTGATACAACAAAAGGACACGAAGTTAAAAAAAAAAAAAATTCACGCTGGGTGCAGTGGCTCACACCTGTAATCCCTAGCACTTTGGGAGGTTGAGGCGGGCAGATCACTCAAGGTCAAGAGTTTGAGACCAGCCTGGCCAACATGGCAAAACCCCGTCTCTACTAAAACTACAAAAAAAAATAGCCGGGCATGGTGGCGCATGCCTGTAGTCCCAGCTACTCGGGAGACTGAGGCAGGAGAATCACTTGAACCTGGGAGATGGAGGTTGTAGTGAGCCAAGATCATGCCACCGCACTTCAGCCTGGGCAACAGAGCAACTCCATCTCAAAAACATTTTTTTTCTTTCACATGGGAGGTATTTTTGCCAAAGGCTCTTTCTAGGTTAAGAAATTATGAAAACCTCCAAGAGGCTGAATTTTTTATTCTTGATATTATTCTTAATAGTCATGCATCACTTAATGATGGAGATATGTTCTGAGAAATGTGTTAGGTGACTTCATTGTTGTGCAAACTTCATACAGTGAACTTACAGAAACCTAGATGGTACAGCTTACTACACATCTAGGTTATATGATACAGTTTATTGCTCCTAAGCTACAACCCTATACAGAATGTTACTGTACTGAATACTGTAGGCAACTATAGCACAATGGTATCTGTATATCTGAACATAGAAAAGGTACAGTAGAAATATGGCATAAAAGATAAAAAATGGTACACTTGTACAGGGCACTTACTATATATGGAAAGCCTAGGACATTACCGTATGCTACTGTAGACTTTATAAACACTGTACACTTAGGCTAACTTAAAATTATAAAAAATTTCTTTCGTCAATAATTAAATTTACTGTAATTTTTTAACTTTATAAACTTTTTAATTTTTAACTCTGACTCTTTTGGTAATAACACAGCTTAAAAACACGAACACATTGTACAACTGTTTGTGTTTTTGTTGTGCAGGATATTTTTTCTTTATATCCTTATTCTGTAAGTTTTTTCTATTAAAAAAATGTTTTTCACTTTAAAACCTTTTGTTAAAAACTAAGACAAAGATACACGTCAGCACAGGCCTACTCAGGTTCAGGATCATCACTATCACTGTCTCCCACCTCCACATCTTGTCCCACTGGAAGGTCATCAGGGATAATAACATGCTTAGATCTGTAATCTCCTATGATAACAATGTCTTTTTCTGGATACCTCCTGAAGGACCTGTCTGAGGCTTACAGCTGACATTTTTAAAAAACAAGGAGTAGTATACTCTAAAATAATAATTAAAAAGGCCGGGTGCGGTGGCTCATGCCTGTAATCCCAGCACTTTGGGAGGATGAGGCTGGCAGATTATGAAGTCAGGAGTTCGAGACCAGCCTGACCAATATGGTGAAACCCCGTCTCTACTAAAAATACAAAAATCATCTAGGCATGGTGTTGCACGCCTGTAGTCCCAGATACTCGGAAGGCTGAGGCAGAAGAATTGCTTGAACCCAGGAGGTGGGGGTTGCAGTGAGCCGAGATCATGCCTCTGCACTCCAGCCTGGGCGACAGAGCAAGACTCCATCTCAAAAATAATAATAATAATAATAAAAATTACAGTAATACATAAACTAGTATAATAATTTATCATCAAGTATTGTGTATTGTATATAATTTTATGTGCTACACTTTTATATGACTGGTAGCACCAGTTTGTTTATGCCACACCACAAATGTGTGAGTAATGAGTTGCACTATTATGTTAGGTTGGCTATGATGTCACTAGGTGCTAAGAATTTTTCAACTTCATTATAATCTTATGGGGCTACCTTTGCATGTGCAGTTGACCAAAACATCATTATGTAGCATATAACTATATTTTAAACTGCTTTTCAATTTTGAACAGTAAAAGTAGACACTTTGTGAAAAATTAGTACCTACTAGCTTTGTCTCCTCTCTCCTCAACAATTTTTCAGTTACATGATATTTATTTTATCCAGGTTTGAAATATTTTCTTTTTATTCTGTAATCATAATTTCCATGGTTGTTTAGTATTAGTAAAGTTACATGTTTAAACCAGCTATACTTTATTAAAACGTAAGTTTCATGCAGGCAGGATGAGTTATTTGCTTTGTTCACTGACGTATCTGAAGTGTCTAGAAGAATGTCTGGCACATAGTAGGCACTAATAAATACTTGTTGTTCAATAAATCATTTTCTCAATTTTTTACGTCCTGAGTTTAAAATTTTCTCTAATTGTATTTGATTGTTGCATGTAGGTGTATAAATAAACATACACATATACACAGATATTTCCCTCCTGTCCCAAGAAAAACTCAGGCATGTTGTGTTGCTTGAGTTCCTTCATGTTTGAAAATGACTGTCTTTTGCCTGTATGATTGTGATGGTTAATACTGAGTGTCAACTTGATCGGACTGAAGGATGCAAAATATTAATCCTAGTTGTGTCTGTGAGGGTATTGCCAAAAGAGATTAATATGTGAGTCAGTGGGCTGGGGAAGCCAGACCCACCATCAATTTGGATGAGCGCCATCTAATCAGCTGCCAGCAAATATAAAGCAGGCAGAAAAACGTGAAAATGTTAGACTGGCCTAGCCTCCCAGCCCACATCTTTCTCCCCCGCTGGATGCCTTCTGCCCTCGAACATCGGACTCCAAGCTCTTCAGTTTTGGAATTCGGACTGGCTCTCCTTGCTCCTCAGCCTGCAGATGGCCTATTGTGTGACCTTGTAATAGTGTGAGTTAATACTGAATAAACTCATATATATATATATATATATATATATATATATGGAATATATATATTCCATTAATTCTGTCCCTATAGAGAACACTGACTAATACAGATTTTGGTACCAGAAGTGTGGTTCCAGAGGAACAGAATATTAAGGATGAAGTAGTTAGGTTAGTTTTGGGGGTTTCTGGAGGTGGCTGCTTAGTATGATTAGACCCAAAAATGCTAAGGACTACTTCTAATAGTATGGAGAACAGTGATAGTCCTTGGTATGAACTGTTTAGGGAGTTATGCAAAATAAATGCGTTTGACACTCCTGATTCATTGCTCATGGGAGGCAAGGAATTTAGTGACTCTATACAAAATACCTTTGACCATATGTGGAGAACCAAGGAACATAATGAAACTGGTTGGTTGCTCCTAAGTTCAGTGGACAAAATGATGAAAGAAAATAATTAACTCAGGGATTCTATCTCTCAGCTTCAGAAACAGACACTGAGTCTCAAATCTGTGAGATTGCCCTGAGTGAGAGTCTTATCTCCTGTAAAGAAAGAGCTGAAATTGTGGAAAAACAGACACAAGCTCTTATCACATGAGTGGCTGACCTGCAATGAAAGGTGCATGCACAGCCTTGCCAGATGTCTACTGTTAAAATGAAGGCATTGTATGGAAAAGAAAGGGACCCTGAAACTTGGAATGGGGACATGTGGGAGAACCCTGACGAAGCTGGGGACACTGAGCTTGTAAGCTCTGATGAACATTCTTTTGCCAGAAGGAACAGCTTCCCCATCCGCAGTAGTAGCAACATCCCCTCCCTGACCCATGCTGCTATCAGTCTTTCCACCTTTGTCTGAGGAGACACCTGTGATGCCTGAGGCAACAGTGATGGCCTCTCCTCAGGTAGTTGCCAGGCAAAATAATGTTGATTCTTCTCAGGAGCCACCCCCAACACCTCTCTTTGCTTCTAGACCTATAACTAGACTAAAGTCCCAGCAGATGCCTAGAGGTGAGGTTGAGTGTGACCCATAAGGAGGTGCATTACACTCAAAAAGAACTGCTTGAGTTTTCTGATTTATATAAACAGAAATCTGGAGAACAGGCATGGGAATGGATATTAAGGGTGTGGGATAATGGTGGGAGGAACACAGAATTGGATCAGGCTGAATTTATTGATTGGGCCCATTAAGTAGGGACACCATTTAATGTTGCAGCTCAGGGAGTTAAAAAGGTTCTAATAGTTTATTTTCTTGGTTAGCTAAAACATGGATTAAAAGATGGCCCACTGTGAGTAAGCTGGAAATGCCTGATCTCTCTTGGTTTAATGTAGAGGAAGGAATCCAAAGGCTTAGGAAGACTGGAATGGTGGAGTGGATTAGTCACTTTAGACCTTCCCATCCCACCTGAGAGAGTCCAGAAGATATATCCTTGACCAATGCCTTGCAAAATAGATTTGGGAGGGCAGCACCTGCATCTTTGAAGAGCCCTGTAATTGCTCTTCTCTGTATGACAGATCTAACAGTGGGAACCACAGTCACTCAACTACAAAATTTAAATACTATGAGAATAATTGGATCCCAAGGTAGCAAGGGCAAAGCGGCAGCACTCAACTGTAAAAGCAAGGTGGGTGTAGCTACTGTAATGGACAGCAGAGGCAAAGTGGCAATCAGAATAGTCTGATTCATGTAGCGCTCTGGCATTGGCTAATTAATCACAGTGTTCCTAGAAGTGACATTGATAGGAAGCCTACTGCATTCCTACTTAATTTATATAAGCAGAAAACTTCTATGTCAAATGGATAAATACTAATTTAAATTATAAAAACAGAGACTCATGCCCCTTCAATCAATTTCCAGACATGAGCCAGTTTACAGACCCAGAACCCCTTAAATGAAGAGGAGGCTGTGTCCCCCTGATGAAGGACCCCACTACATTACCGACAGTATTGTTCTCCCATCCTTCCCCAAGGAGACTTCTGGCCTTTTACCAGGGGAACTGTATCCTGGGGAAAGGGAAATGATCAGACATTTCAGGGACTACTGGACACTGGCTCTGAGCTGACGTTGATTCCAAGGGACTGAAAACGTCATTGTGGTCCTCCAGTTAAAGTAGGGGCTTATGGAAGTCAGGTAGTTAATGGAGTTTTAGCTTGGGTCCAACTTACAGTGGGTCCAGTGGGTCCCCAAACTCATCTTGTGGTTATTTCCCCAGGGCCAGAATGCATAATTGGCATAGACATACTTAGCAGCTGGCAGAACCCCCACATTGGCTCCCTGACTGGTAGGGTGAGGGCCATTATGGTGGGAAAGACCAAAAGGAAGCCATTAGAGCTGCTTTTACCTAGAAAAATAGTAAATAAAAAACAATATTGCATCCCTGGAGGGATTGCTGAGATTAGTGCAACCATCAAGGACATGAAAGATGGGGTGGTGATTCCCGCCATATCCCTGTTCAACTCTCCTATTTGGCCTGTGCAGAAGAAAGATGGATCTTGGAGGATGGCAGTGGATTATCACAAGTTTAACCCAGTGGTGACTCCAACTGGAGCTGCTGTACCAGGTTTCATTGCTTGAGCAAATTAGCACATCTCCTGGTACCTGGTATGCAGCCATTGACTTGGGCAAATGCCTTTTTCTCCATTCTTGTCCATAAGGTCCACCAGAAGCAATTTGCTTTCAGCTGGCAAGGCCAGCAATATACCTTTACTGTCCTACTTCAGGGGTGTATCAACTGTCCGGCTTTGTGTCATAATCTTATTCAGAGAGACCTTGATCGCTTTTCACTTCTGCAAGATATCACGCTGGTCCATTACATTAATGACATTATGCTGATTGAATCCAGTGAGTGATAAGTAGCAAACACACTGGACTTACTGGTGAGATATTTGCAGGCCAGAGGACCAGAAGTAAATCTGATTAAAATTCAGGAAACTTCTACCTCAGTAAAATTTCTAGGGGTCCAGTGGTGTGGGGCCTGTCAAGATATTCCTTCTAAGGTGAAGGATAAGTTGCTGCATTTGGTCCCTCCTACAACCAAGAAAGAGGTACAATGCCTAGTGGGCCTATTTGGATTTTGGAGGCAACACATTCCTCATTTGGGTGTGTTACTCCAGCCTGTTTATTGAGTGACCCAAAAGGCTGCCAGTTTTGAGTAGGGTCCAGAACAGGAGAAGGCTCTGCAACAGGTCCAGGCTGCTATGCAAGCTACTCTTCCACTTGGGCCATATGACCCAGCAGATCCAATGGTGCTTGAGGTGTCAGTAGCAGATAGGGATGCTGTTTGGGGCCCTTGGCAGGCCCCCATAGGTGAATCACAGCAGAGGCCTCTAGGATTTTTGAGCAAGGCCCTGCCATCTTCTGCAGATAACTACTCTCCTTTTGAGAGACAGATCTTGGCCTGTTACGGGGCTTTGGTGGAAACTGAATGTTTGACTATGGGTCATCAAGTCACCATGCAACCTGAACTGCCTATCATGAACTGGGTGATTTCTGACCCATGTAGCCATAAAGTGGGTCATGCAGAGCAGCATTCCATCAGCAAATGGAAGTGTTATATACGTGATTGGGCTTGAGCAGGTCCTGAAGGCACAAGTAAGTTACACAAGAAAGTGCCTCAAATGCCCATGGTCTCCACTCCTGCCACCCTGCCTTCTGTCCTCCAGCTTGCACCTATGGCCTCATGGGGAATTCCCTATGATCAGTTGACAGAGGAAGAGAAGACTAGGGCCTGGTTCACAGATGGTTCTGCGTGATAGGCAGGCACCACCCGAAAGTGGACAGCTGCAACACTACCACCCCTTTCTAGGACATCCCTGAAGGACAGTGGTGAAGGGAAACCTTCCTCGAAGGCAGAACTTTGAGCAATGCACCCGGCTGTGCACTTTGCATGGAAGGAAAAATGGCCAGATGTGTGATTATACACTGATTCATGGTCTGTAGCCAAAGGTTTGGCTGGATGGTCAGGGACTTGAAAGAAGCATGATTGGAAAATTGGTGACAAATTTGGGGAAGAGGTATGTGGATCGACCTCTCTGAGGGATACAAAACTGTGAAGATATTTGTAACCCATGTGAGGGCTCACCAGTGGGTGACCTTGGCAGAGGAGAATTTTAGTAGTTAAGTAGATAGGATGACCCACTTGTTCTGTGGACACCACTCAGCGTCTTTCCCTAGCCACCCCTGCCATCGCCCAATGGGCCCATGAACAAAGTGGCCATGGTGGCAGAGATGGAGGTTATGCATGGACTCAGCAACATGGACTTCCACTCACCAACGCTAACCTGGCTACGGCCACTGCTGAGTGCCCAATTTGCCAGCAGCAGAGACCAACACTGAGCCCTCGATATGGCACCAGTCCTTGGGGTGATCAATCAGCTACCTGGTGGAAGGTTGATCATACTGGACCTCTTCCATCATGGAAAGAACAGAGGTTTGTCCTCACTGGAATAGACACTTACTCTGGATATGAGTTCGCCTAACCTGCATGCAACATTTCTGCCAAGACAACCATCTGTGGACTCATGGCATGCCTTATCCACCATCATGGTATTCCACACAGCATTGCCTCTGACCAAGGCACTCACTTTACAGCTAAAGAAGTGTGGCAGTGGGCTCATGCTCATAGAATTCACTCGTCTTATCATGTTCCCCATTACCCTGAAGCAGCTGGATTGACAGAATGGTGGAATGGCCTTTTGAAGTCACAACGCCAACTAGATGACAGTACTTTGCACAGCTGGGGCTAGGTCCTCCAGAAAGCTGTGGATGCTCTGAAGCAGCGTCCAATATATGGTACTCTTTCTCCCATAGCCAGGATTCACAGGTCCAGGAATCAATCGGTGGAAATGGAAGTGGCACCACTCACCATCACCCCTAGTGATCCACTGGCAAAATTTTTGCTTCCTGTTCCTGTGACATTACATTCTGCTGGCCTAGAGGTCTTAGTTCCAGAGGGAGGAATACTGCCACCAGGAGACACGATTCCATTAAACTGGAAGTTAAGATTGCTACCTGGACACTTTGGGTTCCTACTACCTTTAAGTCAACAGGCTAAGAAGGGAGGTACAGTGTTGCCTGGGGTGACTGACCCTGACCATCAAGACAAAATCAGTCTACTACTCCACAATAGAGGTAGGGAAGAGTACACGTGGAATATGGGAGATCCATTAGGGCGTCTTAGTATTACCATGCCCTGTGATTAAGATTAATGGGAAACTACAACAGCGCAATACAGGTGGGACTACAAATGGCCCAGACACTTCAGGAATGAAGGTTTGAGTCACTCCACCAGGAAAAAAACCACGACCTGCTGAGGTGCTTGCTGAAGGCAAATGGAATACAGAACAGATAGTAGAAGAAGGTAGTCATCAATAACAGCTACGACCACATGACCAGCTGCAGACACGAGAACTGTAACTGTCGTATTTCTTCCTTCTTTTGTTAAAAACATGTTTGTGCATGTATACACTTGTACTAAGAAAATACCTTCATTCAATTTCCTTTTTCTGTTATCATGTGACATAAGATTTATTGACTTCACAGCAGCATTTAAGTATTGTCAACTTTATGTAATAGTATTTGGGTTGGGGATTGGTGCGTTTTCGTTTGTATGAAGGATGGTTGTATTATGTTAGAGGTAATTATGACCTTATTGTCTTTATTTGAAGATTATGTATGATCTCAGGAGATGTGTATGGGTTCAAGCTGACAAGAAGTAGACTTATGATGGTTAGTACTGAGGGTCGACTTGACTGAAGGATGCAAAATATTGATCCTGGGTGTATCTGTGAGGGTGTGGCCAAAGGAGATTAACATTTGAGTCAGTGGGCTGAGAAAGGCAGGCCCACCCTTAATCTGGGTGGGCACCATCTGATCAGCTGCCAGGGCAGCTAGAATATAAAGCAGGCAGAAAAATGTGAAAAGACAAGACTGGCCTAGCCTCCCAGCCTACATCTTTCTCCTGTGCTAGATGCTTCCTACCCTCAAACATCTGACTCCAAGTTCTTCAGTTTTGGGGCTTGGACTGGTTCTCCCTCCTCCTCAGCTTGCAGATGGCCTATTGTGAGACCTTCTGATTGTGTGAGTTAATATTTAAAGTCCCCTTTAATAATAATAGGATATTTAATAATTTAATAGTAATAGGATCTATGTCTCCTATTAGTTCTGTCCCTCTAGAGGACCCTGACCAATACAAGAAGCTCTTCAAAACATCATGGGAGATATAAAGCAGTGGTTTTCAAACTTGAATTATAACCAATTAGTGTACTTTGACATTATTTTAGTGTATTATAACCAACATATTTTTAAAAAGGGACAGAATAAAAACAGCAGAGAGCACTGCATATAGAAAGGGTAAGTATAGTTTCATGACACTTAAATATATGCTTAGGTGTTGTGAGTTTATGTACTGGACTATGATGTAGAATGTATTTCTGACAGAAACGTTTATTTAACAGTAACAGGATCTATTTACAAACCAAGTGGACCAGGTGTTTTAGTCTGTTTGTACCGCTGTAACAAAATACCTGAGACTGGGTAATTTATAAACAATAAAAATTTATTTCTCACAGTTCTGGAGGCTGGGAAGTCCATGATCAAGGTGTCAGCAGATTTAGTGTCCCGTGAGGGCTCTCTGCTTCCGAGATGAGCACCTTGTCGCTCATATAGTGGAAGGGATGAACGCTGTGTCCTCACATGGCTCACAGGCAGCTCTCTGCAGACTCTAAGGGCAATACCACTCATGACAGCAAAGCCCTCATGGCTAAATCCCTTCCCAAAAGGCCCAATCTCTTAATATCACCACCTTGGGGTTTAAGTTCCAACATACGAACTTTGGAGGAATATCTTCATTCAAAAAGCATAACGCTGAAAGCCTTTTTCAACTGGCAAGGAGTGGCAGCCGAGGTTAGGGTCAGGGGCCCTTGAACAAAAGCCTTAAGTTTAGGAAACAATACACAGACTAGTTGCTTACTATAGAGCAGTTTAATACCCTAAGCATTCTTTTAGGAGTGAGCTGGAGGCAATTATCTTAGCAAAGAAGCTGTAGGGAGAGTGAGGGGCAGGTCTACCCAGCTCAAAGGATATCCACTGCAAAATTTTCCTTCTCAGAAAAGGAAGGCTGCAGGATCCCTCTAGATCAAAACGTTCCTTTTCAAATTGAGTACATATATTGCCAGGACTCAACAAGAATATAATCTCCTTCAAGACGGGAATGGGACAATGCTTTCAATCAGCAACATTCTGCTTTTACAGTCTATTTCCCTCTTATTCTCTGAATCTGTCTCTTGCCCAGTTTTTGATGGTGTTTGAAAAGCTGGCTGCCATAGCTTGATAAGGCATATATCTAACCAGGATATTTTACTGCCTTTTCCATTTCTGCTTATCAAACGTGTTAACATATAGTGGACACTATCTGGATCTTTTTTTTTTTTTTACTAACCACTCATACTTCATAGCATTTTGGCCATCATAGGTATCTCTGGCTTCTTGGTCAATTGTTCTTGGTCTAGGTGTAATACTATTACACCTTAATTCTAATTGATTGTTCATCGACTGATTCATCTCCCCACCCCAAGTTAAGATTTGCTCATTGTTTTTGAATATATCTTGCTGGATTATATTGTTTATATGAATATATTATGCTAGGTTTTGTTAAATGCTCTATTTCTTAACTGTTACTCTGAAATCTTACTTTTTCAAGGTGCTTCATAATAACTTATTTTTTTAGAACTCCCAAACATGGATCAAGAGTACAAGTAAAGCTCTTCACTGTCCTCTATATAAACCATACAATTCTCACATCTGTACCCTTGCTCTTCTGTTTGATATGCCTTTTATTGCTCTCCTCCTCTCCAAATTTTATCGGTTCATCAAGGTTCAGCTTAAATCCCTCCATAAAGTCAACCTAACTACCCTCAGTCCCACTACTTTATCTAAATGCAGGTAGCACTGTATTTCCTCTCAACACTTAGAACTAAATTATATAGATCTTCACATATTTCTATAAATTATATCCTGTAGGATCCCTGAATTAGGAGTCATTATTTATATAGCTTTTGCCTTATGTAGTCCTAGGCACTCAGTGGGATACAGTTGAATGAGCGTCAAGAGATGAAGGTTTTTGTCTTTATTTGGCACTCAGGAGTCTGTAACAGGCTATTGGGGAAGACAAGCTCTCTGATACCCCTCTTACTTTTCTCATAGTATAAACAGTAACTATGTAAATGGGAGGCTATCAAAACATCTTGGAGACCACTACCTTATAATTCACAGGTAGGAGATGGTCTTGCCAGTAAGGTAAAAAGGTGCACCTCAGTGCTTCAGACTGCCCATTACAATAAGTTTTCACTTTTATAAACCTTAGGTCAGTACCTAAGCTATATATAGCTTATGTATAAGCAATATAAACCTTATGCTACACAAATAAATATTAACAGCAACTTTTTTATTTTTATTTTTTTTGAGATGGAGTCTCGCTCTGTCGCCCAGGCTGGAGTACAGTGGCGTGATCTCAGCTCACTGCAAGCTCTGCCTCCCGGGTTCACGCCATTCTCCTGCCTCAGCCTCCTGAGTAGCTGGGACTACAGGCGCCCGCCACCACACCTAGCTAATTTTTTGTATTTTTAGTAGAGACGGGGGTTCACCGTGTTAGCCAGGATGGTCTTGATCTCCTGAGCTCGTGATCCGCCCGCCTCGGCCTCCCAAAGTGCTGGGATTACAGGCGTGAGCCACCGCACCCGGCCTAATGGCAACTCTTGATAAAGAAATTGTGACTGGTTACAGCACGCTGGTCACTGAAAAGAGATACTAGAGGGCAGTAATAAAATGTAAGTAAAGAAATTAATTTATCACACTGCTACTTCATTGGTAATTCAAGGCAACCACAATTAAGGGGGTAAATACAGACCACAGATACTAAAGCAATGCCTGAAAGTAACAGATGCCAAATCAAATCAAACAAATGTTTAACATTTTATCAGATCTAAAATAAGTACATCTTCTCTCAGTGAATTTTCATAACGATGCACCATAAAATGCCAACAAAACTTCTGACGTACAGGATAAATTATATAAAATACAATAGGAACGCTCTTAATTCTAATTATTTAAATATTAGCATCAGCAGACATTAATAATACTATTCTGAACCTGGATCTGCATGAATCTGAACGTTAGCTGTTAGCTGATAGGCTAAGTATGATAGAACAAAAAAAAAAAAATCAAAGCCAGTGGTGGTGATGAGCATCTGTAGTCCCAGCTACTCCGCAGGCTGAGGCATAAGGATCCCTTGAGCCCAGGAGTCCAAGGATGCAGTGAGCTATGATTGTGCCATTGTACTCCAGTTTGGGCCGCCCCATCTCTAAAAAAATTTTTTTGGTATGAAAAAGATGTACTTTCTAGGTGAAAACTTTAAAAAAAGAAAAACAAAAAACCCAAATTGGTGAAAAGAGCCCGACTATATCAGCACTGTATTTAGAAAAATAGGGAGGTATCGGAAAAAGGTTAAGCAAGCCCCAATGTCCAAAACAATAATCCCAGAAACTGAAAGCATCTTGAAAACCACTTAGGAATACACAACTTTACATTTAAAAAAAGCAGGAATAATTTTGATTCACAAATGTCCTTAGTTGTGAATGTACCTAAAAACTTGTTTATAAAGCTGCATATATTTAGTGGAACAATCTTTTACAAGATCTCAGGAAAATAATCACCAAATAACATGGTGCGCTTAAATCGCAGTGATCACCACAGTATGATTCACAGGTAACACCGTACAACTACAAAGATATGACACATTGCTACACATACTTTATTTGCAATTCAGTACCATGAAAACATTTCTCTAAGAGGTCAATGTAATAATCTTTTATTGATATAGGAACTCTGGCACTGAAAGCTTGAATAACCCAAGGTAATGATGTCGTCACCAAGGGACAACGAGAATAGAACCCAAATCCCTTGACTCCCAAGCTTGTGTTTTCCCTTAATTGTGCTCCTTTCTATTCATCCAAGAGCATCAAGTGTAAAACGTGGGAGAAAGGAGTGGACACAAATGAGCCAAGTCCGCGAGGTGGAGACTGCACTGAAAGTCCTAGGAATCGCCCCTTGGCACTTTCCTTTTGTTTTGGCTGAAGATGAAAGCAGCAGCAACCACAAACTCCTGGGACCAAGAACTGGAACTAGGTACTGCCTGTTGCGGTAACTCTCTTCCTCATTTTAGGCCTTTCCTTTTTAACCTCTCCTTCCGGCCAAGCCTTCGCGCGCTCTTCCCCTCTCTCGGTTTCTATCTGCTCCCTTTAGCTCCACTCTGCATATTCCTGCTAGGTGTCCCCGTGAGAGGAGGCAGCTGCGCCGCACTGGCTCTCCACCCTCCATCAGGCCCTGGCGCCCAGTCCTCAGGTGTTCAAGAGGTTCGTAGCGTCACAAGCGCTCTCCCTAGAAAGTGAGTGGCAGTCAAGCATTATAAATGTGTTTCAACTGTTAAAGAGACTTAAGAGATGGGAACCGGGGCATATACCAAGTCACCTCTGCGTGGGTTTAGGTAGCTGGTCACGACAAAGCAAAATTTAGACAATAAGCGTTGAGACTTTCCTTTTAGCTGCGAGTTTCACAGCTCCGCCATCCCCCGAGCAACCTCCCACTGGAGGACGCCTGCCGAAGCGCATGTGTTTACACTTTTCCTACACCAGGCGGAGGACCCAAGCGCTCGCCGACCCCGGGGGATTCCAAACCGTTACTCCGCCCGCCGGGGTGGGGCCAGCGCAACGGCCGAGCCTGCGCAGCCGGCCGGCTCCGGGGCCCCCGCGCACTACAAGTCCCAGAAGGCAGCTCTCCGCGGGGGCGGGCAGTCGGTTTATCTGCCTCACACTCATTTTTACCACTGCTCTCCCCTTCCCCGGTCCTCCTGGTGTCCTTTCCACAGTTAAAGGCTACTTTCTCTTGAAGCACATGAGGAGAAGCCTTAGCAACCTCGATACTGAAGTTCTTCGCGCGCTCGCTCTTTCTGCCTCTGCTCGAACTATGCCTGAGTCCCTCACAGGAGTTGGGTAGTGCAGGCGAGAGAAGGAAGTCTTTGCAGGCCAAAACTAGGACAACCTGCTCGGACTTCCGCCTCCTGGCCTCCGGAAGGCAGTGCGCACGCGCTCGCTGCGACTCCGGCGCGGTTGACTTCCGCTCCCACTGTGCTCTGCGAGCCGAATCATGGATCACACTGGTAAGGAGGCGGAGGCAGTGGGGGTCCCGGTTCCATGCCCCCTTGGCCGGCCTGGGGCTGGTTGCCCAGCAGGCAAAAGGGATTACGCTCGCCCCACAACACTAGGGTGTGGCAGTGAGAAGAAATCTCACATATGCCTTCCTGTGCCTGGCAGGGGCCTGCCGTTTCCTGGCCTACCCTCTGGTGTGGTACCTACCTCCTCCGTGCCGGCAACAACCGCTCCTTCTCTCGTTCTGAGCTCCGAACCCGGACCGGTGGGCAATGTAGGCCTTTGGGAAGGGAGAGCGCCGGCTCTGTTTTATTCAGCCCAGCTGCTCTGGCCTACGTTATGGAGACTGGCGGGTAGATTGCGGTCTCCGAATCGCGGAATCCTCTTTACGCTGGGAGTGGACGGGCGAGAGTGGGTTGGAGACTTCCTGCTGTCTCAGTCAGCTTTGGGCGGGTGCTGCAGTGGTCACCTCCTGTCGTCTCTCAGATCCTTTATGGACTAGAGAGGTGAAAGAAGGGCGTCTGATAGAGTTTTTGGAATCCAACTCGTAGCTTTTACCTAAACCAAAAGCATGCCCCGCGCTTCGACTGAGGTCCGTACTCATCATTTGAGGGTATTTACAAAGAGGAGCTTAAAATCAAGGCATTCTCATACTTTTCTCCAAGTAAGAGTAGCTCCACCCTTTGTTATGTATTTTCTGGCTTTTGCTTCTTTGTGGTTCTCAGATATTGAATGCGTGCTCTTGGAGTTAACAGGTGCCCCATACATTTACAGCGACCATATCACAAATGGAGAAAAAAAGGCTTTGTCTTGAGTATTGAGTTGTCCTCATCAGATATCTGCTTGATTATGTAATTAGGTGTGTATGTTTATGTAGTGTATATTTATGCCAGATACAGATATCTGTAGGTCGGGAGATAGAAGATGGAATGGTAAACGAGACGGACCAGGTCCGTGATAGAACTTCTATTTCACGGAGGAACACAGACAATATCTTCTTTTTTAAAAATTTTTTTGTTTTTTAAATGTTTGCGAATTATAAGTGTTTTGAAGAAAATAAACCAGTGCTGTGGAGAGATTCATGGGGGAAATTTCAGAGAGAGTTGTTAGGAATGGTCTTTGTGGAAGCTAAGATCTGATGGGTGAGAAGATCCCAGCCCTGGGAAAAAAGCAAGAGGAAAAGCATTTCCAGCAAGTGCAAAGGCACTGAGGTAGGAAGATGTAGTGAAGTCAGCTGCAGCCTAGTAATAACCAGAGTGTAAGAGTCCTGAAGTGAGATTGGAAAGGAGGGCAGCAGGCACATTATTCAGGTCATTGAAAGCCATGGTAAACGTTTGATTTTTAAGTGAATATGAAGCCACTGAACAGAAGTAGAGGAGGAACACAATCTCTAAAAAAATATAATAGGCTGTTCTATCGAGAATGGTGTAAGAGAGGGAGGTAAGAATGATGGAAAATAGCTGATTGCAGTAGACGGGAAGGGAAGGTTGGTTTGGTGAAAATGAAGGAGAATGGGCAACATCTGTAAATACTTTGGTGGTGTTTGAACGAATGTGAGAGAAAGGAGAAATACCTAGGTTTTTGGTTTGAGCAACTAGGTAGTGTCCATTATTGAATTGAGGAAAACTTGGAGCAGAAAACAGTCTTTTTTTATAGAGGTGAGATGGGAATTTGGGAACAAGTGTTTGGTCTTGGACTACTGGTGTGAGATAACTATTGAGACAGGAGAGATGCCAAGTGGAGATGAGAGGAAAGATCTGCACTGAAAATACGTATTTGGAAGTTAGTACCTTTATTTATAGCTGGTATTTTAAAGCATGAGGACAGATGAGACCACTTAAGAAGGGTGTGTTCGGAGGAGAAGCCGGCCTAGCACCAGGCTGTAAAGAATTCCAGTGTTTGGGAATTTATATAGAGTTGAAACTGCGATTTTGATGGTAGAATAGCAAACATTCGACTTTTGGAAAATAATTCTTATTTGAGCCCACTACTGGAATTGTGAGTCAAGTTCCTGCCATAGTTTAGAGGCTATTATGTTAGGAAGTCATAATAGGGGTGGGTGTAAAGCGTGTTTATTATCTTAATTCTTGAAGTTTAGACATTGCCTAAGGAAGTAAAACTCATCCTAACATGAAAATACGAATGAGCCAACCACTTAAAAAATTAGTTCCCGCTCAGATGTCCCTTCTGCTTAATACTAAATTCTTACCTATTTTATTTTTTTAATGAATCAGTCTCTTTGATGCTTAGTATCAGAAGATAGTATCAAATACTATGCATTGATTGTGAAATAAAATTAAAAACCTTGCAGAAGATTCTGGTTTTCATGAAATTCATAAATACGAATTTGATAATTGTTTAAATCACAAAGCCTTTGACAAATGAGGAAATGCCACTTAGCTAGATAATTGAAGAATCATGACAGAATAGGCATCTCAAAAGAATAATTTCAATATTAAAGGATTAAGAGTTCCTTGGGGAAATTGATGAAACCCTTGAACATTATGCAAAAATGACCCATTTTATGATCATACTGACATTCAAATGTAAAAATGAAGGTGTTCTAATAGAATCTTGCCAGAAAAATTACTCCAAGAGGCTCCCAATTAACACTAGATTTATTCTTTGGTCATTCTAAGAATTAGCACTTCTGTAACTGTATCCCAGATTTTGTAAAATATCCCAGATTTTGTAAAATATTTGTTGGTTCCTTTTATTCAGGATAAAAATCCCCAATCTTTTTAAAACTATATAATATGGAAGTGTTGTGCCTTTTTAAAGTGAATTTATCTTAAGTGGCCGGTAGTCCTTAGTCATTTTCTATGTAATAGCTAAGAAATTTTTGTTGTTAAGAACTTTATAATTTGTTACTGTATTCAAAAGGAAATAGTGCTTTATGTTCTGATTCTTAATTTAAAAACAACAAAAAGCAAAAAAGTCGCAAAAAAACCCAGAACATTACCACTATTAAATGCTGTACCTCATGAACTTCAATCTGTGAAGCAAAGTGAGAAGGGCCAGCCAGCTCTTGAAAGTGGTAGACTGTGCAAGCAACAATAGAGACCTCAAATGTTCAGGATGGTGTGAAAAGGACTTGTGATGAAGTGTTGGTATTTTCATTATTCACAAAGGTAAAACGATTCAACCATTTTGATATTTGAATGTTTAGTATTTGAGGGACAGCATTGAACTGATTATATGTGTACAACAACTTGCTTTTTAGTTGATTGGAATGTCAGGAATACTTTTTGAGCAAGAAAAAGTCATTCGTGTTTCTTCTGGCCGGTGCATTGCTTGTAATTACTTTTACGTACATAAGCAACTACAATGAAAGCAGATCAAATACATTAATCAGCTCGTGAGTCTATTTAGTGAAGCGTTGAAAGCTAATCAAGTTGGGTTTACCCCAATTCAAGATTCTAGCTAACCATGTAATTCTGCCCTCCCCTTGTTTGAGGATTAGCTGTTATGAGAGTAGTAAGTAGACTGAAAGATACTTAAAATAATCGTTAAGGACCCATTTTTAATTTTGTTTGATATATTGTTCAGAAAAAGTGCAAATGAATGTGAACTTGGTGTGTGTCTGTAATCCTAGTAGCCTTGGAGGCCATTAGTACTAGCTTACTACTTCCAAATTTGGCTTTGCTGAATTTAATGTGAACGGTTTGGCTATCTATCTGGACTGTAATATTTCCTGCAGGGGCAGTTATACAACCTTGTTCAATAACTTGTCATGTTTAAAACACAATAAATTAAAAATATGTTATTTGTATTTCCTATTTTAAGCATTTTCCTTTTTGTCTTTAGTAGGTCAAGTTAAGTATTTTCTGTATTATATCTTTTCATCTATTTGAAAAAAGGTGACTGTTAAGCTTTAGATGGGGTCAGTTCTATGAAATAATACTCCTGTTACTCATGGGACAAGAATTAATTCTATAGACAATAACAAGCAAAGACTCCAGGGACTAGAAGGTGACAGTTGTTTAGACCTAGTTGTAGTACAGGAACTTTGCATCCTCTTCAATTATAATTTTCCATTACAGGGCCGACTACGAACTCAGTCATATGTTATAGCCCAATACATTATTGCATGTTTTTACTACTAAATGGTGTAATGATTTTTACTGTAATTCTGAATGATTTTTAGAATAACTCTCTTACACTTAAGGAATAATCACGTTTCTTAACTTCATTTTCAAATGCATTATTTAATTTTGCCTTCATCAGTGTTAGTAAGTTCAGTTTACTAAGTTTATTATCTGCATGCTTGATGATCAGACATGGGGATAGGGATGGTTTTCTTTCTTTTTCTCCTTAGTCTTTTTCTTTAAAAAAAGAATATCTTGTAGTTCAAGACAATGGTTCTTGGGTTCATGAATGGTTTCATGTTTCTGTAAACTTCTCTGGAATTATATGAAAAATTTTATTCACTTTTCTAGGGAGAGGTCCTATAACTTTTATCAGTTTCTTAAAGGATTCCATATCTCAAAAAGGGTTAAAAAGCATTGCCTTAAGTGTTGATCCAAAATAAATAAAATTAGCAGTTAAACTTAATGTAATATTGAAAATCAGAACCCAGATCTTTAATAAACTTGATAATGTTAGGTATGTTGTTTTAATACCTGTGGCAGAATAATCTTTAAAAAGAAAAACTAAAAGAAGTTACAACTTTTTTTTCCCTGACATAGACAATGAGTTACAAGGCACTAATAGTTCTGGATCCTTGGGTGGTCTTGATGTTCGCAGACGAATTCCTATAAAGCTCATCTCCAAACAAGCAAACAAAGCAAAACCTGCACCGCGAACTCAAAGGACTATAAACAGGATGCCTGCAAAGGCTCCACCTGGTGATGAAGGTAATTTGTTTAACTAATAGGTCCAACACTCTTTCTGTTTTATCTGATTGCTCCAGATAGTCTGTGTAATCTTATAGCTACCTCGTTTTTATCTTACATATCATATTTATTCTTCAACCTTTTTGTTTGACTTCTCATTGTAGCACATTGTATTTTTATTTCCCTTTATAAATATTTTTGATTTGATTCCTTTTGTTGTTGAAAGCAATGCTGCCCATTGTTTAATAATCTCAACAGTATTGCAGAAAGCATAACATTAAAAGTAAAATCCTTCTATCCAAAGATAATCCCTGTTGACTTTTTTATACAAAAGTACTGATTTTTTATGTGTAGTTGCCATTTTTTCATGTAATACGCATTTAAGATTTTTTCTTATCAGTACATGCAGATATACCTCATTAAAAAAAACAGGTTTGGGTATTTTTAGATATACCATAATTTAACAGTTTTTCCAGTTTTTTTCTGTTACAAAAAATGTTGCACCAAATATTCTTGGACATAGTGTTTTGTAGAATTTGTACTTTGCACAGATTTGGCCTTTTTTTTTTTTTTTTTTTAATTCCAAAGACTTTAAAACTACAAATTTGGATATTTTAAAACTTGATAGATACTGTGGATTTTAGAGTTTGACAAGTACTGTCAAATTGCAGCAAAAAAGGTATGTTAGTTTTTACTCCCATACACCAATAGTGAGTACTAGAAATCTTTTAAAATTTTTGTTTTGATGTAAATTTCTTTTAATTATGAAAGAGCGAATATTTTTTCATAGTATTGGTCCTTCTTGTTTAGATCCTTTCTTCTGAGTTTTTTGTAAATTAATAGGATTTTTGTTATATGTTATGTATGTATGTGTGTGTGTATACATATATACATACATATATATATATATATATATATTTTTTTTTTTTTGAAATTGGGTCTTACTCTCTTGCCTGGACTGGAGTGCAGTGGTGGGATCATGGATCAATATTCCAGGCTCAAGTGATCTTTCCACCTCAGTCTCCTGAGTAGCTGGGACTACAGGTGCGCCCCACCTGCTTGGCTAATTTTTTGTATTTAGTTTTTGTAGTGATGGGTCTTGTTGTGTGTGTGCCCAGGCTGGTTTCGAACTCCTGGGCTCAACGGTCCTCTCACCTTAGCCTCCCAAGGTGCTGGGATTACAGGCATGAGCCACTGTGCCTGGCCTATATTGTATATATTCTTCACTTGTCTTTTAATTTTGTATACAAAATATTTATTGCAGAGAATCTTGAAGATTCTATGTAGTCAGGTATCCAGTCTTTGCTTTTATGACTTCTGGGTTTTGTGACATTTTTTGAAAGGCCTTCCCCTATTTCACCAGTATAAAAGAGTTTTTCCATCTTACCCTTGATTACAGGTTAGCAAACTATGTCTGTGGGCCAAATGTAACCCTGTTTTTATAAACAATTTTATTGGAACACAGCTATGCTCATTCATTTAAGTATTATCTATGGGGGCTTTCACACTATAATGGTAGAGTGGAGTTAATTGTGATTGAGACCATATGGTCCACAAAGCCTAAATATTTACTATTTAGCCTTTCACAGAAAAAGTTCACTGATACTGCTTGAGAACATTTATGGATATGTATTTGGTTATTAAGGGGAAAAAAGGTGGCATCTGGCTTTTTTTTCCCCCAAAACATTGTCCCAACTCTTTTCCTTGCTGAATAGGAATTTTATTGTTATCATATGTATGTTAAAACAGCAGTCCCCAATCTTCTTGGCACAAGGACTGGTTTCATGGAAGACAGTTTTTCCACAGGTGGAGAGTGATGGCAGGGTGCGGGGAGTGATTTCGGGATGCAACTGTTGCGTTAGTTAGATTCTTGTAAGGAGCACCAACCTAGATCCCTCTCTTGCACAGTTCACAATAGGGTTTGTGTTCCTATGAGAATCTAATGCAGCTGCTGATTTGACGGGAGGCGGAGGCAGAGGTCAAGTGGTAATGCTCCCTAGCCCTCCACTCACCTCCTGCTGTGTGGCCGCGTTCCTAACAAGCCAAGGGTACTGGTCCAAGGTCTGGGAGTTGGGGACCCCTGTATTAAAAGTATTTTTTTGTATTTCTAGACTTCCTATTCTATTCCAGCAATTTGTCTGTATTTATTTTGTAGGATCAAGCTGCTTTAGTTAAAACATACATTATGGTTTCTTTTATTGTAGGGTTTTTCTCTCATCTAAACAAGTATATTTGAAGTCAAATTGTTACAAATTGTGTTAGTAATAACCTAGGGCTGCTGTTGCACTACCTCTAATTTACGGTCACTCCTGCTTTGGCTTTTTTTAAAAAACTAATTTTTTAAAACAACATGGTAGTGTACAAATGCATTCTTTAATAGTTCAAACAATGCAGAAAAGCCAAAATCCTTTTCCCCCTTTCCCTCTCGGAATTTGGAGTAAAAGAAATTTTTTTTTTGATTGTTGTTTTCCTAGGCATCAATCAAAATGTGGAGTTTGGGGTGTCAGTGTGGTATCTCTACAAATATATATAGTTTAATGATGGGAGTACAGGTGGAACTACTCTGAAAAATGATAATGTGCTCCTGATTTCCTTGGCTATTATCCCAATCATTTTCTGGGTTTGAAAAATTGAGTTTCCTTATTTTGAATTTTAGATCACACCAGCTTTTCTAAGGTGTAAATAGGTGATATAGGAGCCTAGGAACTCTCAGGTGTGGCTTATCAGAGCGCCCTGACTTTGGATTATACATTCGTATTGGCAGTAATTAAATAGCAGTACACTGAAGTGTCTATCAGCTTCAAAAAATTCTTGCATCACTATTTGTATGTTAATGTGAGCGTGTGTCTGTGTGTGTGTGTGTCTGTGTCTGTGTATAGGTGCTGTAATTTAGTCATGTGGGTAAAGTTAAAACTTGTGTGCTTGGCTACTCTGTTTACCAGTTCTAGGGCCAAAAGAGTCGTGAGAAGCCTGGCTCCTTGGAGGGATATATTTGTCTGCTCAGCTTTACTTTAGGTAATTGGATTCTACCTGGAATTCCCATCAGACTGTTGATTGGTTTTTTGTTCTTTTGTAGGAGATGAGAAGATTGCCATCAACTTTTTAATTAGGCCAGAGAAATTGAGCCCATTTGATCTTCATATATCTTAAGTTTATTGATATTGATAAATGCATTGTAGGAAAGGATACATAAGATATGATATGGCTGCTGTTTGGGTAATTAATCAGGGAGTGGTTTTAATCGACAGGATGAAATATGAATATGTTAAGGTGTCTAAATTACTCATTTTAGGGCAAAGAAGAAGATAACTTGTTTGCTAATAAAATGCATAGAATGCTTTATGTTTTCATTATACTCTTGGCAATAAAATCAGTCTCATGGCATACCATTTTTGTAGCTAGACTAGAATAAATGGTGATCAGTATCTTAAAAATTTGTGCAACAAGCATGATAATCAGTAGTCAGTAACATTTTACATTAGAAATAGTTTCATGAATTGATATGAGCCTTTGAATGGGAGTCAAGAGATCTGAGGTCTGTTCCTGGCTTTGCCACTTTTCTATATGTTGAGTTGTTATGAGTCTCCATATAGTAATATTCTCAATAATGAAGTGAAAGAGTTGGACTAGATCACCAAGATCACTTCTAACTGATGTTTTAAACTAATCTTGATTGTCTTATTCTTAGAAAAGCTTTGAAAGGCATCAGATGGGCTTTTTAGTGAAAAGATCTATTTTGCCATGTATATGTACTTCCAAAATGAAATTTGAGATGTGGAAAGTTAATGGGCAGTACTTTTTTTTTTTTCTCAGAAGGATTTGATTATAATGAAGAAGAACGGTATGACTGTAAAGGTGGTGAGCTGTTTGGAAATCAGCGAAGGTTTCCTGGACACCTTTTTTGGGACTTTCAGGTATAATTAAAAATGAAAAATTGTATTAGAACAATAAAATATTTTAAGTATTAAATAGTTAAAATGTTTTATTAGAGTAATGCACAATACATAAAGAATGTTATGAACTTGTTATAACTGATTTTCAGTACATACAAATCATTTGTTAATACTCTATTTTCAAGAATAATTTGAAGTACTTTTCAGTAAAATCAGTAACTATTAACACTAAGAAGAAAAACTAATGGTATCACAGCTAATGGTGGGGAATACATGGAGATTATACCAAGAAGCTTTTATTTCTAATTGTTTTAACAACTTTTATAAAACACTGACCAATTCATTGTGTAGATACAATCTTTAGAATTGTGTGAGAAGATAATTTTAATTATATCATTTCAACAGATAAACATCTTAGGTGAAAAGGATGATACACCAGTTCATTTCTGTGACAAGTGTGGATTGCCTATTAAAATCTATGGGCGAATGGTAAGTATAATTAAATACTGTTTTTGTCAGTAAGCGTTTGCATAGAGGTCGGGTTCTGAAATTTAGATAGGTTTATCATTGTTTCATGACTAAGTTTGTGACATTTTAAATAAGTATGAAATAATTAAGGGAAGTATTGGAATACTATGAATTTAATATGATTATCTTGACAAATTGTTGAATTCTTGTAAAATATTAAATAAAACTGAAAATTAAAATAATTTCTGAAAACTAATTTCTTTAGAGTGTTTGATACCAGTTAGTTTACAGTTATTCTAGTTTATTAAGGAAAAATTTTTTTCTTAATAAATAGAACAAAACTACTTATGTTTGAAGGCCACAATTTTTTTTACATAAAACTGCATTAATAATATTTATAATTTCTTTTTTTCCTGAGGCTCAGAGAGGCTTGATAATATTTCTGAAAATTGAATTCTAATCGTTAAAAAAATTTTACAATCCTAACTAATTTTATAGTAATTTTCACATTTCTTCCCTCCAAAAAAGATAGTTTTGCGTTTGCGTTTAGAAAGAAAATCGAATTCAATAACGTACCTGTGATGGTAGATGGCGTGGATTATGCACTGTTGCTTTCCTGTACATCATAGTAAAGAAATAGTAACAGGCTGTGAATTTAAAAATGTGGTTCTAACATCATTTTACTGTATCCTTCTGATTGATTTTTAGATTTTTATTAGTTGATTAACTTAAAACGACCAGAGGAAGATGCTGCTTTTATTAAACATAGGACATACTTGTTATTTTTACTGCATTCAAATAGTTTCAGGAGAAACAAGATTTAAAAAAAAAACACGTAATTAAAGTGTTCTTCAGGAGGTTTTGACCTGCAGAGGGCTGGGTGTGGTGGCTCACACCTATAATCCCACAACTTCGGGAGGCTGAGGTGTGAGGATTGCCAGAGGCCAGGAGTTTGGTACCAGCCTGGACAACTTAGCGAGACCTCGTCTCTACAATAAAATAAAATAATTAGCCTGGTGTGGTGGCACACACCTATGTTCCTAGCTATTCTGGAGGCTGAGGTGGGAACATCAGCCAGGAGTTCGAGGTTACAGTGAGCTGTGATCACACCAGTGGACTCCATCCTGGGCAACAGAGCAAGATCTGTTTCTTAAAAAAAAAAAGGAAAAAACGTCTGGGTACCATGGGTGAAATTCATAGAGTTTACACCTCCAGAAAGTGTAAGCAAATACATATGTGTATATTTATTGGGAAAGGGGCCATAGTTTTTGTGATGTTCTCAAAAGGCTTTGTGATTGAAAAAGGTTTTTATAATTAGTACTTAATAAATATTCATTTTAACAGGTATTCTCAAGTATCTTCTAAGCCGCCTTATGTATAGGTCACTATATATATGTTTTTTTAAGAAATATTTTAAGTTCTAATATGCTTAACTGTAATATGTCTTTGTTTACAGATTCCATGCAAGCATGTTTTTTGCTATGACTGTGCTATTTTACATGAAAAAAAGGGAGATAAGATGTGTCCAGGGTAAGATAAGATTATCATTACCTTTTTTAAATAATAAAGTTTTAGTGCAATGATTTGTAAGTTGGATTAAAGGTTAGGGAGTGATATAAATCAGGCAGGAGATCAAACATACAGACATGGCTAATCTTCTTCTGTGAGCCCAGCTTGCCTAGCGTTTCTCTTTAATATAGGGCAAGGTAAACACTGTCAGTCAACTCAAATTGGTCAGAATGAAATCTGTTTGCCATTATAGAAGTATTATTATAAACCAAAAACAGTTACTTTTTTGATGAGACATTAAAGAAGTATTAAGATATATTGAGAGCAAAGACTCCAGAATTAGAATTCCTGGGTTTGAATCCTTATTCTGCTATTTATTAGCTATTCTTTATTGATAAAATGAGGCTGATAATAGTACCTACCTCCTTGTGGTATTTTTAGGATTAAATGAGGTTTTATATATATAACATATGTACACACGTACGTATATATAGTAGCTGGCATATAGTAAGCACTATATATATATATATATATATAAGCTCTTGCTACTTTCAAATCTGATTATTGTATCTGGAGTATATCTTAGAACACCATCATTACATAGTCTCAAATTATAAAAAGCTAGATCCGTTTTGGGATAGTCTTGAAGAAAACAGAATAAGTATTTTTATATCAGTTCAGAACTCTTGATAAGGAAGGCTTAAGAAAGAATGAGAGATACTTGCTTGGAATAGCCATAGGCTTCTTAGATCACTTATAACCTGTGCTTAAAGCTACACCAAGATTTGTGGTATTGATTGATAACAAAGCTGTGGACACTTGTCAGCAATGATTCCGTTTTATGGTGTAGGAAAATTTAACGTCAGCAGGAGAGAGGGGTGATTTATTGACAGCTCAGTGACAACTAATTCTCTTGGCATGTTTTTATTCGCATTTTAAAGTAACAGATTATAACATTTTTCTATGAGTTTAAAACATTTCGTTTATAGAATTATAATTCAGAAGAGTTAAAACACTAGAAATATATATCATTTGTTTTTTTGGGTGTTTTCTCAGGCCTAAGTTTTCAACATGGTATACCTTCATTTTAAGTTACATAGTAAATTTGATTGCTTCATTGGGATAAAGGATTTCAGATGTGATAAAACATTATTTAGAGGACTTTTAAAGGTTTCCTCTTATTTATTAAAAGGAAATTAAAAGGTACTTCTTGTTTAAAGAAATTAGTTCTCAAGGTACTAAATGTAACTAATGTACTGAATATACTAATGTACTAACCTTACTAATGGACTAAATATAACAAAGTACTAAGTGTAACATCTCACTTATGTGGTCCTTAGTAGCAATTTTCGGACAGAAGCCTATCTGTATTAACAGACCCAGATCAGGAAGTGAAGAAATGACAATCAGAGTTAAACAGTATGTATTACTGTTTTTAAGCACCACCCAAGAGAAAGTGCCTCTCATCTTGTTAAGGTCGAGATAGTTCAGAGTTTACAGTGAACTAGAAGCAAAAAACAAGTGTGCCAGATGGCCACTAAAGGGAAGCATAATAACATCAATAAGGAGTGCCAGCCTTATAGTAAGGATGGAAAGATAGACAACTCAAAATCAAGAGTATAGAGCCATTTAGTTTAGTGCCAAATGACCTGACACATATATTCAATGATAATTGCTTATATATATACACACATATATTTTTATATAGTGCTTAATTGGGGATTAAATACTGTCACTTTCGTTGTTTGATATTAAATATATTCTTTGAAGTAATATGAAATAGATGTAAGAACATTGTGAAGTAGGTAGATACTTTAACTTCCTTGTACAAATGAAGAAACAAACTCAAAAATGGTTCAGTGACTTCAAATTACTGAGCCAATACCAGATCCAGGATCTTCAGATTCCTATTTCAGTCCTCTTTCCCCACTGTGTCAAGAAAGCTGTAATGGCAAGTATGGATTAAATATGGTAAATGAAAAATAGTTACAATTTTAACCCTGAGTTTTTAAGAAAATGTTAAGTTAAATTTAGTGCTCACAAATTAGAAAGTTAGGAAAGTGTAAATTTGCCTGACAATTCAGAAAAAACCCTTCCTTAAAGGACTTTTAATAGTCCAGGCTTAGATTGAAATAGTTTATGTTTAATGTTAAGAACCCTAATGATGAGGCTGATGTTACTTCTTGTAGTCCTTGCAGTGTCTTCTACTTACTGTTTTCTACTTACTGTTTTCCACTGTTTGCTCAACAAACAGTTATCCCTCAATAATACCATACAAGTTTGAATTCCATGATTGTAAGTAATCAACCCGTTGGTTTTTTTCTTGCTGGGTTTTTTGGCAAATGGATGCAAAACGTAAAATTGTTTGAGAAAATTAGCTAAATTCTAGGCCTTGGGAAGAATGAGGTCTCTTCTTGAAACATATTGTTTGATATTAGGAGTTCTGAAGATGACAGAAATGCCTATGCTTAATGGCTAATAGACAACAAAGTAGGGAAGATTAAAGGTTCATGTAGAATAACTGTAACTTCTAATTGTGGACTTTTGCTATGTTTTATGTAACAGTCAAATTTTTAAGAGGCATATTTTTGAAAATTACATAATTTTTTATATTCTCTTTTAGTAAATCACATTTTTTCCCCTTCTGATTTAGCTGTAGTGATCCTGTGCAGCGAATTGAGCAGTGTACACGAGGTTCTCTCTTCATGTGTAGCATTGTTCAAGGGTGCAAGAGAACGTATTTGTCTCAGAGAGACTTACAGGCTCATATCAACCATCGCCATATGAGAGCTGGAAAACCTGTTACCCGTGCTTCACTTGAAAATGTTCATCCTCCTATTGCCCCACCACCAACTGAAATCCCTGAGCGTTTTATAATGCCACCAGACAAGCACCATATGAGCCATATTCCGCCAAAGCAGCACATCATGATGCCACCACCTCCTTTGCAACATGTGCCGCATGAGCACTATAATCAGCCACATGAGGATATTCGTGCTCCTCCAGCAGAATTGTCCATGGCTCCACCTCCACCTCGATCGGTCAGTCAGGAAACCTTTCGTATTTCAACAAGAAAACACAGCAATTTAATAACCGTCCCTATTCAGGATGACTCAAATTCAGGTGCTAGAGAACCACCACCACCTGCCCCAGCACCTGCTCACCATCATCCTGAATATCAGGGTCAACCAGTGGTATCGCACCCTCATCATATTATGCCTCCACAGCAACATTATGCACCACCCCCACCTCCTCCACCACCAATAAGCCATCCAATGCCACATCCTCCCCAGGCTGCAGGTACTCCTCACTTGGTATATAGCCAAGCTCCACCTCCACCAATGACCTCTGCTCCACCACCAATAACCCCTCCCCCTGGACATATTATTGCCCAGATGCCACCTTATATGAATCATCCTCCTCCAGGACCTCCCCCACCTCAACATGGTGGTCCACCTGTAACTGCACCCCCTCCTCACCATTATAATCCTAACTCATTACCCCAATTCACTGAAGATCAAGGAACTCTGAGCCCTCCATTTACACAACCAGGGGGAATGAGTCCTGGTATATGGCCTGCACCAAGAGGGCCACCTCCTCCTCCACGATTGCAGGGTCCGCCTTCTCAAACCCCACTTCCTGGACCACATCATCCAGATCAGACGAGATATAGACCGTATTACCAATGATAATAGTATTTTGAACTGAAGATATGAGGAGGAAAAAAACTATGTATAGTCAATCTTTTAATTAAGCTTTGACTGTTTTGGGAAGGAAGAGTACCTCTTACCGAGGTAGTATAAAACACATAGGGTCTTGTTTCTTAAAATGGTTTTAAATCTTGACCTTAAGATTGATTTCAAGTACCATACTGTAGTACACAGATAAGTGGCTCAGTTGAGCACAGCTATATTTTAACATCTTTATTCCCCTAATTTAGTAAATTGACCCAGAGGTGACCATTTGTAAAAAATTTGAAAAAATTTTTCATTGTTTTACTTCAAAAGTATTGTTTTGTTAAACCCAACGTTTAGTTTTTCTTGTGATACATTTTGTTAACCTGTGTAAAAGGATTAAATTTCAATAAGATTGTAAAAATGCTATTTTTATGTGAATTTAAGTGCAGCCACATACTGTTTTTTAAACCATATGTTTTACCACTAATTTCCCAAAGTTATAATAAAATCCTAAAAGCAAAAATCTAGAATTTGCTGTAAGGCAGACTGTTAAATGATAGAGAGTTATTTCACATTTTAGGCACTGAAATGTTGAGGTTTCGAGGTATAGTAAGTATACAATGCACTTCACTTGGATGCCTTTTCATTTTTAGGCAGCCTCAGGAGCACCAAAATACATTGGAATTCTAGTACTAAGATATATTTGTTTGTAATGTTAAAAGGCATTACTAATTATTTGGAAAGAGATGGCCAAAGTAATCAACTCTACAGGCTTCAAGCTGGTGGGGAATGCTGTTACTCATTAATGCTTTTTTACTGAATGGTCGGAATCACATATGCACCACACATACTGATCTTAAGTAACATTATTTTATAGAACTGTTTAAATGGTGTTATTTAGATGAAATGTGTTCTGTTTTGTTCATTGTCTTAAACTGAATAGGGCTGAATAGGCTTTATGTAATTCTTCATTTCATGGTAGAGTTTGATGCTGTGTTTAAGTGGGTTCTTGTTTATAGGATTTTCAACTGCAGTTTGAATGCCATGGAGGAATTTGAATAATGTATTAATGAAGGACATATTCTTATAATTACAAATTTGCATTTGCTCAGGTTTCATTGCTGTGTGATAGAATTTTTCCTCTAACTTGAAATTTAAAAACTTTTATTTCCTATTCCTTTTGTTGGTAAAGCAGTCTGAATTTGGGACATTTTAGCTTGGAGTCAACAGTGAAGACTACCAGATAATTTTGTATTGGAGAAGAGGAAAGTAACAGCTAAATTGTGGATTTCAGTGCTTTACATGGTGCCTTTAGAGTCAGCTTTTACATTATAGGGGCTTGTTATAGTTCAGCTAAGATGACCACTTAACAGTTTATACAGAACTCATGTGTATAAATCAACGTTCTTAGGATATTATTTATATCCTTTGAATAAATCCCTGTGAAGTTTTTCCTCCCCACTAAAATGGTGCATAATAAAACATGAAATGTGTAGTATGCAGATATCATTTATTAGATAGTTTGTAGTATATACATTTAGAACATACTTCTTTTGACAAAGGGTGAACTGATTGCTAATTTACCATTTTATTCTGTCAGGTACAGGTGAAACAAATTCTCATCTTGAATGATCAGATGCAAAATCATTTCTGAACCCTAGGAGCAGAAGTTAGAAATAACAAAATGGCCATTTCAACCTTGACTGGCCAAAAATAACTAATAAACTTTTTTGTTTTAAGTCAGGCAAGTGATTTTCTACACTTCACAGTTTGAAAGTCCAGTGTTAATGCAATATTTCTAGTGAGAAATGCTTGTTATTAAAAGCATGGGAGTGAAATAGTGTGAAATGTTGGTGGTGAGTGCTTCTATCATGTTACTGTAGGTACTTGGACTGGTGCAAACTTGATTCCTTTTCATGCCCCTGTTTAGGAGCTATTAAAATGTTACTGTTAAAAATCCAAACCATTTCTTTGTTCCATGTAATAAGAAAATAGCCAAAATCACTTTAGAGCTTCTCAGCTATTTATGAAGAGCTGTCCTGCTTTTATTGAAAGTCACTAGAGTTGAATGTGGTAAGCAACCACTTAGCCTATGTATTGGACGAGAAAAATCAGTATCATAAAATTTTGAACTAAGAGAACTCTTGTAGAGTTTTAAAAAAATGATTTATTTTCAATTAGGTTTAAGAAATCTATGTTATGCAGGGAGGCGTATCAGATGAATGTTGTAGTAGACAAAAGTTTTAAATCGTGTTAGACTTGAATTCATCAATTGTTTGAGGGTGGGTGGGTAGAAGGATAACAAAATTACTGTTAGTGCTTCTTTCCTTACGGAAAAAGATGTGAATCCCAGCCTTATTTCAGGGAAGCCTTTGAAGCTATGATGGACATAAGTCTAAATTAAATGTATGTATGTTTCATTATATTGCTCTTAAGACTACTGAGGTGGCAGTTTAATTCTTAAAAACAATAAAATGGAAGCATAAATACTATTTTGCCTAGATGAATTTTTATGTATTGGCACATTTGGAAGAATGCAGAATTTTCCATGTTTATGTTGATAACTTTCTCCAGTATAATTAAGTTCACTTCTAAAAGATTAAAACCATCAAGTTGAATGTTACATTTCTTCAGTGGCATGTTTATTCAGAATATACAGTATTTGGGGAAATATCTGTTGCAAAGACTATAAGAAACTATATTCATTTTGCCCTGTAAAAACTACTTGCTCAAAATTATCGTGTAAATACTAATTAAATACCACTGAAATGTAAATGGAAGAGATATTTGAACATATCTTTTAAACTCAATAAGAGGCTGTATGAAGTATGCAGAACTGCTGAAGGCTTTGTTCTGACTAATATATTGGAAGAGTATCTTTTGTAATCTTTTTTGGAAAACTCTACAGTTCCGTCTTTCATAAAGTTTTTGAAAATGAGTACATTATGAGTACATGAAAAAAGTGCATGAGTACTCAGATATTTCTTCATTAGATTACCCATCAAATTAGTATGTTGATGTTAAACATGTGTAAACACTATATTCCGATTAAAGTGGACTTACTCTTCATACTAATATAAACGTACTGTATTCTGATTGAAGTGGACTAACTCTTCATACTAATATAAACATACTATATTCTGATTGAAGTGGACTTACTCTTCATACTAATATAAACATACTATATTCTGATTGAAGTGGACTTACTCTTCATACTAATATAAACGTATTCTGATTGAAGTGGACGTACTCTTCTTCACTGGTTTGTAATTTGCTAAATTATGGCCTAGAAACCAATCAGTTTACTTAATACGGCGTATGTGCAATCAAAGCAATATCAGATATACTAGGCTTAACGAGAAGTGGAGATAAACCAGGGAAAATACTTGGCAGTGATGCTAATAAAACCTAATTTGGATTTTTAAACGTCTTGTTTTGATTCATGTCCCTTCAGTTTTCCATCACTGAGGGAAGAAGTTTTAAGGCAGAATTCTTAACACTTCAGTGCTTAATTTTCCCACATCCCCATCTTTAAAATTTTTGAATTTTTTGGCACCGTAGAAGCACAGGATTGAAACAATAAGTCATGGGTTTAGTTCTCACAATTGGGTAGGACCTCTTTAAAAAAAATCTATTCACTTAATGTTAAAACTTTTTTTTTTTTTTTTTTTTTGGTAAAAGGATTATTCTGGCTGTGTGATAAGACCAAGTAGGCTAAGATGGAAGCAGAGGGACCAGTCAGAAGGGTGTTTTAATAATTTACACAAGAGATGATGGTGGTAACATTACAGGTATCAAGAATTGGGAAGTGGGTGACTTGTGGAAGGATATACATAAAGATATATTTATATGAATTATTGATTTATAAAGTTAAACACCACTTATGTATGTTAGATGTGGGTGTATGATAATGAACAAAATAGATGGTCTCTGCCCTTTAGGAGCTTACATTCTAACTTACCTAGGAATTATTCTTGATAGTCCTTATATTTTCTTCAAAAATTTTCCTTATATTCAAAGTATTGTGGCCAGGAAATAAATCTTAATGTTTAAAATACATTACTGAAATACATGCAAAACCATGAGAGAGAAATGTATTTAATTCTGAACATTAGTATTTCCTACCTGCTTTTCTGGTTATAATTGTACAATGCTAAATTAGTGACTTTGGAACAAATCTGTGGAATGCACCTATAATTATTCCTGAGTTTAGTCCTTATCTTGTAATCAGTTTTTAGTTAGGTCTTAATTTCTTTTGGGAGGTGATGTTTTCTAATAATTAAAAGTCTGAGTTGTATAGAGTTAGACTATCCAGACAGATTTCTGGCTTTACCACCTGTGACTATCTAATTTAGACTAGTTACTTGCTTTTGAGTCTTCATTTACTTTTTTTTTAAAAAGTAGGGGAAATCATAATACCGACATTATTGGGGCTATTTTGAGAGTTAAATGACTATATTTTAAAACGAGAGTCAATAGGATTTCCTGGTGGATTTTTAGGCTTGATCAGCTTAAGAAAAATGGAGTTGTCATTAACTGAGGTAGAAAAGATGCTGGTAGAGAGACTAGGGGAAGATGAACAGGTCAGCCGTGACATATTGAAATCCAGATGAAGATGCTAGAAACGTGAATTAAATATCCCTCTTTTATATTCTTGTTCATGCAGTGTAGGGTCAACCATTTAAAATATTTCATTTACATTTCTAAGTGGTAAGTTCTGTGTTTAGATAAAAATATGTATCAAATGCTTAAATAACTTACACAATAATTTTAAAGATAAACTGCTCAACATGTATTACTTTCACCCTTTCTGAATTTCTGTAATGTGTTTGTCTCTTCACAAGTTGTTCTGTCTCCCAGTTGCATCCTTTCCCTTCCAATCTTGCTCTGGTTTACATAAGTTTATTTTTATGTTCCAACATGGTCTCTTGACCTCTTCCTAAATTAGGGATCAGATTTTGGTACTAGTCAATTTCCAATATGTGCTCTGAGGCAGGCAAGTAGAAGCTCAGCCCCATGTATTCCCATTACTAGAAGTATACCCAACCTTAGTGGCCTACAAGAAAAAAACATTTAACGATAAGGATAAGTAAACCTCTAAGGTGTTAAGGTTGAATGTACTGTGATGTGGGCACAAGAATTGGAGTGCTTGTGCTTGTTTCTTGAGTTTTTTTTGTTGTTGTTTGGTTTGGTTGGCAAGAAGAATGCAGAGGGCACCTTTGCTTGGGAAGATGGAGACCTCAACGACAATCCTATATATAAGGCATTTGCCTCAACTTCAAACCAAATGATTGAGTAAATAGGCTCCTGTTTTCAATTTCGACTTCCTGCCCTCTTTAGAGGAGAAGTTCTTAACCCAAGATTTGTGGGGCATTTTATATGTAAATTTTGTCTTTGTGTGTGTGTTTCCCCCCCCCCCCCAAAGTCCATAGGGTGTATGAGACTCTATAAGGTGTCGACTCAAAAAGTTAAACACTTAATAAAGAGTGCTGTGGCTGGGCACAATGGCTCACATCTGTAATCCCAACACTTTGGGAGTCCGAAGCAGGAGGATTGCTTGAGGCCAGGAGTTTGAGACAGCCTGGGCATCATAGATCCTGTCTCTACAAAAAATGGGAAAATAAGAGAGTGCTGATATTCTACTTTTAAGATTGGCTATGTAAATAACCTGTATCTTACCTTTGTGTATGTAGTTTTAAGTCCAATAGATAAGCCCTCTCAACGACACTAACAGAGTGGAAAGGTACCTTGACAACAATGTTCAGAGGTAAGATCTAAAACAATTGGGACAGCTTTTCCCATTGACAGAGTGGTTTGATGTTTAATAAAGGGCGTTGAATATTTTTCTCTTGGTGCTGATATTTCTAACTATTACATAAATACAAATTTTCACCAAGAGCCATACCAGTGGAAAAGGAGAAGCAGGTGTACTGAATCTCCTCCTCCAGATAAATTGAACTCTAGAGCTGTTATTCTGCCCTGTGAGTTACAAATAATAACCAGCAGTGAAAAAGAAGAGTCGTACTACTTCTCTGCCATCTGTTTTCCTTGTTCCCACTGAGACCAGGAAGAATTGGCTACCCATCTTTTCTTTTCACCTTCCTTTTAGTTTTTTTAGAAAGCTAAAAAAGCTTTCTCATTTTTTAGCTTGTATAGTTTTCATACTAAATCTATGTAGTTACAGATATTACATTAGAGGATTGTGTTTAAAATCTGGATAGGAGGTTGGATGCTTTAAAAAACTGATAATCATAAAATCTGAGCAAAGAAGCCTGATTACAGGGGTTCTGTTAGAAGATTCTCATGTAGCAGGTTTCCAGCCAGACCACTATATTACGGGACCCACAGCAAGCATGTTTCAGAAAGCTAACAAATTTAACAAGACACATCCACTGTACAACTGATTTTTTTAATGGAAATAGTGTGACCTGTATAAATTATGACATTCAAAACAGTGGCGTCAATACACTGCTAAACATGCATGAAGGTAGTGACTAGGATGGAAATCTGTCAGTGCTACAAAAATACATACGAACAAAATAATTTTTGTCCTTTGATAAATCTACAAGATATAAAATTAAGAATATTTACATAATTTCATACTAGACATGTGAAGAATATGCCATACTAGAACAATCTTGTTCCAAAGTTTGAAACATATTCTGTCAAAAATACTCTTTATACAATATATGAACTTATCAATAACTTTCTGGGTATAAAGTTGTTTTTTATGTCATGGTCAGATGAAGATCCCTCTGAATTATATGTTGATTAGAATTTTGTTTCACCTGGTACCTGGAAGAAGACAGAAAGTTACTGTTTTAAAACACTTGTCAAGTTCTGTTACAATGATCACATCTTAGGAGCTAGAATTTACCAAAGTTATCAGTTTTTTTGTCTTGAATTTTAATGATCAAATATCTTCCATCACTACTTGTTTAACATAGATTCATGTGATACCACATTGTAATTCAAAGGCCTAATTTAACTTAAAGTAATGGACAGTGTGTTGTAGCAATATCTTTCTTCACATTTGTTCCAAAGAACTCTGTGTTGGCCTGGTACATTCAGCTTTTACCCCAGTCACCACTGGTGGCCTATCCACAGCTGATGATTTACCTTCCTAGAGGCTGGACAAAGAGCTGGTGTTAAATGTTTCTTTTTTTAATACGGGGAAGCCAAGGTCCACCAATGTGCTAGCTACATTTGTTAGACAATGGGTTCTAGTGTTTGGGTCAGACATGAAGTTTAAATGCTGTTCCTACCCTTTATCCTCCAATACTTGGTGACAGTTGTGAATGCAGTTACTGAGGAGAGGATTTCTGGTGCGAGGCTCTTCTTATAAGGTACTCAGGCAAGGTGCCAGTTTTATTGGGGTTCTCTGGAATCTAGTCCTGGGAGACAGAATCATGGTGCTTATCTACGTTCACCTCTTACCTCAGGTCTATCCAATTTTCTGGAATGGACTTTTCATCTGACCTTTGCTACTTGATACCACTCTTAATAATGTTCCAGATTTATCTTATGCTATACATTTCTTTTTCATTTTGACTAGAAATTCCTTTTTTGAGACCTTTCAGCTAAGAGAAATACCACTGGCTGCCTGCCATGCTTGAAGACAATCATTAAATTCTTTCTCTGGTCCCTCAATCCGTTAGTTTTTCACCAGAGGATAGAGATGGTGTACTATAGTGAACAGAAGACAGGTCTTGTCATCAGAAAGATCTTAGTGCAATCCTGTTGGGGTCACTTGGTGTGTGACCTCAAGCAAATTAAGCTCTCTGAGCCTGTTTCCTGTTTTTTTTTTTTTTTTTTCATTTGGAAAATGAAGATATCTCCTTTGTATATTGTTATAAGGATTGAGATACTGAATGTAATACACCTGCCATCTACCTGGCCTACAGCAGAAACCCATTTTAATTTGTGATTCTACTTTTCCCAAACTAGAAACATTGCTTTAAAGGACTGGATGTTCTAGAAATGAACATCTGCAATGAAATGGGACTCTCCAGTTAAATGCTGAATTGGCAACTCACTCCAGTAAGGAAGGATAGAAACTTGTTTCATTGCTTGACTGGACACTGTGCTAGGGACTTCTCAAGCATCTGACTATTGGGAGGTGTGTATTAGCTTATTTTCATCGCTTATTCACCTGTAAATGGAAATAGCAATACCTTCCCTGCTACGTGGATTATTACAGGGCCAGAATAAGAGCATTGTTGTAAGTGGTTTGAAAAATAAAGGAAGATATGCTCAATATTGCATTAACGGAGATCTGTTATCACTATTTTTTCATCCTTTTTTTGTACGGGTCTGAGTTTCTTTTCCCAAAAACTCCCTGTGAGATTGGTTAGCATTGCTTCAGTTCTCTAGGGGTGAGGCACAGAGGCTCAAGCAAGTGCTGGACTTTCTGCCACATGCAGGAAGTGGCCTCACTACTTTGAAGGTGTTTTTTTTTTTGTTTTTTGTTTCTTTTTTGCTGTGATGTCTAGGTGAAGATAAACCTGTTGAAGAATCTTACCTGATATTCCCGATTACGTAATCCTCCATTTGTATTTATGGTAAAATCAATTTTTCCATCTTTTTCCTGAGAAAAAGAGAATGGAAATAGGGATTAGGGGCTGGTTTTTTTTAATGTTGAAAAATAATGAGAAATTTAAGGAGTGGCTGCTTATGCAATTGTGAGTCATCAAAGAGCTGGTACCTGACTGGGTTTAAACTTTGAAGTACTGTAATCTTTCTTCATCGAAATATGCAAAACAGCATCATGGATTGTTAAGAAAAGTATTGAGGTTTTCACTTCACCATCAAAAAATTCATACCGGTTAAGCTTCTCAATGAAGTCATCTGAAGAGAGAAAAACAGTAACTTTTAGGAAAAAAACAATTGTTTGACCACCAGTTTTTCCTTGAGGCTAGTAATTTCACCTTCCATTTGCAAATGTGCGTTTCATTGACATTTGGTTGTTTGTAGGTTGCAGTGGTATAATACTGGTCTATCTTTAGTACAATGTCTTTTGGAACTAACAAATACCTTTGTAATAAAAAAAAATTAATGCCCTAATGTAAAACGGAGGAAGGCAAAGGAGCAAATGAAAAACAGTAGTTCCTAGAAGAAAACTCATTTAGGCAGGAGCCTAGTGAATTGATCTCCCTGCTTAATGATTGGAGTATCAAGTGTGGCTTCTTATTAAAATTTAGGATTCTGCCAAAATGGAACATATGTTTATGGACCAGTGATATGCTGTGGTTCTTTATTGTAGCCCATTTTCGCAAAGCTGCTGGGTTTTATAAGAAAACATCTTCCTTACCACTTACCTCTAATCATCTTTGAGAAATCCCATTTTTGTAGGCACTAAACAGCATTCATTTACATGGATTACTCAACCAACTATTACCTTATGTCTGCCATGTGCAAAACTCTGGCTGAGTAATAAAGATCAAAAGATAAATTAGACCTGAATCTTGCCCTCAAGGAAGATAGAACATTTATTTATATATTCCTGTAGTACTGACAGAAGACGTGTTGTATAATAATGAGGGCAAGGAGCAATCTAGTTTTTTTCCTTGTTTTCTTAGTTTTAGAATAATTCCCAACACATAGTATGTCTTCATATTTTTTGTTGAATATATAAGAGAGATATAGATCAAGTACTATGAAAATTCTGAGAAAGTTACCTCTTGGTGGGTATCTGGGAAAACTTGAGCAGGTACCATCTAAAAGTGCCTAGGATTTGGAAAAAAGTGGAGGAAGAGAAGGTACACAATCATGGAGATGGATTCTTCTGTTCACAGACAAGCTTTCAGTGATAGAGGGAGAGGGACCATGGAGGGCATTGTGGCCACCAGGATCTGGGATGGAGAGGGTGGTGTGCAATGACAAGGAAGGTGATAATCTTTGATAAAGACTGAAAAGAATGCCAGGCAGTAGAGACAGCAGGAACAGATACTTTCCAAGATATCTGGGATGATGGAAAAGGGTAAAATTGTTAGTAAATTAAAGGTTCCTGGGATCAAGGGGATATTTTTAATTATAAGGAAGCCTTGACAATGGTTGAACTAATTTTCAGTCCCACCAACAGTGTATAAGCACAGTGTAGCGATTCCTCAGAGGGCTAAAGACAAAAATACCATTTGACCCAGCAATTCCATTACTGGGTATATACCCAAAGGAATATAAATCATTCTGTTATAAAGATGCATGCATGCGTATGTTGATTGCTGCACTATTCACAATAGCAAAGACATGGACTCAACATAAATGCCCATCAATGATAGACTGGATAAAGAAAATGTGGTACATATACACCATGGAATACTATATAGTCATTAAAAAAACCAAGATAATATCCTTTGCAGGTACATGGAGTTGGAGGCCATTATCCTTTAGCAAACTAATGCAAACAGAAAACCAAATACTGCATATTCTCACTTATAAGTGGGAGCTAAATGATGAGGACACATGGACACATGGAGGGGAACAATAAACACTGGGGCCTATCAGAGGGTGAAGGGTGGGAGGAGGGAGAGGATCAGGAAAAATAACTTATGGGTACTAGGCTTAATATCTGGATGATGAAATAATCTGTACAACAAACCCCCATGACATGAGTTTACCTATGTAACAAACCTGCATGTGTACCCCTGAACTTAAAAGTTTTTTTTTTAAAGTCTTGAAACTGGAATATGTCTGTATATTTTAGGGACAGGATCCAGTAGAAAGGAAGAGATTAAGGATGCCAATTTTATACCTTTCGAAGGACCTGTGTACCACTTGTCTCTTCTCCCTAAAAAGCTCCCCCTAAGTACTGTCAAGGTTGACTGCCTCACTTCATTCTAGTCTCTACTAAAAATGTCATTTGCTGGACATCCCTGATCAGCGGTCCTTCCCTCCCTCCCTCCCTCCCTCCCTCCCTCCCTTCCTTCCTTCCTTCTCTCTCTTTCCTCTCTCTCTCTTTTCTTTTTTTCTAATTTGAGACAGTCTTGCTCTGTCACCCAGGCTGGTGTGCAGTGGCATGATCACAGCTCACCGCAGCCTCGACCTCCCAGGCTCAAGTGATCCTTCCATCCTTCCACCTCAATCTCCTGGGTAGCTGGGACTACAGGCACATACCACCACACCCAGCTAATTTTTTTTTTTTTTTTTTTTTTTTTTTTTTTTTTTTTTTTTTTTGAGACGGAGTCTCGGTCTGTCGCCCAGGCTGGAGTGCAGTGGACGGATCTCAGCTCACTGCAAGCTCCGCCTCCCGGGTTCACGCCATTCTCCTGCCTCAGCCTCCCGAGTAGCTGGGACTACAGGCGCCCGCCGCCTCGCCCGGCTAGTTTTTTGTATTTTTTAGTAGAGACGGGGTTTCACTGGGTTAGCCAGGATGGTCTCGATCTCCTGACCTCGTGATCCGCCGGTCTCGGCCTCCCAAAGTGCTGGGATTACAGGCTTGAGCCACCGCGCCCGGCCTTTTTTTTTTTTTTTTTTTAGAGATGAGGATTCACCATATTGCTCAGGCTAATCTCAAACTCTGGGGCTTAAGTGATCTGCCTGCCTCAGCTTTCTAGAGTGCTAGGATTACAGGCATGAGCCACCACTCCCAGCCTCTGTTTCTTAACCCTGCTTTTTTCTTAGCACTTATCACTACCTGAAATATGCTTTTATTTGTTTATTATATGGCTTTCCGATGCGACTATAAGCTTCATGAGGACAGGGGCTTGTCAGATTCACTGCTGTATTCCCAGCACCCAGAACAGTGCCTGATAAATAGTAGGTATTCAGTAAGTCTTTACTGAATGCCTATGATGTCCTAGGATCTAGGGAAGAGACAGGAAATAAGAAGGTAAGCAAGAACAATACCTGCCCTGGAAGAGATATAGTCTAGTAGGGACACAAACTGAACTGCAAAGTTATTTGATATGTGTGTATTCTGTGGATGCAAACAGTCTGAAGACCCAGTGCCCTGCCTGGGGAAGCAAGAATGTTTTCAGTTATTGTCGGAAAACTGCCTGAAGAAGCTTTCTTCAGAAAATAGGATGGGAGAGCATTATAGGGATGGACAAGGATATTAGTTAGAAAGTCCTTCTAGAAGGCCTAGTTGAGAAATGAGAAGGGTCTAGATTAAAGTTCTGGAAATGGATAGGAAGAGACTGATTTAAGAGGAAATATTTATAGGACCTGGTGACTCACTGACTAGAGGGAAGGAGAGGAGAAATTGGTGATGGTTTCAGGGTTTCTATCTGGAAAACTAGGTAAGCAGTGATGCAGTGATTGTGATAGGAAAGAAGTATTTTTGGGAGGGGGAATCATATACGTAGTTTATTAAAAATATGTATTTGAGGTGCCTGGGGGATATCCGGACAGTCGAGTCCATTGGTCTGCAGCTCAGAAGAAAGGTCTGGGCTGGAGGTATAGTTTGGGGATTCATTAACAAGTAGATATACATGAAATAATAAACATGTAGGAAATTGACTAGAAAGAGTCTGTGGAATTAGAACCATGGTATCGAGTGTAAGTTTGAAGCTTGGGGAAGACTGAAAGAGTGGGAGTTGAACCAATGTCTGACCCTGAGGAGATGTTTGAGAGGTAGGAGGTGAATCAGAAATGTCTTGCCAGAGTCAGGAAGGGAGAGAGTTTCAAAGACAAATGCTAGAGAGAGCGCCTGATGCTTAAGTACGCTGCTGCAGAGGGACCTGAGACGAAGGCAGTTAATCCTGACAATCTGGACATTGCTGATAACCTTGGCAAGGATGGTCTCATCAGCAGGTGAAGCTAAACCAAATTATTATGGGCTGGAGAGTGCAAGGGAAGGGAGGAAGAGAGACAGAAAACAAGGCTACTTTTTCAGGAAATTTAGAGTAAAAAATAGTTAATATATTCCTCCTTTGTTGCCTATGAAATCAGGATTCAAATTGTAGAATTTATTTAATTACATATCAACACAACTAAAATGCAAAGATGCTGTTTCCATAGGGATTTTTATTGGGTTGGCTGCAAATTAGATTTTCATCTTGTTTATATAAAATACTCATTCTTTGGAGAGGCTGTCTAGATTGAGAGTTGGCATTGAGCCTGAAGTGATTGTCAGAACATAAAGCAAAAATAAAGCCACTTACCATCAACTCCAACAATATACACATCTACCTTGATCCTGATAAATTCTTGCAAAATCTGTTAAAAAGAAAGTATATCTTCCTTAGGGAACAGTTTCACTTGTCAGAAATATAAAGAAAACAATCAGAATTATACCTTACGGGTGATGTATTGCTTTCAGAAGCTTTAACATTTTGAAAAGAGATAATAGTGTCAAAAGATACTAAAGTTAAAACCAAGGCTCTATGACAGAAATAAACCCAAATAAAGGAGCCCTTCTCCTCAGTAAGAAGTTAAAAATGATCATTCTTGAAGGGAGTATTATGGGAAAATGTTCTGTCTCAAACTCATAAGAACAACTCTGATTTAATTTTAAAATAGTGTATTCTTTGGGATGATCTCAACTAGAGCTTTCTTGCTGCATAAAAGTTTAAAAAAAGAACCTACGGACCATGAGTTGCTAATTATTCTTGTCCACAATGAATGGATATATCTAGCACCAATGAATCTTTATACATTTTTCTGGTCTCTAGGCTAAGAACAAATACCAGTAGTGATATGAGTAAGATCATGGAAGGTAAGAAAAGTAGCTTATATTGTTGATCAGGTTAGATGATCATTAATATCATTAATATCATTGCCGTCATTAGTAAACACTTTCAGAACCTCTTCTAGGCACTTAACTAAGAATTAGAGCCCTTGTCCTTTGTGTTATACTGCTAGAACCAAAAAATAAATACGTGTGTGTGTGTGTGTGTGTGGATGGGTGGGTGTGTGTGTGAAAATGCAGAAACAGTAAGCTAAAGTAATCAAAAGCTAAAATAAGCAAAAACTGAAACCAAAAAAAGAAAAGAAAACGCAAGTAGACTTAAGAGTTACATGATGTTAACATTAAAAAAAAATTCTTTCATTTTCTAATTTTGTATCCAGTTCACATGTATCCAGTTCATGCTTAATAGGTCTTATCTTAGGTCAGCTCTCACTTGGGTAGATTTTTGTGAAAACCCAAGAAAAAGAGAAAGATGTAGAAATTCTTAAATTTTCTTTTTATATGTTTCTGCATTTCTGTTAGAAACTAATTTATTTTAGAAATGTGATAAATCTGTGGAAAGAAAACAGGCTGCAATCTGATTGTCAGTCGTGTTTTGAAATCACATGTGACATTTATTCTTTCATATATCTATTTGGGTTTTAGCCATGTGAAAATCAGCTTATGGTGAATGAGGATAAAACAAAAGGATCCACTCTTACATTTTTTCCCAGGACCTTTCCAGATCTTCTCTGATTTCAGAATAATTTAGATACTATGCCCACAAAGATTTGAAAACACCACAGAATTGAAATTTGAAAGGAATGTGAGCACAGTTGTCCACCAGCAGATTCATCATACATTATTATTATAGATTTGATTCCCTTCAATATAGTACCCAGTCTCATGGAAAATGCCCTTCTCAAGAGTCCACTGAACACCACCTTTCCCTCCATGGAATACTCTAAGATTATAATTTGCTTCTAATTAAATGCATGTTACCTAAAGGAGCATCCTTCCACAAATACAATTATTATTATTATTTTTTGAGACAGAGTCTCCCTCTGTTGCTGGAGTGCAGTGGTGCAATTTTGGCTTACTGCAATTTCCACCTCCCAGGTTCAAGCCATTCTCCTGCCTCAGCCTCCCAAGTAGCTGGGATTACAGGTGCATGCCACCACGCCCAGCTGTATTTCTAGTAGAGATGGGGCTTCACCATGTTGGCCAAGCTGATCTCAAACTCCTGACCTCAGGTGATCCACCCACCTCAGCCTCCCAAAGTGCTGGGATTACAGGCATGAGCCACTATGCCCAGCCCACAAATACAATTTTTTTTTCACCTTCAGTCATTGATTGGTTGTTTCCATTAAGAACAAAGAAATTACCGATTTAAGGCCCCTCATTGAAGAAACATCAAGAAAGGACACTGCTGAAAAGTCGAGAATGAGGCTGTGGAGGCTGATTTTGGGGACCTCAATGTTGAGAGGAAGCTGATCATTCCAGTCAATCTGGAAGGGCAGGTCTGTGGTATCGATTGGCTCGTCCAGTACTTGTATCTGATTGTTGTCCAGCTCTTCATCGGAATCTTTTATGGTGTCAACAGTACATATAAATCCTTTCTGCAGGAGAGGATAACAAGCGTAAAAACTGTGACCAAGAAAAATATTGTGTATGTCAGAGATAGTCAGTGAGTTTCAGAAGCACTGATTCAGAGTTGAGCCAAACAATGGAATTGGACTACATGTGGTGGCTAATGCCTGTAATCCCAGCACTTTAGGAAACCGAGGTGGGAGGATCACTTGAGCCCAGGAGTTTGAGACCAGCAAGGGCAACATGGTGAGACCCCATCTCTGCAAAAAATTAAAAAATTAGCCAGGCGTGGTGGCACATGTGCTTGTAGTTTCAGCTACTTGCAGGCTGAGGTGGCAGGGTCGCTTGAGTCTGGGAGGTCAAGGCTGCAATGAGCTGTGATCGCACCACTGCACTCCAGCGTAGGCCACAGAGCGAGACACTGTCTCAAAACAACAAGATTGTAGACACTTGTGTTTGGTGCTTTTCCCAGGAGAATAAAAATTTTAGGGAGACCCTCAAAAGGATGTCATTTTAAAATATAACACTCATTGACACATGAAATCCCTCGTTTATCTTGCATTTCACTTAAAGGAATGGAACTAACCCCTTGAATCATCCTTTACTAAGCTTTTAGCTATAATGCATAGAAATGTGGTCAAGGAACTTACTGGTGTTACTTGCAGCAGGCCTTGCTTCTGCAGTTTTCGGATTTTCCTCAAAGCTTTGTTGCGCTTGCGTAGAATTCGAAGTGGACTGAAGCCAACCTGAGAAACCCATTGCTATGTTACAAGAGTACTCAATATTCTGTTATGTATATAGCATAATTCTAACAACTTTAACTGGAGTGATTTGAGGGATTGGGACAGATAATAAAAATATTTGTGACAAAATTTAAACGTGGTTTAAACAACATCAGCAACAACATTGTGTCAGACCCATGGTCTACTCCACCTGTATGCAGTTACCAACAGTCAAAAGTTTTTGTATAACACAGTCCAGGATTCATCCATAAATTATCCATGAATGGACATAAACTCTGTTTGAATCTGTTTTTGTTTGGAACCTACACAACTCTTAGGGGGTTTTATTTTATTTATTTTCTATTTATTGAGTATGAGTGGCACCTACATAAGTATTCTGCTTGTATGTAATTTTTATCATTAAAATTTATATAATTGTATGTTATTTATTATTATATAATTTTATTTTATAATTTTAGTATTATATTTGAGGGTAATCTTTTTTTTGACACTAATGAATTCTTATTGCTGTAATATTTAGTTCCAGATAAATAAGAGAGGAGGATCAAATTATGTAATAAATCCTTGGCTAGGCATGGTGGCTCACACCTCTAATCCTAAGACTTTGGGAGGCCGAGGTGGGAGGATTGCATGAGGCCATGAGTTCAAGGGTAGCCTGGGCAACAAAGCAAGCACTTGTCTCTACAAAAAATTTAAAACTTAGTGGGGTATAGTGGCACATGCCTGGAGTCTCATCTGCTTGGGGGGCTGAGGCAGGGGGATTGCTTGAACCCCAGAGTTTGAGGTTGCAGTGAGCTGTGATCGTGTCAGCCTGGGTGACAAAGCAAGACCTTGTCTCGAAACAAAACAAAACAAAACAAATCCTTGACAAAAAATATAGTTAGATGGAAGTTTACTAGAGTAATTGAAAAGGGCAGTACAGGCCGGGCGCGGTGGCTCAAGCCTGTAATCCCAGCACTTTGGGAGGCCGAGACCGGCGGATCACGAGGTCAGGAGATCGAGACCATCCTGGCTAACCCAGTGAAACCCCGTCTCTACTAAAAAATACAAAAAACTAGCCGGGCGAGGCGGCGGGCGCCTGTAGTCCCAGCTACTCGGGAGGCTGAGGCAGGAGAATGGCGTGAACCCGGGAGGCGGAGCTTGCAGTGAGCTGAGATCTGGCCACTGCACTCCAGCCTGGGCGACAGACCGAGACTCCGTCTCAAAAAAAAAAAAAAAAAAAAAAAAGAAAAGGGCAGTACAGAAAACCAAATATACAATATAATCTCATTTTGCAAACAACAACAAAAAAGTGGGTAGAAAAATATCTGATGCATATCAAACTAATAATAATAGTTAAGGTTTAAGGCAGAGGCTCTATGCAAGGTACAGAGAGACCAAAGGCATATTTCAAGAGGGAGGACTGAGTTTTTTTTGTTAACTGTCAAGATTGCTTCCTTGTCATCATCTCTTCAGTTTGCCAGGGACACTCAGTATTTATTGTTATTCAGTGTTAACTATTCATTTACAACTGCTATACTGAATCTCTTGATGATGCAGTCAAATATTAAATGCTCCTTCATTGTTTCTGAAGTTGATACCCAAAGAAAATCTGTAGGATGACACCTACTAAAAGCCAGCAGCCCAAAATGTGGTAAATTTTTTTTACTCTACAGCAGAATTTGAGAAAAGGATTCTTCTATATTAGATGTCAGCTGAAAAGGCTTATTTCCCAACCTGTTAACAAACTCCCATAAGGTAGTTTCATCTGCTCTGGGACATGGGACAAAAAACACTGACACAACCCCACCTCAACATATGTGACATAACCCAGCCTCAACAATGACCTTACAGAATAATGACATTCCCAGATATTCAGTAAGATTACAAGGAAAAACATTAAATAACCCCAAACCTTACAGCATCGATAAGTTTCTGCCTAAAGAAACCAATGTTTGCAAAGTAGATAGGAGATGGACATCTGAAAATTTTCACTCCTTTCAGCTCATACATCTATAAGGCAGAGAAGCATTGTTAGATGGTGCCCATTAGATCCGTACTTAATATCATTTAGCAAGTCAAAGAAAAAAATGAATCTCCCTTACATCGTAATAATCTTTTTTATTCTTATAGATGTTGCTTCTTCCAATATTAGCCAGTGTGCTGCATTTTGGACTGTCGGGAGAAAAACACCAAGTAAATCATTCATGTATGTTTGTTAAGCCTATAAGGCTAACACTGATTTTTTTTCCTCAGCATACCAAAGCAGGCTCACTTTTCAAAATGTAAAAGGTTGGGGAATCATCATGCTATCAGAGACTCTGGAAGGTGAACACCTTGTTTTACTTATCTTTGTGTCCTCTCACAGCACCTAAAAGGTGCCTCCCATTTGTCATGTTACAGTTTATAAAGCACTCCATATGCTTTTGCCATTTTGTTTCTGAATATCACAGTTATTCCATGAGGTAAGGCAGATATGATTACCCAGTTGTATGGATGAGGACATGGAAAAGTAAAATGACTTGCTTATGACCATTTAGTTTGTCTCTATGTTTGATGGGTTCCCAGTAAATAATGGAATGAAATATAAATAAATGAAAGAGTGCAGGAGTATTTCAATATCGATGTATTCCATCAGTCAGGGATTGACTTTGTGATAACAATTTCTGTTCTAGAACTCCTTAGTTCCCAAGGAAGCCTCTTTCTCTGTCACACCATGTAATTCAAAATAGGCTCAGCAACCACATGGTAGTGATGTTACATGGCAAAGATTTTTAAAAATCAAGGCTGGGTGCCATGGCTAATGACTGTAATCCCAGTACTTTGGCAGGCTGAGGTGGGCAGATCACCCTAGGTCAGGAGTTCATGAACCAGTCTGGCCAACATGGTGAAACCCCACCTCTAGTAAAAATACAAAAATTAGCCAGGCGCAGTGGCAGGCACCTATAGTCCCAGCTACTTGGGAGGCTGAGGCAGGAGAATTGCTTGAACCCAGGAGGCAGAGGTTGCAGTGAACCGAGATTGCACCATTGCACTCCAGCCTAGGCGACAAGCGAAACTCTGTCTCAAAAAATAATAAATAAATAAATAATAACAAAAAAGATGCTTGGACTGAATTATTATTAAAAATCAAGAATTCCAAACGGCTTTTGTAGAATTTTAAGGTAAGAGGGGCCTTTGAGAAGTTCTCTAATCCAGCTCCATATTTTAAAGGTATGAGTGCAATCTAACAACCTATAAAAGAAATCCATCCACTAGATGGAAAGAATCTCAGTCTCAGTAACACATTTCCATGTTTAACAAGTACAAGGCAAAGACATTAAACCTGCTTGGAATAGAATTACTTTTGGTTTATAGCTGGGAGAACAGACTCAGAGATTTATATGATTTATTTGAACTGGAGTCAAAGCCAGGAGCAGACCAACAGCAGGTCTCCTCCCTGGGCTGATACTCTAAAGCTGGGCCATGCTATTGCCCTTCAGGCCTTGAAATGAGCAACCGGAGGGAGGATAAACTACCCCATCCTGATAGAAATGCACACCTATCAACCAACTACTGTTCTCTTAGCCAGTGACATTTTTTTTTCTCTTCTGATTTGGGCAGGTCCAAGCATGCTTGCATGCAGAGCACTTTGAGCACTCACAATTGGGTCCTGAACACGATGGTTAGCAGTTGAAACGCCACACTAGCTGCCAGGCCTAGCCCAAGTCCCAGGACAATGGTGAAGATGCAGGTCGTGACCCAAATTAACTGTGAAAAGAAAGCAACATATACACTACAATTTACTTTGATTAAAGTACAATGTGGAGACGGGGTCTTTAAATAAACTTTTTTTCTTTTTTTGTAGAGACAGTGAGACCTTGTCTCTAAAAAAAAAAACAAAAATTAAAAACTTTGCCAGACGTGGTGGAAGTTGGAAGTTGTCATCTTGGGCAAGGGAGCAAAGTGCACAGAAGACACTTGTCTCAAGAGGTCGTTTCTGCTGGCTCAGGTTCTGGGCCACAAAAACACAAGCAAACATAAGAGGATTCAAAGAAAGTGTATTCATTTCTAATCCCATTTCCAACCCATTTAGGAAATGGAATTGTCTGTCACAGTGATAATTATAATTGCAAAAACCGCAATTATTTTTGCACCAACCTAATATAACCAGCTGCTGTTCATTAAAATCAGCAAATTAGACTAGGCATGAAGGCTCACATCTGTAATGCCAGCACTTTGGGAGGCTGAGGTGGGAGGATCACTTGAGGCCAGGAGTTGGGCAACATAGTGAGAATCTGTTTCTACAAAAAATTTTAAAAAATTAACTGAGGATGGTGGTGTGCAGCTGTAGTCATAGCACTCAGGAGGCTGGGGCAGGGGGATCGCCTGAGCCCAGGAGTTTGAGGTTATAGTGAGCTAGGATGGCACCATTGCACTCCAACCTGGCTGACAGAGGGACATCCTATCTCTTAAAAAAAAAAAAAAATCAACAAATTAACTGGTAGAGCTTATACTAATGTTTTGGTCTGTGGATTTAATTGATGGTTGCTATCTTTATAAGAATTTTAGCATGCCAAAAGGGTGTTAAAATGCCCCACAAAAGTAAATCAACTGTAGTTTACTAGTTATGATCTTTAAATACCTAAGGGTATGTTAACAAGCATTTTTATACCACAGACTTTGACCCTGTTAAAATAGCAAAGCATGTGAGAGCAAGGGGAAGCCTTTCCAAATGAGAGTATTTCCAAAAGGAATGTTTGGAAATTAAGTTCTTCACAGATTCGTGGAAACAAACACATTATGTAATGAAAAACAGAAGCCATGCATACCCTAAAATTCCAAGAGTTTCTGTAGTATTTCGGATTACTGCAAGAACTTTTAGAATAGGCCTAAGGAAGTTCCAGACTAGTGTTTCATGGAGCCCCTTCTTTTAAATTAAAAGTAGCCCATTTTTTTAAAGTCCCAGAAAACGATCATTAGAGTATGCAATTTAAAAATAACAAATAAAACTAATGTTATTTTGAACAGATATATAGAAACAAAATTTCACTTAGTTTACAATATAAACATGCATTTCACATTAACATTAAAATGCTATTGTGATTTATCTCTCTTTCAAATACTATTGCCTCTACTTACACAATCATATTTATCCTTTCGCCACAATCTGCATATTTCAGCAAACTGCATCAGCATTCCCTTTAAGTTTCCCAGTGCTAAAGCTGCCAGGACGGACTGTGAAAAACATAAACATCAGATGTACTTTAAGTTAATGAAATAAATCATATGGAAGCAAAGGTTAAGGCTGTAGATAAGTGTGTGCTTTAAAGGGCCTCAAAGCAAATCAAAGCATACACCCTTTTCCGGTGTGCGATGCCACGCAGGACACACCAGAACTGGGACTCTGACCTGTTCCTATGAATGACTTTGTCCCCACCACAGTGACAAGGCCTAGACTGCTCTTGTGATTATGAGATAGATGATCTGATGGCATTTAGTAGCCTGCACCTTGGGACAGAGAAAGGCAGACCTTCAGACATATGACAGATAAACACTTGGAATAAATTCTTCCCAAGCAGAGACAGTCTAATGTGTGTTTGTTTATTGGAGTCAAGGAGAAGGGGGTTGCTCTTTGTTAAAAAAAAATAATAATAATAGCTTGGGGAGCTTGAGGTCCTGGAATGAGATGACTTGAGGCGGGCTTTCTGAGACAGCATGAAACATATCCATCTAGTTCCTGCTGTATCCCCAGAACCTACTATGTTAAATGCATATAGGAGGGCCTTTAAAATTAGTCAGTGAATGAGTGGCTGAACCAACGAATGAATATTTCCCAGGCCAGTACTAATCCCTACAGCCACACTTCAGGCTTCCAATTCTTCCACTGCCAGAATGTGATCTTTTGTCTTGCAGGTATTGTGACAGTTAGGGTGAAAAATGCTAAATAGCTAAGTACATTCTCTTTGTTCTTTGGATTTTAACATAATTGTAGGAACATGCCCCTCACGCTCCCATTCCCCCTGCCAATTTACGTTGTTTTATTCTGAATAGAGTATAGAATTTGTATACTGCTATACCATGAAAACACAATGTACAAAGAAAAGCCATACGCAGTTTTTATTTTTATATCTTGAGGACGGTAGAACTGATCTGCCTATTTCTAATTTTCACAGGTAATCCTTATAATATAATATCTAAGCAATTAATTTTACTAACTGTGAGAATAGAGGTCACAACTTAGAAGAAATATGGTCTTAAGTGACTTTTAAAAAATTTGGTACACAAGTGAATGCCAGTTAAAAAATGCTGAAAATTGAATAAAGTCTGTAATCTACTTAACATACTATACTAATGTATAGTACTGATATTGTACTACAGCTATGTAAGATGTCACCTTTTGGTAGCTAGGTGAAGAATTCAGAGGACTGTACAACAGGCCTCTCCACTTTGCGGGACTTTAAATTCTCTAAGTATAAACTATGTCAAGAGACACCTGGCGAAGAGACTTCTTTTTTTTTATTGGGCATTATTTCCCAACTAGTCAGTATTCTACGGAAAAACAATTTGAAATAATTTACAATGACATACATATATAACAGAGTACTTTTAAAGTAAAGATTACAGAGCATTAAGAAATCATAGAAAGGAAAGGGGGATAATTTCCGCAGGAACCTGGTATCCATACTGCATTTGATATAAAGGATTAAATGAAGATAAAATGCTTAGAGCTCGCTGACACGCAGTGAGAACTCAACAAATACCTATTATGAGCTTTTCCTATGGGTTATTTTGCCTTCATATGATAAAAAGAAGCAAAATAGTTATTCAGGTGAATGAAAGAAAGACATTCCTGACCACAATGATCTAAAAAGAACATATCACAGGACCCTTTTAAAAAAGGGCTTTGATTAAATCTTGGACAAGATTTGGTAATTATTTCTTTAGTGTCTCCAAATTGATGTGGGCTAGGTAGAACCCAAGTTTATACCCAGGGAGAAGTATGAGAGGGTGGAGTTCTCTCTGTAGGGGTGAGTGTGTGTGTGTTTATTTTTATTGAGATACGTTCTTCTGTTTCTTTAGTAGTGACTTTTTCATTCCTTTTATGCCACTTATTTTGAAATCAGAAGGATAGCCTATGGAGAATGCATATTTTTAGCAAACTGTTCTCTGCCCTGCTTGAAGATGGATTTGGCCAGTGAGCTTTTTGAGATGACCACATTGGGAGTCTAGAAACCTGGGACCAAAGTCACCATTCGGCTACCAACCAACAAGGAAAAAAGGCCTAGGTAACAGCCAATAGACATTGGTGGGCTGTATCATATTTATATGTCCTTTGTAGCCAGAAGTGTAATGCAATGTAGAAGAATAATAATGTTAACAATAATGACTATCATTTATCAAGTATTTATCATATGCCAAACCCCCTCAGCTAAGTAGTTCACATTCATGCTCTTTTTATTTTTATAGTCACTCTCTATAGTGGGTATTATTTCTCTTTCTATTTTACAAATGCACTTGAGGTTCAGCAAGGTTTAGTAATTTGCCCAAAATCACATAGATGATAAGTGGCAGAGCCAGGATTAGAAGGAGGTCAGCAGGGCTCCATGTACCCCCTCAAAATTATATTAAAACCACAGGAACAATGTATTTACTGTCATCATGTCTCCTAGAGAGCCTTTGCTTTCCAGGGTCTGATGGTATGTTTTACATCTGAGTGCTGCAACAGTTTACAAAGCATTAAACTAAACCCTCAAGCTTACAGGCAGAGGAGCATGAGAGTAGGGCTGGGAGGTCTGTGCTGGCTATTCACTCCCATCCCATAATCCAACAGTGTTGGTCTTGGAGTTAAACCAAAGTTCTAGGAGCTTCAGAGTGTGTTCCTAAGAACGAGTTGTGTGGCTGGTAGCGCCATTCTCTGAATTAGAGAGAGGGCCTGATTACCTTAACCTTTAAGAAAACCTCGACTCAGTCCATGCATATTGAAGGTGTGGTGCCAGGTGCCCTCCTATTTCAACATTAATTCTGTTTGGGGCTATGCACATGCAAAGTGTAGAGGAGGTAAGGCAGGTTGGGCATCTGTGTTCCTAACATTCAGAACACGTTGCCAGGGGAAAAGAAATATTTTTGGCTCACACAGAGTATTGGCTAAGAAAAGTACTTGAGAGTTTGTCATTACCTCCTTTCCCCTAGTTTAGTTTGTGCTTTCAGAATTTAAGAACCAGGGTCCTTGATTTACCACCAAAAGGAGAGATGCTGTCCAAAGACAGTGTTACCCTTTGTAGAGGCTCCAGGAGAAATCCAATGGCTAGAATGACAATCAGCACGATGATGGCACTAATAAGCCCAGCAATCTGTGAGGATAAAAAATTATTATCACCAACTCAACTTTTCCCCTGGCTTGAATTTCCTAGTTACTAATGCTAGGACGGTGCTTGCAGCAAATATCTTGACATACCTGTGTTTTGCCTCCTGTGCTCTCCTGAACTGCTGATCTGGAGAGGGCAGTACTCCCAGCAAATCCTCTGAATGCTCCACAGACTATGTTACCCAATCCCAAGGCTATTAACTCCTGACAGGAAAACAAGAAGGAACCTTTTTCAGAAGTGGCACCATTGATATTATGTGTGCAAAATATTATTTAAAGTTGCCCATTGAGACCCAGTGTAGTTTGTATACTTACCTGATTGCCATCAAGTGGGTAATCGTGTTTGAGGGAATAGACGCTGGCAACTGAAAAGGCCACTGCAAATCCAACCATTGCGATGGCAAAGCAATCTCCTATGGTTTCTTGGAAAACCGCCACATCAGGTGCATTAGGGGGCTCAAATCTAAAATCAAAATTAAGCAAGTCTGAATGTCACCAACCAATTTATAAACTGATATAATCATTGGACAAATCTATGAATGAATGCAATCTAGGCTGAGTTGTGTCTCACTTTGGAGTATGATTAACGAGAATTTAGCTCCACTGACAACTTTGCAATCTGCTTTCTTACTGCTGAAAAGCAGCACTGCCTGAATTTGGCAAAAAATTGCAAATTCAATCCAAGGATAGTGGTAAATGAGATATGATTTTGCCAGTAGAACCACGTTATAATGTGCATATGTATTCCTATAAGCTTCCTGTAAAGTGTCTTCTATTCCACTCGTATTGTTATGCTGGGTTGCAAAGTATTACTCAAAATGCTCCCGATAGTTATCCATAGATGAAGGCCCTTTGAGCAAACACAATTGTGAGACAAGGAAAGCAAAAAAGTCTTCTTTCCATTGATAATAATAACCTTTCATGGAAAGCTCCTGGTAAACAGATGGGCCTTGGACTGCCCTACACTACACAGAAATGCTAGAGCCAACCATGACCCTAATGGAGAGTGGGTTTCTCTTTAAGGTGATATATGTCAGAGAAACCTTCAACTCACAGGGCATACTTCTGTGTTTATGCCTCATGAATGTAGATCAGTTCAATTATATTTACTACTTGTATTATAAAAGGTGCATGTATCTCAAACTCAACATCAATTTACTAAAATGTTCCACTCCTGTAAATGTCTATTTCTGTCATCAGACTTATTGGAAGTGGGTTAATTAGGTCTAATCAACTCTTTCTGAATGGCTCTTCCACATTTTGTGAATGTCTATGGTACTACATTTTTAGCTTTAATTTTGAAGAAGTACTATTATACCATATTCTGATGCCATTATAAATCCAAAGGTTAGCTTGGAATGTTGCTTTGTTTTTTTTAATAACCAGGACTTTATTATTCTTTTGTTCTGGTCTCTGAACACCGTAGACACAATGGTGTGATGAAGATTTACAGTCTAAAGACTTGGGTTCATTTCCTGGCTCTGCCACTTGCCCTTCTCGAGTCACAATTTCCTCATTTGTAGAGTGAGGATAATAACACTTGTTCTCTGATTTTTGAGATGGGGGTCTCCTGTTTCCTAGGCTGGAGTGCACAGCTCACTGCAACCTCCACCTTCCAGGCTCAAGAGACCCCCCCGCCTCAGCCTCCCAAGTAGCTGGGACTACAGGCACCCGCCACCATGCCCGGCTAATTTTTGTATTTTTAGTAGAGATGGGGTTTCACCATGTTGGCCAGGATGGTTTCGAACTCCTATCCTCAAGTGATCCACCTGCCTTGGCCTCCCAAAGTGCTAGGATTACAGGCGTAAGCCATGGTTCCCAGCCTTGTTCTCTTTTCTTCACAGTTTAGTGGGAGGGTCAAATAATAAATGCAAATACTATTTACACACTGTAAAACACAAAGTACCTGTTAGCTATTATTACAGGATCCCTCTGGAATCTGAATATACCCCTTATGTTTCCTTTACTGTTTCAATGAGCACTTTTCTTCAGCCAAATTATTTGTATTTAGTGTATGAGACTTTGCAAAATAACTTCTAAGGTGGCATACTCATGAACAGCAGGTTAGCAATAATTAATAATCACTACCTTCCAGTTATATTCTATTTGCAATCAACAAAAACCTAAAATACCTACTCAATTATCACCCAGAAAAAAAAAAAAAAGGAACATAAAAAGCTCAAGCGCTTGCTACCTAATTTAGGTGTTAAACTAGTAACAATAGTAGTGTAATTTGAACATTTATTGTAAGTCAGGCACTTAAATATGTTACATGTATTAACTCACTTAACTCTTAAAAGAATCCTATTTGATAGCTAGTATTTTTAGCCTCATTTCTACAGCCAAGGACATTGAGGCACAGAGTTTTTGGTAATGTGCTCAAGCTCAAAAAGTGAGTCAGAATCAAATCTCAGGCACTCTGTCTCTAGAACACTTGAGCTTACCTACTAGGTTACACTGCCTCTCTGTTGAATGTAATGGTTACCCATTCCCATACCCCACACACTGTGGAGAGAGGTACACTGACATTGAAAATATACTCACTAAATAAGACTGTTGTTGAGGTGTTTAAGGTGTAACTCAGTGATCTTAAGTTTATCTTTTATTTTCCAAACCCTTCTGACAAGATCCTGTTTGATTTTACATTTATTTATTTATTTATTCTATTTGGTTTATGTCTCCCAAGACGTTTAAGTTAAGTGAAATCACTTGAAAGTGGCAGAATAGAAGGAAACCCTAGAAATAGTCTTTCAGTTTCAGCCTAATTTCCACTTTAAAACTTTAAAAATTAAAAGTGACGTTTGAGATTCATGAAGTGTAACACATGAAGATCTGGTAATAAATTTTTTTTTCTTTAAAAAAATAAAAAATACATATATTTGCCTTTAAAAGAATTTGGCTGTTTTAAAGTAAAAAAAAAAATACATATAACTGTTGATTTCTGGAATTCTCAAATACTTGTTAAGCATAGAGAGGGAGAGAAGTCTTTTTTAAAAAAATAAAACAGGAAAACCTTTCATTGGTAAGTTGGAAGAAACTGATGCTATGGTTAGAAGAAACAGCACAAAATGATCTTCCTTCTCAATCCACGAAATGTAATGAAGTACATTTTAAAATTCTTGTACAAACCGGGCTTCTCATCCTTTGGCAGTGGGAAAAGTTGCCCTACCCTTGTTTTGAATCTGATCGCGAGAAAGGACAGAGTGTGCCTATCTGGACTGCTCACGTGGCATGCCTGTGTTCCTTCAGTGTCTCTTTTGAACTTTCAGAACTTGGCTTCAGTAACTTCAAACAAAGCATTACATATTGTTTATAGTAATTTATGGACAAGGAAATCTGATTTCACTTGGTGTTTCTTTATAAGGAGAAGCCATTTACTTTGCCTATTTTTCTTTATTGTATTTTATATATATATATATATATATATTAAAAAAAAAACAAAAAACAAAAAACAAGAGATGGGGGTCTTACTGTGTTGCCCAGACTGGTCTTGAACTCCTGGGCTCAAGTGATCCTCTCACCTAGGCCTCTCAAATTGCTGGGATTTCAGGCATGAGCCACCGCGTCTAGCCTTACTTTGCCTATTTGTATACTTTCACTAGTTTGCTAACGTTTACTTTCAAGTGAGTTTCTGCTGGTCTGCGTCCCTGCTTGTCTTGTTTGTGAGTTCTTCCACAAGTAGAAACTTTCTGGTATTAAGAACTGCATTCATTGTGGGGAGGCTGAAAAAAAAGGAACTGCAGACCCTGCTTTTCTTTGTAGCTCCTTCTTAGAAGGCAAGCAGTGAGTCTTCGTTAGGGATGCAGGGTGCAGGGAGGATTCTGATGAGAGTTACCTGCAGGGTGACCTGCAGTTCGGATTGTACCTCGCCTGTCACTACTGCTAACTCTCTGCTTCATGCATGGTGATGCCATCATGGAAGACACACTTACCCAGGATTCATTTTCCCAACCACAGACACGTTAAACCTTGTCTGAAAGTCAAAGCCATAGGATACACCTGTTGCGATCACGGTCTGCAAAATTGCAAATGGCCCAGGTTAGAAATGTGAGATGCAAGTAAGAGTTTTGCTTTGAAAAAAATAAATTGCCAAAACCCACTTCTGTACCTGTTAAATAAGAACTCCAGCCCAGGCTTTGTTACTTTTTAAGAAATTCGGAGGCAATTCTAACATGCCACCAGGATTGAGAACCACAGCTTTAATTCAAATGGCTCTACCACGACATTTTGTCAAAGGTTGTGCTCTCTGCACTCTCCTTGTCTCACATGGAAAAAAATTAACTCAAAATCATAAGAGGAAGTTATTAAATTCTGAATGAGAAGAAAACCATGCGAAACATTATACCCAGAAACTGCAGAGATGACCTGCCCCACTAAAACCTCCTGAACTACAGATGGTGAAGGATTTACAACATAAAAACAGTAGAGTAACTATGACAAAGTCTGAAAATGATCAATTACCACAATGAATTCGATTGGAATAGGCACTGGAAGTTTGTCTTTGAAGCGCTGATTTATTTCTTTAAAAATGGATACAACCAAAAGGACAATCAGAGCTGTCACCAGGTCTGCAATATTAGTCTTCTCTATTTGTGAGAATACAGAGTATAGTACCTACAATTAGAAAAACAAAAACCACCAAAGCCCTATATTAATGCATAATTTGGATACAACACCTCTCCAAACGAATAAAAATAAACATGGAAGCAAAAAGACTGATAGAGACTGATAGCGATTTCCTGTTCTGTTCCTGTTTAATTGTGAATGTGAAATTGTAGAGAGTAGAGATGGAGATATGAGAAGAGTAAATTAGCATAGTGTAGGCGGCACACTAGTTTAAGAATGCTTCTGGCATTTTTGCTGGGAATCTCTTTGGCTAGTGTCAAATTTTGTTGGATACTTTTCATGTTTTTACCACTGGTCTCCTGCCATTATTAGGTCTCTTTGGTCATCATTTTTTATTTCACAGCCATCACTACTCTGTCCAGGGAATAACTTCTGATCTTTGATAGTTTTGCTTAGTATGCTCAATTCCTGGCCCTTTTTGGGGGTTTAGATCCCCTCACATTTCTTAGCTGACTCTCTATGTCACTTTTGGAAAATAGTTTTCTGGCTAACTGTGCACTATGCATGGTCTTACTTCTTGAAACTAGTTGGGTTCCATATCCACGTGCCCCAAAAAGCTCAAGCGGGCCAAAACTGGATCCCAAATTGCTTCTAGAACACTCCACTTCTGGAATACCTCTGAATGGAAGTGAGAGAGTGTTGGTTCCAATTTGGAGCAAGTTCTATCTCAACTCCCAAAAACTGTTGGGAGTTGTTAAAAATCAAACACATCTACCATCGAGCTAACGTTAACAAAAAAAATTAGTAACACTTCTCTTATATTTGACTCAAGTATATTTCCAAAAAACAAAATCTATGTTATTAAAAGCTTTACCATTTTGTCCCAAGTTGTAAAACTAAGAACGCTATCTGTTCTATTTTGCATCCTCTGGAGGAAGGGAGAACTGCTGCCTTATCTACATATTGGTAAATTGTCTTTTGTTTTCTAAATAGGATGCAAAAAGGACCCAAGAACTTCAATTCTAAAAGAATGAGACCTGCTTTTCAAGAAATAGGAAAACTCGTAACTCAATTAGCAAATTTCTTTCAAAATAAGATTTTTAGAAACATTTTAAAAGTTGGGACAAAATGGTAAAGCTTTAAAAACATATATATGTATGTGTGTGTGTAAATATATATAAAATATATAAATATAAAATATTTTATATATATAAATATAAATATATATATTTTTTCCTTTTGGAAAATACTTAAGTCAAATGTAAGTGTTACTTAATTTTGTTGTTCACATTAGCTGTATGGTAGATATGGTTGACTTTCAGTATTGCTCTCTTGCTACCTTTTCTTTTCTTTTTTCTTTTTTTTTTTTTTTTTGAAACTGTGTCTTGCTCTGTTGCCCAGGCTGGAGTGCAGTGGCGCCATCACAGCTCACTGCTGCCTCTAACTCTCGGGCTCAAGCGATCCTCTGCCTCAGTCTCCCAAAAAGGTGGGACTACAGATGTGTACCACCATGCCCAGGTAATTATTTTATTGTTTGTAAAGGTGAGGTTTCACTTTGTTGCATAGGCTGGTCTTGAACTCCAGGGCTCAAGGGATCCTCCTGCCTCAGGCTCCCAAAGTGCTGGGATTACAGGTATGAGCCATCACGCCTGGATTTACTTTTTTTTTTTTTTTTAAATATGAATACATTTTACAACCTGTAGGTAAACCCCATGGCAAAGGCATTAAAGGAAAGCTCTCTAAGAATACAACAGTGAGTTTCATGTATTTCAGTATTTTTTAAGTGAAAGAAATACTTACTTTGAAAATTGAACATGGATCCTCGTGTGATGGGACTGTCAGCTGAAAAATGAATTTGAGTTGGGAAACCAAAACATGAACAGCAGCAGCAGTAGTGAAGCCACTGATGAGGGACTCAGATAGGTATATCACTACAAATCCAATCCGCAGAAACCCCAGAGCCAACTGGAAAGAGAACAAAAACCTTTGTCAGCATAGATTAGGAGTACGCCTCAGCAAACTCAAGGATCCGCAACTGAAATAATATTACACAAAATGTAAAGGCTCAACCTGTATGTATATGCCTTGAGGAAGCAAATGTCCCTGCCTCCAGGGACACCTCCCATCCAGGCTCCTTCCTCTCCTTCCCTTCCACCCCATCCTTCAGGTGGAACGTTACATGGTATTCACATAGGATATAAGTCTAGTTTGCCCCCAAGAAGTAACAGGCTTATTCGCTCACCCTTATTTTTAAGTGTCATAGGAAGACTCATAGGCCTTTTCTAGCAGAATCTTACCTAGCATCGGCCCTCATAAATTTGCTGATGTAATTTTAAGTTATACTTTCTTTTTTTTTTTTTTGAGACAGAGTCTCGCTCTGTTGCCCAGGCTGGAGTGCAGTGGCCGGATCTCAGCTCACTGCAAGCTCCGCCTCCTGGGTTCACGCCATTCTCCTGCCTCAGCCTCCCGAGTAGCTGGGACTACAGGCGCTCACCACCTCGCCCGGCTAGTTTTTTGTATTTTTTTTTTTAGTAGAGACGGGGTTTCACCGTGTTAGCCAGGATGGTCTTGATCTCCTGACCTTGTGATCCGCCCGTCTCGGCCTCCCAAAGTGCTGGGATTACAGGCTTGAGCCACCGCGCCCGGCCTTAAGTTATACTTTCTAGCTGCTGGAGCATGCATTAGTGAGTGTCTACTGATATTTCCTCAAAGTTGCTCATTTCGCTTAAGAAATACATAATTGCATATTGGACATCAGAGGTAACTGGTTCTAGCTGGGGGAAAAAGATGGTTAATTCCCCCCTAAAGCATCATTGTTTTGCAATAAGGTAAATTGGGTGGATTCTCCTTCCCTTGGATGCTTGACCTGTCTTTCTGCTCATGTCTCCAAACCGCAGCCAGAGCTGTGGCTGCCCAAAGCCCAGCTGGGTTCCATTTCTATACTAGGTTCAGAAATGTATTAGAAATAACTAACCAAATTGTCAATAAGACACATGCTTATGTCCTTGTAGAAACTGACTTTTTCTTTCTTTAAGAAATGGTCTTAACCAATAATATCATTATCCATAAACTTAGGCAACATCTCAAAAAGTCCACGACATTTTCACTATTCAGTAGGGGTGTCAACATATGGCTTGGGAGTGAGACTCTACCATAATCCTTTTCAGTTTTCCCTAAAATTGACATGAGCCGTTCAAAGCCCCCATCCCTTCCAACTAGATTATAGTTGCTGAAGATTTAAAGAAAAAAATTCTAAAGCCACCAGTATGACGATTTCTTGCATACGGTTGTTTCTTGACTCTATCAATTCCCGATATGCTGTTTCTTGAGTCTATCAATTCCCAGATATATGTTGAAGCATTTCACTTGTCACTGTTCGTGCCTCTCTATTCCCCTTCTTCCTTCTGTCTAGACCCATATTCATTCATTTTTATACTGTTGACCCACTCTTCTCCCTCTGGTTGTGATGAGTGACCCTTCTTACAGTATTTCTTATGGGCCACGAGGGAGAGACATAAACTAAAGGGAATACGGGGAGGAGTGGCAGTGGCGAGGAAAAACAGAGAGATGTGTACCAGTCAAGGCAAACAGATTGAGGTGGGCAAGTTACATGAGAAGGTGCTCACCTGGATTACTCCAGAAAGCACTGTGACTGATGCCGCCACCGTCACCTTGTAGTCATCTAGTGATGAAGAATTACTCGTTGAGTTGTTGGACGATCCTGTATTTCCAGGGAAATTTTGAGCTAATCTTACAGTTGCTGCTCCCACCATCATACTCAGAATCGGAAACGGACCTAATTAACAGTGGGTGAATCTTGGTCAGTATATGCCTCCCTAAAGCATATTGTCTTTCAACCACAGAATAAGAGCATATAAAATGACTGGCGATGCCAGGTGTGATGGCTCACGCCTGTAATCCCAGCACTTTGGGAGGCCGAGGCGGGTGGATCATCTGAGGTTGGGAGTTCAAGACCAGCCTGACCAACATGGAGAAACCCCGTCTCTACTAAAAATACAAAAAATTAGCCGGGCGTGGTGGCGCACACCTGTATTCCCAGCTACTTGAGAGGCTGAGGCAGGAGAATCGCTTGAACCTGGGAGGCAGAGGTTGCAGTGAGCGAGATCACACCATCACACTCCAAGGACCTGGGCAATAAGAGCAAAACTCCATCTCAAAAAATAAAATAAATAAATAAATAAAATGACTGCCATCTGTGACCCTGCCCTCCTTCTCAATCCCTGGTCCTGATTTTCACAAGAGAACATGACTCTTCTCCTGGATTATGTGCAATTTGGAATTGATACAATGTATGGCTAATAAAATTCATAAAGAAAAAACAATGTGAGCATTAATCAGCTCAGTAACTGACTTACCCGCAGATATGTGTTTGGAAGTGCCAAAGAAAAGGTAGATTATGGTTGAGAAAAAGGCTGCATACAACCCATAGCCTGGGGGGATGGTGACCAGCAGAGCAAATGCTAAACCTGTAAACACACAAGCAGCAGAGTCCTTATTTTGTACAAGAGGAATCAAAGACTTTCTCATTTGGTTCTTAGGGTATTTAGGATTGGACCCTAAAAATAAGTTACCTCATTAATTCAAAATATATTAAAGATATAAATGTAAGAACTAAAACTATAAAACTCTTAGAAGAAAGCATAGGTATAAATCTTTATGACCTTGGATTCATCAATGGTTTCTTAGAAATGACATCTATGGCATAAGCCAGCGGTCCCCAACTTTTTGGCACCAGGGACTGGTTTTATGGAAGATAATTTTTCCGCTGACTAGGGAAGGGGAGATGGTTTTGGGATGACTCAAGTGTATTACATTTTTTGTGCACTTTATGTCTATTATTATTATATTGTAATACATAATGAAATAATTATACAATTCACCGTAATGTAGAATCAGTGGGAGCCCTGAGCTTGTTTTCCTGCAACTAGATGGTCCTATCTGGGGGTGATGGGAGACTGTGACAGATCATCAGGCATTAGATTCTCATAAGGAGCATGCACTTAGATCCCTTGCATGCACAGTTCACAATAGGGTTTGCACTCCTGTGAGAATATGATGTTGCTGCTGATCTAACAGGAGGTAGAGCTCAGGAGGTAATGAGAGCAATGAGGAGCGGCTGTAAATACAGTTGAAGCTTCACTTGCTCATGTGCCACTCACCTCCTGCTGTGTGACCTGGTTCCTAACGGGCTACGGACCTGAACCGGTCTGTGGCCCGGGGATTGGGGACCCCTGGCATAAGCAACCAGTGAAAAAACAGATACATTGGACTTAATCACTATTTAAAAATGTGTACTTCAAAGGATACTATGAAGAAAGTTAACCAATAATTCACAGAATGAAAAAGTTATTTGCAAATTGTGTATCTGACAAGGGTCTGGTATCCAGAATATAGAAACAACCCTTGCAACTCCACAACAAAAAGACAAATAACCCAATTTAAAAATGGGTAAAAAATTTGAATAGACCTTTTTCAAAAGATATACAAATTGCCAATAAACACATGAAAAAATATTCAATATTGTTAGTCATTAGAGAAATGCAAATGAAAACCACAATGAGATGCCACTTCATACTTACTGGGATAGCTAAAAGAAAAAAGATGGACAATAACAAGTGCTGATGATATGGAGAAATTTGGACCCTCATACACTGCTAGTGGAAAGGTAAAACGGCATAGCTACTTTAGAAAATAAGTTAGCAATTCCACAAATGATTAAATGTAGAGTTACCATATGATCCAGCAATTACACTCCTAGTGACATACCCAAGAAAATTGAAGCATGTTCACACAAAAATTTCTACACAAATGTCCAAAATAGCATTACTCATAACTCATAATAGCCCCCAAGTGGAAACAACTGAAATGTTCATCAACCAATGAGTAGATTAAAAAATTGTGATATGTCCATACAGTAGAATACTTATTTGTCCACAAAATGGAATGGAGTACCCATACATGCTACAATATGGATCAACCTTGAAAACATTACAGTGAGTGAAAGAAACTAGACACAAAGTGCCATGTATGGTATTATTTCTTTCACATGAAATATCCAGAATAGGCAAATCCATAAAGAAAGGGTAGAGGGGGATGTGAAGTTAATGGGTAAGTGATTTTTTGGGGTTGTTGGTGGTGAAAATGTTCCAGAATTGGATAGTGGTGACAGATGCACAACCTAGTGAATATATGAAAAGCCCCTGAGCTGTACACATTCAAAGGATGAATTTTATGGTATACAAATTATACATTTAAAAAATGTACCTTGTAGTACGGACACAATCCCTGTGCTGATACCAGAAACAATATCACTGAGCAACCATTCCTTGAGCCGATATGCTGGCAACCAAGATGCTATGGGGAACAAAGAGAGGACAATTCTCTTGGCCTTTTGTGGGGAACAGCTGAAAACATGGAAAGCCACAGGTCAGTCAATTAATATCGAATTTTAAGTTTAGTACCTAACTGTCGGTGGGAAATTGGTAAAGATGGTAATTTGCTAAAGATTAAACTAGTAATTTCACTCCCAGTAACATTCTTTACCCATAATCAGCTGCCCTCTGGTCACCAACAAAGAATTTTTTAAAATGCTTGCTTTTCTTTAACCATAATAGATCTATTTGTCATCCTCAGCTTGAATCATGTAATATTTCAAATGAGCATTTTCCTCTGTTCCCATCTGTTTGTTGTCTGATTTGGAAAGACTGTGTTGATAAGCCAAGATGGGGTTCATTTTAAACACTACCTTTCCAACTCTGGCAGGGAGTAGGAGGTTTGGAAACCAAAGAGGAAAGGACTGTAGGCTGTGGATTAGAGCCAGAAAGGAGAGTTGGAAAGTTAGAAAATGTAGGTGAAAGTGCTTCAAAAATATATTCCTAATGCCTATACCTTAAAAAAGATCTTACCTAAAACACACTCTGAGATGATCCAGAAATGTCTTATGATGTCTGTCTCTCTTTTTATGATTTTCCTCAAAAGCATTTGTAGAATACACCGGCCTGGCCACAATATACTGATTCCCAAAGGGTTCAATCATTTTGATTTTTCTGTTGGCTGTGGCAAGTTGAAGACCTTTCGAACTATGTGGTGAACACTTCTTCTTGCCTTTAGCAGGTTAAAAATGCCTGAAACCAAACAGAGCTTGCTTCTTAAATAACTCAGAGATAATGTGATGCAATTTACAGATGAGTGAGCTCCGAACTGAATGTTACCACCTTTTAAGATCAAAAAAGGCAGGATTAAGGGACCTAGATTGTGTTTTGCGACAGCGATAGTTTATTCCAGTGAGCTGGACATGGCTCTTTTAGGTAAGTAAACAAGAAGCTTTTGTTTTATTTTTTAATTTGCCAAAAAGTAACAAAATCGACTCAGTTTATGAATCATTTAGTCAATTTTTTACTTACAAGGCAAGATACTTTATCAACTTTTTTTCCCCAGAAATATTTCCAAAGTTAAGGCATTGAAGTGCTGGGACAGATTAGATTTAAAGTTTATTTATTGCCTCTAACTCCAGTCCAGGCTGTTCCAATTTACCCATCAGAATTTTAAAATTTGATTTTTTTACCTTGTAAAATTTTTAAAAATTGTGAAATTCAAAGGTATTGCCTATTTCAGTTATTTCCTTATTGTTTCTAGGAGTTATTACAATTTATAGTTAAGAAAACTATGAAACAAACTAAATATTATTTGGTTACTTCATTTGTGAGTAATAAGATCTTTTTAAAGGAATGATCCTGGACAAGTTCCTTAACCTCTTTGAGTCTTCCCTGTATAATGGGGATAAAGATATTCAAGTTTCAGGTGATTGTAAAGAGTAAATAAGGTTTCCGAAGCATCTAGCTTACATATAACACACTATAGGCATGTACTACATGGTAGCTATTATTTTAATTATTAGCATTTTCTACACAAGATGTTTAAGTTTTTTATTCTTATCTCAATCCTGTTTCTATTATGCTTAAAAGATCAATTTTACAACATGTTTAAATGCACATTACCAAGTTAGCCTTCACAATTCTTTGAGGCAGTTACTCTTATTATTTTGTTATTATTATTTTATTCTTACAAATGATAAAGTGATCACACACACCCCAAACCCACACTAAAATGGAAATACTTTTTCTTGGGACATACAGCTTATAAAATGGCAGAAACAGTACCTGAATTTTCAGACTTCTTTGCTATCTTTTCTATGTCATACAGCTTCTCTATTGTTTGATATGAACATCATTGAAGAACATTGCAACTAACTGCTAGCATTTTTCCCTCTAATCTTGTTCTGTATTACTACTCATAATGCCCAAGTTTTGTTCCTCAACTTCAATCACTGTGATTAATTGAATTATCTCACACTAGATAGTATATTGTTACACCGTGCCCTCATATACCTTAAGGGATTTTCAGTATGTTTGCAGAGCTCAAGTTTCAACCAGGAATCAGATGCTGGCCTCTACTGCTGGCCCCACTTGACCTCTCTTTGATCACCCATTTTTCTCTCCCACCCCATTTTCTAGTTTCCTCTAAAGTCCTCTGTGCTCACTTCTGACCACAATGTACTGCTTCTGCCTCAAATCTCTGGCTTGACCTCCAGCATTTGAGTTCCTTTGAGCTCAGTTATGACTCCCTTATTATTATTATTATTATTAGAGACAGGATCTCACTGTCACTTGGGGTAGAGTGCAGTGGTGTAATCACAGTTCACTATGGCCTCTTAACGCCTAGACTCAAGCAGTCCTCCTGTCTCCTGAGTAGCTGGGACCTCAGGTGTGGGCCACTATGCCCTGCTAATTTTTAAAATATTTCAGTAGAGGCAAGGATCTTTCATATGTTGCCCAGGCTGGCCTCAAACTCCTGGGCTTAAGCAATCCTTCAGCCTCAGCCTCCCAAGTAGCTAACAGGTGCACCACCAGGGCCTCAGTTATGACATTTAGATCCTCCTTTGCTATTCTTTCTGGGTCTCTCCTCCCCTGCCACTCCCAAGTGCTTGTTTTCTCTTTTGTTTCCATTCCCTCTTCCATCTCTCCACCCACACTTCAGGGGTCAAACCCCACTAACTAGATAGTACTTCCCATTGTCAGAAGAACTTGCTCACGAAGTGGAGGTGACTTGTGCATTGCTGTGCAGAACATGGATTTTTGTCTTTTTTTTTTCTTTTTTGCTGATTGCCAACAACATGGTTGGAGCATTAATAAATAAGATCTAATCCATGGTCATTCACTTCTGACATCTTGGATTTCTCACAACGCATATGTGGAATATCTTATAAGAACAGCCTTAACCCTTTGAAGGAACAAACCTTAGGATGAAGAAGACTTCAGCACCGTGTATTTGTACTTCTGTCAGATGCTGCTATAGGGGACAGAAAAAAAAAAAAGATTCTTCTTTGCTTGCTTTACTCATGCTTTCCTCAAGGAGTTCACAGAAATTTATTAGTTACCTTCCCTAAAAAAGATCTTGAAGGTACTTATATTCTTTTGGCTGTCGTATTTTTTTATTTTTTATTTTAATTTTTTTTGCCGATGACAGTGATGTGAGAAATACAACTTCATTTCTAATCAGCTTCCTTCTCTGAGGATGGCTATGGCTGTCTCCTTAGTGGGCTTTCTTATACCTCCAGCTGGATCAAGAGTCTGAACTCTGGCTGTCCTGCCAGTAAAAGCCTCCTCCTCACACCCAAGCACTGCCTGCAAGAGGACTGCTCAGGGCAGGAATCAGGGGAGCTTAAGAAATCTTTCTGGCCAGGCGTGGTGGCTCACGCCTGTAATCTCAGCACTTTGGGAGGCTGAGGCGGGACGATCACTTGAGGTCAGGGATTCAAGACCAGCCTGGCCAATACAATGAAACCTTGTCTCTACTAAAAATACAAAAATTAGCCAGGCGCGTTGGCAGGCACCTGTAATCCCAGCTACTCAGGAGGCTGAGACAGGAGAATTGCTCGAACCTGGGAGGCTGAGGTTGCAGTGAGCTGAGATCATGCCCCTGCACTCCAGCCTGGATGACAGAGCAAGACTCCATCTCAAAAAAAAAAAAAAAAAAAAAAAAAAAAAAAGAAAAGAAAAAAAAAATATTTCCAGACTTTAGAGAGAAATCTTGGGGGCCACATTCCAGCCTTTCTGTTTTCCCCTTGCACCCATCCCTGCTTCCAAAAGGTATGCCTCCAGGTGTAACATACTATGTGGGCCTCTGAACCAATGGTGCCTCTGCTGAAGAGATGTTCCAGATAGTCATAAATTAATGACTTTCTCCATGTCATCGTTTCTGAGATTCTTGAGCATGATCTTTTTTTTTTTTTTGAGACAGAGTCTTCCTCTGTTGCCCAGGCTGGAGTGCAGTGACGCGATCTTGGCTCATCTTTAATTAGGAGTTCAAAAGAGATTTTTTTTAACTTTTTTTTCACCCGAACAAGTTATGTTTTTGCCACAAATTCTTGGAAAACACTTTTTTCTGGTTCCTAGAATCACAATTCCAATTTCAAATATTACGCCCATATTAATGTAAGCCTTTTCATGTTCTATCTTCATGGATCTCTGGGTCCTTAGGGTGTCAGTGGATTTGGGGATTGAAATTCATTCTCAGGGTCCCTTCCTCTTACTAACTGTAGAATCCCAAGCCTTATTCGTATATATTTCCATGTTTATTTGCTTCCCTATGATTTGCTTTTTATTTATTTTTTGGCCTTTATTTTATATATATATATCGCACATAGACACACACGTAGACATTCATATACCTACATATCTTGGTGCTGTGGCTTAGTCATACATATTGGTGTTCTCTGCTTTTTTTTTTTTTTTCTTTTTGAGCAGAAATTTAATACTGGTATTAATTTCTGAAGTTCAGTTTCTTAGTTTAACTATTCCCATGTATTAAAAACTTTTTGATGTTTCTAGGGATTGTCATGTATATACCTCCCCACCCCTCCAAGTTCCACCCATTTCCAACCTGCAGCCTGGCCTCCAGTTACAAGAACCTCCACTCTGCCTGCCCTACTCTGCTGAGAAGTGTCTTAAGACCCTGACCTTTTCACTCAGTGTTTATCTATTCTGGGTTTTAGTCTTTCAGAGGTCTGTCCTTTTGCTAGGAAACAGCTAATTTGAACCAAGATGCTGATGAGCAGTGCTAGGATTTGCCTTTAATTAGCGGTCATTTGAAATCAGCAGACAAGCAAGGGTGCAGAACACTTCCCAGCCCCTCCGCAGTCACATTAGATGCCTCCACTCTTGGACAAGGCAGCTCCTAGTAGCATCACCCCTCCCTAGCTGTTCAAGCTGAGGAAGGCCTTCATGGAGACATCACTGAAAATCCCATACTGTGCCTGAAATCTGCTGAAAACACGACTCACCTCAGGGATCTCAAAATATCTCTGAGCCAGTCAGTGCAAAACCAGAGGTAAGCCAGCCTTGTTTCGTGAATTAGTCCTTGGACAATGGGAAATACAGCAGTGTCCTGATAACTGTACTTGGGGGAACGGGTGAGAGACAGGAGAACAAGCAGAATAATTGCTCCAGTGAACACCTTCAGAGGGATCTCCATCAGCAGCCAGAGGAATCAGAAATCAAGTGCACAAGAAGCTCCACATTCTGGTTAGTACAAGACTGGATGGAAACACGGAGATGATGGCATCAGAATGGGAGAGGGCCAGAGTGGTGATTGGAGGGAAGGGGTCTCAGCAATGAGGTTGGTTAAGAGAGCTCAGGAGGGGTCAGAGGCTGAAGTGAGCAATAACTGTTACTATTATTTTTCATCAATTCTATTACTACATTGCCCAAGATGCTGAAGAAGGAAGTCAAACCTAATTTAATTAGGAGGTACAACCGAAAAGAGTCAGACTTTGGTAACTAAGCAGACCAGGTTTCAAATCCTTGCCTTGCCATATCTTAACTATGTTTGCTATGAGCCAGTGATTCAAGCCATCAATTTTTCTTTTCTTCTCTTTCTTTCTCTTTTTTTTTTTTCTTTGAGACAGAGTCTTGCTCTGTAACCCAGGCTGGAGGCTGGAGTGCAGTGGCGCGGTTTCGGCTCGCTACAACCTCCGCCTCCTGAGTTCAAGTGATTCTCCAGCTTCAGCCTCCCGAGTAGCTGGGACTACAGGCACCCGTTACCACACCCAGATAATTTTTTGTATTTTTAGTAGAGATGGAGTTTTGCCATGTTGGCCAGGCTGGTCTCGAATTCCTGGCCTCAAGTGATCTGCCTGCCTTGGCCTCCCAAAATGCTGGGATTATAGGTATGAGCACCTGGTCCAAGCCTTCAATTTTCTAATAGCAAAAGGAGACCATTATTTTCCTTCTAGGACCGTTCTCAAAACTGAAAGCCGGGTATACAAAGGGAGACTTCTTAGCCTTATGTTCATAGGTAGCAGTCTCAGGAGTGAGTTTAATATTGACTGTTTAGACTGAATTTACAACTGGTCCACATGACAAAAGTCAGCTGGAACCTGTTGGAAAATGCTAGTGCTGCCAACTTTTCTATGACTTTATGTTTACTCTGAGCTTATCTTTAGAAGTAGCAGTTTTCAATTTTTATCCCAGTTTGTTTTAACATAGTTTTAAAATAATCTATCTATCTGAGCTTCCTAGAATGGCATACAAGGCCCTTCATGTTTTGGCTCTGGTCTATCTCACAAGCTTCTTCACTCCTCCTTAACAATTGCAGCAGGTTCCTAATACACTATAATATTTAACAGTTCCGTGTCTTTGTACACATGACGTCCTTTGTGTTCTTCTTCTCTAATACCTGGTAGATTCCAATTCATTCTTAAAAATACTCAGCACAGCTGGGTGCAGTGGCTCATGCCTGTAATCTTGGCACGTTGGGAGGCTGAGGTGGGAAGACTGCTTGAGGCCAGGAGTTCAAGACCAGCCTGGCCAATATAAAGAGACCCTGTCTCTAAAAACAAAACAAAACAACTCAGCTGACCATTGATTCATTTCTTCATTCCTTCAACAAACAGTATTAGCCTATTATTTGTCAGGAACTCAGTTCCCAACACAGTTGTAGAAGATAAGAAAATGATGTAAAGCCTTCATGGAATCCCTGGATAGAGTTAATCATTTTGTTCTTGTAAGTACCTTGTATATGTGTCTATTCCATGTCATACAGTATGGTCATTATTTGTTTATGTTTCTCTTCCCTTTAATACTGAGTTTTTCAAGGGCAAGGCCCAAATCTTAACCATTTTTTCCCCTTTTGCATAGGTCCTATGACACAGTAAGTATACAAGAAAGTTTGTTGAAATAAACTGAACTATTAGCAAAAGATATATAAATGATGTAGTCCTAAACACCAAAGTTCACATATACAGGAGACGTGCCCACAATAATTGGTGCAGATAATAAATTGGAAGAAGGGATGTAAATGTGGGTTGGAGTTAGGAAAGGTTTTGTGAAGGAACTCTGAGTCTTGGGTTAGACTTTAAAGAACAGATAGGTTTGGCAAGGGTGATGACAAAGCAGTGGGGAGTAAGCAAATCATGTCAAAGAATAGTGAGAATTCCAAACACTGAAACAGAAGGCTGTGTTGGCCCATAGGCTAAACCATTAGAGAAATGCTGGGATGCACCATAGCAAGGGGTTTCACACCCAGGAGGCTCACAGAAGGCAAAAGAGAATCCCTGGCCATTTCTATAAGGCGTTGATATTTTCTGAGCACTTTCACTTTTCTTCCTTGAGTGTTACTGTGTGATGGAGGCAGAGAAGATAAGCTGTATTATCGCTAATTTACAGTTGAAGAAATTGAGATGAGAGAAGATAAATGACTTTCTCAACTTTCCAGAGCCAGGATGAGAAGCCACATCTTGTGAATAACTGACTGTCTCCACTACATGTTCTTCTCTGCTACATATTGAATGTCAGGGGGCATAGCCCCTATCCCCAAGAGAGACAAGGCAAAAGAACAAGGTGAGGCACCTTCAAGGTCCTTGCTTTTGAGCACGAAAGCCTCACACTCCTTTACTCAATATCCACAATACAAAACATGAGCCTGGTGGCCTGGGGCCCAATCTCCTTGAGGTGACTTGCTTTATTCTCCCCCTTGCTTCTCAACAAAGTGTCACAGAGGCTAGAGGAGGCTCTTTGTTTCTCCTTGGAGAATCAAGACCTTTATTGTAGAGAAGAGCTAGAATGTGTTATTACATATTTATTCTTGTAATTGAAAAATGTTCATTCTCATTTTCTGAACGATTTTGTTTCTTAGTCTAATATGAGCTGTTTAGGAGGTATTAAACATTTGTTCATTTCTTTATATACTTACTTATTCCCTTATCCAGAGGGAGAAGGCAAAGTATGTATTGTGTTACCACATTTTACTTGTTTCTGAAATCAAATTAGTTGCTTCCTAATTTTTCATTAGGAATAATCCTTGGTCAGACGGGGTGGCACGTGCCTGTAATCCCAGCACTTTGGGAGACTGAGGTGGGCGGATCACCTGAGGTCAGGAGTTCGAGATCAGCCTGGCCAACATGGTGAAACCCTGTCTCTACTAAAAATACAAAAAAAAAAAATTCAGCCAGGCACAGTGGAGTGTGCCTGTAGTATCAGCTACTTGGGAGGCTGAGGCAGGAGAATTACTTGAACCTGGGAGGCGGAGGTTGCAGTGAGCAGAGATTGTGCCACTGCACTCCAGCCTGGGTGACAGAGTGAGAATCCGTCTCAGAAAAAGAAAAAAAGGAATGATGTTTATGCAGTAAAATTTCATGACACAATTTTTCCAAATGACTTTCTTCAGAAAAGAGAATTATTTAGTCCAATAATTTGATAAATTGTTCCTCACTTGCATATGTAAAGAAAGTTGTATAATCTTTTCCTGACATTTTAAAGAATAAAATAGATTTTACCTTGGTAGAGTTAGTAATGTATGGGATAAGTACCCATATATTACTAAGTATATTATATTATATTATATTATATTATATTATACTACTTGTGGCATAGGGCACTCTGCTACTTTCCAGTAACCATTGTCTCCCCATCTCTCTTCTCTTTCCATTCTCTATCCTTACTCTCGTTGCCTTTTCTTCTCTCCCTGTTTCCCTTAGTCTTGGACTTTCTAGGATATCTAGATAAATTTCTCACTTCTAGAACAGATGTCCCCCCACCCTTTTTTTTTTTTTTTTAAGAGACAAGGTGTTGCCATGTTGCCTACGCTAACCTCGAACTCTTGGGCTAAGCTATTCTCCTGCCTTAGCCTCTTGAGTAGCTAGGACTATAGGTACATGCTCCTATGCCTGGCTGGGACCAGATGGCCTTTCTGAATCCTTTCTAGTAGGTGATTCTGTCTCCTGGAGAAACTATTTCCTTAAAGCTTGCTTTTTTTTCCCCCAACCCTCAGAGCAGATAATCTATCTATAAAGTCAGATTTGAGTGGAGAATTAAAGGAATTATCTGAATAATTAAAACAAGAACACTAATATCTTTGAAAAGACTGTTTAAAACTTAATGATGCTTACAACCATTTACTTGTTAAATTAAAGTCTACTTAAATATTTATTCCACATTGCTAGCACTCCAGACATACATGCATAGCTTATTAGTGGATTCATTCAAAATATTCACACACATGGAATAAACTCAAGAACATAATAACTCCTAAATAGGCTTGATCAGAAAAAATACCATTCTCAAGGAACAGAAAACCAGTTTGAATATAACAATCATAAATTTGGTTCCTACCTGACACCTACTCAGTGAGGAGCTTCAGCAACAGTGATATATTTTCAATATAAAGTTCTAGTTCTAAGAGGCAGTGTCCATCCACTCAGGTCTACAGGCTCTGCGTGCATCCATATGCATAGGGATGTCTATATATAGGTTATGTAAGACAGAGGACAAGTTACCTTTCTGTCAGCTTTAATAATTAACTTTCATTAACTTTTACAACAATGAAAAGACTGCAATGTGGTCTTGACCTTTGAGACTTTGATCAGCAGAAGTGATGATGAAAATTGCTTCCTCAAGTTCCTTGTGAGATTAAACCACCCATTGCACTTGTGTGTATGTAATTTCATTGGTTTGCAGAGATTTGCACAGTGATGCACACGTGAACTTAAAAAAAAAAAAAAAAAAAAAAAAGAATCTTCTCAAGGGTTATCTCCTTTGACATTTTACCAACCTGTTTCAATGAGAGCTTAGTGGTGGTGTTCTTTGTCTGGATGACTCCATGCAATCTGTCATGGGCTACAAAAGTGTGGTGTATAGGTTAACTCCTGGTAGGATAAAGGCCCTCATTAGGAACACTCACCCAACTCCCAGCCACAGGCCATATTTGCATTCCAATTTCTGCCCCCACTACAGCTCTTCCTAAGAGCAATACACCCTATGTTGCTAAACACAATGAATACTTCCAACTCTCATCTTACTTAAAAGCATTTGGCCCTGCTGACTACTCTTTCATGAACTCCTCTTCTTATTTAAAAAATTATTTAACTAATTAATTCATTTTAGAGATGAGTATTGCTGTGTTGCCCAGGCTGGTCTCAAACTCATGGCCTGAAGTGATTCTCCTGCTTTAATCTCCTGAGTAGCCGGAATTACAGGCCTCAGCCATCATGCCAGGCTAAAATCTTCTTTTCTTAAAATGCTAAAAAAATGTTTTAACACACTTTTTTTTCACCTCATCCTTTTTGCCAATTTCTCCTCTAACTCTTTCTTTGGCATTTCCTAAGATTCTGTTCTGAATTTCCTTCTCCTCTCTTGCTACCCTCTTACCCTAAATAAGAGTCCATGGCTCCCAGCAACATTCAGATTTCTAACCCCAGCCCTCTAGGTCCATGTATTTAACTGCCTACTCCACATCTTTGCTTGGATGCCTCGTAGGCATCTCAAACACAACACATACTGAGATTAAGACCTCTTGATCTTTCCTCCCAAATGTGCTCCATCTCTAGTCTTCCCCATTTCAGTAAAGAATATTCCCCTTTACTCACATCAGAGACCTGGGAACCATCTCTGACACTTCCTCTTGCAGACCTTCTCCCCACCCGCAGCCATTCCATCCTTAAGCCCTATTGAGTATGCCTCCAAAATACATCCCAAAGCCATCACTTTTCTTTATCTTAATTCTTACCTTTTGCTGCATTTCTTGCTTCCTCTCGCAGCCCTCCCTATCTCTTTACCACTCATTAATCAGAATGATCTTTTCACACTAGTCCTCTTTGTGGGGCTGATGATTATATGGAGGAAAACAGGCTTCCAAAGTCTTTGCATGATCTCCCCCTGCACAACTCTCCAACCTCATCCGACCTTGCTCTTACTTTTGTTTTCTCCACTCCCACCATGGTGGCCTCTTGTAGTCGCAAATTTGCCCAATCTTTGCAGACATCATTTCCTCTGCTTAAATGCGCTTCTCTCTCCCTCTCAGTTTGACTGTTGCTTAGCTTCAACATCACTTTCTCAAAGAGAACCACTTTGACTTCCTAATCTTAATTAGCCCCTCTTGTGGTATTCTCTCAGAGTATTTTTTCAGTCCCTTGATTAATTTGCATGTACTTTTTAAAACATAGCATCATAATTTTAAAATACACAATTATTTACTTGGCTAATGTTTGGCTTTCTCATTAGAATAAAAGCCCCACGCATGCAAGGACTTTGGTGAATTCACTACTGTATGCGCAGTACCTAGAATGAATCTAACACAGAACGATGACTCAATAAATAGTGGTTCAATGACAGCTCAAGCAATGAAATATGTTTGATATAAGACAATTCCAAAAGAATGTGGACAGGTCACTAGAGTTTGTTAGAAATTAATCTAACCTGTGTTTTCAAATCTGGCTCACACCTGTGCTAACTGCATAATTAAATGAGCTGTGGTGCCACTTATCATGCTTTTATCAATATTAGCTAACTGTAATTAGTGTTTACTATGGGCTAGGAACTTTGCAATGTATTTTATTGGGTTTATCCCATTTAATCCTCATAACAACCATAGATAGCTTAGTATTTTTGTTCCTACTTTACAAATGAATAGATTGAGATTTCATTTGTGGTGAAATCTCAAGTTTTTATTTTTATTGGCTTTTATTGAAGCCAGCTAGAATCCAGAAAGCCTAACTTTGTCATGTCTTTAACTACTGTATAATACTGCTTTTTATTATTTTAACAGATGTACAGCACATTTATTCAGAACCACTATACACTTATTAAATTTTGTATTTAGGTTTAGCTGATGAAAGAACTGGAAAATATTGCACTTAAAGGTAGAGACTCAGAATTATTGATCAGCATAAAAATGATTAATTTTACAACAAATAAGAGAGTTTTGCAAGATTGATGGATACAAGCTGAACAAAGGTAAATTATTACATTATATATATATTACATAGTATATAGCCTTCCTATATACTAATAATAACCATGTGATAAATGTAATAAAAAGAAAGATATCATTGGTAATAGCAACAAAAACTACAAAGATAAGTAGAAATAAATTCTTTTTGTTTTTTATTTTTAAGAGACAAGGTCTGGCTCTGTTACTGAGGCTGGAATATAGTGGCTCAATCATAGCTCCCTGAAACCTTGAACTCCTGGGCTCAAGTGATCCTCCTGCCTCAGCCTCCCAAGTAGCTTGGACTACAGGCACATGCCACCACACCTGGCTAATTTTATTTATTTATTTGTTTTGAGATGGAATCTCACTCTGTCGCCCAGGCTGGGGTGCAGTGGTGCTGTCTCAGCTCACTGCAACCTCTGCCTCCTGGGTTCAAGCGACTCTCCTGCCTCAGCCTCCTGAGTAGCTGGGATTACAGGTGCGCACCACCACACCCAGCTAATTTTTGTATTTTTAGTAGAGACAGGATTTCACCATGTTGGTCAGGCTGGTCTCGAGCTCTTGACCTCGTGATCTGCCCGCCTCGGCCTCCCAAAGTGCTGGGATTACAGGAGTAAATTTTTTAATTTTAATTTTATTTTATAGAGAAGGGTTCTTTCTGTGTTGTCTAGACTGGTCTCCAACTCCTGGCCTCAAGCTATCCTGCTACCTGGACCTCCCAAAGTGCTGGGATTACAGGCACAAGCCACTGTGCCTGGCTGGAGTAAATCTTATCTAAAGATACATAATGATGAACTTTATAGAGAGAATTACAAAACATTGTAAAGGACAAAAACAAAACCTAAGAAAAATATAAAGCCATAAATCTTCATGAATGTGAAAGTTCAATATCATATAGATTTTTCTTCAAATTAATATATTACATAAATGCTATTACAATGAAAAAACTTTTCTTTCTTTTTTTTTTTCATAGAACTGGACAGACTTGTCCTAAAACTTGTATGGAAGCACAAAGGGCCAAGAAAAGTCAAGACAATTTTTGAAATTGATGCATAATAGTTGTACATATTGGTGGGGTATATGTGATATTTTGGTATATGCATACAATGTGTGATGATCAAATCAGGGTAATAATGATATCTATCACCTCAAACATTTATCATTTCTGTGTTGGGAACATTCCAAATTTTCTCTTCTAGCTATTTTGAACTATACAATAATTTATTGTTAACTATAGCCACCCTACCGTGTTATCAAGCACTAGAACTTACTCATTCTATCTAACTGTACTTTGTACTCATTAATCAACAGCTCTCCATCCCCCCTCCCTGCTACTTTTCCCAGCCTGTGGGTAGCCATCATTCTACTTTCTCTCTCCATGAGATCCGCGTTTTTGGCTCCCACCTATTAGTGAGAACATGCAACATTTGTTGACAACTTTGAAGAAGAAAAAATGGGGAAACTTATTTTGCAGATATAAAGACTTATTATCAAGCTATAGTAACTATGGCAGTTACATGTTCGTGCTGTGGGAAATAAACATACCAATGGAACAGGACAGAAGGCCTAGAAACATGTATTGAAACTTGATATATAATAGAGATTACATGGCATTAGAGAAAAGATGGACTATTCAATAAATGGTGCTGAGACAAATGGCTATCCATGTGGAATGAAAAAAAATTAGATCTCTATCTCGCAGCAATTGCACACACATTTTTTCAATTGACCAAAGGCCTAAATAGAAAAGGTAAAATTTTAAACTTTTAGAAGAAAAAGTATGCTGTTATAACCCTGGAATAAAAGTATTTCTTCAACAAGTCACATAAATGTGCATATCATAAAGGAAACGGTTAATAAATCCAACTTTATTAAAATTAAAACATGGAAGACACTACAACAAAAGTGAAGACAAGCTATACACTGAACAAGGTATTTGCCCAGTTAAGTCTTAAAAAAGATTAATATCCAGAAGATATCAAGAACTCCTACAAATCAATAAACAAAAGGCAAAATTCACAGAAAACTTGAAGTGCCAATTAACATATGAAAATATGTTCAAGTTCACTAGTAATCAGGGAAAAGTAAGTACAACCATATACATTTCGCATCCATCATTAGCAGGGCTGTAACTAGCTTCAGTAGAGCATGAAGATTATGCAATTTGTGGATCTTGTTTTAAGAAACAGATTACAAAATTTCCCATATAAAATTAACTACAGGGCCTTTGAAGGGGCCCATGCAAATGAAAGGTCCTGAAGCCTAAACCTCATTTGCTTTACAGTAAATCTGCTTTTGTTTATCAGATGGTAAAAATGAAATGCCTGAAAATACCAAGTGTCACAGAGGCTGTGGAGCAATAGGAACCCTTATACTATCGTTGTGAGTTGTAAATTGGGGCAGTCATTTCTGATAGCAGCGTGTCACTGTCTTGTCAAATTGAAGATATATATCTTCTAAGACCTGGCAATTCCACTAGTATGTATTCTTAACAAACATTGACTCATGTTAATGAATATTTCTAGAATATATAAATATGCAATATTTATAATAGCAAAAAAAAAAAAAGAAAAGAAATATCCTCAATCCACTAGATAGTCTGGTTGATAGTCTACTGACCTTATAAATAGCCTAATACCCTTTATCTGCTATCTACTCTCCTTAATAGGACAGTAGACAGTGCATAAAGAAATCATGCCAACCTGTAACTAACACTAAGGAGGCCAAGTGGCAGAAGGCCTTATGTGAGTGACAGCCCTTCCTTGATAACTATGTGGACCTGAAAGAACTGCAGAAAAACATCTATGCTCAGAAATACCAATATTGGACTGGGGTATTTGAGTTGAGTGTGGTGATCCATCAGCTGCATGGTGTCTATGTTTTTGTGGTTATCTGGTGTTACATGGACAAAGGGTTTCTGGTCTCCTACTGGCCTTGTGGGACTGGCCTGGCTTCTTCACTGACTGCATATGTTTTATTTGATCTTGAATAGAGGTGAAGGGTGGAAGTAGAGTGGGCATGTCCGGTGGGCTGACTTGAAGAGCCTGTAGTCTTCATTACTTTTGTCTATGGCTGTTTGCTAGTGTCGAAGACCCTGACAGTGTCAGCACTGACACCATCTGTGCTGTGTCAGTCTTCACGCTGTTAGACCACCTCATCTTTCACTGTGGCACCAATGCTGCCATTGTATCCATCACATTGTCCTTGAACACGGCCGTCGTTGCTTCTGTCTGCCTGTCCTCATGCCTTCCCTGGTCCCTGTATGCCTTCATCATGGTGACATTTGCCATCCAGATTTTTGCCCCATGGCCCGTGTTACAGGAGAAACTGAAGGCATGTGCTCTCCGCAGCTGTGTGGGTGTCACACTGCTCTTTGAGTTTTCAGCCTTGAGAGGCCTGTGGTCCTATAGTGCGTGGGAGTCATCCTCTTCATCCTTCTCTAGTTTCCATCTCATGTCTCTGTCCTTTCTACCTCATTCACCTGCAGCTTTTTAAAGAAACCAGTCATGGGCCTTAGAATGAAGTTGAAATCAAATTCTTGTCCAGGTGCCTCAGCTAAGTTAGGGACCTCCATTATATTATGAAGGCAAGTTGATGGACCAGCATCTTAGCTCGTGTAACAGTTGAAGGCAAAGTTCCATTTGGGAAGCAGCATGCTGATGTGGGTGAGAGAACAGGGATCAAAGGAAAAAATTAACCAAAGGCTCGGGTGGTAGAGGTGCTTATTTTAATAATCTGTTATTTTGTGGGAAGAGAAAGCTTTTTGGGGCCCTTTTGAATTATTATGTCTCATTTATTATTTGCTGTAACAAATGAAGTGATGTGGTTTCTATTAAAAAATAACAGTACAGGCCAGGTGTGGTGGCTCACACCTGTAATCCCAGCACTTTGGGAGGCCAAGGCGGGTGGATTGCTTGAGCACAGGAGTTTAAGACCGGCCTGGGCTGATCCAGTTTGAGACCCCATCTCTATAAAACATTTTAAAAATTAGCTGGGCATGGTGGCACATGCCTGTCGTCCCTACTCAGGAGGCTGAGGTGGGAGGACAGCTTGAGCCCAGGAGATGGAGGTTGCAGTAAGCTGAGATTATGCCACTGCACTCCAGCCTGGGTGACAGACTGAGACCTGGTCTCAAAAAAGCAGAACAAAATAAAAACAAACTAATACATTAAAACAAAAACAAAACAAAGGTTGAATTCATAAAAACAGAGAATAAAGTGGTGGTTTCCAGAGGCTGGGTGTATAAACCTTCAGTTATAAGATGAATGAATTGTTGTGATCTGTTGTATAGCACAGTGACTGCAGTTAATTATACTGTATTGTATACTTGAAATTTGCTGAGACAGTAGCCCGTAAGTGTTCTCACCATACATGTACACAGAAAAGGTAACTGTGAGGTGATAGAGGTGTTCATTAGCTTCACTGTGGTAGTCATTTCATAATGTGTATGCATATCAAATCATTGTACCACACACTTATCAAAAAAAAAGAAAGAAATGAGGAGTTTCTATTTTTGTTCCAATAAATGAAAAAATAAAAACATGCAAAAATGCTTGATTCGTAGATATGTAGTAAATGTATAAAAATAAGCAATGGAATGATAGATAAGAAATTAAGGATACTGGTTACCTCTATGGAGAGAGGGAAGAAGTTTACTGGGAGGACTATGAAAGGGGCTTCAACTGTATCTGTACTATTTTATTTCTTTTTGTTACTCCAGATTTAAACAAACTTTTGAGATATATATTAATTTCCTAGGGTTGCCATAACAAAGTGTCACAAACTGGGTGACTTCAAACAATAGACATTTATTCTATAGTTTCAGAGACTAGAACTCCAAAATCAAGGTGTCAGCAAGGCCATGCCCCCAGCAGACACTGAGTGGTATCCCTGCTTGGCTCTTTCTAGTTCCTGGTGATCACTTCTTAGCATTCCTCATCTTGCAGCTGCGTCACTTGAGTCTCTGCCCCTGTCACTGCATGGCATTCTCACGGTATATCTTTGTCTTTCCCCTTCTTATAAGGACATTAGTCATTTTGGGTTAAGGGCCTATCCCACTCTCTAGTATAACCTCGTCTTTACTAATTATATCTGCAATGACCCTATTTCCAAATGAAGGCTTTCTGAGGTACTGGGGATTACAACTTCATCGTATCTTTTTGGGGAACACAGTTCAATCCATAACAAGGTATAATTTACATGCAGCGATATATATAGATCTTGAATGTACCTTTTGATGAGTTTTGACAGATGCATATACCTATGTGTGTTAGTTCTCTATCGATCCTGTAACAAGTCTTCACAAATGTAATAACTTAAAACAACACAAATTTATTATCTTACACTTCTGTAGGTCAGAAGCTTGACATGAATCTCACTGGACTAAAATCAAGGTGTTGACAGGGCTGTGTTCCTTTCTGGGGGTTCTGAAGGAGAATCTATTTGCTGGTCTCTTCTCATTTCTAGAGACCACCCACATTCCTTGACTCATGACCCCTTCCTGCATCTTCAACACCAGCAATATTATATCTTTCTTCCCTTTTTGTCTGATACCATTATCTCTGCCGACAGCCAGGGAAAAGTCTCTACTTTTAAGGGCTCATATGGTTAGATTAGACCCATGCAGATAATCTCCCATTCTCAAACTCCTTAACTATTTTTTTCTTTTTTTTTAGACAGAGTCTCACTCTGTCGCCCAGGCTGCAGTGCAGTAGCACGATCTCGGCTCACTGCAACTCTGCCTCCCGGATTCAAGCAATTCTTCTGCCTCAGCCTCCCGAGTAGCTGGGACTACAGGCTTGCACCACCATGCCTGACTAACTTTTGTATTTTTAGTAGAGACAGAGTTTCACCATATTGGCCAGGCTGGTCTCGAACTCCTGACCTTGTGATCCACCCCAGCTCCACCTCCCAAAGTGCTGGGATTACAGGTGTGAGTCACTGTGCCCGGCAAAGTCCTTAACTTTTATCACATCTGCAAAGTCCTTTTTGCCATATAAGATAGCATAGTCTCAGGTTTGGAGTATTAGGATGTAGGCATCTTTGGGAGCCATTATTCTGCCTACCACATCATGTAACACTCACCCTCCCAACGTGGAGAATGTTCCTCTCTCTGAAAATTCCTTCATGTTTCTTCTCAGTTCATCACAGCCAACTCACAGAGGCAACTTCTGTTCTGATTTCTGTCATCTTTCATTAGTTTGGCCTGTTCTAAAACTTCATACAAATGGGACACACAGTACGTTCTCTTCGTGCCTGGCTGCTATCTCACAGCACAATACTTTTGAGGTTCATCTATATTGTTATGTGTATGAGTTGTCCATTCTTTTTATTGTTGAATAGTATTCCATTAGTATGAATATGACAAACTCTGTTTATACAATCTCTTGTTAATGAACATTTGGATTGTTTCCAATTTGGAGCTGTTATAAACTTTCTTATAAAAGTCTTTTGTAAACATATTTTTATTTCTCTTGGGTCCTGGGAGGATTGCTGAGTCATGGAATAGAAATATATTCAACTTTATATGAAAATGCCAAATAATTTTCAAAAAGTGGTTTTACCGATTTAAATTCCTACACTCAACATATGAGAGTTCCAGTTGCTCCTATCCTTGCCACCATTTAGCACTATCAGTCTTTTCAGTTTTAGCCATTATGGTCAGTGTTCATTTTATTTCTTAAAAAACAAACAAACAAACAAAAAACAGCAAAAACTTTTCCTCGAACACCAAAATAAGGAATATCCTTTAAAAGTTTAGCCCAAGTTTCATGGAGTTAAAGCTTTGGTAGTATATGTTACTAAACTATATTTAAAGCCATTGTATGATTATAACTTAGAAGCACACTTAATAATTTAATATTTAAGGCTTAATGCAACAAATGTATTGACTTACCTCTATATCCTAGAAAACAGTTCTTTTTCTAGCTTGTCACACTTTATCACTGTAATTGACATTATGCCTTGCATTAAATACTGCTCTTGGTTTCTCACCATTCTCCCACTTCTTGGAGATGGACTGTGTGTATTTATTTATCTTTCTGTTCCACGTGCCTAGCACAGTGCTGGGCAAGTAGCCAGTGCTCAATGAGGTTGTTGAGTCAATAAACAAGTAAGCAAGCATATTAATTTAAAGCATAAATATGATAGACTAGAATCACCATTCTTTCTTTTAAAAGAAAAAACGGTTTCAAATTTTATACTGAAATCTTAATGTGACCCCATTTACAAATTAGGATTGAGGTAAAAATCCTGTTTCATTCTGTTCTTCATTTATGGTGGAAGGAAGTGTACTTAATTTTTTCTTTTTTTTTTTTCTTTTTTTTGAGACTGAGTCTTGCTCTGTCACTCAGGCTGGAGTGCAGTGGCATGATCTCGGCTCACTGCAACCTCTGCCTGCATGGTTCAAGCAATTCAACTGCTTCAGCATCCCCAAGTAGCTAGGATTACAGGCATGTGCCACCATGCCTGGATAATTTTTTGTATTTTCAGTAGAGACAGAGTTTCACCATGTTGGTCAGGCTGGTCTCGAACTCCTGACCTCAGATGATCCTGGTCCTCCTGCCTCGGCCTCCCAAAGTAATGGGATTACAGGTGTAAGCCACTGCTCCTGGGCTAATTTTCGTATTTTTAGTAGAGATAGGATATTGCCGTGTTGACCAGGCTGGTTTTGAACTCCTGACCTCAGGTAATCTGCCTGCCCGGGCCTCCCAAAGTGCTGGGATTACAGGCATGAGCCACTGTGACTGGCCTGCATGCGTACTCAATTTAAGAAGCACTTGTTTAAAAAAGGGGATTTTGGAGGTCCATCCATGTTCTCCCAAGCCAACAGGGTTGTTCCAGATGTGATAGCACATTACTCATATCACTTTTGAGAGGGGTATTTTTATATTTAGTAGTGTGGTATCACCCTACTCTATAGCCTGAAAGGCATGGCCTCTTGGCTGTGCTGAATTCTACTAGAAGAATCTCTGGATAAAATTTTCCTGACTCAAACTCATTTAAAGGTAACAGAAGTGCCTATCTGGGCACCCCCAGGGATATGTGGTTAGAATTCAGGGAATCTATTAAAGCTCTACAAAAGACATGTGTGTGCATGTTTGTGTGTCAGAGGGTGGGGTGGGTACGCAAATATGAATTTTTCAGGGGAAAGTGCCCATGGTTTTCATCAGACTTGTGTATGTGAAGAAATATGAAAAGTTACAGAGTAAAGTTAAGAGACTTAATATTGTGGCTAGACTGACTGGCCAATTATGACAATTTGTGTGTAACAATTAGTGGACTCATTTAAATAATGAACTTGTTTTTCCTTCTCCTGAGTTGACCAGTGTTTGACTGCAGGTGCATCCCCAAACATCATTGACAAAATGGGCAGAAATTACACTGGGAGGCAAATCTCTTGGTCATGGAGGGAGCAAAACTTCACCTCCCCTAGACTTACTATTATGCCTTGACTTCAAATCATACTGATTTTTTTAAAATCAGTATGACTCCAGGCTTCATTTTCAAGGACCCAGTGTGTCCATTCAGAGCATCTCTTTTGTTTCCCTGAGAAGTTGGAAATGAGACAGTTGTTCTTTTGTTTGTTTGTTTGTTTTTGTTTTGAGACAGAGTCCTGCTCTGTCGCCCAGGCTGGAGTGCAATGGAGCCATCTCGGCTCCCTGCAACCTCCAACTCCTGGGTTCAAGTGATTCTCTTGCCTCAGCCTCTCGAGTAGCTGGGATTACAGGTGACTGGCATCACGCCCAGCTAATTTTTTTTGTATTTTTAGTAGAAATGAGGTTTTGCCATGCTGGCCAGGCTGGTCTCGAACTCCCGATCTCAGGTGATCCACCTGCCTCAGCTTCCCAGAGTGCTGGGATTATAGGTGTGAGCCACTGCACCCAGCCAAGACAGTTATTATTATGTACTTCATAAAGATTGACCCCAAAAGGAGTCTAACCCACCAAATATATAATTCCTAAATTTAATATGAATTTCTACTAATCCCTCTCAGTGTAAAGATGAGTCCAGAGCCAGCCACTGTGGTGTGTACCTGTAGTCCCAACTGTTTGGAAGGCTGAGGCGGGAGGATCACTTGAGCGCAGAGGGTTTGAGGATGTAGTGTGCTATAATTGCATCTTTGAATAGCCACCTCACTCCAGCCTGGGCATCATAGCAAGACCCTGTCTCTTAAAAAACTAAAACAGCAGCAGCAACACCACCACCACCACACAGATAAGTCCAGAGACATCAGATAAAAACTCATATTTCAGAATAGAGAGCAAAAAGTAAAATCAGTGAGTAATCACCAGTCAGAAACAAATTATATTTTCTGATGTCTTTTATCTTGGTCAAACCTGAGTCTTGAGAGTACAAAAGGAAGACAAGAAATAACCCTGTAGAATAAAATTATAAGGCATTCTTCTTCCATTGGAAGAGCTTGGATTAGAGTGGCATAGTAGAGTTGAAGTCATCTTCAGATATATATGGAGGGTGTGGGTGGCTGAGGAAGGGAGTGGGAGGCGATGCTAAGACACTGGCAGAAAGTACACTTTGCACAGTCTTGACATCATTTACCTAGGGTTCATGATTCTCATTCCAAGAATAAGTCATGATTTTTTTATTGCTTCTTATTTCAGTTCATTTTATTATGTGTAGTAGTGTGAATAGACTTCTTATAGCAGTATTGGAATAAAGATTAAATTGTATACATTTAGATATAACACGATAACCTTTTATCTTCAACCTTTCAGCCCTCTTCCATTGCTAGGGTCTTCATTTAAGACGTGCAACTGCTAGTAAAACAATGGGTGTGCAGGGTACATTGGGATGGGATGGTGAGAATGGTCATTTCAAAACTATTCTCCATTTTATTGCCAGCATTATTTAACATTCTGGAAATGGGCCAACTTCATCTCTGGAAAAATTTGAAGAGTTGGCTGGGTTTCTCATCAGTCATGTTATGGTGGAATTTTCTAATAAATAGTAAAGGTTTCAACCATTGATGTGGCTTACATGAGTTCCCACATATGGATAATAAAACTGAATAAACCTGTTTTCATTTATCTGACAAAGCAAATAACTTCTTTTTTGGCTATTTTCCTGGTTCTTGATGCAACATGTGACACGTCTCACTTCCTGGACTCTCCTCCTTTGCCTTCTGTAATCTTAAATTTCTCTGAATTTTCCTAGGCCTTATAGTTTCCTTATTGCTTATTCATCTTCCTCTTTCTGTCATCACTTCTCATCCCCAGAGTTTAGTTTTGTTCCTCTGCTCTTTTAACTGTACACTTACTTTTTTAGAACACTTTAGTTTTTCGTGGGCATGATTCCAAAATCAACATCTATACTCCTCCTTGTTCATTCAAATGTAGATCCTATACTTCTAGCTACCTACAAGAATGCTCTTTGTAAGTGACCTTACAGCTCCTCAAACTCGAAAAACATTTCATGCAGCAACTTAAAACCATATAGTAACATTATTCATGTGTCAGTTTGGCAAGATGAATTAGTTTGAAAATACACAGTCTGGCTGGACGCTGTGGCTCACACCTATAATCCCAGCACTTTGGGAGGCCAAGGCGGGAAGATCACCTGAGGTCAGATCACCTGAGGTCAGAAGTTCGAGACCAGCCTGGTCAACATGGCGAAACTCTGTCTGTACTAAAAATACAAAAATTAGCTGAGTGTGGTGGCAGGCGCCTGTAATCCTAGCTACTTGGGAGGCTAAGGCAAGAGAATCACTTGAATCTATGAGGCAGAAGTTGCAGCGAGCTGAAATCACAACACTGCACTCCAGCCTAGGTGACACAGTGAGACTCCATTTCCAAAAAAAAAAAAATTTTATATATATATACACACACACACACACACACACATATATATACACACACACACACACACATATATATATTCTAATAAAAGTGTGGAGAATCAGGCCCTCCTGTGTTCTGTAGGTACGACTGTTTGTTAGTATGTTTATTTGGTAGTATTTATCAACATTTAAAAGACATTTATTAAAATTTAAAAGAAATTATTTGACCTAGCTCTTCCATTTCTTTTCTTTTCCCTTTTTCTTTTCTTTTCTTTTTTTTTGTTTCAGATGGAGTTTCACTCTTGTTGCCCAGGCTGAAGTGCAGTGGTGCAATCTCGGCTCACTACAACCTCCACCTCCCAGGTTCAAACAATTCTCCTGCCTCAACCTCCCAAGTAGCTGGGACTACAGGCGCCTGCCACCACACCTGGCTAATTTTTGTATTTTTAGTAGAGACGAGGTTTCACTATGTTGGCCATGCTGCTAGTCTCGAACTCCTGACCTTGGGGATCCGCCCGCCTCGGCCTCCCAAAGTGCTGGGATTACAGGCATGAACCACTGCACCCAGCCAGCTCTGCCATTTCAATGAATTTCTCTTAGAAATACATGTTCATAGGCTGGGCACAGTGGCTCCTGCCTGTAATCCCAGCACTTTGGGAAACTGAGGAGGGCAGATCACGAGATCAGGAGTTCAAGACCAGTCTGGTCAATATAGTGAAACCCTGTCTCTACTAAAAATACAAAAAATTAGCCGGGTGTGGTGGTGTGCATCTGTAATCCCAGCTATTTGGGAGACTGAGGCAGGAGAATCATGTGAACCCGTGAGGCGGAGGTTGCAGTAAACCGAGATCACACCATTGCACTCCAGCCCGGGGGACAGTGCGAATGAGATTTTGTCTCAAAAAAAAAAAAAAAAAAAAAAGAGAGAGAAATACATGTTCATAAATATGTTTTAAAATTGCATACAATACTACCCAAATAAATTGACAGATTCAGTGCAATCCTGATGAAAATATCAATGACATTCTTCACAGAAATAGAAAAAAAAATCTTAAAATTTGTATAGAACCCCAAAAGATCCCAAACAGCCAAAGAAACCCTGAGGAAAAAAAGAGCAAATCTGAGGGCATCACACTACTAGACTTCAAAATATACTACAAACCTATAGTAACCAAAACAGCACGGTACTGGCATAAAAACAGACACATAGTCCCATGGAACAGAGTCGAGAACCTATAAGTGAATCCATACAGCCAACTGATTTTTGATAAAGGCACCAAGAACACTCATTGGAGGAAAGGACAGTCTCTTCAATAAATGATGCTAGGAAAACCGGATATTCATATGCAGAAGAATGAAACCAGGCCCACATCTCTCATCATATACAAAAATCAACTAAAAAGGGATCAAATACCTAAACGTAAGACCCAAAGCCATAAAAAATACTAGGAGAAAATACAAGGGACATGCCTGAGGATATTGGTTTGGGAAAAGATTTTATGAATAAGACCTCAAAAGCACAGGCAACAAAAGCAAAAATAAACAAATGGGTTATATAAAACTAAAAAGCATCTGCACAGCAAAGGAAATAATCAACAGAGTAAAAAGACAACCAACAGAATGAGAGAAAATATTTGCAAACTATTCATCAAACATGGGATTAATATCCCAAATATACAAGGAGCTCAAACTTCTCAACAGCAAAAAACCCAAACATTCTGATTTTTAAATGGTCAAATGATCTGAATGGACATTTCTCAAAAGAAGACATATAAATGGCCAACAAATATATGAAAAAATGCTCAATATCACTAATCATCAGAATCAAAACCACAGTGAAGTATAATCTCACTCCATTTAGGATGACCATTATCAAAAAGACAAAAAATAAATCCTGGTGAGGTGGCAGAGAAATGAGAACACATACATTGTTGATGGGAACGTAAATTAGTACAGCCACTATGGAGAACAGTATGGAGCTTCTGGAAAAAACTACAAAGAGAACTACCTAACGATCCAGCAGTCCCACTATTGGGTGTTTATTTAAAGGAAAGGAAACCGGTATATCAAAGAGCCATCTGCACCCCCAAGTTTGTTGCAACAGTGTTCAGAACAGCCAAGATATGAAATCAACATAGGTGGCCTAAAACAGATGAATGAACCATAAAGAGCCATAAAGAAAATGTTTACATAAACAGTTGAATATTTTTCAGCCATAAAAAGAAATCCTGTCATTTGCAGGAACGTGGATGGGACTAGAGGTCATTATGTTAAGTGAAATAAGGCAGGAACAGAAAGGAAAACACTGCATGTTCTCACTCATACGTAGAAGTCAAAAAACAGTTGATCTCATAGAAGTAAAAAGTAGAACAAGAGATACTAGAGGCTGTGAAAGGTAGAAGGAAGAGGGGTGTAGGGAGAGATTTGCTAAAGGATACAAAATTACAGCTAGATAGAATAAATAAGTTCTTGTGTTCTATACCACTGTAGAATGACTAGAGTTAACAATAATATACAGTTTCAAACAACTAGAAGGAGGATATTGAATGTTCCCAACACAAAGAAATGATAAATGTTCAAGATGATAGATATATTAATTACCCTGATCTGATCACTTTACATTATTATTATGTAACCCACCAATATGTAAAATTGCTATATGTCAGTTAAAAATGAAGCACATACATGAAGTCCCAGTACTCAGGAAGCTGAGAAGGGAGGATTGCTGGGACCCAGGAGTTTGAGGCTGTAGGGCACTATAATTGTGACTGAATAGCCACTGCACTCCAACCTGGCAACATAAGGAGGAACCATCTCAAAAATAAAAATTAAAATTAAAAAAAGAAAAAAATTTCATACAAGAATTTGCATTGCAGCAATATTTTGTAGTTGCAAGCAGTAATAGTGGCAAAAACAACACCATAAACAGTCTTACTAAACACAGCCAAAATACTTATCAATACAGAATTGGTTAAGTATAAGTGAGTACCGAATTGGTTAAGGATAAGTGAGTACAGTGAAAAACTATGCAGCTTTTAAAAAGAATGAGGCATACCTGGAAAGCTCCAGTTTAAAAATACACTATTAATGGTAGTGTATGATCATTATTTGTGTAAAAGTAACTTTTAAGGAAGGATACACAAGAAGCAGTAAATAGTCACTAAGATTTGGGAGTGGGAATGGGAAAAGGAAGAAGATTTTTACTTTTCAATATATATCATATTGTATTGCTGAATTTAAAAAAAATACAGTTTTATTGTTAACATTTTTTTAAAAAACACTCCTTTCCTACAAATTTATCTCCTGGTTTGCCCAATTTCATTCGCATTACTCTTTTAACACCATGGCTTAGGAGTTTGAAATCAGCCTTGATTCCTCTTTCATTTCCAACTTTCTTGTGGAGTCACCAAATCCCCTTCCTCCTCCACAGCATCTCTTAGCTTCATCCTTCCATCTCCATTAAGGCTGCCTCTGCCCTGATTCTGAACTTATTTGCAGTGAGAACATGGGTAAGCCATTTAATTACCCTTTAATTTGCTCATATGTAAAATAGGAATAATAACTTCTACAGAGTGAAGAGAGGTTATTTTAGGATTAAATTATGTAAGAAAATCAAATTTGTGGCATAGAGTGTGTGCCCAATAAACACTATTTTCTACTTTCCCTCTAGGGTTTTTTTTCCTATTGCTACTATATCCTCTAGTTCATACTACATGCTGCTATCAAGTTAATTTTTTGAAATGCTGTTTTCATCATTGAATTCCTTTGTTAACTCCCTTTTGTGCTATGGCCCTACTCTGGAATCACAGATTGACAAGATTGGCATCATGACAGCTGGTGAGATGATGAGGCTCTTGGAGAATTTCTTCTGAAGGAGAAGAGATGGTTGTTGCTGTTACCATGGATCTGGACTAGCAGAGTTAGGGGCTACCCCTGGAACAAGTTTTCCCCACAGTCAAACCCCTTAACTCTCATCCTTGAGATCCTTTTGTAAACTCTCTTTGCTCTAATTTGAGTAGAAAGTAACCAGTAAGCAGGGGAAGCCTCAACTGCTGTACTCAATACCCAAGATCTTGCATCAATCAGCTTTACCGTATCTATTTTATTTTATTTTCCACTTTTCCTTAATTTGATTCAAGTCAATCCATTTCTTTACAGTCTTTCCCATGCTCATTTTTATTTATTTATTTATTTTTTTTTTTTTTTTTTTTTGAGACGGAGTCTCGCTCTGCCGCCCAGGCTGGAGTGCAGTGACTGGATCTCAGCTCACTGCAAGCTCCGCCTCCCGGGTTCACGCCATTCTCCTGCCTCAGCCTCCCGAGTAGCTGGGACTACAGGCGCCTGCCACCTCGCCCAGCTAGTTTTTCGTATTTTTCAGTAGAGACGGGGTTTCACCGTGTTAGCCAGGATGGTCTCGATCTCCTGACCTCGCGATCCGCCCGTCTCGGCCTCCCAAAGTGCTGGGATTACAGGCTTGAGCCACCGCGCCCGGCCCCCATGCTCATTTTTAAAATAGAAAACTTTTTTTTTTTTTTGGTGCAAAAGTTACATAAGATCATTGTAAAAAAAAAAAATCTTTTTTTCAGGGTAAAATGGAAAGTTCCCTTCTATCATGCCAATTTTACTTGTTAACAAAAAAGCTAACCAAGAATTATTTAAGATAGAAATTTTGGTAGTGTTAGTAGGCTTAGATGAGAAGAAAAACTGTAATTGTTCACCTTTTGAACCTGTTTCAATAGCACTGATCTTTTTTTTTTTTTTTTAAGGTTTTGGTAAATGTGAGGCAAAAATGCCATTCTCTAGATGTGCTCACAGGACAGATTAAATGCTACTATTCCTATTGCTGAACAGAGGAACTAGAAACAAAGAACATCTAAAATGAGCAAAACAGATAAGCTTTGTGTAGGAGATCCCCAGGGCCAACCAAAGCTTGGGTAAAAGGAGATACTACCTGGCCCTGCTAGGCATTCAATATTTAAGTCCTCAGACTCTCTCCTTTCTGCTGATAGACCACCCTCAGGTTCTCCCAACTGAAGTGTGTAAGAATGGACTGGGGCCTACCTTGCCTCCATTGGTCTTGAACCTTCAGGGCCCCGGTTTCTTCTGTATGGAGATCATTTCCTAGGAACTGCTCCGCTTTCTGAGTCCCAGATACAGTATTTCTTGGGATGATCAACCGTTCTTACAGATCAGCACTGCTCCTGCCACCAAAATTCTCCATAGGCTCCCTTAAATAAATATAATTCTTACACTTGGTTATGGAACTGAATTGGTCATTGGTTTACATACACATTAAAAAGTGTATTACTGTGTGGCATATAATTTAGAATTGATTAAATATGATGATGCGGTCATTTAAAAAATGTATGGCATCAGACATTTGGTTACAAACATAACCCTGTTATTGCAGCATTGTTCCTATGAGAAAATCACAATATTTTAATTTATTAATTATTTATAATTATAATAGTATATATTAATTATTATACCTCTTTGATTAATGCAACCCATTGTAAGTTTAAGTACTTCTTGTCCTAGTGTTACTATTTATAATCATTGAAAGTCTCTTTAATTCATTATGAAGAGATTGAACATGCAAATGTTGCCAACTTTAATGTATTCTTTGTTGGGTAATCAAAATTTTAAAAACAGAGAGAGGCCACGTGCAGTGGCTTACGCCTGTAATCCCAGCACTTTGGGAGGCCGAGGTGGGCGATCACGAGGTCAGGAGATCAAGACCAGCTGGGCCAATATGGTGAAACCCTGTCTCTACTAAAAAATACAAAAATTAGCCGGGCTTGGCGGTGGGTGCTCCTAGTCCCAGCTACTCAGGAGGCTGAGGCAGGAAAATTGCTTGAACCTGGAAGGCGGAAGTTGCAGTGAGCTGACATCGCGCCACTGCACTAAGGCCTGGGCGACAGAGTGAGACTCCATCTCAAACAAAACAAAACAAAAAAACAAAAAAACAGAGAGGGAGGAACACACACATTATGGACGTAGGGTATGAAGAGGAAGGAAAAATAACTTCCTTTATTGAAAAGAAATTTTTCTTGACCATATTAATTAATACTAATTAATAATTGACTTTGATGTATTTGCAGTCAATACTACAATGCCCTGTTTTAAAAAATAGAAAACAGAATTCCCAATGGCTTTTCTCTTTTGTTCTGTAACATTAAAAATATTTTACTTTGACACCCTGCTGATCCAATCTAATCCAGCAAGGAAAGGCAGACAAAGTCAGAGGACAGACCGTTGTGAATTCTATATCCCTTTCTAGACACACAACTGTAAGCTCAAAAATTCATTCTCTTATACATTTTACTTGAATTAGTATTCAACTCCAAATTTCATATTCCACCTCTGCATATTTATAGAGCCCTTAAAAGTCTTCAAAACAGGGTCAGTCCTATTGGCTTGTCCTTTCATTTTCCAACACTACGTTGTCACATACAAAGGTCTGACTATACAGTGTGTCTTCCAGAGCATATTATTAAGATGCTAAGTGATACTGGGCTCAGCAGTGAAGGCTAAGACCACTTTGGTAACCCTTTCCTGATGGCAAATATTCCCTTTTGTCTTTCCTGTTTGTTTGAAAAAACTCATTTCCTTATATTCAAGTTTTTAGACACTTTTTCTCTGAGACTGTAAGTAAAATTTTTGATAGCAGAAAATATGAATTGAACATTCTCATATCTATTGTGAGTTTGGGGGTACCAACTCAAGATCTCTGGTTTATGTAACAGAAATAAGCATCTCTTTTGATGCAATTTTCTTAGCAAGTTTTCTGTGATCGGTCTTTTATCATCCATTCATTCAACATCAATTGATGACCTAAAATGCACCTTTACCTCAACATTTTCCTAAATCCTATGATAATTTGGTGTTTTGTTTTATTTTACTGCTTTGAGAATAAAACGTTGTTTTAAAATTTCAAATAAATTATGTAAATGATAACCCTTATTTATGTTCTTTTTTTGGTAAAACCTAAAGGATTATTGATAGATAATTTCTCTCCATAAAAATTTATACATACTCCTCAGAGGGCCTTGGAATGACCTTCCTTTCACTTTTCCTGCTGACGAGACTTCAGATGTGCTGGTGAGCTATTTGAGATCATATGCACACACGTAACCACTCTAAGGGGATATAGAACAAGATGGAAGGAGCCAGAGTCCATGAGTCATGAAGACCCCATATTAGCCCCAATAAGATATTCTTAGTTTTGTGTTGAATGATACTACCTTCTATTGTAGCCTTACAACTTGTACAGTAAAGAAGTTGGACTCATTAATCCATGGTATTCAAGACTTCGCAAAAAATTATGGCTGAATTTTTAGCTAATGAGGAGTGTGAATCAATATTAAAACTACACAGTGACTGTTTTTTCCCCCAAATGTTCTGGGTGGTTCCAACTTTAAATAATTTATGATGTTGTCCCTGTACTGCATATAAACTGGTAAGCCCCTGTAAGATGTTTTGATTGAAAAGTACTACACAGTTACTGAAGCAGATAGTTTCAGTTGCAAATAACTGAAACTGCAAATCAAATAGATTTTTTTGTTTGTTTGTTTGTGTTTTTTTGAGACAGAGTTTCACTCTTGTTGCCTAGGCTGGAGTACAGTGGCATGATCTTGGCTCACCGCAGCCTCCACCTCTTGGGTTCAAGTGATTCTCCTGCCTCAGCCTCCTGAGTAGCTGGGATTACAGGCATGTCCCACCACGCCCAGCTAATTTTGTATTTTTAGTAGAGACGGGGTTTCTCCATGTTGGTCAGCCTGGTCTTGAACTCCCAACCTCAGGTGATCCACCCACCTCGTCCTCCCAAGTCCTGGGATTACAGGCGTGAGCCACCACACCCGGCTCAAATAGGTTTAAAAATAAAGAAAGTGTTAAGTCTCAGGCAACTGAAAAGTTCAGAGGTGGGCTTCAGGGAAGGCTTGGTCTGGCTTCATTTCTTTGAGAAATGTCTTGGCTCTGCTATTCTCAGTAATCTCCACTACCAGGTTAGATTTTCCTCATGAGAACCAAGGTAGGGACTTCTATTGCTTCCAGTAGAATTTTTAGCTAGATCCATGATTGCCCTCTTTTCACCATTTTCCTCCTTCTCATTGGATAGAATTTAACCGTGGGTAATGCGTCACCTTGAATCATGCAGGGTTATATGGTAATTCTATGTTTAGCCTTTTCAGGAACTGCCAACTTGTTTTGTATAGTAGCTGGACCATTTACATTGTATAGCAGCTGGACAATTTTACAACGCACAAGAATTGTAATTTCTCCATATCCTCATCAGCACCTGTTATTTTCCATTTTTTTTATTACAGCCATTCTAGTGGGTATGAAGTGTTATGTCATTGTGGTTTTGATTTACCTTTCCCTAATGACTAATGATGTTGTTAATCTTTTCTTTTCATATGCTTTTTTGGCCATTTGTATATCCTCTTTGGAGAAATATCTATTCAAGTCATTTATCCTTTTTTAAAAAACTGAGTTGCCTTTTGTTATTGAATTATAATAGTTCTTTATGTATTTCGTATACTAAGTCCTTACCAGATAAGCTTTCTCCCATTGTGTGGGTTCCCTTTTAACTTATTAATGGTATCCTTTGATACACAGAAGTTTTTAATCTTGACGAAGTCCAACTTATCTAAATTTTTTGCTGTTTATGCCTTCTATTTTTAAGAATCCATTGCCAAATCCAAGGTTATAAAGATTTAGCCTTATGTTTTCTCCCAAGAGTTTTATGGTTTTATCTCTTCAATTTCAGATAGTTGACACATTTTCAGTAAATGTTTGTATATGATGTAAGGTAGGGGTCCAGCTTCATTCTCTTGCCTGTGGATGTCTAGTTGTCCCAGCACCATTTGTTGAAAATACTATTCTTTCCCCATTGGATGGCCTTGATACTCTTGTCAAAAATCAAATAACTATAGGTATCGACTCCACTGACTTTTGCACTTTCTCTACCCAGACCAGACCAGACCAGATGGACATGTGAACTTAATATATTTTTAAAGGCATTTCTGATTTAGCATGTGGAACCTATCCATTCTACTTCCCAAATATATCTCATATGTGCACTTTTCCCTATATTAAATGCTACCACTCCAGTCCAAGTCTCCATCAACTCTTATCTGGACTCCTGTATTGACCTTCCACTAGGTCTCCCCTTTCCTGTCTTTACCATTCCAATTAGTACTCAAATGAGCAGCCAGAGATATAATGTAAAATTAAAATCTCATAATGTCATGTCACTCACTGGTCTTAAATCCTGAATGTTTCCAGAATAAAATTCAAAATCTGTAATAATCCCAAGGCTGCATGATTTGCCCTGACAGCACTTCTTCATTTCTAGTTTAGAAAAATTATACTCCAGCCTCTCCAGACTTCTTTCTATTTCTTGGATTCACCAAGCTCTTTATTGCCTTACAGCCTGGAGTAATGATCTCTGCCTGGAATATGTACTTCTTTCCACTCTTCACTCAGCAATAATGCATGCTTTAGCTCTTGGCTTACAAAGTTACTTCCATGAAGAGGCTTTTGCTGACTTCCATACCTTTATTCTCTCTCATTGATCTTTGCACTTTTATTTCCTAACCCTTATTATATCATATACTTATATATTTGTTTGTGTGTGCTCCTTTTAAATGTCTGGTTTCCCCACTAGAATGTAGGCTCCCTGAAGGCAGAGCTATGTGTGTTTTATGTTGTTACTGTATGTTCTATGCCTAGGACAGTGTCTGGTACATTAAAAAAAGATCAATAAATGACTATTGAACAAATTCATAGTCAATACCTGCAAAATAAGAGTGTTTAGTTTATTTGTTCTCCAACTCTTCATTAAACATTTGTTGAATCCCTATTAGTCCTAAATGCTGGGAATAAAATTATGAGCAGAACCCTGTCCCTGCCCTTTAGGAGGTCCCAGTTTATTGGGACAGTGTAGTGGACTGAATGGTGGGCAAAATATCAGACCCTAATCCTCCCTAGAACCTGTAAATGTTACCATATATGGAAAATGGGTCTTTGCAGATATGATTGAAGATCTTGAGTTGGAGAGATTATCCCTGATTATCCAGGTGGGCCCTAAATGCCAATCCTTATAAGAAGGAGATGGAAGGAGATTTTACACACACACACACACACACACACACACACACGAGAGACAGAGAGAGAGAAAGAGAGAGAGAGAAGATCATGTGAAGATGGAGACGGAGATTAGACTGATGCAGCCACAAGTCAAGGAATGCCAGCAGCCACCAAAGGCTAAAAGAGACAAGGAACTATTTCTACCCTTGAGTTTCTGGACTCTGGAGGGAGTATGGCCCTGTTGATACCTTGATTTTAACACACTAATATTGATTTCAGACTTCTGGCCTCCAGGACTGCAAGAGAATAAGTTCCTGTTCTTTTAACTCACCCAGACTCCAATAATTTATTACAGCAGCCGTAGGAATTGAATGCAGACAGTGATGCAAGTAAATAAATCCTTCCAGAACAACATTAAATATGGAGATAAGAATCAAGGTGGTGGATGGTTGCAGAGGAAGGAACTGTCTGGAAGGTGTCTGTGAGGAGCCCCAGAGGCAAAGACACTGGGCTGGTTTTCAAAAGGTAAAGCCATCATTTTCCAGGCAGTGTTGGGGTCAGTGCACAAGGAGGTGATTCCTGGCAGGTGCCGCAGCATGTGTAAAGTCATGGGGACACATAGAGCATGGCCTCTTCAGAGAAATGGAACATATGGCTTCAGTTGGAGAGTTAGGAAGATAAAGTATTAGGCTGTTTTCACATTGCTATAGATAAATACCTGAGACTGGGTAATTTATTTAAAAAGAAAGAAAGAAAGAAAGAAAGAAAGAAAGAAAGAAAGAAAGAAAGAAAGAAAGAAAGAAAGAAAGAAAGAAAGAAAGAAAAGAAAGGAAGGAAGGAAGGAAGGAAGGAAGGAAGGAAGGAAGGAAGGAAGGAAGGAAGGAAAGAAAGAAAGAAAGAAAGGAAAGAAAGAAAGAAAGGTTAAATTGGCTCATGGTTCTGCAGGCTGTACAGAAAGTATGATGCCAGCATCTGCTTGGCTTCTGTGGAGGCCTCAGGAAACTTACAATCATGACAGAAGGCAAAAGGGAGAAGGCATCTGACATGGCAGGAGTGGGAGCAAGAGCGAGAGCGACAGGGGAAATGCAGCACACTTTTAAACAACCAGATCTCGCTAGAACTCTGTCACAAGAACAGAACAAAGAGGATGGTACTAAGCCATTCATGAAGGATCCACCCACATGATCCAATTACCTCCCACCATGCTCCACCTCCAACACTAGGGTTTACAATTGGACCTGAAATTTGGGTGGAGACACAGATCCAAACCATATCAGAGAAGAATGGTGGGAAATAAGGAGGGAGATAATTAAGTTGTGACCACACTGTGAAGGGCCTTGTATGCCATGGCAATGTGGTTAACCTTTCTTCTGTAAGTAATAGGAAACTGATGGAAATAAAGGGATGACTGATTTGTAGAAAGCGAAGCTCTGCAGCAATATAAATAGTGGACTAAAGTGAGGTGAGCGCATCTCCATTCTGCTAGGAATTAGATAAATAAGATAAATAAGACATAGTTCTTGCCTTTAAGTAACTTAGAGACTGTGAAGGAAAACAAATAAGGAAGCAAACACATATTCTATCCCAGATACTCATTTTAAGCCTGCGGCAATCATCTCATAAGAGATGAGAGACTAAGGCAATCATAGTAGGGATAGAGAAATGAAGGTATTTAGAAGTCATCTCCATGGTATAAACTAACAGAACTTGGAGACCTACTGAATATGGGGTGTAGGAGAAGGAGAACTCAAGGACGAATCAAAGAGTTTAGCTTATGGGGCTGAAAAATACCATTAACAGAATTATATGGGGAAAGGTCGAGGAACGCTGGTTGAATTTAGGATGCCTGAGGGATAGCCAAGTGGAGGCTTCAGAAAGATTGTTAGAAACATCAGCTGAGAGTCTAGTCATCAACAAGAGAAAAGGGAATGAATAGGCAGACACATAAAAGAAAAAGATCTGGGTCAGAGTCCCGGACAGCACTAGAACTTGAATAGAAAATGTATAGATGGTATCATGTACCAAAAGAATTGTACACATGAATGAATGTTCAGGAGTTGTTGAGGTATTGATGACTTTTTGTTGTTGTTGTTTTTGGAGACATGTTCTTGCTCTGTCACCCAACCTGGAGTGAAGTGGTGTAATCATGGATCACTGCAGCCTCAAACTCCTGGGCTCCAGTGATCCTCCCACCTCAGCCTCCAGAGTTCCTGGGACTACGAGCGTCCACCACCATGCCCAGCTAATTTTTAAATTTTTTTTATTTCATACAGATGGGCTCTCGCTGTGTTGCTCAGGCTGGTCTCAACTCATGGCCTCAAGCAATCCTCCCATCTCGACCTCCCAAAGCACTGGAATTACAGGCAGGAGCCACCATGCCCAACAACATTGACGACTTAATCCCTTTATTTGAAAAAATGGGGGGTCTCTTATAAACCCATATTGTCCCCCGGTCAATAAACTGGGAAGTTTCTTGGCAGGCTATACTTTTGTGCCTGCTGGCCTCTCTAGGACCCAGCTAAGGGTAAGGTTATGTAATTTGGTGAACCTGAACATTTACGTCAATAACCAAACCCTTGATCAAATTATTAAACAATTAATCCAGTGAGCACTTAATGATCCGATCTAATTGGTCAATAGGCTGACCATAATGAAAATCGAAATGCTCCTGTCACAACAATTGGACCAATTCATCATGTCAGTGTTTGTTGAGATAAGCATTCACTGTTTCAGTTGTTAACGGGCTTTCGGCAAGATTGGCAGTTACTCTGCTTAAATTAACGAGTGCCAGAACTCATTAACCTTTTCAGCCCTCATTGCCCACTCTGGGTGTCACTGGCCGACTTGAGACATGAGCAAGGGAGGGAAAAAAAAGGAAGTGAAACAAGGAAAAGAAAGAAGATAGGAGAAAAGGAAGAGAAATGGAGACAGGAAAGAATGAACGGGAGAATTAAGGAGAGAGGAGAAAACAGAGAATCAGAAAAGGAAAAGATTTATCTGAATTTGTTCCTAAAGGGTAGGATGAAATAGTTCAGCCACTGCAAGAGGAAGGCAGTAGTGAAATACAGTGGGAAGCAAGACTTTTTTTTTTTTTTTTTTTTTTTTTTTTTTTTTTTTGAGACAGGATCTACCCCTGTTGCCTAGGCTGGAGTGCAATGGCATGATCACAGCTCACTGTAGCCTTGAGCTCTCCAGCTCAAGCAATCTTCCTGCCTCAGCCTCCTGAGTAGATGGGACCATACACAGCTGCATACCACAACTCCCAGCTAATTTTTAAAATTTTTTTGTAGAGACAATATCTCCCTCTGTTGCACAGACTGATCTCAAACTCCTGGGCTCAAGGAATCCTCCTGCCTTGGTCTCTCAAAGTGCTGGGATTATAGGTGTGAGCTACTGCACCTGGTTGAGAGCAAGAATTTTGATGTCAGACAAAGCACGGCTCTGAGCCCTGGCTCTGTGCACTCTAGTTGTGTGACCTTGGACCAGATAACCTCTCTGCGTCTCATTTTCCTCCTCCTGAGAGGTTGTATGGTGCAGAGGTAGAGGTCAGTGTTTATGGAGTTGGGCTTAAATCTTGATTCTGCCACATACCAGCTGCATGACCTTGGACAAATTATTCTTAACCTCTCTATGACCCAGTTTCTTCATGTATTAAAGAGGGGATAATAAATAGAATCTGCTTTACGCAGTTGTGACTCTTAAATGAATTAATACTTGTAAATCACATAGCACATTGTGCCTGATAATGTTAGCTATCAACTATAAAATGGGAACAATTAGACTGTAAAATATTTGTGAAAGCTCCTAGCACAGTGCCTGGACTATGGAAGGTGCCCATAAATTGTGAATCCCCTTCCCTTTTCTCAATTTCTCACATGCCCCAGATGGAGCTGATGGTAGAAGAATGATTGTTCTTTAACTCTTCTTTCCTCATCAGGTACGTCTGAGCCCACTTGGAACAGGCTATTCTGACCCCCATCTGTGTTCCGGTCTCACTTAGCTCTGGGCCAACCAGAGCACAAACAGGAGAAGGGTTACATAATAGGTTGCTTTTTTCTAAAGCAATCTTAAGAGTAATTACAAATGGTCTGATAAGTTCCTAGTTAACTTTGCAGCAGCTTGAAAAGCTCAAGACTTTTCAGACAGTAAACTTGGTATATGTGTGGAATGTTGAATAACACGATAACCCAGCTGAGAGATCTAACAAGACAGAAATTAAAGTCAATACTGGTAAAACTCAGTAACTAGAAAATCACTGCAATGTTCATCCCTTTGTGTGTGATTTTATAGAGAGCAGAATGTGGAGTAAAAGAGTGAAGCAAATATTTGTGACCCTCTTCTTACTAATTGTTTTTTGAGACGGGATCTACCCCTGTTGCCTAGGCTGGAGTGCAGTGGCATGATCACAGCTCACTGGAAAGTTTGTTGGCAGCCTATGCTTTTGTTCCATACTCACTAATGGAAGTAAACACCTTTACAGTGTGCACACACACACACACACACACTTCCTTTTCACACAATTCATTAGCTATGTGAAACCAAACTGTCTGATTTTTTTAAAAAGTCCTTGTTTTCATATTTAGCACAATCTTTTCATCCAAAACCTGGGCAGGTATAATAAATCCTAAAGAGACACATCCATGAATGAGTATGGAGAAGTGTGCATGGTGATTTTACTCCCACAATGAGGGGAGCACAGAAACCACTCTCTCCTCATCCCCTGGCCTCCAGATCACATCTAGTCTCCAGTGGTTTCCGTTTACTTTCTTTTCCAAAAAATGTGATTGACACATAATAATTGTACATACTTACGGGATACAGCGCAATAGTTCCATATATGTATACAACGTGTAATGATCAAATCAGGGTAATTAGCATATCCGTCGCCTCTCACCTTTATCATTTTTTTGAACTGGGAATGTACAAAATTGTATCTTCTATCTATTTGAAAATATAGAATAAATTATTAATGATAATCACTCTACAATGCTAAAGAACACTAGAACTTATTCTCCAGTTTAGCTATAATTTTACCCTGATCAGGGGACTATAAGAAACCATGATACCTGACAGGTCCCTTGTGGTGCCAGCAAATATAGACAATCCTAAATAGTTTAAAGGGGTATCTGGAGTCAAACTACCTGAGTTGGATTCCCACCTCTACCACTTATTAGGGGTATAAATTGTCCAAATTTCATACCACCTTCTTGTCTATTTTTCCCCATCTCTAAAACAGAGATTTTTCCCCATCTCTAGTACCTACCTCATACACTGCTGTGGAGACTACAGAGATGAGTAAACTCAATAAATGGTTAGCCCAGGCTCTGCCTCATGATAAGCAGTCAAAAAACAGTTGCTATTCTTTTCAATAGCTCAGGAGGAAGCCCAAATACCAGGCGGACTGTGGAGAAAGTCTTTTGCCCGTTGGCAACAGATGAACTCTTTTCCCAATGTGCGGGAGTTATTGAGTTAGTCATAAATGCAGCAATGTGTTGATCATGTTGACGTTATCAGGATGTGGCTATCTTTTTAAGTGTTTGCTGTATGCTAGGTTATCTGTCATGAACTGCTGTCAAGGTCACATGTCAGTTGGCTTGGAACTACTGATAAATGTTCTTATGAAGTATCTGCTTCTTCCATATACTGTGTGGAAGCCTGAGCAGCCTAAGGCATGTGAGGCAACCTGACAAATATTTTCTGGAGAGAAACTTCAGGGAGAAGGATTGTTAACACTTACCAAGCTCAAATCACGGTGTGGGCAATGGTGGAGCCATTATGCAGTCGCTCCTACATTTCTGCCACCCAGGTGGTCTCTGAAGGATTTAGCTAGGGGAGCATCTCCTCTTTCTTAAATTTGGCCTCTGCTTCTCACCTGGTGATATCCTTCAGCTAGGTCAGCTAGAAGGGGAATAAGGATTTTCATGTATTCAGGGCTGACCTCAGCAGGGCCCACCAACTTTTACATGACACGGCATTTAGAGATAAGATAGAGTTAGTGAGGAGAAAAAAAAAAAAGATATTTGTTGAGAGTGTGGAAAGAGCCTGCGGGTGCAGAAAGGGAGAAATTCAGTTAATGGGTAGTGGCAACAGGGCAGATCACTAGTTCCCTGGAGCCAGCAGGGTTTTTTGTTGGTTTGTTTTGTCTAAACAGGTTTAAATTGGTTTTGACTGGAATTGAAGTGATGCTTCAACTTTATACATCAAAAATGCCTCTTGCGCATTTCCCATCATTCTGCACTCCTTCTTTGTCCTTACCAAATTAATAAGTCAACATGGGAACTTCATTTGCAGGGAAAAGATCAACATTGCCCAAAAGAAACCAGGTTGGGGCAGAGCTCAGTGTCCCGCCATACTCTCCATCCCCTAAAGGTGCTGGGGGGACATCAGTTGGCTTGGGAGGAACTTTGGGGAGTCTGCCTACATCCTTGCCTGATCCCACCTCTCCCTGTCCAGCCAGGACTCTACCCCTCTGCCCCACTTCCAGGGCTTCAGTCTCACTGGCCCCCACTCCCATCCTAGAGCCCTTCATAACAAGACTCTAAGTCTGAAGCTTAACACCTGTTCCCTTCACCTAGGTGACTCCACCTACTCTTCCCCTGAGGCCTTTTCTTGTTCCTTGTCCCCAACTTTAAATGAGCTCCTCCTGTATTTATTTTTCACTGCCCCATGCTTTCCCCCTTCTCAGCACTTAACATAATTTAGGTTTGTTTGTTTGTTTTCTTTATTTATTGCCAGACTCCTGCACTGAAAGTTCCTGGAGGGCAGGTACCATGTCTGTCTTAGTCACTCTTTTATCTTCAGGTGCATAGGAAGACTTCAATTAATTTTTGTTGAAAGAATGAAAATCTTGGGTTTTGAGACTCTATGTATCAAGATTACACTTTGTTGGTACTAGTCAGAAAGTCTGGATGGAGGATGAGGTTCAAAAAAAATTTTTTTTTTTAAATTCTTTTTTCCCATACTCAAAGTCTTAAAGGCCCAGAGAGGAGATAATACATTTTTTCCCCTAAACCTTTCTCTCAGGGGAAGTCTTAGAAGACTTTGGCCCTAACTATTCTGTGAAAGATTAATAAAGGACAAAGATGCACATCACAGACCCACATCAGATATGTTCCTTATGAAGCACAGACTGAACTGGCCAAGAATGCAATAAGCCCAGCCCCAAACCCAAACACCACACACAGTCTATGAGTGGTTTTTTTTTTTATTATTTTTTAAAGAGGCAGGGTCCTTCTATGTTGCCCAGGCTGGAGTGCAGTGGCTATTCACAGGCTCCATCACAGCACACTACAGCCTTGAACTCCTGGGCTCAAATGATCCTCCTGCCTCAGACTCCCAAATAACTAGGACTACAGGTATGTGCCACTATGCCTAGCTGATTCTATGAGATTTTAACAGACATGCGGTTTGACAATGTATAATGAGTTTAACTGCACCCACCACCGCCACACCATACTCCTCCCAGGATAAGTCAACTGCCAACCTAGATATAAACATGAGGGAAGGAGAAAAATAGCCAAAAAGAAAGGGGAATCTGGTATGACACAAAGGACAGGAATGCGGAAGCTAGTAGGTAAATTTTAACCTAAGTATTTTCAGATGTTTAAGGACAGTAGTAGTGTTCCTTGGGGTTGGAGACAGGATGGCTATCAATCTAGAACAAGCTTGTGTGGCTGCATGCAGACCAGGATGGCTTTGAATGCAGCCCAGCACAAATTTCTAAACTTTCTTAAAACATTATCAAATTTTTTTGCCTTTTTTTTTTTTTATTTTTTTTAGCTCATCAGCTATCATTAGTGTTAGTGTATTTTATGTGTGGGCCAAGACCATTCTTCTTCTTCTAATGTGGCCCAGGGAAGTCAAAAGATTGCACATCCCTGATCTAGAGACAACACTGAGGGTTTGTTGAGGAGGGGTGGAGGGGTTCCTCTCCTAGGTGCCTTGTGTTTTGCTACTTTGTAGCAAGACAATGATCGAAGTGGCACATCAGAGAACATGCACATGTAGCTGATGTAAGGTAACTGGCTGGAGCCACCAGTTCACTGAGTACCAGGTACATAGCAGGTACTCAGGACATTTCCTGAATTGCAAAATCCGATCAATAATTCTCCAGAGCCTGTAGCTATTTTTCCCTGGATCAGTCTGAAGTCCTATTTAGTGCATGCCGAAAGGAACATCACCCCCTAAACAATGAACTGCCACCTCCATACTCTGCTCCATACTCTGGCTGAAATTCTTACCTTCATAGTTTATCTGAAATTGTTCTTTCAGACTAAGTTCAAGAGCTCCCTAAAATCTCCAACAAGTTTTTTAAAATCCACGTACATTAACCCATTAATACCCATTAGCTCTGGTGAGTTGATGAGACTTCTGCAACAGAGCAGGACCCAGAGAGTAGGGTAAGCAGTGTGTGATAGGGAAGTGGGGAAAGATTTCTCATTTTACCCACGCTTTAGCCTGATAAGGGAGGGAGGGCAAGTACTGGCCTCCATTTTACAGTTGAGGCAATTGAGGCTCAGAGAGCTAAGTGACTGGGCTGACACCACAGAGATACCGAGTCCTGGAGCCCAGGACAGTGGTGTTTCCATCATGTTGCCTCCACCTGATACTTGCTTGGTTTGTGCTGAGAATTTCAGAGAAATACTTAGTGATTGTCCATAGCTCAAGAGCACCCAAGAAATGTTAGTTCCCCCTGAAACCCTTGCAGCTCCTGAGCTCTGAATGGCCACTTGCCAACAACAGATAACAAATTTGCCAACAAATGAATATTTTCCAGGCGGGATCGGACACAGGATATGATAATTGCCATTAATTTTGTATTAAGTGACTGATAAAATAAATTGCATCAATCTGTTAAATATTCATCCAGCACATATTTAGTGATCTCCTACTGTGTGCCAGGCACTGTTCTAGGCCCTAGCGATATAATAGTAAATAAAAGAGTTTTAAAAAAAATCTTTGATCTCCTTAAGTTTGTATTCCAGTGAGAGCAGACATCAAGTAAACAAAACAAATGAGTTACATTTACAAATGGCGGATGGAGATAACTGCGAGGGATACAAATGAAGCAGGAGAGAGGAACGCAGAGTACAGGGAGGGGAGGATGATGGATGTGATTTTATACTGCGTGATCAGTGATGGGCCATTAATATGGTGATCTTTGAACTAAGTCTGGTGGGAAGTGAAGGAGTAAGCCACGAGGAGACGGGGGAAGGGTGTCCCAGGCAGAGGAAATAGGAGCTACAAAGACTGCATTCCAAAAAAATTAATGACATATGTTTAAGAGAATCCTGAGTAAGAAATGTTCAGATTAGTGGTTCCTATGGATGTAGTTTTTGATGAAGAGGGAAAAAAATACTTAGTTAACAGATAAGACTACAATTTAAACATTTGGCCTATAATTACCAGAGAAGAAATCAATATTTGAGTCTTGGACTATGATTTAAATAGGAAATTATATTTTTATATCACATTTTTATTAGGAAAAGCTTTCACTTATTAATTAATAATTTACTGACTGAGAAGGTGTTGCGTAATGTATTGATCAAACCAATTCTTTCATATTTTAGAGGTGTTTGCATTCATCCTGTAGTATTAAACAGGGCAAAGGTATTGTGAACATACACAGATCACGATTATGTCTCAGTGTGTAATGGACACGATTTGGTTCAGGGTCAGACTAAGACAGATGAGTAGCACAGCCCAGGAGACTGGAATTTGATTGCTCAGGTCCTGCATAAGTACCTGTAATTGGAGAGCAGATCTTGGCAGCTTGAGGACTCAGCTATGCTGTTTGGGAGTCTCTAGGGTGACAATTGTGTGGCTTTAAATATACATCTTGAATGGTTGTGCACTGAAATGTCCTTGTGGGGAACTAGCTCCTAAACTGTGTATCTGGAGTTGCCATCCAGTTTGAGGTGCCCTACTGATCACATGAACTGGATTATGGCTCAACCTACCCTTCACTTTATGCTACATAAACTAGCCTCCCTAGGTAGGGTGGAATTTATTGGATACAATAGACATCAAATCACCATGACATGTCTAAGGGACTAAGTGACATAGTGGTATCTGGGTCATATTATCTGAATCACAAATAAGGAAATGTGATTTGACAAATGATTTTGAGGGACTCTGTGTATTTTATTACAATGTTTATTCACTTACCATTTTGAGGAAACACTTGAATTTCTAGGACATTGTGGTGACTTTTTGAAAACAAAGAGACAATATTTTAAATCAGCAAGACAGTTCTGGAAAATCTAAGATGTATGCTTGTCCTACAGGACAGGCCTAGAGCCACTTGTCCTACTACCTTTATGGCAATGGTAGGGCTAGAGGAAATACACAAAGCTCTGGGGTAAACTGGATTAAACTTTGGTAAACTGACCAAAGTTATGGTCATTGTCAACATATAGGCTTTGGAGTCACAGGAACTTGGATTCCAGTCTTGGTTCTGCCCATCTCTACTAGTCATGTTGGGTAATTTTCTTTACTTTTAAGGCTCAGTTTATTCAAGGAAGTTAATGTGAGGATATAATGTGACAAGAGTTGTAGTACTTAGTACAGTGCATGGTAAAAGCAAGAGCTCAGTTAATGATAGCTATGATAATGATTTTTTTCCTTCTGTAGATATTACACCCCCAAGTAATTCTATGAGTTTTGATAGTCATATACAGCAGTGTAGTTACCACCACAATCAAGATACAGAATGGTTCTATCACCTGGAACAATTCCACTTTGTAGTTGCAAACTTTCTCCTTCACCCCCAGCTTCTGGCAACCACTGATCTGTTTTCTGTCCCTAGAGCTTTTGCCTTTTCCAAGAATCTGTAGATATAGAGAGAAGGGAATATGAAACTTAAAACTGGCTGATTTAGAGGATAAGGATGCAGACGATTTCTTCTTTTGGACCATTAAAATCTTTTATATTTTCCACTTGCTCTCCTATTTTACAGCTGAAGATATTTGGAATGCCATTACTGAAATTGCTAGGTGTATTAATTTTCTTTCTGAAGTATGAATTACTACAAACTAGTGGTTTAAAACAACACAGATATATTATCTTACAGCTTTGTATGTCAGAATTTTGACATAGTTCTCACTAGGCTAAAATCAAGGTGCTGACATGGCTATGTGCCTCTCTGAAGGCTCTAGGGAACAATCTGTTTCCTTCCCCTTTTCAACTTCTAGAAGCTGCCCACATTTCTTGATTTGTGGTCTTTTCCTTCATCTTCAAGGCCAACCAAGGCAGATCAGGTCCTTCTCACATTGCCTCTCTCTGGCCTACTTTTTTCTGTTTTCTACTTTAAAGAACTCATGTAATTAAATTGGGCTAGCCTAGGTAATCCAAGATAATCTCCTCATCTCAAGGTCCTTAACCCTAATCACGTCGGAAAGTCCTTTTGCAATGTATGGTTACGTGTATGCAGATACATTATCTATACCTATGTATTAATCAAAAAATGAGAATGATACCCAAGTAACCATAAATAACTGACATTTTTTAACTCAACAACTCTTATTAAAGAAATTTCAAATAAAAGTGATTTTATTATGTTTCCCATTTAAATAACCCAATCATTGAAACACTTAAATAGCCACTTTAAATTATGCTTGAAAGACAAACTAATGGACCACTCAAATCAAACTACACTAAGCTCAAAAATTCATTGTCTTGGAGTTCAAGATCAGCCTGGGCAACATGGCGAGACCCCATCTCTACAAAAAAATACAAAATTTAGCCGGGCGTGGTGGTGTGCTCCTGTAGTCCCAGCTACTTGTGGGACAGGGGTGGGAAGATGGCTTGAACCTGGGAGGTCGAGGCTGCGGTGAGCTGAGATTGTGCCACTGTACTCCAGCCTGGGCAACCAGAGTGAGACCCTGTTTCAAACACACACACGAAACTGCTCACTCATGTGTACAACTTCTGCACACATCTCTCACTGTACATATACTTGTGCTATTTTTCAAAACTGTGAAAAGAAGAGTGGGCTGTTCCCTTGGTGTTGCACTTGAGGAGTCTCGTTCAACTGCAGTTGGAGAGCATAATCCTCCAGTTGATAGAACTGGAGAAGGCTCAGTTGGAGTTGTCGAGGAGGTATAAACAACACTTTTTAGTTTAATTTAATTTTATTATTTTTTGAGATAGGGTATTGCTCTGTCACCCACGCTGGAGAGCAGTGGTGTGATCTCAGCTCACTACAGCCTTGACTTCCTGGGCTCAAGCCATCCTTCCATCTGAGCCTCCCAAGTAGTTGAGACTATAGGCACACACCACCATGCCCAGTTAATTTTTTAATTTTCTGTAGAGGCTGGGGTTTTGCCATGTTGCCCAGGCTGGTCTTGAACTCCTGGACTCAAGGGATCTACTTGCTTCAGCCTCCCGCTGGGATCACAGGTATGAGCCACCGCACCTGGTCTACTTTTATTTTTGAATATTAGACTGCTTTTCTCTCTTCAGCTACTTTATCAAAACTTCAAAGGAGTTCCCACTTCTTTTGATAGTCACAGCAATCTGATTCATGGAGAAAACAAGATTAAGGGAGGTGAAGTGGTGGTTAAGGGAAGGGGCACATGTGAATAAACTTATTGAGTAATCCCACTTCTTAGGACAAAATCATCCAAAACATATTCTTTTCCTTGTGTACCATTCTTTACTATGCTAATAAATAGATAAATAAATAAATAAACAAATGTGTTGTCAACTACTTTCTCTACTCTGCATCTTGAATAGTTTTTCCAAGACAGATGCATTTGAACTCATATCTTTCCCAATACTCCATGTGTCACAGAACCTGTATTTGTATCATGGCTGGCCAGAGGGGATTTGTAGTCTACAGCTGAAGAACGGAGTAAAGATTACAGGTAAATTAAATGAGGTCAAGTAAAGCCCCTATGTTAGAAAAAGGTATACCATAATAAATATAAGTTATTTTGCAGCTGGTTGCGGTGGCTGACGCCTGTAATCCTAGCACTCTGGGAGGCCAAGATGGGCAGATTGCCTGAGCTCAGATTGCCTGAGCTCAGCCTGGGCAACACGGCGAAACCCCGTCTCTACTAAAAATACAAAAAAATTAGCCGGGCGTGGCAGCATGTGCCTGTAGTCCCAGCTACTTGGGAGGCTGAGATAGGAGAATTGCTTGAACCTGGGAGGCAGAGGTTGCAGTGAGCTGAGATCGTGCCACTGCACTCCAGCCTGGGTGACAGAGCAAGACTCCATCTCCAAATATATATATATGTGTGTGTGTGTGGGTGTGGGTGTATACATATATATGTGTGTGTATATATGATGTGTTATTTTACACTCCTGTTGCCCACCATTTATCACCCATGGCAGATCAGATCTGTCTTTGGCCTTACATAGGGTGCTTGGGGATTGTAGTCGTTGGATTAATAGCTGCTGGCGGTAGATAAATGCAACTTTCTTCCATTAACATCTGAAGGGCTAGACCTGGGCTCACTTGACACAAACATTTTCCAGTAACATAGAGGCTTTTGGATCACCCCAGGTCTTCCACAGCCAGAGCCCAGATCTTGGGTGCATCTGTGGGCAGTGGAGCCCTGTGCTTGGAAATGTAATGCTCTGGGGGATGTGACGTGTCAGCGTCGAATACATCATTGCTGTGAGAGCAGAAGTTGGAAGGGAGACCAGTTCAGATGGCTCCCGGTTTTTCCTACTGTATTTTTCCTTCCTGGGCCTATCACATCCAGAAGTGAGCCTTACTCTAGCTGATGACTGTAATAAAATGTAACTATGCAGGAAAACTTGCCATTTCATCATTCCACTCTGGAATCTTTCCATGAGGCCCCAAGGACTGGGATGTTTGACTTTTTCACCTTTCAAATCACTTCTCCCTCTCTAAAATCCCAACCTCTCCAGTATGGGTAGGGCAGTATGGTGGGTGTGGGCCAAATGAACTTTAACATGGGTGAGGTCCGAGTCTGGAAGCTTAGTATTACTCACTTAAATGATGTTAAACTGGAATTAGGGCTGAGAAAATTGAAAGGTGAGGATGAGGAGGAGAGAGTATAATGATGCATATTTATACTCAAGAAAACAGAGGCATAGTCCTGAGTTTTTGCACTGGACGTCAATAAGGTCAGTTTATAGAGAACATGCACTGATGCTCTAAGTGTCAGTCATTCAATAACTATTTATTGGGCAGTGACTTAAGTTCAGACTGTTCTACGTACTAGGGAATAAAACAGATGGAACTTTTTAGTTTACATTCCAGTGAGGGGCGCCGATAAAGCGTAAATAAGTTATGAACAGAGTAAAGTGATTCAGACTGGAGAAAGAGAAACTCAAACTGACATCTGCCTGTTAAGAAGGAGCCAATTATGTTAAGTGCTGGTAAAGAGTATTCCAGGAAGAGAGAAGAGCAAGCAAAGGCCCTGGAATAAGAGAAAGCCAAGTGGTCTTCAGCAAACTGGAAACCTTTACACTTGAGACTCTGTTTTGTTTTGTTTTTAAATTGTGGTAAAATACACATAAGATTTACCGTTTTAGGCTGGGTGCGGTGGCTTATGCCTGTAATCCTAGCGCTTCGGGAGGCTGAGTCGGGCAGATCAGCTCAGGTCGGGAGTTGGAGACCAGCCTGGCTAACATGGTGAAACCCCATCTCTACTAAAAATACAAAAAAAAAAAAAATTAGCCAGGCATGGTGGTGGGCGCCTGTAATCTCAGCTACTTGGGAGGCTGAGGCACAAGAATTGCTTGAACCTGGGAGGCAGAGATTGCAGTGAGCCAAGATCATGCCACTGCACTTCAGCCTGGGTGACAGAGCAAGACTGTTTCAAACAAAACAAAACAACTACAACAAAAAGATTTACCACTTTAATCATTTTTAAGTATATATTAATTATACATTTTCAGTGGCATTAAATACATTCACATCATTGTGAACCACTATCTGTCTCCAGAACTTTTCTATCATCCTAAACGAAAACCACCCGTTAAATGGTAACTCTCCAGTCTTCCCTCTCCCCAGCTCCTGGCAAACACTATTCTACTTTCTGGCTCTGTGAATTTGACTACTCAAGGTAGGTGGAATCATACAAATTTGTCCTTTTGTGTCTTGTTTATTTTATTTAGCATAATGTTTTCAAGGTTCAACCATGTTGTAGCATGCGTCAGAACTGGATTCCTTTTTAAGGCGGAATAATGTTTCATTGTATGTTTATTCCACATTTAACTTATCCATTAATGGACATCTGGGTTGTTCCTACTTTTTGGTTTTGTGAATAATGCTGCCATGAACATTAGTGTTGAGACTCAGGTTTACATTGTTAGAATCAGAAGTCTCATTTAACCCTTGCAACGGATGTATATGGAATTGAAACACAGGTGAATCATATTTTTAAAAAACCAAGTGGAGCCTGGAATGGTGGCTCACGCCTATAATCCTAGCACTTTGGGAGGTCGAGGCAGAAGGATTGCTTGAGGTCAGGACCAGTCTGGACAACATATTGAGACCCTGTCTCTACCAAAGTAAATAAATAAGTGACTTGAGCGTATGTTCCCCATCACTAAAAACATTACATAGTTCTTTGACTTATTTTGTTAGTTGACTTAGTATCTCTGTGCATTTCTATATATTAACTGGATGTAATTATAAAGAATATTCATTAAGTCTAGGGATTGCATTTTGAAATCATTGTAATTATTTTCTTTCTTGAAGTGTTCAATGTAAAGCATATAATTTCAAAATAAACATTTAAAAAATTGCCTAATGTGGAGAAGTGCCAGGAATGTCTTGGTCTCTAAACTGACCCAGAGCACATCACTCAAGCTCAGCCAGAATACTCAAGCGTAAGAGGGTGAAAATACGGCTCTTACTGTAAGGGGACAAAAAAAACCAATGAGTTCTATTCATGTGACGGTGCTTGTATCTACAAAACTGTGACTGAGATGAGTAAATATGCTGTTGACCATGTTTTCCCCAAAGTCGTTGTACTGTGTTTTGACAGTGGGGCTGAAATTTTCATAAACTCCACTTTACCCCACACCCAGGATGAGGAGCAGAGATGCCCATTTCACCATTCACATATGGGTGGTTTTCCAAGGCACTCCTCAAGAAGTACATATAAGTCCAATCTGATATTTATATAATGAATAATGTGGTTTACATAAGGAACCAAGTGATTTACTCCCTGGCTCCCCCAAAATGCTTTTTCTTTTCTTTTCTTTTTTTTCTTTCTTTCTTTCTTTTTTTTCTTTTGAGACAGAGTCTCGCTCTTTTACCCAGGCTGGAGTGCAGTGGCAGCTCTCGGCTCACTGCAACCTCCCGCTTCCGGACTCACGCAATCCTTCCATCTCACCTTCCTGAGTAGCTGGGATTACAGATGCATGCCATTACGCCTGGCTAACTTTTGTATTTTTTGTAGAGACGGGGTTTCGCCATCTTGCCCAGGTTGGTCTTGGACTCCTGAGCTCAAGTGATCCACCCATCTCGGCCTCCCAAAGTGCTAGGATTACAGGCATGAGCCACTGTGCTTGGCCTAAAAAATACTTTTTGAAATCTCAGCTAAATTCATTGGCTAACAAGGTGATTCTGTCAGAGCTGAAGCTATTAATGCAGGGAAGATTCTACTATTTTTAAATCCTAGTTTAAATTTTTAAAAAATCCTTTAAAATTCATAAGTTCCAAATCTGCATAGAAACATGTACAGATATAGCTATCCAAAGCATTTTCACTGTAAACTTTTGTGAGACCTCAGAAAGAAATTATAGAGTTTTCTAGACTCAAAATCATGAAACGTCTGGCATCTTTTGCTGTCAAGGACTGTGCAAGAATCACCCTCACTTATTGGGATGCTGTTATCTGTTCCAACCAAGGAATTCCAGACATTAACAAACTCAACAAAGGACCTGGGAAGCAGAGGCAGCTGGGGTGGGGCTCACTGAAAAGATGTCATAGGGTTTGGGGGTGTTCCTAGCCTTGTGCTCATCAACCATGTACCCCTGAACAGCACGTCTTCCTGAACTAGGGGGCTGGGGATGATTTTACAGAGATTGCTGCAACGGTTCATTCTGTGGGCAGGTGTGATTGGGCAGGAAGGGGAGAGATGGTGAATTGGAAGGACATGTTGAACTGAGTCTGAATTAGTTTCTTTCTTTTACCCCTATAAAGATGGAAATGGATTTCCTCTTTGCCTTTTGACACAAATGCTGCAGACAGCAATGTCTGTGATTGCACCAACTCCCGGTGCCTCCCCCAGAGCATCGCCTCCCCAGATGTTATTCATCTTCGCGTTTTCTCCTGGCTTGAAAGCCAGACAGCTTTGACTCTCCAGGTGATGGGAAACTAGTTTTCTACTAAATTCCCATGCTAGCCTACAAATTCCATCAGAACAACAGCCCCCAACTAACTGGATTGTTGTCACGCCTCCACTTTACGCTGTGACACCTGCAGACATCTCTATATTGTACTTTTTCCCGACGAATTAGGATCACAAGAGGATATCTGCTTTTCACAATTTGTCTCTGTGTCTTAGTGCAGTGTTTATGCTATTGTGAAAATATAGCTGTAGCTGAGCGTTTAACTGTGTTGGCTCTAAACAAATACAGTTCTTGCAGTCCTGGCCAGTTTCTACCTGTGTCTACATATCCCTCAAATATAAGAACAATGCACAGTGCAAAATCAGCCTGTGTGATAGACGCAATCTGGGGAAGGTGAAACTAACTTATGACACAAAAAGGCAGAATGGAAAGCCATGGTTGGCAAGATGATGACAAAAGCTAAATAAATGTCCTTGACCTAGAACTACAGAGAATATGTTCTCTGGGAAGACCTGTGAGTGCACATCTCAAATTTCAAAACTCTGATCTTCCTTACCAATCCCTACCCCACCTCTATTCCCCTCCAAAGCCCTAAATGTAAATCCTTATTATATCTTCATTCACAAAATAAAGACCAAACTCCTTGTCAGGCACAGAATATACAGGCTTTTCTTTAGTCTAGACTCTCTACCTTTCCAGCTTCCTCTTCGGTTATCTCGCTCCCATACTCCGTGCTCCCGTCAAAGTGAGTTATTGTCCTCATCCTGCAAATGCACTATGCTGTGTCTTACCCCCAACACCCTCAGGTCATGTTCCCTCTCCACTAGGCTCTTTCCTCCCTGCTTCACCTGGTGGAGAGTGGTTGGCACGTGTTGACTCATGGCCTCTGAATCCTCTCCAAATGTGTGAGGACATTCCTCACTTGTGAGTCTTGTTGGGAGACAGTGCTTGTCTTCCTTTACAGAAGTTGAGAAGACCCAGCACTCAATCTGCCTGCTACCTTGGCAGCTAAGATGTGGGGAGGTAGCCTTGGCTTAGTCCATCAGCTGTACCTATTAGCAATATTGAATCTGGAAGTAATGATACAAACAAGAAGGGCAAGGAAGACTCCCTTTGTACATGGTGGTTGGCAGGAGTGAGGGGGCAGCAGCATGTGATTTCCAGTGGCCAGTCTGTGATGCCACACCACCAATGGCATCCTGACCTCACTGGCACCACTTTCCCAAATCTTGTTCTCCAACTTTCCTAGAAATTGTGTGATGATCTGATAGCCTCTCTATACATTCTCGGCTTAAAATGTCCAGTCTTTCTGTCACTTGCAATGAAGACTCTGACTGGCTGGGCACAGTGGCTCATGCCTGTAATCCCAGCACCTTTGGAAGGCCAAGGTGGGAGGATCACTTGAGGCCAGGAATTCAAGATCAGCCTGGGCAACACAACAGATCCTATCTCTACCAGAAAACAGCTGGGCATGATGGTGCATGCCTGTAGTCACAGCTACTAGGGAGGCTGAGGCAGGAGGATCACTTGAGCCCAGGAGTTTGAGGCTGTGGAACAAGACCTTGTTTCTTATTTAAAAAAAAAAAAAAAAGGCTCTGTTATACCTGGCCAGTTTCTATTTGTCTTCTGAGACTCCTCTCAGTGACTATTTTCTTGGAAAGCAGTGCTCATCCCTGCCCCCCTCCCTAGCCAGTGTTTCTCCTGTAGACTCCAATAAAAGTCTGGTCCACTCTGGCTCAGCATTTATGCTGACATTAATAGCATTAGTCACATTATTAATGCTGACATTAATCACAGCATTTATTAACACTGTGTCAGGACCTGTTACTAACTACCTGTCCCTCTTCTGGGCTGTAAGTTCTTGAGGACACAGACTAGGTTTTGCCCCTCTCTATTCCTAGAACCCAGAATGGTATGTTAACATGGCATGCAGTAGTAATATTACAGCAACAGTACTAATACCAGTAATAACAATAACTTTTATTGAGCACCTATTATGTGCCAGAGGCTACTTTATCTTATTTGTCAGGTGCAAAAAAATGCTTATTTGAGAAATAAATGAATGTATACTGAAAGTTGCTCACAGAGTATTTTTGAATACTTTTGTATTCACAGAATGTTTTTGTATTTTGAATACAGGCAACCCTGAGGAAAAATTGGTACATCCCACTTCACCAATTCATTCCCTTTTCATTCTCTCTCTCTTTTCTCCTTCTGGAATGTCTCTTGTGTTCTACTCTTGCCCTCAACTAGGTGTTATTTAATACCTAGAAAGATGAATAGCAGTGGCTACAGTGTTAATTGCTAGTGACTGTGCTTGCTTTCAGAAGAAGCTTCTCACAGTGTGAAAAGTTTTCAGAAGGAATGAGGTCTGTATTGTGGAACGCCTTACAGTAGGCCATACTTGTTTTTATGGCCTGGGGGCAGGACGTGGGGATAGAGGGAGGATGCCTATGTACAAGTGTGCGCCAAGCAGAGGGAGAAGCTGCTCTCACCCCGCTCCTGACTTCTCATCTGCTCTCTTCTCAGCAAAGTCCTCTTCTGGGGTCTTCCTAGGCCTCACAAAGCTGCCCCCCAGGCCTTGCCCAACCACCTTCCCTGGAGTAGGCTCATGGTGAGAAAAGCTCATGGAGAGAAGAGGCTAGGAGTCCATGGCCACTCCTGTTTACTTTCCCATTCCCATCCTGCATGTTCCTGCCTCCTGCCTGAGTGAACACAGATTGACATGCCCTCTGTGAATGGCTGCAGACACTTGTTCCAGTTCAACTCTGTCCAGCACCTGTCATATGTATTATCTGAAAGAAAAACCTGAGATGAGCAGAAGATCCTCAGAGCAGACAAAAATTTTTCTTAAAAACAACAAGACAAGTGAAAAACAGGACAAGGGTGGGGACAGGACAATAGCAGGCTGCACCCAGAGAGCGCACCCAGGTCATCGGCTGTTCTTCATTTCTGACTTCCTGCTGGCTGTTCTGTGAGGTTGAGGTTATGTGGTTAGAGAAGGCCGGTTACTTGTTTCAAAACAAACAAGGCCCTCAAATCCTTTGAACAGCTAAAGGAATAGAGCACTCCTTGAATATGTATTCTTTCATATCCTCTGAACAGATCTTTATTTACAAGGAAGGCTGGTCTTGGCTGGAAAAATGGTAGTCAGATGTAGATCAAAATGATAATCTCAGAACACAGCACCAAGTGTCTTTTGCAAGGGCCGTGGGCCTTAATGTCTTGATAGAACAGAGGATGCCAAGGAGAAAAAAAAACTGAAGGCCACAAGAAAATGTGAATTTTTAAATAGTTGACTCTGGTTGGAGGTTTGCCATATTCCTGACTCAACTTTATAATGTTTCCCATTTCTAAGCCAAATGGCTCAGAAGTGTGGCTGGGGTGTGACCTTAACCAGGTACAACCATGGCAATGAGTCTGTATTCTTTTTACTTTGGAATCCAACCAACACATTAAAGCTCTTTGAATGTGGGTGTCATGTGAGTCAGTGCATGTGTGCTCATTGCCTGCTGTCCTCATAACACAAAGTGGAGTGGGGGCTGTGGGGGATACTGGCTTATTTCCATCAGTGCATACAGCAAAACTAAATGAATCCCCTGAGTTTAGGCTTTTTGACCTCGAGTATCAAGACTAGCTTACCTGCATTGTGCAAATTAGTCACCAACCCACTTTGTATTATAGAGAGTTTTAAACTTTTGTGTATTTCTCCAGATTTACATTAATGAGATTTTTAAAGTCAGCTTTTAAAATAAATACTAAAATGTAACTGCTTTTGGGATTCTTTTTCTTTCTCTTTTTCCACCATACCACGAAAGTAGTAAGTTCCAACACTTCTCAGCATTTGCAGTGACACGGTCTGGTTCAAGTCACCGTCAGCTCCCCCTTCAACACTGAGGAAGCCTCCAGGCCCATCTCCCTGCTTCCAGTCTTATCCCACCCTCCTCCCTGTCAAGCACAGTCCATCCAACATGCAGTAGGCAGAGGTATCTTTACCAAGTGTAACTCAGGTTACATAACTCTCTGGTTTAAAACTCTCCAAGGCTTCCTCTTACAACCAGAACAAAACTTACCCTCCAGCCTTGGCCTACCAAACCCCCTGATCAGGCTCCTTCCTGGCTCTCCCAAGTGACCCACGACTCGCTTCCTGGTCCTCGGCACTGCAGTCCCTTCGGCTTTCTGTCTCTTGAACGAATGCACCAAGCTCAGCCCTGCTCTGGGCGTTTGCACTTGTTTCTTCCTTCTGCTGCGTGCCTCTTGCCTAGATCTTTGTACTGCTGTCCCCTTCTCATTATCTGGGTCTCAATTCACATCCCCTCGTTAGGGAGTTCTCAACAAACCACTCTAGATAAATCAGCATTCTCTGCCCACCGTTTTTTTTTTTTTTTTTTTTTTTTTTTTTTTTTTTTTTTTTGAGATGGAGTCTTGCTTGTCACCCGGGCTGGAGTGCAGTGGCGCAATCTCAGCTCACTGCAGTCTCTGCCTCCCGGGGTTCAAGCGATTCTCCTGCCCCAGCCTCCCGAGTAGCTGGGACTACAGGCCCACACCACCATGTCCAGCTAATTTTTTGTGTTTTTAGTAGAGACGGGGTTTCACCGTGTTAGCCAGGATGCTCTTGATCTCCTGACCTCATGATCTGCCCGCCTCGGCCTTCCAAAGTGCTGGGATTACAGGCATGACCCACTGTGCCCGGCCTCTCTGCCCATTTCTACCACTCTCTTATTATCCTATTAAAGCCGCTTCTGGCACTTAGCAGGACTTGAAATTAAATTATTTTAAAAGCCCTGTTTATGTGTTTTTTGCTTGTTTTCCCCCAACCTACAACCCAGCCCAATATGAGAACATGAGCTCATTGAAGGCAGGAACTCAGATCCTTGCAGTCCCTGCTGTTCCCACTCCTGTCCCCCCATACCTGGAGCAGTACCTAGTCTAATACATATTTATTGACTGATAACTTAACAAATTTAACATTCAGTAAACTTTACCCGACAAATGAACTAATGATCAGGGAACCACATGCATGACTCTCAACTACATAGTGCAAAATTCTACCTACATGGCATTCTGGAAAAGACAAAACCATAGGGATAAAAAACAGATCAGCGGTTACCAGAAATTGGGGTTTGGGATGTTAGGGGCTGACTATAAAGGGACACATGGGAACTTTTTTGGATGATGGAACCCTTCTATATTTTGTTTTTGGTGGCGGTTTCATGTTAAAAATCATAGAAATGGTTGGCTAAATAGGATAAATTGTGTGTACGCAAGTTATACCTCAACAAACTGGATCTTATTTAATTGCCTGACAGATTTTTCACTTACCCTGGAATAAGCATCAAATGATTTGTAGAAAGGCTCTCATATTGGCCCTTTGTGAACAATCTCCATGTACACATATTCTGAGTGCAGAAACCCTGGGAGCAGCACGGTGAGTAGAAAAGTATGAACTGGGTATTAGATGGGGTGGGGTTTGAGTTTTGGCTTTGCTGCTTGTGTACTTCAGTTAGAATTTCTTGTTGCAAGCAGCCCAAAACAGCTCTGGGCAGCCTCACCATGCCTTGAGTATAATAAAAGCCATAAAGAGGAGTAGCACAGCTCCTCGATGCTTGTTGGCAGCAGGTACCTGGAATTATGCTCCCACCAAGACTGCATGCATGGGAGGGATGGGATTCCCCCAAAGACAACCAAGGTGCTCTTAGGATGCTAGGCAACCCAAACCAACAAACATTCAATGTATTGTGTGACCTTACATAACCTCTCTGAACCTCAATTTCCTTATATTTAATACCTACCTCTCAGAGTTGTAAGAATTTAACAAGATAACTATGTAGAAGGCCTAGAATGTAAATGTTGCTTTATAAATGTTATTTCTCTTTTCTTCTTCCTTTTGGTCTACATGTCTGAAATGTCCACCTCTAAGCACTCCTAAATTCAGTTAAAAGCTTAGTAATTTACCTACCTCTCCAAGCTAGAAGTCAGGAGTGAGTGTCAGTCACTTTTCTCATTGTTTTCACCTCCGAAATATAGCATATCCATCTCTCCTGGACTATTACATAGGTTTTACAACTGATCCACCTGCCTCTCCTCTCTAACTCTGACGCTCTCCCTGAGGCAGCATAATATAATGACAAAGTGCATGGACCCTGGAGCCAAACCACCTGCATCTAAATCTTGGCTTTGCTCCTTAACTACCATACAACCTCAATCAAGTTGCACAATCTCAGTGTGCCTGTTTCCTCATGTGTAAATTGGGGATAATCGTTCCTACCTCAAAGAGTTGTTCAGGGATCAAATGATTTATTGTATGTAGGCACTTAGAACAGTCTTGGGTCATGGCGAGCGCTATCCATGCATTTGTTCAGTAAATCCACCTTTTCACTGCTTCCAGAATTACCTTGCTAAAATGTAAATGTGAACCTTCTGCAAAGAGAAGCCATGTTCTCCTGTCTAACCCCTTTTACTTTTTCCAGCAGCCTTCTCCAACTGCCTGCCCCAAGTTGGCACTGGGTCCTTATCTGTGCACTTTGTGCTAAACCCTTTTATTGCACCCGGCTCATTGTGTTGTGACTATTTCTATCAGTTTTCTTCACTATCTGTGAATTCTTGGAAACATAGATATGTATCTGATTTATCTATGTATGGCCAGTACCTATCTTTCCAAAGCAGGTGTTTAGTAAATGATTGCTGATTGAATAAAATGAGCGAAATAGTTGATACTGTCCACTGAGCAAAATACAAGCTATTGATTTCAAATATAGTTTTACTTAAAATGGGAGGACTGGTATTTCTGTGACTACTCCTTTTATACTAACTCACTGTAAAAATCCAAAGTCATAATACTAAAGGTTACCATTGCAGTGACATAAAAATAGAATCTAAAGTACTAGCACAGGTGTGGCACTATCTGGCTAGCTCCATGCAGAGGGATGGAGCATATGGAATTGAGCCAAGAGGATGATTCTCGTGGACCTTGAAATTTGATTATGATTTCAATCAGATTTTATTTGGCACTGAAGAGCAGAGAGTTCCAGGCTGTGTTCCTTAGCAGGCCCTGAAATGTAGAAATTCTGTTATTAATTGAAAATAGACTCATCTGGTTTAAATTCCAGGCATGCCAGTGGGTTAAGTTTTTACCTTGTTGTGAAATATAGAGACCTGAATTCTTGCCTAGATCTGGAGTCTTCTCTCATCATACAGAGGGCACAACAGGAAGCCAGAGGCAGTGCTGGTGTATTATAAAGAGGATCTCTGGAATTGGCTCAAACGTCTGAGCAAGTTCTCAGCTGGAGGCCCAGAGTTCAGCATCACTGAGCGTGGGAGAGATGGTGCTGGCCAAGACCACTGAGGGCCATGAAAGTACTTTGATAAGGAGGGAGGGGGGATAATGTTGCTTCAGGAAGTAACTGCGTCCCATAGACCAAAAACAAGTTGGTTGCCTAATGCAGCTCCAGACAGTTTGAATTTATTAATATTGCATCGCCTGCAGAGTCTGAAAAAATATCAATCTCCAGGTGCCAGCTCAGACAATTTGACTCAAAAAATCTCTGTGGGTTGGGCCCATGCATCAATATATTTCTTTAGAAGCCTCTCTAGGTGATTTTAATGTGCATACAGGACTGAGAACCCTTGGTGAGGAGGGAAGAAAGAGGATCCTTTCCTATTTGTTGTGGCAGGAGTGTATCTATCCAGTTCATCAAAAAGCTCCATCAGGTTACTTAGACTAACATGAGAGAGAAGAACCCTGGAACCCCCTACTTCCATTTTATATCATTAGGATTGAAATTCAATCTGTCTAGAGTTCACTCTTGCTACTCTGATACTAGCAGGGCTGTGGTAAAACTCACCAGAAGTAGCAATTGTCTGGGATCAATATCAGGATCATGCACCTCAGCTCACAGAAAGTTCCTGCCAACAAAATCAAAAGTCGATAACAGATCAATACATACCAGAGAGGAAAAAGGTCTTAAATTACCCATAGTTTATCTAATAAAACAGAGGATAGCATAAATTAAAAATAGAATAACCTTTATTCAAGATGTTCAATGGATGCAAGAAACCTGCAATGTAATAATAGTGTTTTAAAGGGATAGCCAACACTCCAATAACATGTTTACAATAATTGCCATACACTCCAATAGTCTATATAATATACATAACATATGTATGTAATCTGAAGTTAAGGTAGAAAGTTGTCATTTCGGAAATGATTTGGTGAACAGAAGAGCAGTTGGGTTTAGAGGGAAGACCACCATCTGATGTTCATAGACCTCTCATAAGCCCTGAATCCACAATTTACAGTTTACCTTGAAGGTGTTTCTTCCTTTATGAAATGTGGTTACTCGGCCAGGTGTGGTGGCTCACACTTGTAATCCCAGAACTTTGGGAGGACGAGGTGGGTGGATCATCTAAGGTCAGTAGTTCAAGACCAGCCTGGCCAACATGGTGAAACCCCATGTCTACTAAAAAAAAAACAAAAAATTAGCCAGGAGTGCTGGTAGGTGCCTCTAATCCCAGCTACTCAGGAGGCTGAGGCAGGAGAATTGCTTGAACCTGGGAGGCGGAGGTTGCAGTGAGCCGAGATTGTGCCATTGCCTGGGCAACAAGAGCAAAACTCCATCTCAAAATAAATAAAATAAAATAAAATGTGGTTACCACTACTACTAACATATTCATCACTAGGTTGTAATGAGATTATATACATGGAGGTGCTTTGGAAATGAAAAAGCACTATGCTAATGTTAATTATTTTAATTCATCATGAGGGAATAACACCTGTGTTAATTACTCTAGCTTCCTAAGAACTGAAGTCTATAATACATAAGGGGATACTTAAAGGGGCATTTATTAGCTTAATAAATTAACTAGTTTTTTTTAAATAAGTAACACATGGCTGATGGCAAAGAAAGTTAAATAACATGAGAGAATATTTATTAAAATGTAGATTTCCCTTACAGTCTCCATCTTCTTCCCTGAGAAGCAATCATTAATAGGTCATGAGTACACTGAAATTTTCTATACATATATATATAAACACAACTTTTACATTATAGGAATAGGAACACAATCTACTACACTTCTTCACTTCGTTGTTTTCATTTAGTAGCATGGTTTGGTGGCCATCAGATTAGCAGAGTGCTTATAACATAGCACCAAATAGTGCCTAGGATGGACAAGACCAATGCAAGTGTCTTCCCAGCAATAAGTGGTGGTGGTGCCCTCCACTTTCTGCCCTTCCCTCCATCTTTCTAGTTCAGTCTCCATTACCATCTGTCTAGATTCTTGCCATGGTCTCATAATTGGTCTCCTATATTTTATTTTAATTCAGCAATATCTATGGAATATTCACTGTGTGCCAGGGATGGTGCTAGGCTCTGGGCTTGGAAGTGTTGATCACAAGATAGATTTGTCACCCACACAGAGTTTGCAGTCTCCTGGGGTGAGGTGGGGGTGGGGTGCAGAGAAGTAAGCAGGTATTTCTTCATTCATCCATTCAACACATATTTAATGAGTGCTTTCTAAATGCCAGGCCCCCTGCTAGGAGTTAGAGACAAAAAGATAAACGAGATAGTCAAGGTCCTCAACTTCCTGGGGCTTACAATTTAGTGAGCAAGACAAAGATAAAATAAGAAACCCATAAATAACATAATTACAAATGGTCACAGATGCTACAAAGGAAACAAGTTGCTGAGATAGGATGTAATGGGTCATCATGCTTTTAAAAGGGTGGTCAGGAAAGGCTCCTTGAGAAAGTGCCAGTTAGGCCAACATTGAAGATGAGAAGGAGCCAGCCATTGGAATAGTGGTGGGAAAAATAGTTCCAAGTAGAGGGCTCAGCCTGTGCAAAGGTCCTGGACTGGAATGATCTTGGCATGCTGAGAAAGTGAAGAGCTGGGGAGTAAATAATAGACAGGCTTGAATTAAGTTTGGGGAGTTGGTGGTACCATAATTCAGGATCATAGTAAATAGTTTGACGTTGACTTTATTCTAAGAAGAGTAAGAAGCCAGGGAAGGATTTTGACGCAGAGAAATAACCTGCTCTAATTTGTGTTTGAAGAAAGTCACTCTTGGTGCTGGAGAGGGGCATAGAATAGAATGAAAGCAGAGAGAGCATTTAGGAAGCTTTTACATTACAGCTGGTAAGAGGTGAGGGGGTATGGCCTGAGCGGGGGCTGGCAAAGGGGAGAAGTGGGTGAATTTGAGATACAGTTGGAGCAAGATTTACCAGTGCTTTCTGAAGGACTGAAAGTAGAGGGGAAATGAGGGAACAAGAATGTCTTCGGGTGTTGGGCTCAAGCAATCTTGGAAGGCTGGTATTGCCATTTTCTGAGATGAGTGAGATTTGCAGGCGGAGCTGGAGGGCCAAGGTGAAGAAGAGGGTGTATAAGTTATATTTGAGACATTTTTGGAACACATTGTTGGAGCTGCTAAGTACCTATATTTTGAAGTTAAATATATTTTAAAGGGACGATGGTAGATACACTTTGAGACTTGCTTAGCCTTTGTTTTTTTAATGTGTTTTTTAATGTGTAGAAATGTTCAACAGGCAATGAAGGATCTGAGCTGGGAGCTTGGGAGAGAGGCCAGAGCGACAGATGATGCCAGGCACGTGAAAATTTCAACAGAAGGGCATGAGGAGTTCCCTTGATCGGCTATACCTCTGCATAGCTCATGCTGACCACAACCAACAATGAATCTCCTCTTTTCCTCCCCATATCACAGTGTGCAGCCCATGTTGACAGGTCTTCTAAATCTCTCCAAAAGTCTTAACTCTCAGTGTTAAAGTTGAATATGGTATTAATCCTGTCATTTAGAAAATGCCTTCAAGTTGCTCAGCAGGATGGTGACACATGAAGTTTCAGAGTGAAATGCAGAGTTTTCCTGAGACATGGTATATTTGCCATTGTAAAGTTTCCTTATGCTGATTCCCCAATTCAAGGTAGCAATGCTACCAATATGCTTATCTGAAATGATAGGGTAAGCTCTTTTTTTTTTTTTTTTTTTTGAGGAAATTGAGCCTCAGAAACATAAGATGGAGTCTTGCTCTGTCACCCAGGCTGGAGTGTGCAGTGGCGTGATCTTGGCGCACTGCAACCTCTGTCTCCAGAGTTCAAGCAATCCTCCCACCTCTGCTTCCCTTGTAGCTAGGATTACAGGCGTGCACCACCATGCCTCACTCATTTTTTTTTTTTTTTTTTGTATTTTTAGTAGAGATGGGGTTTCACCATGTTGGCCAGGCTGGTCTCAAACTCCTGACCTCAAGTGATCTGCCCACCTCAGCCTCCCAAAGTGCTGGGATTACAGGCGTGAGCCACTGCACCAGGCCTAGGGTAAGTTCTTTAACTGACTCTGTAATTCACTGGCTATAAGATCTCATAAGCAAGCCACTTTATGTTTCTGAGGCTCAATTTCCTCAATTGTAAAAGAAATAGAACATATTAAACCACCTATAAAGGCTCTTACCACCTATAATATTCCATGATTCAATTATTCCACCCATTTACCATGGGCCCCAAACACTCACACTGAATCATTGTTTACATCCTTTTCCAAGACAGAGCAACAGGAAAAAGAGAGTTCAGATTTCCACTGAGGACCAGGCAGTAAACAGGCAGAGGTCTAAGACCCCAGGGGCCACAAATACCACTTTCAGGGTCACTCATCACCAGTCCCACTTTGTAAAAAAGCAGATTATCCAAACATCTTAGGACAGCTGTGGCTCCCAAAGAAGTGAGACAAAACGTAAGGGGAGGGCTTAATGTTCTTTTGTGTGATTTTATTTGAAATCTGTTTTACGGGATTTGCTCTAAAGGCTTTTCTGTGATCATAGTGAATCCCACTTACAGAGCTGAGAATACCTGTGTCTTCAGAATCAACTAATTCAGCAAAGACATGGGCTGTAACTCATTCGTCCACTCATTTAGTAAAGACATGGGGCAAAGGTACACATTTATTGATTATGAAAAGAGTTTTACCATAATAATGAAACCCACCCAGGGTGAATCTACTGTATATCACTGCAAATATTTTGTGGTCATATTTGAGATGCTTTGGGGATATTTCATTGGAGTTGTTAAATAGGTAGTTAAATATATAATTTCAAGACTGAATTATACCCTAAACCATAATACTTTTAGTACTTTGTAAACAGGATTAACCTAAAGAATTACTAAAGAATGCTGTAGGATATTTTCTTCCATTTGATAAACATTTCTACTCATCCACAGCTTATTTTGTTTTAGGTTAAATCTATCAGAGTTTAAATTCTTTACTTACTGGTCTAATTTCTTCACCTTCATTATATAATAAAGTTTTTTTATTTATTTGAATATCCATAATGCAAACTCAAACAACTGTCAACTTAAGAATATGACTAGAAGAATTTTAGGCAAGAATTATATTTATGGGCCGGGCGCGGTGGCTCAAGCCTGTAATCCCAGCACTTTGGGAGGCCGAGACGGGTGGATCACGAGGTCAGGAGATCGAGACCATCCTGGCTAACACGGTGAAACCCCGTCTCTACTAAAAAAAAATACAAAAAAATTAGCCGGGCAAGATGGCGGGCGCCTGTAGTCCCAGCTACTCGGGAGGCTGAGGCAGGAGAATGGCGTGAACCCAGGAGGCGGAGCTTGCAGTGAGCCGAGATGGTGCCACTGCACTCCAGCCTGGGTGACAGAGCGAGACTCCATCAAAAAAAGAAAAAAAAAAGAATTATATTTATGGGCTAGGGAAGAAGCAGTGGGATTAATAGGAAAAGCACAGAGGATTTGGATTTGTAGGGTAATGAAAATAATTTGTATGATACTATCATGATGGATAGTATATATATTTTTTAAGACAGGGTATTGCTCTGTCACCCAGGTTGGAGTGCAGTGGCACAATCTTGGCTCACTGCAGCCTCGACCTTCCAGCTTCAAGCAATTCCCCCACCTCGGCCTCCTGAATGGCTGGGACCACAGGCATGTGCCACCATACCCAGCTAATTTTTTTTTTTTGAGATGAATTTTCGCTCTTGTTGCCAGGCTGGAGTGCAGTGGTGCCATCTCAGCTCACTGCAACCTCTGCCTTCCAGGTTCAAGCTATTCTCCTGACTCAGCCTCCTAATAGCTGGAATTAAGGTGCCACTATGGCCGGCGAATTTTTTTGTATTTTTAGTAGAGACAGGGTTTCACCATGTTAGCCAGGCTGGTCTCGAACTCCTGATCTCAGGTGATCCACCCACCTCAGCCTCCCAAAGTGCTGGGATTGCAGGCGTGAGCCACCAACCCGGCATCATTATACATTTGTTCAAGCCCATAGAATGTACAACTCCAATAGTGAACCCTAATGTAAACTATTGACTTAGGGTGATAATAATGTCGATGTAGGTTCACCAATTGTAAAACATGTACCACTCTGGTGGGGGATGTTGATAATGGGAGAGGCTGTGCATGCATGGGGGCAGGAGGTATATGGAAAATATCTATACCTTCGTCTCAATTTTACTGCAAACCTGAAACTCCTCTAAAAAAAATAAAGCCTTAAAAAACACAATATGGTGCTGACCAATCAGAATGATCATTGAGCTTAAGCAAGAGATGCGGTTGCACCACTGTGTATGGGCCGAATAGCGGCCTGACTTCAGTATGGTATTAAATTAATACATTTTTATTTCTGTTTTAAGATAGCTACCTCAAACTTGAAAACTTACAGAGACCAAGCAAGTGATGTACACAAGGAAAAGAAGCTAGGGGTCAGCAAAATACAGATGATTGAGATTGGGTCCGAGGTTAAAGCTCGGCAACTGTCAGGACTTAATGAGCTCCAGCTGGTTGTTGCTTTTGGCAATGTAGATTGAAAATGATTTTTCAAAACAATTTCGAATTTGAATTTTTGGCAAAACAACTGTATGGGCTGGGACTGACCCAAAGAATACCTGTTTGCTCACCTGTATTCTAAGCCAAGCCCATTCCTTAGCTTTTGCTGGACAAAGTACAGAAATTTCTAACTTGTTTTGAATACTCTTTGCCCCGATTGACTCAGAAGAAGTCAATAAATTCAGAACTCTTGCTTCTTTTGAAAACATAATTGCATTTCTATAATAAGTGTTTGTTTATTTAAGTGTGTAATAAGCAAATTACTTTTTTGGATGAATGTTTATCAATCCTATTTTAAGGAAATAAACTCTTCAATAAACATAAACCTGCATTATACTATACCTTATATACTTTTTAATCTTTGGCCTTTTCCTGACCCTCAACTTTTGTTCTCTTTCTGCAGAATTTGAATTTTTTTACTAATTAAATAAAAGGCAAATGTAGATGTAAAGGGGTACAAGTCATCCTGAATGTCACCTGCATGCATTTTCTTCTGCATTCCAGCTGGAACCATTCCCAATTAATTAGATTTAATTTTTTTTTCCACAAAAGTAGAAGAGGAAGAAATGGAGAAGGGAGGAAAGTGGAAGGAAGCAGTGAAATTAGGGAAGAGTCTGCAATATATAAAAGCTAAAAAGGTATTTCTGGAAAAAACCAGAGATGCAAGATATTTAACTCTTATCTCTCATTGTCTTTTTATTCAATAAATATTTATCAAGTATCTACTCTTTGACAGGTACTGTTCTCGGCTCTGGAAGTAGAACAGACCAGGTCCCTGCTTTCTTAAAGCTTCCATTCTAGTGAAACTGATAAAGTAAAGGAGAAATAAAAATAAATAAGCAAGAGCCTGGCATGGTGGTGCCCATGTGTAGTCCCAGCTGCTTGGGAGGCTGAGGTGGCAGGATCGCTTGGACCGGGGAGGTCAAGGCTACAGTGAGCTGTGATTGCACCACTGCACTCCAGCCTGGGTGACAGAGTGAGATCCTGTCTCTAACAACAACAAAAAAAAGTTTCCTAGTTTTACATTTGCCTTTCAATGTTGTTTACGATATTTATCCAATACAGAAATTTCAAAGGTTTATGTATTTGATCTATTCCTGTGATTTTAGTTGTTTAATCTTATAAGGCATAAGAATACCTTTACATATGTACACCTATATTTTTTCTAATGCTTTTTACATTTATGTTATCCAAATCTTTGCTTCAAATAGTATTTTTTTTTTTTTTTTTTTTTTTTTTTTTGAGACGGAGTCATGCTTTTCACCCAGGCTGGAGTGCAGTGGCCGGATTAGCTCACTCCAAGCTCCGCCTCCCGGGTAACGCCATTCTTGCCTCAGCCTCCCAAGTAGCTGGGACTACAGGCGCCCGCCACTTCGCCCGGTAGTTTTTTGTATTTTTTAAAGACGGGGTTTCACCGTGTTAGCCAGGATGGTCTCGATTCCTGACCTCGTGATCCGCCCGTCTCGGCCTCCCAAAGTGCTGGGATTACAGGCTTGAGCCACCGCGCCCGGCCACAAATAGTATTTTTAAAAGAGACAAGGTCTTGCTCTGTCACCAAGACTGGAGTGCAAAGGTGTAATCGAAGCTCACTGCGGCCTCAAACTCCTGGGCTCAAGCAATCCTTCCACTTCAGCCTCCAAGTAGCTAGGAATATTGTCATGACACCACCATGCTTGGCTATTTTGTTTTTAAGTTTTTGTAGAGATTAGGTCATGTTATGTTGCCCAGAGTGGTCTCTGACTCTTGGCCTCAAGCAATCTGTCCACACTGGTCTCCCACAGTGCAAGGATTATATGTGTGAGCCACTGCGCCAGGCCCCAAATGATACTTTTTTAATAGGAGCACTTTGATAAATAACCTTTCAAATATCTTTTGATGCATATATATACTTATAAATATATGTTTATACTTTTATACAAATGAGATCATAGTATGCATGATTTTATGTATCATTTAGTGATACCATAAACATATTTTCATGTACATAAATATAAATCTATTCCTCATCTTAATGTTTCCATAAAATTGTATCTTTATTCCCTAATTTACTTATTAATTGATGGACACTTAGTTTATCTTCCCAATTTTCCTATTTTGTTACAACGAATATCCTTATTTATAAATCTTTTCACACCTGCAAAAATAACTTGTTAGTATAAATGACTGGAAATTCAATTGCTGGATAATTTACGTGATGATAAGCATGTTGAAAAACTCTCCTCCAGAAAGGTCATATCAATTTAACCACACCAACAGTGTAAGAAAATGGAGTAGTGCCATTTTTCAAAGATTTTGTCAGCCTTTTAAATCTTTGGTAATCTTACACATGAAAAAAAAAAAGTCATAATTGTTTTATTTGCATTTTTGTGACTATTAGTGAACTAAACCATTTCTTCATATGTAGGTTCACTGACTCGAACAGGGTCGGCCATGAAATTAGACAAGCCTCCTAAACTGGAGAGACACTAGCAGGGTAGAGCCAGGGAACCGAAGCTGGTATTCACAGACAGCCAAAACCTCACGATCTGGGGGCTGTTGACAAGTAATGGGTCACTGAGAACAGGGTAAGCTTCAAGAAGACACAACAAATGATAACTGGATAGGTTAGAGACTATATGTGACAAATTAAAGCAGTGAGTTAAGGTACAGTAAATATTTGAAAACTCAGGGAGGAATGGAAACAAGGGTAATCATTTCAACTGCTGGGCTGGAGTTCAGAAGCAACAGTGCCTCCAATAAGGCTTGTCAAGAACAGATGATCAGCTGGGTACGGTGACTCAAACCTGTAATCCCAGAACTTTGGGAGGCCGAGGTGGGTGGATCACTTGAGTTCACGCGTTTGAATCAGCTTAGGCAACACAGGGAGGCCCCCGTCTCTACAAAAAACACAACAATTAGCTCTACAAAACAGCAGGTGTCGTGGCACATACCTGTGGTCCCAGCTGCTCAGGAAGCTGAGGTGGGAGGATCACGTGAGCCTAGGAGTTCAAGGCTGCAGTGGACTATGATTGCACCATTGCACTCCAGCCTGGGTGACAAAATAAGACCCTGTCTCAAAAAACAAAACAAAAAACAGATTACTAACACAGAGACAGAAAATGCGGGAGGACAGTAGGATGCAATGGACATTGTGCTATACACTCAGATACCCCTTCAAAATTAACATACTAATTCCTCCAGCTGCCAGGGCTGCCAGCCTTCTCCAGAAATTGCCCTAGACTGAAGACAGCTGCCATGCCCAAGGTCATTGCCTGTATCCAATGACTGGTCACTGTGGAGGTATAAAAAATTTGCAAAGTAATTTAATAAGGTAACTAATAAAGATAATAGAAAGGGAAAGGCAAAGGCCAGTCCAGATAGAAGTAATTATATGTCCAAAGACACATGTAATGAAGCAGCATGGTGTTCAAAAAATAGAAATGTAAATTGATTTTGCCGGAGGATGGCAGTTTAAAGATAGCCACAATTCTTTTTCATTCTTCCCATCCAGCCTTGGGATATTGACTCTGGGCTGGTCATGTGACTTGACTTATTAGTAGAATGAAATGGAAGTAATCTTGTGAAATTTCCAAGGCTGGGAAATTTAGTCATCACCTTTGTAGAAGCCAGTTGCCATGTAAAGTACTTGGGTCAGACTATTGACCAATGAAAGACTGTGTGGAGAGAAAGGCCATGTGCAGAAGCACCAAGACATCAGAGTTGTCTACAACCAAGACCCAGATATGTGAATGAGGCCATCTTAGACATTTCAGCTGCAGCTAAGCTTCCAGATGAATGAAGCTATGTGCAAAACTGCACACCTATGTGAATAACCACATGGCACACATAAGCCACCTAGCTGAGTCCAATCAACCCCCAGAATCATGAGATATCATCATTGTTGTTGCAAGTCAGTGTGTTTTGGGGCAGCCTACTATGTAGCAATAGAAAAGGGGTGCTCAGAAGACAGAGTGGGAAGGGCAAAGACAAGTAGATCCAATTGCCTCAAGATCCTTATAAGCTGTGCGAAGGATCTTGGGATTTGTGCCTTCTTCTGATCTTTAAACATGATGAGACATTTTCCCCCTTGGGGTTTTTGCCTTGTTGGTCCTTCTGCCCGGAATCTTCTTTCCCCAGCTCCACCAGGTTTGCCTCACTCATTCCTTCTAGCACTCTGGTGATTGGAACCCCAGCAAAAAAACAAAAAAGCTCTGATTCCCAGCGTTCTGAAGAAAACCACTAAAAAATATGGTAAGATTCTTTCCCCAGGTCATACGTAGAAGTAGCCATAAACAGCCCTACTGCCATCTACTACCTCCCCTCCACTACTTGCCCTCTAAATAAGGAGAGGTCTGGGGAAGGGGATGTGATTTGTGGTGGAGTAGAAGTTGAGAGTTCTTGAGCTGTCATCCACCGAGAAGTGTCTTCCCCATCCCACTCCCATGCAATGTGCTGTGGGTCTCTGAGGGAATCACTCACAAAGACCGGTGGTCCTACAAGAAGGGAAGACTGGCTTCTTGATTCCAGGCTGGATACTAGCTGGGCAGCCAAATGTGCGGCTGTGGGTGGAAAGTTAGCTGAGCATATTTAGGAGAGACTGATGAGTGTCCCCGAGGGTGACGGATTTTCTATATCCATGAAGACTGCTGTCCAGTTCTTGTCTGGAGATCTGTAGAGAGTGAGGGTTTCTTGGAGTAGCCCTTCGAATAACGAAAAATGAAAGAAAAGGTTAGGGGGCATCCTTAGGCCACTTCCAGTGGCCCTGGGAGAGCACAGAGATGAACTGGCATGTATAAAAAAACACACCCCGCACCTCCATCATACCTGCTCCTGCACCTGTACTCCATTGTAGGTGAAAGGCATCACCAGAAACCAAGTATCCTAAGTCAGGAAACTGAGGGTCATTCTAGTCTTTCTCTTTCTCTCTCTCTTTCCTTTTTGAGACAGGGTCTTGTTCTGTCAACCAGGCTGGAGTGCAGTGGTATGATCATAGCTCACTACAGCCTCGGCTTCCTGGCCTCCATCTGTCCTCCCATTTCAGCCTCCTGAGTAGCTGAGATCACAGGCATCCATCACTACACCCAGCTAATTTTTTAAAAAAATATTTTGTAGAGATGGGTGCAGTGGGGTGGGGGTGGGGGTCTCCCTATGTTGCCCAGACTGGTCTTGAACACCTGGGTTCAAGTGATCCTCCTCCCTTGGCCTCCAAGAGTGCTGGAATTACAGGCATGAGCCACTGTGCCCAGCCATCTTTCTCTTTTTTATCCCCTACATCTAGTAAACCACTAGTTTTTAATTATGCATTCTTCACTTCCTCCTCAATTTCTTTTCTTCCCTCCACCTCTATGAACATAATTCAGGAATGTATCACTTGTTGCTTGGGTTACTTCAAGAAGTCTCTCTTCTAAGATAAGGAAAGCCTAGACTTTAATGCTACACTTTTGAGTGGGTGATGAGAAGACATTCCTTGTTTCTTTTTGACCCCAACCCAGGGAAAACTAGGCAATGAGGATATTCCAGATCACCCCAAACCAACAAACAGAAAACCTGCTTCCCTTGAACCAATCCTCCTTTGAGCAGACTCTGACTTATCTATCTTTTTTTTTTTTTTTTTTTGAGACAGAGTCTTACTCTGTTGCCCAGGCTGGAGTGCAATGGCACAATCTCAGCTCACTGCAAGTTCCACCTCCTGGGTTCAAGTCATTCTCCTGCCTCAGCCTCCTGAGTAGCTGGGACTACAGGCGCATACCACCACATCTGGCTAATTTTTGTATTTTTGGTAGAGACAGGAGTCACCATGTTGGTCAGGCTGGGCTTGAACTCCTGACCTCAAGATCCACCCACCTGGGCCTCCCAAAGTGCTGGGATTACAGGTGTGAGCCACTGTGCCCGGCCTGTCTTTCCTTTTACCACCAAACATCATGTTTACATTTTCTGCCTATATTTGCTTATCACTCTGTTTTCAATCCCTTAAATTATGGCTTCTTTTTAACTGAAATTTGTTCACAAAACTCACTCACTAATGCCAAAGTGTACTGATTTAGGCATCTTTCTGTTACAGGCAATAGAAATTCTAACCAAAATTAGATTAAGCAAAAAGGAGAATGTATCAGCTCATACAACTGGGGAGTCCAGAATAGAAATAAGGACAGGCACAGCTTCATCTAGGACTCAGTATCACTGTGATGCCATTTCTCTTCTTGATTACCTCTAATTCTTTAGAGTTTGCTCCATCATAGGTTCACGCATAGGGGCAAGACAGTTGCAATGGCTTGTTTCTATATCCACTCAGATGGACATCTCAGAGGAACAAGGGTGTGTTTCGTTCTTTCTTATTCTGTCCTAAGTCCCTAAACCAATTCCTGTGGCCAAGGGAATGTGTTACTCTGATTGGCCAGGCTTGAGTCACATACTCTATCTCTACAGGGCAGAGATGTCCAATAGAAACATAAGGGGAGCCATAAATGTGAGACAGATATAAGCCACATATGTAAACTTACATTTTCTGGTAGCCACACTTCAAAAAGTGGAAAAAAAAAAAAAAAGGTGAAATTAAATATAATGATACATTCTATTTAACCTAGTGTATCCAAAATATTATTCTTTTAGCATGTAATCAACATAAATGATGATTAAAATGTTTCATATTATTTCTTGTACCAAGTCATCAAAACCCATCATTTTAACAAGGCTTCCAACTGATGATAATGTGTGTGGGGGTGGAGGGCGTATGAGACATACTCTGAGAAACACTAATCTACAGGCGCACTTTTACTTTTTCTGTGTTCCCAAAATTACCTTTAGAGTGCTCAGAGTCCTGAGACATCTGCTGAAATATGTTGGAGCAATCCAGAGTGAAGCAGGGTTGTTACTGGATAGAGCAAGATAGGATCAGAGACATTTAATATCGCTGCCATGTTGCCGCCATCTATTGGTTGTGTCACATATTACAGCTTCATGACCAAAAAAATGAAGCTGGCCATTTGTGGGACCCTTTATATTTCTGGCAAGAACCTCCTCAACTGCATCTTGAAATGACTTTTCTTTAGAATTCGTATTTATTACAGAATACACAAAAATCTTAATAGTTGTGCATTATGGATAATCAGGCCTATGTCTACCAGAATGTTGTTGTTGCTGTTGTTATTTTGTCAGTACAGAAGAGATAGATTTCCTTTAAACATAACCCTATTATTCTAAGTCAGCAATCCACTGTAAGTGACCCTGGTTTCTGTTTCTGCAGGTTTTCTTCACCTTCTGAAGGCATTGAGCAGAGAAAATTTCTTAACGTCTCCGAGTCTTAGTTCCTTCAGCTATAAAATGTAGGATAATAATGTTACCTTCTTCATAGCGTTATTGCAAAGATTAAATTGCGTAGTGTTTATAAATTCTTTGTCACAGTGCCTGATGTATATAAAAAACCCTGTCAATGTTATTGTTAAGAATAACAAGTCTTAATGGAAATTTGAATAGTGCCTGGACATTTGATAACATTATGGAATTAAATTTTATTTTGTTCTTTTAAATCCTTATATTTAAAAAATCTTTATCCTTTGCAGATATATATTGAACTAGTTGTAGGTGAAATTATATGACTACTTGGACTTGTCTCAAAATAAAATGGAAGGGAAGTGAGCAGTAGAGCGATACTGGCCATAATCTGATCATGGTTGAAACTGAGTGATGGATTCATGCAGATTTATTATGCTACTTTGTCTGTTTTGTGCATGTTTGAAATTTTCCATAAAATTTAAACAAACAAAATGGCCTGGTGTGGTGGCTCACGCCTGTAATCCCAGCACTTTGGGAGGCCGAGGAGGGCGGATTGCCTGAGGTCAGGAGTTCAAGACCAGCCTGGCCAACATAGTGAAACCCCGTCTCTACTAAAAATACAAAAATTAGCCGGGCGTGGTGGTGTGTGTCTGCCTGTAGTCCCAGCTACCTGGGAGGCTGAGGCAGGAAACTGCTTAAACCCAGGAGGTGGAAGTCGCAGTGAGTGGAGATTGTATCACTGCACTCCAGCCTGGGTGACAGAGCAAGACTCCATCTCAGAAAAAAAAAAAAAAAAAAAAAAATTAAACAAAATTCTTCAAAAGCATGTATACAATACGCTTGCAAGCCCCGCCTTTACATTCTCCTATCTCAGCCACAACTGGGAGTACAGGCGCCCGCCAGCATGTATTTTAGTACACCGTGTTAGTCTCGATCTCCTGAACTGGATCCGCCCATCCTCCCAAAGTGGGATTACAGGCTTACTACATGTTGATTTGTTGATTAATTGCTACCATGGGATAGAATTTTGTCATCTTGGGGAGAAGAACTGGAAAGATGAACTTAAAAGAATAGATTTCACATGCCTCCAGAAAAAAAATTAGATGGGAACATGTTTTAGCTTAACATGCTAAAGGTGATTTTGTCAGAAAAATCATGCTAAAGTGTATCATTGTTGGCATAGCAAAAATTTGCAATTCTCTAAGAGATGCAGAAATGAGGAATTACAGAGATTATGTCTTTGAACATCTCTCTTCTTGACTCAAGTAAATAAATAAGAAATACTTCATTTGTGGGTAGGAATCAAAGAAATATCTAATCTGTGGCAGATAATAACTATGTTCTTTGTTATAGCACATCAGAGAACCCACCTGTAATAGTATTGGTAGGGATAGCTATATTTCTACAGTAGTTACAGCTCTTACATCCAAACTTCATCTAATCTCATTATATCTAGTTGATTTTTTTTTTTTTTTTTTTTGAGAAGGAGTCTTGTTCTGTCACCCAGGCTGGAGTGCAGTGGCGCAGTCACAGCTCACTGCAAGCTCCGCCTCCTAGATTCAAGCAATTCTCCTTTCTTAGCCTCCCGAGTAGCTGGGATTACAGGTGCACACCACCACACCCAGCTAATTTTTGTATTCTTAGTAGAGACAGCGTTTCACCAGGTTGGCCTGGCTGGTCTTGAATTCCTGACTTCGTGATCCACCCGCCTCAGCCTCCCAAAGTGCTGGAATTACAAGCGTGAGCCACTGTGCCTGGCCACTTCTAGTTCATTGTTAAACTCGCCTGTATGAACCTCTTTATACCCTGTCATGTGAAGAGCAAACTCCAGTTCCTCTCTTTCTAATAGATTTTCTAACACCCAACCACAATTTTCTGCTACATTATTTCATGCTCTATTAATCCTTGGATATAGCAATAACTTTTCCACTTCATTGTGGATATATTCACAGATCTTAAGTGTTTGGGTCATTTAAATTGTTGTTTTGTTTGTTTCTTAATTTTTTCTTAACTGGAAATATTAAATGAAATATGTTGAATGAGATAGCTATTTTCCCTCAAGTACCATTTCCACCTGAAGGGGTTTAAATTCTGTGAGAACAAAGAACATGAAGAGGAAATCTTTCAGAAGCTGGCAGAAAGTGGCCTTTAAGAGATATACTCCAGTTCTCCCATTCCTCTTATCTCATTCTCAGTTAGAGAGAGAAAGGAAGCGAGAAGGCAGCTATGGGTTTCAGAGGCATTTAGATTTTTTTCAATTGACTGAACAGATCAACAGTATAATTGTGTGGTTCAAATCCCATAAAAATGGTTAGAGGCAGGGAGTCATTTTATAAAAGAGTGAGCGACTTAGGATCAGAAATTGTGAATATGAGTTCCATCTTAATCACTTGTCAGATTTGTAAGCTTCGACCAGCAACTCAATCATATAAAGGCAGTAGTTTCATACTTTATTATCAGAAGTAATGATAATAATAATATCAATGTCAGGATAACGACTATGTAGACCAGTACTGGTAATGTCTGTGACAGAATTCTATACAATGTAAAGTGCAAGTCAATACTTACTCTTAGAGCTCATTAAAGACTCATATTTCATGATAACTATCTTAATCCATTTTATGGAAGATTCACTATAGAATACCTGCAGAGACTCAAGTTAAGTGACTCAAAATGTACTCTGAAAGTGACTTCCTTTGGGACGCAGAGGCAGGCAGATAGCTTGAGTCCAGGAGTTTGAGACCAACCAGGGCAACATGGTGAAACCCAGTCTGTACTAAAAATACAAAAAATTAGCCTGGCACGGTGGTGCATACTCTTTAGTCCCAGCTGCCAGCTACTCGAGAGGCTGAAGTGGGAAAATCACCTAGACCTGGGAAATCAAGGCTTCAGTGAGCTGTGATCACACCACTATACTTCAGGCTGGGCAAAGGGAGTAAACGGGCTCAAAATAAAATATAAAAACTAAAATTAATTCAACAAACCTGCTTGATAAGTGTTCAGTGTATTATAGCAGTATAATAATTTACCTTTTTAAGGACATACTGTGAACCAGGTGGATTATTTACAAGTTTTCTCTAATTCTCCTAATGGTCTTTGATGAAAATATTATCTCAGTTTCACAGATGAGGAAATAATTGAGAGGTCAGCAAAGTTGTCCAAGGGCACAAAGGAATTGCAGAATGGGATTCAAACCCCTAGGCATTACCCTAAAGCCCGTACCCTTTTCCCTGTACCACTTGGTAAATTGTTATGCCTTTGTCCTTTATTCCTCTTTGCCCAGATGTCTCTAAGCCTCAGGAATCACATTCTCCCTGACTTTTCATCTCCCTCTATCAAAATCCTACTCACCTTTCAAAATCCAATTTAAGTAATTACATCTTGCACAAAGACATCCTCCAGGTCCCCGGCCCCTTACCATCTCCCCACCTCCAAATTCCTGCAGCACTTATCTTTCCTACTGACTTTCATTCACTGAACATTTTTTTTCAGTGCCTATTACATGCAAAGCATTATTCCAGGCCCCGGGGATGTATCTGAACAAAACAGATGGAAATCCTAGTACTCACGGAGCTTAGCTTCTAGTGGCGGGAGAAAACGTTATAAAATAAACACAACAAAGTAATTATATAGAATGTTAGAAGATGATAAATGCTGTAGGGGGGGGGAAAAGCCAGGTCAGGGAGAATGACAGTGCACGTCAGAGATGGGTTGTGTTGTGATTTTCATTAGAGTGGTAAGGACAGATTTCGCTGAGAAAGTAACTTTTAAATAAGGACTTCAAGGAGGCAAAGGAGTAAGTCATATGCCTACTGCTGGTTTGAGGAGGAAGGTGGAGAGCGGTGTGTGTGAACAACAATCCAACCCAGAGCCCAGGATGGCATGTTGTCTGATATTTGTCTGATATTTCTTTTCTTTTTTCTTTCTTTTTTTTTTTTTTTTGAGACCGAGTCTCACTCTGTCACCCAGACTGGAGTGCAGTGGCATGATCTCGGCTCACTGCAACCTCTGCCTCCTGGGTTCAAGCGATTCTCCTGCCCTAGCCTCCTGAGTAGCTGGGATTACAGGCCCACGCCACCGTGCCTGGCTAATTTTTGGATTTTTAATAGAGATGGGGTTTCACCATGTTAGGCTGATCTTGAACCCCTGACATCGTGATCCACCCGCCTCGGCCTCCCAAAGTGCTGAGATTACAGGCGTGAGCCACCGTGCCCGGCTGATATTTCTTTGCTGCTTGCATAGATGCCTGATCTCCTCAACTAAATCATGAGCTTTATAAAATCAGGGAGATGTGCTGATAACATTTTTGTGTTACCTTCAGTGTCCTGTGCAATATTTTATATCCAGTAAATGCTCAGCAAACACTTGGTAATTGTTGATTTATTGATTATGGCACATCATGGCCTAATACTTTTGTATTTAGAATCATTTTGAAGCATTAACGGTAAATCCTTCAGTTCCTATCACAGTATACACAGTTCCTTTTTAGAGTTCCCAGCTTTCGTGGATAGCATAATGAGAGAACATTGCCCTCTTCTGGGCAGATGGTGCTGGTGTCTTTTGACTCTATCACTTAGATCCTCAGATACCGTTAACAACACTATATAACTCATTATTATCTACTCAATCAACCACAATTGCTTAGATTAGCATTTTGATACAATTTTGTTGTTGTTTAAGCACCATCTAAGAAAATGAAATTTCTCAGGAAAAAGATGATTAGCAAGTGAATTACAGTTATTCCCTAAACAAAACCCACAAAACACCCAAAGCAGTGAGTTGCATGGCAATAACTCTGAAATCCATTTGGGCTGATTTCTTCCATAATGAAGGGGAGAATTCAACTCCAGGAAACCTGGGTTAAATAATCAGGACAGGGTAATGCCAGGGATGAAGTCTTCCACAATAAGAATATGAAGTAGTAAAAAGGAAGAGTCAGGGACACTATTCTCTGCCAATTAGTACTGTGTCTGGTGATGTAGTATACAACTGAGGAAAGATTGGGGCGGATGAAGTGGAGTTGGTCACCTTTTGGCTACGTGATCTTAGATATGCTATTTTAACTCTCTGAGCTTCTGTTTCCTTGCCTATAAAATAGGCGTAATCATACCGGTTTTGCAGTGTTATGAGACTTCTAATAACACTTCACTTAAAGTGTCTGGTGTGTGGTGACTTTTCAATAAATGGTAGTGTACCAGTAAGAATTCTGGGTTGCAAATAGCCTGAGAAAAATTTCTTGTTCACTTATGCAGAGAAGGAACTTATTGGCAGGCTATCCAATATCAACAGAATCAACATGAAGTTTTGAGAAATGAGCTTGGCAAATTGGCAGAAAGCTAGATGGCCCCGGCTGAGATTTTCCACAGGAAGGGTCTGAATAGGACACTACCTTGCCACCATTGGGCACTGACACTAGAGTCACTGCTGCTGCCAGTAGGGTGCATTCTAAGTTGTCACGGTTTCTTCGTGCCGCCCATTTTGATTCGGGTCCCGGTGAATGCATCTGATTGGCAGAGCTTAGGTTGCGTCCCTCCTCCAGCTGCTAGAGGCCAGGAGAGCTAGGGATGACCAGTTGGGCTTGCTAATGGAGTCTGGTCTCAGACTGTAGTGGATTCCTCAAACATGGAAAGGGAGTTCCCGTAAAGCAGCGGTTCCCAAACTTTTCAGGACCAGGGACTGGTTTCTTGAAAAAGGGGGATGGTTTCGGGATGAAACTTCTACCTCAGATCATCAGGCATTTAGCTAGATTCTCATAAGGAGCAGGCAACCTAGATCCCTTGCATCCACAGTTCACAGTAGGGTTCACGCTCCTATGAGAATCTAATGCCTTGGCTGATGTGACAGGAGGCGGAACTCAGGCGGTAATGTTCGCTCACCCTCCACTCACTTCCTGTGTGCTGCCCAGTTCCTAACAGGCCAAGGACCAGTACCGGGGTGTGTGGGGGGGGGGGGGGGGGGGGAGTGGAGGGGTAAGAGCACTTAAGATTTACTCTCGGCCGGGCGCGGTGGCTCACGCCTGTAATCCCAGCACTTTGGGACGCCGAGGCGGGCGGATCACGAGGTCAGGAGATCAAGACCATCTTGGCTAAGATGGTGAAACCTCGTCTCTACTAAAAATACAAAAAACTAGCCGGGCGCGGTGGCGGGCGCCTGTAGTCCCAGCTACACGGGAGGCTGAGGCAGGAGAATGGCGTGAACCTGGGAGATGGAGCTTGCAGTGAGCCGAGATCGTGCCACCGCACTCCAGCCTGGGCGACAGAACAAAGGCTCCGTCTCAAAAAAAAAAAATTTATTCTCTTAACAAATTTCAAGTATATAATACAGTATTATTAATTATAGCCACACTGCTGAACATTAGATCCCCAGAACTTATTCATCCTATAACTAAAAGTTTGTTCCTTCTGACCAACATCTCACCGTTTCCCCAACCCCACCCTCTAGCCCCTGGCAATCACCATTCTCTTCTCTGCTTCTATGAATTTGACTTGTTTAGATTCCACATATAAGTAAGATCATGTACTATTTAGCTTTCTTTGTCTGTCTTATTTCACTTAGCATAATGTCATCCAGGTTCATCCAGGTTGTTACAAATGACAGGATTTCCTTCTTTTTAAATTATTGTTATTATTATTTATTAATGTTATTAATGATATAATATATAATTTAATACATATGTACACATATAAAATAGAATATTGGCCGGGCGTGGTGGCTCAAGCCTGTAATCCCAGCACTTTGGGAGGCCGAGACGGGTGGATCACGAGGTCAGGAGATCCAGACCATCCTGGCTAACATGGTGAAACCCCGTCTCTACTAAAAAATACAAAAAACTAGCTGGGCGAGATGGCGGGCACCTGTAGTCCCAGCTACACAGGAGGCTGAGGCAGGAGAATGGCGCAAACCCGGGAGGCGGAGCTTGCAGTGAGCTGAGATCCCGCCACTGCACTCCAGCCTGGGCGACAGAGTGAGACTCCGTGTCAAAAACAAAACAAAACAAAACAAAAAAAAGAATATTATCCCTTCATCTGTTAATGGACATTTAGTTGTTTATATATTGACTACTGTGAATAAGGCTGTGACGTGGGAGTGCAGCTATCTCTTAAGATACTTATTTCACTTCCTTTGTGTATATACCCAGAGGAAGGATTGCTGGTTCATATGGTAGTTCTATTTTTAATGTTTTTGTTGGGGTCCGCGTGTTTCCTAAACAAAGGAATGAACACACAAGACAACACTAGACAAGACAAACATGGCGGTTGCCTCGAATGGCGCACTCTGCTTTATTTTATACAGTCGTTTGTGGAATGTTACCAAGTCACAAGACACATTGTTGTTTTTCTGACCTTTCCCTGACTTTCTGGATTTTCAAGATGTTTACACATAAACAAGCCCCCAGGATCTGCTGTTAGCAGCTGGCTCCTTAGTCCTCCCTGTAAACAGGGAAGGAATGCCCTGCTTCGTTTGCAAGAGCAGGACTTATGGGGAAGGCCCTGCTTCGTTTGCAAGAGCAGGACTTATCGGGAACACCCTGTTTGTGAGCACGTAGTCCTCTACAGTTTTGAGAAAGCTCTATACTGTTTTCCATAATGGCTATACTGATTTTCATTTCCACCAATAGTGTGCAAGAGTTCCTTCTTCTCCATAACCTTGCCAACACTTGTTATCTCTTGTCTTTTTGATAATTAGCCATCCTAACAGATGTGAGGCTACTATGACCATTATGTAGTTCTTCATAAGCCAGCTCTTTGCAGCTCAGTTAAATAGGACTGTAGGCTTTATAACTAGAAGGGACCTTGGAGCCCCTCAATTTAAGGTTTGGGAAGCCAAGAGATGAATGCTGCATCTGTGTAATGCAGGTAATAAATAAAATAAAACAAAATGAAATAAAATAAAATAAAAAGAAGAGCTGACCTATGCTAGATTACAAACACTGAAAGTAAAGGAGCAGTTAGGTCTAGAACTTGAGTCTCCTGATTGTCAGTCCGGTTCTCCCTACAACATTCTTTCCCATTTGTAAAATGAGTATGTTGATAATGTTTATTGCCTGGGACACTCATTCCATCCTCCCTGCTCAGATAATTTGTCATTGTTTGGATATTAGCTGAAACATCACTCCCTCAGAGGAGACTTTTCTGCTCTTCTGTCTTGCCCAACTAGTTCAAATCCCTCCTGGATCTCCATGCTCTTTCATAGTGCTTATCATAATTGCACTTTTCTATTTCATATGGCAGTAGTTGTGAACCTAGTTACACCGTCAGGATGTAAACTCCATGAGGTCAGGGACTGGCTCTGGTTTAGCTCTCTGTTACTTTCCTGGCTTTTAGCACAATGTCAAGCACATAGTGGGCCCTCAGTGATTACTGGACCTGTGAGAGAATGAATGGATAAAGAGACCTTGCAAGCTATAAAGAAAATTCAGATTATTAAAGTTGTTAATACTATTACTGCAGTAGTTAGCACTCATACTCAAGACAAGACAGCACTTTTACTAAGCCTGGTGTCTTTGACTTCTCATCAATGTTTGCTCCTCTTTTCTTTCAGCTTCTGTCCTTCACTTGCTACCTACTTGCCACTCACTCTGCTCCCCTCCCCCTGCCCCAAGTCTGTCCAACTGGGAAAGGATCTTATCCTCCATGACAATTACTTCATCCACTTGACAGTCTTAGTTCCTTGGCTAACCATCCACAAGAAAATCTACAGGCAAACCACTTCACAGGGCTGGAGTGATGATTAAATGGAGAAATGACATAAAGCTTCACACAGGGTTTAGAATAATCCTCTTACCCTCTTTTCCCCAAGGGAAGAATCGTATTTAAATATAGCAACTGTTAGCTTGTTGGAATAGAGAATGTTTGGAAATGGAGCAATAAGAATAAATCTCGTAACAGGAAACTTTCAGGCCAGGAGTTAGGGTAGTGGTTAGATGGAATAGAACAATTTGGGGGGCAACGGGGGCCGATTAATGACCTCTCAGGTCCCACTGTGTGGGTTTCACCAATTCTGTTCTTGCCTGAGGCAATTTGGAGGAGAGTGGCACTATATGAGAGATTCTCCTGTGCAACAACCTCTTCTAGAAGACCACAGAGCCCAGTTAAAAATAATATAACAAATAATGATTTTGTGTGGGTGTGTGTTGCTTTTTTCCTTTTTTTTTTCCTTAAAGGGGTGAGGGCATGGAAAATATACATCAGACCAATGAAACAAAATGTCAAAAACACAAAAAAACAGAAAATGGAAAAATGTATTTACAAGTAGTACGTTACTATGATGAGAAAGCACAAAGCAGCCTGCTGCTGTAATACATACATTGGCTCAAGAAGAAACTACTAAACACCACGTGAGTGAGAAGCCTATACTCATGGCACTGCGCTCCAGCCTGGACTGGCCCCACGACCTACACTGTATCAGACATACCATTTTCAGCTCCCGTTCACGCTCCCTCATAACGTTTTTTTTTTAAAAAAACATGCTATCCTTAATGAATTCATCTATTCCCATATGTGTCGACATGCCAGCAAATTTCCAAGTCCACATCTGGAGTTTGTAAGCTCTAAAATTGTGCTCCAGTAACTTTTCTTCGCTCAGATGTCCAGCTGGTATCTCAGATTCAAAAAAACATAACTCATTATCTTTCTCCAAGGCTGCTCTTTCTCCTATGTTGCCTATTTCTGCATTGGTTTCACGCTCTACCAGCTGTCTAAGCTAGCAACTCTGGAGCCATCTCAATGATTCCTTCACTCTCATTCTCACATTCAGAATTGATAGGACTTGGTGATTATCGCAGATCTTGTGGGTGTCTCCCCTGTAAACTCTTAGCATTCACTTCTCCTCTGCATTCAAAGCATTTCTGCACTCAAAGCATTTCTACTGCAAGCATCAGAAACTCTTTGCCTGGGAGATTTCTCTGGCTGCTGGTACTAACTCTGTGTACTTACGGGGCAGGTGAGAATTGTAGAGAGTTAAGTCCCTGGAATCAGTTCTCACTTAAGGACTGACGGAAGTTGATGGATATAGATTGGGTAGGGCAACTCTGAAGCATGCTCTATGCTGTCTCCCAGAGGCCTCCAGTGAGTCTGAGCCCCAATTGCCCACAGTAATAGTCTACTAATTAATGTATCTGAAATAGTTTCCATCCCTTTTCCATCTCCAACTGGTGCTTCCTTGCATCATTTATCAAATAAACTCCTTACATTCAAATCCTTGTTTCTGGGTCTGCTTCTAGGAGAATCTAACTAAAGCAATGGCCAGTTAGACACTGGAATAAAGAGAGGAGTTGAGAAGGGCTACAAAATCTTTCATATGGATGATAGGCGTTTTAGAGGTATCATTAATCATAATGAAAAACATGTATTTTATATTAAGATGTTAGATAATTGAAACTGAGATAACCGTTAGACATATTCGGTAGACTGTTGAAAATATGAGGTTGAGGCCAGGTGCGGTGGCTCACATCTGTAATCCTAGCACATTGGGAGGACAAGGTGAAAGGATTGCTTGAGCTCAGGAGTTCAAGACCAACCTGGGTAACATAGTGAGACCTTGCCTCTACCAAAATAAATTTTAAAATTCGCTGGGTATGGGGTGTGCACTTGTAGTCCCAGCTACATGGGAGGCTGAGTCAGGAGGACTACTTGAGCCCAGGAGGTTGATGCTGCAGGGAGCTGAGATCATTCCACTGCACTCCTGATTGGGCAACAGAGTGAAACCCTGTCACACACACACATTAAAAAAAAAAAGAAGAAAAAGAAAAAAAAAAGAAGAAGAAGAAAAGAAAAACAGAGAAAATATGCAATCGGAGATCAGGAGAGAAGTAAAGACTGAAGATAAGGGCTAGGCGCAGTGCCTTGTGCCTGTAATTACAGCACTTTGGGAAACTGAGGCAACAAAACAAGACCCTGTTTCTACAAAAAAAAAAAATTCGAAAAAGACTGGAGATAAGGATTTAGAAGTTATGTATTAGTGTATGTAGGCAGGTGCTAAAGCCATGGAAATGGATAAGGTGGCCAAAATACAAATGTACAGTGAAAAGACCAGAAAGTTAAGGAGTTAAGGATAGGTTTTTTTGAGATGGAGTCTTGCTCTATTGCCCAGGCTGGAGTGTAGTGGTGCAATCTTGGCTCATTGAAGCCTCTGCCTCCCAGATTCCAGCAATTCTCCTGCCTCAGCCTTCTGGGTAGCTGGGATTACAGGCGCATGCCACCACACCCTGCTAATTTTTGTATTTTTAGTAGAGATGGGGTTTTGCCATGTTGGCCAAACTGGTCTTGAACTCCTGACCTCAGGTGATTTTCAATCATGACATTGAAAAATTGGTAATGGCTTACATATCTAATAATAAAATATAGTTAAATGGGTATGTCCCAAAATACTTAGTAGTCATTAGTGTTTTGTTTCTCTATTACTACTATTAATAGATGCAAAGACTAAATATCAATAAAAGGCCAAAACGAGCGAAGAAAGTGGCAGCCTTTTATTTGCAAATATGCATACACTCTTGGGCGAGGTTCTCTGGTCCTCAGGTGTGGGGGGCCAGGGAAGTCACACCGATGCTCTCGGGTGAGGTTCTCCGGTCCACAAACGTGGGGGCCGAAGAAGTCACGCTGGCTCCTGCCAGTGGCAGAATTTTATGCATTGGTACTGGAAGGGGGAGGGCAGTGGGCGGGATAAGGGCATGATAGGGGCGTCTCCATAGGCGTGGCCGGGTAAGTTTCGATCTCTTCGGATTGACGTCATCTGGCGCATGCTCGGTTGATCTGCATCTTTCTGGGGCGGGCTGCATTTTCCCGCGCACAGGAATGTTGATGAGGAAGAACCCGGAAGCAACATGGATTGTGCCTTCTTGTTCACCTTCCTCCATCTTGTCCTTTCTCCCTCACCCAAACAATTAGAACTAATGTTGTAGGCCAATATGAACGTGGAAAGTTGCTCGTGAGAGTTTTAAGTGAAAAAAATCAAGTTAGCAAAATAAGTATGTTTCAATTTCTGGTTATATTCCTTAGCTGGAATACAAACACTGCAAGTGTGGGCTGTCCATTGTTGACATCTCTCCCTCCACCCCCAGCGTGTTTGCATTGATTTATATGCATTGTGGCTTTTGTTCTAGCTGAGAGGAGAAGAGGTATAATTGGTAGAAGAGATGAGGAGGAATGTGGAGGAATATGGTGAGTGCAGTAACGAATCTATTTCCTGCCTCAATTCTCATACTAGGTTGAGCTCCTAGGCTTTGTGAATGACAGCTGGAAGGGATAGAAATGTTTCATCTTTAAAAAATAAAAATATGATATTGTAATTTTGGACAAGGGAGTAGGGGACAAAGCCCCAGAAAGTTCAGGAAAGAACTGTGAGATTTGGTGCATATGGAACAATAACTCCTAGACCAGATGTCAAAAACTGCCATGAAGCTGGAGAGGAGACAATTCTCCCCATCTGTGTGGTAGAGGCTACTCACTGTCCCCCAATATCTCTTCATCTCATCTTGCTTATTAATACAATTTTAGGTAGGCACTCAGGTGACAAGACTATGTTTCGCAGATCCCCTTGCAGCTAGGTGTGGTTTTGTTATCAGATGGAATGAGGGGATATGATTGTAGAAACTCCAGCAGCCATCTTGAATGAAGGATGCAAGGCAAGCTCTGATGATGGCAGAGTCACGAGATAAAAGGAGCCGGGGACCCTGTCACAGGACAGAGCTGCCAGCAATGCCGTCTCTATAACAAACACTAAATATTACTCATATCTAAACCTGAACATAGATAGGCAGTAATTTCTAACCAGTGTTTAGACCAGCACAAGGCCTGGGTGGTAGACTTTAAATAAATGTAGAATTAAGTTTATTCACACTATTTAGAGTTATGGAAGGCAAGAATCAGACCTTAGACTTTCATGCTCAATCTTGAAGACAGTGTTTTTCTTTTTTTTTTTTTCTTTTTTTTTTTTTTTTTTTTTTTGAGACGGAGTCTCGCTCTGTCACCCAGGCTGGAGTGCAGTGGCCGGATCTCAGCTCACTGCAAGCTCCGCCTCCCGGGTTCACGCCATTCTCCGGCCTCAGCCTCCCGAGTAGCTGGGACTACAGGTGCCCGCCACCTCGCCCGGCTAGTTTTTTTTGTATTTCTTAATAGAGATGGGGTTTCACTGTGTTAGCCAGGATGGTCTCGATCTCCTGACCTCGTGATCCGCCCGTATCGGCCTCCCAAAGTGCTGGGATTACAGGCTTGAGCCACCGCGCCCGGCCGAAGACAGTGTTTTTCAACCCTTTCAACCTATTATCTCTCAAAACCTAAAATCTCATCCACCACCCCACTCTGTTTTACCGGGCAGATGTGTTTCTCAACCAAAGAAATAGAAGATAGTGTGTTTTCTACCTATTGTCAGTTAGCTAATTAGAGCAGGATGCTGGCGATGCCAAAATCTGTAGCCCCATCCCTTATATGGCACTTGAGGGGAGCGAGTATAAAGCAGTAGTTAAGACCAAAGGTTTTGGCCTTGGGGCTGCAGTTATCTCTCCTTTTCAAGACCTTGGGGTCAATGTTTAACCTCTCTGGGCCTCATCCAAGAAATAGAAATACTAGCAATACTCCATATGGTTGTTGCAAGGATGAAATCTCTGTAGAAAGTGCGGAGGAATGCCTAGCACAACCAAGAGCTTGTCAAACTTGTCACGCTTTACTGTCTGTAGCGTGCATTAGGCAAACGATAGTTTTATTTGTTTATTTCATCTTCCAAGTATAAGAATACATTGTAGCTCGACATTTTGACACCGGCCCCTAAGTCTTTCCCACCACCACCCCCGCTGCGACAAAGCACTACGCTCCTTACGACAGCGTACGACGCCTAGCCTGACAGGAACACCTCTTACGGTAGAACCGCGCGGGCCAATCGCGCTGCTCCCGGGCGAAAACGTAACTGCGCCTGTGCATGCGCAGGGCGGGGAGACCTTGGTGAGGCGGCGGAGGCGCCCAGCGGAGGTGAAAGCATTGGCGGAAGGGAAGATACAGCGGAAAAATGCAGAGCTGGAGTCGTGTGTACTGCTCCTTGGCCAAGGTGAGGGCCGAGTAGGTGGGGTCGTGCTGAGCCAGAGGCACGGAAGGTCCCGCTCTGTGGGTCCGGGACGCGGCCTAAGCCCGTTGGCCTGGCGGAGCCCAGGCGCCTGTCCCGCACCACCCCTGGCCCCGCCTCTGCACCGGCTCTGCCCGGCCCTAGGCTCCGAGGTAGCAGCTTCTCCTGCGGCGGCAGCAGGCGAGGGACGGGCCTGGGCCCAGGCTGTGGCGAGTCCTTTCAGGTTGTGTGACGGCCGGCGGTTACACATGCCACACCCCCAAGCCTGGGCCGAGGGCCATCCCGGTCACACAGAGGCCTCTACCTTGGAGGAAGTGTAAGCCACCCACGTCCCGTATAGTCTGGCTCTTTATACCCTCTGCCTTTTTCTCATCCTAATTCTGACCCCTGAGTGGCCTCATTTTATGCAGTGGGCAGGTAACCCTGGGGTCACTTCTTGAATGGTTCAGACCCAGTCAGCTCCAACAGAAAGCCCTGGGAATTCCCCTAAGGTCTTGTCAGTGTTGGCAGCTTTCAGCTGGTGTTCATTGCCATCTCTCAGGTCTTTCTGGATATTTAAATCTTTAATTGCAGTAGGTTATCAGAACAACTTTCCTTTTTAACCTGCCTGCCAGACACAGCCAAATTGTGTGTATGTGGGACCGTGGCCGGGTACTATATTGGTGGAGACCTCAAAAATAATATAGCAATCAAACCCCTTTGTTTCAGAGATGAGGAACCTGCGTTCCCAAAAATTAATGTAACATTCTATAAGTCATGCTTTTAGGGAGCGGCGGAGGTGGGACTAAAACTCTTAAGATTGACAATCGGCTGCTCTTTGGGTTTGCTGTCCTGACCTCAAGTGTTAAGAGTTGCCTTGGAGTAGTTTTGTCACTGCTGCCCATTTGCCTACTGTGATAGAAGCAGGGACTGTTTGCTTTCTTTCTTTCTGCCTCATTGCCCTTAGGAAATGGTAGCCATCCATATATAGAGATTAGGGAGATGATGAGTTTTATCAAACTGTCGTAGCTCCAGAACGTAAGTACACTACTTTGCATTTTCCTAAGTTACCTTGTCTAATTTGCTATTCCTAGTTGATGGCTCAGGAACATCTTCATAGATGGTTCTAAGTAAATATGGACTATATATACATGCTGGCTTAAAGTTAGGAAACAAAAATTACAGGTAAAAGGATTATCATGTATAGATTATTCAAGTATTTAAGTTAGAACTTCCAGAGCTTTATTCATTTATTTATTTTGAGACGGAGTCTCACTCTGACGTCCAGGCTAGAGTGCAGTGGCGCGATCTCGGCTTACTGCATCGTCCGCCTCCCGGGTTCAAGCGATTCTCCTGCCTCAGCCTCCCCAGTAGCTGGGATTACAGGCGCCCGCCTCTATACCTGGCAAATTCTCTTGTATTTTTAGTAGAGACGGGGCTTCACCATGTTGGCCAGGCTGGTCTGGAACTCCTGACCTCAGGTGATCCGCCCACTTCAGCCTCCCAAAGTGTTGAGATTACAGGCGTGAGCCACCACGGCTGGCTCAGAGCTTTATGACATTAAAATGATCCCTGGCACTAATAATTAGCCATGTTTTCTGAAAATTGAATAAAAATACCATTGAATACATTTTTAAAATTAAGTATGAGATGGTTTGTTGACTATTCATAATAAAAAGATGGGTGTGGCAAGCTGAGACTGAAAAGTTCAAATGATTAGTTATCGTCAAAGAGTTATCGTCAAAGAGGGAAAATTGATCTGTAACTTCTGTGTGGCAATGGAAGAAGATACACTAATAATCCTTGCTTGATACATTTGCCAAAAATTGTTCTGTTTTCATCAGCCTTAAGTAGTTCTATGTTTTGAATTCATATCTTACATAGTAGGAACATTTTCTTTTTCTAGAGGGGCCATTTCAATCGAATATCTCATGGCCTACAGGGACTTTCTGCAGTGCCTCTGAGAACTTACGCAGATCAGCTGAGTAAGTACTTAAGTAAAACATTTTTTTCATCACGTTAGTTGACAGTTCGTTTTTGTTTCTATGTAAAAGTAAGTGAATATTGGAATAACTTATGTTAAGTGTCTTATAGTTCATTTGTTTATGTATTTATTCGTTTGAATGTGTGTTGAGCTAGTGTGTTCCAGGCGGTGAACAAGGTAAAACCCTGCTCTTGTGAAACTTGTAATTTGGTGATAAAAGACAGACAATATATAAGTAACGGATAAATATTTTGGGAAGTAACTGACAATTAAAGCAGGTGATAGGGAGAAAGAGAGATAATTTTAGATACAGTGTCAGGAAAGGCCTTTTTGAGGAGATGATGTCTGGGCAGGATCCTGAGTGAAGTGAAGGATTGAGGTTACTTCAGGCAGAGGGAAACAACACTGAGAAAGGTCTGAGGTGGAACTTAGCTTGTGAAGTTTAAGGAATAGCAAGAAGGCTGATGGGGCTGGAACAGAAACCCATAGAATGTAAAATCAGAGAGGTAGGCAGGAGACAGATCATGGAGTGCCTTATAAGCCAGGCCTAGTAGTTTGGATCATACTCCAAGTATGATGGGAAATAGGTTTTGAGCAGGGCAGCAATTTCATATGTTTACATTTAAAAAGTTAATTTTGTCCATTGAGTGAGGTTGTGTTGGTTATTTTAATACTGTTTAGAATGATGAGATGACTTTCTTGACATCCTGAATGAAAGTCTTCATGGGTTTATCAAAAGCATGTTTTAAAGATTAGCAGGATGTACCTTAAAAGGAAGCTATGGATCATGGAATTTTCTCCTGTATACTTTTTTTATATTTTTGAAGTTCCTGTAAAGGATATGCGTTTTATTTTTTTTAAGTATTTAAAACAGAAAATCAATAGGATTATATTGAAGTATTTTGACCTGTCAGTACCAAGGATATTGATTATTTAAAATGAACTGTTTTGACATTTACTGAATTCACCCATATGGATTATAAGTAAAATAGAATGTCTTAAAGCTTCAATTATAGAAATCATTATCTGGGGGAACTGTGACTGTCAGTCTCCCTGCATTCTGTGAAGTAATTTAATCCTGTATCCTCAACTGTTATCCAGCCATTATCACTTTGGATATTTTATTTCTAGAGGAAGGGGGAGGATTCTAGTCACCCATGACCAAGAGTGAGTGAGTGATTTATCCTAGCTTTCAAGAAATCCTTTTTAAAAAAAAGCTAATATGATGAGGGGAAAAGTTGGACCTCTTATACACTTTGTCTCTTTTTAAATGGGAATCTCATTTTCTCAACTCACATAACAGGAGAGATGTTAGATTTTCATTTCTAAAGGATGTTTTTTATACCTTTGGAATCAGTCAACAAAGATTATTCAGTGCCTTCTATTTGCCAGGCAGCTCCTGAGCCAGAACTTGGATTTCAGTGGAATGAGGCTGAGCGTTCCACAATCAGTTTGGGGATCCCTTGACATTGAGTAAATCATGAATCACTTAGTACCCATGTAGGTAAAGTGTGTAAAAGCTTTGAGTGGATGCAGTAACAAACATTTTACACACATACTTGTGTTTGTCTGAGGTATGTGCTTACTGTCTTTTCCTCAGGAATGCAGACTTCATCAGGGCAGGAACTGTGTGTGACTGACTGACTTGTTTTGTACCTAAAGTGATACAGTAGGTAATAAGTACATATTTATTGAATGAATGAACCCTGGGCCAGGTCTGTTTTAGTTACTGCTCTATGGCAAAGCATCTGGTATGGTGTCTTGTACAAAGTAAGTATCCAGCTACAACAATAATAATATTAACTGATGCACTAAGGGCTTAACTCTGTCTTGGGCACAGATTTAACCCTCATGGCCTTTCTACTACCTATGTGCTGCTGTTCTCCCCATTTTATAGATGGAAGAGTTAGGTTTTTCAACTAGGAAATGACAGAGCTGGGAGAATCCTTTTGACTTCAGAGCCTGCACTGTTAATGTTTTATTCAGTTTTCTTCCTTACATGAGTATTGATTGACTCTCCTGAGAAGTTCAAATCTTACTATGATACAGTCTCGGTTACAACATCTGAGAGATGTCTGAATAGCCTTATGAACCAGGTTCATCAGAATTTGCAAAGTTGTGTGTGTTGCTGTTGATGTGACCTTTTATTTCATGACAGCACTTAATCAAACTTGTAGCACTTATATCACTCATGTTCACTCATTCATTCATTCTTTTATTTATTATTTCGACAGATACTAATATCTACTATGTGTTAGTCACTGGGCTAACTACTGGAATACAGCAGTGAGCAAGACGGACAAGACCCAGCTTTTATAGAGCTTACAATTTAGTTGGGGGAGACAAACATCCAACACATAATTGTGACAGGGGTCCACAGACTAAGCATAGGGAGTAATGACATCTATATATATATGGATTGGGAATGGTCACATAATTCTTTCCTTAGGAATTATGTTGATAGCTGAAAAGGTTGAGAGTAACTCTGGTTACAGGTTGGACCTTTTACTGTAATTCTTTTTTTTTTCCTATTTAGACTATAAGAACTAGGGCTTTGTCATTTATGTATACACACAAACGACACAGCATGTGCAGGCACACCCCCCCAAGAGCTTAAAGTAGTGTTTGTAATGTGAAATGCGTGCTGTTAGTGTTTATTTCTAGGTAGATGGAACAGATCGTACATAGGTAGATGAGCATAATTCTATGCATGTAGGCTAAGAGTAGTAATTCACTGTTACTGAGGCTTAAACTGCATGGTATTGGTGAGTAAACAGAACGTGGTAGGAGATGAGGCTGGAGAAATAGTTACTGAAGGAATTTGGATGTTGTACTTAGGAACATGGGGTTTATCTAACAAGAGATTGGGGAACCAATAGAGCATAACAACAAAGAGAATAACATCTGAGTTGGGTTTAACTCTGTGGTAGCACTGTGTAGACTAAAATGGAGGATGTGAATGAGACTGGAGGCTGCCGGACTGAAGTTTGGAGGTGGATCTGAGAAGGGGAGTAACACTGAGTAACCAGTATGCACCTGGCACCTTCTTAGGATCTTAACATGCGTACTCTCTGAGGCTGCAGGTGTCATCCTTACTATTATCCCCATGTTATCAAAGCCCAGAGAGATTGAGTAATTGGCCCAAGAACTTAGCCGGGGTAGAGTTTGGAACCCAGGTTTGTTTTACTTCAGATTATTTCTTTTTTTACTGTATTTCTTCTTTAGGGACCAGGAGGTTATGACCAGAAAGTGGAGTGTTGATTTCAGAGGCTGAACAGTTTTGGGTGATAACAAGTATAGAGTGTTCACTATAGGAGGAGGTTACTGAAAAAGACTGGAGAATAAGGCCATTGACAATGTAAAAACAACTTCCCTTACCCCTCAACAAAATGTCAGGAAATAAACCTTACCAAGTAGCTCTTATATTCAGTACATTTGGTAATTAATGATTATTGCCTTATGACATCTCTTTTCCTGTTTGATTTTTCTTTTTAAAAATCTGGGTTTTTTTTTTTTTTTTTTCTTTCTAAGACGAGGTCTCGCTCTTGTCTCCTAGACTGGAGTGCAATGGCACAATCTTGGCTCACTATAACCTCCGCCTCCCAGGTTCAAGCAATTCTCCTGCCTCAGCCTCCCGAGTAGCTGGGATTACAGGCACCTGCCACCATGCCCGGCTAATTTTTGTATTTTTAGTAGAGACGGGGTTTCACCATGTTGGCCAGGCCGGTCTTGAAGTCCTGACCTCAGGTGATCTACCTGCCTTGGCCTCCCAAAGTACTGGTATTACAGGTGTGAGCCCCCACGCCCAGCCAAAAATCTGGTTTTATCTTCGTTTTGACATGTACCTCTTTTTCCTCACTGTATTGTAAGGTTATTGAAGGTACTGATGAGTCATAACTATTTGATTTTGTTCTGATAGTAAAGCATATATTCTTGTCATTTTAGTTGAAGTTCTTGATTGTCCAGGAGATTATGGGATCATCTGAGTGTTTTGGCAGGCGATAGAACATAATGGTATGTGGGAGCATACATGTCAGAATCTAGAGGACCTTGTTTGAATCCTGGCTAGACTACTTACTAGTTGTGTAGTCTTATGCAAGTTATTTAGTTGTTTTCAACCTTTTCTTCCTCTGTTAATGGTAGTAATAACTATGTCATAGAAATGTAATGAGGCTTACATAAGACAGTACACGTGACTGGCTCACTAACTGGCACATTGTACACTACCCAAGTGTTAGGTATTGTAGACTGACTTTTTTTTTGAAACAGGGTCTCACTCTGTCATGCAAGCTGGGGTGCAATGGTGCGATCTTGGTTCACTGCAACTTCTGCCTCGCAGGTTCGGGAGATTCTCATGCGTCAGCCTCCTGAGTAGCTGGGACTACAGGCATGCACCACTATGCCCAGCTAATTTTTGTATTTTTAGTAGAGATAGGGTTTCACCATGTTGGCCTGCCTTGTCTTGAAGTCCTGACCTCAAGTGATCCACCCACATTGGCCTCCCAGAGTGCTGGGATTACACAGACTGACTTCTTGAGATACATCTTTTAATTATATTCATGATTAAAATTGATTTGTAACACAACACCTTTATTTCAGTGGTAGCCTGGATAATGTGGTGCCTTATTTTCCTTATAATGATCTAATATGTAACACTTGGAGAATTTGTAGAGTACTTTTCTTGCCTTTTTTCTTTGAGTTAATTTTAATAACATTAATTGCCTTGTTCAAGTCAGTCACTTCTTATTGTACTCCAGTATTTTTAAAGTATCAACCTGATACTTTAAACCTGATAGGAGCACACATTTCAGAATCTAAAGGACCATGTTTGAATCAGCTGATACTTCACTGACACTTGAAACACAGATTGCTATTCAGCTGTCATTTGCCATTTTTCCATCAGGCTTGCCTTAAATAAATGTATTTCATTTAACTACTTTTCTGTATCCTTTTTTTTTTTTTTTCTGAGATAGAGTTTCGCTCTTGTTACCCAGGCTGGAGTAGTGCAGTGACACGGTTTTGGTTCACTGCAACATCCACCTCCCGGGTTCAAGTGATTTTCCTGCCTCAGCCTCCCGAGTAGCTGATTACAGGCTCTCACAACCACGCCTGGCTAATATTTTGTATTTTTGGTAGAGATGGGGTTTCGCCATGTGAGGCTGGTCTCAAACTCCTGACCTCGGGTGACCACCTGCCTCGGCCTTCCAAAGTGCTGGGATTACAGGCATGAGCTACCATGCTGGCCTGTATTCTGATTTTTTAACTTTATGTATGGGACCTAACCTGTAAAATTCTTCTTGACAAGGAGAGGGTGAGTCAGAATCGTTTGTTGTCAGCTTTCATTTGTATGCATCCTTTGGTACAGGTGAGAGTTAGATTATTTTTCTGACATTTTATTATGAAAAATTACAAACATTTAGAAAATTGTAAGAATTTTACATTGAACACCTATAATTTTCTTCCATTAACATTTTCTGTGCTTACAGTACCACATATGTGCTCATCAGTTTATCCATCAGTCCATCTTATTTTTTGATACATTTCAAAGTATATTGTAGATGTGTGTATACTTCCCCTAAATACTGGTTTGTTTTTGAAAGTTTGTTCCTGGCTTATACCCTCCTGTATTCTCAGTTGACAGATCTTTACATAAAGAGTCTGCTTTTTTCTCATTTTTGTGCATCTTAGCACTTTAGTGGTATTGTGATGGAATATTACATCTAGTATCTATAGTGAGAGAGGAACTCTTGAATTTTTGGTATTTTCTGAAGTTTAAAAAAAAAAAATAACCCCTAAGATTACGTAGTGAATAGGGAAATGAAACCCAAGGGTTTTGGCTATTATCTTTTATCTCTTGTTTACTTCGCCTGACCTTACTAAAACAGTTCTTTTCCAAACCAAATTTATTTTTCATTTTAGTACCATGGACCTACTATAAGAATTGTTACATAACAGTGATTAAAGATACATGCTCAAAAATACATATACTCAAAATTTAAAATATTTAATTTAGTTTTATTGTCATTAAAAGGGTTTTTGGAGAATCATAGCAATAATATGTTATAAATATATATGCTCATGTAAGAATGAGAAAAGAATATAAAATATGGCAAAAATTGAATTTTATAAAAACTTTCCTAGAGGAAAGATTGGGAGGTCCTATAAACAGTTTTCTCTGGGTTGTATGGCAATGTGGATGGGGTTTTTTTTTTTTTTTTTTTGATTTAGTGTATTTAAATTTATTCAGTAAACTTGTATTTTTAATCAGAAAAGACATTAAAAATTCAGCAAAGAAACCTGTTTTGTAGCTTTTATTTACATTACTCTGAAATTAAAAATTAGAACCCATTTGAGGGATGTTGTGTAGATTATCACTTGGTTCAAGATTTGAAAATAAAAATACATTTTGTTAGATACTTAATTCTGAACCTGAGTCTGAACCACGCAGGGTGGCTAAAAAGCACAGATAGATCAGTAAAAATTGAAGCAATTTTTCATATATTGAAATGACTGTACATATTTTTCGTGTATTATCTCAGTTATCATCTGCTATAACCAAAGAAAATCTCGTACTTGCATTTATTCAGCAGGAGGGATTCTTAGATTTTTGTGGATAATTGGGCTGAATAACTTAGTTATCCACCAACACAGAGGTTCTATGATTCTATTCAGGCCAGCAAAGGTTTTTGAATGATATTACTCTAGGGATGTGTGTTTTTGGGGAGAGGCGGTGATGCAAATTAGAATAGTATTCTTTGTAGGTCAGAATATACCTACTATGTATAGAATACTTACTATGTGTGCTAGAGGTACTATGCTAAATTATTACATACATTATTTTATTCTATGAAGTAGATTTTTTTGTGGTCTTTCTTTTGCCAGGTATGGAAACAAAGATGAGGCAGGTTAAATTACTCGCCTAAGGTCACTTAGGTAGTGATTATAAAGCTTGATTATTGCTCTCTGGGATTTTAGTTTATGATGGTTAAAACTGAGGAATGGAATAGTATTGAATAATGGAAAGACTACTGGAAGTAGAGTCAAAAAGCTTAGTTTGTCTCTGCAGTTCACTTGCCAGTTAACCTTAGACAAGTTAATTGACCTCTCTTGAACTTCTTGTTTCTTCTGTGAAATGTCTTATTTATGACATCTTTATCTTCCTCATAGGAAATTCTGAGACTCAAACATGATAATATATGTGAATATGTGTTACGAATTGCTAAATGCTAGACTAGTTGTGGTTGTCAGGACAGTGGAAGGGGAAGAAAAGGGAGACTGTTTCCTAACTCTTAAAAGTCATTGTTACTTTATTTGAAGTTGGATTGAGAAGAATGGGAGTAATTGAACTTATTTGCACATTAGTATTACGATTGTTACACTCCTAAGGATACTGATCAAAATTAATTTTTTTTTTTTTTTTTTTTTTTGAGACGGAGTCTCGCTGTGTCACCCAGGCTGGAGTGCAGTGGCGCGATTTCGGCTCACTGCAAGCTCCGCCTCCCGGGTTTACGCCATTCTCCTGCCTCAGCCTCCGAGTAGCTGGGACTACAGGCGCCCGCCACCACGCCCGGCTAGTTTTTTGTATTTTTAGTAGAGACGGGGTTTCACCATGTTAGCCAGGATGGTCTCGATCTCCTGACTTCGTGATCCACCCGCCTCGGCCTCCCAAAGTACTGGGATTACAGGCTTGAGCCACCGCGCCCGGCCTCAAAATTAATTTTCAATTTTTTATCTTTATTTGAAAAATAGCCACAGTAGTTAATTGAATATTCTGGTTAGCCTATTATCTTAAAGTATACAAAAAATATCAATATGCAAGTTCAAAATATATTTGTTAAATATTACGTGGAAGCTGTTTTTTCCCTCATATTTCAGAAGTTAAGGACCTGAAAAAGGTAATAGGTCTTAAATTTATTGGAAATATTAAAGCATTATATAAAATTATCTTATTTAATTCTAACATCAATCATTGAAGGCAGTGTTTTCATCCCCATATTACAGAAAGGTTAAGTCATTTGGTCAAGTTCACACAACTAATCATTGGCAGCGCTGAGATTTGAAGCCCAGAATGTCAGATTCCAAAGCTCAGGCTCTTTGCTTCATACATACTTGTCTTCCAGTATCACTAAATTCCTGTCAGTTATTAAATCAATAGAATTTAGGAAGGTCAGTGGATACAATGTTAGTATTACAGAACTCAGTTGTGTTTCTGCATGTTGTAATGAATAGAAAATAATAGAAAATGAAATTTAAGATAACAGAAAATGAAATTTGAATATTTATGCCATTTTTCAGTAGCATCAAAGAGCATCAAGTAGTAGTAATAAAATAGTGCAGAAACTATGTAGAAAATGCTGATTTGTACTCTAAGAGATTTAAGTATTGGGTTATTTGTTTGCTCTTCCAAAGAGCTCTTTTTGGTAACTATTAAGCAATTTACTATTTTATATCAATTTGCTTTTATTGTAGTTGATGCTGATGTAACAGTTATAGGTTCTGGTCCTGGAGGATATGTTGCTGCTATTAAAGCTGCCCAGTTAGGCTTCAAGGTAAGGTTTGAACTCCAACTAAGTATTGATTTATTTTAATTTGGGAAGGGTTGATCATGTGTATAAAGTACTTTGCAGGCAAAAACATGGTAAATACTTTCTTAACTCTATAAATAACTTGTAAGCCTGAGACTAATAAAGATTAGGTTCATTTGGTTATAGTATTCTCTTGGAATGGAAAGTGAAATCTATTAGTTTTCTTCTCTTCCCAGTACTTTTCATTTTGACTTCTAATCACACTTTGGAAGATACGGTGATGGAACTAAAAGCGTATATTTGGTAATGTTAAGCACACAAAAATATCTTTTAGAATAATTCACTTTTGGGTTAGCCCAAAAGAGTTTATTATTATTCAAATGGTAAATTATAAAGGACTACATATTTTAGTCTCTGTGAAAACACAGCTCAAATAGCTTGTTTTGTAGACAAATTAAGACATATATTTGGAATTTTAGTGATCTGAAACATTGGGGTTATGTGCAGTTAAATAATATTTTCTTTGGTTGTAGACAGTCTGCGTTGAGAAAAATGAAACACTTGGTGGAACGTGCTTGAATGTTGGTTGTATTCCTTCTAAGGTGAGCATATGTTTTGTACAGCGCAGAGATTGTTTTTGGCTAGCAACCAACTAGAAGGATGGATTGAGACTAGATTAGACAAATACACTTGTTAAAAAACAATCCAAGTTGTGGCACATTTCACACAGAGAAAAAAAAGAATGATAAAAAACACACTTCTCTTTTGTAAAACTTAAAGAGTGCTGTCACTATTCTGCCGCTCATTCCTGAAATAGCTTCCTTGTCTCAGAATGCCTAGCTTTCCATTCAGACAGACTGTGATGTTCTAGTTTTTTCTCTTTATCTTTCCTTTACCAGTGTAACAGATAATAGATAGTAAGTAAATTGTTCTTTTAGGTCCTTTATGTATGTAAATATGACTGCCTTTTTCACCTGCCACCCTGAAGTGTGTACTTATGCCTTTACTTTTAAAGAAAGTAAAAGTCTTTTTCATTCTTGTTTGTTGAATGTTTTTCACATCATTATTGTCTGTCTTTGATTAATAAGAGAAACTGAATGGGTGTAGTCCCATATACTATTCCATGTAGAGAATGCCATGTCTTTTTTTTTTAACTTCTTTTTAAATTTTTATTGTAAAGTGATAGATTACAATTGTATATATTTATGGCATACAAAGTGGTGTTATGATTTATGGCTATAATGTGGAATAATTTGGTCAAGCTAATTAACATATTCATTACCTACCATTTTTGTGGTGAGAACATTTGAAAGAGAGTATCGGCTGGGCGCGGTGGCTCACGCCTGTAATCCCAACACTTTGGGAGGCCGAGGCGGGCAGATCACCCGAGGTCAGGAGTTCAAGACCAGCCTGACCAACATGGAGAAACCCCATCTCTACTAAAAATACAAAATTAGCCAGGTGTGGTGGCGCATGCCTGTAGTCTGAGGGAGAATTGCTTGAGCCCGGGAGGCGGAGGTTGTGGTGAGCCAAGATCGCACTATTGCACTCCAGCTTGGGCAAAAAGAGCGAAACTCCGTCTCAAAAAATAAAAAGAAAGAGACTATCATTTCATAAGTGCTTTTTGATTATTTGAAGTCTATGTATGAATATTTGATAATTTAATCTTTTTAATTTCCTTTAGGCTTTATTGAACAACTCTCATTATTACCATATGGCCCATGGAAAAGATTTTGCATCTAGAGGAATTGAAAGTAAGTATACTTTTCATACTTAATGACATAGCCAGACTGCTTGACTTGGCTCTTCTTCTAAAGACTTAAATGTGTCTAATGTATGTATAATAGATGTTTAGTGAAGGAAGAGTAAAATAAAGAATCTCAAAAATTTGGAGAGATTTCCTTAAAAAGGAAGGCCTAAGTCCAGATTTCTCCCAGCCAAGTATAACCAAGCCTAACTCTGCAAATCCAGATTTCTACCATTATATCTTCTGTTCCTTTGCCAACTTTTTCCTGAGGTTTGCCTTTATGTGTTTTTGAAGAGTCAGTTTTCATTTCCTGAAACCTGGAGATCACTGAGAAGGCTGGATTCCTGAGTACTATGGGGAGATAGAGGAAGGAAGGAAGGCCCACTTAAGCTTTTGGTAGTAGAAAAATTAGAGAGAAAGAGTGAGGCATAGCGGAAAAGGAAGAGGATATTTCATAACATATCTTGTCTCCTGACATACTTTTTGAGCTGTTTTAATCTTTTGTCTCCACTTATTGTTGTTGGTAGGTACTTCCAGAAAGGTAGTCTCTTCTGGGCAGGACCTAGTCATAACCTTGGGTTGTTACTTTTCCTTCATTTGTTTCTTTACAGAGGTAGGTTTGAGGGGCTACTTACAGGCAGTCCATTGGATATAGAGATGATGTGTATGCACTAAATCATATAGAATATCATACTAGATGAAAAATGGAATGATGTAAAGAAAGAAGAGCTAGGGGTAGTCGGGAGACCTGCATTGTAGGCAAGGCTTTTACATCCTAGCTCTGTGACCCTGGGTAAATCAGAAATCTTTCAGTCTCTTTTTCCTTATCTCTAAGATATGTGTTGGTTGTTATGTGAGGTACTTTCTAAGATACCCTTCTTACCTCTAAAGTTTAATTGAGTTGAGCATTTTTATCCAATACTGTTGCTTCAGTTCTCTTCTGAGTTGAATGAGTGATTAAAACCTAGGTGATTAAACTTTGTCAGCCATAATTATAAGTTATTACATTTTGAAACTTTAATACTGGCTTTTATGAGCATTAGGTTGAAATTTTCCAGTTGGTGAGTGGAAAACACTGCACAGTGCTTCAAGAATTTAACTAAGGACTAAAGATTAATTTAACAAATTACAGTGTCCGAAGTTCGCTTGAATTTAGACAAGATGATGGAGCAGAAGAGTACTGCAGTAAAAGCTTTAACAGGTGGAATTGCCCACTTATTCAAACAGAATAAGGTCAGTGTTTAATATTCAGATTTCTGCTTTACTTTGAATACACATTAACTTTGCATTATGGAGTGATGATATTTGAACTTGGTTACAGGGGAATATTTATTTAATTTAAAATAGCTTGCTAACCTGAAATAGATTTCCCTGACATATATCACATGTTTTGCTGCATGGTGTAGCATTACTGAGTAAGGAAGCATTTTGTTTTAGATAAATTATTTACAGAGTAATTTTTCCTTGGAATGATTCATCAAACAAATTACTTTAAACTTTGCGAATTTATAAACATTATTTCATAAAGGTTATTCATGTCAATGGATATGGAAAGATAACTGGCAAAAATCAAGTCACTGCTACGAAAGTTGATGGCGGCACTCAGGTTGTTGATACAAAGAACATTCTTATAGCTACGGGTTCAGAAGTTACTCCTTTTCCTGGAATCACGGTATTTATGCTTCGTAATTTACAACCATTACAACTTTTCTTTAGAAATATGTTTTATAAATTATTTATGCTATTTGTGAACTTTGAATGAGAGATTTCTGACTGAAATACTATATTTTGATGGTCATTCAGCTTTGGGAAGTTACCTGTCTTTATTCTGCAGTGATTTTGACCAGCTATAGAACACTTTATATTAAGATATGTTTGAGTACAGTATGAAGTTAAAATTGACCATTGCATTTGGAATATTGGAGGATAAAATTTAAAGTCAGCATTTTTAATGGGATTTGATGAAATTAGGTATATAGATACCTCAAAACAAATAAATGACGTAGGATTTTTAGTGATTCTGCTGAGATCACAGTTTATAAATACATTTATCTCTTCATATCCTTCGTGGATTGGTTCCAGGATCCCCCCTTGGATACCAAAACCCACAGATGCTCAAGTGCCTTACATAAAATGACATAGTATTTGCATATAATCTGCATACTTCCTCCTGTATACTTTAAGTCATCTCTAGGTTACTTAAAATACCTAATACACTGTAAATGCTATGCAGGTAGTTCTTACACCGTATTGTTTAGGGAATAATGACAAAAAAAACCCATCTGTACATGTTTGGTACAGATGCAGCCATCAATTTTTTTTCTGAATATTTTTCAGTGCATGGTTGGTTAAATCTGCAAATTCAGAACCCATGGATATGGAGGGTCGACTATACTAGGTTTTTTCAGATTATTTTGATTATATCTTTTGTTTTTCTTACAGATTGATGAAGATACAATAGTGTCATCTACAGGTGCTTTATCTTTAAAAAAAGTTCCAGAAAAGATGGTTGTTATTGGTGCAGGAGTAATAGGTGTAGAATTGGTAAGTGTTATCTTTCTGCTTCTTATTACCTCCTTGGAGTTGGAAGGGACTTAAAGGTCACCTTTTTGATTCTTTGTATAACATTATAGGCTGATCAGCATTGAGTTTTGCTTGAACACTTCTAGTAAAAAAGAGTTTACTTTTGTTTTTTTCAAGACAGCCTATTTATTTACTCATTTAGAATGTTCTTCTTTATTTTAGTCTGTTTCCTTGTACCTTCCACCCTCCTATTTCCTAGAACTGGTCTAATTCTTTTTTAATATGACAGCCATTCAGATATTTGAGGACAGCTTTTATCCTGAGCAAATTGCATTCCAGATAAAGATTATTCTCTTTACCACGACATACATGATTTGGCTCTTCCCTTCTCTGTCCTCATCTTTATGCCTCTTAGATTTTAGAAATGTCAAACTACTTGCATTTCTCTGAACACCATGTTATTTTAGACCTTCTGTCTGCCTTGTTCTCCCTTCTTGTCCATTTGGCAGCTTTCCACACAATTCCAATGACCTCCCTCCATTTTAGAGCCACTGTGCCTTGTAATCACCAGGAATTGCTCTACTTCTGAAATATTACATTCAGATGTTTTATTATCTAACCATGACCTCCTTTCCTCTTTTACTCAGTTATTCCTAGTGTACTTTGTACCCTTTTTTAGGTTTTCTAGTCCATGGATCTACTTTCTTGCAATCTGCCCTTTCTAGTCTTGACTGCGTTCCTGATCAGCTTAGATGCCATAGTCCATCACTTTAACCACACTCTTACAGGTGTCCTTGAGTTGCTTGCCTCACTGTTCTGTCATATCTGCTTGGCAAAACTCTAGTTCTGGTTGAATGCAGCAGTCTGCCCTTTTTATGCTATTTCCAGGCTATTGACTGCACCTGGAGAAAAACACAGTCTACACATTGGTACTTGTATTAATTCTTGGCACAAACCTAAACAAGAACCTCAGCCTTGCTGACAGTTTATTATTTCCTAAGATGGTACACTGCCCTGGTCTCTGCAATGGCCATTTTCACTTTCTACTCTTCTCAAATCTCTGCTTGTATACTGTCTTCTCTGCCTGTGGATGACCTTATCTTTTAAATATTACATAAAAGAGAAATCATCAGATGAGAACTCCCTCAAGTTGATGTCCTAAATTTGAAAATGCTTTTACCTGTTATTACACCTATCCTTTTGATTATCTCTCCTCTTACTATGGAAATGCCATTTTCCCTAAGACAATCCCTTTACTTATGCTTGGTAGCGCATCATCTGCCTTTTCAGAGACTTGTTTTGTGATTTTTATTCTTGTATTTTTCAGTCTTCAGACTCTTTCCTTCTCATTTACAGTTTCATGTGCTGCTATGTGTGCACCTGTGTACCATACACATGCTCAGATGCATTTGCAGTCATTAACACAGATTTGTGTGCACATAAATACTCCTTCTCTTGGTCCCATGTCCTTCTTGAGTTACCAATTTTGTTCGCACTTTTCCTTCAAAACCCAGCTTCTCAAAAGAGTTGTCCATGCTTTATTTCATCAACTTCCACTCACTCCTCAGTCTATGGCTTGTGCCAGTCAATTGCTCTTGGGGCATGAATCCATTTATTGCTCAGTCTGGTGGAATAATTTCTTCACTGCTTTATTTGGCAGTAATTAGCATTGCTGATTTTCTTGCCTTTGAAACTCTTTCCCTAACCTCTGCGATTTCATAGTCTTCCATTTTTACATCTGCTCTTTGAGCTGAATTCTCCATATTATGCAAGTCCCCTTTCTTAGGCTTCCCTTTAATTGTTAGTAGTTTTCTTTTTTTCTTTCTTTTTTTTTTGAGTCCAGGTCTTGCTCTGTCACCCAGGCTGGAGTGCAGCGGCACCATCTCGGCTCACTGCAACTTCCGCCTCCCAAGTTCAAGCGATTTTCCTGCCTCAGCCTCCCTAGTAGCTGAGACTACAGGCGCCCACCACCATGTCAGGCTAATTTTTGTACTTTTAGTAGAGACAGGATTTCACCACATTGGCCAAGCTGGTCTCGAACTCCTGACCTTGTGATCTGCCCGCCTCGGCCTCCTACTAAAGTGCTAGGATTACAGGTGTGAGCCACCATGCCTGGCCAATTGTTAATATTACTCTAGATTCTATCTCAGGGTTCTGTCCTAGACCTTTTTTTGCCTTTCTACAGAATATTCTCTTCACTCTCACCTCAGTTGCCTAAGGACTACAGATGTCTGCAGCCTGATCCTTTCTCTTTGCCTCTAGACTTTTATATCTGAATGTCTATTTGTGAGTCTCACAGGCACTCTATTTATTCACTAAATGTATAACTTAACCTTTCTTTCCCCATCCTACTCCCACTCCCCACCTCAAACAAACAAAACCAAACCTAATTCTCTTCTGGCATTTCCCACCTCAGTGAGTGGTACTGCTGTTTATATAAAGTCCTAAGCAAGAAGTTTGGGACTTACATATGATTTTTCCTGTGCCCTCCCCCCGTATCACTCAGTCACTGGGTACACACACACACACACACACACGGAGTATATTTACTTCTCTTTATTCATCTACCTAGATAGATTAGTTCAGGCCAGTGTCATGTCTTGCGCTAGGTCTTCCTGGCTTCTTTCATCTTTTTCTAATCCTCCTCATTGTGGCTGGAGTGATTTTTTTGTAACACAGATTTAACCATGTTCCTTCTCTGCTTAACACCCTTCAACAGCTTACTATTACTATTAGGATAAATTCAAACTCTTTGCTGTTTAAAGACCAGCATGATGTGGCACCAGCTTATATCTCTAGCCTTTTTTCTAGCTCCCCCCCGCTCTCAAACTCTGTACTAGTATATTGAAATATTAGTTCCTGAACAAGCCAAGTTCCTTGGTCTTATCTTTAGACCTTCCTCTGTTAGGAACATTTCCCTCTACCAGTCCCTGCACTCTTGTGAGCCCCTCCCTGACTACCCTAAATGTCTTTAGGTATTCTTGTCGAGTGTTCCATTGTGCTGCATACTTCTGTTTCTTACAGTGTTTATCTTACTTTCTTGGTATTACAGGTTGAACGTCCCAAATCTGAAAAACAAAAATCCAAAATGCTCCAAAATCTGAAACTTTCTGACTGTCAACATGACACTCAAAGGAAGTGCTCACTGGAACATTTCAGGTTCAAACTTTCAAATTGGGAATGCTCAACTGAGCAAGTATATAATGCAGATATTCCAATAACTGGAAAAATATCCAGAATTTGAAACACTGTGGTCCCAAGCATTTTGGATAAGAGATATTCAACCTGTACTTGTTCTCTTCTCTCTCTTTCATTGAAACATAAACTCCATGAGGGCAGAGATCATAGCTGTTTGATTCACTGTCTTTAGCATGTAGCACAGTAGCTGATATATGTAATAAGTACTTACATATTAGCTTTTATTATTGTTGCCCATTTTTGATAGGATAAATACCTTTCAAAAATCAGCTTAGGCTGGGCATGGTGGCTTATGCCTGTAATCCCAGCACTTTGGGAGGCTGGGGCAGGCAGATTGCTTAAGCCCAGGAGTTTGAGACCAGCCTGGGCAACAATGTGAGACCTTATCTTTACAAAAAATATAAAAAATGAGCTGGGCACGGTGGTGTGTGCCTGTAGTCCCAGCTACTCAGGAGGCTGAGATGGGAGAATCACTTGAACCTGGGAGTTTGAGGCTGTAGTGAGCTGGGATCATGCCACTGCACTCCATCCTGGGCAAAAGAGCGAGACCCTGTCTCAAAAAAAAACCCCAAAAACAAAAATCAGCTTTTAAGTTACCTTTTTAGTGAAGAATTCTTTCTTCTAAGAAAGCTCAAGTCTTTCATTGTTTGAGTCCTTAGTATAATGTATCTACATTTCCATAGTACCCACTAATAATTGCATTTATTTGTCCATGGCTGACTTTCCTGTAAGACCAAAGCTCCTTGAAGGCAGGACTGAATTTTTAATTCCTATTTAAATCTCCATTGGTTTTCTTAATGTTTAGTACTTAGGTCTCATGGATAATAGGTCTGTTATTTTGTCATCAACCTTTGGATCCTGTCCAGTCCGTCAAGAAAACTTGTAATCTGGCCGGGCGCGGTGGCTCACGTCTGTAATCCCAGCACTTTGGGAGGCCGAGGCGGGCGGATCACGAGGTCAAGAGGTTGAGACCATCCTGGCTAACACAGTGAAACCCCGTCTCTACTAAAAATACAAAAAATTAGCTGGGTGTGGTGGCGGGAGCCTGTAGTCCCAGCTACTTGGGAGGCTGAGGCAGGAGAATGGCATGAACCCGAGAGGTGGAGCTTGCAGTGAGCCAAGATCACGCCACTGCACTTCAGCCTGGGGAACAAAGCAAGACTCCATCTCAAAAAGAAAAAGAAAGCTTGTAATCTAAACATGTTCAGGGTTGGCCGGGCGCGGTGGCTCAAGCCTGTAATCCCAGCACTTTGGGAGGCCGAGGCGGGCGGATCACGAGGTCAGGAGATCGAGACCATCCTGGCTAACACGGTGAAACCCCGTCTCTACTAAAAATACAAAAAACTAGCCGGGCATGGTGGCGGGCGCCTGTAGTCCCAGCTACTCGGGAGGCTGAGGCAGGAGAATGGCGTAAACCCGGGAGGCGGAGCTTGCAGTGAGCTGAGATCCGGCCACTGCACTCCAGCCTGGGTGACAGAGCAAGACTCCGTCTCAAAAAAAAAAAAAAAAAAAAAAAAAAAACATCTTCAGGGTTGTAGAGAGTACTTCTTTTGATATGTGTAGTGTACTTCTTATAATGTAATCCTTTAAAATCAGTTTAGTTGTTTTTATAAAGCAGACATTGAGCTTATGTTCAGATAAAAACCACATTCTTTGCATTTGGAATTCTGATTTTCTAAACCTAAGTGACTTTGAACCTTTATTCTTGCTTTAATTTAATCTTGTTCACTCGCACTCATTATTTCAATCTATATCTTAGTCTTGATTCTGTCATTCTTGTACTTAACTGCTTTTACTTTTCATAGTTCATAAATTTTGGAAGTACGACAATTAAGGCACGCAGTCCCATCATCTGGTCCGATCTTGGTTAAGCAAACTTCCGTTGTCATTCACGTCATTAGTACAAATTTTTGACCAGGATGAAATATTGAAAGCCATCTGACAGTACAGTCTTTCATCAGTTATAAACACCTTTGATGTTTATTCGTCTTCATTTCTCCATCAAATCTACAAGGATATCATGAGATTTTCTTAAATTTTTTTTTAACACCTTGCTGATACCAAAATATACTACATTAACCAGTCCAGAAACCCTTCAGAAAGTAAGAGTGGTTAACGTGACCTGTTTGGAACACTTGTGGTAGTGTCTAATGATTGTGAAACCAGCTGATTAATAATGTCTTCTAGTGTTTAGCAGAATCTCTTCTTTTCCATTTTTGAAAATTTAGGCATATTTGCCTGTCTGCCACCTTTTGGCAGTTCCCTTGTGCTAAGTTCCCAGAGTTCACTGAGAGTGCCTGTATTGTCAATGTTTTTTTTTTTTTTTTTTTTTTTTGAGACGGAGTCTCGCTCCGTAGCCCAGGCTGGAATACAGTGGCATATGATCTCAGCTCACTGCAACCTCCACCTCCCAGGTCCCAGTTCAAGCAATTCTCCTGCCTCAGCCACCTGAGAAGCTGGGATTACAGGCACGCGCCACCAACCCAGCTAATTTTTCTTTGTATTTTTAGTAGAGACGGGGTTTCACCATGTTGGCCAGGCTGGTCTTGAACTCCTGACCTCATGATCCTCCTGCCTCGGCCTCCCAAAGTGCTGGGATTACAGGCGTGAGCCACCATGCCCAGCCGGGAATTAACTCTTTAAAAATGACCAGTTGTTCTTAATCTTGGGCTTTGCCTCTTGGTTAACAATATTTCTTCTGTTCATTCTACTTTGTTCTCATAGTTGGATAAAAGAAGAAAAAAGGAATAACATTTACTTTCTTTTATTGGTCATAATAATAATATCTGCAAGCAATAATTCTGTTCATCTCAGCAGTTTTGCTTTAGGTTTTGTATAAGCCTTGAGTCTTTTGACACAATGATTTAGATATCTGTGACTGTATTGAATTAGTTTTTACATGTCTTTTTAAAAACTTAAACTTATTAGAGAATTTACTGTGTAGTCATAATGTTTATTTTCTCATAAAGATTATTCACATGACTGTATTTTTATTTTTTATATTTTGCCTTTCTTCTTCCATTCCAGTTTAGTGTAGTATTAAAGAACAAATGTTTTGGAATTGAACAGATTTAAATTTGAATTTCAACTCTGCCTCTTACTGACTTATGTTTTTGTTAAGTTAATGAGCCACTCTGAACCAGTTGGTTTGTCATCAAAAAGGGGATAAAAATAACTAACTTAAAGGACTATTGCTGAGATTTAATACATTTAAAACACTTAATGCAGTGACTGGCATTTAGTAAGCTCTAAATAAGTGGTAGATGCTGTTGAGTTTTCGTGTCTGTAAGTATTTTAAAATCAGTTTTCCTAAAGAGTAGGGCGCTTGTCTATGCTCATCACTCCCTACTTTGAATTAGACTCCAAGATGATGTTTCTTATCATTTCCACACTCCCATTATTTCCCCTCTATTTACTCCTATCCCAGTTTCCAAGAATGGTCCTTTTTTTTTGTTTGCTTTTTAAACAGCTTTATCGAGATATAATTCACATACCAGTTCACCCATTTAAAATGTACAATTCAAAGGTTTTTAGTATATTCATAGAGTTGTACAACTGTTACCACTGTCTAACTCTAGAACATTTTCATCACCCTAAAAGAAACTTGGTACCCATTAGCAGTCATTCTCCATTTCTCCCTTTGCTCAGCCCCTGGAAACCACTAATTATACTGTGTCTATGAATTTGCCTATTCTGGGCATTTCATATAAATGGAATCATACAATATGTATTATATTGTGTCTGCTCTCTTTACATAGCATAATGTTCTTATGGTTCATCCAAGTTGTAGCATGTATCTATACTTCATTTCTTTATATGGCTAAATATCTCATTCTCTGGATATGGCACATTTTGTTTATCCATTCATCAGGGGTGGACATTTGGGTTGTTTCTACTTTCAGACTATTATGAATGACACTGCTGTGTCTATTTGTGTACAAGTTTTTGTGTGGATATCTGTTTTCATTTCTCTTGGGTATATAACTAGATGTGTAATTGTTGGGTCATATGGTAATTATTTTAACTTCAAGGAATACCGTTACACTGTTTTCCGTACAATCCCACCAGCAATGTAAATTTCTGTTTGCTCCACTTTTCCACTGGTACTTGGTATTGTCATTTTTTAAAAAAATTTGAGCTGTTCTAGTGGTTGTGTAGTAGTAACTCATTGTGGGTTTTTTTTTCCTATTTTTATTTTTTAAATTGCTACATAATAGATGTACTTTTTTCAAGGTACATGTGATAATTTGATACATTCGTATAATTAAATCAGGGTAATTAGGCTATCCATCACCTCAAACTCTTTTTTTATGATAGGAACATTGAATTATTCTCTTCTAGCTATTTTGAAATGTATAATTGATTGTTACCTATAGTCAACCCTGCATTAACACCAGCTCTTATTTCTTCTAATTGTATATTTGCACTGATTAATCAACCTCTCTTCATTCCTCTTCTCCCCCTAGCCTTCCTAGCCTCTGGTAACCATCATTCTGCTATCTCCATGAGTTCAGTTTTGTTTTTTTTTTTAACTCCCACATATTAGAACATGCGATATTTGTCTTTCTATGCCTAGCTTATTTCGCTGAACATACTGTCCTTTGGTTCCATCTGTTTTGTTGCAAATGACAGAATTTCATTCTTTTTTTGTGGCAGAATAATATTCCATTGTATATGTGTACCACATTATTTGTCTGCTGATGGACACTTGAGTTAATTCTATATCTTGGCTATTGTGAATAGTGCTGCAGTAAACATGGAGTGCAGATATTTCTTCAATATATTGATTTCCTTTCTTTCAGGTATATACCCAGTAGTGGAATTGCTGGCTCATATTGTAGTTTTATTTTTAGTTTTTTGAGGAACCTTCATACTGTTTTCCGTAGTGGCTTTACTAACTTACTTCCCACTAACAGTGTATGAGGGTTCTCCTTTCTCCACTTCCTTGTCAGCATTGCCATCTTTTTGATAAAAGCCATTTTAACTGGGGTGAGATGATAGCTCATTGTGATTTTGATTTGTATTTCTCAATTAATAATGTTGAACATTTTTTCATACATGTGTTGGCCATTTGAATGTCATCTTTTGAGAAATGTCTATTCAGATCTGGTGCTCATTTTAAAACTGGATTTTTTTTTTGAGCTCCTTATATATTCTGATTATTAATCTCTTGTCAGATGGATAGTTTGCAAATATTTTCTTCCATTCTGTGGGTTGTCTCTTTGTGAATTGTTTCCTTGGCTGTGCAAAAGTTTTTTAACTTAATGTAATCCCATTTGTCTGTTTTTGCTTTATTGCCTATACTTTTGAGGTCTTACACAATGAGTCTTTGCCCAGACCAGTGTTCTGGAGCATTTCTCCAATGTATTCTTTCAGTAATTCTATAGTTTTAGATTTTAGATTCAAGTCTTTAATCCATTTTGATTTGACTTTTGTATATGGTAAGAGATAGGGGTCTAGTCTCATTCTTCTGCATACGGTTATCCAGTTTTCCTAGCACCATTTATCGATGAGACTGCCTTTTCCTCATTGTGTTTGTGATACCTTTGTTGAAAATGAGTTAGCGGAAAATGTGTGGATTTATATTTGGGTTTTTTATTCTGTTCCATTGGTCTATGTGTCTTTTTATGACAGTATTATGTTATGCTATTTTGGTTACTACAGCTTTTTAGTAAATTTTGAAGCTGGGTAATATGATTCTTCCAGGTTTTTTTTTTTGTTGTTCAGGATTACTTTGGCAGTTGAAGAATGTCATTGGTAGTTTGATAGGGATTGCATTGAATCTGTAAATTACTTTGGGTAGTATTGTCATTTTAACGATATTAATTTTTCCAGTCCATGCTATTTTTTGTGTCCTCTTCAATTTGTTTTATCAGTGTTTTTTAGTTTTTTATGTATAGACCTTTCACATCTTTGGCTAAATTGATTCTTAGGTGTTTTATATTCTCTGTAGCTATTGCAAATGGGATTGCTTTTTTTTTTCTTTTTTAGATTGTCCACTATTGGTGTATATAAATGCTACTGATTTTTGTATGTTGATTTTGTATCCTGCAACTTTACTGAATTAGTTTGTAAGTTTAATAGTTTTTTGGTGGAGTCTTTAGGTTTTTCTAAATATAAGATCATATAGTCTGCACAAAAGATTAATTTGACTTCTTCCTTTCCAATTTGATTGCCCTTTGTTTCTTTCTCCTCTATAATTGCTGAGGCCAGGACTTCCAGTATTATGTTGAGAAAAGTGGTGAAAAATGAGCATTCTTATATTGTTCCAGATCTTAGAGGAAAGGCTTTCAATTTTTCCCCGTTCAGTATGATGTTGGCCGTGAGTTTGTCTTACTATTTTGAGGTGTGTCCCTTCTATATCCAGTTTTTTGAGGGTTTTTATCATGAAGGGATGTTGAATTTTTATTAAAGGCTTTTTCAGCATCTGTTGAAATGATCATATGGTTTTTGTTCTTGGTTCTGTTAATGTGACGAATCATGTTTATTGGTTTATGTATGTTGAATCATCCTTGCATCTCTGGGATGAATCCTGCTTGATCATGGTGAATGATCTTTTTAATGTGTTGTTGAATTCAGTTCATTGTGGTTTTAACTTAGATTTCTGTAATGACTTATAGGGTTGAGCATTTTTTAATGTACTTATTTGCCATCTCTGTATCTTCCCTCTTCAGACATTTGTCCATTTTTTATTGAATTTTTCTTACTGAGTTTGGAGAATTCTTTATATATTCTGGATATAAATCCCTTATCAGATAGAAGTTTTGTAATTTTTTTCCCCAGTCTGTGGCTTCTGTTTTTGTGTTCTCAATGTTATCTAAAACTTTCTAATTTTGATGAGGTCCAATTTATCATTTTTCTTTTATGGATTGTGCTTTTGGTGTTACATCAAAGAAATCTTTGCCTAACTCAAGGTCAATTCTAGGATTTCCTCTCCTAGGTGTTCTTCTAGAAGTTTCATAGTATTGGGTTTTACATTTAGGTCCATGATCCATTTTGAGTTAACTTTTATATGTACATAGTGTTAGATTTTTAGTGTCACTGTATTGCCTCTAGTTAACTCAGTCTTCATACCAGAAATTCATGAGATTTTTTAAATGAATGCCCACACCTAATTTAGGGAAGATAAACTTGTATAGTTCATTTGAATTACCAGATGGTTTTAGTATACATTCTTGCAAAGGATATGTTCATGGTTTTTCATATTTAATGCTGTGAAATTATGTTTATCTTGCCAGTTATGTATTGTTTAATATATAATTGTTTAGAAGTTATGCTAATTTTCAAAATGTTAAAGTAAACTGGCATTCAGTTTAAATTATAATTTGAATGAAAAAGTAAAAATTTGTCCTTTGTTGAGAAAAGAAAATAGGAAGCCAGTTTAATATTCTGCAAACATCAGTGATTCGTAGCCTACTTCCTTTTCCTCAAGACCTTTGCACTTGCTGTTTCCCTCTGCCTAGAACAACACTTTTCCCCCAGTTAACTAGATAGTTCATTGCCTCATTCTTTCAAGTTTTGTGCAAATGTCACTCCCAGTGAGGCTTTCCCCAACCGTGCTATTCAAAATTGTAATCCCGGTAATCAGTAGTCCCAGTTCTACTTCCTGTTTTATTTTTCTTGTAGCACTTTATTCTCTGTTATGAACTTTACGTATTTGTCTATGTCCCCTGCCAGAATATAAGATCCTTGAGAACAGAGATTTTAGCTTTGTTCACTAATGTATGCCTAGAAGCTAAAATATTGCCTAGCATGTAGTATTCAACAGATATTGAATGAATAAGTTAATAAATGTATGAAGTTATACATATTTAACACAGGGTTAATTTTAAACCTCAGAGCTTCTCATAGGAACATACTAGTGAAAGAAGAAAATATTTTACAATAAATTATTAAGATGATTTCATAAACATTTGCTATAGAAACTTTTATGATTATTGGGGTTTTTATTTGCAGGGTTCAGTTTGGCAAAGACTTGGTGCAGATGTGACAGCAGTTGAATTTTTAGGTCATGTAGGTGGAGTTGGAATTGATATGGAGATATCTAAAAACTTTCAACGCATCCTTCAAAAACAGGGGTTTAAATTTAAATTGAATACAAAGGTTACTGGTGCTACCAAGAAGTCAGATGGAAAAATTGATGTTTCGTAAGTATACATCATTTGTTTTTGATGTAGCATCCCTGTCTTGTTTCTTGAAGCAAAACACTCAAGTTTCAAAATCAGCTTAGCAAATACAGGTTTTTTTCTAACGTAAGGTCATTTTATTACTTAATATCACTCAGTTGCTTATCAAATTATTGCATTAGCACATTGAAATTTATGATTAGGTTAATGCTAGAAAGATTAATCCAATATTCTCATTGTTGTACCTTCTTATAGTGTATTCAGAAAAATTTAAATTCCCAATATTCAATAAAATTGAACCAATATTTTTTGGCAGATATATGGGGAAATCAGTAATAAAAGATTGTTTACTATACGTCTGGTACTCTACTGATTAAATACTTTAGCGGCATTTCACATATTTAATGAATTAGTTCTTAAATAAATATTTAAATTAAATAGTTAATAGTATTTAAATAGTTTAATAACTAACTTTTACTCAAAGATAAGAAGCTGAATTCATTGACTTAATTAATGACTAACTTGCCACACAGCTAGTGAGTGGCAGTCAGTAGTTGAATTTGGATTTTTGTGACCCAGAGACCGTATTCTTAACTGCTGTTTTATTATACTGTGGTTTTTGTGAGATTTTAATAATGGACCTCTAGATTTTAATGATAAATCTCTTTCATTGTCTGAGTCTTATGTTTGCATTCAAATAACTTATATTGTTAAAAATGTCATCAGTGCTGGCTGGGTGTGGTGGCTCACACCTGTAATCCCAGCACTTTGGGAGATCGAGGTGGGTAGATCATGAGATCAGGAGATCAAGACTAGCTTGGCCAACGTGGTAAAACCCCATCTCTACTAAAAATATAAAAATTAGCTGGATGTGGTGGCGTGCACCTGTAGTCCCAGCTACTCAGGAGGCTGAGGCAGGAGAATCTCTGAAACCTGGGAGGTGGAGGTTGCTGTGAGCTGAGATTGCACCACTGTACTCCAGTCTGGCGACAGAGCAAGACTCCATCTCAGAAACAAAACAAAACAAAAATGTCATCAACAGTTGAGAAATAACTGGCCTTAAATTTCTAAGCCTATCAATTTATGCAGATGTGTATTTAACATTTATATACTGTTTGTTATCTAGTATTGAAGCTGCTTCTGGTGGTAAAGCTGAAGTTATCACTTGTGATGTACTCTTGGTTTGCATTGGCCGACGACCCTTTACTAAGAATTTGGGACTAGAAGAGCTGGGAATTGAACTAGATCCCAGAGGTAGAATTCCAGTTAATACCAGATTTCAAACTAAAATTCCAAAGTAAGTTGGATAATTGTCTGCATTTTCAGTAATTTTAAAATTTATTTCAAACAGTATTTTGAAAAGTAAGATTTTTATGCTTAGAATATGTATTGGCTTTGGGGAAGAACAGTAAACTTACAAAATGTAAAATAAAAAAGAACTGAATTTTACTCAGAGATAAGAAGCCGAATTCATAGATTTTTGAAGAGCTGCATTTGATACATTTTTTGGTGACTTATTTACTGGAAACTTCTGTTACCATGATGTAACTGAAGATAAGTAGCTGTGCTTTCAGAAATTCATTGTGTTTCTTTTGATTTCTGTGGTAGTATCTATGCCATTGGTGATGTAGTTGCTGGTCCAATGCTGGCTCACAAAGCAGAGGATGAAGGCATTATCTGTGTGGAAGGAATGGCTGGTGGTGCTGTGCACATTGACTACAATTGTGTGCCATCAGTGATTTACACACACCCTGAAGTTGCTTGGGTTGGCAAATCAGAAGAGCAGTTGAAAGAAGAGGTAAGTCTGAACATGGGTGGTTTTACGCCAATGTGTGAGTTGTGCCAATGACACTGGTGGTTGAGAAACAGCATTTTATCATTAGGCTAATGTATTTAACAGCTGTGAAATATAGTTTAGCTTATATATTTTTTCCCTTGTTAGCATTATAAAGAGATCATTCACAGATTTATCAGCAGTAATTGAGAGGAGGAGAAGTTGCTTATATTAAAAAACTAGTAATTCCAGATTTTTTATATTTGGCTTTGAAATATAACCAGATGGACAGACATTTGTATTTGCTTGCATTTGTGCCCAAGATATATTTCATTAACCAGTCTTTTGGTCTTTCCTTCTATGTGCTTTGCGAACAATTGCCTTCTTGGGATTTATTTTCTGAACAAATGGTAGATGATGTTACTAATTGGAATGAACTTTTCTGGCACTTACGTAGATTCTTTTTTTCTGACTGTCACACAGGGTATTGAGTACAAAGTTGGGAAATTCCCATTTGCTGCTAACAGCAGAGCTAAGACAAATGCTGACACAGATGGCATGGTGAAGATCCTTGGGCAGAAATCGACAGACAGAGTACTGGGAGCACATATTCTTGGACCAGTGAGTATTATAAAACCAGAGAAATCCCATTAAGATTTCTAGAAAGCATCACTGTTTATTAATTATAAACCGCCTGGTGTTACTCTGAGGTTGCTCATTTCCAGCAAAACTTTGAATATGGCTCTGTCTACATCATTTCTAGAAGAATACCAGCAGCACTCTCACAGTCTTGCTCACTGTATCATCTACTTTCTGTCCTGCAGCCAAGATTCTCTCTTTAAAACATATACCAGATTATGCCCCTGAAAGTCTTCCAGTGGTGCTTTTCAACTTCAGATTGTTACATCCAGGGTCTCACTGAATCTGTTTGTGCCTACTTTTCTGACCTCTTCTTTTTCTGCTCTCCTTTACTCATTAATTCCATGTCACATGGGCCTTCTCTCATTTTCACAACAGGCCAAATGTTTGCATTTTAGGCCTTTGTGCTTAAGGTACCCTCTGCTTAAACTGTTCTGCCTCCAGATCTTTGAATGGCTGGCTCCTATTGTTCAGGTCTCAGCTCAAATGTTACCTCCTAAGGGAAGCCTTTCCTACCACTGAGCCTAAAGTATATATCTTTCTTATAGATATCTCTTGTATCTGATGTAACAATAATGAGAATAGAATATTTGAGTGCTGTGTCACTTTAGTATACATTTTGTTATTTTTACATAAGCTTTGTGAGATAGGTGCTGTTATTTTTGAGGTGAAGAAACTGAATGAAGCACACAGAACCAATGAATGGTTAAGGTAGTAAATGGTAGATATGAATTGAAGGCCCTTTGGCTTCAGAGCCCAAGCTCTTCAATGTCGCCTTTTCTGTTAAGCTTTTCCTGACTTTTCTTCAACTGATAGACAGATTTAAGGCGTTTTTAAGATCTAAAAGCTTCCTCTGTTAACCATTGCTATCCTATTAGCATGTAGTTTTTACCATGGTAGCAAATTTACTTGGCTTGTTATTTTAAAGGGTGCTGGAGAAATGGTAAATGAAGCTGCTCTTGCTTTGGAATATGGAGCATCCTGTGAAGATATAGCTAGAGTCTGTCATGCACATCCGGTAATTATTAACAACATATAGAATTGATGGTTGCCTAAATTTTCTTCTGGCCCACAAATATTTGTTTTTTAATTCTAAATTTCTTCCCTTGCAGACCTTATCAGAAGCTTTTAGAGAAGCAAATCTTGCTGCATCATTTGGCAAATCAATCAACTTTTGAATTAGAAGATTATATATTTTTTTTTCTGAAATTTCCTGGGAGCTTTTGTAGAAGTCACATTCCTGAACAGGATATTCTCACAGCTCCAAGAATTTCTAGGACTGAATTATGAAACTTTTGGAAGGTATTTAATAGGTTTGGACAGAATGGAATACTCTTATATCTATATTTTACATAAATTTAGTATTTTGTTTCAGTGCACTAATATGTAAGACAAAAAGCTACTTATTGTAGCATCCTGGAATATCTCCATCAACTCATATTTTCATGCTGTTCATGAAATATTCAATGCCACTGAATTTAAATAGCTTTTTTCTCTGATACAGAAAAGTTGAATTTTACATAGATGGAGTTAGAATTTGATATGTGAACAGTTGTGTTTGAAGCAAAGTGATCAAGTTATTTTTAATTTGGTTTTCACATTAGAAACAAGTCAGTCATTCAAATAAGATTCAAATGTCTATAAACCAAACTGATGTAAGTAAGTGGCTTCTTACTTGTTTTATTTAACCCCTGAATTCTTTTAGTTTAGGGGTAGAATTTATGTGTTTAAGAGGTTTTTAAGGTTCCATTGTTGTCTACAACTCTGAAGGGTAATTACATAGTTATCCAAATTAAGAGAGTCTATTTACGGAACTCAAATACGTGGGGATTCAAATGTATTACAGTGGGGAATGAAGATACTGAAATAAACATCTTAAATATTCATTTACTGGTTATTATGAGTACGTGTTGAGATGGTCGTAGTTTTTTTTACGACTACCTCTAGTGTATATTCTTATTTAGTAGGCCTGAATGCATCTTTATTTTCATGTTATAGGACAATATTAAGGCATTTTAAAGGTCATTATCCTTTCATCTCTTTTAGAGACACCTACTAAATGTTTAATATATACTTTTGGAGAAGTATAACATAAGGGAGTCTTTAATCTGTGTTTTCCTTGGCTGGTAAATGACTATTTAAAGAGTGGTATAAAATTGGATGTATGGTGTTTAAAATGACCATGTCCTAAGGAAACTTAAGTAACAAAGTACTAAATGCTAAGTAGGCTTTTGTATATTGTAACAAATTACTAAATGCTAAGTAGGCTTTTGCATATTATAACTAAATTTAAGAATAATTCAGATTAAGTAGTTCTGAAATTTGGTATAGATAGCATAGATTGTCTCATGCTCATTATGAGTGACATAACGACCCTGGATTCTGTTACATACTTCTAAAGAAAATTGATAGTTGTCTAACTTGGCTGAACACCAACTCCAAACTCTGTCTTCTTTGTAGGTGGCAGCAGCTGAAATCTCTTCTCAGTTGTTTTAGCTTTACCTATGCTGCTGGAAGTCTTTCCCATGCAAGTGTGTAGTTCAGGGGTCAACCAGAGTTTGGGCAGAAGTCTGCCCCTTCTGTGCCTCCTGTTTTTTTGGGGTTTCCCCTTCATGTCCAGCTGTTGTGGTTGCCCCATATTCTGCCCTCTGATCCTTAACCAATAAAACTTGGCTTCTGTTTCCCCCTCAAGTGAGAACCTATTAAAAATGAGACATTTAGCCAGTGCTGTTCACTTTTTAAGTGCCAGCTCCCCTCTACTTTCCACCTGTTTGTAGTTGTTTCCAGTGCCTTTAGTTTTTCCTAAAATATGTTTGTTCAGAGTTTGCAGTTGCGATCAGCAGGAGGGTTGGTCTGGTATCTGTGTGCTACTTTGGCATTATTGGAAGTGAACTCTGCATCTTTTTAAAAATTTGAAATCCCAGTATCATGTGAAGTGCTGTTAATGTAAATACCAACATATCCCTTACTCAGGGGAAAAAAAGTTTTTAGTTAGGGAATAGTGAAATATAATTTAATATGGAATCCTAGCTGTAGAGACACAAAACAGTTAAATCCATCTTTAAGTGTTTACATTCAGTATGAGAATGCAAATCTGGGTGGGGAATAAAGTCCTAAGAATAAAACAAGTTTTTTCAGTTACTGTTATCTACTAAGCTCTCAATATTTTCATAGCTTGTGAAGAGTGAGATTAATTGTCCACTTCATTGAACTGATTAAAATAAATTCAACCGGCTGGGAGCAGTGGCTCACTCCTGTAATCCCAGCACTTTGGGAGGCCAAGGTGGGCGGATCACCTGTGGTCAGGAGTTTGAGACCAACCTGGCCAATGTGGTAAAACCGCATCTCTACTAATTAAATATAAAAATTAGCCAGGTGTGGTGGCAGGCCCCTGTAATCCCAGATACTAAGGAGGCTGAGGCAGGAGAATCACTTGAACCCAAGAGGCGGAGGTTGCAGTGAACTGAGATCATGCCACTGCACTCTAGCCTGGCGACAGAGCGAGACTGTGTCTCAAAAAAAAAAAAAAAAAAAAAAAAAAAAAAAGTAATTTCAAAGTGAGATCTTTAATTGTTTAGCTGAAAAGGAATGGAGAGTTTCTACTGTGTTAAGTAAAATACTTATATAATTGCTCTAGTAGATGATGAGATATGACAATTTTGCTAGTTATTAGGATTTTTTTTTTTAATTAAGTTCTGGGGTACATGTGCAGAACATGCAGATTACATAGGTATACATGTGCCATGGTGGTTTGCTGCACCCATCAACCCATCATCTATACTAGGTATTTCTCCTAATGGTCTCCCTCCCCCACCCCCATCCCTGTGTCCATGTATTTTCATTGTTCAGCTCCCACTTACAAGTGAGAACATGTGGTGTTTGGTTTTCTATTTTTGTGTTAGTTTGCTTAGAATGATGGTTTCCAGCTTCATCCATGTCCCTGCAAAGGACGTGAACTCATCCTTTATTATGGCTGCATAGTATTCCATGGTGTATATGTGCCACATTTTCTTTATCCAGTCTGTCATTGATGGCATTTGGGTTGGTTCCAAGTCTTTGTTATTTTGAACAGTGCCTCGATACACATATGTGTGCATGGGTCTTTATAGTAGAATGATTTATAATCCTTCGGGTATATACCCAGTAATAGCATTGGTGTGTCAAATGGTATTTCTAGTTCTAGATCCTTGAGGAATCACCACACTGTCTTCCACAATGGTTGAGCTAATTTACACTCTCACCAACAGTGTAAAAGCATTCCTATTTCTCCACAGCCTCTCCAGCATCTGCTTGCTGACTTTTTAATGATCGTCATTCTGACTGGCATGAGATGGTATCTTATTGTGGTTTTGATTTGCATTTATCTAATAACTGGTGATGATGAACTTTTTTTCATGTTTGTTGACTGCATAAATGTCTTCTTTTGAGAAGTGTCTGTTCATACCCTTCGCCAGTTTTTTGATGGGGTTGAAGTTCTTTGCAAAAATTTTCTCCCATTCTGTAGGTTGCCTGTTCACTCTGATGATAGTTTCTTTTGCTGTGCAGAAGCTCTTTAATTAGATCCCACTTGTCAATTTTGGCTTTTGTTGCCATTGCTTTTGGTGTTTTAGTCATGAAGTCTTTGCCCATGCCTGTGTCCTGAATGGTGTTGCCTAGATTTTATTCTAGGGTTTTCATGGTTTTAGGTCTTAGGTTTAAGTCTTTAATCCATCTCGAGTTAATTTTGTATAAGGTATAAGGAAGGGATCCAGTTTCAGCTTTCTGCATATGGCTAGCCAGTTTTCCCAACACCGTTTATTAAATAGGGAATCCTTTCCCCATTGCTTGTGTCAGGTTTGTCAAAGATCAGATGGTTGTAGATGTGTGGTATTATTTCTGAGACCTCTGTTCTGTTCCAGTGGTCTGTATATCTGTTTTGGTACCAGTACCATAAAAGTGACAAATTAATTGCTTTGGGCCAGAGGAAAGTTACTACTTACAGCTGTTTACATAACTTTTGTCCAGGCCCAGCTTCAGATGCAGCTGTGTTGGATGTGTGGGTGGTTGTTAAGCAGTCCACAAAATAGTCTTGCTCTAAGAGTGTGTAAAAAACACATAGGGGCTGGCCTTTTAATACAGCTAGTTAGGCAATAAAGTTGACATGGGCCTGGCAATTACTTCCTTAGATTAGTTGCAAAATCACACAAAATACAATACAAAAGCTGAGAAATTAGGGCATCATTCTGTGCTCTGTAGTAGCATTGCTCAATTGGCAAGAGCAGTATCCATAAATTCTGGCCTGATTTAATTGAAACCTGCCCCTCAGTAACCCTGGTCCTTTTCTAGGCAGTAATGATTATAAGCCCTAGTTCATCCTGCTGATTTTCTCATTCCTCGAGCAAGGAATACTTAGAGGAGTTTTGATGGTTGGAGCAACTCAGCAACCATTGAAACAGTGATGGTAGCATAGATATTTGTCCTCCTTAACCTCAACCTGGGAATCCCACTGGGGGAATCCCACTGGGAAGGTGACTGGGGGGAGGGGAGTCAAGGGTGTGGAGTTTTGGAGGATGTTTACCTGTCAGATAAATATAATAGCTTGTTCTTAGACAACATAAATTAGGGTCTTCATGGAGGCAGTAAACTTGTTTATAAATCCAAGTTTACCGTGAAAAAAACATTCTTTGCTAAAGGGATTCATCAACAATCAGTAAAAGTAACAAGTACACCAAAATATATATACAAAAGCACTGTACTTTATTTAACTCCATACAAAATGTGATTAAAAAATTAAATAGGTGATGAGTTTTATTTTGAAGATCATTAAGTCAGTTTTTAAAATGTAGCTGTTTTACCTTGGTCACCTCAGCCGTTTTATATTCTCCTTTGTTACAAGCACGTGCTATAAACAGCAACTTTCTGGCTTATATCCTTAAGGAGTGAACGGACTTCTCCTTCCAGTCTTGCTAATTCTTGAGCTTTATCTTCTAAGTATTTTTGATTGTCTTCATATTTTCTTTCTAAATCTGGGGATATATATATATAAAGTCTGAGCAATTTATACTATGATGATCTCAAGACAAAGTGAATAGATTTTTCACTTTGAAATAAACTATCGATGCCTTAAATTTAAAATAATTAAAAACAAGACCCACCTTTGAGCAGTTGCAGCTTGCTGTTTGCTTGAGCTAAAAGAGTTTTTGCTTCATTTTGTAGCATTTCAGCTTTCCTTCTGGCATCAGCTGACTCCTCAGTTTTTTTGGCAATTAAATTTTCTACTTTTTTGTATTTTTCATCAAGTTCACCATCTAAAGTCTGTAGTTCCACATTTAGACAGAAAGAAGTGGTAATGTTAGTGTCAGTTTAAGAGCAATAGTATAATCATGGCATGCATTCTGGATATTCAGGCTTCATTAAGTTATTCACTGGTAATTTAAAATTTTATCTTCAAACAGTGGAATTGAATGCAAAATAGACATGATTTTAAAGAACATTTCAAAAAATTCCGGAGTTGCAGCAGGTCCTTAGGGCTAAGTCCTCATTTTCTTGATTATTACTTTTCTATAGAAAATTGTAGCGTAATTGTATTGTGAATTACATAGAGAAGTGCAGATTTTTCAAAAGTAAATTAGATATTAGAGAAGCCCATATTGAAATGGAGGCCCTCTGGATCTTGACTAAATTAGGGTTTGTGAAGACTTGCTTATAAGGAAATCAGAGGAAAAAAATTAAACAAAAGATATAGGAAGGAAAGGTGAGATTGTAGCATACGCAAGAAGTGAGTGAGGAGAAGAGAAATGGGGTGTGGGGTTGGAATGCAAATTATTCTTTTTAGAAACTGTTCAAATAACCATTTATGGAAATTTCATTTCAAGAGGTTTTGTTTCTTTCTATTGTGATAAAATGTTATTAAGCAAAATGTCCTGAAGCAGAGTACTTGAGAAATTTGTGCCCTCTAATGCAGGAAACCACACAAACCACAATAGAAAAGACAGCTGTCTGATACTGTGGCAGTGAACTTTTCTCATTGTTTTGTTCTCTTCCCCAACCTAGAGAGAGGTAGTGAGGTTACTCTTATGTAATGCCTGAAAAGCTACAGTAACTTCCAGGAAAATTTTTGAATAGTAGGGAGTTATATACTGAAATTAGGTCCGTAAATGCAGGCGTCCCCAGCCCCCAGGCCTACGGACCAGTTAGGAACTGGGTGGGCAGGCAAGTGTTATTGTCTGAGCTCCAGCTTTTGTTATCAGTGGTGACATCAGATTCTCATAGGAGTACGAACCCTATTGGGAACTGTGCATGCAAGGGATCTGGGTTGCGCACTCCTTATGAAATCTAATGCCTGATCTGAGCTGGAACAGTTTCATCCTGAAACCATCCCCACCCCACAGTCTGTGGAAAAATGGCCTTCCAGGAAACTGGTCCTTGGTGCCAAAAAAGTTGGGGACTGGTCATTTAATGGTTTTAAGCCCCACCCCGCCACCACCAAGTTTTTAAAGCATTATTTAGAAACTAAACATGTGTTTCAGTTATTACATGGCTTCTGATTAAACATTTGGGTTGTGTGAGTTTTTCTCTGCAAAATACAGTGCCTTCCAATGAGAGGTGAGAGGTTAATTTAAAATGTGTCTCAAAGAGATAACATTTGGTTTCCTACTACCTGTTCTCTGTTCCAACCTGCTTTTAAAATATTCTCAAATGGCCTGGTAATTACTCTGCCATGAAGAATTTAATTGACTACAGCAGAGAAATACAAGTTCAATATGCCTGGTTTTTGTCAGTATAGTTTTTTTTTTTTTTTTTTTTTTTTTTTTTTTTAAATAAAGCCTGTTTTAAGACTTCTACCCCTAAGTTAATTGCATTCTTCTAAACTCTTGTCTAAGTTTGGATTTGAGGGCATAAGTCATACTTATTAGATACTTCCATATTCATTCCCATTCTTTTCCATCCACACTTCTAAAGACTGCTGTTGCAAAACAGGTCATTTGATGTTTCTGATGAATTCTGTTTCTGTTAGGTCCATGTCCCTTACTCTTAAGGCAGGCAAGGAGGAGACTGGTGGCTCCTTTAACAGCATAGCCCTGAAATTACAAAGATTTACGTACCTTCTTAACATCTTCTGCGCTTTGCTTCACAGTATATACTACTTTTTCAATATATTCTGCCTCCCCAGAGTTTTGGGCAGCTTTCCGCTTAAGTTCCTCCACATTCCTCTCTAACTCGCTGATGCGCTGGGACGCGTTGAACAAGGTTTCCTCAGAAGCTGCAGTTTCAGACTCAATCTAAAAGTATGTCAGTTTTCCAGCAAGCCATTAGTTTAAGAAATTGAATTACTATGAGTACAAGTTTGGAGGAAGATTTAAGTCTGCTGTGCCATTTTGCTCTAGACCAAAAGAAGTAATTACTAAAAAGAATATTTCAGGAAAAGTTACATGAAGTGTCTAACTTTAGTCTTTGCTACATTTCATATATTCACTTCATTCTTTTGGTACTTCTGATGATCTGAGATGGATGGAAAGTTTTTTCTGACAGTAAAAAACAAAAAAGAAACCCACCCCCCCAAGGAGCATGATGTGTTGAGAAAGCATTTTAAGGACAACTGCAGACTTTGGCTAAAGAACATTCACAAATAAGCAGCTGTGCGAAGAGGGGTTTCCATATATAAATTTCCAGCTTACTGTGAGTGGGAAAATAAATCTTAAACTCTAGTAGTGGAGATTTCAGCTAATTACTGAAGAAATGGAGACTAGGGATGTTCTTTGAATTTCTATAGAATTGTGAGACGATGTATGGTCTGGGGACATTACAGCTGTAAACTCTAAATACTCAGTTATTTAGGGAAAAAAAAAATTTGGGCAACTGGTGAGGATCCACATCTGATCTCCTTTCAAAGTAGAATCAATAAACATTGACTTTTAAAAGCTAGCCAAAGTAAGCAGGTGAGCCCACGACAAAAGAATCAATTTCACTGAGCACTCAATTTTTCTTTAAAATGATCTTCAAGGATGGGTCTAATTACATAGAATTAACTGAATAACAATACTGTCATAATGAAGTTAATGGGATCAGTATAGACATAGGCTAAAATTTGTAAATATTTCAAACCTAAGGACCCTTTAATTAGAATAACATTCTTTGAGTGAATTGCTTCTGATAAGCTTTCATGAACATAGTTCAGTTAGAGGTTCTCTGTTTCTTATTGTTACAAACCTAAAACACTTCCTGCCCTCCAGGGCCCCTGAAAAACAGAACCCCAGTTATTAACTTGCATCATCAAGCCACATATCTCACCTATAATTCAATATTTTCTAATTTGCTTTTCAGAGCAGTTTTTTTTCAAGAAACAAGATCTTGCTCTACTTCCCAGGCTGGAGTGCAGTGACTGTTTGTTTACAGGCATGATCATAGTGCACTATAGTCTCAAACTCATGGCCTTAAGTGATCCTCTCACCTCTGCCTTCCAAGTGGCTGGGACTACAGGCACACACCACTGCACCTGGCTTTCAAAACAATAATTTCTGTAGTCACTGACATAATATTCACTAAAATATTAATGGCAAACTGAGAAAGTGGAAAAACCTAGAGATCGAAAACATCAAAATATTTATAAGTCTGGTGGGAAAACATAATTTTTCTAAACTTGAACCAATAGCCTGAAGAAAAAGCCTTATTGATACTCAAAATTTAAGGAGGAAAATGGGCAGAATTATTGACCTTTATTTAACTGACAGCAATACAATAGGGGAAGACAGGTTTTTACCAACTAATGGTAAGAAAAGCATGTTGAAAATTCATCTTCCCAGGTTTTAAACACATGGAGGATTGGCCTGAGAAGGCTGACAGTGCTGGGTATGGGAGCATTTAATTTCAAAGTATATTCTGAGAACATGTATACGGATTAGATAACTCATCAATTTTCTTCATTTTTTAAAAACTCGTAAAGTTGGAAGGAAAAAATTAACTTTTTGAGAAACAAAAGAATTTAATGGAATTATGTTTGCATTACTTCTTTTAAGAGATAGAGGATTTTTAGAGCAAAGTGCTAGATCCCTATGAAAAAGTATTCCTTATAAAAAAAAATTAAGTTTTCCATGCATTCTGAATAGAATAGATATAGATTGTTTAGCTATAAGCACTCTATTAGGTTCCTCTAGAATTGGGTATTGAAAGCAGACTGTTCTCCAGTAGTTTCTAAAACTGCTATATAGTAAAATGTTTGATCACCAAAATCTTGAGACATTGGCTTTAACCATATAAGCTGCTTTATAACATCAGGACAGTTTTCTAAAACTATTATACTTCATACTACTGAACAGAGTACATGCTGTTTCCTCAATGAATAGGAGTGTTTTTATTTTTTTGAGACAGAGTCTCTGTTGCCCCGACTGGAGTGTAGTGGTGTGATCTCAGCTCAAATGAAAACCTATCTCCACTTATTTTTAGCATCCATGCTAACGGAGTAGTTCAGATTTATTACAATTAAAGGAATCCTTTAATGTTGAGTTGTAAGAATTTTTGTTCATAGATAACAAATGTACTTTTCTGGTAAAAGTGTGTATGTAGCTGTTTTCCCATACATGTAATGATTGTGTATGCTTACCGAAGTTAGCAGGTTCTGGGTTCCTTGAATGTCTTCATCTGCTTGTTTAATTGCCTTCTCTGCTGCGACCTGGGCCTTTTCTGCTTCTTCCAGAGCTTCCTTTACCATATCTGCAGTGACTTTAACATCTGTTGCACTTTTGCTGGTAAAATAATGAGACAGTATATTGTTGTTGAACTTGAAAAAAGTCCTCTCAGTGTTCTTTTCTTTAAAGAATAGCCTTCCTGAAATGACCCAGAGAGACTCGCATAGGTCCTTCTTAGAAGTTTCACTGGTTAAAGAGATACTTTTTACTCCATGATAGATACACAAAATAAGCCCCTTAGATGCCATGTCTTTAGATACCTTGCTTTTTTAGCTTCTTCTAACAACATCTCAGCTCTGGCAATGTCAGCAGCACTCTGCTGTAGAATAACCTCTACTTGAGAAAGGCTTTCAACTCGTTCACGTATATCTTCTGTCAAGTTCTGTAATTGCTGTGGGGTGCTAGGCATTTCCATTTTCAGTACTTCATTAGCAACTGCTTCAATGCTGTCCAAATCAGCACTATCCTCTGTGAAAAGCAAAGATGTCCCCAAAAAGAGGTGAAAAGAATAGATGGTTCATTCATTCAACCACTTACTGGTCATCTATGGACTAGCACGGTGGGGTTACCAAGAGACACTAACTTTCTGTTTAAGAGTTTATAATCTGTCTGGGGTTTTGGGGGAAGATGAGACCTACACACACAAAAAAGTAACTGCAGACAATTGAGTACTACTAGAATTTGTTTTAGGCTGGGTAGTGAGGGAAACCTTCGTGGAAGATGAGGAGCTGATTAGATTTTAAGGGCTAATAGAATTTGAAAGAAGAAAGGATAGTTCTAGGTGGGGAGACAGGAAGGGCAGAGCATGTTACGGGAAAGTCTAGCAGAGTGAATCTGAAGATTGTGGAAAACCATAGAGGGCCAGAGCTTAAAGCTGGGACTTAAAGGCAATGATATCTTTTAATTGAGGGTGGACAAATAGCTCAGAAACTTGTGAATGCAGATATAGAGATTCGATATTTCTTACAAATTATCTAGATTCAGGAAATTATAGAAAGGGAGAAAATTATAGACGGAAGAGAACTGGGATAGTGGGTTGTCAATGAAGCCAAGGAGTTTCAAATGTGAAATGTGGAAAATGGTGAAAAAAAAAGTTTATGAAGTTAAGCTTCAAATATGTCAGATCCTCATTTACTTTCGAGCTTTATGTTTTAAACTACTGAACATAAAAATGGACCCTAGAGGATTTATTCAAATAAAATATGTACTCGAATGATGGCTTCCATGGAATATTACCAAAATATCCTTAGCAAATACTGTTGACTTCTTATTAGCCATGTCTTTTTTCTTGCTAACAGAATACTGATTTTCTTCAGGCACCTGCCTCTAAGGTAAAATTATCAACCCAGCATTAAGTCTTTATTAGTTTGCCAATTACTGTAATCACATTTCCATTTTCCAGTGACATTTATGCATTGGCATGTGACTTATTTCTGGCCAGTGAGGTTTATAAGGATGACTGCTTAAAGGCTTCTAGGGAAGACTTCCTCCTTTTTAAAAAGATACAAGGAATAGGTGGTCTTTTCTTCCATTATTATTGTTTATCTTTATATGATGTCTGGAACTTTGGCAGCTACCTTGTAACCATGAGGAGCTAGAGGCAAAGCCGATATGCTTAAGATGGTAGAGGAGAAAGATGAAAAGTATGTGGGTCGCAGACCCAAGAAGCTATCTTGCTACTGGATATCTTATTAAGATGGGAGATAATAAACATCCTTTTTGATTAAGTCCCTTTCACTTGAGTTTTCTGTAATTTGTAGCCAAAACCATCTTTACTGGTAACGCTTGAACTGTAACTAGCAACACTCTTAACTAACTATAGGTATAATATCCTGTAAATAATAGAATTACAAAGCTTTGGGGGCAATGCCAAAATAACAAACTCTACTTCTTTAAGGTTAGAGATTACTATACATAATCTCTAACAAATTCCAAATTCAATTTTCACTGTAAATATTTGACTTTTAATTGGCTGAGTATCCCATCAGGTGTGTCTGTATCTGCATAACATTGGAGAAAGTTATTTGATACACATATATAAGTTTAAGAAGTGGAAACATTTAATACATGGACATTTTTCTTATTTGGAAATGTCAGTACACTGACAGAAATTGATTTTATCTAAAATGTAAACAGAATCACACAGAAACAAATGTCTAAAAGTAAAATGAAAAAATTTCTTACGGGTCAAAAAGTTTCTGATTTGCTTGATTAGATTTCTCAGATCCTCATTGCTCTTGTCCATTTTTTCTTTGGTAGCATTTGTCTTCAACAGAATGTCTTCAGCACTCTGTTTTGCCTCATCTGCCCTCAGTTTTGCTTCAGAGACCTAAATGTGAAGAATAAATTACCCATGGAAGACTTTCATTCTTTCTGAAGGAGACCAGAATATTGGAAATGGCCCAGAAATGATGTTGAAAAACTATGTTACTTGGAATCATGTGTCTAGGAAACAACTTTCTCCCATTCAACAAAGTATTGTGTTGTTACAGACTGCAAGTATTCAGTATAGAGATTCCTAAACAGTGTTCTTATATAAATACAACTAGCATTTAAAATTTTTCAAGTTGTTTTTAACTCCTGGCCTATAAAATAGTCCTGAGTCTTGTTCTCAGGGACCCACATAAATACTTAAGTTTGTGTGTCACTTTAGAAGAATAAATGCTCAGTTGCTTAGTATAGAATTTTTGTCGTACAGCTGGATGTATTTATAACCCTGGAGTCAGATAGGTAAGATGGCTATCTCAAATTATCCAGTATAAGATTTAAACATCTTGCACTAAAGCATGTGTTATTCTCCTCTGAGTAAGGAAAAAGCAAATTCTTTATCTGTAAAGAAAATCTCATCTCTTTCTCTGACCTCACAGAAACATGAACTTTCATATTTGATTATGATATGCCCTTTTCATTTCAGTTAGCATTTAGAATTGATTTCTCCCTTTCAGATCCTCTAGTCCACAGCTGAAAGCAAACATACATGACAAAAACTGAGGACATCCACTAAATTACCATCTTGGAGAGCTGTTCCACTTCAGACAGGGCACTCAGGACATCTTGGTCCAAGTCCATGGCTTTCTGCCAGGCGTTGTGTGCAACAGTAACCAGACCACCACAGCCAGGCCCCCCACACTTCTTCTCTCCTTCATCAGTTCTGCAGTTTGGCCCGCCACATTCAGTCTCGGAACAGGAGGCCCCTGGGGGTGTTCCACAGGTCTGCAACAAGCCAAGGATCAGGCACAATATTTCAGATAGTGAATCTGCTGCAGCAAAACAGCTGTGCAGGGCCTGGGTGGCCCCAGAGAATGTGTAGGTGGTTCTCAGTAACGGTGCTTGAAAACAGTGTTTGGGAGACAGAATGGAGAGGGGAGCAAAGAGTTTAGGAATAAACTAACCTGCTTGTTTCCAAGGAAACAATAGAAGTTTACAACTCATCAGTATCTTCTGCCCAAATGAGTTAAAATACTATATGAGCTCTGCCCAGGATGCAGACATCTGCTATATCAAGTTGAATTCTGCCAATGCAAGGGCCAAGGAATGCCTTCCTTTTTTTCTGACCAGTTAGATTAAAAGAAAAAGCCATTGTGAACCATCTCTGGGGCCAGCACCAGCATCATGTTAACTCCTCCGGTAAATATGGTGACATAAAAGACCTATTACCTAGCCTTTTAGTAACTTCCCATCTTGTTAGGACTGGATCATTCCACATAAAATAGCCAAGAATAGGTCAGATGCAGTCATTATTGAAAGAAAGTAGACAAAGGAGAGACTGCAGAGGAATGCTGTAGTTGTAGCTGAAGAAGGATTTGTTGGCTGGTGGGATTTGAGCAGGGGAAGTGGGAAAACATTCCACTTGTTAAAGAAAACAGTACAAAGGAACAAAGGTAGATGAAGCGTTTCCAAATTACCACCCCCCACAGCCATCACACATGCATAGAGTCCTCCTTTCTTACCTACCAGAACCTCTCAAAGATCACCACTTGGTCATGGCATACAAATGCAAAGTGATAAATTATAATACAAGTGTGCTATATGATAGAAAAGACTGAGCAGGAAGAAAATTGCATTTAGAGCTGTTTTGTGGAAATGCTCATACTGAAAAGAAGCCAAAGATTTACTGCAGTGAAAAGCAGTTAACAGAATATTCCCAAACAAGACAAGGAAAATATTGTTTTAAAAAAGTACAAAAAAGCAGTTTTTAAATAAATACAATCAACTCTTTAGCCTAATAATTTTGAGATAATTATAATCCCATTATATCTCAAATTACAACTAAAATAAATCATTTATCTGGCTTACAAAAACACAAAAAGCTTCAGAACATAAAGTGTATTCTGCATGCTATAGAACATGAGTCTTAAGAACAGAAGTGTTTCTTTTTAAAAACCATCTGACAGCACACGTAGAAGATCTGTCTTGTTTCAACAGACGGGGCAGACATGGGGGATGGGGGTGGGAAACCAGCATGGCTCTAGCTAAATATCCACAAAGATACAGAACTAGAAGTACCTGAAAAACAAAAGGACAAAAGTCTCTCGACACAAGGAAATGGCAGTAAAGAACTTACAGAAAGAATTCTCACAGGATCATTAACAAAGACAAAAACACAGTAAGAGACCTGAAGAAGCTGCTAATCCCTAGGTAGTTTACCAGGTGGAAAAGCAAGCATAGGGAAGGGCACGCATTTGAAAGGCCAGAGGAACTCCGAACCCCACCCACCGCCCATGCACCTCCCTGTTGCCCACGGAGATGCCTCCAGTTCAAGACAAAAATCCTTTAGCATGCTTAGCTGCTGCTTGTAGGTCACAGAACACTTGTTTGTGATGACTGATTTTTTGTTTTTAAAGGAATCAATGCTGCAAGGAAAGATTGAGAGAACTGGCATTTTATGCTTAATAACTTTGTCTCCTGTTAGCTGCAATTTACACATTGCTCTAGGCCTTCATTTTTCTTTTTTCTTCATCTTTTATTTTTCCATTTAATAAATGACAGATTATTTGCTCCCTGTTTGCTATAAAGTTTCAGAAGATAATGAGTATGAAACCTAGCAGGCATCAATAAACACCGTCTTATATTGTGACTAATACTGTCTATTTCAGAGAAAGTGAGGATGAGAGGAGGGAGGAACCATCACTAAGACAAAGCTGTAATGAAGTTTGAACTCTTCTGTGCCTATGTACCTTCCATCTTTAACTTTCTCTGTGTCTCTGGGCTAAGAGAACACAAACGTTTATCTATAAAAAATACCCTCCAAATTATCTCAGATAGGTATCCTTCCTTGAAAAAACAGGAAGGAAGAGGAAGAAACAGGCTCAGTTAGGCTTTTTTGGGGCCTTCTGCCTGATTTTCATTAAACTCACAACTCAATTTCATTTGGCTCCAGAGTTACTTTTTAAAACTTTCTGGGAAATGAATCTACTTTCTAGGCTGGTTTCAGGGTTAATCTTCACCAGGTAGTTACTGGAACAAAGGAACATAATAGCTAATACCCTTGAAAAAATTCTTTTGCTCCCTTTAATTTTTAACGGAAGCCCCTTCTAGAATGATTCTGATTTCCTACACTGAGATGGGTTTTATATTTCAAATCAGAACAAACTAAAAAAGGAGTGTCCAAGCTGGGTATGGTGACACATGCCTGTCATCACAGCTTCTCAGGAGGGTGAGGTGGGAGGATTGCTTCAGCCTAGGAGTTTGAGGTCAGCCTGGGCAACATAGCCAGAATCCATCTCTTAAAAAAAAAAGGGGGGGGTGGGGGTGGGCAGGGGTGTTAGCCTGTAATCCCAGCACTTTGGGAGGCTGAGGTGGGAGAAGGATTGCTGGAGACCAGGAGTTCAAGACTAACCTGAGCAATGTCGTGAGACCCTATCTCTACTTAGGAAAAAAAAAATTAAAGAAATGTTCACAGTGTAAAAAGGATCAAGTTTCAGTGCGATGTCACTGAGTAGCTAAAACAGAATGGGAGACCAGTCATGATTCATTCTTTAGTTGAGGACCAGAGAAACAGAAGAGGGGAGGGCTGGAAACCCATATGCTGCTGTTTTTAATCTTTCTTGGTTACAGATAGCCCATTCCAGGATCCAGAGACCTCAGCCTAGGAGTTTCACTCCTGCTGATTCATTTGCAAACTATTATAATAAAGACAAAGGATAGTGTTTTTTTTTCTCAGCACCATAGCAGTAAGGCCACACCCCCAAACCTTACCATTTCGGCAGCGGCTGAAAGGTCTAGGCTTTGCAGCTTGCCTGCCAGTTCATCAAGGAGGCGAGCCTGCTCCTCTTGTTTTTCCTTGAACTGGGATTCTCGCTCCATCATCACATCTTCTACTCTGTCTCTCATGAGGGCTGACTGTTCCACAGTACTGTTGGGTTCTGCGGTGGAGGCATTCACCCTCTCCTCTGCCTCGAGAGACATCTGGAAATACTTGGTAATGCTATCCAAGGCACCTACGGTAGGAAATGAAATTGCCCCCAGTTAACCTCATCATACTAGGCTTCCTCCCCAAGCAGTGTCTATATTTGATGTCTTCAGGTCCTACATTTACTGTAAGGTTTTAAAATTCAAGAAAAAATATTTATGAAATACAGTTTTCAGGAGCAATGAATATGTTTTGTCCCATTAGCACCTACTCCAGCTCTGGAGTATGGCAAACATCTGGGTGAAAAATGAAAAATTAAGAAAATCATGCAATCTTGTTTCCATTCACAAGCAAACATCCAGTTCTTTATAAATAGCTGGTGTCAGGCAGCCTGAAGATTATATGACCAGATGACTTTTCTCAATCTTTTATTCAGATCCACTCTAATGACTAATATAGTAGCCCTCCATATTTGTAGATTCCACATAATGTGGATTCAACCAACTGTGGATAGAAAGCATTTGGAAAAAATGGTTGTACCTGTACTGAATGTGTACAGACTTTTTCTTGCCATTATTTCCTAAACAATAACGTATAACAACTATTTACATAGCATTTACATTCTATTAGGTATTGTAAGTAATCTAGAGATTATTTTAAAGTATACTGGAGGGAAAAAAAAAAGTAAAGCTGGGTATGGTGGTTCACCTCTATAATCTCAGCTATTCAGAAGTCTGAGACGGGAGGATCACTTGAGTCCAGGAGTTCAAGATCAGCCTGAGCAGCATAGCAAGAGCCCATTTCTTAAAGAAAGAAAGAAAGAGAGAGAGAGAGAGAGCAAAAGAAAGAAAAGTATATAGGAGGATATGCATGGGTTATATGCAAATACTATGCCATTTTATATAACGGACTTGACCATCTGTGGATTTTGATTTCCGCAGTGGGTCCTGGAACCAATCCTCATGGATCCCAAGGGATGACGGTATTATATATAACAGCATGATGTGTTTTAGCTTTAGTCCAAAAGCAATCATGCATAAAACAGTATGGGTAGTTGGATAGTATGATGTAACATATTTCTACATTCTTTCACTTTTTGCTGAGGATCCTATATGGTCTAAGATATAAATAATGATTTGCAAAAAATTTTTTCTGACCAAGCAGCATTCTTGAATGTGAAAGGATTTGCAGAAGTATTAATACCTTAAGTATTAAAAGAACCCCCTTCCAAGAAAAGGCCAGGGGATTAAACTACTAACTGGAGGGGAAAAAAAATCAGGAAATGGATACCATTCTGATACAACTATTGCCATTCACTCTGTGAGACCTTTGCTGTGTCCCTTAGATTCTCTGTGCCCAAGTCCCACATTTGTAAAATGGGGACTTTGATCCTCATTTGTGCCAGAAACTGGATGAGCAAAGTTTTAAAATTTATTAGAAAACAATTTTTTTTCCAAAATTGCTATATTAAAAGGTTAGACATATTGTTAAATTCATCGTCTGGGACTGAGTATTTGCACCAAAAAAATGCTCACCCCGAATATCTGAGTTTTTGATAAATTCCAGTTGTTCAGCAAGTTCTTTCACAGTGTTGTCTAGGCTTTCCGCTTCTGTCTGTAGAGAATCCAGTTCTTTGGCTGTGCTGTTGCTTTGGGAAGTTGTGTCAGATAATTTCACTTCTACTTGAGCCATCATTTCTGTAACATCTTTAATCAGTTTCCTGTAAAGAGAAAGTTAAGCTTACATAAACCCAAGGGAGGACTTTTACATTTCATATTTTCTACTAGTACTGTATCCATTACTAATTTCAAACCAATTCAGTAATTTGTAACATTTCATCTCTTTCTAAGTGCTAGTTTTATTTTCCTTATAAAAGATTGTATTAAATCTGACAATTTTTCTTTGTTCAGACTTAAGAAACACAGAAATACCACTCAGCTGAGTTGTGGCAGACAAGCCATTTAAGGGATTCCAAATTTCCGCTGTAACATGAGCACAGGTCAGAGTATGGAGTTGCGGCTCCATTCGCAGGCAGCTTCAAGCCCTTACAGTCGTAAAAACTCAAGACATAAATGACTCTGGTATACAGTTAGGCCTCCCAGCCACCAGCCCAAAACATTCTTCCCTAAGCCTGTCTCCTTCAAGAGGGAACATGCAGAGAGGAAGCCCTATAGCCCACCACAAAGACAACAGGAGCCAGCTGTATCAGCTTTCATACACTCCTCTCTTCCATCAGAGGAGCCTCCTCCTTCTACCAACAGCCTTTTTTTTAAAAGAAAATAGCATCTACCAAGAATGAAATAAGAACATTTAGCTGGCCGGGCGCGGTGGCTCAAGCCTGTAATCCCAGCACTTTGGGAGGCCGAGACGGGTGGATCACGAGGTCAGGAGATTGATACCATCCTGGCTAACACGGTGAAACCCCGTCTCTACTAAAAAATACAAAAAACTAGCCGGGCGAGGTGGCGGGCGCCTGTAGTCCCAGCCACTCGGGAGGCTGAGGCAGGAGAATGGCGTAAACCCGGGAGGCGGAGCTTGCAGTGAGCTGAGATCCGACCACTGCACTTCAGCCTGGGCGACAGAGCGAGACTCCATCTCAAAAAAAAAAAAAAAGAACATTTAGCTTTCACGGTATTTAATTTGGAATCTAAACTGCATTTTGTTCTGTACTTTCAAACCTACAAGGCCGTACTTTTGACATCTATTTGTATATTACTGTGTACATAGTGTGTATGTGGGCATGTGTATGCATGTGGGAGTGTGCTCCAGGTGGGTGTGGTTGTTTGTGTATCGTAAATAAAGTAATATTTGAGCAGACTTTACCTCTGGGTATTATTGGTTCACCTAATTGAATATAATTGTCTTCTTGGGGATATAATAGTATAAAAAACCAGGAAAATGTAAAGATGCTGAAAGGTTGGGAGCCATTAGAAAAATGACATGTAAGGCTGAGATAAAACCATAACCCAACTCAAAAAGTAATTAAAGGGATCGTTTGAAATGGTAGATTAAATTACATTTCAATGCCTTTTCCCTGAGGATAATGTACATAGTTTCTTTTTTCAGTGCTTTGCTTTTATTATTTGACTCACAGAAGGCTTTCATTTCTTCTCAGTTCTCATAAAATGATACAATTTTTTAAAACAAGCAAATCTAACATGTTTTAAAATAAGGCCACTTTGGTTCCTAAAAGAGTAATGGAACTAGTTTCCCTGTGATTATTACAATCTGTCTAGTTAAATGAATAGTGAGGGTAGAAACAGAGCTGTTTTGGGAATGTAATCTCTCTTCTGGCAGGCTCTCAAAGGACACCAGATTTTTTCTTCCTCCCAGAGGTGCGTAAGACCCAGGCCAAGAATCATTTCCTAAATGGGCTTGCATTCGGACCACGGCCTGCCAAAACTGTGATCTCTGCACATTAGGAGGCTTAGTCTTTTCAGTGAGGTAAAATGCCTCATTAAATGCATTGTCGCCCTGCATCAGACATTTCCTAACACTCGGGCCAGCCACATGGTCTTGGGCATAAAACCCGAGGCTTGACATCAAGGTCCAGTTACTTTAAATCTAGGTCTAGGAAGGACTTCCTTCAAGTTGCTGTCTTCTGCTACTCATGTATGGTATGAGATGAAAAGTCCCTCTGGCTTCTTAGAGATGCTGATTAAAGTCTCATCACACACACAAAATGTTACTGTCATTTTGTAATATAAACACCTCAGTGTGCAGGATTTAACTATGAAGTGGTCCCCTCAGGCCTAGATGGTGAGTCTGCAGTGAAACCATAGCATCTAGGGAAGCACAGATGCCTCATACCCTTTCCTGTTTTTGTCCTTTAGCACTTAGGTTTTATTTTGCTGTTTTGGGGGTTCCTTTTTGGCAAAAAATAATTTGGCAAAAGGAATTGGGATGTTTAGGGGCAAGAGAGGGGAGGCTGGGAGAAAGGGTAGAAAAATGATCCTTGAGAAGTTCAGCATCACTCAGCTCAATTCTTTAGGCTTCCACTAACAAACACTGTCCAATCAGAGGGAAAATTACCCAGAGAAGGGGTGGGATGAGGACTTTCAGTGTAGAGCGGCTGTTATAACTAGATGAATGAAGCACTGGTCTGGTGGACTAATGGCAGAGAAGCAGAAAAAACTTGAAGTAAGGAGTCTTACTTGAGGTAATGGAATTTCCCCCATAGTAGCAATACTTAACAATTTATAGATTTTTGCAATCCTGTTGTCATTTTATATATCAATCCTTTCATTACTGTATAAGGCAATGGCATATATTATCCTACCCCTTCTCCACAGGAGAGAAAATACAGGCTCAGGAACTGAGTCAACCAAGTTCACAAGCCTAGCATCAGAGCCAAGACTCAGTTATGGATCTTTGTCTTCTAAATCCAGCATGCCTCCCATTTTACTGACTTAGAACATGATTTGCAAGGAGGAGCACTGAGTATAATGCTTGCATGTTCTGTACTGCAGCCTCCAGAAGGCTGGTCCCCATGGATGTGCCAACATTCACTCACCCAAATGCCCAGTCAAGACTGCTGGAAAATAAATGGCTCAGAATCTGTTTTCACCCACAGGACTAACCAAACCTCCTGATGGAAGCACCATGCCAGGAAATCTTTGCTGTTTATTCATAAAGCTGAAAAAATATTGTGAGTTATTCCTCTGGCTCATTAACTACTTACTCTGCTTCCTCAAAGAGATTCCCAATGTTTTTCAGTGGCTCTGCTGCGGGGCTCTGCGCCAGGATGTCTTTTATCTCGCTGACTTTCCTCTCCACCGAGTCCACAGTCTCACGGTAAGGCCCGATCACACCACTGATCTTCAAGGCCTTGGCTTTCTCCAGGAATCTGTGTGTCCTGTTGGTCAGCTCAGCAATGATCACGTCCCAGAGAGCAAAGCACTGGTGGCAGGGTGTGCAGTCAGGGAAGACCCCCGAGTACCCTCGCGTGCACTTGTCACAGCGTGGACCCTCAACACCCTCCACGCAGACACACTGGCCCGTGGACTGGTCACACTGTGGCGTCTCAATGCCCCTGGGGTCACAGTCACAGGCTAGAAGGGAAGAAGCAATGCTAGCTGATCTACTTGATCATGAACCTCAGTGACAAGATGTGCCATTTAGAATCCTCATTTCACTGTGAAAATGGGAAGGTGTCAACCATCGATGACAACTGACCAGCAGCTCAGGTAGAGACTGTAGCAGCTTCTTGTAGCACATGCGTGACTTCAATGGTTGCTAACCCCTTAGCAGTAATAATACTTTAAACAGAAATGTTTTACATGAATGACCCCATTTAACTCTCACAATAACCCCATGGGATAGGTGTTATGATAATCACTATTTCCCAGATGTGGGAACTGAGAGATTAGAGAGATTACGTAACATGCCTCAAGTCTCACTGCAAGGGAAAGGCCACGCCAGGACTCTGATTCAGTTCTTTGAAACTCTGGAGTCTGTACTCATCACCTCCGTTCTGCCTTTGCCTCCCCCTTACTAGGATTTCCCTACATACCATGTCTGTACAAACAATCCAGGTTACATCCTGCTAACATGCCACCTGGCATCGAATACATCACAAATGAGCAGCTCCTAACATACCTGACTCTATTTCGCAACAAAACATACTTGATGAAATGCAGTAAACGTGATCAAAACAAAACAAAACAAAACCCAAAGGAATTCTAAGTATCCAGTTTAAAGGCTTTTAACTAAGTATAATCTAACTTGGGGGTGTCTGCCATTGTGAGGACCACTGCCAGTACTACAAGCAGAGATCTTGGGAGCCGTGCAGTCTCAGCCTCTCACAGACCCAATAGGGTTGGCACCTTATGCAAAGCCAAATGGCATAGGGTAAAATCACATGCCATACAGGACAAAATCTGTTCTTGGCCAGTAGCTGTGGCCGAGATTACTTAGCACAATGGCTGTGCCCTTGAACCCTGGCTTAGATCCCCAAATTTCAGGTGACCAAATCCTTTTTATGTCAACATCTGACATTTAAAAGTATTTATATAAGGTTTAAGTAACAAAAGGCCTTATACTAACATCTTATCACTGGGCTTCCACCCATTCTGGCAAAAGGTAGGAATACATAAAGTGATATACTATCTTATTTCTCTGACTGGATTGTGGACTCCAAGGGCAGGGGCACATCTTAAACGATTTTTCCTTTTTCAGCATCATGCAATCAGAATCCAGACGTCTTTGCCAAATGAAGCCCTAACCTTATTTTAGTCTAGGCTTGCAAGGACACTTACATACCTTTATAACAGAAAATAATCCTCCTGAAGTGCAATGTCAAGTGTGGCAAAGCACAACAGATTCATGCTTTCTCAGATTTTTTTTTTTTTTTTTTTTGAGACGGAGTTTTGGTCTTGTTGCCCAGGCTGGAGTGCAATGGCACAATCTCAGCTCACTGCAACCTCCGCCTCCCAGGTTCAAGCAATTCTCCTGCCTCAGCCTACCGAGTAGCTGGGATTACAGGCATGCGCCACCACACCCAGCTAATTTTGTTTTTTGTTGTTTTTTTTTTTAAATTAGAGACAGGGTTCCTCCATGTTGGTTAAGCTGGTGTGGAACTCCCGACCTCAGGTGATCTGCCCACCTCGGCCTCCCAAAGTGCTGGGATTACAGGCATGAGCCACTGCCTGTGGCCTTTTCTCAGATATCTGTATAAAATCTTGGGCCAATAGCTGTGATTTGGCTCTGAAAAACTTCCTTTTTTTGGGGAACAGAGTCTTGCTGTGTTGCCCAGGCTAGAGTGCATGGCACGATCTCGGCTGACTCCAACCTCCACTTCCCGGGTTCAAGCTATTCTCCTGCCTCCACCTCCTGAGTAGCTGGGACTACAGGCATGCGCCACCACACCCAGCTAATTTTTGTATTTTAAATAGAGACAGGGTTTCACCATGTTGGCCAGGATGGTCTCGATCTCTTGACCTCGTGATATGCCCACCTTGGCCTCCCGAAGTGCTGGGATTACAGGCGTGAGCCACTGCACCCAGCCTTCCTCTGAAAAACTTTCTAACGGAACATCTCCCAGAGCCAGTTATACTGAGGGTCCTGAGATCTGCTATGACATGACCATCCTTTCAACCCAGAGACATGTGTTTGTGGCCCACTCATTTGGCCCTCACCACATCCTGCCTTGTATTGCTAGTTTATCTTTTTATTGCCTTTGTTCTCCCCCTACATTCCAAGCTCTCGAGTGGCAGGTTTGAGAAGGACAGCATTGTGGTTAAGAGCATGAACTGTAGACTGAGGTTGTAAATCCTGCCTTCTCCACACCTGTTATGTGACCGTGGGTAATTAGGAAAACTGAGTCACGTCTTCCACATCTGTAAGAAGAGGTAATGATTATAACTACAGGACGGCTTTCGAGATAAAATAATTACAAAGTGCTTAGAAGAGCATCTGGTCTATAGCAAGCATTCAATAAATAAATCATTTTTATTACCGCTTTTTGTGTCCCTACAAGTGTCTGGTAGTCTTCTGCTAAGAGTGATGCTCGGTCATATTTCCATTGGATAAAGGGGAAAAACATATGTTCTGGCCATATGTTTATATGTATTTGCCAAAAAACATGATTATTCCAAAATCTGAAGTTTAGAATATTAATTCTTCAACCTTTAGGATTTTAAAACATGTAATTTCCTTAGTGCCTGGGGTTTTCAAAACCAAGACCTTAGGATTTAAAAAGTAAAACTTGGGTGTATGTTTTTCAAAAAACAGATCCTTTCCAGGCACATAAGGTATGTTTCATTTTTCTTGTTTGGGGAATATTCTCATAATGAATCAGGAAGCTGCTCAAACCGTGGATAACTTTAATAGTGATCCATAGACCATCAGTTCTATGAGGTGTTCCTTGAGAAAAGTATCCCATTATGAGAAATTCTGTATCCTTATCTTGAAGATTAAAAACAAGTGTCAGCATATTATAGACTCAGAAGAGTTCTGCAGGAAAAACTTGTTTTACATTGTTTTTATCCAGTTGTATGCCAAAGTCATTTGACCGTGAGATCTTTTCTTAGTGGAAGTCAATGCCAGTGACACCCCAGAGAAATAATGAGAAAGGCTTGGGAAAACCACTACATTAATCAATTTCTGAGATTAGGAAGAACTTAGATAACTTACAAATAACTTAAAGAACTTAGTACCTTAAGAGTTTATGTTGTTTAGATTTTAGAAATAGATTTCCATTATCATTTGGTAAAATTTAGTCATCTTCCAGAAAGCTAAAAGTTACCCGAGTCACCTGGGTCCTCAGCTCTCAAACTTGGGTAGGTATCAGAATCACCTGGAAGGTTCATTAAAAAGCAGATTGCTTCTCCACTCTCCTCCCATCCCCCCGTTCTGATTTAGTAGGTCTGGGTGGGGCCCAGAATTATTTTTGTTTCTAAGTTCCCAGGAGATACTGATGTTTAGAGTCATGAGACCCTGTTTTGTGGAGCACTGACTGTTACTTTCCCAGCTGTTTCTGCCCGCCTTCTGTAAGAGAAAAAAAGAGCATGTGCGTGTGTGTATGTGTGCGTGTATGTGTGTCTGTGTATGTGTGCGTGTGTGTATGTGTGTCTGTGTATGTGTGTGTGTATGTATGTGTATGTGTATGTATGTGTGTGTGTATGTATGTCTGTGTATGTATGTGTGTCTGTGTGTATGTATGTGTGTGTATGTGTGTGTCTGTGTGTATGTATGTGTGTCTGTGTGTGTATGTGTGCGTGTGTGTATGTATGTGTGTCTGTGTGTGTATGTATGTGTCTGTGTATGTATGTCTGTGTGTGTATGTATGTGTGTGTATGTGTGTGTCTGTGTATGTATGTGTGTCTGTGTGTGTATGTATGTGTGCGTGTGTGTATGTATGTGTATGTGTGTCTGTATGTATGTGTGTCTGTGTATGTATGTGTGCGTGTGTGTGTGTCTGTGTGTGTATGTATGTGTGCGTGTGTGTATGTGTGTGTGTGTATGTATGTGTGTCTGTGTATGTGTGTGTGTGTATGTATGTGTCTGTGTGTGTATGTATGTGTGTCTGTGTGTGTATGTATGTGTGTCTGTGTGTGTGGAGAAAGAGATACCTTCAAAGGGTGGCGCTGGAGCAGAATCATGACTTTGGAAGTTCACCAATGTAGGCTGATGCACAAATCTCAGGACTTACATAACAGAGGAAGAAGTGATGCCATTTGTAATAAAACTACGTTGTCTGCCCTTGCCCTGCAGGGCCCAGCCAGTGGTCAGGGGGAGGCAGCCCTCTGGGGCCTACTCACCCTTATCTCCCTTAGGCTTCACACAATTGAGGCAGAACTGCATACTGCTTGTAGTTTGCTTAGACAATTATTTATTTCCCATAGATGATGCAAAGGTACACCTTTGTTCAGTCCTAAATATTAGGTTTTTGGTGGATTCATGCTTGGGGCAAGGGATGCCTGCATATATTGATTTATTTTTAATTTCTCTGATCATTTTTCATTTATTTCATTGCTAAAGGCATGTCTCGCTCCCATTCTGTCACAGGCATCTTTAAGGGGAAAACAGCCCAACCCTGAAAGACTTTAAAGGCAGATAAGGCTTCCCTCTTTATCTGGCCAAGGGAAATTAGCCTGGGCAAGAGTTCCAATGAGTCAGCAGAGCTTCGGCTCTCTCCAGAAGTCAACCACCAGTTCAGTCCAGCTGACCAACATTCCTTTCTCCCAACTGAAAAGTAAACCATCAAATCTCACAGATGACTGGATTGCAGTCTCATTATTGAAAAAGTTGGTCCTGACTCTCTGGGAAGGGCACCAAATAACTAGTCTCAAATGCACCTGGTTTTGATTTCAAGCTGGAGCCCCTGGTCATGTGCTTCCCTCCCTGGCTATTGAATTTCCAGAATTGCTTCTCTTGGGATCACCTAAGAGGCAGGCACCAGAAGGCCCACATTTTACAACCTTGTAAAAAGACCCCCTCCACTTCAAGAATATTTTCAGTGAAACTCCCACACTCAGGTGGCTGAAGCGGAAAGGTCAGTTCACACTTGACAAGTTAGTAAAACTTCATAGACTAATGTATGGAGGAGATTCTCCCATCATCTCACACACCCACCAGGATCTGAAAAACTGTGAACTGACTATTCAGGCTGCCGTTGACGAGGTCCAGTGGGGTTTCTTCTCTCTTAAGAGAAAGGAGTCAGAATCCAAATGACCTGGATAAAGCACAGCCTTATTTTAAGAAATGGGATTACTTGGCAGAGAATCAGAAACTTTCTCTTGGAAAGGAGAGCATATATAGCAAAAGTTGTTGCCTAATCTTTAAGATGAACAAATAATAAAAATAGTATTTTTTAAATATTCATTTTAACAAGCTGTAATAATTCGACTTTCATCTGTGAATACACTCTCTGTTCTGTGGTCAGTAGGCTTCCTCTATTTTTAGTAAGTTTTCTTATCATTTCAAACATAATTTTTAAGAGGTAGGTAAATGAAAGCTATTGTACTGATTTTCAAGATATGAAGGCCCAGAGGAGAACACTAGCAAGTCAATGCCAGAATGGGAAATAGTCTATGTACGCATTTATCACATAGACTTATATTGCCTGCTTCCTTTACATCCTTCCCTCTGCTCCTCAAGACCTTCCTGTGCCCACTGAACGAAGTCTACCCTCAATGGCCTGGCACTGAAGGCTTCGCACAGTCTGGTGAAACCAAATCTCTCCATGACTCTCCAGCTAAGACTGTTTCCTGAGGGCACCTCCCAGAGCTGTATTGTCCTTTAGCTAGGATGACAATTTCCTCTCAATATCAACTGTCAACGAGTAGCCCCTAGGCTTGTGGAAAGAGCTGGGACAGGAGGCCACATAGGCCTGGCTTCAGATCCCAGTTCTTTCCTCACTCGGGATAAGCCTTTGGGCAAGTCCCTTAACCTCTCTGAGTCTGAGATTAGACAATTGTGAAATGGGGATGATACCCCCATAGGTTGTTTGTTGCAAGGATAAAATTAAGAATACTTACATAATATGCCTAAAAGTGCTTGGCACTCAGCACATTCTCTGTAGATGGCCACTAGAGCTAATCTTTTCTGCAAACCCTTCCCTAATGACTCCAGTTACTACTGATCTTCTTCTGACAATTGGAAGTTTGTACCACTTACTTTCTGCTATCTTTTTACTTCATTTTATGTACCTCATGTCCCCAAATAGCCTGCAAGTGGCAGAACAGTATCAGCTGTTCTCTCTGTGTCCACTCCCCACTCCACACCATTGGTCACTCAGTGTTAGGCTTATTAGCCTCCTTTCTGTTGGAAACTTAAATTTGCCTTGGGACAGAGAAAGGGCTACACCCTAAGATTCAGGTAATGGGGTTCTCTTCTGCCATGGACCTTGCCTCAAAGCAACATGGGACTCCAGGATCTGCTGCAATGCCAAGAAGTTTACTTATACTTTAGGCATTTCTATTTACTAAAAGCAAGGGCAATTTAAATAATTTTTATCTCTTACATGGGATTTTCTTTTTTCTGACATTCTCTTCTATCCTTTTCCCTTTTTGGCCCCAGTAATCTAACTTCAATTTTGGAATGAAAGTTGGGGGATGAATATAATTTCATCTGCAGAAATGAGCTGCCTGTCTAGCACAGAGGTCATCAAGTTTTAATGTAAAAGTTGAAATAGTAAATCTTTCCAGCTTTCAGGCCATTCTGTCTCTGTCATGATGACTTGACTCTGGCATTGCTGTCCACAAGCAGCCAGGGAAAATACATAAACAAGTGGGTGTAAAACTTTATTAACCACTATGGGCAGGGGGCTGGATTTGGCCTCTGCCTGTGGTCTGCCCAGTTCTGGTCTAGCCTACCACTTCTGAGGACACATTCTGCAATTAGGATTATGTAAGACAAGACTTCACTCTACTTTGACAGTATTTATAGTTCTCCAAAGAATCGAATGAAGTCTGATTTTGTGAGTCATAATGGAAATATTAAGGTGGGTGGTTGTGAAAGAAATCCCAACATTAGAAAATACAGGCATTCTAAAGATTAATGTCTGGGCAAAAGAACACACTGTGTTTTTCTACTAAAAAACACGAAATGAGAAACAAGCATGGTGGGGAAGTGGCCACTACCCAAAGCTTCTTGAGTATGCCCCACATTTACAGTTTGCCTGGGTTTAGAGACACTGCCCTTTTCCAAGAGCCAGAGGCCCCAAATGGAAACTTTACCCTTCCTTTTTGCTGTCTATGAATCAACAGAAAGATTCCTCCTGTGACCCTTGGACTCCTGAGGAGGACAATGCAGCGCTCCAGGCTGTTTTCTCCAGCACGTTCATGGTGGGTGGATGAGATTCCCTCTCCATCCCAGCACAGTGGTGGGCTTGTTCAGGCTTGGCACGATGGGCCAACAGCCCCAACCCGCCTGGACAATAGGAACATTCAACAATCTGTAAGTTGGAGGCTCAACTCATTTGTCTTTTATATAACTACATTCTTTTTTTCCATAAGGGGAATACTTAGCTAGGACTTAAATCTTTCTATAAGTGTATTGTTAGCTGGTTGGCACCAGAAAGTCTAAATTTATGCCCTCTAACAAACCAATTCAACTGAAAACATATTTGTCAAGCAATTACATAATTGGAGAAAAGAGCTGATGTTCTTTTTGCATAGTTCCATCTAATTTTGAATGACACCTCTTCTTGCCCCTGCTGATTTCTGGGCCCATCCCTTCAGAAAGCCCCTGTCCTCCTGTTTCTATTCGTGAATGCATTCCAGCACAAACAGAACCATAAGCCTTGTCTGCCTCTGCATCTTGGCCCCTACCTTCACAGGCCACACTGGTCCTACTCCTGTTGCCACCCTATATGTACCAGGCCCCTAGATGGCCATGAATCAATCCCCTATCATCCACTCAAATCAATTCTCACCCTCTCTGGGTGCTTTGTAGGTTATGAGCAAAAAGAGTGCCAAAAGCATTGAGGATCCAACACTTTCTCTGTCTGACAGACTGCCTTAAGCACTGTGGGACATTTATTATCCTTGGCTCCTGCATACCTAGTGCCTGTAGCAACGACCCCATTATGGTGATGACCCAAAATACTCCCCTCCTCCCAAATTTCCAGATGTCCCCACCCCAGCTCAGCCACTGTGGGCACAAAGGAGGGATAATGTCTACTTTAACACCCCAAAGAAAGATGCCCTAACATTTTATATCTTTTTTTTTTTTTTTTTTTTGAGACAGAGCCTTGCTCTGTCACCCAGGCTGGAGGTATAATGGCACGATCTCTGCTCACTGCAACCTCTGCCTCCTGGGTTCAAGTGATTCTCATGCCTCAGCCTCCCGAGTAGCCAGGATTATAGGTGTGCACCACCACACCTGATTAATTTTTGTATTTTTAGTAGAGATGGGGTTTCACCATGTTGGTCAGGCTGGTCTCGAACTCCTGACCTCCAGTGATCCTCCTGCCTTGGCCTCCCAAAGTGCTGGGATTACAGGTGTCAGCCACCGTGCCCAGCTAACATTTTATAACTTTGAATTGCCAAAGTTTGCAATGAGGTCAGCTGCCTTCACCCCATATTTTAACACTTTGGGGAAAGAGGATTTCTGGTCTTCCATGAAAAAAAAAAAACAACCTAAAGATAAGGTTGGAGAGATGACAATGTAGTGGGAAGACAAGGGGAAAAGGGAACACCTAGATCTAGAACCTGGAAGTATCTCTTAGGGTGTTTTCACTTGTGCTCACCTGGAGCTTCTAATACTTCCGGAGGGCTTGAAACCAACTTTTTCTTGCTGGTGTGAGCTGACTGGGTGTCAATACTAGGGTCACAAATATGAATGATACATACATATAAATGCAGAGAGGATTGGAAAGATTCCTACCAAGCTGAGTAAAAAGAGGAGTATACTGGGTGGGGGAGATGAGAAGAGACTTTGTTTTCTTCTAATACAGGAGGTACCAATTGCTTGAAGTGAATGCAGGCAGCCTGGCTCCAGGACCTATACTCTTTGCTATGGGATCTCTTCATCTGTCTGCATCCCTGCTGCCCTTATGCCACTGGGATCAGCCAACACAATGGGCAAACCATAAAACCAGGTGATCTTTGTAGTTCCTCCATTAACTATGATTATCTATGATTATCTTACAGAAAAAAAGGAAATGCCAAAGGGAAAAGCAAAAAGGAACAGACATATCCAGTTTCAATACATTCTCTTTAAACAAACCAGGTTTATTTGCAGAATACTGCGTTTCTGTTTTTTATTGCTTGTTTGCTTTTCCTGATGAAAAGTTTCTTACCTAACGAGCTGACCTTTCTTCTGGATAAAATGAACAAAGAAGTTGGCGAACAATGATGCCATGAATCTTACTCTTTGCAGAGTTTCTAAAACAGGATCTAACTTTCGACCCAAACAAGTTGACAAGGTTCCTATAAGCCACAATTTCTCCGGCAGATTTAGAGGCGAAAGTTTAAAGAGAAGATAAAAGGGTAAGGAGTAAAGTTCTAAGGACCACATGCACAACTCTCCGATTGACTCTGACTCTGGGTAGCAGGCCTTGCCTGCTAACTAAGCTAAGATGGAGCCAAAGGTCAGAAAGCTTTGGCAGAGAAAGCTATTTTGCCAGTGACACATGCTGACAGAATCAGGGTATGAGCAACGATAGAGGCATTATCTGGAAAAAATCAAGCTTTGGGGCATTACAAGTTTGAGGAATTTAACAGAGTAGTGATTACAGCCCTGGAAAAACCAGATTTTAAGCAGAGTTTTACTTTCAAGAGACATCTTGGAGAAACTGGTCCACTGGATTTCAATAGCTTCTTATGGAAGTGGGGATGTCAGATCTCATTAAGAACCGAATTTGGAGAATGATGAAAGAAAAGTACTTGTTTATTGACATAGCAAACATCATCCCCACTGTGAAACAAACATTAATCTAAGAGGTCCATACAAACCCTTCTGGCTAAGCATCGACTTAAAACTCAAATCCTATCTAATTTGTTCTGATCTTGCCCACTGACCTTTCTCTGCTGTTAAGGAACAGATGGGTTTGCACCCTGAAGGAACACAGTTTCTAGGTTCCTGACCTTCTATACTGAATGAGTTGCCAACTTGAAGATCTGTATTATTTCTTGCTGTAGTTGTGTCCAAAAAAATAAAACAGTCATTTAAAAAATTTAAGAGTCCTGGCCGGGCACAGTGGCTCACACCTGTAATTCCAGCACTTTGGGAGGCCAAAGCAGGAGGATCATAAGGTTAGGAGTTCGAGACCAGCCTAACATGGTGAAACCCTATCTCTACTAAAAATACAAAAATTAGCCAGGCATGGTGGTGTGTGCCTGTAATCCTAGCTATTTCGGAGGCTGAGGCAGGAGAATCGCTTGAACCCGGGAGGCAGAGGTTGCACTGAGCTGAGATTGCGCCACTGTGCTCCAGCCTGGGTGACAGAGCGAGACTTCGTCTCAAAAAATAAAAAATAAAAAAATTTAAGAGTCCAACAGAGACCTATAATTTCAGATGTGCAACAAATATATACCAAAGAGTACATAAGAAACTACAGAAAATATTTATCCATAATGATCAATTAAAAACAGGGAAGAAAATCAAGTAGGAAAGAAAGAATATAAAAACAGAATTGCAACAGCCTGTTCAATCCTTTCCATAAATACTTTAAGATCTGAAAAATGATTTTCCAGGTCAAAAAAATTGCAATGCCATAAAAATCAAGCAATCCTTATGATTCACTTAATTTTAACAAGTTTTTGCTCGTAAGAAAATGTCAGGTTTTTTTTGTTTGTTTTTTTAACATAAGCCTAGATGAAAATCTGGGCTTTATTCACATGTAACTGACTTGGAGCCCCTACCGTACATACCTTTGTTGTGCACGAAGTCTCTATGACATTGCCCTCCAGTCTTCACTAGTGGGGATGTTATCTTACGCACATACGCCAAGAGCTTAAACTGTCAGCAAAGTCTAGTTGATCCAATGAATCCAGTGATCTTTTTTTTTTTTTTTTTGAGACGGAGTCTCGCTCTGTCGCCCAGACTGGAGTGCAGTGGCTGGATCTCAGCTCACTGCAAGCTCCACCTTCCGGGTTCCCGCCATTCTCCTGCCTCAGCCTCCTGAGTAGCTGGGACTACAGGCACCCGCCACCTCGCCCGGCTAGTTTTTTTGTATTTTTAGTAGAGACGGGGTTTCACCATGTTAGCCAGGATGGTATCAATCTCCTGACCTCGTGATCCGCCCATCTCGGTCTCCCAAAGTGCTGGGATTACAGGCTTGAGCCACCACGGCCGGCCTTCAGTGATCTTACTAGGATAACCATTTACCTCTTGTGCCATCAAGGAAGTTGGCCACAAAATACTGTTCAGAGGGGGTAAAAAGTCACTTTGCCAAACATGGTTCATATGGTCCCACTTTGGTTAAAAGTATTCTAAAAAGCAGCTGTGTATTTATGGTGTGTGTGTGTGTGCGTGTGTGTGTGCTTGCTTACAGACACACAGAAACAAACTTTATCCCAGGGTATGGGGCCAGGAGAGTATGCACATCCACTCTTGACTACCTATACTTATGGGCAGGGCTAGATTTGTTAGATTGTTTTTTAAACAATCAGTGTTAATTTATTTTTGCAATTAAATACAGGTTCTTATCGACACATTAATTTGTACTGTGTTTTATAATTTACAGAAGGCTCTTGCAGAAACCCTGTTCCCTCCACTCTCTGATGAAGTCAACGCGAGAACGCCCGCACCTCACCTCGGCACTCCACGTCAGGGTCTCCCCAGAAGAGTTCCTGGCACTCGCTGCAGGTGCGGCCTCCAAACCCAGGCATGCACTGGCACTGCCCTGTGAACTGTGGCCAGAACACAGACCTTAGTCAAGCAGGCTTCAGGCCAGAAGCCAGTTGTCATCTTTTTTTCCTAGCTGCCAGTTAGAAGTGGGAATGAACTGTTCACCTGAGAAGGTCTCCATTGACTAGGAAAAGGGACTTCTGCTTCGATCGTAGGTGTCGAGAGCCCCATGCCAACATCTAACTGCTCTTTTGCAGCAGGGCTTGGAAAGGTCTGTGGCATATTATTGTTTATTTACCTGTTCCCTCACTTTTATCCTCACAGATCAGCCACAATCCTGGGCCACCTTTGACTCGCTTGACTTAGGGAGTATGTCCTCCTTAGTATGTGTCAGGAAACAACAGCACTTTTTACAATGCTGGGTATGGCTAATTGGTTCCTTTCAAGTTGAGAAGCTAAGAAAAAAGTCTGCTTCAGCGGCCAGGTACTGAAGAGAAGAAGAGAAATAGCACACCCTTGTCTATTCTTATGTGAGTCTGCATCTGCAGCTGGGACCTTCTATTGAAATGCTATGGGTGTGTCTGATGGGGAGTCTGTGCACAGTTATGTAGACCCAGCCAAGGGGTACAAATGAGGGCTGAGATCCAGGCCACGCTGTGTTTGCCAAGCCATGTGCCCTGGGGCCTTGCTGTAACTGGGGCAAAGTCACCATAAGCTGACCCCTGGGCTCATAAAGGCATCATCCCCAGCAGCAGTCCCTCACCTCATTGCAAGATGGCCCGAAGGAATGAGCAGCGTTGCAGTTGCATGGGTCACAGCCAGTGCCACTGGCCAGCTGCCAGGTATTAGGTGCACAGCGGTCACAGTTCTGCCCGATCACATTAGGAAGACACAAGCACTGACCAGTGGCTTTGTCGCACTGGCAGTCAGAGCCGTTACAGTGCTCTTGCACGGTGCCCAGGTAATTACAGACACACTCTGAAAAAGAATATCACATTTACTTATTGTCACACTCCCAAATACACAGGCATGCAGAGACGTTAGCCACATCTAAACGCTAAGATGTTCCCACTTCAGATCCTGACCTTGAAATGCAAAGAAGGAAAGAAATGAAGGTGATTCAAAAAGAAAGCTAAAATTATTGTTGTTTAGAAGTTCTCATGATGTCTTACACAGTTCTGACATTTCCCAGATACACACAATGATACATTTCACCTAAAAGTATGTTCAAAATACACAGATTTGACAAGATGCTGGTGAGTCATTTTAAAATTGAAGGTTTAACTGGAAATAATTTAAAAAAAAATGCCAGTGGGAATTGAGATATCTAATAATTTCAAACTCTTGGCAGGGAACAGCAGTAATAAACGTGTCGGACATAGCAGGTAAAAGCTCTTTAAGCTACTAAGGCTTTAAGGAATCCAGTCCTGCTGGTCGCTAGCATTCCACACATGTTTGTATAAACAAAGCCAGGAGCCTGGGGGCTGTGCAGCTGCAGCAGGAGGAAATGCTAGTTGATCTCTTGATAAGAGAGAAACAAAGAGTTCCAAAAGAGAAATGTTAGAGATGCTACTTCTTTCTCTTCCTTAAGCTGGAAGGCTCTATTCCATCAATGCAACTAGAAAAGGTGGGACCACAGTGGGTATTTAGGATTTCAAAGTCCATCCAACCAGCAAGTTCATGGGCAAAGCATACCATCAGTACCCTCTACTGGATGCCATTTATCATGGGGACAGCTACATGGTTTTTCTTTCCTGTTATCTCTCCCAGGCACCAAGTCACATCTTGAGACCTCAGTCCTGCTAGAAAGTGTGGATGTAAAGAAAAAAATAAACATGGCCTGGTGCAATGCCTCACGCCTGTAATCCCAGCACTTTGGAAGGCTGAGGTGGGTAGATCACCTGAGGTCAGGAGTTTGAGTCCAACATGACCAACATGGTGAAACCTCGTCTCTATTAAAAATACAAAAATTAGCTGGGCATGGCGGCAGGTGCCTGTAATCCCAGCTACTTGAGAGGCAGAGGTTGTAGTAAGCTGAGATCATGCCGTTGCACTCCAGCCTGGGCGACACAGTGAGACTCTGTCTCAAAAAAAAAAAAGAAAAAATGGAAAGAAAAGAAAAAGTGAAAGAGAAAAAAAATTTGGTCTCATCTTTCCTTAGTTGAAAGTGAAATTTTACCTCTCTGAACAAATGTTTTCCCATGTGAAATAAATACAGGAAGAATAAAATCTGCTGATAATAATAATAATAATAAAAGGTGGGAGTCATTGTAAGGAGCAGGCAGAATAAATGTGCATCTTACTTCGACAGTCCTGCCGGAGGGCGTCACCATAATATCCAAACCGGCAGAACTGACAGTGTTCCCCTTCGGTGTGGTACAGGCACTTGAGGCACCTCCCGGTCTCCTTGTCACAGGCTTCTGGGTCTGTCGTGTCAATGTTGTTGTGACACTGGCAAGGCTGACACAACCCCCCAACTTCCGATGGATTGCCAAAGAATCCTGAGGCACAGTCGTCACATCTGGAACCTGTCACCCAATAAAACCAAGCACAAGATGTTTAGCTTATTGACCAAAAGCTCCCCAGTGCACAGACACTCATGCCTAGAGACAGCTGACCGTGGCAGTGCTTCATCTCCACTGCGCGATTTACAGAGCCCAGGGTGATCGCATCCGAAGGGGAAAGAATAGGCTTGAATTGTGAGGGGAAGGCAGTATTACTTTCAGTGGCAAAGACCACAGTCACTTTTGCGCCAATCTAATATTTTGTAGCCTCTAACAGTGCTGCAGCTGCCTCAGAGGCCACAGCGGGTATGGACAGTTATGAGAAGGGTCCTAGCACATGGGACTTCAGCTTCTGAGCACACAGGGTGGAAGCAAACTAACAAACAACGTGAAGTGTAGCTTCATGTTAAAATCCTAATCCAAGGATTACATTTTTTTAAGAGATGGGGCCTTTCTTTATCACCCAGGCTGGAATGCAGTGACATGATAATAGCTCACTGCAGCCTTGAATTCCTGGGTTCTAGGAATTCTCCCGCCTCAGCTTTCCCAGCAGCTGGGACTACAGGTTTGCAGCACTACACCTGACTAATTTTGTAAATTTTTTTTTTTTTTTTTTTGGAGAGATGGTATCTTGCCATCTTGCCCACGCTGGTCTGTAACTCCTGGGCTCAAGCAATCCGCCTGCCTCAGCCTCCCAAAGTGCTGCAACTACAGGCATGAGCCACCACATATGGCCTAATTCAAGAATTACAGAGACTGAAAAGTTACCACTCCTCTGTGAGCAACCTGAAAAATGAGATCTTTAATGATGACCAATTTCCCTAAGAAATGCTGAAAGTATATGCAAAAAACATTTACTGAGCTACGTATAAACATAAGTAGTATTTGTAACAGTGGCTTCAAGGATGAAATAAAAGGGAGTTTTTTACAACCCAGCTAGAGTCATTGAATCTTGGTAGATAATGTGAGTATCATAACAGTGAAGAATATATTCAGCCACTATTTGGTCACACAGCTTTGAGATACTTTTGCTAGGAGTTGGATAAAGAAAGGCAGGAGTAAAATGTAAGTTAATCTTTCTAATGTTTAATAACAGAAAAGTATTCCACAGGGTTTCCAGATTTTCACGAGCTTGCTCTCCTGCTTTGTGTTATAACATTCTTATCAGAGGCTCATGAATTGACTCTACCCTATGTGTCAAATAGGAAAAGAGCATCTCTTCTAACTTTAATTTTAAATTAAAGATTATAAAAGTGGACTTAATTGGTTCACTTTGTATCTTTTTTTCTCATTAACAATGAACTCATAAAGACATCTTTTCCTCCCTCTTTGCTTCCCAAAGTCTGCACACGACTTACCAATGTATCCAGGATCACAAACACAGGCAAGCTGCAAAGTAACAGGATCTTGGTAGCAGCTCCTGGCAAACTGGCGTCCACTGTCGGGACCATCGGGGCAAGGGCAAGGGCGGCAGTGATCTCCTGACCCAATGATGGGGTCGCCATAGTAACCAGCCAAGCACCTGCATCAGTCACAGAAGAGAGCAGGCCATGATCCCACAGTTCTAAGAAACCTGTTCCAAGGAAAGTCTTGAAAACTGTCCTGTTTGGGCACACTCTTCTCCACTCACTTTTTCTTTTTCTTTTTTTGAGACAAAGTCTTGCTCTGTCACACAGGCTGGAGTGGCGCTATATCAGCTCAATGCAACCTGTTTTCCGGGTTCAAGTGATTCTCCTGCCTCAGCCTCCCAAGTAGCTGGGACTACAGGCACATGCCACCACACCCGGCTAAAATTTTTTTGTTTTTTAGATGGAATCTCGCTCTGTTGCCAGGCTGGAGTGCAGTGGCACGATCTCAGCACACTGCAACCTCCACCTCCCGGTTCAAGCGATTCTCCTGCCTCAGCCTCCCGAGTAGCTGTGATTACAGGCACCTGCCACCATACCTGGCTAATTTTTGTATTTTTAGTAGAGACAGGGTTTCACCATGTTGGCCAGGCTGGTCTTGAACTCCTGATCTCAGGTGATCCACCTGCCTCAGCCTCCCAAAGTGCTGGAATTACAGGAGTGAGCCACCACACCCAGCCTAATTTTTGTATTTTTAGTAGAGACGGGGTTTTACCATGTTGGTCAAGCTGGTCTCAAACTCCTGACCTCAGGTGATCTGCCCACCTCTCTTTATGTTTTCATGTGGAAGATTTACTATGGGAACCATGGTTCTCAAACTTTAGCTTCAATCAGAATCACCTGAAACAGATGACTGGGCTCCTCCCACCGACTTTCTGATTCAGTAGGTCCCCATGATACTGATGCTGCTGATCCAGGGATCCTACTTGCAGGACCACTGTGTTTGAGTGACACCCATGGCCTCACCTGGCCCCTCACTCACTGTTCCCCAGAGGATGAGCCACCTCTCCCCATGTGCACTTGATTGTTCCATCAGCTGTCTGCCTGTCCTGACCATTCAGTTCTGCTCCCTCCTTGTGTTACGGGGTCTGTCCTCCTAGGGGTGGCTTATACCTGTCGGCCTCTGCCTATGCCTGGGAGGGGTGATGTGTTGGCAAGCCCACGGTGGCCACAGGTCTAAAGCCATGTCCTACAACCCAGCTTTTCCCAGTACTGGAGCTGAGGGGGTGACAGGGGTGCTGTCCAGCTGTGTAGCCCCTGTGTTTGTCTCTCAGGTGGTTCCAAACTCAGGCAGGGATGGGGCATGTTACTTATTAGTTCCCACATCCAACACGTCCATCCCACTCTTTAAAGATAACAAATACATGGAGGTCAAAGGATCCTCAAAGTTTATACAACTAGTTAAATAATGAGCTAGAAGTTGAACTCGGTGTCCTTTTAGCAATACATTCTTTTACTATGTTAGCCTGCTTGTCAAGATGAATGGTAATTAGGTTACTTTTTAATTTCCTTCAACATAACATCTTGAAGGAACTTTGGAGACAATCTAATCCAACCTAGCTATTCTACTTACTTATGAAAAGCTGGATATTCCGGCCAGGTGCAGTGGCTTACCCCTGTAAAATGGCTCATCCCAGCACTTTGGGAGGCTGAGGTGGGTGGATCACCTGAGATTGGGAGTTCGAGACCAGCCTGGCCAACATGGTGAAACCCCATCTCTCTTAAAAATACAAAAAATTAGCCAGGCATAGTGGCACGTGCCTGTAATCCCAGCTACTCGGGAGGCTGAGGCAGGAGAATCGCTTGAACCCAGGAGATGGAGGTTGCAGTGAGCTGAAATTGCACCATTGCACTCCAGCCTGAGTGACAGAATGAGATTCCATCTTAAAACAAATAACAACAACAAAAAGCCTGTAGTCCCAGCTACTTGGGAGGCTGAGGCAGAAGAATTGCTTGAACCTGGGAGGCGGAGGTTGTGGTGAGTCAAGATTGTGCCATTGAACTCCAGCCTGGGCAACAAGAGTGAAACTCTGTCTCAAAAAAAATGTTTTAAAGCTGGATATCCTAATTCACCCAAGGTTAGAAAGCAAGTTAGAAGCAGAATTGGGCCAGGAACTGAGGTCCAAGGATTTCCAATTCAATTTGTTTCTCAAGTCTTTTGGAGGCAATCCAAATACATCATGATAGAAATTGTTCATTTCTTGCCTCCCCTTGGGAACAATCTAAGTGTAGAGTTTCTTTATAAATTCACAGGATTGAAACTGTGGTTATCTTGGAATGAGAAAAAAGAATGATGAGAAACTGGCTCAAACTAGATAGTAAAATTCCAAATACTTAAAATCAAGTGTTTGCCACCCAAACCTAAAATTAAAAATCTTCCTTCTCCCACACCTTTTCTTATTCTCAAAACCCTTTACAAATAAAATCCAAAGCTGGTCACAGATCAACTATGCCATTCTGACATGATGTTTGTTCAAATGCATTCCACAGTGTGAACGCTGATTGTGAATCAGCATTGTGGCAGCCCCCTTTGCTGTTTACCTCTGTTACCCCTCCTCTCTCTGCTCCCGGTTAATCTGGTTTTCTCCTGTCTTTCTCTCGTATTCTCCAGCTCTCTTTGAAAACACAATAATGGAAAACAGGGCAGAAAAGAAAAAGATGACCCCAGTATATTAATTTCCTCCTTTCACTCTTGTATAACTGTGTCCTTGCTATCTTTTTACAACACAATTTTAAGGTTGGAAGGGATAATTTTTGTTCTTGAATACCGTTCTAGCATTGAGCCGAGAGCCACATGTTTGCCTCCATGAACATCTTCATGCCAAAAGTTAATCACATACTCAGTGTTTCACTAACAATTTCTCTTCCATCTCATGAGTAACTTCACCACTGACTGAAGCACTTGCTGCAGTGTTTCACGAGTAACTTTTAAAAACAAATATCTTCTATAGGACGAATGGATGTTGGAAGAGAGAAAATTTATCACAGTGAAAAGGTGCGGACTATTACCCCCAAAAAGCCATTTCTAACAGTACTGTCTGCATTTCTTAATTAGTAATGATAAGTATAAGTCAGCAGGTAATTTTTTCTTATGGACTATTTTTTATCTATTGAGCTATCCTATTAATGTTATGGAGGCACATTCTCTCTCGTTTTCTTACTATATATCTAGCACATCCATAATGATTATTCAACTGACATTTGCTAACTGGAGAACAGATCTACTTAGGCATGTTTTTTTTTTTTTTTTTTTTTTTTTTTTTTTTTTTTTTTTGAGACGGAGTCTCGCTCTGTCGCCCAGGCTGGAGTGCAGTGGCCGGATCTCAGCTCACTGCAAGCTCCGCCTCCCGGGTTTACGCCATTCTCCTGCCTCAGCCTCCCGAGTAGCTGGGACTACAGGCGCCCGCCACCTCGCCCGGCTAGTTTTTTTGTATTTTTAGTAGAGACGGGGTTTCACCATGTTAGCCAGGATGGTCTCGATCTCCTGACCTAGTGATCCGCCCGTCTCGGCCTCCCAAAGTGCTGGGATTACAGGCTTGAGCCACCGCGCCCGGCCTAGGCATGTTTTATAGAGTCTCCCGGAAACTGTGGTTGCATAAAGTGTTCTGAAAAACAAAGCTATTTAAAATGACTAATCCCATTTGGATTAGTTTCTCCTTTCGCCTAAATTAGGCAGGAGAACATTTCACAACTCTCATCCTCGGTCAGAATCTGCTGAGACAGACAGAATTTCTATACAGCCCTATGGTAAGCTCTAGGGTGACTCTCCAAGAGGACAGATTCGTGTCAGTTTTGTTCTCTGCGGTATCTCCAGCACCAGAACGGTGCCTGGCACATAGAGGATGTAAACTCAATACATAGTAGATAAACAAACAAGATCCTAAAAAATAATGAGGTGGTTAGAAGTGAATGAGTGAGCTGAAACCTGGTGGAGATGAATTCTGTGGCTGGTCTAAGATGCTGTCTGCTCAGCCAGAGATCATTGCATTCTCCTTACTTTCAGCGTCTGCATACCTCTCACAGTTATGACCCATGGTGTAGTCCTGGCAGTTCAAGCACTCCCCCGTCACTGGGTCGCAGTCATCGGCATGGCCATTGCACTGGCAGGGCTGGCAACTTGGAAATCCCCAGTGCCCAGGTAAGCACCGATCACACTGCCGAGCATACACTCCCTGGAAACAGTGGCACTGGCCAGTGACAGGATTGCAGAAGGCATTGACAGATCCTTGCAGATGGCACTCACAAGCTAAAGAAACAGGCAAACAAGGAACTGCCTTGAGAAACTCATTCAATGGAAACATGCCCCTTTTATAGGCACCCTGTTCCCAATTCAGAATGCTCATGGGTTGGTGTGATCAACTTCAGGAGGGAGGCATCGGCTCTGCAGCCATGGAACCCTGCCACAATGGCTGAGTTAATCTGAATGAATGCATAATCTGAATGAATGCATGCTTTTGAGGAACCTACGTTTGCATCCACTGGGGCCAAAGCCAAAAGTTCCAGGTGCACATCTGTTGCAGGTTCTTCCAACCACGTTGGGCCGGCACTGGCACTGGCCTCCGTTGGGATCACACACAGAACTCAATGAACCCTGAGGGTCGCATTCACACGCTGTGGGTAAAGAGAGGTCAGAACCCATGAAACGGAGCAGTATATCAACAGGCTCTCCCTGATCCTTTCTCCTTTACTACTTTGGTTTATTCAGAGTTCTGGTTTAAAACAGTATCATCCCTATGATGAGCGGAAGGGAAGAAAAGGGAGGCAGAGTTGGCAGATCAAAGCAGTTTTTCTAGGCAGGAGGTCATTAACGTTTTCTCCCCTTGCCTTCAAAGCTCAAATATCACAGGACATTAGACCAAAGCCCAGTGACCTTCAGAGGATGGTCTGACCTTTCAAAGAGAAAAACACACATTTCAGTCATTTGATGCTTCTCTGATTCCATTCCCCACTCACTACCCTGCTTATGGAAATGCTTTATCCTCATGGACTTTTCCCCTGATCACCTGTTATTTGCATATTTCTTGAATATCGATTCCATCTTCAGTGGTGCTCTATCGCTAAAATATTACTTAAAAAGATAAAGATACACAGTAACTAAGATACTATTTCCCTTGTGCTGCCTAACACAGGGCTACGGGGCGGGCACTCCACTGCACTTCGTGTGCCAGGTATACTCAGAGCCAGAAACAGCAGCTGCTGCAGCTGCCAAGCAATACCTACCCAGGCCTGTCTGGTGTAACAGGGCAGAAATGCTAAAGATGATGTTTCTGCAAACATCTGTCATCGGCGTTTTCACAACGCTTCTGCTGTTCTCTAGACATCGGTATCTCTGAAAGGTTTCCCAGGCACTGTTGGTGACCACCCCATCTCCTGAACCTCCCACGGTGAAGATGTCCAGTGATTTACAGTATGGCATGAGAACAAGCTGTGAAGAAATGAGAACAGCCAAACATCCTTACAGTGGTGCCCCATGGCATGGGTTTAAGCAAGCAAACGTGGAAAAAACCCAAATGCTTCTTTGACCCTTGAACAGAAATCATTAGACTCATTAAATAAAGCATAAACCTCCCTATTCCTAAATACTCTTGGCAGGAAATTTTAGATATATTTTACACAGCTTGATGGCTCTTGAAATGCTATTTTTATTTTAGAGATGGGGTCTTGCTTTGTTGCCGAGGCTGGTGTTGAACTCCTGGCCTCAAACAATCCTCCTGTCTCAGCATCACAAAGTGTTGGGATTACAGGTGTGAGTCACTAGGCCCAGTGAAATACTATTTTTTTTTAAAAGACATTTTATATTTTTAGAAGGAATAAATCCTTTCCACGGGGTGGAGTATAAGCAAAGTGACCTCAGAGGCAAGAAAGAATGATTCTGCTTAAGCGCTGGCCTCAGCATTACGCCTCAACACAACACCCTGGGAGCAGCTGGGCACTTTCCGCCCAGGCTTTCCTGCATATGCCAGAAGCGATCTCACACTTACAGAATCGATCAGCGTGTAGGGGCTCTCCACGTCGCTATCAGAGGAAGTGTACTGAGGCAGCTCCAACCTCACCGTGTAGTTCGTTCCTTTCTCAAAGCACACCGGCCGAGGAAGGACGACATATCTGCCCCCGAACAAAAAAGAAAGACAACAACGAAAGTCAACCTTCATGCATCCAAAAAATAAAAATTAAGAACAAAGCTCTGCATCAATAATTCCAAAGGAAAAAAGTCAGCAGTCAATGTCTGGCTCTGAAATGGTGACTTGAAAACTCACAAAATATTAGAAAAATACTAATTTGCATATGAAGTCTGTTGAGCTGCCAAACCACTGTCACACTGACCTTGAGCCTGGTGATAATGACACCACCTGGTTGTCATCATCAGGGATGGTATTACCACATCGGCTGCTGGGTGGAATCTTTCCAGGTCGCTGCACTGTGATGACAGCTTTTTCCCAGTGGTCGGGTAGCTAGAATAAGAAACAAACAATGAAAAGATGGTTAGTCCACCACTGCCTGTTTATAAAAAGACCTCTCCAAATCAATCAATTGCCAAGTTGAAATGGAAAACAAACAGTTGCTTTTCCCTTTCCTCTTTACTACTACGTCTGCTACTCCCCTGGTTCCAGCCTAAATCCCTTCTACCCTGGATGCTGAAACACCTCTCAACTGTTCTCTGCCTCTTCCCAATGTCCGTTTCAGTCCACTTTAAAGCATCTCAGATAATGACAATCCCCTGCTTGAAATGCCTCAATAGCTTCCTGTGAATATTATAGTCCAAATTCCTTTACTAATCCAAGTATTTTTGCCAACAGCATCTCCAACCATATCTCTCATCAAGCTATGTGGAATGATTCTCAATAAAAACAAAACCCTCCCTTCTCTTTTCCACTCACACTATTTCTTACTTTTGTGCCAGCTTTCCACAATTCCATTCACACTTTAAGGCCTCGCTCTGATTCTCTAGGAAAACATTTTGGTAGCCCTGGCTCAGGCTGGCTGGTGCATGCCCATCTTCTAGGACCATGCATCTCTCTGCTGTTGCACCGTCACCTTCAGTCTTTCATTACAATTCGGGGCTTCAGTCTGTCACTGGACAGCCAGGCTGTGAGGGAAGGAGAGGATCTCATACATCCTCATCACCACCTCAGTCCTCAGCAAGGTTGAGTGCCTCACAAAAGATCACTATGTTTGAGAAACTGGATTCAAGAAAATGGTACATTTTGGCTGGGTGTGGTAGCTCACGCCTGTAATCCCAGCACTTTGGGAGGCTGAGGCAGGCGAATCACCTGAGGTCAGGAGTTCAAGATCAGCCTGGCCAACATGGCGAAACCCCATCTCTATTAAAAATACAAAAATTAGCCGGGCATGGTGGCACATGCCTGTAATCCCAGCTACTCAGGAGGCTGAGGCGGAGAATTGCTTGAACCTGGGAGGCGGAGATTGCAGTGAGCCGAGATTGCACCACTGCACTCCAGGCTGGGCAACACAGTGAGACTCAATAATAATAATAATAATAATAATAATAATAATAATAATAAAAGAAAGAAAGAAAGGTACATTTTAACTTCCATGGAGGAGGTGAGACTGTCAGAATCTCACCTGTTCTGATGCAACCTCCATATTTCACAACTATATATAATACCCATTAGAAGTACTATTTTTCTACTGATTTCTCCCCTCCCTCCTCCACCAGTCCACTGAGTGATTTCTTTACCTGTGGCTCATAGCGAATTAGGATGTCATACTCCATGGAATATGGTATGTCGTCAATGAAAAACTCCAAATAAGCCCCTTCAGGCACTCGGACGAAGCCGGCTCCAGTCCAGGAGGGAATCCGGTCCTGGATGTACTGCCGCTCCACTATGCTAACCCCCTGAGGACATGGCAAAAAATGGTTATTCTTTATTTGAAATGGAATTCAGTAACTTTCAATAGTCAAAGAAACCCGAAGTCACCCAAAGATTCAAAAACGGTTGCTACCTTATGTCTATTTTTTATAGTCAAATCTCCCCTAATAGATTGTAAAAAGTTTTTGATATCCAAGCAGGAAACTGGTTCCTTTTTAGTTTTGTGGTTGGAGTAGTCTTGGGACACTGGAGATGGCACTCAAAGGCTTGGGATATACCTTATTTGATACGACCAGGAGAATAAGCATAAAGGAAAAAAGAGAACATCACACCTGCCATTATAAGCAAGTCTAGGAATCATAAGGTGTTTCCCAGATTCTCCACAAGGTTAGTCCAATATCTAGTGAATTTCTGTCTCTCATATTGGCATTAGTTTTAGGCTCCATTTTCAAGTAAAGAAACTTGATATGATAATGAATGTTCACAACTGATGAGTTAATTCTGATTAACTGTTTACAGGGTTATTTTTTTAATACCTGTTGTTGGTCATATCCAAAAATGGCTGTGATCAACTCTTTCATTCCCTGTATGTATCCATGTGTGGCCTTACCCAGCAAGAGGTACAAACTATGTTATCCTTTCCATGAATCTGGGCTGTCCTTGTGACTTGTGACCAACAGAACATGAGGAACTTTCTAGGACTTCTGAGTCCAAGCTTTAAGAGACCTGACAGCTTGTTTCTTCTTTTTGGAAGCCAGAAGCCATCTAAGAAATCTCACTATCGCCAGGCATGGTGGCTCACGCCTGTAATCCCAGCACTTTGGGAGGCCAAAGTGGGCAGATCACCTGAGGTTGGGAGTTCGAGACCAGCCTGACCAACATGGTGAAACCCTGTCTCTACTAAAAATACAAAATTAGCCGGGCGTGGTGGTGCATGCCTGTAATCCCAGCTACTCGGGAAGCTGAGGCAGGAGAATCGCTTGAACCCAGGAGGCGGAGGTTGTAGTGAGTCAAGATGGCGCCACTGCACTCCAGCCTGGGCAACAAGAGCAAAACTCCATCTCAAAAGAAAGAAAGAAAGAAAGGTCGTATGGAGAGAAATGCCCAGCCAGCCTCCAGCTGTTTCAGCCCACCCCAACTCATGAACCAGGCATACATTTAAAGTCATTAAATTTGGGGATGAATAGATGAAACAATATCCTTGCCTCAGTATTTACCATGTTAGGTTGATAACTTTGGAGCATAAGTAGGGAGAAGAAAAGTTTCTTGGAAAGACAAATTTCTTCAACCAACCAAAAGCCTTTTCAGTGACTGCTCCAAAGCCAATTTGTGAGTTATAGATTTACTTAGCTTTAAATATGACTGTTCTCACGAAGGCATGGTCCTGATCCTTATTTTGTGCTCACTGACAAAGCTATAAAAATGCTTCTGAAATGGACTCTTTACAAAGCATGTATGTTCCACTACACCCCAAAACACTGCTTTACCGACCTGCCACGCACTCCCCTACTCACGGGCCCCAAGTTGGCTTCCTCTGCTTCATAGAGGTAGTGATCCAGGGTGGCAAAGTAGTAACCAGGTTCCACTTCATTGCACTGACGTCCAATCATGTGAGGCCGACATGAGCACTGGCCTGACTCTGCAGAGCAACTGGAAGGGAGGAGGAGCCAGGTCAACTGAGTTCATGGTCACCCGAGTCAACCCGCCAGAAGCAGCCCTACAGCTGCCATTACTCAGTACACCGGGCCACATACATAGCATGTTCTTGTTTTCTTCAGAAAATACGTATGTGGAAAAAAATAGTGCCTATGGATTAATCCCAAACTCCAAAAGCATGGCCGAGAACCTGGTCTTCTCTGTTTTACCTCCCTTGCCCTCTCTTGACTGACACTCCATCACATCACATGGAGGTTTTCGACATCCCAAACTTTCTTGCTTTGGCATCTTAAATTTTTTTGCATATTTCCTGAGATTTAGGCTCAAATATCCAGCTCCCTGAAGAACATCTCCAGCTTGGCTGTCCCAGAGGCATCCTGAACCAATGGATCTAAAACAGAAGCCCTCAGTCCCTCCCATGGTCTCTATCAGGGTGAAGGCGCTACCACCTGCTGAGTCAACCAAGTCAGAAATTAGAAGTTCTCCAGATTCTTTCTTCACCCTCCATTAGGAATCAAATTCTGTGATTTTTACTTCTGCATCTCGTGTCTCTCTTCCCCCTTTCCATTGGCTATGCTATGCTAAATATAAGAAATGCAGCCGGGCGCGGTTGCTCATGCCTGTAATCTCAGCACTTTGGGAGGCCAAGGCAGGCGGATCACCTGAGGTCAGGAGTTCAAGACCAGCCTCACCAACATGGAGAAACCCCGTCTCTACTAAAAATACAAAATTAGCCAGGCATGGTGGCACATGCCTGTAATCCCGGCTACTCGGGAGGCTGAGGCAGGAGAATCGCTTGAACCGGGAGGTGGAGGTTGAGGCGAGCTGAGATCACCCCATTGCACTCCAGCCTGGGCAACTAGAGTGAAACTTCTGTTCTCAGCTTATGTCCTTTTTATTAGTATCATAATTTTGTATACAAAATAAAACTCAAATTACATGTATCCATTTTTACTTCACTTAAAGATGAGCTATGGTTTGGAATTGTTACTTTAACCCCTTCTCAAGATTCTTTTTTTCCCATCCCAAAGTTTTAAATAAGGTACCTACGGCAAGTTGCAACTCACAGAAGACTTCGCACTCACAGGCTTATTAAAAATGTCCCAAGGCTGGGTGTGCAGTGGCTCACGTCTGTAATCCCACACTTTGGGAGGCCAAGGCGGGTGGATCACCTGAGGTCAGGAGTTTGAGACCAGCCTGGCCAACATGGTGAAACCCCGTCTCTACTTAAAATACAAAAAATTAGCCAGGTGTAGGGGCACATACCTGTAATCTCAGCTACTTGGGAGGCTGAGACAAAAGAATCACTTGAACTCGGGAGATGGGAGTTGCAGTGAGCCGAGATCATGCCATTGCACTCCAGACAGAGCAAGACTTCATCTCAAAATAAATAAATATATAAAATAAAATCCTAAACGGCCCTGCCACAGCATAGCTGAAGTCCTCTTTCTGTGTATCATATTGTTATACTACAGGAATAGGAATTATTTTTTTGTTTGTTTGTTTTTGCTTTTGAGACGGAGTCTCGCTCTGTCGCCCAGGCTGGAGTACAGTGGAAGGATCTCGGTTCACTGCAACCTCCACCTCTTGGGTTCAAGCTATTCTCCCACCTCAGCCTCCAGAGTAGCTGGGACTATAGGCGCCTGCCACTACACCCGGCTAATTTTTGTATTTTTAGTAGAGACTGGGTTTTACCATATTGGCCAGGCCGGTCTCGATTTCCTGACCTCGTGATCTGCCCACCTCAGCTTCCCAAAGTGTTGGGATTACAGGCGTGAGCCACTGCGCCCAGCCAGGAATAGGAATTCTTAACGTCCCATAGCCAATTCCCAGGAGAGGAAAGCTTGTTCCAATTAGGACCTAGCCCTCTTTTGGCACAGTCCATGAACAAAAGCTATTTTAAGAAACTCAGGCATCAGACATTACATCATATGGACAAAAGAAAATTATTTCCTCCCCAAATGTTTACTGAGAGAACAAATATCCAAAACGTGAACCACCAAAGAAGAAAACAACTAGACCTTCATGCGCAACCATTAGAGAACCAGCAAATGAAGGTGAGGACAAAGGCACCAGCAGTCTCCCAGTGTTGCCTCTATCTGCAGCACAATTCTAAACAAGGAATGGCTCCATGAGAGCCAATCATGTGAAAGGAATTCCCTTAACAGCGGCCCTGCCAATCACAAGTCTCTGTCCACAGGCTTGAATTGTCATCACAGATAGGCATGGCTCCAATTTCAAGACTGGCTCCTTCAGTGAACTCATTCTCATGGCTTTGCTATGCAGATGGCCCTCACCCTCCAGCTCTCAGGATCCAGCAGCTGGCTGTCCTCTGCTTCTCTATTCTCAGTCATCCATGGGACATTTTCATGGACTGGCCAGCTGTCATCTCTAATTCATCTCGTCCCAAAAAGATCATCACCTCCCACACTGATTTCTTATCTTCAGCTCTGCTGTTTCTGCCACTAGATTTAAAATTCTTCTCATGGTATAGAGACATCACCTTCTCTTACCTTTATCCCAATATTCAAGTTTTACTTCAAAATGTTTCTCAACTTAGCAGCTTCCTCTCACTGTCATTGCCACTGCCTCCATCCAGGATGGCATCACCCCATACCTGTTACTCTAACAGTCTCCTAAACTGACCTCTCAAACTCTTCTTCTTCTGCTTAGTCCATCCTGTCTACCATGGGCTAACCAATCTTCCCACAGCACTGCTTGCATTATTTCACAAAAACCCACAATTGTTTCTTATGATACCAAGTTATGATGCCCTCTGCCTGGCTTTCTGCAGCCTCCATAACCCATCCTCTGAAAACGGCTTCTCTTTCTAGTGCCGACTCTTTGCTTTCCAATGAGCCACACTCCTCATACTCTTCAGCAAATATTTACTGAGCAAATATTGGCCCTAGCAGCCTTGCTTCCCAGTGCAGGTACCCTCACATTTTAGTCCATTGTGAACTTTGTTCTGAATGAATCCTTATTCCTCAGTAAGTCTATTATTTCTGGCTAAATGATATACAGAAAGAGAAATAGAAAAAAAAAAAAAAAAGTCCCTGTCCTAAAGAACTTACAGTCTAATTGGGGATAAACAATAAAGAAATTAACCAATGCAACAAATCAAAATGCAGTAAGGACCTATGCATTGATAGAGTTACAAGCAAAGCACTATGGGAGAAGAAGGTAAGATTCATCTGATTGAGGAGACTGAGGGAGGCGTCATGAAAGAGGTGTCCTTAAAGCCTGGAGAGGACTTGACAGGGAGAGAGAGGACAGGAATAACAAGAGCAAAGAGGGTGATGGGGGAATGTGAGCAGAGATGGTCACAGGCCAGATCTCGACCTTGCTACAGTCATTCCCATCTCTATGCCTTTACCCATCTTTTCCCTCCCAGCTAGGAGGCCCTCCCCTGCTTACCATTTGCACCTTTCAAATCTCAGCTTTCAAAACTCAAGCTCAAATCCTAGCTTCTTTTTTTTTTTTTTTTTTGTTGTTTGTTTTTTTTTTTTTTTTTTTTTTTTTTTTTTTGGGGTGGGGGTGGGGGGGGGGGGGGGGGGGGGGGGGGGGGGGGGGGGGGGGGGGGGGGGGGGGGGGGGGGGGGGGGGGGGGGGGGGGGGGGGGGGGGGGGGGGGGGGGGGGGGGGGGGGGGTTCACTGTGATACCAATGATTTATTCCATGTAATTACTGTCTCCTGTGTTCAAGTAAAAATCACATCTGATAGAAATGGTACAGTTTAAAGTTTTATGTATTCTCTACAAATTTCTCTGTAAACTAGAGATTCAATTCATTAAATCAGTAAGGGACAATAAGGACATAAAATAAGTAAGGCCCTGTGTGAGGCAGAATAATGGACCCCAAAGATGTCCACATCCTCATCCCTGTTATCTGTGGGATGGTACCTCACATGGCAAAAGGGACTTTGCAGATGTGATTAAGGGAAGGATCTTGAGATGGAGAGACTATTGGATGATCTGGGTGGGCCCAATCTAATCACATAAATTCTTAAAAGTTGGAGAGGCAGGCACAGAAGTAACTGAGTCAGAGAGCTGTGCCATGAGAAGGATTTAACCTAGTGGTGGCTTTGAAGATGGAGAGAGGGGACCATGAGTCGAGGAATGTGGGTAGCTCTAGAGGCCAAGAATAGCCCTTAGATGACAGCCAGCAAAAGAAGGGGAACCTGAGCCTATGACTGCAAGGAGCAGAATGCTGCCAACAACCCAAATGAGCTGGAAACAGATTCTCCTTTAGAGCCTTCAGAAAACATTGCAGCCCTACCAACATGGAGATTTTGGTCCACTGAGACTGTATTTGACACATAGAACTGGAAAATAATAAACATATTGTTTTAAACAACCAAATTGTGGTCATTTGTTATGGCAGCAACAGAAAACTAATATAGGCCCTATGTCTTCTCAGTGGGTGAAGGCCAAGATTATTTCTTAAAAAAATAGAGTTATGGCTGGGTGTGGTGGCTCATGCCTGTAATCCCAGCACTTTGGGAGGCCGAGGCAGGCAGATCATGAGGTCAGGAGATCGAGACCATTCTGGCTAACACGGTGAAACCCCGTCTCTACTAAAAATACAAAAAATTATCCTGGTGTGGTGGCAGATACCTGTAGTCCCAGCTACTTGGGAGCCTGAGGCAGGAGAATGGCATGAACCCGGGAGGCGGAGCTTGCAGTGAGCCGAGATGGTGCCACTGCACTCCAGCCTGGGCAACAGAGCGAGACTCCATCTCAAAAAAACAAAAAAACAAAAAAACACAAAACAGATTTATCATAAATATAGAAATTGACAACATTTAAAAATTCCATTTCATTTAAATGGTGATGAATAGGGAAAATGGAATTTTAACCTTTCTCTATTACTAAGGAATTAGGCAGAAAAATATTAAAGCATAAAAAGCATCATTCATAATAACCAACCACAGTGTTCAGTCAGCACCATTCATTTTCTCAGGGTGGCATTCCTCCCCACCCCCAACTAGGACACTTCCTTTTCGGTAGGACCTATGTTCTATAATCCTGTTCTATCACGGTATAGTCATGTGTCACTTAATGATGGGGATATGTTCTGAGAAATGTGTTGTTAGACAATGTTGTTGTTGTGTGACCATCATAGAGTGTACCTACACAAACCTAGATGATATAGCTTACTACACACCCAGGCTGTATAGCATAGCCTATTGCTCCTAAGGTACAAACCTGTACAGCATATTACTGTATTGAATACCACAGGCAATTGTAACACAACGGCATGGATTTGTGTATTCAACCATATCAAAATGTAGAAAAGCTACAGTTAAAATACAGTATCTTATGGGACCACCATTGTATGTGTGGTCCATCCTTGACCGAAATGTTATTATGCAGTACATGATTATAATTAACAAAGGGTTAGCTATACCATAGTCATTCAATACAATGATAAAAATATCTACTAACTTCTGTTCTGGACTTGAAGCACAATAAATTTTAGTCCCTTATTTATTGAGCACCTGCCAGGTCCACCGTGCTGGGTGCCAAGTGAGATGCAAAAACAAAGACGACATTAATCCCTGTCCAAAGAGACCTTTTTAATACAACTGTAAGAGCAACATAAATGTTAAAAGAGATGCAGAAGTAATGCATCAAGGGAGGGTTCGGGGCTTCAGCATGGTAAGTTCAAAAAAGAGGTGGAGTCAGGCATAGTGGCTCAAGCCTATAATCCCAGTACTTTGGGAGGTTGAGACAGGCAGATCACTTGAGGTCAGGAGTTCAAGACTAGCCTGACCAACATGGTGAAACGCCATCTCTACTAAAAATACAAAAATTAGCTGAGTGTTGTAGCTGGCACCTGTAGACCCAGCTACTCGGGAGGCTGAGGTGGGAAAACTGCTTGAACCCAGAAGGCGGAGGTTGTAGTCAGCTGAGATCACGCCACTGCACCCCAGTCTAGGTGACAAAGTGAGACTCTGCCTCAAAAAAAAAAAGGGGGGATGGGCTTCAAGTCAGATATGAAAACTCTACATTTCATTGTTAAAATAATTTTGAAGGATGCTGTAAAAATGTTTATATTTTTCAATGTTATTAAACATTTACAAGTAGCATTTACCTAGCAACCACTGCCAATTCTTTTTCATTAAAACAGGTAATCTACCAGGCAAAACTTCATTAACTTGGCTTCCGTTACATTATTTAAATTAATTAGGTCTTACTTTTTTGTTTTGAGATAGAGTCTTACTCTGTCGCCCAGGCTGGAGTACAATTGTGTGATCTCGGCTCACTGCAACCTCTGTTTTCCAGATTCAGGCGATTCTCCCTGCCTCAGCCTCCTGAGTAGCTGAGATTACAGGCAGGTGCCACCACACCTGGCTAATTTTTGTATTTTTAGTAGAGACGGGGTTTCACCATGTTGGCCAGGCTGGTCTCGAACTCCTGACCTCAGGTGATCTGGCCGCCTTGGCCTCCCAAAGTGCTAGGATTACAGGCGTGAGCCAACATGCCTGGCCACTTCTTTAGTTATTCCAAAGTTCAGGTTAGTTGTCAATGTAATAGACATGGATTATTAAACTTTTGTCATACTACCAAAAATCCATTTGGCTCACTGTATGACACATCTTAAAGCTTTTACCACTTCCAGTGATTTTTATGCTTAATTCTGTCCCTCACCAAAGTAACTAAGGAGTGTCTGGGATCACATTTAGAGATTGCCTCTCCTAACGAATACATATCTAGTTTTTAACATCTTAGAAATATTTTATTTTTCAATTCTTCTACTCAATCAGCATTTATTCAGTACCTACAGTGTATCCAAGGCAAAGCAAAGAAATATTATCAGGTAAAAGGTTTTGATGAGTGATTGCAACAAACCAATCATCCAGCAAATATTTCCCCAGTGGCATGTGTGCAGATCTCCCAGCAGAATCAGTGCTTCAGTTGCCTAAGGGGCTCCTTGGGGAAATTCCTCTTGAGGGAAAACAACTTTGAAAAGGATCACCATAAAGCACTCTGGAGTCACCAGACTAGAAGGCATGTTTAAATGTTCTTTTTTGCCCCTCCACCAATGATTCTTAAAGATAGGGCATCCCATCAATCATGCTGGAAAGATCAGATGATTACCTGCTTTAAAGATCTTTACTAGATAATTTTGCTTCCCAAACTCTCTGGTTGAATACATTCTGGTTTTTATACATTTTTGCAGGCGAGATTAGAGAGCAGGCTAGGGCCTGTGCGTGGGTGGAGACAGACAGGAAGTGTGTGTGGAATAGAGAAAAAGAGGAAGGGAGTGTAGGAACAAAAATTACTTAGGGTTAAGAACCATAGGACATTCCTGAGTTTATGACATAATTTGGGGAACTGCATATGCCACTTTCATCTCATCAAGAAGGACTTTAGGAGTGATGACAGCTTTGAATTGAGGAGTCATTTACTAAAGGATTCAACATGTGTTCTGGGAGTCACAAAGGAAAGTCAGAAAAGTGATTCCACAAGCAGACAGCATTCTGTCTTCTTCCCTGCTTTTATGGAATTATCCTAGCTTCCTCGTCTCTGGAGGTTTTCTAAGAACAGAAATTCACACTGGATTTCAGAGGCTACATGCTGTACTGAGTCTATGGCATGACCTCGAACAGAACAAACCCAAATAAAGAGGACAAACACAACATGTTCTTGCTGCTGACAACCTCATTCCTTCCCAGCAGACTACTATGGTGTTGGGAAATAATTGGGAAAGAAAGTCCGTTTTTGAGTACATGAAGCTTGCTCAATGAATTCAGAGTGTTCTCTCTGGGAAGACTCAAGGTCACAGGGAAACATCTGTCTATTCTCTCAGCAGTCACTTACACTATCTGTTCCAGATGTTCTGACTCTGAGCCAGGAACAGAGACCAACATTCTCTTTGACTCGAAGGTGGTTAAACTCCCACAGATTTAACATCTTGCCAAATGTGTGTTCTGATAGCTTCTGGTGGAGCTTTATGCTTCATTTATTCAAGGAATACTAGCGTATTTAAGGAGCTAAACATTATTTTATGTAATTTTCATTAATGGGTTTGGAAGTTGCAAAAAAAAAAAAAGAAAATGAAAAGATTCTCTACACAAATTAAAACAGGAGTCCATTTTCCATGTTTTTAGACTGTTGAAAAATAAAATGGTTGATGATAACAACTGTTGCTGGGGATGGGGGAGAAGGTACTTTTGTAACTGATAGGAAAATAGACTAGTTCAATATGTCTGGAACAATCTAACATTCTCTATTAAAATTAACAATACATATGTACTTTGACTTAGCAGTTCCATCACTGGGAATCTAGTCCATAGAGGTACCTACACACATTTATCAAGACATATAAAAATATATTTTGCATATCTTTTTGAGAAACAATTGAATGTCACTCATTCCTAGAAGTCACGACTTTCCTGGAAGGCTGAGGACAAGAGCATAGGTGGAGCTCCACTTACCTATTGTTTAACGCTCCCCCAAGGTCACAGTCACATGGTCGACATCCATCCAAATCATTGCTTAAGCCCCAGTGCTCTGGCTGCAGAACAGAACATGAAACATGTAACAGTAGGTTTCTGTAATTATACAATAGATTCAGCAAGGAGCAAGTTAAATCGTGTTTCGGCTGTTCCATCAAATGCTCATTTTCATCATTAAAGCAGAAAGCCAACAAAAGGCAGCAGTATTCTGAAATGAAGAAACCTGAGCTGCAGGCACTGGAGTCAGAGAGCCGTCCACAATCACGTGATCATGCCAGGTCACAGCCTAGCTGCTTTGCCCTACAGATAACCTCCATTCGACAACTAATGAGAGCAAGCAGTAAAGATACCAACTTTCCTCATTAGAATTACTCTGGCTGTAAGAGAAGTATGGCAAGTGTTTGGCAGGCCTTTAAATTTGCCCTCAGTTCAGTCTGTCATAAATCCCATACAGAAAGCCCTCCAAGAATTTATGTGGAAATATAGCATACAGCTACGACTATTCTCACAACTGAGCGGTGAGGAAATCAAGTCTTTAGAGCACTAGAGATGGAAATAAAGAGAAATGGAACAGTATCTATATAGGGAAGAGGAGCTCTGTGCACTTCAAAAATGAGTATATAAAAACAGGTTCACCAATTTACTTTTTTTCTTTATTTTTTTGAGACCAAGTCTTGCTCTGTCACCCAGGCTGGAGTACAGTGGTGTGATCCCAGCTCACTACAACCTCTACCTCCTGGTTTCAAGCAATTTTCCTGCCTCAGCCTCCCGAGTAGCTGGGATTACAGGCATGTGCCACCACACCCAGCTAATTTTTGTATTTTTTTTAGTAGAGATAGGGTTTCACCATGTTGGCCAGGCTAGTCTCGAACTCCTGACCACAAGTGATCCACCTGTGTCAGCCTCCCAAAGTGCTGGGATTACAGGCATGAGCCACTGTGCCTGGCCTATTTTATTTATGATTTTTAAAAATTTTAGAGATGGGCTCTTGCCATGTTGCCCAGGCTGGTCTCAAACTCCTGACCTCAAGCACTCCCCCTGCCTCGGCTACCCAAAGCACTGGGATTACAAGTATGAGCCACCACACCCGACCAGGCTCATCAATTTAAATTAGACTTCCAGAAATCTCCTTTAAGAATGTATTAGGATTATATATAAATATACATATTTAATGGTCATAATAATTTGGGGCTAGTGAATCCTCCCTAAATGAGAAAGTATAACAATGTTATTAAAAATACAGATTTCTAAAAACTTATCTCATAATTTTCCTACTCAGAATTATTACAGTGAACTTTTTGGTGTATTTTCTTCCAGATTTTGTTTTCCTTGATGAATTTTATTTCCTACATAATCAAGACACTATTCACATCTGTGTTTTCTTGTTTTTAAATATAGCAAGCAGCATGAGCATTTCCTGATGTTATTGTCATTTTCAGTGGCAACCAAATATTACATTGTATAGAAGTCCCCACACTTACTTAACTATTTTTCCACTGTTGTTTCCAAGTCTTCTGCTATGATTAATAAAAGATGCAATGAGTCTTCTGGTGAATAAATCTTTGTCCAATTTTCTGATTATTTCATTAGAATAAAGTGGGATTACTGGGTCAAAGGGTACGCACATTTCTATAAGCTACTGATACATATCTCCAAAATGCTTTTCACACAAGTACAAAACCAATGTGGATTCCCATCAGCAGCCAAGAAGTACCAGTACCTCATGATGTCCTAATAGTAAGCATTCCCATTTTTAAAAACTTGTGTTAATTGTGTCTATAAAAGCGGTATTTTATTGTGGCTTTACTTTACACTTCTAACAGTGACGGTGAACATCTTGTCAAATTATCCATTAGTAATTCCTATTGTGTGAATTGTCTACTCATGTCTTTTAACATGTACATGTGAGGGTGATGGTAGACTCTACAATGGCAAAAAGCCTTCTCTATTAAAACATGTCATCCTCGAAGATCTGGTTCCAAGATGGCCGAATAGGAACAGTTCCAGTCTACAACTCCCAGCGTGAGCAATGCAGAGACGGGTGATTTCTGCATTTCCAACTGAGGTACTGGGTTCATATCACTGGGGCTTGTTGGACAGTGGGTGCAGCCCACAGAGTATGAGCCGAAGCAGGGCGGGGCATCTTCTCACCTGGGAAGCACAAGGGGTTGGGGAATTCCCTTTCCTAGCCAAGGGAAGCCGTGACAGAGGGTACCTGGAAAATCGGGACACTCCCACCTTAATACTGTGCTTTTCCAACGGTCTTAGCAAATGGCACACCAGGAGATTATATCCGGCACCTGGCTTGGAGAGTCCCACGCCCATGGAGCCTTGCTCACTGCTAGCATAGCAGTCTGAGATAGAACTGCAAGGCGGCAGCAAGGCTGGGGGAGGGGTGTCCGCCATTGCTGAGGCTTGAGTAGGTAAGCAAAGCCCACCGCAGCTCAAGGAGGTCTGCCTGCCTCTGTAGACTCCACCTCTGGGGGCAGGGCGTAGCTGAACAAAAGGCAGCAGAAATCTGCAGACTTAAACATCCTTGTCTGACAGCTTTGAAGAGAATAGTGGTTCTCCCAGCATGGAGTTTGAGATCTGAGAATGGACAGACTGTCTCCTCAAGTGGGTCCCTGACCCCTGAGTAGCCTAACTGGGAGACACCTCCCAGTAGGGGCTGACTGATACCTCATACAGCCGGGTGCCCCTCTGAGACAAAGCTTCCAGAGAAATCTTCAGCAGCAACATTTGCTATTCTGCAGCCTCCGCTGGTGATACCCAGGCAAACAGGGTCTGAAGTGGACCTCCAGCAAACTCCAGCAGACCTGCAGCTGAGGGTCCTGACTGTTAAAAGGAAAACTAATGAACAGAAAGGACATCCACACCAAAACCTCATCTGTATGTCACCATCATCAAAGACGAAAGGTAGATAAAAAAATGGGGAGAAACCAGAGCAGAAAAGCTGAAAATTCTAAAAATCAGAGTGCCTCTTCTTCTCTAAAGGAACGCAGCTCCTCGCCAGCAACGGAACAAAGCTGGACAGAGAATGACTTTGACGAGTTGACAGAAGTAGGCCTCAGAAGGTCGGTAATAACAAACTTCTCCGAGCTAAAGGAGGATGTTTGAATCCATCGCAAAGAAGCTAAAAACCTTGAGAAAAGATTAGATGAATGGTTAACTAGAATAAACAGCGCAGAGAAGACCTTAAATGACATGATGGAGCTGAAAACCATGGCACGAGAACTACGTGACGCATGCACAAGCTTCAGCAGCTGATTCGATCAAGTGGAAGAGAGGATATCAGTGACTGAAGATCAAATGAATGAAATGAAGCGATCAAATGAGGAAAAAGAGTAAAAAGAAATGAACAAAGCCTCCAAGAAATATGGGACTATGTGAAAAGACCAAATCTACATTTGATTGGTGTACCTGAAAGTGATGGGGAGAATGGAACCAAGTTGGAAAACACTCTTCAGGATTTATCCAGGAGAACTTCCCCAACCTAGTAAGGCAGGCCAACATTCAAATTCAGGAAATACAGACAACACCACAGAGATACTCCTCGAGAAAAGCAACTCCAAGACACATAATTGTCAGATTCACCAAAGTTGAAATGAAGGAAAAAACGTTCAGGGAAGCCAGAGAGAAAGGTTGGGTTACCCACAAAGGGAACCCCATCAGACTAACAGCAGATCTCTCGGCAGAACTCTACAAGCCAGAAGAGAGTGGGGGCTAATATTCAACATTCTTAAAGAAAAGAATTTTCAACCCAGAATTTCATATCCAGCGAAACTAAGCTTCACAGGTGAAGGAGAAATAAAATCCTTTACAGACAAGCAAATGCTGAGAGATTATGTCACCACTAGGCCTGCCTTACAAGAGCTCCTGAAGGAGGCACTAAACATGGAAAGGAACAACCGGTACCAGCCACTGAGAAAACATGACAAATTGTAAAGGCCATTGATGCTAGGAAGAAACTGCATCAACTAACAAGCAAAATAACCAGCTAACATCATAATGACAGGATCAAATTCACACATAACAATATTAACCTTAAATGTAAATGGGCTAAATGCTCCAGTTAAAAGACACAGACTGGCAAATTGGATAAAGTCAGGACCCATCAGTGTGCTATATTCAGGAGACCCATCTCATGTGCAGAGATACACATAGGTTCAAAATAAAGGGACGGAAGAAGATCTACCAAGCAAATGGAAAACAAAAAAAAAAAGCAGGGGTTGCAATCCTAGTCTCTGATAAAACAGACTTTAAACTAACAAAGATCAAAAGAGACAAAGAAGGCCATTACATAATGGTAAAGGGATCATTTCACCAAGAAAAGCTAACTATGCTAAATATATATGCACCCAATACAGGAGCACCCAGATTCATAAAGCAAGTCCTTAGAGACCTACAAAGAGACTTAGACTCCCACCAAATAATAATGGGAGATTTTAACACCCCACTGTCAACATTAGACAGATCAACTAGACAGAAAGTTAACAACGATATCCAGGAATTGAACTCAGCTCTGCATCAAGCAGCCCTAATAGACATCTACAGAACTCTCCACCCCAAATCAACAGAATATACATTCTTCTCAGCACCACATCGCACTTATTCCAAAATTGAACACATAGTTGGAAGTACAGCACTCCTCAGCAAATGTAAAAGAACAGAAATTATAACAAACTGTCTCTCAGACCACAGTGCAATCAAACTAGAACTCGGGACTAAGAAACTCAATCAAAACCGCTCAACTACATGGAAACTGAACAACCTGCTCCTGAATGACTACTGTGTAAATAACCAAATGAAGGCAGAAATAAAGATGTTCTTTGAAACCAATGAGAACAAAGACAGAACATACCAGAATCTCTGGGACACATGTAAAGCAGTGTATAGAGGGAAACTTATAACACTAAATGCCCACAAGAGAAAGCAGGAAAGATCTAAAATCGACACCCAAACATCACAATTAAAAGAACTAGAGAAGCAAGAGCAAACACATTCAAAAGCTAGCAGAAGGCAAGAAACAACTAAGATAATCAGAGCAGAACTGAAGAAGATACAGACACCAAAAAACCCTTCAAAAAATTAAAAAATCAATGAATCCAGGAGCTGGTTTTTTGCAAAAAGATCAAACAAAATTGATATTGATAGACTGCTAGCAAGACTAATAAAGAAGAAAAGAGAAAAGAATGAAATAGATGCAATAAAAAATGATAAAGGGGATATCACCACCGACCCCACAGAAATACAAACTACCATCAGAGAATACTATAAACACCTCTATGCACATAAACTAGAAAATCTAGAAGAAATGGATAAATTCCTGGACACATACACTCTCCCAAGACTAAACCAGGAAGGAGTTGAATCCCTGAATAGACCAATAGCAGGCTCTGAAATTGAGGCAATAATTAATAGCCTACCAACGAAAAAATCCAGGACCAGATGGATTCACAGCCGAATTCTACCAGAGGTACAAAGAGGAGCTGGTACCATTCCTTCTGAAACTATTCCAATCAATAGAAAAAGAGGGAATCCTCCCTAACTCATTTTATGAGGCCAGCATCATCCTGATACAAAAGCCTGACAGACACACAACCAAAAAAAGAGAATTTTAGACCAATATCCCTGATGAACATTGATGCGAGAATCCTCAATAAAATACTGGCAAACTGAATTCAACAGCATATCAAAAAGCAAATCAATAAACGTAATCCATCGTACAAACAGAACCAAAGACAAACACCACATGATTATCTCAATAGATGCAGAAAAGGCCTTTGACAAAATTCAACAGCCCCTCATGCTAAAAACTCTCAATAAACTAGATATTGATGGGATGTTTCTCAAAATAATAAGAGCGATTTATGACAAACCCACAGCCAATATCATACTGAACGGGCAAAAACTGGAAGCATTCCCTTTGAAAACTGGCACAAGACAGGGATGCCTTCTCTCACCACTCCTATTCAATGCAGTGTTGGAAGTTTTGGCCAGGGCAATCAGGCAGGAGAAAGAAATAAAAGGTATTCAATTAGGAAAAGAAGAAGTCAAATTGTCCCTGTTTGCAGATGACATGATTGTATATTTAGAAAACCCCATCGTCCCAACCCAAAATCTCCTTAAGCTGATAAGCAACTTCAGCAAAGTCTCCGTATACAAAAATCAATGTGCAAAAATCACAAACATTCCTATACACCAGTAACAGACAAACAGAGGCAAAATCGTGAGTGAACTCCCATTCACTATTGCTTCAAAGAGAATAAAATACCTAGGAATCCAACTTACAAAGGATGTGAAGGACCTCTTCAAGGAGAACTACAAACCACTGCTCAACAAAATAAGAGGACACAAACAAATGGCAGAACATTCCATGCCCAAGGTAATTTATAGATTCAATGCCATCCCCATCAAGCTACCAATGACTTTCTTCACAGAATTGGAAAAAACTACTTTAAAGTTCATATGGAACCAAAAAAGAGCCCACATTGCCAAGACAATCCTAAGCCAAAAGAACAAAGCTGGAGGCATCATGCTGCCTGACTTCAAACTATACTACAAGGCTACAGTAACCAAAACAGCATAGTACTGGTACCAAAACCGAAATATAGACCAATGGAACAGAACAGAACCCTCAGAAATACCACACATCTACAAGCATCTGATCTTTGACAAACCTGACAAAAACAAGAAATGGAGAACGGATTCCCTATTTAATAAATGGTGCTGGGAAAACTGGCTAGCCATATGTAGAAAGCTGAAACTGGATCCCTTCCTTACACCTTATATAAAAATTAATTCAAGATGGATTAAAGACTTAAATGTAAGACCTAAATCCATAAAAACCCTGGAAGAAAACCTAGGCAATACCATTCAGGACATAGGCATGGGCAAGGACTTCATGACTAAAACACCAAAAGCAATGCCAACAAAAGCCAAAATTGACAAATGGGATCTAATTAAACTAAAGAGATTCTGCACAACGAAAGAAACTACCATCAGAGTGAGCAGGCAAACTACAGAATGGGAGAAAATTTTTGAAATCTACCCATCTGACAAAGGGCTAATATCCAGAATCTACAAAAAACAAACAAATTTAAAAAAAAAAAAAAAAAACAACCCCATCAAAAAGTGGGCAAAGGACATGAACACTTCTCAAAAGAAGACATTTATGCAGCCAACAGACACATGAAAAAATGCTCATCATCACTGGCCATCAGAGAAATGCAAATCAAAACCTCAATGAGATACCATCTCACACCAGTTAGAATGGCGATCATTAAAAAGTCATGAACCAACAGGTGCTGGAGAGGATGTGGAGAAATAGGAACACTTTTACACTGTTGGTGGGAGTGTAAATTAGTTCAACCATTGTGGAAGACAATGTGGTGATTCCTCAAGGATCTAGAACTAGAAATACCATTTGACCCAGCCATCCCATTACTGGGTATATACCCAAAGGATTATAAATCATGCTGCTATAAAGACACATGCACACGTATGTTTATTGTGGCACTATTCACAATAGCAAAGACTTGGAGCCAAACCAAATGTCCATCAATGACAGACTGGATTAAGAAAATGTGGCACATATACACCATGTAATTCTATGCAGCCATAAAAAAGGATGAGTTCATGTCCTTTGTAGGGACATGGATGAAGCTGGAAATCATCATTCTGAGCAAACTATCCCAAGGACAGAAAACCAAACACTGCACGTTCTCACTCCTAGGTGGGAATTGAACAATGAGAACACTTGGACACAGGGTGGGGAACATCACACACCGGGGTCTGTCGTGGGGTGGGGGGAGTGGGAGGGATAGCATTAGGAGAAATACCTAATGTAAATGACGAGTTAATGGGTGCAGCACACCAACATGGCACATGTATACCTATGTAACAAACCTGCATGTTGTGTACATGTACCCTAGAAGTTAAAGTATATTAAAAATAAAAATAAAAAATAAAACATGTCATTCTCACAAACTACCCATCCCATGTAATGAGGATTTACTTACCAGGCACTGGTCACAATGCTGTCCTGTCACCAGACGCTTGCAGTAGCAGTGACCTGTCTCGGAATCACAAGGATTCCCTCCAGGAATCGTTCCCAGAGGATTGCAAGCACAAGCTGTATTAAAACAAAATGAAGTGGAGAAACACAGACCACATGAGTTTCAAATAATAATCTGGCTTTAGAATTACAAAGTAAAATGGGAATCCCAAAGACAAGAAAACTCCCAAACTTTTTAGCAAAGAGACTTACATTTACAACCAAATGGATCTTCACCACTTAAATCATAGAAGCCTTCTTTGCAAACATCACAATGTTCTCCTTCCACATGTAATTTGCACCGACACTGGCCAGCAATGAGACCAGTAGAAAAATCAGTATAGCTGTCACAAATTCCCTCATTTTGAGAGCCAGCTGGGTCACATGTACATCCTGAGAAGAATGCAAAGCACCAGGTTAAAATCAGAAGGAAACTCAATGTATCTTTGTATAAATACATAGATTCCCTTCAAACCTCTAAACCTCACAAAAGTCGACTAAAAGCAGCACAACTACCAAGTGAATTCCACTCCCAGCATCTTCGACTGCAACTACAATAACAATGTTGGTTTTGCTGCTCATACTATGAGCTCTGAGACTACAGACTATTCAATTTGGAAGGCAATCTGAAGTAGGTCCCACATAGTGACATTTCCCAACATACGTTCACAGAAATTAGGATCTCGGATGTCCCTCTCTGGGTGCTGGTAGTAAAACGGCTTGCATTGCTCACAGTTGCGCCCCATGGTGTTGTGCTGACAGTCATCACACACGCCTCCGCTGACGTTCCCCGTGGCCAGGTAAACAGCCATGTCAAAGTGACATGAGCTGGAATGTTCATTGCAGTTACATTCTGTGTGACAAGAGCAACATCAAGAAAAGCCTTTTAAATCTATGGACCAATGGAGGATGGGGGTGGCAGGAAGGAATATCATTTAGGAAACCAGGGACTAAGTTCAGACAAAATGGCAGTCAACAGGCAGGACTCCTGGGGAAAAAGGACGCATCCACTGATGACACTGTTTAAACCCTAAAGTAGATGAAAAACCTCAAAAATGTGAGCTTTATGAAATAAACAGTTGTCTGACCTCTGTGGAAGAGAATGGGCTATGAAAAATGTAAACCTCTAAGGGAAAGTCCCTTTGGACGTGTATGACAGAGGATGGCTGCCGTCCCACTGAGGGCGCATTCTGGTCCACTCGGGGTGGGACTGGATGGAAGGACACTGCAGCAAGGGACTTTCCAGATGCTGTGCTGCTAGGAAAGCCTGTCCACGGGCTCCGTGCTTCGAGGACCGTGAGGCCTGAGGATGGAGTCCCTCCTCTGTATTCCCATATTCCCACCGCCACCACACCAGGCCAGAACACAGTGAGAAGAAAGGTCTATTTAACAGCCAGCTAGCTGGCCTCCCTGGGTGCAGCACTGCCCTCTGTGAGCCCATTCGGGAGTCATCTTGGCACCACCCAGCTTTAATCATCTTGCTTTCAGGTTTAACAATCCCATTCTTGTCTTTGCACAGGGAAGCTTGACTCAGCCTGGCCCTCCTGGGGCTCTGCACTCCAGCCTCCCACCTTGCCTGTCTCCCCCTGCAACACAACAGCCTGCAGAAGAGGGACTGTGTCTTATCTACTCACATCCTTGGTACCCAGCAGAGTACTGCTCTCAATACACTGGTTGAACTAAACCTTGGAGTAATCCTTCCCAGCATAGACTCTGTGATGGTTTCAAGAATGTCCTTGCGACCTTGTGCTTCATGTTGTTGTTCTCACCTGAACTCCCTTCCACCTGCCTTCTTCTTTTTTCCTTTTCTTTCCTCTCCTTCCTCCCCCCCCCCCCCCCCCTCTTCCTTCCTCTCTTCCCTCCCTCCTCCCTCCCTCCCTTCCTTCCTTCTTTTCTTTCTTCCTTCTCCAAGTTAAGTATCCATCAAGGGCCATCTGGGTTTTACCTACAAAGCCTTGACCACTCCAGCTCTCACTGGTTGCTGAACTTCTCAAATAGTCCTTCTCAGTGGGGGCAAAGGCAGAGCTGCTCTTCAAGGGGAGGACATGTATCAGAATCACTGTGTGTGGAGTAGGGAGGGGCAGTGGTGTTGCTGGCTACACCTCCACCCAGATTAAACCCCTGAGATGGATGGAGGGAGGTATGCCAGAGGTCGCAGCTGGGCTGGCACAGAAACAGGGTCGAAAACACTACTCCATATCTCTTAGACCTTCATCAGCTACCATGCCATATTTTTCTTTCATTTTCTCTCGTGGTCATCTTGTCTTAAAAACAGGTACAAATGAAGTCCTGGTGTGGTGGCTCACACTTGTAATCCCAGCATTTGGGAGGCCCAGGTGGGTGGATCATTTGAGGTCAGGAGTTCAAGACCGGCCTGACCAACATGATGAAACCCCTTCTCTACTAAAAATACAAAACAAATTAGCAGGGCATGGTGGCACGCGCCTGTAATCTCAGCTCCTCCAGGAGAATCGCTTGAACCCGGGAGGCAGAGGTTGCAGTGAGCCGACCGTGCCACTGCACTCCAGCCTAGGCAACAAAAACAAACAAACAAATGAAAAAAAACAAAAACAAAAAAACCAGGTACAATGTCAAGGACAGCACCTCAGTTTTCTACTGTAGCTGCCAAACTACTCAGGTCAGTGTCAAACACGTAGGGGCTGCTTAGTAAATATTAATTATTTAACTGAATGCATATTGTTGGTTGTCTAGGAGTATCAGGGTGAAGCTGGAAAAAAGACAGTAACTTTTCTTCCCTCTGCATAACAGTATACTGTTACAGTACCTCTAATTAGGAAATGGATACTAGAGACTGAATAGATTTAAAATGTCCCATCATACCCGTAGTCCTAGCTACTTGGGAGGTTGAGGCAGGAAAATAGCATGAACCCGGAAGAGGGAGCTTGCAGTGAGCGGAGATAGTGCCACGGCACTCCAGCCAGGGCGACAGAGAGAGACTCCGTCTTAAAAAAAAAAAAAAGAAAAAGAAAAAAAAAAATGTTCCTTCATCAGAGACTTACTTTTACAGGCGTTGCTATTTCGGCCTTCAGCAGGTCTCCAAGGTAAATCATGGTAGAAATCCATGCAGAGTTCACAATTTAAGCCCTTAGTGTTATGCCTGCACATGCAGTGTCCATGAACCTTGAAAGTTATAAAAACAGGAGAGAGCAAAGGAAGAGATGTATGAATAGCCACATTTCTCCATAATCAATTGAAAGTTTAAAACCCTTTTTCGTACTAATCTCTAGCTCACCACAGAAAAGGGTTGTTTTTATTTTCTCCCTCCCTGCAGTGAGTTGTCTGTCTTGTTGATGGCTACATGCCCCATTTCTAGAATGTTCCTATTACATAGTGGATGCACAAGAAGTATTTTATTATCTATGAAAAGAACCCAGATGAACAAAATTAGTTACTTAAGATCAAAAAAAAGAAAAAAAGAAAAAAAGTAGTTACTTAAGAGGTTTTTTAAAAAAAACCTATTGTCATAGAAATCTACAAAAGTTATAATGTAGAGCTAAATGCATACATACTACCTGGAAACCAATTTATATTACTGCACGATTTACCAATAAGCCAAATAACCATTTATTTTAAAAGGTTTTTATTAGCTAGCTTATTTTAGTTTCTTTTACTTCAGGCATAGCACTTAAATTTTTCTTTGAATGACAGTAAAATTTAAAAAAGTAATCATTTATCACACTTATATTTATTTTTTCCTTTTTCCTTTTTACGTAAGGAGATATAAGATCTTGAAAAAGAAATATATTAATTTGCTTGATGAAGGGCCCATGATATACGATTTTGCCTGTGTCACTGTAAGGCATACTTACCACCCTTGAGGCATATAAATGATAAATGAATTATGGCTTTTTGGTTCACTAAATATGCATGTATATGGGCATCTCACCTTCACAAGAGTTTCTACAGAATGGAATTCAGGAACAGGACAGACAGGTCCCTCCTGGACCCACCTTGGTGGGAATGCAGTTAGCAGAAGACTAAAGTCCTGTTATTACCAGATAGTTTTACATAAACTGAAAACCAGTTCCAAAGCACATACCATAAGACCCTATTGTGTCTGAATCAACAGCACATGTTGTGAGACCCATGACAGTAACAGGACATTAGCTACACAGCTGATTTGTTATGCTGTAAAGGGAGTATAATCTACCTAGCAGTCTCTGAAAGACCAATAAGATTAGAGAAATACCTCCCTCCCCTTCAGGCTCTGTCAAAAATTCAACTTTTGTTATGCAACAAAAGTTCTAACTGGAGTAAAGGGAAGGCAGAAGTTTTTAAAGGGCTGAATACACTCAATCCTGTACCTTCTCTGAAAAGGACTAACAATCTTTGAAAAGGCAACAGCAGGTAAGCATAGCCTTCATGAGGCGAGGCCACAGCTTAGTGAAAGGAACCCTGGGGCACAGTGAGGAGAGGCTTGAGCTCCCACCTGCTGCTCATTTACTTAGGGCTCTCTAGTAAATTACTTAATCCTCGGGCTCCTCTATCACCAATAGTTGGTCTAGGTGATCTCATAAATCCCATCTGGCTTTAAAATCCTCTAGGTCTATAAGAATTCTTCTAGATACTAGTAGAATACTTTAAACACATCTATCCATTTGGCAAATCACCCGAATCCCAAATTTCAAAATGTATGTAAGTTGCAAACGTGGCATAAAAGTGGGAAAAGAATGGAATTAAGAGGAAAAGAGAGAAAGAAATCAACTCCATTTGATCCCTAAAATGATATCCCATGGGTGTGGGTTAAAATTTTCCAGCTGTAGGCAGGGCACATTGGCTCACGTCTGTAATCCCAGCACTTTGGGAGGCCGAGGTGGGTGGATCACCTGAGGTCGGGAGTTTGAGACCAGCCTGACCAACATGGAGAAGCCCTGTCTCTACTAAAAATACAAAATTAACCAGGCATGGTGGCGCATGCCTGTAATCCCAGCTACTTGGGACGCTGAGGCAGGAGAATTGCTTGAACCTGGGAGGCGGAGGTTGCGGGTGAGATCACACCATTGCACTCCAGCCTGGGCAACAAGAGCAAAACGTCATCTCAAAAAAAAAAAAAAAAAAAAAAAAAAAATCCAGTTTTGGCCCAGCGCAGTGGCTGACGCCTATAATCCCAGAACTTTGGGAGGCTGAGGTGTGCGGATCACTTGAGGCCAGGAGTTTGAGATCAGCCTAGCCAACATGGTGAAACCGCATCTCTACTAAAAACACAAAAATTAGCCAGGCGTGGTGGTGTGGGCCTGTAATTCCAGGTACTCGGGAGGCTGAGGCACGAGAACTGCTTGAACCCAGGAGGTGGAGGTTGCAGTGCACCACTGCACTGCAGTCTGAGCGACAGAACAAGACTCTGTCTCAAAAAAAAAAAAAAAAAAAAAATCCGTTTCTTTGGGTTGAGATCAATTTATGCCTTCTAGCATAATTGTGGTTTTTAATCTTCCCTAATATAAAGGCAGACTCAATTGTTATTTAGACAACTTTTTAATCCTTGTTGACTAAAATATCTACTTTAGCAATAGCCTGAAGCAACAAATTCCAAAAATTCATCGTCTATGAAATGAGTAGTCTATACATTCTCCGTGTCCAAGAAACTCTTCAAAGAGAAAATCAACAATCAACAACCTGTATGGTGCAAAGGGCTAAATGTAACTCTGTAAAACTAAAACCCCCGGAAAATGTAAAAGGCTTAAGGTAAGACTAGCTTGACTTTGCATTTTAGAACCAGCCATATGAAGGAGAAAGGTGCACAGAGGGCTTACTCACCATTCCTTCCACTTCTTCACTGAATCCATCCACAGGGGCACATTCACTGGCATGACCATAGCAGAAGCAATTTCCTCGAACCACCATATCATAAACTGCATAATAATACTTTTCTCTGATTTCCATTCTGGAATCCAGAAGGTTATCTCCCAAAGTATGCAGTTTCACAAACTTGATTCTCAAGTTGGTAATTTTTAATAAATCTAAGAAGGTCATCAAGAAGATGAAAAGTCCGATCAGACAAGCAAGTAGTTTTTTTGTTTTTTTGTTTTTTGCATCATTTCTTTTTAGAGAAAGGCATGATACACGAAAATAGCTTAAGTTCCCCATCTTGCATTATCTAGATGACTCCAATAATGAAGCCTAACATAACATGACTGGAAAGAGGAAAGCTTGCTGCCCTCTCATCAGTTTCATAAGAATGTCGGCCGGGCATGGTGGCTCACACCTGTAATCACAGCACTTTGGGAGGCCAAGGCGGGTGGATCACTTGAGGTCAGGAGTTTGAGACCAGCCTGGCCAACGTGGCAAAACCCCATCTCTACAAAAATACAAAAATTAGGCCGGGCATGGTGGCTCACACCTGTAATCCCAGCATTTTGGGAGGCCAAGGTGGGCGGATCACCTGAGGTCAGAAGTTCAAAACCAGCCTTGATCAACATGGTGAAACCCCGTCTCTACTAAAAATACAAAAATTAGCTGGGCCTCATGGCATCTGCCTGAAATTCCAACTACTAGGGAGACTGAGGCTTGAACCTGGGAGGCGGAGGTTGCAGTGAGCCGAGATCATGCCATTGCACTCCAGCCCGGGCAACAAGAGCAAAACTCTGTCTCCAAAAAAAAAAATTAGCCAGGTGTGGTGGCTAATTGTAATCTGTAATCCCAGTTACTCTGGAGGTTGAGGCAGGAGAATTGCCTGAACAACAACAAAAAAGAGTACCTATTTTGTGATGGGTCTGTTTGCAGAGCAACTGTTCAGGAAGAAGTGTGAAAGTGGATAAATTGTAAGAATGCAGCTGCATGACTGCTGGAACCTGCGGGCAGACAGTAATTTGAAGTAGCACAATGCCCTCCGCTTCCCACAGCAATTAGTGTCAGTTTCAACATCAGAAAATTCCATTCAAGTGGGAAAAGATTTATCAAAGCACTCCAATTCTCATTGTTATTATAAGATAGTTAGAAATATTTTTGTTTCTATTTTTGGAAGGGGAAATACTATTTGATATTTCCCACCACTTAAATGACATTCAAGTTACCAAAATAGTGTTACTGCTATAGAATAACTATAACCCAAGGAGAGAATATTTCAAGTTTTTAAGCAACATTTCGGTCCACAACTTTTTTTGTCCCAGTTTCACAAAGCATTTCCACATTTTTCAATATTATATAGTGACATAAGCATAAAGAAGCTTAGTATTAGGATGTGGGGCAAATTATTTTTTCTCAAATACAAGTTACTTGTAAATCAATTTTATCTTTCCGTCTTCTTCCTAGGTCTGCAGACTTATGCTTATTATAAGCGCTGGGCTACCAACTACATTCTGTAGTAACTAGACAAACCAAGAGCCGTTCAACCTTCTCCACAGGGTTTTCATGAGTTACTAAGTTCTTCAGGCTGAACTGGATCCCCAGAGTTTGATTCATCTGTCTGCACTCTCAAGTTCTGTAGCCTGAAATGGCTCTTTACTGTCAGTTATGTCTATGCATTCTTATAATTTACAACATAAGACAACATGGTAGTGGCCCAGTGCATCAGATACTTTCAAAGCCCAAATACAATTTCAAATGCTTTTAATATATGCATAGCTTACAATGAAGCTACAGAAATGGCTGCGGGTAGAAAGGGAAAGTCCATGTGTTAAACTTAGGTTCTTTGTAAACTCAAAAACTAAACAGAGAAACCGTGGTACTCCCCAAATGAATGGCAGTTATGAACGCCAACACTTCCTCCTGCACAAATCCTCCTGCACAAAATGAGCACAAGCACCTATTGACAAGAGGCCAAACAATAAACTTGAAGAGCAGCTGGAGTATTTAGAAACCCTTGAACTGACCTCTGTGGAAACCTCAGTAGAGCAAATACGCTCTCCCCACTCTCTCCTGCCATATTTAACAAGCGAGCCTCCTCTTGACTGCTATTCTAAGAGGCAAATCACTTTTGAAGTGAGTCTCAGAGGTCTCAACAATACACAACTAAAGAGATTTTGCTCCTTTGATTACAAATTAAATCAAAAGCATGATCAGCTAACATGCATGCTTCCATAACATAGAAAAAGATTCTCCGATCCATTTAACAACAAAAGACAAAAGAATCAAAATAATAAAGACAACACATCCCCCAAGTCCCATAAATTTCACCTTACAAGGGGGCAGATGGTTGAGTCCTTTTAGGGACTTAGGGGGTATCTGTCCCAGAGCCCATGTGGACATTTTTCACAACTGCATTTTGAGACATGGAGGAAAGCCCTCATGGCTCACTCAGAAATTGGTGCAGAGCTGGACACATCTATTAAATATTTGTTTTACAACAGAATGAATGAGTAAATTACAGACCAGAGACAGCCTGGGTCACATGTAACATTAATTTCAATGGGGAAGCAGTATTTTTCTGGCAATATTCCCTGGACTTCTTCCACTCTACTCTTCCATGCTTCAAGTTTGGAAGTTCCTTGGGGCCTTGGTTAAAAATAGGGCCTTGTGCAGCTGGGAGAGATCAGCAAGAATCAGCCCCGCCTCTACTCAACTGGTTGCACCTTAGTAGCAGGAGAGGCAGTCTCATCTTTCATTCCAACATTTGGGACTAGTCCTGTGCAAAACCCAAACCAGAGCCGATGGCGACAGCAACATCAACAGTAATAACTGTAGCAACAGCTTTGATTTACTGAACACATTTATGATTTATGAACACATTTAAATGCAGGACTTTGTGACTCCAAAGCCCATTCTTTTTTCCTTTTTTTTTTTTTTTTGGAGACAGAGTCTTGCTCTGTCACCCAGGCTGGAGTGCAATGGCATGATCTCGGCTCACTGTAACCTCCACCTCCCGGGTTCAAGTGACAGGTGTGCACCACCACACCCAGCTAACTTATCTGTTTTTAGTAGAGACAGGGTTTCACCATGTTGGTCAGGCTGGTCTCAAACTCCTGACCTCGTGATCCACCTGCCTCGGCCTCCCAAAGTGCTGGGATTACAGGCGTGAGCCACCGCACCCGGTGAGCCCATTCTTTTAATTACCATACATGCCTCCCAAGAAGATTAAAATGTAATTGTGTAATAAGAGCAGTTGTTGAATGTGGTAAAGAGCTCTGAACTGAGCACCGTAACATATGGATTCAAGATCTGACTGCCATTTAATAGCCATATCACCTTATGTAATAACATCCAACTCTATAAGCTTCAGCTTATTCTTCTATTAAATGGAAACGCAACCCTCATTTTATTGAGTATACTGAGTATGGCAGAGACTTCTGATTTCTCTTCAGTATTCTTTCTTCCCTTCTTCCTTTGATAGTAACAGCCCTCACCAAGAGTGTTAGTAGAGCACATGACCACCTAGAGATGTTTCCCAGTGTCTCCTGCAGTACAGCCATGTGACTAATTCTGGCCAATGAGATGTGAGCAGAAGTGACATGTACAACTTCCACATCTCATTTTTTTGTTTTTTGAGACAGAGTCTTGCTCTGTCACCCAGGCTGGAATGCAGTGGCACGATGTTGGCTCACTGCAACCTCCGCCTCCTGGGTTCAAGCAATTCTCCTGCCTCAGCCTCCTGAGTAGCTGGGATTACAGGCATGCGCCACCACACCCAGCTAATTTTTGTATTTTTAGTAGAGACAGAGTTTCACCATGTTGGCCAGGCTAGTCTCAAATTCCTGACCTCAAGTGATCCGCCCACCTTGGCCTCCCAAAGTGGTGGGATTACAGGAGTGAGCCTCTGCACCTGGCCTACGTCTCCTCTTTAAATGGAATTTGCTTGCCTCATCTTCCCTCTTCTCCTGAGTTGAGATGAGGACATGGTGGTGGTGGTCTAACTCTAACCATGTGAATAAACCTGGAAACATGGGTGGCCTTATAACTAGGGTTGCCAGATTTAACAATAAATAGTTAAATATAAACAACACTCAGTTCAACTTGAATTGCAGATAAACAATCATTTTTTAGGATAAAGTGTGTCTCAAATATCACATGGGACATAGTTATACCAACCACAAATATTGCACAGGAAACACTTGTACTAAACACAAATATTACATGGGGTATATGGGATATAGTTATGCTTAAAAAAAGAATGATTTATCTGCAAATGTAACTGGGCATCATCCTGTATTTTTATCTGGTAAGTTTAATTATGGCAATTGAGCTACATTTCTTCCCTAGAAAACTCTTTGATGGGTTTCATAAGAGAGAAAGAAACTTTCACCTTATTTGAACAACTAGATTTGTGGGGACACTTTGATACAAAAGCCCAATATATACCCTAATTAATGTACTGAGCAATAAAATAAGGTATTATGATCAATATAATTACTTGATAACTTCTAAATCTTATATTGGATGTATTGTATTTACATCTTATATCAGATGTAAATGTATTCTCTATCAGTGGAGAGTAATTATTGCTAATTTCAAGACCCTCTGGTCAGATAATGCAGAGAAAGAAGGAAAATGAAGAAGGTAGATTTAGCATCGAATATTTAGATTCTGAGTAAGACTTATTCCACGGTTGCTGTTTACCATCAAAACTTTTATTTGGGCCAGGCGCGTTGGCTCACGCCTGTAATCCTAGCACTTTGGGAGGCCAAGGTGGGTGGATCACCTGAGGTCAGGAGTCCGAGACCAGCCTGGCCAACATGGTGAAACCCCGTCACTACTTAAAATACAAAAAAACTAGCTGGGCATGGTGGTGGGCACCTGTAATCCCAGCTACTTGGGAGGCTGAGGCACAGGAGAATTGCTTGAACCTGGGAGATGGAGGTTGCAGTGAGCCGAGATCACACCGTTGTACTCCAGTGTGGGCAATAACAGTGAAACTCTGTCTCAAAAAACAAAACAAAACAAAAACTTTTATTTGAGCCAGGTGCAGTGGCTCAAGCCTCTAATCCCAGCACTTTGGGAGGCCGAGGTGGGCGGATCACCTGAGGTTGGGAGTTCAAGACCAGCCTGACCAACATGGAGAAACCCCATCTCTACTAAAAATATAAAGTTAGCTGGGCGTGGTGGCTCATGCCTGTAATCCCAGCTACTTGGGAGGCTGAGGTAGGAGAATCACTTGAACCCGGAAGGGGGAGGTTGCGATGAGCCAAGATCGCGCCATTACACTCTAGCCTGGGCAACAAGAGCAAAACTCCATCTCAAACAAAACAAAACAAAACGAAACAACAAACAAAAACAAACTTTTATTTGAAAGTGAACTTACTCTGTATCCTTGGGCTATAAGGATCTTCTATTTTGAAAGCAGGATCTAAAGCACGAAATATCACCTAAAAATGGAAACAAGAGTAACTGGTATTTTTGCAATAATCAAAAAGTAGATTTGCAAGTAGAATGTAAAACACAGAAGCAAACAAACCTCTCCTTCAGTTGAGGGTTCAATGTCAGAATATCGGGAATCACAAATTATGTCATCGACTTTTTTCATGGGGCCAGTTGAAATGCCTGGAAACGAGGCCTCACAGTCATAGGCGAAGTATCTGTACACGCCCCAGGTTTTCCCAAAGTCGGACGATCGTTCTATCAGCATGGCAGCTGGACGGAACGTCTAAAGGCAGGAGCAAAAATCTCATTTGATGTTTTTTATTGGTAGCCCTTTTTAATCTCAGGTAAAAATGTCACTCAACTGCATGCCACAAACTTGAACTGCATGTGGTTTGTATTTCAGACTGTGGCTGGATTTCAAATAATTTAAGCTGTTCCACGGAGCCTCTTCTCGCAAGGAAAGTGTCTAGCCTCTAAAATGGGCACTTTTCCCCACACTACTGGATAAGTAAACTGTTTCTCTTTAGAAGCTTATTATAAACAGGCACTTTCGTGTATTTAGTCACCATGTACACTGTAATATGAGTGGCAAGTTTGAGTGCTTGTTCCTTCATTCGTTCATTTAATTATTCAGTAAATGTATGACTACCTCCTTAGTAGCAACCAGTGGCCTATATGCTGTCTATATGCTATACACAGTCCGATGAGGTACAGATATGGGTGTCAATAAGTTGCAATATGCTATGTCAAACACCATAGTAGGGTCGCATGCAATGTGCTTTGGAAAAGGAAGAGGAAGAAATTAGTAACTCAAGAAGCTGGAAAATCCAGCAATTCCACCTTATTAGGTATATACCCAGAAGAATTGAAAACAGGAACCCCAACAGACACTTGTATATGAATGTTTACCACAGCAGTATTTTTCACAATAGCCAGAAGGCAGAAACAACCCATGTACCCATCAACTGATGAAGATAAACAAAATGAGATATATACATACTGTGAAATATTACTCAGCCACCAAAAGGAATGAAATGCCAATACATGCTACAACATGGATGAACCTTGAACGCATTATGCTAAGCAAAATAAGCCACACAAAAGGACAAATATTACATGATTCCACTTGTATGAAATACCTAGAATTGGTTAAGTAGACAGAGACACAAAGTTGATTAGCAGTTACCAGGGGCTGGACAGAGGGGCAATAGCCACAGAATTTCTGTTTGGGGTGATGAAAAAGTTCTGGAAATAGACAGTCTTAGTGGTTGCTCAACATTGTGAATATACATGACACCACTGAATTATACATTTAAAAATGGTTAAAATGGTAACCTTTCTGTTATGGATATTTTACTGCCAAGAAAAAAAAAAAAAAGCTAGGAATACTTCACAGAGAAGAAGGCATAAAATTGGATCTTTTTTTGAGACAGAGTCTTGATGTCGCCCAGGCTGGAGTTCAGTGGCATGATCTCAGTTCAAGGCAACCTCTGCCTCCTGGGTTTAAACAGTTCTCCTGTCTCAGCCTCCCGAGTAGCTGGGATTACAGGCATGTGCCACCACGCCCAGCTAATTTTTGTATTTTTAGTAGAGATGGGGTTTCACTATGTTGGCCAGGCTGGTTTAGAACTCCTAACCTCAGGTGATCCACCCACCTTGGCCTCCCAAAGTGAGGGGATTCCAAGTGTGAGCCACCGCACCCGGACCAAACTGGATCTTAGAAGGGCAACAAGGTATTTTCCAGGCAGTGGGTGGAGGTGGCTACACGTGGCAGAAGAGGTTGGTCAGGCCTGGATAAGAAGGAGTTGCCATGCTAAGGGACTTATCTTTTTGCAATGAAAAGGGAACACTAAAAAATTTAAGTGGATGAATGAAATGATCATATTGCGCTTTAGAAAAATAACTCTTGTGGTAGAGTTACTGGACATGGACAACACAAAGCACAGGAAAACGAAGTGAAAGAAAAAAGATGAAGGTTTTAACTGGAGAAGTTACAATGTCGATAGAAAGGGATGGAACTGACCACTGAAAATTTAGTGACAGAAGACTATATTGAATTACACTTGGTGATCAATGAGACTGCAGCGGAAAAGGCAGAGTGAGGAAAGAAATGCGGGCACCTGCACTTGGGTAGCTAGGTAGATGTGTTGCCAATGACAACAATAGGGAAGAGGCGTGAAAGCATTTGGTTGTAGGCAAATTAGTCACATGTGCAATGTCCACGTGGAGACACCCATCAGACACTTGGAAAAAGTGGTCTGGCACTCAGCTGCAAGAAGGGAGCTTGAAACATTAATTTGGGAGTCACTGCACACACATAATATTTGAAACCTCCAAGTATATGATGTCTCAAAAAAAAAAAAAAAAGAAAAAGAAAAGAAAAAGGAATGGACAAGATAAAGAGAGTCTAAGTCTGTGCTCCAGAAAAACGTATCAACCAGGGGCTAGACAAGGAAAACCGAGTGGTGCCAGTACCACTCATTACATTATTTACTTTAGCCCTCTATAATTTGGGCTTATTTGTGTTTCTGCAAAAGTCATATGTTGAAGACATAACTCCATACTTCAGGTCACTGTGTGTGGAGATGTGCTCTTTAAAAAGGTAATGAAGGTTAAATGAGGTCATGAGGGTGGGCTCTCATCATATATGACTGGTGTCCTTGTAAGAAGAGATGAGAACACACACATGCACAGAGGGATGACGGTGTGAAGACACCGGGAGAAGACAGCCATCCCAAACCAAGGAGAGAGGCCTCAGCAGAAACCAACCCTGCCAACACCTTACCCTGAGATTCCTAGCCTATGGAACTGTGAGAATATACATTTCTGTTGTTTAAGCCACCCAGTCTTGTGACACTGTGTTATGGCATCCCTAGGAAACCAATGCACCCTCACAACACATTTGTCTGACAAATGAGAAAACTGAGGCTCGGAGACATTGATTTGCTAGTTACAGGCAGAGCTTAGATTCAAATCCATGCCTATCTTTCTCCCTCGCTGGCTAAAGGCATAGAAGACTGGAAAATGAGTGTCAGAGAGGAAAGAGAAAAAAGACAGTCTTCTGAAACCAAGGGAGGAGGGAGATTTAGGAGGGTGTGGTGAACAGAGAAAACTGGAAGTAAAAGATGAAGCAGAAAGAGCACTGAAAACAGGCAATCAGGCAAAGGCTTTGACACTGACCAACACAGTGATGCATTTTGGGAATTGGAAGTCACATTACAAGGGAGGAAGATCAAAGGAAAGTTCAGTTGACCTAGAAAACAGAACCTAAATAAAAACACTTACTTCTGAATTAAAACCAATGCTTGACAGAAATTTGGGTGAGAGTTAATGCTGAAAACTACATGCTTAGGCTTTCTTTAGCCCTCCTTAATAATCCTGCTGGGCTTTTTCTCTGATAAAAGATGTCAAGGATAAGAAAATGGACAATTACGTTTTGACAGACTCTTTGACTTATTCACTCACTAGCTGCTCAGGTTTTTTTTTCACCTACTCAGGAATATAAGAAAATGATACCATATTCAACTCAAGACAGTATTAGCCTAAGAATTTTAAAATAAGAGAGAAAAATTCCTAAGGACTAACTGAACCATGTGTGCCACGTACCATGGCAAACTCCCCGTGAGAACCCGGCTGGGAGGCTTGGGGAGAGTCAGAGAGGGGAAGGTCTGAAAAAGTGTGAAAGCCATTTCTGGCTGTGCTTCCTTCTCCCTCTCTTTTGGAAACTTTAAAGTCCCAAAGGACCATTGACGAGTCATCCAATTTCTTTTTTTTTTTTTTAAATTTATTTATTATTATTATACTTTAAGTTGTAGGGTACATGTGCATAACGTGCAGGTTTGTTACATATGTATACTTGTGCCATGTTGGTGTGCTGCACCCATCAACTCGTCATTTACATCAGGTATAACTCCCAATGCAATCCCTCCCCCCTCCCCCCTCCCCATGATAGGCCCCTGTGTGTGATGTTCCCCTTCCTGAGTCCAAATGATCTCATTGTTCAGTTCCCACCTATGAGTGAGAACATGCGGTGTTTGGTTTTCTGTTCTTGTGATAGTTTGCTAAGAATGATGGTTTCCAGCTGCATCCATGTCCCTACAAAGGACATAAACTCATCCTTTTTGATGGCTGCATAGTATTCCATGGTGTATATGTGCCACATTTTCTTAATCCAATCTGTCACTGATGGACATTTGGGTTGATTCCAAGTCTTTGCTATTGTGAATAGTGCTGCAATAAACATACGTGTGCATGTGGCTTTATAGCAGCATAATTTATAATCCTTTGGGTATATACCCAGTAATGGGATGGCTGGGTCGTATGGTACATCTAGTTCTAGATCCTTGAGGAATCGCCATACTGTTTTCCATAATGGTTGAACTAGTTTACAATCCCACCAACAGTGTAAAAGTGTTCCTATTTCTCCACATCCTCTCCAGCACCTGTTGTTTCCTGACTTTTTAATGATTGCCATTCTAACTGGTGTGAGATGGTATCTCATTGTGGTTTTGATTTGCATTTCTCTGATGGCCAGTGATGATGAGCATTTTTTCATGTGTCTGTTGGCTGTATGCATGTCTTCTTTTGAGAAATGTCTGTTCATATCCTTTGCCCACTTTTTGATGGGGTTGTTTGTTTTTTTCTTGTAAATTTGTTTGAGTTCTTTGTAGGTTCTGGATATTAGCCCTTTGTCAGATGAGTAGATTGCAAAAATTTTCTCCCATTCTGTAGGTTGCCTGTTCACTCTGATGGTAGTGTCTTTTGCTGTGCAGAAGCTCTTTAGTTTAATGAGATCCCATTTGTCAATTTTGGCTTTTGCTGCCGTTGCTTGTGGTGTTTTAGACATGAAGTCTTTGCCCATGCCTATGTCCTGAATGGTACTACCTAGGTTTTCCTCTAGGATTTTTATGGTATTAGGTCTAACATTTAAGTCTCTAATCCATCTTGAATTAATTTTCGTATAAGGAGTAAGGAAAGGATCCAGTTTCAGCTTTCTACTTATGGCTAGCCAATTTTCCCAGCACCATTTATTAAATAGGGAATCCTTTCCCCATTTCTTGTTTCTCTCAGGTTTGTCAAAGATCAGATGGCTGTAGATGTGTGGTATTATTTCTGAGGACTCTGTTCTGTTCCATTGGTCTATATCTCTGTTTTGGTACCAGTACCATGCTGTTTTGGTTACTGTAGCCTTGTAGTATAGTTTGAAGTCAGGTAGCGTGATGCCTCCAGCTTTGTTCTTTTGACTTAGGATTGTCTTGGAGATGCGGGCTCTTTTTTGGTTCCATATGAACTTTAAAGCAGTTTTTTCCAATTCTGTGAAGAAACTCATTGGTAGCTTGATGGGGATGGCATTGAATCTATAAATTACCTTGGGCAGTATGGCCATTTTCACGATATTGATTCTTCCTATCCATGAGCATGGTATGTTCTTCCATTTGTTTGTGTCCTCTTTTATTTCACTGAGCAGTGGTTTGTAGTTCTCCTTGAAGAGGTCCTTTACATCCCTTGTAAGTTGGATTCTTAAGTATTTTATTCTCTTTGAAGCAATTGTGAATGGAAGTTCATTCCTGATTTGGCTCTCTGTTTGTCTGTTACTGATGTATAAGAATGCTTGTGATTTTTGCACATTAATTTTGTATCCTGAGACTTTGCTGAAGTTGCTTATCAGCTTAAGGAGATTTTGGGCTGAGACAATGGGGTTTTCTAAATATACAATCATGTCATCTGCAAACAGGGACAGTTTGACTTCTTCTTTTCCTATCGGTGCTCTACACATTCAGAGAAACTTCTCTAGTAACAAACTATAGAAATGATCCCTGAAAGTATAGTCTTGAGTCATCCAATTTCCTGTGGAGTTAAGAAGTTGCTGGAAACCAGAGCAACACATTTTACCTAAAGAATAGAATCCTTTCCATGCTCTCTGCTTAGTCATCAACCTTCTCAGGCCTGCCGTTGCTGCACAGTTGCCTCCGAATTTATAATAAACAAAAGACCTATGAGTTTTTTGTGTCTTTTTAAGATAGAGTCTCGCTCTGTTGCCCAGGCTGGAGTGCACTAGCACAATCATAGTTCACTGCAGCCTTGACCTCCTAGGCTCAAGCGATCCTCCAACCTCAGCTTCCTGAGTAGCTGGGACTACAGGTGTGTGCCACCATGTCTGGCTAATTTTTAAACTTTTGCAGAGACAGGGTCTTGCTATGCTGCCCAGGCTGGTCTTGAACTCCTGAAGCTCAAGCGATCCTCCCACCTCAGCCCCTCAAGTGTTGGGATTACAGGGATGAGCCACCATGCCCGGCCAAGAGTTATGAGTTTTGAAACATCTAGCAATATAGAAAAACATACTGTGTACATGCTAAATGAGCTTTTGCTAGTCTAAATCTACTTAGCAATTAGCCGTCTCTACGGCAAACTTGGGGAAAAAAATCAACAACCTCAGTTTTCTTCCTGATTTCACTACTGTTAATAGCTTCACCATCTTCCTAGTTATTTCACTTGACTTTCTAAGTAATTTTTTTTTTAAGTGAAAGCAAGTTTATTAAGAAAGTAAAGGAAGAAAAGAACGGCTACTCCATAGGCAGAGCAGCCCTAAGTAATTTTTGATTCAGCCCTTTCCTTCCACTGTTCTGCTTCTCATATTTCTCTACTTCATGGTTCAGCTTTTGATTTTAAAGGATCCAAATGACTGCCCTTAGAAAACAGGGGCTCCTCATCTTGGAAACGATCCTCAAAGGCAGTAACAGCAGAGAGTATCAGAGTATGGCAGTGAGTGGACACATGGGATTTGAAAAAGCTTTCTAAGATACAGGACTCCTGGGTTGCAGGAAGAGGCTCCCTCCTACTTGAGAATCACAGCCAGTTTTTGCATTAGCACCAACCCTCCATTAATGTTTCATCAATGCTGACATCAATAGAGCATCCCAACGTGCCCTTTATTTTTGCCATCCCAGTCCTTGCTTTGTATTTCCTCTTGGGCTACCTTCCTGAAACACAGGTCGCCTTTTCTTGTCAATGGTTTCCAATTTTTTTTTTTTTGGTGTTCATTTTTTTTTTTAAATTAAAGATCCAGAAATCTGGATCTTTAAGACTGGCATAAACAAAAATAAAGCACAAAATAGCAAGATAGCTGCAGTTACTAACTGCAAGAATATAGTAAAAAAGAGTCATACTAAATGTTAATGTTTTTGCAACAGAATTATCCCAATCACCTCAGAGTAGAAAATTTTGGCAAGAAATGATCATTCATTATTAAAAATATGAAAAGAGGCTGGGCGCAGTGGCTCACACCTGTAATCCCAGCATTTTGGGAGGCAGAGGCAGGTGGATCACTTGAGGTCAGGAGTTCGAGACCAGCCTGACTAACATGGTGAAGCCCTGTCTCTACTAAAAATAAAAAATTAGCCGGGTGTGGTGGCGCATGCCCATAATCCCAGCTACTCAGGAGGCTGAGGCAGAAGAATTGCTTGAACCTGGGAGGCGGAGGTTGCAGTGAGCCGAGATCGCACCACTGCACTCTAGCCTGGGCAACAGAGTGAGACTCCGTCTCAAAAAAAAAAAAAAAAAAAGAATTTCTAAGATTGATCAGTTGTAACGGCTCCCTTTTTCTTATAAAGTTCACACTCCCTAGCAAGGAGTCAATGCCCTTTGTGTCTAATCTGCTTTTCTACTTTTACTTTACTTTCCTTCTCTCACTACCCCAAACTCGAGGCAAATCTACATAGCACTTGCTGAGCAAACCCTGACCCACTGACCCACCACCAGTGCCTTGCTCTCAGACTGTTTCCCTCTGGCCATGAATGGCCTTTCTTCCATCTCCTCCCACTGACATCCTGCTGTCCTTTCCTGGCCCAGGTCAAGTGCAGTCCCAGTCCTAGGTTTCTTCTTTATTGCAGGCTAAAATTAATCTCACCCTCCTCCGGGCTAACATACATTGTCTGAACTTCTGCTGTAGTCATTAGCACCTTCTGTCATGTACTGTAAGTTATCTGCAAGTATATCTTTCTCCCCTGGAAGACTGGAAGCTCCTGGAGGGCAGTCACTATGCTATCTTTACAATTTCCCGTAAGGCTTAAAGTAGGGTAGTTTCTTACAAACAGAAGATGGTTGAATTCATTTATCCACTTATTCTTTCATTCAGTAAACATTTGTAGAGCAATTACTATATGCCAAGCATCTGCATTTATAAAGACTTTCAGGTTCCCACTATATGCCAGGCCAGCAAGATTATCCGAATTCCTAGAACAGAAGGGAACAGGCCAGGTGCAGTGGCCATGCCTGTAATCCCAGCACTTTGGGAGGCCAAGATGGGCAGATTGCCTGAGGTCAGGAGTTCCAGACCAGCCTGGCCAACATGGTGAAACCTGTCTCTACCAAAATACAAAAATTAGCCAGGTGTGGTGGCATGTGCCTATAGTCCCAGCTACTCAGGAGCCTGAGGCAGGAGAATTGCTTAAAACCAGGAGGTGGAGGGTGCAGTGAGCTAAGATTGCACCACTGCACTCCAGCCTGGGCAACAGAGTGAGACTCAGTATTTAAAATACAAAAAACAAAAAACAGAGGGGAACAGGAGACCATCACCATTCTGTCTTATGTCCTATGATGTCGGTATTATTCCTCTTCCCATTTACCAATGAGGAAGTCACAGCTCTGGCCACACATGCCAAGAAGGAGCAGACAGGGATTCACACCCCATGTACCCAACCCCATAGATGTTGCTTTTCTCACTGGAGCTAGGACCCAAAGGATGAGTTGTTTTCTCATAAACCAGTGTGATAACTTGTACCTATTCTTTTTCTTGAGACAGGGTCTCACCCTGTCGCCCAGGCTGGAGTGCAGTGGCATGATCTTGGCTCACTGCAACATTTGCCTGCAGGGTTCAAACGATTCTCCTGCCTCAGGCTCCCAAGTAGCTGGGACTACAGGCACGTGCCACCACGCCTGGCTAATTTTTGTATTTTTAATAGAGCCGGGGTTTCACCATATTGGCCAGGCTGGTCTTGAACTCCTGACCTCAAGTGGTCTGCCTGCCTTGGCGTCCCAAAGTGCTGGGATTATAGGTGTGAGCCACCACACCTGGCCCCAGCTTATAGCCATTCTGCGTGTCTCAGTTCAATCACTGCCCCCGTTTTACCTTCTGCACCTACATGAGTAAATTCATCTTTCTCCCACTGTATTCACCTGAGTGAGTATTCAACTACAAAACATGTGCCCAAAGGACTTTTGGATCTAGATGAACTCAGAACTATCCATGTATATGAACAGATGCCCTCTGCAAAGGAAAAGATAGGATCATAAACATTAATAAAGATGATTTTGAGTATTCTTTGGTGTCACATAACTTAAAGGTAACATCCTTATATGCCGATGAGCACCAGTTTAATCACCAGATTGATTATGTGGTCAATGAAGGGACAAGCGGTTAGTGACAAGGAGTAGTTGACGATTTATTTAGTGAAACCTTCCCCACCACTCTCAATACCAGGTGTCACAGTCACAGTGCCCACCTTCCTGCTCCAGCAGGAACAGCAGGCTGCTGGGGAGTGGGCACGGGGATGAAGGCTCAGGCCTGGGAACTGCACAGCCCAACGTCCCTCCTAGTTGCATTCTGACCCCCCGCCCACCCTAGCTCCTTGGCCTCCCACTTTGGTGGCAGAGACAGTGAGATTTTCATGGCTACCTGCCCACATGATAAATCTATCCTTGGCACCTTTTCCTTTCCTGAGAGGGTGTAGATAAGGTTCCCAACTCCAAATGAAAACTATTCAAAAGTGATTTTTAATCTGAGAAGCAATAAGTAAATTATGGGTTTTCTGTGCGCCAATGTGTACTTTAAGCCATGTGAAGTCTGTCATTTCCAGGCAGCTGCTTAAGAAGAAACAAAGGGACTTTGTACAGAGACATTCCCTAGTTCTGGAGTCATTTTACATCTCTCAAAGAAAAATGATGAGAAAATCCACATTTAGGAAGGCATTACACATTTCTTAAGGAACTGTAAAACTGTTCCCACAAATTTTGCAAAACTTTGAAAACCAAAGAGAATACACTTCCTTTCCAGTTACCAAAGTCAGTATTAAAGCATAAACACAAGGGACCAGGGATTTACTCTCCAGATGTTTTACTGCGGTTTGGAAGAGGGTCAACACTGCCTTACTCTATGGAAAAATAAAAAGATACCTAATTAAAAGTTTACAGTTGAATTACCTTAGAATAGAGGCTCTTTCTACTTATTGTCATGAAAATAGAGTATTTGTTAAATGTAGTTATTCATGCTGATGTTTTAAAAACTGCTCAATTACCCCAATTTATGGCAACAATAATATTTAAGTTCCCATTTAGGTCAACTCACATCTGACATCCATTGTGAAAGGGGACATTACACAGTACTCTCATGTGTCATTTGTGAGAAAGTTATGGATTTCTTACCTTGAAAGTCATTATGAGATGAGTAAAATGGAATTCTGCTTCCAAATCCAGTTGGATAGTTACATTTTCCACACCTACGGGAGATTAAAAAAAAACAAAGAACAAATGAAACTGTAAACAGAAACATCTGTGAATAGTTGAGACTATGTTTTAAAATTATTTTTATGTTCCCCATAGAAAGTATCCTTGCATTCTACCTTAAGCTGAAGCTGAAACTAAATAATAATCCCATGGTAAAGCACAAGTCCAATGATTCTTTAGTTTTCCACAAATCATTCTGGAGTTCAACAGATTGAATCTGCTCACTGGAACAAGACATCTGGCAGAGTGCCTCTAGCTGCTGTCAAGAAAGACATCCTTTGCCTAGCCAGAAGTGAAACATCTTCCCAACCCTCTAAGCCAAGCTGCTCTCAAAGGAAAAACGGGAGGGCACTTCCTGTGCACAGTAGGGGGTCAGCTTGCAGTCTGATGCACAAGGACACAATCCTCCTCCAGTAGAAACACAAATATTCCTTTTTCTCTATGCAGCAGCAAAGAAAATAAATAAGAGTCTACCACATATGTTAGTTATACTACAACTTAGAAAAACCTATCCCTGATGGGGAAACCTTTGGATGCATTTCCACAATGAAAAACAATGCCAGAGGAAAAAGGAGTCGGTCAAATAAACTGGCTCAGAACAAATACTAACATCTTCTCTTTCAGGGGAAAGCCTGAACAAACAAATGAGCCTTTGCACCCTTGCCCCGAGGGTCAATCAGTCTCACTTAAACACATTAAAAAGGCCACTGGAATTCCAGAGATGGAAAGCACCTCCTCCCCAGTCCCTAGAGCTCTCATGCCTGCCTGTTCAGCAAGGGAGACTTTCCATGCTTCTTGTGTTTGAGAGCGCTTTTGGGGTCCATCTTCCAGAGCAAGAGAGTCTTAAATGCGGGAAGACAGGAATGTGTCAGAATGAATCATGTCACAGGCTGGTGTATTTTCAGGAAATCAGGAGGACCTTTTGAAATAAACTCTCTTGCTGGAAAAATGCCAAGTCAATTGGGGAGGTGGAGGCGTGGAAAGTGGTCACTAGAACGGATATGAGTTAGCTGGAATGTTAAAAGAAAAACATTATAATCATACTAACTAATCTTATCTAACTTATTAAAAAGAACCATATTACAGAACTACAATGGGCATTTATTTTTGAGTGAAATGTTAGGCAACTGTATGTCTCTCCTCTTCCAGACTTTTAAAAACCTACAATATTTGTTCAAAATTAAGAGATAACAAAATAATGTAAAGTGCGAAGCAAGGCTAGTGCCATTTCTGTAACCTAAGAACATATGCTGCAACGTGTGCACCAAAAGCACATTCCATTTAGATTTATAACCTGATAAAGCACTTCAGGCTTTTTTTATATGGGAAGAAAAATCCAGAAAAAAGAAACAAGGTCATTCTTCTATAGTATATTGGATTTCTGTCAGACCGAGGAATAGATCATCATGATGAGTAAAAATAGTTGTACATTCCAAGCTCGTTTCTGTGCCTGGACACTGATAATTTAACCCCGCCATGTATAAGCACATCTTTGCAAAACACACAGAAAATAGATAAAATCACGTTCATAAAGTCTTCAATTGTGATCAGACAACACAGAGATGATAGGGTATAGTAACAATCAGTCTGACTTTCTAAAGACTAAGTTCCATCAGTCTAATCTCATCTAATTTCTTGTGACAGAGTGACAGAGAACTCAAGCCCTTCTACTGGAAAATCTCTTCTTTCTGGCATCTGGTCTCTTTTGTCCCACAGATTCAAAGTTGTAGAAGTTGATTAACTCGACATAACCAAGACAAATCTTCCTCTAGAACTACAGCACATGATAAACTGTTTCACTGTCTGTTGACTAAAATGGGGACAGTCTCGATCCTAATGTTGAGACATCTTCTTCAAACTGTCTTTCACTGGAAGAATGTGGGAGATCAGGAAATGCTCCTAGTCTTTGTCATAAGCTTGCTGCTGTTTCAGAAGTCTTCGGGATGCATTGCAGATTTACAGAAACTTCTCTTTCACACTGAAGTATCAACCAAAATATGCCCCCATAAGAATGAACATGGCTCTAAATGATACATGCTTTCTGATGACCCAGTGAAGTTTGTAACCAGTGAATTGCCAAGGCCAACCAATGAACAAATCAACTCTCCCTAGAAACCAATAGTCTAGAAAATGTTGCAATTTAATGGTCAATGATAACCGGGCGTGGTGGTTCACGTCTGTAATCCCAGCACTTTGGGAGGCCAAGGCAGGTGGATCACGAGGTCAGGAGATCAAGATCATCCTGGCTAACACAGTGAAACCCCGTCTCTGCTAAAAAATACAAAAAAAATTGGCCGGGCGTGGTAACATGTGCCTGTAATCCCAGCTACTCAGGAGGCTGAGGCGGGAGAATCACTTGAACCCGGGAGGTGGAGGTTGTAGTAAGCTGAGATTGCACCATTGCATTCCAGCCTGGGCGACAGACAGAGTGAGACTCTGCCTCAAAAATACACAAACAAACAAACAGTCAATGACAAAGAAATCTATTAAGGGTGTTTGTCTTTACAGAATGATAGATGGCTGCAACAGCATCCAAAGTCTCCCCAGGTGTAGGGCATAGAATAAAGAAATCTAGTAGTCTCCAGGCTTTTTAACGACCAGGGTTATGTTCACTTCTTTGAGGATACTTTCACATTTTTTTTAAAAGAAGATCTAATGGTACATTGTTGATTAACAAAAACACTAACTCTACCTTTATTCCCCAAATTTCAGCATCCGAGTTTGAAATAAATGTGAAACTCATCTGGGCTTCATGGCACAGCAACAGTAAAATCATATTTGATGAATGTATTAAACAAAATCCCAAATAGCAAAGACAGGAAAAAGGGTGTAATTCATGCAATCACTGGAGGAACCATTTGACTTGGGGTCATATCCATGTTGACAGAGTCTTTGAAAAATTACATCTTGCTGCTTATTCACAGTGCTATTATTACTACCAAGAAATTTTCTGTAGATGAAGGAAGGCGGTGAGGGGAGGAGTGGGGGCTGTGATTCTGCCCCTTCCTTTGGGATTGATCAAAGTGAAAGATGTTATGTTTTGTGGAAGAATAGGGGCCTGAGACAGTACCCATACCCTCCCCACACAGCCCCCCGGCACACAAGCACTCTCTCCAAAAGCCCCTCGGAATGAGGACTATGAAATGCTCCTTTGGTCTAGCATGAAAGACTGCTTTCTTATAGGAAATACATGCTTCAGGAAGAAGGATAAGATTTTACCAAGAGAAGTTAGTGCTCCAGGCAGTCAATCTGTCAGAGGCCATACTTACAGGACAGAGAAGCAAATCATAATTACAAACACCCAGGAACCTGTAAGCTCCACCCAAGTTATCAATCACACTCAATGGAACTTGTCCCCACACCAACCACATACCATTTTCAGATTGCCACCAAATCTTAAGGCGGTTTGGCGCAAAGGTAGTGACCACATTTTCAATGAGATGGCTGTCAGGATTCAGGGTCTCATGATAAGGATCTTGGGAATTGCATATGAAGCATTTTTTGTCCTCCTGAAAACAAAGTTGAGTTCATCAGTCTAGAAGCAACCTCATTAAAAACATTTTTAATTAAAAAAACCCCATCAAGCCCATAATACAAAAATCAACCTATTAGCTTCAAGAAAAATGAATGTGTGAAAATTGCTTAGGTGATTTGTATCACATCTTTCACTTTTAACTTGCTGAGTCTAAAATACTCTTGAAAATAATTTCCTCCTTCCTTGCAAATTCAAGGTCTAAAGTAAAAGACGGCATTGTTTCCTCAAGCTATTAATCTAACCAAAATCAAATTTCTAGGCTTAAACCTTAATCTCAATAAACAGAGAAGCTTACTCTACAGTAAAATGTAGAGAAGATATTAGAGAATTTTTGCTGACAGAAAGCAAACTAAAAATGAAAGAAAAAAATACAATTCGCTTGGCCTGATTTTCTAAAGCCTAAATGAAGCAGAAACCAAGTATTAGGCAGAAGTATTTAGAGAAGCTTTGGGAACCACAGAACAAGACTTCTTCATTTCCACCCTGCCTGGGCAGTGAATCAACAGTGGGGGCATGCAGGCTAACCTGCAAATTGCTCAGAATATCTGGGGAAGAGAGGGCCAGACTGTTGGAAGGACCAGACCATGTTGGGACCACTATAATCTGGGGCCAGTTCAAAGAACCCCAACATGGTCATGAACTAGGATGAAGATAGACTGTAAGTTTTAGGGTAGCGTTGAATTTCTCTCACTTTCTTTTTCCTAAAATGGAAGCCAGAGCCACCCGGGCAGTTGGGTTAGGAGAGTTATCTACTTTCTGTGCATTCCATCAAGGCAAATCATAAACAACAGAGCTTAATAGCTCCCTTTCTACATAGAGCTTTGCTCTGTACCTACATTTTCTGAAATGCAGATTATTCTTAAGTCTGAAAATGAGACTAAGACTGAAATATACAAGAGACCCACATGTATGTTACAAACAGCATTTGATTAAGCATAATATTCTTATAAGGACACAATTAACTGACTGTACTTTTACACTGTATTTCACATTGTATTTATTTAGTTATCTTCTTCTCAAAAGGATTTGGAGACTGGCAAGGTGTACTGTCTAAAAAACAGAGACCAAAAGCCAGGGATGCATTGGGAGCCTGGATAAAACAAGCTTCCTCTATCTTGATGCCCACTAGATGTTTGAGAAAAGCACGTATCCAGTCCCTTTTTTAGGCCCTGCTATCTGTGAAAAGCACTTCACAAATGCATGGCTAATCATATATACCAGAGAGCCTGGCTCCAGTTGCTTATTTATTTATTTATTTAATTTATTTATTTATTTATTTTAGGGGAAACTACTAAGACTGCATCCTCTTCCTCTTCCAAAGGAAGAGAAGAACCAAGAAGCAACACCAAGAGCCAGCTTCACACTCAGGAGAGACCGCTGCGCCTCTTTCTTGTGGTTTCTGCTGCTCTCTACACATTCAGAGACTTCTCCAGGAACGAACTATAGAAATAATCTCTGAGAGGACAGTCTTCCTTCCCAGTTGCTTTTAATACAAACAGTCTGATTCTCATTTTGGTCAAAGTTGATTTCATAATCTGGTGATTCATTTACAGGATGTCCTGGCCTCTCAAGAAAATGTTAGCATAATATTGTAGGTAAAATGTAAATGCTAATATTAGAAAAGTAACATCAACTGCCTTCAATAACTTGTAGTCAAGGAAACTAGTACTGGAGAACAATCACCAGAACTCCAAAAAAAAAAAAAAAAAAAAAAAAAAGTTTAAAAAAGTTTAATTACAGCCTCCCTTCTAATCAGGAGGAAGCAGTCTAGACATCTCTGTATAAACCTGGAAGCAAATGAACGAAATCCACTTTACCACATTCCTTTGGTCTAATTTATCAGGTCTCCAGAATGGGCTTTCTGCTTTGTAAAAGTGACTCCATTTTAAGGGATCCGCTGTGCAAACCACACACAATACTCTGTCCTCCTTCTGAAGGGCAACTGTACCGGTGGGTGGGCTGACCACATTCTGGGCAATTAGCTTGGAACTTGCCCTGAATGTGAGACTGATACTTTCCGCTTTTGTTAGAGGCCAGAAATATCAGCCTTTTTTTATTTAAAAATTTTTTTGAGACAGGGTCTCCCTTTGTTATCAAGCTGGAATGCAGTGGCCTGATTATCACTTACTGCAGCCTCGACCTAATGGGCTCAAGTAATCCTCCCACCTCAGCCTCCTAGATAGCTGGAACCACAGGTGTGGACTACCACGCCCAGCTAAGTTTTTAAAAATTTTTTTGTAGAGACAGAGTCTATGTTGTCTAGGCTGGTCTTGAACTCTTGGGCTCTAGTGATCCTCCCACCTCAGCCTCCCTAAGTGCTAGGATTACAGGCGTGAGTCATTTTGCACCCGGCCAGCTTCGTTTTTAAAAATGAAGGAAAAGTGTTCTGATTCTGGATATTTTATACTTTGTGTCTTCTTTTAAAATTACTTTTGAGTTTGTATAAATATGACCCCTGAAATCTAAAATTTGGGCCCTCTTTTAGAAACAGGTAACACCCTGAAATTTCACTGTGGTCTTTCTTTATCAGGGTACCACGGCAACCAGGGCATTTCGTGAAAGCAAGCATCTGATCCTGATATCTAGTTGGGAACAGCACCAAGTGAGGAGAGGAAAACGGGTTCGTTCCGTGATTGGAATCACCTTGCAAGACGCCTGTCAGTGCTGGAATCCTCTTTACTCAAGTGAAGATGCGGTTGGGGGCGGGGGCGGAACCCAAGATCACTGGGTTTTAAAAAGAGGATAAATCACCTTTAATGCACACTTCCAAAACTAAAGATTAAAACACACACACACACACGGCCGGGCGCGGTGGCTCAAGCCTGTAATCCCAGCACTTTGGAGGCCGAGACGGGCGGATCACGAGGTCAGGAGATCGAAACCATCCTGGCTAACACGGTGAAACCCCGTCTCTATTAAGAAATACAAAAAACTAGCCGGGCGAGGTGGCGGGCGCCTGTAGTCCCAGCTACTCGGGAGGCTGAGGCCGGAGAATGGCGTGAACCCGGGAGGCGGAGCTTGCAGTGAGCTGAGATCCGGCCACTGCACTCCAGCCTGGGTGACAGAGAGAGACTCCGTCTCAAAAAAAAAAAAAAAAACACACACACACACACAATCAGGCCTTTGGAGGCCCTGGGTTGGGGCAGCCAGGACTGTCGGCAGTCCTTCCTTTCCATACTGACCGCGCCAGCAGGAAATGTGTGGCGGATGCAACTGTGCAAACTGAGATGGGGCGAAAGGGTAAGCTACCAGCCTAATCCCGGGACTCCCCGGCTGGCTGCGCTTCCTATCTGGATTGCTGGAAGGATGCGGAGTCCCCAGGGCCTGCCCCTTAGCTCTGGACGGGAGGAGGCGCTAGAAGAGCCTCATACCCGGCTCTCAGCCCTCACCTGCAAGTGGCTGACGATACAGTAGGGTTCGGGCTTGTGCAGCCCGCACGTCGAGGTCACAGAAAGCCTCTGTGCTCGGCCGATGAGAAGGTCGCCCGTGGCGGGGTAGCAACTGCCTTCGGCGCAGCCGTAGCTGAACTCGGGTTCTTGAGCGCGCACTCGGGCTCCGCACAGGGCTGCGGGAAGGACAGGCGACAGGGTTGGGGGCACACAAGCAGGGAGTAGAGTCCGAACAAAACGAAAAAGCGGGGGCGGGGGAGTGGGTGCGGAGAGAGGGCAGTCCATTTGGAAGAAAGCAAAATGCACGGAAAGGACAATGGAGAGATGAGCGCAGGAGAGGCTGGGAAGGCAGGGACTCAGAAAGGAGGAGGACACGGAAAGAAACCCACACACGTCATCAGGTCTGTCCAGCAGCGAGAGCCTCCCTCCTGGGAAACCCACCGACGCTCGCGCCCACCCTGATCAGCCCCGGGGAGCACCTCCTCCAACAAAGGGTGGATGTATAGACCCTTCACTTAGACGTGCCTGGAGCTCGCCGCAGGGAGGCTGACCCCCCAAGCGCCACACACCCACGCACGTGAACCCGCGTGCACGCGGCAGCCCGCGCATCCTCGGTGTGAGTGTGCGCGTGGAAATCTGTGAGCACGGGGCGCGAGAGTGCGTGTGCGTGCACGCGCGAGGGTCACCGGCGCTTCGCTGGGGGCGAGGCGCCGGGTCTCGCGGTGGACGCCGCTTTCCGGAGGTAGGGGAGCCCATGGACAGTCCCTGGGGCTCTGGAGTGGTTTCAAGGCTTCGCCATTCCAGGGAAGCGCCAGGTCCAGCTGTTTCTGGTGCCATCCGGAGACAAACAGAGATGGTTAATTAAAGCCACATGGCCCCCATCTGTTCCCAGAATGAAGCCTCCGCTCAGCTCAGGCACTTTCCTGGGCAATGGATTTTTGGAGAGCCCTCCTCAGTCACTACCGCCAACCCCAGGGAACCTGCCCTCCGCGGTGGGGAAACCCAGGGTGAACCGGCCGAGGGTGCAAAACCCTGAGCGGGGGCCGCGGGAGCCCGCAGGGGCCGGGGCTTGGGCGCAGAGCCCGGGGGATGCGGGTCCGCGGCACTCCGCGTGCGCCGTCTCCAGCCACCACCAAAGCAAGGGCGTTGGCGTTTAATCCTAGGGGCGTCATTTCCATCCAGTCCCTCTCCCAAGCCCCCAGTCTCCCTCGAAGGTGAGCAAACAGCTTTTGGGTTTTCCTTCCCCATGCCCAAGTCCATCCGCCTCCCCGCACCGTTTCCACGGAATTACCTAAGAAACTGAAAGCTAACACCTGGAGAAGCCCCATGCTGGCTCCCTGCAGCCACGGGGACACGGCAGAGGAGTGGAGAAGACGCCCGCCGAGCGGCCTGCCCTTTCTTCCCGTCTTCCTTTCTATAGAGGTGAAAAGGAGGGGAAAAAAGGCAAATGTTCAAAGAGAGTAGAGGCGCCCTTCCATTTCCTGTCGCTCCCACGGAAGCTGGGGGTGGGCTGGAAAGGGGGAAAAATCGCGCAGCCACTTTGTTCTCCTCACCCGGCGACGCTAGCGCTCGCCCTGCTCCTGGCAGCCCCCGATCCCAAAGAAGGGAATTAGAAAGTTTAGCCTTGGGAGGAACAGAGGGAGGCGCCTCTGCTCATGCGCACACGGAGAGCCGGGGCTGAAGGGGCGGGCGGCAGCAACTCTGCGAGGACCGGGTGAGGTCCCGGTCCCACCCCCCGGGGCGCCTCTTTTGTTTGAAAGCTGTGTCTGCGATGGCTGCGAGGCTGGGGCGCTTCCCAGTCCCAGCGCGGGTCCGCCCCGGGGTGCGCGTCCCAGAAGGGCGCGCGGCGTGGCCGTCCAGCGAGGGGGGCGGATGCATGGGGGCGTCTCCGAGGTGGGTGTTCAAGTCGCCCAGCCAGGGGGCCGGCGGGACCTACCGCGGACTCGCGCATTTACGTTCGCAAGAAGTGAATCACCAAACGTGCCCACAGCTAAAACTGTCGTGCCGTGCGCTCGGGGAAAGCGGGTTAACTCTTTAGAAACAGGGTCGACCTGTCGTATTTGTTCTTTAGAAAGTGACACTTCCTTTCCGCCCCCAGTATCCAAGAGCTTGGGATGGGCGAGACTTCTACAGTGTCTTCCTAGGAAGGAGGAGAAGCGCTGTGCGCCCTGCAATTCTTTGCGCACACATTTATTCAGGACCTCTCTGTAGTCCCTGTTACCCAGGTGGTCACGGCATTGAATTGAACGGCTAGTTCTGTTTTTAAAAAATCTACTTCCAACATGGTGAAACCCCCTCTCTGCTAAAACTACAAAAATTAGCTGGGCGTGGTGGCGGGTGCCTGTAATCCCAGCTACTCGAGAGGCTGAAGCAGGAAAATCGCTTGAACCTGGGAGAAGGAGGTTGCAGTGAGCCGAGATCGCGCCATTGCACTCCAGCCTGGGCGACAAGAGCAAAACTACGTCTCAAAAAATAAAAATAAATAAAATAAAATCTTCCTGCCTGTATCCAGATGATGGTTTTAACTCAGGTAATTCCTCAAATGACACCATTATTGTTACTGACTCCCTTTCCCATCTCGCCGTGGAAGAGTTGACGCAGCCAGGAAGTGGAAATCTTTCATGAGAGGCACTTCCCCACAACGCATCTCAACGATCCTCCACGGTGTGCAAATGGTGAGGTCGGGTGAAGGCCTCTAAAGAAGGGTCTCTAACAACACAGTGTAACCTGCCTGGTGAAATTAGGGGTACATAGAAGCTCACCATCTTCTAGGGGTTGGAGAGGGAAAAGAGATTGGTGACGGGACACCACCACCCATTCTGCAACCCTTAGCAATGGACACAGTCAAAACTTGGAGTCCTGCTCTGGGCAAATGTGGCTGGAATTCAGGGAGTATAGTTAGTTGTTAGTCCAGTCAGGAGACTTGGCATGTTTTCTAGTCATCTCAGGGAGAAGAGTTTAAGCGGCTAGCTGGTCAGTTTTTAACTTAACTGCCACGAAATAAGGCCCAGAGAAGTTTAATCATTAGACCATAGAGTCAGCTGCTTTACGAGTTTGTAAGCCTGCACGAGTCTGAGGCAGGCAGGAGCCTGGGGGTCTAGGTGAGTGAGGCATTAATTATTCACCAAATCAGCACTTGCCCTGCTACAGCCTGGGGAGGTTTTGCCTCTGCTGACGCTTAGGATCCTCTGCACCGGCTGCGTAGCCTGAGAACACTGAGAGCCCTTGCTGTTGGGAGGCTGTAGAATTGCAATGGAGGGTCTTCAGGGCTTAATTAAAAGAAAAATATTAAAAGGCAAATGTCTTTTCTTCCTGTTGAGCTTTTAATACCCCGGGCCAGAATTTCATATTTTCATGTGCACGCACTGCAAGCATCTTTCAGTTCCTTTTCTTTCTTGAGCCTAGCCTCTGCTCTCACAGCAGCCGAGCCCTCCTTGCTACCTGTCCCTGGTCAGCGTCCTCTCCCATTGCAAAAGGTCATTTACCTTCAGTATGTTCAGAAGCCTGCTTGCTCTCCCGATCACCTCACTTGCAGTAGTAAACTGAACACTACTGAGAGAATTCGGTTTTTAAAAATTTGCCCGTATACGTGCAGGGGGAGGAGTGTGTGTAACACTCAGCTTCTGACCACTTCATCTGTGAATTTGTCTACCTCCCTTTCCACCTTTAGTGCTTCTCTCCTAGAAGTATGCCCTCCTCTCATCTACGAAGTTCAGTGCTCTCATATACTTGCTCAGTCTCCTCCTGTTTTAGGTAAAAACAACACAAACGCTGCATTGCATGGAATCAAAGCTTGAGCTCTGGAGATTTGCTCATGGAATCAAAGATTGAGCTAAGGAGAAAAGAGTTTCAAGAGGGAGATCTGAAGCATAAGCCACAGAGATCAAATAAGATCACAGTGGGAAAATGTCCATTGCATTCAGCAGTTAGAAAGTCAAGGGCGGCAGGCACGGTGGCTGGTGCCTGTAAGGGGTGTGAGGCGGCTGGATCACGAGGTCAGGAGTTCAAGACCAGTCTGTCCAACATAGTGAAACCTGTCTCTACTAAAAATACAAAAATTAGCCAGGCATGGTGGCAGGGCCTGTAGTCCCAGCTACTCAGGAGCTGAGGCAGGAGAATCGCTTGAAACTGGGAGGCGGAGATTGCAGTGAGCCAAGATTGCACCATTGCACTCCAGCAGTGGAGATGGAAGCCACACTGCCATGGAATGGAGGAGGAACTTAGGGAAAGCAGAGAACAAGAGCAAACTGTACTTTCAAGAACCTGAGTTATGAAGCCAAAGGAAGGATTGAGCAAATCTCAGGGTTTGCTCAATCAAAGCTTGAGCTTTGATTCCATGCTCCTGCTCTAGGCAAATGTGGCTGGAATGAGGGATAAATACTCTACACTCCCTCTCCTTCCTTTGGCTTCATAGCTCAGGTTCTTGAAATTATAGTTCGCTCTTATTCTCTGCTTTCCCCAAGTTCCTCCTCCATTCCATGGCAGTGTGGCTTCCATCCCCACCACTGTTCTTGGTAAGTGCCCTTGACTTTCTAATTGCTGAATGCAATGGACATTTTCCCACTGTGATCTTATTTGATCTCTTTGTGGCCTATGCTTCAGATGATCACACCCTCCTTCTTGAGACTCCTTTCTCCTTAGCTCCCAGGACATAATTCCAGAATTTTCCCACAAGGCTTTGACCCCTCCTCTCCCATTTATCTTACCCTTCTCTGATCCCTTAAACACTGGTGCTACCAAAGGTTCTGTCCTCTTTTCTGCTCTCTCTACTCATCCACATCCAGGGGGCACCACTTGGACTCTCCGCAACCTCCAATTCCCATCTCTCTAGCTTGTACCTCACTTGGAATTTACATACCATTTCTAACAGGCCATTGAATATCTCTACTTCAGTGATCCATAGGTACATGAAATTCAACTGTGGCAAAACTGAAATCTCTCCACCCAGCTCTCCTAGAACAAAATGTCTTCTTTCTTCTGTTTCCCATTTCAATTATTGGCACCATAATCCACCCCTTAGCTCAAGACGGAGACTTGGGAACAGGACTGGCTGCATGATTAGCAGGGCACAAATGTGGAGCCCCTCTATTGTTATTAAGGTAAAGACAGTGAAAGAGCATTAAACATAGCGTGGGACTCTCCTGAGTGGGGCGATGGTGGGGAGGGGCTGTGCAATTGCACAAATTACACACCCCTGAAGCCAGCCTAGCCTGGGAATCTTGGACATCTCCCACTCCTTCATTCCCTCCCCTCCCCATCACCAGGTCCTGTCATTTCTACTTGCCTAGCAGCTAGCCAGCATGTCCCCTTGCTCCAACCTCATTGCCCTCCCTTAGAGTTCAGTCTGAATGCCTGCCAGAGCCCTCTGACAGGTGTTCCTACTTCCAGATTCTTCCTCTCTTCAGTCTAAACCTTCCTAATACCTGCAGAAGGATTTTTTTCAGAGTCAAAACCTTGATCATGTAGTTCCCTTATTCAAAAGCCTTCAATGGCTCTCCTTTGCTCCTTCCCTGTACATGACATAATTTATTCCTTCATGACTTTCACTACATGGGTCCTCCTTGACCTTGTCAACTTAGTGAACTACTGCACACCTTTGAAGACTCCTCTTAAACATGACTTTCTCCATGAGCCTCTCTCTCCTCCTTGTAAAAGCCTGTTACAGCATATGTAACATAATGCTGTAACTATTTGTTTATGCCCTTATCTCCCCCAATAGACAGCAAGACAAGGACAAGTATTGTGTAACATTCGTTTTTGCATTAATGTTGCCTTGCATGAGATGAGGCACATTACAGGTGCTCGATAGGTGTTTCTCGAATGAAAGTAAATGAAGACTAGTCTCCATGTTTTAAAACCTTCCTTAAATCTTAAATGTCCACTTTTTTCTACCTTGATATGAATTTCTAGCCAAAGAGAAAAAGAAATATCACCGCTTGACTTAATTTTAGGAATACTTCCAAGTTTCACTCACAAATTCTTCTCGTCTATTATATTTCATACAATTTCCCCTGATTTCTGAAGATGTTACAAATTGAGGAAGAATGAATCTCTTCTGTTAGCCTGTCCAGGGCTTCGCTCTGGCTGTCAACACAGCCGTCTCTTGTCTGTCATTTGTACTAACCTGGCACTACCTGCTTTAACATAAAGCAGTCTTTATGTTAAGAATTCTCTTTAGAATTTACAGAGAATTCTGCAGCAGTTTAAATGGCAGATGGGACTGCAAATTGCTGGCTGTTCTGTCTCAAAGAATGTGTGACAGTTATGTCCCTGCAGCATTTATTATTTTCGTTTGAAAACAAAACAAGAACTGCTTTCAAGGTCACCTTCACTTTCACACAGTCTTAGAACACCAGGTGTATGTCTCCTTTGAAATCCTGATTGACAGTAAAACAAGGATGCTACATTCTAGACTTCGATCTTTGGGTCCTGAAATGTGGCTATTTAAATAATATTGTTCTCATGAAAAATATTAGATTTTTCCTTTTTGAAAATTAGATTTAAGTGCATTTTGTGAGATTCAGAATTGATCTAGAAAAGTAAGTTCAATGACCAACAAGTTTCAGGTCAAATGTCATGCTATACTTTATATGTATATATATGTCTTTTATAATATGTAGAACAGTAATTTGTAGTTTTGTTTTATTGTCCTTGTTCCCAGAAGTTCTTTGAAGGCAGAGACTGTCTTTTATTAGACTTTGGATTCCCATCAGGTGGCAGAGTTTCTAGTGTATTATAGACACTCAATATCTGCTTGTTGGATAAATAAAATTGAGTAACCTTCTTTACAATTGTTAAGGGAACACACAGGGGACGTTATTACTACCCTCTGTAATAGGAAAACCATCAGCGCCTGAAATCAGGCAGGGAGTCACAGCATTTTAAGCCTCGGACCATATAATACAAACAGTAGTTTGGGCTTGCATTAACATTCGTCCTCCCTTCATCTGGTAACATTACCTGGATTTTCCTTGAGGGACTAGTCCTCTCCCATTTTCAGCTTACTTGATTTGGATGGGGCTAATCCCCCCACGAGCTCCAGGCTATTCAGTGCATTTCCATCTTCTTCTTTCTAGTGAGTGGTTCAGAGATGGATATGAAACTCACATATTCTAGTTAAGGTGACTCTGGGATTTTTGTTGGAATTCCTGGGAAAAAACAAACAAAACAAAATAAAAAACAAAAAAAACAAAAAGCACCTATTTTCCCCCCTGGACTTGGAGTTATGTGGATGTCAGCCTGGAACTGGTGGAGGCTGCTTGAGACTGGAGCCAACACAAAGGAAAGAAGAACGGAGGAAACCAGAGGGTGGGTCCCTAAAGAACACTGTGGAGTATCTTGATCCGGCTATACCTGAAACCAGTACACTTTACCTTAGTCAATACATTTTTCTAGACATGTAGCATGAGACAGACCTAAACTTTTGTTGTTTTCAGCCTGAAATTTAGGAGGCTTTTAAAAAACTGCAGCATAGCTGGGCGCAGTGGCTTAAGCCTGTAATCCCAGCACTTTGGGAGGCCGAGATGGGCGGATCACGAGGTCAGGAGATCGAGACCATCCTGGCTAACACGGTGAAAACCCATCTCTACTAAAAAAAATACAAAAAACTAGCCGGGCGAGGTGGCGGGCGCCTGTAGTCCCAGCTACTCAGGAGGCTGAGGCAGGAGAATGGCGTAAACCCGGGAGGCGGAGCTTGCAGTGAGCTGAGATCCGGCCACTGCACTCCAGCCTGGGTGACAGAGCAAGACTCCGTCTCAAAAAAAAGAAAAACAAAAAAAAAAACAAAAAACAAAACTGCAGCATATTGACTGGTGCAGGCAGGACTTTATCAACACTGTCTTAAAAATGATAATTTGTTGGCTGGGCGCGATGACTCACACCTGTAATCCCAGCACTTTGGGAGACTGAGGCAGGCGGATTGCCTGAGCTCAGGAGTTCGAGACCACCCTGGGCAGCATAGTGAAATCCTGTCTCTACTAAAATACAAAAAATTAGTCGGGCATGGTGGCGTGCACCTATAGTCCCAGCTACTCGGGAGGCTGAGGCACGAGGAGAATCACTTGAGCCCCGGAGGTGGAGACTGCAGTGAGCTAAGATCACACTGCTGCATTTCAGCTTGGGCTACAGAGCGAGACTCCATCTCAATAAAATAAAATAAAATAAAATAAAATAAAATAAAGTAAAAAAAAAATGGTCATTTGTCTATTCTTAAATATCTCAAAAGAGATCACAAACGAGAGCACTCAAATCTATATTTGTTTGAGGACAGTCACTAAAATAGGTGCAAGAAAGCCTCATTCAAGCTCTTTACAGGCTTTCTGCAAGGCTGCATACCCACTGCATTTCACCTCCCAAGAAGGTGGCAGGATCCGATGGAAGAAAGGGTACCACTTTATTTCTACCCATCTATGCCCATAAATTCCAAACCTTTTTTTAAAAAAGTTTGAATCTATATTTAACAGGAATGCCTAAATGGGGCAAGTTGTTCTCAGTTCACTCTTGTATATGAATTTTGGCACCTGGTTGCTAATCTGGCACCTTAAAAATGAGTAGGAGAGAGATTAATGTCTGAGTTAGTGCTAGAGGGCCATAGGAAAGCTCTTTTAAAGAAAGTTTTGTCAGATCCATAACGAGAGTAACTTAAATGTAGTCAAGTAAATGCCTTAAGACTTGAATACTAGTCATGAACCCAAGCTTTGTTTTTCTGGCACATTCATTTTTACCTCCATCCTTGAGTGAATCACTATGTTTATTGAAAAACACTGATGCCAAATTGAGTAGACAGCTAACACTCAGTGGGAGATATTTATACCATATCAGAAAAACTTTTCCTAATTAAAACTCAGAGGCTCGGGCGCGGTGGCTCAGCCTGAAATCCCAGCACTTTGGGAGGCCGAGAAATCACGAGGTCAGAGATCGAGACCATCCTGGCTAATAGGGTGAAAATTCGTCTCTAGAGGAAAAATACAAAAAACTAGCCGGGCGAGGTGGCGGGCGCCTGTGGTCCAGCTACTCTGCGGGAGGCTGAGGCAGGAGAACGGCGTGAACCCGGGAGGCGGAGCTTGCAGTGAGCTGAGATCCGTCCACTGCACTCCAGTTCCCCAGGCGACAGAGCCAGACTCCGTCTCAAAAATGCTTTCTTTTTTTTTTTTTTTTTCAGTTCATCTCTTACAGGAATCCACCTGAAATTGTATTTTAAAGATTACTTGGAAATTTTTATTACAGCTGATGGTACTTTCCCCAGCTTTTAAGGATGCTGAAATTCAGTAAAATCTAGAGGAAAAAACAAAAAGACTGTTTTCCAAATATTTCAATTTTTTAGTGTTCCTTTACTCTGCTTTTTATCTAGGCTCTGTCATTCTCTCTTTGAAAGGTCAAGTTCTGCTTTCAGTGAGTCCCTGAAATCCCCACAGCACCTCCCTGTGAGTTCCTAATCCTGTGCCTGGCACACAGTCAGTACTCAGGAAATGCTTTCTAAATGAAAAAGTGCTGCTTATTTCACCTATATTTCACCTATATTCTCATACAGGCAATATCTCTGTATGAGAGGATCAGAGTGATAGGTTTGTAGCAATAGAGTAGACTATCTCTTAGTTCTGGGTTGTTAATTATTACCTAGGGTGATCTAGGAAACAATTCAATTAGCAAGTTAAACACTCTACTACTATTCATGGCTTGGACAAAAAGTGAATCCTAATTTTAAATCCAGTATTTTTACCCTGGGAAGATGGGGAAGATGGATCTTTGCTATGAGCACATTTCAGAAGTGATAAAAATGCTAGTAAAAGCCATCTCCTCTCTCAAATAGAAGTGGTCTTGCCTCCTCTCTCCAACCATAATGCCCTTGGCCTTCTAGATTAATTAGCTCTACAGTTGCAGTTCCTCTAAAAGGAAAAGCCTGCTCTTCTGGAAAGAGAGCATTTATTTCATCATAGCTGCTACGCTTGCTGCTACTAAGGCTGCTAATCAGATTTATGAAGGCCAGCCCACCCAGAGCTGAGTGCTGCGTTTTTATCACATCAGAAACAAGTCAGCACTCGGTCTCACTCCAGGATTAGGTTCTATTTCAAATATTGGGCTGTTTGCCAGGCAAAGAGGCTGTAGGATGTGTTTGTTCTCTGCAGCATGGCTAATGAAATGCCAGTGTTAGCCTCCAGTCTAGTAAGGATCTGGGAGTAAATTATTTCTCAGTGATCCTATTTGGAAATCATGAACTGTGGGGCTGACAATCCAGCCATCTATGCAGAGGACTTCTTAATCCTGTTGGTGATAGACGGGTTATTTGGTTGACCTTTGACTTTGCGAGCTCCACCCATCTTCCTAATTAGTACCTTATCAGCGACATAACTCTCATTCTTTTTTTTTTTTTTTTTTTTTGAGACAACTCTCGCTCTTGTCCCCTAGGCTGATGTGCAATGGTGTGATCTCAGCTCACTGCAATCTCCGCCTCCAAGGTTCAAGCGATTCTTCTGTCTCAGCCTTCCAAATAGCTGGGATTACAGGTATCCGCCACCACGCCTGGCTAATTTTTGTATTTTTAGTAGAGACGGGGTTTCACCATGTTGGCCAGGCTAGTCTTGAACTCCTGACCTCAGGTGATCCGCCCGCCTCAGCCTCCCAAAGTGCTTGGATTACAGGCGTGAGCCATCGCACTCGGCCCACTCTCATTCTTTAGCAAGCAATTCTGAGACCTATTATGGGCCAAGCACTGCTGCACACTAATCATATACTAATCATACACAATGATTAGTGTATGAATATAATTTACCAATAGCAATGTATATGCTATTGGTAAAATAAGGGTTAAAAAACATAATTTCTAATTTTCTATTTCTATAAACATATAAACATATATTTATATAAACACATATGAATAAGTTCTAGGAGGCATAGCAAATAATTTCTAATTTTCTATTTCTATAAACAAAATATAAACACATTTATATAAACACATATGAATAAAGTTCTAGAAGGAAGCATAGCAAATGTTAACATAATTTCTAATTTTCTATTTCCATAAACAAAATATAAACACATATTTCTTTTTCTTTTTCTTTTCTTTTTTTTTTTTGAGACAGCGTCTCACTCTGTTGCCTGGGCTGGAGTGCAGTGGCGCGATCTCGACTCACTGCAAGCTCCACCTCCCAGGTTCACACCATTCTCCTGCCTCAGCCTCCCGAGTAGCTGAGACTACAGGCGCCGGCCAACACACCCAGCTAATTTTTTGTATTTTTAGTAGACACAGGGTTTCACCGTGTTAGCTAGGATGGTCTTGATCTCCTGATGTAGTGATCCGCCTGCCTCGGCCTCCCAAAGTGCTGGGACTACCGGCGTGAGCCACCGCGCCCAGGCAAATATAAACACATATTTCTAAAACACAAATGAATAAAGTTCTAGAAGGAGGCATAGCAAATGATAACATAATTTCTAATTTTCTATAAACAAAATATAAACACATACTTATACAAACACATGAATAAAGTTCTAGAAGGAGACTAGCAAATTATAATAATTTCTAATTTTCTATTTCTATAAACAAAATATAAACACAAAACCACATATGACTAAAGTTCTAGAAGGAGGCATAGCAAATGATAACGGGGGTACTTTATGGGATACATGGACTGTATTTGGGATGGGGGTTAAAGGGTACTCTTGCCTTATCTGTATTTTTTTAAACGAGGAAAATGTATTTGTCTATACTTGGTAATAATTAAACACAAACAAAAATTCTAACAAAGATCTGTTTTGAAGTATAAATGTTTGTTATACCTTGAAGAAAGTAGACTATAAATGTTGATTAAGTCTGGGTTGTTTCTTTGAAATACAAATGTAAATCTATAGAATTAAAACTCACTGTTTATTCAGTCACTAATGAATTTACTGAACGACAAGGCAAGCTCTTAAATTGGGATCATAGTGAGTTACATCACATCTGTGTGCTTCAGCTTCCTTATCTGTGAAACAAGTACAAAGTTCACATGCCTTTAGTCAGCATATAGGCTCTTAGTCAGCAATCTGGCCCTTATATAATCTCTCTTTTGTCTCCACATTCTCAGTTTATCAGCCTCCCCTCCCACTCTAAATATACTCACCATTTGCAAAAACTGAATCCAATTTTTTGGCTCCTACAGCTCCTTCTATCTGGAATGCTTTCTCCTTCTCTGCCAAGCCGGTGTTTATGGATGTTCACAGCCCAGCTCTGATGGCACTTCACATGTGGAGCCCTTTCAGCCTCACTGCCCAGGCACAATATTTGGACACATGCTTATTGGAGAGGATCTTTCTAGATTATTCTAGAACAGATGTGCCATGAGGCCAGGCACCCCACCTCGCACTCATTGCTGTGTCCCCAGCACTAGCACATCCTAGAGCACATTGTAGGTGTGTGAAGATTATTCATCAAGTAAGTGGTTAGTGTATGAATATAATTTTCTTATGTGCCAAATTGCAAGTGCCTTGACGGCATTTTAGTTTTCTTAGCACTAAACACAGAGCTAACACCTGGCAGGTGCTCAGATATTTGTCAGGCACATTTAGGAATGACGGAATAAATGCCTGGGACTATGCCTCTTGTGCTTTCTGGGGAGAAATCACTCACAGATAATTCTCTAGTCATAGTGAGCCACAGCCAATACGCATGAGTACTTTAAAGAGCATATCACATGTTTCACTTAATTTGGTGGGAAATACAGAAAAGTGAGCAGTTTGCTATGATTTAGATGCATGAAGTATTAATACATAAAGTATTAATTCCTTATAAATGGGTTCAGTGACTGCTCTCTACTGTACTGTGGAAAGCGTCATCCCTACGATGGTTTTAGAGGCGCAAGGTGGCAATCATATAATGGTAAGTCAAAGTCTGCGAGTCTTAGTCACCTCATCTGTAATGAAGCTCATGAAGACACTAGCATAAATTATAATTGGGAAGGCAAAATTGTCCCATTCTGGAGGGCAGCCTGAAATACGTACTAACATTTAAAACAGACATAACTTTGATTTTGGTTGGGAAAACTTGCCAAATTATGCCAGAAAGATGTTTACAATATTGTTTCCAGCAGAAAAAGTGGAAATAATCCAAATGACCATCAATAGGAGAATAGATAAAATAACTATGCTGGACCTATGCAACAGAGTGCCAAACAGTTACCTATTTGGTACCTATTTCTAGGATAGAAAAGGTACCTATTTCTAGGATATAAAAGGGCGTGTGTGGTCGTAGGCAGGGAGCTGTAGGGGGAGTAGGTTCCAATGACAAAAAAGTATGTACATCATGTATATATAATTTTTGAGGAATTAGAAAAGGCCACCCAGAAATTATTTATATAGCTCAAAATATTAAATGATAGCTATTTCTTCTTTTATGATTTTTCTCTATAATTAACATGTATAATCCCTGCTCTAATAAAATATTCCAAAATTATAGGCAACCAAGCTCTGTGTAAAAAAAAAAAAAAAATTTAAGATAGTTTCCTGTGGGTGTATTTTCAGTAGTGATCTTTTATATTGGGCGATGTCCACATCCCCAAGAGAAGAGTCTGTGTCTTCTGGCCAGCTAAAACTGGGAAAAATAAATCAAGCTTGCTGATATTCTGTAAAATATGCAGGTACTTTCTAGAAACTAGAGTTTGTTTGAGTTGAGTAGGAAGTGTTATGGTCTGTTTGGGTTTGGATGCAATGTTACAGTAGCCATGATTAATTTTTGTTAGCCACTTCCTTTGCTCATATGTTCCAATCAAAATATGTTTAGCTGTGTTAAGAGTTGAGAAAGTTGTTTTTTTTCCTCCTTACAGAGAAATGTTTAGCAAATGTTTAAATCTTTCAAATTGTCTATATATTATTCATCTCCCCAAAGTGGGTTAAAAGAAAATTGAGTTTAAGGAGAAAATTTAGTATAGACATTTCTATTTATTTGCTGTATAGAATGTATGATTTCTGTATAGAACGTATGATGGCAGTCTGAAGGACTGAAGACTAGAACTGGGTTTTTTTATTTTTTAAGACAGGGTCTTGTTCTGTCTCTGAGGCTGGAGTGCAGTGGTGTGATCTCACCTCACTACAACCTTTGCCTCCCACGCTGAACTGATCCTCTTGCCTCAGCCTCCAGAGTAGGTGGGACCACTGGTGTGAGCCACCACACCTGGCTAATTTTTGTATTTTTGTAGAGACAGGGTTTCCCCATGTTGGCCAGGCTGGTCTCGAACTCCTGACCTCAAGCAATCTGCTAGTCTTGGCCTCCCAAAGTGTCAGGATTATAGACGTGAGCCACTGCCCGGCCTAGAACTGAGATTTAAGGAAAAATTCTCATTTAAGACATCCTATCAGTCATATCTAAAGGTTGGCTTCTTTACATTGATCTTTAAAAAAAAAAATGTTAGATTTCTTGCTTCCAAGTAAAAGTAATTGTTCTCTTAATCCTGAATACTTAATCTTTCCCATTTATATTTTGCCTTCCCTAGATGAGTCACAATGCAGTATGTCTAACACAAAGCTAAACCTGAGTGTCATAAAGATCCCAGTGTTTATCTTTAGATATGGAATGTTTATACAGCTTTCCCAAGCTTTGAGCTTCTTCCCATGGTATGAATCTTAGGAATTCTCAAACAGTGGTTTGGTTGTTAAATTTTCAGGCTTTATTTAACTTTCATTTCTAATCCTTTCTAGAAAGTTTGCAGTGAAGTGATACCTTTAATTGGCTCAATCAACTAAGATTCAAGAGAAAATTTTGCCTTAAATTGTATACTGACTTTAACAGAGGTAGTAATCTGGATTTCCAATTGCGTTATGACAAAGTCCTAGAAATTAGTTGTATATCATAGAAAACTAGTGTTTCCAACCAAGTAGTTATTCTAATTGGTTATTTTTTGTTTTCCTATATAATCAAATAAATTGTTTTGAATAAATACATTTGGCAACATTAAGCTTAACACCTAAAATTTAGCCTACTTTGTTATTTCTATATGTAGTCCTATTTTTAAAACTGGCATGGGAAGTTTTGTAGACTCTTTTGTTTTTACTTAAGACTCTTAAAACAATCCTATTGAATGTGTTTAATAGCTACAACTATATGTTTGCTTAGTTGACTAATCTCAAAAGACATGCTAGTCCCCCCAAATTATACATTTTTGTTCAATAACATTTCAAAGATAAAGTATTTCTATTTGGTTCGCTTTGTCCTTTGTTTTCTTTAAAGCAGGATTACTTCCTGTGAAATGTTTCACGTATCTCAAATATTTGACTTATAGCTTAGGTCATTTATGTAAAGAAATCAGTTACTCATTATAAGAAAATGATTCACTATTTGGTGGTCTATTTAATAGAGCCTCAGATCAGTTAAAACAGCAAGTTGTCTTGGAAGAGGGTGCAACAAAATGAGTGTAGTCGCAGGGCACATTTCCCATCACACCTGCCTTGCCACTTCTTCCAACTAACTGAGTGGCCCTGGCTAAGTTAGCCTTAGTATTCTTCAGAAAATGAGGGAGTATGACTAGGGAATTTTTCAAATCTCTTGCATTTTGGATTTTTTTTTTTTTTTTTTTTTGAGATGGAGTCTCACTCTCTTGCCCAGGCTGGAGTACAGCACCGTGATCTCAGCTTCCTGCAACCTCCATCTCCCAGGTTCAAATGATTCTTGTCCCTCAGTCTCCCAAGTAGCTGGGATTCCAGGTGTGTGCCATCACACCTGGCTAATTTTTGTATTTTTAGTAGAGATGGGGTTTTACCATATTGGCCAGGTTGGTTTCAAACTCCTGGCCTCAAGTGATCCGCCTGCCGCAGCCTCCCAAAGTGCTAGGATCACAGGCATGAACCACTGAGCCCCACCTATTTTGGAATTTCTTAAACCTCTTTCCTGAATGAGAGGCAACATCAGTGAGAAAATCGTATGTGAGAGCTGATACCTGCATCTAGTGTCTCTAAAAATTAACCCAGCTGTATTAATAGTTTTCTGACAGTCATTTTGTATCTTTCCTCATCAGAGGTAATATCTTCAGCTGGTAGATTTTAAAGTTTTTTTCACTGTGAATGTTTTATAGACTAAATATTTGAAAGTCTTCACTGTAAGGAAATAACAGTACTAAAGATTAGATTTTAGTTCTTGGTGCCATGTTGGGATGACTGGAGAGAGCTTTGAAATACAGCACTCTTAATCTGTTGCCACCTAGTGAATGTAAGATAAAGTGCAGCCAACCTCCTGCCTCCTAGTCTTGGTGTTTGCCATCAAAGTGAACTGTGGTTGTGTGTGGAATATGTCAGATACTGCTGTGAATCTTAGACACTTAACTGTTAGTCACAGAGTTTATGAATATGAAGAAAACACTGTATCTCTGTTCAAAAACTCTACATTCTGATTAAATATGTGTAATACATGTTGTGGCAAGCTTGCTTTGTGTCACTGAAAGCTTGTTCAGCTGGCAGGCTGAATCAGAGGCAGGTTGTTAGGGAGAGGGAAGCCTCCTAGAGTGGCCACTTTTAACATGTAATGAGTAAAGATAAATATTATAGGTAGGATCAAGTTCTTCAGAAGAGAAAAACTAGGTGCTGATGGATGAGCAGGTGTTAAGAGAAATCCTACTTAGGTTGTTTCATGTTGCAAGAAGAAAAAAGAAATTGCTTTTTTCTTGCTCTCTTTCAAGGGGAGAGAAGAAACAGAGGGTGGAGGGCAGTAAAGGTGAAAGAACAAAACAGGGGACTGTCTTCTGGTAAATTGTAGGAAGATAGCTCTGCTGCTAGAAGCCTTAAAGCTTATAATGAAAAAAGCCTAAGAGACCTGTGGTCACCAAAGCTCTAAAATTCTTCATTGCTTTAATGCATCAGAATCAGGGTTTGGAAAGAATGTTGGTTAGAAGCATAAAGCAAATGAAAAAAAAGTATTCGTTTTTTTCCTTCTTCTTCTTTTTTTTAGATGGAGTTTTGCTCTTGTTGCCCAGGCTGGAGTGTGGTGACACGATCTCAGCTCGCTGCAACCTCTGTTCAAGTGATTCTCCTGCCTCAGTCTCCTGAGTAGCTGGGATTACAGGTATGTGCCACCATACCTAGCTAATTTTTGTATTTTTAGTAGAGATGGGGTTTCACCACATTGGCCAGGATGGTCTTAAACTCCTGACCTCAGATGATCTGCCTGTCTTGGCCTCCCAAAGTGCTGGGATTATAGGCTTGAGCCACTGTGCCCAGCCCCGCCCCCCCTTTTTTTGAGACGGAGTCTCATTCTGTCACCCAGACTGGAGTGCAGTGGCACGATCTCAGCTCACTGCAACCTCCACCTGCCAGGTTCAAGTGATTCTTGTGCCTCAGCCTCCTGAGTAGCTGGGATTACAGGCGCGCACCACCATGCCTGGTTAATTTTTGTATTTTTAGTAGAGACGGTGTTTTGCCATGCTGGCCAGGCTGGTCTTGAACTCCTGACCTCAGGTAATCTGCTTGCCTTGGCCTCCCAAAGTGCTGGGATTGCAGGCATAAGCCACCATGCCTGGCCTGAAACAAACAAACAAACAAACAAACAAACAAAAAAACAAGTATTCTATTCAAGCTTGTTTCAGGGGAAGGGCAAGGGAGAAAAAGGGGTAGGTATGTATGTGTGGGGTGTGTATTCACACAGTGTGAAACTGTAATTTGTTTAATGGCAAAGGACTGTTGAGAGACCTACCTACATGTGCATTTGTATACATTTTGCATTAAATAATATAAGTATAAATATAAACCTTTATATTTATGTAGAAATATGTGTTCTTCACTTTTTTTGCTTAGCTACTTAATGCAATGGATTTTTCTGGACAAAGTCTAACTAAATGGAAAGGAAAGGATCTCTTTCTCTTTGGCTCAGTGAGCTCTGCCAGGGAAATGTAGCTGTTATCTGTCTGAGGCCCTGACCTTTATCTGGGAGCGACTCACCCTAATTTATGCCCAAGTGACTTGGAAAATAGCAAGTCTTTTTTTTTTTTTTTTGGAGACGGAGTCTCGCTCTGTTGCCCAGGCTGGAGTGCAGTGGCCGGATCTCAGCTCACTGCAAGCTCCGCCTCCCGGGTCTACGCCATTCTCCTGCCTCAGCCTCCCGAGTAGCTGGGACTACAGGCGCCCGCCACCTCGCCCGGCTAGTTTTTTGTATTTTTTAGTAGAGACGGGGTTTCACCGTGTTAGCCAGGATGGTCTCGATCTCCTGACCTCGTGATCCGCCCGTCTCGGCCTCCCAAAGTGCTGGGATTACAGGCTTGAGCCACCGCGCCCGGCCGCAAGTCTTTTTAAACTCAAACATATATGGTAGGGAAAAGCAAGCCACCAAGTGCAAACAGAAGAGACTAGCTTTGAGAGGAAAGGGATGAGACTCCAAGAATGAAGATCTGTGTGAGCTTGGTTTGGGGGAGGTTTGTAGGGGGAAGAGTTTCAAGAGGGACGAAAGGATTTGTAATCGCTGCTGTAGGGTGTGTTAGGTATTGAGTGTGGGAAAGATGGGAAAGGATTTTTGTCTTATGCATTATTCCATTCCCATGTGACATTTTCTCTCTAAATAGTGAGGAAAAGATTTAAATTGTTCTCAATTGCATTTTCAGAGGGGCTGAGCCATATGGCAAACTAGTTTCATATTACAGTTGAAAACATTTTAATCCAGTGATGGCCTAAGGACTGCCTGACTTGTGCCAATTTGGAGTCAATTTATGGAACTAATATGTAAAGGGAATAAGTATTTATTTAGAGTGCTCCACACTGTGCTATGTTCTCTAAAAGACTTAAATGTGTGCAAATGCATGCTGTGAGTCCTCATAAAACTTGCTATCTGGTTAGAAAAGGCTTATCAGCTAAGTGACAATACTAGAACTTCAGAGAAAGGGCTTTGAATGAGGCTAGAAAAGGAGCCCTAGGGCTATAGGAAAAGGTTAGGTTTGGGAGAGAGAGGACAATTTTAAATTAGGCAGGACCACAGGAGTGATAGTTCAGAAGGAGAATGCAAGTGTAACTTACACAGTGTAATAATAGTGATATCTTAAAGGATTCCTGTAATATCTCACTCTTCTCAAAGCTCTTTCACTCCAATTAGCTCTGTAGCCCTAGGAGGGAGACCAGGTATATTTATTAGCATTTTACAGCTAAAAGAAATGAGGACATGAAATTCAGGCAGGCTGTGAATGGCCTGAGGTCATGCAGGGGACAAACCATGCTCTTCGTGTTTATCACCTTATCCTTGATCCACTGTCCCCAAGCAGCAGGGCATAAAGGACAATTTTAGCAGTTTGGCGAGGAGTTGGGGTACTGCAAAGAGACTAATGAGGATGCTGGTTCAGCTACTGTAACAGAGGCCAAAGTCATAGGCACCTAAGGAAAGGCAGGCTTTTCTTTGTGTGCAAGTTTAAGCTGGTTGTTAGTCCAAAGGAGTCAGACACAGACAGTTTTAATCCACAAGGGCATTGCACCTCTCCACATCTATTTGCCCCCTTCTCTGTGCCTGTGGAGGCTGATCTACATGGGAACATCACCCCAGGCCCTTGGTTTAGTCAATGGGAGCCACCAGTAAAAGACTGGACAGGGAGGACAGTGACATCAGGGCGTCCATGACCCAATGTCCTCTGCAGGGTTGTCATGGCTGGTTGCATCCCTTGTCCAAAAATCACAGCTCCTGTTAAGAGGCCCTCCTGGCCGGGCGCGGTGGCTCACGCCTGTAATCCCAGCACTTTGGGAGGCCGAGGTGGGTGGATCACAAGGCCGGGAGATCAAGACCATCCTGGCTAACACGGTGAAACCCTGTCTCTACTAAAAATACGAAAAATTAGCTGGGTGTGGGGGCACGTGCCTGTAGTCCCAGTGACATAGGAGGCTGAGGCAGGAGAATCTCTTGAACCTAGGAGGCAGAGGTTGCAGTGAGCTGACATCGCGCCACTGCACTCCAGCCTGGGTGACAGAGCGAGACTCTGTCTCAAAAACAAAAACAAAAACAAACAAACAAGAGGCCCTCCTACACAGTCTGTCTTCAATATTCAGTGGTCACCCTCTCACTTTACCCCTCAAACCAAGGGGGGGGGATGTCCCCTGCCTGGTGCTGGCTCTGGGATGCTGTACTATCTTTTATGGCTTTCATCCACCCTACCCATGTCTTTGTAAATAGCCCCCTTATTGAACTGCCCCAGGTGTGTCCCGTTTCCTGGTAGGACCCTTACTGGTACAGTCAACCAGGGACCTAAGTTTCTTCCACCTTGTTTCATAGTATTATCTTCATGTGCATGGGGATAGCCGGCTTACCATAGTCCCACCCAATTGAAGGGGCAGGAGTGGGGTGGGGGCGGAGGGTGTTTTTGTGTCCTCTTGTTGCAGTAAGAAATATTCACAAACTTAGTGGCTTTAAATGACATAAATTTATCTCATAGTTCTGTAGGTTAAAAGCCCAATTCAGGGCTACAATCAAGGTGTTGGCATAGTTGTATTCCTTCCAGGGGATTCTAAGGAAGCATCTCTTTCCTTGCTTTTTCCAGCTTTAGGGACAACTTACCTTCCTCAGCTCTCAGCCCCTTCCTCCATGTTCAAAGGCAGCAATGTCAGGCCAGTCCTCCCGTGCAGCTGTCTCTCTGGCTCTCTCCTGCCTTCTCTTCCACTTGAGAGAACCCTTGTGATTACACTGCGCCCACCTGGAAAACTCAGCAACTTCTCCCCATCTCAAAGCCAGTTGATGAAGACCTTCATTCTGTCAACTTTCCCTTTGCCATGTAATGTAATATATTCACAGGTTCTGGATATTAGGACATGGACGTCTTTTGGGGGTCATAATTCTGCCTCTCCCACAAAGGACAAACAACTTCCTTTTAGGGTTGTGCCCTGGAAATTGCACACAACATTGACACTCATCTCTTATTGGCCAGAATTTAGTCACATGGTCACATCAAACTGCAAGGGAGATTGAAATACAGTCTCTCTTGCTAGGCAGCTGTATGCCTGGTTAAAACGTGGAGAAGTCCTATTACCAAAAGGAAGAAGGGGTAGAATGGATGTCAGACAGCAATTTCCAGCCTGAGCCTCATGAGTCTCACGCATTGTTGCCAAGGTCTGCTTTCAGCTTTCCTTTCCTTCATTGTGTCATGTTAGTGCTTCTGCCTAATTGTTTTCACCTGTTGGTTCTGAGCTGTCCTTCATCTGGGACTGGTTTCTAATCTGGAAGAAGAGACAGGATAGTCTCCTTTAATGGGCACACCAGCTACCTCATGGCGACTTGCTTTCTGATCTTCATATTGATTTTCTGATGTGGTTAGCTGGGTTCCAAATACTTCTACCTGCCCTATGGGGTTCAAACGTGGGCTCTCTGACTCCTCCCCTCACTCATCCCCTACTCTGAGATGCGCAGATTCCATCCTGACTCCTCCACGCTGGTCCCTCACACACCTTATCGGATTTCCTAGTGTTAGGGAGATGTCATTTTCAGTCGACTTGAATTAAGAAAATGATTAGATTAGTGCTGTAATCCCAGCACTTTGGGAGGCTGAGGTGGGCAGATCACAAGGTCAGGAGTTCAAAAACAGCCTGGCCAACATGGTGAAACCCTGTCTCTACTAAAAATACAAAATTAGCCAGGCGTAGTGGTGCATGCCTGTAATCCCAGCTACTCAGGAGGCTGAGGCAGGAGAATCGTTTGAACCCGGGAGGTGAAGGTTGCAGTGAGCCGAGATCGCACTACTGCATTCTGGCCTGGGCCACAGAGTGAGACTCCATCTCAAAAAAAAAAAAAAAAAAAAAAAAGAAAGAAAGAAAAAAGAAAAAGTATGCATGTTGTTGCATATAAATATTTCATATGCGGTATTAAGATTCATCTTCTAATCATATTATCAATTGACTACATATAGGTTGTTTACTTCCTTTAATTCTTTTTATTTATTTATTTTGGCTACTCACATTAAATCCTCTTAGATGGGAGGCAGAGCTGTGCCTTCTACAATGAAAGCCGATGGAACCTCTTATAGGCAGAATACATGGATCTGAAACCAAGAGTGGGAATACATGACACTGAACACAATTATATCCAAATGACTTACAAGCAAAACGTTCCTTTTTGTACATGTGACTTTGGGTCCTGGTCTCTAAGGAAGTGTGTTTTTACTCGATGATATAATGGTTGTTCCACTGAATTAGAATATGTACCAATACCCAGCTATTTCAAGCTCTTCACTAAAGGATAAACAAGCAAAAAAGGAAGTTGTATAATTTTGGCTGATGTAATTGATCCTGACAAAGATAAATGGAGCTGCTGGTTTGCAGTGGCAAAGGAGGGATGTGACTGGGACCAGAGGGACCATGGAAGGAGCAGTAGAGATAGCAGGTCGTAAATCCCAGCAAAAGCCTCCTGAGTGATTACAAAGACAAAGTCTACGTCCTCAATCTGTGTTTCTGAATATGCTACGTTTTGTGTGTATTTATATTTTTAATTATCAAATATATTTAATTTCCTTTTTGTCTCCCTTTCCTCCCTCAGTAGTCTATATTTGGTATTTGTTGGTGGTTAACTGTACAATTTTGATTATAAGTTGCAGTATTTCCAGATAGAATTGTTAGCTGAAGTGCAGAAGAAGTGGACCTCAGCTGGCAGCCAAGGTTTCAGAGCTGGATGAGCTTGGTGAGTGATGAGACTGTGGGTTGGTTTCCCTTGAAGACAATGTGGGTGTGCTTTCATTTGGCTGAGCGCTACATTTTGTTTGGTGGAAGCATTTATTTTTACTTTAGAAGGGAAAATGAGGGACGGGTGCGGTGGCTCACACCTGTAATCCCAGCACTTTGGGAGACCGAGGCGGGCGGATCGCCTGAGTTCGGGAGTTCAAGACCAGCCTGACCAACATGGAGAAGCCCTGTCTCTACTAAAAACACAAAATTAGCCAGGTGTGGTGATGCATTCCTGTAATCCCAGCTACTTGGGAGGCTGAGGCAGGAGAATTGCTTGAACCCAGAGGTGGAGGTTGTGGTGAGCTGAGATCGCACCATTGTACTCCAGCCTGGGCAACAAGAGTGAAATTCCGTCACCAAAAAAAAAAAAAAAAAAAGCGGGGGGGGGGAAATGGGATGAAGAATGTATTATGATATTTGGAAGTCAAAGGGATGGACTTTATACATATTGATTACGTTTAATAGAAATTTGTAATTTTTTTGATAGCTGGCATCAAAATCCTTCCTATCTTGGAGGATTCCAAAGACAGATGGAGGAAAAACTCCCCTTCTACTACCAAAGTCAAAGGGAATAGATATTCTCTCTACTTAGTCAATATGGTACCCAGGGCACATGAGGAGGCCCGGCCAACTGGATTACTTCTCCCAGGAATGCTGAGTAGTGAGATAGTGACACAAGATGCAGAGACAGTTGCAAGTCACTGGGATGGTGGCGAGTGCCCAGGGAGGCCAGCATTGACCTGAGTGTACTGAGGTGTGGTCTTGGGAATATTGCCAGATGCATAATTGTCCTTAGTTACATTTTCTCCAGCCATTTCTTTTTGTATGCTGTCAGATATCTTTTGAATAAATTCCTTTCCTGCTTAAGCTACTGCTGGTTTTCAGTGATTGCATCCAAGAACTCAGACTGGTAAAATCCTAATGTTTAACTGGTTTATTGTTAGTTACTTAGCTTCTTTCCATTTTTAATATAAGGTGTGCTTCAATGATTTAGGCACAAAGCTTTTCCCTCCATCATAAGATTATTTTCTTTTTTTTTTTTTTTTTTTTTTTTTTTTTTTTGAGACGGAGTCTCACGCTGTTGCCCAGGCTGGAGTGCAGTGGCGCGATCTCGGCTCACTGCAAGCTCCGCCTCCTGGGTTCACGCCATTCTCCTGCCTCAGCCTCCTGAGTAGCTAGGACTACAGGCGCCCGCCACCGCGCCCGGCTAATTTTTTGTATTTTTAGTAGAGACGGGGTTTCACCGTGGTCTCGATCTCCTGACCTTGTGATCCGCCCGCCTCGGCCTCCCAAAGTGCTGGGATTACAGGCTTGAGCCACCGCGCCCGGCCTAAGATTATTTTCTTAACATACAGTTTCCACAGTGGAATTACTGAGTTTTATAATAGATTATGATACACACTGTCAAACTGTTAATACTTTACAATGTAAAGAGATACTGTTTCACTGAATCTAGCATTGATCACATTTTGAACAACTGATACAGCAAGTAATAGAAGTTAGAATGATTTATCTGGCGTTACTGAGGAATGAGATTTTTCACATATATAGATTTTTTTAGATAACTAAAGCTTATTATTTTATTATATATATATTTATTATTTATTTTAAATATACGGAGTCTCACTCTGTTGCCCAGGCTGGAGTGCAGTGGCACAGTCTCGGCTCTCTGCAAGGACTCTGCCTCCCAGGATCAAGTGATTCTCATGCCTCAGCCTCCCAAGTAGCTAGGATTATAGGCACCCCCCTCTGTGCCTGGCTAATTTTTGTATTTTTATCAGAGACAGGGTTTCACCATGTTGGCCAGGCTGGTCTCGAACTCCTGACCTCAGGTGATCTGCCCGCCTTGGCATCCCAAAGTGCTGGGCTTACAGGCATAAGCCACTGCGCCTGGCCAAAGCTTATTATTTTAAACACTAACATCTAGAAAGCACAACCATAGGCCGGGCGCAGTGGCTCATGCCTGTAATCCCAGCATTTCAGGAAGCCGAAGTGGGTGGATCACTAGGTCAGGAGTTCAAGAGCAGCCTGGCCAACATAGTGAAACACTGTCTCTACTAAAAAAAATACAAAAATTAGCCAGGTGTGGTGGCACGCACCTGTAGTCCCACCTACTTGGGAGTCTGAGGTAGGAGAATCACTTGAACCTGGGAGGTAGAGGTTGCAGTGAGCTGAGACGGTACAATTGCACTCCAGCAGGGGTGACAGAGCAAGACTATGTCTCGGAAAAAAAAAAAAAAGAAAGAAAGAAAGAAAGAAAAAAGCACAACCATATACAATTGCAGTCTGCAATCTTTTCAGGGTATATCACATACTTCCTACCATCATCAAACTGCAATGCCCAAGTACCTCCTTAGGTGATGAGTTTGTCTTGCCTTTTCACTTGATTCCCCAGATAAGTGTGCTTTTCTAACAGCTGGGGATTTTTCTGCTTCTTTAGAACTCAATAGCTAGTTCTCCCAGTCAGCAGATAGAAACCATTCTCTCTTTAACCATTCCCACACCCCCTGGCCTGTTACTTGTATAGTCTCTGATCACTGAAAAGGAAGAACAATTGAAAGTTGCTATTGCAAACAAAGAAACCATGCTTGTAAAATTGTCTATTATTTGTAATAAGTTGAAAGTCAGTATCCTGATGGGAAAGCTGGGGTGTGTTCCACCCTCAGCTGTGGAGGAAAGAATGTAGACTTGGTGACAGCTGCATTTTTAGACTCTGGGTTATTTTATGCACCATTAATTGGTGGAGGTTTGAAAAAGTCTCAGTGCTGGATATGTGAACCATTGTAATTATATACTTCAAGAGAGCTTTCTAGGGTGGTCCTTCCTGTAGAAAAGTTTCTTTCAATTCTTCAGGATCTCTAGGGAAATAGATTCTGCAACTTTTTTTAACAGCCTACATTTTAAGATTTTTCAAATTAATGTATAATTCTAAAGCGCTTTTGTTGAATTTTTATATCCTTTTTTTTTTTGAGACAGAATCTTGCTCTGCCACCCAGGCTGGAGTGCAGTGGCCTGATCTCGGCTCACTGCGACCTCTTCCTCCTGGATTTAAGCTATTTTCCTGCCTCAGCCTCCGAGTAGCTGGGATTACAGGTGTGCACCACCATGCCCAGCTAATTTTTGTATTTTTAGTAGAGACAAGGTTTCGCCACATTGGCCAGGCTGGTCTTGAACTCCTGACCTCAGATGACCTGCCTTCCTCCGTATCCCAAAGTGCTGAGATTATAGGCATGAGCCACCACGCCTGGCTTTAAATCCATTTTTTATGAGTCAGTCCTTAATGGAAATGCTCCAGCAGATCTTCCTTTTTCATATGTCAGTGTTGATGTTTATTATTTCTTATTCAAAAATGTGAAACCAAACTCCCTTAAAATAATCTTTCTGAAGGATAGCTTTCACAAACAGAAGCAATTTGTTCTATTATAAATCACACATGCAAAAAAAGTTAGCGTGAAATCAGACTCATTTTGAAATGAGACAATATGATTTTTATACTAAACAATAAGAACATGATTGCTAGTCTTTTAAAAATAAGCAACACATTTTACAGAAAAAATATCCACTGATAAATGAGGAGAAGTAGTTCAATATTTATCTTTTTGAATATTGTTCCAGTGCCATTTGGGGAAAATAGAATCCCCTGGTTGAGAATGAGTGTGTAGGAAAGTAGGTATAAAAGCAAGTTACATTTTGAATTCTATGCAGTTTATTCACAAAAGAATAGTTTTGCAAATAAAAGTAAATCCAAATAAACATAAAATATAGGACAATCTAGTACATGACATCCATATGTATTCCATCCTAGTATTGGAGATATTTATTTAATGTTTAGGTTTATTTGACTGAAATGATTATTAGTAAGTAGAGTACTTACTTAAATTTCTACTTGTTATATGGAACCTGTTATTTTTAAGTTAGGAAAGAGAAAGGAAGGCAAGAGGAAAGGTTTCTGAAACCAGAGACAATCTCATTACTTTCCCCTTTCAATTATGAAGTGGCATTTTCCGGGTGGCATTTCAACCTCCAACCACACTGAGCAGGTGTGTAATAAGGACAGGCTGTGGGGAAGGAAGGTAGAAGACATTCTCAGTATTTCACAGGTTCAACAGAGCCCCATGGGCTTGTACATCAGAAACCAGAAACAAAGGCACAAGCTTTTGCACTTTAACTCTGCCTAGCTATAGCACGTAGCATATTTTTTTTCTTGTTCAACGATTTCATTTTTAATGGCAACAACTTGATCTTCCAATATTCTCAGTTGATCAGCTTTTGCTTGTCTACTTAGATTCAAATCTTGGATTTTCCTTTCTAAATCTGAAAGTAGAAAACGAAAGAAATGATACATTTCCATTTGATAGATTCCTCCTGGATATCCACATTATACCAAACACAGGGATTTGCGCGCCTCTCAAAGATATATTTAGTTTTCTGTTTTGAGTCAATGGATAAAACATCTATTTTCATCAGGCTTCTCAAGGTTTTCATATAAATTAGAGCAAACTGACATTTTTGTCTAAAACTTTTATATCTAAAGGCATTTATCAATGTGAGGCTGTAGTTGGTTAGAATTCATTAGAAATGAAAAGACAGATAACATCCTTGATGGGACTTGCTGAAGTGCTATATTTCCAAAGGTTTGTTCTTATTATTTTAGCTTCATTTTAAAACATGTTCTTTAGTGTTTTCCAGTCTTTCAGAAAAAAAGACTGACTTTCATGTGTTCATTCTTCTTCTCTGCTGATACTGAAGTCTCTGAACAGTAACAGCTAAGTGATGCCTTTGTTGGCTTCACGCCTATCCATCCATCAATCCATTGATCCATCGACACGTCCATTGACCCATCCATCAATCCATTGATCCATCCATCCATCCATCTGTCCATCCATCCATCCATCTATACATTCATTTATATATTCTTCATTCAACAAATATCTGGAAATTCTAGTAAACCTTAACAAGGAGCCCATAGTAGTGGATACAAGATGCACAGAGAGCTACAGTTAATAATGTGAGGCACCATTTTGCAAAGAAACTCTGACATTAGAGTTTTTGCAAAAATTCTAGAAGAGGGAAGGTAAATGTCTCACTTCACTTGGTCAGATCACACATGAATACCAAGTTGGTCTGGAGTAATTGTCAAACTAACATGTGTTTAGAAAAAAGAATCAGATTGCTGAAGATACTTGAAACTGTCCTGTAAACAAACATTGAATTAACTGGTGATGTTTCATATGAGGAAGGCAGATTCAGGGCATGTGTCATGGCTGTTTTCAAATATCTGAAGGACCAACCTAGGAAAGCAGAGTAAATGTGTTCTCTGTCATCCTGAGGAAATAAAATGGAAACTAGCAGGTAAAGCTCTGTGAAGGAAGATTTTGTCTAAATATAAAAAACTCTCTACGATGGCTGCTCAAAGACAAAAGAGCTGCTGTGGAAGGTGGTGAGTGTTCTGTCACTAGATTCCTTCCTTCCTTCCTTCCTTCCTTCCTTCCTTCCTTCCTTCCTTCCTTCCTTCCTTCCTTCCTTCCTCCCTCCCTCCCTCCCTCCCTCCCTTCCTTCTTCCTTCCTTCCTTCCTTCCTTTCCCTTCCTTTCCCTTCCTTTCTCTCTCTCTCTCTCTTTCTTTCTTTTTTTGAGAGAGTTTTGCTCCTGTTGCCCAGGCTGGAGTGCAATGGCATGATCTCAGCTCACAGCAACCTCCGCCTCCCGGGTTCAAGTGATTCTCCTGCCTCAGCCTCCTGAGTAGTTGGGATTACAGGCATATGCGACCACACCTGGCTAAATTTGTACTTTTAGTAGAGATGGGGTTTCTCCATGTTGGTCAGGCTGGTCTTGAACTCCCGACCTCAGGTGATCCACTCACCTCGGCCTCCCAAAGTGCTGGGATTACAGGCATGAGCCACCGCACCTGGCCGAAACTTTCAAATATAGGTCATTTGGGATTGAAAAGGGGATTCGACATTGAAACCATATTTGAACTAAAGGAAAAGTAAAGGCCTCTGTTTGTACCAGGAAAGTTAATATCATTGAGCTGGTTACACCAGACCCATTCATCATCCTCATCTGTGTTCTGGAAAGTTACCCTTCCTGGATGACAGCACTTGGCTCTTTTGACCTCTGGCTTTCATTCACACATGGCCAATGGACAGTGCCGACAAATGGTCAGTGGATGGGAGGGTGAGCAGTCTCCATCCCAGTTTAGCACAGAGGTGTGGGCAGTTCTTCCATCCCTCAGGCTCCTGTAGGGTGGCCTCTTTCCTAACACTCTGGTGTTCACAGGGCTCTGGCAATGTTCCTGTTTCCCTGGCCCCTTCAGGTATAAACAGGTTAATGCCTTCTCACTGCTGCTAGTCACCAAGTACCTCCACAGCCTCAGTGGGTTCCCTTCATTCTTGTGCATTCTTTGTAGTTCTTCCCATCAAGAAGTAGAATCTGCTTACCCTGTTCCTACTCCCACACCCCCGAATCTGGGCTGGCTTTGTAAATTGTTTTGACCAATAGCAAGTTATGGTGCCCTGAAACAATCATGCTGTAAAGCAGCCTGGGATAACAGACCACGTATAGAGAGTGCCAGCATCTCAGCCACACCCAGCCCTTAACAGGCCATCAGCCAAATGCAGTTGCTTGAGAAACCCAGGTGAGACCTGCCAAAGAATCATCCAGGCAACCCACGGAAAAGTAAGAAATGGTGGTTATTCCAAAAAAAGTCCAGCACCAGACGGATTCACAGCCGAATTCTACCAGAGGTACAAGGAGGAGCTGGTACCATTCCTTCTGAAACTATTCCAATCAATAGAAAAAGAGGGAATCCTCCCTAACTCATTTTATGAGGCCATCATCATCCTGATACAAAAGCCTGTCAGAGACACAACAAAAAAAGAAAATTTTAGACCAATATCTCTGATGAACATGGATGCAAAAATCCTCAGTAAAATACTGGCAAACCGAATCCACTAGCACATTGAAAAGCTTATCCACCATCATCAGGTGGGCTTCATCCTTAGGATGCAAGGCTGGTTCAACATACTTAAATCAATAAACGTAATCCAGTGTATAAACAGAACCAAAGACAAAAACCACATGATTATCTCAATAGATGCAGAAAAAGCCTTTGACAAAATTCAACAGCCCTTCATGCTAAAAACTCTCCATAAATTTGGTATTGATGGTATGTATCTCAAAATAGTATGAGCTCTTTATGACAAATCCACAGTCAATATCATACTGAATGGGCAAAAACTGGAAGCATTCCCTTTGAAAACTGGCACAAGACAGGGATGCCCTCTCTCACCACTCCTATTCAACATAGTGTTGGAAGTTCTGGCCAGGGCAATCAGGCAAGAGAAAGAAATAAAGGGTATTCAATTAGGAAAAGAGGAAGTCAGATTGTCCCTGTTTGCAGATGACATGATTGTATATTTAGAAAACCCCATTGTCCTAGCCCAAAATCTCCTTAAGCTGATAAGCAACTTCAGCAAAGTCTCAGTATACAAAATCAATGTGCAAAAATCACAAGCATTCTTATACACCAATAACAGACAAACAGAGAACCAAATCATGAGTGAACTCCCATTCACAATTGCTTCAAAGAGAATAAAATACCTAGGAATCCAACTTACAAGGGATGTGAAGGATCTCTTCAAGGAGAATTACAAACCACTGCTCAATGAAATAAAAGAGGACACAAACAAATGGAAGAACATTCCATGCTCATGGATAGGAAGAATCAGTATCGTGAAAATGGCCATACTGCCCAAGGTAATTTATAGATACAATGCCATCCCCATCAAGCTACCAATGACTTTCTTCACAGAATTGGAAAAAACTACTTTAAAGTTCATATGGAATCAAAAAAGAGCCCGCATTGCCAAGACAATCCTAAGCCAAAAGAACAAAGCTGGAGGCATCATGCTGCCTGACTTCAAACTATACTACAAGGCTACAGTAACCAAAACATCATGGTACTGGTACCAAAACAGAGATCTAGACCAATGGAACAGAACAGAGCCCTCAGAAATACCATACATCTACAAGCATCTGATCTTTGACAAACCTGACAAAAACAAGAAATGGGGAAAGGATTCCCTATTTAATAAATGGTGCTGGGAAAATTGGCTAGCCATAAGTAGAAAGCTGAAACTGGATCCTTTCCTTATGCCTTATACAAAAATTAATTCAAGATGGATTAGAGACTTAAATGTTAGACCTAAATCCATAAAAACCCTAGAAGAAAACCTAGGCAATACCATGCAGGACATAGGCATGGGCAAGGACTTCATGTCTAAAACATCAAAAGCAATGGCAACAAAAGCCAAAATTGACAAATGGAATCTAATTAAACTAAAGAGCTTCTGCACAGCAAAAGAAACTACCATCAGAGTGAACAGGCAACCTACAGAATGGGAGAAAATTTTTGCAATCTACTCATCTGACAAACGGCTAATATCCAGAATCTACAAAGAACTCAAACAAATTTACAAGAAAAAAACAAACAACCCCATCAAAAAGTCGGCAAAGGACATGAACAGACACTTCTCAAAAGAAGACATTTATGCAGCCAACAGACACATGAAAAAATGCTCATCATCACTGGCCATCAGAGAAATGCAAATCAAAACCACAATGAGATACCATCTCACACCAGTTAGAATGGCAATCATTAAAAAGTCAGGAACCAACAGGTGCTGGAGAGGATGTGGAGAAATAGGAACATTTTTACACTGTTGGTGGGACTGTAAACTAGTTCAACCATTGTGGAAGACAGTGTGGCGATTCCTCAAGGATCTAGAACTAGAAATACCATATGACCCAGCCATCCCGTTACTGGATATATACCCAAAGGATTATAAATCATGCTGCTATAAAGACACATGCACATCTATGTTTATTGTGGCACTATTCACAATAGCAAAAACTTGGAACCAACTCAAATGTCCATCAATGACACACTGGATGAAGAAAATGTGGCACATATACACCATGGAATACTATGCAGCCATAAAAAGGGATGAGTTCATGTCTTTTGTAGGGACATGGATGCAGCTGGAAACCATCATTCTGAGCAAACTATCACAAGAACAGAAAACCAAACACTGCATGTTGTCACTCATAGGTGGGAATTGAACAATGAGAACACTTGGACACAGGAAGGGGAACATCACACACTGGGGCCTGTTGTGGGGTGGGGGGAGGGGGGAGGGATAGCATTAGGAGATATACCTAATGTAAATGATGAGTTAATGGGTGCAGCACACCAACATGGCACATGTATACATACTTAACAAACCTGCACATTGTACACATGTACCCTAGAACATAAAGTATAAAAGAAAAAAAAGAAATGGTGGTTATTTTAAGCCATTACATTTTGGGGTAATTTATTATGCAGTGAATGAATGACTGAGACAACTCCACTTCTAAATACTTTATCCAAAATTATGCCCAAGTATGCATTCTGTTTCTTGCTGGGACCCAGACTGACACCAAGTTCTGTGGAAGGACCCTGGCTGAAGACTGGAATCCATTCTCCACTCTCTCAACATTGTTGGTGCCAAGGACTCCATTCTGGGATCCAGAGGCTCCTCTTCCTAACAGAGGGGAACAGGCATAGCCTTGTGGTTCAGCCCCTTCTCAAGTGGCAGCATGGGGAAGACAGCCAAATCAATGTCTCATTTTTCTATCTTGCTGAGTTCTGAAAACAGCCTCAAAAGGAAAAGAGAAAAGGCAGTAGAATGCCTTATTTTAGACCTCTCTGAGAAGCTCTGTAGCTTCAACTTCTGTAAAAGCAACTCTGTAGCTTTTATAGTTCCAATCTAATTTCAAGAACTATAAAAGCTGTGGTCAATGGGGATCAGTGGAAACAATTTGTATATGACATAAAAACAGGACAGAAATATTCTCCCCATGTTTTTGCTCCTATAGTAAGGACCAAGTTCTAGGATTAAAATAACTGACTTTCATAGTATTGTCTATGGAATGCAAGGTTAAAAAAATCTGTTTTTCTAAATCTTTCTTAGTGTTTTGTAGTTAAAACAAAATTTTAACGAAAATACTTAAAAATGAAAAAAATTACCCACAAGCCTGCTGCTTTAAAAACAATTATATAAGTGCAAGAAGCAGTGGTTTCTTCTTCACTCCCACTGCCTCCCTAGAGATAACTAATGTTAGCAGTTTGGTATGTATTTTTCCTGACTTTGGCCCATACTAATGTTCCATTTTCAGTTTTTTCATGTCATAGTGATGATATAAGTGGTTGTAAGACCAAAGACTCATTTGATAATAAAAAAAAGAGGCATTTATAAGTGAGGAGTTTTGGTTACTTTAGTATTTTGAGAGTTACTTATACTCCTAGTTTTAAAGTTTTGGAAGATAATAAATACAACCAGGGGTATATTGTAACTATACAATCATCATCTGATATTTCTTGATGGTTAGAGATCAAGGACATGATGATTGCCCCAAAAAATCATAAATATCAATTGTGTAAAAAAAGATTCTGATTAGCTTTCTGATTGTATGTATTCTATGTTTCTTATTTTATTTTGTTTTGAGACAGAGTCTCTCTCTGTTGCACAGGCTGGAGTGCAGTGGCATGATCTCAGCTCACTGCAACCTCCGCCTCCCGGGTTCAAGTGATTCTCCTGTCTCAGCCTCCTAAGTAGCTGGGATTACAGGCATATGCCACCATGCCTGGGTAATTTTTTTAATTTTTAGCAAAGATAGAGTTTTGCCATATTGGCCAGGCTGGTCTCAAATTCCTGGGCTCAAGCAGTCCATCTGCCTCAGCCTCGCAAAGTGTTGGGATTACAGGTGTGAGCCACTGCACCCAGCCTGTATTCTATGTTTACAACACTTTGTGTGCATCAGAATGTCCATTTAGATCAAAATCCTTGTCCAGAATATGATTCTTTCTGGGTTGCTATCCAAAGATATATGCTATCTGACCTAGTGCCCTAGATTATATTGACTCTTTTCGAGAGTTACTTTCATGACAGGAAAAATAAACAACATAGGTTAGAACAGGGTTTCTCAATCTCAGCACTATTGACATTCTGGGCAAGATAACTGTTTGTTTAGGCAGTTGTCTTGTGCATTGTGGGATGTTTAGCAACATCCCTGCCCTCTACCCACTACATGCTAGTAGTTCCTTCTAGGGTGACAAGCAAAAATGTCTTCAGACATCTTACCCCTAGTTGAGTTGAGAACAAAGTTAGGGAAAAAAAAGCTTTTTTTTTTTTTTTTTTTTGAGATGGAGTCTTACTCTGTTGCCCAGGCTGGAGTGCAGTGGCGTCATCTTGGCTCACCACAACCTCCGCCTCCCAGGTTCAAGCAATTCTTCTGCCTCAGCCTCCTGAGTAGCTGAGACTACAGGCGCCCACCACCATGCCCAGCTAATTTTTGTATTTTTAGTAGAAACGGTGTTTCACCATGTTGGCCAGGGTGATATCAAACTCCTGACCTCAGGTGATCCACCTGCCTTGGGGTCCCAAAGTGCTGGGATTACAGGTGTGAGCCACTGTGCCCAGCCAACAAAGGGCATTTCAAGGAAATCTCAGTTTGTTTTGACTAATGCAAGGCAGATGCTCATTAACCTTTCTAGGCAAATCCATGCAAGAGGCTTGTTAACTTCACAGTCCCCAAAACACAAGACCAATTTCGACTTCTTTCTCCTCAGTGGACTCATGTGATAAAACTGTAAGCTGACATTGGTATAAATTCTACTAGTAAGGTAGAGTACCAGGATGTTATTATCAAATTGGCAGGACGGATAAAAGAATAGATACCTGTTATTCTTCTTATCTTGTCCTCTGTATCTCCAGCCAATTTTTCTGCAGCATCTTTTAGCTGTTTAACTTTTCCTAATGTTTCCTTTGTTAGTCCTGTAGTGCTTGTCTTATGCTGGAGCATAGCATATTGTTTTTTCAGCTCAACAAATTCCTGTAACAAGCAACACACACATCATGAGAAAACATGTATAAAGCAGGTACCTATATGCATGATGATTCTCCTAATACCATTCATAGAAGGAATACAGAGGAAACCTTAATCCAGTCAATACGCTTGAGTCACTCTGATATTTCCAGCAGAGTTTTATTTGCATGTTTGTTTTTTCAGGTTGAAAAAAATCTCATCTTCTATTAAAAATAAAACTTCTTTGTTCAAAATAGCAATTGTTATTGCGTGTTAAGGCAAGTATTTCTGAGGCACCAACTGGTTGTTCTGCACTATGTTAAGGTAGGATGTGGAAGACAGAAATGACCCAATCCCATCCTTGACAAATCTCTGGTTCAGTTCAGTCAATCAGTTGTACATGCAAAATGAAGGACAGAGTGAGTGATGAAGATTTAGAAACAGCAAGGATATGTTATTTGGTTGGCAAAAAGGTGAGAGAGAAATGAGGTAGGAAGGGAGGCAGGTGGGGAAGTAGAAGTGTAGTATGGAGACCTCCCTTGAATAGAGTGGAAATCTTTGGGTTAGCTTGTGTGTTGACAACATAGAAGCTTAAGTAGATGAATAAAGGCCAGAGCCAGAAATGAAATATGGAAGTGAGAACAGGGTGAGTAGAAAGTACCTTTCTTGGCTGGGTGTGATTGCTCATGCCTGTAATCCCAGCACTTTAGGAGGCTGAGGCAGGCGGATCACGAGGTCAGGAGATCAAGACCATCCTGGCTAACATGGTGAAACCCCATCTCTACTAAAAATGCAAAAATTAGCTGGGCGTGGTGGTGTGTGGCTGTAATCCCAGTTACTCAGGAGGCTAAGGCAGGAGAATCGCTTGAACCGGGGAGTCAGAGGTTGCAGTGAGCTGAGATTGAGCCACTGCATTCCAGTCTGGTGACAGAGCGAGACTCTGTCTCAAAAAAAAAAAAAAAAAAAAAAAAGAACTTTTCTCAATCTCTGTTCCACAGAAAATGTTCTCAATTCCTCTCAGTGGAAAATTTACCCAGCATGTTAGGAATTAAAAGTAGGAGAATAGACCAATTGTAAAAACACTAACATTTTTCTTTTGTTTAGGCAACTATATTAATGCAACCAACCAAAGATTTCTTGCGAGGAAAATGAGCTGATAGGTTCTTTCAGCAACCTAAATTAATGGTCTACTTTCCACAACCGTTTAATTAACTCATTCTGATTTTTGTAAATTGATGTATTTTCTTTGGCAGGTGACTTTCATTTATTGTTTTCTTTATATGTTGTGTGACTGAATGAGAATAGAGGGCAAATACATGCAATTCAGACAAACCACATAAATTGTGAAAGTTTGGAAGTTCAGGGCAAATTTGATTTATGGACTGTTTGACCAGGACACCACTAAGAGTAATAGGATAGAGAGATGGGGGGTGGCGGGGAACACTCCAACACGATTTGGCCAGGGACTTCTGCCATCTACAGACAGAAGATCCTTTGTGTATCAGGATCCCCTCGAAGATATACCATTGAGTCATGGACCAGCACAAAGGAAACGCTGAGAAATGGCACAAAAATCTGGGGTTAAAGGACTATCTTTCAAAGAAGCTCTGTTTTTCTGCTCTTGGTGGCAGTGGTAGAACTATTGACCTTCTCAAGACTCCCAGCCTGGTGTTGGGCAGATTCAGCCTGAACTTTCACATTGACAGCGTGGTCTTCATGCCTTTGCAACTTGGTCTGCAGCAGGGCAAGTCCATCCTCCAGCCCTGATCGCTGCTTTGCTGACTCCAGCTCATTCTTCATTTCCCTGGTTTGATTTTCAGCCTGTTGTTGATTTAAAGACCAGAAAGGGACAATCTCTTTATGAAACAAACAAGAAGATAAATGATATATTAACCCCTTGAAAAATATGCTGGGTGTAAAGGAAAAGAAAATAGTGCCTTCACTTTTTCTGTTGCATGTATTTAAAATGTTATAATAAAATATTTCAGACATTCAAAAGGGTCTGAGAAATACAACGTTAGCCTGGTGTGGGGTGTGTGCCTGTAGTCCCAGTACTCAGGAGGCTGAGGTAGGAGGATTGCTTGAGCCCAGGAGGTTGAGGGTGCAGTGAGCTATGATTGTGCCACTGCACTCCAGCCTGGGTGACAAAGAGATACCTTGTTTCAACAACAACAACAACAACAACAACAAATAAAAAATAAAAAATATAACAAATACCCATGTACCCACCAGCCAGTTTAAGAATAGAACACTAACAATGCACTAAGGCCCTCAGCATACCACTCCTCATTATATCTTCTCTCTCCCCTCAAAGACAACCACTGTCTTGAATCTAATTTTTGTCATTCCATGTATCTCTGTAGGTTTTTTTCTACAATCTATGCAGTATTCCTAACAATATATAGTATTTAAATTTTTTCATCTTATACAAATGTATTGGATATTTCTGCAAGTTGATTTTCTAAAATGAAAAGTTATGAAAATTATGCTTATGTAGGTCATTTAAGCTAATCTACATAGCTCTAGTTCATTCATTTTTACCAGTTTAAGGCATTCCATTGTTTGAACATATAACAATGTATTTTCTATTCTCTAGCTGGTGCAAGTGGCTTCTAATTTTTTCCCCTTACAAACAGTAATAATACTTTATGCCTGTTTCTTATTTCAATGTCTATATTGATCATATCAAATCCTATTTAAATATTTTTCAAATATAGCTGGTTGTTAGCGCTTGTCTCGTTTGTTGGTCATACTTTCATATTTTCTTAGATTTTCTTAAACATAGTAAACATTCTTATTTTGTATTCTGTATCCAATAATGATAATATCCTCTGTCTCTTGTGTCCTGATTTTGTTGTTCATTATTTCTGATGACTCTTGTTTAAAGGTAATTTGTGCCTGGGCACAGTGGCTCATGCCTGTATTCCCAGCACTTTGGGAGGCCGAGGCAGGTGGACCACTTGAGGTCAGGAGTTCGAGACCAGCCTGGCCAACATGGTGAAACCTCGTCTTTTCTAAAATTATAAAAATTAGCTGGGCGTGGTAATACGTGCCTGTAATCCCAGCTATTCAGGGGGCTGAGGCAGGAAACTTGCTTGAACCCAGGAGGCGGAGGTTGCAGTGAACCAAGATTGCGTCACTGCACTCCAGCTGAGGCGACAGAGTGAGACTCCATCTCAAAAAAAAAAAAAAAAAAAAAAAAATCTAAAGAGGCAATTTGTATTTACATGTTTGGGGGAAATTCTTGATGGCTAGGTTTTAAGGTCATTCCTTTGGAGGGGATTTTTGTTTGCCTCTATCAGGCATCTGGGAGTACTACCAACCCAGGGCTACTTCAAATGATACTAGGGTTTTGAGGGCCACCCAGGTAGTGTAAATTCTAGCCTCCAAATTGTATGGGAGCCACAAATTGTGGTTAGCAAATCTTAGTGGAGATGTTACTCCCCAACCCAGGGGCAAGTTTTTCTACTGGCTCTGGCTGTGTGTGTGTGTCTGTGTGTGCGTGTGTGTGTGTGTGTGAGAGAGAGAGAGAGAGAGAGAAAGAGAGACAGAGAGAGACAGAGAGATTTTAACATTTCACTAAGGATTTTGCCATTTGGGGTCCCAGTTCTATGCAAGAATCTTGTTGCCTCCTGTGCGGCCTTCGCTTTCTGCCTTACATACATGGGGACCATTAAAACCCAAAGCTTTAATGCTCCAGGGATTGGCAGATGCCTGCTGCCTGCTGTCAAGTTAGAGCTTGATTACCTCTGAATTCATGCTCTCCTGTCATTTTTGGCCTCTGAGACTATCAAAAGTTTCTTACTAATTCAGCTATGCGTTAAAAAATCTAAATAGCCAATCTAATATTTTCATGTGTTTTTTCAACTACCAGGGTTCCTTAGGATATTGGCTCACCATATTTTTAGAAATGAAAGTCCCTTCCTGTACCTTTGGGCATATGTGGTGGTTTGCCTAGAGCAGCAGCCTGCAAACTTTTTCTGTAAAGGGCCAGCTAGTAAATACTTTATACTTTGTGGCCTATAAAGTCTCTATCCCAAATATTTAACTCTCTGTCATTGCAGTGCAAAAGGAGCCATAGACAATACAGCCTGTGGTCATGTTTTGCTATCCCTTGTTCTAAGTATATGCCTAGAAGGGGAAATCCTGGGGCCTTCCTTTTTGCTACCCTATATATGCAACCTCTTCCTATCCAATCCCTTTATTTCCTGGTGTATTACTTCCTGTTCTGTTGCTTTCTGCTTTTCGTTGTTGTTGTTGTTGTTGTTGTTGTTGTTGTTGTTGAGACAGAGTCTCACTCTGTTGCCCAGACTGGAGTGCAGTGGCGCAATCTCGGCTCACCGCAACCTCCGCCCCCGGGAAGAGCGATTCTCCTGCCTCAGCCTTCCAAGTAGCGGGGATTATAGGTGCCCGCCACCATGCCTGGCTAAGTTTTGTATGTTTCGTAGAGATGGGGTTTTACCATGTTGGCCCGGCTGGTCTTGAACTCCTGACCTCAAGTGATACACTCGCCTCAGCCTACCAAAGTGCTGGGATTACAGGTGTGAGAAACCATGCCTGGCCAAATGGAGCATTTCTTTTGGATGAGATTTTTTTTTAGTTTTAGGATACTCTGATGAGATTTCATGCACGTTTACTTACAAGAACCTTACAACAGTGAACTCTCATTTCTTTGGTTTGTGAGCTTTTAAAAAGTCTGTTCCCTTGCCTGGTGTCAGAAGGGAGATGCTCTGACCTCATATCTACCACTAATTAGCTGTGTGACCTTAGGCAATCACCTAACCTTCCCGAGTCTTAGTTTCCTCATTTCCAAGCTGGTGTTAGTACCTGCCTTGGTATAACCCCAGAATTGGTCACAATTAATACGACGATGCTGAGAAGTGCTCTGTAGAACATTAAATACATGCATAATACTACCCAAATCTTATTTTATCCTCATAATAATCCCATCAGACTCGTAAAGCAAGCATAGCATTGGCATACGTAAAAAGTACTGTGATGTTTCTACCCTCAAAACCTATTTCAGGTTAGTTTCAAAGAGGACAAATACCTGCAGCACATTCTTTTTTATTTTTGTTATATTGGCAGTCAGCTGTGTAATGGTAGAGTTTGCCCGTCCATGAGTGATTTGAGCTTGTTGCAACTGGTTCAATGTTTTGTCAAGATTTAATAGAACATTTGCTGCTTTCCTAAGGTAAGATATTAACACATCAGATTAGATAAACACATAATTATTCACTTATTTCACCTTGAGAGAGTTCATTTGACTCAACCAAATACTTTACTGAATTATTAAGCAAATTTAAATTACTCTTAAACAAGAGAAAGTGCTGAAGTCTTCGTTTTGAGAAATAGGTATATTTAAATGCCAACAAAAGAAAACCCCACACACGTATATATTCATACCCAGTAGACACAGATTTTGTTAAATACGGAAATTAAGGATACAGGTCTTGTTTCTTTTGATTTGTCATAAGCAGAGAGATTTGGGGTGATGTAACTATCAATCTTTGCACATAAAAACTATCCTGTGAATTCTAGTTTCCCTGATGTCTTAAATGTGAGCTACACTTTCTCAATCTCTATTGGAGTGGGGGTTGGGAGGGTCAAGAGGCCCCACAGAGAGCAAAGAGAGGACTACAGGCCCTGCATTTTCAGGCTTGTTTATTCAGAGTTAGCTAAGCTTCACTGACATTCCAGCCACTAAGAAGCCCAGTCAGAGGTTAAAATCACAAGCATTTCAAGTGATATAGTCTTTCTGCAGAAAGGAACTCACCTCAAGTCAACAGTCACCAAATACTTAGATCTGTGGGCTCAAAACCACCTTGAGAAGAATGTACTGAGGGAGTGAAATAACAGATAGACCTTTGCAGAAGCATCATTAGAAATGTGTGTGCCCACAGTAGAGTTAGCTAAATTGCAAAATATTCCCTTTATCACCCAGCTCATCCTTTCCTCCCAGTGGTAATCTGTTTCCCTTTCTAAACTTCAGGAGCCTTCCCTCCTCATCATCTCACTGTCACCAGCATTTCATTTTTGTAATATTCCTAGGGTACCGGTGTCCATTTTTTCTATTCCCTGCCACCATTATCTTTTTATTATATTCTTTTTTTCCTTTAGATTTTTAACTACTGCAGGCCAGGCATGGTGGCTCATGCCTGTAATCTCAGCACCTTGGGAGGCTGAGGCAGGTACATTGCTTGAAGCCAGGACTTTGAGACTAGCCTGGACAATATAGTGAAACCCCATCTCTACTAAAAATACAAAAAATTAGTTGGGTGTGGTGGTGCATGCCTATAATCCCAGCTACTCAGGATGCTGAGGCATAAGAATCACTTGAATTCGGGAGGTGGAGGTTGCAGTGAGCTGAGATCGTGCCACAGAACTAAAGCCTGGATGACAGATTGAGACCCTGTCTCAAAAGGAAAAAAAAAAAAAAAAGAAAAAGATTTTCAGTGTACTGCTTATTATAGCAAATTTAGAAAATACCCAAAAAAGAAAAACAAAATGTAAGAAGGGGAAAAAAGCCAGTAATCTTGCCGTCTTTTAAAATGTTAGGATATTGTAGCAAAATTTTTTATTTTCATAATTCAGATCCTCTTTCATGTATAAATTGTTACCTGATTTTTTTTTCAACTTCCTGTTCAGTTTGGATGTTATCTGCTTTTTACAAAGCACTACCATTGAACTATAAGAATCTCTACCTGTTATTAAACATCTTTTCTCACCTTTTTTTATTTTTTGAGATGGCGTCTCATTCTTGTCACCCAGGCTAGAGTGCAATGGTGCGATCTCAGCTTACTGCAGCCTCTGCCTCCCAGGTTCAAGTCCAAGCAATTCTCTGCCTCAGCCTTCCGAGTAGCTGGGATTACAGGCTCATGCCACCATACTGACTAATTTTTGTATTTTTAGTAGAGACAGGGTTTCGCCATGTTGGCCAGGCTCATCTCTAACTCCTAGCCTCAAGTGATCCACCTGCCTCGGCCTCCCAAAGTGCTGGGATTACAGTCCTGAGCCACTTCACCCAACCCATCAGTATCACTTTTAATTGCTGTGTGACTACTTGATTTTTTTTTTTTTTTTTTTTGAGACAGAGTTTTGCTCTTGTTGCCCAGGCTGGAGTGCAATGGCGCCATCTCCGCTCACTGCAACCTCCGCCTCCCCAGTTCAAGCGATTCTCCTCCTCAGCCTCCCAAGTAGTTAAGATTACAGGCATGCGCCACCATGCTCAGCTAATTTTGTATTTTTAGTAGAGACAGGGTTTCTCCATGTTGGTCAGGCTGGTCTTGAACTCCCGATCTCAAGTGATCAGCCCGCCTTGGCCTCCCAAAGTGCTGGGATTATAGGCGTGAGCCACCGTGCCCGGTCTACTTAATCCTTAAGTAATTGCTATGCAGTTAATCTTCCTGGTTTTAAATATTAAACCTGGAAGGAGTTGGACTTTTGGATGAATCTGGTGCACTTCGTTTGTACATGTGGATGATGAGACAGTGACAATGGGTCAGATCTCAGTGATGGGGGGTGCTGAGATGGCCACCACCTAATTGATCCTGTAACCCTGACCCACAGCACCCCATGCTCATAAAAACATCAACATGACTTTTTTTTTTTTTTTTGGTTGGCTAAGTCAATAGGACAAAGGGCAAGAGTTAGTTAATTCCGTCTAGCATAGATATCATTTTCATCTTGCAGTATTCCTGGAACTCTAGTGTCCATTTCTTCTGTTCCCCATCATTACATTGGGTTGGTGCAAAAGTAATTGCGGTTTTGGCCATTACTTTCAATGGCAAAACCTGCAATTACTTTTGCAACAACTTAATATCTTTTTACTGAGAATGTACTGAGGGAGTGAACTATCAGACTTTTTAAAAAGATTTTGATTTCAAAGTACTGCTTAGTAGAAAATACCAAATATAAATAAGGGAAAAACTATACCAATATTCCAACCACCTGTTAAAATATTGGCATATAATGAGTATTTAACATTTATTGGTATAAAAAGGTATCAGGCCACTGGAAAGGCATTTTGAGTCTAAGAAAATAGGAAGAAAGCATCCCTGAACCCTGCCGCCCAGTCACCCAGCTTCCTGGGGTATCTCCAAAGAGAGCTCAGCCCTCAACTTGGACACTGAACTCTCAGAAGGTAATTTCATTTGACTGCTATAGCTCCCTAAGCGAATATTTTCCAGATGTCCTTTCAGCAGATGGTCTGTTAGAGCAAGATAAGAATATTAATACAGTACTTACTCAGCTGCTTTAGCCTTCACCAGAAGCTTTTGGGCTCCATCTTCTTCTTCACTTAGCCTGTTTTCATCTGACCTGTAATCCTCACAGAGTTGCATAAGTTTCTGTATTTTGTTAACTTCATCCATTAGATTTTGGGATGGAATTGGTAGGTGAATGTCAAGTACACCATTTGCAACCTTCTCGATGTCTTCTGGAGGCACGTTTTCCTCTTAAATAAGAAGGAGGGTTTTAGGTAATCATGTCTCCTTAACAAATACTGTATCTTAAAAGTATAACCACAATGATGTCTCAGCCAACTGCACTAGGATTTGATTATGTGTTCCTAGAATACAGGGATTAGATTGTAGGTGTCCCATAGATTCTTCTTCATCCTCAGCTGTCCCTTGTCTCTGGAAGAAACACTGCTGGCTGAGTGCTGAATACTTGCTGAACAAGTGCTTGCTGGAAAAACAAAATACTACAGATTTGGAACATTGTGTGTATTCTACAAAATGCCCTGAGAATGATTTATTATAAGTACATACTCAAAAGCAATTAACATGTTTAGATACCTGTCACGAAAATTCAAGCACAGTGAATGAGACATTGGAGAAGCACTGCGTTTGAAATCAACAAAACTGGATTCTGGTCCTCCATGACATTAAAAAGGCTCACGATTTTTGGTCATCTATGTAATTGGGTAATTGTACCTGATACTAGACTCAAAGGCCTATTCTGGGATTGGAGTGAGACAATACAGAGTAAAGGAACATGTTAATAGCATGTTATAAATAAACATTTTTTTTCTTCTTTTTTGAGACAGAATCTCACTCTATTGCCAGGCTGGAGTGCAGTGGTGGCGCAATCTTGGCTCACTGCAACCTCTGGTTCAAGTGATTCTCCTGCCTTAGCCCCCTGAGTAGCTGGGATTATAGGTACGCACAACCATGCCCAGCTAATTTTTTTGTATTTTTAGTACAAAATAGTTGGACTAAACTATTTAGTTGGCCAGGATGGTCTTGATCTCCTGACCTCATGATCTGCTCGCCTTGGCCTTCCAAAGTGCTGGGATTATAGGTGTGAGCCACTGTGCCCCACCAAAGAAACTTTCAAATACATCCATGCTCTACTTTCCAGAAAAGTAAATTTGGCCCCTATTGAGAACTAAAGTGGAAGATGAACTGTTAGAGCAAGCTTGTTTGACCCACAGCCTGGGGCCCACATGTGGCCCAGGACAGTTTTGAATTTGGCCCAACACAAATTCGTAAACTTTCTTAAAACATTATGAGATTTTTGTGTGTGTGATTTTATTTTTATTTTTAGCTCATCAGCCATTGTTAGTGTTGGTGTATTTTATGTGTGGCTCAAGACAATTCTTCCTCTTCTAGGGTGGCCCAGGGAAGCCAAAAGATTGGATACCCCTGTGTTACAGCAAAGCCATTTGTCACTCTCCAGCTACTTACTGAACATCTACAATTCCTATAGGGAAGCTAGAGATGAACTAGACGTGGATCTAATCCTCAGGGGGCTTGCCGTCAGGTGAGGGCCTATAAGTCATTATATACAAATATTGATCACATAGGAACAGAAGTGATCAATATAAGGCAAAACGCTATGGGGTTCAGAGGAAGGGGAAAATAATCCAGGAAGGACTTCAGGTGCATTGAAACTGCGCCTGGGAGGACAGCAGGTTAAACTTGTGGAGACTGTGGGATGTGGGGAGGGGTAAGAGATATTCTAAACTGAGAGAATTACAGGAGCTAAAGCTCATGGTGGTACAAGAAACAGTGCATGGATCACTCTTGGCAGGAGAGTAGTGTGCTTAGAAGGGCTGGGAGCAGATGGCACAAGTCCCTGTGTCAGAGGCTGAGGAACTTAGACTTTATTCAGAGAATAGTGGGAGCCAAAAATGATTTTCAGCATTTGAGTGACATGACATGAGTATATATTCTGCTTGTAGTCATTTTGCTTTAGCTATTTTTCTTAACGTAAATGAAATATTTTACTTTCTGTAATATTTTTGAAGCAATGTGACAAGAATTTTTTTGTGAGTAAAGTAAAATGACATTTTAAATAAAATCAGGGAGTTGGCTCTTTAAAGAAACATACTTTTTCTTTTTCTTTTTTTTCTTTTTTTGAGATGGTATCTTGCTGTATCGCCCAGGCTAGAGTGCAGTGGCATGATCTCGGCTCAATGCAACCTCCGCCTTCCGGGTTCAAGCGATTCTCCAGTCTCAGCCTCCCGAGTAGCTGGGATCACAGGCATGCACCACCACATCCAGCTGATTTTTATATTTTTAGTAGAGACAGCATTTTGCCATGTTGGCCAAGCTGGTCTCAAACTCCTGACCTTAGGTGATCTACCTGCCTTGGCCTCCCAAAGTGCTGGGATTACAGGTGTGAGGCACCATGCCCAGCCAGAAACAGCAGCTTTTTAATTTAAAAAGTTCTAGTACATCATACTGCATGGGCAAAAGCTGAAGCATTCTCCCTGAAAACCAGCACAAGACAAGGATGCCCTCTCTCACCACTCCTGTTCAACATAGTGTTGGAAGTCCTGGCCAGAGCAATCAGGCAAAAGAACGAATAAAGCATACCCAAATAGGAAGAGAGGAAGTCAAACTATCCCTGTTTGCAGATAGCATGATCTCATATCTAGAAAACCCTGTAGCCTTGGCCCAAAAGCTCCTTAAGCTGATAACTTCAGTGAGGTCTCAGGATACAAAATCAATGCAGAAAAATCACTAGCATTCTGATACATCAACAACAGTCAAGCCAAGAGCCAAACCAGGAAGGCAATCTCATTCACAGCTGCCACAAAAAGAGTAAAATACCTAAGAATACAGCTAACCAGGGAGGTGAAAGATCTCTACAGGGAGAACTACAAAACACTGCTCAGAGAATCCACAGGTGACTCAAACAAATGGAAAAAGATTCCATGCTCATAGGTGGGAAGAATCAACATCATTAAAATGGCTATACTGCCCAAACAATGTGCAGATTCAAGGTTATTCTTATCAAACTACCAATGACATTCTTCACAGAACTAGAAAATATATTTTAAAGTTCATATGGAACAAAAAAAGAGCCTGACTAGCCAAGGCAATCCTAAGCAAAATGAACATAGCTAGAGGCATCATGCTATCTGACTTCAAGTTATAATACAGGGCTACAGTAACCAAAACAGCATGGTGCTGGTACAAGAAAACAGACATATAGACCAATGGAACTGAAAAGAGAGTCCGGAAATAAGACCACACACTTAGAACTATCTGATCTTTGACAAAGTCAACAAAACCAAGAAATGGGAAAAAGACTCCCTCTTCAATAAATGGTGTGGGATAACTGGCTAGCCATATGCAGAACACTGAAACTGGACCTCCTCCTTACATCTTATATGAAAATTAACTCAAGATGGATTAAAGACTTAAAGGTAAAACCCAAAACTATAAAAAACCTTGGAAGGCAACCTAGACAATATTATTCAGGACACAGGCATGGGCAAAGATTTCATGATAAAGACGCCAAAAGCGACTACAACAAAAGCAAAACCTGAGAAATGGAATCTAATTAAAGAGCTTCTGCACAGCAAAAGAAACTGTCAACAGAGTAAACACAACCTACAGAATGGGTGAAAATTTTTGCGAACTATGCATCTGAAAAAGGTCTAATATACAGCATCTATAAGGAACTTAAATCAACAAGAAAAAAACAACCCCCTTAAAAAGTGGGCAAAGGACATAAACAGATACTTTTCAAAAGAAGACATGCATGGGGCCAACAAGTATATTAAAAAAAGCTCAACATCACTGATCATTAGAGAAACGCAAATCAAAACCACAATGAGGTACCACCTCACACCAGTCTGAATGGTGATTATTAAAAAGTCAAAAAATAACAGATGCTGATGAGATTGTAGAGAGAAAGAAACACTTATACACTGTTGGTGGGGGTGTAAATTAGTTCAATCATTGCGGAAAACAGTGTGGCGATTCCTCAAAGACCTAAAAAAAGAATTACAAGCCGACCAAGGAATCTCATTACCGGGTATATACCCAAAGGATTAGACATCATTCTATCATAAAGACACACTCACATGCATGTTCATTGCAGCATTATTCACAGGAGCAAAGACATGGAATCAATCTATATGCCCATTAATGATAGACTGGATAAAGAAAATATGGTACATATACACCGTGGATACTATGCAGACGTAAAAAAGAATGAGATCGTGTACTTTGTCAGAACATGGATAGAGCTGGAGGCCATTATCCTTAGCAAACTAACACAGGAGCAGAAAACCAAATACCACATGTTCTCACTTATAAATGGGAGCTAAATGATGAGAACACGTGGACACATAGAGGGGAACAACATACACTGGGACCTTTTAGAAGGTGGAGAGGAAGGAGAGGATCTGGAGAAATAACTAATAAGTACTAAGCTTAATACCTGGATGATGAAATAATCTGTACAACAAACCCTTGTGACTTGAGTTTACAAACCTGCATATATACCCCTGAACTTAAAGGTTAAAAAAAAAAGTTCGAATGAAAAGTGAATTTACTTCAATCACTTATTCATTTATCAAATAGTTATTCGTATTTATTATGAGATTATAGATTCAAATTTTTATATATAGAACTTTCAGGAGAAGTGATACATCCCTTTGTTAATAAGGCATTCAGATTTCAAGAAAAATATTGAGGTGGTCAAAGAAGAGCTGAATAGTATGGTAATCATGCAATGTAATGATAATTTTATTGGGGCTTTATAGCCAGGCAAAGAAGAGAAGCAAGAGGTGGGTAGAGGGCACTGCAAGGCATGAAAGCTTCCTGGTCACCAGCTCTAGGGACACTGAGCAGTAAGAAGTTTCTTGTATGAAAAAAGATTTTTCTCTATGCCTAGTTGTAATAATAGTTCTTTATGCCTTTAGTTTTAATAATCTGGACATAGATTTCTTTCAATTCCTCAAGTTAATTAAAGTAAAATATTTATTAGAAATGTATTCAGTAGCAATGAAGAGTAATAAGAGGACAGGCTCTATGACCCAGCAAACTAGGTAGAAAGGAGGTCATGTAGACCCTGTTCCACCAGTTCATGCGATTAGTTTAGCGACTTTGATTTTGATGTTTGTTTTGGTGCCTTTTCAGTCCAGCCTAATCCTAGACCTGAGTCCAGTCAATACTGATTCATCCAGCTAAATCATTGAAAGTTTGCTTTTGAATAAAAAAAATGTCCAGTAGACGGATTCTACCCCATTTGTTTTTACTATTTTTGTCAAAGGTAATTTCCGCCTAATTTTTATCTTGAAAATAACAGCTAGAAACTGCCAATACAATTTCTAGAAATATTGATATAGGAAAAATCAAAAAACAAAAAATCTTGGCCATAGGGGTCTCTCACACCTATTAAGTAGAATAATGAAGTGATTAAAGAGATTTTAATGGATGCTGCAATTGCCAATTCATGTATAAAATGTTAAATTATTGAATTTGGAAAATGGTTATGGAAAATAAAGCCTCTTCAGATTAATCATATATATCTGTGTGTGTGTGTGTGTGTGTGTGTATGTGTGTGTGTAGAGAGAGAGAGTAAGGTTTCAGGTCAATTTCCAGCTTCAGTACTTGATTTTTTAATCTTTACTAATTCTCTGGAGTTTAAAATGAGCCTCTCCCAAAGTAAGGCATAATGTACAATAAATCAGCTACTTTTGGTCAGCCACAGAGAACCAACAAAAGAAGACTTGGAAAATAGTCAATAATAGCTAATAATCAAATTTTTAGATGCCAACTCACTATGATATTTGATATCTAATTAAAATTCAGCATATCTTGATCTCATATCATTTCTGTCAGCAAAGAAAATTACCGAGTCCTGATGTTAGGGAATCTGATAGAATTGTCATGTTGAACTTTCCTTTAAAAAAAAACATAAAATAACTTTAAACACAAAGTTCATGTGTTTGGAATTTGAACTAAATTCTACCATTTGTTACCACATTTATCTTTTACAGAAAGCTGTAATGTTTTGGCACAGAGTTGGTATTTTGAGATTATTCTCATTAAGGAATTAAAAACCAAAGCGTATATCATTTTTCCGATTTAGGCTTGTCATTTCCAATTAATGTAATTAGGAACTGGCTATGATGTTTGACTATATATTAAAAAAGGGAAAAAAACAAAAACTAGTCCTAATATATTTTTTTAAATTACCTAACAAAAAGTTTTTCACTTTTTTGATGAAAAGATTGAGTTTTTCTTCTTCAGAGTCACTTTGGTTTCTTGTATTTCCCAGTTTTTCCCTTAGCTGTAAGGCATTGTTTTTGGAGACTTCTGCCAGTTTACTTATATTTTTGATCTGGAATGAGAAAAACACAGTGAAGAAAATACTCAACAAAGGCATGTTCTTTGATGTTTAATTATTTAGCTGGACCAAATAAAACTGTCACTAAAAACTAAATAAAAGTCTAGATAAACCATAGATGCATTTGCAAGGAATCTTTTACAAGGTGATTATTATCTCTTCTCATTATTATGTTTTCTTAATATCATTCATTTATCTTTTAGAACATTATTGACCTAGTGCTAATGAATTTTTCTAATATAAGTCTAAAACACAAATTTTGTTTTAATGGGGCTTTAGCATTCTTTAATACCAACTTTCACAGAAATTACATAGGACTACTTACCTGCAGTGGTCATCATGTTTAATAGGTTGAGAGCATTTTCTTTTATGTAAGTTAAAATGTTACTCTTCTAAACATTCCTCAAATTCAAGTAATGTACTTTCTTTGAAAACTAACAAAAAAGCATTCCTCCTCTTAATAAATGAGCTTGAACTGAGAGTGGGCTACAAAGATAAATTCCAGACACTTTGTACTCTTGGTAGAGGAATGATAGGAATAATAGGCTAGCAAACTAGAAGTGCAAATTCTCAACTGTGTGATCTGAGAAAGGTCATGGACTTTTTCTAGGGATTCCAACAAATTAGAGAGAGACAAAAAACCCAGAAGCAACAGGACAATATTGCCAATAAGCTGAGCTTTATTGAATAAATTAATTGTGACAGAAGTAGGGCTAATTAGGATCAAACATAATTATGAAAAAAAAAATCCACTGGGCACAGTGGCTCACGCCTGTAATCCCCAGCACTTTGGGAGGCCAAGGCAGACAGATCACTTGAGGTTAGGAGTTCGAGGCCAGCCTGGCCAACATGGTGAAACCCCATCTCTACTAAAATTACCAAAATTAGCCAGGCATGGTGGCGCATGCCTGTAATCCCAGCTACTGGGGAGGCTGAGGCAGGAGAATCGCTTGAATCCAGGAGGCAGAGGTTGCAGTGAGCCGAGATCGTGCCACTGCACTCCAGCCTGGGCCAGACAGAGTGAGATTCTTGTCTCAGAAAAGAAAAGAAAAGAAAAGAAAAGAAAAATATTCCCTTTATTTCCCCACAAAAGGAGCCTGCTTAATTTGAGCCAAACAGATTTTTAAGAAAAAGATTTAAATTATAGTCATTGGCAAATGATAAAACAAAAAAGTATTTACATGATTAAAAATGTGTATCTTTTTTTTCAGAGTTGATACTTAATTCTCTAGAACTTTCTTAGCTTTAAAATGGATAGCAGTAAGAATGGATTGCAGTAAAATGAGAATTCCAGAAATAAAATACCCTAGGCACTAGCAAAGCACCAAGTGATACAGAGGAAATCTCGGCGTAGATTAGTTGATACCATATTCAGAAAGAAAGAGATCATGAAATTACTTCACTCTTAAAACATCCCTCTGCAATCCATCTTCTGTCACAACTGACTCCTGAGAATTCTCTCACAATCTCTTCTGGCACTCCCTCCTTCTAATCAAGAGGAAAATAGCACACAATTTTATCAACATGACATCCCCTCTCATCGCTTTCCAGTTCTCCATTTATGTGCTGATTAAACTAGATTCTGCTAATATGGATTTCAAGGATAATTTTTTAACACTGATAGCTTAACATATTATTGACTTAATGATATGATCAAGTGGCAATCAAGACTCCTTTAAATGAGGGTGAGATTTCTATTTTTTTGAGAATTAGCAATATAATAGTTTAAAATTACATTAAACAATTAAGGAGGGTTTTAAGCACTGGGACATAAGACCAGGATTTACATTGCTATGTTTGCTGCTGTATTCTCAACTTGTAGGTGGATGCCTGGCACATAGTAGGTGGATATTTGTTAAAGCAATGAAGAACCACGTGTGAATAGAAAATGATGTGGCAATACAGAATTGTGACTATGTAAGTAAAGTTTCAATATTTATGTAGGGATATGTTCTAGATTGGCTAATCAGATGCTTGCTCAAGGATATAGGTGTGTGTGTGTGTGTGTGTGTGTGTGTGTGTGTGTGTGTGTGTATATATCTTGGCTGTGGTTCTCACCCCATTCCCAAGCTTGGACCTCTATCCTTTACTCGATTTTGAGACCCAGATGTCCTTACATATGTTTCCTTTTTGTTCAGGAGTCGGCTTTTTTTTTTGTTTTTGTTTTTGTTTTAGACAGGGTCTTACTGTTGTCGGCGCAGGCTGGAGTGCAATGGCGTGATCTCGGCTCACTGTAACCTCTGCCTCCCAGGTCCCAGTAATTCTCCTGCCTCAGCCTCACGAGTAGCTGGGATTACAGGCATGCACTACCACACCTGGCTAATTTTTTTTCTTTTTTCTTTTTTTTTGTATTTTTTGTAGAGATAGGGTTTCACCATGTTGACCAGGATGGTCTCGAACTCCTGACCTCAGGTGATCCACCTGCGTCAGCCTCCCAAAGTGCTGGGATTACAGGCGTGAGCCACTGCGCCTGGCCAGGAATGGGCTTTTTTTTGCTTGCAAACAAGAATGCTTACTGATACAATATTTAACATATAGTGGTAAAAATTTCAGCTCTTTAAAAGCTTTTTCTTCTTTGTCAGAGGCTCTTTGCATATTGTCAGAAAAGAAACAGATTGGGGAGGACACCACTACCTTGTTTTCAAACCAGAGAATAAAATGCATTCTCACAAAAAAGTTTAAAGAAAACTAGGTAATTAAAAATGATGCTCATTTATAAATATGACCAGAAAAGTAAATGAAATCATTTCAAATTATTGTAGATTTAATTATAAGGTACTTAAATGTTAAAACAACTTTCTCAGTCTATCAACAGGGGAATGAGTTCAAGGCACAGTTTAATTCCTATTAAGCTATTTTCTAACATTAAATTCTAACATTACAATGTGTATATTTAGTAGGATTTCATATATACCCTTATATATTTATGAATTTACGAAAAATTATTCTTTGAGAGATCTATAGTTTTCAACCCTTTTAAAAATTTAATTCTTTAAATACTTCTTTTATTATTATAATTATAATTATTATTATTTTATAAAATAGAGATGGGGTCTCCCTATGTTTCCCAGGCAGGTCTTGAACCCCTGGGCTCAAGGAATCCTCCTGCCTTGGCCTCCCAAAGTGCTAGGATTATAGGCGTGACCTATACTCCTGGCCTGTTTTCAAATTTTTAAGGCTTGGAGTCCTGACATTTCTATGTAGTTTTTGCTGTAAACAAACATGTCCACACCAGTCTATGACCTATGATAATGTACCTTGAATTCTTTCTCTCTCTTTACACACACATACATACATACTTGACCTTCGAATGACACAGGTTGGAACTGCACACCCCCACTTATGTACAAATTATTTTCAATAAAACTTACATTGAGTGTGCCTACCTCTTCTGCCTCCCCTTCCACCTCCTCTACCTCAAACCATCTCTGAGACAGCAAGACAAACCCCTCTTCTTCCTCCTCCTCAGCCTACTCAATGTGAAGATGATGATGAAGACCTTAATGATGATCTATTTCCTCTCAATGAATAGTAAGTATATTTTCTCTTCCTTATGATTTTTCTGATAATATTCTCTTTTCTCTAGCTTACTTTATGGTTACAATATGGTATATAATACATACATAAATATATATTATTGACTATTTAAGTTATGGGTAAGGTTTCCAGTCAACAGTGGGCTATTAGCAGTTAAATTTTGGGGTAGTCAAAAGTTATACATAAATTTTCAGTTGTGGAGTGGAAGCCTGGTGTCCCTAATCCCCATGTTGCTCAAGGGTCAACTGTATACATATATATAATCGGAAAATATCAATATTCATCTCTATTTCTAAATCTACATTCACATCATCTACAATTTTATCCCATATTTCCAGGCAAAAGAACACCAACTATCTAGAATCTATCTTCTCACTTGGAAGTTATATGGCAGTTTTATAAATTTCAAGCAGTCTGCTTCTTTATTGCTATAACTTTACAAATAAAGCGAGAGAAGGTATTTACCTGATTCTTCAACCCACGAACCTGTTTGTCTAAATTACGAATAACAGATTTTGCTTCCTGGGCTTTTTGGAGGGCATTCGTTGAGAGGGTCAGGGAGCCATGACAGCCGGCACCCCCACACTTCCTGTGCCCTTCCTGGCCCATGCAGACAGCACCACCACAGGGCAAGGGCACAACACATGGCACATTTCCTGGATCTCCACACACCTTGCAAGAGAAATGATTTACATTAAATAGCAACTTGTCGTCAGAGCTTTTTTTTCTTTGTTTGTTTTGAGACGGAGTTTCGCTCTTGTTGCCTAGACTGGAGTGCAATAGTGTGACCTTGGCTCACTGCAACGTTCATCTCCTGGGTTCAAGAGATTCTCCTGCCTCAGCCTCCCAAGTAGCTGGGATTACAGGTGCCCACTACCACGCCTGGCTAATTTTTTGTATTTTTATTAGAGACGGGGTTTCACCAGTTTGGTCAGGCTGGTCTCAAACTCCTGACCTCAGATGATCTGCCCACCTCGGTTTCCCAGAGTGCTGAGAATACAGGCATGAGCCACCATGCCTGGCCGTCAGAGCTGTAATGCCATCTAGGCTCATTGAGTGAAGGCATTGCTTTATTCATATATTTCTTCAATAGTTGTTCATCCTTGGTACATGGGGGTAACCCATTAAACATTAAACATTTCCTAGGTAACTAAACATCTAAATTACTTATCAGTATTGTGTCAGTCTGTCATCCTTTATATTTATAGTTTTCTGAGAAAATAGTCAAACTTTTAGGAATTACACGTGAGTTTCACTTTTTAAAAAATATTTATCTATTTGTTGAGACAGAGTCTTGCTCTCTCACCCAGGCTGGAGTACAAAGGCACTATCTCCGCTCACTGCAACCTCCACCTGCCAGGTTCAAGCGATTCTCCTGCCTCAACCTCCTGAGCAGCTGAGATTACAGGTGCACACCACTACCCCCGGCTAATTTTTGTGTTTTTTGTAGAGAGGGGGTTTCACCATGTTGGCCAGGCTGGTCTCGAACTCCTGGCCTTAAGTAATCTGCCTGCCTCGGCCTCCCAAAGTGCTGGGATTACAGGCATGAGCCACCATGCCCAGCCTGCACTTTTTATTCTTTTGAGAGAATTAGCCTTTTTCTTATAATGAAGCAAGAGGAGCAAATGTTCATAGCCTGTACTGTTTTAGAAATAGTAAATAATATCAAATAATCAAATCAAGCCATAATCTTTACTCTTTGATCAATTCTTGAGTTAAATAAAAATAAGGCTTTTTACAGTATATAATAAAATATATATTTTATATACATACATATAATTATATATTTATAATATATAATGAAAAGAAATTTAGAATGTAAGCTAGGGAAATATCATTGAAGAGGTTCGTATGTCAAGTAAAAACCACAAATGCTTTGACCTTACCATCATGAATATTTACCTTTTCATTCAATATTTGGATATCTGGTATCTTAATCTGCTTTAATTTTTCCAATGACAAGTTTCCTTTGGAGGTTAATGTATTTAAGATGGTAAGAAAGTCATTCCTGGTATTTGCAGAGGTATTAATGGTAGAACTAGTTTCATTAATTTTCTTTTCAGCAGATGATGATATGTGATAATATTTCTTGATGTTTTCTGAGGAGTCTATGTCAATGCAAATTGAAGGTAAGTTTTGTGAAAACAAATGAAATTACATATCAGTTATTAAGATAATCATTCTATAATTTGGCTACTGTCTTGGTCTCAACTATCACTATAAAATTTCAGCATCTTCCTTGAATTTGCATTTGATGGGGGAAGGATTAGCTATAGTATAATAGATATGGATAGAATAGATACATGGCATTGAGATTTAAGTCCACAGATGTGGTGTGAGTCCTGCCTTCACCCTTTACTGCCTGGGCATACCCTTGAGCAAATCAGTTCATCTCTTATATTTCGTTTCTTCCTCTGTAAATTGGTGATAATAATTTGTGAGAATTGAGATAATATGAATATATTCTGTAAATATTTCCACAAATATAAGGTCTTAACTATGAATACCTATATACACTCAAATATAATAAACCAACTAAATTTACTTAACCCTATAGAGCAGGAGTTGACAAACTTTTTCTCCAAAGGCCAAATAATTAATGTTTTAGGCTTTGCTGGCCAAAGCATTTCTGTTCCAACTACTCACCTCTGCCATTGTAGAGTGAAAGCAGCTACAGGCAATATGTAAATAAACAGGTGAGGTTGTGTTCTACTGAAGTAGTATTTACAAAGACAGGCTGTGGGCAGGATTCGCCCTGATGCTGCGGTTTCCTGAACCCTGATGTTGAGGCTGATAACAATAGCTAACAACAGTTAGCTGGGTGCTTTGTAGGTGCCTGTACTATACTTCCCATCAATTTTCTTCTTCAATCTTCACAACACAGTGTGAAATGCACATTAGTATGATCATCTTCATTTTACAAATAAGGAAACTGAGGCTCTATTGAGGAAAGTTATTTGCCTAAGTTCTCATTGATAGTAAGAGATGAAACCAGGATGTCAATCCAGGGTGTTTGACTTTAGAGCCTGTGTTCTTAAGCACTTCTCTACATTTCCTATGTTTGCATTATTAACACAAATTTGTGAAAGTAATAAGGTGTGTATGATATATTTTATTGTAAATTATAGTATATTAGGGGTTTAAACTATAACTCCATATTTTAGGAACCAGAGGCCCACGATCCTGATCTGATCTTTACTCCCTGTAGAACCATAATCTAGGCAGGAGACAACCATACCTTATCTTTCAAACTTTTCTGGTTCTTATAAGACCATACTCTTAATATACCATGTTTTTCACTTATCATGAAAAAAAAGTTCCTATTACTCAGAATTCGTTTATTCTTTCATTTTTATGGAAGATTTTCTCCTACCTGTGGAGATAATTCAATTGCCAACTATTCCCTGAAGGCTTTACTAATGAACCCAGGAAGAATTTCGTTTTTGCTACTCTGTTTTTGAAGCAGCTTTAAGATGGTCTAACAGTCTTAATGCTGTTTGGGGTGGCTTATATTCTTGTCCCCTGCCCCCATTAGATAGAAATAACTCAAAGGTAGGGACTTGCTGTAATGATCTGCCTGTTTCTACTGCGCAATGTCAGGCATTGGAAAAAAGCCCAGTAACTGCTGTTGGACTGCAAGTTTGAGAGGATTAGCATGGGGGCAGTTTCACTTTATTTTACCTGGTGTCAGGTGACCACTGATGGATTTTGAGTTCTTTTAGTGGGAACTGTCTTCTAGATTAGGAATCAGAATAGATTCCTTACTCATTACATGGCATTTATTAAACAGCATCAATACATCTTTGCTAGAATTTATTTCACTAAATTTAGGCATTCCTTTAGGGAAATTAGGTGTTCCTAACTGCCTTCTATTTTTTTTCTCTTCTAGGTCAAAATCAGATAAAACACAGGAGTATATACATAGGATAATGAAAGCAGTCAAAGTTTTTTCCTGACATGGATTCATGTATATTTGCCTCTCAGTTGGATGTCTTAGGTGTGAATAAACTCAGGGATGCTTCTCTCAGTAGTAACAGGTTGTCCATTTCCAAATATAACAGGGGTATCATCTTGAATAGGAGATGAGCTAATCAAAGTTTTGCTTTAGAGTTCCATTTCTCCTGCAGATTATCTTGGCTTAGGTATAGCTCACATTCAGTTTTAAGAACTATGCAATATGAGTTAAGGGCTTGTACTATGTTGCATGACTCCCACCCTTACAAAGCTCTATGAGAAATGTTATGGATTTTGTTTTGTTTTGTTTTGTTTTGCCTCATATTCCTTTGCATTTATGGTTACTGAAAATGGAGTGGTCTATACCAAGAAAGGCATATAAACATGTCTCTCTCATTTGTTTATGGCCATATTAGATTTTCTAAGTTGTTGATTACTCAAGACCCCTTACATGGGTTTGGCACTAGATTACTTTGGGTGTTAGCATTTGTTTAATATCAGACATTGTTTACTTGTTATTTTTGAGTGAATGCTATCCAGGCTCTGTGATGTTTAAAAAGTTGAAATATCCATGAACAAATAATACCTTTAATGGTTGTGTTTGCATGTTCTGAAGTGCTCAGGTACTGTGGTGGTAAGCACAGGATGACTCACTAATGGAATGCACTATGGATTTCATCAAACATTGTGTAGACACAGTCAAAAATGCATTTTTCCCTTACCCACGATGCTTGCATTAAGGACACTGAATTGCAAATCAATTTCTTTCTGAAGATCTTCAAGTAAGAGGTCTGCTTCATTCTTTGCTCTTTCTATTGTATGTTTCAGATCTTGAAATTCATACACTGCTTTCAATTGTTCATTTAGCTGCATGATTTGTTTTCTATCAGAGAAAATGAGGGTAAATAGTTAAGCTTGTATTACATTTGATATATTGGTGAAAAAATGCCACCAAAATTGCCCTTACTGTTAGGTATTCTTGATTAGAAGGGATTCCTTCTACTCAAGTTTTTCATTTGAAGGTTTATAATCGTGTTTATGTCTCATCTCTTTCATCTTAATTCGCCTTCCTGGACTATCGCAACATTCATTTAAAATATGGACAGCATACAAGCAATAGTAGAATAAAGGCTCTCAAATCATTCCATTTTGACTGTTTATGCTCTGTCTTCCTTCGTTTTGGGTTTGAAAACATGCGTTCAGACATGCTTCAATTAAATCAATCTAAGGGAGCTGGTCTACATCTGGCTTTCAACATATGATAAAACAGAACCATTTACTTAGCCTGGGGTAAAATCAGCTCTTCATTTAGAATCAATCTGCATTCAGCAAGGTTGTTTTTAGTGCAACTTCTGTTCAGGGTCTCAACTCTTACTTTCCATTAGTGACAGGGAGGTTTTCTTGCTGGTGAGTGTTCCCCTGGGTTTTTTTCCCATCACCTTCTTCTTTGATGGGGTACACCTTTGTCCTGCTTCAATTTGCTGGGTTTAGCACCTACAGTTGCTTCGAGGGGATAATGAACACATTCCTCATGATGGAGAAACTGTGCACAAATCTTGAAGTGTACAGTTGGGGGAAGTTATAAAATGAAAGTATGGGACTAATTTATCTTGGCACAACTGCAATGCTTCCTTCCGTTTTCTGCTGTAACTCTCCCCTCTAATCTATAGACTCTTCCTTCAAGCTCCAATTGTCACAACTGCAATTCTTCAGGCTAACAATAATAACAACAAAAATAATGACAATTACTCTAATTGGGACTCCTTAAGCACTTACCTATGCTGGACACTATGCTAAGTGATGGATCTTGAGTAATTCTCACAAGAATCCTATGAAATCCAGACTTTCTCTCCCTTTTTTGATGAAGAAATTGAAGCTTGGAGGAGTTTAGTAGCTTGCCCAAAGCCACACATCTAGTAAGTGGATTTAAACCAGGAGGTTTGACTTCTGAATTTATGCTCATGACACCCGGGGTTCTTTGTCCTCTTGTTCCCCTTCCACTTGTAGTTTATCCAGCAACATTTTTTTTTTTAATAGAACTACACCAGGTCTGGAGAAGACAAGCACATGATAGGGCAGGCCCTGTCCAGGGTGCCCCCCAGCAAGGAAATGGCAAAGGAGCACAAAGAGGTGAGAAGATGGAGAAGGAAACACAGGCCTCTCTGTGAGGAAGTCAGGAAAGACTTCAGGGAGGAGGTGATGTTTGTGTGGCTGTGAAAGCGAAGCAGGAGTTTGGCAGGTGGGCTAGAAGGGAACAGGCCTCTGGGCTGCTGGTTGAAGAAGCTCAGCAGCCCCTGCTTTCTCCTCACTCCAGACCTGGGTTGGGCATTCCTCTTTCTCACTCTTTCTCTCTGGCTCTGCCTGTGGCTCTTGCAGTCTGTCCAGAATGTCCACGGTGGATTGGCTCATTCTGCTTTCTTTGTGCTACTTTGTCTGACATTTTCCTAATGGTGTCTAACCACATGCCAGTGGTCCATGGGCCAAAGCTCATTCTCAGACAAGTTTTCTTTGGGCTATACAGTAGGGCTTCTTACAAGTGCTATTGGATTAGCTGTATACATTTTGAAGTGGGGATAGTTCAGTAAAAATAGGGATATCTGACATCTCTAGAAAATTGAGGAGATCTGTTAACATAGGGGTCCAGATCCTGCAATGCAGAAGAAGTTTTATTCCTTCTTTGTTTTTAGAGACAGGGTGTCATTCTGTCACCCAGACTGGAGTGCAGTGGCACAATCATAGTTCACTGCAGCCTTGAACTCCTGGGCTCACATGATCCTTTTGCTATGTAGCCCAGGCTGGTCTTGAACTCCTGGCCTCAAGATCCTACTGCCGCAGCCTCCCAAAGTGCTGGGATTACAGGCGAGACCCACTGTGCCCAGCCCAGAAGTCTTTAGAGAGGTATAGATGTGCCTGTTGTCACCTGCCAGCTTGACCCTGGCCATGTGGCCTCCCTGGGCCCTGTCGTTGCATTTATGATGTGGTGACCCTTTCCCTGAACTACCTAGTAATACCTTCTTCCTTGTGTACCTTTTAAGCAATTATCATATATTTCTGGGATATTTCCCTATAGGTAATAAGTGACCTTATATTTACACTTGTGTTATATATGACATAAGCCTCTGCAGCTTCAACTATTCCTTAATCCAGGAACTTTTCTTGGTGAGGAAGGATATTTTGCTAGATAGGCACATTTTTGGGGTTTCTTAGCAGACTATGTGCTTCTATGGGGGTAGAAACTATACCCAATTCATCCTGGTTTTGCCCATAACAGGTTGGCAAACTTTGCCTTAGGAAGCATAGCATCTCTGTCATAACTACTCAACTCTGCCATTCTGGACAGTACAGTCACAGAGGAGGGGTAAATAAATGGGTGTGGCTGTGCTCCAAGGAAACTTTATTTACATAAACAAAGGCTGTGTAAGATTCCACCTGTGGGCTGTAGTTTGCTGAGCCATGGCCCAAAACTATCAACATAATCTCAACAAATGGTTAAATTTTTTAAAAAGATTCAGTAATATGTAATAAAAATAAGCTTGCCTTTTCGAAAAATGAAAATACTTGGTATAAGACTTCATATTAGTGTATAGGCATCTAAACACCTGAAGAGCTTGGGAAGATTTGGTAAATTTTCACTAGGTGTATCATTGAAACAAATATATGTTGTTTTTGAAACCACCATAACTACCATACTTGCAATTTTATATCTTTCAGCTTTACTGAGTTTGGGCTTCCCCATTAATGACTGTCTTTTTGTTGCAATCAACGGCATCTGTAAAAATCAGATATAATCCTAACTAGGTGAGAAAAAAGTAGACAAACATGATTACCAGCTGTTTTGTTTGTTTGTTTTTGTTTTTGTTTTTGAGACAGAGTTTCACTCTTGTTGCCCAGACTGGAGTGCAATGGTGCAATCTTGGGTCACTGCAACCTTCGCCTCCAGGGTTCAAGCGATTCTCCTGCCTCAGCCTCCTGAGTAGCTGGGATTACAGGTGCCTGCCACCCGCCTGGCTAATATTTGTATTTTTAGTAGAAAGGGGGTTTCTTCATGTTGGCCAAGCTGGTCTAGAACTCCTGACCTCAAGTGATCCACCCGCCTCAGCCTCCCAAAGTGGTGGGATTACAAGCATGAGCTACGGGGCCCGGCCCAGCCTGGTTATTAACTGAACAACTATCAGTCCCCTAAAGTCAACATAGGTACATTTCTAAATTGAAGGTTGAGGATGTTAAAGCTTGGCGGGAGTTAAGGCAAATCAGGAGTTTGGCTGTCTGTTACTTGAGCATAAATCTTACCTAACAGAGTCATGATAATCCTTGACTTTTAAGAATTTCCCAGATGGGAAAACAGGATGTTTCAAAATCCTTTCTATTTCAGACATGTTCTCTCTGAGGCCTTTGAAGTCTGCCTTACAGACAGGCAGGGTCTCTCTTTTATCTTCCATGTTAGCAGCCAGTCTCATTAACCCTTGCACCGCTTTGGAGAGGGAAGAAATGGTGTGATCCCATTGATCAAAGCACAAGTGACATTGAAGACAAGTAGGGAATTCCTGGCTGTGACCCCGGGCACAGCGATCACATCTCTGGCCGCTGACACCCTCCCGGCAGCGGCACATGCCTGTGTCTGGATCACAGATGGGCTTCTGGGTACCCGCCCTGTTGCAATCACATGCTAAAAAGGAAAAGAGAAGGAGCAGAGAATGTCACTGGGTCTTTTGTTGATGACTAGCTCAAGAATCAGGTCTTTTCTTCTCTCCTGAGAATCTTCCCAACTCACACTTCTAAGATGAATATTTAAAGCCAATATAATTTCAGAGATCTGTGCAATAGCCATTATAAGACAGCATGGCTCTCTATATTCCACTAACAAATCAGTTTACTATTTCAATTTGGTAAATATCAGATGTTTTTATTTTGTGAGTGCAAGCGTCTACAAGTGGGATCCTCATCTATTTGAGTAAGAAGTGTGATTTAATGATGGACACATGGTAGTAACTCTGCTGCTACAGCCTCGGAGGGTGGTGTATCGAGACTCTCTAAGAAGTCCCATGGTCACACTTCTTCTGAGTAAAGCCCAGCTTGGGTGTGCTGACCATGCTGTCTTCCATTACATAAGGAAAACAATTTCATTTGCCAAAAAGGAGAGGAAATTAAATTCATTTCGTCTTAATTAAAAAAAAAAACTGATTCCACACAGTACTTTATTTGAGTAGGTTTCTGACCAAGCCTGAAGATAGAGGATAGGGAGATCTACTGATCTTACTGCAATCTCCAAAAGATTAGGGAATCACTAGCTTATGTTGTTGGACTAACTGCAAGGAATAAGTAATTTAAAAATGCATTTGAGGCTGGGTGTGGTGGGTCATACCTATAATCCCAGCACTTTGGGAGGCTAAGGTGGGTGGATTTTTGAGCCCAGGAGTTCCAGACCAGCATGAGCAACATGGTGAAACCCTATCTCTACAAAAAATACAAAAATTAGACAGGTGTGGTGGCATACACATGTATTCCCAGCTACTCTGGAGGCTGAGGTGGGAGGATCACTTGAGCCCAGGGAGGTTAAAGCTGCAGTGAGCTGTGATCATGCCACTACACTCCAGCACAGGCAACAGAGTGAGACCCTGTCTCAAAAAAAAAAAAAAAAAAAAAAAAAAAGCATTCGTTAGTTTGAGTAAAAATGATGCCAATTACAAATAAAAACTAGTTAACACACTAGGCTCTTCAGCTAGATAACATCTGTCCAGCACATTGGCCTTGGTGCAGAGGCTTAGCAGGTACCACTTAGGGGACGGTGTCATGCCACTTCATCACCCGGAGGCCATTCCCCCTTGTTAGCCACTCTTCCCCAGGAGCTTTAGTGGGGTTTGTGGCCTGACTTGATTATTTGCAGTTTCCTCTACTGCTTCTCTATAAAAGATGAAAGCATTTTTATGAAATAAGATTATCAAAACAGTAGAGGGACACAGGGAAAGAGGCTTTAAGATAGATTTTCCAAGAGCCAAAGTTTCACCCTGGGTTTTAACCCAGCAATTCCACTTAGAACTGAATAAGCGGGGCCCAGAGAAAATCATTCAGACTGTGCATTTGAATGGGGCAAGGGAATGAGCAATGTTTTTTAGCCACAAGGGCACATTTATAAAGGAATGGAGAGGAGGAAAGAGTTGCCATGTGTGGCTATGTATCACTGACCAGGGTGATAAGCCCATGATACCTGACATTTCTTTGGATTTTCTTCTTTTGGAAGCTGACTGTTCCATTTGTAATGAGTTTGAGGAATTTTAAGACAGGCTACGAATTTTAATATAGGCTAAATTTTTAACATAGGAGGAAAATAATCTTTTTGCAGGGCTACAGGAAGATTATTTTCAAAATGTAGAATTAAACTTTGTGAATTTTCTAAGTCCACCTTATTAAAAGCAACCAAAAAAAAAATTTTTAATTCAGTTGATTCATAGCATGTCCATGGTAGGGCCAGGCTGACTGCATAAATGAGTTTTTAGAATTCCCAGTACTTACGAATGCATCTCCCAGGTGGATCACCATAATAATTTTCCTGGCACTCACTGCAACGTTTCCCGCCGTAGCCTAATTTACATGGACACTGGCCTGTAAGCTGTGAGAACAGTCATGGGTGAGGAATTGACAAGCTTTATGGTCTAAAAAAATAATGCATTTTAACAGGAAACATTTTCCCCTCTGGTGATTTAGAACATACAGCTGTGCAAAGGCGGGGGAAGGATGATTCCCATGGCCAGCAGCCACCCCCGACAATACCAAGGATCAGGAGTTAATGTGCTTTGGCCTAAAGCTCCTGAATATATCGCCTGCGTCCAGATGTTCAGGGACAGGTGGCCCAAACTGGGAAACATACACAGATATAAATGAACACAAAACACATAATGAGAAATGGGCCAGATTCTTTTCCTCAACTGTTATGGGAGTTCCTCCGTAAGTGAGTGAGGCCAAAGACCTGGTCTACCATTCATCAGTTAATGTGTCAAGTAATGTTTTCATTATGGAATGTATGATGTAGTTTTTACCAACTGGATTAGCGTTTTGCTCAAGAAAACATCTTTTTTTTTGCACTTCATGCTTAATGATTTAATGAGAGTTACTTAACTGTGTTTTTCAGAGAGGGCTGAACTTTTCTTTACCCTCCCAGCTGAACTCTAGACCAGCTTTTCTGAAAACTGAGGAGGTTGGAAAATTAACAGGAGAAAATACAAAAGCAAATCACTATTGTCGTAGGCCTAAATTAGCTGCTTAAACAACAACTCCGTAAGTTTCCCGTGAATAAGTGGCTGGATTCATAGAGTAACTGAATCTGCCACGTTTCTTTTTCTTTTTTTTTTTTTTGAGACTGAATCTCACTCTGTTCCCCAGGCTGGAAGGCAGTGGCACGATCTCAGCTCATTGCAACCTCTGCCTCCCAGGTTCAAGCAATTACTTCCACCTCAACCTCCCGAGTAGCTGGGACCACAGGCATGCACCACCATGCCCAGCAATCTTTTGTATTTTTAGTACAGACAAGGTTTCACCATGTTGGCCAGGCTGGTCTCAAACTCCTGACCTCAAGTGATGCCCCTGCCTCAGCCTCCCAAAATTGGGATTACAGGTGTGGGCCACCATGCCTGGCCTGAATCTGCCAAGTTTCAATATCTTTGGAGTTCCTGCCAGCTTCTGCTCAAATGTAAGGAGTTATGTGGTGCTTGTTGCCCTGAGGCCTGTTGTACTGCTGATTGCCCCTGATTATTGGGCAGTGCTTTCTTATACCAAAGTAGAATCTGCCTCCTTTTAACTTGTTCCCATTGTTCTGTGTCCTTACAAAATTGCACAAAACAGTTTGCAATTGCCTCTTCCCCCTTACAGCCCTTCTCTCAACTAGAGATGGCCATTCCAACCTACCTTGGCTTCTTTTCTTCAGGTCGATCACCCCTAAGTCTCTCTAGCCTTTGTCACAGAATAGCATAGTTCTGTCCATTATCTTGGTTGTCTCCCTTTGGGCACATACTAGTCTGTCAATATAATGTTTAAAATATGGTGCTCAGAAATGACAACAATGCTCCTGGCACCATCGGGCCAGGAGAGCAGATAATGGGACGGTAACTGTCCTCAACCTGGGCACAGCACCCCCCTACTCCAGCCTGTCCAGGCGTCGCTTCTTTGGCAACCCTACCACTCTGCTTGCTCACTGGAAGCCTGCACGCAATGAAAATCCTCAGATTTTTCTCACAAGAGCTGGTGCCAAGTTCTTACTCCCACCCTGTATTTATGCAAGGGATTTAAAAAACCCAGTTGCAAAACTTTACTTTTACCCTGTTAACATTTCATCTCCTTGTTTCCAGCCTGCATGACAGCCTACTGGGATATCTTGTTCTGTCTTTATCATATTAGCTTACGGCTTTGTAATATCTGCAAATTTGAGAAGCATGTTTCTCCAACTCCATCTAAAGTGTTGATGAAAATAATGGATGGCACATTTGGATCTCTCTGTGGGAATGTACCAGGAGCCACCTCTTGGCTAACATAGAGACATCTATCAGTAGTTGTTTAAACAGCTGGGAATCTAAATGTCCACATGTCTTCTCTGCACTCCAGTGAACATGTTTCTTGATTGCAGAGACCAGTGTTCCCCCAAGGGATCTCCTATGCACCAAATAACCCAAAGGACCCTTGTCATGAGGGGCTTCCTGGTTAAACCAAAACCATCTATCTTTCAGCTTCATAGGCTACCTTGGAACTGTGGTCTTTATTGAATGCTGCTACAAATATGCTTCCCAAAAGGTCTAAGAAACTTGCCATATAGCGTTGTCTTGAGTACTAGGAGTCCCTCAAGAATTGGGAAGCCAGGTGGTCACGTGGAGATCTACCACTTTATTCTATGGTTAGTGGCTGCAGGCATGGGGAACGGAGGGGAGCTTATAAAACAGGCATGGCCGTCCAGTGTCCAGATCTTGGTTTCTAACACTACTCTCTAGTAAAGGAATCAGTGTTCCTTAGATAAATAGCTGATTCTAGGACTGGGGCAGAGAATACATAAGATGAGCCTGGAACATTTTGCAGTGCCAGAAAGTAAGAAATGCTTTTTAAAACTCTACAGTATTGGCCTATGTCAAATGGACACAGGAGCCACTGAGAGATCTTCCAGTGACCAAAGCTGGAACAATTTGAACCACAAAATAAAGTAGTGTTGGACTATCCCCAAAAGTGTAAATATCCATGAGTCCATGCTGATATAAATAAACGGTCGAACGAATGAATAAACGTAAGACAACAGACAAATCTCCAGTGCAGAAGAATTCCAATGATTCGTGGAGATACTCTGTCTTTGAGGAGGAAGAGCATAGCCCCCTACTCCTTAAGTAGGTTGTACATAGTGACTTCCTTCCATGGAGCACAGTAGAAAAAGGAGGAAAAAGAGTAACTTGATGATATAACAACCTGACAAACACTGCTTCAATCAGGTGACCAAAATTCACATTAACAGTGATAAGTCATGTTAATAATATGTACCCTTAATAGGATGTGATGAGAGTGGCACTTGACCTCTCTGGTGTTTTCAGAACCTATAAACCCAGTCTAATCATGAGAAGAATACCAGATAAATTTGAATTGAGCGACATTCTACAAAATAAGGAAGGCCTGAGAAACTATCACAGCCAACAGGAGCCTAAGGAAATAAGATGACTAAATATAATGTGTTCTGAATGGACTCCTGGAACAGGAAAAGGACATTAGCTAAAAATTAAGGAAATCTGACTAAATTTGTTAGCAATAATGTATCAATATTGATTCATTAATAGTGACAAATGTTATTAAATTAATATAAGGTGTTAATAATAGAAGAAACTGGGTATGGTGTTTATTTTCTCTGTTCTATCTTTACAACTTCACAAATGTATTCTGAAACAAAAAGCTTATTTTTAAAAAGGTATGTTGTGGGGGCTGGGCGTCGTGGCTCGTGCCTGTAATCCCAACACTCTGGGAGGCCGAGGTGGGCGGATCACTTGAGATCAGGAGTTTGAGACCAGCCTGGCCAACATGATGAAACCCTGTCTCTACTAAGAATACAAAAATTAGCAGGGCATGGTGGCGGGGGCCTGTAATCCCAGCTACTCAGGAGGCTGAGGCAGGAGAATTGCTTGAACCCAGGAGGCGGAGGTTGCAGTGAGCCAAGATCATGCCACTGCACTCAGGCCTGGGTGACAGAGCAAGACTCTTGTCTCAAAAAAAAAAAAAAAAAAAAAAAAAAAAAAAGTATGGTGTTTATGTGGGTTGGTGGATGAGGATTGGAAAGAAAGGAAAAGAAAAGAAGGAAAAACACGTTCTACATATAAGAACTACCTTCAAAAGATTTGACCTTTGAATAATAGGTTAAATAGTGCAGCTGAAATAGGAGGTGAGCCATGCTTACTAATTGAAAAGACTCCAGTTACTTAAATTTGCATTTTCATTCCAATTAAATCCTGATCCCTATATTGTGAATTTGGCTTTTTCTAACATTTCTTGTCATTGTTTTTACCCTTTTCCCCCCAAACTCTATTAATGTGAAAATTATTTCAAAGAATAGATTAAGCCAAAAGACAAAAACCAAAACAACTGCCAAAAAAACTAGGCATGATATTAACAAATAGTTTTTTTCCCACAAGTAATGTTATCCTTATTAAAAATTCTGTGCTCACTGGTTTATTGACTGAAAAATCACACATGCATCTATCTATGTAGTATTAGTTGTATATGAAACATTGAAGATTTGCTCCTGGTACACATGCCTACATGATGCCAGTCTAGAAGTCAAGAAGACTTCTTATTTTACCCATATGTAAAGCCATTGGTGAGCAATAGGAAACAACAGCTCAGTTTTTTAAATGGACTTGTGGGTTTTGAAGGTATCTGTTTATTTTCGTTCTGATTAATAATCTCTTCTGATTATTTCTTAGATCTTCCCTATGATTACACGTATGAAATAGTGAAAGGTGAGGTTGATGTCTGTGTTCCATTGTGTATGAATTCTGACTTCCTCAGTCACAGAGAGAAAACTGAAGTAGGCGAAGCTGAACTGAGATGCTCATTCTCTTTTTTTGGTTTTCATTCCTTGATAGAGGCTGACTCCATCCCCTGTAAGGCCAATCCTGTTTAAATGCACTAATTAACAACAGTACATAAAAGAAACTTTCTTTACACATTTAGAAACCATGTCTCACTATCAGTCCTTACTCTGAGTGCACTAGTAAGTTTTAAAGTATCTTGCCTGGTCACAGTGGCTACTTTGAGAGGTCCTAGGGTCACAGTCACATGACTGACATCCTCTGCCAGGGACCAGATTCCAGTATCCATCAGCACAACGATCACAGGCCAGGCCTGTGACATTCGGCAGACAAGGGCATGCACCAGTGACAGGGTCACAGATGCAAGCTCCCCCACCAGGGGGACACTCCACGGGACTCATGCCAGAAGCATGGCAGGAGCATCCTAGGATGATAAAACCATCATCAGAGGTAAATTCAATGATAAATTTGGCATTTAGCAAACCATACAAAGAGCATTTTAGACCTGGATGTACCATTTCTCCAAGGGGCTCAAAGAACAAACACCTTATAATAGTAAAGAATTTACCGAAGAATCTAAGCAGGTTGAACCCATTTAATGGTTTCCGATCTCCCCAAATGGCAAGTTCATGTGGTGGAACTTGTGCCAAGAGCTCACAGTTAGGATGCCTAAAAATCTTATTTTTCCCTCATGTCACTCACCAAAGTCCCATTTATTTAAATGACTTGAAAACAATGGTTCACTTATACATTACAGTCACTTGATGAGTTTGTTACAATGCAGATTCCTGGGCTTCACTCCCAGAGATTCTGACTCAGTGGGTCTGAAGTACAGCCTAGGAATTTGCATGTTAATACACCTCACCTCCCCACTGCTCTGGCACTGGTCAACTGCGGACTAAACTCTGAGAAACAACGCTTTGAATCCACGAGGACAGGTATTTCAGGCAACAGACACAAAAGGCAAACTAGTAATACCAGTGAGAACATTGTGGCTGCATCTGAGAATACCAGTGATTGCATTGCACTAATTTCTGTTGATGAGTTCAGTACAACAGCCCTGTCACCTGGTGGGTGCTGCTTTTGCCTGCTGGGACTGGCTTAACTGAAATGAGCATGGGAGAGTTGACAACACACTTACAAGCTGTCACTCAGCTGATACATTTCGCCCCGGGAGTTTTGCAGACTTACTTCTGCAGGTCTGATTGAGGGCTGATCCATAGTGACCTGGTTTGCAGAGCTGGCAGTTTGCACCCTGAGTGTTGTGCAAACATTGAAGGCACTCCCCTGTTACCCGGCTGCAGGACTCTGGATCGGTTACATCTATGTTGTTGTTGCAGGGACATGGTTGGCAAGGTGCTCCTGAAATTCTTGGATTTCCATAGAAACCAGTAGAGCATTCTCCACACTGAGTACCTGAAAGACAGGGGGAGGAAAAGGAATGGGGTGAGGTGTCAGTGTTGGGAGCGAGGAGGAGATCGATGTCCTAAATAGAAAATTATTGGGCTCCTCAAGAAATAATGAGAAATCCCACATTCGGGGTGAATAAGGAAAAGTGTTCTAAGTGAAACAAAACCTTCATTTTCATTATTATTCATTTAGAGAACAAAATAATTATTTGGCACTCAAAAGTGTTTGGTGGAGAATGGATTCCAGGCTTTCTTCAAATACCATGGAGCTGTGGGCTCAGGATATCTAGATCCTTATATAATCAGCATCACACTAGCATGCCCCAGGACCCAAGACTAATCTCAGCCCCTGTTCTCCTGGGGCAACCCACTCTCAGGTGATCCTAGAGGTGAACTAAGGTGAAAATAAAGCAGGCCTGAAGGGAAAGTCCCAAACAGCAATAGCCGTCACTTCTAGAAGTGAAGATGAGCAAGACCAGTTTTCATGACATATGAGCCCTTGAGGGTGTTTCTATTAAGCAGTCTGGAGGAACCACTTTTCTCTCCAACACTCTTTACCCTTGCAACCTTGAGATGACTGCAGCTTTTTAGGTGCCCAAACTGTGGCTCCACTCTCCACGTTTTGGTTCATCCCACTTGGAAATGTTCATTTAGCCCAAACGTGGTCTCAGTTCTTAAAAACTGACCAAACACACCAAACTGTGCATGGAAAAGAGGCTGCAAGGGAAGAGGTGAGAATTAACTGTTGACCTTAGATGTAACAAATGAGGGGAAAATCAGGCATGTAATTTATTATCATGATAGTAATTATCATTAATATTGCCATATGTTCTACATATCATTAAATCAAATAGACTTCATAAGTTATCTTCTTGTTTGTAGTAAACATTCACACTCGTGTTTAAATACCTTTTTATTTTTTCAATTTAGAGAGAGGGTCTTGCTCTGTTGCACAGGCCCCAGGCTGGAGTGTAGTGGCATAATCAGAGCTCACTGTAACCATGAACTCCTGGGCTCAAGCGATCCTCTTGCTTCAGTCTCCCGAGTATCTAGGACTACAGATGCAATCCATCATGTCTAGCTAATTTTTAAAATTTCTTTGTGGAGACAGGGTCTTGCTTTGTGGCCCAGGCTGGTCTTGAATTCCTGGCCTCAAGTAATCCTCCCTCACCCACTTCCCAGCCTTCCAAAGTACTGGGATTACAGGTGTGAGCCACTGTGCCTAGCTCTCTTAAAGTCTTTAACATTTTTAATTGTGCAAGAGACACATGTTTTGAATTAAGACTTATGTGATGTCTGTAGAACGCCCAAATATTGTTTCACGATATCTGAAAAAATTCGTAATGTCTATGAAATATCAAATTGAATATTTGACATTATGCAAAGAAGCATTTGACTAATTCCATTTATTTTTTAGTTGCTTGTTATATATAGTATATATGCTACTTTATCACATTTATATCTTACTTAACATGTGATAATTTTATTTTAAATAAATTAATTGATTTGGTCTCATTTGGTCAATTAATTTTCTAGAACATTATTTGCAAACAATTATAGCTCAGTGGCCAATGAGTTTTAATTGTCACTGATTTGTTGAATCATTCAAATTCTTTGTTCAATAAAGCAGCAATTTATCACATTGTGTCTTCTTACCATTTCTGCACCACACATCTGTCCAAGATAGATAAGTCATGAATATATGATCATTTTACAGATTATAGTGTGGGATAAAGAGAAAAAATTGCATCAAGCACTATACCACATACCCGTATAACCTTGAAGACAATTGCAGATTACATCTGAGCTCCACAGATTCTGATAACAGGAATGGGCAAAATACTGATTGCTTGAGGGATCATCCGGACACAGGCAAGGACGACAGGGCTGTCCTGAAGAAGGATTTCCATAGTAACCATCAATACACCTGTCAAGACAATTTCCTTTCACCAAAATGTTCCCAGGAAAAGATCACGTTAGCCAATGAGAATTTGCTATACTTTAAAACAGTGCAACTCTGAAAACTGAATATTTTAGAAGACGTTCATTTGCTCTGCAAAACAACTTTTGGTTTTAAATCAAAAGTCTCAAGGTATGGTCAATTAAACTCTGTGTAATAGCACTCGATTTACATTTGAGGAACATAGAAAGTAACATGCCAGGCAAATGTGTGTTATTGATTTAATCCAACATTTTCTGGCTCGTAAGATGATTTTGAAGGGTGAGAAAACAATGATCTCCCCCACCTTTAACAGTCCTCCCTCCCACACTTAAATATTGTTGAGTCTCTACTCAATGGACCTCCATTAGGAGATTGGAACAAAGTATCAAAAACCTGAAAATTAAAGTGCATATGAATTCCATACCTTTCACAGTTTCTGCCAGTTGTAAAGCCTCCACAATTGAAGCATGACCCCGTCTCAGGATCACAAAGTTCAGCAAACCCATTACAAGGGCAAGACCGGCAGCTGGGAAATCCAAAGTAGCCTGCCAGGCAGCGATCACAGCGGCGGCCAGACACCTCTCCATGGCAGGGGCACTGTCCTGTTACTAGGTCACACACAGTGTCCTTTGATCCTTGAGGATGGCAGTGACATGCTGGATAAAGCAAAGAGAAGTATGCTGGGGCAGGGATGAGTGGTGTGTGGTGGTGAAAGAGTTACAGTTCTGGTGTCACGTTTCCTGTCCCAAGCTCGGTGAACCAAGTAAGCCTGTAAGGTGCTTAGGACAGAGCTTATAATGAGTTCCAGGTAAACGTTAAATAACAACTCACTGAGTCACTGGATAAACAGTATGTTGCGAACAATTGGGTCTTATGAACATTTGTTGTTTATACAGAGAAACCAAACAAGTAACATGTTTTTAATGACTTAAACTTCCATATATCTTAGGTATATTAATAAAACCTCTAGTATTAATATTATAGTATTAATATAGTATATATAACTACTATACTATAATAATGGTATAGTATTAATATAACCTCTAGATTATAAACCATGTAAGAACCCATCTTAACATGGTCAGAGTTTTCTTTTTCCTAGACAAGATGGGAGAGGCCCAATCCTTTTCTGATAAATTGTTGAATCCCTTGAGCCAATCTTCCCTGTGCCACAATGTGATGCCAGTTTATTTGATATGGTGGCACATGGAAGAAATGTTTGTTCCTTTGTCTAGATCCCTTTGTGTATCTCAGGCATTTTGTAACTTTTTTTTAAAAGAAAAGAAAGCAATGATGGGTCCAGTGATGGGCTGGGTGGGCGGCCATGCCCAAGCAATGCCCAGGAAGGGGAACCATCTCTCTGAATTACGACAGAAAAGATATGTTTCCCTACTTGGAAAGGAAATTAACCTATCTGTAGGTTTTCATGGTTCCTAAGGTAGGAATCTGAGGGAACAGTATTTTCACTAATGATTTTCACTGTGAAGAGAGAACTATATACCATGAGAGCTGGATTATCACCTGTGGATGAAGCCCCATCTAAACCCTTATCAGTGAGTGACTTATGAACTGAGTTACAAGGCTGTTTGCAAACCTCGCATCAGAAAGGGTGACACCCTTGTTGGGAGAAGTCTTGTCTGTGGTGGCAGCATTGTCCCTTTCTTGACTCCCCAATCTTATCATTGTTTTAGCCTTTCCAGCCACTGGGCTCGTGAGCTAGATCCTCAAGCTGGCTTTGCCAGCTCCCTTCATGGTGCTCCACATTTTACCTTAACCATCCATTTGATACAGACTGCAAACTTCCAGAGGCATGGACTATGCTTTGTTCATTACTCTCAGTTCCTAATGCAGCTCTGCCTACAGTCAGGGCCCATTGATGAATGGATGAATGAAGTGTAGCAAAAAAATGTTCAGTATATTTTATCTACATAGATAGTCTGAATAATGTAGTCAAGTTTCCAATCTCCTCCCCTTAAAAACTCCCCCCATGACTTTGCCTGCTGTCAAAATGTCAAGACTGTGAGCAAGTGTTTCCCCTGGTATGTTTTGCTACGTACGGTGACAGCCATGATGCCCCAAACCATAGCTTCCAGGTGAGCACCTATCACAGCAGCGCCCGACCACAAGAGATTTACACTGGCACTGGCCTCCAAGTCGACTACAGCTGGATCCGACTGAGCCCTGGGGGTGACACTTGCAGGCTGCAAGGAACAAAGGAAGGGAGGTAGAAACGAATGAAAAGGCAGAGAAGCACCTCACCTTGTTAGTAGCTATAGTTTACCTCTCCCTCATTTAAGACCTCTTTAACACTCAACTCCCTCATCTGTTAAACAGGGATAATATAGGATCTGCCTTGTGGGACTGTTGTATGGATAAAAGGAAATAAGGTCTATGAAGTACTTAGAACAGTGCTGGTACATAGGGTGCTCAATAAACATTACTTAACAAGTTAACAGACTTAAAATTGGTTTTAAATAATTATTCTAATGTAATTAATACTATTGGCATTCTTAATACTTCAATTCCTGATGTTCTACATTGGTGCTGAATTTTACCTACTATTTTATTTATTTTTTAGAGACAAGGTCTCACTCTGTTACTGGAGTGGTGTGATCTTAGCTCACTGCAGCCTTGAATTCCAGGGCTTAAGCAATCCTCCTGCCTCAGCCTCCCAAGTAGCTAGGGCTACAGGTGTCTGCCCCTTACTAGTTTTTTGTTTGTTTGTTTTTTGTTTTTTTGAGACTGAGTCTCGTTCTATGGCCCAGGCTGGAGTGCAGTAGTGCGACCTTGGCTCACTGCAACCTCTACCTCCCCAGTTCAAGTGATTTTCATGCCTCAGCCCCCCGAGTAGCTATGATTACAGGCACGCACCATCACACCTGGCTAATTTTTGTATTTTTAGTAGAGATGGTCTGTCACCATTTTGGCCAGGCTGGTCTTGAACTCCTGACCTCAAACAATCTGCCTGCCTCAGCCTCCCAAAGTGCTGGAATTACAGGTGTGAGCCACCATGACTGGCCCCCCTTACTAGTTTTTTATTTCCCCCTATTCCATATAGTTCATGAGATGGTGGGTACCCTGAACTCATAGCTCTGTCCTAAGGGAAAAAGCATTTGCCTGACATTCAGGAAGCCTCGACTCTCATTGTAGCTGTCACTCTATAGCCACGCTTCTCAACTGAAGGATGATTTTGTCCCTCAGGTGACATTTGACAAAGTTTGGAGACATTTTTGGATGTCACAACTAGGGGAGGGCGGTACTGGTATAAGATCTGCAGGGCTGCTGCTAAACACCTGATAGTGCATAGGGCAGGCCCCTGCAGCAAAGAATTATCCAGCTCAAAATTTCAGTAGTGCTGAGGGAGAAAAATCCTTCCATAGCTAAATAAAATGGGTAAGTTACATACAGATTTTGGGCTCCAATATGCTCATTTATTAAATGAATATTTTGGGATGAAAGAAGATGTCTGGAGTTCCTTCCAGCACTAGAATTCCAAATGAATATTTTAGGACCATTGTTCTAGCCATCTAGCCTACAAATGCTGCTGCAAAGTTTCTCTTTTACACACTCACTGTACTGTGCATTATGATTCCAACACATCAGCAGACCGCTCTGTGTATCTAATTACTGAGTGATGCATATTTTGGTTGTTGTTTGGAGTGGATGCTAACATAAACTGATTTGCTCTAAAAAGCATTTGTATGGATGTCAATGCTTCAGTAGAGTTCATTAAACAGATACATACCCACAGCCCCATCATGCAGCTTGGCGGACATGCTGATGATCAGCCTTTCACAGGCACCCGGGAGCACTTGAGGTCCCATTGCTGAGGCAATTTCAACACAGTTGTGAAGTTGATACTCATCTAAGTCCTGCTTGCTGCAGAAATTCTCCAATGAATTGATTTGGGGAATAAGGCCAAGCTTTTGAAAGAATGCGAAAAGACTTAACATTCAAACTATCTGCTGTGTAAGATTCTACTTATATATATAAAAAATTAGATCTATGAAAATAATGGTTGAAAGAAGACTCAACTCAATCCTTTAAGCTGGTTAGGACTGAAGACTTTTAAGATTTTCAATTTATGGAAGAAATATTTAAATATTTATATTTCTGGACTTGTGGCACAGAAAAAAAAATAAGCCTTTATCTTTTTACTGTCATATTTTTTACTTGCTAATATGTTTGCCTAGATTTGAAAGAGTAATAACATCAAGTTGGTCATTTTGAACAATTGGTGTTAAAAGCAGCCGTGAAAGTGGGTTTTAATTCAGCAGGCAAAGTCTGGAGACTAAACCTGTGCACAGATACATCTCCTCTAGTCTTCTTTTTGCTTTATCCATCCTGAAACCAGTTTCCATAGCCCTTTACTTCAACCCTCTTCAGTCTTTCCCTCATTGTCCTTTGACACACCCAGCTAGTGGCATCACAACCCTAGATGACCAGAGCTGACCCTTCGACAACACAGGTTTGAACTGTACAGGTCCCTTCTATGTGGATTTTCTTCCGCCTGTACTACTCCAAGACAGCAACGCCAAGCCCTCCTCTTCCTCCTCCTCCTCAGCCTACTCAGCATGCAGATGAAGAGGATGCAAACCTTTGTGATGATCCACTTCCACTTAATGAATATAAACATTTTCTCTTCCTTGTGATTTTCTTAATAACGCATTCTTTTTTCTAGCTTACTTTATTGTAGGATACAGTATATACTACATATACAAAATATATATTAATTGGCTGTATGTTATTGGTAAGGCTTTCAGTCAACAGTGGGCGATTAGTATTTAAGTTTTTGGGGAGTATAAAATCATATGTAGGTTTCTGACTGCATGGGGGGTTGACGCCCCTAACCCCCGAGTTTTTCAAAAGTCAACTGTATTTACAAGTGTCTCTTCTTTCTGTGGCACTCTGAGCATATGCTGTTACCTCCTTACTACACAGAGGAAACAGACCCTAGCAAAAGGCCTGGAGGTGCCTACTACCTGCCTCCCAAATTCCAGGTTCTCAAGTCTTACCACCCATCCAGGACATTTAGTGCTCAAGAAGGAAGAGGTATTGGAGTGGAAGAGGTATCCCATTGGTAAATCCTCTAACCTCACAAAACTCTTCTGCAAATTATGCTTGCTTTCTTTGCTCTCTTCCTCTCAACTCACATTTAAATGTGCTCAAGTCTCTCTCATCTATAAAATCACCTCCTCAATCGCACATATTCCTCTTGCCACTGCCCTGTCTCTGCCCTTTGACTTCTTAATAGCCAAATTTCTTAAACAATCATTTCCTTGCCATCACCCCTGCCTCATCTCCCATTCACCCTTCAAACCAATGCAATACTTCTCCCCTACCCCATCCCTAAATGTTAGAGTTCCTCAGGGTTCTCTCATCAGCCCCCTCCTAACTCCACACCTACTTCCTAGGTGATCTTGGCCACACTGGAACACTGTCTGAATGGGTGCCAGCATCTGAATTTACATCTCCTGCGCCCCTGTCAGTCGTGGGCTCCAGATCTGCACTGATATCTAATGCCTATTAGTTGCCCCACAGGCACTGCAAAACAAACATGCCTGAACCCCACTTTCCTTTCTGTGCTTATTCTTGGTAAACAATGCTACCATCTGCCAAGGTGCTCAGTGGAGAAAACTGAGGGAGGTCATCTTTGACACCTGCCTCTTTGCTATCAACACTCTTGCCTAACGCACGTCCCCCACACACCAAATCACAAGCCTGGCCAATTCCTCCTCTTAGATGTTTCTAGGGTACATTTATGGCTCTTTGTTCCCCTGCCACTTCCCTAATTCAGGCCACCTGGATGATTATAGTGGCAACCCAACAGATGGCCCAGTGTCCACTCTTGCCACACCCAATCGATTTTCTACACTAAAGTCAGAGTGATCCTTTTAAACGCTGTTTGTCCAGATAATCTCCTTCTTAAAACTTTCCAGTGGCTTCCCATTGCCTCAGGATAAAAATCTGAACTTTTTTTTTTTTTTTTCATTTTGCTATGCTCCTCCTGCTCATCCTCTCAACCCCATGGTCCTGAATATGGGAGGTACTGCCCCTTTAGGGAGCATTTTGGAAATTCGTGGAGGTGGTTTTAGTTGTCACAGCAATAGAGTGATGTTTATTACAGGCATTTAGCAGGTCGCCGTCAGAAACGTGGGACATTCTCACAAAATGGCCCCTATAGCTTTTGAAAGTTCCATTGGATATTCATGAAGGAGAAAACACTGTTTATAGTTTGAATTGAGAGCCTAACTCTATGTTTTTTAAACATGTTTACAACACACCTGCTTTCATGGCTGTCTCCCCTGCAGTGATTCTATCTATGTGAGCATCTTCCTACTTCATTGCATATTCTGGTGTATTCATGCCTGTACATGCACATATTGAAGTCTGATGATTTATTTATCCATTACTTTCCTTTTGTTTTTCTTTGTATTAATATTAGCATATTACATTGAAGTTATTTGGAAGTCATGTGTGCAGGTAGGCTATAGTGCCTTGAATTTCATTTCAGGATGGTAAGGAATATTAGAAAATACTTATAATAAAAATATTTTTAACAGTTAAAAAAGGGGGCATGGGGTTGGGTCAGATGAGGCTGAGAACCACTGCGAGAGTCACACTGAGCTTTTTGGGTCTCTGCCCTGTCACAGTTCCCAGGACCTCTAACCCCATGCTCTCGTTGCCTGGTTGTCTGCGTCTCCCCTTTAGTGAATAAGAACCGGGGTGGCAGGTATAATGCATGTTTTGTTTACACTTATGCCTACCACAGTGTCTAATTTATAGTAGGTGCTTCATAAAAATTTATTCAGTAAAGAATATTTACAGATCTACTACTGTATTCTTAAGTTGATATGAAAATGACTCTGTGCTCTCCAAACACAAACCAAGTGGGGAGAGATGAAGAAGAAAGCCAACCAGAGATTATTTACAGCTCTTCGTCTGAGCCATTGAGAGTTGGCCATTCTGGGAACTGAGAAGATGGACCAGATGACAAGAGTCCCTGTCAGCTATACGATTTTTTTTTTTTTTTTTTTTTTTTAGACGGAGTGCAGTGGTGTGATCTCGGCTCACTGAAACCTCTGCCCTCGGGTTCAAGTGATTCTCCTGCCTCAGCCTCCCCAAGTAGCTGTGACTACAGGCAAATGTCATCATGCCCAGCTAATTTTTGTATTTTTAGTAGAGACGGGGTTTTGCCATGTTGGCCAGGCTGGTCTCGAACTCCTTATGTCAGGTGATCTGCCCACCTCAGCCTTCCAAAGTGCTGGGATTATAGGCATGAGCCACCGCACCTGGCCAGCTATAGGATTTTGTAATGCCATGATTCACTTCTTCTACTAGAAACTTTTAAGGACTTTATGTTTACCAAGTATATTCCATTCCATGGCTTAAAAAGAAGAATGGCAGTTTTATATTCTAGAATGCCTAATATATTTTTTACTCTAAACACAGTTTTATAAATGCACATACCATGTAATCTGGGTAACTGAAAACAAATTTCAGTGATCTCACAGTGCTTGCCAAACAAAAGGCATTTATGCAGAAGGAGCACCGTGGTTAAACAAAGGTTTCCTTTGGTCTTCTTGGTAATGTCCCCTGGTCTTAGATGCAAATGTTAATCTGGCTACAGAAAAGAATCAACTTTGAAAGGGCTGCGTCCCAAGCAGTCAAGTATCTTATCTTCCCTCAGCAACAAAATTGGTTGTATGGCATTAATCATGTTAGTCAGTGACAATGAAATGTGCAAGGACTTTCTCCTCCTGGACATTTTGGGTCAGAGACCACAGTGCACACTGTAGGTGCCCGGCCTAGGTCTGCCTTGGCAGGCTGGTGTACTCATCCTGTAGTGGGTGTGGCACTGGCTCCTGAAGCCTCACAGCTGTTCCCTTCTTCAGAAAACTGCACTCAGCCACCTGGTCCAGGGGTTTATGCACTCACAGTAGGGCGGATGGTGGTGGTGATGAACCTGTAGCTGGGCATATATAAGGCACCCCTTTGCCTCCAGGGAGGTTCAACTGTGTGGTGCAATCCAGGCTCCAGAGCTCCAGGTGGGATCAGCCTGAGGCCACACTTCAGTGGAGATCACATCCTTGCTTGGTTTCTTCCCCTGTCTTCCCCTATTTTCCTCACTCCTCTCCTGTCAGGAACACACCCTCAGTAAATCACATCAACCTGAGTCCCTGTCTCAGCTTCCGCTTTAGGGAATCTGACCTAAAACAGGTCTGGGCCTTTTCCCAGATTTCTGACAGTTACCAATTATGGGTTATTCTCTTAACTTTTATTTATGCTTCAGGTTTTCCAGAGTTATATGTAAGAGAATGATCGATTGAAAACTAATCAAATTCAATATTTTCTTTTATTTATTTTTTTGAGACAGAGTCTTGCTCTGTCACCCAGGCTGGATTGCAGTGGCGTGATCTTGTCTCATCGCAACCTCTGCCTCCCAGGTTCAAGCGATTCTTGTGTCTCAGCCTCCTGAGTAGCTGGGACCACAGGTATGTGCTATCACACCTGACTAATTTTTGTATTTTTAATAGAGACAGGATTTTACCATGTTGCCTAGTCCGATCTTGAATACCTGGCCTCAAGTGGTCTGCTTGCCTCAGTCTCCTAAAGTGCTGGGATTATGGGTGTGAACCACCATGCCCCGTGTAAATGCAATATTTTAAAATTAATTCCAAATTATTTACTTATTGCATCTATCAAACATCATTGTAATGATTTTATATACATGTATTTCTTCTGTATTAGGCTGAGAATTATTTTTTAATAAGGAACCATATTTTACACCCCAGGACCAGCATATTTTCTGGCCCGTATATACTCAGTGAATGAGTGGATAATTTGGATGAATACCTTTAGTACAGCATCAAGTGATACTCTTTGGAATTTACAAAGTTTAGAAATATTTAGGACATAGATTTAAAAATCAAGGTATGTCGACTGTTATAAATTTGAGTTTCCTGATTATTATAATAACAGTAATACCCCTTAGTGATCTAGGACTTCATTAATTTCTTCCTTTCTCTTTAATTTGCTGGGGTTCCCAATTTTTGGCATTTTCTCCCCAAATTAAACCTATCAGATTTGATTTTCTTCCCTTTGTAACTCATATGTTGGTTAATGAGTGCGGTTCTATTTAAAACTCCTCAGTGGAGAAATGGATTATATAGTTAGGGAAATCATGACAGTTTAAAATTCCCAATTAAGAGTTTGTTTCTACTTTCTACTTTATTTCTACTATAATATGGTAGAATCTACCAGGTAGATCCTTTCACCTGAACTCTTACAGAGCTCTCTAGGTACAGGATTTATAACACCTTTGATTATGGTTGCCAGATGAAATGTGGCTGTGAAGTCTCTGTGCAACTACTAAACTCTGCCTTTTAGCTTGAAAGCAGCCATAGATAATATATAAACAAATGGGACTGGCTGTGGCCCAGTAAAACTTTGTTGGGCTGTATAGTTTGCCAATTAAGTCATGGTATTAGAAGATTCTCACAAATATGCAGAAATGCAATTTTAGTAAAGAAATTTTATTTTTATCCATGAAATTACTTTTTAAAAATCCCACACAATTCTATACAATTCTTTTGAAGTTGGGATGAAACTGGTACCTTCATACAGTACTAAAGATCTTAAAAATTAATTGGGAAGGCTGGGCACAGTGGCTCATGCCTGTAATCCCAGCACTTTGGGAGGCCGAGGCAGGCAGATCATCTGAAGTCAGGAGTTTGAGACCAGCCTGACCAATGTTGTGAAACCCCATCTCTACTAAAAATACAAAAATTAGCCAGGTGTGGTGGCGTGTGCCTGTAATCCCAGCTACTCGAGAGGCTGAGGCAGGAGAATTGCTTGCACTCAGGAGGCAGAGGTTGCAGTGAGCCAAAATCGTGCCACTGCACTGCAGCCTGGGTGACAGAGAAGATTCCGTCTCAAAAAAGAAAAAAACAATTTAATTGGGGAACATGTTCCAGAAAATATTTTGACAAATTATTTCAAGAGCCATAATACCTTAGGTAAAGTAGGAAAATATTTTAAAGTATTTTAAAAAATATGTATCAAATATATATAGTAGTAATATATATCAATATAAGTATATTTCAAATGTATCAAATATACATAGTAGTAAAAAATAGAAGCAACTTATATGACCAGGAATAGGGAAAATAGATAAGTAACTTAAGTAAATCTACTCAATGCCCAACTTTGCCCAGGGACAAGCCTGGGTCTGAAGGGCTGTGCAGAGTAAGAAGTTTGGAAGGAATGCCAGTCGCCCCACTCTGTGGGGGAAAGACGCTGGAATAAGTCACTCAGGAAATATTATGCATGGTTTCTAAAGATAAGAAGACGGCATACATACCATAAGAAAATGCTTATGATGAAGTGTGAGGTGAAAAAAATTGGCCTACAACATTGTATAAGCACTCTGATTTCAATGATACAAAAGTGTAGGATGTATAAAATGGGAACTTAGAAAATGATAATGATTAATGTGGTTGGATTTCTTCCACACATTTCCTACACCACCAGGGTGCTGTCGTGGCTCAGGGCAGGGATGTGGAAGCAGGCAGGGTGGCTCTGATTCTAAACTTCTCACTCACTAGCTCTGTGACCCCATGCCTCTGTTCTATCACCTGTAAAATTATGAAAGTACCTGCCACACAGGGTTTCTGTGATTAAAGAATATGTAAAATACTCCAAACCATTACTGAGACATATTGTTATATAAGATTTGCAAATGCTATTAGTTGGCTTTTATAATTGAGCAAATACATTTACATTTTTTAAGAAATATTTCACTAGTGAGTCTAAAAGTAGTTATAATGGTACTTAGTAGTGAAGAAAGCACCCACAAAGCTCTGTGATACTTACGGAGTCCACCAGGATGTGTGAATGAGTATAGGACTCTCTTTCCAAAGGCTGAGAAAAATAGACGTCTATGGAATATTGTATATCTGGTTCTAAACAGATGGGTGTGGGAAGCAGCATGATTCTGTATTAAGAGAGATAAAGCAAAAATTCAGACCACAGAAGCACAATTATATTAGCTAAATGGCCATAGTATTTGGTAGCATTGCACTTGTGCTGGGCAGTGACCTACACTGTGGGCCTGAGGCCAGTGTAGGTCTAGACCAGCACAGATGGGTTGGTTGGACGGTAAAGTCACGTTCAGATCCTCTGTGGCTCTTCCATACGATTGTGCCAAGTATCAAAGTCTGAGAAACTATTGGCTATGGGTTGTTATGACAACTCTGGGGAAAGGATGGGACAGAGGTCCTCATCCCATCTCTCATGTTAACATCAACAGGATCTCAAAAAATCTCAAAAAAATTATTTTGCGGCAGGGCGCTGCAGCTCATGCCTGTAATCCCAGCACTTTGGGAGGCCAAGGTGAGCAGATCACCAGATCAGGAGTTCAAGACCAGCCTGGCCAACATGGTGAAACTCCGTCTCTACTAAAGATACAAAAAGTTAGCCGGGCATGGTGGAACGCTCCTGTAATCCCAGTTACTCAGGAGGCTGAGGCAGGAGAATCACTTGAACCCAGCAGGCAGAGGTTGCAGTGAGCAGAGATTATGCCATTGCACTCTAGCCTGGGTGACAGGGTGAGACTCTGACTCAAAAAAAAAAAAAAAAAAAAAAAAGAATTATTTTGCCACAAGTTTCTATTGGGGCAAAATCAGTGGCCTCAATATTATTAGGCTTTTACCTCAAAGATTCTCATCTATTGAGAGTAATTAAGCTGAATGTTTTACTCTTATTCTTGTTGCATTTTGCTTTCTTATATTTCAAAGCCACCTGGGGACTGGAAAAGGAACACTCAAGATTTAGAGTCAGGATATCCTGGCTAGAATCCTGGTTCTGCTACACATTAGCGATGAGTTTTCAGTAAGTCATTTAAGTATTCTCCTTCTCAATTTCGTCTTCATCTGATAAAGACAAAACCTGCTGTACTGAGCTGTTATAAAGATTAAAAGTGATAATAAATGTAAAGCATAGTGTAGCACACAGTAAGTGCTTAATATATGTTACAGTTTTCTTCAGTCCTCCTCTTTCCCCACTTAGTTCCCAGACACAAATTACTGATAAGTCAACAAAATTCTAAGAAGCTTTCAATGTTTGAAGACAGGTCTGAAACATACCTGGTAGCCGCTGGTAAGGCAAAAGACTGAGGCTTTGACTGTGAAGTCTTAGGTACGCAGTGCTCACTCCCTCGAGAGGGGTTCACCACGATCTGGACAGTCCAGTCAGCTGCAGACTAGACAGGCATGACATTAAGGCACGTCACTGCATGGATGCAGGAAAATGTTTTGCACGCACATACATATAGCTAATGGAAAGTGCATGAACTTGAATTTGCAACCCATAGGCCACTTGGCAAACAGTTTTGGAATTGAAAGAGTCTTAGAGGTTCACTCCCAGGCCCCAACTCTTTGATGTCTGAATTGTGATCCAGGCAGAAAAAGCATTGTTTCTCATGGGCTCACGGGCCTGGAAAAACCTTAGCTCTCCTGACAAGCCTAATCCCTAACCCCTGTTTCCCAGGGAGTTGACTCGTTTATCATGGCTCTGGATCACAGAACAAATAATAATAATTTGGAATCTTTTACAAGGAATCTATATATTGGGGAGATATGCAAATTTGCTCTATTCTGAAGTCTTACAATTTGGAAAAGCTTTTTCAAGGTGTCAGGGTCATGTTCTCTCTATAGATATATTAATCTATATTTATTTTTAAAGCCTTTCTTATCATATTCACTGAGCCGAAGTTCATTGACCTTCCTTGGCTTTCATTTGTAAGTGAGAAATACAGAATTATGTCCTATCATGCATTTCAAAGCAGATCAGCTGCTCTGGGCATGTGGCGCACCATGACAGCCTGCAGAATGTGGTCCCCAGTGGGGCTTGGGAGCCTCTAAGACCACACGCCCTCCAGCCATATCAAACATGTTTCAAAGGAGATGTTCAGTGGGTTTCAAATCCAAAGGAAGGTTAGGAACTATTGGTGTAAATCAACTATTTTTCTAATTTGGCTTGTATTCTGTTTTAGATATTTCTTAAAAGGCGGGCAGCAGGGGGTCTAGTAGTGGGAAACAAGAGGGGCAGTTTGCTTTTGGTCTTTCTCTTGTTGCAGGGTAAGATCCAAATGCAAACAAATGCCTCTGCTGCATCACCTGTGAGTCTGAATCTCTGTACATGTGCTGGTTTAATAAATTTTTACAAGAAAAGTACCAGGAGGGCAGGATTTGTGTTATTTTGGCTATTTTTCTCATACAAACAGTCACCACTTCCTTAAACCTGGTACCTTAAATGTATAACTCCAACTATAGCTTCTCTCCATGGGCTACAACATGCATGCATATGGGTCACTGTGCTGCTTCAATATCTTTAAGAAACCAGCTTTATAACGCTCCCCAGATGTTTGCTTTTTACAAATCTTTTTCTGATGAACCTATTCTAGCAAGGCTGAAATGGAAACAGTTCAAGAATGTATTTCTGTCAGCTTTTCACCACCGAAGTTGGAGAGTTAAAGGATACCTGGGTTTCATAGCGAATGGCAATGGTGAAGTCCACAGGAAAGGGAATGTTGTTGACAGCAAATCTCAAGCCAGCCCCAGGGAGAACCCTGGCAAATCCAGGTCCAGTCCATGTAACAGGGTTCCCAGGAACTGGCTCTCCTAAAACAATGTGAACAGCAGGACTCTGGCCAAAAGTTTCCGAGCCCTAAAATGGGAGAGGAATGTAAACAGCTTTGCCTACAATCAAGGCCTGAAAGAGTTCAAGAAAACCAGTCCCCCACTGCACCACCCCCTGTATTTCCTGGTGTGTATAGGATTCATATGAGTCACAGATGAATTATTCTAAGCAGAATACAGTCCAGAATCCAGCTGAGAATAATGTGCTAATACTGCAGCTTTGGAACATATGTTACTGTATAGAATGATTGATTTGAAAGCAGTGTCCCGGGAAGCAACTTTAAGTACCCCTTGTGCTAATGAACTGAGCAAATTCCACATGGATAACCTTGGGTTTTCTCAGATATGACTGTGGAGTTCTGCCCAAAATATGGAGGCTATTCCCATGCCCACTTTAAGGATTTTGCCTAATTGGGCATGACAATGAGAAAACCCACATGGATTTATTTTCTAGATATTTCTTCCATGCAAAATGAGAAATGCTCCTCTTCTATCTGCTTGGGAGCATGTAAGTATAAAACTCCTAACATGATTAATTAGAATCCCTGATGGTCTCTATACTGGATGTCAGCCTGAGGCCATCTGGACCCTGTAGATAATACCTCTTTAATTACTTTTGCATCTGCCTCTCCACACTCACAGCCTCCGCTCAAATTCCTCCTCTTGTTACTTTTGCCTGTGTTGCTGCAATAGTCTCTTGGCACTGTTCTCTTCTCTCTCTTTGGTTCAATACATATCATGTACTGCTGCCAACCAGGCATCTCAAACTCTTTCTAACTGCCAACAGAATAATGCCAAGTTACCTAGCCTGGAGTTCTAGTTGCTCTGTGATCTACCCCAAACTGCCCTTCATTTGATAAATGGTTAGTAACAATTATGTGCCAGCTCCTGAATTAGGAATGCAAACTAAATAGGACAGAGCCTCTGCCACAGAGGAGTTTAGAATCTTGCATCTGAGGCAGAAATGTAAATGAGAAATTGTACTGTCAGATTGGGTTTTAATAGACAGAAGTATATGTAAAGTCATCCATATGCAATGTTTTTCAAACATTAAAAAAAAAAAAAAAAAAAAAAAAACTCTTGTGAGGCTGGGTGCAGTGGCTCAGGCCTGTAATCCCAGCACTTTGGGAGGCCAAGGTGGGTGGATCACGAGGTCAGGAGTTAGAGACCAGCCTGTCCAACCTGGTGAAATCCCATCTCTACTAAAAATACAAAAATTAGCCAGGAGTGGTGGTGTGTACTTGTAGTCTCAGCTACTCAGAAGCTGAGACAGGAGAATCACTTGAACCTGGAAGGCAGAGGTTGCAGTGAGTCGAGATCACGCCACTGTACTCCAGCCTGGGTGACAGGGCGAGACTCTGTCTCAAATAAAATAAAATAAAATAAAATAAAATAAAATAAAATAAAATAAAATACCCTTGCAATTGCAGTAGACACTGTAGGTACCCCTCCCAAATCTCCTTTAGCTGTTTGGTGCACCCATCCCCCAGTTGCTGTGTGTGTGGCTGCTGACAGCTCACAGTTGAGCCTTGCTTTGGAGGATTGCTCTTTCATATCTCCCTCCCTAACCACCCAACACTACCTCTGGGAGCTCACAGCCAATGACTGATTGAGACAAGGCTGACCAGGTTGTCTCAAGTGGCAGGACAACTTTGCCTGCAGTGTATGCCCCTGAGCTCCTCTGAGGATCAATTCAAGGTTTGTTTTACCTGAGACCACGTCTCGTTCTCTTTCCTTTTCTCTATCTTTTATCCTTCACTCTCTTAAGAGTATTCCTGAAGAACATTTCCTTGAAAAATCACATGCAATTGAATCCCATCTTAGGCTCTCCTAGGGCACCTGACTTGACATAATTAATGCCAGACAGTTTACCTAAAAGTAGATCCTAAGATGCAATTCTGGAGGTAGATAATTTACTGTTTGGCTGGCAGTGAGGACCATGGTGGGTGACATGCACAGATGATCCCTGGCATGAAGTCGTGATACAATTGCTAAAACTGTCACCTGTGGAGAAATGGGACAGAATACAGGCAGGGAAGGGGAGGCACTGACTTGAGCAGTATTTCTGGCACTGAAAGATATGGGAGGCATCCACATCCTTTGATGTTCCAGTAAGAACTGTGGAAATAGGTGGCTGTTGTTGAATGTCTTTGATGAGAGAAAATGACAGGGTCAGGACAATCAATCACCAATGTAAAGCAAAGTGTGAGAATCAGAGGGCCTCCCTGGGGCATGTTTAAAGAGACTCTCATCTCCTTAAACTAGAGGGCAAGAAGAGTTGAATATTCTTCACAAACATTAATTGTAAGAGTTGCAGAACTTCAGAGAAGAGGCTGAATTATCAGCCTAGGTAAATTACTTATATAAAGATAACTGTCTATTGGGGAAGGGGGTATACCCATAATCTTTCAGTATTAGTGGATACAGGATCTGAGCTTATGCTGATAACCAGGTATCCAAAGTGCCACCATGATCCCCTTGTTAGAATAGGGACGTATGTGGGTCCTATAAATGGACTGCTGGGCCAGGTGCCTTTCATAGTGACTTCACTGGATTTACAGAACCACCTATTGATAATTTTCTTCAATTCTTGAGTATATAATGGAATGAATCTGCTTTGCAGTTGGCATTGGTTCTTTGACTTGTGGGTTAAGAGCTCTTGTAGTAGGAAAAGACCAAGTAAAATCCCGTAAAATGAGCCCCAACCCCAAACCAAGACAGTACATAAAAACACTATTGCAAATCAGGGGCATCCTCAGAGTGCCACTCTCAAGACTTAAAGGATGAATGGGTGGTGGTTCTCAACATATCCCCATTTAAGGCACCAGTCTTGTTTCTGCAGTAGTTGGATGGATCACTGGCAGATGGAATTACCACAAATTTAATCAAGGTATAGTCCTACTTGCAGCTGTTGGGTTGGATGGAGCGTCTTTACTAGAGCAGATTAATACAGCCTCTGGAACATGCTATGTAGATATTGATATGCAAAAATGTTTTCTCTTCCATACTTGTAAGGAAAAAGGAACATCTGCAGTCCTTTGATGTTTCTATATTGTCTGCAAATGTGGTGGGGTGGAATGGTGGTGCTCTATTTTCCAACAAGGGCAAGTGGGTTCCTTCTGTAGTCTGAGAGTGCTGAGGAGAATACTTGGGAAGGGCAAGAGGGTATGTTCACAGTCTTGCTCCAGGCCTACTTACTTCTCTTGTTCTCTGTCACAATATAGCCAAAAAGGATCTGGACCATCAATATATTCTATGAAATACCACATTAGTACCCTACATTGAGGGCTAGTGAAGTGGGTGCCTCGGGCCAAGGTGATATCACATGACTTCCCACAGTGAGAACCAGCTGTTCTGTGGCCTTGGCCAGCACCCTTTTCTGAGGGCTGAGTGTCTAATTCACCACGATGGGAAAATATAATATCTCCTCTGTACAATAGATCCACTTGCCAGCAAAAGAAGTTCAGCAGTGGTCATGTGATTTTGGGATTCACTGCCCTTACACAAACCATACTACCTGGAAGATGCTGACCTGAGATGGCAGTGCATTGGGGCCCCTTAAAGATGCAGCTGAAGCATTAGCTTCACAAACTTGGAAATGAAGCCCAAAGAGATGGGCCAGTGCTCTTTGGGATGTTATGTACTCCTTAAATCAAGGCATTTATTTGATGCTGTGTCCCTAATAGGCAGAATACATGGGCTTGGGAGAACCAAGTAGGATTAGCCATGCCCACTATCACTCCCAGTAACCATGGGAATCTGGGCTTCTTGTCACTGTAATGTTACCACTCTGTGGGTCTAGAGGTCTTGATTCCTGGAGGGGGACAGAGTTCCTTCTGCTAATCTTAAAGCTATGGCTGCTACATGGTCTCTTGGGCTCCTCATGCCAGCAGACCAGTAGTCACAAGAAGGAATTACCATAACTATAGGGCTGTGGCTATATCATTGGGACATGAGGAATATGTATGGTACTGAGGTGATCCACTGGGGCATCTTTGGTGCTCCCATACATGTGGTCTGATAAGGCATGCAATGCAGGGCCTCCAGCCCATGAGGGATGAGAGTGTGAGTCATCTCAGAAGTACCAGTTGAGGATGAGGGGAATCTAGAATGTGTAGAGAGGAGGGAGGGAGATGGTATCAATTATAGCCTTGGGACCAACTGCAGCAGCTAGAAGCTGTAGTTTGTCTCACTAGTGTCATTTTGTAAATTTCCTCAGGAATTATGACTAATCAGAATCCTGGAGAAGCTGTGCCTGCATGCAATGAACTTAATGTAAGAAGCAAATGGGCAGGGCCAGCTTCATGGTTACCTAGGACCACCCCCCAACCCCTCAAAGAAAGCCCCCATGCTTGATTTGATGCTTTGCTGTCACCATCTTGATAGAGTTAATAATTTTATTTCTTTGAACTTGTTCTGTAAGTGAAGTCTTTTGGGACAGTGGAGCATGCACGTGAACAGAAGAGATATGCGCATCATGTGTGTCTGCTTCCTTGTTGCCCCATTTGCAGATAGTGCACATCATGGCCATTGAACACAGAATTCTGGGGGACCTACTGTGCCTGGGAGTTCAGTGAGACTCAAAGTGAGTGCAAGGTAAGTGTGTTACTCATGTGATCAAGTTAGCAGGAGTGTCGATAGCTCCAAGAAACCGAGCTTTCTGTTAGAACCAGACTTCTTTTGAATGCAGAAAGAAAGGCATTCTAAGAAACATAAACAACCAAGGAATCCCATATCTTTTTTTTTTGTTTTTTTGAGAGACAGAGTCTCGCTCTGTCACCCAGGCTGGTGTGCAGTAGCACAATCACAGCTCTCTGCAGCCTTGACCTCCTGGGCTCTAGTGATCCTCCCACCTCAGCCTCCTGAATAGTTGGGACCACTAGCACACATCATCACACCCAGCTAATTTTTTATTTTTTTGCAGAGATGGGGTCTCAAATCCAGTCTAGTCTCAAACTCCTGGGCTCAAGTAATCCTTCCATCTCAGCCTCCCAAAGTGCTGGGATCACAAGTGTGAGCCACCATGCCAGACCTCATATATTTTCTTATTCATGTGACTTCCCTGCATTAGCCCACTACTTCCACTGAAAAGGATGACTAGAAGGAAAGAAAGACAGGACAACCTACAGTTTCATTTCCTTTCAGTCCTTCCTTACTCATCAGTATGCTGAAGGTAGAGTGTCGGTTGAATACATAGCAGGAAGTGAAATGAAAACAGTTAACTTAGTCTTGTGCAGAGTTCTCACAGTTCTGTTAAGAATGAAATACATATCTATATATGACTACAAATTGACAATGTGGATATGAATACAAATTCTACAATTTCAGTGATTGCATGTGTGAGTTGAAATGTACTTATGTTTCCAGTTAAAATTGGCACTGCACTCTACAAAGATGAATGGTATAATTCATGCTAATAATTTTAAATTTTAATATATCTTTACATAGAATGACATTGAACAGCAAATAACAAAATGCTCTGACAAACTGAGAGAGTGATCATGAAAGAAAGTATAATGCTTTATATTTTAGTACTTTCAATCACCCTTTTTTTTCTTCTGATTTTAGAACACAAGCTCTGCATTTTTATTTTGCACTGGGCCCCGCAGGTGGGTCTGAGCATGCAATGAGTAGGTGTTGTAGGTGCCGTTGTTCTGCTGCCAGATCCCCTTTACTGGGTCTGTGCATGCAGCTGCCAGCTCCTGAGACTGTTGCTGCTATGGATCCCGACTGCCCCCTTCTCTTGGGCCTTGCTCTTGGCTGATGAGAGTCATCTCACCTGGAAAGTTACCCACATCTGCCCCGGCAGTCCAGCACCAACAACTGACTGATGCAGGAACACAACAGGCCAGCCCTGTGCCTCAGTGGGGGACAACTCTGTGGTGTAATTTATACTTCAGAGCTTCCCTGGGGGATGAGACCCAAAGCTAAACTTGACCCTTGACCCCATACCTGCCTTCCCCTTTCTCATTTCCTAGCCTATTTCCCTCACTCCATTATAGGTTTTCCCTGACATGCGTTGCCTTAATAAAACACATGCACCTGAATCCCTGTTGTCATCTGCTTCCAGGAACCTAATCTAAGACAGTGAGTGACACTGTACCCATGCAGATATCCATTTATATAAAAGTGAAAAAAATGGATAAAAATATGACTATTTTGTATTCTTCTGTTGTACTAAACTGACCCACTAAACTGATTCCATGGCCTACTTATTAATTAGCATGTCCTGCAGTTTGAAAAATTACAGCTCTATGGAACCCCAGAGATGGACAATCATGTCCAGATGTCAGGGTAGGAAATGTCAGAGAAAAAGAAATCTGAGTTGGGTTTTAAGGGATGAGAAGAAGTTTTCCCAATCAATAACACAGAGGTGGTCATTTCAAGAAAGAGAGGAGTATGTTGTGCATGCTTAAAGCTGGGTTTCTCAAAGTGCTGTCATGAACCACCTATATCAGACTCACCTAGGGGCACGTGGCAAACACGCAGGTTTCTTGGCCAGCCTCAGATTCCCGGATATGGTATCTCAAGGGTCAGACCTGAATCTGGATTTTAAATAAACTCCCTAGGTAACATGCACAGTAAAAATTTGAGGATCACTGAGGGAATTAGGGGAGGGAAGTAGCGACTCATTCCCCAGTCTCCTCTTTTCAGGTGGACTTCAGATCGAGGAGAGCCACTTCTAGCCTAGAAGTCAGAGTAGGCCTTGTGGGACTGTAGCATAGGAATAGGAACAAGTAGGAGAAAGCAAAGACCCCATGATTAGCGCACATGATCCTGGTAGGGGGAGCAATGCCCAGGAAGCCCTCTCTGAACTTCTCAGCTGGGGTATTTCTCTGTAATCTGAAGTCCATATCATGTTACATGCAGCTGTTTCATGACCCTTAGCCCAGCCCACCACACATTGGCCGTTTGTGTCCACAGCTCCTTCCCACTACAATAGAGGCAGGCTCCATGTTGAAGTATTTCTGTTTTCTTTCATTCAGCCATTTTATTCACTTGAGAAGTTCTCTTATGTGTAAGCGGTGCTGGGTTTGGGAACAAGACAGCCAACGTGTGCTTTCATTTGCTTCTCCAATATATCCATTTGTGCATATGCACCCAGGAAGGCTCAGTAAAAATCTCAATACAGCTAATAAATGAAGGAATGAACCAACCCACAAACAAGCCTACAGTGGCTCTGACTTTCGTGAATAACAAGGGATGGCTACAAGGTCCTCTGGACTCTTTGGGGCTTCTGTAGCCATGGGAGACTGGGCCGTGAGGAGGTGGCATCGCTCTGCCACTGATGCCAGCACTGACCAACTGCAGCGGCCTCAAAGTCTGAGGCACAGCTACAGCACCAACCCAGGGGCCATCAGTGTGTCCTTCCTTCTCCATCTAAGAGGAGAGCCACTCCTCAGCACTTTACCTCTCCTTACTAAAATGACAAGAAATTGTGAATTCACAGTGTGCAACTCTCTAACTCTTCAGAGCCCAGATTTCTAGAAATTATTTGTTTTGCAAAGAAATAAAGCTATTGATGTTTTTCCCCAGAGGATCTGATTTCTTCAGACTTGGTTTTTCCTTTCCTCCATTTCTATTCATGAGGGTAATAAGAGCTTTTACTAACTGAGTACATGCATGGACCAAGCACAGTTGTAAGTGCATTCATTACCATATAATTCATTTACGGCCTGTGACTGTGGCCATTCATAAATGGTTTACCTCACTCTGCTCATCAGCATGGAAGCTTTACTTCTGATTTCTCTTCAGTATTATCTTTTCTTTGTCAATTATGAAATCACTTCCTTGTTGCTGGAAATACACATCACATTCCAGGCAAAGCTGTTGCTAAAATCTTTTTTTTTTTTTTTCAGTTTTCTGTTTTCCAAAATGGGCAACTTTGAGACAGAGTCTCCCTCTGTCACCCAGGCTGGAGTGCAATGGCACGATCTCAGCTCACTGCAACCTCTGCCTCCCAGGTTCAAGTGATACTTGTGTCTCAGCCTCCCAAGTAGCTGGGACTACAGGTGTGAGACACCATGCCCAGCTAATTTTTGTATTTTAGTAGAGACAGGGTTTTGCCATGGTTGGCCAGGCTTGTCTCAAACTCCTGACCTCAGGTAATCTGCTCGCCTTGACCTCCCAAAGTGCTGAGATTACAGGCATGAGCCACCACGCCCGGCCTAACATCTTAAAAAGAAATGACAGTTTAAGTACCCATCAGAAGTATTAATTATACCATGGACCAAGAGGTTCAGATTATTCCACCAATGAACCATAGAGAAAGTTAATTGTAATTCTTCTTAATTCTCCAATTAGAATGTTGAAACAATTCTTCATAAGATGCAGTTGGGTTTGCTTTTATTCACATTCATAGTTTCATCTCCAACCTTTCTCTTCTCTCTGTTACCTCTTAACTTAGGTCCTTATTTGTTCCTGTCTGGACTAGTGCAGTCTGTACAGAAATGGGTTTCACTTCTGTTAGATTAAGTTTGTAAGAATACTGAGGACGGCCTCTGTCATATCATTCCCTTGCACAGAAGGTGGCGAACACATCTGACAGCAATCACTTAAGCATACTCTGAGAATGACCCTATGGTCTAAAAGGAATGTGAGTTTAGAGTTCCCAGCTAAGGAATCTGGGAGTCGCCAACCTGGAGATTCATTCCTTATCTCTGAGGAACATCTGAACCTCTGGCCCATCCTGTGGAATACAGGCCATACAGAGGTTTGAGGCCCTTGGTTTTGGGTTAAATGAAGGTTTTATGGAAGAGGTTGCTGGGGGGAGGGTACTAAGTGAAAATGCTACATAAACTACACTTTCTTTTTTTTATAGCAGTGCTCCTGTCTAGCCTGCTGCCAATAGACCCCTGTATGTAAGTTCCCTCAATCAACTCTATGTCTCATTCGCTGGCTCTGGGTGTCTTCTTCGGTCTCTTTGAGCATGGTGCAGTATCTATTGAGGTCAATAGGGGCCCAGCATGACAGAAGGCTTCAGTAAGTTCTCATTGCCCAAAAAATAAAGTTTAGCCTCCTTAGCAGGAGACTATAATTTTATTTTACAATAGTTCTCTATTTACCCTCCCTGCTGTACTTGTGTCTATACCTGCCTTGGTTCTCCTCTGAACTGTTATTTATAACTTGCTCTGGCTAGATTGTCTTCTCATAAAGGCTCACTCATGGCTCAGAAATCCTAATACACTTACTGATTCTCCTTATCATTTGTCACTGGCCCATCCTAAGCTATCTATGTAAATGTGTTAGCTATAGTAAAAACTCCTGGAGCCAGTGACCCTAACTAATCCTTATCTGTCCTTAGCCTGGAGCTCAGCTTTGTGTGCACATTGTACAATAAAAAACGGGTTAAGAATAAGAGTTGTGTTTGGTTTTTTTTTTTGAGACATGGTCTCTTGCTCTGTTGCCTAGGCTGGAGTGAAGTGGTGCAACCACAGCTCACTGAAGCCTCAACCTCCCAGGCCCAAACTATTCTTCTACCTCAGCTTCCTAAGTAGCTGGGATTACAGGCATGTGCCACCATACCCAACTATTTTTTGTCATTGTTTTTGTAGAGGTGGGATTTCACTATATTGTCCAGGCTGGTCTTAAACTCCTGGACTCAAGTGATCCTCCTGCCTTGGCCTCCCAAAGTGCTGGCTTTACAGATGTGAGCTACTGTGCCTGGTCAAGAATAAGAGTTTTTAAACCAGATGCACCTGGGTTTCAATCCAGTCTCTCCCAACTCCCACTATCTACTAGATGTATGACTTTGAGTGACTTACCTAACCTCTCTAATGTTTTTTCCTCATCTGGGAATTAGGAATAATAGGTTGTTTGGAGAGTTAAATGAGACAATGTATGTAAAGCACAAAGCATAGCACATTAAATACATGGAATAATATTAATAATAGAGCAACAGTGACAGCATAGCAAGCATACCATAACATTTTGTTAATGAATGTGCAAATAATCAAATGGTAACCAACTTAAATCTTTTCTACTACAGTTAAAGATCATACCCTCAGCAGAGAAAGAAAATTATTCACATTATTGCCCTTTAAACTCTTAATATCAATCCCACCTTGAATGCTTTTTCTTTTGTCATAGGCATTACTTTCTAACGTGTTAAGAAAATGTTACCTGCCCTTTAAACGTATTCCATGTCCTGGATATTTTTCCTTAAGCCACTGAGGGAGTAGTAAGGGTTCATATCATGCATGATTTAACCCCCCTCACAAGTGAAATCAGCATTGTTTCAGACGCTTTACTCACAACCCCTGGCTCAGAGCTGTATTGGCATACTTGATATTAGTGTACTTAATTGGTAACAGGATAAACATTTGTTCAGTAGGTGCCGTGTTGGGGGTGCTACATCCATCTATTTTAGATAATTATGTTTATTCTGTTTTCTTATCTAAAAAGTGAGACCTAGTTATGACCTAAACAGACATACTAATACTTCTTTCCAAAAATTTTTTTTCAGCAAACATCATAAAGATGCAATATTCAAGACCATGAAGAAGAACCCAGACAATGGATTATTTCATTTGGAATTTGGATTCCACCTACTGCAGTTGTTACATCTAAGTAGGGGCAATGAAAATCTCATGCTATAGTCTTGAGTGTAGTCAGTAAAAGAGCAAATTCCAAGCCTCCTACGGGGCATTTTCATCCCTCCCCATCTGTCCTTACAGATAAGGAACAGATTCCAGGAACGACTCAGTTACTGGAACCTAGAATTCATTCCCCTTGTTTTCTTTATCTGTCCAAATCCTGTCTTTGGGATCAACTTTCACATGCTTTCTCTCCTTAAAGAGTTTCACCTTGAATTACCTTTCCTTTGTCATATTCCTATCTGGAGTCACACTCTTGAGAACCTTCTATACCTTCGTCGTTCATTTATTAGCAGATATCTATAAAGTTCCTACAGTGTGTCAGGCACTGTGCTATAGTGCAACAATGATGAATGCTGTACACATCCACCTCACCCTTTTATAGTTTATAGTATCATGGGGAGATGGAGAAGTAGACACTCAATAAACACATTTTGTCTGATGGGTATACCTTGAAACAGCAAAAGTAAAGTCTGTTTCATCATAATTTGATCCATTCACATGGATGGGCCAGACCCTGTGCTAGACCTGGGAGACAAAGATGAATTAAACAGAGACTCTGTGCTCAAGAGTTATATAATCTGCATTTGCAGGTTATAACAAACTCTGATCTGCATCTTTGGGCAAAAGCATTCTTCTCTAGGTATCTTAACCATGATCTCAAGTATGTGCTGTGTGTGTTTACTGATGTATCATCAAACGCAGTCTGTAGGGAAAGTAAATGAAATACGAACCAAAGGCGCCAGTCCTTGGAGTGGCATGGCTTCCTCTGCCTCGTAGAGATAGAAATTCAAAGGAGCAAAGAAGTAGCCAGGGGCTGGTTCAGAGCAGCTACGGCCAGTGACATGTGGGCGGCATTCACACTGCCCATTCTTGGGTGAACACCTGAGGAAAAAGCAATTCATCCTGAAAAAATACAAAGTAGGTGAGTGTAAAATGAAGGTGTATGGGTGCTGGGTTAATGCTCCCTGAGTTTGGAGCAATCCTGAGAGTCAGTCAATCAATAGTCCTGTGGGCAGATGTAGAAAGGCCATGGGTTTAACATAACCGGTCTTGAATAGTGAATCCAGGGTCATGGAGCCCAGGCGGCCACTTTTTTCCCGCAGTTCTGCTCTAAAATCTGGCAAAAAGGGGGCATTAGGATCTCTCTTTACAGGATGGAAAAAGCTGGTGTTTTAGGCAGGTCACACGTATTCAAGCACCCTTGCCACCAGCTTGTGGTGGGATACCCAGCAGAAGGATTGTTTACCTCACCCTTGGAAATATTTGAAGTGAAATAAATCAAAGGGTTGTAGTTAATGTTTCAAGATCATTGCTTGTCATGGAATGAAATTTTTCACCTATGACTATGAGCATATCAGAATAAAATGTGCTTTTATGTTTAAATAAGGAATATTGCTATAAAACTTACTCATTTGACTTACACGTTAGAATAAGCACCTCCAATATCACAGTCACAGGGAGAACACCCATGGAGATGATTTCCCAGGCCCCAGTATCCAACCTACAGAGAAAACAGGCTCAGCTGATTCCTGCTATGAAGATACTGTTGCTCTGAAGTGCAATATTGAAATCACTACAATGCAATTGCCACACATCAAATAGCCAAACAGCCTGCACCATCTCAGAGAAGCCTTCCTGGCCTATGTGCTTGGCTAGTGATCTCCACAGACACATCTCCCATCTCCAGGATTTGAAGTAAGGGGACAGGGCTGGGTACAGTGGCTCATGCCTGTAATCCCAGCATTTTGGGAGGCCAAGGCAAGTGGATCACTTGAGGCCAACAGTCTGAGACCAGCCTGGCCAACCATAGTGAAACCTCGTCTCTACGAAAAATACAAAAATTGCATGGGTATGGTGGTTCATGCCTGTAGTCCCAGCTACTTGGGAGGCTGAGGAAGGAGAATCGCTTGAACTTTGGAGGCAGAGGCTGCAGTAAGCCGAGATCATGCCACTGCACTCCAGCCTGGGTGATAGAGTGAGACTCCATCTCAAAAAAATTTTTTAAAAATGAAGGGGACAGGAAGGTTGTCCATGTAATGTGTCAAGTGGAAAAGCAATGGAAGCCTTACAATTCCTCTGACATCACCAGTTTATGCTCAAGCTGGGTTATGTATGTCTTATTGGAATAGAAGTTCTTCTACCAGCCTATGTGTAACTGCCTTTATCTCCCGTCCCCCCAACCCAGATGGAGTCTTGCTCTTTTGCCCACACTGGAGCACAGTGATACGCTCTTGACCAACCTCTGCCTCCCGGGTTGAAGCAATTCTCCTGCCTCAGCCTCCCAAGTAGCTGGGATTACAGGTGCCCACCACCACGTCCAGCTAATTTTTGTATTTTTAGTAGAGACGGGGTTTCACTGTGTTAGCCAGGCTGGTCTTGAACTCCTGACCTCATGATCCATCCACCTCAGCCTCCCAAAGTGCTGGGATTACAGGCCTGAGCTACCAGGCTCGGCTATGTAACTGCTTTTAATAAAACTTATAGGTTTCCTTACCACAACAGTCCCTGGGGATTTTACCCATGCAATAGTGAAATGTTTGGAGGCAGAGAAATCATTCAAGTTAATTTTGAGATATTACATGAATATCACACTTTAGCATAGGCATTTGTTTATCAATCAGTTGTTTTGGCATAATAACATGAATCCATGTGAGAGATCAACTCTGTTGTTCCAGACTTTTTCCATCATTGCAACATCTTGACCATTGTTCAAAATAAACAGCTGGTTAGATACAAATAACTATTTTCTAAGTGTTATAATATTTAGTATAAAATGCTCAAAAAAAGTCTTCTCCAACCAATCTCAATTGAACATGCTCCGATAAAACTTACATTTTAGTAGGTATGAAATTCTCATTGGATATGGTCTTGTTAAGCATCCATATTTTTTGTATCTTGGTACAATTTTACGCATGATTTTACTAAAAAAGATACCTTTTAGATATTAAACATTGATGTCTTTGGACACAATGTGACAAAGAACTTGATGTTTTTCCCCAAACCAAAACTTCAGTTTAAGAAAAAAAAAAAATGATGTGACAAGAACTGCTTCCCACAGGATGTGGTTGTGAAAACTCCCTCTAGGACAGGGATTGCTGCCATGCTGGCCACCTCAGGGCAGATCCACGGTGCCACTGGAGAAATGTGGATATGGAGAACCTGGTGGGTACACGGGCTCAGCCACAATGGACAGTTCCCCCATGGGGGTCCCTATTCAGTTATTTTACTTGCTTTCCCTGCAAGCAAAAGTGAGTCTGTACTGCACATGTAGCAGTTAACCAGCCAGTAAAAAAAGTCAGCCTGAGCCTAAGCTTTGTCTGGAATTACATGATTTGGTTGATCACATAATTTCAGGATTTGATGATGCTATAACCAACTGTGCTCCTTTTTTTGTGTCACACACTTATGGTCATGGAGATTGGCATGGCTGACCTTTCTCTTTAAGGTACAATTTTCAGATTTTCTGACTTCTCTTCTAGAATCCCTTCTTCATATTTCCTTCCTTGCTTCTTTCCCCCACCCTGTCTGCCCCATCCTGTTTTCAGTAAAACGACTTAAAATATGAGCACAAAACCATGTCCTCATAGGCATATGTTTCTTATTCATCAGCTACATTTCTTCAGACACATCGAGGTCACTGTTCTTTTATTAGGTTAAGTTTTTGTGTTTTTTTCTTTCTAAAATGTTATGGTGAGCTGCCAAGATCAGAGAACAAAGAAAAGAGTTGGGTTTGAACTCCCCAATTGCATCATGCATTTCTTATGGAGTGAATATGTTTTATTTTACTAATTTTAGATGATACATGCTTGTATGTTTAGTAGAGTCTGTGAAAAATCCAAGAGTTTATTTCCCACAGGAATCTAAAATACATTAAACCTATGTTTGTTTTTTTATAAGACCTTATCCAAAACATTTTTAGGAAGGGCGCGGTAGGGATGATAAGGGGATTGTGTGCAAGGGATAGAAGAAAGTTCTGGTGGCCCAAAACATGGGCAGATAAATGTTCTTCTATTCTACTGCTTGGCATTTTCAGGAAAACAGTGGATAAATCTAATAACATCTGTGCCTGGGTCGGTTTAGTCCAGTCCAGTGGTGTGCTGGTAAATGTTTAGCAGGCAGCTCAATGCAGGGGTGAGGGGAGGCTGATAGGTAGTGTTTGCTGATTTCTGTAGTGTAAATACTCATACCACTGGAGTACTAAAACACAATAGGAAAAGGAAGGAGATTTGCAAAACCAAGTCTCACCTAGGCAATGGCAATAGAAATCCACATCATTATATAAAAGGGAAATGATAGTCAAATACATACAGTGCATTCTTCGCAGTGTGCTCCGGTGACATATGACAGGCACAAGCATTGGCCTGTATCCACATCACAGGTCAAGAGTGGCAGACTCCCAAGGGGGTTACAGTCGCAGGCTGAAAGCACAGCATACACAGTTATTCTCATTCTTAATTCCTCCGCTCTTGTGAGTGTACTTAATAGCTCACACAAAGCAAGAAGTATAACCGCAAGAACACAGAGAAGCCTGCCCTGCCAGGTTTATTGTGTGCCTGGCTGGTGATTATTGTATTGCATACAATCTCACAGAGGAAATCCTGTGTCAGACACTTCCAGAGCCTTATGTAGTTTTACTGGATGGCAATTAGGAGGAGACAAGTAGGTGTAGTTAGCTGTACATGCTGCAGTACTGGCACAGTAACCCTGAGTGATGCTGACCAGGCTGGTGACTCAGAGGCAGGAGTTTCTGGGAGTCATGGTTATTACTGATGGCTCCTTCTCTGGCAGATGCATCTGGAATCCCGCTCTCTCTTCTCTTTGTTAGTTTTTCTCTTAATGCCCTCCATCCTTCTTCTCCTTTACCCATAGACATTTCTGAGCCCTTCATATGTTGCAAAGGCTAAGAAGACATGCTACCAGAGCAAGGAATACACTTGCAGCAAATACCGACGTTCATGGAAATAACCCAAATGTCCCATTGACTAATGAATGGATAAATAAAAGTGGCACTTCTGTACAATAGTATGTTATTTAGCAATAAAAAATAAAGACAGATGTAATCTGTAATATGGATAAAACTTGAAAACACTGCTAACTATACCATCTTAACCATTTTAAGCAGGCAGTTCAATTGTGTTAATACATTAACATCGTTGCATAAACAAGCTCCAGAACGTTTTTCATCTTGCAAAACTGAAACTCTATGCCCTTTATATAATAACTCCCCACTCCTTTTCCCCTCTAAGCCCTAGCAACCACCATGCTGCTTTCTGTCTGATTTTGACCACTCTGGGTATCGCATATAAGTGGAATCATATAGTCTTTGTCTTTTTGTGACTGCCTTCTTTTACTTTGCATAATGTCCTTAAAGATCATCCATGTTGAAGGATGTGTCAGAATTTTTTTCCTTTTTAAGGAAGAATAATATTCCATTGTATGTAAACACCATATTTTGCTTATCCACTCACCCATCAGTGGATACTTGGGTTACTTCCACCTTTTGGTTAGTGTTGCTATGAATGTGGAAGTACAAATATCCCTTCAAAGCTCTGCTTTCAATTATTTTGGGTATATACCCAGAAGAGGGGTTTCTTTTGTGGGGGGATGAAAATGTTATAAAATCGATTGTGGTGATGATTACACAACTTCCAATATACTAAAAATTATTGAATTGCTTACAGGGTGAATTGTATGGTATGTAAATTATATTCAATAAAGCTGTTATGGGCTGGGCACAGTGGCTTATGTCTAGAATCCCAGCACTTTGGGAAGGTGAGGCAGAAAGATTGCTTGGGATCAGTTCAAGACCAGCCTAGGCAACATAGTGAGACTCCGTGTCTTAAAAACAAAAAATTAGATGGCTGTGGTGGCACATGCTTATACTCCTAGCTACTTGGATGGTGAGGTGGGAAAGTTGCTTGAGCCCAGGAGTTTAAGGCTGCAGTGAGCTATGATTGTACCTCTGTAAGCCAGCCTTAATGACAAAACAAGACTCTGTCTCTCCCCCCCACTAAAAAAAAAAATTTAAAGCTGCTATACACCCCCACACACCAAAATAATGTTCAACTTGTTCTTGGAGGACATCAGTTTAGTCAGAGAGTCAGAGAAACATGTGGAATGCTGAAAGGTATGATGGGAAATTGGTTTGATATATAATTCATTATCATGACATTTAATTTTGCCATCAAACCCACGGAGAGCATTTTATTACAGAAAGATTCAGCCCAATGTTCTCTAAATATGCAAATAATCCACAGTTCCATATATGGGCAAAAATATGGAGCAGGAGGCTGTCACCAAATGGAAATTATTTACCCAGGGTTCCTGATGAATCTGTAGCTCTACAGAGGCCTGGAGCAGTTCTAAATTTCTGTGATCCTATAGCTGAGGGTTGGCTCATTTGGCCTCAGAAAACTGCTGAGGTTTTCTTCTATTTCCACTCCCCGCCTTCCCTGAGCTCTTTACTTTTTTTTTCTTTATCAGAGAACATATGGATCAATATTAGAAGGGGTGTGAGAAGAAAGTGGAAACATAATTTAAAAAATGAAAAGACGCCGGGAGCGGTGGCTCACACCTGTAATCCCAGCACTTTGGGAGGCCGAGGCGGGCGGATCACAAGGTCAGGAGATCGAGGCCATCCTGGCTAACACGGTGAAACCCCGTCTCTACTAAAAATACAAAAAATTAGCTGGGCGTGGTGGTGGGCGCCTGTAGTTCCAGCTACTCGGGAGGCTGAGGCAGGAGAATGGCGTGAACCCAGGAGGCGGAGTACAGTGCAGAGCTGAAAGCACTCCACTACACTCCAGCCTAGGAGACAGAGCAAGACTCCATCTAAAAAAAAATTAAAAAATAAAAAGTTCTCCACTAACTGCTTGGAATTTACGGGAACCAATATGTTACTTTTTAAAACCCAGAGGTTGGCAGGATTCTTAGGTATTCATGATCATCAATTTTTAGGGCAGACAGAGACAGCCCCAAGCTTTAAAACACATAGGGGCCAAGGTGGGCAGATCACTTGAGGTCAGGAGTTTGAAACCAGCCTGGCCAACATGGTGAAACTCCGTCTCTATTAAAAATACAAAAATTATCTGGGCATGGTGGTGGACGCCTGTAATCCCAGCTACTCAGGAGGCTGAGGCAGGAGAATTGCTTGAACCTGGGAGGTGGAGGTTGGAGTGAGCCAAGATTTTACCATTGCACTCCAGCCTGGGCGACAGAGCAAGACTCCATCTCAAAAACCAACCAACCAACCAACCACATAGAGGTTGATGGATGCTCGCCCCATCGCCCACCGTGGACTTACGCTGGCAGCCCAAGGGGTCAGTGGCGCTCAGTCCGTAGTGGTTGGGCTTGCACTGGTCGCATTTGGCTCCTTCCACGTTTTCTTTACAAAGGCACTGGCCGGCCACAGACCCTAAGGCAGGATCAGAGTGGCTCACACAAATACCACCAGATATGGTCCCATCAGGGTCACATTCACAAGCTGGGGACACAGACATTCATTGTTTTAGTTAATTGCAAATTGTGGGAAGCCTGAAATATAAGCACAGCATTTTACTCATGCTATAACTATCTCGCTTTGTTTAAATAATTAAATGTTTAAATAATTAGACCACTTGGCAAGAGCTATTCAGAAATGTCTCCCAGATCTCTAGCCTTGGAAAACTTTGAATAAATCCACACATATATTTTTAAAAGACTTTTAAATGATTCGAAAGTCAGAGGACCAGAGGAAGACTGCTGTTATGACAATTAAGACTAGATTATGTTAAGAATAGATTGATTCTTCTGGGGATGATGAGAACGTTTTGGAATTAGGTAGATGTGATGCCTGCACAACATTGTGCCGGTGAACTGCTGTTCATTTAAAAATGGTTAATATGTTATATGAATTTCATCTAAAAATAGATTTAAAAAAAGACTCTAAAGGTGAAAATAAGGTCAAAATCTCTGAAACCTGGTTAAAAAGTAAGTCTGTCCTCTATCACAGAAAAATATGTCACAAGGAAAAGTGACATTCTATTTTATTTTCCTTGGAAGAAATACCTGTAAGAAGGAAAGGAAAGGAATAGCGAGAAGTATTCATATCCTTGGTTTTGTTGGGGGAAATCTGCCGACAGGTCAAGAGCTTGACGGAAGAGATTCTGGAAAATGGGATAAACAGTCACTTGTAGCAAAGGAGCCATAAAGGTAGCAACCTTTTTTCTGTTGTTGTTGCTGTAGACATTTGAACAACTCAAGGATGGGGTGTCATATGAAAAAGAATGTTGACAGTTTGAATTAATTCTAGAGGGTAGAACCAGGAGAGAGTAGAAGTCACAAAAGGTAGCACTTGGTTGAGTTTAAGGAAGAACTCTCTAATAGTTAAGGCTGTCCAATACTGCAGTGAACCCCTCATCATCGGAGGTGTCCAGGTAGATGTTGAAACAGCACTTGTGGCTTTGGTACGGATGGCAAATGTGTTGTTGGGCATTAGATGACCACCAAGGTCTCTTGTACCTTTGTGGTTCTGTGTTTCCATGGGCTTCCACTTTTAAGGAGGTCAATAAAAATTAAAAATACAAATATCCTGATTTTAAGGAACAGTCACATTCACATTTATACATGCTTCCTTTGGATTACTAAAAACAAAAAGGTCAAGTCTAAAACCATGTCTATATGACTACCATTTAGGTTAGTGAGTTTAATGGAAACAATTCAGTCAAACCAGTTGTTTCACATTATTGAAGCAACCCGTGTTTGCTCTCTGACGCAATCTTTCACATTTCAATCATTTGTTGTTTGTTATTGTTTTGTGACTGGTGACTTACTATGAAAAAATAGCATTGAGTTCTGTTTAGTTTGCAAAAACCACAATTTTCTTCTAATTAAAGCCAGTTGCTTCTAGAAAGAAGGGAACAAACTGGATTCATCTTAGAAGTGGCCAAAAGGAAAAAGCTAAAATTTCTTTGGGAGATACTCCAAAGAATCAGTATTGAGCTCCAGAGAATAATTTAATTATGCACAGAAGTATCCTTTGGGAAAGAGATGTGGGAGGGTAGATAGTAAACGTTCTTCGAAACAGCCTATGTCATGACCTTTAGAAGTCTAATTAAATGTCTTGGTGTCACACAATTCTAGCAAACTTTTATTATCAGCAGTTGAGTCTACCAAATCTTGCTTTTCTGTATCAAACTTAATGGCATCTTAATTATAGAAAACTTAAAATTAGTCAACTCTTATGCCTGGAATCTGCTTATGTAAATATTTAGGTTCGAACGAGGACAACTTAGAGAAAATTTATATGAGAATGCTAATCAATCTTCAAATACACATCGTTTGTATATATACACACAAACATTTGTTTAGGTAAACTAGGAGAAACCGGGGTGTCTCATGATAGTAGTTGGTTACAAACTCCTCATCTACCTTTTATGGAAAAATTCCTTGTTTACAAAGAATGACTTCTTAGTTTCATACCAGGAGTACTAGTTTTCTTTCCAAAGCACTATCAAATTAATACTCAGTGGTTCTTAAGGAACAAGACTTTGATTGACGTACTCAAAATATTTGGTTTATTATTTCCAAATCTCTTTCCAGATTCCTAGATAACCTGTTTCAATAATTGTATTTCCCTGATTCTACCCAAGAGAGCAATTTAATCTTCTTTTATAAATACATAGCTTTTAAAACAATAACAGTTATGTGTGTGCATGATTACAGATTGTGGTAAAAACTGTAGGATACTTAGGAAATTGCTCTAAAGAAATAAATTTTCTGATAATCTAGTTCTTTATATCAATTTTGAACACGTCATGTAGGTAAATTTTATATAGTCAGGTGCCTACTGAGTAATTCAAGCCAAAATACTTCATTGATGCATTTTCTATATTGTGATCACTTAAAGTTTGAAATCTAGGACATTGAATGTATTCAGATGGCTACTGAATTACACTGTATAAGACTTCATTTTATGTATTATTATTATATGAAAGTTGAAGTTAGATTTTATAGCAGCTTCCCTGCCCTCACTTTAGCATTATTTGGATATACCCTAAGAAGTGGAATCCCTGAGTATTGGGAGAGGCAATCCTCAATGGGTGCTGGTATCCTGAACGTTCTTGCTAAGTGTGCCAGCCGTGCAAGGCCCCACTGGCTCTTTATCTAGCCATTTCTTAGAGTTGTGCTTGCAGCAAGCAACCTTGAGGGATGGAGTGGCATCTTCCCCTGCATAAAAAATAGGCTTGCTTCCACTTGCTATAAAGCAATGAATCCTCCAAGTTCAGTGTTCTTCAGCTGCATCATAAACTCACTAGATGTGCACTATTCACATGGTATCTTTGTGTCACTCCCATGGGACATGGGGACATGGAAACTCAGGCCAATACAATGATCTTGTTGCTTGTTATGCCATGAGTTACAAAGTCTTTTGTATTTGGCCCAAGAGTTTTGTGTCTTCTGTTATCCATGAAACAATAACAGGCCAACTTGTTAGTCTGCAAGTAGAGTAAGATTTCAGACCCAGTTACTGACACTGGGTATTTGAAATCAGGTTGGAGTATTTCTGTAGGCAAAAATGTGTAGCAGTGATGGGACGAGAGTGAGCAAGCAAGGTGGCTGGGGTGCAACATTTAAGGAGGTACCCACTCTCAGATTTGTGCAAGCAGCAAGTGTAAGCCCTGCACTTCCATCACCCTGATAGTGAGTTCTTCCTTACATTTTGGAACTTAAGTGCCTTCCTTGGCTCACTCTAGTCCCAGTCCTGCAGGAAAATGCAAATTAAAACAATGATGAGATACCATTTGATTAGTGAAAATTAAAGTGTGATAAAACCAAGAAAGCAAAAATTGAAGTTTGACAAAATCAAGTGTTGGCAAGGATGTAGAGCCCCAGGAACTCCCATTTACTATGGTGTGAGTGGCCAATGGCATATTCACTTAGGGGACCATGTGGTGTTATTTAATCAATTTGAAGTCCATACTCCATGGCCCAGAAATTCCACTGCTAGGTATGTCTCCTAGGGACAAAGTTTGCATAGATGCACAAGGTCACATACACAAGAATGTTTACTGCAGCATCCAAAGAAAAGTGAACAAATAAGTTTTGTCATACTTAAAGGAAAAAATTCTATAAGAAATTAAAATGGAAGAACTAAGGCTACCTAATATGGAAAAGTCTCAAAAATATAATGTTGAATGAAATACCCAAGTTGCTGAAAGACACATACAAAATGACATCATCTATCTAAACTTTGAAAACATGTCAACATATATTGTTCGTAGATAAAAACACATGTGAAAGTGTGAAAAAAAATCATGATAATGCAAAATATATGCATTTACCCCTAGCAAGGAGGGTAGACAAATGGGACAGTTGTGTACCTGAGACATCGATATAGTGCCTGTCATGTTTTATTAAAGAAAGTCCCGAGAGTGACAGGCTAAGACTGTTTTAGAGAAAGCTGATGGTGGGGTATAAAAGTGTCTAATATATTATTCTCTATTATTTTGTACATGCTTGAAATATTTCATTTAAGAAGTTGAGATTCAAGATAAAAAGTTTTTAAAGGTTTTTAAAAAGCGCAAGTTAAGTAACATGTTAGCTTATGCATCTTAACAGCAAAATTGAAGTGTCTACAGCCAGTCGAATGTTTTAGCCAATTTTACCACTTTGGTTCCTCCCCCAGCAGGCTTCCATGATACTCAAGGTGTCTGCCTCTCCTCGTGGAATCCTACATAATTTCCTAACTGCCAGGACAGACACAGATTATTTGGATCAACTTGTTTGCAGAAGGACAAGCTCTTAAAGCAGAGGTATTTTTGCAATCCTCCACTCCCCAAAATAGGGTAGTCCGGAGATGCCGTTAAGCAGAGGGGGCGCGGGCAGCCCCAGTAAGATCAAACTGAACTTGGCTCAGACAGCAGGTAGGATCCAGGCAGGGCCCAGGGACTCACGAATGCACGCGTAGGGATCCGAGATGGTCTTGAGGGGGTCCCTGTAGAAGAGGGGCCTGCAGCGGTCGCAGTGCTGCCCCTCAGTGTTGTGCTGGCAGTCTTCACACACGCCCCCGCTGAGGCCACCGCTTGCCAGGTACATAGTCATGTCGAAGTGACAGCGGCTGGAGTGGCTGTTACAGCTGCACGCTGAGAGGAGAAGAAAGTGACTGAGAGGTGGACCAAGGCCTCGGGTGGCACAGCCAGCACCTCCGCACTGGTCAGGGCACCCGCTGGCCCTCCGCGTCCTCCTGCCACTTTGTGTTCTTTGTATAGATGTACCAAGAAAACAAAGGGAGAAAATGTGTGCTCTCAGGGGATCTTTCTAGTACTCTGATTCTGCTCCAACGCTTTCTATAAAATGTGCTCCCGATACGTTAAATATGTAGTTTTTAAAAATCAAGTGAACAAAAGTAAATCATTTCGGTGATTTAAAGTCACAGAGTACAATATTTGTGGTATTCATTAAAGGATGCTTTTACTGACTTATGCTTTGTGCAACTGACATTTTTACATGAAATGTTCTGCATGCTCTGGGATTCCTAGAGAAGATGGCAAAGCTCAATCGGCCCGGCCTCTCCACATAAGCAGGGAGCTGCAAGGGCTGCGGTCAATTTTATCTCATCTGAGGCTGGGCCAGAGGCCTGGAGGGAAAGGCAGTCTGTTTGGAGGAATTTGTCTTCATGGTAATGTCTACACTGTTTGTCTTTTTGGTTCTTTTCCTGTAAACAGTCCAAGGTCAGGCTGCATTTTCCTGGGTCTTGTATACTGTGACTCTCATGGATGAGGCTTTTTTATTAGAGCTCTTCTAGGGACATTTCATTCCCTCAAATTGTTTGTCCTAGTCTGGGAAAAGAAATTGAATAACAAATTTGTTTGGAAGTTCATTAAAATTCAGAGGCAGCAAACATGTTAGCCAAACAAAACCAGCATCTTATTAGCCTGAATATTTTATTTAAAACAATACAATAGCCTGTCAAACTCAATACTGGGCCTCATTTCTCCTATTATCCTACAGCTGGGTTTAAGGTCACGCTCATGGAATGTATGACTATTCAGGATGACAGTACAGATCTCTGAACTAAATCTAGTGTTCACCAAATTCTTGGAGTTGCCTTGTCCCTGCTGATATTGCCATTATATGGCTCCGTACCTCTATTGGAAGGGTGCCACACAACATGCTTACTGTTTCATTTTTAAAATTAAACAATTTGTGGTGTGAGGATTGGAGAAGTTGGCAATTCTTCTATGTGAGATAATTGGGAACATCGGGATATCACACTATAGGAGCTGAGAGGACAGCCTCACCACTTTGGTGCCTGCAGCCCCACAGAAATGAACGAAGTGTTTCTCAAAATAAGGAAACTTAGAGAGAGCACACTCAGTCTATGCAGGGAACTGAGTTTCACCCACATCTGCAAGCGTTGTCCTGGAGGTCTGCAGCTGGCTTCCAAGGAGCATCCTGGAAGAAGTCCTTGCATCTCTCACAGTTTGGACCATCTGTATTGTGCTGACAGACACACTGACCGTGAACCTGCATTGTGCAATAAATAGAGCATTAAAAGAGGGCTTGTCCTTGGGGACGTTGGGGTTCTTTAAATGGGAAATGAAATACCAGGTCCTGGTACCTCTCTGATCCTTAGTTTCCCGTATGTTAATTACAATACTGACCTTGACTATCTTCTATTATTTTCTTAACTAGCTTTAAACTTTATAAAAATTTAAAAAGTTCAGTGAATTTCTAAAATACAATACTGTTTTTTGGCTTTTCTAAGTTCTAGTTTCAGGGCAGCACATTGCAGCCCTCAATAAAGTGAGGGACAGGATGGCTAAGGGGTTTGTGTGGAGTCGTGGGGGAGTGGTATATGGGATTGTTCAGGAGCATAAGAAAAAAGAGGGAGCTAGAAAAGGGAACGAAGCTGAAGAAAGCCATGTGATTCTCCTGGATTTTCCCAAAATGCTCTAAATGACCCACATGCAGAGAGAGAAGTTCTGTTTCCAGTGAATGGGAAACAGTGTAGCTGAATGGGAAGGCACACTAGCTGAACATTAAGCCTTGTGTGAGTATGCCTAATAAACAGTTGACATTTATTTAGAAGACACTCTCCATGGGGCTCTGCATAAAACTACAACTCTTCTACAATATCTTTTAAGGCTAGTGCCCCTAGATGAGAGAGATCTGCAGTATTAAGACACAGCCATTCCCAGTGTAAGAATGCTACTTGGATTGAACATTTTACAACATCAGATATTGCTGAAATACCTTAGCATTGACTACAGGGTCTTGCACACAAAAGTCCTTCAATAGATTTTTGTAAGAGAATGAATGTGAAATTATTAGGTTGGTGCAACAGTAATTTCAGATTTTGCAATTAAAAGTGGTGGCAAAAACAGCATTTTTGCACCAACCCAATATAATCCCTCTCCACCAAATCTCCATGCTCTACAAAATAAATGAAAAGAGGGCGAGATGAAGTATCTTGAAATCCTAAAGTATAAATTCTGCTCACTAGTTCAATGATGTCCATATGCCGCAGAATCCACAAGCACCTGTGGCTGGAGGCACTGGAGGGTTCCTAGGTGGCCTATTAGGATAGGCTGAATGGCACCCACGTAAGCATAAAACTGGCACTTAGATTTGTTGATCTCCATGTGGAGCGCCTCATCCACATTCAGCACCAGGACAGTGGAAGGCAGGTAGGACAGCCCACTGTTCTTTCGGATTAATAACTCACCGTTCCAGGAGGGCTGAAAACATCTCCCCGCACCTTCTGCATAGGGCGACATTCGCTAGCATGGCCGTTGCAAAAGCAGCTTCCCCGAACAACCATCTCGTACAGAGCATAGTAGTATTTATCAAGGGAATCATTTTGCCTCCTTCCAAGCAAAGTATCCCCAAGGGTGTGGAGCTTGGTAAAGTTTATCCTCAGGTTTGTCAATGTCACAAGGTCTAAAGAAAGGAAAATAATGAATCAAAGTGAATTTGAGGCGCATCAGTTCAAGGGACTCTTCTTGACTGATATACCCTTAATATACTATAGAAAAGCGATTATAGGCCCAGTGTGGTGGCTCGCGCCTGTAATCCCAGCACTTTGGGTGGTCGAGGCAGGAGGATCCCTTGAGCTCAAGAGTTCAAGACCAGACTGGGCAACATGGTGACACGCCGTCTCTACATAAAATACAAACATTAGCCTGGCAGGGTGGCACATGCCTGTAATCCCAGCTACTTGGGAGGCCGAGGCACAAGAATTGCTTGAACCCAGGAGGCGGAGGTTGCAGAGAGCTGAGATCACACCACTGCACTCCAGCCTGGATGATAGAGCAAGACTCCGTCTCAAGAAAAAAAAAAAGAAAGCAATTACAAGGAATATGCCAAACTTGAAATTTTTTTAAAGCTGATATGAAAAATATAAAGGAATTCATACCTTGGATGTAGGGGATATAAGGGTTTTCAATTTCAAAACTGGGATCCAAAACTTTTAAAACAACCTGTAAAACAAATATAGATAAATTTATAGTATATTACCCGAAAATGTAATTGTCAAACACACTTTTTTTTAAACCTCTGAGGCTCAAGCAATCTTACTACTTCAGCCTCCCAAGTAGCTGAGACCACTGGCATGTACCACCACGCCCAGCTAATTTTTAAAGTTTTTTGTAGAGGTGGGGTTCTCCCTATGTTGCCCAGGCTGGTCTCGAACTCCCAGGCTCAAGTGATCCTCCTGCCTCAGCCTCCTAAAGTGCTGGAATTACAGATGTGAGCCATCACACCTGACTGTAAAATGCACTTTTATGGAAGAGACCCTGATCTTACAAGAAGGCTGAGCCATTGCTTCCCAGCTGGCATAGAATACAGATTATCATTTGGGTTACCATATGAATAGAGATACCAAGAGCAGAAATAAATGAAAGGTATTAATCAATCATTTCTAGCTTTTTATGTACAAGTGGTTCATACAGGCAGAAAAGGCAAAGAGAACAGTTATGCTGGATTGGGATGGAGTGATGGACAATTTGGCAAGCCATGATCAATTTGGATTTGGTGGGGAATTCTGGAGCTGTCTTCTGCCATGAATTCTTTCCGCTGTACCTGATAAAATAGTACCTGTTCAATCCCACTCACTCCAACCTTCTGCCAGGCACCAGCTTTGCTCAGAGGGTTGTTCCTGGCAGATTCCCCTGGGGTGGTAGTTTACAGAGCACGGGGATGAGATAGCTAATGCCAGGCTGCTGCTAGCTTACATGGCTCCTCCGCAAGCTTTAGAAATGGGTGTTCCTTCTTCTGGGTGCCTGGGGCCATGGTGCCCCGTTTAAGTTTTATCCCACTCCCACCTTCAGCTAAGCACTCTTGTGCAGGATTGCTTCTAAAAACATATTTAGTATTTATTTGGGACTCATTTCAATTTAGACACTTTCATTTTTAAAAAAGCAACAGCCCAAATTATGTTGCAGTAAACACTATCAAAATTTTTTCATTTAATTACACTTTTTAAAAGTTTAATTTATATAAAATAAATACAAGGAAGGAAATGCTACCTCTCCACCTGTTGAGGGTTCAATATCCGAGTATTTGGAGTCACAAACAATGTCTCCCACTCCCTGGGCCTGGCCAGATGTGATGTTAGGAAAGGAAGTGGCACAGTCTTTTGCAAAATATTTGAACACTTTCCAGGTGTGTCCATAGTCTGTGGAACGTTCAACTAACATTGCAGCAGGCCGAAAAGTCTAGGAAAAATGAGTAAGTTGGCACATTTCACAAAGGCAGATTTTATTATCGACTTCAGATTGAGTATTTATATTTTCTAATTCCATTTTTAAAAACTTTAGGTGTATCTTTTTGTTGTTTGTTTTGTTTTTGAGATAGGATCTCACTCTGTCGCCCAGGCTGGAGTGCAGTGGCATGATCTCGGCTCACTGTAGCCTCAAATTCCCAGGCCCAGGTGATCCCCCCATCTCAGTCTCCTGAGTAGCTGGGACTACAGGTGCATGCCACCATGCCCAGATAATTTTTTTGCAGAGTCAGAGTTTGCCATGTTGCCCAGGCTATTCTCAAACTCCTGGGCTCAAATGCCCACCTCAGCCTCCCAAAATGCTGGGATTACAGGTGTGAGTCACTGTTCCTGGCCGGGTCTATCTTTTAAAATCTGCTACACAATACACACACCACAGTCTCTTTTCAGTATTTATGAGTACACACTTTGTCCTCATAATCTAATTGCATTATAAAAATGTTTATGGCATTGTGAATTATTAATGAAGAAAGATGGCTTATAAATTGAAAAGTTAATGTAGTTAATACTTTACAGCAATTTGTTGTGATTCTCTTTGCCAAGCATGCTTTTCCTCTGGCAAACTCTTATACGTCCTTCAAACCTATCCATGAAGTTTATCCTGGTTCCCCACAGCAGATTTAGCCCCTTAAATTTCCCAGCATTTTAAATCAATCATACTGCTAATTCTGTACTTATCACTTTGCGTTATAATTTTCTATTATATTTATATGTTTGTATCCATGACTAGATTGGGAGTTATTTGGAGACAAAGACTGGTGGTTTTTTTTTTCATTTTTTAAATTTCATATTCATTTTTTCTTACCAAAATGAGCATAAAGTCTGACATCAAAATTAGAGTTTTCCTGAATGATTAAAGAAGCACTATAGCACAATGATTTTCTCTGGCATCTGACTAACCTTAGTAAAGACTCTTTTTTCCTTCCCCTTGATCACAACCTTTCCATATTTACCTGAATAAGTTCCAGTTCCTGCCCTTTTCTCCCAAAAATTATCTTTATAGGTTTTGTGGTTCCTATCACCTCAGTACTGGGAGTTTTCCTTTTCTCTGTGTCTTCTAATTTTTTAAAAAATCATATAGTCGTGGCCATTGATTTTTTAAAAGTGTTTGTTTTTCTTCATGTAAGAGTCAAAGCTCAGGTGGCAAAGGTCAAGTCTGAACTTATTCTGTTTTTGTTCACTGCAAGGAAGCAAGGCAGTGAAATTCCAGATAAACACTGAGCATTTGGGGAATAGATAAAAGAGGGGCAGCAGGCCTATTCGTCTGTACCTTAAAGGTCAAGATAAGGTGGCTGAACTGAAATAATGCCTCTAAGTCCAGTCTGATGCTGACATGATCAAGACCTAAGGAAGAATCCAGAAAGAAGAATATCAGTGAATTTGAGAGACTCCTGTTTATCATGTTAATTCCCCACTGTGGCTTATCTGTAATAAAATCTCTTTGATGCCACAAGGCTGATGATCACTTTCCCGTCTGTTGGAGTGGTATCCCATGCCACTCCAAGCCCAGGAGGTGTGGAGGGCAGGATACGTTTCACCCTGACGGTGCCCACATCTGTGTTTTAGTGGCAACACACATGGCCACTATGTGGCAGCATTACATATAACCAAGGGAGTTTCAGGACATTTGCCCTAGGTGGAAAGAGAGAAAGAGAGGTTTCATTTCCTTGTACTAAAATCTTGACTACACATAAACATGAGCTAGCTAGCCAGAGGATGGTAAAAACCAATGCACCCGTTTCTTCCAAGAGTTGCTAAAAGTCATTTGAACTAGAATTTCATTGTCACCTGGCATATAACACAACTTGGAATATTCCCCTTGGATTGGGGACCTGTGGGCTCTTCTGTGGCCGAGGTGGTGGCAGAGGTACCCTGGTCAGGGTTTTACACCGAGCTAGTTATGATCCATCTCTAGCACAGATGTGGGGTATCAGTCCTAACCTGGACACAAAAGCAGCCCAGATCTGTCTAGAGCAGCACTGTCCAACAGAAATATAATATGAGTCATGTATGTAATTTTAAATTTTCTAATAGCCACATTAAAAAAAGTAAAAAGAAACAGATAAATTTGTTTGTAATAATATACTTAAACCAACATATTTAAAAGTTACTTTGACATATAATCAATATTTTAAAAATTAGTGATTTTTTAAAGACAGAGTCTCGCTCTGTCCCCCAGGCTGGAGTGCAGTGGCAGGATCTTGGCTTACTGCAACCTCTGCCTCCCGGGTCAAGGGATTCTACTGCCTCAGCCTCCCGAGTAGCTGGGACTACAGCCTTGCTCCACCATGCCTGGCTAATTTTCATATTTTTAGTAGAGACAGGGTTTTGCCATGTTGGCCAGGCTGGTCTCAAACTCCTGAGCTCAAGTGATCTGCCTATCTTGGCCTCCTAAAGTGTTCGGATTACAGGTATGAGCCACCGCATCCTGCCAGAAAATCAGTGATTCTTTATTATACATTTTCTCCCAAACTATGTCTTAGAAATCTGGGATGTTTTTACACTTCCAGCCCATCTCAGTTTGGATTAGACATGTTTCAAGTGCTCACACTGGACAGTATGGCTCCAGACGACAGTGGCTGGACTACAGTGAATCGGGGTTCAGCCTAGAGTTTTAGGGTGAAAAGCTTAGGGACGTGTTTTCTGCTAAGTGGGCAGCCACATTGCAGGCTGAGTGTCAAGAGTCCTAACCCTTTCTAGAAAGGAGATCTGTCCTTCTCTCTAAGGTGCTTGGTTGAGAATCCTTGCTCTATGTCATTGGCTTGGACAGAATGACATTCCCTTTGTGAGGAGATGTGGAACAAGTGTTAGATGTGGGGGTCAAAACAGCCATTAAGCAAAAATGGCACCATTCATCAGGAGGACAGGTGGCTGTGGAAAAAAACACCTCACATTCATTAAGGAGAGTCCAGCTGGAGATCAATAACTAGGATCCAAAATGAAATGGCATTTAGTAGACACCAGTCAATCATTGGTCAAGTGGATGACATAAATAAAACAGCCTCATATTATGCTTGCCCTAAACTATCTTATATATTATTATTATTCCCACACTCACTTCTAATGGTCTAAAATCTCCTAAAGGAAATACATTCAGGGCCGGGCGCGGTGGCTCACGCCTGTAATCCCAGCACTTTGGGAGGCCGAGGCGGGCGGATCACAAGGTCAGGAGATCGAGACCACGGTGAAACCCCGTCTCTACTAAAAATACAAAAAATTAGCCGGGCGCGGTTGTGGCCTGTAGTCCCAGCTACTCGGGAGGCTGAGGCAGGAGAATGGCGTGAACCCGGGAGGCGGAGCTTGCAGTGAGCCGAGATCGCGCCATGCACTCCAGCCTGGGCCACAGAGCGAGACTCCGTCTTTTTGTAGAGAATAGAGGAATTATAGTCCAAAGGGCAACACATATCAATGTAGTGAATGAAATCGTTTTGTGCGGGTTAAGGAAAACTGAAGAGTTCCAGGCTAGTGTTAAAGAGGGGTCATCAAAAGTAGGCAAGCCTGCATCAGGAAAGGCAGGCCTGGATGGATGTACATTTGGGCACATGAGGCCCATGGCTGGGGTGGGACATGAGGATCCCTGATCAGGTCCACATTTATAGTGAGCATCTAGGAACCCAGATGGTCAGTGCCAATGTAGGCTCAATATCACAATTGTTCACAAAGAGAGAAAGGCATACAGCCAGGAAGGAAAGAACTTCAGTCCGTAGCCAGCTATCCTTTCAATTCAGATATTTTACTTTGGCTTACAGTAAGAAGCAAAATGTTCTTTTTCTCTTTCCCTTCGTGTGTTGAAGGAAAAAGCACTTGGCGCTAACTCTCAGACTTCCCCTGGCATTATTCACTCGGTTTACATCAGTGTGTTTTGTATTAGGTTTAATTTACCAACACTTCATAAACTTTCTTCTTCGTATTATTTTTTTACAAAGAACAGAAGGATGCAGAGATATTTTCTTCCACATGGAAAGAGTGAAACATTCTGAGTTATGTGCTTAAAATATACTTTGATATTCCTGTAAAGGAAAGTATTCTTGTTAAAATGAAAATAAATTGTGTTCTTGTATGGGTCTCTATATTCTTGGAGGATACTGTTCCATTCCAATATAATACTTTGCTGTGACATTATTAAAACCATACAAGGAAGAGGATGTCATATTAAAATATCGAATAAATAAACAACTGGAAAAAAACTTAAATCATACCATTTTCAGACTGCCACCATTTCTTTTCTCTGTCTGGTTCAAAACTTACAATGACATTCTCAATGGTGTGGCTATTGGGTTGGGTGTATGGATCATATGGAAATCTAGAGTCACAGATGAAGCATTTTTGTTCCCCCTGGAAAACACCGTCATTAAAATTAAAAATAAGAGTTGGAATTACTTATTGTTCTTCTAAATTAAAGGCAAGCTGTACTTACTATATTTGTCTTCCAAACTGGCTAAAAATATAAAGCAGAGGAAATAACAAGACATCAAAATTCCTATCAATAGGTGCCAAAGTACAACAATAAACTATGAATTAAAATTTTAGAAATTGATACATTTGGAATAAAAATGTAAATTTATGCAAAACTCATTTTCTGTCATATAAGAGGCAGAGGACCTGGAAGTTATTTTAAACTGCCACAACTAATATTAAGAAATAAAAAATTAGAAATAGACCTCTTAGAAGGTCTTAGTGAATTGGAACTAGTTTTGCTTAGGATTTTTTTTGTTTTTGTTTTTGTTTTTGAGACAGAGTCACTAAGACTGGAGTGCAGTGTTGTCATCTCCTGGGTTCAAGAGATTCTTGTGCCTCAGTGTCTCGAGGAGCTAGGATTACAGGCATGCACCACCACACCCGGTTATTTTTTTGTATTTTTATTAGAGACAGGGTTTCACCATGTTGTTCAGGCTGGGTGTTGAACTCTTGGCCTCAAGTGATCTGCCTGCCTTGGCCTCCCAAAGTGCTGGGATTACAGGTGTGAGCCACCACCCCCGGCCTGCTTAGGATGGATTTTTGAAGGTTACAACGCAAAGCCTGGCCTTTGAGTTTGCTTAATTTAATGCGTCTACTTGCAGCTGTACTTGAAACTCCTAAGGGGCTCTATAAGGATTTCCAAAGCACTGTCAGTGGCCTGCAGTTATTCCTGGCTAATACTCAAGGAACTCTGAAGGAGCTCTTTTGCAAAGCTTCTGGGAAGCGGAAGCTGGTCATTATAACCTCCTGTGCCGAAAATTGCCTACAACAGCATAGGCGCTCAGCTGGTGGCACTCAGTGCACGTTACTTGTATGTCCTAACCATGGCTCACAAGGCCCAACATGATCTGGCCAGGGCCACTTCTTTGCCTTTGTGTCTACTTGGCTTTTCACTCCCTTGACTCTGGCTACACGTGCTTCTTGCTGTTTTTTAAGCACTTAGAGTCAGAAGAGTTCAAGCTGTTCTTCCTCCCAGCTAGTCTTATCTCTTGCTCCTTCCCTTCTTTCAGGTTTCTGATTAAATACCTTCATTTCAAAGAAACATTCCCGGACTACCCTATCTAAAATGTCACCATCTTTTCACCCCCATGGCCCTCTGCCACTCTCTATTTTTTATCCTACTTTATATATTTCCTAAGCCCTTATCACTACTTGAGGCTATATTATACAGTTGTTGGTTTATTGTCTGTCTCCATAATAAGAATCAAAACTGAATGAGGCAAGGACTTGGTTTTGTTTACTGCTGTATCCCCATTGCCTAGAATAGTGTGTGGTACATAGTAGATGTTCAGTAAAATTTATTAAATGCAGGATGATTTTAATGATTATTTCAGTTACCGTCTGTCAAAACAAATCAACTCTTCAAGAGATTCGTATAATCATTGTATCTTAGCATCATTTGTCACTATAGACCTTATTGCTGAAGAAAGCCAAAATGCTCTTTGAAAATTAAGGCAAAATGGATCTAAATAAATTTTGCATAGGGGCAGGCTCATCCCAGTGACCAGTAGAAGCTTTGTGATTCTATCAAAAGTGATGGTCTTCAAATAATTTCCAATAATATTATGGAAATTGCTTGAGAAAATATTTAACTTCAGGGTGTGTGGGCCATTTTTTGGTTAACATTTTAGAAGTATAGTCTTTGATGAATTTGACTTAAGAGAATGCTTAGTTGTAGCCACTAAATGTGAGTTCCATCTTGGATAACTTAATAGGTCAATGTTGACTGGAAGCTTCTGAACAAAATGTTTTGTTTGGTAGCTCTTTCTTAGGCAACAGATGGGAAAAAATCATCCTCCATGCTGAATGTATGTCTAGACTAGTGGTCATAGCCCCTCCTATAATACATTTTGTCAGCCTGAAATATTTTGAAGGTTTTTTCCAGCTCTAAGCTTTCTAAGATTTCTGTCATTCTCTAGACAAAAGAAGCCTCCACAATTGGAGTTACTTCTATTTTTGGTAGTATAATTTTGTGATATAAGAACACCAATTTCTAATTATCATCAGAGCATGTTGGCTCAGGCAACAGTAAGTAAATGCCAGTGGTTGGAGAACAAGATGGGTGGTGCTCGTATTGGAAAGTGGCAGTGGCTCATGCCTGTAATTCCAGCATTTGGGAGGCTGAGGCAGGCGGATCGCTTGAACCCAAGAGTCGGAGACCATCTTAGGCAACATAGTGGGACTGGTCTCTATAAAAATACCAAAAATTAACAGGGCATGGTGGTGCTTGCCTACTCCACCAGTAGGTGGAGTAGCCTCCCTTACTTGGGAGGCTGAGGTGGGAAGATCACCTGAGCCTGGGAGGTTGGGGCTGCAGTGAGCTGTGATTGTGCTACTGCATGCCAGCCTGGGCAACAAAGTGAGACCCTATGTAAAAAATAGAGTTGAGAACCACTTCTTTGTCCAGAGCATCTGGACTTAGTAGTCACCTGGCCTAGAGTTGAGCAGAACTTCCACCATGTAATTTCCTTGCACATGCAGAGAATTTGCTTTCTTACACAAGTACTTCCCAAACTTAGAACAGTGATATGCACCCAAGTATTGTCTCCACTTATTTATAATAGTCACCTTTTACTAGAAACCAATTTGAATACAAAGCATTTCCCAGAGACTTAAACAGTTGCTTTAAATGAACAATACATGGAAAAGCCTGGACCACTAACGTTAGGCTTATGTCCAACTTCCTTCCTGCACATCCTCTCATTTAAGGGGTGGACGTGATTACCTCAGGGTTTTCGGTAGGGATGATACTCAGATGACCTTGGATGCTTGTTCCGTTGCCAGTACATGGAGAGGAAAAGAAACCTGAAAAGCCACTGATCCTTTTATAAAGTTGGTCTTTAAGGGGAAAAGGCATAAAAATATGTTCACACTGGGAATTTATGATTTTTAGACAGTATAACTTCCAAGTGGTATTATGTTGGTGTATAATCAGTTCAAAGTTCTACACCTCCTCCATCTCTAATTAAGGCAGAGCAGTGAGGACTCATGTTCAGCATAATGGCAGCAGGCCCTGATGAATCTTCAAACTTCATTAAATGAGTCAATTATGTTTGCTCTGTGGGAGTGGCTAAGGTAGCCAAGTAGACCAGTAAATTTTATAGTAATTCCCTACAAAGACTAACCAAAAAGACTTTTATGTCTCATTCTGAAGGTAACAGGAAATGGAAATTAAGCAGATCTTCTTTATTTTTGATTAGTTAAGGTTTCCTGGACTTTGAATTATGTGAGCGTTGGCTCTCTATATCTGCGGGTTCCATATATGTGGATTCAACCAACCAAGGATTGAAAATATTTGGGAAAAAATATCAACAATAAAACAATAACAGGGTAGGCCCAGTGGCTTAGCCTGTAATCCCAGCAACTCAGGAGGCTGAGGTGGGAAGATTGCTTGAGGCCAGGAGTTCAAAACTAGCCTGGGCAACATAGTGAGACCCTGTCTCTAAAAAAAACAAAATTAAAATTAGCCAGGTGTGGTGGTGCATGCCTGTATTTTTAGCTACTTCAGAGGCTGAGGTATACTCCAGCCTGGGCAACAGAGTGAGACCCCTGTCCCTAATGAATAAAAATAAGATAAATAACAATATAACAATAAAAAGAACATAGATTTTAACATGTAGTGTAATAATCATTTTCATAACTTTACATTATATTAGGTATCGCAAATAATCTAGAGATTATTTAAAGTACATGGGAGGATATACGTAGGTTACATGTAAATACTATGCCATTTTAGATCAGGGACTTGAGCATCCATGGATTTCGGTGTTGGGGGAAAGGGTCCTGGCACCAATGCCCTGTGGATACCGAGGGACAACTGCACCAGTGTCTCCATTGTTTAGAAAGGAATGTTGTCTCCTTTAATGTCTGAGTAGCCCCAGGTGTACCTGGAAAAATCTACATCATTGATTAAATAATGTCCCAGCAAATGAACAACCCACCTCCAGGTAACTGAGGATGCAGTATTTCTGGGCTCTGCTCAGCCCACAGGTAGAAGAAGCCGTAAGCTGTGTGTTCCTGCCCACCAGGAGATCGCCGGTGGTGGGATGACAGGCACCCCTGTTGCAGTCATCTTGAGCTTTTGAGTAACTGAGCCACCCTTGAACACAACAGAAATACCTTACAAGGAATGCAGTCTAAGGATAGCACAGGGCCTGCAGAAATGACTAGTTAAGGGGGAGAGTTATGTATTTATTTAACATTGGTCAAAGATGTAACAGACTTTTAAGTTTATTAATAGATGATAAATGGTCCCTACTTTGCTTGCTGGGTGCATGACGTGTAATAACTCTTTGAGTCTTTTGAAATCTGTATTCCAAAATACAGATTTGGATTAAAGATAAATACTTCTAAAATGTGTTGAACTGAGCTCTGTATCAGCAGGATTCTCCATCAAAAATAGATGCCGAGAACAATACACTTGAAAGGTACTGCATTCTGTATCCCTCTCTTATTTACAATGGACAATCAAGCCTGAGTGACAGAGCAAGACCCTATCTCAAAAGCAACACCAAAACAATCCTATCATTTTGGAAGTAGGAAGGTCCACATATCTTACTTAGAGATTGAATTTAAAGTTAAATCTCAGGAATTAAGTTATAAATCCATATAATCAAATTATTCTGGAAAATTTCATAAGTTACCTATATAGTACAGTATAAATGGTTTTGTGTAGACAAATCCTAACATAACGTTTGAGAACTATCAAGTTAGATAAAGAAGGAAACAAAGGAAACTCTACGTGCAGATGAGCAAGCATTCCAATCATTCCGAGTTAAGATAACTGTTAAACGTCTATACGGGCATGAGTGGCAAGTAGGGTCATCTGAACTATTTCTTTCCTGCAGGGTTTGTTCCATCATGTTATCTAATACACTTTGGTAAGCAATAATTTATTAATGGATTTGTTAATTGTTGGGAAGATTGAATAAAACAAAGTGGAATCTTACTGGGGGTTAAGATCTAAAGTTAACACACAAAGTTAAACATATATACAATGAGCGTCTACTGTATTTTGTGGGTAGCCACTTATGTTACAGGAAAGAGGTCCTGACCCAGACCCCAAGTGAGGGTTCTTGGACCTCATGCAAGAAAGAATTCAGGGTGAGTCCATACAGTAAAGTGAAAGCAAGTTTATTAGGAAAGTAAAGGAATGAGAGAATGGCTACTCCATAGACACAGCAGCCCTGAGGGCTGCTGGTTGCCCATTTTTACAGTTATTTCTTGATGATATTCTAAACAAGGGGTGGATTACTCATATCTTCCCCTTTTAGACCATATATGGTAACTTCCTGACGTTGCCATGGCATTTGTAAACTGTCATGGCACTGATGGGAGTGTAGTAGTGAGGACAACCAGAGGTCACTGTCGTGGCCATCTTGGCTTTTGGCCGGGTTCTCTACTGCAACCTGTTTTACCAGCAAGGTCTCTATGACCTGTATCTTGTGTTGACCTCCTATCTCATACTATGACTTAGAATGCCTTAACCGTCTGGGAATGCAGCCCAGTAGGTTTCAGCCTCATTTTACCCAACTCCTATTCAAGATGGAGTTGTTCTGGTTCACATGCCTCTGACACTTACAGAAATAGTTTTATTTGTTCTTTAAAAACTATATGTGAAGAGGACAATATCATTTTATTGTTAATTCAATTAAAGCATTAGAATCCTGTTTGATTCTGGAGGCCAAATCTAAGCACTAGTTTTCTCTTTATTGCAATTCAAAATGATAGTGATAATTTTGTGGCCGTAAAATAGCCTCTAGATGGAAGGGCAGAGGACCTAGAATGGCTAAAACGTTTGAAAAAGGAAAATAAGGGTGAAGAAATAGCTCTATCCAATATGAAGGCTTACTATATAGCTACAATAAAGAAGAGACTGCAATTTTGGCAGATGAATAGACACCTAGATCAATGGAACAGAATGGAGAACCCGGAAAAAGACCAACATAAATATGTCCCACTGATTTTTGAGGTGCAAATGCAACTCAATGGAGGAAGAACAGCCTTTTAAATAAATAGTGCTGGAGCAATTGGATCCACAGCCAAAAAAAGAAAAAGAAAAAATGAACTGCAAGCAAAACCTCACACCTTATAATATTAATTAAAAATTGAGCATAGACTTAAGTGTAAAATGTGAAACTATAGAGCTATGAAACTCATATAAAACATAGGAGAAAATCTGGCATTTAGGGCTAGATGACTGATTTTTAGGATGGCCAAAAAAAACCCATGACCCATAAAAGGAGAATTTAGAAAATTGGACTGTGTCAAAATTAAAAACTTTTGCTCTGAGAAAGACCTTGTGAAGAAGTGAAAAGGTAAACTATGGAGAAAGAGAACATACTTGCAAACCACATATCCAACGAAGCTCTTGTGCTTGCAATAAGAACTTTCAAAACTTGACATTAAAAAACCAATCAAATGAGCAAATGGCAAGCGACATGAACACAATACTTCAGTGAAGAAGATACACAGATGGCAAATAAACACATGAAAAGAGGTTCAACATCATTAACCACTGGGGAAATGCAAATCAAACCACAATGAGATATCACTACACACAGATCAGAACAGCAAAGATAAAAATAGTGATAACACCAGATGCTAGAAAGGATGTGAAGATCACGCATACGTGCTGGTGGGAATGAAGAATGGTATAGGCACTCCCAGGAAGAGTATGGTAATTTCTTACAAAACTAAGCAGGTGCTAATCATGCAACTCAGCAAGGGAACTCTTGAGTATTTATCCCAGAGAAATTACAACTTATGTTCACACAAAAACCCTACGCAAATGTCCACAGCATCTTTATCTGTAATAATAAAAAACTGGAAAACACCCAATGTCCTTCATTGGGTGAAAGGTTAAACCAAATGTGGCACATCTGTACCATGGAACCTAGCAAAAAAAAGTAGTGAACCATTGATACAAGCAACAACTTGGATGGATCTCAAAGGAACTGTGCAGAGTGAAAAAAGGTTATATACTGCATAATTCTATTTGTATCACATTACTAAACGACAAAATTATAGAGATAGAGAACAGATTAGTGGTTGTCAGTGGTTAGGAACGCAGGGAGGGAGGGAGGTGGATGTGGCTATAAAAGGGTAGTGCTAGGGATCCTTGAGGTGGTAGAACTGTTCTGTATCTTGACTGTGGTGATGGGCACATACATCTATATGGTGATAAAATGGCATAGACTCAAATACATGCACACATGAGTACATGTATAACTGGTGAAATCTGAAAGGCCTGTGAACGACATCAGTGTTGATTTCCTGGTTGTGATATTGTGCTATAGTTATATAAGATGCCATGACTGAGAAAAATTGTGTGAAGGGTATATGGTCTCCCTCTGTGTTATTTCTTAAAGCTGTGTGTGATCTTACAATTATTTCAAAATAAAAAGTAAAAGAGACAAACAATTCCCAACATCCATCAGCCTTTGGATGGTAAACCAAGCAAATCCCAGACTCAAAATATACACGTGACATGTTCTAGCTGCTCTTATACACTTTATCCTTGAGACATGAAAATTTATGCCAAGCCTTATTTCAGTAGACAGGAGTGACAGGGATGGGTCTATAATAAAAAATAATAACCATACAGTGAAATCAGCTTGGTTTCTTCTCAGTTTTCTCCATTTAAAAAATATAATCATCTTTCATAAACTTGTTTTACATTTAATGGCTTTCTTTCCTTCAGTTTGACCTCCAATATAGCCTATATGGTTATTGAAAAAACCATGTTATTTCTCTTACACATTATTCACATGAACTATTAATCTGGTCATTTTGTATTATTAGGCATAAAACATACAGGGATCATAAGTTCTACAGCTAAGAATATTATAGTGTCTCCACCCACACAAGTTACTAAATGACACTTTGAACAGGAAATTTTCTATTCTCAATCTCAATATAAAGATTGTTATTCTAAAGCAAAAGCATATTTCTTTCTCTTTCTCTGAGACAGCTATGTGAAGAAAGCTAGCTCCATCGGACACTTGCTGTTTTGTGGTATAATAAATGGTTAATGTGGACTTTCATTTACCCAGCAACCCACATTCATGTTTTTTTTTTTTTTTCCAGAATTGGTATCTAGGATAAATAGCTATTCAGAAGTTTGGACTCCAATAGACCAAAGATTTTTAAAGACAAGATCAGGTATAACATTTCCGTTGATGTTACATGTGAATAAAAGAAGACTTCCCTTCCAGGGATTTATTCTTTTAGACAAATTCCATCCTGGATTTTTTTTTAAATTGGAATTGTTGCCTTAGAGATTTAACATGTTTTTATAACCTGACTTGGCCAAACTTGTTTACAACAGAAATTTTTTTCAGAAAATATATTCCAGGACTTAGGGAAATTGAGCTATTATTCCTATAATATTATAAGTACAAATATGAACTTCTTGTCTAAAATATTTGGCAAAAAGTGACTAGAAATGTAAATAGTTAAAGTTTCATGCCTGAACATAGACTGAGCAATATCCTTCCTGGGATGAAGTTTCCGAATGCCAAATCACATTAGCAACATGTCGGAATTAATTCAGAAAATAAACATGTTTATGTCTTCTGACAATCAACACATTCCTAAAAAATGACACAACCTGAAGCTAGAACCTGAAGATAGAATGTTATGAATTTTATGAATGTTATGAAATTCCAAAATGAATTTAGGAGATCTGGTCATTTAAGGAAAATATACAGTAAATTTTCTGTAAATAATTGTTTTATAGAAATTACTGTTACTGTATAATTTCTCTAGTATTTCTGCATGTTGTCATAATTTTCTCAAATACACGAGATGCTTTCTCACACTTTAGAGTTCACATCAGAGCTTTAGAGGATGTAAACACACGTTTATATGCTCACGCAGATCATAATGGGTGAGAAAAAATACCAAGAATGTGGCCGGGCATGGTGGCTCACACCTGTAATCCCAGCAATTTGGGAGGTCAAGATGGGTGGATCACCTGAGGTCAGGAGTTCAAGACCAGCCTGGTCAACATGGTGAAACCCTGTCTCTACTAAAAATACAAAAAATTAGCTGGGCATGGTGGGGGCACCTGTAATCCCAGCTACTCGGGAGGCTGAGGCAGGAGAATTGCTTGAACCTGGGAGGTGGAGGTTGCAGTGAGCTGAGATCGTGCCATTGCACTCCAGCCTGGGCGACAAGAATGAAACTCTGTCTTAAGAAAAAAAAAAAAAAAAAAAAGAATGCATGTAGATAAGGTTTGCACTTTGCGTGAAGTTCCTAAAACCTATGGGGCAGTGCACTTTTTATGATTACTTCTTATATTGCTCAGTCAGAAGGCAAAACTAAGTGTTTAAATATGCTGCAGTATTTATATAAGTGTTATGTTCAAACTGTCAATGGAAAAATTCCCAAGCTGATGATATGAGGCTAACCTGGTTGGGAGTTTGACCACAGGCAACTCTAGAGATTTGGTTTAGGTCAGGGCAAGCTCACATTTAGAAATGTACGATTGATTGCAGTGAGGCCTTTTCTGCCCAAGCTAATTTACTTTAGAAAATTCCTTCTCCAGAGAGAGGAGTCCCCTAATTGAAGAGGGCTCTCTTAGCAACTGTGGACTGGTTTAGAACTTTTGCAAGATGCGAGTAAGGTATTCTATATAAAGGATGGGGAGAAGGTAGAGTGATCCTCAGTGGTCCCTTCTAATTTTGGATATTGGTTTAGTTTCAAAGAGAACATGTAAGGCAAGTGCAGGTTAAAATAACTATTTTTCTGAATGAGACCAGATCTAAACCTCCCAGTCCTGGGATGTGGAGGATAAACTGAGGGCTCCAGATGAATGACATGTTTCTGTTCCCACTGGGGTGTGGCTCACCTCTCCAAGGGGATTTTCAACAGAGAACAAATGAGTGCTTACCATCTGGACCATTACCAGCAAATCTAACTGGAAAATTACCTCAGGGTTGGAAAATTGCAAAGAAAAAAAAAAAGGTGAGATTCTGAAGGTTTGCTGTCATGAAGAAATTCAGCGTAAATCTTTGAAGTGAAGATTCTAAGCAAGTTAGTTAGTAGTCAGTAATCAAAGGCAGGCCTGTTTTCGATGTAGAAAAGTCAGATCAAAGAGAGTAATTGCTGGAAACATCTTCTATATGATTAATGCAAATTATTCTCAGCTTATTAAAGATGGCAGGAGCATGGAGAATTTTGCCTTTTAGCTTAGAACTGCTGCTTACTTAGAAGAGGGAATTTTGCCTGTAACTTCTTCACAAGACCTCATTGCTGGGACAAGTGTTACACTGAAAGCATAGCTATTAAAAAAATTAGACGCATTGTATTTGTAAATTAAGACTCTGAAACTATTCTCTGTTCTTTAATATTTTACTTTACTTATCTGAAGATAACATTCCATTAAAAAGTGACAGAAATAGCAATATGTGGATACTAAACATGTTGGAGTGGAATTTTTCAGTTGCTTGACACAATTACACAACAACAGAATAGCTACACAAGTATACAGCGCTATAGAAGAAAGAAGTGAAATGTTTAAAAACTATTTCCACTTTATTTTAGGACAATACAAGCAGAAAATAGATTTTGACAACGAATACTCACCAAGGTGCAAAAAAAGGGTCAGTTGAAATTGCATTCTTTTGTCAGGAGATGATTAAGTTCAATTCTACTGGGTTAAAAAAAAAAAGGTTAAAGTCAATCACTGATAGAAGAAATAATTGCCATCATCACATGTTATGTAAAAGTGCTCAGAATTATTGAATGGTTCTTATGCTTTAGACATAAGAAATATCCACACTGTCCAGTTCCTCAAAAAATAAGAGTGCATAAACATTTTAATAAATATTTGTTTGCTCTTAATTTTTGCCATTTTTCAAAATCACAGAATTCAATTGTTTGTGGGAAAGAAGAGGAAACAAATATAATTTCCTTTGTATATTTTAATTTTAACCTACTTTTTACCCGTTCTTATTTAAAAACCTTTTCTTCTAAAAATTACAGTTAATACTACTCATTATAGAAAAAGTAGAATATTCAGACAGGCAAAATGAAGAAAAATATCCCCTATAATACCACCCACAGTGGGCCATGATTGCTCCACTGCACTCCAGCGTGGGCAACAGAGCAAGACACGGGATGGAGGGAGGCCCCTCTCTCAAGGGCCTTTTCTTCCATACTTTTTCCTTGCACAAATAATTTTCAAAAATAATATCACACTGTTTTCTTATTTCAATCAATACATTCCAGGCATCTTTCTGTATTAACAAATGCATTTTTAATTAGTGATATTTTATCAAGATTAAGATCACCTGGAGTCTCCTATAAAGCAAACTTATGATTTTCTTCTTTGTAGATTTGGCCATGGCCCTTGAGAGAGAGGCCTCCCTCCATCCCCAAGTTACCATTAAAGAGAGTTCTGATCCGGAGTGGAATATATATGCACTTCAGTGGGTCAGGAGAAAAGAAGGTAAACTTTATAATTTTTTTTTTTGGACAGTGTCTCACTCTGTTGTCCAGGCTGGAGTGCAGTGATGCAATGGTGGCCTACTGCAGCCTCGGCCTCCTGGACCCAAGCTGATTCTCCCGCCTCAGCCTCCCCAGTAGTAGAGACTATAGGCATGTGCCAGCATACCCAGCTAATTTTTACTTTTTGTAGAGATGGAATCTCACTATGTTGTAAGATGGACACCAGTATTTTTAATTACTGCATAGTATTACTCTGAATGTAGAAACTAGAATTGATTTAATGAATTCTCTATTGGTTGATGTGTACTTGGTTTTTCCTATTTTCCTATTATAAATATTTCTGCTAAATCTTTGTTTATAGCCTTAATTATTCATTAGGATATAGTAAATGGAGCAGAAATAATGAGCCAAAGAGTATATGTGTGTGTATGTATATAACCACATGTATATACAAAGATTGTATATATATACACACACACACGCATATATACAAATATACATACTACATGTATATGTGTATATAAAGCTTTTGATGTCACTGTCAAACTACCATGCAGAAACTTTGTCCCAATTTACACTCTTACAACCAGCCTGTGAAAACTGCTAACATGAGCCCTTACCAACATGGAGTATTATTTTTAAATATTTGTCAGTTTAAAAAGCAAAAAAGCCTCATTATAATTTATTTGAATAGGAGGAGATATAAAACTTCTTTCATGTATTTTCAAGTGAGACTATTTTTTTCACATTCTACCTTCAAGGCTTTTCCTGGTGAATCCTTCATCCTCCTACTCCCATATTCCCAGTCCCTGCACGTGTACAGTCCCTGCGCTCCAGCATTAGCACTCCGGTTTCTGTTTTCTGAACCTTCTTCTCATGCTGTTTCCTTTGCCTTGAATGCCACCCTCCTAAGCCCAAATGTCAGCCTCCCTATGAAGTCTTTTTAGGGTGTTTTGCAATGCCTGATATTAGCCAATATTCCATTCTGTGATTCAGGCTCTTTATGAAGCCTAGGGTTTACTTTGGAAGTCCAATGCCAGAAAGTGACTCACTGAGAAACAGTCATCCCATAGTAGCCCCATCAGAATGAGCTCTACCTGTTAGAAAAGTCTGCAGTCTTGGGCTAATGGCCTCACACAAAACCTTGTGAAGACCTATAGGAGAATCCAGGTTGCAGCTGTTAGGAAGGTCCATTCTGCATAGGCCACCTGAACTTGTACAGGCACTTTTTCTAGGTGGTACTTTCTTAATGCTTTTTTCTCACAGGCAAGTCAGGAGTTTGGCTTCTGGTCAGCCGCCTAGATACACTTTTGAAAAATGAAATCTCTAATCCTGATGCTGTCCTTTATTTAGAACTGTCCGTGTGCTTCATTCTGTCCAGAAATGCAAAATGATTGGCATCATGGTCATTTATTTAATAAGAATGGGCACTATTAGCAAAGTTTGAAAACATGATTCTCTATAACCAAATAAATGGAAGTCAGTGAGATGACAATCTCTGTGAATAGCCTATGATTCAGGGCTCATAATGATCTAGGCTCTGAGTTGCTAGGGTAAAGTGCTACGTAGGATATATCATGGCATTCCTGCTTCTCTCCAATGGAGAACCTATTCACAGGGCAGAGTCCAAAGCAAAAGACTGTTTCAAGCTACTAATCACGGGCTAATCTCTTCCTACATTGGACAGGTGGGAGTGAGGCAGAGTGCAGAATTCCCAGGACTCAGATTTAGAAAGAAAGGAGGTGGAACTGTAATGCTGAGTGCAGGAGTAAAAAACAAGTGGAACTTCTGCAGAGCATTTGGGGAAAAAAGCTTCCTTGGTATCACAGTTCACCATATTTCCATGATAAAAATGAACTGCTGAAAATTTCTTCAGTCCATATGGGAATTATCTTCAAGCAACAATAAAGGTCACGGTACAAAGACTACTGGACTTCCGAATGTGCATCAGCCAGGTTTAAAAATGACCTGCCCCAAAAGAGGAGGAGGAGTCAGAAGCAGATCCCAAATTGAACTAGAAGAGATATCATTCCCTTATTGATAATTGGTTAAGGATGATCACAGTTGCTATGTGAAGACATAAATGACAGAATCACACAGCTTGCCAATAATTCCATTAGATCAGCAGGCCACAGCCCTGGATGCAACTGAGAATCACTTGAGAAGATATTTTTAATGACTTCCTTTTTGAAATATTTATTTTTAATTGTGGTAGAAATACACTTACATAAAATTGACCATCTTAATCATTTTTACCTGTACAGTTCAGTAGTGTTAATTACATTTACATTGTATGCAACCAATCTCCAGAACACTTTTCATCTTGCAAAGCTGAAACTCTGTATCCATTAAACAAGAAGTCTTCATGTCTCCCCCAACCCCTGCAGCCACCATTGTACTTTCTGTCTCTATGGATTTGACTACTTAAGTATCTAATATATGTAGAATTGTACTAAATTTGTCTTTTCTGTGACTGGCCTATTTCACTTAGCATAATGTCTTAAAGGTTCATCCATGTTGTAGGATGTGTCAGAATTTCTTTCCTTTTTTTGAGACTGAATAATATATCATAATATGTACCTGAGAAGATTTTAAGACACCAATGCTCAGGCCTAACTCAGACTAATTAAGTAAGAATCTCTGGGGAGGGATCCAGGTGTCAATGTGTATAAAATTCTCCCTAGGGGATTCTGAGATGTAGCCATGGTTGAGAACCACTGATGGCTTGCCAACACCTGAAACTGATTAATTTGCCCCTCACTCTTGCTCTGCTCCTGGATTCCCTTCTAAGAGAAGGGCATAACCCAGTGCTTTCCAAACTTTACTGCACATTAAAATCACCAGGGTTTTTTTTTTAATTTTTATTTTTTTTAATCCTGCTTTGCGGGTCACATTCCATACCAACTACACCACAGTATCTGGGGGTAAGGTCCCAGCATCAGATTTTTAAAGATTCCAGGTGATTCCAATAGGCAGCGAAATTGGAGACCCACTGCATAACCATGGACCAACGGTCTCAGACTAGAAACTTGAGGGTTACCTTCAATTCCTCTTTTTCTCACCCTTCAAATCTAAATTCTCCTCATCAAGCCCATTTGACCTTATCTCCTAAAACAGTGGTTCTCCAAGTGTAGTCCATGGACTTAATAAGATTACCAATTCATCCTGGTTTGCCCGGGACTGTTCTGATTTTCTCATTGCAAATCCCCAGGTTCTGCAATCTCCATCAGTCCCAGGCAAACTTACACGGTTGGTCACCCTACCAGATGAGCAGCATCAACATCACGTGGAAATGCCAATGATCAGGGCCCAGCCAGGGACCTACTGATTCACAGACTCTGGGATGGGGCTCAGCATGCTGCCATGTGCCCTCCAGGTGAGTCTGATGAACACTCAAGTTGGAGAACCACTGCCCTAAGCAACTCCCAAGTCTTTGCACTACAAAGACTGCCGGCTCCTCAGTAGTAAGACACTGCCGGCTGCCATACTGGGGTGAATACAGGACATTCGGCAATGTTTGCAGACATTTTTGGCTGTCATAATGAGAGGAAGATGCTGTATGGCAGACACACCTGAGAGCAATAACTTAAGCAGACCCTGAGAATGACCTGTGGTCTAAAAGGAATGTGGGTTTGGAGTTCCAAGCTAAGGAATCCAGGAGTAGCCAACCTGAAGATCCATTCCTTATCAGGAACATCTGAACCCCTGGCCCATTCTATGGAACAGGCCAGCCAGCGATACAGGGGATCGAGGCCCTTTGTTTTGGTGTAAACAAAGGTTGCCAGGTGGAGGTTGTTAGAGGGAGGGTGCTCAGTGAAAATGCTGTATGAACTGCATGTTTTTTACAAACAGGAGCGGTTCTCCAGTCCAGCCTTACATACAGCCATGGGTCTGCCCTGTATGTAAGTTCCCTTCAATAAACCCTACATCTTGTTCACTGGCTCCAAGTCCCTTTGGCCTCTCAAACATGGTGCCATCCCTACTAAAGTCAATAGGGTTCTGGCACGACAGATGCTACTGGCATTGAGTGTGTAGAGGCAGGGATGCTGCTAAGTAAATATTCTACAATGCACGGGACGGTCCTGGGCCCTACAACACAGAATTAAGCATCCTAAAATACTAACAGTGCTAAGCTTGAGAAACTTTCTCAGTGGCTTCAGTGCCTTTAGCTATAGGGCCTTATCATTTCAGTCCTTATTTCCCCAAATCGCTCACCTCTAGTCTTCCTCCCCATTTCCTATTTCCCATTTTAGGAGAGCTAAGCTCCCAACTAGATAAGTATAATGAATCTGGCAACTTCTAGAAGTTCTGTTATCTGAAATCACCTATCCAGTCATTATAAAACCCACAGCTGCACATATAGCACAATTTCAGAAAATGGGGTTACCACATTTTCTGAACTATAAGTTTAATTGGTACTGCTTTTCAGGTTGGTTTACCAGAGCTGACATTGTGAAGCCTCTCAGGGGCTACATGACACTTTTTTCTTGTTAAATTCATCAGTGAGTTTTAGTAATACATGTAAAAGTGCTCGGGACTAATAACAAAACATTATCCCTCCTTTGGATGAGATATGTACAAATGTATTTCCAAAGGCACTGGGTGCATTTTGGTAACTGTTTAATGAATACTGCTAGATGACACTGGTCTTAAAGTGTATTAAATGTTGCAATAAATACTGAAATATATTAGACTGACAACTTTCTGGCTTTGCTAATTGATTTAATTTACTGACCATTCACTTATATTTGCCTCATCTGCTCTCACTTAAAGGCTGCAAAGAGTGACTCTTTTTTGTCAAAACAATTTGGATGAGACCGATAAAGAGAAAAGGGGCAGGTGGTGCCCAGTTGGCCAGCTCCTAGGCCCACAGGTGGATCGTATTTGATAAGAACCTCTCCACAGGAAAGACATGCATTCTGCTCGTTTCTACTACAGTGCGTTTCTTCTGCAAATTGTACAGTAATTTATAACAGAGAAGATAATTATAAATACATTTATATTAGTCCTTAAGACTTTTTCTGGCACACAAATAATGGTCTATATTTAAAATGACAGTTCTCAGAAATCTTATATTTAACATTCCTTTGTCTTTTTTTCATGTTATGTCAGGACTCATTAAATATTTCAACTGTTTTGCCTAAATTTCATAGTGAGGAATGCAGAATACAGAACTATAAAGTTTACTTTTTTTTTTTTTTGAGACAGTCTTGCTCTGTCACTCAGGCTGTCATACAGTGGCACAGTCTTGGTTCACTGCAACTTCAGCCTCTTATGCTTAAGAGGTCCTTCCACCTCAACCTCCTGAGTAGCTGGGATTACAGGCATGTGCCACTACGGCTGTATAAGTTTTGTAGAGATGGAGTTTCGCCATATTGCTCAGGCTGGTCTTGAACTCCTGAGCTCAATCTGCCTGCCTCGGCCTCCCAGAGTGCTGGGATTACAGGCATGAGCCACCATGCCCGGCCAAGTTTGTTTCTTTTAGTTATAGCAGACATTTCTTAAAACAATATTTACACATATCTAGAACATTAACAAAATATTTTGAAAATACGGATTTTAAAATGCATTTAAAACTTTTATAAGTTGTCATAAGTTTTATAACCATAACAAAAACAAAGATTCACTGAAAACAATATAGTTGTACATTTCAACACTATATCATTTGAAGCTTCCTTCAAGGTACAGTAAGGCTCAAGTTGTTGGCTTCGTATCACAATGCACTAACATCAATTTTCCCATTGGATACTGTTTTATGTTGCAATAACCTTTATGTAAGTGTCATTGGATTATCATTCTGTAAAATAGTATTCTATGTGCTAATATGCTCCATTTCTTACTTTATGCCAATTTCACTTACCCCCTAAATTCTAATACCTTCATTTAATCCATAAAAATGCCAATTTGCTAGTGAGAGAGCAGGCAAGACTTACCAGGATTTGGTAGTCTTTGTGGAGAGGCGCAGGCAGCAAACGGGGCATGTGAAGACACACCTGAAAGTTAGAGCTAGTTTATGTAGAAAACATTCTCCCCAAGGCACCTAAAAGTAGGAAAAAAAAGATGAGAGGTATTCCAACACCTGTCAAAAAGGTGATTTGTGAAGTCACTTAAGTTTTCACTTAAACACACACACACACAGAGGGAAGTAGAGCTTAGTTTTACAGCAAATATTTTTCTTGTTTTCTCTAAAACAATTTTGATAGCCAGGAATAATGCACAGACATTTTGTTCCCTGTTTTATTATTTTTTTCTGGTTCATGTTTTAGCAGTCATTTTCAGACAGCTTGATACTTACCAGCTATAAAATGTGCGGAATTAGATGGGTTTGTTTCTCAGGAATGTGAGACCCCTGACTCCATCCCAATCTACTTTCAGGGGCACCAGGTGGAATAGTTTCAGTTGGGTTCTCAAGGCTCTGACCAGTCCTAACTGGCTCAAGATCATCTTAAATGGCTCGTAGATTTCTGTTTACCTTGTGATTTGGCAAGTACAACTAACCATTGTGGGAACAGCAGGTTTGAGTGGTTTGGGAATCCATGTGGTTTGAAATTTCATTCTCCTATGAGGAAGGTTTGTAGGATAGAAATGAACCTACAACAGTCTTACGTTTTATTCACCTGTCAGTATATTAATATCTCCATTTCAAATCTATGCAGTTTCAATGGGTACATTTATTGATTGCTTGAAAAACATTTAGGATTTCTAGAAGCTCATGGAAAATACCCTCACGGAAGAATAATGATTGTGAACTGAGGCAAAATGAGATGCTCATTTTTACACAACATTTACAAATCAGGAAATAGATTCAACAAACATTCACCAAATACCACTCTTACAGGCCTTTAAGCTTTTTCAGTGGTATTTTTCAATGGTTCTTACCTGTTATTTGTGTTTTAATTTATTGCTCTATTTTCAGTTGATGCCACTGTTTTTTTGTTCCCTGTAGATCAGGTTCATCTGCTCACTTCTGATGTACTAGAAAGCAAACTCCAAGATGGCAGGAACATGTCTTTTCCATTTTAGGATGAAGTATGGAAGAAACTTGCAGTCAATATTTGCTAAACTGACTTGTTTTATTTTTATAAGTCAACAGCTTCCACAAAGTACCAGGTGGTAGAAGACCAAAGAGCAGTATTTGGTTTTTAGGTAGATACTTCAGCAAAGAGTGTGAGTGAAATTAAGAGACTTTTCAGTTTGTTCAATTGATGGTTTTGTGATCTGTTTTATTAGACCAATACTATTTTCCCTTTAGACTCTTAAATTATTGTGCAAAGCATAAACTCGGCATGAAATTTTATATAATTTTAAAACTTATTTCAAACATTGGAATTTCCTATTGTCTATTTTGCCTTTTGAGATAGGTAAATGTTAAAAGCTTGTTGCATTCTTGAGTAATTTGATTATATCTTGAGGGGTTTTCCCATTATATGTGTCTCCAGTTTTATTACGAGAATCAAAGTTACATCATTCAAATTCCAAAAATTTCCGTTTAAATAATCATGAATAGGTTATTGTAGGCTGTTTGCCTGTAAATTGATGCCATGTCGTGGCATATCTGCTTTCATCTCAGAATGATTTAACTGTTTATGTCTTAGGATTAGGTTTAGAGTTAGAAGCTGTCAGGCAGGATATATTTTCAAGAAAAATAATTTTCCCATGCAACTAAAAGATCAGTCTATCAGTTAATCAGAAGCAGTCTCTTGGTATAACTCTTCTTAAAGTCTTGATATCTTTTTTTCAAAAAGAAAATAGCTTTATTGCTTTTCCTGGAAAGTAATATATGCTCATTTACCCAAAATCAGACAGCATAAAAATTCAAAGGAAAAGGAAAGTAAAAATCCCTGAAAGCATCACATTTTTGAATAACTATCTTTTCAGATCCCTCCTCCTCATTCTCTGGTTTTCTTTAGTCTATATATGCCTGTAATTTTTCTTTAGTCTCTATTTCTTTAGCTCTGTTTCTTTAGTCACAGAACCTTAAAAACCAACAGATTCCATTAGGTATAATTGACTTATCAGAATTCATTTGTTGTAAGTATACATGTTAATGCCTTCGGTTGAACTGAAGTTAAGTGTAAGAGAGGTGACTTTCATCTCTTCCTTAGGAGGAGGTATTTCCCCAGAAGTCAGCCTCGGAGGAAATTCCTTGCGCAGCCTCATCTCAACCAGAACTGCTTAGTGAGGGGAGCCTCCTCCCGTCTTTCCCCCGCGGTGGCCCACCTAACTGCAGAGCTGAGGAGGCTGTTCCTAAAGAGACTTGCCCACAGTCGGGATTCCATTTGGGCTGAGGAGTCTTCACCGGGCACAGCGAGGCTTGCAAGTCCTGACAGGAAGCGTGGAGGATTACTCAGTCACAGGAGGCCTTGAAACAGCTAATCAGCCTTTAATTAGATTCAGTGAACCTGAATGAAGCCAAGATCCCAGTGCTTGAGGCAGCTGACACACGCTACCAAAGCTCTGAAAGGACAGAAGGGCCTGGGCTGCCTACAACGCCCTCAGGCAGCGAGAAAGTGGCAAAACCCTCCCTGACAGAACCCATGTCAACCCCCTTTGTATTACCTCAGAGTGACCACAGACAAAGGGCTCATTGGCACCTGGAGAGAACCCCAATGGACTTACCATTTGGCTTCTCTTAAAACCAACTCTCCCAGTTCTTCCCCTCACAGGAAGACCCATCCAGCCTGCAGCGGCCTGGGCCTGAGGTTATCCTGGCATCTTCCACCTCAGAATCTGCCTTGGCGTGTTCTAATTACAGAGACCGAGGTGGATGGAGCTCGCAGGGCATTTAGGAGAGACGAGGAGAGGAGACTCAGGTCCATTGATTATTCTTATAATCCCTATAAGAATCTAAAAATACATTTCAACATTTATAGGAAAGTGCTAAAATGTACCACATTTTACAGTTGTTGATACATGTGTAAAAGCTGTGTCATTTCTTTTTTTCTTTTTCCTTTTTTTTTTTTTTTTTTTTTTTTTGAGTTGGAGTCTCGCTCTGTCACCCAGGCTGGAGTGCAGTGGCGCGATCTCGGCTCCCCGCAAGCTCCGCCTCCTGGGTTGACGTCATTCTCCTGACTGAGCCTCCTGAGTAGCTGGGACTACAAGCGACCGCCACAGCGCCCGGCTAATTTTTTTTTTTTTTTTTTTTTTTTTTTAGTAGAGACGGGGTTTCACCGTGTTAGCCAGGATGGTCTCAATCTCCTGACCTCGTGATCCGCCCGCCTCAGCCTCTCAAAGTGCTGGGATTACAGGCGTGAGCCACTGCGCCCGGCCAAAAGATGTGTCATTTCTAAGCAAAAATTAGCCAGTCTTAAGAGTGTGAGATCCAGCTAGCACTTTAGAGATAATTACAGTTCTCTTTGTCCTTGAGAAAAAGCGAAAATCTAGAGAGTTAAATGACTCAGCTAAAGCCACACATTAGTCCACAGCCACCTCACTGTAACAGCCCACGGTGATGCCATGTTTCTTTTGTTGTTTGGTGTGGCAGCTTTGTGGCATAGTCACACTAGCACTCTTGAAGATTTCAGTGAATCCAGGGAAATGGGAATGTTTTGTAAGAGAATATGTTGTACTAAATAATTTAATCCCCTCATCAACCTGTGAGGTAGATACTAAATTATTATTTTTATAAATGAGGAAACTGAGGCACAAAGAAGTTAAGTAACTTGCCCATCATCACACAGATATCAACATTTCTTTTAATTCCCTCGAGATGAACTGAAATAGCAAGAAAGCAGGGGAAGTAGAGTAGTAAAGATTAGGTTGTTGGGGGCCAATCTCAGGTATCAAATGGCAGAATCAGTCCTCCCAGGGACCTTCCCTTCCATCACGCTGAACTGTGCCAGGAAAAATTGTGAAAATCTTTGAAATGAACAAAAATATTACTTGGTATCTTATGTAGTATATCTTTCCTGTTTATTTCTGTGTTTGAGCTACTTTACAACTCTGTACTCTTAGAATACTGATAACAGTACAAAAGATTCTTGTCCATGGAAATGCCAATTGTGTCCTGTAGAGATGCAGTTCATTATTACCATATAGATATTGATAGATACAGATACCAGCCAATTGATTACAGCATTTCTGACGGCCTATACATGTGTGTTTTTAAAAAAATTCTCCTTTGAACTGGTTATAACATTCTCCTGTTTCTCTCATTAATGAGCAAATTGAATAGAATCTTTGGTATATATTTGCTTTATATTTATATAAGAGTCATGATTTGCCTTTAAAAAATATTAACCCTTAACATCTGCTTGGCCTTCCTGCGTGTGTGTGTGTGTCGTATGTGGTTCCTCCTGCATGGAATGTTTTGCCTACTTCATCTAGATCAAGGATCAGCACTCTACAACCCACAGGTGCAGGCTGGCCACTGCCTGCTTTTATAGGGCCTGCAAAGTAAGAATGGCTTTTACATTTTTAAATATTAAGAACAAATTTTAAAAATAGCATTTCGTGACATATAACGATATGAAATACAAATTTTTGCACTCACAAATAAAGTTTAATTAGAACAGTCCAATTGATTATCTGCATATCGTCTACAGCTGCCTTGTTTAAGCTACGATGGCAGAGTTGAGTGGTTGTGAGAGACCATACCACCTGCAAAGCCAAAAACATCCGCTAGCTGACACTTTACAGAAAAAGTTTGTTAAGCAATGGTCTACTTCATGCTGCTAGAGTCTCAGCATCACCTCCAGGGCATTGTCCCTACCCCTCCATTCTGGGCTGCGTTTCCCCTTCCTGATGCATATAATACCCTGTGTGTGTGTGTGCAGCCATTGCCGTCCCTGCTATGTGGCTGACTCTCTCCTTATAACTCCACACCTAGTCTGTAAAGCCCTGAAGGACGTGGGTTTTGTCTTATTTACCCTTCCATCACCAGTGCCTAAGATAGTGACTGACACATAGTTTGCACTCAAAATTTGTTGAATAAATGCTTGTTATCCTGTACTGGGTAACAAGGCATTTGCATAGCATGGTATTCTGAACAAGTATTTAACAACTGCCTAGCTATCAACCTTATTTTTAAGATAAGATGACAGAAATCAGTATTTATCTTAATCCCCAGAAATGAAATGATACAGCAAGGAAGTGTGCGGGTAGAGGTAGTGAAGACAAGCTTGCTGGGGCTTGGCAAGAGTGGCTGTGCTCTGAGAAGGTACAATGTGCCTGGATGAGAGCACATGTTTAAAACGTCTTAAGGAGACTGCCCAGTTCTAACTAATGTCCAACTTGGGCAGAGATCAGTTGTACAACTTCTGGGAGTAGCTTTCTCATTGTTTTACACCTGCCTACTTACCTGTGGGTTTCAGAGTCCCTTCTGCTTGTCTTTCCAGCTCCATTAATTCTTTGGTTTCTCTGCTTTGCCCTTCTTGTCCTGTGAAGAAACTTTCACCTTGCTCTTGTGGCTTCCTGTTTCACTCAGTGTGTTTGACCCACGCACCTCCCTGGAGTCTAGTTCTACTTTCTCAGGCGGCTCTTTGTGCTGCTCCAAATTTTCACTTCCAGAAGGTATCATTGGTGAGGAAACCCAAGGGGTCATGTCACATTCAGTAATCAATACAGGATTTATTGATTAAAGTAGCTTAGAGAATAAAAATATGGTTAGGAACAAGATTTTCAGAAAACTTTAAGCGCTCTTACACAACTAAGCAGTGTACGATTACAAGTGCTCCCCAAACTGGCATCAGTTCTTTTCTGAATCTGTTGATTCTCTTCCTCAGTCTTCAGGTGTGCTTCTCCGCCTTGTCCTGCTACAGAATTTGTCACCACTTGGGTGACCTAAGAATTCCTTGGTCCCAGACCTGAAATCATGTGGAGTCTTATACCTCCCCCACCTACCATAGGCCTCAGCACAAATGTCAGTTCCTCAAAGGAAGTGACCTTCTTTCTGTTTCCTTTGCAACTCTCCCACATCTGGCATATTATAGAAGCTACAGGAGGTATTGGCATGGATAAGATCACATTTCCATTTCTCACGTGTTACGGGTTGTATTGTGTACTGTAGCCCTCCCTCTGAATTCATGTGTGGAAGTCCTAATTCCTAGTACCTCAGAATGTGAACTTATTTAAGAATGGGGTCATTGTAGATGTAATTAAAGTTAAGACAAGGTCATACTGGAGTAGCGTGTGCCCCTAATCCATTATGACTAGTATCCCCTTTCACATACAAAAAGGGAAAATTGGAAATACAGAGACATGCACATAAGGAAAACACCACGTGAAGACTGGAGTTCTGCTGCCACAAGCCCAGGAATGAGAAGCTAGGAGAGAGGCCTGGAACAGCTCCTTTCCCAGCGCCTTTGGAGGAAGCATGGCCCTGCTGGCACCTTGATCTTGGACTTCTAGCCTCCAGAACTGTGAGAAGATAAAATTTTATTTTATTTTTTTTAATTGAGACAATCTTGTTCTGTTGCCCAGGCTGGAGTGCAGTGGCATGATCTCGACTCACTGTGACCTCCGCCACCTGGGTTCAGGCAATTCTCGTGCCTCAGCCTCTCGAATAGCTGGAAATAGAGGCGTGTGCCACCAGGCCTGGCTAATTTTATTTTATTTATTTATTTATTTTTGGTAGTTTTAGTAGATACAGGGTTTTGCCATGTAGGCCAGGCTGGTCTCAAACTCCTGACCTCAGGTGATCTGCCTGCCTCAGCCTCCCAAAGTGCTGGGATTACAGGCGTGAGCCACTGTGCCTGGGAAAGTGCTATTGTTTAAACCACTCGGTTCATGGTACTTTGTTACGGAAGCCTTTGCACCCATCTTTCTTCTTCCTAACCCCAATACTGGGATTGTGGGTTTGTTATCACTTAGAAGCCATTGCCATTTGAATTTATTGAATTTTCTGCTTTTCCAAACTGAATGTTTCCCCTTGTATTAGTTCCCTTTTGCTGCTGTAACAAAATTACCACAAACTTGGTGGCTGAAAACAACACAAACTTATTATCTTACAGTTAAGAAGGTCAGAAGTTTGGAATTAGTCTAAGCTAAAGCCAAGAGTTGGCAGGTCTGGTTCCTTCTGGAGGCTCTGAGGGGAGAATCCATTCCCTTGCCTTTTTCAGCTTTCAGAAGCTTCCATGGCTCCTTCCTTGTACCACTCAAACCTCTTGCTTCCATCGTCATGTGTCTTGTTACTAAGGTGGATTCTCCTGCTTTCCTCTTATGGGGACTGCTGTGACTTTATTGTGCCCACTAGGATTATCCAGGATATCCCTGTCTCTATATTCTTAATCACATTTTCAAAGTCATTATTGCCGTGTCATATATTCACAGGTTCCAGGGATTAATTATGCTATGCACATCTTGGTGGGGGGCATTTTTCTGTCTGCTCTACCCTCTTTCCATCTATTTCCTTTCCAAATTTCATTCATTTTCCAGGGTCCTCTTCTAGGATTTCTCTACTTCAGCCCACAGTAGTATCTGTCTTTGTAATTATAGTCTATGAACCACCACAGGGCTTGGTCCTAGATCTCTAATTGTTGGGCATGAAGTCACCTAGTCCTCCAAATGCACTGAAGGGAAGGTGCCAGAAGTGCAGAGATCATTGTTTTCATTCTTCCATCTCTCTTGAAATCCGTGACATTAGCTGTGGACCCAAAGATGTAAAATACTGCTTGATGGAAGGATTTGCTTTTTTTTTTTTTTTTTTTTTTTTGGAGTAACTAGATGCAGGGGGGTAAATCCAGACCTCTAGATTTGCCCTCTCTTCTTCCTTTATCTACATGCTATGGAAGTAAGACTGAGTTTGGGTGAACAGAGTAGATAGCCAAGATCCCAAGTCATTGTCTACCCATGAGCAAGCTCTCCTGAATAGAGCTGGTTAAGCAGTTAGGCTTGACTTTCACATTCTTACTGTGTCCTTCCCATCGCTATGGAAAATAATTATCATGACACAACCCTGACAACCTCTAACCAGTCCCAACAAGGTTTAGGGGACTTTATGAAGCAACTTGTAAGAAGAGGGAAAGCCAAGGAAGCCTTCACTCTGCCTTCTGAAGCATCTGGCAGCCTCACGACCATCAGAGCTTAGATGATTCTTGAAAGCTGGCTGCCCTCATGCCATGCTCTATATGCAAAAATCCAAAAAGAGAAAGATGTGAGTCTCTGCTCTTCTATAAAAGTGGGTCCAAGCCACCGTAGTCAGCTCCAAACTTGCATACCCAGAGACAGTCATGTCTTTCCTTTTCATAGCTTGTGGACTAGGGGACTCCTGGCCTTTAAAAACAATAGGCTTGTTTTTCATTTTTAAATATTAGTCTTTTACAACTGGACAGACTTATAGGCCTACTCTCCTCTCATTTTGGATATCAGACTCTCACTTAGTTTAGATTTAAGGAGAAATAATTTATAGAGAGAAAGAGCTTGTATTTTGGAGTCAGACACACTTTAGTTCATAGACTAGATCTCTTCTACAGCTATGTAATCTTTGGAAATAAAAGTGATGCCACCTCACAGGATTGGTGAGAATATTAGATGGGAATGATGTACACATTGCCTTGTACAATACTTGGAATTTAATGGGCAGCGAAGTTGGGTTATCTTCTTCTTCCTCCTCATTTTAATCCAGAAATTCCTTGCTAAATGAAAAGGATTAAATGCTGGAAACACATATAAAGTAGGAATACACAAGGATTGTTTGTATTTGGGGGACAGGATGTGAAATAATGTAAAATAATTTGCAGAGGATTATGTCTTAGCTTGGACTGTCATAACAATACCACAGATTGGGTGGCTGAAACAACTGAAGTTTATTTTCTTATAGTTCTGGAGGCTACATATTCCAGAGCCAGCCAACTCAATTCCTGGCAAGGATTCCCTTTCTGGTTTACAGAAGACCACCTTCTCTCTGTCCTCACATGGCAGGGAGAGAGAGAGAGAGAGAGAGAGAGAGAGAGAGAGAGAGAGAGAGAGAGAGAGAGAGAGAACAAGCTCTTATTTGTCTCTTATTATAAAGATACTACCCCAATCAGATCAGGACCTCACTGTTATAATTTCATTTAGCCTTAGTTACCTCCATAAAGGCCCCATCTGTAAACACAGTCACAATGGGAGTTGGGGCTTCAACATATGAATTTGGGGTGGAGGGTGACACAGATATCCAGTCCAAACAGATTTCAAGGTCATGTTTACAGTTGAAATTTTCTTTCATTTCAGAGTTTACCTTGGGCATTTTATTGCATTAAGATTGAGAAGAATGCTTCTTTCCCTGCTTCTGCCTTTCTGGACTGTGGTGGCATCAGCCAGTGCTCTGGCCTTTCCCCACAGCAGTGGAGATGAGTGGGGTCTTCTCACAGGTTCCCTGATGCACCTGCCCAGTGAGAGTTCCTGTGGTTCATTACAGATGAAATGGACTTCTCATGCTACCTCAGTTACCAGAATCACCCTCTTTAGAGTCTCCTCCCCTCCAAAGATGTCATCTTTCTACATATCATGCCTTCCCTGTTTCTTCTCCTAAGTCAATTGTTCATTGAATGCATCAAGATGCCAGTTGCTGCTACATTTATTTTCATTGCTTATTCTGATATCTCTGTATCTCCACTCAATGCAGCAATGCTTTACTCTGAAAAAGCATTTGGTCACAGTGTTTTTGTGCAAAGCTGCTGCATGCCTATATTTTTATTCATGGTATCTGATGGTATTATATAAAACGGTGTCTTTTCTTTTTAAGGGACCGAGAACACTTTTTTTCCCAGAGAAAATAGAAAATAACAGGTCTGAAGGGGAAACCACAAACAGGGGTGACAAAAGCAGGTACTAAGGGAGAGACATCTCATTTGCCTTGGTGGTCTGGGGAAGTTTTTGTCAAAGGAATTGCTTTAAAAATTTTGAAGTTTGTGGAAAAATGGTTGCATGCACACCCCAGTGAGACTTATCTAATATAAAAAGAATCTGGGAATGGTTGCATTGTCTTCTTAATTCACTCCAGCAATATTTATTGATTATCAACTGTGAGCCTACACAGTGTCTGGTACATATGAGGCACTCAGCAAATATCCTCAAAAGAAGAGAAGAATACACAAGTCTTAGGGATTTGATTCTAGGAGTGAGGGATCTGGCGGTGGACACAAGTCAGTCCCCAGCCTTCTTACAGCTCTAGTTTGGGAATGCAAACACTCAGTGAGTGAATAAATAAATACAAAAGCAAAATTCAGGCTATGATAACTGCTATAAGGAAAACAAAGCATGACATGTGTGTGTGAGAGAGTAACAGAGGAAGGGGACTGTTTGTAGACAAGATGTGAGGGGAGGCATTATTCTACTGCAGCCTGGAGAATGGGGAGTGAACCGTGCAGAGACCTGGAGGAAGAACCTCCAGGTAGACAGAACAACAAATGCAAAGCCTTTGGGTGGGAAAGGCCACAGTTTTTGTGTGAATAAAAGAAAGGGGGCTAATGTGGCTAGAGCAGAGTGGAAAGGAGGAAGGGAGCAAGGGGCTCTGGTCAGAAATTTGGATTTTCTTCTAAGTGGAGTAGGAAGTCTTTGAAGTATCTTAGACAGGGAGTTATATAATCTCTCTTTTGCAGAGATGAACAAACTATGGCCCACGGGTAAATCTGGCTAGTCATAGTTACACCCATTCATTTAAGTATTCTCTGGGGCTGCTTTTGCTGTACAATGACAGAGCTAGCAGTTGCAACACAGAACAAATGGCCTGCAAAGTCTAAGTTATTTACTGTCTAATTTATTATTATCATTATTATTTTTTGAGACAGGGTCTTGCTCTGTCACCCAGGCTGGAGTGCAGTGACATGAATAGTGATCCCTGCAGCCTCGACCTCCTGGGCTCAAGTGATCCTGCTAAGTAGCCGGGACCACAGGTCCCAGTCATCACACCTGGCTTTTTAATTTTTTTGTAGAGATGGGGGTCTCACGTTGTTGCCCAGGCTGGTCTGAAACTCCTGGGCTCAAGCAATCTTCCTGCCTTGGCCTCCCAAAGTGCTGGAATTAAAGACATGAGCTAGTGTGCCCGATCTATCTGGGTTTTTTAAAGAAAAAGACTGCCAACCCTGTTGTGTTGTGTGAAGTATGGCTTACAGGAGGGAGGCTGGAGATGAAGAATGTGATGTGTTCAACATATATTTTGGAAATAGACTTCTAGAATTGACCAATGGACTTGTTGGGGAGGCATGGGGAGCTTAAAAGATGACTCCTGCATGTTTTGCCTTGAGCCAAAATGGTGCCATTTACTGAGATTGGGCACTACTATAGACTGAATATTTAAGTCCTTCGAAATTCATATATTAAATCCTAACTCCCACTGTGATGGCATTAGGAGGTAGGGCCTTTGGGAGATGATTAGATCATGAGCCCTCATGAATGATATTAGTCCCCTCATAAAAGGGACCTTAGAGGAATCCCTTGTCCCTTGAAAGCTAGGATACAGGATGCTGTTTAAGACCTGGAGAGCAAAAATGAGGGAGGTACCAGGAAGGAGTAAGACAGGTAGTAAAAACTCGGGGGTGGGGGGATGAGAAAGAGAAACAGGATGGTACACGACACTAAGCTGGTGCTACCAAACAGCTAAGGCTTCACTGCTCTTATGGTGTTTCACTGAGGAAACAGGAGGGCTGAGAGGGGACGTGCCCCACATATGGTATAGGCATCAGAAGCCTCATTTATGCATAGTCTATTCACTTCTCAAACATAAGCCTAGTGATGGTTTCTTCTAACAGCTTATGGAGGTGTAACTTACATATTATAAATTCACTTGCTTTAATGATTTTTAGTAAATTTACCATGCTGTGTGGTTATCAACGCAATCCAGTTTTAGAACATTTCCATCACTCCAGTAAGATGCCGCATGCCAACTTACAGTTAATCCTTGTTCCCGTTCCCAGCCTCAGACAATGACTATTCTTCGTTGTCTTTAGAAGTTTGCATTTTCTGAACATTTTAAGTAAATGGAATCATGCAATATGTGGGTTTTTGTGTGTGGTTTCTTTAGTTCAGCATGTTTTTGACAGTCCTCCACATTTCGGCGAGTGTTAATGCTTTTCAAAAAATTGCTGTATAGTATTCCATTTACTTGTTTAGATATGGCATTTAGTTGTGTGTATATGCCACATTTTGTTTATCCATTCATCTGTGGATGGACATTTTTTTGGGGGGGGCAATTATGATCAATGCTTCTCTGAACATTCCTGTACAAGTCTATGTGTGGACATGTGTTTTCATTTTTCTTGGGCACATACCTAGAGGTGGAATTGCTTGCTGGGTCATATGGTAAATTTTCATTTAACATTTTAAGAAATCACCGAACTGTTATATTCCTACCAGCAATGTATGAGGGGCCTATTTACTCTAGATATGTTTTCTATGAGAGGAATATGAGAGAATTTGAGATCAAACATGGGCTGTGGGAAGAAACGTATTCAAAATACTGTTCATTAAATGCTTTCAGACAATAGGGTGGGAACAAGTTGTTTCTTTACACTGGTTTCAATCTTGGCTGCACATTAGAATCATCTGGGGAGCTTTAACAAGTCGTGATGTCCAAGCCATGTCTCAGACAATTACAATGAAGATGCTGTGAGGGTGGGTGGGCAGGTATTAGGGTTTAAAAACTCCCCAGGTGATTTCAGCGTGCAGGCTGAGAAGCTCTTCTATGAAAAAAAAAGTTTGTCAAGTCATTCACCGAGATAATGAGTTAAATAGTTACAGCTGAAGACAGACAGTGTCTATAGGACACGCTGAGTGAGACTGGAGAAGTTTTATGGCTATAGAAGGAACAAAGGATGTACTGTCTGGCAAACAGTAGCTTTTGTAATTATCTTCATATACTTTTTCCAGTATTATTTCAGTCATGAAGTGGAGGAGAGAGGAGGATAACTGAAGGGGGTAAGTGGGGTGGGAATCAAAGTTTTCAATGGTCCATTTGTTTTAGATGGGAGAGACTTGAACAGTATGAATGTCAATAGACACTCGAGTTAAACAGGAGAAGAAATAACTGATGGGTAAGAACACACCAGAGGAGAGAGATGCCAGCTCAGGTAGAGGGACTGGCCCTTGTTAGGAGGAAGGATGGCTCCTCTGTCTTAACAGGAGGTTAGAGGTAGAGAATGAGAAAATATTGAGGCAAACATTTTGGTTTGCTAGCAGGAAGATGAGGGAATTCCCATCTATGCTTCCCTCTCCTCTTTTCAGTGAATTATGATGTAAGGTCATTTTGTAGAAAGTGATTTGTGAGGCTGGGCCCAGTGGCTCACACCTATAATCCCAGCACTTTGGGAGGCCAAGGTGGGTGGATCGCTTGATGTCAGGAGTTCAAGATCCAGCCTGGCCAAAATGGGGAAATCCCATCTCTACTATTAGCCAGGCGTGATGGTGGGCACCTCTAATCCCAGCTACTTGGGAGGCTGAGGCAGAAGAATCACTTGAACCCAGAAGTTGCAGTGAGCTGAGATCACACCACTATACTCCAGCCTGGGTGACAGAGTGAGACTGTCTCAAAAAAAAAAAAAAAAAAAAAAAAAAAGACAAGTGATTTGTGAGAGTGAGTGGGGAGAGAGGGCAGGGTTAAATCCTTGAGGAGAATGAAGAAGATTTGACATAGTCATTGTTGAGTGTGAGAATGTAAGTTCCCTTGAGAAAAATAGCAGATCTACTAGGCAGTGTTCAGAATTGAACAATTCGAAGATATAAAACTGTATGACACTGATCTACTCAGCCCCTAGGGGCAGGCAGGAGAAAACAGAGAGTAGACTTGCTCCTGAGTCCCGCAATTTCTCCACGGGCATTTAGAAAAGACAGAAGGCTAAAGGACTTTAATGTGAAGCAGGAGTGTTTCACATAGGGACTATAACATCTGTGGAGGAGGGATCGAGAAAAGGGGTAAACTGAAGGGTCAATGGAAATCAGAGGGGCAGTGGAGAGGCTGTGGGCAGAGTGAGATGTGTAGACTACATGATTATGGAGGGAGAGATGTCACGGAACTGTACGTAGGCACTGATGGGTTGCCCATATGAGTAATGGCAGAATTTGTCCTCATTTCCTCACCTACTCACTCTTCATCTCTTTCCAATCTGAACCACACTCCAGGTGGTTACTTTTACTAAGGTCTTAAATGACCTTTATGTCTTCAAATCCAAGAAACAGTTTTCAGTCCTCATTTTGCTTGATTTTTCAGTATAATGTGACATTATCAACCATTCTCTGGTCTTGAAATGGTCTCTTTCACTGGCTTCCAGGACAACACATTCTCTTTACTTCTTCCTGATTTTGGGCTCCTGTTTACTGGTCTCCTTTAGAGGTCTTTCTTCCTCTTCCTGTCCATTATATTTGGAAGTGTGTGAGTAAGGTGTAGTCCTCAGCCTTCTTGTCTATACTCTCTCCCTAGGCAATCTCATCCGTGCCTCATGGTTTAAATTGCTACTTCTCATCTTAGAAGTTTCTTTGGAGCTGTAAGCTCAAATATCCAATTCCTATTAGTTATTTCCATTTGGATGTCTCAGGTTTTCAAATTCCTTATTTATTATTCTGAAATTATAATGTGCCCCCAAATCTAGTTCTTTTCCGACATTCACACCTGAGTGAACCTCATGTCTGGTTAGGCAAGTCAGAAATCTAAACACCATCCTTGATAACCTCTCTTTCCCTCAACTCTCCATATCCAATCCACTGTTCCATCAGTTTTGCTTCCTAAATATACTTAGTATTCACCCATTTCTCCCCACCTCCAGTGTTATGACCAGATCCAGTCTCTATCATCTCTTGTCTAAATTACTGCTCAGCTTCCCAAAGGCCTCTTAGCTTCTTCCCTAACTCCCTTCCAGTCCATTCGCCACACAAAATCTCATAAACCCCACCCCCACAAACACAAATTGCATCATACAGCCCTTGACTTAAGCCTCCTCCAATGACTTCCAGTTGTAACTGCTCCTTGAATAAATGCAAAAGCTTGTCCTCAAGCCCCAGCATGGTCTGGCCCTGCATCCGCTCCAGGCACACTGGCCTTTCTGTGCAGCAACTCTGTCCTGCCTCCTCCTCCTCGGTTCCAACTTGTCCCAGCTCTCAGCTCACATTTCTTCAGGGACACTTTCCTGACCACCTTGACCAGGCTGGGCTCTGCCATCACTTGCTCTCATGGAATGGTGTGCCTTCCCTTTTTAGCTCTTACCTCAGTTTGGAATTACACATTCACTTAGGTGATTATTTGACAATGTGTGTCTGCTCACACCAGCCTCCAGCCTACATAAGAACAGGAACCACATCTGGTTTTGCTCATCTTGCATCTTCCCCAATTAGCAAAATACCTGGGTCTAGAAGGTGCTCAGATTGTGTGTGATGTGTGTGGGGGTTTGTTATTAAGAACCATAAGATCTAAGCAGAAAGATATCTTAGAAAACATCTGCTATCTGTCATTTTCAAGTTGAAAAGGCAGAGGTGGGAGATTAGGGGGTTCATTTATATACTGCCACACAGCTAGTTGATGGCAGAGCTGGAATCTGAATCTGTTACCCACCCTCCAGGGAGGTTGGTTGACACTAATGGGTCATTTTCCTGCCTGGTGCCGTTTCGCCCAATAGAACCAAACCAAGCTTAGTAAAGCAGAGCAGAAACTTTATTTATTAATAAAGAAATGGATAAGGGAAGCTCATACTCAAAGCACCTTCTTGCCAGATGGGAGGATGGGGGCGGGTAAAGGGGGATGTTAAGAGCTCTTAGGGCAGGTAGGTGGAGACTGGGGCACAATTCCTGAAAAAAGGTGGGTTCTTCCAGGAGGGCTAGTGTGCACAGTCTTTTGTACTTGGCACTTTTTGTGCCTAACAAGGTACATTTCTGGTCCCTGGGTGGAGGTCTTAGCATGGTAATGAAGCAAGAATGCAGGTCAGGGCAGTATTGCTGAGCTACTTCATGGTTACTGGCATCTGGCCTTCCTTTCTGTAAGCAAGCACAGCTGCGAGCACAGGTTAATTTCACAGGTTTGGGGGCTTCCTGAATTGGGGTTGTTGCCGTGACAAATCCCCACCTCTTTCCGGTTCAGTGAATTTTCCACCTCCACCTAGGAACTATTTATTTATTAGTATAAATACTCAACTAGTGCTCTCTCCTTCTCTTGTGTGTGTGTGTGTGTTTTTTTTTTTTTTTTTTTTTTTAGTGAAAAGAGCTGTCTGTGCTTAAACAGTGCTTTTTTGGGGGGTGCTATACCATCACAAAACGTCAAGCCATTGGCAGATAAAATAGCATACTCTGGAGAAGAGGGAGATGCCATTTTAAGGACATGCTCTCCTCATCCCTACCAACTTGCAGCAGTGGTAGGGATGCTTAGTAGGACCCAGGAGGCATGCTCCTCCTTCCTCTCCCCCTGCCGAAACTCCCCAGCCACAATCATTAAGAGGAAGCTTAACAAGGCTCACAGGGACACATGCTTGCTCCCTGGAAGCTGTGGACTCATCAGAGAAAGCTGCAAATCCCATTTTCCCCTGTTGCAGCAGGCAATCATTTTTTTGCATGATCAGATCACAAGCTGATTATTAAAGCTGGTTTGCACTGTGTCCAGAGGCCACTTTTTCCTGCAAGTAGGTTTCTCTTGCACTGCATAGAGCAGGGGAGCCCTCTGGTGGTAATCTGTAGGAAAACCTCCTGAGCAGGAGGGATTTGCTTAATTTGGGTGAGAATTCTTCATATTCTTTTCCCTTGCCTCCATAAGCCTTTTCCAAAATCGTTCATTAGGGCCAGGCGCGGTGGCTCATGCCTGTAATTCCAGCACTTTGGGAGGCCGAGTAGGTCACTCGGCCCACCGAGTCACTCGGACCACCCACCGAGGTGGGTAGGTCACTTTAGGTCAAGAGCTTGAGACCAGCCTGGCCAACATGGCAAAACCCCTGTCTCTACTAAAAATACAAAAATTAGCCGGACGTGGTGGTGCACACCTGTAATCCCAGCTACTTGGGAGGCTGAGGCATGAGAATCACTTGAACTAACCCAGGAGGCAGAGGCTGCAGTGAGTACCTCTGCTCTCTAGGCTGGGTGATAGAGCGAGACTCTGTCTCAAAACAAAACAAATCAGCCATTATAGGTAAACCTGGCCTGTTGTAAGCCATCTGAACAAGAAAGTTCATACCATCAATGGACCATTGCTTTTTGGGGTCAAGATTGCATTTCTCCAGCCCCTTTTTGCTAAGAGCCCCAGGACTGATGAGGAAGACAAGGCTATGGATTGTGAATGTGGCCCACATTGTAGAGGGGAGGAGAGGCCCTGACATGCTGTTCTGAAGTGAGTGACAGACATGCCCTCCAGGTGGAAACACCAAGCTTGGCATAGCACTTTAAGGTTCACTTATATAACATGTGATCCAAATCACCGGGAGGAGGGCAGCTCTGAGCCAACAGGAGGTCTTGTAGGTGTGGGGCTGGGACCAGGGGGCTGGAGAATAATGGGCAGGTGGTGGAACATGCAAACATGCTGGGGCTTGGCTGTTTGCAGTGGGGTTTGAGAAGATTAGAAGAATGAGGGTGGAGAGAAGGGAGAGGTTGACATATATTCGACACCTGTAGTGTCCTCCTTCAGACAGGAGAGTTAAGAAATCCAAGTCGCCTGTGATTCAGGAGGGCACAGTCCAGGCAAGCAGAAGAGAGGGGCCGGGCCAGGCAGGCACCAGGAACCAGGCTTTGGGAAAGGAGGCAGCGCCTGATTCTTGAACCTTTCTCAAAAGGCTAGGAATATCTAGTCCTGTTTCTCATTCGAATGTTTTTGGTATGTCCTGTTTTATTAGATCTGTTTGTATTTAGTTTTCATTTTCTCGGCATAGAACAGCCATTTTAAAGTAAAAATAAAATTTTTCACCATTTTAAAACATTAGGCAATATATGTTTGAAAAAGTTAAAAATCACAAAGAGATCAAGATTGTTTAATCGTTACTTTTTTGAGGGAAATGCAGTCACATTTGCCTGTACCATTACATACACCATTACTTGGACATTCACACTCAATTGGGAACATACATTACAAAAGAGAGAGGAACTTTTAAAACCACATTTAATTTTTAATACAAAACCTGTTGCACTATTACAGGTGTGATACAGAAGTGACCCTTTCATGCACAGATAAATTTCGCATCTACCAGTATGGAAGAGGAAAAACTGTGTTTTTATTGTTCTCCCAAAATATTGGCAAATTTAAAGTAACTTTTAACCTCTGTGCTCTCTGATGCCAAGGCAAACCTGTTTTGTCTTTTTGTATTTTCAATAGACAGGTGGATCTGTGAAAAGTGAATATAGAGACATGAAAGTATTTAGGGCCATCTTTACCTGGGATTACTTTAAATTATGCTTTACCTACATATATCAAAGACGCCAGGTTACTAGGCCTACTGTGCCCCATAGGCAAAGCTCTGAAGATTTCATCGAGAAATCTGCTGTCAATATGTAGAAAAGTTCACTATTTCAGTTTCACAGCAAAAAAGGCAGGGGGAGGGGGAACCCAGTACATATTTAAGTAGATGCTTTCCAATCCCATTCACTGCATTAATTAGCTTACTTCTTATACAGTACAACATAAACATTGCATGTTTATTTGTATGTAACACCTATAAGCATATAGCATCTACACTTTAAGTGTATTTACAAATTCAACAAAATATCTACATATAAAAAGCTTTACTTAAAATTAAACTTGATGCAAGTTATGAGAAACCAATTTATTGGCAAATGAAACTGAGCATTCCTTCAACCATAGGTTGTTATAGATTTTCATATTTGGAGGTAACCCATTTGATATTGTTTATGAATATGATAGAATATATATTTACTTTTTAAACTGCAGATGTAATCCCTTGGACCGTTGGCCTTTTAAGCACTTGTCAGATTTCTTAGATTCTGAAATGTGTCCATAGCAATTTGCATACACGTTGTTTAATGCTGCAGAGTTTTCAACACGCACATAGGTAAAGTCTTGGAGAATAATATATTACTGTTGGCATGCTGTTGTATGCTTTCAGTGTTGGAATAACTTAGTTTTTAAAATTAATTTTCTAGCATGTTGACATCTTTCTTACTGAATGTAACAGAAATCATAGAGGACCACAAAATCATCATGTGCTTCAGTTGGTGACAAAGCTTTTTTTATGCTTATGAGGAAATGCTATTTCAAATAAACTGTCTTCTTACTTTTATTTTCATGTTTTCTTCTTTTCCCAGCATTGCAGTTTTCACGAACTCTGCTTTTTAAAAGTTACTTTTAGACAATGACAGTAATCTAGGACTCAGAATGGACTGGACCAGCTGATACAGAATGCAGTATGTTATGGAATGCTTAATGTCTGAAGGCACTGTATGTGTCTTGCCCTGTGTTCTCTGGAATAATGTTTGAAATTTAATTTGAATGATTTGTTTTTGATTCTTTCAGTATGGCACACATGCCGAAATGCATTGCAATACACCTTGTTTATGCCTAAAAACAACCCAACATAGAAATGATGTAAAAAGAACACTGTGCTGCTGTAATGCCTGGAAGATTAAGAAGCCTACGGAGTAACAGGAGCCAAGAGTAGGTAACAGTTCTCGGTAAGCATCAGCAATGGGACTGTCATAATGAACTCATTTAGCAAGTATATACTGTACATACTGTTCCTAACAGTCTCCCAAAAAGACTAACGACAGCTATACATAGAGTCACCAATTTCACAACAATGTCCACAAAGACATTGAAGTTCTAGAGAATACTACAGTAACACTCTTGACAATGAAAACGGAATTCATATATAGGGGTTCTGCTGAGGATAGTATAAACAAAGTATCAAACCATGTTTTCATAACATACACGGGTATGTCTTTTAAATGTGGAGCATTTTTCATGCATCATATTGAACTGTATCCTGAAGAGGAAATAACAGGATCTGTTGGTGATGTCACATTATTTTTGTACTAGTTCTGAGGAAATCAAGAATACCCATTTTGAACGAAAAAGTATGCACTTTGCATTCCAGTTCACATTAACATATCATTTGACTGAGTTATGTTTTTGCTCTAACTATTCTCATAATATTAACATACAGCAGAAAATATACTCTCTACCCATATGTTCATAGTATGAGAGGGCTGACAAACAAGTGCTTAGGATAAACATTCTAGAGAAATGGAATATTGGCAAAGAGCTTAAAAATTAAACAAAGGAATTCATGGCGTTGACAGGAGAAGGTGCCTCTGAGCTTTCGTTTCCTTCAGCCGGCTCTTTCTCTTTCTTACCACTGTATTGTCCAATAAAGGAGCCATCCTCATTGAACTGGCCATTAACCCCTTCTCCATAGTCAACTAGGCTGTCGTCACTGTCTTCTTTTTTCACAGTCCTGTCTGAAGGAGTTCGACTTCCTTTTTTCAAAGGCTTGTGGTCTTCTGCGTCACTGGAAGAAAGAGAAAACATTTTTGTTGAGATTGGCATTTAGGTAACATTTTTTGTTTTTAAAGACCATGCATGCAAATTATGAGAAAGCATTTGGAGTCCTGGGTTTGTCTGGCCAAATCTAATTGTCAGGTTGACTCCAATAACGAGGATGAGTTGGAATGGAAATCAGGAGCAGAAATGGTTGAATCATGAAGTCTTCAGTAGAGTGGATGGCTCTCAATTGTGTATGTTAATTTCAATGACAAATTCTGATTCCTGAGTTGAAAGCAATCCAAAAATAATCACAAGCATTAAATAAGAAAGAATTAAGAAAAGGAGAAAAATCATCATTATTTTGAATTCAAAAAGGCAAAAGCTTATGGCAAGTAAAGAAGTTAGTATGTTAAACTGCACAATATCTCTGATTCCTTGGTTGTGAATGGAGCATGATTTTGGTTAGGTGTGAAATATGGATTTTTTTTTTTCTGAGCCAGAAGGAGAAGCAAAATCCTGCATTTCAAATAATTTTGTTATCAATGCAGGCCAGACTGTAAACTTCAACCTTACCTTTCAAGAGACCTACAAATCCCATTAAAAGGATGCAGAAGAAACAAATGAAAATAGCCTAAGAAGAAAAGCAAAATCCTTATACTGATAGTACACAGGTGTTTTTTGTTTTTTTGTTTTTGTCTTTTTGGTAAATATTTTAGTTAATGAGTAAAGATTTATTAATCTGGAAAGAGACGCACTTTAACTTAAAAGCACTACATTTGTACTATGAATGGCATGCCAATATATTCTAAAGAATGTGAGTGATTCCAAACATGTAATAGCAAATGCTTCCTACACTCATGTTAACCCCCCAGCTCCCTTATTCCATGTGTGTTATGCAGCCTAACCATGCTGGATGGGAATCTGAGGAGTGTACTTTAATAGGACTTTACAAGATTCCATTATTACAATTTTTTGCTTATTTCTCTGTTGAACCCCTAAGCACAATTTCTGGAAGTTGAAGAGTAATCATTATGTTTTTGAATGTTTACCCTTATGGTCAAATAACTAGTTATGCATATTGACCTATTTTTAAATAGGTAACATTTGTGAAAAAAATAGAAAAAGGCAATGACAGGATCCAACATTTTGTTTTCTTTTCGAAGAACAAAAATGCAAGGCAAAATAGGAAACATATACAGTATTAATAAAAATGAAAAAGCCTTAATATACAAAAGGTATCACGGGCTGCAGTATTTAATCTAGCAATTTGTGCTAAGACTTTACTGCTCCCTCTGTTTCAGACAGTGACTTTTCTTTTTCTAGCCAAGATACAAATATTTCAAGATGCACAAGTATCCTGGCTCTTTTGTCAATAACTTTTACTAGGGAAAATTTTTCAATTTTTCTCCAAGGAGAAAATCTCAAGTCTGGGAAATAATGCTAGCATAATATGACACTGGCATATGCCACTGAAAACAACCTGTTTCAGTAATAAACGATTTCTTGTTGCACACTGAATAAACTATATGATCATCACTGCTAATAAACAACTGGAGAGGAGTCGTCTTGGGGTGGCCTGTGTTTGGGGGCACTTCAGAGGACATAGCATTGAGTGTCTAACCTGTTATGAAAACAGCCTACACAACATCTCTGGGGTTTAATTATTAAATACTTCCTGTGAAATATAGTTAATGTTTCAGTGTGACAGTTAATTCAGCTGAAGAGTTCAAAATAGGCAGAATTTTGTCACCTGAATTCCAATGACTAGTCTTATTCTGCCTTGTAATACTAGCGTCCCAAGGAATACACTACTGGAAATTTGTCATCTGTGGCATTTCTTTGGTCTAGCCGTCTATCCACCCATCCCTTCATCCAATAAATGTTTACTGAGTGCCTACTCTAAGACAGATTGTTCTCAGCACTGGGAATATAGCAGCAAACAAAATAGATTAAAACCCTCACCTCACTGGCTTTATTTCTAGTGGAAGAAAATACAATTAACAATCAATATAATAAAAAATTATGCATATATTATGTCAGAAGATGATTATCACTATGCAAATTACAGAGCTGAGTAAAGACTACAGAAGGTGTTGGAGAAGGGACGGAGAGTTGGCATTAAATAAGATGTCCAGGAAGGTCTCGTCAAGCAGTGATATCTGGTCAACAACTTTAAAAGAGGTGAGTTAGCAAGGTGGACAGTTGGAGGGAGAGCAGTTCATGCAGGAGTAACAAGCAGTATATATGTCTTGAGGTGAGGGCAAGACTGGCATGTTCTAGGAACACTAAGGAGCTTGGCGTGGCTGGAGAGAGAGAGAGAGAGACAGAGTAGGAGAGTAGGAGTTAAGTAAGGGGAGTGGCAGGGCTAAATCAGGGCCTGTGGGACATTGTAAGGATGCTGCCTTTAACTCTGAGTGAGATAGGAAGCCCTGGGAGGGTTTTCAAATAATAAGTGACATGCTCTGACTTATATTTTAAAAGCACTACTCTGCCATCAGTGTTGAGAATAGCCTACCTTAGAGGGCTGGGGTTGGTAAACTATAGTAAAATTAGGCCATGCCTATTTATCACATAATGTCTACGGCTGCTTTTGCGCTACAATAGCAGAATTGCAGAGTTGCAGCAGAGACCACGTGGCCTGTAAAGTCTAAGATATTTAGTTGACCAACCTCTGCTCTAAAGAGTCAGGGGAGAATGTTACAATAATCCAGGAGTGAGATGACTGTGACTTGGACCAGAGTAGAACACTGGAGGTGATATAAGATGCTCAGATTATGAACATATTTTGAAGGTAGAGCCAACAGGATTTTCTGATGGGTTAGATATGGAATAACAGAGAAAAAGATTTTTGGTTTGAGCAACAGGAAGCTTGGAAGTACTGTTACTATGGAGTGGAGCATGTTGGGAGGGGAAAATCAATGGTTCCATTTTGGGCATATTAAAGTTTGAATATGTCCTGAGAACCACCCCTTTAATCATTTTATGAGGCTAGTATAACATTGATATCTAAAACCAATAAGAACACTTCAAGAAAGTCAAACTACAGGCTAATCTCATTCATGAACATAGATGAAAAAACCCCAAACAAACCATGACCAAACCAAATTTAGCAATCTACGAAAAAGACAATATTTTATATCCAGGTTGGGTTTATTCCAGGAATGCAGCTTTATTTTAGCATTAAAACATCAATTCATATAATTCATCATTTTAGCAGAAGAAAATAAAAATGTGATAATCTTAGTAAATTTAGAAAGAGATATATGAAAAAATTCAACACCCATTCATGATAAAAACATTAGGAATAGAATGTATTTTTACTCCTAACATTAGGAATAGAATGCATCTTCATTAACCTGATTAAGGGTAGCAAGAAGAAACCTAAAGTAAACATCATCCTTAATGATGAACCGAAAACTTTGTTTGAAATCAGAAATAATAATGATGGCCACTTCTAATAAATTAGAATTATTAGAATTAGAATAAATTAGAATAAACCACTTCTAATAAAAACTGCATTAAAAATCCTAAGCAACTTTATAAGAAAAAGAAATAGATGAAAGGAAGCTATCATTATTCATAACTGATATGATTGTGTATATAAAAAATCCAGACGAATCTACAGGTAAATGTAAGAATATAAAGAGATTTTTCATAATGTTGCTTGATACAAGATTGGCATAAAAGTCAATTCTACTTACGCTCTTGCAAACAATTAGGAAATAAAATTTTAAATATTATTCCATTTATGAGACCATAAATATGAAGTATATAAAGACAAATCCAACAAAAATATGTGTAAGACCTCCGAAGAAAATAAAACTTTTATTCAGAGTTATTAAAGAAGATCTGAATGAGTAGAGGAATGTTCTACATCCATGGATGGAAGACTCAAATATCGTAAATATGTTAACCTTCCACATATTGCCCTTTAGTTGCAATTTATTTCCAGTAAAAGCTCAGCAGGTTTTTATGTGCATCTTGGCAGGCTGATTCTATGATGTACAAATAAATGAAAAGGGCTAAGAATATTAAAAAGGCTCTTGAAGAAGACAACTGAAGTTAGAGAACTAGACCTAGCAGATATGGAGACTTATTAAAACCTATATTATTAAGACAGTATGGTCTTGGGGGAGAGATAGGCAGATTGACCAATGGAATGGAATACAGGATCTTGAAACTGGGGGAAGACCTTTTTGTTAGTTTTATTCCTACATCATATTTTTATGCTCTCATAACTAGATAAGTTTTAAAGTCTTATTTTCCAATTGCTTGCTGGTACATAGAAATATAAGACTTTTATGTTAATTTTGTGTCGAGCAACATTAGTGAACTCTGTTATTATAATATTTGCTTGTTGATTCATTTGGGTTTTTACATACAAAATCATATCAGTTATAATTAATGACCAGCCAAGAAGGGGCTCCCCCGAAACATCCGTTCACTCCAGTTTAACGGCTGTGGCAGAGGAGAGAATCAACAGCAACACAGGCTGTGCTTGAAAGAAGAGAAGGAAGTGGGATGCTCCCTCCTCCAACAGAGTCTTTCCAGGAAAAGCCATTCAAGGGCAGTGAGATCTTTTGAAGACCAGTCTTTAATAAGTGGTGTGATATAATATAATACTTCAATAATTAGAACCTGGTTAAGTGAGAAAAAATCACTGTGTGTCATACGCACAGTGCTGCCACATGGTTTGTGTTCAACAAGCATACATGTCCATCTCCCATCACATCTCTTCTCTCCACTCCAGGTCCCTACTTCAGAGAGATTTTTTTTTTCCCCCTAAGAAATACCTTATGCAACACACATGCAGAACTTTCCAGGTGTAATGAGTGGTTACGACTCTGCGTGAAGCACTGTATTAGGGCTTGCCTTTTTCAATTCCAAGATGAATTTTGTAATGAAATAGTAAATAAACTGCTTTTGACATCGTATTCAGTGAAGTTGCCATGTCAAGTTTAAATATGAAAGGAGAGTTTCCCAAATGAGATGAATCAAGAAGTCATAGAAGATGATTTAAAAGTTTATATATATATATATATATATTTAGCAGACCTTGATTTTAATCAAGTTTTAATGGAGTAGGCAGCAGTATTATTCAAAGCTTTACAAAACAAGTAAAAATTCATTCACATTTTAATGAGAATGTTTAAGGAATCAGACAATTATTAGTTTTGGATGTCAAATGTTGAATGGATTTCAAAATAAGACATATATATATAAAGTATCCAGTATACAAGTATTGATACAATATGAAGTATATTCTTGAGACTTAGATTCATGAATCAAGATCATTGTGCAGTGGAAAGAAATGTTCCTATCACAATGCTAAAACTGCATGACTTCCCCTAGAAGACTCCCTGTACCACCCTCCTTCTATGCTGCCCACCTGGCTTTACCTTCCTGCTCCTCTTCCCTTGGTACCTTAGTTACATCTCTTTCATAGCACTTTTCACACTCTGGTCATTGTTCTTTTACTTCCCTGCATCCATCACTAGGCTATAAACTCCCTGAGTGGGACCAAATTCTATTGGTTTGAATATTCCCAAGTCCTGGCATATAGTAGGCACTCAATAAATACTGGCAGAATGAGTTCACTGTAAAATAATAGAGGAGACAGTGGGCATTTTAGAACTTTTTAAAAAAATTCTAACATAAAACATTTCATTCCCTCTTAGTTTTGTGATGGCAGACAAAGCATTGGAATATATCCTTTCCTTTCTTTTTCCCTAAGAATAACTTTTTAGGGAGTTCATATTGTTTTTCAACAGTACTTTGTTCAGAAGTGTGCACATCTGTTAAATCCCACTGAGTAAAATTCGGCAACAGCAGGTGAATCTGTGATAATTCTGTCAGATTTTCCTGTTGTTACCACCCTCCCATGGCCAAACCACATCGCAGCTCAAGTGACATTCATGACCCAAATACTCTTTCCTACCCACTCTCTAAAAGTTCATTATTATTCTACTTACAAGCCAGTTCATATTTGTAAGCAAAATAACTCTAATGTATATAACGAATGCAACACATCTTGGCATCATTCAAGCCTTATGAGCATGGGTTAGCATGCTTGCCAAAAGCCCATGTTCACATGAATGACAAGATTTATGTGGTGAGAGCCACCAATTACGTAGTAAGTTATGAGTTCAAGTAATATGGGCATATGGCTTATGACCTAGGTTTATTCTGGTTTTAAGGAAAATGGATCTAAAGAATAAAACAATACTTACACTGTTGGTTGCATTGTTTCTCTGATTTTTCTATATGCTAGTAAGGATGCAGATCCTACTGTCTGTATAATTAAAGAAACAAACAAAGAAAGCTGCAGGCTTCCAACAGAGGGTAACTGCTTGGGGGTGGGTGTCAGAGTAAGGGCACAGGGTTATAGCATATAAGCACATTTGGCCACCAGTGAGGTTCTATCCCTCTTTGCACTATGAAATATCATCTGGCTCAGAGCCAGCCATGTAGAAATGGTTTCATCCTCAGACTGGTGAATAAGCAAATCAGAAATGGAATTAATTTACACTTAGGCAATAGTCCTAATTTTGTATGTGTCTGGTCAGCACAATAATTTATTTTTGAAATAAAAGAGAGTAAGAATCAATAAATAATACAGAGCTCAAAGCTTCCAGAAGGTGCAAAGCAGAGACAGGACCCTGGTGATTTCAGGAAGTGCATGACACTTAAATGTATTATTAAAAATAAAAGATTCTGTTAATAAACAGTTGGAACTGTTTTCATTAATCACAGCCTCTAAGATAATAAACATGTTTGGATTTCTTTAAATAGAAAATAAACCAAAGGGAAAACATTCTGAGGTAGTGTCAGGAAATCAAAGGACAAAGCCCTATCTTTGTAAACCAAAGTAAAAAACGTGGTTGGAATTTTGGGGAAATGATTTTGCTTGTGGGATTGTCCTTAAGAACTTTTAGTTTCATTGAAAAAATTATATCATTGAGTTAAGTTTCAAGTTGAAGACACCCATCAGAACCTGAATTCCCTTGGCACCTCCCAAATTTATCATTACATTTATGACAAGTGTGCAGGTGTTTTTGTCTTTGTGTCAATTGGGTTTGCACTCAATAAGCCCAAATGAAAAGTCTTTCTTTCCTGAGAAACTAAGGCCTAAGCTAAAGACAGCTATTTGAAAACACTTTACCAACATAGCACATATAAATTAACACTAAGACAAAGAAATATGACCAAATAGACGTAAACACAGTGATTATGAGACCAGTAACCAAATACTTGCCATGTACTGCTCCAGACACAAAATTCTATTAAAGTTGTTAGTAGATGGCTCGTAGAAGAAAACAGAAATTATAGAACTATGAATCACAGGCAACGGCTGAGTTGAAAGTAAAACTAACAGTCTTTTAATTCCAAGCTAGTTCATAAAACTCAAACTCCGTTTTTTTTTTGTTTGTTTGTTTTTAAAATAGATCCAGGGGGTACATGTGCAAGTTTGTTACATGGATACATTGTAGAGCGGTGGGGTTTGGGCTTCTGGTATACCATCACCCAAATATTAACCTTGATTTTAGTCAAGTTTTAATGGAGTAGGCAGCAATTATCTGGGAAAGTCACATGACCTCAGATCATGGTTTCACATCGCCATAAGAGCAAGGTGATGTTTGAGACCCACATGGTGGGCAGTACATTGCCAGATTCACTGAGGCATGATAATGTCGAATAGGAGCCCATCACCATGTGGAGAATGTATGAAAGACAATAGTTTATTTCCAACTCATGCAAATACATATTTTTTTTTTCAGGCCACATTAAAGATTTTGCTTCATCACAATAAATAAGGGAGTGGTATGCATATCCTGTTGATAATTAGAGCCACAAGAACTCTTACAAATAAGAAGTTATTTAGTAACTGCCAGCTTACCTGCTTTACAGGAGAAACATGTAGAAAGGTGAATTATTTCAGCGAAGTTCTACTCATCCAGATGCCCTAGGCTATGGGCTTCTGCAGGCTGCTCTAATGTGTTACAAAACCCTCTTGGGTGAACTGGGTGTGGATGCTGCATGAGGTTTTCATGCACCTTCAGCTCCAGAACCAACTTCTGATATCAAGACAACCCTCACTACTCATTTTTCTGTACCACGAGATACAGAAATTCTGAGAACCTTTTGAAATCATAGTTATCTCTCTTTAAGAGATCAGAATATAAAAACTTAGGGGCTGAGATAATAAAGGAAAAACACAGGTATCTGCATGGAAACTGATATGAAAGTGATTTTATTGAAAATATATGTCTTTTTCTCAATCAGTTCTATATTTTTCATCCTTAGCATTATGTCACATGAAATTCTATGATATTGACATGATAGTGACATGGAAAAACCAAAAATGAGCTCTAGAGACAGGTAAAAAGTAACATAAATATCTTCTCTACAAATGCTGCCTGGTAATCACAATAGTGAAATATTTTATTTCGCCTAAAAGCCTCTTCATCTTGCAAACAATGTCTCAAAGTGGGCCTAATGCATATTTAAAAGGTATTTTATATAAGCAAGAGGCTTCTAAAAAGAAAAGCAAGGTAAAGAAGGTATTTTAAAAAGGTATACTTTTAGAATAACAGAATCCTCACATTTTATTTAAATAAATACATATTTTGTTTCTGTTTTTAAACAAATCTAAAATAATATTTTCCTTCTCTTGAAAAGATTTATCTTTGTTTAAAGAGAAGATTTTTTAAAAATTTAGCGCATAGGTTATATTAACATTTTCCCTTAATGATGGAGTCAAGCCAAGAATGTATTATCAAAGTTCCGTGAGTAACACATTGCCTAGAGAGCTATGATATTTCTTAATAGTTAACAGCTTCTAAAACAATCTAGTCACCATTTCATGATTAAAGGGCAAGGGTATGGGTATTGTTTAGGAAAACTAGCTTCAAATTCTAGATGAAAAAGTCTGTTCACACTGGTTTTATTACAGCATGTTTAGAAGATGACAAGTATAGTTTTCTTTACAATGCAGGCATTGGGGGGTCTTTTTTGTTGTTTTAATGCTCATAGTAGCACACTGGCTTTGCTAGATTAGATTGATCAATACAGCATGGGCCCATGGAAAATATGACAAAGTGGGAGACATTCCACCTCCAAAATTATGACTAAAATCAAAATTTAGTTTTTTAATGAAAAATGAAAATGTTTGACCATGAGGGACATGTAAACATCGAGACATGGAAGTATCCTTAAACTTTTATTTGAGGAAAATATGAGATGCCAGGCAGAGCATGTTCTGGCCGAGTTCTATTCTCGAGACTGTGTTCGTGTGGGCAGAGAAGATGAAGAGCAGAGAAGCAGGGGCTCACCTGTATTCTCCAAATGTCCCATCATCTTCCTTCATAGGCTGGATTTCAGGGTCAGCATGGGCATCTTCCTTTTCTTTAACTAAAATGTCAAAATGATATGATTTTCTGTTGATCCTGTTCTTTCTTATTCAAAGTCCATGAGAGCATTCTTTGAGATATACAGCAGTGAAAAATAATTCTATACACAAGTAGATGTTGTACAACTATATATATTGTGGCCACACATATATGTTGGTGTTTTATTTTTGAGGCAACCCAATAGAATGTACATTTATTAACACATAAAGTTGACTAGTCTCACCCGATAAATAAATAATTTTTAAGTTTCTAAGATTTCCCCCTATTTTACCAATCTATTTATTAACTATATTAATGGTTGCAAATTGTTTTTGTAAGCCTATTCTTTCACAGATTTTTTTTTCTTGTCACTGAAGGGAAAATGGTCAGGTAAAGGAAATATAAATTTAATGGGTCCGCTAAATTGAATAAACCATTACATCATAGGGAAAGCAATGTCACACATCACAATATGAAGACTTAGTTCATGCATTACTTCCTCTGAAAAACTCCATGCACCTTCCCTGCAACTCTCCCCTTGCCAGTTGGTTTTAGGTGTTACTTCAGCATCCATAACTTATGTGGAGTCTAAGAAAGTAGACTCACTACTGTTTTCAGAGAACAGATTGATTTAATCCTCCAAATGCCTTATGATCGTTGACAATGTTTAGGTTGCCATTATATAAAAAGGGATCAAAAGTCATTTGAAGAGAAACTCCAAACTCATGGCTCTGGGAAGACATAATATTACAATCTACATGATTACCCCCATTATTTCTTTTTAGTTTAATGGATTATTATGTAGCATTATAAAGCAATTTTAATCTTTCTTTCTTACCTGGATATTTACCACCCTTGTTTCTTCTGATGAAGCAAACGATCAGCAAAATTAAGATAAGGAGGGCGACAGCACACATTAGACCAATGAACCAGCCCTGAGTTGCAATATCCACCTGCCGGCTTGCCATTGCTGGAAAATAAATCAACGGTGTTGGTGGCAATAGGTTAAGGGGAGATGGGAACTGCTGCAGTCTCTCAGAGTAAAAAATTGCCACATTATGTGAGCTTTCATATATTTTGCATGTGGCCCCAAATTAGGATCTGTCAATTATTAATCAGAAATTATATAAATACTTAACTTTGAAAAATCTTCATTCATTAAAAAAATCAAATAGAGAAATCTGAATAATGATAACATTAAATGCTAACAACCCCTGGTGAACATTGTGTTCACAGTTATTTTCACTATATATTCTCAATAAAAACAAATTCCCAAACCAATTATTCACTGTTAACAGGATACATTTTACATTAAGTACAATGAGCAAAATATAAAACTGAGTTTTAAACAGAATAGAATGTATACATCTAATTGAGTATTTTCTCTTCAAAGAAACTGCTTTTAGAGGCTACACTGTCCTTGCAAGGCTGTTGTCATTTTCGATATTTTTTAGAAATCTGTTTAAAAAAAAAAAACGGTCCACACAAGAAACCTTTCCAGATCAGAAAAACAGCTGTATTGTTTTATGTAACAGCTCAATTTGCACCCAAAATATTACTTAGATTTGTTATTCATCTCATTCACAAGAGTTGGTACTGAGTGGAAATTTCTGAAAAACCAAATCTACCCTCAAAGAATCAATATTTATTATTGCTAAGGATCCATTCAAAAGATTGGCATATCTCTCAGTCAGTGAAATCATTATTTGCCCAAGTGACTAGTTTGAAAAGAAAGTACTCACTTATGTGTATACATATCCTTTCAGTGTTCATCTATTCTGTTTAATAAATGCGAAACCCCTTATTCCATCAGTCATAATATGCAAAATTTCTAAGAAAACCACAGAATAATTAGCATTTTGGGTATTATTTTAAAGTATCAATCTTATGGGAAAAAGTGCAGCATCAATGGCTATTCAGACATGCCCATGCAGATTTGCTTAATTAACTGGCATAAATTATTTTTTAAAAGACCTTTATTTTCTCTCTTTTGACCATAATCAAGATAAAACATTTTCTTCTTTTGACTCCATAAGCATGCTTATATCATGCTTTTAATTTGACTGAATTTCTTCTGAATATATTTTACACAGTTGAGTTAGGTGTGTGTGATCTCTGGATGCAGAAATAAACATGACTACGCATATCCCAGGTTCTGCCAATGTTGCAAGAATAGCATCTCATTGCCTCTTTTTCTCCATATAAAGTTTAGGGAGAAAAAGGAAATGCTAAAAATCAAGTGTGAAGAGGAAGGTAAAAAAAATATGGACATACGTAGAATAAATAAAATGAGAAGCAAAAATACCTTATTTGAAATACAAGTCAAAGGCTGGTAGCCTTTTCCCAATAGGCCCTCATGCCTCATTAGTTAGTGAAGTTTTGAGCTGTATTATAGCCACATACAAGTAAAGCACCAGTTTAGGTAGTTTCTCCTTGCCATATACATACCACAGTCATGATGATGAAGATGAAGACAATGGTAAAAACACTGACGGCTAACAGTTTTGGACCCTTACCATAGGCTTGGCACTGTGCTGAGGCATATCTCATTTAATCTTTACAACAAGTCTCTGAGGTAGGCATCAGGAATAAAGCCATGCCCAGAGAAGATTAAGAACTTGCCGAAAAGTTGGAGCAACCTGTGTCTGACTCCAGAAAATATGCCACTAGCCATTATATTATACTGCTGTAATGCATTCCTAAAAACAATCCAGATATCAAATCTGCAAAAGTCTTCAGTTAAAGAATAAAATGCTATAGGCACTTCCTATTCTGAGACAGGCAAAAAGGTATTAAAGTCCATCATTACATCTGCTTTGGCAACATATTTCTTTCAATTAATGCCCAGTCTGTGCTTTTTCTTCAAAACTGAACAAAAAACCAAACGGCATTAAGTCTCTTAAGCATTTGACTAAAGTTAGTTCTTGTTTTTAGTGTGCTGATTTACAGCCCTGTCATAATAGATTTAGCATTTACATTTTTCATCTAATTAAATGCAACTAAAAAGGGAAAAACAAAATACTCAGGTACCAGCAGAGATATTGTTCTACAAGGATGGTGACTGCCAAAATCGAACTACTGACTGGCAGTTTGCTGCTATGCAACCATGCAAAAACTGGATGGATGTTTGATGGGTGGTGTACAAACATCCACACTGACTTTGAATTTCTGCCTCTATGTCTAAAAGAAAAAATGTTTCACTGCCCTATTATTTAAAATAGGCAGACACAATATGGTAATAGGTGCATGTGTGCACATACACAGTCACATTCAGACACACACAAGTACACCAGAAATTGATATAAAACAGAAACTGTGTAAATGGAATAAAAACTTCTATTGACTTTCCATGCATAAAATAAAAGATTTAAATTCCAGAATGATTAAAAGAGGCCTATCAGGACAATCTAAAATCATCTGGGACATACAAATCCAAGCCATAACCACGATCGTGCACCACAAACACACACACACCCCCTACATAGAGAGAATTAAACCTATGGGGGTTTTCCTTCTAGAGTCAGTTTCAATGGGAGGGTATCACCCATTGAAGGGCTAGGGAGGGCTGAGTAGCAGAGTAAAAGAGAATCTTCACTATCTGAATTTTTAAAAAAATAAAATTATATTCATGTATTATTTGAGTAATCCAGAAAATGATAAATTAAACACATATAAAGAACATGAAAATAGAATGAGATTTGCTTTGTTTTCTGTAGGTCAGCTTTACCACAGTCTTCTGCTCTGGCGTTGCTTGCTGTCATGGGTATCTGTGCTCTGTGATAGGAGGTCTCTGAGGAAAACGCTCTTGAGTCCTCAGAACCATAGAATCAACATAGAAGAGAGATAGGGTGAGGGAAATGGTTATTTGTTCTCTACTATTTATGAAGAATGCACTATGGATGAAAATGTCCTGTTCAAATGCTTAGATGTATTTAGGAAGAGCAAAATGTGACCTTAACCAAAGTTTGGAAACAACTGACAAAAAACCCGTTAGGCCCCGGGAAAACAAATCTGTTTTAAATCCTTTGTGATGACAAGAAAGACTGGGTAATTGAGGGACACAGGTAAAAGAGGAAGGGGACAAGGTGGATGGCGTTAATGAGAGGTCAGATCTGGTCATACCAGATGGGGTGGCACTAATGAGAGGTCAAACGGGGGCAGGGAGTGGCGCTAATGAGCGGTCACACGAGGTGGGGTGGCGGTAATGAAAGGTCATTCCAGTAGTACGGGGAAGAAGTGCAGCATCAGGACACCGCCTATCTCGTTTGTTTTTCAGTTTGTGCCATAGGAAAAAAATTAAGAAATATACTTTAAAAATCCAGACTATAAAAGGGAGAGATGGTGTAATGGTAGGAAGATTCATGAAACAACTGTAGATGAAAGTTGAGTCTAGGGTCCTAAAATTAGCAGAACTCAGAAGAAGAGAGAGAAGTAGATCATGAATGCAGAGTTTAAAAATTAGCCAATGATATGCTTTCATGCCAAACACTGACATCCTTACACCGCGAACCCAGAGGGAAGAGAGGAGAGGAGGAGCAGGAGCAGTGGCAGACGGTGGTTTCACACTGGAGTTAACCCAGCAGCCCCAAAGGATGGAGCATTGTGAACTGGGAAAAGGGAGGCCGCGTAATGGTAAACTGAGACATTCTAGAATGCTAGCAGCATTTGCTCTTACAGGTGATGTGTTAACTAAGGTCACTAGAGTTGACTCAATATTTGTTCTTTTTAATACATTTATATGTAAAAAGTGACAAGAACTGGTTGTGACCTTGTCCTGTCTCTCCATCACAGGCTCACAAGAAGGTCCACCTATCATGATTCCTCATCTTGAACTATCTGGCAGTTGCTGCTGGAATTGTAGGCATTACACTGCTGAGTGAAAAATAATTTTCTAAAGGAGTTGTCTTTTGTCCTATAAAAGGACAAAAAATGCTACAACTTGATTTTGAGGGTGAATCTAACTTTGGCTAAAGTCACTTTTTCCTTTCCTAAGCATTTCTAACAATTTTAACAACAGGTCATTTTTATACATAGTAGATTCTTCATAAATAATCCAGAACCAGTAACCACGTGCAGCCTGCAGGGGTCCAGAATCACTGACTGGATATACCAAGTGTTGACTGAAGCTGCCCTTTCTGAGACAGCCTGTCCTCCTTAGCCTATGGACCTTTGTGACCTTGCAGTGGGGTATAGGGAGGGCCTTTCTTCTGGAGATGGAAGGACAAGCTTCTAATCCCAGCTCTATCACGTTCCTACTGGGTGACCTGGCAGGTACTCCACCTCTCTGACTTGAGGGGTAAGTGGAGTAATAATGATGCCTACAGCATAGGATTGTTGTGAGGACTGAATGAGAAAACCACTTCCTGCTGTATAGGAGAGCTGACTAAATGCTAGTCCTATTACTATTATTAGCATTCCAGCTATATATGAAGATAATATCTACTTGAGCTTTTAGCATTTTGAAAATAAAAGTTATCAATAACAACAAACAAAAACCTTGTAAACTACCTACGAATTGATTAAATATTACCCTTTTAAGTTTAACACACAGTTTTCCTAGAACTATGTACATAAATGGATATGAAATACAAAAAACAGAATAACAGAAAATGTGTGGTTTTCTTAAAACATTATGATTTTAGCAAACGAATATCTTTAAAATATAGTTTAATACATTATTGTTGGTTTCTTTTTTAAAACCACTTATGATTTATATTTTTCTAAACTGTAAAACCTGACTTTAAAAATCATAATGTTTTGTTAATGAAAGTCACAAAAAATACATTGTGTAATGTATTCTACAGGATATGCACATTTCTTTAAGAATGCATGCAGTGACTGAAAATATATAGGGGTATGAACCGCAGAGTGAACATGTACCACAAACAACTCTTGTTGAAATGTAAGTAAGCAGAGATTGTTCTCCATCTAGTGAGCAAATACGAATGTTCTTGCATTTCACATGAACATTTTTCTTTATTTTAGAAACTTCACTTTTTACTTGTATATTTTGATAATATTCACAGAAGTAAATATATACAGGCAGTAAAATTTGGTGTGATAAAAAATGTAGCATATGAATTGTACAAGTTCTTGTTCCATACAAATGTAATAATATCTCTATCAGTTGTCTAAGCAGACTGCAGGGTTCTGCTGGGTTGTAGGCCATTTTGAAATAAAGAATTGTGACTTTCTTTTCTTTTCTTTTTTTTTTTTTTTTTTTTTGAGATGGAGTCTTACTCTGTTGCCCAGGCTGGAGTGCAATGGCGCAATCTTGGCTCACCGCAACGTCTGCCTCCTGGGTTCAAGCGATTCTCCTGCCTCAGCCTCCTGAGTAGCTGGGATTACAGGCACCCGCCACCATGCCCAGCTAATTTTTGTATTTTTAGTAGAGACAGGGTTTCACCATGTTGGCCAGGCTGGTCTCAAACTCCTGACCTCAGGTGATCCACCTGCCTCGGCCTCCCTAAGTGCTGGGATTACAGGCGTGAGCCACTGCGCCCGGCCAGAATTGTGACTTTCTTGTAAGTTCTTTCATCTTCAAAAGCACTTTAAAAATTTCAGTTTAACACTGAGGGAAAGTTTATATATGTGATATGAACAATTGAATTCTTTACATAACATAAGTTAAAATCATATTTAAGTCTATTTTTGTGATGATTTTTGGTAATAATGTGGCTAGAAGATGATTTGCTAAATTCCATAATTCATTTGATATAAAGAACCAAAGACAAAAAACAAAACTCCCAACCCAACAGGGCCCCATAGAAAGACATTCATGCCCTACCCATAACACAGCTCCACCAGCCCCCATCTCCAGCTGGAGCACCTGGCGGCCTCCACCTCTGAGCGGGAGCCAGAACAGGTGTGGTGTGCGCCTCACCTGGGCCTGTCTCAAACACATCCTCTGAACTCACAAAACCAGAGTCCCCCACAGCACCAACTCGAACTTTGTATGCTGTTCCTGGCATTAGACCCTTTAACCCAAAGAAGCTCCGAGAACCATTTACAATTTCTTTTCTCCATTCTTCTTTGCCTATGGAAATTTTGCAAAAACAACAAATTTGAATATTTTAAGGGACCAGAAGTCACTTAATGCTTCAAGAAAGGAAAATTCTTTATAAGCTAAAGACAAGATGTAGGATGCTTAGATTTACCATTTTAGATTATTATAAATGTAGTCATGTCAAATAAATCAATTTAAATGACCTACAGGAAAATATCCTCAAAGAAAAATAGACTGGGTATCTAGCTTGCTTATTAATTGTATATATTCCCATTGTATTAATTCTCCTCTTTAACACAAAGGAAATTCTTTATCTGCACCTTGCCTTATGAAACTGTTGAGTTTCTCTAAAGATGTTTATCAAAAGAACTGTTATACATTAAATAGCTTAAATGAACTATGGGAAAAATTGTTTTTGTTTTTGTTTTTGTTTTTGTTTTTGTTTTTTGAGACGGAGTCTCGCTCTGTCGCCCAGGCTGGAGTGCAGTGGCCGGATCTCAGCTCACTGCAAGCTCCACCTCCCGGGTTTGCGCCATTCTCCTGCCTCAGCCTCCCGAGTAGCTGGGACTACAGGCGCCCGCCACCTTGCCCGGCTAGTTTTTTGTATTTTTTTTAGTAGAGACGGGGTTTCACCGCGTTAGCCAGGATGGTCTTGATCTCCTGACCTCGTGATCCGCCCGTCTCGGCCTCCCAAAGTGCTGGGATTACAGGCTTGAGCCACCGCGCCCGGCCGGAAAAATTGTTTTTTAAGATTCACAAGATGAATCTTTTGGTAAACTTAAATGCCTTCCAATGTATCCAATTAATTGATTCAACCTTTCCCAGGTATTGGTTTTTCTAAAGGGATCGTCATTTCTAAAAATATTTACCGGCATGATAAAGGCTTAAACAGAAAATTGGACTCTGTTCAACACTTTGTCACAAACATTGGCCACCTCATTTGTTCTATATAAGCACACTGCATTTAGGAGGGGGCACAGGGTTTTCACAAACTGCTGAAAGTGAAAGCTGCCCCATCTCCCAGTAGATGTGGCCAGGATCTACGAAGAATGCCTGACTTGAGAACATATCAAACATTAAAACATAATGAATGCTCTCCCAAACTATTAATTTTCTGCAGTTTCTTATAAAATTCTGTTGGGCTAGTTAGGGCAAAATGAATACTTTCAAGTCAGTTTGATTTCTGTTACTTCAAAGTACAATTTGAAAAAAAAACCTTTTCTTTTTTCCCACTTGTACTTGCAAATATAATTATTCCTTCCTATTCTTGTTTATGTGTTGTGGGCATAGAACCAGTTTTAAGTACTATGATATGAAAATAACATACGTAATGGAACATATGCCATCTGTTATTAATAACACAAAAAAGCAATTCCTAGTTGTGCATATAATATGTGGTAGGCTGACGGGTCACTATACTTTTTTTTAGATAAGTCATTCATTTAATTGGATCAAGTTATTTTTCAAGATGATCCATACTAAATTCCTAAGAATGTTCTTAATCTTTTAAAATGCATCCCCCAAACTAAAAATCGGGTAATGAAATTGTTTCTTACTGCCTGCTACACCATATTCAACATAAAAGTTCACATGCTGTGGTCCCTCATATTCCCAACTGATATTGGCATAGGTCTCAGCAGCTGCGGCAGTAAGATTGCTGATCCTGGGATTTACTGCTTGAACTAAACATACAATAGAAAAATAAAACAAACAATCATATTGCAGCACCATACACACGAATATAAAATAAGTTTAAATACTGTGAAATTATGCAAATAGAATTAAATAAGAATTTACAGCTAAAATTTAGGGTTCACTCATGCTTTGCTTTCATTACAGAAATTTTTTTGTTTCTTAAATTACAGCATTAGGAAATAAATTAAATATCAGAAATAATGATGCATGATATTAAAATATATGAGTTCTATTATATGGGTTCTAAACAATGTTAACTGTTGTCCATTAGATACAGTCTCAGGAAATGTCACCGTCTTCATTTATTAATGTGTGATGGAGAGGGGGATTGCTGAACAATCCCAGGGACAGATGTCATCATGGAATGTCAGAGACCCCGAGGTAAACCCCAATACTATGTGGCTACTTTTCAATTCTATTTGTTATCTCAATGTAGGTCTTTGAAAAATCTGTGTTGGTGTGACAAAGAATGCCCCTTTGAACAGCGCTTTTGATCTGTTTTAAGAAACAGACTTCTTTGAGTATCAAACTCTGGGAAACTCAGGGACCCCAGGTAAGGAACCCCTGCTTTAGAGAATGATGGATGGTTAGGGGATGTTGGAAGAGAAGCTGCAAAAGAAATTTCCAGATATGTTCTATCAGAAGTTAAGAAAGAATAAATAAAAGGAGTAAAAACTATTTCATGTAACATTTCCCAGAGAGCAAGACAATCTTACCTGTTAACTGTTTGTTACAAAGCATTTTCTGAAAAATCATAGTGCAACCTAAATAGCTTCTTAAAAATCCAAATTATGGAGACCAGATGATGCTACATGCTTGCTACTGGGTAAAGACAACATCTAAAGTCATTAAAAAATGTTATTTGAATACCCGAGGCTGGCAATTCTATCAGTCCTACCTCAATAGCGTAAACTAAAAACGAAACATTTACAGATGTGTTAACTTCAGTAGTTAAAAAATAAGATCAATTTATTATCCCACATAAAATTTACTAGGATAGTAAATCCGACAGCATCAATGGGTTTACCAAGACACTAAAATTATATTCTAAGACATGTTTATAAAATGTAGAAGCTAAAGACCTTTGTTCAAAGCAATGTAATAAAATTACACTTCTTAGAATTAAGAAAAGAAAGATATTAAAGCGGTTAAATAATGCTCTTGACTTCTAAAATATAATTCAACAACACATGCAAATTTTGTATCTCTTTGTGCTAAGCATGGGGAAACAGCAGAGGGCAAAACTGATTACTGAATTATTCAGAGTCCTGTGGACCTAGTTAATTTTAGTTTTCTGAGATATTCTTCTTATAGGAAAAAATAATAGGAATATGATCAATCAATGACAGCAAATATGCACACATGTGTAAAACATCAATGGCAACCCAGGAAAAATATTAATTTTCTTAAAAAATTTTGGAATCCTGAAACTAAGGAATTTAATCTTGGAGTAATTATGGAAGATGTTCAAGGCAGAACCATAGTACTTCTAACACAAAGAGCATTTACTAACAGAAGAGCAAGGTACTTCTAACAAAAGAGCATTTAGTTTCTTTTTATTTTTTACATTGGTTTCTATGGGTGCTCCCTTCTCAGAGTTTCTTCTTTAAACTGTTCATTATTATTATTTTGTTTCTAGTTTTATTGAAATGAAATCAGTATCTCTATGAGGTATCGACTCTCCTATGTTCATTGCAGCATTATTCACAAAGTCAAGATATGAAAACAACCTAAATATCCATTGACAGATGAATGGATAAAGAAATTACCATATATATATACACACACACATATAATGGAATATTATTCTGACTTAAAAAAGAAAGAAATCCTGCCATTTGCAACAACATGGATGAACCTGCAGGATACTGTGCTAACTAAAATAATCCAGACACAGAAAGGCAAATATTGCATGATCTCACTTAGATGTGTGTGAAAGGAAAATAAACCTTTGGGCCCCAAAATCACTAAGCTAAAGGGAAAAGTCAATCCGGGAACTGCTTAGGACAAACCTGCCTCCCATTCTTTTCAAAGTCACCCCTCTGCTCACTGAGATAAATGCATATCTGACTGCCTCCTTCGGAGAGGCTCATCAGAAACTCAAAAAGAATGCAACCGTTTGTCTCTCACCTACCAAGACCTGGACACTCCCTCCTTCGAGTTGTCCCGCCTTACCAGACCAAACCAATGTTCATCTCACATATGTTGATTGATGTCTCATATCTCCCTAAAGTGTATAAAACCAAACTGTGCTCTGCCCACCTTGGGCGCATGTCTTCAGAGCCTCCTGAGCTATGGGTATGTCACAGGAACATGTTCTCAACCTGGGCAAAATAACTTTCTAAATTAACTAAAACCTGTCTCAGATTTTTGGGGTTCACATATGGAATCTAGAAAAGTTATACTTAGAGAAAGAGAGTGTAGAATAGTGGTTTCCTGGGGCTAGGGGTGGGGTGGGGGTTGGGGAAATGGGAGATGTTGGTCAAAGGGTACAAACTTTCAGTTATAAGATGAACAAGTTCTAGAGATCTAATGTACAGCATCATATTACTAGTTATAGTTAATAATATAAAGTATTATACACTGGAAATTTGCATTTAGCTTATTCTTACAGGTACCCAGAAAAGATACCACAATTTCCTAAGGCATGCTGTTTAGCCACTTTTACTATAGAGAATTCAAACTCTCCTTCCTTTTAATTGCCACTCATCCACTTTCTGACTCACAGAGCACCTATGTGGTACCATACAGGGAGCTCCAGTGTCCCGTCTCTGGGCTTTCCCAACGGGCTGTTTCCTGTGTGCCTCTCCCAGCTGTAAGTCTTCCTCTGTAGAGACCACCAGTGTAGTTACCTACATTTAGCTGCTGAAACTACAACTCTAATCTAGCTACTTCTCTGTTTAAAACTCTGCCTATAGGTAAATACAAATTCCTTAGCAGAGCATTCACAGCCGTTCAGAGCTGTTACCATCTGGCCCCGCCCACTGCTCCAGTCCCATCTCAGGGTCTTCTCTTTTCCACACACTCTCTACATGTCAGCCTAAGTGGACCGCTTGGTATAACCCAGACATCCAGTATGTTTTCAAACCCCATGTGCTTATGACCCCTACTGAGACTTTACACACTGCAACTCCCTGACTCATCTGCCAAAAATAAAACAAAACAAAAACTGGGCTTCAAGGCCCAGTTCAATATTATTTTCTTTGTGAAGCTTTTCCTGATTCTGCTTGGCAAAATAAATGGTTCACGCCTCTGTATTCAGATAACATTTTGCTCCAATTTCTAGTTTAGTGTCAATTTATTATGTTATTATTTATTACATTGGTCTTATCTGCTAGATTTTAAGCATGTCAAGGCCAGGGTTTGTCTTACTGTCTTTATACATAGCTTCTTAAACAAAGGCGGGTGGTTTTATGTGCCAGAGAGACGTTCACTGTTGAACTGATTGAAGCTTCTATGCTTCTAGATCTGTCTTGTTTTGTTTTCGTTTAGGCCAGAAAAGGAATTTCATTTTGTATTTACGGGTTCTTCAGTAAAAGAACACAGTGAGAGTCAGGTCACAGAAGGGGTTCAGCACTGGCTGATCCTCAGTACCCTTCTCTACTCACTCCTAACTGCTTGCCCACAGCAGGCTGCACATTAGGTCAAGAATGCAGATTCCTGCCTTGCCAGTTAGTTTCTCCCTGTTTCTGTATTCCAGCTAATTACCCTAGGAGAGTATTTTGATGCTTGGTCCCCAGAGTGCCAGATCAAATGCAATGGATATGGCACTCTGGATCATCAGCAAAACTGGGAACATAAATCTTTTTGAGCCTGCACATTTTTGGTTCATTTCTACACATGCCTTCACAGGTCTACTTCCTAGAATTCCAGACCCTGAAATCATTTATTTATTTATTTATGAAATGGAGTCTTCTCCTGTCCCCCAGGCTGGGGTGCAGTGGCGCAATCTTGGCTCACTGCAGCCTCCAGCTCACTGCAGCCTCCGCGTCCTGGGTTCAAACAATTCTCCTGCCTCCGCCTCCCGAGTAGCTAGGATTACAGGTGTGTACCACCACGCCTGGCTAATTTTGGTATTTTTAGTAGAGACAGGCTTTCACCATGTTGGCCAGGCTTGTCTCAAATTCCTGACCTCAAGTGATCTGCCTGCCTCGGCCTCCTAAAGTGCTGGGATTACGGGCATGAGCCACCACACCCAGCCTCATTTAAAGAGACACAGAAATTAAAAAAATATGCCAATCAACTGTAATTCCTACACAAATATTGAGAGCTTTAATCCAACAAGGAAAAGGACAAAAATAAATGACTCAAAGGTCTTGAGTATTTAATTATATTGAGGAGAATGGTAAGAAGAAGGGTTAGTATGGCATCATATAGTTAATTGAATTATCATGGGTTTTCCTTCAGGTTTATAATCCTTTTGTAATTATGCATTTGAAAACTTAGGTTTCATTAACATCTCTTAAAATCTGTAAGAAAATTAAAAAATGTAAACTCAGATGCATTTCTTTTCCCCTCTTTGACCAGAAATGAATTAAAACCAATTTTCATGAAATCATAATTCATAATAAAATCATATTAGATGTTGATGCTTCTTTTTTTTTTTTTTTTGAGATGGAGTTTCGCTCTTGTTGCCCAGGCTGGAGTGCAGTGGTGCAATCTCGGCTCACTGCAACCTCCACCTCCCAAGTTCAAACAATTCTCCTGCCTCAGCCTCCTGAGTAGCTGGGATTACAGGTGCCTGCCACCACGCCCAACTAATTTTTGTATTTTTATTAGAGATGGAGTTTCATCACATTGGCCATGTTGGTTGTGAACTCCCGACGACAGGTGATCTGCCCGCCTCGGCCTCCCAAACTGTTGGGATTACAGGTGTGAGCAACCATGTCCGGCCATGCTGATGCTTCTATAGCTAACGATATCACATGTTTTATCTCTATTCATCTCTTATTTATTCCCTTTTGTCCTGATTTAAATAAAACTTTAAAAGATACATTTAAAAAATTAAAATTTGGAAGGATAGTGGAGAACTTTAATTTTTCTCCTGTCACAGAGCAGCTACACTCCACACGGAGAAGGGAAATAGAGAAGAGGATAGAATTCATTTTCAGATTGAAAAAAAGAAATATTTTTAAGGAAGGAAAACCCAGGATCGCAAATTACGCTTGAGCAGTTTAAAGTCTTACCATGGCAAAATATCCTTTTATGTAAGCCATATTTAACTACTGCTAAACTATTAAAATAAACCATATTAAAATTAAGGTCAGATTTAGCCTTTTTTACTCCTTATTTAAACACTATTCCTTTTCTTATCTGAGATCCATCAGATTTTAATACTGGCGGCTTAATGAACTTTCAGACACTCCATTTTTGCTTGTCTCTCTAACCATAAGTAGCTCACAATTCAAATTAGTAACATCAAATGGTAAAACCAAAACTCTTTAAAGATTTCAGTTTGAATTTATTAAAAACAGAGGGGTGATGTTTTTCCAGTGGAGTGCACATCTGCTTCTAACGTGACAAGTCCATTGAGAATTCAGACTTGCTTCACAGACAGTCCTGCTCAAGCACAATTTCTCTGCTATCAGCTCTAGGCATGGCCACAGTGACATGTCCAATGCATAGGAAACAAGGCCAGGCTTTTAGTGAAATGCTCCAGTTGAAGTTATAAAGCAATATATTATCGTAAAACAACTAATAATTTTAACTGATATCTAATTATCATAGGAAGGAAGTATAAAAATAAACAGAAGTAAGTTTACATCTTCCATGATATAGAAATTTTGAATTTTTACAACTTCATCCTTTCAAGTCTAAAACTACAGATATAATACTCTCAAGGTTACTGAAAATGGCTATAGTTCTTATTCAATACCTCCAAAATCTATCTGATTGATATTTTGTAATTTACCAAAGCTCTGAATATAAGCAAATTTCTTTTTTTTTTTTTTTTTTTTTTGAGACGGGGTCTCGCTCTGTCGCCCAGGCTGGAGTGCAGTGGCCGGATCTCAGCTCACTGCAAGCTCCGCCTCCTGGGTTCACGCCATTCTCCTGCCTCAGCCTCCCGAGTAGCTGGGACTACAGGCGCCGCCACCTCGCCCGGCTAGTTTTTTGTATTTTTTTTTTTAGTAGAGATGGGGTTTCACCGTGTTAGCCAGGATGGTCTCGATCTCCTGACCTCGTGATCCGCCTGTCTCAGCTTCCCAAAGTGCTGGGATTACAGGCTTGAGCCACCGCGCCCGGCCATATAAGCAAATTTCTAAGCAAATAGAATAAATCTATCAAGTCTAAGCTCACAAGAGTTGAATAATATAGGGCAAAGCACATTTTTCTCTTGGTCTTCCTTTTCTTCATTCCTGTTTACACTCACCTGATCTGTGAAAGCCCAGGGAAACCCCTGACCATGGGCATGCCACATGAAAACAGTGCCCAGTGGCAGATGCTCCACTGCTCTCTAAAAAGCTGACTGGTCAACCAGCAGCCAGGGGTCAAAGACTGGGGCATCTTTGGCATTGCCACAGATGGAAGACATATTACAACTTATTCAAGCCCATTCTCTCAACAAATCTTTCTGACCGAGAGAGCTGTCAGAAATAAAGGAGAACGAAAGTAATCCATTGCGGATTGTTGGCTGTTACTCAGGAGGAAGAGACTTAGGCAGTTGGGTGAAGACAGGATGGGATAACACATTTGAGAAGACCATATTGGTCACCTGGAAGACTCACTTGTAGGGGACCCTAAGCTCGGGGAGACTTAGTCCTAAACCAGTTGGAGGGCATTGCTATGCTGTAATTCCAAATAGACGGTTTTGTGCAATGGCAGCCGAGTGTACACTGTGTCTACAAGAAGAGCAGCTAAATCAGAATAGAACAGGAAGCTTGGTTGATCTGATTTCTACCAGGCTGCTTTCATCACAGGGCTAATATTTCTGAACCCCAAATAATGTGGCATGGAAATATAGAGGATCTGTGACAAATCCACAGTTTTGGTCCTGTCTGATCCAGCCAAAATCATAGTATTAAAAGCTAAGATTAGGATTTGTACCAGGGATAAGTCTCAAGAAAAAATTTTTGGAGAATTCAATATGTGGCTTTCTACTTGTAAAGAAAGGACTAGAAATAATTTTCGAAGTCAAGATTGGATGAGATCTCTTCTTTTGGTGGTTCAAGGCATATTTTATTTTCTCTGTTTTACCCATGCTGCACTTCCCCATGTTTCACATTGCAAATTTCACACATGTATAAAGTCATGCAGATGAATTATTTTACCTTGGCCTGCACCTACATCAGGTGGAAGAATACCAGCTTTAATGAAGGGAAACAGAAACAGGACACTATATAGTTAGATGTAACACACCCATGAGCATGTATAGCAATACAAAAACACTTATTAAAACGCTAAAGCATGCAAGAAGAATGAAGTGTACCACATCAGGTATAGGGGACATAGATATGTTGGTGTCCCCAAACTTATCCAGTATTCAAATCCAGTACCAACATTTTATCAGGATACCCTGTTTGAATACTGGGTATTCAAACACATTTCTTAAGGTGCATTATTCATACTTGTTTATTATGTAAGAAGGCTTAGGATATTTCAAACCAATTTTTGGACAGAAATTGTCAATTTTTTATGCTATCAAAGATAGTCAAATGAATAATACTTAAACAACTCTACAATTTAGAGACATGCAAAACCAGAAAATCTTTTATAATATTTTTGATAATTTTCATTGAATCTCAAGATTTTCAGAATAACTTTTTAAAGTATGAAAAGAAGTGTTAATTCCTTTTCTAAATACTGTAATGCTCTATTTTGCTTTCTTTGTACATACCAAAATGTAAAATCTGTTGCTCAAACACAAAATAAATGCACTATTTAATAATTGCTTCCATTTCCTTGCTAGAAAATGTAAATCAATATGTGAACTAGAAAATTATTTCCAGTAAATCAGGACCAGAACTCGAATTACATATATTTGTGTGTATACAGGTGCGTATGTCTGTGTATGCATATATGTATGTATTATATGTATGTGTACATATATATGTTTGTGCATGAATATATATAATATATACAGTTGTAAATAGGAAACAACATTCTCTTGAACTTCAAATTCAAGTGTGGCAAATATTATGCTTACTCACTCCCGCCCTAAGATTTTAATATAAAGTTTTAAAAAGTTTCACATAGTTGAAAAATATCACAGTCCAATATGAACTACATAGCTGATTATATATCAGAATGAGAAATTACAAATAAGTGTTTGCATTAATCGGGTAAGATAGACACTCCATAGCAAGAAGGAAAAAGAAAGCATAAACTTAAAGATTTTTATTTCATGATGGTTATGATTATATGGATTTTATACATACCCATCTTACCTTCATCCATAGTTGTTACTGCTTCCTCTGTAATTTGACTTCCTGATCCTGCTGATGTTTGTGCATAGAAATAAAACTTATATCGAGTGCTGAAATTTAAATTTTTTAAAGTCCACCGTGTCTTGTTGGCAGGAATTTTTAAATCTACCAGAGGGCCTAATTCATGTGTGCTGTTAACTGTCAATAAGAAATAACAAACAAGTGCATTCTCCATTAATTGTGATAGGAATACTATTATAAATAAATACATCAACTAAAAATGTTCAACCTGGCTTACATTGACTTTTATAATCCCACTCACTCTTTGCCCAGCATAACTAAGTGATAACTTTTTAACAGCTCCTATACTATGTTCTATCATATCATATCATTATATCATATCACAAGGGGGAATATGTTCTCTACTGGCTAATAAACTAGAAGAATTTTGTGGTTGAATCACAGTAAAACTTTTTCCCCTGTGTTCTTGCAGGTGGAGTCGTATTGTTAAATAACCCCAAACATTTTTCTTCAGAGGACTTGTGCCAAAGGAACTATTTTCTATTTACAGAAAATGCATATCTGATTTAATGACAGCACTCACTTAAACTCCACCCCTAAAGGTCGTATTATTCTACAGATTACTTAATTTTTAATAATATATACATCATTTTTCTTAAAAAGTAAGATTTGAAGTTCTTTCTGAAATAACACTTGAAGGTATATGTATATATTCTAAAGACATAAAGAAAAACTAGTTTGTATTTTCTGATAACAGTTAAGTATTTTTAAAACTGTATTTCTAGCCAGGCGCGGTGGCTCACGCCTGTAATCCCAGCACTTTGGGAGGCTGAGGCGGGCAGATCACGAGGTCAGGAGATCGAGACCATCCTGGCTAACACAGTGAAACCCCGTCTCTACTAAAAATACAAAAAATCAGCCGAGCGTGGTGGCGGGCGCCTGTAGTCCCAGCTATTTGGGAGGCTGAGGCAGGAGAATGGCGTGAACCTGGGAGGTGGAGCTTGCAGTGAGCCGAGATCGCGCCACTGTACTCCAGCCTGGGTGACAGAGCAATACTCCATCTCAAAAAAAAAAAAAAAAAAAAAACCTGTATTTCTAATGGAAAGTTAAACACCACATGTTCTGATTCATAGGTGGAAGCTAAGAAAAGTTCATGTCACAGAAGTAAAAAGTAGAACACAGGATCCCAGAGATAAAGGAAGGACAGGGGGAAGGCGAGATAGGGAGAGATCAGTTAAAGGATACGAAAGAATAGCTAGAAACAAAGACTAAGTTCTGGTGTTCCATACACAGCTAGAAGGAGGATATTAAATGTTTCCAACACAAATAAATGATAAATATTTGAGAAGATGAATATGCGAATTCCCCTGATCTGATCACTATATGTATCGAAACATCACTATGTACCCCATGATGAGGTACAATTATTTGTCAATTAAAATAATAAATAAAATAAAATAAAACCATATCTCCCCTTTTCTTCCTCCCAACAGCTTACTTGGCTGATACTTTAAGGTGTACTCTGTCAAAATGCCATTCGGGTGGCTCGGTGGATCCCATTCCAAAGTGAGAGAGTCCAGTGTTGGATTCACAATCTTCAAAGACGAGGGAGCACTGGGGACTTACAGGGGAGAACTTACAGTCAACACAAGGATTTCTGAATGTTTCAACATGTATTAAAGTGACATTTCACCGTGCTCACACGATTCAAGGTTTTGGGTTTCAGTAACTCATTCCTGATTCAGCTGAAAATACATTAGTACAAACCTGTGACAGGCACCCATTTAGTTATTCTCTTCCTTTTTCTCTCCTGTCATTTACATTTATATTCAATAAAACCATCCTCTCAAAACACATAATGACTTTGCCTTTAAATGGACTCAAACCTAATATTTTAAAAAGAGGCAGTCCTTATTTGACTCATGAATGGTGTCTTAATAGAAGCAAACTAGCTACCAAGTGAAATTATTCTAACCGGATCTGTGAGTGGAAGCAGCTGTGTTCTGGACCATTAAGGACTGTTTTCTCCAACAAACCAGGTGTCTCCAAACAGTCAGAATGCCCTACCTGGTGGGCTTTGGGCCAGCACGCCCAGGTGCAGAGACGTTCTTATCCTGAGAGCTGACAGCTGCCCAGGATCTGGTGGTGAACAGACAAAAGCCCAACCTTGGCACACCCCTGGCCCTTGGGAAGGCCCGAGGGGTCTCAGGTTCTCTGTGGCAGAGGCTGGCAAATCACCAGAGGGAACATGTCTGCTCATCTTTTATTCACTTCCTCATGAGGATGATGGCTGGTGGCAGCTCTCTCTCACAATGGTTACCTCCCCTACCACTGCCCCTGGAAACGAACTAATGGAACCACTCTCCCTATTGTCACTCTAGCCAGAAACCAGAAAGTCAACCTGAACTTCCCTATCTGCCTCATTTCCATCATCTCCTCAGACACTAACTCCACTCCCTTAATCTAAACCATATCTATTTCTTCCTATCCCCATCTTCTTTGCCATTTTTCTGCTTTAGGCCCTCAGATGTCTTTGGCTGGTCCTGAAACCATGCCTGGCACATAATTCTAGGCTTCTAAGCTTCCCCAACCCAGTAAGTGGTTCTTTATTTTGCGGGGGATCACAGACCCTGTTAAGAATCTGATGATAGCCATAAACACTCCCTGGAAAAATATACACATATCTTGCGTACAATTTCAGGAGGTTCATGGAGCTCGTTCAACCCATTCATTGACTCCCTAAGGGACTTCAGTCCCCAGGTTAACAGCCTTTGGCCTGCAGGTTGGTCCATAGCACCCAAGACAATCCATGATCTGGGCCTTCCCTAGCTGACCTTCCTCCCTTTTCTTACCAGTTCTGGCCATGCAACTTGCAGCTTTCTGAAGGAGCCAAGCTATTTCATACCTTTCTGTCTTCAGACATACTTCTTCCTCTCTTCTTTTTCCTTCAATTCTCTGATCATCTCCTCTATGACACCTTTCCCTGAATCACCTAAAGAACCAGTGTGAGGCTTCACTTGCGAGAGCCTTGAGTAGGAAGAGCCCTGACTCTCTAAGGGACAGTGAGATTGAGGACAAAAACTTATAATGAGATGGGAGCTGGGACACAGGGTGGTTCTCAGAGGCTGCTGGGCAGCTGCTTGCATCATGAATCTTTCAATCAGCAGCCAGAGTGGGGTGCATCTTCTGTGAACTTCTTTTATCAAAAAGAGCTAAGCAATCTACAGAAGCTATCTGGCCATTGTCATAGTGGCATATGGTTGCAAAATTTAAAATAGGTAAAGCTTATTTTATTGCCTTTTCCAATCTTCATTCTTTTTACCACATGGGCCCCTCTCTCCATCACCCACAAGGCTCCATTGTCCCTGTGTCCAAATTCCTTCTCCCCCGACTCCTGGATCAATATATATTTGGTCCTCCCTTACTCCTTCCCTTGCAGTTGCCCATATCTGCAATGACTTTTCCCTCCTCTTCCCAATCCACTTGGTCAAGACTTGCAAATTTCTAACTCAGTTCAACTTTCAAATAAATCAGAGAAGTGCACTAAGAAAAAAGCTACAGAAGTAAACTATAACTTATAGAAATATTTTCCTTTCCAGGTGTTTTTGTTAGGTTATCTAATTTGGTTCTCAGGCTTTTCAGATGAGGCTACTGACACTAAGAGAAGTTATGGAACCTCTTTCAGATCAGAAAGTTAATGATCCAAATAAACGTCAAAGTAGCAAGGTTTCAGAGAGTGCGTGTGGAGAAAAATTTTAAGTCAAGGGAGAGGGCATTTCAGAGCAGCAATTTGGGTTCTGAAGCCTCCTACATACATTTAGGCCACATATGATCTGACATTTTGGTAGCTTTGTGTGTGCTGTATTCATCTATGGGAATTTCAATCCCATTTGGCTTCCAGAATATACTTTGATCAGTAGCCCTTCAGTCAGGCAAAACCTCTCAGGCTATGCTATATGTTCCTGGGATCTTAGAGACGCATCCATTCCATACCTCCTTCTGGAGTATTAAAGACTCTGTCAGGGCTGGCTGGGCCCTCCCCTTTCCCATTGACCACTCGGACATTCAGTGTGTAGTGGCTAAAGGGCTCCAGCCCCGGCAACATGCCATGCGTCTTGCTGCCTTGGAAGGTGAGGATCTTTTTCTCAATGTGACGCCTGTTTCTTTTAGATGAACTCTGTGTCTTCCAATAGTAAATCTGAAACAGCAAGAACGAAAGTCAGGAATGCACAAAGGAGGAAAGAAGATTCCTTATGCTCACAAAATTGAAATTGTTGTTTTTCCAGAAAATTCCCTTGGTATATTTTAGAAGAAAATTACTAACAAAACTGATGGATATTGATTCTGAGGCAAGAGGAATAGAAGCCCATAGATAATGAGGGAAATTAAATTATAGCCACATGACAAAGCTGGGCTACACTATTTTGTCACAGGAGTCTAAGGAAAATGAAAACAGTGTGAGACCCATATGGTTTTCTCTAGAACATGAGGCAAATGGAGGACAATAGAATGTAAGTCTTTTACTTGTATAAAATATTCTAAAAATAAAAATTACTGCCCAATGTTTACATACTTTTCCAGAATACATGTTCACATACAATCTATCATTTAGTTTAATCCTAAACACCACAGTGAGGCTTTTATTACTGTCATTCATATGGTGCAGATGAACGTGTGGGCTACTAAGTGACTTTCACAGCCACAGAGCTATCAAGAGCCACAGGGGATTCTCCACTGAAAGTCTAGAGTTTTTCCACTAAATCAAACTGTATCACTTAGTTTAAAATACTCCTTTTTTTGTATTTGATTGCAGGCACAGGTTTTGGAGAGATGGGTAAGAAAGTATTGATTAATTTTGGTCACAAATCCAGAATTGTTGTTTATTAAGTTCTCTTAAATTCTTAGGAATTTAAAGGCATTTTCAAGAGACGTCAACATTTATACGGAAAATGGCAAAGCTGCGGCGGGAGCGGGAAAGGTTGAACGTGATGTAGTACAAAAAGTGACCTCTAGGGGGCAGGCTAAACAAATCAAAGTAGTGATTGCTTGGCTGCCTATCAGTAACAAATCTCTATGAATCACTGCTTCTCAAGAACAAAGATAATGGATATTTATGTTTCAGTACATCTCAAGAACAAAGATAATGGATATTTATAAGAATGACCTAGATGAGAGTATAAGGTCCTAAAGTATATTCTGAATTATTTTTAAAATGCCTAAATGATTATCAGGATAATTTTGTGTGTTCACCACATGTGGTCCATATTGCTTTAAAGCTAGCTACAGTTGGTAATATTCTAGGTCGTTAAAAAATTAATTTTCCCCATTTTGTATACATACTTAGTTGGCAGAATGTTAGATCATCAGTGGGAAAAATGGAGAAAACTTTTTTTTTTCTTATTTTGGATGCAGTGAGATTTCAAGTCAACTCTGGCAGTGGTTACCTGAGGCAATGAGCCAAATGAACTCTTCAGTCCACAAGTTCACAAAGCAATGAACCAAATAAGCCCCACCTCCTGTGGTGTGCATAACAAGTGGCATTCGCTGCTGCCCTTACTAAAGAAAGCCACAAAAGCTCCCCCTTCACTTGCCCGATAGCCTTGTAGGTGTCCTCGGATACTTTTCAGAGGTACTGGGTCCCAGTGCACCTCTGCTAAGGTACTGTTCACCACATTCACACGCACGTTCCCGGGAGCCACCATTGGGACTAGGAAAAGGACACGGAAGTGGTAGAAGCATCAATGTTATTTTTAATTTGATCCATAAATATCACTATCTCTAATAATTTTTGGCCTGAAGCATACTCCAGTCCTGTTCTATGGATTATTAAGGCTTGAACACAGATTTTGGGGTATCTGTTTGACTTTGTGAGAGATTTTTTTTTTTTTTTTAAGAGATGGCATCTTGCTATGTTGCCCAGGCTAGACTCAAATTCCTTGGCTCAAGGGATCCTCTCACCTCAGCGTCCTGAGTAGGAAAACGAGATTTTTTTAAAAGTACAATTGATCCTTGAACAACACAGGTTTGAACTGCATAGGTCCACTTACATGTGGATTTTTTTTTTCCACACAAATACAGTCAGCCCTCTACATCTGCAGGTTCTGCATCTACAGCCAAAGAAGATGGAAAACACAGTATTCTCAGGTGCAAAACCCACGGATAGGGAGGGCTGATTTTTTACATAGGCGGGTTCCATTGGGCCATCTGTGGGACCTGAGTATTTGCAGATTTGGGTGTCCAAGGCAGGGCGTCCTGGAACCAATCCCCTGTGGATACCAAGGGACAACTATACTGCAATCACCTTGAAAGTTCTGAACTTCTCTTTCTTATACAGCAGGCTATTTAAATTCAGAGAAGTCATGCAAAATAATTGCCACCTCCCTCCCTTGCAACCTGAATAGCTCTGGAAATGGCCTTGGCTTGCAAGTCTGTTTTGCTGGGGAAAAGTAGAAAGGAAACGGCATCACTTACGGTCTTCTCCAGAATGTCCCATGACTACAGCTGGCTCGGGGGCAAACCCCACGTCATTCAGGGCCTGAACTTTGATCAGATATGGAACAAAGGTTGGCGTGCCTGAGACAATATATTTGGATACATTTGCTACAACCACAGATGTCCATTCATCATCACCATCTTTCTGGCGCCAGCTAACTTTGTACTGAAGGCCTGGCCCATTAGATTCGAAACCATTCAAGGGCTACAAGAAAAGCCAAATAACCAGAGCTTATGACACAGATCAACTGCACAATCATTTACAGGAACAGCAAATTCAATTCCCAGACCTACAGAAAGTGATCACTGAAATACTAAAACACAAGCTATTAACCATTTTCTCCAGGAACCTTCTATCAACTGTGCATTTGCAATGAGATTCAAAGCTTGTTTGGGATCAACATTTCAAAGTTCGTAAATTACTATCTTGATGCAATAAACACCATATAAACCTTTCAAACTCTGGCTCTACAGTCAAGGATGGTGATTCTTCAGACATTTCGGTCACATAGAATCCTTTATATATTCCTGTTTGTGCAATAGTACATCATTGTCCATTTTACTTGCAGATGGAAACTTATGGACTGTTTTCCTCTTTATTAAAAAAAGGCTAGCCTGTCATTCTGTTGTTTCTACATGTTTGCATAAATATATGTACATATATGCATACATGTCTAAGTATGCATGTATGGATCTATCTAAAATAGGTTTTGAATTATGAGTAAATATATGTTAATTTTCCAAATCCAGAAAACACAGACAAGCTTTCCCCACTAAAGAAGTTGACTGCTGGGAATGGCCTGGTGCATGTCTTCCAGGTGGTTCTTTTTTTTTTTTTTTTTTTTGAGACGGAGTCTTGCTCTGTCACCCAGGCTGGAGTGCAGTGGCGTAATCTCGGCTCACTGCAACCTCTGCCTCCTGGGTTCAAGCGATTCTCCTGTCTCAGCCTCCTGAGTAGCTGGGATCACAGGCATGCACCACTACACTCGGGTAATTTTTGTATTTTTAGTAGAGATGGGGTTTCACCATGTTGGTCAGGCTGGTCTCAAACTCCTGACCTCATGATATGCCCGCCTCGGCCTCCCAAAGTGCTAGGATTACAGGCGTGAGCCACTGGCCCCGTCCCCAGCCCCAGGTGGTTCTTTATGATAGCTAGCATTTTTTTTGAGCACGTGTATCTGCTAGGCACTGTTCTAAGTGCTTTATATGTATTAGCTCCTTTAATGCTGTGAAACTGGTTCTACTATTATTCTCATCACACATGTGCCTAACAGAGATGTTCAACAACTGGCCTAAGGTCACAGAGTTAGTAGCAGAGCTGCGATTTGTACCAAATCATTTTGACTCCAGAGCTCAAGCTTTTAACAACTACATAATACTGCCTCTTAAGTACAGATATATATGTATCTTTATATATATATTTTTTTTTTCCCCCAGAAATAGGTGAAATGAGATTTTAATGTAGATATTATTTTCAAACAACTTTTTTTTTTCACTCTAAAAAATAGCGAATAAATTTGAAGGCATCATAGCTCACCTTCCATGTAATCACCAAATTATCAGGCTCTGATCCCAGTCCTTCCACAGCTGTGGGATTTTTATCTGGTTCTGGAAGTTAAGCAGCCACACATGCGTAAGCTTTGGTCTTTTGTGAAAAGTGGAAAACTTTTTTATTTCATTTTGCACCCTAGAAGTCCTGCTTTCCCGCTTTACCTGAGGCTTTCGTCAAATATTGCTCAGAGGCCTCGCTGGGCAAGCTCTTCCCGATGCTGTTCACTGCCATGACGCGGAAGGAGTAGTTCACGTAAGGAGACAGCTTCAGCTGGGCTGTGGTCTGTGTTCCAGAAACTTCAGTTTGGTGGTGCCACAGTCCTGGCTCGTGCATTGTATCTTCATATTCGATGATGAATTCTGGTCACGACACACACACACCCAACCCAAGACCGTGAATTCAGTCAACCCAGGGGTAGCTGGGTAGCTGCTAGCTATAACTAACAGGGCAACCCAACACAAGCAACCAAACATGAATTATTTTACTTTCAAGAAAAATGCCATTAAAATATTTTGATTTCAGAGTTATCATTATCCTCAATACTTAAGCACACATAACATTTTAGTGGAAAATGGCATCTCACTGTATTTAATTTCTCCTTTTACAAAAAAAAATTTGACCACCTTTTCATATATTTAAACTTTTTAGGGATACATGGATTAATTCTTAACAGTTTTAGATTTTACCAGACCTGGTATTCTTTCTCTAGCATGCTGAGTTTAGTTACTTAAAACTGTTTAGAATTAATCCATATATCCCTAAAAAGTTTAAATATATGAAAAGATGATCAAATTTTTTTTCATAATAGTATAAATTAAATTAAATATAGTCAGTGCATTTTCTACTAAACATATTGGCAATTAAGTCCACTAAACACACTGGCAATAATCAAAGGTTTAACACACTTTGTTGATATGACACAAGGAATCAAGCATTCTCTGACTTTGTAGGAAGTGTAAGTTGGGACAACTTCTATATAAGACAATTTAGAAAATCTGTCAATATTTAAGGCACATACTAAATTTTACTTCTAGCAATTTATTTTGAATAAATGGGCTCACACAAATGGCTCAAACACACATGAGAAAGAATTTACATTGCAGTGTTATTTGCAATTGAAGCAACCTAATTGCAAACAACCTAAACATCCATCAACAGGACACTGACTAAACAAATTACACTGTATCCACACAATGGAATACTCTGCAGCTGTTAAAAGTGACTGTCGGCCAGGTGCGGTGGCTCACACCTGTAATTTCAGCACTTTGGGAGACCCAGGTGGGTGGAGTCCAGGAGTCTGAGACCAGCCTGGGCAACAAAACCCCATCTCTATAAAAAATTAGCTGGGTGTAGTGGCGTGCAACTATAGTTCCAGCTACTGGGGAGGCTGAGGTGGGACGATCACCTGAGCCCAGGAAGTCAAGGCTTCAGTGAACCATGATCAAGCCACTGCACTCCAGCCTGGGCAACAGAGTGAAACTCTGTCGAGAGAGAGAGAGAGAGAGAGAGAGAGAGAGAGAGAATAGGGCTGTTCCATACGTACTGAAATGGAGTGATTTCTAAAGCGTATTGTCAAGTGAAACCAAGCAGGATATGGAATCATGTGTGCTAGATGCTATGCTTGTGTAAATGTAAAACAAAATTACTGTAACAAATAAACAGACATATTCACTTGCATATAAATGCATACTACCTCTCAGAGAATATAAACCAATAATACTGGTGTGGCCAGAGGAGCCAGGAGACAGGGGCAGGAGGAAGACATACTTTTCAGTGCATACCCTCTGCATCTACTAAAATTCTGTGGTATGTACACATTTTACCCTTGTAAAATAATAGGTAGTTGGATATTCACTGATTGCCTACTATGGGCCAGGTACCATGATATGCACGGTAAACACAAAGATAAACTAAAACTATTGTATGTGTTGCAGTGGTTCAAAACTAAGTCCTTGGAGTTCTTCTTTCAATCCACATTCATCTTTGGGTGATCTTCAGTCCTATAAATGGATGACTTTCACATTTACATCTGTAGCCCAGACCTCTTCCCTGAACTGCAGACTCAGAAAGTCCAATTGTCTGCTCAACAATTCCACTTGGTTGTCCATGACAGCATCTCAAACTGGATAGTACCAAAACTAATTCTAATCTTCCTCTCCAACTGATAGTGACAACCCAGGTCAAAACCTGGAATCCTTCTTATTTCCCTACTTCCTCCACACTCTCGGTAGTACAGTGGCCTGTACCATTAAGATATATCCAAAATCTGACCATTTCTCAGTCTATTCCAGGCCACCCTCATCTCTTGTGTGAATTATCACATAACCTCTTAATTCAGTAGTTCCCAAACTTTCTCGGTTTATGGTATACTTAGTGTCTCTGTAATTTATTTTTCATGGCTCCCTTAGGCCAAAAGAATTACCTAATGTTTTCATGTATTAAGTAGCTAGATTCATACAACTTGATATATATTTATATCTTAAATAAATGTAAACAATTTAAATTTTAAACAATTTTAAATCTATTTATATCTTAACAATGTAAAGCTTCTCTTATATAAGTTCTCAAACCTTGTAAACAGATTGGACACCACCTTCCACATTTCCTATTCCCCACTGATTTCCATGTGGCACTTGCTTTTTATCACAGCAAACACTTTGCAGAGATAACATTATCACAAAATGACATGGGATATAAGTTGAACCTGTAATCTGCCTCAAGCTAATTTCATGTGATGTTTGACAGATGTCACTGTTGTTTTTTCTTTTTTAATATCGGAATTCAAAAGTTAAAACTTTAAGATTATTCCAAGGAAGGTACCCCTGTGAATTCACTGAGGTACCACAGGGCACTTCAGTGCACAGTTTGGGAACCACGGTCTTACCCAGTCTCTCTGCTTCCCCTCTTGTTCTTCTATACACTATTTTCAATAGACAAGCCAGAGTTATTCATTCATCACTCCTCTGTTAAAACCTCCAAGGCTTCCCCATCCTCACAGTGGCCTACAGAACCTTGCACAATTCCCACTCCACACACCCACCACCTAACTCTTTGCCTCTTTGACCTTCTCTCCTCCTTCACTTTCCCTTGGTCATTTCGCTGCAACCACACAGGCATCCTAGCAGGCATGCCCTGTCTTAGGGCCTTTGCTCTTTTCCTTTGCTCTTGCTGTAAAGTTCTTCCCCTAAACAACTGCATAGTGTGCTCACTGACCTCCCTCGCCTGTCTTGATGGATGTATTCAAATGTTCTTTTCTTAGTGTGGCCTTTCCTATTCACACTATTCACAATTATACCCCTAGCTCCACATCTCTTTCTGCTGATTTGTTTTTTGCATGCCCTAAACACATATAAACACAATCATATGTATGAGTTTGAGTCCTCTAGGAAGCAAAGGCTAAGACAGAATTAGAAGTGCAAGAGGTGACCACGCGCGGTGGCTCACGCCTGTAATCCCAGCACTTTGGGAGGCCGAGGTGGGAGGATCACAAGGTCAGGAGATCGAGACCATCCTGGCTAACACAGTGAAACCCCATCTCTACTAAAAATGCAAAAAACAACAAAAAAGGTGGCAGGTGCCTGTAGTCCTACCTACTCGGGAGGCTGAGGCAGGAGAATGGCATGAACCCGGGAGGCGGAGCTTGCAGTGAGCCGAGATCACACCACTGCACTCCAGCCTGGGCAACAAAGCAAGACTCCATCAAAAAAAAAGAAAAGAAAAAAGAAAAAAAAGAAGTGCAAGAGGTCTATTTGGGAAAATGTCCATGGAAGAAAAATGGGAGAGGAAGCAGGGAAGCCTGAAGGAGGGAAGACCCTCAGAACACAACGCTGGTCTGACATCTGTAACAGGAAGAGGGGGAGGGAAGGAGGAGTGAGTAGTAGGAGCCTCAGACTACACTATAGTATAGCTCTGAGATAGTCTCAGCCAGGTCAACCAGGAGCCCAGAGTACAGTCTGCACAGGAGAAGAGTTCTGTATTAGGCACGTGTGACCTCTGGGACCTTTGCTGTGCCCAGTCACTGGAGCACCCCAAGGAGTGTGGCCTCATGTGAACCCTGCAGTGGAGCCTTAGAGAAAGAGAAGTAGATGGAGGCTGTCAGTTAACACTCCTTCCAGCAGGTTCGCTCTTGAAGGTAGATCTGAGTCTCTGCATGTGTGCGTGTATATACATATTTTTACATGCAGATATAATGACATTATATTTAATAATGTATTATTAATTTTATTTATGTCCTCATCTAAAATATAAGCTCTATAACCACAGAGATTTTTACTATTTTGTTTTAGAACAATGTCTGGCACTCAAAATATCTGTAGGCACTCAAAAATATCTGTTGAATGAATGAGTAATGAATGGAAGAGTAGAAATGCCTTGAAATCTAATGATATTATTTTAATATAGGCACAAAGAGTCTCCAAGTCAACTAACCAGCTAACTCCAGCTAATGTACAAAATGAGCTAGAAGACTGGGCCTGGATGAATGTGTGTTCTGATCAAGTACAATGAACACACAAGTAGGGAAAAGAGCACCATTAAACAACACAAGATAGAGGGGAGGCTTTTGTTAAATTTTAGTGGAAATATTCTACTTTACCAGGAGATGCAATACATCAACACACCTGTCATTTGAGAATCATCTTAGGTAGTCATCAGAAAGGAATTTAGTCTTCCTGCAGTATATGCCTGAAGGTAATAATGTATTTCAGGCATGTGACCTGATTGTGTCTGCCTCTTAAGTATCTCTTTGGTTTTACAATTAAACTTCTAAGCTTACCTATAGTCTAATTTTATTATGCTCTTCTAGTATCCTTATGACATTGTCTTTCATTATCTTATTTCCTAGGCCTAGGCTTATGTCACCAAGGTGAGAAGCTCACATTGTTGAATGGGCAACTTTGTAGCAGGGACTAATGGAAAGAAAGAGACCTAGGTTGGAAGTTAAGGTAGAACCTGTTATCTCCACCCAGTTCTGTTACCAACAGTGGGTTGAAAAGTTACTTTACTCATCAAGTCTCAATTTCCTAATATGAAGACAGGGCTCTTCAGCACTTGTTCCTCCTAACCTTTTCTCCCAGAAGAAATGGGCAAAATAAACTAACTTAAGGTGTATCTTCCTATGTGGTAGATATTTAAAGTTATTTTTATGGATCTTAAACACAAATGACAGTGTATCTGATTAATCAACTTCTTCAGCAATTAAGTGGTGTCCTATTCTATAAGGTGTAACCAGGAATAATTTCAGCTTTGAAGAGAGGAAGGATATAAATAAATATTTTTGTTCTATCAGTAACAAAGCAGAGAATCCCAGTAAATATCTTTGTGAGGAAATTTAGTTGACTGTTACAAAGTGCTTCAAACATAGCCATTTACTTGATCAGTAATAGAGCAAATAATACCACATACTTGTAATGGGGCTATTGTTGTCATCGCCTGGGGTCCATGACAGTTGAACACTTTTGTCAAGTTGATCTGTCAATTCTAAGTCAAAGGGAGGATTTGGGACATCTGTAGACCAAAGATACACACATCATGGTCACCCATCCATCTTTAAGAGGCTCTCCTTTACTCGTGATACTATTCACAGAGGGGACATCTTAAAGACACAGCACACTTGATAGTCAATGGGCATGCAACTGAAAGGAAATGTGCACAGCTGAGGTTGCTGGGAACACAGGAGCACACCCAAGATAATCCATCAATGAGTTCTGCTCACTTGTTTTTCAAAGGAAATGAAAACATTTGTAACCAAACCCAGTGAAGCCGACACATGTGGTTCATCAGCACTCTCAGCGTTTCTTCTCATAAACATGAATGGGCACAAACATGAAAAATAATAAGCTTAATTTCTAATACATGGGAAATAGAGAATAGCAACTGCTGAAAAAAGAAATATAGGCAAATAAAAGGTGCTGTTTAAAGAAAATTCAAATGTTCTTTCTGAAACATGCTGAATAACAGATTTTGGGGCTCTGAAAGAATATTTATATTTGCAAAAGAATCCTGACATAGATGCTATGGAGGTAGCCCTCAGCATGCATAAGTGTGTTTACTCCCAGAGGACAACAGTGTAGAGACAGACACATGTTGGGATGAAGGTGTCCCAGAAGCATGTCTGCCTCTTCCAATGGTGCTTCTGAGATCCAGAGAGTTACCGTTCCCCCCAGGCCTTTATCTGACCTTGCTCCTAGGAATAACTCTGGGTCTTAGGGTACCGGAGACCATATAAACATATGTGCTTTTTTTTCTTATCAGTCATAAAACAGTAAATGTCTACAAAGCACAGGTTTTATATTGGATAATTAGATACAATATTAATAATATTGTGCAAAATCAGCTGAGATTATGCCAAAAAATTGATTTTTGTATTGATGTGCTGAATAAAGATGAAGGTTCTCTAAATAAAAAGATTTCTGGAAATGATTTTTGACTTGTTTTCCAGATTCTAAAAAGCCACACAACATGAATGTACCCCTCCTTTTGGTCTTTCTTGAGTGATTTGCCTTTTGTCAACACATGGTGAGTTGGTTTTCTCTGATATAAAAGTTAAATGTTCTAAATATCCATTTTTCCCCATATACATTTCTTGAAAATGGAATCCCAAAACAAGATTTATTTTTCCCAAACAATTTTAATAAATTGAGGTGAAAACCTAATTTGCAGAATGATATTAGAAATAGCTTTTTCATTCTGTAAAATGTGAATGATGGCTTTTGAAAAAGCACTATGCTACTTTACAAGGAAATGGCATCAAAGAGGGATTTTATCAAACAAAGTGATTTTATAATAGCACATGAACTATTTAGAAACAACTGGCAACGAACTTGGTGAAAAATCTAGGGTTATGATGAAGAAATGATTCATTGTCAGCAAATGGATGATACAACGTAACAACTGACAGAGTCCTTTTCCTTAAGAAACACAATTATGTGACACAGAAAAGAAAGTTATGAATATTTTCTGCAAATGTGAAATTGTTTGACAGAAAACAGAGAAAGAAGACTCATATTAGTTTACCGTAAACGGGAGCTGGAGTTGGAGTAGGAGCTAGAAAGGACATTAATATAAAGGATTTTAATCAAAATTAGTAATGGAAAGATACAAGATAGCACAAGATGACAAAGATTGTACATTATTCAAGTTTATAAAATTAAGCCCCATGCTTAGCTGTGAGACACGGCATTGATAAACATGCAGTAACAATTTAGGAAAAAAACCTTCAATTTTAGATACAAGTAGATTATTTCTCCTTATTTTATTATAAAAAAGGTTACTAATGTGCATATCCACCATTTCACCCAGTGCTGCTACACAGAATATTTATACTGAAATTATTGCCTCCAAGACATCTTTCAAAGAAGAAAAACATGGGTACGAACTCACCCATGCATATTAACAAGCAATTATTTGATATTTACAATTTTTATCTTATTTTTTCTTTTCAACCAAATGCAGGGAAGGCAGTTGTGCTATTTTTGTTCCCGTTCTTACCAACAACGCTAAGCACAGCGCTGGCGGAGACGCTGTCCAGAGTGGTGTTGGCCACACACGTGTAGGTCCCGCTGTCATTGTCACTGACATCAGCTATCACCAGATGATCCTTGTCAACAGTGAACCTGTGGATAGAATGCATTCAGAGCAGCTGAAACAGACGTGCAGCCATACCCTATAATTGCTTCACTGGCAGGAAAGAAACTGTAAATTTGATAAAGGAGAAAGATGGTAAACATTTTCTAAAGTTAGAGCAAAATACCCGTTAAGAATGATTAAAGTTGAAAAACAATGAGAATTAATTAGAATCTTGGGTTAGAAGGGATAAGTCTTCTGGTACTGTGTTTTTCAACCAGGCCTCTAGAGCACGGGTCTGCAAACCCTGGGCCAAGAACTGGGTACTGTCCTGTTAGGAACTGGGCTGCAGAGGGGACCACTGCTCTAGAGGGTGTGGTGGGACTTTCCTTAAGGCCCCAGGGGAATGGGGTGAGTGAAGCTGAGCTCCACCTCCTGTCAGATTAGTGGCAGCATTAGATTCTCACAGGAAGGTGAACTCTATTGTGAACTGTGCAAGCGAGAGATCTAGATTGTGCTCTCCTTATGACAATCTAATGCCTGATGATCTGTCACTGTATATATTACATGTAATAATATATACATGTATATACATATTACAACGTAATAATAATGGAAATAAAGTGCACAATAAATGTAATGCACTTGAATTATCCTGAAACCATTGTGCCCCCACCCTGTCCATGGAAAAATTGTCTTCCATGAAACCAGTCCCTGGTGCCAAAAAGGTTGGAGACCACTTCACTGCTCTAGAGGGAGAGGAAGGAGCTTCCTTAAGTTCCCAGCAGAATGAAGTGAAGGATAGTTCCAGCATTATCCTTACTAAAGGGCTTTACTAAGGCTTTTCCTGCCAAGAAACATTGGAAAACCACTCATTCAGTTCAATTTCTTTCAAAGTATATATTTTAAATACTTCATTACTTACTGCAGAAAATCATGTCATTTTCTTACATGTATAAACTCCCATAGGAGAAATTAAATGCAAATAATAATAATTTGCTTTATCACTAGAAACAGGAAGATTTAGATGAACAATCTCTCAAGAGTTTTCTACAGGGAACTTGTGGGCATGAAAAATTGCTCAGTAGATCAAAAAATTAATGTATGGAGGATTCATGTATTATTTTAATGAAGCTGTATAAGTCATAAACTGTCTTCTCAGTTAATTTCCAAGTAAAAGCTTCAGCCAGTTAACCTGATGGCCCTTTCTTTATGTTTCCTTTTAATCTTTTTTTTAAGTCAGGGTCTCACTCTATCACCCAGGCTGGAGCGCAGTGGTGCAGTCATGGCTTACTGCAGTCTCAATCTTCTGGGCTCAGGTAATTCTCCCACCTCAGCCTTCCAGGTAACTGGGACCACAGGTGTGAGACCACCACACTCGGTTATCCTTTTCATCTTTATCAACTCAACAAATAAAATTGACTAGTTCAAACATAAAATTAGATGGAGACTCTAGGCACATAAAAGAGAAGGCCACAGAGTTCTTCTGGGGTCATTAACAAGCAATAGGGCAATTATTTAGACAGCACAACTTTAGGTCAGCTGCAGGTGAACCATAGAAACGATTTTAACCAGAATACAGCATTCCTTCTAATAGAGAGTGAGGCCTATAGCCACTCTGCTAAAACTCACACATTCTACTCTGTACTACTATGTCAAATGGAGGGTCTCATCTGGAAAATGCCATGACATTTCTTCCATTCTTAACTACATCTGCAGTATGCTTGGGTTCTTTTAAATTCTCTACCTGTTTTTGTTTTTCCTTCCCCTTTCACTGGCTTTAGGTAAAATCAAAAGAAAAACTCCCTATCCAAATAAAAATGAGTGTCTTTTAAAATACTGACAAGGATTTGAGCAGTCTTTTGTGATTAAACAGGTCATATTTCTGCTTTTTTGTAGAATGGTAATGAAAACATCTGTTGAAACTTCACTGTTCAAGGTATAAAACAATGGATGCTGTCCAAGGCCTGAGGGTTTTATCCCATCCTGAATTACACAAGAGACCAGCACGCAAAGATAGACCAACATTCTCAGGGTCCTATTTCGATCACACGATACCTTCTTGGGTAGATACATTTTACAGTAGGGAGAAAATGCATATCTCTCTATTTTGGAGACAGCAGACTTCAGAAACTAAAAACATCACCATAATTGACTACATAGTAGACCTTTAGTTCAAGAATAGCTTAAAGAAAGAATGAAGAGAAAGAAAAGAAATCGTCTTCAAATACCTTTCATCACTGGGCAGTTCCCTATTGTCCTTCAGCCACAGGACAGTGAGGGTTAAGGTGTAATCATGTTTCACTTTGCATTCAAAGGACACCATGCTCCCTCTTTGCACAACTGCATATTCGGGCTGTTTAATGATCCATGTAGGATCTGAAATGTAAAGTTATCATTATCCATTTGGCAAAGCTGGAGAATTTGTTCAAAGTCATTTAAAAATTTAAAAAACACATTACCTCTGCCTTACCTTTGATTTCTAAGTGAACTTCATTCTTTGCCATCCCTAATTTATTCCTTGCAACACACGTATAAGTTCCCGTACTGTCCTTTTGGGCCACAGGAATTTCCAAAGTTCCATTTTCATGTAAAACATAAATATCTTCATGAAGAGCACTTCCTTTAGCTCCTTTAAACCTTCATTACAGAAATTATCACAATGAGAATAAAAACACATCATATTTTGAAGTCAGACATAAAATGCCATATTCAAGGTCAACATGACCATGATGAATGTGAAAGTTACAAGGCTAGAAGGATTGTACTTTTTAAAGTATAAATAGGAAAATATTCAGAGGAGGGAAAAAAGAGCATGTATGTCAGAGAGGAGAAACGGATGAAGCAAACTATGTGTGAATCTGTTACCTTCACTAGGAAAAGCATTTGCATAAGCATCCATTTTTCTTCTCTGGGGTTGAGGTAGGGGCCTGGGGAAATGTTCCTTTAATCTTAACCCTGCATTTATTCTGACCTCAGTAGCTGGAACTTAGCACAGCATCTGGGACCTGACAGTTGATCAGTAAAGAATGTTCCAGTTTTCTTCCAGTCATTCTTTCTGAGCCATTGCTTATCCACCCTAGCCTTGTCTCTTTCAGCTAAAGTAAACAAGCTAGGTGAGGACTTAAACCTTGGGTGGCATATGAAAGGGGATGCTTTGAAGCAGGGAGTGAAAGAACATGGGAGAGCCTGGCTGGATCCAAGTCAGGAAGATCTGGTGCAAGAAGTACTCAGGAGAAACAATGGTAATAACAAATTCTGCTTTGGAAAGCTTATAGAACCCTCCACTATCCCACAGGATATTTTATTATCAAGGAATATCCCCTAACTAGTCCCTCCAGCCACTACTCACAAAATCCCAGGGGATGTCCATGGCATTGTGAAATATAGCAGCCTTAAAAAAAAATCATTCACATGTAGATCTGTGCTTGATAGAGTATGCTGCTAAACAGATTATACACGTGAAAGTATTTAACATAGAGCCAGTAGTCAATAAATATTTGTGAAATAATGAATGAATTTAATAATTAACAGTGTAGGCCAAGCACAGTGGCTCACACGTACACTCCCAGCACTTTGGGAGGCTGAGGCGGGTGGATTACCTGAGGTTACGAGTTTGAGATCAGCCGGGCCAACATGGTGAAATCCCCTCTCTAGTAAAAGTACAAAAAATTAGCCAGATGTAGTGGTGGGCACCTGTAGGCCCAGCTACTCTAGAGGCTGAGGCAGAAGACATGCTTGAACCCAAGAGGTGGAGGCTGCAGTGAGCTGTGATTGTGCCACTGCACTCCAGCCTGGGTAATGAAGTGAGACTCTGTCTCAAAAGAAAAAAAAATTAACAGTGTAATGGATTGTGCACCACCTTTCCCTGTTTGTTTTTTGAATAAAACCCAACATATTTAGAATATGAAGGCTTTAGTGAACATTTGAAGTATTGAAAAACACATAGAGCTGCTACTTACCATTCTATGGTTGGGAGAGGAGACCCAAAGAAGGCACAGTCTAGTAAAGCAGGCCTGTTTGCAATGACCTGGTAGAGTGTGTTTGCAGGTGTGAGGATTCGTGGTGGCTCAGCTATAAATATTTTTTAAAAGGTAAAGTAAGTATTAGAATACATTTTAGGACTACATTTTATTGTATTTTGTTTTAAGGTCATTAAAGTTTATGGTAAAGCACAAGCAACCTATCTCTCTCCTTATGTTCTCTATCAGGCATAATGCTGCCAGTCACTCAAGGCAGAAAAATACATTTTTTCCTCCCTCTACCTCCTGCCCCACTTCTTGCTCAGGCGTCATTTTAGTTGTTGATATACTGTGAGTCCATTGCAGTCAGGGAATGAGACTTTTTATTGTTTTATCCCCAGCACAGTGTCTGGCACAAAAATAACAGCCAAGTATATTTTTGTTGAATGACTGACTCATCATAACCCTAGTGGATGGGAATGGTGGAGAACACATAAGCTGGCAGAAAGAAGCAGAGTGATGAGTGTGATGACTAAAAAAATGGAACCACAGCAACAAAAACAAAAATAGACAAACTAAAAAGCTTGCATAGCCAAGGAGATAGTCAACAGAGTGAAGAGACAAGCTATGGAAGGGGAGAAAAAATTTGCAAACCATATATCTGGTAAGGGGTTAATACTAAAATAAATAAAGAACTCAAATAATTTAATAGTAAGAAAATGAATAACCTGGTTAAAAATGCGCAAGGCATTGGACTAGACAGTTCTCAAAAGAAGATACACAAATGGCCAACAGGTATATGGGAAAATGCCCAACATCACCAATCATCAGATAAACGTTAATTAAAACCACAATGAGATATTATGTCACACCTATTAGAATGGCTATTATCAAAAAGAGGAGATCTAAGTTTTGGCAAGGAGGTAGAGAAAAGGGGACACTTAAACACTGTGGGAGGGAATATAAGTTAGTATAGCCATTATGGAAAATACTATAACAATTGTTTATACTGTTTATACTCAAAATATTAAAAATAAAACTACCGTATGAGCCAACAATCCCATTACTGGGTATATATCCAAAGGAAATGAAATCAGTATGTTGAGATATTTGAACTCCCTTGTTCATTGCAGTATTATTCACAATAGCCAAGATATGGTATCAACCTAAATGCCCATCAATGAATGAATGGAATAAAGAAACTGTGGCATATACACACAATGGAATAACATCCAGCCTTAAAAAAGAAGAAAATTCTGTCATTTCCTTCATGTCATTCATGTCATGATCATATGAATGAACCTGGAGGACATTATGTTAAGTGAAACAGGCCAGATACAGAAAGACAAATGTGGCATGCTCTCCCTTATATGTAAAATCTAAAAATGCCAGACTCATAAAAGTAGAGCTGAAAAAGGAACAAGCAGCCAGAAGTGCTTTCTCAACATCCACCAAAATCTTAACTGCTTAGCTCTTCATGGGATTAGTGACCTTCATTTCAAGCATATGCACATGTACCCTAGAACTTAAAGTATAATAATAAATAAATAAATAAAAAATAAAAAATAAAATAAAAAAAAAAAAGAAAAATACCAAGTATTGGTTGGCTTTCTGATGGTAATTTTGTTTGAAAAGGAAGCATATTAATTTTAAAGGGTTGAAGTGTAATTCCCTGGCACCACGAAAACAATTCTCACAAAAATTTTTAACAAATGTGGTATTTTGGTAGTTTTGTTCAATATAAGAAATACAGTGTTCACATAAACCAATTATTTGAGAATATATTTCAGTACATCATACTTTGTAAAATATATTTTTATAAATAAAACAAATGTACATCCATGACTTGGATAAAGACCAAGCAGTATGATTAATGGTTTAGTTTTAAAAAATCAGAATCATTAAATTGCCATTCAACTTGTCAATTTCTTACAACGGAAGAGCAGTAATAATTCAGTTACTAATAGCAGACAAATACTATTTTCCTTTTGAGGGTTTGACACTTAGTCTAACCATCTGTAAATGGAACAGCCTATTTGACTAGTTCTACAATGAAAAATTTGCCATTATAAAAACTGTGTTATGGAAGAACATTAAGACTGCAATATTCTTTAGGGCAAGGTTTATATCTTTTCATCCTTTATAGCTCCGAGTTCTCTGCATTGCACATAGTAGATGCTCAATGTATTTTTGCTGATTGAACAGAAAATAACAGCAGTCATTAATTTAATTTGCCATGTCTTTAATAAAAGGAGAGCTTACCCAGCACATTTACAAATGCATTTGCCAGTAAATATCCATATTCATTAGAGGCATTGCACTGATATACTGCACTTGATCTTTCTTGAACATTTGAAAAAATAATGGTATCGCCATCTATTTTTCTGCTGGGGTCATCAGGGGCAACTGTTTGGATGTAAAAATAGAAAGCATTTATTCCTATTTGCTTAAAAGATGTATATTAAGCTTGTAAAATCAGTAGGACATAAATAAAGACTGATCTAAGTATATGCAGTAAGAATAAGACTAGAATTTGGGCAGAAACCAGAAAATTTTCCTTCTCAGAATTGAGTTATATATTAGCAAGAGTATGTGTTCAATGTTCATTTAGTCTTAAGTCGATTGGCTCTGTAACACCAAGTATTATTTTGAGAGATGCAGAAAAAAACTCTTACAAGTTTAGGTGAAAATTGCATTACAAATTCAGGAAAACATTGCCATGTTCAAGAGATTGTGGTTATTTATGAGAAAAAAAGTTAATGATCAAGAGGAAATGGCGAAAGCCAGTAAAAAATATAGAAACACTCCAGCTTGTTCAAACCTGTTCCTTTTAGGAGCCTCTTCTTGATACAAATAAATCAACAAATACATAAACAGTATGGGGCTAATAACCAAATGTGAAAATATTTATTTTTCTGCTGTGGATATTCTTGAAGCTGAAGTAGAAATAAATTGTGTAAATTCTTCTTGAAGACAATGTTTTCAGCTAAATCTCTCAAGTGCTTAAATGTTAGGACCAGGCTTGATCCTTACTGAAGTGGAATAGAATTGGCTGGGTAACATAATATGTGAGGATTTAGTCCCGGGCATGCCCAGCAATTTGGAACTTCCATGAGATTGGAGATGAATTCCTTTCTGTGAATGATACACTTTAGACTTTGAGATTATATCACTTTAGAAGTGCACTACGAGGGATTTAGGTCTCTGTCTCTGCACGATGATCAAAATCAAAACTAAATAACAGCACCTTTTCTCTTAAACTGCTCCTGCAACTTGAACCAATTAAGAAGACTTTATATTCTTTCTAAGCACCACTTCTTTTTCCTTGGTGACAGGAAAAGGCTGTGCATCTAAGACATCACATGGTACTTAGACTCTTTTATCACTTTTAAAATAAAAAAAAAATTGTTTCATCTGTGGTTTATTAACCCACTGTATAAAAATCAACCAAACCATAGAACATCCTTGTTTTATGACCCAAACTCGAAGTATTTTGCCCCCTCATTCTGTAATAGTTTTCCATGGTTGCTGTAACAACTTACCACAAATGTAGTAGCTTAAAACAACATAAACTTACTATTATACAGTTCTGTAGGTTGGAAGTCTGACATGGATCGCACTGTGCTAAAACCAATGCAAGAGCAGGGCTGCATTGCTTTCTGAAGATTCTAGGGGAGAATCCATGTCCTTGCCTTTTCCAGCCTTTGGAGGCTACCCACATTCATCCTCTTCCTCCATTTTCAAAGCTGTCAATGTTGCATCTCTCTGATCATTCTTCCATAGTCATCTTTCTTTCCCATCAAAGCCTGAAAAGGCACTCTGCTTTTGGGGGCTCATGTAATTAAATTGGGCCCACCTTAGATAGTCCAGGATAACCTCCCCATCTCAAGGCCCTTAACCTTAATCACATGTGCAAACTCCCTTTTGCCATGTAAGGTGACATATTCACAGATTCAATGGATTGGGATGTAGACATCATGGAGGGGTGGGGTGGGGGGAGGGATTATTCTGTCTACCACATACTGTATCACATTTATAGCCTAAAGGTCTTTCAGATGTTTTAGACTCGAATATTTAAAGAATTCACCATACATTTAAGTTTGGAACAAGTTTTTAGCATCCAAGGATTATTAAAACTCTAACTTACAAGTTACTCCTCATGGACTGATTAATGTCTTCATTCCCAAGGAAAAATGTAAAAAAAAGCAGTTGTTCAACACTGATCACCATCAGTAACTCATTTATGAAATCATCTTAGATATTCCGGGTTGTTCAATTAGTGATGTGGGGGTGTTGAGATACTTTGAATTGACTCCTTAGCTTACATCTCCTGTTTATGACTCTAATACAATTGCCTTAAGGAACATGTTCTTCCAAACCGAAAACAAATGCAAGTCATAATTCCTTCAACAGGGCATATAGATTCGTTGATAAAAGACAGCAGAGGACGGATATGTCACACTGGCCTAGAAAGCGAACTGTAGCTGTGGCAGGCAGCCATGGACCCTGAAAACGCAGTGTACCTTAGGGCGGCCATGGACCCTGAAAACACAGTATACTTAGGGCGGCCATGGACCCTGAAAACGCAGCGTACCTTAGGGCGGCCCATGTGTCCCAGATCCCAAGTCTTGTATGACTGGGGCCTTTCCGACTCCCACAATCTCAGTGATGCTCACCTACTGCCTCAACAAGGGGTGCTAGAACACAAAGCAGCATTTCTGGAGACTTGTTCTCTGTCAGTGACTCTTAGCACTTCCGGTCATTATACAAAAAAGATACTTGCACACACATGTTGATAGCAGCACAACTCGCAATTGCAAAAATGTGTAACCAGCCCAAATGCCCATCAATCAATGAGTGAATAAAGAAACTGTGTTATATATATGCCATGAAATACTACTCTGCCATACAAAGAAATGAAATAATGGCATTCACAGCAGCCTAGATGGAATTGGAGATCATTATTCTAAGTGAAGTAACTCAGGAATGGAAAACCAAACATTATGTGTTCTCACTCATAAGTGGGAGCTAAGCTATGAGGATACAAAGGCATAAGAATGATAAATTGAACTTTGGGGATTCAAAGGAAAGTGTGGGGGCAGTGACGGATAAAACACTATAAATTGGGTACAGTGTGTACACTGCTTGGGTGATGGGTGCACCAAAATCTCAGAACTTATTCATGTAACCAAATGCCACCTGTTCCCCAAAAATCTATGGAAATAAAAAATAATACAAGAATAAAGTAGAGAAACAAACTGAATTTTTAAAGTTGCTAAAAAAAAAAAAAAAAAGAAAGAAAAAAGATAAAAAGATTCTTAGCACTTCTGGACCCAGCACTTGGGCTCTCTATGGTGGGACTCTTCAGGGCACTCTCAGTGCCCACCATGTGCCCACCCTGACTGCACCTCTGTGGATGTTCCAGGCAGTGGAGTGGAGTGGCGTGTATTTCAGACTGTGATGAGTCCCAGGCAGAGCTCTGGGCCGAATCTCTCTGGATGGGTGGCAGACTATATAAGAGTTCCTCAAATTCCTTAAATATATTGAGTTTTTAAAAGTTACACCACCACACAATATTTAAGGGATAAAGGGCTCTAGTTCTGAAGATTTGTTGCACAATAATGTGAATACATTAATACTACTGAACTGTACACTTAAAATGGTTAAGATGGTAAATTTTGTTATGTGTTTTTACCACAATAATAATAATAATGTTACACGACTATGAACTCGGAGGGCAAAGCTCAACAATGTCAGTAGGACAATTTTCCCCAAGTGAAGACTCATCAGTCACAAACAAACCATGTCAGAAAGCTTTTGTGTAGCTCAGTTGCACTTCTGTTTGCCATCAACTCTTGGGAAGATATTTTTTACCTGAAAGGCATCTGACTGTATCTGCCTTATATATGCTAAATAGAGCAGTCTTCTAATATTTATTTTTGGCGAAGTATTTAGGAACAAAATAAACCCTTTAGGGAAGAATAATGAGTAAGCAGACCTCTCTCCATGGGAGTTTGGGCTACGTTTTCCTTAAGTACTCGTTTAAAAATGCAAACAAACCCAGGAACTGTCACAGTGACATATGGAGGCTCGGTTGGTAGCTGGACACAGAGTAAAATCACTGATGTAGAGACATTTGGAGCCTTTGGATGGGCTTGCTAGCGGGTAGAGTAACTCTCTAGTATGCAAATCCAAATTATCCAGAGGAATAATCATTAATTCTGGGAATAACCAACCTCATTTGCTGTCAGTGAACACTGGAGAAAGAAATTTAAAAGCACAGAATCACAACAAATAACTTAAAGCCCCAAAGGTAAGGTCCAGAACTGGGGCGATGGGCTTCAGAAAATACTTATAACCCAACTCTCCTGACGTTGGTGGGTAAAACTATAAACGCTTTCAACATTTATATAATGAGAAGAATAATAGTCATGCCATCTTACATGAACAGAGTACTATCAATCTTTAAAATGTTTTTACATTTACTGCATAATTTCATTTTTAAAATAACTTTGTGAAACAGGTTAATCATATAGTATTTTATGCATTTTGGAGACAAGAGACTACAAACGGCAGCACGTACTGGTCTGTTTAAATGAGGTTACTGCTCAGGTTTTCTCAGTCAGTCAGCTTTGTAAACATTTCCTGGAATGTGAACATTTGGGCATAATGTAGAACACATTTCTGGGTGAAGAGTTAAATTTCCCTCTTCATTTACTTATTCCATCCCTACAAGAGGATGCCACTGAGCCCCTTAGTTTTGTGAAAAGGAAGAAGGGAGGATGCCGTGATGAAACACCAGGAATATCCTGGACCAGCCCGCCATTCTCCTGGTGCTTATCTCAGATTACTGGCTTTCAACATCTTTCACCGTGAGAAAAATATGTCATTGTGCCAGGAAGAGGTCTTCTGCCCATTTGCATTTTCTTAGTTCTTTTCCCTCCTCATCCCTGAGAGGACAGGTGCCTTTTAACACAATAATGGTGTGATCTTATCCATGTGTCATGCAGAAGAGTCTCAGAGACCTAATACAACACATGTTGGAAACTATCAAGGATCTGCAAGTGTTAGACTCTCCTGCAGAGATAGGAATCACAGTGGCCACGGCCTTGGGCACCACCACGAGGATGGCACAGGCTCTCCAGTGGGGAAGACCAGGAGGAGGAAAAAGGAACTCAAAAACACCCACCTCAGTGTGGCTTTTAAGTTCTGAAAAGCAAACCTCCTAGGGGACAGCAGGGAAATGCTTGGCCCGATCCAGCCAATAGCAAGTTCATTTTCTTTCTGGTCCTGGGTTCTATTCTTCACACCCTCCCATTACACAATAAAATCAAAGGTCTCCTTCAGCACCAGTTCTCTGCAGCTGTGTTCTTTTTTCTAACTTTTGTAGATTGTTTTAAAACAATCTACAAAATTTTAGGTGGTTTTGGGAAAATTCCACATTTATTTAATACAGCCTGTGATTTTTGCTTCAAGGAAAGCTTTAAGTAAACTGGCCAGTCCTGGGGACAGGGGAAGGGCAAAGCTCCAGAAGACACTGAAATAAAAGCCCAGACACTTTTGGAGTTAATTTTTCCACTTTTTTTAAAACAGTAGCTTTCAGGTCTGAAATGCACAGTCACAGATCAATAACATCGCATTTTGCTAAAAGAACCCTTCTTACCACTCCCCTCCCTGAACCAGCTTCTCCTTTTACAATATTTATGTGCACTCAGCAGCCAGAGCCTGCAGAGGCGAAAGGAGATAGTCAGCGTCCCTAGGTGCTCACCTGTAAGTCAGGAGTGGGGAGGCTATGTACCTGGCAGCATGGTCCCCTGACTGTGTCTCTGCTGTGTGGCACAGGAGACAAACTTCAGGCACCTGGAGGGGACACTGCACAGCGCCTGCACAACAGTACTTCAGAAGCACAGCTGTTTCCTGACCCTCACCTGCAGCAGCTGGTCCACCTGCAATGTCTGCAGTCTCTTGGGTAGAAAGTGCTGTCAGCAAGCCAGCTTGTGCTCCCAGCTCACTTCTGGGGCCTACACTAGGACCCCATGATGAAGGCAAGGAGTCCTCACTGTGCTAATTCAGTCCTGTTACACACTGTGGCAGTCTGTGCCCTCAGTTCCTACCTTCACCTCTCTACATCTCCCTGCCATCCTTCCCCTGTGTCCCAACACTGCTAGATGTATCTATGGGGTGCACAAGTCAGCAAACTGCAGATGGGAAACAAGCACTGGTGCCCCATTTCCAGGATGGTCCCTAACCCTCAAAGGCAATTCCCTTTAGGGGCCTCTAAATTCATGGGACAATTACCAAGAAGGGGATGAAAAAGAGAGCGGCACTCCTTAAATGTCTGTCAATTTTTTGGATAGTTTCTGCATCCCCCTCATTCTCTCATTTTTTTGGATCGGGGAGATCAACACACGGTGGGGGCATGCAGAGTTCACTTTGAACTTAGCTGTTGAAGACTTAGCATCCACCCACGAGGCCACTCAGCAGAAGCTGCAGATGGGCCAGCTGCAGAAGGCCAGGGGCAGGGAACAACTGTACCTTTGCAGTGTCATCGTTCAGAAAGCTGTGCAGGGGACCCGCTGGCTCATCACCTTTTAGTTATGAGATGTCCAAATGGTAATCCACTTTCAGCTTGGCCACCAGATGTCAAGAAAGACCCCTTCCAGGGAGGCTTCACATTACCTTGGTGTAAACATGCAGCACCTGCTACCAGCACCATGGAGCGGCCTGGTGGTGCCGGGTTCCTTGCTTTGCTGCCACACCATGTGGTATTCCTCTCCCTGCAAGTCCACCAGAGTGACAGCTCTGAGGCACACCAGAGGGTGACCGACCCTGGATCTATAGGAGCTGTGGCATTCCAGCCATGTCTGCTCAGCCTCCTTTTTTCTGTCTCATGGGGCCTTAAGGAAGACTTTTGGGATGGAAGAAATGAGCTGATCTGATTTGAGATATTTAGTCCTAACTCTTTCTTCTCTACCTAATCAGACAATTTAGAGTTACAAGAGGACCTAACGTCTTCCTGGTATTACTATTCTGTACCCCCAAAGCAGGCCTTTTACAGCTGATCCTCCTCACAAAAATGTAGTTGAAAAGGGGAGTATTATTATGAGTGTATTTTCAAAGCTGTGTAGGTGACTGGATTTACAAGGTTCCCTCAGAGGCACTGCATACTCTGGTACTATGGTCTGAATATTGGTGTCCCTCCAAAATTCATGTTGAAACCTAACTCCAAGGTTAAGAGGTGGGGTCTCTGGGAGGTGACTAGGAAATGAGGGTTCCCCCTCGTGAGTGGGACTGGTGCTGTTCTAAGGGTCTTGGCAGCAACTGTGAGGAACAGGCCATCACCAGACACCAAATCTGCTGGTGCTTTGATCTTGGACTTTCTAGCCTCCAGAACTGTAAGCAATAAATTTCTGTTGTTTATAAATTACCCAGTCTAAGGCATTTTGTTACAGCAGTAGGAATGGACTAAGACAGCTGGTTTGGAAGGACAACAAGCTGAGCAAATCAAGAAGAAAAATCAGCCTCATTATTTAATCCTCCCTTGCTTATGTCATCCACCAACATCTCAATTTGCCTTGCATAGGACTGCACTCTGGCTGTCAAGCTTGAGGGTTTATCCCCTGGCTCCCCCGTTTTCCCTGCTGAAGGGCTAGATGGACAGTCCCTTCCACTTGTCAGTTTCACTGAGTCTAGATCTCAGGGGCACTTTTAACCTTCCATAAATGGACACAAAAACTCTGAGCTGCAAAACATGGTGCAAAAGTATCAAGCATGTATCATCATTTATTGCTATTTTGTATGCATTCCTGAGAAAATCATATGTTGTACCAGATAATTTTTTTTTTTATTTTTTGTAGAAGCAGGATTTTACCATGTTGCCCAGGCTAGTCTCTAACTCTGGTATTCAAGCAATCTGCCCGCCTTAGCCTCTGAAAGTGCTGGGATTACAGGCTCACATGAGCCACCATGCCTGGCCACTATAAAACTTCTTTAGTTCTGGGCTTTCTTCTACTTTTTCCTCTCAGTTTTCACTCATATTCCCCCGAGAGTAGCAAGAGCTTCCTGAAACAACCACAAAGTACTCTCTGCCATTTCTCTGGATCCTGATCCTGGTTAAAATTGGGAGTGGAAACACCCAAACCCTATTTGCTGGCCTCTAGCATCTGTTTTCTCCCAGGAATACACTTCCTTTTACAGTGAACACAGCTGCCTGTTTCAAAGCATCTGACAGCTACTGTGCTATGAGACACAAGTGAACTTCCAATAAATACTCATGGAGCAGGCTGCGATGACTCAGTCACCCTGCAGTTGTCAGACCTTGATGGTAAGAAACAGGGACTTGTGCCACTTTAAATCTGCCAGCAGTTTTTTGGAAAAATCTTAGGAGAAGTGTGTGGTGTTACTTTGGGAAAGTCAATTCAGCAGAACTTTTGGTTATGTAAATGTAGAACCAATATTGGATTCTGACTTGGAGGCAGTCAAAGCCAGTCTGTCCTGTATCATAAGCCTGAGGGCTATCTTTATTGTGAGTAAAGAATATCTTTGCAGGTAATCATGTTATTGACTGGGAGAGTGAACCTAAGGCTGGGTTTGATGCCAGAACTGACTTTCTCTGTCTTGGTGTCTAAGAGGAGGTCTGGACTCCAAGAAGGGGAAAATGTTGAAAGATGCTCCTCTCAGCAGTAGCTGGTGGTGGGTGGGGTGGTGGAAGAGGAGAGTCTAGTGGGTTCTCTGTTCATGGCCATGGCTTAGGAATTAAGGAGCAGTGAGGTGCAACATCCATTTAAAGATTTTTTTCTTTGCTACAATTCCCTTGACTCTCCCCATGCCTTTAGCCAAATTTTGTAAAGCTGGCCTTTGCTACAATTTAGCAGATTAATGGGAGGGCCTGAAGCCACACATTGGGCAGCATAGTGGCAGCTTGGAGAAATTGGCTAATGAAGTGCAAGGAGGGGAGTGGCAGAGCAGGGAGGCTGCTGAACGGGGCAACAGGTATAGCTAGGCTGCCCAGGTGCTGCTCAAGGATGATATCAGCGGCCTTCAGGGAGGGAGCTGTAGGCAAAGGTAAAGCATCCTGTATATGATCAGGGTCAAAGGATGTGTTCTTCTTTGGGTATCAAATGGGACGGTGACCTTGGAAGACAGTGGGAACACCCGGGCTATACTTGCTATACTTATGACTGAAAACTCTTTAAATTAAGACAGCTGGGTTTCTCATGCTTGTCGTATCCATTGGCTCTATGCCAAGTCTCCCCACCTATCTCCTCTAGCACCTATGACATTTCCACAAATCACCTGATGTTTTGCACAAAGAAGATCATCTAAACTTTTCAGTGATATTTATTTCTGACCCTGTCATTCTTCCCATTATCCAAGTAAAAAACAGGAAATATTGCCAAGTACCTGTCATCACATACCATTATGTTAACTGCATAAACTATTCACACTCATAATAAATATCTAATGGTAATAAAACACAAAGGTAATTTGGTGCCTCTGTTTAACATACATGTGGCTTCCTTCCTTAACCTGAATTATTTTTTATCACCATTTATTCATTGTTGGGATGTATATATGCTCTAAAAATATACTGCAACTAGAACCAGTCAAGGCAACTTACTTTCTATTGGGACTCCATTTGTTAACCAGCTAATTCTGGGTTTGGGGTTGCCATTAGCTCTGCAGATCAAGGTCCCATCCTCTCCTGGGGACAGCACAAGATTTTGAGGGGCTGTGATCCAGTATGGAGCCGCTTTATAGGAGGAAGAAAAAAGATCAAAAATCTGAATCAAATAAGCATTTTAGCAAAAGAACATATTGAACTATTTTAATAATACAAGCAAGTACTTCACACTAAACTGTTTAGTCTCATTTTTTTGAGCAAATAGATTTATAAATGATGCTTCAAGCACTTAAAATTTTCAAAAGAATGTTTAAAGAGACTCACACACATATATGTATTATTTCTAGACCTGTTTGATACAAATCTCATTTTCTCATTTTACATTAAAATTAATCAGACATTGACAGATTTATCTAAGCATACAGAGCAAATTACAGATATAGGTAGGGCTAAGAAACACAAATTTAAATTCTGGGTCAGGCGCGGTGGCACATGCCTGTAATCCCAACACTTTGGGGAGCCAAGGTGGCTGGATCACTTGAGGTCAGGAGTTCGAAACCAGCCTGGCCAACATGGTAAAACCCTGTCTCTATTGAAAATACAAAAAAAAAAAAAAAAAAAAAAATTAGCTGGGTGTGGTGGTGGGTGCCTATAATCCCCCCTACTTGGGAGGCTGAGGCAGGAGAATTGCTTGAACCCAGGAGGCAGAGGTTGCAGTGAGCCAAGATAGTGCCATTATACTCCAGCCTGGGCAACAGAGCGAGACTCCGACTCAAAATAAATAAATAAATAAAATAAATTCCAAGCCCTGTAGAATATATATATATATATAAAATTAGGAAGCAACTTAAAAACATCATTTTTGAAAAGTTGCAAAGGTATTACAGAGTGTTTCCATATGTCCTTCACTCAGCTTCCTCTAATGTTACCATCTTACATGACCATGGTCCAGTTACCTAATGAAAAGTTAACACTGGTACTTAACTAAACTCTACATTCTGTTATTATTTCCCATTTTTGCATTAATGTCTTGTTTCTGTCCCGGGATCCTGTCCTAGACACCATATTTACTTGTAACATCTTTTGCATTTACTTGTCATAGTCTCCAATCTGACAATTTCTTGGTCTTTCCTTGTCTTTTGTGACCTTGACAATTTTGAAGAGTCACTTATTTCATAGACTGTCTTACAGCTTAGGTTTGTCTGATGTTTTCTCATGGTTACCTGAGGTTTTAGGCTTTTGAGAATATCTCAAAGGTCATGAATCCTTCTAATTGTACCATGTGAGGGAATATATGATATCAACATGACTTATTATTGTTGATGCTAACATTCATCACTTGGTTAAGATTTTGTCTGCCAGGTTTCTCCACTCCAAAGTTACTATTTCCCTGGATTCCATACTCTGTTCATTAGTGTCCAGCATACACTCAAGAAGAGGGAAAGTAAGCTCCATCTTCTAAAAAAGGAGTAATAAAGTATTTGTGGACATGCTAAAACTTCCCCAGTAATTAATTTCTGCAGGATAAAAACACTTTGAAGCTATGCAAATACCCTGTTTCTCCTTAAAGTTTCACCCACTAATTTTAGCATTCATTGTTTGATCTTGCCTGCTGCAGTTATTACTGTGGGATTCTAATGTTGACTTTTCTATTTCCTTCATTCTTCCTACGTTTATTAATCGGGATTCTTCTGTGAGGAAGATTTGAACAAGTAAATTTTTAATCTGATTTAGATGCACTACAAATAGCAATGAGAAGAGAGTCAAGGTACCATGAATGCTGACATAAATTTACATTTATCATTATTAAAAATATAATGAAAACCACATTTAATTAAAGTTTCAGGGTCTCTCATGAAGGCAAGAAGAATGGATTTTAAACAATATACCTTTAACTCTAACAGAAATGGTATGGTGGATGGCTCCTAATGCATTTTTTGCTATACATTGGTAATTTCCAGAGTCTGCTTCTGAAACATGAATGATCTGCAAGGTTTTCTCAAAGTTCTTATAAACTGTCCTGTTTTTGGGTAGCATTCCATCTTCTTTTGCCCAGTAAATAATTGGGGTAGGCCTGATAGGATAAATAAATAATGATGTTACAAAAAAGAAATCCACCTATGACTACTTTTGAGGGTGAATTTTCATGCAAGTTTGTAACAAATCTTTATAAAAAATCCTAAGAAATATATAGATATTTTAATTAGCACCACACTTTTATAAATAATGCTTACAGTTTTACATTTTCACATAATCAGAACTATACTAATTTACGGCACACCACAAACTTTGATGTCAATGATGCAGTGTGAATGCCAGCATGAGTTGCTTTACTGATGGGGCCTAATTACTTTTTTCATCGTTGTGACTAATGAGGAACTCCTGGAAATTTTTACATGAAGCTACTATGTTAATCAAAAGAATTACCATTAAATTAATGATACTGAATTATAATTTTTCATCAGCTGGAATTAAAAATGTACAGAGAAAAACTCATAAACATATCTATGACCATAAATATTTGTATACATTTCCATATCAAACGGAAGAACTTTCCTATTTTACAGCAATCTATCTGATGATGTGAACTAAGTGATTAGGGAAATAGCATTCTTTCCTTAGTTTCATTATTAGTGACATTTAAAAATATTATTATACTAATTGCTAAGAATAGATCAAACCTAGGTATCACCCATATCATTTGTCACCCAACTGTGTTTTTTTTTTTTTTTTTTTTTTTTTGGAGACAGAGTCTTGCTCTGTCGCCCAGGCTGGAGTGCAGTGGCGTGATCTCGGCTCACTGCCAGCTCCGCCTCCCGGGTTCACGCCATTCTCCTGCCTCAGCCTCCCGAGTAGCTGGGACTACAGGTGCCTGCCACCACACCCGGCTAATTTTTTGTATTTTAGTAGAGATGGGGTTTCACGGTTTTAGCCAGTATGGTCTCGATCTCCTGACCTCATGATCCACCCGCCTCAGCCTCCCAAAGTGCTGGGATTACAGGCATGAGCCACCGCGCCTGGCCCCAACTGTGTTTTTTATTGTCATGAAATATGGAGACAGATGAAAAGTCAGAATATAGGTTTGGAGTTAGAAGATCTTTAGAATTCCAACCCTGTCCCTGGATTTCTGGTCTTTTTGAGGCTTAGTTTCGTTAGTTGCCTTAATGGGGATAATAAAGCTTGACTTGAACTAATAACTTTAGAAAGTTTTCATGAAGGTAAAATAAAAATCCATTCAACACAAAAATTTCCTAAGCACTGAACTATACACCAAGCACTGAGCTGTATGTTGGGAAGATGATGAAGAAAGTATGGTCCAGGCCCTCAAGAAGATAACAATATTTGTCAATAGAAATGCAAGTGACTCTGAATAAGAACAGCTCAGCCCAGAAGGGATCATCATGGCAGACGGGAGGCAGAACTAGATTGCAGCTCTGATGCGGACTGACAGAGCAGCATGTGGAGGCTTGCATCGTGAATTTTAGCTCCAGAATGACTGCAAGAACAAACCTGCTGAGAGGACTCACAGGCTCTCTGAAGGAACTGGGCTACTATTGCAGGACCCGGGAGATACCCCAAATACTGCGAGTGCCCAAACGGCAAAAGTGAGAAACTGAAGGTTTAGTTTGTGGGAGAAGTTTCTGACTTTACCTGGAGCTGAGTCAATTTAGAGAGCTGAGTGAGATACAGGGGTAGAGGAGGCAGCAGGAAAGACCCTGTGAATTCACTGGGTCCCCAAGCAGGCCATTCCTGCCTGGCACCACAGGGATCCTTCAGGAGGGCAACCAGAGGGGTGGGGAAAATGCCACAGGGAGAAGGAAGTTTCCAGCTGAACTTTATAACAATTTGAACCAGGTGAGAAACCTCCTGGCCAGAACTCGGGGAAAGGCGTGAATCCAGCGTGCAGACTCCACAGGCTGGGGAAGAACTAAGCCCTTTGCTTTTGCAGCTGGGAGGTGGATAGTCTGCGGCAAGTGCTCAAGCCCTGCTCACCCACTGCCTGGAAACAGACTTGGGGCTGTTAGGGTAGGCACTGTGGGAGTGAGACTGGCCTTTTGGTTTGCGTGGGAGCTGGGTGAGGCCCGTGACTGCCGGATTTCCCTCGCTTCCCCGACAACCTGCATAGCAGAGGCAGCCATAATCCTCCTAGGTACACAACTCCATTGACCTGGGAACCTCACTCCCTCCCCAACAGCAGCCACAGCAAGACCCACCCAAAGAGAGTCTGAGCTCAGACATGCCTAGCCCTACCCCCACCTGATGGGCCTTCCCTACCAACCCTGGTAGCTGAAGACAAAGGGCGTATAATCTTGGGAGTTCTAGGGCTCCAATCACCACCAGTTCCTCTCCATACTACCACAACTGATGCTCTCTGGAAAGCACCACCTCCTGGCAGGAGGCCAACCAGCACAAAAATAGAACATTAAACCACTAAAGCTAAAAACCCTCACAGAGTTCATTTCAACCCCTTGCCACCTCCACCGGAACAGGTGCTGGTATCCATGGTGGAGAGACTGACGGTTCACATCACAGGACTCTGTGCAAACTCCAGTAGCAGCCTGGAGCTGGGTAGACTTGCTGGGTGGCTAGACCCAGAAGAGAGATAACAATCACTGCGGCCTGGCTCACAGGAAGCCACATCCATACGAAAAAGGGGAGAGTACTACATTAAGGGAAAACCCCATGGGACAAAACAATCTGAACAACAGACTTCAGCTCTAGACTTCCCTTCTGACAGAATCTACCCAAATGAGAAGGAACCAGAAAACCAACTCTAGTAATATGACAAAACAAGGCTTTTTAACAACCCCCAAAGAATCACACTAGCTCACCAGCAAGGGATCCAAACCAAGAAGAAATCCCTGATTTACCTGAAAAAGAATTCAGGAGGTTAGTTATTAAGCTTATCAGAGAGGCACCAGAGAAAGGCAAAGCCCAATGTAAGGAAATCCAAAAAACAATACAAAAAGCAAAGGGAGAAATAGTCAAGGAAATAGATACCACAAAGAAAAAACAATCAAAACTTCAGGAAACATTGGACACACTTATAGAAATGCAAAATGCTCTGAAAAATCTCAGCAATAGAACTGAACAAGTAGAAGAGAGAAATTAAGAGTTTGAAGACAGGTCTTTTAATGAACCCAATCCAACAAATACAAAAAGAAAAGAATAGGAAAATATGAACAAAGCCTCCAAGAAGTCTGGGATTATGTTAAATGACCAAACCTAAGAATACTCAGTGTTCCTGAGGAACAAGAGAAATCTAAAAGTTTGGAAAACATATTTGGAGGAATGATCGAGGAAGACTTTTCTGGCCTTGCTAGAGACCTAGACATTCAAATACAGGAAGCACAAAGAACACCTGGAAAATTCATCTCAAAAAGATGTCTAGGCACACTGTCATCAGGTTATCCAAAGTTAAGATGAAGGAAAGAATCTTAAGAGCTGTGAGACAAAAGCATGAGGTAACCTATAAAGGGACATCTATCAGATTAACAGCAGAGTTCTCAGCAGAAACCCTACAAGCTAGAAGGGATTGGGGCCCTATCTTCAGCCTCCACAAACAAAACAATTATCAATCAAGAATTTTTTATCCAGCAAAACTAAGCATCATATTTGAAGGAAAGATACAGTCTTCTTCAGATAAACAAATGCTGAGAGAATTTGCCATTACCAAACCACCACTACAAGAACTGCTAAAAGGAGCTCTAAATCTTAAAACAAATCCTGGAAACACATCAAAACAGAACCTCTTTAAAGCATAAATCACACAGGACCTATAAAACAAAAATATAATTTAAAAAGCAAAAACAAAAAACAAAAAACCCAAGGTACACAGGCAACAAATAGCACAATGAATGCAAGGGCATCTCACATCTTAATACTAACATTGAATGTAAATGGGCTAAATGCTCCACTTAAAAGATACAGAACTGCAGAATGGATAAGAACTCACCACCAACTATCTGCTGCCTTCAGGAGACTCACCTAATGCATAAAGACTCACATAAAATTAAAGTAAAGGAGTGGAAAAAGGCATTTCATGCAAATGGACACCAAAAGCGAGCAGAGGTAGCTATTCTTGTATCAGTCAAAACAAACTTTAAAGCAAGAGCAGTTGAAAGAGACAAAGAGGGACATTATATAATGGTAAAAGGCCTTGTCCAGGAAAATATAACAATCCTAAACATACATATACCTAACACTGGAGCTCCTAAATTTATAAAACAATTACTAATAGACCTAAGAAATGAGATAGACAGCAACACAGTAATAGTATGGAATTTCAGCACTCCAATGACAGCACTAGACAGGTCATCAAGACAGAAAGTCAACAAAGAAACAATGGATTTAAACTATACCTTGAAACAAATAGACTTAACAGATATATACAAAACATTTCATCCCACAACTGCAGAATACACATTCTTTTTTTAAAATTTATTTTTGTTTTTTAAAAATTTTATTTATGTGTATTTTTTACTATACTTTAAATTCTGGGATGCATGTGCAGAACGTGCAGGTTTGTTACATAGGTACACACATGCCATGGTGCTTTGCTGCACCCACCAACGCGTCATCTACATTAGGTATTTCTCCTAATGCTATCCCTCCCCTAGCCCCCCCACCCCTCAACAGGCCCCAGTGTGTGATGTTCCCCTCCCTGTGTCCATGTGTTCTCTTTGTTCAACTCCCACTTATGAGTGAGAACACGTGGTGTTTGGTTTTCTGTTCCTGTGTTAGTCTGCTGAGAATGATGTTTCTAGCTGCATCCATGTCCCTACAAAGGACATGAACTCATCCTTTTTTATGGCTGCATAGTATTCCATGGTGTATATGTGCTACATTTTCTTTATCTGGTCTATTATTGATGGGCATTTGGGTTGGTTTCAAGTCTCTGCTATTATGAATAGTGCTGCAATAAACATACGTGTGCATGTGTATGCAAGGGTACCTCACATCTCAATACTAACATTGAATGTAAATGGCCTAAGCGCTCCACTTAAAAGATACAGAACAGCAGAATATAGTAGAATGATGTATTTATAATCATTTATAGTAGAATGATTTATAATCCTTTGGGTATATGCCCAGTAATGGGATTGCTGGGTCAAATGCTATTTCTGGTTCTAGGTCCTTGAGGAATTGGCATACTGTCTTCCAAAGTGGGTTGAACTATTGACATGCCCACCAACAGTGTAAAAGTGTTCCTATTTCTCCACATCCTCTCCAGCATCTGTCGTTTCCTGACTTTTTAATGATTACAATTCTAACTGGCATGAGATGGTATCCCATTGTGCTTTTGATTTGCACTTCTCCAATGACCAGTGATGATGAGCTTTTTTTCATGTTTGTTGGCTGTATAAATGTCTTCTTTTGAGAAGTGTCTGCTCATATCCTTTGTTTACTTTTTGATGAGGTTGCTTTTTCTTGCAAATCTGTTTAAGTTCCTTGTAAATTCTGGATATTAGACCTTTGTCAGATGGATAGATTGCAAAAATTTACTCTCATCCCTTACTATTACTGTGTTGCTGTCTATCTCATTTCTTAGGTCTATTAGTAATTGTTTTATAAATTTAGGAGCTCCAGTGTTAGGTATATGTATGTTTAGGATTGTTATATTTTCCTGAACAAGGCCTTTTACCATTATATAATGTCCCTCTTTGTCTCTTTCAACTGCTCTTTCTTTTGCTGTGCAGAAACTCTTTAGTTTAATTAGATCACATTTGTCAGTTTTGACTTTTGTTGCCATTGCTTTTGGTGTTTTAGTCATGAAGTCTTTGCCCATGCCTGTCCTGAATGGTATTGCCTAGGTTTTCTTCTAGGGTTTTTATGGTTTTAGGTCTAATATTTAAGTCTTTAATATATCTTGAGTTAATTTTTGTATAAGGTGTAAGGGAGGGATCCAGTTTCAGTTTTCTGCTTATGGGTAGCCAGTTTTCCTAATACCATTTATTAAACAGGGAATCCTTTCTCCATTGCTTTTGTCAGGTTTGTCAAAGATCACATGGTTGTAAATGTGTGGCGTTATTTCTGAGGCCTCTGTTCTGTTCCGTTTTGGTACCAGCATCAGTTTGGTACCAGTACCATGCTGTTTCGGTTACTGTAGCCTTGTAATATAGTTTGAAGTAAGGTAGCGTGATGCCCCCAGCTATGTTCTTTTTGTTTAGGATTGTCTTGGCTATATGGGCTCTTTTTTGGTTCCATATGAAATTTAAAGTAGTTTTTTCTAATTCTGTGAAGAAAGTCAATGGTAGCTTGATGGGGATAGCATTGAATCTATAAATTACTTTGAGTAGTATGGCCATTTTCATGATACTGATTCTTCCTATCCATGAGCATGGAATCTTTTTCCATTTGTTTATGACCTCACTTCTTTCCTTGAGCAGTGGTTTGTAGTTCTTCTTGGAGAGGTCGTTCACATCCCTTGTAAGTTGTATTCCTAGGTATTTTATTGTGAATGGGAGTTCACTCATGATTTGGCTCTCTGTTTGTCTATTATTGGTGTAGAGGAATGCTTGTGATTTTTGCACATTGATTTTTGTATCCTGAGGCTTTGCTGAAGTTGCTTACCAGCTTAAGAAGATTTTGGGCAGAGACGATGGGTTTTCTAAATATACAATCAGGTCATCTGCAAACAGAGACAATTTAACTTCCTCTCTTCCTATTTGAATATGCTTTATTTCTTTCTCTTGCCTGATTGCCCTGGCCAGAACTTCCAACACTATGTTGAATAGTAGTGGTGAGAGAGGGCATCCTTAACTTGTGCCAGTTTTCAAAGGGAATGTTTCCAGCTTGTGCCCATTCAGTATGGTATTGGCTGTGGGTTTGTCATAAATAGCTCTTATTAGTTTGAGATATATTCTATCAATACCTATTTTATTGAGAGATTTTAGCATGAAGTGCTGTTGAATTTTGTCGAAGGCTTTTTCTGCATGTATTGAGATAATCATGTGGTTTTTATCATTGGTTCTGTTTATGAGATGGATTATGTTTATTGATTTGCATATGTTGAACCAGCCTTGCATCGCAGGGATGAAGTCGACTTGATTGTGGTGGATAAGCTTTTTGATGTGCTGCTGGATTCGGTTTGCCAGTATTTTATCGAGGATTTTTGCATCAATGTTCATCAGGGATACTGGCCTGAAATTTTCTTCTTTTGTTGTGTCTCTGCCAGGTTTTGGTATCAGGATGATGCTGGCCTCACAAAATGAGTTAGGGAGGATACCCTCTTTTTCTATTGTTTGGAATAGCTTCAGAAGGAATGGTACCAGCTCTTTTTTGTACCTCTGGTAGAATTCGGCTGTAAATTCATCTGTTCCGGGGCTTTTTTTGCTTGGTAGGCTATTAATTATGGCCTCAATTTCAGAACTTGTTATTAGTCTATTCAGGGATTTGACGTCTTCCTAGTTTAGTCTTGGGAGGGCGAATGTGTCCAGGAATTTATCCGTCTCTTCTAGATTTTCTAGTTTATTTGCGTAGAGGTGTTTATAGTATTCTCTGATGGTAGTTTGTATTTCTGTGGGATCAGTGGTGGAATCCTCTTTATCATTTTTTATTGTGTCTATTTGATTCTTCTCTCTTTTCTTCTTTATTAGTCTGGCTAGTGGTCTATTTTGTTAATCTTTCCAAAAAACCAGCTCCTGGATTCACTGATTTTTTTGAAGGGTTTTTCATGTCTCTATCACCTTCAGTTCTGCTCTGATCCTAGTTATTTCTTGTTTTCTGCGAGCTTTTGAATTTGTTTGCTGTTACTTCTCTAGTTCTTTTAACTGTGATGTTAGGGTGTCAATGTCTGATCTTTCCCAGTTTGTCCTGTGGACATTTAGTGCTATAAATTTCCCCCTAAACACTGCTTTAGCGGTGTCCCAGAGATTCTGGTAAGTTGTGTCTTTGTTCTCATTGGTTTCAAAGAACATCTTTATTTCTGCCTTAATTTCATTATTTACCCAGTCGTCATTCAGGAGCAGGTTGATCAGTTTCCATGTAGCTGTGTGGTTTTGAGTGAGTTTCTCAATCTTGAGTTCTAATTTGATTGCAGTGTGGTCTGACAGACTGTTATGATTTCTGTTCTTTTGCATTTGGTGAGGAGTGTTTTATTTCCAATTCTGTGGTCAATTTTAGAATAAGTGTGATGTCGTGCTGGAAAGAATGTATATTCTGTTGATTTGGGGTGGAGAGTTCTATAGATGTCTATTAGGTCTGCTTGGTCCAGAGCTTAGTTCAAGTCCTAAATATCCTTGATAATTTTCTGTCTCGTTGATCTGTTGACAGTGGGGTGTTAAAGTCTCCCATGATTATTGTGTGGCAGTCTAACTCTCTTTGTAGGTCTCTAAGAACTTGCTTTCTGAATCTGGGTGCTCCTGTATTGTGTGCATATATATTCAGGATAGTTAGCTGTTCTTGTTGCATTGATCCCTTTCCCATTATGTAATACCCTTGTCTTTTTGTTTTTTGGTCTTTGTTGGTTTAAAGTCTGTTTTATCAGAGACTACGATTGCAACTCCTGCCTTTTTTTTTTTCTTTCCATTTGCTTGGTAAATATTCCTTCATCCCTTTATTTTGAGCCTATGTGTGTATTTGCACATGAGATGGGTCTCCTGAATACAGCACACTGATGGGTCTTGATTCTTTATCCAATTTGCCAGTCTGTGTCTTTTAATTTGGGCATTTACCCCATTTAGTTTTTTTAGTTTTTTTTTTTTGGAGATGTAGTCTGGCTCTGTTCCCCAGGCTGGAGTGCAGTGGCGCGATCTCGGCTCACTGCAAGCTCCGCCTCCTGGGATCATGCCATTCTCCTGCCTCAGCCTCCTGAGTAGCTGGGACTACAGGCGCCTGCCACCGCGCCCGGCTAATTTTTTTTGTATTTTTAGTAGAGACGAGGTTTCACCGTGGTCTCGATCTCCTGACCTTGTGATCCACCCGCCTCGGCCTCCCAAAGTGCTGGGATTACAGGCATGAGCCACCGCGCCTGGCCTGCCCATTTACATTTAAGGTTAATATTGTTATGTGTGAATTTGATCCTGTCATTATGATGCTAGCTGGTTATTTTGCCCGTTAGCTGATGCAGTTTCTTCATAGTGTCGATAGTGTTTACAATTTGGTATGTTTTTGCAGTGACTGGTTCCAGTTTTTTCTTTCCATATTTAACGCTTCCTTCAGGAGGTCTTGTAAGGCAGGCCTGTTGGTGACAAAATCCATCAGCATTTGCTTGTCTGTAAAGGATTTTATTTCTCCTTCACTTATGAAGCTTAGTTTGGCTGGATATGAAATTCTGAGTTGAAAATTCTTTTCTTTAAGAATGTTGGCCGGGCGCGGTGGCTCACGCCTGTAATCCCAGCACTTTGGGAGGCCGAGGCGGGCGGATCACAAGGTCAGGAGATCGAGACCACGGTGAAACCCCATCTCTACTAAAAATACAAAAAATTAGCCGGGCGCGGTAGTGGGCGCCTGTAGTCCCAGCTACTCAGGAGGCTGAGGCAGGAGAATGGCGTGAACCCGGGAGGCGGAGTTTGCAGTGAGCCGAGGTCGCGCCACTGCACTCCAGCCTGGGGGACACAGCGAGACTCCGTCTCCAAAAAAAAAAAAAAAAAAAAAAAAAAGAATGTTGAATATTGGCCCCCACTTTCTTCTGGCTTGTAGGGTTTCTGCTGAGAGATCTGCTATTAGTCTGATGGGCTTCCTTTTGTGGATAACCCAACCTTTCCCTCTGGTTGCCCTTAACATTTTTTACTTAATTGCAACCTTGGTGAATCTGATGATTGTGTGTCTTGGGGTTGTTCTTCTTGAGGAGTATCTTTACGGTGTTCTCTGTATTTCCTGAATTTGAATGCTGGCCTGTCTTGCTAGGTTGGGGAAGTTCTCCTGGATAATATCCTGAAAAGTGTTTTCCAACTTGGTTCCATTCTCCCTGTCACTTTCAGGTACACCAATCAAATATAGGTTTGGTCTTTTCACATAGTCACATATTTTTTGGAGGCTTCGTTCATTCTTTTTCATTCTTTTTTTCTCTAATCTTGTCTTCACACTTTATTTCATTAAGTTGATCTTCAATCTCTGTTATCCTTTCTTCCGCTTGATTGATTTAGCTACTGATTCTTGTGTATGATTCACAAAGCTCTTGTGCTGTGTTTTTCAGTTCCATCAGGTCATTTATGTTCTTCTCTAAACTGGTTATTCTAATTAGCAACTCCTCTAACCTTTTTTCAAGGTTCTTAGCTTCCTTGCATTGGGTTAGAACAAGCTCCTTTAGCTCAGAGGAGTTTACTATTACCCACCTTCTGAAGCCTACTTCTGTCAATTCGTCAAACTCATTCTCTGTCCAGTTTTGTTCTCTTGCTGGTGAGTAGTTGTGATCTTTTGGATGAGAAGAGGCATTCTCATTTTTGGAACTTTCAGCCCTTTTGTACCGGTTTTTCCTCATCTCTGTGGATTTATCTACCTTTGGTCTTTGATGTTGGTGACCCCTTCAGATGGGTTTTTTGTGTGGATGTCCTTTTTGTTGATGTTGATGCTATTTCTTTCTGTTTGTTAGTTTTTGTTCTAACAGTAGGCCCCTCTGCTGCAGGTCTGCTGGAGTTTGCTGGAGATCCACTCCAGACCCTGTTTGCTTGGGTATCACCAGCGGAGTCTGCAGAACAGCAAAGATTGCTGCCTGTTCCTTCCTCTGGATGCTTCGTCCCAGAAGGGCACCTGCCAGATGCCAGCTGGAGCTCTCCTGTATGAGGTGTCTGTCGACTCCTGCTGGGAGGTGACTCCTAGTCAGGCAGCATGGGGCTCAGGGGCCCACTTGAGGAGGCAGTCTGTCCCTTAGCTGAACTCTAGTGCTGTGCTGGGAGATCTGCTGCTCTCTTCAGAGCTAGCAGCAGGAATGTTTAAATCTGCTGAAGCTGCACCTGCAGCTGCCCCTTCCCCCAGGTGCTCTGTCTCAGGGAGATAGCACATGGAACTCCCTGACTGGGGTTGCTGCCTTTCTTTCAGAGATGCCCTGCCCACAGAGGAGGAATCTAGAGAGGCAGTCTGGCTACAGCAGCTTTGCCGAGCTGTGGTAGGCTCTGCCAAGTTCAAACTTCCTGGCAGGTTTGTTTACACTGTGAGGGGAAAACTGCCTATTCAAGCCTCAGTAATGGCAGACGCCCATCCTCCACCAAGTTAGAGCATCCGAGGTCGACTTCAGACTGCTGTGCTGGCAGCAAGAATTTCAAGCCAGTGGATCTTGGCTTGCTGGGCTCCATGGGGGTGAGATCCACTGAGCTAGATCACTTGGCTCCCTGGCTTCAGCCTCCTTTCCAGGGGAATGAAGGGTTCTGTCTCATTGGTGTTCCAGGCACCACTGGGGTATGGGAAAAAAAAAAAAAAAAAAAAAAACCTCCTGCAGCTGGCTTGGTGTCTACCCAAATGGTCGCCCAGTTTTTTGCTTGAAACCCAGGGCCCTGGTGGTGTAGGCAACCCAGGGAATCTCCTGGTCTGCAGGTGGTGAAGGCCATGGGCAAAGCGTAGTATCTTGGGCCGGAATGCACCGTTCCTCATGGCACAGTCCGTCATGGCTTCCCTTGGCTAGTGGAGGGAGTTCCCTGATCCCTCGCACTTCCTGAGTGAGACGACGACCCCACCCTGCTTCGGCTCGCCCTCTGTGGACTGCACCCACTATCTAACCAGTCCCAATGAGATGAGCTGGGTACCTCAGTGGGAATGCAGAAATCACCCACCTTCTGCATTGATCTCACTGGGAGCTGTAGATTGGAGCTGTTCCTATTCAGCCATCTTTCTAGCCACCCAGAATACACATTCCATTCAATAGCACATGGAACTTTCTTGAAGATGGACCATATGATAGGCCACAAAATGAGCCTCAATAAATTTAAGAAAATTGAAATTATATCAAGCACTCTCTCAGACCACAGTGGAATAAAAGTGGAAATCAACTCCAAAAGGAACCTTCAAAGCCATGCAAAAACATGGAAATTAAATAACCTGAATGATCACTGGGTAGAAAACAAAATCAAGATGGAAATTAAAAAATTATTCTAACTGAACGACAATAGTGACACAACCTATCAAAACCTCTGGGATACAGCACAGGCGGTGCTAAGAAGAAAGTTCATAGCCCTAAATGCCTACATCAAAAAGACTGAAATGGCACAAACTGATAGTCTAAGGTCATACCTCAAGTAACTAGAGAAACAAGAACAAACCGAACCCATACCCAGAAGAAGAAAGGAGATAAAATCAGAGCAGAACTAAGTGAAACTGAAACAAACAAACAAAAAATACAAAAGATAAATGAAACAAAAAGCTGGTTCTTTGAAAAGATAAATAAAATTGATAGACCATTAGCAAGATTTAACCAAGAAAAGAAGAGAGAAAATCCAAATAACCTCATCAACAAATGAAACAGGAGATATTACAACTGACATCACCAAAATACAAAAGCTCATTCAAGGCTGCTATGAACACCTTTACACACATGAACTAGAAAACCTAAAAGAGACAGATAAATTCCTGGAAAAATACAACCCTCTTAGCTTAAATCAGGAAGAATTAGATACCTTAAACAGACCAATAAAAAGCAGGAAGATTGAAATGGTAATTAAAAAATTAACAACCAAAAAAAGTCCATGACCACATGGATTCACAGCAGAATTCTACCAGACATTCAAAGAAGAATTGGTACCAATCCTTTTGACACTATTCCACAGGATAGAGAAAGAAACATAGGAAAAAATGCTCAACATCACTAATGATCAGGGAAATGCACATCAAAACAACAATGTGATACCGCCTTACTCCTGCAAGAATGGCCACAACCAAAAAATCAAAAAACAGTAGATGTTGGCATGGATGCGGTTATCAGGGAACACTTCTACACTGCTGATGGGAATGTAACTAGTACAGACACTATGGAAAACAGTGTGGAGATTCCTTAAAGAACCAAAAGTAGAACTGCCATTTGATCCAGCAATCCCACCACTTGGTATCTACCCAGTGGAAAAGAAGTCATTATACAAAGAAGATACTTAACTTGCACACGCATGTTTATAGCCTCTCAGTTTGCAATTGCAAAATCATGGAACCAACCCAAATGCCCATCAATCAATGAGTGGATAAAGAAACTGTGACATATATATATATATATGATGGAATACTACTCAGCCATAAAAGGAATGAATTAATGGCATCTGCAGTGACCTGGATGAGAATGGAGACTATTATTCTAAGTGAAGTAACTCAGGAAAACCAAACACCATATGTTCTCGCTGATACGTGGGAGCTAAGCTGTTAGGACACATAGGCATAAGAATAATACAATGGACTTTGGGAACTTCGGGGGAAGGGTGGGAGGGGGTTGAGGGATAAAAGACTATCAAAAATAGTGTGATGGATGCACCAAAATCTCACAAATCACCACTAAATAACTTACTCATGTAACCACACACCGCCCATACCCCAATAACCTATGGAAAATAAAAAAATAATTTAAAAAAAGCTTAGCCCAGTCATCACATGGAACCATGAGAAATAATAAATTATGGTTCAAGCAAAAACAACAAAAAAAAGAAATGCAAGTGGGATTAATTGATTATAATATTGGTTTGGTTTATTTGGTTGAGTAAGAAATAAACTGAGCATATGTATCTGATGAAACAGCTTCTAGAATTAAAACATGCTGTAAATATAAAAATAAGTAGATTTTGAAAAACTATATACATGTGGAATCTGACAACATATTGATATTTCCTCATAATCAGACTACTCTGCATCTTAGATGATATGAGGGTAAGAAGGAGATGGAAGCATAGTTTCATAGTTTGAAATTATGAAAAAGCCATGAACTGTTTTGGAGGCCAGCTACTGTACTCAGCCATTGTCAGGAATTATAAATATTTTGATTTTATAAGTCCAATGGTTGGTTTATAAGTGATAGAGTCCCAATCTTGGTGTTACAACACTCCAAAGTTTTAAAAATTCTTTTGGGAGTATTGTGAAATTTCCAAATACCAACCATATTTTAGTTTTTTTATGAAATATGTCATTTGTGGGAAAAGAAGTAATTAAATTGTGAGAATAGGTACCTTCTGCTCCCAAAAGTTGTAGGCTGGCAGATTTTGCCACTATCTTATACCATAACGATGGAAATTGGGAGGATTTTTTTTTTCTTAATTCTAGCAGAAGAGATAGGGTTTTAACATATCTTTAAAAGGGGGTTTTGCTGGTTTTCTGTAGCTGGCAGAGCTGAGTAATGCATAGTGTGATTTCCTGCCTCGGCCAGCAGAGGCCTCCATGTGCCTCCTTAAGTCAAGTTTTCCTTGATTCAGGAAGGAATGTGAGACCAATGAGTTGCCTGTCAAGGACAGCAGGAATCACATGTAAGGGCAGCATGTTTCTGAGATTCTATTCCAGGTTTTCAGCAGATGTGCCCATACCAATGGTGCTTGCTCTGTGTCAGGCAGAAGACAGGGACTATACAGAAATTCCTTGTAACACAGAGCTAACATCACAGTTGCTTTTGTATCTGGGCGAGGCCTCCCTGTAACTCCTGTTAAAGGCACGTCAGTTCTAGGGTGGCTTCAATTTTGAACTGTGCACAGATGAGTTATTTCAAAGAGTCTAGGCTCGGCCTTGTGACCTGCCAATAGGAAGTAGGTGAAAGGACAGCGTGCCAGTTCTGAGGCTAGGATTTAAGAGGCAGGCCCTGTGCATGTTGTCTGTTGTTAGGAGAACAAGCCAGGACGAGACTGCAAGAGAGATGTTAGCAACTTAGGCTATCAACTCAGATGCCCCAGCTAACAGCCGGTAGACTCCAAGGGCAGTGGACCCGCTGCTGAGCCACCTAGCAGATTCATGAGCATGCTTAACTGACATTAGCCCAACCCAGCTGGTTAGAAGACAACTGCTCTGTAGACCTCTCGACAAGTGATCAGTAATAAATAGCTATTATTTTTAAAGAAATTTGAGGTGGTTGGTTACAAACTAGCAAAATAATGTCCTCTAATAATAATCATAGCAGTCACAAGGTGATTACTGACACTTATTTTAAGATAACAGTACTACATTAACAAAATATTTAAACAATAATATGAGATAATATTTCAACAATCATAAGGTGATTACTGATACTTATTTCAATATGATTACTATTACATTAACAAAATATTTTAACAACAATATGAGATTCATATGCCTACTTTGGAAATAATTACCAAATTTTTCTTGATGCTTGGTAGAATTAGTAGAAGACAGTGACTCCTCCTATGATATTACTAACACCTCTCTACCAACCTACTATATTTTTATAAGAAATGTATTTCAGGACAGAAAGTGTGAACTCACAGTCCTTCTGCAATGCACTCCAGTGAAAGCACATTTCCCCTTAATTCCTCTTTGTTACTTGCATTGCCCTCTGGAGTTAAAAATGTTGGTGGCCTCTCTCTACTTGATTTAGCTGCAAGCAAGAAAATCAATATGCATTACAACTTATAATATGTATTTCTATAAACACTTCATTGTCAAAAAAGCTGTCTAAAATTCCAATCCCTTTTTAAGCTATTTAACATTAATTGTGAAATTTGTTAAGCTACACATACACACTCTCTGCGTTATAAGTAGTCATCACTTACACTTACTCAAGTTACCCAGGAACAGAAACAACCTTGGTTGCATAAGCACTAATAATAAGGACTGTTTTCCTTTTGTATATTCCCTTAATTTGGGTTAGGTTTTTACAAATTGGGTTAGAAAACTTTCAAAATGTTGACATGGAGAGGAAATTGTGTTATTGAGCTACATTTCTCTTAGGATTAGTGCTTAGGTCAAAGCAAAAATTAACTGTCTATCTTCTGGAAGATATTAGGTTTTTATAAAGATATGGTTATAGAAGGGGTATTCTTGTTTACAATGGGGACAACATTATAGCCAATACTACTGATTACTCATATTAACATCCTCAAACTGCAAGGTTTATGGAAAACAAAAGTAGAGAGTTACTGACAGAGGTCTTGCAAATATTATGCCACAAATGAAGAATAATGATGGAGTTAAAGAAATGGAAATCGTTTTCCTCAATAAAAAAATAAAGAGGGTCTAAGTCAAAGATCTTAGGGATAGTTATACGGGCCATCTTCTTTTTTGTGGAGGCCTTTCCAAAACATAGCCTTGTCTTCTGAAGGTTTCTTAGAAAAACTTGGAGCAGAAATTACGTCATCTTAAGGTTTTATAGCCATTGAAGGTTTTCAACTCTTTAATGCATTATCTACTTGACGCTTATAAAAATTTAATGAAAAGGAAATATACTATGATTATTCTCATTTCTCAGAAGAAAAAATTCAATGCCAGAAGAGGTATTACTTGAGAAAAATTAGTTTTCCTAAGAATTTACAGACTGTAGGGGGGAAACTTACTCCTTCAAAATCACTTTGGGAACGGTCTTGGGGCCCATATTTTTCAGGAGTATATTCAAATAAAATAAAAGAAAGCAGCAGTTGTGGAGTGTCTATGTTGGTCACTGATGAAACCTTAATGTTTTTTACTTATATCTCAAGGGTGAGAAATTAATACAGCAGAAATTCTGCCTTATGGATAATTAAGAGGACCCTTTATCCAAAACCCATTATTTTCATTCATAGACTCTACTTGAGAACATTTCCCTTAAGGAAATCAAATTCATTTCTATCTACAATAATGAAGTTAAATGCTCTACCTTTAAAAAGATTACTTCCACTGAAGACAGTGACTGGGTTTGACTTGTTTTTAAACAAAACTAAGAGAGAAATGCTATTACTAATTATATTGACAATGTCACATGAAAACAGATGAGAAATGGGATGATTTACTATGAAATCCACTTAACGTTAATTGCTAAAAGTTTTGATGAGTCAGTATTCTAGCAAGTTAATGCACCCTGCCAACTCTTACTTAGTTCACAAGAAAAGTTAGGAATAGAACAAAACATGGAAAACATAATTCTGAACGTACGTGAAAGGTTTTTCCAAATCAGTGAAATGGTTCTTTACACGCAAACAGTTACAACAGGTTTCATTATTACACATACATCATGGAAAATGCTCTAGTGGCATGCTTCAAAGTTTATAGGTAAATTTCATAAGAAACATACATTTATACTATGGTATTAAACATATAACTAGAAATCTCATAAAGAAATAAGGTTAAATAGCCATGGAGGTGAAGTTAGTGAACTAAATTCTACAATGAAGGAGAGAATATCAGTTACAATCACCATAACTCACCACCATAAAACTCAGTGTCACTCAAATTAGCAGCTATAGTGTCATTCAATTCATCCACTGAAATAAACAGAATATTATGAAGAGGGCACAAAAGTAGGGGAGAAGGGTCAAAAAGTATTGGGCAATAAAAGCAAACGTATGCAGCTATCCTGACCGAGTGCCATTCCTATCAAGTAAAAACAGTGCTTTACGTTGTACATGACTAACTCATTAACTTACTCAGCCACCCCCAACCAGGAATATGCAGACATTTAACTTAAGCTGTAGGACTGCCAATAAGAGGCACTGTGGAGCATAAAGCACACACAAATGCCCAGAACACCAGGTAGTTCAGAAGGTTATCACGGAACCAGTCATGACAATAAAAGCAAGAAATGTAAAATCCAGTATTTAGGGTATGCACAATCTTTATAACACATATGCCAACACTTTAGTGAGCATTCATGGGAGGTTTCCTGATAATGAACCTGTTTACTTCAAAGTCAGTAGTATATAATAGTTTCTATATTTTGCACATATTTGTAAATGTATTGAAGGGCAGATTCAGGAGGCTGAACTCTTACCTGAAATCACCTTCACAGAAATAGGTTGCTTCTGCTGTATGGTTTGAGTATGATTAAATCTGGCATAACAGATATAGTCTTCGCGGGTGTCCTCTGGGAGGACATTGGAAAAATAAAGGTCCCCATTCAGACCTTGAGAAACTCTCTCACTTTGTGGAAGTCTTTGAAAGGCTGGAGAAAAGCAGAGAGATATCCAGATTATTCCATCATAAAGTGGCTACCCTCCAAATTAGCAAGATATATGTATCTACTAATAGGTCTGTGAACTTCATTTGAATATTTTTTTCTCTATATAACTCTTTGGGTAAAAGCAAATAACTGTAAAAACAAAACAACAACAACAAAAAAAAACAAAAAAACAAACAAAAAAACACCTAACACACTAAAACTCTTAACTCTACTTCCCTGACAGTAACTTCTCCAGGGTGGGGTCAGAAGTGAGATTATACAGTGAAATGTTTTATTAAGCAAATGTAAACAAAATACGTTTTACAAAAAGTTGGTGTGACTTTTCCCAATATCTAAATGAGTCCCTAACCATGAAGTACACATACACACATATCTTAGAAAATCATTAAGGAAGCTTCTAAAATTGTTAACATGAGTTGCATCTACACACAACGTTCAGAAACTAAATACCTGGAGAGCATCTAACGGTGAGCTGGGTCCTGTGCTAGGCACTGGGCATGCCAGAGTCCCAGCCCTGTCTGAGCTCATCATCCAGTTGAAGAATCAAGCAGCAAATGGCCAGCTGACAGTAACTGGGTGTGATGATGACGCTATTTATTTAATGCTGCAACCTGCCCCTCACAAGCTTCCTAAGCCCAGTTCCTCCACCTCCTCTACAATTCTTTTCTGAATTACTTATCACCTTCTGGCATACTACATATTTACTCATCATACATACGACTTATTGCCTGTTTCCTGCACTAGAATTTAAGGTCCAGGACAGTGGACACTTTCATCTGCTTTGTCCACCGGAACAGTGCCTGGCCTTTCATGGGGCTCCTTTAAATGTGCATTGAAGGATTAAGTGAGTAACCATCAGCACTCTGACTTTCCAGTGTCAAGCATAATAATTTATTAGCACTTCCCCTAAGATCCATTTAAGGAACTATCTTGCTTTAGGCAGGAGGATTTTGTTTCTCTTTTATGGACACATAATAAACTGTACATATTTGTGGGGTACGATGTGATATTTCAATACACATATACATTGTGTAATGATCAAATCATGGTAATTAGCATATCCATCACCTTAGACAGTTACCATTTCTTTGATGTGAGAACATTCAAAATCCTCTCTTCTAGCTATCTGAAATATACAATGCATTACTGTTAGCCACAGTCACCCTACTGTGCAATAGTATCAGAACGTATTTGCAGGGAAGATTTTCTAAGTGTATGAAGGATGCAGGGAGGTGGAACGACCGATCTGGGTGTGAGTTCACACTTAGCCAGCTAATGGACATCCTGAAGCTCCTTAGCCCACAGAGCCCTAACTGTGAGAGTTCTTCAGCTCTGAGGTGACAGAACTGAAAAAAGTCTCACATCCCAGTGGCCTCAGGCCACTCTGTCTCCTGGCAGGGTTTTTCCAGCGTGAGTGAAGCAGGTCTGCTCCTCCTGTAGCAGGTGCTTGATCAAATATTTCACGAAATGCAAGATTATAGTTAAAAGTCTGGAGCTCCCTCAGGCAGAAAAAGGCAGGAAAATGTGGAGGCAGAGCTTCAAAGAAAGAACACCAGTTCACCATGTTAACCAAATTATTGGTCAAGATGGCGGTTTGGTTGGTGGTTGCAAATTTATGGTTTTAAGCCATTAAGTCCCAGGAAAAGGACTGTTTTAACAATAACTCAAGCCCGGCTTGGTGGCTCGTGTCTGTAATCCCAGCACTTTGGGAGGCGAAGGTGGGTGGATCACCTGAGGTCAGGAGCTCGAGACCAGTCTGGCCAACATGGCAAAATCCTGTCTCTACCAAAAATATGAAAATCAGCTGAGCGTGGTGGTGTGCACCTGTAATCCCAGCTACTCAGGAGGCTGAGGCAGGAGAATCACCTGAACCTGGGAGGCCGAGGCTGCAGTGAGCTGAGATTGCGCCACTGCCCTCTAGCCTGGGTGACAGAGCGAGACTCCATCTCAAAAACAAAACAAAACAAAAAACAAAAACAAAAACAAAAAAAACTCAGAAGAATCAGGTACATTTTGTTTAACAAAGAGTTAAAGATAAAAATACATTTCTTGTCCTCTGTTTCTCCTGCTGTAGTAATAAAATAATAAATTGAAGGGTGTTGGCAGACCAAATGTTAGGCAATGGGACTTCATGAGGGTGGTGGCATTTTGCATTGCACTTGAAAAAAAATGTATGCAGATAGGAATAACTTAATGTCATCTTGCAAGAAGTATGCTATATGGATCTAATTTTTTTCTCATATTGCAGGTGCAATTCCATTTGAAAGGTCAGATGCTTCACCAACAGCCTAGAATGAATGTGAGTGGAATATCTAGCTATATAATGTGGGGAAAAATTAGTTATATATTCAGATGACTCTGAGAGTTTACATGTGATATGTCTCTTTATTAAGCAAAAAGGTCATTATTTCTGAATGAGAACCAAGTACCAAATATTGAGCCTTATTTTGGCAGTGGCATTTGGAGACTGCTATTCTTAAAGCCATAAATCACTTATTTACATTTGGCTTACTACTTATTTTTGCAAAATGTGTAAAAGATTTATTTAGTTATATATTTGTTTTTTATTTCTTTGCATTACTTTACTTTCTCTGAGTGCTTTCATATAGGAGGAGCCAAAATGCATCCCAGAACTTAAAGTAAAATTTAAAAAAATTAAATTAAAAAAATTAAAAATGCAGATTAAATGTTAGAGCCAAATTTTCTCTTTAGTAATGTATATGTCTTGTGAGTACACAGGCAATCAGGTCACTGTATTTCCTACAGATACTTTTAATTCATTCCCACCATTCCACCTAAAAGACTCTTAGCAGGGTTACCAGGAACCTCCAAGTTGTCAAATCCAGTAGTCATTTGTTAGTTCTTACATTATCTGATCTCTCAGGAGCATTTGAAATGGCTGATTATTATGTCTTTCAAAAATATTTTCTAAAATTATTATCATTATTTATTTTAGGGATGGTGTCTCACTCTGCTGCTGAGGCTGAACTGCAGTGATGGGATTGTAGCTCCCTGCAGCCCCGAACTCCTGAGCTGAAGCAATCCTCCCATCCCAGCCTCTCGATTAGCTGGGATTACAGTGTGAGCCACCCTGCCTGGTTAGTCCATCTTTCTGACACACATTCTTCACCTTGTTCCTGGGGACACCACTCTCTTTGTTCCTTTTTTTCCTTCAGTGACTGCTGCTTCTCATCTGCTTTGCTGATTTCTCCGTGAGTTCTTCACCTCTGGAGGGCTCCTGGCCTCAGTCTCCCAGATTCTGCTCTCCTGCTCCCCAGATCCTCTCATCTAGCCCAGGCCTCTAGGCAGCACTTATGCACTAAGAATTCAAACATTGCTGATCATAGCCTGGAATCTTCCTTTTGACTCAGGTATCTCTGACTCTTGCTGGTGTCTTGCCATGAAATATCTTAGAGGCCTCTCACATCCCAAACTCTGGTTTCTCAGTCTCCAAGCAGAACCATGTGCTCCCTCTAAGGTAACATGCTGACCTATTAGCACAGGAAATTTTGGAGGGTGGAAGAGGCAGAGCAACAAACATGCCCTTGAGGACAGAAACAGGGGTAGACAAGTTTGAAATTGCCTAATGAATGGCTTCATTATCTCTGCCTTGGTTTCCTCATCTGGAAAGTGGAAAAAATAATTGGACATGCCTCATAGGGTTGTTATAAAAATTAATGAAATAACCCATGTTAAGCCCTTAGTAAAAGGCCTGACACTTGGTAAAGGCCCGATAACTATTAGCTATTTTTGGGGATTAAAAAAACAAACAGAAACATAACATATCCCCAACAGCCTGATTTCCTCCCTGCCATGGGTTTCTGGAAATGGCAATTCCATTTTATCATTTTGGAGTTGTTCAGTCTCCCAAGGTAGTTATCCTTGATTCCTCTCTCTCATGCTCCAACCTCTGCCCCAGTAAATCCTGGAGGATTGACCCTCAAAATGTATCCAGAATCTTGCCATTTCTTACCCTTTCTACTGCTACCACTCAAGTCCAAGTTACCAACAAATTTCATCTAGATTACAGCAGTGGCCCCAACAGTCTCTCCACTCTCTTTCGTCCACAATATTCTCTCCACATCAACTGAAGGGATACTGTTACTACTTATTTCAGATAAAGTCACTCCTTCAATATTTCACTACTTCATTCCAAGCTAAAGCCAAAGTCCTTTCCATTGAGTCCCTCTGACCTTTCTTACCTTGTCCATCACCTTCCCCCTCGGCTCCTTCAGTCTGGCCACCTTGGCCTCCTTGCTTTTCTTTTTACACATGGCAGGGATGCTCCTTCCTTAGGGGCTAGCACTAGTGTTCCCTTTCTACTCAGATATTTAGGGGCATGGCTTGCTCTCTCATTTCATTAAGTCTCTGCTCAAAACTCTGCTTTTTTTTTTTTTTTTTTTTTCATAGAACTGATTGCTAACAAACACAGATTTTCTAAATGTACTTATTGCATTTATCATCTGCCTCCTTCCCCACTCCCATCCTCTCCCACTGCAAAGAATACAAGCAAGGTACATAGTAAATGTTCAGTAAAATTGAGTGAATGAATGAGATGACATGTTATTTTATTTTGAGGAGCAGTTATTTTCCTGAGCATCTCTAAAACATTTTATGAATCACAAGAGGTAATAATGTATTATGACTGTAAACAATCCTAAGACCTTTAAAGAAAGAAAGTTCATATTATCAAAACTTACAATTATCCATCCAAAATATTATAGGTGGTGGTAATCCAATTGGGGGTCTGCAGGGAAGTACTAAAGATTGACCACTTTGAAGTGTGATTGGTTCAAGCTTTTCTTTGGTCCACAATGGTGATCCTATTAAATTAAAAAAAAACTTCTCAGTTATTTCTGCATTGAAAAGAACAAAAAGAAAGCACTACAAATAAAGGCAAATTGAACTTTTGGAGAAATAATTTGTAATTTATGTATGCTAAATTAATGAGAAAATATTTTTAAATACAATGTTAAAAGAAAAAAAGTAAAAATTAAAACAAAATGTCAATTCTGATGCATTGCCACTGATAGTATAAATTCTCAGTCAGTGATTCCACAGCTGAGAATTTATACTAAATATATCATCAGGAAGACAAACAGTTTTGACACAAGCATGTTCTTCACAAAAGAATGGAAAACACTTAAATGTAAAAAGATTTGTTAAATAAAGAATTATACATCTACACCTTTGAATACCATAAAGTATTATATAAGTACACTTATTTATAAGATCGCTATGGGAATATATATGATATGTCAAAAACTCAGAAAAGGTTGTAAGATAGTATTTCAGAAAATGAGCTGGTTTTAAACACATATATACGTATCTGCCTAGGAAAAAATAGAAAGAATATTTGAGCAGTAGTTATTTCCTTGAATGGAAGGATTCATGAACAAATTTCTTCTTTGTTTATTTATAATTAGTTTTTCTACAATGAACATGTTTTATATCTGTAATAATTTCTTTTTAAAGAACCAGAACTGAAAAATGTGACTGTTATTTAAATACATGCTCTTAAGGTTTTTGAGAGGATTTTGGTACTAACCAACCATTGCAAAAAGAGCCTTAATAATATCAAGGTAGTGAGGACACTCCACTTCCAGTAAAATTTTGAAACAGAAATGATTAAAGAAATAGCATTTAGACCTTGGTCACCCATATCATACTGAATTTATTTCCATTTGGCTGTAGGAATTTCACTTTTACAGGAGATACATGAGAAATAAATAATTAGATGAACTCCGGGGAAGAAACACTTTTTTTTTTTTTTTTTTTTTAAACCCCAGTGTCTTACACAGGACTTGTATAAAAGATACATTGGATTAGTACAGCATTAGGCTAAGGAGCTTCTCAGGGTAAGGTGGAAAGGAGCGATAATTTTCATGCAAAACAAAGTCAGAATATTGGAAGCAATTCCACTGCTTTCTTGAAGAGTATCTGGACGATGTCACAGAAGCTGAGTCTTGGAGCAATACTTTAAAAAGGGTCATGTTGGTTGACAAGTTTCCACTTACGGGATGGGCGGACGACAATGTTATTAGAAATTGCAGCTCCACGTTCATTCCTTGCTGTACACTGATAGACTCCTTCGTAGGTCTCGGCTTTCCCTTCGCTCATGATGTTAATTATGAGCGTTCCTGTGCCAGGCTTCATGGTGACCAGAGGGTCTTTATCGATGTCAAAATGAGTCCCATTACGGGTCCAGGAAAAGCTGCCCAACACACAAAGGGTTAACTGTATTAATGGTCCAGAAAAATGGGATTACTTTAACAAATTCCTAGCAGTTTTATGGGTTTCTAGAAATAATTACTAAAGTTTAATATTCAGTAAGAGAGCAATAAGCCCTCATATCTAAAATGTTTCATTGAATCATGACCTGGAAAAAAAAGGGCAGGCTATACTTTTTAAGGTACCTGTCTTCTGTAGAACTAGCCCACATTTGACTCAATAAAGAAATCATGCACACAAATTGCCTGTCATTTTTCTAAGAAAATAGAAGGAGCAGGTCTCCCAGGTACACTCTCTTAGAGCTTTATTAGCATTTTTACTGTAAACTCCATTGTTCACAGAGTTGATAACCTGTCTATAAAAATTTGCCTGGGGCTGAAATGTGACAAGACCTCTGCAAGTACTATTTATATATGATGAAAATTGATCAGACAAATTTCAAGTTACCAAATTGTGAAGTGTAGGCTGGGAGCAGGTTAAGAGATATAAGTTCCAGAGTGTCTTAAACGTTGCTTATTAAAAATAGTAACTCTACATAAAACACATTTTGGGAATTTTTAATTCTAGAGATGATTTTAAGAATCCCTTGGGAGGTATGCCCAACTGTCAACTGAGATTCCTCTTTCTCCATTTTATTTTTATAAAAGATTGACTTACATAAAAGTCACAGTGCTCATGTAATTAAATACTTAACAACTAGTCACAAATCAGTGATGGCCATGCTCATACAAAGGTACGAATCTCTAAACATCACAGTGTTTTCTAGGGTCACTCAGATTTCCCTTCCCACTGCTTATCTTTATAGCTGTCATTGTCACAACCAGGGCAGGAAGTTGTGGTGTGGATGCTACTGGCATCTTGTGGGCAGGGGCCAGGGATGCTGCCAAATATCCTGCAACGCACAGGACACTTGCATCCCCTAAACAAAATATTATCCCACTCCATATATCAATAGTGGTGAAGAGGAGAAATCCTGTTTTACAGTGAGTTACAGAAGGCATTAATTGTGAAACTGAAAGGAAACCTCATCAAGGGATACCACATCAGGCCTTCTGTGAGAGAGGTTTTCCATTAACATAGCCGAATATATTATTTTGAGGCAAACCTTTGCTGGAAGTTTTGACATAGTACATATTCAGTCCCAGTTAATTTTTTTCTTAGGGGCCAGTTTGTGATAATTTAAAAAGGTCTGTAAAAGACAAACTTGGAAATAAAATAACCAGAAACTTTCACTTCTTTATTATTTAAAAATCCATATTACATTTTAATAGCAATAACCCAACTCTCCAAAACTCCCATAAATGACTGGACAAGTTACAGATCATCCACTGTGACGCCTTGAATAAGTTACTTAGCATTACCAGGCATCAGTTTCCCATCTATAAAATGTATTGGTTGGACTGGGTTATCTCTAATCTCTCTCCCAACTCTAAAACGCTTTGCAGTGATCTAAAATGCTATGCAGGATCCAAATGGCATGAATTCTCATGACTGAACTCTGCCAAGTTTGGAAAATCATTTAAGACTATTTTATAAACTGTTATAGAGACAGCAGAGATCTTGGAAGTCATCAAATTCAACCTCTTTATAGATGAGGAAATTAAAGCCCAGAGAAAAGGGATTTGCCTGTGCCTCCTTATGGCCATTAGTATCAAAACCTGAATTAAAAGGCTCTTTCCATAACTCCCCACTTTATAAGCATTTTGCAGAAAAGTGTGGGCATGAAAATGCAATAATATGGGTTTTCAAGAAGAAAAAATGGGCTCTACTTAAGCAGAGAGACAAAACAATACACCTACAAGTGAGACTTTAGGGATATGTGGGACCCAAGAAATTACCTTCAGTATCTTTGAAGGGCTGAAATGGGCTGGGATAGATGAACCAAAGGGCAATCTAGTGAGTCACAGTGAGAAATAGCCAACTAAAAAAGGAAGTGCTCTACATAGTCTGCCTTGTTTGATGGAAATTCCCAAACATATTTCTCTATTCAGAGATATTTCCTGATTTATTCTCAGTACTATAACAAAGCAGAATGCATACTCACCTTGGGGGCGGTTTCCCTTTGGCCTCACACTGGATTACAATATTCTCCCGAGGGTCAATAATGTAATCTTTTGGAGACTGTTGGGTGATGGTTGGAGGTTGTACCACTTAATTGTAGGAAAAAAAAACATGTAAAAAAAAATAAATCATTTAAAATCATAATAGTAGCCATTTTTTCCTGTATCAAAATCACTTACCTTAGACTAAATATGCTTCAAGTATTTTTAGTAATTTCTAGTGTAGCAGCACATACTTCAGTAGATTTTTCTGCTAAAGGTCTGCTAAAACTGCGAAGTCAAGGCATAACTTTCTTTTGGTAACTATGTGCACTTGCAAGTCCATTTTCCCACACTAAAAGTTTGGGAAAATAATTATTAATACAAGCCTAATATTAAGACAGTTTCTTTTCTGATGTAACAATGAGAAATTCTTTTGATTCCTTTGGTTCAAATGATGTTTTTCAGAGGAATTTAAGTTGTGAGGTAAATTTGCATCCAAAGAGTAACAGACTTAGATCATTAGTGTGTGCTTATATAAATCAATACATGTTGGGAACAAATACATTTGAGAAGTTAATATTAAACAGACTGTTAAATTGGAGATGTGACTTCTCTTATCAGAGCCAGGAGGTAAGTGAATTAGGAACAAAGATAAAAGAGTCTTATTTAGAAGACAAAGGGAACCGAGGAAGTTCTCTGTCCTAGGAGACAGTGTTTCCATTTGCTCTTCAAAGTTTATCTGATCTTTTATTATCAAATCCTGTGGGGAACCTGTTCTGACCCAGAACAATCTAATCTGAAGAAGGCTGTATTGGGACCACCAATGCTTTTCAAGTCATTCTAAGATCACCGTGTCCTTCTTGTGAGATCACAACTAGTGTTATGACAGGAAGGGACTAAAGAATAATTTATTACAACCTCTTCTTTTCTTACTCAGGGCGGCAAAATGGCTTGACTAGGAAGGCACAAAGCAGAGACCTAAACAGCTAAAGCACAAATCAAAAGCTAGCCTCATTACTGTTACCATTTATTGTGTACTATTATATGCAGGGTACTGGGCAGTGTCAATTTCCCTTCCCTTCGGAATATGCCATCCCCCTCCTTGCCTTTCCAGCTGCCCTTCCCACCTCTGTCATGCATATAGAACCCTCATTTTTCTAGCCTAGTCAGTTTCCAACACGGACTAGCAGTGTGGTCTGATTGTTGAGCACTAGTCTGTTCGCTTCTTACTAGCTGTGAGACTTCAAGCAAATTTCTTAACTTCTGTAAGCCCTAGTTTCCTGAGAGGGAAAATAAAGTTTAAAAGTAGTACCTACCACCTAGGATAGCTGGCAGGATTAAGAAAATAATTTCTATAAAATTCTTGGTATATACCAATGCTATAATGGTTCAATAACATCAGCTATTTTAAAATTATTATCATAATCATTTTTATTTGGAACAGATTCACCTTTGAATGATCCTTCAGGCTCTGGGAGTATATGGAGTTTGGAATAATGGAAGGAAGCCTGGAATTCCACATTCAAGGAATAGTGGCCATAGGGAGTCAGGGAGGGGATTCTCAGGAGTGACTCAGTTCAATTCCTTGTGCTTTTCTGGGGGTGACACAGGTACAAATCTGGTGGCTTCAAAGGCAGAGCTTCTATTCACAGGTCTGCAGCAGAGCTGGCTCAGATGCCACTCCTAACTGCCAGGAGTTTACTGTCTGGATATACCTCCTTAAACAGTGCTTGGGTCACCTACTAATTAACAAATGTTTTCCAGTAGCAAGAAAAAAAGTGATTTTACATAATTTTCCTGGTTAATCCTGACATCAAAGGAAATTATCAAATGCCTGAAAATTGACTATTTTTAAACTAGGTGATAAATGTCACCTAACTGTCAAAGGCAGTGGAAAGTTTTGCTTAGAGCAAGCCACTCAAAAACCATGTAGGTGGGAGCTGCTTATCTTTTGTCCACTTCAAGACAAGATTCAAATTTGCTGGGTTAGTCTACTGATGGCACCTAGAAATACTAGTCTACATAGTCACGAAGGCTCAAGAAGCATAAAAGGGTGTATAGCTGCTGTCTTGTGTAAAGCTTTTGCCTGCACCCACCTTCTAAAAGACAGGAAAAGACCTATCTTTGTTCCAGAAAGCATTAATTAGCCTTTACAACAGATCAGCATTCTCTCTAAATTTTGAGAATTTTCTCATTGAGTTACATCAGATGTGAATAAAGCTTGGAAGTTAGTAGAGCAGCATACTGGTAAAAGAAAGAGTAACAGCCAAGTTTTCAGAATTCATGCAGATAATACATTACAACTGCTTCTTGGTATTGAAATACAATGCTTAGCTACAGTAAACACACATGCTTAGAAAGACAAAGGTCACGAAACATGAAATTGTGCATTTAAATCACAGTATTAATTCAAAAAGCAAAGACATGGTCAAATTTTCACACTGCCTAGTAATTTATAGAAGGACACTTACAGTCTTCAAGAAGTTTTGCTTTTTCCCCATCAATATCAGCAGGTAAGTGGGCAAAGAGGATTAAAGAAAATCAGATGTTAATAATAAGAACGTTAGAACTCTGAAGATAAAGGGGCATCTTGTCTATTTGATTTGATCTAAGAAAACCCGTATAGTGAAGGTTGAAGTTGTGAAGTTGCAAGAGGAAGAAATTTGCATTAACGGTTTCCTTTAATCTTGCAGCAGCTTTCCCACATAAACATATGGAAGAACAAAAGCAATGCTGTAGGCAAAAAGAGTTCTTCCAGGAATAGGAATGGTGAATTCCAATCCATACATGTTGTGCTGGACAAGTAATTATGTTCAATTTGAAAAATAGCTGAAATCTACAATTAATTTGAGTTGTCACATACTGTGTAGTGTCTGGTCATATCATCCCAGACATCACTATGCATATGGTAATAACACCTAACAATGGGACATTGCTACAGTGACAATGCTCCATGCAAGCCAAGTCCAACACTAATTTTAGATTTTTATATTTCTATGGTTGATCTCCAAAGTTATTAATTGAACTTTTCAGACTGTTAGCAGATTTCTGCTTCAGAATTTCTCAGTCACTCAGGGGTTGCTGGTGCCCACACCAAGGAGGTGTTCATGTAGTAGAGAAAGGATGTAAGAAATAGGGGCAGGGAAGAAATTACATTAGCATGCATTTCAAATCATTCCATAGTGCTGCCTGTCGTTACTGCTTGCAAAGGTTAATACAGGAGCACCTGGGTTTTTCTGTGACTTTCTTTTCATTATGGTTATGCCTCTTCTCCATTAGCAGTGATAATTGAGTTAGCCGTAGGTGACTGTTTCCCTCTGATGGATAGATTGAACAGTCAGATTAAGGGGGAATATATTTAATATGAGAGAGAGCAAAAGCATTTCTCTCAAATGCTCTTCTTTCTCTCCTGTGTATCTGTCAGGGCAAATGCTTACTTAGGCATTCCCACTCCAATGGGCTTAAGCAGTTGTATATTTTTTTGAAAACTGAAATTAAGGTCATTGGATGAATTTTTTTTAAAAAATAAGAAAAGCATTGCATTTTATTGTACTTTATAGAAGCACAGCAAAAAGTCAACAAAGTGTGGGACAAACCACATCTCTTCCTAATGTCTTCCCACTGGCAGTTGCAACCTCTATGGCAATAATAATAATAAATAAACAAAAATGACATCCCAACAATTGAATAGCCCCAGGAAAGTGTTATCTTCCTTGCACCTTGGAAAGCTTGCCAAACAGATATTCTATTCTGGAAGCTAATGGCTTCAAAGAGCTCATGCAGAGAAATCAATTCTGAAGTACAGTAATTGTCCAGATTTGAAATTTTGCTTTCCATTGCAGGAAAAGTGACCAGGTGGAACCTAGCATTATCTTTATTTTTCACAAACAGGCCACCCAGAGCAGGGAGAGCACAGTATATATCCTACTATGAGGAAAATGGAGGGCTAATACAGTAGCTGTTGTTTGGTCCACTTTAGTGTTTTTGCAAATTACCTGTATTTTCAGCAGTTGCATCTTGGCCTTTGACCACATTGTTTAAACCAAATAAGACTATTTGTTAGGCTCTAGATAATATACTTTTCCTAGTTCTAGACTTATATTTAAGATTCAAAATTGGAAAGTGAGATGCGCCTTGTCTGAATCAAGAGAAAGTAATTACGGGGTGGTTTAGGGATTCGAGGGGCATGGAGTTGGCAGAAGGAGTCTTCCCTCATCTTTGCAGAACACCCTCAGCATATGACGGGCAAGGGTAAAGGGTAAGGGGATGAGTGGGGAGGTCTCCATGATCATTTTAAAGTGGCTCATATAGTTTTCTTGCAGGACTGCTTCTCTAAAAAGCCACCTGTTGGGAAGATCAGGCCGCTTGCACAACTCAATCCTTCTCAGGCCATCCCCAGCAGGGCAGACAAAAGGCACCTGAGGGGGAAGAAGGAGAATGACAGGGAGGGAATTGTGCGTCTGACCATTTCAATGGCCACTTCTACAGTGTGAATCTTTATAAACACCAGGTGCTGAAGGTAAAAGCCAAATTAATTTTGATTAGCTTTTCAGTATCACACAGACACCTTCTCCATTCACGCAGTTCAGAATGATGATAAATGCTGGGAGGCTTTGACTCCTGGGCCTAACAGCTTTAAAATGTTAATACTTACGATCAAGAGGTACTTCCAGTGCACTAATCATCTGGCACAGGAAGAGAATCAGGGGCAGTCTGCCCGCAGATAAGCGCTTCCTTTTCGGCATTATTTTAAGCTGCATTAGCTTAACTCCTGCTGAGACCCACACACTGAATTTCCTTTTCTTCTTTCACAAAAGATTTTGTGAAACGTTGTGTGCAACGTTTAAGTAATTTTCATGCGGGAAACTGAAAAAGGATAGAGTAGGAATAATAATTATAACGTATTAAAAAGAAGGAAATGAAGAGCGGAAGTCTGCAGCACAGAGAATTAGCCCTGTATTATACATGAACTCTAAACGAAAGTTAATTTTTAAATATTTAACTCTCAAGACTGGAATAATCATTTATTCATAAATCAGCTAAAATCAGTTCAGAGATATTAGTAGTGATGTGAAGCATAATCTGTCTACCATCCTTACGATTTTTCCATTTTAAATGGTATTTGTATTACGAGTGTTCAGAGGCTATCATGTCTTTCCCAACAGATCAGGAAAACTTGGCTTTTAAGCTGGTTAGAAAGCAATCACTTTGAGACTTTAGAGGTGAGGCCTAATGGCTTCTCCATTCTATAGATTATCTCTGGGAAAGTTCAGGGGATTGTTGTAAATTTGCTTCAAAGCCAAAACACTAATTTACCAGATGAGCACTGACCATTCAAGTCTTCCCCATCTCCCACCTAGATTACAGCAACGAACCTAGCTGGGCTCTGAGTTCGGGCCCTTCCTCACTGTAGTCACCCTCCTTCACAGTGCTGATTAATTTTTTCTACAAGGCCTTCTCTGGTTAAATATTGGGAGTAGCCATATGTGATCCCTCAAATAAAGTCTAATGTATCTTTAAACAAGTACTTAAAAACCTCAGTGATCTGGGCTTAATTTATCCTACAAACCTGACTTCCTTTTATTTCCATATAACCATTTTTTGGTTTGATGATTCATTTCTGTTTTTCTTTCTTGTGTCAGTCCTTCGATATGCCCCAAATTTTCCTGCCTTCTTGTCTTTGATTATTCTATTTCATTTGCCTGGAATGCCTTTATCCACCATATTTTCTTATCAAAGTCCAATTTATTTCTTATAGATCAGTTAAAAGGTCACCTCCAGGAAACATTAGCTGATCACTCGAACTAGAAGTTATTTCACCACCACCCCTGATTCCCTGAAATTCCTTGCTTTAAACATCACATACATAGGCAGATATATATTAAAAAAGAGACTGTGTACACATATTGTATACATGCTCTCTATTCCTCCAGGCAAGGATTTTGTCTCTCTCATCTTTGTAGCCCTCTCCCACCACCTAATACAGCCTGCCTTGCATATTGGAAGTGTCCATTGCAAAATGGAGAGCATGAGCACAAACATATTAATAGAAGATTGATATCCATCCCACAGCAAACTCCTACCTGAAATGATAGGTTTAATTATGTCCTCTCGTTAATGAAGAGAGGAGGGGTGACCAATGACTCTCTCAAGAAGGTGGGAGGGATGTTATTATTATAAACTGGTGTACCTCCCAAAAGTTGAAACACTGAATTATTTATGTAATTTTTATTTGTATAATTGTATATTTTATGATGTCCATCTTTTCCAATAAACTGCAATTCTCCTCAGGGCAGGGATGGCATCTGTCCTATCCCCCACTGCATCCTCATAGCCCATCACAGTGCCTGGCACATGGTAGATAGTAAATAAATATTTGGATAAAAAAAAATAAATGAAAGGAGAAAAGGGGAAAGAAAAGGAGACTTTACAATCTTTGAAGCTGAGGTTGCATTTGGAGTCTGACTATGATCTATCCAAGGCTGTATTTATATTTATATTGCTTGGTTTAAAAACCAATCTTTTGTTAATATGATCAAATTAGTTGTATGATCATGTCTGTGTGTGGAATAGTGCTTAAATGTCAAAAGGAAAATGAAATAATCCTAATAACATATTTTATTAGCAATCAAGTTCTGATTTGAACATGATTAAAATTGTAGTAGGACACTTCTTGCAAAACAAATGTTAAAATAATATGCCAGGCCAGTTGTGGTCACGCCCATAATCCAAGCACTTTGGGAGGCCGAGGCGGGTGGATCACCTGAGGTCAGGAGTTTGAGAACAGCCTGGCTAACATGGCGAAACCCCGCCTCTACTAAAAAGGCAAAAATTAGCCAGGCGTGGTGGTGGGTGCCTATAATCCCAGCTACTTGGGAGGCTGAGGTGGGAAAATTGCTTGGCTGCAGTGAACCAAGATTATGCCACTATGCTCCAGCCTGGGTGACAGAGCAAGACCCCATCTCAAAAAAAAAAGAAAAAAAGAAGATGCTAAACATAAACATTATACTTACATAAATATTATTTTGTGAATAAAACATCCATATTATTTGGCTTCATTTAAGAGCCAGGAAATGTCTTTCCATATTATAATATCCAAACATTCATGTCCGGTAAGCATTGAGACGTAGGTACAGAAGCTCACTCAACCATTTCTGAACAAATACAAACCAGACTATCTTTCTGTGAGTGCAAAGCACATCTAGATCATTTAGTCAAATTTAATTAGGTCTCTCATGAGTTTTCGGTTGAAACACTGATTTTCAATTCACATAAGCTTTAGGGAAATTAAAAATAAATGTAACAAATGGCACGAAAACATGCGGATCTTACATATTATACATATTAAGATAAAGCGAAAGAGCCAGACTCTGAAAACGAAAATGGTTTGTCTGATTTCTGTGTCATGCTAATGGAGATTACTGGACTTAAGTGCCAAGTTCTCCAGAAAGGGGGAGAACTAATATACTTTCCAATAGATGTACTAATAAATTGTAACACCTGTAAGATCTTAAACAGCTACATACAATTTCTGTTGTAAGTTCTTCATGTATTTTGCCTGGATGCATTAACTATTCACCCTCCAATATAGAGAAAATCATTAGACAAATTCATATAAAAGAAAGTATCAATCAACCTCTATGCTTTTTCAGAGTATACATGGAGTAAACTATTACACATCAAATCACAGTGTTTTATAAAGAAAAAAATTGCATTTTTAAGAAAAACTGAAAGTACTTACTTAAAGAGACATGAGTAAATAAATCCTCATACTGCTGGGAGGTCATGAACTACGATAACTGAAGATGAGGGTTCTCCTCAGAAGTTTTAAGTTAAACTGTACCATTAGCCACAAATCATCTCTAGCGTAGGTTCTGTTAGAGGAGGACGAAGCAATGGTCCAGCCCATCCTCTGGCTCCTGCTCATGGAAAATCACCCACTCCTGTGACGTATGCCCTTATAGGTGAAAATCCAAATGCCTAAGGACACCATTAAGTCCCTAGCACTCAATCAAACTGAAAATCAAATAGAGCTACAGAAGACGTAGCTTTCTCTCAATGAGAGTAATGTACTCTGCACACTGCACCAAGAAAAATCACTGCTTTGCACTCTCGATATTGACGTCAATGCCTTGACTCAGTAGGAGCCCATCTGCCTTGTACTTTACCTTGGAAAATGATGGTCACTCTTCATTAAGTGAGAATCATGAACTAAAACTAAATTGTTAATGTAATTATACTACATTGAACAAAATTCCAATTTGAAATAGCAGCACGATTTTTAATCAAGGCTAAGGAATATGCTAGTGCAATATAGCTTACAATGTACAAAAAATATTTGCCATAGACATTTTAAAGCATGATTGAATGAGATAAACGGTAGGTTTGTCTTCTAAAAAACAGATCACCCTGATACTTAAAATCACACATATTGCTAAAAGGACTGAGAGTAATGATAAACAGCAGAGTCTTTTCATATCTCATTTAATTTAACTCCATTCAAAGCAACTTTTCGTATGTTACCTATAGAACCTGTGAAACAGAAGGGGGAAAAATCCCTTCTTTAGTAAACTTTTGATCATTAGAAAAGAAATGCAATTCAAGGTTCCCTTATTTCTTTTGCCTCAAATTCATATTAAACCACAGAGCAAATATTACCCTGAATTACTTACTATGTATTTCAAAAGAAAACCCGACAGTTTTGACAAAGGATTCACATCAAGCCTGAGAGAAACAGCTCTCCTGTTGCTTACTTAAGAAGTCTTATCTTTAGAAAGAAAATAAAACCTTTCTTTTTCTCTCAAATGAAGGACAAAATTCTTTTAATTTAAAAAATCAGCTCTCTACCAGAATTCGAAGACCATGCATTACTCGCCATTTCATTCTGCTATATTTGGGCTTTTCAGCATCCCAGCATGGGTGGGTTCCATGCTCTTTGAACACATAACATGATCTACACTCTCCAAGTAGATAAACAAATATGCTTATGTGACTAGATGCCTTTTGACACACTAATTATTGCTCTGATGCCTCATCAGTGGCTTGCCTCATTGACTGGGCAACTAAGTGGGTATGATACCATCTTGACTGTGAAAGACATTTTTCAGCAGTCAACTTGGGGACGGTCACTTTTTATATTTTAAACATTCACCATAAGGAAGAAGCACACAAATGCACATCTCTGGCCCGTGCTGTGCTTTTCTTTTTTTTTTTTTTTTTTCTTTTTTTTTTTGAGACGGAGTCTCGCTCTGTCGCCCAGGCTGGAGTGCAGTGGCGCGATCTCGGCTCACTGCAAGCTCCGCCTCCCGGGTTCACGCCATTCTCCTGCCTCAGCCTCCCGAGTAGCTGGGACTACAGGCGCCCACAACCGCGCCCGGCTAATTTTTTTTTGTATTTTTAGTAGAGACGGGGTTTCACCGTGGTCTCGATCTCCTGACCTTGTGATCCGCCCGCCTCGGCCTCCCAAAGTGCTGGGATTACAGGCGTGAGCCACCGCACCCGGCCCGTGCTGTGCTTTTCAATCACAGATTTTGAGTCTGAGACTGTGGAGGAAAGGTTAGCGAGAAATGGACAATGATGACTAATAATCAACACATCAACAGAGTCACAGTTACGTCTACACCAATACACAATCATGAGTGCACCTCAGAAAAAAGTAGTCTGGGATAACAGGACTATAGAGATGATAATGATCAAACAAGACACACTGTGCGAAGCTTTAAGGATCATGTTTCTAATTTCCTTCAGGTCCAAAGGAATCTTCCATAGTAGAGCCTCTACCAGGAATGTAGTAACTAGAACCTGGAATAGTACCTAAGGAATGGTGAACAAAGAACAGGTGGTTTTTACCCAAATAACAGATAATGGAACAACACCCTGATAATAGCTCAAAATCTCTACTCCTCAGAGCACTATAACTAATGATCTTATTTGATATTCATAAAAACCCCAGAAAACAGAAACACAGGTATTTCTACCTATTTAACAGACAAGAAAATAATCCAGTCATGATGGCCACCATTCACTGAGCCTTTTCCATGTGCCAGGCACAGCGATGAGTCTCCTCCAGGCATTAACTTATCTTCCCAACAATCCCAGAAGGTAATTTCTATTACATTTCTCAACTTACTGATAAGGAATTCAAGGTGTAGGATGGTGTCACCTGATTAAGTGTCACGTGATATGTGAAGTACCAGATCTACAGCTCCAGTTCTGGAAGGTTCTGGAGCTTTTAGCCATCTCACACTGCCACACCCCGAGAGGTCCCTAGTGTTTCCCTCCCTCCTATGTCCTCTTAATTTGTAATTAGTCAATAAGCAAACAGAATTACCAAGTTTAGTTACCCATATTAAAAAAAGAAAACCTCTAACGGTTTCCGAATATCTATGGAAGATCTTCACAATATTGCCCATGGCACAACTTTAGGAGCTTCTTCACACCAGATTCCATGTGAATAGGACCCCATGGACTTCTACCACATGTGGGCCCTGGCCTTCTAAAGGAAGAACAATTTAAGACAATGTAGACAAGATGTATTTTAAAAAGCTAATTTTAAAAGTAGGCATTGTGTGCACACAGTACAATATTCATAAAGTACAAAAGACCATAGAATGCAAAGTAAGCAACCAGCAATCCCCTTTCTCCCGGAGGAAGCAGTCATTATTACCAAGTTTTGTGAATCCTTCCAGAGAGAGTTCAGGCATAAAGAAACATAAAAAATATATTAAGCAGGCTGGGCACGGTGGCTCACGCCTGTAATCCCAGCACTTTGGGAGGCCAAGGCGGGTGGATCACAAGGTCAGGAGATTGAGACCATCCTGGCTAACATGGTGAAACCCCGTCTCTACTAAAAATAAAAAATAAAAAAAATTAGCTGGGTGTGGTCGTGGGTGCCTGTAGTACCAGGTGCTTGGGAGGCTGAGGCAGGAGAATGGCGTGAACCCAGGAGGCAGATTGTAGTGAGCCGAGATAGTGCCACTGCACTCCAGCCTGGGCGAAAGAGTGAGACTCCGTCTCAAAAAAAAAACAAAAACAAAAACAATATATATATATATATATACATACACACACACACACACATATATAATACACACACACACACATATATATATATAGAGAGAGAGAGAGCAATAATTTAAGGACATTTTAGATTTAGAAAATTATTAAAAAGCTTTTGGGACACTGACATTAGATTATCAAAAATACCAAGGTCTTTTTGAATGAAATCTAGTTATTTGCAACACACATGATCATCTGAATACAGGATTTTTCACATCTCTTTTACTTAGCACAGCAGTAACAAGAAAGAAAAGAGAACAATATGAGGCAATGATGTAACTGAGAGATCTAAGACAAACGATAAAGCATGGTTAATGAAAAGCTCATGTGTGTTAGACTAATAGCAACCCTGACCGAGGATAACACCTGTTCCACACTTTTCAGGCTTTTCCGGCCAGCTATCTGATGACAGTTGTCAGGATTGGCTTCTGGGATGAGAGAGCTGATTGGAAAAGAAAAGATGGTTGGGGAAAAAGAGGAAGGAACTAGTTCTTTGCAAAGGAAAGGGAATTTCCTTCTTCATCCCACCTTCCAATCCAATCACAATTCGCTAAACAGAGTGGGGAAGGGACTGCTCCACTCTGAATGCCTGCCATGCTCACAGTCTTTCTTCTGCATTGACCTCATCACTCTGACCAATGCAAAAAGAATCAGGGTGGGTGTTCAGCCTTTGTCTGAACAAAGGCAGGGAGCCATGTAGAGCCTGTGAGTTGACTTGGCTGCTCGTGAGGCACTGAAGAGTGACCAACTAAGTGGTAACAAATTCCTTTCTCATAGAGAGGGTGAATGTGAGACAGAGAGAGAGAGTGAGTCAGTGGTTTGGAGCAGCAACAAAAGCCAAAGGTCAAATAGAGGCAAGGCAGTAGGAGCAAGCATGAGTAAGCAAAAGATATGAGGCATCGAGTGCAGAATGAAGCCAGTGGGCGGCAGAGGATCAATAGAAACAGAGACAGAGAAGAGTTGAGTTGTCATAACATCAGCAGAACACTGGATACGTGATAACAAGCATCTTCTACTCCTGCACTACAATCACCAGGCCTCTAAATCTCTTGGTACCCCCAAAAATGTTCCAATTATCTGTGAAGTTTGCTACAGTAGTGACTGAGGTTGAGACATCTTCCTGTCTTTTTCCAGTCTTGTGTATTCTATAACAAACTTTCATTAATATGTTAGGTAGACTGTTGCATTGGTGGCCCCAGGAAGCACCTTTCCCAGTATCCATGCCCTTGCATAGTCACCTCTCACAATGGCTGTGGGCTTGGCCATGTCACATGCTTTGGCCAGTGGGATTTTTAGCAAGCAATATGTGAACAGAGGTGTGATGACCATGTGCACACTGTAGCTTATCCTCTTGTAATGTTCCCTCTGGGAAGTACGAGCCATACTACTGATGATAAGAAGCTAGTGGAAAGAGAGGCTGGGAGATGAGAGACCATCCTGAACTCTGGCCCCAGCTGAGCTCCCAGCTAAAAACAGCTGAGCCAGTGACTTTTTAAACTACATGCAACAGAAGAACCATCCTGCCAACCCTGAGGATTATGAGAAATAATAAACTGTTGTTGCTTTAAGTCACAAAATTTAGGAATGGTTTATTATAGCCATAGATATCTGCAATAATGAATTAAGATAAACTGAGATTGGCTGTTTCTTGCAACCAGAAACATACTAACAGGCACATTTAGGAGGACTGATGATCCAAATGTGCAGGTCTCACGGCTGAACCTAAATTAGTAAATAGTGTGGTAATGTAGACTTCTCTTCAAAACGAATCTATCCTTTTTGGTTTTTCTAGATACTTCTCCATATATATGTTGGTGCAGCCAAAGGGCACATACTTAACTTACATTTCTCACACAAACTTATAGTCAGAATAAATAGAAGGTGGTTAACACTGACCATTATTTTAGCATAATTGTAAATTATGTCTAATTTATTGTCTTAGGCATTATATTAATTTATTTCTAATGTAGAATAGCAAAGATTAAGGTAGAGAACAGGATGAGAGAGTCCAATATTGTTAGTCTACCCCTCCTACTTTCCCATCTCCATGGATCATACTAGAACTCTGACTGAGCTCGCCTCAGCTTCTATTCTTCTCACTGTCCCACAAGACAGGCAATCTGGGGAAAGCAGGGAGGAGAGAGGGGCAGGCCAAACCACAGGGACAGGCCTCTTCCTTCCTCATAAGGTCCACTTCTCAGCTGATTCCCTTCAGATTAGAAAATAGAAACAAAGTTCCATTTAAAAACAAAAATGGAAAGTAGGAAACTGCTCTAAAAGTGAGGTCTGAGAAATGAAAATTTAATTCTGAATATGGGTCTTCAGAGCAACATATTCAGAAACATTTGTAGAGTCACTGAAACAAGCTCTAGCTGTATTTATCTTCCTGTAAACTGAGATTTCTACAAATACCACTGAGAAGATGTAAAGATTGGAAACAGTTTATTAAAAACTTCAGCAAAAAAAGGCATAATTGTAAATTATGTCTAATTTATTGTCTTAGGCATTATATTAATTTATTTCTAATGTAGAGTAGCAAAGATTAAGTCTACAGGATGAGAGAGTCCAATATTGTTAGTCTACCCCTCCTACTTTCATGATATTAATATTCTAAACATGCTATACCTTATCCACTTGTCAAGAAAACAACACATGGCAAAATGGCAGCCATTTAATAGTAAAAAATAGCATTTTGAAATGCCAGGCAGGCTAGCCACTTTTGAAAAATATTGTGTCAGATTTCAAAGATAAACCCCGCTATGCTTGCTGAATGGTATGAACCAGTCAAGGTAGGGATGCAGTGCACAGGTCAAAATCTCAATGTGTACTCCTTTCCTAATGAGTGTGAAGGGTAGTAATGCAGTGAGAAGACAGAGCAGGAGAGAGAATTAACCTCATGGTAGAAGTCCATGGGGTACTATTCACATTCTACTCCAGTAAGAAATTAACCTAGAAGTCTCAATGCTTACATTATACAGTTGATACTTCTCCTGTTCTGTTGTCCAGTGTGGGTGTGCAGGCACCTCTGCTCGAGGCTGACAGAGGTGCCACCATTTTGTGATGCTGCATCTTAACAAATGTCTTCCAAAGTCCATGCTCTCTTGCTCTTACCTTCCTCCAACTAGAAGTGATACACACATCTTTTGCTCACAATCCATTGACCAGATATAGTCAATGACTCCAATCACCCGAGAGTCTGGGAAATGCTGGGGTGTGGGTGGAATATTTAGTGAGCGCTAGTATTTCTGCCACAGGGAGCATGGGCTATTCACAATCAATCTGAAGTGCTTTTTCTGAAAAGAGTTTCAGGGTGACATCCTAGAGGATGGCCATCTTATTGTTTCATTTCGGCGATTAGTCAGGGAGCAGGATGATGATGATGATGATGGGCTGTGTGGGTGCTAGCTGGTTGAAGCTACCTCCTCTGTCTTCCTCCCAGATGCATCTATGAATCATTCTTTTCTATAACTTGTGCTTCCCCCAAACAAGGGCCTGAGCATGTGGGTTGGGGAGGCAAAAGGCCCAGATTTGCCAAACTCAAAGGGTATCACTCCCAACATGTCACAGATTTCTATAATCTTCCCAGCCACATTTCAAAATACATTCTGCCAAGGTATCCAGGCTCTCTGTAATCATAACAGAACCAGGAAAATGAGAAATAGAGACGGACATGACATGAAGAATTGTATTTTCCACTTGCTATCAGTGCAGGGGAAGGTATATTTTCACAAACCAAATAGCTGAAAATTCTTCATTCCAGCCAGAGGCTGTTCCATATAAAGAACAAATTTCAGTCACTTACTGATATGCATGTTGTATTATAAAGAACTTGCCAGCAAAACAGCAGAGTAATGCATGAAATATTTAACTCCTGGTGCATTTAATTTTCTTTATACAGGCTATGTGAATATCTGCCTTTATAAAAAATAATCAACGAGTGGCCATTTGTTTGTAAGAAAATTTATCAGGTTTACCCCAAAGAGCATCCCTCTCCCAGGCATTTAGAATATAAATCAGTTTCTTGGAAGTTAAATATTAACTCCTCAGGAGACCATGTCCTCTGTGAAAGGTAAGTACACAAAAGCATGAATGTTAGAAACAACATTCTCTGTACTGTGAGATTTAATCAACCCAACAATTTAAGAGCTTTGGAACATTCTGCTGTCTCTGCTCAATTCTGCTGTCTGTGACTTCTCAGGAACCACTTTTTCTATAAAACCACACTCTCTTTTCACCACCACTTAAATGGACTCCATAGAAAGAATATATTCCATTGTGATGATTTGAAAGACATGTCAATTCAAAGAGCAGTTTAGGTAGAAATAGAGCGACCATACAATCCACAATTCCACTGCTCGGTATATACCCAAAAGAAGGGAAATCAGTATATTAAAGAGATATCTGTATTCCCAAGTTTGTTGCAGCACTATTTATAACAGCCAAAATTTGAAAGCCATCTACATGTCCAGCAACCCATAAATGGATAAAGAAAATGTAGTACTTATATATAATGGAGTACTATTTAGCCATAAAAGAGAATGAGGACAGGCTCAATGGCTCATGCCTCTAATCCCAGCACTTTGGGAGGCCGAGGCAGGTGGATTGCTTGAGCTTCGGAGTTCAAAACCAGCCTGGAAAACAAGGCAAAACTCCATCTCCACAAAAACAAAACAAAACAAAACAAAAAATAAGCTGGGCATGGTGGCAAGTGCCTATAATCCCAGCTACTCAGGAGGCTAAGGTAGGAAGACGGCTTGAGCCTGGGAGGCAAAGGTTGCAGTGAGCCAAGATCGTGCCATGGCACTTCAGTCTGGGCAACAGAGCCAGATCTTGTTTCAAAAAAGAAAAAAAAAAGAGAGATCCTGTCATTTATAACAACAAAATAAGCCAGGCATGGAAACACAAACATCACATGTTCTCACTTATTTGTGGGATCTAAAATTCAAAACAACTGAACTCATGGAGGTAGAGAGCAGAAGAATGGTCAACCGAGACTGCGAAGGGTAGTGGGAGGGTGGTTGGGGTGGAAGTGGGGATGGTTATTAGGTACAAAAAAAATTAGAAAGAATGAATAAGACCTAGTATTTGATAGCACAACAGGTTGATTATAGTCAACAATTTAATTGTACATCTTAAAATAACTAAAAGAGTATAATTGGATTGTCTGTAACACAAAGGATAAATGCTTGAGGGGATGGATAACCCATTTTACATGATGTGATTATTATGCATTGCATGCCTCTATCAAAACAACTTATATACCCCATAAATATATACACCTACTGTGTAGCCACAAAAATTAAAATTAAAAAAAATTTTGAAGTTTTTTAAAAAAGAAAAAGAAAAATAAAACCAAAGAGCGGTTTGAAATGTCCTCAGGTAGAAGTATTTTTGGCCAAAGTATCTAGCCTCCTAGAAGAGTCAGGACAGAAGAGCCTCTGGTTTTTATCAAAGTTGCTTGATAAGAATGTTAAACCTAGAACGACTGCCTCTCTGTGTCTTTTCAGTTTAATTTTCATGGACAATTTTGTGTGAGTAAACGGAGTATTTATTTTCTAAAGATAAATATTTATACCCTCTGGAAAGAAATATGGGGAGTAAGAAAAAAGTGAGATAAGGAGGACAAAGAAAAAGCAAGGAAAGAAGAAATGTCATGGAAGTAATACATTTCCAAGTTATGTTGTGCTTATTCTTATCATTTTTATTCCGAAATTGTGGTAGTCCACAAATAAACTGGGCTAAAAATACTTACAAAAAATAATTTCTTTAAATATATTAAAGGAATCACAAAGATTTCAAAAAAGCTTTACTAGAAGATTCCCTGTAAGGGATTATGCTTTGAAGGTCTCTAAGGTCTGCCTTCCTAGACTTAACACTGAATTATGAGAGCCAAATCTGCTCTAATAGAAATGGAGTCAAATAAACCAGCCACCAATAATGATGGTCACTGAGATGCCAGCACAGAGGGAAAAACCAAGACCAGAAATGGGAAGACAGCTAAAAATTAGATCCTTTGGGGCTGCTGGTTGTTGGGTCTAGGCACAAGCAGGAATGGGGAAGTAAGGACCAGCCACAATGTGCTGTCTCAACCAAGGGAAGAATGAGGTGAGCAGGCCATGCAAGTTTGCCCAGTCCCCTCTCAGAGAGGAGTGGGCTCAGGACTCTCAGCTGAAGTTGCGCAGTGGGTTCTGGGTGGCATCACTTGCTGCACCTGTGTCCAGTGGGGCCAAGTTGGATAGTACGAGAGGCAACATTCTGGGGAGAAGGTGATTCAAAAGTCTGGCAGAAGTGAGCTATGATCACATCACTACACTCCAGCCTGGGTGACAGGGCAAGACTGTTTAAAAACAAAATTAAAAACAAACCAGAAAGCAGAAAACAAAAGCCTGCAGAGCATCCAACAGAGTTTACAAATGAAAGGATTGGGTAAAGAAGGAAATTCAGGGAGGTGGCAGCAGAAAGACTACCAGGGAGACCACTAAGAATAAGATTTGAGACTAAGGGATGTGGGAGACAGAACCTACAGATATCGTTAGAGCTGGAAAGAATAACTGCGTATAATTTTTGTGAGGTATTGGGTGTGGGTGTTGCTCAGGAATGGGCAGAAGAAAAAGTCCTACTCCTGCGTGGTCAGCTGGCTGAGGATTAAGCGGCAAAGTTGGGTGGCTTCTTGCCGGTCAAAGTTGAACGCACCTCACTGAGCAGCTTCTTAAAATGTCCAGTTAGTCTGTCTGAGGAAGGCTTTCCAAATTTAGGTTTCTGTCTCCTTTGAGAATTTTAAATAAGACTATTGTAGGCTCTTGCTAGAGTATAAAACACTAATTGTTGCTCTCCAACTCCTCTCACAAGCCTTGCAGAGAAAATAGTTTTTATTTTTTGGAAGATCTAAATGTATTCTATTCTATTCACATGTATTCTCAAACCTAAAATATAAGTTAAAAAAATACCCTTCCAGAAATAGCTGTAGCAGGCCTGTTAATACTCAGCAGGAGCTTGGTTTTAACTTCTGTTTTTTATCAAAGTTGGTTATAAGAATAAGAGGTAGATAAATCTCAGTGTCTTCTCTGTCCATTTAACTAAGTCAAGACACCTAGTTCTTCTGTACAGATTCTGTAAATTGGACTAAGCCATCAGACAAGCCATCAAGCAAGATGCAGGAAAAACAGTCATGTTTGAAAGATGTACTTTGGTTTGAACTGAGAGCAAGGGTTTGGATGGAGATGAGCTGTTCTTTATACATTTCTGCGAAAATGTTGCTCAAGATGGGGAAGCTACATTGGATGCTGAGCATTTTAAGTGGAAGGCAAGCCTACAAAATTGAGAAGAAAGTGCAGGCTGCTGTGCAGAGGCAGGAATGTCTGAGCAGACTTTCAGACCAGGACATTTCTAAAATGACAGAACTTAAAGGGAAGAGTTGTCATTTTAACTTAGAAGCTTTCAAGCTGCAGCATTATCTCAGCGTCTAAGAGCACTTAGAGTTCTTGGTAGGACTGGCTTCAAACATTTTATTAACAGCATTTATTGGCTACCTGTTAAGTTTTAGATGCTAGGGGGGATTCAAATATGAATTCAACATAATTCACACCCCTGAAGTGCTCTAAGCTGGGCTTGGGAGCAGGCAGTGAGCTGCATGAGAATATAATTAAATGCAAAACAATGTGGTAAGTGCTCCACCAGGAGCTGGATCTAGGTCCTATGGGAGCAGAAAGTAAGATGCATCCAATTGTGCTCAAGACGGAAGAGGAAAGACTCTGGGAGGTGAAACACGAACACTACCTTGCCTTGGAAGAGTAACAGTAATACTCCAGGGAGAGAAGAGGGAAGCCGTGAGTAAAGTCCAAGGGTATAGTGTGTTTCTGGCAAGTGCCCAGAAGGGGATGAAGGATACTAAGTGAGGGTGGTGAGGCAGAAACGTAAAGTTGGTGGCTGTTGTAAGGAGACATAAATGCTGTTATTGAGTTTTGTTTTTATCCTAATATCAGATGAGTTTCAAAGTGCTAAGCTGGCTAAGTGAGTAAAAGAACTTTACTTTCAAAAGGACTATCAAGGGTGCCACCTTCTCATGCAGAGTGAAAAGTGCAGGGAATTTTAGAGGATTCAATTAAATTTTACTCAATCACCTGAAAATCAATTATGTACAGATCGATGGATGCCTGAGGCTGGGAGTGGTCAGAGAGGAGACTGATGGCAAATAGGCAGGGGGGAATTTTTCTGAGTACTGTGCTCAGTAGCGGGGATGACAGAAGGCTGTTGGGGCCAAGTTGCAATTATTTACAATCACAACAATATACTCAGCCTCCTGCTCCTATCACTACCCTAACCATGAAACCACAAAGCTACCAGAGACTGCCAAATCCCTGGCTGTGGCATCCAGGCGATTGTTAGTCATTGTTCTAAAGAATAAAAGTTAATAGTTTTTCCATCCTTGGCATAAAACACAAGAGAATATCTCATGACCTTGGTTAGGTAAATTTTTTAGCTATGACACCAAAAGAAAAAAACTGATAAACTTAACATCATCAAAATTAAAAACATTTGCTCTTCAAAAGAAACCAATAAGAAAATGCAAAGACAAACCGCAGACTATCTACAAATCATATAGCTAATAAAGGACTTGTATCTACATCATGTAGAAAAACTCTTACAACTCAAAACTAAGAGGACAAAACAACTCACTAAAAAGATGGGTAAAACTTTCATTAGAGATTTCTCCAAAGAAGATATACAAATATCTAACAAGCACATGAAAAGATGCTCAATATCATGTATCATTAAGGAAATGCAAATTAAAACTACAATGCGATACTACCACACACCCACTTGAATGGCTATATTCAAATAGACTGATGATGTCCAGTGTTGGTGAGGCTGTGGAGAAACTGGAATCCTCACATATTGCTGTGGAAAAAACAATTTGGCTATTTTTTGTTTTTTGAGACAGGGGCTAGCTCTGTTGCCCAGGCTGGAGTGCGATAGCATGATCTCGGCTAAGTGCAATCTCTGCCTCCTGGGCTCAAACCATCCTCCCACCTCAGCCTCCCAAGTAGCTGGGGCCACAGGCATATATTCTACCATACCCACCTAGTTTTTTTATTACTTGTAGAGACCAGGTTTCACTATATTACCCAGACTGGCCTCGAATTCCTGAGCTTAAGAAATCCACCCATGTGGACCTCCCAAGTGCTTGGATTAAAGGCATGAGCCACCATGCCCAACCTGGCAATTTCTTAAAAGTTAAACCCTCACTTACCATACAATCCAGCAATTCTACTCTTTTACCTAAGAGTAATAAAAACATATAACAACACAAAGACTTGTATGCAAATGTACATAGCAGCATTATTTATAATAATGAAAAATTGAAAACAGACCCAATGCCCATCAACTAGTGAAAGAATAAGCAAAATGTGGTATATTCATATAATGGAAAAGTATTCAGCAATAACAAAGAATGAACTGCTGATATATGCAACAACATGTGCCATGGATGAAATCTCAAAACTATGCTGAATAAAAGGAGCCAGACACAAAAGACCATCTATGATCCTACTTAAACAAAATCTTTAGAAATGCAATACTAGCCATTACTGGCTATTTAGAAATAGCCAGCATGGTGGTTCACACCTGTAATCACAGCACCTCGGGAGGCCAAGGCGGGCGGATCACTTGAGATCAGGACTTTGAGACCAGCCTGGCTAACATGGCAAAACCCAGTCTCTACTGAAAATATAGCCAGGTGTGGTAGTGCACGCCTGTAATCCCAGTTGCTCTGGTGGGTAAGGCACAAGAATCACTTGAACCTGGGAGGTAGAGGTTGCAGTGAGCTGAGATCACACCACTGAAGTCCAGCCTGGGCGACAAAGCAAGACTCTGTCAAAAGAAAAAAAAGAAAAAGAAAAAAAGGAAGAAAGGAAGGAAAAGAGAGAGAGAGAGAGAGAAAGAAAGAAAGAAAGAAAGAAAGAAAGAAAGAAAGAAAGAAAGAGAAAGAAAGAAAGAAGAAAGAAAGAAAGAAAGAGAGAGAGAGAAAGGAAGGTAGGGAGGGAGGGAGGGAGGCAGGAAGGAAGGAAGGGAAAGAAAGGAAGGAAGGAAGGAAGGAAAGAAAGAGGGAGGGAGAAAGGGAAGGAGGGAGAAAAGGAAGGAAGGAAGGAAGGAAGGAAGGAAAGAAGGAAGGGGAAAGAAGGAAGGAAGGAAGGAAAAAAAGAAAGAAAAGAGAAAAGAAAGAAAGAAAGAAAAGAAAGAGAAAGAGGCTTAAGAAATCCACCCATCTGGACCTCCCTAGTGCTTGGATTAAAGGCATGAGCCACCATGATAAGCCACTAATCAGAGAACAGATTAGTGGCTGCTGGGGCCTGGGGTAGGAAAGGAGACTGACTATAAACAGGCAGGAGGGAACTTTGTCAGTCGACGGCTGTGTTTTGCAGCTAGATTGGGGTGAAGTTTGCTGTTAAAAATCCACTAAAACTCACCAAACTACACTTAAGATGGGTAGATTTTGTGGTATATAAATTATACTTCAACAAAACTATAAGTTACCTGGAACATCCTGTGCTTTCCAAATCAAGACACCTTTCAGAGGATATACTCATAGCCTTTGTCCCCGATAAGTGCTTTCAAATATAATACTCTAGTCCCAGTATAAATTCAATATACCTGTTTCTAAATACAGAATATAAAGCGATACTGACAGAAATGGCAGACATATTAGCATATGAATCTAAATGTATTATTGAAAGAGTGGTTTTAAGAGAAGTGTAGACAGTAGCCTATGAAAATAAATAATGTCAATGAAAATAAGCTACATTTGTCATTTTCGTGAAAAAATTATTTCTGTCACCATCTGCAAATCAATTTCCTTAATAAGAGTTCGTGACAATTTTCAGGATTTCTTGAAATGATTTTTATGATATATTAAGACTCACTTCTACATAACCTTGATTTCAAATCAAAATTGCTTTTAACTTCACATTCACTTCCAGCTCATCGAAGGTATGTGAGCTACTAAACCTAAGTCACGCAGAGAGGATCAGTTTCATCAAGCGTCTCAGATGAGAGCGTTCACACCCTTCTCTTCTTCACGTGCCACACTGCCTCCTCCTTGTCTCCACTTCGCCTGGCGTGCTGAGGATTATGAACACTTTTCAAAGTCAATGCTACTGATTTCTATCTTCCTAAGCAAAAGTAAGCCACCAAAAGTAGAGATTTATAAAAGAAAACAAGCTCAGACTCAGTTTCTGAGAAGTCCATTTCCTCACACAGAGAAGGAGTCTGGGTCTCTGCCTGTTGAAGGAGGTGGTTGTCTGTGTGCTGTGATGGGAATTCTGCCAGTTTCCTTCAGCAATTAACACCCTCAGCTTCAGGGTTGAAACATGCTCCAGGTTGTCCTTTGGCTGAAAGCCCGCTAAAATGGCAGTAATTCCCTCTGATCACAACAGCCTTGTGTGTGGTGCTTTCTCTTAATTATTCCTCCTGCCCCTGGTCCTTCAGCTTCACATTATTCCCATTCTCCAAAAATTCTATTCTTCACTTCCTTCTCTTTCCAGCTTAGGTCCCATGGGGCACCCTTCATTTTTCTGACCAGCTCTCTCAACTCCTTTTCCCCCTTGTTTTTACACCATACAGTCTTGTCTAGGGAAAAACTCTAATTCTGAACAGTTTTGCCTATAAGGACATGAAGCCCAAATTTCCCATGTGACAGACCCACGTGGGAGAAAGTGAAAAAAGTAAAAAGAGGATAGGCTGTTGAGTCAGAGCCTAGTTTAAATCCTGGTGCTGTCACCTACAAGCTGTGTTGCACTGGTTATGTTCAACAAGCTCTGTGTGCCTTAGTTTCCTCACCTGTAAAATGGGGCTAATTTACCTACCTCCAGGCTGTTGAGATAAGTATGGAATGAGCATAGTGATGTGGCAGGAGCTTAGTGAACCCTTAGTAAATGGTGACTGTTAAAATCACAAGGCCTATCATGACACAGCCTCTGTGTACATTTCTAGCCTTCTCTATTGTTGTTCACGAGCCTAACAAACAAGCACTCCGATGTCCATGTTCACTGTTGTTCTCTCAACCCAGTGTGCTTTCTCCACTTTCTACTTGGTTCCTATCCTCCTTGTGGCCTGGATAACACCTACTTATTCCTGGAGACTCCACTAAAATGTCAACCATTAGAACTGCACTGTCAAAAACAGCAGCCACTAGTCAAATGTGGCTACTTACATTCAAATTAAGATTAATGAATATTAAAAATCCAGTTCCTCAGTCACACTGTCCACAATTCGAGTGCCCAACAGCCACGTGGGGCTGGCTAGTGGCTACTGTGTTGGGACAACACAGAATGGAACATTTCCATCATCACAGAACGTTCTATTGGATAGAGTTTCTCTAGAGGAAAATGTCTTCGTTAACCCTCTCGTAAAGAACTCATGTGTACTTTTATGAGCGTACTCATCACTTCCTATAATGAGTGTTAATTCTTTCACTCGATAAATTGTGAGCTTTTTGAAGTACCACTTAAATTCATATGAATTTGCTAAACGAACTGTGGAATAATTAGTTAACAAGCCTTTTTAAAAATCAAAGTCAAGTAACAACAGATGCTGGCGAGGCTGTAGAGAAATAGGAACACTCTGACACTATTGATGGGAATGTAAATTAGTTCAACCATTGTGCAAGATAGTGTGATGGTTCCTCAAAGACCTAAAACCAGAAATCCCAGCAATCCCATTATTGGGTATATACCTGAAGAAATAGAAATCATTCTATTATAAAGATGCATGAATGTGTATGTTCGTTGCAGCTCTATTCACAATAGGAAGGAGATGGAGTCAACCTAAATGTCCATCAGTGATAGACTGGATAAAGAAAATGTGGCACATATACACCATAGATACACCATGGAATACTATGCAGCCATAAAAAGGAATGAGTTCATGTCCTTTGCAGGGACATGGATGGAGCTGGAAGCCATTATCCTCAGTAAACTAATGCAGGAACAGAAAACCAAACACCACATGTAAGTGGGAGCTGAACAATGAGAACACATGGACAAAAGGAGGTAAACAATACACACTGGGGCCTGTCAGGGGTGGAGGGAGGAAGAGCATCAAAATGAATAGCTAATGCATATAGGGCTTAATACCTAGGTGATGGGTTGATAGGTGCAGCAAACCACCATGACACACATTTACCTAAGTAAAAAACCTGCACATCCTGCACATGTACTGCAGAACTTAAAATAACATTTGAATTTTTTAAAAAAACTTTTTGAAAAGTTTTCAAGTTTTCTTAATTGTCTGGTGGCTCAGACCCATGAGGAAAGAGTGCCTGATATCTCTGCTCTCAGAACCTGGTCCTGAGTGGTTTTGTCTAGTTTTGCTTCCTATTCCGTTTTTCAAACCATTCTAATCCTTAACTCATTCAGGCAAGCCACACCCTCCACCACGTGACCAGGATTTCTTGACATCCAAGAAAGGGCATTAAACAATATGGCTTCTGAGAAAACATCTAATATCAGACAAGTCATTGAATATAAAAGTTCATCTCTGTACTCACAGTGCCAGAGTCAGTGCCTGGCCCACAGTAAATACCTAATGAATACTTATCAAAAAAAATGAATGGGGTGTTATTTTATCAGGGACTATAATCTTAGGCAGGAATGAGGTACAAGGGGAGAGATGCTGGAAAGGAGGGAGAGCCGATATGGAGGAGTACTGAGTTGGCGAGTGTGACTTATTGTTCAATCCACAGACCACACTCCCAAGAAGGTGGATAAATGGCAGCTCGGAACCAGCCCTGTGATGGAGTGGGGAAGCGAGAAGAACTTACTCCCAGGATGTGCTTGGTCTAGGATTCACCCCCTTGCACCTCTGGGTGTGCATTCCAGAGCGTGGGCATTAGTGGAGTCTGCAGTGATGTCAACATGGGAGCACTGGGTGGGAGATGAGAGGGGTACTGGTGTGAAATTGGCTGGGGCCCACACAGAGCTGGAACAAGAGATGGGGAGGCCGAGGCTCTGGAGCGGTGCATAAACAGGTGTTGGGCACAATGTATATAAATTAACCTTTTAAATTATCTACCATCATGGGCAGGACTTGAGAACAGAAGATAGGCTATTTGGGGAAGGTTTATGATGTGGGGTGTTCTCATATTCAATTCCTGGCAAGGTTCTAGGTACACTGGAAGTATGAATAAAAATCAACTGGTTGATTGCATAGAGGCATCTGAGCAGTCCAGTATGGTACTAGCTACTAGGTTCCTAAAGGGGGACAGTGATGGAGGGGAAGTGAATGTGGGGACATAAGGAGAACTGGTGGACAGAAAGGGGCTGAAAACAAACTTAATCCACTTTATAATTTTGTCTGGGTCCAAGCTGACTTGGAAATATTCCCTATGTCCTCTCCTTTGTTCTGAAAGCACCCAGTACCCCTTCCAAAGTTTCTTCTTTAATAAGATTTCCCAATCGTTATAAAACCCACTTAAAACACAGGTAAAGGTTGTGCTCCTAAGGATCAATAAACTCGACTTTCCACTAGATTTTCCTAAAGCCGAAGCACTGCTCTCTCTGTTTTCAGCATATATCACCACCACCTAAGTTAGGTCTGTTGTCCTGTAACTAGACAGTATAACTCTATTTTGCTCCACACATTGTCTACAGCTGACAGGTATCATTTGGAGAATAAAATTAGCAAATGTTATTGCTGTGTCTATTTATATTTTATTAATCAACAGATTTTTAGCAAATTTTGGTTTTATCTCCATGAATCATAGACTTGAAAGGCCAAAGACACTCCAAGGAATTCTTTATTTTAGCATCTTCTTTCCAGGCAAAAAGACAGGGCATATCCATTAGAGTTGTTGTATTGGACCCCTTGTGTGTACCACTTCAAAATCCTCTCAGTTGCTTCTCTTATTTCAGCCACAGCTGTAGAGACCTGTTTTCCTGGAGGCTTTGAGCAGCTTGGCACAGGTGGCCTCAGTGGCCTCACCTTGACCCTCATGGGATCTCTTGCTTCCTGCCTTAGGCATCTCTAATCTTTGGTTAATATTTCTAGAAATCCACTCTGCACTCAAGCATAACCCAGCAGTGCAGGGGAGTTAGTGTTGTGAGGGCCACTCTAGACAAATGAAGATCTGGAGTCAGTGGATAAAAGCACTCCATTTCATCCCCTGGCAGACAGTTCTGAAACACTTCATAAACCCTTTCACCAGTCCACTGGGATCAAACAGCCAATGCAACGACGCAGGGTTGTGTTGGCTCCTCCCCTGTCTGTCTTCCACTCCCCCTTTCTGCATTTCTGCTCCTGAGGATCACATTTCCAAACAAGCTACTTATGCACAAGCCCCCAAATGCTGAGCCAGAGACTAAGGCTTGTGTATAAGTAGTCTCTGGCTCAGCTTTTGGGGAACCCTAGACTAACACAAGCGGTTGGCAGCATTAGATTGGGTTTGCAAAATCTCATACCCTGGATTCATGCTCCAAGAGTGCATCACCCATGATTGACCCCTTGATGCTCCCACCACCTCCCCTACAGAAGGGCTCCTCAGCTACAGTGATATGGGGTGGGGTGTGTGTGTGTGTGTGTGTGTGTGTGTGTGTGTGTGTGTTTGATGTGTCTATTTTTTCCAAGGCTGAAATAGGAAACAGGAAAAAAAGAGACATTCCCTGAGAACTTTTGTGCCTACCCTTGTTTTGGTTCTCTCACTTGTCTCCTTTATAGAAGGAGGACACAGATTTAGAGAGGTCAGATAACTCATCCAAGACCACCCAGCAAGAATTTAAACTAGAATTTGAACCCAGTCCTGTGGATTCAAAGTCCATAATCTTTCTACAGCATGGGAACAACAGACAAGTCATTATTACTATAAGTCTTGAGCATCCTTTTTCTTCCACACATATTTCCTGAAGATCTATAGGACACACTTTATATAAGGCATGACTTGTAGATGTGCAGTTTCACTCTTTTCTGGGGTCATTTCTTCTCAGGTCTCTGCATTTGGTCCTCCTCCATCTCCTTTAGAAAACAAGGTGCTGAGCTGCTTTTCCTGGCTCATTTCAACTCTCAGTTTAAAAAGTCTTCTGCTTTGTTGGCTAGATTTTCCCCTTTTCTTCCTCCACTGGCTCACGTACTTTCACCACGAAGCCCCTTGGCTTGTCTTTTAATTCTCCTTTGCCTCATTAGAAGCATAACTACAGACTCCCTTGGTGCGAATTCCTTCATTCTAGGCAAAAGTGCAGAACCTACCACGTGGAGAAGCATTTCCCAGACATCTTCAATGTCTCTTCAAGCTTGGCTACCAGCTTGACTTGGGGGAATGCATAGGAAGGAAGGTGAACATCATAAACCCATGGACACGACCAACACAACCCTCAGCTACCAAGCTGCTTGGTTAGCGTGAGGGTCTCGTCTCTATGGCCCCCACAGGAACCAGGTGGATGCCCTGTGGCAGAAAACCCCCAATTTCATCTCAGGCTCTAGATTCCAGGAGGAATAACCAAATCATATTATCTGATCTGTCTGCTTTATTTCACTGCGTTCATGAAGCACCTTCACAGAAAATAATTTCATTACTTTCCTTGCCTATTGTTTTTTCTTTTTGTTCAGAAATGAGAACTGATGTTTTTTCCCTCCAAGTGTGGGATGAGAATAACACTAACTCCAAAGGTTAGAAAGAAAGAAATCCTCTGTGCATGAATGACACAAATAGTCAGGCCTCTTCGCTAACAGGTGCAAAGGGCCATAAGAGCCAATTACAGTGTATGGCCCTAACTCCGAGCTTCCGCATCAGGAGGTGCTGAAACAGCGCCTGCCTGCTTCCTGCCAGCGCCATCTGGCAGGTGCTGGTGTGGCTCAGTCACGGGCCAGGCTGTATAATTGCCTCAAATCATGGGGTGCTTCTCTGAAACCCTTACCCCTACCACGAGCACAACTGTCACATAGAAACCACTTAGGAAGCTAGAAGTCATTCATCTGACCCACTCCACCGAGCCTGGCTCACCGGCTTATGGGATGACTTAATCAGAAAGCTTATTTTCATGTTGGGTGGGTGCCACCAGCAAGTAACACATGTTAGACAGCTGAAAGTGACCTGGGCCAGGCCTCATACCAGTCCGGCAATCTGAAGAGTTCTTGAACTTCATTTACCCTATTATACACTCAAGTCTTCCTGCATTCAGTCTTTCCATATTGCATTGCCTGCTGTTTTTAAAACATACCATAATATTACTACTATGTTTAATACTATGTATATGAAAATATAATATGGCTTAGCATCTTTGTTTCTTTTTTATTTTTTGAGACGGAGGCTCACTCTGGCTGGAGCGCAGTGGTGCAGTCTTGGCTCACTGCAACCTCTGTCTCCCCAGTTCAAGCGATTCTCCTGCCTCAGCCGCGCAAGTAGCTGGTATTACAGGTGCTGCCACCACACCCAGCTAATTTTTGTATTTTTAGTAGAGATGGGGTTTCACCATGTTGGCCACACTGGTCTTGAATTCCTGACCTCAAATGATCTGCCTGCTTTGACCTCCCAAAGTGCTGGGACTACAGGCATTAGCCTCCGTGCCTGGCCTGCATCTTCTTTTCTACTTCCTGTGTAAAGCCCTCTTTTCATTTATCTAGGAAGACATATTTAATGCTGCATTATTTTATTTTTAATTATGCTTATATTCTTTATAAGCTGAGTTACATGTTTTCTTGGCTTAATCAAAAAAGATACTGCACAACTTGGACTATGGGGAAATCACAAGGACCTTAAGGTCACTGGGTCTCACCGACAACACAGGTTATTCTTCTACCTTTCCTTAAAATGAGCACTCTAAAAATGGTCCAGCAAACTGGAATTTCAGAAACATCTTCATGCTCCATACCAATTGATACAATATTTATCTTAACTGGCATCAATCATTTATACAACATCTATCTTTATTAGTCTCCTAATGGCAACCTATTGCTTCCTGTGGGCCTCTTGGTAGTTAAGACTAAAAACAAAGACAATTTCTCTGTTCCTGTAATAAACACATAATAACTCTCTTTCCCTGGGCTGTCCTCTCCTAACCAGAAATCAGAGCCTGTATCCAGTCTTATTAATTGACCTGGTTGAGTTTCTAGGTTTCTAATTCTATGAGTTTTGGGGGAAAGAAAAAGTTACTCTCTTTTTAAGGTATAAGGAAAACACAACAATCTCAATACCTCCTCTTTCCTCCAACAGCAGATGAATAATAGAGGTCTCCAACTGGACAGAAAATGAATGCTGTCCTTACATTTGTGTAAGAGGAGCCGAGACATCTGGATGTGAAGCCCCATCAAGTGCTCCCGGGGGCAATGGCGGCACCTGTGGAACCTCCAGCAGCTCATAGAGCCCCACCTTCTGAAAGATGTTAAGAGCTGAGTGTGCAGCAGCCATGGCTCATACAGGGCTTCGGGAGACAGAACCACATTTAGAAAGTAAATCTGTGTGACAATACCCAGGGCACATTCCCAGCTGTCCCTGCCTTTATTGTTTGTAGGGCCCTGGTGCTTTGCAGTTCTCCTGGATCCTGTATAAACCCTGGAGCTTTCAGATATAGGCTAATGGAATATCCTTGCCCCTGGGGGAAGGCTATACTGGTGTCCTCACCCTTGACTTCACGGTGATGGTGGCTCACCTTGTAGATGGATCCCAATGTCCCTGTGAGACATAGATGATTTCATAGCACAGCTTTGTTGGGGCCTATCCTGATCTGACCCAGTTTAACAGTGGGTAGAGTCCTCCATGCCTTTCTCCATCACCTCCTAGCAACCAGTTTCACACCTGACCTCTATTTTATGCTTTCCAAATTACACATGAAAATTTGGCTTCCTTCTGGAAACTCCTAAAGTGCAAAACACTCATGTTTTTAACTGTTCCCTTCCTATTATAATAGTCACCATATATTAAGCACTTACTGTGTGCCAGGCTGTCTGTGCCAAGATATTTGCAAACATTAGCTTACTTTATCATTACAGGAGTTCTCTGAGATATTATTATTAACATGTAATGGCTTGTTAACACAAAGTTTCACAGATGCTTCCAGAATTCACAAAAAACTGTACACAGTGTCTTTAAGAATTAGCTGGCACATTTGTATCCTGATGAAAGCATTCTCTTTTAATCATGCCCTTCTTATTTGCCATACCTTTTACAATAAAATATACCATTGATGTTTAGCTAAATGAAAGCTGAAGAAGAAAACTGGTGAATGAAAAAGTCAGTGGTCATGAAAGTGCTAGAAATATTCAGCAATTTGAATAGCTCTGAACTGTGTAAAGCATTTGAAATATTCCTTCCCCCTACCTATGAAGTGATTTTCATTGTTTTTCATAAATTTTTCTTTTTCATAGTATTAATGTATTGTATGTATTTTCAAATATTTTCTCATATATAAAAAGTGCCATTCCACAGTGTTCTTTGTAAGCTTTCCCTCACCTCATTGTTTTGGATGAGGCTTTATGCTTCTCAAAGCAGTAAGGTAACAGATAACACAGAAGGCATGTGCTGGCACTCCTATTCAGGTTGGCATGGCCTCAACTATTTTGAGTCAAATTTCTGTCTAGTCTAGCAGGACCATTCCCTAAAGTTGTATCTACACTAGGAAGGCAGATATGAAGAAATGCTGCTATCCTACCCATCAGAATAATGTAGGCTTTGGGGTCCTGGGCTGGTAAAGCCTGGGTATGATGGCTAAATTGAGCTGTTCTTACCCGGATGAGGCTTATGGTCATCTGCTCTGTCTCCAAAGGTAATGGGTCACTGCACATGAGGTTGACTACACTGCACATGCATGTGTGTTCTCTAAGTAAATTTAAATGATGTTTTTTGGGGGGGGAATCTGAGCTCAAAGAGATATAGTTCAAATCAGATCCAGTGTCTTTTCTGTCTCTAGGTGCCCAAAATTGTCAGAAAGAGACAATCTCTTACCTTCTGAGAAATATCAATCATTCCCTATGACTCACACCAGCTTCTATATTTAGAACTGGGTCTCCTGCCATCTGACCCAGGCCACAGATGAATGGGTCTCTGGCCATCTGATCCATACGCCACACTTCAGGCTATGTTATCCCTAAGCCCACCACATCCACTAAGGATTGAGGACAAAGGAAAAAGAAAGGGCCATCATCTTTATGTGTCTTTTAAAGGACATTCCTGTCAGTAAGCATAAAGAGTCTAAGATTTTGCCCCACTTACAAACTAACATGTTAGCCTATTACAGTTTTATAGAGCAGAGGACAGAAATCTACTAGGTCAAAGACAAAGACTTTATTCCATATAGCAATAGCAGTAGCCAGAGTATCAGTAATTTCTGGAACTGGTTCCTAAGACTCCAATTATTCCAACACGGTGTTATAAAGAGGGCCGCATGACACCCACACACACAGCAGACTGCATTACATGACAGAAAACTCTGAGCTTAGGGAACCAGAATCTTTTATAATAAGCAGTAAGCATCCCTTCATGCTCTAGAAGGAGACACTTTCTCTATCACTTAAGGCTACTTATTATACAAATGTTATTTAAAAAAGCAGCTCTGGAACAAAAGGCAACCAGTGCCTCTGCTTGCAAGATGTGTGATAGAACTATAGAGAATTTTCTCCCAAGAATCCTTTGATTTTGCTGTTGCCAGCTATAGCAAAAAGGCACACTGTGGCTTTATAATATAACAATTGCTCCCTCCAATAGGCAACCGCACACTTTCAGTCAGGGTTCTTGGGCACTTGGCTTTGGGCCCTAAGAATCCCATGGTTTCCAAAGAGAATGTAAATATGAATAATGATGTTTGATTACATGTGTCTGTATAAAGGTATTCCACTTTGAAAAGTAACATAGGAAAAAACAAAAACCCCCAAAAGGCCCACTTAAAATTTCACACATATTTTAAAGGTAAATGGTTTTATTCCTTATGCTTTATTTGAATTGGAACACTGCATTTAAATTTTAGCATGTTCAGGTTCTTTAGAAAGGAAAGATACATTTACATATAATCCCAGACAGAATATAAGAAAGACTCATCAAAAGAGAATTCTAATTCCAGTCAAGTGACCCTCTTTCTACAAATTGTTAATTAAAAGCTTGAGGGTAAAATAGGACAAAAAACCCATTTATTCATTTTCAGATACAGCTCAGTTCTTCCATGGTATAACATTATTTTCCCTAGGGCAGTTATTATATTCATACATAGGAACTACTTTAACAAAAATATTACCTGTTTAACTAGAAATCTATACAGATAATTAAATTCCTGCTATTTCACACAGCTGCCTCCAGTCTTATGGAATAAATGAGTACACATCAGGATTTTTAAACATTGAAGCTTATATTTAGCCATTTTCTCATTAATATCTTGGATAAGTAAAATTCATTTACACAGCATTTCTTCCCTTTTAAAGAGCAATGTTGCCTGTTTACTCTGCACTTTTAAAGTGTAAACACAACATTCTTGCCATAAGAGATAAAAATATATTCTCTTCAAAAAAGTGCTTTTACATGAATAAAAAGGAAGTGTATTCAATTTTGTAGAATCACCACAAACAGAACTTAAAAATCACACTAGAAATAGATGCTAACAGAAAGCTGTGAGTTTCCCTGCAGACAGGAAAAGAAGCAGTGGATGTTCCAAGACTGGGGATCCTGTCAATGGCTGGGTCTGCTCAGTCGTGTACAGTGCTGTGAAAGGGCTACATCAGAAATTCCTTAGTAAAAGAGTAAGTGAGAGTCAGAATCTAAAGGCTATGCCTGCCTTGGCAGCACATAAGCGGACGCCTCAACTGTGCAGAGATGGTTGGCATAGCCTCTGTGCAAGAGAAACACAAGCCCACAAAGTATTCCATGCTTCTGAAAGTGCCTAAAAGATGTGGGTGATGGTGTCCACAATTCCCACCATCTCTTGGCTATTTCAGAGCGAAAAAATGAGGGAGGGTGGGGAAGAGGACATGCAATGAGCAAGTCTTTTGTTTTTAAAACATATCACCACATTCTCTATAGGATTGTTCAAAAGTGTTAGTGTAAATTTAGTAAAAATGTTGAGGAAAGAAACGCTGATGGCAGCCTGGTAAATTCGGTCATGTGAAATCCAGCTCCTATGAATGGTTCAATACCTGAAACTGTATAGAGGCATCTTCATTACTCTTCTTACACGCACAGCACTTTGTGCCAGGCGCTGCTCTCCTGCTTTACAAATATTAACTTCTTTTAATCCTCATAACAACCTTATCAAGTACTATTATTATCCTCGCTTTACAGAAAAGGAAACTGAGGCACAATATATGCAGGTTGTCCACAGTCATACAACTGATAAGTAGCGGAACCAGGACTTGAGCCTGGGAAGTATGGCTTTGGACTGGGACTACAGGGAGCAAATGAGGCATTTACCTCAGATGCAAAGGCCAGGGAGGCACTCAAAACTCGAATCATGTCTTAGTGCTGTATTTGAAAGAAAAAAAAAAAAAGAAAAACTCAACAGTAATGCAAAATAGCCATTTGAACAAGATAACAAAAGTTTAAATAAAGACAGGATTGGCACTGCTATTTTTCCCTTTTGTCTCCGGTTTCAATATGACTTGGCAAGGCACTGCTTTAGAGTATGTTTTATCTTCTAGGGCATAAAACCTCCTTTTTAAACATCTTCATAGCTCTTCTTCATAGCTCTGATTTCACTTTGTAATTGTACAACTACAGTGAGTTTGTTTGGTGACTGTCTCTTCTCCCTCTAGATGTAAACTTTATGAGACCAGGGGTCGGTCTGTCTTGGGTCACCTTTCATCCAAGTCATGAAGAAGGAAGGGTCTTACTGGCAGGGAAAGGATAGGTGATGGGGAAGGGGTCCAGGTGTCCTAAGAAGGTAGGGACATGCCCCCTACAGGTTACACACTCGCATATGACACAATTCTATAAAACTGGAGGAACACACTAAAAAGGTAATGAATACAAAGCTAGATAAAACTGTAATGAGTTATATGCTTGAATAATAAACTCCATTAATCAGTCAGGTAAATAATCAAATGCCTACATGCCCAAATCACAAAAGAAATGGGGTTCAAAGCAAGTTAGAATTTCTTTCAAAACTAAAAATATGATACAGATACTATTTCATCCTGTAGCTATGGGACCCAGCTTTTATCACTTTTAGGAATAGCAAGGAGTAAATGAAATTTTCTAGCCACATAAAAGGTTTTGGAAGTGCTGGAAATCTTAGCAAAGCTTCCCTAGACAGTAACCATACTGTACTTACACACTTATCTAATCTTACAGTGCAAAGGAACATTGGTTCTTTCCTTTGTGTTCATTAGAGTTCAAAATGTTTCAGCAGATACAGCTTCCATTATCTTCACAACCTATCATGAGCTTGGAAAATAACAGCTTTCCCTATTTCATAAATCACTCTTATTCCTATTTTGTGAGGAGTCATTTGGTTGGTTACTTGAAGGACCATCAAATTGGAAAAGGCAACATGATAAAAGCAATATGAGACTCAAAAATAATTCAATAGGAAAGCCAATCATTGTTTCCAGTACATTCTGGATTCTGAGTTGGAACTGGGCTTTAGGGTTTGTCATAAGAAAACTACCTGGTGATGCCTTTGCATGGTCCTTCAGAGAGAGAAAAGACCAAGCATTCCCCTTCAAGGTTCCCTTCATGTGGAGGCTTAATAATAATTAATTCACTTAATAATTCACAGATAGGGAGAGGGTTTCACAGTTAAATCTGAAATTTAAAAGGGCTACTTATGCTGAATTTCTGCTACTGAGACTTTAAATAGCCAGGTTAACATAGTAACAGACTTTTTCTTTAAGATGAGCACCTCTGAGCACACAAATAACTATACTAATTCAAGATCAAGAAGTGGTCTACACTTACGTCCATAGCAATGGCATTATTCACAAGAGATGCAAGGTAGAAACAATCCAAGTATCCATCAAAGAATGAATGGATAAGTAAACTGTGGTATATGGTTTCCACATACAATGGAAAATTATTCAGCCTTAAAAAGGAAGAAAATTCTGACATTGAGGACATTACGCCAAGTGAAATAAGCCAGTCAGAGAGGGACAAATATTGTATGATTCCATTTATATGAGTTACCTAGAATAGTCAAATACTGGAGACAGAAAGAATGGTGCTTGCCAGGGGCTGGGAGAAAGAATGGACAGTTCAGAGTCACTATAAATGGGTCTAGAGTTTCAGCTGGGGAAGAGAAAAAGTTCTGTAGATAGGTGGTGGTGATGCTGGCACAAGGCGAATATACTTAATGCTACAGAACTATACATTTAAGTGTTCCAGCTCTTTCGGAATTTGTCTAGCAGGTTTTCTGCTTTTCATTAGAAAACCCCCCACACAAAGAAAAATTAAAAATAAATAAAAATGAGAGCTCTACTTAAAAATGGTTAAAATGATAAATTTTATGTTACGTATATTTTACCACAGTAAAGATCAAACAGCTGCCAGCAAGAAGCAGACTTTTAAAAATTACTGTTTCCAAATGTAACATAAGACATATACTTAAAGATTTACATCTCCATACTTTCAGTAACAGGCAAATATGCTAGAAAAGAGGCTCTTAAAAGGAAAAAATAGTCTTCTTCTAGGACACGATAGATGATATTTGTTCAAAACACACTCCTACACTGTGCCCACACTTTCTCTTCCATTTAGGAAAGTATATTAGAACCTAACAAAGTGGCCAGGCACAGTGGCTCATGTCTGTAATCCCAGCACTTTGGGAGGCTGACGAGGGCAGATCACTTGAGATCAGGAGTTTGAGACCAGTCTGGCCAACGTGGTGAAATCCCATCTCTACTAAAAATACAAAATTAGCCAGGCGTGGTGGCACATACCTGTAATCCCAACTACTTGGGAGGCCGAGGCAGGAGAACTGCTTGAACCTGGGAGGCAGAGGTTGCAGTGAGCTAAGATTGTGCCATTGCACTCCAGCCCGGGCGACAACAGTGAGATTCCATGTCAAAAAAAAAAAAAAAAAAAAAAGAAGAAGAACCTAACAAAGTGACAGTGAGATTACCACAGGGAAACTTGAAATTCTTACCCATTTACTTTTTGATTAAGTAATTTACAAACTCTGGTATTTTATTACTGTTAAAACTTCTTGGAAGACAACTCACACTGATCCTGGCATAACACATGCTGAAAACTGTTGGGCTGAGGTCACATGGAGCATAAACTAGCAAGCAAAATTTAGCATAAACATAAATCACTTCAGAGAGTTCAGCCACGCTAGCTGAACAAGTGAAGTGATTGATTTTATCCCCTCAAGTAAGACTTATGAGCAAAAAGGGAAAAAGCTAAAAATGTCTTGGTACTAATTTTAACTGTATGTAATGGAAATCTCATTTCCTATTCTAAATCTATAATTCTGATCTTATCAATCATCTCAGAACAGAGTAACATATCTGGATCTAAAATTACTCAAGAAGGCATTTATCCCCTCCTGTGAGTATTATTTTCTTGAAGAGGGAATGTCACCACCGTTTTTAAAGTACCACACGGTCTTGTATAAAGTCCAGTAGGAATCAAAGTTGTATATTGAGTAGAATTTCTTTATTCATATTCCAATTTTTGTAAAAGATGAGACCCACATTATCCGCCATTAATTTAAGTAAAAACGACAGCTACTATTGGGGCAGTAACTGCTCTTTGCTGAACACACACACTCCTAAAGTAGGGGTTAGTGCAGGCTCACCATCATTTTTCTAAAAGCTCTGAAAAATGCAAGTTTTGGCAACAAACCTGACCAGTTGACATTCTTTATTTATCCCACTAAGTGTAAATATTTGTATGTTTTACTGAAGAGTTACTAATATGTTTGATCATAGGGTACTGTTCTAGACCCCACTGGGGGTGTTACACAACATTTATATATATTTATACATATTTTTATATATTTATATACACAGCACCCCATTTTTAGAATTTTGATTTTAGAAAGGTAATATATATATGTTTTATATATCATTTTGATTATATATATATTTATATATAATGTTATCTTTCTAAAATCAAAATACTAAAAATAATCCTGAATTCTATGTTTTTTTTTTATTATTATTATACTTTAAGTTCTAGGGTACATGTGCACAATGTACAGGTTTGTTACATAGGTATATATGTGCCATTTTGGTTTGCTGCACCCATCAACTCGTCATATAAGTATTTCTCCTAATGCTATTCCTCTCCCAGTCCCCCACCTGCCAACAGGCCCTTCCTGTGTCCATGTGTTCTCATTGTTCAACTCCCACTTATGAGTGAGAACATGTGGTGTGTGGTTTTCTGTCCTTGTGATATTTTGCTGAGAATGATGGTTTCCAGCTTCATCCATGTCCCTGCAAAGGACATGAACTCATCCTTTTTTATGGTTGCATAGTATTCCATGGTATATATGTGTCACATTTTCTTTATCCAGTCTATTATTGATGGGCATTTAAGTTGGTTCCAAGTCTTTGCTATTGTGAATAGTGTTGCAATAAACATACGTGTGCATATGTCTTTATAGTAGCATGATTTATAATCCTTTGGGTATATACCCAGTAATGGGATGGCTGGGTCAAATGGTATTTCTAGTTCTAGATCATTGAGGAATCACCACACTGTCTTCCACAATGGTTGAACTAATTTACACTCCCACCAACAGTGTAAAAGCATTCCTATTTCTCCACATCCTTTCCAGCATCTGTTGTTTCCTGACTTTTTAATGATCACCCTTCTAACTGGTGTGAGATGGTATCTCATTGTGGTTTTGATTTGCATTTCTCTGATGACCAGTGATGATGAGCATTTTTTCATGTATCTGTTGGCTGCATAAATGTCTTCTTTTGAAAAGTGTCCATTCATATCCTTTGCCCACTTTTTATGTGTTTTTTTCTTGTAAATTTGTTTAAGATCTTTGTAGATTCTGGATATTAGCCCTTTGTCAGATGGATAGATTGAAAAAATTCTCTCCCGTTCTGTAGGTTGCCTGTTCATTCTGACGATAGTTCATTTTGCTGTGCAAAAGCTCTTTAGTTTAATTAGATCCCATTTGTCTATTTTAGCTTTTGTTGCCATTGCTTTTGGTGTTTTAGTTATGAAGTATTTGCCCATGCCTATGTTCTAAATGGTATTGCCTAGGCTCTCTTCTGGGGTTTTTATGGTTTTAGGTCTTATATTTAAGTCTTTAATACATCTTCAGTTAATTTTTGTCTAAGGTGTAAGAAAGGGATCCAGTTTCAACTTCTACATATGGCTAGCCAGTTTTCCCAGCACCATTTATTAAATAGGGAATCCTTTCCCCATTTCTTGTTTTTGTCAGGTTTGTCAAAGATTAGATGGTTGTAGATGTGTGGTGTTATTTCTGAGGCCTCTGTTCTGTTCCATTGGTCTATATATCTGTTTTGACACCAGTACCATGCTGTTTCGGTTACTGTAGCCTTGTAGTGTAGTTTGAAGTCAGGTAGCATGATGCCTCCAGCTTTGTTCTTTTTGCTTAGGATTTTCTTGGCTATGCGGGCTCTTTTTTCATTCCATATAAAATTTAAAGAAGTTTTTTCCAATTCTGTGAAGAAAGCCAGTGGTAGTTTGATAGGGGTAGCACTGAATCTACAAATTACCTTGGGCAGTATGGCCGTTTTCACAATATTGATTCTTCCTATCCATGAGCATGGAATGTTCTTCCATTTGTTTGTGTCCTCATTTATTTTGTTGAGGAGTGGTTTGTAGTTCTCCTTGAAGAGGTCCTTCATCTCCTTTGTAAGTTGGATTCCTAGGTATTTTATTCTCTTTGTAGCAATTGTGAATGGGAGTTTACTCAAGATTTGGCTCTCTGTTTGTCTGTTATTGGTGTATAGGAATGCTTGTGATTTTTGCACATTGATTTTGTATCCTGAGACTTTGCTGAAGTTGCTTATCAGCATAAGGAGATTTTGGGCTCAGATGATGAGGTTTTCTAAATATAAAATCATGTCATCTGCAAACAGGGACAATTTGACTTCCTCTTTTCCTAATTGAATACCCTTTATTTCTTTATCTTTCTTGATTGTCCTGGCCAGAACCTCCAATACTATTTTCAATAGGAGTGGCAAGAGAGGGCATCCTTGTCTTGTGTGGTTTTCAAAGGGAATGCTTCCAGTTTTTGCCCATTCAGTATGATATTAGCTGTGGGTTTTTCATAAATAGCTCTTATTATTTTGAGATACGTTCCATCAATATCTCATTTATTTAAAGTTTTTAGCATGAAAGGCTGTTGAATATTGTTGAAGGCCTTTTCTGCATCTATTGAAATAAACATGTGGTTTTTATAATTGGTTCTGTTTATGTGATGGATTATGTTTATTGTTTTGCATATGTTGAACCAGTCCTGCATCCCAGGGATGAACCCAACTTGATTGTGGTGGATAAGCTTTTTGATGTGATGCTGGATTCGTTTGCCAGTATTTTATTGAGAGATTTTCACATCAATGTTCATCAGGGAAATTGGCCTAAAAGTCTTTTTTGCTGTGTCTCTGCCAGGCTTTGGTATTAGGATGATGCTGGCCTCATAAAATGAGTTAGGGAGGATTCCCTCTTTTTCTATTGATCAGAATAGCGTTGGAAGGAATGGTATCAGCTCCTCTTTGTACCTCTGGTAGAATTCAGCTGGGAATCTGTCTTGTCCTGGACTTTTTTTGGTTGGTAGGCTATTAATTATTGCCTCAATTTCAGAACCTGTTATTGGTCCATTGAGAGATTCAAATTCTTCCTGGTTTAGTCTTGAAAGGGTGTATTTCTCCAGGAACTTATCCATTTCTTCCAGGTTTTCTAGTTTATTTGCATAGAGGTGTTTATCGTATTCTCTAATGGTAGTGTGTATTTCTGTGGGATTGGTGGTGATATCCCCTTTATCATTTTATATTGCATCTATTTGATTCTTCTCTCTTTTCTTCTTTATTAATCTGGCTAGTGGTCTATTTTGTTAATCTTTCCAAAAAAACAGCTCCTGGATTCATTGATTTTTTGAAGGGTTTTTCGTGTCTCTAACGCCTTCAGTTCTGCTCTGATCCTAGTTATTTCTTGTTTTCTGCTAGCTTTTGAATTTGCTTGCTGTTGCTTCTCTAGTTCTTTTAACTGTGATGTTAAGGTGTCAATTTCCGATCTTTCCCACTTTGTCCTGTGGACATTTAGTGCTATAAATTTCCCCCTAAACACTGCTTTAGCGGTGTCCCAGAGATTCTGGTAAGTTGTGTCTTTGTTCTCATTGGTTTCAAAGAACATCTCTATTTCTGCCTTAATTTTGTTATTTACCCAGTCGTCATTCAGGAGCAGGTTGATCAGTTTCCCTGTAGCTGTGTGGTTTTGAGTGAGTTTCTCAATCTTGAGTTCTAATTTGATTGCAGTGTGGTCTGACAGACTGTTATGATTTCTGTTCTTTTGCATTTGGTGAGGAGTGTTTTACTTCCAATTATGTGGTCAATTTTAGAATAAGTGTGACGTGGTGCTGGAAAGAATGTATATTCTGTTGATTTGGGGTGGAGAGTTCTGAAGATGTCTATTAGGTCTACTTGGTTAAGAGCTGAGTTCAAGTCCTAAATATCCTTGATAATTTTCTGTCTCGTTGATCTGTCTAATATTGACAGTGGGGTGTTAAAGTCTCCCGTTATTATTTTGTGGGAGTCTAAATCTCTTTGTAGGTCTCTAAGAACTTGCTTTATGAATCTGGGTGCTCCTGTATTGGGTACATATATATTTAGGACAGTTAGCTCTTCTTGTTGCATTGATCCCTTTACCATTATGTAATGGCCTTCTTCGTCTCTTTTGATCTTTGTTGGTTTAAAGTCTGTTTTATCAGAGACTAAGATTGTAACCCCTGCTGTTTTTTGCTTTCCATTTGCTTGGTAGGTCTTCCTCCATCCCTTTATTTTGAGCCTATGTGTGTCTTTGCACATGAGATGGGGTTTCCTGAATACAGCACAACGATGGGTCTTGACTCTTTATCTAATTTGCCGGTCTGTGTCTTTTAATTTGGGCATTTAGCCCATTTACATTTAAGGTTAATATTGTTATGTGTGAATTTGACCCTGTCATTATGGTGCTAGCTGATTATTTCATCTGTTAATTGACGCAGTTTCTTCATAGCATTGATGGTCTTTACAATTTGGCATGTTTTTGCAGTGGCTGGTACTGGTTGTTCCTTTCCATGTTTACTGCTTCCTTCATGAGCTCTTGGAAGGCAGGCCTGGTGGTAAAAAAATCCCTCAGCATTTGCTTGTCTGTAAAGGATTGTATTTCTCCTTCACTTATGAAGCTTAGTTTGGCTGGATATGAAATTCTGGGTTGAAAATTCTTTTCTTTAAGAATGTTGAATATTGGCTCCACTTTCTTCTGGCTTGTAGGGTTTCTGGAGAGAGATCCGCTGTTTGTCTGATGGGCTTCCCTTTGTGGGCAACCTGACCTTTCTCTCTGGGTGCCCTTAACATTTTTTCCTTCATTTCAACCTTGGTGAATCTCATGATTATGTGTGTTGGGGTTGCTCTTCTTGAGGTGTATCTTTGTGATGTTCTCTGTATTTCCTGAATTTGAATGTTGGCCTGCCTTGCTAGGCTGGGGAAGTTTTCCTGGATAATATCCTGAAGAGTATTTTCTAACTTGGTTCTATTCTCCCTGTCACTTTCAGGTACACCAATCAAATGTAGATTTAGTCTTTTCACATAATCCCATATTTCTTGGAGGCTTTTAATCTTGTCTTCTCACTTTCATTAATTTGATCTTCAATCACTGATATCCATTCTTTTGCTTGATCAAATTGGCTACTGAAGCTTGTGTATGCTTCTCAAAGTTCTTGTACTGTGGTTTTCAGCTCCATCAGGTCATTTAAGCTCTTCTCTACGCTGGTTATTCTAGTTAGCCATTCATTTAAGCTTTTTTTCAAGGTTTTTAGCTTCTTTGCAATGGGTTAGAACATGCTTCTTTAGCTCGGAGAAGTTTGTTATTACTGACCTTCTGAAGCCTACTTCTGTCAACTCGTCAAACTCATTCTTTGTCCAGTTTTGTTCCCTTGCTGGCAAGGAGTTGTGTTCCTTTGGAGGAGAAGAGGCGTCCTGGTTTTTGGAATCTTCAGCCTTTCTGTTCTGGTTTCTCCCCATCTTTGTGGTTTTATCTACCTTTGGTCTTTGATGTTGGTGAGCTACAGATGGGGTTTTGGTGTGGATGTCCTTTTGGTTGATGTTGATGCTATTCTTTCCTGTTTGCTAGTTTTCCCTCTAACAGGCCCCTCAGCTGCAGTTTGCTGGAGGTCCACTCCGGACCCTGTTTGCCTGGGTATCACCAGTGGAGGCTGCAGAACAGCAAGTATTGCTGCCTGATCCTTCCTCTGGAAGCTTTGTCCCAGAGGGGCACCCACTTGTATGAGGTGTCTGTTGGCCTCTACTGGGAGGTGTCTCCCAGACAGGCTACACAGGGGTCAGGGACCCACTTGAGGAGGCAGTCTGTCCATTATCAGATCTCGAACGCCATGCTGGGAGAACCACTGCTCTCTTCAGAGCTGTCAGGCTGGGATGTTTAAGTCTGCAGAAGCCATCTGCTCCCTTTTGTTCAGATATGCCCTGCCCCAGATGTGGCATCTAGAGAGGCAGTAAGCCTTGCTGAGCTTCAGTGGGCGCCACCCAGTTCAAACTTCCCTGCCATTATGTTTACATGGTTAGCATAGAACTGCCTACTCAAGCCTCAGCAATGGCGGATGACCCTCCCCCAACCAAGCTCCAGCATCCCAGGTTGATCTCAGAGTGCTGCGCTAGCAGTGAGCAAGGCTTCATGTGCATAGAATCCGCCACGCCAGGAGGTAATCTCCTGGTCTGCTGGTTGTGAAGACCATGTGAAAAGCACAGTGTTTGGGCAGGAGTGTACCATTCCTCCAGGTACAGTCACTCACGGCTTCCCTTGGCTAGGAAAGGGAAATCCCCCAACCCCTTGCACTTCCTGGGTGAGGCAACGTCCCACCCTGCTTTGGCTGGCCTTCCATGGGCTGCATCCACTGTCCAACCAGTCCCAGTGAGATGAACCAGGTACCTCAGCTGGAAATGCAGAATGCAGAAATCACCCGTCTTCTGCGTCGATCTCGCTGGGAGCTGTAGACCAGATCTGTTCCTATTTGGCCATCTTGGAAGCGACTCCAATAATCCTGAATTCTAAAACTCTTCTTCCAGAAAAGGAACAATGAACTGGGACTCCCATTTTACAGATGAAAAAACTGAGGCTTGAAGAGTGGCAGTGAATTACCAAGGCCCATATAGAAAGTAAGAGGCCAAGCCACTGAAAGAAGGTTGTCTGCTTAGAAGGCATCTTTCCATTATACCACGCAACAGAGAAAACACACCCAGATAAAGACTATATGGTAAGAGATGAGCTATTTGGTGTTAATCTGAGTGGGTTTCCTGGCCTAAGTGTAACATGACTAAAATCACTGGAAAGTCTGATTACATGAATGTGATATCGGCACATTTTTCCTTGACATTAGTAATAGTTTTATCAATTTTATTTCCTTTGTTTTTATATCCTGTTGATGAAAATATTTGACATTTTTACATAGTCACAAATCTAACAGAGCCCTGTTTTGTGTTTCATAATTGTTGTAGTTTGTTTTATGTGCCTTTAAACACTGATATTCTCAAAGTACAAAATATATACATAAATATAGAAAAATATATATTTTCTGTCTGGAAGTTTGGGAATTGGGGAGATTTATGCCTTCACCCACAGTGTGACTTATGCAACCCCGTTTGTTTGTTTGTTTGTTTGTTTGTTTTGAGACAGGATCTTGCTCTGTCACCCAGGCTGGAGTGCAGTGGTGCGATAATATCTCACTGTAGCTTTGACCTCCCTCCTTCCCCCATCTCCCCTGCCCTCCCAACCCACCCCACCCCTGGGCTCAAAGAATCCTCTCGCCTCAGCCTCTCAAGTAGCTGGCACTACAGCCATGTGCCACCACAGCCAACTAAATTTTTGTTTCCAATTTTTGGTAGAAGGCTCACTATGTTGCCCAGGCCAGTCTCAAACTCCTGAGCAAGTGATCCTCCCATCTCAGCCACCTAAAGTGCTGAGACTACAGGCATGAGCCACCATGCCCAGCCTGCAACACCACCTTTACGCTGCTTAAAGGAGGAGAGTATTATTTATAATTTAACAGCTAAACAAATGTGGGCAGAGTGTTTTAAAGAGGAGTCTGAGCATCAATGCAGAATGGACACTGGTGTCCCACATGTTCAGCTGCACACTCCGCTTCAGCAGCCCAGTCCAACATTCATCATCGAAAACAAGTCTTAGGTCTCTCCAGGTAATTTTTGTATCCAAACCATTTAATAGTGAATACAATGAAAGCCCAAAATGAAAGCATACCAACAGAATCTTGTAGGTTAAGAGCTGGCCTGATCTCAACAACAGTAGCTTCACAGTTATTTTGTTTCATAGCTCAAAATAACATTATTCTTCCCAATGGGTGAATGAACTTAGAAGCTCTAGCAATTCTGGCTCCTTTCACCAGAACAAGCTGCAATCTGCAATAAACAGGAAGAGGCCAGAGCTTTAAATGTGAGGTAAAAGCCTCTCTTACTCCCTCTCTACCAAGGAGGATTGCCAATGCAGTTTTGATGAGTAAATAAAGAATTACTGGGATGGCCAAGAACTACCACCCTAAGCATATCCAGCAGTCAGCCCATGCTATTCAATTGTGCTACAACTACCTTTAAAAACAATGACTGAACTCACAGAATGGTAAGTGTTGGAATGGAGACCTCCCACTGGACAACAATGAAAGATGAAACCCTAAGTATATCTGAAGTGAATGTTTTTCATTGAACTGCCTCAAAAATCATGAGATTAACCTAGAACTCTCATATTTAGTTTCTTTGGTGCTACTGAAAATAGTTTGATCCTTGTCCATTTTTAACTGGACTGAGGGAAATAACAATGTCATTGTATTTTACATAACAAAATAAAGGATCTGGCAACACAGCGCAGCTGTTATAAAGAAGACACAAATGCCACCTTAATATGATTTCTTAAATATTTAATAAGCTGGGTTTTAGTCTGGGTCTGTACGGTCACTAATACCAAGTCAAAAAAATGAATTATCTTCTGCATGAAGACAGGGAAGGTAGACACGGAGGCAATGGCCTATTATGCTAAAAGCTCTTAAAAGTCAGGAAGGTATTCAATATATTTAAAAATTAAATGATGAAAAACCTGTTCTGAAGTCCCAACAGTTTTTAGATATGAGTTCCTTTTGTAAAGGAAATAATCTGCTGCCTGTTCTTTGATATAACACAATAAATATGATAGTTACTTCGTATAACAACTTTATTTTAGATAAATTGCTTTTGAATGACTGCATTTGTTTCCATTTTTAAATATATACAAAATTATAAAAATATAAATCTACCTTTTCCTCTTAACCTGATGAAATGAGCAAAATTCAATACCTGAGTAATTTCCTGTCTTTATATACTTGTTTACATATATAATGTGAACTTTAAATACAATAATAACCTAACTACACATTTTATAAATGCCTTTACTTTTATTTTAATATATTCTTTTTTAATCCCAACACTGTACAATAAAAAAATGAATGATGAGCGTTATCAAAAAGTTCCAAGTATAGTAGGGGAGATAACACAGGAGGCTGTGCCATAAATCACTGAAAATACAAGGAATAAAGGGATAAATGGTACAGGAAAGTCATGATGTGCTATGAGAGTTCAGAGAAAAGGAAGCTGTCTTGAGATTATGAATCAAAAAGGTTTCATGGCATAGGAAATATGTGAATTGGATCTTGGCAAAAATGTGAAAGGATGGCAGAGGGGTCTAGCTGGCTGCCCAAGGGCTAAGGGAGGGGTTATACACTTGGACCCACCAGAAAGGCAGGGTAAAGCCCCAGTGGTAGTTGGGAGGTGAGGTGTGGGGAATGGAGGGTCTCTAGGTAACTCAGAGCTATCAGCATGAGATGGCTGCCAAGCTTGGGGCTTCTCTGACCACACAGCAGGCTTGAGCTGGGCAAGGGGCAAAGCCTTGGCTGTGAACACAGATGGGCAAACTGGATGTAATAATAACCAAACTCGGAGTGTTTCAGGAATTCAAGTGTTTGGAAGAGTTTTGATCAAACACAATTGGGTGAATTAAGTGTCTGAGATTTCTTCCAGGAGCAGAACTGCCCCACAGAGCAGAAGTGTAGGGGCAACAGTGGGAAAAATTAAAGTTGCTATGTCATTGTCCCCTGTGAGTCCTGTTTGACATAATAGTTACATAAATATGGAAATAGCTTAAATAGCAAGCAGCCATGTATGATCACTTATTTAGTACTTCTGGATGTACACATCTCTTTATAAAGAGTAAACAAACTTAGTAGTATAACAAAGTACAGTATAAAGAACAAAAGATATTATACCATTTGTAACGAAAGGACTAAAATTAAGATTTCCAACAGAGAACATAAGCAGGAAACCACTGTTAGGATTTCTCCTATAAAACGCAAGTTGGAGCACTTTACTAATGTCTGGGATGAGCTGATGGATATCTCAGTGCCTATCTCTCTTTCTATTTCATTTCTCTTTAAAGAAAGAAATCCATATACATTTTTTTTTTTCTGGAGACATGATTACTAGAAACATATAACACTGGGACAGTAGCACTTATCTACCTATTTTTTTAAAAGAAATTTTTGCTTACCTGAAACTTGCTAAGAATAAAGTTAATATGTTTTATTTATTTATTTATTTATTTTTATTTTTGGTACTTGGAACAATGTTAATGTACTTCAAAATTTTAGTGTAAAATCAAATGTATTTTCTATCAAGCTAGACATTTTTATATATTCAAGGTTTTGTTGTTTTCTGGCAACTGGCCAAAGCAATCCATTTATAAAATAAATTGGTATTTCTCTCCTGGCAGAGATAAGAGCTCTGTCAGTCATCCTTTGCGGATTGTTGCCTCATGAATTGGGGCACAGGGAGAAAAAGAGAGAATATATGACAGTTAAAAACAAATTTATAATTACACACACATTTCAATGTAAAAACAAGTGGTCATCACTAGTAAAAGACATGACTTTCAAATGCAAGCAAACTTGAAAAACAGTAGTTCTCAAACTCTACTGCACACTAGAGCCGCCTGGGGAGGTCTGAAGACTCCCACTGCCTAGGCCACAGGCCCTATCAATTAAATCAGAAGTTCTAGGGGTGGCACCTGGGCACCAGGGTGTCTAAAACTCCCCAGATGATTCTAATGTGCAGCCTACTTTAAAAACCAGTGTTTAAAAATGCCTCTCTGTTTTCTACTCTCTAAGTATGCTGACCTTTTGTAATCAAAGTTAAAATTGTCTATGAAAATGAACAAACAATGTTAAGAATGCTGTGAGAAAGTCAGCTATACTGATTTCATATAAGAAATCATTAAATTTCTAAGAGCTAAATTTTGGTGGTGGGAAGTTGGTTTTAGAATTCTTCAGATTGTTAGTGAAAGACTAGTATATACATGTCTTTAGTATGACCTAACAGTTGAATTTCAAAGTATTCTGCAAATATGATTTGTGTGCTTTGCAACTGAGCAGAAAGAGTACAATTACATGAGCAATCATAATATTTGGTAGAAAGTGATTTGTGTCACAGAGATGTACAGAAAAATTGCTATGATTGTCAAGGAAAGGGAGAGATGAATGTCAGATTAGTCACAATTGAAGGTGATGCCATCTGATGTGGACTTTGAAGCACTTGTTCCAGGAAAGGAAAAGGAGCAGGAGATGCGAATGAGGGGTACATGTGGGAAACAGAACGGTTCAATTCGACAGATGCCGAGAGTAAAAGGAGATGGGTTTGGAAAAGGCTGGATCACTTCCAGGAGGGTCCTGAATGTCCAAGTCTGAGGCTCCTGGAACAAAGAATGACATTATCTACCATGGTCTCACTTGGCTTTTCTGCAGTGTGTGGCACTGTTGACCCCTTGCTACCTTCCTTTCAGTGTTCCACTCCCTTTGGTTCCACAATCTTCCTTCACATTTTAGCTCTCGAATGTCCCTTTTCCAGCCCCCCCCCCCTTACACTTATCTTACTCCATTCATCCTATAATTTCCAAATTCTTGGGTTTTTTTTTGGTTTTGTTTTGTTTTTGTTTTGTTTTGAGATGGAGTCTCACTCTGTTGCCTAGGCTGGAGTGCAGTGGTCCGATTTTGGCTCAAGCGATTATCTTGCCTTGGCCTCCTGAGTAGCTGGGATTACAGGCACACACCACCACACCTGGCTAATATTTTCTATTTTTTAGTGGAGACAGGGTTTCACTATGTTGGCCAGGCTGGTCTCAATCTCCTGACCTCAGGTGATCCACCCGCCTCAGCCTCCCAAAGTGCTAGGATTACAGGTGTGAGCCACTATGCCCAGCCTCTCATTTCCAAATTCTATCATATTTCTTAAACGTCTCTTGTCCAAAAATTCTATTCTACTTTATCTTTGTTGTTCCTACTATAAACATCTGATGTTTGAACTACTCTCAGGTGCTTGGACTCTAAGCTGAAACCTATGTCATCCACACTCCTCTCTCCTTCTCCTTCTCCCTGACCACCTTAGGAAGTCACCCAGTTCAGGTGAGTCTCTCTTCTCAACCTCTAAATTTACTTTCTTTTTTTAGGTGTTGCAGGCCAGACTAAGATACCCTAAATAGCTCTAACAAGGTTTCCTGCCTTCAGAGTCAATATCCTCCAGTCAATTCTCCACACAGCTTCCAGAGCATCTTTACAAAACCTTAATCACATGACTCCTCTGCTCAGGGCCCTAAGGTTCCCAAGTTAATGTTCAGACTTCCTACTTAGCACATTAAGGTCCCTTATGATTTGACACTTGTTCACTTCTATGTGATCCCCTCCCACCTGCACCTGTGGTTCTAGCTATCCCAACCCACCTACAGTTGCTAGAGTATGCCATTTATTTCCAGGTCTTTAGGCTTTCCTAAATATTGTTTCTCCTGCCTGGCTCACATCCTTCCCCTTCTCATTCTTTAAGTCTCTATCTTCTCACTGGAAACTTTTTGAGACTCCCTGCTCTGAGACAGATGTTCTTTCTTTGTGCCCAACTCATAGCTTATACTGAACTGCAACTGTTAGTTTACTTGTCTGCCCCCAGGAAGTGATTTTCACTCACGCAGACATACATTAGAAGCTCACCCTACTTCACTACACTGGTTTACAAGTCTGTCTCCACTGGGAGCCTGTAAGCACCTCGCTGGGAAGGGCAGGACACACTTCTTGTTCTGCTTTGTGCTGCACGCACTTAGCACAGCTCCTGGCACATAATTAGCACTCCAGCAAATGAATGACTAATCAGAGTTGTGTGTAGAAGTGCTCATTCATCTACTCCTTGAATGACTGAAGCAGCAATGTGAACAACGGATGGGTGAGACTTTGAGAGAGGAGAGGAATTAGATGCCATCATGAAAAGTCAGGAGCACCAAATGCAATTGATGGACAGTGTTCTCTAACTTATTAAATCCACTGGCTTGTCTACCTCAACCATCTGAGCTCTAAGTCCACCCAATGGCTTTATTCCTCAGTCTCCTCCCTCAGTCTCAGTCACTGAATACTAGATTGTGTCATGTCTTCCACATGCTTGCAAAAACAACACAAAAAAGACCTTCCACGCTTTCCTATTCACTCAGTTCCATTCCTTTAGAACAAAATACTATATCACTAATCCTCACAGGAATAGCTGTATTTAATTGAAGAACAATATGCATTTATTCACAAACACAGGTACTGGCTCTATCGGGGGTACTATCAGGGAATATGTGATTGGTTTCAATCTGTTTGGAAAAAAAGCTTTACAATAGTTTTCAAAATGGATATTTGATCTGGTCAGTCTTAGTCCCAAAGAGAAACAATAGAATTCCCAGTTTGCTCAGATGAGACAATGGATTTCCCAAGGATAATGAACTAACTAGGGGAGGGGGAAGGATTCAGGTCCAAACTGTTCATGGGGCTTGTTTCAGTGAAACTTTACTGGACCGGTCTCTCCAGACTGGTGTCTTGATTGCTTCAGAGACAGAATTGTCTAAAAGCATTGGGAAGCTAGGAACACACAACTCCTTCGGACAAAGTTATCATTCACTATATTTTGTCACGAGTTAATGGCATGATGGGAAGAGCAGAGAGATGGATTTTTGTCTGTGTGTGTACACAATTATATCAGAAACTCCACCATCTATCTCTTTGAAAGCTCTCGTCCACATAGCCACCTTAGGAAGCTCAATATGGAGTCTAGCCCTGCTACTACAGCTTCTACCACGAAACTCTCGTTTCAGAGCTAGCTTCAAAACCAAATCAAAATGCATATATGTTTCATTCCTTCAGAACAATAGTCAGCAAATAGTTTCTGGAAAGGGTCTATGGTTTCTGTTGAAACTGCTTTGTCATTACCACATGAAGGCAGCAATAGGATTACACAAATGCATATGGCTGTGTTCCAGTAAAACTTTATTTATGGTCACAGAAATTTGAATTTCATGTAATTTTCATATCATGAAATATTATTCTTTTTTTTCTTTTTCAACCATTTAAAAACATAAAAATAATTTATGGCTCAAAACAGGCAGAGGGACAGGTGTGGTCAGCAGCAATAGTTTGCAATCCACTGTTTAGAGCAATATTTATAAGCCTTATCCACTAGCATGGTGTTCGTTGTGAATGAACATTTCAGAAATCAAATTTATCCTCAATAAATGAAAATGATGATAAAGATTCAGTGAAATGATTCCTTTATATAGAACAATACTCACTGAAATAAATAAAACAAAAATAAAAAGGAGAACAAGGAAGAGTAGAAGGAGAAAAAGAAAGAGGAAAATGGTAAGGAGATGGAAGAAAAGGAATAGAAGGAGAAAAGAAAAAAAAGAAAGATTTGATGTGGAAAAGGAAGTATTTATTGAATGATTAACATGTATCAGCCATTCTTCTAAGTATTTTCTGTACCTTACTTTATTTAATCCTCCCAAATCCTCTGAAGTCAGCATTCCTCCTCCCATTTTGCAGACCCAGCTATTAAGTGGAAGAACCATAATTCAGATAAGATCAGGCACGCTCAGGGTGGTATGGCTGTAGATGGAGGAACCATAATTCAAAGCCAGGTCTGTATTACTCCGTAGCCCACGCTTTTTCCACTCCACTTTAGTGTCTATAGAATCAGATATGATATTTTTATTATGTTTAGGCACATCTTACATAGGGAGGTTCCAGTACATTGAGTTTTTAAGTCTTAAGAAATCTTAAACGGGTAATTTTTATAAAACACATGTAAGAGGTTTGTTCATTCAAGCTCTCCTAAGTACACTCTCTTGATCTTTGACAGTCAACAAAAATATACACTGCGGAAAGGACACTCTATTCAATAAACAGTGCCAGAAAATTGAAAAGCCATGTGCAGAAGAATCAAACTGGACCCCTATTTTTTTTACCATATACAAAAATTAACTCAAGATGGCTTAAAGACTTAAATGTAAGACCTGAAACTATACAAATGCTAGAAGAAGCTATAAAAATGCTAGAAGAACTATAAAAATGTTAAGAAAAACTCTTCTGAACATTAGTCAAAGAATTTATGACTAAGTCCTCAAAAGGAAATACAACAAAAACAAAAACAGACAAATGGGACTTAATTAAACTAAAAAGCTTCTGCACAGCAAAAGAAATAATCAACAGAGTAAACAGACAACCTACAAAATGGGAGAAAATATACGTAAACAATGCATCCAACAAAGAAAAAACTGATTCAGAATCTATGAGGAACTCAAACAACTCATCAAGAAAAAACAAATAACCCCATTAAAAAGTGGGGAAAGAACACGAATAGACATTTTGCAAAAGAAGACATACGAGTGGCCAGCAAACATACAAAATAATGCTCAACATCACTAGTAAAAATGAAAATGAAAACCACAATGAGATACCATCTAACACCCAGCCAGAATGGCTATTATTAAAAAGTCAAAAAACAACAGATGTTGGTGAGGATGTGGGAAAAAAGAAATGCTTATACACTGTTCGTGGGAATGTAAATTAGTACAGCCTCTGTGGAAAACAGTATGGAGATTTTGCAAGGAACTAAAAATAGAACTACCCCTTGATCCTGTAATCCCATTACTAGATATCTACCCAAAGGAAAAAGATCATTTTATCAAAAAGACACCTGTACTCATATGTTTATCACAGCACTATTCACAATAGCAAAGTTATGACATCAACTTAAGTGTCCATCAATGGATTGGATTAAAAAAATGTAGTGTATATACATGCACACATACATATACACATACTGTGGAATACTACTCAGTCATAAAAGAGAATAAAATCATGTCTTTTGCAGCAGAATGGATTGAACTAGAGGCCATTATCCTTAGTGAAATGACTCAGAAAACAGTAAGTCAAACACCATATGTTCTTACTTTCGAGTAGGAGCTAAACAATGGATACAGAGGAATATACAAAGTGGAATAACAGACATTGAAGACTCCAAGAGGTGGGAAAGTGGGAGAGGGATGAGGGATGAAAAATTACCTATTGAGTACAATGTACAATGTTCACTATTGGGGTGATGGGTAACATTAAAAGCCCAGACTTTATCACTATGCAATATATCCATGTAACACAACTGCATTTGTACCCCTAAGTCCATAAAAATAAAATTTTTTTAACAACTGCCTATATTGGCAATGGCTACTCAAAAGTACATGAAAAATGTACATCAGTATAGTATTTTAAGAACTGTAAGTAAACTAATGTACATGCATCTTTATATGCCAAATAGTTTAGATTTAATAAGAAACTTATTTTTTAGTTCACTTCTCATCAATTCATACATTATTGCATACCCCTATCTTTATTTAACAGCATATTTCACTGGAGACACAAATCCTTTCTCAGGTTGGTAGACAGTTTAAATTACACAAGAACCTGTCCCACTTCTATTTCCACTATTTAAATGCTTCCTAGAATACATCAACAATTAGCAGGAGCCAGGGAGAGTTCTCCATTAGTCTTTCCAGTAACAGTAGGGAAAGTGTTTTCTCCCACCAAAAAGAAAACAGGTAACTAACCATATAGACCATCACTACTGAATTTGCTTGTGATTTTTATTTTTGAAGCAGGTATAATTTTCCTTCTTTGGAGGAGATATTATTCATTTCTTTGGCTAACGGTTATGATTTAGACCTTGGGTCTCTTTTATTACTTGCAATGGCTTTTCTATATTTTTATTTTTCTGAGGGGCGGGGTAGGGGGTTGAAGATCAGCCTGATTGGAATAGCACATGAAATGAACGCGGCTGAAACTTCCTTGAAACAAAAGTTATCCAGGACTTGGAGCGATCACAGTATACAATTGTCTGTTTCAAACAGAAATGCAAAATAACCATTGGAAGAGTTGAAACAGTATGATCAAAGAAATTTGGTATTTCCTTAAAAAGCCTTTATACACTACCAACAGTATAAATAGAAAACATATAGATAAATTCTCCAGCCTTTAAGTGTAGTCATTTAGGTACTTGAAGCATGTTTGTAAGCCTTTTTCTTAAACTGACACAAAATTGTGTATATTTATCATGTACAACATGTTTTGAAATATATATTCATTGTGGAATGGCTAAATCAAGCAAATTAACATGTATTATCTCACATAGCTGTCACTGTGTGGTGAAAATACTTAAAATGTATTCTCTTAGTATTTTTCAAGAAAACTATATTGTTATTAATTATAGTCACCATGTTGTACAACAGATCTCTTGAACTTGTTCCTCCCATCTAGCTAAAATTTTGTAAATTTTGACCAACATCTGTTTAAAGCTTTTTAAGGGCAGAATCTTTGACTCATCTTTCTCTTTTCAAGACTGGTAGTGTCATCATGTTGGACAAAGGGTAGGCACTCAAGAAATGGTTGTTGAATTAAATGCCATCAATACCTAAGTCACAGAAATTCAGGCTTTATTTAAAGCCTTATCTAGATTTCTCACTAGCAGGAATCTTGACTTGTAATAGAAAATTCTTCTAACCCACTGGGTTCTGAACATGAGGCCTCCAGACTCCCAGCATCAGCATCAACCGAAAACTTGCTAAAAAGGCAAATTCTCTGGACCTACCCCAAGCCCACTGAATAGGAACTTTGGGGCTGGGGACTAGAATCTGTATTGCAATGAATCCTTCAGGTGATTCTGATGCACATTAAGGTTTGAGAACAACTGTAATATAACAAAAAATGGTACTGTGAGTCTCCTTCTTTTCAAAAAAAGAAGCCCGTGAAGAGAAAGAGATTTATTCCCTACTTTTGGAGCAAGCCTATGGTGTTACTAAATATTAACTTGGTAAGTTAAATAATAACTAGGCTTATACATTAATCTCATAAATTTCAAAGGCTACATCTCAAAGCCAACAAAGGTCAACATTCGATGTTAGCTAAATCCAATAAATTTGTCAGTTAGAAAAATAATGATGTCATGAGACGTGCATCCTTTTTGCCCTTCCTAATCTTCTTGCATACTATGTGGGCATTACCGGTAGTCAAATTGAAAGAATAAGAACTAGGAACACAAACTAAGGAGGGAAAAGCAGAAAGCAAAAAGGATCATCTGCCCTTAAAATGATGTGTTGGGTCCATATTTTCCCATTGCTGACCACCAGACTTCTTTGTTCTGGGCAAACATACTACTACTGTACTTGGTTTAACTCATTCAGATGGGAACACCATTCCTATCTGACACAATAGCTAAACACCATTTTCCTCAAACATTTAAAAAGGAATCATTTAGATCCTTAAAAAGTTGAATCAGCAACTCTCAGAGAAGGACAGAGCTGGGTCAACAGTACAGTACAAAGCAAGCATTTCTACTCTTTGTGATTACAACTGTCTAAACATTTCTGACAGATTTCATGTGGTAATGTTTTTCTGAATGCCATTTTACAGTACTTAAACAATAAAGAATTAAAGTTAAAACTTGAAAAAGATAATCAAAGAAAATGAACTGTAATCGTTTTTTAGAAGCTAAATTGCATCAACATTTGACTATCCATTATTTCTTTTGTCATTTCGGCATTGTATACTATCATTATCTATTCTTTCAGGGTTCTGAAAAGGCTTTAGAATCTGCTGATTGTCATCAACTCGCTACTGTAGCCTCAAAGCTCTGCAACACTGCTGGACCATGGCAAATGTAAAAAAGATAGTTAACTTCTGCAAATAGGGTTTCTGCTGCCAGATAAACAGCATTACAAAGCTGGAGTTACAGTGCTCACATCTGGGCACTTTCAGAGAGAAATCTTTCAGAGAGCATGAACAAAACCACCTGGGATTAGTCACATTTCCAATGCGAAAACCGGCGAGTCCAGATTCTAGTCATTCAGTTGTTGGCAGATAAAATATACAAGATCAAAAGAAAAGGGCTGCATTTCTGGGCAACTCCTTCCTCCATATAACCCCAATCCAACACCAAATTATTTTACATAGCATGAATGTTCTGAATTAAACATGCCATGGAAATATTTTATTATCTCCTGCATTTACTTTGGGCAAATACTACTTAATTGGACTCCCTTCTGAGTAATTCAAAATGCATTATCTCAATGGGAAATAGAATTAGTTTCATTATGCAATTTATTTTTGAATTAAAAATAGCCAGCGAACAAGCAAATGCTTAGAAGTCATATGCCTGATGCTATATAATTAGAAAACCAGAGATTAATACAGTATAATGATTGGCATAACAACACAGAAAAAGACAAGTTGATTTTAAAGAGTTTGTTCTTTCCCAAATGTGTCTTTCTTGACAGGTAAGCATGAGTCAGGACTGGCTAACGATAGTTATCACTGACTGGTTTTTAAGTATATTTGTTATGTATGTATATACTTAATGCATCTAAATGAAGACAGTGATCAATGTTTCTTTTGAACGTGCCTGAAACTAATATGTCACCACAAATTCTCTAAGTAAGAGAGAACAGGAGAGGAAGAGAGAGAGAAAGAGAGACAGAGCAACAGAGAGAGAAGAGAAAAGAAAGGATTGAGGAAGAGACACAATTTTATTACTCCATAAGAGGAGTTGCAACCTAACTAAAATCTTAAACTAAAACATTTAAAAAAAGGATCTGAAACCTAAAAGGCCATAATTTTCTGAAAGAACACTGTGGTGTTACACAAAGACAACATGACAGGAATCAGAAAGTCTTTGTTCCCAATTAGTGGTCTCAAACTCAAATGCCTAATAACGGGCCAAACAGTTAAAGCTAAAGAATACAGCTGTGCAGTGGAGGAAGGGGCACTGGGGCCCTGCTTAAACAGTGCAGGGGGCTGCTACTCAGCTTTAGCTGATAGTGGTCAGGGAAATACACACCCAGTTTTGCAGATCACCTCATTTTTCTTTTAGCCAGAAATTCAAATTTTTATATGAAATCAACTGTTTTTTAAAATGGTACCAACTAATTTAAAAGTGCTATGTGACTTCAGGACTCCGAGTGTAAGAAATACATCCAGGGCCAAATGCTGTCTAGATCTTGCATGGCTACTAAGTAGCTCTGGTCCCTTTGGGACTGTTTCCTAATTGGTAAAATAATATGTCCAAGTTTCTGTTGGCACTAGATGCTTATTCTGGTCCTTTTATGTAGTACATTTCTTTACTTGTGAAAAAAACGGTTTAAGATGTTTTAATTCCCAGTGTTAGAATACCGAATATCAAAGTCAGAAAGGACAACCTGAAAACATGGATGTAATTGAAGTTCTAGAGACTTGCTTGCTAATTCAGGAGTATGTTTTATCCACAAAAGTTTGCTTTGTTAAATATGTTATATAGAGTTAAGTAAAAAATCATCAAATAAGTAAAGACAGCAGTTTAAATTTTTGAGAGGCAATGCTTCCTAGTGGTCAATAATACACCCTGGAACCAGTCTGACCTTGATTCAAAGCCCAGCTCCTCACTTACTAACTGACCTTATGCAAGTTACTTAAGGTCTGTATGCCTCAATTTCCTCATCTGTAAAAATGGGGATCACGGCTCCTATCTCATAGGGTTATTATGAAGTTTAAGTGAGTCAGTGGAAAGTGCTTAGAATGGTGGCTGACACAGAGAAAGCATTAGGAAAAAATTAGCTGTTGTTATTTTAACTGGCATAAAACAGCTGAAGTGTTAAAAGCACAGATGAATAGCTAAATCCAGCAAATCTCTTACACTGGTTGAGCTAGCATTTTACTGTAAAATATTTAAAAGACATTAAACCCAAGCTTCATCTAATGAAGGCCCAAATCAATGGTTTGCTAAAATCCATTTACAAGTTACTCCACTGCTAACTTGTGAATGAAGACCTAACATGCAACAATTCATAGAAATCTAACAGAGGTCAACCTAGAAAACGGGGGTCAATGCAGTGGAACGGGGCCATGGAAAATCAAACGGTGTGAATGCCTCATCCTTGCTTTCCACCCCCTTGTGATTAATTAACAGCCTTACTGCATCCACCCACCAGCTGTATCCTAGCTCATAGGCCTGACCCCAACTGAGGACTACAACAGTATAATGAAAACTGTGCTTCTAATTGTCCAGTGGGTGATCATGGGTTGGCTAAGAAAGGCTCTTTTCACTCCCCTCCTTTCTGATTAACTAGATGGCTTTATAAATCGCCTTAATAAGTTCATTTGTGTAACCCAAGGCTAGCTGCCCTTCCTTCCTGCTGCTAAGAGGGCTCAGCTGCTTATCTTTGGATATGACCCATCAGAAGAGAATTGCTAAAAAACATTTTTAAATCTACTAAATTGACAAGCAACGCTGATCTCACGTCTCCCCTAATTTAGTCATGTTTTCCTATGTCATAAAGGAAGTCTAAGTGCAGGCAGTACATTGTGATACTGGCAGAAATCTTTTGTAGATTATTTTAAAACCCTTATGACTGTCTCCTAAGCAGTAAATTTGATAACTGCCAACAGGACTGTATAAAGTAACTAAAAATCACAGACATTTTTATCATTTCTAAAAGGTTTTCATATGTATTATACCATTTAGTCATCCCCAAACTCTGTAAGATATTATTATTATTATTATTCTCTTTTTACAAATGAGATATTTAGGCTCAGAGAGGTTATGTGACTTGTACAAGATCACATTATTACTGTGAGTTATATATGGGCTTGATTTCAGGTCTTCTAATTTTAAACTCAGGGCTCTTTCCACTATCACACGTGTGCTGATTAATTCACCTGTTGTTTTTAGCTCACACCTATTCCTCTATACCTTATACTACTGGAGCCAGGAGTTTGCACCCTAAATTTCCCATACTCTTACTAGTTGTCTTTCCATCGGGTTCTGCTAATTGGAGGTACTGGTGAGCAATAAGAAAGCAGGATGAAGACAAAAGATTCTTGGTTCTGAATCTTAAAATGAGGCAAGTTGATGGCAATCGCTATAGGAGCAGTAGGGTTGATGTGATTTCAGGCTCCAGCAGCCCAGGAAAGGCCAGCACTTTCTTTATTGATTTTTTTTTTTTTTTTTTTTTTTTTTGAGATAGCAGCTCTTGAGTGAACTCACAATCAAATTCAAGTCCAACCAACCCACTTGGACCTTCAGCAACAAGCTAATGGGCTCCAGTCCGGAAGGGCTAACTGCTTCGGATCTGGGGATCACCTCTCCTTCCTTTATGTTCCTCCAACACCCCTCTTTCTCCCTGTTGCAGTTCCAGCTTTTCCAGTATATTTCCTTGTTCAAAATTCCTAAAGTGGCTTCCATTTTCCTGCTGAATGTTGCCTTGCACACAGATTGAAGTCAAGGATATTAAAAGGGATATAAAGCAAATGACATTGTCCCTGCCTTGAAGGAATGTGTAATTTTCTAGGTAATAGAATGAATGCATTTGAATCAGGAATAAACAAAATAGACATATCCAAGGGCTTAGGTAAATTGCACACAGACTACTTGTGCAATGGGAAGGAAAATTGGCACTTCATCACAAACTCTATTTGTGTGGTGTGAGGAGAGGGACTTGTTTGCCTTTGGCATGCAGTCTCATCTGTTCTCAGTGGGTCCAGAAGCAGCCCCTTGTCCAGCTCACCCTTATGGTCTTCCGAATCACTTCCCCTTTTTTGGACATGCTTAGCTTATACTTCCTGCCCCGCAGCCATCTCTGGTGCCAAGTTGTCTGCCCCATTCTTGTTCAGTTTCCTGTTCATTAACTTCTGGCTCATTATTACATTAGTATCCCTAAAGTCCACATTTGCATCACCACACATGAAAAACGTTTTGTCTATAGCAAAAAGGGGCACAGCGATGACATATATGATTTGGTACAGAACTACTAATTACTACAGGGGTTAAGAGTGGGTGAAAAAGTGATTAAATGATTAAGAGACTGTCAAGTATTTTGCAGCCCTCGTTAAATCTATTGATTTTACATTTTTCCCCTAAAATGGAAGAATTCTGTATCATTTGGGATTGAGTTTTATTTAATTTTAAAATGACAACTACTCTTTACAGAGGGCTCGCTCTGTACTAGGTACTTCTCATATGTTAACTTTTTTACAGCTCTCTAACATCAAATGTTCTATAGATGAGTAAAGTATGGTCTACAGCAGTTAAGTTACTTCTCCATTCTCTTAGTCTATGCAGGCTATTATAATAAAGTACCATAAACAGGGTAACATAACAGAAATTTACTTGTCACAATTCCAGAGGCTGGGAAATCCAAGGCCAAGGTGCTGGTAGATTCCATGTCTGATGAGGACCTGCTTTTTGGTTCATAGATAACTTCTTGCTGTGTCCACCCACAGTAGGATAGGGCAAAACAGCTTCCTGGGGCCTCTTCTTAAAGGCACTAATCCCATCCAATAGGGCTTAACCTCATGACACAATCAACTTTCAAAGACACCACCTCCTAATGCCATCACATCAGAGATTAGGCTTCAACATATGAATTCTGGGGGGACACAAACATTCACCTCATAGCATTCATGTTCCTTGTTATCGGCAAAGCGAGACTCACATTGTCTGACTAAGTTATTTGACGTTTGAGTCCACAGTTATAAAAACAACGGAAACAGTTCATCTTCGTGAATGGAGAACAGCATTTGTGACAACCACCAAAGTACCTCTGGGGTCAGTGTCCTCAGCCAGGGCACAGCATCATGGACCAGAGCTTCTGCGGAGCACAGAGGAGTGGTGAGGAACAGGGCCTCTGGAGCAACCCCACTTCCCTCTGCTTTGCATACGGGTGGTTCTGCACATGACTGCATTTGAAAAGGGCTTCACTGCTCTTGCTGAAGGAGTGCACTTGAGCTAGCGCGGAGTTCCCAGAGGGTGTCTGGAAGAATCAAAGGCTATTCTTTGTTTCACTTGGTTATAGATGGAAGTCAGACACTTCTGCCTGAAGTACTTTCACATACTTCACAGTCTTAAGAAGGACGGAGAAAGCATGCCAACTACTCGGAGAACCACAGGTGTTCAAGCAATGGTATCCTTTTATCCCTACAACTAGTGGACAAAGCGGGGCCTCTGTAATTATGAAGCTAGGAAAACTCTGTGGTCTCTTCCAATCATGCACAATTTCTTACACAGGTACTAGCCTTTCCCCCTCTCCTCAGCTATTCAATATCCTAATATCTTTACCTGGAAAGGACTGAAGTAGAGCCACCAAAGTATTACATATGGATGAGACTTCAGAGGTTTCATTTCAGCAGGGATCAGACCAGAAAGTCCCTGGCACATGGAAGATATACAGGTGACTCACAGCGCTAATCCCATGTCTGATATGTGACTGAAGCAGTAGCAACTCAATAAATATAGGACTGAATTAGGGAAACCAAGCCTAGGAGGAGAAGTTCAGGCATTAGCCAGCAGGTCAGGATGGTTTTTGGAGGGAGGGGGATTGTAGGGGGTCTTCATACCCTGAAATCAAATACGAGTGCAGGGTCTGGATCAGGTCTTGAGAATAGATATTTTTATTGTATTAATAAGAAACATGTTAGATTTAATGTTAGTACCACAAAACACAGACCCTGTAATTGGAAGGCCATTAGGAACATTGCTCTTATTCATATGATCTCTTGTGCTTTTACAACTAGCAAATTAATTATTAAAAGAAAAATCTCTAAGAAACAAATAATGAGAATCCATCTCCCTAAATAACCTGTTTCCCTATGTCTTTACAGAAAATGATGTCACTATGGCAGAATTATTAATGTTATTTACATTCTGAGCAATGCATTCTTTTAACCTGAAAGAGGGCACTAGGCAAAAAAATTAATTTCTTTGAGAACAAGCATTTTTACTTAAAATATATGTGGCTGTGCCGATTAAGAGCCTCCTCTGTGTCAGTGCCAGGCATTAGTCACAAGCCAAAGGCCCAATCAGTCTTTGTAAACTTATGATCGGCTTTCAACCCCACAAAGCCTGTGTTTGTCACTAGGATACTTGCTTCTCCAACTACTGGTTAAAGGATCAGTGACATACTTCAAAGATTTTGAGAACAGTTTATGCTCTTTTTGAAGAGCATTTATTCTCTCAAAAACAAATGCTAGATTTGTTCATTTGGTCCAAAAAATGAGAGGAACATTTCTTTTGATTGTTTTCCAACTCCACCTCCGCATTTTAACAATGGAAAGCCACAACACCCTTTCCTCCTGCTAGCAGAATTTGTGAGTAAGTTGAGTTCCAAAAAAATGCCATTTCTAAACCTTTAGAAATCAGGGTGTCACAGAAAACTAAAGCAGCATTTAATTAGCTAACAACATTATCTGACAAAGGGCTGAAACTTTCATTATTTGACAAAGGGCTGAAACTTTAATGTTTCATAAGTCATCATTCATTCATTCATTTGTTCATTGAGCAAATTAAGTACCTATTACATGCCAGGCAGTGTTCTTGGTGCTGGGATACATTCACGAACACAATAGACCAAAGTTTCTGTCCTCACAAACCTTACATTCTAAAGGGAGGGAAACAAAAAAATAAACTGCAAATTATATAGTTTGTTAGGTGGTATTACAGAGAAAAAACATAAAACAAAGGAGGGGGTACAGCGGTTCCAACATATCAATGTGTGTTTGTGTTTGTGTGTATGCGCATGTATGTGTGTGTATATGCGCATGTGTAATATACTTCTAGCCACAGGTTCAGGAAATAACTCACCAGAAAATGATATCTGAGCAAAGACCAAAAGAAGAAGCACTGAGCCATGGGGACATGTGCAGGAAGAGTATTCCAGACAGAGGGAGCCTCGGGGAAAGACCTTGTGGTAGGAGCGTCCTGGCTTGCTCATGGGGCATTAGGGAGGCCAGTCTACCTGGAGCAGAGTCAGGACAGGGCTTTGGCTTTGTACAAGCTTAATTAAGACAAAGAAACTGTAAAACACCCAGAATAAAACACTTTATAATCTGGAGATCATTAATAAAATTAAATATGGATTTAAATAAAATCCATGTTGCAAAGCTATAATTTATTACTAATACTCATATTGAAAGAAACAAGTACATATTTATCATGATCATCATCTAGAAGGTGTTACTGAAATTATTATAATCTAAGCAGGTGGGGGTTATGTGAGTAGACAGTTTTACTGTGTGACAATGTAAGGGGCTCACAGGACAGGACTCCTCTATCCAAAACAAACCCCCCCACCAAAAAAAAAACACGGCTGGGTGCAGTGGCTCATGCCTGTAATACCAGCACTTTGGGAGGCTGAGGCGGGCGGATCACGAGGTCAGGAGATCAAGACCATCTTGGTTAACACGGTGAATCCCTGTCTCTACTAAAAATAAAAAAAAAAAAAAAAAAAAAAATTAGCCGGGCGTGGTGATGGACACCTGTAGTCCCAGTTACTCAGGAGGCTGAGGCAGGAGAATGGCGTGAACCCAGGAGGCGGAGCTTGCAGTGAGCCGAGATTGCGCCACTGCACTCCAGTCTGGGCAACAGAGCAAGACTCCATCTCAAAAAAACAAAACAAAAAAACCAAAACAACAACAACAACAAAACCCAAACCCTCCACATGGAATTCTACTGCTTGAATCTAATGATAGGATTTAAATTTTCCTTCCTTTGGCTCTCTTCAAGACTATTTATCTTCCAGATTATTTTATTAAAACACAAACACGGGGCCGGGTACTAGGGCTCATGCCTAATCCCAGCACTCTGGGAGGCCGAGGCAGGCAGATCACCTGAGGTCAGGAGTTCAAGACCAGCCTGACCAACATGGTGAAACCCTGTCTCTACTAAAACTACAAAAATTAGCGTCGCCTGGTGGCACATGTCTGTAATCCCAGCTGCTTGGGAGGCTGAGGCAGGAGAATCGCTTGAACCCAGGAGGCGGAGTTTGCAGTAAGCTGAGATCACACCACTGCACTCCACCTTGGGCCACATAGGAAGACTCAATCTCCAAAAAAAAAAAAAAAAAAGGAAGTGAAAAAAACCAAAAACCCCAAAACACTGGGTTAGGGTGTGAAGGGGCCAGGAAAAGGAGTAAAAAGTCACATCAAAGCAGCTATTAGTAAATTTCTTCTGAGAAGTAGTTACTGAGCTGCATTTGAAATCCTGTGTGAATAAAACGTGGCTCAAGTTCCTGGGTGACAGCTCTAGCAAAGAAGAGGTGGCATGGGGTAGGCATAAGGTATAAAAAGTGAGCTTTCATTACCACGATTTCTATTACTGTGGACGTCAGACCTGTGAGCAAACCACAATGACACTAAAGTCCAAGAATTTTTTTTTTTTTCAGTCATATAAGAGATAAGAATACCCAATGTAATAGCAGGCAAGCATTCCTAACCATATTGTTTGGTCTAGAATTTTTTTTCTCTTTCTGTTTCACCTATCTATTCTCCACAATGCACACAAACATGGAATAGATATTTAGAGCCACGTGTGCAATGCAACAACCTTGACAGTCTTTAGATTTATTATTTGATGTGAACGGGCAGCAGGGTAATAACTTTGACTTCCATATAAGACCTTATTAGTCATGTACATACAGCACATTGACCAGAAGTCTCAAGGCCAAGTGCTGCTCTTATGAACTAATTAAGCATTCTGGTGGGCATATTTTGTGTCCAACCAGTGATATGGTGGTGAAGTACATGCACCCTGGAATTAGATTGCCTTGGTCTGAAGCCCTGCTCTACCGTTTACTAGCTCCGTGTCCCTGAGCAATGTAATTAACACTGTACCTCAATTTCTTCATCTATAAAATGAGGATAATAACAAGTTACTGTTAGGTTGAGATAAAACATGTGCAGTACTTAGAACATGTCTAGCACATGGTAAGCCTCAATAAATGGTGACTGCTATTATTACAGTAGAACGTATGGTTTTCAGACCAGGTATCACTAGGAATATCTAATCCTACTGTTAAAATATTACTGTCTATATGCAAATTTAATCCTTCCCCAAACTTCTGTTGACATCTTTTTTTTTTTTTTAGTGAAGAGAGAAAAAACCCTGATATTGAAAAAATACTGCTTAGGGCATATTTTGATTATTCTCAATTGTTATTGTAATACTATGCTAATTTTACCTTATTAAATATTGAAGAAGGCCATTACCATTGGGAAGAAGTTAAAATATATTATATAAAATTAAACTAATTTATCTTTATGCAATAAAATGTTAGAGGATACCAGATGCTATTTTTATAATAAACATCTATTTTCTAAAAAGGTCATTATGTCATTTATATGCCAACAAACAGAGAAGCAAAAGAGAAATGCATCCCTGGGTAAGTTGAGATCCTTCCAGAAAACATTTTGCCTCCATGTTGTGCTAAACTAGGGACACCATTGAAAAGAATAAGTCAAATTTCCAAAGAAAAATGTCACATGTCTATCCTGTTGAGGCACATAGGCTAGGAGGAAATGTAAGGTAATAATAAAGGCATCAGGCAAAATTTGTATCTGATCTGGCTTTGAAACCTGGAATTTCTCCATTTTTTTTCTAATTTATTGTGACATTAAAATTATGGTGCTCATTTGGGGGCAGTAAAATATTTTATGAGTTAAGAGAAACTCAATCTTAGAAAAGATTATTTTTAAATTCAAATTTTTGATTAAAATATAATACTATCAACTCAATAACAGAAAGCTTTTTAAAAAATTACATTTTACTTTACATTTTGTTCAGGAAATAGAATTAAATTTCATTGAATCAAAGTTTTGTTAAAAATAACTCTTTAAAAAAATAAAACAGCAAACTATACAATATTCCTATATTCTATAAATAGAAGTAAAACACTCCATTATAAGGAGGACCACTATGTAATACCAAAAAACAAAGAATAATTTTGATAATAAAATGAATTTAAATTGTAATGAACTCTCTAACATAATCTGCAAAGAATTCTATATAATTTGAACAATTTTAAAATAGTGTTATTGTATATCTGAACAAAGATTTCCCATTCCTTTTACCAGGAAGATAGTTAAGGACAGACGATTAACGTAATTTCATTACAAATGCCAAAGTGTGTTATATGCCAGTCAGATTCAGAACAATGGCAAGCAAAATGTGGAAATGTTCTTTTCCACAGACAACATTTACAGAAATTAAAGTATGTATTAAATGGTTTTCCAGAAAATTGGTTCCAGACTTACACAGATCACTAATGATTTCTAGGACAACAGCAACTAATGAAGAATTGCTACCAGGCACCTGGGAAGTCATTAGCACCAACAAGGCGTGACTGGTATGAGCTACAGAAGAAAACAGGCAGGGTGCCCCCATGACACCAACTGCATGACCTCTGGCCATCCCATCTCATGTTTCTGGGATAAATTTTTAAAGTGCCAACTCAGGTGTCTCAGATTTTTTTTCTTTTGCTTATACTATGGACATCAGAAGTAGAAGGGAAATTAGATAATTTTCCTATTTTTGAAAAACATATGGCTCTTTTCCATTTGATTGAATAGCAGATGAATGGATAGTGGTATGGGTTTTGATTAAAAAATATCTAGGGGCTCAAAATGAAAAATTTATGAATATAAATTATTTGGGCATTTAAAAGTATGATTTGGTGCATTAATTATGGTGAATTTGTGTATAAGTACATACGAATTTCCTCTGAGGCCAATACATCACTTTAGGACACTGTTTCTGAGACTTGCAACTCAGGTTTGTACATACTCTAGGGTTAAATGCCTTTCATCATAATAAATATGAAATAATTATTAAGATGAAAATGTTTCACAGAAATACCACCTTAAACATTTGGCCTGTGTCTAACCAATCACCCTTTCTAAATAGTGACCAAATTACAAAAAAAAAAAAAAACCCACAAAAATATCAACAACAGAAACAATGCAGCTCTTTCCCCTTGTATTTCACTCAAAATTGTCTGCTTAGTAATAATGACATATTGTTCCATGTTATGGCTTCAAAAAATGTTTCCAGTGACCCTTGGGAATGCTCTGTACTATTTTCCTTCACTTTTGCTCTTGGCAAAATTTTCTTCATTCAGATCACTCTTTGAGAAAATCATTTCAGTCTGAATTGTGTACATTCTAGGTCCCTCAGTTAATATGAGTTTTTGACCTTTTGGTTTCTACAGCTAGTTCTCTTGGAGATGACTGATGGCATGAATTCTGCTTGCATGGAGTCCCTGAGAAACCACTCCCCTTCTTCAAAAAAGTACACTAAATCTCAGGACAAACTGGGATGACCAGTTATCACCGCTGCCAACCCTGTTTTCTGAGTTCCAATTAAGATGTCCAACTGAGAACAAATATGTCTCAACTAAGATTGTATTCACAGAATGAAGGAACTAAAGTTCTGGGTAAATTTAAACAAAGTGACAGAAGGCAAGGAGCTACTGTCCTCCTCAAGGGGCAACCTGCTTGACTCCCAGCATCTCTGCCTACCATTCCCACGGCCTCACCTCTAGTTTTGGGATCTCAGTACAAATATATCTAGCAAAGCAATAATTTCCTAACTGCTTTCTCATCTTCTATGTCCTTTCACCACATTTTCCTAAAATATAGATGCAAAATTAACCTTCTCAAAACAACACTGGGCATATATCACTTCTCACTCAAGAACTTAATGAATTCATAACTGAATATAATTCAAACTCAGTATAGTGCATTCACAATTAGACATATTTTAAACAACAGATTCATCACAGTCCTCTCTGTCTTCTCTTAAAAGCAGCCCTTCTGTTGCATTTTATTTATTTTATTTTATTTTATTTTTTGAGACAGAGTATCGCTCTGTAACCCAGGCTGGAGTGCAGTGGCACCATCTCAGCTCACTGCAACCTCCACCTTCTGGGTTCAAGCAATTCTTGTGCCTCAGCCTCCCAAGTAGCTGGGATTACAGACGCGTGCCACTACACCCAGGTAATTTTTGTGTTTCTAGTAGAGATGGGGTTTTGCTATGTTGGCCAGGCTGGTCTCGAACTCCTGACCTCAAGTGATGTGCCCGCCTCAGCCTACCAAAGTGCTGGGATTACAGGCATGAGCCACCGTGGCTGGCTGTTCTGCTACATTTTCTATTCTGGTCAGTATCACCACCATATGTCCAGTCTCTAATGGCAGAGATCAGGCCTTGCTCTTTCTCATTCTTCATTCTCAGTTGGCAAATATACTGTGAACTGTCTCCTCTTAAGCCCCTCTGCTAGGACAGTGGCCCAGGCTCTATTGTTTCTTATCATCTCTAGCCTCCTACTGGTTTCCAGCTTCTGATTTCACCAGTACTCCAATCTATCTTACATACCTACATATAGCTGCTGGGCTGTCTGTTCTGAACTCAGATCTGATCACGTGACTCTTGTACTCAAAATCCTTAAGTGGAATCCCATAATCTATCCCAAATTCCTGGCCACAGATGACCTCTCCAACCTGTCTTCACAGCACCTCCAACTTCTCCACCTTCAATCACCTACCAAGGCACTTGGAATGTATCTACTACATGGCTTTACATACGATCTACTCGACCTCTGCTCTCCCAGAGCCTGGAATGTCCTTCTCCATGTCTGCCTGGGGGATGTCCACCCATGTTTCACGTTCTTTCTCAAGGATTTTCCTGATGCCATCATGCAGAGTTGCTACATTTACCTTTATATCACTATTATACCTTTACATGTATATGTACATAACACATAGACATGTACATAATATATATGTATATTTTCATGTTTTTGTACTAATTACACCATATTGCAATTACTGTGCTGTATACACTTCATGTATAGTTTACTTGCTACTGTTTAGGAATGTCTGACGCACAGTAGCTCACTTATGAATGAACATATAAATGATTATTCATTCATGAAGAAAGCAGGGAAGAAAAGAACACCTCTCCAAAATTACTTTCAATCATTTCTTAGGTCTACTTGCTGCTTTAAACTGGTTTACTTGTTTTCTCTTTTACCATTCAAATACCATGCTTATCTCCCTCCCTGCTTAAGACATTGTGATTTTCCCCGCTGTAATTTCTACTCTTTTTAATTTTTCTAAACTACTTTTAGAATCATTCTTCCTTAATGATCAGTTAAAGTCCAAACTAATCACAAACCTTGGTTAGTCTCCCACTACCTAGTGGTCACCATTCTTTTGAATTCCTAGAGCACTTTTGGCCTCTATAACAAATTTATACATCAATAATGCTACTCCATGCTTTTCTTTTTTGATGTACATATGTGTGTATATGAGCAGTCAATTTATACATATACATCTGAATGAGTGTGATTCCCTGAAGAGCAAGAGCCATATCTGGCTCCTTTTGTATTTTTATCACCTCTCACAGTTCTCTATTTATAACAAGCAATAGATAATGTTTATTAATAAAGATAGCCACAAGACAGGCATTACATGTAGGTTCCACAAATTAGTATTTTATTTGTATCAATGAGACCCAAATGACTTCAGAATAAACTGTGATTTATTATCAATAAAATGTTGATGTTCTAAGATCAACTATAAACAATGTTCCTACCACTCATTCAATGGTGACTGAACATTTTTCTTATGAGGAACCACATTTGACTCATAACTGAGGGAAATCTGTTTTATAAAAGAAAGGCTTTCCACTGTGTACTCTTTCTAACAAAGGTCTTTCCATACCCTAAATATTGGCTCACTTACTGGATCAAGGCAGCGACATTACAAGAAAGAAAATAATTTGGACAGAATCAAGAAGTCTTTTATAATGTAGGTATTTGAAATCTACCTCCTTGCTGAACTTGGAGATTAATCTACAGAAGAAAACTCTTAGCATCTAAAGGTCTGTTTTCAGGAAAATAAAAATGTCTATCAATCTACCATAAACCTGCTCTGGGTTATCAACCACCATCAATAGCACATGAGAAGACCCAGGGGAAAATTTAGGGTTTGTTTTCCTTAGGGATGACTTCTGGTTTGGGTAGAATATATTTATTTTTCCTACTCCTCTATGGCAAGAAAGTTTCTCAGATACTTTTAAAAATATCCCAGTCAAATAACTTGTTATTTTGCAAACCAAATCGATTTGAAGACTGTGTTGCATTAAAGAATATCTATAGTTAGATTCTCAGTAAGAGAAAAATGTTACATAATAGAGAAATATTTTACAGGACACTTGGAATGTAGATATATTTTCTAGGTCTTTTGAATCATTTAAATATGGTACTTTTGTCTAGTCATATTTATCAAGTTCCTTCTCAGTTTTGTCCCCTCCCCCCCAGGGAACGAAGTCATTTAGGAAACTACATTAACTGCATCTTCTCTGTGCTTTTTGACAAAAGTAAATAAATAGAAACGTGCAGAAGCCATTTCCCCTGTGCTTCTTCTCCGTGTTGGACTGTCCTCTGCCTTCCATTCTCTTTTTTCATAACCTGTTCCTCCTATGGCCTTTCCTTCCCCAAGCTAATAGCTTCTGTCAGCAGCTTTATTCAGTACAGTATCAAAAGCTTTGCAGAAAACCAGATTAATCGTGCTCACTGCTTCTCTTTGTTTACCCCTTCAATTCTTGCAGAGTTCAAGGCAAACCAAGAAAATGCATGTCTAATTATACATGTATATTCCCTCTTAGATACTTTTTTGGTGCATTTTGCTTTTAAATAGATCATATAATTAAAAGCTATCTGAAGACTAATACATTTCAAATAAGATTAGTGTTTCCAAATATAGCTTCCAAATCAAACATGTATTAAAATGATTTACACACATATTCTGTGTACCTCAAGTTCCAAAATAGAAGTTTATGTATGCAAATGCAACAGAAATAATTCAATATTTTCCATTTTCCACAAATACTATCTATGAAGCAGATATAAATAACTATTTAAAAATAATAGTAAACTTTGGGGTTAATTATTACTGAAATAACAGAAGTTATGTATTCTGTGAACCTCAAAGCAGACCTTTGAATGGTCTTGTCACTGATACGTGTTAAAAGAATAAAGAATCTTCATTGAAGTCTTATTCTTAAAATATCAAAATGCCATCCTTCACCATTAATTTCATGTCAAGATTTAACAGCAATAAATATTGCAGACTTTACTACTTCTTTATATAATGGCTTCAAACGATAATATTTTGTTACAAAATTCCCTCTTATTCAAGATGAATTCGTTTGCTTTGCTTTTCCCAATGTTAAATGTAATTTTTCTGAATAGCACGGATGGTTTCCTGTTAAAATACTATAGTGTGATCCTCAAGGCACAGCAGGCAATGCCATCGCCCCAGCACCACTGGGCCATTTCTTTTATGCCTGGACCCTCTCACATCATTTTAGAACATGGATTTCTAATCCTTTTGGTCTTCTTGCTGAGAATTAAAAGGTCAAAAAGTTTTTAAAGTAGCAGTAGAATCCTTATGTCTCAAAGTACAAGTTACAAATTACAAAAACCTCCCACTTATCTTTTCCAAACCATTAGTTAGGTAGAACCACATCAGGGTAAGTCATTCTGGAAATACGCTATGAAAAAAAACATGTTGTTTAATGAGAATTCAGAATACAGCAGGAGAAGTCACAACCTGGAATGAAGCAGAGTGGAAACAGAATTACCCTTGCTGGCCTGAAAGGAGTGGGTTTCCAATTGAGACTCCAAGTGTACCAAGTGTCTAATGGGCAATCCATTTACACATCTCTTCTCATATTATTGAAGTGCAAACTGTGCTCCATAAGTATTTTCAGCTTGATTTCTTTTCAAAACTTTTGAAAAGAACAAAAATAAATCCCTGGGTGGGATTATGCACAGGACAGAGAGATGCCACTAAGCCATGCCACCAAGCATTTGTGTTTATTAGAAGAGCATTCCTCCTATGAACATCATAGTTTATAGAGTCCCAATTAGATTATAATGTAGACACTTTAGTCAGATGATAATATGTATGTAAAAAGTCTGCTAGATCTGTAGTTTTATTTATAAAGGCACTGGTGTGAAATACACACACAAAAGACCCATGTGCAAAACGGCTCATGTGAGCGAAGCAGCAGCCGGGGAGAAGGCATATCCGACACACCTCAGGTGCAGTGACGGCTTAAGGAGGCATCCCAGGAACACATTAATCAACACATTCAAGGAATGCATTAATCAACACTGCTACAACGGCTGGCATGCCCATTGTTTCACTGTAGCATGCTAAAGAGCACAGAGCAGCAATCTGAATGTGAATTTCCACCATGCTGCAAGAAACAAAACCCTTTTCAGGACTGGCTCCATGCACCATATCCTACTCAACTCTTTCAATAGAAATCATTCTCTCCTGTATTTGTGGTAGTTTATGAACTTGCTTTCTGCAACAGTCAACCAGAAACAAAGAATCTTTACAGACCAGCTAAGTTTGACAATAGCTGTAGAAATGCCTTCTGCAGATATGAAAACTTGAATCCATCCAAGAGATTTTTTTCTTTGCCTTACAAAATGAATGCTGTCATGAAAGGCAAAATAAAAGAAAACAAAGCAAAGCAAAAAAAAAAAAAAAAAATCCAAGCATCTATTTGTGTATGCAGTCAGTTGTGACAGCAACATACTGCATTACCAGCAGGGGCCTGGTCCTGGCCTCCTGCTCCATACTGGGTTTCATTTTCCTCCTGGGTAGTTCCCTAGATAACCCTCCTGTCAGGATTCGACTCCCTCCAAAAGCAGCCAGGGATGAAATGTCCAGATGCTGGAAGGAAGAGACATGATAAAATACCCGCAGAACCTAGGCACACATGTCTACCTTTGTATAGAGTACCATGTGGACCTGAACACCTGAGGCCTTCCAGTATTCCTGCTGTGTCTCACTTCCAATTGTCCATACTTGGAGTATCTCACCCATTAGGTTATGTTGCACAATTAAAGTTCAATAAATGATGATTTTGGTGACAAGAATGCTAAATATAAAGATCCTAACTCTGGATGAATAAGGGATACCATTTATAACTACCATTTGGAATAAGCTTCCTCTCAGAGCGAGAATTATTTTAATAGAGGTTATACTTGCTGGGAACAACAGCCACAGGGCAGTGGCCCCTGCCTTTTGGTGGCGCTGTTCTGGTCATTTCGATGAACCTCAAAATTAAAGTCTATGGGTCATGAATCTAGCCTTATTTCATCATGAGCTCTGATTTTAGTAAACCTAGAAAACAGTTAAGAACTACAAGCCAAAAGTGCAGCAAGGAAAACAAATCAAATCCAGTAAGTATATGCAAGAAGCTATTTGCAAAGGTCACTGCATTAGCCCTTTGGTGTACAAATGCTGAGTGCTCTACATTTCGTGTACTGTAGTGACTTAGGCAGCTTTTTCTTTCCAGTTTCAAACCAGATATTTCTCCCCACTAGACTACAATGGGAGGAGAGGTGGGAACACGCAAAAGTTGCAGGATTCCTTCTACTGACTACTAGCACCAATTATTGCTGACACAAAAACATAATGCCGCTGTTTTCATCACTGTCTCACCATGGCATTATCCTTACCCAGCTATCTCCCAAGAGAAAATGCTGATGTCTTTCTTCAAACACATTTCAACTGCTCTTTTGGAGCCTTCAGAAACAGCCATCAAACTGAGCAGCCCAGGGTGGTGGGAGTGGTGAGAAGGGGGATAAGGTGTCCAGAGAAAAATGGCTGTGTCCCACAAGAATAATGAGGACAGGATGCAAGGGGCAGAAATGAGATGCCTAATCAATAAAGGCATCTCAATCATGGATGCCAATAAAACTCACAGATAAATATTAGAAAATGTATAATTTAGCCTCCCTACAGAAACGTTGCACATTGGATTTAATATGCTTCCATGTGACCCCAGGACACAGGGCATTGCTCAGACTTCATGTGGAAACAGAAAGCTGGGGAGTTGCCTGGGTTGAAAGAACAGAATGTTCTTCACTGCACTGTCATTTAGCTTCCAGGAATGCTGCATTTCAGTGGTAAGTAGTCCTTCTGTGAAAAAGTTCATCACGGTCACAATAGAGGGACTGTCCAAGTATGCTAATGCTTCAAGAGATGTCACTTAGTTGAAATCTGTGTCTTGCCTTCATGCTATGTCACAGTGAAGAGGGAGGAAGTTAATATGTACAAGAAAAGATTGTTCTAGTTTTCCAGATGACTACATACTGAATCAAACTTTACGAGTATAAAACAATAAAGAGGTAAGTATTTTTTACTTGGAGTTAGATCCCTGTCTTGGTTTTTGTAAGTTCTAGGTTTCCCAGGGTAACAGCTTTATTCATGAGCTTTTTACCTTTAGCTTCATGGGGCAAGTATTCTTTCTACGGGTGCTGTGTGTCTTCTTGATTTGACTGGTATCAAGTAACATGAGAAAAAACTTCTCGGCTTTAAAATGATCCTGTAGGACAAAATTTTGATAGCTGTCTTTACTGTTAAATTGTATGAAAAATTGGCCAGGCATGGTGGCTCACGCCTGTAATCCCAGCACTTTGGGAGGCCAAAGCAGACAGATCACTCGAGGCCAGCAGCTCGAGACCAGCCTGGCAACATGGTGAAACCCTGTCTCCATTAAAAATACAAAAACTAGCCAAGCATGGTAGTATGCACCTGTAATTCTAGCTACTCATGAGGCTGAGGGATGAGAATCACTTGAATCCGGGAGGTGGAGGTTGCAGTGAGCTGAGATCATGCCACTGCACTCCAACATGGGTGACAAGTGAGACTCCGTCTCAAGAAAGAAATAAATTAAATAAATAAATAGTATTAAAACTGTATAACTATTAGGACTTTGTGATAAAATACAGGTTCACGTTTACAAATCAACTTAATTATAAGATAAAAGTCTTTTTACTCTTACCAGTTTTACTACTATCTATTCAGAATGTAACTACCCTTCTCTTAAGATGTATGCATAACTTTAGCAACTTGGTATTGTAAAGTCCAAGGGAAAGAACAACTTTCTTTTTTTTTTTTTTTTTTTTTTTTTTTTTTTTTTTGAGATGGAGTCTCGCTCTGCCGCCCAGGCTGGAGTGCAGTGGCCGGATCTCAGCTCACTGCAAGCTCCGCCTCCCGGGTTTACGCCATTCTCCTGCCTCAGCCTCCCGAGTAGCTGGGACTACAGGCGCCCGCCACCTCGCCCGGCTAGTTTTTTGTATTTTTTAGTAGAGACAGGGTTTCACCATGTTAGCCAGGATGGTCTCGATCTCCCGACCTCGTGATCCGCCCGTCTCGGCCTCCCAAAGTGCTGGGATTACAGACTTGAGCCACCGCGCCCGGCCGGGAAAGAACAACTTTCAAGTCATCAACCAAAACAGTCAGCAAATGACTCCAACACTCCAAATGACTCCTGTCAAGTTATTTTTCATACACAGCTTGCCAAATAGGAACACGCTTTAAGGTGCAGCCTGGGCATTCTTCTTCCTCACACTCCTTATGGTTACCATCAGGACCAAACTTACACAAATGTGGCCAGCGGAAAACTCACTTTATGAAGTGATTTCAGAGGCCTCTCTCCTCACTCTGGTTGATTATCAAAATGCCACCACTAGCAGCCTTGTATTTCAGCTCAAGGTTTTCGACCCAGGTAGAAGTCAGATTTCCCAGGGAGAGAATGTACACTTTAGGGTTAAAATGGCAAATGTTTTTATGTGTGACACTGGATAAGGGCAGATAGAGGGCACCTCCCAAAGAGAAGGATGTGGGATGGACCTGAGAGTTTGCAAACCACAGTCCACAATTCTTGCTGCATGCATTTTTCTGAACATCACAGCATGCCAGTGAATGTGGGAAAAACTACTGAAAACTCTAAGTAGCTACGGAAAAAAACTTATTTATTCTAATGTCAGAGACCAAATACTTGAATAGCCTAGGGACATTCTGAGTATGTGTGCTTTAGAATTTTGGGAAGTTTCAGTCGGTCTTTGTGAGGCCAGGGAAACAAATTGGGAAGACTCAGCATTTAGTTTTGACAAGATTCAACCATTCACGAAACTAAAAAATGAGATATTTTAGTGGCTCTCACAGCACCTGACAACTAAAAGCTCTCTTGAGCCAATTAACAAAAGGCTAGCCAGAAAGACCAACAAGAAGTGTGTATTGAGAAAAGAAGAATACAGCCTTTTCACTTGTTGCTTTAGAAGACACAGATTTTCAATCAAATACCCTTCACACAATGGGAGAAAGAAAAAATAATGCATCCAGAGAGAAAAACTCCCTTAGAACTACCTGAGAGTGGGCTAAGAAATGGGAAAGCACCTGCTGTTGAGCCCAGTGTTTCCACCTTAAAAGGGCACCATGTACTTCCTCACAGTGGCCGCTGTTTTCCCTGCTCACCAGAAAACACCAGTTTTACAAATAAACTCCCACTCTCAGTGCCTTACTACCTCGTAGATATCAGACAATATATTATCTACGAAAGAATTTTCCATACCTCACTGCTGATACTAGTATTGTATTGGTAAGCCACCATACTTAATATCATTACTAGTAACTCCTAGTTTCTAACAACTGTAATTTATGTCCCTATCAGAACGGATGGTACTTACTATCACATTGCTTTACCTTGCAGGTGTTCTTTATGAAATAAGGACACTTGTAGAGGAGAGGGGTACATAAAAACTTTATAAAACAGGTCATTTTGCATCAACAAAGGGAGCTTTCTCTTAAAAGAGCCATCTGTACAAAATTAAGGCTGCTTTGGTATTGGTCATAATTACCTAACATCAATTTTGCTAGTCTCTGCTAATTTCCACTTTTCAGGGACTGTTCAAGCAGAACAAAATTTGTGCTATTTGATTTACAAAGCAACATTTTTATTTTCCAGGCTACTAATTTGAGGATTTCTGATGGTATTTTGAAACACTGTAAGAACTAGTCATATGAAGTCAGTTTCAATATAACACAATGGAAGCAAATTCAGCTGAGGCATGAATCATTTCCTCTCAATTACAAAAGGACATCTCAATGGATCAACCTAAGAATTCTCAAGAACAAGGGACAATGTGCTCAAAGGATTTCACTATCTCAAAATCTTGTATACAATCTTCTTTCCTTAACTAAAATCCATGAGTTTATTTGTTAAATGAAATCAACAAGGTAAAGAACTGAATGTCTGAACAATCGTGCTCTTATAATTCCTTAAAAAAGCTATTATTGGTCGAGATACAGTTCTCTGAACTGTGTTCCAGATCTCCAAGTAAGATTACTTTTTCATCAAGTTCAGTACTATAATAGATGGCCTTTCAGAAAGCATCATAGGCCTAACAGGGTCCACGCTAGAGCTGATAATGCTGAATGGCACAAATAGGAATGGGGCGGACAGCGGGGTGGGAAATAAGAAACGGGGAAGGAATTTACAAAGCAGAAATCATATTTCAAAGTAACATTTAAACTTTCAAAAGAGATATTTTTATTATTTGGACTCCATTGTGAGACAAGAAAAATCATTAATGGATGGTATACCCTCAGGAGACTTTTGATATATGATTGAATCAAAAAGAAAATTATTTTCTTGTAAATGATTCCCTATAATTTTTAATCTTTAGTCCTTTTAGAAACATTTTTACCAGCAGTGCTTTTCCTCTGCTCTCTATTTTCTGGGCTTTATGATTCATGATTTAGTTAAACAAAAATCTTATTACTATGAAAGGACACGAGGGCTGGTTTTCTTCCCTATGTATTTGATCTATCTTCTTTGACACTGGTATGATTAATGTTTTTGCATCTATGTTTCTACTCTCTGTCTTTTATCATACGCTCTGGATTGAAAAGTATTAACTATGGCAATAATATTACATAATCACATTATTTAATATTATAATTCTCATCTTTAACTATGAATTCAAATGTTTTAAGAAGACAAACTCTTACCTTTGAAGAAGCTCTTCTTATCTGAAGAAGTTGTTCTTCCTTTTAATTCTTTAAACCAAAAGTCTTCTTAGCATTGCTCTGTGGGTTAAAAAGTGGGGGAAATGTTAACAAGACATTGATTGTCATCAATCACAGCAGACTGTCAATATGTTAACTCCAACTGGCTCTCTGATGGGAAACACAATTAAAGAGAGAGCCCTGCAAGGAAGACAAATCATGACTAGATTTGCCAAAACGTATCTCTGCTGGCTTCGATCAAAAGTGACAGCGGAGAAGTGACCAGAACTCTGGTGGACATCCCATTAAAGGATTCCAGCCTACAGAGTCACGTCTGATTCCTCTTTTCAGTTTAGAGGAATAAAGAGGCCTTTGTAATGTATCTATACAGTGTGGATAAAATCCTTCTTTGCTATGGGTTTATTATTATTATTTAAATTTTTTTATTTGGTAGCATAGGAACTTTTTAGGTTATGTTGGAAAGGCCTCAGGTTTTCAACAAGGGTCATAAATAGAAGCTGGGAACAGCCAAGATCTGAGGAGCAAGTTCCACCTGGGCTGTGACAAAGGCTCAGCAGTGGACAGCTCCCAAGTTCTGCAGTCTCCAACTCTCCTCCCATCAGCCTCAATGTTTCCTTTGCAAATAGTCCAGCTGAGAATTAGCCAGAGAAAGAGAGGAGGAATGGGGAGTAGAACAATCACAGCTGAGCACATTAAGTTTCATTTTTTAAACAACCAATTCAGTGACACCCAAGGTTTCTAAGGGAGGATTTGTGTCTTTTTGAACTTTGGATTTCTGGGAACAGAAGTCATACTATCAACCTCTGAAAAACCCCTCAGAGAAGAGAAACAAGTGTCAATTGAGGAACTCTGGACTGCACTCAAATATTAGGACAACTATGAATTGCAAAATTATTCTGTTAATAAAATAAAAGATGCTTAATAATCTCAGCTGGTTTTGCCCATATATGTGTTATAAAATATTTCCTGCATTAAGTTGCGAAAAATGTTAATTACATATAAAACCACACTTAATAGATTTTCACTGGATGTGAAGCAATGATAATTTATCAGGACAAAATATTAATATTGTGGAGGTTTGTAATTTTTCCTTAGAATTGGAACCAATTTTATAGTAATATTCAGTTTTCACTTTTTAAAAAACCCCCTAGAGTTGTGTAGGAGAGCATCTATAAGAATTTTAAGATATATCTACAATAACAACTCAATTCAGCAAACTTATATTGAGCACTTAATACACATCTGCCAATTCACTGGATAAATCTAAACAAGAAACAAAAGAAAATACAAATATTTCATGCTTCCTACCATGACAGATCTCAGTCCACATGCTGATGGATTCCTAAGTTTTAATAGTTCTCAGCATAATCCAATTCAGGGCAAAGTGCTCTAAAAAGCACAGATGTGTAATTCTGCATAACATGGTTCCATGGCATCATGTGGAAAAACTATTTCATCCTTGCTTATATGTACTATTGATAGGGCACTGCTACATTTTTAACCTCCTTGTGGTGATGTAAACCCTGAAGCCTTTGGGAAGACCACCAAAAGACTGTATTAACTATATTACCACATCAGCAATTATGCCAAACATTTCTAGGAAATGACTTTTTGTTACATTCATTACTCTTATTTTGACAAATGTGTCAATGGCCTTTCATTACCCCAAAACACATTTAGGTCGAGAGAATAGGGTAATACATCATTGCTCAGGACTAATTTTCCAATAACCAGGTAACAACTTAATTTTTTAACCAAAATGCAATCAACTTACCCTATTAAATAAAACCAGTCCTAAGTCAAAAGGTCAAGATAAGATTTGATGCATTTTTAAAGTAGACTTCAGAAAAGACAGATAACATCTACGTGAAAAATGTAAGAAACTCAAAGGCCACAGTACACATAACAAACCAATTACAATAATAGTAATTCAATAACATACAGCACTAAAAATTCAAATAATTCTGAAAAGTGAATACTTGACTTAGCCACGTACAGAAAAATAAAATAATAAACTTCCTGTTTCAGAGTAAATTGCTATGGATTGGGATACATTTTTTGCAGAACTTTTTCGGTGGAAAGAGAGTTGTTTGGTTTTAAAATGAGAATTCATAACATTCAATACAACTGAAAATCTGTTATTACAAGCAGTATTAGGTAAAAAGTATCAGCAGGCAAAAACTTGTAAAATCTCTTTTGGCTTATACTTTTTAGGTCAACTCTAAAGGTATTAGAGATGTTTACTCTGGTTCTTGTGAGGCTGATTTCTAAAAACTGGCCTCCTTAACAATACAGTAAAGGTTAGATTACATTAAGATATCAAGCCTTTGACCGCTCCCCCCAACTCCAGTCAATTCTGTCCTGTTTACATTCTTCAAAACAAATACAGTTGAGAAATAGTTTTCAGAACATCAATTCTGAAAACTTTATATGCAAGAATATATTTATGTATTTGCACAAGTATGTATTTGTGCAACATGCAAAACTGTTCTGCCTTTTGTCACTATAAAATGACAGTAAATTATAAATTTATATTTAATCTTTGGTCTTAACAGAAATTTTAGTAGTAGTAAAATCATACTAATCCCAAACTCTTTTTTTTTCTTAATTTCCTGCCTTTGACACGATCCTTGGACTGAATTTGGGCTCCATTCACATTTAACCAGAGAAAAAAGGATAAAAAAAAACCTTGTTAAAACTGGCATTTATCTTTGGTTTCTCTAGGGTATGCCTGTCATCCAGCCGCTAATTCAGCTTGACATGGCCAGAAGCCCAAATCATGTTGAAACCCAGTTCTCCCATTACAGCAGCCTATGAAACAAAATACACTCCAAAAAAGAGAGTATGGTCTGAGATAAAGCACGTTCTCCAACTATAGCTCCACCAGATGGCACCCAGAGGGCCCTCCCTCTACCACAACGTAGCTGGCTGGGCTCCTGGGAACACAGGGCCCCGACTTCTGGCCCCAAGTTTAGCACCAAGTTCAGCCTACTCCTGCAAGACTAAACTCGTTGGGACTTGGGACTGACCCCATGTTACACATCTTGTGGAAGTTAGGATGGGAGCAAGAAGGGATCCATTCTAGCAAGAAAGTTGCAGGTGAACCGATGTGGATCATGCTTTACCTTTCAGAGAAATTAACACATTGGTCCTTGAAGACTGAAGACTGATCACTCACAGAAGCATCTGAATGCCTCAAGTGACACTATCATTTGCTACTTTGTAGATTGATGCAAACATCTAATAATGAGCAAATTACATTGATAGAGGACACGTTGGATATATACCACCTTACTGTCAGTGCGCTGGAAATCATGTTGTCATGTACATGAATGTAGCCGTCCATGGTACATAGTTGCTATGGTCTGAATGTGCTTCACAAAGTTCCTATGTGGGAAACTTAATCACCAATGCAACAACATTCAGAGGTGTGATCTTTAAGAAGTGATTAGGTCATGAGGGGCTTTGCCCTCATGCATGGATTCATGTCAATATTGTGGGAGCAGGTTTGTTCTCACAAGAGTGGACTTGTTATAAAAGTGAGTTCTGTTCCCCTCTTCCTCTTGCTTTCATGTACACGCTCTCTTGCCCTTTCTCATCCTTCTGTCTTCTGCTGTGGGATAATGCAGCAAGAAAGCCCTCACAAGATACAGGCCTCGTGACCTTGGACTTCTCTGCCTCCAGAACCATGAGCTAAATGCATTTATTTTCTTTATAAATTACCTAGTCTATAGTACTCTGTTGCACAAAACAGACTGAGACATTAGTGCTTGGTATACTTCATGGTTTCATAAAAGTACAAATAGAAACCTAGAAGTTCAGGCCAGGTGCGGTGGCTCACCCTGTAATCCCAGCACTTTGGGAGGCCAAGGCAGGTGGATCATGAGGTCAGGAGATTGAGACCATTCTGACTAACATGGTGAAACTCTGTCTCTACTAAAAAAAAAAAAAAAAAAACCAAAAACATTAGCTGGGCATGGTGGCGGGCACCTGTAGTCCCAACTACTTAGGAGGTTGAGGCAGGAGAATGGTGTGAACCCAGGAGGTGGAGCTTGCAGGGAGCCAAGATCACACCACTGCACAGCCTGAGTGACAGACCAAGACTCCATCTTAAAAAAAAAAAAAAAAAAGAAAGGAAACCTAGAAGTTCAGTGTGCAGCCACAGCTAGCTGTCTAACAAAGAGTCATGCCCTCTCTGTCATGTAAGGTGGCTGTGGGGAAGAAGTTCCTGTCCAGGGTCTACATTTCCAGCTCTCCTTGTGTCTAGGTGTGACTGTAAGGTGTAAGAGAGCTAATATGTGTCACTTATTTGTTCAGATGTTTAAAAAGAAAATATGTCTTTTCCACCCCTCCTATCTCTGCATTTCTGGCTGTATGTCAATGACAGTGAAACCTGAGAAGTTGCACGGCATGGCCTTTGTCAGCTTAGGTGAAGAGCAGAGACCCTTCCCTCCGCATTCACGCTCTACATCCCTAACAGTGAACTGTTACATAAGCTGAGAGGAACTCTAATTGTGTGATGTTTCTGGTTTGGGGGTTTGTTAGAATAGCTAGCTCTGCCCTATCTAATAGAGTCAGCACGTTGTGAACATAATAGAAACCTTAAATGAAATCTTGTCCTCATTGGTCCTTCTTCTACGTCTATAATCTAAGAAGGAGATTTAATATCAAAATATAAGTGTCTGCAGAGCAGTAGAGCAAATTGATTAGAGGGTATTAAATAACTCCTTAATAGAAACAGTTAAAGTAACAGTGTTGACTTCACCTAGGGAAGAAAAAGATTAAAGGAGTCTAGTTAAACTGTCAATGAATATATGAAGATTCTAAAAATTTTATGTGGCAGATAGTGAGAAACTATTTTTCAAGGTCACTGAACATAAAACAAATACAGAAGGCTCTGTGTGACGGCTATAAATTAACACCATATCTAAGAAAATGGGGAAGACTGAGGCCAGGTATGGTGGCTTACGCCTGTAATCCCAGCACTTTGGGAGGGTGAGGCAGGTGCATCACTTGAGGTCAGGAATTCAAGACCAGCCTGGCCAACATGGTGGAAGCCTGTCTTTACTGAATAACAAAAATTAGCTGGATGTGGTGGCGGGCACCTGTAATCCCAGCTCCTAGGGAGGCTGAGGCAGCAGAATCACTTGAACCCAGGAGGCAGAGGGTGCACTGAGCTGAGATGGCGCCATTGCACTCTAGCCTGGTGACAGAGGGAGATTCAGTCTCAAAAAAAAAAAAAAAAAAAAAAAAAAATAGTAAAAAAAGGAAAGGGGGAAAATTGAAAATAGAATTTTTGTGAGAATCTGATTCTGCAGATTTAGGAGAGACCTGGAAATTCACTTTTCTTTCTTTCTTTTCCTTCCTTCCTTCCTTCCTTCCTTCCTTCCTTCCTTCCTTTCTTTCTTTTCCTTCCTTCCTTCCTTCCTTCCTTTTCTTTTCCTTCCTTCCTTCCTTCCTTCCTTCCTTTCTTTCTTTCTCTCTCTCTCTCTCTCTCTCCCCTTTCCTTCCTTCCTTCCTCCCTCCCTCCCTCCCTTCCTTCCTTCCTTCCTTCCTTCTCCTTCCTCCTTCCTTCCTTCCTTCCTTCCTTCCTTCCTTCTGTCCCTCCCTCCCTCCTTCTTTCCTTCTTTCTTTTTTTTTTTTTTCCTGGAGATGGAGTCTTGCTCTGTTGCCCAGGCTGGAGAGCAGTGGTGCGATCTTGGCTCACTTCAAGCTCCGCCTCGTGGGTTCATGCCATTCTCCTGCCTCAGCCTCCCAAGTAGCTGGGACTATAGGCGCCCGCCACCACGTCCAGCTAATTTTTTGTATTTTTAGTAGAGACGGGGTTTCACTGTGTTAGCCAGGATGGTCTCAATCTCCTGACCTCGTGATGCACCCGCCTCGGCCTCCCAAAGTGTTGGGATTACAGGTGTGAGCCACTGCACCTGGCTAGAAATTCACTCTTCTAATAGGCGGACCCAGGGGGTTCTGGTACATGTGGTCCCAGGCCACACAATAATCAACAGGGTGAAATAATGTCTCTAGGATAATGATGGTTAAACAATGAAATACACAACTTTGTGAGGCTGTTAGATTCCCTTTCTCGAAATAATATCAGGAATGTTTCTCATCCACAGGGTGGAAAACACACTGCCAACAAACACAAAAGAGCACTTGGAATCTAGATAAGTAACACAGGATTCCAATGCTTGAGCAGCTCAGAGTCTCGGGACAGTGACTGTGAGTCTGTGTATGTATGTGTGCATACATGTGTGTAGAGAAGGTGGTGATGAGAAGGAGGAAACAAAGATGACCCCTGGTTCTGAATGGAGAACAGGAGGTTTCATTCATGGGGAAGCAGATGTACTTCACCAAGGCCCTGGGAATCCCAGTCTCCCTTAGGCATACTAGTCCTAGAACAGCCTCCAGATGACGTTGCCACCCACCAAGATATAGAATGAAACAAATGAAGTCGAGGCACCCAACCCTATTCAGGAAGCAAAAGCAGTTCATGTTTATATATTTTACAAATCAGACTTCTATGTAAAGTGGGAAGAAAGATTCTAAGGCAAATAAAAAATGTTCTATAAATCTACAACTACATGAAGAGTTACTGTTTAATTGGTATTGAGGTTCAATCTGGGATGATGAAAACATTCTCTAAGATGGATATGGTAATGGTCACACAACAATGTGAATGTACTTAATGCTACTGACCTGTACACTTAAAAACTGTCAAAATTTCAAATTTTGTGCTATGTATATTTCACCACAATAAAAAAGGAAAGCATGGCTATAAACTTCCTTCCAACTCTGTAGGTTAATAGATATAATATTTGTAGGAAAAAATTCAACTTATACCCTAAACTCCTCCATTAATACTTTCTGTGTCCTTGAAAAGTTAGGAAAACATTAATTTATTCAACAAATATTTAGTGACCAACTACCATGGCTCAGGCACTGTTCTGGGCACTGAGGATGCAGTAATAAACAGAATAGAAAAAATCCCTGCCCTCATAGAGCATTTATTTATCACCTCATTATGCGAAACATTTATTAACCGCCTATCATTTGCCAAGTTCTATGCTGAGCACCAGAAATACAATGGTGAAAAAGAAGTGAAAGCCTTAGAAACCCAGTCTCATCTTGGCCTCATAAAGCTTATGGTCAATAGCAGAAGACAGATATTGAACAAATAATCACAGAAATGGATCTAAAAAAACCAATTTTGAAAAGTTGTTAAGGCAGGGGTATGTGGTGCTCCTACAGTGTGTGGTGATGGAAACTGGCTTTGTCAAGGTCAGACTTTTCTAAGGAAATGATGACTGAGCTGAGGTCCTACAGAGTTGGGGAAGGAATGATGTGCTACAGTTTTGATACCAATGCACAATTTAATTGGGCACAAAAATAGAAGAAGAAAAGCAGGGGACAAGAGGAACAGGTCTGATGAGGTTGACAAAGCAGGCAGAGGCCTGGCCATTTGCAGTCCTGCAGTTCTTTCTGCCTTTATCCTAAGAGCAATGGGAAGCCATTGATGTATTTTAAGAAGGCTGAGGGTGGAAGAGGAATGATTTGATCAGAAATAATACCTATTTTTCTGCTCTAACAATTTTAAAAGTACCAACTGAAAATGAAGGCAAGAACTACAAGTGAATTCCCATACAATTATAAAAAAACACTTTTTGATAGTGTTTAATATACTAAAGATTTATCATAAGATAAAAAAAATTATTAACAGCACTCCAATTTTTAATTATTTGGTATTGATCAAACATAGTCTCTTGGGCCAGGAACAGTAACTCATGCCTATAATCTGAGCACTGTGGGAGGCTAAGGCAGGAGGACAGCTTGAGTCCAGGAGTTCGAGACCAGCCTGGGCAACACAGGGAGATCCTGTCTCTATGAAAAATAAAAATAAAAATAAATTATCTGGGCATGGTGGCATGCACCTGTGGACCCAGCTACTTGGGAAGCTGAGGCAAGGATTGCTTGAGCCTGGCAGGTTGAGGCAGCAGTGAGCCACTGTACTCCAGCCGGGAGGATAGAGCTAGACCTTGTCTCAACAAAACAAAACAAAAGAACAAAACAAAACAAAGTCTCTTAAGGTTCTATTATATAATCTACTAATGAAGCTGAATTTGTTTTTATAAGCCTGGTAAATTAAGTTGCCCACACCTGATTAATACTGTTTAAAACTGAATATTTTAGGCCAGGCATAGTGGCTCACACCTGTAATCCCAGCACTTTGGGAGGCTGAGCTGGGTGGATCACCTGAGGTCAGGAGTTTGAGACCAGCCTGGGCAACATGGTGAAACCCTGTTTCTACTAAAAATACAAAAATTAGCTGGGTGTGGTGGTGGGCACCTGTAATCCCAGCTACTTGGGAGGCTGAGGCAGGAGAACCACTTGAACCAGGAGGCAGAGGTTGCAGTGAGCCGAGATCATGCCACTATACTCCAGCCTGGGAGACAAAGCAAGACTGTCTAAAAAGAAAAAGAGTGAATATTTTAAAAAACAAAACAACAGTGAAACTATCTGATTACATAAATTATATTAAACTTCATAAAATATGATTATTTAGGCACATATAAAGTGACAAAGGAAATTTAACTAATTGTTGTACGTATTTGATTAATATCTAAGAACTTGAACAAAGAATCTAACACACATACAACCTTTCTTCCCTTAAAATATGATTATCAATGTAACATATACTGTTGAATGGGACAAAAAATTCAGACCAGCATAATACTGTGTGCAAAGAGAAAATATATATGGTAATAAGAAAAATTCCACACTTTGTATACAATTAGGTTGTTCACTATGTTAATTTACGCAGGCGTAAATGCTCAATAAGTAGATGACAGGCATTTCTGCGCATTTCAGATTCTGGATGAAGACAAGGATAGGAAACATCAAACTTTTAATTGCATAGTGAGCTAATCTGTCCCCTGAACAACACAGTACAACTCTAGACTATCATTCAAGTTTAGAAAAGTTGTATAGGTTTGGCTCACATAATTTGCATAATTCATCTTTTAACCACATTTTTATTTTATTTTATTTATTTATTTTTTTTGAGACAGAGTCTCGCTCTGTCCCCCAGGCTGGAGTGCAGTGGCACGATCTCGGCTCACTGCAAACTCCGTCTCCTGGTTAACCACATTTTTATACAATTAAGATCTGTCAGTTCATTTATCTGCTTACACTACATTAAGAATTCAGTGTATTTAGCCAGAGAAAGTTCCCAAGGATGCTTCAGCCATGTTTCATTATAACCTACTGTGTTATAACCTACTAGTTCATTTCCGTTGCTTTAAAATAACACCTGAGACTGTTTGTAAAGAAAAGAGGTTTATTTTTGGCTCATGGTCTGCAGGCTGTACAGAAAGCTTATAATCATGGCAGAAGAAGGGGAAACTGTGTCACCTGGAGAGAGAGTGAGTGAGAGACAGTAGGGTAGGTCTCAGACTCTTTTAAACAATCAGATCTCACAGTATTTCATTATCACAAAGAGGGCACCAAGCCATTTATGAGAGATTCACCCCCATGAGTGAAACATCTCCCACTGGGCCCCACCTCCAACACTGGGGATCTCATTTCAACATGAGATTTGGAGGGGGCAAAACATACAAACCATATACCTACCAAAGGCCCCTTATTTTTATAGGTCCTGGGAACTAAGACCTACTTGCAAAGAGGCCTCTACAATTATCACTTTTTGAGATTGAGGCTCACAAAGATCTTAACTTTAAAGTTTAATCTGATTTGATTTAAGACCTAATTTTATTGCTCTATCCATTTACACTTCAGTCTGACCAATTTTAACATAATTGCATACAAAATTTTTCAAAAATTTCATGTGCAAAATTCTTCTTTCAAACAAACTTTTATACGCTCAATTAAATTGACTGTTGGTATCAAAACTGTAGCTCCTATTCTAGCAGGTGTTAAAAATAATAAACCAGATGTAAAGACAGGCATAAAAATATAGTAAAGCAGATTCAGGAACAGTGAAGGAGAATGAATGCATTTCCTTAAAAGGAAGGCGAGGAAGACTTTTTTTAAAAATTAGAATTATAACTTGGCTGTGCATATTTTTTTGTTGCTGTTGGCAATAAATAAATCTCATTATAAAGATGAAATGGGAAGAAGTTTTGAAAAACTTTCAAACAGTTGGATAAAGACTAGACATTTCTTTCTTTTTCAAAGCTGGCAAGTCATTTTTGGTTCAACATTCTTTTTAGATGTTCTAGTTTTCTAGTCTTCCCTTGATACAGACATGAACTTACAAGTAGTCCCCTCACTTTTATATTTCCTCACAACTTCCTGAATATTTGACAGGCTCATTGAACTGAATTTGAAGTCTTTTCATAGTAGTGTTCTGGAAAGTAAAAGGAATGAACCACAACAGAAACAAAATAAAGTGGGTTCCAAATATGACTCTGATGTAGCTTCTGTGATGTTTATCCCACGTTCCCTATTGGTTGCGACTTAGGACCGCCTAATGAGGACTTTGTCTCTAGTTCTTAGTTGTCTGCAAACACTGATTTTGTTTTAGTTACACTGATTTTTTGAACCAAATGGAACTTTCTGAGCATAAAAAAGCAAGGGAATTCTAAAAGGATTTAAATTATGGCTTTGGAGGACTCCCAATCACACCTAAGCCTGCCGTTATAGATATCTCAGCAGTGTCATCTGAGGAGAGTGGACTAATGCTGATCAATATCAAAATGGCTTTGGGAGTCTCCGACCACTCGGTTCTCTAAATCAGTCTCCCACTTTAAGGTTATGAAACACTGATCTTAAAGAAATCTGGAATATTATCAGTTGCAGGTTGCTAACTACAGTTAAGTTCAAATATAAAGCTGCCCATTTAAAGGGGTCATCTTTAATGTAACATAGCCTGTATTAAACAAACCATTATCATAAATAAAGCAATCAAATTATGAATTAAATAGCTTACCAAGTGACATTAAGCAAATTACTTCCTCCCTGTGTACAAAATGGGGTTAATAATCCTGACCGATTTCTCAAGGTCTCTGGGGACAATTCATTTAGGAATTGCCTAAGTGCTATATAAATGTTACTGGCGTTATGAGAGCTTGGTTTTATTGTCATTGGAAGGCCTATCATAATACGGAATTCAGAGGTTTTAGTCAGAGGTGAATTAACAAAGCAAGGTCTATGCTAATACAAGTGCCCTCTAAGCTTGGATCACTGAGCTTGAAAAATGGCACAGATCAGAATGTGAATGAAGTTTGCATTTTCAGAGACACAGTTTTTGTTAATGTATTTCTTATGCAATTCCTCTGCTTTGAAAATCGTTACTTTGGAAGCAAAGCAACCAATTTCTATTTCCACCATTCAATTTCCACATTTTTTCATTATTCTCCCTTGCAATTGCCAGCATCATTCGCATTTAAGCATGACATTGAAGGCATCCAAGGCCTATCCTTCGGAATCAGCTATCCAGCACACCCAGGAAACATGCCTATAAGTGGATATAGGCTGTGTATACACCAAATCTCTTTCATTTTAAGAATTTTATCTTTATTGTGTAATACCCAGACTTTTATTACTCTTAGAGAAAGCAAATTCTTTTTCTCACTTAAATTTGCACAAGTTATTCACTTATTTGTCAAACAGTTTCTGAGTTCTTATTATGTACCAGGCACTGTCCTAGGTGCTGGAGATAGTAGTAAATAATACAGGCAGAAATCCCTGCACTCAATAGCTTATATTCTAGTGGGTGAAGACAAATAGTAACTAAAATAAGTAAACAAATATTGTGTTTTAGGTTGTAAAAAATAAAGTATGGTGAGAAAATAGAGTGCAAAGATAAAGAGGGGCTGCAATTTTAAGTACAATGGTCAGGGAAAAACCTTCTTGGAAGGTGTAATTCGAAAGAGATTTGAGGGCTGTGAGCGTGAGAGTCACTGGGAAAGGGCTTTGCAGGCAAGGTGAAAGTTCTGGGCAAATCCAAAGGCCCTGAGGTTGGAATCTCTTTGCCTGTCTTAGAACAGCAAGGTGGCCAGGTGGGTGAGAGGAGCAGTAAACAGGAGAACAGTGGGAGATGAAGTAAGAGATGTAAAGGGGCACCACATGATCTAGGGCAAGACCTCTGGCTTCCACTGAGTGAAATGGGAAGCCCTGGGGGAGTCCTGAGCAGGGGAGTGACATGACCTGACTTCCGTTTTGAAGGGTGGAATAGGCTGTGTTGAGAACAGGCTGAAGGGGAGTGAGATTGAGACAGGAAGACCACATAAAAGGCTGTTACAATAGTCCAGAACAGAGGTTAGTGGCATGATCCTGTGGGGTGCCACATGGGTAGAGTTTCACAGCTTTCAATTATTAAACAAACCCTTCTTCTCTAACTGTGGTTTCTTACTTGAGTTACTTCATTCCCTAAAGAAACTTTTTTCCTTTAAAGCCTTTCTTTCCTGATTCCTCCCTGTCAATAACAATGCTTGTCCTCATATCAGATAATTTTTAAAAGGGTTCAAAACAGGCCAAATTTGGGTGTAGTCAAATCATCAAGTAAACTATGCTCCAAAACCACAAATGACTTGACCGGATTCTATTGAAGTTCTCTGTAAAGACACCTGCTTTTCTTCAACAGGCTCCGCATCACAGAATGGATGAAGGCCAAGTGGAAGCCTCCCTGTCCAGACCAGGGCTGGGGGTGAGGAGGAGCAGGATTAAGTTTAGAAGAATGGGATGAGGCCAACAGCTTCCACTTTCAATAACATCTACAAATCTGTTTGTATTTCGAGATAATTAAGTCCCAATAGCAGTGCACAAAACCATTTTTGAAGCAAATTATCAACCTGCTTTCATATGCTGTTATGTCCATATTAACCAAAGAAATGCTCACTGACTTTTAACTCCTGTTTGTGTAATATTTAGTACTGTACTTTTTTTTTTTAAGCTTTAGCTATAGCCAGTGTAATCAGACACCATTTACCAGGCAAACCTAACCCTTGAGGCCCTGATTACTTAAAAACAATAGGAATGGACCCTCCCTTTACCAAATAGAAAGGAGGTGGCTGCATTTAAGCATTATTTCTTGTTCTCTAGAAAGTTGGTGGCAAGGGCTACTACTCAAAGGGAAGATTCTGGAAATGGCTCTTGTGGAAAAGAAGGAAAATACATTAGTCTTTTCAACTAACCTAGAAAAAAAAATTCTTGGCAACTTCAGAACCAATGGAGAAGAAAAAATGTATAAGCAGAAAGTTCTTGGATTACCATGGCATCTTCTCTAGGTAGGTGGAAGTACTCTCACTCGACCTGGGTCATCTTATTTGCAGAATATTTAAGAATGAGAACTTCATTCTATAAATGAAGTGGTATATGACTCTTATTAAGGGATTATTACTTTAAATGAATTCTCTCTCCTTCATCTTGGGCAACTCATGAGAAAAAACCTACCTTTTGACATTTATAAAAGATTTTTTTTTCTTCCTGGATCTTGGAGTTCTAATCTGTTGCTTCAGTTTTTCCCAGTATCTACATTGCTTTCCCCCTCATTTTCAGGGCTTTTTTTGTGTGTCATCTCTATGGAGACTTCTTTGGCTGCCTTGTCCAAAAAGGTAACCTACATTAGATACCCCAATTCCACTATCTGCTTTATTTTTCGCCTTAACACTTACCACTATCTAACTTACTACGTGTCTTATTGATTCATCTTTTTTTTTTATCTAATGTGCCAGAATGCAGGATTTATGAGAGCAGGGATTTTTGTCTGTTTTGTTCATGCTATATCCCCAGTGCCTAGAACAATGCCTAAAACAGAGCATTAGTAAGTATTTGTTGAATTAGTGAATTAATTCCACAAAGTGATCAGATAATAGTGTTAACTTGAAATTCTATATTTGAAAAATTAATTTTGGCCACTAGATGCATAGAACATATCTCTGGTAAGATACACAAAAGATGAAGAAGAGCATTTACCTTGGGGAAAATAATTTGAGGGGGAGATATTTACATACAATTTTATAGCTTTCTGTACTAGTCAATCTTTAAATCTTTAGAATATTTTATCCTCACTCAGAATGATGTATCTGAGTGCTGAGTATCTGATTATTTTAAATTATTTTGTAATCTTCAACAGAAAAACTAATAAATGTTAATTTAAAAATAATCACAGGTATGTGTAAAAATGTATACATACACATATTTTGTATTCAATAAGACAAAGTTAATATAAAAAGATACATCTAATTCTATGTTTTGCTTCAAAAAATCATATGTAACAGAATTAACAGAACCAGTTTGTGTGGTATACTGGTACCAAAGACAACTGACATGAATAAGAACTTCCCACTTATGAAGACATTTTGAATACTGAGGAAGGAACCAAGTAAAAGAGTATTTCTTACAACCTTATTTATATCAATGGCATGGCAGTAAGTATTTCAGCTGGGGCCAGGGCTTGAAAAGCATTTCAATTTTCACTTGAATTTCAGGGTAAGCCTAAGTATTACACAGTATAGTATCTCTAGTAAGATTTCCTGAGAAAAATGGAAAGAAACCATGAAAATCAGAGTACAATCAGGAAAGTCAGAGAACTGGGTTGACAAAGTAGTAGAATTAAACAACTAAAAAGCATAGTCATTTGAAGAGCAAGAAAATTCAGAATGAAAAGAAGGAAGACATGGCAAGTGAATGTAACTCAATAGCAGAAACATATTATTCTCAATATTGTGTAAGTAAACATGAGACCTAGGCCATATATATTATAAAGGGAAGGTTTACAGATTTGATCCTTTATTTTCCGGACATGAACCGTAGATATTAAGTTCGAGGAAAGTGCCCTAGATTCCTACTCATAATTCACAGAGGCCTGTGGTGATGATGCATAGCAAATTTCTCAAAGAGACCAGGGACAAGAGAAAGCAGCCCTGACGGATAAAAACCTTTTTCAAGGAGAGAAAAGAGGCAATCATGAAACCCATGTATCATGCTGCCCTTATCCTGCACTTCTTTAAACAACTCTTGGTTATTTTGGTATCTTTCTCCCTTCTCCCTCACGCTCTTGATTATTCCACTTTCCAACCAAACAGTCTTTGATTTTATTTTTAATCTACCTAACACCAGCTGTTGCCAGAGTCTTCCTATTAAGAGGCTTAGTCCAAACAGTCTGATCTTTAAAGCAAACATCCAGCACATGGAGCCAACACAGCATTTTGGAAAGGACACTGGTCCGAATGCCTGGGTGGGAATTCAGCTCTGCCTATTCCTAGCTGGGTAGCTTGAGGCACGCTGCTCAGTATAATGTCTCTAAATCTCACTTATCTCATCTTTAAAATGTGGCTAATAAGACCTGCTCTCTTTGCAGAGGATGGTTAAGAGGATCAAACTGAATAGTGCAAACTATAAAGCACTATATACAAACAAAAGTTATTTTTCTGGTGACTTTCATCAGATTTTGTTATTGTTCATCAAAAACCTGAACAGAAATAGAAAAACTGCCCTAGGAAAACAGCAGAGTGTCTTTAATGCACTTGCTTCATGTCCAGCTGTAATAAAAGTCAGGTAATAAGTATTTTCAGGGGTATTTCTAAAGATACAAAACTTTGGTTTCAAGATATTAGCTTGGTTGCATTAGGTATAATCACACCATGTTTCATTTCATGAGGTTCAAAGAACTGAGAAGCATGGAATATAATCTTACAGATGGTCTTTGAAGATGTTTCAAGAGCTAAAGCTAACACATCCAATTATAATATTTTTTAAAAATGTGCCCTTCATCTAGCTTTTCTCATCCTCTTGACCACTGAACTCTCTGGAATACAGGAGAATCAATACAAAAAACCTAAGGGAAACTCTCAAGTTAGTGCAGAGGGAATGACAATAGATTCTGCTTTTAATCAAAAAGACACGTGAGTAACTACACTTTGCACACAAAAATTATTATACTATCCTCAGAAACATCAGGCATGCAGAAAATAAGAGAGAATAAGGCCTAACTAGAAAATTGTCTTAAGGTAATATGAAAATGGTCTGTGAGACTATTAAAAGCAAATATCCACAGAAAGAATGACAAAAGCATTACAATTACATCTCAGCACACCCTGTGGATGTACCCTGATGACAAACAAACATACCAGCACTTAATTTTTCTTTACAATATGTTCACATTTTGCTACTAAAAATATTCCAACCATATCTGTCAGTTGCTCCACCAAAGTTCCTCTTTTAAGTGTTAAACAAGCTATGTGAAACAAACTCCACTAACCAACAGCACACAAAATAAAAACAAATCAATGAACAGAGAATATCAAGCTTCAGACAAGCTGTTATAGGTGGAATACAATTCTAATTTGGGCTTCGGTTTTAAACAAATCATTAAAACAATACCTGAGAGGAGGAACAAAAATCAGCCGGTCACAGGACTGTCAAATATTACTGTCCATAAAGTACATAAACAAGCACAGATATTACCTTACAAACGAAGTTATCTTACTGCTTTCCATTTCCTTCCAGTAGCAAAGGGAAATTTTAAACAAAGTGCCCATCCCAGCACATTTCTGCAGATAAAAGCACTGGCAATTGAACCCTGCTGTGGCTGGCCCATGTGCAGTAAAATGTTAAAGTCCTGCTCCTGACAGCCAATCCAAAGCTGCTCAGACCTCCCAGGCCTCCCAGGGTGATCAGCCTGGCTTTGTGGCAATACAATGGGGGTTAAACATTTCTTCGTATCCATTTAGAAGCAAGAAAAATCTGTTTGCTTGCTCAAAATGATTTAGCAAAATACACAATAGGTTATGATTTGGCAATCCTGTTTCAAGAAAGTAACTGCCATATTTTCATCTATGAGGGGGAAATTATAAAGGTGTTACATAGTTTCTTCTTTCTTTTTAAATCTTGTACTAACTCAAAATAACATTTTAGAGTGGCCATCTGGGTTTTTATTCCTTTTGACAAGACACAATAACTGCTGAGACTGCCTTCTTTATTTCAGTCTCAGAACCTACATCACATAGATGGTAGAACCCGCTGTCCAATGACTCACAACAGTCATTTCTGATTTTTCTTTCATGGAAGCCTAGAAATTCTATTTGATTCAGTTAATTTAAGATCTCAGTAAAAATAAATATTATAACTATTTTTCTTAGTTTCTTTCCCCCTACATATTTATCTCTGAATTTCATTCCTCTCTTGGGCTTCTCTAGTACCCACTATCATGAGTATTCAGCCGTCCAAGCTGTAAGAATTTTAACACGTTGCTTATTATTCTTCTTCTAAGCCAGATGCTATTGGTACCTAAGTACACAAATAAATAATGAATAGTGAGCTGGTATTTTCATTAGAGTGAATAATACATTAGGATTATATTTCATGATAAGAAGACCTTTACAGAGTAATAGAAGGTATTTCTAAAACGTATTATGTCCAGTAGGACCTCATTGTTGGAGCCACCACAAATCTTTAATCATTTATTTTGCTTAAACTTCCAATGATTGCTTTTCAAGCTTTCAGGTTCTCTGGAAAAACTTCAAGAGAAGCAGGTTTATAAGTCATTCACCAGCTATGATTCAAGTTTTGAAAGTGTCCATTTACTGTATTTTCAATTACGGTTATTCACTTCCTAAGAATGAACCTGAAAAACTGTTCTGCATGTATTACAGTCACTGTTACATGAACAATGGGTGAATATATTTCTTTGAAGCTCTTTTCAGCATTTCTTAAAGACCTGCTTAGAATAATGCCCTTCTTCACAAAAGCACAATCAACACGTAACCTAATCTCCCTCAAAGCATATTGTCAGAGAGATCAACAATGACTGTAATCACATGACCTCTGTAACCCAACCAAGTAGAGACATCAGAGAATCTTGACTGGCTTCTATCTCTGCACATCCATTTCGCTGCTTAATATGTCCCAATGAGCTTTGACTTATGCTAAGAAAAACTTGAAAATGGAAATCATTTTCTGACTTATTTTCATTCTTTCAAAAGATAAAAGAAGTGGGGAGAAAGCCTTTAAACTTATTTCCTGTTGATTATATATCTACTGCTATGTACATGTGTTACTAGTGGTACCAGCTGATAGAAAACAGAAAATAATCAGCTGCCTAGTCATTGATACAACACACATGACTGACAACAGAAACCAGGTTAGACACTATGATTTATAGTATTACTCCTTTTGGTATTTTCCCATCATTTCTTTCAAGTGCATTATAAAATTTAAATATGCATTTCCATTGGAAAGAAGAATTTGCCCATGTTTTCCTATTAATATGTTAACATAACCTTTTCTTTTCTAGTTAGCTATTCCCACAGGTATCAAAAAGGCTCACATACCAACTTGAAAAAAGGTTGCATTTTCAAGAACAGTGGAAGGACTACTTAAAATGGTGCTTTAAACTGTGATTGTGCTCTGAACAGTAAGGGCTCAATGGAGGAGAGATGAGTCTTGATTATGCAGCTTGCCTGACCGAGCCTAATCAGAATTATTTCAGCACACTGCTTCACTACAGCCCTAGACCCATTAAACACGAAATGCTTCTGCAGGCCCATTTCTCACTCTGGCTCCCACTGTGCCTGTTACTTTGCGGCAGTGGTTACTCACTGGGCTACTCAAAACAGTTTTTGGTAGGTAGAGGTACTGGGTTTAACAGGCTCCTCACAATCTATCACTGAATCTCATCTTACGACAAGAATGGGTACTGTCCCACCAAAACAGGACCGCTGGGACTGCCATGCAGAAGGGGGCCCTTTGAACTAATCATCTTGACCTGACAACGATTACTCCTTTCACAAAAGCACCTTTATCCTCCAAAATGTAATTTGGGGTATCTCATTTTATGCTCATCAGGTTATTATCTTTTATCATCTGGTTTAACACACTCTGAAACAGGTAGTTCCATTTTGGGGGCCAGGGGAGGCAATCTGTGGCACCAAAATGTACATGCTGCTTTCTGTTTCCCTCAATCTCTCAGATTGTCCAGATCTAGCCATTACAGGAATGTAACTAATTTTCTTCATAATATAATTTAGTATCCATTTTAAGCACACAAAAATATTAGATGTACTTTTTTACAGAAATTTTTTTTCATTTAAACCTAAAAATATATATCTAAATTTTGAGTAAAGTAGATACAGGCTGGGCATAATGTCTCATACCTATAATCCCAATACTTTGGGAGGCCAAGGCAGAAAGATTGCTTGAGTCCAGGGGTCCAAGACCAGCCTGGGCAACATAGTGAGACCTTGTCTCTACATAAAAAAGAAAATTAGCTGGGTGTAGTGGTGCACACCTGTAACAGTCCCAGTTACTTGGGAGGCTGAGGTAGGAGGATCACTTGAGTCCAAAAGGTCAAGGCTGCAGTGAACTGTGACTATACCACTGTACCCCATCCTGGGCAACAGAGTGAGACCCTGTCTCTAAATTTTAAAAAAAAAAGATATAATCAAAAATTTTCCGTTTTTAATAAAGTACTTTCTATGCAAATGTTCTAGTTCTAAACATCATAATGCATGTGTGGTATATTTGCCTTTGTGCCTCAGTTTCCTTACCTGTAAAATCAGGATAATACAGTACCTTCTTCAGAAGGCTATAATGAGGATTAAATGAATTAATATTCATAAATTACATCAGTGCCTGGCACATATCAGATGCTGAGTATTTCTTTTAAATACATAGAAATAAAACAGACACCATCTATGAATGAAAAGATAAGCAGACGATTCTTTCAGGATTTCATCCAGAATGCAAGAGTTCTACTTGGAGCTACTCATTTACCTTGATGACCTTTATTTTTGACATTATTTAGCAGGCCTTTATAATGGCCCAACTTCACATTCATTGCCAGTTTTATTCTGCAATGTCTTTACAGGTTCTCCTAGCACAGAAATGATGGATGTGTTACTTTTGAAATTCTTCTATAGGAAGTAAAAAAGAATGTCAATTAGCTGGCTGAACATGAGATAAAGTTTTTGTTAAAGTAGCCCATAAACTAGGTGGGAAAAATGAATTAACCAAGTGTTTCTTTCCTCTCTCCTGAAATGCTCCGCTATACCAAGAAGCTCACAGGCATCAAAGAGTGTGTTTCTCAACACTGCAGATCTGCATAGTGGAGACAAGTTAAGTGTCACGTCATTTGATGAAAGTGCCACAGGAGTCATCTGTTTCTGTAAATACTGTACAGAGACCCAGAAACCCCACAGATAATTTGATGGCACAGCAGACTGAAATCCTATTGCTTTTTCATAATTTACTGATAGGCAAAATGCCAAAATTCTAGAAAGGCATCATGATGCTGAGCTAAGGGGAAAGACTGAAAAAATGTTCTTGATGAAAATTGGTACATTTTTCAGTATTTCCAGAGAATAGTAGAGACTGGGTTACTTTCTGAATCTGGGCACTATCAAAACACCAAGACTGAAATTTGCTTTTTTGTGAAGACAGTCATCGCACATTCATTAATTCTCAGCTCACTCCCTCTCTTTCTTTCAATCACTATCTCCTTACCACTCATGTCCCACCTTGTTTAGAGTACATATGGGTTTTCCAAACCACTGCTTTTACAAAAGAACTGTGGTATTATGACAACCAAGAATGATTCCTTAAAAAAAGAATCCCTGTGAATGAAAGTAGTCAAACACTGGATGCCTTTAATAAGAATATTAAAGCTAACCAGAATTTCTCATATACCATATATTTAACAACACTTTATATAGAAATGCTTTATGGCTAATAATGTACATATCAAGACAATGTAGACATAGGGTGTGTCAATGTAACACGCGTCTCATTCAAAACATATGTCTAATTGCATTGCATTTAAAGTCATCTTAGTGAGAATTATCTTTGTATACATGAAAATGTATCAGACAATTCAAAGAACACAATAGACAATGTAATATAACTGAAATTTGGAAGGATGTAATAAGAGATAGAAATAAGAGGGAAAAAAGGAGGTTGTAAGAGATAGAAAACATAAAAGGATCAAATCTATGCAATTGCTTTTTTGTAGATCAAAAAAGGTCAAACAAATATCAGTAATTTCGTATGATTCAACCTAACTGCTTCCCTGGGACTGCCCAGCTCAAGTAATGTCCAAATCACTCAACAGAAATACAACCAGTGTCCCCAGAGCAAATAATTTCCATTTATATCACTAGTTGTAAAACAAGGCTTATTACTATTTTCTGGAAGTTTCCTTTGCTATAGCAATAATCTCCCAAACAGCCACACATTACTGAAGTGTGTTCAAGTACTGAGGTAATTTTTCCTACCTCTTCTCATCATGTATTGAAACACACACACACACACCCTTTCTGGAATCATTCTCTCCAGTATATCTCTCTACATAAGAATATACTCCATATAAGTTTATTTTTTAAATAACTTTACTGCTGACATCTAGCACCATATTTGAATAACGCAGAAGGAATTCATTTGTAAAAATAAAATAGAAAAAGGCTTGATAATTCTATTTTAACAAAACTAACCAAAATCACCCTAGCTGGAAGAGATCTTTTTAATCAGATATTTTCAAATATTTTCTAAACTGTAAAGTCTACCACCTGTTCTTAGAAAAAAATTTAACAAATTATCTTTTATTACAGTTGTTACAATGATGTTTTGGGGACATATTAAAAACCAGGCACTCTGATATATTTTTTAATAGTCTGAGCATTAGGTTAGAATCTGTTAAAAGATATGGAACCCTAACCCAAGAAATTCAGAAAACCCTAAACACCTATTGTTCATACAATAGAAGGTTCAACAACCCAGGTTAAGAGTTCCTAAAAGATCAGTGCAACTCTTTTAACTGACTTCATTCCTTCTGCTACAATTCATCTTACTAGTCACTCATCTTTCCTTTCCTTAGGCAACACTATGGGAAATAATAACATTCTTCACAAACCCCCATCTCTATTGTATCAGGCTTTCCTTACAGTTCTTGTTTGAATGTGTGTGTCTGTGTGTGTGTGTGTGTCTGTAATTTCAACAAAGTTGCAATCTTAAATTTTTAATTTTTGAAGTCAACATTATGTCAAGTATTTTTCATATTGCTAATATTCAGATTATAATTTCAAGTTAACATACAACATTCCACTGAAATGCTGTGTCATAATTTTATCACATCAATAATTTTTGAACATTTTCCTTAAAAAATAGAAGTAGAAACATGTTTATGGATGCGCTATTCCACATCATTTTCTAAACGTTTGCATTGGTATTTCTAGCACGACCAGAAGTGTATGTGATCACCTTTACATGCTGCAGAACTGGAAATTACCTTACAATATTTCAAACAGTTCAATAGATGTAAGACATGGTAATCCTCCCAAACACCAATTAGCATCTATTACCCACATGTTAGATTTTCATTGCCTATGGAATAATATCCTTGGTCTCTTATTCAAAATCCTTTACAATCCATCCCCTACCTATGACTCTGAACTGATCTTCCATGAGTCTTAGACTGTTCCAGCTAAACAGGTCTATGGTACCTACTACCCCTAACACACCAGGCCCATTCCACCTGTTTTCTCTGTTTGCAGACACTGTTCTTGGCATGTGTTCCTCACTCCTCTCCCTCTGTTCAAATCCCTCTCTTTCTTCAACAGCAAGATCCAAGTCCATTTGCCCCATGACAATTTAGCTGAGGAACATGGCCATCAGATCACAGTCCCGCCTGAGATGAGAAACCCGACATAGGGGCATGGCCCACTGGACAGTGTGCCTATGAGTAACTCAGACACACCAAGTAGGGAAGAGACCACCAAACATCACCATCCCTACTTGATTTCTTCAGATTATTTACAAATAGAAATAAAATAGTATCTAGTAGTCCAGCAATAATAAAATGGTATGCCCTGATATATCTAATATGTTATACAAGATAAGAAATGAGAACTAAAGAGACAAATTAGGAAACAGGAAATTTTGACCATTTTGCTCTTTATATTAAGACAGGGTTATGTAATAAAAGGTAGCATTCATTGAACCCTTCTATCACTGTTTTAGGCATATTTACAACAATCTTTGTATATATAAAGATTTATGTTATTATTATATTATATTATAAATATTATTTAAATTATATATATAACAATCTTTATAATAACACTGACATATTTCCAACTATTATTGCCATTTTACAGAAGAGGACACTGAGGGTCAGAGAAGTAACTTGCCTCAAGCCACACAGCAAGAAAATTATGGAGCTGGAATTTGTTAGTGTACCTTAGTGTTAGTGCACTCTCTTTCAAACCGCAGATATTGTCACATAAGAATTTGTATTAAATCTTGTGTTGACCATGCCACACAAATAATAATCATAGGCTTACTAAAGCAATAAATGCTTCTACCACTGATGTATTTTCCTTTACAGAACACATAAGAGATTCCCTACATTTTTCCTCATAAAATAAAAAATAAACAGAAGATAAGAGTGTGGAAACTTCCCTTCCAATTCCTCATCTGGCTGGTTCATGTCCTATGGATCTGTTCTGCCTGCTTTTTTTTTTTTTCTTCCAGTTTTCACTGCAAAGACAAGGTGCTGGCTGGCTGGCTGGCTGCCAAGTAAGGGACAGTAATTTGGAGAATGCTTGGGAGATTTCAGATTCAGCTATTTTGATCTCTTCTATTTCTTAGATGCAGAAAATGCCTACCTGCTAATCTCACACAGAAGTTCCCAAAGACATATGTCCTTAGAGCTAATTCCAGGGTACTGAAGTGAAAAATGCTTTTTGTTGGCTTTCAGATGTATTTTTCCTCCAGCTGAACCACAGAAATCTCATTGTTGCTATAAAATGCAGTGTCCTCTCATATCTCAAATTATATTCCTGGGAGAGATTCTAGTTCACACATAGGACAGATCAATCACTCTATTAACTATCTACTGTTTCCCTCTGTTGCTTAATTCTTTTTTCTCCTCTATTTATATTTTCCACAGTCAGTAGAAAGCACTACCATTGATGGGGATTAATATAAAGAACAAAAGAATATTTTCAATTACCTATCTTTAAATCAAGACACTACTTCTGAAAATGCCTCTCCCCTAACTATTTGATTTGAAACGACCTTACACATAAATGGAGCCCCAGGGCCCCATCTTATTCTAGTCTATATAAATTGTTAGTTGACCCCTGCTTCATTCAAGTGACCTTTCTTCTAATTCAGGATTTTGCTGACCTTATTTTCTACAATTACTCATATTTAAGAGGTTGTCTAATACCATCCAACTCATTTACATAACTGAGGCAGGCAAATCCAGGACAGGACCTTAAGCTTCTTCTACCAGTCCAGTGCCCCTTCCCGGCTGTCTAATCCAATTTGATGCTTTTTGTGATAGAGCTTCTGTTATTCGGTATGTTTGCATCCATTTGTATGCACCCAGAAGAATGGACACAGTGTTTACAAAAACAAAATGATAAAAAGCACAGAAATTCTTTAAAAAGAATGAAAACCAGAGAGATTAGTTGATTTAAAATTATCTGTAGGAATTAACAGCTAAAACAACTTGCCTTTCAAACAACATTATAAGTTGAATTTTTTTAAATCATGGGTATTGATTATGAATATGTTAAAAGTTAAAAGGTTCTCCTGATTTTCCTTCACCATCCTCAGTATTGTGCCAGCAAAGGACATAGTTTTCCAGATTCTTCTAGGGTTCACTAGAAACTTTAAAATGTTCTAAAAGATTTTATCTGAGGAAACCCAACCTAATTCTATAAAGATCTTTTAAACCTAAGCTCTCTCATCATCCTCACACATTTCAAAAATTTTCCACACACATTGTAAAATTCACGTAAAGAACTGAACGTAAATATTATTTTTAGGTAGAATGTAGCTTTCATATCTCTTAATAACAAGTAAATAAATAATTTAAGTAAATAACTACAGTTAAATAGATTCCTTTTTGAATTAAAAGATAATTTTAATTAAGATAACTAGATAAGATAGAAAATTCTTACGAAGAGTTCTTCCAATAAGTTATTGATAAGAGCAAATAATAGTATAAATGTATTTTGCATTATAGTGAAAAACTGGCTAACACAGCCGGCACGGTGGCTCATGCCTGTAATCCCAGCACTTTGGGAGGCTGAGGAGGATGAATGGCTTGAGGACAGGAATTCAAGACCAGCCTGGCCAACATGGTGAAACCTCAACTCTATTAAAAACACAAAAATTAGCCAGGCTGGGGACCCACGCCTGTAATCCCAGTTACTCAGGTAGGTAAGGTAGGAGAATCACTTGAACCTGGGAGGTGGAGGTTGCAGTGAGCTGAGGCTGCGCCACTGCAGTTACCTGGGTGACAAAATGACACTTCATCTCAAAAAAAAAAAGCCCACGGCTACCCTCTTTGGGTCCCCTCCCATTGTATGGGAGCTCTGTTTTCACGCTATTAAATCTTGCAACTGCACTCTTCTAGTTTGTTACAGCTGGAGCTGAGCTTTCGCTCGCCATCCACCACTGCTGTTTGCCGCCGTTGCAGACCTGCTGCTGACTTCCATCCCTCCGGATATGGCAGGGTGTCTGCTGTGCTCCTGATCCAACGAGACACCCATTGCCACTCCCGATCGGGTTAAAGGCTTGCCATTGTTCCTGCATGGCTAAGTGCCTGGGTTCGTCCTAATCGAGCTGAACACTAGTCACTGGGTTCCACAGTTCTCTTCCATGACCCACAGCTTCTAATAGAGCTATAACACTCACCCCATGGCCCAAGATTCCATTCCTTGGAATCCAAGAGGCCAAGAACCCCAGGTCAGAGAACACGAGGCTTGCCCCCATGTTGGAAGCTGAAGAGGGCCGCCACCATCTTGGGAGCTCTGGGAGCAAGGACCCCCCTGTCTACGTAACATTTGGCAACCACGAAGGGACCTCCAAAGTGGTGAGTAATATTGGGCCACTTTCACTTGCTATTTTGTCCTATCCTTCCTTAGAACTTGAGGAAAATACCGGGCACCTGTCAGCCAGTTAAAAACCATTAGCGTGGCAGTGGGACTTGAGACTTAGGTGTGAAACTATATGGGGAGGGGCTTTCTAACAACCCCCAACCCTTCTGGGTTGGGAACATTGGTCTTCCTGGAGTCAGCTTCCACTTTCAATTTTCCTGGGGAAGCCAAGGGCTGACTAGAGGCAGAAAGCTGTCATCCCGAACTCCAGGCTTGTTGAGATCATGGTGCAGCCAGAAGTCTCTACTCAACAGTCGCCTATGCGCGCGCCCCTACCTTTCCTTCTGACCCATCCCTCCTGGGTCCCAACCACGACTTTCTTGAAACTGCAGCCCCAAAATTCTCCTTACCTCTGAATCTACTTCCTCTGATGTCTGCCTCCTATGTACTAATGGTTCAGACTTTAATTTCCTCTAGCACGTTGTATCTCCAAAGGGATCTAAGGAAGTTCTACGCTACATCCTTAGGCATCTAGGCTATAAACCCAGGCAGTCTTGTCCCTGGTGTCCCTCCCAATTTAGGTATACAGCTCTCAACATGGGCAGTTATGTGGGACCCATTCCCCACCACCCTTGCCAGGGTCCCAAGTTTGTAAATGGCTAAGAGAGGAAAGAGAGAGAGACAGAGAGAAAGAGGGAGAGAGAGAGAGAGGAAAAAGGCAGAGAGACAAAGAGGGAGTCAAAGAGAGAAAGAGAAAGATAGAAATAGTAAAAACAAACAAACAAACAAACAAACAAAACAGTGTGCCCTATTCCTTTAAAAGCCAGGGTAAATGTAAAACCTATAATTGATAATTGAAGTTCTTCTCCGTGACCCTGTAACAGTCCAATATTACCTTGTCATCAGTGTAAACAAGGGCGTAGCCTGAAAACACTGAGACCACTGACAACCTGTAGCTTTCCTATCAAAAAACCTTAACCCAGTAACCCGCAGATGACCCAAAGGTATTCAATCTGTACTGGCAACTGCTTTGCTAACAGAAGAAAGTAGAAAAGTAACTTTTAGGGGAAATCTCATTGTGAGCACACCTCACCAGTTAAGAATTATTCTAAGTCAAAACAAGCAAAAAGGTAGTTTACTAACTCAAAAATCTTAAAGTGTGGGGCTATTCTGTTAGAAAAAGGTAATTTAACACTAACCACTGATAATTCCCTTAACCCAGCAGATTTCCTAACAGGGGATTTAAATCTTAATTACCATACAAAGGTCCGACCAGCAGGAACTCCTTAGGAGGAACGTCCTTCAGGACAGGATGATAGATGGTTCCTCCAAGGTGACTGAGGAAAAAACCACAATGAGTATTCAGTAATTGATAGGGAGACTCTTGTGGAAGCAGAGTTAGAAAAATTGCCTAATAATTGGTCTCCTCAAACATGGGAGCTGTTTGTACTCAGCCAAGCCTTAAAGTACTTACAGAATCAAAAAGACTATCTCCATCCTGACTCAAAAGGTCACCTACACCCTCTCTGAAATGAATTTGCTTAAGAACTGCTTAAGGGAATGCATCTTGATGGGGCAGCTGGGTTGTTATGAAATACTCAGGAACCCAGCCCAGCTCTGGGACTCACCCCTGAGTGCAAAGGGAATGCTAGGCATGCTGGTAAAGGACCACTAGAATCCAGCAGCCTGGATCCCTTTCTTTGTGGTCAAGAAAAGTGGGAAAAAGGATGCAGGACTGCTACATTGCAGTAACTAATCCGATAAGCAGAGGTCCATGGGTGGTTACGCACCCTGGAAAGGAATAAGCATTAGGACCATAGAGGATGCTCTAGGACTAATGCTCATAGGGTGCTGGCATCCCTATGCTCTTTTTTCAGATGGGAAACATTCCCCCCAAGGCAAAAATGTCCCTAAGATGTATTCTGGAGAATTGGGACCAATTTGACCCTCACACGCTAAGAAAGAAACGACTTATATTCTTCTGCAGTACCACCTGGCCACGATACCATCTTCAAAGGGGAGAAACCTGGCCTCCTGAGGGGAGGATAAATTATAACACCATCTTACAGCTAGACCTCTTTTGTAGAAAACAAGGCAAATAGAGTGAAGTGCCACATGTATAAACTTTCTTTTCATTAAGAGACAACTCGCAATTATGTAAAAAGTGTGATTTATGCTCTACAGGAAGCCCTCAGAGTCTACCTCCCTATCCCGGCGTCACCCTGACTCCTTCCCCAACTATTAAGGAACCCCCCCTTCAACCCAAACGGTCCCAAAGGAGATAGACAAAGGGGTAAACAATGAACCAAAGAGTGGCAATATTCCCCGATTGCGCCCCCTCCAAGCAGTGGGAGGAGGAGAATTCGGCCCAGCCAGAGTGCATGTACCTTTTTCTCTCTCAGACTTGAAGCAAATTAAAATAAACCTAGGTAAATTCTCAGATAACCCTGATGGCTACATTGATGTTTTACAAGGGTTCGGACAATCCTTTGATCTGACATGGAGAGCTATGTTACTGCTAAATCAGACGCTAACTCCAAATGAGAGAACTGCCGCCATAACTGTAGCCCGAGAATGTGGCGGTCTCTGGTATCTCAGTCAGGTGAATGATAGGATGACAACAGAGGAAAGAGAACGATTCCCCACCGGCCAGCAAGCTGTTCCCAGTGTAGGCCCTCACTGGAACACAGAATCAGGACATGGAGATTGGTGCTGCAGACATTTGCTAACTTACGTGCCAGAAGGACTAAGGAAAACTAGGAAGAAGCCTATGCATTATTCAGTGATGTCCACTATAACACAGGGAAAGGAAGAAAATCCTACCACCTTTCCGGAGAGACTAAGGGAGGCATTGAGAAAGCATACCTCCCTGTCACCTGACTCTGTTGAAGGCCAACTAATGTTAAAGGATAAGTTTATCACTCAGTCAGTTGCAGACATTAGAAAAAGCTTCAAAAAACTTAGAAACCCTATTGAACATGGCAACCTCGGTTTTTTATAACAGAGATCAGGAGGAGCAGGCGGAACGGGACAAACAGGATAAGAAAAAGGCCACCACTTTAGTCACAGTCCTCAGGCAAGCAGGCTTTGGAGGCTCTGGAACACGGAAAGGCTAGGCAAATCGAATGCCTAATAGGGCTTGTTTCCAGTGCAGTCTACAAGGACACTTTACAAAAGATTGTCCAAGTAGAAATAAGCAGCCCCCTCGTCCATGCCCCTTATGTCAAGGGAATCACTGGAAGGCCCACTGCCCCAGGGGACGAAGATCCTCTGAGTCAGAAGCCACTAACCAGATGATCCAGTGGCAGGACTCAGGGCAAGCGCCAGCCCATGCCATCTCCCTCACAGAGCCCTGGGTATGCTTGGCCATTGAGGGCCAGGAGGTTAACTGTCTCCTGGACACTGGCACGGCCTTCTCAGTGTTACTCTCCTGTCCCGGACAACTGTCCTCCAGATCTGTCAGTATCCAAGGGGTCCTAGGACAGGCAGTCACTAGATACTTCTCCCAGCCACTAAGTTGTGACTGGGGAACTTTACTCTTCACATGCTTTTCTAATTATGCCTGAATGCCCCACTCCCTTGTTAGGGAGAGACATTCTAGCAAAAGCAGGGGCCATTATACACCTGAACATAGGAGAAGGAACATCCATTTGTTGTCCCCTGCTTGAGGAAGAAATTAATCCTGAAGTCTGGGCAACAGAAGGACAATATGGACAAGCAAAAAATGCCTGTCCTGTTCAAATTAAACTAAAGTATTCTGCCTCCTTTCCCTACCAAAGGCAGTACCCTCTTAGAGCCAAGGCCCAACAAGGACTCAAAAAATTGTTAAGGACCTAAAAGCCCAAGGCCTAGTAAAACCATGTAGTAGCCCCTTCAATACTCCAATTTTAGGAGTACAGAAACCCAACGGACAGGGGAGGTTAGTGCAAGATCTCAGGATTATCAACGAAGCCATTATCCCTCTACACCCAGCTGCACCTAACCCTTATACTCTGCTTTCCCAAATACCAGAGGAAGCAGAGTGGTTTACTGTCCTGGACTTTAAGGATGCCTTTTTCTGCATCCCTGTACATCCTGACTCTCAATTCTTGTTTGCCTTTGAAGATCCTTCGAACCCAACGTCTCCACTCACCTGGACTGTTTTACCCCAAGGGTTCAGGGATAGCCCCCATCTATTTGACCAGGCATTAGTCCAAGACTTGAGCCAGTTCTCATACCTGGACACTCTTGTCCTTCGGTATGTGGAAGATTTACTTTTAGCTGCCCGTTCAGAAACCTTGGGCCATCAAGCCGCCCAAGCACTCTTAAATTTCCTCACCACCTGTGGCTACAAGGTTTCCAAACCAAAGGCTCAGCTCTGCTCAGAGCAAACTAAATATTTAGGGCTAAAATTATCCAAAGGCACCAGGGCCTTCAGTGAGGAACATATCCAGGCTATACTGGCTTATCCTCATCCCAAAACCCTAAAGCAACTAAGAGGGTTCCTTGGCCTAACAGGCTTCTGCCGAATATGGATTCCCAGGTATGGCAAAATAGCCAGACCATTATATACACTAATTAAGGAAACTCAGGGAGCCAATATCCTTTTAGTAAGATGGACACCTGAAGCAGAAGCAGCTTTCCAGGCCCTAAAGAAGACCCTAACCCAAGCCCCAGTGTTAAGCTTGCCATTGGGGCAAGACTTTTCTTCATATGTCTCAGAAAAAAACAGGAATAGCTCTAGGAGTCCTTACACAGGTCCAAGGGATAAGCTTGCAACCCGTGGCATACCTGAGTAAGGAAATTGATGTAGTGGCAAAGGATTGGCCTCATTGTTTATGGGTAGTGGTGGCAGTAGCAGTCTTAGTATCTAAAGCAGTTAAAATAATACAGGAAAGAGATCTTACTGTGTGGACATCTCATGATGTGAATGGCATACTCACTGCTAAAGGAGACTTGTGGCTATCAGACAACTGTTTACTTAAATATCAGGCTTTATTACTTGAAGGGCCAGTGCTGTGACTGCGCACTTGTGCAACTCTTAACCCAGCCACATTTCTTCCAGACAATGAAGAAAAGATAGAATATAACTGTCAACAAGTAATTACTCAAACCTATGCCACTCGAGGGGACCTTTTAGAGGTTCACTTGACTGATCCCGACCTCAACTTGTATACTGGTGGAAGTTCCTTTGCAGAAAAAGAACTTCAAAAATTGGGGTATGCAGTGGTCAGTGATAATGGAATACTTGAAAGTAATCCCCTCACTCCAGGAACTAGTGTTCAGCTGGCAGAACTAATAGCCCTCACTCGGGCACTAGAATTAGAAGGAAAAAGGGTAAATATATATACAGACTCTAAGTATGCTTACCTAGTCCTCCATGCCCATGCAGCAATATGGAGAGAAAGGGAATTTCTAACTTCCAAGGGAACACCTATCAAACATCAGGAAGCCATTAGGAGATTATTATTGGCTGTACAGAAACCTAAAGAGGTGGTAGTCTTACACTGCCAGGCTCATCAGAAAGGAAAGGGGAAAAGAAGGGAACCGCCAAGCAGATATTGAAGCAAAAAGAACTGCAAGGCAGGACCCTCCATTAGAAATGCTTATAGAAGGACCCCTAGTAAGGGGTAATCCCCTCTGGGAAACCAATCCCCAGTACTCAAAAGAAGAAATAGAATGGGGAACCTCACGAGGACATAGTTTTCTCCCCTCAGGATGGCTAGCCACCGAAGAAGGAAAAATTACTTTTGCCTGCAGCTAACCAATGGAAATTACCTAAAACTCTTCAACAAACCTTTCACTTAGGCATTGATAACACCCACCAGATGACCAAATCATTATTTACTGGACCAGGCCTTTTCAAAACTATCAAGCAGATAGTCAGGGCCTGTAAAGTGTGCCAAAGAAATAATCCCCTACACTATAGGCCATACATTTCAATCCCTGTATCTTTAACCTCCTTGTTAGATTTGTCTCTTCCAGAATCAAAGCTGTAAAACTACAAATCATTCTTCAAATGGAGCCCCAGATGCAGTTCATGACTAAGATCTATCATGGACCCCTGGACTGGCCTGCTAGCCCATGCTTTGATGTTAATGACATTGAAGGTACCCCTCCCAAGGAAATCTCAACTACACAACCCCTACTATGCCCCAATTCAGCAGGAAGCAGTTAGAGCGGTCATCGGCCAACCTCCCCAACAGCACTTGGGTTTTCCTGTTGAGAGGGGGTACTGAGAGACAGGACTAGCTGGATTTCCTAGGCCGACTAAGAATCCCTAAGCCTAGCTGGCAAGGTGACTGCATCCACCTTTAAACACGAGGCTTGCAACTTAGCTCACACCTGACCAATCAGACAAAAGAGAGCTCACTAAAATGCTAATTAGGCAGAAACCGGAGGTAAAGAAATAGCCAATCATCTATCGCCTGAGAGCACAGCGGGAGGGACAATGATGGGGATATAAACCCAGGCATTCGAGCCAGCAACGGCTACCCTCTTTGGGTCCCCTCCCTTTGTATGGGTGCTCTGTTTTCACTCTATTAAATCTTGCAACTGCAAAAACAAACAAACAAACAAAAAAAAACCTGCAAAAACCAAACCAAAACAGAAAAGTGGTTAACACATCTCTAATATTTCCATAACTCATTTTCTGCTGCTATGAAAAGTAATAGCACATACTACTCTCCCAAAGTGAGCAATTAACAATAAAGTTCAATGAACTGTTTATACTCCATACTGACATTTTGTCCCATTAAATACCAATTCCCTAAGTATTTATTAAATGACTATTATGTGAAATGTACCATTTTAGGGCTACTGGGTATAGACAGAAATTTTATAGTGGGAGAAACCACAAGAATTATTTAGCTTATATTTATTACTTCATAGTTGAGGGAAAAAAGTACATAGAGATAATTGCCTAGTATGGGCAATAATGTCCTAAGCTTATTTCCAAACAAAAATACATTTTAGAAATTAGGGCATCATTCTTGCTGCCTTTCATTGTATGAAGTCAAGGATAAGGAGGAGGGAGAAGATAAGAAGGAAGGCTTGCTTCTGACTCTGTCAATAGACTAGGATTCAACTCAATCTGTGGAAGTTTTAATGAAACAAATTAGCAGGACCTGATGAACAGGGGATAAAGAATGTGGACCCCTGATAAATTCAATATTTTATAAAGAAAAAGTGGAACGATGAAGTGAATTCAAATAGGAAAACTGATCGTTTTACTGTGTATATTGTATATGGACATAAAAGAGGACTGTAATGAGAACAGAAAGTCTGGGTTCCAGGTTCATCTTTGAACCTTAGTGAACTGTGTAATGCTGGCAAATCACTCAACCCAGAAAGGTTCCTCAATTATTCAGTAAGATGGTTGTCTAGGTAATTACAAATATCAAATCTGGGACAAAGTTCTCAAAATCCCATGGGAAGAGTTTTGTCTCAAAATAAGGAAAACCTATCTAAATATTAAAGCTGTTCAAAAATGGCAAGCATATCATTGCAAAATAGTGATGTTTGAGTTTTTATAAGAGCAACTTCTACCTTGAGATTGATCTAAATATTCTCAAAATCTTGCTATGAACTGTTTGTGTCCTCCCCCCAAATTCATATACTGAAGCCCTAATCTTCAATGTGATAGTATTCAGAGGAGCAGCCTTTGGGACATAACTAGGTCATGAGGGTGGAGCCTTCATGATGGGATTAATGCCCATATAAGAAGAGACATGACAGAGGTGAGCTCTCTCTCCACCATATGAGGATACAGCAAGCTGCCCATCTGCAAACCAGGAGTAGGGCCCTCACCAGGAATCCCACCGGCTGGCATCCTGGTCTTGGACTCCCCACCTTCCAAAACTGTGAGAAATAAGTTTCTATTGTTTAAGCTACCCAGCCAATAGCACTTTGCTACATAAGCCCGAGTGAATTAAGGCAGTCCAAAATCTATGTCATACCCTGCAAGCTGCACAAGTCTAGCAGGCCTAGAACAATGGGTGTATATGGGGGAGCCCAGGAGTCAATGGTGGGGAGCAGATAAAAGCAAGCCATGCCAACTGCTGTGGGCTGTAGGAGCCACTGATGGGCATTAAGCATGAGATGATCCGACTTTTATTTAGAAAGGTTTCTTCGATGGCTGTGTGGGGGATAGATTTGAGAAGTTGCTACGGAGACTAGCTGTGGTAGTTCAGGTAAGAAAGTATGCAGGCTTCAAGGCAGGCAGTGGGGGTGGCAAGGAGACAATGACTGGGATTTACTTAAGAGGCAGTGTCAACACAATTTAGGACGAGTGGGAGGAATTTAGAGATATCACATCCAATCCTTTATTTTATGGATGAGGAAACTTTGGGCTAGACAGATTAATTTTCTTGTTTAAGAATCTAAATTTAACTACTGGCAAGACTAAAATTATTTGAGTCTCCTGATTTCCAGGACTCTTTTTTCTCCCAACACAGTATGCTTTTTTACATGTTAAAATGTTTTTGCATGTTGATGAAGTTTATTATCGAGTATTAGCCATCTTCATTATTAAATACGTCTGGATAGGCTATTCTGTCATCATACATTACTCCATATTTCTATTCATTACATGGTTAATTAGCTGGTTAATTCCATCAGGCTAATTTAAGAAAATAATAATATACAGGTTTATTTTGAGACTTAAACATTCTTTTCTCTTACCTCCTACTCTACTGTAAATAGAGGACAAAAAGTGCTGGGTTTAATGTCACCTCTTACAGTAACGGTATTTTTCTGGCCAATGTGCATGAGATTTGAGAAGATTAAGTGGCAGAAAACCTGGAGCCAGGGTACAGACAGGCTCGCTAACATCTAGAGCGTGCTGTCCACTCCAGTAATCACTAACCACAGGTGGCAATTAAGCCTGTGGGATGCGGCTGGTCTGTATTGAAACTGCGTAAGTACACACGTTTGGATTTTGAAGATTTAGTAGGAAAAAAGCAGAATGTGAGCTACCTCGTTCATTGTTTAATATTCATCATATGTTTAAATAACACTTTAGATTTATTGGGTTAAACCATAAACATTAAAATTAATTTCACCTATTTCTTTTTACTGTTTAAAAATGTATCTACTAGAATATTTAAAATTACATATGTGGCTCATATTACATTTCTATTAGACTGTGCTGCTGTAGAAATTTACAGTGTATCTCAAGGAAGTAAGGCATTCATAAATAATGTCACAGGAGCCAGGTGAGGAGTAAAAGAAGCTATGGAGATAAACTCTGTCTAGGCTAATCAGAACCTAGGTTCCAATCCCTCAAAAGCAGAGAAAGAAAATCCCAATAAAATAAAGTTCTGGATTCCATTTCAAATTCAGAATGAGAACCATCCCCTGAGGATTTGATCCAAAAAAAATCCTTCTAAGGATATATATATTCCTTAACTCATACTCAGTTCCTAAACCCTGCAATTCATGAGTGGAAGTAGTATTTTCCTAACTCAAAGGGATCCAGGATATGCCTGATAAGGGGTTCCTTTAAGCGAGAATCTTTTGCTTATGACAGAGCCTTGCAGAAAGTTTTGAGTAGCTTCCAAAAAATGTGAGGAATGCCTCAAGGCTGGCTACACAAAGCGCTCTCCTTGGTCCTGAGACCTGTTTTTGGTTGAGATCAGTCTCTGTTCCCCTGCCTATGAATTAAACCCCTCCACCTTAGCCCTGCCCTGCTTTATTTGCTCTGCCTAAACCCACCTCCTCTCCACCCCCATACTCTGTGCACATCCCAATCACTGCACTCACCATGTTCTAGGAGGGTATATTTATACATTCATCTCTCCCACCGGATGGAGCTCCTTGAGGCTAGGCACAGCATTCTGTATTCATCTTTGTGCCCCAAATATGCAGGTAAGAAGTGGGCACTCAAAAAATGAATAAATGCCTACCTAATACCTGTAACTGTGCTACTTTGTCATGTGTTCTATCTCCTTTGCTGGGCAGGGAAGAAATTTGAGAAAAAGATAGATTTAAGATGTGATTTTCTTGTGGGTAGAGGGGGGGTGTGTGTGTGTGTGTGTGTGTGAATATATGTGTGGGAGACACAATGGAAAATTTCAGAGGAGGGGGCAGAGCCAGGGCAAAGACCTGCAGTGGGTAACAACAAGGTATGTTCAGAGCTTGACAAGTTCTGTGAGGCTGAGCCTGGGGGTTCTGAGGGAGGAGTCAGAAATAAGCCTTATCTGCCAACTAAGGAGATTGGCTGTTAAACTTGGGCAGGGAACAGGAGCTTCAGAAAGATCTTATTTAGAGGACTGACAGGATAAAAGGAGTATTTTAGGGAACAGTGTGCTGCAGGAGAGGATCAAAGGCAAAAATAGCATTTAAAAAGTTACCACGGTATTAAACGAGGGGTAAAGGCTCCCTGGGGTTGATTTTTGAGGCAGAGTTTGCAGAAAATAAGAATTGAGGCCAGGCGTGATGGCTCACGCCTATAATCCCAACACTTTGAGAGGCTAAGGCAAGTGGATCACTGGAGGTCAGGAGTTCTAAGAATAGCCTGGCTAATATGGTGAAACTCCGTCTCCATTAAAAATACAAAAAATAGCTGGGCATGGTGGTGCATGCCTGTAGTCCCAGCTATTCGGGAGGCTCAGGCAGGAGAATCACTGGAACCTAGGAGGTGGAGGTTGCAGTGAGACGAGATTGCACCACTGCACTCTAGCCTGGGTGACAGAACGAGACTTCATCTCAAAAAAAAACGGGTCAGAAAAGTCTTTACGGGCAGCCAAGGAATGTATGAGCTGTCAAGATGGGGATGTATTGGCAAGACAGGATTTAGAGAAGTTTTGCTATGTGATGGGCTGTGTAAAATCTCCATGTACAAAAAACCTAAGTACAATCGACATTGTTTTTCAAGGATTTCACAATTGGGTTGATGAGTAACTGAGTGTGACTCTACAGCCTAGAAACTGACCAGAGAGGGCACTGGTTTGCCAAGTTTTAGGTTGGTTGTATTTTTATTACTGCTCTGAGCCTCTCAGCAGTTTTGACTTCACTTCACTTATTTAAGTCACTACTCTTGTTACTGCTCTTTAAATTTGTCTAGTTATGAACTCTTACATCTCATTTTTAGTCAAGGATCCAGCCTATTTTTAGATCTTATTTATTATAATGTGTATTTCATCTTTTTATTATTAAAAAGAACATTATTAATGGTTTGATGCCACTTTTGAATAAATAAGAAGCGCTCCCCCTCACAATATGACATTTCTTACTCTGATATTTCTATTTCCCTGCTTTAAAGCACAGTAGTCTCTGATCCATCTCCTTGTTTCTACCCTTATCCCTATACAGAGGTCATAGCGATCATTTAAAACAGAAACAGATTATACATACTGTTCAAAACCCTCTAATAGCATCTCATAATATCCAAAATAAAATCTGAATTCCTTGTCATGGCTAAGAAGTTCTACATGTTTGGGTTCTTTTCTATGTGACCAAAGGCATTCCCTACCATTTCTTACATCAGTGATCATGCTTCACCCAAAATGGCTCCTTTAGTTTCCTGAATCTACCAAGTTCTCTCCTGTCTCAGGGCCTTTAAACCAGCTATTCCTTCCACTGGAGAGACTTCCCGCAGATATACCTATGCTTCAATCCTCAACATTCAGGTTACTGCTCAAATATCACTTTCTCAAATGCTCCCTCTATACTCTGAAATGGCATTCCTGCTTTCACCTCCATAATCTTACTGTGGTGTTTATTATCATCTAAATTCACTGTTCAACAATCCTAAGATGCTCATGGTGATAGACATTATTAATGTTCCTCTGGGATCTCCTTGGGACTCATCCTTCTGGGAACACTGATGGCTTCCTTCTCTGTAAGTATCTGTGACTCTTTACTTATCGAGTTTCCCTGGAGTGCTCAGCCTAGGTGCGGGGACAGGCCTGAAGAACTAGGAGTTGACACATTGGCTGAGTTGATGCCTCAGTAATGACCAATGGCAGTTTGCAGATAAATATTCCAGCTGCCTTAACCACCTGGGTGGGACAATATTGAGACATATTCTAAACCACCTCTGGAAGATTGCAGCAGGATTGGTTACCAGTTGCCCACAGTGGTTACCTTTCATTATTTCACCCTGACTGGTTTTCTTTATTTTTTTGTCTCACATACCCACTCCCCTGTTGGTGCCTCCAAAAAAAATTACTTGCACTCAAATGCTCATCTTAGAGTTTGCTTTGGGGATAAGCCAGCTTACCTTTTTTCTTTTTCTCTTCTTCTTTCTTTCCTTCTATCTGTTAAAAATGATTTAACATCTTTGAAATCGGAATCAATTTCCAGTAGACAGCTTGGCATAATTTAGTTGATAGCATCTTTCTTTTCAGGATCTTACATAAATTTGGGTATTTGTTGATTGGGATCCCCAACAGTATATATGTTATATACAGAAGTTAGTCAGTTTCATTCTTAATTCTTGGGAATGTCCCTCATATGCTGAACAATGCCTAGCACAGAATAGAGCTTTATAAAAATATTTGATCAAATGTGGAATTGAGGGGTACAATGATTTGAATATGTTCCCCAAAGTTCATGCATTGGAACCTAATCCTCAGTGCAACACTGTTGGCAGGTGGGAACTTAAAGAGGTGATTAGGTGAATAGATTAGTGATATTATCTGGGGAACGGGATCCCAATAAAGGGATGAGTTTGGCCCCCTTCCTCTCTCTTGCCCTTCTGCCTTCTGCCATGGGATAACATAGCAAGAAGGCCTTTACCAGATGCAGGTCCCTTGACCTTGGACTTCCTAGCCTCCAAACCTATAAGTCTTGTTCTTTATAAATTACCCAGTCTCAGGTATTCTATTATAGCAACACAAAATGGTCTAAGACAAGGGGATACTATCACCTCTCTTCAACAGCCACAACTTACTCCCCAGAGAAATGGGGAGGTCCCTTACAGAATAGACTAGTTTCATCACTGAACTCTGGAGGGCCAAGAGGCAACACTGGTAGATGCAAGAGGCAACAGCACTATTGGATTGACTGGATCAGGGCTCTCTCCACTGAGTATAAAATTTGGGATAGACTTTGGGATTGGATAACCTAAAATGTCATATTTATTTCACTGTCGTTTTGACAACTCAGGAGGAGGAGGGCTGAACCCATGGAGGGAGATGCTGGACTTACTGCTAATATGACAGGCTTAAATAATTAACTAGAGACTTATTAAGATGAAACAGGAATTGTAACTCATTATTGTAGAGCAGGTCATATTGGCTACTTTTTAAAAAATAAGCTAGCTAAGGATATTTTTGAAACAAGATGAAATATATGTTTAACAAAAGAAAATATTTGTCTTTTTGCACATCCAGTGCAAACACTGCAGTGCAATTAGGTTGTTTGTACAGACCTATTAGTCATCCATAGTGAGGCTACTAAAAGACAATCTCACAGAATGCAAAGACATCTGTGCTGCTGCCCTGAGAGTGCCTTAGGGCCTTGGGGACCCCTCTCGAAGCAGAGATGAAAAGACCACTCAGTCCTTGACTGCAGAGTCCTTAATGTCTGAGTAGCACTAACAACAAAGCCACCATTATACAAAGTATTATTATTAAGAATATTCCATCCTCTAAGAACTGGCCTGAGATGACTTATTTCTACACAGGTCATCAAAAGCTTACAAATTTATGTTGCCAGTCAAAATTGTGTATTTTGCTAACTTGGAATGCAAGATATTGCATCCTATTGGCAAGTCCCTGGAGTCCACCAGTCCATTAAAATAATGAGAGTTGTAATGTTTCCCCAGCAATATTAAGAGCATCTTAATTACTTAATCTCCAGTGAGTGGCATACATAAAATTTTTATGCATAATCTAATCAAAGAGCTACTGAACAGTGTTCTGTGTTTGAGTCAAAGAACATTTTCCTTCAAAAGTGAGATTTGGTTGGCCAATATCAGAAGAACTACGAAAGAAAGTAAATACGGAGTATCAGGTCTGCCTGCATGCTGGAAAGTTTGCTCTGACTGTGTTTTTGTAAATTTATTTGCAATTCTATGGAGGAAAAAGATTTTTTCAAATAGCATTCTTGGGGATTGTTATGAAAAAATACCACATACAGAAATGTTTTTTACTTATTTTATAAAATTGTTACTGACAATGTTTTAATTGACAAATATCAACAGAATAATGGTGGTTAATTTGTCCCGAAAATCAACTTTCGTACCCACTTGGAGAAAAAAAAAAAGAACTGTTTCCTTCTCTAAACATCCTGATTTCAGTCAATAGCATGACCCAGTTGTTTGAATTATAAAGCTAGGAGTCCTGAATTGTTCTCTTTTCCCCAAACCATTTATCTACAGTAGCCACAAATAGCTATAAAATATAAGTTTAAAAAAACCCTAACACTCACCAATACCTCTGATTCATTAGTAAATCTCATTGATTATGCCTCAAAATATATTCCAAACGTATTCATTTCTCTCTAAGCCTGCATGCCACCTTACACCAAGCCACTATTTTTTTCCCACACACGTATTTTTTTTTAATTATACAAGTGACATATGCTCATTGTAAAAAAAAAAAAAAAAAATCAAAACATTACAGAAATACCTCTCTTCCCGTGGCCAACCCTGATCATATTTCTCACAGACAGTTCTTCTTGTTTCTTGTCTTGAACACCATAACAACCTCCTAGCTGCTTCCAGTGCTTCTGTGTTGGCCTTCTGTATCCTTTTCTACACTGAGCACCAGAGTGATGTCTTTAAAATATAAACCAGGTTATGCCACTTCCATTTTAGAATCCTGAATCCTGTCACTGATATACTTTTCTTCTTCTCTCTCATTTTTTCCTTCTTTCTTCTTCTTCTTCTTCTTTCCTTTTTAAATTATTTTTATTTTTATCTATTTATTTATTTTTTGAGACAGGGTCTCACTCTGTCACCCAGGCTGGAGTGCAGTGGTGTGATTGTGATCCTCCCACCTTAGACTCCTGGAGTAGCTAGAACTACAGGCATGTGCCACCACACCCAGCTAATTTTTAATTTTCTTTTAGAGAGACAGGTTCTCATTATGTTGCCAAGGCTGGTCTTGAACTCCTGGGCTCAAGCAATCTTCCTGCTTCAGCCTTCTGAGGTGCAGGGATTACAGGCGTGAACCACTGCCCCTGGCCTTCCATTTTCTTCTGTATGATTTATTGTCTGTTCCTTGCTACTAGAATAAAGACTTCATGAAAACAAAGACCTATTCTATCATATTTTATGCTATGTCCCCAGCTCTTAGAACTCATGGCAGGTGTACAATTATTTGTTGAAAGAATAAATGAATACATGAATGAGTTTTCCACCATGTGCTAGGCATTGTGCAAAGCACTTTACAAGCAATGTTGATTTCGATCTCCAGCAACTACATGAGACAGGGACCATTATAATCACCACTGCACAGAGGAACATTGGGTTCATACACTAGTAAGTGGTAAGTACAACCACTCCATGAGTCCATTTCCAATGTGCGATGTTGGATTGGTCATTTAGTGTTTTAAAGTTTCTGTTTTCTCTCCTGAGGAAAAAGTATCATGTACATGTCCTTCCCAATTTCTTATATAAATCAGAGAATCCTTGAAAATAAATCAAAGAATCATCCAGTCACCAGTTACCTTAGACAGCCCTTAAATCTAGCTCCCAATTCCACTATATATGAATTATCCAACAAGGAAATATCCAACAATGCAAACATGCATAAATATAAATAGGATTTCCAAGAAATATATAAACGGTTTAACATTACAAAATATGCTACAGCAATTCACCACACAAAAGAATTAAAGGGGAACAACTACATGCTCATCCATTAAATACTCATTCAAGGTAAGCTGACTACTCATTATCTTAGCCTAATAAAAGGCATTTATCAAAAACTTATAGTAAACATCACGTTTAGAGTGGCATGTTAAAATCAAGAACAGGACAAGGATGCCCATTATCACCACTTCTGCTCAACTAAAGGCAGGTAAGATAAAAGGAATTAAAGGTAGAAATAATGAAATTAAGAGGCAGTCAAAACCAGAAATATTCACAGACATTATGATTAGCTGCAAAGAAAACTCAAGAGCATCTATAGACATATTAATAGAATTCATAGAGATTTAGCAATTATGTTGGATAAGAATGACATTTAAAAAGCAATTTCAGGCTGGGCATGGTGGCTCACACTTGTAATCCCAGCACTTTGGGAGGCTGAGGTGGGTGGATCACCTGAGGTCAGGAGTTCGAGACCAGCCTGACCAACATGGAGAAACCCCATCTCTACTAAAAGTATACAATTAGCTGGGCGTGGTGGCAGGCGCCTGTAATCCCAGCTACTCGGGAGGCTGAGGCAGGAGAATCACTTGAATCCAGGAGGCAGAGGTTGCAGTGAGCTGAGATGGTGCCACTGCACTCCAGCCTGGGCAACAAGAGCGAAACTCTGTCTCAAACAAAAAAGCAATTTCACTTCTGTATATCACTAACAAACTGTTATAAATGTAAACTAAAATAATACAACATACAAAATATCTAGGAATAAATATAATGAAAGATGTGCAAACCTATTATGTAGAAAATTATAAACTTTTATTGAAGGGTTTTAGAGAGCTCTGCTCATTGATAAGAAGTGAAGCCTAATTATCATAAAGATATCAGTTATATCCAAATTAATCTATAAATTCAGTTCAATTCCAAACAAAGTCCCATGTCATTTTTCCATGAAATTGGATAAATTGATTCTAAAATGCATATTAAAGAGCAAAGGGACCATGGATCTCTAAATGTGCAAATATGATGGAAAGATTAAGAAAAGGTCTGGAAGAACAGATGCGAAATTGAGAATACTCATTATCCCTGGTGAGGAGCATAAGTTTAAAGATGATGTGGGCAACAGAAGTGAAGAACTTTTAATTCTTGTCTATGTAATTATGAATTACATTTTTAAAATAATAACACATTTACAGATTACCTGAGTAATACTCAAAGTACAAGGAGATGAAAGATGCTGTATGATTTATAAAGGTATCAGCTAGAAGTCCAAGTGCAAAGAGAAAAAATGATGTATACAATAGTCCCCCCCTAGTTATCCATGTCATCAACTATGGTCTGAAATTATTAAATGGAAAGTTCCAGAAATAATCCATAGGTTTTAAATTGCATGTCATTCTGAGCAGCATGACGAAACTCTGTGCTGACCTGCACCATCCCACCTGGCAAATGAGTCATCCCTTTGTCCGGTATACTGTGCTGTAGGTTCTTCCACCATGTTGGTTATTGACATGATCTATTCTTGATATCCAACCATCATCATGACTCCATGATCCAAGATCAGTCAAAGCAGATGATCCCCATTCTGATGTATGGTCAAAAAGTCAGTGATAATCTATGGCTACATCACAATGCCTACGTTATTCACCTCACTTCATCACATCACATAAGCATTTTATCAACTCACACCATCACAACAAGGGTGAATACAGTATAATAAGTTTTTTTTTTTTTTTTTTTGAGATGGAGTCTTGGTCTGTCGCCCAGGCTGGAGTGCAGTGGCACCATCTTGGCTCACTGCAACATCTGCCTCCCAGGTTCAAGCGATTCTTCTGCCTCAGCCTCCTGAGTAGCTGGGACTACAGGTGTGTGCCACCACACCTGGCTAATTTTTGTATTTTTAGTAGAGACAGGATTTCACCATATTGGCCAGGCTGGTCTCTAACTCCTGACCTCGTGATCTGCCCGCCTTGGACTCCCAAAGTGCTGGGATTACAGGCGTGAGCCACTGCACCCAGCCACAATAAGATATTTTAAGAGAGAGAAAGACCACATTCACATACTTTTTATTACAGTATGTTGTTATAATTGTTCTATTTTATTATTGTTATTAATCTTTTACTGCTTCTAATTTATAAATTAAATCTTACTATAGGTACTTATGAATAGGGTAAAACAGTGTATATAGGGTTCAGTACTATCTGCAGTTTCAGGCATCCACTAGAGGTCTTGGAATGTATTCCCCACAGAGAAGGTGGGGCTACTGTACACCTTTTTTACAAATGTCCCAACAGCAGGATGTTCATGGCTGTGGCCTAACTTAAAAATCTGTTTAACAATAAGCTATAAAAAGATTTTTTTTTGAGACAGAAAAAAAGATTGTTTTTTAGGAAAATAATTATTACAGCCCGCGGATATACAGCTATGTAGACCAAAGAGGTGCCAGGTGGCTTGACTTATATTAGTTTATAAAAAGCATACACAATGAATTAGAACTCCATAGAGGCTGATGGTACCCAAGTCAGAAGACAATTTAGCATAGCCTGAAGCTTCTACAGAGCCCTCTGCTGTAATGAAGTCATCACTATTTTGTGTTAACCCCAAAATTCGTATGTTGAAATTCTAATCCTCAATGTTATGGTGTTTGGAGATGGGCCCTTTGGGAATATTTAGGTCATGAGAGTGGAGCCTTCATGATGGAATTAGTGCCCTTGAAAGAAAAGACACAATGGAGTCACGATGATGGTTGGATGTCAAGAATAGAGATCATGTCAATGACTAACATGGTGGCAGAACCTACAGCACAGTACACTGGACAATGAGACACAATGGATTGTACTTCTTTTCTCTGTATTCTCTGTATGCAAGGATACAACTAGAAGACCGCTATCTGCAAACCAGGAAGGGGACCCTCACCAGACACAGAATCTGACAGCATCCTGATCTGGGACTTCCCAGCTTTCCAGTTTATGACATTCTGTTATAGTAGCGTGAACTAAGACATGATGCAGGAAAACAAGAGGGCAAAAATCTCCATTGGGAGCTTTACTTTGCAAACAACATTGTAAGCATAAAGTATGTACTTCATGGGCTTTGGTTTTATTGCCTGTTTTTAAAAGTTTTTTTCAGATTTTCATTATCCCTAAATCATTTCACAATATGAGAGGATTAAAAAGTACTCTTTCGTTAGGTGGGGCCAACATTTTTTTTTTTTTTTTTTTTGAGACAAAGTCTCGCTCTTGTCCCCCATGCTGGGGTGCAATGGCGCAATCTCGTCTCACTGAAACCTCCACCTCCTGGGTTCAAGCGATTCTGCTTCAGCCTCCTGAGTAGCTGGGATTACAGATGCCTGTCACCATGCCTGGCTCATTTTTGTATTTTTAGTAGAGACGAGGTTTCACCATGTTGGCCAGGCTGGTCTCAAACTCTGACCTCAGGTGATCCACCCACCTCAGCCTCCCAAAGTGCTGGGATTACAGGTGTGAGCCACTGGGCCCAGTCAAGTGGGGCCAACATTTTAACAAACGTAAACTCTTCTATCTTTTTACTGGCCTTAGAGATTCTATTTATATTAGACATGTCATGGGGATGTAGGGTGGGAAGGCTCATTGTTTTCTCTCTCCTATCTTCAGTAAACCTCCTTAGGATTAAAGTAGACCTAAGTACTTCTAACAAAAACAGTTTCTCTAGCTGGGTTTTCCCCTCCATCTGCTAAGGTGGTCTATTTGGAGAGGGAAAGAATAAAGCTAAAACATTACTCCTTTGGCCATCAAGGCCTCCCACTTCACCTTAAATAGACTACATATGGTAGGGAAGGGTGGGGAAGCCCTATCATCCCTACGGACTGGCTTGTCCTGACAATGTGTAAAATCTCAGGGAAGAATCTTCTGATTGAAATCTTAATAAGCCAAGGCTAAAACCCACAAATATTCCCTTTCCCCTCAAATGATCTTTAGCTATGCTTTCTTTTTAAGGGCTTAAAGCTTCCTGCTGGCTGGCTGTGGCTCACACCTGTATTTCCAGTACTGTGGGAGGCCAAGGCAGGAGGATCAGTTGAGCCTAGGAGTTCAAGAGCAGCCTGGGCAACATGGTGAACCTACTCTCTACAAAAAAAAAAAAAAAAAAAAAAAAAAAAAAAGGCCTGACAGTGCATGCCTGTAGTCCCAGCTACTCAGGAGGCTAAGGTGGGAGGACTGCTTGAGCCAGGGAGGTCAAGGCTGCAGTGAGCCGTGATTATACCACTGCACTCTAGCCTGGGTGGCAGATTGGCAAGACCTTGTCTCAAAACAAAAACCAAAAAACCTCAAAAACTTCCTGCCACTGTCCCAGTATTCCTCCATATTTTTTTTTTTTCTTTTTAAAGAAAGGTAGGGAGATGTTGGTGTTAGATTGGTAGGTTTCATACAGAAGCTTTGGCAATGTCAGGTGATGTATAAAACATTCACAAACAGATTCCCATGACTGGTAATGCACAGAGCTCCTCCTGAAAGCTTGCATCTCTGGAGCCTAAGCCACGCTTTCAAGTACAGTAACTGCATAACTGCCGGTGCTGTGCTGCTTCAGCCCCAGCATATGCCCTGAACACTGTAAGTCACTCCCTCCTGTCAAGGGGAGTTTGTTTACCCTATTAGCAAAACCAACTGAGTACCGCCTCTGGGTACGTGAATGTGGCAGATGTCTGGTCAGGAATTCTGCCTGAGGCCAAAGTCTAAAGGCACTGCCAGATGAGGACATCACCAAACTCCCAGCAATTAGAGGGCCGTAGCAGGGGAAATGACTTAACAGACTGCATGAAACTGTTTAAAAATCATTCTAGGGGTTGTCATGCTTTTCAGATTTGCATAGATATGTCTATAAGCTCAGGATCTGGCTGACAACCACCAGTTATACTCACCTCCTACCATGTTTTGTCTAGTTCATTACACCTTTTATCCTAGCCCTACAAGTAGGATGTAGGCTCTTTTAGAGTTTTTGAAAGATGTTGAAATGACTTCCTTTCACCAGTATTCCCTCCCCATTGCCCCACACCTTCCAATCCATCAATCTATTCATCCATTCATCCATCCATCCATTTAATCAATGCTTATCTAGGTCCTGGGGGAGACAGAAATGAAGTAGATGTAAGTCTTGCCTTTGATGTAACTGAAGTGGGAATCAGATGTTCATAAACAGTGCTTGGCACTATAAATATAGCAACATAAATAATTATAATAAAACTAGGAGAAAGTCAAGAGTCCCATAAAAGAAACACAAAATGCTATCAGGACAAGTGTTTAAGAGAAGGAGGTTGACCTCTGATATGATATCGAAGGAAGATCATTTTGACACCCTGGTAATTAGAAGTGGGAGATGGGAAGACATTCCTAACTAAAGGAAATGAAAGAAAACACAGAAGCGGAAAAATGCGGAACACACGTGAGAGACAAAAATCTCATTTTTCTGGAACATAGAGCATAGAAGCGAAATAACAAGAAACTTGGAAAGGTATTTAGGTCTCAGATTTTCAAAGACCCCTGAATGAACAAGTTAAGGAATTTTAGCTGAAGGCAATGGTTAGCAACCAATTTTTTTTATTTTTGACTTAAAAAAATGGAGGTATAATTCCAAACAGAAAAATGCACAGATCTTCAGTGTCCAGTTTGATGAGCTCTGACAAATGTCTGTTACCATGTAGCTCCAATCAAGATATAGAACATTTCTATCACTCTAGAAAATTCCTTCTTGCTTCATTCAAATCTGCTTCCCTCCCATTCTCCAGTGGCAACCAATGTTCTGAATTTCATTCCTATGGATGAGTTTTGTCTGTTCTTGAACTTCATAACAATGTTATATAACATGTGCTCTTGTATCTAGCTGCTTTCGCTCAACATGGTTTTTAGATTCATCCATGTTCCACATGTTTTAAGCAGGAAAAATGATATGATTATAACTCTACTTTGGATGATTAATCTGCTCTAATGTATGGAGGTTTTTGAAAATGTAAAAGTAATTTCAGCACCATATTTCAGGGAAGTGGTTATCTGTAGAAATGTACAAAGAGATTGGATTCAGACAATAGTGGAGTAGATGGAGGGCTACAAATCTAGTCAATTAAACAGAGAAGGAGAAGTGAGAAGGGAAAAAACTATAAACTTACCCTCCCCAGTTAAAATCTCTGCAAGGTCTAGGCTTAATCAGCTGATACTTTCAGCAGGATTAATTAACAGCTGAAAATTAACAGCCCTGAAAAAGAGGCACAGGTACATTCAAATGAAGGGTCACGAATAAATACAAATGAACATGACCTGGGGTGGAGGGTTGGTGGATATAAGAGAAAAATAGAAATAATAGACAGATTTCAAAGATTAAAATATTTCTAAGGCTAAAATTCACATGAAACACAAGAGACCCAGAATAGCCAAAACAAGTTTTAAAAAGCAGAACAAAGTTGAAGAATTCATACTTCCTAATTTTGAAACTTACTTCAAAGCTGCAGCAATCAAGACAGTGGACACTGCTGTGAGTAGACATATAAACCCATGAAACAAAACTGAGAGTCTCTAAACAAACCCTTACATTTATGGTTAACTGATTGTTGACAAGGGTGTCAGGACAATTCAATGAAGAAAGAATAGTCTTTTCAACAAATGGTACTGGGATAAGTGGAAACCTGCATTGCAAAAGAATGAAGTTAGACCCCTACCTCAAGCCACATACGAAAATTAACTCAAACCATATCACAGACCTAAATATAAAAGCTAAAACCATAAAACTATTGGAAGAAAATATGGATTAGAAAACCATTTTTTATATATTACATCAAAAGTACAAGTGACAAAAGAAAATAACACACATATTGGGCTTCCTGAAAAGTAGAACCTTTGGCACTTCAAAGGACATCATCATGAAAGTGAAAAGACGGTGCACAGAGAGAAAAGATTTGTAAATTATATATAGGGCAAAATATATGACTAGACACCTCATAAAAGAATATATACAGATAGAAAATAAGCATATGAAAAGGGGCTCAGTATCATTTGTTTTTAAACAATTGAAAATTAAAACAGTAAGATGCAATATACATCTATTAGAATGGCTAAAATTCAAAACATTGACAATATCAAATGCTGGTGAAAATGACACGGTTTGGCAGTTCCTTACAAAGTTAAACATAGTCTTACCATATGTGATGGTTAATTTTATATGTCAGCTTGATTGGGCCATGGGTCCATGGAGTGCCCAGATATTTTGCCAAACATTTTTCTGGGTATTTTGGGTTTAAATTAACATTTAAATCAGTAGTCTGAGTAAAGCAGATCGCCCTCCCTAATGTGGCAGGCTTCATCAATCAACTGAAGGCCTGAATGGATCAAAGAGGCTGACCCTCTCCCAAGTTAGAATTCTTCCTATCTGACACTTTTTGAATTGGGACATGGACTTTTTCTGCCTTTGGACTTGAACTGAAACATTATCTCTTCCTGGGTCTCTAGTTTGCCAGCCTTCAGACCAAAAATACACCATCAGCTCTCCTGGTTCCCACCCTTTAAACTCAGACTAGAACTAAATCATCAGCTCTCCTGGGTCTCCAGCTTTCCAATTCATCCTGCAGATTCTGGGAGCGAGCCTCCACAATTGAGTGAGCCAGCCAAATCTCTTTATAATATATGTATATGTATGTATATATGTATATGTATAAATGCATAAGTATTTGCATTATATATGTATACGTATTACATATGTGTATATGTATGTATTTTATATATATATATATATATATTTATAGCTCCTATTGGCCTTACTTCTCTGTAGAGCCCTGACAAACAGAATCATGTAATTCAGCAATTGTTCTCCCAGGTATTTATCCAATTGAGTTGAAAACGTATGTGAACATAAAAACCTGCATACAAATGTTTATAGCAGCTTTACTCATAATTGCCCCAAACTGGAAGCAACCCAGATGTCTTTTAATAGATGTCTTAGTCCGTCCAATCTGCTACAGCAAAATACCACAAGCTGGGTGGCTGATAAACAATAGAAACATATTTCTCACAGTTCTGGGGGCTGGAAAGTCCCAGATCAAAGCCTGGCAGATCTGGTGTCTAATGAAGGCTGTCCTTTCACTGTAATCTCACGTGGACAAAGGAGTGACGGATCTTTCTGGGGTCTCTTTTATAAGAGCACTAATCCCATCATGAGGGCCCTGTGTCATGACCTAATCCGCTCCCAAAGGCCCCACCTCCTAATATTATCACCCTGAGGGTTCAGATTTCAATGTACGAATTTTGAGGAACATAAACATTCAGACCATAACAATGGGAGAATGAGTAACCAAATTGTTGTATATCCATAATAGTATATTATTCAGAGATAAAAATAAATGAGCTACCAAGCCTTGAAAAGACAAGGATGAATCTTAACATACAGTTTTTTGGCAAAGCTGTATCCTATTTAGAAATATGGACTAACAATTCAGAAACTCGTTTACATATATACTGAAATTGGACAGTTAAGCACATGGTTGGTGGATGGTAGAAGCCAAGTTTCTCACTGCTGGAATGGGAGTTTACAGACAAGGAGAAGAGGCTAGAAAAATCCTTGTGGTAATAGATTTAAGTTGGAGACTTTGATACAAACTCATCTTTAGCCAAATATAAAGATGGTTACATATAGGAATACTTATAGATATGTGTATCTACACAGGTTATCATGCATTTCCGTATTTCCGACTTTTATTTGCTGAAAAAAAACTAGTAGCAGTGAGCACATCTAGTGACCAAATCTTGGTTTCTAACACCATTTACCAATAAAATAAACCAGGGTTCCTTGGAAAAATGACTTATTCTAGAATTGCGGCAGGAAATGTGCAAGATGAGCCTGGAGCATCTTAAAAACTTGCTAAACAAACAAACAAAACTCCAAAACATCAGGATGAGAGAATGCCACAGAGACATGGGAGCCAATTGAAAGAGCTCCCAATGGCCTAACTAGAATAATTTAAAAAATAAGAAAAAGTCAAGTTGGATTATAATCCCAAGTGTAAAATAAATACCCATGAGTGTAAACTGACATAAATAAATGATTAAATAAATAAATGAAGAGAGACATATGTTCTGTGAAAAAGAATTTCAAATAATTTATGTAGATACTCCACCCTCAAGGAGGTAGAACATAACCCACTATTTCGTTTTTGTTGAGACAGGCTCTCACTCTGTTGCCCAGGCTGGAGTGCAGTGGTGCGATCATAGTATGATCTTGGCTTACTATAACCTCCACCTCCCAGGCTCAACGGATCCTCCCACCTCAGCCTCCCAAGTAGCTTGGGATGAGACAACAGGCGTGTGCTACCATGCCCAGCCAAATTTTTCACCATGTTGCCCAGGCTGGTGTCAAACCATTTGCCTGCCTCGGCCTCTCAAAGTTCTGGGATTATAGGTGTGAGCCACTGCATCCAGCCCAACCCTCTACTTCCTAAGTGTGAACTGCTCATAGTGACTTCCTTCCAAAGAGTACAGTATGGAAGGATTGGGTAGTCTCTTTACAGTGCAGAAACCTGATAAATACTACCTCAGCCAGGTGATCAAGGCTGACATCAACAGTGATGTCATGTTGATAGTATATATTTTTGATATGATATGTGATGAAAATGGCACTCTACCTCTGTGGCCTTAGCCCTAGTCTTATGAGAAAGACATCTGGCAAGTCACAATAGAGGGATATCTTACAAAAATTATCCGATCAATTCACCTCAAAACCGTCAAGGTCATCAAAAACAAGGAAAATCTGAGAAACTGTCACAGCCAAGAGGATCCTAGGGAGACATAAGAAATAAAATGTAATATGGTATCCTAGATAGGATCCTGGAACAGAAAAAAAACGAGATTAGTAAAAATCTAAGGAAATATGAATAAGTATATAGTTAACAATAATGTATTCATATTGGTTCATTAATTATAACAGATATACCAGCCAAATGCAAGACGTTAATAATAGGGGAAATTGGGTGTGGTATTTATGGGAAGTCTCTGTACTATCTTTGTAATTTTTCTATAAATCTATAAATGTTCTAAGAAATAAAATTTAAAAGATGGGCAAAGGATTTGAATACACATTTCTTCAAAGAAGATACACAAATAAAAACAAGAACATGACATGCTCAACATCATTAGTCATTCAGAAAATGAAAATGAAAATCACAGTGAGATATCACTTCACATCCAGCAGAATAGCTATAATAGAAAAGTTGACAATAGCAAGTGTTGGTGAGAATGTGGAGAAAATGAAACCCTCATACATTGCTAGTGGGACTGTAAAATGGTATAGATACTTTGAAAAACAGTTTGGCAGTCCCTCAAAATGTTAAACACAGAGTTACTATATGACCCAGTGATTCTACTCCTACGTATAGACCTGGGAGAACTGAAAACATATATCCACACAAAAACCTGTCCATTCATGTTCATAGTATCATTATTTATCATAGACAAAATGTGAAATCAACTCAAATATCTATCTACAGATTAACAAATAAACAAAAAGTGGCATATATCCATACAATGACATGTTATCTGGCCATGTGGCTGCCACATGTTACATTACAACATGGATGAACCTTAAAAACATTATGCTAAGTTTTTTTTAAAAGCCAGTTAAAAAAGCCATTCTATTCATACGAAATGTCCAAACTAGGCAAATCCACAGAAACATAAGGTCGCTTAGTGGTTGCAGAGGCTTGGGGAAGGGAAGAATGGGGAGAAAAAGGAGTGAATGTGTATGGGCACATAGCTTCTTTTGGGCATGAAGAAAGAGTTTCGAAGTCAGATAATGATGATGGTTGTACAACTCAGTTGTGCACTTTCAAAGGTGAAATGTATCATATGTGAAATATATCTCAATATAGCGATTAAAAAATAAAATAATATAGTGCCAAGGATAGCCAGCCCCTACATCACCCTGAGCTAAAAGCAGTAATTATGTACATAGAAGCTCATGGTGCTGGGGAGTAGAATCTTTGAGGAGACTTACATACACTGACCTGATAATTTAGCATTTAACATATATTATTCTATTTAGCATTTTTTAAATTTAGCATTTAATATACATTATTTTATTTAATTCTCATAGTCATGCCAAGAGATAGGTGTTATTATCTACATTTTAAAGACTAGGAAAGTGAAACAGTTAGGTTTAAACCCAAGCTGACTTATTCCAAAGCTAGCTCTCAACCATTACATTATATTTTAATGTACTGTAATGATTATTTCTCAACCTCTCAAATCTTGAAATTCTCATCAAAGTGCCCTATTTACTCCATAAAATTATCTTGGAAAGTTTTATTTTATTTTTCACTGACAAGTAATAGTTGTATATTTTTATAGGATAAAATCTGATGTTTCAATACATGTATATATTTTAGAATGATAAAATTAGGCTAATCAACATATCCAGCACCTCACATGTTTATAATTTCTTTACAGTGAGAACATTTAAAATCTAAGATAATTTGAAAAATACTTGTAACATATTAATTATTAATTTATTCTTCCTTCTTGTATTCAGATAGATACATATTCAGGATGAAAACCATACAGCTAAATCATACAAACAGCATGCCCCTCTTGGTTCCAGATATGAAAACCTGAACACTGAGGCTGTGAACAAAAGGATGCTAAAAAATATTTACAATTGCTTCAAATTTAAATACTCGACTTTTCTAATTCAGAGGTGATTTAAGTTTATTTTGTAAAAATATGCGTTTTTGGTTACTTGTGGGATTTTTTTGGGCCCCAAATTGTGCTTTTTATTATTGGATATTTAAGTAACACATAATGCTTTAGGCATTGCTGTGGTCTGAATGCATCTCTCAAAATTCATGTTAAAACTTTACCACCAATATGATAGCATTATGAGCGGAGGCCTTTAACAGTAATTTAATCATGAGGGCAGAGCTCTCATGGATGAGACTGGGGCCCTCATAGAAGGGCCTGAAGGAGTGGGCTTGTTCCTTTCCATCTCTTCTGCCATGTGAGGACACAGGGTTCAAGGTGCCATCTTGGAAGCAGAAAGTAACCCTCACCAGACACTGACTCACCAGGATGTGCCTTTCTTGGACTTCCCAATCCCCAGAACTATGATAAATAAATTTCTGTTCTTTATAAATCACCAATCTCAGGTTTTTTGTTACAGCAGCACAAAAAGACCAATATAGGCATAATACATATCAGATTCGTGATTCTGTCCCATGCTCTGGTTAATAAACGAATAGGTGGAGATATCTTTAAAGACATTTACATAGAAATTTTATAACACTGCAATTGAACCACTAATGTAAAAGTCTTATGAAATGATATTTTCTCAATGTCTGCTTATTTTAAAAAGGTTAGATATGAAGACATGAATTTCATAAACAGAGGTCTGCCAGTGTAAGGCAGAGATGAAAGACTAGCTCCACAGTCAGATAACTTGAATTTAAATCTTAGTTCTGCCTCATTGGTCAAATTACTTAATTCTCCAAGTTTTGTTTTCCCCACCTGTAAAATGAATATTACAACTTTTATGACATAGAGTTGTTATTGAGAATTAAAAAGAAAAGCATGCAAAGACTTAACACAGTGCCTGGCACACAGTGAGTGTCCCACAAAAAGTCAATCAAAAGAAAATTCACCACGATCTCAAATACTGGTGTAAATATCTAATTGCAAGCTCATTGTCCAAGATTGTACAGCTGGAATTCAATGCCAGATATGTCTGAGTCCAGCTGATTAGACTATACCATACTATATTATAATGATCATTTATTATCTTAGAACAAAGTTTGGGAGATACTTAAGTAAAGTTGGGACAAAAAGCTAAAGATTTTCCCATTCCAGGTTAAAATGTGTTATCTTCCGTATTATTTTTGTACCCCAGAGCAACTAACTGTATTCAAGGATAAGTGAGAAGAAACTACTGAAATGATTTTGAAGAGAGATGTCATATACCTAACACCAAATGTTAAAATAGCATTTACTCAATTATTTGGCAGTCTGCTACTTTGATTAGAACAGAAAATGGGAAAGTGAAAGTGGCTTTCTCAACTAATTATGGGCATGTTAAATCACACAGACTATAGTATTGGAGATACCTACAAAGAAAGGTACCTGCTTAGATCCAATCAAATATTTTGACCACTATACTCAAAAAGCGACTGCCTTGAAATATCATCCTGGTAAAACTCTAGGTTCATATTTTTAACAAATAAGATTGAATAATCACATTACATATGAAATATATAATAGTATTTTCATTTTTAATGTATATCTGATTAAAGCTTGAAGAACGCATTTGATTTATAATGTGGAATCTTGTAAGACATCTGAGTTTCTAAGACTGATTAATTCTTAAATTAATAACTGAGGTTCTACCTATAAGGCTCCTAAAGCAACCACTAACATATTTGTTTTCATGAATTCATTGTTTGCTCAGTAATAGAATTATTCATACAGGAACTCTGTAGGAGTTTGGGGCAGCTATTTTGTAAGTTGAGTTAAGCTAGATTTTGGAAATGTGCTGGAATTTTTCATATTTAACATTTTTGTACAACATTCTTATCTGTAAACCCAATTTTCTTTTCTTCTATATCTAAAGGAGAGTCTTATCTTTACCAAGCAGAGAACCATGTGAAAGAAAAATCATATGTTGTAAGTGAAAAGTTTTCTGAGAAGTTAAGAAAAAGTGCTTATACAAATACAAGGTGTCATATAAATACTCGTTTCTCCACAATGGTTGAAAATGTGGTAATCCAGTTAAAACAACTATTTTTATTACTAAAAGTTACCATGTAAAGCACACATGCCTTATCTAACAATGTCAAACAATTATACAAAAAAGACTCAAACCCTTACGTATGGTACAGGTTAAGTTTTGTTCGTGTTTAGGGAAGTAGTTCAGAATCGTCTCATTCCTCAGTATCATTATTATGCCTTTTAACCACCATGATATAGAGCTGGATGAAAACACACATTATTTGAGCTCTGAGGTTGACTCTCTTCCAGTTAGAGGGGGCTAATAGGATGGTTATTTTTATCTTGATCCTCACCAGGTTTCTGATGTTCTGCCTAGATCCCACTGTGGTATATTTAGCAGCAGTTCTTCCTGCCGGAGCCTCAGCCACGTGGAATCACACATCCACACCCCCCCAACCCCTCCGCCTGCTCACTACTGCTGAATACATAACCTAAGCCCTGAAACATGGTTTCTAAAAGATTAATTTCTACTCACAGAAGTATGGGTGAAATTTTTCTTAATGTGACTTGACTTACCAAGTGAAGTTTATTAAACCTTGTCAGAAACCATCTGACTTGCTAAATACACACACATGCATACATACACACTTCTGAAATACAGTAAAAAATCTCCATTGAAAAAGAGGAAAGATTTTAAGGGAATAGATGAACAGTGTGTATTTTAAGTATTCCTCTACAGATCACACTTATGTGTATGTTTAGTTTGTAACAACAGCAGCCCAATAAATGTGACGAGACATATATTTCACTCAAATGTTGCTATGGAATCCTTTCCTGACTTGAAAATTAAATTTCTCCATCTGTTTGCATGACTTCGTATTCATTGTAGTGCCAAGGGCCAGCTGATCTAACAAACATGCTGTAGAACAAATTCCTCAAACCAGAAAAAAAACAAGTGTGAAGTAGAGCAAATAGCATGAGAAACCATATATTTCTGAAAGATTCACTCTCCGAAAGCACATTAATGTTGATAAAACTGGTGGCTTTATTTAGGGATATATTCTTATATGGGCAACTAATCATACAAACTTCTCAACAGTACAATGAACATGACCTGTGTAGGAAATCCTGTAAATCCAAATATTGAATTGTATTAAGATACTAAAATACGGGGATTTAACATACAATTTAGACATGACTTGAGCTGACTTTAAAAGTACCAAGAAGAAAATAAACCACATTAAAAATACTTAATGTGTTCTATATAATGTTCTCTTTGTAAAACCAATTTAAAGATTCTTCAATAAAAACAGAAGATTGTGATACAGATGATGTATTCAATACCAATTTTAACTTATCTATTTATAATGTATTCATGTTAGCAAGTTTCAGAATTTTCAGACTACAAGCCTAGTCCAATTAATTCCAATTATCTGAGTAATTTTATATTTATAGGATTATAATTACAAAACATCTAATTTATAAATGTATCCACCCACACATTTTCTGACACTAATATGTAATTCTTAATTATTTACATTAGCAAATTTGTACATTTATCAGAATATTATATAAATTACTGATAATTTTTTTAATTTAAAAAGTTATTTATGAAATATAGGCCACTGAAAAGTCTTTGAAATCATTTTCTTTTAAAACATTTAATAAAATTTTAAATTCATTTAATTAAATTCTGTCTCTAAAGAGAAACCAGCAGATGTTATTAGCTCATTGTGTTTATCCTCTTCAAATATATATTGTTCCCAAGTAGTTTTTTAGTTATTTGCTCATATGACAGTTGTAGGGTTTGTTTTCTTCTCTGACTTGCAGGCAATTTTATTTAAGGACGAGTTTTCCTTCCCCTAGTACACTAAGAAGTTCTGAGAGCAAGAACATTATTATGCCTTACCTAAATGCTTGTTAAAATGGCTTACCCATCTTTCAGTTCTCCCACATTAGTTAACTTATTATCTTATAATTAAATATCTGTTTCCTGATTAGCTTTAACATATAGACTCATACTAAATTTTCCCTTAGAAGCCATTATGCTTCAGGTACTTAGAATGTAAAATTTTTAAGGAGAGTAGAAACTTGAACTTTAGCATCATTTGGAGAAAACACTATCTGATAAACAAAATAATAAATCTTACTTGAGAATTTTACGTTAATGAAAACTAGTTATTTACAAAAATTTTTTAGCAAACTATTACAATTAAAAGAGTCAATCTAGCTGTCTGAAAATATTTAGTAATATAACCATTCATTCTGGTGAAACTGCTGACCTATTTTCTAGGCTTGATGAAGAATTTAATTGTATTTCTCTATACTTACCATTATTTTTCCATTATAAAATTATCTCAAAGTGCCCCAGAGATATGATGTAACTAATGCAAATAATTACTAGAAAGGAATTTAATAGCGTATAATAATCTTGGGAACAATTCAGCCTGAGTCAATGTTTTCTAAAGTTTCAAGTTAAAGCTGTTCTAGAGAAGTTAGGCTTGGGGTGCATTCTTGTATACTTGGAGGGCTTTCTTTGTGTCTTACTTTCTATGCCAACTCTCTTAGACCCCTCGAAAATAGAATCAGAGAGTCAGGCAACAGAGAATGTTTTCATGTATGACCAAAAGACTGGTCTCGCTGTAAAAAGGTCATTTCCAAAAATAATAAGCATGGATAGCAAAGAAAAAATATTTTAAGGAGAGTGATTAAATAAATATAAGAAGAATTATTTGGTCAAAACTTTCTAGAATAATAAATTAGCAATCATCATGCTATTTCTGTAAACATTAATAAAATTGTAACATTTTTCAGATAGCCAAATATTTAATTCATTGGCCCCAATTTCCTTAATATTATAATAAATAACTTGTTTTGTGTGCTCCAAAGTAGCAGTAAAAGTAGACTGGGTAAACATTTGCTGTATCTATTTCTGTAATACATCTCCCACATTATATATACAAGTTAAAGCTTCAAGGCTGTGGTTAATTTTAAGCCTAGTCAAGATGGCAGCACACCCACATTCCCAGGCTTAAAATATAGCATATTTCATAACTGCTTCTTCACACCTTACAGAATTCATATATACTTGCAGTCATATTAATAATATTTCCCAACCAGGTTCTACTTACATCTGCCTCCGAAATTTGCTCATTTTTTAATGTACTGACGTTATCCACCAGAATTGGATTTCCTCTTTAAAACACTGAGAAATTTGTTGCAGACAATAGACTTGAATGAGCTAGAATAACAGAAAAGATCTGTTACCTCCTATAAAGACAAAATTTGTTTTCTTCAGATGAAAAACAAAAACTAGACCAAGGATAACTCAGATTTCCTTCTTTTTACAGAGACTCTGAGACCATAGCAAATATAAGTGCTTGTAGAATGAGAATTAATTTTACCTAGCAGATATTAAAGGCTAAACCTATTGGTCATAAAAACACATTAGTGTAACGGAGTAAGAGGGCAATGAAGAAAGGGAAAAGTTGGGCTAAAATTTTATTTTCTTGGACATTTCTTGGGGAATGTGGGGACAGGCACTTTGCTGTTTTAGTTCTTGCTCAGCAACCTCCCCCACTGCCTTCTACTCTGTCACTACATCCAGTTAGCAGGGAGGGAATAAAGTGGAAGGGATCAAAAAGTCTTTGACTCTCCCGCTACAGTAAGGGCATGCTAATGGACATAAGTGTCTTCAGGGCTGCACTGAGGGAGATGATATGTTTTCTTTGTAGGTTGAAGAGAACTTGATGCTAGAAAAGTGTTCTCAAAAGTTTGGGATTAAAAAAACCATATTTTTACAAATTGAATTATTAACAACTATGTGTTGAATATCTCTAGGTGTAAGGCACTAGAATTGCCACTGTGGATATACAGATGATTAAGACACTGCCTCTTATCCCAGATTACTCAGCTGGAGCCCAAGTTCCATTAATATAACAGTTATATAGATGGCGTGGAGAAGGTGCTTCTATGATAGTACAGTAAAAATATGTTTACTTGTTAATATTACCCAAAGTGATCTATAGATTCAATACAAGGTTTATTAAAATCTCAATGGCATTTTAACAGAAATAGAAAAAACAATTCTATAATTCACATGGAATCACAAAAGACCATGAATAGCCAAATCAATCTTGAGAAAGAACAAAGCTGGAGGCATCATACTTCATGATTTCAAAATATATTACAAAGCTACAGTAATCAAGACAGCATGGTACTGGCATAAAGAAATACATATAAGCCAATAGAACAGAATGGCAAGCCCAGAAACAAATCCACACATATACAGTCAACTGATTTCAACAAAGGAGCAAAGAATTTACAATGGGGCAAGAATCTTATCTTCAACAAACGGTACTGCTAAATCTAGATATCCACAAATGAATAAACTTGGTTTATGATTTTATGCACACAAAACCCCACTCAAAACAGCTTAAAGACTTAAAGGTAAGCCCTGAAACTGTAACACACCTAGAAAAAAACATAGGGGAAAAGCTGCATGACACTGATTTCATGAATGTGACACCAAAAGCACCAGCTACCAAAATGAAAAAGAAGAAGTGTGACTATATCAAACAACAACAACAACAAAACATCTGTACAGCAAAGGAAATTATCAATAGAGTGAAAGGTAACCTATGGAACAGGAGAAAGTATCTGCAAACCATATGTCCAATAAGGAGTTAATATCCAAAATAGATAAATAACTCCTATAACTCAATAGTTTAAAAAAACTGATTTTAAAATGGGCTAAGGACTTGAACAGACATTTCTCCAAATAAGACATACAAATGGCCAATAGGTATAATAAAAAATGCTCAACGTCATTAGTCATCAGGGAAATGCAAAGCAAAACTACAAAGAAATATCACCTCATACTTGTTAGAATGGCCATTACAAACAAACAAACAAAAGACAAGTGTTGGCATGGACGTGGAGAAACTGGAACCATTATACATTTCATGGGCATGCAAAATGCTGAATCCACTACGAAAACAGTATGGAGATTCCTTAAAAAATTAAAAATAGAACTACCATATGATCCAGCATTCCCACTTCTGGGTATTTGTCCAGAAGAATTGAAATCAACATCTCAAAGGATTATCTGCACTCCTGTGTTTCTTGCAGCACTAATCACAATAGCCAAGATGTAGAAATGATCTAAATGCCCATCAACAGATAAATGGATAAAGAAAACATATATACATGCCAAGGAATATTGTTCAGCCTTACAAAAAAGAATATTCTGTAATATGCAACTACATAGATGAACATTGAGGATGTTATGCTAAGTTAAATAAGCTAGTCACAGAAAGATAAATAGTGTGTGATTCCACTTACAGGAGGTATCTAAAATAGTCAAATTCATAGAATCGAAGGGTGCAATGGTGGTTGCCAAGGGGTGGAAGTAGGAGGAAACGGAAAATTACTAGTCATTGGGCATAAAGTTTTAATTAAGCAAGATGAAGAAGTTCTAGAGATCTGTCATATGCCATTGTCCCTAAATTCAACAGTACTGTATTGTACACTGAAAAATTAGTTAAGAGGGCAGATCTTAGGTGTTTTTACTATAATAAGAGAGACATACATTTTTAATGAGAAAGGCTGCTTCAAAAAAAGGCACAAGGACATGGATATGAAACGAATCTCTTCTGAGCTGTAGACCTGTTCAGAGGGTATGGGGAGCTACAGCTACCTTCCTTTCAATTTCAGACCCAAATCTACCTTGATGAGTAGCTGCTCCCCCTACAACGGGCTAATACTAAAGCACAGGGGACAATAAGAAGGAAACTAACAAAAATCAGTTATGGTTGTCAGTACACTGGTGCCCTACCAGCAAATCCTGCACTAGGAAAGCAAGGGGGCCATTAAGTGTGCAACCACCTTATCCATTGGCATTGCCCCAGATAATAACATGAGGGCAAGACTTGTGAACTTGTGACTTGTGAACTATAAAGCTAATGGTTGTCACTGGTGTGTAAGTGGGTGGGCAACATGCATTTGGACTTAAGGTGATTGATAACTTCCTAAGGGGTAGGGAATGTTTAATGATGTTACATGGGAAGTACCATGGCAACCACGTTTATTCTAAATGCAGAATACACGCTAAGTTCAGATTTTAAGATAGTAATTCTTAAAATGTTTTAAAATGTCCTTCCCATCATAGAGAGTACAAAAGGACGGTTATGCCAGCAGAAAAAAACACAGACATGAAACAAAACACCCAGACCAGAGAGACAGAACTGCTTCATATAGCCATTTTTAGGCAAAGCAGGGAGCCAGTGTTTTGCCATGCATATTAGAGAAAAGGGAAGTCTCCTACTGATACAACCCAATACTTAGTACTGAAAGGCTATTCCTGAAAAGTACATAAAAGTAAGCAGTCTTAATGACAGTAACTAGGGCTCTGAAGCTAGAAGAAAGCTTTCCAGTGGAACACGTGGAGGAGAATCTTGTCTGAATGAGACTTCAGTCACTAGTCACTAGAAGTTATCATTAAGACTTGATGAGGAACAACTGATAACTGAACGAAATCTAGTGTGTACACTCAGAATGTGTTGTGAATAGTTTGGTATAGTGTATCATTTCAATGACCAAATTATCATCTCATAAAACCCCAAGCAAAGCACCTAAGGGTTTAATATAATGATACCTGGAGCAAGAGGAAGACACTACCTGAATATTGTAATTAATGTTCTGTTACTAGAATGAACAACAGGTCAACTGAATTCATTATGGAGTACTTTCTTAATGAGGTTAATTTCTGAGTTTTCTCAAATTAGTGTAAGATATTAAGCATATGTAGAAAGATGATGAATTCAAATGTGAAGTGAGATTTCAATTCAACAAACACTTACTGGGCTATGAGTAGGATGCTGTGCTAAATATTGTGGCTTTACAGATGAAACAAATCCCTTGCTCCAAATGCAAGGTAAGTCCAGAAGCAAAGAGATGCTATGTGATGAAATAGGTGCCATACTAGATACAGAAATCAGAGCATAGTATGGGTATGTACAGGCTCATGATCAATGATTAGGGAGAGTTCAAAGAAAGTATGGGTTCCAAAGAGAGTACACATAATAATTTTCCTGCTCAGCAGTACTTGTAGGCAGGAGATGCTTTCTTCTTGTTTTGTTCCTTACCGATTAGCAATAATGAAACTCTGCAGCTTCAGATATAAAATATTTATTGAGAGTGAGTACATGGAATAGCATAGATGTCAGGAATTAAATACATTATCGAGAACACAAAATATCAGAAAGCTAGAAGGCTAGCCACCCAGCCCAGACTGTCTGTCTCAGTCAGGTTAGATTAGTTTCAGTACAGATATAACAAGTCCTCTGATTTTGACTGAGGAGCCCTTGGCTAGCAGTACATATAGTTATATATGTGCCTATTTCCTCCTTGCAGTCCATGAGCTACTTGAAGGCAATGACTACATTATGCAACAGAGTGCATGGCATTTAGAATGTGCTCAGTATTTGAATACTGACTGAATCAACGAATAATTCTATACTGAAAGCACCACTCCTTCCCCCCAAAATAATTAATAATGGTTTTTAAAGCCCTTCAAGGTCTTCTACAGCCTTTCAAGGATCTGTCACAGCTTCTAGGAATCAAGACATTCATCCACGTGATGGATGTGAGTGAAAGGTCCACTGCCAACGTTAGCACATTTCCTTGTCGTTTGACCTTTAAGAATTTAAGACTACTCAGGAAAAGCCTGGAAATAAAAGGATCATAGTCTTGAAGATACTCATGAAGATACTCACTTCATTCTAAAATAAGCATTTCCTACAGAAAAAGAAAAGACATGAGAGATAATAATGGAATAGCTGTAAAATCTCTTTCTGGAGACAACAATCAAACTATAGACCATCTTGAGTTCTATGTTAATCTTATATACAGCCAAAGCAAGTATATGGAAATGAGTTAACCCCATGAATATCACTATTTTTATTCCATTGTCCTCCAAACAAATTTTTTCACTGCATTTGATATGTACAAACATGTGAAGTTTAAAGAATGTCATCTGTCCAGTCTCGTGTAGAGGAAATAATGTGAACTGAAATAGCTAAAGGACAAAAGAAGTAAGAGGAAGAGAAAACATGCCTGAAAGAATCTAAGTTACTGACAAACCCCCAGAACATTTTGATATGACTGTAACAGCCAGACCTATGATAGAGGACTAGTCTGGTTTTGATACTAAATTGCCATTGTCCAAACTCCAGTTATCCACAGTTAACCTGAGATGGACATCTATTGGTGTTTGGTTGTTTAACACTTAGGCCTGGTTTCTAAGCACATCACAAATTTGTTTCTGGGAGTTACTTCAACTTTGGATATAATCTGGAGAGGCCCTGAATCCAGTTCCCTTATTTTCCAGCCAAGGGGCAGCCATGTGATCCCAGCTTGGTCAATTAAATACCTGCCTGGAATTTAAATTTTGAGCAGAGTGCCTAAGAGACTAAAATGGCTGGGGTTCATTCATTTCATCACTGTCATCCTGACCAGCTGGTTCCTGCTGCAAGAGAACACCTATTGTTCCTGCTTCCTGCTCTCTGGAGGTAACCTGGTTCCTGACCATGTTCATGTCTGGTCCCATAGTCATCTTGTAAGTTCTATGCTCTCCTAGTGGCCTTCTAATAAACTGCCTTTCCTTTAAGTTAGTTAGACTGGTTTGGTTATGTGCAGGGCAGGTGTGGTTGGTACTTGCTGCCCTCCTGAGATGAGTGAGTATAAGGGGCTACTGCAGAGGTTCCTGTTCTCATGTTACTTTAAAATCTGGCAGCCTGAGTCTACCAATGAGCATCTGTAAACCATGCTGAGGTATGCCTGCCTAATTCTCCTTTCCTAATTTCCTTTCCTATCTGTCTCCCAAGTAAGGTCCAGTTAAAGATGAATGCTAGGCAAGGTCAATATGGGGAAACTGGGGGAAAGACCATCCTAATTTCTTTCTGCAATCTGCCTTAAATGCAAGCAAAAGTCAGTCATTACATAAAAGCTACTGTTGAGCAACTCTTTCCAAAACAATGTTTACTACCATGATCAATGACACTGAAAACACACAGTTAATAGAATAACTGTGATAGAGAGTAGGCTAGGTGCAGTGGCTCATACCTATAATCCCAGCACTTTGGGAAGCTGAGGCAGGCGGATTACTTGAGCCCAGGAGTTCAAGACCAGCCTAGGCAACAGGGCAAAACCTCATCTCTACAAATAAATACAATAATTAGCCAGGTGTTGTGGTGCACCTGTAGTCCTAGCTACTTGGAAGGCTGAGGCAGGAGGATCAATTGAGCCTGGGAGATTGAGGCTGCAGTGAGCCATGATCACAGTACTGCACTATAGCCTGGGAGATCCTGCCTCCAAAAAAAAAAAAAAAAAATTGAAAGTGAATGGAACATACAGACTGAAAATATATCTGCATATTGTATTCTTAAAACAGAAAATCTGAGCATTAGGAAATTTATAGCCAATACAAACACACACAAAAAAAGCCACTTAGCAAACAAAATGAACCCCAGACAGCTGTAGCACTTTCACACTTGGGAACTGGTTTGCAGTCTTGTGAATAGAAAAGCATATGAAAAGAATAATTAAAATATGTTAGAGACAAGTGTCAACGAACCTAGCTATACATATCCTCAATGAGAACATTAAATTTCCTTTGGGAAATTATTGAGAGTGGATTGTACCAGTTAAGAATGGGAAAGATCAAATTAAGAAATGGAGGCAACATTTCAGAAAGTAATGCAATCCCAGGAGTCCCTCAATACTATTATGGCCTTACTGGCATTCCTGAGACACAATAGGCTGGAAAGGACCTTGGATGGATGAGAATATTGATGCCCTTCAATACCCAGAGCGAGAGTGCCATCCTCTCTCATTACTCACCAACCTTACAGTAACACTTTTCCAGTACCACTGAGAATTGATAGCACTTTAAATGCTCAGAATTTCCCCTCCCAGCAATATAACAGACTACATATTCTGAAATCCAACTAAACACCTAAACATTCTAGAAAAATATAAAAGCCATGATTATAAAGGAATAGCTAAGCTATAAGTAACTAAAAGGGAAATATCAGAGGATAACAGTAAAGTGAAAACACGAATCCAAAAAGGTCACACTCTCTGTATGACATCCCCCCACCTTGCAAAGAAAATCCAAAGCCAACAAATTAATTTAAAGCAATTGTTTCCCTTAGAAACAAACATAAATCTTCTACAAAGATATGTGCCCTCAAAGCAGACCTTACAGAATTCATACAGATAAAGTCCCAACAAATATAATTTCCCAATTTTTAAAAAATTTGAATTACATGAAAAAGTAAGACATCATGAGAGAGAGCCAGCAGAATACACTGCACAGACCTGTCACGACTTCCTATGTTGGAATACTAAAATCAAAATATAAATTAAGTGTGCTATTAAAAGATTACAGAGGGAATTGAATACATAAACAAAGAGCATGAGACTATGAAATATGAAGCCGATTTGAAAAAGAACCAAAATGAACTTCCTGAAAAAAAAAAAGATTTAAATGAAAAAATGTATTGTACAAGTAAACAAGCTAATAAGACACAGGTAAAAAGAGTTAATTAGAGAACTAGAAACCAAAGTTGAAACCACTACTGGACTGGAACAGAGACCAAAAAAGAGAGAAAAATACATTAAAAAATGTTAAGAATCATAAAGGATACAAATAAAGGACTAACATTTATAACAGGACCTCTAGAAAGAGACAACTGTGAAGATGAGGGAGAAATGATACATGAAGAAATAGTGCCTAAGAATTTTTCAGAATAGATGAAAAACACAAATTCACAGACTCAGGAAACTAAACAAATAAGCAGGATTCAACACACACACACATAAACAAACTCCAAGACACACACTACAGTGAAATTTCAAAAATCCAAAGGCAACGAGAAAATCTCAAAGAGCCAGACAAAAGCACTGTGGTGGATAAAGAGAAGGAAAGAAGAAAAAGGAAGGATAAAGTAGGAAGAAAGAATAGAAAATTGAAGGAGGATTATATAAAAGAATGGAGAAAGACAAAGGAGAGAAAAAAAATACTTGAACAAGGAAAGCCAGACTCCCCTTAGGGGTAAATGTGGCTAACAGTCTGAGGATGCTTTTGAGGTATAGCTAGCTGAACCTGAAATCCTGACATTAAGCTGAAAGGCTAATGTGTTTCCAGACTGGTAGTGCCTCTGACTCCTGATAGCAAAATAAACTCTTCCTTAAGATAGGTCTCAGGATTCCCAAATATTAAGTTCAATTTATTATAGCCACATAAATAATATTCCCAAACACCTAGAAAAACTAGCCACCACAAAGCAAAATCAGTAGAACAAGAGATCAAGATGCCCAAGAACCACAGATAATATAATTATCAGATATTAATGTAAAACTACTATCACTGAAATGGTTAAAAAGTAAGAGTGGTAATAAAAATTCACAAAGGAACGTATAATGAAATATTGTTTGACTTTACAAGGAAGAAAATTCTGGTGCATGCTATAACACGGATAAGCCTTGACTTTGCTAAGTAAAACAAGCCACTCACAAAAAGACAAATACTGTATGATTTCACTTACGTGAGGTACCTAGAGTAGTCAAAATTATAGAGGCAGAAAGTAGAATGGCCACAGGAGCTGGAGGAGAGGAGATTTGTTTAATGGGTCTAGCATTTCAGTGCTGCCAAATGAAGAGTTCTGAAGATTGGTTGCCTGACAATGTGAATGTATTTATCACAACTGATGGATGAACTTAAAAAGATTTTAAAATGTTGAATTTTATCCTGTTTTATCCTAATTTATATTCCTTATTATTCAACTTTCTTGATATATATTGTGGTTCCTACATCAGTGAATTCAAGTCTTTCATCAATTATAGAAAAATCTCAGCCATTACTTTTTTGAAAATTGCCTCTCCTCCATTTGAAACACTAACGAGACTAATTTAAACACATGTGTTTTTTTTTATGACTTAACTTCTATGACAGAGTTTATCTGTCAATTGGTGTACTTCATAGGTTCTAAGAAATTCTGTCATTATCCTCCCGAATGTCACCTTTTCCCCCAACTTTCTTTCCTCTTTTTCTCTCTGGAACTGGAAGTACAATCAATCCTCATTATTTGCAGATTGCATATTTGCAGATTCACCTACTTGCTAAAATCTATTTATAACCTCCAAATTAATCTTTTATGGTCATTCATTGACATGCTCAGAGTGGCAAAAAAATTTGAGTCACCTGATGTACATGTTCCTAGCTGAGGTCAAACAAGGTGATGCTCTGTCTTCTTGCTTCATCTCTCATACTGTAAATACATGTCCTTTTTGCTATCTATTTAGGGCTCTGGTTTTGTTTTTTGCATTTTTATGCTTTTTCTTGGTGATTTCTCTGTTTACAGTGGCCCCCAAACATAGTACTGAAGTGCTGTGTAGTGTTTCTTGGTGCAAGAAGGCTGTGAAAATCCGTGTGTTAAATAAGCTTCATTCAGGCATGAGTTATGGTGCTGCTGGCCACGAATGTGTTAAGTGAGGTGCCTTTAAACAAAAACACACATAAAACAAAGTTATATATTGATTAATTAATGAAAAATTGTGAACAGATGCTCACAGAAACTTTTTATTTCTCCTAGGAACAATGGTTCAGTATTCACTAATCCAGTATTCACAGTGGCTTTACAGAACATAACTCTTGCCAATAATGAGAAGTGACTGTATGAGAACATCTTCTATCTTCTCTATATCTCATTTTCTCTTTTTTATTTTCTATTGTTGTATCTCTCTGTGCCACATGATAGATAATTTATTTTGACGTAATTTCTGGGTCACTATTTGCCCTTTAGCTGTACCATGTGACTACTGAAGTATTGAGTTTTACACTTCGGTTATTTGTTTTTCTATTTCTATAAGTTTTATTTGGTTTCTTTTCAAGTCGTAAAAGTCCCTTTTTGGGTTTCCTATTCTCTGTAGATTTGATCAAGCTTATTTTTCATTTATTTAAAAATAGTAAGCATACTTTACAGTTATTTTATAGTCTGTTTCTGGTAATTCCAACATCTGAAATTTTTGAGGATCTGGTTTTGTTGTTGATGTAGCTACTGTTTCTTGTTCTTGGGGTCTAGTTTTCTTGTGTGATTGGTCATCTTTTGTTGAGACAGGATGTTGCTCTGTTGCCCAGGGTGAGTACAGTGACATGATCATGGCTCACTGCAGCCTCAGCTTCCCGGGCTCAAGTGATCCTCCTGCCTCAACCTCTTAAGTAGCCAGCACTACAGATGCATGCCACCATGCCCATGCTTGATCATCTTTGACCACGTGTTCCTCATTGCATTGAAAAATTATTTGCAAGAATAATTTGAATCAAGGATAAAGGATAAACACATATCTTTCTCCAAAGATATATGTTTGTTTCTATCAGGTACTTGGGAGTACCAACAATATGGCATTGCCTTAAACCTAGTTCAAGGCTTGAGGTTCTGCGAACAACCCAGGGAATCAGACTTGGGTTGTAATCCTATGTGAGGACTGTCCCAAATCTGGTTCATCCTTTTCCAAAGAGTGTAGCACTTTGGAGTCCTAGCCTATTGAGGGAAGGATTTCCTATTTCTGGGGGCTCCAGGCTTTGACTTCTATCATGATGCCACTTGCTCTGTGAATTATTCAAAGTGAAAATTCAAAAATTGACAACTGTCAAGAACCCTGATAGAAAAAGTTTCTTCTGCTCTATTCACCTCACTGCTAAATATTTTCCTTTCAACTCTGGCCTAGTAATTCTCTACTATCTTGTCAGGGCTTTTATACTTTTAAGATGTTGATTTTTGTATATTACCTAGCATTTTTAGAGGGCTGTCCAAATAATCTAGCCCTCAATTACCAGAAAAAGAAAACCAGCTTTTTTTTAATTTTTTTTTTTTTTTTTTTTTTTTGAGACAGAATCTTGCTCTGTAACCCAGACTGGAGGGCAGTGGCACAATTATGGCTCACTTCAGCCTTGAACTCCTGAGTTCAAGCGATCTTCTTGCCTCAGCCTCCAAAGTAGGTAGAACTACAGGTGTGTGCCACAATGCCTATTTTATTTTTATTTTTTATTTTTTGTGGAGACAGGGTCTCAAATTTTTGCCCAGGCTGTTTTCAAACTTCTGGCTTCAAGTGATCCTCCGACCTCGGCCTTCTAAAGTGCTGGGATTACAGCCTTGAGCCACTGGGTCCAACTGAAAAGGTTGCATTTAATTCAGCCTCTTCTATCTCTTCTGCTTAAGGTGAAGGCCATTCCTACTTTTTCTTCGTGGCTTATTTATTTATTTTTATTTTCTAGTGACAAGGTCTCACTCTGTCATCCAGCCTAGAGTACAGTGGCATGATCATGGCTCACTGCAGCCTCAAATTCCAGAGTTCAAGCAATCCTCCCACCTCAGGTCCAGAGTAGCTGGGACTACAGGTATGCACCACCGCTCCTGGTTAATATTTTACATTTTTTACAGGGATGGGGGTCTCACTTTGTTGCCCAGGCCAGTCTTGAACTCCTACCTTCAACTGATCCCCCCTCTTTGGCCCCCCACCCAAAAGTGCTGGGATTATAAGCATGAGCCACCATGCCCTTTTCCTGGCTTAATTCCTCATCTTCTGTGTGTAATCACTCAAATGGGAGAAGACATATCTCCAGAAGAATAAGCAGCAGGTATAAGGCACACACTTTCTCAGGGCAAAAAGGTTAGTTCTGCATGGCTGGGAAGGCCTCAGGAAACTTAGGATCATGGCGGAAGGTGAAAGGAAGCAAGGCACCTTCTTCACAGGGTGGCAGGATGGAGAAGTGAGTCTGTTTGTGCTTGTTTTTATTCTTTTTAACCTTACATTAATGTTATAATCATAACTCTTTACTATTTACTTTTAACAAACTCTATAAATGATATATGATTTTATTCCCATTTTGTATATGAGGAATTGAGGCACAGAAAGATTAAGCAACTTGCCCAAAGTTCCGGGCTAGCAAATAGTAGTTCTAAGACCAGAATCTAGGCTGCCTATCTCTATCATAAATGCTCCTGAGTACTGGGTTACTCTCCCTCTCTTTTGTATGTATATAATATCACATTTCATAAATAAAAAGAAGTCAGCCATGGTGGCTCATGCCTGTAGTCCCAAGTTCTCAGGAGGTAAAAACAGAAGGAATGCTTGAGCTCAGGTGTTTGAGTCCAGTTTGGGCAACACAGAGAGACCCTATCTTTAAAAGATATATAAAAGAAAATACAAAGAACTGAAAAGGAGAAAAATGCTTGGCACTAATACCGTAAGGACTAATGCCATTCAAACTATTTTGCAAGAAGATTAAACATACGTATATAGCTATATATGTGTCATTGTAATGAAAAATAACATCAAAAAGTTAATAATCACTTGATTGTGTTACTTTTACTCTCTTCACGTTTTTCTTCATTTTTCCCAATTGTCTGCAGTGAATATGTATTACTTTTAAACTCAAGGGAAGAAAATAATACTATTTTAAAATACTTTGGCCCACAGCTTTTTTTATTTAATTGCATATCCTAAATCACATGGTAAACTGCATAGGAAGTCTAATTATATCTTGCCTGGGAGATGAAAGACAATTTTTAGTATTACTGTGATCCAAAAAGGGCCTTCACTGTGTATCCAAAGGCAAATAGTGTCTTAAATTTCAACAAAAAATTTTAAGGGCTAGTAAAGAGTTGCTTTGAGCTGGTCTTACCATTGGTTTTGACCATTTTTCTTTTCTTTTCTTTTCTTTTCTTTTTTTTTTTTTTTTTTTGAGACAGAGTTTCACTCTTGTGCCCCAGGCTGGACAGCACTGCAATGGTGCGATTTTGGCTCACTTCAACCTCCGCCTCCCATGTTCAAGTGATTCTCCTGCCTCAGGCTCACAAGTAGCTGAGATTACAGGCACCCACCACCATGCCAGGCTAATTTTTTGTATTTTTAGTACAGACGGGGTTTCACCATGTTGGTGAGGCTTGTCTCAAACTCCTAACCTCAGGTTAGCCGCCTGCCTCAGCCTCCCAAAATGCTGGGATTACAGGCGTGAGTCACTGCGCCTGGCCTGCCTTGACCATTTTTTATGTGACTTTAGGGCAATCTCATCCTGTCTAAGGCAGATAGGTACCCTGGGCTCCTCTGTCTATAGCCACCCCATTAAATAAGGAGAGACACAGAGGGAATGTAATGCAACAATCAATAAACAGACTTCACAGTGCAGAGATTAGTTGCCTGACTAGCAAGTTTAGACAAACAGTCCTTAAATGGGAGTGTGAGGTTCCTGCTGACATTCAGGAAAGCATCTGAGGCTGTGAAGGGGTGCATGGTAACTGCAAATTGTGTGGTGCTAAACCCACAGAGTCACAGAAGATCTGCATCAGTTTTGCTTTCCAGAGGTGGGAGATTTTGCTTTCCAGAGGAACAGAGATTTTTTTTTGAATGTAGAAAAAAACTCTTTAGAAACAGATAAATGTAGAGTTTGGTAGCATTATCCAGTCAAGGAAACACTAACGAGGCTGGGTGCAGTGGCTTATGCCTCTGATCCCAGCACTTTGGGAGGCTGAAGCAGGAGGATCACTTGAGTTCAGGAGTTTGAGACCAGCCTGGGCAACAAAGTGAGACCCCATCTCTATTTTTTTAAACTAAATTAATTTTTTTAATTAGCCAGGCATAGTGGCACCCATCTGTAGTCCCAGCTACTTGGAAGGCTGAGGCAGGGGGACTGCTTAAGCCCAGGAGTTCAAGGCTGCAGTGAGCTATGATTGCACCATTGCACTCCAGCCTAAGCAACAGAATGAGACCCCATCTCTAAGAAAGGAAAACAGAAAGAAAAAAGAAAACCCTAAACTAACAGGGCAATCTGTAGAGAGATCCTGGCATCTAAATACTAGCACTGAGCCTCCAGATTAAGCAAGGGCAGCAACAGCAGGCTCCGTTCGGAGCATCCCAAGTTTAGTATCATTTTCTTAAAAACTTAATATACCAAAAATACCCCATATTGACTCTGTAAAGTAATTATCCCCAAATTACCCACTATCAATTTCTAGGCAAACAACCAGAAAAGCACTGTGGAACACTCACATTTCAATGACCTCTCTCACCACCTGCTCCTCTTCTTTCATTTACTAGTTTGTAAATTGGAGGAAATCACTAACTTTCCCAAAGCTTCAGTTCCCAACTGGTAAGAGGGATATAATTATACTTGCCTCACAGTGCTGTTGTGAAGATAAAATGGCACAGTGGCTATAATGCCCACCACAGTGTCCTGCAGAGGCTCTGGAAGTGTGTTCCAATGTAGTCCCATCCACAGCCACTGAGTCACACCACACACATGTGCGCGCGCACACACACACACACACACACATATACACATACCCCTGAATGTTGCCTAGGCAAACGGCCTTCTAAAGTCACTCCTGTCTGGCTCAGGACCTCCAAAATCAAGATTAAGAATCCAAACATATTAAAGTGAGAATTGGGAGTTATTTTCACTTCAGATTTCATTTAAAAATAACAAATTACAAAACAGTAGCTAGAAAAGGGAACCTGCTAATGAATATTCATTAACACTGCTAACCAGAAATAAAGACAAAAGCTGTCTTTTCTTGTAACTTTAAAGTGAAAACAAATAAGATACGGAGAAGGCAGCAGGAGAGCCAGAATGACACTTCCATTTCAGGGATGAGGGAATTTGATATAACTTATGACGAGGGCTTGGTAACCCCTGGGAATTCTAATGAACACAACCCCTGCAGACTTCAATGGAGTTCCATCTTGAACATCCAAGGGCAGTCATTTGGCTTATGGTGAATAGATCTAACTCTTGGCTTCCTAGCCAAAGAAGATTGAGAAATTTGAATAAAAATTAAGAACAAGAGCTTTTAAAATGTTTTTTTTTAATGAAGTATAGTCCCATACTTCATTAACTTCAGTATATGCTGAAGACAATTATACATCGTCCTTGAGCCAAGAACCTGGGGAAATATAAGAAATAAAAACTGGAATTTCTTCATGGTTTTATGTTGGGGATGTGTGCTTGGGTTTTTTCTTCTGACTTTCAAAGGAGTCCGAGATGGGTAACTGAACTTCCTACTCTGAAAAATGACCATCATGATAACATACCATTAAGAGTCAGGACTTTGAAGTGGTGCATTTGGTTTAAGAACAGGTTGATGAGAACATGCGGTATTTGATTTTCTGTTCCTAAGTTAGGATAAGAGTCTCCAGCTCTTATAAGCGGGAGCTAAATGATAAGAACTTATGAAAACAAAGAAGGAAACAGCAGATACTGGGGTCCATTTGATCGGGGAGGGTGGGAAGAGGAAGCAGAAAAGATAACTATTGGGTACTGGGCTTAATACCTCGGTGATGAAATGATATGTACAACAAACCCCCAAGACATGTGTTTACCTATGTAACAAACCTTCACATGTGCCCCCAAATCTAAAATAAAAGTTTAAAAAAACCTAAAAATTACAATTAAAAAAAGAGGAGATTTTCTTTGATCCAGTCAAAGAAAAACAAAAACAAAACCAAAAACAAAAAACAGGTTGCGGGTGAACTGGTAGAAAAAAAAGTAAAGAATTGTTGAAGGGCATAAGATGGGTTGGGGGAAAGAAAAGCTCCTAGTTCCATATGAATTTGAAGGTTGTATTTGAACTTTTAAAAGCCTGAAAGTAGCTAAAAAAATCCATCAGTTCTGTTAGAGTCCTCTTCAAAGGAAAGGAGAGACAGAGGAGATTTGAAGGCAGTGATAGAAGTAAAAATAAAAAACCTTTTCGTGTTTTTACCTCAGGCGCTTAAACTGCCCTTGTATTACAGCACTTTCCTCACTGTAAAGTATTAATACATATGAATCCTGAGCCTCCTGTTAAAACACATGCTCTGATTCAGCAAGCAACTTTGCTTTTCCAACAAGCTCTAGGTGATGTCCACACTGCTGGTTTATAGACCACACTTTTAGTAACATGTAAAGGTGAGTTGCAGTGCCTACTGTCGGTTCATCACACTAGAATTTGGAAGTTTGTCCCCTAAGCCCAGTTTTTGTGCTTGGCAGATACTAGCTTGCCCTAGTTATCTCATGGGTTATCGTGAAGCTGAAATTAAACAACATGCCAAGTGCTTTATGAAATGTGAAGAACAAAGAATAGTATGATCACCATCATGAAAAAGATCATAAAAGACAAATGACTTTCTGAAGGACCCCAACGTAAGAGGCAAACTAAACTCAAAATCTGTATCATCTGATCTTAAGCAAGTGCTTTGTACTCTAATGTGTTGCAATTTAAGGCATTATGAGGAACAGATCACATTTATTTCCATCTTGCATTTGCCTCCCTGTCTTAATGCATACATTACATTGAAAATGTACACACTGGGATGATTCAAACCCTTGTATTTCCTTAGAGGGGCAGAGATCACTGCTGCTGTACTGCCCTCTGATGCACTCCAGGAGTCAATCATAACACTCAATACACCTACAGTCTAATAACACCACTGTTAACCAGGTAAACGTAAGGGAGACCGGTATAAACGCCCAACCACATGAGACAATTTCAGAGATGGGACACAAAATGTGGGCTAATCAAGGAAGACTTTGTGGAAGAAAAGCATATGTTTTGAGGTGTGCTCAAATGAGAAAGGTTTAGGTAGCTTAGAAGAAAGGCAAGGCTGACGCTGAGCAAAATCACAGTGGCATCTCCAATGAGTTAGTCATCCTGCACACAGTGTCAAGGACTATATTTAATACCCAGAAATAATCCTACAGGTTAGAACACGGAGGCCAACTCAACTGATGTAGTAGACTAGTTCTATAATTAGAAAGGAGAGAGCCCTGGAATACCAGGGTAAGGACTGTAGATTTTATTCTTCATGGGATGGAGGGCCATTTGAAGAATTTTTAGCTTGGCAGAAACAGAAGGAATGAAACTGGGTATTTAAATGGAATGTATCGGAGAGAATACGGAAGGCATGAGAATAAGTAAGTACACCTTTACAACTTATATTTACAGCAGTGGATCCATTTAATCAAGTGAGATCTTAAAACACCTGTCTATCTATGGAGAGAGAGGAAGGGAGAGGGAGAGAGAATATGAATATAAATACGAATATGAATATGTAAGCAGAGCTGTTTTAGGTCAGAGTGTGATGGGGCCCCTAGGCTGAGCTGTCAGGAGTGGAACCCTGAGGTCTGCTTGGTTTCTTTTGAAAGAAGGTCACTGTAATGTGATAAGTATATAAGGATGCAGGAACTAGAAGTGCAAAGGAAAACTACACAGACATGTTTTATGAAGGAAGAATAGATCACCTAATGCTCCAATAGCTCTAGAGCCAGGCATTTTGGCTTCTAGTCCAGTGTTCTTCATCTACATCATTCTGACTCTGCTGATTACTACTTGACAAGACATGCCAAGGAGAAAATGCAAAGTCCAATACACTTATTAGTAATTTAGAAACTTCTTAGACACTTCCTTTTATCTTCCAACACTGAGGTCTTAAAAGAGCATTTAGTCTAAAAATCCAGTCCCATTTCCATTCTTTAATCTTATCTCTAAGCAATTAATTGATTGGAAAATAATTTATTCTTCAAAGTTGCAGACTTCCTGTTGTTGTTCCAAAGCCTTTCATAGTGATCTAATACTTGTGAGTATTTTAACAATGTCATCACAAGATCTGATTCACAAAAGAGATTACATTGGGCACAAATAAGTGGCCCAAGATAGAAGGCATTAATTTATTTTCATGTAGAATATACAGATGGCCTACAGTAAGACTGAAAACTGTGATAATAATAACCAGCATATTTATAAACACACATAAAGACACCTATTCAATGAAAGAAGACTTGTTGTTACACGTTCAGAAAAGCACACAAGGTGTGTTTGCACACAAAGATACTATGAGAAAGTTATAGAGAAAATGAAAGTAATTATTTTCTTTCACTTGCAGAACAAAACATATGTGTTTGAATTTCTAGGAGGCATCATTTCTGAAATCACAGAGTTCAGAGTTCTTAAATACTCTGGGAAGCATCTCAGTAACTCAGGACTGAATGTTCTCTTCTTTTTTGAAGATTTTCAGAAGTGTATATTTTACAAGCCTCTTCCAGTGTTTTACTGTCAAGAGCAGAGGAGTTCTCCTGATACAAATCTAACTATCTTCCTTCTTTAATGTATGTCCATTTCCTCTTGTTCTATCCTCTGAACATGGGCAAAAAATGTCCAATATCCTCCTCACGAAAGATTTCCACTTATTTGATGACATAAGGTAAGTTATGCCTCAATTTTCTTATCCTAAACAATTCCAGTTCCTTTAACTTTTACTCAGAGAATTCTCCTCATTCCTTTAATCACTTTGGTTTCCCTTTGGAATCCTGTCCAACTTCTCCACATATCTTATTAATGGGGACTAACAGTAAGGAATTATTTAAAATTGCAAGTGATGCATCTTTTATTAACCTCCATATTCTACTAAAGCAAATGTAATAAAAATGACATTAAAGTGCGCTCTGTATTGTCCAGTTGGTCAGAACTGGTGCACTATTTATGGGTTACTTATAGGTAATTACTGGTAATTATAATAATAGCTATGATGCGTGAATGTTTCCTACGTTCCAGGTACCGAATACTCTGCTGTTAAATCCTGGCAAGAACTCTAAAAGGTAGGTATTTTTACCCTGATTTTTTATAGTAAGGGCCTGGGCTACATTGTCAGAGATCTTGATTGTGATTCCAGGGCCAGTACCTTATAACAGTACTATGAAGACAGGTAATCCCATCCTGATACACATACATGCTACATTGCATGGCCCACGTACAGTGATTGCTGCAGTTCAGGTTTCTCTGGAACCAGACTCTGAGATGAAGATCTGCAGGCAGGAATTTTATTGGTGAGGGCTCCTGAGCACAACCCCAGGGGGAGTGTGCAAAGCAGGACAAGGGAGTCGGAGAAGTTGGGCCGTGGTGCTGTGGTGCTGTCACAATGAAAGCCTCAGCCAACCCATTGTCCTGAACTGAGTCAAGAGCCTTTGTGTCCCCAAATCGACCACTCATTGAATGCACATGGGCCTGGGGCAAATAGTATAATCTTGGGTAAGGCAGCTCTGATTAGCTGAAGGCAGAGGACAATCCCCAAAAGGAGGGACCCAAGTGAGCCATCAGCTGTCAACACTCCAAGAAGCTGGAGAAAGAGTGCTTCAGTCAGGAAAGGGCAGGGGATCTGAGTGGCACATCACAGGTCCACCACAGTGACTGTATGTTCTGATCCCCAACTCAGGATGTGGCCCTGTGAACCTGTTTATGGATTCTGAGTTACAGATTATATCATTTTAAGGCCAAATAAGTCAAAGAAATCAGACTGAGGGGAGAAAAGAACTTCAAATACTGCTTTGGTTTATGTGTAGGACAAGAGGAATATTTCTCTCTCCTCTTAGTCTCTCTCTTTGCCTCTTTCTGTCTTTCTTTGTCTCTGTCTGTCTTTCTCATTTACATTCTCTGTGATACATACATACTAATATGATGACACTAAATAAAACATGAAACCTCTGACAGCAAGGAGAGGAAAGAGAAAAGGAGAGACAATAATTTGAAATACTGGTAACAGATAGTTATTATCCAAGTGGATATTGGGATTTTTGAATAGTTCTATCGATAATGTACGTGTCCTCTAAATGAAGGACGTTTATGTTATGTTGGGTGAACAGAACCCTGTTAGTAGTTCTGCATCCTCAATCTTTTTTTTACCTCAATCTTTCCTCATAGCTCTTATATATTAAAAGATATAATTGCCTTAGGATGGTTCTTGCCTAAAACAAACAGCACAAATACTTACACTATTGATCGTGAAAAGGAAGTTGTTTTATTTTTCCATTTTAATATAATAAGAACAATAAACATGTTTTTAAAGTTTAAGATCAAAATTATTTATTATTTATTGTTATCTACTTATCCATTATGGAGATGCTTTTAAAAAGCTAGAAAGTCAACAACTGGCAAGAATGGTTTTATTAGGGCATGAATTTGAAATAGATCCCCAAGGGAAAATGAATCCAGCTTATATTATGAGAAAATGTGAAGAGTCATTAATTCATATTATGCCGTCGTGCTATTTTATTAACTAAGGCAAAAACAAATTCTCTAGTCACCATTCTCATTTTCACATGAATAGCAAGGTATTAGTTCAGTAGCTGGGGTTCAAAAGTTAATAATAAACCTGAATCAAGAATAATTTCAAAAGTACCCAGACAACAAAAGGCAGTGGAGAGTGAAAATTGAAATGTAGCAGGACATTATCTGATTAGAAATCTGTTGTCATTGTCCTCCACCAAAACAGCCCACAAATTGCTGATGTAAAGTCTACAATCTCTATTATGGGATTGAATTTGTACCCAAAGTTAGTGGCTCAGCATTTCCTTTCCTCTTTCTTTTTAAAACCCCACATTATAAAAGGGCATATGGCAACACATTTTACTGTTAAATATGATCTGAGCCTGTTGGAATACTGCCCATTCAAAGTGTCACCCCAGCAACTCACCCATGCCTTCCACTTCCCAACAGGCGTTTTCCCATACAACCCTCCTCTTGCAGAATGCTGTGCTCTAACCACAGGGTACAAGGAAGGCAGTCTCCAGTGCTATTCCAAACTCTCAATACTTCTAAGTGGCAACTCCAAAACTAACATAAATTGCATGCATTGCTTTGTTTGCACAATGACACTTACAATACTCACTTTGGAATCCAAGCAGAAATCAGTCACCTAATACCGTTGCATTCTGTCCTTCACCCACGGTAAGAGAGTGCAGAAGAAGATCACCACCAAGTCAGATAACAGTGGTGAAAGCTGACCTCCCCTTTCGCAGCCATCATACCATCTTGTGTTCATAGTCTGCAATCGTTTCCACATCTATTAATCCCTGCTCATACTGTTGTTCTGCCCAATGTAGCCAAGCGATGCACGGGGCAAACATTTAGCAAATGCCAATGTCTCCCCACAGCACTCACCCCTTATCCTCAGCATGCTACTTCCACTGCCAGTTCCACAAACTGTCAAGGGTCTCATGTTTTGGAGACATCATATTAGTGTGTGTCTATCATGCAGCAAATATGAGTAAGACAGAAAAAGATTCATAGAGAGAGAGAAAATAGAAAGGCAAAACAGGGAGAAATATTCTTTGTGTTCTGTGCATAAATAAGTAGAAACTTCTTTTGTTACTGGCAGCTTTCGGGATGAGTGAATCATGTTTTGTACACGCACCCTGATAATTTACAGCCCACTGGTTTCACAGCAAAGACTGACCATTCTGTGGACTTCAGAGAACAATCATTGTCTTCAAGACCACCTACAACTTGCATGCATGTGCCGTCTTCTAAATTATACTAACGCAGCGTTTCCATGAATTCATCCTCTATACATAAAACTCACAGTAGATTGCAATGTAATTGACCAAATCAGAAATATCTTGTGCTTTCTGGATGACTGTAGTTAACCACGATTTATTGTGTATTTCAAAATAGCTAGAAGAAAGATTTCTAATGTTCCCAACACAAAGAAATGATAAATGTTTGAGGTGGTGGATATACCCAATTAATCTGATTTAATCATTACACAGTGTAGGCATGTATCAAATATCACCTGTAAATATAACTAATTTGTATATGAAATATGTATAATCATTATGTATGAATTTAAAAATGAACACAAAAGGTAATATCCTGTGCCTAAAAGTGTTGGTTTTAAAGTCACTGATGTCTTTTTTAACTAGAATTTAAACACAGGTGGTTTGATTCTGTACTAATCTTTCACTTCACTGGTAAAACCAGTCTAGAAAAATAAAGGCTGCCAAAAACAAAATCCATGTTAAAAATTAAAAACTATAAAATTTAAAAATAATAAAGCCTTAATCAGAGCCTCAAGTGTTAAAAGAGAATCTGATTGTTGCATCTAGAGTGATTAACCAAAGCAACTGTCATTGGTGTGAACTGATTTACTTAATTCAATTCCCTATTTTAAGACATATAGATAACTTCACAGCTTAATAAAGATTTAGAATGAGAGAAAAAAAAATGATGAAGTGGAAAAGACAGAATGAGATTCAGGAGACCAAGGCTTTGGTTCCAGCTGTTAGTGTTAAGTAAGTTACTTAATTTTGCCTCAAATTATTTTTCTTGTGTATGAAAATGACAGATTTGTGGATCTTAAAGTTCCTGGAAAGATGGTAGTGAACTACAGAGAGTAAAAATGGAGCATTCTGTAGCTTTCCAATGGGTATTAAGGAAAAAAATCAGTAAGCTAATTAAGATCACAGTAATCAAATAAAATTCACTCAAAATAGTACTATTGTAAGTATTATTTGAATTTGAAATTTTTACCCCAGACATTCCCTCAAAGAAGGCCGTGAGAATGAATTTCAGCAGTCTAACTTGGGTGAACTTGCTCTCAAACAGTGCAGGCTCTGTTATAACAGGCCTCAACCATGTCCTGGGTGGATGCTGAGAAGACCCAAAGGGAGGGGCCCTAACACCATCCCACTGAAGAATGCAAGAAAGACCCTCTCAGTCTCCCATACGCAAAGCTGAAACACTGGACAGAGCAATGAAAGTGAGAATTTGACAAGGACTCATGATTGACACTGAAAAAGAATGACATTTTAGAAAGTAAAGTTCCTTTCTTAAATAATTGCTGTAGCTATTTTGAATTAAAATGGAGAATAGCACTGGCTTGTTACTGTCCTCGACTTTAGAGTTTACACTGTTTGTTAAAGACTGCTTTGAATTTCATTTTATCAAACTGGAAAGGTCACCATATTTGTCTCTAGGAAAAAAATCATAATTTATTATGCCAAGAAAATAAGAAGAAAAACTACAGATACAAAAACAGCAGATAATGTCAGAATAAAATGAAAATAGAGAATATGGTAAGTGGTAAATAAATGAATAATATTGAAGGCCTAAATACAAAATCAAATGTATAATTAAAAAAATATTTTTTTTTTTTTTTTTTTTTTTTTAAATTTATTTATTATTATTATACTTTAAGTTGTAGGGTACATGTGCATAACGTGCAGGTTTGTTACATATGTATACTTGTGCCTTGTTGCTGTGCTGCACCCATCAACTCGTCATTTACATCAGGTATAACTCCCAATGCAATCCCTCCCCCCTCCCCCCTCCCCCTTCACCCCTCCCCCCTCCCCATGATAGGCCCCGGTGTGTGATGTTCCCCTTCCTGAGTCCGAGTGATCTCATTGTTCAGTTCCCACCTATGAGTGAGAACATGCGGTGTTTGGTTTTCTGTTCTTGTGATAGTTTGCTAAGAATGATGGTTTCCAGCTGCATCCATGTCCCTACAAAGGACACAAACTCATCCTTTTTGATGGCTGCATAGTATTCCATGGTGTATATGTGCCACATTTTCTTAATCCAATCTGTCACTGATGGACATTTGGGTTGATTCCAAGTCTTTGCTATTGTGAATAGTGCCGCAATAAACATACGTGTGCATGTGTCTTTATAGCAGCATAATTTAACCATTGCCCGTAACTCCCAAGTGAACGTTTCTAGTTCTGAATCTTCCCCTTACCTCCGCACTTAGCTGTCTGATGGATATTTCTATCTAGATGTCCCTTATATACTTCAAAGTCCTTCCCTTCCCAAAAATAAATCTGCTTCTCTCCTAAATTCCCCTTCTGGTATCATCATGTTCTCAGTCACCCACGTCAGAAATCCAAGAATCCCAAGTCCTGACATTTTCCTACTTCCCATGCCCAATCAACTGCCAAATCCAGCTCTTTCAAATTCCCCTTTCTTTCTCTATTCAATGCTGCTTCTAGCCAAATTCTAGTTGTCCTAGCTCTCCCCCATATAATTACAAAAAGGGTCTTTCCTTCCTTCAATATTGCTCTAGTTCATTCTCTATACTTCCTCCAGCGTAATACACATAAAATGCCAATGACTTCCAGCTGATAACACCTCAGTGCTCCAGTGCTTCCTGCTCACCTTCCTTTCACACACATGCCATAACTTCTTAATTTCTCACATGGATTTCACACCCCTAACCCACTGGTCCTACCTGCACCATACCCTTGTCCACCCCACTCTGCTCTTTACCTAACTCCTATTCTACTTTCAAGAGCCATTTTAGGGGACACCTCCTCTACGAAGCCTGCTTTTACACACAGCCCTCTGGCCCCAGACTGCATTAGCTGCCTTTTCCATTCTTTAATGCACCCTCAATATACTTTTATCATACAGAAGTTGGTCATATCTATTTATATGCTGTCTCTTACATTTGGCAGATATTCCTTGAAGAAAAGGACTTATCACCTTTGCTTCTTTAGAGCCTAGCAATATTTACTGAACTGAACTGAAAATAAATGAAACTATGGGGAAAAAACATATTGGTGGGTATGAGAGTATTTCTGAGGATTATAAATGTTTAGGAAAAGTAGAAATTGTTTTTCTTACTTATGCAAATAATACCTCAAGATTTACAAAGTGTTTTCATATAAGTTATATTGTTTGATCCTTAAAACAGCCAAAGAAGGTAGAGTAAGGCAGATATTGAGGCTGATAGAGACCCTAAATACATAAGAAATTTCTCCAAAAAGGGAAATATTATTGATTTTTAAAAGGTGTGTGTGTTTGTGTGTGTGTGTATGTGTATATTCAGATAGATCTTCATAAGATCAGAGTTCCAACTTCAAATAAATTCCTGTTCGGTCAAAATAGCCAATTGGTTTCCTCCATATTTACTAAAAAGTTTTCCCAAAAAAGAAAAACTATCAATTGCTTATAAAAAATTTTCAATAACCTGTTTCCCTCTTTTCACTACTTTCTAAGTAGATTTTGGAAGACAGACCAGTTAATTCAGTCTTCTAAAGATAAAGAGAGAACCAATTCACTCTCACCTTCAGAAGGTCCACTGGGCTAGATACCTCCCAAATGTTTTTCTCATTTCTGAAGCTATCCCTTTTCTCAGGAGAATGCCAACAGCTAAGACCAGCTTTGGCCAAAGTCTTCAGCAAACAAGGGATAAAGAATGCTGAGGGAGAATATCACAAAGATTCCTGAAAAGGAAAAAAAAAAAAAAAAACACAGGACAATGTAAATTGTTTTCGGTTAGCTAATTCTATTAAGCTGAGATTTCATCCCACTATAGTACTAAAATTTGACAAGGGGGACTTACTACATATCAAATTCCATGATTAATTTTAACCAAGCATTATCATACTTACGTAATGACATCAATGTCTAAGAAATTTTAAGCAACTTAATGGGAACAGGTAATGAAACAAGGTAACATTATTCCAATTACATTGCAGTGTAGTACAGAAGGTCTGAATTACCCCTAAATAGCAGGAAGCAACGGTGCACCTAAATCAAAAAGAAAAAAAGGCACTTGATCTTATTCTACTCTAATGCTTCATGGGAATACAATGTGCTTCACAGTCACATCAACAACAGGCCGTGGCGGGGAAGAATCTAATACAGACTGAAAAGAACAAACAATGAAGAACTAAGTATTTGATCAAGGTTGACAATGTCAAAGAGGAACTCAGCAATGCAATTATATTTTAGAGGTGGCTTTGAAGGCGGTAAGAAAAGAAGGCATCTGGAATAAAGGGGTTGCTGAACACACCATTATAAGGAACAAAAAGCATAAGGTTAAGGTGGAACAGAATAAAACCTTAATTAAACAGAAGCCAACTAACAGGCGTGCTTGAATATTATGTTTATTAAACATCTCACTTTTATGAGAAAGGGTAAAACCACAAAAGGAATGCTTCAAAAAGCTTCTTTTAAACCAGAACTTAGGGTCAGTCTGTAGTAAGAAGAGCAGAAAACATGAGTTCTAGACCTGCCTCCACCACTAACAGTATGACCTTGGGCTTGCTAAGTGCTTCTCAACCCTGCCTGTGCATTAGCACCACTGGGTGAGCTTTTAAAAAGTATCGATGGCTGGGCCACATCCAGACGAAATAAATCCCTGACCAATTAAATCAGAATCTCAGGTGGAATGGCACCTGTGTCATTATTTTGCAAAAGAAAGTCAGGGAAGATATTCTTTGATGACCCCTCTAGCTCTAACATTCTGTCTTTTCTACACTTTCGGCACCTGACAACTCATTTATTTAAAATAGATACAATTTAAATTGATAGTATCCAAAACTTTAAAACCCTATAGCAGTTCCCATTTTCAGGAGGCAGGAACTCAGGGTCAAGAGGTACAGTGATTTACACAAGGTCCAAGCAAAGCAGCAGCATGAGAATGGGGTCAGGTCTTCTAGGGAGGAGAAAGTCAAATGGACCATGAGCTGGGGCCAGACACAACTCTGTTTCAGGCTAGGCTGGGTATGATCCAAAGACATGAGCCACACTGACGACGAGGAAATGATGAGGCTCGTGGCTCTCTGGGCAGGGATGCATAACCACAGGGTTCCTGCTTTTTAAGGAACAACAGGCCAGGTCCAGTGGCTCACGCCTGTAATCCCAGCATTCTGGGAGGCCAAGGTGGGCAGATACCTGAGGTCAGGAATTCGAGACAAGCCTGGCCAACATGGTGAAACCCCATCTCTACTAAAAAATACAAAAACACCAGTAATGCCAGCTACTCGGAGGCTAAGGCATAAGAATCACTTGAACCCAGAAGGCAGAGGATACAGTAAGCCGAGATGGCGCCACTGCACTCCAGCCTGGGCGACAGAGCAAGACTCTGTCTCAAAAAAAAAGGAACAATAGCAGGCTGGGCACAGGGGCTCACACCTGTAATCTCAGCACTTTAGAAGGCTGAGGCAGGTGGGTCACCTGAGCCCAGGAGTTCGACACTAGTCTGGGCAACATAAAGAAACTCTGTCTCTATAAAAAATACACACACAAAACAAATTATCTGGGTGTGGTGGTGCACACCTGTGGTCCCAGCTACTCTAGAGGCTAAAGTGAGAGGATGGTTTGAGCCAGTGACGAGCAGGCTGCAGTGAGCCAAGGCCATGCCACTGCACTCCAGCCTGGGCAACAGAGGAAGATCCTGTCTCAAAAACAAAAACAATAGAAAATAGTAATCTTAGTAGCTAAACTATTGAGCACCTTCTATGAGCTAGACACTGTGCCAAGAAGTGCTTTCGTCCTCACAAGAACTCTCTGACCCAGGTACTATTATCATCGCCAACATATCAGTGAGGAAACTGAAGCCGAGAGAGATGAGTCTTGTCCCAAAAATGATGGACCTCGAATTTTAGACTTTTAACAAAGCTACTCTCTCTCCCGACCATGCATTGCCTCAAAGAAATACAATTCCCTTGCAGGCTGGAGGCAAGGCTGCTCTGCCCTGATACCTACTTTGTCTTTTTTGTCTCAATGCATTCTCACACTGGAAAGTGGAAACAGAAGCCTCCTGGAGTCTCCACGGTGTGGTGCTTTCACATTTTCTCAGGCTAAACAATTAAATTTCTGTTGTTTGAGAGAGAATTAACATTTTACAGAATAACTTTTATTCTTACACAGACACTTCCAAATTAGTACGGTTTGGATGCTGAGATTTAATTACACTATCTTGGAGAAGTTCAGCTCAGGCAGCCATCAGAAGAGTCATCACTGAAAACTGCCCTAAATAACTCAGTCCATCATGACATCTGAGTTTAAATGCCTAACTGAAATCTCTGGAACATAATTCATAATTCATGTGTAAAAAAGTTTTCTAACATTCTTACATTCATCTTCAATCCTCTTAGAGAAGTATCCATGTCTCAGTTTGCTGTCCCATTTCATTCACATTAGGTAAATTATTTCTTTTATTTGTATAGCATTGTTATTTACTATAATAAAATCTAATTTACAAATATGTTGCATATGAAATATATTTTAAGAGGCTAATGCAAAAGCATTACTGTTTCTGACACCTTAGACATATCCTAATTATGCTGTGTCAGAATTATCTTCATAGCTCATTTTAATAATAATGTGAAAAGATGGTTTTCATTAGACACATCTAGGAAGAAATAGAAGAGTGGTATTAAAAATAAAAACACAATTTTGGGAGACAGAAGGAGCCTGGAAGGTCACTAAATCCAACCATCTATCTGCCTATAGCCCATTCCATTTTAAGGAAATTATATGGAGCTGAATCTCTCTTCCTGTAGCTTTTACTTATTGCTCACAATTCTGGCCCTTGGAGCCACACCCAGGTTCATATTCTAATGTTAACTTCCCCAACCACAGCCCACTGTTCAGAAAAAAATAAGCTATTGTTTTGGTAGAGGTGCTGCTTGGATCAGGAGTGAGCACCTCAGAGGCTGGTGGATGACCCAGGAGGTAGTTTTGTGCAGAGATACGCTAGAACAAAGACAATAGTAAGACACGTTGATCAAACTGCTCTCTTTGGGATTTAGTTGGATGTTGGGAGTCAGAGGAGAACCTACTAAATATGCAGAGATAGCAGAAAGACCATATGTGAGACCATGTGAAAGGGGTCAGTCCCTTGAGGTCATCTCAAACCTAACTTTCTACTTTACAGATCCAAACTGGGCAGCTGTGCAGTAAGTCCCTCCTCCTTAGGGTGTTCTGAGTGAGCTGCTGTTTTCTACGGCCGAGAGTGCCCAAATTCACGCAGACTAAGATTACAGCACTCCATTTACTGCCATTCTTACGGCTACATTTCAGACTGACAGTTAATATTCCCCTAATTTTTTTGTAAGTCTTTTTGTTAGAAATGAGTGAAGGCTTTATTTTCATAACATCAATATTTCACCTTCTTAGATTGGGTCCATTATCCCAACCTGCTAAAAACTTTTGACTTCCCAATCCTGTCCTTACAAAATATTCGTTATGCCATCATCTATGAATTAGACAAGAACACCATCTAGCATAACATTCATGCTACTAATAAAAAATTTAAAAGCCAACAACAATACCAAATTGGACACAATTTTAGAGAGTAAATAGTATAAAAATGTGAAAATGAAATTGTTAGTAAATAAAAATAAATTTACTTAAAATTAATAATTACCAATACTCTAAGTTGATTGCCAATTATCCTGAAAAATATAATAAGCTACATAAATGGATATGACCAAGCAATTCATTTGCTGGATAAAGGTGTTAACATTTACTCGTTAGAGATTGCAAAACCCAGAAGAATGAGGTTTCGGCATCATTAGAGAAAATGAGGCCATAGTTGAGATAATTGGCAACATGAACTTTGTAGCTGGAATAATTACCTGTGCAGTCGACCAAGAAGTTATGTTTGAGAAACATATTGCAAAAACAGAGCCAAGTTAGCTTCAACCTTCCCTGAGACAATCATGGGAATTAGCAGAATCTGTCATTTTAGGTCATCGGTATCCCCTTGCCAAAGTGAAACTGTTCTCTGAAGAAGATCTCAACTGCTTTGTCTAATTTAGTTCTCAGTCAGCCTCACAGGATCTCTCCTTACAGTAAAAAGTCTCACACCGAAGGGCTTTTTAAGTTCTCCTGGCTGCTTTTCTTAGTTTTTCTGTCTCCACCATTACAGTCAGGTGCCACTTCCCAGGTGGTCAGTATGCCTGCCCAGAGCAATTTAACCCAGCCTCACTCCACTAATTGGATATGCCTGGTCCTCTCCAGGCTGACTCTGGGTAAAGTAAAACTGAAGTGCCTCAGAGGGAGGGCCTGATGCACCAGCCTATTAAAAAAGCACATGAGTGAATGTGTGAATTTCATGCCATCTCTGATGACCATTCAGAGGGCTTTCTGGCTTGCTTCCTTCTTCTCGGCTGTGCTGAATGGGTAAACTTTTCCTTCAACAACTGATGTTGTAGACCCACTAGGTGCCACAAGAAATGCAAAGACTCTAAGACTTGGCAGCTACTGCTCAAGAACAGAGATAGGAGATAATACCATTTTATGTTCAATGGCATTTGAGGTCATTTTTCAGAGAGGTAATCTCATTTAATACTGAAAAAGTGTTGTTCTAGCATTTTACAGATTTAAAAAATAAGTTTCAGTAAGGAACTTCTCAATGGCTCATTGTAGCTAGTAAGTGGCTAAGCCAAGACTCCAGGTATTTTGTAATTCTTAGTCCACATCCACTGACCCATAGGTTCATCCATTAGTTATGCAGGCAAAATGACCACATAGCGATATATTGAGCGCTTACTCCATCCTGAGTACTGTTATAACTGGTTAGCATACACTTGATCCTCATGACAACTTAATGAGGTAGGCAATTTCAATATCCCTATCTAATAGATGAGAAAACTGAGGCACAGAAAGAGGACTAATGGCCCAAGGTTGTACAGCTAGTTGGGGGCAGAAAGTGATAAACACAATGAGAGCCATGCCACCCGGAAGAAATGTGGAGGAAGTTGTTGGATTTGTTGCTAGGAAGAATGCTAAGCAAGTTTTGGAACGTTTTCTGGCATTTCCAGAACAGTGAGACTTTTCTTCTCTTGGAAATCTTGTGAGAAGACATTGGCATCAGAGATGAGAAAAAGATGGCAATTCCAAGAAAAGAAAGAAATGTGATTTTTTTCCCCGTCCCCTCCGCTATGACTATGGATGTGTGAGGGACTGAGCAGCACAGAGAGCTAGCGGCATATGAATACCATCTGCTGCTTTAATACTTGATATGTATATTTTCTGTTACTTCAGATTCTTTGGACAGATCACATTGGTTGAGTAAAGCAGAGGGAAGAGACTGTTGGCATTCATGACCTTACATTTGTGGTTTGTGATTTGACAGTGGATACCCAGGAAGCTTATGAAGTGTAGTGATTTAGCAATACGCTGGGATACCAGTTTGAGTCGTACAAACTCACTGGCTACTGGGCATTCACACCTCAGTGCAGCTTCTTTGTTCTGAACATGTTTTCAGGTATGAAAAAGGAAGGAGCCAGGAAGAAAGGAAGTGCTCCAGCATTCAGTGAGTAATTTTCGTGGCCCATACTTGGGACTCAGGGTTTCAAACACCTCTTTGAATCCTCACAATAATCCCATAAGGGTGGACATTATTGCAACAATTTCATACGTGGGCAAATTAAGGCACAGAGAAGTCTAGTGACAGACTCCAAAGTCAGAGAGCTTGTCCATGTCAGAGATGGCATTTGAATCCAGGTCTTTCTGACCCTCCTGTGGCATGGCCTCTCCCATTTCTGCTCAAAGAATTAAGTAAACACACAAACAAAAACTTTGCAAAGACGAGGGAAAGCCACTAGATGACATTACATTTTAGTTAAAGTTAGAAAAGCAGTATCTTTAGATATGTTTGATATGTGGAAAAAACACAGGACACTTAGTGGAAATTAGTTCCAGGCAAAAGCCAGAAGCCTCTACAAACCTGTTCATATTTTTGAACTAAGAGGTACCTTAGGTTGGGTGCAGTGGCTCACGACTGTAATCCCAGCACTCTGGAAGGCTGAGGTGGGAGGACTGCTTGGGCCCAGAAGTTCAACACCAGCCTGGGCAACATAGTGAGAACTTGCCTCTACAATTTTTTTTTTTTTTTAAATTTAAAAGGAGATACTTTAAAGCCTAAGAAACCAGTCAAGGGACTGCTATGTTCCCAGGAATTCAGAAGTGGAAGGAGAAATGCATCAAAGATAGGACTATTCCTGCCCTAGCACAGGGGTAAAGATATGACCACGGTAAATACTGTGAAGGACAAATAAAGGGCTTAGGTGGTCCAAAGGAGACAGAAAGTACTTCTGGTTGGAATCAGGCAGTAAATAATGACAACCTCATTGAGACACTGGCAGGAAAGAAAGGGGAGAAATAGAATGATAACTCTAAGGAAAAGCAGCATGAGAAGTGATTTTAGGCCAGAGGAGATTTGAGCGCATCTGTAGGCTGAGATGTAATAAGAACAGACAAAGAGAGCGAGTGAAGCTGCAAGTTGGCAAGAGTAAGCAGAGCCAGGCCTCATGTAAAGGGTGAGAATAGGACATACAGGGATTAGGGAGTTTCTGCTATACTTCAGCCACATGTTATGCACATCATAAATATTTAATCTACTTCAACATGGTAAGGGATACAGAGACTCATTTCATGTCTCCTTCCATGTTGGAGAGAACACTCCTCGGATTGAAGCTTTTCTGAAATGGCCAAGAACTATCACAACAGCCCATATGCAGCAACCTGCTTATTTGCATATTGCCCAGTCTTCTTACTGGAAAACAGTTGGAGTCAGTCAAAATGAAATGAAATGCCAGCACACTTCAACAGTAATACAAATGCCATGCAACCTCGAACTTGAGTTTAATAGAATAAACAAAACAATTTGCTTTGATGACTCTGAAAAGCAACTGAACTTGTTCCAACTTGAGCAGGGGTTTGTTTATTTTGCTTAGCTCCAGTCATTTACTGAAATCACTCAAGAAACATTTAGTGAGAGCCTACTGGGTAATGCATACTAGTACGAAGCTAGAATGCTAATGATTTTTATATTCTTCCTTCATTTCTACCGCATTATTTTAGATAAGGTTTCATTTTTAGGTGGGGGAATGTCTGCAGCTAATGTTTAATAATATTTATTCTTTCGGATCAAAAAATTGATTTTGTTTTCCAAAATATAAAAAGTACAGAAATTTTTTAAAAATAAATTTAAACATTTTCTTCCATGTTCATGTTAATGTTTTGGTGTATGTTTTCCAAGTCTTTTATTTTTCTTGTGTGTCTGTATTCACTTTTTCAGAATAGAAGTGGTATCATTCAGCACACACTGGTTTATCAACCTGCTATTCTCACTTAACCATACACTGTGAACATTTCCCCAACTCATTAAATATTCTATAAAATCATTTTTAGTGTCTGCATATTCTACCATGTAAAGAAGCCATATCTATTTAATCACTGCCCTAATATTGGATATTAATGTTATTCCAATTGGCTGACTTTTTATATGATCTTTTAAAGGTGCACTATTTTATAGCACTGGCTGAAAAACCACCAGTAAGATTGTTATACAGAATCTGATATATGGAGCATTATTCAACTGTGAAGTTCCTTTTCTCCCATCTAAGATTGTGATCAACTGAACCAAGAGTATTTCAGGCCAAGTACCTGCTCAGAGCAGAGCCAGCCGAAATGCCCACTTATTTCTCACCTTCTCCCACCACAGCCCTGCCCTCACCATTTGCTGTGGATCTGTAGTGTGACAGTGAGTAGTCTGCCTGATTGGAAGGGAAGAACAGTTATAAGTCATGTGCTTAACCAGCTCATGATTTTGAGGCTCTATTGCAGTAGTTCTCAGCTCTGTTGGGCTTAGGAATCACCTGAGCTGGTTTTAAAACCACAGGTGATATGTTTACTATCTTGATTATGTTGATGGTTTCACAGGTATATGTTAAAATTTATCAAATTGTCCATTTTAAATATATGCAGTTTGTTGTATTTAATTATATCTCAATAAAGCTGTTAAAAAAGCAAAACTCCAGATGGCCAAAGCCCACAATTGAGATTCCGATTTAATTGGTCTTGGATAGGACTCTCCAGGTGGTTGTAATGTGAAGCCAAGAACTATTAATCTAATATATAATGAATCTTTCCAAATTTAAATTGATGTGATTGTCATAAAATTGATAAGGGAATAAAGAAGTGATCTTATCATTTTCAACTACAAACAATAACAGATTTCTTTAAAAAAAAATGCCACACAGCAAAGAAATTTAGAGACTTCCTTTAATGATTCGTAATAATTCATAAATCCAACCTTTAATAGCCGAACGTGTACTAGGTACTATGCTAGGTAGCACATAGATTATATGCATGTATGGAACTGACACTTTTTAAGAGCCCAATATTCTCTTAAATGAATTTAAACTAGGTTAAATCCACAAACTAGTTAACTATCGATTTGTCTAGGAAAAACTAAATGGAGAAAATGTAAAAATGAACCTGTTGTGGCCCTATTTGGCAATCACGGATTCTCTATGAGGGCTATTCAGATCCAGGAGGTTTTGCTCTATTTGCCAAGCTGCTGAGCTGGGCACAGGCTTTTTAGCAAGAATGTGAGAAAAGCTGTCCCGGAAAATTGGACGCTTCCTGCCAGAGGGCACCATCCTCCCTTCCTGACATATGAGGTTCTATGCCAGTGTCTTCACATACAGATATCAAGACAGCTTCATATCCACAATAAAACAGCCAAGGCCTCTTATTAGGGAAAATTGATATTTAATACTAGCTCACATATGTCTTTACTCTGTTACTAAAAAGAAACCTTGAACATAATTAGTGTTGGCTTTGAATGCAGTTTGGAACTGCACCCAGCTGGAAAGGGGCCATGGAGCATTGGGTTTCATTCCTCACCAAGCTGAGCACTCCCTGAAAGGAATTAGAAGAGAAAGAAATGGAGCCGACCCTCATTCAGAAAGAAATGCCCTCCTTGGGTTCACTGGGATGACTGTGGAGGCGGGGCAGGTAGGAGAACTGGAACTGCCACCCTCCTCAATTCCTTGTCTCCTCCTACCTCCATAAGGCACTGCAAAATGAAATTAGGTGAATGGAGCACTTGGGCTGGGGAATGAGGGGTGTGACATGTTCAGGGAGCTGCTTGTGTGAGGGAAGGCGCAAAACACCTGCCTAGAAAGAGAAGGTGGCTGTGGAGTCTCACACGGCCCCAGTGGAGGGAGATTCGCTTTGTTCAGAGGATGGAGGCCAGGCAGGAATTTCAGGTTAGGATCAATGTGTGCAGAGTATTAAGAGAAATGTAAATTGCAAAAAGGTAGGATTTCCAGACTGCTGATCACTATCACTGCTTCAGCTAAAACAAAACAACACTGAAGGTTTTTTTCTAAATAGAAATGGATGACATATTTTACATCCTGCATAGGAAGGAAAGCAAAGCCATCTGGCAACTTTCAATAACCAGCTCAATGCATTGCACCTCCCCCTCCTACCAACAGTCTGCGACAGCCACACTCATACAAAAATCTGAAGCTTCTGACACTTTCTTCCCAAACTTCCCCATCTGTTCTGACATCTCCTGTTGACCTCTCTCCAGAGCCTCTTTAAATCTCTCCCTGGGTCACTCTTCAATTCCATTTTCACTCCGGTGCCATCTCGCGCATCACCCCAGTCTCCAGGCACTAGGCCTGAGGACAGGTCACTCCTCCTTCATTCCAATGCCCAGCTCAGGGGTCCAAGACCCCATTTTGGAGGAGGAGGAGCATGATGGCTTCCCCCACGTTCTAATGGTTTCAACAGCATCTTATATGTAACCTGTAATAGACCCTTATTTTAGTAGTGAAAAATTAAAATTTAGCAAAATTTCCCCTGGCAAAAAAATCTCACACCCATAGAAGCTGTGAACACAAGGTTATGTTTACCTTGTTAGATAAAATAATATGCATAGACTTTTGGAGGACACCTAGATTCTAACACTATCTATATCATATTTTGCAGTTCTCACTACTAACTTATACATAAAAATTATGTTTTGCATATTATATCTTTCATATTAAAAAGTTGTATTTGAATGATTGATTCCCCACTAAATCAAGCCAAATATATGTCTCACCTTTGACTTATTCCTGCCACCGCCCTGGGTTTGTTTTTAGATCATTACAAAAAGAAGAACCCTGAGCCATTACAAACTACAGGCATACCCAGCAAATAGTTCCTGACTCAAGAGACTCTCAAATCCATATTCTTAAGTTGTATTTTAGTACAACTGCTGCAACTGTGCAGACCTTGAATTCTCAACTTAAAAAACTTCATTAAAGTACAGATAGAAAAATATAAGCCCATATTAAATAGCCCTGAGTAAATTTGGGTCTGTTTCCTTATAATTCTAGTCACTATGACTGTATTTCACCCAATTTCTTATTAAGAAAATCTTGTTATAGTGGTTGCAGAATGAATTGACACTCATCCCACAAAACTTTAAAACATTACAAGTCATTTCATAGAAAGAGTAGGGGATAATTTTCTTGGAGAAAAGATGAAGGTGAAATGTGAGAGTGCTATTTAAATTTGATGGGTTTCTGGGAGTAGTGGTTGGCAGTCCTCGATGTACATGAAACTCCCTGGGGCACTTTCAAAAACAGTTCTGATGCTTGGGCCCCAATCCCAGGGATTTAATTGGTCTGAGGTAGGGACTGGGCCTTGATCAATTTTTAAAGCTCAATCTAATATGTGTTAGAGGTAAACCTTCCCTGAAGGTAGATTTTACTTCAGTACAGTACTAAGAACTTTCTAAGGAGAACTGTCCAAGGACAAAACAGGTCACCTTGTGAAAGCCAAGTCCTCTGTCACAACAAGTGTGGAAGGGCGGCCTGTACGACTGAGCGCCTATCAGGGATAGTGGAGGAAGTGGTCCAGCACTGGGTGGTTCAGACCCTTGAAACTGGTTTTTTTTCTATACTAGTTCTACCTTGGGTCAGTATTTAAGGTGAAGCAAGCAAAGAAAAACGCTTTGTTTGCTATGTCATCCTTGAAATGAAATAGTTTATATAACATCTTTCATATCATCCCGATAAAACTTGTTAATTTGCACATAAAATCAGGTAAGTACAAAATTTTGTTCCATTTTCAGTTTTATTCTGTTTAAAGAACTTCCCTTCTACAATGAATTGATTATATTCTAATTGCTGATACTTTTTCCAACTTTCCACTACTTCAGCCTATGAAAGGCCTTTTTTAATCAGTTGGCATTTATTTTTTCTTCAATTCATAAAAATAATTCCTCATCCCAAATGTTCTGTGAAATGTTATTAATATAAAACTACCTATGGATTTCTCTCCAATTATCTTTTTTTTTTCTTAAGCACTAACATGAAAATTTCCTCTAACCTTTCCTGGGAGATAAATTTTGGCTCTTAAAGGATGATACCCTTAAAGTTTTTTTCCCTCAAATTTAAATGCATGAATACTTGCAGAAGTTAACAGAATAAAAAGGAAAAGGTCTCTGAATGTCTCTATCATTAGGTCAGGATTTTTGAAGTTTTACTTTTTGTTGTTTCTTTATAACCGAGTTGATGTTAATACTATATGCTATTTTACAACTTACTTTTTAAATGTTACAACATGTGTTGACATTGTTCCATATCAGTACACACGGGCAGAGACCTTTATTTTATTTTATTTTATTTTTATTTTTTTGAGACAGAGTCTCGTTCTGTCGTCCAGGCTGGAGTGCAATGGAGCGACCTCAGCTCACTGCAACCTCTGCCTCCCAGGTTCAAGCAATTCTCCTGCCTCAGCCTCTTGAGTAGCTGGGATTACAGGCATGTGCCACCATGCCTGGCTAATTTTTTTGTATTTTTAGTAGAGATGGGGTTTCACCATGTTGATCAGGCTAGTCTCGAACTCCTGACCTCATGATCTGCCCACCTCAGCCTCCCAAAGTGCTGGCATTACAGGCGTGAGCCACCGCAACCGGCCAGGCCTACATCTTTTAACAGCCACACAGTATGGATGTACTTTAGCTTTGTAACTATTCCACTATTGACAGTCCACTGTTGATAGGTACTTAACCCATTTTCTTTAAGGAAAGAAAACTACAGTAAAGAATTTTGTAAATATGTTTATGTATACAGAGATCCCCCAAAATGGAATTTTTGGTTCAGTGATTACTTACATTTTAAATTTTGATAAAAAGTATCAAATTGACTTCCAAAAAGGCTATTATGACTTATACATTCATAAATGTATAAGAAAACTGTTTTTCCATCTTTTTGCCAATACTATATACCACCAATTTTCATTATTTCAATCTCAAAGGCAAAAAAAAAATTTGAGTCTTGCCAAAGTTTAGAGTATAAGCCAAAGCATGAGCAACTTTCTAGATTGTTCTTAAATTTTACAAAAAAAAGATGAAGCTAAATTATCACAGCAGATGTCTGAAATCTACACCCAAACCTGGTGTTTTGCTCAGATCCTAAGATTGTGTGAGACCTTTGCAGTAACTCCTTCCTCTTTTCCCCCTCATAATCACTTACTTTTTATTGTATTTTTGTTTTAATTGTATATATTTATAATGTACAACATTATGTTTTGAAATATATATGAATTGTGGCATGGCTAAATCAGGCTAATAAACATATGTATTACCTCACATGTTTATCATTTTTATGGTAAGAACACTTAAAACCCACTCTTAGCACTTTTCAAGAATACAATATGTTATTAATAACTATAGTCATCATATTTTATAATAGATCTCTTGAATTTATTCCTCCTAACTTGTTTTGTATCTTTTGACCAACATCTCCTGAACCTCCCTCCCTTCCCACCACCCCAGCCCCTGGTAACCACTCTCTACTTCTATGAAATCAGTTTTTTAAAGATTCTACATGAAAGTGAGATAATGTGGTATTTGTCTTTCTGTGCCTGGCTTATTTCACTAAACTTAATGTCCTCCAGGTTCATCCATGTTGTCATGAATGACAGGATCTTATTCTTTTTATGGCTGTATAGTATTCCATTGTATATATAGACTGCATTTTCTTTATCCATTCATCTGTAGATGAACACTTTGGTTGATCCATGTCTTGGCTATTGTGAATAGTGCTGCTATGAACACAGGAGTTCAGATATCTGAATATACTGATTTCATTTCTTTTAGATACATGCCCAGTTGGATTGTTGGATCATATGGTAGTTCTATTTTTAATTTTCTGAGGAGCCACAATACTACTTTCCATAATTGCTGTACTACTTTACATTCTCACCAACAGTGTACAAGTGTTCTCTTTTCTCCACATCCTTGCCAATACTTCATACCTTTCATCTTTTTGATAATAATCATTCTAACAGGTGTGAGGTGATATCTCACTGTGGTTTTAATTTACGTTTCCCTGATGATTAGTATGTTGAGTACTTTTTCATATATCTGTTGCCCATTTGTATGTCTTCTTCTGAAAAATGTCTATTCAGGTGCTTTGCCCATTTTTTTACTTGGGCTGTTTTTTCGTTATTGAGTTGTCTCAGTTTCTTACATATTTTGGATATTAACCACTTATCAAATGTATAGTTTGCCAATATTTTCTCCCATTCCAAACAATCCTTTCCTCTCGAAATCCTTACCACTAAAGCCTTTGAAAGACAACTCAAAACTCACCTCCTCCAGGAAGCCCTCCTTGATTAATTACCTTGATCTCACACATTTTTATTCTTCCTTTACTCTGATCCTTCAACACTTTTGTATTTAGTCTAAATTGGCTTTAGATTTCCCTTTGTGTCTCCCAATAATTCCAGAAAGACAGCAATATAGGGGGCAATTAACCAACAGATATCAATAAATATTTATTAAACATTGTATTTAGTTATCCAGCCAACAGAAATTCATTTGGTGCTGTATTGAGTCCAGTTTTTCTGCTTTCCCAGGTTTGCCTGCCCCTCTCCACACTGTTCCTCTAGCAGCTTGCTCAGTGTAAAGTCCCTGCCACAGCCACCATCTTTTCTCCCGACACCATCAGCTGTCTCAGCTTCTCTGTAGCCAATGGCTCTAATTCAGCCTCTGTCATGTCCACACTGCAGCAGGAGCTATAGCCCTGCACCCTCATCCGCTGCTATTATAGAGATTCTGGCTTCCTGAACCACTTCTACATTCCAACAAAGCACCTTGCTGTGGGGTATAGGATCGGGCTTCCCCAGAGGCTGACCAGAGGGTCATGGTAACATAATCTAAAAACAGGAACTTAAAACTTAATGGGATAACCTTGACCAATAAGAGACAGGAGATAAGAAGGAGCTAAAAGATCGATTCCTTGCCATTCCTTCTTGTGACAGACTGTTGCAAGTTACAGTGATCCCAAAGACCTGTCTGCAAGACAGTGTGTCACAGAGCAACCAGCTGTGTTTCCTTGAGAAGCTTTGGACAGCTTGGCAAAGCACTGTTACGTATTATATTTGTCTGGCTTTCCCTGTTCCCTCACTACTTTTGTCCTGGAATTCCATCTCCTCATAAAGCCTTCTCAAGTGAGCTCAGATTCTGTTTTCTAGGGAACCGAGGCTAAGACAATCATCTACATAAACTCTCCACTCTACATTAGACTAGCCCTGAGAAACGTTACAAAAGAGGTATAAAAGAAACAAATCCTGTCCACACAGCCTCACAATCTAACTGAGGAGGCCAGACTCTACCCATATAACAATAAGTGAAAAAGACAAAGGAATGAATGAATGTAATCAGAGGGCAAATTGTGCAGTGGTTTAGAAAATGGGAATCATTTGATACTACTCAGTGTACAGAGCCCAGAATAAATACAAAACATTCACTGAGAAGAGGAAAACCATCAGATCTCACTCAGGGCAGATTGCTAAGGAAGAGGGGCTTAAAGAAAGGCTGGGAAGACAGAGAAGAGGGGAGGACTGCAGAGAGTGTGTTCCCTGGAGAAGAGTCACTTTGGTGAAGCCAGCACAGCCACAACAGTGGGCGTGGTAAGGAGAAGCAGGGAGAGCCAGAAGGACAATGAGTTTCCCTGAACAGAGGGGCTTGCTGGGGAGAAGCAGGGCGAGTCCAGGGTTCATAGCAGAGAGCTGCGGAGGCGAGAGAGAGGGGTTTGGAGGTGAAAGGCATTTGCTACTCCTTATATTACCATAGAAGAGATGAAAAAGAAAAAAAAAAACACTCCATTTCTTAAGAGGTTGCAGTATAATATTCCCAGCTTCGCCCACGCCCTCCATCACACCTGTGAGCCATCAGCACAAGGAGTTTGGGGGAAGAAACAAGGTCTTCTTGGCCCTGAGCCTTCTGGTCTCTCTTTCATATCCGCCATCTGGCAATGTGGGTGCCTTTCCTCAGCAGGCCTGCCCGTGTGAGCAACAGCCTGCGGTGGGATCTCGAGGGTGACAACGTCTAATGGAGAAGGAGGTACCCGGAAGCCCTTGTGGCCACATGTTTAATCACTTCCCCAGTCAGCCTGAACTGTAATCAAGTTGGCATTTCTCCTTCAATCTGGTTTTTGTGTTGTCTTTCTCAAATGGCGCAAACTTGGGAGGGAGGACAGGAACAATATTTAATGACTTCCTAAAACATCAAAAGGGGGCTTAGATCTGATGCAATGAGAAATGGGCATGGCAGGAAAGAAGCATGATAAAAAGAGATAATAAATGCTTCTTGATTAAATGGTTGCCCTACATCCTAATTTCTAACCATAAAAAGGAGAAGGCCGGGCACAGTGGCTCATGCCTGTATCCCAGCACTTTGGGAGGCCAAGGCGGTGGATCACCTGAGGTCAGGAATTTGAGAACAGCCTGGCCAACATGGCAAAACCCTGCCTCTACTAAAAATACAAAAAATTAGCTGGGCATGGTGGCTGGCACTTGTAATCCCAGCTACTCGGGAGGCTGAGGCAGGAGAATCACCTGAACCCAGGAGATGGAGGTTGCAGTGAGCTGAGATCGCGCCATTGCATTCCAGCCTGGGCAACAAGAGCAAAACTTCATCTCAAAAAACAAACAAACAAACAAACAAAAAACCAAAAAGGAGATGAGAGGCTCTGTGGCTTCCAAATGGTTGCTCTTATGTAGTTCTTTTTACCCTCCAGTGTTTTTCACAGCGGCCCTCTCTGGCTATATTTCTGTCATGAAGTTCCCTTTTCCTCTGAGAGATGCTGCGAACATTTCAGAAACATTTTGCATGCTTCTTCCAGTCCAGAAGAATGATTCTTCCATGACAGAACAGGGCCAGCTGCTGATGTGAGTCCATCCCTCCAGATCAGCATGACTAAGATATTCATCTTCATGGAGCAAGAATAACTACAGAAGATTTGAATGCTGCATTTGCTTTAAATAAAACTGCAGATGCAATTTCAGGAGTAGGATAGAGACAGCAGATTTCTTTTATAGTACCATAGTGTCTATTTTAATCAGTATATTACAGATGTTTTGAGACATTCCCGCAAAATTGACATGGTTGACAACGCTAGACAGAACTGCCTCACGGGGGAAAAGAGGAAAAGATTAAACCACAGGCATGTGGCAAAGGAACCTGCTTTGTCAGAACTATGCTTTGTCATCACTGCTGAGATCAGAGAGCTGTTTCTATGGCAGCAGGCAACACGTACTGGCCAGGAGACAATCATGTAGGGATTTTTAATTTCATTTGATGTCTAATTGCCTACTACTTTGGGAAAGAGACAAAAAAAAAAAAAAAATCTTCCTTAACTAGACAGACTAATACCCCCAAGGAAAATCTTCCCTTAAAGAGTAAGTGATTGAATGTCTCATGATTCTCTGCTTTTGCAACACAACACGCTTCCCCTAATTTGATCAAATAATACTGGTGCTTCTAAGGATGCTTTAAGCTAATAGCCAACAGTAGCCTATTGTAATTGCTATGGAGATGTCTTAGTTTCCATAGTTTTGTTCTATGTAGCTATAACAGAAAATCTGAGATTGGGTAACTTATAAGGACAGAAATTTATTGGCTCACAATTCTGGAGTCTGAGAAGTCCAGTATCAAGGTGCTGGCATCTGGTGACCACCTTCTAGTCGCATCACCCCATGGCAAAAGGCAGAAGGACAAGAGATAGCAAGAGAGAGACAGGGAAGGGGCCAAACTCATCGCTTTATAATAACAATAATCCTACCTATAAGGGTGGAGCCCTCATGGCCTAATCATCTCTCAATAGTCCCACCTCTTCATACTGTTACAAAGGCAATTAAATTTCAACATAAATTTTGGAGGGGACAAACATCCTAACCCTAGCAAAAGAAAACAAATAATTTTCTGGTAACTGAGGTAAATATTCTAGCAATTTGATTGGGAGTTCATGTCATAACAACCTATAATTTTTTCTTTTTAATTCAGATGTCCAGAATTCAACTTCTAAATCTCTGGACACTAGGCAGATGGCTCTTTTCTTTTCTCTGCTCTTCTCTCTCTTTCTTTTACACACACACTCTCTCTCTCTTTCTGTTTCTTTCTTTTTTCTTTTGCAAGTTACAGAGGTGACACTGGTGTTAATACCTGGTTAAATACCACTCACAGACAGTCACTCATTGCCCAGCTTTCCGATACTATGGCAGCCCTTAAGCTGCAGTGAATTAACAATGTGTACACAACGTGGGCAACAATTCTCAATATCACACACCAAACTGCAACCTTTTAGCCTTTTAGCACTGAAAGTTGCTATCAATGGGATGCACCCTGACTTCAGCAGAGGAATAATAGCATGGTGCTCCGGAAGCCCCTCTGCTCTTACATCATTCCCAAGAAGCTACACCTGTAACAGGCAGACCAAGAAATGACTTCTAGGTGACCAGGAGAGGTGTGGTCACCCAATTCCTTGAGTCATGGCTACCACAGATATGCATTTCTGTGGTCTTCCCCACAGTTCAAGGCTAGTGCAAAATGACTTGCTGACTGGTATTTCTGGAGATTCTCTCCAGAAATTGGTAGACATTCTCTCACCAAATAAAAGATTTCTGTGCTTCCATGAAGCACACTCTATCAAAGCATCTTCTGAGAAGAAAGACAAGCCCACTCACAGAATAGCATGCAGAAGGGCATCTCCAGGGGACACCAATCACAGCTAGGATCTTAGGACAAATGTTTTCCTGAAGAGCATAATAGACGGGACAAGTGATGACATTCTGTCTTGAAGTGGTCAGCACCACAGCCTGCCTGTGAAAGCAGCATTGGGCTGACCACACACTGGCTGGGAGGGGAGATGTCTTTTATCTGGTATACATATTATATACACACACAGACACACGCACTCACTCACTGAAAGTTGCTATCACTAAGTATATATATATTCACCCATGTGTGAACAATTATTGAGCACTTAAGCACTTAGAAAATACATCACCATCCTCATTTTCAAGTTTTAATGAAGGCCAACACTTAACATGATTATTAAAACGGTTCAATATAATTTCAACATTTTCATACAACAGTGTGGATTCTTTTCTGGCTTATTTTACAGCATAAAAATTTATTTGACCATCAGTGTATATAGGCTTTTGAATATGACACAAGTAACAAGTCTAATAACATCATGCCATGCAAATATTCTGAGGAAAAAATCTGCTCAAAATTTGAAAAATTAAGTTTTTCAGGAGTGACTCTTCCCTACCCATAACTTCCAAAAATATCCCCTAGTCCTTCTGATATTGAGAGGCACTAATAGGATATGTGTATACATAACTAGTTGCACACACACAAAAAAATCACCAAATGTCTGATCTGGTTAGGCCTTATCATATGTATTTCCTTTCATCGCTGTGTGATTCATTGCTTCATCTTTTCTTTAAGTAAAAGGAGTGCCCTCATCCCCATAACTGTTCTTAGAAGATAACGTTAGTCATTGTATTCCTACAATATGCTTCTCATCTGGCAGTTAATCAGTTAATTTCCCCAGAGGGTACTGCAGACGTTTTATTTTCAGATAATCTCCAATTAGCTGCTTCTCTTTATTACCCTGACCAGCTCACTTTCATAATTTTCTCCTCTACATCCTCTTCATCTTAACATATTTCTTACATCGCAGGGAAGAATATGATTTATATTGCTTTTCATTTACCTCACTTCTTTCCTGTTTACCTACTTGCTACAGATTTTGCATTTTAATACCCAAAATCCAACATAAAATAAAGCTGCATATTTCATCAAATGTTACTCTTCCCATCTGAGCTCACTTTAAATTCAGTCCTTTTCTTTATGAGTTTGGCAGGATATTTTGAGGAGTATATTACATGGTACTCACAAACAGGCATGCTTAAGCCATACAAGAGTGGGAGCTCACCTAGGTGCTCTCATTTCAAAGGCACTTCTTGTCTCTCAGAAAGTTACATGTCTCCACTTTCATGTCCACACCCAAAATTCCTTTATCCAAGTTAAAAACTTTTAATGTCAAAACTAGAGATATAGTTTAAAGCAGAACAGGTAAATAAATAACTTAAATTTTCACTAGTGGATTAAAGTTGGATTCTTTCTTGAGAACAGGTTTTGATGTCAGGGTGAGGGTGTCCAGTAGGCATTAAGTCTCTCCAAGTGCACCTCAGAGAAGGGAAATGAGTGTATGTACAAAGGAGAAACTGAGACCACTGAATACACTTCACTTGGTTTTCCACTGTACGTACCAGTCATCTTGTAGTTACTCAGTAGCAAACCAAGATTTTGCAAATTTAAGTACTTACAAATATTTTAGTTCCATCATTTGTGTGTATGTGTGTGTTTATTTTTAATTTTCAAGTATTTGAATCTATAAAAGAATATCCTTTCCGAACATCTGTACCCAGTTAAGGAATCTGGGAAAGAGAACAAAAGTGGACTGAAATGTGTTGATCTTATCTTTGTCTGGCCTCTATGAATATCTTGATCATCATGAAAAATACCTCTCTAGTAGATATTACTATAGAGATTCTGCTTTCCACACACACATACAAATCCTTGCAGACACCTGATGTCTGATGAGTGTCTCTTTTATGCATTTTGACTTCTGAGAAGATCTCTATCCCTCAACAGTGAGCAATACTTTGCTAAACAGTCTGTGTGTTCTGAATAAATGGAAAGGTCTTACCAATACATGAATTGCTGATCTTTAAAGTAAATAAATAGGCAAATAAATTCTTATCCACATTTCTTCTAGCCACAAATTTTAAGGAAATCCTGGAGTCCTTTATAAGAGAGGGAGTTTCTCAGCTAGATGGGAAGATATGATAACAATTTCCCCATTCACAAAACATTTCCTATCTCCAATAGTACCCACTGCCCAATTACTCATTTTATACTTATTCTGTGTGAATTTACATTGTGACTTGGCATTTTTAGGCATCCGTGGTTCCTACTGGTTTCCTTTGGTCCCCATTGGTTTCCTTTCTTAGGTTTTACTGAATCTCCCAAAAGCCAAAGTAGAAACCCAATTAATGCGTGGGTAACCTAGATGTGTCATGCCCTTAGTTTTACACTCTTTCCATTGCATGACACTGTCTTGGAGCTCTTTAAGGAAGCATCTTTCAAAATCTTGTGTGTGTGAGAGAGAAAAGAGTCACAGAAGGAAATGTAGAATGGGAAGAAACTATTCACGACACACATCTTTTTAACGTAGTAAGAGCACATGCTCTAAGAGCACATGGTAGAAAAATAAAGACTGCTTGATAACTAAAGGTTAATAAAAACCACAACTGTTGGAAAGCAAAGACATAACTTCATTCCCCTACATACCCCAAAATAGCATACACAGAAAAGCAACTCTACATAGCCAGTTATGAAGGATTAATTATGCCTCTACTGTGAGCTCAACATTATGGTAGGTGCTTAGGGAAAAAGGACTGTTAAGTGTATATATGCATATATGTGTGTGTATAAAATATGTGTAAAACAACATAAAAGAATAATAATCTTATGTTAGATGGAGTGGAATAGGCTGAAAGCATTAGGAGAGAAATTAGTGTGAGCCAGATGTTAGTATATTTTAGCTAATTTGCAAAAACTCATCTTTGACTAGTCATGCTAAAGTATTGCCTATAATATCACATGCCATTTATCAATGTTTACATGTCTCATGATCATATATTTGAATGTTTATAATTATTCAATAATATAGAGCACTGCAAGACTAAGTCACCCCCAATGAGAAATGTAATTCAAACCTGTAAGCCTACTGAAGATGGACTGAAATAAAGAATGTGAAAGTATTTTGTAGAAGGAAAAGTATTACTCATGAAGTAGGTATTAGAATCATTATTACTATTGTCATCTTAGTCATAAGATTATTTGAAGGAAAAAAACCCCACAAAGTTAAAATACAAAATGACGTCAATTCATTTGTTTATGAAATAAAAGAGGCAGGTATGTTTTCCCCTGTATTCCAGATAGGGAACTGAAGCTATTCAATCTACAACTTAAGAAAAATCAATTGGGTAGTAACCACTGACAGAGTAAATCATTTTGCTCTTCAATCATCTTGCATTTCTGACCAAACTGCATAGTTTATTTTGAGAACTCTGTGGTTTTAGTTCAGGATTTTAGGAGTCTAGAGAGACTTCTGACCTGCCCTGTGGAGATTAATGACATATTTAATTCTGTTTGTCTAGCAGCAGGCAAAAGATCTGACTAGTAGAATGGCAGCAACCTTTTCCATTAAAAGGAAGGTATGTTTATGGCATGCCACATACAGTGGAACAGTAGTCAAAATAGTCAAAACAGGAAGTGGGGATTCCAACCTCCTCCACAGCAAAATACATTTCATTGGTAACACCTCCTCCAAGAGTCACTTCACGAGTTCTTAGGTCAGAGTATGTTCCTCCCTTCTGTCTCTCTTTTCTAAGCTGCAATACTAGTCACACAGCCTTCAAGCTCTATGTTCCACTCTACAATGTTTCAAATAAATTCCATCATGACTTAATGTTCTAAGCTTAAAATGCCATGTTATAGTAGCTAACATTTATTTAGTGCTATATGCCAGGCAGTGCAGTAAACACTTTACATGCATTATCTCATTTCATCAACTGCTTTGGGAGGTGGGACTATTATTACCCCTATTTTCACACATTAAAAAACCAATGCCAAAGAAACTAAAAATCTTGCTTAAGGTCACCCAGCTTAGTCACTTACTGAATACTCACTCACTGTATCCTTTTGGCCTGAGCTCTTTTGTGTACATGAAATCTTTCAAACAAACTGAGAAGCAGAGTATATAATATAAAATACATCACCCAGCTTTGACAAGTACATTTAAAGTAAAAGATACAGGTCATCCTTTACATAAAGAGACACTTCAAAGTATAATGGGGTTTCTCAATTCAAAAGAAAAGGAAAATACGAAGCTGAGGATTGAAGTGAATCTAGACCCCCATAAAGAAAGTCCTACTAAGCACAGTGTCAGACATTGAGAAGGTGCTTAGTAAAAGTTCACTGAACATGTAACAGTATTTTCCTATCTAAATATATAAAAGAGGCCAGAGAAGATCATCTGAATAATAACATGACTCTCCAATGAGCAGCAATTCAGCCACGTTCTGTAGTGAAAGAGTTCCCCTTTCCCACCTGCCCTGACTCCCACCTTCCCTGGCTGCAGTAGGGTGGTCATCTCATTTCAGCCCCCCATCTTAGCCTCCAGCAGGCAAGAGAAGGGGCCACTGCACAGGCTGAGTGCAGGGGAAAGCATCCTGCCTCCCGCCTAGTGGAACCTAGGCAGGATGTGAAACAGAGTTAAAGACAGTGGTTACCTCTGGAGAGAAGGGAGAGGGATGCAGTTCAGGATGGGACTTAAGAGCTATGGTGACTTTCTGCATCTTCAGCTGGGTAAAGAGGACGGTGATGCTCATTATGTCCCTCTTTATCTTTTTGCATATATGGAATAATGAAATATATACATAATACAAAGATCAGAGATAGCTGAGGGGAGAAAGGATAGTGAGTCAGGAAAGGAAGTAAATGAAAGCATAAGAAAGATGAAAAGTAAGAAGGAAGGGAAAGTGAAGGAGAAACAGGTGGATTGGGTAGGAAGGGAGGACTGAGGCAAGAACACAGCCTTCAGCAAGGATCTCTTAACAAAAGTGGGGGTGGGGGTGGAAATCACCTGATTCAGAGAGGAAAGGACGAGACACACATAAATGAGAAAATCATGAGTGAATGACGGGATAAAAACAAAAGGTAACTTCAAATATGACTATGTGCTTTGAGCTTGCATTAAAAGAGAACTTCAGCAGTGGGAACAGAAAAGATTTGACTGATGAGGGAAGTTCCAAAATACAAAACCAAGAAGCACCTCAGTCATTGCATAAGTCTATATTCCAGATAACAGAGATTTATGTTAATACTTTAAGCGCTGAACTTTATTTTTGGTGGCAATCGTGCTATATTACACTTCATGACCTTATTAAACAGAATCTGACCTGTTCTCTACCACTCAGTGTCATCACCAAGAACCTGGGTGATACACTCAGGGGCTATTGCTTGCTGTGGGAGAGCTAAGGCCTCTACCTCTCAGGCTAGAAACACCTAGCTACAGAGAAGCCACATAATTGACATACACTGACATCAGAGAGTTGAAATCCTTTTTCTGGAAGTTGATCTTAAAGTTTGGCCCCACTGAACATAGGGACAAATCCCACATCTAAAGCTGTTAATACCACTGTCATCCCCTCTTCTCCATGTGCTTCTCCCTCTCTTCCAAAAGGAAAGCACATATTCTAAATGTGCCCCAGGGCAGTTGTTCTGATGATCAATCACACTCACCTCTTTGAGCCCAGTGACCTTGGATTATACACTCACATGAAAGAAAAGAAACATTATCCTTCACAGCCAGAAATCTTAGGGCCCCAGTGTAGCCCAGTGCTGACTGACCAATTAGGGCTTATCAGGTTTCCTACCAGGAGTGGGGCATCAAAGAGAGCTGGTGAGAAGGAAGTGAGCTAGAAACTGCTCCCTCAACCCCACGTGGTCTTCCTGGTGAAATAACTGAGAAGGTAGCCATTCTGTTTAGTAAGAAAGATGAGGTGCTGGAAAAACTGCCTGTGCGGTGGCTTCCTGGAAGCCCCGGAGACAGGGAAGTTGATCAGAGATATGGCTGGTGTCTCAAACTGACAATTACAGTGCATCAACTAATCATCTGAATAAAGGGATGTGTTGCCCACCAGGCAAGAAAGCAAAGATGTGTGGAAGCGGAAAGGGGCCCTTTACACGGCATGTTAAAACGCATCATTTTCAGACTTCATAGTTTTTGTCAGTGGGGTTTACACTATTGTTCTTGGTTTTTAAAACTGAATGTAGGTTAGTCCTATCTACACCTAGAGTGCAATGCTTCTCAAAGGTCCCTGAGTGAATAGTCATTTCAGTGGAATTGAATAATTTATTCCATCATGAAAATATCAGAGGGGAAAGAATATACTGGAAACTGACCTGTCTTTAAAACATGTATAATTATTAAATCCAAAATCTGCATGTTATTTTTGAGCAGCAATATGACTATAGCTGTATGAGTCCAATGTATAATAGAGTATAAATATACACTACATTAGTGTATTCGTTTTGTTTCATCTGCAGCCTTTCTCAAGCGGGATTCCACTTACTTCTGAGAGAATTAAGCTCTGGAGAAAATTATTTGCATGATTATTTTCTCAATTCTCTCAAGGATGGTACATAGCTAGTGCATAGATAAGAAGTTAATTCATTACATTCAATTAATGCCTTAGGACATTAGAGTTCAGTAAAGTCTACCCCCAACCCCTCAATTTCATGGAAATTTTTTGCAAGCACGTGCACATGAGCAATTTTCTGGGGTGAGACGTCATAGCTTTCATCAGATTTTTTAAAAGATTATGAACCAAAAGGTTAAGAACCACTTTGCTAGAATATTAGTAAGATTATAAGAAAATAAGATGGTAATGGAAGAGAATAACTCAGAAGAAGTAGAACATTAAAAAATAAAGATTTATTTTCCCAACTTTTATTTCACAGATATTTCCAAATTCATTTTGATTATTTTATCCCAATATACATGGAGATTGAGACCCCTGCACAATACTAAATCCCAAAGATTTATCTCCTATGACTCTGCAAAGTAGGAATCTGGCCCCAGAAGAGGTGATACATGTGCAGTGTTTTAAATCAGTGGGTTTTATTTGTGGTGATTTGGGAGGGCTTTCAGGTTCAAAATCATAGTGTGTCCATTTTCCTCACAATCTATTATGAGTCTGTCAAGATACAGAAATATATCCCAACAACTTTGCTGCCTCAAATAATTGTCCCTGACTTTATAGTTCTTAGACATATTTAAAATATACTCTCATCCACCTAATAGATCCAAATTCAAGGTTATAAAGTAAATTACAAAATAGCAACCACCCAAACACAAAAAACTATCACATTGACCTGTCTGGCTCTGGAGACGATATTGGCAAAACATGTGTTGTTATCATTATCATGACAGATTAACTGTTGACACTGTACATTGCCTAGGTGCATCATGAACAGAAATGGCTGGAGAGTACATGGTTCACACATCAGACAGAAGTCCAATTACTAAGGAAAGGCTCAGAGACTTCCCCTCAAGATGGCTCTGCATTCTCTCACTGCCACTATTGCTCCTGGCTTTCTTTTGAGTCTAGAGCAACTGGCCTAAACTGCTGTTTTATTTATGAGAAAGGATTTTTTAAATGTATATCATACAAAGATGACACTAATGCATTAATCATTTTTAAAAAGGGTTTCAGATTTTCAAGAGAGTACAGTGAATGACTCCAGGCATGCCTGAAGCAGGACTGATTATGTCTGTGTGACTAAGAAAATAGCTACATCTCTGTCATCAGAACTAGACATGAAGCAGAATGTGATTACAAGTCTAATTTTATGGTCATTTATGAGCTGCAGCTACACAACTCTTTCACATATTATAGTCTCTTATAAATATATATATACCCCTCTCCCCCAAAACTCTAGATATTACATGGGGACAATAAAACATACCTTCTTCATTACTGTGCTCTAGGCACAAGGCTTAAACAGAGTGAGCACTTGATATTTTCCCTGTATTTTAATTATCCAAAATAACTGGTTAATCAAATGCCTTTATGTAAGTTCATAAAGCATTCAAATGCATAATGCCCATAGGGAAATACATTTTACTCTGACCAGATGAAGTCTGCACCATTTTTCTTTCTCTGAGCAGAAGCCTCATTCAGGGTAAGGCTGAAGCCCACCCCCCTTATAAAACAGGAAGGTCTAAGATGGTGGTGAAAAGCCAGCTACATTGATCAGAGGAGGCCGTGACTTCTTTTCCTCATCAGCAGATTAAGACCACCTGTCATTTGGCCTGAACAAAGGGCACACAAGCACATTTTATTAAGCAAGCAAAACATGTAATTATCACCACAACCCAAAATAAATATTTTGGTATTATTTATTGTTTTTCAAAAAACCAGACTTCAAAAGCCACAAATATTGATGGAAGTGGTCGGCAACAATGTGTAAAACACTGTTGAGATGATACATGCCTCGTGTTTACAGCTGGCAATTTACTATTCCTTGAACAATGCTTTCATCATCTTAGTTATTTAATCAAAGTCTGCTATTGCTCCCTATTGTGCAGTGGGGTACCAACTTTTGACTAAGGAAGTTTATTACAATTTGATCCACTTTACTCATCCAATCAACTTCTCCATATTCTGGCACCAAAGCTCTGCTCTACTCAAGCCAGTATTCCTTACTGTTTCACAAGCATGCCTTTCCTCTAGAATGCCCACTCTCTAGGCTCCTCACTCCAAATCCTAGGGCACCTGAAGGCCCATCTCCATTTCTTTTTCTTCTAGGAAGGCTTCTTCACCCTTGCCACCTCCAGGGATTACTCCCTTCCCTGAAGACCCAGGGAATGCATAATCTCTTCTCCAAAACCTAGCGCTTAATTAATGAACAATACAGGCAGATAGAATTGTTTCCGGTGTGCTAGTCCTCGCTCCTCAACTACATGAGTTCCTAGAAAGCAAACACTCCCTGTGCCTCCAACAAGGCTGCTGTAATTGCCTCACTCATGTTTTTACTGACAAAAAAAAAAAAATGTATTCTTGAGTTTAGTGGTTCTCAAACTTGAGCTTGCCTCAGAATCACCTGGAGGGCTTGCTTAAAACAAATTGCTGGGTGCCACCTCCAGAGTTTCTGATTCAGTAGGTCTGGGATGGGGCCTAAGAATTTGCAAGTCTACAAAGTTCCCAGATGATGCAGATGATGCTGGTTTGGGGACCACATTTGAGAACTAGTAGTATGACTCACTCACTTGAGCAGAAGATTCTAAGTGGCAGGAAAAAGAATACAGCATAAAATACTGGGAAAAGCACAGGGCAGGAAGACAGAAGAACTAACTTCTTGGCTTGTCCTCTTACTAGCCACTACCTGGCCTTGGCAAGTCATGGTTTTAGTTTACTTTCTCATGTGTAAAGTTAGAACAATATTGTCTATCACACTGCCTAAGACTGTTGCCAGAATACAGTGGGATCAAATGAGATTCATAAGGAACAAATATATATGAAAGCAACTTGTAAAGTAAGTTACTTTATAAATGTGCCTGGCACATTACAGGTGTTTCATAAATATTTATTGAATTTAGTTATTGTTCAGCCCAATATTTCAACTTTAAGTCACACTTTTATGAAGATTACCAATGACAAGTACCACCAATTTTACCTTTAAGAAAAAGAATTTATTTATGATTTTACCATGCTCACTTCACTAAAAATAGCTAAACTCTACCATATTCTCTGCTTATATATAAGTACTTCAAAAAAGAGATCAGAACCTTGAAATCCTTTGCTCAAAAGCAAGAGATGACCATTTATACAAAAATCTTGCCAATTCTTTGTCTAGAATTTATTGGCTGGCAAATGAAAGTGATTGTTTTAAAAGTAAACAGCAAATCCAAGAAACCCTACCAAATACAGTTATTTCAATCTTGCTCTTGATTCATTGTTCTTAACTATTTTACTGCCATATCTTATTTTATTTGAGTGATGAATCATCAATCAAATTTCAAGGCTCCCCTGTGGCCTCATAACCTGCCAGTTAGGAAAATGAAATGTCTCCTTTGCCAGAGCTAAGATCCATGACCTTCTAAAGTATGTATAATAAAAAGGGGTCCTGGGTCATTAATGACAAATGGGCTTTGTGATGGATGACTAAAACTAGAGAAAGGATAAGATAAAGCAAAAGGAGAAACGTTTTAGAACTTCATAGAAAGAGAAAGGATATAAAAATCTAGAAATATCTTCACTGACATTAGTCACAACACCATGCTATCTATTATATTATATTATATATATAAAAACCATTCATAGTTTTTCTACACACTGTTGAGAAAAGAAAAAGTGGTTTAGGTATATTTTTGCCTTGAAAGAAGAAAAAAAAAACAGCTAGCATGGTGAAAAAAATTAATTGATTAAACAGCCTGTATCAGTTGTGCCTAAATCTATTAGTGAAAGTATATAGACGTTGGCATTTTTGCCCTCTTTTTTCCTCCATGATACATATTTTAACATTCTAATGAAGAGGAAAAGCATGTAGACCAACCCGCTGCCCCAAGGAGTACACAGCGAGGGCTTTGCACAAGTGACCTTTCAGCTTGCGAGAAGACTGTATGTTCCTGTGAATAAACCCACAGAGGCTGCGAATCAAACGATGCTGAGATCCTTGGACAAAAGGAAGGCATAGGAGGAGAAAGGGCAAGAGAAATTGACAGGCCTAACAGAGAAGGGTCCCTTCTGTGGGCAAATCTGTAACATACCAAAAATAAAAGCTTTTACAGAAATTGTCCTTGGTATCAATGTAAGTAGCTTTATGAAGTTCAATAAGTATGTTTAATAAAAGATGGTGCTCCATTTCTTTCAGATTTTGAAATTTTTCATACTCTTTCTTTTTCTCCCATCTTACTTCGTTTGCACCTATTTTCAGTTCCTGTTTGGTTGGCAGAAGATTGGAGACATTTATTGATTGGAGGGCAAAATCCACAATACTCGGTAAAGACAAAAAAAAAAATGTTTGGAATTTTGACATGCCATTGTGACCTAAAATTTTCTTTTTTTCTTTTTTTTTAAAAGGCTTCCAAGGATTGTCAAGGGTCCTATTTGTCCAGACTATAAAGAGGAAACTCAGCAACCCCGGACAAGCTCTGTTTTGTTCAGAGGGCATGGTGAAATATACTTTATGTTCTATGTATGTCCTTAATTAACAACATTTAATTTTTAATAATTTAAATTGCAAAACAAAACCAACAGTCAATGTGAAGGAATCTCCTCTTTAAACTAGATTTTAAACTGGGTGTTTCTTTTTTTTTTTTTTTTTTTTTGAGACAGAGTCTCACTCTATCACTCAGGCTGGAGTGCAGTGGCACAATCTTGGCTCACTGCAACCTCTGCCTCCTGAGTTCAAGTGATTCTCCTGCCTCGGCCTCCCAAGTAGCTGGGATTACAGACGCCCACTACCACGCCCCACTAATTTTTGTTTTTTAGTAGAGACAGGGTTTCATAATATTGGCCAGGCTGGTCTCGAATTCCCGACCTCAGGTAATCCACCTGCCTTGACCTCCCAAACAGTTGAGATTACAGGCATGAGCCATTGCGTCCAGCCTGGATATTTCTTTTAAAAATACACACTTCCCACACAAAACAAAGACTGGAGTTCATTTTTACTTCGCCAATTGCAAATTATTAAATTGCAAACAATCCAAGATAATTGTTTCAGGGTGCCCATGATGTTTCCTCATATAGGTAAGTTCCCCCAGTGACATGTATGGTGACTTTTTCATTATTCATTCAACCTATACTTACTAGGATCCTTAGGTGTACTGGGTACTATTTTATGTGTTGGGATGCAAAATCTCTGGCCTGTGCAGCTTAAATTTCTACTGGGGAGAGACAAGCTAAATAAGAAAATTATGCAGTATTTAAAAAGTGGTAAGTAGAATAGAAAATGAAAACACTATGGCAAGCTAAAGCAAATCAGGAGTAAGGGGTGAGGAGGTGAAATTTAAATAGGGTCAGCAGCTTAGATCTCATTAAAAGGTGACATCAGAGGAAAAACGTGAAAGAGGTCACAGAGAAATGGACAAATAGACCTAGGGGAAGAAGGTTCCAGACACAGGGGACAGTCAGTGCAAAGGCTGATGGCGGAAGCAATGGCTGGTGTGGTCGAGGCTGAGCGCAGGGGCCACAGAGCTGAGTTGCGGGGGATGCACATGGAGAGATGAGGCCAGAGAGGCAGCAGGGGTCACGTTCTATAGTGTGTTATGGGTTTGGTTTGGTTTCTTTTTTGGTAAGAATCTTGCTCTTTCTAAGAGGAGTGGGTTGGTATTAAAGTTATTTACAGCGTCATGATCTTACTTTCATTTCTAAAGGATCATCTGTTTGCTATGTTGAGAAGATGTAGCACCAAGGATAAAAGTAGAGAGAACAGGAGGCTTTCACAATATCCAGGCATGAGACCATAGTGGCTTGATCCAGGATAGAACCAGTGGTGATGGAGGGAAGGGGTCCAATTCCAGATATATTTAGAAGGTAGAACAAACAGGGATCTCCTGATAGATTAGATTTGGGGTATGGAAGAAATGAAGGAGTCAAGCATAACTTCAAAAATTTTGACCCATGCAAGTGAAAGGACAGGGCTGCCAGTAACTGAAATGAAGCAAGTCTGGGCTGGGGAGAAGAGCAGGAAATCAGTTTGGAAAACATTAAATACAAAATACCTCTTTTAATATATCTAGTGGCTAGAGCCAAGTAAATACAGATAATCTCTCAATCATCCAAAATAGTTAGCTATGTACACACACACACCCCTCTTTGCCTTTGAATATTCTGATTTCTCTGCCTAAGATGCCCTTTTACCTCCTTTCAGTCTGGCAAACTTCTAATTATTTTCCAAGAGCCAGGTCAAAAACCACTTCTTCTGTGATGATTTTAACAACTTTCCTAGGAAGAGGTAGCCTTGGCTACCTCTGTTCTTCAATAGTGTTTGGTAGCTGCTGAAACTCCAGCACCCAACCCATACTGCACTGTAATGTTTTGCCTGCAGGTTCCTCTTTCCTCTGAACTGAAAATCCATAAGCTCCAGGTGCATGGATCACTGAGGTGTCCCCTAGTGTATTAATTAGGATAATTCATGCCTTTCATGTGTATGTTCGCTGAATGAATAAAGAAACAATACTAATATTTGCCACCATCTTTCACTTTTTCAAGGCATTCTGACTTATTACCTCATTTTATCTCAATAAGAATCCTGAGAAGAAAGGGCAGCATTGTTTATGTCAGTAGGGAAAATGAAGCTCAGAGAGCTTGACTTGCCCAAGGTCATGTTATTTCATGGCAGACTGATCTCCAGCCAAAGCCTCCTCCTGTCTCTGTCCATTGCCTTTTCCACTAGACTGTGCCACTTCCACTGCCACAGGGTCCGGTCATGCTGCCAACATCAGCACCCTCCCCGCCATTTACATACACCTTGTGTTTGGGAAATCTAGACCTTGTGTGGTACTGTGGCAAAGGCTTCAGCAACTCCTCAACAATTGACTACTGTCTTTAGTTTTCGATCATGATTCATAATTCTTGTCAAAAGAGCAGAGTACAGCAATGGCATCAACTTCACAGGATTGGCTCGGTGTGGTGGCTCATGCCTATAATCCTAGCACTTTGGGAGGCTGAGGCGGGAGGATCACTTAAGCTCAGGAGTTCAAGACCAGCCTAGGCAACATAGTGAGACTTCGTCTCTACAAAAAAATACAAAAATTAGCCAAGCACAGTGACATGCACCTGTAGTCCCAGCTACTCAGGTGGCTGAGGTGGGAAAATCACTTGAGCATGGGAGGTCGAGGCTGCAGTGAGCTAGGATCACATCACTGCACTCCAGTCTGAGAAACAGAGTGAGATGCTGTCTCAAACAAATAAACAAAAATACACAGGTTATATATTTTTAAAAGCATAACACAAAATGGGACAAGGCAATATTTCCAAAAGTTAGTTTTTAAAGATTTATTCAGGGTTATGCTAGCCAAACCAAAAGGTAGAGGCAAGGGTAACTTGGCTTTTGTGAGTCAAGCTGTTTTAAGTACCAGTCACTTCTCTGCCCAACCTGTCAAAGTTTTCAAGTTACCAGATGGGTGCAAGTTCCAAAGGTTAGCAGGGGAGGGAAGAAGACAGGCACGAGGAAGTGCTGCTAAGAAAGGTATTCAGGATTTTAGTGGATAGACACTTGTGTCAGCAGTTGCTGGAATTGTTGGATCACTGTTTTGCATGGATGGTCCTCACAGAATGTTTACCATCTCAACCACTAAATCTTTATCCTATGTCCACTATGTCAGCTATTCTACAAGCTTTAAAAGAGGATAAGGAATAAAGAAAAGGTTAATGTCACTGATCCTTTAATATGGATTACTTAAAATGCAATTAATGGCAATTACTGGCTATTTCCACTGAATCTTCAGAGACAAGATTAGAATCCTGTAAATTATGCCAAATGATATGTTCTTCTTGTTCAAAGAATTGGTATAACAAGCCTATGGATTTCTACGAAACAGTAAGCATGAGCATAAGCATAAGCATCTTTGCTCCAACACTAAGTGGCTAGCTGGAACAATGGAGGATTCTCAAAGTTATCAAAAACCCAGTAAATGGACGTGTTGAAAATTTGTTGACATACTTTTGAGTATTTAGTGTGCACACTGAAGGGGAAATCGAAGTGTTCCCTCACACTGCAATACAGACATGGGGAAAAAAGAAGCAGAAAAACTGGAGTCTTAGTTGGTCATGGTGGCTCACACCTGTAATCCCAGCACTTTGGGAGGCCGAGGAGGGCAGATCACTCGAGGTCAAGAGTTCGAGACCACCCTGGCCAATATGTGAAACCCCATCTCTATTAAAAATATAAAAATCAGCCAAGTGTGGTGGTACGCACCTGTAGTCCCAGCTACTAGGAAGGCTAAGGCAGGAGGATGGCTGGAACCTCGGAGGTGGAGGTTGCAGTGAGCACCACTGCACTCCCGCCTGGGTGACAGAGTGAGACTCTGAAAAAAAAAAAGAAAGAAAGAAAAGAAAAGGAAAAAACTGGACTCTGTCCATTTCGTGTTTCGGCCCAAAGATAAAATAGTTTCAACCAAATGTTTCCTGAAGTACCCATAAGCAGGCCTAATCATACTTGCAGCAAGAGTGCAAATGGAGGCTCCTTTTGTTCCCACCCATCTCAGTCCTGCACCATGAAGGGCCTTGTGCTTCTGTGTGTAGAATCCCAGCTTGAAGGTCCAAGATTTCCAAGCATTGTCTTCCATATCCCTCCAACTCCCAATACCTTGAGATTGTACCCCCACCCCCCGGCCCAGCTACCTCCTAACTACCCCTCCAGCCTACGGGTGTACACGCTTGTAGCAGTCAGTCCTCTGAGACCCATTCAGGTCTTGGATATAGGCTCTGGCTCTAAGACAGGGAATCCCAGGGTCTCTAGTACCTGGATCAAGGTCTAGAAAATTGTTCCCCAAAGTGTGGTTTGGGAGACCAGCAGCACTGTTATCACCTGAGAGATTATTAGACATGAACCTCATGTTGAAATTTGATCCCCAATATGGGGGATTATTCGCCCCACATATTCAGGCCTAATGGAAGGTTTCTGGGTCATCACAGGCAGTTCTCTAGTGAATTGGTTAATGCTCTCCCTTGGGATGAGTTTTCACTGTATTAGTTCCCTCAAGAGCTGGCTGTTATAAAGAGCCTGGTGCTTTCCCCCGTCTCTCTTGCTTCCCTTCTCACCATGTGATCTCTCTTCACATGGCAGCTCCCTGTTGCCTCCTACCATGAATGGAAGCAGTCAAGGCCCTCACCTGAAACTGAGCAGATGCCAGCACCATGCTTCTTGTATAGCCTGCAGAACCGTGAGTCAAATAAATCCCTTTACTTTATAAATTACCCAGCCTCAGGTATTCCTTTGTAGCAACGCAAAATGGACTAAGACATCATGTCTGTGTCTCAAATTTATTCCTAGGCCCATCCATTCTGACGAATGAGCCTTCATAAACGCACACAGTGCTATGAAGAGAACTTCTGGCATAATGGAGTGAGGAAGCTGACAAATACTCTCCCTAGATAGCCATCATACAACTGGACAAAACTGTCAAAAAAATCATTTGGGTGCCCTGGAAATTGACCAAAGGCACTCAAAAATCTGAACAGCATTTATGTATGATAACTATTGAACTCAGGGTCAGAACAGTGAGTCTGTGGCAGTGATTTTGCCTGAATCTGCTTCCATCCCACAACCCCCATCCCTGGCTCTGTCATTAGGTAATTCACTCAACCAGGGCAGGATAGACTGTGAAAAACAGCAGCTTCACTGCACCTGCCAAAGGAGGCTCACTTGATTAGAGCACTCACAGTTCAAGTAAAAGTTTTTACTGGAAAGCAAACAGGAACACCAGCAGTTTGGATAGCCTGAGACTGCTGTCCTGTTTGGAGCAAACAAAAAACTAGTGGATCAGAGATTTATTAGGAAGTTCCAGTAGGTAAACCAAACAGAGGGCTAGAAAAAGTGCTTCACATATACTAAGTTGACCAGGGCTATACAAATGTGTAGAAGAGACCTCAGGAGCCTAAGCCACCACATACCCATGGCCAATGGAATGTGCTCACACACACACACACACACACATGCACACACACACACACACACATACACATGCACACACACACACGCACACACACACACACACACACAAAGAGAAGACAGCTGAACGTAAGAGCTGGGAGAAGACTTGAAAATGACATAAAGTTTGATTGTACTCTCCAGCCACACACAAAACCATGAGCAGAGAGTGGAAGCCTTATTGGCTGGAGGTATTTGAGTCCAACTTCTGGTCAATTATTGACTGACTACTGAACTACGCAGACACAGGGGCAAACCTTAAGAAACCAGGCTAATTTTTTTTAATTACAAAAAGAAACTGAGTGGAGACATCAGCAGTTGCACATTGCAGGGGAGACATGCCACAGATTTACTACAAATCAGTTACTAAACAAACAATAACAACAGCTACAAATTTCTTGGGGTAGAGAAAAGCAGAAACCACAGTTGCCACTACATATCTAAAATGTCAGTATTCAATAATAACTACAAAAATTACGAGGCAAGTAAAGAAAAAGAAAGTGTGACTCATACACGGTAGGGAAAAAAACTATCAATACAAAATGCCCCTGAGCAGTCCTAAACAGATTTAGCAGACAAAGACTTCTAATCAGCTATTATAAACATGTTCAGAAACTATCATGTTTAAAAATTAAAGGAAAATATGATGCCAATTTCTCAACTAATAGATAATCTCAATTAAAAAAATAATTTAAAAAATAATTTTGGAGTTGAAAAGATCAATATCTGAAATGAAAATTTCTCTACAGGCACTCATAGCAAATTTGAGAAGGCAGAAGAAGAAATTAGTGAACTAGAAAACAGATCAACAGAAATTATCTAATTTGAAAAAACACAGAGGAAAAAGTTTTAAGAAAAATAAGCTGAGTCTCAGAAACCCGTGGGACAACATCAAGCGTACCAAATAAGTACCATGCTAGTTCCAAAAGCAGAGGAGATGGGGAGAAGAGGGGGTCGAAAAATATTTGACAAATAATAGCTGAAAATCTCCCGAATTTGATGAAGCATACTAATATACAGATCTAAGAAGTTCAACAAACTCTAGTCAGGAACAATAGACACTAGGTCCTGGCTGAGGGTGGAAAGAAAGAAAGAAAGAAAAAGAAGGAAGGAAGGGAGGGAGGGAGGGAGGGAGGGAGGGAGGAAGGGAAGGAAGGAAGGAAGGAAGGAAGGAAGGAAGGAAGGAAGGAAGGAAGGAAGGGAAGGAAGGAAGGAAAGAATTCACACACTTATACCACCCTTCCTCTCTCCCAATCTTCAATAGCAAAATAGATGAGCTACAGAGATCAAAAGATTCTTCACAAGCAGACCAACCAGTTGCAAAGTGTGAGTTTTACAAAGACTCTGAATGAGATGTAATGTAAAACCAAGAAACAAACAAATGTAACATAAATGAGAGAATTTTAATATCGATTAGATATTCTAATATAGGAATAATATGTTTAATTTTATTTACGATAATGATGTGTTTATGTTCCAAAGAGCTATGACCTTTAAGAGATACTAAAATATTTACAGATAAAGTGATATGCCTCCAGGAATCGGTTGTAGGTTAATTCCTTGGGAATGGATTCCAGATTCTTTATGAATTTGCATTTATTGAAGCAAGGTAATGAATACAGGGGAGCTGATTTTCTATTCTCTCTGCTTTTGCATTTAAAAAATTTTTTCATAACAAAATTTTAGTAAAGATAGTATATTCAGCTCACTATTGACATCACAATGTTTAAAAAATAAAACACTACAATTACTTTTTTTAAAAAAGCAGCAGGAAAAAAAATGACACCACCTACAGTGAAACAACAATCCAAATAATTTATGACCTCTTATCAAAAACAAGGGAGGCAACCATTGCATACACTGTTGGTGGGAATGTAAATTAATACAACTGCTATGTAGAACAGTTTAGAGGTTCCTCACAAAGCTAAAAATAGAGCTAATATAAGATTCACCAATACCACTGCTGGGTACATACCCGAAAGGAAGGAAATGAGTATACTGAAGAGATATCCACACTCCCATGTTTATTGCAGCGCTGTTCACTACAGCCAAGACTTGAAGGCAACCTAAGTGTCCATCAACAGATGAATGGATTAAAAAAAGTTGTACTCATACACAATGGAGTACTATTCAACCATAAAAAAGGATGAGATCCTGTCATTTGCAACAACATGGGTGGAACTGAAGGTCATTATGTTAAGTGAAATCAGCCAGGCACAGAAAGGCAGACATCACATGTTCTCACTTATATGTGGGATCTAAAAAATAAAAACAATTGAACTCATGGACATAGAGAGTAGAAGGATGGTTACCAGAGGCTAGGAAGGGTGGGAAGTAGGGGGAAATGGGTAGGGGTGAGGTGGAGATGGTTAATGGGTACAAAAACAAATAGAAAGAATGAATAAGACCTATTATTTGATAGCACAACAGAGTGAATATATTCAATAATAATTTTATTGCATATCTTAAAATAACTAAAAGAGTATAATTAGATTGTTTGTAACACAAAAGATAAATGCTTGAGGGGACAGATGTCTCATTTTCCATGATAAGATTATTACACATTGCATGCCTGAATCAAAACATCTCATGTACCTCACAACTATACACACCTATTATGTAGCCACAAAAATTAAAAATTTAAAAACAAAACAAAAAACAATGGAGGTCTGAAGGCAGTAGAATAAAATAATCAAACTACTGAAAGAAGGAAAAAATCTATCAAGACTATCCCACAGTGATCCTTCAAAAACAAAGCCAAAAAACCCACATTTCCATGTAAACAAAGACTTTATAAAGCAATACTTAGAGCACTAAATGGAGTATTCATATATGTAATATAAATGACAATAACAACATAAAAGAGTGGGGGAGGAAAAGGAGATGTATTGAAGTAAAGCTTTTATATTTTATTAGAATTAAATTAGTATTATTCTGAAGTAGAGTAAAATAAGATGCACATTATAATGACTAGAGCAACCATTCAAAAATAGTTCAAGAAAAAAAGAATAAAAACAAGTTACTGAAACCAACTCAAGGAGACATGGAAAATCTAAATAGGCCTATAAGAAGTAAAAAAAAAAAAAAAAAATTAAGAATTTAAAATATTCCCAAAAGAAAAATTCAGGCCCAGATTGCTTCACTGGTGAATTCTATTCTTCCACAAACTTTCAAAAAATAGATGAGAGAACACTTCCCAACACAATCTATAAGGCCAGTTTTACTCTGGTAACAAAATCAAACCAAGGCATTATAAGACCAGAAAACTACATATCAATATCCCTAAGGAACACAGAAGCAAATATCCTAAAATATTAACGATCTGAATTTGGCAGCACATAAAAAGGATGGTACAATATGGCCAAGTGGGATGTATTGCAGAAGTTTGTTTTAACATCCAAAAATCAATTAATATAATATACTATATTAATAAATGACAAAAATCACATTATAGTTTTAACAGATGCAGAAAATGCATTTAAAAAAATTCCTTTCATGATAAAAAAAAAATTTCTCAACAAGCCAGAATAGAAGTAAATTTCTCAACTAAATAAAGGACTTCTATTAAAAAATCCACAGTTAACATACCTAATATGAAAGGGTGAAAGCTTTCCCCCTAAGATTGGGAACAACACAAGGATGTCCACTCTCACCAGTTCTATTCAACACTGTATTGGAGCTTCTGGTTAGTACAATAAGGAACATAAAAATCAATGGCATCAAAATAAGAAAGGAAGAGTCAAAACTGTCTTTATTCAGAGACGACACAAATGTAGGAAATCCTGAGAAATCCATTTTTAAAAACTACTAGAATTAATAAACAAATTTAGCAAGATATAGGATGTAAGGTCAATTTTCTTTCTACACATCACTAACAAACGATCTAAAATGATATGAAGGAAATAATTCCATCACAATAGCACCACAAAAAATAAAATACTTTAAATTCAACAAAAAATGCAATATTTGTACATCAAAAATTCAAAGCATTGTTAAGAGAACATGAAGAAAATCTAAATAAATAGACATTAAATGTTATGAATTGGAAGATTTGATATTAAGATGGCAATTCTTCCCAAGTTGATCTATTGATTTAATGTACTACCTTAAATCATAGCACTTTTTTCCATGAAATTAACAAAATCTTAAAATGTATATGGAAAACTCTTAAAAGAAAACATGTGAGTAAATTTTTGTGAACTTGAGTGAGGAGATAAATGTAGAACAGTTTAGAGGTTCCTCACAAAGCTAAAAATTCTTAAATATACCACCAAAAGCACAAGCAACAAAAGAAAAAACAATTACATTGAACTTAACAAAACGAAAAACTTTTTTGCCTCAAAGGGCATATCAGGAAAGTAAAAAGACAACCCACAAAATAGGAGAAAAATATTCGCAAGTCATATATATGATAAGGAACTTGTATCCAGAAAATATTTTTACAAAACAAACTCAATAATCAGAAGATAAATGACTCCGTTCTAAAAACCGGCAAAACATTTAGACATTTCACCAAAGAATATACACCAGTAGCTATGGGAATATGCTCCACGTTAATAGTCATTAGCAAAGTGCAAGTAAAACTACCATGAAATACCACTCCACGGTCACTAGAATGGCCATAATAAAAAAGACAGGCAAGCCGGGCATGGTGGCTCACGCCTGTAATCTCAACACTTTGGGAGGCTGAAACGGGTGGATCACCTGAGGTCAGGAGTTTGAGACCAGCCTGGCCAACATGGTGAAACCCCATCTCTACTAAAAATACAAAATTAGCTGGGTGTGGTGGCGCATGCATGACTGTAATCCCAGCTACTAGGGAGACTGAGGCAGGAGAATCGCTTGAACCCAGAGGCAGAGGTTGCAGTGAGCCGAGATTGCACCGTTGCACTCCAGCCTGGGTGACAGAGCAAGACTCCACCTCAAAAAAAAAAAAAAATGACAGGCAATAATACTACAGATTGGCAAGGATGTCAAGAAACTGTAACCTTCATGCATTCCTGGTTGGGAAAGTAAAACGATACAGCCACTTTAAAAAACAGTTTGGCAGTATCTTAAATCATAAATATAACTATACCATACAAGCCAGTAATTCCACTAGTAAGTATCTATCAAAGACAAATGAAAACATAGGGACACATAAAGACTTGTATGCTAATATTCATAGCTGCATTATTAATAACAGTCTCAAATTGGAAACAGTCCATATGTCCACCCACTGGTAAATAGATAAACTCAATGTGGTATCTACATACCAGAGGATACCACTGATACACGTTACAACATGGAGAACCCTCAAAAACATTATGCTACCTGAAAGAAGCCAGACATAAAAGATTCTACAGTATATGATTCCATTAATATGAAATGTCCAGAAAAGGCAACTTTGTAGAGAAAGGAAACAGGTCAGTGGTTCCCATGGGATGAGAGCATAGTTTGACTGCAAATAGGCTCAAGGAAATTTTGGGGGGTGATAAAAATTTCAAAATTGGATTGCAGTGATCATTGCTATGTTAGTTTTCTACTGATGCATAACAAACTACAACAAATCTTGAGACGTAAAGCAACACACATTTATTATCTCAGCTTCTCCTAGGTCAGAAGCCCAGGCATGGCCAAGGTGGTTCTCCTAAGTCTGCAATCAAGGTGTCATTTAGGCTGCTTTCTCATCTGGAGCTCGGAGTCCTCTTCCCTGCTTACTTAGGTTGTTGGCAGAATTTAGTTCCCCATGAAGAACTGCAGTTGCCCTTCTTCATAAGCAATTCATAACATGGTTGTTAGCTTCTTCAAAGCCAGTAGGAGAGTGTCTCTTTCATAACAATCCTTTTTTTCCCCCTTTTTTAAGTTTCTTGTACAATATTTATCTTAGGTCTCATAACAGTCCCTTTTAAAGGATTTACACCTAATTCAGGCCCAACTAAGATATCTCCCTTTCCATTGACTCATAATCAACTGACGTGGGACCTTAATTATATCTGCAAAATCCCTTCACCTTTGCCATATAATGTTACCTAGTTATGAAAGTGACATGCCAACATAGTCACAGGTCCCACACACACTCAAGAAGAAGGTATCACACGTGGGCATGCACACCAGGGGTGAGAATCTTAGGGGTCATAACAGAATTCTGCTTACCATAGTTGCACAATTTATAAATTTATTAATAATTGTATACGGATGATTCATGGCTTACAATGGTTCAACTTACGATTTTTTTGACTTTACAATGGGCTTATTGGGCTGTAGTCCCATTGGAAGTAGAGAAGCATCTGTACTTAATGTGGGTCATTTGACGATACGTAAAATATACCTTAATAAAGTTATAAAATATATTTTACAACAAAATGTTGTCCATAGTACCATAATTCCATTTTTAAATTTGGGTTACATTTTTTTTTTCATTAAGTGAATTAAGCCAAGGACTTAAGGAACTGATCCAACAGAAAAAAGTTTTCTAAATTCATCAACCATACCCTTTAAAATTTGTTACACCAATTAATTTACAGTAACCACTTCACACACAAGAGCACAGCAGTCAACTTTTCCACTAGTTGGGTTTTACTCCTCTGTCAGCTTTCTTAGTAATGAATGGAGGCTCACTTATACTCAAAGATTTCAGATTTCCAAAGATTTCTCTGCTAGGGAGTGGCTCCATTTTGAGCTTCCCTCAAAGTATGAGCAGCAATGTTTAGTCACATAAAGCCCCCATTTTGCCAGCTGCACACTTCCTAAAATTTCATTCACCCAAAGGTCAGAAGCTGTGAGTTCTGGAGTTCTTGATGGTGTCCTGGGAATGCCTTTCAGGTCTGGCTGCTCACAATATTTTTGTGTGTGCTGAACTGTTATCTAAAACTAAGTATTTCCTAATTTCAGCCTACTCTGAGAACCTTCAGCTTTTAAAGAGCTTGCTGTATAAAAAACACAACAGGCCTCTGTAATTCTACTTCAGGTACGATCTGGACACCATGAAGCACTGCAAATTCCCTAAGGGGATGCCCATTCATGTCAACTGGATGGTTATCTTGTAGGTTTGTTGTTCTTAAGCCCAAATTTAATTGTTACCATGGAAATAAAACACAAAAGGAGTTGTCCATCCTGGAAAATAAAAGCCTTTAGAATTCTCATTCAAGGAGTTAATGTTAAATATGGGAGAAACTCTTCTGCATAATTTGTTTTTGTGAAAATAAAATTTTTTCCTTGAGAATATGCAAATGTTATCTTACTATGTAACATTTGGACCCCCAACGTATAAACAAAATTTTAAAACTAATAATTTACATATTTTTAAACATTAGGGTCATTTGCTTTTTGCAATCCTATTGACTAAAACAGCTACAATATCGGATCACTCAAAGAACTTTAGAAGCTTTTTTCAATTAGTCAAGGATGCAATTACATCATTTGAATGTACTGTAGATTAGATTAGACTATCTATGCTTGCCTAAATAGCATCTTCAGGACTCAGTTCTCTATACAACATTCCCCTTAGAAGTTTAGGTCATAACTATAACTCTCAACATGCAGAAGCTAAAAGTCCATTTCCTTGTTATTTATCATAGTAGCATGACACAGTAACGCGCAGGAATTACAACTGAGGGATAAGGGTCAAATTCCTTGGGTCAGAATCCTAGCTCTGAAACTTAGCAGCTATGTTATTTTAATCATTTAAACTCCCTAAGCTTCAGTTTCCTCATATATAAAATGGGTATAATAGCATAAAGCAGAGGTTGAAAAATTTTGACCATGGGCCAAATCTGGCCTGCCACCAATTTTGAAACGAAAGTTTTACATGGCCATGCCTGTTCATTTATATATTGTCTATGAGAATTTTTGGATTTATATTTTATTTTTTTTTTTTTTTTTTATTTTTTTTTTTTTTTTTTTTATTCAAATAGCCTAATTTTTTTTTTTCATTTGCCTAAATTGTACTATTTTATATAATAAATTTTACATTTTATATATTATTCTTTTTTTTTTTTTTTATTTATTATTTTTTTTTTTTTTTTTTTTTTTTTTTATTTTTTTTTTATTTTTTTTTTTTTTTTTTTATTTTTTTTTTTTTTTTTTTTTTTTTTTATTTTTTTTTTTTTTTTTTTTTTTTTTTTTTTTTTTTTTTTTTTTTTTTTTTTTTTTTTTTTTTTTTTTTTTTTTTTTTTTTTTTATTTTTTTTTTTTTTTTTTTTTTTTTTATTTTTTTTTTATTTTTTTTAAAACCAATTTTTTTTTTTTTTTTTTTTTTTTTTAATTTATTTTTTTTTTTTTTTTTAATTTTTTTTTTTTTTTTTTATTTTTTTTTTTTTTTTTTTTTTTTTTTTTTTTTTTTTTATTTTTTTTTTTTTTTTTTTTTTTTTTATTAATTTTTTTTTTTTTTATTTATTTTTTACATGCCAAATAGTTTTATTTCTTTATAGTCATTTATATATTGTCTATGAGAATTTTTGGAGACATCAAATAGCCTACAATGCCTAAATATTTGTACTATCTTTATAGAAACAATTGGCTAGCTTCTGATATAAAGGGTTTTTGTGAAGATTAAATGCAATAATTCATTAAGGTGTTCCATATAGTTAAGCAACCAATAAATGGCAGGGATGATTGTTATTTATTAATAGTAATAAGTTATAAAAATCATTGTGATCTCATTTCCTAAAATTCAGAGAGACAACTTTACATATAATACCTTGGGAGCAGGGTGCCATACAATAATACCTTGGGATCAGTAGGCTCAGCCTCCTTTTTTTGATGAATTGGTCATGGAGGTGGCTGAGGTAGTGTGATCACAGGATGTGATGTGCAGCTGTCAGTGCAGGGCAGGGAGCCCGGTGGGTCACAGACAGCAGCTGCCACGAGTCATCCATTCCAAGTAATTGATACTCTGCCATTCCGTGATGGAGGATCTCTTGGTCACAGGTGTATAACACATGCATATTCCTGACTGGCCCCACTTCTAACTGTGCAGAGGAGACCAAAGAGGGAGTGGGGAGGGCTGGAATTATGCTTAGACGATGACCAGAGCAGGTGCAGGTAGCCACAACACAGCCTATTTCCATTTTCCAGGTAGTAACTGGTTTTCCAAGATGTATTCTGTTGTCCAGAACAGGAAAAAAGATGGGGTGATCTAGTACATAAAATTCTAAAACGTGAGTTTGATGCAAGAAAATATAGACTAACCATTCAAAGTAATAAAATGTATCTAAAGCTGGTGATTTACCACAGAACTGGCATTGCTGGTCCCATGTTAGTACATCTGCAAACAGACTTTGGTCAACCACCAAATATGACAGTGTTATCCATAAATCTTTCAAACTGTCCTTAGAACTTTGTCTTTCAGGGCAAATATGTAAAAGATCTAAAGAGCTCATATTGAAACAGTGATATTCAGATACAAACTATTGCCTGTTCTCTGCTCCTGTCTAGGGCCTTAAACATGTCAATCAATTTTCACCTCACTTCCTTGTGTGTTAAAAAGAAGCTGCAAGAAATAAAAATAGTCATAATTCAAAATTATTTTCTGCTGGATGTTGGTAGATTCTCATTAGTCACTCCTGTCAGGATCATAAATAAACTTATGTCTGTAGCACGGAAAGAACATATTCACCAGGAGGAAACCCCAAATTGGCAAATGGTCTATATATTAAAATGAGATCAGTGAATGACACAAACTCAGAATTGAAAAGTTCTCAGTGTTCATCCCAAGAATCTTCCTACCAAATAATCTCGTTGCTATTATTTAAAACAATTAGACCCTTTTTTTGTATGTCACAGTTCATTAAACGCCATACACATGACATTAGTAGGTAAGGTCATTTTCCTGGAGGAGCTCACCATCCAAGACAGACAAGGCTGTCGCTGGCAGGAATGAAGAACAGCCATTCACACCAAGTGGGCAGACATCATAAAGGAGCAGCCAAAATGGTTTTAGAGTTCACAGCATATTCAAATTAATATTCAAGTTGAAGCAAAGCTCTTGACAATTCTGTTTCTCCAAATAGATAGTGGTGCTGCCTGATTATAGCTAGCTGGAAAATCCTCCACAATGCCATTTTTACCCTGCCCCACTGAAACAGCATTCAAGCTGACGTTGTCCAAGAGCTAGCTCATTTAAGGCTTTGCTTTCCTCAGCATGAGTAAATATCAGCAACTGTAACATTTTTCACGTGGAAAGAAACCTTATGACTACCAAGGCACAGCACAGGCACCTGTAGAGACTTAAACAAAATATGTACCTTTAAGTTACCAGGTGATGAAAATTTACACTTGATGGAGGCAGCAAAGTTGCAGTTGATTATAATCAAAAAAGGTAATCAACTAAACTACCAACTTCAAACATTTGTCCAGGTAATAAAATTAATACCCTCTTCACCACTCCCAGCATCTCTGTGCCTTAATTCAAGGAATAACTTTCTAAACAGCCAATTACTATATATGTATTCCTTTGGTACACAAAGTATACAGATATAGATAGATAGATAGATAGATAGATAGATAGATAGATAGATAGATAGATAAATAGATACAGGTGTAGGTATAGATTCAGATATAGATATAGATGATGAGATAGAGATAGAGATACAGTTGGCCTTCTGTATCCCTGGGTTCTGCATCTGCAGATTCAACCAATCACTGATGGAAAGTATCCTTAAATAAATAAATAAATAAAACAATGCAACAATTTAAAATAATATAAATTTAAAAACAATATAGTGTAAGAACTATTTACATAGCATTTACATTATAATCTAGAGATGATTTTAAATATATGGAAGGATGTACATAGGTTATATACAAATACTAAACCATTTTATATCAGAGACTTGAATAGCCTCGGATTTTGATATCCTGGGGGTTAGGGGGTGGTCTGAGAACCAATCTTCCTTGGATACTGAGGGAGGACTCTGTAGACATAGATATATGACACAGAGGTATGGGAAAGCTGTATTCTCTCTCTCCCTGTCTCTCTTTTTTTTTTTTTTTTTTTTTTTTTGGTAAGAATAGGTTTAGAAACAGACGAACTGTTATTGTATTCTGTATTAGTTTGCTGGGGCTGCTGTAACAAAGTACCACAAAATGGAAGGCTTGCACAGCAGAAGTTTATTATTTCATAGTTCTGGAGACAGGAAGTCCAAGATCCAAGTGTCGGCAGGGTTGGTCCCTTCTAAGGGCTGTGAGAGAGAACCTGTTCCACCCATCTCTTCCGGCTTCTGGCGGTTTGCTGGCAACCTTTGGCCTTTTTTGGCTTGTAGATCTCTGCCTTCATTTCCACAGGCCTTCTTCAACTCTGCCTGTCTCCAATTTGCCTCTTTTTATAAGGACACTAATCATATTGGATTGGGGCCTAACCTAATTATCTCACTTTAACTGTAAAGATCCTATCTACAAATAAGGTCACATTCTCAGGCACTGGGGGTTGGGACTTCAACATATGAATTTTAAGGGACATAATTCAACACATAACACATTCCCATTTCTAAAACTCTGTGTTGACAGAGTCCAGGTCAATAATGATTACAATGTTTAATTTCCATCTCTTCACTGAGGTGCAGAGGAACGGAATTCATGCAAAATACCTCAACTGTATATACAAACCTGCTCATAAGCCACACTGCATGTATCTCCCATTATTTCAAACTTCTAAGTACGTGCAGTTTGTACACTAGATGAATTTAATATATTAAAATGGTTTCATGCTTTATTGGTTTATGGGGTTGCTAGTTAGTCATGCCTGACACACAACAAAATTATTGACTGTCCTTTCAAAAAATATGAATGGATTATGGCTTGAAATAAGATACAATTAGATTTACGGACATTGACTGCAACTGAAAAATAAAAAGTTCCTTCTCAGAAGGAACACTGCTGACACCTTTGCTGACTGTCATTTTATGATATTGACTCGACATGACTTTAACATATAGATTATCATTTTTTTGGAGAGTAAGATTATAATTCGTGTTTTGAGAACAGTCCTATCCTGCAGCATCAATAAGGGTATCAATCTCCCAGGCTGCAGTGTAAGACCACTTCATTTATTCAAAATCAAGTAGCCACATATATTGTTAAGAATATATGATACATACATATGCCTGAAGCAAGTTTTTGGTGCAAAAACTGTCAAGTGCATTCTACGTAATAACATAGATTTATGTCATCTTTCTCTCTCAGCACTTTCATTTTATCATCATTTGTTACAGTCACATACCCTTGTGAGGTAGGGTTGGGTGGTGACAAAGATTTTGTGTTTTATCTCTATTTTCTAAATAAAGAAAAGAAGTACTTAAGTAACTTTTCCAAAGCCATGCAGTGTACTGAGGTTTCTTAATCTATGTGGAGTAGCCTAGTACTTCTCAAATTTTAATTAACCAAAGATGTTACATAACTTTTTATTCTAGGTGTCTCTAATATGGCACCACTGCCCTGAATCCAACCCCTATAACCCACTAACTAGTTAGGAAAGGCCATGCTGTAATTCAACTCACATCTTAGGGGAGAAAGTTCCATTTTTAAAGCTACAGCATGAGAGCTTCTGATCTGTTGCACATACCAGTCTCTTCGCTTTTCATTTCAGTTCTGTGTGCCTCACTTCTGATTTCTTCAAATTCAGAGGGTAGAAAGCAATCTCAGAAAGTGCTTAACTCAGTCAGTGTGCAGCCACCCAGAGACCTCCGGAGGAAAATGACAAGCACCAGTTTCAGACAGTGAAGGAAAAGGAAAGCCGTGTGCAAATCTGGAATCATCTGCCATTAGCAAAGGTAGAAAATTATAGAGGAACTCTTTTGGGTCACAAGGATGTCATTTAGACCTCCACAGCAGCAATTTTTAAAATAGTACCCTTCTGGATTGAATGATTTCACCTGCTTGCTCAAGTGCCTAATTTAGAACCAGCAAGCAAATTACAATCTACAGAGTCCAGGCATGAAATTATAAATGTTTGGTTTCTCATGGTCTAGACTTTATCTATGTCTTCAAACCAGGGCAAAGAACAAAACCCCCCAATTTTCTCCAACAAAGATCCACCTGACATTCTGACATTTTGCAATATTCATGTATTCAGTCATTCACTTTTGCACTCACTCATTTATCAAATTTGGGGGCTGTCAGATACATACCACCATGCATAATGTGAAGAGCAGCTCAGGCTCCTCGCAGAACAGAGCAAGGATTGTTTCCGAAGTTAGAAGACATGGGGAAAGCTAAGATAAGCAAGGGCCCCAAATGCCTGGATGACTGTTTAGTTATCTGCTTTCCTTTATCATGCAGACTTGGCCCCTCAATGTTATTTAGAGCAAATATCAAATATTTTTATACAAACATATATTCTCTCCACATTTACAACCTATGTTTTTTTGTGTGTTTTTTCTTTTTGAGATGGAGTCTCGTTCTGTTGCCCAGGCTGTAGTGCAAGTGCATGATCGCAGCTCACTGCAACCTTCGCCTCCTGGGTTCGGGCGATTCTCCTGCCTCAGCCTCCTGAGTAGCTGGGGCTACAGGCGCCCACCACCACACTCAGCTCATTTTTGTATTCTTTTAGTAGAGATTGGGTTACACCATGTTGGCCAGGCTGGTCTCAAACTCCTGACCTCAAGTGATCCTCCCGTCTAGGCCTCCCAAAGTGCTGGGATTACAAGCGTGAGCCACCACACCCAGACCCACCTGTCTACCTCTTTACTAATTTTTATTTAGCCTTATTTGCTTAGGTTTCACTTGGTATCTATTTGCTCTTTCAAGAGACTATCTACTTAGATATTTCTGAAAATTTTTTCATGAATTGAACTTTGATACATTACAAGAGCTCACTCATCATATAATCCTTATGCAAAGTGAAGAATCCTGTTTGATGTGAACAGTCACCCTATATGGGTTTGATAAGTTCACACTTTTTCTTTTTTCTTTTTCCTTTTTTTTTTTTTTTTTTTTTTTTTTTTTTTTTTTGAGACAGCTTCTCGCTCGCTCTATTGCCCAGGCCGGTGGCACAACCTTGGCTCACTGCAACCTCTGCCACCTGGGTTCCAGTGATTCTCCTGCCTCAGCCTCCCGAGTAGCTGGGATTACAGGTGCACACCACCATGCCCGGCTAATTTTTGTTTTTGTATTTTTAGCAGGGAGGGGTTTTACCATGCTGGCCAGGCTAGTTTCAAACTCCTGATCTCACGATCCGCCCACCTTGGCCTCCCAAAGTGCTGGGATTACAGACGTGAGCCATTGCGCCTGGCCAAAGTTCACATTTTCATATGCTAACTTTCTCAAGCTGGGGCCACCTGTACATAAAGGAACAAAACAGCTGGAAAAGAGTGGACTTGGCTAGGAATTTAAGCTGAAATAATTTTAGCTTTCAATTCTTAGTAAATTCTTCTCAATACATTTCTTTTAAATGTAAATGTCTTATAATATTTCATTTTTGTAAGGTGACTTATGAGTTATTTATACTTTATGATGTCAAGTTACTTCAATGACCCAAAGTACTACAGTAAAATATCTCTAAAATATTTCATATTGAGTGATAATATGAAGTGGAGACTATTCTCCATTAGCCAGGCAATAGCCATAAAAACTTTTATTCTTTTCCCTTTCTCTTTCTTTCAAATTTTAAGCTATTACCTTTACAGTATTTTGTTCTTCACTTTCTCTTCACTGAAAATTTCTCTGGCTCCATCTGCCATAGGACACTTCTTGGGGATGTCATAATTCTTCCTATTCATCTGAGCCTCCTCTCCATCTGAATCCTTCACATTCCTTCACCTCCACTCTTCATTCCCAGTTCCAGCAAACAAGTCTGATGATGAACTCACTCCCTCTCTGCTGTTTAATAAACCTCCTCTCCCCACCCCGCTCATGGTTTTAGGACAGCAATGGACCCCTGACATCTATTTACCTTCCACTATAATTTCACATCACAGTAACCATTACTAGAAACATATACATAACCATGGAGTTTTTTAAACCCCAGCACATCTATCAAAATGCAATTTACCTTAAAATTCATGAAACACACAAGGTATATGATTCATGTAAAACATAACATGCCGTGTAAGTTAATATAATCATTCTGAAGTAAATTAGGTGTTGTTTACGTTACAGTATTTATTATGTCTGAATTTCCATGTTACTAACTGTTCAAATATTGCCATGTCAATGTTATTTCCCTAAAAGTAGAAATATTCATTTGAATGTACTAAATATACATTTACAAAAATGGCTTTTAGCCATCATGCTACTAACATCAGAAGAAAAGACTATGTTGAGTCATTTAAGTAGTCAAAAATGCCAAAGTAAAATTTGGTTAATGTTTCAACTCTGAATTTTTCAGTTTTCAAATACTACAATTTTTCCATTTCCAATTGTAGTTTTACAGAATATCAGGAAGAATTTCAAATTACCCAAATTGAAAGTACCCTCTACCTCCTAGTAGCTGCTTTTATTATTCTAGTGATGCACACACTAGAAAACATTTCCTACCAAAACGTTTTGAATCAGATGCTGCCTCACAAAATGAATGGAAAACCATGTGCCATAGGAAAAACTTCAAGAGCAAATATAAGAGTGATGGACTCCCACCGGGAGCAGAAAGCCAAAATCACACTTCATAAATATACTTATCTGGGAAAAAAAACACTGGTTAGACAATATTTGGGACAGATGCATCTTGTCACACATCAAAACAATCTGTGGACAACACCAAAACACTGTGATGCAATTTTACAAGGGAAGCTGGTTGGGCATTTCTGTATTTATTCAACTAGATAATAGAGGGGAAAGCTGCAGAACAGTCAGAAGAATATTTGCAATGCAATTAGATGGGACAAGTGCATCTGAGTGAGCGCCAGACACAGGGGCCTCCCTTTAATTCACACAGCCCAATGTCTTAACGCAGCGTACAGCAGCAAACTGCACTTCCTACAGTCTTAAAACTTTTGTCAGTTAACTAGATGTTTACCAAGTGCCTCGCTTGGGCACTCAACATTTCGGGTGTGCCATCCAGCTCTACGTAGGTTGTTCCAACACCATCTGTCACTTAAGCTTCCACAGATTCAAAAATTTCAATTCGAACTAATCTACTCGGCACTCAAACTGAAGCTATAATTCAAATTTCGACATGAAGCTTGAATTCCTTTTCAGTGTTCTTCAACTTTGACCCAGCTCCCCCCTCCCTTCACTGAAAAGGGCCAAGACAACAGCCCAGCAAGTGGGGCAGGCAAAACAGGCCTCCTTTGTTCACTTTTGTCCTTGTAGCTCTCTATTGAGGTAAGGGACTGAAAAGGCGCACCAGGTTTTGGAAGGCAGCAGCGGACTCACTCGCAAGCCATCCTTCCTCAGAGAACCAAAATACTCCAGGAGGAAACTCTTTGGACAGGCCATTCTTACCTTGAGGCATAATTAATGGAAGATTAGTACTTCCCCTTTCTCTTGAGAGAGAATCTGTCAGTGGTATTGAATATGAGTCTGTAAATGTTCGTCAAAAATGCATGCCATAAATCATGCCATTCAAATGCCAAGGACATCGAAAAGTGGCATGAAATTAGTTTTAAAGTTGAAATCTGGAGAAAAGATCACTACATGCTGAATACTCATACTGAATTTTTTGAATGCTCTCAGCCCACTTGAGAAAGATAAATCAAATTCATTGCATATTACCCCGTGGAAGACCTCCTACAGTTTTCCCTCAGATTGCTCTAGGAATAGATTTTTTTTTTTTCTGGTTACAGTGGGTTTTGAACCAACACACTATGCACATAATAAAATTTAAACATATATATTTTCAACATATATATATTCAACATATATATATTCAATGTATGTATGTTCAAAATATAGTTTCCAGCCCTTCCTACCATTATTTAATGAGAAGAATTTCAAAAGGATCACTTTTGCCTGACAGTACCTGTCATTTTCATTCTCATGTGAATTAAACAATGTTTTAGTCCAGAGCAATATGGAAGACATTCAGGAAGCACATAATACAAGTAAGATTCGTCATTCCTGTGTTCAAACTGAACATGCCATTAGGACAGTATGTGCAGGACAGGACAGGACATCAGTGGTTGTAAATTTGTTCCCTTTACCACTGGCATTTTTTTTTTTTTTTAATCTTCACTAGCTTCTTAGTCACTTGAGGGAAACCCTCCATCAGACTGTTAAAAATTACCTTTTTCTAATTTGAAATTCCAGTCTTGTAGGCCAGTAAAATAGGTCAATTAAGTTGACACCACATCTTTTTTATTAGCTCAGCTAAGCAATTATAATTGGGTGGTGAAGGTTTATGCTGTCATCTTTGAAGATTCAATGGTAGAGAGAAATGCCCAACGTGGAACTATAATTTACAACGCCAGTACATCCCTAAACATTCAGCATAAGAATATTTCTTTCTATTTTCAGATATGGGGCAAATTTGCTCTTGTTCTAGATTAAAATAATAATGCTATTTTTCGGCAGTAAAAAAAAAAAAGCATATCTGTTTAACTTACCCTCATACCAAAATCATTTAGCACAAGTGCATTACAGACAAAGGTACTCTAATTCAACATTTTAGAAAAATGACATGAATGTATGCCACCAATGGTGGCTTATCCTGGACTTGGACTACAACACATATGCTCCACAGCATCAATTTCTTGCTCGGCAGAAAGTATGTAATCAATTAATACTTTTGAAAACCATACACCTCCATATTAATAAATGTTAAACCAATAAATTAGAAATGCTGTGAATGACCTGTTCAGAATATAATAGATATTAATTTACAGCTTTAAAAGGTAACAGTGGCTGGGCGTGGTGGCTCACGCCTGTAATCTCAGCACTTTGGGAGGCCGAGGCGGATGGATCACCTGAGGTCTGAAGTTCAAGACCAGCCTGGCCAACCTGGTGAAACCCTGTCTCTACTAAAAATATAAAAATTAACTGGGCACAGTGGTGGGCACCTGTAATCTCAGCTAATCGGGAGGCTGAGGCAGGAGAATCACTTGAACCCAGGAGGCAGAGGTTGCAGTGAGCCAAGACTGCACCATTGCACTCCAGTCTGAGTGACAGGGCGAGACTCCATCTTCAAAAAAAAAAAAAAAAGTAACAGTGACTGCACTTCATACCTATTAGGATGGCTATTATCAAGAAAACAGAAAATAACAAGTGTTGGAGAAAATGTGGACAAATTGGAACCCTTGTGCATTGTTGGCAGAAATGTAAAACAGTACAGTTACTATGGAAAAGAGTATGACAATGTCTCAAAAAAAACATAGACCTACCATATGATCTAGCAGTCTCATTTCTGGCTATATATCCCAAAGAACTGAAAGCAGTGACTCAGATATTTGTACATCCATGTTCATAGCAGGATCATTTGCAATTAACCAAAAGGTGAAAGTAACCCACGTATATGTGACATATGAATGGATAAACAAAATGTGGCTTATACATACAATGAAATATTATTCGGCATTACAAAGGAAGGAAATTCTGACACATGGATCAACCTTGAAGGCACTATGGTAAGCAAAATAAACCAGTTACAGAAAGACAAATAAATATTGTATGATTCCACTCATATGAGATACTTAGGGTCGTCAAATTCATAGACTGGAAGTAGGATGTTGGTTGCCAGGGGCTGGGGGCTGAGGGGTTATGAACTACTGTTTAATGTGTACAGAGTTACAATTTGGGAAGGCAAAAAATGTTCTAGAGAGGTATAGTGGTGATGGTTGCACACAATGTGAATGTACTTAATGCCACTGAAGTATACACTTGGAAATAGTTTAATGGCATATCCTATGTCATATATATTTTACCACAATAAAAAACTAACTTAGCAAAAATGTATTTTAAATAAACATATTGCATTTGCTGCCCCATTTAAAGGCAATCTGATAATGAAGGATTTACAGTTGCTGAAGCTGAAGGTAGAGCCATTCTCCTATTTCCTTCCTCTTGTAGCTTTCAATTTTAAGAGAAAAAATAAAAATTTGTCAGTTCATTTCGGTACATCTTCCTATTCTTAGAAACTTCAGTCAAACTCACAGAAGTAGAGGGTTGAATGGTGATTGCTAGGGGGTAGGGGAATTGGGGAGATGTTCTCACCACACATACACAAATTAACTGTGTGAGGTGATAAATGTGTTTATTATTTTGATTGTGGTAATCATTTCACAATGTATATGTATATCAAAATATCATGTTGTACATATTAAATGTATACAACCCTTACCTGTCAATTATGTCTCATTAATGCTGTTGGGTGTGGGCGAAGAAACTTCAGCCTTTGATCGCCATAGAGGCTGTTTTAAACAGAAGGAGCTTTTCATCTGCCAATGCAGTAAAATGTTTAAATAAAATAAGTCACTGGATTTTTGCCCTTAGCATCCAGTTCTCTCCTCTGTCCTCACCTGCCAGAAAGGTTCCCAGAAGGGCTCCTTCAGTCAGGGAAGCATAAAATTTTAAGGGAAAAGAATATCTAAATGTATTTAATACTTTTCAAATCACTTCCTCTTAACCAATCATTGCAACAGTTGAAGACTGACCTAAAGCAATCTTTTGATTCAAACGCACAAAACTTCCTAGAGAATATGTTAGAAGCTCTACATTCCAGTTAAATTTGCTATGGGTTACCGAGCTTCTCAGATGGTACCGAGCTTCCCTTTGAAAATGAGGATGAGATTCCAATAGTTGCTGATCTATGGTGAGAATATAAGGAAAAAGCCTCAGTGCCTCAGTGGTTACCCTTTGGGGTGAGTAATGACTGGGAGGGGCCACAAGAAGGCTTTCTCATATGTGCATTACCCTGTTTCTTGATATGAGTGCTAGTTAAGTCAATGTGTTACAGTTTGTGCAAGTTCATCGGCTGTGCATTTGTGATATGTGAAAAAAATCTGTGTGGCTAAGTATGTAGCTAGGTAAAATTAGAATTAATCTTTCCAAGAACAGATATTCTGTTTGGCTCACCACTGTATCCCCACTGCCTGAAACAGTAAGCCATGCTCTCAGTAAATATTTATTAAAGAATGAATGAATGAATGAACGAATGAAATCTTTTTACCAGAAAAGCTTCCTGTGGAGTTCCATTGAATAACTCCTTTGTACATACACAATATAATATCTGTAGAGTCTATTTATATTCAATCTGTTACCCAGGGAAAATTACACCTGCATGAAAGCATTATTTGAAATGATTCTTGAAATTTTCTACAGCCCAGGTGTATACATTATCAGGACCCCCTCACACTTCTGAAGCACTTACACCTACCGATTATTGCCATCATTGTTGTATTGGCCTCACAGGAAGTATCATTTCCAACGATGCTTTGCATTCACTGTTACTGTATCGTTAACAAAAATGATGTGGTGTAAGGGCAATGGCCTTCAGTCCAAAGACCTCATCACTACCCTGCATTATAAGGCTGAGCTCTACTGCAGTTGTTTTGAAACTCGAAGGATTAGTTAGATACAATGTTGCCTGAGTCCTTTAATAGCTCTAAAATTCCTGGATTATGTAAAATGTTTAGTAACTTTCCTGTAATAAAGTAAAAAGAAGGTTGAAACAAGACTATGAGTCAGTAGGATTATGAATGCAAAATAAATCAATTTTTCCAATTGATCAGTTAATTATAATTCTAAAAGCTATTCCAGAAATAGCTGATTCCACTTTGGTTCAAATTCTCCTTTTCTACCAGTTAACATGGAGTATCTTCATAAATGTCCCCACATGTTTCTATATATTTAGGAAATAGAATGATTTCCTAAAATTGGATACTAGGGTCCTATTCAAACTCAACATCCAATTTGAGGAGTAACTCATTTGCAGTCAAAACCGTGTACAAAGGACATTCAGGGCTGGGGACTCTTTCTTTAAAGAAAAAAAGTTTTATGAAACTTTATGATGTGCCAGGAACATCTATATAATCACAGAGGTCCTGGTTACTAAGAATAGTTCAGTGACTGTAATGGGTTGGATTGTGGGTTAACAGCCACATACTCAAAGTTAACAGGAAGAAAAGAATATGTAAAGGAGTTACATGGGAATAAAAGGCTATTCCACAATACGATTCTCTGAATTACAATATTGCCTGCTACTGTGAGCTCTGCAGAGCTCAGAATTAAACGGGCTTGTAATGTATCTCCCTGGTTTTGAACACCCAGCGGTTTAGGTTTCCCCTAAATTGATAAGCCTCCAAAAGACCACATTCTCAGTCTTGGATTGTAAAGCACAAGGACAAAAGCAATCCCACTCCCCTACTTCCTAGCTGTGTGGCCTTGGGAAAGTTACTTGGCTTCTCTAAGGCTTCATTTCCTAATTTTTAAAATGGGGTTGCTGTGAGAATTAAATGAGATGATACATGTAACATGTGCAGCGCCCTGCACATCTAAAGCTCTCAAAACCGGTTGGCTATCATTACCATTAAAGCAGAAAGTATCAGTTGCCTAACTCCATTTCAGTACTTCAGCAAGTACTGCCATTATTACAATATTTTAACAACAGGGCATGGTTAGCATGATGCAGTTCCATAAAGCGGCCCAGCCTGTGAGGTTTGTATTCAGCGGTTACCGTGTTCCTTTCCAGGACCACCCCAGGGGGAGCTCCTGGTGCAGAACCAATGCCTCCTGCCCCATTACACTTGGCTCCATCTCCTCCTGAAAAAGCCTGGGGCGAGGAAGGGCCCGGTCTCTTAGACCTGCACTTCTGAGCGTTAACCATTAGGGACTCTGAAAGGAAAAGAAAGCCTCCTTCTCAGGACAGTTCTGCGCAGGTGGTAGCCAAGGGCTGGAGCCCCTGGTGCGAAGGCAGGGGCAGGAGAGAGGCGGGGTGCGAAAGAAACGCCACCGCTCGGCGCCCTCCCTCGGTGCCCGCGGCGCAGGGGCCACCCTCCAGCGTACGAGGGACGAAGATGTGGCCGCGGGCGCGGGCGGGAGGGGAGGCGATCCCGCGGGGAAGGAAGCGGCCTGTTCGCCAGCCCCGGGGCTCGGGGAGCCCTCTGGCAGCGCTTGCTGCTCTGAGGACACCGCTTTGGGAGAAATGATGACTCCCAGGCTCACCGTACCGCGACACCCCGTCCCCCTCCGCACTCTGGCAGATGCGGGCCGGGAGTGGCTGAGCTGGCCAACCGCCTGGGACCAGGATGCGGCGGCGCCCACCCGCGCGGCGTGGAGGGGGTCGGGGGCGGCGCTCGGCGCAGATGGCGCTCGCTGCGAGATGGATGCTCCAGGGCGGGTAATCACTCCTGGCTCAACACAGCGTCCCGGGCGGAGCGGATGCCAGATCCCACCGCTAAGAGCCTGGGCTGAGAAGGCAATCTTCCCAGGCAGCCCCCAGCCCGGCGCGCCAAACCCAACAAGTCCCAGCCCTTGGAGGTAGGGCGGGGCGCGGGGACGCCTGGGACCCGCACCTGTAAGACCGACAAAGCCCCCGCAAGCGCCCCACCCCTCGGTCCTCCGTGTCTCTCTCGTTCTGCCTCGATTCCCCGAGCCCTTTCCAGGCAGCGAGAGTGGAGAAGCGAAGTCGGCCTCGCCCCCTGAACTAGGCGGTAGGCACAGGTGTAGGCACTTCCGAACAAAGCCCACGCCCAGATGTGTCCGCAGGGGCCGGAACAGGCACACGCCCGTGCGCTCCTAGCCCGGCCCCCGCGCTCCTCGCCCCGCCGGCACTGTGGCGTGACGCCCCGCGCCTCCGTGCCCAAGCCCGGGAAGCCGCCGTGCCGGGCCCGCAGGCTCTCCATGCCCAACTGCCCACGAGCAAGAGCTCTGGGCAGGGCTTCCCGGAAAGCGTGGGGTGCGGGCGCGGAGCAGAAGTTGGCCACAGACCGGAGGGGGTGGTGGGTGCCGGCGCTGCTGGATTTCAGCTGTGCCCTCACCCGAGCGCAGGTCCCTCTGCTCCCTCTCGGCGCCCGCGGCAGTGTCGGGGGCCTGCAGGGGAGAAAGGAGTTGGAGATCTGCTTCGCCCCTCCTGCAGCGCTGCCAGCCGGGTGAGCGCTCGGCTGAAACCCCCGCCAGTGTCCCAGTGACAACGCAGCAGCCTCGCGCGTCCTCCTCCGCTCCGGCCGTCACCCCCGAGCAGGACCCAGTGTCACTGCCAGACGCGCAGGGAGCTACTTACGTTCTCGCGCCGCGCCCACCGCTCAGCTGTGGCGTGACTGCCCAGGACCCTGGACCGTCGGTGTCCTCCGTTCTCGATGAAGCTGTCCCCTCTGGCTGCTCCAGCCAGGCGGCCCCTGCGCCGTCCCCCGCGCCCGCGCGTCTGAGGCTCGGACTGCGGCGCGCGTCAGCCAGCGACCCCGGCGAAGCGAGGCTGGCCCCGCGCCGGCGCGCGCCCCCGCCGCTCCCGCCCTCTCCGCTCCCCCTCTCCGCTCCCCCTCCCCGCGCCGTACACTTGCCACTCCCGGCTCTCCTTTGCGTCCTCCCGTCCCCCTCCCCCGCACTCCTCCCGGGCGTCCCCCGCCTCTTCCCCTCCCGGCCAACCCCCTTTCGCCCTGCTGCTGCGACTGCAGCAAATAGGCTCCAGCCGCCGGCGCCTCGAGGGACTGGGTGGCCCCTCACCTGAGCGGCCGCGCCACCGCCAACCTCCGTCAGCCTGCGAGCGCGGGTGGGGGTGCGGGGACGGAGGGCGGGTGTGTTCCGGGGCTAGGGTGACTGAGATTTTGCTACAAAAGATGTTCCAGAAAATGGGTAGTTTTTGAATGCCACTCTCATGGGTTTAGCTTTCTGTGGGAGGTCTGTGGTCATCTAGTTTTTTCTTTTTTAAAAAGCACTTTCTTCGAAATTCATCGGTTGGGGTGGTTGAGATTGGGTGAGTGGTTTTTTGGGATTTTGTTTTGTTTTGTTTTTGCAACCGTTCTTTCCAAACACCCCCCTCCCCCAGAAAAAAGAGCCTTTAGCATAAGGCGGTTGCTGTCTATCCGCGGTAGAAATTGGGTCTTCTGGTCCTAGGGAATAGGGTTACTTCGGATTAGCGTATTTCCAGATGTGAGAGAGTATTACGGACTTTTTTTTTTTTTTTGCAATGTAAATCGAGAATTAAGATTTTTCCAACTGTGTAATATTTGAGTAAACACACTGCTTGCTGCATAGTTTAGGCGCAGGAGCCCACTCTTCACTCTATCCTGGATGGTGTTCAGGATCCTTAGCCTGACCCTTGGGTCCTCTGTAACCTACTCCGGTCTGCACACCAAATTACTTGTCTGCTGGGTATCACCCGACTTGACCACTTACAGCAGGCTCCAGCTCTTAGTGGGCTCAGCGGAGCCTTGATTCCTTCAGTTCTCTATTTCAGGAAAACATTTTCTGAGCTCCTCACCACCCCACCCCACCTCGCCACCTCCTCCACCCCCAGCCTCCAGGGTGCTAGGGCAAGATTCAGGAATGAAAAAGGTCTTGACAACCCCAGTGCTCTGTTCTAACTTCAACTGGAACTTGCACCCTCAGCTCACAGCATCTGCATGCAAGTGAGCAGCCTTCTTTCCTTCTCCTTCTACTGCCGTCCTCTCCTCCTCCTCCAGCCAGATGTGCTCTGGCCTCACAGAGATTCCCTCAGTTCCTGAACCACCATGGTCTCTGGCTGCTGGGTCATTGCACAAGTTGTTTACTCAGTCCCATCAGTGGTTCTTCTCACTCCGGTCCTTACCCAACTGCCATTCAGGTGGGTACCTTGCCCCTCTCAACGAATTGTCCAAATTTTCCTCTAAAATACCTTAAAAAAAAAAAAAAAAAAAAAAAAAAAAAGATTCCACGAACCCCCTACTTGAAAGTCTGGGCTGGTGGGCTGGTTCACTATTGCCTACAAAGTAAATTCCACATCTCCTGGTGTGCCTCTTTACAATCTACTCCTAACTTATCTCTCCATTTTCCATAACCCTAAGCCTCTGCATGTGAGATTCCGCCTATGCAGGAGGAAGGAGAATGTTCGTTCATCTCCTTTTCATTTGGCAAACTCTTGTTCATCCTTCGGAGCCTTACCTGGTTGTTATCTCCTCTGTAAGGACTATTATAATAGTGCTGGTCACCTTTTAATGATCTGTTTGCATGTCTGACTCCACAAAATTTCACTTCTTTGACAATTTGTCTTATTTATTTTTGTGTAACCATATTTCTGGTTAATACAAATGAAGCCACAGATAACCATAATCAGTTCTCACTGCCCCATCATTTTCCCCTGTGTAAAAGACTTGCGGCCCCTTTGTTCCTTCCCCACTGTAGTAATTGCAGAGGTTGTCCTACCTGTCCTTCCCATGTCCTTCTACCTCGTACTCTGGTTTTCCAAGATTGCCCCTCACCCCGGCCACTGTGAAACATTGATTTCTGGTCCACATTATTTTCCAGTGAATCCCATAGGGCAAACCTGTGAAGTGGGAAAATGACACCTTACTCTCTTCAGTTCTTGCCCTGGTTCTGTGTAGTAATTTATCCCCTGGGTGCTGAAGCAACATTGCTTGTGTTTTCCTGTGTTACAATCTCATAAAGACCCTCCTTAAACAGCTCCTTGAACTTCTGCTTAGAATTGTTCTTTCTCTTCAGGCTCCAGTCCTGGTCCATGAAGCCAGGATGAGGCAGACAGTATTTGGTCCTGGTGAAGTCCGGGTTAGTCCTGATGCCTGGGAGACTACTTAGGCTATTGGAGGTTGCTGAAAGAATAAGGACATAAATGGAATCTCTATCTTTTTTTTTTTTTTCATGCAAGTGATGATTTCTCTAGTTACAGTTTCACTTATCTTTACAGGTAGAATAACAATACTTAATACATAAGGTTATTGTAAGAAAGCAGTGGACAGTATCTAGGACATAATAGGTGCTCAGCACATTCTAGTTTAAACAGTATTTGATAAGATGTCTGTAATATAAATATATGCTTGAATAAAAAGTACAAAGCCAGAAGAGAGAAAGCTCTGGAGAAGATAGGAACCACAGCGATAGTACAAACCAAAAATTAAAATTAAGTAATTTGAGGCCTGGTGCGGTGGCTCATGCTTGTAATCTCAGCACTTTGGGAGGCTGAGGTGGGCGGATCACCTGTGGTCAGAGTTCGAAACCAGCCTGGCCAACATGGTGAAACCCGGTCTCTACTAAAAATAAAAAATTAGCCACGTGTGGTGGTGCATGCCTATAATCCCAGTCACTGGGAAGGCTGAGGCAGGAGAATTACTTGAACCTGGGAGGCAGAGGTTGCAGTGAATAGAGATCACGCCACTGCACTTCACCCTGGAAGACAGAGTGAGACTCCATCTCAAAAAAAAAAAAAAAAAAAAAAAAAAATTAAGTAATTTTGATACTATGCAATAATTGTAATAATATAAAATTATTATATAGTTCTGATTTCCAGCTTATTACTTCAGCTTCACTGTAGCTCTACATTGCTGGGGATTCGTCTCCTGAGGGAATGAGCAACAGGAAGAACAAACTGAGGCTTCAAGAGGAGCTGAAATGAAGGGAGCATGGGAGGTGGGGATAGAAAAATGTTCCACAATTACAAGGATGGCAGTATGGGCAAATATACTTTCTAATGCAGTCTGTTTGACCTTGGTGATGCATGAGGCTGTCTTATTTGGCTGCACTTTCCTGGTAATATCCACAACTCACCTCCTTACCCTAACTGCTTGCTGCTATCCCTTTCCCATCCCTAAGCCTTATCCTCCCCCTATTACCATGCCTGACTCCAACCTCAAACCCAGCTGAGGACTAGGAATAAGGTGTGTGTCCTCATCATATAATAGTAGAATTTTCCATATGTCCAGTACTGTCGTAAGCAATTTGCACTTATTAACTCATTTATTCTGACAAAAATCCCATTCAGTAGGCACTATTATCATCCCCCTTTTAGAAAATAAGGCAAACAAAAAAAAAAAGAAAAGTAACTTGCAGAGGTCACACAGCTATCTGCAGAGATGGGATTCAAGTCCCGCATTATGATTCCAAAGTTAAGTCTTAACCAATCACTGTGCCGTGCTGCCTATCAATGACAACACACCAAAAGTTTCATTGTTTTGATAGACACATCAGAATGTCACTGTGTTCAAACAGCTACATCAGAAAGTCATGGAGCCCCCCAGTGGTACCTGCAGTGAATATTTTAGCCTTTCTCTTTTCCTCTTCTTCTGCAGTCCTGTCTCTTTTTCTCAGAGTTCTCCCTCCCCTCTTTTCATCTTCCTTTTTTTTTTTTTTAACGCCTTGCCTTATTTTCCATCTCAATTTTCTTAATCCACATGCATGCTGCAGGCCTCCCAGGGGAGGTAGTACCATTGGTCCTGTCCTAAAACCTAATGTTAAATTCAGCAAAACCTAACATGGACCCAGCAATGCTAGTAATGAGCGTGTTGCCTTGCTGTAAAATGAAAGAATTGGGCTAAGTGAGCACAAAAGTTCTTTTTCAGCTGTGTCATTTTTTGATTTTGGTGATAACCAAGAGCATTTTGTTGTTGTTGTTGTTGGCTCCTCTAGTAAAACTCAGATAAAAGCTGGCTGAATTCTGGTAAGAATGACTGAAGCACTAGAAAAAAAAAAAAATTCCTATCATAGTATAACATGTTGTTTGCTAGAAGAGTGGCTTATACCAGTATCATCATTATCTTAATAGGTTATGGATGGGCAACATGCATTAGATTTCTGACAGGCATGTGGGAAATGTAGGTATTTTTGTTTGTTTGTTTGTTTTGTTTTTTGAGACAGCATCCCACTCTGTCCCCCAGGCTGAAGTGCAGTGGTGTGAGCTCACTGCAACCTCTGCCTTCTAGGTTTAAGCGATCCTCCTGTCTCAGCCTCCCGAGTAGCTGCAAATGTAGTAATTTTTAAAGCCCTTCTATTTGAAAGGGTATTATAACCCAATATTGTCCAAAAGCAGAGTTGTTATAATGGAAGGCTTTCTAAACTGGTTCCCAGTGACATTCTCCTCCTGGTATTCTTCCTTATGTGTAATCTCCTCCCCTTGAGACTAGACCTAGTGATTCCATTCTAACTATCAGAATATGGCAAATGTAGTGCGATGTCACTTCTTATATTGGGTTACAAATCACTCTGGTTTCTGTCTTGCTGTCTTGCTCTTTTGCTTGCTTGCTTGCTTGCTTGGAGGGAAGCCCGCTGCCATGTTGTAAGCTGCCATATGGAGAGGAGAGGCTCTCATGGCAAGGAACTGAGAAGATCCTGTGGTCAACAGCCTGTGAGGAACTGAAGCTCTCAGTCCATCAGCCCAAAAGCATCTGAATCTTGCCACAGCTTTATGAATGAACTCAAAAGCAGATATGGTGCTGGATAAAGAAGCAATTGTCAGACAGATGAGACATCGGTATGACTTGACCAAAGTTAACGTCAGCAGCTCTTAGCACCATACCCCAGGTCACACTGAGCTCCTAGAGCCAGGCCTGGGTTGACCGTTCACTGTACTCTACCCAGAGCTGGTCCTTTTTCTTCTTGGATGCCAGTGACAGTCTCAGCTGGCCCATACCTCTTGCAGCCTCACAGTGGGTGATTATTACTCACTATGGATTAGGATATGTGCCTATGTATTTGTAATATATAAATAATAGGATATGCAGTTTCATACGTCACCTGACCAGTAAGCAATGGACAGTTTCCACAGATGCGAAACACCAATTGCTCTCCCATGCTTCTCCTCACCATCTGCCACACCACCGCAGAATTCTATTTGCCACTCTGGTGCCATTTGGGCACGTGTCAAACAGAAACCAGAAATTTGAAACCCCATCATTGCCTGATGCTTAGCAACACAGCATCCCCACACTTATTGAAAAGATGTAATGCTCAAGCAATTGGAGGAAAATGTGACCTTAGTGGCGGCTATATGTGGATTTCTTCTCTGGGAGCTTATGAGTCACTAAGATCTTATGCTTGGCTCAACCCACGTTGAGCCATGCTTGGGGAACCAAGTTGGAAAGAGAAGGAACATTTTCAGCGATAATAACCATGTTCCTGTAGCCAACTTCTCCATCTGTTCCTACAGTTTCTGTCTACAAGAATGTACAAAGGTTCTGCTGCATAGATTTAAGACTAGCCAAGGTCAGTGTGCAATCAGCCATTGCAGATGAGGTCATCAAGGACAGGGAATTGCAGCTCTGGAAAACAGAGATGCTGAGAAACACTCTGATATGTGCCCTTCATTTCTGGCTTAAGGGGGAAACAGACAATAGGTACAATGAAGACGAATTCACTGTGGAGGGAAGAAAGGAAGCGGCTTTAGAAATAATACTCTTGAGTATAAATGAATGGTCTACTCAAAAGCTTTCTTATTTGGCTGTTTTGTTGCATTTTAAAACAGAAAAGTGATCTTAGATTAATGCACACTGACATTGTACTTCTGTTTATGTTTTATTTTAAGCATCAATTTAAATTTTACTTTAAGTTTTTCAATATATTTTTGAAATTGTGGTAAAATACACATAACAAAAAGTCTTCCATCTTGGCTCATGCCTGTAATACCGGCACTTTGGGAGGCTGAGGTGGGTGGATCACAAAGTCAGGTGTTTGAGACCAGCCTGACCAACATGGTGAAACCCCGTCTCTACTAAAAATACAAAAATTAGCTGGGCGTGGTGGCACATGCCTGTAATCCCAGCTACTCCAGAGGCTGAAACAGGAGAATCGCTTGAACCCGGGAGGCGGAGGTTGCAGTGAGCCGAGATTGCGCCACTGCACTCCAGCCTGGGCGACAGAACAAGACTGTCTCCAAAAAAACAAAAAAAATTCCATCTTAACCATTTGTAAGTGTACAGTTTAGTTGTGTTGAGTATATTCACATTGTTATGCAATCATCACTACATTTTATCTCCAGGATTCTTTTTATCTTGTGAAATTGAAACTCTATACCCACTATACAACAAACTCCACATTCCCCTTTTCCTTTAGGCTCTAGTAACTACCAATCTACTTTCTCTATGGATTTGACTAAGTACCTCATATAAGTGGAATAATACCGTATTTGTCTTTTTGTGATAAGTTTATTTCACTTAGCATGATGTCCTCAAGGTTCATCCATGTTGTAGCATGTGTCAGAATTTCCTTTCTATTTAATAATACTCTATCATACATATATATCACACTTTGTTTATCCATTCATCTGTTGAGGGACACTTAATTGCTTTCACCTTTTGGCTCTCATGAATAATGCTGTTATGAACATGGGGTTATGAATATCTTTCTGAGATCTTACTTTCAATTTTTGGGAATATATACTCGAGGTGAGACTGCTAGATCATATGGTTATTCTAATTTTTTTTAGGAACCACCATATTGTTTTTCATAGTGGCTGCACCATTTTACATTGCACACCAACTGTGCACAAGGGTTCCAAATTCTCCACATCCTCGCCAACACTATTTTGTTTTGTTTTTGGAGAGTAGCTATCCTAATAGATGCAAGGTATTGAAATATTTTTAAATGTCAAAAATTCACAAAATACAAGCAAATTCAGTATTTTAGAAAGCCCTGCTCTACCCTGGACCCTGTGCTTTAAGAAAGCCCTGTTCTGACCCTCCTAGAGGTAATGCTACCATCTTCTCCTTCTAGAACATATCTGGGTACCTAGGATCCAAGAATTCTGTAGGGACTTGGAAAAGCCCCTTCCCCACATAACAGACAGTGGGCTGCTCTGCTGGTATACACAACAGAAAGCCTCATAGACAGCTGATGCAAGGGTGTGGGGATGGTTTGCAGGATGTTGATATAACTTGCTTGTGGGTTGGAAAGTCCACCCAAGTTTGCTTGAAGCTTTTGAAAGTTCAGGACTAAGTCGGGTGGGCCATGGACTGGCTGTTTCCATGTCACCATATTCCAGCACAGAATTCTGAAGAGTCTGAGAATTCTCAATTCAAACCTGGACTTCCAGGTCTTTATGATGATATGTTTGTGAAGATAAGACAGAAAATATACCTTTTAAATATTTAACACAAAACTTGTTACCTCCTGTGCGCTCTGTTGAGGGACTTTAGAGAAACTAGATACAAAACTGGACAACAATGAAATCCATTTTGTTCCATTTGTGCCGTGGTTTGAATGGTCCCCCAAACTTCATGTCTTGGAAATAATTCCCAATGCAATGGGAGAGGGGTGCAAATGAGGGGTATCTAGGTCATGAGGGCTCTGCCCTCATAAGGGAATGTAGTTGTTGTGAGAGTAAGTTTGTTAGAGCCCAATAAAAATATTCAATCTGACAAAATGAAGATTCCAAATTAGAAGGAATCCTATGCAGCCATAAAAAAAAAAGAGATCATGTCTTTTGCGGGAACATGGATGGAGCTGGAGGCTATTATCCTTAGCAAACTAATGCAGGAACAGAAAATGAAATACCATATGTTATCACTTTATATAAGTGGGAGCCGAATGATGAGAACTTATGAACACAAAGACAGAAACAACAGACACTGAGGTCTACTTGATGGGGGAGGGTGGGAGGAGGGAGGGGAGCAGAAAACATAGTTATTGGGTACTGGGCTTAATACCTGGGTGATGAAATAATCTGTACCACAAACCCATCTGCTATAGAATTAGCAGATGTTGGTCAAAAAGATTATTCAAAGCTCATTCTCAGGCAAAAGAAACCTTTTATTCTGTGCCCAGAAGGCCCATACTGAGTCCGCCTATGACACCAAACAGTATGAATGAAATTTACCTTAGGCATTAGGCGAAAGGAAATGTGCGATTTCTATTGTTTAGAAGGTCTCTCAGCTCACACTCAGGAAAAAGGTTCCAGTTGTGATTCTACTTACCAGCACAGGGGAGAAGCCCCATTTTGTATCTTAAAAATAAATTCTTTCAAAAAGTACATTTCAAAGCATTTGCATTTCTCCCATTTCCCTATAATTGTGTAAGGCAGATGATTCAGTTAAGCCTAACTTAAGAAAAATATTAAGGACTTATAATGTGTCTATAATAGCAGCACGCTACAAGCTGTGAGGTATTTCTAAGCAGCATATGGCAAGTTGAGTTGGGATTGCATAATATAGTTAGATAAAACAAAGAAAACTTGCAATTTCAATTATTTACTGCCCAATGAGGACTTTCCCTCCTTTTGCTCTCAAACTTCAGAAAAAAGCAAATACAATAGTTTCAGGTGCATGTTTTAATATTGAGATTGTGACTTTTGCAGGTGTTTTCAAATGATTGCAAGGCTTAACATTCTGGTGCATACAAGATATATATATATATATTTTTAAAGTAACTTTTTGGTTGTGAAAATTACTCAAAAGAGGGTTGGAGTTGAGCTCTTAATCTCACTTGAGCTTGATTACGCTTGTGATGAACCAGATGTCGCGGTTCTTTCCTGGGTGCTATTGCAGACACATACCAGATTAGGACATAGCTACTTTCCCATGCTCAAAAAATGAGAATGGTAAAAAACTATATTACAAAATTCTATACTATCTAAACTTCATCAAGACCTTTGAAGTATGTATATTCTTGTAACACTCTATATGCATATAAAAACCAGATATTTGCATTATATACTAACATCGTCTAAAGTTCTACCACTTCTACAGTTTTTGAGTGTCAGCTTTGGGCATTTTTTTTTCACATAATTCAACATAGGAAATGGAAGCATAAGGGCATGTTTAGATGTGTATGGATTAACTGCATCCTGATACCAAACGTGTTCATTCAAAACTAGCAAAATAACAGCACCTGCGATTTACAAGACTGGGATTTCAATGATTAAAAAATAGAAAAAAAAAATTGTAGTTTTAAATAACTCTTAATTCTACTGGCATTATTTTCAAAAACTTGTGTTCTCAAGACCAAATCTGAAAGGCAGAGTGTGGTATAAATTACACTGACTTTGTTTACCTTTTGCAATTTGAAAAACTTTTGATTAAGAATTCCCTAGGGTGTTCATAATTACCATAAATACAAAAGCACAATGACTGTTCTCCTACAACATTTTCAAAAATGTGATCCAAATGTATAACACAGAATGAAAGATGCTTGCTTTTTCAAGATTCCTACAGGTGAATGTGTATTCATATAGATGACACAGAACTTGCTACAAGACGTTTGGTGGCTTCTTTTTTTCCTTTTTAGTATTATGTTGCTTGGTCAAGGTATGGACTATTTTTAATTGCATTCACGTTCTTTTAAAATTACTTTGATAGCCAATTTAATGAAAATACTACTTTAAATACTTTTCTAGACCAAGATATGTTGGGCATACTGTGCAATATAAGATGATATAACCTTCTTTTCTTCTCAGATAATTGGACAGAATTTTGGATTGTTGTTAATCACTTTATCTTTTACAAACATAGTCAGTAGTAGTGTCTGCTGTAAGAAAGAGTGCCACCCTACTCACAGGAGCAAAGACATGGAATCAACCTAAATGCCCACCAATGACAGACTGGATAAATAAAAATGTGGTACATACACACCATGGAATACTATGCAGCCTAAAAGAGAAGGAGATCATCTCTTTTGTGGGAACATGGATGGAGCTGGAGACTATTATCCTTAGCAAGCTAATGCAGGAACAGAAAACCACATTATCACTTATAAGTGGGAGCTAAATGATGAGAACTTATGAACACAAAGAAGGAAACAACAGACACTTAGAGTCTACTTGATGGGGAAGGGTGGGAGGAGGAAGAGAAAAGATAAATTATTGGGTATTGGCCTTAATACCAGGGTGATGAAATAATCTGTACAAGAAACCCAACTGACATGAGTTTAGTTATGTAACAAAGCCTTCAAATGTATCCCCACACCTAAAAGTTAAAAAAAAAAGAGCACTACCAAATAGCACTTGCTAACTATTTTATATTCCATTAGATGGGTACATTATCTTGGTTTGATCTTTGAAAATTGCCTAAGTAGTACACATAAATTATTTAAATGTGATGTAGATTACATTACAATATCTGAAAGGATATTAAAGTATTTGTAATTCTAGAAAATTTTTGAAAGATTGCTATATAGACATGTTAATGATATGGTTTATGATTTTCCATTGATATTGAGGAAGCAGTCGAGAAATATGACTTTTCTCGCTGTCATCTCAGTGCTACTATATAAAATAGGAATAATGATGGTACCTGCCTCGTAAGGTTGTTGTGAAGATAAATGGCAATAAATGTTAGCTACAACTATTACTGGAACATTCAACCATTTTGGACCATATAACCTGTTGCTATTCAATCAGACCGAAGTCCTTAAAATACCATCTCAAAATTTATATTGTTCAGAGGCAAGGAATGAATCTATATTAAGAATGTTAAAGATTTTTATCATGAAGATAAGTCAACGTTACAGTCAACACTTTATTTTATCAAAATAATTATCCAAGCTAATAATGCATATCTGTGAAGTGTAATGAATTTCAATCCACTCGCATCAAGCTGAATAAAGGTTATAATAAACAAAGCAATCAGTGTGACTTCTGAGAGAGACATTTATCAAACCCTTGGACCAACACAGCCAACAGTTTAGCCCAGGGACATCTGTACTCTATGAATCTTTTTTGGATGGTAGATAGCTCCTGCCAGGAACAGAACAAACTGTTTTTTTAAATGTGATCCCCTCCTTCCTATTTCCTAGTCAAGGAAGAGTAATTGCCATAGATTTGTTCCAAAAAAGTGAGATTAAGTGAACAGTTTGATTGTATTTAAACTTGGCAAAAAAAAAAAAAAAAGGAAAAGAAGGAGCAATGAATGCAAAAATAATTCAGTTGGGATTGATCTGGAATGGAATTTTACAAATGGTTTATGCACCCTAACTGGGCAAAGTATACCTTCAATTTCTCATGGAAGAAATTCATTACTTGCATTTTATGGATGAGTAGCTCCGAGTTTCTAAAAGGGAGAAATGTTGGTATTTTGGGTGGAAGAATTATTCATTACGAGGGGCTGTCCAATGCCCAGTGTATTCCATTTATTTATTATCTGTCTCCTGGAGTACTAAATGCTGGTGATTCCCCCAGACAATCTCCCTTCTCCCCACTCCCAGATTTGCAAACCTTCCAGGAGATGGGTAAGACCACTGTGTTATTAAATGAAGAGATAAAGAGGAGTATTCACATAATTTGATGTTATAATAATTTTTTTCCAAAAAAAAAAAAAAACCCTCTGAAGTTACGAAGACTGAGAGGACATTTACTGAGACAATTACATTTCTTCACTGATTAAACCCCAAATTTCACAGATTCAGTTTAGTAAACTGGATTTGAAGTCACTTCACAACATTCCAGCAAAGGACATTCCAGGAAAGAGAGATAGGAAGAGTTCTGGCTAAGACAATGGACTGGTCCTAGCTCTATCGCTCTCTAGCTGTAATTATCTTGGGCAACTTTTTCTAACAAAGGGATAATACTGCTATTCACCTTGTAGGCTTACTGTGACAATTTAATGTAACCTGCTGAGCTCAGTTCCTGGTACTCAGCAAGCACTCAAATGTTATCTATGTTCTAGTCACATTACTGGCACGGACGCTTGTGAAATATTCAAAAGTGTGACTAGGACCATTTCTAGGGCATAGCGGGTTATGTACAATTCTGAACTTCAAACTTCAGAGATCCTAGCTACCCCGGTAATCAGCAGCTCAGCTGTTACTAGTTGCTGGGGGAAAAAAAGCTCAAAGGGAGCCCCTCCCTTCTACCACCAAAACAAAGTTGTGAGATTCCCCTTTATGCCCTCAGACTGCATACTTTTGTGACTCCCTTTCCCCTCAAAAGATTCCTTTCAGGCCCGGCTCAGTGGCTCATGACTGCAATCACAGCACTTTGGGAGGGTGAGGCAGGCAGATCACCTGAGATCGGGAGTTCGAGACCAGCCTCACCAACATGGAGAAACCCCATTTCTATTAAAAATACAAAAAAAATTAGCCAGGCGTGGTGGCCCTAGGTACTCGGAATCCCAGCTACTCGGAAGGCTGAGGCAGGAGTATCGCTTGAACCCGGGAGGTGGAAGTTTCAATGAGCTGAGATCGTGCCATTGCACTCCAGCCTGGGCAAGAAGTGCAAAACTCCATCTCAAAAAAAAAAAAAAAAAAAAAAAAAAAATGTGGCTTAGGAGGAAGTAGTGCATAGTGTAATTATAACCCAGGCCCGGCTCTCGCCACCCTCTAGGGGAAATCCCATCTAGCCCAAATGCCTCTAGGGACAACTGTATCTGAAGTTTTTTTTTTTTTTTTTTGAGACAGTGTCCCACTCTGTCGCCCAGGCTGGAGTGCAGTGGTGCGTGGTGCGATCTCGGATCACTGCAACCTCCGCCTCCCGGGTTCAAGCAATTATCCTGCATCAGTCTCCCGAGTAGCTGGGATTACAGGAGCATGCCCAATTCTTTTTTTTTTTGGAGACAGTTTCACTCTTTTTGCCCAGGCTGCAGTGCAATAGCCTGATCTCGGCTCACTGCAATCTCTGCCTCCCAGGTTCAAGCGATTCTCCTGCCTCAGCATCCTGAGTAGCTGGGATTATAGGCACCCGCCACCACACCCAGCTGATTTTTTTGTATTTTTAGTAGAGACGGAGTTTCACCATGTTGGTCAGGCTGGTCTCAAACTCCTTACTTCAGGTGATCCACCCACCTCAGCCTCCCAAAGTGCTGGGATTACAGGGGTAAGCCACCGTGCCCGGCCTAATTTTTGTATTTTTAGTAGAGATTTCACCATCTTGGTCAGGCTGGTCTCGAACTCCTGACCTCAAGTGATCCGCCTGCCTGTGCCTCCAAAAGTGCTGGGATTACAGGTTGAGCCACTGTCCCTGGCTGTGAAGTACTATTTTTAATAAAGAATAGTATCTGCAACAAGAATGGAACTGAAATATTACCAGTACACCATTTACTATAGAAATAAGACTTCTGAGACACTCAGGAAAACCTGAGCATTAAAAAAATTTTTATTCTATATTTTGAAGACATGAGTTGAGGAATTTTTTATATTTATAAAATAGACCATTCTTCCTCTTTGCCTTTTTGAAAAGGGCAAATATTTTACCTGTATAAGACTGAAAATTCTTTTTCACATCTCTTCCTATTGCTGTTCTGTATTATTTGCAGAATTTACTTTTTGGGTTCCTTTGGATAAAGCAAGCACTGGCCTTGTTATAAAATGAGGGTTATCTCAGCTGAATTACAGTTCTTCAGATAACCAGTTTCAAATACAAATGAGGACAAGAACGGCTGAAAACTGGTGCACCACACATCTGGGTTTGCCTTTTGTTCGAGAGTGAAAAGAGCTAAAGAAATAGGGATGGCACGGCGCATATGTAGGCGCCATGCTACATGGCTTATATTAGGTGTCAGTACAAAAAGGACTGAGTTGTATACATGGGAAACTTAAAAAAAAGAAAAAAAAAAAAAAAAAGAAAAGAAGCCATGGCCAGAGTTCACTTGTGTAATGCATTATTTAAGAAAGAAATAAGTCAAGCACCAATAAGGGAAATAGTTAACTTCAGCTTTAAAACAGATGAACTACATCAGTTTAAGACTAGACTGACCTCATGATGAGGTGCAAACATGTAAATATGCATAAATATTACTTTATCGTGCTTGAAATTTGCTTTATTATGAAGAATTCCCAGAAATATTCTGATTTCCAATTATTTGTATTTTTCTTGCATTTACAAGTTCTTAGCTGCATGTTATTATGTAATATTTGTGGTCTGAAAGGACTATTTTATATTATCTTTAGAAATCATTGGTAGTTTCCTATTTTATACTATATCTAAAGTTGATATAACTCAGATGTTAGAAAATTTTACAGCTAGCTTTCCTCATTTTACAAATGGGATACGCAAAGTCTACAGACATTTGTCTTCCTCAAGGTCACAAACAGAAGGGTTCTTGCAGCAAAAACAGGATTAGCATCCAGACTCTCAACTCCACTCCTTGAAACACATCTCACAGCCTCTGTGAACTGACATTGCAAAGAAGCAGTATGACTATCTGGGCAACCGGGTCTAGCTTTAGTTTATATGTCTAAAACAAGTGGCACTTACCTTTGTTTCATTTTTCTTGAGAAATCTAAATATTCCATGTAAGGATTTATGTGACAAATAGATACAACAAAGATGAATTTGTTTGGCATAAACAATGTTCCATGTAAGTGCATCTTATCAACTTCTGTGAAATCCAGACAGTTCAAAGGAGTTAAAAGAAAGGTAACTTCTTTTTTTTTTTTTGAGACAGAGTCTTGCTCTGTTGCCCAGGCTGGAGTGCACTGCACTATCTCGGCTCACTGCAACCTCCGTCTCTCAGGTTCAAGCCATTCTCCTGCCTTAGCCTCCCGAGTAGCTGGGACTATAGTCGTGCGCCACCATGTCTGGCTAATATTTGTATTTTTATTAGAGATGGGGTTTCACCGTGTTGGCCAGGCTGGTCTTGGACTCCTGACGTCAGGTGATCTGCCTGCCTCGGCCTCCCAAAGTGCTGGGATTACAGGTGTGAGCTGCCATGCCATGCCCTAACTTGTAATTTTTAAGCATACTGCTGCCAGGTGTATTCAAAGGCTAAAGGGGAGCTACATTATGAACAAAAATTAATTTTAAAATGACATTAGCCTTTTAACAGATTATTTAAATAGTTTATTTTTGTTAATGATAGGAATATTTTCTCAGTAAGTTCAAACCATTTTATAACAGGGAAGAATAAGCTAGTGTTAGATCTGGAAAAGTTAATACAGCATTATCTTGAAATTTTAGGGATTAAAAAGTGGTTGACTGGAACTTCACCTTTTTTAACCAATGTTAAAATAAACATATTTGAATAGAAAACTGTATCTGGTTCTTTCATATTTCAAATGTAAAATACTTTAATAGAGAAAATTCCATTTTCTGCATCTATTTAGACGATATTACAATAAAGGCAGTGTGGATTGGAGAACATAGCTAGTGAGATTAGGTAACGTAAATTTAAGAAGAAATTAGCTTTTCCATATGAAATAAAATCAATGATCACATAAATTTAACATGATTATGAGGACTAAAGTAAAAACACAAAGTACAATATAGCTTTCGGTTTCTTGTTCGGCACATATATTAATAAATTTTCAAACATCAAACAATATAACACCAACATCTACTAAAACCAACTAGCACAGTAAGGTTACTAAAGCTTAGTTAATTATTAACATCTTAAAAGTCTAGTTCCCATATGAATTCTGTAACCAAGAATATTCTCTGTACTGTGCAAGCTGGTCAAAGCACCATCTTTTTCAGGATTCTCCAGAATTCGTAAGTATTTCAAAGTTAACTCATGTCGAATCCCACAATTCCTTATTGAATGTGGTGGATCTTCTGAACAGGGCTTCATTTATGAGGCCATATGCATATACTCATCACAATTTTGAAAAGAATGGAAGGCCTTCATACATATCAGTTTTTAATTTTATCCAATCATTAATTTTCTGCAGAGTTGTTTTTTCTTGACTTAATATTTTTGCAACTTTTTTCATTTTTTGTTCATTTCTCTCTATGTATTTCAACCCTTCCAACTGCAGCTGATCCAGCTTTTCATTTCGACTTTCATCTAGAGGTATGTTTTCACACATTACAGGATTGAATCTAAAATAGGTGTCAGGAGGTAACAGGCCATCAAGCATTATATGGACTTCTGTTAAAGCAAAAAAGAAAAGGATAGGGGGAGAAGAAAAGAGGGGATAAAGTGAGCAATGAACTGTTAACTTATCTTTATTTAAAATTATCTTTTTAGGCACATTACAAAGATTCACTAATTTCATTATTCAAACTAACAGTAGAAGTAATCCATAGTAATGGGTAAAACTACAAGATAAAATTCATCTTCCAAAACACATTATTCTGTGAAATTAGTTTACCTGTTCTATTCTCTCTATGCTTTTGGTCATACCGTTCACCACTGCTGAAATGCCCTTTCCAATCTTCCTTTTTTTGTTGTTTTTAATTTTTTGGGATCATCTTCATTGACATATCATTTACATCCAGTGCAATTCACCAATTTTAACTGTACAGTTTGACGAGTTTTGACAAATGTATACACTTGTGTAAGCACAACAATCATGACATAGCCATTTCCATCACTGTAAAATTTCCTTTAAGCCTCTTTATAATTGGTGCCAGCTTTCCCTTTTCTAGAATTTCATACAAACAGAATCACAAGTATCTACCTTCTTTTACATGGCAAAATACTTCTGAGATTCATCCATGTTGTAGCATAAATCAGTAGTTCCTTTCTTTTCATTGCTAAATGGTGTTCCATTGTATAGATACAACACAATTTGTTCTCTGCAGTTCTGGTCTGGCTCTCTTCAGTTTTTAGCTACTAGAAATAACCCTATTATAAACATTTACACATAAGTCTTCATGTGCACATGATTGCATTTCCCTTGGGCAAAAACGCAGGAATAAAATTGCTGGTTCATATGGTAAAGGGTATGCTTATTAAAAAAAAAAAAAAAAAAAAAAAAACCTGCCACACTGTCTTCCGTTTTTGTATTCCAACCGCTAATATATTAGAGTTCTCACTGCTCTACATCTTTGCCCAAAGTTAGTATGTCAAGTCTTAAGTTTTGCATTGCAGAGGTAGTGTTATCTTGTGGTTTAATTTTCATTTCCATAATGACTAATTATGTTGAGAAGGTTTTCATGTACTTATTAGTCATTTGTATATCTTCTTCAATGAAGTGTCTGTTCAAATCTTTTGCCCATTTTTTCACTGAGATCACTGTGTCCTATATATATGACAGTGGTGCAATCATGGCTCACCGCAACCTCCACCTCCTGGGCTCAAGTGATCCTCCTGCCTTGGCCTCCCAAGTAGCTGGGACTACAGGTGTGTGCCACCATGCCCAGATAGTTTTTTATTTTTCTGTAGAGATGGGATCTCACTATATTGACCAGGCTGCTCTCAAACTTCTGGGCTCAACTGATCCACCCAAAGTGCTGGGATTACAGGCGTGAACCACCATACCTGGCCTATATTTTTTATATATACACACGTATATATACATATATACACGTATATGAGAATTCTCTATATATTTTGAATCTGATTATAAATTTATACCTCATGATGGGTCAGATACATGTTTTACCAATATTTTCTCTTAGTGTATGAATTGCCTTTTCATTTCATAAAAAGTATCTTTTAAAGAGCAGAATTTACAATTCAAAGTCTAATTTATCTCTTTCTTTCCTCTCTGGTTCATATTTTCTATGTCATATCTAAAAAATCTTACCTACCCAAGGTCATTAAGGTTTTCTCCAGCATATTGTTCTATAAGTTTTATAGTTTCAGCTCTTAGATTCAGGTTTCCATCTAAGATCAGGAACAGGGTAAGATGTCTAGACTCACGACTTCCAGTCAGCATTGTACTGGAGGGTCCTTTTCAGTGCCGCAAGGCATTAAAAGGAAATGAAGGGCATGTAGATTAAAAAGGAAGAAGTAAAACTCTACAGACAACCTGGTTGCCTATGTTGACAATTTTAAGAAAGCTATAAAAAGCTTCTAGAATAGGTGAGTTCAGCAAGTTTGAAGTTATATAAGGTCAATAGAAAAAAATCAATTGTATTTCTGCATAGTAGCCATGAATGACTGTGATGCATTCCAAGTTACTTCTGTGTATGGTGCAAAGGGATAAAGGTCAACGCTGTGGATATAAGTATCTAATCATCCTGGACCATTTGTTGAAAAGTCTGTCCTTTCCCACTGAGTTACCTTAACACCTCTGTAAAAAGTCTTTTGAGTTTACATGTATAAATCAATTTCTGGACTATTACATACCATTGATTTATATGTCTATATTCAAACACCACAGTTCCTTGCTTAAAGTAGTTTTACAGTCTTTAAATCAGCAGATGTAAGTCCTCCAACTTTTTCTTTTTTCCAAAATTGTGTTAGATATTCTAGGTCAGGGGTCCCCAACCCCTGGGCTGCACAGCAGGGGGTGAGTGGCAGGGCCAGTAAGCAAAGCTTCATCTGTATTTACAGTCACTCCCCATCGCTTGCATTACAGCCTCAGCTCCACCTCCTGTCAGATCAGTGGTGGCATGAGATTCTCATAGGAGTACAAACCCTATTGTGAACTGAGTATGCAAGGGATCTAGGTTGTGTGCTCCTTATGTGAATCTAATGCCTGATGATCTGCCACTGTCTCCCATCACCCCTAGATGAGACCATCTGGTTGCAGGAAAACAAGCTCGGGGCTCCCAATTCTACATTATGGTGAGCTGTATACTTATTTCATTATATATTACAATGTAATACTAGAAATAAAGCATACAATAAATGTAATGTGCTTGAATTATCCCAAAACCATCCCTCCCCTCCCCACCCCGATCCGTGGAAAAACTATCTTCCACGAAACCAGTCCTTGGGACCAAAGAGGTTGGAGACCACTATCCTGGGTCCTTTGCATATCCATATACATTTTACAATCAGCTTGTTAATCTCTATCTCTCAAAAGCCTGCTTGGATTTTGACAGGAATTGTATTGAATCTATAGATCAATTTGTGATGTGATACCTTAACAATACTGAGATTTCCAATTCACAAACACAGTATATCTATTTATTTATTTAGGTCTTTAATTTATCTCAGTAATGTTTGGTAGTTTTCACTGTTCAGATCTTGCACATAGCCCACAAATTTTAGTTTCCTTGACCTCCTTGAACTACAAACTTTGTTTCTCCAACTCTAAGAGACTGCCCTACTTTTCTGGTGCCCCCTCCCTATGCTATAGTATAGAAACTCTTTTCAGGCAGCAAACTGGACATTAACAGTGATGACCTCATTCATTCTCCTTTCAGAGATCACTGTCTTATGTTACCTGTTATCTAATGTCTGAAAACCATTGTTCTGTCTACTTTTCTAGTTGTTTAAGGTGAGAGGAAATATCTGGTCACTAATATTTTATGATGTCCAGAAGAGGAAGTCTTCACTCTCTTTTAAAATCTCCAAATCCTATATATCCTTTAAGACCCACATCAAGTCTACTTTACATCTTATAAGCTGTCTACACCAATCAAGTTTTCTCATTCCTCTTCTTAATTCATAGTCTTAATCACTTACAATCATTTACCATTTATTTAGCAATTCACCACATATTAAACCCTATGAAATTGTTGTTTTTGTAGGCCAAGAGCAATTTAGTATCAGTAAGTATATGTTTCAATATAATTCTTGTTATATCTTTTTCAAAGTTAACTGAGTTTATTAAATTTTTACTCGTTTGTCTCTAACTAGAGTGCAGGTACACTGAGGCAACACTTCATGTTTCTTGAAAATTCTAAATAAGCCCATTACATGGTTTGCAAAAAGTACAGACTTAACTCTTATGAGACTGCCCGACTAAAGTCACTTGTCTCAGCAAATGGCTTATGGTAAGGATATTTTATTGAGCCATCAGGGAAATGTGAATCAAAAACCATAATGAGATCACACCTTACACCTGTTAGGTTGGCTGTTATCAAAAAGACAAGAGATAATAGGTGTTGGCAAGGACGTGGGGAAAAGGAAACCCTTGTAAACTGTTTATGGGAATATAAATTGCTACAGCCACTATGGAAAACAGTATGGAGGTTCCTCAAAAAATTAAAAAGAGAACTACCATATGATCCAGTAATACCACTCCAGGTATATATCTGAAGAAAATGAAATCGTTATCTTGAAGGAATAGCTGCACACCCATGTTCACTGCATTATTCATAATAGCCAAGATATGAAAACAATCTGTGTCCATGGATGAATGGATAAAGAAACGACAGTATATACACACACAAGAATCCTATTCTGCCATAAAAAAGAAGGAAATCCTGCCACTTGCGACAACAGGGATGAACCTGGAAGATATTCTGCTAAGGGGACTAAGCTAGACACAGGAAAACGAGTAGTGCATGGTAACACTTTTATGTGGAATCTAAAATAGTTGAAATAAAAAAAAGAGAGGAGAATGGTGGTTGCCAGACACTGGGGAGTGGGAGAAATGGGGAGATGTTGGTCAAAGGGTACAAATTTTCAGTTATGATTACCTATTAGAGATCTGACGTACAGCATGGTAACTATAGCTAATAACAATGTATTACGTATTGTTTACTTGAAATTTGCTAGGGGAGTAAATCTTAAGTGTTCTTACCAGGCACACACAAAATAGTAACTATGTCAGGTGACAGATAAGGTTATTAGCTGGATTATGGGAATCATTATACAAGGTATACTTATAATAAAACAATTTGTTGTACAACTTAAATATATACAATTTTTATGTCAGTCTGACCTCAATAAAGCTGGGAAAAAAAGAGTATTTCACTGATCTGGCAACAAAATTTCAGATAGTGAAAAATCTAGCATATGAGCTTTTTTTGGGTTTTCATTCAATGAATAAAAGTCCTCAGTGGGGAGTTTAAGATTCTCACTTATGTTAATGACTTGGCCAATAATATGCTGATATGAAAAGAATGAGGTTCAAATACAAGGAGCTGTTAAGTGTTAATTTTTTTTTAATTTAATAAAACGTTTCACCCAATAACTAAAAACAAAATAGTAAAATGAGGAAAGCTAAACCTCAAGGCAAGGCCCGGTGGCCCATGCTAGTAATCCTAGCACTTTGGAAGGCCAAGGCAGGAGGATCACTTAAAGCCAGGAGCTCAAGACCAGCCTGGGCAACAGAGGGAGACCCCATCTCTACAAAAAAAGGTCTAAAAAATTAGCTGGGTGCAGTGGTATGCACCTGTAGTCCCAGCTACTCAGGAGGCTAAGGCGGGAGGACTGTTTGAGCCCAGGAGTTTGAGGCTGCAGTGAGCTATGACTGTCACTGCATTCCAGCCTGGGCAACAAAGTGAGATCCTGTTTCTAAGAAAAACACACACACACACAAACACCTCAAGGCCAAAACCAGAAATTCAACATACGCTCACAGAATGCCTACTATATGCCAGGCACTGGAGTCAACAGCAAACTGGATAAGTCAAAGTAAACTGGATACATTCTTGCCTTGCATTCTTGTGAGACAGAAGGATAAGTAAACAATCAAATATATCATATATAATTATAATGAGATAAATGCTGTAAGAGAAAGAGAAAAAGAAGCAGGCTAAGAAATTAGAGCGAGATGATAAGGAAGATGGAAAAGCAGTCAGGAAAGGTTTCTCTGAGGTCCCTCTGACATTTCAACAGAGACCTGAATGAAATAAGGGTCAAGTGCCTATCTGGGGAAATAGCCTTATAGACAGAGAGTATAGCAACTACAGAGGTCCCTGAGGTAGAAGAGTGCTTAGCAAGTTTGGTGACCAGCAAGAATTAAAGGGTGGTTGGACACACTTTAGAGAAGGTACTTGAAAGAGGGTTTTAAGAAGGAGACAGACATTTTTTTTTTTTTTTTGAGACGGAGTCTTGCTTTGTAGCCCAGGCTGGAGTACAGTGGCGTGATCTTGGCTCACTGCAACCTCTGCCTCCAAGGCTCAAGTGATTCTCCTGCCTCAATCTCCCAAGGAGCTGAGATTACAGGTGCACACCACCATGCCTGACTAATTTTTTGTATTTTTAGTAGAGACGGGGTTTTACCACATTGATCAGGCTGGTCTCGAACTCCTGACTTCAAGTAATCCAACAGCCTCGGCCTCCCAAAGTGCTGGGATTACTGGTGTGAGCCATTGTGCCCAGCCTAATTTGCATTTTAAAAGGATGACTTTGGCCTCTGTATGAAGACTAAACTATAGGGGCAGCAAGAGTAAAAGCAGAGCACATTCTCATTCCAGTTTGCCTTCACAGTATTAAATAATCGAATGCCCTTTACTCTAAATCTTTGCTATCATGTATATGTTTGAACCAATCTGACTCCTTTTGTTGCTTTTCCCTTTCTTAACTGGCTTCAGAGTCTCCAACAAAATGTTGTGCTATCCAGCTTCAGGCACTTCTCCAACAGTAAGTGGGCAAAGGGAGCACTAGCTTTCAAATGGAAAACAGTCTCTGTTCTAGTCACCTAAGAAGAAACAAGCAAGAAAGGAAAACAACAAAATGTTTGCTCCCATATCCTTCCTAAACCCACAATACAGACATATCATATGCCTTTGCAGTTAGGACCAACATATGCACCAAAAAACTGCTAGAATGCTAGAAGTTGAAGTATGTTAAACAGTAAACAAGACTAACCTTCTGTATCTGTAGCACTGTTGATAACATTAGAAAGTTTGGTTTTCAGGCTTGTGTGTGTTACCGTGTTTCTCACATCACTCTCATAACGTCCGGTGCCCAGGGATACTATGCACTCTAACGGGACATCTGGCCAAAGACATTTACACTCATGCATAGCTAAAGCCGAAGGGTTATTCAGAAGCAAACCTCCATCCTGCAAAATACAAGTTAAAAAAAGAAACTCTTAAAACTGACTCACAGGAAAAGCTGAACTATGTAATAAGCTAAATAAATTATTTAAAACTAAGAGGTTCCTTAAAAGTACATTTCTTTATTTATAGACTACAGCTGCAAAAAAATTCATGTGAAGACTCATTGGCCTCATAAAGAAACTTCTTATTAAGTTTTCCTTTCCTATTATGAAAGTTCTTTGAACTTCTTAGTTGCTTTGCATATTTTGCTAAAAAATATTGAAATGAACTGAATTACTTTTCAAAGACACATTATCTTATTTAGTGGTTAATACAGGTTCTACTTAAAGCCTAACAGAAAGAACTGTGGTTCTACCAAACAATTAAAATTAGTTCTTCTCTCACAAGTCAAATATAACCAAATAATTCTAAGTTAGTTGAAATTCTATTAACAATACAATTTCAATGGATCACATTCATTATAACGCAGATACAATGTAAACAACATAGACAAAACTTTATATTTCTAAGTATTTATCAATAATCAAGATTATTTTGAAGAATTCAAAAGGAAACAAAGGTATTAATAAAATATGCGGATAGAGCACTATAAAAATGTACTAGCATAAAAGTAGATAAAATTATGGTCAAACTATAATAAAATATACTGTAGAACCATATGAAAATATATTACATCATCAACATTATATTGTATTTAAAATCTAGAAAAATACGCTGAGCATGGTGGTTCATGCCTGTGATCTCAGCACTTTGGGAGGCCGAGGCAGGAGAATCACTCGAGTCCAGGAGTTCAAGACCAGCCTCAAAATTTCAATTTCAATTTTTTAATTTCATGTATGATGATTTCAGTATAATTGTAAGAAGTCTTCACCTAACCCAGGTCACCAAGTTTTTCTTCTAAAAGTTTCATAGTTTTTGTTTTACATTTAGAACTGTGATCCATTATGAATTATCTTTGTATAAGGTGCGAGGTTTAGGTCACGGTTTCTGGGGTGTGTTTGTGTGTGTGGTGGGGGGTTAGGGGAAAAGAGAGGGAGAGAGAAAGATGACCAATTGTTTCAACACAATTTTTGCTGAAAAGACTATCCTTTCTCCATTGAATTGCTTTTGTATCTTTGTCAAAGATCAAATGGCCATATATGTATGATCTATTTCCGAACTCTCTATTTAATTCCATTTATCTATATATCTATCTTTATGCAAATACCACAGATACAGTAGCCATGACTACTGTACCTCTAGAGTAAGTTTTTAAATTGAGTAGTGTGATTCCTTGAAACTTTTTATTCTTTTAAAATTGTTTAGGCCAGGTGCAGTGGCTCATGCCTGTAATCCTAGTACTTTGGGGAGCCGAGGCAGGCGGATTGCCTGAGCCCAGGAGTTCAAGACCAGCCTGGACAACATAGTGAAACCTTGTCTCTACTAAAAATACAAACAATCAGCTGGGGGTGGTGGTGCGCATCTGTAGTCCCAGCTACTCCGGAGGCTGAGGCAACAGAATAAATTGAACCTGGGAGGTGGAGGTTGCAGTGAGCTGAGATTGTGCCTGGGTGCCAGAGCGAGACTCTGTCTCTAAATAAATAAATAAATAAATAATAAAATTGTTTAAACTATTCTCATTCCTCTGCCCTTCCATATAAATTTTAGAATCTGATTGTATAATTTTTGAAAAGTCCTACTAGAGTTTTGATTGGCATTGCATTATATTTATAGATCACTTCAGGAATAACTCACATCTTTACCATGTAGCATCTTTCAATCATGGTATGCCTTTCCATTTCTTTAGGTCTTCTTTTATTTCTTTCATCTTCTGTTTTCAACATACAGATTCTCTATGTTTTGTTAGATTTATACCTAAGTACTTAATTTTTTGGATCTACTGTAAACTATACTGCTTTTGTTACAATTTTGATTTCCAATTATTCTCTGCTTGTATATAGGAATATAATCAATTCTCCCAAGTAGTTTTCTTTGTGGAAAATCATCTACCCCACCATTAGTGCTCCGGCTTGAAGGTCCCATTAAAAACATCATGTAGGATTTTGCCCTACTAATGAAGTATACTATTGTTACTAAAATTTCTCATGGAATGTGAAGAACACTCCTCATCTTTTCACAAATTTTTGCTCAGTTATTTTAGGGGGAGTGGCAGTATTTTGCAAACCATAGATTATGGTAAGTCTTCATTTATGGCATTACAAAACAACTTTCTCAAAAACCTGTATCTCAAATAATACTCTGGTTGGATCAATAAGCTCACATTAGGAGGCAGCTATCAATATATAGAAATGTTCCTAAATACTAACAACACTTTCCAGAGAAAGTTAACTGGCTCTTTAGTTATAGAATAACCAGCCTGAGGCTAATGGACCTTTATTATGGCAAATGTCATTTATCACCATTTATCACCAATGTGTAGCTTTGTGATACCCTTGAGATAACTGGGATACACAGGGCTGTGTTGACGTTCAGAAAAGCAGTTTGCCACATCTTTTTATTGCTTGCTCTCTTCTCCATTTTAGCATGGGTGGTTTGTTGCCACATTTACTCCAAAAACCTATTCATCCAACTACTCTTCAAGGTCACACATTGAACTTTGTTATCAAAATGAATGGAATCATATAGCATAAGTTTTTTGGGTCTGGTTTCTTTCACTTAGCAGAATGCTTGTGAGATTCATCTATGTCTCTGTGAATGTCAGTAATTCATTCCTTTTTATTGCTGAGTAATATTTCATTATTTGAATATACCATAGTTTATCCATTCACCAGTTGAAAAGAACTAGTTTTAAATTTAGCTATCTTTATACATGTGTTGAAAGTAATAAATTGGATAGGTATTTATATTTGTATTGCTGAACTTTGTAAAAATCTAGATTCCTTCAATGCAGGTGGTAATAATTAAGCTATTTCCTAAAGGCTTTCTCATGTACAAATTTGAATTTAATCCTTTCAACTTTTTCCTTTGTTTTCAATTAACAGATTATTAGAATGATACCTATCCTGTGATAGAGGTAACATTTAAATTCTAATTTGGCAGAAAACATTATTTTTTTACTAAACCATTTAAATCTTAAATTCTATACTTGTTATACCCTGTGTAACTTCTAATCAAGTAGGTATTTTAGATGAAACACATTTTCATTATATAAAAGCCTATATAAGGATGATCAGAAAAGACAAAAAAGGGAAAAGATGAAGAGGCAAACAAATTTTAGCAAGAAACGATAACTGCAAAATCAATCCCAAATCAAAAAACTGGCAGGTTTCCTGTAGTTTCACTAACCATTTTTCAAAGTAAATTTCTGTTCCTTAAACTTTACTCACGTTTTATCAAAACAGTGCAGCAGTTAAGGTTTCTGGGCTCACTCTAATCTAGTGGTGAGGCACACTAACTCTTAAGCTCTGTTTTATAGTTAGCCTCCTCTTTTCAGATGCCTATTCTATCAATACGTCATTGGGCTAATGTTGGGTCTGTGGTAGTTCCTGTAGCCTTTCCATTCATTCAAGTATTCATATTTACAGTTATTTTTTTATAGATGGCATGTGCCAGGCATACTGCTAACTGCCAAAGTAAAATCGACTTGATAAATGACTTGATTGAATAATTTACTTATTATCTCTTAGAGGAACACACAGATTGTGTTTGAATTGCAGTATAATATACATGTGCTTAATAGCCTAAAATTTACAAATACATTTTATTGCTTTTAATGTATATTTAATCACTTCAAATCCAAAGTCAGAACACGTACCAGAAAGTAAGCGTTGGACAACGTCGATATGCCTTTTTATTATCTTATTCTGACTTTCTTAGTTTCTTTTAAAATTTGCTTTTTATTGTGGTAAATTGATATAACACAAAATTGGTCATTTAAATGATTTTTAAGGGTACAATTAAGTGGCATTAATTATATAATGTTTTGTGAACATCACCACTATCTACTTTTTTTTGAGGCAGGGTCTTGCTCTGTTGTCCTGGCTGGATAGCAGTGGCATTCACTGTAACCTTTAACTCCTGGGCTTAAGGTGATCCTCACGCCTCAGCCTCCAGAGCAGCTGGGACTACAGGTGTGGACTACCACATCCTGTTAATATTTTTTTCTTTTTTTGGTAGAGACAGGGTCTCACTATGTTGCAGCAGGCTGGTCTTAAACTCCTGAGCTCAAGCGATCCTCTAGCCTCGACCTCCCAAAGTGCTGGGATTACAGGTGTAAGCCACTGTATCTTGACACTACAATCTATTTCCAAAACATTTTTACCACCCATACTCTGTAACCATTGAGGAATCACTCCCCATTTTCCCTTCCTTATCCCATTTTCTATCCCTAATCAATGACCCAATTTTTATACATCAAGTCAGATGACAACTTCTTTGTTAAGCTGACCCTGACAGAATAAATCACCTCTATAGTACTTCTTAATCCTGTACATATGTTGATGGTTAAATTTTCACCTTATTCTATAACTGGGTTTACATTCTTTTGTCTGAACTATTTGAGGGCAGGATCCAGGAAGCACAAACAATATGCCAACTATGGTTACAAATCTTTATATCCTTCCCAGCTAGCACAGTGCCTGACACTGAGTAAGCACTCACTACATTTCTGTCCATTTATAATGAAAATTATTAACTGTGGTTTGGTATAGGCATAATTTAGCAGGTGTCAGCGAGGTTCTTTCTGCTAAAAACACTCTTTACCTGTAATGTTTAAACAAAAATTTCATAATTTATTTATGTTTATGTATCCTAAGCTCTGAACAAAAACTTTTATGATGTAAATAAAGCCTGGTAGGAATAATATGTATATCAGAATTGGTCATCAAAACCTCTAGTGTAAACTAATTTATTAGATTCTTTCTCCAAAGATTGGAATGAACAATTTAATTCTGAAGGTGGAGATGGAAAGAGAGATGGAATAATTTTGTGTAAAAAGTAGTACTTTCATGTACATATTATGCTACTACTTGGGCAGATGGGGAGAGATTGGGAGCTACTCACAAAGAATTCTTCTCACTTTATAATTTTCTAGGACTTCTAATGAACCTTATAAATTTTGTAATACTCTTCTTCTTATAGTCAAAGGCAAATGAAATCTCCCCATTCACCTACTCATAACTCTTAATTATATCACTACTTTCAATAATTGCTCAAATAGAATATTAATTAACGTCTACTACAATGGATACAAAGTAACTACATTAAAACATACGTCAGATGTGACAGCTAAAAGGGATTTTCAAAATAAGACTGGTAATAATTGAATATAATTATTAAAAGAATTTAGGATGAGAAGGTTGTAGTAAGTACCATACTTTAAACTTAGCAAAACTTCTGAATGGTTAGAAAGAATTAGGACTTCGCTTGAATATTTTCTTTGTTTAAGCAACCAAGATCATTCACACCTTAAAATATTCCCATCAATCTTCTGAGTTGTCATTTGAAGGGAAAAGTACCCCATTTCTTCTTCAAGTCTTGGAAGAGAATATACAGTAAGAAAAATATTTCCTTAAGTAGGTTTCTTGGGCTCCAGATTCCATTTGAATACTTTTATTAATTAAATGTGCCAATGTTTCTGAAGCTTATTTATTTATATGAAAGTACATTTTTTGCCCATGTGGCTATATGCTTTACATAAAAATTTATGTAAATTATAAATAACATTTATTTATTCAAATAACCTTAAGAAGTTATTTTAATCTGTGGCTCAAAATAAGTTGAAGGATTACGGTCATCAATATAAAAATGTCTAAGCATGAACAGAAATATCACTAATCTATCTGAAATGGAAAAGGAACCGCTAAATTACTTTGGTATATATATTCAACAGTACTGAGTTAAACTTTAGAACTACTTTCTCTTAGGTAAAGAATAAAGAGCAAATGAGATAACTTCTTTTGAAATGTGGAAAACACATGATCCCCAAATGTAATTATTTAGTATTTGAGACTTTCACTAATTGGCATAACTGAAAGTTTGTAGCACTATATTAAGGTTATAACTTAGAAATCCTATTGTATTTTACATACACTGTCTAAATTATTTCTCAATTTATGACACAGTACATACGAATAGGGGGAAATCGCTGTTAAAAATAATAAGCCACATATTAAAATAAAAATTTTATTTTGACCATTAAGTCCTGAAATCACTATCAGAATCTCAGCAGCCAGTACTTTCTGCCTGAGGGGGTGGAAGAAAGAGAAGAAAGGCAAGAAGGGGAAGTGCCTTACATAATTCAACAATGACTGATTCTGCAAAGTAAGAAATGGTTTGAACTGACTCCAAAGACAAAGGAATCCTATTTTAATCTCTTAGCTACAAATATTATATTACTTAAAGATTAAAAAGAAAATGGGAATAGCTGACCATAACATTTAAAAAATATATATAAGCTATTGTATCAAAATGAGATAAAATTGATAAAAATGTTTTAGTTATAATATTGACATTTACATTTAAATGATCCATTTGAAAGTTTTGAAGTTTATATTGTTGACATGTTGTTTATATAGATCTATGTATGAGTTTTTGAATGCTACCTGAATATCCCTGTCAACAGTATAAGATTTTTTTCTCAACAGATATCTGACCAAATAAAGAGAGTAGACATACTTTAGGGACTACAGAAAAACATCAAGATTCCTCTCATTCTACTCCTTTAAATGAGACATAATATCAAAAATTAAGCATATATAAAAATACAAGCTTTCAAAGTATCAGCTCTAAAGCTTTATTAGCATTTAGTGTAAGTTATGAATTAAGATTTCCATAAAGAGTTGGAAAAACTTGACAGAGGAAAAGTGTAAATGAGTTTACATAACATAAAAAGAATTTCCAGAAATAATATTCAACTTTACAAATAAAGAGTATAATTACAGACAATATCCTAACCCTGTAACTTAACAGCTGTGATGCTAGTCCAGTTACTTAACTTTTCCTAAGGTGCGAATTCCTTGTTTGTAAAATGGAAATAATTCTACCTCATAAGTAGCAAGGATGGAATGAGATAATGCATGCACAGCACTAAATAAGTGTCTGGCACACAGCTAACTTAATGAGTATTTATTATTATTTTACTGTATCCCTTTCTTCAAACTATGCCCACCCAAACTGTCAAACAGACTGGGTTCTGCATTTTCAGGGAGTGTATATCGGTTTTAATTTTTATCATGTTTGGAAAGCTAATCATACATACTCTCACTTTTCCATCAAAATTATCATAATGGGCTACGAATCACACTATATAACACACAAAAATTTTCCCAAAATGTGTTTGCATGTCAGAGGCTTGTTAAGAAAAACAACAAATAAAAATATTCTAAATTGTTCCTCTTCTGACATATGAAGACACAAAGAAGAAAGTCTCCTAGGTTGATCCTTCTGAAGATCAATGACATTTAATACGTGATGATTCTTTTAATCATGTAAAATTTTAAAAGATAAGACATACAAGTCAACTTACTTGATGAAGATCATTTCCCAATGCATATTCTGCAAAGTAGCCTGGAGCAGCAGATGAGGCTCTAATGGCCTGCCACATTTTATACTGACAGCCTCCCAAATAATGAGAGTTGTTTCCAGGAAAATGACCATAGTTTCTGAACACAAAAGCTTTGGGTGTTATCCCTCTATTTACTATGGTACTTACAGCAGCTACCTAGTAAATAAAAAGGTGAACAATTCCATCGTTAACAGTAATATATTTGGGATCTGTAAAAATTAAATACTATTTAGTAGTATGAATGAACAATCTACAACTCTATCAAATAAATATGTGTAACACAACTATAATGTTGAAAAAAGAGAATCAGATCTTTTAAACAGGCATTTCTTTGTGGGATAATAGATATAAAGGCTGAAGCAATTCTGAGAAATTTATTATAAGAGAATAATAATAAGAGATTTATTTGACCACCATTCAATTTGATTTAAAAAATATTCAAAAAGGCAAACATTTCTAGACTTTTACTTAATAATTGACAAAACAGTAGTAATGAATAAAAACTGCTTAAAGGCTGGGTGCAGTGGCTCACACCAGTAATCCCAGCACTTTGGGAGGCCGAGGAAGGTGGATCACTTTAGGTAAGGAGTTCAAGAGCAGCCTGCCCAAAATGGTGAAACCCCATCTCAACTAAAAAGACAAAATTAGCTGGACATGATGGCGGCGCCTTCCAGCTACTCGGGAGGCTGAGGCAGGAGAATCGCTTGCCCAGGAGGTGGAGGTTGTAGTGAGCTGAGATCGCATCACTGCACTCCAGCCTGGGTGACAGAGTGGGACTCTGTCTCAAAACAAACAAAAAAAAACTGCTTCAAGATAAATACACTATTTTCATAATATCACTTACAAATTAGTCTTTGTTTCTGTGCTCTATGAAAGTATTTTGACTTCAATAAAACTGAAATGTAACACTACACAATCAATGCTTTCAGGTCACAATTATTAAAACCTGGTAGTTGGGTAATGTTTATTAAAAAACTATAATGTCAACCATCTCAGGTCTCAAATTTTATCATTGTTGGTTAAATTGACATGAAATGTGCTGTTTTGTTAATGATCTGTAATACAAACTTAAGAGGCTGACAGGTATTGATGAGGCAAAAGTTAGTGTCCTATGCCAAGTCCTGCCAATTGTTTTGATATTTAATAAACAAAGGTCACATGCCAAATTCCTGTGAGTAATCCAAGTCTGTCTCTAGGCCACTATGGATAGGCATTGGCCATACACTAAAATCCAGAGTCTTTCTATAATTGGAATTAAATATGGCTGGATTAAGAAAACATATGAGTGGCTCTCCATTTATCATGATTATTTACTTCTTAAGATGGCTAAAGTTCTCCATAAATTTTATTCAAAACTGACAACTTCCATGATTTAAACCAAGCAAACAAACAAGGAGCCTTGGAGATACAGGGGAACAAGCAAGAGGCATAGAGTGCACCCTAGTGTCCTCTCCAAAAGAGCTAAGTCATCTCTTCATCACAGCCTCTGAGGCCCTGCGTCTGATCTAATTGGCCTACTGCTCCAGCCTCATCTCACGTGCGGCCCTCGGATTCTGAGGCACTAGTCTTCAAGAACTTTAGTGGAATTCTCTATGACTCTTCCTGCACAGGCCATTCCCTTTGCCAGGAATGCTCCTACTCAATGGCCTTCACACTGACATCTCAAATCTCACTTCCTTAAAGTAGCTGTCCCTCACATCCCTTTAAAAATATGCTTTCAGAAAACTGCTTTTATGCTCCATAGCACTTATGTATTTCAGGGAAACTACGACATGTCATCTTTGTGATTATTTCATTAATACCTTTGCTGCCCTACAGAGCTATAAACCCCATGTCTGCATTTGCCCACAAATGAATCCAAAGTGCCTAGCAGTGGGTGCATAATTAATACTTGCAGAATGAATCAAAGTATGAGTATGCCATAAAGAGCAATAGAAGGAGCTGCACTTGTTTGATTTTTCACGGTTACAGTTTGTTATCTGAGAATAAATACAAGCTGCATGAAATTTCTAGGCACATAAATTCTATTCTTTAAACAAGTAAATTAAACAGAACTCAAGCAATACTCAGATCATCGGGTTTCAAACAAATAAATAAATGAAGAGTCACACTGAGACACATCTAAGTGACATTAAAATTTTACTGGGGATTCAATTTGTATAACAATATAATCTAATATAGTCATGCACTGCATATCAATGTTTTGGTCAATGATGGACCGCATATACAACAGTGGTCCCATAAGACTATAAAGGGGCTTCTATGCTGTATTTTTTACTGTATCTTTTCTATAGATATTTTTTATTTAGATATTTGTATATCTGTAGATACGTAAGTATTCTTACCATTGTGCCACAATTGCCTACAGTATTCAGTATAGTCACCTGCTGTACAGGTTTATAGCCTAGGAGCTATAGGCTACACCATGTAGTCTACATGTGTAATGGGCTATACCATCTAAGCATGTCTAGGTATACTCTATAATACTTGCACAATGACAAAATCACCTAATGACACACTTCTGAGAATGTATTCCCATTAAGTGATGCATGATTGTATTATATGTATCTAAGAGGCATATAAAATTTCTCTTTAAAAATCTAGGGTAAGAAATGTCATAATGTTCCTTAAATCACTAAATTTGATTTTTTAAATTATGATGAAATAATTCTTCCTTATTTTCAGTCTGACTTTCATGTTCTTCCATTTCTGTTATAGTCTTACTGGATTTAGAAAAGGAATAAGGATCATATCCTATCTCTTCATACAATGACTCAATATATAAAAAATTAATTAATCTATAATACCTTAATAAAAGTGCCCTCAGGGCCGGGCACAGTGGCTCATGCCTGTAATCCCAGCACTTCGGGAGGCCGAGGTGGGCAGATTACCTGAGGTTGGGAGTTTGAGACCAGCCTGACCAACATGGAGAAACCCCATCTCTACTAAAAATACAAAAAAATTAGCCAGGTGTGGTGGCACATGCCGGTAATCCCAGCTACTCGGGAGGCTGAGGCAGAAGAATCACTTGAACATGGGAGACGGAGGTTGCGGTGAGCCAAGATTGCGCTATTGCACTCCAGCCAGGCAATAAGAGTGAAATTCCGTCTCAAAAAATAAAAAAAAAAAAATAAAATAAAATAAAATAAAAGGGCCCTCAGGACAAGTGCTTTCACCAGACCTTCAGATGGAACTAGGTGTTATATTTAAGAGACTCTAAGCTTACCTTGGGACATGTGGGGTTTCTTGCTGTTTCAATCATCAGTGCAGATCCCATTCTATCCCTTTATTAAAGGAGAAAAAATAAGTTATATCAAAATGACTTTATCTCCTAACAACCAGGAAACATAGAGTATGCAATTATTGTTTGTCCATGGCTTCGTCAAAGTGCTATGAGGGAAAAAATGTAAGACTCTCCTCTAGGAGGCTTATAATCCCATTAATGCACATGAAACAATATGCAGTTATTTATCAACCTCTGATTCAAACTGCAAGTATCTATAGTTCTGAAGTGGAGCAACCAATAGAGGGACAGTAACTGGAAAAGATGCAGGAAATTAGCTTGAGGAAGACACTGAAAGACTTCAAGGCAACATATTTAAAGCTAGGACGTATACAGATTAAAGGCACAAAGGCAAAAGAAATCTGTTGTTTTCAGGGTCCTGCCAATAGGATAAAGGAGCTGTGTTGAGATAAGACTGCAGAAGTATGCATGGGCTAGTTAGAGTAACCAGGTGAGGACAATGAGACTTGAAGCTTGTTTTAGTTGGTAAGAGCCAATGTCATCAAGAAAACTGCTTTGAAAATCATCAGAGTTGGCATTTGAATTACTATGACATTACAGAAATTGTCCTTGGGCAGCAATTTTTGCAATTCCATAGTAAGAGAATTTTATTTCAATGCAGACTTTTCCAGACTTAAAAATTATGTATTTTCCCTATATTGAATACAAAGGCTATGTATGGTTTCACCAACCTTCCTCATGAGTAAAACCATTTTCTAATGTGTTTTTCAAACAATACTCATGTTTCTCAACTAGAATATTAGTGAATTTCATAAAAAGAATATTTACAAACTGCTTAGTGATCTACCCTTTATAAGCTTTAATAAATATCAATGTACTTTCCAAAATCGACAAGATCTTTTGTCTTCCCCAACCTTATCTATACATTTCTACCACATGAAGATCCATGCATTTTATCTTTTTAAGGTTCTTTGTCTTTTCATAGAATTCTTACTGTAAAATTACATGAGAAATCCCAGAAGCATGCTGCTTTCACACTTTTTGGCAAAGTTCATATTTATTTATTTTTATTTTTGTTTAAATCTTGATTTTATCAAAAGCTAAAAAGGTTTCAGTGAATTAACTTATGAATATAAATTTGTAAAGAAAGTAATGGTAATTGTTTATTTCTGAGATGCCAAAATATGAAAAAAAAAAAATCAACATGCCTAGATTCTACTGATGCCATAAAATAGTTCCCTTAAAATAACACAAAATTATCACAGGAAAAAAAAAATCCTCTCAATAAACAATGAGGGGAAAAAAATGCTATGACAAAAAAGGTCAGAAGGTAGGTAGAGAAGAATATTAACAATAATGGCACCCAGTGAATCATAGTCCTGGTATCCATGTCGTTGTATATAGTCTCTTCCTACAGACTCTTGGTTGGCGTGGCTTTCAGTCCATGTGACCTCAGCAAACATGCCATTAAACTGAGGCTTGATAAGTGCTTATCCACTGGGGCTTGCCCTCTGGGAACTCTGAAACCACAATGATGAGACAAAGCTTGGGTAAGAATGACCAGGTGGAGAGAGAGACTTCCCAGGCCCATTAGCTGAGTCACCAAGTGAGCTCAGTCAAGAACAGAAGAAACACCCAGTCAAACCACAGAGTCATGAGACTAAATAATCATTGCTTTAAGCCACTAAGTTTTGGAGTGGCTTATTCTGCAGCAAAGGCTGAATTTGAAAAAGCAGAGAAAGAAAAACAACTAACCACACTGATAAAATTTATCAGTGTTAGGATTAAAAATAAAGAAGTTTCTAGAAGAGTAAAAATGAGACAGCAATACACAAATATGCAAAGATACACTCATAAGTAACAAAAGGAAAAAAATTTCATAGTAGAGAAACTGGTTTTAGAATAAATTTTTAAATTTTCATTAAATCATCTTAATAAAAAGAATTGATTAAATGAATCTGGGAATAGATATGAATTTTTTATATATATATATATATATATATGTATATATATATTTTTTTTTTTTTTTTTTTTTTTGAGACGGAGTCTCACTCTGTTGCCCAGGCTGGAGTGCAGTGCTGTGATCTCGGCTCACTGCAAGCTCCACCTCCTGGGTTCATGCCATTCTCCTGCCTCAGCCTCCCGAGTAGCTGGGACTACAGGTGCCCGCCCCCATGCCCGGCTAATTTTTTTTTTTTGTATTTTTAGTAGAGATGGGGTTTCACCCTGTTAGCCAGGATGGTGAACTATATTTTCTAATAGACACAAAAGATGTGAAAATAAGTAACATACAATGATAATGGATGGGAAGATTTCACGATTGGAAAGATGTCAATGTTCCACAAAATAAGTGATACGTTTCACGTAATTTCCATCCAAATACCAGTGGAATATTTTTTTATGTGATAAAAGTAGCCTAAGATTAACTTTGAAGATTAAATGAAAATTGTGTAAAAGAAGAATAAGGAGAAAAGATTTGCTATGCTATATCATTATAAAAATATTATGCAAAGGTTCAACAACTAAATTTGCAGAATTTGTACAAAAATAAATCCATAGAGAAACCAAAAACTTGAACATAGATTCTAATATAGGTAAGAATTTCAAATATGATAAAGATGATGTTTCAAATCAGTAAAAAAAAAAAAAAAAAAAAACGTGGTAAAGGGAGCTGGGACATTTGGATTAACATTTGATTAAAAAAATAAAACTTGATTACCTTACAACATATATCACAATAAGTTTTAGGTAACTTCAGAATTACATATAAACTGAAAACTTTAGAACTAGGAAATAATACAAATATTTACCTACCTTCAGGGTAGAAAAGACTTACTTATTTTTTTTTAATTTAAACTTTTAGTATAAAGAGTATGCATGCAGGTTTGTTAATGGGTAAACTGTGTGTCACTAAGGCTTGGGGTCCCAACAATCCTATCACCTAGGCAGTAAGCATGATACCCAACAAGTGGTTCTTCAGCTCACACTCCCCCTCTCCCTCCCGTCTAACGGTCCCCAGTGTCAATTGTTCCCATCTTTATGTTCATGTATATTCAACGTTTAGCTCTCACTTGTAAGAAAGAACATGTGGTATTTGGCTTTATGTTTTCATGTTAGGTTGCTTATTATAATGGCCTCCGGTGCCAACCATGTTGCTGCAAAGGACATGATTTCATTTTTTTTATAGCTGCACAGTATTCCACAATGTATATGTACCACGTTTTCTTTATCCAATCCAATGTTGATGGGCACCTAGGTTGATTCCTTGTATCTGCCATTGTGAACAGTGCTATGATGAACACATGAGTGCATGTGTCTTTTTGACGGAATGAATTATTTTCCTTTGGGTATATACCCAGTAGTAGGATTGTAGGAAAGACTTACAAACATAAAAGTTAAAAATCTTTAAAGGAAAAGATTTGGCTAAATGAAGATGTTTCAATGCTCTACATTAAAAAATTATTAAATAGAAAGCACTTTTTCAATATATGGTTAATATATTTACAACACATTGAGGAATATCCCATGAGAAAATAGGCAAAAATTATGCCCTCAAAATTCACAAAAAAATAATAAAAAGCCATGAAAAACCAAAACTAAGTTCAAACTCATCAATAATGAAAGTGATACAAATTGAAACATGAGTTTCAAAATCTCTCAAACTAATGTCATTTTAAACATTAAGTGACTGGTGTTCACGAGTATTTCATGAAACAGAAATACATGTTGATGTTGCTGGATGAGTAAGCTAAAACCACTGTACTGAAGAACAAATTCAGCTATGTATGTATCAAGATTGTTAAAACACGCATATCCTCTGACCCACAATTTTACTTCTAGAAAATTACCTTATCTTTTTCTAAAAGAGGATTTGTTAAATAAAAAATAGTACATCCATAAAATGGTGAAGAACCATTAATATATGTTTCAAAACATATTAACTGACATAGGAAATCATCTGTGATAAAATGCTAAGTGAAAACGCAGGACTCAAGACTACATGTGCATTATCTGAATTTTGTGAAGAGGATGGATACACCCACACTCACAACTACACACATATACACTTGTCTATCTGTAAGAAATTACAGGAAAAAATACATCACCATGTTAATAGTGCTTTTGTTCTTAGTGGGATTATAAATTATTTTTATTGTTTTCTTGATATATTTTCTATTTCCTATGTAATAATTATTTTAAGAAGACATCAACATTAGACCCAATAAATATGCTTCTTATATAGTCACCTACTGATATATTCTGAAATGTGAGAAGAAATTTAAAGTTTTCTATGACAGCATCGTTCATAATCCCAAAAAATTAGGAACATAAATGTCCTAAATGTCCATAAAAATCCTAAATGGAAATGATTAAGAAAATGTAACATCCCACTCTGGAGTATAGTGTAGTCTTTAAAAATATGTCAGGAGATTTTAAGAATGTTTGGAAAAAGGAAAAGGATACAAATTTACAACTACAATCTAATCTCAGCTATACAAAATGTTTATGGTCTAATAAAAAACTAGAAGGAAATATATTAAAGTCTACAGCTCTGAATAATAGGATTGTGGATGATTTTATGCTTATATTGCATGCTTATATACACTTTGGGAGGCAGGCGGATCACTTGAGGTTAGGAGCCTGAGCAACATGGTGAAATCTTGTTTCTACTAAAAATAGAAAAAAATTAGCTGGGCATGGTGGTGCACACATGTGGTCCCAGCTACTTGGGAGGCTGAGGTGGGAGGATCACTTGAGCCTGGGAAGTTGAGGCTGCAGTGAGCCAAGACAGTACCACTGTACTCTACCCTGGGCAACGGGAGTGACAGCGTGTGTCAAAAAATAAATAAAAATAAAAATAACTGAATATTTTAGAATGACTTGAGACATTTAATATGTTAAGTAAAAACAACAGGATGCAAATATCTCATATTTTTAAAAAAAGGCAATTGTAACTTTTACATGCAAATCTCACATACACGAACCCCCCAAAACAATTATTAAACTATGATTCACCAAAATACTAACAGTGGTTATCTGTAATTAGTAGAATAATTTAATATTCTTGATATTTTTCAAATTATGCAAGAATATAATTTAATATTCTTATTTTTGAAATTATAATATGCACATACTACCTATATAATCAGAACATTTAAAAACAGTAATTGTAACTTACCTAAGAATGTTTTCCCATGCTTGACTGTCATAAAATGCATGGCTCCAACTCATTTTGACTGTTCCAACAATGACATTTTGTGAAAATACATCTGATCCTAATTTTCGATAAAGTTCCTCACATTCATCCAAGGGCATATGAAACAACCCCAACATGAAAGCTAATATGGCACCTGGAAAAAAGAATTCTTAGTTTTTATCAGTGTTAAGTTATAGCTCTTATGCTGATAAGATCTCCTGAATCATAGTTTTGGCTTAAATTTAGAGTTGATACTTTCTAGCTATGTCACCTGGGACAAATGACTTTCCTTCTCAGAGCCCCATTTTTTTCACGTGTAAAATGGGAGTAATAAGAAAAACTAAAATTCATGTCTCTTGTACTGGGTTAACAAATGTAAAGGGATTTACTAGGTCTCAAAAAGGATTAAATGAATGCTCAAAAAGGATTAAATAATGAAAATAATAATTTAAAAATATTTACAAATGTGTTGTTTTACATTAAATTATATATAAGATATGGTAGATAACTCACATTCTTTCTAACATCAATAAATTACTTAGTTTTAGTCTTAAAATATGGTATATTTGACAACTCACCAAGTCACTAAGCGATTCTCCTTCAAGTTAGTCCTAGGAACCAATGTAATTAAAGATATTAGGTACTCTTGGATGTCCTTTTAAACAGCTGATTCCATATCTAGCTATAATTGGTAGGACACACTGCCACCTAGTGTGCCTAAATGGCATAACCATGAACAAAAGAGAAACGGGAGGAGAAAATTTTGGGGTATGGAGAGAGGGCTAGAGGAGGCAAAGGACTATGATCTTAAACATAAGTACTTAATGTTCTCTTCCTTAATGTACTGCCAGAATGCACCACTTCCATATAATAATTACCTGTGCTTACACCACAAATGTAATCAAAGAGCTGATGAACTGGCTTCTGAGTAAGTTCAACTAATTTTCGTAGGGTCTGGAGAGCAACCACGCCCCTATAGAAAAGATTAAAGGCAAAATGACAATTCCTGTTTAAAGAAAAAATTATTTAAGCCATTGAATAAAACAATCTAAGAATTGCTTTTGTAGTTTATATGCTAACATGAAAATTAAAAATATAAATCAGAATTAGTAAAAATTGCCTGTCCAAATTTTTAGGATTACTTTTGAAAATCTAGTATCTAAATGATACAAAACCTACACTACGGCAGCACATTTTAAAATTTATACTAGTGTCTCTTGTTTTTTCACTGAACCCATCCTTCTGCAAAACAGTATCTCTTTAAATAAGAATAAATCTGGTCAGGCAGTGGCTCTTTCCTGTAATCCCAGAGCTTTGGGAGGCTGAGGTAAGAGGATCACTTAAGGCCAGGAGTTCAAGACCAGCTGAACAACACAGCGAGACCCCATTTCTACAGACTGCCCAGGCTGGAGTGCAGTGGCTCACTGGACTCCCTGCAAGTGCCACCTCCTGGGTTCACACCATTCTCCTGCCTCAGCCTCCCGAGTAGCTGGGACTACAGGCGCCCGCCACCACGCCTGGCTAATTTTTTTTAAATTTTTTTATTTTTAGTAGAGACAGGGTTTCACCGTGTTAGCCAGGATGGTCTCGATCTCCTGACCTCATGATCCGCCCACCTCGGCCTCCCAAAGTGCTAGGATTACAGGCGCGAGCCACCGCGCCTGGCCACCAGTCAGATTTTTAAGCTCCCTTTTCTTTATTCATTTTTAAAAACTTTCAATAACTTTAGGATAACCCTCTACATTAATGGTATATTAATTAATGTTGCTGACTTTGCTCATTTCTGAATCCTTGCCAACAGCAGTTAATAGCTTCACGAAGGAACGCGAAACGATGAAAAAGCTTAGGAGATATAGACCAACTGAGGGTGTACGTACCATGCAAACTCTTATGTGTGTATCATGACAATTTTTAACAGTGGGAGAATACAAAAAAACGATGAAAAGCTCTATTGCCAACACAAGGTAGGGGGTAGGTAAGTCCTGGAACACAAAGGTAGTTATGCACCAAAAAATTTAGAGTGTCAAATTGTGCCTTGATAATGTTAACAGGAAGTAACTAGAAAATTCTGTAAGATTAAATTAGAAAATCAAAGATGCTGATCTTTTAAATACAACAAATTATGTGGATTTGAGGAGAGTTAAGAAGATGTCTTATGAAAGAGATACATTATTAATTCAAGGCAAGATGATGAATTAAATGTAATGGATACAATATATTTAACAATGACCTCTATTATCACAAAAAGGAAATAAAATAGGCACATATATGTTCACAAAGAAAAATATTAGAAGAAAATTAATCAAAATACTAAAATAATCTTAGAGTTGTGAGCTATGGTTTTAGGGATTTTTTTCTCTCTCAGGTTTTTCTAACTACTCGTATAATTGGGAAAATGAACTATTTAAAATGTTGTGTTCATAAATTCTGAATGAATGTAAATACATATATATTTGCCAAGTTGCCACAGCTGTCTATGCCTACCACTGTAGGTTCTCTTATACCAAAGAAGTAAAAGATAGGGTTTTTTATTTTTTCTCTCAAGCCCTCATACATTACTGCTTTTACACAAACCTCCCATTCAGGCTGCTTTCCCATATTCCCCTAAACCAAGTTTTCTCAACAGCAGCACTGCTGACATTCTGGGTTGGATAACCTTTGTTTTGCAGGGCTGTCCTGTGCACTGTATTATGTTTAGTCACAACTGTCCTCTTCAAACTAGATGAAAGTGGCAGTGCCCTAGTTATGACAACCAAAAATGTCTCCAGACACTGCCAAATGTCCTTTAGGGGGCAAAATCACCTCCAGTGGAGAATTACAAATCTAAACCTAACTTCATCCTAACCCACCCCTAGATTTTCCCAAATTACCTCACACTGATTTCCTCCTTATATGACTAATACAACTCTTATTCTACAAGATAAACTATTTATTGGATACAAACTTCTTTTTCATCATGCTTGTCTGACCTTAAACAGACATCTGAATGTTCTTTAATTTTCTTCCTTCCTATCTCTACATAAATATAACTTTTTTAAAAAGAAGTCTTGGTCCTGAGCATTCTTTAAAATAGTACTCTTCCTCTCTATCCCTTTACTTTGCTTTATTTTTCTCCATAGCACCCAGAATAACATATTTTTGTTTTTCGATTTGTTGTCTTTTTCCTCCTCTACAATGCAAACACTGTATTGTTTTGTTTGCTCACCGTCCCCAGGATCTAAATCAGGGCTTACAACATAGTAGGCACCCAATGTCTGTTAGCTGACTCAATGAATGACACTACCTGTCGCAATTCCCCTGAACTTAATGGCAGAGAGGATTCCTTCTGCTCCTTAGTGAAATGCTTCTACTCATTTAACTGCCATTTTCCTTACTTCTCACCATTTGGAACCAATTCTATGAACTAGAATAATCTCTCCAGTTATCACTGTATCTATATCACATGAATGACATACACCTTCTTAACATTATTCACTTTCTTAAGAAACATCCTCTAAGATCTTTTAAGATTGTTCTCTCTTCAGTGGGCTTTTGACAACTGAGCACTTCCGTATGGATATAATCTTACATTAAATATGTTCAAGAAAAAAGTGTCTTTCCTCAACACCAATCTGTTGAGATTCCCTGCAATTCTGTCCCAGTCACACACAGGTTTACACTTAGAGTGATCTTGACCTATGTCTACCATATCCTGTCTCCATGTTTCTTAAAAGTTACTGGTATTGGCTGGGCGTGGTAGCTCATACCTGTAATCCCAGCACTTTGTGAGGCTGAGGTGGGTGGATTACCTGAGGTCAGGAGCTTGAGACCAGAATTGCCAACATGGTGAAACCCTGTCTCTACTAAAAATACAAAAGTAGCCGGGTGTGGTAGTGCATGCCTATAATCCCAGGTACTTGGGAGGCTGCAGCGGGGGAATTGATCACTTGAACCTAGGAGGTGGAGGTTGCAGTGAGCCGAGATCATGTCACTGCACTCCAGCCTGGGCAACAAGAGCAAAACTCCATCTCAAAAAAAGTTACTGGTATGTTTTTCCTTCCTCCTGCCTTCCACTGCCACCATCTGAGGTTAGCTTCCTTCTCTCATTATTTACTCTTTCCTTCATATTGATGTTAAAGTATAAAGGACTCGGGTGAATAGAGAACCAAGGAATTTAACAAAAAGATACAGGGTAGTACTTGAACATACAGAAGAGTGGTTGGCAAGTTGGGTATACCAAAAAGCAAAATCAGGGAGGTAAGTTAAAGCTAAGAACAATAGGCAGGGCATGTACTATGAATTATGAGGTAGCAGTAGGGATGGCAGGGAACTAGAGAATGAGCTAGAAGATTTTGGGGAAAAGGTTTGAAAAACCAAGCCAAAAAATCTAACCAACAAGTTGGAAGGAACTAGATAAACAAAGACTTGAGTAGGAAGCATGGATGGATTGCCAGTAGTAAAAATAGAGCTTAATAGTGAAATTACCTCCTTCTGAACAAAGAATGAATTTATTTCTTATATAGCACCAGAACTGCCATCTCCAAGTGAAGACATCAGAAGTCAGGAAGTTAATATAGCCTCATTTTGCAACCATCACTTTATCAAGTGACTAGTGGATATATATGGGTAAGATAAGTGTAATAAAAGAAAGCTGGCTGGGCGCGGTGGCTCACGCCTGTAATCCCAGCACTTTGGGGGGCTGAGGCAGGTGGTTTATCTGAGGTTAGGAGTTCAAGACCAGCCTAGACAACATGGTGAAACCACGTCTCTACTAACAATACAAAAAATTAGCCAGGCATGGTGGCGGACACCTATAATCCCAGCTACTTGGGAGGCTGAGACAGGAGAATTGCTTGAACTTGGGAGGCAGCGTTGGCAGTGATATGAGATTGCGCCACTGCACTCCAGCCTGGGCAACAGAGCAAGACTCTATCTCCAAAAAAATAAAATAAAATAATAAAAGAAAGCTAAAATTATAAAAGACTGTCAAGATTTTATGAGAATAATGGTTGATAAGCTTCTAAACTACCAAAAAGGTCTAAAAAGGCCAAATATAAAAATAGAAATACTAAAATAAAATAAAATAAAATATGAAAATATAAATACTAAATCAAACCAAAGTAAGAATTGAAGTATATGTCAAAGTAGCACTTAGATTAATTAAAACAATTTCATGTTTTATTTACAAAATTTGATTTTATAATGATATATCAAATCATTTTTTTAAATTCCTAAAGCTGAATTGAATCTGTAGTTTTCAAGAACCATGTTCCAGCTGTGTGTGGTGGCTCGTGCCTATAATCCTAGCACTTTGGGAGGCCAAGGCAGGCAGATCACCTGACGTCAGGAGTTCGAGACCAGCCTGGCCAACATGGGGAAACCCCATCTCTACTAAAACTACAAAAATTAGCTGGGTGTGGTGGCGGGAGCCTGTAATCACAGCTAATTGAGAGGGTGAGGCAGGAGAATCACTTGAACCTGGGAGGCGGAGGTTGCAATGAGCTGAGATTGTGCCACTGCACTCCAGCCTGGTCAACAGAGGGAAACTCCATCTCAAAAAAAAAAGAAAAAAGAATCATGTTCCTAGCCTTACCTTGTTCCTCCACCATCAATTGAGAGAATTCGGATTCCTCTCCCTTTCACTGGATCCACGTAGCCAATTAGGGCCAAAATTTCTCTAACTGCAGCCTGAAGAGTTTCATCCTTAGTTTGTCTCAGTCGTAATAAATATGGAATAATTCTTTCCTATATTGAGAGAAAATATACTTTATTGCTTTTGTCAAATCAAGACTGAAAATGTATGATTATTATTAACCAACACCTGCAGTTCATCACATGACAATGAAGGTGACAGTGTTCATTACTTTCTTAGTAATCTTATAAGACAGATTAGTTTTTGATATATTAATGTCAATTATCTAGATTATATTTGTTTTAATATTGGGACAAAAATTAACCTCTATTCAAATATTTTCATTAAAAGGTGTAATACTTAAGAAAATATAATTTACTTAATTATAGAAATTCACAAAGTATTACAACAAAAGGTTAACATTATAAATTTTGTACAATATTTTGTACAAATCCTGAGATTAAGAGTCTAAAACTGATTCATAGTAACTACTAGAAGTTAAACTGTTATTAAAAAGAAAAAATGAACCATCTTATATACATTGCATAGGGGATTCAAGGGTGCCTCATAAAGGAATAGGAACAAATGTTAACAAATAAAACGGAGATAAGAAGGTAAAAACAGGCTACTACAATTAAATAATCAGTTTAAATAAACCTGAGACTTCAAGATTCTAAGCACTCAACATCATATTGTTGATCACAGACAAGAGCGTAAATCCTAGAGTTCTATGTTGCTTACCAAAGATTCTCTAGCTTCTGTACACAGAAGCATCTGACATAGTCAGCACCCAGGTTTAATGGAATGGCTGAGGGGCAGCTATAATTCTGCTGTGTAACCTTCTGTAAATCAAATAACTTTCCTAGGTATCACTCATTTTGTTTCCTTTTTATGATCAATCAATCTGAAATACTCTAAATTCTTTCTCAATATTTTTTCCCCTAATGTTGAGCTGTGAGGCCCCACTAGAGGAACTTGAGCAATGGTGGAGAATAATGCAAATTTCCAGTTCCGGTTAAGATGAAACACTGTGTTAGAGATCAATGCTCACATTAAGAACAAGAAAATCTTGATGAAATACAAGAAAAGCACCATCTGTTTAAAGGCATCAGACAGAGAGCTGCTGAAGCAACAAGAACAGATGGAGCCAAGAATCTGGAGAAGGAGTAATTGCTAGGAAGTGAGCTGGTAAACTATAGCTTTTCTTCCCTTGAGGCATTTGCTGATTCCAGGAAAAAGTAAAGGATGAAAAAATTGAGTCTGAATCAGACAGAGGGCCCCAAAAAAATGACAGAGAAACCAGCTGATCACTTAGCATCTAAGGGGTTTGGAGTGAAAAAAAAATAGAAGACCTGAAGGGCTTCAAACACATGGCTAGCTTTACCTCAAGACATCTGCTGAATTCTAAAATCAGGAGGTGTGAAAGGCGAAAGGTAAGCTGAAGACCTCTGAAAATCAGAGTGGAAGGCTTTGTATTCTTGAGATTTTAGGACCCAATGAGGTGGTGGTTAAGTGAACACACCAGGCTCTCAACTGAAAGCCCCGGAAGAATATGCCCTAAAATCAGGGCAAAAGAGAGGTCTTACCCAAACTGTAATACAGCCTTGATCCAGATTTGACCCTAACTCAATTAAGGCTATCTGTGCTCCACTCAAATGCTAAACAGAAGAACAAATAAACCCTGGAAAAATATATAATTTGATATAATCTACAGCCTATGCAATTTTTCAAATTTACAATCTCCAGCGTCCAGAAAAACTATAAAGCATGTGAATCCAGTACTGAATGACAAAAACCATGAATTGATGTTCATATTAGAATAACCACAAAAAGATGTCATGGCTTGAAAACTCAACAAAGACCCAATTCACCCTAAATTGTTCCATATATTCACTGCAATCCCACCATGTTTTTCTCTTTAAAAATTTTTTTTGTAGATAAGCTGATCCTAAAATTCATATAGAAATATAACATGTCAAGAATAGCCAAGCCAACAATATTAAGAAGAACAAGGTTGGAGGATTTATACTACCTAATATTAAGTTTATAAAGCTGCAAAAATTTAGCCAGTGTACTATTAGAGCAACAAAAGACAAATATACCAGTGGAACAAAATACTGTATCTGGTCGGGCATGGTGACTCACACCTGTAATCCCAGCACTTTAGGAAGCCGAGGTGGGTGCATCACCTGAGGTCGGGAGTTCAAGACCAGCCTGACCAACATGGAGAAAGCCATCTCTACTAAAAATACAAAATTAACTGGGCGTGGTGGCGCATGCCTGTAATCCCAGCTACTAGGGAGGCTGAGGCAACAGAATCGTTTGAACCTGGGAGGCGGAGATTGTGGTGAGCCAAGATCGTGCCACTGCACTCCAGCCTGGGCAACAAGAGCGAAACTCCATTTCAAAAAATAAATAAACAAAAAATACTGTGTCTAGAAACAGATCCATATATACATCTCATTTATGATAAAGGTCTTTTCAATAAATGGTGCTGAGTCAACTGGATAAGTGTTATTTTTTAAAAGTCAGGACTTCTGCCACACACCACACAACCAAATCTATTCTAGATGAATAGTAGATATAAGAGTAAAAGGCAAAATAAGGTTTCAGAAGAAAACACAGGAAAATTTATGTGTATATATATATATATATTTTTTTGAGTCAGAATCTTACTCTGTCGCCCTGGCTGGAGTGCAGTGGTGCAATCTCGGCTCACTGCAACCTTCTCCTCCCGGGTTCAAGCCATTCTCCTGCCTCAGTCTCCCAAGCAGCTGGGACTACAGGTGCACACCACCAAGCCCAGCTAATTTTTGTATTTTTAGTAGAGATGAGGTTTCACCATGTTGGCCAGGATGGTCTTGATTTCTTGACCTCGTGATCCACCCACCTCAGCCTCCCACAGTGCTGGGATTACAGGCCTGAGCCACGGCGCCTGGCCAAAAATACTTTTATGACTTTAGGATAGGCAAAGATTTCTTAAACAGGACACAAAATACTAACCATAAAGAAAAGTATTGACTGGGCACGGTGGCTCACGCCTCTAAACCCAGCACTTTGGGAGGCGGAGACAGGCGGATCACGAGGCCAGGAGATCAAGACCATCCTGGCTAACCTGGTGAAACCTGTCGCTACTAAAAAAATGCAAAAAAATTAGCCGGGCTTGGTGGTGGGCGCCTGTAGTCCCAGCTACTCGGGAGGCTGAGGCAAGAGAATGGCGTGAACCTGGGAGGCGGAGCTTGCAGTGAGCCCAGATTGCACCATTGCACTCTAGCTTGGCGACAGGGCGAGATTCCGTCTCAAAAAAAATATATATATATATAAATTAGAAAAAATTAAGAATATCTGTTTATCAAAAAACACAAGAGTGAAAAGGTCAGCCACAGAATAGGAGAACGTATTTGTAAGACATACATATACACACCACACATGACAAGTGAGTTACAACCATAATATACTTTTTAAATTCTACAAATAATGAAGAAAAAGTTGGTCAACCCAATGGAAGAACAGGCAAGATCTGGAATAGGTACTTCACAAGGAAGTATAAACACGGCCAATAAACCATGGAAAAGATGTTGAATGTCATAGCTATCAATGAAATAAAAAATTAAAATCACAATTTAATATCACTTAACACACAAAAAACCTGCTCAAATTGAAAAGATTTAAAAAGGTTGGGTGCGGTGGCTCACGGCTATAATCCCAACACTTTGGGAGGCCAAAGCGGGCAGATTACTTGACGTCAGGTGTTCAAGACCTGCCTGACCAACATGTGAAACCCCGTCTCTACTAAAAAACCAAAAATTAGCCGGGTGTGCTGGTGGGTGCCTGTAATCCCAGCTACTAGGGAGGCTGAGGCAGGAGAATTGCTTGAACCCAGGAGGTGGAGGTTGCAGCAAGCCGAGAACGCACCACTGCACTCCAGCCTGGACGACAGAGCAACACTCAGTCTCGAAAAAAGATTACAAAATAAAAGTGTTGGAGAGAAAGTAGAACACAGAGGCCTCATATAATTCTGGTGAAAGAATAAATTGGCACCAGCACTATGCAAAACCATTTGGCAGTATCTACTAATGATACAAATATGCTCACTCTGTGAGCAGCAATAGTACTCTTAGGTATATACTCCAAAGAAACGAAGACCTGTGTTTTCCAAAACATATAACCCAGAGGTACTACTCCTAAATATTCCCAAACTGCAAACCATCCAAATGTCTAGCAGTAGAGGGAAAAATGAAAAGTATACCCAACAATATAGAAGGTTCTCACAAACATAATATGGAGTGAAAAAAAAACCAGACATGTAAGAACACATGTTTATCATTCATATAACATGCAAAAAGAGGCACAACTAAATTATGCTGCTAGAATTCTGAAAAACTGATCAATCTTTTTGGGGACAGTGTTTGGAGTGTTCATAAGATTGTTTCTCATTCAGGGTAGTGGTTATATAGATGTATTTCATGTGTGAAAAATCATGGAGCTGTAAACTTATGATTTGTGTTGTTTTCTATATATAAAATTTTTATAAAAAGCTTTTTAATAAACCCAAAGGATGTATGAATCCTTGTGACAAATTCAGCATTTTAAAACCGAGAGGGGGAGAAAATAGAACATAGAAACAGGGTGGATGCCGGGCGCGGTGGCTCAAGCCTGTAATCCCAGCACTTTGGGAGGCCGAGACGGGTGGATCACGAGGTCAGGAGATCGAGACCATCCTGGCTAACACAGTGAAACCCCGTCTCTACTAAAAAATACAAAAAACTAGCCGGGCGCGGTGGCGGGTGCCTGTAGTCCCAGCTACTCGGGAGGCTGAGGCAGGAGAATGGCGTGAACCCGGGAGGCGGAGCTTGCAGTGAGCTGAGATCCGGCCACTGCACTCCAGCCTGGGCGACAAAGCGAGACTCCGTCTCAAAAAAAAAAAAAAAAAAAAAAAATAAAGAAACAGGGTGGGTGAGGCCGGGAGCGACGGCTCACACCTGTAAACCCAGCACTTTGGGACACCGAGGCAGGTGGATCATCTGAGGTCAGGAGATGGAGACCAGCCTGGCCAACATGGTGAAACCCCGTCTCTACTAAAAATACAAAAATTAGCTGAGCATGGTGGCGGTCACTTGTAGTCCCAGCTACTTGGGATGTTGAGGCAGGAGAATCCCTTGAACCCAGCAGGCGGAGGTTGCAGTGAGCCGAGATCGCACCGCTGCACTCCAGCCTGGCGACAGAGCAAGACTCCATCTCAAAAAAAAAAAAAAAAGAAAGAAAGAAAGAAATAAGCTGGGTGAGGTGGCTTACACCTATAATCTCCGTACTGCAGGCAAAGCAGGCAGATTGCCTGAGCCCAAGAATTCGAGGCCAACCTGGGCAACATGGTGAGACCCTCTGTCTACAAAAAATACAAAAATTAGTTGGGTGTGGTGGCACATGCCTGTGGTCCCAGCTACTCAGGAGGCTGAGCTGGGCTGAACCTGGGAGGCAGAAGTTGCAGTGAGTGAAGACTGTGGCACTGCATTCCAGCCTGGGTGACATAGACTCGGTCTCCCAAAAAAAGAAAAAGAAACACATTTAACTTAGAAAAACAAGGAGTCCATAATATTATTTTAAAGGTGTAAAAACATTCATTTAATCACTGAGGCAGCTATTAAAGCAACACCTTATTTTGAAAACTGGTAACTAAATACAAGGAAATTAAGCATTTCTCTTTCCTTTCCTGTAAAATTTGCCTTTGAGAATACCCAAATAGCTTCAGTTGATGAAGGAAGGCTGTACTTTACAGAAGAATGTCAATTATAATGTAGGAGTAACAGAATTAGACATTGGTCATTCTGCAACTCTAATGAAATTATTAGTTCTGGAAATGATTAGGTTAATGGTTGATGAGATACTACTACTAGCACAACTGTCCAATGAGAAGCAGATTGTCATCAACTTAACCCGGTGGTCATCCTTAGCATTACTAATGGTTGTTCAACTAATTGTCATGTGTGTCTTGATGTGATGCATTATGAGGCACATGACATTACCTACAATGTGCTCTAACAACAAAATGTTTAACTCAATCAAGCCATTATATTTAAATTCCAATGTTCAGGAAATGAAAAGGAAAGAAGAACACTTCAAGTAACATTGAGAAAGAAGGCAAGTACATCCAGAAAGTGAGTCATTCTGCCTGTTAACCAGCCTGATGTCTTGAATTAAGTCAGTTTTAAAGGTGCAGGTGAAGAAGGTGTGGCTGAAGGACTGCATTATACTTTAAGTGATTTGGAGAAATAGTCAGATGCAATGTGTGATCTAGACTGGGCCCTCATTTGGATCTAATCAGTTACGTAAAGAACATTTTCAAACTGGGTACAGGATAAAGGAACATTTACTGATATAGAAAGGTATACATTATATGCTAAAAAACCAGATTATAAACAACATATACAGAATGAGTTTATTTTGGTATATATGTGCATAGAATAATTTCTGAAGGAATACTGTGGCAGACATTACTAATGTTCACCAACACCCAGTTTGCTTCCCCTTCCAAGCATACAGAAGGTTGTACTTTTCAGGCCCATGCAATCAGAAAGGATAAACAGACTGCGAGTAGAAGAAACCTGTGGCAACTTCTGCTGAAATATTCTTTCCTTGCCATAGAAATCATAGCGGAAGACTTAATTAAAATACAGACAACAGGACAGGATCTTAGTAACCACCACACTGAGGTTCACTGTGCCAAAGAGTCACTCAAATTCACAGTTGACTTTGCACGAGCCAGAAATAAAACTGTTTTGTTAAGTCACTGAGATTTTGGTGGTGTTTGCTATTAGAGCTTAAGGCAGCTTAATCCAATGAACACAAATAAACTCTAATACATTACAGTGGCAATCTGAGGGTAGTAAAAATATATTATTTTTATTTTCTTATCTTTTCTTTCTTCTAATTCCCTACGATGCTTTGTGCTGCCTTCTTTCTAAATGGTCAAAGTTCTTCTTTTTAATTAAAAAACATAATGAAAGGAGACCACCTTCATCACAAACAGTGAAAAAAATTATCACAGACAATTCCCTAAATGTGACTGCCATAAATGTAGCATACAAAATAAGTAACTCATTTTTTTTTAGGGCATTACATATCAGACATAATTCACTGTATTTAGCTACCATAAGTATGGCAGACACATAAAAAAGTAAAATTCATACAGATGTTTTATAAAAATTCTATCATTTTTAAAAAGCTCAACTCTTGATAATAACAAAAAGTTTAGCTGGAAAAGTTCACACTAGCGCGTACATGCTGACATGTTTTACGCAACTTGTCCAGTTCACTGTTTTTCAGATGATTATTTAAGGGAAGGGTGATGAGTTTTTTCAGACTATCTAGACTTTTATTCATAATTGATCTGGATATACATTCCCATCACATTTGTTCACAGTATTGAAAGGTCCTTAGATTTGGGATTAGTTATGCAAGATAAAAGAGTGCTCAGAGTTTCAATTAGCAAGACTATTTAATAATAAACTACAACTGAAAACTACTCAGAAATCCATCAGTAGTACAACTGGCCTTGTAAAAGAGGTTGAAGTGAGCCCCCTTGCCCTTCTGCCATGTAAGTAGGCCATGAGAAGCTGCTGTCTAGGAGGAACGGGACTCTCATCAAATTGTTGGTGCCTTGATTTTGGACTGCCCAGTTCTCATTTTGAACTATGAGAAATAAATTTCTGTTTTTTATAAATTACCCAGGCTAAGGTATTTTATTATGACAGCCCAAATGGACTAAGCCAGTATGTAATTCTATTTAAAAACCTTTGCTTTCAGTATATCACTGAAATGTGAAATATACTTAAAAGCATATGTATATTTGAGAATCTTATCTTTTATGCAAGAGATTATATAAATATAAAATATAATCCTAAATTGTAGGACCATAAAATACTGAAGCTAACTATAATAATGTATGTGTTATACAATACACAATTAAGGATGGGTACATTATTCAAAGACAATTCTTCAGCAAGATAATTGTTAAAAAGTCAAATAAATATGATCTAAATTAAAACAATTTTCTGAATGGCAAGCTAAAAATAAGCACTAAGAGATTTCTAATGAAATTTAAGCAATATCTATCATTACATTTTCAAATTTTTCATGAAATATTACAAATAATCTCAATAATATAGATGTAAAGAGACTCAATCACATTGGTCATATTTTATAGTACTGCTTTGAAAACGGTCCATATAAATGGGTCTAAATTATCCTCATTATTTTATAATTGAAAAACTGAGGCAAAGAAAAGCTCATTGTTTTACTTAATATAATTACTAATTCAATTATGAGTAAGGTCATTAAAATTTTTAGACTTTCCAATATGAAAGGACCATGAAATAAAAACAGCCTTACATATGAATTATGTCTCCTAGCTTAAAAGAATAGTTACATAGTATAAATATTTACATTGCTCTGAAGAAAACTCTGGCAGCTGTTAGGCAATTCAACTAATACACTGATTATTTTCTATTTTATAAATGTTTAATTTCATGTATACATATTGGTGCTAACAAAATAAAATGATTAGCATAATGTATGTCACAAAATAAATAGGGTAATTACTGAATATACATCACATGTATAATAAAAACCACAAAATTCAAATAGAAAAATGAACGGCTTTGCCTTCTCCATTTTAGAAGATTTTTTAGTATTTTTATTCCAAGACAAAACCAGATTAAATAAATTAGAAATTACCTTGACAGCCACTCCTTTTCCTTCAGGAAATTCTAGAAGATGAAAAGTCAGTTCTTCAACCCTAGTAATGCAGAGTTTTGGGTCAGTTGTTCTTCTTAATGCCTGAACTAATGCCCGGGTCCTGTTATCAATACTCACCCTTGCGATAATCTACAAAGACATATTAAATATATATGATTAGAATACAAAACTGCTCTAAAGAACAATTCAAGTTTCTTAGTTCTCACTAGGAAATCAAACTTATAAATTTGACAAAAAGTAATAGAACCAAAAAGCACACTGAACAACTTGCCTTTTCTCGCTGAAGAGATAAACGCTTTTTCTCCTCTGCATTTCTGTCTCTGCTCACAGCCTGATCAGTTTTAGCAGGCTCTTCCTGTTCTTCTGACTGACTCTTAAAATCATACTTTAATTTGGGGACAAGTCCGCCAATATAACCACCTACTAAAGCTTGTACACCTTCAGTGGGATGAGAAAGTAAGTTAGCAATACTTTGTTTAGTTGAAATTGGAAGAACATCAGGTATTGCAGAAGGACTTGTAGGCTTGTCCACAGTATCTAAAGATTCTGAGCCTGGCTTGTAAGCCAGGATGCCAGGATCTGGAGAACTTAATTTCCCCTCTTCCACCTCTTTATCTTCAAGTTTTGATTTGTCCTGGAAATGTTCATTTTCCTTTTCTTGAGACATTTTTTCCTTACGTTTGAAGTATGAATTAATATGATTTGATAAAAAGTAGAATGACTCTCCAAATTTTGTGGTTATAATATTTGTGTAATGAAAAAGACTGCGTTTACCTCTATTTTCTTCTTTGTCTATAATGTGACTTTTCTCTTCTGGAAAAGGACTCTTTTCTGCTGATTTGTCACTATATGTTTTCAGAGATTTGATGGCTTGTTTAATGTTTTTCTGTTTTAACCAGCCACTATCTGATACTTTTCTTAATATTTGGGAACTTGGCTTAAATTGAACTAAACGTGAAATCATTTCATTTCGATTGCCAAAAATAGCCTTTGAAACAGAGTTCAAAGTACTTTTAATACGGGACATACAAATGTTCACTTTTGTAAGTCCCTTGGGAGCAGAAGTGCTAAGTTTCAAAATTCCAATATGTAAACCATGGTTGCTTGGAGAGTAACAGTGCTTACTGCAAGAATGTGCTTCGCTTTTGGTCCATTTACATCTTATTATGTTTGTATGAAAACCTCTTTGTAGACTGATGTGGCTTATCCTCCAGCAATGCTTAGGTGAGAACAAGAAATGCAGTTGCTTGCTTCTCTGCTTCCCACAAACACTTCTTGCATTACTAAGGAGGTAAATATATATATCTACAGTCAGATTAATAGACATAACTTAAAAATCATTTATTTTCTATGACATTCTCTCACTTCTTGAGTGCTTCATTTAAGAAATGCCATAATTCATGGTCTTACCTGAAATGGCAAGAAAAAAAAATTAGAATTCACGTTAAAAATTGAAATTGGGTATAATAGAAAATACAAGACTATTTGGACTAAATTCAGCAAGCTATATCAAAAAAAGCAGATAAAATATTGCCATTATAGCTGATAGAAAATTCATTTTTAAGCTAATATAAAATAATTCACTTTCAGTATAGAGGTAAATAAAAAAAGAAAATGAGGAATAGAATGTTTAGGGAAAAGAACTAATTTAGAGAAGTTTCCCAATAGGTAAGTTTTCCTACAACACATAATTTAATATGCAATTCAGATACTCCGCTTTTTTTTTTTCCCCTTCCTCACTGTTAAATTCTGGACTACTTTATGTGACACTAGACTTGAAGACACTATTCCTCGAAGAAAAAGGTCAGGTCTTATACATCATTCATTGCAAACGATTTATAGAATACTTAATCTATACCAGACATGGTGCTAGATGCTGAAGTCACACAGTTACAGGATATGAAACAAAACTTCCAGTCTAGAGCTGCTAACAGCCATGTGAAAAAGATTTCACTACCTAAGTAATAAGTGCTCATTAAATCAAATAAGTCAGGCTAGAAGAAACTATAGCATCTAACATAGAAGGGGTTCTTAACCACTATATAAAAAGAATACATACAAATAAGAAAAGAATAATCCAATTTAAAAATGTAGTATTGGTAAAAGAAAAGACTAATAGATCAATGGAACAGAATAAAGAATCCAGAAACAGACCCAATTAAATACAGTTGATTGATCTTTCACAAAAAAGCAAAGGTAATACAATGGAGCAAAAATATTCTTCTTAACAAAAGACAACTGGACATCCGTATGCAAATTAATCTAGACACAGACTTTATACCTATCAAAAAAATTAACTCAAAACAGATCACAGATCTAAATGTAAAATGCAAATGTATAAAACTAGAATGTAACGTAGGAGAAAACTTAGATGACCTTAGGAATGGCAATGACTTTGAGATAATATCAAATGCATGATTCATGAAAGAAAAAATTGATAAGGTGGACTTCATTAATATTAAAAACTTCTGGCCAGGCGTGGTGGCTCACACCTGTAATCCCAGCACTTTGGGAGGCTGAGGCAGGCAGATCACGAGGTCAGGAGTTCAAGACCAGCCTAGTCAGCATGGTGAAACCCCGTCTCTACTAAAAATACAAAAAATAAGCTGTGCATAGTGGTGCACGTCTGTAATCTCAGCTACTCGGGAGGCTGAGGCAGGAGAATCACGTGAATCCAGGAGGCAGAGGTTGCAGTGAGCCAAGATTGTGCCACTTGCACTCCAGCCTGGGCAATAAGAGCCAGGCTTTGTCTCAAAAAAAAACCAAAAAAACCCAAAACCTTCTGCTCTGTGAAGGTCAATGTCAAGAGAATAAGACAACGAGGCAGAGACTGGGAAAAAATATTTTCAACAGACATATCTGATAAAGACCTGTCATCCATAATATTTAAAGAACTCTTAAAGCTCAACAATAAGAAAACAAACTCAATTACAAATGTGCCAAAGGCTGTAACAGACACCTCATCAAAGGAGATATATAGAAACAAATAAACATATGAGAAGTTGTACCACATCATATGTCATCAGGAAAATGCAAACTAAAATAACCATGATACTACAACATACCTATTAGACTGGCCAGAATACAGAACACTGAGAACACTAAATGCTGGTGAGGAGGTAAAGCAAAAGGAACTCTTACTCATTGCTGAAGAAACACAAAATGGTACAGTCACTCTGAAAGATAGTTCGGTAGTTTCTTGCAAAATTAAACATACTCTTAACATATGACCCAGCAATGGTACTCCTTGATATTTACCCAAAGGAGCTGAGACTATGTCCATAATAAAATCTGCACATGGATGTTTATAGAAGCCTTATTCATAATTGCCAAAATTTCAAAACAACAAGATGTATTTTAGTAAGTGAATGGATAACCTGTGGCATATCAATATATGGTATGTGTAGACAATGGAAAATTGTTCAGTGCTACAAAGACATGAGCTATCAAGCCATAAAAAGACTGCGAGAAACCTGAAATGCATATTACTAAGTGAAAACTGCCAATCTGAAAAAGGCTACATACTGTGTCTTAGTCTGTTCAGGCTCCTGCAACGAAATCCCATAAACTGGGGAGCTTACATATGGGAGATACCCCATATATAAAATGGGGTATCTGTGCGTGTTTTATAGAGACAGGGTCTCACTCTGTCACCCAGGCTGCAGTGCAGTGGCATGCATGATCATAGCTCACTACCTCCTTGAATTCCTGGACTCATGCAATCCACCTGCCTTAGCCTCCCAAGTAGCAGGGACTATAGGTACACATGCCTGGCTTAGGTAGCTTATAAACAATAGAAATTTATTTCTCACAAAATTTCCCACAGTTCTGGAGACTGCGAAGTCCAAGATCAGTATTAGCAGATTTGGTATCTGCTGAAGGCCCACTTACTGGTTCACAGATGGCTGTCTTCTTACTGTGTCCTCACATGGTAGAAGGTACTAACTAGCTCTATGGGTTGTCTTTTAGAAGGGCACTAATCCCATTCCTAAGGACTACACTCTCCTGACCTAATCACCTCCCAAAGGCCTACCTCTTAATACCATCACGTTAGCGGTTATGATTTCCACATGAATTTTGAGAGGCACAAACATTCAGACCACAGAAGTATGATTCCAGCTATATAACACTCTAGAAAGGCAAAACTATGAAGACAGTAAAAAGATCAGTGGTTGCCAAAAGCAGAGTATAGAAGGAATAAATAGGTAGGGGACAGAGGATAGTAATGCCCTAAAAATCCTCTGTATAGTATCATAATAATGGATAAATATAATTAAACATTTGTTTAAACCCACAGAATGTACACCACCAGGAATGAACCAAATGTACCCTATGAACTTGGGGGACTGTGTGTGAATGCAGGCTCATCAATTATAATACCTGTACCACTCTGGTGAGTGATGCCAATAATGGAGGTGGCTATGCATGTACTGGGGTAGGGGGTTTATGGAAATGTCTGTACCTTCCTCTCAATTTTCCTGTGAACCTAAAAACTGTTCTAAAAAAAGTCTTTTTTTAAAAAAACAATCTGCAGTTCTATATATGCTATACACACATGAATATATATATATACACACACACATATATTAAAAAATGAAAATCTACATATGTAGTTGAAATCTTATGGGCACACATATACATACACAAATTGATTCTGAAAGGATAAGCATCTGTTTATTCTTATGACCTAAGGCATGGGGCCAAAAGGGAATGAGAACGGTTTTTACTTTTTACTTTTCTACTGTCTGAATTATTTATAATGAGGTTTTATTTTGTAATTAGAAAAAGTAAAATATTTAAAGCACTGTAACAGAAGGTACCATGTGAATGAAAGACAAATTGAGATAAAATCGAGGGAAGTTTAAGAAAAAAAGAGGTTAAAAACTGGCCAAAGTTAAAAAGGAATTCATCATGTGTAAAGATGAGAAGGAAAGGAGAGAATTCTAAATAACCATAAACAAAACAAACACAGCCAGGAGTTTGAGACCAGCCCAGGTAAATGGTGAAACTTGTCTCAAAAAAAAAAAATAATAAAACAAATTAGCTGGGCATGGTGGCACACGCCTGTAGTCCTAGCTACTCAGGAGGCTGAGGTGGGAGGATTACTTGAGCCCAGGAGTCTGAGCCACAGAGTCCCCACCTCTAAAACAAACAAAATTACACACAGAAGCAAACAGAAGAAAGCATGGAAGAAAGCACATATAGTATGTGCAGAGATTGCATATAGTCTAGTTTTACTGCAGGACCTAGAAAGATTGAGAGAGAGGTAGATGACGCTGAGAAAGATGGAACTGAGAACCTATTCCAATTGTCCAGAAGATAACAGCCTGAAGTAAAATTCTTCCTTCTAAATTGCATGTGCCATTTAGAATTTTAAATGGAAGAGAGAGAAAAAAAAGCAAAGCCTGTCTTGTCTTCCAGGCTGAAGGAGCCCAGGGAATTCTACCACAAAATATGGCTGCCTGGTATAAGTATTTTGAATTAAAGCCCCATCAGAGATCAACAGATGCTAGAAGAGACTTTTCCCCTATCTACAAAAAGACCAGACAGATTCCCCAAGGAGAATAATTGTTTTCCCGTCTCCTCCTCAGGGAGACGGGAAAACAATTTTATTATCTGCTGCAGAAAAGAAGACTGGAAGACTGAAGAATATAACCACACCCAAATGACACTTTAACAAGATAAAGTCTGTCTCTTAGGCTCATTCAGTTTTCAAAGAGAATACAAGTTCATCTCTGTCCTTCCAACCCCCCGTCCATTCCTTCGCCCTAGTGATCAGTTATTGCCGCTCAACAGAATTACCTCTATTCCCCATCTTTCCTTCCCCTCTGAAAACAGCTATGTAAGTATGTGGGCCCCACTGGGATATTTAAGTAATCATTGCGATTCTCAGCTGTGCACATTAATAAATTTGTATGCCATTTCTCTTAGTAATCTGTTTCTGTCAGCTGATTTTCAGCAAACTGGCAGAGGTGGAAGGGGACATTTTCCCTTGATTCCCACAAGGCTCTTCCAAACTCCTTGGGACTTGCAACAATAAGATAAGTCAAGTTAACATAAAAGCTCTGCAGCCCCAATGACACAAAAACACTTAAGGTAAAATACTTGCGGATAAAAAGCCATGCTCTGTTTTCACTTATATGTAGGAGCCAAAAAAATTGGATCTCGTGGAGATAGAGAGTAGAATGATAGTTACCAGAGGCTAGGAACAGTGTGTGTGAGGGAGAGTTGGGGGCTGGAAAGGAGGGGATAAGAGAGGATGGTTAATAGGTACAAACATACACTTAGAAGTAATGAATTATAGGCCGCGCACGGTGGCTCATGCCTGTAATCCCAGTACTTTGGGAGGCCGAGGCGGGCAGATCATGACGTCAGGAGATCGAGACCATCCGGGCTAACATGGTCATACCCCGTCTCTACTAAATATACAAAAAATTAGCCCGGCGAGGTGGCGGACGCTCGTAGTCCCAGCTACTTGGGAGACTGAGGCAGGAGAATGGCGTCAACCTGGGAGGTGGAGCTTGCAGTGAGCCGAGATCACAGTCACTGCACTCCAGCTTGGGCGACAGAGCGAGACTCCACCTCAAAAAAACAAAACAAAAAAAAGAAGTAATGAGTTATACTATTTGAATAGTAAAGTAGGGGGACTATAGTTAACAATAACATATTGTGTTATTTCAAAATAGCTACAAGATTTGAAATATTCCCAAGAAAAAATAAATGTTCAAGGTGATGCATATCCTAAATACCCTGATTTGATCATTTCACATTGTACGCATGTATCAAAATATCACATCTACCCTATAAATATATACAAATATTATACATCATTTTTTAAAAAAAATCCATGCTCAACTTGAAGAATACCAAGAAAATGTAAAATTAAACCAGAAAAATAACTGTGTGAGGTAATGCATATGTTAGATTTAGTTAGTCCACAATGAAAATAATACTTAAAAAATCATGTTGCACACCGTAAATACATACACCTTTATCTGGCAATTTAAAAAATAAAAAATAATTTTATAAAATAATAAAGCCATGCTCAAAGTCAATAGTAAAAAATCTCCAGGTTTAAGAGGACCCACGGGTCTGGAACTGCAGTCATACTATCCTCAAGGTGCAGATACCCTATGGGCAATAGGATCCCACTCCAAGCAACCACCACAGAAAATGAACTCACTGAAGTTACAAAACATGCAAAGAAATGCACCATCACCTGCAGAGAGGATCAGCAAATATAGCCAGAAAACAAATGTGTAACTAAGATTCAGAAATATAAAACAATTAAGGTCTAAAATGTTCAAAGGCGAAACAGAAAGAACAAAAATAAGAGTCAAAAAGAGAACTGTACCCAGAATAAACAGGGAGAGCAAAATCTCAGAAATGAAAACTCCAGCTATGTGCTAGCTACAAACACACCTGTAACAGAAGGCTGAAAATACAGGACTGGGAAAAATGTTATACCAGACCGAAACTACCCATCAGAAAATGAAAAGCCTTTGAAGGTAAACATAAGGGAAAGGCATTAATTATGGATAAAAAGGAGACACTGCATAACAATAAAGGAATGATCCATTTACTTATTAAACCTCAGGTAATCATGTAGACCTTGGAGGAGAAGACAATCTACTGAGAAATAAAACAAATAAGGAACGGAATGGATAAAGTCAGGCTGAGAAGTGTCATGAATTAAAATAAAGCAGGGGGGAGGGGAAGAAGGGCACAGAGCGCTATTTTTATGGTGTGATCAGAACTGAGTTGACATTTTAGTGGAAACCTGAAAGAAGCAAGAAAGAAAATTATTAAGAAAATCTGGGAAAACAGCATTCTAGTCAGAGAGAAAAAACCACCAACAATTTGGAGACAAATATGAGCCTTGGAACAGCAAGAACTACAAGATGATTAAAGGCAAGTAAGAGGAAAAAAAGAAGGATAAAGATGAACCAAACCAAAAATAAAATTCTACGGCTCTCCTCAACATCTGAATGGACCCCTCCTCTTGGCCAAGGGCATTCCAGAGTTAACCTGAAAATCTAGTTCAGCCATGATGGAAAGGGGGTTGGATGTGCCTCATTATACCCCTCCAGCATTCACATCAACACAGATCTTAAGTCTGGTAAGAAATATTTACAGGCCGGGTGTGGTGGCTCACGCATGTACTCTCAGCACTTTGGGAGGCTGAGGTGGGTGGATGACGAGGTCAGGAGTTCAAGACCAGCCTGGCCAATATGGTGAAACCCCGTCTCTACTAATAATACAAAAATTAACCAGGCGTAGTGGCACATGCCTGTAGTCCCAGCTACTAGGGAGGCTGAGGCAGAAGAATCACTTGAACCCGGGAGACGAAGATTGCAGTGAGTTGAGATAGTGCCACTGCACTCCAGCCTGGGCGACACAGCGAGACTCCCTCTCAAAAAAAAAAAAAAAGAAAAGAAAAAAGAAAAAACATTCACAATCTATTCTCTCTGAAGCCTGCTACCTGGAGGCTTCATCCACATCATAAAACCTTGGTCTCCACACCTCCTTATGGTAACCCAGACATTCCTTTCCACTGATAGCAACTCATTCAACCAACTGCCAAACAGAAAATTTTTATATGACCTGGAAGCCCCGTCCCCTTCCAAATCAAACCAATGTGACTGATTGATGCATTATGTCTCACTAAAATGTACAGAAGCAAGTGGCATTTGACCACCTTAGGCACATGTCAGTGGGACCTCCTGAGGCTGTGTCACGGGTGCGTCCTTAAATTCGACAAAATTTTCTAGATTGATTGAGACCTGTCTCAGATATTTTGGGGTCACAGACCCCAAAATTCAGGCAGGAAATGGAGACTACACTATGGCAGAATTTTGCATTCTTTCTTTCCAATATGATGAATTTATGAAACCACCTATCAACTTGGCATTAAAATATAGTACAAAAGGCCAAAATATGGGAACCATTACAAGATTAGACAACTTCATAATCATAATGAGAGATTTAATACATCTTTCTCAGAAACGACAACTACCAAGTAAAAATTACAAAACAAAGATGACCAACAAAATCAGTAAGTTTAATTGAATTGCCCCCAAATCACAACATTAGTAAATGCAAGATAAGTGTTTTGAGAGTACATTCAGCCAGAAGTTAGATCGCAAAAACATAGGAAGAAGAATGTAAAGTGAGACGCTACCAACAACTGAAAAAAGAGCAAGGAAGAATAGACGTAGTATAAATACAAGGGAGGTACGAATAAAACGGAGAGGCTTGGACCAACCACTAGAGAAGGGAATGGAGTTTTAACTAGAGGAATTAAGGGAATTATTAGGTGGAGGCCCAGCTAAGAATGGAAAGAATGAATTTACAGAGGATATCACTTAATTATTAATATAACACAGGCAAAAGGGTGACAACAGTCTGAAGGTAACAGTACTGAGGAGAGCAAAGATGCCCTGGTGGCCATTGAGCAGACCATCCAGAGGGACAACTCCTTATCTGAGGAATTTAGAAATAATTAGACTTCTCTGTTGGCTAAAGCCAGCATCTAGTACCAGGATTCTTTCCCAGAAACGTATAAGTAACTAGAATTTCTATACATGTCCAGAATGTATGCTTGTCAAAACTCATTGTGCAACCTTTGCTGATATCAAAGCACCAAAATGTCTACAAATGTAATCACTGATCATGACCTATGTGGCTAATATGGTCCAAGTTACCCTTCAGCTTCTGCTGTAAGGTCCATAAATACCCCTAAGAAGAAAATCCACTGCAGTGAGCTGTCCTCTCTTGCTGAGGCGCCTTACTGCACTCTTCTGCAGCACTCTTTCTATCTAATAACACTTTCCTTTTCAACCCTATACTGTTGTTGGTAAATTTTTCTTACTACCCTACTATCCCAAGCTGACCACTTTCTAATGCTGGGGCTCTGACACCTCACCCAGCAAGTACTAGTGTGGGGAAGAGAGCCACTCTGAACACTTTGAAAGCAAGGGAAAAAAGAGAAAACAACAAAACACAGGACTTGACAGCCAAGAATGGGGTAAAGAGAGGGAAGTGTTAAGAGAGCTCTAAGGTTTCAACTCTGAAAAATATGAAGAGTGCCATTTGCGAATATGCGAAAACTGTGAAGGGGCCAATTTAATACGAGAGAAAAACACATTTTCTTTTGGATTCACAGGATGAAGTAACAGTGGGACATTCAAATGGAAATGTACACAGACTGTGGATTTATGTGTGGAATTACCAGCACAGTGGCAGCAGAAACCACAACATTAAATGGATTTATCAGATGATAGTTTACAGTAACAATACATGACTATTTTGGGATTAGAGAACCTGAGAAAAGCTCTTTTTCCTTGAAAAATATGTATTTGCAACACAAACTATATTTTCCATAACATTTCAATATATTCACATGCCTATTTAAGTATACCTGGGTTTCAAATATGAAACTCTAGTTTAGAGAGAGCGACAGGGGTAGAGGCTTGAGTGCCACCCAGAGCTAAGAAGAGGAAGAAAGACTCTAAAGAAAACAAAACAGGAGAAAAGCCACCCTGAAAAAATCAGGACACTGGAAACCAAGACAGGACCAATTTTTTTTCAAGTAACGGATAAGGAACAGAATAAAATATGCGAGTACTGCAGAAAAAAATAAGAACTAAGAAATGATCGGCCAGGCGCGGTGGCTCACACCTGTAATCCCAGCACTTTGGGAGGCCGAGGCGGGTGATCACTTGAGGCCAGGAGTTTGAGACCAGCCTGGTCAACATGGCGAAACCCGTCTCTACTTAAAAAAATTAGCCGGGTGTGGTTGCGCACGCCTGTAAATCCCAGCTACTCGGGAGGCTGAAGCAAGAGAATCCTTTGAACCTTGCAGTGAGTCGAGATCGCGCCAGGACACTCCAGCCTGGGTGACAGAGAGAGACTCCCAACAACAACAAAAAATGGCAGGACAGGAAGGTGTCTATGGCTAAGCGTTCTAACTCTGACCTTTTTACAAATATATATTCCACGACTGAAGCAATATGCAGCTTCAGCACAACCCCTCTAACTGGGGTAAAAAAACAACTCAAAGTACAGGTTGTTCTTGTAACAACTTTGCATGTGAAACAAGTGAATATCTAAACTAGTGAAACTGACCCTTTCTTTCAACATCACTCATTGAAAGGGCGTTTACAAGATTTTAATTTAGGCCTGATACAGAAATAAAAAACGAGATTAACATTAAGAAAAAGTTGATTATAATTACGAAATAAAAACATGTTTTTATACTGAAAGTACAACTAATTTGCATAAGCAATTTAACAAAATAGCTACAATGGGCTTGATACAACTGCCTCACAAGCCTTAAGCTCTCAGTTCTTAATGTTTCACTGTTTAACAGCATTTTCTTAATACACTGAAACATTTGTCATTTTCGAACTCTCGGCAATTAGGACTGCAGAACCAGGATACAACTGTTACTGGAAATGCAAACAGTATTTTAAACAGGATTATATGACAGTCCCTTATGTCACAACTCTGAAGTTTTTCCTATGAATCACCATTTTAAAGTTATCATTGTATTAGGCGTGGAAAGCAGGTTCCTTCCAGCATAATGATAGAAATGACACAGGGATAGGAAGCACTGAAACAGTGATTCATACACCTTCACCTTTTAAAAAGTACACACCTGAATCTACTTAAGCAGCAGTGGTCAGGGATGGAATCAAATGCGGATGGGGTTAGAAAGAAATTGCTGACAAAAAATATCAGGCAGTAGAATCACCAGGTGCACAATGACAGTCGAGAATGATGTAGAGTAGGGAAACCCTCCTGAGAGTGACCAGCTAACTACTGGAGAACACTAAAGTCCAGGGGAAGGCAGACAGACTGGGAAATTGGGGAGGGAGTCCTGGGGATGGGACAGGAGGAGCAGGGCGGGACCGGCGAAACCAAAAACAGTTTGCGCTTCTGGGGCAGCAAAGTCCACGGGGGCGGAGGGCGCCGAGCACCAATGAGCTCCAGGAGCCGCGGGCTCCTTCCAGCGCCAGGTCCTCCCCAAAGCCTGGCGTCTCCCCACCCTCTCGCTAGGGAAGTGCCCTTCAAAGAAAGAGAAAGGAAGACCCGGAGAAACGGACAAGGGTCCAGAACGATCACCCAGCCTCCTATCGTCCCGCCCCTTGTCCCCTCGCGGGCACTTACCGGGATGCAGGCCGCAGTCACAAGGGCTGCAGCGGCGACTCGCTCGTTCCCGGCATTGACGTCCACTCCTACCGGCCTGCATCAGCTGAGCTTCCAACACAAACACTGGCGCAGCAGCTGGGTCACCACCCACTCAGCCCCGCCCCGCCCCCAGCGGAAGTGACGCACTAGCCGTTTGGGTCTACCCGCTAGCCCGGGTGAGGTTTTTCCGCCTCGCTCAGGCCTCTGCGTCCCTGTCAATCTCCGTTCTTCCCCCTCCCCGAGGTATGCGCAATAGAGCATGACGGAGCGCAAGGCGGGAAGCAGCGACAGACGTGTATGCGTGTATGCGTGCGTGCGTGCGTGCGTGCGTGCGTGCGTGATGCGCGAGGCGTGGCTTGCCGGTGGGGCGTGCTGTGCTCCTGTTGTGTTTCCCGGGTGTGTGAGCGGTGGGACTTCGTTTTGCCTTCGTGGGCGGGACCTGGGAGCAGTATCCTGGCTTGCTTGTTTGGGGGCCGCTATCCTCTTTAGGCAGAGATAAGCCTCCCTCTCCGCGTCCCTGAAGCCCCTGCCCAAGCTGTCTCAGTTCCTAGGAGCTGCGGGCTGCGATACCAGTTTCCTAGAGGGTGGTGCGCGGCACCGCCGCGCCCCTTTCTCTGTATCTATTCCTGGGCATGGCCACCCAGACTAAATGGCACTCAAAAGCGATTTGACATATATTACAGTATTGGAAGTTAGCATAAACCGCCCCATAAATGGTCCCACACTTAACACATCTTTTTAAAATTCTGGCATTTCATGCGTACCACAGGGGCAAACTACAACCCTCAGGGCAAATCCGGCCCATCGCAGGTTCTGCTGTATATAGCTGGGAGCTAAAAATGGGTTTCACATTTTTCAAAGGTTAAAAAAAAAAATGTTGTGCGACACATGACAATTATATGATATTCATATTTGTGTCTGCTTTTTACAGTTTCATTAGAACACAGCCTTTCATTCCTATACGTGCTGTCAATTAAAGCTTTTATGCTACAATAGCGAATTTGGGTAGTTGCAATAGCCCCTTACCCTCTTGAAGTGCCCTTGCAATTACATTGAGGTCCGGAAAACAGATCAGTGTCTACTAGTTCTCTACCTCAAAATGTTATCAAGACTTACAGTGTGCTCTCAAGGCTTACCCACTACCCACGGATATGTATGCTTTAGCCTCCTGTAAGGTTATTGTAAAGTCCTTAAGGAAGGGAGTTCTTTGACCTGTCAAATGTAGTGGACGTTACACTGATAGTTTTGTTGTTATTTTTTTAAATCAAGGAGGGAAAGCCAGCTTGCTATGTTCTTGGGACACAGTGTCTGGATTATGTACATCATAATGCCTGGTAAACCATAGCGGTGGATAAGCCAGACATGTTATTTAGCTACAGGAGAGTTAAAAGATGTATGCACCAATTAAGCCTTACAGGCGTGTGTAAGGAGCTTTAGTGTTTGAAAGAGATTCCTCCTTGATGCTAAAGAAAAATTATTCTGACACTTGTTAAAATGGCAAGGAAGACATTTAGAACTATTGCAATAGGTGCCATGACTATCACCGTCGGGGAGAGAGATCAGCCTCAAGTTTTAATACAACAAAAACAGCTAGGAATTATAGCCAGCAAGGAGACTGAGGGGTCAGTGCATGGAAAATTACTAAGAGGTGACATCAGGGGTAGGGGATATTCTTGCTAAACTGACTTTCAAGATTCTTGCTGAAGGCAGGTGGGGATGATCAATTATCAAGGCTAGGGGATACTCTCTAAACTGACTTAGCAAGATTCTTGCTAAAACTGGACTCAGCAGGCCTAAAATAGTGGTCCAAGGATGAGGCCTAGTTGGGAAGAGGGCTCAGAGGAGCGTAACTAAAGTATGGTCAAGGAGAGAGCATTGCCATTCCCTCTCCGCTTATGCTCTTCCATCTCCTAATTTAGTCAGGTGTTATGAAATAGCCAGATTTTCCTCCCATGTCAGAAATTTCCAAATAACTCCCAATTCCTGCTTCTCCATTCTTACCCTACCTCTCCCTCCCTTGTCTACCACCATACCTTTAATCAATCGTGAAGTCTGATGAGTTTTACCGCAGAATTTCTTGAATCATTCCTCTGCTCCACATTCGCATTTCCACTGCTTTAGTTTAGGCTTTCATCCTTGCTCTTCAGTATCATCTAAACTGGTTTTCCAGCCTGTAACTAACCTCTGACCCAGTCAGTCTCTTCTGTGCAACCACGGTAATCTTTCGAAAGTGCAAGTCCTATCGTGTTTTCCCAAATTAAAAAGCTTTTGCTGGCACTACATTTTCACAGAATAAACCGAATGGAATGATAGGTTCTGACCCTGCTGACCTTCCAGCCTTTACTTTCACCACTTGCCTCTCACTCTCTGTCCTCCAGCCACACCTGTACTTCCCCAGATACTCTGTTTCTTTTCATACTTAGTGCCTTTGTCATGCTGTTGGCTTAGCTCCCCTTCCACCTTGACCTCCTAAAGATTTTTTTGTCCTTCAGCCAGGAAAATCTTACCTCACTACTCATAGAATAAAGCATTCCTTCCACCTGTGCTCACTTCTCTTATTGCCCTTGCTGCACAGTATTATAATTTATTTGTTTATATGCCTACCAGTTTCCTACAGTCAAGGAGTGTAAGGTAAACTGTATTGTCTGGATCTAGCATAACATCCAACAAATAGTAGACTTTCTATAAATTCTGTGTTATTGAATTGATTTTTAGTTTCATTTAGGTTACTAGTTTGATAAGTTAAAAATGGAAAATAAAACCCATTTATGATTATTTTGATGTTGGGCAGTTTTGAGAGAAAATAGAATTATATTTAATTTCAAACAAACTCAGTAGTATGCAAAATTGGAGATTATCTTGTGTATAATAGCAGACTAATGCATTCAGGAAATAATCTATACTTGAAATAATGCTAAATACAGTAATTGTTCAACCCTATATTCTTTGGAAGCTGGGTAAAAGAGACATCACATTGCCCCTGTATCAGTTACTTGCTATGCTCATTCTATTTATAAGGTTTATTATTGATTTCTTTATTTTAGCTCTTCTACATCCATAGTGACTCCTTTCTGGTCTGGTTCATAGCTTTTTAAAAGAACTGCCAATATCTTTATTGTTCAAATAAAACCTAATGTTATAACCAAAATAAATTAAGCCATATTGGTGCAAGATATTTCTCCAGATCACCTAAGGGAGGGACATGCCAGAAAATAATTCTGGAAGAATAATCTCCATAGTAGGCTGAAGAATGGCCTTCTACAAAATGCCCACGCCCAAATCATAGAAACTGTGAATATGCTACATTACATGGCAAAAGGGACTTTTTGCAGATGTAATTAAGGTTACAGATTTTAAGAAAGGAAAATAATCCTGGATTATCTCTGTGGGCCCAATCTAATCACATAAATCCTTAAAAGCAGTACAGATGTGGCAAAGCAAAAGTCAGAGAGATTCAAGATAATGAGAGGAACAATTTGACAAGGAATGCAGGTGGCCATAGGGAACCAAGAGAGGCTTCTCCTGGCTGACAGCCAGTAAGGAAATGGAGACCTCAGCCACAGAGCCACAAGGAATTGAATTCTGTCAACAATCTAAATAAAACAGAAAGCACACTCTTCCCCAGAGGTACCAGACAAAAGCTCAGGTCAGCTGACACCTTGATTTCACCCTTAAGAGACCAGGAACAGAGGAACCAGCCAACTCTTGCTGAACTTCTGACCTACAGAACTGTAACATAATAAACTTGAGTTGTTTTAAGCCACTAAAAGTGTTTTGTTTCAGCAGCAATAGGAAATTAACATAATTACCTTTATATAGTTTGAAAACATGAAAGCAAGGATTTTCTGTTTTGATCCTTAGCACCAAGGCACAGCAATTATTAATAAAGTGTGGCCTGGTGCAATGGTTCATGCCTGTAATCCCAGCACTTTGGGAGGCAGAGGCGGGTGGACCACCTGAGGTCAGGCGTTTGAGACCAGTCTGGCCAACATGGTGAAATCCCTTCTCTGCTAAAAGTACAAAAATTAGCAGGGCGTGGTGGCAGGCTTCTGTAATCCCAGCTACTCAGGCAGCTGAGGCAGGAGAATGGTTTGAACCCGGGAGGAGGAGGTTGCAGTGAGCCGAGATCTGGCCATTACACTCCAGCCTGGGTGACAGGGCAAGGCTCCATTTTTCTCTGTTGTTTTGTTTTTTAAAAAGTTAAGTGTTCAGTAACTATTTGGTGAGTGCATATTGATTTTTTGTATTTTTAGTAGAGGTGGGGTTTCACCATGTTAGCCAGGATGGTCTCGATCCCCTCACCTTGTGATCCACCTGCCTCGGCCTCCCAAAGTGCTGGGATTATAGGCGTGAGCCACCATGCCCGGCCTGGGCTCCTCCTACCTTTTAGTCAACAGGCTAAGAAGGGAGTTACAGTGTTGGTTGGGATGATTGACCTGGACTATCAAGATGAAATCTGTCTACTACTCCCCAATGGAGGTAAGGAAGAGTATACATAGAATACAGGAGATCCATTAGGGCATCTCTTAGTATTACCATGTCCTGTGATTAAGGTTAATGGGAAACTACAACAGTCCAATCCAGGCAGGACTACAAATGGCCCAGACCTTTCAGGAATGAAGGTTTGGGTCACTCCACCAGGAAAAAAACCATGACCTGCTGAGGTGCTTGCTGAAAGTAAAGGGAATACAGAATGGTGGTAGAAGAAGGTAGTCATCAATTGTTGCGGGAAGTCAGGGACCCCGAACAGAGGGACCAGCTGAAGCCACGGCAGAAGAACATAAATTGTGAAGATTTCATGGACATTTATTAGGTCCCCAAATTAATACTTCTATAATTTTTTTACGTCTGTCTTACTGCAGTCTTCGAACATAAATTGTGAAGATTTCATGGACATTTATCATTTCCCCAGTCAACACCCTTGTGATTTCCTATGCCTGTCTTTACTTTAATCTCTTAATCCCATCATCTTTGTAAACTGAGGAAGATGTATGTCACCTCAGGACCCGGTGATGATTGTGTTAACTGCACAAATTGTTTGTAGAGCATGTGTGTTTGAACAATATGAAATCTGGGCACCTTGAAAAAAAGAACAGGATAACAGCAGTGTTCAGGGAACAAGGGAGATAACTTTAAACTCTGACTGCCGGTGAGCTGGGTGGAACAGAGCCATATTTCTCTTCTTTCCAAAGCAAATAGGAGAAATATCGCTGAATTCTTTTTCTCAGCAAGGAACGTCCCTGAGAAAGAGAATGCGCCCCTGAGGGTAGGCCTATGAACGACCCCTGTGGGGGCAGCCGTCTTTTACGGTTGAAGCTGAAGGGATGAAATAAACTCCGTTCTCCTGTAGTGCTGCCAGGCTTATTATGACGAGGAAATTCCCACCTAATAAATTTTGGTCAGACAGGTTGTCTGCTCTCAAACCCTGTCTCCTGATAAGATGTTATCAATGACAATGCGTGCCCGAAACTTCATTAGCAATTTTAATTTCGCCCCATCCTGTGGCCCTGTGATCTCGCCCTGCCTCCATTTACTTTGTGATATTTTATTACCTTGTGAAGCATGTGATCTCTGTGACCCACACCCTGTTCGTACACTCCCTCCCCTTTTGAAAATCGCTAATAAAAACTTGCTGGTTTTACGGCTCAGGGGGCATCATGGAACCTGCTGACATGTGATGTCTGTCCTGCACACCCAGCTTTAAAATTTATCTCTCTTGTACTCTTTCCCTTTATTTCTGAGACCAGCCGAGACAAAAAGAACCCACGTTAAATATCGGGGGTGGGGTTTTCCACGATATCTGGTGCCCACATCATCTTTCTTTTTTCCTAAGTGCATGTGGGAACCTGAATCCCTTTGGTAGGTGTGGAGAAACGACATCGGTATGGTCCACAGATACACGTGTTCGACTCCCTGATGACTGGCGAGTAGTCTGTGTATGGTCTGGGTTAACCATGGGTCACGTGGAGTATAAAAATTATACCTATCTCTTCTATATTAAACTCCGGTTAAAACAGGAAATGGTTCAAGTGCCCATGGAAAATACGGTCACTCTATTCAGGGCAGTGGTAAAATTCTGTCCTTGGTTTCCTGAAAAAGGAACCTTAGATGTAGACCTGTTAAAACAGGGAAGAGAAATAAGCTTGTTTGTAGGACCTGCATAGACAGCATTGCCATTACTGATGTCATCAGTGAACACTGTAATGGCCTCAGGAATGGGCTGATCTTTGGTTAATCGAGGGACCACCCAAGCTATTTATTTTTATAAAATTAAACGATTTGTTCTTTGGATAATGATTGTCAATAATGCCAATAAAATCAGCCAAGTGAATTTGCCACAGTACGGAATGTTGAAAGGCTGCTTGAACTTCAAGACGATTTAAAGGAACTACAATTAAATTTGGATGAAATCCAGAAATTTGAAGTATTCTACACTGAGCCTGTCCAATTTAAAGTTTTTAAAGAATCTCTCCTAATTTGAACTTTTTGAGGTTGAATGCATTGTTTATCAATCACCATTCCTAAATATTGAACAAGAGTGGTCTGTTGAATTTTATCGTAAGTGATGTGTAATCCAGCCTCTGTAACATGGCAGCTCAAAATTTGATAATGGTCAATTAATTCTTTATCAGTGGGGGCAGCAATCAAAATATCATCAATATAATGAAGAATATAGGCCTGGGGAAATTGGGCTCGAACTGGTGAAAGCACTTGTCCAACATAAAGCTGGCAGATTGTAGGGCTATTCAGCATTCCCTGAGGAAGTACTTTCCATTGATAACAAGCTGCAGGCTCCTGATTATTGATAGATGGTACAGTAAAAGTAAATTTTTCACAATCTGATTTATGTAAAGCAATATGAAAAAAACAATCTTTAAGATCAATAACTATGAGAGGCCAATTTTTAGGTATTAAAACAGGGGCAGGCATGTGGGGTTGGATGGTTCCCATAGGTTTAATTATAGCATTAATGGCCCTTAAATCGGTTACCATCCACCACTTGCCTGATTTCTTTTTTACTAGAAACACAGGAGAATTCCAGGGGAAAGAGAAGGTTCCACATTTCCAAGTTGTAACTGTTCAGAAACCAATTGAGTAAAAGCCTCCAGTTTTTTTTTTTTTTTTTTTAGAAAGTGGCCATTGTTGAATCCAAACGGGTATGTCAGATTTTCATTGTAAAGGGATAGGATCAGGAGGCATGGCAGTGGCTGCCACTAAAACATCCCTGTTTTTACAGTAACTGGGAGGGGTTTAGTAATCCCTTCATGCTTTGGACCAAGACCGAGCCCAGGATCAAACCCCATGTTTTCCATCATATGCTGACTGGGAGCACTATCAGAGTTATGTGGAATATTAATTTCAGCCCCCCATTGTGCCAGTAAATCGCCACCCCAAAGATGAATGGAAATTGGCATGATATAGGGCTGAATTGTACCCTTTTGACCATCAGGGCCAGTGCAAGGCAAGATAAATGTGCTCTCATAAACTCCTTGGCTTTTCCAACACATACTAGTCCCATGTTAGCGGGATGTTTAAGCCAGGAGGAAGGCCATAAACTAGAGGAAATAACAGAAACATCAGCACCAGTATCTACTAGGCCTTCAAACTTTCTTCCTTGAATGTGTATGGTGTAGGTGGGCTGTTGTTTAGAAATTACACTAATCCAATAAGTGGCCTTTTCACCGCTGGAGCCCATCCCAGGGCCACGTGTCTTGTCTCCTTTGTTTAAAATGATATTAGGTAGTAAAAGCAATTGAGCTTGTTTAACAGTAGTAAAAGAAACAGGAGCTTGGCCTGGGGCATGTAATTTATCCCAAGGTCTCATACACACGTTTGTTACTTGTTTTATGGTAAGAGTATCAAAGCCTAATTGGGCATAAGTTTCAGAGAAACTATCAGAACCTGTGAGCTGAGCCTGAGTAATCAGAATGCCATTAGTCCGATTTAGTTGAGCCTGCAAATGAGCCTCTTCTGACCACCAAGTATAAAATTGTAAATGCTGAGATGGGGTCAGAACAGCTTTTGCCAAAAGGTCCCAGTCCTAAGGAAGTAAAGTGACCTCTGTACGAACAGTTTGTAATACCATTTTAACATAAGGAGAAGTAGGACCATATTGAGTACAAGCATCCTTAAATTTTTTTTAAAAAAGTAAGATTGAGTGGCGCATATCAACACAGACTGGTTGAGAGTGTGAGAAAGGGGAATTGAAGGAGTAGAAGAAGCAGAAGTATACTGGTGATTACGGGCGTCCATGTGTGAAGAAGGGTACAGAGAAGCAGGCTGAGTGGATAGCAAAGTGACCAGTTTAGGAACTGAAATGACAGGAGGGTGAGGGGCTGAAGTGGACAGGGAGGGACTGTAGAATTACAGGTAAATTGTAGTTTGGTACCGGAGCCATTAGGTGATGCCCAGAGGCAAATGCTGCAAAGGTTTGAAAGGGAAGAATTAGCATATATATGGTCCCAGGCTGTGTGAGTTGTGGCCACGGCAGCTTCAAGTACCGGTTCTTCGTGAAAAGAAGTAAGATCATTAGCAGGTAACGTTAAGCCAAAGTCACCAGAGTTAGACATTGAATTTTCAGCATCCTTAGGTGGGGGAGGAGTAGCTGAAGGGAGAGGCTGATCAGCTAACAAAGGCCGTGTGGGAAAGGAAGGCTGAGGAAAAGGCAGAGGGCCACCAGACCCAGAAAACTGCAGTAACTGCAGGGGGTCACAGGATCGGCATGCCACCAAGACGGCACACAAAAAGGCTCAGCCACCCCAAACAGTGACGGGAACGTAATTCCCTGTCGAGACCAGCTCCTGGAATGCTGCAACAAGATCCCATACTTTTACATATATGGTTCCTTTTTCAGGAAACCAAGGACAGTATTTTTCCACCACCCTGAATAGAGTGACCATATTTTCCATGGTTACTTGGACTCTTCCCTGTTTTAACAGGTCTACATCTAAGGTTCCTTTTTCAGGAAACCAAGGACAGAATTTTACCACTGCCCTGAATAGAGTGACCATATTTTCCATGGGCACTCGAACCATTTCCTGTTTTAACCGGAGTTTAATATAGAAGAGATAGGTATAGTTTTTATACTCCGTGTGACCCATGGTTAACCCAGACCATACACAGACTACTCACCAGTTGTCAGGGAGTCGAACACATGTATCTGTGGACCATACCGATGTCGTTTCTCCGCACCTGCCAAAGGGATTCAGGTTCCCACATGCACTTAGGAAAAAAGAAAGATGATTGTGGGCACCAGATATCATGGAAAACCCCACCCCTGATATTTAACGTGGGTTCTTTTCTTTTTCCCTAAGCGTCTTGGCTGGTCTCAGAAATAAAGGGAAAGAGTACAAGAGAGATAAATTTTAAAGCTGGGTGTCCAGAGGAGACATCACATGTTGGCATGCTCCATGATGCTCCCTGACCAAAATTTATTAGGCAGGAATTTCCTCATCCTAATAAGCCTGGGAGCACTACAGGTGACCGAGGCTTATTTCATCCCTTCAGCTTCAACCGTAAAAGATGGCCACCCCCACGGGGGTCGTTCATAGGCCTACTCTCAGGGGCGCATTCTCCTTCTCAGGGATGTTCCTTGCTGAGAAAAAGAATTCAGGGATATTTCTCCTATTTGCTTTGGAAAGAAGAGAAATATGGCTCTGTTCCACCCAGCTCACCGGCAGTCAGAGTTTAAAGTTATCTCCCTTGTTCCCTGAACACTGCTGTTATCCTGTTCTTTTTTTCAAGGTGCCCAGATTTCATATTGTTCAAACACACATGCTCTACAAACAATTTGTGCAGTTAACACAATCATCACCGGGTCCTGAGACGACATACATCCTCCTCAGTTTACGAAGATGATGGGATTAAGAGATTAAAGTAAAGACAGGCATAGGAAATCACAAGGGTATTGATTGGGGAAGTGATAAGTGTCCATGAAATCTTCACAATTTATGTTCAAAGATGGCAGTAAGACAGGCATAAAAAATTATAGAAGTATTAATTTGGGGACCTAATAAATGTCCATGAAATCTTCACAATTTATGTTCTTCTGCCACAGCTTCAGCTGGTCCCTCTGTTCGGGGTCCCTGACTTCCCGCAACAATCAATAACAGCTATGACCATGTGACCAGCTGCAGAAACGAGGACTGTAATTGTCATGAATATTTCCTCCTTCTTTTGTTAAAAACATGTTTATGCATGTATACACTTGCACTAAGAAAATATCTTTATTTCCTTTCTCCTTTATCACGGGACATAAGATTTATTGACTTCACATCAGTATTTAAGTATTGTTAACTTTATGGAATAGTATTTGGGTTGGGGATTGGTGCATTTCTGGTTGTACAAAGAATAGTTGTATTAGGAGTAATTATGACCTTACTATTATCTTTACTTAAAGATTATGTATGATCTCAGGAGAAGTGTATGGGTTCAAGTTGACAAGGGGTGGACTGGTGATGGTAAATACTGAGTGTCAACTTGATTGGATTGAAGGATGTAAAGTATTGATCCTGGGTGTGTCTGAGGATGTTGCCAAAGCCCACCCTTAATCTGGTCCATACCATCTAATCAGCTGCCAAAGCAACTAGAATATAAAGCAGGCAGAAAAACATGAAACGACTAGACTGGCTTAGCCTCCTAGCCTACATCTTTCATCTTTCTCCCATACTGGGTGCTTCCTGCCCTGGAACATCAGACTCCCAAGTTCTTAAGTTTTGGAACTTGGACTGGCTTTCCTTGCTCTTCAGCTTGTAGATGGCCTGTTGTTGAACCTTGTGATCATGTGAGTTAATACTTGATAAGCTCCCCTTTATAGATAGATGTATATATAGATATATACGTGTGTATATATATAATATATATAGCTATCCTGTTAGTTCTGTCGCTCTAGAGAACCCTGACTAATACAAAGCCCATTATGTATTTGTTGATAAGAGAATTAATTAATTAATCCTCCAAGGTATGGGAGGGAGAAATAGGTTCCACAATGCATATGAATAGTCCACAATATAGCTTTTGATCTATACATCTATAAAAAAAGTTTTTATTTTATTATAACTTTGATTGCATCACAATGCAAGTATAAGCCATAAATCAATTTAGTCTGCTCAGTGAGTAAAATATCTCTCTATTTTACTAGTCTCAAGTGATAAGATAGCTTTTCTACTCATTTACTGACCATGATTGCCAAATACAAGACACTCTACTAATGACATAGACTTTTGTGTATTCTGAGAAATGAACTCTTTCTAACATGGTCATGAACTCATCTAGCCATTAATTTTTTTGTTGTTGGTTTGGTTTTTTTGTTTTTGTTTGTTTGTTTTTGGAGACAGAGTTTCTCTCTTGTTGCCCAGGCTGGAGTGCAATGGTGTGATCTTGGCTCACTGCAACCTCCGCCTCCCAGGTTCAAGCGATTTTCCTGCCTCAGCCTCCTGAGTAGCTGGGATTACAGGCACCTGCCACCATACCCAAATTTTAAAAAATATTTTTAGTAGAGATGGGGTTTCACCACGTTGGTCAGGCTGGTTTTGAACTCCTGACCTGAGGTGATCCACCTGCCTTGGCCTCCCATAGTCCTGGGATTACAGGCGTGAGCCACCACACCCAGCACCATTTTAATATATATATATTGATATATATTTTAATATATATATATGATTTAATATATATATATGATTTAATATTTACAAGCCATTTTATTTATAAGTCTGCACTCTAGTTAATGACTTTCTTTAAGGCATTTGAAAAATACTTTGGAAATTGTTCTTTCGAGCTAAAAATAAGGCTGGAAGTTTAAGTTGTTCAAGTCAATTTCCAGTTCCTCTGCTCTTTATTTTCTCTAGTTATCTGAACAACTTGACAACACCACTTTAGAGTTAAAATAAAAAGACCTAGCTTTATAGAAGCATGGCATCCATTTGAGCCTTGTAATGATTTTTAATATGCCCCAAGGAGATGAATGTTTAATGGCAACCATTTCTTTTTTTTTTTTTTTTTTTTAACAAAATAAGAATGATCATTCCTTGAGCAGAAAAGGAATCAATGAGTTTAGATACTGACTGTATTTTCTGTTGCTATACAATTATTCTGCATTAAAGAATTAAAAGGAAGATTTAAAACTCACAATAGACACATTCAATTACTTCATGTATCATTTCCAATTAAATAAGTTCTAACTAAACCAAATTAGTTATTAGGCTTTTACCAAAAGTAATTTATGATCCAGGTTGTTTAAAAAGCACTAGAGACTTGATTAAATTTAGCATTCTTACGTATATGCTCACTTTTGTTGTTTTGCTAATGATTCTCTTGGCAAAAGCAGTTGCAAAGCTCAAAGTAACTTTTAAGTTGTATGGGGCTCTGTATGCATCCAGTGAAAAGGTCTTTAATATAGCAGTAAAATAGAATTCCTCAAGAAGCAAATCCCCTTTTGCAGGTTCATTCAATCATATAAATGCATTTCAAAGCATTCTGAAATCTGAGCCAGCTCATTATGTTTACCAGCCAAAACCTTACAGCTTAACCCTTAAGTTACAACTGAAATATTTCCTTATATGTGAAGATGTTTTTATTTTCTCTTCAAGATGACATTCAATAATCTGAGAGTCCTGTTCACTGCAGCACCTTAAACACAAAAATCAAAAATAAGTCTGAATTGGCTGAAGATCAGGAAAAAAAAAAAACTTAAACTCAAACAAATGTTTTGGCAAGAACTTTTATAGTTTGTGGAATTTGTATTGCTATTCTGTCACTGTGGAGGGGATAACAAAGTTGCTTAGGATATAGATCTAGACATTTGTGATATTACAAATTAGTTGGGAAAGAACCTGGAAAAATGCCACTCAAATCCACCATGCTACATAATATATATCTATAGATGTAGATCTAAATCCCAGCACTTTCAGAGGCCGAGGTGGGTGGATCACCTGAGGTCAGGAGTTCAAGACCAGTCTGGCCAACATGGTGAAACCCCATCTCTACTAAAAATACAAAAATTAGCTGGGCATGGTGGCAGGCGCCTGTAATCCCAGCTACTCAGGAGGCTGAAGCAAGAGAATTGCTTGAACCCAGGAGGCAAATGTTGCAGTGAGCCTAGATCGTGCCACTGCACTCTAGCCTGTGTGACAGAGCGAGACTCCAACTCAAAAAAAAAAAAAACAAACAAACAAAAAAACAAAGAAGGTCTTTGATATAGAATATGTAAATAACAACAACAACAAAGGGGGGCTAGAAAACGCTTGTGAAATAAACTCTCCATAAATTATCTTTAGTAATTAATTAATTAATTACTTTTGAGACAGGGTCTCACTCTGTCACCCAGGCTGGAGTAGTGGAGGTGCAGTCTCAGCTCACTAAAACTTCCGCCTCCTGGGCTCAAGCAATTCTCCTGCCTCAGCCTCCTGAATAATGGGCTACAGGGGCACATCACCGTGCCCAGCTAATTTTTGTAATTTTTTGTAGAGACGGGGTTTCATCATGTTGCCCAGGCTAGTCTTGAACTCCTAGGCTCAAGCAATCCGCTTCTCTAGGCCTCCCAAAGTGCTGGGATTACAGGCATGAGCCACTACGCCTGGCCTAGATTCTCTGTAAATTCCACAATTGAAATGCAGTAATGCAAGTTTAGAAGGAAGAGACAATCAAAGGAAACTAGCTAGAGATATTTTCAGAAAAAAATCAAATTACATTTAGTTTCATTTTTGTCTTATTTAGAGAAATATAGATTGCCTAGTTTATGTCAAATTTGAGGCTACATTTTTAAAAATAGACACACTGCCAAGAATGACAGAAACAGTTACATTGCTCCATAAAATGAATTGACATAAGATTTAAAAAGACCAGTAAAGGAGGCATAGCGTTATTCATATTACTATGTAGTGTTAAGAATGTCTATACTGTGTTTAAAGTGTAGTGAAAGTGACTTTTCATGTCTAGTAGATTAGTATAGTTCCCAGAACAATCGTAAACAGCAAATTTGTGTTATTTTGAGGGAGTTGGCAGCAAACATTCCATGGCATTAAGATAGAAATAGAATGGCAGCTTCTCTCTAAGTCTCAAGTGACACTTAATTTGCTGTCAGTTCCATTGTGAAAATTGTGACTAGTTGAAATATTTACAAACACTTTTAGGAATAATGTATCTGTGAAGATATAGAATAAATTTAGATAGAGCTTAAGCTTCATAGAATAAAATCGTAATTAAGAGATAAGTCATTCAAGATGAAGATAATTGTCTAGAAAAATATCTGTTTAGAAAAATATCAAAGTCTGGACTTAAAAATTCAATTTAGGATTTAGATAATTCCAACATAAGGAAAATTTAGGACTGGCTGATAAATCACCTTTTGTACTGTTGGGTTGTTACATTTTTGAGTTTCATTGATTTATTTGTTAATCATTCTATATATAGTAATTGAAAATAGGAGTCTTAGAGTCAATATTTTGTGACTTTCTGAGTGAGACTTCAAATTGAAAATGTGATATGTGTATTTTTAACCATCTTAAATTTATTTTCTCTCATTTAAGTCTTATCTTTTCTAAATTTCCTATCTCCTTTGACATTCTAATTTCTATGGTTTCTCCTCTATTTGCTGTTAAAATGGGTAGAGTTGAGAGCCACAGTAGGGCAAAAGAGCCAGCGCAGAGTTAGCAACAGGTTTTGAGATTGAGCAATTGAAAGTTCCCATTAGGTTAATGATCTACAATATTTATTAAATAGTAAATAGATCTAAGCACTTATTAAATAGTACTTATTAAATAGCATTTATTAAATAGTAAATAGACCTAAGCATGATGCAGTTCACTTTATCAACCATCCATCAATCAGATAAGGCCACAAGAGATAGCATATTATTATTATCATGTTTTTCTGTAAAAAATTAAGAGAGCTTGCTAGGTGCCAAAAACAAGTTTTGGCCTCCACCTCTTAGGAACTTGCAGAGCAGTCAAAGAGACTGATACATAAAGAGGCAATTACAGCAAAGTGTGATTTAGTTATAATAATGAATAGAATGTGTTCAGAGGCATAAACAACCAATTGGTGTGTATACCTGGAACAGGTGATATTTGAACTGGTTCTTCATTGATACATAGGACCCTTACTCACACCACTGCCCCTGAAAAGTTCTGATTTCAGTTTTGCTCCAGATTAACAACAACAACAACAACAACAACAACAACAACAACAAAAATAGGAAGAGGAAGCATAAGGGGACGAGGAGGAAGAAGAGAAGGAGAAGGAGGAATTTGGGGGATCATTTTATCTAAGTTTGGAAGCAATTCTTCCTGTATGAAGAATTATTGTTTAAAACCAGGGTGCTCCATTCTCTATTATTAACAGTGTTGTCTCCTCACTCAGTATTTTGCTATTGCTAAGGAATGAACAGTTTACCTTTGCATGACTTGAGCTGATGTTGTTGTCTATTTTTTATTAAAAAGCTTTGTTTACAGTACTCTTCAGAAATACATTTCTGTGGTGATACCTAGTAATGTGCTTCTAACTACTCACTAAATTATATTAAAAATGCAAACCAGATGTTTCAGTCTCGCTTGCATTGGTAATAAAATAAATCCCAGCTGGATCCCAGCTCTATGCCCCTCCCATGTTAAGGAACATTGTTTTCCCTTTGTGTTTTATCATTTTCCAAATTAAGGAAACTATCCAGGCACACTGGAAGTTGATATGCTGAAGGGTGTTTCAAGTTTTAACAAGGCAAAACAAATGCTTCTTGAACATATTATTTAATGTTCCAAAAAGGAATAGACATTTCTTATTTAATGACATTCTGGGAATTGTTTGAACAATTTGTATAGTGTCCTTTATCTGTTCCTCTTTACTCCCTCAAAAATTCTTTCTCATCTTTTAATACCACACTGATGAACGGATTAACTTATTTTTCACTGTGGTTCAGGTACATTCTAGTCTCATGCCAGTGAATTCATTTTCACTTAGACTAACCAAGGTTGCAACCTCAATGAAATTAACTTCATTTCACATTTATAATATTCTAGGTCATTGTGCATATTTAAATACCACACATCTTTATTAATGGAAAACATGAACCATGCCCTGAATAAAACTGAAGATTAAGTTCTCTCTGAAATTAGCTCCTGCTCCATTGCTTCTCATTTTGAATTATATTTCTGTTACCAAAAGCAAGAATTGAACTTACATATTATTTTCCAGTGATCCAAAAGAATACTTACTTAATCCCTAAATTTATTTTCTGGTATTCTATATAGTAATTGGAACATTAAAAGTTATTTTCCATGAAACTACGAGGCAGTACTCGTCTAAGATTTGTAAGAATTCTGTGTACAGTTTATCAAGCCTGCTTTTAGATATGGGACAATTTTTCTTTTAGTCCTAGTTCTATTCCTGATTAATTAAAATCACATAGTTGAGCTGTTGTTTGTGTATTAAAATCTGCCTAGAATAGTCTACTTTGCATTTCTATCTTTCAGGGTTTTTAGATAAGAAAATATGTAAAGGGCTTTTGTTTCTCTAAAGAATGGCACAAGATAAGATGTAAGATATTATTGCCCTGAGCAGTGGTGTTTTAATTTTGAGGGGTAATTTATCCCTTTCTTAATCTTAATAGAAATTGTGAAAAATGCTTATGCACATGAAATTTTACATTAAATTTCAGAGGATCCAATGTCCTCCTAAAGGCCTCCCATGGTCCAGTCCCCAACCCTGGAGGGAATGCTACTGCACCTTTTCTAGGTACTGGTTATAACATGCCAGGAGAGATTTAAAGTACCATTATTTACACTACAATTCAAGTTAATAATTTAACGGGACCTGCCTGAATAATGGGACAATAATATACTCATGGAGCTACAAATTGGTTAATTTATATGCTGACTGTCTCAATGTGGAGCCAGAATTAGACCAAGCAAAATAGCTCTAGAAATACGGCTTAGTAGGTGCTATTGATCACCTGAAAAACATTTATGGAGTTCTGACTTTGTACTAGGAATTGTGCTAGACAATGAAGCTAAAAAGCTCATAAAAAGCTTATACTTTGGGTATAAAAAAACAAGTAAAGAAGCAATAATGACACTGTATGATAGAAATTATAATAGGATTAAGTAAGAGGAGCTAACTAAATATGAAGTTTATCTGGAAGGGCAAATTAAGGCTTTCTAGATAAAATAACGAATATGTCAGTCCTTGTATTAGTCTGTTCTCATGCTGCTAATACAGACATAATCCAAGACTGGGTAATTTATGAAGGAAAGAGGTTTAATTGACTCACAGTTCCACATGGCTGGGGAGGCCTCACAATCATGACTGAAGGTAAATGAGGCTCAAAGTCATGTCTTACATGGCAGCAGGCAAGAAAGCTTGTGAAGGGGAACTCCCTTTTATAAAGCCATCAGATCTCGTGAGACTTGTTCACTATCATGAGAACAGCACAGGAAAGACCTGCCCCCATGATTCAATTACCTCCCACTGGTCCCTCTAGGGACACATGGGAATTATGGGAGCTACAATTCAAGATGAGATTTGAGTGGGGACACAGCCAAATCATATCAGTCCTGAAGGATGAATAAGAGTGAGCCCATCGCTCTTACACATATGCTTCAAAACCCAGTGTTCTACAAGCCTTGTTACAAACAAAACAAAACAAAAGCCTGCAGTCCTAGTTCATTTTCTGCTCTCGAGTCAACCCCTTCTAACGATACTGCAGATTCTTTGTGTATTTACCTATATTTCTCAAAATAATGTGTGTGTGTATACATATATATATATATTTTTTTTTTGAGTCTCGCTCTGTCACCAGGCTGGAGTGCTATGGCACGATCTCAGCTCACTGCAACTTCTGCCTCCCAGGTTCAAGTGATTCTCCTGCCTCAGCCTCCTGAGTAGCGGGGACTACAGGCGCACACCACCATGCCCAGCTAATTTTTGTATTTTTAGAAGAAACGGGGTTTCACCCTTGGCCAGGATGGTCTCGATCTCTTGACCTCATGCTCTGCCTTCCTCGGCCTCCCAAAGTGCTGGGATTACAGGCGTGAGCCACCGCACCTGACCTATATTTTTAAAGTTTTGGATTTAGGCACTATCTTTTGACACTCCACTATGGTAGATGAGGATTTGCTCTGTTTAATTACCTTGTCATTCTACTCCTTGCTTCTGACCCAACCACAAACATGAGCATACACACACACACAAACACACACACACACACACACACACCCCTTCTATGTTACCTTCTATCTTCCCAATATACATTGTGTAAGTGGTTTTATTGTATTTACGTTATTTTGACCATGTAAATGCAGTTATGTATGAAGAAATGACAGTTTGATCTTCCATGCACTTTTCATGTCAATATTACTCTGGATTCTTTGCACAGTTTTCTCTGTGCTTTATCATTAATTTAACCCTAAATTCTAGCCCCAGATAAGTGAGTTTCCTCTCCAGATATTCAACACATTAGTTAATCTAACAATTTTCATCTTTTGAAGAACTTCATGTTTCTTTTAAAGAACTCAATGTTTCTGAGCCTCCAGACCTATTGTCATCATTTGGACTGGTGGCTCTCTAGGCATGTTGTATTGGGGCCTTCCTTCACCACCAGCTTGGAATTCCTTTTGCTTCTTTCTTGATTTTCTTTTATGGCCTTATTTCCCTAGAATACATTTTCCAACAGCTTCCTTAGAAAGGGTCCAGAGGAAGCAATTTTTTGAGACGTTGGATATACAGAATTAATTCTACCTGGAAATGTTTTTCCTTCAGAATTTTCAGATTATTAATCTTTTTACTTTTTGCTTCCAGTGTAGCTATTAAGAAGTTTGAAGCTACTCTATTGTTGACCCTTTGTGTCTTTTTTTTCTTCTTGCTGAAGGTCTGTAAAATCTTTGTTTTATATTTATAGTTCTGACTTTAAAAAATAATGTGCCTTGTTTAAGTACTTGTTTTTGCCCATTGTTCTCAGGACATAATCGGTCATTCCATCTGGAAAACATGTTCAGGTCCAGAAAAATCACTTGCATTACTTCTGTTACTATTTTCTTTGTTCCATTATTTTTTTTCCTATTACAATTCTCTAAAATGCCCATTATGTGGATATCGAGTCTCCTGGATGTATTCGATTTCTAGGACCGATGTAACAAAATAGGACAGCCTGTGTGGCTTAAACAACAGAAAAATTATTTTCACAGTTCTGAGATCAAAGTATCAGTAGGTATGGTTTCTCCTAAGGCCTCTCCCCCTATATTACAGATGGCTACTTTCTCACTGTGTCCTCACATGGTCTTTCTAGGATGCCCTTGCATCCCTCGTGTCTCTTTGTATGTCCAAATTTTCTCTTCTAATAAGGACCTACGTTGGATAGCAATAAGGCTCACCCTAATGGCCTCATTTTAACCTAATCTCTTTAAAGGCCCTGTCTCCAAATACAATCACGTCCTGAGGTACTGGGCTTTATGGCTTCAACACATGAATTTTCAGGGGACACAATTCTTATTTGGGTCTCTTCCTTTCTATCTCTTGGCTTTTTTGTTCTACTTTTTGGGAGATTCCTTCAACTTTAATCTTCTAACTCTCCTATTAACTTTTCATTTATAATGTTTTTTAAATTACTAGAGCTCTTTATGGTTTTATAATACTCCTTTTCTAGAAGGTATCATGTTTTTGTTTTCAGAAATGCAATATAGCCTTTGCTCAGAAAGAACATTAACTATAGTTTCTTTGTTTTCTTATGACTACATATCTGTTTTCGCTAAGTGGCTGCTTTTTACTTATTTATTTGGGTCATGCCATGATCTGAATGTGTTTCCTAAAATTCATGTGTTGGAAACTTCATCCCCAGTGCAATAGTGTTGGGAGGTGGGGCCTTTTGAAGGTGTTTAGGTCGTGAGAGCTCTGCCATCATGAATGAATTAATGTCACCATATAAGGGGTTTGCAAGAATGTGTTCCCTCTCTTTCACTCTTCTGCCATATGAGGACACAGTGTTCATCCTCTCTCGCTCTTCTTCCATATAAGGATGCAGCAAGAAGGCCCTCATCAAATACTGGCGCCTTAATTTTGGACTTCTCAGCCTTCGGAGAAATGTTTTTCTTTGTAAATTGCCCAGCGTCAGGTATTCTGTTATACCAGTAGAAAATAGACTAAGACCGCCACGTCTTTATTATTAACTGCCCTTCTCAATTGTCTGTTGACTATCAGTGGACAGAACATTTAAAAGCTGGTGAAAAACTCTGTACCCATGGATGAGTCTTGCCCTAAGTTTCACTGTACAGCAATGGTTCTCAACGTTTGCTGTTCATTAGATCACCTGGGAAACATTAAAAAATATAGCTGCTTAGGCTTTAAACCAGACCAACTGAATGAGATTCTCTGATTGTAGAGCCCAGGCCAGGAAAAGTTTCTAAAACTTCCCAGGTGATTTTAATGCACAGTGAGTATTAAGAATCACTGTTGCAGAGTGACTTAGCGGGACCCAGTTGGAGCCCCCTACCCGACATCAAATTCTCCAGAGAAAACACCTTCAGTCTTTTGCCTGGGGAGTATACACTTGGTTGCTAGAGTTCTGGGAACTGAGTATGTGATAGAGGCTGGGTGGGATGGGGGTTGGAGCTCACCATTCGGTATATACACTTTCACTTAATCGCTGTTTTCAGTATAACGCCCCTGCCCAGCTAGAGACCCTCTGTTTTAACCTTTTTAGAGAATAAACTTCCAATCTTTTGCCAGGTAAGGAGCGAAACAGCTACCAAACTGTGTGGGGTGACTACTGGTTCTTAATGAACTTTAACCAATCCTCTTTTTTTAAACATGCGTTAAGCACCCCACACTCCCCAATTCCAGAGGTATCTGTTGATTTCAATTACTAAGCCTTTTGGGTTCTGTAATAATAATTGGGTTTACTTGTTGGCTTTTCTTCTTGTTGACTCAGGAATCTCAGGACCACAAAGACAGCTACTACTCATACATCTACTTTCCAGCTTCCAAAATGTTGTTGTGTTTGCTTCCTCTTTCACCTTGCCCTCGTGGGTTCTACCTTTTAAAAATATCTCTTAGGTTGGGCGTGGTGGCTCACGCCTGTAATCTTAACACTTTGGGAGACCGAGGGGGGGATGGATCACCTGAGGTCAGGAGTTCGAGACCAACCTGGCCAACATGGTGAAACCCTGTCTCTACTAAAAATACAAAAATTAGCTGGGCGTTGTGGTGCACACCTGTAATCCCACCTACTCAGGAGGCTGAGGCAGGAGAATTGCTTGAACTCGGGAGGCAGAGGTTGCAGTGAGCCGAGGTCATGCCACTGCACTCCAGCCTGGGCGACAGAGCGAGACTCTGTCTCAGGAAAAAAAAAAAAAAATCTCTTTACAGTTGTTATTGTGGCATATTAGGTGGGAGAAGAGCTAAATATGTATGTTGTATTTGCTATCTCAAATGGCAAATTACATAAACTGTTTATACATAAAATAATACTTTATTATATTCTAGCTTGTACATAGATTTCTGTATTTCAGAAGAGTTAGAGAAGAATGAAAAACTGGCAGTGGCATAAAAAATAGAACTAGTAGAAATAAATGAAGAGGCATTCCCATCAGGAATGGAGCCACTACTTTTCTAAGGCTCTGTTTCTTAAAATGTGGTCCAAGAATCACACACAATAGCATTACCTGACACTTACTAAAATGCAGCAACATTTCTTCCTAGGTCTACTAAATTACAGTGTCTTCAGTTGAGGCCCTCGATGCTGCTCTCTTAAATTTTTTTTTTTTTATAGATGGGGTCTCACTATGTTGCCCAGGCTAGTCTCAAACTCCTGGCCTCAAGTGATCCTCTTGCCTTGGCCTCCCAAAGTGCTGGCATTACAGTCACTGAGCCAGTGTACTTGGTTGATGCTGCTCTTAATAGCTGTGTCCTACAGCTCTGTCTCTGGTTCTTAACTTAACTGAAGGCCCTCCATAAACCAGCATAACCATAATTGCACTTCTAGTGCTTTCAACTGTATTTTGCCTAATTCTGTCCAGGAACTTTTATTTGTACTTACTCTTTGGAACTCCACTTCTCCTTCCATGGATTTGAAAATTTTGAACCTTTGTTTCCTGTGATTGAATTGTGACTGAATTGTAAGAACTTCAGTTTCCTTTTGCCCATACCAAAAACATAGGTCTCAGTTACTGAAAACTCAGTCAAGACTAAAATCCAGGGGGTGCTGCTCTCAGACATAGGGCAATTTGACAGAGGTAAACTGCTACTCGTAATAGTGGCAGAAAACCTTGCAGAGGATTGCCAGAAGCTTCTGCCCTGAAAACAAGAGGGCATATTTCCCAGTGGCAGCTCCATTCTCTTCCTAGCCCTGCAGAATTCCAGTTGTCCATCTACCTCTAACTGCCCTCTCTCTAGTTGCCACCAAGTGAACATGAAATAGAAATATTCATGTGATTGATGGCAAAGAGACTTAGAATTTGCACTTTTCAACCATGACATATACTATATTTTGAATGTGTCCTTCAAAGAGCATGTATTGGAAACAATCCTCAATAAGGGCAGAATGAATGGATTAGTGGTGTTATTTCAAGAGTGGGTTCATTATAAAAGGGTGAGTTTGGCCCCCTAACTCTCCCTCCCATTCTGCCATGGAATGAGGCAGCAAGAAAGTTCTATCAGATGCCAGTGCCTTCATGTTGGACTTTCTAGCCTCTAGAACTGTGGGGGGGAAAAAAAAAACAAAAAAAAAAACCTTTCTATTCTTCATAAATTACCCAGTCTCAGGTATTTTGTTACAGCAGCAAAACTTGGATGAAGACAACATGTGATGTGTATTTACAGTGATCTTTATATGCTTTTCTCTTAATAAAATATTGGGAATTAATGCATGCAAATAGGGTAGAAAGTCTTCATTGATTAGAGTAGATTTTTCAAGATGGGCTGGGTTGAGAGTGATGTGGGTAAGATAGAAGACACCAAGATAAAGGATGGGAGCCCTGACATAACTGACAGATTAGAGAGCTTAAACTTAGTGCAGACTCATTTTAGGCAATTCTAGGTTAATCTCTATCTAGAGAAATTAGATTAGAAATACTGTCAAAAATATCATGGGAAATTAGTAACACTTTAATATGTTAAGTTTGTTATATTACTAGTATCCAGAGAGGAAAGAAATGACTAGTATCCAGAGAGGAAAGAAGTGCCATATTATATACAGATCTTTAAGTAGCCTCATTTATCTGCATCATCCATCCATCCATCTAGTCTATTTCTCTGAAGTGTACTGTCACTTTTTCATTTGTGACTCATAGAACTCATCTTTTCCTCTTTATTTTCATACCTAACTTCCTTATTCTTCGCTACTATAGTCTGTTTCTGGTGTATGTCCCCCTTCTCAACACCTTCCTTTTACTTTTTGGCTATATCTGTCAAGACAAAGATAAATAGATTTTAAAAACAATAAATTGTACTGAATATTCCAGATTTGAAACACGATGAAAATCCATTTTGTGTTTAGCCATAAATGTTCCAGGCCTTATTTACACCTCTAATCCACAGATAGTCATTAATCACTTAAAAATTTTCATTATAGAGTCTATTTGATTGTTGTTATATATAATACTGGCTTTTACACTGTTAAAATATGCCTACCTAGGCTAGAGAGCCAGTATGCTAATTAGTGACCATTAAAAATGGTCAAACCCATTGATTACTTACAAACAACTTTTTTTTTTTTTTTTTTTTGAGACGGTTTCACTTTTGTTGCCCAGGGGGAGTGCAATGGTGCAATCTTGGCTCACTGAAACCTCTGCCTCCCAGGTTCAAGTGATTCTCCCGCCTCAGCCTCCCAAGTACCTGGGATTACAGGTGCCCGCTACCATGCCCAGCTAATTTTTTGTATTTTTAGTAGAGAAGGGGTTTCGCTGTGTTGGCCAGGCTGGTCTCAAACTCCTGACCTCAGGTGATGCACCCACCTCAACCTCCCAAAGTGCTGGGATTACAGGCGTGAGCCACTGTGCCCGGCCCCAAACAACAGATTTTTAACACTTTCTTTCAAAGGAAAAAGACAGCATAAACTTTAATGTTGTATTAGTCTCTTCTCATACTGTTATAAATAACTATCTGAGACTGGGTAATTTCTGAATAAAAGAGCTTTAATTGACTCACAGTTCCACAGTCTGTATAGGAAGCATGGTTGGGGAGGCCTCAGGAAGCCTACAATGATGGTGGAAGGGTGAAAGGGAAGCAAGCGCCATCTTCTTTTTTTCTTTTCCTTTTTTTTTTTTTTTGGAGACATAATTTCACTCTGTCACCCATGCTGGAGTGCAGTGGCACGACCTTGGCTCACTGCAACCTCCACCTCCCAGGTTCAAGCAATTCTCCTGCCTCAGGCTCCTGAGTAGTTGGATTACAGGCGAGTTCCAACTTGCCTGGCTCATTTTTGTATTTTTAGAAGAGATGGGGTTTCAGCATGTTGGCCAGGCTGGTCTTGAATGCCTGACCTCAGGTCATGTACCTGCCTCAGCCTCCCAAAGTGCTGAGATTACAGGCATGGGCCACTGTGCTCAGCCCAAGCACCTTCTTCAGATGGCAGGGCAAGAGAGAAAGGAGGAAGTGCTACACACTTTTAAACAATCAGATCTTGTGAAAACTCATTCACTATCATGAGAACAGCAAGAGGAAAGTCCACCCCCATGATTCAATCACTTCCCACCAGGCCCCTCCTCTCACACATGGGGATTACAATTTGAGATGAGACTTGGGTGGGGACAAAGAGCCAAACTGTATCATTCTGCCTCTTGCCCCTCCCAAATCTCATGGTCTTCTCACATTTCAAGACACAATCATGCCTTCCCAACAGTCCCCCTAAGTCATAACTTATTCCAGCATTAACTCAAAAGACAAAGTTCAAAGTCTCATCTAAGATAAGTCCCTTCTGCCTGTGAGTTCGTAAAATCAAAAACAAGTCATTTACTTCCAAGCTACAATGGGGGTACAGGCATTGGGTAAATTCTCCCATTCCAAAAGGGATAAATTGGCCCAAAAAAAGGGGCTACAGGCTCCATACAAGTCCGAAACCAAGCAGGGCAGTCATTAAATGTCAAAGTTCTGAAACGATCTCTTTTGACTCCATGTCTCATATACAAGGCATGCTGATGCAGGGATGGGCTCCCAAGGCCTTGGGCAGCTCTTCCCCTCTGACTCTATAGGGTACAGCACCCACAGCTGCTTTCATGGGCTGGAGTTGAGTGCTTGGAGCTTTTCTAGGTGCATGGGGGAAGCTGTCAGTGTATTTACCATTCTGGGGTCTAGAGGACGGAGGCCCTCTTCTCACGGCTCCACTGGGCAATTACCCAGTAGGGGCTCTCTGTGGGGGCTCCAACCCCACATTTTCACTCTGTGCTGCCTTAGTAGAGGTTCTCCATGAGGGCTCTGCCCCTGCAGCAGACTTCTGCCTGGACATCCAGGCATTTCCATACATGCTCTGAAATCTAGGTGGAGGCTTCCAAACCTCAACTCTTGCCTTCTGCACACCCACAATCCCAACACCACATGGAAGCTGCCAAGGTTTGGGGCTTGCACCCTCTGAAGCAACAGCCTGAGCTGTTTGCCACGGCTGAAGTTGGAGCAGCTGGGATGCAGGGTGCCATGTCCCGAGGCTGCACAGAGAAGCAGGGCCCTTGGCCTGTCCCATGAAACCATGTTTCTGTCCTGGGCCTCCAGGCCTGTGATGGGAAGGGCTGCCACGAAGGTGTCTGAAATGCCCTGGAAGCCTTTTCCCCATTGTCTTGGCTATTAACATTTGATTCTTCTTCACTTATGCAAATTTCTGCAGCCTTTAATTCCTCCCCAGAAAATGGGTTTTTCTTTTGTACCACATGTCCAGGCTGCAATTTTCCCAATGTTTATGCTCTGCTTCCTTTTTAAATATAAGTTCTAGTTTCAGGCAATCTCTTTGTTCATGCCTGAGTATATGCTGTTAGAAGAAGCCAGGTCACATTTTGAATGCTTTGCTACTTAGAAATTTCTTCTGCCAGATACCCTAACCCATCTCTCTCAACTTCAAATTTCGACAGATCCCTAGAGCAGGGGCACAACGCCACCAGTCTCTCTGCTAAAGCATAACAAGAGTGACCTTTACTCCCGTTCCCAATAAATTCCCCATCTCCATCAGACCTCCTCAGCCTGGACTTCACTGTCCATATCATATTAGCATTTTGGTCACAACCATTCAACAAGTCTCTAGGAAGTTCTAAACTTTCCCTCATTTTCCTATCTTCATCTGAGCCCTGCAAACTGTTCCAATCTTTGCCCCTTACCCAGTTCCAAAGCTGCTTCCACATTTTCACATATCTTTATAGCAATACCCCACTCCTGGTACCAATTTTCTGAATTAGTCCGTTCTCACACTGCTATAAAGAACTACCTAAGACTGGTTAATTTCTGAAGAAAAGAGGTTTATTTGACTAACAATTCCATGGGCTGTACAGGAATCATGGTTGGGAAGTACTCTGGAAACTTATACAGTAATGGTGGAAAGGCGAAAGGGAAGCAAGTACCTTCTTCACTTAGTGGAGTGGGAGAGAGTGAGTGAAGCAGCAAGTGCTACACATTTGTAAACAACCACATCTCGTGGAAACTCATTCACTACTACAAGAATAGAAAGGGGAAAGTCTTCCCCATGATTCAGTCATGTCCCACCAGACCACCCTTCTTCCAACACATGGGGATTACAATTTGGCATGAGATTTGGGTGGGGTCAGAGTCAAACCACATCAAATGCCTAAAATGAAAATCATATTTAAGTTCTTTTAAGGGCAAAACCCATGTCACTTTCAACCTAGCAAATCTTGAAAAATCCACTTTATTAATCAATAAAACTTTCCTGCCTTTTTAAGGGCCACTTGTAGATAGTTTTATGTACATATTTTTCTTTTTTTGAGACAGAGTCTTGCTCTGTTGCCCAGGCTGGAGTGCAGTAGTGCGATCTGGGCTCACTGTGACCTCCGCCTCCCAGGTTCAAGCAATTCTGCTTCCTCAGCCTCCTGAGTATCTACGATTACAGGCACGTGCCACCATACTTGGCTAATATTTGTAATTTTAGTAGAGACGAGGTTTCACCATGTTGGTCAGGCTGGTCTTGAACTCCTGACCTCATGATCTGCCAGCCTCGGCCTCCCAAAGTTCTGTGATTACAGGCATGAGCCACCACGCCTGGCCTCTAATTTTTTAATCTTGTATTTTCTTTTAAATATTATTGTAATCTCTATTTCAAATATACAGAAATATCTAAATGTGTATTCATTGATATAGCATAGCTGTGTGGTTATCATGAAATAAAAAGTAGTTTTAATATTTTTATCCTCTTAGGTAATATGTTATTAAAAAGTAAAGGGAATAACATGTTAAGAATTTACCCAACATATTTTGCTTGCTTATGTTAAAATATAGTTTAAAAGACATCTAAAAGAACATTTAAAATACATTTAAGATCTGTCAGTTCCATTTGCTATAGTGAAATACTCATCGTTTCTATTACCTGAATGTATGCTATCTAGCCCTTCTGAAATGTTTGTAACACTGACAAAAATACAGTGCTGTATCACAATGCTTAAAGGGGGAACAAAACACAGATAAATACAGTCATAGATAGAAAAGCTAACACTTTGGTAAAAGTTACAGCATAGATACATAAGATTGAGTCAATATCACAGCCAAAAGCTCTGGGATGCAGGGCAGGCTGGAGGCCCTTAACATAGGGTGTGGGAGCTAGAGGGAGTCAAAGACAGAGAATGAAAGTCTGAATAAGAATGTTTGCTTTAGAGAATGACTTCTTTCTAGCATGAAAATATGAGAGTGTTTCTCTTATTATACAGAAGGTGTAGTCTCTATGGAGAGAGGAAATAAATGAATACATTTGCTAGTGATGCAGGAGAACAAAGGGTCACCGAATTTAATTAGACATTGCATACTATTCGTATATATACCAGAAACACTAGTAAAAACCTGAACCTTGGAACCAAATAACTGATGTGCTAACAGATTAATGATGTATTGTTCTTTCTCCTTAAGGTTTCTACGAAAGATATTGTGAATGAAGTGAGATTACTATTTGTATTAGTCCATTCTCGCACTGCTGTAAAGAAATATCTGAGACTAAGGAAAAGAGGTATAATTGGCTCACAGTTCCGCATGGCTACAGAGGTCTCAGGAAACTTACAATCATGGCATAAGGGGAAGCTGGCACATTTTACATGGTGGCAGGAGAGTGAGTGAGAGTAGGTGGAAGAGCCCCTTATAAAAATCATCAGATCTCATGAGAACTCAGGATCACGAGAACAGCATGGGGAAAACTGCCCCCATGATCCAATCAGCTCCCACCAGGTCCCTCCCTCAACACCTGGGGATTACAATTTGAGATGAAATTTAGGTGGGGACGCAAAGCCAAACCATATCACTATTTTAGAGCTTCTTTTATTAAAACATTAAATATGTATAGTTTCATATTAATGTCTTCAGGTTATTTCAAAATTGGGGATGTGAATAGCTCTAAATTTATTACGTTAAAACTATTAGTTCAAATTAGCTTTAAACCTACTCTCTTTATAAGATTACATGTTATCTTGTACAGTACTGCCTGGTTCTTACTTTCTCTGGAAACAGGGAAATGGCTTAGCAGGCCACTTCTTGAGTTCCAAGCTCAAGGAAAGGCATGAAGGACCTTGTTTGCAAAGGAGAGAATGATATACAAATGATGTCATTCTCATATTGTTCATATTTTACAGCAGCACAGCACTAAAGCAGTTACCTGCTTGCTCACCCACAACCTCTTTTTCAAAGGGAAATTGCTCCTTTTCAAGGCTTTACTGAGGTAGATGAGTCGGTTCCATACCATGTTCTATACTCTTCCCCATCCTATTCACTGGATGCAACTGCAGCCTGTAAGACAGGACCCAAAGGATGCCAACTCACCGGTTTACTAGAGACCCACTGGCTTAAAAAAATATGCAAGGTCAGTTGGATCCCTCTTTTGGAAATCTGGAATTAGAAAATTGAATGACTGAGCTAATTAACAGAGAAAGCTGAAGATTCATAATGTTGAGAAACTTAGGGGCCTATTTGTAAACTGAGATTATAAGGTTTGGCTGGGAGAGAGAATATGAAACAGATGCCATTCAGGAGGCAGTTGACATGAGGGAGCCTCTTTTCCAGATGTCTTCCAGAACCAATTACTATAGGGCACAACTGTACTGCAACTTTTTTTGACAGGGTCTCACTCTGTTGCCCAGGCTGGCGTGCAGTGGCGCAGTCATGGCTCACTGCAGCCTTGACCTCCTAGGCTCAAGAGATCCTCCCACTTCAGCCTCCCGAGTAACTGGGACTAAAAGCACAAACCACCATGCCCAGCTAATTTTTAAATTTTTTGTAGATATCGGGTCTCACTATGTTGCCCAGGCTGGTCTCAAACTCTTGGCCTCAGGTGATCCTCCTGCGTTGGCCCCTGAGAGTGTTGGGATTACAGGTGTGAGCCACTGTGCCTGCCTGTACTGCAACTTCTGTGTTTGAATTCCTGAGACCATAGTTTGGGCCTTTCAGTTCTGTTCTTCCCTGTTTCCTTTCTTGAGCTGGATTGAATTTCTGTTCCTTGTAACCAAAAGAACCCTAACTCAAATCCTCTCTTGCATTATTAAAGTGTTGCTTTGGTCACTGACTGCAACCTTAGGCATGTGCCATGGTAGTGATGAGAATGAAACACATTCTAAATTAGAAAACAACATACCATTTGTCTTTTTTTTTTTAAGACAGGGTCTCACTTTCGTGCCCAGGTTGGAATGCAGTGGCACGACCTCAGCCCATTGTAGCCTCTACCTCCTGAGCTCAAGCAATCCTTCCATCTCAGACTTCTACGTAGCTGGGAATACAGGCACACACCACCATGCCTGGCTATTTTTTTTTTTTGCAGAGACAGGCTTTCGCCATGTTGCCCAGGCTAGTCTTTAACTCCAAAGTTCAAGCAATCTGTCTACCTGGGCCTCCCAAAGTGCTGGGAAAATCTGAACCAGGTTAGATCTAACAGTTATGAGCCACTGCAACTGGCCAGTATTATTTTTATCATTCAAAAATCTGGATTTAGTGATAAGCAGATCCAAACACTGACTTGGTTCTTGACATCTGGGAAAGGAAAATCTCAGGACCCCCAAATCACTAAGCCAAGGGAAAGTCAATCTGGGAACTATGTCAGGCAAACCTGCCTCCCATTTTATTCCTAAATAAGACAGTCACAATGATAAAGAGCTATATGCCTCCCTCACAATTTGCCAACAAGGAAATTCCTTGTAGCAAAGGACAGACAGAACTCAGTCATCCCTCTGAGGTTCACCTGAGACCTGCATATTTGATTGTTTCCCCTGCCCTGCTGTTTATGTAAAAATGCAGATTCACTGAGCCAGGTTAAATTATGTATTCAGCAGGAGGCTGATCAAGTACTCAAAAGAATGCAGGCTTTTTTCTCTTACCTACTTTTGACCTGGAAGCCCCGCTTTGACTTGCTCAGCTTTTCCAGACCAAATCAATGTACATCTTACACATATTGATGTCTCATGTCTCCCTAAAATGTATAAAAGCAAGCTGTACCCCAATCACCTTCGGCATATGCCATCAGCGCCTCCTAAGGCTGTGTCAAGGGCACATCCTTAACCTTGGCAAAATAAACTTTCTTAATTGAGACTTGTCTCAGATACACATCTGTACCAGATGAGGGTCTTTTAGTAATTAGGGTATCTTATTTACTGAGATGGGGTGAGGAATCCAGATTCAGTTCACAAGATTTCCCATTCTGCTCCTTTAGGTTGAGGGGATTGTAGAATCCTCACTGGATTTTGTTCAGACTTGAACTCTAGCTACTAGGAAAGAACAGTTGTTAAACAAGAAGGTGGAGCCTAAACACACCCATCTATCCATCAATCCTTTCATCCATATTTCTTCCCTTTCATCCATCTCATTTACCCTTACTTTCTTGCATTCAGATTTTGAGGAATATTCACTGTAGTTTTTAGGAGGTTCACAAATTTCTGAAGACTTTCTTACTCCAAATCCTAGGAAATCTTTCAATTTTAGAATGTATGTTTTAGGAACAAATTTGTTGCCTCAGGTGACAAGTATTGAATTTCATCAGCCCATTCCTTTACATGGATGATTGCGGGTTTCCACAGAAACAAATTACTGTGAAATGACAATTTTTTTTCATTCTGATGTGGGCAGCAATAAATACTGTACCCTGTATCCATTAGGCCTCAACGAATACAGGAGTAAAAATAATTTTTGGTTTTTAGTTTTAAGACCATTAATGACCTTATAAGAGACAGGATGAGCTAATGATTGTTTTGATTTTCTAAATGAAGCATGTGATGAGATCCTCATCTTGGGCAAGTGGGAAGGAGAGTCAGGAAAGGAAGGAAGGAGTGAGAGAGGGAATTTGAGAGTGGGGTTATGAACTTACTAGAAAAATACAGTAACACTGCTGGGCTCCTCTGATTTGTGGTCATGAATCTATAATCAAGTCTGTCCAATCATGTGATTTTTTTTTCTATTTCTACCAGCTCTTCTGATGTAGGATGAGAAAAGGCAAAGAGATATTTGAACTCAACCAGGAATGTAGTTTAGGCAAGTGAGAACAATAGGCAAAAGAGCAATGTTGTTGAAAGTTTTACCGGAGAATGATTACTATGGTCCAGATAATCAGAGTAAGGATGGACATGAATACAGAAAGGGTACTATTTTTCAGATTTTGAAATATCTGCAGTACACTTAACAGCTGAGCATCCCCAATTCAAAAATCTGAAGACTGAAATGCCCTAGTGAGCATTTCCTTTGCATGTTATGTTTGTGCTCAAAAAGTTTCAGATTTTGGAGCATTTTGGATTTTCAGAGAAGAGATAGTCAACCTTTACTTATAATTTATTAAAGAAATACAGCTAGTTTAAGTTTTTTTCCTGAGGAACCTGTAACTTTAAACAGAAAATTACTACAATGTACATGTTGAAACTTAAGTTAATATATCATTTCTTTATTATGACTCAAGATTATTTTCATCTGTATTATTTTAAATTAAGTATTCGCAAAACACAACATGGGAATACTTAATAACACTGTATTAACTCTATCAATTATCTACCCATAATTTAGGCAAAGATTTTAAGTTTTCTCCCCCATCGTCACGTAAGACACTTCTAATTTTTTATAATTAGCTGACACACTTTCATACAGTACCAATTAATATTAGCCTAATGAAACTAAGTGAAATATGGCCAAAAATAATCATCATGCATTTCCAAAACAATTAGAATATTATTTGCCATTCAGCATCAACTTTTATTGAGCACCTCCTATATTCCAGAACCAAAAACATGTTTGTTCCTTACAAAATTCTTAAAGCCACCCTTTAAGGTAAGTAATAGTATCTTCTACTTAACAGATGAGAAAACTTAAGAATCAGACTGATAGAACTTCCTCAATATCATAGGCAGAAACATAATTATATTGACTGCCAATTTTAAGAAAACATCTGTTTGTCATATTTGTGTCATTACTACAGTCTTTGCTTTTACAGTTTTCTTAAAATCATGTGAATATAAACAGTATTTTTATTTACATTACCATCACTTCTCTTTCCTAAGAGAAATTCTTTGTTTCCCTAATATCATGACCACTTATGTATAATTTCTTGCTTATAAATTTTAATAAAATATACATAAGTGGGAATGTACAGTATTAAGTATTACTCTATTATTCTGGAATTTAACAATGAACAAGCACATATTTTAAATGCCACACCTACTAAGAAACAGATACAAACTGTGATTTCTAAAATATACTTATATTTAAAATTAACCTCATTAAAATTTTTGGTTTATAAATATAACTGTATAAATACAGAACATTTAGAAGCTTAGATGACTATGTATTTGATGGTTAGCCACATATAAGTTACTGAAATACATACTCTTTCAAGTTTGAAGTACCTCTCCTAAGAACTGGGCTAATGGGTGGTTCCTTTAGTTCAACTGGCATAAAATTATAAAAGTTCTATCTTGGCCAGGCGCAGTAGCTCATGCCTATAATCCCAGCACTTTGGGAGGCTGAGGCAGGTGGATCACCTGGGGCCAGGAGTTCAAGACCAGCCAGGCCAACATGGTGAAACCCCGTATCGACTAAAAATACAGAAATAAGCCGGATGTGGTTGTGTGCACCTGTAATCCCAGCTACTTGGGAGGCTGAGGCAGGAGAATCACTTCAACCCGGGAGGCAGAGGCTGCAGTGAGCTGAGATCGGGCCACTGCACTCTAGCTTGGGTTACAGAGTGAGACTCCATCTCTCCAGCTAAAAAAAAAAAAAAAATTTTATCTCCCTTTCTACTATAGATATATAACTGTAATATATAACTACAGCCAAAAGGTCAAACACTACAGAATTCAATAAATATTGAAAATAATACATAGTTAATATCATCAAATTCTAGCCAACTTCTAGTATTAAGTATGCATTATCTTATAGAAAATGTGTTCTAATAGAAGTATCTTAATAAAAAGGGAAGGCTCTAAAAAGAACCAATCAGAAATCTGTAAGTGCTTATTTTACAAATTAGGGACTGAGGCACAATCGTAAGTAACTTGCCCAAGTCATATGCCAGTGGTAGACCCAGGACTGATTCCTGAACCTGACTTCTAATCTGTGCTCTTTGACCATTTCTTTGTTTTCTCATGTTATAACTGAATCCTTTGAGGTGCTAAGTTTTAATTTGGAAAAGTATCAAGTAATAAAACTGCTTTTCTTTCCAGCCCAACTCTGTTTTTCTTAAATGAGCATTACAAGAATAGGATACAGTTCATAACTTTACAACACTGTCATAGGTTCATTAAGATGAGAACTTTATACAGGAAAAAGTTTACATGTAGTTTGCTTTGGCTGGAAAAAGCTTATTTAACAGTCATAGTTTTAAAACCTAGTTATTCTATATCATAGTGACTTCATATGTTGTAAAATGGTTTTCTATAATCTTGACATTTTCTTCAGATAGCCAGTTTTCCTGCTTTAACTGCCTTACAAGAGCTTCCAAAGACTTCAGTCTACCTAGAGTTTGTTGCTCTTTTAACTCTAGAAGAGTTATCTTTGAATGTAGCTTAGAGACTTTCTGCCAAAGATGTTCCTTATTTATATCTTGTCTGCAGTAAGAATGTTCGATTTGTAAAACTTCTGTCCCATAGTCTACATCCTTATACAAGGAGTCTTCGATGTCTATGTCTTCCATTTCCATAGTTTCTTTTTGGGTTGATATAAAAGAATTAACTGAAGGTTTAGAATTTTCTGCAGGTACAAAAATGGCAATAACAGATTCTTTACTTGTATTTAATTCTTCAACTGTTTGATTAATCGTGCTGAATAAGAACGGATTTTCCTGTGCTGACTTTATTTCCATGGAATTACTTGTGAAGTTTGGATTAGCAAGATGATTGGTAGTTACTTCAAGAACGTCTTGGGTTTCCAAAGATTGATGAATACTTTCTGAATTTGAAGTTGTCAAAGTAATGGTTGTAGAATTCAGATCCTCAAAACATGTGTGAAAATCACCTATACCTGTATCTTGGTAAACTGATGTTTCCAAGGTAGATTCTGGTTTCCCAGTATGTTGTTTAACTAGATTAACAGTTAACATGTTATTTTGTATACTTCCTGTTTTGGGAGCTGGTGGCTTTACCAAGGAAGATGAATGAAGTAATTCTGGATGTTGAGGGGGCACATTTGTGTTAACTATATTTTTCTTTGTCTCATTTAATACAAATGATTCTTCTGACTTGGCTTTTGGGCATACTTCTTTCTCATCTTCCAAGTTTTTCTTCTGGGATTTTTTTTTAGACGGGTCTTTTCCCTAGAAAATAATATTTTCATGTTCTGAAAAAGACCTTTACTGGCTTATTATGCTAGTGCTATTTAATTATAATTTTGAGCACTACAAGGCCAAGCAATTTAGTTAACAAAAAAAAAGTTCTAAGTACATACACCTTAAAGTGTTTTCGAAAAAACATTAATCCCATTCAATATACGACAGAAACATTTGAGATCATTCAAAAGACTAGTATATTGGGAGGCCAAGGCGGGCAGATCACCTGAGGTCAGGAGTTCAAGACCAGCCTGGCTAACATGGTGAAACCCCCATCCCTACTAAAAATACAAGAATTAGCCGGGCGTGGTGGCAGGCGCCTGTAATCCCAGCTACTCAGGAGGCTGAGGCAAGAGAATGGCTTGAACCTGGGAGGCAGACGTTGCAGTGAGCTGAGATCGTGCCACTGCACTCCAGCCAGGGTGAGAGAATGAGACCTTGTCTCACACACACAAAAAAGAAAGTATAAAAAATAAAACTCATGAACTTGTGTTAATAACTTAATAATGTATATCTCTTGCTTCTCTTAAGCTGTGCTTCATGACTTCAATTTTTTAAAAATTATCACTTTTAGTAAAAGCACAAGTTAGTGCTCCCTTTTTTCCAAGTATCTGCTTACCCAAGTTATAGTTCCCTCCTACTCTCCCACCTGATCACCTGCCACCCTGCAATCTGCCACTCTGCTCAGCATTACCCCTCTCCCATACTGCAATACCTGATTGTCTTCAGGCAAAGAAAATATTGTTGGAACTGCAGTTTGTTTTAAATATCGAATACCCCATCTGATGTCAAGAGAGTCAGGAGTAAAATGGTCACTACATAGAAACTGGTATTTACTGGGAACCCATGAATCTCGCTTCATATTCTTTAACCACTTTTCCAGTCTTTCTTTGTCATGTAGAGGAAATCTGGAATTTAAAAAAAAAAAAAAGAAGAAAAAAAGGAAAACTTTGCTATATTTTTACAACTTTGCCAAATTCCAACCCCATATATCTGGGTAACCTATGCATCAAGTAAGTGCTACAAGAGGAAGGCAACCATCCCTACCAAATAAGAGTATCTTCATCACAACTAGTACCATTATCATCTCTGCAGTAAGAGGCCTAAGGTGTAAGACATGTAGCCAAGGCTCTTATCTGGTAAGAGCTGAACATAATTCAGAGTCCCTTCAAGTAAAATATATGTGTTCCTATAAAGGACAAAATCTATTTGTATTTTCTATGGATTATGTTCCATTTTTATATTGCTGTACAGTTTGCCTAGAACTAGAAAAGAGCTTTGTATAAATTATAAATTCCTGTTCAAATGTATTTCATAATACCACCTCAAGTCAAATGGCTTGTTGTCTACAATTCAAGGCAGCATTAAGCTTTACAATTTATGTTAATATTTAAAAAATAAGTAGATTGTTCAAACAAATGATTTCAAACAAATGATTCAGCTGAAAGAGTACTGAAAATATTCTCTTTACTAGCATCAGCTTTAATTCCATCTATATGTAATCCAGTCTAATAGTACTACACTTCTATAACTAATGAACTGGGAACTCCAAAATTCAAGTTCTGAAGGAGAAACTCTGATACAAGAATGAAACATGTTAAAAGGGACAGTCTGAGATATTTTACATAAAACAAATCAAATACAAATGGCAAGACAGCGCTGTATACGTTTTGTTCCTGTACCTGACAATAACCTGGATTTAGAGTTGGTGCTAACATTACAATGTATGGCAGAATTTGATAGAAAATTTTTCCTATCAATCTAAAAAGGTTTGGGTCAAAGTATACAAAACAATATTTGAAAATGGTTTATATTTCATTTGATAATTTTCCAAGAACACAGTCCAAGACACCACATAATTTCCTGTTTATAAGAATAGTAATAATATAAGGTTTCTCATATAAAATGTAGCTGTTATACATTCCCTTCCCCCAATCCCAAACATTTAGCTTATGTTTTGTAGTAGCATCATTTTTTCCCCCCTTAAATTCTGTTAACTTTTTAAGATGCCACGGAAAATCTGGGTACTCTTTTTTTTTAATCCTGATATCCTCATATGGAAAAAATCAGATAAACTACCTTTGGAAATTCTAACCACAGAAACAATATTAATCATGTTTTAAAAATACTTTAACTTTACAAATATTAGGTTGTAAGTATGACAAGTATAACCAGAAAAGGAATTTTAAAGGCAAACAAATTTTCTTTTAGAGGACCTGCCTACTTCTGGCCATTGGTAAATTCATTTCTCTTGTCACAACTGAAATGATATAGGCCTTTTACAATAATGCTTTTTACTGTAAATTCATGTACATGGATGCTGTTTGCACATTATTTCCATTGTACCTATATGCTAAGTTATCAACTCATTAAAAAAATACTGTGTGAATATCCTTATTGGTAACTGGATTGTATTGCTTCCTGAACAGGTAAATCTTTAAGAAATCTTGATCATGTTTCCTGAATAAATTATATCTTTATATTGGTTCAATTCATTTGATAATTTTGTTTCATTGTCTTATGTAATTCCCCAAAAAGCATAAGATAATCACAGTACAGACTGGACACTATATTAACCGAATTCCCAAATTCATATATATTTAAACTACAGTTTGCTGTAGTGTTAACATGAGTAAATTCAATTCAAGTTTGGCGCTACTGGAGAATAAAACTAAATTTTTATTTTGTGGATTACACACAAAATTTTTTTTTTTAAACCCTAGAAATAATACCACTTTTACCATATTCGCATTTTCAGTGAAAAAAAATCTTTACAATTCACTTGCATTATTTTTTCCTTCCTAAAAAGTTACTGTAAGGTCCACAAAGGTTAGTTAAAAATTTTAGTGTGGAGTTACACCCCATCTCCAATATCAAAGGCCAAATAAATCTGGGAAATACGAGGTTAAATCAAGTTCAACATGATCTTTTGCTACAAACATTGTCAGAGGTAGAGCCATTAGTACAGTAATATTTTCCTATAAACTGAAAGTGGATTAGATTGTTTTCCTCCCCCAAACATCTCTTTGCATCTTGAGGCAGGGCTTCAAGGCAGACAATCCTGGAAATATTGCCATGGATTGTGAATTACTCGGGGTTATCAGTTTTGTTTTCGAGTCGGAGTTTCGCTCTTGTCGCCCAGGCTGTGGTGCAATGGTGCGATCTCGGCTCACCTCAACCTCCACCTCCCGGTTCAAGTGATTCTCCCGCCTCAGCCTCCCGAGTAGCTGAGATCACAGACATGCACCACCACGCCCGGCTAATTTTGTATTTTTAGTAGAGAAGGGGTTTCTCCATGTTGGTCAGGCTGGTCTCGAACTCCCGACCTCAGGTGATCTGCCCGCCTCGGCCTCCCAAAGTCCTGGGATTATAGGCGTGAGCCACGGCGCCTGGTGGGGTTATCAGTTTTTTTTTCCCCCCATTAATTAAAATACTGGAAAGCAGTTGAATCATTAGTGAATAAGTCCTTCGGGTCTAAAGTAAAATGGGCACAAAACAACGGCTGAAAATCTGAACCAGGTTAGATCTAAACGAATTGTCTTCAAATACAAGAAAAAATGGAAATGCAGTATTTTAAATATGTTGCTTTTCATGTGTTATTAATCATGTAAGCACTTTTAACATCTCCGCGTTATAGATGAGATATGTGAGACACCAAAGCTTAATTTCCAAGAGGTCATTAAGTTACAAAGTGGTGGAACCAGGATCTAGCGTTGAAGCCTGGACCCCTACTTATTATACGACACTGCTTTTCTGTACTTCTGAATACAAATCAGTGCTTCAATAGTTTCATGGAAATATATTGTGGCTCTAGTAATTCTGAATAACAGAATAAAACCTTGCTCTCTGCAGAGTATCTACAATGGCTCTGACACTAAACTTTCAAGGTCGGTTACCTAATCATTCTGGGCCTCGGTTTTCTCAGGAGAAAAGTGGGATGAAATTATACCTATGGGACCTAACTCGCAGGAGGTGTAAGTTAACTTTGCGTGCACCTTTCCACCGCGCAGGTTTCACGTATCTTAAAATGGTGGTTAATGTTGTTCAATGAAATGAGATCACCAGAGGTGGGGAAAAGACTCTGAAAACCACAGAAGCCCGCGCAAACTTTGCTGTTTTAACTGTTAACACCCAAACAGGCTCCTGGGCCTCGCCACCAGCCCGCAGTCCTCGCGCAGGAAGGGCATTGCTAGGTAAACTGAACTAGCGCCTTCCCCGCGTCTTCCCGCGGGCGACGGGCCACGTACGGAGTAGCTAAGGACTCACTGGCAGAGTGGACAGGAGACACCCAAGTCCAAAGGCCACAGGTCCAACGCCTCACGGCGAGGCTGACGCTTCTGCTCCACAGACAACTTACGGATAAAAACTCAGCTTCCGGTCTTTATTGTTTCGTCCCCGGCGGTTCTTACAACAAATCGCTGCGCAATAGCGGGGCATCATTCGGGTGAGGCCCCGGGAAACCCGGGTCGGCGACGGGCGCAGGGCAGCCCTCCTCACTGAGGGTGCGCCACAGATCCAGGCCTCTGGAGCCACTGCGCCTGCGCTGGCATCCGCCTGGAACGCCGCCTCGTCTATCGACTCACTTCCGCCTCCGCCGATTTAAGCACCGCCTTTTCGGGGGTTGGGGCCGGAAGTGGCGCACAGCCCCAGCGGCAACAACAGTTTTCCACGTGCGCGTAGGGCGCCGGGGTCACGTGGGGAGGCAGAAGCCAATGGGGAAGCGTTTCGTGTAGGTCTTCTGAGGTGGTGGCGCCAGCGGCTGCCTGCTGCCCGTGAGAAGCTGGCTGAGAGGGGACTGGGCTCCGGCGACGAGGGAGGAGCGCTAGGTCGGTGTTGGACCGAGATTAGGGCGCGCGCCAGCTCCGGGAGGCCGCGGTGAGGGGCCGGGCCCGAGCAGCCGACCCGAGCCAATCGTCAGGGTTGCCAGCGCCTCTGTGGAGGAGCAGCAGTAGTCGGAGGGTGCAGGTGAGGGACGAGGCCGGGGTCGTGGGGACGGGAGTTCGGAGGGTAGCCCAGACCTGTCTTTGTGAGCTGAATTGGCCTCCGTGTCCGCCACGGTCGCCGCAGGGACAAGGGACTGCATGTTTTTGGCCGAGAGAATAGAAAAACGGAGAGAGCCGCCTCACAGAATCGTGTTTTGGGTTGTGCCGCTGGCTTTCACGGGCGCCGGATTAGAGTCCGGTTCTCAGGCAGCCTCTACGGCGGGGCCTGGGCGGGCAGGGAAGGTGCCTCGCCTTTAGGTGAAGGTTGGACGGTCCAGCCCAGCCGGCCACCGAGGCTGGGGAATAAGGCACGGGCTGCTGGCTGGCGGGGCCGTCTTGGGGATGAGAAGTCTGTACAATACAAAATTAGTCAGCTCAAAAAAAAAAAAAAAATCATTAGATGTCCACCTTGAGACCGTGGAATAACGTCTACTGAACCAGTGAGGCGCTTCCCTGTCAGTTTTAGATCCGCCCTTTGACTAGGGAGCAACCTGCAGTTGACGCAGCGTCCATGGGACACATTCTTGTTTATGTTCCTTAAACCGAGAGGTGGTACTTGATCCTTGGTACCCGTGACTACGAGTAACTCTCTGGAAATAAGTAATCTACCTGCCTGCTAATTACTCTTAGGAAAGGCCACTGGAGAGGAAACCAGGCAATTTCCACAAGCCGTAGTGTTTTTCGTCAGCCTTGTTATGGCATCATAGGTTACTAAGGACCCTGGTGGTACCGTATTCAAAAAAACAGGATCCATCCCTTCGTTTTGAATCTCAAGTCATTGAGTACGTATTGTCAAGAATTCTAAGCTAACATTTCTTTAATGGTTTAAAGGTAAGAGAAATATTTTAACTGCTGAGAAGTGTGAAAGTAAGAATCTGCCTTAACCACAGAAGAAACTATCAAAGTTCATTTTTCTGGCAGCTGTAGGAGAAATCTTAAATTCTGTTCATCTTGAGTTTTAAACAATATTTAGCCACGTTTCCTGGTTAAACATTTGGGATCTTAACATTTGGGAAAAACACAACATTCTAGTATTGTCAGTATTAATAAGATTCTCTACTTGCAGTCCTTGGCTCACCTGTTGAAATGAAAGCTGAATTTTTAGAGAGAGATTAATACTAATTTACATATGCTGGGCTATTTACCTTGGTGCTCCACCGTTTTTTTTTTTTTTTAATTTTTTTTCTGTGAAGTTAAATACATTATTACGTTCAGGGTATGAATTCTTGAAAGGAAGGTTGGGATCTTATTTGATTTTCTTTTTTTTTTCTTCAATGCTTGCATTTGATGAATCTTCAATATAAACTGGTTAAAAATCAGTTATTGACAATTTTCTATCTCCTTTGTGTATGGCCAGAGTATTAGTGGACAAAGCCAAGGATTATTTTTGTTCTCAATAAGGTTAAGCCAGTTTGGGAGTTATAAAACTATAAGTGAAATTACATGTGAACAGGTACAAGATACTGTATGCTTAACATTTTGATTCTGCATTAGGTTTACCTTGTGTTGGATTTCTTTTAAAAGAAAAAAGTTTTAAGATTAGCTCCATCGATAACATTTTTTTCTTCTTTTCTGTTTTAGGATATTAGAAATGGCTACTCCCCAGTCACTTTTCATCTTTGCAATCTGCATTTTAATGATAACAGAATTAATTCTGGCCTCAAAAAGCTACTATGATATCTTAGGTGTGCCAAAATCGGCATCAGAGCGCCAAATCAAGAAGGCCTTTCACAAGTTGGCCATGAAGTACCACCCTGACAAAAATAAGAGCCCGGATGCTGAAGCAAAATTCAGAGAGATTGCAGAAGGTAAATAAATGCCAATCTCTGAAGTGTCATGACTATTAACTAGTAAGGAGAATGATAGGTGGAGTGGGATTTATGTATAGATATTGTGTGATTCCCTGAGATGATTTTCTTATTACAGATGCTTTGATTCCTGAATAAATACATGAAAGGATAATAGATAATTTTATTGGTATACATATCTAAACATATTGAAAATTTATTATTCTATGTTATTTATAAGATCACTGTTGTTTCTATGACAAAAAGAATTTTAAGTACCCCAAATTCTTATCAACTAACTTATGAAACAGAATATTTTACCATTTTAAACATTAAATACTTAAAAATTAAACTAGACTCTAAAGTGCTTTATTCACTTGATCTGCGTTTCAAAGCCATATTTGTCTTTAAAAAAAATTGAAACAAATTTTGATTTCGGACTAGCTGTAAAACAAATTGCACCTGCTGAGCATTCAGTAATTGTTGGGTGAAGGTAACCGAGCAGGGAGTTAGAATTAAACATTTACTTAAGCAAGGAGGTGCAAAATCTTAATTCCTATTAATTGGTTATAGTTGATGGTTTAATTTTTTAATACAATTAATGATTTCACACAAATATGAAGCTTAAAGAACTCTGTAATTGTTGCCCACGTGTTTATTTGTAGTAATGGTAGCATTTAATAACTATTTATTGAGTATTATAGATGGCATTGTGCCAACTGCTGATAATACAGCAGTTAATAAGACAGTTTCTACCTTGTTTTATAAGTTTGATTAACTTGATGCTTTTATTTGTAGTGTTTTGCTTTTATTTCTGATGTGAAATTCTTCCCTAAAATAATAATATTCAGTTCACTTACTTGAAGAGATTTGAATGTATGTAGTTTTGAAGATTTTATCTTCAGTTACTAAAAATATTTTTATCTCTTTCAGCATATGAAGCACTCTCAGATGCTAATAGACGAAAAGAGTATGATACACTTGGACACACTGCTTTTACTAATGGTAAAGGACAAAGAGGTAGTGGAAGTTCTTTTGAGCAGTCATTTAACTTCAATTTTGATGACTTGTTTAAAGACTTCGGCTTTTTTGGTCAAAACCAAAACACTCGATCCAAGAAGCATTTTGAAAATCATTTCCAGACACGCCAGGATGGTTCCAGTAGACAAAGGCATCATTTCCAAGAGTTTTCTTTTGGAGCTGGGTTATTTGATGACATGTTTGAAGATATGGAGAAAATGTTTTCTTTTAGTGGTTTTGACTCTACCAATCGGCATACAGTACAGACTGAAAATAGATTTCATGGATCTAGCAAGCACTGCAGGACTGTCACTCAACGAAGAGGAAATATGGTTACCACATACACTGACTGTTCAGGACAGTAGTTCTTTTTCTGTTCTCACTAAATCCAACTAGTTGACTCTTCCTCATTATCTTTGATGCTAAACAATTTTCTGTGAACTATTTTGACAAGTGCATGATTTCACTTTAAACAATTTGATATAGCTATTAAATATATTTAAGGTTTTTTTTTTTTTTGACAAATTCAGCAACATTCAACTAGTAGACAAAATGCTAATTATTTCCCTGATTAGGAAAGTTTCTTTAAAAAACACATTATTTTGCCTGGTTCTTTTTCTCTACCTGCCCTTGGGCTCACTAATGTCACCAGTTTCATTACCAAGAAAAGATTGAGTTTACCTGATTAAACTTTAAAAGTTATTGTAGATTTAAGTTGTGTGAACCTAATGATTTTTGCAGTTAAACCTTTACTAATTGAAAGTTGCATGTTCTGTAACATCTGTGACTTGGGTTGCAGAATGTACATGAAACTGTATAATTGAGTCATTCAGCAAAGGAGAACAGTATCTTGGTTAATTGCTACTGAAAGGTTGAGAAAGGGATGGTTTCATATTTACCACAGCACTCGGCCTTTCTACAGTAGAACTGGGGTAAAGGAAATGGTTTTATTGCCCATAGTCATTTAGGCTGGAAAAGAGTTGAAAACTTATGAAATATTGCCAAGAGATTGTCATGTGTTTGGTCCCAGGCTAAAAGTGATTTTGTAGTGTTGAAATCATAGCTACTTATATATTTTTTCACATTTCTTTCTTAGTTGTAGGCACTCTTAGGTCTTAATACGGATTTATGTGTTTGTGTGTGTAGTTTCTCCTCTTGCTACTCATCTTTATCTAGAGATTGACTAATACCTCATTCTGTTTGTAAAACCAGCCAGTAATTTCTGTGCAACCTTATTATGTGCAATATTTTTAAATCGTGAGAAATGTGTGCTTTTGTTTTCAGATAGACTTATTTCTTTAGTTCTGCACTTTTCCATATTATACTCCATATGAGTATTAATCCTATGGATACATATTAAAACAAATGTCTCATACAACATTGTTTGTGAGAGAAATATAAATATTTACAACCTGATATTCATTGTTGTTTTATTGTTAAACGTTTATTATGCAACTCTGGAGGTATAGAGGGCATATAAGCTATGGGACATATGCTGATCGCAGGCTATATTCATGAAGTTACTTTTGACTAACCTGAAAACTCTGATAGGATTTTGTTTGTCATTTGGTAATTTCTACTGCATTCTTCTGTCACAAGTTTTGATAGCTTGAAGATATTTTTAATTATAATTTTGTTGTGTTTGTTTGCTAGGAGCAAGCGTTCCTGCTCCCAGTTCTTTCTTCTTTAGGCCTGGTTGAGAGAAAGCAGAAACTTTACATAAAGCCGTATTTCTTAATCATCTTTAATTTGAAACTTAAGAAAATGAAGTTATTCTGTTATATTTATGTAACTTATTTCCTGGAAGTTATATCTACTAGTTTTGTTTGATAATAAAATTAGCGATACCTTGAATTTTGGGCTGAGGATTATCTGTAGCCTATTAAAAAAAAATCAAGTTTTGAGACATTACAGTAATATATAAAGCAGAAGAGTGTGGATTGGGAAATAAATGAGAAAAACCACAATCAGGATGTCCTGGAGAAGCTTTAAGGATTGGATTTGGGTGAGGTTGTAGAATTCATTCATATTAAATTTATTGGAGAACTGCATTGGAAAGCTCTGCTGTTTGCTGCTTCCTCCAGGTAAACAGTTGTTAATAAAAGTAACTTTTTCCTCAGGCAAGGGACTAAACAAGTCTTGAAAGAAAGGGGTTATTTGGGGGAAGACTTCCCAGTTGAGAGTATTAGGGTGTGAGGTGAAGGCAGAGTAGAGGTGAAGTGAATTTTCACTTGAAGGTCAAGAGGGTGCTGGTGAGAAATGGCAGCACTCCCAGAGTAAAGCCTCCTTATGTTGGCTTGGTGGGAAACAACTCTGTATGCAGACCACATACTCACCTGTGGGTACCTGCTGGTTAAAAAACCCTGACAATTTAGCTGGGTGTGATGGCATGCACCTGTAGTCTCAGCTACTCTGGAAGCTGAGGTGGGAGGATCACTTGAGCTCAGGAGTTTAAGGCTGCAGTGAGCAATGATTGGCCACTGCCTGGCAATTTACTGAGAACCATCGCTCCTATTCAAAAGAGGTTTAATACAGACACATAACTGCTGAAGAAACTGCTTTTCTCAGCTATCTGTGCAATTTGATCTAATCCTTCATAAATATACTGATGTCCAAAGAATGTCAGACATTTAAGGAAAACTGACAGCTAGGAAAAGAAGCCCTAATGAGTAGCACTGACAATATAATTCAGAGATTGAAAGAATTTAAGATTCTAGTATCAGATTTTTTAAATAGAATATTGCATCAACAAATACAGTTCTTGTCTTAACCTGTTTACTTCAGGATTTCTTTAATGATGGTGTCAGAACAGATGAAGTAATGTGAACTCACATTTGGTTTACAATTACATCTAATAGCCAAAGCCAGTGGGTGGTAACAGATGTGTGGTACAGGTGTTCCCTACTATGCAGGCCTACTTTGTCCTGTGAAATTCATATTCTTCCTCATATCTCAACTTTGTTACTCAACTTCCTCACAAACTTCTCTCCAGAGGTTGCCCTAATGTGGAGCTACCTAAATAATTTATTGTGCAGTTCTGTTTACTGTTATTCATTATGATACACCATAAGTGGTGAGCTGGACGGTGGGGGTGATTGCATTCTTGTGGAAAAAGACAAGCAATAACCATATGAATAAATTATAAACTGATAAAGTATGGAGAAAGAAAATGTAGCACAGGAGAGGAGAATTGGGAGAGCAGGCAGGTTGAGGATGTGTTGCCATTTTTGACAGGATTGTCAGTGTTGGCCTCATTGAGAAGGTAAATTTGAGCAGAGACTTGAAGGGAATTGTTTGTACAGAAGGTGGAAGCGTATGTGGGAAGTTGTAGGAATGGCAAAGAAGTGAGCATAACTGGAGGCCAGTGAGCAAACCAGAGTAGTAGAAGATGAATTCATAAAGATAAGAGGGATTGAAAGCAGATCACCTAGGGCCTTGCCAACCTTTGTAAAGGATTTGACTTTGGAATAATGGCTGAGCTTGGAGCAGATAAATGACTTGATCTTTAAATCATTTTAAAAGGGTCACTCCACCTGCTTTATTCAGAATAGACATAGAGGGGCAATGGTGAAATAGGGAGACAGTTGGGAGGCTATTTCAGTATTCTAGGATGAAAAATTGTTGCAGCTTGTGCATTGCATGAGGGTGGCAGCAGTGGAAGTGGTTGGATTCCAGATGTATTCTACAAGTAGAGCTACCAGGATTTGCTTATGGATTAGATAAGCAAAAGTAGGTGTAAAAGAGGAGAAAACTATGATTCTAAGCTTCATGTTCTGAGTAACTGGAAATACAGAGTTGCCTTTAAGATGGGAGAGGCTGCAGAAAGAAGACATTTAGGAGGAAAAATCAGAAGTTCAGCTTAGATATACCAAATTTGAGATGATGAGTAAATGGGTGGAGATGTGTCTGAAGTTTGGGAGAGAGAGTGAAGCTGGAAATACACATTTTGGGACTGTCAAAATATGTGATATTTAAAACTTTGAGAGTAGGTGAAATTACTGAGGGAAAGTGTAGACATATAAAAAGCAATTGAATAACTGAGTCCCCCGGTACTCTAAAAATGCAAAAAGAAAATGAGGAGCCTACAAAGGCATCTGAGAAGCAGCAGCCAGTGAGTAATGAGTTTTGTGTCTTGGAAGGAATTGAAATAAATATATCAAGAAGTACAAAGCGGCCAGGCATGGTGGCTCACGCCTGTAAACCTAGCACTTTGGGAGGCCAAGGCAGGTGGATTGCTTGAGGTCAGGAGTTTGAGACCAGCCTGACCAACATGATGAAACCCTGTCTCTACTAAAAATACAAAAATTAGCCAAGTGTGGTGGCAGGTTCCTGTATTCCCCAGCTACTTGAGAGGCTGAGGCAGGAGAATCACCTGCATCCAGGAGGTGGAGGTTGCGGTGAGCTGAGATCATGCCACTGCACTCCAGCCTGGATGACAAAGCGAGACTCTGTGTCAAGGAAAAAAAAAAGAAAGAAAGAAAAAAAGAAGTAGAAAGTGATCAGCCTTGTAAAATGCTGCCACTAAGTCCAGTAAGATGGTGACTGAGAACTAACCATTGTTGTTTTTAGCAATACTGATATCAAAAATGACCTGAATGCCAATTTCTGTCAAGTTGTAGGAGTTATCCTGATTGGAGCAGGTTTAAAACAGAATAGCATAAGATTAAGTGCTCTTAAATTATTTGAAAAAGAAAACATTTCTGGACCGAATTTTTATCATGGACTTTTTAGTAGAGTATCGGCTATGATTCAATCCGTGTAGCAACAGCTTATTCTTCAGAATGATGTTCTATAGGAGTAAGAAGTATGCTATGAAAAAAAAATCATGTTTAAATAGATTTGTGAAATCTGGGTTGGGATTCAAACCTTGTTAAATATGTTTCTTTTTAGGTGAGTGCTAGGGTCTGAATGGTTATGTCCTCCCCATATTCATATAGTATTAGGAGATAGGGCGATTATAGTATTAGAAGATAGGGCGATAGAGTGATGGTCAGGGGGCAGAATTCTCATGAATGGGATTAGTGCCCTTGTAAAAAGGGCCCAAGGGAGATCACTCATTTTTTCTACCATGTGAGGTTAGAGAAGATCTATGAGGAAGAGGGCTGTCACCAAACAGTCAATCTGCTAGTGCCTTCATCTTAGACTTCTCAGCCCCTAGAACTGTGAGAAATAAATTTCTGTTTTTTATAAGCCACACAGTCTATGGCATCTTGTCATGAGTCTGAACAGACTGAGACAGTGAGCTGCTCAGAATTCTCAACATACTAATCTATGTTGTGAATCTTTGGTAGAGATATCAAATATTGTTTGCTCAATTTATTGGACCATGGAAACATTTTTACTAAGTACCCTTAACCATATCCAAGTGTGCCACAGTAAAAGCTTGGTAAATACTGGCCTAAATAAAAGTGAAAAAAAAAATCATATCATAATAAACCTTTGGAACATGTGCATGAACACATACCAAAGCAAGGATGATAGCATATGTTATGTTGGTACTTGTGTTGCATTATAAAAAAAAAAAGTATTTGAATTTACTATGATTGAAAAAGATTATCCTATCACAGCCCATTATGATGGGCTTTAGCCTACATTTCATCAACAAGCTTTTCTTCTTTTGATCACTGTTGTAGCTACTTGAATAATATTGTTTCCTCAGGACTATTTTACACCTACAATAGCCATCATCAAGCAAATTATAAGAGGATAATTTATGTAAATGAAAACCCCTTTATTATTCTCCCAAGAAAATAAAAGTAATTTTTGTTGTTATATTTTTACAAGAAGACAGTATTTGCAGACAGAAAAATCAAACTGTGACTATAAAGATAAATGGGAAATCATCTTACAGTGTACTAGGGTTTGGATGTTTGTCCACTCTAAACCTCATGCTGAAATTTGATCCCCAGTGTTAGAAGTGGGGCCTAATGAGAAATGTTAGGGTCATAGGGGTAGATCCCTCATAAATAGTTTAATGCCTTTTTTCAGGAGTGAGTTCTGACTTTATTAGTTCCCACAAGAGATATTTGTTAAAAAGAGCCTGACACCACCCCTGTTTCTCTCCCTTGATTCCTCTCTCATCATGTGATCTCCATATACACTGGTTCCCCTTTGCCTTCTGCCATGAGTAGAAGCAGTCTGAGGCCCTCACCAGAAGCAGATGCTGGAGCCATGATGCACAGCCTGCAGAAGTGTAAGTCAAATAAACCTCTTTTCTTTAGGAATTACCCAGCTGCAAGTATTTCTTTATAGCTACACAAAACAAACCAAGACAGTCTAATCCTTTTTGTGGCGGTGGTGGCCCATCTGGAACAGCCGCTGCAGGGACGCCAGTTGCAGTGGGGGAGGTGCAGCTGGGCTGTGTGCTCCATGGAGGCTGCAGGGGCTGGGAACAGGTGGGAGCCCTCTGCTCCCAGGCACACCTGCAGCCACCCTGTGCTCTTAGGGTGCCTGGGAAGACCCCTCCCCCTGCAGGCTTGGAAGTGCTTGCTCCCACTCCCTGGACTCCCTGCTCCCAGTGCCTGCTCCAATTTTGGACCAAAGTTGAGGCCCAGCCCATGTGCTGTCGCAACTTGGCCGGGTGTGCATGTGCTTGGGGTGGCACTGACACACCAGCTCCCTGCTGCCTCGGTCCTCACTGGACTTTGGGTGCCAATGAGCATGGGAGGGAAGCTGAGGTGGGGCTGAGGGTGGCTCAGCATGGGCCTGCAGGTGCTCCTCAGTGCGGACAGCCAGGGTGCCATGGCCAACATGTTGATGATGGAAAGAGGCAGACAAGTTCCTGGCAGGAAGGGGCTGGTCCTCAGTGAAACCTCTTCTTCAAGCCAGGAACAGCCTGAAGCCTGGGGGATGGACTGCCAGTTCCAGGTTTAGTTTGCCGCCTGGAATGAAAACTTATGGTGCTTTTTCCAGACCCACCCACGGCTAACCATGGACTAATCAGCACATGTTTCCTCCTTCAAGCCCATAAAAACCCCAGATTCAGCCAGACTTACACAGATGTGGGGACTACCAGTTGCAGGAAGGAGCCACCTACTTCGGGTCTTCTTAACTTGTAGGGACTACCCGCCTGTGGAAAGCAGCTACCCACTTTGGGTTCCTTGAGAGCTCTTATGTTGCTCAATGAATGTCCTCTCTGCCTTACTCACCCTCCAGTTGTCTGCGTACCTCATTCTTCCTGGACGTGGGACAAGAACTCAAGATGCACCAAATGGCGGGACTGAAAGAGCTGTAACACAAACAGGGCTGATACACGTACCCCCTCCTCCACTTGCCATGTTGTGGGAAATGAAGAGAGAAGAGATGCACCCTTTGGGGAGCTCAGACCTAGGGGCTCCCTAAGTCACAGCTGTGCCACCCTCTTTGGGGCTCTGTAGTTCCTGGTGTCTCCAAGCTTCTGGGTGCCACTGTGTTCCCCTTGTCCAGATGTGAGTGCCTGCAGCAGAAGCTGCATGTGGTATATCTGGTCCAGCTGCACCCTTGCACAGAGCTGGCACCTGTGCTGGCACCTGGAGCTGTCTGACCCACCACAGCAGCTGGCATGCCTGGCTGTGTGCAGTGGCTGCTACGCTCACTCACACACCCCTCGCCATGCTGCATCTGGCTTCCCCTTGGCTGGTTTGGGATCTGGGCCATTAGCACAAGCTGAGCACAGTCTGCATGGCCAAGTGGGCAGAATGAGCCCAGCAGATGTGAGCAATACTCAGGCAGAAGGGGCTGCCGGCCACAGAGGTTTCCAGCTGGCGAAGTGACACCCCAAGGATCCTGTGACATATATAGAGCTTTTACTATAGCTCTATACATATTTCGGTGAAATATCCTTTGGTTTTGCAAAACAATGTGATGAACAGAAACAGATTAAAATACTAATATAAATGAATAGTTAATTACAGAGTCTTGCTGGAATTAACAAATTTTTTTTACTTTGCATATATGAATAAATGAAAAGTATGCATCTTGTACTCCATGTACCCTTTTATAATAAAGTTTCCAGTAAGTGCCTACAAAATGGTCTTATGTTGTGGGAGAACCCAAAGGATTCACCAAAAAATAAATCATTAAAAAAGTGAAAGAAATGAAAACAAATCTAGAAAAGCAATGTGTAGAGTTTTGTTGGGAAGAGTTGCAAAGAAATGAGCAGTATTTGGTGGGGTAGTGGGGTCAAAAGAAGTTTCCTTACTAAGCAGTAATAATTAGTTTAACATATTTGTGAAAAATAATATCAGGTGCTGAAATGATGGAGCAATGTCTTCAAAGATCTGAAGGGGAAAGTGCTTTTGAACTGAGGCCTAAACAGACACATTATTAATAGAGGATGAGACCAAATTAATGCATTTTGAAAATGTAAGGACTGAAAGATTACCACCCACATACCCTTTATGAAAAAACCTGGCTTTTATTCTACAAGACAATGTACAAAGAAAAGGAACAATATTGAGTTCAAGAGACAATGGCAGCTGAATTATACACCCTCAGGAGAAAATAAAGCTAGAAAGAAATTGAGAGTATACATTAGAATTTGACACTTGGAAGTTTCTTTTGGGAAACAAGAAATATTTTGTGTCATGGATCTATTTACTCAATTTACAATGAAGTTGTTTGCATTATTATATTATAAATGTTTTCCAATCAGTGTATAAACAAAGAAGGGAGGATTTAATTACATTTATAGGATAATCATGTGAAATGCACCTAACATATCGGGAAATGGAAGGAGAAAGGAACATGGAAGGTGAAGTATAAGAAAAGATTAGTGTATTAATTATATTATCTTTCATAGTAGGTAATCAATTGACTCTGTCTAAAGTTATAAATCAAAGACTGGTGATTTAAGCACATTATTTTAAATTTTAATGACAATCAGAAAATCTGACAACAGACACAGGTAACATGATAGCTTTTAAGAAATGTGACTGGGAGTCAGGGGAAGATTTACTTTGCATTTTACTTCAATTTGTAATGTTTGAATTTTTGTTTGTGAATGCATGTTTCCCACATTAGTATATTTTTAAGGAAAACAACAACAACAAACCCTGGTGTTTCAGTCAGGATGGCTGCAGCAGCAGGTAACAGAAAACCCTAAATTAAATTTAATACATAAAATGAGCTGAGCAATAAAAGGCTTATTTTCTTCTCTAACAAGAGGTACAAAGGTCAGGCAGCTGCAGGAATGGTATTGCAGGAATCTGGTTTTGCTTCTTAGTAGCTGTCTTGGCTCTGACCTCTCTGTGTGTTGGCTGCATCCTCAGGCTGGTAATAAAATGGTTTTTATGAGAACTGAAACCTTTTCTAGAATGTCCTCAAAACACTTTCCCTCCCATCTTTATTGGCCAGAAATGCTACCTGTTGCTACAAGTCCATGCCCAAACTAATCACTAGTAATGGGAATATGATGACCACAATTGATGTAGGTCAACAGTTAAGACCCAGCATGGTGGTCTGTTCTAGTCTTCCCTGAAACTCATCATCACATGGAAAAGGGTGGTGCTTTAGTCTGTTTAGTGCTAATATAACAGCATATCACAGACTGTGTAGCTTATAATCAAGATAAATTTATTTCTCACAGCCCAGATGCTGGGAAGTCCAAGATCAAGGTGCTGATATCTGGTAAAGGCTTTCTTGCAGTGTCATAACATGGCAGAAGGTATCATATGGGAGAAAGAGAGAGAGAAAGAGAGAGAGATAACTCATCTTTTTGTAAGGGACCCACTCCCATGATAATGGCATTAATTCATTCATGAGGACAGAGCTCTCATGACCTAGTCACCTCTTAAAGGCCACACCTCTTATCATTGTAACATTGGGGATTAAGTTTCTAACATATGAACTTTGGGAGACACATTCAAATGATAGCAGGTGGATATATAGAAAAAAATATATTATATTAGAGGGGAATGAGAGAAGTATTTGTATCCTACAACCACTTGAATATTAAAATTTAAAAACAGACCTCAGTGATTTTTACCATCTTTATTTTCTTTATGATTTCTTCCTTACTATTAGATTATTTAGATGTTTTAAAAGAGGATTGGGCTCTTTTTGTACCCATGAATGATGACTGCTTTTTTTTTTTTTCTGGTTAGGAACAAATCTCACCTTAAATACTATGGAATCTTGGTGTTGGTAGATGACATTTTTGGTTCCAACTATTTGAGACAGATTCCAAAGTTCCATGATGTAATAATTTATGATTTTTTTGAAGTATAAAATTGAGTTGCAATTGCATGCCTTAATAGTCTACTCTTCACTCAGGTAGTAAGTGAGCATAGCTACCAATTCAAAATCTATGTATAAAGATGTCTTTGGGTGGTTTATAAAGAAAATTATCTTTATCTTTGGGTAAAGACTACTTTATGTAGGCATTGATAAATGGTGTTCATTATATTAGAGATCCGAGTCTCTTTAATCAAGGTCAATACTTTTTTTTTTTTTTTTTTTTTTTCTGCCTGGAGTTGGTTGTGATCATGACTCCTTTACTCAGTAATCAAATCTTTTGTGGACTACCTTTCTCCACTATGTCTCATCCTGCCATGGTCACACCTAAATTTCCCTCATCAATTTGAATACTGGCTTTGAATTTGAAACTACTGGCCTTTAGGGAGTCAAATCTACACCTGGATTATTTCCCTTAGCCTTGGCCCTGGAAACTCCTTGTTTTCACTCTCTCCCAAACAACTGATGCTGTTGAGGTCCCAAGGATGCCTCATGGTCGAGTCTTTTTGAGTTGTGATACATTATGCAATTATCACTCACTAAATTTGCAGTTTCAATCAGTATTGCAGACACTTTCAACTATTCAATATTAGGCTTAATTTCATATTATTTAAATATAATTGCACATAACAGTTACTTGAAGAAGCATTACATGATTCATTACATATATTAGGGAAAAGTCATTACAATTCTCCACTGACATTTCACAATTTACTTTTAGTTACAACTAAGTGTATTAATAGGTAGGTAATAATTTAAAAGTGTTACAACATTTTCTTGTTTTAAGTAAATTTTACCTTAGCATTTTCTAAATGGTTATTCTAGAATAGGTCTTATATTACATATTTTATAAATAGAAATGGAAGGGATGGTGTTTGCTAATGAATATTATTTGGTTCTTTCTATTCATTTTTGTCTTTTAGGTAATACTGGTTCTTATTCTTTGACGCATAGATCAGTAATATAGGCATATAGATCTGGGACATAAGATATGAAGAACAACATTTTTCTTTGCTTCACAGGGAGGCTTATGATCCATTCATCTCTGTTCCCTTCTCTGTGTAGGTAAAAGAGTCTATTAGTCAGCATCAGTTAATTGATGCTGTGATAACCACCCCCAAAATCTTAGTGACTTAGCACTATAAACATTTTTTTTCTCATTCATACGAAATCTGCTGTGGGTCCAGTTTTTTTTCCATGGCAGCTCTCTACTACCTGATGAGACATTAGTGCTGACTCATAAATTATGGCTCTACTAGCTTAATACAAGACTTTTCTGGCTATCAGATAAAGAAATAAGAGTCTCCCATTGTCAAATGCTTTGGTCTGGAAGTGACACATATACTTCACCCCACTGGCCAGGTATGGTCTTATGATGCCATCTAAGAGAAGGGATCTAGAAGTATAATCTTTTGTGTGACTGGGAGGTAGAGTAGAGTTGGAAAATGGTAAATGTTAGCAGTATCTACCTCAGAGAGGTACTTTGTAGGTTATAGAAAATTTTTCAGGAGACAGATGATCTCCAATTTTGCAACACTCAATATACACATTATAGTAATTGTGTAAAAGTAAATAGGGTTACACCAATGGAATGTATGTGTTTTCTATACAAGAATAGAATAGGTAAGGGCAATAGAACATGCTAGAGTAAAATATATTTCAAATACATTTCCTTAAATGACGGAATAGTACTATCAAAATAAAATATTTCTAATAATTTTATTATAAATAAATTCTATATTTTGTATTTTTGCATAAGGAGTAGCTGTAAACCAGCATTTTCCAAAGTGTGTTATGTTTATGTTAAATGAAAATAAGAATTTTATAGTGAAGTATGGGAAACTCCTGGTTTCAAAAATTTCCTTATTACATGAAGATTTCTCAGAGTGTTTAATATGTTAATTTTCATTGGATGTCCTAAAGCAGATATAGTTTGAGGCATTTCTAAAATCTATAATCAGGAAATCTTTTTTCAAGGAGCATCTCTCTGGATCAATTAAGTAAAAGAATAATTCTGTGTAATGCTGTTTGGAAACTCTAGACTAGACATACCTTTAAAAACCTAATTAAAGAATAAACTTTTGTAGTAAGGGTAAGGGCAAACCCCTAAAAACTTTACTCTAAAAGCTTGCCATGAACAAGTGTTAGGATGAATGTTTCTTACGGAGCTACTATGGACACTAAATAAAATTTACTAAAACAGTGATTTGACGAGAAAGTCATGACCTTAAAATGCAAAGTATGTGTGTATAGTGTTACCTTGCTTTTGTTTGTTATGAACACTAGGAAACTCCAGATTAAAGTTAGATATTGGTCCTAAAGACAGAATACTCATGATTTAAGAGACACAATATGCATGCATCTTAGTGAACAAGAGCATAAAAGTCCTTCTTTTCTTATTCCTGGGGTGCTTATTAACTTCTGTGTTTGTCTGCCACCTGGAAAATGATATAAAATTATGAACATAAAAGGCTAGTACTGGGGAAATTAGAAACTTCACCTAGATGGATTAAAAAAAGGCAAAGATAATTGCGCCTACTCATTCATAGCTGGTGCTCTTCTTTCTTCATAAAGAAATTGAAGTAATCTAAAAAGAACTCCCCAAGTTTCCCCATCATCCTTCAATAGCAGTGGCTTCACTTTCTCTGCCTTTCTGTAAGTCCCACTACCAGTAACAAACTATTAATATTCCCACTTACAGCTGACCCCTCCACTGTACACTGGATCACATCACTCAGGGCTTTCAAGGGCACTGCCTGAGAGATTATTCCCTTCTTCCTTCTTTTCCTATGTTACTTTTTTTTCCCTCCATTTAATAATGCCCCAGCAAACAAACCTGTTGCTATTTCTGTCAACAAATTTTTCTTTGTACCCCACTTATTCAACCAATTGTGGTCTCATTTCTTTGCTCTCCTTTGTAGCAAAGCTTTTCCTAAGAGTTTGCAATCCCACCATGCCACCGAAACTTCCCTTAGGGTTATCAGTGAGCTGCACATTGTGCAAGCAATGTCAGATAATGAATGAATCGGTCATTTCTCAGACCTAATTTTACAGTTCAACACTTTCCTCCTTGATAGTCTTTCTTTACTTATGTCCCAGAACACTGATCTCTGGGTTTTTCTTTCCTCCACTGGTTGCTCTTTCTCAGTGTCTTTTGTTGATTCCTCTTCCTCTCCTTTGCATCTTCTCAGTTCTGGTTCTTCTGTCCTCTCTCCCCTCTAGTTCTTTCTTATCTCCTCCTTTTCCCTCTTCTCCTTTTTGAATCTCTTCCCCTCCCACTTCCCCATTCCCTTTCCCTTCCCTTCCTTCCTCTTCTCCTTTCATCACTTCCATTCTCTTCTACTCCTGGTTATATTCGTTCCTTTGGTGAACTCTTTTCATCCCATAGTTTTAACCATTAATATGCCTGCCACTTCCAAATTTTTATCTCCAGCCAAGATTCATATATTAAAAACTCCAGATTCATATATCCAACTGTCCACTTAACTCAATGTGTCTAATGTGGTATTATGGATATTCCAACTCCGACCTGCTCCAGCTCAGCTGATTGTAAAGCCATCCTTCCAGTTGCTTTGGTTAAAACCCCAGAGTGATTCTTGATTTCTTTCATGCTCTTAGCACTCACACTCCATAGGTAATCCCACTGACTTTACCTTCAATATATTTTCAGTATCTGACAGCTTCCTATCAACTCTAATGTTAGTACCAGCATCATCTTTCATATGGATTATTAGGTAAAAGTAAGTTTTCATTCTTTGCCCCTTATTAGTCTGTTATCAAGCCAGCAATGAGAGTTATTCTTTTTAAAGATACATGAGAACTTCTTGTTTTTCTGCCTAAAGCCTTCCATTTACTCCCTCCCCATTCCCAGTAAAAGCTAAATCATTTACAATAGTCTACAAAGTCCTACACAATCAGCTTACCTTCCCTTTACCTCACTGATTTTATCTTTGACTGCTTTTCCTCTTTGTATTAGTCAGGGTTCTCTAGAGGGACAGAACTAACAGGGTATTTATTATAAATAAGGGACTTTATTAAGAAGAATTGACTCACATGATCACAAGGTGAAGTCCCATGATAGTCTGTCTGCAAGCTGAGGAGCAAGGCAGCCAGTGGTGGATCAATCTGTGGCCAAAGGCTTGAAAGCCCCTGGCAAACCACTAGTATAAGTCCAAGACTCTAAAAGCTGAAGAACTTGGAGTCGTATGTTCCAGGGCAGGAAGCATCCAGCACAGGAGAAAGATGAAGGCCAGAAGACTCAGCAAGTCTATTCTTCCACCTTCTCCTACCTGCTTTATTCTAGCTGCACTGGTAGCTAATTAGATGGTGCCCACCCAGATTGAGGATGGGTCTGCCTCTCCCAGTCCACTGACTCAAATGTTAATCCCCTTTGGCAATACCCTCACAGAACATCCAGGAACAATACTTTGCATCTTTTAATCCAGTCAAGTTGACACTCAGTATTAACCATCACACCCTTCTTCATTCTGTACTAGCCAGATAGGAATCCTCACTCGTCCAGGAACATGCCAGGCAAGCTTTCTCTTTAGGGCCTTTGCACTAGCAGGTCCCTCTGTTTGGAGCATTCTTCCATTATACAGCCAATCCCTTCAGCTTCTTCCAGCCTCGGCTCACCTGTCACCTCTTCAATGGGGCCTTTCTGGCCACCCTATTTAATATCACACTGTGTCCCTCCTCCCTCACACTCTCCATCCCTTTATCTTACTCTGTTTTTATTTTCACACAGCACTTATCACCTTATTTCATTACTTATTATTATTATCTGATAGAATATAAGCTACTTGGAGGTAGGGATCTCTCACTGTTGTGTCTCAAGTGCCTGTATCTGTGACAGGTGTAGAATAAATTTTCCATAACTAGTTAGTGAATAAGTAAATTAGATGTCGTATGTGTCTATCTCATATTTTGATTTTCTGAAACATTACAAAATCCTTTACTTACATGATAAAATAGATTCATCTGCATTGGGACATCTTCCTTATATCAAATAAATGATATCTGTTCATAAAGATATTGTGATATAGATTTAGTCATCCACAAAATTAAAATTTTTTTTTTTTTTTGAGATGGAGTCTCGCACGATAGCCCAGGCTGGAATGCAATGGTGTGATCTCAGCTCACTGTGACCTCCGCCTCCTGGGTTCAAGCGATTCTCCCACCTCAGCCTCCTGAGTAGCTAGGATTACAGGTGTGCACCACCACACCTGGATAATTTTTGTGTTTTTAGTACAGACAGGGTTTCGCCATGTTGGCCAGGCTGGTCTCAAACTCCTGGCCTCAGGTGATCCACCGGCCTTGGCCTCCCAAAGTGCTGGAATTACAGGCATGAGACACCGTGCCCGGCTCAAAAAATGTTTTTTTAATTCCAAATGATAGCATCGTTTTTTCTACAACTTTTTTTTTTTTTTTTTTTTTTTTTGTTGTTGTTGTTGTTGTTGTTGTTGAGACAGAGTCTCGTTTTGTCGCCCAGACTGGAGTGCAGTGGCCGGATCTCAGCTCACTGCAAGCTCCGCCTCCCGGGTTCACGCCATTCTCCTGCCTCAGCCTCCCGAGTAGCTGGGACTACAGACACCCGCCACCTCGCCCGGCTAGGTTTTTGTATTTTTTAGTAGAGACAGGGTTTCACCGTGTTAGCCAGGATGGTCTCGATCTCCTGACCTTGTGATCCGCCCGTCTCGGCCTCCCAAAGTGCTGGGATTACAGGCTTGAGCCACCGCGCCCGGCCTTCTACAACTTTTCTATCATTATTTTTCTTCCAGACATTTTAGTGTGAGAAAATAATTTTCTGTTCAAATGCCATTGTCCAAACTGTCAGAGATACTATCTTATAAGGAATTATGATTGGAAGGAAACAAAATCAGTTTATATATCAACACTGGTGGATCTTGAGATACTTAGAAAACTAGGACACATCCCTTCGGTTATGAGATCAGAGGGGAACTTAAAAAAAAAAAAAGACTTTTACCTTGTTAGAAAGTTAAAATCAAGTGTGAACTCTTTTTATGTAGACGCCCTTTGTGCGAGTTTATTTTTTAAGGACTTTTATTTATCTTTTTTTTTTTTTTTTTTTTTTTTTTTATTTAGAGACAGGGTCAGCTGGGCAGTGGCAGGATCATGATCATAGCTCACTGCAATCTTGAACTCCTGGGCTCAAGCCATCCTTCAGCCTCAGCCTGGACTGCAAGGCATATGCCCCAATATCTGGCTAATTTTTAAATTTTTATCTTCTTTTTTTAATGTAGAGACAGAGTCTCACTATGTTGCCCAAGCTAGTCTTAAATTCCTGGCCTCTGGTCTTGAATTCCTGGCCTCAAGTAACGCTTGCATCTCCACCTCCCAAAGTGCTGGGATTACAGGCATGAGCCACCATGCCCAGCTGAGGACCTTTAAAAGAGCAACTCCTCCTTGCCTCAATTCCTCTGAGCTGCTTGTATTGGCACAGTGACATGCAACTGAAATTTCATCTTCAAGCCATAATAAATGGTATACTGAAAATTTCCCCTATTTGTTAGTTACAAACAAAACAATTTTGTCTTTTCCTCCACTTCCAGAATATTTTCAAATTGGTCATATAGGAGGTCAAAAGAAATCTCTATGAATTCATGTTTAGACAATCTATAAAGTATGATTCAGCTGGGACTGCTAATGGAAAAGACTGATGTGAACCTGATATTACCAATGGCCACTTTATGGGACCTAAAAAAGAGCTTCATAGAGGATTTCAGAGTCATTTAGCCCTAGATCCAGCTATGCCTGAAGCCATCTTTCCTTGAACACTTCAGTTATGTGAGACAAAAAAGTCTCCTTTTCACTTCAGCTAATTTGAATTGAATTCTAGCACTTGCCACTCACATGGACCCTTTATCAAGTGTCAAGAGCAACAAGGAGTTACACTGAGTTTCCCCAGAGAAAGAAGAAGAAAGATAGAAGCACAAGGGAAGCTAATGTTTAGATCGCAAGATAGAAATGTGCTGCCCAAGTGGAGGGAGAAATCCTCTGAGGTTGGGAGGACGCAGGGTGTCTGATTAATGAATGGTAGGGCTTTCCTCCCACTCAGTTGCCCTGGAGGATTCCATAGAGATGGCACATGCATGCCTGTGATTTGTTCCTTAAGTGCCTCAGCCTTTTTTTTTTTTTTTTTAGACGGAGTCTCGCTCTGTCGCCCAGGCTGGAGTGCAGTGGCGCGATCTCTGCTCACTGTAAGCTCCGCCTCCCGGGTTCAGGCCATTCTCCTGCCTCAGCCTCCCAAGTAGCTGGGACTACAGGCGCGCGCCACCAGGCCTGGCTAATTTTTTGTATTTTTAGTAGAGATGACGTTTCACTGTGTTAGCCAGGATGGTCTCGATCTCCTGACCAGGATGGTCTCGGTCTCCTGACTTTGTGATCCACCCGCCTCAGCCTCCCAAAGTGCTGGGATTACAGGCGTGAGCCACTGCGCCCCGCCAAGTGCCTCAGCCTGAAGAACAGTAGTAACCCCTGTGACCAATCCTGTGATCAGTGTAGGGTATAGGGCTCCCCAAATATTGTGCTATGGCCTAACAGGCTTATCCAGTTGCCTCAGTGTGTTATAAAATGTTTTTCATTTTTACTGTATTCCCAGATGTAAAAAAAGAGATTGGAAAGCACTAGAAGAGGATTGCCATGTGAGGTTTCTATCATAGGGCTTGTAGCAGGCAAATCATCACCCCCCAAAGATGTCCAGGCCCTAATCCCCAGAACCTGCGAATATGTTGGGTTACCTGGCAAGGGGCAATTAAGGTTGCAGATGGAATTAAGTTGTTAATCAGATGGCTTCAAAATAAGGAGATTATTCTGGATTATCCGTGTGGACCCAGTGTAATCACAAGGGTTTTTAAATGGGAAAGAGGGAAGCAGAAGAGTTAGAATCTCTGGGAGATGGCATCATCCTGAGAAAGACTGGAGCTGCCATTGCTGGCTTTGAATATGGAAGAAGGGGCCACTAACTGGGGAATGCAGGCAGCCTCTCAAAGCTGGAAAAGGTAAGAAAATGAATTCTCTCCCATGGTCTCTAGAAAGGAACACGGGCCTTCTTGACACCTTGACTTTAGACCAGTGAGGCCCACTGTGGACTTCTGACCTTCGGAACTATAATGCAATAAATTTGTGTTGTTTTTGTCCACTAAGTATGCGGCACATTGTTACAGCTGCAGTAGGAAACTCATAAAGTGTCCTATGGATGGAAGTTCTGTGCTTGATGGCAGTGCAGGCAACAGGAAGAGGATCAGTAACAATGATGACAGATGTGGACTAAGGGCCAGGCCCGCCCAATTTTGCTATTATTGTGTTAGTCCCAGGATTCTTGTACATTTCTCAAGGGGTTAGCAGGTGCATCTGTAATGATGCTATTGACCTCCCATCAGCAGGTAGGTGGGAGATCCAAACCGGATTTAAGTTGATTTGGAAAGTTAGGTTCTTGGACCAGAATGTCATGGAACAAATTTATACCCAATAATATGCCTTATCAATTATGTAACATCAATTTTGAATCTTATTCACTTATACTCTCTTGAAGTCACTTTTTGAACCAATTACCAATATCATGTCTTTTTTTTTTTTTTTTTTGGAGACAGGATCTCACGCTGTTGCCCAGGCTGGCGTGCAGTGGTGTGATCTCAGCTCACTGCAACCTCTGCCTCCCTGGTTCAAGCAATTCTCATACCTCAGCCTCCTGAGTAGCAGGGATTACAGGCGTGTACCACCATACCTAGCTAATTTTTGTGTTTTTAGTAGAGACAGGGTTTTGCCATCTTGGCCAGGCTGGTCTCAAACTCCTGGCCTCAAGTGATCCGTCCACCTTGGCCTCCTAAATTGCTGGAATTACAGGTGTGAGCCACCACTCCCAGCCTGAATATCATGTCTTTGCAACTGTGTCTGTCTTTTTTATTTTTTTGGAGAATTTCTACTACTTGAAGTTTATGCACTTCTCCCATTTGATGTTATCCTCAGCAGCAATAACACTACTTCATCTGTATTGTTAATTGTCACTACACTTTGGTGATCTCTTTTTCAACTTGCTTCCACTTTGAGCAGAACTCAATTAACTACAAAACTCGTCTCTTCTCCTATTGTTGACTACCCCTCCTACTTTCATGAATGTCTTTAGGCTCAAAATCTCTTCATCGCTCCTTCCATTTTCATTTCTGAGGACATTCTGTTGTCTTGCTATCTTAAAGGCACAGAACATCATAAAAGATTATGAATTTATTCTCTATTATGGTTATAACTGAACTTCTTACTCTCTAAACTCTGTTGTTGCAGTTTGTTTAAAGCTTTCTTTTTATTACACTCTCTGACTTTACTTTCTTCCTACTACTTTTCCACTGAATTATAAGCACCATATTATTAAAAATGATTATCATTTTGTTATTGACGGCCTAAAGCTTTTAATTAGAAGTTGATTTGTAACAGTTTATGTAGTTTCTGCTGCATAATGAAAATGCAGAAACATTACATTCAATTTCATTTCAGAAAGAAGCATACTACTAATTGGCTAGAAAGCTCTTGTATTGGTGGTATGTAGTCACATATTTGCCAAAGTCTCTTTTATTTTTCCATTTACTTTGAGTAGTGATGGGAAACTGTAGACTAAACTCTCAGATACTTAATTTTATTTGTTGACTGCGACTGGGTGGTCAGTTGCTGTTTTTCACTTATCTTGAAGTATTTTCTATAATAAACTACCATGTAAAGAGTAATGTTGCAGTCTTAGTGCTATTATTTCTTATAAAAATGTCTTGGTATATATTGCCCTAATTGCAGTTTAAGATGAATCATTTGTTTTAATCAGCTGGATTAAAAAATATGTTGCCCAAGGGTGAAAACTTTTTTTTCAAAATTGTCAGATTCTTTATTTTTTTCACTATTACTAGGAAAGAAGATAAAATCACCCTTATTCTATTTAACTTACTGCCTGAGGGACAGGTTTTTTTTTTTTTTCATTTAATTTCGCTGATGTATTAGCATTTGTGACACAGCAGAAGCTGGAACATTACAAATGTCTGTAATTGTTTGCATTGCTGTAGGGAATATAATGTTGTTAATATCTATTACTGGGCTAAATGAATGAATTAAGTAGCCAGAAACAAATATGATTGTCAAGCATGATTTAGTTGGTGTATAGCTTTGGAACAGCTGCCAAATTTATGGAGGGTGGAGGAGGGTTTCACATTTGCAAATATCAATGTTAGACACCTCTGCTTCCCCACTAGATGGGGGCCGTGCTTTGCTGTAAAGCTGTGTACAGCCTGGATGCTGCAGTGTGGTGTAAAATGATCTACAGATTTTTTCTTTTCCTTGTATATTCCGTTGCTGTCTTTCTATTGTTAGCTATTATTTGTGCCTCATGCATGCTTTTGCCCTTTGGAGTGGGCTATAAAAGAGAGGATTAAATCAGAAGGAGGGACCAGAGGGTAGAACCAGTGCTAGCCTAAGTTCCACTGTGGAAAGACTGAGATTTTCTTTCTATTTTCCTCACTGGTTTCCCCTGCCTTGTTTTTGGGTGTATGGTTGTGCCTGGTTGCCTAGGGCTTGTCTTCCTTGGGCGCACTTGGTATATTTTGAAATATACCTTTGCAGTGTCCTGTTTCCTCATATAGATTTGGATTCCTATTTGGGTTCATCCAATACTGAACTCATTGAGCAGCTTTTATATATTAGGTACAGTGCCAGGCATTTTCACATCAGCCGTCTCATTCTCACATTTCTGTGGAGCAGAGGTTATGATCCATTTTTCAGCCAGGTGGCAGTTAGCTATTCTGGAAGTGTAATATGCTAAACATGTCTTCTAAATTAGCATGCTTGTGGATATTTCCACAATATTTCAATATTGTGGCCCAATAAATTTAGAGTATGTGGGGACAGACATTATTAAAAAGCCCTATTTACTGTAGGACTTCCTTGAATCTTTAACAGTGACTTCTGGCCATTGAAAGTCCTCACCCTGTCACTCATCCCATTAATGATATTTCTGCTACCTTCAGATGCAAAACTCTTCCTTATGTGTCTGTGCTGTCTACAGACTTCCTAATATAGAACAAACTTTCTTCCGGAAGATCAAGTGTTCCCATTAAAAATGCTACTCAGAAAACCACTAGTTCTAGCTAGCATCTTCACAGCACTTATGGGGAAGAAACAGACCAGCAGGGAGCCAAATCCCCAGAACAGCAGGTGAATTGTCAATCTTCTTGGCAGGAAGTAGGTTGGAAGCAACCAACGATGGATCTCTATTGTGTCACTTTTCTTTTCTTTTTCCCTTTTTTTTTTTTTTGAGACGGAGTCTCTCTCTGTCACCCAGGCTGGAGTGCAATGGCGTGATCTTGGCTCACTGCAACCTCTGCCTCCTGGGTTCAACCAGTTTTCCTGCTCCAGCCTCGTGAGTAGCTGGTACTACAGGCACACATCACCATGCTCGGCTAATATTTTTTTTGTATTTTTGTAGAGACGGGGTTTTGCCATATTGGCCAGGCTGGTGTTGAACTCCTGATGTCTGGTGATCCGCCCGCCTGGGCCTCCCAAAGTGTTGGGATTATAGGCATGAGCCACCGTGCCTGGCCTTATGTCACTTTTCATAGCATATATATTAGGAGGTCAGTATCTTCTGGTACTTCATCAGGTTTAATGACTGGCATTACCTGGAAAGTTCTTCTCCTCTAATATCAATTCCTAGATTATGGATTTTGGCTTTCAGTTGTCCCAGGTTGTCCTGAATCTAATAGCTATATTTATTAGAGATCATGGATATTAACATATACTTTCTCATCTAAGGGCTGAATTGTGTGAGCTATTAAACAATTATGTTTCAGTAAATCAAATACTGCATTTCACAGCCAGGCTTATGGATATGAGGAAAATAAAGCTGTGAGCTTCCCATTTCTCCAAGGACAAGGATCTTTGGACCTCTGTACCTAGAAATGCTGGAGTCATCTTCAGATGAGACCTAACTTGATGCTGGGCTTAGCTCACAGGCTCTTTTCCTCTCTCTTGGTCCTTTCCTCTCTCTTGGATCTCCCCTCCCCTCCCCTCCCTTCGCCTCCCCTCCCCTCCCCTCCCCTTCCTTTCCTTCCTTTCCTTTCCTTTCCTTTCCTTTCCTTTCCTTTCCTTTCCTTTCCTTTCCTTTCCTTTCCTTTCCTTTCCTTTCCTTTCCTTTCCTTTCCTTTCCTTTCCTTTCCTTTCCTTTCCTTCTCTCTCTTTCTCTCTTTCTTTCCATTCTTTCTCTTTCTTTCTCTTTCTCTCTTTCTCTCCTTCCTTCCTTCCTTCCTTCCTTCCTTCCTTCCTTCCTTCCTTCCTTTCTTTCTTTCTTTCTTTCTTTCTTTTTCTTTCTTTCTTTCTTTCTTTCTTTCTTTCTTTCTTTCTTTCTTTCTTTCTTTCCTCTTCTTTTTTCAAGGGGCCTTTTGGCCTTCTTTGCCTCTTAAGTTTGGTTGGTACCAATGCAGTTCACAGATTTCGGAGTGAATCTTGAGATAAAGTATTGGAGTTGTGATCCCTTCTTTCTTAGAAGGCCTCTGAGCTACTTGTGCAAATTTGTTCACATCCTCCAGGACACTTCAGAAGTCTCTCTTTGCCACAACCCCCATCATATACATGTATATTGTTTATTATATTTCTGCGTCATTGGATATCTCATTATCAAAAGCCCCAAACAAGCAAAAACAATTTCTTGTAACAGGATACTACATGCAACACTTCTTGTTGTGTCAGAGGAAGGCCGAGGTCACAAAGGCTGGGAGCAATACAGTAGTGTCGAGTACTTCCACAGTCTAAAGCAAAGGACCAGACATGCAAAGATAGGCGACCTCTGGTTCTGCTGCCATTGTTCCAATGCCCACTTCTGGACTACAGAAAAGAAGCAAGGAAGATGCAGAGTGAGGATGACTTTGTAGACACTTAACCTGGCTCTGCAGTCCCCACCCAACATGCACTTCAGGAAAACTGAAATCTGACTGCTGTTGAAAGATCTCATGGGAGAGAGTATGGCTAGAGCTGTCCTGGGACTTTGGGGAAGGAGACAGGACTGTGCTGAGGATGGCCTCTTCTTCCAGGGTTTAGGAAGCAGGGGTGCATCGGTATCTGACTAGATATGGATACTGTGGAAGGCAACTGGACTGGGTTGCCTTGAGAGGGTCTTCATCCCAGAGGAATGCTTCGTTGGTCAAAGTGACCCCAATGTAAGAGCAGAACACTGGGAACGAGGGGGCTGAGCAGGAAGTCGAACAGCACCTGCTGGAGGAGTCCCCCAGCATCAAGGGAACTACAGAGAAGAGATCCTTTGAGTCATGGGAAGTGGTCTCTAAAGATACTACTGAGTCCTCCACAACAGTTCTCTTGTGCCATTTTCTCAGCCCAGTGGGTCCCAAAGCAAGATTACAACTGTACCCAAGTGTAAAGGCTTTTGGGACCGTCTTGCTCCTCCTTCTCTCACTGTGGCTCCATCCAGAGGTCCCAGAGTGTCATACCAAGGATAGCAAGGATGAGAAAGAAGTGGGCCACGTTCTGCACTTCTCCACTGCAGGATTTTTGGCCTGAGAAAGGAAGAGAGTAAAACTGAATAAAAGACTAAAGTGTTAATAGTAAATTTGGTCAAATATTTTATTGCCTAAAATGCTCAGAGGGCTTTAAATTACCTGAGACTGACCTGAATATATACAGGACCTGCTTAGGGTTTCCTTCAAGGACACAGAAGAGCAAGCCGTGAGAGCCAGTGTCAATCACTGAGGGGAGCAGGAATGGCTGCCTTCTGCTTGAGTTCTTTGAACTTGTCAATTTGTCACAAGGAAACCACATTAATGGGATGTTTTTCTGCTACAAATAGCTTTTGTTTTCACATTTTAATACAGGGCTAGATTTTTCTTGATTTCTAAATTCTTCGAAGACCTGGGCCAAAAGGAAAATAAAAAATAATGTTGTTTCAAAAAATGTCCTTGAAATTCCAAGCAGCCTGTTAGTTGGGAGAGGTGGGGTAGAAAGGAGAGACCAGGTATATTTGTCCCTATACTTCCTGCGACATGACCAAACTGGACCCATGGGTCCAGTTCGTCCAACAACGAATTCTGAACTCTGTAGATGCTTTGTTCTACTGGGAGGCACTACTCAGGAGGCATTGACTGTTAGAAAGTGGCTGAGACTGGTCTGATTTCCTCTGGCAACAATGTCCTAAGGAAAATCTCCGGGAGGTGCTGGGTCTGTTTACTGCCTTTATTGCAGTCCTGGTATCACGGATGAGTGCAGATGTCCAAACTCATCAAAGTGCACTCATTCAGCATGTGCAGTTCTTTGTGCATCTATATCTCAATTGAACACTTGCTGGTGGGCAAAGTGAGTAAATCCAGGGCCTGGGAGTGAATTTAAAAAATTTTGCATAGATTTATTCTTTCCATGCTTTTTAGAAATCAGAATTATAAGATTTAGAAAGAGTTACAGAGATAGACTTTCAAAACTCAGTTTACCAACTGTCTTTTTTTTTAATCAGAGCGGTTCCTCCTCGCCTTTTATCATATAGCTAGTTTTGAAGTCAGAAGAAAGAGCACTAAGATTTGCAACTTAAAAGAAATGTTCATCGTTTCTTTCTATCTTGTTGTCCAACTCTTTCTTCCTTGGAGCTTCCCATGGAAAACACAGCAGTACGTATTTGCCACCTCCTATTTCCCCAGCTTTCTCAGTAGTAGAAATTAATTCTAATTTAGCGCTTTTAATGAACTTACTAATTTGTTCAGAAAATGTGTTCATAAACTTCTACAACCAGGGACTACCCTTAAGCAATTAAAGATGTAAAAAATGAACATTTTCTGGCCTATAATGACTGAATAAAGTAGCTCAGGGCCTAAGGGGAAAGGGAGGCTCCCCTATCCAGCACTAACCAGCAATATTAATTGATAATCCTTAGCAGTTATCCTTAATTAAACCTCATAACACTCTTGTGGGAAAGTTTTTTGTTGTTGTTGTTGTTCAGATGAGGAAACTATCCAAAAAAAGCAAAATGGTAAAGTACCTGCTTAAGCCTTTGGCTTTTTCGTCATGTCGCGGGAAGTATGGGGACAAATAGACAAGGTGTCTCCTTTCTACCCCTCCCTCTTCCAACTAAAAGGCTGCTTGGAATTTCAAAGTCATTTTTTGAAACAACATTACTTTTTATTTTCCTTTATGCCTGGGTCTTCGAAGAATTTAGAAATCAAGAAAAATCTAGCCCTGTAATTAAAATGTGAAAACAAAAGTTATTTGTAGCAGAAAAACATCCCATTAATGTGATTTCCTTGTGACAGATTGACAAGTTCAAAGCAGTAATGCATGTTGCCATGGGCACCAGATTCTATTTGCTCGGCTGGTTCATTTTACTTAGCTGCTGAAGGAGTAGAGTCGCATTCAGCCAGGGATCACTGAGCATTGTAAGAATAGATTTGTAATTTTTATGTATACCTTCTCTTTATAAATCTATACACAGAACAACTGTGAACAGCTTACAGTCACTTTAGGGGCAGAGTTTTCAGAATCTCTTAGGAATATAGACTGGAAAACCGGGGGGCAGGGAGTGCTTCTTCTCCCTTCTCATGCATCTCATCCATAAGAGTCTGTAAATCAATATTTGTAAAAAAGATGGGGGATGGATGAATGGTGACTCATTGTCATGTGCTAGCTACCTGAATTAAACTTTGGATTTGTGGTGGCAGGGGGTGGGGGTGTTGAGGCAGAAATTGTGATGAAGCAAAGTAAAGGCAGGGGAAAGAGAGGAATATCAGAGAAGCAAGCAAACATTCTGGAGTGGCTTATAATCATTCAGACACAGGGACATAGAATTAAATCTGTCTTTGTGCAGAGGAAGAGGGAGAGAGGGCAAGAGTGAGTGAAACAGATAGAAACCCGAAGACCACTGGAGTCAAATACACAAAATCAGTTATGCTGATGATGTTCTGATGTCAACTCTCATCTCTCTTCCTTCATTAGGTGCTTAGAGCACCTAACAGGGAGTAAGAAATGGGGGAAAAACTTGCCCTATCTGGAGGTGCAGGAGTGGTTCCTTGGCGCTGAACCAAAGAATGAAGTTTTGCTTCATTTGTTTCAGGTTATCAGGGCCAGGTGACTTTCGCTTTGAATTATGCATTTTTCCTTCCCTGACAAATGAAGCCTCCTGCCAATGCCTTCAAATCAGGAAAGGCTCCTGCTTCTGGCATGCAGCAGCAGGCATTTCACAATTTAAAATGATGGGTCCAGAATTGCAGTGAAAGTGGCAATATTTCATAGTGATTTTCTCCCTTCCTTCTCACTCCTACCCCCATGTTCAGTGTTGTCTAAGCAAATTCTGGCAGTGTCTTTTGTATCTGCATGATGCTTAAGTAAGCAAAAGACAGGGGAAAGCAAATGTCTTCCAAATCTTCATTTATCATGAACACAAATTGTAGCTTCAGCTCTTTTGCTTGATGCAAATAAGCTGACAGATGTGTATCACTGGCAGCAAATCTTATAACTGATGTGGCCCCAACTGCCACTAAACATGTATCTATATTTTTCCTGGGAAGGGATAAGATTGGGAAGGAAAATTAATTGGTGTTAATGCTCCCTGACCTTTCGGCTCCACTTCCTCCTCTGCTTCATTCCTTCCATGCACCTTTTCAGAGCTCCAGTCCCCAGAGGGCTAATGGCTTGGCTGTCCCCAGGGTTCAGGGTAACCCTTCTCAGTTAACCTGAATTTCAGGCTATTCTTCCTCTCCTTCATGCATTTTCTCTTCAACTCCCCCAACCACCAACTGCCGCCAGTTACTCATCTTTTTCAGTTATGCTCTGGCCCTTGTAGGTAAATGATTGATAATGATTTCTGAGTGTCTGCTAATTCACAAGTATTAATAGACAATAATAAAATCGAGTATTGTTCTTTAAAATTCCCACTAAAATCCTCTAATGATAGAAAAAAGTGAATGAGTATCTCTAAAGGGACTCAGAGAGATAAGATGGAAGGTGAATTAGTCCGTTCTCATGCTGCTATAAAGAAATACCCAAGACTGGGTGATTTATAAAGAAAAGAGATTTAATTGACTCAGTTCTGCATGGCTTGGGAGGTCTCAGGAAACTTACAATCATGGCGGAAGGCACTTCTTCACAGGGTGGCAGGAGAGAGAATGGGTGCAAGCAGGGGAAATGCCAGATGCTTATAAAACCATCAGATCTTGTGAGACTCACTCACTATCACAAGAACAGCAAGGGGGGAACTACCTCCATGATCCAATTACCTCCACCTGGTCCCATCCTAGACATGTGAGGATTATGGGTATTATAATTCAAGATGAGATTTTGGGTGGGGACACAGCCAAAATCTGACACAGCCATATCAGGAGGTAAGGGAGTAAGTCTGGGGGAAAGAAGACTTGGGGGAAAGAAGTCTTGAGGGAAAGTTCTTAAAATCTGTTTTAAATTGCCTATCCTTTAAATTACTTGGCCTCACCCTTCTAAAATTTCCAGCAAAATTCACTTTGTAGAAAGACAGGCCTTATTTATCCTGTGCTTTTGCAACACACCTGGCACACTGGTGTGTACTTCTGAAGGTGTGCAGAGGTAAACCTTTAATTCAAACAAATAAATCTCCATTTATTATTGATCCTAGCCTTTAACAACTTTTATTAGTATAAGTTTATATCACAAAGGTAATATTTGCTTTTTTTCTTCAAATAACGCCAGAGAGTGCCAAGAAAAATGTTCTCTCTTCTTAACTCCATTCTTTTAGAGATAACCACTAATAATAATTGGCTATTCTTTCAGACTTTAAAACATGCATATCATTATATGGTCTATAATTTATTCTAAAATACTTAAGTATCTGTATTTTAGCTTTAATCAATACCTTATGGCTGATTAGTTAACCTTTGACATACCCTAGTCAAGATGAATACTCCAGAGATGGTTAGTTACCAATAAAAAACTAATTAGAAGGCCACCCTCTAGAATAACCTAGAACACACTGCAAGCTTTCCAGTTATTTTTTTATTTATTTAGTATAATGGATATTAGAGATTTTTTTCCTTAGTAAAATTACTAGAGATTAAGTTGTGTGAATTGGCTAGAAATATTACATAGGCACTCCTGTCCTTGGTGAATAGGGAACAAGAGTCTAGTTAAGTCAAATTCTATACACTTTGCATGGCATGTTAGATATAAGAGTCCATTCTGTCCTCTGTGCATTTAGAAAGGGAGAATTTTATCATTTACTTCCAACTAGGTTTACTGAGTACTGTAGGTAGACTATTGTCACATTTGCCTCTGATGAACCTTTAATACAAGGTCAGTTGGAGTGTCTAAAGGAACAGAGAACTGGCACTTGGTCTTACAAGGGGAGATGGTGACTATGTTTGTGCCTGCCTGCTAATAAAGTTTTTGTTCCCTCAGCAAAAGTCCATCTGAGACCTGCTTTCATTGCGCTGCCTCGTGAGGAGTTGTAGGAGAAGACATCATAACTATTCCCCACTTCTGACTGTTAGACGCAACAGCTGTCTGTCAAGAGCAATCTGAGGATTGTGCACAAATTGATTTGGGTCATTTTCAAACACATGTATAGTAATATGAATAAATAATAAACATACATGAAAATATATACTCCTCTAAAAAACAACAAAAAAACACGACTATACAATATATACCGTCTGCTCAAAATCTGTTGTGGAGTAAATCTCTAACTGTGGGAATTTTGGGTACCTGCAGGATACTGGTGAAAGTGATTTTTGGGTAAGATGGACTTCCATAAAATCTCAAATTTCTATCATCCAAGTGAATGTTTGTTCTGCTGATGAGTTGAATCATCTCTTCACAGTAGGCCAGGCATTTAATTATTATTATTATTATTATTATTATTTTTGAGATGGAGTCTCACCTGGTTGCCCAGGCTGGAGTGCAGTGGCACAAACTCGGCTCACTGCAACCTCCACCTCCTGGGTTCAGGTGATTCCCCTGCCTCAGCCTCCCGACTAGCCGGGATTACAGGCACAATAACCACAGCCAGCTAATTTTTGTATTTTTAGTAGAGATGGGGTTTCACCATGTTGGCCAGGCTAGTCTCGAACTCCTGACCTCAGATGATCCACCTGCCTTGCCATCCCAAAGTGCTGGGATTACAGGCGTGAGCCACCGTACCTGGCCGGAAATAAGCATTTAATACTTATGTGTGATGCCCAGCAGATGCTAATAGTATTCATGGAGAGTCCCAGTCCCAGGCTCTACAGAGTAGGGGTGAGGTAGAGCTAACCATCCTGTTTCACAGAGAAGCAAGAGGGATTCACAGCTGTTCTCTGACAGCCCTCATGTCTCACGAGTCTGTGAAGTGACAGTTTCCATGGGCTCAGAGTAGATGTTGTGAAGCTTTCTAGAGTCCTCTGACCCTGGAAGCTGCTAATTAAAGTGCCACCAAGATGCTTCCAGCGACTCTGAGCTAGTTACATGTACATTTTAAAGAGCTGACCTTCCCCCTTCTTGTCTGTCGTACCCCACTGTGAGTGCTGTGGGTGGTCAGCAAATAATAACAGTTAATAACTCTCTCCTATTCTTTCAAAGCTCTACAGAAATGCAAATTGCTGCCTTCAGAAGGAAGCACACGGGCCTATGAATTTTATATCAGCAGGGATTACCAATGAGTCATGCTTGATGTTGTAAAAACTATTCAGGTAGGCAGGCAGGCACTGCAATAAGAGAATAGGATGGGGAGTGCCTCCCTTTCCTGAATGTTCAGTTATTGAAGTGCACGCGTGCGTGGGTATACACACACAACCACACATGCCCAACTCACGAAAATAGACAATTACATAAAATATATGCCAAAATCTCCACAGGAAGGAAAGCTAAACTCTTTAAAACCAAATGCTTATCACACTGCCAAAGAGAAGTAAATCTGTAAGGTGGTAAGCAGTGGTAATACGTGGGGGAGTGCCAGAACACATGCAGATGTGTGTTATTTATGCCGTTAATTGTTATTTCCAGTAGGTGTCTGGCTGTCAGTGCGCATGAGTTAAGTGCCGTAAAATAACAGCTGTCACACATCTCACAAGAACAACAGGGAGTCAATATACGCGGCAGTGTAAATCTGATTACCTTAGATAGTAAGGAAAAGAGAAAGAACGCAAAACCAGATGAGCCTATGGCTGTAATTTAAAAAACAAATTATCCCATTTGAATATGTTCTATAGTAATTATGCATTTACACTGAGTACACTAAGAGAAAAGCCATCTTGGAAGTACAGAGCCGATTTGGGTAATTGCAGTGAATTCTTATAATTTTATGTTGTCTTGGCATCCATTTTGAATACAAATTTAAGTTTGTTATACCAGAAGCAGAGCTCAATCACCCTTGGCACAGTTTCTGGTTCTACACCGCACCCAAATGGCTCAAGACATGGCCAGAGATAAGAACCTAGAGGCATCTCTTCGGCATACCAGGGCTCCCTGCTTTCTCACTGATTCCTTTAAATGAACCAGTCGGGCATTTGCCTATGAACTGAAAGTGCCCCACACCCTATTCCTTTGTATATACTGCTGGCTGCCCTCTCTCTCTCTCTGCCTGACTCTTCGTTCTTGCCTGATGTGACCCAGGGGTGAGAACGGTTCTTGACTCATTGTGCCTTCCCTATTTAGTATATAAATAAATCAGTATGTAAATAATTCAGTATGTAAATAAAAATCTTGGAACTTGTTTCCTGTGGTGGTGGTATACTGGATTTGCACCTTCCATCTGAAGAACTAGGGACTGCCCCAGGCTGGGTTTTCCCCCGGAAGCCAGGGAGAGCTCAAGGTTGGGCTTCCAGTGCCAGGGCAATGGTTGGGCAGGCATAACCTGGATGGAGGTCAGACAAGAGCCACAGGGCATCTGCTGGCTTAAACAAGTTTCCCGTGTAACGGACCATCTCTCTCCCCACTTTTGGTCACTGGTCAGACTACTAGGCACTAGGCCATCTGCCAAGCAAAAGAAGCATCCCCTGAAAGGCCCACTCAACACCCACATAGAGCTTCCCTACATTTCCCATTAGGGCAGGATTGCTGGTTGCCCTAGTGCTGGAACCCCAGTTTAGCTTGGGGCTCTCAGTAACGAAGTTTCTCTTAATTCTTAAAGGAACAAATAAAAGGGGGAGAATAAGTGAGAGAATGAATGAGAATGAAAAAAAGGTATAGAACCAGTCGGCCAGTGACATTTTCTAGTGAAACATATATGGGCTGCAAGAAAAAGACTCAGAAAAGCCTTGGGTGTAAATGTTGAAAGGATCTTGAATGATCTGGCAGGAGAAGATGTGCCAGCAGGGCTTCCTGTATAGTTCCGAAGGATGGTGATGAGGACACGACAGACCGAGATAGTTTACAAAGGCTTAATGGAGCTCAGATATTTGAGGAAAAAAATAATAAAAAAAAGATTAACAAGATTCAACTGAGACAAGTGAACACAAACACATATGGGTAAAGTAATCTTAAATAAAGATACTCAGATGGAGGAAAAAATGTGTCAAGCCTGGACCTGGAGTAAAAGCAGATAGAAAAATTTTGAGTTGCAAGGGATTACAACAGCTCAGAAAGGTGAGAATTCCCTTCTGTGGTTTTCAACGCAGAGGTGTCTCATTATGAAATCTTGATAAAGGATTTCATGTCTCTTTACAAACATAATGAGATCCTCATTACATATCTGAATAAATGAACCATGCCTACAATATAGAATGCATTTTGAGGTTTGTGAATATGCAAAATGTGGCTGAAACTGTTCTAACTCCAACTCTCATTTCTAGTCAAATAATTTTATACAAACTTGTTTATCCGAAACCGTAATTTTCAGATTGTAAAGAACTATTTAATAACAATCACATTTACTATGTGCTGGGCACTTTTGTAAACACTTTACATATTTAAGTAAATAAATCCGCATAACAAGCCCCCTCAATAGGTGCAACTGTCCCCCCACTTTCAGCAGATGAAGAATCCAAGTCACAGAGAGCGTAACGACCTTCCCAAGGTCACACATTGAATAAATGGTGATTCAGGGATTCAAACCCAGGCAGAGGATCTCCAGAGTTCATGCTCCTTTAGCAGTACACTAGACTCCCTGTGTGTGGCAGAAAAGAAGTTGACTAGATAATTCCCTTTAGTCTGGAGGATAGACTTGATCTGTGAATGAGACTAGAAGGGCCAATGAGATATTCCCAGCCTCTACCATTCATCTGGGACTATATCTTCCTGTCTACTCACTTCCAAATATCCAGTTCCCCCTTAAAGGTAATCTCTGTAGCCTGCAGGACATGGGGTCTCATGTTATATTTTGTGCTCCAGCACCTGGACATGCATCATCTTTGGCCCATTGAGCAGGAGCGGTCGTGGAGAGACACAGACATGCTGAAGACTATGAAGAGCCTATACAGAGCTAAGAATTCCTTATGACTTTTGTGATATGATTGAGAAATTAGAACTGTAGCTAATTTTAGGAGAGTGTTTAAAGTGACCACTGTAGATAATTTTTGAAAATTCTCTGTGTAAACATATATAACTATACTACATGTTACTTATAAAACATTCATTTCTTTGGGGACACTATTTGTCTCCCTGGAAGCTTGAAACATAGACGGTTGCCCCCATTACTGTGCTTTTAAGGGACACGTAAGATTATGATTACATCATAATACATTTTTTACTGGGCTGCCATTGTGCTCTTCTTTTTTCCTCTCTGGCTGAACTCTCTTACAAGTAGAGTCACTACTTTTTTTAGACAATAAAAGCATACTGCCTCTGGAAGATCATTGTTTAAATCCAAACTCAAAGTAGGATGAGTCTTGTAACTGATCAAATTCCCCTCTGTGCATTGGCAGCTATGAGCCTCCAAGCCAGAGTTGTGATCCAGTCCTAGTAAGTATATCATCATCCTTTATTGTCTGAACATCTCTCCTATCCTTATCATTTGCCCAGTTCCTTCCTTCCTTCCTTCCTTCCTTCCTTCCTTCCTTCCTTCCTTCCTTCCTTCCTTCCTTCCTTCCTTCCTTCCTTCCTTCCTTCCTTTCTTTCTTTCTTTCTTTCTTTCTTTCTTTCTTTCTTTCTTTCTTTCTTTCTTTCTTTCTTTCTTTCTTTCTTTCTTTCTTTCTTCTTTTTGAGATGGAGTCTTACTCTGTCGCCCAGGTTGGAGTGCCGCAGCGTGATCTCCGCTCACTGCAGCCTCTGCCTCCCAGGTTCCAGTGATTCTCCTGCCTCAGCCTCCTGGATAGCTGGGATTACAGGCACCCGCCACCATGCCCGGCTAATTTTTGTATTTTTAACATAGACGGGGTTTCACCATGTTAGCCATGCTGGTCTTGAACTCCTGATCTCAGGTGATCTGCCTGCCTCAGCCTCCCAAAGTGTTGGGATTATAGGCGTGAGCCACCGCGCCCGATCCATTTGCCCAATTTCTTGACTTACTGTTTTACTGGTATGTGCTGAATTGTATCCCTTTAAGATTCATATGTCAAAGTCATAACCCCTGGTATTTCAGAATGTGACTGTATTTGGAAATAGGATCTTTAAAGAGGTAATGAAATTAAAGTGAGATCATTAGGGTGGGCTCTAATCCAATATGACCAGTGGTGTCTTATAAGAAGAAGAGATTAGGAAACAGATACACAGAAAAAAGACCATGTCAGGACACAGGTAGAAGGCAGTCATCTATAAGGCAGAAAGAGAGGCCTCACTGGAAATCAACCCCAATTTCACCTTGGTCTTGGACTTACAGCCTCCGAAATTGTGAGAAAATAAATTTCTCTTGTTTGAGCCTCTCAGTCTGTGGTATGTTATTGTGGCAGCCTGTTATGGACTAAATTATGTTTCCTCAAAATTCATACATTGAAACCCTAACCTCCAGTGTAGACTGTATTTGGGGATAGGGACTTTAGGGTGGTAATTAAGAAGGGTGGCTCCCTAATCTGATAGGACTGGTGACATAGTAAGAGGAGGAAGAAACACCAAGAGAGCTCTCTCTTTCCATGTAGAGAAGAAGCCAAGTGATGATACAGTAGGAAGGCAGCCATCTATAAGCTAGGAAGAGATTCCTCACTAGAAACCAGTCCCAATGGCACTTTGATCTTGGACTTTCAGTCTCCAGAACTGTGTGAAGGTAAATTTCTGTTATGTAATTCACCTAGACTGTGGTATTTTGTGTTGGCCCTAGCAGACTAACATATAGCCCTAGCAAACAAATACATTTACCTTGTTCTATTGTTTGGACATTTTTAGAGGTGCCTTAAATCTTCGTTGGAGCAAACCATGTTTGTGTTGATCTCATTTGTAAATATGAAGAGAAAGGGGTAAGTGTTAGCCTGTTTTAAATTGCAAATACAGTGATCATAAAAAAGGTATCAAAATGTGCAAGCCAGCAAAGTGTGGCTAAAAGAATGTTTCTATAAATTAATACACTTCATTCTCTTAAGCAAAATTAAGTATTAACCTCATAATTATTAAACTCAAATTTTTCTGAGTGAAGCTTATGGTTAAATAAGCCAATAATAATGAACCCTGCTTTTTGGGGGCAGAGGCTAACTTGGAGAAGATGGACCAGAAAACTGAGCTTGAGTCTCAAACTGGCACTGCTGTGTTTCTGCCATTCGGAGAAGCTGACTGGCCTCTTCAGCTCTTGCATGGGAGCGTTAGTGGTGACTCAGCCCAGGGACAGTCCAAAAAAAAAAAAAAAATCCCTTTAATGTGAACCTGCTGCCAGCAACATGTACCCTGAGGGTAGAACATCCCAACCACAAGAATTACCTTCTTTGGGAGTGGGAGAGTTGGAGATGAGATGGACTAAAGGTTTGGTGTCTGTTGATTCCTTTCCTCGATCTAAAATTTAACCTCTTTCTCCCTTTCGAGACATTGGAATAGAATTCTCAGTTCAAGAGGCCCACGTGATGAGGTCAAGAGAGTTGTGTTCAACATTTTATCTTTGCTTTACCTCTCCTGGCTCACTCAGGCCCTCACTCAGGGTACATTCACAATGAGAAGCTGGAAGTAAGCTGATAAAATTAAAATATAGCACATGGCATATCCAGACAGAAATAACTTGTGCTGAGAATTGTGTCTGACTTTCCTGGTTTTGCCTACCATGGGCATTTTCAATTAACCAGCTAAGATAGCTAGTATAGGTATTCAAATATAGTAATGTCTAGACTTGTTATTTAATTATATATATGTATGCGTATGCATGTGTTTGTATGTGTGTCTCTCTATTTATCATCTGTTGATCTGCCATAATCTCTAAAGGCTATAAAGTATATCAACCAGGATTCTTTAGTTATAAGTAACCTAAGCTCATTCTTGTTAATGCTAGCAAAAAGAAAATTTATAGGAGATATTCACCATAGAATGCATTAGCTTATAGATATGTTGGCTTCCATGCTGTCACAGAACAAGAACGGAAACCAGAATAGTTTGGCAGACCTCTAGGCAGTGGAAATTGACCATCTTTTATAGGCTCTGTTCCTGCAATGATTGTGCCCTAAACTTAATTTTTAAAAAACTATCTTTGTATCACTTCTCTTTGTGTTCAAAGTCCAGGGAGAGAGAATCTCATTCCATGACTTGGTGCCAAATCTCTGATTAGGGTAAGGTACAGTTTGACTAAGGCTGCATGGAGAGGTGCAGAAATAATTCTCCCAAAAAGGACTTGATATAATGCTAGGAAGAAGGAAGCAATCTTGGTTGGCCAAACAGTGACAATAATGATTACAATAATAACAGCAAGAAATGTCCACTGAATTTTAATTCCTTGTTTCTGATTTGGTGATCTGATGAGGGTGGCTCCTCTCCAGTGTGTCTTAGGATGTTTTAAATTAAATTAAACTTGTTTCCTTTTAGAGACAGGGTCTCACTCTGTCACCCAGACGGGAGTACAGTGGCACAATCACACTCACTGCAGCCTCAAATTCCTAGGCTCAAGCAATCCCACCACCTCAGCCCCCGAGTAGCTGGGATTACAGGCATGTCACCCTGCCTGGCTACTTTTCTATTTTTTGTGGAGACGGGGGGCTTACTACTTTGCCCAGGCTGTTGTCAAACTCTTGGCCTTAAGCAATCTTCCCTAGTCAGCCTTTCAAAGTGCTGGGATTACAGGCATGAGCCACTGTGCCTGGCCCTCGTGGGCTGTTTTTGGCGCCCCCTATCTGAAAGAGGATGTCTACCTTCTGCTTTAGGATTCATGCCATTTATCACAGGTAGTGGTTAGCCTTTATTTATGCTCTGCTCAGAGCGAGTTTAACGTACAGAATTACCATCTGCTAATTTGCAGGGTATAGTGTCCTTCTAGTGTCCTTTGGAAGCTGCTGGATGCCTGCTGCGCGAGTTTTGGAGGAAGCATGACTGTGGGAGTCCCTCCCTCTTCATCTTGCCGTGGGTCTGTGTGCTCTCGGCTGGCTGTCTCTGGTGGGACAATGAGGCTACTCTTCTTCAAGGCTAGATGATAAGGGCTTCTAGTTCTTCTCGGTGGAAATGGCCACTTTTGCATGGAGGCTAAGCTCAGGCTATTTTGGTTTAACCAGAGCATGTCCACACCATGTAGGCTATCACACGCTACTTGAGAGGGAAAGAAAATCCTGAGGGTTCATGTAGTACGAAGAATGTCTTTTCTCAAATTAACTCTGAATCCGCTCTGAAGGGGGGGCATAGCAGTGAGAAACTGTGGGTGCCCAGGAGAAAGTGCAGAATGTACAGGAAGGCCACCTGGATGGGTCCCTGAGCAGCCCCAGGAGTGCAGGGCTTTAGGATGGCAGGGCTTCCTTGCCTCACTGTCAGAGCATTTCTGTTCATTCTCATCTCACATCACATCGCTTCCCTTATTAAGTGCCCAGAATCCTTGTGCTTTCTCTCCCAGTTCTTATTAGAGCCGATGGGAGGTAGTCTCATAAACATATATCAAGGTGTTAGGAACTGCGTGGGCTGCCCCCTCAGAAGGAAATTTCCTTTGAAAGGGGTTAGGATGATTTATAATGCAACAAAATTAATCCTTCTGGTGGGATTTTTAGTTACCATAATTGTGGGGAAAATATTATTGGACAACGGGGGACTTCATATCCTTACAAAACAAAGGATATTGACCACTTCCTAATTCTGCCCATGTACTACCTTACTTATCTTACCGCGGGGCATTTCCAAGCTACTGTGGAGAGAGGAAAATAATGTGAAGCACGAAAAGTGTGCCAAACTGCACAACAAGTTCTGTGCCTTCAGGGAGGAGCTTGTGGAAGGAGCCACAGAAAAGTTGATTCAGAGGGCATTTAGCCAACAGAGCATTTAAACCCTCTCTTAGATCCATTTAAACTCAGAGGATGTCTTCTATGTTCTTGAGCTTTTTACAATTCTACAAAAAGCTAAACCAATATACACTAGGGTATAAGAAGAAGCAACAGAAATTGACTCAGGACCATTTACAGATAAACTGTAAACTAACTGATGGCAGTGGTTATGCTTTCAATGCCTTTGTATCACACCATTCAGCCTAATTCATTCAATGCATTGAGCAAACATTCTCTGAGCATCTTCTATGTGCCAGATGCCATGCTGGATGTTGGAGATTCTAAATCATTAAGATGTGTTTCCTGTCTTGAAAGAACACAGAACCTAGTGGAGAAGATGGAACTTATGGGCACACAATAGTTACAAAATAATGTGAAGTCCATTCCTAGTTGTAGCAATAAAATGCCATTGTATTATTGAGTGTAGAAAAAAATAATTCTGTCTGGCTGTAGAGACACGCTGGCATTTGAGCTCAGCCTTGGAGGATGAGACAGTTTCTCAGTATCTCATTAGCTTGGCATCCTGAATATAGCAAAGACTTAATAAATGTCATTGCCTAATAATCTCAAAGATGGAGGAAACTAGAATTCTTTGAAATTTAAGTTCATTGTTGTTTTTCCATTTTCTGCCTGGACTGAGGTAGACCCATTTCTCATTCAGACCCCTGCCTGGTGTGGCATAATTGGTCTCCTGTAAATCATCAATGTTCCTGAGATTATCACATGGACCCTACATAGGACATAGGAGTGGAAGCTTGACATATGACGAATGCCAAATTAGCTGTTGAAATTATCATCTCTCCTACTTTTTTTTTTCTGTTGGAGGGTTTTATATTTTTAAGTTTTTGACCTTGACATCTGTCTTAGTCTGTTTTGTGCTGTTATAGCAGAATACTTGAGAATAGAGATTTATTTTTTACAGTTCTAGAGGCTTGGAAGTCCAAGATCAAGGGGCTCACATCTGGCAAGGGCCTTTGTTCTGTGTCATCCCACAGTGGAAGGCAGAAGGGCAAGAGAGCATGAGAAAGAGCAAAAGTGGGGCAAACTTACTGTTTAACAAACCCACTCCTGCTATAATGACATTAGTCCACTCATGAGGGCAGAGTCCTCATGACCTACTCACCTCTTAAAGGCCTCACTTCTAAACATGATTGCACTGGAGATGACACGTCCAACACATGAACTCTGGGGATGCATTATTCAAATCCGAGCAGCATTACATTCATAGCCCCAGTAATTCAACTCCAAGTACATTCTGATGACAGACTAAAATTTATTGCTGTGGTGACACTTAATCTGGCACCAGTGATAAGTCAATTGTAGGGCTGTAAGTTTTAGATTTATAATGAAATTTTGATTAAATTGGGCTTTTTAAAAATAGTGATATTTATTCTGTGAACTAGCGCAGTATGTAGAAAATGAATGGTGAAAAACCCAGTACAAATCCTTCTGTGTAGTCATTAGTGACTCTATATTTATCAGTAATAATTGCATTATCTTGATGTATTTAATTTCTGTTTTCAGGCACCCTAAAAAAGTAAACAATTGAATGTTGTTGGAGAAAAATATGCAGGTCACTTCCACAGGTTGTTTTTGTCTGCCTCTAGATAGTACTATACACCTGAATGAAAGAGAATAAGCTCTACCAACCATCAGATATTTCAAAATATCTGAATTAGGATGATACAGAAACATCAATGAAATGATCGGTGGAATTTGTCAATCTTTATTTAAACTTGACACTGGATATTAAAGCCTTTGCTGTTCATTGTCAGCCTTTAGAGTTCAGAAAGAGTGAAATTCTAATTTTCTCCAGAAGGTGGGAGTAGAACACTAAAAGTGTTTTGAAATGGCACTCATGAAGAGGTGTCACATATTTGTGGTAAGAAAAACCATACTCCAGCAAGAAACAAGAAAAAAGAATTTTTAAAAGTCTACTAAAAATTAGTAATCTTCGTGTCCTCATGTTCACATTAATTTCAGCCTCTTTATAGTTTGTAGATTTTCTACAAATTTCACCTTCAAACTAAATACAGGGTTTACAAAATGGACAAAGAAAATAAAGAGCAATAGCCAGTGAAGGGAAATACCACACATTTCATCTTAAGTGGTAGTATGTGAAGTCTCCAGTGTTTTGGGAGTGATTATGAATTTTCTCAAGATGGTTGACTGTCTGGGTGTCTGACTGGGGAACGTATATTTTTGAGGCTTGAAGATCAGTAGAAAATAGGTTGGGAAAAGTAGTTGCGTGATATGGTTTACCATTTAGACAGAGTCTAAACTTACATGAAAAGGTAAATATTTCATCTGTCTTTCTGGTCTTGTTTATAGAGCCTTTTATCAAGAGAGAAAATCAGGCCAGTCTTCTATTTCAAGTCTAACTCAAGATTCTTTTCTTTCAGGAAAACATTCATGATCTCACTCCACCTGAAGCTGGTGCCTCTGTAATGTGTAGCAGAATCCCATGGAGAAGCTGCAAAAACACAAAATGTTGGGCCCCACCCCCAGAGTTTCTGATTTTGCAGGTCTGGAGTGGGGCTGGGATACATACTTCTAACAGGCTCCCAAGAGATGCTAATGTTGCTGGTCTAGAGACACTTTGAGAGCCACTGTTTTAGTATGTATTTACCCAGCTTATGCAATCAACTACTATCACAGCAAGGCCCAAAGAATGCTCCTTATTTGTTTGTTATGCTGGAGTTTGGCTTGGCTAAATGTTATTTGAAACTGAATGGCTATTGATTGTGGCTCAGAAACTGTTTTCTCCATAGCACTGCAGTTGGATTTATTTATTAGAATTTGAGCTGAATATTGTCTCACATTTTGGTTACATTGGTTTCTCAGGATATTTTGTGGGTACATGTTGTCTCTTTCTAAGTGCACTGTCACTTGAGGTGGGCCTGAGCCTTTTGTTCCTGTTTGTTCTTACTTTTCCACAGAGCTAGCAGTCTCCAGCACAGGGGCGATCAGTCCTTAATCACTGAAGACTAATCAATCTTTCAGTATACATGCTGTTTTAGTGAGTACTTTTTACCAGAAATACTAGTACTGATGTAAAATAAGGATTAGGATTAGGGAAGGATTTGGTCTGAAGAATTCATTTCATATGTATAAGTCAGGGTTCTCTAGAGAAATAGAATCAATAGGGTGTGTGTGTGTGTGTGTGTGTGTGTGTGCAGTGATGGTGGTGGCAGTGCAGGGACAGAGAGAGAAAGAGAGAGAGACAGGGAGGGGGAGAGAGAGAGAGAGATATTTATGAGAAGGAATTGGCTCACACAATCACGGAGGCTGAGAAGTCCCTAGGATCTGCAGTCAGCTAGCTGGAGACCAAGGAGAGCTGATGGTATTGTTCCAGTCCAAGTCCAAAGCCCTGAGAACTAGGAGAGATGCTAGTGTAAGTTTCAGTCCAAAAGATGCTAAATTCAAGATCCAAGAAGAACTGATGTTTCAGTTTGCGTCTAAAGGCAGGAAAAGACCGATGTCTCAGCTCAAGTATCAGGCAGGAGGAGTGCCCTCTTACTAACAATCAGTCTTTTTGTTCTGTTCAGGCCTTCAACTCATTGGATGAGGGCCACATGCACTAGGAAAGGCAATCTGCTTTCCTCAGTCTGCGCATTCATATGTTGATGTCATCCAAAAACACCCTTACAGACACACCCAGTATTATGCTTGACCTAATGCCTGGGTACTCCACAGCCCAGTCAGTTGTCACAAAATTAAGCATCACATTATATATGTGAAATCATTAGTTAAATGGAAATTGGATCATTGTCCAAATTCCTCTACCTTTTGTCTCAATAAAAGAAAAAATGGACCGACACTGTTCTGGGTGGCCTCATATGACTTCTAACTGTTTTGGTCATCAGTTTAGTGGGTGAATTGTAGCAATATGATCGCCTTTAATCTTCAGGGGTAAGATAAAAATAGCCATGCTCACCTAAAATGATCCATTGACAAATTCAACTAGCTTCCACAACAACAAAAATTCTTGTAAACATGAAGTGCTATAGATATATTTAATAAAGACAATCATTTCCATATCATGTTTTTTACTGATGAGATATATTTCTTTATAAACCACACTTCTAGAAATAAAAGAAGTGTAAGCAGAAATGCATGGATCCACTGAGGATGGCAACCATTTAAAGATACTAAAGATTAAAGCTGGCTATTTACCAGCATGGCACAGTGAGTGAAAGACTTTATACGATACACGTTCTAATTATTTAACAAATCAACTCAGGCATAACAATGTGGTATGCCCTATAGGCTCTGCCACCGATTCCCTTATTCCTAAGTATGTGTAACTTCTATAAAACAATCAGAGAAATTCCAATTTCTGAATCATCATAGTCTTCTCTCTACCTAAGGTGAAAGTGCAGAATAACCCACAGGGCCATGGAAAGACACTGCATTCTTTTCTAGTACTTTAACCATAGCTTCGAGGCACTGAATAATAAGCACTATTATTTATTTAATTTCATAATGGCTGTGGGGAGAGTGTTCATGAAATGTTTTGAGTTCCTCAAATAAAATACATGATACACTCTTTTCAGGTGAGATTTTCAGATAGATTACAAAATAATAATTTTTTTCTAAAAGTGAGGAGAGAAAAAAGTTAAAAAAAAAAACATAAAGTGAGGAGAAATGAAAGAATTCTATTTGACTTGCAGAATTTGCATTTGAATTATCTATACTTACCAAGATGGCTATGTCAGTTGTCCCTGTCTGATGGTAGCTTATAATTGCAAATGCTTAAAGATAAACAGATCATAGGTTCTGGATGAGGCTGAGCACAGGCTCTAAAAGTGGCATCACACAGCCACCTGCTCATCCTGGCTTTGGGCTCTGCCCCTTGAATGTTTGCCCATCTGACTCCATTTGTACCTCCCTCACTGCTTCCCTGATTCATTTCAGTTTCATTCTCATTTTGGCTATTTCCTCACTTCTGGTTGGTGCTCTCTAGAGTTTCTGGCAAAAGCATGGACTCTGAAGTAAGGTTGCCTGGGTTTAATTCTTGTTCTATTGCTTGCTCTCTGAGTCTCAGTTTCCTTCTTCCTAAAATAGGGATAGAACCCATCTCAGAAGGTTGTTGTCAATATTCACTGAGATAAGCACAATTTCTGATAAATATTCATGCTTAATACATGCCAGTTGTTGTTATTATTATTATTATTTTTAGGTTGTTTTTGCTTTTAGCTCAACCTTATGTTACTGTGGCTCTGTGACCTGGTGTTGCTCTCTTCTGCTTAATTCTGTGGCACAATGTACTGTCCTAGCTTTCTTCAATCTGTGTGTACCCTCTGCTTCTCTCCCTCAGTTCCGCCCCTGGTAGCAGAGGGTTCCTGGGGGTTAGGAGAGCTGCTTCAGTATCATTCCTCTTCAATCTCAGACAATAGCAAACATGCTTCAGATCTTACCAGGTAAGAGATCAGGTTACAAGTGGAACTAACCTGTTGGTTTTGTCATCTGAATAAACACTATAGATCACCTCCTGAATGATTCTGTTTTAGAAATCCATATTCATCATTGGTGGAACTCGCTTGGCTACTACTGCTCTATTCATCACTCATTGATTAATTGAAGGTATGCCTGCAGAATTCATTCCATGGACAATGATTCTAATGCCAGCAATGTGAATATTCAAGTTCTTTTGTTTCCAGCCACATTTTAGGTTGACCATGCCTTGCTTTAATTGTGTATGCTGTCTTTTAGGGAACTCTCATTCAGTCATTAGCTTGAAATATTTACTGTCACCCAAAAGCCAAGTATTTTTGTTGTCCTGTAGGTTAGAGGTTAGCCTTTTGGGGCCTGAAAGAGGAAAGCAACAAAAACTCAGAGAATTTATTTCCTGCTCATACACAGCAGCTGGATGGAGAATTTTCTCCCTTGTAAGACCTCGTAGGACACCTTTTGGTTCTCTGAAGAATTGGTAAATAAAAAAGTAGAGTTAAATAATCAAGAAAATAGCATACTATGAACACAAAAGCTTTAAAGGGGTTTTTACCTATGGAATTAGCCATAGAAAAGCAGCTCTGTTTTTAGATGAATCAATCTTAGCCTAGCCTTTAATAACAAATAAATGAGGCATCTAAACCTCCATTTATTTTGAATACCTGTGCTCATCACTGTAACCAATGGTATGTTCTTTTGTCCCACAAATGAGCTGAAGACAGGGCCTTACTTTAATATGAAATATACTGATTTTGTTGGATTCTATTACCTTCTCATGCTGCTAAAAAGTCTTTTCATGTTTTCAAATTCCACTGCGTTTTCAATGTCAGGTTTTTTTCTTTCAAAAGGAAAAGGGTCCCCTGTGGAAGTTTATGAAAGCTGACACATTTTCTTGTAAAATATCCTTCTGAGACCATATGGTTTATCAGTAAGCACATATTTTTAGACCTTTTAAAATGAGTATTATGAAATTAACGTGAGATGTTTTTAGAAAAGTGAATGCTATTGACTCAGTAGGGCAGGATGCCTGTCTGCTTTGTGGTTGTTACTCTTTATAATTCCCTGTGAAAGACGTTTTCAGATAATTAAAAAAGGTATTTGGTCTATGGAGCAAAAAAACTTATCAAAAGAGGTTATATAACACATGCATGGCAGCTACTTGTCAAAGTTAAATATACCCATTTCTTTCCCCCCAAAGCCATTAGATCTATTACCACCTAATTGCTTGGAAAATTCATTTTCTTTTTCTCAAATCACAGCCTTAATTGAGGTCTGAAAGCTCACCAAGGGCCTTTTAAATCAGCAAACCTAACTTAAAAAAAAATTCTCCTATAATTTAACTTTGTGGCTGGGGACATATTTTTTTTTCTTTGAGACAGTTATGGCAGTCAGTACTAGTAGAAAAGCCTCTTGCTTTGAGAAATCAGAGAACTGGGGAGCATGTCTTACTGTTTCTGATAATGCACACTGGGGCCAAGAGTTCACAGCAAAGTGAATAGATATTAATTGCAAACATATTGTTTAATCATGCTGAAACCAAAATATTTTAAACCAACATATGTGGGTGTTTTATTGTAAATGTTAGGATAGAAAACACAATCTATTCTACATTCTGGCTCTGGAAATCTGCCCTCCACGTGGCCATCTGCAGGAGTACCATATGTGTAACACGCACAACTTTATTCCTTCTTATACCAACCCTAAAGTTTGCATAACAAGAAAAAATTTTCAACTTTGGTTTCTGACATATCAGGGTGCTTTCAAGCATAAACAGTGATTAGAATATCTAAATTGATGTTCGAAATCAGGATTAATTTTAATTATATAAGACAAATGAAAATAAATGTGATCTAAAGAAATAAACATAGAAGCAACCATTCAGGTCAGGGTTGCTATTTCAAGGAGTCACCCTGAGAAGCTATGAACTAATTTGAAATATTCTACCATTTCTCAAAATGTTTTTGAAACTCCTCTTTTGGAATTGCCTCAGAGTTAGTTTTTCATCTGCGTCTCCTTATCACTTTAGAATTACATTTTTGTTACAGATGGCGTTACCTTGCTGGGGCACTTTATTCACCAAGCTTCACTTGGAGTGAATTTTTGTGTTTAGAAACTTACAAGGATATGGTGCAAGCAAGTCCAAATATTTTGTGCAACATCACCCTCTCTGGATCGGCTATGTGCCTCTTCTCCTACCCCAGGATAACTTAGATTTAAAATTGGGAAGGAGTAAGCTGGGTGACTGATATGCATTAGTTTCATTTAATCTTTACAAAGTCCTATAAAAGAGGTATTATTCATGTTATTCAGATGAGGAAACAGACTCAAAATGTTTAAGTAATTTAAGATCTCTTTGAACTAATGTAGATTTGGGAGTTGTCTGGGACTAAATTTCAATGTTTTCTTCTACACCTGTCATCTCCACTCAAGGTGACAGCATCATTTTGGAATTACAAGTCCTGTTGTGCTTGTGAAAATTTACGTTAGTTTTTAATTATGTTCACCATGTACATACCTGTGTAAGTTTGGGCCAGGGCATCAGAGATATATTTAACATTCTGTTAATGATTATGTAGTTGTGAGAGCTGAGGATAGATGAACAAATGTCATCTGTTTATGCACAGCAATCACTGTGATAGGAAAGCCAAATAATACTGGGCACTGTTGACAGTAATAATCTTTTACCTCCTAGTGTTATAAAAATTTGCGTCATTAAGCAGGACCAAACAAATGGGCCAATAAGAAGAAAGCCCCATTTCTGCTTCTCCTAAGCAGACCTTAGGAGTAAATAATGATGAATGAGATGTGAGCCTGTGATTCTAATGTAAAAACCTTGGGAGAGATGGAACCAGAGATGATTTGGGCCTCTGCTTAGGATGATATGTTTGAAGACAAAAGAGCCCATAAGCTAGGTGCCTAGTTTAGGAACCCGTAAGCTGGGTGCTTAGATTAGGAGGCATGTATGCATGCCGCTTGCTCAGATGACATAATTCGGAAAAGAAAGAGGAATTGGAGATATGTAATAATCTAGTTATGGTTCAAAAGAGGGTACCATCTTTCCATGTGTCACCAACCACATCTTCAACAAAAGCTTACATAGAAACATTGCTTACTATGTGACAGGTGGAGTTACCTGCTTTGCCTGGGACTTTTCTAGTTTCAGCACTGAAAGTCCTGCGTCCTGGAAGCTCCTAAGTCCCAGGCAAACCAGAATGTTGGTGTTTGACGCCAGGTTCTATTTTAGAACTTTATATTTAGTAACACATTTAATCTTCACAACAACCCCGTGAGGTAGGTACTATTATTATGCCTATTTTGCAGATGAGGAAATGCTTGCTTAAAGAGGTTAGGAAACTTGTCCAGGGTTCCATAGCTAGTAGGTAACAGAGTCAGGATTTGAAGTCAGGTAGTTTGGTTCAGTGTCAGGGTGCTTCTTAGAAGATTGCCTCTTGGAGGGCTGCCCCTACGAGTGTCCTGCTTTGTACTAAAGGGAGAAAGAAGGATTGTTGGGAATAGAATGATGGCTTAAAACATAGTCTTACTCTCATGCTGCATACATGAGAGGTACAGGCAAGAAAAGTGGCAATCATTAGGTCTGGGAAGGAAGAGAAACTCTTGTCATAAAGTAGAGTGAGCTATTTGGGTATGTCAGAAGGTTAATAACCCAACCTGATTGGTCAGGGATGACATGAAACAATATGTAATGGCACCAGCCTCTGGCTTGATATGTAGGGACTGGTCAATAAACAGAATTATGTCATTTGGCTTCAATTCTTGTAGCTGTAGGAGAATTGACAACTATGACAGTGGCTGCTTAAAAATGGAAATGATTGTTAAGGAAGGATGTGAGCCACTTGGAACTTCCAGGGAAGCAGAGGACTGGATGGGGAAGTTTGGGATAGAATCAGTCACATTGTGATAATCCCCAAGGCCACAGTAATGTTAGTCTGAAAGTCTATGTGGTCCATGGAAGCCTGGGATAAATGAACACATAACACTGAGGATATCTTGGTGGGAGATTCTTAGGCATATTTATGACAGGATGCTGATATGTTAATACTATCAACACCACTACAACAACCCAACAAACAGACACAAATCAAAATAAAAACATAAGACTTGGAACGATTTTTCTGGAGGGCATGAATTATGCTGTGTTGTTATTATGCATAGGGATTAGCAGATTTCAGAGCTCTTCCCCGATGTGGAAAACAGTAAGCACTGTCATTCACTATAAACCTGATCAATAAGCCAGTAATGTGATCAATACCTGTAATGCTCAGGATGGTCTTGGATTTTGCATTGAAAATCCTTCAGGAAACCTCTTAGTCTTGAGCAAACTGGACAGCTGACTGCTCTACCAGTAGGCTAGCTCTGGAGCTACTCAACCCCAACTCAACAGCTTGCTCCAAGCTCTGTGAACTTAGAAAAATTATTTCACTTCTTTTTAGTCTTAGTTTACTCATCTGTAAAGTGGTCATGATAAGGGTATCTACTGCAGATTTGTTATTAATCTTAAGTAGTACTTATCTGCCCTTATTGCAATCCATTGCACATAATAAGTGCTCAATACATTTCAGCTATCATTAGGAAATACAAAAATTACACAATAGAGATGAGTTTGTCTATGTTGCTTTGCTTTGCCCATACCTATCTAGTGCATTAAGTAGTCAGTTTTTCTGTTCACCAAGCCTTTCTGGCTTTTTGTTTCGTACATAGTAGGATTCATGTTAGGTGTGACCACCTGACTTGCTTTGGTTAATGAAATAGGAGAAATGAGGTGTGGTACATCTCAGCAAAAGCTTTAAAAATGTTCACATGGCACATCATACTCTCTTTCCCAGGAATGTCCCAGATAATGGCTGCTCTGTTATCTGGGACATTCCTGGGAAATGGATCCTGAACTAAGGATGAAGAAGCAAAGCTCTCAGTTGAACTGTAACAGATGTGAGGCATTAGTGAGAAGTAATTTGTTGCTTTAAGCTGCTGAGGAATTTTGGGTTTGTTTGTTACTACAGCATAAGCTAGCCTCTATGCCAAGGAGTGGACTGACAGTCCCTGAGCAATGCCGTTCATGGAGAACTGTAGTCGGGCCGAAGTCAACTGACTTAACCCAGTTACTTTCCAATTGACTGGAAACTTGTTTATTTTTGGCTTTTCAGGTTTGCCATTTTATCAAACAAAGAACAAAATGACTCTGTGCATGCTTTATCGTGGCTGACTTGCGACGGCAGTGATGTCGATCTGTGGTACACTGTGCTGTGCTCTCTGTGGCTTTGCATTGTTTTGCTGCTTATGTGTAATGCCTTCAGTTGGATAGTCATTTACAACCCTGGAAGGATATTAGACTCTTCTGGGGAGTTTATAAAATATACCCATATCCAGGGTATACCCTACATGCTGTACCCTACACGCTGTTTTGTAGGAGGTCCCCAGGTGATTCCAATGTACAATACATGCTGACTGTTTTGCAGGAGGTCCCCTGGTGATTCCAATGTACAGTAGGGGTTTCAGCCTCAACCAGTTCATTAACTCTTTGGTGAGGAACTATGACCTGAAATTGCTGGATATCTTCTTTACATCTATTGTAAACAGGAGGCCAGGACGCAGAGGGCCATGGGGCATCATGAAGAAGAAAGCATGACATGACTTAGTGGAGGGTAGCAGACCATTGTCCCACACTTCTAAGTGCTATTTGCCAATTCAGAACAAGCATTCAGTGTGGGCTGACATGATCTTTCCAGAAGGGTAATTAAGGGCTGCAGGTGTCAATTAAATCGTTGTGGAATGTAGTGTTTCAAATGTCCACATCATTAATAAGATGTGGTCTCCTTAAGAAAGAAGGAATCATGTCCTTGTGGGCATACTAAGGGAAGTTCTTCACTTTGGTAAAAGGGTGCTGCTGATCTACAAGCACTGTGGACACGGATCATTTTTGGAGGTGACATCTTGTCTGCTGTTTCTTTGGCTTCACTTGTTGCTGACCTTGACTCTCTTATTATGGGATCAACTGTTCATTGCCTTTTTGATACTGCCTTCCTCCAACGAATGTGCATACCCTTGTACTGACTCTAGGATTTTATTTCTGTCTCTGTCCTCATTTGTGCAAATGAGTGCCCCTCTGTGGTTTGGATCTTCTGATCCTGAATCCCGGTGGCCATATGCAGCCAGTGTTTGCTGAGTCTGGGGAGCACTGTCCAGGCTCTTCTCTGTGTTGCTTTGCTAACCTGGACTGTTTCTATTATCAGTTCAACCTGCCAACTCATGCCCCCCCAGGTGCAGTGGAGGGTGAAGAAAGGCAAGATCCTCCTCGTTTTTGCAGCTTTTAGTTGGCCTCCTTGTCCTTTGATCCCGCTTATTTTTCTAAGCCAATTAATCGGAGCTCTTGTGTATAAACATATAACATATATAAATACACAGACAGAGAGACAGAAGATGCAGCACTTGTAAAATTTTTCATTTGCCAGATTTTTTATTGGATTACTGGCTTCAAGGTGGAGCCCTTGGGGGAACAGGGCCATGAAAGCATGCATTTCTAGGGTCAAATAGGCAGCAAACAAGCAGTTGAAGGCAAAGACAGATCCCCAAAATTGAGGGCGTCATTTTATACTGGATCCTGGCTCCTCAAAAGGAGGGAAATACTATGGGAGAGGACAGTGCAGTGCTTCTACTCTGCATTTCATTGCAAGGCAGCCCAAAGCCAATCAGCTCATTTTGTCATCAGCCCATCTCTCACGGGAGTCTCATCTTGCTGGGCAAGTGGGGATGTTTCCTTCCAGGTGACCAACAGTGTGCATCTCTGATCCAAGTGTGCAAAGAGTCAAGTATCCCTCCATAATAACTATTAGCCATCCCTTAAAGTATATTTCCTACCTGGTTATTACACACCAAAGCTCTCTCATAATGTGAAGTAATTTCTGATACTTCCAAAACTCAAAACCATCAGATAACACAATACAAAACAGAACAGGGCCTTTGATTTTGAGAGGGATCTATCCACTTTTAATTCCTGGGATTTCATGAGGAAAATAAAGGATTTTTTCCCAAAACAGGTTTTTTGGCACTTCCTCAGTTTTTCCCAATGAGTTTCAGGCTACCAGAAATTATCTTAGGGCCTCTCGTGTGCATTAAGAGTGGCAAGACAGAAAAAAAAAAAAAAAAAAGGAGAAAAATAATTCAGCTGACTGAGAAGAAAAAACCTTTTCCCAGAAAAACAAGTTCCAAGAAGAGAAAAACATAAAGGCTTTAAAAATATATCTATAGCTTGTTTATCCACTTTTAATTAAGCTGACTTTTAACCATAGTGCTCTTTAAAAAAGAAATCCTTTCAGATCTCTTATTACCCGACTTTAGCCGTGCCAAGCAGCCAATAGTTCTAGTTTCTGAACTTTACCAAAGGTAACCTCCTACATGCTTCAAAGACATGGTAAACTGTTTCTTTTTTACAAGATTTGGAATCTCTACAAGGTGGTTCAGAGAAAGGAAAATTCAAGAGAGGAAATCAGAAGCTAACGATGGGGGGAAAAACTCAATAAATGGCCAAGTTACACAAATAACAAACCAGAAAGGAATCAATCCAGAAGCCAACAATTGAACTCAGGCCACCACTGTCAAAAGATAAAGCCTTAGCTACTAAGTATACAGCATTGAGCAGTTTCTATTACTTTTCCCAGAAGGAGCCTAGAGAAGCCAATTTCAAGCTTGAAAGGCTTTTAACTGCTCAAGAAATTTTTTTAGGACTAACTATGACATGAACTCCCAAATTCCTGTCCTCTGGATGGTGGAAACCAAAAGAAAGTATCCCCACGTGGTCACAAGGTTAAGCTCTTAAGGACACAAAACAAGACAGAGGCATTTCATACAGTATTGGTTTCAGGGAGCCATAGCAAAGTTTGTAAATGACCAGCCTGCCAAGCTGGCTTGAAAAGCAGGCTTATAGGGGTCCTAAACCCACGTTCTATCCTGTGATACCCCTTTCTCCATTACAGAACACAGAAAGACAAATTCTTAGCACAAGGTATACCACATTTGTTGCAGCCTAAGACTAGTCTCACAAATCCTTTTTTCTATTCATCAAACTCTTGCAGAGGAGACCAATAGTTTACTGTTTTACTCAGACAGAGAAACAGAGAGAGAGAGAGAGACCAGAAACTTGGCTGGTAAGAATTTCTTACCCTTTTTGCTGGCATACCAGGTTTCTGGATTCCCTTTCTCTGCAGCTTCCAGAAGAACGGAGTGGCTTCTGACGTCCCTGCTCGCTTGTGCTATAGCTGTGGGGTTCAATCCACTTTACAAGAGAAAATCACCCATTACTATTTCATAGAGACATAGACAAGATTCTTAATTTGCAAGATGCTGCCCAATGGGTTACATACGGAACCAAATTAACATTTTCCAACCAGCAAAATACACATAACAAAACAAACATTAGTCAGTTGTTTAGCAGCCAGTATCAGCCTGGCAAAGCTCAAACTGTTTCCCGTTGGTCCCTGTTGTCTTTGATCCACTCCAGGTGGGGACAGATGATCTCTGAACGGTAATTCACAATGGAGTCTCTGGGCAAAGGGAAGAGCAGACAGGCCTGAGAGACAGGCCTTGTTAGCCTTCTTTAGAGCTCATTGAATGTAACCAGACAAATGAGGACTTCCATCAGCAACCCCTCTGAGATCTCTTCCATATATACAAACACACACAAAGACGAGTTGGACAGAAGGCCTTCCAAATTAGATCCCTAACCAAGAACTCCAAGAGTATCCCTTCCAAACTATCCTCCTATTCTCCATCTGAGAAACCTCCTCAAAATCTTCCTGATTGAGGAGAAGTCTCCTAAACCAGGACTCTTCCTACTAGTTAGAAAGAGCCAATTGAGACCTCCCAGGAGCCGAACAAACACCCTGCAATGAAGCTACAGACACAAATATCCCATGGTGGAACTATAGACACCCTACAATGGGGCTACAGATTCCCCACCACAGGGCTACAGAACCAGTCAGGAGAAGGAAGGAGGTATTGGCAGTGCCTAGGATACTCACCAATTCAGACATCCTAAAATGGGGTTACAGGCAGGCACCCTACCATAGGGCTACAGACAGATACTCTGTGATAGGGCTACAGTTAAGGGACATCTCCCCAGGACTATTTCTCCATTGCAATTAAATCTATGCACATTGGGTCGGGAGCACCCCACCAGCAGAGAGAGTACCAGAGTCAGCCCCCAGTCCAAGATAACTAGGCAGCCACTTGGGCTGGCTTCTGGATCCATCGCTGGTGTGGGGGGCCACTGAACCATGGATAGGTAGCCACAAGGGCAATCCAGGATGAGCCCCCAAATTTATAACCACCCAAGGGGTTTACCTTGGCAACTGCTTAGACAGAACCGATTCATCAAGATGGGGAAATGCAATAGAGAAAGAGTAATTCATGCAGAGCTGACTGTGTGGGAGACCCTAGTTTTATTATTACTCAAATCAGTTTCCCTGAGCATTCAGGGAGCAGAGTTTTTAAGGATAACTTGGTGGGTGGGGGAAAGCCAGTGAGCCAGGAGTGATAATTGGTCAGGGATGAAATCATAGGTAGTCAATGCTGTCTTCTTGTGCTGAGTCAGTTCCTGGGTTGAGGCCACAGGATCAAATGAGCCAGTTTATTGATCTGGGTGGTGCCAGCTGATCTATCAAGTGCAGGGTCTGCAAAATATCTCAAGTACTGATCTTAGAAGCAGTTTAGGGAGGGTCAGAATCTTGTAGCCTCTAGCTGCGTGATTCCTAAACCATAATTTCTAATCTTGTGGCTAATGTTAGATCTACAAAGGCAGTCTAGTCCCCAGCCAAGAAGGAGGCCTGCTTTGGGAAAGGGCTGTTACTGTCTTTGTTTAGACTATAAATTATAAACTAAGTTTCTCCCAAAGTTAGTTCAGCCCACACCCAGAAATGAATAAGGACGGCTTGGAGGTTGGAAGCAAGATGGAGTCGGTTAAGTTAGATCTTTTTCACTGTCTCAGTCATAGTTTCCCAAAGGCAGTTTCACCCTTTGCCTCTGTCTGACTCTCTACCTCTCCCTGCTTCCCTGAGGTTTAAATAGATCAGAGGCAGAAGTTAATTGGAGATAAAAGTTTACCGTTAAGCAGGCAGGTTGTAGCACAATATCCATATAATCTAAAGTAACCGAGGCTCTCTCAGGGTCATTGAAATGTGCAAAGGTATTCTTCCAATGCATTTTTAAAACCTAGATAAATTGTGTGTCATATAAAATGCATTATAAAAGGTTCCAATTGAGTCATTGGATTAAATGAACCTTTCAGCACCTTCCAGAGGAAAAGAGATGATATTTGGTGTGATAGAGTAGTCAATGCTTGGCTTCACACTTCCATGCTGCAGCAATCTTCCGGGAAGGCTTTGCTTAAAAAGAGAAATAAAAAGAAATAAACCAGTGAACTAATGACTCTGTATTTGATATAAAGTATCTTTTTTTTTTTTTAAATAAAAACTTCCAGAATATTCCCAGGAAGGAAAATGATATCTAAAGCTTCTACTTTCCTTTGACCCACTACTAAAAGGATACCTAATTCACCCCTCCTCGCATCCAACCTTTAGTACTGCCCACTAAATGGCTGATTACTCATATGCTAAAAGCTGTCTGGATTTCTCTCTCTCCTTAAATAGCAAGTGTGGCATTTTGCTAATGTCACAATTAACAGGAAGCTGTAAGCCAATCTCTGACCAGTGAGCTAATACAGAAGAAAAAGAACAGATGCAATCAACCTATTAATCAGGGTTCAATGTTCTTTATTCTTCAACTATTTTTATTCTGAACCTATGTTTTAGAAGACTATTTAAAAGATTCTATTAATTTGGAATCCATTTATTACAGACAGTCATCCTTAGAGATACTATTTTCACCTGAATAATATTGTGCTGTTACCTTTATGGAGCATAATTAATGAGAGAAATGTTCTGATTACTCATTTCACAAATTCCAAAGTCCACCTCTCTCACGCCCTTTCTTCCAATATCTCACTTTTAGACTTTCTGTCTCTCAGCCTGCCCACTGATTTGTCTGTGAGGTCCTCAGTTTGTTTTCCAATTTAAAGGTAACATTTTGGCCAGGCATAGTGGCTGACATCTGCAAACCCGGCACTTTGGGAGGCCAAGGTGGGGGGGTACACTGGAGGTCAGGAGTTCAAGACCAGCCTGGCCAACATGGCGAAACCCCGTCTCTACTAAAAATGCAAAAATTAGCTGGGCATGGTGGTAGGTGCCTGTAATCCCAGCTACTCAGGAGGCTGAGGCGAGAGAATTGCTTGAACTCGGGAGGCAGAGGTTGCAGTGAACTGAGATCATACCACTCCACTCCAGCCTGGGTGACAGAGCAAGGCTCTGTCACCAAAAAAAAAAAAAAAAAAAAGGTAATATTTTGTTCAAGAATTCTTGTCTGCTTATTCTCCATTTATATATCTTGTATTATGATTATTTTTCTTAAAATTTAAAACATCTAGAATAGGGTCCTTGCTCCTACTAAAATGATGCTTTTGCTTGTTCCTCATTTGTGTATCTATACCATGATTATTTTTCTTCGAATTTAAAGTACGTGAGGGTAGGGGATTTCCTTCTGTTGAAACGATGTTATTGGATGGTGATGATAAGCTAAAAGAAGGAAGAAATCAATTTTTTAATGTGTTAAAATGGTTATAAGAAACATTAAAATTTTTGGATAAAGGGCATACGATCATTTATAGCATAACTTCTTGAAAACAAGATAATAGGCACTGATAAAATTAAAATTTATAAAAATTATCTTTTCCTCTTGGAGCCCTCCATTCAAATTTTTATTGAGCAACTAACTGTCTTGTGCCTTATATACTGGCTTTAGCTCTCCTAGACTGTCTTTCATTCCAGTCCCACTTGGACAGAGTCCCATATTTCCTTGCAGGCCCTGGAGGGGAAAGGGGAAGAGAAAATGAGCTGGGATTCTGGCATGGGGAGGGCTGCTGTGGCAGAGTGGGATGGCCCTGTAGCTGAGAGTGGCAGTATAATCCCCCTGAGCCAAGACCAGCTGCCTCAGTGAGACATAAGATAGGCTTAAATCAGATTGCAAGGTCTTAATGAAACTGAAAAAGGACAGGCCATGAATCCTACCAGCTGCCAAGCTTAACAGCAGTTGCCAGTACAATGCCCAGAAACAGGCTCAGTGGCACTTCCATGATGGCCTGTCCAGAGAGAAGCATAAGGATGGAAAATGTTAATCCCAGCCCTCCACTCCCTACTGTCAGGAGGATACAGAAAACATGCTTCATATACCCAGATGTCCCCTTGGGGAAGAAAAGAGAGAGAGAGAGAGAATATCTAACCAAAAAAGACTGAGTTATCTAGAGAGAAATAGATTACAAGAGAGAAATGAGCTCAGTTTTTATCACCACTCAGTAGGTGGGTGCTAATGAGAAAGATTAGATTGCTTACAGACAAAATAAAGAAGCTGAATTTTTTCTGCACATTTGTGTGAAGTGAGAGAAATTTTGGAAACCTCTGCTGTGTGTGGTATGTTTGTGTAGTGGAGATAAGTGGGAGGAGGGTTCGTCTCAAAATCACAAAGAGGAAGTAGGAACATAGAAGGAAAAAATTAGATTTGATGCCTGGAGGTTCTGGCGAGTAGTGACCAGCGTTTCCACCTGCAACTTGCTCCCATTACACATGAACACTGCCATCTATTAGACAAAATGGAATGAAATAGGGCTAACTAGGAATATAAGGAATGAACAAAGAGTGTGTAGAAAAGTTACCATTGACATTGTGCTGGGACTCATGGAAAACTCTACTGAAGACAGAGGGGTCTTTGAGAGGTAGCCCGAAAGGCGAGTAGAATTTCAAAAGGAGATTGTGCAAGAGCTCAGAAGCAAGGGAATACACATATGCAAAACCAAAATGTTGAGTTTGTCTCGGGTTTAAAACCATGGAGGGAAGGAGCCAGGAGTTGTGGATGAAAAGGCAGGATGGGGCCAAGCTGGGAGGGCAGGACAAAGAGTTTGCACTTCATTCTATAGGATATTGAGGTCAAGTGGATTTTTTTCACCTCACTCTTCTGCTGAAACTCCTCAATGACTCCTCTTAGACAAAAACTTAATATATCCTAGAATGTCATAGCATGTCCTGCCTGATGTCCCATGAGAAAAAAAAAGAAGTCCCAGGTCATATAGGTTTGGAAAATGTCCTACATCAAATTCTCCTTCATCACATTCTTGGAGATTCACAATATGCATTTGCCTATTAAAAGCTTTAAGAAATCCTATGGCAAAGAAACCTGTTACCATTGTTTTCTTCATTTAACCCAGCATTTCCTGGACCAATGGATTATGAACTAGTTTTTTTTCTTTTTTTTTAACATTCACCATAATTAGTATCCCCTAAAATTAGTTTTTCTCTTTGTCTCAGAATACTTGGATTCTTTTCATGGGAACTGAAGTTCTTCATGATCTGGTCCTCTTTGTGAAATGAACTTCTCCTTGAGCATTTTCTGAGCTGCTGTATTCCTCCAGACTCACTTTCTCCTTTCTCTTTAGAAACGTCTTCATTTTCTAACCAGGGAAGTATTTGTCTCTTTTTTTCCTCTAATGAACCTTTTATTGTATATATTTATGATGATTGGTTTTCTATACTGTCCTTTGAGCCCCTCGAAGATAGAATACATACCTTGTAAATTTCTTTATTCCTATTATCTAAGACAGTGTCTAGCACATAGCAAGGATGTGATTTATCTTAAATATATTAAACAAATGAATAATTCTACCTGGGTTCTACAGATAACTATGGTAGAGTTGTGGGAGATGAATTTGAGGAGAGAAGACCATGGAGGCAAGGAGACTTGTGGGAACCTATTGCAGTTTTAAGAGAAGACTTAGGCCTGTACTGGCATAGTGGCAATGGCGATCAAAAGAGAGGGGCTAAGATTTACTGAACATCTGTTATAGGCCAGACACTAGACAAGTTGCTATAAATCTTATCCTATTTTCACAAACACCTGTACTGGGCAGGTCATGTAAGCTTGTGTTCAGCTACACTAGCCCTTTCTGATAAACCTCAGGGCACCTGCCTGTTACCAGCTCTCTTTTAGTAGATTCTATGTGCAGATGTAACCATGCTTTGTCCTGTGTGGCCTCGGCACTTTAGCCACACTTGAGTGTATCAAGGATGAGCATCATCAATCTCCAAGGCAGCCATCCACAGGCTGGCCAGTGTCTACAAGAGACAGCAGCAAGCTCTGTCCCAAAGATAGAATTCTATTTGGAGTAGTAATCAGATCTGACCTTGTCTTTCAGACAGCTTAAAAATGAAACACAAAAAGGGTGCAGTGGGAAGTAGAAGCAGAAGAGAAATACATGTAGAAAAGGCGATAGAAGGAAGGCAATAGGAAAAGGAAGTTAGCAGGAGTCATAACATTAAGCGTAGAGGGAAGTTAGTTGGTGTAGAATAGAAGGGAGCAGGTATAAGAAAAGCAGAGAGAGAGAAAGGGACTGTCACCATTTAGGCAGAGCTGCTAGTGTAGGGAGTAACAAACTCTCATCTTTAAATGGATGAGTTTTTGTCCTGTAGGGTCATCGGAGTCACATCTGCCCTGTTTTGAATCATGATCAATGACGTCCTGGTCATCTGGGTGGTGACTATTTCCTTTTCTTCCTGTTTATTTATATTTTTAAAATTGTAAATTTATAGTTGTTAAATTTATGGGGTCTGAGTGATATTATAATTTTTTAGTGCAATGTGTACAATAATTAAATCAAGCTAGTTAACATATCCATCACCACAAATACTTAACAGTTTTTGTGATGAGAAATTTAGAAATCTCTCTTAGCAATCTTGAAATGCACAATAGTCTATTAATAATTATATTCACCACACTGTGCAATAGAACTAAAATAAATCATTTCTCCCATCTGAGATTTTGTACCCTTTGACCACCGTCTCCCTATTCCTCCCACGGCCTTGCTGCTCTAACCATCATTCTACTCTCTGTTTCTATGAGTTAGATTGTTTTTATTCCACATAGAAATGAGAATATGAGGTGTTTGTCTTTCTGTGTTTGGCTTATTTCATTTAGCACAATGCTCTCCAATTCCATCTATTTTGTTGGAAATGACAGAATTTCTTTCTTTTTTAAGGCCAAATATATTATTCCATTGTGCAAGTATACCATATTTTCTTTATTCATTCACCCATTGGTTGATGGTCATCTAGGTTGACTCCATAATTTCGTTATTGTGAATACTGCTGCAATGAACATGAGAGTGCAAACATCTCTTCTACAAACTAATTTCAAATCTTTTGGTTAAATACCCAGAAGTGGCATTACTGACTCATATGGTGATTCTATTTTTGGTTTTTTGAGAAACCTGCATACTGTTTTCAGTAATGACTGGACTAATTTACATTCCCACCAACAGTGTACAAGGATTCACTTTTCTGTACATCCTCACCAATGCTTGTTATCTTTTGTCTTTTTGATAACAGTCATTCTTACAGGTGTGAGACATATCTCATTGCAGTTTTAATTTGCATTTCCTTATTGATTGGCAATATTGAACATTTTTTTTCATATGCCTGTTGGCCATTTCTATGTCTTCCTTTGAGAAAGTCTATTTTGGTCCCTTGCCCGTTTTTTAACTGTTTTTTTTTTTTTAAATCCTATTGAGTTCATTGGGCCACTTACATACTTTGGATATTAACCCTCTATCAAATGTATGGCTTGCAAATATTTTTCTTCAATCCATAGGTTGTCTCTGCACACTGTTCTTTCCTTTGCTGTGCAGAACATTTTTCTATCATATGTAATATCTTGATGATATCCTGAGATAACTAGAAATGTGTGTCTCTTCCTTGAGAGAGCCTAGCATAGCACTATTATTTTTATTATAATTTTTAAGGTAAGGAAACCAAGGCTCCTCAAGACTAGGTGTTTTGCTCAAGCTCATAGAACTAGTAACCATGAGACTAGAGACAGAAGCTGAAGCTAGATTTCTTTTACTCACAGTCAATATTATATCTGATTCTATATAAACTTTCACCAGTTGGGAAGCAGAGGATGGATTCAGAAAGCACTGCAGAATTAGAATCCATGGTGCTTGGTGACCTAGTAGCTGTTTCATTTGCATGTCATTAAACAGATCTTATAATGTTTTTTCTTTTCTCTCATTTTTTTTTTTTTTTAAATACCATTTGCACTGCAGGAAGATGATGCAGAATCATGGACTCAAAGGGCTGTGATGCTGTTGAGTCCAGTTTTTTTGTTCTTAAAAAAAAATTCTGAATCACTTGTGAATTTGCTTCAGCTTAACAGCAGAGACTCCTTAGATATAGTACCTGTTGATTTTTGGGACTCATGAAAAGAGAAAGCTTTCTGCTCTTCACTGGTCTAAATAGGATAAAGAGGCAAAGCACCTGCCTGCACAGAATTCACAAAAACATTCCTTGTCTTTCATCATGGCAACACAGCATTCATGTAGACAAGCCTTGGCCTAACGCTTCTTCTGTCTTCAGGGGGGACCCCACTTCCTCTTCCTCTTTCCTTCGATTTCCAAGAAAATTGTATTAAGTCAGTCTCCACAAATTTAAAGACAGATGAATAAGATAAAAGGTGGTCGGAAGTTTATCCTTTAAAGGTACACAAAAAGATTTTTTTGGGGGGAAAAATCATAGTATGAAGAAGACTGGGGTGAACATTATGTCTTCCATAGATAGTGCTGTGTGTGAGAAAATGTGGATGCATTCAGTGTCTGTTCTGCATTGTAAACACCATGAAATCAGGGACTAGGTCTTTCTTGTTTGTCACTACATTTCCAGCTCTAGTTTACTGTCTGCATTGTAATAGCTACATATTACAGACTGAATTGTATCCTCATAAAATTCATATGTTGAAGCCCTAATCCAGTGTGACCCTATTTGGAGATAGGGCCTTTAGAGAGTTAACTAAGGTTGAGTGAGATCAGAAGTGTGGGGCCTTAATCTGATAGGACTAGTTTCCTTATAAGAAGCAGAAGAGAGATCAAGAGAGATCAGATCTCTCTCTCTCTCTCGCTCTGTCCACACCTTGCACAAAGGAACAGTCATGTGTCTATAAGCCAGGAAGAGAAGCCTCAACAGAAACCAACCCCAAGGCATCTTGATCTTGGACTTCTCCCAGCCTTCACAACTGTGAGAAAATAAATTTCTGTTGTTTAAGCCACCCAGTCCGTGGTATTTTGTTATAGCAGCACTAACACACTAATACACTACCTCTAAATCTTTGTAAAGAAATAAAGGAAAGAAGAATGGCGGGAAGGAGAAGAGATTTATCTTTTCTACTTACTGTATTGTGTGGCCTTGGGCAAATCACTGAAGATGCCTCTATTTTTTCTTTTTTTTTTTTTTTTTGAGATGGAGTCTTGTTCTGTTGCCAGGCTGTAGTGCAGTGGCACAATCTTGGCTCACTGCAACCTCCAACTCCTGGATTCAAGCGATTTTCCTGCTTCAGCCTCCTGAGTAGCTGGGACTACAGGTGCGCACCACCACACCTGGCTAATTTTTGTACTTTTAGTAGACAAGGGGTTTCACCATGTTGGCCAGGATGGTCTTGATCTCTTGACCTCATGATCCACCCTCCTTAGTCTCCCAAAGCTCTGGGATTACAGGCGTGAGCCACCCTGCCCTGCCCAGATGCCTCTATTTCTTAATGGACACAATACAGATGAAAATAAGACCACCTTCTCAGGTTTTTAGGGAGGGGTAAATAGGAGAGTATATGTAGACTACAAAATACTATTAAAATGTTAGTTGTTCACCTCATCAAAAGCACTCATTCAACGACTGCTTATTGAGAATTAGTGAAAACTTCCTGTTAGACTACAAGGTCCAGAAATAATAGTTCTTATTATTGACTGCAGAAGTAATGAACAAATACTGAAATCTGTATTTTAGGGAATAAAAAATGTGATTGTCATTTTTCTTCAACTTCTGTAGCTGTTTCTTTCCAGGCTTTTCAAAAACGAGTGACATAAGATCATCTCATATTTATATTTCACTTGCTTCACATGAAAATTTGTGGAACTCGCCCAGGTTTTCTGTGTTAAACGTCATCAACAATAAAGATAATGCATGCCATTCTTTGCAATCTGGTATTGATGTCTTCCTTCTGTCCTGAATCCTTGTGAGAAATAAACAAACAAAAAAAGATTTAAAAAATTGCCAAGAGGCACCAAGCTATCCGTTAACTTTTAGGGAAGCTTTATGAAACAAGGTGTGGTGAGTTTCAGTTATACAGGATGATTAAGTTGTAGAGATCTACTGTACAACATGAAACCTACAATGAGCGTATTGTGCACTTCAAAATATGCTAAGACAATTGATCTCATGTTAAATTTTACCAACACACACACACACACAAGCACACAAAATAACACAATATAATTTTGGAGGTGACATACATGTTTAGTACCTTGATTGTGTGATGATATCACAGGCATATGTGTATGTCTAAACTAATTAAATTGTATGCAGTAAATATGTGCAATTTTTGTGTATCAGTTACATCTCAACAAAGCTTAAACAACAACAAACCAAAATGTGTTCTGTTGGAACCAGTTTGCACTGACTTGTGAGAGCCAATTGTTATATTTTTATGAATTTTATGAGCCTAATATTAAGCACAACTATTATTAAAAACTAAATGATATAAACTTACAATTAAAAAATTAAATTTAAAACACAGGTTATTACTCAGAACATATCATTTTCTAATTACTGCACTCCATTTCATGATTATCAATAATCTTGGAGTTGTTTACATTTGCTGTGTCTGCCCAAAGGGAATAAACCTAATGGTGAGAGGCTGCATAGCTTCTTCCAAATGTGTGTGCTGTGATGTTACCTTAGTAGCTTGAAATAGGATGGAAAATGGCAAACACTACAAACCTGAGCTTTCCTGTTCTCTCCACTGGAGACCTGTGGTTAAACATTTACCCACAGATGACTGGGGGCAACAAGCAGAAGTGACTGTGAGTGGACCTTCACGGTGCTGTCAGGGTTGGTTTCTCATTCAGGATGGCCTGGAAAACAAACCAGCTAAGTCCTGGAAGAACCCTTTTCCGGATGGGGGGTGGGAGTGAGGCTGTAGCAAATACAGCTTTCCATGGGACTAGGTACTAGGTACTTCTCTCCAGCAGGTGGATGGCAACATCTCATGTGCTCCAAAGTCTCCAGAAGCTGGGCAGTTGGTGTTTCCAAACACTATAAGGGCTGGCTCCCCAGAACAGACTGCCTGGAGAAAGCTGCCTGTGTACTCCCCAGTGACAAGGCTATTTTCTCAGTTGGCTCCATATAGAAGGCAGAATAACATATTGCAAGGCCCACGGGAATGCAAATCCTGACTCTGGGCCCACCAGGGCAGAAATGGCAGAAACGGTGGGATCTAGGACTTTACTTTCCTTCTTGCTTCTCCTGCTTTCTTTGTTGCTTAACGAATACAAGAGCCATACCATGTAAGACTATGCTATGTGCCCTGAATTGCGGTATAGGTGAGATAAGACACAAGACCAGCAACAGAAACAAAAACAAAAACAAAAACAAAAACTTACAAGACTGAAAGCTATGTTAACGAGACAGTCATCCACATAGCATCTATTTCATTTTTTGGATCACATCCTGAAAGTTTCTTGCTTATTACATTCAAAAATTTGTTTTTACCTCATACTATTATTGAAAGATGGTTTGCAAAAATACATACATTACATCATGTTGGAATAAATTAAAAATAATTGGGGAATTTGGACAAAGGGAATATGTATAATATGTAAAATAGAAGTAAAGGAATTCCAGAATATACAAATGCTAATTATGATATCATAGATCCTTGCAAGGGGTAGTCAACAAGTTTTCTCTAGCAGCCATCATGAAGAAGAAAACACAACCATTATATTCACAGGGCCCTTCAGGCACCCACAAACAGACTGTTTAGGAAAAGTACCACTATTTCTGATTCTGTGACAATAGGACCATTTTTGATGTAGTGATTGATGTTCTCAGTGACACCCTACAGTTAATATAGTATTTAATTTCATTGTGCTGTTTAGTATAATGGCTCAATGTAAGCTGATGTTAATTTCCATTGTTCTGCATTAATGAATTAACAAACACCTTAGCTAGATTTGGTTATAACTGTTATCTCTGCCAAGTTTTCCTTTCCTTATCCAAATTCTGCTTGACCTTCTTTTTTGTGTTCCATTATTGTTTTGTGTCCTCATTTGGTATTTGCTGCAATAATAACTTTCTTATATTATGACATTTATTATTAATTGCAGAAAATTCATGGTCTACCCAATGATTTATGTTTAGATTCAAATTAATGAAATTTGTATCTATTGTATTAATAAGAAAGCTTGATACAGCCAATATGTTTTATGAAATTTTTGACCCTAACAACTTACTGCTTGGGAATGCCTTTTTAAAATCCAAGGGCCTGGTCTTGTAGTCTGCCATCTCTTGCTCTTAGTTCTGTGTACCTTAGACCCTCTGAGGAGTCAGAAAAGATATATTCTTTTTGGCATGAAGAATAGCATCTAAATCAAGTCCAACAGGATTCACTTTGGGCAGAGTATGGCAATTACTGTGTTAAGTCTTACTATGTGTCAGGCACCTTGCCATATGCTTTCTGTATGTTTTTTGATTTAACTCTCACAGCACTGAAGGTACATATTTATTACCTCCTTTTACAGATAAAGAAGCTGAGGCTCAGAGAGGATAAATGAACTATCTGATGTCGCCCAAGGAGGAGCACGTCAGGGTTTTCACTAGGTTCTCCTTCATGCCAAAGTGTGTGCTTTGAACTCCAGGTTGCCATGGTGTCAAAGGAGGGAACATTTGGGCTTTCCTATCAGCTTGCCCAGATGGGGCAGTGGAAGAAGAAGAAGTGACGGTATTTGAAAGCTGTCAACAGTCAAACATCAAAAATGGAGTCAAACTCTTTATCACAAACTTGCAGACCAGAGACGTCTCTTCAGCAGTGCCCAACCCAGCTACCCTCTAGGCTGGTCTTTCTGAGGTGGCTGAAATTCATTAATAAAGTGGTACTGAACCTCTACAGGAAATTGATTTCATATTTCTAGAAGAGTTTTAGGTCCACTGCGTAATTGAATGAAAAGTACTGCACAAAGAGCTGCCATATACTCCAACATGCACAGCTCTCTGACTGTCAGCATCCCCCACTGCAGTGGTACATTGGTTAAACCTGGTGAACCTACATTGACACATCATTATCATCCAGGGTTCCTAGTTTACATTAGGGCTCACTTTCAGTGCTGTACATTCCAGGGATTTGCAAAAAGGCATAATGGTGTATCCTCTGTGTTACATTTTACCGTTTCACATAATTGCTCAGGCAGAGTTCTTTTGCAGACTGATGAAATCTCTGTAGGTTCAGAATCCAGTTTCAAGACACTTACTGCTATCAGTTCCCTTAGGAATGATGAGCTTCTGGGGATTGACTTCAGGCTAACAAGGCGCATAGACTGATGTATAAACAAGTGCCAACATTAATATTCAGTGGGCATTTGCTTTTCTTGTCACTAGAAAACCTTATCTCATGTATCTCTTCCCATTATCAAGCTTTCCTGGAATCCAGGGTGCTAACCAAGAAATTGTGAGGCAAACATGAATATATGAAATCATGGTGAAATAAACTGAGTAGGCTTGATGGATATTTCTTTTGAGTTATGGCAAAAATTAAAGAATTATACATGCTTTACCACAGAGTATGTATCTCTAGTGGCTTTTATCATCTAGATTCCAGGTCTCTGGATAAACTCTAATAAATGGTTATTTTTCAACACTGTTTTCTAAACTTCATGCAGATTGCCAGGTCATTTCGTTAGCATTTATGAGTAAAATGTGGTCTTCCAGGTTATTCAAAGTCAAAGCTCAGGTTATAGTGACTTAGTCCCCTGAAGAGAGTTAGAGACACACCAGTCTCCTGCAATATTCACTTCAAAAAGCCTGTCGTGGGTCACTTTTGGAGAAGGCTAATCGTATCCTATGTTAATTAACTTCAGTTTCAGAGGATGACATTTCTGATTTTGTTTCCAACTTTCGGGAGTGACTCTTAGTCTTTGGAGCTTATTCTACACTGATTATTTAGGATCTGAAATGAAGGTGTCTAATATATTAAATACAAAAAAATCACTTGACAAAATGGAAGTCTTATATAAATACAGCTAATTATAAAAACATAAATTCCATGGTTTCCCTCAAAATCCCTCTTGTACCAACCCCTGTTCTCAACTTAGGTTGTTTATGACACTTTGACATAGTGAACTTCACCCTGGCTCAACCTCCATTGTATACCTACGTTACCAGAACAGTTTTATTCTCTTGGGTTCCTAAAACCAGGATCTGCCAAATTAAGTGTCACTTTCTATTGAGTATGGAATGTGAGCTGCTACCTTGAAAAAGACACTGTGAGAAGAAATTTTCCCAGCTTTCCAAGTGACAAGGTTTTGGCTTATCAGTATTACATTAATAAATGCAATGTCTGAACAAAAGATTATAACTAAAACAAAACAATTTGTGATGCTAATTTACAATCAGCATTCGTTTAGTTACAAAAAAATGAAACTAAAACAAAACAACGTAACCTGTGACTGTGGATTTGGCTCCAAACTTCAGTGGGTTTCTCTCAATTTATTCTTTAATAACGATAAATAGCAATTGAAAAATTAAAAAAAAAGAGACCTTAAAACTCACCTTCATCTCCTAAACTTCAGTTTGATACTTTAAAGCTCATGCTTGATTCATGTCTCAGGATTATAAATCTTGAGATGTGTTATTATTATTTTTGTACATAGCTGTTTAATGCAACAAAAAAATCCATCCTGCTGCAAGTCTCTTTTCTTTTTTTCTTTTATGCTCTTTTCTCTCTTCTTTCTCTCTTACTTTTTTCTTTTCTTTCTTTCTTTTCTTTCTTTATCTCTCTCTTTCTTTCTCTTTCCTTTTTTTCTTTCCTTTCTTTCTTTCCTTTCTTTCTTTCTCTCCCTCTCCTTCATTCCTTTCTTCCTTTCCCTTCTTTCTTCTTCCTTTTCTCCCTCCTTCCTTCCTTCCTTCCTTCCTTCCTCCCTCCCTCCCTCCCTCTCTTCCTCCCTTCCTCCCTCCCTCCCTCCCTCTCTTCCTCCCTTCCTTCTCTCTCTCTCTCTCTCTCTCTCTTTCTTTCTTTCTTTCTTTCTTTCTTCCTTCCTTCCTTCCTTCCTTCCTTCCTTCCTTCCTTCCTTCCTTCCTTATCTCTCTCTCCTTTCCTTCCTTCCTTGCTTGCTTCCTTCCTTCCTTCTTTCCTTCCTTCCTTCCCTCCTTCCTTTTTCCCTTCCCTTCTCTCCTCTCCTCTCCCCTCTCCTTCTTTCCTTCCCTCTTTCCTCTTGCTTCTTTTTAAAAAAAGGCATCCTATTTCCTTCTAAATGGAAGTCTGTTTTTTAATAAAAATGATTTTGATTTCAAGCAACAAGACAGGACAGTTGGAAAAGCAGTCTAGTGCATTTTCCAAGCGCAATGGTACAGGCTTCCTTAAATATGTCCCTTTGGAAATTAATGGCAAAATTGATGTCTCCTTTTCCTAATCACTAAGCCAGACTGGTAGAGAAAAAAGGGCTCTGTGTTTGTATGCCTCTCCTCTTCTCCTTAAATGCAGGGTCAAATTGGAACTGTAAAAATGACAGTCAAGAAAGTAATTACACTCTGTTCCTTGTTCTTGCCTGAGGAGGGGTTGTAAGTAAACTAGTGTAAGCCCAGTACTTCCAAGCTATGAAAGGATTTCTCTGGTGCATTTTTCCCTCTTTGTGCAGACATTAGTTAAGGTAAATCCCATTTCATTTAATAACTGCCTGGATTAAGGAGGCTTTTTGAAGGGACTAATTTACATAAAGTAAGCTGATTTGAATAACGTGTTGGTTTGAATATTAAAAACAAAATGTGCACCTGCAATTTTGTAAAATAATTTGACTTGATTGGCACTGCCTCAGGTATTTCTTCTAATATTAGTGAGGTTAAAGTTTCCTTACTACTTTTGTGCATCAGTGAAAAGAGCTAAAGAGAGACTTCCATACAAATAAATTATTTGGCAACTAATTACTGGGCACTTTGCTTAAAAGTTTGTTGCCTAAAAGTTTGTGCTGCCTTAAATTACAGAAACATGAAATCAAAGATGGTAGAAAAAAATTAATTCTTCTGAAACTGAAGACTTAGTGTTTACCTCTATAAAATCCTACACTATGGCTGCCATTATTTAGTTCCATAAAGATAAAAACCAAGAATTTCTTTATATTTAGAGGCTAAATACTTTTTGTAATACCCAAATAAATGTATGTATTTTTTCTTTGATAAGGAGTCTCGCTCTATCGCCCAAGCTGGAGTGCAGCGGCACAATCCCGGCTCACTGCAAGCTCCGCCTCCCGGGTTCACACCATTCTCCTGCCTCAGCCTCCCAAGTAGCTAGGACTACAGGCGCGTGCCACCATGCCCAGCTAATTTTTGTAATTTTAGTAGAGACGGGGTTTCACCATGTTGGCCAGGATGGTCTCGATCTTTTGACCTCATGAGACACCCACCTCGGCCTCACAAAGTGCTGGGATTACAGGCGTGAGCCACCGTGTCTGGCCATAAATCTTTATAGTAAGTTTTTCATTTGAATTTTGCAAAAGGGCCAATATATAATAACAATGTATAGTTTATGTCTCATTTCATAGCATTTAGGCAGAGGTTCTTGAACTTTCTCTAGCCTCTGTACCCTTAATGTCTAGTAATTTTTTTTACAGAGTCTCTAGGCAAAAGAAATACCCAATGGATCTGTTTGTTAAGCAGTTAGGCTCAAACAACTTTATTTATATCCTAAAACATGAATGCTATTTTGAAAAATAATATGTAAAGGCAGAGAAAACTCACAGGTCATTCTGAAATAACTGCAACTATTTACCAAAGGTATGTATGTATACATCTATTGGTCACTGCGGAAATTCTCAAACCTTAGAAACAGATGAACATTATTGCTCTTATTTCTTGTTCCACATTGATTTTCATTTGGTTCTTTTTATCACCGTTGCAAATGTTTCAGAATGATATGATGTCATCAGGACTGTAAATTCATCCAGTGCTGACACTGAACGATCTTGGAGCTAGTAGTTTGCGTGGTGTCTGACAGATGTCACTGTGTTCCTCCTGAAAACTAAACTTCTTCTTTTTTTTTTTTTTTTTTTTTGAGACGGAGTCTTGCTCTGTCACCCAGGCTGGAGTGCAGTGGCCGGATCTCAGCTCACTGCAAGCTCCGCCTCCCGGGTTTACGCCATTCTCCTGCCTCAGCCTCCCGAGTAGCTGGGACTACAGGCGCCCGCCACCTCGCCCGGCTATTTTTTTGTATTTTTTAGTAGAGACGGGGTTTCACCGTGTTAGCCGGGATCGTCTCTCGATCTCCTGACCTCGTGATCCGCCCGTCTCGGCCTCCCAAAGTGCTGAGATTACAGGCTTGAGCCACCGCGCCCGGCCGAAAACTAAACTTCTTATGGCACCTTTGTAAATTTGCTGTGGCTCCCCTGGGGGGCTTCATGCAGTTTTAGAAGGTTTTATGCATCCCTTTTACAGTTTTTAACTCTCTAAAGGTAAATTTCTTGTCAGTGTTTTCAGTTCTTGGTTTTGTTGTTAGTCATTAACTGCAGAGGAAATATTAGCTGTGTGAATATATTCAATAAACATACTTTTACAATGAATTCCATCTACTTCAGGGATAATGGTAACTCTTTTCAAGTGAAATATGTCTTGGAAACCTTGATTTAGTTTAACTTTCCAGAAAAGCAGTACATAAGCATTCCTCAAATATATCAAAGGCCAGGATGAACCCAATTGTAGAGAGAAATAAATGGCCAAACAGAAGCAAAATGCCAGGAAACTTCATTTTCTAGAGTGTTTGTCTGACTCACTGATGCAGCATTCCTGTTTTCTGCTTTGGTTGGAATTCCCATCCTCTGTGAACCCAAGAAATGTAGGACATGGGTTCAGAAGATTAGTGCTAAAATAAACATCTCATCATGGAGAAGAGTTGAGAACATATAATGGGTTTGGCCTTCCCTGTATTGTTATATGCACTTAAGTTTCAGATTTACAGTCTATTATCTAGAGAAGACCAGAATTGTGAAGACTAGATAAAGAAAGGGCAGGTAACATTTAGAGTGCAGAATGAATAGTCTTGGAAAGGGCAGGACTGGACCAAACATGAAATATACATTTCATGTAGCATGACAATAAGATTAAGACAGTAAGACAATAAGATCTCTTCCATCCTCCCTCAACCCTGATCTTAATCAAGTAGCATGACAATAAGATTAAGATCAGGGTTGAGGGAGGATGGAAGAGATAAAGAAAAAGTGGAATCTGCAGATTAAATATACCCATTCACTGGAGAAAACCGGACTAGTAAGGGGTCAGCTTATTTCCAGTTGCTTGCTGACCAATTCTATTGGTTACCCTTTAGATTTTTTACTCTTATGACTAATAGTGTACTAGACATCACCTTACATAAATCTTCATGAACCTCTCTGATAATTTCCACAGGACAAATTCTTAAAAGAATTGCTGAGTCATAGAATATAAGTATGTTAAGACTTTTGGGACACTTTTTTTCGAAGTATTGCACAGAAAGGTAATAGCAACTGAAAGTCCTCCATCAGTGTATGAGAATGAACACCGAAAATCACACTGTAATCATCTGGCAAGGTCCACCTAAGACAGTTATATCTGGACATGGCAATAACAAGAAGGATTCTGTCACCCCTTCAAAGGCCAGAAATTAAGAAATATTAGATCTACACTAAAAAGTAAAAACTATATAAAGTTCACTAATGATGCCTATTTTTAAATACTTCTAAGCATCTGTGAATACCCCACAGTGAGATGTTGGCAGCAAGTTGTAGTTACTCCTCAAGGGTGGGATACCAATCCAGAGTAGCTGAAGGAATGCTCTCTCTCTGATTTGGTCTGGATACTTTTGGCTGGCTTAAACGAGTCTTTGAAAATGACTTCATTATCTGTACTCAAAAATCTGCTCTTCTTTGTGAATTTTCCTATCTTGGTGAATAGAACTACCATGCACACATTTGCCAAGCCAGACCTGGGAATGATCCCAAAATACCACAATTTGCCCTTACCCAGATTCAGCTGCCAACTGCTTATCAATTTCTATCAATTGTATTTCTTTAATATCTTTCAAACATACCCCAATTCCAGTGCCCTAATTTACATTTTTGTCATTTCTTGTTTCTGTATGTTCTTGCTACCTTTCACCTTATTCTTTTCCAATCTATCACACTGACACTGGAATGAGATTTCTAAAACGTGTATCAGGTCATGTCATGTTCCTGTTCATAATTTTAAATAGATTCCTTTTGTCTACAGAATAGAACCTAGGCCTATGTTCAGTCTTATGTTGTCCTCTGAGCCATGGAGCCCTCTGCCATGTCACACAGCTTCTATCACAGAACACACCCTTATACTGGTCATGATTTTCATCCTTAAAACCACGGTTTTACCTTTGCCCATCTGAGGCACCATATTCAGTCTCAGTCTTATCCCTCACACTTTGATTTATGATTGATCATCCTAGCCACAGCCTCTCTTTAACCTTCCCACGTTATGCTCAGCACTGCCTCTTTGACTTTGATTTCTGTTGCCCTGCTCTAACTATTATTGAGAATCTCCCTTTGTCCTTGTTGCCGTAAGCTACCATGGAAAAAGATATCAAGAATTCTACTAGAATCAGGGCATCTGCTCAGGGTGAACCTAGAAGTAATGTTGATTTGATACCTGTCTGGTGCTTTAAAATTCACCTTCACTACAGGCAGAGCTGGCCCAAAGCACGGGGACAGGCTAAACTTGTCCGAAGGGGCTCAGTTTCCTGAGTGTCAGGATTGAGGTTCTGTAGAACTAGAGCCAAGGCCAACCATGGTTCTTAGAGGCAAAACTCTATATAAATATTTTGTCTCATTTGCAGATTTTCCTTAGAAAGCTATCATAGGAGTGCTGTAGAGACAATTAAGCTTTTAATAACAGAATGGTTTAGAAAGAGTATTTTTAATTTGTTAAATTATTTAGAAAGAAAAAGCAGGAAAGCATTATTTTTTAGCTTAGTCTATTTGTTAAATTATTTCCAGTTGAAAAATTGAGAATTTGAAAAAGCAGGAAAGCATTATTTCCTGCCTGATAGCTTAGTCTATTAATAAATAAATAATGTTTGAGGTAAGCTGGCTATCCTAATTTTAATGTTTTCATGTAAAAATGCAATTGATTAATGAAAGGAAGCAAAAACAGGCGTTGTTAATTATATATTCGCTATAACATTTATCTTATTAAAATACATGTAAAAATCTTAATGAAATGAAGCAAAAAACATTTTCTAGTTACAGAAAATATCCAGAATAAATGAATTTTAAGCATTTAAGCCATAGTAATTGACATTACTGTTATTTACCTTAATATAATATGACTAAAATATTTATAATTTACCTGTTGAATAAGAAGGGCTTTATTGCCAGTTATTTTATAATAACTTAGTTTTGATTAGCTTTTGGATGAAAATAATAAGCCAGTTCAATTTTTTTTATGTACACAGAATATGAATTTAATATTGAAACAAAGTGGTGCTGTAAAATGCATAAAATAGGCCTTGAAAAATCAAACTTGTGGCTGGGTGAGGTGGCTGATGCCTGTAAACCCAGCAGTTTGGGAGGCTGAGGTGGGCAGATCACCTGAGGTCAGGAGTTCAAGACCAGCCTGGTCAACATGATGAAACCCCATCTCTACTAAAAAAATACAGAAGTTAGCCAGGCGTGGTGGTGGGCTCCTGTAATCCTAGCTACTTGGGAGACTGAAGCAGGAGAATCTGTTGAACCCAGGAGGTGAGGTTGCAGTGAGCTGAGATAACTCCATTGCACTCCAGCCTGGGTGACAGAGCAAGGCTCTGTGTCAAAAAAAAAAAAAAAAAAAAATCAAACTTGTGTTTATATCTTTGTTATAATTTTAAAACTTGTAATATATAATACTTTAGGGTTGGATGGGCTTTTATTGGCATTCAGTCACGTAGCTTATAATGTGTGGATGAGGATAACTTAATTGAGAAAGTATTTGGAGCCCCAAATAGGATCATAGGTCCATTTTGTGAGGGAGGCATGATAAGCCAGAAAGGGGTTACTGAATGGAGACAGAAGATCACATAGATGCAAATCCCAAACAAGCCACACTAAAGAGATGCTTTCTCAAGTTTATGTGAATGTACCATCTCCATTGTCACTGAGTATCAGATAAATATTCACCAGATTAACAATTAATAAAACACTGAAGAATAAGAGATTGGATGGTACAAGAGTCAATGCTAAATGGAAAAAAAAGAGAAAATACTTATGTTTACATGAACGTTGATTATCAAACATGCTGTGAACTTTTTCCAGATCAAAATAATTGCCTCTCAGTAAGAAAAGCTTTCACTGACACCCCATCTTGAGTAATAACAGATATATTATACAACTCATCTAACTGATTAGCAGTTTTTGGCTTTTAGGGGGTTTTTCAATAAGATAAAAAGACTGAAGTGGAGTAGAAGGGAGACCATCTGTTTCAGTGTTGAATTTTAATTTTCTATTATTAATATAACAATTAGCGATTGATAGTTATTACAGATAAAACCTGTGTTCATAAATATTTAAAACAAGACAAATGGGTGGTTGGATTGGATGACTTGGAGAAGATTTGGATCGATGTAACCAGAATTTAGTAGTTATATGGTTTGTGTTCCTTGTTAAATTCTAGAATGGCACAGGGATATAGAATAGCATTAAATTAATTTCCTTTTTCACTCTCGTTTTGTGCAATTTCCCACATTATACCCTTTGCTATAATATGTGCCATGTTCAATTAAGATGTGCTAGTATGTTGAAGTATTTTTCAACAACTCTGTTGAAATCTCATGAATGAGGTCAGCTCACAGGGTCAAACTAATACATGCTAAATGCTTGTATGTAATTTTTTAGCTTGAGACAGGCTGTGAGGCATTTATTTGACAAACTCCTAAGAATAATTGGTTCTCCAACAACCTTGACAGAATAGGCTTTTTGAGAATAAAATAGGTCCTCTTTCATTTCTTTCCTGTAGCTCATTTTAAGTGGTATCTTATAACAATCTCAATTTTAAAGTTACTTCTATTCATTCAATGAAAGTAACTTGTTTCTTTTGATCCTTTTGGTTGCTGGGTCTTTAAATTGCTTAAAGCTATTCTCTCAAACTGTCACTGTTAATCATGCATATTTGTTTTGCCTTATGCTATTAGTAGGATGGAATTTTCTAACTTCTTTGCATGATCCTGTTACATTGATATACTTAACATCTGCCATAAATGATTTATGAAGATTTAGTGAAAATTATATTTAAACACATTTAAGATGCAAACTTTGTTGAAAACATAAATGGTTTACTCACATTTCAGAACTTGCCGAACCTTTCTAATTATAATTAAGATATAATATCATTTCATTATTATTTTGGAGCCCCAAGCTGTCACAATGTATTTTTCCCTTTATGCAGCATTTTCCTTTTAAACACATTCATAAAACTTTCATTTTATCTAGGTGAGTACAGGCCTTTGGTTGCAATTTCTTTTTTAGATCTGATGCATGTTTCAAGGTATGGAAGAGTTTGTGATTTTCAGAGTAATCTAAAAGCCCAGTGTAGAAATTTGACTTAACAGATGGAACACACACACACACACACACACACACACACACGATGGAATTTGATGCTTTTTTTTCTAACAAAAAAATATTGCTCACACCAAAGGTTATTTTATTTAAATAGGTCGAATCACTTGGGTCACCAAAGCTAATGTAATAAGCCTGGACGGTTATGTTAAAGCATTAGCTTAACGGATTAATATGCCTCCTCTGAATAAACAACCCTCTTGAGATTGTTTCAGCCTGTGAGTTCAATAAATTTACCACTCCTAAAACATTAGGCTTAAATAGCGTTCTACTCTCCTGGGACTTTAGCCTCGCCAACTCAAAATCAAACTTTACAAGGGCTTCCAGTTACATTTCCTTTCCTATGCCACCTTTCCTTCCTTGCCTATGCTCTTACTCATTTTAGGAGACCTCGGGACTAAGGACACTCTCTTGTATCTGTGTATAGACTTTTAACAATTTAAACTCTCTAATTAGTGACAGGAGTGTGTGGCAGTATCCCAAGGTAAAGAGCATCATTTAACTTTGGGTGATTCACTTCATCTCTTAGAGTTGAGTTACTTCATTCTTACGATAAGGATAGGCCCTATATTTTTGTGGGTAAAATGGTTAAAAGAAACATCTCCAGAGCTGCTAGGGGGAGATGGGTAATGAGGAAAGTCCTTTTCAGCTTAGATGAAGCCAGTTGACCTGCCTCCAGTAAGTACTTAATAAATACTAATATTATTACTAAAAGAAAAACAAACCTGATAATGATTTTTCATTTGCCAGGGTATTCAGAGTCCCAGTTGCTACTCAAGGCAGAACACAGACAAAAAGGAAGGATGTGCACATTAGGAAGAAATCTCCATTTCTATTTTAAAAAATAAGTGTCACAGATTTGGTCTGAATACTTCTTTTTAAGGAGCACATTGGAACAAACATCCATAGACATCCTTCAACGAATGTTTGTTGCCCAAAACATATTTGAACAATCATTAATCAGAGACAGAATAATCTACAAGGAGTACTACAAACAAACAAACCGGGGTTGCAATCTGGAGGTCCATGAGTGACATTTGCCCTGCAATGTGTTTTGCTTGACTGCCAGGATGGTTTTAAAAAATGAATGTGAATTACTTTAGGCAAGACAGTTATCCTTCAGTTTGTTATAGGCTCCACTAACTCCCTAATGCTTTGAAACTGTGAAGGTTTATACCTTTATATAGCTTTCTGGGCTTTGCAGCTGATTGAATTTATGTTCTCTGATAATCAGCTATTTGTATTAAGAGTCCTTTTATACCATGAGAGATGTACAAGCAAAGAGTGAGGCTGAGCCCTAACAGGAGGCTCTGTTAAGCCCGGTGGAAGTATCCTGACGAAATCTAAGAGAGACCCCTCCTTTAACTCTCTCTCGGTATTCCCATTCTTGAGGAGAAACTGGAACTTGCCAGAATCTCACTGTGGAATATTCACAGATGCTTAGAAGTATATATAAATTAACATTATTAGTAAACCCTACTTCTTGTTTTTTAGTGCACATCTAATATTTCTCAGTGAATTAATTTTTGGCCCTTGAGGAGGTGGCAGAATCCCTCTTAGTCATTGCTATGTACAGATAGAACTGTCCTGGGTGGACCCTGTCAGGCAATTATAGCACCATTTTTGCTGTCCATTCTCACACATCAATGGCAGACTTTCAGTTGTTATGAATTTTCTGTGCAATGCTTTGACAAACTCTATAGACACTCATAACATACTTGTGTTCTATGACTCAGCAATTCTTCTAGGAATGTGTCCTGTAGAAATTATCAGAGGTGCGTAAAGATTTATGTATGAGGATGTCTAGCACCCTATTAGCTCTAAGAGTAAAAAATCAGAAACAATCTAAGTGTCCCAAATAAGTATTTGTTAAATAAATTTCAGTATGGTAATCTGGAATTCACTGCAGTCATTAAAAATCTTTATTGGAATATGTGGTAACATAGAGAAGATGTTTACAATAAAGTGTTCTGTGAAAAAAGTACCTTATGAAATAGTACATAGGCTATGACCTTGCTTGGGTCTCTAAAAAGTAAATGTAAAATCACAGAATAAGTTTAGAACTATGCCCTTAAATGTTAACAGTGGCTCTCTGGGTGATAGGGGTATGGTTGATTTTAATTTTTCTGTGTGCTTTTCTTTGTTTTCTAAATTTTATTGTTGTATAATGAGAAAAATACTAAAAATAACTATTTTTAAGAGGCATTCTCATGCTCCAATGGCTAACACTAGGCAAGCAGCACCCCTTAAAGACTACTCAACAAGTCTAGTTTTTGGCTGTTTTCCCTGCCTAAGCCAGAGGACTTGAACGTCAGTTCTCTGGAGGGCCCTTTCAACCTCATGGCCTAATTCTCTGATTTTAAGATAATCATGATTTGTAGATCTCTTGTCATCTCAAGCAACTTTTCAATTGTAGAGGAATTGGAAGCTTTTCACTGTCAGAGCTAATGGTCCATACCAGTACTGCCACCCTGTAGAATAATTATGCTTTTAAGAGGAAAAAATCTCTGCTACCCTGTGATCGTTAACTACGGGATTGTTCTTTTCATTTCAAGAGGAGTGGCTCTAATTTAATGCTTCTGAATGATAGTGAAGGGAATGGTTATTTGTTCTCAAAAGGGTCTTTTTAATAGGATCATTGCCTTGAAGCAAAGTTCCCTTGGAAACTGCTTGATGTCTGTCTGTACATTTAAACATTTAAAAGTTGGGTGCACGTGCATGTCTGTGAAATTCATATTGAAACGGATGAAGATTAGTATAGAAAAGGGAAATGCATTTGTGTCCTAAAACCTCAAATTAAATTAAAAGTATCTGACCATTTTTTTTTTTTTCAGAATAAGGGTATAATGAAGAAAAGAAAAACATCCAATTTTTGAAATTCTTTCAAATGTTTATGTGGTGGGAAAAATTTATTGCTAACATATGTAAATCCTAAACTCGTACTAGTTTTCAAGTTTTTTCTTAGCCTCTATGCTATGGGTTATATGAAGAAATTAATTTATGCTACTGCAAAGTTGCTGGCTTGGCATGAGAGGCCTTGCATATTTGGTATTTTGGAGGCTTGGGAAGGTAAATTAACATAAAAGTATTTATTAACACTTAGGGCTTTGATGGAGATTACAAAAGGAAAAAAAAGATTATATTCACTAGATGACATAATTTGCTTTAGAAATACAAACCATTATTTCATTTAGTGAGTTCAGACCACATTTTATAGGCAATAAAGACACCTACCAAGTATTCAAGGCAACGTTGGAGAACGTCTAGCTCAGTGGTCCTGAATGGCCAGTGTGCATATGTGGTGGGAGATGTGCAAGGGGGCTTGAAAAGATAGGCAATTAATTGCTGAGCATTTTTAGACTGCTAAACCTCGCCCTGCCCAGAACTGGATGGAGTACGCAGTCTTTGGTTACATGAAGTTTGAAAATGTCTTGGGCGTTTCTTCTTGAAAAGTAGTAACTTTATAAATTGATAAATGAAAATACCAGGCTCCAGAGAAGTTCAGTGACAATACATAACATTACCAAACTAGTTTAGAAAACAGATTAGTTTCTCGTTTATAATATGAATTATTTTAATATAAAATTGAAAGGGAAGGGTAGGAAACAAACTTCAATATACAGAGCAAAAGCGCTTCTCAGCTTGCTTTATGCTTTCCACCCTGACACAACCACCTCTTACTTGTCACTATTGAAGGACTCAGTTGTCATGACTGCTACTGGCCCAGCTTTGTGTCTTATCTGCCCTTGTTTACCCTTTGGTACAGAAACAAGTGACATTTGAAAAAATGGCTCTATATCAAGGTGTAAACATGTTACTGCTGGAGGGTATCTAGGTTCTTGGCATCTTGAACAAAGAATTGGACAAAATGCACAAACAAAGCAAAAAAAGTATGAAGCGACAATAGCAGAGATTTATTGAAAACACAAGTAAGCTCCATAGGACGGGAGTGGGTCTCAGCAAGGGGTTCAAAAGCCTGGTTACAGAGTTTTCTGGGGTTTAAATACCCTCTAGAGGTTTCCCGTTGGTTACTTGGTGCACACCCTACGTAAATGAAGTAGCAGCCCACGAGCAGTTTGATTGGTTGTGGGAGGGGACCAATCAGAATCAGAAGTACTTCCAATTTTTCATCTGCCAGACAGAAAATGGGGGTGGGGGGAGGGGCGGGAGGAGGGGCGGGGTGTCGGGGGTGGCAGAAAGGGGAAGGGGGATGGGGGAGGGGAAGGGAGAAGCGGGGAGGGGTGGTGGGGGCGGGACGGGGTTGTCAAGGGAGTAGACTCTGGTACTTTTGGTACTTTTGTTACTTGGATATGGAAAGTTGCGGCTTTCCTTTTGATTTCGTTCTAGGAAGTCAGCATGAATCGGCCTTCGGTTCCCTGCCTCCAGATCCTATTCTCCAGCCTCAAACATGTTGGAGGGGTTAAAGTGGGTGAATAAATGACGAAGAGGAGATGAATGTGTATAGACTGTATAGACTATTGCTTCAAGAAATTATCACTGAAGAAGAAAGAGTGAGGGTGGTAGCTGGGTAATAGAGAAAAGATGAAAGCCTATATGGGATATGGTAAAAAAAAAAATTAATGGAGAAATGGTTGCAGAAATCTTTCTAGATGTTATTGATGCTATATATAAAAATACTTTGGATTTTGCTGTGATAATGCTGCATAGCAAACGCCCTCGAAGTCTAGTGGCTTTCAGCAGCAAGCATTTTTTTTTTCTAATGGGGTTGTAGGTTAGATCTTACTTGCTGGGCTCTGTTGGGCTTGCCTGGGCTTGGGTGCTATGGGTTGGTTCAGCTTTGATCTACATGATTCTCATTTAGGGACCTGAGACAATCCCAGGTATGCTCTTTTCAAGGAAAATGATAAAAGCACAAGTGTTTAAACCAAACCACTACAGCACATATAAAGCCTCTGCTTGCATAATGTCCCCTTACACAACCCACTGGCCAAAGAAAATCGCATGGCTTAGTTCAACATCAATGGGTCAGAGTATACATCTCCTCCAGAATCAGGATAGCAACCACGTATCTCTTGGCAATGCATTTCAGAGTTACACAAGGCATAATGATCCCCTGCTCTTCATTGGCACCTCCCTATTAATCAGGGACTTAGTATATTGACTCATAGTCAAGACTGGGTGCCCTTTAGGGTTCCCACTTAGTTCATGCTTACTTTGCTTACTTCATCATAGCACTTATCATTGCACTATGCAATTAGGGTGTTCAGAGAGGCTTCACTGAGAGGGTGACATTTGAATAAATGTCCCAAAAGAGGCAAAGGAGAGAGCCATATAGATATCTGGGGAAGGATATTCTAGGCAGAGATAAAAGCAGATGCAAAGGCACTAGGAAAAAATGTACCTATCCGCTGTGTTCAAGGATTAGCAGTAGACAAGTATGGTGGGAATAGAATGAGGGGGAGAATAGTAGGAGATGAGGTCAGAGTGGTGAAGGGAATCAGTGGTAGATTGAGCAAAGGAGAGACATGTTCTAATCTAACTTTTAAAGGATTATTCTAGTTGTCATATTGAGAATAGACCATAGGGGGTTGAGGGTGTAAACATGGAGGTTGGTTAGGACACTGTGATTATACTCCTGACAATAAATGATGATGACTTGAATCATGGTGGTAACTACAGAGGTGATAAAAAAGGGGTTAGATTCTAGATTTATTTTGAAGGCAGAGCCAATAGGATTGGATGGGTGCATGAGAGAAAGAAAGTCAATGATGACTTAAAGGCTTTTGGAATAGCTGGAATGATGGAGCTGCACATTGCAGATATGAGGAAGATTGCAGGATAAGCAGGTTTGGGGTAAAACCAGTTTTGTTCAGGACGTTTTGAGATTTTCATTGACCATGTCAGTGAAGACATTGAATAGGGGAGCTAGTGTTGTAGACTATAGTATTTGTTCACAGCTCTTTCTTTCCCCATCCCCATCCTTGTCATGGCTTCCATTGGGTGCAGTATGTTTCTCTACCTCATTGGTTCTGGGCTTGGCCACATTACTTGCATTGGCCAATTAAATGTGAATGGAAGTGATAGTGTGGACACTTAGCTGGGATATAGATACTATGGCAAAAATGTGGCAGTCCCTTTGAAGATTTTACTCTCTGCCATGAGAAAAGCATGCCCTTGAAGAGCTATTGGAACCAGAATGAGACAGAGGTGAAGCAAACCTGAACTAAACCTGTAGCCTGAGTTACAGAGGCCTGGGCAAACCTGAAGACAAATGAGAAAAAAAAAATAAGTATTTTTAAAAATCATAAGCCATTGAACTTGTGAGTTGTTCGTTATAGTGTTATTAAAGCGGAAACATGATGAATGCTGTTAGATATTTGAGACTGGAATTTATGGGAGAAGTCAATGCTAAAATATAAATCTGGGAGTTGTCAGCTTGTAGATTGATAGATCACCAAAGAAATGAGTGAAGATAGAGGAGATCCCAAGAATGAGCCCTGGGACTCTCCACTGTGAAGTTGTCATAAAGGGGAGGAGGGTTCACAAAAAATGAAATGAAACAACAAAACAAAACAAAACACTGCCCCCAAAACCTGAAGAGTGACCCATGGATAGAAGAAAAACTAGAAGAATGTGAGGTCCTGGAAAACAAGTGGAAAAAGTCTTTCGAGGAGGAGGGTGTGATCAACTAAGTCAAATATTGCAGCTTTGTCATGTAGGTGAAAAACTGAGACCTAATTTAGCAACCTGGAGGTGACCTCAACAACAGTTTTGGCGAATTGATGGTTGTGTGCTTAACAGAATGATTTAGTAGAGATTTTTTAAAAATTAGGAAAGAGTAAGGATAATTTTTGGAGCAATATAATTTATTTGAGGAGAGATTATGGGATCCAGTGCTCAAATCGAGGAGTTGGGTCGAGATGAAGCCATGGAAAAATCACTTGTAGTAACAAAGAGGAAGGTGCAATACTTGCAGCTGGGTAGATAGAGGTGGTGGCAGTAGTTTCTAGAACTACTTTTTTCTAAGAGATGTAGGCAGGAAAGTAATTAACTGAGAGTGAAGATGAGATGATGGAATTTTGAGGTGGAAGAAGAGATATAAAAGAATTTTCTAGGAGAAAGAGAATAAGTAGAGAAATACAGTTCATTCTCTGGGCAGCACTAAAAGTCTCTTTGAGATTAATTATTATGATTTAAACATACAGCAAAACCTTTTTCTCTAGCTACTAGCTACCTTCAGCTTCATGGGTGCTAGGACAGAACAGGTGGGGAGTTGGATTTAACCATGATTACAGTTTTGCCAAGTTAGAACCACAAAGTAAGAAGTTAAGAGAATTGAGGTTTTATACAAAAGAGAGAGGATGAGCTATGGATTTAAAAACAGGTAAAAATGGAAGTAAATACATAAGTAGGATGTGGGAAAAACTGATAGGTCCTAGTTTGGATTGGGATAGTAGAGGGAAAGTGCTGGAAGGACAAGGAGTGGTGGTGGGAGAGTGGAATGCTTGATATTGAGTCTATAGAGGAATTGCTGTTGTAGGTGGCTAGGTGGAAGACAAGAACATTAGAGGAAGTAAATTCAGGTGCATTGGAAGGATCATCCAGCTAGATATTTAAGTCACCAAAAATGATGGTAAGTAGAGTGCTGGAAGTGCAGGGAATGAGGGACTCAATTCTTCAGGGAGTGAGGGAAAGGACCCAGGTGTATAGATAATTGCAACAAGGGAGGGTAGTGGGTTGATGGTCTGATGAGATAAATGGAAACTATATCTTGTCAGGAGATTCAGGTCAAGTTGAGGACATTAAGGATACAGGGCATTTTGCTGATGATCGAGTGTGGATTTCACAGAGCACATTGAAATTGTTTCAGGTGTTGGGATGGGTGGGGGATGAGTTCATAAACCAGAAAGTAGGCAGCTATCTAATAAGAGTGAGGATGAAGGCATATGGGGTGGGAGAGGAATCGAAGAGGGTGAGAAGCTGAGCTTCTTGAGGTGGTCAATAAATCAGGAATTAAGAGATAAATCTGTTCCAGTTTTATAGTAGATAGAAAGGTAGTGAGAGTTGATGTAGTGAACAAGAAAAGTGGGGTTTTATCTGTAGCACATGAAGTTTGGAAACCTTCCTCTTCTTGTCAAGGATAGTGTGGAAAAGGCAGAAGAGTGGTATTAGCTGATGCTTGAAGAGCCTGGGGCACGGAATTAGGACGCCGTGGTGTGAGTGGTTGAGGTAATATGTAATGTTAGAGTCACCTGGCATAAGCAATTAATCAGGGTTCTTTGTTTCTGGGTACTTCAGGTTCAGAACACAGTACTATTCTTCCCTAATCATAGTGACTTTTTCCTGATTATGTTGTAAAAGCCACGGTTCAGTAGCTAATTATTTGACAATTAAGTTAAAAGTAAAAAACAAACAAAAATCATGTATTGAGAGCATTTATATAAGACATAGAGTTACAGGAGTACTTTATCTTATCTAATTATCAGTCAGTTTCTTTATTGTGTGGAGGTGTGGGGGAGGCACTGTCTCTTACCTCAAATAAATTTCATAGAGGATTTAAAAAGTGCCCAAACTATTTAATGTGAGAGGAAGAAATCAGGCCATCTACCATTTTCCTTCTGCTCTGACCATGATGCAGCCCTGGGTCAACTTCATGAGTTAGCAGAGGAGGAAGATGTCATCTGGTGAGTTATCCATTCTTACTTTTAAGGGATTCTGTGTGAAGTTTTTCACAAGAATCAACAGAATCATACCCTTGAAGAAGATTAATTTCGCATACCTCTTGGTGCAAAGATCCTCTTTTCCCCAAATGGAAGGCTAGAAGATTGATGAGGTCATTTTGGCTGATTCATAATAAAATTTTCCTTTATTTGCATAGCAATTGAGGCATTACTATACTTTATTTTTATAAGGTACATTTTCAAAGCTACTTCACTTACAATGGTTAATTTTATGATAGAATTTAAACTTTTCGCCCACTTTAATTTATGGTGTTAAAGTGTTACATCTGAGTACTTTGCTTAATTGGCTTCCAGAGAGTGACTGACGGGCATGGCTTACATTAATCAGCTCTGAATCTCCATAGCAAAATTTCTTTTACCCTCTATAATAATTTTATGCTTAGGGGCTGTCAGGAAATAGTATGTATCCCTTTGGGAATCCCACATTCTAGAGAAGTGAATGTGTGGAAAGATAATAAACCATGTAGCTCCCTGGCACTTGTGTTTCTCTAGGATAGAATTCTTGAACAATTAGATCATGATAGATTGAGAAGCACCACTCTACTGTATTTAAAAATGAAATGCGTTTTAGTTCATCAACAGTATCCTTTATTTTGGAGTCTTGAGATAGAAGTTGTAAATACCTCACTCATTTATTCCTTTGCCTTTCCTGAGGGAGACCACATCAGATTTTTATTTGTTCTAAACATCAAATGGAGACACAATGACGGCTAGACAGAGAATAGAACAACAAGCCATGTATTTGAATGGGTATAAGTTGCTTTGTGTCATTTCATTTTTCAGGTAGGTTCTGTTAGGTAGTAAATTATGTCATAGCTTTATTTGAAATAAATTAGGTTCATTTACTTCTCATGGTTCAAAGTATCAGAGTATGGGATAAAAGAGGCCTGAGCAATATCAGAGGTGGAGGGAAAGGAGCCAAAAGAGGAGAATGAACCCGAGAAAGTAAATTTGTCCATCTTGGGAAGGAATGACACCTTCTTTTCTGAAATGAGGGAAAGGTAGGCCTACACATTGTCACATTTTAAGGTCGAAGTATAAGAAGTCAGTAGTGTTTCTGTCTGATGGTGTTATCTCTACAAACACTCATGAAATTTAATTCCTATGTTGAATTTTGGTGCATAGAAAGTACTCAGATGTAAAATGTTACTTTCCTAGTCACAGGACATCAGCATACTTTACCCACTTCAGTGGTCTTCTAGAATCCAGGTGTTTGGCACTATTGGTCACAGGTGGGGGAGTCCACCTGTGCAGCTGTCCTCCTCTAAGTCCAAGTTTCCCACCAGAACAACTGATTCACAGTGTTCAGCAGCTTATTTGGTCTCTTTTAGGTTGTAAATTTTTGTAGAAACCGGCTCTGCCTTTTCAAGTGCTCTGTGTTCATGTCTTCATAATAGCCCAATAAATATTTGATGCATGGTCACAGTTTGTTAACAGTGATTTCATTCCCAGAAGAATGTATATGAATTGCCAGGGTATGTACTCTAGTACTTCAGTTAGTAGAAGGTTATGGTGGAGTAACCTATCTTTTATTAATGCTTACAGTTATGAAATGTAACCTAACGATTAAGCGGGGGTGGGTCGGGGGTGGGGGTATAAATTGGAGAGGACTCTCTGGTGGAAATATCCTAACAATCCACAAGAGGGGGATATATTGCCATTGAAGCAGAGAAGGGAGCTAATGAGATCTCAGTTCCTAGCTTTTCAGAGCAGAATATTTGAGTGTATTTCTCCATTTGGAAATGAGAAAAGGATAGGCTTTACAATTTTCTTTTGGGATGGGAGATTAGATTTAGAGATGCTCACTTATTTGCAGACTGCTGGAATACGCATGACATATCAAGGTTTAGGATGCATCAACAGCCTCAATGAGCCTATCTAAAAGCTTAAAGGATTTTTGTTTGTTTGGTTTTGATCTGATTATGGTTCCTTCAAGGATGGGTTGCAAAGCTACCTTTGCTGTATCTCCCCTTTTCATTTCATTGGCAGTGGCAGTAGAGAGTTAGTGCTGCCCAAATTGAGTTTATAGTCCTTGCTGGGAAGAGGCCTCACTAGTTTCACTGCCTCCTTTGGGCAAGATGTGGCAGCAGAATACATCATTTTGGTTTTCAGGAGCCTTTACGTACCAAAAGACAAGGCGGAACTGCAGGTAACTGTATATAAGAGGAACAGAGGGAAACTTGATTCTAAATAGTGTTTATTTGTACCTTGAGATCCATATTAATTGCCTGACCTCCTCATGTTTATGTGGTTAATGGGGACAGAAACCCTTTATCATTCAATGAAAATGTTTGCAACATTATTACTGGATCACTTGTAAATATTATTTACATAATATTTACATAAAAGTCTTTTCAGAACAGTTTTCTTTCTCCTCCTGTGTGTTAACAAATGATATCAGCCAATGATATTTTCAGTCTTTGACATTTCTGACTCCTCCCTGATTTGTAAAGCTATTTCTTTCCTTAGTTTTCTTGTTACCTTTTTGAGCTTCCCATTCTCAGTGTTCTTCATGCAATCCTTGCTTCCTCCCATGTCATTGCTGTCCACGGCCACCTCTATGGCCCTGCTGTCTTAGGAAGGATGTATTGTATAGAGACTGAAAGCATGGACTGTTTGTCTGGTTTACATCTCAGCTCCAGTAGCTACTGTGTGATCTTGGGTAAGTTGCTTAAACTCTCTGTGCCTTAGTTTCATGATCTGCAGAATGGGAAGAGTGATAATGCACACCCCCATTGGATTTCTGTGAGGAAAAGAAGAGTTAATATATGTAAAGGGCTTAGAATAGAGTTTGACACATGGGAAATACTCTTTCAATTTTGGCTATTAGCATCATTCTTGTTGTTATTAACCTCTTCCACCATAGACTTCCTTTGCAGTAACTCATCTGCATCCAAAGTCTCCACTATCCCCTGAACATCTTTTCTGAGCCTTAGGTACATTTCCTGGGGCTTTCCAGACATAGCCACCTGGACTGCTCCCATGTACCTCCGACTTAATGTGTTCAAAATTGAACTCATCATCTCATCATCTCTCACCTTCTTCTCCTTGCAAACCTGCTTTTTTTTTTTTTTTTTTTTTTTTTTTTTTTCCTATTCCTTCTTTCACCCAATGGTACCATCTCTATGTGTAGAAGCCAAAGCCAGGAAATAATGAGTTATCCTTGCCTTCAATCCTTCACCTCCAATTCATTTGGTTATCAAATTATATTAATGTACATATTAAAACTTCTTCCACATGCAAGCCCTTAATTACTCCAGGGGCCCCGAACCTATCTCCTTGCCCCTGATTGTACCTTGTTCTTTTTACTTTGGCCAGAATGATTTTTTTTTTTACGAATGCAAATCTGATTCCATACTTCCTCAGATTAAAACTATTCCATATTTTTTATAGCTTTCAAAGTTATGTGGGGTTTGATGACCTGGACCCTGCTTGCCTCACTGTGCTGCCTATTGATTCTCTCTGCTGCCCAAAAACTATTGTCCTAATGCAAACGTGGGAGCACAAAGGGGAAACCTATTGTTCATGCAGCAGAGAGAGAGAGAGAGTAATATCTAAATTGCTGTGTCTAATACAGACACTAGCACATAGTAGGCACTAAATGTATACTCACGTCTGTATGAATAAAGGCCTGGACTCTGTATGAACGGTGGTTCTTTCTTGCTGATAGACTTTAAAACTGTCCTCAATGTGTTGATTGGAATCATCATGTTTCACAACATAATTAAAATGTAAGAAATGTTTCTAGCACATCAGTAAAATAGACACTTTCAAATAATGTCAGAGGAAATGCAAGCTCAAACTCACAAATAGCCTTTTACATAAACAACACTCAGAGGTGCATTTTCTCCTTAATGCATGTACATAACTTCCATTAACGTTCTTTGCCTCAGTGTTTAGCTTTTATTTTTATGTCTGTTGTGTAAATCTGAGTGTTGACACTTTAATGGAAATATCCTGGTTTGTGATGACATCATACCAAATGTAAAGTAGAGGTAGTCGGATTGTTTGGAAAACTTTCCTCTGAGAATGTCTGTCTGTAATTCTGAAGAAAATTTGTTTTAATCCGTGACATTCTGCTTCCTAAGGGAGCCTCACTAGTTCACAGGTCCTGTATGCTGCCTTCGCTGCTTTAAATTATGGATGATTTCACATGGATAGTCATAGGGAAATGACTTCATGTAGCCTAATCCCAGTTAAAAGGCAAAAGGCTTAGGCTGGAGAGAAATCCTAGGAGTCATTATGCCTTCTGCAGAAAGGGGCTGAGGTGCCACAGGGATGGTGATGGGGAGGAACGGGTAATGGAAAAAGAACAACAGTGGCTCTTTTTTGTTGTTAGTACGGTGTTTGGCACATAGTTGGTGTTTTAGAAACCATTCTGGTGAGGCTTTGTCCCATATCCTATAATTTTTATCTTTTTTACACTAAATTTAGGGGAAAATGAAAGGTTTGAGTATACCAGGGTCTCCTGGGTTTCTTTATGTTGTTCTGGAATCCTGAAAAGATGGAAGTAGGCATAGATCTTTGATTCTTCTCACACGTCTCTGTTGGGCCACCCTGATGGGATGGAATCCTGCTTGTTATCAGTGGAAGAGGAAGCCCAGCAGTCTCCCTACGTTATCTTCACACACGTCCCACTCTACCTGTCATTAGCACAACTGACTGCCCTGAGGAATGATATGTGGCTTTGACCTTCATGCTGAATTGTCACCCTGACTTTTTATTCTTCCGTGTTGTTCACTGGATCAGACAGATGCCGAGGGTTTTAATTCCAGGGCAATACTTCTTCTCTGAACATGACCCTCAGTGGATATTTCAAGGTTCATAGAATGTTGAGCTGCAATGGAGACCATTGTGCTCTTATTAGGGAAGAGGAAATTGAGACTCACTGGAGTTATATGAGAGGAAATTGAGAACTGGAGTTACTTGCTCAAGACAGATTTAGTAACAGAGCGAGGATGGGAGCTCAGTTCCCAGAATACAGTATGGGCCCTCCGTCCTTTGCTTCATTCAAAATTTCTCTCATTCTCTCTCTCCAATTCTTTCTTTCCATTCTTCCCCCCCCAATCTCTCTTCTTCCATTTTGTTTCTGCTATATGAGAACACTTTGACAATGTAGAAGACAGAGCAATCTTTATAACATGAAAGTCCTAACAATTTTCTCTTCAAAGACCACACAATGTATTATTAAAGGGCATGAAAAAATAGACTTTATTTTTTGAAGATTTCATTCACTATTAACTTTCCCTAGATCAGAGAGATGAGTCTTGACAGTTTTGCTTTGAGACTGCTCAGTTAGTGATATTAGCTCATTCTCTTTCTTGGTCTATTTTTGATAGCTGGACACTTGTAAGGGCAACTCGTTGTCTTGCTCTCAGCTCAGCCTGGTCGTTAGTGTCATTTAATGTCACTTCACTCTGCAGAAAATCATACTCTAGTTGCAGTAATTATTTTTCTTTTTAATTTAAAAATATTTCAAGCATACGACTAAGAACAGGAGAAAGAGAAAAGATACCCACATTATCCACCATCCAGATTTAATGCACATTAACATTTTGCCATAACTTCTTCAGACATTTTATCTGAAACATTGCAAAATACATTAGAAGTTTCCTCAATCCTTCAGTCTCCTCAAGGATTAGCATTGTTTTAAAGTTAATGTGTGCCCATTTCTTTATATCTCCACAAAAATTGTGTTTTTAACAACTTACATAAATAAAACCATTGTGTATGTATTCTTTTGCAGATTTCCTTTTAAACTCAAAATTAGTTTCTATAGATATATCTATACTTACATAGTAATTCATTTTTATTGATCTGTATGTTATTCATTTGGACTGCCATGCATGATACCATTTAGTAAAAAATGCCATCATTTATCATTCACTATTGATAGACATTGAAGTTGGATTCAATTTTTTCTAATATTATAAACTACACTGCAGTGAACATCCTCGTATGCATTTTTTTAGTGCACTTATATGGGAGCTACTCTAGGGCACCCACCTAAGAGTAGAAATTTTGGTTTGTACAGTATGTTTAATTTTGCTACTACTTCTAGCTCTCTACCTTCTAGGCACATGATAGAATTGTACTCTTCCAATCCCTTTGAAATTAGGTGTAGCTGTTTGATTTGTTTTGGGCAATGAAATGTGAGCACAGCCTGCAGAGGCAGTGAGGAATTTACCACATTCCTTCTTTGCTTCTGCCTCAGTGAACTTTAATGATCCATATGATGACTTCATCGAATGGGGTCTCAGTGAGGATGACATGGAGTAAAGTCACCAGTTGACTTGCAATAAATATTAGGCATGAGCTATAAATAAATTATTGAGGTTTTATATCAGGGGTTGGCAAACTATAGCCTATTGGCCAAATCTGGCTCATTACCTGTTTGTTTATATATCATCTAGGCGGAATTGAGTAGTTGAGACAGAAACCATGTAGTCTATAAAGTTGAAAATACCTACTATTTAGCCCTTTGATGAAAAACTTTGCTGACCCTTGTTTCAAACCACTGAGATCCTGGAGTCATTATACGGTATAACATAACAAATCCTGACTAATATGCTCACTGCCATATGGTATTGTCTGACTGTAAGCTTTTGGCCAATCTGATAGATGTCTTAAAGTATTTTTTATCAGGAAAGCAAATCATTCTGTTTTTAAAGCCATAGATATATCTTGTTGACCCTTAGGGACCTAATGTCTCTTTCTTTACGAAGTTTTTTTGAACAGCTTTTTTGTGAGGTACAATCACATACAGTACAATTCTTTCTTTATAGGTATATAATTTCATATTCTTTAGTAAATTTAAAGAGCTATGCAACCATCACCACAATTCACTTTTAGAGCAATCCCATCAATTTTAGAGCAATCCCCCAAAGTTCTCTCATCTTCACTTGCAGATAATCCTCATTTCCACCCTCGGCCCCAGGCAACCACTAGTCTGTTTTCTGTTTCTATATTTTCACTGTTTCTATACATTTTATATAAGTGGAACCATACAATCTGTAGTTTTTCAAATCTGACTTCATGGTTTTAAGCATGATGGTTTTGAGATTCATCAATATTTTAGCACCAATCAGTTCCTTTTTATTGATGAATAGTATTTGATTATATAATTCCACATTTTGTTTATCCATTCACAAGTTGTTGAAAATTTGAATTGTTTCTACTTTTTGGCTATTATGAATAATGCAGGTATAAATATTTGTGTACATGCTTTTACAGAGGCATATGTTTTTATTTCTCTTGGGTAAATTTCTAGAAGTGAAATTAATGAATTACATTTCACTTTTTAAAGAAACTGCTACACTGTTTTCCCAAATAGCTGTTTCATTTAACATTCCCATTAGCAGTATATGTAGGTTTCATTTCTCCAGATCCCCACCAACACTTAGTGTTGTCAGTCTTTTGGATTATAGCCATTCTAGTGGATCGACAGTGGCATCTCATTGTGGTTTTAACAATGACTTCTCTAATGACTAACAATATTGAGCAACTTTTCATTCATATATCTCATTTGTAAAATATATATTCAAATCTGCTCATTTTAAGATCGGATTCTATTTTTATATTGAGTTGAAAGGATTCTTTATATACTATGTACAAATCCTCTATGACATATAATTTGCAAATATTTTCTAGTCTTTGTTTTGGCTTTTCATTTTCTTATTTAAGTATGTTGATGCAAAATACTTTAATTTTTATTAAGTCCAGTTTATAAATGTTCTCTTTTGTAGATCATGATTTTGTTGTTGTTTTCTAAGAACGTTTTGTTTCTCATGAACCTAAGGCCGTGACAATTTTCTTCTAAAAATCATATAGTTTTTGCTTTTACATTTAGGTCTTCTACATTTGGTAAGTCTTCTTTTTCTTCCCTTCTTCCCTCTCTTCTTCTTCTCTCTCATCTCCTTTCTTCTTCCTTCTCGCTTTTATCACCTCATGGCAGATAACATCAGTGCTGCATATGTTTCAAGGAATACCTCTGTGTTCTGAGCCTGAATCATTTTCGTTGTCACAAATATAAAAGCTAAATCAGTTTTTGAGTTGATTTTGGTGTATGGTAGGCCTAGTGGCTCTTGTCTTATTCCTTTTGGGGTGACTAAAGGTGGGAAGAAGTATTAGAGATGAAAAACTGGTAGCTTGTTGAGTTTGGTGAAGAAGAGAAAACAGAAGCCAGAGAACATACTTTTCATTAAGAACAACTTTTTAAATAGGAAAATGTGAAACTTTCAAAGTGTGAAAATATCTTCCTTCTGTGAAAAATCCATTTTGAAACATTATCAATGTTTGCATTGTAAGCAAGTAATAATGAGAGCTACTCTTGCTCTTATGTGCATAAAATTGTGGATGTTTGAAAAGAAAAGAATTGGAGCTTATGAAACCTTATCTTTCCTTCTAGTTTTACAGACTTCAAGTGAGTTATGCAAGTCCAGAGAGACTTAAGTTTTCTTCAAAGATTTCAGGACGTAACTCAACTCAGCAAGGAACACTTTCATAATTCTTTCATAAAACGAGGGGAATGCGGATGTCTTTGAGTAGGACCAACACGGCTTTCTGTAGAGATTTAATTGTGCACACAGAGATAAGCTTTTTCTTCTTTCTAGCTGCAGCAACTTGGGAGCCGGGTGGGAAGTTACACTGCACTTATTTAGCTGCAGAATTATGCAGTTTTGTAGTAGTATTGCTAACCCAAGGACACAAGCATCAGGGTCACAATAAAAGTAGCAACATCAAAGAATATCCTCGTAGTCTCTACCTATCAGTCAAATGTTGCATCTCCCATGGTCTGTGTGTTGTGTCCCTCCTGAGAAGAGTCTCAGATGCTGTCCCTGTTGTTCATGCTGTGACTCTTGACTGTGTCCACTGCTGTTCGGCAAGCCAGGCCTGGCAGATTTCATTGTCAGATGCTATCTCCCAGGTTCCTCCACTCTCTGCCCACAGCATCTATAGGCCTTGGAGTTAAATAGCCTTGGTTTGAATCTTGGCTTTGCTAGTGGCACTGTGTCCACGAGCAAATCCTTTGTTCTCTTTGATCCTCAGTTTCCTCACCTGTGTAAGTAAGAAAACAACATTGAACTTTTAGGATGCTGTGTGGATTAAAGACAATATAAAGTACCTAACACAGTGCCTAGCTCATCATAACACTTCACGACATCTAAAAATACCTTGCTGAGTACACACTATAAATGGTAGCCACACAAAACTAGTTGTGGTAGTAGTACTGGTAGGTCTTCTTGTTCTCCACTTCTTCCCTCTCTCTTCTTCTGTCTCCTCTCTTTTCTTCTTCTTTCTCCTTTCTATCACCTCATGGCAGATAACATTAGTGCTACAGTTGTTTCAATGAACACTTCTGTGTTCTGAGCCAGAATCACTTTCATTGTCACAAAACTCCTCTCCTCTCTTGCTATCCATCGTTGTCATCCATCCCTACCATCTCCCCTGTCAAACCAAATAGACTTGGTTTGAATCCCAAAGATGGGCTATATGTGTCAAATCTAGCAATACGTTTCATTTCAGGGTAGCATGGGCTGAAATGTTGCTAGTCTTGTAAGGGGTAAGCCTTTTAGAGCAAAATGTGGGGGCAGGGGACCTTTTCTGCAGCCCAAGTTACTGAGCTGAAATACAAAGCTCTGAAGGGCTGCTTTATCTGGGGAAACTCAGATACCTTTTCAAAATGGTCATCTGGCTGCAGTTTTCCCCTCTGCCTCATTCACCCCCTGAAGCTGGAGGGACATTTTTACATTCCTTCTTGACATGGGGTTGCAGTTCCTTCCCTACTTCTCCTCACACCAGTAAATGACACTTCATTCTGCAACTTACATTCAATGCATCGGTTAGTCTCGTGCTCCATTAAAAATGTATGTACTCTGATTCTTTTGACTTGTATTCTTTGCTATTACCTACAAACCCTAACTCAAGCCACCATCCTCTCTTTTCTGGACAAGTCTTCTTACACTGTTCCTACTTCCATTTTTGAACCCCTGTAATGGATGCTACATTATGAAGCCAGAGAGATCCTAAAATACAAATCACATCATGCATTATCCTACATAAAACCCTCTAATTGCTTCTCATAACTCTTAGCACAAAATCCAAACACTTTACCATGCTTTTACAAAGTCCTGTATATCCTGGCCCCACTAACGTTTCTGTCATTACCCACTACTTTTGTTTGCTGTGCTCCAGCCACAATGAATGTCTTTATGTTTGTTAACCTGGGCAAATTAATATACTCAGCAGACTCTACATATCCTTTGCCATCTCCTTTGCCTAGAATCCTTTTATCCTATATTCCCCCATGACTATCTTTTTTAAAAAAATAAAAAATTTTGTGGATACTGTGATGGTTAATACTGAGTGTTAACTTGATTGGATTGAGGGATACAAAGTATTAATCCTGGGTGTGTCTGTGAGGGTGTTACCAAAAGAGATTAACATTTGAGTCAGTGGGCTGGGGAAGGCAGATCCACCCTTGATCTGGTGGGCACAATCTAATCAGCTTCCAGTGAATTAAAAGCAGGCAGAAAATTGTGAAAAAGGAGAGACAGGCCTAGCCTCCCAGCCTACATCCTTCTCCCATGCTAGATGCTTCCTTCCCTCAAACATCGGACTCCAAGTTCTTCAGTTTTGAGACTCGGACCAGCTCTCCTTACTCCTCAAGCTTGCAGACAGCCTATTGTGGGAATTTGTGATCATGTAAGTTAATATTTAATAAACTATATATATTATATATATATATATTTATGGGCCACGTGAGATGTTTTGATATAGGCATGCAATGTGCAATAATCACATCATGGAAAATTGGGTAACCATCTCCATAAGCATTTGTCCTTTGTGTTACAAACCATCCAATTATACTCTTTTTGTTATGTTAAAATGTACAATTAAATTATTATTGACTATATTCACCCCGGTTGTGCTATCAAATACTATATGTTATTCATTCTTTTTATTTTTTTGTGTCCATTAACAATCCCCCCTCCCCACTCCACCCTTCCTAACCTCTGGTAACCATCCTTCTACTCCCTCTACATGAGTTCAATTGTTTTGATTTTTAGATCCCACAAGTGGGAACATGTGATGTTTGTCTTTCTGTGCCTGGTTTATTTCACTTAACACAATGACCTCCAGTCCATCCATTTGGTTGCAAATGACAGGATCTCATTCTTTTCTATGGCTGAGTAGTACTCCATTGAGTATATGTACCACATTTTCTTTATTCATCATTGAGTATATGTACCATGTTTTCTTTATCCATTCATCTGTTGTTGGACACTTAGGCTGTTTCCAAATCTTTGCTATTGTGAACAGTGCTGCAACAAACATGGGAATACAGATATCTCTTCAATATACTGATTTTCTTTCTGTTGGGTATATACCTAGCAGTGAAATTGCTAGATTGTATAGTATCTCAAGTTTTAGTTTTTTAAGGAACTTCCAAACTGTCCTCCATAGTGGTTATACTAATTCATATTTCGACCACAGTGTACAAGGAATCTCTTTTCTCCACATCCTTGCCAGCATTTGTTATTGCCTATCTTTTGTATATAAGCCATTTTAACTGGGGTGAGATGCTATCTCATTGTAGTTTTGATTTGTATGTCTCTGATCGGTGATATTGAGCACCTTTTCATATGCCTGTTTGCCATTTGTATGTCTTCTTTTGAGAAATATCTATTCATGTCTTTTGTCCATTTCTAAATTTGATTATTCAATTTTTTTCTATAGAATTGTTGGAGCTTTATATATATTCTGGTTATTAATCCTTTGTCAGATAAGTAGTTCACAAATATTTTCTCCCATTCTGTGGGTTGTATCTTCACTTTGCTGATGACTATCTTTTTCTTCACGTTTAGATTAAGTCCAGGTGTTATATCACCAGAGGCCTTTCCTGACTCTCCAATATAATGAGGTGCCTTCACTCCCCTGGTGGTTTGCTTTGCACTATCATGGTTTTAATTGTGCATTTATGTATGTAGTAATTTTGTTTGTTTGTTTGGTATCTGCCTTCCCCAAGTAGTATACTAGCTCCAGGAGAAAAGAAACATTCTCTGACTTGGTCACTCCTTTATCCTTAGTGTATAGAATAGTGCCTGGCACACAAAAGACTCAGTAAATACTTGTGCAACAACTGAATAAATAGTTCAACATCCAGGGATAACTCCCACTTCCAAAAGCACTGCTGAGCACTTTCTACTGCTCAGAGGTTCCACTCCAGGATTTCTGTTTCCTCTTCTGAGGAATGTTCCATCAGACTTCTTGCGGGGGAGCTCCTGGTGAGGAGTGGGTCTGGACAGTTGTTCCTTCAGGATCCTAGGGTAAGATTCCAGCCTGGGGACCTCCTGTCCCTAGTCTGGGTTCCTCTAAATGGTGACTGGCTTTAGGAAAGTATTGATATCAAAAAGATAAGACTGCAGATCAAAATGAGCTGTCAATCACTTGTATTTGTCAGGGAAGTGTAACTGAGGCATGGAGCAAAATTGGGACTTAAAATTGCAGGTGGTGGGAAGCTGTGTTGAAGAGATCAATGATACAGGGTAGCCCAGTGAGAATGGTATGGGTGAATTTTAGAGTTGAAGTATGGATTTTTGAGGCCATTTATTGTGGAAGCAGAGCATGTATTTAATGTGGTTGATCTAGGTTTGTTTAAATAATTGTAATGCCAAAAGCTTGCCAAAAGCATGAGGATTGGGACCTGCCTCAGTCAGGTTTTTATGTTCCTTCTGCATCACACACACACACACACACACACACACACACACACACACACGAATCAATGGGCAAAAAAATTATGTTGTGTGTGTATACATATGTATATTATGTATGTAATTATGTATATACACATACCATAATTTCTTTGTCCATTCATCAATTTTCAAACTCTTAGGTTATTTTCATATTTGGCTATTGTAAATAATCCTGCAAAGAACATGGTAGTGCAGATATCTCTTTAGGATACAATTTCATTGTCTTTGATATATGTTCAGAAGTGGGATTACACATTTTCTCTAAAGTATCCTCCCATTTTTTTGTCCTTAGAACAATGAAGAAATGTACTGTTTTGTAATCAGATTTTCAAGAGTGAGCCTTGGACACATTTTCAGGCATGTTTAATCTTTTAGACCAAACACTGCTTGTTTCTGAGAAGATATCTGTGCCTGTCGTATATACGATGTAATTGTTGAGATGATATACAGAGAAAATTGCCTTAAGAAAGTCTGTACACACACATCTGAGCTTGCTGAACTCTAACATACACTAGAGCTTATTATTTTATGAAACAATACATAGTAGACATTCTTAATGATTCAAAATAATATTTTACTTGAAGAATAAGATTGCCATATACATTATAACATAAAGTGAAGAAAATGTATGCAAAAAGCCACCACCTTTCCTAAAGTATTGGAATATTTGTGAGCTTTTCTCAACTCTGTCATATATAGAGAGTATAAATTCTGGCTGAATTCATTACTTGGCAAAGTGATTGTTTGCTCAAGGCAGCACTAGAGACAAAAGTTTCCCTCAGTTTCACATCTAAAAGCATCATGCAGAAGTAACAACTGCAAAAGCTGCCTTCTCTGCACCAGGCTTTTCATTTGTGCTTCACAACAACCATAGTAGGTGCTGTTACCCTTGTTTTACAGATGGAGAAATGGACAGAACAACTGATTGCTTGCAAATGTGGTTGAAGCCTCACAAATGAAGTCTTACTTTTTGAATTATGGTGGCACCTCTTACTTCAAATTAGAATCCCAGCAGGTTTTTAACTTCACCAATTTTCTCAGCAAGAAGGGAGCTAAAAAATGATGTGTCTGTGAAAGTATGAACGAGACCTGTTACCCTAGAGTTTCGCAGAAATGGAAAGATGCAAAAAAGTGATTCTTTTTGTTCTTGACATGTTGGGAAGGTCTATAGACAATTTGGGGCGTGAAAGAAGTTAACTAAGAAGTGTGAATTTACTGTGCTGTTCTGGCCTTAGAAACATGTTTGTACTTCATTTTAACCTCTCTCTCTCTCTCTTTATCTCTATCTCTCTGTCTCGTATTTTATGACTTTGTTTTTTTGACTGTGTACTCTTTGGCTGAAATTCTCAAGCATGACTGTATCAGAATTATATTAGTTATAAAAAAGAAAACAAAAAAAACACTCAGAAAAAAGACTAAAATAGAATATCCTTAATTACTGTTAATTATTTAATAGTGATTTGTGTTAATTCCGATGAAAATTCTTATAGGATTTGAAAATGTCCACTGAAAAGAAAGATTATTTTTAGAATGCAGAATGTATTCACTTAAGCCTCCTGAATTTCTTAAATATTTGATGGAAATTGCAACATCTATTTTCCTTGAAGTGATAGCTCAAAAAAGTGTTTTAATAAATCTATCTAATCATATCCTGCATAAATGACTTCTGTAAAACATGTTGAATAAATTTGAAAACTTTCTGAAATCATCAATATTTCTTATATTTACACGTGTAGAGGAGAAATGGATGTTGGTTTCTTCCTTGGAATCAACGTAGGACATTAAGGACATTCAATTCATATATTCTGAGGAGACAGGATTAGCAAGTGTTGGAAATTGGAAATAAGGAGGTCAAGTTTAAGATTACGTATCTTTGGTTTGAGGATCAAGCAGAGAAAAGATTGAAAGGGTGTTGCCATTAGTTTATGATGTGTTTGGTAGGTGCCAAGTATTGGAGCAGGGAAGAGAAGAAGCAGAGCTTCTTGTGTATGAATACTGATTGTGTCTGTTAAAGTGAGGTCCTCAATGGAATAAATGCAAACCAAAGTGATCAAGGTCAGTGGAAACTCTTGAGTGGGCATCAGAGTTAACAAGGGAAAAGAGCATCCAACCAGAGAGTTGATCAGTCAGAATGATCTGAGGGCAAACTCAGCCTCTCAGCACGATTTTAACCTAGGCAGTAGACTAAGGATAGAACTTGGAACCTAGAGTGAACTTAAAAGTGTAGCTCCTCTGAATAAATTTCTTAGTTGAGGTTTGGATGAATCCTGCTGTATTAGTTCGTTTTCCTACCACTATAAAGAACTACTTGAGACTGGATAATTTATAATGAAAAGAGGTTTAATTGATTCACAGTTCCACATGGCTGGGGAAGCCTCAGGAAACTTACAATCATGGTGGAAGGTGAAGAGGAAGCAAGGCACGTCTTACGTGGAGGCAGGAGAGTGAGAATAAGAGAGAGAGGAACCACACCACACACAAACAAACAGATCTTGTAAGAACTCACTCACTATCATGAGAAGAGCATGGGAGAAACCACCCTCATGATCCAATCACTTCCCACCAGGTCCCTCCCTTGACATGTGGGGATTACAGTTTGAGATAAGATAGAGACACAGAGCCAAATCATATTACATGCTAACCTTCCAGAGATGCTGTGAGTTGTAACTATGCTTAAATATAAAATGACAAAAAGTCAAGTGTCACCTACAAGTGAACTAATTCTAATACAATATGAAGTGTATATGATGTCTAAATCTGTGTTTTCACTTAAAAAATAAACCAAGTCTTCAATTCCACACAGTAGATGAGCTAAAATAACTAATTTACTTTTAAAGTTCAGTGATTAGAAATTATATTTCCATCCTTTTTATATTTCAGGAGCAATACTCATAGATGCTATCTAGGTAAGTTGTGATATTTTCTTATTTGAGTTTTTCAAAATCAAAGTATTGACTTTATCTTTTAACAGTAACTTTTTTTTGGAATGAAAAAGAGATTAATCATGAAATAGCATAAATACTGTGATTCAGAAGCCATTCTCATCTGGAGTGCTGGGATAGCACTACAGTGAGAAGAGTTCCTTTACAAATAATAGTTGCAAGAAGGAAAGAAGGGAACCCTACTCACTATGCAACTGACTTTCTAAGAGGAAGAAAAGGCAAATAAATAAGCTCTTGTTGAGTTAAATTATATATACATATAATTAAAATACGGGTATATATATATTCACACATAACATTCAAACGTCCAAATAATAATTGATAGTTCTTGTTTTATGCTCAACATTTTGATAGAGAAAGAAGAAGGTATAAACAAGTGAATACAGGTTGAATATCTCTAATCTGAAAATTCAAAATTCAAAATGCTCCAAAATCCAAACTTTCTGAGTGCTGACATGACATTCAAAGGAAATGGTCATTGGAGCATTTTGAAACTGTATATTTTCAGATTTGGACTGCTCAACCAGTAAATATAGTAAAAAATTCCAAAGTCCAAAAGATTTCTGGCCCCAGGCATTTTGGATAAAGGATACTCAACCTGTGCATAGTACATCATGTTTGTTGTCCTTACCAGATCTGTAAAAACTGACTTCTCATTACTGCTGAATATGTCCCCTCGGCTTCAATTCTCTGCCTTCTCATTCCCAATTCTCTCTTAGGGTAGCAAAATTAAGTTTTCTTCAGATATCCGAGACTTAGAAAAATAAAATCAAAATATAATGATTAGAGAGATTATATTTCCAGGTTCAAATCTGGAAGACTAAATCAAGCTTAATTGTAATATAATCTATGGCATTAACATTGATAAAGGAAGGAGATACCAATGGAAGCAGGCAGTAACACGAAAGCAAAGACAAACGAGGAGTAAGGGCACCATCTTAGAGAAAAAATTGCTCTGAAATTGCATGAGTATCTGGTCCATGAATCAGGAATGTGTATGTAGTGGAGGTGGAAGCATCCTGCTCTCCATACTTGCTGTATTGAGTACTAAAATCATACAGTTAGTTGCCATTGTTCTGATTCTTTACACTACCTTCTGATAATAATTTGGCTTCCCATATAGCTTTGCCCCAGTATCAATATGACATACAATCCACTGGACTGTTAGGTCTCTTATTATAAAGGCATGCTTTGGCATTCTGACTCATACGTTAATATTTTGTGAGTCCAATTATTGAGAAAAGTTTCCAAGAGACTGATCATCTGATAATTGATATTCTCAATGTGTATACTGAAGTCTGTGCTCAGAGCTGTTGGGCCCTCACTAAGTAAATGCCATTATAGAATGCTCTGGCTGGGATACAGGGTGGCTCGAGCTTTTGCCAACAGTATTTCCTTCTCAGCTCATCTCTCCTTTGAATGACAGTGCCTGATTTTACATTACCCATTCCCTTTTCTTGATGCACTTTCTTCTACTCATTCCAGTCCTGTCTGAGAGACAGTTTCACAGCTTGTATCAGTTGGAGCAGTGGTTCTCAACTTTGGCTGCATATTACAATTATCTGGGCAGTTAAAATAGTTCCAATGCCAAGCCCACAACTAAGACCAAATAAATCAGAACCTAAATAAATAGAACCCAAGTTAATTCTGATGTGTAGCCAAGGTTGAGAACCATTGCTTTAAAAATTCTCTGTTAATTTATCCAGCTCACCTGAATTGTCTCTTTGCCAAATTCCTTTTGCATTCCATCTATTTTCACATCTTTGTATTTTTTGTCTTTCTAAATTGAAAGTATACTCCATGTGCTTATGGAGGTATTTCTTCAATGAGTTTTTAAATATAATTTATGAAATTACCTCTGATAGACATAAATATTTTGGATAAATAGTAGTTTACCAGTTTACCATACCTGTAGTGAACCATTCTTCTCCTAGATTGCTTAAACATATTTCAACATTGGTAGGATATAATCCACATTGTTTACGATTTGATAATCCTAATCTGTTATTTTTGGTACAGGGTGTATTGAAGAATGTGGACCTATGTGTGTGTACGTTCATGAGTATGTGTGTGTGTGTGCACAAATAAATATAGACATAACTTGAATTTGTTGAAATTCCAAAGCAGCGTATTAAATAGAAGAGGGAAAGTTGATTTAATTATCTCGTGTTATTGGTAGCCATTTTTCATGAATTTGTTTTTTCACTCAGGATGATTGGAGGCTTATGTTTTTATTAAAATTTATTAATATGTATCATCAATGTGTGTTTTTTATTTTTTATTATTTTTCAGACAGAGTTTCGCTTTTGTCTCCCAGGCTGGAGTGCAATGGCACGATCTCGGCTCAATGCAACCTCTACCTCCCAGGTTCAAGTGATTCTCCTGCCTCAGCCTCTGGAGTAGCTGGGAATACAGGTGTGTGCCACCATGCATGGCTAATTTTTGTATTTTTAGTAGAGACAGGGTTTCACCATATTGGCTGGGCTAGTCTCGAACTCCTGACCTCAGATGATCTGCTTGCCTCTGCCTCCCAAAGTGCTGGGATTACAGGTGTGAGCCATCGTGCCCAGCCAGTGTGTATCTTTTAATTGCTAGAGTGATATCCTAGACTAGCTAGGCTGGTGATTTTAATATATGATAATAAGTTCTTATATCCCAAAATTGAGAGCCAAGATTATGACACTCTGAGTTCATAAGTGGAGAAAATAAGACTGTAGCCTTTTAGTGAAAATAATTGTCTGCAGATTTCAGCTGAGCTTAAATGACTTCAGATGATGACTTGGACTACATGATTCCTGGTAAGTGTAAGAGAAAAAGTTTAATAAACCTTTGTTGAACCGTTTCTCACTTTTAATTTTTACTCTGCATACAGAATTAAGTTTTTAGGGATATGACTACAGAGATATTAAAAAAGCCTAATGAATAACTAAAGTGTTGGATGAGAAAATACAGCTCAACATAGTGTTTTCTTTCCCTCCTTTTTTCCTTTATTTCCCCCTCCTTCACCATGATTCATGGTGTGTCATAGTTGTTTGAAAAACTACAGGATTAACTATTTATAGTTTGTATTATAGAGGCTGGATATATTTATCACTTTTCTGGGATGGAAGCTCTAATAAAATAGTCAGTTAAGGCTGGGCACAATGGCTCATGCCTGTAATCCCAGCACTTTGGGGGGCCAAGGCAAGTGAATCACGAGGTCAGGAGATTGAGGCCATCCAGGCCAACATGGCGAAACCCTGTCTCTACTAAACATACAAAAAATTTGCTGGGCATAGTGGTGGGTGCCTGTAGCCCCAGCTACTTGGGAGGCTGAGGCAGGAGAATTGCTTGAACCCAGGAGGCGGAGGTTGCAGTTAGCTAAGATCGTGCCACTGCACTTCAGCCTGGATGACAGAGCGAGACTCCATCAAAAAAAAAAAAAAAAAAAAAAAAAAAAAAAAAAAGAAAACAATTAAGACTTCTGAAAGTTAGTTAGGCTGGAAGATTATATTTATTGCTTCTAAAATTTTGTCAGGGGAGCTGGTAGTGGCTCTATTTCAAATGTCTACTATGAGCTACTTAGTTGCTGTAAAATAATATCAGAGCCTGTTTTTAAGGAAAACATCCTTTCAGAATGAAAGAGTTAAAAACTTTCAATTATTACATGTTACTTTGACAAATCGCTTTCACTTTTAGATATTTTGTAGTGCTTCTGACTCACTAAAAAGTAGCTAAGCCCAGCCTTATCTCAGAAAGGACTCCGTTTTACTCCCGAAAGAAGTGGTTACATGTGAAACGCTTTTCAACTTAACAATTATGAACATTCTCATTAGATGTCAGGCAGTACCTAGACCATCCGGATTCCTTTTATGATGGAATCTGTCATTTCATGCTAGAACTCAGAGTGTACCTTTTCTTAAAATCAGCTCGACTTAGGAGTCACTTCTGTGGCTCATTCCAAGAGAAGGCACCTTGAGGAACATTTGGTTCTTTCCCATTTGTGTACCTCATGCAACAGCACTTTTGTTGATTAAAGATAATTTGATAACTGGGAGTTAAAGAAGGATTATTAAAACAGCTAGCAAAAGTGCAGCCTCAGAAATTCTGGAAACCTACAGAAATGACTTTTTAAATGCATTCTTTAATAATTTATATTTGACATTTTGGATTCTGAGCTGCTGAATGAGAAGAGAATTGGAATAGAAATAGTGTGTTGCCTAAGATTTTACTTAGCTAGATAAATATAGATAGATAATTAGAGTCAATTTGGGGGTTTTTATAGCAATGGGGGCCTGTAGGCGGGAGAGACATTGTATACTAATAGAAATTGCACTGCTGTCCTGTTTAGGTGTTGAGGTTCTTTGATTTAAAGATACTAGTGTTTTTAAATTTATATTATTAGTCAAGATTATTTTTGTTGCAAGAAACAGACCCTTCTCAATTGTGTGGAGCATAGGATAACTCTCTTCTAAGATTAGGAGTCAAAAGAGGTCTGGGTTTCACAGGTGTGGTGGTTCTGGATTCAAAGCCACCCTTGAATCTTAGTGTCAGGAGCTCATGCATCTTTCCTCTTGTGTTGAACCATTCCTGAGACTCAGCTGCACCCCAAATGCCTGCATCTTTCTGTCTCCTGCTCCAACCAACTGTGGGGCAGAGAGAACCAATGGCCCACCATCCACACAGCAAGGGCTATGAATAAAAATGACTCCTTGGTATTCTGGCTCAGACATTATCCCCAAAGACATTGCTACCACAAATGTTACTGGGAACCAAGAAGAATCTGGAGAGCTTCTATTGTCTTAGGAGGAGAAGATGTTATATTCAGGTTTGCTTGTATTAAACAGAGATAACTAGATGGTCAGGTGAATATATCCAGAAGACATTTGGTTAATTGCATCTGAAGGTCAGGGCAGAGGGCAGGGCTGTGGAACTCGCTTTGTTTGCCAGTAGCACATAGATGAGAATTCATATCATTAGCTCAAATGATACCACCTGAGAAAAATATATACAGAGAAGAGCAATGTGCAGAAAAAGTGAGGCGAAAATAAAACACTGTAGAACACTAGCATTCAAGAGACAGGAGGAGGAGAAACAAAAATAGTCATGCAGGAGATAGCAGTAGAACAGTTAGAGTAGAGGTAAACCCAGGAGAGAATAATCCCATGGAAACCAATGATATACAATTTTAGAAAGACATGAGCCTCTAGCATTCTCAAGTGGAACAGAGGGGACCAACACTGCAAGAACAGACAGTAAGCAGATTTGACATTATGAAGATAGGTGGTGGCCATTTGCAGAGCAATTTTTAGAGTTGAGGCAAGTGTGTGGTGGGTAGGTACGAGGTGAAAACCAGTTTTTCATGGTTGGTGGAGAATGGGAAATGGGAAGTGAGGATGTAGAATTAACTAGAGTAGAATATTCTTCCAAAGCAGCTGAACAAAGAAGGAAATTAAGCAGAGTTAAAGATAGGGCCTGGGCCAATGAAAGGGATATCCTTTTAGGATAGAAGAAATTTGAGTATATTTATTAGCTCAGGGTAAAAGACTGGAGGGTGCAAGAAGACCAAAGGATTAAAAGTTATGGTATAAACAAAGCCAAGAGAAAGGTGATGTGGAGGAAGATACTGCATTGATAGGTAGCTGCTGGCCTATTACAGTTAAACTGTGCTGGCTGCCAGAAGTAACTATGAAGTATCTATGTATGTAAGGTATAATGTTTAATTAATTTTTAAATTAATGTATTAAACCATTGACATATGTACTCAAGTCTTTCTGTCTCTGATCTCTTATTACAGGTGATATAATGTATAGGTGATGTATTTTTTCTTGGCTATTAAGGCGTTTAGAAATAGCAGAAACAAATCCTTGAAAAATTCACTATAAACTATTTTTAACCTTTTAACCATTTTGATCTATTACTGAAATACAAAACATAGTGTCATTGACTGATGTATGCTTTATTTCCCTTCCCTTCCCTTCCCTTCCCTTCCCTTCCCACTTACTCCCATGAAAAATACTAGTGAGAAAAAAAATAACAAACACCACTCATATCTCCTAACGCTAATCAAGTGATGGAAGTGGCTTACTCAATGGGAAAATTAAAGTAAATTTTTGTGATTAGGAGCCTTGTGCCATTTCAACAGTTGTAACTACTTCCTTATGGTACTGGTGATTCTAGACTTGCCTTTCAGATGCTAATGGAGCTTAGTCATACCAGGTCAGCAGGGTCAGAAAGCAGAGACAGGGACTCAGAAAGACATAACATGGGACATTTTAATTTTACTTAAAATATTTTTAATTCTTCTAGGGACACAGTATATATATATTTGTGTAGTATGTGAGATGTTTTGATACTGGCATGCAATGTGAAATAAGCACATCATGGAGAGTGGGGATTCATCCCCTCAAGCATTTATACTTTGAGTTACAAATAATTGAATTATACTCTTTAAGCTGTTTTAAAATGTACAGTTATTATTGACTATATTCACCCTGTTATGCTATTAAATACTAGATCTTATTCATTCTTTCTATTTTTTATACTCTTAACCAACCCCATCTGCTCCCCAGCCCCCGACTACCTTTCCCAGCCTCTGATAACCGTCTTTCTACTCTCTATGTCCCTAAGTTCAATTGTTTTGAATTTTAGATTCTACAAATAAGTGAGAAGATGTGATGTTTGTCTTTCAGTGCCTGGCTTATTTCACTTAACATAATGATCTCCAGTCCATCCATGCTGTGCAAACGATTGGATCTTATTCTTTTTTGTTGCTGAATAGTACTCCATTGTGTATATGTACTACATTTTCGTCATCCATTTATCTGTTGGTGGACACTTAGGTTGCTTCCAAATCTTAGCCATTGTAAACAGTGCTGCAACAAATATAAGAGGGCAGATATCTCTTCAATATACTGATTTCTTTTGGGTATATACCCAGCAGTGGCATTGTTGGATCATAGAGTAGCTCAATTTTTAGATTTTTGAGGAACCTCCAGCCTGTTCTCCATAGTGATTGTACTAATTTACATTCCCACCAACAATGTGGAAAGGTTCCCTTTTCTCCACATCCTCACCAGCATTTGTTATTGCCTGTCTTTTGGATATAAGCCATTTTAACTGGGGTGAGATGATATCTCATTGTAGTTTTGATTTGCATGTCTCTGATGATCAATGATGTTTGGCACCTTTTCATGTGCATGTTTGCCATTTGTATGTCTTCTTTTGAGAAATGTCTATTCAAATCTTTTTCCCATCTTTTGATTGGATTGATTTTTTCCTATAGAATTGTTTGAATTCTTTACATATTCTGGTTAATAATCCCTGTCATGTGGATAGTTTGCAAATATTTTCTCCTATTCTGTGCATTCTCTCTTTGCTTTGTTGATTGTATCCTTTGCTGTGCAAAAGCTTTTTAACTTAATGTGATCCCATTTGTCCATTTCTGCTTTGGTTGCCTGTGCTTGTGGGGTATTGCTCAAGAAATTTTGCCCAGGCCTATGTCCTGGAGATTTTCCCCAATGTTTTCTTGTAGTAGTTTCATGGGTCTTAAATTTAGGTCTTTAATCCATTTCAGTTTAATTTTTGTATATGGTGAGAGATAGGGGTCTAGTTTCATTCTTCTGCATATGGATTTCCAGTTTTCCCAGCACCATTTGTTGAAGAAACTGTTTTTTCCCCAGTGTATGTTCTTGGCATCTTTGTAAAAAACGAGTTCACTGTAGATGTGTAGACATGTTTCTGGGTTCTCTATTCTGTTCTATTGGTCTATGTGTCTGTTCTTATGCCAGTACCATGCTGTTTTTGTTATTATAGCTCTGTAGTATAATTTGAAGTTAGTGTGATTCTTTCAGTTTTATTCTTTTTGCTTAGAATAACTTTGGCTATTCTGGGTCTTTTGTGACTACATATAAATTTTAGATTTTTTTTTATTTCTGTGAAAAATATCATTAGTATCTTGAGAGGCATTGCACTGAATCTGTGGATTTTTTGGTAGTATGGACATTTTAACAACTCTGGCTATAACTTCCTGTACTATGTTGAATAATAGCAGTGACAGTAGGCATCCTTGTCCTCTTTCAGATCTTAGCGGAAAGGTTATCAGTTTTTCCCCACTCAGTATGATGCTAGCTGTGGGTCTGTCATATATGGCTTTTATTATATTGAGGTATGTTTCTGCTGTCTCCAGCTTTTTAAGGGTTTTTTTTTTTAATCATGAAAGGATGTTTAATTTCATCAAATTATTTTTCAACATCAATTGAAATGGTCATATGGTTTTTGTCCTTCATCCTGTTGATATGATGTATCACACTGATTGATTTGCATATGTTGAACTATACTTGCATCCCAGGAATAAATCCCACTTGGTCATGATGAATGATCTTTCTAATGTATTGTTGAATTTGGTTTGCTAGTATTTTGTTGAGGATTTTTGCATCAATATTCATCAGAGTTATTGGCCTCTAGTTTTCTTTTTTTTGATGTGTCTTTGGTTTTGGTATCAGGGTAATACTGGTCTCATAGAATTAGTTTGGGAGTCTTCCTTCCTCCTCTTTTTTTTTTGGAATAGTTTGAGTGTAATTAGTATTAGTTCTTCTTTAAATGTCTGGTCGAATTCCTCAGTGAAGCCATCAGGTCCCGGGTTTTCTTTACTGGAGGATTTTTTTTTATTATGACTTTAATCTTGTTTTTTTTATTGGACTGTTCAGGTTTTGGATTTTTTCAATCTTGGTAGGTTGTATGTAACTAGGAATTTATCCATTTCCTCTAGATTTTGCAATTTATTGGCACATGGTTGCTCATAGTAGCCATTAATAATCTTTCGAATTTCTGCATTATTAGTTGTAACATCTCATTTTTCATCTCTGATTTTATTTATTTGGATCTTCTCTTGTTTTTTCTTAGTCTGGCTAAAGGTTTGTCAATTTTGTCTAACTTTTCAAAAAGTCAATCATTTGTTTCATTCATCTTTTGTATTTTTTTTACTTCAATTTCATTTCTGCTCTGATTGGTATTTCTTCTACTAATTTCGGGTTTGGTTTGCTCTTGTTTTTCTAGGTCCTTAAAAGGCATCATTAGATTGCTTATTTGAAGTTTTTCCTGTTTTCTGATGTAGGCATTTATAGCTATAAACGTCCTTCTGAGTATTGCTTTTGTTGTATCTCATAGATTTTGGTACATTGTGTTTCCATAATCATTTGTTTAAAAAAATTCTCAATTTCCTTCTTAATTTCTTCATTGACCCAGTGGTCATTCAGGAATATATTGTTTAAGTTTCATGTATTTATATAGTTTCCAAAATTCCTCTGGTTACTAATTTCTAGTTTTATTCCATTGTGGTCAGGGAAGATGCTTGATATTATTTCAATTTTTTTCCAATATTTTAAGTCTTGTTTTGTGGCTTAACATATGGTCTATACTTGAGAATAATCCATGTACTGAGGAAAAGGATGTGTATTCTGCAGGTCTTAGGTAAAATGTTCTGTAAATACCTATGAGATCCATTTTGTCTATAGTGTAGATTAAGTCTGATGTTTCTTTGTTGATTTTCTGTCTGGAGATCTATCCATTGCTGAAGTGGGGTGCTGAAGTCTCCATGTATTATTATATATGGGCCTGCCTTTCTCTTCATCTCTAATAATACTTGTTATATATATCTGGGTGCTCTAGTGTTAGGTGAATATATTTTTTAAATTGTTATATCCTCTTGCTGAATTGACCCCTTTATCATTATATAGTGACTTCTTTGTCTCTTCTTATAGTTTTCTTTTTGAAATCTATTTTGTCTGATGTAAATATAGTGACTCCTGCTCTTTTTATGTTTCCAATGGCATGGAATATTTTTTTTACATCCCTTTATTTTTATGCTATATATGTCCTTATAGGTGAAGTGTGTTCCTTGTATTCAACAGATCAATGGGTCTTTTTTCATGCATTTAGCCATTCTATATCTTTTTATTGGAAAGTTTAGTCCATTTACATTCAATGTTATTGTTGATAAGTAAGTCCTTACTCCTGTCACTTTGTTTTATTTGTTTTCTGGTTGTCTTATGGTATTCTTTCCTTTTTGTCTTCTTCCATTAAGGACAGTTTCCTCTGGCGATATGATTTAGTTTCTTGCTTTTCATTTTTTTGTTTACCCATTGTACAGTTTTTAGTCTGAGGTTACCTTGAGGCTTCCAAATAGTAGCTTATAACCCATTATTTTAACCTGATAACAACATAACACTGCTTGTATAAACACGCAGAACGAAAACTAATAAAAACTCTATGCCTTCATTTTGTCCCCCTGCTTTTTAACTTTTGTTGTTTCTATTTATATCTTATTGTATTATGTCTTGAAAAGCTATTGTAGTTATTACTTTTGATTGGTTCATCATTTAGTCTTTCCACTAAAGACTAAGGTAGGTAACATACCACATATTGTTATAATATTGTGTGTTTTTCTGTGTACTATTAGCAGTGAGTTTTGTACCTCCAGGTGAATGTTTACGGTTACCAATGTCCTTTTCTTTCTGATTGAAGTACTCCCTTTAGCATTTATTGTAGGACAGGTGTGGTATTGATGAAATCCCTCAGCTTTTGTTTGTCTGGGAGTCTTTATTTCTCTTTCATGTTTGAAGGATTTTTTTTTTTACCAGATATACTATTTTAGGGTAAAATTTTTTCCTTCAGCTCTTTAAAAATGTCATGCCATTCTCTCCTGGCCTGTAAGATTTCCACTGAAAAGTTTGCTGCCAGATGTATTGGAGCTCCATTGTAGGTGGTTTCTTTTTTCTTGCTGCTTTTAAGATCCTTTCTTCTCATTGACCTTTGGGAGTTTGAATATTAAATGCCTTGAGGTATTCTTCTTTGGGTTAAATCTCCTTGGTGTTCTATAACCTTCTTGTACTTGAATATTGACATATTTCTCTAGGTTTGAGAAGTTCTCTATTATTATCCCTTTGAATAAATGTTCTACCCTCATCTCTTTCTCTACCTCCTCTTAAAGGTCAATAGCTCTTAGGTTTGCCCCTTTAGGCTATTATCTAGATCCTGTAGGTCTGCTTCCTTGTTTTTTATTCTCTTTTCTTTTGTCTCCTCTGTATATGTTTTAAAAGCCTATCTTCAACCTCACCAATTCTTTCTTCTGCCTGATCCATTCTGCTATCAATTGCATTTTTCAGCTCTAGAATTTGTTTGATTCTTTTTAATTACTTCAATCTCTTTGTTAAATTTATCTGACAGAATTCTGTTTTCCTTCTTCGTGTTATCTTGAATTTCTTTGAGTTTCTTCAACACATTTACTTTGAAATAAAAGGTCACTTATTTCTGTTTCTCCAGGATTGGTCCCTGGTGCCTCATTTAGTTCATTTGGTGAGGTCATGGTTTCCTGGATGGTGTTTATGCTAATAGATGTTATTGGCATCTGGGCATTGAAGTGTTAGATATTTATTGTAGTCTGTACTGTCTGGGCTTATTTGTGGCCATTCTTCTTGGGAAGGCTTTCCAGATATTTGAAAGGACTTGAGTGTTGTGATCTCAACTGTATCTGCTTTAGGGGGCACTCCAAGCCCAGGAATGCTGTGGTTCTTGCAGGCTCGTAGAGGTATACCACCTTGATGGTCTTGGACAAGATTTGGGAGAATTCTCTGGGTTACCAGCCAGAAACTCTTGTTTTCTTCCCTTGCTTTCTCCCAAACATACAGAATATCTTGCTCTCTATTCTGAGCTACCTAAAGCTGCAGGTGGAGTAACACATGCGACCTGTTGCCACCACCACTATGATGTACCGCTTCAGACCTGAAGCCAGCATGGCGCTGGGTCTCACCCAAGGCTGGCTGGAACTACCCCCTGGTGACCACTTATATTCGCTCAAGGCCCCAGGGCTCTACAATATGCAGGTTGCAAGGCCATTTAGGCCTGCATCCTTTCCTTTAGGGAATGGATGATGGGTCCCTGGGTAGGTCCAGAAGTGCTGTCTGGAATTCAGGTACTAGCGTCAAAAACCTTAGAAGTCTATCTGGTGTTGTCTTGTATTGCAGCTTAGCTGGATCTCCAACCACAAGACTCAGTCCTTTCCATTCTTCCCTCCCCTTTCCAAAGGCATAGGAGCCTCATCCTGCAGCCACTTCCATCCCAGGCCATGAGGAGTATTGTCAGACTACTGCCGATGTTCCCTTAAGGCCCAAGGTCTCTTAAGTCAGCTTGTGAATGCGGCCTGTCCTGGGACTTACCCTTCAGGGCAGTGGGCTCCCTTCTGGCCCCAGGGAGGTCCAGAAATACCATCCACAAATCAAGTCCTGGAATCAGTGCCCTCCGCTTGGTGTTCTACCTACCTGTGGCTGTGTAAGACAAAGTCTCCTTTACTTTTCCCTCTGATTTTCTCAAGTGGAAGAAGTTTTGCCCTATAGTCAAAATAGCTGGTAATGTGCTGAGTCTTACCTGAAGTCTGCAAGTCTCAGAGGCTCTCCCAAGGCTCTTGATGTAGTACCTGGGTATCACTGCTGGTTGTTCAAGGCCCAAGGGCTCTTCAGTTAGCAGGTAATGAATGCTGCCAGAACTGGGTCCTTTCCTTCCAGGCAGCAGGTTCCCTTCTGGCTCAGGGCATGTCTAGAAATGTAATCTGGGAGCTAGGGCCTTGAATGGGGGTGTGGTGGCTCTGATTGGTGCCTTATCCTGCTATGACTGAGCTGGTATCCTAAATCTAAGACAAAGTCCTCCCCACTCTTCCCTATCCTTGCCTCAAGAGGAAGGAAGGAAGGGGTCTCTTTTGGAGCTGCAAGCTGTGCCACCTGGGGTTAGGGGAGGGTGATGCCAGCACTCCCTCGGCTGCTTCAGCTGGTGTCTCAGTATATCTCCGTCACACCTCCCAAGTCCACTGTCTTGGGCCTAGCTCAGCACTAGGACTCACCTGAGTTTTAGTCTTTATGGCCTAGACTGTCTTTCAAGTTTACTTGGAGACACAGAGTGTTGTAGCCCTTGGTGGTGAGGTTTTGCAGGCACTCAAGTTTGGACCACGGAGACCAACAATTCTCCTCTGGCTAGGGTTGGTTTAAATGCTTCCTCTGTGGGTGGGCATCAGTGAGTTTGGACTGGTTTTCCTTTCTGCTCTAACAAGACAGCACTGAGTTCAAAGCCTAACAATTGCAGTCTTCTCCCTGCCCCAGCACCAGAGCTTCTGTTAGCACCATGCAGCCAATGTGGGATTGGGTGGCATTGCAGATTCAGGACTGTTTTTTCTGTCTCTTCAGTTCAGTGCCTCTTTCAGTGATCTGAAGTTAAAACTAGGTGTGAGTTTGAGTGCTCACCTGATTTTTGTTTTTTATGAAGGTGTTTTCTTGTGTAGATTGTTGTTAACTTGGTGTTCTTGTGACGGGGGAAGATCCATGGTGCTTTCTATTCTGCTATCTTGCTGTGCCCCTTCCCAGTGTGGGACATTTATATGGAATGAATTAAGGAGATATAACCATGTGCCATCTGCTGCAAAATAATTTAGTGTTTCAACACAAATTCTTGATATCACATCTTGAATTCCTTGAGACATGAAGTCAGATATAACAGTTAATTATATTTTGAAGTGTTTGTCATTAACAGGCTCACTCAGCTATGCATGTTGTGATCAAAGCTCTAAGGATATCTGTGGACTTATAGCAGCCAACATTTTCCTCTTTATGTTAAAGCAGAAAAAAGGACTTTGTAGCTCTACCCGACATTCTGGTAAGACCCAGAATGTTTCACATGGACTTCATTTGGTGCTTCTGACTTAAAAAATTGATGAACAGTTATACATGCATTGTTACCACTAAGAAACTTATACAGGTTCTCCCTTTTACACATAGACTACTCAGAATTAAAATTTTAAACTAGGAAAGATAAGAACCTAAAGTAGTAGCAGAGAGAGAAAGCAAAATCTGCTGAGAGGAAGAGAAGCAAATAATAAAACCATGAAAAATTCCTGCAATTTTCTAAAGAAGAGGAGAGATTAAAAGTAGGTTCTTGAGGGCCAGATGTGATGGCTCAAGCCTGTAATCCTAGAACTTTGGAAGGCCAAAGCAAGAGGATTACTTTAGCTCAGGAGTTAGAGACCAGCCTGGGCAACATAGCAAGACCCTGTCTCTTAAAAAAAAAGTAGGTTTTTGAATAAGACAAGTAGATTGGAATCAGGCAATGAGATTTGAATCTAGGTTTAGGCCCTTAGCCCTGTGATGTTGCATAAGTTATACAGGTCTATAAGCCCCTGTAAATGGGTTGCTGTGCATTTTAAATGAAATACAGAGTGAAAAGCATGATACCCAGCACATGAGAGATAGTTAATAAACATCAGTCATTGTAATTAAAAAGGCACACTTAAGGGATGTATGAAATGGAAAGTGGGTCTGACAAATGTACTGAAAGTTGTTTATGTTAGAAACAATCTGGGAACGTTGAATAGACTGTAGGGAACACAGATGTGCTCTGAGTGGGGGCAGCTAATCGCCGGCAACATTAGTGAGGAGTGAGCATCCTCACCTCTCTGCAATAAATGATGCATCTGTTCAGATTAGCCTAAAGAGTAAGGACAATGGCTCCTTGAAGAGTTGTAAAAAAATATGTATTTCCAGGATGCCTAATGTCTTTCCCTCTGCCCAACTTAATTGTTAATGAATAGGGCTGGTTAGTGTCCTGAAATCTGTGCATTCAAAGTGATCTTCAGTGGGTCTGATGACACGAACCACTGGGTTAGGGAATGGTGCCTAGAAGGGCAGAGCTACTTTAAAAAAATATACTACTGCTCAACCTGGTGGCTCACACCTGTAATCCCAGCACTTTGGGAGGCCGAGGTGGGTGGATCACGAGATCAGGAGATGGAGACCATCCTGGCTAACACAGTGAAACACCGTCTCTACTAAAAATACAACAACAACAACAACAACAACAACAACAAAATAGCCATGTGTGGTGGTGGGCGCCTGTAGTCCAGCTACTCAGGAGGCTGAGGCAGGAGAATTGCTTGAACCCGGGAGATGGAGGTTGTAGTGAGCCGAGATCGTGCCATTGCACTCCAGCCTGGCGACAGAGTGAGACTCTGTCTCAAAAAAAACAAGCAAGCAAACAAACAAACAAACAAAAAACCAAAAAAACCCTACTATGGCAATCATTAAAAAAAAAGTTTGGTAGGTCTTAAAGCCCTCTGAAAATCTAATGTAAAAGCTATGGATCCTTTAAGAATGCAGTGCATACTTATTCATAACAATTTGCTTACATTTCAAAGTGTTCTCTTACATTAAAAGCTTAGCCGCACTGGGCTAAAGAAAACCCTCTGTAAGATTATTTATGCAAATAGAACTGTTTGTGGCACTGATAACAACTAGCCAAGTAAAGGGATTCTTTCTACTGGCTCCTAATGAGTTGTAACACAGAGAGCTAGCTCTTCATCAAAAACTTACGCCTTTCTTATTATAGCATAGAACTCTTGCTGGGAAATAACTATTTTCCCAGCCTCCCTTACATTTAGGCGTGGCTATACTAATAGCTTTGTCAGTAAAATGTGAGCAGTGATGATTTATGTGTCACTTGCAGGAAGAGAGGGTCAAGAATGAGACACACCTTCTCCATCCCCTCTTTTTCTCACTGGCTGTCTGGATGAACATCCCCGGGGTAACCTTGGAAACCACATGTTGAAAACAGAAAAGCAGTAAATTGAATGGAGGCTGGATCTTGAATTAATGCTCACAGGAGAACTGGCAGCAGATCAGGAACACTCATTTTTCTTTATATGCAAGAGAGATACATTTATTATATGGTAAGCCACTGAGATTTCAAGATTTCTCGCGAGCAGCTGGTGTTATCTTAAATAACCACTGTGCATTTTGATAACTATGGTAGAGGGTTTAGCCACAGACCACTACTTGAGAAATAAGCAGTAAGTGTATAGTTTTCTGGCATAAGTCAATAGGATAAATGTCTCCTGTAGAGGGCGGTGAATTTCATAGATGGTGTGCTGGGAAATAAAGCAACGAATGAAGCCAGTGTTGTTCTCTGAGCCAGTAGTGGAGCTAGCTCTTATTTCTACGGACTCCTCTCCCTAGAATAACCAGGACAATTTGGAACACTTAATACAAGACTCAGGCCGAAGAAAGGGGAGAGGTTTCTCCTGTCAGCACATTATGCTTTTAGTTTTCCCATTTAGAAAATGGGGATGACTCTCTCTTCCTGTGTCCTAGGTATGTGTTTTGGGAATGGAAAGAAAGAAAGGTTCAATGCCATTGTGACAGAGCTGCTAGATAGTCCCCAAATCCCTGTCCTTTCCTTCATGAGCACATGTCTAGACTTGCTTCCCATCCTCAGTTGCAGTTTGGTAGCTATGTAACTAACTGAGTTTTAGCTCATGGAATGTGAGTAGAAGTGATATATGTCACATTTTCTTGGCCTTGAAAAATCTTCCAGATGTGGTCTTCCATGTTAATTTCCCCTTAGAGCTGGCTCAGAGGGAAATGACCATCATGGCCTTGGTCTCTACCTATTGAAGGTGGCAAAGCCTCTGTCACTTTAGGTCCCTGAATGACTGTAAGGAGGACAGCTCTACTGAACTGATCACCTTCCCAGCGAGAAATAAAATCCCATTGAGTTTGAGGCAAAATATATTTTGGGTTTATTTGTTACAGAAGCTTGTATTACTTTAACCACTCTAGCCAGCAACTGAACTTTGGACCATACATCCTAATAAAGATCCTTAAAATTTTTATAAATAAATAAACATATATGTAATATACATTATCTAGATCTTAACATACACATTTAATATATATACATGCATGTGTGTGTGTGTAAAAGGAAATCATTAATGTTTTCATTAGAATGACTGTAAAATGATAGTAAGAACAATTGGAAGGTACTCTAGGACCTAAGTTGAGGAGCAAAGTATTTAATAGTCAGGAAGTTTCTTACTTAGATAGAACTCAATTAGTTAATGGGAAGTAAATAAATGGCTTTGAATCAGAAATGGCTTTTATATTTTTCTTTTGTTTTTATCGAACAATGACTTATTTATTCAAATTAAAACATTTGGGGGTTAACATCAGAATTGCTTCTCTTGAAATAAGAGTGGTGGGTGAAGGGCTGAATCCTATCAGACTAAGGAATCCTCTGTAAAAGGGTTGTAGGGACCCCAGGACCACTCACAGCACAATCTGGAATATCTTGGATTAGGTGAGCTCTAAAGTTTCTTTTGGATATAGCATACCCTCATCTTGGAAACAAGTAAGGTTTTCATATTTTGTTTCCAACTGTGTGTAGTTGACAACACCAAATTCTATTTCCACTTTCTTTTTTGATTAATAGTGACCTAACTGGACTGAACGAATGGGAATCCAATGATATTTTATCTTCTTTTCCAAGTGCACTTGAAAACCCCAGCTTCTCAGGAGTCTGACCAAACTGCAATCTAGTATTCATGTCAACACATTTGTAAACACTTTTGTAGAAGAATCTTGCTATCTACTTTGAATACTAGAAATATTGTTACTTCCCCTTTGATTTTTTAGTTAAATTTTATTCCTAACTCTGTCTGTGTATATGTGTGTGTGTGTGTGTGTGTGTGTGTGTATGTATGTGTGCACATAATGATGAATATCTATAGCAATCATCAATAAAATATTTGATTAGGGGCCTCTTTTAGCTCTATGGAAAAATTTATTAATTTGTTAGCTTATGGTCTTAAGCCTAATTCTCAATTATTAGTAAAAGGAAATGTTGACTGTTTTTTTCAGTCAGAGTGAAACAGATGGGATACTCAAACTGAGTAATAAATAAACAGGGTAGTAACAGGGTAGTAAATAAGGACAGGGTATGTGGAGGTATACCAGCAAAGCCATAGCACAGTAAGGACCTGGGAATTAGTAATAATGGGGCACCATCATGATCTGGAGGCCCGAAAAGGCAAAAGTGGAAGAGTAGTTACCAGAAGCATGAAACAGAAAGGGCATTTGGAGAGGGCTGTGGGAAAGGAACTGTGGCTTGTGGTTGAGGGAAATTGGTAGCCCACAGCGGCCTTGGAGATAAATAATCCAACTTCATTCCTCTCTTCTATCTTTCTGCAGGGAATTCCCAGAAACCAACCCCAAAATAGAAGCCAGAGGGCAAGGGAGTCCATTTTATTAATCTACACATGTCAGCCTAAGGGGCCTTGAGTAGCGAAGAGAAAGAGAGGGTCTTGATCTAGATGGGCAACAAAATATCCAGCCTACTGATCATGGATCTCTGTTATAAAATTTAAGAGTGATATGGTTTGGATGTTTGTTTCCTCCAAATCTCATGATGAAATGTGATTCCCAGTGTGGTGCGGCCTGGTGGGAGGTGATTTGATCATAGGGGTGGATCCCTCATGAATGGTTTAGCACTATCTCCTTAGTGATGGTGAATTCTTGCTCAGTTAGTTTACAGGAGATCTGGCTGTTTAAAAGTCTGGGACCTCCCCCTCTCTCTCTCTCTTACTACCTCTCTTGCTACATGACATTGCCTTCTCTCTTTAGACATTTTTCCATGATTGGAAGCTGCCTGAGGCCTCACCGGAAGCAGATGCTAGAGTCATGCTTGTATAGTCTGTAGAACTGTAAGGCAGTTTTGAGGTGTTTCTTCATAGCAATGCAAGAACAGACTAATACAAAGAGTATTTGTAAAAATTAAATTAGGTCAGGCACAGTGGCTCATGCCTATAATCCCAGAATTTTGGGTGACTGAGGTGGGAGGATCACCTGAGACCAGGAGTTTGAGACCAGCTGGGCAACATAATAAGACCCCCATCTCTACCAAAAGTTAAAAAAAGTTAGCTAGGTGCAGTCATGCACACCTGTAGTACTAGCTACTTGGGAGGCTGAGGCACAAGGATCACTTGAGCCCAAGAGATTGAGGCTGCAGTGAATTGTGATTATGATTGCACCACTGCATTCCCTCCTTGGTGATAGTGGGAGATGTTGTCTCAAAAAAAATTAGAGTAATTAGTATTCATGTTCGTGTTTAAAGATCTAATCCTTTATTTAAGGTGCTCTTTCATATGTAAGACTATTCTTAATCACAAAAATATAAGCATTTGAATTTGTCTCTGTCCAGTATGGTACATGTGACCGTTTAAATTAAGATATAGACAAATTAAATAAAATTATAAATTTAGTTCCTTGGTGCTCACTCACTTCATGAGGCTAGTAGCTGCTGTACTGGGCAGCAGAAATAGAGGACGTTGCCATCATTACAGAAAATTCTGTTGGATAGTGCTACTCTAGTTATTTAATTGTTAATTGCCTAACTTCTTTCCTTTCTTTTGACTCAAAGTGAAAGTGAAATGACTTTTGTGATGATTCATTTTTTTCTTGAAATCCTGGACCCTAAAATTGTTAGATTATTATCTGAAATTATCTTATTCTGAACGAGTAGAGTTATTTGCATTTATGCAAAAGAAAGCACTGGCTAACTCAAGCAAAAATGAAATATATTGAAGAGATCTGTTAACACCTTGGTTTTAGCCCAGTCAGTCTGATTTTGAGCTTCTGACCTCCAGAATTATAATAGAAAATAATTATGCCTTAAGATACTAGATTGTGGTAATTTGTTCTAGCAGGAATAAGAAACGAATACAGTATTTCAAAGGTTTGTGGTCCTCCAAAGTTTAACTCTACAGGACACAAATCTTCATTAGGGAGATTTGAATTGAACTGGATTTTTCTTTCTGGGGGAGGTAATAATAAAAGGTTGAGAAGCACTGATACGGAGTTTCACAAATATTTCTACCTCTTACATTATCTACAACCAACCTAAACTATACTCACCCCTTTCCCAAATGGAAATAGACTAAAATTGTGATTGGTTCCTGCATCTTGTTCCAAGTATGGGGATATCTGGGCAATGTTTATTCCTTGTATGGTTTCCTTGAGATCAATTTTATCCTTATAATACTCACATTATGGGCTAAATGGCAAGGTTAATTACCATCACTAAACGCTATCTTCAATATTGGTGGAGGGCAATGTGAAAGAGAAAGGAAATTACTAAAAGAAAAATGACTCAGCAATGAAGGGAATATGAGCAGGGTTAGAGTTTCATCTCTCGCATTTATGATTTCTTCTGCACTACCTTTTCCAGTTCCCTTTGCCCTTGGTAGGGGTTGTTTGCCCAATGATATGCTCCAAATATTTATTCTTTAAATATCTGAAACCCTGCTGGTCCTTCGTTGGATTTTACTACATATTTGTTTTTAACCATATGTTTTAAGCATAGTTGTAAAAGAAGGTGTCCAGGGAATTACCTGAATTCCAGCCATTTCCCTGATCCTATATAATAGCTATAATAGCAGCAGCTCCTTCAGCATAGTGATCAACACTGTAACACCTCCTTTTGCCTATTTTCCCAGTGGTATAAAGATCTCTAAACAGTCAAGTGGTACTCATAGCTTTCATTTCAGCAGATAATTGCTGGATGCCCTGTTGGAGAAATTCCTTCCACTCCCTTGTGTGTTTTAAAACTCCCGAACAACTCAGATATGTGGATCTGGGAGATAAAATGCATCATAAGTAGAAAATTGTGTTATTGGAAAGAAGTTGAATTAGCTTAACTTTTGAAAGGCCATGAAATATTCTAAGCAACGGAGCTACATGATCAGTTTTGTGTTCAGAAAATAGTGCTGCATTAAATTTACTTTCTGAATTATTCTTTGTTTAATTAGTTGATGATCAATATACCTCAAAGTAAGATATGCATTTACTCTGCCAGTTCTCTGAGGCTGCTCCCAATCTGGAACCACCATAAATTAAACTTTCCTCTTAAGGTTTTTGTTTTTTCTTCTTCAAATCACACAAATAGTATGACTTCAGGTTGCAAATATGCTTTAAGAATGGCTTATGGCTCTAAATTACCAGAGTAAATATAATTTTTTTCCTCTTCAAGGGAACATAGATGAAATAGGTGAATTTCTTTTCTGTTCCATTCTGTGCAATGGAGCCTATGCCTCACCCATACTTACATCGTGAGTATAGCAGGAATCACTTAGATTACACATCCTTGAGGAGGCCTGGGATTTATGTCCCATTCCTTACCTTCTGAGCAGGTGTCAGAGTGGAAGCTCAAGGCCTTCCAACTTTAGTGATAGTCTTCAGGTCAAAAGTCAGCCTTGGCACTGTTTTATCTCCTAGACTTTCCAGGTTACTTTACTTCAGAAGCTTGATGTCTTCATTGCTTTTGTGTTAGCTCAGTGATTCATGTAAAAAAATACTTAAAAAATTTTTATCTGACATCTTATTCAAAAGGGTTGTTCAGGGTATCTAATCTGCCATCCTGTCAAGTACAGAAATCCTTCCACTTTTATTTCAAAGGTAAGAAAACAGACTCAGAGTTAACATTACTTTCCTAGGATCACACGGTTGTTTTGAACAATGACATATGCTCAGTAGATACTAATTTTGAAACAAGATGAGAGTCAGGCTTTCTGACAACGCCTGGCACCTTGTTTTTATCTCTGTACATAAAAGAAATCAATGTCTTGATCAAAGATGACTTGACTATAACAAATAAAGCCTATTAAAAATATACTGAGCCAAAAAGAAGATTTGGGTTATAGAACCCAAAGGCAGGAGGTGCAGTTTAACCACAGGAGGCATTGCCATCAGTTGTAAAAAAATCATCCAAATTCAAGGCAGTCACTCTCTCTGCCTCTCCTGTCCTCAAAATCCCCATCTCTGCAGTTCTCTTGCATTTGCCTTATTCTCTTAATTTTTTTGCTAACTGACTTCCTTGTCATTTTGCATAAGGTGAATAATGACCATTCTAGTTCCCTGTAAATTACCTCAAAGCCGAAATACTTAGTGACCGAGTTCTCTCAGTGAACTCTAATACAATCAGTGTGAGGCAATACAATTGGTTCAGCTAGAAAATTTTCTTCTAGTAAGCTTTGGCCAAGGTGTCAGTTTGGGATGTGACAGTACACTCTATGGGAATGGGGCATGGATATATTATTTTAAAAGAGAGAATATGATAAACTAGGTATTGAAGGAATATACCTCAAGATAATAAGAGCCATGTATGACAGACCCACAGGCAACATCATACTGAATAAGCAAAAGCTGGAAGCATTCCCCTTGAAAATCAGCATAAGACAAAGATGCCCTCTCTCACCATTCTTATTCAATGTAGTATTGGAAGTCCTGGCCAGAGCAATTAGGCAAGAGAAAGAAAGAAAGAACATCCAATAGGAAGAGAGGAAGTCAAACTATCCCTGTTTGCAGATGACATGATTCTATATGTAGATAACTCCATAGTCTCTGACCAAAAGCTCCTTAAGCTGATAAAAAACTTCAGCATAGTTTCAGGATACAAAATCAATATACAACAATCACTAACATTTCTATACAACTGCCAAGCCAAGAGCCAAATCAGGAATGCAATCCCATTCACAGTTGCCACAGAAAGAATAAAATACTTAGAAATACAGATAACCAGGGAGGTGAAAGATCTCTCCAATGAGAATTACAAAACATTGCTCAGAGAAAGCAGAGATGACACAAACAATGGAAAAATATCCCATGCAGATGGATGGGAAGAATCAATATCATTAAAATGGCCAACCTGCCCAAAGCAATTTACAGATTCGATCTTATTCCTATCTAACTACCAATGACATTATTCACAGAACTAGAAAAAAGTATTTTAAAAATCTCATGGAACCAAAAAAGAGCCCAAATAGCCAAGGCAATCCTAAGCAAAAAGAACAAAGCTGGAGGCATCACATACCCATCTTCAAACTATACTACAGGGTTACAGTAACCAAAACAGTATTGCACTGTTATAAGAACGGACACATAGACCAATGGAACAGAATAGAGAGACCAGAAATAAAGCTGCACACCTGCAACCACTTGATCTTTGACAAAACTGACACAAACAAGCAATGGGGAAAGGATTCCCTATTCAATAAATGGTGCTGGGATAATTAACTAGTCATATGCAGAATATTGAAACTGGACCCCTTTGTTACATCATAAACAAAAATAAACTCAAGGATTAAAGACTTAAATGTAAATCCCCAAACTAAAAAAACCCTGGAAGACAACCTAGGCAATACCATTCTGGATGTAGGAAGGGGCAAAGATTTCACTACAAAAATGCCAAAAGCATTTGCAACAAAAACAAAAATTGACAAATGGAATCTATAAAGAGCTTCTGCAAAGCAAAATAAACTATTACCAGAGTGAACAGATAATCTACAGAATGGGAGAAAATGTTTTCAAGCTACGTCTCTCACAAAGGCCTAAAATCCAGCATCTATAAGGAACTTAAACAAATTTACAAGAAAAAAAAACAAACAACCTCCTTAAAAACTGGGTGAAGGACATGAACAGACACTTCTCAAAAGAAGACATACATGTGGCCAACAAGCATATGAAAAAGAGCTCAATATCACTAATCATTAGAGAAATGCAAATTGAAACCACAATGAGCTACTATCTCACCCCAGTCAGAATGGCTACTATTAAAAAGTAAAAAAAAAATAACAGATGCTGGTGAAGTTGTGGAGAAAAGGGAATACCTACACACTGTTGGTGGGAGTGTAAACTAGTTCAACCATTCTGGAAGCAGGGTGGTGATTCCTCAAAGAGATAAAAAAGAACTACCATTTGATCCAGCAATCCCATTGCTGGGAACATACGCAAACAAATATAAATTGTTCTATCGTAAAGACACACGCATGCATATGTTAATTGCAGCACTATTCACAGTAGCAAAGACATGGAATCAACCTAAATGTCCATCATTGACAGACTGGATAAAGAAAATCTGGTGCATATACACCACTGAATATTATGCAGCCGTAAAAGAATGAGATCATGTTCTTCTCAGGAACATAAAGGGAGCTGGAGACCATTATCCTTAGCAAACTAACTCAGGCACAGAAAACCAAAAACTACATGTTCTCACGAATAAGTGGGAACTAAATAATGCAAATACCTGGATACACAGAAGGGAACATCAGACACTGGCACTTACCTGAAGGTAGAAGGCACTTACCTGAAGGTAGAAGATGAGAGGAGGGAGAGGATCAGAAAACAACAACAACAACAACAACAACAACAAAAAACAAAGAAAAAAAACCTATTGGATACTAGGCTTAGTACAGTGATGAAATAATCTATACAACAAACCCCTGTGACGTGAGTTTACCTATATAACCTGCATATGAACATAAAATGAAAGTTTAAAAAAAGTAATATAGGAAGGAAAAGACTAAAGGAGAATATATCCATCTCTAGTACTGCTAGAAATATATATATATTCATATATATAAGTATATACATGCCTCTGTGTGTGTGTGTGTGTGTCTGTGTATTATTATTATTATTATTATTTTACTAGGCCATGAATTACTATGGAATTTTAGGCACACCAACGACTTAGGTCCTAAAACACAATAATGGCATTGTTTATTTCTCCTTTTGCAAAACAAAAGTCGACTCAAAAAAACCTTTGTTTTCATATTAACCTTTTGTTTATGTAATATGCTAGAGTGGCATTTTCTTTCTTTCTATGGTCTGTATGAAAGAGTGACTAAATGCGATTTAATGCTTTGTTCCAGCCAGTGTGTGCCAAATATAAGATTCCAAAAAAATGACCTTTTAAAGTCTGACTCCTTGTAGATGATGGTTGCCAAGAAGAAGCCAGCTTATAGGTTGATTTAATGAATGGGCCAATCCATTATGAATAGGACAAGAGCTTTTTGAAATTGCATCTGGGCCTGTTTCAGATGTTTTATCCAACTAAGTGTCTGTAGTGTCTGTTTTTGTCCTTGGTTTATCTTATTTTGGCAATCTATGTGGTATCTTTAATTCAGATTCTTTTGACTACTAGGCAGAGGAAGAGAAGACAAATAAATGCAAGTGTGTGTGTGTGTGTGTATGTGTGTGTGTAGGAAGAGGAGGAGGAGGAGGAGGAGGAGAAGGAGGAGGAGAATATTTTGAGGAATTAAGGGAAATAAATGTCTTCTCAGGACTAGAAAAATAGAATCTGAGGACATAATTTGAGAATACCTCCATTTCCCAGAAAAGACAGAAACAAGTCATGTATTTGGAAGCTCTTTTGAGATCCAGAACAATTTGTAGAGAATCTCTGTGGGAGTTGTTGAAAATCTAAGGGCAATAATACATCTAGACAAGGTTTGAGAAGGGAGAAGAAAACCTGCGATGACTTATTCTCTTCCTATCTATCAAGGGAATGGCAAGAGTGGTGTAGGGAATAGGAATATAAAGAAAAATTTAAAATATGTTGCATTTTTTGTTGGGAAGATGCTCTACCCCTTTAATACTGCTCAACTTCCTAATGCTTGTCACTTTTGTTTTTGTCACACAAGTTGATTGTGGATGCTCCAGTTCTTGAACCACATCGTGATAACTATCAAATTATATAATAAGATCATTTTGAATTGAACTATAGATAGGGTTCTTCTGTGTAATCTTCTTTGGGTGTTTATGTTATATCATGTGATATGACTTCATTTAAAGGAACTTCACTTAGGATGATTTACATCCTGAGAAATAGCTCTGACTTCTAGAGTTTCTTTTTCCCCTCTTAAACATCATTTGAAGAGATGCTCAACTAGTGTGTTTCTGAGAGTTCACAAACTCATAAAGAAATGTGATAGGGCTGGGTGTGTAATCCCAGCACCTTGGGAGGCTGAGGTGGGAGCGTTGCTTGAGGCCAGGAGTTCAAGACCAGCCTGGGCAGCATAGTGAGACCCTGTCTTTCCCACTGCCCTCTGAACTCTCTATCTCTCTCTCTATATGTAAAAGAAATGTGATAGACATATACTATGACATGGAAAAATCTGTTTCTAAGAAGTCAGAGACTATACTATTTACCAACATAGATACCATTCCTAACTAATGCAGTGCCTGGAACCATGTATGTGCTCAATTATTTATTGGCTGAGTAGACAAGGTACATGCTCTGTTAGTTCCAAGGAGAATAAATGACATGATACACTCTCTTGGACTTTTTATTTTACTTTTCAGGGTATAATCAGGTGAGCAAAATAAAAATAATTGTGACATCAAATTCATTTGTAATTCAGACTGGGAAACACAGGAGTTTCTGGGTCATTAAATGATGGTCAGGGCCGAATCTACATAATCTACATTAACTGCTAGTTTGACCCTGAAAACCTGTCCAGAATGCACTGACATTAAAGAGGCAAGGAATTATGAACTGCAGCCTTCCTGGATACATAATTTATTTCCTTTCATATGACATTTACCTTGAATAGTGATAAGTGTATTAGACTATCATAAATAATAAGTCGGATAAGCCTGTTTTATTTTGGAGTTTTAAAATTAAAAACTTAAAGAAGAAAGGGTGCAATAGTGGAATGAATTGGATTATGAAGTAACATTTTATAATAGTAAAATTAATATAAAAGTTTAATTATGATCTTCATATTTTCTCATATAATTAGAACTGGGGAAGTTGTCCCGGTTCATGATCTGGGATATTTTACTCTTGACAATTTGCTAGATTAAATTTCTAAAGGGTAGGGATAATGTGTTACCCAAACAACCTTTTATTTTTAAAATTTTTTTGAGGTAAAAATATACATAAATAATTAGCCATCTTTACCAATTTTAAGTGTAGAGTTTAAATACATTTATATTCTTCCCTCAACCCCTTCATTCCCATGATCCCCCCCTCTGGATTCTGGTAATCAGAACTCTACTTTCTATCTTCATGAGATTCACTTTTTTAGCTCCTGCACATGAGTGAGAACATGTGATATCTGTCTTTATGTGGCATTCTTCTTTGAATTCCTATGTCCCTTTTTTTTTCAATGTTTATTTTAGATTCAGGGGGTACGTGTGCAGATTTGTTACCTGGGTATATTGTTTGATGCTGAGGTTTGGGGCACAAATTTTCCTGTCACTCACGTACTAAGCACAGTACCCAATAGTTAGTTTTTCAACCAATTTCCCCTCCTCTCTCCCTCCCCGCCTAGGATTCTCCAGTTTCTATTGTTGCCATCTTTATGTCTGTGAGTACTAAATATTTAGTTCTCACTTGTAAGTGAGAACATGTGGTTCTCTGTTCCTGCATTAATTCTTTTAGGATAATGGCCTCCAGATGCATCCATGTTGGTGCAAAATACATGATTTCGTTCATTTTTATGGCTGCATAGTATTCCATGGTTTATATGTACAACATTTTCTTTATCCAGTCCACAACTGACATGCACCTAGGTTGATTTTGTGTCTTTGCTAGTGTGAATAGTGCTGCAATGAATATGTGAGCACATCTGTCTTTGGTAGGACACTGTTTTCTTTCAGATATAGATCCAGTAATGGAATTGCTAGGTCAAATGGTATTTCTGTTTTAATTTCTTTGGGAAATCTCTAAACTGGTTTTCACTGTGGCTGAACTAATTTACATTCTCACCAACAGTGTATAAGCTTTTCCCTTTTCTCCGCAGCCTCACCAGCATCTGTTGTGTTTTGACTTTTTAAGAATAGCCATTCTGACTAGTATGAAATGGTATCTCTTTGTGGTTTTGATTTGCATTTCTCTGATGATTAGTAATGTGGAGCATTTTTTTCTTATGTTAGTTGGCTGCTTGTATGTCTTCTTTTGAGAAGTGTCTGTTCATGTTTTTTGCCCACTTTTTGATGAGGTTATTTGTTTTTTATTTGTTGAATTATTTAAGTTCCTTACAGATTCTGAATATTAGACCTTTGTTGGATGTACAGTTTGTAAATATTTTCTTCCATTCTGTGGACTGTCTGTTTACTCTGTTGATAGTTTCTTCTTCTGTGCAAAAGCTCTTTAGTTTAGTTAGGTCCCACTTGTCAATTTTTGTTTTTGTTGCAATTGCTTTTGAGAAATTAGTCATAAATTACTTCTCAATGCCAGTGTCTGGAATGGTGTTTCCTAGGTTTTCATCCTGGATTTTATATTTTGAGGTCTTAAGTCTTTAATTCATCTTGTGCTAATTGTTGTATATGGTGAAAGATAGGGGCTTAACACAAAGTATGGCCTCATTCTCTCTTCACAGGAAAGTATAACTAATAATAGTTAAACCTTTGTTAATCAGATAACCTAGGTTTTTTTTTTTTTGGCTAAGAACCCACCCATTAAGATCTTTGTGATTGTTTGAGTGGAAGCACTTCAGATTTCTTCAGAAATCCATTTCAGATATAATTCCCTTCCCTTAGTAAGGCGTTATAGTGCAATGTTGCTTTAAAAAATGTTTGGACCATTTGAGTGGCATGAATGTCACCAAAAATATTATATAAAAATTTCATTTTCCATGGGGCCAAAAGGACAAAGTGCTAAAGACAGAGGCTTAAATTTCTATTTTGAATTAAATGTATCTTGAAACAAGAGGCAATACATCCTTGGTCGACTAAGGCAATGTGTAAGATAAAATACCTTTTACAGAATCCATCTTGAAAAGTATAGGCCAATGACAGGCAATCAGTTGTTTCTCAAGAAGAGATAAGGACATAGTTAAAAGCCTTAATGTTGATGAGAAATGGACTTGCTGGTGCTTTAGGGGATGAAATGGGTTTTCTGTAGAAAAAGAGTTTTAAGTTTTCAGGAAAATTGTAAGTGCAATAAGATGTCATTGAAATGAAGTATTAGGGAATGTTAAATCTTGGGTCAGAGCAATAGGCCCCAAAATCATTTTCTTGGGTTCATCTTTGCTAGATTAAGTGAGCTCAGTTTTATACTTACTACTTTCTTACAGTTTTATACTTTCTATAACTTTTATTCTTTAATTTCCTGTATCTGCCATTGATCTCTGTATCCAGCCTTGATTTTTCCCCCGACCTTGAGAATCATAGATACACATTGCTGTTGAACATCTTCACATGGATGTCCTACATGGTCTTAAATTAATATTCCACTCTTCTTCCTTTCCACACTGCTGCCCAAGAACAGTCTTTTTCCCCCAGTATTCCAGTCACTGTTAATGACATCACCATTCATTCACTTCCTCAAGATAGAAAACGGAGTTTTCCTGGACAGGGCTGCTGCTTGCTCTTGTAGTGCTTTTGTGGAAGTTAGAAAGAGTTGACCTTTTGGGCATACAGATCCTACCTGATAAGCCAAGCTCAGGTTGAATTTCAGTCCTCACTTCCCCTCCTCTGCTGGTTCTTGTTCAGCACACGACATGCATAGCTATGGAACAATCCTCATTCTAGATTTTTCTACTTTCTAACTCACATATGATCAATTTTCAGCACACAAATATCCTGTAATCTGCAACACCTTTTTCTTCTCTGCTTAATTGTCCTTTAAATTAGTTAATACAGAAAAAGTATATATATTATATATGTGTGAACACCACTAAACCTAGAACCTTTCCAAGAACCAGAACATTATTAGCTTTTTGCCATCCTTTTTGGCCCTTCCTATTCCTGCCCTAGTTCACGCCCCCATTGTATCTCACTTTATTGCTATAGCCTCGTGATAGACTTCAATGCCCCAGTATGTCCATGTTAATCCACAAAGCGTATCACCACAAATTTACCTTTTCACTCCCTTGCATAAAACTCTTTGTAGATTTTCATTCCTTAGACAAGAGCTCCTCTAAGTTGCTCAGCATACCAGGGAAGGCTGTCTGAGTTCTGTCACCCACACGTGTGCCAAGCCCAATCTCGGCACTTCGTAGTTTAGGCAGAACCAAACTGTCGTTCCCCAAACAGCACACTCAGCTGCTGGCTCTGCATGAGCCCAGCTGGATGAACATTGTTCTGACCAGCCAATCCTTTCACATTTTCTGGAGCATCTCCCTCTATGTCTCTCTCTTAGTAGACTGCTAGCTCTTTGAAGACAGCAAATACATCTTTATTTTTGTTTCTAATCCAATTTCTGGAGCATATCAGGGCTTCAAATGTTTGAATTGAAATGGTGAGGAAAGAAGTTTATCTAAATATCTTCTTGAGTGATGCCAAATGTTCTTTCTAATGTTGGTTTTAGATTCAACTGGTCATCTAGACATTTATTCTGGAGGCCTTTTAGTATATATTTAATGTATATATTTTTGTGATTATGTAAACACAATCTCTGGGTTACTTTGGGGAAAGTTTCTTAATGTGAATCTGCTCAGGGAATATGACAAAACAGAAAATAGTGTTGATTCCCGCCCCCCACCCACTTTCAACATAATTAAATGAACTCAAAGGACTTGCTTAGTATCATGTAAACTCTTACATGCAGCGTTGTCCTAGAGCCCTCTTGGATAAAGTTTTAGAAATTCCATAGCACCCAGTGTATCTTCTCTTTTGTTCTCCTTTCATCTCTGGCTTTTTTTTTTCTCCCTGCCACTCAGATTCCTAATACTCTACAGCTGCTGTTAGGGTCTGCCAAGGCTCCCAGCACTCTGTGCTCCAGGGCAATTTCACTTGTTATAAGGTTTCCTCTCTACACTCTCTTTCAGTCCACCCTTCTTCCAGGGCCACCGTTTATTACTGACTATCAAGAGGAAAGAAATCTCATTACATTAATTCAATTAGTATATGAATACTGTTATTTAACTTAATGTGTGAACTGTCTCAAGAGTATCTAGATTGAGAGGATACTTATTACCCTAAAGGAATGAAGCTTGAATGATGCATTGCATTTAGTGGGTAGTGCATCTTGATATTTTTCTAATCATCAAATAATGTGCATGCCCATTCCCTTTCCCACAAATCAGCCTTGCTTGAATGTCTAACTGTTCAAGTTGATCCATTTGTAAAAGAAGGAATAAGCTTTATAAATATTATTTACTGGCAAAGTCAAAAATGTACAAAGCATTTCAAAATCAAGTAGGGTGATTCTTATCTGTGGAGGTCAGGCATAAGGGCAAAATCTCAGCCTGTTTATGCATAGTTGAACTTACAAGAAGTTGGTTTACATTTTTACCTCCCTTTCTACCTTCACAACAATCTCATACTATGAGAAAGCTTGGGTAGTAATGTGGGTTATTACCTTTTCTCCAGCCCTAATGCATACCATGGTGGTAATGGATGTTTGAAAACTTTAGTACCTCTTTCAACGTGACAAATATTTGTTGAAAATATAGTATTTTCAGGGCAGTGTGCAATGAATAAGACGTGATTCCTGTCCTCGCATAGCTTATTAGAAGCTCTCACTCCACCCAGAAGACAGGATGTGATAAATGTTACATAGGAGGTACAAATAGCCTCCCTAAGTTCCAAGGAGAAGATTAATTATGTATGGCAAAGGCTGAAAATACTTTACAGAAGGGTAGCAGTGTAGCATCTGAAGAAGAGCTGTAACTTCAAAATGTGGAGTTGTTGGGCAAGAGTATTCTGGATAAAAGAGGAGTGTCAGCCAGAATACAGAGGCAGGAAAGAAGAGGATGAGCAAGGGTGTATCTGGAGTGTCTGAGTGGAAGAAAGGTCAGAGGCCTAGACTATTACTCTAGGTTTTGACCGAGAAACACTCAGCACATAGCAATTCCTTTATTCTTCGAAAAATAATTCAAGCATGTTTTATTGCCACTTAATAGATTTACATTTTAATTGTTTTCATTTTCAATGAGTCTTACTTTAGACAATATAACAACCCCAGTTTGTATCAATGAAAATAAAAATTTAGGAAATTGTCCCCTATTTTACCATTTAAATATTACATCTTAAAGTCTCATATTGTCTAATGAGTTTTAAGTTTTCTATAGTTTTAGAGTGTATCAGACACAGCTAATAAGTTTTAACAAGTAATCATTGAGTACCAGCTCTATACCAAATGCCATTTTGAGTGCTATAAATGTGAAAATGTCTCTCCCCTCATGCAGCTTAAGTTCCAGTGAGGGAGATAGACATTTACCCAATAAACAAATGAGTAAATGATCCGTAGACTGATAAACGATCTGTGCTTTTGCTATTGTGTCCGGAATTGGTGGGTTCTTGGTCTCACTGGCTTCAAGAATGAAGATGCGGACCCTTGCGGTGAGTGTTACAGTTCTTAAAGATGGTGTGTCTGGAATTTGTTCCTTCAGACGTTCAGATGTGTCTGGAGCTTCTTCCTTCTGGTGGGTTCATGGTCTCGCTGTTAGGTGTGAAGCTGCAGACCTTCATGGTGTTAGGGCTCTTAAAGGCAGCGCATCTGGAGTTGTTCGTTCTTTCCAGTGGGTTGGTGGTCTCAATGGCTTCAGGAGTGAAGCTGCAGACCCTTCCAGTGAGTGTTACAGCTCATAAATGCAGCGTGGACCCAAAGAGTGAGCAGCACCAAGATTTATTGCAAAGAATGAAAGTACAAAGCTTCCATAGTGTGGAAGGGAACCCAAGCAGTTTGCCACTGGTGGTTCTGGCAACCTGCTTTTATTCCCTTATCTGATCCCACGCACACCCTGCTGATTGGTCTATTTTACAAAGAGCTGATTGGTCCGTTTTACAGAGAGCTGATTGGTCCAGTTTGACAGAGTGCTGATTGGTGCGTTTACAATCCTTGAGGTAGACAGAGTCACAGGGTGCTAGACAGGAAAGTTCTGCAAGTCCCCACTAAGTTAGCTAGATACAGAGTACCAATTGGTGTATTTACAAACCTTGAGCTAGACACAGAGTGCTGATTGATGTGTTTACAATCCTTGAGCTACACACAGAGTGCTAGACAGAAAAGTTCTCCAAGTCCCCACTAGGTTAGCTAGATACAGAGTACCAATTGGTGTCTTTACAAATCCTGAGCTAGACACAAGAGTTCTGACTGGTGTATTTACAAACCCTGAGCTAGACACAGAGTGCTGATTGGTTTATTTACAACCCCTTAGTTAGACATAAAGGTTTTGCAAGTCCCCACTAGACTCAGGAGCCCAGCTGCCTTCACCTAGTGGATACTGCACCAGGGCTGCAGGTGGAGCTGCCCTCCAGTCCTGAGCCGCGCCTGCACTCCTCAGCCCTTGGCTGGTTGATGGGACCGGGCGCTGCGGAGCAGGGGGTGGCGCCTGTCTGGGAGGCTCAGGCGAGGGAGCCCACCGCTGGCGGCGGGGGGCGGAGAGGGGCGGGGAGCTCACACATGGCAGGCTGCAGGTCCAGAGCCCTGCCCCAGCGAGGAGGCAGCTAAGGCCCAGTGAGAATTCAAGTGTGGTGCATGCGGACAGGCAGTGCTGGGGGACCTGGCGCAACCTCCGCAGCTGCTGGCCCGGGTGCTAAGCCCCTCACTACCCGCGGAGCTCGCCCGGGCGCCTGCTGGAACTCGCACTGGCCCCCTAGCGCAGCGCGCGCAGCCCTGGTTCCTGCCTGCGCCTCTCCTTCCACACCTCCTGGCAAGCAGAGGGAGGCGGTTCTGGCCTCAGCCAGCCCAGAGAGGGGGTCCCACGGTGCTGTGGCAGGCTGAAGGGCTCCTCAAGCGCCGCCAGAGTGGATGCGGAGGCCGAGAAGGCGCTGAGAGTGAGGGGTGCTAGCACATTGTCACCTCTCACTATGGCAACAAAGAACAGCAAATTCTCAGTGGCTTGAAGAAACAAGATTGATTTCCTGCGTGCGTATCTGGGATCAGCTGGGGTTAATCTGTTTGATGCTTTGGATGGGTTCTGACCCGTGCCATATGCTTGCGATTCCAGCAGCTCTGTTGAAGGGGGCGGTGGTTACCTCAGACAAACTCTTCTCATTGTGAGGGAAGGGTCTCAGGAGCACAAGAGGGCTGGTGAGACTTACCATGCCCATTGAGGTTCATTGTCACTTCCAGCCATATTTTGTTGGCCAAAGCAAGTCACATGACCAAGTCTCAAGGGACTGGGAAAGTACACACTTCCCAGTGTGAGTGCTATGGGAAAGACTGACTCTGCTGCATATCACCCAGTCTACCTCAAAAATAAACAAAAAGTATGTAAGAGTAGGATCTTCAAGAGTAATGTGTACTGAAAGAAAATAAAGCCAGGTAATGGGATAGAGTACCTGGGATAGAGCAAAAAACTTCTTTAGACAAAGTGATTAGGGAAGAGGTGATGTGACTTTGGACTTGAGATCTAAATGGTGAGCAAGAGCAAGTCATGATGAAGCCCGGGGAATAGGCATTGTGGACCTCAGCAGCAATATGGGTAAGCACCCTGTGGTGTGAATGAGCTTGACTTACTTCCAGGCTGGAAAGTAGACCAAAGTGGCTGAAGCCTGGCAAATAGTGGTGACTGGAGAGGAGGTCAGAGCAGCAGGCAGGAGCCAGATCACAAAGAGGAGTGTATGCCAAGCAAAGAGTTTGGATCTTTGTGCAATGGGAAAACACCGGGCTTTCAAGTCAGGGTAGTGACACAACCTAAGTTTAAAATGTATCTTGCTGCTGTGTGGCTTCTGGACCATGGGAGTAAGGGTAGGTGAGGGTGGAAGCAGGGAGATGAATTAAGGGGCTATTGGAGGAGTCCAGGAGAGAGAGGATGGCAGTTGGGAATAGGGTAATAGGAATGGAGAAGGTGAGGAATCTAATAAGGGACATGTTTTGAAGTATAATTAAAGAAGGATTTATTTTTCTGTTATAAGAGATCATGTGCTTTTGACTAAACACAGTCTAAGCAGCTGTGGTGGAAGGGAAAGAACACTGGGCTTTGAGTCTGAAGATCTTTCTTTACCCAGGCTTTGCTTTAGGCTGTGTTTGACCTAGGGCAAGCTCTTAACTATTCTGAGCCTTAGTTTCCATAATTCAAGCAGACAAGTAAACAAACAAACAAATAATAACCAGATAGGGAATGACAACTAAGTCATATAATTTTTAGGTGATGAAATATTAAAGAAATTCATATAAAATACAAGCAGTCTGCATGAGTAAGGCTTAGATGTCTTTAATATGGTCATTTCTTGGCATTCTAAAAAAAAGTGTTTCAGATATAGGCAGTTCCATAAGTTGTGCATTCTAGAAGATGACACAGTGGTGGCAGTGCTGGCTTATAGGTGCCCCTAAATGATACATAAAATATCAATGTTGTGTCTCCCAATCTTCAAGTGAGTGCAGTCACTGAGAAATGCAGGAACTGTTGAAGCTGGAAGTTTCTCTAAGCATGGATTTATGATATACATTCTTGGGAGTCACCCTTTCATAGGTTGACCCATATGCTGCTGCCAGGGATAAGGGATAGTATGCCATAAGCCTTATCAGTTAGTATAGCAATATTACTTGTAATGGAGTGATTAAGCCATTGTTTTGGTTGAAAACACCTGAGCATCGAATTGAGCTGTCAGGGATTTGCAGGAAGGTAGCAATTTTTCAGACAGGGTTCTGGCATTTTCTGATAACGTCGTGTTTTTATATATAATTAATACCACTGCTATTTGGCTGGTGTTTCTGAGATGTGAACTGCAATGGCTTCGTAAGTCCCAGATTAGGGAGAGAGGTGATACTTTCACATCTGAATTTATTTCTTTCTGTTTTTTTTCTCCCTCTACCTGAACAAGTCTTCATAGACCTACTGCTGGCAGTCCTTATGATGAAAAGCACAGGCAATATCTCCCAAGTAAACTTAAAGCTATTTCCAGTTGGTGTTTCTAATAAAGATTCAGCTAATTACGGTTATGTATATACCTTTGCAGCTTCACGGTTGAACATTTGAGTCACCTTCACATAAATAATCAGTTTCCATATGTATGTGTCAGGCAAGTTCCAAGGGAAAAAAAGTGAATCATTTAGTTTAAGAACCCCCCCAGAAAGGATTAATATTAAGGAAACCAACAAGGGATGTGGAGGCACCCAGAACCTAGCAGCAAGGGAAGCCATTACAGTCCCTAGGGTTGAAGGGAAAATGGCATTATTTAAACCTGGTGAGAATTGGTGCTTTGGAGAAGGAATTAGCTTAATATTAGTTGTAGTCCTGGAGGAATATAACTTGGCAGAAAGGTAGTCCAAAGCATAGAGTGCAAGGAGAAGAAATATACTGATCTCCCTCTTTTCCCCAGCTCTGGCTTCCTCCTGATGATGCCCATTAGCCATGCCCTACTTAAGCCAGCCTGCAAAGTAACTCAGATGATGTGAACCAGTTGGTCCGGTCTCCCAGGACAAAGCAGAGAGGAAAAGAGCTGAGAATACATTTAGGCGACTAAGTGAACAATAACTACACATCTATATTTCTCAGCTATTATACTGTACCTTGAAATCTTCCCAGTTATCTGAAAGAGTTTTAAAAATTTTTCTAAAAATGTGTTTAAGTCATCTTGTGGGGGTAATGTCAAAAAAGCCACCAACAGACTAAATTATCTTAGTCTTGAAATCACCGGGTCATGAGAAACATCCCATGTGAGCAGTTTTGGTTCATTCTCCTATTGAGTGTGTTGAACAGGGCGTTGGGAGTTGCGAATTCTGGCTCCATCACTCAGTAAGCATGTGACTCAGGTGAGTCACTGTGACTCTGTGGACTTCTGTTTTCTCATTTGTAATATAAAAAAGAGTATTTATTGCTATAACCTGTAAGCATTATTGTAACCACTAGTGAATCATAGATAACTTCTAGAATATTTACTTAAGAAAGGCAAATCCACAGCCAAAAATTTATGTAACAATAAAAGTCATGTATTTGTGAATGTAGTTTTATCACTGCTTAGGATTATCCATAATATCACACTTAAAGCAAACAAGGTTAGTTGCAAGTTGACATAAACACAGATGTCTTTTGTGTAAACAGTCTGTTGTAGCCTTGTGATATGAAATTAAATGTATGCATTTGGAACCAATGAAAACATGAAGCATGACGGATTGCTGGAATTCCAGTACTGCAGAATGGCAATGTTTTTATGCTACTCTTACAACATATACTTGCAAATCAGCATCTGTGGATGGTCAAAGGTAACATTAGTGAAGTCACTGGCTGCTTCCCATGGGGTCTGTACCCTCAAAACAGAATTGAGTCTTTATCGCTTGCTCTTCATGGGGCAAAGATTTATTTTTCTCTTAGATTGCTCTTCTCCCCCTTTTATGTCCCTTCCCATATCCAACTTTATATTCTTCTTTTAATTTCTATATTTTTGTCTAATTCTCCTTCTTTTTTCCCAAGATCAGGTATAATTTGGCATGTAGTTGAGTTTGAAGGGTCTCAAGAGTTGGTCAAGGTGTAGTTTAAGAAAGCAAGTGGAATCAATGCGTTTGCTGATACAGGTAGCTCAAAGCTAATGGAATTGCCTGTTAAGAGAGAAGTTGGCTTTAAGGCACATCAGTAAGTAGTAGACATAGGCAGGATTAGGAGTTTGGATTTCATTTTCATTGCAGTGAGGTCATTGAATGTTGGAAAGTGACATGATTAGTCTCACATTTCAAAAAGATAGTTCTGGTTGTTTGGTAGTAAATGGCTTTGAGGGCATCATCAGTGGAGGCAGAGAAAACAAGTTCAGAGGTTATCATACATTTTCAAGGTGAGAGATTATAATGACTTGAATAATGTAAGTAGCAGTAAAGAAGGAGGAAGATAGATTTTGATGTGGTAGAAGCTGTGCTGTCCAACCCAGATTCCCCTCAGGACTGAGGCACTCGTTCCCTCAGCTCTGGGGAGAGCAGGCTGCCAACAACCCAGAGCTTAGTCCACCTCCAAGACGTGTTCTTTCCTAAGGGAAATGCCTCATCCAAGATCATGCCTCTGGGTTGGCCACCCCTATTAACTGCTCAATGAGAAGGAAGTACAAAGGCCCTTTCCTTAATTTAGGACAACCCTGAAAGACCATCCTAGCTCCATAGCTTCCTGTGGAATCAGTTGAGGCCCATGTCACCACTGCATTGCAGTTCAGCTGCTCCTGCTGTCATCCTGCTTTCCTATTCCCTTACATATGTTCTCCTGAGTACACCCCCAGTAAACCCCTTGCATACAAATCTCTCAGACTCTGTTTCCAATTCAAACCAGGAGAATGCAAAATCAGTTTTGGAGGTAGAATTAACAGGATTTGTGAACAGATCAAAGGGGGAAGGGTTTGGCGGCCAAAATAAAGAAAAGAGAAGAATCTTCTATGTCGCTAAGGTTTCTGACTTCCACATCTAGGAGGATGATTATGCTTTTCATGGAACTTGGGAAGATTGATGCTCATTATTAGGATTTTGGATATGCTTTGTGTCAGGAGACACTAAGACTGACCTATTCAAGCAGGAGATGTCAAATATATAGTTAAATACATGAATTATCCCTTTCTTCAGAGCCCCACTGCCACTTCTTTCATCCTGGTCATCATCTCTCCTCTGGAGTTCTGCAGTAGCCACTGACTCACCTTTCTGGTTCCAATCATGTTCCTCCTAAATTCACTCTCCATTCTTTAGTTAGGGCTACTTTATAAAATGTCATAATTTAAATTTTATACTTAAAGTGGTTTTGTTGGTTCTCTTTGTCCCGAGATAAAGTCAAGATCTTTTAATCTAGCGTGGAAGGTCTGCCACCTCCACCCTGTCCAGAGTGTTGACCTCATCTCTTTTCGGTCTCTCATGTTTATCACACTGAACTTTTTCATGCCTTGAATGTACTCTGTTTTATCTTATCTCAGGGCCTTTCTGCATGGTGTTTCCTCTGCCTGGGATATTACCACTTTGCCCTCTCCCTTCAAAAGACTAATTCCTCCTCATCTTTGGGACCTAGTTTAAACATCATCTCTTCAGGAATGTCTTTATGTCTTGGAAGGCCCCCCTGTGATATATTTGCAGAGCTCACTATACTTTTCTTATCATAATTCTTATTACATTTTTGTTTTGACAGGGTTCCTGGCAACTTATTTCTACATTCAGGGAAAGAAAAGTCTGGTCTAAATTAATATAGAATTCTTTTATTTTTCCATAGAGTCTTGTCTCGTTTCTTAGTCTTCTTTTATATTCAAATCAAAAAGTGCTCAAAACCACAGACAGCTTCCCATCTGAGACCCAGGGGTATGAGCTTCCATTAAAATCGACCTCTAGGTCAGATAAGGTCAGATAAAACTTAATGAACTTGTCTCTTGACAACTCGCCACTCCTCCGCTCACATCCCCTCCTGGCCAGAGATAGAGTAAAACCAAGAATCCTAATAGCAATAGCACATTTCTCTCCTTACTTGACTCAGGCACGCTAGGAAGATGAGGGTTTTCTAGACTCTGCCTGCTTTGTCCTCCTTTGTTGAACTTTGCTCTGAATGAACATGTCATCCCAGCTACAAGTTTTCCAAAGCCATCCCTAGTTTTGTTTTGTTTTGTTTTGTTTTTGAGACGGAGTCTCGCCCTGTCGCCCAGGCTAGAGTGCAGTGGCCGGACCTCAGCTCACTGCAAGCTCCGCTTCCCAGGTTTACGCCATTCTCCTGCCTCAGCCTCCCAAGTAACTGGGACTACAGGCGCCTGCCACCTCGCCCAGCTAGTTTTTTGTATTTTTTAGTAGAGACGGAGTTTCACCGTGTTAGCCAGGATGGTCTTGATCTCCTGACCTCGTGATCCTCCCGTCTCGGCCTCCCAAAGTGCTGGGATTACAGGCTTGAGCCACCGCGCCCGGCCCCTAGTTTCGTTTTTAAGGCACACCACCTCGTCTGTATAGGACCTTCTGGTTTTAATGTATTATATTAATTTATTTTTTTACCACTCATTAGGAATTTCTTATCAGAGGTTACCCTGCCCAGACATCTGTCTCTGAAATGCTGAGAGGGTAAGAATGAGAGCAGAACATCAGGGATTTCGGCTATTGGAGTTGCTCTTGGGCATGGAGTTTAGCTTTAAATCCTTTATGAATTTCCCAAAGGTCTTTAGGGCTCTTTCTAGACAAAATTTATGGGTTATTAAGAGCTTAACATCTACAGATTGACTTTGGGCATTGCGAATGCTAGGGGCCACATGTTGCAATATTGAGACACATTCTTGATATTCACCTTCACCTTCTGGTTGGCTGCATTTATTAAAGACATAATCATCAGAGATAATTCTTAGCTCCTACCCCTCAAACACTAGGGACCAATCAGAAAGGGTTCTGTAGATGCCAGTCAACCTGGTAGCCTTTGCCACATGCATTCAATGATAACTTATGGCTTGTATCTAGCAAAAATTCCACTCTACAGGTGATTTTCTAGAGAGCTCTCCTTTGGAGGTCTTGAAGGTAATATTTTGAAATTCGTTTGCTGAGAAGTAGAGAGGTGAGCCACCAATCCTGGAATTTCTCACTGATTGCCTGACTATAAGCGGCCACCAGCCTAGTTGGTCATATCTATACACAAAGACTTTGTTCATGACCCCAGATCTCTTTCATGGATTCCTATAGACAGTGGCTCAATTAGTCCCCTTCTCTCAAAGGTGATGTTGTCAGGAAACTTGCAGCAGAATTCTGTAAAACTGTTAGAGGTTCTTGACGTTAGAGGATGAAGCATAGAAGAAGATGAGTAGAGACAGATTTTATAGCCATTCTGTAGAATTCATTGGTTTCTCAGGGAACACTAGGGTCAATGGCAATCTAATTGCTTTTCTATTTGTTTCAGATTAGCTTTCACTGTTGCTGTGAAACACTTAGGAGAGAGGCTGTGTTTAGTTATTCACTGCTAATCCCTAGTACCTGCAGGGTGTTGGCCCAGAGAAATCACTCAATAAATATTCATGTCACCAATAATGTATTTGATTATTTCAATAGGATGCATCTCAATTTATGCTTCATTTGAGGCTGGTTTTGAGATTGAGTAGTTTGTCTCAGCTGTTCCTTCTCCTTGCTCCCTTGAAGTCCTCTCCTTTCTAACCAGTTCTGTCCCCCATCAGGTGGATGTCCTCAGTCTGTGTCACTGCCATCATGGCATGTGCTCTCTTTGGGGTCTGTACTGAAGTCCACTCTCTGTTACTATCCATTGCTGTAGCTATTTTGAATGTCTTCCGCAGAGATTATACTCTTCATGAAGGCAAGAGTACCACCTTGGTATTTGCAGTATCTTGTGGAGTCTTGGTATACAGCAAGAGCAAAGGAAAACTTGAATCTCTGAAGAAACTGCACATTTCTGGCAATCTAACTAACCGAATGACCTCGGGGAAGGTCCTTTACCACTTAAGACCTATATTTTTCAATAAGAAAAATGAGAAGTTGAATTTTGATCTCTAGGATTTAATCTCAACCTTAGAATTAACCATTTTCCTTGCCTTGAGGTAAATCATTTTAGATTGCTTGATAGAGCTTTTTGTGCCTTTCTAAGGTCTTTATTATTAATCAACAAGAATTAATGAAATAATATGTAAGATGCTATTTGGGATGCTAACTTACAAAAATGTACTTAACATCTCATTTCCTATGTCTTTTCTTCCTCATTTTTGCCTAACTGTTTGGTAAAGTGTTTGACTGTCTTTGTTTTGGGTGTTGGGATATTAACTTTCATCTATTACTGAGTAATCCAGAATGTCTAAGTTAGCTCTGCTGATGACCATGTTTGAAAAATCACTTACACTCTACAGTTGGATGTAGAGTGTCAGATATATTTCTCTCAGCAACAGTCTGTTTTTTTAATATGAATATTTGTTTTTGATGTAAAGTTCCACTGTGTCTTTTAATTATGAGTTTGGCTGAAAGCATTCTTAACCATTCTAGTTACTTTATTTTATTTGGGTGGTTAATTTATATGTTGGTCTGACTTCTCCCTCATTCATGGGCTTTAAGTGGGTGAGCTCAAGAAACACATATTCAATATGACTGTCTCTTCTTCTCTGGATTTAGCATGATCCTAAGCCTGGCACTTATCAGAAGGTAAAATACTCTTCCAAATGTGATTGGCTATGTGTAGTAGACTAGAAACATGTGGTAAACACTGGGTTTCTACTGAGATTTCCCTGTTCCCCTCACCTGCCATATTATATACGAAGGCAGTGGGATGACTAGAGGGACTTCTGAAATGACTCATGAAATCTTTGCTATTCTATGAGCTCAGTATAGGTAAAAGACAGATAAGAAAAAAGAAACCCAAGTACATACAAGTGCATTATACCTTTTCTCTTCAAGGTACTATATTTATGCATTTATTATGGATTTCCATGCATATCTATTTTTTAGTGACTGCTCAGTACTTGATTTTGAAATTATTCTCCTTATTTCACAGATCTTCATTCTGTACATAAAAGGTTTTTCAAAGCTATTTTTTCTATATGTTTTATTTAATACGTATATCTGTGGATAAACTGTCTTAAGATCATGCCCTATCAAGAACAAATTCTGCTCTTCTTGTGAGTAGGTGCAAGAAAAGCCCAGGCAAAGAGTCTATGTTCCTTTGGATTTAGCATGCAAATTTTCTTATACAATATTACAATTCAAACACTGTCACATAGGTATGGAATATGAGAACTCCAGTGGAAATAAGCTGAGTTCCATTTAAGAAGCAGATAAGAAGGGTGTAAATAAAACAGAATCAGCAATGAGATGAGTTTGCTGTGTACACTATGAATGAGCAACAATGGAGCTCAAGAAGATTCCTATCACTCAAGTGTGTGGTGATTCTTTGGGCTGGAAAATGCATTCTGTTATATGGAGCTTATTAGTATCACAGTCTTGAGCTGCTGTTATAAAGCCCAAATGCAGCTGTGAGTGCAGCCATGGGCCTCTCAGCACCTGCTATGTGTGGATCACTGATTAGAGTCAAGCTTTCAGTGCCTTTGAATTCCAACCCTTCAGTTCAGCTTGGGAAGGGAAGCAAAGTGCACAGAGTCAAAGACAGTAAATAGTGTTTGGAGGAAGTGCTGGATCAAAAGTCCTATCATCCTTTGTCTTGACAGAGCATGAATGACAAGGGCAGGCTCAGCTGTAGGGTTCCCTGAATCTCCCCATCCATGAGTGAGTGAGCTACATGTACAACTGGGAATGAATGGTGCTTCATCTGCAGAGCCTACCCTGTCACTCTGTGCTGTCAGCAATAACGCCAATTAGTGTCAGTTTTGATGATGGCTCTCGAGACCTGAAGAAGACCAGTGTTTTGGCTACTGAAATAAGAATGTGCTTTTCTATTCAAATCATAAGAAAAATAAAAATTCTTCTTAGGTGTCCAGATGTGGAAAGGAGGTGGTGAGTGAGTAAATCATTTGACTACCATAAACAATATTTTTGTTTAGGCACGACTGATTCTTTGGGGGAAGTGTTCTATAAACATGTCAGCCTCTGTGATCTGAATCTGAATATGAAATAAGAATGTCCCCAAGTACATTCCCTTCCTAGTTTGGCAGAAATTATGGCGCACACCTGGAATATGTTTTCCAGGAGTGGTGCTGGATTGTGCTGAGCCATTGCCCCTCCTTTCAGACAGGTGACTTGCATTTTCACACTCTCTGAGTTGAGTGTATATGCAGCTTACAGTAATGGGAAAAGAGGCTTAGGGTTTGCATTTGCGAACTGTGTCCCAGAATGTGATTCTAAATTACTTAGCTGGCTGATGTGTTCTTAATACAGTCTAATCTTGGCAAGGAGGCACTTGCTCTGGACATGTTTCATTCTTGTCTGCTTTCTTTTAATTATCCTTCTGTTTAGAGAAGGAACTGAACTGCCTAAGTGGCAAAAATGAAGAAGCATTATTTCTGTCCAGCACAAATTTCACATCAATGCTGATAATCTGGTAGCACAGAGGCAGTTACAATTATGGTCTAACACAGAAGAACAGTTTTGTAAACAAATATTCAATCCTGGAGATGAGAACTAGTTCAAGCCATGAAACTGGTTTACTCTTGCAAGTCAAGTTGATGTAGAAAACTGACAAGGCATGACAAGGCCCATGAGTTTTTTTTAGCACATAAAAAAGAACTCAGGATGTATTTGCCAAATTCTGGGTGATTCATCACCACACATTCTCTCTGTTTTTAGTAATATTATATGCTATCAACAACATGGTCTAGTCTTTTGTTGTAGAAACAGCATGGATGATTTTTGAAATCTGTTTAAAGACCAAGTCTATCCAGACTTAAAAAGAAGTCAGGTAACATTTCCATTTTGTCCTATGATGTGTTATTCTTCCTTTCTGAACATGTGGCAGAGTAATAAAAGGGTTTGTTGGGCTGTGTTGGAATGACATGCTTCCACTATTTTACTGATTTCAGTGTGAGCTTGGCATGCTTCTCACAATTCTGCTTTGGATTGTAATTTGGACTTATGACAGACTTTTAGGACTTTAAGAAACTTAAAGAAATCCACCCTATAATGTACTTGAAAAGTATGTTTTTTTTTCCCATGTCCTCATTCTTTATAGAAGTCTCTGAGTAAGCAGTTTTAGTTCTGTGACTCTCAAACTTTAACGTGTATATTTTCACCTAGAGGATCTTAATAAAATGCAGATTCTAATTCAGCAGCACTGAGGCAGGGCCCAAGATTTTCTGCATTTCTAATAAGCTCCCAGGTGACACTAATGCTACCGATCTGTGAACCACATTTTGAGTAGGAAGGATATTCCTGGATTTCCCTGGCTGCTGCTTTATGAGTTGTATTTTCCTGATTCTTTGCGTGCTTTGTTACTTTTGATTGGATGCCAGAGTGTTACCTTGTTGGATGCTGGGTATTTTTATATTCTTATAAATATTCTTGAATTTTGTCTGGGATGCAGCTAAGCTACTTGGAAATAATTTGAGCCTTTTGAGGCTTGTGTTTAAACTTTGTTAGGTAGGTCCAGAGCAGTGTTAATTGAGGACTTATTTTACTCCATTACTAAGGCAATTCTCTTCTGAGTACTCTACCAGAGACTCTAACCATTATGAGGTATTCAATCTGGCTGTTATCTTTGTCCTGTGTGAGCTCCAGGATAAAGAAGATAAGGACTGAGAAAACAAGGTCAATATCTCATAAAAGCAAAACCAAGAAAGAACTCTTAAAAATTAAGGATATTATTGTTGTAAAACTAACAATGAGAACATGGTAAATAGATCAGGAATTAAAGTCAAAGAGTGGAGTAGAAAATCTCCCAGAATAGAAAGAGCAAGATATACAATATGAGGAAGAGAGAGAGAGAGAGAGAAAGAGAGAGGCATAGACAATCACTGTAGAAAGGTGGTTCTTCTTTCTGCCTTTGGTAGTTTCTTCACATAAATACATGGATCAGTACTAATTTGATGACTTGAGACAAATCCTTTGCAGGTATCTGGAATTCTCTCTTTGTGCAGCCATCTCTTCCCCTCTACTCTGCCTTACACACTCTAATTGCCCTCCCCTCCTTCATTTCTCAACTCTATGTCCTTAACTTAGGGAGATTTTTGGGCTCCCCCTGGGTTCTTCTCCATTCAGCTTGGACACTCTTATAGGCCCTTTATTTCCCTTCTTTCGGAGAGCGCTGTGTTATACTACCTGATGTCCAATGTCTAACAACCATTGCCTTCATATATTTTTTTCCCCCAGTGTTCTAGGCATGAAGATAAATTTGGCCCATTACTTTATCCTGGCCAGATGTTGAAGTTCCTAGATATTCTTGTCTATCCTGATTGTCTTTGCTTATTTAGCTTAGTGTCAAGAACTGTGCCCTGCTTGCAAACTAACGAGTAAGTCTGCCACAGTTACAGTATTGGCAGAAGACATGAGACACCTGGATCATAGAAAAAGGATATATTGCTCATGGCATAGCAAACAGCTTGAGCTTCATGTCCCTTTTGTTCCTCTTGTCCTCCAAGTCCTATGAGGATATGTGGAGTGGCCTAGATGAATGGTGTGCACACGGTGGGTCTGCATCACAGCTGAGGATCCCTGAACCCCAGTCTTATAAAGAAACTTCTGGCCAATTTGCCAAAACTTTGTTCTGAAGGGAGACTTAAAAAATTATTCTGGTCACTAAGAAATATTCTGCTCTCTGCCCCAGAGGGAGACACTATCTTTAACTTCCAATATATTCACCATATAATCATTCTTGGGAAAGATAGTCCAGATGAAAACTGTCACAAGACATGTTGAACCTCTCTGGAGAATAGCTCCTCAACACTAAGCTGTAATAGTGAACTGGCTGAGGGTTTTTGGACTCCGGTTACTTCAACTATTTTTTTAAATCAGGTATCGAGGGATGCAATTACTTACGCAGGATGTCTTTAAATAAGGGCCAGACTCAGTTTGACAGTGAACAGATTTAGAACACACACATTGATGATTTACCATTTATTCAATTTTAACAAATAGGATGCATTATAAGCATTGGAAAGCACTAAAGTTACTTACTTTTTCAAGGAAAATGAACACGCAAAGTAGGATTCTGCTTTTTGAAGATAATCTCAACTTCAACATAGGCAAATATTCACAGTGTAGATTCACATATGATAAGTTATTGAACTTCGATAAGGTATATTGATACTGTTGAGTACAAAAAAATGATCCTTTCCAATTTAAGTGTTATGTGTCTTATCATCCAGCTGGGCCTGTGCTAAAATTGAGAGGTAAGGCTGGAAGAGAGAAGTCTGCCCAGGTGCAGTGAGCATCTTGTCCTTTCATTGGAGAATTTCTTGGGCTTTGATAATATTTCTCATGTGCTGTCTGAAAGAAGCAATTCTAATTATGTGTAACAAAAAGTATGTATGACATAGTTAGACTTGATTAAAGAAACAAAGCTGATAATATTGACTTTATTATTTGGCAAAGTCCCGTAGGAAACTAGAACTATTAGGCAAAACTATCTGGAAATGTCATAAGCATGTCAATAGAAGTCATTCAAAGGCTTAGTCAGCTCATATAACAATTTAGACACATTGCATTCTCGGGAGTGGGTCTTTTTTTTTTTTATAATTTTTGTATTTTAAAAAAATTATTATTATACTTTAAGTTCTAGGGTACATGTGCATAACGTGCAGGTTTGTTACATATGTATACTTGTGCCATGTTGCTGTGCTGCACCCATCAACTCGTCAGCACCCCTCAACTCGTCATTTACATCAGGTATAACTCCCAATGCAATCCCTCCCCCCTCCCCCCTCATGATAGGCCCCGGTGTGTGATGTTCCCCTTCCCAAGTTCAAGAAAGGCTCAGGACAGATGTGGAGATAGTTTGCCCATTGTATGGTTTTGTGCTAGAAAGAATGGGAAGGGCTAATATTTGCAAATGACTTTGAGGGTAAGTTTCTGTCTTACCTGTAAACGTCTCTAAAGCTTTTTCTGGATCTCCTGGAAAAGTTTATAAGTTCCTATCAGCCAGGGCTTCTTACCTTGGGGAACTTAGACACAACGGGACTCTTCAGGAAGCCTGTGAATCTGTAAAATTTAGTGTGGTTGGATGTGTTGCATTTTTCGGGAGAGAGTCAATAACTTTTATCAGATTCTTGAAGAGTCAATTGAGATTAAGAACAATGTTTCAAAGTTTAGATAAACTAAAGAATAACTCAGAGACATTTAGTTGGGTACTTTTGCACTCTCACAGTTAGTTTGAATGAAAATTGTTCTCTCAAATGTTAGAAAGTTAGTTGTAGACTGAGTCAAATGACAAAGGTAAAAACAGAATTGAAAGAGAGGGACTGAGGGGGATTTAAAAAAACTATAGTTAATTCGAGATTAGAAAATCTTATTAATATGCTTATTGGATGAAGTATAATAAATCTTATTAGCATATTTTTTGGTCTACCTGCTAGTAGAAAAGTCAGTCTGGAAACTTTTTCCTTGAGATGGCAAACTATGGTGCCAAAGGAAACAGTTTTAGTTATTGATAAATTCTCTAGAAAGCCTGGAGAGCTTTGCTGAGGAATGTACATGACAGGCTTTGTCTCTTTACATATCCGTCCATCAGCACCTCCAGCATAGTTAACCAAGTTCAGCCTCATTTCCCTGAGTTTCTCACAGGTCAAATTGAACAAAACTCCAAGGGAAGATCTCACTGCAGAAAAACCACACAGTGTTTTTCTTGAGCGGTACACCGTGATCTTTGTCAAGTTATTAACATAAATTAATTCTCTTTTTTATGCTTCTCTCATGATGGTTATCCTTTTATTACTTCCAAATTATGGCCAAAGTTTGAAAGACACATTTCAAACTCTATTAGCTTAGACACAATTGAATCATTATTTTCCCAAATTATGTTTTATATGAGAAGAAGAATTCACGAGTACAGTTTTTTATTATTGGTCAATGCACAAAGCAATTTCATTTTATTATGAAAGTGGCCAAGGATAATTACAGGGTATTTAATGATTAGTTGGCCTATCAGAATCCTTTTCTTCAACATTCAGGGCCTATATATTGGCCTAATTGTGCCCAGAAAATTGATCCAAACTACCTATTTCTTCAGTCTGTTTTAAAACGTTGCTGTCAAAACTCAATTAAAGAGAGGAAGAATATAAAACTATATGGCATTCTATTTTTAATTAGCATTAGTCTGGTTTATTCCTTGACATTTTCTTGTAATATCCTGCCTCAGGACCTTGGAGCATGCTATTATGTCTGTCTGGCACACTCTTTCCCTAGATATTTACATTCAGATTGTTCCTCCAAAGTCTTTTCCTTAATGATGCTTTCTCTAATTATTCTGGAAAATATTAATCTAAATTTTCCAAAATGTAATTATCCTGGAAAATATTAATCTAAATGTTCTAAAATGGAAAATTACCTGCATCACTCCCCTCTCCATATTGCTTTATTTTGCTTCAGCACACTTACCCTTATATTGCATAGCCCATCCTTCTGTCTATAGTCTCTACCAGAATGAAAGAAAGTGCCACACATATAGCTTTCAACTGACTCTCATGCTTCAAGAATGGTGCTCAGAATATTGAAGTTCTTCACTGAGCATTATTGAGAGAATGAATATATGGATCTTTATCTAAATATTCTGGAATAGTGTCTTTAGATGGAATGCATAGGTGTTCTTCAGCTATAGAAAAATGATGCCAACTTCTTTGACTATGCTCAACACAGAGCCTGTTGTCTTTTTCTGGCAGCAATTTCTAAGAAGTTAATTTTAATGGTTAGAATTATTCTGGAACAGTTAAACATTAACAGCACGGTGATAGCACAACTTGAGTTGTCTACTACATATTTATACAATATAATTGTCACTTCTGAACTTATTCAGTAGTTTAAACTTCTAAGTTTTGGTATTTAAATGGTCTCTTTTCTATTATCTTGCATAGAGATGTGACAGCCTATCATATTACACTAGTGATGTGATCCCTATCAGTAGTAAAAAAGTTTCAAGATCAAAGGTCTAAACTATCCACTTCTTATTTTTATCCTCATAATTCCAAAAGCAAGATGGAAAAACAAGTAATTGAAGTAGTAAGGAAAACTTAGGATCCATACAAAATATGAGTGAAAGGATGATGTGAGTAGCTAAAAATGACAGTTATTACAATTGTCTGTTATTTTTATTCTTTGATTCCAGAAACATAATAGCTAAATTTAGGATTCAAGACATTTAATCAACTCAACTCAGGAGCTTAAAAGTCATATTTCTTCTTCATGTTTTAGATGGTCGATCTCACTTTTATTCTTAAATATCATATTTCACATTCTGTGATATCTTTAAAGATCTTCAGAATTTATTTGAAACAAACAGGACATGATGTTAATTAGAAAAACTCTGTGAGTCACATTTCAGAATTGCTGCATGTGTAATTTTGTATTGCATACTTTAATGTTCATGGTGATAAACTGTAGACTAATTTACAAACATCTCAATGTAGCAGATGAACCAATATCCTTACAATATAGAGTCATAATAATTTTATTGCTATTTTAATCTAAAAATCTCAGCTGTGAGCAAAGATTTCAAAAAATAATCAACCTTTGTTCTTTTTTTGATGAAATGGAGTAAAACTTGAAAAAAATTTGAGGAAACAGTTAAAAATGACTTAGTTGTACTGATCCAAATGTTCTTAGCATGCTATGAATGTTTGCTGCTGAAATTTTTTCCATTACCTGTCATCAAGAAGAGGTTAAATATGGTTCCTATAAATTATGTTGCAGACCAATTGCAGTAGAAAAATGGCAGTCATTATTTTATCAAATTACTTTTTATCTACAAGACTGCTGTCCTTGCTGCCATGGTATTATAAATTAGGTGCTAATGTTTGAAAAGGGGAGTTTGTTACTTAGTTTCTAATCTCTATTTCTATTGCTGACAAAATAACTTTATCTTTTAAGTAAATCCAGTAAGACCCCATTGAGTACTTTGCAGTCTGGGCTACTGCACATGTTTGATGCTAATAAATTCTCATGATAAAAATCAATAAAAGGAAGGTTTCATTTCATTAGTGTTATGAGACTATGAGTTAGCTAAGAAGTATTAGTAACTAATAATAACTGTTAATTTGGCATAGAGTATCTAAATCTCTTGATATTGCAACTTCCAACAAAATTTACTTCATTGAGCTAAAATTGTAGATTTCAGCACAGGCTTATATATGTCTCAGAGTATTTCACAAATATTATTTGGCTATGGATAGAGGTGTGGGCTTGGGAAACAACCCAGTACTTGTTCAGGGCCTATGATGTGTTAGGTGTTTTTTCTCTTCAATGCTCACAACTCCGTACCTTATAGGTGTCCAGTACCTATGAGTATTATTATACTCAGTTTTTAGATAAGCAAACTTTTGCCAATGCCAAATCATACAGCATTAAAGAAGCAGACTCAAGACCTCTCAGACTCTAAGCTATGTTCTTATACTATCAGTCTGTATCAGTTCAGACTGCTGTAATAAATTACCATAGACTGAGATGCTTAAACAACAGAAATTTCTCACAGTTACGGAGGCTTCAAGCCTGAGATCAGGGTGGGAACACAGTCAGGGTCTTGTGAGGCCCCCTTTTGGGGACACCGACTACTTTCTTCTCATCATGCTGTCACCCTGTGGAAAGACAGCAAGGTAGCTCTCTGAGGTCCATTTTATATGGGTGCTAATTCCATTTATGAGGCCTCAACCCTCATGATCTAATAAACTCTCAAAGTCCTCACCTCCTAATATTATAGAAGTAGTGGTTAGGGTTTCAACGTATGACTTTTGGGGGATGCAAACATTCAGTCCATTGTACCACTTCATGTCATTCCCACACATTTTGCATATGGGGAACAATAGGAAAGGCAAGGACAATTGTGCTTATTTATTCTGAAGAGGAGAGAACTGAACATGTCTTTAAGAAGGTATAAGGTTTAGGGGGGAGGGAGATGCATGAAAATAGTTTTGAAACTGAATTGAGAAACCAAGTCCTTGTTTTAGTCACTAATTAACTCTGTATGGTAAATAAACAACTTAACTACAAAGAGTCCCATTTGTTTCTTGGTAAAATGGAGGAGTTGGTTTCAATATTTCAAGCTCTTTTCTAAGTCTGAATTACTTTAATTCTGTGATGCTGAAAGATTATTATTGACTTAGCTATCTTGAGTTTAGATGAAAAGAGAAAATGCTTTAGAATGAATGTCTGAAAGGTACAAAGAAAATTCTTGCTTACTCAAAGGCAGGGTTATGATTGGGGGCCATGAAACTATCTAAAAATTTGAAGGACCCACTCTCTTGGAGTGCCTTGAGGGTAGAAAATCATACATCAAGAACTTGTCTTTCATTCAACAAATACAATTCGGAGTCCTTTCTGTGTACAAAGCACTATGGAAATATGTGAGATATAACCCCACTATCTTCAAGGAGACTTTGATGTAGTAGAGGAATAGATGTGTAAACACTAATAGAATATAGTATTTGTACAATAATGGATCTAATCTTTTTGAAGTGGGCAAAGGAACAATTTAGAAACCCCAAAGTAATTCAGAATAGCTCTCTTACTTATTTGCTTAACCACATGAAAGGCATAATGTAATCTAAAGTAATACTTTAAACACATCCTTTATCTCTCATTCATTTTCCTCACACACTCCCAAATCTGGTGCCTCTCTCTTTTCAAAATTCCCCACATCACACTACTGTACATTTTGTGTCTCTCTTCCTTCTTCCTCCCCACCCTCTCTTGTGTTCTAATTCTGTAAAACAAAATCTGAAAGAACTAGGAGAAAATCGATGTCTGAGCACAGAAGAGAAAAAGACACTAAGCCAGCAAAGATAAAAGTTTCCTTCAGGGACCTGTGATAGCTATAGTGTGGTTTTCCCCACTGTTTACCTTCACTTTTATCCACTATAGAGCTTCCTCTTAGGGGGAACATGTTCAGGTGGTTTTAGGAACTTATTTCACTCTCCACCAGCCACAGAGATAGAGGTGCTTCAGGACTGACCATCAGACTTCTTCATTCTCCTGGCCAAGGTGATTGGTTCAAGGACATGCTCATGTCCTAAACTGGGTCAATCCAAGGGTCTCCAGGAGATTGGATATATGGACTCCAGGAAAGAGTGAACCTCTTTCTTCCTTTGTCTATCACAAGCTGTAAGGATCACACAGTATGGAACTGCCAGAATCCATTTCCTTGTGCAACAAGCTTCCAGCAGAATAAAGTTGCTAAAAGAGGAGAGCATAACTAGAAAATGGACAAACCAGTAAACAGTGGACAATATGAGTCTGTAGATCCAACAGTGTCGAAAGTTGATGTCCCTCTATATTCATCCAAGTTCATGAACTAATAAATCCCATCTTTTTTTTCTTCAGCTAGTTTAGGTTGATTTTTTGCCTTTTAAAAAGAAAAGAGTCCTGTAGAATGCACATCCTTAGTTGTGGTTATGGGGATTTTCATGTGTTAATAATTGTCCATTTTCACTAATGCTGGGTCAGTCTTCATAAAGATTGCAAAATGTTAGTCCAGAACACCTAAATCTCTTCATATCTCAAGTTCCCAGCCTACCTGCTCTATCAGTAGAGCTCTGTTTACAGTTCAGTGTCTCCACTCTTTTTTTTCCTATTGGGCACGTATACATCTTTCAGGTTCCTCTGTAGGTGCTGCAAAGTAGACTTTATGTGAATTCATTGCAGTCCCTTCTTGAAAACCTTGAGGTTGAGGACTGATGAGCTTCTCAAAGAGCAAACCTGCATTTTAGGCATTTGGTCTCCTTTCCAGTGTTTTAACTCTTGAAAAGAGAAAGAAGCTTGGGAAAACCTCCTTGACACAATAAAACAGGAAACAAAGGCTGTCCTGACAAATATATCCCAACAATGCTGGATGTGCATACCTCCTGGGAAGGAATGGTGAAATAGCTACATTATTTCCACTTATGCTCCACTCCAATTTATAAATTAAGAGACACAATCTTCATCAAGGACTCCTGGATTGCTCTTGAGGGTTCCCTGACCATGATGGCAGAAATCAGTCTTTTTCTACCTGCTGTTGGAAATTATCTTCAAGGGAAAGAGATACATCTCCTTTGCTTCCAGCTTTCCAAGATCACTCAGAGAGTGTTATATCTGAGTCTCATTAGTCTGTCTGGCCAGAGATCAGCCAGTTATCTCCTCAGTCCTTATTAGATTCAGTATTGAGGAAAATTTGGGTAGCTTTTTGGGAAAGTAATGAAGTCTATTATTGATTATTAATGACAGACAATCTATAGACCCTACTTAGACGATTATGAACTTTCAGGTCTCAGTTTGTAGTTCCAAATGGATCACAAATTATAGTTCTTTCTCAGATAATGTGAGAAGACAAAGTAAATGCTTCCCTGTTCATTGACATTTGGTGATAAATTTGGCATATGAGTCCAGTAACTTTTCATAGTAGCATAGCTTTGTTTTAGGGCAGTGGGATCCTGCTACATGGATATGTTCATTTTTATGACTTTGAGTCTATCAACAGCTCTTGGGACAGAGACTTGAAAACAGTCCTGTGAGGCATACCTCTCCTTCCTATCCATCCCAATGCTTTGTCTATGGTATTCTCTAACCGTAATTTAAGGGTCTCTTTTCTAGACTCTGGAATAGTATTTTCTATAACTGTCTCAAGTTTCTGGTGGGAAGTATCTGTCTCAGTGGTTCCAACACCTGTCTGATGTAGGTGCAATAGCCACCATCAAGTCCCTTGGAATTGGGACTTTGTCCATGAAGACATACAGTGTTTTCAAGCAGATCAAGCTGACATCTATGTCCTCTCAGTGTCCAAAATTGACTTCATCTTTTAAGAAACAAGATGTCTAACCATGTTGAAGTTAAAACGAATTTCAAATTTGTTACTTTCTTAGTATGTAGATATCCCCTGTGCATTTGACTTATGAAGTGATTCTCTGGCTGGAAAAATCACTATTTTGTTTTATTTTATTTTTTAAGTTTAAGTATTTTTTAAACTTTAATTTTAGGTTCATGGGTACATGTGCAGATTTGTTATACAGGTAAACTTGTGTCATGAAGATTCGTTGTACAGATTGTTTCGTCACCCAGGTAATAAGCCTAGTACCAATTAGTCATTTTTTCTGATTCTCTCCCTCCACCCTCCGGTGGACCCCAGTGTCTGTTGTTTCCCTCTTTGTGTGCATATGTTCTCATCATTTAGCTCCCACTTAAAAGTGAGGACATGTGGTATTTGGTTTTCTGTTCCAGCGTTAGTTTGTGCAAATAATGGCCTCCAACTCCATCCACGTTCCTGCAAAATACATGATCTCATTCTCTCATTCTGTCTTAGGGCTGCATAATATTCCATTGTGTATATGTACCACATTTTCTTTTCTTTTTATTATTATGCTTTAAGTTCTAGGGTACATGTGTACAATGTGCAGGTTTGTTACATATGTATACATGTGCCATGTTGGTGTGCTGCACCCATTAACTCATCATTTACATTAGGTATATCTCCTAATGCTATCCTTCCCCACTCTCCCCATCCCATGACAGGCCCCAGTGTGTAATGCTGCCCTTCCTGTGTCCAAGTGTTCTCATTGTTCAATTCCCACCTATGAGTGAGAACATGCAATGTTTGGCTTTTTGTCCTTGCGATAGTTTGCTGAGAATGATGGTTTCTAGCTTCATCCATGTCACTACAAAGGACATGAACTCATCATTTTTTATGGCTGCATAGTATTCCATGGTGTATATGTGCCACATTTTCTTAATCCAGTCTGTCATTGGTGGACATTTGGGTTGGTTCCAAGCCTTTGCTATTGTGAATAATGCCACAATAAACATACGTGTGCATGTGTCTTTATAGCAGCATGATTTATAATCCACTGGATATATACCCAGTAATGGGATGGCTGGGACAAATGGTATTTCTAGTCCTAGATCCTTGAGGAATTGCCACTGTCTTCCACAATGGTTGAACTATTTTACAATCCCACCAACAGTGTAAAAGTGTTCCTATTTCTCCACATCCTCTCTATCACCCGTTGCTTCCTGACTTTTTAATGATCACCATTCTAACTGGTGTAAGATGCTATCTCATTGTATATGTGTCACATTTTCTTTATCCAGTCTACAGTTGATGGGCATTTAGGTTGATTCCATGTCTTTGTTATTGTAAATAGTGCTGCAATGAACATTTGTATGCATGTGTCTTTATGGTAGAATGATTTATATTCCTTTTGGTATATTCCCAGTAATGGAATTGTTGGTTGAATGGTAGTTCCGTTTTTAGCTCTTTGAGGAATTGCCACACTGCTTTCCACAATGATTTAACTAAATTACACTCCCAAAAACAGTGTGTAAGTGTTCTATTTTCTCCAGATCCTCACCAGTTATTTTTTAACTTTTTAATAATAGCTATTCTGATTGGTGTGAAATGGTATCTCATTGTGGTTTTTATTTGCATTTCTCTAATAATTAGTGATATTGAGCTTTTTTTTCATATGCTTTTTGGCCATATGTGTGTCTTCTTTATAAAAGTGTCTGTTCATGTCTTTCGCCTACCTTTTAAGGTTTTGTTTTTTTTTTAATTTTGCTTTTATCTTGTAAATTTCTTGAAGTTCCTTACAGATGGTGGATTTTAGACCTTTGTCAGAGGCGTAACTTGCAAATATTTTCTCCCATTCTGTAGTTGTCTGTTTACTCTGTTGATAGTTTCTTTTGCTGTGCCGAAGCATTTTTAGTTATTAGATTCCATTTGTCAATTTCTGCTTTTGTTGCAATTGCCTTTTGCCATCTTCATCATGAAAGTTTTGCCTGTTCCTGTGTCCTGAATGCTATTGCCCAGGTTGTCTTCAGGGTTTTTATTGTTTTGGACATTACATTTAAGTTTTTAATCCATCTTGAGTTGATTTTTGTATGTGGTGTAAGGAAAGGGTCCAGTTTCAGTTTTCTGCATATGGCAGACAGTTATCCTAGCACCATTTATAGAATAGGGGATCCTTTCTCCATTGCTTCTGTGTGTCTGCTTTTCTGAAGATCGGATGGTTGTAGGTGTGCGACCTTATCTGGGCTCTCTATTCTCTTCCATTGGTTGATGCGTCTGTTCTTGTAACAGTACAGTGCTGTTTTGGTTACTGTAACCCTGTAGTATAGTTTGAAGATGGGTAATGTGATGCCTCCAGCTTTGTTCTTTTTGCTTTTGATTGCTTTGACTATTTAGGTTTTTTTTTGGTTCCATATGAATTTTAAAATACTTTTTTTCCAATTTTGTGAAGAATGTCATTGGTAGTTTGATAGGAATAGGACTGAATCTGTAAACTGTTTTGGGCAGTTTGACCATTTTAATGATACTGTTTTTTTCCCCATCCATGATCATGGAATGTTTTTCTGTATGTTTGTGTCATCTCTGATTTCTTTGGACAGTGTTTTGAAGAGATATTTCACCTCCCTGGTTAGCTGTATTCCTAGGGATCTTATTCTTTTTGTGGAAATTGTGAATAAGATTACCTTCCTGATTTGACTGTTGTTGGTGTATAGGAATGCTAGTGATTTTTGTACGTTAATTTTGTGTCTTGAAACTTTGCTGAAGTTGTTTATCAGCTGAAGGAACTTTTGGGCTGAGACTATAGGGTTTTCTAGGTACAGAATCATGTTGTCTGCAAACAGGAATAGTTTGACTTTCTCTCTTCCTATTTGGATTTCCTTTATTTCTTTGTCTTGCCTGATTGCTCTGGCCACAACTTCCAATACTACATTGAATAGGAGTGGTGAGAGAGGGCACCTTTGTCTTATGCTAGTTTTCAAGGGGAATGCTTCCGGCTTTTGCCCATTCAGTATGATGTTGGCTATGGGTTTGTCATAGATGGCTTTTATTATTTTGAGGTATGTTCCTTCAATACCTAGATTATTGAGAGTTTTTAATATGAAGAGATGATGAATTTTATCAAAAGCCTTTTCTGCATCTATTGAGATAATCATGTTGTTTTTGTTTTTAGCTCTATTTATGTGGTGAATCACATTTGTTGATTTGTGTATATTAAACCAACTTTGTGTCCTGGCCCAATTGATGGTGGTGGATTAGCTTTTTGATTGCTATTGTATTTGGTTTGCAAGTATTTTGCTAAAAAATTTGGCATCAGTATTCATCAAAGATATTCGCCTGAAGTTTTCTTTTGTGTGTGTTTGTGTCCCTGACAGGTTTTAGTATCAGAATAATGCTGGCCTCATAGAATGAGTTGGAGATTTTGGAATAATTTCAGTAGGAATGGTACCAGCTTTTCTTTGTACATTTGGTAGAATTTGGCTGTGAATCCATTTGGTCCTAGCTTTTTTAGTTGGTAGGCTATTTATTATTGATTCCAATTTTGGAGCTTATTATTAGTCTGTTCAGGGAACTAATTTCTTCCAGGTTCAGTATTGGGGGAGTGTGTGTGTCAAGGAATTTATCCATCTCTTCTAGGTTTTCTTGTTTGTGTGCATAGAGGTGTTTGTAGTAGTTTCTGATGATTATTTTTATTTCTATGGGGTCAGTTGTAACATTCCTTTTGTCTTTTCTACTTGTGTTTATTTGGATCTTCTGTGTTCTTTATTAGTCTAGCTATCTTATTATATTTTTCAAAAACAAACCCCTGGATTTATGAATCTTTTGAATGTTTTTTCATGTCTTGATCTTCAGTTCAGCTCTGATTTTGGTTATTTCTCATCTTCTGCTAGCTTTGGTGTTGGTTTGCTCTTGCTTCTCTAGTTCTTTCGGTTGTGTTGTTAGGTTGTCAATTTGAGATCTTTCTAACTTTTTGATGTGGGTGTTTATGGCTACAAATTTCCCTCTTAACACTACCTTTACTGTGTCCCAGAGATTCTGGTATGTTGCATCTTTGTTCTCTTTAGTTTCAAAGAACTTCTGAATTTCTGCCTTAATTTCATTATTTACTTAAAAGTCATTCAGCACATTGTTTAATTTCCATGTAATTGTATGGTTTCTATTTAATTGTATGGTTTTATTGCCCTGGGGTCTGAGAGTGTGTTTGGGATGATTTTGATTCTTTCGCATTTACTGAGGATTGTTTTATGTTCGATTGTGTGGTTGGTTTTAGAGTATGTGCCATGTGTGGCAATGAGGAGAATTGTATATACTGTTATTTTCTCCTTTGCTTAGGAAACTTAATTTGGCTGGAAATAAAATTCTTGGTTGAAGATTTTTTTCTTTAAGAATGTTGAGGCCGGGCGTGGTGGCTCAAACCTGTAATCCCAGCACTTTGGGAGGCTGAGATGGGCGGATCACGAGGTCAGGAGATAGAGACCATCCTGGCTAACACGGTGAAACCCCGTCTCTACTAAGAAATACAAAAAACTAGCCGGGCGAGGTGGCAGGCGCCTGTAGTCCCAGCTACTTGGGAGGCTGAGGCAGGAGAATGGCGTAAACCCGGGAGGCGGAGCTTGCAGTGAGCTGAGATCAGGCCACTGCACTCCAGCCTGGGCGACAGAGCGAGACTCCGTCTGAAAAAAAAAAGAATGTTGAATATAGGCCCCCAATCTCTTCTGACTTGTAGGGTTACTGCTGGCAGGTCTTCTGTTAGCCTGATAGGGTTCCTTTTGTAGGTGACCTGCCCTTTCTGTCTAGCTGCCTTTAACGCTCTTTCTTTCATTTCAACCTTTGAAAATCTGATGATTATGTGTCTTGGGGATTATCTTCTTGTGTAGAATCTTTCAGGAGTCCTTTGTATTTCCTGAATTTGACTGTTGGCCTCTCTAGCAAGGTTGGGGAAGTTTTCATGGATGACACCCTGAAATATGTTTTCCAAGTTGTTTCCTTTCATCCTATCCCTTTTAGGGATGCCAATCATTTGTAGATTTGGCCTCTTACATAGTCCCATATTTCTTGGAGGTTTTGTTCATTCCATTGTATTCTTTTTAAATAATTTCGTTTGACTGTCTTATTTCAGGGAGCCAGTTTTCAAGTTCTGAGATTCTTTCCTCAGCTTGGTCTATTCTGCTGTTAATAGTTGTAATAGCATTGTGAAAATCTTGTAGTGTGTTTTCCAGCTCTATCAGATCAGTTGGGTTCTTTTTTATTCTGGCTATTTCATCTGTTCTGTTGCTCCTGTGTCATTTTATTGTGATTCTTAGTGTCCTTGGATTGGGTTTTGGCATTCTCTTGAATCTCAATGATCTTCATTCGTATCCATATTCTGAATTCTATTTCTGTCATTTCAGCAAACTTAGCCTGTAAGAACTCTTGTTGAACCAGTGCAGTTGTTTGGAGGACAGATGACACTGGTCATTTGAGTTGATGGAGTTCTTGCATTGGTTCTTTCTCATCTCTGCATGTAGATGTTCCTTTAGTTGTGATGAAGATTGAGTATAGTAAGTAGACTCCTTTTCTGGATGTCTTCACAGGGCCCAGGTTTCATGCAGGATCTTTATTTGAAGGTAACTTCTTGTTTCTGGTTTCAGAGGTGGGTATGTTAGTGAGGTATTTTGAGTGTTGAAGCTTTGGGATGTGATCCAGTGGGTAGTGCTTAGGCATAGCAGGTAGACTCTTGCTTAGTCATGTAGCTCCCCTATATTTCCTCACAGTGGCAGCTGTCCACCCCCTCAATGCTCTGGAAGTGTGGGTTCCTCTCCTGCTTGAGTTCTGGCTGTAGACTGCAGCTTGGCAGTCTCAGGCTGTCCACCACAGCTCTGGGATGATCTTGGGTTTTATGTTTCCTCTCAAACTTGGAGGCAGCAGAAGGGACCTTACTAGTGGTTGTGGCTGAGGGTCTTTTGCTTGCTTCCTGGGGGCTCCACCTTAGAAAGATGCAGGTCAGCTATCACTAAGTGCAATCAGCCTGGGATAAGGGGTCTGTGCTGTGGGTCCAAGCTGGGGGTTCCCTGGCTGGTGATGAACAGGAGGGATGAGTCGGACCCATGGGAGATGAACTGGTCTCCTCTTGGCCTGATTGTAGCTTATTGGAGGTGTGGAGAAGGTACTTAGGGTCTTTGTTCCTTTGTTAGTTCAAGGGTTGCAGGGGTAGTATCACTGCAGAGGCAGAGGTAGAGAGACTTTTGATTGCCCTGGGGCTCCACCTCCAAGAAACACAGAGCCACTATTACTAGGAGTGTTCTGTCAGTGGGATGGGGAAGCTGCACTGCTGGCATGAGATTGGGGTTCCACTTATTGAGGAGTAGAGGATTGAGTGCTCACTGAGAGGAGAGACTGGTGTCCTCTCTGTATGGTGACTGTGGCATGCTGTAAGCTTGGGTGTACCCCTCATGCTGTTTGTTTCTTCCCCAGACTGAGGGCAGCAGTGGGGATGGGGGTTCCCGTGGAAGAGGAGATCAACTCCTTTCTGTATGGTGTGCTGGAGATGCCAGTGTAATGACTAGGTTCTTTGTTCCTTCCCCAGCCCAAGGACTATTAGGATAGCACCATTACAACTGTAGTGGCAGAGGGGTTGTGGGTTGATTCTGGGATTTCCTCCTTGGAGAAATGCTGGGCTGTCTCTGATTGTGGTGACCAGGCATGGTCAGGGTGGTCGTACTGGAGTCCCAGGTTGGACGGCCCTGCCCAGTGAGGAGAATTGAGGACCAGCATCTGTGTGGATAACAGTCTGGCCACTTTTTTGTGAGGTGATTGCTCTGTGTTTGGGCTCTGGACCAGCCCCTGGTCCCATAGACTCTCCAGAGCCTGGAGACAGCAAGGGCAAGGGCTGGGAGACAGCAAAGATGGCAACCCATCCCTCCCACTGGGAGCTCTGTCCAGGGAGTAGCATAGCTGCTACTGGCTCAATAACCCTGGTGGGGAGTGGCTGGAAACCCAGGCCTGGAGGACTCACCCAGTGAGAAGATATGAGATCAGGGACACATGTAAGAAACAGTCTGGCCACTTTTCTATAGGGCTGCTGCAGTATGCTGGGGGGTCTGCTCTAGTCCCTAGTCATCTTGGATTTTTCATTACCTGAAGGTATCAACAATGAAGGCTGTGAAACAGCAAAGACGACAGCCTATCCTTCATTCTTGGAGCACTGTCCCAGGGAGGTATGGACCTGAGCTGGTCTGAATGCACCTGCAGAAGGTGGCTGGAGATCCCAGTTGGGAGATCCTGCCCAGTGAGGAGGAACAGGATCAGGAACCCATGTAGAAAAGCAGTCTAGCCACTTTTTCATAGAGCAGCTGTGCTGTGCTAGGGGTTTGCTCCAGCCCCCAGTTGCCTTGGACTCTCCAGAGCCCAGTGGAAATAATGGCTAAGGCTGCTAAACAGCAAAGATGTCAGGTCACCTCTCCCCCTGGGACCTCCATCCCAGGGAGGTTTGAAACCTCTGTTGGCTGAAGCATATTGGTAGGAGTGGCTGGAGTCCCTGGTCAGGAGATCCTGTCCAGAAGAAATGGTATTGAGGACCCACTTACAAAAGTAGTCTGGCTACTTTTTTGTAGAGCAGCTCTGCTGTGCTGGGGGTCCGCTCCAGCCCCCAGTTGCCTCAGGCTTTCCAAAGTCCGAAGGCAAGAATGGCTAAGACTGCCAAATAGCAAAGGAGATGGCCCACCACTCTCTCTGGAAGCCCCATCCCAGGGAGGTGTGAAACCTCGGTTGGTTGGAAAATACTAGTGTGGGTGACAGGAGATCCCAGGTGGAGATTTAAGAGAAATGGGATTTGGGATCTATGTGAATAAGCAGCAGTCTTACTGCTTCTCCATAGAGCTGCTGGACTGTGCTGGCGGATTGCCCCAGTACCTAGTTGCTTCGAACTCCTACTTCCCTGGGTGGAGGAGGTTCCCCTGGCTCTGTGTTGCTCCTGGGAGGGCAGTTGTCCTGCCTTGCTTTTCTCCGTTCTCCATGGGTCAAGTTGTTTCCTTGGTTAATCCCGATGTGAGTACCTGGATGTTTCTGTTGAAGGTGCTGTATTTACTTACCCCTTCCATTTCTCTCTGTGAAAGCAATGCAAAATAGTTGCTTTTAGTTGGCCATATCGGCCAACCCCCTGGCAAAATTATTTTTGAACAGTGCTTTTGTCCATAATGTGCAACTCTGATTTTAGTGTCACCTCCCTAATGATTTTTTGAGTTTTAAAGATGTTATTATATTTATGCCTTAAATATAATTGAAATGTTTTTGGCACCATAATTCCAACAATTTAGGTTTTGTAGGTGGAGGAGTCCTTTTGGGTCAGATCTGGAATGACTCTTTTAATCCAGTGAATTGTGTATCCTAAGAGTGTCCAAGGTCTTTATTGGAATTGCCACAAAATATAACCTTACAAAACTGTTAAACCACATTCCGCTCCTTTTACACTTTTTATTTCTTAATTTCAATTATATTTTGTCTGTTGTCCATTCACTTGGGAGTCTGATTCTGGCACCTAATATATTAACTGTCCACCCCACATTCATGATACCCGCAGCAGTACCCATGAAAGAATTGTATGTGTAACTTGATAAATTTCCTCTGTTTGGCAGCCCCATACTCTGTTATAATAGATCTTTTTTCTTGACTACGACTAATAACTTCATCAGCATGGTATATACCATAAGTTCTCAGCATTTTTTGCAACCTTTCAGTCATCCCCTTACCTTCTCCAAAGAAAAGCTCATGTGCTATATGGCACATATTCTATGTCCTACATGACATGAATGATAATGAGCTTAATTAGGAAAAACATATCTCTGTTATTGCTTTAACTAGGTAAATGCATTTTCTCTTAATAAACTCTTTAGGGAGACTCAATTCTTAATGCTACAAGAATCTATGCTATAGGAAAGCTGTAGAGAAATACACTTTCAGAAAGGAGAGCGTTTTCTAGACATTTAAGTTACAGTCACATGTTGGTCTGGCCTCTATGTCCTGCTTTTCAGACCTGGGAGATGAATTCATTCATTCATTTATTCAGTAAATATTTATGGAGTGTCTGCTCTGTGTTAGGAAATGTTCTTGACACTGGTTATTTGTTAATAACAAAGACTCCATGCTCGTGGGTTTACATTTTAGTGGATGAGACAGGCTATGAACAGATAAATGTTATATATCAGGAGATAATACATGCAATGAAGAAACATAAAGAAGATAAGAAGGAAAGGAAGTTCTGGATTCAGGGCTTACTACTTTATATAGGATAGTCAGAGAAGGCTGCTATATCAGATGATACTTGTACAGACATCTAAAGGATGTAAAGGAATTAGCTACATGGATATCACTGGAAAAAGTTTTCTGGGCAGAAGTAGAAACATATGCAAAGAACTTGAGCTTAGGGCATGAGAAGAGATGGTGGCTTTGTCCAGGGTGACAACTGTAGAAATTGGGAAAATGTGGTTGAATTTTGGAAACACTTTGAAATAAAACCCACTCCATTTGAAGAAAATGGGTTTTCTTTACATCCCTTGGTGAATATAATTAAGTAATGGCATGAAGAGCCTTTGCTCTACTGTCCCTGGTGATTGGCTCATATTTAGCCCTTACTACATGACTGAAGTTGAAATCTTTATTTTGTGCATATTTTGCATACGCTAATATATGTGAACAGAATGTGTCAGAATAATTGACTCCTGTGATAGGTTGTAAGTATGTACTTTTAAAATGCCAGGCATATGTTCTAGATTTTTATTATGTTTCACCTTTGTTAAATTGATTTAATGTATGTCACATTATGAGATTATTACTGTCAACTCCAAATTTCATTAAATCACTCATATCATAATAGAAGACATTGACAAAAGGCTGGTTGTGCTTTGTGTCTTTTTTAGGATTCCTGGAAAATGTCATTATGGTTATGTCTTTTTGCTAAATGGAATTTGTAAGAACTGCTTAACATTTATGGGTGAGACATCAACCCCTCCCGTCCCATGCTTGTAAATCCTGATGCTTTTGCTCCAGAAATCCTCATTTCTACACTGTGATCTCAGACTTTGGTTTCCTATCTGCATATCCTGGTGAGACAATGTCAGCTTGTCCTGTGCCACACTTTGAACCACAGCTATTGTTGTCTTTAAATGGTAATCCAGAGTGAGAGGTCATTCCACTGTACTTTGCCACCAACTCAAATGCTTAGTGCATTTCAAATCATGGCTTGTTAGAGTCAAAAACCTTTATAAATTGCCTTGTCTATTATCTCGTCTTACAGATATGGAAAATGAGCCTAGAATAGCTTTAACAAACTTAATGTTTTTGTATTTTTTTACCATTATGAGAGACAAGAACTTGTGCTTTAAAAAAGCCTCTACCTGGGGTCGAATAGTAGCTACTTTAACAAGAAATTTTATCAAAATATCATGGTCATCATTCTGAGGTCAAAGTCATAGTGTTAACAATGTGGTGCGAAATGATCTTGGGAGCAATAGTGTGAAGGGAGCAGCTAAGAGGTGTGTCTCTTGTAGGTGGATGTGCCTCCATCTTAACCTGAACAGCAGGCATATTGAAAAGAGGAGAAAATGGTTCCTTGTTTCCTCTTGGAGGTCATATCAGTCTTCTGGCTACTCAGAATTGTTTTTGGTGGGTTATCCTGTTAATAACCATTGATATATCTCTGGCAGGATAAAAGCAGATTAGTAATGCTATAATGTAAAGGAAAAAATCATGTGTAACTACATATTTCTCCAGTGAGCCACTGACCCTTAAGCTCACATCATGCCTTAAAGCAGTTGATACATGCTTTTTTTTTAGTCCCCAGTCAAGCACTGATTTCATTTTGTCATATGTTTCTAAGCCTTGAGAGGTGCCTGACTAAAAGGCAATCCAGAGGTTGCTCCTAGAACAAGGGAAAATTGATTCTGGGAGAGAAAACAGCAGATACTTCCTATAATGGAGGAGCAAGGAGAGCAAAGGGATTCTCTGAGGGCTTCTTGAAGATAGAATTCAAGTTTGCTTTCCAAACTAAGATATTAGAGGAGATGTGAGGTAGAATGGTAATTTTTGTCAGTATCTGAGACCTCAATTACTGGCTTTTTATTTCATAAAACCCTCATTTCTTGGTATAGGTTTAACTTCCTTTCTAGAATAATCCTTTCCACATTTCCACCTGCTTATTGTCTTGGCAATGTGGACCTCTTGCTGTGCACTTCATAGGACCCTTATGGGCTTGCTTCACTTCTAGGTGGGGCTGTCTGAGGCAATCTCTACCATTTGACCTTGAAGTTTGTGAACAATTTTGCTGTTTTTCATGTGAGTTATTTATGAGAAATGTTGCTCAAGAAAAAGTTTATCCCTATATATATACTTTGGAGAATATATATATATATATATATATATATGTGTGTGTGTGTGTATATATATATATAAAAAACAAATTATCTATACTCCAGAAGGATTAGTTTAAGGGGGGGCAGTCCAGGGGTATGAACAGGTAATTCTGGACAATGAACATCTAACTACAATGGAGAGGAGAGTTTAGTTAGGGCTTCTGCTGACAAATAACACTAGTCACTTTGGAGTATTTACTATTCTGTGAACATAAGTGCAGTCTCTCTCCTGTCCCACTAAACCCATCAACTGCTCCACATCTCTAGCTCTTAAGAGTAACTTTTCTTGAAGACTCTGTAAAAATTGCTCCTTGAAATCTGTCCTTTTTCATTTAAAATGCTATTTCTTTTGTGCAGTGGTAGCAATGTACTCAGACCTCTATTTACAGCCTTTATTTCATTCTGCCCTTTATAATGCTTAGTTGTTTACATGCATTCTGCACCCCTATATTATAGGCTTGTTGAACCCAGATACATTCTCTCATATCTCCCTACCATGTGGCATCTGATACAGTGACTACTTACACTGGTCCCTTCAATACCTGTTTGCTAAATAAATGAATGTAGTAGGTCAGTTTTTCCTCCTGATTATCAGTAGAGAAGTGTGAATGAAGCACACAGCTTGAATGAAGCACACAGCTTGCATCTTATCCAGGTTTCCAGGTTTACATATCTAGGATCAAAGATGGGCATCAAATAAAACAATCTTGTTTTGATTTAAATAATATTTTGATGTTTTCAGTTTGCATATCCGTTTTGTTTTAGTACATCTAAAAACACATGGTTTGGTCTTGTTTCTATGTGGGGTTTTAAAGGAAAAAAAAGGCCAAATGAAAAAAAAATGTTTACTTACAGCCTCCACCCCCAACACCCCCAACACACACACACACTCACACTTACATCACCGCCATCAAATAATAATCATGGTACAGTGAATAAAGTCCATTTCTGGTTTTGGAATATGACTGAAGCATCTGGATAAAAGTCCAAATTTAATAGTTACTGTACATGTCATGTTTTATTTTATAAATTTGTAAGTATATAAATAAGCAAGATATTATTTATAAACACAAGGTTTTGAAATTATTTATTGTTCTCTAAAGGATCCAATTTCTTCTTCTCCCCTCTCTCCTCCTCCCATTCCTCCTTCTTGTCCTCTTCATACTCCTCTTTCTTTGTCTTAGTCAGTTTCATTGTCTTCCTTCTCTTTGGCATATTCTCTTTCTCCTCTTCCACCTCCTCACTTAGCAGTCTGACAACTTGGTATAGATTCTTTTGCCCTTTTCAATGAAGTTATAAAGTCCCTAAAAACTAAAAAGTGAAGTTTCTTAGGGTAAAAGATAGTTTAGCAAGAGGGACATTTTTAAGACAAAATAAATTTATTCTGTTAATAACAACACATCAAAATAAATAACTCAGAGGGCAAAATGTTAAATACTAAAAACCTTCCAGATTTATGTCCTACTGACAATGTAAGGGTTAATTTTATGTGTTAACTGGGCTAGTCTGTAGCACCCACTTATTTAATCAAACATTAGTCTAGGTATTGCCATGAAGATATTTTGTAGATGTGGTTAATATTTATGGTCAGTTGACTTGTAAAAAATGAGGTTACACTCGATAGTGTGAATGGGCCTCATTCAGTCCTTTGAAGGCCATAAGAGTAAAAACCAAAGTATCTAAAAAGAGAAAGAAATTTTACCTTAAGACCGCAGTGCCAACATTTGCCTGAGTTTCCACCCTGCTGGCTTGCTCTATGAGTTTTGGACTTGCCAGGTCCCATAATTGCTTGAGCCAATTCTTTAAAATAAATCTCCTTATATATGTATATCCTACGTGTTCTGTTTCTTTGGAGAACCCTGACTGATACAGATAGGAATACTTATTACAGTAATAAATGATGAAAGCAATACTTCCTGAAATGTTCTTAAAGTCACTTTAAGGATGCTTTATTTGGTAGTTAATAAGCATCAATTGCTGTATCTATCAATGGCTAGGATAAAAGTAGACAGTACCTGTGTTGCTCAAATAGATTGTGGCTGCCTTTGCAGTTACTTTCTAGCCTACCATAATGGTTTATAAAGTCTAAATAAGAATGAACTGTTCTGGCTGGGCACCTTGCCTCACACCTGTAATCCCAGCACTTTGGGAAGCTAAGGCAGGCGGATCACTTGAGGTCAGGAGTTCGAGACCAGCCTGGCCAACATGGTGAAACCCTGTCTCCCTGTAATCACAGCTACTGAGGAGGCTGTGTTAGGAGAATCACTTGAACCCAGGTGGTAGAGGTTGCAGTGAGCTGAGATCGTGCCACTGCACTCCAGCTTGGGTGACAGAGTGCCTCTGTCTCAAAAACAAAAAACAAAAAAACAAAAAAAAAAAAAAAGGGAGAACTGTTCTGGAATGGATTATATTCCTCTTAAGAGTAATATATATTATAAATACCATTTTGATATGCTAAGAGAATCCAGTAAGCATAACCAAATAGATCAGCATATTCAGAAGGAAATCTTCAATTTATGGAAAATTGTATTCAGAGATATGATGTTAAGTTGCAATTTAAAGCACATTCTTTCACCTTCATAGAAATCATGTTGTGTATTAGGTTAAAAACAACCAAAATTTTTTATATAAGTTGCCCAAAATATACTCTGTGAAAGCTATTTTAGAAATTATGATTTATGTATAATGATGTGTTTTTAATGAAAAAACAAATTTCTACTTTGGAATACCAGGGATATAGTTTTTCCAGCTGCAGCTCTAGCAGAAGCATCTAGGAGTTATTCATTTTGACTGGCTTGGCAGCCAAAGGGAGAAATAATTTTTCCAGTTTAAGTCACCAGTGATGAGGCCTGGATCAGAGACCTCAGCATCTTGTGTTTATGCATTTTGACACTTATTTGTATGATCTGTATATAGCTCTTAATTGATTATAGAGTACTTACTTTATGCCAAGCATTGTGAGACACTGAAGGTGAAAAGACGAGAAAAACCTAAACTGTCTAGTAGTTTTCTAGTCAAACATACCACTACTCCTTCCCTCAAAGAAATAGAATTCAATGTGGTAAGCATTGAAGAGGAGATACAGATAAGGTGCAATGGAGATATAGCAGCAGGAACTCTTAAAGCAGCATGACTGGAACACAGAGTTGCATTAAGGACAATGGCAAGGACAAGGTTATGAAGGGTCTGTCATGCTCCATTGAGCAGTTAAAACTTTAGTCTAATAAGAAACTGATGCTTTGCTTGTCCAATACCCTTTATTCTTCCCGGAGCAATACTTACCTCCTTTCAGGGAATTATTCCTCTTGTATCTTTAGCCATGGGCATTCAATGGGATGACATCCTTCCAAATACAGGGATTGGTGGATGAATAGACTTCTGTTCTGAGCTGGGACAATCATTTTCCCAGCTCCTCTCATAGTGATTTTTCCAAGGATGGGATTATTGTCCAGACTAGAATTTTTCTAATTATATTTTGATGATGAATATTCTTTCTTTGATAGTCAGAAGCTGTTAGGATGTGAGTTAGGATTTTTAGTCACCAGTCAATTGCCTTTTGGAAAAGCTTGCTTTAGAGAACAAAGTGACCTAAAGAGAGAAGTGGAAACAAGAGATGGAAAAATAATTTTTTGACAGTGTTTAAGAGCTTTCTTTGTGGTATCTAAAAACAAACTCTATCCTCCTGCCTCATAATTTCTTTACAAACTCGTGTGTGTGGTTATTTTTTAAGCTAATTTGAGTTGGGTTTCTCCTATTTGCAACTGAAGACTCTGGATTAACATAAGTACCTTGAAAGAATTTGGAACTGGACTGTGATGTGACCTCTGAATGCAATAGGAGGTTAGGTTGAGACCAGCGGGACAATGGAATGAAAAGGGATAATCAGAGGCAGGGAGACAAGACAGCTCAGTGTTTCCCAAAGTGTGGTTGAATGGATCACCAGTACTGGAATCTCCTGCAAATAGTGAAATAGTTTGTTAATCATGAAGATTCCAGGTAACTGAAAAACATTTCTGAGGATGGGGGCTGATAAATCTTCATTTTAAACATGCACATAAAGTAAAACTTTTAGAACCACTAAGTTTGGAGGCTACTGTCACTATGAGGTGAGAATTGAGGTCTCAATTCTAAACCAGGGGAGGGGGATCATAGAAAAAAGAGGTTAGAGAGATATTTGGTTGGCAAAATACACAGAATTGGAAGGTTGTGCAGCAGGGCCATGGGAGTGAGAAGAGGCTAGGGTAATTCTCAGGTGTTTGGTTGCTTGGTAGATAACAGTAGAGTTACATTAATAAATTGAAATCTAAAGAAAGGAGTAGACTTGAATCTGGAAGAGAATATTTGGATTTGGGCTTTTATTATGAGTTTAAAGTGTTTGTGAGGCATTTTAATAGTTTTCCAGCAGGGCTAACTATACAGTCTGATAGTTTAGGGGACAATTCTGGGTTAGAAAGACATATTTAGTAGTTATCAGAATATAAGAGGAAGTTAAATCTATGGGCATGTCTGAGATTACCCGAAGAGTAATGAGTCAAGACGGAAAGTCTGTGATAGAGTCAAGGCCTGAGGACCACTGCTGTTTAAGACAGTGATACCGGGGAGTAGGCTGTTGGAATACCTTATTTCAGAGGTATGAGGTTTCTGACTGATGACAAGATTCACATTATGGTCTTGAAAGTGGAATACACAAGAGGAATGAAGGTGAAGGTAAAGTTAATGGCAGTTGAGCAGTTGAAGAGATTATGAGGATCTCCATTAATATTGATGTCCTTCTGGATAAAGCCTGGAAGTAATTTGGGTGATCCAGATGCCAACATCTGCAATGAATGTAAAATAAATTTGAAATTATGGGGGAGAGGGCAAGATGGCTGACTAAATGCAGACAAATGGAACAGCTCCCATGGAGGGACTGAGATGACTGGCATGCCATTAACAGATCTTCAGAAGGAAGGCACTGAGAGTAGACAGATGGAAGATGCAGAAGCTGGGCTGTAGGAAAAGAAAGCTGGGGACTCTGCATGGGGCTACTGTGTACCAGGACTCATTTTTGGACCACAACAGCGCTGGGAGAATGGGTCACTTGTACTGGCAAGGAGCAACCTGCTATCACCCTGGGCTCTGGAACCTTGACAGGAGAGGACCCCTCAACCACCATGGACAATTGAGGTATCAGGAAGGAAGGGCTGCTTAGAGAAGTGGTGGAGACACTAAAGGTGCCTCCCTGTGGGAAAGGCATCTATGCCTCTCCTGAAAGTCACTTTTAGGATGCTTTATTTGGTAGTTAATAGGCATCAATTGGCTTTATCTATCAATGGCTGGAAGAAAAGTAGACTGTACCTGGGTTTTTCAAATAGATTGTGGCTGCCTACTTAGCAGTTATCTCCTAGCATACCATAATGGTTTATAAAGTCTAAATAAGGATGAACTATTTTGGATGGAATGGATTACATTCTTTCACATCAACAAACCAGCTGGTGTGGAGCCTAAAGGATCTGGCGCAGGAGCATCTGCAGCAGAGCATGGCCAGGGACAGCAATCCCACTAGGCTCAACTCGCTCCCATAAGATAATTTAGCTCTAGGGGAACTGTTGGACCTGAGATTTGCAAGGCCATCTTGCCCATCAGACATGGCTGGTTTGACCTGAGTACTCCTTGGTCTGCTGGCCTCTCCTGGGACCCCAGCCTGGCCATGCCTGCTTGCAGGGCAATCTCAGGTACCCATGGGCCCACACCATAGCTTCTGTGATGGCAGATCATGCCTGACCAGTGGAGAACTCCAGCAATGCAGTCCCTTCAGCCACAGACCAGCCTGAACCCTCCCTCCCCATACTGCAGCTTCCCCCCAGTCCACGGGCAACTCCCTACATCACTTTGATGGCACATGTCTGCACAGGTTGGTTTTGCTTTACTTGCCCCCCTATCATGAGGAGTGCAGTCCACACCCACCCCCTTCCCCTGCTGACTGCCATTGCAGATAGAACCTTAGCAGGCACAGAGCCAGCAAACCCTGCCCCTGCCAGTGCCCTACCCTTGTGCTAACACTGGCTAGAGAACATGGAATCCTCCCACACCCTGAGCAATAATTCCTGCTTACAGGGTACAGAGAAGGCACCCAGACCTGCATCTGCCAGCACCTCACCCCCCTGCCAACACCATCTCCAGCATAACCACACACACAGTCTTCAGCAGGGGCCCCCTGACCCCTGACCAGCTGTGTTGCCTCCACCACCACAGTGAATGCCCACAGAGAGGCAGGCAAGCCAGCACCCACTAACCCTCTGTCACACCTGCCACACCTCAGCCCTCAACAGCAGTGGGTTCCATACCTGGAGGATCAGGGAACAAAGTCAGGGCCCAATACAAGTACCACAGAGTTATAGCAGGCAGGCCAGGAGTTGGAAGCTCAGTGCTGGCCCCCTAAAATCTCCCAGAAATGAAACCAGTTGGCTGGTTTGATGACCTCAAGGTCATCAAATAGGATAAAAGAAAAAAAATCTGAAGGTCAGCAACCTCAAAGATTGTAGGTAGATAAGCCTACAAAGATGAGAAATAATCAGTTCAAAAATGCTGAAAACTCAAGGAGCCAGAGTGCCTTTTGTCCTCTAAATGATCATATCACCTCTTCAGCAAGGGTTCTGAACTTGATGAGATGGCTAAAATGACAGAAATAGATTTCAGAATATGGACAGGAATGAAGATCATTGAGCTACAGGAGGATGTTGAAATCCAATGCAAGGAAGCTAAAAAATCATGATAAAATAATGCAGGAGCTGAGAGACAAAATAGCCAGTGTGGAAAAGAATGTAACCAATCAAATAGAGCTGAAAAACACACTACAAGAATTTCATTATGCAATCACAAGTATTAATAGGACAATAGACCAAACAGAGGAAAGAATATCAGAGTTTAAAAACTGGCTTTCTGAAATAAAACAGTCAGACAAGAATAGAGAAAAAAGAATCTAAAGGAATGAACACAACCTCTGAGAAATAAGGGATTATGTAAAGAGACTAAATCTATGACTAATTGGTGTCTCTGAAAGAGATGGGGAGAAAGGAGCCAACTTGGAAAACATATTTTAGTTTATCATCCATGAAAAGTTCTTCAACCTAGCTACAGAGGCCAACATTCAAATTCAGGAAATGCAGAGAACGCCTGTAAGATACTTCACAAGAAGGTCATCCCCAAAACACATAATCATCAGATTCTCCAAGGCTGAAATGAAAGAAAAAATATTAAAGACAACTAGAGAGAAAGGCAAGGTCATCTACAAAGAGAAGCCCATCAGAGTAACAGTGAACCTCTCAACTGAAACCCTACAATCTAGAAGACACTGGGGGCCAATATTCAACATTCTTAAAGCACAGAAATTCCAACCTAGAATTTCATATTTAGGCAAACTAAGCTTCATAAGTGAAGCATAGATACGATCTTTTTCAGAAAAAAAAAATGCTGAGGGAATTTGTTACTACCAGACCTGCCTTGTAAGAGCTTCTGAAGAAAGCACTAAATATGGAAAGGAAAGACCATTACCAACCTTTAGAAAATCATACTGAAGTATACAGACCAGTGACACTGTAAAGCAACCACATAAACAAGTCTGCAAAATGACCAGCTAACATAATGATGATAGGATCAAATCCACACATATCAATACTAACCTTAAATGTAAATGGGCTAAATGTCTGGATAAAGAACCAAGACCCATTGGTATGCTGTCTTCAAGAGACTCACCTCACATGCAGTGACATATATGGGCTCAAAATAAAGGGTTGGAGAGAAATCTACAAAGCAAATGAAAAGCAGAAATAAAGCAGGGGTTGCAACCCTAGTTTCTGAAAAAACAAAAACAAAAACAGACTTTAAATCAACAAAGATAAAAAAATACAAAGGAAGACATTATATAATGGTAAAATATTCAATTCAACAAGAAGCTCCAACTATCCTAAATATATATGCACCCAACACAGTAGCAACTGGTAGGACTAAAGCAAGTCCTTACAGTCCTTCAGAGAGACTTAGACTCCGCACAATAATAGTGGGAGGCTTTAACACCCCACTGACAATATTAGACAGATCATCAAGACAGAAAACTAACAAAGATATTCAGGACCTGAACTTGGCCCTGGATCAAATGGACCTGCTAGATATGTATAGAATTCTCCACCCCCAAACAACAGAATATGCGTTCTTCTTATTGCCACATGGCACATACTCTAAAGTTGATCACATATGGCCAGGTGTGGTGGCTTACGCCTGCAATCCCAGCACTTTGGGAGGCTGGGGTGGGTGGATCACGAGATCAAGAGATTGAGACCATCCTGGCCAACATGGTGAAACCCCATCTCTACTAAAAATAGAAAAAAAATTAGCTGGGCATGGTGGCATGTACCTGTAGTCCCAGCTACTTGGGAGGCTGAGGCAGAGAATTGCTTGAACCCAGTGGGTGGAGGTTGCAGTGAACTGAGATTGCACCACTGCACTCCAGCTTGGGTGGCTAAGTGAGACTCCTTCTCAAAAAAAAAAAAAAAAAAAGTGATCACATAATCAGAAGTAGAACACTCCTCAGCAAATGCAAAAGAACTGAGATCATAACAAACAGCCTATTGGACCACACAGTGCAACCAAATTAGAAATCAATACTAAAAATTCACTCGAAACCATACAATTACATGGAAATGGAATAACCTGCTCCTGAATGGCTTCTGGGTAAAAAACAAAGTTAAAGCATAAATCAAGAAGTTCTTTGAAACCAATGAGAGTAAAGACGCAGCATACCAGAATCCTAAAGCAGTGTTAAGCAGGAAATTTATAGCACTAAGTGCCCACATCAAAATGTCAGAAAGATCTCAATTTAACAATCTAACATCACAACTAAAAGAATTAGAGCATCAAGAGCAAACAAATCTCAAAGCAAGCAGAAGACAAGAAATAGCCAAAATCACAGCTGAACTGAAGGAGATAGAGACACAAAAATCCACTGGAAAGATCAGCAAATCCAGGAGCTGGTTTTTGAAAAAATAATTAGATAGACTGCAAACTAGATTAATAACGAAAAAAGGAAGAAGACTAAAATAAACACAATCAGAAATGACAAGGGAGATATTACCACTGACCCCACAAAATTACAAACAAAAATAAGAGAATATTATGAACATAAACAGGAAAACCTAGAAGAAATAAATAAATTTCTGGACACATATGCCCTGCCAAGACTAAACCAGGAGGAAACTGAATCCCTGAATAGACCAACAATGAACTCTGAAATTGAGGCAGTAATAAATAGCGTACCAACAAAAAAAAAAAAAAAAAAAAAAAAACAAAAACAAAAAAAAAGGCCCAAGATCAGACAGATTCCCAGCTAAATTCTAACAGATGTACAAAGAAGAGTTGGTACCATTCCTACCGAAACTATTCCAAAAAATTTAGGAGCATGGAATCCTCCCTAAGTCATTCTATGAGGCAAGCATTATTTGGATACCAAAACCTGACAGAGACACAACATAAAAAGAAAACTTCAGGCCAATATCTTTGATGAACATCATGCAAAAATTCTCAACAAAATGCTGACAAACTGAATCCAGCAGCACATCAAAAAGCCTACCCACCATGGTGAAGCAAGCTTTATCCCTGGGATGCAAGGTTGGTTCAACATATGCAAGTCAATGAATGTGATTAGTCACTAAACAGAACTAAAGACAAAAACCACATGATTAACTCAATAGATGTACAAAGGCTTTTGATAAAATTCAACACCGCTTCATGTTAAAAGCTGTCAGTAAACTACGTATTGAAGGAACATACCTCACAATAATAAGAGCCATCTATGACAAACCCACAGTCAACATCATACTGAATGGTCAAAAGTTGGACTCATTTCCCTTGAAAACCAGCAAAAAACAAGGATGCCCTCTTCACTCTTATTCAACATAGTATTGGAAGCCCTGGCCAAGGCAATTGGGCAAGAGAAAGAAATAAAGGGCACCCAAATAGGAAGACAGGAAGTCAAACTATCCCTGTTTGCAGATGACATGATCCTATATTAGAAAATTCCATCATCTCAGCCCCAAATTTTCTTCAGCTGATAACAACTTCAGCAAACTTTCAGGATACAAAACCAATGACCAAAAATTACTAGCATTCCTATATACCAACAACAGCCAAGCCAAGAGCCAAATTAGGAACACAATCCCATTCACAATTGCCACAAAAAGAATAAAATATCTAGAAATATAGCTAAATAGGGAGGTGAAAGACCTCTATGGGGAGAACTACAAACCACTGCTCAAGAAAATCAGAGATGACACAAACAAATGGAAAAACATTCCATGCTCATGTATAGGAAAAATCGATATCATAAAAATGGCCATACTGTCCAAAGCAATTAACAGATTCAATGTTACTTCTATTAAACTACCATTGGGATTTTTCATAGAACTAGAAAAAGCTATTTTAAAATTCACACGGAAAAAACAAACAAACAAACAAAATTCCTGAATAGCCAAGGCAATCCTAAGCAAAAAGAACAAAGCTGGAGCCATTACCCTACCTGACCCCCAACTATATTACAGGGCTACAGTAACCAAAACAGCATGGTACTGGTACAAAAATAGACACATAGCCCAATGGAACAGAATTAAGAGTCCAGAAATGATCAGGCTGCACACCTACAACTATCTGATCTTCAACAAAACTGACAAAAACCAGCAATGGAGAAAGGATTCCCTATTGGATAAATGGTGGTGGGATAACAGGCTAGCTATATGCACGAGATTGAAACTGGAACCCTTTCTTATACCATATGCAAAAATTAACTCAAGATGGATTAAAGACTTAAATGTAAAAATCGCAAACTATAACAATCCTGGAAGACAACCTAGTCAATGCATAGGCAAATATTTCATGACAAAGACACCAAAGGCAACTGCAACAAAAGCAAAAATTAACAAATGGGACCTAATTAAATTTAAGAGCTACTGCATGGCAAAGGAAATTATTGACTGAGGGAGCAGGCAACTTACAGAATGGGAAAAAATTTTTGCAAATTATGCATTCAACAAAGGTCAAATATCCAGCATCTATAAGGAACTTAAATAAATTTATGTGAAAAAACCAAACAATCCCACTAAAAAGTGGGCAAAGGACATGAACAGACACTTTAAAAAAAAGACATATATGCAGTCAACAATCATATGAAAAAAAGCTCAGCATCACTAATCATTTGAAAAATGCAAATCAAAACCACAATGAAATACCATTTCACACCAGTCAGAATGGCTATTGTTAATAAGCCAAAAATAATGATGCTAGTGAGGTTGTGGAGACAAGCAACACTTGTACACTCTCAGTGGGAGTGTAAGTTAGTCCAACCATTGTGGAAGACAGTGTGGTAATTCCTCAAAGACCTAAAAACAGAAATACCATTCGATTTGGCAATCCCATTACTAGGTGTATAGTGAAAGGCATATAAATAATTCTATTATAAAACCACTTGCACATATATGTTCATTGCAGCATGATTCACAATAGCAAAGACATGGAATCAACCTATATGTCCATCAGTGATACACTGGATAAAGACAACATGGTACATATCTACCACAGAGTACTATGCAGCCATAAAAAAGAACAAGATCCTGTTCTTTGCAGGGACATGGATGGAGCTGGAGGCCATTATTTTCAGCAAACTAATCCAGGAACAGAAAACCAAATACTGCATGTTCTCAGTTATAAGTGGGAGCTAAATGATGAGAACACATGGACACATAGAGGGGAACAACACCCACTGCGGCTTATTGGAGGGTTGAGGGTGGGAGGAGGGAGAAGATCAGGAAAAATAACTAATTGGCTTACTACATGAGTAGGCTTGTACTAGGCTTAATACATGAGTGATGAAATAATCTGTACAAAAATCCCCTGTGACACAAGTTTACCTATATAACAAACCTGCACATGTACCTCTGAACTTAAAAGTTAAAACAAACAAACAAACATTTGAAATGACCCCACTGGAAAGGGAAGAAGTTAATATAGTTTGACAATATGGCAATCAAAGGAGGAGTGTGTTCCTTTCATACTTGGGTGGAGTGAATTGATTTAAAGTGCCCATGGGAAGCCAAGAAAATGCATATCCCATCTCCTTTCCCTAGTGTACATGGGTCAGGGAAGCTTCCATTCAGAAGAGTTGTAAGAAAAGCCATCTCCTAAGAGACCTCTGTTTTTATTTAAGCATGGGGATGGGAGGAGCATCCTGCAGTCATTAAGGAGGTAGGGGAATATTGGTGCTAGATTTGGGAGCTCCAGAATTGGAAAGGGTTGAGTGGGAGGTTTTCTGTTGGAGAATGAAAGAGGGCTGGTGAAGGGAAGGAGTGGTCTGGATGTGGAAGCAGGTAGGACCACATGATGATGAGTGGACAGGAGAGGAAAAAGAACCAGAGGGATGCAAGACAACATCTCTACCTTGTGGAGTTAGGGAGAGAATACACATGTACATCAGGACATTCACAGAGTTGTTCAGGGCTCTACATACAATCGTGCCAAAGTAGTTTGTTTATTAAATAAGTGGAGTTCAAAGGAGAAAGAGAATATGCTAAAAAGTGGCAGTGCAAAGACCCTTGGATTGAATGAGACATAAATCAAGTAGGTTAATTTATATGAAGCACTCTGAAAACTGTGAAGTATAATATGACAACATGAGATGATGTAATCAGGGCGATGATCTAGAACAGTTTCCAAATTCCTTTAATCAACCTGCTGCATCAGGATTTTCTGAGGAACTTTTGAAATTTTGGATGCATGGGCCTGGGCCCTACTCTTGATTTACTAAGTCAGACTCTCTGATAGTGAGGCCTGGAGATTGCTGTGTATTTTGTACAGCTCTCTTTCTGAGTACACAGTTAATTTGTATTTTAACATCAGATATCTACTTGATTATATTATAGTTAAACTTACATGGCAATAAAAATGTGTGAATGGCAAAAAAAAAAAAAAAAAAAAGATTACTGTGAATGAATCTCATGAATAAAGATAAGGAATTGTGGACAACTATTTGGAAAAATCATGGGAGGCCCTTAATTTCAGAATTTTATTTTGAATGCAATGAAATACCACAGAATCATTTTGAGCAAGTAGCAATGCTGTGAATGATGTATTTTAAGAATATTATTCTGGTTCCTGTAAATAATAATTAGTAACAAAATTCGAGTGACTCAGAATTATTCTACTCGTGTTTGGAATGAACATATTTAGTGTAATATGATTCTAAATGAGGCTTACTAAAAGTTTTGGTAAAAATGAAAACTCTAATCTGTATCATTCTAAGCATTATTTTTGTCTAATATTGAGAAATTTGACATTTATTATTATTATTTTAACTCAAACAGCTATGTTTATCTGCAATAAAGTTTAAGCAGAAAATTATTATTTTTTTCTGTAAGTTGATTTCCAGTTTCTCTAGTGAATTAAAAGTTATTCATTTTTAAACACAGAAACAAAACTTATTCTATACCAATCCTTTTTATGTTAAAAAAAAAAAAAAGATTCGCTTTGCTTTGTGGACTTATGAATTCCTTGCAGTGTGTAAAGGAATTAAAAATCATAATTTGGTGAATACTTCTGGGGCACATAGAATGACATTTTATGCTTTGCTGAAGTTGTATGTTTTATGGTCTTTTCTAACGCAAAAATTGCGTGCCATTTCAATCTTTTCCTTACATTGAAATCTGTCTCTGAAGCTACTTTTAAGAAATATATAATTCTGATGAAGAATTCTGTTTCTCTCTGAAAAACTTTCTTCTCTATCTGATTCTGGGTGACACAATGGTGATTACCTTTGTTCCTACTTAGACATGCTGAAAATTGCTTCAAGGCTTTGAAGTTCTCAGATTTAAAGAAAAGATGAAATGCAAATATGTATGTGCTGTTTTCATATGGAAATGATATTCTGAATCAGAAATATACTTCTTTGTTGGCATACACTGGGTCTTATAGAAAAAATTAAAAAGCTCTTGCAACACAGGCTTCATGTTTTTCCTCATAACTACACTAAGGTACATTATTAACTAGAGTCTAAAACTTCTAGGACTTTAAAGAACAATTGAAGTTTTCATTAAATTTTAGCATATTAGAATGTGAGGATTTTATTTGTTTATTTCCATGTTTGGAGTGTGTCCATGTCATTCTCTGAGTTCCAGTGATTTTTTTTTTGGTAAGTAGCTTTATATTTTATTATTTCAGATTACTAAAGTTGTACATCTCATTGTGAAAAGTCAGGGAACACAGACATATAGTGGAAATTACTTATAATCTCTCTAGTGAGACTCAGTCACAATTAATCTTTTAATATACATCCTTTCAGACTTTTCTCTGTCCTTAGGAATCTTTGTGGGTATAACTCAACCTGTGCCCCTCATTCTGTGTATGTCTCTGGGTGGGCCAGTCTCTCTCTTGTCTTGGCTTTCTCTCTTTTCGCAGGATTTTCTCCATTCTATCTTAGGAGGGATCCCTTATTTGACTTTTATTTTTGCTTCTCTGCTCCTCATCTTTCTGTCATACTGTCTATCTTTCACATTCTCTATATAGGTATTCATATGTGTGTATAAGTGTGTGAGTGAGTGTGTGTATATGCGTGTGTGTATGTTTATGTGAAAAAGGATCATTAGACACATGGTGCCTTGTAATTTTTTTTAAAAACCCTTTCATAACAATAAATATACATCTAAAACTTCAAATGACTGAATGGTATTTGATAGTAATGGATAGCACAGTGTAGTATAGACTTTGTTTATCCAATCCTTTTAGGCAATTTCTTTTGGATATTTAGGTTGTTTCAATTTATTTTACTGTCTTTCATCCTTTAATGTATTTTTAAGTATTGTACAATTTGTACAACTTCTACGTATTTCTTAGTAATTGAAATAAATGTGGAAGTAGTTTTAAATATTTTTACAAGGATGGGTAGATGACATATTCCTTTGCTTTTGAATTCTAATTGTTTGAGTTCTGCATAGTTTAGGTTATACTCTTTTTGCTTTTCCTACGTGAAAGATAACTTGATCTTGTATAGAATACTTAGGTAGCAATGTTTTTCCCCCTCAAAACTCTTTTCTTCTGTTATCTGATCTGCAAAGGAAGAGGGTGAATTTTGCCTGCTTATTATTATTGTTATTTTTGCCTTTGTTTTATTTCCTGGTTAAGGTTGATGGCATTGGAGATGAAATGAGTGAGTAGAATATGGATACATTTTCAAGGTATATTCATGGTGAGTACACACATGTAAATAGTGGGAAGTGACAAAGATGCTCAACAACTTCTGGTTTAAGGTGGTGGCCTATGCCTAAAGATTTTCTTCCCCTTCCACCTAAAACATCTAAAGATGTTTCAGAGAATAAATAAAATATAAAGATTCCAAAATACAAGACGGAGTGCCAATTGTGATGAAATTTTATGAGTACTTTTTGGAAATTGCAGAATCAGGGTAATGAAAAACCAGGAAAGAAAACTTTAGCCTAGACCATCAGAAATAAAAAGATGTCTGGAGAAAATCCATATAATACACCAGATTCAGTGTAAAGAAAAAAAATTCCAAGGACAAATTAGGATCTACATTATCAATAGGATGTTTAATTAAAAAGATACACTTGATACTGGGCTAATTGGGTCCCTTTTCTGCTTGTACTTTTACCTCTCCCACTTTTTCTGTTGTATCTATCCTCCAAGAATAATTTCAAGGATTGATATCGAAAGACATTGTTAATTTGCCTTGGGATGGCCCCTTGTGTGGCCATTAAAGCCAGAGAAAAGCAGGAGAAATTCTGTGTCTCCACCACAGACATGGAGGAAAGAAAGGGAGAGCAGCAACTCCCAGGTGTAGAAAACACTAGATAGTCCTTTCCTAAAGTTCAATTTACTACTTAGGCTTTTTTTTTTACTTTTTATTTTTTTTTTGTGGATCCCATCCCTGCCTGTCAACTCAGCTCTCTGCCGACTCACACTACGGGGAAGCCTTTGATTTGACATATGCCTGTACTTACACAGAGCTTGTGGTCAAGACTCCCATTTGGAGGCAAGACTTAGTAAAGTTGCTTAATGAAACAATGCAGGGAAACCTGCACAAATATGAACATTTATGCATTGCCCTTTGCTTATAAATGAGAATGGTAAACCAATAATTGCCCACAGCCTAAAAGAGAAATATCAAGATGACGATAAGGAACAAGAGACCCACAAGAAAGCAGAGCTAATTCAGGGTGCTGAAAATAGAGTAAGTGGAGATTATACACACACACACACACACACACACACACACACATATAGGGACATGGTCTCACCATGTTGCCCAGGCTGATGTGCAGTAAATGGGTATTTTTATTAATATCTTTAGACTTATCTAAGTGCTGAATTTTGTAAAAGAATAGAGGCAATGGAAAAGAAATAATCCATGAACAGTAAAAGAGTTTTTTAAAATTTAAAAATATTATTTTCATATTTTAAAAATGGATTTACTGAAAAATAAAATGAGTATGGTAAAATTGACTTGGTTTTGGAAGTGCTATGGTCAGAAAATTCTGCTAGAAAAAAAGCAAACAGACAAAGAGATAATGAGTATGAGAACAACATTGAGATTTAGCACCTTAATGATATGCATTTCAAAAAAAGAAAACAGAGACAACGAAAGGGAAGAATTAATCAGTAAAATACTAGACGAGTATTTCCTTCAAGTGAATAAAGGTTAGTTAAAAAGGCCCAAGGAAGACTCAACAGGAAAAATAAAATTATTCAACTAGATATACTGCTGATGTTTCTGAATTCTAACAATGTGAAAATTTGTAAATCTTTCCTAGAGAAAAAAGGTATTTTACAAGAAAGAAATAATTCGTCTTATAGTGTTTCTCCTTAGTAACAATAGATATTTGAGAAAGAAGCCATGTCTCTTTTTGAAGCAAATTTATTTTGTTTTTTTTTTTTTTTTTTTTTTTTTTAGACGGAGTCTCTCTGTGGCTCCCAGACTGGAGTGCAGTGGCGCAATCTTGACTCACTGCAAGCTCCACCTCCCGGGTTCACGCCATTCTCCTGCCTCAGCCTCCCGAGTAGCTGGGACTACAGGCGCCTGCCACCACGCCCGGCTAATTTTTTGTATTTTTAGTAGAGACGGAGTTTCACCGTGTTAGCCAGGATGGTCTCGATCTCCTGACCTCGTGATCCACCCGCCTCGGCCTCCCAAAGTGCTGGGATTACAGGCGTGAGCCACCACGCCCAGCCTAGCAAATTTATTTTGAATCTAGCCAAAGTATCTAGTGTGATTGCAAAATAAGGACATTATTAGACATGTTAAAATTCCCAAATTACCACCATGTTGTTTCCTGATGTGAAAAAGCTATTTGATGACCATTTGCTTTGAATGCTTTGTACTGGGAATTGGCTACTTAGGCTTTCCTCATATTATTATTTTTTTTAGGTACTTATAAAACAAAAGCTTTTACTGACAAATTTAGGAATATTAATAACAATAATTTTTTTGTTTATCAGGTTTAGTAATGAGAACAATGTAATTCTTTTAGGGGAAATAACATTTCATTTAATTGGTGTTTAAAGTTACTTTTTAAATTTTTTTATTATTAGTCTTTAAGTTCTAGGGTACATGTGCACAACATGCAGGTTTGTTACATATGTATACATGTGCCATGTTGGTGTGCTGCACCCATTAACTCGTCATTTACATTAGGTATATCTCCTAATGCTATCCCTCTCCCCTCTCCCCTCCCCACAATAGGCCCCAGTGTATGATGTTCCCCTTCCTGTGTCCAAGTGATCTCATTGTTCATTTCCCGTCTATGAGTGAGAACATGCGGTGTTTGGTCTTCTGTTCTTGCGATAGTTTGCTGAGAATGATGGTTTCCAGCTGCATCCATGTCCCTACAAAGGACACAAACTCATCCTTTTTTATGGCTGCATAGTATTCCATGGTGTATATGTGCCACATTTTCTTAATCCAGTCTGTCACTAATGGACATTTGGGTTGATTCCAAGTCTTTGCTATTGTGAATAGTGCTGCAATAAACATACATGTGCATGTGTCTTTATAGCAGCATGATTTATAATCCTTTGGATATATACCCAGTAATGGGATGGCTGGGTCAAATGGTATTTCTAGTTCTAGATCCTTGAGAAATCACCACACTGTTTTCCACAATGGTTGAACTGGCTTACAGTCCCACCAACAGTGTAAAAGTGTTCCTGTTTCTCCACATCCTCTCCAGCACCTATTGTTTCCTGACTTTTTAATGATTGCCATTCTGACTGGTGTGAGATGGTATCTCATTGTGGTTTTGATTTGCATTTCTCTGATGGTGAGTGATGATAAGAATTTTTTCATGTGTCTGTTGGCTGTATAAATGTCTTCTTTTGAGAAGTGTCTGTTCATATCCTTTGCCCACTTTTTGATGGGGTTGTTTGTTTTTTTTTTCTTGTAAATTGTTTCAGTTTGTAGATTCTGGATATTAGCCCTTTGTCAGATGAGTAAATTGCAAAAATTTTCTCCCATTCTGTAGGTTGCCTGTTCACTCTGATGGTGGTTTCTTTTGCTGTGCAGAAGCTGTTTAGTTTAATTAGATCCCATTTGTCAATTTTGGCTTTTGTTGCCATTGCTTTTGGTGTTTTAGACATGAAGTCCTTGCCCATACCTATGTCCTGAATGGTATTCCCTAGGTTTTCTTCTAGGGTTTTTATGGTTTTAGGTCTAACATTTAAGTCTCTAATCCATCTTGAATTAATTTCCATATAAGGAGTAAGGAAAGGATCCAGTTTCAGCTTTCTACTTATGGCTAGCCAATTTTCCCAGTACCATTTATTAATTAGGGAGTCCTTTTCCAATTTCTTGTTTTTGTCAGGTTTGTCAAAGATCAGATGGCTGTAGATGTGTGGTATTATTTCTGAGGGCTCTGTTCTGTTCCATTGGTCTGTATCTCTGTTTTGGTACCAGTACCATGCTGTTTTGGTTACTGTAGCCTTGTAGTACAGTTTGAAGTCAGGTAGCATGATGCTTCCAGCTTTGTTCTTTTGGCTTAGGATTGTCTTGGCAATGTGGGCTCTGTTTTAGTTCCATATGAACTTTAATGCAGTTTTTTTTTCAATTCTGTGAAGAAACTCATTGGTAGCTTAATGGGAATGGCATTGAATCTATAAATTACCTTGGGCAGTATGGCCATTTTCATGATATTGATTCTTCCTATCCATGAACATGGTATGTTCTTCCATTTGTTTGTGTCCTCTTTTATTTCATTGAGCAGTGGTTTGTAGTTCTCCTTGAAGAGGCCCCTTCACATCCCTTGTAAGTTGGATTCCTAGGTATTTTATTCTCTTTGAAGCAGTTGTGAATGGGAGTTCATTCATGATTTGGCTGTTTGTCTGTTATTGGTGTATAAGAATGCTTGTGATTTTTGCACATTGATTTTGTATTCTGAGACTTTGCTGAAGTTGCTTATCAGCTTAAGGAGATTTTGGGCTGAGATGATGGGGTTTTCTAAACATACAATCATGTCATCTGTAAACGGGGACAATTTGACTTCTTCTTTTCCTATGTGAATACCCTTTATTTCTTTCTCTTGATTGCCCTAGCCAGAACTTCCACCACTATGTTGAATAGGAGTGGTGAGAGAGGGCATGCCTGTCTTGTGCTAGTTTTCAAAGGGAATGCTTCCAGGTTTTGCCCATTCAGTATGATATTGGCTGTGGGTTTGTCATAAATAGCTCTTATTATTTTGAGGTACGTTCCATCAATACCGAATTTATTGAGCGTTTTTAGCATGAAGGGCTGTTGAATTTTGTCAAAAGCCTTTTCTGCATCTATTGAGATAATCATGTGGTTTTTGTCTTTGGTTCTGTTTATATGTTGGATTGTGTTTATCGATTTAAGTATGTTGAACCAGCCTTGTATCACAGGGATGAAGCCCACTTGATCATGGTGAATAAACTTTTTGATGTGCTGCTGGATTTGGTTTGTTAATATTTTATTGAGGATTTTTGCATCAATGTTCCTCAGGGATATTGGTCTAAAATTCTCTTTTTTTGTTGTGTCTCTGCCAGGCTTTGGTATCAGGATGATGTTGGCCTCATAAAATAAGTTAGGGAGGATTCCCTCTTTTTCTATTGATTGGAATAGTTTCAGAAGGAATGGTACCAGCTCCTCCTTGTTCCTCTGGTAGAATTCGGCTGTGAATTAGTCTGGTCCTGGACTTTTTTTGGTTGGTAGGCTATTAATTATTGCCTCAATTTCAGAGCCTGCTATTGGTCTATTCAGGGATTCAACTTCTTCCTGGTTTATTCGTGGGAGAATGTATGTGTCCAGGAATTTATCCTTTTCTTCTAGATTTTCTAGTTTATGTGCGTACAGGTGTTTATAGTATTCTTTGATGGTAGTTGGTATTTCTGTGGGGTCGGTGGTGATATCCCCTTTATCATTTTTTATTGCATCTATTTGATTCTTCTCTCTTTTCTTCTTTATTAGTCTTGCTAGGGGTCTATCAATTTTGTTGATCTTTTAAAAAAATCAGCTCCTGGATTCATTGATTTTTTGAAGGGTCTTTTTGTGTCTCTATCTCCTTCAGTTCTGCTCTGATCTTAGTTATTTCTTGCCTTCTGCTAGCTTTTGAATGTGTTTGCTCTTGCTTCTCTAGTTCTTTTAATTGTGATGTTAGGTGTCAATTTTAGGTCTTTCCTGCTTTCTCTTGTGGGCATTTAGTGTTATAAATTTCCCTCTACACACTGCTTTAAATGTGTCCCAGAGATTCTTGGTATGTTGTATCTTTGTTCTCATTGGTTTCTTTTTTTTTTTTTTTTTTTATGGGAATCATTATCTTTTTTTGGTTTTTGTTTTGTTTTTTTTTTTTTTTATGGGAATCATTATCTTTTTTTGTTTTTTTTTTTTTTTTTTTTTTTTTTTAATTTATTTATTATTATTATACTTTAAGTTGTAGGGTACATGTGCATAACATGCAGGTTTGTTACATATGTATACTTGTGCCATGTTGCTGTGCTGCACCCATCAACTCGTCATTTACATCAGGTATAACTCCCAATGCAATCCCTCCCCCCTCCCCCCTCCCCATGATAGGCCCCGGTGTGTGATGTTCCCCTTCCTGAGTCCGAGTGATCTCATTGTTCAGTTCCCACCTATGAGTGAGAACATGCGGTGTTTGGTTTTCTGTTCTTGTGATAGTTTGCTAAGAATGATGGATTCCAGCTGCATCCAAGTCCCTACAAAGGACTCAAACTCATCCTTTTTTATGGCTGCATAGTATTCCATGGTGTATATGTGCCACATTTTCTTAATCCAATCTGTCACTGATGGACATTTGGGTTGATTCCAAGTCTTTGCTATTGTGAATAGTGCTGCAATAAACATACGTGTGCATGTGTCTTTATAGCAGCATAATTTACAATCCTTTGGGTATATACCCAGTAATGGGATGGCTGGGTCATATGGTACATCTAGTTCTAGATCCTTGAGGAATCGCCATACTGTTTTCCATAATGGTTGAACTAGCTTACAATCCCACCAACAGTGTAAAAGTGTTCCTATTTCTCCACATCCTCTCCAGCACCTGTTGTTTCCTGACTTTTTAATGATTGCCATTCTAACTGGTGTGAGATGATATCTCATTGTGGTTTTGATTTGCATTTCTCTGATGGCCAGTGATGATGAGCATTTTTTCATGTGTCTGTTGGCTGTATGAATGTCTTCTTTTGAGAAATGTCTGTTCATGTCCTTTGCCCACTTTTTGATGGGGTTGTTTGTTTTTTTCTTGTAAATTTGTTTGAGTTCTTTGTAGGTTCTGGATATTAGCCCTTTGTCAGATGAGTAGATTGCAAAAATTTTCTCCCATTCTGTAGGTTGCCTGTTCACTCTGATGGTAGTGTCTTTTGCTGTGCAGAAGCTCTTTAGTTTAATGAGATCCCATTTGTCAATTTTGGCTTTTGCTGCCGTTGCTTTTGGTGTTTTAGACATGAAATCTTTGCCCATGCCTATGTCCTGAATGGTACTACCTAGGTTTTCCTCTAGGATTTTTATGGTATTAGGTCTAACATTTAAGTCTCTAATCCATCTTGAATTAATTTTCGTATAAGGAGTAAGGAAAGGATCCAGTTTCAGCTTTCTACTTATGGCTAGCCAATTTTCCCAGCACCATTTATTAAATAGGGAATCCTTTCCCCATTTCTTGTTTCTCTCAGGTTTGTCAAAGATCAAATGGCTGTAGATGTGTGGTATTATTTCTGAGGACTCTGTTCTGTTCCATTGGTCTATATCTCTGTTTTGGTACCAGTACCATGCTGTTTTGGTTACTGTAGCCTTGTAGTATAGTTTGAAGTCAGGTACGTGATGCCTCCAGCTTTGTTCTTTTGACTTAGGATTGTCTTGGAGATGCGGGCTCTTTTTTGGTTCCATATGAACTTTAAAGCAGTTTTTTCCAATTCTGTGAAGAAACTCATTGGTAGCTTGATGGGGATGGCATTGAATCTATAAATAACCTTGGGCAGTATGGCCATTTTCACGATATTGATTCTTCCTATCCATGAGCATGGTATGTTCTTCCATTTGTTTGTGTCCTCTTTGATTTCACTGAGCAGTGGTTTGTAGTTCTCCTTGAAGAGGTCCTTTACATCCCTTGTGAGTTGGATTCCTAGGTATTTGATTCTCTTTGAAGCAATTGTGAATGGAAGTTCATTCCTGATTTGGCTCTCTGTTTGTCTGTTACTGGTGTATAAGAATGCTTGTGATTTTTGCACATTAATTTTGTATCCTGAGACTTTGCTGAAGTTGCTTATCAGCTTAAGGAGATTTTGGGCTGAGACAATGGGGTTTTCTAAATATACAATCATGTCATCTGCAAACAGGGACAATTTGACTTCTTCTTTTCCTAACTGAATACCCTTGATTTCTTTCTCTTGCCTGATTGCCCTAGCCAGAACTTCCAACACTATGTTGAATAGGAGTGGTGAGAGAGGGCATCCCTGTCTTGTGCCAGTTTTCAAAGGGAATTTTTCCAGTTTTTGCCCATTCAGTATGATATTGGCTGTGGGTTTGTCATAAATAGCTCTTATTATTTTGAGGTACGTTCCATCAATACCGAATTTATTGAGCGTTTTTAGCATGAAGGGCTGTTGAATTTTGTCAAAAGCCTTTTCTGCATCTATTGAGATAATCATGTGGTTCTTGTCATTGGTTCTGTTTATATGCTGGATTATGTTTATTGATTTGCGAATGTTGAACCAGCCTTGCATCCCAGGGATGAAGCCCACTTGATCATGGTGGATAAGCTTTTTGATGTGTTGCTGAATCCGGTTTGCCAGTATTTTATTGAGGATTTTTGCATCGATGTTCATCAGGGATATTGGTCTAAAATTCTCTTTTTTTGTTGTGTCCTTGCCAGGCTTTGGTATCAGGATGATATTGGCCTCATAAAATGAGTTAGGGAGGATTCCCTCTTTTTCTATTGATTGGAATAGTTTCAGAAGGAATGGTACCAACTCCTCCTTGTACCTCTGGTAGAATTCAGCTGTGAATCCATCTGGTCCTGGACTTTTTTTGGTTGGTAGGCTATTAATTGTTGCCTCAATTTCAGAGCCTGCTATTGGTCTATTCAGGGATTCAACTTCTTCCTGGTTTAGTCTTGGAAGAGTGTAAGTGTCCAGGAAATTATCCATTTCTTCTAGATTTTCCAGTTTATTTGCGTAGAGGTGTTTATAGTATTCTCTGATGGTAGTTTGTATTTCTGTGGGGTCGGTGGTGATATCCCCTTTATCATTTTTAATTGCGTCGATTTGATTCTTCTCTCTTTTCTTCTTTATTAGTCTGGCTAGTGGTCTGTCAATTTTGTTGATCTTTTCAAAAAACCAACTCCTGGATTCATTGATTTTTTGGAGGGTTTTTTGTGTCTCTATCTCCTTCAGTTCTGCTCTGATCTTAGTTACTTCTTGCCTTCTGCTAGCTTTCGAATGTGTTTGCTCTTGCTTCTCTAGTTCTTTTAATTGCGATGTTAAAGTGTCAATTTTGCATCTTTCCTGCTTTCTCTTGTGGGCATTTAGTGCTATAAATTTCCCTCTACACACTGCTTTAAATGTGTCCCAGAGATTCTGGTATGTTGTATCTTTGTTCTCATTGGTTTCAAAGAACATCTTTATTTCTACCTTCATTTCGTTATGTACCCAGTAGTCATTCAGGAGCAGGTTGTTCAGTTTCCATGTAGTTGAGTGGTTTTGATTGAATTTCTTAGTCCTGAGTTCTAGTTTGATTGCACTGTGGTCTGAGAGACAGTTTGTTATAATTTCTGTTCTTGTACATTTGCTGAGGAGTGCTTTACTTCCAATTATGTGGTCAATTTTGGAATAAGTGCAATGTGGTGCTGAGAAGAATGTATATTCTGTTGATTTGGGGTGGAGAATTCTGTAGATGTCTATTAGGTCTGCTTGCTGCAGAGATGACTTCAATTCCTGGATATCCTTGTTAACTTTCTGTCTCGTTGATCTGTCTAATGTTGACAGTGGGGTGTTGAAGTCTCCCATTATTATTGTATGGGAGTCTAAGTCTCTTTATAAGTCTCTAAGGACTTGCTTTCTGAATCCGGGTGCTCCTGTATTGGGTGCATATGTGTTTAGGATAGTTAGCTCTTCCTGTTGAATTGATCCCTTTACCATTATGTAATGGCCTTCTTTGTCTTTTTTGATCTTTGATGGTTTAAAGTCTGTTTTATCAGAGACTAGGATTGCAACCCCTGCTTTTTTTTGTTTTCCATTTGCTTGGTAAATCTTCCTCCATCCCTTTATTTTGAGCCTATGTATGTCTCTGCATGTGAGATGGGTCTCCTGAATACAGCAGACTGATGGGTCTTGACTCTTTATCCAGTTTGCCAGTCTGTGTCTTTTAATTGGAGCATTTAGTCCATTTACATTTAAGGTTAATATTGTTATGTGTGAACTTGATCCTGCCATTATGATATTAACTGGTTATTTTGCTCGTTAGTTGATGCAGTTTCTTCCTAGCCTCGATGGTCTTTACATTTTGGTAAGTTTTTGCAATGGCTGGTACCGGTTGTTCCTTTCCATGTTTCATGCTTCCTTCAGGGTCTCTTGTAAGGCAGGCCTGGTGGCGACAAAATCTCTAAGCATTTGCTTATCTGTAAAGGATTTTATTTCTTCTTCACTTATGAAACATAGTGTGGCTGGATATGAAATTCTGGGTTGAAAATTCTCTTCTTTAAGAATGTTGAATATTGGCCCCACTCTCTTCTGACATGTAGAGTTTCTGCCCAGAGATCTGCTGTTAGTCTGATGGGCTTCCCTTTGTGTGTAACCCAACCTTTATCTCTGGCTGCCCTTAACATTTTTTCCTTCATTTTAACTTTGGTGAGTCTGACAATTATGTGTCTTGGAGTTGCTCTTCTCGAGGAGTGTCCTTATGGCATTCTCTGTCTCTCCTGAATTTGAATGTTGGCCTGCCTTATTATGTTGGGGAAGTTCTCCTGGATAATATCCTGCAGAGTGTTTTCCAACTTGGATCCATTCTCCCTGTCACTTTCAGGCACACCAATCAGACGTAGATTTGATCTTTTCACATAATCCCATATTTCTTGGAGGCTTTGTTCATTTCTTTTTACTCTTTTTTCTCTAAACTTCTCTTCTTGCTTAATTTCATTCATTTGATCTTCAATCACTGATACTCTTTCTTCCAGTTGATCGATTTGGTTACTGAAGCTTGTGCATTTGTCACTTAGTTTTTGTTTCATGGTTTTCATTTCTGTCAGTTCGTTTATGGACTTCTTTGCATTGGTTATTCTAGTTATCCATTCTTCCATTCTTTTTTCAAGGTTTTTAGTTTCTTTGCCCTGGGCACGTAGTTCCTCCTTTAGCTCTGAGAAGTTTGATTGAAGCCTTCTTCTCTCAGCTTGTCCAAGTCATTCTCCATCCAGCTTTGTTCCATTACTGGCGATGAGCTGTGTTCCTTTGGAGGGGGAGATGCGCTCTGATTTTTTGAATTTCCAGCTTTTCTGCACTGCTTTTTCCCTATCTTTGTGGTTTTATGTGCCTTAGGTCTTTGATGATGGTGACGTACTCATGGGGTTTTGGTGTGGGTGTCCTTTCTGTTTGTTAGTTTTCCTTCTAACAGTCAGGACCCTCAGCTGCAGGTCTGTTGGAGTTTTCTTGAGGTCCACTCCAGACCCTGTTTGCCTGGGTAGCAGCAGCGGAGGCTGCAGAAGATAGAATATTGCTGAACAGCAAGTGTTGATGTCTGATTCTTGCTCTGGAAGCTTCATCTCAGAGGTGTACCCAGCCGTGTGAGGTGTAAGGTGTCAGTCTGCATCTGGGGATGTCTTCCAGTTAGGCTACTCAGGGGTCAGGGACACACTTGAGCATGCAGTCTGTCCGTTCTCAGATCTCAACCTCCATGCTGGGAGAACCACTGCTCTCTTCAAAACTCAGTTGAAAATGCAGAAATCACCTTTCTTCTGTGTCACTCATGATGGGAACTGGAGGCTGGAGCTGTTCCTATTTGGCCATCTTGGGCATCCCCCCTTCCTCCTATCTTTATGAATTTAATTTTAGTTGCAATAATTGTGCCTGATACACAATTCTAGTATTTTTCTTTCTTTTAAATTATACTTTAAGTTCTGGGGTACATGTGCAGAATGTGCCAGTTTGTTACATAGGTACACACATGCCATGGTTGTTGGCTGCACCCATCAATCTGTCATCTACATTAGGTATTTCTCCTAATGCTATCCCACCCCTTGCCCCCCACCCACCAACAGGTCCTGGTGTCTGATGTTCCCCTCCCTGTGCCCATATGTTCTCATTGCTGAACTCCCACTTATGAGTGAGAACATGTGGCATTTGGTTTTCTGTTCCTGTGTTAATTTGCTGAGAATGAATGATTATTTTATTTTAATTGAGCAACAAGTTAAACCTTAGGAAATTGCACTTTGGATTTCTGGCTTCTTTCAGATAACTGGAAGGTTTGACAGCGTTGCGTCTGCACTTCCTTATGATATCAACCTGCTCTTCTTGAGAGATATCTGCCCTTTTTAGGTGAAGAATATGGAGCACGTTTGTCACATGCTCCATCACCGCCTTCTCCAATACACATATATCCTACCTGCTTCATTTTTTAATTGTTTTCCTTATAAACATTTTAGTTTGCAACCCTCATTATAAACATTCTACATTAGATGTTTTAAGTTACATAGACTTAGAAATTCACTGTTAGGCTAAATACAATATAGTTTCCATGGTTTTTTTGGGGGGAAAGGGTCAATTTTCTTTAAATAATAAAATATTATAAGATGTCGCTAGCAACTATTGGTGGGATGTCGCCTTTATATTGCTTGGCATTTCTAACAGTGTATCTGCTGATGGATATGTTCTGATCTGTTTTCTCCATGACCAACAGGGAGCAGTGTTTTGAAAAAATCAACCAGGATTATGGCTGCTGTTTGTAATTCAAATAACAGAATCAAGCTACACAGCCGTGGAAATAGGAATGGGACTTATTATCCTGCCTTTACCACTTAGATCAATCATATTCTTTTCTCAACAACAGCACAACTTCCTCTTAAGTTTTGCCTCCCTATTCTTTAATTCTTTGTCTAAATAAACTCTAAGTTATTTGAGGCAGGAGCCTTATTTTCACTGTGATGTTTTGTGAAATGCCATATGCACACATGACATTTTGTAGATAATAAAGCCAGCAATGATTATAGGCTGTTGGTAGTCTTCTGTTGATATCCCTGCTGGTAACAATACACAAAGATATCACTTCACATTCTATTGAGTTAATAGTGACTATTGTGTTGATTTTTACTGCTGTTAAGAGCAGGAAAAGTATTGATTTTAATCAGAAGAAACAGGGAGAAATTGCTTCAACGTGTGTTTTTTCCTTGATCTTTGAGAATGTCATGAAATAATGAAAAGAATAAATAATAATCTATATAGGGCTCCTTCAAAAGGGCTGAAAGGTTGTTTGAAAATAGTGACCCACAGATAGAAATTTAGTTTTTGAAATGAAATGTTTAATCAGCCATCTTAGAGCAACCTTTTGCATAACTATTAAAAGCTTTTCATTGGAATATTAAACAATGTGATTTTAGTCAAACTGTGATTGAATATATTAAAAACACTGGTTTAATTTATCATTTTAACATTTATATATGTATTTATTCATTCAACAAATATATAATGAGCACCTACGATACAGCTGGTGTTGTCCTAAGTCCTGGGGGGTGCAGCAGTGAGCAAAGCAGATGAAGTCATTGCTTTAATATACCTTGCATTATTGTGGATAAAATAGATAATAAAAGTATAATATGTTCAATGGCAATAAGTATTATGGAGAAAAAAATGGATCAGGGTGATGGAGGATGGAAACTGCCAGTGTACATGAATTGTTAGTAGCCATTTTATATAGAAGTCTCTCTTGGGGACCTAAGGAAGTGAAAAACAAGCAAATGTTGATATTTGCCAAAAGAATGCTTATAGCAGAAGAAAGAGCCACGGTCCTGAGGCAAAAGTGTGCCTAAGAGATAGCAAGGAGTCCTGTGTGATTGGGAGAGTAGCTGATGTCAGCAAGGATGTTGGGGGATTCAGACATCATAGGGCCTTGGAGGCCATCATAAGACATTGGCTTTTGCTCTGATTGAGATGGGAAGGCTGAAGGCCACAAGCAGAAAAAGTGACCTGATGTTACTTTCCTTAAAAAGGATTAGTTTGGGTGCTATCAGAATAACTGGAATGGGGCCATAATGGAAGTAAACACTGTGGTGGCTAGTTCAAATCTAGGCAATGCACAAGAGTGATTTGGATCAGGATGATAGCAATAGAGGGTGTGACGAGTGATTAGATTTTTATCATATTTTGGAGATAGAGGGGACATAATTTTTTGATGGAATACATGATGGGCATGAGATAAAGCTAGTGGCCAAAATGATTCTAAGGTTTTGGGCCTGAGCAACTAAGATGGGCAATGCTGGAAGTAAAGATTTGGTAGGGGAACTTGGCAGGTCACTTTGGGACATGTCAAGTTTGGACACTGGAGAGATAAGTGTTTACTTCCAAGGGAAAGGTCATGGCTGGACCTGAACATTTGGGAGTCATCAGCATAAAACTGGTATTTAGAGCCATGAAAGTCAGGAACTAGAAGAGATCACTTAGGGAGTAAGTTTGGATGGGAAGTTCTGAGAGCTGAGGCCTAGAGATTGGAGGAAAGAGCAATGAAGACTGAAGAAGAAAGAGACGCTGAGATACAAGGAAAAGCAAAAGATAGTGGTGTTCAGAGGCCGGGTGAAGTACTTGTTCAAGGAGGGAGGGGCACAGAGGCAAAAACTCTTTATAGGTCTAATGAAAGGAGGATGGAGTTGGCAATGGGGGGTTATTATTGACAATTTTGTGAATTGTTCGATAAAATGGCAGAGAAAAAGCCTTTCTGGGCGAGTTCAAAGGAGAATAAGAAGACAAAAAGTAGACACAGCAACTATAGATAACTCTTGAAGAGTTTTGCTATAAAAAAGGAATGGTATTGTTGTTTCAGCCATGTTGAATGAATAGTCAGATAGCAAACACACCCAGCCTGTTAGGACAATGTTTATTGGGAGAAAAGTTACAGGCACAGAACCAGTATCAGAAGTGTGAACTCCCATTGCCTTATTGCATTTTAGAGCAGTGCACAGAGATCTAGCAGGCCTGAGTGTCAGACTCTAGGAGAAGGACTCTATCATCAGCCTGCGGAGCCTTCAAGCTGCACCAGCTCCTCTCCCATTGTGATAGGATGGCTGGGATACTTGGACTCCTGTCTGATTCCTTTCATTCCTGCCTTGGCTGCTCACAGGGCTGTGGTTCAAGCCTCTGACTGACCAGAATTCATTATTCATTATTATAATAAGCACTAACTCCCCAAGTTCTATGGGAACTCTGTAGTACAAATTCTTTTCTGGGAGCCCAGCCTAAGGGAGATCAGTCTTGAGAAGGTAAGTCTTTTATGACATAAGAAGCAGTAAAGGTTCTGAACTCTTTCCCTCCCTCCCTTCCCTCCCTCCCCTCCATTCCCTTCCCTTCTCTTCCCTTCCCTTCCCTTCCCTTCCCTTCCCTTCCCTTCCCTTCCCTTCCCTTCCCTTCCCTTCCCTTCCCTTCCCTTCCCTTCCCTTCCCTCCCTCCCTCCTTCTTCCTTCCTTCCTTGCCTCCTTCCTTCCTTCCTTCCTTCCTTCCTTCCTTCCTTCCTTCCTTCCTTCCTTCCTTCCTTCCTTCCTTCCTTCCTTCCTTCCTTCCTTCCTTCCTTCTTCTTTGAGGTAGAACATCATAGATTTTTGAATGCTAATGGGAATAATCTAGTAGAAACGAAAAAGCATCGAAAATAGAGGGGAAATAGTCATTGGAGAGATTTCTGTTGAGAAGGCAAGACGATTAAGATTCACCCAAGAGTGGAGAGCTTTGCCTCTGAGAGGAGGATGGATAGTGCATCTGCATTTAGTGGGAAGAAGGCAGGGTTTGTAAGCACAGACGTGCTTATGCTGTAGACAGAGATTGTGGGCATTCCCTTAGGACTGCTTCTAATTTCTCAGTGAAATGTGAACTTGCATTGAGAGCAAGGAGACAGAAGTAGTTGCTGGAGTGATTATAATAGTGTGTGATTAACAACCCTATTTTATTCAGAGAGAACAAATGTCATTAGGTATATGCCTTAAAAAAAAAAAACTGCTTTCGTTCTCTTACTCAGCATTGAATTTTGTGGATTTATGGTAGGCAATTTAAATTAAATCCACTTAGCTTTTGGTCAAATATTTATATCTATGGGCCATCTTTTGTAGAAAATAAATGTCACTTTTTATGGTATTCAGTGATTTGAGCCGTGTTAGATGATTCTGACAACATAACAGAGAAATGAGCAAAATGTACATGTGGTTATATGAAATGTGGGTAGAAGAATCTGTGCTTATTAAGCATATAAATATGTTTAAAATTCACAAACCTTCATACGGCTGACAGTAGGCAAAAGCATGATGTTTGAAATTGTCTTTATTGCCTTCTGAGGGCATGGCATGACTGGCACATCATAACCTACTTGTAACTGTTAGACTGAACCAGTTATTTGCATAAATTTATTTTTTTTCATGTTTGGGGCTTAGATAATTGGATTAAATCATAGCAAAATAAATGAGGCCTGGTATACTTATGCTTCCTTGGATGGATGAGGAGATTAGCTATTCTGGCAAAATGCATGTATTTTAAAAAATGTCATTATATGTATGATTCTTTAAAAAGCAAGGAAAATATCCCATTTTAAAATAAATAAGGTGACAGATAATAATAAGACTCCATGGCTTTTGATTTCCTCAGCTTTAATATGGAGGTCAAGTTAAGGTTGTACTAATTGACTTCTACAGACCCTTCCAATTATAACATTTTATGATCTCTAAAAGTCGTTTCAGTGGGTGAGCTATCTGTAGTTGAGTTATTAACCTGGACGATACCATATACTAGTTTTCCAACATATCTTTTATTTTCTTCCTCCAAGAAAGCATTTCCTTAGTTCTTTTTGAGATAATTATGCCTTTTTACTTCATTGTTAAGGTAGCTCAAATGGAATGTGGGAGTAATTTCAAACCTCATTTTTAAATGGCAGGAGTCTTGTGGCAAAATTTCCATGGAATTTATTAAAATGTAAATTTCCAGAACCCATCTTCTAAGCTTACAATTGAATGGTTTGAGACTAGGCCTGGGAATCTGCATTTTAATAAGCATTCAGGTGGTTCTGAGGTGGGTGGCCAAAAAAAAAAAAAAAAAAAAAAAATCACACACATTAAAACCCTGTCCCTGTAATCCCAACACTTTGGGAGGCCAAGGTGGGCAGATCACCTGAGGTCGGGAGTTGGAGACTAGCCTGACCAAGATGGAGAAACCCTGTCTCTACTAAAAATACAAAATTAGTTGGGCATGGTGGCACATGCCTGTAATGCCAGCTACTCGGGAGGCTGAGGCAGAAGAATCACTTGAACCCAGGAGATGGAGTTTGCAGTGAGCCAAGATCGTGCCATTACACTCTAGCCTGGGCGACAAGAGCGAAACTCCGTCTCAAACAAACAAACAAACAAAAAAACCCCTGTCTTACTTAATATATAGAATTTATATAGCTATGTATATATGACTGATTTAGTAATACTGGACATAAGGACCCAATTCCCATGATGTTTAGCTGAAAAATCAAAAGATGCTGAAAATTAACAAAGAAATAGAAAATAAAGGCGAGTATGGCAATCTTCCCAGCTTGCTAAACCTGGAAGAAAATTGCATTGGGAGAAGGTCGAAAGATATTGCAATAGAAGTTGTCATATGTAAATTTTATTTAAATATAATATATAGCCTTTGGCATGAGTTGGGAGGCACCGAAATATTGAGCTCTAGAAAGTGACACATCATATTATGATGTTAAAGAAAAAAACCAGCTCAGCTTTGTCTTCTGTTAGTAACTCCAGACCCACACAAGACAACAGCTACTGAAAATATGGATCTTAAATTTGTAAAATAATAAAGTTCTATATCTCCATCCTGAAATCTATGTTGAATCCAGAAAACTATCATTTTGAAAGTTATTGGAAATTAAGAATCCTGTTAAATGATGCTGCTGAGTTGCCTCCCTCCCTCCTTCCCTTCCTGACTCCCTTCCTTCTTCCATCTCTCCTTCTCTCTCTGTTTGTCCTGGTAGTGTTTTTTTTTCACATTTAAATCTTGTGTATGTATTCTACAGTTAAGAGGAAAGCCTTATCCATTTCTTGGTCTTTAAAAAGTTGCTTTTATATTTTTTTAAATTACAACTTCTATAAGGGTAAGAGCTATGACAAATACTGTACTTATAAATCCTTACTATTTTCTGTTTTTAAAAATTTATTTATTTATTATTATTATTATACTTTAAGTTCTAGGGTACATGTGCATAACGTGCAGGTTTGTTACATATGTATACTTGTGCCATGTTGGTGTGCTGCATCCATCAACTCGTCAGCACCCCTCAACTCGTCATTTACAACAGGTATAACTCCCAATGCAATCCCTCCCCCCTCCCCCCTCCCCATGATAGGCCCCGGTGTTTTCTACTGTAATGAGCAATATTAGAATTGCAACCAATGTTTTAATGAGCTTTCTGCTGTTTCTTTCTTTCTTTTCTTTTCTTTTTGAGATGGAGTCTTGCTCTTGTCACCCAGACTGGAGTGCAATGGCGTAATCTCTGCTCACTGTAACCTCTGCCTCCCAGGTTCAAGTGATTCTCCTCCCTCAGCTTCCCAAGTCACTGGGATTACAGGCGCCCACACCACACCCAGCTAATTTTTTGTATTTGTAGTAGAGACAGGGTTTCACCATGATGCCCAGGCTGGTCCTGAACTCCTGATCTCAAGTGATCTGCCTGCTGTGGTCTCCCAAAGTGCTGGGATTACAGCCGTGAGCCACCACACCTGGCCTCTGCTGTTTCTTTTCTTTTCTTTTTTATTTTAAAGACTATTTCCTGTCTTTATTTCTGTTTATAAACTAAAAAGTTAAGTCTTTAGACTTCAACCCTTTGATAGTGAGGAAGATAACAAAGTATGTCCTTGTATTTATTTATTCATTTATTTATTTTTAAATTATGCTTTAAGTTTTGGGGTACACATGCAGAACCTGCAGGTTTGTTACATAGGTATACACGTGCCATGGTTTGAATCTCAAAGAACTAGTAGGATTCTACCCTAGCAAGAGAATGAGAAATACACTTCGAGCAAAAGAAACAACAGAGGCACATGTGACAGTTTCATGGATGCCTCTGCTGTTTCTTTTGCTTGAAGTGTATTTCTCATTCTCTTGCTAGGGTAGAATCCTACTAGTTCTTTGAGATTCATTGAAACTCTTACTTCTTTAGGATGACTACCCTGCAGCCTCCCCATTCTCCTAAATTAATTGCCTCGTCCTCTGAGTTTTCATAGTAGTTTTACCATACTATTTATCAGCTTATGAGCTCCTTAAATAGGATGACCATATAACTTAATTTGTTTGAGTTACTTTTCCTGGCATAAGTATTAATGGACCACCCTTTCACTCTAAAGTGTTACAGTTTGGACAGTAGATGATGCGTCCATCTATCATGTCTTTTTTATCTCTAGTGTTTAACCTATTACCTGGTATGTAAAAGTTTAATAAAATTTTGTCAATGAGTTGTAATTGAATTTATTATTTGATGGCTGGAAGGACTGTTAAAATTCCACCAGAGGCCTTTGGGTATTTTATAGATATTATTATTTATAGGTATTAATGTTTTAAGAGAGCCACACTGGGAGCCCACAAAGCTGTTAGTGACTCTGAAAAAGGCAGAGAGAGACATAACCTTGCCCAGCCTTTCAGGATTTGGCTGTAACCTAGAGCCCACTGGTTTCTAAATGCTGATCCAGAAAATGTCCAAAGGAAAGTAAGAATCCTTGAAGATATATTTATCGTTTCATGGCAAAAAAGAAAAAAAAAGGTGCAGGTAGTGAGTTACAACTAAATTTATTATATTTATTGGATGGTTCTTTAAGATTATAGACTATTGTTTGTATGTTAGAATTTTCTTTCTTTTCTTAATTGATGGTAATTACTTCAAACACTCTTTCCTAGTCAAAATAAGAACTCGGCAATCCCAAAGTCTGGCAAACATTGGCTAACAAAATGGGCTGGGGATGGAGAGTGCTACCTGGACTCATCAGGTAAGAATAACGGAAGGACTCAAATCTGTCAGTTATAGAAAGATCAGTCCTCTTTCCTATCCCCTTCTGGGAAACTCCCATTTGAGAGGGATAGTGTCTGTTTTGTCCACAGCTTTATTCCCAGGATTTACACAGTGCCTAACACACCGTATTTAATAATTATTTGTTATATAAATGAATGCATAGACTTCATGAGTAAAATCATCTGCTAAGAACATCTGAAGTGGCCCAGCCTGGCAAACAGTTCAGCCACTGTGCCTGGTTGGGTGTCCAGGCTTCACTGTGAGCAGGTATCAGTTCCTACTCCTAGTTCTTATTTTGGTTAAAATTTTGGCTAAGCATTCAATGTTTCTTTGTGTAGGCTATTGCAATGGTCTCTCTTTCAAATTTTAAAGCTCAAAAAAATTGTGGTAAAATACATATAACATAACATTTATTATCTTAATCATTTTTAAGCCTATAGTTTGGTAGCACTAAGTACATTCAGATCCTTGTGTTACCACCATGACCGTACATCCACAGAACTCCTCATCAGCAAAACTGAAACTCTGTACCTACTAAACAATAATTTCCCATTCCCTCCTCCTCCCAACCCCTGGAAACCTCTATTCTACTTGCTATCTCTATGAATTTGACTACTCTAGGTACCTCAGATAAGTGAAATAATACAGCATTTGTCCTTTGTGACTTACTAGTTTCATTTATCATAGTGTCTTCAAAGTTCATTCATGTTGTTGCATGTGCCAGAATTTCCTTCCTTTTTAAAGACTGAGTGCTATTTCATTGCATGTATACATCATATTTTGTTTATTCATTTATTCATTAATAGACACTTGGGTTACTTCTAACTTTCAGCTATTGAGAAGAATGCTGCTATGAGCATGACTTACAAATATCTCTTCAAGTTCTTGCTTTCAGTTCTTTTGGGTATATATACCCAAAGTGGAATTGCTGGATCATATGGTAACTTTATTTGTCATATTATGAGGAACTGACATACTGTTTTCCATAGCAGCCACACCATTTTACATTCTCACCAATAGTTTGCAAGAGTTCTGATTTCTCTTTTTTCCTTCCTTCCTTCCTTCCTTCCTTCCTTCCTTCCTTCCTTCCTTCCTTCCTTCCTTCCTTCCTTCCTTCCTTCCTTCCTTCCTTTCTTTCTTTCTTTCTTTCTTTCTTTCTTTCTTTCTTTCTTTCTTTCTTTCTTTCTTTCTTTCTTTCTTTCTTTCTTTCTTTGAGACAGTTTTACTCTGATGTGCAGGCTGGAGTGCAGTGGTATCATCTCGGCTCACTGCAGCCTCTGCCTCCCAGGTTCCAGTGATTCTCCTGCCTCAGCATCCCGGGTAGCTGGGATTACAGGCACATGCCACCACACCTGGCTAATTTTTGTGTTTTTAGTAGAGATGGGGTTTCACCATGTTGACCAGGCTTGTCTTGAACTCATGACCTCAGGTGATCCGCCCGCCTCCGCCTCCCAAAATGCTAGGATTACAGGTGTGAGCCACTGCACCTGACCAAGAGTCCCAATTTCTCATCTCTGCCAACAGTAGTCATTTTCTGTGTTCATGTGTGTGGTTCTTTTTTCTTTTTTTTTTTTCTTTGTAGCAGCATTTTTTAAAGATGTGAGTTGTAATAGACTGTTAACTGGCCTCCTTGTCTCCAGGACCACTCTCATGCAATCAATCCTCTTCACTATAGCTAGAGTACTTTTTCTTACCTGCATATCTGACCATGGCAAATTTATCCATGACTCTCAATGTTTCTTGCTTTCAATTCTAAACTTCTTAACATGCTTCCTTCATAGAACTCATTTCTATCCATTCTATTTGTATTCTAGTTGTAAATATCTGCTCTTCTTTATACTTACTGTCTTACCTGATGTGTCACTCAAGTCCCTACAACTTTGTACTGATGACTTTTTCAGTATGGATTACCTTAATTCTGTGTTTCCCAGATTTTGTGTATTACTTTTGTGCCTTTTCCCTCATTCTTCATTTCCCATCTATAGATTATTTTTCTGTAACTTTTTCCTTTGATAAATTGTAAACAGTTTACTTTTTAAAGTTTATTTTCATTCTTAGCAAAAATATCCATGAAATAAGGGATTTAATAAGCTGGTCATATTCTTCTTCACACATCTTAAATGAATTCATATTAAGTAAAAAGTCTATCTATATATCACCAGAAATTCATCTCCGCCAGCGCTGTATGTGCCACACTTTGTAAAAAGACTATGCTAATTTACCGTCCCAGTCTACCTGATCATCTTTAACTCATCTTTAGGATGAGCTCATCCATTGGTATTAAATAGTGTAGTGAATCATGGTGTTAGCTCTGGAATTAGATGAGTGGTCCAGAGCCTAATGTGCCATTCCCTAATTGGGTAAACTTGGACTGTTCCTTAACCTCAGTAAACTCTGTTTTCTCTTTTGCAAAAGGGGTTAATAATAATTCCTACTTGAAAGACTTGTTGTGAGAAGTTAGAGGATAATGTATGCAGAGCTCAATATTTTCTAACTATTCTAGCTTTCCTGTTGCTCTCTATGTCATTAAAAGATGATCAACATTTGCTTCAGTTAATTCATTCAAAGTTCTTCCATTACGAAATTGATGAACAAAACAGTAAAGTGGAATCAATACAAGATATGCTTTTATGGTAGTTCTAACATAACGCATATATTGCAATCTTTTTAATTTCAGAGCCAAATGGGATGTAAAGTTGACCCTGAGGATATTTTTCCTATCCGTTTTAGATTAGGTAATGTATCTCTAATGGAATAGAGGCAAATGGGTGTGAAGCCAAGTGTCAACAGCTGCCTCTTTGGGATCCCAATGACTTCGAAGACAACTAGATAAGACTGAATATTTATTTCAGTTTCTAGTATTAGAGAACATGTAGAACAGTTTTAGGAATTGCTTATATCTCTCAACCTTGATACTTTCCAAATCTCTTGAGTCCAAGTTAGATTTTTCTCTATTCTCTATTGTGTTTGCTGGTTCCCTTGGCAGCCCTTTGTGCTTAAAACTGTCCCCTTTCTTTACTCTTTTGTCCTCAAAATGCAGGGTTTTTTTTCATTTACCATTTTTGCACAAATTCTCTGTGCAAAGAAACTGAAGGAATAGGAAGAAAAAAATGAAAGTATAAGAGGAATAAAAAAGAAGAAAAATCAAGAGATGGTTGAAAGCTTGTTCTTCTGTAACTCTAACATTTAACTGAACATTGGCTTTCTTGTTATATGTAAATGACTTTGTCTGTATTTCCTAGATAGTAAGCCCCTTGGGCAGAACCCATACCTGTGCCTTCCCTGTATGGTGTGAACATTCCATAAGCAGTGATACCATATTATTATCTTCAAACTGAAAGACTCTCTTTGTAATATAAGAGACAGACAATCAGAAGAATGCTATTTTTTTTTTCTACCAGATCCATTTTGGTCTTATGTATTGAATATAAACAAGATTTATAAGTTATTATTTCCATATCAATAAAAGAGAAGGGTAGGCATGATTTTCTTTTGAAATGTTCCTTTATATCTGAAGTGAATTTAAAAAATTAAGATTTTTTTCCTTAGTAGTTGCTTAATGTATAATATTTATGTATCACTTGATCTTAGCCAAAAGGCCGAGAAGCGATAATATTTACGTATCTAAGACCTTTACCTTACAACTTTATGGACTTCTAACATTTAACCTATGTGAACATGACATTTAAGATGAAGTAGGTGGTATGACAGTGACACCTGAAAAACCAGGAGTGTACTATTTTTCATTTATCTAGCTTCAAGTTCTTATGATCCCTTCAGAGACATTAGACCTTTTGATTCTAATACAATATTTTGTATTTAAAGACTAATTAGGCTATTTGTCAAGAATGCTCATTAAATGAAAGGTCATATCTTTGGGCAGAAAATATGAATTATGGATAATACAAGTGAGTTTACTAGAGAATTCAAATTATATTTCAAAAGAAGTTCACAGCTTACTTTGGTAAATGAGTTCTTAGTGCTTTTAGTTAATCAATTCTGGCAAAATAATGATTACTTGAATGCAAAAAGAGTCAGATCACAGATCTTTTTGTATTGATTCATTTCTGCATAATTTATACCAAAAGTTGTGTGTCAAACCAAACTTTATTTTTATGTTGTCATAGAAAAATTTAGTAACATTAAAAACAATCTCCTTTTAGCAGCAGAAGAGATTTAATTATATGTCTCTATGAGAACCATAACCCAATTTTATAAAATAAAATTAAATGAAGCATTTTCAGAGTTGCTGCAAAAGGAAGCATCTTCAAGCAAAGAATATGTGAATTATGTAATGGGATGTGGGGTACCTTGGGGAAAACAGATTGCCAAAGATTTCTAATTATTAATATTAATTAAAAGGAGTAAAATATAATGTAGCTATAATTCTTGAGAGGGAGAAAGAAGAATTAAATGTTAATACTCACCTGCATGTTATTTTCCCATTTTAAATAGTAAATGTACTGTTCTGAATCCCTTTGATTAGCACGGGCTTACTCTACAGAGACCTAGAACCCTGGGTCGGGAGGGGTTTGGTTATTCTGAGATATACTCAAGAACATGGTCAGTTCTGTTAGACCACTTCTGGCTTAGGATGGGATCTGGGCTGCATGGAAGCTAAGGTTCTTCTGGCAGCAGATATAAGCTGTGACTGAAATGTTCTTGTAGCAGAGCTGAGAAGAGGCTTCTGAGCAGATATCATTAAGATTTATAAAGACTCTAGATTAGCAACTGCCATAAGTGGCTGAGAGGTAATAATAAAAGCTGACAGAGAATCAGCATTTAGAGATTCAAAAAGCCTTGGGTTAGTAGGTCAGAGAATGACTCAATTGAGAAGCATTTTGAAGTCAGGATGGCTCAGAGTATTTACTAAGACCTTTAACTCCGTGCCAACTTGTTGCTTCACTTAGCGAGTATTTCCTCAACAAACATGCAAACAAGTCTTAATATATCAGGACGGTAGGGTTTCTTTCAAGTGGGTGTCAAAACCAAGTCTTGGCAAGAAAGACGAGTAAGAAGAGCTGCTACATAAGAAAGGTTAAGTGACACTACTTCACAGAACACAGAACAGTACAATAAAGAAACCTCGAACTGTTGCCTTGTACAGTTCTCTGCTTCAGTCCTGATAACTGGTTTGTCTCTAACTCCTTTAGTATTATAGAACACTGCAAGCATTAATTGCTCAACAAGAAAAATCATTTTCACGTTATTTAATATTTATAACATTTAAAATAAGCTGTAAGGCTGATCTTTCTGCCTCTCCAAGTACACAGTTGGGGGGAAAGTACCAGCTCTTTGATGCTTTCTGATGTGAGGAATGACCTAATTGATGAAGATGATGAGTTATTTTAGCTTTTCAACTGAAGGATCTTTCCACAGGGAAACCAGAAGGGCTGCCAATTATATTTCAGCTTTTTCCTCTAAGTCACTTTGTAAGATTACATCTCTCACAGATGAAATGATAAAATTAATGAGGGTGTATAATAATGTTTGGAAATAATAAATGATACCAAATGCAATTTCTGTCATCCAGTCCAGTAGATCTGTGGTTGACCATTATTCTCTGGTGAAAGCTTTGAAAGCACAAATAAAGTCATAATAAAGTACCCTACTGAGATGTGAGAAAACCTTGGCTTAAATTTACCTTCCATCTCAGAGTTAATCATGTGTTAGCTGAGGCAGAGTGTGGAGCAAAACAAAACTCATGAGTTCTCTCTTTTTAGTTTGACCACTTGTTTGAAAAGTGTAGTAGGGAGATTAATTTTAATAAGTAATATTGATGAAATTCTTAATATATGCAAGGAACAATAGGGAACAAAAGGGACAATAGGGAACAAAAGGGTTAAAGCATTGCATCTCTGTTAAAGAATTTACCATGTTCTGGAAGAGATAAAAATCTAAACAAAAATGACTATTAAGAAGGGTTGTAATAAGTCAAATCTCTGTAAATAAGACTGGGAGACCTGGAGGTCATTACAATGATATTAAGAAGGGCAGAGAAGAAAATACACCCCTTTCTAAAGACTTGGTGCTGGCTACTCCTTATTAATGATTTACTAAATATATAATGTTGGTGTCTTAGTGTGAAATATATGTAGCCTTCTCTCATTTACCCTCCATCTTTAATCCTTCCCCAAACTGGGGAATGATAATTTAGTTGCTAAAATTCAGGGCACTGATTAGGCAGTATTTGCTAGTGTGCAAATTGGACACTGTACATTGAACATTACATACATACATTTTGTGCATTTTCTTCTTCTTGCCCAATGCAGCTGAGGTGATGAGCTGATCCAGGGTGCACTGTCAGAACAATCCTGGCCAGATTTCATAATATATTTTCTTTCTTGTTCTTCTTTGTCAAAGAGCTTTGTCCAGCTTTCTGAGAGTAAAGTTACCCATCTGTTTTCTGCTCTCTGATGTTCCGGCCATATCTGGACTTAAAACCTTGGCCCTGTTTTATCTAGGCAACCTTGACATTAACCTTGGAAGAAAATTCCTCTTGTTTCATCTACTGCAGGATTTTTGAATGTGTGTTGGATATGACTTTCAACATACTGCAGTGGTAAGATCCTATACTTGGGTCTGGAGGTGGTGGAAAAACACAGGCATTGCATATTTTCTAATATGGCTAGTATGGCATCTTTTCTAGTATGGCTTTCTGTGATTGAGTGGGAACACATAAATTGAGACTTATGTTTGGGAAGTGATATGCCTCATAGCAAGATGAAACATCTGTCTGTTTTGCATGGCTGTCACAAAATAATCAAAGACTGAGTAATTTATAAAGAACAAAAATTTATTTCTCATAGTTCTGGAGGCTGAGAAGTCTAAGACCAAAGTGCTGGCATCTCATGAGGGTCTTCTTCCTGTGCCCCACAGGGCGTAAGTGTGTAAGAATATGAACTCACTTCTGCAAGCCCTTTATGCAGTGAAAATTCATTCATGAGAGTGGGGACTTCATGACCTAACTATCTCCCATGGGATTCTAACTCACAACACTGTTGCACTGTGCATTGAGTTTCTAACATATAAGTTTTGGGGGGCACATTCAGACCATAGCTTGGGGTTTTCTGCATTGAGAGATGAAGGATCCATTTAATACAGGGACCTCAAAATGTAAAGAGAAAACTGATTGGCTGTTTGGAGCTAGATGAAGAGGAATAAGAAACTACTATTTGCAAGACTGTGTAATTCCAAGGACTGTTATTCTTGGATAGTATGATGTTTTTAAAGAACAAACTACTATACATTTGCAAGTTATTAAATTATTAATATTATTTGAGGATTTCAAATGGCTTAATTAATCAATGTGATATAGTGGGAAAATTGGACCTTTAGTTGTAGACGCAATTTGCTGATTACCACTTGATAACTTTGCCCTTGCTTCCCTAACCCTCAGTTCATCTTGTAAAATGCATTAGTTCTACTCCATAGGGCTATTGTGAGATTTAAACTCAGTGCAGCATAGTAAGCAGCCAATGTAGTCCCTCATACATAGTGAGACATCAATAGATTGTTGCTACTGGTAGAAATCTTTTGGCATTTGGTAGATTTCCAATAAATACTAATTCTTCTAAAACTTTTAATAATTATGTAGATAGATATATGCCTAGATCTGGTAACAAATATGCTATATCAATAGTCAAAACATTCTCTCTTAATTTTATTAGGACATATATTGGAAATCTTAGTGCGGTTTTGATTATACTAACATAATTGTATGGCATTAGTGTGCCAAAGGTACTCACAGTTATGCCAAAATTACCTGCCCCAAATTACAACTAATCCTTTCCCAGCTTGTTAATTTCTAAAAAACATCCTGTTGAATCTATACATCAATTTGCTCCTGACAGTTTAATGATAGTAAGTTTTCCAATCCATGAACATAACTATTAGTTTTGGTTTTCTTTAATTTCTCTCATCAATATTTTCTAGTTTCCAGTATATATATTGTACTCATATTTCACTAAATTTATTTCTAAGTCAGCACTCTTTTAGTTTTCTGAATGTCATAAATAGATACTAAATTATGCTAAATACCTTATCTGGGCCATCTATTGAGATGATCATATGGTTTTCCCTTTTGTAGACTGCTGACATAAAGAATTAAATGGACTGATTTTTAAATGTTGAATAATCATTGCCTTACTGAGGTCAGGCCCACTCTTCAAAATATATTAAATTTTATTTGCTAATATTTTTGTATGGATTTTTACATCTGTGTCTATGAATACTTTATTTTCCTCTAATATCTTTGTCTGGTTTCTTTATCAGGGTAATATCAGCCTCATAAGATGAGTTGAGAAGTGTTTCCTCTGCTGTCTCCTGGAAGATTTAAGGAAATTGGTATTATTTATGCATTTGATATTTAATAGAATTGAACAGTGAAGCCATATGGGCTGAGTTTTCCTTATGGAAAGATTTTTAGACTATAAATTAAATTTATTGTATAAACATTGGGACATTCAGTTTATCTGTTCCTTCTTCAGTGATGATTGGTAGTTTGTATCTTTCAAGGAATTTTGCTATTTTATTTATCAAAATTATTGGGATTATATTGTTGATGATCATTTCTTTACATGCCTTTAACTATGTAATATGCAGTGATGCCCCCTCTTCCTATAAAATATTAGTAGTTTTCATTTTGATTAACAATTCTAGAAGTTGATCAATTTTGTCAATCTTTAAAAATAACCAACCACTTTTTAAGCTAATAAGCAACTTTAGCAAACTCTTGGGATACAAAGTCAATGTGCAAAAATCGCTAGCATTCCTATACACCAACAACAGACAAGCAGAGAGCCAAATTATGAATGAATTCTCATTCACAACTGCCACAAAAAGAATAAAAATACTTAGGAATAGAGCTAACAAGGGAAGTGAAGGACCTCTTCAAGGAGAATTACAAATCACTGCTCAAAGAAATCAGAGGTGACACACAACAAATGAAAAAACATTCCATGCTCATGGATAGGAAGAATCAATATTGTGAAAATGGCCATACTGCCCAAAGCAATTTATAGATTCAATGCTATTCCCATTAAAGTATCATTGACATTCTTCACAGAATTAGAAAAAAACTATTTTAAAATTAATATGAAACCCCCAAAGAACCTGAATAGCCAATCAATCTTAAGCAAAAAAGAACAAAGCTGGAGGCTTCATACTACCTGACATCAAGCTATACTACAAAGTTGCAGTAACTAAAACAGAATGGTAGTGGTACAAAAACAGACACATAGACCAATGGAACAGAGTTGAGAACCTAGAAATAAGACTGCACATCTACAACCATCTGATCTTCAACAAACCTGACAAAAACAAGTAATGCGAAAAGGATTTCTTATTTAATAAATGATGCTGGGAGAACTAGGTGGCCATATGCAGAAAATTGAAACTGGACCTCTTCCTTACACCATATACAAAAATAAACTCAAGATGGATTAAAGACTTAAACTCCAAACTATAAAAACCCTAGAAGAAAGCCTAGGCAATACCATTCAGCACATAGGCATGGGCAAAGATTCATGACAAAGATGCTAAAAGCAATTGCAACAAAAGCTAAAATTGACAAATGAGATCTAATTAAACTAAAGAGCTTCTGCACAGCAAAGAAAACTTTCAGCTGAGTGCACAGAAAACCTATGAAATGGGAGAAAATTTTTGCAAACTATGCATCTGACAAGGGTCTAATATCCAGCATCTATAAGGAACTTAAACAAATGTATAAGAAAAAAACCCATTAAGAAGGGCAAAGGACACAGACACTTTAAAAATAAGATACACATGCAGCCAACAAGCATATGAAAAAAGGCTCAATATCACTGATCATTAGAGAATTGCAAATCAAAACCACAAAAAGATACTATCTCACACCAATCAGAATGGCTGTTGTTAAAAAGTAAAAAAAATAATAGATGCTAGTGAGGTTTTGGAGAAAAGGGAACACTTATACACTGATGGTGGGAGTGTAAATTAATCCAACCATTGTGGAAGACAGTGTAGCAATTCCTCAAAGACCTAAAAACAGAAATACCATTCAACCTGGCAATTCCATTACTGGGTATATACTCAAAAAAATATAAATCATTCTATTACAAAGACAGATGCATGTGTATGTTTATTGAAGCACTACTCACAGTAGCAAAGACATGGAATCAACCTAAATGCCCATCAATGATACACTAGGTAAAGAAAATGTGATACATGTATACCATAGAATACTATACAGCCATAAAAAACAACAAGATCATGTCCTTTGCAGGGACATGAATGGAGCTGGAGGCCATTATTTTTAGCAAACTAATGCAGGAACAGAAAACCAAATACCATGTGTTCTCAGTTATAAGTGGGAGATAAATGATGAGAACACATGGACACATAGAGGGGAACAACACACACTGGGGACTGTAAGAGAGTTGAGGGTAGGAGGAGGAAGAGGATCAGGAAGACTAGCTAGTGGATGCTGGGCTTAATACCTAGGTGATGAGATGATTTGTGCAGCAAACCACCATGGCACATGTTTACCTATGTAACAAACCTGCACATTCTGCGCATGTACCCCTGAACTTAAAAGCTGAAAATAAAAAAAAATTTTTTTAAGACTAGTAAAAAGAACACTAGCTTTTGTGTTTATTAATTTTCTCTATTGTTTTTCTATTTTTAATTGTATTGCTTGCCAGTCTTATTTTTATTACTTTCCAACTTTTACTTGTTTAATTTTAATTTGCTCTTCCTCTTCTATTTTCATAAGGTAGAAGCTTCTATTATTGATTTGAGAACTTTCTGCTTTTCTAATGTAATCAATTGATAGTATAAATCCCCCTCTAATCACTGCCTTAGCTGTGCTCCACAGATTTTGATACGTTATGCTTTCATTTTCAGTCAATTAAGGTATTTTCTAATTTCCCTTGTGATTTTTCTTTGCTACATAGAAGTACTTAAAATTATGTTGGGTAATTTCCAAAACTTTTTGGTTTTCTAGATAGCTTTCTGTTACTGATTTCTAATGTCATCCTGTTTTGGCCAGAGAATACAATTTGGATGTTTTCATATTTCACATTAAAAAAAATAGTAAAATATATGTAACACCAAATTTACCATTTTAACCATCTTTAAATGTACAGTTCAATGGCATTCCAATATATTTACATTGTTGTGCTACCATCACCATCATTCATCCACAGAACTCTTCTTATCTTTCAGAACTGAAACTCTGCCCGTAAACAGTAACTCCTTACTGACCCCTTCTCGCAGCCATTGGCAACTACCATCCTAATAGAATTTGACTACTTTAGATACCTCATGTAAGTCTAATCACACAATATTTGTACTTTTATGATTGGCTCATTTCACTTAGCAGTATGTCCTCAAGGTTCATACATGCCATAGCATGTGTCAGAACTTCCTTTCTTTTTTTTTTTTTTTTTTTTGAGACAGAGTCTTGCTCTGTTGCCAGGCTGGAGTACAGTGGCACAATCTCGGCTCACTGCAACCTCTGTCTCCTGGGTTCAAGCGATTCTCCTGCCTCAGCCTTCCAAGTAGCTGGGACTACAGGCACCTGCCACCATGGCTGGTTAATTTTTCTATTTTTGGTAGAGAAGAGGTTTCACCATGTAGGGCAGGATGGTCTGGATCTCCTGACCTCATGATTCACCCACCTTGGCCTCCCAAAGTGCTGGGATTACAGGCATGAGCCACTGTGCCCGGCCCAGCTTCCTTCCTTTTTAAAGGTCTAATAATATTTCATTGTATGTGTACACCACATTTTGTTTATTCATTCATGTTGACATTTTTATGGCTCCAGTTATGTTCTATGTTGATGAATATGCACACATGAAAAGAAGGTATATTCTGACATTGTTGGATGGGATTTAATATGTAGCTGTGAAGTTGGTTGATAATGTTTAGGTTTTCTGTATCTTTACTGATTTTCTCTCCAATTGTTTTGTCAGTCACTGAGAAAAGTATTAAAGTCTCCAACAAAGTTGTGTATTTGTCTATTTCTTTCTTCAGTTCTGTCAGTTTTTGCTTTATGAATTTAATCTCTATTGTTAGATATATACACATTTAATATTGTTACATATTCTTGATAAATTGTCTCATTTACCACTATTTAATGCTTCCTCTGCATTTCTGATAATATTCTTTGTTCTGAATTCTGTTTTGTATTGTATCAGTGTAAGCACATTTTTTTCTTTTACTAGTGTTCAAATAGTATTTTTTAAATCATCCCTTTACTGTTAACCTATGTATTTATATACCTAAAGTGGGTTTCTTATAGACAGCATTCAGTTTTTTATTCAAAATGACAATCACTATATTTTAATTGGGATATTTAGGCCATTTACACTTAGTGTAAACTTTGGATATAGTTTGACTTAAATCTACATTTTAAATAGTTGTTTTCTGTTTGTCCTATATGTTCTTTTTTTGTTTATTGTTCATGTCTCACTTTTTTTTGGATAAATGTATTTTTTTATGATTCCATTTTATTTCTAGTATTGGCTTCTGAGTTTTTCTTTAACTTTAATTTTGGGTTCAGAAGTACATGTGGAGACTTGTTATATATAGGTAAGCTGTGTGTCATGGGGGTTTAGAGTACAGATTATTTAATCACCCAGGTAATAAGCATAGTATCTGATAGGTAGTTTTTGATCTTCTCCCTCCTCCACCCTTCACCCTTAAGAAGGCTCTGGTGTCTGTTATTCCCTTCTTTATGTGTTCTCATTGTTTAGCTCCCACTTATTAGTGAGAACATATGGTATTTGGTTTTCTGGTTCTGCATTAGTTTGTTTATGATAATTGCCTCCAGCTCCATCCATGTTGCTGCAAAGGACATAATCTCATTCATTTTTATGTCTGCATAGTATTCTGTGGTGTATATGTGCCATATTTTCTTTATCCATTCTACCACTGATGGGCACTTAGTTTGATTCCATGTCCTTGCTATTGTGAATAGTGCTGCAATAAATACATGCAAGCATTTGTTTCTTATGGTAGAATGATATTTATTCCTTTGGGCATATACCCAATAATGGGATTTCTGAGTCAAATGGTAATTCTGTTTCAAGTTAATTGAGGAATTGCCAGACTGCTTTCCACAATGGCTGAATGAAATTACATTCCCACCAGCAGAGTATAAGCATTCCCTTTTCTCTGCAACTTCACCAGCATCTGTTATTTTTTTGATTGCTCAAAGCAATTTACAGATTCAGTGCTATTCCCGTCACACTACGAATGATATTCTTCACAGAATTAGAAGAAAACTATTTAAACATTCATGTGGAATCAAAAAAGAGCCCAAATAGCCAAAGCAATCCTATGCAAAAAGATCAAAGCGGGAAGCATCACGTTACCCCATTTCAAACTGTATTATAAGGCTACAGTAGCCAAAACAGCATGATACTCATATGAAAAGAGACACAGAAAGCAATGGAACAGAATAGAAAGCCCAGAAATAATGCTGCACACCTACCACCATCTTGTCTTTGACCAAGTTGACAAAAACAAGCAATGGGGAAAGGACTCCTATTCAATAAATGGTGCTGAGATAACTGGCTAGCCATATGCAGAAGACTGAAATTGGGACCCTTTCTTACATCATATACAAAAATCATATCAAGATGGATTAAAGACTTAAATGTAAAACCTAAAAGAATAAAAACCCTGGAAGATAACCTAGGCAATACCATTCTGGACATAGGAACTGGCAAAGATTTCAAAAGCAATTGCAACAAAACCAAAAATTGACAAATGGGACCTAGTTAAACTAAAGAGCTTCTGCACAGCAACAGAAACTACCAACAGAGCAAACAGACAACCTAAGAATAGGAGAAAATATTTGCAAACTATGCATCCAACAGATATCTAATATCTGGAATCTATAAGGAACTTAAACGAAAAACAAATAATCCTATTGAAAATTGGGCAAAGGACATGAACAGACACTTTTCAAAGGAAGACATACATGCAATCAACAAGTATATGAAAAAATGCTCAACATCACTAATCATTATAGAAATGCAAATCAAAACCACAGTGAGATACCACCACACACTAGTCACAATGGCTCTATTTTTTAAGAAGACTTAGCAGTTATACCAGCTTTAAAAATAATTATTTGTTGCTCTGCTTTCTATATAGTATAAGAATCTTACAATAGTGTACTTAGCATGCTAGGGAACTCTCCCAGTTTCCTACCATTCTCCAATCATTTTTGTGTTATTCTAAACTGTGAATTTATCACAGTGATTTTAAACCTTCATGTTAGCCCTTTAAAATTTTATGTTTGTCTTTTCTCTTCTTACCTGCTCATATAGTAGTCACTTCTTCCTCCATGCTCTGCTAAAGGTGAAACAATTTGTGTGTCCTGTTTACCCTCAGAGGGGCTTGTCACTCTGGAATTTGTTTATTTGGGTGCCTAGTGGCTTCAGTTATCTGATAGCCTCACAAAATATTATGATTTTATAAATTATACAGCTTTTTAATTGTTATTGGAAACAATGGCTTAAGTGACATTATCTTGTAGCTTTCTGCATCTTTAGTGGCAGTGAAACTTCAATGACGGGATTTTGGCATTTAGATATTAAGTGAATGCTCTAAAATGCCATGAGTAGAGAATGGTGTTGAACTCCAAAACTCACTTTCCCTCCATTATATCACATTACATTATTAAGCTCTTTAAATATTTGAATAATATTAGTAAGTTATATATTTATACAGTGGTTTTGCAATTAAGAACACTTTAGTTTTTACACTTAGCAACTAATTGAATCTTTGTAGTCTTGTGATTTACACATTACTGAGGTCCTCAGTTTACAGGTGAGAATCAATAACTGAAGCTGATAAGTAATGGAGATAAAACTCAAATCTGCTTCCAAGCACATAGAGGTTTTCAAAATCCGTGCCTATCTATGTGGATATTTAAAGCAGATAGACCCATATGGATTATTTAAATGTTGAGTTTATTCCCTAAAAGATAAAACATAATTAGTGAGAAATTTAGTTCCCAAAATGTAAAACTAATTAGTGAGAAACAGCACTTAATAGAAAATTTATTAATTGTAGAGCTACTTATAGCCATTGATATCATCCCTTTCTGTAGGTGAAAGTCAAATGGATGATTATCTTTGGAACTGTGCTGTTAATTTGCAAAAAAGGAAGGTTTTGCTACTCTTGTAATGAGCAGTAACTGCTTCAGAAATAAGGTCAATATATCTTTCCTAGCATTTACCTATCAGTTGGAGACTATTACTAGAGAACAAATTAATATTTTATTAATATTGTCATTTACACATCCTATTTTAATAACCCATGTACAGTTATACTGAAAAATAAAAGATAACATAAAAATGTATCTTAAGGACAAAGAAAACATTATTTTTGAACTTACACATATTTTAGACATTAAGATTTACAGAATTCAAAGTTGAGGTAAGTAGATGGTTCACTCATGCCACATATATGAGAGGGCACAAATTTGAGTAGGATGTTCTTCCTAGTACATGTTTTATATGAATTGCTCTCTATTTCTAAAATTGGTTTGAAGTCACATAATGAGAAATGGTAAAGCATTGAGTTTATTATATGGAATAATTATACCCCAAATGCCTTAATAATTTAATAGGTTTCAGGTTAAGGTTCTAGAAATACTTATGAACTAGAAGCATGTAGTAAGAGTTGAAGAAAATAACAAATACTACTTGTCTCAAAATATATTCTATAGTGCCTAAATTTCTGCCACTGAATTACCTTTGCAGGTTTAGTGTATTGTTTCTAAATGGAACTCGGAAATTTCGCTTTTTATCTGGAAGAGGAAAAAAAAAGTCGGGCTAGCCAGCCATCCATTTGCAAAACTGATGGTACTGAGAGACTGGGATTGCGCCAGATGACTTTGAACAGGAAACAGATCAGAAAGGGTACAAAGCCTATGACACTTCCTCAGAGAAGGTGATCTTGATAAACACGAGGAGATTGGACATACCAGAGAAGAGAATGTAGCAAAGAGTAAAAGATTTCAAGCCATCTGATAGTTTTTCCCAGAGACTTAGTAGATAATGTACTTGCTAACAAGGATAGTATCTAGTCCTTGTCAACACCAAATCAGCAAGTATACATTGTTTACCAGATCTTCACCATATTCATGACACTATTCTGGAAGCAATGAATATAAAAAGAAGCATGTTTTCTCATTTACATATTCTATTATATATTTGGAGTTATAGTAGTACAGAAAAAAGCAAAGATAGGCAATAGCAAAAATAAATAACCACAAAAGAAACTGAGAATCCCGTTGAGTGTGACAGAAAAGTCTGATAGGCAATTTCTAGATTCAGATAATTGAAACCAAGTTCCAATGAGGCAATAGGATTTGAGATAGTCCCTAAGACTATTCCTAAGAGAAATGTTTGGATGAGTGGAATTTTGGGGTGGCATCTTCCAAAGGGAGCTACTCAGAAGAAGCAAAATTCAAGAGAAGTAGATACATTTCTCTGGAGCAGATGATTCTCTGTTGTGAAAGCTGGAAGATTAATAAGGAGATTTAATACAGGATTGGATTTTGGGGTCTACTTCTCATACCTTTCTTACTCTGTTTCTTAAACGTTGATGTTGCCTTGGCCTCCAGCCTCGAGCTGCATTTCACTCTGCATACTCTCCCCGGGAACTCGCATATTCTCCTAAGACTTCAGTTTTGAAGAAAATGTGTTGAAGGTCTTTAAACTTATATATCTAACCATTTTGTTTGTAAATTGTTTGCTTTCCAAGATAGTATATCCAATTGCTTATTAGACTTCTATACTTGAATGTCTCAAAACCATCAGAGACTAAAGTATTAAAATCTGATCTCATACTCTCTCTCAGCATCCTCTCCTAACTCCTCTTCCTATAATCTTCTCTACTTACTACCTATATAGCTTTGGGCAAGTTGCTTAAGCTCTTTGTATCTTGGTTTCTATATTTGAAAAAAAGGAATAAAAATACTGTTATTTTTAGGAGTTTCTGGGAGGACAAAAACAAGTTAATACATGTCAAGCTCTGAGAATAGTGCCTAGCACATAAGAAGTCCCCAACAAATATCATTCTTTTCCAGCCATCTAAATCAGTATATCTTATTACTTTTGTCTCAGTATATGACTGGTCACAAAGTGCTATCAAATATATGCCTCTTCATTTCCTTCTTTCAGTCCCCTCTAGCATGATCTTAGTCCAGATGTGCATCACTTTTCAACTGTATCATGATAATTGTAATAAGGTGATAACACACTCTCTGTCCAGTTTCACTTCTGTCCCCTCTGTCTTCCAAAATGCCACCATTGTGACCTTTTGAAACTGCACTGAACAAAATGCTTCAAGGAAAATGAATGACATTCATAGTGAGACCCAAATTCCCTCGAACAGCACTCTAGGCCCTACGGGTACCTCTTTGGGTGTCTATTCCACTGCTTTCCCAGTGACTCCTGGTATTTCAGATATATTAAATATTCCTTGTCCTCTATATTTTTGCAAATGCAATTCCTTCCACTTTCAAAGTGCATTCTCCAACCCCTTTCTTCTTCTATCTAACTTTTACTTTTTCTCTATGACCAGGTCATACACTTTGTCTTCCTCACTGTGATCTTTCCTAGCCTGCTCTGGGTTGGGTGATGTATCAAGAAACAAGCAGGAAACAGGTGGCACACTCAGGTGAATAATTTGAGGAGGATTTTATAAAGGGATTATTTACAAAGGTGTAGACAGGATTAACGGAAACCCACAAAAGTAGAACAGAACCCCAGCAGTAGCAATAGCTTGGTGCTATTATTACCCCTAGGCCTGATGGGGAAAGAGGAGGTAACATCTTATGGCTTATCCTGGAGAGGACCACCTAACAGGAGGTGTGGTCTGTTGTACAGCCTGCAGCTATCCCTCAAGGAGGAACTGGGGGATAAATTTCCTTTGCTCAGTGTCTTTGCACCCTTTGCTTACTTTTTCTTATTGTCTGAACTCAACCTGAGACTAGAAGGTATGGCTTTAAAGTAGCTATAAGGTCTGTGTCCCGGGAGCAGTGAGCACTGTGGATAAGCACGGAAAGGGGATCTGGGAGGACAATTGAAAAATATTCAACAGAGATGCTTTCTTTTGCAGGACCTAGTCCCTAGGACATACCTTCATTATGAAACTTAACAAACAATATTGAATACATGTCCACTTTATCATAAGTTGAGGAATCCTTGATCATAGGGACTATCTTTTTATTTTCTCAGCATCCCCATACTTTAACAGGTGCTCGAATGAATTAATTAACAAATAGCAATGCCAGGGTAAGGTCTGTGCCCTATGAAACACAAGGAATAATTACTGTTTGAAGTTAATTACCTAATTCACTTTCCAGAACTTTAGATTTGTGCTACAATTTAGGATTTTTCAGTTAAGACATCATGTCTATTTCTCTTTGGTGTAATATGTAAATGAGTGGAAGTATGCACATGTGTTGTTTACTTCGTAATTTAAAAAATGATGATGGGTCAGACAAATACCAGACAATTCGCAAGCTTTAGATAAATATGATAAAACAATTTCTCTAAGAAAATGATCTCCATTTAGTCATTTATTCACTTGATTTAACCCCATGCTGCTATTAGTTATGCAGGGAAAATAGTGTTTTAATGACTCTTCAGAAAATGTTCACCACAGGAAGAAATACTGTATGACTGGAATAGGCTAAGAGGACATTTATCTCTCTGTGCATTCTGTGGGTCTTAATACCATCACACCTACGTGCTCCAAGAAAGATATTACAATAGAACAGCTCCTAACAAAGGGCTATATAATTCATATGGAAATTAAGACTTTAGAAAGAGCAAAGTCCTTTTGAACATGTTAACTAGTCTAAATATGAGATAGAAATTACGGCTGGCCGTGGTGGCTCATGCCTGTAATCCCAGCACTTTGGGAGGCTGAGATGGGCAGATCACCTGAGGTCAGGAGTTCAACACTAGCCTGGCCAACATGGTGAAACTCCATCTCTACTAAAAACACAAAAAAGTAGCCAGGCATGGTGGCAGGTGCCTGTAGTTCTAGCTACTCGGGAGGCTGAGGCACGAGAATTGTTTGAACCCGGGAGGCAGAGGTTGCAGTGCGCTGAGATCACGCCACTGCACTCCAGCCTGGGTGACAGAGTGAGACTCCGTCTCAAAAACAACAACAAAAAAGAAATTACATGATCTACCCTTTATTAATATAAAGCATGACTTTATTAATATAATCAGCGTGACTATGGTTGCAATCAAAGATAGCTTAGAATATGAAGAGTTAATAATATACAGTAATTCTGTATCTTGACTTTGTGAAATAAAGTACTTTTATCAAGTGTTGTTAACTGGTTATGATAAGTATAATCAACCCAAATTCTTTTGTAACAAGAAAAACAAGTTTTTAACAGTTTGAAAAAGACATACAAATTAGAAAAAAATTGAAGAAACTGATATAGAAGAGATCATCACCATGTGAAATCACTTTCTAGTTGGATATAGAGATAGAACCCCTGTTTCTGTACTCCTGAGCCTAAATTCCTGATATCATATCATGCTGCCCTCTAATGCTAAGCACTAGTGGGATAAGATCATCTAAAGTTGGGCAGTCAATTTCCATAGCATTCCATGAGGGGGCTGTGCTTTCTGGAGAGAGCCAAGAACCCTGTTACAGAGCACAGTGATTTGTTTAATAAGAGTTTGGATATGGAAGCCCAGATCCATTTCTAAACTTATAAACTACAGAATTAGAAAATGCCTCTACTAAGGAAATTTTGTGGGTGAATGGTTTTAAGATGGCATCATTAATGGCTTATCAAAGAAAAGCAGGAGTGGTCCTGTGTTATTTTTGGGAAAATAGTTTTCATAAATAGAAATAACCATTTTTTAAAAAGTACCTTTTGTATTAGTCCATTTTCACACTGTTATAAAGAATACTACCTGAGACTAGGTAATTTATAAAGGAAAGAGGTTTAATTGACTCACAGTTCCACACGGCTGGAGAGATCTCAGGAAACTTACAATCATGGCCAAAGGTGAAGGCGAAGCAAGGACCTTCTTCACATGGTGGCAGGAGAGAGAAGTACAAGCAGGGGAAATGCCAGATGCTTATAAAACCATCGGATCTCATGAAAACTCACTCACTATCATGGGAACAGCATGGGGGAAACTGCCCCTACGACCTAATCACCTCCCACAGGGTCCCTCCCTTGACACTTGGGGATTATGGGATTTACAATTCAAGATAAGATTTGGGTGGGACACAGTCAAATCGTGTAACTTTTTATGGGAATTCCATTTCTTCCCTTTTGTACTCTGAATTTTACTTTCCTTACGTTTTCATAGCTCAGATTTACTATTAATTTTCTTGACCTGTTCCCAGCCCCCTCCCTAGTCATTCATATTGACTTGAAAGCTGAATAAAGGGGAAAAATGAGCTGAGAAACAACTATTCACTTGATTAAATTGAACTCATTTATTTTCATCTCATGGATGAGAACTTATCATCTGAAATCTCATCACCATTTGTTTTAATCTATTCTATGTTTCTGGTGGCAAAGTGAAACTCTTCAAGGCTTGGAGCTATTTTTTGATGTTAATCCTTGTAAAACTAGTACTAATCTTTGTCATTTATGACAGGTCCTGACATTGGAGTTGCTTAGTGCCAATTTGGAGGAAATAGGATACAATGTTATCTGAGCCATTTTTCCCTCCCTGGCAAACATCAGGGATCTCTCTTAAAATAAAACAGAGATTCTCTTTCTGCTTAGAAAGTCTTATCTCTAGCCCTTCAACTTTTCCATGGATTTCAAAGGGGGATCTCTAACTCCCTCTGGATTTTTCTCAAAAGCTTCTCGGCCGGGCGTGGTGGCTCAAGCCTGTAATCCCAGCACTTTGGGAGGCCAAGATGGCGGATCACGAGGTCAGGAGATCGAGACCATCCTGGCTAACACGGTGAAACCCCGTTTCTACTAAAAACAAAAACAAAAACAAACTAGCTGGGCGAGGTGGCAGGCGCCTGTGGTCCCAGCTACTCGGGAGGCTGAGGCAGGAGAATGGCGTGAACCTGGGAGGCGGAGCTTGCAGTGAGCTGAGATCTGGCCACTGCGCTCCAGTGTGGGTGACAGAGCGAGACTCCGTCTCAAAAAAAAAAAAAAAAAAAAAAAAAAAGCTTCTCAAACTTGTCTCTTCCTTTCAAAACTTCCTCTTCCATCAGTCTTCCCCAATTCAGTAACATGGAAAATATGGCCCCAATTTGGTTGGTGGGGAAGGCTAGAAGTGGCTAAAGAAGAATATAGAGACCTATACTAAACACCTAAAACCTCATCCCCTGGTCTCTCAAGAATGCAATTAAACTGTGCCACACAGGAAATAAATTTACAAGTCAATCAGTCCATCTACCTGCCTTGAGGTAGTGACTACACCTAAACATTCATTGATGTATGTGAAAAACCAGTCCTCTTGAGGCATTTAGAAAACATATTCTGAAGTAGGTATTATGACTTGTGTGTGAAAAGATGGGTAGAAGGTTGAATGTGAATTCAAGATATGTATCAAAAACAAAGACAAAACAACTGAAGCCTATTCCATGAGTGGAGCAGTGTAAGTGTCTCTTGGGGGAAGCCCTTGTGCTGTGTGAAGGGAATTTTCTGCTGTCTTTGAAACTTGCTTCTCTCTAAGGTATTTTGTGAAATTATTAGGAACAGAGCAGGGCTCAGCTTTAGTAAGGTTTTGATTAGTATTTGAAAAGCCTTCAGAGTTTGTCTTAGATGCCTATAATGGGTGAAAATCAACTGCATATCATAAATCATACCAGTTATTAGTAGTAGGTGGAATAAATCCTGAAGTAAGTGAACAGAGAATGAGAGTGCTTTATTCCTGAGTGAGGTGTCATTCTCTGAAACTACAGGTATTTGCCACCAAACACCTTGATTTGGGGACCTGGGTTGCTCGATGTTGCAAAAATAGTGGGTTGTGTGTCTGAAGAGATTATACAAAATGACTGGCTGAAAAGGGTCAATTGTTGTTTTTAAAAGTATTTATCCTGGGCTCCTAGCATCCATGAGCTGAATTTGTTCCTCAGAATGCATTGGGAGACCGGCAAAAGACTAAAGAAAACCAATACGTAAAATGAGAACTCATGAGTTTTGTTACCCCTAACAATCCCATATTTCCTAGGAGTTACTCCTATTTCCCAGGTCTCTCATAGCTGCAGGATTTTCCTCCTCCCTGGCCCTTTACCAGATTGTCAATACACACAAATGTCCACATACTTAACAGCTATTACAGAATCCCTTGATCTTGAGTCCCCCTCCTGCTCAATATTCTTTTTTTTTTTTTTTTTTGTAGCCAAAGGAGAAAGAAGTCTATTCGCACTGCCTTGTCCTTCCTCAACTTCCTGGGATTCTCACATTCATTACTCTGCAGAAGTGGGCTTCTCCCAGGTGACTGATAGCCTCCCACCAACCATATCAGTTGCGTCCTCCAGGATCTATGGCTTCTGAGTCATTACCATCTCCCAATTTTCCTCTTAACTTTTTAACTACTGTTTATCAGTCTCCTTCCAGGTTTCTTTCACTTTTTGGAAGCCTGTAAATGCTGATATTACCAAAGGATGAGTTGTTGGCTCTGTGACACTCTCCTTCTCATATTCGCTGCCATGACCTCAAATATCATGATTTCCACAAACCTCTATCTCTAACCCAGACCTCATAGCTGAGCTGCCGATTATCATCTTCACCTGGTTGACCTTAAGGGCTCTCAAAGGTCACACAGCTAATTTCTATCTTCAGGTAAATTTTCTCCATCCTCTTAATAGAATTACTTTGCAGTTATCCCTGCTGGAAACCTTGCCATTTTTGACTCCTCCTTTTCACACCCCTAGGAATCAATCAATAAGTCTTGCTGGTAGCATATCAGAACTAACATCACAATTTCCTTTCTATTCCTCTGTTGTTTCTGACATTCCCTTCATTTGTGTTGCCTCATTTCTCAACTAGTTTAAATAGGCTTCTAATAATGTTTTTGTCTCTAGGCATCTCAATTCTTCCCTGCACTTCTCCCATATTACTTTCTCTAATCGTTTCTCTTTCCTTCTTAAAACAATGAATCTGTATCAAGAGCATCAAATTAATTAGCATAGTGTTTAAGACACTTCATAATCTGTTTCCAGGCAACATTTTAGACATTACATTGTTTTTAACATTATATACATTTCTTTTCCACTACACTCTCAAATCTTGTCTTGAACTTCTAAATATCAAATCATACTAGACTATGTGTTATCACCCAAAATATGCTGTGTGCATTTGAGCCTTGATTATTTTGCATAAACTTTCTCCCACCCCTCATTTGGAATTTACTCCTGCTGTTCTTTGTCTCCTGGTATGTTCTTCTTCAAGCCCAGCTCATGTGTCCTTGCCTCTGTGTAAACTTCCTTAACTCCCAATTCCAGGGGCAGAATGAAGTCCCATTCTCCCCTCCTCCCCCACCTCTCTTCTCTTCCCCTCCCTTCTCCTCCTCCCCTTCCCTCCACCTCTTCTCTACTTCCTCCTTTTCTCTCGCTCCTCCCCTTTCCCCTCCCCTTCTGCCCTCCCCTGGCCTCCTTCCCTCCCCTCTTCTCCCCACTCCCCTCTCCCCTCCTCCCTTCCCCTCCCCTCCTTCCTTTCCCTCCACCTCTCCTCCAGTTCCCTCCCCTGTTGTCCCCCCTCCCCTTTCCTCCTCCTCTCCTCCATTCCCTTCCTTTCCTCCCTTCCGTCCCGTCCCGTCCCCTCCCCTCCCCTCCCCTCCCCCTCCCCTCTTCTCCCCTCTTCTCCCCTCTTCTCCCTCTTCTCCCCTCCTTTCCTCTCCTCTTTTCTCCTTCTCGCCTCTTCTCTTTCTCATACTTTGAGAAATCATGGAGCAATGTGGAAAGGTCATGAGTTCTGATGTCAGAGCAACTTCAGTGCCAATCATAGCTTCTCTACATTCTAGCTCTGGACATTTAGTAAGTTATTTAAACTTTTTTTTTTTTTTAATTCGACCATATGTAAAATGGGTTGTTGATACGTGTCTACCAAAGATTCTAATATTTATTAGAGAGTTACAGTGTGCTAGTCACTCTTTGAGGCTTTTGACATGAAGTAACTCATTTAATGAAGAGTAGTTTTAAAGAGTCTATTGCATCATAACCATTATGCCAGCAGCAAAATACTTATCACACTAGGTCATTGTTCCTGGTTTATGAGGATCTTGTACCCCTCCAGAATGTGTTCTTTTTGAAGGTAGAAACTTGTTCATCTATCACCTTCTCTATTTGGCAAAGCACTAGCATAAAATAGGTGCTAAATAATCATGGAGCCATCAGCAAAGCAGAATTGGCTGTTGAACTGATATTGTATTAGATGCAACTTTTTGTTTTGCAAATGGTTTCCATATTCATACATATGAATATTCTAGTGAAGATTAAATACAAAGGCAAGTTTTAAAATGCTATCTCTCTGCATTAAAATAAAGACAACAAATCATATTGTGATAAAGTTTCTTATTTTTAAATAAATGCTAATTTTATCCCCATATTGACACATGCTCTTATTTTCGATAGGACTATTTTTCTGTGGGGCAGAGTGAATAACTAAGATTAAAACTGGCCAGACTTCTAGTAAGAAAAAAAGAAAAAATGTATTGTATTTGGACTTTTGTGAGTTTTTAAAAATTGCTTCATTTTGTTTTAATGATATCAGATTGGTGAAATGTTCAATATTGACATTTACTATTATAATTTGAATTTGTTATTCAAATGGCAAATATCTGATGGGAACTCAATGCTTGACTAGGCCTGTTCCATTGGGTCTTTAGTTAACCCAGAAAATGGAAGAGTCAGGAATCTTGAGGGTCCCCATGGAGAGATTATTCTGTCTTCCATATCTGTTTCATGATGATCCAAATGAGTCAGGAGAATGGGGTCTGAAGGCAGGGAACTTAAGGTCAATGTGTGATGAATCAAGGAAAAACATCAAGGTCCTGTGGTAGGGAATCTGAGGCCAATTTGTGCTGACTTCCCAAAGCTGGATCAAAAGGAAAACACCTGGGTCTGGGAGCAGGCACCTTAAGGCCAATTAAGGCAAACTTCCAAAAGCTGAACCAAAAGGAAAACCCCATGTACCCATGTCTAGTAACAAAGGATCAAAGACTACTCTCCCTACAACTCTCCCCTTCCACCGCATCTCAGATGGAAAGGGATAGTGCCCTGGATTTGCTGTGGGCCAAGCAGGAACCATCCCTTCATCTGCATAGGGCACCAGTTCACTTCAGCCTTTAATTAGCCACAGGCCAAATCCTTCATCCAGATAAGGGGTAACTGGTAGGAACCTCAAAAGAAGTGCTTAAAACCCAGAAAACTTTATAACTGGGCCCTCGAGCTGCTTGCTCGGCCGACTCCCACCCTGTGGAGTGCTTTCTCGCTTTAGTAAATTCCTGCTTGCGTTGCTTCGTTCTTGTGTTTTGTTCTTTTGTTACTTTGTGCATTTTGTCCAATTCTTTGTTCAAAACACCAAGGACCTGGACAACTTACACTCAAGGCTCTCCTTCTGGTAACACTAGTAGACTGAGAAGGATTTGGTGTTCTCTTTTATTCATAAAGGAAAAGGATGTTGGGGTAGAGGCATATGTCTGATTGTCCCTGATTCTGCTTGTCAGAGATTGTTTTGCACCACCCCGCTGCACAGCAAAACAAACAGAACAGGTCCTTTAAGGGGCATTCAAAAGAGGAAGTATAGGTGTGTCGCAGAGTGCTAAGGAAACTCCATCCTGAAAAGTCAAATCCCCATTGAAAGGAAAGTACTCAGTAAAGAAAAGGAATTTGGAAAGAGAAAATAAAATAGGACTATAACTTGGGTAGCTTGTTATTATTATAAAAGTCTCTCTTTTTTTGAATGGAAGAAGTAGAATTTAAAAGTTTAGGATCATTAGTCCTTGGGGTCTGCTTTCTTTCTGCTGAGATTTACTTATCATTTAAAAGCTGATACCCCAGATCACTAGCCCAAACCTCTTTCTTCAGCTCCAGATCAATACATTTAACAGCCTAGTAGACTTCTCACTTTTATGTCTCAGAGACAATTCAGCCTAAAACAAAACTTAATTATTTCCCCTTTCCCCTTCTTTCTTCCCTTAAGTTCCTGTATTTCCAAGCTCGGTGGATGGCATTGTCGCTTAGCCTCCTACTAAGCCAGAAATGTAGGGATTATTCCAGAGTTTTTCATTTCTCTGTGTTCCACATTCGACTGGTCAGCAAACCTTATTCAATTGACCTCTGATATGGTTTGGCTCTGTGTCCCCACCCAACTCTCATCTTGAATTGTTATCCCTACAATCACCACATGTTGAGGGAGGAACCCTACGGGAGGTGATTGGATCATGGGCGGCAGTTTCCACCATGCTGTTCTTATGGTAGTGAGTGAGTTCTCATGAGATATGATGGTTTTATAAGTGTCTGGCATTTCCCATGCTTGTGCTTCTCTCTCCTGCTGCCTTGTAAAGAAGGACGTGTTTGCTTCCTCTTCCACCATGATTATAAGTTTCCTGAGGCCTCCCAACCATGCAGAACTGTGAGTCAACTAAACCTCTTTCCTTTATAAATTACCCAGTGTTGGGTAGTATCTTTATACCAGTGTAAGAATGGACTAATACAATCTCCTTAGTGTCTCTAGATTCAGGTCACATTTTCCCACTCTACCCTCACTGTCTTTGTTTAGACCCACGTCATTTCTTGTCTTGAAAACTGCAACAGCCTAGGTCAGCATGGTATCTATTTCCTTGCCTGCATAACGTAGTGGGTCCGCCCTCTCTCCCTCCTCCCTTTCTTCTCCCTTTCTCCTATGCAGACAAAACACACAAGAAATAAAATTAAAGTTCTCTTTCTGAAATCTTTGCAATGGTTGTATCAGCCCTGTGCTCATTGCTTTGATTTTGCTCTGTGAGGTGATTTTGGAGGAACAGTTTTATCTTCAGGCTGTGCTTTATGGGAAGGTTAGAGGACCCTGACTCTAAATGGAATCTGGAAGACAGTAAGATTCCAAGAGCTTGTTCTGCCAGTTTCCTAAAGCAATAAAAACCACAAGCCCACCCATAGAGGGGTTGGACTGTATGTAGGGCTTGGAAATTCTCCCCAAACTGCGTGGTTCTTCCCTTGATCTGCATTTTGTTTCCCTGCTTGTCCTTCTTGGAGAGACTACTTCTAGGAAGACAACCTGTCTGACACAGCTAGAGTGTCCAGAAAACTCTCAGGAGAGCTCTCATCATTGTAGTTTTGTTGTTTTCTCCTTTCTTTCTATTTACATTTCAGTTTGTTAGGTAGGAGGAACTAAGCCTAAAATTTGTTAGGTTAGGTTAGCAAAATGACTAGGTGTTGCTACACTGCTAATTTGTTCGTGTGAATCTCTTTCCAAGCTACATAGACCCTGATTCTTATTAGCTGACTTGGAATTAAACTAGGTGAACTTGATTTTCCCCACAGAATACAGTGAATTTTTTCTCCCAAACAGTCTTCTATGACTTCAGCAGATCTGGGAAGTGATACTTTTATTATTCCAATTTGATACTTTCACTCTTTTCTTAAAAGCCTTAAAAGGCTTATGATTACCTTTAGTGTAAAATTTATGTTGAATGATTTGCTTTCCAAGCAGTGTACTGTGATCTCCCACGCTTGTCCTTTTCTACCTTCCATTCCTTCTGCCCAAGTTTCTCCCGCTCCCCAGTACCATGCATTTCTTCATCTGCCCCTGTCTTATCCAATATTTAAAAGTCATCTCCAATGCCATCTGGTCAGGGAAGGGTTTGCTTATTATCATTATTTCTTCCCACTTCCCACCAAACCTGGTGTAGGTAAATTTCCCATGCTCTCATAAAAAGAATCTGGTACTTTTGTCCTAGCACTGGTGTACTTCTTGATCTCACTATCCAACAGACTGAGAAGTCCAAGGTCACAACTTTGACTTATTTGACTTTGTTCTCTTGAGTTTAACACAGTGCCTGGGGCTTAGTAGTATTAAACAGATCTTTGTTGACTAAATTTAAGAACCAAGTATAGGTCCCGGGGTATGCTGTTTTCAATGAAATTTCAAACCGTTTTTCCACAGGTAACCCAATACCTCCTAGTTTGTGTCACACCCTGTGAAAGACTCTTTGGACATTAAAGTTGGCCTAAACATTTCATGTAATGCATCATATATGATTGAGGCAAGAAATTATCCATATAAATCTATGATGTTTTAGGTGACATGTATAAAGAAAGGATCTTTAACATGACTATATGTTAAGAATCATTAAATATTTTTAGAATCTGATTGGATTATAGCTCCTTAGAGAAGAAAGAGAAAGTTTGTAATCTACTGTAGCTAAAGCTTTTTGGTTCACTTGGGTTGGGACTGGATTAAGACCAAATGTTTATCCATCAATTGTACAAATGGACATTTTCATATATTACCAGAATAGACATTAATGGTTTACTTAATTTGTTCTCTTTGAAATGATTGAATTGACTCTAAAATTTTTCTGATCAGGTTCATGTGAAATACCAACATACAGGAATAGGAAGGGCAGGGGACAAAGCCCTTCATCTCCCATATTGCTGTCTTATTCTCATTTTGTCAACTTTTATTCATTGCATGAAAGTGGCACAGTTGCAGTAAACTGTCTCTCCATCTTTCATGTTGACCAAAAATGCTTGGTTTATTTACCTATTTTTGGAAAGTCTCAAAATAGAGGCCACAGATCTCTCATTGAGTGCCCAGTAGTGATGAGCTGCATCTTCCACTAGGTGTCATTGAATTTTCAAACAAATGACTTTAAAGAACATTTCAGTAAAAGCTAGCTTCAAGTCCCGGATTTTTGTTCTTCCTTTTCATGGCATCTTTGAAGTAAGTAATAATGCTATCATTCATCTTAACACATTTGGCCTATTTAAATTTTGAAATTTATTTTGCCTTATCCACCCCGTTGCATTGTGAACTGGTGCTTACAATGCATGAATGGTACTTTTCATAATGCAATACTGATCTCGTCTTCACTTAAAAGATGTGAAAACTATTCAGAAGCACAAAACAATATATATTTAATAGCCTTTCCATTACAGAAAGCTAATAAAAATTCCAACATGAATAGATTTTGCTTAGGAAATTACATTTCCATTTCTCTTGGGAAAAATGGGTACTTTATTTTTTATGTTCCTTCGTAAATGACTACAAAAATCACACAACTTCTGTGCATTCTAGAGTTGTGCAGCAATTTTATCAACTTTTCAAAAAGTGCTACTAAATTTTTGTTATCAATTACAAACTTTCCAATATGAACTCCTGAGGTTGTGTTATTCATACTTCACCCAGCAGCTGTACATGCTGTTTTTCCACCAAAAAGGTAAGATTGAATGTAAGAAAAGGTAATCTGTAAAGCATAGCAATCTCTCACTTGCATATTTAATAATCTCTGATCACAGCAGGTATAATAGTTATCTACTTGCATATCTAAATAATAGGCTTTCAAAATCAAGCCAAATGTAGTGTTATTGTGAACTGATGTATATTTCTCATTTATGTTTTTTGAAAAGATTATTAATAAGTGAAACTTCTTATAAAGGACTGACATTTAGAACCAAAAATCTCATTTTCTACTGATTCATACTCAATCTTTCTGTCTATTTCCCCTGTAGAAACTAGAAGTTTTCAGATTTAAACATAAAAATGTTCTTCCTTCAATACCACTGACCTATTAGATCTATCCCTATTACACATTGTTTCCTGAATGGAGGATTTTTCTTTTGGAATAGTCAATTCCATGCTGTTAAAACCTCTATAATACCAAAGCAATACAGGGATAATTATGTGTGGTTAGTGCTCTATAATTCTTCAGAACTGCTAGCAAAGTTGATTAAACTTCTATTGGGTTGAACTCTGACCTAGCTTTATCCTGAGAACTTCTTGTCCTCTGTGGCTAATTCCTTGATGCAGCAATAAGTGTTACTTTCTCCCTACTGTGTCCAGGTCAGGACGGTCACTGAAGTTGTTCACTTTGAGGGAAAAATATGTAAGGATAAAGATTTTCACCCATAACAAGAAACATATTGGTGACAGGCAAAGGCTTAAAAATGAATGAAGATGATCAAGAACACTACACTATACTGAGGAGTGATACTATATTATTGATAGCTTGGTGTCATGGGCACTGAAAACAGAGAAGGAACTGGACATACCTTCACTTGGCTGAATTAAGGATTTTCAAATACGTGTAGAAGTCTCTGCTATTCTATGAGGTCTGTGTCCCTGCCTATACAAAATTATACTGTCTTTTGAACAAAAAAATATCATAATGGTATATACTCAGGGTGGTATGCTTGAGTGTTTGGTAGTTGAGTTTTGGTGATAATTTCTTGGTCATACTCTCTTGCCTGTTCCATCTTGATCACTTGCATTGGTCACAAACTGGGTGCTGAGATTAGGGGACACATTTTACTTCATTTGACAGAAAGAGAAGGAGCCTCAGAAGGAGAAAGGGGCCTTGGACTTGCAAGATAGTTGTGATTACAGATGCAAGTACTAGCGTAGAAATAGACTAAAGTTCAGATACTTATCATATGGAAACTAAAACCACAGCTTTCACCTCTTTAATGCAGTCTTCTAACCATCATTATCATTGATCATCTCGTGCATATATAAAGGATAGAGTTCCACATGGTCATTATTCTCCCACAGTCACATCACACCTATTGTAGTTATATGTGATTGCTCTGAAAATTTGTCTTGTGGGAAAACTCCTGTTTACATTTGGACCTCTGCTCCTGAATGGAGACCAGAAAATCAACTGTTGTCTTATTCAAACATGATTATACTCTAGGTCTGACTTTGGAAAATTAAATACAAAGGGGTCACATGTATTTAAAAATATAGTTATAAAGGAAGAGACTTCTGTCTAGCAAATTCAGGAGCAACCTCAGAGGTACTTTTCCAGATGTCCGTAGATGAGATGATCTGAAGGTGGATTTCATTAGACCAGTAGGCCATGGTCGGGAGTTCCATCATACCTGTTCACTCTCGATCAGAACAGCTCTGCTACATCTATTTTACACACAGAAGCAAAGTGTGTAACTGGGCTCCTGGGTAGACTGGTTCAAAACCTGGCTTCCTTCCTCACAACTTGGGTGATCTCTACAACTTAGTTAACTTCATTATTACCAACTTTCTTCATCTGATGTAAATTGGGGATAATAAAACTACCTGTCTCTGGATTGTGTTGTAAGATTTAAATAAGCTAATACATAGATTTAGAACTGTACCTGACACATAGTAATGCTTAGTAAGCATTGGTTCTTGCTATTATCACTGTTATTATTTTGGATTTCTGCCTGCTAGTTCCTTTGAAAAATGGAATAATTTTCTTCGGCCAATAAATTTTGAAACCTACCAATCTAGACTATTAATACATGAAAATTCTATTTTCTCCACTCTAAGCATTTTCCCTGGTAAATTGGAATGGGTTCCACAGATCAGAGCAATGAAGTGTTGAGGTCAGTGCTCAGTGAACCCTGATGAATTGTTCTTTGATGAGTTGTCATTTTCTATTCTTAAAAGAGGCATTAAGAATTTATAACAATGTCCTAGTTGCATTACCATTTGGATGGTGTATTTATGCTAATTTCTTCTGCCAATCCTAATTACCAGTGGTTAAATTCATTAAAAAATAATTTTTTCCCAGACTCTTGTCTAAATCACCTTGCTTCCTAGAATATTTCAATTTCCTTTTGGTTCAATTGTCACAAGATCAAATGATTTATTCACCACACAGTGTAAATCAGAGGCACTTTTATTTATTCACTAGGCAGTTACTGAGTGCTTCTGGATACTTTGTGGGTATCTAAACACTTCCTACAGAACCTTTGGGGTCATCTAGTCCAACAGATCACATATTAGAGTTATTTTATATACTCAGTGACAGTTGGTTTTCTGTCTGTTACTTGAAGACTAGATTTATGCCTGAGAATAGCTTATACTGTAGTTAGTAAGACATTATACAGAGTTAAGAGTAAAGTTACAAAGCTCTCACATTTTGCAATCTGATAACTGAAGTGCAGATGTTACTTACTTACCCAAGTCACAAGCTACGTAGCAATAGGGTTGAGAAAAGAATTTAGATGCTCCAACTCGTAAAACACAACTTTATCATTATACCACTTTGCTCAGAGCTATTTTCTCTTCTAAAAAGTGCTATAAACAGTAGTTAGATGTTTAGATAGGCTACAAAACTAGACTTAGTACAAGACTTGCTTTTGTGGCCAGAAGTCGTGGGTAAGAAATCAGACAGTGCAAGTCATGGGTGAGAAATCAGGCTGTGTCACTGAACAGTTGTGTGAGATATGGTCAAAACTGTAGAAGGCTCTACATCTTTTCAGTGGAAGGAAGGAAAAGTTCCTGGAACACAGTTGATAGACGATAGAATTAATATTTTAGGAATGGTGAAATTGTACACCTTCTACTTCCAGTTGTCCTGGCAATGAACGTTTATCTTATAATGATTTTATAATGAGAAAATTCTTTTCTGCCTCATTCAAGAAAAATAGCAGTCTACTGCCCTTTGGGGAAGTTTGTGAGAGGACCTCATGGTTTTTGTTTACAAAGCTGAAGCCCAGTGAGATTTTAAGAGACAAGGGGTTTGTTCCAAATTAAAGGATACTATTAGAGACTAAAAGAGGAACAGGTAGAAGATTGTGGAATAGTGAACAAAAGTATAGGTTTACATAGTTTCACTATTTTATTTTGGGGAGAAGTTTAAGGAAAAATCTTTAATGATTCTGTGCTGCAGATAGAAGATAAAATAATGATGAAAATAATTTTCAACTTTTATAGTTATAGAATTAAATTGATTTTAGAGGTTTGAAAGCTCCTGGGCAAAGAGCTTGAGTGATGTTTCAGTGCTAATCACCTAAGCAATTGAAAATCCGTGTGGTCTTCCCTATATTTCCCATCCGTTTGAGGTCTGAAAGGGACTTTGTACTCAAAAACCAGTTTTATTTCCTGTCAGCTTGGCTAGAACTGCAGTGGTCTCTTGTGTGAATGCTCTTTCTGTCCTGTATTATTGGCCTGAAACTTTGAGACTGCTAGGAGATGAAAAGGAGTGGAACCACTGAAATAACCAGCATTCTGACTTTCCTTCCTCTTCAGATCAGATACCTGTGCTTTCTCCATGCCATTCTTGGATTGTGGGACACTTTGACCAATCTAGAAGACCCAGGCCAGATTCAGTTTCCTTGAAGTTTTGTGTGACTATGGGTTATGTAACACTCCCTGTCCAATGGCTCATAACTCAACCTGGAGACATCCTTCTCTTTTCAAACCACATTTCTTCCAAGGTACTAAGCTTGTGAAAAGAAAAACCAGGATACTCTGCCATGAACGTCTCTTGAAACAAACATGGAGTCTACTCACTGCTTCAATAATAAAGGAAAGTAAAGAAAACCATAAGTTATATCCTGACGTGATTCTACTCCATATAGATCGCACACATATATTTTATCTGTAGACTGAGAACAGGCAAATGAAAACTCACCCAAACAATGGGTCTTCTAAATGTCCATCTGTCTCATGATCGTGGAAGGCTTGGCTGGTGAGCCTTTTTGCCCTGGATTATTCATCAGAGGTCTTGGCCATTTGAGTAGCTTCCAGTTTTTGGGTATTCATATGCCCAGCTTCTACTGCTTGCCAGGAAATGTGTATCCATTGTCCTCTGGGATCCCTAACCTTATCTCATCTTCATTGTGTTCTTTTCCCCCTGAATTTCAGACAGTTTACTGCTGGCAAATAACTCACCTTCCATGTTGGACCAGGGGATGGTGATTTCTTCTTAGCTGTTTTCCTGTGACATTACTATTTTTCTCTTTATTTTCTCCTCACAATGTCTGGCATCATTTGTCAACCTGCATTCCAAAATTCCCTGACATAAAACTCAACTCACAAAGCATTTTATGAAGCATGCCGGGCTCTGTAAGTGAGCAGTTTTTTCTGTATTAAATTAATGATATTCACTAAAACTTTGATTTTTCTCAAGCAGTTGTATTCAAGGAAAATCAGTTTTAATTGGAAGAGGATAAAACCAGCAAATGATTTTGGATATTTTAAAAAATGTTAAAAATTAATGGCTCTTATTCTTTTTATATTTTTTATGCTGGAGCTCCCTGTGACAAAATGGAGTCCTAGGTATATTGCATCAATGCGTTCTTGGCCCAAGTTCCATCAAAAGACTCAGAAAAATATTTCCATCAGACAGTCCACAAAATTTCCACAATTGGCAGCCAAACTGGTGGTTGCCAACTGGTTGTCTAACTGGCACTGGTGGCTCGCACTAGATTAAATATAAAAATGTTAAAACACGAATACCTCTGAGCTGCTTAAACCATGTGTCTGTACTGTGGGGATACCTGCTTTTAGCTGTAATTCCAATTGCAAAGTTACATTTCCTCCCAAAAGAGTAAGTAAGAGTGAGCCTTCTCTTTACTGGATGATAATCAGAGAATGTAGAATCAAATGGCCAGGCTGTGTTGCAGAAATGGATTATGCACATGTAAGAATACCCACATAGGGCTGGGCATGGTGGCTCACACCTGTAATCCTAGAGCTTTGGGAAGCTGAAGCAGAAGAATTGTTGAGGCCAGGAGTTCAAAACCAGCCTGGGCAATGTAACAAGACCTTCATTTCCACAAAAAATAAATTTTAAAAATTAGCAAGGTATGGTGGTGAGCACCTCTAGCCTTAGCTACTCAGGAGGTGAAGACAGGAACATCATGTGAGCCTAAGAGTCTGAGATTGTGGTGAGCTCTGACTGTGCCACTGCGGTCCAGCCTGGGTAACAGTGCGAGACTCTGTCTATAAAAAGATACAAATTAAATAAAAAGAATACCCTCATGGGTTAATGAAGATGACAGAAACCTTAAAAGACCATCATATATGTGACGTTTTCTAATCTAATCTCATGGATTAATGAAGATGACAGAAACCTTAAAGGACCATCATATATGTGACATTTTCTAATCTAATCTCATGGATTAATGAAGATGACAGAAACTTTAAAGGACCATCGTATATGTGACATTTTCTAATCTAATCTCATGGATTAATGAAGATGACAGAAACCTTAACGGACCATCATATATGTGACATTTTCTAATTGAGTGCCTGCCACGTAGTAAATGCTCAAAAAAGCTCAGCTGAATATGAAAATTAAGCATATTAGAGGGAGTTCATGACTTCTGGATGACTGTTACAAGGCTCAGAACCTAGGGTAATTAAGTGATCATTGACTAGAGGTTATGAGTTCTACCAGTGATGGCTTGGTGATATGGTTTGGCTCTGTGTCTCCACCCAAATCTCATGTTTAATTGTAATTCCCATTGTTGGGGGAGGGAACTGGTGGAGGTGATTTGATCATGGGGGTGGATTTTCCACTTGCTATTCTTGTGATAGTGAGTTCTCATGAGATCTGGTTGTGACAAAGTGTGTAGCACTTCCCCCTTCACTCTCTGTCTCTCGTGCTCCACCATGGGAAGATTGTGCCTGGTTCCCCCTCACCTTCTGCCGTAATTGTAAGTTTCCTGAGGGTTCCCTAACCATGCCTCCTGCATAGCCTGTAGAAATGTGAGTCAGTTAAGCCTCTCCTTCAGAAATTACCTAGTCTCAGGTATTTCTTTATAGCAGTATGAGAATGGATTAATACAGAAAATTGGTAACAGAGAAGATACCTGAAAATGCTGAAGCAACTTTGGAACTGGGTAATGGGCAGAGGTTTGAACAGTTTGGAGTGCCCAGAAGAAGTCTCTAGGAAAGCTGGAATTTCCTAGAGACTTGTTGAATTGTTGTGACCAAAATGCTGATAGTGATATGGACAGTGAAGTCCAGGCTGAGGTGATCTCAGATAGAGATGAGGAACTTACTAGGAATTGGAATAAAGGTGACTCTTGTTGTGCTTTAGCAAAGAGACTGGCAGCATTGTGCCCCTGCTCTAGAGATCTGTGGAACTTTGAACCTAAGAGAGATCAATTAGGGTATCTGGTGGAAGAAATTTCTATGCTGCAGAGTGTTCAAGATGTGACCTTAAAAGACTATGCTTATTTGTATAAACAAAGAAATGACCTGAAACTAGAACTTTTATTTAAAAGGGAAGCAGAGCATAAAAGTTTGAAAAATTTGCAGCCTGACCATGTGGTAGGAAAGAAAAATGCATTTCTGGAGAGGAATTCAAGACTACAGAAATTTGCATAAAAATAGCTGAATGTTAATAGCCAAGACAATGGGGAAACTGCCTCCAGGGCATTTCAGAGACCTTTGCAGCAGCCCCTCCCATCACAGGCCTGGAGGCCTAGGAGGGAAAAATGTTTTCATGGGTGAGGTCTACGGCTGTGCTGCAATGTGCAGCCTCAGGACATGGCACCTCTAAATTTCAGAGGATGTATGGAGATACCTGGATGTCCAGGGAGAAATCCATCACAGGGGCAGAGCCCTCATGGAGAACCTCTACTAGGGCAGTGCAGGGTGGAAATGTGGGGTTGGAGCCCCCACAAATAATCCCCACTGAGGCACTGCCTAGTGGAGCTGTGAGAAGAGGACCACAATCCTCCGGGCCCCAAAATGGTAGGTCCAGTGACAGCTTGCACTGTGCACCTGGAAAAACCACAAGCACTCAATGCCAGCCTGTTAAAGCAGCCATGGGTGCTGTACCCTGCAGAGCTACAGGGGCAGAGCTGCCCAAGGCCTAGGAGCCTACCCCTTGCATCAGTATGACCTGGATGTGAGACATGGAGTCAAAGGAGATTATTTTGGAGCTTTAGTATTTGATGACTGCCCAGCTGGGTTTCAGACTTGCAAGGGGCCTGTATCCCTTTTGTTTTGGCCAATTTTTCCCTTTTGGAACAGTAGCATTTACCGAATGTCTATATCTTGGAAATAACCAGGCTCGTAGGTGTAAGGGACTTGCCTTGTCTCGTATGAGACTTTGGAGTTGGACTTTTGTGTTAATGCTGGCATGAATTAAGACTTTGGGGGACTGTTGGGAGGGGATGATTGTTTTTGGAATGTGAGAACATGAGATTTGGGAGGGGCCAGGGGTTAGAATGATATGGTTTGTTTCTGTATTTCCACTCAAACCTCATGTTGAATTATAATTCCCAGGGCTGGGGGAGGGACCTGGTGGGAGGTGACTGAATCATGGGGGCAGATTTCCCCCTTGCTGTTCTTGTAAGAGTGAGTTCTCATGAGATCTGGTTGTTTAAATGTGTGTAGCACTTCCACCTTGGCTGTCTCTCTCCTGTTCTGCCATGTGAAGATTGTGCCTGCTTCCTGTTCACCTTCCTCCATGATTGTAAGTTTCCTGAGGCCTCCCCAGCCATGCTTCTTGTACAGCCTGCAAAACTGTGTGTTAATTAAACCTATTTTCTTCATAAATTACCCAGTCTCAGGTATGTCTTTATAGCAGTGTGAAAATAGACTAATACACTTGGTATTGATGTCTGATTCTATATGATCCCCTAACCCTGCCCTGAAACTTATTAATATTGTTCTTAGGACAATGTTCACACTCCTTAGTAAACCATATGCCATGATATGACACATGTTTATCTTTTCAGGTTCATTTTTAAATACAGTTCGCATTCCTCAATCCAGCCCCACAAAAGTTCTGTGTATTAGCCATCTCAAACAACTTGCTTGTTGAATGGATGAACAAATTATAGTAAATCCATACAATGGAATAATACTTAGCAACACAAAGCATGTACTACTGATGCACACAACATGAACATACCTCAGAAACTTTATATTGATACCTAGACACATGATTTCATTAACATGAAATTCAAAACCAGGCAAAACCAATTTATGGTAATACAAATTAGAACATGGATTGACTATGATTGGAAGGAACTGACTTAAAGGGATACAGGGGATCTTTCTTGTGGGGGTGGTGGTGATGATGTTCTATATCCTGACTGGAGTGTGAAAGACACAGTTGAATATGTTTGCCAAAATTCATTCAAGGGTACATTTTACTATATGTAAATTTTATCTAACAACAACAACAACAACAAAACACAATTTTCTCTTTATAGATCAGATTATGCTGTGTCAGGTTTCCAATCATTTGCTCATGCCCTCTGCAGGGAATTCTTATCCCCACCCTCAACAGCACCTTTCTATTCCACTAGTTTATGAAACTCAGATAAAGAGATCCTTCTCTGAAGCATTTCTTGACATTTCCCAGTACCAATGTGACAAATTATCTCTGCCCTTGCACAGGGTGTAGTGCATTCTTTGTGTTCTCTTCACAAGTTCCTTAATCAGAAGGCACTGGGCATTTTTATCCATCCATGAATATATCAAGTAGTTGTTGAATAATTATCCAGAAATAACTATGCAGTAATGATAACTGTTTAACAACTACAACTAGTAATCTTCAGGTTATAGTTTCAGCCATTTCAGGAAGTTCTTTTCTCAGGTATTTTCTTCACCATCCTCTTATGGTGTAAATCTTCTGGTGAAATAGTTTTCTATGCTTTCCTTCACATGCTTCCTGTCTTCTCAGCAGACTCTGTGGGATGGTAGAAAGGATAACAACACACAGACTCCCACGAGACTGGTTTCCCTCATGAGCTGTATGACCTTGGGACAATAACTCAATTTTTCTGGGTCTTGGTTTTTTTCTTGCCTGAAATGGAGATAATAGTGTCCAACTCTTGACATTATGAGCAATAAATGCAAACATAGTTAACAGCTCACAGTCTAGGACTTGGCCACAATAGGTGCTTCATAAATAGCCCCTAGGGTCTGCCGCTGGCCTGATTGGATCATTGCTTTTCACTAATACCGGCTCTGTGGCTTGTTAGGCTTGCTGCTCACTGCTGTCATGGTTTCAGTTGTGCTGTCTGCTGGCCAGATAGATATCTGCACCAAGGGCAATCATAGCTTTTCCTATGTTTCCTGACTATTGAGGCAAGTGAGGTTATAGAGAGTTTGCGAGTTCTCCTTGGCTAAGTTGGCCTACATTTTGTTTAAATTAAGTACAAACATACCTTCTACAATAGGTATTGGAGCTTTCCTCTTGAGTCATATCTTCTCTGTTTACAAGGTATTATGTCCACTTTCCCAGCTAGTCACCCAAAGTTGTGCCTTTCATGACATAACACCTCTGATCTTCTTTGGGGTACTTTTTATTGACTACTGAAGGCCATGCAGCACTGGGACATTGATAGCACAGCCCTACTCAGGTGTCTGCCTTGCCTCCCAGCCACAGTAAGGGAAAATCCTCTTTCCTAAAGGGTAGCTTCAGACATATCCTCGGGATCAATGTCTCATCATTCTCATCATCTGACAAAAGCAGTCAAATTAGCAGAGGCTATGGTTGGCAAGCTACATCATCACCCTCCTTTTATAAGTCAGTTGGAGGGATGAGGTATGGTGAGGATGAACTCTCCTAGAATCAGGGCTCAGGATCCTTGCTGTGAAAAAGCAGAGATAAGAATAATATGATAGACCAATGGAACAGAACAGAGTCCTCAGAAATAATACCACACATCTACAGCCATCTGATCTTTGACAAACCTCAGGAAAACAAGAAATGGGGAAAGGATTCCCTATTTAATAAATGGTGCTGGGAAAATTGGCTAGCCATAAGTAGAAAGCTGAAACTGGATCCTTTCCTTACTCCTTATATGGAAATTAATTCAAGATGGATTAGAGACTTAAATGTTAGACCTAATACCATAAAAACCCTAGAAGAAAACCTAGGTAATACCATTCAGGACATAGGCATGGGCAAGGACTTCATGTCTAAAACACCAAAAACAATGGCAACAAAAGCCAAAGTTGACAACTGGGATCTAATTAAACTAAAGAGCTTCTGCACAGCAAAAGAAACTACCATCAGAGTGAACAGGCAACCTACAGAATGGGAGAAAATTTTTGCAATCTACTCATCTGACAAAGGGCTAATATCCAGAACCTACAAAGAACTCAAACAAATTTACAAGAAAAAAACAAGCAACCCCATCAAAAAGTGGGCAAAGGATATGAACAGACATTTCTCAAAAGAAGACATGCATACAGCCAACAGACACATGAAAAAATGCTCATCATCACTGGCCATCAGAGAAATGCAAATCAAAACCACAATGAGATACCATCTCACACCAGTCAGAATGGCAATCATTAAAAAGTCAGGAAACAACAGGTGCTGGAGAGGATGTGGAGAAATAGGAACACTTTTACACTGTTGGTGGGATTGTAAACTAGTTCAACCATTATGGAAAAACAGTATGGCGATTCCTCAAGGATCTAGAACTAGAAGTACCATATGACCCAGCCATCCCATTACTGGGTATATACCCAAAGGATTATAAATCATGCTGCTACAAAGACACATGCACACGTATGTTTATTGCGGCACTATTCACAATAGCAAAGACTTGGAATCAACCCAAATGTCCATCAGTGACAGACTGGATGAAGAAAATGTGGCACATATACACCATGGAATACTATGCAGCCATAAAAAAGGATGAATTTGTGTCCTTTGTAGGGACATGGATGCAGCTGGAAACCATCATCCTCAGCAAAGTATCTCAAGGACAGAAAACCAAACACCTCATGTTTTCACTCATAGGTGGGAACTGAACAATGAGATCACTTGGACTCGGGAAGGGGAACATCATACACCGGGGCCTATCATGGGGAGGGGGGAGGGGGGAGGGATTGCATTGAGAGTTATACCTGATGTAAATGACGAATTGATGGGTGCTGACAAGTTGATGGGTGCAGCACGCCAACATGGCACAAGTATACATATGTAACAAACCTGCATGTTATGCACATGTACCCTAGAACTTAAAGTATAATAATAAAAAAATAAATAAAAGAATAATAACATATATGACAAAATTTCAGTTTCCCTCTTAAATAAACACATGTATGTTGTTGGCACTATTGTTAAATCATGGAGATTGGACTAACTTTTCAACCCATACATAGAATGAAGGGAGGGGACATATATTTTCCTGAGGTTAATAGCTGACACTGGTGGTCAGGAACATAACTTGTTAAATGAAAGGGAGAAAAGACATAGGAAAAGAGGAAAACGATGTGCAAAGAGATGAGAGAATAGAAATGACATAGAATTACTATTTTACTGGTGGGAAAAGCAGTAAGGGGTCACACGGCCTGTCTCCTATGCCTTCCAGAAGAAAGAAAGACAGTTCTTGGAAGACACCTCGGCACGGTCTCCTTAGTAAGGTTGTTTGTGCAGAATCCTAGGTGGGGAGGAGTGTAAGGAGCAGCTATGGAGAAGGGGAGAAAGAAGTCAAGAAGAAGCTCCCTCTCTCCACGGAAAGAATCGTAGAAAGGAAGGTGGTGGATTATATGAAATGATTGAACCCATTCCTTTAAATTAACCTGCAAATGCCTCTGTAATAATTCACAGTGCACCTCAGAGGATTGCATATTTGATTGGCAGCATGTGGAGGAATAGGTCCCCTTAAGACACCATTCTGTAGTAAGGGCTTCTTGCCCCATCTGTCCATCCTCGATCCTGAGTCACAGCTGCTGCAGACACTTTCAATCACATGGTACAAATATCCACTTAGACACTCTCATAAGTTTAGGTTTTATAAAGACAACATTAAATGTGACTAGGTGAGAAGCTGAATTCGTATATATAGTTGTGTTTAATTAATATAATACTTAATAAATATAAAGATTAAACTTTATATATACAGATGGTAAACTGTATTATGACTCACAGAATGGTTATGGTATTATTGGCAACTAAGGAATTGAACACTGAAGGAATGTTCTCTTCTGGATCTAGTGTGGGTCTTTTTAAAAATTTTTGTGTACGATGATCCTCTTTTGTGTTTTGCATGATTCTTGCAGAATCATGTGTTTCTTGAGTCAGGCTTGATTAATTGTGAAAATTCTCAATGGTTTTTATTTGCAATTGATAAAAATAAAAATGAAAAAATTACAGCCTTTGTAACCAGCACCATCAGTTGTTAATTTACTGTCTTAGACGCCTGATGTGAGGGACCTCTTAACAACAGCAACGATAATGGGAAACACTTATCTATTCTACTCACTCTATGTGTGTGAACAACTTAATTTAACAACAGCTTCATGAGGTAATAGCTAATGCTATCCCCATTTTATTATTGGGAAATTTAGGTACAGAGATGTAGAGTAACTTGCTCAAGGTCTCTGGGCTGGTAATTGGTAGAGGGGTTGAACCTGGGCAGTCTGAATCCAGAGCCTGTGCCTTTGACCACCATTTACCTCTTAAAAGCTTCATTTTCCCCAAAAGGATCTTTGAAACTTGGCTGTTAGTATTATCTGGAATGGTTTCTGTCCTCTACCTCACAATCAGAAGAATTACACGGATCATCCTGTGTGTTGACAAAAGATTTAACATCCAATAAGACTGATACATAATAAAGCTAATCCTACTATGCAGAAATGCAGAAGTCTCTATCTTTCTTTTTTTTTAATTTTCCACACCAGCCAAAGTCTCTATAACCTGCTGTAACTTTTAAATTCAATAAACAGATTTTCATTCCTGTTTGTATGTGCTACAAATTAAATCATCATTTTTTTTGCCTTAATATGCGTGTAATCCAAAGAACAGAATAGGATACAGTCAAAGTTTGGCATAGCACTCTGGGGAGGGGGATGAGGAGTTGGAGAGAGAACGTCTGGTTGTGTTTCATTCACTTCTTGCTAGGGAGAACAGCTAGGGAGAGAAATGATGATGGTACGTTGATGCAGATGTTGAAAGTGGGAGAGAGAGTTCACAAATGGGCAGGGAGTAAAGCAAAGCTAAGTCTGGCATCTATCTCATGAGAAATAAAGGGGTGATAGGAAGGAAGGAGCAGCGAAGTGAGTTTTGAGCCTGACCTTGAAAGAAATGATGGATTTGGACTGATAGTATGATACAGGGTAATCTGTATGGGTGAAAATATGAGCAACGTTTGGAAGGAAAAATGACCAAGATGTGGGGAATCTGCAGTAGTTCTCCTCATTTTTCACCAGATGTAGCTATCTCTATTATTATGGTTATTGTTTTTTGGCTTCTGAGATAATTTTAACTTATTTTTAGAAATTTTATTACAGCTTTATCTTCATTGTGACCAGATGTGAGCAGACTCCAAGCAATTGGAATTGTCTGGATATATTAGAGTGTGTGTATAGCGAACACATAAGTCAGAGGTAGACTGTGTTAGATTATCAACAAATGCCAAGACACTTTGCACAAATGACAAAATCAAGAAACAAATTAAAAGCCCTATGAAGATTAATTGCTAATTTATGTAGCTATTACATGTAGTACCATCTAGTTTAGTAAGTTGTTTTAAATGTGTATTTCTTATAAAATCACTGTCTTGTAAGCTAATGCTACTCATTTTTGGTCATTAATTTGCCCTTCTCTATGAGAACTAATAGCCTTATAAAGCATTAGAATTATAAGGACTCGAGAGACAACTGAATCCAATGTTTGCATTTATGCAAATGGTCAAATAGAGGCTTAATGACATGAAATTATCGTCTTATGGTCACACAACTGGTTATCATCAGGTCTGATGCTAGAATTATGGTGTCCTGACACTAAATGCCCTCTTTGGTGGCCTCTCTGGTGGCAATTTGAATTCAACATCTTAAGAAGCTGGTATTGATGGCATCATACATTATACACAAACAGTATGCTATGTTATAAGTCATGTGAAGACTTTATGGAACAAAATAAAATATAACCAAAACTGAACTTTTGATCTATAACACATTAGAGAGATTGAAATTAGATGCAAAGAAATAGAAATATGAGAGTATTTTAGGGGGACTCGAATTAAAAACAAAGCAAAACAAAAACAAAAAACTTGGACTAGTAGTAAACCAAAGTAGTAGATTCTTCATCAGGGAGTGATGTGATTCTTTTGCTCTTCTAGAAAGATAGAATAATCTTTCTCTATCTATCTATCTATCTATCTATCTATCTATCTATCTATCTATCTATCTTCTATATATATCTATCTTATATATGTCTATATATATAAGATATATATAAGAATATTCATATATGGCCATATATCTTTGGCCATATTCATATATGGTCAAAATGCCAGAAGGAAACCAAGAGAGGAAAAATGGTACCAGAGGCTTCTGATGTACACTAGACTTGACATGATGGTGTATCTTACAGGGATGGTGACAGCTCTCGACCACTCTTATTATGACTGGATAAAGGCAAGAATGGGCAAAAGTGAAGCATTATTTGCCATGTTTCCTAACCAAGGCTTTGAAATCTATGAAGATTTGAAAAATGTAGCTACCCAAGCTTCATCCTTTGTGATTCTGACTTTGTCTTGGGTGGATCCATCCTTCCATTGTGATAGTGTGTATGAATGATAAATGAGAATTGTGGGAACCAATAGAGAAAAGATATCTTTTAAAAAGCAGATTTAGAGATTCTTAGATATATAAAAGCAATTTTATTCCTTTTCTTTGATAAGTTGTTTAACAAGTTGCACAAATAATGGCCACTACTAGTTAATGTTATCCTTACAGATAACAAAGGTTAGGCTTAAACACTCCCAAACTACTAACTAGGCTTATCCATTTAGAAATGAGTAAATATTAAAAACTCAAGGATTATTTGCTTTTGAGTGTACATTTATTTGTATTTCATCTTTATTTCCTTTCTCTGTTTTCATTCTCTTCCGCAAATCTATTGATACTCTCTAATTTTTCTTTTAATAGATATAAACCATTCTGTCCTTGCTCAGGGTCCTCTTTGCAGATAGCATCCTCTGGGAGGAGGACAGAAAGAGAAACTAATGGTGCCAAACCATGTACCTGAATAAGAAGAGAAACAAAGTATTATGACTGTTTGCTTTTAGAGCACTAGAGTGGTAGGATTTGTTTACAAGCACAGATTCTTGTCTCAGTCTACATCATTAGTCTATTTTCACACTGCTATAAATAACTTACCCGAGAATGGGTAATTTATAAAGAGAAGAGGTTTACTTGACTCACAGTTCCACATGGCTGAGGAGGACTCAGGAAACTTACAATCATGGTGGAAGGGGAAGCAGGCACGTATTACATGATGGCAGGAGAGAGACAGAGTGTATGACAGCATAGGCAAAAACTACCATTTATAAAACCCTCAGATCTTGTGAGAATGCATTCACTATTGTGAGAACAGCATGGGGGAAATTGCCCCTATAATCCAATCACCTCGCTCCCTCCACATGTGGGGGTCACAGGTCCCTCCCTTAACATGTGGGCATTACTATTTGAGATGAGATTTGGGTGGGGATACAGGGCCAAATCATATCAACCTAATTCACCTGCTCTGCTTTAGACATTCTGACCTGAAAGTCTTGCTGTAAAATATAGAAGAGTCATGGAAGGGCTCTTTAATCTTTTAAAGATTACCACTCACTCTTTTGCGTTTCAAGATTATGTGTATCTCAGCCTCTACTTTGTAAACTCTGAATGTACAGGCTGAAAATTCACAAATTCAGGTCTTCATCTTGGGCTTCTCTGAACTCCAGACTTACGTATTCAACATCACCACTTGCACCTGTAACAAGCATCTCACTTTTGATGCATTCATATCTGAGTCTGTTAATTTTCCTCCAAAACCTGTTTCCCCATTCCTTCCTACTCCTCCTGACTTCCCTATCTTAGTTATTTACAAATTCATTCATACTGTCCTTTGCAACAAAAACATACGGATAAAGAAAACCCTGGAGTCATTCTTGACTAGCTTCTTTCACTCACCTTTCACATCTAATTTGTAAACCAGCAAATTCCGTCCTCTATGTCTTCAAAATATACCCAGGCTTCCAGGTATGATAAACTGGCTTGGCGCTAACCAATCCTCCCAATGAGAGCAACCAGAAAAGCTGAATGAAATACAGAAAGGCATCTGCTTAGAGTCATTGGATGGCTACCAAGGCAGTCAGGATTTGAGGAGTCATAATCCCAGAGTAAAGGGAATTGCAGAGAAGTTATCATGTAAGCTACTTTTCCTCTTGAGGCAGTGCAGGCCAGGAGGTAGAGAGGCTAAGCAGAAAGCAGCCATCAGCAGCTGGTCGTGCTGAGGAGATAAAACTGAAGGTAAAGTCTGCCAGGTAAACGGGTCCAGATCCTTAGTTGACAGGTTTGAAGGACTGCATGCAAAGAATAAGAGAAAATCAGAATTGGAATAAACCTGATAAAGATTGAAACCTTTAAGTCAATCAACTTAAACTCTGATTGGGATAATGGTCCTGCTCCTACTCCAGCTCCCTCCCAGAAGCTTAAGAAGCCCTCTTTGGAGACAGAAATCACCCTTTTGGATCTTTTATGACTTTTGTGTACAGAGTCCTGGTACATTACTAGGCAAGACCACTGGAAAAAAATGGAGAACAGAAACACCCAAGGTGATTCAGATATTGAAATGGAAAATAATTCTAAAAATTATGTTCAAGAAAAATAGATGAGAAAATGGAGAATTTCTCTGGAGAACCAAAATCTATAATAAAGAATAAATGAACATTCAAGAATAAAAAATCATTCCTTCCTGATAGTGATAATTTTTTAAATGTCCTTTTTTCTTGATAAATTAATGGCTTTAAAAATTTTATTAGTCATCTCTAAGAACATACTTTGGTTTTATTAATTATTTCTAGAGAAACATTTGTTTCCAGTAGGCAGCTATAGGTAAACTAGTAAGCCACTCTAGGATTCAGTTATTACATCTGAAAAACATACAGGTTTTAGATTAAATGAGTATTTATAGAACTTGTGTAAAATGTTGGGTTTGAGTTGTGAAGAGAAAAACTATGTTGAAATGTGCCATAGACAGGTGGAAATTCAGAAGTGGGTTTAGGAGAGAAGTCTGGGCTAGACTTGTAGGCTGTTTTAGTCATTTGCTAAGAAGTGGTAGTTAAAACCAAGAGGGTGGATAGAATCACCACAAAAGAAATGAAGAGATGAAAGGAGTAGAAAAGCAGATCTTCAAATCTTTGCATTTCAAATCAGCTTTCTTAATCAATCCCAAAGCTTGATCGCCAGCTGAACTGCTATAATATAATGGTAGGAAAATAGGATGGAATGGGAGCTACTAATCAATGGGCGTAAGTTTCTATTAAGCAAGATAAACAAGCCCTAGAGTTCTGCTGTACAACATTGTACCTATAGTCTACAGTAATGCATTGTACAATTAAGAATTTAAGAGAGTAAATCACATGTTACATGTTCTTACCACAATAAAATAGAAAGATAGCATTATTAAACAGAAAAATCTCCACACATCCTTCCCTTACAAAAATGAAACAGTTTATGTTTTCCTAAATGATTTTCTTTTTCTTTTTAAAAAAGACCTTTTCTAACATAGGGAATATGTGGATGTGTGTATAGATGAATGGATAATATCCTTCAAAAGAGTAGGGTTCTTGAGATAGGCAAAAGAAAAACAGCTTTTAAAGATACAGTGAAAATCAAAGATTGTGCAGTTTTCATCTGTGGGATCAATTAATTTAAGGGCAAAATTTTTGCAGTGTTCTACATTATAGATGAATCTAAGGGACACTGTGACACCAGGGCATGAGAAGATTTCCCTGGGCCTGTTATTTCAAAGCAGGTGTGGTTTCTTAAAAAAATAAAACATCTGTTAAAGGTATATATTTATCACAACTGAAATATTTTCAAGTGTTTTGTTTTAATCTTTCACATCTGTGTCATGTCCAAGATTCAATGCTTTTAATTTCTTGAGCAGATCAACCATAAATACTATGTGAACTTCATGACATGTTTGTCAATGGCCTCTAATCTCAGATTGAAAACTGTGCTGATCTGGCATGCCGTGTAAGAAATTTTCATCTCTCTGGTATTATCAAAACCCTGACATGCTTTTAAAAAATTGTTAAAATTAACTACCACACTTGCTTTAGTATACACATTGCCTTATAATTTACAATGTATTTGCCATGCTGAAAGATTGATTTCAGATAGGTCTAGCTTGTCTGGCTGGGGAGAAAAAAATTGTCATTCTGTTTTATGGAATAAAGCAAGATTCCACAAGACACATTCAGTTAAAATGAAGCAAAAACTGCAATGTTTGAGAATGGTAATGCCTTGTGTTATCTAGATTTATTGATCAAAATAAAATCAGTGTTCCATTTCAAATCTGCCTACAGCAGCATGCTCTTTTTAACAGCCACAATTTTTTGAAAAGCTTTCACTGCATCCCTCCACCTCTTTTGTGCTGAAAAAGTCTTATAGAATTGTGTACTACCTGGAAGATGATTGAGTTGGTTTCTACAAAGTTAAGTTAGAAAGTGGGCCAATGAATTAAAGACCCATAGGTAGAAAAGCTTTTGAAAGTTGCTTTCTTAGCACCTGAAATTTCAAGGACTTTCCATTCAACTCAACAGGTTATATTGGAATAATCTAATATTACTTTAAAAATTGTAGCCTTAGACACTATGTAAAATGCTCTTCCATATAGACTGTTAAAACCTTTTCTTTTGTGAGAAATTATGTAAATAAGGTGTTAATTTTTAACTCAACATAACGGGAGAGAAAAAGAAAATGATACCTGTTCTGGTAATCTATTGCTGCAAACTACCACAAAAGAATAAGCATTTTCTTTCTTGTCAGAATCATATGGGCCAGGAATTCAGGTAGAGTTTGGCTGGGTGATCTGCATGATGCTGACTGAGATTACTTAGTGGTACTCAGCTGGCAGATGGACTGGGCTGGAGGTTCCTAGATGTTTTTACTTGCATATCTGGCATATTGGTGTGGATGGTTGGAAGCCTTGTCTTACAGGGCTTTCACCCTTTAATAAGAGTAGTTGCAAAGAACTTACAATTATCTTTAACAAAGCAAACACAGTGTCAGTTTGGATCCTTCAAGAAGCCAAGATGGGGATTAGATATGCAAGAGACTTATTGAGGGGAAGCACCTGTGAAAAATAAAGAAGGTCGAAGCAGGATGAGTCTTCAGACCACAATGTAGGTCTGACATCCAAAAAAGAAAAGAGAGAAAGAAGAATTGAGTAGGAAAATACTCAAACTTCAATGCAATTCTGGCTATGTCTCAGCTCTGAGCCAAAGTTTCCCATGAGGGGGCTTCCTGTGGTAAGCAGAAATGGGCTGGATCCAGCACTCCCACTGTGCTGAGTCATTGGCTGGGAGCAGACTGAGGAAAGTATTGCCTGGTGAATCCGAACGGGCAGTAGTTGAAGCTTTCCATCAGCTATGTTTCCCACAGTAAGTTCTGCTGCATGGTAATGGAAGTAAGGCACCTCTGTGGCCCCCATATTTACCCAGGTAAGCAATGCATAAATAAGACTAGGAAGACAAGGTATGGCAATAAGATGAGTAATTAGGCTTATTATAAATAAGTTAGCAACGATGTCTGACCTATTTCATATAGATGAGTAATGAAGAACCATTGTCTTGATCAGCAGGCCTTGAGGGTGTCTGAGGAGTTACACTTGCTTCCTCCTTGCTGCCCAAAGAGAAAACAGCCGTAGTCTGGCTGCAGGCACTCAATTCTTTGACCAGGTTTGTGTTCCAGGCCATTTCTGATTTATTGCATAACATTCTTGTTTTTGTCTTTCCACAGGTCATTGGCCTATGCAGGGGCTGGGTGTGGGTTGAGAGCTTTGTTGGGATGCTTGGGGAATAGTGCTGTCATTGCTCTACAGAAATGTAAGAAAAATAATACTGAATGCAGACCATAATACCATGCTAAGAACCATTATGCAAAATCACCCAGGCCAAAGCAATTCTATTTGACTTATAAAGTATGCCTAGAAGAAAGGTGAAAATAAAGTTTCTAGGAGCTGGAATGTTGATTTTCTGCTTTGGCTCTTCAACTGGAACTGTCCAAATGGCTTCCAGGACTGGAACTGCTTTTATTTTCTGCCTTTGAGTGCTTTTACGTTTCTTCTCCAACCAAGTCAGCACTGACTAAAGTGGATTATCCTTTGTTGTCCTCGGTAGTGACAGACCCTTCTGCCTAAGATCATGAAGAGGAGACACATAGGAATTTGTCTTTGGTTCTTGTCCTGGAATGGAAAGCGATTTCTGTCAATTATTGAGAGCAGAAGTTATTGGATTCATTTGGATGGTTTATTTAAAAAGCAGGCACCGGGGCTGCAGTCCTAGAGATTCTGGCTCTGCAGGTGTGGGATAGGGCCTGAAGCTTCTTTCCGAAATTTTAAAAAGTTTCACTGCTAAGTCTGATGCACACTGAAGTTTGAGAATTTTTGCTATCAAACCTACGTAAGACAGAGTAAACAGTTATAAGAATAATTCTCCATATCTGGTTAATCCAAAATGCATTATTGTATATTAACTATGGACATAATGTATTTTCAAATAGTTCTTTTCAACAAATACATCATGAACATCTACTTTGTATTAGGATCTCTTCTTGGAGGTGGAGACATCGAAAAAGAATCAGACAATGTTTTCCTCAGGCAGCTCATAGTTTGGTGGAGGAAATGAGAAAATATACATTATAGTAACAAATGTATCATAAATAGAAAAATATAGAATAAAAGTATATGGAAGCAGTTGATACATTCTGAGGTCACAAATGGAGACTTTACAGAGGAAGTGATATACAAACTGGATTCTGAAGGATGCATTGACGTGTACTAAATGGATTATGGCAGGGAAAGTAATCTAGAAAGAGGTACTGGTTTGTGTATAGGCACAGAGTTGTGCTTGAGTAACTGCAAGTAGTTTACTTTTGGTGGAGCATAAGATATAAGGGAAAGAGATGTAAGAGATGAGTCTGAAGAGATAAGTAAGAAGCAGATTATGAAAGGTCTTTATGTTCCATGCAAAATATCTTAGATTTGTGTCCATTATGTCAGTAGTTTTTGAAGATTTACTGCATCAAGAACTTTCCAGAAATAATCTATCAGAATGTTTCACATATTTATTCAAAAATTTGTTTCACATAAAATGTTTCACATACATATTCAAAAAATGTTGCATCTCATTTCGGGGAAGTCATGGTCATGGAACCCCTCTTTTAGACAATCCATAAACAGAATCACATGGTCAGGTTTGTGTTTCAGATTAACTGCCCTTGTTATCAGGTCAGTAAGTTGGACTTATGAGGAAAGGCCACACTAGAGACAGGGAGTTGTGTTAGGAGGCACTGGCCATAGAAATGAAATGGAGAGTCACCATGGTCACATTTCAGAATTGTTTGTATAGAAAAAAGACGGAGTTGAAGACCCTGCCCAGGTTTCTGACTAGGCTTTTTATTATACAGGAGTGTTATAAAATGGAATAGGAAGCATAAGAAGAATTCTCATGGCAAAAGCAGTGTATATAAATTTGATATGGAGTAGATGTTTTGGAAAGAGTTGTATCCATGGGTCTTTTGCTCAGGGGAGAGATCAGTTTAGCACATACAGCTGGTGCCCCACTACATCTGTACCATATCCATTCTTCCTTGCTGATAGAGCTCTGACTTTGTTCCCTCAGCCTTCTCTGTGCATCCATGTGATCTGGGAAGGTGAGACTAGCTTCATCCTCAACAAGGGATGCTGAGAGGCTGCTCAGCTTGAATGGTCAGTTCCTGTTGTGTTGATACTGTTCCTTGATTCACTTCTGGTTAATGAGAAATAAAAGGATGTTTTCTGGGCTCTACAAGAAGAGTTCCTTAATGTTTAAGAAGACAATGAAAGAAAAGAAGTTCTCTTTTCTGTCTCTGGCCATTGATGTGTGAGAATGTGAAGCCTAGAGCAGGTGCAACCATCTTGAAGCCAGTTGTGTTGATACTTCACAACAGATTTAGTGGGGGTAGCAGCTGCATATATTACACTGGATAGATAGATAGCTGTCTCTATTTGTCTATCTATTGTGGTGAAAAACAAATGGTAAATAACAAATTTACCATTTTAACCATGGTTAAGTGTACAGTTTCATAATATCATGTATATTCACATTGCTGTGAAACAGACCTTTAGAAATTTTTCATCTTGCAAATCTGAAACTTTACACCCATTAAACAACTGTTCCTTTGCCCCTCCCCCAAGCCCCTGGCAATCACCATGGGTTTTATTAATGAATAAGCTATAATTAAAACCATGAAACGAACATAATCCTTTCCAGAAAGAACACAATACTGGGAACATGGATGTTTTAGGAGTAGGCAGTGGAAGAGTTCCACAACAGAGATGAAGAAATATCAAAAGTGGAAGGTAGAAAGAGAACTGGTAAAACATGACGTCATGAGATCCATTAGGGAGAAGGATTGGAGGAAGGAGTAGCTACTTCCAAGTGCTGCAGAAAGGTATTACAATAAGGTGTTAAAATAGCAACACTATTGAGTAATTAGGATGTCACGGGTGATGTCACATGGTAAGAGTAGTTTCAGTGGAGTAAGAAGGTTAGAAGCGAGAGTTGAAGAGTGAATAGCAACTGAGGAAAGAGAAGGTTTCACAGCAAAGGGAAAGCTATACAATGAAATTCCCACTTTTCTAAACTGAGATAAAGTTGAAACTTACCCATTTATTTATTTATTTATTGTTTATTATACTTTCTGTTCTAGGGTACATATGCACAATATGCAGGTTTGTTACATATGTATACATGTGCCATGTTGGTGTGCTGCACCCATTAACTCGTCATTTACATCAGGTATATCTCCTAATGCTATCCCTCCCTGCTCCCTACACCCCACAACAGGCTCCAGTGTGTGATATTCCTCTCCCTGTGTCCAAGTGTTCTCATTGTTCAATTCCCACCTATGAGTGAGACCATGTGGTGGTTGGTTTTCTGTTCTTGTGATAGTTTGTTGAGAATGATGGTTTCCAGCTGCATCCATGTCCCTACAAAGGGCATGAACTCATCCTTTTTTATGGCTGCATAGTGTTCCATGGTGTATATGTGCCACATTTTCTTAATCCAGTCTATCACTGATGGACATTTGGGTTGGTTCCAAGTCTTTTCTAGTGAATAGTGCCCCAATAAACATACATGTGCATGTGTCTTTGTAGCAGCATGATTTATAATCCTTTGGGTATATCCCCAGTAATGGGATGGCTGGGTCAAATGGTATTTCTAGTTCTAGATCCTTGAGGAATCGCCACACTGTCTTCCACAATGGTTGAACTAGTTTACAATCCCACCAACAGTGTAAAAGTGTTCCTATTTCTCCACATCCTCTCCATCACCTGTTGGTTCCTGACTTTTTAATGATTGCCATTCTAACTGGTGTGAGATGGTATCTCATTGAGGTTTTGATTTGCATTTCTCTGATGGCCAGTGATGATGAGCATTTTTTCATGTGTCTGTTGTCTGCATAAATGTCTTCTTCTGAGAAGTGTCTGTTTATATCCTTTGCCCACTTTTTGATGGGGTTGTTTGTTTTTTTCTTGTAAATTTGTTTGTTCTTTGTAGGTTTGGATATTAGCCCTTTGTCAGATCAGTAGATTGCAAAAATTTTCTCCCATTCTGTAGGTTGCCTGCTCACTTTAATGGTAGTTTCTTTTGCTGTGCAGAAGCTCTTTAGTTTAATTCGATCCCATTTGTCAATTTTGGCTTTTGTTGCCATTGTTTTTGGTGTTTTAGAAATGAAATCCTTGCCCATGCCTATGTCCTGAATGGTATTACCTAGGTTTTCTTCTAGGGTTTTTATGGTTTTAGGTCTAACATTTAAGTCTCTAATCCATCTTGAATTAATTTCCATATAAGGAGTAAGGAAAGGATCCAGTTTCAGCTTTCTACTTATGGCTAGCCATTTTTTCCCAGCACCAGTTATTAAGTAGGGAATCCTTTCCCCATTTCTTATTTTTGTCAGGTTTGTCAAAGATCAGATGGTTGTAGATGTGTGGTATTTTTTCTGAGGGCTCTGTTCTGTTCCATTGGTCTGTATCTCTGTTTTGGGAGACAGAGCAAGACCTTGTCTAAATACATACATAAATATCAAAACAGAGATATTTATGTATTTATTTAGACAAGATCTTGCTCTGTCTCCCAGGATGAAGTGCAATGGTGGGATCTCAGCTCACTGCAGCCTCTACCTCCTGGGCTGAAGTGATCCCCCTACCTCAGCCTCCTGAGTAGCTGGGACTACAAGTATGCACCACCAAACCTGGCTAATTTATGAATTTTTCTGTAGAGATGGGGTTTTGCATGTTGCCCAGGCTGGTCTCACATTCCTGGACTCAAGTGATCAGCTCACCTCAGCCTCCCAAAGTGCTGAGATTACAGGCTTGAGCCACCGTGCCAGGCTAAACTCACCCCTTTAATACCCGGCTAATATGTTGCTTGTGTTCAGTTCTATGCTATACAGAGTGATGCCATGGGACTGGAACAAAACAGAAGCTTGAGCTTTGGAGGCCCTGCCATCATCCCACTGCCTAAACAAGCACATTTATGCTAGGGCAACTTTGACTATGTCAGCTTTGGTCTAGTTTTATGAGCTCTGTGACCATATATTGTTTTATACTTACATGAGGGTCTGGGAGAAGGTATTGCTTCTTCAAAAAGGTTGAATTTGCCCAGCAGAGAAAACTAATTGCAATGCTGTCCTAGTTTTAGAGCTTGGGAGACATATTTGGTCCTTTCTCTAGCATTGCTTATAGCACAGACTTGTCTGCTTTAAATTCAAAGCAGCATCATTATTTTTATTTATTTATTTCCCTATATCAGTTTAGGTGGAAAATACATTAATATTGTGTAGTGACAAAGGTCACTTTTCTCTCCATAAGTTTTTCCTCTGTATCTGCAAAAATGGGCATTTCACCAAAAGATTGCAGTCTGTTTAATTATAACCCCAAGTAGCTGAGATGCCAGTTTAGTGGCCTAATGCCATTCATCCTCTGAAACTCTATAAATGGAAAGAATTTACAGCAGATTCCTGGATATCCTCAGGGCTAACTTCAAACGTGACTGGCTTGTAAACTCCCTGAGCTTGACCAAAATAAATTGTTTTTATCTTCTCTTAAGGAGATTAGTGGGTGAAGATGATCTTAAACTCCACAGAATAAACATTGTCAGATAATAAAAATATCCTCATTCCCAGGAAATCATGTAAAAAATAAAATTTGGATGTTGATGAACATCTCATTTAGTCATTTAATTTATATTCAGCAAACAAACCAAGTATCTAGTATTTGTAAAGCTCTGAGGCAATGTTTGTCTAAAGGTGTCCTCTGTAAAAAACATTAAATGTTTTGTGACAAAAAAAGAATCTCTTATTTTTGGAAAGTCAAATTTGCATATGTTGGGATGTTTCAGTTTGTTGTGAGAATGATATGTGTAGTTTGGTGGCTCTTCTCTGTTGGAAAATATTTATCTTGGCTGGGTATGGTGGCTCATGCCTGTAATCCCAGCACCTTGGGAGGCCGAGGCAGGAGGATCGCTTAGCCCAGGAGTTCAAGACCAACCTGGGCAATGTTGTGAGACCCTGTCTCTATGAAAATAATAATAAAAGAGAGTATTTATCTTTTCTCTTTCTGTTTCAAATCGTTGCTTCCAACATCAAATAGATACGAGGGATTCTCCTGTCCATTAACATTCAGAAGTTAAATCCAGACTAAAGTGCTGTTAAGATAAGATGAAAATTTGCTGAGTTACTCAGTAAAAGTTGGGATATGAGCAGAACCATCTTTGAAATAGTATGTGAAAAGAATCTTTTGGATAGGCAGATTGGTTCACAGAATGTTTCATGCTTCCAGTGAACGAAATAAGTTTTGAAGCAACTTGAGGCAGTAAGTATTGATTAAATCCCCCAAGGATAGACACATGTTTATATGACAAAGAAAAGTTTTTGGAGGACAAACCATCCTGGGCTTCTGAATATTTAAATAAGAATATTTCACTACTCTACCAACATAGTGGTGTTAAATAAAAAAGTAGTGACCGAACAAAGTTCTTTTGTGTCTATTTTGCTACTTTGCAGTCAGAGTATATGCTGGGATCTAATCTAAGGTATCTGTTTATTCATTTGCCTGATTCCCAAAATGTCTCACATGTCAAATTGCTTGCTGGCATTTAGGTCCTGTGGGTTCTTACAGATTTGGAGATTTAATTGCCTACCTATTCATTTTATTATGAAGTGGTCAGCCTGTGAAGCCAGCTCTAAGCTGATAATCACCTAGGAGGAGGAACTGCTGGTTTTTACCCTGAAGATTTTAATTATCATTGGTAGCTCAAAAATAGTAAGTATCTTTAAGGTTGCAATTATAAAGAATTTTTGACAGCAGGAAAAACAGGGAATGTATTTTGATGTTAGAAGTGCCCAGATAGAAGGGAAACACTTTTCACAAATGAATGCCCTGATTGCAGAGAAGACTATAATTGGATGTCCTCTTTTGTTTCTCTTTCCTCAAATTCCCAAGACAACCAATTTAACCTTTAAAAAGGCCTTCTTTGGACTAAAGGCATTATTCTCCCAATTTTTAGCAGTCAACTTATTAAAAAAAGGAAACAAAACCCAAAACAAAACAAAACCACTAAGAATTTCAAACTAAATAGGCCTACGGGTTAATTTCTGCCTGTAGGCCACCAATTTCCACTCTCTGCTCTAAATCTTCCTTACTACATATGCAGGGGTGATTTCTTTTTCTTCTAAGTTTGTGTAACAATTATTGTCTGTACAATTCATTTGGAAGTTAATAATAAACTGCCTCGTGACATATTTCATATTTTATCTTGAGTTATTTAATTTTTTGTGGCTCTGAAACTTTTCACTTGTCTTGAACCGCAAATCAATTGTTAACCCTTTAGTGCAGAAACTGTGTCTGATATTTCTTTGCATTTCCCCCAGTGCCAAACACAATGAATCCTCAACAAATTAATGTTATTTTGTTCTATTTCATAAGGATGCATAGTATTCCAAATCTATGCTCACCTTTTCTACAAGAGTACTGAAATTATAGAAAATAAGATATAGTCAGTTATATTCACGAAGCAATGTGTATTTCTTCCTGCAAATCACTGCAGAATTTTAAAAAAGATGTGAATACTCAAAAGCAGACTCAGTAACTGACTCACAAATGCCTCAGACGTGCTTCCCACTTCCCCCTTTCTTTCACTGAAGAGTGAGCAGGTGAAGAAGGAAAAGCAGCGGCACCATATTAGGAACTTTACATACCCATCTTTTAATTCTCACAGGTATGTATGTAGGAATTATTTTCCCCATTTTAGAAATGGGCAATTGAGATTTATAGAAGTAATGTACAGGGTCACATAGCTGCTGTTGGAGCTTGGGTTTCAATTTTCGCCTGTTTGACTTGCAAATATGGGCTCTGTCTTTGCCAGGCAGCTTCTACTTGGATGCTCCATGAAGGCGGATGCTTATAAATGCTCCAGATGAAGGGGCTACAGGACAAAGTCAGCAAAATGCCAAAATGGTGACTTGGCTTTATCCCTAACAGTTCTCGCCTGTCTTCATTTCTCAACTTTGCACCCTGTTGGCTTCAGTTTCTTCATGTTTCGCCTGGCTACGGGAAGCCATATAGCTTCTTCTGAGGCAGGTCTCCCTGAGCCTGAGCATCAAACCTACAATTAAAGCTAGATCTTTATTTTGCTGCATTCTTATTAAGGCTTTAGTTCCTTATCCCATTACTGTTGTCTATTAAGTCAATCTTCATTTATAGATTGATGGCCATTGATGAATTAATGTTATTCTTCTAGATAACATTTAAAAGAATATTTAGAAGACAATAGGTCTTTCTAGGAACTTTGGATGTGATGGAAGGCACAACGCAGGAGTTTTTGGATTAGGAGTTGTTCATTTCCACCTTCAGACAAAAGTTCTATGATAGATATATATAAAAGGAAAAATGCTTTTTTTTTTAATTAGAAGCTCTTTTTTTATTGTTCAACAAACAAGAAATTCATTTGAATAAGCAGATTATTTGCTAACATCATGCACGTACAGCATCGAGCACATTGTGGAGACATTCTACTTGCCCTATTCTAAGGAAACTGTCTCTTCAATAAGTGCATAGAAGGGGTTTCACAAAGCAGTAATAAAATAACTTAATGGAAGCCAGTAGGCTGAGATGGCTCCAATGCCCTGGATTCCTATGTAAACAAAATGAAAATTAAGTTTTGCTAATCATAGATGCCCAAAGTAGCATTAGTTATATAATATGGAATTTTTCGCTGAGATAAACCAAATATAACAACTGCTCAAATTTTAACCAATGAAATAATGTTGTTACTCTGCTTCTGCATTCATCCTGTAAAAGCCTACCCTTCAAACTCCTCCCCTGGAGCCCCAAATCACTTCCCACTTAATGCTGCCTGATTCATGAATCATCATTTGCTCAAATAAACTCCTTAATTTTTTTCTTTTTTTTCACTCTTCCAAAGAAATATTCGCAAAACTCCTTAAATTTTAATGTGCCTCAGTTTATCATTTAACAGTAGGATATTTTTATTGATATATCTTTTATTAATACATAATATTTGTCCATATTTGGGGGTTATATGTAATATTTTGCTATATGCATACAATGTGTAATGATCAAATCAGGGTGATTGAGATATCCATCACCTTAAACATTTATCTTTTCTTTATGTTAGGAACATTCCAGTTCTTCTCCTCTAACTATTTTGAACTATACAATACGTTATTGTTAAGTATAGTTACCCAGCAATACTATCAAACACTAGATCTTATTTAACTGTATTAGATCCTTATATTTAAGTTAAATAGATCTTTCTATTTAACTGTATTTTTGTGCCCTTGATTTCTCTTCATCCCCCTGCTTCTCATTCTCTTGTAATCACCAAATAACTTTCTACCTCTGTGAGATCCATCTTTATTTTGCCCCCACATATGAGTGTGAACATGTGGTATTTGTTGTGCCCAGCTTATTTCACATAACATAATGCACTCTAGTTTCATCCGTGTTGCTGCAAATAACAGGAGTTCATTCTTTTCATTGCTGAATAATATTCCATTGTGTATATGTACCACATTTTCTTTATCTATTCATATGCTGATTTGATGAACACTTAGGTTGATTCTATATCTTGGCTACTGTAAATCATGATGCAATAAACATAGGAATGTGGAGTGTAGAGTGCACATGTCTCTTTGATTTATTGATTTCCTTTGTTTTGGCTGTGTACCCAACAGGGGGTTGCTGGATCATATGTTAGTTCTATTTTTAGTTTTTTGAGGAAACTCCATACTGTTTTCCATAGTGGCTATACTAATTTACATTCCCACCAACAGGGTATGAACATTTCTCTTTCTCTACATCCTTGCCAGTATTTGTTATTTTTTGTCTTTTGAGTAAAAGCCATCTTAACTTGGGTGAGACAGCACCTCATTATGGTTTTAATTTGCATTTCTCTGATGATTAGTGATGTTGAGCATTTTTTCATATATTTGTTGATCATTTGTATGTCTTTGATAAATATTTATTCAGATATTTTGCCCATTTTTAATTGGAATTTTTTGTTCTGTTATTAGTTGTTTGAGTTCCTTATATATTTTGGTTATTGATCCCTTGTTGAATGAATAGTTTACAAATATTTTCTCCTATTTTGTGTGGGTCATGTCTCACCTTTGTTGATTGTTTCTTCCTCTTTTGTGCAAAAGCTTTTTAGCTTGATGTAATGCTATTTGTTTACTTTTGCTTTTATTGCCTATGCTTCTGAGGTCTTACCCAAAATGTCTTTGCCCAGACCAATGTCCTGAAATGTTTCTCTGGTGTTTTCTTCTAGTAGTTTTATAGGCTCAGGTCTTATATTTAAGTCATTAAATTTATTTTGATTTGATTTTTCTATATGGTGAGAGATAGGGGCCTAACTTCATTCTTCTGTATGTGGTTATCCAGTTTTTTCAAATCCGTATATTGAAAAGGATGCCTTTTCCCCCATGTATGTTGGCATCTTTGTGAAAAATGAGATGACTGTAACTGCATGGATTTATTTCTGGGTTCTCTATTTTGTTTCATTAGTCTATATGTTTTTTTAAATGCCAGCACCGTGCAGTTTTGGTTACTATGGCTTGGTAGTATATTTCAAAGTCATATAGTACAATGCTTCCATCTGTATTTTTTTTGCTCAAGATTGCTTTGTCTATTTGGGGTCTTATGTGGTTCCATAGGAGTTTAGGGATTGTTTTCTCTACTTCTGTGAAGCCTGCCATTAGTATTTTATTAGGAATTGCAATGAATTTATGTATCTTTGTGGGTTTTATTGCCATTTTAGCAACCTTAATTATTCTGACCCATGAGCATGGGATATCTTTCTATTTTTTTTGTGTCCTCTTCAATTTCTTTCATCAGTGCTTTGTAGTTTTCCTTGCAGAGATCTTTCACTTCTTTGGTTAAATTTATTCCTAGGTATTTTATAATTTTTGTAGCTATTGCAAATGGGGTTGCTATCTTTATTTCTTTTTCGGTTTGTTCACTGTTGGTGTATGGAAAACACTACTAATTTTTGTATATTGAGTTTGTGTCCTGCAACTTCACTGAATTCATTGATCAGTTCTAATAGTTTTTTGGTGGAGTATTTAGGTTTTCTAAATGTAATATCACATCATGTGTGAACAAGAATAATATGGCTTCTTCCATTCAATTTGGATGCCCTTTGTTTTTTGTGCCTGATTGTTCTGGCTAGGACATTCAGTACTATGTTGAATAAAAATGGTAAAATTGGGCATCCTTGTTTCAGATCTTAGTAGAAAGGCCTTCAATTTTTTTTCTTTCAGTATGATGTTAGCTCTGGACTTGTCAAAAATGGACTTTATTGTTTTGAGGTATGTTCCTTCTATACCCAGTGGTATGGTTAGACTTTGCCCACCCAAATCTCATCTTGAATTGTAATCCCTCTAATCCCCATGTGTCAAGGAAGAGACCAGATGGAAATAATTGAATCGTGGGAGTGGTTTCCCCCATGCTGTTCTATGATAGTAAGTGAGTTCTCATAAGATCTGATGGTTTTATTAGAGGCTCTTCCCCCTTCACTTGGCACTTCTCCTTTCTGCCTCCTTGTGAAGAAGGCACCTTGCTTCCCCTTCACCTTCTGCCATGATTGTAAGTTTCCTGAGGTTTCCTCAGCCATGCTAGACTGTGAGTCAATTAAACCTCTTTCCTTTATAAATTACCCAGTCTCAGGCAGTTCTTTATAGCAGTATGAAAACAAACTGATACACCCAGTTTATTGAGAGTTTTTATCATAAATGGATGTTGAATTTTATGAATGCTTTTTCAGCATCTATTAAAATGATCATATGGTGATACGGTCTTTGTCCTTGATTCTTAGAAGCAGTGTTTTGGAAAGTGTTATTCTATATCAGAATTAGAGGTAGTTAAAAATACTGGTTCCCGTGCCCAATGAACCAGACTGTCTATTTTAAGAAAATGTTCATTTAGATTGGTGAAGTTGTCTTGATAAGTTTTTCATAATCAAAGCATAATCAAAATTTACTTCCTGGAAAATACATTATTTTTGGTTAATTCTGCTGCTCACAATTACCAAATATATTTGAAGACAAAAATATTTCATATAAAAAAAGTCTCTGGATCACCAAAGTCAAAGATAACCTACACAATTTTCTTTAGCACATTACACAGAGGTAGAGTATACTATATTCTTTATGCTGGGTAAAATGTCACAAATATGCTTCTTTACATTTTAGTATTTCCCAGAGAGTAACTGGGATTTTGTATAGAAGACGAAAATGTGCTGAGCTACTAACTGCCAAACCAGTCAATTGTGCAATCACTTAACCCCATTTAATATATTCTGTCTTATATCCTAAAGCTTTTTTTTCTTCCTCTTTTATGCTCTTTCTCTCTCTCTCTCTCTCTCTCTTTTTTTTTTTTTTTGAAACAGAGTCTCACTCTGTCACCCAGGCTGGAGTGCAGTGGCACGATCTCGGCTCACTGCAGCCTCTGCCTCCCAGTCTCAAGTGATTCTTCTGCCTCAGCCTCCCAAGTAGCTGGGATTATGGGTATGTGCCAGCACCCCCACTAAATTTTGTATTTTCAGTAGAGATGAGGATTCACCGTGTTGGCCAGGCTGGTCTCGAACTCCTGACTTCAGATGATCTGCGTGACTTGGCCTCCCAAAGTGCTGGGATTGCAGGTGTGAGCCACCACACCCAACCTCTTTCTCTTTCTTCTTATTTTTTTTTTTTTTTTTTTTGGCTTTTAATTGTATCTTTTTTTTATTTTTATTTATTTATTTTTTTTAGTTTATTTATTATTATTGTACTTTAAATTGTAGGGTACATGTGCATAATGTGCAGGTTTGTTACATATGTATACTTGTGCCATGTTGGTGTGCTGCACCCATCAACTCATCATTTACATCAGGTATAACTCCCAATGCAATCTCTCCCCCCTACCCCCTCCCCATGATAGGCCCCTGTGTGTGATGTTCCCCTTCCTGAGTCCAAGTGATCTCATTGTTCAGTTCCCACCTATGAGTGAGAACATGCAGTGTTTGGTTTTCTGTTCTTGTGATAGTTTTCTAAGAATGATGGTTTCCAGCTGCATCCATGTCCCTACAAAGGACGCAAACTCATCCTTTTTGATGGCTGCATAGTATTCCATGGTGTATATGTGCCACATTTTCTTAATCCAATCTGTCACTGATGGACATTTGGGTTGATTCCAAGTCTTTGCTATTGTGAATAGTGCTGCAATAAACATACGTGTGCATGTGTCTTTATAGCAGCATGATTTATAATCCTTTGGGTATATACCCAGTAATGGGATGGCTGGGTCATATGGTACATCTAGTTCTAGATCCTTGAGGAATCGCCATACTGTTTTCCATAATGGTTGAACTAGTTTACAATCCCACCAACAGTGTGAAAGTGTTCCTATTTCTCCACATCCTCTCCAGCACCTGTTGTTTCCTGACTTTTTAATGATCGCCATTCTAACTGGTGTGAGATGGTATCTTATTGTGGTTTTGATTTGCATTTCTCTGATGGCCAGTGATGATGAGCATTTTTTCATGTGTCTGTTGGCTGTATGCATGTCTTCTTTTGAGAAATGCCTGTTCATATCCTTTGCCCACTTTTTGATGGGGTTGTTTGTTTTTTTCTTGTAAATTTGTTTGAGTTCTTTGTAGGTTCTGGATATTAGCCCTTTGTCAGATGAGTAGATTGCAAAAATTTTCTCCCATTCTGTAGGTTGCCTGTTCACTCTGATGGTAGTTTCTTTTGCTGTGCAGAAGCTTTTTAGTTTAATTAGATCCCATTTGTCAATTTTGGCTTTTGCTGCCGTTGCTTTTGGTGTTTTAGACATGACGTCTTTGCCCATGCCTATGTCCTGAATGGTACTACCTAGGTTTTCCTCTAGGGTTTTTATGGTATTAGGTCTAACATTTAAGTCTCTAATCCATCTTGAATTAATTTTCGTATAAGGAGTAAGGAAAGGATCCAGTTTCAGCTTTCTACTTACGGCTAGCCAATTTTCCCAGCACCATTTATTAAATAGGGAATCCTTTCCCCATTTCTTGTTTCTCTCAGGTTTGTCAAAGATCAGATGGCTGTAGATGTGTGGTATTATTTCTGAGGACTGTGTTCTGTTCCATTGGTCTATATCTCTGTTTTGGTACCAGTACCATGCTGTTTTGGTTACTGTAGCCTTGTAGTATAGTTTGAAGTCAGGTAGCGTGATGCCTCCAGCTTTGTTCTTTTGACTTAGGATTGTCTTGGAGATGCGGGCTCTTTTTTGGTTCCATATGAACTTTAAAGCAGTTTTTTCCAATTCTGTGAAGAAACTCATTGGTAGCTTGATGGGGATGGCATTGAATCTATAAATTACCTTGGGCAGTATGGCCATTTTCACGATATTGATTCTTCCTATCCATGAGCATGGTATGTTCTTCCATTTGTTTGTGTCCTCTTTTATTTCACTGAGCAGTGGTTTGTAGTTCTCCTTGAAGAGGTCCTTTACATCCCTTGTCAGTTGGATTCCTAGGTATTTGATTGTCTTTGAAGTAATTGTGAATGGAAGTTCATTCATGATTTGGCTCTCTGTTTGTCTGTTACTGGTGTATAAGAATGCTTGTGATTTTTGCACATTAATTTTGTATCCTGAGACTTTGCTGAAGTTGTTTATCAGCTTAAGGAGATTTTGGGCTGAGACAATGGGATTTTCTAAATATACAATCATGTCATCTGCAAACAGGGACAATTTGACTTCTTCTTTTCCTAACTGAATACCCTTGATTTCTTTCTCTTGCCTAATTGCCCTAGCCAGAACTTCCAACACTATGTTGAATAGGAGTGGTGAGAGAGGGCATCCCTGTCTTGTGCCAGTTTTCAAAGGGAATTTTTCCAGTTTTTGCCCATTCAGTATGATATTGGCTGTGGGTTTGTCATAAATAGCTGTTATTATTTTGAGGTACGTTCCATCAATACCGAATTTATTGAGCGTTTTTAGCATGAAGGGCTGTTGAATTTTGTCAAAAGCCTTTTCTGCATCTATTGAGATAATCACGTGGTTCTTGTCTTTGGTTCTGTTTATATGCTGGATTATGTTTATTGATTTGCGAATGTTGAACCAGCCTTGCATCCCAGGGATGAAGCCCACTTGATCATGGTGGATAAGCTTTTTGATGTGTTGCTGAATCCAGTTTGCCAGTATTTTATTGAGGATTTTTGCATCGATGTTCATCAGGGATATTGTTCTAAAATTCTCTTTTTTTGTTGTGTCTCTGCCAGGCTTTGGTATCAGGATGATGTTGGCCTCATAAAATGAGTTAGGGAGGATTCCCTCTTTTTCTATTGATTGGAATAGTTTCAGAAGGAATGGTACCAACTCCTCCTTGTACCTCTGGTAGAATTCAGCTGTGAATCCATCTGGTCCTGGACTTTTTTTGGTTGGTAGGCTGTTAATTATTGCCTCAATTTCAGAGCCTGCTATTGGTCTATTCAGGGATTCATCTTCTTCCTGGTTTAGTCTTGGAAGAGTGTAAGTGTCCAGGAAATTATCCATTTCTTCTAGATTTTCCAGTTTATTTGCGTAGAGGTGTTTATAGTATTCTCTGATGGTAGTTTGTATTTCTGTGGGGTCGGTGGTGATATCCCCTTTATCATTTTTAATTGCATCAATTTGATTCTTCTCTCTTTTCTTCTTTATTAGTTTTGCTAGTGGTCTGTCAATTTTTTTGATCTTTTCAAAAAACCAACTCCTGGATTCATTGATTTTTTGGAGAGTTTTTTGTGTCTCTATCTCCTTCAGCTCTGCTCCGATCTTAGTTATTTCTAGCCTTCTGCTAGCTTTCGAATGTGTTTGCTCTTGCTTCTCTAGTTCTTTTAATTGTGATGTTAGAGTGTCAATTTTAGATCTTTCCTGCTTTCTCTTGTGGGCATTTAGTGCTATAAATTTCCCTCTACACACTGCTTTAAATGTGTCCCAGAGATTCTGGTATGTTGTATCTTTGTTCTCATTGGTTTCAAAGAACATCTTTATTTCTGCCTTCATTTCGTTATGTACCCAGTAGTCATTCAGGAGCAGGTTGTTCAGTTTCCATGTAGTTGAGCGGTTTTGATTGAATTTCTTAGTCCTGAGTTCTAGTTTGATTGCATTGTGGTCTGAGAGACAGTTTGTTATAATTTCTGTTCTTGTACATTTGCTGAGGAGTGCTTTACTTCCAATTACATGGTCGATTTTGGAGTAAGTACGATGTGGTGCTGAGAACAATGTGTATTCTGTTGATTTGGGGTGGAGAGTTCTATAGATGTCTATTAGGTCTGCTTGCTGCAGAGATGAGTTCAATTCCTGGATATCCTTGTTAACTTTCTGTCTCGTTGATCTGTCTAATGTTGACAGTGGAGTGTTGAAGTCTCCCATTATTATTGTATGGGAGTCTAAGTCTCTTTTTAAGTCTCTAAGGACTTGCTTTATGAATCTGGGTGCTCCTGTATTGGGCGCATATATATTTAGAATAGTTAGCTCTTCCTGTTGAATTGATCCCTTTACCATTATGTAATGGCCTTCTTTGTCTCTTTTGATCTTTGATGGTTTAAAGTCTGTTTTATCAGAGACTAGTATTGCAACCCCCGCTTTTTTTTTGTTCTCCATTTGCTTGGTAAATCTTCCTCCATCCCTTTATTTTGAGCCTATGTATGTCTCTGCGTGTGAGATGGGTCTCCTGAATACAGCAGACTGATGGGTCTTGACTCTTTATCCAGTTTGCCAGTCTGTGTCTTTTAATTGGAGCATTTAGTCCATTTACATTTAAGGTTAAGATTGTTATGTGTGAACTTGATCCTGCCATTATGATGTTAACTGGTTATTTTTCTCGTTAGTTGATGCAGTTTCTTCCTAGCCTCAATGGTCTTTACATTTTGGCATGTTTTTGCAATGGCTGGTACCGGTTGTTCCTTTCCATGTTTAGTGCTTCCTTCAGGGTCTCTTGTAAGGCAGGCCTAGTGGTGACAAAATCTCTAAGCATTTGCTTATCTGTAAAGGATTTTATTTCTCCTTCACTTATGAAACATAGTGTGGCTGGATATGAAATTCTGGGTTTAAAATTCTTTTCTTTAAGAATGTTGAATATTGGCCCCCACTCTCTTCTGGCTTGTAGAGTTTCTGCCGAGAGTTCTGCTGTTAGTCTGATGGGCTTCCCTTTGTGGGTAACCCGACCTTTCTCTCTGGCTGCCCTTAAGATTTTTTCCTTCATTTCAACTTTGGTGAATCTGGCAATTATGTGTCTTGGAGTTGCTCTTCTCGAGGAGTATCTTTGTGGCGTTCTCTGTATTTCCTGGATTTGAATGTTGGCCTGCCCTACTAGGTTGGGGAAGTTCTCCTGGATGATATCCTGAAGAGTGTTTTCCAACTTGGTTCCATTTTCCCCCTCACTTTCAGGCACCCCAATCAGACGTAGATTTGGTCTTTTTACATAATCCCATACTTCTTGCAGGCTTTGTTCATTTCTTTTTCTTCTTTTTTCTTTTGGTTTCTCTTCTCGCTTCATTTCATTCATTTGATCCTCAATCGCAGATACTCTTTCTTCCAGTTGATCGAGTCGGTTACTGAAGCTTGTGCATTTGTCACGTATTTCTCGTGTCATGGTTTTCATCTCTTTCATTTCGTTTATGACCTTCTCTGCATTAATTACTCTAGCCATCAATTCTTCCACTATTTTTTCAAGATTTTTAATTTCTTTGCGCTGGGTACATAATTCCTCCTTTAGCTCTGAGAAATTTGATGGACTGAAGCCTTCTTCTCTCATCTCGTCAAAGTCATTCTCTGTCCAGCTTTGATCCGTTGCTGGCGATGAGCTGCGCTCCTTTGCCGGGGGAGATGCGCTCTTATTTTTTGAATTTCCAGCTTTTCTGCCCTGCTTTTTCCCCATCTTTGTGGTTTTATCTGCCTCTGGTCTTTGATGATGGTGATGTACTGATGGGGTTTTGGTGTAGGTGTCCTTCCTGTTTGATAGTTTTCCTTCTAACAGTCAGCTGTAGGTCTGTTGGAGATTGCTTGAGGTCCACTCCAGACCCTGTTTGCCTGGGTATCAGCAGCAGAGGCAGCAGAAGATAGAATATTTCTGAACAGCGAGTGTACCTGTCTGATTCTTGCTTTGGAAGCTTCCTCTCAGGGGTGTACTCCACCCTGTGAGGTGTGGGGTGTCAGACTGCCCCTAGTGGGGGATGTCTCCCAGTTAGGCTACTCAGGGGTCAGGGACCCACTTGAGCAGGGAGTCTGTCCCTTCTCAGATCTCAACCTCCGTGTTGGGAGATCCACTGCTCTCTTCAAAGCTGTCAGACAGAGTCGTTTGCGTCTGCAGAGGTTTCGGCTGTGTTTGTTATTGCCCTGTCCCCAGAGGTGGAGTCTACAGAGACAGGCAGGTTTCCTTGAGCTGCTGTGAGCTCCACCCAGTTCGAGCTTCCCAGCAGCTTTGTTTACCTACTTAAGCCTCAGCAATGGCGGGCGCCCCTCCCCCAGCCTCGCTGCTGCCTTGCCGGTAGATCACAGACTGCTGTGCTAGCAATGAGGGAGGCTCCGTGGGTGTGGGACCCTCCCAGCCAGGTGTGGGATATGATCTCCTGGTGTGCCTGTTTGCTTAAAGCGCAGTATTGGGGTGGGAGTTACCCGATTTTCCAGGTGTTGTGTGTCTCAGTTCCCCTGGCTAGGAAAAGGGATTCCCTTCCCCCTTGCGCTTCCCAGGTGAGGCAATGCCTCGCCCTGCTTCAGCTCTCGCTGGTCGGGCTGCAGCAGCTGACCAGCACCGATCGTCCGGCACTCCCCAGTGAGATGAACCCAGTACCTCAGTTGAAAATGCAGAAATCACCGGTCTTCTGTGTCACTCGTGCTGGGAGTTGGAGACTGGAGCTGTTCCTATTCGGCCATCTTGCTCCGCCTTCTCTTTCTTCTTATTTTTTAATTCCATGGAAGGCGGTCCTTTTAGGAAAAGCAATTGTATCTGAAATAATTTTTTGGAAATAAAAAAATTAAAAACAAGAACCAAAAAACCTCTTGAGTAAATTCCCTGATACGGATAACATGGTGGTTTTGCTTCATTCTCCTTAAGTTGGAGAGTGATTGGTCCGTGACTCAGGAAGAGTTTGATCCTGGCTTTATGGTTAACAGAATTTGCAGTCTTGCTGATGTAGCTGCCTCTTGCCGTGCTCCAAGTTTTCCATATGTAAAATGAGGAGACTGGAATGATTAATTTCTGATGTCCCTTCCAGCTGTATAGTAAGGAAAGGAGCAGCAGTAGTCTTTGCAAATGTTTTCCTTGTTAGAACATGTTAATATTGTCAGGAATCTTTTCCATTTTCACTGTGAAATAATATCCATGTTCCTCTTAAGAGAAGACTCAGAAACAAAACATAAAATGGATCATTTGCATTTAAACTACTTAAGTATGACAGAAATTACTCACTTATTTAAGTGAATCAGTATTTTCACTTGAAATCTAGTGTATCTTCATGCATTTCTTAAGTTAATCACTTCAGGAAAATGGCTCTGGAGGTGGGTAGGCCAAAGTTAGCAAAAGAAGGTGATTAAAAAAAAATCCAACAATGCTTTTAATGTGTAAGTACTCGAATGAGTATTTCCTTAGGAAATGAGTTTGGTCAGCATTTCAGAGTAAATCAACTAGAAATTAAAAATCGGCATGCTCTTTTATTTGTTTGGTTTTGTTTTTAAATTAAACTGATCTCTTCTTGCCCCTTGTTCTGTTCTCTAGAAGAGTGGCCTCAATATTTTTGAATATGCACATCTATCAGCAAAACAACAACAACAACAACAAAAATCTCTCTCTCTTTCTATTTTTATATATATATATATATATATATATATATATATGGCCATCTCTAGTTAGTATCTCAAGAAACAATATGCAATTGGGAAGAACTTCATTATTAGAGAATGTAGATGGAAGCGTTTGAATAATTGCAAATTTGCAGGGGGCTGACACAGGGCCACATATGATTAGATCATTGTTATTTTTATTTACAACATGGCAAAGAACACACTAAAAATAGAAATGTTTACTCTGTCATTTTTTTTTCTTGACCTTGCATCGCTACTTTTATCTTCAATCTGGGTTTCCTTGCAGAGATTGTTGTAAAGCCCTCTGAAAACTTTGGGAACATTTAGTTTAGTATAAAAATAATGTGTAAATCTATTTAATTAGCCATACACAGTCTTTAACTCAATGCAACATGTTGAAAGGTAAGAAACCAGTGAACAGGCCAGGTTGGGGAAGAACTGACCTTTTCTCAATATCCTGTACATGACATATGTGACACATGACTCTCTGACATACAGACTGAAGATGAGAACAAAGTTTCTCTCAACAGAAAATATTAGTAAAACTTAATTTCCCTTTTTATTTCTGGAATAAAATAAATGGAAATTCAATGTTTTCTTCCCAAATCCCACTTCAAAAATTACTGTTCTGACAGTATAATAACAGGGGCAAGCTGCGTATAGCAAATGAGAAATGACTTTTTGGAGTCATGACTAGCAGCAACTACATAAGAAGTATAAAAGATATGAAATATGTTTCTCCTTCCCTCCCTCGTTCTTCCAATAGTCAAGCATGTGCCTTTTTGGCAATAATTAAGTTGATTTTAATTCAGGCGGGAAGAGCAGAAACGAAGAGTCTGTCTGTCATTACTATCTTCTCTAAAAATAAGCCACTTTATGAGTTTGTGTTGATGACTTTCCCTTCCTATGTGGTGTGTGGCTTTCTTAACCAGGAATTCTTATCCGCTGAGATAGAAACACTATGATAACCGTCCTTGGTTAGGGCCTTAACACAAAAAGTTAGTTCAAGTGCAAATTGTCTATTTTCTTATAGGGACTATATTCCCTTGCACAGAAGGAAAAATAGAATACCATTGAAATAGAATATGTTACAAGGCTTTTAAATCACGATTAATATAGCTGCCCAACTGCCTGTTTTGACAGTTGGAAGCCATTCATATTTTCCTTCTGTCTTTTCCGAGTCTCTGTTATTCTCTGGGGTATGTTGTGAGATATATAAAGCTAAGCTCTGCACACTGATGGTGGTTTTGCCCTGAATAAACATGTGTAGTCAGCCCACATGTTTTCTTGTGTAGATCGTCTTAGTGATCTCGTGGCTGCTTTTGAGTGTAGTACTTAACTTTCTCTAGTGTGAAACATTCTGTCTTCAAATGCATTTGGCACTTGCTAGTAGCTGAGTTAACTGAAAATAGTGCATTTTTCTCCAGGCAGTGATTTGCTTTGATCATGAAAGAACATTTCCTGGGATTACTCTGAGATAGCATGAAAAGAAAAATGATTATCACAAATACAGTTTTGATGTCCACCTTTAGATACATGCTTCACAAATGACTACTGTATACTTAAAACATGTCCAAGACATATAAACTCAGGAGAGCAGTTTATCTTATTTTTAGAACCTGAAAATCTTTGGAGCTAAATAATATAAAGGAGACGTGAAAAGACTTGACATTTCATAACCATTCTACGTTAAAAATGAATGCGTACAACATACTATCCAGTGCTGTCATTTTCAGAGAGGGAATAGAGGAAAGCTTGCCAGGATAAAACATAATGCCATGCTATCTGCCAGAAAGCCAAGAAGAGAAGTTATAAACCCCATGCTTCTAATTAGAATCACTTATTTAAAATCGATTTTTTTGTTTAAACTGTATAAGCAATACATTCTTCTTGTAAAAAAAAATTAAATAGTAATGTTTCCCCACTCTCCCCACAGACTATCTGCTTTCCAAATCCTGCTTCCCAGCTCTCCAGAAGGAGCCATTATTAACTATTATTAAGGGTTTCTTACACATGCTTCCATGCATTGTTGATACATATTAAAGGACATGTGAGAAAACATGCAGACACATACATACACACACAAATCACTGGACAGTGAGCTAAGGTTCCTAGAAGGTGGAGTTCTGAGTGAATCAACACACAAAAATGTGGGTGTCATCCATACGGAGGTACATTGATTCATAGGTCATACATAAGCAATTGCTTTTCTATGCTCATTTAATCTCCCAGAGTCACGTCATGCCTCTAGCTAAGGTTTCTTCCAGCTTTCCAATGATTTCATGCAATTGTTGCCCAATCCTGCTAGATTGTAGTGACACTTCCATTAGTTCCATTGCATTAGTTCTGTGCACTTCTATTAGATGCATGCACTTACATTAGTTCTCAGTTATTGGATAAGGCCTTTCTTGATTACTTTTACCGTTGTATCAAAAACTCTCTCACGCTCTCTGTTTTTTTTTTTTTTTTAATTTTAATTATACTTTAAGTTCTAGGGTACATGTGCACAATGTGCAGGTTTGTTACATATGTATACTTGTGCCATGTTGGTGTGCTGCACCCATCAACTCATCAGCACCCATCAACTCGTCATTTACATCAGGTATAACTCTCAATGCCATCCCTTTCCCCCTCGCCCCTCCCCATAAGGGGCCCCAGTGTGTGATGTTCCCTTTCCAGAGTCCAAGTGATCTCATTGTTCAATTCCCACCTATGAGTGAGAACATGTGGTGTTTGCTTTTCTGTTCTTGCGATAGTTTGCTGAGAATGATGGTTTCCAGCTGCATCCATGTCCCTACAAAGGGCATGAACTCATCCTTTTTCATGGCTGCATAGTGTTCCATGGTGTATATGTGCCACATTTTCTTAATCCAGTCTGTCACTGATGGACATTTGGGTTGATTCCAAGTTTTTGCTGTTGTGAATAGTGCCCCAATAAACATATGTGTGCATGTGTCTTTATAGCAGCATGATTTATAATCCTTTGGGTATATACCCAGTAATGGGATGGCTGGGTCACATGGTATTTCTAGTTCTAGATCCTTGAGAAATTGCCACACCGTTTTCCACAATGGTTGAACTAGTTTACAGTCCCACAAACAGTGTAAAAGTGTTCCTATTTCTCCACATCCTCTCCATCACCTGTTGTTTCCTGACTTTTTAATGATTGCCATTCTAACTGGTGTGAGATGGTATCTCATTGTGGTTTTGATTTGCATTTCTCTGATGGCCAGTGATCACGAGCATTTTTTCATGTGCCTATTGGCTGTATGCATGTCTTCTTTTGAGAAATGTCTGTTCATATCCTTTGTCCACTTTTTGATGGGGTTGTTTGTTTTTTTCTTGTAAATTTGCTTGAGTTCTTTCTAGGTTCTGGATGTTAGCCCTTTGTCAGATGAGTAGATTGCAAAAATTTTCTCCCATTCTATAGGTTGCTCCGATGGTAGTTTCTTTTGCTGTGCAGAAGCTCTTTAGTTTAATTCGATCCCATTTGTCAATTTTGGCTTTTGTGGCCATTGCTTTTGGTGTTTTAGACATGAAATCCTTGCCTATGCCTATGTCTTGAAGGGTATTACCTAGGTTTCCTTCTAGGGTTTTTTTATGGTATTAGGTCTAACATTTAAGTCTCTAATCTATCATGAATTAATTTTCATATAAGGAGTAAGGAAAGGATCCAGTTTCAGCTTTCTACTTATGGCTAGCCAATTTTCCCAGCTAAAAATGGATTCCCATTTATTAAATAGGGAATCCTTTCCCCATTTCTTGTTTTTGTCAGATTTGTCAAAGATCAGATGGCTGTAGATGTGTGGTATTATTTCTGAGGGCTCTGTTCTGTTCCATTGATCTATATCTCTGTTTTGGTACCAGTACCATGCTGTTTTGGTTACTGTAGCCTTGTAGTATAGTTTGAAGTCAGGTAGCGTGATGCCTCCAGCTTTGTTCTTTTGACTTAGGATTGTCTTGGAGATGCGGGCTCTTTTTTGGTTCCATATGAACTTTAAAGCAGTTTTTTCCAATTCTGTGAAGAAACTCATTGGTAGCTTGATGGGAATAGCATAGAATCTATAAATTACCTTGGGCAGTATGACCATTTTCACGATATTGATTCTTCCGATCCATGAGCATGGTATGTTCTTCTATTCGTTTATGTCCTCTTTTATTTCACTGAGCAGTGGTTTGTAGTTCTCCTTGAAGAGGTCCTTTACATCCCTTGTCAGTTGGATTCCTAGGTATTTTATTCTCTTTGAAGCAATTGTGAATGGAAGCTCATTCATGATTGGGCTCTCCGTTCGTCTGTTACTGGTGTATAAGAATGCTTGTGATTTTTGCGCATTGATTTTGTATCCTAAGACTTTACTGAAGTTGCTTATCAGCTTAAGGAGATTTTGGGCTGAGATGATAGGGTTTTCTAAATATACAATCATGTCATCTGCAGACAGGGACAATTTGACTTCTTCTTTTCCTAACTGAATACCCTTTATTTCTTTCTCTTGCCTGATTGCCCTAGCCAGAACTTCCAACACTATGTTCAATAGGAGTGGTGAGAGAGGGCATCCCTGTCTTGTGCCAGTTTTCAAAGGGAATTTTTCCAGTTTTTGCCCATTCAGTATGATATTGGCTGTGGGTTTGTCATAATAGCTCTTATTATTTTGAGGTACGTTCCATCAATACCGAATTTATTGAGCGTTTTTAGCATGAAGGGCCGTTGAATTTTGTCAAAGTCCTTTTCTGCATCTATTGAGATAATCATGTGGTTTTTGCCTTTGGTTCTGTTTATATGCTGGTTTACGTTTATTGATTTGCGTATGTTGAACCAGCCTTGCATCCCAGGGATGAAGCCCACTTGATCATGGTGGATAAGCTTTTTGAAGTGCTGCTGGATTCGGTTTACCAGTATTTTCTTGAGGATTTTTGCATCAATGTTCATCAGGAATATTGGTCTAAAATTCTCTTTTTTTGTTGTGTCTCTGCCAGGCTTTGGTGTCAGGATGATGTTGGCCTCATAAAATGAGTTAGGGAGTATTCCCTCTTTTTCTATTGATTGGAATAGTTTCAGAAGGAATGTTACCAGCTCCTCCTTGTACGTCTGGTAGAATTCAGCTGTGAATTCGTCTGGTCCTGGACTTTTTTTGGTTGGTAGGCTATTAATTATTGCCTCAATTTCAGAGCCTGCTATTGGTCTATTCAGGGATTCAACTTCTTCCTGGTTTAGTCTTGGGAGAGTGTAAGTATCCAGGAATTTATCCATTGCTTCTAGGTTTTCTAGTTTATGTGTGTAGAGGTGTCTATATTATTATCTGATGGTAGTTTGTATTTCTATGGGGTTGGTAGTGATATCCCCTTTATCATTTTTTATTGCATCTATTTGATTCTTCTCTCTTTTCTTATTTATTAGTCTTGCCAGCGGTCTATCGATTTTGTTTATCTTTTCAAAAAACCAGCTCCTGAATTCGTTGATTTTTTGGAGAGTTTTTTGTGTCTCTATCTCCTTCAGTTCTGCTCTGATCTTAGCTATTTCTTGCCTTCTGCTAGCTTTTGAATGTGTTTGCTCTTGCTTCTTTAGTTCTTTTAATTGTGATGTTAGGCTGTCAATTTTAGATCTTTCCTGCTTTCTCTTGTGGGCAATTAGTGCTATAAATTTCCCTCTACACACTGCTTTAAATGTGTCCCAGAGATTCTTGGTATGTTGTATCATTTTTTTCTCATTGGTTTCAAAGAACATATTTATTTCTGCCTGCCTTCATTTCGTTATGTACCCAGTAGTCATTCAGGAGCAGGTTGTTCAGTTTCCATGTAGTTGAGCGGTTTTGATTGATTTTCTTAGTCCTGAGTTCTAGTTTGATTGCATTGTGGTCTGAGAGACAGTTTGTTATAATTTCTGTTCTTTTACATTAGCTAAGGAGTGCTTTCCTTCCAACTGTGTGGTCAATTTTGGAATAAGTGCGATGTGGTGCTGAGAAAAATGTATATTCTGTTGATTTGGGGTGGAGAGTTCTGTAGATGTCTATTAGGTCTGCTTAGTGCAGAGTTAATTTCAATTCCTGGATATCCTTTTTAACTTTCTGTCTCATTGATCTGTCTAATGTTGACAGTGGGGTGTTGAAGTCTCCCATTATTATTGTATGGGAGTCCAAAGCTCTTTGTAGGTCTCTGAGGGCTTGCTTTATGAATCTGGGTGCTCCTGTATTGGGTGCATATATATTTAGGATAGTTAGCTTTTCCTGTTGAATCGATCCCTTTACCATCATGTAATGGCCTTCTTTGTCTCTTTTGATCTTTGATGGTTTAAAGTCATTTTATCAGAGTCTAGGATTGCAACCCCTGCTTTTTTTTGTTCTCCAATTGCTTGGTAGGTCTTCCTCCATTCCTTTATTTTGAGCCTATGTGTGTCTCTGCATGTGAGATGGGTCTCCTGAATACAGCAAACTGACGGGTCTTGACTCTATCCAATTTGCCAGTCTGTGTCTTTTAATTGGACCATTTAGTCCATTTACATTTAAGGTTAATATTGTTATGTGTGAACTTGATCCTGTCATTGTGATATTAGCTGGTTATTTTGCTCGTTAGTTGATGCAGTTTCTTCCTAGCATCAATGGTCTTTACCTTTTGGCATATTTTTGCAGTGGCTGGTACTGGTTGTTCCTTTCCATGTTTAGTGCTTCCTTCAGGATCTCTTGTAGGGCAGGCCTGGTGGTGACAAAATCTCTAAGCATTTGCTTGTCTGTAAAGGATTTTATTTCTCCTTCACTTATGAAACTTAGTTTGGCTGGGTATGAAATTCGGGGTTTAAAATTCTTTTCTTTAAGAATGTTGAATATTGGCCCTCACTCTCTTCTGGCTTGCAGAGTTTCTGCCCAGAGATCTGCTGTTAGTCTGGTGGGCTTCCCTTTGTGGGTAACCCGACCTTTCTCTCTGGCTGTCCTTAACATTTTTTCCTTCATTTCAACTTTGGTGAATCTGACAATTATGTGTCTTGGAGTTGCTCTTCTCGAGGAGTATCTTTGTGGTGTCCTTTGTATTTCCTGAATTTGAATGTTGGCCTGCCTTACTAGGTTGGGGAAGTTCTTCTGACTGATACCCTGAAGAGTGTTTTCCATCTTGGTTCCATTTTCCCCCTCACTTTCAGGCACACCAATTAGACCTAGATTTGGTCTTTTCACATAATCCCATATTTCTTGGAGGCTTAGTTCATTTCTTTTTCCTTTTTTTTCTCTAGACTTCTCTTCTCACTTCATTTCATTCATTTGATCTTCAATTATTGATACTCTTTCTTCCAGTTGATGGAGTCAGTTACTGAAGCTTGTGCATTTGTCAAGTATTTCTCGTGTCATGTTTTTTATCTCTGTCAGTTTGTTTATGGCCTTCTCTGCATTGATTATTCTAGTTATCCATTCATCCATTCTTTTTTTAAGGTTTTTAATTTCTTTGCGCTGGGTATGTAGTTACTCCTTTAGCTCTGAGTAGTTTGATCGACCGAAACCTTCTTCTCTCAACTCGTCAAAGTCATTCTCCATCCAGCTTTGATCCGTTGCTGGCAATGAGCTGCGTTTTTTTGGAGGGGGAGATGCGCTCTGATTTTTTGAATTTCCAGTTTTTCTGCCCTGCTTTTTCCCCATCTTTGTGGTTTTATCTGCCTTTGGTCTTTGATGCTGGTGATGTACTAATGGGGTTTTGGTGTGTGTGTCCTTTCTGTTTGTTAGTTTTCCTTCTAACAGTCAGGACCCTCAGCTGTAGGTCTGTTGGAGATTGCTTGAGGTCTACTCCAGACCCTGTTTTCCTGGGTATCAGCAGCGGAGGCTCCAGAAGATAGAATATTGCTGAACAGCAATTGCTGCTGTCTGATTCTTGCTCTGGAAGCTTTGTCTCAGGGGTGTACCCTGCCATGTGAAGTGTGAGGTGTCAGTCTGCACCTAGTGAGGGATGTCCCCCAGTTAGGGTGCTCAGGGGTCAGGAACCCACTTGAGCAGGCAATCTGTCCATTCTCAGATCTCAACCTCCATGCTAGGAGATCCACAGCTCTCTTCAAAGCTGTCAGACAGGGTCATTAACATCTGCAGAGGTTTCTGCTGCTTTTTGTTTAGCCTTGCCCTGTCCCCAGAGGTGGAGTCTACAGAGACAGGCAGGCCTCCTTGAGCTGCAGTGGGCTCCACCCAGTTCGAGCTTCCTGGAGGCTTTGTTTACCTACTTAAGTCTCAGCAATGTCTAGTGCCCTCCCCCAGGCTCGCTGCTGCCTTGCAGTTAGATCTCAGACTGCTGTGCTAGCAGTGAGGGAGGCTCTGTGGGCATGAGACCCTCCCAGCCAGGTGTGGGATATAATCTGGTGTGCCATTTGCTAAGACTCTTGGTAAAGCACCATATTAGGGTGGGAGTTACCTGATTTTCCAGGTGTTGTGTGTCTCAGTTTCTAAAGAGATTCTCTTCCCCATTGAGCTTCCCAGGTGAGGTGATGCCTCGCCGTGCTTCAGCTCTCACTGGTTGGGCTGCACCAGCTGACCAGCACCGATTGTCTGTCACTCCCCAGTGAGATGAACCTCAGTTGAAAATGCAGAAATCACCCGTCTTCTGTGTCACTCGTGCTGGTAGCTGGAGGCTGGAGCTGTTCCTATTTGGCCATCTTGCTCTGGGGAACTCACTCTCTCTGTTTTTTAGAGACAGGGTCTTGCTTTGTTACCCAGGCTGGAGGGCAGTGATGTGATGATAGCTCACTGCCTCGAACTCCTGGGCTCAAGAGATCCTCCTGTTTCAGACTCTAGTAGCTAGGACTACAGGGGCCAGCCACTGCTCCTGGAGATATATATATATATATATATATATATATATAAAATATATATATATTTTATATTTATGTATATATATATGGGGGAGGGCAGGTCTAGTGCTGTTACTAACAAACCTTCTACAATTGTTATGGATTTAATTTGTTGGCCAGTATGTAAATAAATAGCAGAAAGAGAGATTATCATACAGCAAAAAATGGAAGATACAATGACTGTATTTATAGCTGTAGACTCATTGACTCTATTTGTACTATGGGGTTTCAGTGGTTGGAAGTGGAAAGTATAGTCTCCTAGGAAGAGATTGTCTTTGGTTGAGAGCACGCAAAATGCTCAGATCATGGGAAAAAATAGACATATTCCAGTTATCTATTGTGTAACAATCAGCACAAATGATAATGGCATTAAACAACCTGTTTCTAATTCCCACAATTTCTGGGGTCAGGAATATGGCCTGAATCCAGTATTGATGGCTTGTCTCTGCTTTACAAGGAAAGACTAGGAGGCTGGGGCTGATATCCACAGGAGGCACGATAGCTCACATGTCTGATAGTTGATGCTGTTTGTTGGCTGGGCTTCAGCTGAGGCTGTAAACCAGAGCACCTAAAGGGCCTCTTCATGTTGCCTAGGCTTCCTTAGAGCAGAATCGGGATTCAGGAGTTAGTATACCAAGAGGCAGAACATGGAAATGGCCAGTTTCTTGTGGCCTGGGTCTGGAAACAAATCCAGTGTTACTATTTTCCCTATTCTATTGATGAAGCAGTAAAAGAGCCCAGATCCAAGAAGGGGGACACAGACTCCATTTCTCTGTAGGAGCTAGGTAAGCAAACAATCAGAAAACCAAAACACTCAGATGAATTGTTTATATATTTTCTCCCACATTAGATGAAAAAAAATCTCTAAAGAGTGTTATGTTGAGCCACTCTACCTATAAGTAGTATAAAAGCAAGCTTCTCTTCTTCTAACCCCATACTTGGTATTATAATACATTTTGCTGTTTTCCAGTTTCCTTTTATTACACACAGCTTGAAATACTAATATTTATTTTTAATATACAATTTTCTTCCCTTTTTATTGCCTGTATAGCATTCTCTTGTATAAATACATGGACTTATTTAATTAGTCTCCAGTTTGATTTTTAGTTATTTTATATTTAAATAACACTTATCAGTTACTAGACACTGTTCTAAGCCCTTTATAAATATCAATACATTGACTTTTCATAAAAATCTAATGACATAGAGTCTTATTATCCCCTGTTTTATAGATAATGAAACATAGCAACAGAGAGGTTAAGTATCTTGCCTAAAGTCAAACAGCAACAAGTAGTGGAGCCCTCAGAGTTTAGTCTTTTGATCATCATGCTGTGCTGTCTGCTGTCTGTTAGCAGGTATTGATTTTTTACCCAATATTTTACTGGTATAAGCCATGCTATAGTGGACAGCCTTACACACACTGTGAGCACTTTTCTTGGCAAAGGTGAATTTCTTTTGAAAGTATTAAAGCCAAGCCTTCAGAAACCCTCACTTGCGCAGGATCTCTGAACACTGAGAATTGCAGAGTATTTTTGGTGGAGGATACCGGGATTCAACCAGGAAGCACATTGAAATAAGCAATTCTGGTAAATTTTCTCAATAGATCTTAAGACAAAAGAAAGGACCTGATTTCCAAAACTCTTCAAATTTGTTTTATTTTCCCGTTATACATATTCACTTTTTTCCCCCTTAAACAACGGAAATTTAGTTTTCACGTTTTTGGAAGCTGGAAAGTCCGAGATTAAGGTGCTGGCAAGGTCATTTTCTTCTGAGGACTCCTCTCCTTTTTATTTTATTTTACTTTTTTAAATTTTTATGGGTACCTAGCAGATGTATATATTTATGGGGTACATGTGACATTTTGATACAGCCATACAATGTATAATAATCATATCAGGGTAAATGAGGTGTCCATCACCTCAAGTATTTATCATTTCTTTGTGTTACAAACATTCCAATTATACTCATTTAATTATTTTAAAATGTACAATAAATTATTGTTGACTGTAATCACCCTTTTGTGCTATCAAATACTAGATCTTATTCATTCTGTCTACCTATATTTTTCTACCCATTAACCATCCTCATTCCCCCTTCGTACTCCACTGCCCTTTCCCAGTCTCTGGTTAACCATCATTCTACTCTCTATCTTCATGAATTCAATTGCTTTAAATTTTAGCTCCCACAAATGAGGGAGAACATGTGAAGTTTGTCTTTCTGTGCCTGACTTATTTCACTTAACATAATGTCCTGCGGTCTCTCCTCTTGGCTTGCAGGCAGCTACCGTCTTTCTGTGTGCTCACGTCACCTCCTCTATGTGTACGTGTAGATGGACAGTGAGCGAGCTCTCTGATGTCTCTTCCCCTTGCCCTTTTTTTCCCAACTGGACTTTTTAAAATTATGATAAAAGTCACCATCCTAACCATTTTTAAGTGTATAGTTTATTTAATACAGTGAAATGAGCTTAGCTGAATACAATTTGCCTTGCTGTATTAAAGAGGATCTCCAAAATTACACAAGTTTCTGGCCTCACAAAGCTTAGATCTGCCTTTGTTTCTAGGACAAATTCCTATGAGTGAAGTTGCTAAGTCAAAGGTCTGCTTATTTTAAATGTTGATAACAATAATAATATTTAACACTAATGTAGAACTTTCTTTGTGTGAGACACAATTCTAATTACTTTGAAAACACTAATTTATTTCTTGCCATACACAATAAGTAGATATTATTATCCACACTTTCAGTTGAATAAACAGAGGCACAGAATTGTTATAATTTATAAAAACAAATATTTCCACATCATATTCTTAAATGGTTTCACCAATTCTGAGTGTAAATGAAAAGTGCATGTTATAGAATATTTTAATTTTTAAAGTATTTGATAGTCGAAGCATTTTAATATACCTCTCATGTTATGAGAGACATTGAGTAGCCTTTCCTGTGCTCACTGGCTAACTGTACTGCTTTTTCTGTAAATTGGAACTGATCTTTTAACTTTCTATTCATTAAAAATCCTAGATGCTTTGAGATATGAGGTACACATGAGGTCAGATGGATTCCAGCTATATGAGACAGGCCACTGGATTGATTCTACATTGATTTCAGAGAATGGCAGCCAATGCGGAGATGATGTGTGAAGAAGTAATAGCAATGTTCAAGAGTTGTGGCAAATGAAAATATTGTATTAGGCATCTTGTTTGGTATCATCTAGACTCAATCCAAGTGGATAATTCTTATAAAAGAAGAACAGGTATAAAACACTGAGAACTCTGGAATAACATGGCAGTCACTAGCATGTGAATTGCAATTTTTTTTACATTAGGTCCTTTTGTATTTTCTTTTTTGAGACAGGGTCTCCCTCTGTCATCCAGACTGCAGTCCAGTGGTGCAATCTCTACTCACTGTAGCTTCAACCTCTAGGGCTCAAGTGATCTTTCCACCTCAGCCTTCTGAAGAGCTGGGACTACAAACATGTGCCACCACATCTGGCTAATTTTTTAATTTTTTATAGAGACAAGGGCTCCCTAAGTTGTCCAGGCTAGTCTTGAACTCCTGAACTCAAGTGATTCATCCGCCTTGCCTCCCAAAGAAAGTGCTGGGATTACGGGCGTGAGCCACCACATCTAGCCCATTAGGCACCTTTAAGATCCAAATTCCAAAATGTTTTGCTCATTGTGAGAAGTAAGAGAATAAACAAGACCCATGAGATTTGATCAGGACAGGCCACAGGATGGGTCCAGAGTGTTTAGTATGGAAATTTTCTATATAGCCAAAGTGGCCATCAAGAAAATATGACTGCTAAAATCACTAATAATAAAGTCAGAGTCCTCTGGAGAAGGACCCTAGAAGTGGAAGTGACTAGTGAGAACAATGACCTTCACTGATAAAGTCAGTGATGACCCTTAGGGGACATACACATTACCTTAGGGGACCAAAGAAACCTTGGTCTTAAAGAGAGAACCCTGGCCAGGCACGGTGGCTCATTTCTGTAATCCCAGCATTTTGGGAGGCTGAGGCAGGTGGATCACCTGAGGTCAGGAGTTCGAGACCAGCCTGGCCAACATGGTGAAACACTGTCTCTACTAAAAATACAAAAATTAGCCAGGCGTGGTAACACGTGCCTGTAATCCCAGCTACTCGGGAGGTTGAGGCAGGGAAATCACTTGAACCCAGATGCAGAGGTTGCAGTGAACCGAGATCATGCCACTGCACTCCAGCCTGGGTGACCGAGAAGGACTCTGTCTCAAAAAAGAACTCTAAGTAGAGTAATAGGTTAGTATAGCCTGTGCAGTTAGTACATGCAGTTGCAGTGGTGTGCACCTGTAGTCCCAGCTACTCATGAGGCTGAGGCAGGAGGATCACTTGAGCACAGGAGTTTAAGACCACAGTATACTATGACCACACCTGTGAATAGTCACCTCACTCTAGCCTGGTCAATATAGTGAAATCTCTTCTCAAAAAAAAAAAAAAAAAAAAAAAAAAGCCTAATCAGACACCACAGGCATTTCCAAGCCCCTTGTCCAATTCAGTGCAGTTTGTATAATTATAAAGAGACAAATATGGAAACAACATGAAAAGTAGTGATAGCAGAATACTAGAAACAGTAGCAACAGCGACAATTAAGGCAGACAGTCTTGTAGATTACAAATTAGAATTAAGTGAATTCAAGTAGAAACCTACAGCCAGCACAATTGTGGAGAGTGTTGCTTCAAATACTTTTCTTTTGGAACAAGGAAGGCTATAATTTATTAATTAAATGTAAATAAATACTGCTGAAGTCTGCACTGTAAGCCAAAGGAAATAAAAAGAATAGCTTTGGTTCTCAAAAGTAGATAATGTCAAATATAATTTGCTTTAAGACAGAGCCTCTATTTTACCTGCTATTAGAAGAAAGTGAACAGAAATGTGACACAAAATGAGAATATATCCTGTCTTTCATAATCCATTACGGATCTAGCAAAATTGGCTTTGGTTCATCCATATTTTTATATTAGTTCATAATTAATTTCTTTACCTGCAAATTTCCATGCTAAAATATTATTTAGGAAAAGAAGTAAAAACAGCTGGACTGTGTAGACCTCCTAAAATTTTCATTTTTGTTCCTTTCATGTGTTGTGGGAAGTAATATAATTATTTTCTAGGCCCTAAGTCACAAAAGTAGCAGTTATAAAAACTGACCTTTGTAAAGATACTGTCTTTCAGCTGTGAATATTGCTTTACATGAGTATTATGAAACATTTTATCATATTGGCTTATGGGATTCTGGAAGCCTGCTAATAATGCATCATCTGCTGTGTCTGTGGCCTGAAAATTAGTGTTAGTATTAAAAGTAGTCAATGTGTCAAGTTTCTGGGCCAGCCTATGCTTGCTGCCAAAGAGGTAAGTAAAATACATAAAATGGAAGGAACCAATTTTTAAAATTATCAGCTTAAAGTTTTTACCATTAAAACTATTTCCCAGTGTAAAATATTGAGCTCTTCCACAGTATCACTGAAAAGTATTAATATTCTCTCTCTAATATCTTACTAGTGGCCTCCTTAATTCTTTAACCATTTATGCAAAATATCCCTACACTGCATTTTCCTGAAGCAATTCTGTATTTCCCCCCAAAGTAGCTATTTATATATCTCTAATACAATTGTGGATTTTATATAATTAAAAGGTAAGTATGATAAATCTGTTTGGACCTTACATCACTTACTATAATTTGACCCATGAAAATTATCTCCACATTTTATTTGTTTTTTATTCCTTGGAAGAGTCTATCGCAATATGGTTACAGACAATTCTTTCAGCTTTATTAATATGTATGGCCTTCTCTGGGTAGGTTTCGTTTTCTCAAATTTATGGTGGTAGTTGGCATTGAGAATGGAATGAACAGGTCTGCTTAGCTCTGCAGAAAATAAAATAAAGTTTCATCAACTCTTTTTAGTTGTCAGCTCTAAATGCAACTCTCATGTTACAAGGTTAGCGTAAGGCTGACATTAAATCATCATCTAGGGCCATAGCTGAAATACGTTGAATTATGTATTTAAATGTGCTCACACATTATCTCCATATAGAATAAAACAAAGTAATCAGATTTCCATTTTATTTCTATGCCAGAACCTACAGTATTATTTTGCACTTGCTGGAGGGAATTTGGCAATGTGTTATTCTCCTCAGGCCTGTTTTCACAAGATAGCAATTCAACTGAAGTGCAGTGTAGAAGTATTTATTAAAAGCAATTCCCCTCTGGTACTTGGAAATGAAAGACAATAGGAGTGTGCTGTTTTGCTATCTAGGAAGGGTTCACATTTTGTGAGTTGATGAAAAAGTTTAGTGTATCACACCCTTAAATAAATATCTATGATTGTGCCTGGAGAAGAAAGTAGCAGGAGTTTTCAAAAGTTCTTAAAAAGCTCATAAGAAAAGTGACCAGAATCTTGGAGTAGAGATAAAGACAGTTTAGGTACAGTCTTTTTCAGTTCTTTCCAATTTTAATCCTGATTCTCTGTACCTGAAGGCTCAGCCCATTTCATCAGCCCATTGTTGTTTCCTATCCCTACTGCCCAGCATCTAAGACCATCATTGCAATGGGATATGTACTTATAGTCTCTGTCTCCTAGCATTTGGGATCTGGATTTAGTCTTGTTGACAGAATCAAAATACCAAGGATACCTGAAGCAAGCCACAGGTTTACTAATGTGCCAACTGAGTTGTAGTTTTTACCCCATGGAATTGTTCAGGCCACCTAACTGGTATTTGGCTCCTGTTGCTCAGGCTAGTTCTTCCTTGAGTCTTTGCCGAGCCCTTCTCCCAGGAGGATCCACTCGGTTCTCTGCCCCCTGACTATTGAAAGTGCTCTTGAAATCTGCTAAAATTCAGTGCACATGTGCTGCAGATTTCTGCTTCAATACTCCATTTGCTGGCCTGGAGTGCAGTGGCTTCCTAAAGCAAGTGTGAAGTACGTTGGGACGGTAAACGTCAGACCAATAGTCATCTTTAGTGACTAGCTCTGCATCTGAGTCAGTGGCTTGTAGGCTCTTCTATCTGTTCTTAGGCATCCTAGCTTCTTTCTCCTCACAACCAGCTTGCATTGCTTTGGTTGCCAAATGCCTCTTAGTTGTGCCTGCCCTATGGCAGGTTCAATGAATTATGAACAAGTTATTCATACTTGGTAATGCATTCATTTTTCAATGGTTTAGCATGCTTGATTGAATTGTAGTTTTACTACCTACTGAATGAGCAATTAAAACCATGCAATTAAAATAGCTCTCATTTATCATTTTTAAAGTAGTAATTATTGATCAAGATCCCTGAGTCCTCCTCTCCCCTCCTCTCCCCTCCCCTCCCCTCCTCTCCTCTGCCCTCCCCTGTCCTCCCCTCCCCTGTCCTCCCCTCCCCTGCCCTCCTCTCCCCTGTCCTCCCCTCCCCTCCCCTCCGCTCCCCTGCCCTTCTCTCCCCTCCTCCCTCTCACTTCCCCCCCTCCCCTCCCCTCCCCTCCCTTCTGCCAAAGCAAAAATTGCACTGGACAAAGCTAAACAGGCAAGGAAGACTTTATTCAAGCCTATCTCAATAGGGGAGAGAGGCCAGGACTCAGTCTGAGCTCAACTCCACTGAAGCAAAGGATGAGAGAATTTTTATGTGCTGGGCTGAGAGTGAGAACATAGGCTTGTTTGCTAATTGGCTTTACCCAAAGGAGAAGTAAAAGTTTACTCCTTCAGGAGTAAATTTCCTCTCCTCTCTGACAGGAGATAGTTTTACAACTTGGAGCAAGCTGTCCACCAAAGTTGGACAGGGAGACAGGGGTACCATCTCCCTTGATGATTACATGTCAAAGGGATAGTTCTAGGCCCTTGAGAAGGAGATTGCTGGATTCATAACTGAAAGGGACTTTAAAAAAATTTACACACATTTCAAAAAGACAGAGATATAATATACAATGAAAAGTTTTGTAATGTAAATGCTCTCAGAAAAGAGAGGTCCCGATGAAACCTATCTGAAATTTGGTCAAGCAGAGGGGAATCTTAAGACTGTCTGGTTCTTTTCCCTTCTGCTTCTGATGCAGGAGTTTTCTTCTTGGTCACTTTGCAAGCTGGGGACTCCCAGCCAGCGACATCCCACCTAGGCCTCACTCAGGCATGCTGGCGTGCCCCAGCTTGCCTGTGTTATGGCTTGTATACATATTTGCTGGTTCCTGAGCTCTTGTACTGTGCCCATGAAGAATGAAGACATGTGGGACATTGAAGGATGAGTAAGGCAGAGAATAATTTTATTGAGTGATGAAGATGGCTTTTAGCAGAGGGGGGATGTGGGGTTGGTCCCCCTACCTGAAGGCGGGAAAGTTCTCCCCCTGTTGCTGGGTCCGGGGCCTTTTATGGACTCAGAATGTAGAGAGTGTGCTGATTGATTTATAAGTATGCAAAAAAAAAAAAAAAAAAAAAAAAAAAAGTAAAGCAAAGCCACCACTCAAAAGTGGGCATGACAGTGTAGAAAACCAATCAGGAAAGGGTAAGTATATGAAAAATCAGTGAAGGGTGGGGACCAATCAGAGGAAAGTGTGTCAAATGGGAAGACAAGTTCTTAATCAGATCTGGGGATTTAACTTGCAGCTTGCCTTTCAGGCTTTAAACTTTCTTTGGCTTGCTGGTGGGGTTTCACTGGGGACCCGCCCCCATCTGCCTGTGCATTTGGCTGTCTCCTGCTGCTCTCACTTCCATCCCCTTGCTCTCCCCTCACCTCCTTTCTCTCTCATTTTCTTTCCTTCTCCTCCCTTATCCTCTTTTTTTCTTCCTCTTTCTGTTTTTCCTTTCTCAGCTCTTGTCTATTACTTGCCTTCCAAAGTGTATTTATTTAACATTTTATGCCAGATTTATTTATTTTTATACTTTCTCCCATCATCATCTTGTGATTTGTCAAAGTTGTTTGTGATCTACTTTAACGGTGCAAAAGAGATGTTAAAAATATCCTGCCTATCCACAGCCTGCTTGTTCATCGCAATAAAGAATCTTCTTACTGGAGAAAATCTCCCAGGCGTGTGCATTAGGTTTAAGACCCTCAGAGTTCTTACACTACCTCCTTTAGAGAACCATTTCTATACAGCAAAAGTATTTTTAAAAGTTATTTAGAATAGCTAAAACATAGATGCATTCACTTGTTTCCTCACTCATACACTCATCAGACAGGTACTGACTCTCCACTTCTCTTGGTTTGCCTCTTATGAGTTATCCTATAACTCGGCCTTTATCCTAGTGTTCCTTGTATGTTGCTCTTTAAAATGTCTCCTGTCCTAACAGAGCATTGCTTGCCCTGGTTTGCTTACACTTTAACAGTTTTTCTGCCTTCCTTTCCATATCTGGCAATCCATTATCAGGCAGCCCTTTTCATTCTTATTCAGGCATCCTAGTACTAAGTACATGCTTCAAATTATGCCCAATTAAATGCTGTGAATCCGATTTACCTTGACTGTTGGAGTTGTGTTTTAAATTTTTATTTTATAGAATACCAGTTCACTTATTTTTTGCCTGATTCTGTAAAATTTCCCCATTGCTTCGTAGATGGGAAACCCCCTGCATGTTTTCATGTTTTTGAGCTATGAACCAGCAAATTCACCACATTCTTCGTGCCTTTTAAAGGTATAACCTACCTTCTATTTTTTTTTTTTTTTTTTTTTTTTTTTTTTTTTGGTTTTTTTGAGACGGAGTCTCGCTCTGTGGCCCAGACTGGAGTGCAGTGGCGCGATCTCGGCTCATTGCAAGCTCCGCCTCCTGGGTTTACGCCATTCTCCTGCCTCAGCCTCCTGAGTAGCTGGGACTACAGGCGCCCGCCACCGCGCCCGGCTAATTTTTTGTATTTTTAGTGGAGACGGGGTTTCACCGTGGTCTCGATCTCCTGACCTTGTGATCCGCCCGCCTCGGCCTCCCAAAGTGCTGGGATTACAGGCGTGAGCCACCGCGCCCGGCCAAACCTACCTTCTATTAAATTAATGTTTGTCACTAATTCTGACTCTTTGGAGAAATTGTTTTATCAATGTTAATATCTTGTTATATGAATATACCATGAATATAATATTCCTAGTATAACTTTACTATTCATTTTATAAATACACTATTCCCTAAATTCTGAATAATGAATAGTGGAAAATATGGAAGGTTGTCACTGAAGACACACCTAACCAGTGAACTAGTTTTGTGAATGGCTTTGTTACAGCATTCTGATCCTAGTTTGTGTTCTCTCAATGCCTGTGTGCCAGGCACTGTTTCAGTAATGGGTAGTGGGAATTCAGGGTGAATCAAGGCAGAGTCTTTGCCTCTGCAGGATTTTTCTGGAGCTTCTGCTCTGTGCACCTTGTGGAGCAAAGTAGACAGTACTCCAGTAACAAGTTGTGTAGTATCTTGCTCATTCTTTCTGGTAACATTTTGTGTGTGACTTGTGTTTTACATCTTGCCTGAAATCTGAAGAAATGATAACAAAGATAAAATAGTTGGACCTTATAATGGGAAAGAAACTGGAACATTAGGAAGTTCCACTATATACGTGATTTGATGATTGTTTTTTTCCTTATAGAGAGCGTGGTCCACTGGAATAAAATTTTCTAGAAGTCAGTTGCATTTCTTTTTAACCACTTAGGATATTTTACTTCTGATGAATGACTACATGAATAACTACTTATTAAGTTAATTCACATTAAAAGTACTAAATGCATTAAATTGAATAGGTGAAGCCTAAAGGAATTAATTTTTTTTGAAGTAAAGAAGAACTTATTATAAAATAATGTGGTCCAGGCGTAGTGGTTCACGCCTATAATCCCAGCACTTTGGAAGGCCAAGATGGGCAGATCACCTGAGGTCAGGAGTTTGAGACTAGCCTACCCAATGTGGTGAAACCTTGTCTCTATTAAAAATACAAAAATTAGCTGGGCATGGTGGCACATGCCTGTAATCTCAGCTACTCGGGAGGCTGAGGCAGGAGAATTGCTTGAACTCAGGAGGCAGAGGTTGCAGTGAGCTGAGATTGTGCCACTGCACTCCAGCCTGGGCAACAGAGCTAGACTCCATCTCAAAAAAAAAAAAAAAAAAAAAAAAAGAAAAGAAAAAAAAATCATATGAATTCTGCGTCAGTATAGCTACCAATTGCCTAGTACTATAGCATATTTATGAGTTTTGTCATACTCATTTCTTCTACTTCCTTCTGGATATTTTGACTTCTTTTCCTGAACTCCTTTCAGCCTTCTGATGTTTCATCTAATTTCCAAGTTCTGTTGTTATATTTTTCCCCTCATTTTTGCTTCTGAGACTCAGTCCCTGTGTTTTCTTTGATGTGAAGAATAATAATAGGCTGTCGGTTGAATATTTTCAGGTTTATTAATATGTATTATGCCTTTTGTTACCTTTTTTCAGTTGTTGCTTGAAATTTACTTTTGTAGCTGCCTTCTGGCAGGCATAGAAATAGACAGCATGCTTACCCAGGCTTTAAACTGAGAACAAGTGCATGGGAGAAAAAAAAGCAGGTAAAAATATCACTAAATTGGACTATCAAATATTTTTTATAATTTTTCGTAACTTATTCTTACTACTCTACAGTATCAGCATTTAAAAAGTGATGTTAAAATGGAGAAAAGAATTAAAGATAATAATTCCAAATTAGCAGAAATAACCTGAATAAAGAAATGGATTTTTATGGTAAGGGTTGGCTTAGCACATGGCATTATTATTTGAAGAAGATTGTCAAGGAAAAGAGCAACATCCTCTGTGAACAGAGAGAGATTAAAGAGCAAGTTTTGTCTATAGGAGGGAAATATTGAGGGTTAATGTCACTCGTCAATTGATGTAGGGCACTACAAGTTGCTTCCAATTTCTTGAAAATAGTTACTGTAAAAAATAAGATAATTAGTGAAAAACATGAGGAAGGCATACATCGAAGATAACATTACTGAGAAAATTATTCTAACACCACTTTATAGACATTTATATGAATAAAATGAATAATTAATGGAGAAAATATTACTGCCTCTGAAGGAAATTTGCCAGGATAATTTAGTTGGGCATTTTTTCTCTGTTTTAAGAGACAATGATGAAACTAATTTCATTTAATTTGAATTAATTTAATCTGTACTTAAACTGTGCATGTTTTCAGATGAAGAAGAAGTACCTGAGGAATAGTTTGTATTTTACATTTTCTCTCAACATTCCTTGAGTCACTCATTCATCATTTGTTGAGTCCCTACTGTGTGCCAGATTCTAAAAGAAATGGCTTATGACTGAGTTGTTGACAGTAGTAGGCCTCAGTAATTCATCCTAGAGTGAATTGGGTCTTTGTGTAGGACAAAGTATTTGGTAGTGATTCTAGAGAGAAAATATTTTAAGGAAACATAGTTTGAAAGTTCAGTAATGGAAATCAGATCAGTGTCTCTCATTTAATCATATCCTGCCATATGGGCAATGATCTTCATAATTCCTACATATTCTCATCTTTAAGCTGTATACTCTCTAAGAATAGGAGTTGCGTTTTATCCCTTTTGTAAATCAAATATTTAACACACTTTCTGGGACACAGTAAAGGTCAGTAATGGTTTTAAGTCTGAGTCCAAGACTCATTGGTTAGAAAACAAGTTGCATTTGAGTCCTTTTTGAAAGTACAACAATTGTTGATTTGCTTTTTAACCAGATCAACCAATGAAATTCTAGGGAATGTAAATGTTTCCTAAATTATTGAGAAACCTTCTTGCAATACTTTATTCTAACCCATGAACATGGTAAAAGTACTGTGCTTTTTTTTTTTTAAAAAAAGCTGTAAGATTTATCTTAATAATGAAATATAAGCCTTGATCTTATGTCTTTAGATCACTGTAGGCAAAAGTACAATACAATTAAGGGAGATTGAATTGAAGAGTTTAAAACTATAAGTATACTACGTTAACTATGTAATGTGTACTATTGCATATTATAGTAAAATATATGTTACATATAGTATTATAGTTTAAAAACTACTAATATAAGGGAGAATAAAACACTAAAAATAAATGCATATATTTAAGGATACAAACATCTTCACTTTTATCTCCAAATTTCACAAATATCCACAAATGTATTTTCTCCTAATGTTAATTCATGGGATAGACAATAATGTAAATAGCTTTAAAAATGACAAGAATAAGATTTTTAAGATAATGAAATATTCCCGTTTTTATTCCAGTTCGGATATATTTCTGCTGATAAAAGAGGTGATTTACCATAAGATGATTTCCAATCTCTATTAATTTATAGAAAAATGATGTGTCTTTTACAGTCTTGCATCATTTCATTTGTCAGCCAGAGAAGCTAATGAAAGTTTGCCTAAACTCTCCCATTTTAAATGGGCAGACTTAAACTTTTCTCATATTAATATAAATTAGATGACTTTTGTCCTTGCCTGAAGTGACAATGTCAATGTCTGGAGCTTACATCTTTCATGACTGTCAGCTAATTAGAATGCAAGGGAGCTGTAAAGGTCTCCTCTCTAATCCGCCATCCTGGATTACATCCAGTGTTAGCACTCCTGTCAGTCATCGCAGAGCCCTGGGCTGCATTTCCCAAACGTACGATAAGTATAGTTTCCATGAGAATCAACAGCAGGAGGTAAAAAAAACCCTACATTTTTATGTATCAGAATTTAAAGTAAATCTGATAATTGCACTACTGTAAAGTCCTCAATCCGCTGCTGCTGAACAGATAACATCTTTCTGCGGACTAAAAGATTGTCAGTCAAAGAAGTGCTCTTGCTGTTTCTTGTTTTCATACTTGTGCACAACTAGAAATTGTGTTTCCTAAGAGAAGTAATTTTTTGTTTAGTGACTTTTCCTGAGTCGCAGGAGTATGTTGACTTCACTTACGGCTCTGCTTTCTAGCTCTCAACTCTCCTTCTTCCATTCGGCTTTCCCGGTCCTCATCTGAAGGGCAAGTGCCACAAAATGGTTTCTCTTTCTTTCATGCTCACTGTCTCACTCCAACCTTCTGCATCCTTGCAAAAGTTCATGCTGCAGCCTCAATTTTCTTTACAATCATTGCCTTTGCTGACTACCTTCTTTTTAAATTGGAATTTGTTAGTAAATTCAGGCTGCTGATGAAACTTATTTGGAAAGCTTTCCTCCAAATCTTTAGTCAGGAACCTCTCTACCACCTCCCTGTGTCTCCTGGGTCAATCACTAACTCCAGGTATCCATTGTTTTTTCCACATGGTTTTCTTCCAAAACATGAACAGACATCTACCTGCCTTTCAGTCTCCCCAGGTTATATCACCCTTCAGTAGTCTCAAGGTCTCTCTTTTCCAGATGCATTAAAGAAATTAATACTCAGTTAAGTTTTCCTCTCGACTCAAATTATCCTCATCCCACGTAGCCTCAGTGTCTCCAGAGAGGACCCACCTAACACTCTATCTGTTCTTCAAACGAGGTTCTTTGCTACTTGACTTCAGGCAGTCATGCCTATGGCCACTACCTAAACCTTATCATCCTCGAACACTAGTCCATTTCAGAAATATGAGCTCTTGAATTTCCACAGTTTCATTTCTTTCTGTAGTTCTGTGCCTTTCTTAGACTGCATTTGGACTTCCTGGAGATCTCTAAGTTCTTTGAGTTCTTACTACTCAAAATGAGTTCTGTGGACCAGCAGTAGGAGTGTCAGCCTTACCTGGGAGCTTGTTGGAAATGTAGGATTCTCTGACCCCTCTCCCCACCTTGTCTGCAATTTAATAAGGTCCCCCAATGCTTCATATGCACATACATGTTTGAGAGGACTGCTCTGACACTGACAGTCTTTACTCACTTGCTTTCCTGCCTAGCCTGTATTCTAGATCAAACATTTCAGCTTGTTCTCACCAGCCTGCTTATCTGTCACTGTATTCTGCCTAAGCTGCAGAGGGCTGCTAGTGTAAATGACCACACTGAACTGGGACTGTTGCTTGCTCATGGTTTGTGACCTTAACTAGACCTCAAGGCTTATCAGTGCTGTTTCTGAGAACTACTGCTTCCTACTTTCCAATACTTGTATACCTTTCCTCAGAGGTCCCAGTATATGTCTCCAAACACTTTTTGTTTTCTTTTAAAGTCCTGCCTCCCATTTAGAGAGAATGAGATTCATTTGCCACACATAATCTTAATATCTCTCCTAAATGCCTACAAACATCTATATTCATCCTGTTATTCCCTTCTTTCCTTTTGTCACTAAGGAAGTATCTTTTTAAATATCTAAGGCTACACCTCCATTGTACTGATTCCACTTAACCACTGTCCCCTCGCTCTTTATAAATAAATTTTTATTCTGATATAATTTGTTAGTTTCAGAAAAGTTGCAAGGACTGTGCAGAGATTTCCCAAGTATCCCTATGGTGGGTTGTATAGTAACTCAAAAGTTTGGTACCTGTGAATGTGACCGTAATTGGAAATAGGGTCTTTGAAGATAAAATTAAAGATTTCAAGATGGGATCATCTTGATACTAGGGAGAAGGCTAAATCCAATGATGAATGTCCTTATAAGGGACCGAAAAGGAAAAGACACACACATGGGATGTGGGGGCGGGAGGAGAAGTCTTGAAGAAGGTTATGTGAGATTGAAGTGCAGTTACCAACCAAGAAACACCAAAGATTTTTAGCAGCCAGCAAAAGCTATGTCAAAAGCTATGTCAAAGGCATGAAATGGCTTCTCCCTCAGAGCCTCCAGAAGGAAATAGCTCTGGTCCTACCTTGATTCCAGACTTCTGGCCTCCAGAACTATGAGAAAATGTGCTGTGGTTTTCAGTTTGTAGGAATTTGTTATGGCAGACCTAGGAAACCAACACAGCCCCTCACTCAGTATCCTTTAATATTTACATCTTATATTACCAGATACATGTGTCAAAACTAAGGAACCATCCTTGGTATATTGCTATTAACTAAACTCTTGTCCTTATTTGCATTTCCCTAGCTTTTACACTAATGTCCTTTTTGTGTTCCAGGATCCAATCTAAAGGGGATACCACATTGCGTTTAGTCATCATGTCTCTTTAGCCATTTGTGATATGTGATGGTTTCTCAGTCTTTCTTTGTTTTTCACTGTCTTTATAGTTTTGAGGAGTAATGGTTAGTTATTTGATAGAACGCTCCTCAATTTGCGTTTGTCTGGTGGTAGTCTCATAACTCGAGGTTATGAATTTTGGGAAAAACAAACACCACAGAGATAAAGTGACATCATCATGTTATACCAGGAGGTACATGAGATCAATGTGGCATCACTGCTTATGTTAGCATTAATCACATGATTAAAGTAGTCTTTGCCAGGTTTCTCTGCTGTAAAGTTACTATTTTCCACTTTCTATCCTCGATTGTTTAAAAGAGAATGATGAAGTCCAGCTTACACTCAAGGGAAGAAGAGCATTTCCATATATGATTTGGAATATTTCTGTAAGAAAGATTTATCTCTTCTCCCACAATTTTGTTTATTCAATCACTTATTCATATTAGTATGAATAATTTCATTTCATATGAATCATTTATTCATATCAGACTCATGCCCCATAAATTTGTAACTTGTTCTGTTCTCTTTCCCATTCTAAATAATATCTCTTCTGCCTGATTTTTTCCTTCTAGCAGTACTACTTTCCCAAACCCCATCATCTTTGTGTCTCTCTCCCCGCCCCTCTTTCATTTGTTAGTTAATTGAGAACCAGACACTAACTGTATCTTAAGGATAAAGTAATAAATAACATATGATTCATTTTCTGTAGGATTTCACAGCCTAGCAAATTCTGCTATGTGCTGTTTATCATGCTAGGTTCTAAGGATGTAAAAGCATTTTGGGGGGCACCCAAAAGGAGATAATACTCCACTTCTTCACAGTCAATCTTTCCAGTTTCTTACCTGTATTTACTCCTCCCTCATTCACTGTTTACAGATTTTCTTACACTGCATGGTTTCTTTCCATGGAAATTATATTATTTGCATAATTTCTACTGTATGATAATGATCCTCAAATATCTTTCTCACTCAGAGCTCTCTCCTAGGCTCCAGACTTGTTTATTTTACTACTACCTGGAATAGCACAGAGATACCTCTAATGACCTCCAAACATTTTCTCCTTCCTCAAAGCCTACATGCTATCAATGACACTATTACAATTTACTGGGATTCATTCTGAGCTCCATCCTATTATCTTCTAAACCCAGTCAGCCACTGTGATGATTAATTTTAGGTGTCAACTTGACTGGATTATCTAGAGAACAAGTAAAGGATTATTACTGTGTGTGTCTTGGCAGTGTTTCCTGAGGAGACTGGCCTGTGAGGCAGTGGACTGAATGAGGAAGATGACCTCCAATGTAGGTGGGCACCATCCAATCAGTTGTGGGCCCAGATGTAACAAAAAAGTGAGTTTCTTTCTCTTCTGGAGCTGGGGTACACATTTCTTTTTCTCCTGTCTTTGGACATCAGAACCCTAGGCTCTCTGGCTTTTGAACTCCAGGACTTACACCAACTCCTCCTGAGGCCTCTATGCCTTGGGTTCTCAGGCCTTTGTCCTTGGACTGAGAGTTACACAATGATTCTGAGTTTCACCACCTGGTTCTGAGGATTTTGGACTTGAACTGGGCTATTTTATTGGTCTGTTCTCACACTGCTGTAAAGAACTACCTGAGGCTGGGTAATTTATGAAGAAAAGAGGTTTAATGGACTCACAATTCTGCAGGCTGTACTGGAAGCATGGCTGGAGGCCTCAGGCAACTTACAATCACGGTGGAAGGTGAAGGAAGCAGGTATTATCATGGCAGAGCAGGAGGGAGAGAGAGCCAAGAGGAAAGTGCCACACACTTTTAAACCATCAAATCTTGTGGGAACTCACTACTGCGATAACAGCAAGGGGGAAACCTCCATGATCCAATCACTTCCCACCAGATCCTTCCCCTAACACTGGGAATTACAATTCAACATGAGATTTGTGTGAGGACACAGAGCCAAATCATATCAGCCGTGCTACTGGCCTTCTAGGTGGCCTCCAGCTTGTAGGTGGCCTATCATGGGACTTCTCAGCCTCTATAATTGCGAGAGCCAATTCCCCTAAGTCTTCTCTTACATATCTATATATCCTATTGGTTCTATTTCTCTGGAGAATCCTGATTAATATGGCCACATAGCCTTTAGAAGTTATATCCTAGACCGAGTGCAGTGGCTCTCAGCACTTTGAGAGGCTGAGGTGGGCGGATCACGAGGTCAGAAGATCAAGACCACCCTGGCTAACATGGTGAAACCCCATCTCTACTAAAAATACCCCCCCCTCCCCCCCCAAAATGCCAGGCGTGGTGGTGGGTGCCTGTAGTCCCAGCTACTGGGGAGGCTGGCAGGAGAATGGCGTGAACCTGGGAGGCGGAGGTTGCAGTGAGCCGAGATGGCACCATTGCACTCCAGCCTGGGTGACAGAGACAGAACAAGACTCTGTCTCATTAAATAAATAAATAAATAAATAAATAAATAGAACTTATATCCTAAATATTTTTCAAGTAGTAACCGTACTTTTTCTCAATATGTCTGCTTTTGTGTGCTATCTCCATTAAACGCCAATCCACATTCTGCAATCTTTCCAGAGTTAGCATTCTAAAATGTAAATTTGATCATATTCCCTTCTGATTTAAAATACCTTTTAGAATTTCTTTTCCCCAGGATAAGGCCCAAATATACAATATCCTATTAAATGTGATTTTCATATTATCATGGCTCAATGCTTTCATGATTTAGTCACGCCGAGCAACATACCAGTCTACTTTCAGGTTCATGTGACTTTGTGCATGTCCTTCCTTATTCCTGGATGACCACCCCCTCATTTCCCATAAGCACCCTCTCTGTCTTCATGATCACCTCAAATATTTTCTCTGTGACTCCTTTCCCCAAATTCTGTAGAGACAGATACTTCTCTATGCCTTTATAGCATGTCGATATCCATTAGTCAATTTTTTACATTATATTTTCATTATTTATATTTGTAAATTTTCTTTACTAGGCTGCTACAAGAAAATAGGGACAATGTTTTTATTTATCTTTGTACACAGTAGTCCTCTTTATTTTGGAGGAATATATTCCAAGACCCCCAGTGGATGCCTGAAACTGATTGCCATCAGGTGGAACACATTTCTGTTCATGTCTTACACCCATAAATTTAATGCCTTTTCCATTTTAATTCAGCACTTATCACGCACTGTGGCCATAACTTTTGCATTTTGAGGTGTGACAGCAAAACTAGCACACATTTCTTTTTCCTTCTTCACAATTTCACAGATAGAAGATTCATTCCTATCATGGATCTTAGCAACCTCAGCATACAATTTTTTTGCTTTCTTTATTAAGTTGAGAACTTTTACCTCTTCACTCATAGAAAGCACTTGACAGATTCTCTTTGGCATAGTCAAATTGCCAGCATCACTGCTCTTGCATTTTGTGGCTGCTGTGATATAAAATAAGTGTTCTTTGAACACAAGTGTGGTGATACAACCATAGTTGCGCTGATCATCTAGATGGCTACTAAGTGGCTAATGGGAGGTGGTGTAGACAGCATGGATCTCCTGGGCAAAGGGATGATTCACATCTTGAGCAGATGGAGTTGAGTCGCATGAGATTTCATCATGCTACTCAGAATGGTGTGCAATTTGAAACATATGAATTGCTATTTCTGGAATTTTTCATTTAATATTTTCAGATCGTGGTTGAATGTGGGTACCTGGAACCACAGAAAGCGAAACTATGTATATGGGGGAGGTTGCTGTACACAGTGCTCACCGCATAGTCACTGATTTTCAATGCACATTTGTTCACAGAGCGAAGAAATACAAGCCAGCAAATATCTTATTTCCTTCCTCACCAGCTAGATGTCAGTACTAGGGTGATATTTTCTATTGTAAAAATGTATTTTCTGTAGAATTCTAACTTCAGGTGATTTCTCTTATTAACCAAAGAGAAAGCATATTGTCCAAGGTGTAGGCTACAGAAAAGGACTTTTGAGTTTCAGTGATGGTTTTGGCAGCTGCTGGTTGAGATATTCGTTTTAAAAAACATCATTGAATAGTTGAATTTGTAACGTACATCTACGTAAACAAGAAAGGGCATATTAAAACTCTCCCACGTGGTTTTTTCTAATGTTCTCACTTCCCTTGTCGTGCCATGCTCCAGATTCCTGGTGTTCTTGCTCCTTTGTCACCAGCCACCCAGTACTGTCATGCTCCTTGATGATTCTTCTAAACATTCCTCCCTACTTCCCCACTTTTATCTCTTCCACCAGCTCACTTGGCTCCCAAAGCTGGAATTTCTTTGATACACTCTATCAGGAAGAAAGTCATATGCGTTTATCTTTAATGTTCTTATGATACCTTGGAGTTATAGCCACAGTTTTCTGTACATTCTCATTTGATCCTTCTTCAGGGGGCTGTTATCTCTAATTTTCAGACAAGCTGATTGAGATTCACTGAGTTTATGCTTTCCCTAATATTCCCCTATAAAAAGACTTAGACCTGGAATCCTGATTTAACTTAAAATCCCACATACTTTTCAACTCAGAGAAATCAGGTCCTGATGACATCATTTGTGCCCTGGAAAAGTAGCATCTAAACCAAAATTATACAGGAATATCTCATTTATAAGAGCCAATATTTTTCTCAAGAGCAAATGTAAGTCAGGTTTTCTGTCTACATAAGACCTAATTGCAATCAAAATATTCTGATCAGATGTAGCCTTTACAGGTTTTGATTCTGTGGTTGGTGAATATTAACAAGTGTGATTTATAAGGTATCTGAATGTGTATGCCTCTGTGCTTATTGCAGAAGAGGAAAATATAGAAGTGTTGTCATATATTTCATTGCCTTCTCTGTGACAGAAAAAAATCAACCATGAAATGAAAATGTTCTTTTTCAATAGAAGTGTCTCTGCATTCATATATTTTCTTGAGTGTTTTAGATTATTGTTTCTTTCTTTGTTTAAAACCAACTTAAGTTGAATATAAATATGATGGCTCAGGAAGTGATGAAAATATAAATATACTTCTTACATATCCTGGTCACCATTAAAATTACCACTTTCAGAAAGAACCAAGACAAGCCTACCCCTGTCATTTTCTCTCTCAGTGTAACTGACACTATTCCTAGTAGCCCAGTTCTGTCACCCTGGAACAGCTGTAGGAAATGTGGGAAAGTGTCCCAGCAAAATAGTATTAAGATGGATCAAAGAAAGTCTTTTGATTCATAAGCAGCTTAGCTCACTACTGGATTTTTTTTTCACTGTACTCATTACAGCAGAAATACTGAATCAATACAGTGGCAGCCTGGTAGATAACCCTAGGGTTTTGCCCACAAATTGCGCTCAGCACACAGTCTATATGGCTTGATTTAATCTAGGTAATTCAGAAGTAATCTAGCCTCTGAATTTTACTGTGTTTGTTTTGCTTCATTTGTTTAAGAGGGAGTGAATTTTCAGCCTAATCCTGAGAGAGAAATATTTCGTTTGATAAGTGTTTCACTCCCAGAAACAAGAAATGCATATGTGTCTTTGGATTTGAAATCAATGTTGATATTTTCATGGGCTTAAACTGGCTCCAGGAATGTCCTTAGGTGGTGCCAGGAGGTCAGATTTCAGAGTCAGTGTTCTCCTGAATGCCTTCTCTTGTGTGAGCTGTTTTCCCACTTTGGCTATGCCAGCAGTTATTCTTCCCCAGAAACCTAGCAAATCTTGCTTTTTAGTTGGAGCTGATGCCCTTAATTACTGTTCTTTTCAAGTCTAACTGAAAGATAAATCCTCCAGTCATTTGTTTTGTAGAATGGAATGAACAATTTATCCAAGTCTCATGCTAAAATCATATCGACTTTTGAAAATGGCATTTGTAGTAAAACACTACAGAAGTAAAGTTCCCAAAATATTTAAAAATTCTTCCCATACACATTGATTTTGTAAAAATATATCAAAATAGAATTTTTAACAAACCAAATTTTCAATTTTCAGTATTCTTAAATGTCATCAACTAAACAAAAATGACTTCAACACAAATATAAACAAATAAACTGAAAAAATGCTACTAAAAAGATGATGTGAATAGTAGGAAGTTCAACAACTTTTAATTCAAATTTGTGAGGTTTCAAATATCAGCATTATCACTTCCTGGCTCTTTTTACTTCAAGAAATTAGGTTTATGTAAATAGAATTCCTTATGTGAAAATGAAGATAATGATAAGGACCAGTGGGGCTATTGTGAGGTTAAGAATAATATACATAAAATGTCTGTCACATATTGGGACTCAATAAATGTAATTATTTTTATTACAATAATTTTTAATATCTTCATTTCAGGTTTTCATTGTGACTAAAATTGTGTTAATTGATCCTACGACATATATCATCAAGTGAATTTGTGACAGTCTTCCCAATATCATATTTATAATAGTGCAAGGAGAAACATATCAATTGAATATTTATTATACTGAAGAATAAGAGTGTATGAGCATACTAATAGTGTTATAAGCCTATGTTACAGCATTTCTCAGCTCCAAACACTGTAATAGGAGTATACTTAGAAGTTAGAACATAGCAAAATAATATGAATTATACGCATTTTCAAGAGCTATGATAGTCTTTGTCACAAGTGAATTTTTACAGAGAAACTTAATCTATTTCCATGATAGTTTCCCTGGAAGACTTGGCCTTCCCTATAGAAAGTGCCTTCATTCATTTTAACATGAATAATTATTCAAGATGAACCAGTGGTCTTTGATAATTTGATCTGATTCTTTTATATAGGTTTTTAGCTAAAGTTTTCCCCCATTTTTGGCAGGCATTTTTTAAAAAAATTATGCTTTAAGTTCTAGGGTACATGTGCACAACATGCAGGTTTGTTACATATGTATACTTGTGCCACGTTGGTGTGCTGCACCCATCAACTCGTCAGCACCCATCAACTCGTCATTTACATCAGGTATAACTCCCAATGCCATCCTTCCCCCCTCTCCCCTCCCCATAATAGGCCCTGGTGTGTGATGTTCCCCTTCCAGAGTCCAAGTGATCTCATTGTTCAATTCCCATCCATGAGTGAGAACATGCGGTGTTTGATTTTCTGTTCTTGTGATAGTTTGCTGAGAATGATGGTTTCCAGTGGAGGCATTTTTTTATATGAGTTTTCACTGTCAGTGAATCCCCTTTCAGACACGCTCATAGAAAAAGCCTGTCAGATTTGTGTTAAGAAAGCAATTCTGCATCAGAAATAAATGAGATAGCCACCAAGAGAGTGTCAGGTAACATTTTATTATTTATGATTAATAATTCATAATAACTACATGAATTTGTTTGTAAATACTGATGTTGCCTGCAGAAACTTTTGAAACTATCACTCTGGGTGATAGAGGGTTAAGCTAGGCAAGGTGATGGGTTGCAACTGTTGTCAGATGGGTTCTTAGTGCACATGGTTTTGATAGCAGCAGGAGGCAGACAAATCCTAGGCAGACAGGGGCAGGTCCCCAGTGAAACCCCACTTTCAAACCAAAGACAGTTTAAAGCCTAAAGGCCAAGCTACAAGTCTCAGATAAATCCACCGACCAGATTGAGGACCTGTCTTCTTGTTTGGCATGCTTTACTCTGATTAATCCTCACCCTTCACATAGGTTACATACACCTACCCTTCCCTAATTGGTTTTTTACACTGTCATGCCCACCTTTGAACGATGCCTTTGATTTACCCTTTTTTGCATACTCACAAACCAATCAACATGCACTGTCCATTCTGAGCCCATGAAAGCCTGGAAGTCAACCACTCTGAGAAAGAGACCACTGGACTATGGGTGGTAGACCATGCTCGTGTCCCCTTTTTGTTGAGAGCTGTTTCCTCACTCAATAAACTTCTTCTCCCCCCTCATCACCGTTTAGTTGTCAATCTATCCTCATTCTTCTTGGATGTGGGACAAGGGCTCAGTACCCACGAACGTGGGTACAGAAAAGACTGTAACACTGTGGCCCCCTTCCCTCTGCCAGTGGAGGGCAGCTGCCCCATACAACAGAAAGCAGCAGCAGGACTGAGTCAGCCCCAGAGCCACAGGCTGGAGCAGGGCAAGGGGCTGACAGACCTGTTAATGCACTGCCATCCATTGAGCTGTGAACAGCAGGACTGAAAAAGCTAATTAGTATGCTGTAACACCCTAGCTCTGGGGCGTCATGGTCATGGGCACCCCTGCCTGGGCATCCTTATATTCACCTTATCTGGACACTGGAGTCCACTGTGCAAGTGGCTTGCGACATGCCTGGTCCAGCTGTAAGCCCTGCATGGAGTCTGTTCTTGTGCTGGAGTGTGGAATGGATGGCTGGACCTGACATTCACTTACACACCCACTCCCACTGAGGGGTGAGCATGCAGTTGCAGTGATTGCGGGATCCATGCTGGAGGGCAGGCCAGGCATAGCCCAAGGGACCGAGTGGACAGGGCATCTTCTGTGGTGAACCCCATCTTGAGCAAGGCCTGGGAAGTGGTGTTGCTGGCTGGAGGTCTCTGGCTAAGTGACTGAGAAAAACCCTGCATCAGTTTTAGTAGTAAATCCCAATTTTTGATATGTTCATTTAAAAAAGCAAATTCATGTCATGTATTTGTTACCTTTTCTTCAGCTTAAATTACCCAGTATTCTTAAAATACCTTAAAATTCACTTTCCAAGTCTTTAACTACCTTTGCTATTTTTCTCTGAACCTTTTACAATTTTTAATGCAGGAAAAGTCCAATGCTGAGAAAATTTAAATGTCCCTGAATTTAATCATTGCTGTCTGCCTATTTGTTTTTTGAGGGCCTTTTTTGGAGGGTTCTGGCCTTTTTGCCTTTCACTTCTAAATTCATTTCCTGTACACGTTTGTACTTCTTTGGTTCTTTAGAAAAAGATTGTGTTTGAATTGAGGTGTTACCAGTTAAAGCTCAATTCACAGATAATTCAGGTTTCTTCAACACTCAAAAGAATGCAGCAAACATAAATCAGAGTGGTGGTTGCCCACTGATGGTGTTGCTCAGAGGCACACCTGGTCTGTGGAGTTACAATATTAGCCTAGAACTGGGTATTCCATTCTAGAGAGAATTTGACCTTTGCCGAGGTAAAAGGCACGATTTTACTTTCGTCATTATGTCTTAAGGTAGTGCACATAAACTAGTATTTTGGCCTCACAAAATATTTAAAGGTATGTATTATTGTTTCAGGCTTTTAATTTGAGAAAAGTCGAGATGGATCAAGTATTTAACAACAAATTCAACAATCTTCCTCTTCTACTTTTTTCATTTTCGTGTTCAGAAAACCCACAATGGTGTCCTGTTTCTCTGTGTCCTTTTTAAATCTCTCTGATGGTCTCATGTTACTCCCCAGGGAAGCTTTTCAACTTCATACTTTTGGAAATTATTGTTGATTCAAAATTTAAATATTTAAGTAAGATTTCTAATATACTTTCACTTGTTTTGTGTTACTCTAATATGCATGCCTAGATTTTTGAATGGCATAAACCATTTTCTCTTGCACCTTTAAAATATACTGAGAATCCTACCCCTTCTTATCTACTTCATTGCCATCATCTTAGTCTAAAACATCATCATCTTTCATCCGGATTATTGTAATTACTCCTAATAAGTCTCCTCATTTTATTATACCTGCCCTACTACCATTATTGCCCATACAGCAACCAATGTGTTCCTTCTAAAAGATAACCTAGTTCTTGTTATTCCTCTGCTCAAAACCCTTTCTTGGTTTCCCATTTCAGTCAAGTAAATGCAAAAGTGCATGTAATTGCTTACAATGCTCTTCATCATTTGACTCCTCTCTGACACCATCTACTACTGCCTTTTATGTTCTCTCCTTTCCAGCCACACTGATCTCTTTTATCTCAAGCAAGCATGCTGGGCATGGTCCCATCTCAAAGTCTTTGTGTTGCTGTCTCTTCTACTTAGCTACATGCTGGACTCATTCATTCCACCACCTCTCTTGAATTTCTGTGCAAATATCAGTGAGGTCTTCCTATATAACACTAAGTAAAAGTACAGGACTTATTGCATGTCCTAGCCCCATCCTTGCTTTATTTGTCTTTGCTATCATCTCAGCACGGTCCCCAAAATTCATGTGTTGACACTTAATGGTCAATGTAATAGTATTAAGAGGTGAGGCTATTAGGAGGTGATTAAGTTATGAGGACAAAGCCTTCATGGATGTGATTAGGGCCCTTATAAAAGAGCTTGAAGGAATGGGTTCATTCTCTTCTGCTCTTCCAGTATGTGAGGGTACAGAGCACAAGACATCATCTTGGATGCAGAGACTGGACCTGCTGGTGCCTTGGTCTTGGACTTCCCAGCCTCCAGAAATATATGGGAAATAAATTTCTGTTATTTATAAATTATACAGTCTCAGGTATTTTGTTATAGCAGCACAAATGGACTAAGACAGACTTCATAGACTTTGTCACCAAATGACATATTATATATTTCTCTTTTCTTTCTGATTTCCTATAGACTGTAAGCTCCATGAAAGCAGTGTTATTTGTATGTTGTATTCCCAACTATATCTACAGCATCTTACACACAAAGACAGTCAATATTTATTAATTAGATTAGTCAATGTATAAATGTCTTTCCTGTTAGTATTCTATATATGTAGTGTTAAATTATTTGTTGGGTAAAAGGCATTGGGTGAGATAGTGGTGGGATATAGTGATAGTTGGTGTCATATTTTAACAAAATCTGGACACATTTTGATCTTGCAGGTTTAGCTGAGACATTTCAAATATAGTAGGTTATATATTTTGCTCTTAGGCAATTTCTAAAAACTAGCTTTTGAGCCAAACTAGTTACCAAAATAAGAACTCTAAATTATTCCTCTACGAATAATTCCTGTACTCAATTTACTTCATCAATTAAAAAACAGTATCAATGGCATGTATGTTTTAGAAATTACCAGGACATAGAAATTAGCTTACTTAGATATAATTTAGCAATTTTTCCCAGATAATGTGAGTAAAATTTGGGCCTTAGATATAATTTAGCAATTTTCTCCATATAATGAGAGTAAAATTTGGGCTTCTTGGGACCTTTCCAGTCCTAGGAGAGAGGGATTCCTTCAGATAATAATTCTTGGCCCTATGAAGTTACTGAGGTTCAAGAAATTATCTGGGTGGGATGGAGATGACAATTATGATGACCTTGATAACAATAGCTTAAAATATGTAGTGTTTACTATGTGTAGGTACTATTCTAAGTGGTTATTCTATTAATATATTTAATCCTCTCAACAACCCTGTGAAGTATGCATTAGTGTTCACAGTCGGGCAGAAGATACTGAATAATTTGCTAAGGTCACACAGAAAACATAAATGTAGAGATGGAATTTGAATGCTTGGCATCAGAGCCCTCTTTCCTTTAGCCTCAGAGATATAGTGTTCAAATCTATCTAGAGAATAAGTAGAACTACAAAAAGTGTATGTGCATGCATGTGTGAGTGTGTGCATGTTCATGTGTGTGTGTACAAGAGTAAACACACGTGCACATGTGCATGAATGAAGGGTTGATAGTGGCAACGGAACTGTTAATGATGAATGTGACAGAGCTTGAAAGAGACTGGAGGTGAGAAAGTAAATACTGGTGTTAAGCCTTACATTTGTTACTTTACTTAATCAGTATAGCAAGTAGGAGGGAATATTGCATTCTCTTTTTTATTAGATGAGATATTACAGGATCAGAGAAATAAGAACCCCACCCTTGGATAAGGCCTGCCTGGGCAGAGACAGTGAGCTTGGAAGGAAAATCTCACTCTACTCCTTAAGGGTAGAGCTGACTCTTCTGGAGTTGCATAGGAGGCACTCTTTGGCTTCCCTATTGATATCCCCTGTACCCAGAGACATCTGTCTGTTTTCTGTGTTGAGGAAACACCAACCAAGAGAAAACATTGGGTCAGTATAGAACTATGTAATCTGGGCTAGGGTGGCCAAATATTGCATGGGACATGCTTATACTAAAAAGTATGTGTTGTTATCTGAAATTCAAATTTACCTGGGTGTCAATGTTTTTTTTTTTCTCCTAATCTCAATCTCATAAGTCTACCTGGGGCTTCTCTATCTCTGTTAGGAGTGCTGAGCAGATCACGAGAACAGACACTGCCTTGGACTTTGTGAATTCTACATAGATTCATCAACTGTTCATTTAATCAAACATAGAAACAATGCCTACCCAGCACTTACCACAGCCAGGCAGAATGAGGCTTTGGGAGCATTCACTCCTAGAACTTACTGTGTCTAGTACAGTGGTTCTCAAATTTTAGCTTACATTAAAGCTTGTTAAAAATGCTGGGAAGCTTGTTAAAAATGCTATTTCTAAGTCCCAGTTCCAGAGGTTGTGATTCTAGGATTAGAACCCTGAAGTCTATTCTTTAATAAACACTACAGATGACTTTGAAGTCAGTGGTTCTCTAAGCAAACTTTGATATTGCCTTAGTTCATTTGTGCTTCTATAACAAAACACCTTAGACTGGGTCACTTATAAACAACAGAAATTTATTGCTTATAGTTCTGGAGACTGGGAAGTCCAACATCAAGGTGCAAGCAGATATGGTGTCTGGTGAGGGCCTCATTCCTCATAGATGGCACCTTATTTGCTGTGTCCTCATATGGTGGAAGAGACAAAGGAGCTGACTTGAGCCTTTTTTATAAGGTCAGAAATACCATTCTGGAAAGTAGAGCCTTCATAACTTAATCACTCCCTAAAGGCCCCATTTCTTGAGATACTATCACATGGGGTATTAGGCTACAACATATGAATTGGGGGGTAGGGGGTAACCAACATTCAGACCATAGCAGACATGCACTGGTCTACTAGATGGAAGGAGACTTCGTCTAAACATATGACAGTAAGAATTACTTCTCAGTGGGATTTGAGACACGGGGACATTGTGTGATTTGAGTTCCTCTATGTTGTTAATGTAGATTATAGAATATTCCTGTGTTATAGGTATTTTGCTTTTAAAAGTGAAAATACATTCTAATACAATTTAGTTAGTATGCTATAGTAAGCCCATATTGACTGTGGACCTATTAGGTTCCCCCAAAGAGAGGTTTTCCTCAGGTTCCTGATCAGATCCTAAGTCAAATGAAGTGTGACATTCTTATAAAGTAGCTTAGACTCCTTGAGCCACAGTCAGTTCAATTCCAGAATCTTATATGAAAGCCTTGTTTCTAGAAGGAAAATGTTCACTGTGTTTCATGGGGTTAAAAGCAGGACCTGAACCTACAATTTTTCAAGCCAGCTCTCTATTTTAGCGTAATGTTTGTGGTACTGATGTGATGTGTGCAAGCATTTCTGTATTAGTTGTTGAACACCCTGACTGCTGAATCCTCTACAAAGTCAAGTCAAAGCAGTGAGCATTCTGGGAGGGAAGCCAACAATAAATTGTAGTAATCCAGCCTTGTTGTTATAAAGGCATGAATCAATAGCTCAGCATCTTGCTGAGACAGCAATAGTCTTAACCTTGTTATACTCCTGAGATGGTAATATGAGGTCTTATCAATATGGTTGATATGGCTCTCAAAGGAAAGCTGAGGGTCAAAAATGGCTGACATTTATCATGGAAAATATTGCTTTGTGGGATGTCCAGCTGTAGAATTGTGACTACCTATTAAATCCTCTGTGGAGCAAAAAATATATGGTCCACTGCCTGTAGGATAAGAGAAGGGGAAGGAGGTGGAATCAAAAGTGAAATAGAACTGGTCAAATGAGATGAAAGTCTGATATCTTAATTTTCAGCTGTAGGCATCAGTTTTTGAGATTACCCCTTAGGCAGCTTCTGATTAAGTGGGGATAGTTCCATGCCATGAAAGATTAAAGGCTTTCTGGGTGTCTGTATTTTAAGTGGTGAAATCTTTATCAAAGAAGCTTTTGTTTTTGTAATCAACTCTAGGCTGTGTACATGTGAAAGGCAAGCTACAAGTGACCTAGACAATTAATAGCATTTAAATTAGCATACTAAACAAGACCGCTGTGATCTATGTGGTCTATTTTTTATTTGAGCTTTATATATAACAACTTTCTTAGAAGTCAAACCAAGATTGATTCCAGCAAGACAGAGCTTTCTTTAGAAATCATCATTAGTATTCAGTTCTAACCTCATACCCTCCAGGAAGAAGGACATGATGCACACTGTTCAAAAGCATAGGTTTAAAAGTTAGAAAGACCTGGACATGAATCACAGCTTTGCCATTTCCAAGTCGTGAGGCTTTGAGTAAGTTACTTAACCTCTCTGTGCCTCCATTTCATTATCTATAAAACGCACGTAATACAATGAAGCAAGAAACTTTACCTGACCCCTTCACAGGTAGGAACTGAAGTGTGGGCACTAGAGCTAGCTAGCCTCTTCAGCGCCAGCACAGACAAACTCCACTCATTCCAACCCATTGTGCTCAACCTGTTGTGCTCACCTGTGGGAGGGAGCATGCAGGTGAGCCAGTGCAGGAGCCAGGGTAAGTGCTTTTGGGTGCCAGCAGGAGCAAAGCTTCATATGGGCCCCATGGCAGCATCTAGGAAGGAGTACCTGCAAGCACCAAAGCCCCAGAAGAGGTGTTACAATCAGCTCTCTTTTAGCTTTGCCATCCGCAGATGGTTTAAGTGTTAATAGCTCAGTGGAGGGTCAGTGTGACAGCATTTTGCACCCATACCTGAGTTCTTGTTCAGTGTCCAAGAGGAATGAGGTTGCACAAACAAATTGAGAGGGGATAAATGTGGAGGATTTTATTGCTGATGAAAGTGCTTTCAGTGGGGAGGGAAGCTGAAAAGGGGATGGAGTGGGAAGGTGATCTTCCCCTGGATTCTGGCTGTCCCTGGCCAAACTCCTCTCCGAAGAAATGCCATCAAGCCATCCCTTTGAAATCAAGCTGCTTCTCTCCAACGTCCAACTGTAGTCTCCAAGGCCCAGCTGTTCCATTTTTTTTTTTTTTGAGATGGAGTCTCCCCCGTCACCCAAACTGGAGTGCAGTGGTGTGATCTCTGCTCACTGCAACCTCCACCTCCAGGGTTCAAGCGATTCTCCTGCCTCAACCTTCCCAGTAGCTGGGATTACAGGCACCTGCCACCATGCCCAGCTGATTTTTGTATTTTTAGTAGAGACAGGGTTTCACCATGTTGGCCAGGCTGGTCTCGAACTCCTGACCTCAAGTTATCCACCTGCCTTGGCCTCCCAAAGTGCTGAGATTACAGTCATGAGCCACCGCGCCCAGCCCAGCTGTTCCTCCTCTTATCTGCTTTCTGCTAATGGAGACTGGAGTTGTTATGGGCACAGGATGGGGAGCAGGGTGGGGCACGGGTGGTTTTGGGAAAGGCAACATTTGAGCACGAAAACAGAAATGCATGATCTCACTTCAGGCTGTTGTTCCAGGCTTGAGACTGGGGCCCAAGAGGGCTGCCTTCTTCTGTCCAGAATTTCCCTGTCTCCCGTCCCTATCACTAGTACTTGCCTCATAAGGTTTTTGTGAGGATAAAATGAGGTAATTTATGCAGAATATTTCTGCTGTGCTTGGCACATGGTATGCAATCAATAATTAAAGTTGAGATTTTGAAACCACCCCCCAAAATTGTACCCTTCTTTTCCACGCAGTTTCTGAACAATTTGGGAAATTTGGGAAAAGCAAATACAGAAGCAAAATATTACCTCATTACTTGTAGAGAAAGGTTGGAGAATGCGGTTTAGTTTGGGAGACAAAATGACCTGCTAAAAGCACCCTAGAATTAGGTAGACTCATGCTTCCTGTCATAGCGACACCGCCTGGGGTATGTTTACCATAAAAAGAGAAGAAAGTCCCTACAGGAAGCTGTTTTCCAAGAATATTGGTAGAACTAGGCTGAGCATGCACAGATGTTTTTTCATATTACCAGAGACATCACTTCCTATCACCAAGGTCCAAGAGATAAAAGGGTCAGGAGAGGCCAGAAGGGTGTCAGATAAAAGTCCTCCTCATGGAAATCAAGACTGTGGAGAAGATGTTCTCATCTGACATAGGGTGTTATTACCATCATAATCATCATCAATAATTCATTTCCATTATACTTCATTACATTATTTTATTTTTAAATTCTTTTTGGAAATAGGTTGTTGCTCTGTCCCTCAGGCTGGAGTGCAGTTGCAAAATCGTAGCTCACTGCAGTCTCAAACTCCCAGCCGCAAGCAATTCTTCTGCCTCAGCCTCCTGATCTGCTAGGACTACAGGTGTGTGCCACCACACTTGGCTAATTAAAACAAAAAGTTTTGAATTAGAGATGGAGGGTCTGGCTATGTTGCCTAGTCTAGTTACAAATTCCTGGCCTGAAGCAGTCGTCCTGTCTCAGCTCCCAAAGTGCAGGGATTACAAAGTGTTCCCAGGCGTGAGCCACTGCGTCTAGTTTATTCCATTATTTAATTTGGTATTGCCTTCTATCTTTATCTTTTCAAATCATATGACTGTATTCATTTTCTAATATGGCTGTAACAAATTACCACAAACTTAGTGGTTGAAACAATACAAAACGTATTCTGTTACAGCTCTGGAGGACAGAAGTCCAGAATCAGTCTTATTGGGCTCCAGTCTAGGTGTTGACAAGGCTGATTCCTTCTGGAGGCTCTTAGGGAATAATCATTTCCTTGCCTTTTCTAGCTTACACAGGCTAGCTGCCTGTGGCCCCTTCCTTGCTTCTTTCCAACCTCATGCTCATCATCACATCTCCTATGCTGACTTTGACCTTCTTGTCTCCGTCTTTTAGGGATCCTTGTGACTAAACTGGGCCTATCTGTATAATCTAGGATAATCTCCCATCTCAAGATTATCAATCTAGTCACATCTGCTGAGTCCCTTTTACCATGTTCACCTGTTCCAAAGATTAGGATGTGGATATCTTGATGTGGATATCTTTGGGGAGTCATGAATCAGCTACCACAATGGCACTTTGAATATCTGAATTTGCCTTGTAGCTATTTTTCAAATCATTTTATATAGCATTCTTTTTAATATTTCCTGAATCAGATTGTAAATTCCTCAAGGGGAGACATCAGGTCTTCTAAGATTTTATACTTTTCCTACTTCATTATCTCACATGTTTAAAAGCAAAACATCTGCTCATAATAGGTACTTAGTAAAGCCTATTGATTTAAATCAGAAAATCTTCAGAAAGGTGGCTTGGATCTTATCTACTTATGTTCCAGGACAGACAAAATCTTAGCTTTGACTTTTGATTCCATAAACATTCGGATTATGTTAGAAACAATGTATTTAAAGCAAAGCATTAGAATGTGGATTGTTTTCCAGAATTTTCAGAATTGTTGGACTGTAGAGAGGCTTTGAGACAGTCAGTTAAATGTTAAGATTTACCAGAAATCCATAGGCTTATTCTTGCAACACTCTCCTTCCTTCAAATAAAAGGGAAGAAATATTGCAATTCTTGTGAGTGGATGTGAAAACTTACATTGCACAATTTAACCTGCTCTCTCCATTAAACTTTAGAGAAATGAGGATTATTATACATTGGAATATATTTCTGATTTTTGATGCAATGGTTGATAAGTATACTGTAACTTGAAATGAATACAAATGCAAAATAATTCCAGCTCTCAGACATAGGTACATTTTGAATGCATGATTGTTCATTACTTATGGGTTGAATTAGAAAGTTATGGAGACCAATATGTAATTTTAAGGTATTCAATTTAGGTTAATAGATATCTAAATGAACCATAGAATAAGCTTTAAAACATAGCCCTATTCACTACTGATAATTTTAAAAGTTAGGGATGCTATATAGTAGCCTTGCATATAATGTTTTGTTATATTATTAAGACAAAAAGATTATCTTTGTCCTTAGCCCTGATAATTTGAACTTTTTAGTACTTGACCTATGTTACTTTTGTATCTTCTCCCTCTGTCCTTGAGTTTTCCTTTCTAGGATGGTAGAATGTGAATTGTAGAACTAGAAAGGGCCTTAGAAACCATCTCGTCAACTTGGACACATTATAAGCAAGAACATTGTTTTAAAGACATTAATTGACTTGCTTAAGGTCATTCAGCTATTGACAGAGCTTTATTAAAAGCTCAGGTTTCCTAATGGTACAGACGGGAGGCAGGGAAATACTGGTAGAAGAGGGTGGTTCCCCACAAAGGCCCTACCCTCAAGCCGGGAAACCCACGGTCCTAAATGGGAACAGACATTTTTGTTTTTGTGCCCAAATGTTGCCTTTTGGCCCACCATGTCCCCATATCCTGTACCCACATAAACCTCAAACCCCAGGCTCCGCAAGCAGAAGAGCAACAGAGCAGCATGCCAGAAAAGGAGAGAAGAGGAGGAGCATCTGAACATTGAGAGGAGTTTGACTGGAGACGGTTAGAGAGGAGATCAGCCACGGGACGGCCAAACTCCAGGGGAAGATCATCTTCCCTCTCCATCCCATTTACAGCTCCCTATCCATCCTGCTGAGAGCCACCTCCATCACTCAATAGAATCTCCACATTCACCATCCTTCATGTCGGTGTGACCTGGTCTTCTTGGATGCCAGACAAGGACCTGGGTGCCAAGAGGGCAGGGTGTAAAAGGTTGTCACCCTGACCCTCCACTGAACTGATGAACACTTAGCCATTAGCAGACAGCAGCTGTTGAAATAGCATTAATTGTAACACACCTCTGTCACAAGTCCGGTGATGGGGTCAAAAAACTCTCCTGTCTCAAGTTGGGGCTTGTCTGGGATCCAGCACAAGGGTGAGTACAGATGAGGAACTGTCAGATCTGCCTCTTTTCTAAGATTGTACCACCTCTCTCTTTCCTTTGGGTAAAAGGAATATTGACTCTGTTTCTCTTCACAGAGGTCAAGCTGTCACGTGGGACTGGAGTAAAGTCCTGGGGCAACTGAAGACATCTTTTATTGCTGGAAGGCCCCAAGACTGAACTCTGTAGGCCAAGACCCTCAGACTTTTTTCTTTTCGTAGCTTGAAATGGCTCCTGTCTCTTTTATAATTTTAGCGTTTTATAACTCTTTTATAATCTCAGCAAACTACTGAGATGTATGCTTGGCTCAGCCATCAGAGATGCAGTTCAGAACAATGTGGTTTCTATTTGTTCTTAGAGGTGCCACCCCCACCCTGACAGCCACAAGTGTGTATGGTGCATGGCGGCTTCCCTCCTTGCCCCCTCCCCTCCTGGCTCAGGCACCTGGGCATGCCCACGGCATGCAAGAACTGTGCTCAATTGTCACGAGGGTTGGTAGAAAACTGTGGCTGCCACTGGGACCTCCTGTGGCTGGCTGGCTGGTGCCTCCTGCAGCTGCGCCAGTGGAATCTTTCCTTTCGTGGCCGAGGGGTCCTTACTAGTCTGAACTGGGGGAGGGATACAGTAATTGAAGGACTTCATTTGCACAAATCAAGTAGTTCTTTTCCCCAACCCTTTTTTATACTTTAAGCTGTTTTCCTTTTTCTTTTCTAAGTGAGAAGGTTCTTTTCCTTTCCCCATCACACTGCTTATGATAGCGAAAACAAGGAGGAGCGACCCCTGCTGGCTGATAACTGCAAATTCAGCAAGGCCCATTTGAGACGTAATCTAAACAGATGCATGCAGCCCCTGAAATACATTTTTGTCCCAAACTTGATTCCAGGTTTCAGGTTGAGGCCCTAGAAAGAAAAACCAGATCTGAGGGATCCAAAAGCCAGGCAATGGGCACAACATAAATGGGCAGGACCAATTCTTGCTGATTAAACCCTTGCTTCATGAAAGGAGGTCATGTTCCTTGATATAGACAAGGCCCAGGGAACTCAAAGGTTGTCGACAGCCAGGAAGATAGGGCATACATGTGTAAGAGCAGATACTTCCACCCCCAGGACCCCCTGTTAATGTAGGTGAAAGCCACTTTGGCACCCATGGGTGGCACCTGCGAAGGTTACTGGGACTCGGGAACAAAAAGATGGAAGAGAAAGGGGGGATGCCCACTTTCTGTCCATCACACCCTGGGTTATCACTGAAAGAAGGGAGGGAAATGAGGGACACCTCTATTTCCCTGTCTTTCAGAATGGGCAACCAGCTATCTTCACCACCCCAGCTTATTCTCCTCTAGAGTGTATCCTAAACCCTTGGGACTGCTTTGACTCTTGGACTCTGAAGGAAAAACATCTCATAGCCCTCTGCACAAAGGTTTGGCCACATTATGATTTACAAGAAGGACTGGCTTGGCCTCAGGAAGGCACTATTCATTTTAATACCATCCAGCAGTTGGACCTTTTTTGGAAATGTGAAGACAGATGATCTGAGGCTCCATATGTACAGGCTTTCTTTACCTTGCAAGGCAACCCAGACCTTTACTGACAGTGTAGAATTGATCCAGCCCTCCTGTTTGACATCTCAGGAGAGGCTGCAAGGGGCAATCCCAGGGAACTAAATACCAGAACCCTGCTCCTCTGGGTCCACCCTGACCTCCCTATCTAGCTTCAGTCTCTCACTTGCCCCCTCCTAGAAATCTTCATCCTAGACAAGCCTCAGTCTCATTCTTGCCCCTCCAATAGATGCCTGGTAAATTTGGCTCCAGCAAGGTCCCGGTCCTCTTCTCTCTACAGGACTTAAAGCAAACTGAAGAGTATTTTGGCAAGTTTTCAGATGACCCTGACAGATATATAGAGTCTTTCCAGAATTCAACTCAAATATTTGAACTTTCCTGGAGTTCAATTTATGTTACTTTTGAATCAGACCCTGATGAACACTGAGAAGAAGGCTGATCTTCAAGCAGCAGAGAGATTTGGGGGTGAGATTTGTACAACATACAGCATCAGGGAAGGGGATGAACTTTATCCAACTGAAAGAGAAGCAGTACCAATGAATGACCCTGGATAGGATCCCAATGATGAGATGGGAAACTGGAAGAGGAGATGCTTTCAGGTGTGCATAAGGAGGGCTTACACAGGACTAGGACCAAATCCCTGAATTATACCCAGTTATCCTTGATAGACCAGGGATTTAATGAGAATCTCATTGCCTTCCTGGAAAGGATAAGGAAGGCCTTGGTAAAGCAAATCACCCTATCTCCTGATTCAGTCAAGGGACCACTAATCCTGAAGGATACATTTATTACTCAGAAAGCTCTGGTATCAGAAGGAAGTTGCAGAAATGGGCCCTGGGACCAGATAGTACGTACTTTAGAGGACCTTCTGAAAGGGAGACACAAGAAAGAGGTAGAAGCCTTTTTTTTTTTTTTTTTTTTTTTTGAGACGGAGTCTCAGTAGAAGCTTTAATAGCTACCATGCAAGCCCAGAAACCTCAGAATTCCCAAGGTGCACCTGTTAACTGCTACAGATGTGGCAAGAACAGTTATCTCTATTCTAAAGTTTAACTGCTCCCATACAAGGTTAATTTCTTTCACCAGGGTGACTCAGCTCAGGGTAAAATGTTGTTAGTATATTTCACTTCTTATTTCTGTAATCTTTGGCACTAGATTCTTTCATTGCATAATACACATGTTTAACACATGCATACTTAACCTTATAGAACTTGTTTTTTTTTTTTTCTCTCTCTCACCTAGAGGCCATCAAACTCCAAACGGTCAGGCAACTGGAACCTTGGACAATGGCTCCTTTTTGCCAGGGACCCTTAGATAGACCTCTGGGAGAAAATTAACTGCCATTTTCCCCAAAAAACTCCTCCTGTCAGCAGGAAGTAGCTAAGATTGGTCATCATCCATATGCTAATGGCAGTTAGGTATGCCTCTTCAGAGAGGGGAAATAATATGGACAGGAGGCAGGAAAACACTGGATAGAAGAGGGTGATTCCCCGGCAAAGGCCCCACTCTCAAGCCTAGAAACCCATGGCCCTGAATGGGAATAGGCATTCCTATTTTCATGCCCATATGTTGCCTTTTGGCCCACCACACCCCCCTATCCTGTATCCATATAAGCCCCAAACCCTGGGCTCCACAAGCACAAGAGAGGCAGAGTGGCAGAGCAACAGCAAAGGAGAGAAGAAAAGGAGTTTCTGAATGTTGAGAGGAGTTTGGCTGGTGATGGTGAGAGAGATCCTGTGTGGAATGGCTGAACTCCAGGGGAATATCATCTTTCCACTCCATCTCCTTTCCAGCTCTCCAGTCATCCTGCTGAGAGCCACCTCCACCACTCAACAAAATGCCTGCACTCACCATCCTTCAAGTCCATGTGACCTGATTCTTCCTGGACACTGGACAAGGACCTCAGTACCAAGAGAGCAGGGTGTAAAAGGCTGTCACCCTCACTCTACACTGATCTGGTTAACACTTAGCCATCCATGGACAACAACCACTAAAAGAACATTAATTGTAACACACCTCTGTCACAAGTCCCACGAGGGGGTCAGGAAATTCTCCTCTCACTAACTCTCTGTAACGATTGTTCCCTGCTTCTCTCCCTTATTTAGGTAAAATAATTTAAGGGTGAAGAGAAAAAAAAAGGCATAATTGAGTAGCAAAGCAAAAAAGTGTGAGAAGATTATGGAAATATTTGGCTTAAGGGAGCCACAATTTTCACTTAGTCACCCTCTTTCTGGAGCTTCTTAGCTGTTAGAGCCAGAGGAGGAAAGATAGGCCTGCTCTGAAGGATGAAAACAAGGACACAGTTGAAGGTCTAATTCTGATAGAGTGCTATCAGAAGGGCACCCTTCTGAGGGCACCCACAAATCAAGGTCACAGGCCTAAAATAAAGGAAGGATTAAAGAGATACCAGGAAATTGCAAAAATAAGAAAAAAAGGAAGGTATTGCAATTTTAATAATAGGAAAAGAGACAGGTAAAGTTTAAAGTACTAATCAAGATAGGGAAAGATATTTTGTAATTATAAAGTTACAAAATTAACAATATATGAAGGTACTAAGATACCACACAACAAAAGCACCACCACAAAACCATATAACAGCTAAATATAAAAAGTAATGTCTGTTAGATATTCAAGGATAAATTATAAAACTAAAATTATAATGGGATACCTTAAAACTCATTTTCAAGGATTATATAAAAAATAAGATAAACAAATTAAAAATGATATAAATACATTTTCTCATGTACAGAGAGCAAGATAAAAAGATTTGGAAATGTATATTCTTTTAATTGAGAGTACAAATTATTTTCTATATCCATGGAAACTTTACAAAAATAGATCACATAACTGACCTCAAAGCAAATCTTGATAGAATATAAAAGCGAAATGTTTTACAGGCTACTTTTTATGAACATAATAAAATAAAATTAGATAATAAAATAGTGATCCTCTTTCCCTGCTCACCTCCCTAATAGTAACTACTTGGAAATTAAGAATGCACTCATTATTAGCCCATGGATCAAAGACAACATGAAAACTGAGATTACAAACCATCTAGAAAACAACAAAAAAGGATGAATATCCAAAGAGAACACAAAAAAACTGAGAAAATTTATAACCTTATGTTTCTTTGATAAAGGGCAAAGTAAAAAGGAAAGAGAATGAAGCATATTTCAAAGCCTAAAGAAAATTTATAAAGAAGTATAGAACTAGAATCAAACAATTAGGGCTGAAGAAGTGGCAAAGGTGATTAAAGATATTAGATCACCTACCACCAAGGATGGGAGAAAAAGAAGATATATCATTAGAAAAGTCATTGTGAACATGTGCACAGGCATACCTTGCCTTATTAAACTTTGCAGATACTATGTTTTTTACAAACTGAGTGTGTGTAGCAACTGTGGTCAAGCGCAAGTCTATTGGTGTCATTTTTCTGACAGTGTGTGCTCACTTAGTGTCTCTCCATCACGTTTTGACAATTCTTGTAGTATTTCAAATGTTTTCATTATTATTATATCTGCTATGGTGATTTGTGCTCTTTGATGATACTATTATAATTGTTTTGGGGCACTGTGAAATATACTCCTAAAAGACAGAAAACTTTATAGATGTGTGTGTTCTGGCTGCTCCACTGACCACCCATTCCCCCATCTCTTTCCTTTTCTTTAGGCCTTTCTATTCTCTGAGACACAGTAATATTAAATTTAGGCCAATTTATAACCCTGTAATGACCTCTAAGTGTTTTAAGTAAAAGGAAAAGTTGTACTTTTTCACTTTAAATCCAAAACTAGAAATAATTAAGCTGAGTGAGGAAGGCATGTTGAAAGACGAGATAGGCTGAAAGCTAGGCCTCTTGAGTCAAATAGTCAAGTTGTGAATGCAAAGAAAACATTTTTGGAGAAATTTAAAAGTGCTACTCCACTGAACACACAAATGATATGAAAGTGAAACAGCCTTATTGCTGATATGGAGAAAGCTTTAGTGGTCTGGATAGAAGATCAAACCAGCCACAACACTCCCTTAAGCCAAAACCTAATCCAGAGCAAGGCCCTAATGCTCTTCATTTCTATGAAGGATGACAGAGGTGAGGAAGCTGCAGAAGAAAAGGTTGAAGCTGGCAGAGATTGGCTCATGAGATTTAAGGAAAAAAGCCATCTTCATAACATAAAAATGCAAAGTGAAGCAGCAAATGCTGATGTAGAAGCTGCATCACATTATCCATGAGATCTAACTAAGATCATTGATGAAGGCAGTTAAACTGAACAATGGATTTTAAATGTAGACACAATAGATTTTAAATGTAGACAAAACAGCCTTCTATTGAAAGAACATATCATCTAGGACTTCATAGCTAGAGAGTAGAAGTCAATACTTGCCTTCAGAACTTCAAAGGACAGGCTGATGATCTTCTTAGGGGCTAGCACAATTGTTGAATTTAAGCTGCAGCCAATATTCAGTTACCATTTCAAAAATCCTAGGGCCCCTAAGAATTCTGCTAAGTTTACTCTACCTGTCCCTATAAATGAAACAACAAAGCCTGACTCTTTACAGTACATCTGTTTACAGCATGGTTTAGTGAATATTTTAAGCACACTGTTGAGACCTAGTGCTTGGAAAAAAAGATTGCTTTCAAATCATTACTGCTCATTCACAACACACCTGGTGACCCAGTACCTCTGATGAAGATGTACAAGGAGATTAATAGATAAGTAGATCAAAGATATAATAAATAAATTGATCTTCTATCAGCAATTAAGACCTAGAAATAAAAATAAGGGAGAGTCCATTAAATAACAATATAATCATAAAATTTATAGAAATACCCTTGCCTAGAATAGCATAGAATTGTTACCCAAAAAATTATAAACTTTTTGAATTGTATAAAATAGTACTAAAAATGAAAAGGGTAATATTCTTAGGAAGATTAAAATGTCAATTCTGCTAAAATTAAGAATTTAATGTAATTTTATTCAGATTCCAGAAGGTCATATTCAGGGATAAATTTTATAAGATGATCTTAAATATGAAATAATAAATGTTTGCCAATAGTTATGAAAATTTAAGGAAAAGAAGAGCAGAGATAGAAGACCTACCTTACTATTGTTAGAAGTAAGATGGCATTGTTCTAGAATTAGAAAATTAGATTATAATGTCAAAAACAAAATTAAAAAATTTTAAAGTAGGTTAAAAAATTAAAAATTTGTCAAATGATTCCAGTATATATAAGCATTTAATATATGACAAAGTATTTCAATTTCATTGGTAAAAGATGAATTATTTAATAAATAGTTATATAACAATTGACTCTCCAATTGAAAGAATAAGTTTGGGTTCTTATTTTAACATGATATCTAGAATACATTTCAAATGAAATAATAACAAGCGCAAAACATTTAAATATATTAGAATTACAACTAGGCTACACATGTGATCCAGGGTGGAATGACTTTCTTAGGTAAGATAAAAAACCTGGATGCTCTAAAAGATTACATATTCAGCTAGACAAAATTAAGGCCAGGCATGGTGGCTCACATCTGTAGTCCCAGTGCTTTGGGAGGCTGAATCGGGAGGATTGCTTTGGGCTGGGAGTTTGTGACCGGCCTGAGCAACAGGCAAAATCCTGTCTCTTCAAAAAACAAAAAATAACAAAAACAAAAACAAACAACTAAAAACAAATCCTTAAGTAAAGATTATCAAGTTTTAGTATGTATACTATACAAATGGACAAGAAAAATAATCTAATTGATTAAACAATAAAAACAGAAATATTTCATAGTAGAGAGAAAATCTACATGGCCAATAAACATCTGAGAAGATGCTGAAAATGTAGTCAGAGATGTAAATCAAATACAATATAGTGTTATTTACATCCATTAGATTGCCAAAAATGTGGAAAGAATAATAGCATTATTGCTAGCTGTAATATGAGGAAATGGGTACTTTCTTTTTTTTTTGCTTTAAAAAAAATTTATTATGATTTTTTTCAAACATATACAGAAGTAGAGACACTATCACAACAAACTTCCATATACCTATCACCAAAATTTCACATTTCCGTAAACTTGGCAGATAAATTTTTTACTAAATGAATTTACCTGAATATTTTTACATAATGAAGATTTTATGTTTAAACTTTTATGTTTATATTGTAGCAAACAGTAATATAGGTCTGATTATATTTCCTTATGTATTCAGACAAATAACAAATCATTTGTACCTATGAATGAAGTTATTTGTAGTCTTCGTCTATCTTCGGTACTGCTATTTCAAAAATTGGCCATGATGATTTTAGTATGACTTTACTGACTCTTTTACTCATCTTGAAATATAGTCATCACTGGCTTCTTCAAGAATACTTTTTACTTTTTTTAAAAATTATTATTATTATACTTTAAGTTCTAGGGTACATGTGCATAACGTGCAGGTTTGTTACATATGTATACTTGTGCCATGTTGCTGTGCTGCACCCATCAACTCGTCAGCACCCAACAACTCGTCATTTACATCAGGTATAACTCCCAATGCAATCCCTCCCCCCTTCCCCCTCCCCATGATAGGCCCCGGTGTGTGATGTCCCCCTTCCTGAGTCCAAGTGATCTCATTGTTCAGTTCCCACCTGTGAGTGAGAACATGCGGTGTTTGGTTTTCTGTTCTTGTGATAGTTTTCTAAGAATGATGGTTTCCAGCTGCATCCATGTCCCTACAAAGGACACAAACTCATCCTTTTTTATGGCTGCATAGTATTCCATGCTGTATATGTGCCACATTTTCTTAATCCAATCTGTCACTGATGGACATTTGGGTTGATTCCAAGTCTTTGCTATTGTGAATAGTGCCGCAATGAACATACGTGTGCATGTGTCTTTATAGCAGCATGATTTATAATCCTTTGGGTATATACCCAGAAATGGGATGGCTGGGTCATATGGTACTTCTAGTTCTAGATCCTTGAGGAATCGCCATACTGTTTTCCATAATGGTTGAACTAGTTTACAATCCCACCAACAGTGTAAAAGTGTTCCTATTTCTCCACATCCTCTCCAGCACCTGTTGTTTCCTGACTTTTTAATGATCGCCATTCTGACTGGTGTGAGATGGTATCTCATTGTGGTTTTGATTTGCATTTCTCTGATGGCCAGTGATGATGAGCATTTTTTCATGTGTCTGTTGGTGGTATGAATGTCTTCTTTTGAGAAATGTCTGTTCATATCCTTTGCCCACTTTTTGATGGGGTTGTTTGTTTTTTTCTTGTAAATTTGTTTGAGTTCTTTGTAGGTTCTGGATATTAGCCCTTTGTCAGATGAGTAGATTGCAAAAATTTTCTCCCATTCTGTAGGTTGCCTGTTCACTCTGATGGTAGTTTCTTTTGCTGTGCAGAAGCTTTTTAGTTTAATTAGATCCCATTTGTCAATTTTGGCTTTTGCTGCCGTTGCTTTTGGTGTTTTAGACATGACGTCTTTGCCCATGCCTATGTCCTGAATGGTACTACCTAGGTTTTCCTCTAGGGTTTTTATGGTATTAGGTCTAACATTTAAGTCTCTAATCCATCTTGAATTAATTTTCATATAAGGAGTAAGGAAAGGATCCAGTTTCAGCTTTCTACTTATGGCTAGCCAATTTTCCCAGCACCATTTATTAAATAGGGAATCCTTTCCCCATTTCTTGTTTCTCTCAGGTTTGTCAAAGATCAGATGGCTGTAGATGTGTGGTATTATTTCTGAGGACTCTGTTCTGTTCCATTGGTCTATATCTCTGTTTTGGTACCAGTACCATGCTGTTTTGGTTACTGTAGCCTTGTAGTTTGAAGTCAGGTAGCGTGATGCCTCCAGCTTTGTTCTTTTGACTTAGGATTATCTTGGAGATGCGGGCTCTTTTTTGGTTCCATATGAACTTTAAAGCAGTTTTTTCCAATTCTCTGAAGAAACTCATTGGTAGCTTGATGGGGATGGTATTGAATCTATAAATTACCTTGGGCAGTATGGCCATTTTCACGATATTGATTCTTCCTATCCATGAGCATGGTATGTTCTTCCATTTGTTTGTGTCCTCTTTTATTTCACTGAGCAGTGGTTTGTAGTTCTCCTTGAAGAGGTCCTTTACATCCCTTGTCAGTTGGATTCCTAGGTATTTTATTCTCTTTGAAGCAATTGTGAATGGAAGTTCATTCCTGATTTGGCTCTCTGTTTGTCTGTTACTGGTGTATAAGAATGCTTGTGATTTTTGCACATTAATTTTGTATCCTGAGACTTTGCTGAAGTTGCTTATCAGCTTAAGGAGATTTTGGGCTGAGACAATGAGATTTTCTAAATATACAATCATGTCATCTGCAAACAGGGACAATTTGACTTCTTTTCCTAACTGAATACCCTTGATTTCTTTTTCTTGCCTGATTGCCCTAGCCAGAATTCCAACACTATGTTCAATAGGAGTGGTGAGAGAGGGCATCCCTGTCTTGTGCCAGTTTGCAAAGGGAATTTTTCCAGTTTTTGCCCGTTCAGTATGATGTTGCCTGTGGGTTTGTCATAAATAGCTCTTATTATTTTGAGGTACATTCCATCAATACCGAATTTATTGAGAGTTTTTAGCATGAAGCGCTGTTGAATTTTGTCAAAAGCCTTTTCTGCATCTATTGAGATAATCATGTGGTTCTTGTCTTTGGTTCTGTTTATATGCTGGATTATGTTTATTGATTTGCGAATGTTGAACCAGCCTTGCATCCCAGGGATGAAGCCCACTTGATCATGGTGGATAAGCTTTTTGATGTGCTGCTGAATCTGGTTTGCCAGTATTTTCTTGAGGATTTTTGCATCGATGTTCATCAGGGATATTGTTCTAAAATTCTCTTTTTTTGTTGTGTCTCTGCCAGGCTTTGGTATCAGGATGATGTTGGCCTCATAAAATGAGTTAGGGAGGATTCCCTCTTTTTCTATTGATTGGAATAGTTTCAGAAGGAATGGTACCAGCTCCTCCTTGAACCTCTGGTAGAATTCAGCTGTGAATCCATCTGGTCCTGGACTTTTTTTGGTTGGTAGGCTATTAATTATTGCCTCAATTTCAGAGCCTACTATTGGTCTATTCAGGGATTCAACTTCTTCCTGGTTTAGTCTTGGAAGAGTGTAAGTGTCCAGGAAATTATCCATTTCTTCTAGATTTTCTAGTTTATTTGTGTAGAGGTGTTTATAGTATTCTCTGATGGTAGTTTGTATTTCTGTGGGGTCGGTGGTGATATCCCCTTTATCATTTTTTATTGCGTCTATTTGATTCTTCTCTCTTTTCTTCTTTATTAGTCTTGCTAGCGGTCTGTCAATTTTGTTGATCTTTTCAAAAAACCAACTCCTGGATTCATTCATTTTTTGGAGGGTTTTTTGTGTCTCTATCTCCTTCAGTTCTGCTCTGATCTTAGTTATTTCTTGCCTTCTGCTAGCTTTTGAATGTGTTTGCTCTTGCTTCTCTAGTTCTTTTAATTGTGATGTTAGGCTGTCAATTTTAGATCTTTCCTGCTTTCTCTTGTGGGCATTTAGTGCTATAAATTTCCCTCTACACACTACTTTAAATGTGTCCCAGAGATTCTGGTATGTTGTATCTTTGTTCTCATTGGTTTCAAAGAACATCTTTATTTCTGCCTTCATTTCGTTATGTACCCAGTAGTCATTCAGGAGCAGGTTGTTCAGTTTCCATGTAGTTGAGCGGTATTGATTGAATTTCTTAGTCCTGAGTTCTAGTTTGATTGCACTGTGGTCTGAGAGACAGTTTGTTATAATTTCTGTTCTTGTACATTTGCTGAGGAGTGCTTTACTTCCAATTATGTGGTCAATTTTGGAATAAGTGTGATGTGGTGCTAAGAAGAATGTATATTCTGTTGATTTGGGGTGGAGAGTTCTATAGATGTCTATTAGGTCTGCTTGCTGCAGAGATGAGTTCAATTCCTGGATATCCTTGTTAACTTTCTGTCTCGTTGATCTGTCTAATGTTGACAGTGGAGTGTTGAAGTCTCCCATTATTATTGTATGGGAGTCTAAGTCTCTTTGTAAGTCTCTAAGGACTTGCTTGATGAATCTGGGTGCTCCTGTATTGGGTGCATATATATTTAGGATAGTTAGCTCTTCCTGTTGAATTGATCCCTTTACCATTATGTAATGGCCTTCTTTGTCTCTTTTGATCTTTGATGGTTTAAAGTCTGTTTTATCAGAGACTAGTATTGCAACCCCTGCTTTCTTTTGTTCTCCATTTGCTTGGTAAATCTTCATCCACTCCTTTATTTTGAGCCTATGTATGTCTCTGCGTGTGAGATGGGTCTCCTGAATACAGCAGACTGATGGGTCTTGACTCTTTATCCAGTTTGCCAGTCTGTGTCTTTTAATTGGAGCATTTAGTCCATTTACATTTAAGGTTAATATTGTTATGTGTGAACTTGATCCTGCCATTATGATATTAACTGGTTATTTTGCTCATTAGTTGATGCAGTTTCTTCCTAGCCTCGATGGTCTTTACATTTTGGCATGTTTTTGCAATGGCTGGTACCGGTTGTTCCTTTCCATGTTTAGTGCTTCCTTCAGGGTCTCTTGTAAGGCAGGCCTGGTGGTGACAAAATCTCTAAGCATTTACTTATCTGTAAAGGATTTTATTTCTCCTTCACTTATGAAACTTAGTTTGGCTGGATATGAAATTCTGGGTTTAAAATTCTTTTCTTTAAGAATGTTGAATATTGGCCCCCACTCTCTTCTGGCTTGTAGAGTTTCTGCCGAGAGATCTGCTGTTAGTCTGATGGGCTTCCCTTTGTGGGTAACCCGACCTTTCTCTCTGGCTGCCCTTAAGATTTTTTCCTTCATTTCAACTTTGGTGAATCTGGCAATTATGTGTCTTGGAGTTGCTCTTCCCGAGGAGTATCTTTGTGGTGTTCTCTGTATTTCCTGGATTTGAATGTTGGCCTGCCCTACTAGGTTGGGGAAGTTCTCCTGGATGATATCCTGAAGAATGTTTTCCAACTTGGTTCCATTTTGCCCCTCACTTTCAGGCACCCCAATCAGACGTAGATTTGGTCTTTTTACATAATCCCATACTTCTTGCAGGCTTTGTTCATTTCTTTTTCTTCTTTTTTCTTTTGGTTTCTCTTCTCGCTTCATTTCATTCATTTGATCCTCAATCGCTGATAATCTTTCTTCCAGTTGATCAAGTTGGTTACTGAAGCTTGTGCATTTGTCACGTATTTCTCGTGTCATGGTTTTCATCTCTTTCATTTCGTTTATGACCTTCTCTGCATTAATTACTCTAGCCATCAATTCTTCCACTTTTTTTTCAAGATTTTTAGTTTCTTTGCGCTGGGTACGTAATTCCTCCTTTAGCTCTGATAAGTTTGATGGACTGAAGCCTTCTTCTCTCATCTCGTCAAAGTCATTCTCCATCAAGCTTTGATCCATTGCTGGCGATGAGCTGCGCTCCTTTGCCGGGGGAGATGCGTTCTTATTTTTTGAATTTCCAGCTTTTCTGCCCTGCTTTTTCCCCATCTTTGTGGTTTTTCTGCCTCTGGTCTTTGATGATGATGGTGACGTACTGATGGGGTTTTGGTGTAGGTGTCCTTCCTGTTTGATAGTTTTCCTTCTAACAGTCACGACCCTCAGCTGTAGGTCTGTTGGAGATTGCTTGAGGTCCACTCCAGACCCTGTTTTCCTGGGTATCAGCAGCAGAGGCTGCAGAAGATAGAATATTGCTGAACAGCGAGTGTAGCTGTCTGATTCTTGCTTTGGAGGCTTCCTCTCAGGGGTGTACTCCACCCTGTGAGGTGTGGGGTGTCAGACTGCCCCTAGTGGGGGATGTCTCCCAGTTAGGCTACTCAGGGGTCAGGGACTCACTTGAACAGGCAGTCTGTCCCTTCTCAGATCTCAACCTCCGTGTTGGGAGATCCACTGCTCTCTTCAAAGCTGTCAGACAGAGTCGTTTGCGTCTGCAGAGGTTTCTGCTGCTTTTGTTGTTATCTGTGCCCTGTCCCCAGAGGTGGAGTCTGCAGAGACAGGCCGGTTTCCTTGAGCTGCTGTGTGCTCCACCCAGTTCCAGCTTCCCAGCGGCTTTGTTTACTTACTTAAGCCTCAGCAATGGCGGGCGCCCCTCCCCCAGCCTCGCTGCTGCCTTGTGGTTAGATCGCAGACTGCTGTGCTAGCAATGAGGGAGGCTCCGTGGGCGTGGGACCCTCCCGGCCAGGTGTGCGATATAATCTCCTGGTGTGCCTGTTTGCTTAAAGCGCAGTATTGGGGTGGGAGTTACCCGATTTTCCAGGTGTTGTGTGTCTCAGTTCCCCTGGCTAGGAAAAGGGATTCCCTTTCCCCTTGCACTTCCCAGGTGAGGCGATGCCTCGCCCTGCTTCAGCTCTCACTGGTTGGGCTGCAGCAGCTGACCAGCACCGATCGTCCGGCACTCCCTAGTGAGATGAACCCAGTACCTCAGTTGAAAATGCAGAAATCACCTGTCTTCTGTGTCGCTCGCACTGGGAGTTGGAGACTGGAGCTGTTCCTATTAGGCCATCTTGCTCCGCCCCCCCCGAAATGGGTACTTTCATATATTGGTAGACAAATGCAATTTTGCAGGCTTTTGGTAAAGAAATCTGATAACACCTACTAACATTAAAAATATATGTATCCTTGACACCACAGTATTATTACCACATATCTGTCCCATAGTAATAAAAGTATCAGCATATAAAATTATATGTACAAGTGTATGCATCACAGAATTTTTCAAATGTGCAAAAATACAGAAATATGGGAATATAAAAAATGCTTATCAATAGGAAAGGGCTTGAAATAAATAGTGGTTTGTCTGCATTGTGGAATACTGTGCTATAAGGCATTGATTAGAAATAGTATATTAGAACTATACTAGTTGATTTAGAGCAATGTACTCAAGGCATTTTTGAATGAGGAAAGTTAGATGAAGAGGAGTGTATATTATATTATCTAATCTGTATAGTCAATTTTAAACTCCTTATCAATTGCATATGCATGTGTGTGTGTGTAATTACATGATCCTGAAGTATAGCATAGAAGTACAAACACAGTGTTGTTAACATAGGTTAACAGTTTGACTGACAGAGGAGCAGTGAATCTGGATGAGTTGGAGAGAAATGGTGGAAAGAGGTAAGATTGGAGAAGAGTTGGGTGAGGAATAGATAATTAACTTTTACTTTATACATCTTTGTACATTTTACTTATTAAAACAAGCATGTGTTAAATCCATAATTTGAAAAGTACATCTATAAAAGAACCTTTAAAATATTGAGTTAAATTAAACTTTTTTGAACACTCCAGGGGTTTGAATGGTGGCTTCCCAAAAGATATGTTGACCCAGAACCTATGAATATGACCTTTTTCGGAAAACCGGTCTTTGCAGATGAAATTAAATTAAAATCTCCATTGGAGATCATCTTGCAAAATCCTAAATCCAGTGACAAGAGTCATCATAAGAGAAGAGAAGGGGAGAAGACACACAAAGAGGAGAAGGCTATGTGAAGGCTGAGGGAGAGACTGGACTGAGAGCCACAGACTAAGGACTGCGAAGAGACACCAGAAGCTGAAATAGGCAAGAAGCAGAATCTCCCCTTAACCTGCTGCAGGGAGTATATAGCCCACCTGATACCTTGATTTTGGACTTCTGACCTCCATAACTATGAGAGAATAAATTTCTGTTGTCTTAAGCCAGTAAATTTGTGGTAATTTGTTACAGTAACCTAGGAACTTAATACAAATATGAAACCTTTATTTCAATGGAAATTTTCTATGAGTTCCAATATGTAAAAATATTAGAGCTGCTCTGGCTCATGAATGAGACATCCTGCCCCACCATTCCCACCCTTGTGTCACCACAGAAACACTAGTGATACTTGGATCACAGCTTGAACATCACTGATTTAGTCCAATCCCCTTTCTGTACAGAAGAGAAGAGTGGAACTTGAAGAATGTTTCCCATCTTTTGGTAAGTTAAGCAAACTCGAAGGAATCTTATGCCCCTTTCTGAATTTGTTGCTTGTAAGGTTTAGGATCATTTTAAGTATCTTACGACAGGTTACTTTAGTACTCTTAGCTCTTCCTATTTTTGTACTTTTGACACATTCATTTCACTGCCACACAATCATTTTTGTAAAGTTTTATTCACGTTTTTCCTTAAGTTTCCATTTCCTTTGGAAAAGATTTTTCATAACTCATTGGTTTCTTGTGGACAATCCCTAGATATGCACCTTTCACTCCTTTCACTTGAGGTATGTATCCCTCATGAATTCTTAGCTCTGTTTCTCTGTTCCATCATGTGACTATACTAAGCTGAGAATTCCCCTGACATCACTGGATGCAATGGGACCAGAGTATAAAAACACTTGAGAAGGCATGACATTTGTGGTGCAGAAAGAATGAGTACAGCCTATGTGCAATGAAGAATAACAAAGAGACTGAATGCTGAGCAACTGCAGTTAAGGTACCATGTCTCACCGTAGGGCACCAGGTTTATGCACAATGGGTCAGGCTCATTCCTCAACCTGGATGATTCTTTATGTCTACCAAAAACTAAACAAACAAACAAAAAAATCCCACCTTTCCTGAAACAGCATTGCAAGGCAACTGAGGCTCCAAAGGCTCTGATGAGTGAGATGAGGTGCAGAGAGTTGAGAAAGACCATCACTGGGTGTCATCACAGCCATCATTTTGCAAGACTTATATGGGTCATTGCATGTTTGAGATCAACATATGTTTTGTGTAGTGGAGAACAGAATTAATTACATCTGAAGAAGAAGTTTATAAAGACCTTCAACTTGACATTTTTGCAATCACACACACAGATACTATGAGAATTTTGAACAATAGGCTTCAAAAACCATGATTGTTACATATTAGCATGGAGCACATGGAAAACAAAAGGTAAAGAGACAATGAAACTAAGGATGACCAAGATAGAAATAAACACAAAAGTGAAGAAGGTGGAGATTATTTTGTTTATTGCAACTAAGGGTTTTATATACATAAATATATCGATTCTTATATATTTGTAACTAATATATGTTTTATATATTTATAATTGTGAGCATATTTGTAGTTTGTGATATACACACACACACACACACACACAATCATAACTCTCACTGTTGGGTTTGAAGATGGCATAAGTTTGTTCCAAATATTTCAGGGAACATATTTATAAAAAATTATTTGTTGTTTATCTGATGTTCAAATTTAACTGGGTATTCTGTGATTTTATTTGCTAAATCTGGCAACCTTTTTCTTAAGAAGTTAATTTGTGTTCTATTTTTAATACGGAGGCCTTTTTTACTTCTCAGTATCTAAGTAAAATTGGTGTAATGCCCACTGTTTCCACTCTGTGGAAGTCCCAAGAGGTCTTCATATTTCTAAAAAGTTTACCAGGAACTTGTATTCATAGGTTTCTCCAGGTCTTTGTGTTTCTACTTTCCGGCATACTATATCTGTCTCACAACTCTTCCATTTGACATGAAGTTCAGCTCTTTCTTCAGTTTTCGTGAAGAAATGTTACCACACATACATGCAAGAATTTGATGTTTTATTTGTTTATTTGGCGCATCATCATGAACAACAGTAAGATTTAAAACCCTACTTTCCTCCCTACTCTCATCTGCTGTCCTCAAATTTCCTCTTCCTGGTGGCCCTTGAACAACTAAATTCTTCACTGAAACTTCGGGGGTCAGTTTGTTTGTTTGTTTTGCCTTGATGGTGGAAATGGGAAGCGAGAGGATCTCACCTTCAACTCTAAAACATTAAAACATTTTTCTCAAGACAGACTTATTTTTCCTGTGGAGGAATTCTGCTACTGGCTGTGAAGATAATACATTTTCTCCATCTCCATCTTATTACGTATTTAATATAAGCATAAAAGCAAGTCTACAAAAAAGTTGGTTTCGGTAATATGTTACATTGGAAAAATCAGTGTGAATTCATGTCTTTAAAAGATTTATTTTCCAACTCTATCATTGTTATAAATGGCCCAGCAGCAGGGACACTACTCTAATGTATTACCAATCCTCATGTGCACCCCAGCACACACATTTTGATCCCTAGAGGATAATTGGCTTCGAGTTTGTTGTAAAGACAAAATAAGATGGAGTCAAAGCAACCTGTTGTTAGCTCCAAGAAGTTGTTGTTAGCTCCAAGAAGTCAAGGCTGCTTCTTGGAACGTCGGGGAGTAGTGCTTCAGTAACAAAAACATAGTAAATAATAACAAAAGTAATAATACTAATTGCAAAACTGGAAAAAATTAAGTCTCTAAAAAGCCATAATTTCACAGTAACACTCGAAGGAGAAAACACAAGGTATGCAAAGAGCTACTTGCATTACAACAACAGAAAGATTCTAACAGGCTCTTTCCATCCTTATTGCTTTAAAGAAGTAGGAGAGTATTTAAATATGATGTTTTCTTCTTTTTGTTCAGGGTATGTTTCCATATGTTCAGCATATGCTTGTTTATATCTGTGTAAGAAAGAAGATATGTGAATGTACCAATATGAGATAGGATTTCTGCACAATGAGGCAGACCTTTTTACTACTATAGAAAATATCGAAAAAGGAGGGATATTCTGAATACTAAAGAGCTCATCAGCATTAATGGTCTTATAGAATAATGACTTACAAGTATATTATATTTGATTACAGCTATGGCACACAGATATACACAATGACCGTGGCACAACAGAGTGTGGCAAAATTATAAAAGGATTAAATGTTCTAAAAAGGAAAAGTAAGCACAGAGATTCAATCCTTCATCTCCTAAGAAATGAAGTATCTACTAATTATAAGTAAACCTTTATGAATATTAATAAAATACTGATAAGAAATACATGCATTTTAATAATTAAAACAGACTAGATCAGTATATCATAATTTTAAGGCAATGACATAGATGCTTCTGGGTATAAGAAACATTAGGAAAGATAATAAGTCCTCAAATATTAAAATGTATGTTAAAGACAAGGATATACGGGATTCAGGATGCAACAAGTGAAAGTTTGATATAAGAAGGCACTTGGTATATTGTGGATACTGAAGTTTTCTTCACTTTTGACCATTCTACCAAGTCTTATAAGTGAAACATAAATGAACTATCCAACAACGTGGATGCTGATATCTGAGACGGCATTTTCTTTTCTTTTAGAACTGGAAAAATTTACAAAAATTCCCTAGAAAGATTTTAAACACTGGTTGTAGTAAAGCTACAGAAAGTTTACAAAAATATTTTAAAAATTTGAACCATGGCGTGGTGAAAAAATAGGAATTAAAGCAAAGTTTCGTTCATGATATTAGCAGTTTTGCCATTTATTACTATTATTTTGTTTATTTTAAATATTTAATTTCCATAGGTTTTTGAGGAACAGGTGGTATTTGGTTACATGAGTAAGTTATTTAGTGGTGATTTCTGAGATTCTGGTGTACTCATCACCCGAGCAGTGTACACTGTACACAGTGTATAGTTTTAAATCCCTCACTCCCTTCCCACCCTTCCCCCAAGTCCCCAATGTCCTTTGTATCGTTCTTTTGCCTTTGCATCCTCATAGCTTAACTCCTGCTTATGTGTGAGAACATATGATGTTTGGTTTTCCACTCCTGAGTTACTTCACTCAGAATAATGATCTCCAATTCCATCCAGGTTGCTGCAAATGTCATTATTTTGTTCCTTTTGATGCCATTAGTATTACTTTGTAGTTCTGATTATGGAATCATTGAATCATCATGCTTATGTATATTTATTTGCTACTGAGTATATTTAAAATATTCAAGGGTCAGCCACACAAATGCTAATTACAATTTAAAATTATTTAAAGGAATTTAATCAAATTTATAGTCAATATCAACAAAAGTTGATATTCTTTAGAGCAGAATGGAACAAAATTAAGATCCATACAAAGGATCAATGAAACCAAAAGTTTGTTAATTGAAGGGATAAACAAGATTGATAGACTGCAACCTAAACTATTTTTTTTTTTTTTTTTTTTTTTGCAGTTGTAAGATTTAATAGAGTGAAAACAGAGCTCCCATACAAAGGGAGGGGACCCAAAGAGGGTAGCTGGCTCGAATGCCTGGGTATGTGTCACGATCATTATCCCTCCCGCTGTGCTCTCAGGCAATAGTTGATTGGCTATTTCTTTACCTCCTGTTTTTGCCTAATTAGCATTTTAGTGAGCTCTCTTTTGTCTGATTGGTCAGGTGTGAGCTAAGTTGCAAGCCCCTTGTTTAAAGGTGGATGTGGTCACCTTCCCAGCTAGGCTTAGGGATTCTTAGTCAACCTAGGAAATCCAGCTAGTCCTGTCTCTCAGTCCCTCCTCTCAACAGGAAAACCCAAGTGCTGTTGGGGAGATTGGCCAATGACCACTCTAACTGCTTAGTGCTGAATTGGGGTATAGTAGGGGTCGTGCAGCTGAGATTTCCTCACGAGGAGTGTCTTCGATGTCATCAACATCGGAGCATGGGTTAGCAAGCTGGTCCAGGGGTCCGCAGCAGATCTTAGTCATGGACTGCATCAGGGGCTCCATTTGAAGAATGATTTGTAGTTTTACAGCTTCAATTCTGGAAGAGACAAACTTAACAAGGAGGTTAAAGATACAGAGATTGAAATGTATGACCCTGACTATCTGCTTCATAGTTTCAAAAAGGCCTGGTCCAGTAAGTAATAATTTGGCCATCTGATGGGTTCTATCAATGACTAAGTGAAAGATTTGGTGAAGGATTTTAAGTAATTTTAATGGGTTAACTGCAGGCAAAAGTATTGTCCCTTTGGTGGCTAGCCATCCTGCAGGGAGGAAACTGTCCTTGTGGGGTTTCCCTTTCTATTTCTCCTGTTGAGTACTGGGGCTTGGTTTCTCAGAAGGGATTACCCCATACTAGGGGTCCTTCTATAAGCATTTTAAGGGAAGGTCCTACCTTGTGGCTCCTTTGGCTTAAATATTCACTTGGCAGTTTGCTTTTATTTTCTTTTCTTTTCCTTTCTGATGACCCCAGCAGTATAAGACTGCCACCTCTTTAGGTTTTTGTACAGCCAATAATAATCTCCTAATGGCTTCCTGATGTTTCATAGGTGTTCCCTTGGAAGCTAGGAATTCCCTTTCTGTCCATATTGCAGCATGTGCATGGAGGACTAGGTAAGCATACTTAGAGTGTGTATATATATTTACCGCTTTTCCTTCTCCTAATTCTAGTGCCTGGATGACGGCTATTAGTTCTGCCAGCTGAGCGATAGTTCCTGGAGTGAGGGGATTACTTTCAAGTATTTTATTATTACTGACCACTGCATACCCCACTTTTCGAAGTCCTTTTTCTACAAAGGAACTTCCATCAGTATACAAATTGAGGTCGGGATCAGTCAAGGGAACCTCTAGAAGTCCCCTCAAGTGGCATAGGTTTGAGCAATCACTTGTTGATAGTTATGTTCTCTACTGCCACCACTACCCATAAACAATGAGGTCAACTCTTTGCCACTACATCAGTTTCCTTACTCAGGTATGCCATGGGTTGCAAGCTCATCCTTCGGACCTGTGTAAGGACTCCTAGTGTTATTCCTGTTTTTTTCTGTGACATATAAAGAAAAGTCTTGCTGCATTGGCAAGCTTAACACTGGGGCTTGAGTTAGGGCCTTCTTTAGGGCCTGGAAAGCCGCTTCTGCTTCAGGTGTCCATCTTACTAAATGGGTATTGGCTTTCTGTGTTTCCTTAATTACTATATATAATGGCCTGGCTATTTTGCCACACTTGGGAATCCATATTCGGCAGAAGCCTGTTATGCCAAGGAGCCCTCTTAGTTGCCTTAGGGTTTTGGGATAAGGATAAGCCAGTATGGGCTGGAGATGTTCCTCACTGAGGGCTCTGGTGCCTTTGGATAATTTTAGCCCTAAGTATTTAACCTGCTGTGAGCAGAGCTGAGACTTTGGTTTGGAAACCTTATAGCCACAGATGGTGAGGAAATTTAAGAGTGCTTGGGTGGCTTGATGGCACAAGGTTTCTGAATGGGTGGCTGAAAGTAAATCATCCACGTACCGAAGGACAAGACTGTCCAGGTATGAGAACTGCTCAAGTGTTGGGCTAATGCCTGGCCAAATAGATGGGGGCTATCCCTGAACCCTTGGGGTAAAACAGTCCAGGTGAGTTGAGACGTTGTGTTCGAAGGATCTTCAAAGGCAAACAAGAATTGAGAGTCAGGATGTACAGGGATGCAGAAAAAGGCATCCTTAAGGTCCAGGACTGTAAACCACTCTGCTTCCTCTAGTATTTGGGAAAGCAGAGTATAAGGGTTAGGTATAGCTGGGTATAGAGGGACAATGGCCTCACTGATAATCCTGAGATTTTGCACTAACCTCCACTGTCCATTGGGTTTCTGTACTCCTAAAATTGGAGTATTGCAGGGGCTACTGCATGGTTTTACTAGGCCTTGGGGTTTTAGGTCCTTAACAATCTTTTGGAGTCCTTGTTGGGCCTCGGGTCTAAGGGGGTACTGCCTTTGGTAGGGAAAGGAGGAGGAATCCTTTAGTTTAACTTGAATGGGACGGGCATTCTTCGCTCATCCATGTTATCCTTCTGTTGCCCAGACTTCAGGATTAATTTCTTCCTCAAGCAGGGGACAACAACGTATGTTCCTTCTCCTATGTTCAGGTGTATTATGGCCCCTGCTTTTGCTAGAATGTCTCTCCCTAACAAGGGAGTGGGGCTTTCAGGAATAATTAGAAAAGCATGTGAAAAGAGTAAAGTTCCCCAGTCACAACTTAGTGACTGGGAGAAGTATCTAGCGACTGGCTGTCTTAGGAGCCCTCGGATAGTGACAGATCTGGAGGACAGTTGTCCAGGACAGGAGAGTAAGACTGAGAAGGCCGTGCCAGTGTCCAGGAGACAGTTAACCTCCTGGCCCTCAATGGTCAATCATACCCGGGGCTCTGTGAGGGTGATGGCATGGGCTGGCGCTTGCCCTGGGCACCCTCAGTCCTGCCGCTGGATCATCTGATTAGTGGCTTCTGACTCAGAAGAACTTCGTCCCCTGGGGCGGTGGGCCTTCCAGTGATTCCCTTGACATAAGGGGCATGGACGAGGGGGCTGCTTATTTCTACTTGGACAATCTTTTATAAAGTGTCCTTGTAGACCACACTGGAAGCAAGCCTTATTAGGCATTCGATTTGCCCAGCTTTTCCCTTTTCCAGAGCCTCCAAAGTCCACTTGCCTGAGGGCCATGACTAAAGCAGTGACCTGTTTTTTTTTTTTTTTTTTTTTTTTTTTTTTTTTTTTTTTTTATCCTGTTTGTCCTGTTCTGTCTGCTCTTCCTGATCTCTATTATAAAACACTGAGGTTGCCAAGTTCAATAGAGTTTCTAAGTTTTGCTCCAGGTCTAAGGTGGATTTTGAATTTTTTTTCTAATGTCTTCAGCTGACTCAGTGATAAACTTATCCTTTAAGATTAGTTGGCCTTCAATAGAGTCAGGTGACAGGGAGGTATGCTTTCTCAATGCCTCCCTTAATATCTCCAGAAAGGCAGTAGGATTTTCTTCCCTTCCCTGTGTTACAGTGGACATCACTGAATAATTCATAGGTTTCTTCCTAGTTTTCCTTAGTCCTTCTGGCACGCAAGTTAGCATATGTCTGCAGCACCAATCTCCATGTACTGATTCTGTGTTCCAGTGAGGGCCTACACTGGGAACTGCCTGCTGGCCTGTGGAGAATCGTTCTCTTTCCTCTGTTGTCATCCTATCATTGACCTGACTGAGATACCAGAGATCGCAAAACTCTCGGGCTACAGTTATGGTGGCACTTCTCTCATTTGGGGTTAGTGTACGATTTAGCAGTAACAATATATCTCTCCATGTCAGATCAAAGGATTGTCCTAAACCTTGTAAAACATTGATGTAGCCATCAGGGTTATCTGAGAATTTATCTAGGTTTATTTTAATTTGCTTTAAGTCTGAGAGAGTAAAATGTACATGCACTCTGGCTGGGCTAAATTCTCCTTCTCCCACTGCTTGGAGGGGGCATAATCGGGGAATATTGGCACTCTTTGGTTCATTGTTCACCCCTTTGTCTATCTCCTTTTGGATCATTTGAGTTGAAGGGAGGTCCTTATTAGTTGGGGAAGGAATCGGGGACACCAGGGTAGGGAGGTAGACTCTGAGGGCTTCCTGTAGGGCATAAATCACACTTTTTACGTAATTTCGAGTTGTCTCTTAACGAAAATAAAGTTTGTACATATGGCACTTCACTCCATTTTCGTTCTTTTCTACCAAAGAGGTCTAACTGTCAGATGGTGTTATAATTTATACTTCCTTCAGGAGGCCCGGTTTCTCCCTCCCCCTTGAAGAGGATATCGTGGCCAGGCGGTACTGCAGAAGAATGTAAGTCATTTCTTTCTTCGCGTCTGAGGGTCAAATTGGTCCCAGTTCTCCAGAATATATCTTAGGGGCATTTTTGCCTTGGGGGAACACTTCCCATCACTTTGGAGGTCCCTTCATGGTCTCCAAATGTTACCAGGGGGTCCTTGCTCCCAGAGCTCCCAAGATGGTGGCAGGCCACTTCCAAGATGGTGGTAAGCCTCATGTTCTCTGACCTGGGGTTCTTGGCCTCACGGATTCCAAGCAATGGAATCTTGGGCCATATGGTGAGTGTTATAGCTCTATTAGAAGCTGTGGGTCACAGAAGAGAACCGTGGAACCCCGTGACTAGTGTTCAGCTCTATTAGGATGAACCCAGGCACTTAGCCATGCAGGAACAATGGCAAGCCTTTAGCCTGATCAGGAGCATCAGTGGGCGCCTTGCTAGATCAAGAACACAGCACACACCCTGCTGGATCTGGAGGGATGGAAGTCAGTGGCAGGTCTGTGATGGCGGCAAACAGCAGTGGTGAATGGCAAGTGAAAGCTCAGTTCAAGCCGTAACAAACATGGACCAGAAGAGAGTCCAGTTGCAAGATTTAATAGAGTGAAAACAGAGCTCCCATACAAAGGGAGGGGACCCAAAGATGGTAGCCCTACCTAAACTTACAAAGAAAAAAAAGAAAAGATCTAAATAGGCACAATCAGAAATGACAAGGGTGATACTACAACTAATCCAACAGAAATACAAAAGATCCTCAGAGACTATTATAAACAGCTCTGTGCGTACAAACTTGAAAGTCTAGAAGAAATGGATAAACTCCTGGACACATATAACCTTCCAAAATTGAATCAGACATTAAAACCCTGAACAGACCAATATTGAGGTCTGGAATTGAATCAGTAATAAAAAACCTACCACCTGAAAAAAGTCCTGGACCAGACTAGATTCACTGCCAAATTTTACCAAATGTACAAAGAAGAGTTAGTACCAATTCTCCTGAAACTATTCCAAAAATATTGAGGAGGAGAGATTCCTTTGTAACTCATTTGATGAAGCCATTATCACCTTGATACCAAAATCTGGCAAAAATAAAGAAGAAAACTGCAGACTAATATCTGTGATGAACACAGATGCAAAAATTCTCAACAAAATAATATCAAACCAAATCCAGCAGCAGATCAAAAAGTTAATTCACTATGACCAAGTAGGTTTTATTCCTGGGATGCAAAGTTGGTTCAACATATGCAAATCAATAAAGGTGATTCACCACATAAAAATAATTAAAAACAAAGACCATGTGATTTATCTCAATAGACGCAGAAAAATATTTCAGGAAAATTTGACATCCTTTCATGATAAAGTCTCTCGACTAACTAGGCATCAATGGAACATACCTCAAAGTAATAAGAGCCATTTATGAAAAACATTTAGGCAATGTCATTCTGAACAAGCAAAAGCTGGGAGCATCCCCCTTAAGAACTGAATAAAACAGGGATGCCCACTCTCATCACTCCTATTGAACATAGTAATGAAAGTTCTAGCCAGATAAATAAGGCAAGAAAAAGAAGTAAAAAGCATCCCAATAGGAAAAAAAGCCAAGTTATCTCTCTTCACTGATGATATGATTCCATAACATAAAACACTAAAAACTCCACCAAAAGGCTCCTAGAACTGATACACTATTTCCATAAAGTTTCAGGATAGAAAAATCAATGTATAAAAATAAGTAGCATTTCTATACACCAATAATGTTGAACCCAAGAGTCAAATCAAGAATATAATCCCATTTACAATAGTCACACATACAAAAATATCTAAGAACACATTTAGCCGAGGAGGTGAAAGATCTCTATGAGCAAAAATACAAAACACTGCTGAAAGAAATAATTGATAACACAAACAAATGGAAATACATCCCATGCTCATGGATTGGAAGAATCAATATTGTTGAAATGGCCATTTTACCCAAAGCAATCTGCTGATTCAATGCTAATACTATCAAACTACTAACATCATTTTTCATAGAATCAGAAAAAACTATTCTAAAATTCATATGGGACCAAATAGAGCCCAAATAGCCAAAGCAATCCTAAGCAAAAAGAACAAAGCTGGAGGCATCACATTACCTTACTTCATACTATACCATAAGGCCTCAGTAGCCAAAACATAATGGTGCTGGTACAAAAGCAGACATGTAGAGCAATGGAACAGAATACAGAACCCAGAAATAAAACTGCATACTACAACCATCTAATCTTTGAAAAAACTGACAAATGTAAGCAATGGGGAAATGTCCCCCTATTTAATAAATGCTGGGATAACTGGATAGCCATATGCCGAACAATGAAACTGGATCCCTACCTTTCACTATATAAAAAAACTAACTGAAGATGGATGAAAGATTTAAATGTAAGTTATCAAACTACAAAAATCCCACAAGAAAACCTAGCAAATACCATTCTGGAAATCAGCCTAGGCAAAGAATTTATAGCTAAGAACTTAACAGAAATTGCAACAAAAACAAAACTTGACAAGTGAGACCCAATTAAACTAAAGAGCTTCTGCACAGCAAAAGAAACTATCAGCACAGTAAACAGATATTCTACAGAATAGGAGACATTATTCACAAAATACACATCCAACAAAGGTCTAATATCCAGAACCTATGAGAAACTTAAATCAACAAGCAAAAAACAACCCCATAAAAAAGTGGGCAAAGGACATGAACAGACACTTCTCAAAAGAAAACATACAAGTGGCCTACAAACATTAAAAAAATGCTCGACATCACTAATCATTAGGGAAATGCATATCAAAACCACAATAGGATACCATCTCACACCAGTCAGAATGGCCATTATTAAAAAGCTTAATAGATGCTGGTGAGGCTGCAGAGAAAAGGGAACACTTAAACACTGTTGCTGAGAATGTAAATTAATTCAGCCACTATAGAAAGCAGTTTGGAGATTCCTCAAAGAACTTAAAACACAATTACTATTAGAACTAGCAATTCCATTACTGGATGTATACCCAAAAGAAAATAAATCATTCTGCTAAAAACACCCACACACTTACTTGTGTATTCATTGCAGCACTATTCACAATAGTAAAGATAGAGAATTAACCTAGCTGTCCATCTGTGGTGGATTGTATAACGAAAATATGGTATATATACACCATGAAATACTATGCAGCCATAAAAAAAGAACCAAATCATGTCCTTTGCAGGAATATGGATGGACCTGGAGGGCATAATCCTAAGCAATTTAATGCAGAAAAACAGAAAGCCGAATACAGTATGGTCTCATTTATCAGTAGGAGCTAAACATTGGGTACATGTGCATAGAAAGATAGACACTGGGAAGTACTAGAGTGGGGAGGAAGGGGAGCAAGGGCTGAAAAACTACCTATTGGGTCCTATATTTAGTACCTGGGTGACGGGAATCAATCATATCCAAACCTCAGCAACATCCAATATACTAATGTAACAAACCTACACATGTACCCCCTGAATCTAAAATAAAAGTTGAAATTTTAAAAATAAAATATAATAATAATAAATAAAATGAAAGATTTTTCGTTAATAAAAAGTGAATGAAAGATTAACTTTGAAAAAATAAAGTCATTGTGTAAAAATGATTTTCTAAGTTTTACTTTTTAAATGTGGATTTAATGTATTAAGTATTCAGTAAAAGGAATAATTACATTGAACCAAAAGGACTCCTGATATGTAATTACAAAACAATTTTTTTTTGTCTTTCACTATTTCTTTAAATCTATTTTATAGGGCTAGTTCTTTTCCTGCCCCTGTTGAGAATGAGGGCATGCTCATGGTTCTTCTGGATAGTTGCTTCGAGTTCAGACAAGGTCTCTAGTTAATATTAAAATATTCAGCCACATGTACTAATCAAAACTCTTTTTTTTTTTTTTTTTTTTTAACAGAGTCTCACTCTGTTGCCCAGGCTGGAGTGCAGTGGTGAGATCTCAGCTCACTGCAACCTCCGCCTCCTGGGTTTAAGCGATTCTCCTGCCTCACTCAGCCTCCCAAGTAGCTGGGATTACAAGCATGTGCCACCACGCCAGGCTAATGCCCGGCTAATTTTTGTAGTTTTGATAGAGATGGGGGTTTCACTATGTTGCCCAGGGTGGTCTCGAATGCCTGACCTCAGGTGATTCTCCCACTTTGGCCTCCGAAAGTGCTGGGATTACAGGCACGAGCCACCATGCTGGACCCAAAACTCTAAATATAAAGCTGAGATTTCTACCTATTTTTACCTTGAGCCTGCTGCAGGCAGGAATCCTACCGTTGGGAAAATATGTGGTTGCTTACCTCCCTAGCTCTCCTATTTCCTATCTTCATCCCCTTGTCTTGATCTGGTTTTTGACCACTTCGTAATTAGAGTGTAGTCAGAGAAAGAAGGATGGAGAGTTTTTAATTGACTGATGCTATCATTAGCTGGTACCATGCTGTCTGGGACTGTAAGGAGATTAGATTCCTTCTCTGTTAAGGGTACTTTAGAAGCCCTCCCTTCTCTCAGCTTTGGAGGACATCTTACCTGAAGGTTTTTTGACCCTAGCAAGTGCATCGCTAGTTTGGATAACTTCTCACTCTTTTCTTGGGCCTATAACATTTCTTGATACCTTCAAATTCTCCCTGTTATAGTCAACTGCCATGTGGTTCTCTTGGGCAGGACGTCTCTGCACTAGGTCTTCTGTGTGAGTCTCCCATCTGGTCCATGGAAAGTATTTATGCATTTTCTACTCCAACTGAATCTGGATTTGTAAGCCAATCCCAATTCTTTTGCTTCATTGTCAATAGCAAGCTACCTTCTCTCTCATCCTTTTGATTTCTTACATGTGAGTCAGACAGTTGTCTACTGTGCAACTGTGTCTCTAAACATCAAGGGACATATATTAAGCTCTCCAGGTGGTCTTGTTAACCACTCTTACAAGATTCATGGTGAGAGGAGGTAGCTACTCCCCTAACCTTCCCCTTGGGAGGGATAGGTGGCACTCAGGCACAGTTCTTCCCAAAGAAATCTTCCACTCCAACATCTCTTCAGATACTGAACTCTTGAGCCATTTAAATTTTTCTAGTGGATTTGTGGTTAAAAGATATGTAACCAGTATCCAGAACTTCCTTTTTGAATTCTGTATATAGTCTAGTGACTCCTTTTGAATACAACATTTGTTATATTATTACATATTATATTATGTTATTTTCCTTGGCCAAACTTCCATTTTAACATGTAGTAATATAAAGTACAAGTTTAGTGAGTTCCCTATGCCATACACAAAATCTTCTCCTTATCAGAGACTCCCACAACATTTGTAAATATCTGAGATAAGGGACTCGTTAAACAAAGGACAGATTATAAATATCTGTCAATAGCTACATAAAGTGGGTGGACCTCTTAATGAAAACTACAGTTAACATTTTGGTGCTCAGGAGAACATAGAGCAAATTAGCAGCTATACTTAGTGAATAATGCCTGAATAAGATTTTTTCCTAATTTTCCATTACCATGATCTTTTATGTTTCCAATTAAGTTATTAGTGCTGGGAGATCAAGATAGAGCTACTTAGGAGCTTTTCAATGGTGGGAGATCATGGGTCTTTGTTGTTAATTAACAGCACAGGAGTATTCCTGTTTCCTTAGGTCTGTAATGGAAATTTCTGCTTGAAGTCTTAGCACCTTTACTATTAGAAAGGAACCATGAGGTACCAGGTGATGTTTTCTCAATTTTCAAAGGCATTGATGAGTACCAAGTAGATTTTTTTCCTTAAAATGATTTTAACTTGATGTTTAATACCTTTATTTTGGAATCACCTTGCTTTTTAAAATTAAACATGAAGAATTCTAGACCACACCCCATATAAATATGATTCAGTAGAACTGTGAGAGGCCCCAGTTGTCAACATTTTAAATAAGGACTGAAGATGGTGTAAAGGACACACTTTGACACAGATTTTTTTCTTTCTTTAAAGATATCAAGGCTGGGCACAGTGGCTCACACCTGTAATCCCAGCAATTTGAGAGGCTGAGGTGGGAGGACCACTTGAGGCCAGGAGTTTGAGACCAGTTTGGGGAACAAAGTGAGACTCCCATCTCTACAAAAAATAAAAAATATTATCACATTCTTTATTTATTTTTTCCATGTAATATATAATTTTGTCACCTAGAGTCATCATGTTGTACATTAGATTCCTGGAACTATTTTTTCTATCTGGCTTTCTTGCCTTAGCAAAATGTCTTCCAGGCTCATCCATGTTGCGGCAAATGGCAAGATCTTATTCATTTTTAGGGCTACATAATATTCCATTGTATATAGGTACCAGAGTTTATTCATTTTCTCTGTCGTCTGACACTTAGGTTGTTTCCCTATCTTGGCTATTTGAATAATGCTGCAATGAACATGAGAGTGTAGATTTCTTCCCAAGGTGGTGATTTCATTTCCTCTGGATATATATCTGAAAAAGGCATTATGGGTCATATAGTAGCTCTAATTTTAATTTCTTTAGAAATCTCCATACTGTTTTCCATAATGGCTGTACCAATCTATATTTTTCACCAACAACATATAAGAATTCCCTTTTCTCTATACCTTTGCCAACCTTTGTTATGTCTTGACTTTTTGATAATAGCCATCCTAACAAGTTTGAGATGGTGTGTTATAGTCATTCTGATATGCATTTTCCTGATGTTTAATGATGTTAAGCAACTTTTCATTACACCTGAGCATTGGGAAAGAAGTCGGGAGACAGCCACACAAATACATTCTTTTATCTTTACTTTTTGAGTCGACTACTTCCAGGGACAGTTTCTCCTTGCATTGTGTTCGAAGAAGGGCCCCTTATAAGTAGCGAGGTCTCTTGGACATGCTGCATTCTCTTCACTCTATGCCTTGCTCTTTGTGATGTTAGGTAGTGCACAAAGCCTCCTTCCATTGCATTGATTTATATCTTTTCTTTCTTTCCTTGCTTCCCTTTTTCTCATTCTTGCTAGCCTTGTTTTGCACCTTCTAAGTAGAGCGTCATTACTGTAATCTTTGGCTCTGGCTCCATTTTCTAGGGAACTCAAGCTAAAATGTGTGGGAATTATAATAGCTTCTGTCTTTACAGTGGATTATAGGCTTTTCACAGCACTTAGGGTGTTTCCTGATTTGTAGCCCACATTAAGTAAAGTCAAAACTTTTGAATGTCTATGTTTGCCTTTGAATAGGCAAAAAATTATATAGGGATAAATGTAATGCACATATCATATATAAATCTAACATAAAATACATATATAATTATGTAATTTATTTCTAAGCATAAAACACACAGAAATATTTAATTTATTGATTGTCATTAGTTGTAATGAGGAAACAGTATTCCCTAAATGGGAAATATAATCAGGTCCTTTATTTCTGTATCAAGATTTAATTTCCAATGAGTGGTTCTAGTATATTCCTGAGCTGTCCTCCTGCTGCTCCTAGCACTGCAGAAAGAAACAGGTAGTGACAGCAGTTGCTCTTTTTTTTTTCCTCTTGATTGAAATCTCACGTAAAATGTTCTCCTTTTGTATCAAAAATAAGGGCAATTGAGCAACTAACAAGTTTTAAACCTATTTTTTCTCCTTAAATACAACTTTGATGCTTTTAGAATTGTAACTGATGGACCTAAGAGACAATAGCAGCTTTCACAAGAATAACTTATTTTTTGTGGGAACTCTGGAGCATAAGAAATCACACGAACTTTTATTTCAAATAAGGTAATTTTTAGGCATAAGGTTAATGGCTGGGAGAGGAGTAATTTTGCATTGTAGCATTTACATTGAACCTAATATGTGGCTACAAGAACACAGTTCTGAACTACACCGTCTCTTTATCTTTAACTCTTACAAATATTTGCCATTTTAAAGTGAATTGCACTTTCATCCCCACTGAAAACCAATAAAGACATGTGTATTGATCAACTATAATGGTTGAGCTTGATTGTTCTATTTCATAAACTTTCCAATAGTAGTGTTTTTAGAGAAAACAGTTATGTTAGCTTTCATTTTCTTTCAGCCTTGAAACTAAAACAAGCCAACAAAAAGATAAATGACAACGTTTGGCAATCAGGATTTCCACATGTCAGATTTCAAACTATCACAAGCAACAAGAGCATGGTCTTATTTGGCCTTATATGTACTGATATAGACACACACATATACACACGTACATTTGTTTGTGCAGAAACATGGCACTTGTCATTTTTATAGATCTCCCAATAGAGAAAACCAAGTTGGAGGTACTAAACTAATTGGATCCCTAGGGTTTTCCTAAATCCCTTCCCTGGTATATTGATAGCTACATTCTTGTTCACTTTCTGAAAATTGAAAACTTGGGTTAGCTTTTTACCTGCTTACATTTTGAACCTTTTTATGTGCTAACTGAAATGTTGACTTTTATCTTTTAAGAAATAAACTTATTTTGCATGATTATTTTTTCTTAAATTCAGTTACTTAACATGATTTTAACATGACTTTAATTTTTTCCATTAAAAATTTGCCTAAAAATCTGCCGTTTTTTTTTTTTGTTTGTTTGTTTCCAAAATGGCTATGCACCTCATAGGGAATTATTTCTGTTTAAATACACAATTCGAGTAAGTGGAGCACATGGGATAGGAATTGAACTATTAAATTTTTAAAACTTATATGTTTTCCATTTTAGAAAGTAAGCCCTATTTCTAAAATAAAATATTATATTAAGATATTATATTAAAAGTTTGGAAGTCTACTGTGCTGTGAGAACAATATTCTTTAACAAAGCCAAAGAACTAAGAAAGACACAGTTACATGAGGTAAAGACTATCCCCCTTTCCCCTTTTATTACTGGTTACTGCTAGATAAAACCTTAATAAAGGAAATATTTACCCCTCTGAAAATGAGATGAATCCCTTAACAAATAAAAAAAGGAAGAGAAAGAAAGAAAAGGAAGGAAGGAGGGAAGGAAGAAAGGAAGGAAGGAAGGAAGAAAAGAAAGGGAAAGAAAAAGGAAGGAAGGAAGGAAGGAAGGAAGGAAAGAAGGAAGGAAGGAAGGAAGGAAGAGAAAAGGATGCATTATATTCTCCTCCTAGGGCAGAATATCTTGTCCTCTGGTTGTTTTAGGTAAGGGGCTTTGCAATCTTGGGTGATGGAGCACTCTGTCCATAAATGATTCTTTTGGCTGTCTTACTCTAGTAAGCTCTTTGGAAAATACCTGAACAAATCATCTTGAGACTCACTACCTCCCATGTCGCTAAGATAAAAAAAGAAATTAAATATATTTTGATACACAAATACATATCTTAATGTATATCTCACGAGTTACTTAGAAAGCCTAATACATCTAAAATAGAGGTTACCTATTTAGCAACTATAATTGAGATGAAAAATGTTCTAAGATGACGTTAGAGCTGCATAATTAGTTCATTTGTTTGTTATCCAAATATTTGCATGATATTACGGTGCAGGACTAGTAAATTCAGTGATGTCTTTAAGAGGCTGAAGCATAACAGGGTACCATTTTGGATGTCCAAAGTATGGCATTTATTAATTGCTTACAATACTGGAATTATCATCAAATTGAGTAATTGAATATACTTAATTGAAGCTACATCTTGGCAAGCATCTCTTATGTGTAGTATCATTTTTACCAGTTAAATGGAACCTTCCATGACTGCTTTGCAAATCAATTTTATTAGAAATGATCAAGTAACTTTAATTGTTTTGGCTTGTTGCTAATGTATTAATAGACTCTGAATCCAAATAATTAATGGAGTTGATTTGGTATGCTTGAAAAAGAGCTCTGATGGTAAACAGCTAGTGACTGAAATATTTGCTTACATTTTAATGGTAGCATCCTCTTTCTACTTCTTTTTGCTTTATCAATTGCTTAAATAATGACAATATTGGGTAGGATGAGCAAAATTTAATTAAAAATTTATATTCTAATGTTTTTAGTATATCTATCACTTCAGTTATTTCCACTTCTACCATGTTGTATGTGTATCAGCTGCTATAACTGCAAAGAATGTGAAAGCAGAATTTAATTGACATAATTCAGACTTCTATGCTACTTGCCTTTGAAACATCCAAGTAGCTAAAGGAAACAGATGTTTTGTTATTTGCATTTTTTGGTATCTGCCTTGTTTGTTCACTCTCACAGATATTTGGGCAGTAATGAGCTGATGCAAATGGAAAGTGAGTATTACAATCGTACAAAACATTTTTTTAACTCTACTTGCAAGCTAATGTATAACACGTTAAATTAAAAGTCTAACATGAAAATATGTGTTATCATTTGAACTATCAGATGGGAATATGTATTATTAAGTTATAATGGTTGAAGTAATGATGTAATACAGTACAAGAATAGAAAGTTAAATCAGTGACAATGAATTAAAGATCTTGGGGAAAAGGCATATATAATAAAAGTGAGACTATTCAGGAATAATACTCTAATCATTGAGTAATAACTTGATTGAATTTCTATCTTACATGGTAGGCCAAAATAAATTAAATATTTAAATGTAAAAATGAAATCGAAGAACTAGAAGAAAATGTAGTTCTATATTATCTGAATTCATATATGAGAAGGGTATAGCACTAAAAAAAGACATTATAAAGATAAATTGGTAGATTTGACATGTAAAAATGAAAAACTTTTCTAAAAACATTGTAAATAAAATTAAAAATATAAAACAAGTAAGGAAAAATTACCAAAGTAGATAAAATATAAAGATTAAAAGGTAATGGACTCATAAACAGCTCTTATAAATCATTAAGAAAACTAAAAAGAAAGGCAAAAGATAAGAGTATTTGAAAAAAAGAAAAAATATAAAAGATCAATGAGCTCAGGTTAAAAAGTTCAGTTTTACCAATGATCAAAGAAATTCCAATTAACATAATGAAATGACACTGTAGCTTATTCAATTTACAGGTTTTTTTGGTGTATTTTTAAAAATAAATACAAGAATATTTTTCTGTGGAAATTTAAATTGGTATAACTTTCCTGGTGGGCAGTTTAACTTTGCCTTTAAAAAAACAGAAACTTTACAGTGTTATAAATAGCTCTGGGATCAAAATGCCCAAATTATAGATACATAAATTTTCTTTCTTGTATTATTTTAAATGGTTTCTCTAGATCCTGATACACAGATACATTGAAAGGTAAAACAAATATTCTTGATGAAAACATGATAAAAACAAATAAATTGAAAGGTAAAACAAGTATTCTTGATAAATATTCTTCATAAAACCATTTTTGGAACTATTTGCCTAATGTTGATATATTCAGGCAGACGTGAAAACGTATCTTACAGGGACTTGGGGAGACATAAACAAAAAAGTCTCACTTAATAAACTTTACAAACTAATGTATTATGTGTCTCAGTTGTTCAAGTTAGGTAAACATTTTCCAAATAATTTTTTATTTTTCTTATCCTCGGGCTGTTGTTCTTCCTGATTCTGTCTGGATTGTTCTTATGTGTCTTATCCCTGGTAAACATCTTTTCATCATTTAATGTCCAACAGGTGCATCCTCTTATCTAGGACACATCTTCCCATCCAGGTTGAATTGGCTACCCCCTCTCTTCATACTTTTCAGTTCACTTGTGAGTCTCCTGCTAAATGATAAGCTCATAGAAGATTGGGAGTATGTCAAATTCATCACCCCTGCTCTAGCAACTGAAGATAGCACCTGGCCAATATGTAGTGCTTTAATGAGTTAATAAAATAATAATCATATGTCAAGTTCACATCTAGGGATTTTGAAGGCTGTTGGCTGGCTCAGTAGAGTATGAGAAATAATTAGAAGGCAATTACAAATTATCAGTGTTTTCATTTGGTAATTTAACCTAGAATATCAGAAACATCATCAGTCATAAGTTCAGGAGTTTGAATTCATAGTAAAAATTTAAGAAGAGAGGCTGAATACGTGGAAGCAGATGATAATGGAGCATATTATGTGGCAGCGTAAGTGAAGCATGCCAAGACTTAAAGCCAAGAAGAACTGAAACAAGGGTGGATTTAAAAGCTGCATTCCATCATATCAAAAGTATCTCCGAACAATTACTTCCTTTAGAGTTCTTTTTTATAAACGAGAGAGTATATTTTTTGTTGTTGTTCTGGTAGTCATAGGTCTTATTACATTTCTCTAATTAATGAGCTTAATCATGACTTTCTGAGCCTTTTGATTTATACTCCTGTGTTTTTACTAATGACCTCTCCAGATTTGCCACATTTAATTTGCAGTATTAAATTACAGAAAACTAGCACCATTTCTTAATTAATTTGTTGCTATAAACTATACTAATGGAATCACCTGAATTACATCAATGTACCAGATGGATGTCAAATTTGCCAGCCTAATTCTGATGTTTTACTTAGACTTCAGTAGAATTGTCTTAAGATGGGTTCCTAATAATGGGAGGCAATATTCATGTATTCATTCACGCCTGCTGTATGAGTCTTCTTGGGTTGTCATAAGAAAATACCACAGGCTGGGTGACTTAAACAACAGAAACGTGTTTTTCTCACAGTTCTGGAGGTTAGATGTTCAAGGTCAAGGTGCTAGCAGGATCGGTGTCTGGTGAGTCCTTCCTTCCTGGCTTGTAGGTGCTGCTTTCTCATTGCGTGCGGACATGACCTTGACCTTGTCTTTATGCTTGCGGGGAGAGAGCGCGAACTCTGATATCCATCTCTTCCTCTTGTAGGGACACCAATCCTATTGGATTAGAGTTTCACCTTTTTTTTTTTTTTTTCTTGAGACGGAGTCTCGCTCTGTCGCCCAGGCTGGAGTGCAATGGCAGGATCTCGGCTCACTGCAAGCTCCGCCTCCCGGGTTCACGCCATTCTCCTGCCTCAGCCTCCCGAGTAGGTGGGACTACAGGCGCCTGCCACCACGCCTGGCTAACTTTTTTGTAGTTTTATTAGAGACGGAGTTTCACCCTGTTCGCCAGGATGTTCTTGATCTCCTGACCTCGTGATCCGCCCGCCTCGGCCTCCCAAAGTCCTGGGATTACAGGCGTGAGCCACCGCACCGGCTGAGTTTCACTCTTATGACCTCATTTGACCTTAAATACTTCCTTATAGGCTCCATCTCCAAATAGTCTCACTGGGGGTTACAGCTTCAACATAAGAACTTGGCGGGTGTCGTTGTGGCGAAACACACAATTCAGTCCATAACACCAGCTGAACCAATGTAGCCTAAATGTTCCTTCAGCTGAGTAAACTTTAGATAGGCTTCTTTCTGATTCCAGGCCCTGACTACCCTTTTCTTAGAGCGTGTACTTTTAACTTGCACGTTTGCAAATCCTTTCTCTACCCCTTTGAATTGTAAAATTTTTAAGTCTCTTACTAGTGTTAAGACCGTAGAATATTCTTCCCAAGGTCTATGGGCCCTTTGAAAGGTAATCAAGGAAGGTCACACCCCTGTCTCCTGGTCTTTGTGAGAGGGTAGGAGCCTAACTTCAGTGAGCACCTTGCTCCAAATTGTAAAACTACCTCTTGTTACAGAGATATGAAAAAGTCTACTATTCCACTGGGTAAAGCCAGTTAGCAAATGCAGATGACCTATTATCTCCCCGTCATCCCTCTCATTCCACCACCTCAGTGATTCAGCAGTTAAAGACCTGGAGGGTTTTTTTGTTTTGTTTTTGTTTTGTTTTTTCACAGTCTTGCTCTGTTGCCCAGGATGGAGTGTAATGGTGAGATTTTGGCTCACTGCAGCCTCTGCCTCACGGGCTTAAGCGATCCAAAAACCTGGAGCATTTTTTGATAAAAGCCTGCAGTGTTTTTAGTTTCATGCAATAGCCTTGAATGAAGTTTTCTTTACCTGTTTAATTTTTTTTTTTTTGCTTTGACATTGCATTAAAAAGGTGCAATTTCTGCTTTGACACTGCAGAAATGCATAAATTTTAATACTACTCATACTAACTGTATTAGTGGTAACAACACTTATTTTATACTTTCATCTCTTAAGGTGCTCTACTGTGCAGCTACTTTAAATTGCCTAGGCTTCAAGGGTACTGAGACTTTGCTTTAGGATTGCCAGACACATTTTTAAATACTTGAGGAGAAGCACCCCTCAGTCAATTCTTGCTTAATATTTATCTATGTAGTTATCTTTGTTTTTTACTCATCTTTTGTTTCTCTTTCATCTTTCACCTTTTAGCATGTTCCTTCCATCTAAAGGACAAGAGGGTTTGTTGGTGGTGCTCAGACTCAGTTTCTTTCTTTTTGTCTGAAAATAGCTTTATTTCACTCTCATTCTGAAAAGATTATTCTGCTGTGTATATAGAATTTTATGCCAGTAGTTATTTTTCTCTTGGCCTATTGTGATGTTATTGCACTGTCTTCTAGCTTCCACTATTCCTATTGATCAGTCTGTTATCAGGCTAATTGCAGCTCCTTTATAGGGGTATTGTATTTTCTCTCTGATTGCTTTTAAAATTGTTTTGTGATTTTCAGCTTCTCTAGGATGTGCCTAGGTGTGGATTTTTAGAAAGTGTTATTTATTCTGCTTGGGATTCATTGGACTTCCTGAGTTTGAGAATTGATAGAATTCAATAATTCTGAAAAATGCCCAGATGTTTTCTCTTTATATACTGTATTGCCATCATCTAGTCTATTATATGCTTCTAGAATGTTGATTAAATATGTTAGGGATTTTCACTTTATCTTCATTATTATCAATTCCTCTTTTATATTTTCCTCTCTTTTATATCTTTGGTATAGGCTATAGATTACTTTCCTTGGGACTGTATTAGTCAGGGTCCAGTCAAGAAAATAAAACCCCCATCGGTTGATTCTACCAATGGAATTAGTTGAAAAGGTATTAGAAGAGCTAAAAGAGAACCTAGGAAAAGTAAGGCAAATAATTCAGGCAATAAAAATTTCACACTACCAAATTGTGTGAGGTTGACTTGTAGTTACAAATACTCAGGGGGAAATTAATTTTCCCTCCATCCAGTTTAAGATTTGAGGCTGATAATTTTTTTTATAGTCCCCTTCTCAGTGGAGAGTTTCTCATTCCCCTCTACACAGAGTATGTAGCCCATGGGATGGATATCAATCTATTAACACAATAATGCAATAATACATAACAAGTCACCCAAAACTCAGTGGTTAGGAATGACACTTATCATTTTCACTTCTCCATCTGTAGATGTGAATTGGGTAATCAAGGCTGTATATGGCTGGGCTGGCTCCCAGCTGGAAGTCTCTTATCCCATGCTACCAACAGGGCCCAAAACTTATTCTTCTCAAGGCAGTGATAGAAGTAAAGGAGAGCTCGTCACACTATTCAAGAAGCAGTCAAACCTTTGCTTTCTTCTTATCCTCTAACATCCTGTTGACCAAAGTAAGTCACTTGGCCAAGCCTGATGTCAATGGGGTGGTGAATATTTGTTAAAGAATAGCCCTAACTATCACCAAGGATTCAGCTTATCCAAGAGATGTCTATTAGATTATCTAACTTGGGTAAATTTTATGTTTTGTTATTTTTTTCAGCTACTCTGAGCCTTGTATAGCCATCGAGGTGCAAAATCTCTGGGATTCAGCAGAAACCCTCAAAAACCTAACTGACTTTCCAAGATCCTGTTTTTATTTAATATTTGGCTTCATTGGATTCCTTACCTTGTGTCAGCTAAATGATATACTTAAAAATATTTTCAGTGATTTTCAATTAACCTTCCATGTGTTTGCATCAGGAGGATCATTCAGGCTACAAGGTCTACCTTACTGAAGGATATAGAAGTCAGGCTTCCTTCTTATGGAACCATCATCTTCATCTCGATTACTTTCTTTTTCTCAATCCGGTTGGGTAGCTGGGATGACACTTTTTGATTTGTCACTGTGAAGTGACAGTGCCACAAGGTGGAAGAAGGTCATGTTTCCCATAATCAGATCACTTTGGAATCATTACTAAACTCTTTCTAGACTTTGGCTGGCGACTACTATTTATCTAGTGAGAAATACTTATTCCGTGTTTTCTTGTTGCCCCAGATTTAGAGATTATGCAAAGCAGCTTCACGAGTAAAATCCGGACTTCTGTTCCCTGTATCCTTGGGCACTGCCATAAATTACACAATGGCAGGGAGCTCTAATCACACTGTCTTCTATGTAAGGAGCTCTGGATTTGTACAATGCAAGAGTGATGCCTCTGGGTCTACTCTGCGCAAAGGTGGGTGAACTTGCATACATTTTGGATCATTTCTTTGCCTTTTAAATTCATACTAGAAAACTAACTCTGCCACTGGATTAATTGTTTCTAAAGCACAAAATAAGGAGAATGAGAATATTTAATCTATTAAGGCACTGTGAACTTAATTCTCAACCTGAGTCTCACAAGGAGATGATGACTTACTGAGACTCCATTATACTCTTTCTAGAATCACATTCCCTACACTACATTCTGGGACTAGGCCCTTGGCCTTTATTAGTGGTCATTAAAAGAAATAACCATAAAAATATGTTACAGCGTTTGCTGTAAATGCAAATGTATCAATAATGTTGAAAATATTTTCTATTACATCTGTCTGTGTCCTCTATATAAAATTCTACAAGACCACATCTTTTAGAAGTTAGTTAAGAAAAGTTGCCTTGAGGAACTCTTTATCCTTCTTTCTTGGGCTATCAGGAAATTCAGAACCAAAAATGTGATCATAGCACCTATGTTGTCTCTTCTGGGATTTATATTTGTATTATTATTTTCTTCTGTCCTAATTTTCACCTTAGTTGTATTATTTTATTGATTTTAAGCTGGCTTGAGTCCTCTGTATAAAAATATAGGAAAAATATTATTATTTTCTTAGTCCGGGGCTTCATAAACATTTTAATAGTTCTATTAGCATCCTGTTTAATTTTAGACTTGTTCTGATATCTCATGATAGCCTTAAATCTGGTTTTGATATCTTCTTTTTTATACTTAAAATCTACCAGAAGATTGGCCTGGCAAAACCTTGAGTATACTAATGCTATAGAATAGCACATTCATAAACACTTGTCAAAGCAAAAATTGTGCAAGACTAAGTTAAACCAGTGAGGAAGACTTTATTCAAAGCTATTGCAATGAAACACACTAGAATTCAGTCTGAGCTCAACTGCACTAACACAAGGGGCAGAAGAGTTTCTAAGAGTTGAGCTAGGGCATCTGTGTTTGTCAACCAGCTTTACCCACAGGAAAAGCAATCTTCGCAAGAGGTAGCTTTACAACTTGGAACAAGGCATCCACCAAAGTTAGTCATCCACCCTCCCACAGAAACTAAGGGATAAGATAGGGCACTATCTTCTTTGATGTTTACATTTCAAAGAGATGGCTCTCAGGTATTTGAGAAAGACATTTTTTTTGTGTCTTAAAACTGGCAAGAAGCTTTTTAAAAAATTTATATCTTAAAGGGGTAGAGAAAGAATTTACATTTTCTAAAGTAAACACTGTTAAAAAAAAAAAAAAAAAAAAAGGAGGGCAAGTGCCTAGAGTCTGGAAGAAGCCTGTCTAAAGTTTAGTCAATCTGAGGGGAACATTAAAGCCCTTTCAGTCACACCATAGCTTAACTAACGAAGGTTGGGGACAGTCAAGGGAGTTCTAATGAGACTTTTTTTCCTCTTCAACAACAACAAAACATCTAAATCCTGATTCCTTCATATAGAAAGCTGCCATTTATTTGGGAGTTTGAATCACCTGCTCTTTAATCACATTTCAATATTGTTCAATGATGGCTCAACAATGAAAATATTTAACACGAATTTTCTAAAGATTCAGACTACATTCTGATGGAAGAAATACTCGGTAACTCTATATATAAAAAAAGATTTCAGTATTTTACAGTTCAGCACAACTAACTCCCCATATAACACCAAACCGTCAAAAATAAATTTCTCACTCAAGCTGAGAGCAAATGAAAGGAAGACAGCAAGAAACAGTAGCTGCAGAAATGAAACTGATTTATTATTTCACAGACAAAACACTTCAGGAAGTAATATGACTGATAGTGATTCGTCTGATATTTGAGTGGTTTTTGTCTTGCGGAGTAACCAATATGAAAATGGCAAGTTTCAGGAAAGGAAACTATACCAAATTTGATGTCTGTTGTTATTTGTTGTTAATTTCTGTAAAATGACAGCAGAAATTAAACAAAGACCAGACATGAATATTTTGGAAGGAAGGAAAAAGTTTCCGTAATTCATCAATACTCAGTTTTTACTTTGGAGAAATCTCAGAATACAAGACTGAAAGAAAACAATTATTTCAGAGAGAGAGAGAGAGAGAGACAGAGAGACAGAGAGAGAGAGAGAGGGACAAAGAGAGAGAGAGAGGAGAGAGAAGACCTAACTTATTGTGTTGGACATAGTAAGGCTTTGCAGGGGAAAAAATGTATTCATTCTAGAGATTTTGGAGGCTGAATTAAAATGTACAGTTATTGAGGCTAGTTTTCATTCTAAATAAAGGGTTCACTTTAGTGAAACTATATTTAGACTCAGGTCATAACTTTTTTTTTCACTTAATTGCTTCATATATCCTTAAGAGACTTCATATGGACAACTGATGAAACATATTTACCAGATGGCAATATTAAACTCCTTAGTCAAGTGCCAGGTGTCAAGTTTTACATGACGCAGAGTTATACTTACATTTACTAAAGGCGCTAGAAATACAAAGGAGAAAGAACATTTTGTGTTCTTCCCCTCTTGGGAAATGTTCATTTTAACTTCTCTATTTTACTTACTCCCCTATCTGATTGTAGGAGTCCATTCAGATATGTGGGTCATAAAGAAATTAATTAATAATGAACTGCATAACAAAGTCTAATCCTCAGCTGGTGGGACAGTGCCTCTTTTCAAACTCCTGATTGCTTCACCAGGCTCTCTGTGTAAGTGAAAGAACACTTCAGATCCTTACCAGGCTTTGGAAATGGGGAAATTTCCTCTGATGATTAATACTCAGGGCCTTAGCAAGCCTCAAAGAAGGTCGCTGAGATGATATTTGCTCACTCACATCTCCTCAACTTTGGCTCTAATATTGTATTATTCTAATAATTTCTGTGTTCTTATGATTTTTCATGGTTTCTACCTGCTGCTTATATGGTGCAACTGTTTGACTCACCATCCCCCACTTCTCGATCCTCCCTGCTCCCTTTTTGCTCACTCCTTTGATTTTCACTTAATCATTTTTTCGTGGCAGGTGGTGGGCAAACCCGCAACTAGAACACTTGCCCCAGCTTTGTCCAGGAGTTCCTTTTAAATCTGGTATTGGGAGTTCTTCCCGAAGTTAGCAACTTCAACATTCAAGACAGGTCATTCATTTTATGACAGCTGCTGAACAATATTTTGCCCTGAGGCTTTGTTCAGAAGCTCCGTATCCCAAGGACTGTCCCTTCTTCTATCCAGTATTTCCTAAGTGGTGTTTTGTGAGCCACAACTCAAGGTGCATTTGGGCATTTTTGACATTAACACAAACCTCACACACATTTGTCCTATATTTTTAATAGTAAATTCTGTAATTACCTTCTTAATTATAGATTCAGTGCTATCTAAACAGTGCTATATTTATTGAGAAAATAATATTGAGAGGGATAGTGTCTATAAAAACAAGCATATGGCTAATAATAATTTGGGACAAGCTTCTTTTCCCCTATTTTTTGTATTGTAGTATATCTGCAATAAAACCAGGGAACAGAAGCAAAGAACTAGATATATGTATCATAAATTCTTTGTCTTAATTCCACCTCCTAGAAAGCAATCAATAGTATAGATTTCTTTTTCAAAGGACTTTTTTTTTTTTTTTTTTTTTGTGTGTGTGGCATGATGATTGAGTTCAAGGATGCTGAAATAATCATGTGACATTATGTATCCATAATTATATTAGTATATGTATTATACTTTTTGATTTTGTTTTTGTCTTTTTAATAAAGTAGATATGAAGCTCTGACTAAAAAAATTAAAATGTTTGTTGAGATTTCTATAATTCTTAGTGTCAGATAACCATTTTTCTACTGTGTTTTCAGGAAACTTCAGAAGATGGCAAACTGAGCATATAACTGACCGACTTAGCCATAACCAAAGCATGACAAAACTTATCTCTAGGATAAGCATGTTTTCTCTATTACATTGCCACATTAAAGGAAGCCTGTGGCAGTCCTAGTCCTTGCCTGGTAGTTTTAGATGACTTTAGGTCAGACACAAAGGCAAAGGGATTTGACCAGGCAGTGTGAAGACATCAAACAAGGGAGTTCATGCTGAACAGAAATAGAGAAAGAGGTAAGCATGGCTTTTCCTACTCCAAAACTTGGGCTCAAACTTTGCTCCTTGTAAGTGTGTGAATTTGGCCCACTGATGCTGAAATTCAGTTAGCTGTAGGGCAGAACGTGGCAGTGGTTGTGTAAAACTTCACAGGGTCATGCAGTAATCCTTGATGTAGTGAAGAAAAGATGCAGAAGCAGCAATGCTTAAAGACGATCTAAGCATTCTGCAAGTGGAAACACTCTGCATTCCAAGGGACAATCTGTAAGGGCTGATATAATGAAGACTTTCATTTACTTGCATTTTCCTTTCCATCAATTACCATGTGATTATTTAGCATCCTCTGTGTACCAGCTGGAATATAAAAGATACATTTCTCTGAAGAGATTATCTTATGGTTGACAAAGAATTATGTTCTAATACATTAATGGAGAAAGATAAAAGTTAGATATCAAGTTTTAGATTATGGAGTAATGATCTAGAGAAAGAAGGAGGCTGCAGTCTTTGAGAATTTGGGTATGTATGCGCATGTGCTGAGCTCAGTACAGAGATATGTAGAGGGCCATGAATCCCCTGAAATTGTTATCAATACTTTGGAGGTAGAGATACATATTTCTTATGCACATTTTTTCTGGGGAAGAAGATCCATAATTTTGTTTTTTTCTCTTTATTTATTTTTAAATTTCCAAATGAAAATTGTATATACTACAATTATATCTATCACATTCAACATGTTTTGAAACATATATACATTGTGGAATGACTAAATTGAACTAATTAACATATGAATTTTCTTACATACTTATCTTTTTTGTGTGTGGTAAGAACACTTAAAATACACCCTCTTAGCAGTTTTCAAGAATGCAATACATTTAACTATAGTCACCATGTGGCACAACAGAATTCCAGAACTTATGTCTTCTACCTGCGACCCACAATTTTCTAATTCAAATTCAAAAAGTGATCTATTTGAAAAAAGTTAAGATTCAATGACTGTTTTAGAGCCACTATTTTTAATAAAAAAACGAATCAATTATTGGGAAGAAGAGATTTTTTTAATTCCACAAATGAAGAGGTACATTTTCTCATCTTATTTTCAACATTATCTGCTATTTCAGAAAACATTTATATAGGCATGGATTATTAAGCATAATGTAAACTATAGTTGTTAGGATTAAATGAGATATTCAATAAATAGGAGCTGTATTTCTAACCACCTGTGTCTGCCTTTTTATACCAATTATTCTCTAATATTTCTATATGTGTTTCTTTCATTTTAGTCAGTGCCCTCTTGTGCATAGTCAAGCCATGCTTAATGGAATTTGGCTAACAGGTTGATTGGCTGACTGAAAACTGAATAACTAATTTTATTACTTGAATTGACAAATCATCCTATGCCTACATCTCTTCTGAAGCCAGCCTTATCTCTCTGACTCAGTTTGCTTTTCATTTAACCTGTTCCTATGTAAGAGACAGAGACGGTAAATTCATATGAAGGGTCATTGTAAATGGCAGGCAGAAATCTTTAAACTAGTTGCCCAGAGCCCTCTTATTGATCCTCCTTTCTCCACCCAAATGTTATTTAATCAGTGAACCCATTTAAAATAAATACCAAAGGCATTTTGAAAAAGAAAAGTCAGTCATATCTGATAGCCTGTGGAGTACATGTGTGAAAGGTGGAGTGTCTTCTTGACTGTATTGTCTTGGATGATGGCATTGTGTTATAATTTTAAAAGCCTTGGAAAGTTTAATTTCTTCTTCTCTACCTTATGCAATACTGGTTAACTCCCTACACCAGTACCCAGCCAACCATATTACAGAGTTCCCAGAATATTGGTCTGGTGGAAATTGTGGCTGTAAGAAAAATTTACGCTGTTTTCTAACACAGTTGGTTTTATTTCCCTTCAAATATACGAAATAACAATTATCCATGAATCATGGAAGGAAACATTTTTCCTAAAAATAGCAACAGTCAAAAACCTACTGAAAGTTGCCTGAAAATATGGGAAAACCTGCTAAACTTAGATAAAAGGTGTGCAAACCTTATAAAATGAACCTCACACCCCATATGCATAATTATGCCATTGTTTTAAATATTTAAAAGTTCTGGGAAATTACAGACCATCAGATGGGGCACTTGCAAACTTTGGTGCTTTAACTATCCTTGCTGGTGCACTGGTTAGACTGAATATAATAGATTGTGGAGAAGAGGACTCTAATCCAAGAGAAAAATTTGGGCAAAGTTTAGTCACAGCAAGCATATGGTCCCTTCAAAGGAAAGCATAGTCACAAGATCTAGGGGTGACTCCTATTCTGCATAGATGGAACAATTACTACGTCAGCATAAACCTGTGACACTTGAAAACCACAAGGGGTATAAGACAGACTAAATGCATAGGAGACAGAAATAAAAAACTGAGGGTACAAAACAATGTAAAAAGTTAGGTTTATTGTATCAATCATAGTGGTTTCTTCCAAATGGAACGAGTTTAAGTTATGCAAGTAGATATATAGAGATAACACATGTATGTTAAACATGTTAGTATTGTGTCCGGAGTTGGGTTCTTGGTCTCGCTGACTTCAAGCACCAAGCCGTGGACCCTCATGGTGAGTATTACAGTTCTTATAGATGGTGTGTCTGGAGTTTGTTCCTTCAGACATTCAGATGTGTCTGGAGTTTCTTCCTTCTGGTGGGTTCATGGTCTGGCTGTCAGGAGTGAAGCTGCAGACTTTAGCGGTGAGTGTTACACCTCTTAAAGACAGCACATCTGGAGTTGTTCATTTTTCCCACGGGGTTCGGGGTCTCACTGCCTTCAGGAGTGAAGCTACAGACTCCTGCAGTGAGTGTTAAAGCTCATAAAGGCAGCCTGGACCCAAAGGGTAAGCAGCAACAAGATTTAGTGTAAAGAACGAAGCAACAAACCTTCCACACCATGCAATGGGACCCCAGCAGGTTGCTGCTGGCTCACTGGGGCAGCCTTTTCTTATTCCCTTATCTGGTCCCACCCACATCCTACTGATTGGTCCATTTTACAGAGAGCTGATTGGTATATTTTACAGAGAGCTCATTGGTCCGTTTTGACAGTGCTGATTGGTGCATTTACAATCCTCTAGCTAGACATAATAGTTCTCCAAGTCCCCACTAGGTTAGCTAGATACAGAGTACTGATTGGTGTATTTACAAACCCTGAGCTAGACACAGAGTGCTGATTGGTGCGTTTAGGATCCCTTAGCTAGACATAAAAGTTCCCCAAGTCCCCACCAGAGTCAGGGGTCCAGCTGGCTTCATCCAGTGGAACCAGCACAGGGGTGCTGGTGGAGCTGCCCCCGAGTCCCTAGAGGTGCCTGCACTGCTCAGCCCTTGGGCGGTTGATGAGACTGGGCGCCATGGAGCAGGGAGCGGCGCCCGTCGGGGAGGCTTGGGCCACGCGGGAGTCCACCGCGGAGCCCCCGGGGCTGGGACAGGGCGGGCTGCAGGTCCATAGGCCTGCCCGGCGGGGAGGCGGCTGAGTCCCGGGGAGAACTGGAGCGCAGTGCCAGCCCACGGCACCCTCTGCAGCTGCTGGCCCAGGTGCTAAGCCCCTCACTGCCCCTGGCTGGCAGCGCCTGCAGGCCACTCCCTGTGGCTCGCACAGTCGGCCCCCTTGCCCGCTGGAACTCGCGCTGGCCCTGGAGCGCCGCAGCCCGGTTCCGGCCCGCGCCTCTCCCTCCACACCTCCCCGCAAGCAGAGGGAGGCGGCTCCAGCCTCCGCCAGCCCAGAGAGGGGCACCCACTGTGCCATGCCGGCCTGAAGGGCTCCTCAACCACCGCCAGAGTGGACGCCGAGGCTGAGGAGGTGCCGAGAGCGAGGTCTGCTAGCACGTTGTCACCTCTCAGTGTGACAATACACCTTTACAAAATGAAACAAATCAGAAACAGTTCTGCAAATCCAATCCAGAGTCTGAGCTGTCCTTTCTTTGAGGGCTGTTATTAATCTTTTTACTAGTGAGAAGTAGTCTAAACTTTGTCCTATTTAGATTGCAAAAATCAAAATAACAGTGACTTCTGATTCCTGAAAACTCTGTTTAGTTACCTAATATCATGAGAACTAGCCAGATGGTTTTATGCAATTTGTGTAATTCTTCTCAAATAACCAGGAAGACTTAGTCCCCTTAGTAATAGGGTCTCATGAAGATTAGTTTTATGGTAAAATAGAAAGTGTAGGGACTGAGGTGCCAACATTCAACATAGGATAATGAATAAATGCCAAATCAAGTCTTGGGAGGATAATAAAGAAAGAAGTAGCAACCTAGAAACTAACAGTAATAGATAATTCAGTGAAATTGTTGTGTCATAAGTCTGCAAAAGTGTCAGAAGCAGTCATGCTAATTATCATTACAAATCACACTTTTCATTCTTAATTGTAGAGACAGACCCAATGCTTATGAATAAATGTTTGTGTATATAAATAAAATGTTCCAAAAATTTAATTTAATTGAATTAATGAATGAATTAAAGAGATAGTGTCTCACTTTGTCACCCAAGCTGGAGTACAGTGGTGTGATCATAGCTCACAGCAGCCCCAAACTCCTGGGCTCAAGTGATCCTTCCCTCTCAGCCTCCTGGGTAGTTGGGGCAATTGGCATGTGCCATCAGGCCCAGCTAATTTTTAGTTTTAGAGATACTCTCTCGCTATGTTGCCCAGGTTGATCTCCAGCTCCTGGCCTCAAGCAATCCTTCTGTGTCAGCCTTCAAAAGTGCTAAGATTACAGGCTTAAGCCACCATGCCCAGCACATAATTTTAGATAATAGAACTAATTGTCTCACTTTTAGTCACAAAGAGGAAGAACCATGGACATGTACAGCCGCTATGAAAAATAATTTAGCAGAAAGAAGCACAGTGGACTGTGCAGGTGAGTATGTGGTGACAGTGAAAAGATTTTTGTTTTGTTTTTGTGAGTGATTTATTTAGAGCCTTGTTTTATGTGCTGAATATTAACAAATAACTTTACTCGTGGTAGGAAGTGGGGTTGGGGGAGAGAGGAATCACTTTTATGAATTCAGGTATCTTTAACAGTGTTTTAAAAATAAATTATATATATTTTCATCTAAGAATGAATAACAGCATATTTTGGGAAGAGGTTAGGCAAATAAAAGAATGGGATTGGAAGAAAAAGATATCAAAGAGTGAGGGAAAGAGGAGTTTAATCGTGCTGAGTGCTGTGGTGAGGGCATGGATTTAGGAATCTATTTTTGAGTTAATGCTCTGCTCTTCCTAGTTGTCACTTTCTTTCACTGAACCTTGGTTTCCTCTTTTATAAAATGAAGAACGTTATTATGTAATTCATGGAATTGTTAATAATGAATGATATATAGCATATGCAAAGTACCTTATATAGACTCTGGCACATAAAAATGCACAATAAGTGGCAGATCTTCTACCTGTATTGCTTTCATAATATGAAACAACTTGCTGCTTCTAAGTGGATTTTATGGTCCAGTGGTCTAGCTAGTTCATGTATTTTCTCTGATCCATGGGAACAAATCCCTTTTTCCTGTGGTAGGGTAATACAAATTGAGTTGACCACATTTCCTCCTGCAGAGAAACCTATGCTCATATGTCATTATTATGAAAATATAGAAATAGAATTGCTGATAGTGACTTTCTAAAATAGTTAATATCTTTATTTAGTTTTGCAGATTAAAAAAATTTTGCCTTCCTGTGTCGTTATTTTAACTTCAAATCAGTAAAATAAATAGAGATGGTTTAATAGAATTTTGATATTTTGGATGCTGTCTGTAAATCTAATGTGCTTATTTGGTCCATGTTTCTTCATGTTACATCAAGGGATAGGCACTTCTACTCTTTACTAGGTTCAGACTGCTTATTTTAAAGGCTAAATTTTCTATCTGTACAACAGGAAAGAAAGGAAGTGAAGATAGATACTTCATAGCAAATAAATGTAGTGAAGACTCTTCATTTTTTTTTCCTATTGTAGAGAAAGAGTCAAAGTGACCTCTCATTTCAGAATAACTAGAGATCTACTTTATAATGAATAAAAACTGGAATATCTCTCTTCAAATTAAAAAAAAATGTATTCCATAGTTTGTTTTAGCAAACCCTAGCTTAAATGTCTTAAATAACATAATTTTCTTATTTTATTTTATTTTAAAGGCTTAATCCATTTAATTTTTTATAATTTTTATTTTTATTTTGAGTACATAGTAGATTTATCTATTTATGAAGTATATGACATATTTTGATACAGGCATAAAAATGCATAATAATCACACCAGGGTAAATGGAGTATCAGTTAGCTCAAGGATTTATCCTTTCTTTGTGTTACAAATAATCTGATTATACTCTTCGTTATTTAAAATGTACAATAAGTTATTATAATCATTCTGTTGTGCTACCAACAGAGGAAGGTCTTTTGACTTCTTGGTTAGGTGTATTCCTAAGTTTTTTTATTTTTATTTTTTATATATTTTTTGCCAGTATTGTAAAAGGGGTTGAGATCTTAATTTGATTCTCTGCTTGGTTGCTCATGGTGTATAGAAGAGCTGCTGATTTGTGTATATTAATCTTGTATCTGGAAACTTTGCTGAATTCTTTTATCAGTTCTAGGAGCTTTCTGAAGGAGTCTTTAGGGTTTTTGAGGTAAGCAATCATATCATCAGCAAACAGTGACAGTTTGACTTCTTCTTTACTGATTTGGATGCCCTTTATTTCTTTCTCTTGTCTGATTTCTATCGCTAGGACTTCCAGTACTATGTTTAAGAGGAGTAATGACAGTGGGCATCCTTGTCTTGTTCCAGTTCTCCAAGGAAATGCTATCAGTTTTTCCCCATTCAGTATTATGTTGGCTATGGGTTTGTCATAGATGGCTTTTATTACATTGAGTTATGTCCCTTGTATGCGAATTTTACTGAGAGTTTTAATCATAAAGGAATGCTGAATTTTGTTGAATGCTCTTTCTACATCTATTGAGATGATCATGTGATTTTTTAAAAAAAATTCTGTTTATGTGGTGTATCACATGTATTAGCTTGCATATGTTAAACCATCCCTGCATCCCTGGTATGAAACCCACTTGATCATGGTGGATTTTCTTTTTGATATGTTGGTGGATTCGGTTAGCTAGTATTTTGTTAAGGATTTTAGCATCTATGTTTATCAGGGGTGTTGGTCTGTAGTTTTCTTTTTTGGTTATGTCCTTTCCTGGTTTTGATATTAGAATGATGCTGGCTTCATAGAATGAATTAGGGAGGGTTCTGTCTTTCTCTATTTTGTGGAATAGTGTCAAAATGATTGGTACCAATTGTTCTTTGAATGTTTGGTAGAATTCTGCTGTGAATTCATCTGGTCTTGGACATTTTTGTGTTGGTAATTTTTTAATTACCATTTCAATCTCTCTGCTTGTTATTGGTCTGTTCAGGGTAACTAATTCTTCCTGATTTAAGCTAGGAGGGTTGCATTTTTCCAGGAGTTTATCCATCTCTTCCATGGTTTTTAGTTTATGTGCATAAAGGTGTTCATAGTAGCCTTGAATGATCTTTTGTATTTCAGTGGTGTCAGTTTTATCTTCTGTTTTGTTTCTTAATGTGGTTATTTGGATTTTCTCTCTTCTTTTCTTGGTTAATCTTGCTAGTGGTCTATCAATTTTATTTATCTTTTCAAAGAACCAGGTTTTGTTTCATTTATCTTTTGTAATTTTTTTTGTTTCAATTTCATGTAGTTGTGCTCTGTTCTTGGTTATTTCCTTTCTTCTGCTGGGTTTGGTTTGTTCTTGTTTCTTTAGTTCCTTGAGGTGTGACCTTGCATTGTTAGTTTTTGCTCCTTCAGGCTTTTTGATGTAGGTGTTTAGGGCTATGAACTTTCCTCTTAGCACTGCCTTTGCTATATCCCAGAGGTTTTGATAGGTTGTGTCATTACTGTCCTTCAGTTTAAATAATTTTTAAATTCCCATCTCGATTTCATTTTTGACCCAATGACCATTCAGGAGCAGGTTATTTAATTTCCATGTATTTGCATGGTTTTGAAGGTTCCTTTGGATCTCCAGTTTTATTCCACTGTTCTCTGAGAGAATGCTTGATATAATTTCAATTTTCTTAAGTTTTTTGAGGCTCGTTTTGTGACCTATCGTATGGTCTATTTTGAAGAAGTTTCCATGCACTGTTGAATAGAATGTGTATTTTGCTGCTGTTGGATGAATGTTTTGTATATATCAGGTGAATCCATTTGTTCCAAGGGATAGTTTAAATCCATTGTTTCTTTGTTGACTTTCTGTTTTGATGACCTGTCTAGTGCTGTCAGTGGAGTGCTGAAGTCCCCCACTATTATTGTGTTGCTGTCTATCTCATTTCTTAGGTCTATTAGTAATTGTTTTATAAATTTGGGAGCTCTGGTGTTAGGTGCGTATGCATTTAGGATTATAGTATTTTCCTGTTGGGCAAGGCCTTTTACCATTATATAATGTCCCTCTTTGTCTCTTTTAACTGGTGTTGCTTTAAAGTTTGTTGTGTCTGATATAAGAATAGCCACTCCTGCTTGCTTTTGGTGTCCATTTGCGTGAAATGCCTTTTCCACCCCTTTACTTTACGTTTATGTGAGTCCTTATGGTTAGGTGAGTCTCCGGAAGGCAGCAGATTGTTGGTTGGTGAGTTCTTTTCCATTCCGCAGTTCTGTATCCTTTAAGTGGAGCATTTAGGCTATTTATATTCAATGTTCATATTGAGATGTGAGTTACCATTGCATTCATTTTGCTGTTTGTTGCCTGTGTACCTTGGTTTTTTGTTTTTTGTTTTTGCTGTTTAACTTGTATTTTTGTTTTATAGATCTTGTGTGATTTATGCTTTAAAGAGGTTCTGTTTTGATGTGTTTCCAGGATTTGTTTCAAGATTTAGAGCTCTTCTTAGTAGTTCTTGTAGTGGTGGCTTGGTAGTAGCAAATTCTCTCAGCATTTGTTTGCCTGAAAATGAGTGTATCTTTCCTTCATATATGATGCTTAGTTTTACTGAATACAAAATTCTTGGTTGATAATTGTTGTGTTTGAGGAGGCTGAAATAGGGCCCAAATCCCTTCTAACTTGTAGGGTTTCTGCCGAGAAATCTGCTATTAATCTGATAGGTTTTCCTTTATAGGTTACCTGGAGTTTTTGTCTCTTAAGGTTCTTTCCTTCGTATTAACTTTAGATAACCTGGTGACAATGTGCCTAGGCAATGATCTTTTGTGATGAATTTCCCAAGTGTTCTTTGTGCGTGTTGTATTTGGATGTCTAGGTCTCTAGCAAGGCCAAGGAAGTTTTTCTCAATTATTCTCCCAAATATGTTTTCCAAACTTTTAGATTTCTCTTCTTTCTCAGGAACACTGATTATTCTTAGGTTTGGTTGTTTAACATAATCCCAGATTTCTTGGAGGTTTTGTTCATATTTTCTTACTCTTTTTTTCTTTGTCTTTGTTGGATTGGGTTAATTCAAAGACCTTGTCTTCTAGCTCTGAATTTCTTTCTTCTACTTGTTCAATCCATTGCTGAGACTTTCCAGAGCATTTTGCATTTCTATCAGTGTGTTCAATGTTTCCTGGAGTTTTGATTGCTTTTTCTTTATGCTGTTTATTTCCTTGAATATTTCTCCCTTCACTTCTTGTATTTTTTTTTTTTTTTTTTTATTTCCTTGCATTGGGCTTTGCCTTTCTCTGGTGCCTCCCTGATTAACTTAATAACTAACCTCCTGAATTCTTTTTCAGGTAAATCAGGGATTTCTTCTTGGTTTGGATCCATGGCTGGTGATCTAGTGTGATTTTTTGGAGCGGTTAGAGTCTTGTTTTGTCATATTACCAGAGTTGGTTTTCTGATTCCTTCTCATTTAGATAGCCTTTGTCAGAGGGAAGGTCTAGGGCTGAAGGCTGTTGTTCAAATTCTTTTGTCCCACGGGGTCTTCCCTTGATGTAGTACTCTCTTCTTTTTCCTATGGATGTGGCTTGCTGTGAGCCAAGCTGCAGTGATTGTTATCTCTCTCCTGGGTCTAGCCACCTGGCACATCTACCCAGCTCTGGGCTGGTACTGGGGGTTGTCTGCACAGAGTTCTGTGATGTGAACCGTCTATGGGTCTCAGCCATGGATACTAGCACCTGTTCTGGTGGAGGTGGCAGGGGGGTGAAATGGACTCTGTGGGAGTTCTTAGCTTTGGTGGTTTAATGCTCTACTTTTGTGCTGATTTGGCCTCCTGCTGGCAGGTGGTGCTTTTTGGAGAGCATCAGCTGTGGTAGTATGGAGAGGAACTGGCAGGGGGTGGGGCCCTAGAATCCCCAAGAGTATATGCCCTTTTTCTTCAGCTACCAGGGTGGGTTGGAAAGTACCATCAGGTGGGAGCAGGGCTAGGCATGTCTGAGCTTGGACTGTCCTTTGGTGGGTCTTCCTGCAGAGTATTTGGGGTGACTCCTGGGTCCTGCAGGAGCACTCTGCTTTCTTTAGAGGGTCTGAGGGTCCTCTCAGGATTCCTTGTTAGTTCTTGCAGTCATTCTGGAGCTAAAATTCATGATGTGAGCCTCTGTACACTGCTCTGTCCATCTGAGTTGGAGCTGCTATCTAGTCCTGACTCCAAACTGCCATAATCTTGAAATAGTATCTCCTCAGCAATTCTTAAGGGCTGTTGGCTTTCAGGAGGTGGAGAGTGACCTTCCTGATATGATGTATCACATTATTTTATTTGCATATGTTGAAACATCCTTGCACCCCTGAGATAAATTCTACTTGGTCATGGTGAATGATTTTAAAAAATATATTGTTGAATTCAGTTTGCAAGTATTTTGTTGAGGAACTTCCTGAAATAGTTTCCAAAGACTCCTGTTCTCTAGAAGGGTCTGAATTTGTCTATCATCTGAATATTTTTGTCGGGTCTTTAGGTTTTTCCAAATACAAGATTATATCTTTAAGAAACAAGGACAATTTGACTTCTTCCTTTCCCATTTGGACACTCTTTATGTGTCTCTCTTTTCTGACTCTTCTAGCTAGGACTTCTGGTACAACATTAAATAACAGTGGTAAAAATAGGCATCCTTGTGTTCTAGATCTTAGAGGAAAGGCTTTCAGTTTTTCCCCATGTAGTATCATACCAGCTGTGGGCCTGTCATATAAGACTTTTATTGTGTTTAGATATGCTTCTTTGATACCCAGTTTTTTTTTTTTTTTTTTTTTTTTTTTTTTTTTTTTTTTTTGAGATGGAGTCTCAGTCTGTCACCCAGACTGGAGTGCAGTAGCGTGATCTTGGCTCACTGCAACCTTCACTTGCTGGGTTCAAGCAATTCTGCCTCAACCTCCCAAGTAACTGGAACTACAGGCAAGTGCCACCATGCCTAGCTTTTTGTTTTGTTTTGTTTTTTGTTTTGTATTTTTAGTAGAGATGGGGTTTCACCATGCTGGCCAGGCTGGTCTTGAACTCTGGACCTTGGATTTTTATCATAAAGGGATGTTGAATTTTACCAAATGCTTTTCCAGCATCAATTGAAATTATCATATGGTTTTTGTCCTTTATTCTTTTGATATGATGTATCACATTAATTTATTTGAATATGTTGAACCATCCTTGCACACGTGAGATAAATTCTACTTGGTCATGATGAATGATTTTAAAAAATATATTGTTGAATTCAGTTTGCAAGTATTTTGTGGAGGATATTTGCATCAATATTTATCAGGAATATTGGCCTGTAGTTTTGCTTTCTTTTGATGTGTCTATGTCTGGTTTTGATATCATGGTAATACTGGCCTTGAAATATTCCCTCATCCTGTGTTTTTCAGAACAGTTCGAGTAGGATTGGTACTAGTTTTTCAAATGTTTGGTAAAAGTCAACAGTGAAGTCATCAGGTCCAGGGCTTTTTCTTTTGGCTTCCATCTTGTTACATGTTTGGAGCTTGTTCAGGTTTTGAGTTTCTTCATGGTTCAATCTTGGTAGGTTGTATGTGTCTAGGGGTTTATTAATTTATTCTAGCTTTTCCAACTTGTTGGCATATATTTTCACAGAGTAGCCTCTAGTGATCCTATGGATTTCTGTGCTATTGGTAGTAATGTCTCCTTTTTTGTCTCTGATTTTATTTATTTGAATCTTCTCTCTCTTTTCTTAGTCTGGCTAAAGGTTTGTTGATTTTGTTAACCTTTTCAAAAAATCAAGTATTCATTTTACTGATCTTTTGTATTGTTTTCTTCATTTCAAATTCATTTATTTCTGCTCTGATCTTTATTATTTCTTTATTATTTCTTTTCTTCTAATTTTGGGTTTGGTTTTCTCTAGCTTTTCTAGTTCTTTAAGATGCATCATTAGATTGTCTATTGGAAGTTTTTCTTCTTTTTTGATGTAGATTTTTATAGCTATAAACTTCCCTTCTAATACTGCTGTCACTGTATCCCATAGGTTTTGGTATGTTGTGTTTCCATTATCATTTGTGTGAAGACATTTTTTTCAAGTTTTTTCTTAATGTCTTCATTGACCCAGTGGTCATTCAGGAGCATATTGTTTAATTTCCATGTATTTGTATAGTTTCCAAAATTTCTCTTGCTGTTGATTTCTAGTTTCATTCTATTGTGGTAAAATAAGATACTTGATATTATTTCAATTTTAAAAAATGTTTTAAAACTTATTTGGTGGTGTAATATGTGGTCTATCCTTGAGAATAGTCCATGTTCTGAGTGGAAGGTGTATATTATGCAGCCATTGGATGAAATGTTTTGTAAATGTCTTTCAGGTCCATTTGGTGTGTAGTGCAGATTAAGTCTGATGTTTCTTTGTTGATTTTCTGTCTGGATGGTCTCTCCAATGCATAAAGTGGAGACTTCAAGTCTCCAGCAATTATTACATTGGGGGTCTATCTCTCTATATTGTTTGAATAATATTTTCTTTATATATTTGGGGGTGCATATATATCTAAAATTACCATTTTGTCTGATGTAAGTATAGTTACTCCTGCATTTTTTTTTTTTTTGGTTTCTGTTTGCATGAAATATATTTCCCTATTCCTTTATTGTCAGTTTATGTGTATCTTTATAGGTGAAGTGTGGTTTCTGTAGGCAACAAATCACTGGCTTTTGCTTTTGTTTTATTCATTCAGTCACTCTATGTCTCTTGATTGAAGAGTTTGGTCCATTGACATTCTTTTTTTATTGATAAATAAGAACTTATTCCTGATATTTTGTTGTTTTCTGGTCTTCCTTGTTTTCTTCTTCCTGTTTTCCTTTTAGTGAAGGTGATTTTCTCTGGTAGTATGTTTTAATGTCTTGCTTTTTATTTTGTATGTATACATTGCATGTTTTTTAATTTTAAGTTACCATGAGGCTTGCAAATATCTTACAACTAATTGCATTAAACTGATGACAACTTAATGCTGATTGCATAACAAAGCAGCAAACAAACTGAAAAACACCAAAAAGAAAACTAAAAACCTCTACACTTTAACTTTGTCATCCTGCTTTTTAGTTTTTGTTGTTTCTATTTTTATCTTATTATACTGTCTTTAACCTGAAAAGTTGCTGTATTTATTTTTGATCAGTTTATATTTTAGTGTTTCTTCTCAAGATATTGTTCATTTACACACCACAATTGCAGAGCTATAATATTGTGTGTTTTTCTGTGTATATACTGTTACCAGTGAGTTTTGTACCTTTAAATGATTTCTTATTGTTCATTAATGTCCTTTTCTTTCAGATCAAAGAACTCCCTTTAGCAGTTCTTGTAGGACAGGTATGGTGTTGATGAATCCTCCAGCCTTCATTTGTCTGGGAAAGTTTTACTTTTCCTTCATGTTTGAAGGATATTTTGCTGAATATATTCTTCTATAATAGAAGTTTTTGTTTTGTTTCATTTTGTTTTTTACCTTTCAGCACTTTAAATACGTCATGCCACTCTCTCCTGGCCTGTAAGGTTTCCATTGAAAAGCCCACAGCCAGATGTATTGGAGCTCCATTGTATGTTATTTGTTTCTTTTCTGTTGCTGCTTTTTGGATCCTTTCTTTACTTCTGACCTTTGGGAGTTTGATTATTAAGTGTCTTGAGGTATTCTTCTTTGAGCTCTGTGTTCTATAACATTCTTATACTTGAATATTGGCATCTTTCTCTAGGTTTGGGAAGTTCTCTGTTATCATTCCTTTGATTCAACTTTCTACCCTATCTCTTTCTATCCCCTCTTTAATGCCAATAACTCTTAGATTTGCCATTTTAAAGGCTATTTTCTAGATATTGTAGACATGCTTCATTGTTTTTTATTCTTTCTTTTTTTGTCTCCTCTGACTGTATATTTTCAAATAGCCTGTATTTGAGCTTACTTATTCTTTCTTCTGCTTAATCAATTCTCCTGATAAGTGACTCTGATACATTCTTCAGTATGTCAGGTGCATTTTTAAGCTCTAGAATATTTGCTTCATTCTTTTAAATTATTTACCTTTGTTAAATTTATCTGATAGAATTCTGAATTCCTTGTCTGTGTTATCTTAAGTTTCTTTGAGTTTCCTCAAAATAGATATTTTTTTTTCTCCAACTTTTATTTAAAGTTCAGGAGTACAAGTGTAGGATGTGCAGATTTGTTACATAGGTAAATGTGTGTCATGGTTGTTGGTTGCACAGATCATCTCATCACCTAGGTATTAATCCCAGAAACCATTAGCTATTCTTCCTGATGCTCTTCCTTCCCCCACACTCCCCTCAGACAGGCTCCAGTGTGTGTTGGTCCCTGCTCCCACCATGTGACTATGTGTTTTCATCATTCAGATCTCACTTATAAGTGAGAACATGCAGTATTTGGTTTTCTGTTTTTGTGTTAGTTTGTTGAGGACAATGCTTTCCAACTACATCCATATTTCTGCAAACATGTGATCTCATTGCTTTTTTATGGCTGCATAGTATTCCATGGTTTATATATACCACATTTTCTTTATCCAGTATAACACTGATGGGTATTTAGGTTGATACTGTTTCTTTGCTATTGTGAATAGTGCTGTAATGAACATATGCATGCATATATCTTTATACTAGTATGGTTTATATTCCTCTGGGTATATATCCAATAATAGGATTGCTTGGTCAAATGATATTTCCGCCTTTAGGTCTTTGAGGAATTGCCACACTGTCTTCCACAATGGTTGAAGTAATTTACACTCCCACCAACAGTGTAAAAGCATGCCTTTTTCTCTGCAATCTTGCCAGCATCTATTGTTTCAGAACTTTTTAATAATCGCCATTGTGACTGTCATGAAATGGTATCTCATTGTTGTTTTGATTTGCATTTCTCAAATGAGCAGTGACGTAGAGCTTTTTTCTCATGTTTGTTGGCTGCATGTATGTCTTCTTTTGGAAGTGCCTGTTTATGTCCTTTGCCTACTTTTTAGTAGGGTTGTTTTTTTTTTCTTGTAAATTTGTTAAAGTTTCTTATTGATGCGGGATATTAGACTTTTGTCAGATGGATAGATTGCAAAAATATTCTCCCATTTTGTAGCTTGTCTGTTCACTCTGATGACAGTTTCTTTTGCTGTGCAGAAGCTCTTTAGTTTAATTAGATTCCATTGGTCAGCTTTTGCTTTTGTTGCCATTGCTTTTCGTGTTTTAGTCATGAAGTCTTTGCCCATGCCTATGTTCTGAATGGTATTGCCTAGGTTTTCTTATAGGGTTTTTATGGTTTTAGGTCTTATGTGTAAGTCTTTAATCTATCTTGAGTTAATTTTTGTGTAAGATGTAAGGAAGGGCTTCAGTTTCAGTTTTCTGCATATAGTTAGCTAGGTCTCCAAGCAAAATTTAGTAAATTGGGAATCCTTTCTCAATTGCTTGTTTTTGTCAGATTTGTTGAAGACCAGATGGTTGTAGGTGTGCGGTCTTACTTCTGAGTTCTCTGTTCTCTTCCATTTATCTAAGTGTCTGTTCTTGTACCAGTACCATGCTTTTTTGGCTATTGTAGCCTTGGAGTATAGTTTGAAGTCATCTAGCATGATGTCTCCAGGTTTGTTCTTTTTGCTTACAATTGGCTTGTCTATTCTAGCTCCTTTTAAGTCCCATATGAATTTTAAAATATATATTTTTTCTAATTCTGTGAATAATGTCATGGTAGTTTAATGGGAATAACATTAAATCTATAAATTACTTTGGCCAGTATGGCCATTTTTCAAGGTATTGATTCTTCCTATTCATGAGTATGGAATATTTCTCCATTTGCTTGTGTCCTCTCTGATTTCTTTGAGCAGTGGTTTGTGGTTTCCTTGAAGAGGTTTCTCACTTCCCTTTTTAGCTGTATTCCTAGGTATTTTATTCATTTTGTAGCCATTGTGAAATGGGAGCTCATTCAAGATTTGGCTCTCTACTTGCCTGCTATTTGTGTATAGGAATGCTAGTGGTTTTTGCACATTGATTTTTTATCCTGAGACTTTGCTGAAGTTGCTTATCATCTTAAGAAGCTTTTGAGCTGAGATGATGGGGTTTTGTAGATATATATTTATGTCATCTGAAAACAAAGATAATTTGACTTTCTATCTTCCTATATGGATATGCTTTATTTCTTTCTCTTGCCTGTTTGCCCTTGCCAGAAATTCCAATACTATGTTAAATAGGAGTGATGAGAGAGGGCAAACTTGTCTTATGCCAGTTTTCAAAGGAAATGTTTCCAGCTTTTGCCCATTCAGTATGATATTGGCTGTGGATTTGTCATATATGGCTCTTGCTATTTTGAGGCATTTTCCTTCAATACCTAGTTTATTGAGAGTTTTTAACCTGAAGGAATGTTGAGTTTTATTGAAGGCCTTTTCCACATCAATTGGAATAATAATGTGGTGGTTCTTGTCTTTAGTTCTGTTTTTGTGATTAATCCTATTTATTGATTTGCATATGTTGAACCAACCTTGCATCCTGGTGATAAAACCAACTTGATCATGGTGAATAAGCTTTTTGATGTGCTGCTAGATTTGGTTTGCCAATATTTAACTGGAAATTTTTGCATTGATGTTATCAAAGATATTGGCCTGAAGTTTTCTTTTTTGTTGTTCTTGTATCTCTGCATGCTTTTGGTATCAAGATGATGCTGGCCTCATAAAATGAGTTAAGGAGAAGTGCCTTCTTTTCAATTTTTTGAAATAATTTCAGTAGAAATTGTACCAGCTCTTTGTACCACTTGTAGAATTCAGCTGTGAAGTCATCTGATGCCGCACTTTTTTTGGTTGGTAGATTATTTATTACTGTCTCAATTTTAGAACTCATTATTGTTCTCTTCAGAGTTTCAGTTTCTTCCTGGTTCAGTACTGGGAGGGTGTATGTGTCCAGGAATTTATCCATTTCTTCTAAATTTTCTTGTTTATGTGCATAGGAGTGTTTATAGTATTTTCTGATGGTTGTTTGTATTTCTGTTGTGTCAGTGGTGATATCCCCTTATCATTTCTGATTGTATTTGATTCTTTTCTCATTTCTTCTTTATTAGTCTAGGTAGTCATCTATCTATTTTATTAATGTTTTCCAGAAACCAGCTCCTGGATTTGCAGATTTTCTGAACAATTTTGCTTTTCTCTATCTCCTTCAGTTCAGCTCTGATCTTGGTTATTTCTTGTCTTCTGCTACCTTTAGGGTTTGTTTGCTCTTGGTTCTCTAGTTCTTTTAGTTCTGATGTTAGGTTGTTAACTTGAGATCTTTCTACCTTTTTGATGGGGGCAATTAGTGCTATACATTTCCTTCTTAACACTGCTTTGGCTGCATCCCAGATATTCTGGTACATTGTCTCTTTGTTCTCATTAGTTTCAAATAACTTCTTGATTTCGGCCTTTCTTATATTATTTATCCAAGAGTCATTCAGGAGCAGGTTGTTGAATTTCCATGTAGTTGTGTGGTTTTTGAGTGACTTTATTAATCTTGAATTTTAATTTGATTGTGTTGTGGTCTGAGAGAGTGTTATTATTTCAGTTCTTTTGCATTTACTGAGGAGTGTTTTACTTCTGATTATGTGATCAAAAAGAGTAATTGCCATGTGGCGATGAGAAGAATGTATATACTGTTGTTTTTGGATGGAGATTTTTGTACATATCTATCAAATCCACTTGATCCACAGCTGTCTTTTTTGATCTTTGTTGGTTTTAAGACTGTTTTGTCAAAAACAAGGATTGTAACCCGTTTCTTTCTTTTTTTTTTCTACCCCTTTATTTTGAGCCTATGTCTTTGCCTGTGAGATGGGTCTCTCGAAGACAGCATACTGATGAGTCTTGGCTGTTTGTTTAGCTTGCCATTCCATGTCTTTTAATTGGGATATTTAACGTATTTACACTTAAGATAAGTATTGTCATGTGCAAATTTGATCCTGTGATCATGATGTAAGCTGGTTATTTTGCAGACTTGTATATGTGGTACTTCATGGTGTCACTGGTCTGTGTACTTCAGTGTGTTTTTGTAGTGCCTGGTGATGGCTTTTCCTTTCCATATTTACCACTTCCTTCAAGAACACTTGCAAGGCAGGCCTGCTGGTGATAAATTTCCTCAGCATTTGCTTGTCTGAAAAAGATCTTTATTTATCCCGCATTTTTGAAGCTCAGTTTGGCTGGATATAAAATTTTGGGTTGCAAATTCTTTTCTCCATGAAGGTTGAATATTGGCCTCCAATCTCTTCTGGCTTGTTGAGTTTCCGCTGAGAGGTCTGCTGTTAGTTTAATGGGTTTCCTTTTGTAGTTGACCTGGCCTTTCTCTTTGGCTGCCCTTAACATTTTTTCTTTCATTTGATCTTGGAGAATCTGAGGATTATGTGTCTTGGGATTTATTTTCTCATGGAGTATCTTACTGGGGTTATCTACGTTTCCTGAATTTGAATGTTGGCCTGACTTGCTAGGTTGGGGAAATTCTGCTGGATGATACCCTGAAGTATGTTTTCCAACTTGGTTCTCTTCTTCTCATCTCTTTCAGGTACTTTAATCAGTAGTAGGTTTGGTCCCTTTACATACTCTCATATTTCTTGAAGGTTTTGTTCATTCCTTTTCATTATTTTTTAAATATTTTTGTCTACCTGTCTTACTTTAGAAAGACAGTCTTCAAGCTCTGAGTTTCTTTCCTCCACTTGGTCTATTCTGCTATTGATGCTTGTGATTGAATGGTGAAGTTCTCATATTGTGTTTTTCAGCTCCATCAGGTCAGTTATGTTTCTCTGTAAACTGACTATTCTGGCTATCAGTTCCTGTATTGTCTTATCATGATTCTTAGCTTCTTTGCATTGGGTGACAACATGCTCCTTTAGCTCAGTGAAATTTGTTATGACCCACCTTCAGAAGCCTACTTCTGTCAATTTTGGTCATCTCAGCCTCAGTCTAGCTCTGTGCCTTTGCTGGAGAGGTGTTGTGGTTATTTGGAGGAGGATTTTTGAGTTTTCAGTGTTTTTGTGCTGGTATTCTTGTATCTTTGTGGGCTCATCTACCTGTGATCTTTGAGAGTACTGATCTTAGAATGGGTTTCTTTGTTTTTTTTTTTTTTTGGTGGATGTTGTTGTTACTGTTGTTTTCTGTTTGTTTGTTTGATTGTTTTTCTTTCAATGTCAGGCCAGTCTTCTGTAGTGCTGCTGTGGTTTGCTGGGGGTTTGCTCCAGACCCTAGTTTCCTCACTTTCTTCTGTACCTTGAGTTATCACCAGTGACGGCTACAAAACAACAAATATGGCCGCCTGCTCCTTCCTATGGAAGCTCCATCCCAGGGAGGTAATTACCTGTTGCCAGCCCAAATACACCTGTAGGAGGGTGCTGAAGACGTTTTTGGTCTCACCCAGTCAGGAGGAATGGGGAACAGGGTCCTGCTTAAAGAAGCAGTCTGACTGCTTTTTGGTTGAACAGCTGTGCTGTTTTCAGGAGGACCCTTCCTCATCTGGACCCTTTGGACTCTCCAAAGCTGACAGACTGGAATAGCTGAATTGACCAAACCGCAGAGATGGTTGCCACCCCTCTCTCTGGTGCTGTCTTAAAACTAGGGCCTGGTGTCAGAAACCTTAGGGATCTACCTGGATCTACCTGGTGCTCTATTCTACTATGCTTTAGCTGACTCTCAAGCTATAAGACAAAGTCCTTTCTACTCTTTCCTCCCCTTTCCATAAGCAGAGGAATATCTCCCCATGGCCACAACTGCTACTGTGCTGTGGCAAATATTGCCTCGTTACTGCCAATGTTCATTCAAGGCCCAAGGGCTCTTCAGTTAGCTTTTGGTGAATGATGCCTGTATTAGTCCGTTTTCATGCTGCTGATAAAGACATACCCAAGACTGGGCAATTTACAAAAGAGAGAGGTTTAACTGGACTTAGAGTTCCACATGGCTAGAGAAACCTCACAATCATAGTGGGAGACAAGAAGGAGCAAGTCACTTCTGACATGGATGGTGGCAGGCAAAGAGAGAGAACTTGTGCAGGGGAACTCCTTTTTTAAAAAACCATCAGATCTTGTGAGATTTATTCACTATCAGGAGAACAGCATGGGAAAGACTTGCCCTCAAAATTCAATTACTTCCCACTAGGATCCCCCCACAACAAGTGAGAATTCAACATGAGATTTGGGTGGTGACACAGCCAAACTATATTAATGATAGACCTGAAACTCTTCCTTAGGAGGAAGTGGGGTCCCCACTGGCCCAGAGAAGCTCCAGAGATACCATCCAAGAACCGAGACATGGAATTGAAAACCCCAACATCCTGCCTATTGTTCTACCCCACTGTGGCTGAGCTAGTACCTAAGCTGCAAGGCAAACAGTTCCCTTTACTCTTCCCTCTCCTTTTCTTAGGCATATAGAGTCTCTCCCCATAGCCAACACAGCTGGAAATGTGCTGGGTCATACCCAAAGCCAGCACATCTCTAAGTCTTATCCAAGATCCATGGTGAGTACTGCCTGCCTGTCACTGTTGATTATTCAGGGCCCAAGGGTTCTTTAGTCAGCAGGTAATGAACCTTGCCAGGACTGGGTCCTTTAAGGCAATGGGCTCCCTTGTGGCCCAGGGTGTGTTTAGAAATGTTTTTCTGGAGCTAGGGCCTGGAATGGGGACCTCAGGACTCTGCTTGTTGTACTATCCGACTGTGGCTGAGCTGGTATCCAAGTTGTAAGACAAAGTCCTCTTTACTCTTCCTTCTCCTCTCTTTGAGTGGAAAGAAGTAGTCTCTCCCAGAGCTATGAGCTGTGCTGCGTAGGGTTGGGGAAGCACTCCCTTGGCTAGCCTGACTGCTGTCTCACTAGGTTGTGTGCCCCGCACAGCACCAGGACTTGTCCAGTAATTGCCTAGACTGCCTTTCATGTTTACCTAGGACCTGGAGCACTTTAGCCAATGGTGGTGAGGCTTGCTGGATCTAAGATTCAGACTGCTGGGATGCGCAATTCTCCTCTGGGTAGGGCTGGCCTAACTGTTCCCTCTGTGGGTGCTGGCTGAGTTTCGCCTGATGTTGCTTCTGCTGTGACGGGGCAGAATTGAGTTCCAATGCAAAGTCTCACAATCACTGTGCTGCTTTCCCTCCCACAAGCTCAGGGATTCTCTCTCTGTGTCATGCAGCCACATGAGGGATGAGTGAGACATGGCATTGGCAATTCAAGACTGTCCTTCCTTTCCCTCTTCAGTGCCTCTTTTGGCAATATGAAGTAAAAACCGGGTGCTGTGATTGCTCACTTGCTTTTTGTTCTTGTGAAGGTGCTTTTTTTGTGTGTGGATAGTTGTTCAATTTGGCGTTCCTGTGGAGAAGGCAAAAGGTGGCAGACTCTATTCAGACATCTTACTCTATCTTCAGCATAAATAACATGATTTTAAATATGATTATTGTGTGAAAAATGGTAACCTGAATTAAAGACTTTTAGGCCCAACAACTGAAATACAAATTTTAAAATATTGTCTAACAAATATTACATAATTACATTTGATAGATACTTCAGCATACAATACTAGGCAGATGAATATTTTCAACCCAATTTAAAGAAATTATTCAAAAACATAATTAAGTCTGATTATTTCTTTATGTCTTAATATGTTATGTTAAAAATGTGACAGTTGGTAGTAATACAGAGTTTTGTGTAAGTAGGTAAATGAATATATAAAATGTATGTCTATCAAAATTGTTTTTCTCTAATTTTTTCCACTCAAAATGCTTTTATAGTAAACTCTAATCGACACTAATAGAACAGGTTTTTTCTTTATAAAATGAAACAAAAAATAGAAATATTTTTCTTATAGTAGAATAAATGGAGTTATAAAAATTGCACTTTATAGTTCAAGAATAAATGATGAGATTTGAGAATAAGTCATTTGGAACTTTTATTTCGTCATCACACCTAACAAAGAGTCAGAGGACATGCCCCACATGTGGGGCATGAAATATGAAAACACGAATTTTTAAAAAAATGCAGTGAAATTATTTTTGAGTAATACTACTTAAATTTATTTATTTATTGGGATTTTATTAGGATGTTACTCCATGAGTTTCCCAGAGGGCCAGGATTATGTCTAATTTGTGGTATAGACCAAAGTACTACATCTGCAGTTGGGCTTCAAGTATATTTTTTTTCATAAGACATGTCCTTGTAGCAAAGGATTCAGCTCCTAGATCAGCCAGTGATGTCTGTGTAGAGATAAACACCAGCTTTTTATACTAACAGAATTAAAGTATTTGTTGTACCACTAGTGGACCTGTGTTACCCTCACCAGCCTCCTTCACTCTTTTTGGGCATGAGAGCAATATTCTGCGATGTTACAGACTTGAGAATATTGTAATCAAGGTCGGTTAATTCATAATAGCAAACAGTATCATCTTGTGAACATTTTCAGTAACTTCGAAAACTCATAGGTTCTGTTTGATTATATGCATAGTTCTTTTGATAGCTTTTCAAATAACATTGGAACTTGATAAAAGTGACATGAAAATCTAAACAGGGCTGTAGTTCATTTGCGAATAGAAAGGACATCATGTCAGGTAGTTATTCATGTAGCCTGAAGAAAGTCTACTAGTGATGACAAATGGCTCTGAGGTGCCTTCCTCACTAAGTAAATGGAGCAGAAACCAGAGAAACCCTAACTGACAGTGATGAAAATGGTTACACAGTGCCAGGGACAAAATAACAACTGAAGCAAAAGTAATCAGAGAGATCAAGAGGAGAGTGTGCCAGGGCTAGAAAACTTTGCTGCAAGAACTAGCAGAGTGGGCCAGGCGCAGTGGCTCAGGCCTATAATCCCAGCACTTTGGGAGGCCGAGGCAGGTGGATCATGAGGTCAGGAGATTGAGACCTTCCTGGCTAATACGGTGAAACCCTGTCTCTACTAAAAATACAAAAAGTTAGCCAGGTGTGGTAATGGGCACCTGTAGTCCCAGCTACTTGGGAGGCTGAGGCAGGAGAATGGTGTCAAGCCGGGAGGTGGAGCTTGCAGTGAGCCAAGATCACACTACTGCACTCCAGCCTGGGTGACAGAGTGAGACTCTTAACTCAGAAAAAAAAAAAAAAAAAAAAAAAAAAAAAAGAAGAAGAACTAACAGAGTGGACTGAATATAAATAAAAATCTCTATCCAGTGTTGCATTTAGATGGTATATTTGTATGCATGAGGAGGAGTGAATGGCTGATGATGATGTAGTCGCTCATGTGGTGACAGGATGGAGAACAGCATGAAAGTGATCCTTTTAGCAGGACCTGATATAGAGAAGCTAATCCTGAGCATACGGGAAAAGTTTTGAGTGACTGAGTTTAGAATTCATTATAGAGAAGGAGGACTGATGTGGGGAATGGTTGTAAGGAAAAGGAAGGCATAGTAGTAACTAGTAGGTTGCAGAATGAAGGCAACAATTTTGGCTTTTTCATTTGTAGATGGGAAATTATTAAAATGATGGCAGGCTCAGAGGGAGAATTTAGTAGAGAGCACAACAAACCAAAAGGGTAAATTTTGAAGGAAGTTTGGAATGCAATTGACATTCTATTTTTTCTGAGCATGTTTTGTTAAATTATAGGTCACTGTCTGAAAAGGAGAAAAAAGAATATATGAGGTGATGACAGTGGCAGTGGCAGTGAGGAGTGTGAGTACAGAAAATAAATTTTAATTTTAATTTTAACGTATTTTTCTTCAAGCAAGGAAAACTGCAGGCCAGTATTCTTGATAAATATAAATGTAAAAATTCTCAGAAAAGACTGGTAAACCTAATTCAACAATACATTAAAAAGATTCATACACAATAATCAAATGGAATTTATCTCTGAAATGCAAAGATGGCTCAACACATGCAAATCAATAAATGTGATCTGCTACCTTAACAGAATGAGGGCTAAAAATTATATCATTCTAATAAATGCAGAAAAAGCAGTTGATAAAATACAACATCCTTTCATGATTAAAATCTCTCAAAACACAAATAAATGGAAAGACAGGCTGAGTTCATATTTTGGAAGAAGTGATACACTAAAAATGTCTACATAATCCAAAGCTCTCTACTAATTCACTACAATCTGTACAAAAATTTCAACAGCATTTTTCACAGAAATAGAAAAATAATCTTAAAATTTGTATGGAACCAAACAAGACCCTGAATAGCCAAAGCAATCTTGAGAAAGAAGAACAAAGCTAGAGGTATCACACTACCTAATTTCAAATTACATAAAAAAGGTGTAGTAATCCAAATAGAGTGGTACTGACATGGAAACAGACACATAAACTTTGACAAAGGCACCAGAAGGAAAAAAGGATTGTCTCTTCAGTAAACTGTATTAGGGAAACTGGATTTCCACATGCAAAATAATTATATTGAACCTTTATTTTACATCGTGCACAAAAATCAGTTCAAAATATATTAAAGATGTAAACATAAGTCCCGAAACTGTAAAACTCCTAGAAGAAAACAGATCCTTGACACTGATCTTGGCAATAATTTTAAAAATGTGACACCAAAGCACATGCAACAGAAACAAAAATGAACAATAAATAGATTACATCAAACAGAAACGTTTCTGCACAGCAAAGGAAGCAATCAACAAAATGAAAAGGCAACCTATGGAATGAGAGACAATATTTACAAACTATGTATCCAACAGGTGGCAAATATCCAAAATATAAAATGAACTCATACAACTTAAATAGCCAACACAAGAAAGTCTCTTTTATTTAATAAATGATGCTAAGAAAACTAGATCTCTATATATTAGATCACCATCTTTCACCATATATGAAAATCAACACAAAATAAAGACTTAAATGTAAGACCCCAAATGTAAAACCACTAGAAGAAAATGTTGGGGAAATGCTATAGGACATTGGTTTGGACAAAGATTTTTGGCGTAATACGTCAAAAGCACAGGCAAACAAAAGTTACAAGTTAAACAAAAGCTTCATGTATTAGGATTACATTAAGCTAAAAAGCTTCTGCACAGCAAAGGAAACAATTCACAAAATGAAGAGAAAACCCACAGAATGGGGAAAATAGTTGCAAGCTATTCATCTGACAAGGGATTAATAACCAGAATATATAAAGAAATCAACAACTTATGATAAAACAAAAAACCTAATTAAAAATGAGCAAAATACCTGAATAGACATTTATCAAAAGAAGACATACAAATGGCCAAAGGAATACATGAAGAAATGCTTTATATCACTAATCATCAGGGAAATGCACATCAAAACCTTAATGAAATGATCATCTTACCCAGTTAGAATGACTGCTGTCAAAGGAAAAAAATTATAAATGCATATGAAGATGTGGATAAAGGGGAATGCTTGAACATTGTTGATGGGAATGTACAGTAATACAATCATTATGGAAAAGAGTATGGAGGTTTCTGATAAAACTAAAAATAGAACTACCATATGATCCAGCAATTCCACTGCTGGGTATACGTTAGAAGGAAATGAAATATGCACCTGGTAGAGATGTCTGCACACGCATGTTTATTGCAGCATTATTCGCAATAGACAAAATATGAAAACAACTGGAATGTCTGCCACCAGATGAAGGAATAATGAAAATGTCATATATGTTTATAAACATATACATATATATGTATACACAATGAAATTTTAATTCAGCCTTGAGAAAGGAAGGAAATTCTGCTATTTGTGACAACATGGGTAAACCCAGAGGCCATGATGCTAAGTAAAAAAAGACAGAGATGGAGAGACAAATACTGCATGATCTCACTTATATCTAATCTTAAAAAGTCAAATCCGTAGAAACAGCGAATGGAATGGTGGTTGCCAGGGACTAGGGGGTGGGGAAAATAAGCAGATGTTATTTAAAGGGTACAAGCTTTCAGATATAAGATGACTAAATTTTGGAGATCTCAGGTGTGACATGGTGACTATAGTTAATTATAATAAAGTATTGAATACCTGAAGCTTTCTGGGAGACTAGATCTTAAGTGTTCTTTTATGCACACGAAAGGTCAACCACACCTCAAGAGGTGGGAAAACATTCCTAGAAAAAAAGGCAGCATCATCTTCCTGCTGATATTTTTTGACTATGTTCTGTATACCAAACACTGTGCATTTTCTCATTTAAATCTCACAACAATCTTTTGCTGTAGGTAAAACCTTTTACTATTCTCCCAAATTTTTGGTGAGGAAACCAAGGCTCAGGGTGTTTGAGTCACTTGATTGCAGATACACAGCTAGGGAGTGTCATACCTGGGATTCGATCCAGGTCTGTCTACAAACTCCCACTTCTAATGATACATTTAAGGATTTAAGCATACAGTTATCTTTTAATCTTAATTCCGTGTGTGTGTGTGTGTGTGTGTGAGTGTAAAAAAAGGGTTCTTTGATTTATTATGTATAGGTTTTCTTGTCAACTTTATTAAAAGCTCCTTGTGAAAAGGCACTTTGCCCTCATTTGTATGAAGCAGAGAATTTTTGTTGCTACACTGTAAGCTCTTTCTAAATTTTTGTTCTTGACGAAAGGTTTTTCTAGCCATTTCTTCTCTATAAATATTAATCAAGGTGGTATTTTATAATCTAAGTATTAATGAAACAGTCCCTCTGTCATGAATTTTGGAGCAAGCTGGAGAGAGTATCTCCATATTGACTGATTCTTTCTATGCCTTTCATGTTGTCATTGGGTTTAGAGGCATTTTATGACCTTGGATGACATTTCTTATATTAGACTTTGAGTATGAATAGAATCACAGAGGTAATTTTTACCCAATACCTTCATGTCATTCTATAAATTAAATGCTATTAAGAAAGGAGTCCTTTTTGCTTTACTTAGTAGAAACGTCTTCAAATTTGTCAAATGCTGTACATGTAAATAACCCAAAGAAGTTAGTCACAAAGGACTTTCAAATATTTACAAAAATATTCTCCCCCCTTACTACCATAGCTCTTCCATAACTGTGTGGAAATGTGCTTAGGGATCTAATGTTCCCCAGACCAGCGTCAAAGTCAAAATCCCATTTTGCAAGGGATATAAATCTCTGAATTTGAAATAGCTTTTGAAAATGTTTGGAGTATTAATTTCATACTTGCCTAATTTTAATGTGGGTCAAGAAAATGGAATGGCAAATGCAGCTGGTAGTTGGAATAATGAGACAGCATGATTAAAAGTCAAAAATAATAAGAAGAGAAGACAGAGAGAAAGAGAAAACATCAAACCATGGATTTCATATATGTAAAAGAGAAATGATTGTTTTAATTAAGTAAAACTGCATTATTTTGAGGTTAAGTGCTACATTGTTAATTGAAACTGATGTTTTTTTTTTATTAATTACACATCTTTGACCCATCTTTTGTTTACCCACCATTGCTTTTCTTTATTAGAATTATCTTCTCTGACTTTAACATTCTACTCTTTGCCTCTTCAAGGTTCTTGTACATTTGTCTTAGCAGCAGAATTGCTGGCAAGGCTTGCCTTCATTTGTGCTTCATTCTTTCTACTCTTTAAATCATAGTCTCCTTCCTCTGTCCCACTGAAATCTCCTAAAGACTTTGAAGCTAATTTAAAGTGATACTTTCATTGCCTCTAATTATTAAGGAGTGATAGGTGATGATGATGAGTGTACTCCACAACAGAGGGAGCCTGTTGAAGTCAGTGCCCTCTTACTTGCTGTTTATCCTCAATTTAATAAAGTCAATTGACATAAAATTTGCTTGGTTGGAAAAGTGTTTTCCAAGTAAACTAATTGCTCAATTTTTCACTGCAATTTGCCTACACACTCTTTCTGTGGATTTCAAGGTGATCCTGCTTTTTAGTAACAGATGGTTGATCAGAAATTATATATGTGTATGCCTACAATATAGTACCAACACCCATTAGAATACCATTGCTATCACATTTAGATGTGTCAGGATAATAATTACCAGGCAGTCCTTATAAAAGGAAAATGCAGAATAAGTTGATTGATTCCATAGCAACTCTGAGGTGCACATTACTGCTCCGCTTCTACTTGAGGAGAGATGTTATTGCTCATTGGAATTCTTCTCTACAGCTGAACTGTGGAGACAATCTCATTTCCACTTCATAGGCACCGTGGTTGATTATTAGTGAAGATCAACCCTGGCAAAGAGTCTGTCATGTGTGTCAATGACAACTGACAGAACTGCCATATTCCCCTCACTCCCTAAACCCTTCCTCAGATCAGTATTTTGGGCGATGGTTTGAAAATATCTGTGACATCAACTAAAGAAGAGCTGTGCTGATGGTTATTATTTTCACCGTGCCTGCACTGGCTTTCTGTGCACATCCCACTTCTATGAATATGGACTAAATGGAGAAGAATGCTTCTTTAATCTCATGTTGATGTCCCAAATAACAGAGCCTATTTGTAAATCTCTAAATCTATAATACGTGCATCTCAAAACAACAAATTTCCCCTAATAAGCCAGTCAATTAAATCCGCAAGTAATTTTGCGTCCTCCCAAGAATATTTGAATGATTTTAGCTTCTCGGGGCTCTTCAGAACTAAAGCCAGAGTCCACATTTCTCCTTATTTGAAGGATAGTCTATCTCTTCAAAGCAGCTTGTCTTAGTCTGCTCATGCAACTATAACAAAATACCACAGACTGGGTAATTTACAAACAACAGAAATTTGTTTCTCATAGTTCTGGAGGCTAGGAAATCCAACACCAAACCGAGGATAGATTTGGTGTCTGGGGAGGGAGCTCTGCTTCCAAGATGGTGCCTTCTTGCAGCATCCTCACATGGCAGGAAGACACATGTGCAAACCTTGTGTCCTCATATGGCAGAAGAGATGGAAGGGCAAGGCTGCTCTCTGAAGGTTCTTTAATAAGTATATTAATTCCATTCATGCCAGGTATGGTGTCTCATGCCTGCAACCCTAGCGCTTTGGTAGGCTGAGGAGGGAGGATTGCTTGACGCCAGGAGTTTGAGACCAGCCTGGGCAACATAGCAAGACCCTGTCTCTCCAAAAATAAAAGGAAATTAGCTAGGTATAGTGGCACATACCTGTAGTCCCAGCTACTCAGTAGGCTGAGGAGGGAGTATCGCTTGAGCCCAGAATTTGAGGCTGCAGTGAACTATGTGCATGCCATTGCATTCCAGCCTTGGGTGACAGAGTGAGACCCTGTCTCTTAAGAAAAAAAAATCCCATTCATGAGGGCATAGCCTTCATGACTTAATCACTTCCCAAACGGCCTACCTCTTAATACCATCACCTTGGGGATTAAGTTCCAACATATGAATTTTGTGGGGACACATACATTCAAACCATAGCACTATCTGGTGAGTATAATTGTTCAAAGTGGCTTCCTCTTGTCCACCATTTGTATCTAATTCCTAACGTGAGGTTTTATTATAAATAATTGGATGCCCCCTTTCTTCTGAGTTACAGAATGTTATCTTGTTTAGTGGCCTTTTGCGATGTCGTGATACCTCCTAGAGCTTCCTTGCTTTTCCCCTGAGTTACTAAACATCTTCGTATTTTCTCGGTGCTCTTTATCTTATGACAGATTTTCTGTATAAAGCATTTGGTGGCAAGGTAGATTAAGTGAACCATATAAAACCAACATTTATTGCTGTGTGTAACTTTGTTTTATTAGCTAATCAATGTACTTTCGCAGTGTAACGTCTCCATCATTTCTCCTTTAGGCCCACTAGTAGCCTTCAATTTTCTGAAAAGATTAATTTAAGAAGACATAGGCAGTTGATTGAGACAGAGACAACTCAGTTCAGTTGACACTTTACCTTTGGCTGAAAAGACATAATTATTTCTAATAGGGCAATATTTCACAATTAGTACCAAAAATAATTTACCTTGATATGTGAAAATAATAATTGCAATTCAATGTCACAGTGACAGCTGCTAATTGTTTCCACCTCCTGCTCCCCCAGACAGACTCACATACATATTCAGTAGCATCAGTAGCAGTTATAAATTTCTATCAGCCCAAATGCTTGGTTACTTTTGAGCCTTTTAAGATGTTGGTACATGGTTAATTGCATAGGTAAAGAGCATGGTGGTTTCATTTCAGAAATTAGGTTCAACACCAACATCTGCTACTTATTAGCAGTGAAACTTTGGGCAAGTCATTAAAGGATTCTGAGCTTCAATTTTTTCAACAAAAATAGAGGTAATGGATATTTTACCTATGTTATAGGACTATTTTCTCTTTTATATGAGATTTTTCTTGCCAGCATCTCATGACTTTCATTGCTTATTCTGAGACATTTAAACACCAAGGTGATACAAATTCCAGTGTTCCCAAATTGCCATTTCTTGGGCATGAGGAAGTCATGTCATCCCTTAACGGATTGAAAAGTAGACTGATTTGCCTTGAAGCTCTGAAACAAATCCACAAGAGCTCGAAGGTTTTACTTAATTACTAATCCTAGTCATGGGCTCCATGAGTTTGGCAAAAGTCCCAGTTTTGTAAAAGTCCCTACCATCACTTTAAGGTTTTGAAGACATGTTTTTAAAGGACTTCTTTTTTGTCCAGTTGCTTTCATTCTGAGGCCCAAAGACTTTTCCATCAGTTTGTGTCTCACATCAATCGCACTCTCTACTTGCCATAAAAAGTTACCGTCTTTCAACCAGCATTCTCAAGATTTAACATACTTTCCCCTCTGTGAAGCACTGGGGGAAAGTGAGGAAACACACAGTTCCTGGGAAAAACTGACAGGGTAAGCACAAAAAGTAAATGTGGCAAGTTCTAAGGAGAGGAATATACATAGGATTCCATTAGCACAGGGAATACAGCAACTAACAGATCGAATACAGGACAGGGTGTGGTGACATTGGGAGTGAGTCTTAAAAAGGAACAAGTGTTATCCAGGACAAGGAGAAAAGAAGGCATTGTGTATTTAGGAAAAAGCATCCACAAAGGCACAGAAGCAAGAGAGCAGAGTCTGTCTGGGAAGCAACAAATGGCAAAATACACTGAACTGGAGGAATTGCGCAGGTAAGTGACTAGAAATGGTATTACAGAGGGACACAGGGACCAGATCAAGAAGACACGGTAGACCATTCTACAAGGTTTATCTTTTATCTTAAAGGTGATAAGAAATTACTTAACGATTTCAAGTAAGGGAGTAAAACAAACAGATGTATGTCATTTGAAGAGTGATCACTGTAGCAACAGTGTGAGAGATGATGGTTTTCTTTCTTTCTTTCTTTCTTTCTTTTTTTTTTTGAGACGAAGTGTCGCTCTGTTGCCCAGGCTGGAGTGTATTGGTGAACGGTCTCTGCTCACTGCAAGCTCCGCCTCCTGGGTTCACGCCATTCTCCTACCTCAGCCTCCCAAGTAGCTGGGACTACAGGCGCCCGCCACCACGCCCAGCTATTTTTTCGTATTTTATTTTTAGTAGAGATGGGGTTTCACCATGTTAGCCAGGATGGTCTCCATCTCCTGATCTTGTGTTCCGCCCGCCTCGGCCTCCCAAAGTGCTGGCATTACAGCCGTGAGCCACCGCGCCCGCCCAAGATGATAGTTTTCTAGTGGAGGGAGTTTACCGAAGTCAACAACACCAGTTAGGAATATTACATTAGTCCTGATAACAGATTTCAAAGGCCTAAAGAGTAAAAGTCCTGCATATAATAGGTTTTCAATAAGTAACTGTCAAACAAATTAATTAAATCATCCCTCTTTGAGATGCCTGATCCTATGACTGAAGGATAGGCAGTTTAGGTTTGTTGTAGACTTTAATATAAAAATGTGTCACCAGAGAAAGGGCAATTGAGTATGCTGCAGTAATATTCCGTGCTTTAACAAAGAGCAACACTAGTCAATACTCCACCAGAGTTCCCTAGAATGGATACTACAGAGGAAGGATGGTGTGTGTATATGCATGTGTGCTTGTATGAACATGCATGTCAGTAGGTGTGTGTGCGTGTGTGTGTGTGAACCCATCCAAGCAGACTAGAGATGGAGGGAGGAATAGGAAGTTCAGTCAGTGAGAGAGAATGTGAGCCCAGGCAAACTTTATATTAATTATCAAAGTTTACAAAGATAAAAAGGATCATGTCATTAGAGGGCAACTCATAGTTAAATGAAGGTTTTATCCATAAGGTGTCTTTTGATAGCAAATACTGTGCTCGTGAACAAAGCCAAGTAATGCAGTAATAATTAATTACAATAATTTCAGCTGTGAAAAAAAGGATATGTCAGTTTCAACCTAAGCATCCAAAAGACTGTAAGACTTGACATTGCTCAAAATAATTGAAGATACAGTTGCATGGGTAGCCATTGCATAGGTGGGGTTTTTGTTATTGGGAATTTATAATAAGCCCACTAATATTACACTTGAAAGAACCCTTAATAAATATTGTAATTTATAACATTTTTGTAGAGAAATATCTAATTCTCATTTTTCTTTTACTGGAAAGTTTCGGTATATCCTTCAGCTTGGAGTGAAACTGCTGATAAGGTAGATTTTAAAGAGTTGAACATTTAGAAAAGAAAGGGCAGAAGATTGAGAGAGATGTGATTTATAAATGGAGACAAAAGGTAGAGTGGAAATTAAAATTCTTTTAGGTTGTAGTATGTTATTTGAATAGAGTGCAATTTCCATGAACCAGAGGAGAAAATCAATGTCACAAGAGTTTGAAATGTATGGAAATGCTTATGCATTTCCATATGCATGGGCTCTCTCAGTTCTCCTGACCCTCTCCTTTCCGAGGTTGAAAAAGTGATGGGAAGTCATGAAAGAACACTAATTTCTCCCAGGAAAACGCTGTGAGGATTAAGAACTGCTTAATAGTTCAAACTAATAGATTGCTGTGTATAAGAATTCAATATCCCAAGGCTTTGTAAATGAAGGGAAGTTTTAATATCAGCCTAAGGGATTCTTCCATGAAATTTTTAATTTGGGAACGTGGAATTCAATATGCATGGATTCGGTAAAAGCACATGTCACTGCAGTTTGGGTATAATGAAACTAAAAAGGAGCAATGTTTCTATGCGAGGAAGTCTTTCAATTTATATTTTATCAAAATTATATTACATTTGACTGTGGTGCTACATGCATTTATCTCTAAACATTGTATTAGAAGAGAGTGTTTTTCGATTCCCCTCTCAAGTATAAGGTTCACTGTAAAGGTTTTAAAGAACTAAAAATTAGACTTGCAATATTTTCATTGCTAAGGCAAGTATTTCCTTCTTTTAAATCCCAATAACACATGGAACTATAAAATTATTTCTTGAAACTTCCCATTATTGCATACATAATCTTACTAATAGAAGAGAAACCTTGACTTCTTCTGAAATTACACAAGGACTATGTTTTTTTTTTTTTTTTAATTTGAGACGGAGTCTTGCTCTGTCGCCCAGGCTGGAGTGTAGTGGCGCGATCTCGACTCACTGCAAGCTCCGCCTCCCGGGTTCACGCCATTCTTCCTGCCTCAGCCTCCTGAGTAGCTGGGACTACAAGCGCCTGCCACCACGCCCGGCTAATTTTTTGTGTTTTCCATGGAGATGGGATTTCACCGTGTTAGCCAGGATGGTCTTCATCTCCTGACCTCGTGATCCGCCCGCCTCGGCCTCTCAAAGTGCTGGGATTACAGGTGTGAGCCACAGTGCTCTGCCACACAAGTAGTATTTTAAGATCACTTGGAGACATTGCTTCCTAGAATGCCTGACAGTTTTCTTCAGAACTACTGCTTTGTAGAGAAAATAGTAATTGTTAAACCTTTCTGCATGAAGCATATAATTTTTCGAATGTGCCCTGCCTAGGTGTATTTTAAGAAAAGTTGCAATTTGGTTGCATAATTTCAGGCTGTGCTAGGCCCACGGTGATGATAACACTGAAAAATAACTTGGTGTGCTGCTTGTTCTCCTACTGCTAAGAGTTTATCACAAACTGCTAGTTTGCTAGAGATTAGCTGCTAAAATGCTCTCCTGATTAATGTGCTAATTAATTAATGCAGCTGCTAAATTGTAATGCTGATTAAAATACACCACACAGAGAACACTGGAAAAACTCCCCAAATTAGACAATCATGCCAGGTGCATTTCCAGTTTAGAAAAAGCCCAGATGCTGGGCAGAATAATCTCTATTGCCACTTACTGGAGCAACTGGAAGATTTGTTAGTCAGGTCCCCAATTCTTTTACCTGCATCCTTAAATTGACTTCATGGTCAGAACCCAGATATTACACATGGGGAATATTTATGACAATCTGTTCTCTTTTTCTATAGCCAATTATTTTTCTCTAGTAATGACCACAGTGACCCAGGAATGAAACCTTGCAAGGCATGATGGCATCTGTAGTGCATATGATGTGCCTTGTGTTAAAACCCAAGTTCAGACTTAGCTTGGTTGGCTCTTTGGAGGTTAGGAGCAATAAACATTCTTTCCAGGTGACCCAAATTGTGGTGTTCCCTCTCTGACACCTTTGTTTTTGGGGGTTAGTTTCTGCCTAAAAACAAAGGAACTCAAGTATTTGCCACATACAAAACATTATAATAGGTGAAAATACAGACATTCTTATTCCCTTTGAGAACTTTATTTTATAATTTTGACACTAAGAAATTTAGCTTAAAAGTATGTGCCATTACCAGGTAACAAATGAATAAACACCAGATCAGTAGAATTGACATTAAAAATTACAGAATACATAGGAATAATAAATAATTTGCAGTTGTGATCTATTCCTCAATTAAGTAGAAATTGAGATAAATCATGAAAAATGGATGGATTTGGATTGATGGATTGCTAGTCAGTTAGTATGTAGAAACCATATGAATAAAGATGTAAGAACCTGAAAGAGAACAGGCCTAAAAATGAATGAGGTTTAGTCAGTTCAACAAAGATGAAGCTAAATTGCAAGTTGTCAGCATGGGGTCTCAGAATTCTGAGTTTACATGGGCCAGTGTAGAGCTCACCTTGAATGCCAGGCAAGAAGTAGGCCAATGAGCTCCTAATCCTCTGGAGAAGAATGACTGTAGACAGAGTATCAGTCTGTCTACAATAAGAAGGCAGAATTGGATGAGAAACACTGGAGAGAAAAGATAAAATAGGCAGAGTTTTCCAAATATCCAGGTATGTTATTTCTGACTTAAAAACAAACAAACAGCCAATCCAAAATTTTAGAGTGTATAGAGAAGTTATTATGGACAATGAACCAAGAAAGCCTCTAATAAAATGAGAACACAGGCTGTGCAGACCCTAATTCTTCCATATGTAGGTAACAGAGAATAATAGTTCTTGCCAAATTTTGAGGGATTGTGCATTAGAAATTCTACAGAGAGATGGTCCCTTGAATCACATTGAGTACATTTAGATGGTGACAGCCTTTAAGACTATTTGCATTGCTATGGATTGAACGTATCAATATGTTGAAATTCTAGCCCTTGGTACATGTAAATATGACCTTATTTGGATAGGCATTTTGCAGATGAAATGTAGATGTTTGTATGAAGTGGTTAGGATGAGTCCTAATTCAGTAAGACAGGGGTCCTTATGAGAAGAAGAGAAGAGACACAGAAACGAAGGCACACAGGAAGATGTGATGATGGAAGCAGAGATTGGAGTGATGTGTCTAGAAGTCAATGAATGCTGAAGATTGCCAGCAAACAACCAGAAGCTGGGAGAAGCAAGGAAGGATTCTCCACTTCAGGTTTCAGAGGGAACACGGCCCCGCCAACATCTTGACATCAGACTTCTAGGCTCCAGAACTGTGAGACAATAAATTTCCATTGTTTGAAGCCTCCCAGTTGTGGCATGTTGTTACAGCAGCCCTATGAAACTAATACATCCGGTAAAAATTCTAACATTTACTTTCTGATGAGCTTTTACTGTGTGCCAGGAGCTATGGTGAGCCCTTTTCACACATAACTTCACTCAGTTGCCACAGTAACACTATCTGGTTGATATTATTATTACCCTTTTCATATAAATAAGAGAGAGAGGTACAGAGAAACGGAAAGGCTTGTCTAAAGGAAGTCACTGTCCGTCTGATTTCAGTGCCTGTGCACTATAACCTCATAAGGCAGGGAAAACGAAGTCTCATGCCCTTTCCATAGTTCTGAAGTTTTCAGACTTGCATGCATCACAAAGCAGAGCAGGGTCAAAGTCTTTGTGAGCAAGCTCATGAGCAGTTGTCAACACAGGCATCCTAGACCCCAAAGAGTGAGGAAATCAAACTGTGTTACCAGCCTCCATCCTCTGATTTTCTCATTGTCAGTCTCAGGGAAGAATAGCTGTCATCTCTTCCTTGGAGATGCCATAGCCACATTGACTTGGATATCAGTCAACATTATCCAATATTATTTCTTAACAAGTGAAGAACCAAGACGGAAGGTTTAGGGTAGGGGCTTATGATCAAAACTAAATTTCATTTGGCTCAGAAATAGAAACAGATCCAGCTGCACAGTCCAGTGAGGTTTGTTTGCATGTTTTTGTTTTTCTTACTGACTCCATGATTTCTATTAATTAGTGGAGAAATTGAGATGCTATTTCAAAATGGGAATGTAATTTATTTACCTATATTTCTATTACCTGAGAAAGCACATAGATTGTTTAAAAAATAATTTAATAATTATATATTGAGCATTCACTGTAAGTCATAGGGTCCCAAGCTAGGAGCAGGGGATACCAGCATGAATGTGATGTTGATTTTATATCTGAGATGGGAGACTTCTATTCTGCTGAAATGTCATATATTGGTGACTTATCACCCAGAATGAATCTATTTATCCTCCTTAACCCCAATTGCTGAAAGCAGGGCTTAGTCCCCAAAGATAGAAAACGACCTCTAAAAATATATAAATTTTATTCCTGGCTAGGGTGTCTGTATCAAAGACATAGCTATTTTCTCTCCTGATGGGCATTTTAAAAATAGTATTGTTTAAGGGCATGAGGATGAGCAGTTGAAAAACATCTAAGGGAAAGCAACTCTTCTTGAAATGATATCCTTCGGGTTTTTCTTTCATAGTATCAAAACCTCAAAAATTGCTTCTCAAGAAGAAAGTCAGCCACTCTAGGAGAAGACAATCCCTCCATGGGTCTTTGAGATTTGGCTTCCTTGATATGGCCCCAAGAATTCCACAGTCCAGCCCACTGGCCTCATTGTTTTGCCCATGTTTTCTTATCCCATACTGGAGCTTCAACTTGAGAAGGATGAAGGGTAGCAGTGATGGTAAAGATCGAAAAAGGGCATCATTAAGAGGAAATGAAATGTGGTCAGTAAATACAACATCATGTACTAAGTGTGTTAATAGAGGTATGGATGAGGAGTGAAGGTAGTTCTCGTGGAGAAGTGAAGAACTTTGCCTGAGAGTGTTGGCAAAGTTTTCACAGAAGACATATAAATTGGCTCTAAGGGTAGTAAGAGGTCCCGCAGAGCAAAAAGAGGGAGACAATGTCTGATGAATTAATGTATCCAGACCTAAAAGTTCATTTGAACAATTACTGGACAGTGGGGGAAGAGTGGTAAACCTATGGCAAACTGTAGGAGAATTTCACCCTGGGTCAGGCAGCTATTTAGAACTTGTAACAAGAGGGAATTTTTTTGTTTTTCATTTTTTGTTTTGGTAGAGAAGAGTACTTTTACCACTATCTTAAAAAATTGCTGGCACATGATGATAATATGAAATAGACTGACTTTTAGCAGGTTTTATCGTGCATTTTAATTTTCTACAGAAAAATTCCCACTTATTGCTTGCGACTACAGTGCACCACCCTCATGACCCTCCCTGGGTACATTATTATAAGGGGAGATTATTATGCTAAAGTATAGAAGGCAAAGAGAGAGGAAATTTACATGTGATTAGTGAATTTTTCCTAAGGCAGTTGAAGCAATCAGAAGACTTTGTTTGATTTTTATATTTTATGCTTGTTGATTTCCCCTATGATAAATAAATACACATTTATTGTCAAAAATATAAAAAATATAGTAAAATATAAAGGAAAAAGTTAGTTACTCTTGTTCCTATCCATGTAAGATGACGTTATTATTAGCTATTTCTGATCCAGTAATTTTCTCATACATATATACTACATATGTTAATATTTTACATTTATTCTCATGATTGTAAATTCAGTTAAATATACTCATTTTCACTTAACCGTATATTATGGAAATTTTCCCATATAAACTAAAATTATCTAATGTCATCATCAATGTTCCTTAGTATTCCATTATTTATATACATTATAATTTTTATAATATCATAATATGTAATGCAGGAGAAATAGTCTGTGGATTAAATTCAATTTGGACAAGCTGCAATAAGCCTTAAAGTGTGAAACTATGATCATTACCCTCCATAAGCTTACAATCTTTTAAATTTTATTTATTTATTTAGAGAGAGTGTCTCTCTGTCACCCAGGCTGGAATGCAGTAGTGCGATCATGGTGCACCGTAACCTCAAACTTCTGGGCTCAAGTGATCCTCCTGCCTCAGCCTCTTGAGTAGCTAAGACTGTAGTTGCATGTCACCACACCCAGCTACATTTTTACATTTTGTTGTTGTTGTGGAGATAGGGCCTTAAACTTCTGACCTCAAGCAGCCCTCCGGACTTGGCTTCCCAATATACTGGGAATACAGGCATAAGCCACCGCTCCTGGCCTTTAAGCTTACAGTCTAAAGTACTCACCTAGAAGCTCGAACACTAACTCAGGTAAATTTGCTTCAGGGGGCCAATCTCCATTTGTCTTGCTGCAAGTTGGGTCTGGAATCTTATTAGATAACAATAAATGTACTGAGGTTTTACTTTTTTATTGACACAAGTTTCTTATCTATTTCCTGAATGTTTGGAAAAAAGATATATTGAGGAAAGGTAAAGTACTCAATATAAGAAAGCAGATAAAAATGACTTAAGTAACAATATTTTCTTTGACTTTGGTATATAGTCAAACTGGTGAGGAGTAACATACATTTCAGTAGTAGGATAGGTTAGATACTGCAGTATAAACTACCCACAAAACTGTCATTGTTGCCCTTGTCTAACATTTAAAAGGTGAATCCCTACATGTTGGTTTCTGATTCACGTATTTACATTTTTCTTTTTCACTGATGAATCATTTTGCCTGCTCTCTACCTGGTCCAGATCTGACTGCACAAAGGATGAGAATATATACACACATATGCATGACTAAGCCTAATTTGATAAATGGGCTGCTTGATGCTGAAGTGGCTCAGAAGGGATCACTTTGGATTAAAAGGGAATAGTTATGGGGCATTGCCACCTGCAAATTTGTTCATGGCTTTGCCTGAGTTTACAGCTGAGCTTTGGTCCGAAAAGCTCTTAAACATGATTTATCAACAGCCTCCAAAGTCTCCTTGGGGTCTGCACTAATTCAACCAGGACTTTCTGCTACTGAAAAGAATTTAAGCACCACTTTCCAAGGGCACCCAAGATGTTCACAGATCAATTTAACAGGTCACTTCAAAGTTAAAAAACAAAAAAGTATTTTTAATGCCACCAAATAATATATGCTTAATCTAAACTGCAGTCTCATTCACATTATATCATAATATACTAGCTAGAATTTGTTTCCTTCCTATTTTCTGTAATATGATTTCTGTCACAGGTTTATTTTAATGTGAAATCACTTTCTTAGGGTTGTAAAATCTACTTATCATATCAGAGCTTAATTTTAGGGTAAGGTCAGAGCTTCATGTGAAATAGCAGAGGACTGTAACTAAGATACCACTAGCTAGGTAATAAAATAATTTGTTGAATTGTTAGCTTTGTGACTTAATTCCATTAATTGTCCAGGAAGAAATGCTGCTCTCTTCTGAAATGTAAGGATGAAACCATTTAGATAACAAGTTTGAATTATAATAGTTTGAATTTAATTTAGTAAATACTGAAATATTAATTGAATGAATACATTTAGAACATAAAGTATCCTTTTGGCTATTAACATTATCATAAATATAAAAATAGTATTTTTTTACTACCTGGCATTTGTATAAAGTTTTCTTCTATTTCAAAGTATTTTCTCTCACATAAGCCTTCTAGAAATGATATGAAATGAATAGGTCAAGGAAAAAGCCTTTATTATCATTGGACATGAAAAGAGGCTTAGAAATCTTTTGAATGACTTTTCCTGGTAAAGGGACCCATTTCTTTAATGGTTGAATTTACATAATGGCTTGAATTCTCATAATGGGAGATTTTAGAAACAGGTCAAAGTCAAAACTGCATTGGGATCTAATCCATCTTTTTTGCCTTTGAGAATCTTCAGAAAAGACTCTTGTGTGTTAGTCCATTCTAACATTGCTATAAAGAAATACCTGAAACTGGATAATTTGTAAAGGAAGGAGGTTCTATTGGCTCATGTTTTTTCAGGCAGCACAGGAAGCATAGTGGCGTCTGCTTCTGGGGAGACTTCAGAAAACTTCAAATCATGGCAGAAGGCAAAGGGGAAACAAGCATCTTACATGGCAGGAGCAGGGTCAAGGGAGAGAGAGAAGGTGATATGCACTTTTAAATGATCAGATCCCATGAGAACTTACTATCATGAGAACAGTACCAAGGGGATGGTGTAAAACCATTTATGAGAAATCCACCCCCATGATCGAATCACCTCATGGCAGGCCCCACCTCCAACACTGGAGACTAGAATTGCACATGAGATTTGAGCAGGGACACAGCTCTAAACCATGCCAACTATTGTGAGTAGAAGGGAGAAGTTGGCTTTTAGTCATTAGTTTTCTTCTATCAAGGCAATTTTGGGTGAAAGAGAAGCTGCTCTTAATAAAGTGATACATGATGAAGGAGACATAAATTTCCTTTATGTGACTATGTATTACTCAGAATAGGCTAGGTACTGCAGTATAAACCACCCCAAATTTCAGCCCTTACACCTGTCCTGTGTCTTTATCCAGTTTGCTCTGGTTCTGCTTCCTTTTTTCCTTCACTCTGAATTACTGTTGCTTTCATGGCAGAGGGAAACAGACAGGGTAATCTACAAGCTATCTCTTAAAGATACTAATTAGACATAACCAAATTCATTTCTGTCCACATTTCATTTGTGAAAAGAAGTCACATGGCCAAGCTGATGTCAGTGGATGCAGGGATCTATTTTGCTGCTGCTGGGAGAGAAAGTTAATAACTGTAAATATTAAAACCTACCATAACCTTCTTGAAAATGAAAAAATGTTTTGGACTATTATTTCAAGAAACAATATTGACTTCTGCTTCTATGTCTGATGGAATGGATTGTCATAGACAAGTGCTTCTTGTGAGAACCACTAAAATTGCTGGATTTAAAAAAATCTTTTAAAGGATATCAGAAGGCCTCTGAAGCAGACAGGCCCTTATGGCCTGAGATCCTGGAGAGAGGAGAGAAGAGAAGCTCATTGAGTTGGACCAACATTTTGCACATTGCTTTCTGCTGGAAGGCATTTGCTGGCTCTTAAGAGCACCTGGTGAGAGGCTGAGAATCCAAAGCCAGGTCAATTGATGAGGTTGAAACACCAGCAGATATACAACAATCTCATGGGACTGAGGAGACAAGAATTAGAGCTCGAGAGTGCTAACAGCCAAGACTTGAAAGCCTGAAGTCATAGACAGAAGAGAGATGCAAAGAAGAGATCCCATGGTCTGTGATAGTTCTTCTCATTGAGGCATTTGTTGAATTTAAACCAAGCACAGCAAGAGACTTTGAAGTCAAGATAAGCCCTAAACGAAGCTAAGCAGAGCTGAATTTTCAACAGAAACAATAGAAGTAAAAAAACAAATTAAATGAATCTTTAAAGTGTGGATAAAAAGTAGCTGTCAATTTAGATTTCTGAATTAAGAAAACACATTCTTTAAGGAGACAGACAAAGGCATTGCATACAAGAAGAAACAGAAAATTTGTTGCCAGAAGACCTGAATTAAAATAAATATGAAAGAAGTATCTTCAGGCAAAAGAAAATTGATAAAATAAGAAAAAATGAGAAGACAAATGGAAAAGATGGAAATGTGAGCAAATGTTAGTAAAAATTGATGATAAGAACAAAAATACAAGTAATGTCTCATGGCATTTAACGAAATGTGAATCAAAATTGTGACAATAATAACACAAAAAGTAGGAAGCAGGAAAATAAGATTAAAGTGTTCTAGGAGCATAGCGTTTTCTGAGAAATAATACAACTCTAGTTTATGTTGGATTATAATATGCTAAGAATTTTTGTTGTAACCTCAATTATTTTCACTGTAAGTAAAAGAATGTATAACCTGTTAGGCTTTCTTGCAAGAAAATACTAAGAGAGATAAGAAATGTGGGGAAACTAGAAGTAAGTAATAAAATGGCAATTTAAATCTAAATATAGAGGTAATTACATTAAATGTAAACAAAATAAATTATTAGACTGAATAAAACCCAAAACATCCATAAGCTGCTTAAAATACATATATCTAAAATAAAAGGATACAGAGATGTTGAAAATCAAGTCTTAGAAAAAATTACAAGTATATGTTAATTAAAAATGTGTCATTATAACTATATTTGTATTAGATTTATACTGGGCTTTAAGATTTTCTTTATGGAATATGCTGGGCTATTAAAGTTTTAATACATTTCAAACTACAAAAATTGTGAAAACTCTCTCCTTTGATTGTATTAGAATTAAAACTAGGAATCAATTGCAAAAGAACTAGAAAATTTCTGAGTGTTGGGAAGAAGAAATACACTTTTTTAAAAGAACAAAACTAAAGGCCAGGTGCAGTGGTTCATGCCTGTAATCCCAGCACTTTGGGAGGCCAAGGTGGGTGGGTCACTTGAGGTCAAAAGTTCAAGACCAGCCTGGCCAACATGACGAAACCCCGTCTTTACTAAAAATACAAAATTAGCCAGGCATGGTGGTGCATGCCTGTAATCCCAGCTACTTGGGAGGCTGAGGCTGGAGAATCAGTTGAACCCAGAAGGCGGAGGTTGCAGTGAGCCGAGATTGTGTCACTGCACTGCAGCCTGGGTGACAGAGTGAGACTCTGTCTCAGAAAAAAATAAAATGAAATAAATAAAGAGAACAAAGCTATGAATAAAACATAAGGCAGTGAGAAGATATTTTTAATTGGCATTAAAAAATGAGACATAAACTGTGGAATGCATAAATATCAAAAGAAGAAAGTCTTATATTGGTATCTTAAAGGTAAAGCTACACACATATGTTCACTTATTACAGAATTACAATGCAGGGAGAAAAGTAGGAGTTTTTGTAGAAATTGATAAATTCAATAAATTAGATACCTATATTTTGAAAAGAATCTTTACTCTCTACCTCACATAAAGATACAAATTCCAGTTAAATATAAAATAAATGAGTAAGACTTCTAAAGGAAAATTTAAAAGGATGTCTTTATGTAATAGCATACAAAAAGCACAAACAAAAAGAGAGAGCTGATAACTTGGACCACACTAATTCTAAGACAGGGAATAAAATGGTACATAAGAATAAAAAAGGCAAGCCACAGAAACAGCATTGGAGAATACATTTTTAAGGCATATATATATATATATTTTATATTTATATATAAAAATATATATATATATATATATTTTTTTTTTGAGGTAGGGTCCCACTCTGTTGCCCAGACTGGAGTGCAGTAGTGTGATTATAGCTGACTGCAGCCATGAACACCTAGGCTCAAGTGATCCTCCTGCCTTAGCCTCCCAAATAGCTGGGACTGAAGTCATATGCCACCATGCTTGGCTACGTTTTAAACATTTTTTTTTATAGATGTAGGTTCTTGCTATGTTGCCCAGGTTGGTTTGAACTCCTGGGCTTAAGTGATCCTTCCATCTCCTTTTCCCAAACTGCTGGAATTATAGGTGTGAGCCACCATGACTGGCATACATACACACACACACACACACACACACATATATATATATGGAGGTAGCTTGGAGATGCCATCATTGTCCTATTCTTAATGTGCAAATTGATTTCACAGGTATGTTCACTTTGCACAATTTATTGAGCAATACATATGTGTACATTATACCTAGATATAATCTTGTTTTGTAGTCAACGTTTTGGCTTGGGGGCAACATCTTTTTAAGATCTATTCGGTGTCAGGTAGAGAGAGGTTCATGTGTAGAATGTAATTCTGATTCCCTTTCTTGTGTTATTTTTTTCTTTTCCTTTAGAAGTAGAAGCTTATTTATTTTTCTCTTCCATTACCAGAAATGTGGCGAGTCTACAATAAATGTTACCTTCTCTTCTCTGGATTAATGTATCTTTGTGGAAAGCATCTGGATTCATGCCTCTGGATGTATATAAAATGCCTACGGAAAATCAGATATCGAAATGAAAAAGGCACAAAATGAACTAGTTTCCTTTACTTTGTAACTTTTAAGATATGAATGTGTATCAGAAAGTTTTAGATTTCAGAAAGTTTTAGATTTTCTGAAATTCATAAAAAGGAAAAAATAAAAATATTTTGTGACTAGCTTACTTTATTTAACATTCTGTCCTTCAGGTTCATCCATATTATCACAAATGACAAAATTTACTTTCTTTTTCAAGGCTAACTTTCTTTAACTATTGATCTGTGGCTAGACATTAAGTTTGATTCTGTATCTTGGCTATTATGAGTAATGTAGGAGTGAACATGGGAGTAGAAATATCTGATTTTTTGACAGTAAGATTAATTTATTTTCTTTATTATTATACTTTAAGTTCTGAAATACATGAGCAGAACGTGCAGGTTTGTTACATAGGTATACATGTGCCATGGTGGTTTGCTGCACCCATCAACCCATCATCTACATTAGGTATTTCTTCTAATACTCTCCCTCCCCTAGCTCCCTACCCCCTGACAAGCCTCAGTGTGTGATGTTCCCCTCCCTGTGTCCATGTGTTCTCATTGTTCAACTCTCACTTATGAGTGAGAACATGTGGTGTTTGGCTTTCTGAATGGTTCGTGTGTTAGTTTGCTGAGAATGATGGTTTCCAGCTTCATCCATGTCCTGCAAAAAACATAAACTCATCCTTTTTTTATGGCTGCATAATATTTCATGGTGTATATGTGCCACATTTTCTTTATCCAGTCTATCATTGTTGGGCATTTGGGTTGTTTCCAAGTCTTTGCTATTGCGAATAGTGCTGCAATAAACATACGTGTGCATGTGTCTTTATGGTAGAATGAAAGAACAAAGCTGGAGGCATCACACTACCTGACTTCAAACTATACTACAAGGCTACAGTAACCAAAACAGCATGGTACAGGTACCAAAACAGATATATAGACCAATGGAACAGAACAGAGGCCTCAGAAATAACACCACACATCTACAACCATCTGATCTTTGACAAACCTGACAAAAACAAGCAATGGGGAAAAAATTCCCTGTTTAATATACAGTGTTGGGAAAACTGGCTAGCCATATGCAGAAAACTTAAACTGGACCTCTTCCTTACATCTTATACAAAAATTAACTGAAGATGTATTAAAGACTTAAATGTAAGACATATCACCATAAAAACCCTAGAAGAAAACCTAGGCAATGCCATTCAGGACATAGTCATGGGCAAAGATTTCGTGACTAAAACACCGAAACCAATGGCAACAAAAGCCAAAATTGATAAATGGGATCTAATTAAACTAAAGTGCTTCTGCACAGCAAAAGAAACTATCATCAGAGTGAACAGGCAACCTAGAGAATGGGAGAAAATTTTTGCAATATATCCATCTGACAAAGGGCTAATATCCAGAATCTACAAAGAACTTAAACAAATTTACAAGAAAAAAACAAACAGCCACATGAAAAAGTGGACGAAGAATGTGAACAGACACTTCTCAAAAGAAGACATTTATGTGGCCAACAAACATATGAAACAAAGCCCATCATCACCGATCATTAGAGAAATGCAAATCAAAACCGCAATGAGCTACCATCTCATGCCAGTTAGTATGGCTATCATTAAAAAGTTAGGAAACAACAGATGCTGGAGAGAATGTGGAGAAATAGGAATGTTATTACACTGTTGGTGGGAGTGTAAATTAGTTCAACCATTGTGGAAGACAGTGTGGTGATTCCTCAGGGATCTAGAACCAGAAATACCATTTGATCCAGCAATCTCATTACTGGGTATATGCCCAAAGGATTATATTCTTAATAGAACTTAGAATCTGCAAAGAATTCCTAAAAATCAGTAAGAAAAAGAAAGACTATCAAGTAGAAAAATTGACAAAATACTTGAACAAAAATTTCATAAAGAGAATATCCAAATAATGATAAACATATGACAACATACCTTGATCTCATTAGTAAGCAAGGAAATCTAAATTAAACCCAAAATAAGATACCACTACACACCTGCTGTGATGGTTGAATTTTAAAAGACTGGCAGTATCTATTTTTATGAGAATATAATATAGAACAATGGGAATTATTTTTTCTTTTCTTGTATTTTTTTTGTTGTGTTGTGTTTTTTTTTTTGTTTGTTTTTTGTTTTTGTTTTGTTTTTTTGAGACAGGGTCTGGCTCTGTCACCCAGGCTGGAGTGCAATGGCATGATCTCGGTTCACTGCAACCTCTGCCTCCTAGGGTCAAGTGATCCTCCCACCTCAGCCTTTTGAGTAGCTGGGACTACAGGTGTGTACCACCATGCCTGGCTAATTTTTGTATTTTTAGTAGAGATGGGGTTTCACCACGTTGTACAGGCTGGTCTCGAGCTCCTGACCTCAAGTGATCCACCCACCTCGGCCTCTCAAAGTGCTGGGATTATAGGCATGAGCCACCGGGCCTGGCCCAGAAACTCTTATACACTGCTGGTGCGAGTGTAAATTGACCCAACTTATTTGGAACACTACTTGGCAGTATTTATGCCTACCACTGGACCAGCAATCCATTCTTGTGCCCAAAAGAAATGTGTATGCATAGGCACCAAAAGACATATTTAAGAATATTTGTAGTACCATTATTTGTCTTAGCCCCCAGCTGAAAACAACTTACCTATCCATTAACAGTAGAACAGATCAATAAATAGTGGCATATTTATACCAGGTATTACCATATATCAATGAGAATAAATGACTACTATATAATGCCACAACATGGATAAGTCTCATAAACTTAATATTGACTAAAAATAATCCAGACTCTTAAAAAGTTTATCCTGTGTAATTCCATTTATATGAAGTCCTGAAACAGGCAGAGCTAATCAATGGTGACAGAAGTTAAAAAGGTTATTATTTTTGGAGAAAAAAGTATATTGATGATGTGAGGTCATGGAGGTAGCTTGGAGATGCCATCATTGTCCTATTTCTTAATCTGCAAATTGATTATGCAGGTGTGTTCGCTTTGCACAAATAATTTATTGAGCAATACATATGTGTACATTATACCTAGATATAATCTTGTTTTGTGGTCAACGTTTTGGCTTGGGGGCAACATCTTTTTAAGATCTATTTGGTGCCAGGTAGAGAGAGGTCCATGTGTAGAATGTAATTCTGATTTCCTTTCTCGTGTTATTTTTTTCTTTTCCTTTAGAAGTAGAAGCTTATTTATTTTTCTCTTCCATTACCAGAAATGTGGCGAGTCTACAATAAATGTTACCTTCTCTTCTCTGGATTAATGTATCTTTGTGGAAAGCATCTGGATTCATGCCTCTGGATGTATATAAAATGCCTATGGAAAATCAGGTATCGAAATGAAAAAGGCACAAAATGAACTAGTTTCCTTTACTTTGTAACTTTTAAGATATGAATGTGTATCAGAAAGTTTTAGATTTTCTGAAAGTCATAAAAAGGAAAAAATAGCAAGAGCAAGAATATCAATGCTTTAAGGGAGTAAAGGGGAGGTTTAGGTAAAGTGAGCATACAATGAGCAGGGGAGGATAGGTAAAGGATGAAAAGGTATTCTGAAAGTTGGTTTCTCCACCACTGGAACTGCAAACAGATACCAAGATAAAATATTTATTTTTTTTTCTAGGTGTAACATGCTCTTCACAGTGGCTTTATGACAGATCCCATTTCCAGTTTCTATCTGAAATAATCTCCTAGTGAGAGGCTTTTGCTGATATTGTGGCTGGGCTAATGCTCTCTTGTGTGTAGCCTGCAGCCTAGCAGGAGCATGACGGGGGCACACAGCATAGTCACCTAGGGCCACTGAGACAGATACAAGCAAACCCAGAGTGGGTAAAGTGTGAAGAATTTTCCTGCTGTCTTGTAATCATTTACATTACTGTTATTTCTGTCTTTGTTGCATTATTTGACTTTTAAATTTTTACATTCTGGGAAAAATAAATTATATCTTAAGATGTAACTCTAATTACTGCAATATGATAAACACACCAAGAAACAGCTATTCAGTCTGGGACAAAACTAGGCTGGCCAGGCATCCAGCCTTGCCTGTCTATTTAGAGCTGTATTTACTATCAAAAGGTCCAAGTTTGGTCAATAAATTAAATCGTCATCCTATATCAACCTTATTGACTTTGACCTTAGATTGAGGTTGAATGGGTGATTGCTCTGCTAAATCAACAAGGAAATAAGCTATACTTTAATGCTGAAAAAATTTATTTTCTAAGAAGCAACATTGAATGTGTTTTAACAAGATAATGTAGAGATTTTTTTTTTCTCAAGACACATCAAAGTGTGTTCTGTCACATAAACTTTGTATGACTAGGAATATATACTTATGTACAAGATACATATATAATACAAGACTAGAACTATATACAGCTGTTGGCATTCATAGCAAAGGGAAACCGCTTTTATGTCAAATCTATGTAAACTTTATAAAATGGTGGATATTTTTAAAGGTAAAGATAAAAAATCTAGGAATATCAAATGGCAAGCCTGAACAGGAGACTCCAGAAGTCCAATATTACTTTGATAATGTATGGGACTCCACTTATTGCATATCTGCTAGCTTGTTTGATCTATGTATTAGAGTTCTCTGGAGGGACGGAACTAATGGAATATATATGTATGAAGCATTAACTCACAGGTTCCCACAATAGGCTGTCTGCAGGCTGAGGAGTAAGGAGAGTCAGTCCAAGTTCCAAAACTGAAGAACTTGGAGTCCAATGTTCGAGGGCATAAAGCATCCAGCACGGGAGAAAGATGAAAGATGTAGGTTGGTAGACTAGGCCCTTCTCTCTTTTCACATTTTTCTGCCTGCTTATATTCTAGCTGTGCTGGCAGCTGATTGGATTCTGCCCACCCAGATTAAGGGTGGGTCTGTCTTTCCCAGCCCACTGACTCAAATGTTAATCTCCTTTGGCAGCACCCTCACAGACATACCCAGAATCTATACTTTGTATCCTTCAATCCAATCAAGTTGACCATCAGTATTAACCTTCACAATCCAGTAAACAATTTGAGTTACACATCTATGGGCTAAATTTTTTCAAAGATATTGAATGTTCTCAGATGAGATTTTACTACTATTGCATGAATTTGCTTTATTTACATATGGATTTTTCATCAAAAATAAAGATGGAATGCTTTCTAACTGCTGTTTGTATAGAAACCATATAGAAACCATAGCTAGCATGGATGGCTATGGGATGCCTCCTCTCCTTAACCTTTATTATCCTTAAATTCTTTACTATCCAGAAGTAGAATTCTGCTTTTGGCTTTTGTTCACAGCTGAAGATTATTGACTACATTCACGCATAGGAGATGGATAATCACGTGAGGCTTGTGTGCCTATTCCCTTTAGGGCTAAGAGCAAGGGGAATGTCCAATCTTGCCTGTTGCCATGCAAGAGGCAGCAAGATCCCTGGTGGTTATCCTAGGTATGGCTAATTTTTAAACTACCGTTTATATTTCTCTTCTTCTTCTCCCTGAACTGACTGACTGACTTGCTCATAAAGGATTTTTATGTTCAGGAAAAGTTACAAGGCTTTATAAGAACTTGAGTCTTCTCTGTTTTATGCTTATGTGAAGGGAAGAAATCTTACAGCTTACCATACACAGATACTCTTACATGCATGTATTCATGCACATATAGGGACTCAAAGCACTTGCCTTGTAAAAAGATAGTATGTAAATAGATTTTTGGTGCTTAAACTTCCATTTATGTTTATAAATTCCTTTGATTCATATTTAAAGGCATAACTTGTTTTAGAATTGTGATGGTGCAAATTATAGCCACAGAGTCTAGTTTGTTTTGTATGTAAAATAGAAATCAAGTTCCAAATGAGAAGGGAGCAGCATGTGCAGTCGCAGCTAGATAACCTCTTCCAACATTTTCCCCTCTCTAATAACCTCTCCTGGGCCCAAGCAGAGATGTCAACCGAAACCACAATCTCACTGGCCTACTTCAGGTATAACACCGCTGTTCTTCTAGTTTAACTGAGATGGGGGCAAAACAAGGTCAAACGCTCTCAAACAGAATTTTTCACAGGAAACTCAGGAAAATGAAAACACAGAAAAATACTGACGTGGATGATTCTAAAAAAATGCCACCGATTTCTAATCTTTACCAAAGCTGCACAAAGGGTCTGGGTAGGCAGGGCTCACATGATGCAGATTGCTTGGCCTTTGTACTAGCTATACCTCATTTCTTTGGGAAATTCTGGTTGGATATGTACCTCAAGTCCTTCGTTCAGTCTTTGCAACGTTTTCCAGCTTCTTTATTTTCATTCTACTCCCACAGTTACCTATCTAGTGGAGAAAGATCCTTCTTTCTCTTTCAGTGAAGATTCATGAGCCATCTACTGTTAGAAAGGATGACATGATGAATATCTTTGCATGGAAGTCTTTGCCTGTACTTTTTGAGGTGTACTACCTGAATATATTCCACAGAGGTTATACCAGTTCCATTTCCACTAGTATGAATATGTCCATCTTTAGCAGAAATAACTATTTTTAAGGTATATTTTCCAATTTGATAGGTTCAGAATGTGTATACTAATCTTGAGGGGGGATATTAAAAAACCTCTAGTGAGCATTTGCTTACTTTAGGAATTTACTGTTTTTGTTTTTTGCTCATTAAAAAGTGTCAAGAGCATTTTTTAGCCCTGATTATATTTTTAACCTCTCTTCTTAGCCTTTTTCTTCCTTTCCCCCCTCTTTTTTCTTACCTTACTTCTAATCTTTTTTTATTCATTCATATTCTTTTTCCTTTATTCCTTCCTGTCTTCCTTCATTCTGTTTTCATTGCTTTCACTGTCTTTTTCTTTCTTTCTTTCCTTCCCCTTCTTCCCTCTCTCATTTTTTTCTTTTCTTTCTCTCTCTCCCTCTCTCTAAAGTAAAGAGGTTTTGTTAGAAATATTTTTTAAAATAACATTTAAAAACAGTGCTTCCAAGTTGAAAAGATTTTTTTGTCGATTTTGGTTTACAATTTGGAATATGTTTATACTGTTTATCCCTCTTAAGATACAAAATATTTTCTCTTCAAGGTGTAAAAGAAAGGAAGAGATAGAAACTTATTAGTAAGTTAAATTTTATTTTTTTTAAACTCCTTATTTCATGGTCCTTGATAGTAGATCTAGTAGTATTTATGATTGAGAGATACATTTTCCCCTTTTTGCCTTCCTGCTTTGACTTAAGCTCAATTAATACAGAACCTGGATTCAATAGTGTCTTTATTAATGAATAGGTTAAAAGCAGTGACATTTATACTCTGTAGTATAAAATAGAAGACACGGAGATGCATTTCTCTGTGTGAATTTCTTTTTTGATTCATCATGGACCAAAGGCTACTGTTTTTCAAATTTACCTATCTTATGAGTAGGAACAGTTGCCAAAGTTATTTAATCTTTCTAAGTCTGAGATTTCTCACACACAAAATGGGGATCCTTGTTGAACTGGGAGTCTTTTTTTCCCTAAGTTTTTAATTTGAGGTAATTCTAGGGTTACACGCAGTTATAAAAATTCATGCAGAGTGGTCTCATATGCCCTTCACTCTGTCTCTCCCAATAGCAACACCTTGTATAACTATAGCAAAATATTACAACCAGGAAATTGACATTGGTCCCGTCCACTCACTTCATTCTGATTTCACCAGCTTTATGTGTGTATGTGTGTGTGTGTGTGCATGTGTGTGTGTGTGATTTTGTTCTATGGAGGCTTATAGTTTTTAATTATCTGGCACAGTGCCTGTCATGTAGTAGTTCCTCAAAAACTATTTAATAACAATCTTTGACTACGTAATATTTCGTATCTCTTTTTTCCAAAGAAGAACATCTTAGAACTCTTGACCTTTGACGGCTCATCACAATTAAAAAGATCATTTGTTTAGTGATGCAGAACTCACACTAAACCTCTTAATCTACTCGCAGACATTCATAGGAGGAAATTCAGGGTTGGTTAGTGGCAGAGTCAGGGCTTGGCTCCAACCTAAATCATCTGACCCTTTCTGTAATAACTGTTTCCCAAAGTTGTTAGAATATAAAAATTATCTGAGGTGCCACTCACGCCTCCGTGTGTATACAAATACTTGGGGATCCTGTTACATGACAGGTATGGATTCAACAGGTCTGGGGTGGAACTGGAATTATGCATTTCTAACAAGCTTCTAGATGATACTTATACTACTGGCCCACCCCAGCAACACCCTATGTAGCAAGAATCTCAGACACTAGCAAAACCTTCAGACTTCCAGCACCTTCTTTCTGAGATTTTGTTTCAAAAAGGCTAGAGGGGAATCTAGGGATTTATATTTTTATCTAATATCCTAGGCAATTTTTAGGATACATTATTTTCGGCAGACCCTGAATATTTCTCATACTGCTTTCGTCCAGAGTTTCTGATGTCTCCTGTTTCCTTTTAAACTTACAATTATTATTTAGCCAGATTTAATGCACTCAATTTTTTTTGCTTTTGTCATTTTATTTTGCTCAATGTGGTTTTTGTGTTTTGAAGGCTAAAATTCTAGAAGGAGTATCAGAATCTTGCTGAAAGTTTAATTCAACTCATAAGAGCTTTAAGCTGTTAAAATAATTTGAGTGTTATTCCACTTGACACACAGAGACTTTATCAGTGCTTTAAAAAGTCTTCCCCCACCTGTATGTGACGGCTCTTTTTCTGATCTAAATAAATAACACATTGGATTTGCAACCAGAATTTCTTATCATCTCTGAATTTACTCTTCCCAGGTCCAGATAAAAAGTAGTGCTTAATTCCCTGAAGATATAGACAGTTATGTGAATGGGTCGTATTGATAAAAGAGAATCATGGCCAGGGAGGAATAGCTGGGTTCAAGTGCAAAAGCTGAAGCTGTATAAATTATCAAGCAACATGAGAATTGGAAAATATCATTATAAGTAACTTGTGAAAACCCCTGATGTTTTAAATTAGCCATGAAATGTGACTTACTTTGTAATATTATGAAGCTTCTAAAAATCCCAGCTTTTAAATCAAACTTTTCCTATTCGGTAGAAACACAGCAGGCTTTCAAAATAATTTACAACTATTTTCTGTGTTAGTAATTCCTTTAAAGCAACTCTTGAAGGGAGAAAATCATGATTAATCCCCACTTTACGGATGATGGGACTAAGGTATTAAGATGGCTTGAAGCTTTGTTTAGCCAACACTTGCATTTTTTAGTCTCAGTCCAAAGCCCTCATCTCTACTTTTTCCAGGGTGCCTGCTTTTATTATTTTGGCTTATCTTGATGAATAACATGGAATCAATTTTCAAAAGTTGACTTAAACCACTTAGAACAGTGAGGTAAATTTAGCAATATTGCTTTATCAGATTGATGGACAAAGACTTTTTTAACCTTTTATTTTCCTCAAATAATTCATATTTAGGACCACTATTTTAGAAGATTTTCCTTCAGTCATCGTCAGCAATGAAGAAGACATTGCAATTCTAATTGAAGTGTATATTTGTACATTGTAAATCACAGCGAATTCTCTTGACATTTGGTTCTTTAGTAAAATAAACACCTTACTTTGATGTGTTATGCTTTGGGAAACATTTTTTTTTTTTGCATGCAGATATTTTTAAAATCTTCTCTATAACCCTGTGTTTTCTATAAAATACTTCTTTAAAGATGAGGCTACCAGTGTTTGCTTGGAATACTAAAGAGACTCGCTCAGTGTAGAGGCAGAAATAGAGCTTGCTTATTATAGTTTCTGCTTCAATTCTCTTCTTATGTCAAAGGAAGTAACTGAAAGTAACTGGTCAACAACCCCCAATCCTGGACACAATACATATTTTATATGGTTTGGCTATGTCCCCACTCAGAATCTCATCTTGTATTCTAATAATCCCCACGTGTCAAGGGTGGGACCAGGTGGAGGTAATTGAATCATGGCGCAGTTTTCCCCATGTTGTTCTCATAATGAGTGAGTCTCACAAGATCTGATGGTTTTATAAGCACCTGGCATTTCTCCTGCTTGCATTCATTCTCTCTCCTGCAACCCTGTGAAGTGGTGCCTTTGCTGTGATTGTAAGTTTCCTGAGGCTTCCCCAGCCATGCAGAACTGTGAGTCAATTAAACCTCTTTTCTTTATGAATTACCCAGTCTTGGGTATTTCTTCATAGCAGCAGGAGAATGGACTAATACAATCTTTCACTAAATTCATAGTTTACGTAATTATTTTATCAAAGTGTGGTACCCAGACAGTCAATATCAGAACAACCTGGAGTTCTTGATTAAAAGAAACATGCCTTCATTGCGCCTTGAGGTTACTAAAAGAGAATTTTGGTGGGGGGGCAGTCTTGGAATCTGCACTTTGAGAAGGTCCCCAGGTAATTTTCGTGATTACTAACATTTGAGATCCACAGCATGCGAATAAGAGGTTTGATTTGCTCCTCTCATAGAAACTAATTTTTTGCTCATAGAAACTGAGACTTGTCAGTAATGCTGAGATTGCTGTGTTTCTCTACAGAGAGAATTTTTTATCAATAAAAGTTTTCAATTTTTTTTTTTACAAAAATAGCTTATATCTAGCAAAACTATTTGAACAGCATAAGAAATGTAGGTTAGCAAGATGGCTGGACGTTCCCAAAACTTTCTCATTTACCATTTTGACCCAGGTGGGTGAACTTCTTTAAGGGAAACTTTACTTCTCAGGTTAAACACCTGGGACTATCATTAGATTTATTCTTCTTACTGGACTTCCAGGCGAGTGGCTAATGGTGACAGAACACCTGTGTTTGTTGTAGAGACTGCAGTAATTTTTCTTGACTAGACAATTTGCTCTAACCTTCCATATATCAATAACCTTCTTATTCCAAGTGCTAAATATGGAAGTTCCATTAAACTGTCAGAATTTTAGTGACTACAGAGCACAGCCACATGCTAATTGAGAGCTAATGGAGGCATGAAATGTAAAGGGTTGCTCAGGGGTCTCCATTGCTTCCTTGCATTCTGCCCTTTGTACTTCTGTTCCTTGACCTTCTAGGAGATCACGTTCTGGTTACCTGAACCAGTATAGAAAACGGAAAAACTTTGTAAAGTATAACAAGCTAGAGAAATATAATGCGATATTGTTAACATGTTTTCAAGAAAAGTGATGTAAAATGAAATTCTTATGTTTGTTTAAAGGGGCAAAAGCAAACCATTTTTTAGAAAAAAAATTCCTAAAATACTAGATTCCATATTTGTGAAATATGATAAGCTGATGCAATGTCCCCTGTTTTTCAGTCTTCCAAGGTCTCTTTAACCAGAAAGCTACTTCTATCAGCCCTATTTCCATTGCTGCATACATGATTTTGGGCATTGACCCAAACCTCAGACAATGAACTGGAGTAAAACAGGGCCAGCTGTCTAAGCAATGCTCAGAAGTTTGCCAAACCTAATGGGTGTTTATGGCCTTGGCACAAGCAAAGGAGGAAGAAAAAGAAAACTCTGGTGTGATTTGAGCCAAGCTTCTCAATCTTCTTGAATTTCTCCTTTATAAAATCAAAGTGTTGTATTAGATTATCTTTAATGTGTTTAAAAGCTCTAAGGCTTTGAGTCTCAGTGAAACCTACGAGAAAGGAGAAAGGGAGAGATGAAAAAATGAAAAGAGGAAGGAACAAAAGGAGAGAATAGACATACACGGGGTTGAGAGAGCATCACATTAATTACCTCGGAGGTGATTCAATGATGTAGAGCAAGAAAGCACTTCATCTGGCATTCAAAGAAACTCAATAAGCAAATAAGTAAAGAAACAAACTACAAAAGTCTTAGTTTTCTCACTGGTCAAAAGTGATTTAATGTCCACTTGACACTTGGTTATTATTCATGTATCCCTTTGGTTACTACCTTTAGTTAATCTAGTTATAGGGCATCACTGATATTGGCAGTGTCAATGGCTTGTAAAACCCATTAAATTGGAGGCAGTTCTGGGAAGAATGAAAATATGATTCGGAGAAATCTAAAAAGGTATCTCAGTTCCTGAATAAAGTCTCTGAAATATAAATAACAACTCCAATGTAAATGGTAGGGCACTTACCCTATCCACTTTCTTTGTTGGCTAATAATTATGAAAGCAAACGTTCAATTGCAGAGTCACAAAGTTTATAAATAATAACCATAAATTGGTAGTCTCTCTGTCAAAATGAAAATTCCTTGACCATGTTTCTTTTGGTTGGTACTGTCCTCTAGATATACTATTAGGGGATAAATGAAAATGGATATTTAACAAGATTTTAGGAGAAATTTATATGTATGTGTTACTGTATAAATTTAATTTTAAAAGGAAAAAAATCTGCATTGAGAAGGCGAAAGCTTAGATGTATTTGAATGTATAGAACAGTTGGAAAGAAAGGGTGTTTTGAAGTTCAATCAATGAGACAGATCACTGGAGGGAGCTCTAACTTCACAACAAAGGCAGAAAGGAACTTTTCCTTTGTTCTCAAATTTCATGTACAGCTGAAGGACCCACCCCCATAAAAATCAATAATAAGTATGAAAAGTGTCCAAAAAAGAAAAAATGTCTTTTTGGACATTGTATACCCTTATAAAGGAAGACAGGACCGCTATTCACAACTGGCAATATTTAAACAAGTCAAAAACACAGGATTATATACAGTGAGAGCCTCAGTATACCTTTTGTATAAAAAAAAAAAACCTTAAAAATATATTCTTTATAACTTCTCCCCACTTCCATCCCTCAACGATAACAATGTAGACTCTCAGCAATTATTGATGATTATTGAGGTCAGCCCAGCAAGCTCTAATGATTATCTGGATCTGATGTTAACAGAGTTTGGGTGCCCCATGGAAAGATGGGGACTTTGTAAAGAGGTATTCATATGTCTTGGCCCCATCCTTAGCAACAGCACAACTGTGTTTGTATCAGACGAGCTCTGTAAAGGGCACTTAGTTTTTCTATAGCAGAGTGGTGAGCTTAACAGCATCGTGGACTGCCAACCAGAATACCTGGATTTTGGTCACAGCTGACTTCCTAACTACATGTGAGCTTTTGGGCTTTATCTTCATGTTCCTGGTGAAGTAGAAATAGAAGTTTGAACTACATGGTTTCTACAGTCCCCTCTAACTTGTAAGCTATCACGTTACAATGCTCATTTAATTTTTTAGTACTAACTGATTATGGTGTGTAGTCACAGAAAGTGATATTTAGAGTTCATCTCTGCCTTTTAGAAGCACAAAATTCATGCTGACTCTAACTTTAAAAATCCACAAAACATTTTCTAAGAGTTTTTCTATATCCTTCCCCCCATACACACTTTCTTCTCCTCTCATTACTTACCTTTTAAAGTTGGCTCCTAAGAAGCAAACCTGTAGTAGCATTCTGAAAAATGATGCTAGGAGGCTGAATTTCTTTGGGATTGGCACAAGCTGATCCTGCATTGGGAATGCTGGCTAAGCAGATGGACTATGGAGCAGAGGCTTCAGGCTGAGTTTTATGGAGTGAAGGTGTTCCCTCCAGCCAACTACATAATTTGTGGGGACCCTGCTCAAAAGTCGTAAAGAATTTTCAGATGGTGATAGCATAGTATGAAAGCAAGCACAGTGCCTTTTGAGTGCGGTGCCCTGGGTGCCCTGTGTGACTGCACAGGTCACATACCCATGAAGCTGGTTCTGCCTGGAGAGGTGGGGACCCAAGGTTCAATAAGATAGATGTATAGGGCTAGGTTTAACTCCAAAAGTGTTATTCACTGTAAAAAACCAAATACAAATAAATATAGTAAAATACAAATCAAACAACTCCTGCCAGTTTATCTTTTTAGAAGGTGAGAAATTGTTTCAACAAAGAAGCTGTGATTGTGTTTGGGCCAAATCATTAGAAAAAATAATTAAATAGTTTTGGAAAGAACACCGTGGAAAGGGGAGGTGTTGAAATCATACAATAATTATGTTTACATCAATTAAAAATTTTCAATCTGAGAAGATGTAATGATTTCTTCCGAACAGTTTCAAGATATTGGAAAGCTAGCTGGAGATACAAACAGTGGCACAGAGAATGACAGATTTCCTGGAGGGGCTGCCAAAGCGGAGGCTTTCAAAATGCTGGAAGCTTTTAGTATACCTCTCCTACATACAGCTTTAAAATAACTAAAATAAAGTGTGCAATAGTTCAACTATATAATTTCTTTTTTTTTCTAGTATTTTATATTTGATTTCAAATAAGATTATTCTAGTGGGAGAAAAGTTAGCTTGGAAATAAATATCCTGTATTGAAATCTTTGATAGGATACATTGTGGTTTCAAAACAACTTTGGTGCTATTTTTTCCCCTCCAACAATAGCCATTATTCTGTATCAATTAACTCCATGACGGTCTCTTTGGCATATATTTTTGAGCTTAGACCTCCAAGTGAATTGTGCGAATATTTCATATAGCATCTTTTAATTGGCATCAGCTGAAATCCAGAATAAGATAACTTACAGCTGTAAATTTTTTTCCCTTTTTCTGCATTGTATGATTTTAAGGTATCCCAACTGCTTCTGAGATGAGCCATCATCACCCTTGATATGTTGTCTTAGAAGTCTTTCCTGTTGAACAGTTTTAACCAGGTGAAGTTCTCATTAATGCCTCTGCCGCCATCTTCCCCTCTTCCCAGACCCTAACTCTCCTATTACTCTTTGCATTTACTCTTCTTCCTGGAAAGAAGCTGATATTCTTGGACTTTCAACTTCTTCTTATCCTGTACCAGTTCTCTTTCTCTCTTGAGTTTAAAACTAACGAATCTAAAAAATTAAGTCTTCCTGGATTGTATATTAGTGGACTAACTATGTGCATGGGTTTCCTTAAGTGATATATTTGCTTTTCCTTTGACCCTGCTGTTATCAGGAATTTTAAACACAATAAGTGTCTGGAAGGTAGGGTTTATGTCATGGGGGAAGGCCGGCAGGAGACATGAGTCAAGGCAATCCTGTTTCTTAGATATATCATCCCTTTGAGGATGAGAGTCATGTTGGCTGACCAAAAATAATTTGGAGAAATTGAAATTTAGAGATCTGAAGACAGGCCTTATTTATGGCCTTTGCACTTTATTCACAATGGTATTAGATTGAACTTGAACTTCTCAATAGCATAGCCCTCAGGGCTAATACTTTTGTTATAACTTAAAATGAAACTGTTTCATATTGAAAACTATTAGTTATTTCTTTAACAAACCCTCTAGGGTATTACCCCTTCAGCCTACCGTTCCTGATTCTGCTATATTTATAGCATTGTGACAAGGTCCCAAAGAACACTGTGGAAGGCAATCTGTGAAAGCACTTTTTACCTAGAATTTTAGAATAAAAAATTACTCTGGAGAAAAAAACATGGTAATTATAGCTTAGCATAATAATGTAGAGGAGACAGACTGCAATGAAGTAAGTTCAATCATTATCATTATTATAGTTTTGGGAAGTCATTAATTACTGAATTTTTAAGCACTTTTTTACTAAGACAATGTATTTATGCAAATGATGTCATCAAATAAGTGTTCTGTGGGTGGCGAGGAATTATTCTCATCATCATCACAAAATCTTCTAAGCATGCTGCAGAGAAGCATGCCATTTATGGCTAAAGTTTACCCACTTGCATAAGGAAACAACGTTCATTTCTACTCAGGAGTTTGTCTTAAACTTTTAATTTTGAAATAATTTTAGACAGGAAATTTGCCAAAGTCATAGAATTTTTGTAAAACCTTCACCCAGCTTCCTCAAACGTTAATGTCTTACATAAACATGGTACGATGATCAAAACCAAGGAATTATCATTGGTAAAATACTATCAACTAAAGCTGGTATTTGTGTTCCAACAGTTTTCCCATTAATGTTCCTTTTTTCCTGTCACGGAACCCAATGGAGAATCCCATAGTCATTCAGTTGTCAAGTCTACTTGGCCTCTCTATGAAAGTTCCTCAGTGTTTCCTTGTATTTCACAATTGTGATTATATTTTAAACAAGATTTGTTTCTCTGAGTTGAATAATAATTTAAAAACTTCAAAATCCCTGATATTTGGGAACTTTAGGGGAAAATTATATATTTTCTTTGAAATATTTTAAACTAGTATTCTTTAATTTTAAAAGTATTCATTTAACATTATGAATTAAAATCTATGGGAATTTGAAAATTTTTGAAATAATTTTTTTTCACATTGGCTGTGGTTTTGTAATGGCGAGTTTTGAGCTAAAATAAAACTTTTATTAGAGGCTTTTGGATTTACGATTTAGAAGATTTTTCTGAAGCAATGAAATTAGTATTAGAGGCTCTGTGGCCTCTACAACTTAAATTAGAAATTTTAACAATCATATGGCATAAACCGTTTGACAACTTTACTCGTTTAAATGACTCAAAATGAATTTCAGAGTAGTGTAGTCAAATTCTGCATGTAAACACTTGTGTATATTTTGTGTTTCTAATGTAACTTCAGTTCCTTGAAGATACTGTTTATATTCAAATTCTGTATACTCTATATGTCTATATGTGTACATATAATTATATATAATTATATATAATGTATAATATATAATTTTATATCACATAGTAATTATAAAATAGCTATATATATATATCCCTCTTTTTGTGTGTGTATATATATATATCTGTTTATAATTGTCTACAGTATTAGTGGAATGCTTTACTGAGATTACTTGAAAAATATATTCTTCAATAAGAACTATTTCATGTAAAACAAATAACCTACTTTATCAGGTTGGAGTACAAAAGAAGGTCACAATTCTTTTATAAATAAAATTAAGATGACTGTACCTCCATCCATCTCACTGATTAAAACATTTCTTCTTTCTACCCCAGGGGCAATAAGAGCTATTTCGTGTAATGTAAATGTCCTACTTTGTCAGCTTGGTGTATTAAAGTCACAGTTCTTTTCTGAACATTTTATTTTTTTAAAAAATTAATTTTTTTATACTTTAAGTTCTAGGATATGCGTGCAGAACATGCAGGTTTGTTATATAGGTGTGCACATGACATGGTGGTTTGCTGCACCCATCAACCCATCATCTACATTAGGTATTTCTTCTAATGCTATCCCTCCCCCAGCCCACCACCCCCTGACAGGCCCCAGTGTGTGATGTTCCCCTCCATGTCCATGGGTTCTCATTGTTCAACTCCCACCTATGAGTGAGAACATGCAGTGTTTGGTGTTCTGTTCCTGTATTAGTTTGCTGAGAATGATGGTTTCCAGCTTCATGTCCCTGCGAAGGACATGAATTCATCTTTTTTATGGCTGTGTAGTATTCCATTGTATATATGTGCCACATTTTCTTTATCCAGTCTCATTGATGGGCATTTGGGTTGGTTCCAAGTCTTTCCTATTGTGAATAGTGCTGCAATAAACATACATGTGCATGTATCTTTAGAGTAGAATGATTTATAATCCTTTGGGTATATACCCAGTAATGAGATTGCTTGATCAAACGGTACTTCTGGTTCCAGATCCTTGAGGAATCGCCACACTGTCTTCCACAATGACTGAACTAATTTACATTCCCATCAACAGTGGAAAAGCATTACTATTTATCTACATCCTCTCCAATATCTGTTGTTTCTTGACTTTTAATGACTGCCATTCTAACTGGCATGAGATGGTATCTCATTGTGGCTTTGATTTGCATTTCTCTAATGACCAGTGATGATGAACTTTGTTTCGTATGTTTGTTGGCCGCATAAATGACTTCTTTTGAGAAGTGTCTGTTCATATCCTCCACCCGCTTTTTGATGGGTTTGTTTTTTTCTTGTAAATTTAAGTTTCTTGTAGAGTCTGAATGTTAGCCCCTTGTCAGATGGATATATTGCAAAAATTTTCTCCCTTTCTGTAGGTTGCCTGTTCACTCTGATGATAGTTTCTTTTGCTGTGCAGCAGCTCTTTAATTAGATCCCACTCATCAATTTTGGCTTTTGTTGCCCTTGGTTTTGGTGTTTCCGTCACGAAGTCTTTGCCCATGCCTATGTCCTGAATTGTACTGCCTATGTTTTCTTCTCGGAGTTTAATGGTTTTAGGTCTTACATTTAAGTCTTGAATATATCTTGAGTTAATTTTTGTATAAGGTATAAGGAAAGGGTCCAGTTTAAGTTTTCTGCATATGGCTAGCCAGTTTTCCCAACACCATTTATTAAATAGGGAATTTTTTCCCCATTGCTTGTTTTTGTCAGGTTTGTCAAAGATCAGATGGTTGTAGATGTGTGGTGTTATTTCTGAGGCCTCTGTTCTTTTCCATTGGTCTATATATCTGTTTTGGTAACTGTACCATGCTGTTTTGGTTACTGTAGCCTTGCAGTATAGTTTGAAGTCACGTAGCATGATGCCTCCAGCTTTGTTCTTTTTGCTTAGGATTGTCTTGGCTATATGGACTCTTTTTTGGTTCCATATGAAGTTTAAAATAGTTTTTTTCTAATTATGTGAAGAAAGGCAATGGTAGCTTGACGGTGATAGCATTGAATCTTTCTCTGATGGTAGTTTGTATTTCTGTGGGATCAGTGGCAATCTCCCCTTTATCATTTTTTAATTGTGTCTATTTGATTCTTATCTCTTTTTCTTTTTGTTATTCTGGCTAGCAGTCTTATTCTGGCTAGCAGTTTATCTATTTTGTTCATTGTTTCAAAAAGTCAGCTCCTGGATTCATTGATTTTTTTTTTTTTTTTCTTCCAGGGTTTTCCTGTCTCTATCTCCTTCAGTTCTCCTCTGATCTAAGTTATTTCTTCTCTTCTGCTAGCTTTTGAATTTGTTCGCTTTTGCTTCTCTAGTTCTTTTAATTGTGATGTTAGGGTGTCAATTCCACTTTCTCCTATGGGCATTTAGTGCTATAAATTTCTCTCTAACCACTGCTTTAGCTGTGTGCCAGAGACTCTGGTATGTTGTGTCTTTGTTCTCATTGATTTCAAAGATCTTATTTATTTGTCTTAATTTTGTTATGTACCCAGTAGTCATTCAGGAGCAGGTTGTTCAGTTTCCATCTAATTGTGTGTTTTTTAGTGAGTTTCTCAATTTGATATCTAATTTGATTGCACTGTTGTCTGAGAGACTGTTATGATTTTTGTTCTTTTGCATTTGCTGAGGAGTGTTTTACTTCCAATCATGTGATCAATTTTAGAATAAGTGCTATGTGATGCTGAGAAGAATGTATATTCTGTTGATTTGGAGTGGAGAGTTCTGTAGATGTCTACCAGGCCTGCTTGGTTCAGAGCTGAGTTCAAGTCCTGAATATCCTTGTTAATTTTCTGTCTGATCATTGATCTAATATTGTCAGTGGGGTGTTAAAGTCTCCCACTATTATTGTGTGGGAGTCTAAGTCTCTTTGTAGGTCTCTAAGAACTTGCTTTATGAATCTGGGTGCTCCTGCATTGGGTGCATATGTATTTAGGATAGTTAGCTCTTCTTGTTGCATTGATCCCTTTACCATTATGTAATACCCTTCTTTGTCTTTTTTTTTTTGATCTTTATTTAAAGTCTGTTTTATCAGAGATTAGGGTTGCAACCCCTGCTTTTTTATTTTTTCTTCTTTCCGTTTGCTTGGTAAATCTTCCTCCATCCCTTTATTTTGAGCCTATTTATGTCTTTGCACATGAGTTGGGCCTTTTGAATACAGAACACTCATGGGTCTTGACTCTACCCTATTTTCCAGTTTGTGTCTTTTAGTTGGGGCATTTTGCTTGTTTATATTTAAGGTTAAGATTGTCATGTGTGAATTTGATCCTGTCATTGTGATGCTAGCTGGTTATTTTGCCTGTTGATAGTTTCTTCATTGTATTGATGGTCTTTACAATTAATCACCTGCCTTCTGCATTGATCTCATTGGGAGCTGCAGATAGGAACTCTTTTTATTCAGCCATCTTGCCCAGGTTGAACCAGAAAGTCACAATTCTTTACAAAATAATATTAACATTGTGTACCTCTGTCTCACCAACGAAAGTATTTCCTCTTCCCACCACCCTCACCATTCTCTCTGACAACCAGGCTAGACTCAATGTGCGCTGAAGTGCCCAGAGTGGTTTGATGAGCCCCTGAATTAAAAACAGGGCTCATCATACAGGGGCTTATCAAACTTACCTGGATGCCAGGTAATGAGAACTTTTTTCACAGGTATAAGAATGAGAAGTGTTGTGCAGCTTGACCAACACTGCTGGAGTACACACACACACACACACACACACACACACACACCCCCACCCCCAAAAGAAAACTAAGTCATTTCTGTTTCCATTCCCTCCAGACCAGGTGAATCCAATCAATCAATTGAATATTCCCATTCTAAAGGAGTTCACTTGTGTCAGTCCCAGTCCTCACTTTCACTGGAGTCTGGAGCCCTGGTGTGTCTCCTTGGTCTGAAGCATGCTCTATTGTAATCTTAGACCAATTGCTTTGGAGTGGATTCCTGCACTTCCCTGTCCAGCTGGAGATTCTCCTTATGTCCTGTCACTACCATCTCTGAAAAGTACAACATTGACAGCCAAAGGATGAGTTTCTCTGCTCCTAAGGCAGCATCCCAAGGGCCCTTTCTGTTTCTCTCAAGAAGGAAGATCTTGCAGAAGGCGAAGTAGAGGGCTTGTGTCACTGCCACATATATGCTTCCAATAGTTTCCTAATGTCTACTGATATCGCTTTCTATTGTCCACTGATGATACCATTGCTTCTTGAGAAGAATCTGTGTATGTGGAGGTGGGGTGGTTGAAGTCTGGAGTAGAAAGTGTTTTCCCACCGCATTGTGTTCATTATGATCACCCCACACTACCATGTGACTGAGTTTCCGGTGCCATTACCTTTACCATCTTTATATTCAGAATAGTGGCTTAATAAGACAAGATGTGTTAAAAGGAGTTTCAGAGTCAAGGATGGGGCCCACATATTACAAAAATAAGTTCTACCCAGTGGGAGAAGTATCTAGACTTGGTGGACATAGTTAGCTTTTTAATAATACATTTTAATTTCTTTGGGTCATTTTTTTTCTTATTTAAAAGGAAGGACTTTGATTATATCAGTTTCAGATCTTAAAAAATATTTGTATAGAAGCATCTATCATCTAGTAAATTAAAATAATAGAGAAAAAGTACAGCGTGAGGGAGGGATATGGTAAAAAATAAAAGCCCAATTGTGAGCTAGGTTGTGCTGACCACAACCCAGTATGTGATAGGTCATTTTAGATACAGGTGTCCTGCAGCCAATTAGAGGAAGTGATATGGTTTAGATCTGTGTCCCTGCCTAAATCTCCTGTTGAAATGTAATTCCTAGTGCTGGAGGGTGGGGCCTGGTAGGAGGTGACTGAATTATGGGGGTAGTTTCTCATCTTCCCCGTAGTGTTGTTCTTGTGATAGATTTCTCACGAGACCTGGTTGTTTAAAAGTGTGTAGCACTTACCCCATCTCTCTTGGTCCTGCTCCTGCCATCGAAGATGCCTGATCCATCTTTGCCTTCTGCCATGAGTAAAAGCTCCCTGAGGCCTCCCCAGAAGCAGATGCTGCCCTGCTTCCTGTACACCCTGTGGAACTGAGTTATTTAAACCTCTTTTCTTTATAATTGCCAAGTCTCAGGTATTTCTTTATAGCAATGTGAGAATAGACTGATAAAGAGAGGAAACGCTGCTTGAAACAGGGACTGGGGCTTTAAGTCATTACTACTTAGTCAGCATTCTATTTGGAAAGAGTTGAGGAAAATCATCTTACTGGTATGGAGGGAAGAAAATAATTACCTTGAAGCTGCATTTGCAGATCATGCTTACTACTCGTCCTCATCTTCCTTCTCCTCCTCCTCTTATAAGATTATATGTTAACTTGTAGCTGGGTTTGGGGTTAAATAATGAAGAAATATAGAAATATGTTCCTCAAGGGACACCTTGGTACTCAAAACACAGAGCAATCTCCGCATCCATACTTTACACACAGAATTTCTCTGCAGCTCAAAAAGCTTTGTGGAAATAATATGTAATTTTTTTTTGTAGTAGAAATAAAACTAGAATGTAAGCTCCAAGAGGGCAGACATTGTGTCTGTTTTTTTTTTTTTTTTTTTTTTTTTTGCTGTATTTTGAATACCTAGAACTGACATAGTATGGCCTTACATTGTCCATACTAAGAACTGAATAAATATTTGTTGTTGAATACATTTGTATATTCAGAAACAAATTAGCTAAATTAGTTAAATATGTTATCAAATACGTTGCAGAAATTTTTATAGTAAATCACTTTGCAGTCACTAGGATGATGTATATAAATTATTATAATATGTTTATGATATTAAAAGATGAGCAAACTTATTTGAATACACTATATATTTGCAAATTTTTATAAATTACATGTATTATTCCCAAGTTATATATATTTTTATATAGATACAAAGTCATAGATTTCCATGTAAATATGTATGTAGGTAATAGTATTCATATTAGCCAAATATGGTAGAGTTCAAATGGAATCAATAAGAGGTATGTTTTTACATGACAGTAAAGATTCAATATTATTATATTAATATTAAAGTGTTAATAGTAATCATTAGTAGACACTATTGAAAATTATAGCATAAAAAAAAAAGGTCAAGGCGGGCGGATTACGAGGTCAGGCGATGGAGACCATCCTGGCTAACACAGTGAAACCCCGTCTCTACTAAAGAATACAAAAAATTAGCCAGGCGTAGTGGCGAGTGCCTATAGTCCCTGCTACTCGGGAGGCTGAGGCAGGAGAATGGCGTGAACCCAGAAGGTGGAGGTTGCAGTGAGCCAAGATTGCACCACTGCACTCCAGCCTGGGTGACAGAGCAAGACTCTGTCTCAAAAAACAAACAAACAAACAAACAAAAAACAATTAATACCCCACAAAAAGCCTTACTTCTATATTTGTAAGTTGCAAAAATAAATACAAACAACATTGGAAAAAATGTTGAATTTTTTTTTTTTTCCCCAAGTCTAGAAATTACTATGTGTGGTAAAGGTACTATCTATTTGGTAAAGGTTTTAAATTGTCTTATAGACAGTGTCAACATCAGTCAGGCTACGTGGCTAATGCCTTAAATAAATAACAGCAGGATAATATTAATATTGTTGTTTTGTTGAAATGAACCAGAAATAATTAGAAAATAATTTTTATTTTAAATATTTAAGTGTAAGATTTTTGGGGTTTTGTTGTTGTTGTTTTTTGACACAGTCTCGCTCTGTTGCCCAGGCTGGAGTGCAGTGGAGTGATCTCAGCTCACTGCAACCTCTGCTTCCTGGGTTCAAGCAATTCTTGTGCCTCAGCCTCCCAAGTAGCTGGGATTACAGGCATGCACCACTACACCCAGCTAATTATTTATATTTTTGTAGAGACAGGGTTTCCCCATGTTGGCCAGGCTGGTCTCGAACTCCTGTCTTCAAGTGATCTGCCTGCCTCAGCCTCCCAAAGTGCTGGAATTACAAGTGTGAGCCACTGTGCCTGGCCTTTAACTGTAATTTTATTTTGTGTTAATAAGAGTCAATCAGTGTAAAAATTAGCTAGTCCTGAAATTAACTCTACCACAAATAAACATATTCATTTATTTGTTTCCTACTCTTTTTCTAAGGTGCCTTGTGCACAAAACAAATATAGCATCATATTTGGATTTATAAATGTTTGTTTCAAAGCCTGTCTTGTCTGTAGATCATGGATCATGATACTTGCACAATGTAGGCATTTAATAAATGCTCGTTGAATGGATTCTTGATTATCTGGGTTAAGTGGAAAACAGTGGTACAGGTACACAAAAACAGTTGCACTTGGAATGATTTTAAACATATTATGAACCCAAAGTTTGCATGGTAAAGTAAGCAAACGCAAAGTTTCCTTACCTTTTGCTAGCTTTCAGAAAGATCTACTGTTATGTAACTTTTATTCATACAAAAATTTAAATTGTTTTGCCTTCCATTCATTTTGGCAGTAACTTTTTCCCTCACAAACTCTTGCTATCAGTAGATGAAGTGAAATCTTAATTCTACCTCACCCTCCAGCACCATCACTAGCTAATCGAGTTTTACAAAAAGGATATATCTCTTCATTGCTGTATTGAATTTTCAGAATTGCTTCCTCAGTACAGTTGTATGGCTTTGAAAATCTGTTTGTAGAGTTGGTGATTGGGTAACATATTTTGAGTGAAGTTGTAAAGAGTCCATGAATAACAAGAGCAGAAAAGAAGAAAAAGATATAGATTGAATCTAAAGATATTAAAGTGCAATTTTAGCTTTTCCTTTCATAACAGGCTTCTGCCTTCGATTTTTTCTACATTTGAACGAGGTACATGGAAGACTGAGCTACTTTAAAAAAAAAAAAACCTTCATTGTGATTCTTTTTCTTTCTTCTTTTTCTTCATTTCTTCCTTCTTTCCTATTTTTCTTTTTAAATTAATGTAGGCATTCTTTCCCAAAAGCTGATATCCTGAAGTAAGTACTATGTAACACTTTTCTTTTGGTGGTTTGAGTCAATGTTTCAAATTGGAAAAGAAGAAAAAGAAGAAATTTGTACTCAATCCTCTTGCCTTTTTGCAGCTTCGTTTGCATAAATGTGCAATTTTTGTAGGGGTGATGTAGTGTATTGAGAAATTCAGAGACAGCTGCCAGGGCCATCTTGCAGGGAAGCTGTGCTCAAGTAGAAATGTAATTTAAATATTTCATTTCATTAGCATAGATTACACTAGTAGTAAACTCACTTCTTTGGAATCAGCACTAATCCAATCCATGAAAATTCAATTGCCCCATCAGTCCTCTTAGTCTACACGTTTTGTAGCTTAAAGCAGAGAACTTCAACTTGGCAATGCAGATTGCCTGAAAGAACACTGGACTTTTTACTTAGAAGAATCCTAATCCCAAAACTTTAGATCACAGAATTCAATTTAATTAACTAAAGAATTGTATGTATTGATGTTTTCCAGCTACATTACCAGGCATGAATGCAAGTCAAGTGACATCTTTCATTTTCCACTAATCTTTTAAACAGCCATTTATTTAAGTTGCTGCAATTAACTGTTGATTTTTACCTCACCTTGGGCTTTGCTTCAGATGCTGGTATCAACATTGAAACCAATGGTGCATGCTGGTGATTAAAGCTTTCTTTTTTACTCAAAAGAAAGCTCCCTTTTCTTACTAATGATTATGAATTTTTTTAATGAAAGTACCATTTCCAGAAATACGTGTACTGTTTGTTATTAGCTAAGATTGTAGACATTATTTGAATCACAAAAATATGGAGAAATATATTATGATTTCCCTGATATGGTAAAAACCATTGTTGCTATTATTATTGTTTGTGATGAATGGATTCCAGTGGTTTTTCCATTACCCATCCTCATCTGGTTTAGATATAATTTTAGCAAATTTCTTCTCGGAAATAACAATTTAACCCCAAAGGGTAATTCTGGTCAAAGGGAAATGATGTGAAGGTGATGATTTTTATATCTAGTTTCTTGTAGCTCAGACTGCATTAACGGCGTACCAACAGGGCATCAATGAATTAAATGCATGCACACTATACACATACTCATGCTAACTCTCACACATAAAACCAGTGGAAAAGACATATCTTTTGGGAATATTTTTCCTCTCTAAGCTAACTACAGGCAAATTTCTATCTTTCATTTTTAGAAGTGTTGAATGAGATACACCATCTTCTCCATTTTGGACCTTGACATTTCCATAAACCTCTTCTCATATAGGTTTGAATAGAGAACAGACTGATGGAGTCAATATTCAATCCTGAAAAGACCCTGGTGGGGGGACACAAGGAGACCTCAGAATCACCACGTAGTTAAATCAGTGTGCTTATCTTTCCTACTGTGATGGATCATACCCTTTTGGTCATAGGCCCTTTCCTTTCAGCTATGGAAAGCAAATTTTATCACTTTTATTAAAGATGGATCCTGTCCACACAATCATGACATTAATATCCAAGTATAAAATGCACCTTGTCCCTCTGAGTTTGGCATCTATTCTGCTGACAGTGTTCATATTACATTTGGAAAGGATTTGCCATTGGCATTGTTTTAACTTCTGTTTTTTAATTACTTTTATTGCCACATAATTTTGAAATTTATGGACAATGTTTAAATGAGTTATAAATGGCTGGAATTATGAAGTAATAAAAATAAATGAAAGCTGCTTCCTACCTTAATGATTTTTAATGGGTTCTTAGAGATGAAAGAAAATAAGGATGTGCCACAAGCATTACAGCTTGGAAGGGGGTAACCTTTTTGCCATATAGTGCTATTTCCCCCCAAGTGAAAATGTAGAATACATCCTAGGAGGCTCAAGAGTCATGGCACTATGTTTGACTGGTATGGTCTTCACTGAGAGGGCTTAATCTACACAGGCACTCGTACTGATGAACAACATTCTGCTGAGAGTAGACAAGAATCGATGAAGGCTAGAGGCATAGAAGTATGTGTGAATTGGTCCCCAAAGATTCATGTGATGTTTCTTACTCTTGAGGACCTCATAATTTATCATGAAAAAGAAATACACATTTACAAAACCCAGAACAACATTAGTGGCACTGTCTTCTTAAGTTCTAGGGTCTTGGTAGAATAAAGTATTAAAGGTATTTAGAAACTAGAGAGATAGTTGTGGTCTAGAAAATGCTCTTAAGAAAGGTGAGCCTTGCTCTGGACTTGGAAATATTTAAGGGAAAGGAGGATGAGAGGAGATTTCAGATAGGAAATAAACTTGGAGAGATAAGAAAAAATGTGTCATATTGAAGAATAGTGTGGAGTTTTTTTATAAGTGAAGATGTGCTTAATGAATAGCAGGAGATTAGTGCTAATAAAAATAACAATATTTACTGAATGAGTTCTATGGCTCAAAGCAATGTGTTAAGTGCATTCCATGAATTATCTCATGTGATTTTTTTTTCTTACGATCATCAATAACATTAGCTGACTTCACATTTATACTTGAGCATCTTGGCAGTAGGAACTAATTTAAATCTGAAAACATTCATTGATTTGATTTGGGCGAATTGCTATGAGATGGCAGAAAAGGCAAGAAAGCAGCTGAGAAATTACTCTGAAAATCTGGGTGTCTATGAATTAAACCATTCATGAAAAAAGTGAATTTATCCAATTGTGTGCTGATAAATATTTAGCAATTGGCTTTCTGTGGGAGGAAAAAGTCATGATTTGAGAATTTTGCTCCTACTGGGGTGTAAATAACAATGGCTGAATTCAGGCTGCTGGTGTAAGATCAACTGGCTCACAAAATTCCTGAAAACTTAACAATTGGCTCTTGCAAGTTGGTATGAATTGGCTTCAGCATACCACTAAATTAATTCTAGACACAGATAAACTGAAGAATGATGGAGATTTTGATGACTGGGCTATATGGAAAGAGAAGAGAATATTTCAGAAGTGGCATCCAGTTTTATAGCTTGAGGGAAAGAGATCCTGGGTGTCACTAACACATGGCGGGGCAGTACCAGCTGTGTCTAAACTGAGTATCAGTCTCATAGAGACGGTACTAGTAGCTCCTGCAGGCAAATGTTTATATGGTTTTCACTTGCTTAGAGGAGAAAGTTTTCTGCCTGGATGACTGAGGAATGAGCATGGTATTTGGGTTAATGATAGGATGGTGTGGTACAGCATTCTGTGTCCAGTAAAGTTTACCATGGAGTCATTAAAACCGAAGGCTGAGACTGACTGAGGACTGATTTTCACCAAGGATTTCTTTGAAACAGAACGTGAAAAAATCAACATTATTTATTTCTCCAGGTAGAAGATATGGCATAGAGCAGGAAAAGGGGCTTGCTTTCTATTTGTGACACTGTGAGGGTTTCAGAGACATGAAACATTTTCTGGAGACACTTAGAAATACCTGGGGAAATTGGAGAAACTCTCAACCACAATGAAGTCCTATCTCTTCAGGTATGAAGTGAAATTTGAATGTTAACCATGTAACTTTGTACCCAAAGATTTCTTAAGCCTGGAAAATGTAGATCAGGAAAAAAGGACCTGGGAAATTTAGGATGGGAGGAGATGAGCATAAAAGTAATCATATTATGTCTGAGATGGTAACCAAGAAAATATGTCTTGGTATGCAGTTAAAATAAAAGCCCAGGCGAGGTGTGGTGGGTCATGCCTATAATCCCAGCACTTTGGGAGGCCGAGGTGGGGGGATCACAAGGTCAGGAGTTTGAGACCAGCCTGGCCAACATGCTGAAACTCCGTCTCTACTAAAAACACAAAATATTAGCTGGGCATGGGGGCAGGCGCCTATAATCTCAGATACTCGGGAGGCTGAGGCAGGAGAATTGCTTGAACTCAGGAGGCGGAGATTAAGGTGAACAGTGATCGTGCCATTGCACTCCAGCCTGGGCGACAGAGCAAGACTGCATCTCAAATAAATAAATAAATTAAACAAACAAACAATAAAAGCCCAAAACTCTAGTGAAAAGAGCAGAAATAAGGAGGAAAAATGAGAGTCATTAACTACAACTTTTGGCTAGGAGGGAGGATGAATAATACAAGTCAGGAAGGGTGAAGGAAGGAGATCATATTGCTTCTGTTGAAGACTTCAAGGAGAATATTACTGTAAGTGTAACTGATATATTTGCCAATACACAATCTTGGGTGTGTATCATCAATAAATTCATTTTCCCCATGGTGCCTTAGCAACAACCATTTCTGTGCCATGTTTATCCATCTCTTAGTTTACAGATCTCTGGGCTTCTAAACTCCTCCTCACTTATGAATATTATCAGACTTGTGCTGGGCAGCAGATATGCCAAGCTCGCACTCTCAATAGTCCATATGTCAAAACAGAATGCCTTGCCATTCACTGTCTGAAGACTTCACAGTACATTGTGTCTTCACTGATGTTTTGTTGGCAGGTGGTTTTTGTTGTGTTTGAACCTCAGGAATGATTTAATTCACTTATTCCCTTGAAGGGAGTCCCATTAGCATTTTTTTCCTCCTTGTCTGAGTAGAACTCAGAGCAGAGAGGTTACATCTTCCTTCTTTTCTTTTCCTTTTATTAGTGGTTGAAGATCAGGGCAGAGCTCTTGCTAAATGCTCTAATCCCAAGCACTACTGGAAACCCACTTTCCTTTTTGCTTCTAGCTAGCCAAATTCCCAATGTTTGATTAGTAAATTTGACTTAAAATTTGTAATTCTTTTAGTCTTTTGCTACAAAGCAGACCGTAAGACACACACTCACATGCCCACGCATGCGCGCGTGCACACACCCACCCACACACACACACACACACACACACACACATACACATACACAGAGTTCCAGCTGAAATGGCTAGACTCCCAAGTGTTGTATAAAGATTAGGGTGAAAAGTAGCAGTTTCAGGTTCCTGGCCCATTCACAAAGGAAAATATTATCTAGAAAATATTCCCTCTATTGCTTTTACCCCTGAAACTCAGGGCCTTAGGCCACTGAATTCAGGTTTTAAAATTTAAATTATAGAGATTGATATATACAATTTTAACCTGCAGACATTTGGTATGTAGATTTGTTACTTTAATACCTTCACACTTTATTATCTTCAATTTAAAAAAAATTTTGCTTGCATTTATGTTAAACTTTATAGCTCTTGTTTAAAGAAAATACATTTTCGTTGCGCATATTGGTACTTCTTTCTAAAGATTTTAAATTCTGCTCAATTTCCCAGCTCCATTCCAAACCATGAGAATGATCTCAATTTGTACTTTATGAATTAGTGGTTCACTTCTTCCTTCTTTCAGATCTCACGCTTTTAAATTCATGATTTTTATTTTTTATTTTTTGCTTATTTCTTTCTTTATATACTTCTTTTTTATTTCTGAAACTGACTCTTGCTTTCTATGCTTACCTAGATCACCTGGATTTTCTTTATTTCATGTTTTTTCATCTTTCCCACTCAGCTGCCTTCTTTTTTTCAGGGTATCATTGATGAAAAGAGTCAAACTCTATAAAATATTTGAAGAGATTTATTCTGAGTCAAATATGAATGACCATGGCCTGTGACACAGCCCTCAGGAGGTCCTGAGAATATGTGCCCAATGTGGTTGGGATACCGCTTGGTTTTATATATTTTAGGAAGGCATGAGACATCAATCAAATACATTTAAGAAATACATTGGTTTGGTTTAGGAAGGCAGGACAACTCAAAGCGGGGCTGCGGGGAGGCAGGTTTCCAGGCTGTAGGTAAATTTAAGCATTTTCTGGTTGACAACTGGTTGAGTTTGCCCAAAGACCTGGATCAATAGAAAGGAATGTTCAGGTTAAAGATAAAGGATTGTGGAGAATAAGTTTTATTGTGCAGAGGAAGTTCTTAGATAGCAGACTTTAGAGAGAGCAGGTTGTAAATTGTTTTTTATTGGGCTTAAAAGGGTGCTTGGCTCTTAGTTGATTATCTCCTAGGTCTGGGAAGGAAGGAAGGAAAACAGAGGAAAGAGGATTCTCTATATAATGTGGATTTTTCTCACAAGAGATTTTGCAGGGCAATTTCAAGATATGGCAAAGAAATATATTTTGGGATTAAGTATTTTTTTTCCTTGTTTCATAATGTTATGCCAGAGTCAGATTGAAAAGTAAGTCACAATATATAGGGTCAAATAAAATCCATCTAAGATACACACCCACATGCACACGCAAACACACACACACACAGTTCCAGCTGAAATGGCTAGACTCACAAGTGTTGTATAAAGATTATGGTGAAAAGAATGAGAATTTATCGTTTGTAGTAGTATATGACTCCATAGACTCCTTAGGTAGGAATTTGGGTGACATAAAAAATCGGACCTTAGTCATCAGTATAAACATCCTCAGATCTTTCCCATCTGCAGAGATATCTTTTCCTGTTCATGTCAACACTTTGCATATTTGTCCATTTCTTTTTCTTTACCCTTAAGCCCAATTCTTTGTAAGAATAGTCTGCACAGCTTCATTGTCATTAGTTTTCTATTTTTCTCTAATTCTTCAATTTTTTTACAATTTGTTTTCTGTTCCCATTATATCACCAAAAAATGCCCTTTTGGAGATTATAATAAGTTTCTAGTAACCAGTCAATATCCTTGCTTGTCTTGGTTTTGTTGATTTCTAGAACTGTAGGATTTGACATTATTAGCAGTCCTAATTCCCCCTGAAATTATTTTCCCACTGTCTTCTGCAAATCAGTTCTATTTTGGCTACATTTTTACTTCTCTGATCTTGACTTCTTAGACCTCTTCCTCCAGCTCCATCATTCTGAAACTTTATTTTATTTTTAATTAAGAAATAATAATCATACTTACAGGGCACAATGTGATATTCTGATATATGCATAAATCCCTCATATTATTTCACTGGGCTCTGTTCTTTACCTCCTTTTCCCTCTCTGTTTCATTTAAACAAATGCTTCGTTTAGCTAAATTAATACTTACTGAGCACTTATTGCCTGCAAATAATTGGATGCTAAGCATGCCTTAGGGTGCCTCCTCTGTGGTCCTGTTCGGAGAGATTGAAGTGTCATCTTGCTCAAAGAGACCTCTATGACCTTTGATTATATGTAAAATTTCCATCATTCTTTACAGCTTTTGGCTTAGGAATTTATGATCCTTGTTAAAATGCAAAAAATGTTCTTCAGTAGGCTTCACACATTAAGTCAACTACACCTTAAGTCAAAATAGAAAAAATAGTCAAATTATCTAACAGAACACAGACCCAGAGGTGTAAAATACAGGAAAGGTACATTTTAATGAGGTAAGCGAGAGGAATGGGGGAATATTAGGTAATATGAAGCACTCCCTGGAAAAAGTAAACCTGTGGTTTGCCCCCATGGGTTTTATACGCAAAATTTCCAAGGGCTGACTGTGGAAATGTGTAAATTAGAAAACCAGAAAATAAAATTATAAGAAAATTCCCATGACTAAATAAGCTCAGAATTTTGAAAACAAGAGTTCTTTGCAGAGTGTATATTCCTGCCACAGTTTCATTTTTTTTTTTCCTGTATACTCTCACAGTTCTCAGTAAATGAATTTGAATCACAAGAGATCAGCTTCCCAGAGGTGCTTTGTCTAATTAAGAACGCTAATAGTAAAAAAAAAAAAATCTCCATTAAAGCCTTTACTCTGGGAAAGCCATTAGGATGCTACTAGAGTGACAGCAGGTTTTCTTCCAAGTTGAAGTGCTTCCTTTTACTCAAGTTCAATGATTATTAATGAATATTCTTTTATACCAGGTAGTCCTAGTGGACATTTCCAGGGTGAACCATAAGATACCCTGTAATGATAGATGATCCTCTAGTTTAACATAGAAGGTGTTTTTGACTACTAATGAAAAAATGAAACAAATTCAGCTTCCTGGCACTTCTAATAAAATGTTACTATTTTTACAATAGTAATGCTTTAATATTTCAATATGGTCTGAAATGTGACCTTGAAATATATTTTTAACAAATTTGTGGATCTTAAAAAAAAAATTAGAGGGCAATGGTAACAGAAACTCAGTGTTTTAGAGTATTAATTGAAAACTACCAGTTATATGATTTTTTTTTTCATTTTAAACATGTTCTGTTCATACTGTTTTTAACATAGATTCAGTGGGGATTGACTCACTTAGAAATTCTTTATTATGTGGGGTTTTCTTACTCTAATATTTATGTAGGAATTTTAAGCCTATGTATCTTGGTATTTCCTGGCTTGACTATGTGCATATGAAATTTAACAGAACCTATTATCAAAGTGACAATAATTCTATCTTCTGCTTTCTATATTTAAGGAGAATAATGCATTTAGAGAATATTAATAAGTGAACAGTGTTCCTGCACAGTCACAGGTCATTGATTATTTAAGGGCTACTTTTGTAAGTATTTTTAAAGAACAAATGTTTTAGCAATGCCACTAAAACCAGTAAGGATTAGTTTGCATATAATGCAATTTATGGCATATAGTTATCTAATGACCACAACTATTATTTGTGTACCTTTTCCATCACAACGTCTTCATCCTGCCGTCCTCCAGTGCCCAGAACTTCCTAGTGTAAACTGGGTGGCCTCCCTCCTCCTGGTTTTCTCACTTTCTGTCTCAAATTTACTTTTTTTTTTTTTTCCTAAGGGTTCTGAATCTGATTTATTAGCACAGAAATAAGGTTTAGATTATATTACAAAAAGAGCTCAAACTGTTCATATACAGCAACTGGGCTTGCTAGGGAATAGAAGAGGGAATTCTTCAGAGTACTGTACAAGGACACAAAGACTCCTCATCCTAAACAAAGTATTAAGGTACGTAGACAAGTTTCTTGCGAGACAGAAAACAGAGAACTCCGCAGTCACTATAACACATCCCTTAAGGAATAGGCATGTATTTGTAGGAAGCAAACAAAGCTTTCCATAGAGAAACCACCTTCAGGTGATGATTAAGTGCACTTGGGTTTCGTTTCTGCATCTGTCACTGGGTGAATGAAGATACCATCTTCAGGATGTTCTGTGTCATCCATTTTATAATATATGATGATGCTATTGCAAGCATAGTCCTATCATTACTGAAGGCAAGTGATGTGATGCTCATGGCATACCGATGCAACTGGCACAGTTGCTTTTTGTTAAATGGATTCCAAGTATTTACAAAGCCATCAGAACCACCTATGGCAAATGTATTACGGATATTCTGGAAAGAAATGGCATTAACTGGGTAAACCTGCTCAATATTATTTTCTTTTAGTCTGTGACATTTGAAGGCATATTTCCTCTGTACCTCAGGGCTTGGGCCAAGTATTCAACTGCCACTCTGCCTTCAATAGAGCTTAATACATAACCCTGCTTGTTTGGAGATGCTTGTATGCAGCAAGTCTGGTATTTCAGGCTGGACTCCCTGCTCTGCTGCACATAACCCATGTTCCATAAGCCCCACACCAACACTCTGAGGCCCAGTGTTCTCACAGTCAGCCGGTCTCCAGACACTGAGAAGGTATATGCCTTTTTAGGCTGAGAGAAGGTCCTGGCGTTACCACGATTTCTGGGATCCCACAATTTAACTGTCTGATCCCAACTTCCAGTAACCACCACATTCACTTCTGGACAGTATTCGACACATCTGATGGGGACATCATGGGTCCCAACAAGATTTTCTTGATCAGTGTTCAAATAATGCATTTTCAATTGATGATCTAGTCCTCCTCTCCAGGCCTGCGCTGGATTGTAGAAGGCTCAGTCCAGGACGGCACCAGTGTGTTGGTATCTGAGCACATGGACCTGAGAGCGGGAGCCATTACCTGAGCACGTGTCCCGCACATTGTAGGGGAGTACTGACGTGTCCCAGGAGAAGACAAGCAGGAACTGGGAGGTGTTGGGGCTGAACTTCTCCGAGGAGATGACATCCTCTGGTGGCTAGGTCAGCTTGAGCTCATTAGAACGGGTCATCCCCTGTGATCTGCCCTGCCAGCTGATGGCCCGGGAAGTCCCTGGAGAGTCTGCTCCCGCAAGCAGTTCCCTCACCTCACTCGTGTTGTCTTCATCGTCGTTGTCGCCTCCCCAATTCCGCCTCCCCGCTCCGCCTCCCCGTTCCGCCCTCAAAAGATAGATTAACAAGAGTAAAGCATAACAAATTTGTTTATTCAAAGTTTTACATGACAGAGGAGTCTCCAGAAATGAAGACCCAAAGCCCCAGGGAGCACTATTTTTATACTTGGGTTCTACAGCCATGTAGAAATGGGATTGGACAGAAGGAGTAGGATCTAATAGTAGTAGACTGAGTGGGGAGACCCAGCAAGGCCTGTCCAGATTCTTTTTGGTCTGTGTGTGTGGCATTTCTTCCTCCTGGCTGTGAGTCTATGAAGGTCTTCAAGAGAGAAATATGGGAGAAGGAAGAGAGTGACCGTTTTAGGTTTTATGACTTTCTTTGGGGAAGAAGGGTTCTAGTTTCTATGATCTGCTATGGGGAAGAAGAATTCTGGTTTCCGAGGCTCAGCTCAGGGGCGAATGAGGCAGGAGACAAGAGGGCAGGAGAAGGTCATAGATCTTGCTTCTGAGGTCTTCTAGTCTTAATTCAAAGTACTTAGCATGCCAGGGTGCTATGCTTTGGGGTATTGTTTTCTGGGCCCCAATACCATTACCACTGTCAAAATAATGAACAGTGCTGCTCTCAAAAGCTTCTCTCATGCTCCTTTGCAATTTAACTCTTTCTCATGCCTCCTGGTCACTTCTTCCATCCCTCCACACAACCAACCAGTCACTGATATTTGAAAAGCTAAGAATTGGGCCAGGCGCGGTGGCTCATGTCTATAATTCCAGCACTTTGGGAGGTCAAGGCAGGTGAATCACTTGTGGTCAGGAGTTTGAGACCAGCCTGGCCAACATGGTGAAACCCCATCTCTACTAAAAATACAAAATTAGCCGGACATGATGGTGCACCCCTGTAATCCCAGCTATTTGGGAGGCTGAGGCAGGAGACTCACTTGAACCTGGGAGGTAGAGGTTGTAGTGAGCCAAGGTCATGCCATTGCACTCCAGCCTGAGCAACAAGAATGAAACTTCATCTCAAAAACAAAAACAAAAACAAAAAACAAAACCAAAACAAAAGCAAAAAACTAACAATTTTTTAAAAAGGGGTTGTCCTTTGTGATGAATGGCCTTAATAAACCCATGAGATTGCAACAAGTGTGGTATTTAGAATTCAATTATTTGTCCCTCTAACTTGTTCTGTTACATACTTGAAATTGATTAGACACAGGTCCGCTGCAAAATGAGAGGGGTATTTTGAGTAGCACTGTAAATGGTCTGATTTATATAACAATGGCAACTTCAACAGTTTTGTGGTGAAAAAAAAATCAGAAACAAATTCTGTGCATGCAGAAACCTGGAGTGGCAGCTTCCGAACCTTTTGAAACCCTGAAATTTACATTGTGGCTTTAACTGTAGTTTGCAACTCTAGCTACACATTAGAATCACTTGGGGAGCCTTAAAAATGTTGATGCCCGGGTCCCATCTTGGCTGAGTTAAATCAGAATCTCTGGCAGGGGGTTGAGTCTCCAGGATGATGATTATTTAAAAGCTCCCAGGTGATTCTAACATGTAGCAAGCTTTGAGCATCATTGCTCATAATTGTACTCATAATTAAGTGTTCTTTTTGGACAGCCAGTTTCAGATGTTATTTTCTTAAGGATTTTACCCAGAATTGATCATTCTGCATCACCATTTCCTCTCAGAAGGTTGGCTTGCTATGGTAAAGTGGTATTTCAACATGGAAAAGTAAATGATTACTGTTTACAGAGAGGAAGATGTGATTTATCTTCCTCTCTTGAATAATTCGCATATTTGAATCAAAGTGCACTGTGCTTTTTTATCACCTTTACCATTTTCTATCTTAATGTGCATGGGAGGCCACAGAAAAAGCTATGATGTTTAAGTATTGACCTTTCCCATCCCTTCTTAGTTCTACTCCCTCTCCAGTGTTTCCTGCTTCTCGGTGTGCCTTGTAGGTCCTTCATTCTGCACCATCCCTGGGGCTTCCCTCTTTACTCTCAGGATTATCCTGAACTCTACAGTCCAGGGAAATGCCCCTGTCCTTCTTATTTTTAATCTCTACTTATTTTTAATCTCTATTTTAATTATCCTGACATCTGTAGTCCAGGGAAATGCCCTTGTCCTTCTTATTTTTAATCTCGGCTTGAAGTCTTTTCTAATACATGTGTTTATGTCAATGTCTGCCAATGTTTGTGCTGTTTCACGTAAGCTATATTATGCTAACTTCAGCCATTTGCTGCTGATGCTATGACCTAAAGGACTAACTGTATAGTGGAATGTTTCTCTGTTTGTTTCAACCCCATGGGAGAAAAATTTGAAGACAGGTATGTCAGCCTATGGCATCCATAACACACTATAGACACAACACTTCCTTGTGCTTCTGCAAAGGAACAGCTTTGTTGGTAGAATCACCTCTTCAGCCTGTGTAGGGAACATTGGTTTGTCTACCTCTGAGAAAACTAAAGCCTGGGGGTGATAAGTGATAGGGAAACAGGTGCTTCACTTTGAATTAGTAGTACAATGTTGTTTTTCAAAGTCTTCTGTGACAGTTACACAACCAGAAAACATTATAGCTCAACGACCTTTCAATGCAAACTTCCAGTGGTGAGGCAGCTGAATGTTTTAGCAGATTGAACTCTAAAGATGTAGGAATCGATTTTTCTCAAAAGTATATCAGAGCTTTGGTCCCACTCCATTCCTACGTAGGTTCAGATATTTGTTAAATGCAGGGATATGTGGAGAAATATACATATTACTACTGGGGATCATTTGCAATGGATTAGTTCAGAAGGATTTTTTTCATTGTCCATATTACATATTTACTTCTAAAAGTCAAAATTGCATTTAAAGTGATCCAGTGAATGATGACTGCAATATTTCTGTGTTTCTGAATCACAAGTTAGTCTTTTATATTTGCTTTGTTTCTTTTAGAAGAGTTTTATTAGCACATATAAAAGTAGCTAAGAGGTAAAACACTTTCCTTTTGTTTATATGTAACTTGGGGAAACATTTTACTGCTGGCGATAAATTGAAAAGCTGTGGTAACCGTGATTAAGTCAGTCCAACATGGAAACATTTATTGGGAACCTGCTATATACACAGCACTCTGATAGGGATGGGGGATATAATATATTACAGATAATTGGGATAATCAAGCAACTTAAAATGTATGGGGGAAAACGTGGCACAACTGTGAATGGCGCAAACATCTGTTACAGTAGTGGAGTGAATATCTTTTTGATATATTTAGCATCGGTAAAATTTCCACCAATTCAAGCATCTGAGGAAGCAAAATGCTTAATTTGTCAACAGGAATAAAAACAAGATAAAGATGATCTAAAAGCTTAGACACCTAGGCGAATTGATAACTACAGATGAGCAATGCCTTCAACTTTTAAGTTTCCTGGCAGCTAAAGGCTTCAGCTTTTATTTCTGACAAAAGAAAAGACACAATTTATCTGCAGAGACAAAGATATTTTTATGACACTGCATTCAAACAGGAATATATCTGAAAGGTCTCTGTATAGTGAATATCATATTGGATAATAAAATCAACTACAGTTTTACAACAGGAAAAGTAAATCCACAGAGGTGATTCCAGGTATGACCATTTGTGAGACAAAGAGCATTGCTTGAACTAAAGGAGAGATTTATATGATAAACAATAAAACATGAAACTAATGTGAAAAGTTCCCTTCCTTTCTCTTTCTAAACCCCAGTTCTACTTCTCATGAGTAATTATTTTTAACCCATTGCATTCAGACTTCTGGCAGTTACCCTAAAACACCAAGTACTTTTCCCATACAGCTGTTTCTTCATCCAACAATTGGGATAAAATCCAGTATCTCCTCACTGTGACAGAGAAGTTAGACTAAACTTTCTTCTCCTTTCCACATCTTCTCCCAGTGTTTGTTAGGAAACACAGATAGCCCTCCAAATACCAGGTAAATCTATGATGAACTAGATATGACAAATAGTGCTGTCACGTTCTATTACTTGAGGACTTGTTATTATTTATCTTGAGAACATGTGGGTTATATCTTTGGCATATTAAAGGATGTAATTTATTTCTGTCTTTCCAATCTCTTAGTGGATTATATTCTGATTTTCTGCTTGACAGTAAAACTATTTTCCTTCTAACTTTGTGGAGAGATTTTCTGTATCGATAAGAGCTTTTTGTTTTTATAGTTCCCCAGCATATACCTTTTTTCTGGGAACCGCTCTGCTTGTTCTTTCTATGGTATTTAATTTTCTCTTCTTGATTTTTCTTCACTGTTCCTTTTTTGCTACTCATTCTTATTTTTTAATGAGGAATTATACTTAGTAATAAAGCTACTTGGCATGGATTGTGCAACTGTGTTAATACACTGCATCTCCCTGGAATAAAAGAGTTGACCACGGTCTTGGATAAGTGTGTGGATGTGTCATTTGAGGGTATAAAGGGTAGGCTGAATACATCTTGAAAGCTAAACCTTTATGTTTGGTTATTCATAGCATAATCTTGGATTCTCCTTGGGCCTCCCATTATTTTATGAAGTGCTCTCCTGGTTTTGTCCAGAAGAGCACTTCATGAAGTAAGTGGTAGGAAGTCTATGCCTTGCTCTGCATACTGAGGGGCAAATTGGTCTTCGATAATTCCTTAATTGAATCATTGGAATTTCTGACCCCTTCCCACTACTATTCTCCGGAATTACCTTTTTCAAATTTCGAACTTCAGGAGTCATCTGGACAAACAGTCTGCTTCTGCTCAGGGTGTTGTCAAAGACAAAAGAAGAAATTGGCAGGCAAGAGTTTTCTTCTGGGTTTAAAGTTCTTTTTCAGGTAAACCGGTTTGCTGCGTTTATTTTTTTCTAACTTCTTTATCTTTTACAACTTCTAATGCAGAAGGAAAAGAAAAACTTTTTTTTTCTATCTATGAACATTTTTTCTCTTTCATTCTTGTGAATTTTACAAAGCTTCCTCTGATTAGGGAGGAAAAAAATGTGAAGTTTTTTTTTTTTCTTCAAATACACTGACACCAGAAAAACTAAAAATATATTCAACAAGATACGTCTGCTTGAAATTCACTGGAACATATACTGTAGGTGACAAAAGTGTCTGTCTTCCATTTTTCATATCCCAAGCATACGCCAGGCCATATTAAGTCATGATGACGTGTAGTTCATTATTATAGAGAAGTAAGAATTTTATAGCTCATCCAATGAATTCATGCTGAGATCAGAGTTCTAGAGTATCATTTGACCATTTATATAAAGAAACTGACAGTTTTAATTTTTTAATAAAGGTTATAAAGTAGGAGCTCTGTCTACTTTACTTTCAAGCAGTATTTTAAAAATTTGACAAACTAATTTAGATTAGTATTTTGGTTTGTTTTTTAACAAATAAATGAATTTCCTACAGTGTCAGAAAGTCATATATATTGACAAGGTTTTCATTTGCCTTTCTTTCTTTCCTAAAAAGAAGGATGTTTTGCTCAAATCTACCTTCTACTTTTCACTTTATCCACAAATGCCCAGACGTTTACATTCTCAAGGAGCTTAACTGATGTTAGAAGTACAAACAGTGAATAGCTATTTTATCTTTTCTGCGTAAACTTAAAAGGCCAACATGGTGATAGAAAAGCGGTAAACTTTATTCTTATAATTGATCCTCATAGTTAAGGTCTCTTTGGTGATGCTATTCTCTAAGCAAAGCTTTTTGGAAAAAAAGTGAAATGTTAAAGAACAGGTGAACTTTCAGGGCAAGATAAACTTTCAATCTAAAACTTACAAGCCCAAGCACAAGAATTTGTCTGCCAGCCTTGGGCTATGGAATGTCCTTTTTTATTTTTTATTTTTTCAACTGGGGACAACCATTGAATTAGCCTTCTTTTATGTTCTATAGGTTTAAAGCTCTTTTATTTCAAAAGGCCTTTGGCATGGTACACTGGTTTTATGTTTGATTTTTATTACTGATTTTAATTGCTTCTGCAGTTGTGTATATTTTTAGTACTCTAAGTATATTGTTCCTTGTAAAATACCTGGAGTATTTTCTAAGAAGCAGAATATTTTATGAATCATTTTTTTGTATAATTAAATAATACATAATGTTTATGATACTGGCTTGAATTCTTAAAAATTTTAGAGGAAATGCAATGTGTAGCTCATAGATTTGAGAAAAAAATACTTAAATAACAAATTCTTTCCTCAGATATTCCCTTCCACAGATTTAATGTAAATAAAATAAAATAGAATCATGTTTTATAAACTACATTTATTATTTCTAGTTGCCTACTGGTGACATCTTGATTTTTCATTTTAAAAATGGTTTAGCTCTGTTCTTTATGGTGAGTCAGACATTGCAGCTACCTTTATGTGTGTAGCATATAAATGAAAACTTAAAATTCCCTGTGGAGTAGAAAATTAGCAAAGAACTTTTAAGTGCACCTGATCAAAGTAAAAAAGTATGCCAATTATTTACAGTGGGATGTTAGAAACACAAATTTGCAGTGGTGGTGGTTATAAATGTTGCTGAAATGAATTTTACTAGGCAGACATCCATTTTCCAATATGGAAATAGCCCTACAATTTTAGAAATTTTGTTTGAAACTATGTTTGGATATAACCATAGCCAAACATGATATAATTGTAGGAGTTTTCTATCAGATTGATATTCTTCATTAGGGTAACTTTGTAAGTATTATGGTGCAGTATTGTCACTGCTCCCAGACTATATAAAAAATCTAGTGAATCAAGCTGCCTGTCACCCCAGTTCTCTTGTATTTATTGAAGAGTTCATATAAAAGCTCAACTATGTACCAGTTTTAAATCTGAATGGCCTCCTCTACTCACAGGCTTAATGCTGCCTAATTTCCTTTATAATATAAAATTATAATTTCTTTTGTTATGTGGACAATAAGTTTCCCCATTTTTTTGGAATGGGGGCTAAGGGTGCAATGGGAGAGAGATTAAGAAAGAAACAGACAGCTTGTTTGAGCGAGTTTGGGGGCTTTGGGAAAAATTTCTAAGATAGGAGTCCCTGAGCCTTATCTTCAGTTAGATGTCACTGGTTATTTTAATGTTATTTTTAATGCATTGAGTAGTTTGTGTTGAGAAGCATAATATTGAGTTGAGAGGGAATAGCAGATAGTTCTGCCTAAGTTGATATCCATGTATTCTGTCTGTATTACTGGGAATATTGCTATAATTATGAAGCTTATTTTACATAAATGAATTTCACAAGTCAGAAGTGCACAAAATTAAGAGTACTTATACTTCAATAGAAAACTAGACAGGACAGCCAATCCTTGTCCCTGGAGTTTTAGGTATTACATTAGGATTAATTTTTCTATATTACTATCAGGAACAAATTGCAAACTGGTTCTAAATTTGCAGAGTATATTTGTGTGACATATGTATATTCACTTAACACTAAAATGTAATGGGGAGCATTTGCATATTTTTCATTAGCTAAAGTTCTTGTATTTCTCCAAGGCTGTCTTACTAAAATGTATAGTCTGTCTATTCTCCCATTTTCAGCAATGTTGAATAATGGATTTTGAGAAATGTTTCTACCATTACTTATTTGTATGATTATTTGGATTGTCGTGACATTTGTTATAAAACCTTTCAATCTCAAATTCAAGACAATTTCCTAGAAAACATTTTTTTTTTTAGCTTCTGCAATATTCAATTCATTACATGATATATTCCTTCGTGAACTTCTCTCTGCTTCTGACTTCCACAAGGATGTACCTCACTGCTGCTTCTCCTCCTCTGGCTGTTCCTTTTTTAATAAAAATTCTTCAGTGGTTCTCCTTTCCTCTCCAAACCCCAAGACTCAGCTCTTACTTCTCTGATTCCCCCTTACCACGTTTAGGTCAGAGATCTCCTCAACTCGGGAAATTAATAACCATCACTGCAGCCCTAAATGTAACCACTTCTTGAACTGATCCCACCTCTCTAAGAGGTGTTGAAACCAACACATTTGTTCATGACTCCCTTCATACCCCCCAAAACTTTTTCCTTTATTTTTCTTTTCTTGTTAATGGTATTTTCACTCTTATGGCTCCCACATTTGAAATTCTGGATCATCATTACCCTTCCTTAATTTTCAGACCACATGTTTAGTAATGAAGTTTAGTTATCATTACCAGGTTATGCCTCCCTGATGAAATTATTCCTTTTTTCCCCTTCCTTCTACCCCTCTTTCTTCATTTTGCATGTTACACACACACACACACACACACAACCAAAGAAGCAAGCAACCAATCAACTTTGTGCATGTCACTCACAAAAATCTTAATTGACACTTGAATGTTATTTGGTGACTTACTCACCCCCTACTGCCTACCCCCAAGTCACACACATCATCAGTAGATTCCCATTTGGAATATAAAAATAGGGGAAATCCTGAATCTAATTCAAAAATTAGTGAAAGATTTCATTAGATACCAGAAAAATTCAAGAAATTGTTGCTATTTAGCTTAATTGATCAAAACTTTGGGCAAACCATAGGATTGGTTACAACCTTCTATATCGAGATAATGCTGCAATGCCAGGAATTCTGTGCAGGAGATTCTTGATTCACAGATGCCTTCTAATTTTAGGGCTTAGAGTTGGAGCAAGGTCCAGCTGAAGAGCCATTGAAGACCACACCACTAGACATTTCATTTGCGGTGACTCAGTAGTAAGAAAAAGAAGCCAGAGTGGGAGATTGCAGGGCTCAAAAGGTAGCTACCCTGAGCAGGAAACTAGCAGTGCAATGGGGTTTTCATGATTCAGCATCAGCAGAGTCACTCTTCTCACTAATTGAGATGATGGCAGTGACTCATATTTCAAAGCAAAATATGGTTGCATTCTGGAAAAACATAATAGTAAATAGAAAATGCACACCACTTCATTTTTAATCTATTCAAAGGCTTTGGCAGCTGGCTTAATCCATATATATCTGGACCGTTTCATTTTTATAAATCTCTATGAAATAACAGTTTATTTTCAGAAGGCTCTTCAGGAAATTCTGAAAATTAGCTTCCAGATATGTGTTACACTAAGGCCTGTTATAGAGTAGAAAGTGGTTGGACTTGGGAATCAGAGATGGATTCAAATTCTGCTTCTGCCACTCAACTTCTCTCATCCTGCAATCCTAACTTTTTAAATGGGAACAAGAATTCCTACCTCTAGGAGTGTTGTGAGTTTAAATAAAATAATTATGAAAGAACTTGTCATTTGTTGGTTATTTCCACCATCTTTACCTCACATTTTCCAGAGGAATTTCTTATAATATTTTAGCAATAGATATTTACATATTGTAAGTGTACCTCTTTTTCCTAATTAACAGGATTATAATTATTCCCTTTACAAAACAATTTAAAGTGTAGTCTTAAATTTTAACCTCCTGAAGGCACTGGAATGTTGGTTACTTAACAAAGAAGCAAGAAGCAGAAAACATCTAACTTTAGTTGAGTCATTGACAATAGTAAATCAGATAATGAAAATAAAATATGCCAATGATAATTCAGGTCTGTGAAAGTGTACGTTTTTACTTATAAATGTTCAGTTGACATGACATTTTTAGGAATTCATATGGCTTAAAGTGAGGTGATTCTATGGCAGAAATTCAAGCATGATTAACTTTCACGAGTCCTCTGAAAACTTTATTAGAATCTGCTAATTGGCCATTGTTAAAATTATGACACTTATCAACTAATCATCAGTAAATGTTCTTATGCCATCTATATTCTTTAGACCTCAGACCATCTGGCTCTGAGATCTGCCATCATAAAATGCCTGAAAAGTTTTATGAACCTTAGTTGTAAATAGTAAAATTTTTGGTTAAAGAAAGGAGTGGATTCCAATTTGAATAACCTTATAAAAAAGAAAATGCTTGGGATTATCATTTTTACTATTGGTTGAATAAGTAGATGGAATTGATTATATGGTTCTATGGAAGATAAATTCAAAATGTTCCTGGAAATAAGTATATGTCCCTGAATGACTTGTTCTTCATGTACTACCAGTTTAAAATTAAGACAAACAGAAATCTCTGAAATGTTTTTTTATTTTGATTGCACTCAAATCTTGTGTGCATTGCGCTGATAGTCAATTCAGTCAAAACTAGGAGATTTTGTGTTCTCATTTTCACTTTCTTCATTTTCTGTCTAAATGATATGGAAGAGGGGAACAAAGGTTATTAATAGTAGATACATCATGAAAATGTAAGTCCAAGATTTCTTTGAGAAAATAATTGAAACACTAGGCATAAGAGAGTGGAGGCTGAGTTCCACAGTAAATTTATAAAAATTGACATATCAATGCCAAGAAGAGAATAGCAAAGGATTTTTTTTTTTTTTTTGAAAAGTGGAAACTAGGGAACTGGCAAGTAAAAGAGTTCAAACCTTATCCTTCCTTAAATCAGGAACTCGGTTAAAAAAAAATCAATTTCAGGTCCTGACGTTTGTGAAGCAAGTACAATGTTCATCCATGTATTCATTTATTCATTCATTAAAACCTTTTGAAGATACTATTATGAAATAAGACTATCCCAGATTTCCTAAATGCTTACACTTCTTCCTAGAGTCAAAAAGGTTGTTCCTTTATATTCAAAGTCATAAATGCTAAAATAGCAAAAAAGTTAGAATACACTTTTAACTAAAATATATGTATATTTATATTTATATATATTTATATTTATATGTTTATATATATTTATACTCAAGGCAATCAGCTATGGAAACCATTAGTTATATCTACTTATGAATCCAAGAAGTAACTGACAGGCTTCTTCAGTAATATATCAGACTTAATTGACTGCATCTGTTTTTGTCATCAAATACATTTGGATAAAATATAAACACATAGCAAATACATAAATGGGTTTGAAATTAAATGAAGAAAAAAATCCTCAAGCCAGAACTGAATAGAGAAAAGTCAGTGGATTTTAACATTCTTAGGCTTGTGGATTCTTTTCATGTATTTAATCATTGAACCATCTTTCTGAGGCATGTGTATGTTTGGGGGAGCTATTTTTTTGAGTTGGGGAGGAAAGTCTCAGCCTTAGGCACTGTGTAAATGGGGCACATGGAACTGAACATCTTTTATAAAACTTGGAGTCATAAGTGATAAGGTCATATGTGAAATAAAGACAAGGAAAGGTTGACTTCCACGCAGGCCTGGGAAGAGCAAGGAAGTTTGTCATTGTAGACATCAAAGTGGAAAGAAGCTACCTGTTACATCCTTTGCAGGGACCTGGATAACGCAGGAGGCCATTATCCTTAGCAAACTAACACACAAACAGAAAACCAAATGCCATATGTTCTCACTTATAAATGGGAGCTAAATGATAACACACAGACACACAGAGGGGAACAACACACACCGGGGCCTTTTGTAAGGTGGAGGCTGGGAGGAGGGAGAGTATCAGGAAAAATAACTGAGTACTGGGCTTAATACCTGGGTAATGAAATACTCTGTACAGCAAACCCCCATGACACAAGTTTACCTATGTAACAAACCTGCACATGTACCCCTGAGCTTAAAAGTTAGAAAAAAAAAGCTACCTGTGAGAGGTGAGAAACACCATGAAACCTTTTCCAGGTTGAGTCTGTATTCCTGTATTCATGGTAATTGCAGTGCATGGAGATACCCAAGCTGGAATTCTTGAATCTCTTGGGTCCTCCAGCAAAAGCAATCCTAAAGCCACATTGCAGGGATATTTTCTCAACCCAGGGCATGTAGAAATCCCAAAGAAGTAAACTCTGCTGAAGAAAAGTCTACTAAGATAACAAACCACATGAGAGAAAAAAATGCCATTAGAGGAATCATCAGATGCAACATGTTGAAGAATGTATACCCCCTGGGCTGGAGATTGCAGAACAGACTGAAGACACTTCAGTGCAAATCAAGAGATGAAAGACAAGCTAGAAATGAGAAAGATAAATTAAAGTACTTTGGGAAAAAAAGGAAGATATGAAAGAACCATGTAGAAATGTAAAAAATGAAAAACAATCTTTGACATTAAAAAGAAACTCAATGGAAAGGTTAAATATAAGACTAGATTCATCTGAAGAAAGAGTGAATGAGATTGCAGATCTAAGAAGATCATGCATAATGCGGTACAAAGAATTAAAGAGAGAAAACACAAAACAGAAGTTTGAGATGTGAGCAGCAGAAAGAGAAGATCCAACATAATTGTAATATGAATTTCAGGAAGAAAAGATAGAGAAAATGAAGGGGGGGTTATATGACAATATAATAGGAAAAAATTATTAGAATTTTTTAAAAAACATAATTCCTAAGCAGGTTTAAACATGTTAAGTAAAAACAAATTTTCCCTAGAAACATAGTAAGATTGTAGTCCAGAAAAAAACCCAGTCACGTTTTAAAAGCTTTCTACTGGGATGGAAAAATACATGTGAAGATTGCCTATAGAGGAACAGCAATCAGACTTTTGACAGGCTCTTATCTGTGTCTTCTTCTATTAGAAAGCAATGGAATTATACTTTCAAAAATCTTTTAAAAAAGCCCTGTCAACTCATCTTTTGTATTCAAACAAACAATTACAGAGTAAGAAGGGAACAATGACTTTTATGCATAAACAAAGACTAAGAGTTTACAATTCACATATTTTCCAAAACAAAAGCTATTTTAAGATATGTTCAACCAAAAGAAAAATAAACCCAGAAAGATGAGTAGGATGCAAAATCAATGCTGACAAATAAATTGGTAAATGTATTGTATTGTTAAGGTTAAAATACATATTGGCAGTGAAAAAAAGGTAATTTGGAAAAAATTAAAGGGGAACCAGAAAATCAAACTGCAAAAGCATCAGAAATGATACAGGAGAGATTGAATTGAAAGTAGCATATCCTAAATTTCTGTAATTGCTTTCAAGGTGGATAGATGAAAGAATAACTTTGTTGAATGTCTGCAATAGTTAAAAAAATGGAAATAATCTTTCATGAATAGGTTAAAAAGCATTGTATGTTTATGTAATTAATATATAGCCATTAAAACAAAAAAAAATAAATAATCTCAAAACCTAATATTGAGTAAAAAGCAGTTGCAAAGTATACGTAATGCCTTAGGTAAACTTTTAAAATAACACTAAGTCATATGTTATCTATTCTATGTATTTTAAATGTATAAATTGTACTAATATAGTGACAGAAGAAACACTAAATTCATTATGATGTTGCCTATGGAGAGGAGGGAGGTGAATAGGCAAGTATTGGAGTTGACTGCACCTTTATCTGCAACATACTCTTTTATATATAGAAAAATAACCTGAGCATGAGAAGGGCTAACATTAAACCAAGAGATTAATTTAGACTGACCTTTGTTTTTGATAAAAATACAGTCATCAGTGACTTGGCTTTGAAAACTTACAGCTGCTCCTTTGTTGTTGTCCTTGTTGTTTTGTTTGTTTGGGAGAAAAACAAATGTAGGCAGCTTATCTAGTTTGGAAAACTTGCTTCCAGAATCAGTCCTCCACAGCACAGCAGGAGCAGCACAGTGGGAAAAGACAAAACATTCTTGATAAAGCTGATGCATTAGAGACTTAAACTGGTGCAATTAAAAGAGGCCTTGATAAGATTTGATATTACACAGTGATACCTCAGTGTGTGCTAAGATTTCCAAATTTATACTTGCAGATAAAAAGATGCAAAGTGATGTGCAACTTGGGATTCTAAAATATTTCAAGATGGGTGGTTGCTTCAAATGAGTGGTGTATTTTATTCTGTTTTCTCTTCAGGGGAAAATAGAGAAACTATCTAAAAGTAAATGTAATATTGTTTTTGTTCAAATCCTAGACAAACGATGTATCTGTAATTTATTGATACCATAAGCGTTTTCTTAAATCAACTTTCAGAACCTAAACATTACATATGCACTTGATGAGTTGAATAATAATTTATTTGTAGCATGTAGTGCTAAGATAATAGATTTTTTCTTTTTTTGGGAAATGTATGTTTGACAGACGTAAAATAGATGAATTCAGTGTATCATCTGTATGAGGTATGCACTTGGCCAAACATTTATCAGAAAGAATGCTGGCACGTGTTCTGCTATTTCACAGAATTATTGAAGAAGTCATATTTAATGATGCTTTTTGGGAAAGTAGTATTTCTATTACCCATTTTCATCAAAATGACGTCAAGTGACTCAGAATGTCTCTGCACAGCCACTCCTTTAGTTAGATACTCCTAATTTAAAACTGATTAGAATTTGAATACAAATTTGTTACAATAAAGGTAATTTTAATCAATGCCCATCCTTAAAAATTCACCTAAAAAAACCTCCCAAAATAAAACCAGAAAACTGAAAGCAAAATACAGGAAGCAGGGAGAGGGAGGAGGCTTACATATTCAACAAAGAAAACAGTTACATTTCTGGTCCACAGTCGATTAAGTTTGCCTTCAAATTCTGAAAATTTGGGGCCAAAGTAAACATAAATCTGAGAGCATAACAAACTTCTTTAAACCTCACACCCAAAGCAGCTGTCTTTAAAAGTCGGTCGCCGAGAGCTGAAGGGTGTATCTTAAACATTGTGACTTCCATGCGTTCAGGACTTTGCATGACCTGTCCGTCCTGTTCGGGAGGCTCCTCTCACAGATAATTGTAGGAATGACACACTTTTAAAATAGTTCCACTTTGACATCATCTCCGTTAAGAGGCTTTCTCTTGCCATTCTTACTACAGAAGCACATCATCCCATTTCCATCTTTCTCTAACTTGAAATCCTATTTTGTTTCTCCTCGACATTTGTCATTTTTGTAGGATTTGAGGTCTGCTGCTCAGTGAAATCCATGCCTTCTGGAGGATTACTGGTAAATAAATATTAAGCATGACTAATAAAATAATTTATCTTTTACTATCAAAGAGAGGAAAAGGTATATCTTATTTATTCATTTGTTAATGTGTTTTTTTTTTTTTTTGTCCCTGGCTTTTACTGGAATTTAATTCTGAAGCAGTCAGGAACATTCGTATCCCCCAAACCTAGAAGATTGCCTGACATATAACCAATAAAATAATTTTGAATAAATAAATGAATTAATGATGAAAAGCTCATAAATTAAGGGTAAGATAAGTAGTGGGATAAATAAAGGATGTTTGTCATTTCTGGTTGTATTTATTTTGATCTCTCTTCTTATTAATCTAAGGGTCTATCAAACTCATTTAATCTTGTGAAGAACCAGCTTGGTTTTGTTGGTCTTTTGAACGTTCGCCTCTCAATTTTGTTCAATTCAGCTGTGCTTTTGATTATTTCTTTTCTTCTGCTAGCTTTCAAGTTGGTTTGCTCTTGTTTTACTAGCTCCTCTAGGTGTGGCATTAGATTGTTAATTTGAGATCCTCCTAACTTCTTGATGCAGTCATCTAATGCTTTAAAATTTCCTCTTAACATTGCTTTAACTGTGTCGCAAAGATTCTGGTGTGTCCTGTCTCTGTTTTCATTAGTTTCAAAGAATATTTTGATTTCTGCCTTAATTTTGTCCTTTGCCTAAAAGTCATTCAGGAGCAGGTTGTTTAACCGACCCACAGAAATACAAAAACATCCTCAGATTATTGTGAACACCCTATGCACACGAACTACAAAATCTAGAAGAAATGGATACATTCCTGGAAACACAAAGCCTACCAAGATTGAACCCAGAAGAAATTGAAATCCTGAACAGGCCAATAATAAGTTCTGAAATTGAATTAGTAATAAAAACCCTACCAACCAAAAAGAAAAAAAAAAAGCCCTGGACTAGATGGATTGATAGCCACATTCTACCAGATGTACAAAGAGCTAGTACTAATTCTACTGAAATTATTTCAAAAAAATTGAGGAGGAAGTACTCCTCTCTAACTCACTCTATGAAGTCAGTATCATCCTGATACCAAAACCTGACAGACAATAAAAAAAGAAAACTTCAGGCCCGTATCCCTGATGAACGTAGACACAAAAATCCTCAATAAAATACTAGCAAATCGAATTCAACAGCACATCAAAAAGTCAGCTCACCATGATCAAGTAGGCTTGGGATGTAAGGTTGGTTTAACATATACAAATCAATAAATGTGATTCACCAGAAAAACAAAAACAAAACCACATGATAATCTGAACAGACACAGAAAAGGCTTTCAAAATTGTTTAACTTTCAATGTAGTATAGCTCTATAAATGACAAATCAAAATAAAGTACCCAGAAAGAGAAAAAGCAGTGTTGTAAGAACTGGTGATGAAATATAGATGTTGAGAATAACATCATTTTCAAAAATTATGAAAAATGGGAACTAGAAAATTTAAATGTGTAAATGTTCTAATTTTTAAATAGCGTTAGTAGACACTATAGTTAAAAACAAAAATATGATGACTCCAAACTCTGAATTATTTTCATAATCATGTTTCTTCTTTAGAAAGATTTTTGAGGCTTTATTATCTTGTGTGATGAAGAAACATTTATCTGAAGTTCAACAATTCTACTTTTATGTACTTTTTATCCTTAAAATTAAAGAAAACTATATTTAATATTTTTCTTTGGAAGGGCATGTGTGACATACACCGGTTTTTCTTCATTTTAATCTTTAATATCTTTGAATCTGTGTATATGCATAGATTCAAGAGATATAAAGAATTATGCTAACAGTGATGGCTTCTGTTCAGTAAATAGTGTTTTGTTTTACTTTTTGGTTTGATTTCTTTAGTATATCTGTTTTATATAACAGGTTAATACACTTACAAAAACCAAAAGTTGACTTCTAAATACTCTTGTGGAATCACTTTTCTTTTTTCCATATTTTTCAATTAGATCATGATTGTTTATTTAGTCATTAACATTGCTCATGATTGCTCAAATCCATAGCATTGCTAGTTTTTTCTTTTTTAATTTTAAGTTCTGTGTTATACGTGCAGGTTTGTTACATAGGTAAACTTATGTCATGGTGGTTTGCTGCACCTATCAACCCATCACCTACATATTAAACCCAGCCTTATCAGCTACCCTTCCTGATGCTCTTACCCACTATCCTCCCGCAACAGGCTTCAGTGCGTGTTGTTCCTCTCCCTGTGTTTGTGTGTTCTCACTGTTCAGCTCTGACTTATAAGTGAGAACATAAGGTGTTTGTTTTTCTATTCCTGTGTTAGTTTGCTGAGGATAACGGCTTCTAGCTCCATCTATGTCACTGCAAAGGACATGAGCTCATTCCTTTTTATGGCTGCATAGTATTCCATGGTATATATGTACTACATTTTCTTTACCCAGTCTACCATTGATGGACATTTGGGTTGACTCCATGTCTTTGCCCTTGTGAATAGTGCTGCAATGAACATACATGTGCATGTATCTTTATAATATAATGATTTATATTCCTTTGGGTATATAACCAGTAGTGGGATTGCTGGGTCAAGTGGTATTTCTGGTTCTGAATCTTTGAGTAATCACCACACTGTCTTCCACAATGGTTGAACTAATTTGCATTCCCACCAACGGTGTAAAAGCATTCCTATTTCTTTGCAACCTCGCCAGTATCTGTTGTTTCTTGACATTTTAATAATCACCATTCTGACTGGTGTGATATGGTAGCTCATGTTTTTAATTTGCATTCCTCTAATGATCAGTGATGTTGAGCTTTTTGTCAAGTTTCTTGGCTGCATGTATATATTCTTTTGGAAATGTCTGTTCAGGTCCTTTGCCTGCTTTCCCTCCCTCCCTTCCTCCCTCCCTCCCTTCCTCCCTCCCTCCCTCCCTCCCTCCCTTCCTCCCTTCCTCCCTTCCTTCTTTCCTTCCTTCCTTCCTTCCTTCCTTCCTTCCTTCCTTCCTTTTTTGAGACAGTCTTGCTCTGTTGCCCAGGCTGGAGTGTAGTGGCATGATCTTGGCTCACTGCAACCTCCACCTCCTGGGTTCAAGTGATTCTCCTGCCTCAGTCTCCTGAGTAGCTGCGATTACAGGCATGCACCACTACACCCAGCCAATTTTTGTATTTTTAGTAGAGATGAAGTTTCACCATGTTGGGCAGGCTAGTCTTGAAATCTTGATCTCAAGTGATCTGCCTGCCTAGGCCTCCCAAAGTGCGAAAGTGTTAGGATTACAGGCATGAACCACAGCACCCAGCCTTTTGCCCACTTTTTAATGTTTTAAATTTGCTTAAGTTCCTTGTAGATTCTGGACATTAGACTTTTGTCAGTTAGATTACAAAAATTTTCTCCCATTCTGTAGGTAGTCTGTTTGTGCTGAGAAGTTTATTTTGCTGTACAGAAGGTCTTTAGTTTAATTAGATCCCATTTGTCAATTTTTGCTTTTGTTGCAATTGCTTTTGGTGGTTTAATCATAAAATCTTTGTCCATGGCTATGTCCTTAATGGTATTGCCTAGGTTTTCTTCTAGGATTTTTATAGTTTTGGATTTTACATTTAAATTTTTAATCCATCTAGAGTTAATTTTTGTATAAGGTGTAAGGAAGGGGTCCAATTTCAATTTTCTGCACATGGCTGGCCAGTTCTCACAGCACAATTTATTAAATAGGGAATCATTTCCCCATTGCTTGTTTTTGTCAGGCTTCTCAAAGATCAGATGGTTGTATATGTGCAGTTTTATTTCTGAGTTCTCTGTTCTGTTCCATTGGTGCATGTGCCTGTTTTTGTTCCAGTACCATGCTGTGTTGTTTACTGTAGCCTTGGAGTATAGTTTGAAGTGGGGCAGTGTGATGCCTTCAGCTTTGTTCTTTTTGCTTGGGATTGTGTTGGCTATATGAGCTCTTTTTTGGTTTCATATGAATTTAATTTTTTTTTTTCTAATTCTGTGAAGAATGTCAAGGGTAGTTTAATAGGAATAGCATTGAATCTGTAAATTGCTTTGGGCAGTATGGCTATTTTCACAATACTGATTTTTCCTGTCTATGACTATGAAATGTTTTTCCATTTGTTTGTGTCCTCTGATTTCCTTGAGCAGTGGTTTGTAGTTCTCTTTGAAAATTTCTTTCACTACCCTTGTTAGCTGTATCTTTAGGTATTTTATTATCTTTGTGGTAATTGTGGCTGGGAGTTCATTCATGATTTGGCTCTTTGCTTGTTTGTTGTTGGTGTATAGGAATGCTTGTGATTTCTGCACATCAATTTTGTGCAATCATTTTTCTTGCAAGCTCTGATGTTAGTAATACCATAGGGCTGGAAATTCCTTATAAATTTTCATGAACTTAACTTTGATACCACAGACATTATATGATTAAATGATAGATACATTCGTGATGTTATCCATATGTGGTAATATTGTTGAACTATGTCCTTTCTGGTTTTTATCATGGAAATTTGTATTCCCATTAATCTATAAAATTATTCTATAGAGGACCAAAACCCTTTTTAATATAATATGTTCAAAAATACAGTTGAATTAAGAGAATTATCTAAATTATCTTCTTGGGATAATGGACCCAAGGTGGATGTATATAGTTAATGGGACAAGAGGCAGATGATTCTGCATTTCCTTCCTCATGTTCGGAAATGGATGCTCTCTGGCATGTGAAAAAACAGTTAAAGGCACAGTATTTAAGAAAAACTTATCAGCATGTTTGAAATCATTATCAAAAATTGCTTTACATGATCAAAGTGCCTTGATAACTTTATATGATGAAATGCAATTATCTTTCACTGAAAAATCTTCAAAAACTTTTAGTCTCTGAAATTAAACTTATGTCTGTCATAGGATTTAGGACCCAAATCAGGGAACCCTATAAGCTATTACAACTTTGCTTCCCAATTCTCTGTGGTCATTGTTTCTTTATAGGTAGCTTCAGCTCTAAGAAGATTTGCTCATGTTTTGAACTGAGACTTTCACTAAGCACTTACTCTGTGTCAGGCCCTCTGGTAGGTTTTAGGGAAATAAAAAGATGAGTAAGATTCAGTCCCTGTCCTTGAGGTTATCACACAGTCTAATGGGAAAGGCAAACATGCAGCTAATTATAATTACAATGCGTTAAATAATAAAATGAAAAATATGAATAAGGTACTGTGGGAGATGTGATAGTAATTAATTCTGCCTAGAAGTGGTGACAAGAAGACATGGCTAGAAATGAAAATGAAAACTCTATAAAGTTAGTATAATAGGGCTAATATTTTTAGATTATTATAGCTAAGACGTTTTATATACCTTCACTCTCTCTGTCAAGTAAGTGGGCAAAATGAACATTGGCTTTGGAAGAAGAAAAAGGAAGTGGAAATTTGGCTCCTTCACCTTTTCTGGGAAGCAAGGAAAGGAGAAGGAAAAACAGAAAGGCAAGGAGATCAATTGCCAGATTTAATCCACTCCCAATCCAGGACTGATCTAGGTCAAAGGGCTGCAAACCATGCAGGTTGGTATGGAATTTTTTAAGAACATCATGTTTGTGGCCTACTTTAAAGGCTAGCCTTCATCATTCTGGCCCTGAGAGCAGCCTGGTATTTGGCCTGGGACCACTTCCCACATCATGTCATAGGAGTAGAGAACCTTTGACAGGAGGAGGTGGCAAGACAACACGATGAGGGAGATAGTGAGGCTCCTTATACTCTACATGGAGTGTAGAGGATCCCTGTAAATTCTTAGTGCCCAGGAATAGGAAGTAGAGGATCTGAGAATATGTGCGGCTGGACAGACACCTAGGGTCAGAATACAGAGCACAGAGCACTGACTGCACACACAAGAGGCTAGAGGTATGGGAAAGTTGTGATCAGTTATATAAAGTAGCCGAGTTCTTCTTTGAGTTTCAGTGTGTAATTTTGTAAGCTTACCCCGTAAGTATGGGGCTAGGTGAAAAAAATGTAGGCTATGTTAAATTTTTGAACTTTCTCTAATTAAAGATGAGAGCTCTGGAAGGATTTTTAATTGAGGGCATGGAAAGTTTTAGGAATATTTGACTTTTGGGAGAGTGAAGGTGAATAGTAAAGGCAAAGTGGCTAGGAAGAGGACTAAAACTAGTGACACACGGTGGAAACCTGTAGAAATAATAGACAAAAAACAAGACCCTTAACTAACTGGGGCAGTTAGAGGATGAAAAGGTGATAGAATTTTTGACCAAGAGGTCCCAAGAAAGCACATGTGTGAGAAGTGTTCCTTAGAGAGGAGAAAAACCCTCTAAAAATGGTTTGAAGTTTCCACTTAGGGCACCTGGATATGTAAGATTATAATTAATTTTTATTGGAAATAAAAGAGGACAAGTGGGGATAGACAGAAAATGCATTCTGTTTGAGGCATATGATGTTTAAGGTACCAGTGAGGTATTTAATTAAAAATAGTCAAGATGCAATACAGGTAATGAGCTATTAATTAATGGATAAATTAATTAGTTAAATTAACATTTTGAGAGCACACACTAAAGTATCAGGCCCTTGCTCGGCACTACTCATATAGTTGTGAGTAAAAAAAGCAAGGCTTATCTACATACAAATTTGTGAGCACAAATCATTGGAATTTAATTCTAAATTAAGTTCAAACATTAATAAAGTAATCACAGACAGAAAACCTAAATAATAAACTGTGATAAGAGGCATGAGGTAAAATGACCAGAAGCATTAGAAGCAGATAACAGGAAGACCTGTTCTAAGCAGGTAACAGGAAGCAGATAACAGGAAGAACTGTTCTGAGCCAAGAGGTGAATAAAAGCTTCATTGCAATATATAAAACAATTCACCTGAGGTCTGAAGAGTGCATGGAGATACAACAGATGTGTGCGTGTGTGTGCGTGCATGTGTGTGTGTGAATGTTGGTATGCAAAGCATGCATTCCAAGGTGATTGAATAATTGTAAGGAGTCTGAGGCAGGAAGGGGTTTGAGAAGCTAGAAGCAGGCTCTTTTGGTTGACTGCCAAGTGGAGAAATTGATACAGGTGGAGAAGTCCTCTTCAGATAATGGTGAAAGAACTTGTACCAGATAATCTGTCCCAGAGATAACTATTATAAACTTTTGAGGAAAAAACCCACCCAACCACTGGAAGGCGTTATAGAGCTAACCAGAAGGAGGCAGAGACTGGAGGGGAGTAGACCACTGAAAGAAGAAAACTTCCCTAGGTAAAATGTTCTAGGGATAGTATTTTGAAGTCCCTCCCTTAGTCTGCATGATCTTGGGGCAGCTACAACTGAGGCAGAAAATCACAATCTAACTAGAGTAGTAAGATGAAGATAAAAAAAGCTGGAGCATCTGGAAAGTGAGGGAGGAAAGGATGTAGAAAATGGGAAGATAAATATAAAAAAAAAAAAAAAGCCCCCAGTTCAGGCCATGCCTAACTATTTTATTTTTGATGCTATTCTAAATAAGATTATTTTTAACTTTCCTTTTTGGATAGTATGTTATTAGTGTATAGGAAAGCAACTGATTTTTCTATGTTGATTTTGTATTCTGCAATTTACTAAATTTATTAGTTCTAGCTGTTTTGGGGAAAGAGTTAGGTTTTTCTATATGTAAAATCATGTCAGCTGCAAACAGGGACAATTTTACCTCTTTCTAATTTAGATTAGATATTGAATTGGATTTTAAAATTTCTTTTTCTTGCCTAACTGTTCTGGCTAGGACTTCCAGTAATATGTTAAATAGAAATAATGAGAGTGGCCATCCTTGCCTTGTCTCTGATCTTAGTGGAAAAGCTTTCAGTTGTTCCCCATTGAGTATGATGTTAACTGTTGTATTAGTCTGTTCTCATGCTCCTAATAAAGACATACCCAAGACCAGGTAATTTATAAAGAAAAAGAGGCTGAATGGACTCACAGTTCCACATGGCTGGGGAGGCCTCACAATTAAAGCAGAAGGCAAGGAGGAACAACGTCACATCTTATGTGGCAATAGGCAAGAAAGCTTGTGCAGGGAAACTCCTGTTTATAAAACCATCAGATCTCATGAAACGTATTAACTACCATGAGAACAGTATGGGGGAAACTGCCCCCATGATTCAATTATCTCCACCTGGCCCCACCCTTGACACCCTTGACATGTGGGGATTATTACAATTCAAGGTGAGATTTGGGTGGGGACACAGCCAAGTCATATCAGCAGTGGACTTGCTAATAACCCATTTAAAAATGAGATAAAGACTGGGATAGATGTTTCTCCAAAGAAGAGATACACAAATGATCATAAAGTACATGCAAAGATTCTCAGTGTCACTAATCATCAGGTAAATGCAAATCAAGACCACAATAAGATATTATCTCACACATGTGAGGATGGCTATTATCAGAAAAACAAAAGACTAGTGTTGCTGAGGATGTAGAACAATTGGAATCCCTGTATAGTATTGGTGGAAATGCAAAGCAGGGCAGCTGCTATGGAAAACAGTATGAAAGTTACTAAAAAAAAATGTAAAAATAGAACTACCATACGACCTATTAATAGCAACCCCACTTCAAGATATTTATCCAAAAGAATTGAAATCAGGACCTTGAAGAGAGATTTGTACTCCCATGTTCATTTCAGCAGTATTCACGATAACCAAGATGTGGAAGCAATCAAAATGTTCAGTATATAAATGTATAAAGAACATGTGGTAGATACATCCAGTAGCGTACTATTCAGCCTTAAAAAGAGGAAAATTCTTATCTATGCAACAACATAAACCTTGTGTCATGTTAAGTGAAACAAGTCAGTCACAGAAGGAAAAATACTGCCTGATTCTACTTATATGGGGTATCAAAATAATCAAACTCATAGAAGCAAGTAATTGAATGATGATTGCCAGAAGCTGAGGGAGGAGAAATGGCGAGTTGCTAATTAATGTGTATAAAATTTCAGTTGTGCAAAATGAATCAGTTCTAGAGATCTCACGTATAACATGGTGCCTATGGATAACATTCTACTGCACACTTAATCTGTTAATAGATCTATGTTGTGTTCTTACCAAAATAAAAAAAAATTTAAAAATGATGTCTGCAAATTTGCTAAATTTGATGAAATGATAAACCCATAGATCCAAGAAAATAAGTAAACCCTAAGCAGGAAAAATACCCATAGGCACATTATAAGCAAACTACTGAACACCAAAGAGAAAAATTTATAAAAACAGCTAAACGAAACCATGTATTACATCCAGAGCAATAGTAATAGATGTAATGGGTGGTTTCTTATCAGAAAGAACAGATGAATCAGACCATTGGACCATTCTAGCGTCAGAATGATAGCTTTAAAGGGATAAAAGAAAGTAAAAAACCTGTCAACTCAGAATTCCACATCCTTGAATTTTTTTTCAAAACTGAAGGCAAAATACAGATATTTACAGAAAAATAAACCAGAAATGTGTTGCCAGTAGACTGCATTATAAGAAATGTTAGCTGGAAGACTTCTATGATTTTTTAAAAATAAAGAAAATATGTTAAAGTTATTCAGACTAAAGGAAAATGACTTCAGATGGAAACTTGTTTCCTATAGTAAAAAGTGAAAAGGACTGTAAATACTAAAATGTGAATTGTAAAAAGCCACATATATGTAAATATATATTTCCTTGACCAAATTTTTCTAAAAGACATATGGCCATTTAAACCAAAAATATGAACTGTATTATAGAGTTTATGATGTATAATATATATTACTGTAGTAGCATAAAGGATGGTAACTGTTAAATAAGCATATATAGTTGCAAAGTTTTTAAAGCTAATATGAAGTAATACATTAAGTGAACTGTAAGAGTCATGGATGTGTATTATAATTCCTGGAGCACCCATCTCTCTCTTACACATACACACACACACACACACACACCCCCACACACACACCCACACACCCTCAATAACATGGATTCAATGCAATACAATTTTCAACTGATTTTACTTAGTATTTTATAATTTGACAACATAATTCTAAAATTTACATAGAAAAACAAAAGCACTAAAAATACAAACATTGAAAAAGAAGAATAAAAATGAAAGATTACATGGATTTCAAGAACTGCTACAGCTACAGCATTCAAGGCAGTGTGGTTTTGACATAAAGACAGAAACACAGAATAAGAACAGGCCAGAGAGTTCTGAAATAGACCCACACTAATACTGCCATTGATTTTGGTAAAGGTAGAAAAGAAATTTTGATAGAGGTAACAGAAGTATATCTAATAAATGGTATTATAATGGCTGAATAGCCATATATAGAAAAAGTAACTCAAAGTAGATCATAAACATAAATGTAAAATCTCAAAAACAATAAGTTATCCTAGATGAAAACATAGGAACATATTTTTTTCTCCTTGGGAGTATGCAACAGTTTCTTAGGTCACAGAAAGAAATAAACATAAAGTATAAAATAAATTCCAAATCACCACTTCTGTTCATTGAAAGATATCACTAAGAAAATGGATATCCAGGCCTAATATATGAGTATATATTTCCAAATTACATAGTGATAAAGCACTTGGATTGTGAATATATACAGAACATGAGAAATCCAAAATTCAAAACAAACCAGTGAAAAATGAGCAAAAGTCTTGGAGAGACACTTCACAAAGGAAAATATATGAATGGTCAAAAAGCACATGAAAAAGTAGTCAACATTATTATTCATCAAGTAAATGCAAGTTAAGCTGCCATTTGACTGTTCCTACTTCAGGCTAAATTGGTAACACCAAAGGTAGGTTTGGATGTAGAGCAATATAACTCTGATCTGTGGAACTATAAAAAATGGTACCACTACTTTAAAAAATAATGTTGCAGTTCTTATAAATTTCAACTTTCAACTTCTCTGTAAACCAGTAATTTTAGTAATTTTATGATTTGATATTCAGCAAAGAGAGATTAAACCAAATGTACAAACACAACTTGTACACTTGAAACATTTTTAGTATCCAAAAATAAAATTGCTCCAAACTGGCAATAACCTAAATGTTCATCAGTAAGAGAGCTAACAAAAAATTTGTAGTATGTTTAGGATGATAGAATGCTTTTCAAGAATAAAAGAAAGCAAACTACTGAGACAGACAACTGTATCTCATAGATAATATTCTGAGTAAAAGAAACTACATACAAAGTACTACATATTGAGTGAGATTTTAAGACAGACAAAATGAATCAATGGTGAAAAAATACGTAGAAAGTGAATCATTCTGTAGGGGAGGAGGATTGATTTGAAAGGGCATAAGGAAACGTTCTGGGATGATGAAAATGTTATCTTAATAGAGGTGGATACACCTATTTACCTATTTCGTAAGTGTACGTATTTGTCAAAACTCATCAAATTGTATGCTTTATCATGCATTTTGAAAAATCTGCAAGGAAGTATTGACCTCTAGTTTACAGGTTGGCTTTCAGCAGTGGTATGCGTTAGCAATTCTGAGAACTTTCTGTGAATTTTAAGCTGAGCAAATGAAAAAACATATGTGGATAATGAGTCAAATTTCTCACTGTTTAGAGAAGTGACAGAGAGTACTAGTCTTTCAAGTTTCTTTCCTTGTCTTCTATGTTAAAAATTCTAGGTAGGTAATTACTAACAATGGAGTGGTCATGTTATTTACTAAGATAGAGAATGTTGAGGGAAATCAGATTTGGGAACCATGTTATGAATTCAGTATTGAACAGAATGAGCTTGAGATTCCTTTGAGGTTATCTTAGCAGAGATGTTGATCTACAATTCATCATACGTCTCTAAACTTGGGGGAACAATCAGGTCTGAAGATCTAAGTTCAGAGTTGTGTAGCTAATATTTATTCAACGATTACTGTATACCAGGCATGCTTGTAAGCACATTATATGTAAAAATAAATGCTTAAAATAGAATTTATTCTTATTTTACAGATGAAGACACTGAGGCACAGAGTTGTTTCATAATTTACCCAAAGTCACAAAGCTTGTCACAGGAGTGTATGGAATTATTGAAGTCACTGACAAGTAATATAACAAATGAAGAAAAGAGGCCTAGACAGAGATTACTAGTTGTCCCTCAATATTCCTTCCATTTTCTTTCATCTAAAAAAACTATCTGGGTATGTAACTGCCCAACCTCCTCTGAAACTGGGTTGGACGCATGAGATGTAAGAAGGACCTGTGTGCCTACTTCATGAAATGAATGGTGCACCCCCTTTTGTTGTTTTCCTCTCTTCCTTCCATCTCTAGTCTGGAATCTAGATGCTACCTGGGACCATGAGGATGCAGATCACACCCTAGAAATTAGAGAGCTCTGAAGTGGATGTGGTTGGTCTGTGGGAACCTTATTTAAGCACTACAACTTGGGTTTTCTTCTTACTCATTGCTAAATCCAATCTTAATGCATACATCTGGATAAAGGTCTTTAAACAAAAGTGTGAAGACCCAGGTGAGCTTGAAAAAGAGTGACAGGGAAACCCCTAAAAGTGTTAGTAGGAAAGAGAGTTTGCAGTCACTGAAGCTAAGGAGAATCCCCTTCAAGAATGGAGAGATCACTGTTTGGTGCCACTGAATTTGCAATTAAGATGGTAAGAAAATTTCCCCAGGGTTTACACTATTGTGAGAGTCTTTTCCACAGAATGATGAAGGTGGAAACTGGACTGGAGTGATTGAGGTGAACATGGGAAGAAGAAATGGAGAGTGCATTCATTAATAACTCATTTTAGAAATTTGGCTTTAAAGATGTTAGCAGTTAAAAAAGGTCAATGGAGAGTTTCTTTTTAATTTTGAGAAATCCTAGTATAAAATAAAGTAAAATCCATGAGAGAGGGAGCTGTTAAAGCTCAAACCAAATAAAGAGATAAGGGAAAAATCTGTAATAATGGGTCATTGATATAGTAGGAGTGGCTGCCATCCATAGCATAAGTGGGGGGATGGGCTTTGGAAAGTTGTACAGCCTGAATTGTATTGTGGGTGGAGAAGGCAGGAGAGCTCTATCCACCCCAGAGAAATTGGAAAATTGAATATAGTAATTTTGGACATTAGACAGGAACAAATAGATTATGGTGGAAACTGGGGAGTAAGCTCAGAAACACTTAGAAAAGAGGTTTTTAAGTAGATGTGGTAGGAATGTCAGAAATAGCTGATGAGTTTTAAAAATGCTATATACTTAGATTTATGGATATTCTAGTGCCAGAGTGGGAGTAGGAAAGGAAGGTTTGAACTCAGTATCAGTTAGGGCATGTTCGATTATGCCATGCTTAAAAAATTGTCAGTGGATTTATTTCATCCCCTGGCTCCTCATCCATCAGGAATCGGCCAAAGGCTCTGCTCCACACCATTTTCTCTCAGGGGCCTGGGTCTCATGGAGGCTTCATCTCCTTGCATCCATGATTTCTGAGGTGGAAGAAAGGGTGGAAAAACATATACTAGCTCTTTAAGCTCCCACTTAGTAGTCACAATGGTCATTTCTACTTTTATTGATCAAGTCATAGAGTGTCACAACTTTAATGGAGCAGTGACTTGCAATACTACCATGCCATGTATTTGAAAGATGGGGAGGGATTGGATAATTTGGATAAGAGCATTGATGTTTACTACTGAATCTGTATTGTTAAAAAGAGGTGTTCAAGGGTAAGTATTAAGTACTTATGTCCCCCATTGGACTATGGTGGCCTAGAGTAAGAAGTTAAGAACATTGTGTAGAAAACCTGCCAGAACATTAACGTTTAAGGAAAGATGAAGTAAATGAGGATTCAGGATAAAGCTCAGTCAGAGGATAGAGGAAAAGGACTAAGCAGTGTCTCAGGTGAAAGCAATCATTGCTTCTCTGACTTCTGGAAAGAGAAGGGATTTCTAAGGATAAATACAATAGAAAAAAAGTGCAAAATATAAATAGGACCACATAAAGTATAAATTTATAACTTTGAAAATTGGGAAAATATTGCAACAAATCTGAGACGAAAGCTTTAATATATACAGACCTCTTATAAAGCACATATCAATAAAGGAAATCTGAAGTAGAAAAGGACGTTGTGATTTGAAATTATTGTTAAAAAACATTCACTCCCTTCCCTGTCTCACACCTATCCACCCAAAAGAGAATATACTTTCCAGCCCCTTGAATATGGGCTCAGCCATGTGACATGTTTAGCTAGATAGATAAATATTAGCAAATGTAAGCAAAGACTTAAATGTACTTGTATGGAGGGATTTGTCCTTACATCTCTACAATTACCCTGAGAAGTCTCTTTCCCCTAAAGCATGCTGATATAAGAAAGATGAGAGACGTGTGGATCAGACCTTACCCGATAGACACATAAAGCTGGTCACAGCCAAGCTCACCTAATTCAGCCAACCTCCAGTCAACCCGCAGATATGTAAGCAAATAAGTGTTCCTGTTTTGTGCCACTGAGAGTACATGGTTGTTACACAGAAAAGACTGACACAGATATGTTTTGGGTTAGATTCTTTAGAAATAGACTCTCTTGACAAGCAGAATGCTTATTAGGGATCAACACCTTTGGAAAAAAAAAGAAAAGATGGAAGCAGAATTGAGCAGAGAAAGAAGTTGAGCTGTGATACAGGCTCAGAAAAGCCTTGACCAATTTCATAGAGTGCTCTAGGCCAAATATGGGTCATTAGAGTTGTCACATGCTGGATGAAATGGCCTTAATATCACTGCTAGTCAATCATAAGATCTCGGCCACCCCAGGAAGAGAGTTCCATTGGAAAAAGTGGCTCTCTGCAGCTGAGGCAGACCCTGACAGCTAGAGTCTGTATGCGGACTATTCCCAGTGGTTGGGGAAAACAGACTTTCTTTGAAGAAGGATCTGGAAAGTGAATCTTTATGTCCACTATAACTTGTCCCTTGAGAGGCTCCATAATACTGTCCTTCTTCTTTGGGGGAAATTGGGAAGAACTAGAGCTATTGGCAATGCAGCTGTTTTGGAGACTGGAACTGATGCTCATTAACTCCCTCCTCTAATCTCCATGCTCAGTTCTCCTCATCTTCACCTAGTAACTGCTGGACCTGGTGGTTTACCTGGTGGCATGACACACATTTTCATTTCCAAAAGGTCACCCTGTTCTTCTTAGTCTGATATTGCCTCTGGTCACCCTGTTCTTCTCAGTCTGATATTGTTGCACTTTTTCATTCACCACCACAATTGGGCAGGAGAGTCCTAAGGGGCACCCCAAGCATTCACCTGGGTATCACACATATTTCTCTGAAGCTCATTGTGTAACAGCAGCCCTACCTCCTCCAGACTGCCATGATGCTGATTCCTTTGCCTGTTTCCTAGTCTCTAGACATGAGAAGTTCAAAGGGCCCAGAGGCAGAGCTAACTTATAGTTCAATGAGACTCTCAGTATGTCGTTTGGCAGAATGTGTCTCCTTTAGGGACCAAGACATCCAACTGCAGAGCCTAAAGTTGAGACTAAAAAGGATAGGAACAAATTTTCCCTGGTGGTGATCACTTGGTTCCAAGACCCATGTGTTCTTCCCAGTGGGGATACAGTTCTGTATAAATGTCTTTACTGCATCTGGAAGAATGGGACTCTATCCTCAGAGTATTACCTCCAAGATAGTCCTTCAAATGTCTGTTCAGCAGGCTGTTTCACTGCTCTCTTGGGCCAGCACTTTCTGCCTGGTATGATAGGTTATACAATCAGCGGATTCCATGGCCATGAACCTACTTTACGTAGAGTAGGTTCCTTAGTCTGACATGATGTCATATGGCATCTCATGCTGGTGATGTATCAAACAGCCTATGAGCTTCCAGATAGTGGGGCTGTGTGGCTTATAATACTGGAGAATTAGTAGCATCTAAATGCCTACTAATAGGAGAATAAATAGCATATGGTCTATTTATACAAAGTATCATTTTCAAAAATATTGAAGTTACATGTATTATCACAGAAGGTTTGCTGAGACACTAGGTGAAACAAAGCAAGTTTGGGAATTTGATGCTACAAGTTGAGCGTGTGTGTGTGTGTGTGTGTGTGTGTATCAATACACAAAAACTCTAGGATACACACCACCAAACCATTAACTATGGTTTTCAGTGGGGGAGAGAAATGGGATTTGGAGGTTGCCAGATTAAGTGGTAGACACAGAGCAGTGTGGAATTCTTACATTGTACTGTGTAGGTTGTTGAATCATGAACATACATTCAAGCATTTCTTGTGTAAAATATACAGACTTTAAAAGTTGAAAGTAGATTAATGAATCAGGGGATGTTAAGGGATTTCAAGGCCTAGAATGACCTGGGTTTTCCAGCACTTTATGACCTCTCTCCAAAGACCTATTTTTAGCACTAATGATCTCCCCTGTTTCTTACCATCTAATTCTATGCTGCTTTAAATTGTTATTTTGGATTTTAATTGTTTTATACCTTGATTCTTATATTATTACAAGCTCTGTGAACCAAAGGAGTCTGATTCTTTACATATCTACCCCCTTCCTATATACACCTTCACCCCTTTTTCAGGACTCCGCAGAAGGCAGGCATGTGGGAGATACTCTAAATATTCATTAAGTGAAAAATTGTTTTAAAAATCTCTTGTAGAGCAATATCTATATTACCCTTTAATCCTTTCCATTAGTGTATAATTTCATACTTTAAAATCCATTTGGTATGCATTACCTCATCTGATCTCACATTAACATAGAGTTTTAGACAATGCAGGTGCTATTTCTTTAGTTTTCAGGAGAAGAAAGTGAAGCTAAAGGTCATTTGACCAACTCAGTATCAAAGCTTTGAATGAAACAGTCCTATGACTCCTCGTAGAATAACTTTGTCATTATAGATCACATGCACATATTTTACACAGATCAGTCTGCATGAAACTCAAAATATGTTAGAATGAATTAAAGTAACTGCTGCTTTTCTGAAAAAGAAACCATTATCATAGTATTCAGAAATTTGATCTTGACTTAACAGTAGCTGAGACTAAACGAATGCCATTGTGAAATTTATATACAGTATTTGCCCAATTTAGAAGCAGGGGAAAAGATTGGAGTTGTATAATTTTTCAGTATTTCAAAGGTAGAATGATAGTGTCCGTTGTAGGAAACACATATGGAAATAGGAGATGGCCCAGCACTGTTCTTTTTTATGCACAAAGTTACTGATTCTGATTCAGGGTAAATAATTTGCCACATTCTTTCTTTTTTCAAAAAAAAAATTGATATATTATTGTTGTACATATTTTGGGGGTACATGTGATATTTTGATACATATATAAGTGTATAATGAGCAAGTAAGGGTAATTGGGATATTCATCACTTCAAAAATTTATCTTTTCTTTGTATTGGGAACATTATAATTCTTCCAGCTATTTGAAGAATACAATACATTATTGTTAACTATAATTTTCCTACTATATTACTGAATACTGGTTCTTAATTTTCTATGTAACTGTTTTTTGGTCCCCAGTAACCAACTCTATCCGCACACCCTTCCTTTCCTAAGCTCTGGTAACCGCCATTCTATACTCTGTCTCCGTGAAATCTATTTTTTAGCTGTCACATATGAGTGGGAACATAAAATATTTGTTTTTTCTAAGCATTATTTCACTTAACATGATGGCCTCCAGTTTTGTCTGTGTTGCTGCAAATGACAGAAATGCATCCTTTTTGTGGCTGAATAATATTTCATTGTGCATATATATCACATTTTAAAATCCATTCCTTTGTTGATGGGCACCTAGGTTGATTCCATATCTTGGCTATTGTGAATAGGGATACAATAAACATGAGAGTGAAGGTATCTCTTCTAAATACTGACTTCCTATCTTCTGGATATCTACCTAGCAGTGGGACTGCTGGATCTTATGTTCATTCTATTTCTAGGTTTTTGAGGAAGCTTTGCACTATTTTCCATAATGGCTGTTCTACTTTACATTACTATCAACAGTGTACGAGCATTACTTATTTTCTGCATCCTCTTCAGTGTTTATTATATTTTATCTTTTTGATGATAACTATTCGGATTGGGGTGAGATTAAATTTCATTGTGATTTTGATATTCATTTCCTTGATGATTAGTGATGTTGAGCATTTTTCCATATACCTATTGGCCATTCGTGTGTCTGCTTTTGAGAAATGTCTATACAGGCCATTTGCCCATTTAAACAAATTATTTTTTTATGATTATACTTTAAGTCCTGGGATACATGTGCAGAATGTGCAGGTTTGTTACATAGGTATACACGTGCCATGGTGGTTTGCTGCACCCATCCACCTGTCATCTACATTAGGTATTTCTCCTGATGTTATCCCTCCTCTAACCCCCAAACCCCCGACAGTCCCCAGTGTGTGATGTTCCCCTTCCTGTGTCCATGTATTCTCATTGTCCAGCTCCCACTTATGAGTGAGAACATATGGTGTTTGGTTTTCTGTTCCTGTGTTAGTTTGCTGGGAATGATGGTTTCCAGCTTCATCCATATCCCTGCAAAGGACATGAATTCATCCTCCTTTATGACTGCATAATATTCCACGGTGTATACATGTCACATTTTCTTAATCCAGTCTAACACTGATGGGCATTTGGGTTCCAAGTCTTAGATATTGTAAACAGTGCTGCAAAAACATACATATGCATATGTCTTTATAGTAGAATGATTTATAATCCTTTGGGTGTATACCCAGTAATGAGATTGCTGGGTCAAATATTTCTGGTTCTAGATCCTTGAGGAATCGCCACACTGTCTTCCACAATGGTGTCACGCTGCAGGAAGGGAATGTGGTGGAAAAAGCATTCTGTCACAGTTGTACTGCTACAATTTGAATATTTGTCCTTTCCAAACCTCATGCTGAAATTTGATCCTTAGTGTTGGAGATGGGGCCTCATGAAAGGTGTTTGGAGCATGTGGGCAGATTAATGCCCTCCCTTGCGGGGGTGAGTGAGTTCTTACTCTTTTAGATTCCACAAGTGCTGTTTTTTCTTTAAAAAAAAAATACTGGAAACATCTCTCTTTTCCTCTTCTCTCACCATGTAATCTCTGTACTACCTGGTTTCCCTATACCTTCCACCAGGAGTGGAAGCTGCCTGAGAATTTCATTAGAAGCAGATGCTGGCACCGTGCTTCTTGTAAAGCCTGCAGAACTGTGGACTAAATGAAGCTCTTTTCTTTATAAATTACCCAGCTTCAGGTATTCTTTTATAGCAATGCAAAAATGAACTAAGATATGTATACTAATACTGGTTTTGATTATTTCCCTCAACCAACACATGTAAAGTATAATATTAAATGACATTCCTATTTATGAATCAACAAAGTTTTCGTAATATTTGAGTTTTGTGGGAGGACACTTCTTTTTAAACATGAATGTATTTTGTTGATCTTATTGATAAAATTTGATTTTTTTTGGTTTTTAATATACTCCAGAACAGATAGATAGATGGCCTAAAATAGCAACTTATTACAGTTATTTGTATATGGCTCTGAAATTAGAGACTCACACATAAACCTCCACACTTCTAGGTTTGGACAAGACCTACTTCGTACTTACAGAGAATCCTTTTGCCAGTGGGTACCTGACACTCTGGCTGGTGAGGAAGATGGGAATTATCAGATCTATGGCAGACTTGAAAGCCACATTCCTAAACAGCATGTTGAGTGAATTCATTTTTTGAATCTACTGACATTTAATTGCAAATATCACTTCATTTTGTTTGATAAGTAAGTTTGTAATGCTGTATTTTAAAAACACATGCATTATTAGGTTAATATTTAAATGCATTTTTGTTTTTGCCACGAACCACCTTGCTGAATCATAGAGGAATTCATGAACGAGTAATATTTGATGTGATGCTATGTAATGTTATAAAGCATTTGTATTAATTTTTCAACCACTGACCCAGGAAATTTTAATGCCTCAAAGTAAAATTAAAGAAAAGTCTCAATTAAACATTTTCCTTGCTTCTCAAGTTTCTGAAGGAGCTTGTGAAGATGCTGCATTTATGTAGGACTCTCAGTTATCTATTCATAAGTGGAGTTTTAGTAAGCAGTGCCATTAGGGGAGGATGCTAAAAATCATATGGCCTTCTAATAATGCCTCATTCTGTTAATGCAAAATATCACCTAATGGTATCTAACTACCATGGAGTTTTCAGCAAATGCATGGTTAAGGCCAAGAGTGTTCAATAAATAAAGTGCAATTTAAATAGTAGGCAGAAGGTCATATAGCCACAATCTACAAGTGAGCATATGAATGACATGCCACCTTCTCTCCAAAATAAAAAAGCTCCACTTGCAAAAACATATTCTGAGAGGAGAAAAGAACCAAAAAGAGAGGAAGAAGGAATTCCTGAGAACAGTGGCTATGAAGAAAGCTGGCTGCCAGCATGCCTGAATCTACTATATGCTAACATCAACACCTGATATTACTCATATTAGCCATAAGGATCTGTGAATAAGATGAAAATTGGTACAGAGTGAGATGATTGCAACAATGCTAACAAATTCCTGACGTGTCTGGCAGGTTGTGATACGAAGAGGTACCAAAAAGGGACTGGAACATAATTCATTTAGAGCAGTGGTCCCCAGCCTTTGTGGCAGCAGGAACTGTTTCATGGAGGACGATTTTCATGGGGGTCTGGGAGTTGCACAATGGTTTTGGGATAATTCAAGCACATTACATTTATTGTGTACTTTATTTCTATTACATTGTAATATATAATGAAACATTTATATAATTCACCATAATATAGAATCAGTGGGAGTCCTGAGCTTGTTTTCTTGCAACTAGATAGTCTTATCTGGGGATGATGGGAGACAGTGACAGATCATCAGGTATTAGATTCTCATAAGGAGGACGTAACCTAGATCCCTCACATGCACAGTTCACAATAGTGTTTGTGGTCCTGTGAAAATCTGATGCCATTGCTGATCTGACAGGAGGTGGAGCTCAGACAGCAACACATGGAACGAAGATAGAGGGCAGCTCTAAGTACAGATGAGGCTTTACTTGCTCTGCCGCTCACCTCCTGCTGTAAGGCACAGTTCCTAACAGGCCATGGACTGATAGCAGTTAGGCCTTAATAATGTGGATCAATGATTTTTTTTTTTAACATATATATAGCTATGTGAACAAACATGGTTCATTTTATAAAATAAATTGTAATTATTAAGTGCTGAGTTGTATATATGGTTATTAGATCAAAATTGACAATGGTTTTGTTCTAATATTCTGTAACCTTATCATTTTTCCATTTTCCATTGGTCCTTCAAATTTTGAATACAGAAAGAAATATGATTAAAGCTCCCTTAATGATTTGGCAGTTTCTCTTTGTAATTCTCGTAGTTCTAGTAATTTTAATTTCATATATCTTTGATGTTAACAGACATACAAATTTAGGTTTAATTGCATTTTTAATTAATTGACTATCATTATTATTTGGTCATCTGCTTTACCTGTAATAGTGAATTTGGTTTTTAAATCTGTTTCCTCTAATAATAATATTGTGATATAAGCAATCTTTTCTTTAGAATTATTCTGACAAAAATTTTCTCTTCTCTTTCAAATTTTCAATGTTACTACATTTTAATGGTGTGAGGAAGAAATTGCTAGCTGCTCACCAAAACCTAGGTTTTCCTTTGTACATAAGTAAATGCTATATGCATATAGGCTATATTTCTTAGTTCTTTTACAGATAAACACATGTGAGTAAGTCCAGCCATTGTAATGTAAGTAGATGTGATCTGTTTTCAGGCCCACAAAGTCCTTCTGCCACGCAGCATCCCTCCCTCCATGACCTTTTTCCTTCTAGTTGCTGGGGTAGAGGTAAGCCAAAGAATTACAGTGGAAATCTCATGATGAAGGTCACAGAGTTTGGATAGTCCTGAATAATTGTGAAGACAGGCTGCCTGACAAACTCTTCATCCACATTGTAGTGTTAGATGAGGAAGAAATAAACTTTTATTGTGTTTGAGTTATTATGTGTATATGCTGTAGCACTGAAGTTGTTCTAATACAGAGATCAAAAAAGAATTCCCTAAGGAGATGACAGTAAGCAGAGATTTGAAGAATGACTGGGTTGTCTTGCTTGGCTGGATGGTAGAGTTGGTAGGTGGGAATCTGTCCAGAAATAACTTTTCAAACTTTCCAGACTTCAGGTATTTTCAGACATAAACCCCATAGTCAAATTCATCTATTTATCAATCATTGAACATGTCTATGCTTGCTATGTAGCCCTCTTTCCCTGATATCAAATTTCCACTTACCTTTCCAAGTGTATCTCAAATACCTCCTTTTCTATGAAGCAATTACAGTTGACCTAAAGTTTACCTTCTTTTTACATTTTCAATTTTGACAGCTTGAACCTTTTATTAGAAAACATAATTCAGATCAAACTTCAAAAAATAAAAAAATAGAAAAATATTTAGCATTGCGAGTGGTGAAAAAAGATTGTTTTCAACATATCAGCTAATGTCAGATTGGTGCATTGCATATAGTATTTCTCAACTAATATTAGTTGGTAGGATAATAAAATTAAAGTTTTGTAATTACCTGGTGAATGAATCAGCACAAAAACACCTTAAGACACAGAATGTATCAGCTAATATTCTCAACTAATATTAGTTGGTAGGATAATAAAATTAAAGTTTTGCAATTACCTGATGAATGGGCAGCATAGAAACACCTTAAGACTTAAGACACAGAATGCATTAGCCATCCTAAATATCATTGTTCCTCAACAAACCTTCCCACTAGATAATTTTTTTAATTTTTAAAATATAACTTGAATACAATATTTTAATAATCATTTTCTTGCTTTTCTTTGCAGTTTAACCACCTACGTATGCATATCTAAACAAGATAACTTGGTTTTCTCTGTTTTTGAGAATCATGTAAATCAAATATTATCTAGATACTTCTTCTGTGTCTTGTTTTATTTCACGTATTCATTGTCTATAGCAGTTGTTTGTTCATTTTCAATGTTGTATAGCATTCTATTTTATGCCATACTTTTCCTATTCTACTTTTTATGGCTATTTAGGTTATTTCCAGTTTGGAACTATTACAACGAACACAGGAATTAACACTATTTTACGTGCCTTTTGGTGTACAAGTGTAAGAGTTACTCTATGATTATACCTAGGATGAGAACCACAGGGTCATAGGCTATGCATATTTTCAACCTTGAAGATTACTGTTAAATGATTTTCCAAATTGATTGTACCAAATGACACTCATACTAGCAGCTTATGAGAGTTTGAATAAACTAATTTTTTTGAATTAGATGACTGAAATTGGTTTCATTTCCATTTTCCTAATTACTTGTGAGGTCAGGCATCTTTTTGTAAATGTCCTCTTTTTGAAGTATTAAGATTTTTTATCCATTTTCTATTAGGTCCCTAGACATTATATATTTTTAATCCCTAGACACACACACACACACACACACACACACACACACACACACACAGACAGGATTATATTTTTAAAAACATACATTTATGATACATATATACACATATGTGTGTGTATATATGTATGTGTATATATATTATATATACATATATTCCAGTTCTTTGTCAGTAAAATGCAACTATATTTTTAGTTTTACAGTTTCTCTTATCTCTCGATGTATTTAACCGAAATTCTTACTTTTAAATTAGTAAGTTTAGCTTTTTCTTTTTGGTCTTATTTAAGAGTTCTTTCCCTGCTACATAGTTATGAAGGTATTCACTTGTATTACTTTCTTTTTTTTTTTTTTTTTTTTTTGAGACGGAGTCTGGCTCTGTCGCCCAGGCTGGAGCGCAGTGGCCGGACCTTGGCTCACTGCAAGCTCCGCCTCCCGGGTTTACGCCATTCTCCTGCCTCAGCCTCCGAGTAGCTGGGACTACAGGCGCCCGCCACCATGCCCGGCTAATTTTTTTGTATTTTTTAGTAGAGACGGGGTTTCACCGTGTTAGCCAGGATGGTCTTGATCTCCTGACCTCGTGATCCGCCCGTCTCGGCCTCCCAAAGTGCTGGGATTACAGGCTTGAGCCACCGCGCCCGGCCCACTTGTATTATTTTCTAAAGGCTTTATAGCTTTGTTTTTTGCATTTAGTTCTGTAATTTATCTAAAATTTGTGTGGATAGGATAAGGTAGAGATCTAATATTTTTGCCATATGTATAAAAAATAACCTAGTATAATTTAAAAAAAACGATTCTTTCCCCCAATAATCTGCAGTGCTACATTTAACAAATATTTACATTTTCATGGATCTATTTCTGGATACTGTATCCTGTTACATTGGTTTATTTTTCTATTGCTGTGCCAATAGCCATATTGTCTTAATTCCTATAGCTAATTGAGCATGTCTTTCTTCATTTTGGCTATTTTGACCATTTGGTTTTCCACATATATTTCAGAACATGTTTTTTAAGTTGACAAAAATTTTAAAATTTTTGATTCAGACTGTATTGAATCTGTAGATAAATTTGGGTGTGTTTGGCATCACATTGAATTTTACTGTCCATTTGTTTTACATCTCCCTTATGCACTTTTTTCTTTAACATAAAAATTATTTATCTATTTACTAAATAATTCATCAGAAAAAGCTTCATATTAGGAAGAGTGTGTGTAGGTGAGGGAAATTGAAGGTGTATGTATGTGACAGGCATATTTTTAGAGCATATTTCCATGTTCTATTTTCAGAGAATGCAGAGCATCTACTTTATTGCTTTTAGCCTCTCTCTTCATCCACTTGATAGTTCTTCATTTTGGTAGAGTTGCTATTTTTATTAGGTTGTGTTTTACTTGTGGCCATGGCTATGCATTAAAAGCTAGTACCTGCATGTGTCATGGTCTTTTTACCATATCCTCCTCATTTCTGATGAATCAAATTGCCATTATTTTATTTGTGTTCATACCATTTTCTATGATGTTTATTGAGTAAACAGATTTATTGCTCTGCTGGCTCATAGGAAAAAGAAGCCTCAGTTGAGTCTTGGCTTAAGCCACATTCTCCAAATCAGCCTCTGCCAAGCAACCCTGTATTTGCAGGGTTATTGGATAATTGCTCAGCCAGAGTTTACCCTATACCCTCCTCCCCATTTGGCTATTATTATATATAAATGGATGTACAGAAGGATTAGAAAATGGTACAATTCAAGAACTAAACTGTTTCCAAACATTCAGTGCCAGATTTTCCCCAGTTGCAAAATCTTATGTTTCACAAAGCAAATTATACTTTCGTATGGTGACTATAACTAATAGAATTATTATTTTATTTTATAAATCATTTTCTTCCATTAAAATGGAAATTTGACCATCCTTTCTTTTTTAAACATTAACATTAATATTACTAATCATTATTAATTTTATTTTACTTTTTTAGGTCTGAAGGTGAAGGTCATAGCTAAACATTAGATGAGCATGCACACTACAGCATATGCTTTTTCAAACCTTACCATGTTGAGTCTATTTGCCAGATGCTGTTATTGTGAATTTTAACAATTAAGATGTTATTTCTAGTATTTTACAGTTTTTAAGTCACTTAAGTAGGCATTATCACATTTGATCATCATAAACTATTTATATAGGTACGGTATGCATTTTTAATTCTCTTTCTATACCTGTGAAAATTGATCAAAAGATCTAGATTCATTTCTGAGTTACTAAGATCAAGAGCGTTGTTGACTCTGCTTTTTTGAATGAAATGGACAAATACCCCAGAATTTTAGAGTTGATAAATTGTAAAGTTGTATTTTAAGTATAGTTTCTGGTTAACCTAAGAAATAGTGCAAAATAGTAGAAAGCACACAGGCTTTGGAGTCGGACATATATACATTTAAACTTAGAGGTCTATTAGCTGTGTGACCAAAGATAATATATTTAACTTCTCTGAGCCTTACTTTCTTTTCTTTTTGCTTTTTCTTTTCTTTTCTTTTCTTTTTTTTTTTTTGAGACAAGGTCTCATTCTGGTTGCCAGGCTGGAGTGCAGTGGTATAATCTTGGCTCATTGAAGCCTTGACCTCCTGGGCTCAGGTGATTCTCCCACCTCAGACTCCCGAGTAGCTGGGATTACAGGCACACACCACAACACCTGGCTAGTATTTTGTATTTTGAGTAGAGACGGGGTTTTGCTATGTTGTCCAGGCTGTTCTTGAACTCCAGACTCAGGCAACCCACCCACCTCAGCCTCCTATAGTGCTGGGATTACAGGCATGAGCCACTGCACCCTGCCCAAGTCTTTCTCTCTTAATCTATACAATGTGTGTGGCATTATGTAACCCTTAATTTTGTTGCAGGATTACATGCATGCCTCTAGCATGGTGCTTACCACATGGAAGAGTTTCTGTATATTGTATCAATTATTGTAATGTTTAATCCTTTAAAAGTAAAATGGATATTAAACAAAAAAGTAAGGGCACGTATACTAATACATAATATTTTAAAAATATTTACTCCAAACTTGAGTTTGAAATTTCTGCTATGTTGGCTTGGGCAAATTTTCATCTCCTTCTCCCTTGAGAAACATCTACTTTATGTATATTCGATGGTGTCAATGGGAGCTTCATTGGCTTGGAGAAAAAAATGATCATCATTAGGGAATGTTGTGATATGCTGCCGAGATCTCTGTTCAGCACAGAAGAGCTTGTTAGTCTAATTGCTTGAAACCCTTATGTGTCATCCTTCTTTGGAAACTGCTCTTGGTTGCAAAGAGCTGCATATCCCAAAGTCACACTCCTACCACTCCTTTTTTGGGGGTAGCCAACTTCCAATGACTGGTCAATTTGAGGATATAAAGGTTTGGCTTTCTCACTGCAATCTGTGACAAATTGGAAGGACCCTCCCACCTTTAGAATTCCCTGTGGACTTTGACCATTGTTGAGACTATATTTTATTCCAACTTTTCCTGCCGTACAATCTTGCTTTTCATCCTTCCCCTTCCACAGGTGTTGATTCTAGAACACTTCTCAATACCTTTTCTAAATGCCAATCTCTGTCCAAGGGTATGAATCCCAACCTGCAACATAGTCTCACTCTAATTTTCTTTGGCTTTCTGAGTCAGGTTTTTGTGCTAAGATTTGTCCCACTATATATTAATTAATAAAGCTGAAGTACTCAAGCTATTAATATTTTAAAATCATTCCCATCAGATGCCATGTTTTACAAAAGTGAGTACAACTCCTGTGCTTGTTTTTTCTGGTAGCTGTTTCCTTGATGGCATATTGAGCCCATAGTCAAAATGTTTTGGGATAATCCATTTATGCCACCTAGGTAGTATAAGTGGATGATGGAGTGGAGGGATGGGAAAGCAGGAGACATGGGGACACGTCTCAGAAAGAGCTGGAGTGCTCTTACATTTCCCTGTCATTACATGAAGACTAACATGTTTCTAGGAGTTAAGTCCTGGGAACATAGTCCTTTCGTCTTTCCCTGTTTAAACCCTCATCTATAGCAGTAGGAAATGCTGAAGAAAGCTTTCCTGAAGAAAGTAAGCACTATTTTTCTAGAATTTTAAGAGGTACCATGGCATAAATTGTATCCAGGTAGTCAGCTATAGATAGGAAGATTAAAAGGGACACAGAAATATACTTTTTCAGGTCAGGAGATGGACAACTTGACTTTTAGTAAAATATGACTTGAATGCCTCTAGGGCAGCTCTTTCATGTCTCCTGGGGCATCTTTTTTCTACTGGGATCTTCAAATTGGAGAATATGGACACACTTGTGAACAAATGTGTGCACAGCTGCAAGAAAATTACTTTTCTGTTTGGAGTTTTTTTTCCAAAGATTTGGAAAACATCGAAGTTTTATTTTCTTAAAATATTCATCATATAGTATATTCACAGGTTAAATTATAAGAATATAACTTTTCTATTTTGGTGAACATCTGTTTTGTCTCAAAAGCCTGGAGCATAGAAACTTTTAAAGTATAAGCAGTGATTGAAAAATTATAGTAGTTTTGTGTTATGAAAAAAACCTAATGCTTCATCCTGATACCAAAACCTGGCAGAGGTACAACAAAAGAAAATTTCAGACCCCTAATGAACATTGATGCATAAATCCTCAATAAAATACTAGCAAATTGAATCTAGTAGCACATCAAAAAGCTTATCCACCACCATCAAGTCAGCTTTATCCTTGGGATGCAAGACTGGTTCAACATACACAAATCAATAAACGTAAACTGTCAACATAAACAGAATCAATAACAAAAACCACATGATTCTCTCAATAGATGCAGAAAAGGCCTTCAACAAAATTCACCCCTTCATGCTAAAAACTCTCAATACACTAGGTATTGATGGAATGTATCTCAAAATAAGAGCTATTTATGATAAATCCACAGCCAATATCATACTGAATGAACAAAAGTTGGAAGCATTCCCTTTGAAAATCGGCACAAGGATGACCTTTCTCACCACTCCTATTCAACATAGTTTTGGAAGTTGTGGCCAGGGCAATCAGGCAAGAGACAGAAAGAGTATTCAAATAGGAAGAGAGGATGTCAAATTGTCTCTGTTTGCAGATGACATGATATATATTTAGAAAACCCCATCGTCTCAGCCCAAAATCTCCTTAAGCTGATAAGCAACTTCAGCAAAGTCTGAGGATACAAAATCAATGTGCAAAAATCACGAGCATTCCTATACAAACAGCCAGATCATGAATGAACTCCCATTCATAATTGCTACAAAGAGAATAAAATACCTAGAAATCCAACTTACAAGGGATGTGAAGGACCTCTTTAAGGAGAACTACAAACCACTGCTCAAGAAAATGAGAAGACACAAACAAATGGAAAAACGTTCAATGCTGATGGATAGGAAGAATCAATATCGTGAACGTGGCCATACTGCCAAAAGTAATTTACAGTTTCAGTGCTATATATCCATCAAGCTACCAATGACTTTCTTCATAGAATTAGAAAAAAACTACTTTAAATTTCACATGGAACCAAAAAAGGGCCCGTGTAGCCAACCAACCTTAAGCAAAAAGAAGAAAGCTGGAGGCATCGTGGTACATGACTTCAAACTATACTTCAAGTCTACAGTAACCCAAATGGCATGATATGGTACCAAAATAGACATATACACCAATGGAACAGAACAGAGGCCTAAGGAATAATGCCACACATCTACAACCATCTGATCTAACAGACATGACAAAAACAAACCTGACAAAAACAAGCAATGGGGAAAGGATGCCCTATTTAATAAATGTCGGGAAAACTGGCTAGCTATCTGCAGAAAATTGAAACTGGACCGCTTCCTTACACCTTACACAAAAATTAACTCAAGATGGATTAAATACTTAAATGTAAGGCCTAAAACCATAAAAACCCTAGAAGAAAACCTAGGCAATACCATTCAGGACATAGGCATGGGCAAAGACTTCATGACTAAAACACCAAAAAACAATGGCAACAAAAGCCAAAATTGCCAAATGTGATCTAATTAAACTAAAGAGCTTCTGCACAGCAAAAGAAACTATCATCAGAGTGAACAGGTAACCTATAGAATGGGAGAAAATTTTTGCAATCTATCCATCTGACAAAGGGCTAACATCCAGAATCAATAAAGAACTTGAACAAATTCACAAGAAAAAATCAACCCCATCAAAAAGTGGGCAAAGGATATGAACAGACACTCCTCAAAAGAAGTCATTTATGTGGCCAATAAACATATGGAATAAAGCTCATCATCATAGCCCATTAGAAAAATGCAAATCAAAACCACAATGAGATACCATTTCATGCCAGTTAGAATGGTGATCATTAAAAAGTTAGGAAACAACAGATGCTGGAGAGGATGTGGAGAAATAGGAACACTTTTACACTGTTGGTGGGAGTGTAAATTAGTTCAACCATTGTGGAATACAGTGTGGTGATTCCTCAAGGATCTAGAACCAGAAATACTACTCCTAGCAATCCTGTTACTGGGTATATACCCAAAGGATTATAAACCATTCCAGTATAAAGACATGCACACGTATGTTTATTGCAGCACTATTCACAATAGGAAAAACTTGGAACCAACCCTAATGCCCATCAATGATAGACTGGATAAAGAAAATGTGGCATATATACACTGTGGAATACTATGCAGCCATAAAAAGGGATGAGTTCATGTCCTTTGCAGGGACATGGTTGAAGCTGGAAACCATCATTCTCAGCAAACTAACACAGGAACAGAAAACCAAACACCGCGTGTTCTTACTCATAGATGGGAGCTGAACAATGAGAACCCATGGACACGGAGGGGAACATCACACACTGGGGCCTGTCTGGGGGTGGTGGGCTAGGGGAGGAATAGCATTAGAAAAAATACCTAATGTAGATGACAAGTTGATGGGTGCAGCAAAACACCATGGCACGTGTTTACCTATGTAACAAACCTGCACGCTCTGCACATGTATTCCAGAACTTAAAGATTAAAAAAAAAAAAAAAAAATTAAAAAATAAAAGGATGCTTTTAAGACTAGGGCAATGTAAAGGGGAACAGATAATGCACCAGAACAAAAATGTGCTAAAGTGACCAATCTTCAGACTCATGTACAAGAAGTCTAGTCATTTAGTCATTGTTTGTTTTTTTTTTTTTGAGACAGAGTCTTGCTCTGTCACCCAGGCTGGAGTTCAGTGGTGTGATCTTGACTCACTGCAAACTCCGCCTCCCAGGTTCATGCCATTCTCCCGCCTCAGCCTCCCAAGTAGCTGGGACTACAGGCGCCCTTCACCACACCCGGCTAACTTTTTGAATTTGTAGTAAAGACGGGGTTTCATCGTGTTAGCCTGGCTGGTCTCGATCTCCTGACCTCGTGATCTGCACGCCTCAGCCTCCCAAGAAGTCTAGTCGTTGTTGAGACTGCATTTTATTTCAACATTTCCTGCTCTCCAAGCTTGTTTTCCTCCCTCTCCTTTCATAGGTGTTGATTCTATAACACTTCTCAATACATTTTCTAAATGGCATTACATTTTCCGTTTGTCAAGAAAGTGGTACAGGGGAGAATGAAGTATATGAAGTACAGGAAGGGAGCTCATGGAAAGAATGAAGGATATGAAGAGCCACACAATTTATTGAAAAAAAAAAAAAGCTGCTTCAGATCAGTTAAACATCTTAAAATATGCTTGTGAAGACAAGTTCACCATGATTAATGATAAAAACAACAAAACTTGCGAACACATTTCAGCAACAAATGTGTGATTTTTATGAAGCATTTCTGATGAGGAAAAAGTGTTTCTAAAAGATATGTGCACAGATGGAGCCAAATCAGATAGACAAAACATGGTGCCCTGAAATGTAATTGGACCCACTTCTTTATCCATCACAAATCAGGAAGAAAATCACAAGGCAATCTCATTGTAGCAGTTTGTTTATTAGGGTAGCAAAATGGTAAATACTATTAAGAGGGTTTCTTTAAAAACATATATTAAAACATCACATTATACTCCATAAATATATAATACATACAGTTGTCATTAGTGTAAAATAAAATAATTTTAAAATGAAATATTTTGGTCAGATGTCAAATAGGAAGTAACTCAGATTCTTGCATAAATATGACAATGAGTGAAACTGTTTATGTATTTTCAAAGTCTTAATATCTATTTTCCTTTAATGAGGAAAAAGACACTATAATAAAGGGCAAGAATCTGTCCGCATGAGTTAGGTCATTGCCACCTTTATGGAAGAGTGTGTTACGAATGTTTGCCTACATGGTGATTTTTTTTTCAAGGCTGAATACTTACAATTGATTAACTATAAGGCAAAAATTGAATGGTCTGACTGCATACAACAAAATGGCTACCGTGAAAATGATGTTTGAGACTTAGATGAAAAGTTAATTATTGATAAAATGAGTCATTTGTGATTTTTAGTCTATTTACATGGAATGTAAATGAGAGCATTAAGAGAAAAGAACATCAACAGTAGGTTTCATTTTTTCTTTAACTAAAAAGACTTTTGTTTAAATTTTTCCCCAAGAGAGTAATACAGCCTGACCAGTGGAATGGAAACACTTTCAGCCCAGAACCCGACAACCATTGCCTTGAGATTTCAATAAGAAGATGCATTTATTAAAATTTTCATTAGCAAAACCCCCTAAACTTTGCATTGTCCTACTTTTTAAGTAGATGTCTGAGGGTCTTTCATAAGAGTAAGCAACAAAGATCATACAAAGGGGAAAAAGAGTTGCCGATTTTTTCTTTTTAGGTAAAAATGAAGTCTTATAAAATATGGCTCTGAGACAAACAGGCAAAATTGTATGGGAGATGTCAACCATGATTCAATTCAAGCTAATTTTCCAAAGTTGACAAATTCATTACAATAACATATTGTGCATTATCAGTGAGTTTTTTTTTTTAATTAAGGTATTCTTAATATGCTTTTCTAATTGGAAAATAATTAAAGAAATTTTGCATTCATTCAACAGGTATTTTTTGACTGCTTATAAGGTGCTGGGCCTAGTGATACACACTCAAGATCTGGCAGAAAACAAATAGTCCTTATGGTCATTAAAACAAGTACAAATATAAAATCTACACTGTCAAATTTGCATGAGTGTTTAGGAATGTTTTCAAAGAAATTTTATGTTTATATAGCACTGCTTCAGGTTATGTCTCCAGACTCCCAAGCAGCCCACATTATCTTTGCTCTGTATTAGATATACTAAACTAAATCTTTGTGAATTAATATACATAAAAACACATTGCTTCTATATTATTTGTTATTTATGTTCTCTGTGGTTCTATGAAATTCAGATGGAGTGGTTCCCAGGCCTAGATATCTTGAGTCTTTGAAGAAATAGAGTCCCAACTAGTTGCTCAGTGTCTATCTCTGGCCCTTGGACAGGAAGAACATCTATCACTTTTTCTGACATGCTAATTAAAAGCTCTACATTAGTGTCAACTTTTAAAAGATCCATTTTTGGTGTCTCATTCTTCTATTGTCCTAATTGATCTCTTCTGTTGTCCTAACTGATATCTCTTACATTTAGGCTACAGTATCATTTACATTGGCCAAGTATTAAACTAAGGATTAGGATCAATGAGTCTAATCACCCCTTCATAAAATTCCTTCATCAAATATTGTTGAACATCTATTTGTGATTGAGAAAATATACTCCTTGTACTTATGAGATTTAAAATTTAAGAAGAGATAAAAAGTGTCATTTGATTACTTGGAGTCGTTTAGCATGTGTGTATAGAGAGTATCACGATTGTAGGGGTTTTTTTTTAACATAGAAGATTTTTTTTTCAGTCATCAAAAAGTAAAGAACTCTGAAAAAGATTAATTTCTTACTACTATATGATATAAAAGTATCTGGTTTCCTTGGACAATACAGGAGATATATTAATCCACGTTTTCCAATAATCTTTCCTTCTTCTTGCTTTCATTTTTAGTTTATATCTTGTAATTTCTGAAGTTTTGTGTCATAAAGCACCTTTCTACATCCCATAGCAGATAATAAGTCTTTGATTTTATCTTTTATTCCTTATTTTCTAGCACTGATGCCTACCAGTCATATATATAAAATGTATTTACCTATTTAATATTGTTAAAAAGTAAACTGAGCCACAATACAATTTTTAAAAAATTTATTTGCACATATAGCAATTCATGAATTGGGTAGCTCTAAACCAGGGGAGATGCAAGGGGGGAGGCTTTTATAGGGTGAATATAGAAAATATTTGACTGGTTCCAATTATATACTTGCCTTATTTGGTCTATTCCTTTGAAAAGTCTCTAATTAGATAAGTAGAAATTTATTGGCTATCTCAGATTGGTTGAGTTTGCTTTGCTTTTTAAAAATATAGGCATTTATAATAAATGGCTCAAATTAAGTTTTGCTTATGTTTACAAATCGAAGGTTGACGTGACTTATGAGGCTTAACTGGCTTTGTCTGCTGAAGAATTCTTTAGGCCCTCATTTTAATTTACTTTAACAGTACATGTATATGCATTTATATATATTTACTATTTATATGCATTTGCTAAAAATTTATACACATCTAAAATTGTACACATTTAATGAAAATAAGGCGTATTGTTTTTAAATGGGTCTTTTATGGTTTGCCTTTCCAGTTAGCTCAGGAACTCTTAACAAGAGAGATCCATGCCTTAGATCTGTATTCGAATTGCCTTAGTGTATAGCATATTTTGAATCATTCTGATAAATAATGCTCAATTTGTAAAGGAGTTTATACACCCAGCTTCTTCATGGAGGAAGGATCTCTTTTTTTCTCAAAGAGATAACAATCAGTTATACTCTGAATTAGGAGCCATTGTCAAGGTGGATAGATGAGGTTAAGGACAAGATCAGGAAGAAAAGCAATTTTGAGGGGGCAATGTGAGTCCTCATGAGATAAGACTTTATTTAGTCCACTATAGGGATTGGGCTATATGATTTGTAACGTGCCACTCATGGCAGTTGCAAAACAGGAGTTGACAAAATGATTTCAGTAATAGCAGTGTCACTGAAATGAGTGCATTGCTTCTGCAGAAGCTCCAACACTAAAATTCATTTGAATGTAAAAGATGTTATTAAAAAAATTTTACCATTTCATTGTTTTTGCTAGCACAATTAAACTGTAACACAGTGTTTCATTAGGTGTCTAAAATGAATAAGTGCTAAAAAAGAATTCCAAAATGGGAAGGTCTATGTGTGAGAGTGTGCGGGTGAGTTTTCCTGGAGAAGGTGATGCTTGTCTAAGGCCCAAAATGTTGGCGTTTAGATGGAGACTGGGATACTCCATAGAAGGAAGCTCAAATTCTTTGCCTGACAGAAGCAATAGACTAGATTATGCTGAAGCAGTATGAATGCTGATTATACATTAGCCAATTTAAAGAGGTTTGCATACTGTCATAATTATTCAATACATCTAAATTATGTTGACTAAATTCAATAACATAAGCTATACAAGTGCATATACATTTTTACAATCTCAAAAATGCAGCATGGTATGGGTTGGCATTATAAATTTATATTTGACTCTTCAAGAACTGAATCTAAAAATGTGACTATTAAAAATGCTAATTATACTGCTACCAAGAGAATAAAAACTTTGAGAAATAAACGGTCCTTTTCAATGGAAAACTTTACATGTTGATTACTATTTAAAGTTAACTAGAAGTTGAAAACGGTGAAGCAGACACTTCTATTTTCCAATAGGAACTGGATTTGTTCAAGTCTATCTATCTGAACGTTCAAATCTGTCTATTAGCAGATAAGGGGAGGGGGAAATTTGGGCTAAGTGCTAATAGGTACAGGGTTTTTTGGGGGTTAATGGAAATGTTCTAGGCTTAGATAGTGGCAATGGTTGCATACATAGTGAATGTACTAATAACCAATTTAAAATGATGGATTTTATGCTATATGAATTGCATTTAAAAAACAGAAACAACAAAATGTTACAGTTTATTAAATAAAAGAATAACTTCATGTATCCTGTATGAAAATTGTATAATCTGTACTTGGAAACCATTGAACATCATATTGCTAAATGTATCATTTGTTTGGTAAATTACAAATATTAAGACTTTACTGTTTAGTATCATCAAATGCATTGTGATTGTCCTTTTAGGCAGACTGGTTTCAAACTGCATTTTTTTTTTTTTTTTTTTTTTTTTTTTTTTAGTTAGTTAAAGCAAAATGAGTTGAAGGGGGAAATTCCACTACTTCACATCTTAGGAAGTCACTCTCTCTCTACTTGATAAATGGAGGCCATTCAGTTACTTCCCCTTATTGCTAAGCGGTATTTAAAATAGACTTCTACCTGTGCCTTAGACTTATTCCTTTTTCATGTCTGTGTGCCTTACTTTCTCAATTAAGCCTGCTCTCCAGCAACTCCCATATACCCTCTGCACCTGCCTCCTTCTGATTTAAAACATTAGGAAAGTTTATATAAGTTTGCCTCCATTTTCCTCACCAGCCTCATTTCTGACTACTCTTTTCCTTGCTCTGTGAAGTTCAGCTTCACAGAACTTTTTAGTTCCTTAAACTTGTATAGCCTCCCACAGAGTCTCCACTGTCTCTGATTCCTCTGCTGTGTCTCCATTCTCCTTTGCAAGGGTAATTCTTATCTTTTAGATCTCAGTTTGGAAATCCCTCAAGTGAACTTGCCTGATTACCTGTACCTCTCCCTAACCCCCAGTCCAGATTAGGTGGCCAACCTGTGGCTCTAGAGATATACTGTACTCCCCAGCAATTGCTCTAATCATCACACAGTTCAATAATTGGCTTATTTGTCTGCTTTCTCCACTACAATGTAAGCCTAATGAACAAAGGAATTAGGTCTCCTTTGCTCCTAGACATATCTCCCTTACCCAGCAGAATTCATTCTCTCATTTACTTACATGTTAGTTATTGTTTATGCAGCTTTTATATATGTCCCAGACACTGTTCCAAGCATTGTAAGTAGGAAAGACAAGGTCCCTGGCCTCAAAAAACTTAAATTCTAGTTGGAGGAGATACACAACACACATGTGAATAAATATGTCAAATAATAATGTAATGATATAAAAAGATGCATCTGGAAGACAGTAGTCTATTTTAAATAAGGTTATCAAGAAGGCAGTTACTGAGCTGAGATAAAAATAAGAAAGTGGCCATATGAACATTGGAAATAAGATCCTTGTTGCGGAAAAACAAACAAACAAACAAAAAAACAAACTCAAGTACAGAACCTCTGTGATAAGGAGGAGCTTGGCATTTTCTAGGAACTGAAAGAAAGCCAGTGTTAGTGGAGCCTAGTGATCAAGAAGAGAACAACCTAAGAGGAAGGAAAAGGGCTCAGTCCATAAGAAACTCAGAGATCAGGATTTAGGGAGTTATATTTTCACTCTATTGCAATTGAAGTTCTTTGACGAGTTTTAAAGCAGGGGAAATAGGAGTTTTTATTCTGATATGGTTGGGCTTTGTGTCCCCACCCAGATCTCATCTTGAATTGTAATCCTCATAATCCCAGTATGTCAAGGGAGAGAATAGGTGGAGGTAATTGAACCATGGGGGAAGTTTCCCCCAGTCTATTCTCATGATAGTGGGTGAGTTCTCACAAGATCTGGTGGTTTTATAGGGACTCTTCCCACTTTGCTCAGCACTTCGCCCTCCTGCCTCCTCGTGAAGAATGTGCCTTGTGAAGAACGTGCTTTGCTTCCTCTTTGCTTTCCACCATGATTGTAAGTTTCTTGACGCTTCCCCAGCCATGCTGAACTGTGAGCCAATTAAACCTTTCCTTTATAAATTACCCAGTCTCGGGCAGTTCTTTATAGAAGTATGAAAGTGGACTAATACACATTCTTTCCCTCACAAAATTTCAGTTTGGATAGTTTCTGTTGACCTGTCTTCAAGTTCATTGTTGCTTTCGTCTGTGGTCACCGATTTGCTGTTAAGTGCATCCAGTGAATTTTTTATTTAAACTGTTTTATTTTAGTTCTAGATTTCTATTTGGTTTTCTTTCTTTCTGTCCTACTTTCCTTTCTTCCTTCATGTCTTCCTTCCTTCCTGTCTTCCTTCCTTCCTTTCTTCCATCCTTCTCTTTTTTCTCTTTCATTCATTCGTTCTTTCCTTTCTCTTTCTCTTTTATTTAAATTAACACAATAGAATCATTTATGTACACTTAAGTGCACCTATATTTGAAGTATAATCTGATAAGTTTTCAGAAATTACTCGTGTGTGTATGTGTAACCCGAGCTGTAATCAAGATACAGCATATTTTCATGATCCAAAAATTCTTCCTTGGTGCTCCTTGTCAGGCAATCTCCTCTACTCATTCCCACCTCCAAGAAGCCATGGTTTTGCTTTCTGTAACAATAGATTCAAATTTGTTTCTTTTCTGGAGTTCCATATAAATGGAATCATATAGTGTATATTCTTGGCTGTTTTATTTCACTCAGTATAACGATTTTGAGATTCGTCCATGCTTTTGCTTGTACCAGTAGTTTTTCTCAATTGCTAAATTATATTCCAGTGCATGAACACATCACAACTTTATTAATTTATCTCTTCATGAACATTTGGGTTTTCCCAGATTTAAAATATTATGAATAAAGTGGCCATAAACATTTATATGTGTGGATGTATGTTTTCATTTCTGTATGGAATATACTAATTGTGGAATTGCTAAGTCAAATGAGAATAAAGGCTTAATATTATTAAAAGCTGTCAGCTTTTCCAAAGTAGATGCAATAAGCAATATAAGTAAATCTTAATTTTGCATTCTAGTAAACACTTCGTATTGTCAATCTCTTTAAATTTTATCAATTTAATGAATGTACAGTGATATCTCATTATAATTTTAACTTTTCTTCTTTAATGCCTAATGATATTAAGTATTTCCTTATGTTCTTATTTGGAATTTTAAAATCTTCTTTACTGATGTGTCTTTTAGTTCTATCAACTTTTGGTTCATGTATTTAGAAGTTTTAATAAAATAGCGAATCTATTAATGAATTGAACAGTGATGATCTTTTTATTTTTCTTGGTCTTTTATCTCTTTGTTTTATTTTGAATAGCTATGCCTCCAAGTTCACTAATTTTTTTTTTCTTCTGCAGTGTGTAATCGGCTGTTAATCCCATCCAGAGTATTTTCCAAATGTTGTATTTTTCCATCTCCAGAAGTTTGACTTGGGTCTTTTTCATTCTTTCATTTTTCTTCCCATCATATTATTTTTTTTCTTTTACCTTCTTAAGCATATGAAATTTAGTTATAAGAACTCTTTCTAATATTACTAACTGCTAATTTTACCATCTACATCACTTCTGGTCTGTTTGTATTGATTGGTTTTAGTCATATTTTCTTGATTTAATTGCTTGCATTATAATTTTTATTGGATGGCCAATATTGTCAATTTTATATTTTTGCATGCTAGCTTTCATTGTATTACTTTAGATATTTTTGAGTTTTGTTTTCAGTTAGAGTTAAGTCACTTGTAAATAGTTTGATTCTTTTATGACTTACCTTTAAGATTTCTTAAGGAGTGTTTAGAAGAGCTTTTATCCTAGGGCTAATTGGCCCCACACTTTAGTCAATATTCTTCCCAGTACCTTACCTTACATTTTTTTTTGAGGAGTCTCACTCTGTCCCCAAGGCTGGAGTGTGGAGTGCGGTGGTATGATCTTGGCTCACTGCAACCTTCACCTCCCCAGTTCAAGCGATTCTCCTGCCTCAGCCTCCTGGGTAGCTGGGATTACAGGTGCCTGCCACCATGCCCAGCTAATTTTTGTATTTTTAGTAGAGACGAGGTTTTGCCATGTTGGCCACTGCTCCTCGCCTCTTAGCTTATTTCTTATTTCATTAGAATTCTTTTCACTTTAGTTGGTGGGAACACAAAATATTTTCAGTGCTGTGTGTACCCTAAGAATTGTTCTGACTACTCTTTTGCGTGTTCACGTGTGTCTGTGTGTGTGTGCATGTGGTATGGATTTATTTTTCTCCCTGGTTTCAGAGTTTGCCCACATGCGTGTGTTGATGAATACTCAGCTGAAGATTCAAGAGGGCCTGTCTGAAGATTTCTGGACCTCTTTCTGTAAGCTCTTCCCTTTTCTTCAGTACACTTTCCTGTTAATCGTAGCTATCTTTTTGGACTTGCCCTTCCTTCCCTCAGCCTTGGATAGTCTCTCAAGCTGGTAAAATGTGGCAATCATAGCATCTACCTCATGTTTTCTCTTCTCTTAGGTACCATTATTCTGTATTTCCTGTTGTCTAAAGTGTCAATTGTTGTTGCAAATATTTTTTCTAGCTTTCTAGTTTTAATCAGTATAGTAAAGCTGTTCCACCTCACTTCATTCCATTAAAAGTGGAAAATGTACGTTTCTTTTAACAAGTGTCTAATTTTGACTTTGTATTTTTGGTTGTTATTTCAATTGCCAACTGTCTTTCATTGCTTGTATAGATATATCACCTGGAAATCCTGATGATTTCCTTTAAAGTTAAGATATCTTTTTCTCTATTTGAATTTCTTCTTTTCCTATTTCTTTTTTCTTTTCAACCTCATCTGCATCTTCTCAGATGATCCTAAATTATCCTGCTTGGGGTTTCATTTGGATTTCTGGATTGAATTCTTTAATTGCTTTTGGAAAATTCTCAGCTATTTATTACTTGAGTATTATACCCCATTGTGTCTCTACTCTCTGGAACTTCCATGACTGGAACTAGGTCATTACATGGTCTCACATATGTTTCTTAGATTTTTTACCACGTTTTCCTTTTTTTCTCCTTAATTAGATATTTTCTGTTCTATATTCTAGCTCATTAATCCCTTTCCCCCTTATGATTTTAATCCCTTACATTAAGTTTTAAATTTCAGTTACTTATTATTTATAGCATTTCTATTTTATTCATTTTTGGTAAAGTTAATGTTCTTGTGAATACATCCATCCATCTATGTTTTTCCTCCAGTGTTCCCTTTATTTCCTAGAATTCTTTAGTCATAGTTATCTTACAATTTTTATTTGGATTGCTCCTGGGTTATGTGTTGTCTATATTTTCTCTTGGGCTTTTAACATGTAGTTTTTGCTCATGGCATGCCTGGTATTTTTATATTAAATATCAATACCTTTGTATGGAAAGGTGTAGAGGCTTTGAGTGATGTTTTCTTTCGCTAAAAAGGGTTTATCATTTCTTTTGTTAGATAAAATGGGAGTTTAAAATATTAACCAATCTTGGATTAAGCTGACTTAAGACTGTGTTACAATCTTGCTAAGTGTTTCTCTACTTTTGGTTCATTCCATGTTCCTAGAGTGTGGTCCTGCAGGTGCTATGATTGCATACTTACACATATTTAGGAGAAAACAGTCCTAGGGGAATGCTTAATTTTGAATCTCACTAAAATCTTGATCTCTCAACTTTCTTATGTTCCTTTTCCATGTTTGTGAAACTGCAAATGCTCTCTTGGTTTCTCTGATTCTAAGTATTTTCCTTCTTACCCTTCCATTTTCTGGACTCTTAGATTATTTCTTAGTATCTAGAATTAGCAAATAAAGCAAAGCTAAAAAGCAGACATAGACTATTAGAATATAGATAAATTAGAATATAGAATAAAATGGCCCTTTATTCTTACTGTTTCCAAGAATATATGAATACTTTCTCACATAACTTTCTCACATAATAAGATAAATTAGAATTTATCTTACCACAGTTTTTCTATATATTGAGATCTTGTCTCTTTAAGACTTGGTTAAATCAGTAGCTCTCTGATGCCTTAAAACAGATAATTTAAAGACTTACGGTTAATACGAGTCTCCACAAAAGGAATTCAAGGTCCTCAAAGAAGTGACTAATATTATAGCTGGGATAGGGCATAAATGAGATGAAGCTTGAACATTTTATTATAACAGAAAGTTAGAAAGTGCTCAATAAGCGTTGAGGGCGTATAACAAAGACTGGGGAACCAGTTTGAAGGAGTTCCCCCTGACTAAATTAGAGAGAACTTGAGTATTAACACACTGAAGCACAGTAATACATTAGAAAAACAGAATAAATAGATAATAGTCCATACTGATAATAAATAGGTAAATCAATCAATAAATGGTTGAAGAGAATGGAAAGTTCTTGCTTACAATAGAATTCTAAGTTCCGAACTAATAAAAATGGAAGCAATGCTTACTATAGACTCCTTATTAGCTACAAGGGTTGGGGAGAAAGTGTAATTATACAGTAGATAAATCAGAAACAACTTGATTAGGTGATCAAAATTAATATTTTCAATGAGGAAGAGATAGATACGATGTTTCTCCATTGAGGCAGATACCACATCACCTGTGCAGTATTGTGGCTGAGAATGCATAACCTAAATCTAAGTAGGAGGAAACCTAAATCTAATTAGAAAACACATCCAAATGTGGTACATTTTATTTTTTAATAAGAGGAGATATTTTTTAAAAATATCAGTGCCATGAAAGACAAAGAAAGGGTGTAGAAAGTTTTGAAATTGAAGAAGGATAAACATATATAACAAATAAATGTAATATCTAACCCCACATTGGATAGTGTAACTGAGAAGAAAAAAATTCTACAAGAAAATTACTGGGTCAATTAACAAAATTGGAATATAAATGATAAATTAGATAACAGTACTGTATCACTATTAAATTTACTGATTTTGATAACTTCACTGTGGTTATGTGAGAAAGTACTCACGTATTCTTGGAAACAGTAAGAATAAAGGGCCATTTTATTCTATATATATGCTAAATAATGTATATAATGTTATATATAACAAATCTACAAATGGTTCAGAAAATATAAATGCCAACACACACTGTATACATACATGTATCTATGTGTAGAAATATATATATATACACACACAAACACACGCACATATAAAGAGAATGAGAAAGAAGAGAAAAGTATTTTTAAAAGGGAAAAAGGTAAAATAGGTGAATCTGGGTAAAGAGAGCTGGTTCTTGTGGCAGGTGGGAAAAAGCTAGGCAGAAAACAAACCATATTTTAAAACTTTAAAAACTATTGACAGTTTTTATATAACTTGTTAAAAAGTATAAGAATGATATAACACATGCATATCAATCCTTAGGTTTAATTAATGTTAAAATTTTCTTACATTTGGTTTGGATTTTTAAAAATATCACTTTCTTTCCCTTATAGGAAGCAGTGTGGCCAGGTACTGAGGAGATGGTAAATACCCTCTGTCTCACTGTTTCTCTCTCTCATCATTAATGCAAAAGGATGTAATCATAAAAACAATCTCCTTCTATTATTTTCATGTTATCATAAAGAGATTTATTAGGCTCATCATTTCTATCTCTGTCACTTATTTCTATAGATAGAGTAACTGACACAAGACAAGGATGCCCTCTCTCACAACTCCTATTCAACATAGTGTGGGAAGTTCTGGCCAGGGCAATCAGGCAAGAGAAAGAAATAAAGGGTATTCAATTAGGAAGAGAGGAAGTCAAATTGTCTCTGTTTGTAGATGACATGATCGTATGTTTATAAAACCCCATTGTTTCAGCCCAAATCTCTTTAAACTGATAAGCAACCAGCAAAGTCTCAGGATACAAAATCAATGTGCAGAAATCATGAGCATTCCTATACACCAATAATAGACAAACAGCTAAATCATGAGTGAACTCCCATTCACAATTACTACAAAGAGAATAAAATACCTAGAAATCCAACTTACAAGTGATGTGAAGGACTTCTTCAAGGAGAACTACAAACCACTGCTCAATGAAATAAAAGACACAAACAAATGAAAGAACATTCCATGCTCATGGATAAGAAGAATCAATACAGTGAAAATGGCCATACTGCCCAAGGTAATTTATAGATTCAATGTTGTCCCCATCAAGCTACCTCTGACTTTCTTCATAGAATTGGAAAACACTACTTAAAAGTTCATATGGAACCAAAAAAGAGCCCACATAGCCAAGACAATCCTAATCAAAAAGAACAAAACTGGAGGCATCATGCTACCTGACTTCAAACTATACTACAAGGCTACAGTAACCAAAACAGCATGACACTGGTACCAAAACAGAGATATAGATGAATGGAACAGAACAGAGGCCTTGGGAATAACACCACACAGCTACAACTATCTGATCTTTGACAATCCTGACAAAAAGAAGCAATGGGAAAAGGATTCCCTAGTTAATAAATGGTGCTGGGAAAACTGGCTAGCCAAATGCAGAAAGCTGAAACTGGATCCCTTCCTTACACTGCATACAAAAATTAACTCGAGATGGATTAAAGACTTAAATGTAAGACCTAAAACCATAAAAACCCTAGAAGAAAACCTAGGCAATACCATTCAGGACACTGGCATGGGCAAAGACTTCATGACTGAAACACCAAAAGCAATGGCAACAAAAGCCAAAATGGACAAATGTGATCTAATTAAACTAAAGAGCTTCTTCACAGCACACAGATATATACATATATATATGTGTGTGTGTGTGTGTGTGTATGTGTGTGTGTATATATATGTTTTTTTTGTGTGTGTATATATATGTGTGTGTGTGTGTGTGTGTATATATATATCATCAGAGTGAACGCAACCTACAGAATGGGAGAAAATCTTTTCAATCTCCCTATCTGACAAAGGGCTAATATCCAGAATCTACAAAGAACTTAAACAAATTTACAAGAAAAAAACACCGTCAAAAAGTGGGTGAAGGATATGAACAGACACTTCTCAAAAGAAGACATTTGTGCAGCCAACAGATACATGAAAAAATATTCATCATCACTGGTCATTAGAGAAATGCAAATCAAAACTACAATGAGGTACCATCTCATGTCAGCTAGAATGGCGATCATTAAAAAGTCAGGAAACAACAGATGCTGGAGAGGATGTGGAAAAATAGGAACGCTTTTACACTGTTGGTGGGAGTGTAAATTAGTTTAACCATTGTGGAAGACAGTGTGATTCCTCAAGGATCTACAACTAGAAATACCATTTGACCCAGAGATCCCATTACTGGGTATATACCCAAAGGACTATAAATCATGCTGTTATAAAAACAGATGCACACATATGTTTATTGAGGCACTATTCACAATAGCAAAGATTTGGAACCAACCCAAATGTCCATCAATGATAGACTGGATTAAGAAAATGTGGCACATATACACCATGGAATACTATGCAGCCATAAAAAAGGATGAGTTCATGTCCTTCGCAGGGACATGGATGAAGCTAGAAACCATGATTCTAAGCAAACTACCACAAGGACAGAAAACCAAACACTGCATGTTCTCACTCATAGGTGGGAGTTGAACAATGAGAACACATGGACACAGGGCAGAGAACATCACACACCAGGGCCTGTCAGGGGGTGGGGGGCTGGGGAAGGGCATAACATTAGGAGAAATACCTAGTGTAAATGATGAGTTGATGGGTGCAGCAAAGCAACATGGCACATGTGTACCTATGTAACCAACCTGCACGTTGTGCACATGTAATCTGGAACTTAAAGTATGATAAAAATAATAGTAATAAAAAAGATTAGATGTGGCAAAACATTAACTGTTTGTGAAAATAAGTGCAGTGATATGGTCTTAGGTGTACTCCTATAACATTTTATAGTTGAAAACTTCCAAAATTGTAATTTTGGTGGCAAGGGACACATCATCAACTCAGGCCGTTTGGGTGCCCTGGAACGTAGTTTGTACAACAGAAGCAGGTTTAAAGATGAATTATGTTCCTTTCGTTGCCAATTCACAGAGTAACAATCAGTGTTATATTTACTTCCAATACTGATAACTTTTTTAGCCTGTTTATTATTTATTTTGAGTTTAGTTATGTGCTCATAGATTTATATATTCAATTTATTTTCATTAACTTTTGTCATTTTCTGGAGGGAGAGGGAAGGGAGACACCCCATGCAAGAATGCCAGAGATTCCCACATTTCTTATATTGAATTTGGGAATTTTTCATGAACTAATCCTTCTCAAGTTGTTCTTTGCCTTTGTTTTATATCCAAAAGTAGAAATGTTTGTTTTAGCAATTTTGTCAAGTCATATAGTGGTTTTTTGGGGAGGGAAGATTTTCCATCTTCATCCTTTCCACACTGAAAGTCTTGCACAGTTTGGTCTAGTCTCAGTTTGATAAGAATTACTTTTTAAAAACATGAATATATAGTCAATGTTATAGACCCTTCACCATTGATATAAATATATATTTGTTATTCATTTATATCAATGAGTTATACTCATTGTATATAAATGTATAACTCACTGTGATGAGTTATACTAATAGATTTGTGAATACCATATATTAGATCACCCTTTTAAGTATAAAATTTGTTTGTTGAGGTATTTTTTATACTACTAAAGAAAATTTTAATTAATATTTTGCATTTATGCTTATTAATAAGTAGGCTACTTTTTCCTCAGATTACCTTTCTTCAGTGTTGGCAGTTATGTTATCCTAAGCCATATATAATATATTTTGGGAATATTTTCTTTAGTGCATGAAAAAGTTCATATAAGGTCAGTAAAGTCTTTCGCAGTCTCATCCTTTAATTGAGAGAATTGTAATGTCGACTGAATTTTTGATTGGTTATATTTCTATTTATTCTTAAGTCAATTTTAATAATTTGTTATTTTAATATACATTTTAGTTTTATTTGATAATTTTTATAGCATTTTTCTTCAATTTTTTAACATATCTATTTGTAGTTATGTCCCCTTCAACTTTCCAAAACAAACAAAATCTCTCTTTAATTTTGTTGATCAATTTTGCCTTCTGTATCTTTTATTATTTTTAAAGCTTTTTGCTTTTGTTAATCTTCTCTATTTTTTTTTTTTTTTTGGTAAAATATCAATAGCTTTGAGGGTACAGATGGTTTTTTGGTTACATAGATGAATTATATAGTGGTTAAGTCTAAGATTTCAGTGCACTCACCACCCAAGTAGGGTATATTGTACCTAATATTTTATTTTTTAATCCCTCACCTCTATCCTATTCTCTCTCCTTCTGAGTCTCCAATGTCCATTATTCCACTTTGCATGCCTTTGCATACCCATAGCTTAGCTCCTAATTATAAGTGAAAACACATAGTATTTGATTTTCCATTTCTGAGTTAGTTCACTTAGGATAATGCCTCAAGCTCCATCCAAGTTGCTGCAAATGACATTATTTAATTCTTTTATTATGGCTGAGTAGTATACCATGGTGTGTATATACATTTTCTTTATCCACCGGCTTGTTGATGGGAACTTAGATTGGTTCCATATCTTTGTAATTCTGAATTGTGCTGCAATAAACATATGTTTGCAGATGTCTTTTTGATATGACTTCTTTTCCTTTGGGTAGATAGGTAATATCCCCTTTGTCACTTATGATTGTGTTTATTTGGGTCTTCTTGCTTTTTTTCCTTAATTAATCTAGCTAGCAGTTTATCTATCTTATTCTTTAAAACAACCAGCTCCTGGATTCATCAGTCTTTTGTATGATTTCCTGTGTCTCAGTTTCCTTCACTTCAGCTCTGATTTTGTCTATTTCTTGTATTCTGCTAGCTTTGGGGTTGGTGTGCTACTGTTTCTCTAGTTCCCCTAAGTTGTGATGTTAGGTTCTTAATTTGAGATCTTTCTAACTTTTCGATGTGGGCATTTAGTGCTATGAACTTCCCTCTTAAATGCTTTGGCTGTATCCCAAAGATTCTGGCATGTTATATTTTGTTTAATTAGTTTCAAAGAATTTCTTGATTTCTCCCTTAATTTCATTATTTATCCAGAAGTCATTCTGGAGCAGATAATTTAATTTCCATGTAATTGTATGGTTTTGAGAAATTTTCTTAACATAGATTTCTATTTTTTTTGCACTGCAGTCTGAGAGTATGGTTGGTATCATTTCACTTTGTTTAAATATGCTGAAGATTGTTTTATGCTCAATCATGTGGTTGATTTTAGAGTATGTGACGAGTACAGATGAGAAGATTATATATTCTGTTGTTTTGGGGTGGAGATTTCTGTAGATATCTATTAGGTCTGTTTGGTCAAGTGTTAAGTTCAGGTCCCAAATATCTTTGTTAGTTTTTTGCCTTGATGATCCATCTAATACTGTCAGTGGGGAGTTGAAGTCTCCTATTATTAAGTGACTATTTAAGTTTCTTTGTAGGTCTCTAAGAACGTTTGTTATTAATCTGGGTACTCCTGTGTTGTGTGCGTATATATTTAGGTACTAAATTATCTACTTTTCTTTGTAGGTCTCTAAGAACTTTATTAATCTGAGTACTCGTGTGTTGGATATATATATATGTGTATATATATGTATACATATACACATATGTATATGTGTGTGTATACATATATATGTATATAACTGTATATGTGTATATATGTGTGTAAAGGCATATATACATATATGTATCCGTATACATATATATATCTCAACAAGAAGGTAATTAGGTCTTGTTGAATTGAACCCTTTACCATTATATAATGCTTTTGTGGTTTTTTTTTTTTTTTGGTCTTTTTTGATTTTTATTGATTTAAAGTCTATTTTGTCTGAAATTAGAATAGCAACCCCTGCTTTTTGTTTGTTTGTTTGTTTGTTTTCCTTTTACTTGGTAGATTTTTCTCCATCCCTTTACTTTGAGCCTGTGTGTGTCACTGCATGTGAGATGGGGTCTCTTAAAGAGCATGCCATTGATTTTTGCCTTTTTAAATCAAACTTGTCACTCTGTGCCTTTTAATTAGAGCATTTGTCTCATTTGCATTCAAAGTTAGTGTTGATATGTGAGGATTTGAACCTGTCATCATGTTATTGGCTGGTTATTTATTTATTTATTTATTTATTTTTGAGACGGAGTCTCGCTGTGTCGCCCAGGCTGGAGTACAGTGGCTGGATCTCGGCTCACTGCAAGCTCCGCCTTCCGGGTTTACGCCATTCTCCTGCCTCAGCCTCCCGAGTAGCTGGGACTACAGGCGCCCGCCATCTCGCCCGGCTAGTTTTTTGTATTTTTTAGTAGAGACGGGGTTTCACCGTGCTAGCCAGGATGGTCTCGATCTCCTGACCTCGTGATCTACCCGTCTCGGCCTCCCAAAGTGCTGGGACTACAGGCTTGAGCCACCGCGCCCGGCCTATTGGCTGGTTATTATGCAGATTGTGTGGTTGTTCTATAGTGTCATTGGTGTATGTAGTAAAGTGTGTTTTTGTAGTGGCCAGTAGTGTTCTTTCCATATTTAGCACTCCCTTCAGGACCCTCTGTAAGGCAGATCTGGCTTTAATGAATTCCCTTAGCATTTGGATCCACTCTGCATGTGCACCAGCAGAGAGGGAGGCAAGGTCCACCCATAAATACACACACACTGGCAAAGCATGGTGTGGGATAACTGTGGACAAGTGCAGGCTGGGAAAGAGGCATGGGGGCCACTGTGGTTTGGGGAGGGCATGGACAAGATGTGTATATTGACTAGGACTGCTCTGCTGGAGCTCTCTCTGATGGTCAGGCATGGTCTGCTAGTGCAGGAGCTATGATGCGGCCCCTAGGAGGAGCCTCAGAGTCCTGCAAGTAGGCATGGCCAGACTGGGTCCCCAGAAGCAGCCAGCAGACAGGAAGGTGCTCAGGTCGAACCAGCCCTATCTTATAGGCAAGATTGCCCAGCACCGTTCAGGTCCAACAATTTGTCTAAGGTTAAAATCTTCTAGGGGAGCAAGGCGAGCTTAGGCGGATGGGCAACACTGACCCTGCTCCTCTACAGACACTATTGCACCAAACCCTCTGGGCTCCACATTGGCTGGAGTTCTGCATCTACCATCTCTCTAAGCCTCTCCCTGACAGCTCAGTTGTCCATGGGAGTCATGGGGTCTCCTGTTGCCAGGATTCCAGCGGTCCATGGTAAGAGCAGGTCACTCCTTATCTGCTCAATTTAATCATCCCCAGGAGTCGTTCGGGGGCAGGAATGAGTCCCAGTGCAGAGTAGCCTCATGCACGGTTCTCAGCTTCCTCCCTCTTCAGCCCAGCATCCGCGTCTTCTCTCCATCTGCTCTGAGTGCCTTCCCTGTGAAGATCTGCTGAGAGTGTGCCAGTCTTTCCAATGTCATGGTCTCCCCTAGCGGCATCTAGTCAGCCATCTTTCAAAAAACTGGATTGATTTTCTCTATTCTTCCTTAAAAAAAAAAAAAAAAAGTTTCTGCTCTTACCATTATAATCTTATTTGAGTTTTTTTCTTTTGTTCTGTTTCCAACTTATTGATTTGAATGCTTGACTTTTTAATTTTTAGTCTTATTTATATGTATATTATGGTGTAAGTACTTCCTGTTTTGTTTTAGAGACGTTTTAACCTTCATTGTTGTCATTGTCATGCAGTTATAAATCATAACTTTTATTCTAATTTTTCTTTGCATAGCAGATTACTTAGAAGTATATGTTTAGTATTTTAGTGTGTTATTTTCTTTAGTGATTCCTTTATATTTTAAATCTTATTCTTGTCTTAAAAATATCTAAAGCTGATTAGTATGTCCATCATATTGCATAGTAATGCAAAGGGATATAATTATAAAAACACTAATCTCTTTCTATGTTTTTTATTATTAGGTTTGTTAGGCACATCTGTTCCTACTAATTATAATTATTAATTTTGTATAGTCTGTAGTTAAATAAATTTACCAACATGTTTATCCATTTTTCATGTTCATGCCTTTTTTCTTGCATTTTACTATTCTCTTTTGGGTTCACAGTTTTTTGTTCCTTTCTTTGTTTTCTTTCCTCTTTTCTTCAAAAATATTAAATTAAGACTGTATATATATATATACATATATATGTATAACATATATATATGTTCAACTATGGCTGGGGGTGACAAATGATAAACACTAACATAATAAATAGTTAAATTATATTGTTAGTAAATTATAAATATTCCAGATAAATGAGAGCAAAAAGCCAGAGATTAGTGGCATTTTTAGACATGGTGGTCAGCAATGACCTCACTAAGCATACAACATTTAAGTAAAATGGGCCATGGAAATGCTTGGAAGAACAGCACTCCAAGCAGAGAGAAATAGTTAATGTAAAGTCCCCGAGATACAAACCTGACTGCAGTATTTGGAAAAACAACATGGAGGACAGTGTGGCAGAAACAGATGAAGAGAGAGGGAAAGAAGAGAGAAAGGAGGTTGGAGAAGACACAGGTCAAATTATGTAGGTTTTGCAAGCCATTATAAGGAGTTGGGATTTTGGTCTGTAGGTGATGGGAAGTCATTGGGTTATTCAGCAGACGTACATCTTTTAAATGATTATTCTGGCTCTTATGTGGAGAATTGATTGTAGGAAAACCAGAATAGAAACAGGAAAACTGGTTAGAAGACTGTTGCCATGATCTACGTAAGAAATGATGACTAGGCCAGATTTGTTGCTATGGAGGTAGTGAGAGATAGTCAGATTCTGGATAAATTTTGAAGACACAGCCAGCAGATTACTTCTGAATTTAATAAAGAAATTGCTGTGGCTGTAAGAAGGCATCCTGATGATAACTAGCATGTGATAATTAATTACAGTAAGGTAAGTTTAAAGGATAATTATGTTATTACTTATCCACCAAAATTATATGTTATATATAAACAATTTTTTAAAACTCTTGCTTAAACAAACAAATATCAAAGAGTTGAAACTTCATAGCTCACAACTTTTACTGGTTGCATTTGACAGATTTGTTTTATTACTTTTACTAATTAGAACATACCATATAATATTATGTGGTAATTAAAGATAATAAAGGTAAAAATATAAGAATATAAAAATTAGGGCAAGATACGGCAAATAATATGAATACTTCTATAGATAAAGTATTTTAAATTATTTTTTGGGTTTATTTATGTTTTATATCATTTGTACTTGTTGATCTTATAAGAGATAAAGTTTGTTAAATGAGAGCTTGCTGTAATATGCATAACATGAAAAAATAAGGCTTTTAAATTTAATTGTTATATAGATCACATGAAAAGCCATGATTATGGCCAACACTGTGTAGCAGTGTTACAAATATAGGCACAACAGCAAGGCATTAAATAAGGGTAATTGCTTTCTTGTGGCAAATGTTCTGAAATAGAGAAAATGGGCATCCATCTATTTCAGAGATTACCAGGACATAGTAATTACTATGGATATATAAACCTACATTTCATTAACAGCACATTTGGCTAAATATAACTTCTGAAGAAACATGTATAAAGTCCAGGTTAGGTGGAGGAAGATAAAACCTTATGTAAGATAATTAGTTTACCAGCTTTGTTCTTAATGATAAAGGTGTGTAACCAGTGAAGTGGACAGAGAAGTGCGAGAGATCAGAAAGCCGGGATTCTAATTGTAATCCTGTGTTGTGCTGGTGAATATCACACAACTGGCTCCTTGGAAAAAAATGCTGATTTTTAATGTTGCTGGATTTCCATGGTATAAATATCCCACTGTCGCTGATTTCAAGATGGTGACCTGATGTCACTGAAAGCAGAGTTCAGAAGAGATGAGGACACTTAACCCTTGCAAGTCTGTGAAAGTCAGCTCCAGCATGTCACTTCCCAGACTTAGAATCAAATGGTCATGAAATTTTGAATAACTCATGTAAAAGTTCTAGACCTAAGTTTCCTCACTTCTCAAATCAAAAATTGGACTGTTGTCTAAAATCCTTCCCAGACTTAACATTCTTTTTAAAGGATAGAGGTAAGATGATTTTTTATTATTAAATAAGTTTTAAAAATATAGAATACCCTTACTTTTAAATTGCATATAAAACTACAGGTGGAAGTAGCAGAATAAAATCTATTTTTCCCATTAATGACTGTTTTAATACTCCTTATCTTTAAATGGAGACATAGATTTGGGAACATCATGTAGAGAAATTGGCATTAAGTATGTAAAATACTAATGAGATGAAACGTAATTCCAATTGTGATAGTATCAGTTATAATGCAAAGAGGTGCCTTTGGTAGTAGAACATATATTTTCTGTCACATTCTGCGTTTAGCCTAAATCTGTACCATGTTGTGGTGAGCTTGTAAAATTATACCCAACAACTCCCACTTCCTGGTATTCATACCCTTGTGTAATTTGGCTCTTTGAGTGTGGAGTGGAATTCTTTTTTCCATTCTGATGGATATACTTCAGCAAGTATCGGATGTTATTTCCACAATTAGGCTTCAAAAGGACTGTGACTTCCTTATTGTATGCCCTCCTTTATTCTCTGCTGGCTCACACAGGGAAGCATTCAGATGATTGCAGCCTCAGCCATTTTCACTGACACTTCACAAGAGACCCTGAAACAGAGGATCTGCCCAACTGAGCATCTCTCAGATTCTGACAATCAGAAACCATGTAAGATAATAAGAGCTTGTTATTTTAAGCTGCTACATTTTGACATAATTTAGCAATTAAAAAATCAATACAGGGGTTGAGGAGAAATATGTTTGAAACTGAAAGGCAGGAGCTCCTTTTCTCCATATTTCACATGCAATTTTATCAAAGTACATGGAAAAGTACAACAAGCCAATATACATTTTACCACTAATGAAACAGTCCTTTCAGGAATAAAGGTTAGGGTCACCCCCCGCAGGCAAGGAACCTTAACCTGCTGAGGTGCTTGCTTAGGAGAAAGGATGTATGGAATGAGTAGTGGAAGAAGGTTATTAATACTACGACGATGGAGCTGGTTATAGAAACAAGATCTATAATAGTTATGACTGTTATATTTTTCCATATTTTTAATAAACATATAAATATTGATAAAAATCTTTGCTTCCTCACCTCCCATTTTCCTGTCAACTAACATAACAATAATGTTAACTTTTTATCTGAGTATTGAATTTATATGACTTCAAAGGCAGACTGTGACTGAGCTAGAAAAATGAATAAACATTACCTAAAGATGGATAAGGTATATTTTTCCTTTTGAGGGTCAGGAAGGGGTCAGGTTGCAGGGCGGAGGTTATATTTTTCCTCTTGGGTGCAGGTTGTGGGGGTGGCGGTTAGTGTGTGTGTGTGTGTGTGTGTGTGTGTGTTTCATATATGGTATAGTAGCTGTATGGTGGGCAGAAGCAAGACTTTACTCATCTTTATTTGAAATTTGAGTATGATTTGAAGTGTCATGTATGGCTACATGGTGACAAGGACTGTGATGGCCCTGTAAAGTTTGTTAAAGTGGCTCAACTGAACAATAATCCCAAGAATTTCCTTCCCTGTGTGTTTCTGATTAGGGTTGACTACAAGAACAATTTGTGTAAGATTTGGAAGGTAGAGTGAAAAAGTAGTCATGTTTGTTCACTGAGGGTTTATGTAGGCCAAACTTTTGCAGTTCATGCATGTTTTTGAGTATTTGGGTGGCAGCTGGACCTAAGGGTTATGTTGCTTCCATAAGATTTTTTCCCTGGTTTTCTTAAATCCTGGGTCAGGTGCTATTTAACTCTATGACAAGTGCAAACTTCTCTTTTATGTCATCCATGGCACTGAGGAGGAGAGACAAACAGAATAGATACAGGTTCGGTTGGGCACAGTGGCTCATGCCTGTAACCCCAGCACTTTGGGAGGTCGAGGCAAGCAGATCATGGGGTCAGGAGTTAGAGACCAGCCTGGCCAATATGGCAAAACCCCATTGTCTTAATTTAGGAGAGCTAAATAATTAGACATGAGGCCAAAGTATATAAGAAAGCGGCAGCCTTTTATAGCAAATATGCACACACTCTCGGGGGCGAGGTTCTCCGGTCCTCAGGTATGGGGCCAGGGAAGTCGCGCCGGCGCTCTCGGGTGAGGTTCTCCGGTCCACAAGTAGGAGGGGCCGAAAAAGTCAGGCCGGCTCCTGCCAGCAGGGGACTTTTATGCATTGGTACTGGAAGGGGGAGGGCAGTGGGCGGGATAAGGGCGTGATAGGGGCATCTCCATAGGCATGGCCGGGTAAGTTTTGATCTCTTCGGATTGATGTCACCTGGCGCATGCTCCGTTGTCCTGCACTTTCCCGGCACGGGAAAGTTGGTGATGAAGAACCCGGAAGCAATTGGGACTGTGCCATCTTGTTCACCTTCCCCCATTTTGTCCCTTCTCCCTCACCCAAACACCCATGTCTACTAAAAATACAAAAATTAGCCACGCATGGTGGCATCCACCTGTAGTCCCAGCTACTCAGGAGGCTGAGGCAGGAGAATCACTTGAACCTGGGAAGCAGAGATTGCAGTGAGCCGAGATCATACTACACCACTGCACTCCAGCCTGGGTGACAGAGTGAGACTTAGTCTCAAAAAAAAAAAAAAAAAGATACAGGCTCTAGGTTATACTTTGCAGATTTCAGTTGTTCCTAATCTCTCCAACTTCATGTCTATCTTTCCTTATCTATCTTCTGCACTCTGAATCCACAATCATCAATAGAAACAGAAGAAATAACTGAACCAAGAATGTTTTACCAGTTCCTACAATTGTATAAGTTCAAATCTCCATAATACTTTATTCTAAATCCTTCCTAGTGACTCTGATTCTCTGAATAATACATATATTTAGCTAAGAAGAGTGACTTTTCTTTGGATGAGCCAAAAAATACCAGTCTCATACCTTCAAGATTATCCCAAGACTTATTGCCCATGATTATCCTGTAATAGGTTTTGATCATTCATAATACAGTCTTTTCTATGCTATTTACTTCAACCATAAGATTGTAATGGACATCATAATATTGGCTTCTCTGAATTTTAAAGTTTCAGGCAAAAATTTGTTATAGCTGAGATCCTATATATTTATTCTGATTTAGAATCTGAATACTAATTTTTAAGGAATACTACTAGTTCTGTGCAAGTAGAATATGATAATTGAGAATTTTATGTTCCCTAAGGCCATGGGATGGGGAGATAGAAAGCAATGAATGCTTCTGTTAGGGGGAAAGGACACTCCCTGACTATCCTTAAGAAATGGAAGCTCCTTGGACTCATGACTCTCACTCTATTTCTAGGACAAGTACTTAGTGTCCATATGTACTTTTTAAAACCATAGTTAAATGAAGAAAAAAACAGTCTTGCTTTCTGTCTAGCATGATATTGCATCCCTGGGATGAATCCCGCTTGATCATAGTGGATGATCTTTTGAATGTATTGTTGAATTTGGTTTGCTAGTAATTTGTTGAGAATTTTTGTACCCATTTTCATTAGGGATATTGGCCTGTACTTTTCTCTTTTTGTATTGTTGTGTTCTTGTCTGGTTTTGGAATCAGGATATGCTTCATAAAATGAGTTTGGAACAATTCTCTCCTTTTCAATTTTCCAGAATAATTTGAGGATAATTGGTATTTGTTTCTTTAAATGTTTGTGAGAATTCAGCACTGAAGTCACCAAGTTCTGGGCTTTTCTTTGATAGAAGGCTTTATAGTATTGATTTAATTTTCTCTCTAGTTACTAGTCTATTCAATTACTTTATTTCTTCATAGTTAAGCCTTTAAAGATTGTATGTATCCAGGAATTATCCCCTTCTTTTATGATATCAGATATGTTGGCATGTAGTTGTCCCTAAGAGTTTCTTATGATTTCTTGTATTACTGTGGTATCAGTTGTAACATTTCCTTTTCCATCTCTGATTTCATTTGAGTCTCTTTTTTAAGTCTAGCTGAAGGTTTGTTGATTTTATCTTTCCCCAAAACCAACTTTTCATTTCGTTTTATGTTTTGAATTGCATTTTTAGTCTCTATTTTGCTTATTTCCTCTCCAAGCTTTATTATTTCCTTCCTTACTGTTTTCCTGGTTCCTTGAGGTATATCATTAGATTGTTTACTATAAACCTTTTTTTTTTTTTTTTTTTTTTTTTTTTTAACATAGAAGTGTATTGCTATACACTTTTCTCTTAGGACTGCTTTTGCTATATTCTGTAAGTTTTGATATGATGTGTTTGTTTCCATTCTTGTTTGTCTCAAGGAATTTAAAAATTTTCCTTTGAATTTCTTCATTGACCCTTGGTTATTCAGGAGCATGTTGTTTAATTTCTATGTATTTGTAAAGTTTCTAAAGTTTTTCTTGTTGATTTCTAGCTTTATGCAATTGTAGGCAGAAAATATATTTGATATGATCCCTGTATCATAAATTTAAGACTAGCTTTGTAGCCTAACATATAATTAATCCTGGAGAATTCTCCCTGTGCAGTTGAGAAAACTATGTGTACTGCAGCAAATGAATGAAATGCTCTGTAAATGTCTGTTAGGTCCATTTGGTCTATGGTGTGGTCTAAGTCTGATGTTTCTTTGTTGATTTTCTGTGTATCCATTGTTGAATTTGATATAATTGTTGAAAGTTGACATTTTTTTAAAAAATACTTTTTTTATTATTTTTACACAGTGAAAAATAGTTAATCTTCCTTGATACACTTATATTTTCTAATTATAGATTATTATATTAATTCAAATAAATTTTCACTTTAGGCTTTTTGTTTTTTTCTCTTTTCCAAAATTTATCTCATGCTTTGTTTTCTTCTATTAATAAACTCATTGGGCTTTCCAGGTAAATGTTCAATTATCTGACAACACAAAAGGTTGTGTTGAGCAGACTCTTATGAATCATAAACCTTACCAGTGGCAAATTTGCCAGTGACTCAAACATGTATCTGTCAAATACCAGGCAAAAGTGAAACATTCTTTACTTGGAGAAATTGAGGAGCCAAACACAGCTCCCCAAAGTGCCTTTCTCTTTGAATTAGGAAATGTTTTAGTTTTGGACTAATGAATAAGATTCTTCCTAAGCAACATATGCTGCTTAGAAAAAAAGGGAGCCATTTCAGTTAAGGAACATCTCCTCTTTGTACCTCATTATTTCACAGATAAATTGGTTATCTTTCATTTTTCTAGAGTCATGCTTGCCATAAAACCATACATTTCAAGTTTGCTTATAATAAGTAATATAAGCAGAGCAGGTTTATTCTTCTGACAATATTTAATACATAAGGTTGCTCTATTCTCATGAGTGAGTACCACCAGTAAGTTTACCATGAGATTTGGTCTTTGGTATGTTTAACAAGATATTTGATTGAGGCCATTCCTTATTGCCAGGACTACCAGTTAGGGAGGCAATTGGTTTCAGGGCTGATGTTAATTCTTTTCTTCTCAAATCATCACCATAATAACAAATATTGCTATCTATATACTTTTTTTTTAATAACAAAAATGTTTTTAGCATTTTGATAGGGTACTTTGCTTTGCTACTTTTAGAAAAATGATTGTATATCTTGTAGTATTGAAATATCCTTGTACATTAGTTTCCTGAGGCTGCAACAAGAAATTATCAAAAACTGGGTGGTTTAAAACAATAAAAGGCTGGATGCAGTGGCTCACACCTGTAATCCTAGTACCTTGGAAGGCCGAAGCAGGCGGATCCCTTGAGCCCAAGAGTTTAAGACCAGCCTGGGCAACATGTCAAAACCCCATCTGTACAAAAACATATAAAAGTGGGGCATGGTGGGACATGCCTGTAGTCTCAGCTCTTTAGGAGGCTAAGGTGGGAAGATCACCTGAGCCCTGGGAGGTATAGGCTTCAGTGAGTTGTGATTGCACCACTGCACTCCAGCCTGGGCGACAGAGTAAGACAGTGTCTCGGTCAGTCAGTCAACAGAAACTTATCCTCTTATGGCTCTGGAGGCCAGAAGTCTAAAATCAATAAGTCAGCAGGACTGTTCTCTCTGGAGACACTAGGTGAGAATCATTACTTGGTCTTTTAACTTCTGGTGTCTGTTGGAGTTCCTATGGTTGTATCATTCCAGTCCCTGCCTTTGTCTTTACATGGCCTTCTCCTCTGTGCCTGTCTTCTCCTGTTTGTGTTCCTTATAAGGACATATATCATTGGACTTAGGGCCCTCCTGAATAATTCAGGATGATTTCATCTCGAGATCATTAATTTAATCAAGTTTGTAAAGATTCTTTTCCCATTTAAGGTCATATACAGGTTTTGGGGATTAGGACATAGGCCTAATATCTTTTTGGGGACCACTATAATTCACATTTCTGAATTAATCCTTCATGGTATTAATGTACCATTCTTTTGATATACTGCTATTATCAGGTTAAGAATTGACGCATCCATATTTTTAACTGCGATTAGTCTAAAGTTGTACATTAGTTCTACAGTGATAAAGTTTAAAAATTAAGATTTTGCTGACTTTTAAAATTAGAGATATTCTCATCATTTTTCTAAGTGTTCAAATAAACTTAAATTTAATGTTTTAAAATAGATTTTAATGTGTTCCAATTTAGCCCTGTTCCCATTGGCTCTCATTCGATTTTGGTCTTTAATTACTTTTTCTATAATTGGGCTATTCAAATTTTATTAATTTGAAACTTGATAGAAAATTTTTCATTTTTTTCTAATTTTTAAAGCTATTTTCTATTAAGCCTGTTTAATCATTTTTAAGATTGTAAGTGGCATTATTTTTAAGTTTGTTTTAAATTGCACATTGCAAGTATATAGAAATAAGGTTGATTTTTGTAATGCTGACCTTATATCCTGAGACCTTGCTAAATTCGTAGGCTAGTTCTGGGAGATTGTTTTCTTTTCTGTAGATTCCATGAGATTTCTACATAGACAATAATGTCATTCATTTCTTTCTTTCTAATATTTGTGCCTTTGACTTCTTTTCCTTGTCTTATTGTACTGGTTAGAACTTCTATTAAAATGTTGAATAGCAGTGGTGATAAAGGACATCTTTTCCTTGTTCCTCATCTTTGTTGGCAAATATTACATCTTTCACTATTATGTATATTGTTAGCTGCATGGTTTTTGGGTGTGTATTGGTTCCATTTTCTTCCTTTCTGTGGCTTATTTGAACATTTTTAAATATCCCATTTGTCTATTTTAAAATGTCTTTCTTCCTTTCATTTCCCTTTCCCTCCCTTTCTTTCCCTTAGCTACTGAGCACCTCTAGTACGTTTATTTTGTTATTGTATATTTTGTTTCTTATGTCTTGTATTTCTTTGCTGAGGTGTTTTTTTGTTTTTTGCTTTGTTGTTTTTCTTTTTTCTTTTTTGAGATGGAGTCTTGCTCTGTTGCCCGGGCTGGAGTACAGTGGCATGATCTCAGCTCACTGCAACCTCCACCTCCCAGGTTCAAGTGATTCTCCTGCCTCAGCCTCCGGAGTAGCTGGGACTACAGGTATGCACTACCACGCTTAGACAATTTTTGTATTTTTAGTAGAGACGGTGTTTTACCATGTTGGCAAGGCTGGTCTCGAACTCCTTACCACAGGAGATCTGCCTGCCTCGGCCTCCCAAAGTGCTGGGATTATAGGCATGAGCCACCACACCCAGCCGAGAATTTCTATTTTTCTGTTTATTTCAAGTGTTTTCTTGATTATTACAGCATTTGTATAATAGGTGCTTTAAAGTCTTTGCAGATGTTTTCAACATCTGTGTGATTTTGTTGTTGTTGGAGTCTGTTGGTTTTCTTTTCTCCCAAAAGCTGAAATTTTCCTAGAGATTTTTGTTTTAATAGTCAATAGACCTGGTTAGGTTTTGTTTTTTTTGTTTGTTTGTTTGTTTTGAGACGGAGTCTCGCTCTGTCACCCAGGCTGGGGTGCAGTGGCCCAATCTCGGCTCACTGCAAGCTCCTTCTCCCAGATTCTTGCCATTCTCCTGCCTCAGTCTCCTGAGTAGCTGGGGCTACAGGTGCCCGCCATCACGCCCGGCTAATTTTTTTTGTATTTTTAGTAGAGATGGGGTTTCACCGTGTTAGCCAGGATGGTGTCCATCTCCTGACCTTGTGATCCGCCCGCCTTGGCCTCCCAGAGTGCTGGGATTACAGGCGTGAGCCACTGCGCCCGGCCGACCTCGTTAGGTTTATACTGCAAGTTCCAACTTATCTATAAGTAGGCTGTGGTTCCAATTCCAGTCTAATTTTAAAAGATCTTTGATACGCTGATTAAGGTCTGGTGTACCCATGCAAAACTTGGTAATAAGTTTATAAATAACTTTATAGGGTTTCTTTTTTGAGCCCTTCACTCTGTAATCTCCTTGGTTCCATTATTTTCTTAGACCTCTTATTTTTCATCCTCAAGTAACTAAGGCTTTTGTTACCCCCTCTCTACCACCCACTTTTAAAACTGTGTAGCATTCAGGGCCGAACGAAGAAAATCTTTAGAAAAAAATGCTAAGCTTAATGTGTGTCACGTGGTTATTCAAATGCTCATCTTCTTACATACTGTGTCTGTTAATATATACTTTTCGGGCACTCTCAAATAGATACTCCATGCATTCTGCTATTTTTTACAGTTGCCGTCAGTGTGAGTGATCGGGCAAAGCATGCATAGACATCTTATGCAGAATAATAAGACTTGTTCATTTATTTTTAGCATAATTATTGATATGAATTTGTTTAAATGTACCAAGTGTAGAGATAATAAGTGTTGAAGGGATACATTATCCACCTGGATGTTAGTTATTTTAAATAATTCTCAATTTTTGTATTTTATGTTAATACTCTATAGTAAATTTTTCATTAGTAGTTAATGCTCATTGACTATAGAAAAAAAGTGGAGAATATAGAAGGGTGGAAGTTTGATGAAAACCAAACCTCCTCTTATTCCAGCTATTTGGTGACAAGTTTGTTTAGTTTTTTTCTTTACCTTTATAATGTGTGTGTGCGTTTATAAACAAAATTAAATAGCATTGTGTTTACAGTTTCTTTTTATAATATAAGCAATTTTATGTAATTGAATTTTAATTCTGTACAGTATCCAACTGTATGGATTATATTGACTTTAAAATAAACCTACATTTCTCCAGAGTTATGTATTCTCCTACAGAGTTACATACCTTCTAGGATCCCAACTCCTCATAGAGTATTTTTCACATAAAAAATATATGTCTAGTTTTTAAAAATGAATATATATGGATTATAAACATAATATAATAGATTTACTAACCTGTTTTCTGTTGGGCACTAGTACATTACATTACCATTTACTTTTCTTAGTCGCATTGGACTTTTCATTAGTCCAAAGCTCTTTGATTTCATTACTCTCTTTCTCTTTTTTTTTTTTCCCCCAAGTATTTAGGAAGCAGTGTGTTAATACCAGGTAGGCATTTTTCTGTACTAGTTATGATGGTTCTGATAAAAGTAATATTTTTCCATTTAAAAAATTACCTATTTGCCATACCTTAACTTGACTTCTATATAAACACACACGCACACACACACACACACACGTACACACAAAATTGAAAAAGAATTTAGTAGGACTGTGGGAGATAGTAAACACTGAAACTTCTGTGATTCTGTAAAAAAGAAAATTAAACAAGAGAAAAATCTGAGTCAAATATATTCATATATGATTATAGTTTCTATTAAAGGTTTTAATACATTATATTAAAAGTACAAAGGTGCATACCAAGTGTGGAAATGAACCTAAGTGTGTCCAGGAACATTGTAACTAAAAATAATGGAACATCTATTAATTTAATAAATTCTGTGATAGTAACACTATAACCCATTTTTATAATCACAGTTGTATTTAGTATTTTTAGGAAAGTTGTTTTAAAGACAATCTATTATAGTAACACTATAATGTAAAAAGTATCACTGTTATTTATGAAATGATTTAACTATTTGAAATATACTCCCATATTTCACTTTGGACTATACATAACTTTTCCCTAAATAACATGTCATAAGTTATTCATTATACTAGACCTTTTTATTAAATTATATATTGATATATATTCTATATGTATATATTAAATTTTTTGAGACAGGGTCTCTGTCATCCAGGCTGGAGTTCAGTGGCACGATCTTGGCTCACTGCAACCTTCACCTCCTGGGCTCAAGTGATCTTCCCACCTCAGCCTCCCAAGTAGCTGAGACTATAGGCACACATTACCACACCTGGCTAATTTTTGTAGTTTTCTTGGTAGAGATGAGATTTCGCTGTGTTGTTCAGGCTGGTCTCTACTTTCTGGGCTCAAGCAATCTACCTGCCTCAGTTTCCCGAAGTGCTGGGATTAGAGGCATAAGCCACCACGCCTGGCCTAATTTTTCTGTTTTTTTGAGAAAAGCAACAACATTTAACATTTATCAAGGAATATTACTCATCATATTGAAAGAAGTCATATGTTTTCACAATTTTTATATACAAATATCAATAAAGGCCTTTAAATATAAAATAAATAATATAAAGAAATAAACTATAAAATATACCATTGTAAAATAGCTAATGTTTTACACTATTCAAAAAAACTCACACAAAATTAACAAAATATATATTACAATTCAAGAAAATTTGATCTCCTATTCATTTTAAAGCTGTCTAACAAACCCTGTGGGAGAAATTTTAAGTTGTCAATTTCAAGGTAAAAGTTAGAATTTATATTTGATGACTTTTGTCAATTTCTGCTAAGGCTGTTTCCTTCTTCCTAATGTAAAGTAGCATTTTTACATTTTTATATACCTTCATTCACTTATCACTGACAAGTGGCATTTCTTAAGCTGACAAAGATAAGCATGAAGCAGATGTCAGGAGATGGAAATGATCACAGTATGGAGCACTTCTTTTGTAAAATATATGAGTTAATTCACCAGTCGTGAAAGCAAAGGACAGAAATGCTTTCTTTGTGTGTAGTGTTGGCAAGTGTCATGAAAGTTCCGCCAAACAAGATTATTAATTCATGACCTATTTCTCTCCCTGCCATAGCACCTTCTTCAGAAAGGACTACCATTTCCACTGGGCAGATCTTCCAATTATGCATAAGATATGAAGTAAAGGCCAAACTCCATCAAAAACTTAGAAGCAAATAGTCCCCTTGACAACCAGATGTCTATCTTTCCAGGTTAAATCTTTCCAAGTTCTGATGGATGGTTTCTGCAACACTGTGTTTACCTTCAAACTCATGTTGCTTTCAGATCTGGTTGGCAACTCAGGGAGAAAAAAAATACACTTTTCTTGAGAGCAAGCTGTATCTTTTATGAAGTTAAGGTTAAAAGAAAAATTGTGTTGGTAATATCCACATAGCGACAGATGAAACCATTCCAAAGGTCTTGTAGATTTGCTACAAAGAGGAAGTCTGGCTAGAGTATTAGACAGTGCCTCTATATACCTGTCTTTTTTCATTTCCATTTCCCTATCCCTAACAAAACACAGCTTAAAATGTGGCCAGTTCAAGTTGAGATGTGCTGTAAGTATAAAATTCACAGCAGATTTCAAAGATTTGGTACCAAAAAAGTAAAAATATTCAATAATATTTTTATATTGATCATACATTGAAATGATAAAAATTGGATAAATTGAAGTAAAATATTTAACAATGTAAAAGGAGGAAGTCTGCAGAAAGTGTTGTATCAGGTGTCTGTGTTTAAATATGTGAGCGTTACATTGAAAAAATCTGTTATGGCTCCTACTAGTCTATAGGGCAAAGTTCAAAACTTTTAACCTGTATTCTTGGGTAAACCAGATAACACAAGACATATCAGCACAATATCATTCCCCCAAGACTACTTTTTTGTGTATTGATATGATACCACTGGCCTATGTTAGGGATGTTCTAAAAAACTGTTCTGTCAACTTTATTCCTGTGTTGTTGAGGACGTTATTTATCATATTTTTTGAGGTCTTTGGTCTTAATATCAGTTTTGAATTTCCTGAGTATTTGATTTTTTTGTGCCTTATTATTCTTAATTTGTCACTTCTTTTTCTCTCTTGGTATGGGCTGCCATAAATCTTAAAACTTAATTTTTTCTATCACTTTAAATAATTTATAACAAGTTGTAGTATCATTCTTATACGTTAACTTCTATCCTAGATATATCTCAGGTGTGTTAACTCTTAATTTCTATTTTGAATCATTTTTTCCTGAAAGGTAAACTAGGTTATTTTTCTTGGTTAGCTTCATCTTTGTAAGCTACTCCAAATCATTTTATTATTTTATTTTATTTTTTGAGATGGAGTCTTGCTCTGTAGCCCAGACTGGAGTGCAGTGGCACAATCTTGGCTCACTGCAACCTCCATCTCCCGAGTTCAAGCAATTCTCCTGCCTCATCTTCCCGAGTAGCTAGGATTACAAGCGTGTGCCACCACACTTGGCTAATTTTTGTATTTTTAGTAGAGATGGGGTTTCACCATGTTGGCCAGGCTGGTCTCAAACTCCTGACCTCAAGTGATTTGCCCACCATGGCCTCCAAAGTGCTGGGATTAGAGGCATGAGCCATTGTGCCTGGCCTCAAATCATTTTAGACCAAGGTAGGATACAAGTTAATAACATTAAATGTATACCTTAAACTGAAATTCAAATCGCTTTATAATCTAAATCCAATTGACTTTTCAAGCCCTAATTTTCAAGAACATCTTTTTATATACCACTAGCTTAAATCAGCTTTGTCACCTACATGGTCCCACACAACCTAGGTTTGTTTTCACTTGGCCCACATTGAGAATGCCTTATTTTTTCACCCCTATCCATCTAAATATTAACTATATTTCAAGATCCATTTCTCATTCCACCTCATCCTACCTCTTTTTCTAATGATAAACTTGTGGCATTTATTTACTTAACCCTTCATCTGGATCTTGACTTTGTCCAGTCTACCGACAGTTCTTGCATTGTTTAACATGTCCTGTACCTTCTTAGTATGTTTAGTACCAATATCTTGGATTTCAAATAGATGAGTTCCTAAAAGTAAGGAGCTAGATCTTGTCTACTTGTCTAGAACCAAAATTATCTTGAATTCTGGTGCATTTGTTGAAGGCACAAACATTTATAAAATAAATCAATATATAGGATGGTATTAAAGTGTTAGAATGAGTGGTTATAGTAGATTTTAACACAGTGTTATGAAGTCAACTGGAACCTCTAGAGGTATTTACAACTGTTGCAATACCTGAGATGGTACTGGGCACTAACCTGAGCCTTAAACACAGTTCCTAGATCTGTACATTTTATTATTCTATTCTATCTTTTGTAAAAAAATAGGAATGGCTATGTGAACTCTGAGTTTTCCTGGAATGCAGAAACTCAGTCAAGAACAGCATCTAAATTAGGCAGTGACAGTAGAGCTTATACTGAGAAAACGGTCAGTCTGGTGCTCTTATGACAATTTATGTTGGTTTGTGGCTTGGTGACATTGAGAAATGAGTCATCGTAATTCTCCTGGTTGATGACCAATGGTATAATCACAAGGTTCAGAGTACGCAGCCCAAGTGAAACAGTTATTTTCTAAACAATGTATTCTGATATCCTATGCAGGAGGAAGAATAAAGCCTAGGACATATTTGGAATCTCAGAAAGGCAAAAAGACAATTTCACTGCCATTCTGAATGACTGCCATCTTGTTGCATGCTGTGATACATTTTCTACTCCAAATGTACAGTTGAATAGGCATTCATCCTACATTCTTTAACGGGTTTTGTTTTTGAAGATTTACTTTTTTCCTTTCCTTTCTTCTTTTTTAGCATAGATGGTAGTCTGCTGTTGATAAAACCCTTGAACTCCTGCTGTTTAAATTGCTACATTCTGTTCTGAGGAGTGAAATAATGTTCTGCCATTTGCTCCCAGGTACTGGAACTGCTACTGAAATGTACACATAAGTGCTCTAATGTTGGTAGAGAATAGCTTTTCGTAGGGCTTAAGGCAGTAGGGAAGGAGTATATCTCACCCCTTTCCTTGTGGAAGGTTGAACTGCTTATTTCCCCTGCTGTGATTTCTATTCCCCAGAAACCCCCTTCTCATGTACTGGCACCTGAATCACTAGATTTTTTTTTTTTTCATAAAACAGCCCGAAGCTTGCATTGTCAATGAGGTAATTCCCAAAGTTGCTAGATCAGGCTTCCTCACTGAAGAAAGTTCAAAATGTTTTGATCTGTAATATAATTAACATAGGTATTCTGAATTATCATAGTCCTCAAAGCCTTTTATTTTTACTACAGAGAAGGTTTACTCACTCTCTCGTTTGGCTTTCTGATTTTTCACATTTTGAGGATGAACTTTTCTCGATACTAAGGGAAACTTAATGTCATAGATTTTTATCAATTTAACTTCAGTGAGTAAATTCTACAACATGATTTATTTTGGATCCAGAAATACTTTGATTAAGCAGACTATACTCATTAACATATTACCTACCAATGGAACAAATGTACAGTTTACAGTCCAATATTTTAAGATAAGAATTATTTTGCATCTGGTACATGCTTCCTCACTTCCAACAACAGATACTATTTTTCTCCAGATTATATTTATCCTCTTGTGGGAAGCATCTTATTTTGTAGATCCAATTGTCCCCCATATCTTTACAATAAAAAATTTTCTCATGCAGTCATTGTATATCTAGTAGGCACCTAACAATGCTAAAATCTCTGATAAGCTTCAGTATTACAAATTCAAGTTAAAAACAATCCTTGATAAATGAGCTAAAAAGGGTGTTGTGAAGTCAAATTTGTCAATAAGCACTATGAGAGTGCTGCAAGCGTGATCATGGTATTCCATATCTTCTGTAAAAGATCAATAATTAGGCCTATAAAATTTTATATAATTGGATATATATTATAGAAAATAGAATGTATAAAATGTGTATGATACCTGTACAACTATAATGTGTTGTAAATATTATATATAATAAACATTTTGGGCTGGGTGCATTGGTTCATGACTGTAATCCTAGTGCTTCGGGAGGCCAAGGCAGGAGGATTGCTTGAGCCCAAGAGTTGGAGGCTGCAGTGAATATGATTATACCACTGGATTCCAGCCTGGGTGACAGAGGGAGACACTGTCTCAAAAAAGAAAGTTTTCTGGTGCTGCATTACTAATCAATTTCTACTACAATTAATTGGATAGAATTGGAATCAAAGGTTCAAGGACCAAAATAAGGGAGATACCTTAGTGTGGTTATATAGGTCACAGATGTCTACTGACTCAATAGATAAAAATTCTCACCAGAAATGAATTTGGGGTGTTGGAAAATGTGACCACTTTGGATATCTTTGGGGGTCCATGGGTTAAGGATGAAGATGTGATTCTAAATGTCAATTCAGAAAAGATATTATGGTATTTCATACAATCTATTTGAAGTGCTTGTATTGATGGTGCAAATCCCCTTGAAGCTGTTTTTTTATGAGTGAAAGAGATCCCATTTGAGCATTTCTTACAATGATGCTTTCTACTTAAGGATTATCCTTTTTATCTTTGTTGTGTATTTGTATTAAGATCACCTTTCTCTGTAGTTTCTCTCTTACCAAGTGCCATTTTTTAAAAAGTCCTAAGAATGAAACTGAATCAAGAGAATTGAAATGCTATTGAAGCTGCAAAGAGGAAAAAACTCTAGGTTTTATTGTAACTCTAAAGGCACATTTTAAACCCTGCAAAGTATTTAAGAATAAAAATTTCAAACTCACCTGTCATGAAATGTGTAGTTAAGAATCCCTTATTGTTAATGTTTCTTAAGTCACCATCACTTGCTAATGGCTATGTGTTGATAAAAGATGCCACTTTTATCTGTTTGTCTCCTTACTGGGTTTTATGACTTTGAAAGATGAGGTCACTGGGACACCTACTCAGAAAGGCAGTGGGAATACTGCATCTAGCTAAGGAAACTGGCACTAATTTGGATATTAAAAAATACTCTATCCATTTTGACATTTTCCACTCCAAGACACAGACAGGATCAAACTTAGAGACTTGGAGAATAATAATGAGAAAATTTAAGAGGTACTTTAAAACTTCTCTTCCCCTAAATAATACTTTAAAAGAGTTCATTTCCCACTTGTATTACAGAAGAATTTTTCTTCTATTGCCCTTTAAATACATGTTCTTTGGGTCTCAAAATGTATTTCAGCACAATTATTTAGATTACTGACTAGGTAGGTTGTGTTTGTAGTAACAGAGCTGTGGGATTTTAAGAGCTATCAGACAGTTTGACGAAAGCAGTGGTCGGAAGGAATCATAGCAAATTGTGTCCACTGAATCTTCTGGTCAGTACAGTTCCCCACAGTTATGCCAGGTCCATTTTCAGAAACAAATTTTCCACTCTAGGCAAAAATTTACTTCCAGAAATCTAGCACAGCAGAGTTCCACTCTGGGGTTTGAAGTTATAGCCCCAGATAGCAATAGCATCAGCTTGCCCACTTTACCTCCTTTTATCCACATGTCTTCTCTGTCAGGAGCCTCTCAAAGTGAGTGGCTGGGTCTCAGTAAGATGTGAGTATTCCTGGATACCCTGTAGTGTCTTAACCAGACTTCTTAGGATAACAACGTCCCTCATTAAAACCTCAGCGTGTCTCCTCTGGAAAACTGTATGTAATTATGCTGGACTAATGAGTTGCAAATAAAATCACAACATGTTTTCTTTGCATTGTATCTTTTCTTCTACAAATACTTTTCCCATATATTTTAAAACTGATCCTCCCAATCATTTAATTAGGTAAGTAGGGATGTATTACTTATCTCCAGTTTCCAGATGACACTAAATGTTGTGACAAGTCTAAGGTCATTAAACTACTATGCAGAAGAACCAACACTGGTACCTAGTCATGAGGTTATGTTATGATGTAAAACTGAATGTAATGATATTCCAATAAGAAGTGGCAGGCAGTTCATATCAACTTATTTGTAAATTTATCCTTGAAGCTTCATCAATAGTAATTGAAAATGAATGTGGATGAAATGAAGAGCATGGAGAGCAGCAGCAATGACAACTTGTTTAACAACTTCTTTTTGTTTTTTTTTGAGACATGGTCTGGCTCTGTTGTCCAGGCTGGAGTGTGGTGGCATGATCGGTCATAGCTCATTGCAGCCTCAAACTTCTGGGTTCAAGGGATCCTTTTGCCTCAGCATCTTGAATAGCTAGGACCACAGGTGCACACCACCTCACCAGGCTGTCTGGCTTGCTTATTTATTGATTGATTGATTGAGATGAGGTCTTGCTATGTTGCCCAGGCTGGTCTTTAACTCCTGGCCTCAAGCAGCAGTCCTGCTTTGGCCTCTCAAAGCTCTGGGATTACAGGTGTGAGCTACCCTGTCCAGCCCCCTTGTTTAATAAATTCTAAAACCCTGGAATTGCAGATTTTGCAGTATAGTACAGACCTTATTGCTAAGCACACCTAGCCAGTAGAAATGAAGCAGGATATTTTGAGAAGGCTTTTCTGGCATGGAAATATAGCAAAACAAATCACCAAGTAACACAGACAATCAGCTTCTCTGATTATTATCCCATGAAGCAGGAAAACTTTGGTACCCAAGAAGCCAAGCTGAGAAAGACTATGTGGAGAAGAGCAGTTTGAGCAAGATTTCCAGAACTTCTCAAGGTCCTTATTTATCTAGGGACAGAGAAAGAGGACAGGAAAGGAAGATTCATCTTGTTTCCCTAAGGCTGAGAACAAGCTTCTATTTATTTTGAGATTGCAAAGCATGTAACTTCTGAACAAATGTACACATGCACATGAATGTTATTGATTTGGAAATAAACGAGAAGGGGACTTTGTATAGGTTAAACAAAAAAGCTGCTTATTTAATATTTTTTTAAGCAAAGAAAACTTAGAGGAGGGAGAAAGAAGTAAAAACACTAGGTAGATGCTTATTTTATCAGAACTGTGACATGATTCATAGATAAAAATGGTCCTGTTTTTAATCAGGGCTTATTCCCACATGGCTTTGGGGTAATCAGGAAAATTATGGCCAATAGACATTACATTCTACGTGATGGCACTAGTAAGCTTTCTTACATCTGGTAGCAGGAACTGAGGTTCCATCAACTCTGAGGAAGAAGAGGTGTGAAAAGGGAGGAATAGCAATGGTGCCATAAGTATTACTCTGTAGTCTCAGGAGGAAGCCTTGATACATAGTGAGACTGGTCTCCTGAGGAAGGTTTGAGCTTCTGCTAACACTCAGATTGCCTCTCGTCACAATTCTTGCTGGCTTTGTCAGCAGTGGATTTACAGGACAGAGGAATCACTGAAGAGTGAGTTCTGAAAACAGAAAGGATGCTAATGGATGCTGCCACTTCCATTAATCTGGCTTTAAGGAGAAAACAAGTAGCATTTTGGGCTCAAAAAAGTCATTTATTTTATTTTTTTTGTGATTCTCCCCAAAACAGGCAGATTTATAAAAATGGATTCAAAAAAGTTTAAGCCTGTTTTATATGTGATTGTCTAATCTTAAGAAATGTTCATAATGCAGACTAAAGTTTAACGTAGGTCATGCAGTTACATTGTGTATACTATAAAATCGAGAAAATGCTCATCCATCATTGGAAAACTATTATCCGATTCAACCAAAAAATGCCATTGAAATTAGTAATAATCAAGTGAAGGTCTGACACACATCTTAGTTGTATATCTTTCCTCCTCACTTGTTAAATTAAACACAAATATCAACCAGCACTCATGTTACATATCAGTTGTATTGATGACATATTTATTGAAGAAAGAAATTGTGGTATCTCTGCCAGGTTTTGGTATCAGCATGATGTTGGCCTCATAGAATGAGTTAGGGAGGAGTCCTTCCTTTTCAATTTTTGGTAACAGTTTCAGCAGGAATGGTGCCAGCTCTTCTTTTTACCTCTGGTAGAATTCAGCTTTAAATCTGGTCCTGGGCTTTTTTTTTTTCTTTTTTCTTTTTGTTAGTAGGCTATTTATTCCTGCCTCAATTTCAGAACTTATTATTGGTCTATTCAGGGATTTTATGTCTTCCTGGTTCAGTCTTGGGAGGGTGTAAGTATTCAGGAATTTATCCATTTCTTCTGGATGTTCTACTTTATGTGCATAGAGGGTTTATAGTATTCTCTGATGATTGTATTTATGTGGGGTCAGTTGTGATATTTCCCCTTATCATATCTGATTGTATTTATTTGACTATTCTTTTTCTTCTTTTTTTTTTTTTTTTTTTTTTTTTTGAGACGGAGTCTGGCTCTGTTGCCCAGGCTGGAGTGCAGTGGCCGGATCTCAGCTCACTGCAAGCCCCGCCTCCCGGGTCTACGCCATTCTCCTGCCTCAGCCTCCCGAGTAGCTGGGACTACAGGCGCCCGCCACCTCGCCCGGCTAGTTTTTTGTATTTTTTAGTAGAGACAGGGTTTCACCATGCTAGCCAGGATGGTCTCGATCTCCTGACCTTGTGATCCGCCCGTCTCGGGCTCCCAGAGTGCTGGGATTACAGGCTTGAGCCACCGCGCCCGGCCTATTCTTTTTCTTCTTTATTAGTCTAGCTAGCAATCTGTTTTACTAATTTTTCAAAAACCATTGATATTTTGAAGGGATGGTTGTGTCTCTATCTCTTTCAGTTCAGCTCTAATCTTGGTTATTTCTTGTCTTCTGCTAACTTTGGGATTTGGTTGGTTGGTTCTGTATTTCTTTTAGTCGTGATGTGATGTTAAACTGGGATCTTTCTAGCTTTTTGATATGGGCATTTAGGACTATAAAATTCCCTCTTCGCACTGCTTTGGCTGTATCCCAGAGATTCTGGTACATTGTATCTTTGTTCACATTAGTTTCAAAGAACATCTTGATTTCTGCCTTAATTTCATTATTTACCCATGAGACATTCAGGAGCAGGTTGTGCAATTTTCATGTAGTTGTGTGATTTTGAGTGAATTTCTTAATCTTGAGTTTTAATTTTATTGCTTCAGACCAATATCCTAGCCGAATATTGATGCAAGAATCCTCAACAAAATGCAGCAAACCAAATCCCGCAGCACATCAAAATGCTTATCTACCACCTCAAATAGGCTTCATGCCTGGGATGCAAGGCTGGTTCAACAATGAAAATCAATAAATGTGATTCATCACATAAGCAGAACTAAAGACAAAAACCATACGATTTTCTCAATAGATGCAGAAAAGGCCTTTGATATAATTCCATCAACATCCCTTCATTTAAAAAAACTTTCAATAGTATTGGGGTCCCGGGGAAAATGACCAAATAGAAACAGCTCTGGTCTGCATCTCCCAGGGAGACCAACACAGAAGGTAGGTGATTTCTGCATTTCAAACAGAGTGTAAACAAAGCTGCCAGGAGGTTAGAACTGGGTGGCTGCAAAGTCACTGTAGCCAGACTGCCTCTCTAGATTTCTCCTCTCTGAGCAGGGCATCTCTGAAAGAAAGGCAGCACCCCCAGTGAGGGGCTTGTAGATAAAACTCCCATCTCCCTGGGACAAAGCACCCGGAGGAAGGGGTGGCTGTGGGCACAGCTTCAGAAGACTTAAACATTGCTTCCTGCCAGCTCTGAAGAGAACAGCAAATCTCCCAGCATAGTGCTTGAGCTCTGCTAAGGGACAGACTGTGCCTCCTTAGGTAGGTCCCTCACCCCCATGCCTCCTGACTGGGAGACACCTCATACAAGAGAGCTCTGGCTGGCATCTAGCGAGTGCCCCTCTGAGACAAAGCTTTAAGAGGAAGGAACAGGCAGCGATCTTTGGTGTTCTGCAGCCTCCACTGGTGATACACAGGCAAACAGGGTCTGGAGTGGACCCCTAGCAAATTCCAGCAGACCTGCAGCAGAGGAGCCGAACTGTTAGGAAAACTAACAAGCAGAAAGGAATAGCATCAACATCAACAGAAAGGACGTCCACTCAGAAATCCCATCCAAAGGTTACCAACATCAAAGACCAAAGGTAGATAAATCCACAACGATAAGGAAAAACCGGTGCAAAAATGCTGAAAATTCCAAAAACCAGAATGTCTCTTCTCCTACAAAGGATCACAACTACTTGCCTGCAGGAGAACAAAACTGGATGGAGAATGGGTTTGATGAATTGACAGAAATAGGCTTCAGAAGATGGGTAATAACAAACTCCTCGAGCTAAAGGAGAATATTCTAATGCAATGCAAGGAAGCTAAGAATCTTGAGAGAAGGTTAGAGGAATTGCTAACAAGAATAAGCAGTTTAGAGAAGAACATAAATGACCTGATAGACTGAAAAACACAGCACGAGAACTTCGGGATGCATACACAAGTATCAATAGCCAAATCAATCAAGCAGAAGAAAGGATATCAGAGATTGCAGATCAACCTAATGAAATAAAGTGTGAAGACAATATTAGAGAAAAAAGAATGAAAAGGAATGAACAAAGCCTTCAAGAAATATGGGACTACATGAGAAGACCAAACCTAGGTTTGATTGGTGTACCTGAAAGTGACGGGGAGAATGGAACCAAGTTGGAAAACACACTTCAGAATGTTATCCAGGAGAACTTCTCCAACCTAGCAAGACAGGCCAACATTCAAATTCAGGAAATACAGAGAACACCACAAAGATACTCCTTGAGAAGAGCAACCCCTAGACACATAATCTTCAGATTCACCAAGGTTAAAATGAAGGAAAAAATGTTAAGGTCAGTCAGAAAGATTGGGTTACCCACAAAGGGAAGCCATCAGGCTAACAGCAGATCTCTCTGCAGAAACCCTGCAAGCCAGAAGTGAGTGGGGGCCAATATTCAACATTCTTAAAGAAAAGAATTTTCAATCCAGAATTTCATATCCAGACAAACTAAGCTTCACAAATGTAGGAGAAATAAAATACTTTACAGACAAGCAAAACATTCCATGCTCATGGATAGGAAGACTCAGTATTATGAAAATGGCCATACTGCCCAAAGTAATTTATAGATTCATTGCTATTCCTATCAAGCTACCATTGATGTTCTTCACAGAATTAGAAAAAGCTACTTTAAATTTCATATGAACAAAAGAACGAACATAGCCAAGACAATCCTAAGCAAAAAGAACAAAGCTGGAGGCATCATGCTACCTGACTTCAAACTATACTACAAGGCTACAGTAAACAAAATAGCATGGTACTGGTACCAAAACAGATACATAGACCAAGGGAACAGAATAGAGGCCTAAGGAATAATGCCACACATCTACAACCATCTGATCTTTGACAAACCTAACAAAAACAAGCAATGGGGAAAATATTTCTTATTTAATAAATAGTGTTGGGAAAACGGACTAGCCATATGCAGATAACTGAAACTGGACCCCTTCCTTACACCTTATACAAAAATTAACTCAGGATAGATTAAAGATTTAAATGTAAGACCTAAAACCATAAAAACTCTAGAAGAAAACCTAAGCAATACCATTCAGGACATAGGCATGGGCAAAGGCTTCATGACTAAAACACCAAAAGCAATGGCAACAAAAGCCAAAATTGAAATTGACAAATGAGATCTAATTAAACGAAAGAGCTTCTACACAGCAAAAGAAATTATCATCAGAGTGAACAGGCAACCTACAGGTGGGAGAAAATTTTTATAATCCATCCATCTGACAAAGGGCTAATATCCAGAATCTACAAGGAACTGAAATTTATAAGAAAAAACAACCCCATCAAAAAGTGGGCAAAGAATATGAACAGACACTTTTCAAAAGAAGTCATCTATGTGGACAACAAACATATGAAACAAAGCTCATCATCACTGGTCATTAGAGAAATGCAAATCAAAGCTACAATAAGATACTATCTCATGCCGATTAGAATGGCAATCATTAAAAATTCGGGAAACAGGCCGGGAGCGGTGGCTCACGCCTGTAATCCTGGAGGCAGAGATGGGCGGATCACGAGGTCAGGAGATCGAGACCATCCTGACTAACACGGTGAAACCCCGTCTCTACTAAAAATACAAAAATTAGCCAGGCGCAGTGGCAGGCGCCTATAGTCTCAGCTACAAGGGAGGCTGAGGCAGGAGAATGGCGTGAACCTGGGAGAAGGAGCTTGCAGTGAGTGGAGATCGCGCCACTGCACTCCAGCCTGGGTGACAGAGCGAGACTCCGTCTAAAAAAAAAAAAAAAAAAATCAGGAAACAATACTTGCTGATGTGGATGTGGGGAAATAGGAACCCTTTTACACTATTGATGGGAGTGTAAATTAGTTCAACCACTGTGGAAGACAGTGTGGTGAATTCTTGAGAATCTAGAACTAGAAATACCATTTGACCCAGCAATCTCATTACTGGGTATATACCCAAAGGATTATAAATCATTCTACTCTAAAGAAACATGCACACGTATATTTATCGCAGCGCTATTCACAATACCAAAGACTGGAAGCAACCCCAATGCCCATCAGTGATAGACTGAGTAAAGGCGGCACATACACAGTATGGATACTATGCAGTCATAAGAAAGCTTGAGTTCATGTCCTTTGCAGGGACATGGATGAAGCTAGAAACCATCATTCTCAGCAAACTAACACAGAAACAGAAAAGCAAACACTGCAAGTTCTGACTCATAAGTGGGAGTTGAACAATGAGAACACAAGGACACAGGGAGGGGAACATCACACCCTGGGGACTGTAGGGGGCTGGGTGTAAGTGGAGGGATAACATTAGGAGAAATACCTAATGTAGATGACAGGTTGGTGGGTGCAGCAAACTACCATGGCGCATGTATACCTATGTAACAAATCTGCATGTTCTGCACATGTATCCTAGAACTTTAATAATAATAAAAAAGATAATCAGGAACTCTCAATCCTTATTAAAAATAAAAACTGGTACACCCATCAGGAAGGCACTTCTAGAAATGTGTTCAAAGGAAATGTTCAGAAGGAGACTCACTACATTATGTTTATAGTACCAAAACACTAAGAAGATACTAAATGTTTACCAATAATAGGTTGGTTAAGTAAACTTTGTTCATCCATAAAACAGCTATAAAAGAGTTTAAACTAGATCAATATTTGTTACTATTTAAAGATTCGGAGAAAAAAATCGCTCAACAGTTTTTATATTATTTCACTTATGTAAAAATTAAATATACATCTTTATATTAAAGATTCTGTATCATTTAAAAAAATAATCTACTATTGAAGGAACATACCAAAAGTAATAAGAGCCATATATGACAAACGCACAGCCAATATCATACTGAATGGGCAAAAGCTGGAAGTATTCCCCTTGAAAACTGGCACAAGACGAGGATGCCCTCTCTCACCACTCCTATTCAACATAGTATTGGAAGTCCTTTCCAGGGGAAACAGGCAAGAGAACAAATAAAGGGCACCCAAATAGGAAGAGAGGAAGTCAAATAATCTTTGTTTGCAGATGACATGGTCCTATGTCTAGAAAACCCCATCATCTCAGCTCAAAAGCTTCTAGAGCTAATAAGTAATTTCAGCAAATTGTAAGGCTACAAAATCAATGTGCAAAAATTCCTAGCATTCCTATACAACAAGAACAGGCAAGCCAAAAGCCAAATCCTTAATGAGCTCCCATTCACAATTGCCACAAAAAGAATAAAATATCTAGGAATAGAGCTAACAAGGGAAGTGAAGAACCGCTTCAAGAACTACAAACCATTGCTGAAAGAAGTCAGAAATGACACAAACAAATGAAAAAACATTCCATGTTCATGGATAATAAGAATCAGTATTGTGAAAATGGCCATATTGCCCAAAGTAATTTATAGATTCAATGCTATTCCCATTAAACTACCATTGACATCCTTCACAGAATTAGAAAAGCTATTTTAAAATTGATGTGAAGCCAAAATAGAACCTGGATAGCCAAGGCAATCCTAAGCAAAAACAACAAAGTTGAGGGCATACACTACTCAACTACAAACTATGCTCCAAGGCTATAGTAACCAAAACAGCATGGTGCTTGTACAAGAACGGACACATAGATCATAAGACCACACACCTACAACCATCTGGTCTTTGACAAACCTGATAAAAACAAAAGCAATAGTGAAAGGATTGTGTATTTAATAAATGGTGCTGAGAAAACTAGCTAGTCATATGTAGAAAATTGAAACTGGATCCCTTCCTTACATCATGTACAAAAATCAACTCAAGATAGATTAAAGACTTAGATGTAAAACCCAAAACTATAAAAACCCTAGAAGAAAACCTAGGCAATATCATTCAGGCAGAGATTTCATGACAAAGATGACAAAAGCAATTGCAACAAAAGCAAAAATTGACAAATGGGATCTAATTAAAGAGCCTCTTCACAGCAAAATAAACAGTGAACATTGTACAGAGTGAACAGACCTACAGAATGGGAGAAAATTTTTGCAATCTATTTAAACGACAAAGGTCTAATATACAGCATCTACAAGGAACTTAAATAGATTTACCAGTAAAAAATACCCCATTAAAAAGCGGACAAACGACATGAACAGATACTTCTCAAAAGAATACATACATGTGCCCGACAAACATGAAAAAAGTTCAACATCACTCATTAGAGAAATGCAAATCAAAACCACAATGAGATACCATCTCACTGTGGTATCTCATGATGGGCAAAGGACATGAACAGATGCTTCTCAAAAGAAGACATACATGTGGCCAACAATCATATGAAAAAAGTTCAATATCACTCTAAATATCATTAGAGAAATGCAAATCAAAACCACAATGAGAATCCATTCCACACCAGTCAGAATGACTATTACTAAAGTCAAAAAACAACAAATACTGGCAAGGTTGTGGAGAAAAAGGAATACTTTTACACTGTTGGTGGGAGTGTAAATTAGTTCAACCATTTTGGAAGACAGTGTGGTGATTCCTCAAAGACCTAGAGGCAGAAATACTATTAGACCCAGCAATCTCATTATTGGGTATATACCCAAGGAATATAAATCATTCTATTATAAAGATATATGCACATATAAGTTTATTGTAGCACTATTCACAGTAGCAAAGACACAGTGTATTAGAATTCAGGACTAATAGGATAGATGTACATATGAAAGGGAGTTTGTTAAAGAGTATTTGACTCACACGATCACAAGGTGAAGTCCCATAATAGGCTGTCTGCAAACTGAGGAGCAAGGAGGCCAGTCTGAGTCCCAAAACCTCAAAAGTAGGGAAGCTGACAGTGCAGCCTTCACTCTATGGCCAAAGGCCTGAGAGCCCTTGGCAAATCACTGGTGTAAGTCCAAGAGTTCAAAAGCTGAAGAACCTGGAATCCAATGACCAATGGCAGGAAGCATCTAGCATGAGAGAGAGATGAAGGCTGGAAGACTCAGCCAATCTAGTCCTTCTGCATTCTTCTGCCTGCTTTATTCTATTGGTCTGGCAGCTGTTTAGATTGTGCCCCCACCCCCACCCCCAGATTGAGGATGGATCTCCCTCTCCCAGTCCACTACCTCAGGTGTTAATCTCCTTTGGCAATACTCTCACAGACACACCCAGGAACAATACTTTGTACCCTTCAGTCTAATCAAGTTGACACTCAATATTAACCTTCATATAGAATCAACCTAAATGCCCATCAGTGATAAACTGGATTAAAAAAAATGGTACATATACACCATGAAATACTATGCAGTCATAAAAAGGAACGAAATCATGGTCTTTGCATTGACATGGATGGAGTTGTAAGTCGTTATCCTCAGCAGACTAAAGCAGTAATGGAAATCCAAATACCGTATATTCTCACTTATAACTGGAAGCTGAATAATGAGAACACATGAACACATTGTGGGGAATAGCACACACTGGGGCATGCTGGAGGGTGGTGGGGTGGGAAGAGGAAGAGCATCAGGAAGAATGGCTAATGAATGCTTGGCTTAATATCTAGGTGATGGAATGATCTGTGCAGCAAATTGGCCTATGTTTACCTATGTAACAAACCTGCGCATATACCCCTGAACTTAAAATTTGGAAATTAAAAAAAAGAAATTGTGGATTGGGATGCAACTTTATCAAACCCTGGTTGAATTGCAATCATAATTTCACTACCAAGATAAGAGTTTGGGGAAAAAATTAATAGAATTATTCTATTAGAATCAACTGTTTATGTAGAAATTATAATGTGCACATATCTTTTATTATTGTGTGCTATGTATGCTTTATAAAATTTATAATAAATTTAGGTATAAATATATACATGTATACTATTTTTAGAGAATCAGTTGTTTATATTTGTCAACATATTAATGACAATAATTAAAATTTTTAAAATATCTTATTTAATCCTATAACAACTCCTTGAAGTAGGTATAGAAAATGAGGCTCAGAAGAGTTTGGTAACAGTACCAATGATACGCAACTGACAGAATTTAGTTGGGATGGGGTCTCAGGTATTCTAGTCAAAGTCTAATGTGTTTTAATGATACCACAATGACACTTGATATTTACTAGTTAAAGGCCTTAGTTAAGTCACTTATGCTACACTCTGGCCTCAGTATCCTTCTCTGTGAAATGGTGCTATCTATGCACTCCTCAGAACTGTTGTGAGAATCAGATGTAAAAATAACTCGTAAACTCTAAGATGTTAAAGTAATATAGAATTATTTACTGAAGAGGTAGACAGTTGCGAGAGTATTTTGCTTGAAGAGATTTACTATTCTGGACCTGGTTTATGCTCCTTGAAAATAAACTTTTCCATATACTACCTGAAAAACAATGTGTATTACGTTTTCCCTTGGAGATAATTTCTATTATAAATTGCTAGCTATTTTCCTGCTTTGAGCTTCTTTGCAAATTTCTAAGACCTTTTTGTTTAAGCACTGTTAATTTTTCCAATAATAGATTGATGAATTCTTAAAGTGTTTGGCAATTCTGCATCCCTGAGTTTTTATCAGCCTAGAGCATCCCTGGAGGTAACGTATGACCAGTGGATACTGGGCAAGAAGCCAAAAGCTGGAAACCAATGGATAAATGGAAAGAATAAAAAACAAATTAATTTTTTGAAAAGCAATCAAGTTGTTTACATTTGATTATTGTTACTAATAACTGAATAATTTGAAGTTGGAGAGTATAAGCACATTTTAATACCCTCTGATACCTAGGTATTAGATTGCTGCATGGATAATAGATAATTTGCCCTAAATCTGTCTCCCAATGCCAAAGCACTTTCAGATGATGACATTTTCTATTGCAATTCTGAGTGCTTATAGACCTTGATTCTGCTAGGTAATTATAATATCCACCATGGCATTAAGGCTCACTGCATGAGCTAATGCCTTGATATGGAATTAATCAAATCTGAAAGAAAAGGTCATTAGAAAGTTAAATTATGTCACTGATACAGGAAAACACCTTATAAGCAAGAATTATACTCTGTTGTGATATAATAGATCACAAAATTCAGTAATTAGTTTTACCTCACTAGGGACATCTAATTACTGATGTGGTTAATTACTTAAGTCCATTGACCAGTGTCTACTATTTTATTACTTACATGTTTAGCTCTTTGAAAAAGTGTTATTTAATGTTCTTATATACTTATGATTCACCTTGATTATTATTTGCTATGGGATAGTAAAATCAGATGAATCAACATTTATTAAAATCCTACTATATAGGGGGTTGTGCGTAGGTGTAAAAGGGCAATTGTTATCTTGGTGAAACAAGTGAATTTCCTACTACATTAGAATTGTATTCACTTCCTCAGGGGAGTCTTCATGACCTTTTCTGGCACTGTCCTTGACCAGAACAGACCAGACTATGCCTCTGTGAAAATGAACATTAAAGGATTCTGGATAATTTGAGGAAGATAAATGGTTTGGGATCACCAAACTGCTGAATGTCTAATTTCTCTAGCAGATTAATGCAGATTGTTAATGTAAATCTAAATAGTGATATCATCTCCTTTATTTAAAATGCTATATCACAACACAATATTAATTTAGGTTCTGGAAAGACCTCAGGATGCCAGCAGCTTCCTGCCTTGTATTGGTCAGGACAGTCTTGGTTATGTTGCACTAACAATCCCAATAATTTATCGAAACAACAATGGCTTATTGTTTATGCTACATGTCCTTTGTGATTTGGCTGCAGCCTCTGCTCTTTCCTCAGTTAGGAGCTTAGGCCGACAGACACTCTATCATCATGGTAGGGTGAAGAGTAGAAGGTGATTTACACACTTAGTTGTTCCCCAGAAGTACAATGTTACCATGTGCCACAAAGAAATAGGACCAGAATATTTGGGCCTAGCCACAATGACTATCACCTACCTTTGCCATGGACTTCTGGAAGTAAGAAATGGAGCAGGTCTCGAGAGACTGTTGTATCTGCTCTTGCTCTGTGTGGCAATCTTACTTCAGCTAGAATCTCTAACCTTTGGGCAGTACTTAATAAAATGAATTGTACATCTTTGGTGATGTCTTTTCTGGACAATTGTTCATCTGAGATGTTTCAGTCCCCCTGGTGGAACCTCAGTGCATTCTTCAGTTCCCATATATAGTTGATGAAAATAAAAAATTTAATTATTTCTAATTGTTTCCCTACATACAATAAGGGAATGGACTGTAATCACAGCTTTTGCCACAACATCTCACTCTGTCAATCTCAGTGTACTTGCGAAAAAGAAAAAAAAATACAGACTGTGTGAACAAATGAATAAATGAGAAAATAGATAATTCAGCCAAATAGGCTGCCAGTTGCATTAGCTCTAGGTAGGTGTAGAGGACATTAAAGACTGAAGATGCTGTCAACTCAGAGAACGGCAGACTAATAAGATTGGTTGACAGAGACCAGATGTTTTCAGAGTTAGGAAAGTCATACTAATAGGTTGTGCTATTTTGTTTTAATGCTCTATCTCTCAGTATTGGTAGCTGTAAACAAGCACACATTTACTTAGTGTAGCTAGAAGGGGGTGAAATTTCCATAGATAAAACTCCATCTTGGGTGAGATAAAGGTGCAAAAGCTAGTATCATTTCAATAAAATGGATCTAGGAAATAGGGCAGCATGCAGGTTTATGGAAACTCTCTCTGAGTTAGTGAAAATGCTACTAACTTGTGTCAGATAACTGACAAATCCTAGTTCCAAAATTCACTCTGAGCTCTTGCTTTGCTTATTTCAAAGTATTTATTAAACACTGACTATGTACCAGGCACTGTTCTAGGATTTGGAGACACATTAATGAATGCACACAAACAAAATCCGTACTCTCCTGGAACTTGCATTTATCATAATTTCATTAAAGGTTTCCCTCTTATATAAAATGCAATAGATAATTATAGAGTGATGTGGAAGATGTAAAGATTGTAGAATGCACACTTGTTAGAAGGGGAACGGGGAACATCACACACCGGGACCTGTCGTGGGGTGGGGGGAGGGGGGAGGGATAGCGTCAAGAGATATACCTAATGAGAATGACGAGTTAATGGGTGCAGCACACCAACATGGCACATGTGTACATATGCAAAAAACCTGTACATTGTGCACATGTACCCTAGAACTTAAAGTACAATAAAAAATAAAAAAATAAAATGTGCTAAAGTTTTGAGAATTGAAGCTGCTCAGGTGATGTTCACTGACAGTTAAGCACAGTGAAATATGTCATATATATACATATACGTATATATATGTATATGTATGTATATACATGGATTCAGAGTTGTTTGCCCATGTTACAGAAGGATGCCCTTTGGAAATATTCACAGAGAGAGCCATCCCCTCTGGTCTGCATACACCTATGTTTGCTAACTCATAATATAAAGGGAAAGTGAAGCTTTAAATCCTAAACTAATGCTGAAGTTAAGGATCCTAAAAAATGCTGATGGACTTTGTTGACTTGTTAAAGTGGGTCTTGTTGAAACGTGACCATATTGACTGAGTTTATCTCCTATACTCACTTAGAGCTCTACTGTCAGGCAGCCTCTTCTTTTATAGAATCAATAATTATTTAATTCAGTAGGTGTTATTGAAGGTCTATTATATGCCAAGCACTATTCTGAAAGCTGGGATAGAGCAGTGAAAACAACAAAACAAAAATCAAAAAAACCCAGCAAAGATCTTGTCCTCATGGAGCTTACATTCTAGGGAGGAGGCAGAGGATAAAGTAAATGCGGTAAAATACAAGCAATTGCCAAGTCTTGGTAAAGATAATTCAGCAATCCTTTGTAGTAGTATTTCAGCTTTTTTATAAATTAAAATTACACACAAATTTTAAAAATTGCAAAACATTGTGAAAGAAATTTAATGTTTCTTTCAACATATTTCAGTTAAACATGGCTTACCTTTATACACAGCATATTTATTTCAAACTTTAAATATGTTTGATTTTCTAATCTGTAAATTTTTAGAAGTTTTAAATCTATAACAATGAAACTTTTATATGAGAAAGAACACATTTTATTTTATATAAATCTAAAATATTTATTGAAGTGTATAATAAAAATAACACATTAAAGAAAGCATAAATTAAGTCATAAATTTAGACAAATATTTTGAATCATTTTATTTTTGCTTATCTCTGAGTCTGTTAAAAGTACTTTGTTCTTCTACAATAAGAATTGAATACTTTTTGGAAAGGGTGAGATACTTTTTCATTTTCTCCTTTATTCTTTTGAGTGTGAGTTGATTTTTTTTTAAGATTAAAAAAAAAAGTTTTTGAAGATAAAAAGATAGTTGTTCATGTTACTAGTGACTTTACTATCATACTGAAATGTTTTGACCTTGGTAGAAAATGTCTTGTTCTGTATTTACTTAGGTCCATGCCTGAGAGATGTAGTTATGAGGAAGCAAACAGTTCAAGGCTGTATCTATAGGCATGCTCACCATATCAAATACTTATGTTCTCAACTAACACTAAGCTTGGCATCCAGGAGCTCCTCTGGCTGGCATTGGAGGAGTCACAGCTTTGTGGTTATGTCAGGGAAGGGGAGGGATCTTATCTGTAGGCAGAATCAGGTATGATGACTTGTTCACCTACCAAATGCAGGAACCTGGGACAAAAATGGAATTATTTTCAATGACTGGGAACAGATCGAATTCCTCAGTCTTGGCTTACCTGTGAATGTTAGGACTAAGGGCGGCAGACTCAAGGATCATATTCAGAACACACAAATAGCAGGTTTTCAGGTGCCCCAGGACAACACTCCTCACTGCTTTTGGTCCCTCAGATGCACCTCTTGTGTAGATCAGATTACCTACCCCTAAGGTTAGGCACATGACTCAAACCAAGTCCCTAAGAGACTTTCCCTGAGATTTAAAGAAGAAGACTTGAGGTTTACCATGTTTTAAAGGAATATTTTATTTGCACATAATCTAAAACTTACAGAAAAATGGCAAGAACCTTATAAAGAACTCCTGTGTACATTTTATTAAGATTCACCACTCGTTAACATTTTCCCCAGCTGTTTTGTTATTCAATTTTTTCTCTATCCTGTATTCCTAAACAATTTCAGAGTGTGCATGGTGTTTATTAGTCCCAATATTGATAATGCAAACATAATTATTTAGGGTATTGTTTAACAGGTCTCTCCACTGTAAAATTAATGTTTTCTGCTTGGTGATTGACAAAGATTCTCTCCATGACCAAACTTTCATCAGGCTTCTCTGAACTCTGTTCTTCTCAACTAGATCCTGACTTGTGGGCTCCTGTGTTCATCTTTACATTGTCCATTTTTAGCAAAAGTTCTGCTATATCAGTTTAACCAGAATCCCTCTCTCTCACTATCTGATTACCTTTGCTATCTGACCAAATTCCTTAAACGCCGCTGTCTCTCAGGCAATATCTGATCACCTTGGCCTGCCTTCAGAATTCTGTTAGGTCACTTCAGCAAAGAATTATCCCACCCTCTTAATAATTTTCCATCCACTGAACCCCTTACCAGCCTGGCTTCTTGTCTATAAATTCCTGCTTTTTCTTATTGTTTTTGGAATTAAGGCCACTCTCTCTTCCCTACTGCAAAACCGCATTGCGGTAGTCTCTTCTTGAATAAAGTCTTCCTTATTGTTTTTAACAAGTGTCTGAGTAATCCTATATCCTGCACCATCACATAACTAATATGTTTGTCTGCATCAGTGTGGATTTTATTTCATTCACTGGATTATAATCTGTTACTATCATTATTTTGATATTCAAATAGTACTTAGTGTAGAGTTCTTACATATACTTTTAATATTTAAATATAAATATTTTTGAAATTATAGTAAATTGAATTTTAAAATTTATGTGTCCAATTACTTGCTTCTAGAATCAAAAATAAACTTCAGCATATTGATTTTGCATTAGTTATCTATTGCTGCATAACGAATTATATTCAAATTTAGCCCCTTAAAACAACACATTTACTCCACCTTTTCTGTATGGGGATTCACGAGAAGCCTAACTAGATACCTGGTTTTTCATACAGTTGCAATCAAGGCGTTGGCTAAGGCTACAGTCATCTTATGATTGGATGGTGGTGCCAGGGTGTCCACTTTTAGGTCCACTTACATGGCTGTAGACTGGTCACAGGCCCTTGCTGGGTATTGGTTGCTGGCATCAAGTCCTTGCCATGGGCCTCTCCACAGGATAGCTCACAGTAGACAAGAGGGCTTCCCTTAGAGTAAGCAAGTGATGCAATGTGAGAGGGAACCCTGGTGAAAGCCAGAGTTTCTTTGTAACCTAATCTCAAAAATAAAAAGTCATTATTTTAGCCACTTGTCCTAGCCACAATAACACAAGCCTTGTTCCCATGCCAAAGGAAATCCACATCCTAATCCCTGGAACCTGTAAATATGTTATCTTATGTGGCAAAGGGGATTTTGTAGTTGTGATTAAGTTAAGAACCTTAAGAGGATAATCTGGGTGTTCCCAAGTAATCAGAGATGGGGAGGTGCCCCAACAGAAGAGTCAGAGAGAAATTTGATACACTGCTGACTTTGAAGATGCAGGAAAGGATCACAAGACAAGGAATGCAGACATCCTCTAGAAGCTAGAAAAGGCAAGGGAGGTGATTCTCCCTGGAGCCTCCAGAAGGAACGCAGCCCTGCTAACACCTTGATTTTTGCACATTGAAATGCATTTTGGACTTTTAAATTCCAGAGCTGTATGAAAATAAATTTGTGTTGTTTAAAACTAGTAAATTTGTGGTAATTTATTACCACCAGTATTAGGAATTTAATACATGGTTATTTTATTTTAGAAATAATTCAGTAATAGCCACACTCAAAGGGAAGAGATTACACAAAGGCCTGAGTGCCAGGGTGTGGGATAGGTGGTGGCCATGATAAAGACTGCCTAGCACATAATTTGAATACTGCCAGCTTATAATTTATTAATTCTAGTAGTTGTGTAAATTTATTATTTTCTACAAAAAATGTTATGTAAGTTATGCCTAAATGATTTTGCCTTTAAGAAAATATGATGTAAAAGGGAATATCTGGTCTTCGATATAGATAGTTATACCATGCTTTTTCAAATATTGCACTGGGAAGGGTGTCCAAAATATGCTGAATAGCAATGACGCGAGTGGACACTCTTGTCTTGTTCCTATTCTTACAAGGAAAGTATAGAACATTTTCCAATTTAGTATGATGTTAAGTATTAATTTTTGTTGTTATTTTTACTTAGATATCAGATTAAGGATGTTTTAATTCTCTATAGTTTGCTAAGAGTTTTTAGCATAAATGGGTGTTGAATTCTATAGTTGTTTTGACATTAATTGAAACGATCATATGATTTTCTTCTTTGTTAATATGTGCTATTATGTTGTTTAATTTTCAAATATTAAAGTAATGTTGCATTTCTGGGGTAAATCAACTTGATCATGATATATTACTTTTATTATATATCCCTGAATTCAAGTGAAGTTATTTTGATGAAAATTCTAGCTTCTCTTTTTCAATGATTTTCTTTTTTTTGTAATGTGTTTGACTGGTTTTCATATCACGGTTATGTTGCCTTATAAAATTAGATGGGAAATGTTCCTTTCTTATTTTTTCCTCCAAGAGTACGTCTACGATTGGTATTATTTCTTCCTTAAATCTCTGATAGAATTCACTAGTGAAATTTTGCAGACTTTGAATTGCTTCCTGGGAAGAATTTTAACTGTAAAATAAATTTCTTTAACCAGGATAGTGACATTTTTATTTTGTTTTATTCTTCCTGTGTCAGTTTTAATCAGTTATTTTTTTTCTCCAAGAAATCTAGTCATTGCAACTACACTATCAGAGCAAGTTTGTAATATTCCCAGATTTTCCTTTTGATATCTATTAGATCGTTGTAGATAGCTCACTTTCTATTCCTAATATTTGTAATTGTATGTTTGCTTTTTTTAATTGATCAGTCTTGCTAGAGGTTAATACATTTTATTTTTCTCCCAAATAACCAATTTTTGGTATTTTTTTCTATAGTAATTTTCCTGATGTCTATTTCATGGAAATATTTTATATCTATTTGTATTTCATTTTTGTTTTTAATCTTTATTATTTCTTCTACTTTTAGCATTAATTCATTCAGTTTTTTTTCTAGCTTCTTAATGCAGAAGCTTAGTTCTATATATTACACCTTTCTTTTTTAATATAAACATTTAAAGTTATGCAATTCCCTGTATCACTTTTCTTGCACTACACACATTTAGATATATTGTATTTTTATTATTTAGTTCAAAATATTTTCTAATTTCTGCTGTAATTTGTTCTTTGATTTAGAAGTGTTTGGTATGGACATTTTGAGATCTTCCTGGATGTCTTATTGCTACTGATCTAATTTAATAGCATTATTTGATAATTATAAAAACTTACTTTCTGGCTGAGCATATAGTCTGTGAATATTCCATGTGCACTTAAAATTGATGTATATTGTTCAGTTTTTGCTGTGTTCTATAATTTGCAGTTAGTCAAGTTGGTTCATGGTGTTGTTTAGATCTTTTATACTGTATTTTTACTGTTTTTCTCTCTAATCATTCTATTAATTAGACAGTCAGGGGAATCATCAAATATGAATGTATCATATTCCTTTAGATCTAATTTTGGCACTTTTGAATGAAATTTACAGAATTATTATATTGCAAAATAATGATTTTTTAAAAAATTTCTTTTGTTCTATAAGGAAGATCTCTCACTCTCTAACAGCCTCTCCCCTTTTCCCCCTTTCCTAAAACCATCTCTCTGGCCATATTTATTCTTCTAATTTTCTTAGTCAATGTGTTATATGCCATTATCAGTATTTTTTTGATGTTTTATTTGCTCTAAATTTCAAGAGTGAAAGTCTTTTATATATATATATATATTTATTATACTTTAAGTTCTAGGGTACATGTGCACAATGTGCAGGTTTGTTACATATGTATACTTGTGCCATGTTGGTGTGCTGCACCCATCAACTCGTCATTTACATTAAGTATATCTCCTAATGCTATCCCTACCCCCTCCCCTCACCCCACAACAGGTCCCAGTGGAGTGAAAGTCTTTTGAGGTAATCTCCTGCATCTTTTCAATGTGCCCTCTTTGTATTTGAACACATCTTTACTTTCTGATACAACAAACTGTATCATACTTACTTTTTATTTTCCCAGTGCCAAACTGATTATCTTTCAGTTGGAAGTGATATTTAAAAACCAAAATCTAGGCATTGTATTATATATACTAATTATTTAGATGATACTTCTTCTAAGCCTTTCAGTGAAATAGTTTGGAAGTGTATTTCTTAGCAGTCATTAGTTCATACTGGTACCTCTTACTGGAATTCAACAACACAGGGTTCATCTTCACACTTTCCCATTCCATATTCCTGTTTTCCTTTTCTCAGTAAATATTAATATCCACACATCTAAAGCTTAAACAGAAGAAACAAATGAAATAGTAACTGAATAACACTAAAGAGGGAAGGAAAGTAAGAAAAGAGAACTAAAAGCATGGCATAAATAGAAGACAAACAGCAAAATATTAGAAACAGTTCAACCACATCTGTTTGTTTTCAATTTAAATAAAATAACACTGCAATTAGAAGTCAGAGGTTGTCAGAATAAGTAATAAAAGCAAGATCAAGCTTTGTGCTGTCTACAGTAGATGCACATTAAATATAAAGGCAAAATAGATTGAAAGTAGTAGGATGACATATTATATGCCATGTTAAGAATAAACATAAAGCTGATGCATGTATATTCATATCAGATGGAATAGACTTCCAAACGATGAATATTGTTAGGGATAAAATATATTGCATTGTGATATAAGGATCATTTTATGAAGAAGACAGAATGCAAATGTACTTAATAACAGGACTTCAAAACACATGAAGCAAAAAGTGGCAGAACCAATGGGAGAAATAGAATGATCATAATAACTGAAGATTTTTAACACTTCTGTCTCAGTAATTGATGAAACAAATAGGCAAAAAGATTAGTATATAAAAGGTATGACCAGTGATATCAGCCAACTTGGCTTAATTAATAATATTTAGAGAAATCATAGCCAAAAACTGAACAAGAAATGCTCACCAAACAGGTCAATGCCATTTAAGAGCCATTTAATTTGCCATTAAATAAATCACAGTATTTTTTAAAAGATTAAAATCATTCAGGGTATGTTGCCTTGCTATAATCTAATTAAATTACAAATCAGTAAAAATAAGATATGTATAACTCCCATACTATTTGAGGGAAAAAAATGACACAATTCTAAACAATCAATGACTAAAAAAGAAAACAGAAAACAGTGAGAACTGATTAATAGCAAAAATGCAATCTATAAACCTTTTTTTTTTTTTTTTGAGACGGAGTCTCGCTGTGCCGCCCAGGCTGGAGTGCAGTGGCCGGATCTCAGCTCACTGCAAGCTCCGCCTCCCGGGTTCACGCCATTCTCCTGCCTCAGCCTCCCGAGTAGCTGGGACTACAGGCGCCCGCCACCTCGCCCGGCTAGTTTTTTGTATTTTTAAAGTGGAGACGGGGTTTCACCGTGTCAGCCAGGATGGTCTCGATCTCCTGACCTCGTGATCCGGCCGTCTCGGCCTCCCAAAGTGCTGGGATTACAGGCTTGAGCCACCGCGCCCGGCCTATAAACCTTTTTTTATATTAAAGAAGAAAAATTTAAAACTAAGCAGACAAAATAAGAAAAATAAAAAATAACAAAAGAGAAAGTAAATAAGAAGTGAACAAATATTAGAAAAGAGTCAAAATTGTTTCTTTGAAAAGGTTAACACAATTGGTAATCTTTAATAAGACTAAAATAAAATACAAATTACCAATATTAGTAATGAAATAGGGATATCTACAGAGTGTACATATATTTTAAAGATAGAAATATTATAAACAACTATAAATTTGACGCCTTGTGTGAAATGAACAAATCTTTAACAATCACACATACTAAAACTAATCAAGAAGTACAAAAATTTTAGCCACCATATGTCAATTACAATAATTAATTTTGTACTTTAAAGTTTTCATACAAATAATTCTGGGTCATTGGCATATTCTAACAAATATTTAATGAATGTAATACAAATATTCCAATATTTAACGCAAGTGAAGCAATAACAGGATTGCACAAATTCTTTCAGAAAATAGAGGAGGACAGATTTCTTCCTCAATTGTTTTATACATCCAGGATGTCAGTGATATCCAAATATGATAATGATGCCATTGCAAAAGAGAAATGTGTAGAACAATATGCCTCATAAACACAGCCACAACATTTGTTAACTAAACATGGCAAGTCAATTTAGAAATATATAACAAAATATAGCAAAATTATACTATGACCAGCTAGGTTTTAATTTAAGGGTTTAAGATTAGTTTGTTATTAACAAATCAGTCTACTGGAATACTACGAAGTAATAGAATGGAACAAACCATTGCTGTTTACAACAGCATGGACAAATCACAAATGCATTAGGCTAGATTTAAAAACCCAATATTAAAATGTTACATATTGTATAATTCCATTTATTTGACATTTTAGTAAAGGTGATATGTGGGAAGACAGAACAGATTAGTCACTGTCAGAAGTTAGGCTGGGAGGATGTTCAGAATAAAATGCAATAAATGAGACAATTATTTAAGCTGTAGAATTTTTTATGTGTCTTTTCTCTAGTTCTGGTAAAGAGAATCCATACAGATGTAAAAATTCATGGAAATTTACAATAAAAAGTGACTTTTGCTCTATGTAAATTCAAAATATTAAAATCCAAAAAGTCAATATAATGTTCTTAAATACAGTAAAGCAGAAAAGCAATCATCTTTTAAAATTTCAGACAATCCATTTGACAAAAGACAATACTCCTTGTGATAAAATATCCAAGCCACTTTGGAGTAGAAGAAGAGCTTCTCACTCTGATAAAGCATATCTGCAAGAAAACTGCAGTTAATATCATACTGATGACATAGTGAACGAACACCTTCTCTCCAGGACTGAGAATGAGCAAGTGAGTAAACACACAGTCACTACCTCTATTCATTATCGCACTGGGCAGCCAGGCTAAAAGAAAACCCTCAAATCCAGAAAGGAGGAGGTGTTACCAGAAAGCAAAGAATACTTTCATCAATCTAAAAACCTGAAAGCCAGGCTGTGAAGCAGGGGAAGTACTGAAAGTTCTGTTCTGAAAGCTAGCAACTTACAGGTGACCCTTAAACAATGCAGGTTTGAACTGTGTGGGTCTAATTACATGCAGGTTTTTTTCAACCAAATGTTGTTGGGGTGTGTATTATAGGATGTTCTGGGATGTGAAACCTGCATATATGGAGTGCTGACTTTTCATACGTGTCAGTTCTGCAGGGCTGCCTGTAGGCTTGAGTATGTACAAATTTTAGTTTACGCAGAGGTCCTGGAACCAATCCCTTGTGTATACCGAGGGGTCACTCTATTTGAGAAGTATGGGCAAATCCGGAATCCTTACAATCTTCACATCACAGGCCTTAATACCAGGAATAGATTCATGTTACCCTCAAAATGGTTAAAACCAGAAGTGAACTCAATCAAACTAAATTTGCCATGTGCCAAAACTGACTATAGATTTGATTGGCTCAGCCCACAGTCTGGCAACCTAGGAGGAGAAGAGGCATGCTAATTCCTGAAGACAGATATTAATGACATCACTCTCTATTGTATTACACAAAATCTCTATGATATAAATAATAATATTAATAAAAACATATGAAGAAGCAAGAAAATGTGACCTATGGTCAAGACATAAAACAGTCAATAGAACAGACCTAGATATAGCCCATATGTTAGAATTGTAAGAAAGATACATTAAACAATTATGATAAAATGGCAAAGTTTGTAGTGAAAATGGTAGCCAAGTGAGAAAGAAATGGTGAATTTTAGCACAGACTTAGATGCTAGTAAAATACTGGAAATGAAAAATATAATATCAAAAATAAAGACTTTCTCATGGGCTTAATAACAGACTGAATATTGCAGAGAAAGAGATTAATAAAGTTGAAGACAATTCAATAGAAAGTATCAAAACTGAAATACAGAAGACAAAGTTAAATGAAAACAAAACAAAATATGCAACAATATTACGTGGTCAAACACAGGGTTTCTAAACCTCGGCACTATTGACATTTTGGGTCAGATAATTATTTGTTGTTGGGGATATCTTGTGTATTGTTAAATGGTTGGTAGCAATCCTAACCTCTACCCACTCAATGCTAGTAGCAATCCACCTTCTAGTCTTGACAACTAAATATGTGTCTAGACATTGTTGAATGTCTCCTGGGGGACAAAATTGCGCCTGGTTGATATCCTCTGGTGTAAAAAAAATCCCAAAAGGGATGAGGAGAAAAGAGAGAAAATGGATGGATCAAGGGAAATATTTGAAAAACCACTAGATGAGAACTTTCCAAAATTGATGAAAGACCTCAACCTGTATTTCCAAAGAGGTAAGTAAAATTTTTAAAACAGAATAAATAAATAAAAATCCCCACATTGGCATATTATAGTCAATGATGCAGAGCAGATATAAACCCAGATAGAAAAAGACATATACACAAGGTAACATGAATTTAACTACTGCTCACTCAGCAGAAACAACAGAGACCAGAAAGAAATAGGACAAAATTTTTAAATTGCTAAAAGAAAAAAAATCATACCAACCTAGAATTCTTTTCCTAGATAAATATCCTTCAATATGATGGTGAATAAAAATATTTAAGAGTGTCAAGACTTGCGAGAGCAGGCTTGCACTAGAATGAATGCTAAAAGAAGATACTCAGGATGAAGGGAAAGGGTGCCAGATGGAAGCATAAGATGAACGTGCAAGAAGGAATAAAAAACTACTCTAAATTCTTAAGAGATGCAACGTAATCCACATTGAATTCAAGTGGGCTCTTTTGAAAATAATAGTTAAGCTATTTCTAAAATTTAAAAGAAAATATAATCTAGAACAGCCACAACAATGTTGACAAAGAATACACTTGGAGGACCTTCACTGCCTGATTTCAGCATTTACTACAAAGCTATAGTAATCAAAAGACCATGATATTGGTGCAATGGAGACACAAATACACCAGTCAAACGAAATAGAGTACATAAATTGACCCCTACACAAATGAACAATTGGTTTTTTAATGAGCCACCAAGGCCATTCGTTGGGAAGCTTTAACAAATAAATGGTGCTGAAACAGCTGGTTGAATGTATGAAAAAATTAGATCTTGAAATCAATCTTATTCTGTCCACAAAAATTAATTTGAGATTAATCATAGATATGAAATAAAGCCTAGAACAATAAAGTATTTAAAATTAAAAAAAAAAAAACCATAGAGAATATCTTCAAGACTTTGGGGTAGGAAATGTTTCCTTGGTCAGAACATAAACTTATCACAAAAGAAAAACACTGATAAAATGGTCTTTTGTAAACATGATAATTTCTGATTAAAACAAAACTCTAATAGAAAGCTATAGTCTAGGAAAAATACATTTATAACACATATATTTAAGAAAGACTTTACGATAGTATATGGAGACCTACTAAAATCAACAGTAAAAAGATTAACAACCCAAGTTAAAAATTGACAACCTAAACAGCCATGTTATAAAAATACATAAGAGTGTCAATAAGCAAATGAAAACTCAAAACTGCACTGATATACTGTTCCACAAGAGTGGGTAAAATTGAAAAGACTGACAATGCTAAATGTTTTCATCAATTTGGAGAAATGGAGCTCTCCTACATTGGTGGTGAGAGTGCAAAATGGCTCAATTAGTTTGGAAAATTGTTTGGCCATTTCTTATAACATTAAATATAATCTACCCAATGACCCTGCAATTTTACTCCTTGGTATCGACCCAAGAGAAATGAAAACATGTCTACAAAAGAACTGCACAAGAAAGCTTATGGAAGCTTTATTTATAATAGCTCACTACTTGAAACAACTCAAAGTCCATTTAGAAAAGAATGGATAAACTTATTGTGCTAAACAAAGTAACACTTGTCAGGAATAAATGAAAAAAAAAAAAAACAGCCTACTGATAGGGAGCAACACTGATGAATTTCAACATGGATTAATTATATGAAAGAAGCCACGCACAAAATAGTATTTAAAATACCATTGATATAAAGTCCAAGACCAGCAAATCTTGAAATTAATTGTGTTAGAAATCAGAAAGTTTTTGCTTTTGAGGGAGTGTGGATTTAGTGAAAGGAGAAGGAAAATGTCTGTAAAGATGAAAATACTCCATATTTTAAGTGAATTAGTTTACACAGGCAGATGCATAGGCCAAAAGTCATCAAAAAATATATAACACTGGTGCATTTTTGCATGTTGATTATACCTCAATATGGACAAACAACCCAATAAAACAAAAGGGCAGAAGACTTGGCAGTTCGCAAAAAAAGACACAAAAATGACGAGAAAGCACATGAAAGATGCTCAATATCATTAGTCATCAGGTAAATGAAAATTAAAACCAGGAGTAGATACCACTTTATGTTCATTAGAATAGTGACATTTAAATAGATTGACAAGAATATGGAACAAATGGAATGCTCATACATTGCTGGTAGAAGTGTAAAGTGCTAAAATCAGTTTAGAAAATCATTTGGTGGCTCCTTATAGTAAAACATAAACATCACCTTTGACATAGAAATCCTACTCCTAGGTATTTACTTAAGGGAGGAAACATGTCCACACAAAAAATTCTTATCAAGAATGTTTATAACTGTTTTATTAGTAACATTCCCAAACTGAAAAAAAGTTCATCAATGGAATACTATATTCCATTAATATAGCAATAAAAAATGAATGAACTATACACACAGCAACATGGATGCATGTCAAAAGTATTTTGATAAAAAAAAATCCAGAAGCTAAAAAGCACATACTGCCTGAACCTGTTTATATGATTTCCTAAAGAGGCAAAACTGGTTTGTGGTTGTAGACCTCAGAAGAGGTGGTCTGCAGAATGTAGAAATGGATTGGAAAGGGCCATGAAGGAAATTTCTGTGGTGATGTGGTGACAAGAATGTTTTATACTTGATGGAGGTATAGTCAATCATTAATAATTTTTTCAAAACTCATCAAATTTTATACTTAAGATCTATGTTTCACTGTGTATAAATTTTACCTCAATAATAAAAAGGAGATTTAACACAGGGTATTAGAAATTCCCTAATTAGGGAGTAGGAATTCAGTCGATAGGCTTGATGAATGGACTTTAGGGTGAGCTTACAGGAATGATCTCCCAAACACGACATAACTGCCCCACTAGGGTAGCTACTACTTCTGCCAAAATCAAAGACCACTATTAAATGTACAGGTTAAAGGACTATGAGGTGGCGTAGTTATAGCCTAATCAACAGGTCGGGAAACCAGCATCAGCAAGCCACTGATGGAGCAACTGCACTATCAACTCATATGAAGCTGATGTCTGGAGACTGGAATGCATAGTCTGGCTGCGGTCCTTCCACAGTGGACTGTTGACCATCATAAACTGGGACTGAATACTGGAATAAGAATGGAGGGAAAAACAAAATCCGCATCTTTATGCTTTTGTTTTCCATAGCCAAAAGGCAGCAAGAAGGTAGCCTGTGCCTCATTTACACTTTCAAACTTGCAGAGATACAAATAATTGGTGAAACATATCTCGAAAGCAGAATTCTAGCTCTAAGAGAGTATGGGAAATACTGTTTTCATTTCTCTAGAGGAGGAAGACCCAAAAGAAGGATGTTGCAACGGAGACCAAGCATTCATCAACCATATCCAACAAAGGTTGAAGTACCATTATTGTTTATATTTGACAGACATTGAGCCTTAGCAATGCTAAAATTAATTTGTTATTAGGGCTGGAAATTGAATGCTAAAATTTCTAACCACTAAGCTCTACTCCATAAGTCGCACTCTGCTCTTCTTTGCATTATAATTACCCCAGTATTTTGTCTAGTCTGATCAAAGGTCTGTGATCTAGTGAATAATGACATTGGAAGTTTAGCTTGGAATATTGAGAAAGTGAATCTGAGAAAACTCTCATCACCTGAGGTTTACTTTTTAAAAAATATCCAGACATTTTTAGCTAGTCATTTTCAATTAAATGAAACATAGTTATATGATTAGACTTAGATGAGCCACTGAGAAATTCACCAATCTAATTGAAACTAAAAATAATTGGAAAGCCTATCTATGATGCCTCAAACTGTAGGAAATATTAACTTTATCAGTGACTTCGCACTGAAAATCATTCTGGGCCTGCCAAGGCAAGGCTTGCTATAGAGAATGGTGTTGCAGAAGTTTGAGTCCATATGGCAAATTAATAAAGGTCATCATTCTGGGTCCTTCAAAATTATATTTCACATTTTACTTCGCAAATTACTTCAAAATTTATGTTTCTGTCTTGGCATGAGATTAGTTTAGCCACCTAAAGGCTATCAACAGTGTCTTTTGACTGACGTCTCTGCGTTGGGAGTTAACTTTGTATTTGCATTTCAAAGCATCAATTTGTAGGCAGCAGAAGCCTGAGACTTTTCTAGAGCCCATTCTACCCTGTTAGAGAGATAGTTCCTGGACACCAAAATATTTGAGTTGTGCTTGTGGTCACTGTCAATTTTCATAGATCTTCATTTCCTCTGACTTATCAGAGCCTGTTAGGTAATGAGAAGAAAATGTATAATGCTGTGCTCCTACTGTCATGTACTACTCCTTCATTGTCAACTCTACTGGCTTCTATGAAGAGAGTACAAATCTTAAAGGAGTAGTTTGAGTCCTTGTCACAGTTAAAAACTGATATATTCAAAGAATCAGCTTCTTGCTGGTGTCCAGTTTTTGTTACTTTTTTTGTTGTTGTTTAAATCCAAGAGAAATATTTTTTCTAGGATAAGATTTGGAATTACCCTCAAGCAGTTACTTAGCTCAGGAAATGCTTACTGAATACCTAAATCAGTAACAAAAAAGGAATTTTGTTGAGAAGGAAATTAGTGCAAGTAAAGTATTCATGGCTAGTAAAACAGTATTAATAATTACATGGATGAAAAATAATGTTAAAATGGAATTTCACTAAGTGGCCTTGTGAAAGAAGAATGAACACAAGAAGATATAATTGTTTATTAATTTGAAAAATAGGAGGAGGTGTGGACTTGTGTGAATATTGTTTCTTATATTTATTTCTGTCTATAAAGAATAATTTTTTAAACACTTGCATAAGCAGGAATCAGTGGATAGAAATAACAATGTAATAGAAAATTATAAAAAATTTTAGGTAGTATAAGATAAAAGAAAGTACCAGACAGAATGAATCACATAATATATTGCCAGTTGCTGGTGCAGCCAAATGTCCTCAGAAGGGAGTTGACCAAGCAGAATTGATCTCCTGTCTCCAGAATTCTAACACCTTGCATAGCCCTATCACATGTGATAGGATGCCAAAAAGGCAAGAAGTAAATCGTATACTAAGGAAGGGCTCAGTGAAGTAGTTAAATAGAACTCAATAAATACGTATGTGGTATGAGCTATGGCAATGCTAGGAATTAGAAACATGAAAAATTAGAAAACAGGGATTGTATGTGTGTATTTTAATTAATTTCTTTATAAGCCAAAATTTCCACTATGTTTTTGAGTTAAAGTAGGCTATAATACATTAAACTGAAACTTGTACAGGGTGTAAGCTTGAGTTTCAGCATATTTTATCTCTCATAAAAACTCTTACTGAGTAGTAGTAGCTACTTGAATGGTTCTATGAGGATGTATTGTGAAACTACAACATTGTAAGAGTGTCATAATCAATTTCTTATGTCCGCAGTGATTATAAAAATGGAACATGGGAGCATGACTTCTTACCATCAACAAGACCTTTCAAAACAGGAATTTCATATAAACTAGGGCTCAAATCAGACCAGGACTGAAAATCTGTCACACTTCTAATGTTATGAAGTTGATGGGTTTGATGATAAATAGATGGCTAGTGTTTGTGTATTCTGAGGACCAATTAGAATCTAAATCTGTGCCTAACAGACAGCCTAAACTCTGATTTTAAGAAGAACCTGAAGTCACATTTAATCAGTTGATTTTTGGTTTGGAATCTTAAAGATTTGAGGAGCAGGCAGATTTAGCTAACAGAATCTTTCTGGCTGATGAAGGCTGAGATTGGTTGAACATTAGTGTTTCTTTTTGGATCTCTGGTTTATGAATTTATAAATGGCATTTAAAATCTTCTTCATGACCTTCTTGACAAAGGTCATAAGGACTCCATAGGCTTAGGGTATATCAGTGAGGGTGCTCACTTGAGTTCAGATAGCAGCACATTCTGGCCTTAAGGAAACTGGTTAGCAGTTCTTGCAGATACTTCTTTGATGGCTTGTTTATTTGCTTTTAAGCTAGGTGTATTAGTCAGGGTTCTCTAGAGGGACAGCACTAATAGGAGAGATGTGTATATAAAGGGGAGTTTATTAAGGAGTATTGACTCACATGATCACAAGTTGAGGTCCTACAATAGGCCTTCTGCAAGCTGAGGTGCAAGGAAACCAGTCCAAGTCCCAAAGCTGAAGAACTTGGCGTCTGACGTTCAAGGGCAGGAAGCATCCAGCACAGGAGAAAGATGTAGGCCAGAAGACTAAACCAGTCTAATCTTGAAACGTTCTTCTGCCTGCTTTTATTCTGGCCACACTGGCAACTTATTAGGTTGTGCCCACCCAGATTGAGGGTGGGTCTGCCTTTCCCAGTCCACTGACTCAAATGTTAATCTCCTTTGGCAAAACCCTCACAGACACACCCAGGATCAATACTTTGCATCCTTCAATCCAATCAAATTGACACTCAATATTAACCATCACACAAGGCTTTTAGGAAAAGCAGGCATAGTAATAGAATGCTTCCGAATATCAGACAAAATTGGATGCAATCTGTGAGTTTGTAGGCCAAATTCAATGATTCAGTTGGAACGTCTGACTTTGAGACTATCTGGATGTGCAAAACCAAAAGATACGTCAGAGAAAAGAAATGATTAATGCAACAGTGCTCTTAGCAATTTTAATTATAATGGAAAACTGTCTGCTGGAGCAGATAACTGGCAGAAATTCTAGCATGCAGATATTTGTTTGCTATGGAAGAGTGGTAACTTTTGAAGTTGGAAGGCTAGGAATCCAAACAGGATACTTGCAAGTGAGACAGGGTCCCAGCTGTCAGTATACTTTAGTCAATGAATTGGTGACATTGGGCTGATGAGTAATATCATGAGGCTCCTACTTCTCTTACCTGGACCCGGTTTTATAAGGCAAGTTAAAACCTGTGGAAGGATGCTATGACCAGGCTCAAAATTAAGGGCTGGAAAGATGTAAGGAGGAGAATGTGACATGAATGTTAAATTCTATTCAATTTTTAAAGTTTTCTGTGGATGTAACTTTTATAATCTCTTTGCAAGTCTATTCTATTGATTCAGGAAGTTAAAAATAATTTTTCTAGTTACATAATTGATTGCTCTTTTAGAAATAAAATTATTTTTATTCTATAGCTATGAATGTAGGAAAACAGTATACTCCTGAGAGAACAAAAGCAAACCAAACCTATAATCAGAAGCAAGAACTAGCCTTGAAGTATCTTCATGGATCCTGAGGAGTTTAGGAGTGGAGTTTGAAAAACCACTAAGCTTGTAAAGCTCTATCATATATATACAATTTTCATTGTCATCTAACATATTTTATAACATATAACATAAATATACAACCTAAGTTTTCTGAAACTACATACATCTGTGTAATCAGTGACTGGAACAAGAAACATTGGTAGCATCCTGGAAAACCTCTTTTGTGCTCCTTCTAGTCACTAATCCCCCAACAAGGATAACTGCTATTCTGACGTTTAACCCCAGTGGTTGATTTTTGTACTTGATATAAATGGAATTCTATGGCAGGTGCCTTTTTTTTGGGGGGGGGTGGTGTGTGGTCTGTCTGCTTTCCTTCATTTTACTTGTGAGGTTTACTCATGTTATTATGACCAGTTACAGATTGTTTATTCTCATTCCTGTATAATATTCCTCTGTGTGATATATGCCATGATTTCTTTATCTAGTCTACTGTGTTTGGGCATTTAGATATCTTGCAGTATTGAGCTATTAGACATAGTACATCTATAAAGGTTTTAGTGCATATCTTTTGGTAAATAGGTACAGGTATTTCTTTTGGTCATAAGCGAAGGAGTGGAAATTTTGGGTCGTTAAGGCTAAATATATTCAGCTTCAGGAGACATTGACAAACGTTTTTTCAAAAAGGTTATGCAATTTACACTTCCTCTAGCATGTCTGAGAATTCCAGAGTCTCACCAACACTTGGTGGTATTTGTGTTTCCTAGTTTAGTCTTTCTAGTAGATATCATATTGTGGTTTAAATTTCATGTCCCTAAAAACTAATGAAATTAAACACCTTTTCATGCCTTTGTTCATTATAATTTTAAGTTATTTTTCGTGTTTACCTATATAAGTTTACCAACTTCTTTACTTAGTCAATATTCATGAATTTATCAGATTGATTACTAAATATTATAGTGTGATATTTTATAGCAAAATTGATTCTTAATTATTGGATATTTAGATTATTTCTAATATTTTCTTTCTAAATTATATGAGACTGTTTTGCTTAGATGATTTCCATAGGGATATGATCCTATTAACGGATGGAATTACTCAGTTAAATCCTATGCTATAAACATCTCCATTTAACGGATAAGAAAACTGAAGCCTTGAAAGGTTAAATAATTCTATCCAGTCACATGGTATGTTTGATTACAAGGTTGATCTAATTAGGGCACCAGACTAGAATAAACAAATGTCATTAGAACCCACCATTGCAACTACTGTCACTTAGTAAAATGTGTGGAAATTCCTAAGAGAGATGATGAGTTTAAAACAATCACATATCCTTTATGAAATGAGTAGTTTATTAACCTTAATCTATGCTGCCATTTATAAATCAAATAAAGATATATCATTAACTGATCATAAAAGGCCTTAGCTAAAAGAAACTACTGTACTTCATGTGTCTTCTACTCTAGACTCTGTGCTTTCACTAGTCTAATTCTCTAATTTCAGTGTTCACTCTTCTGTCTTCTCAAAATGACATAGTAAAATAAAGTGTATGCTTCAAATTTCTCTAATTTTTTTTGCAACAAAAATATAGCAGTAATAGATTAAATGTTAAAAAGGGAAATAAAAATACATATCGATGCTCAAAAAATAGTTATTTCTCTAGATTAGAAATGGAAGGAAAACACAAAGCATCAAACAAAACAGAGCTCTGAATCTGAAAATGGGAAAAGTTTATCTTCTATGGGGTGACAGTGTTTAAGTGTATTTGAAGCCAGGAAGCGGGTGGAGCTGGGAACATGGCATGTTCTCAAAACATTTGGAAGGAAAGATGTGATTGTCAATTGCCTGCGATATGGCTTTTATGTACTTCAATACTTACAGAAATAGGAAAAAAGGTAATAAGCCTTATGGTCATTATTATTAGTACTTACATATTATTACCTGTCCAACGGGAAGATAAATATCCCTGAGTTCACCAAGAGATAGGAGCTTCAAGGTGCCCGTGTTAGACCTACTTCTGCATGACACAGACATCATAGGTCAGGGTAGTACTGAAAGAAAAATGGGTATGTGGAAGAGAAGAAAAACCGTGACAGTAATAACAAAAGCAACACCACCACTAAAATTGCTTAAGATGAGCCTACAAACCAATCTTGCACAGCTTATAAGTCAAGCCAAGGAAGGTTGCTGCTGAATTAACTAATGAAGAAATAATTCATTCATACAAAATAAAGATAAAGAACAATCTAAAAATTACTTAGAAATATTTCATTGTTAAATTCAGAGGTTTAATAATAGAAAACAAACTTATAAAAACCAAAAGCAAAAAGGAAGAAAAAATATATATGAAAATAAATTAATAAGTTGTAGAAATGAAAAATGTAGACTTGTAATAAAAATATTCTAGCTAAACTTTAATCTGTACAGAGTTGAGGGAATCCAAATAATCAAAAAATGGTCGTGAGGTACCTTTTAGCGAGATACTGAGATAAAGTCAAATATAAAAGAGAAGTTAAGGACCAGAAAAGATATTAATGGAATAACAGTACCAGAATGCAACAGACACATATAATCCAGGAAAAGGACTAAAGGAAATAAAAGATTAGTATTTCAAAAAATAATAGCTGCAATTTTTTTAAACAAAGCCTGTAAACTAAAGATTGAAATGCATGTTCATGGATCAGAATAGATAATAAATCCACACCAAAACATTATCCTGAAACTAGCAGATATCAAGAAAAGTGAAATTTTATGTGTGAGTAGGAAGGAAAGACAAATTTTACACAGTAATTAGAATCACAGCAGACTTTTTTCATCAGCAATGCCAAGTACTAGAAGACAAGGAGATATTATCTTATATAAAATGCCAAACAAATTTAACAAGGATATTAAGGTATTGCCATGGATACAAAAAAGAACTGTTTTCCCTTCTGTAAACAGCTTCTGAGAGAATTATTAAAGGATGTATTTCAAAAGGTGGGATATACAGAAATTCATAAAAACATGACCACAGTTTAGCTCAGATGTCATTAAATGTTTTCTTTAAAGGGCCAGTTAGAAAATATTTTAGGTTTTGCTAAATCATCATTTCCGTGGCAAAGGATAAGACATAGAGGATGGTATGATTATGTCCCAATACAACTGCTTTTTTACATAAACAGGAGACAGAAAAGATATGACCTACAGCTGTTGACCACTATTCTAGATCACAAAGAGAGACTCAAAACACTCCAAAAATGTAATTACCTCTCTCTGTCTCCCATGTGGTCTGGTGGTACCCAGCATCAGAATTAATATAGAAATGGCACAGAATTTTTCAATCTCTGTATTTGCAATATCCGCACAGTCATGTAATGCATAATGGCATCTTAGTCAACAATGGTTCACATATACAACGATAATCCCATCAAATAATAACACCATATTTTTGCTGTAACTTCTCTATGTTTGGATACACAAATACTTACCACTGTGTTACAACTGCCTGCAGTATCCAGTGAAGCCACATGCTAAGGTTTGTAGCTTAGTAGCGATAGGTTATACTATATAACTGGAGGTGTACTATATATACTGTATACTATATAGTGGAGGTGTATAGTAGGCTATACCATCTAGGTTCGTGTATGTACACTCTATGATGGTCATACAACAACAAAAGCACCTAATGAATTTCTCGGAATGTGTGCCCAATGGTAAGTGATGCATGACTGTATTACAAGCTTATACCTGTATGAGAATTTGGCAACAATATGTGTATCTTGATCATCATTTTTATTTTACCTGTCCAATTTTGTAGAAATCTCATCAGAAGAAAGGTTTATATGTATGGAGAGGCCATCACTGTTCCCTGAAACACTGGGGTCAGATAGGTCTCTGTAGATTTCTGTGCCTTTGGATAAAACGAAAGTGTCTTATAAACTGAAAGCCACATGGAAAACTTCACATGATTACTCAGATGCCTTTTGCTGTTTCAGTTTCTCATTACAAAGAGCCTTACCACAGAGAAACAACTTTCTCTCAGGGCTGGATTTAGCAGAAGGTGTGTGTTCATTTAATTTATTCACACCCAATGCAAAAGGGTTGCTTTCATATTACTGGTTATTGGCAGAGTTAGCAATTTTTTAAGTTAATTGACTTCTTGGCACTAAAGATTATACTTTTAGAAACACGTTTATCAGAAGAAATAAGAAGCAAAAGCTGAGCCTAAGTTCCTAAATCATTCTCGGATTTTATTATGGCTCGCTCATTCATGCAATTTGAGATAGAAACTCTGGACCCAGGCAAGCCAGACATGCCTGTTACTGTTAACAAAAAAGATGTATTATGGAAAGTTCTTAACTGCCAATGACTAGAAATGTGTTTTTTTCCTAGCTCTGCATTATTCTGAATACTTAGTGAAAAATGCATGTTTCTTTTATTTTTTACCTTTTTTCAATAATATTAAATATGTAATATTAAATGTTAAATTTGTATAGTGTAGGTTTTGTATCAGAGGTCAAAATATAAAATTTGTACAATAAAATTATATTTAGTGGACTTCAAATGGTTATGAATTTATAAATCTCAGTCATTTGGACAATAAAAATTTACTTATGTCCTTCATTGTTCCAAAAATAATTCAAGAAGCTTCAGGTGTAAAATATGAAAAGCAAGATGAAAATTAAAGTAAGTGAAGCAAACAGGTGAAAAAGAAAATTGAGGGGAAATAATTTCAACTAGAATTAAAATTCATTATAAAATTTGTGATATTAGATACTTAATGCCTACTAAAGTGTGCCATAAATTTGGCTCTTAGCTTCTAGGTAGCCAAAGCAAAGAGAGAGAAAATATGATGGTTAAGGAGGAGCTATTTTTTTCTTGGTAGCAAACCAGGGGTCTTCATAAAGGAAACATTGTGATGTGCTGAACATATGCTTGCAATATTTCAGAGAAAGCTTGCAGCTAACACACTATACAACAAAGTCTAGTTTTGTACAAGTAGTTCAGTTCTATCAGAGGTTAAGATGGCACAGGTCAAGTATAACTGCTGACTTGAAATCTGGGTTGACAACAAGGAAACTACAAGGATAATTTTAGAATATCTGTGGGGAGAGATAAAGTGAACATCCTTTAGCTAATACTCCACTAAAATTCTATAATTGAGCTTTTGAGATAAGTAGTATAACAGAAAATTCAATGCCGTATTCTTTAGTAAATATCAAAAGTACAGAATTTTGAAGTGTCTTTTTTCTTAACTTTTATTTTAACTTCAGGGGTACAAGTGCAGATTTGTTACGTAGATAAACTTGTGTCATGGAGATTTGTTGCACAAATTATTTCATCACCCAGGTATTAAGCCTAGTAGCCATTAGTTATTTTTCCTGATCCCCTCCCTGCTCCCACTCTTGTACTAGGTTGTTACACATTAACATTCTTTTTTAGGGCAAATAAAACATTTAAACTGATTTGTCTATAGCTGACCAGTTTAATTTCACTGAATCAGGCTAACAAGGATATAAAGCTTATGTTTTGTGTTTATGATTAGAGATAGCATTTTGGGGAAATCAAGATGACTTAAGTTTTGCTTATGGGGTTTATGGGATTTGGTTTTGGAATATATCTAAACTGTGGCCTTTATTTTTATTTTTCTTGAACAATAAGAATCTACATTTTGCAGTGGGCTTTGGACACATTTTTCAAAGCATCGCTCTAGACATGGTGATTCTCTCCTCTGGGGCTGAGATTACTACCATGTTAGTAAAAATTGTCAGTGGGCTATTATTAACAAATTTTGTTTCATTTGATTTTCCCCCTTTGGAGGTGGAAGATTATGTCTCTTTTTCATGGGATTTTTACAAGATTGCTTTCATTCATTTAAATCTAGATGTACAGGGAAAGATAAAGGAGATTCCCTGGGGGTAACATAAAAATCTCTCCTAGTTAAGAATTTTCAGTGAATGCTGTACAATGAAATTGCCAGGCAACAACTTTGTATTTATACTGTATTAATATAGTTCATCGACTTTTAGTATTATTATTCTTGAAAACTTTTTATTGTTCACAGTATGCCTGAGGGAGACCCTATTATTTATAGTTGTATAGCTATAAACAGACATGAGCTGCATTACTAAGTAACCAAAAAAATGGAGCATAACCAGGCAGAGGAGGCAGTTTTGCTTCCAGCATTCCACTTATGTGCTGGTGAAGAATGGATCACCTGGCCACTTGCTTAAGTGGTTCAAGCAGGTGAAGAATTTGCATATTTTAGCTCAGCTGCAATCCAGTCATTTGCCTTCTTAAAAACAGAGCTGCCAAAAACATTGTGTCATGCTTAAATTCCCACTAACAGCAGTAACAAAGAATGAACTCTTCTTTCTCTGTCTTAAACTCTGGATTAATTTACCTAATCATTTCCAACATTACGTTTTCAGAGTCAAACACTGAATGATGTAAATTTCTGACTAAAATATCAAAACTGACATGCATTCTTTCTATCATTTCCCAGACAAGTGTGTTGGGTTGTGGGGATGGAGGGATGAATAAAGCTGATAGCCTCAAGGCATTTATATCTAACACTCACTTCATCATTGGGTTCTGCACTGGTTTACGTTACTCTTTATCCACTCAGATAATTTCTCCTTGTGAGACAGGTCACCAGATGAAGAAATCGCTTCACTAGTTTATTTACTATTACCAGGGTTTTAAAAATCTTATGTTTGGGCAACAGATGTTGCTATGTTTCTAATATCAGTGAGTAGAGGTAGCAAATGAAATAATTTTTTTCAGGAAAATATCAGAAGGACAAAAGGAAAAATATAGAGTAGGCAATGAAGCGGCTATGATTTTCTTTTCACCCAAAGAGAACACAATCTACGGAGGTGTCGTGTTGCTTATGTTGATGTTGTAGATTGTCTTTTAAGGTGAGTGAGTGAGTAAGTGAGTGAATGAGATGTTGGCAGTTATGTTCAGATGATACAGAATTCTGGGACTCTTGAATGAGAGCAGTTTTCATCAGTTAGTGTGCAGCAGTCTTGCCTTCTTGTAAGAGTGGCCTCAAATGAAAGCCCCTGCAAAATGGCTTTGGATGCAAACTTGGTTCCAACTTCTGTAGAAAAGTCAAGTGTAAGAAACACTGACTAATCAGGAAGATGGTTGATGAGTTAAAAAATGGGTGATGACAGGAGTTTGACACTGCAGTAGGCTATGACTGTCACTGCACACCAGCCTGGGTGACAGAGTGAGACCCTGTCTCTAAAAATAAAAGGGGTATTCTATTCCAGCTGGGTGACAAAAAGTAAAGTTAGGACAAGTAATAACTGATAAAAAGTGATGTTAACATGCAACATCAGTGAGGAAATTAAATATGTATCCCTGGAGTACTTATTTATCTAATTGATATATCATCTACTTAAGTATTTTCAGTGAATTTGTGGTGTATACTTGTTTCCATTTTGTTAAATTATTTTATTAAAAGCCAACCAAAAAGATCTATGAGTTTAGAAATATGTTACACACACACACACACACACACACACTTGCCTGTGTTAATTTTATCTATGGGGTGTTTGGTTATTAGAACAAAGGACCACAGGAAGAGATCACTGATTTAAGTACCTACAGGGTGAAGAAAGAAACTACTTTATGCAGATTGGTTGTGAGATTGAATTAAAGAAATTTTCGCCAAACATGGCTTCTTCAGCTGATACTCTTCACATAGGCATACAACATGAGCTTCCCAGATTGATTTCCTTGTTCATTCTCCCTTGCTTTTCTTGAAGAGGATATTTCTTTTCCACACAGCCTTTGCCTGTACTCAATATTCACTTCAAATCCTTCCTCAGGGTCTATGACCTTCAGGGAGGCTTCACTGAATCCCTCTTTCTGACCCTGATCACACTGTTCCTTCAACCTTGGCACCAACATATTAGATGGACAATAATTCAGTGGCTTTTTGCTGTGTCAAGGATTACACAGAAAACTCACCCAAAGGACAGACAAATGCAGTCTCTTCCTCTGCAGTCTGATGTCTCATCTCACGGGGGAAAGGAAGTGTGAGCTGAGGACTGAACTAGGGAATGCAATGCTTGACTTCTAGTCCACATTAGGCACTCGGTCACCCATGGAACTTGGGCTAGTTAGGCATCTCTCCAGTTCTTCAAGGAATAATGCCTGCTCACCAGAAGACAAAACTAATGTGACAGTTCAGAGGTAAAGGGTAAGAATGTATTTTGTAGTCTCTAAAGTGCTCTATAAGTGCAAGAACTTTGTATTGTTTTCATTCTCTCTTGTCTACAGCCCTGGCCTCCTGAGCCTATGACTTGTGCAGTCACAAGGGCCTTGCTCTCAGAAGGTGTCACGCCTAGTTCAATGCTCTGCTATCACCATCTTGAAATTCTCAACAATTCTATCTTTTAATTTGTATTTTGTAAGTGAAGTCCAATGGGAAAATGGAGCGCCAGAGATGTACGCACATGTGTAACATGGATGTCCACAGTTCCTTACTGCCTCATTTGCACATAGCACAGAAGTCTAGTGAATATATGACATATGAGAGTTCAGTAATACTCAAAGCCACTAGGAGATAGGATGTTATGTCTATGACTGACTTCCCTAGAGGTCACACTGTCCTTTTGAACCAAAACTTGCTTCTAATCCAGAAAGAAGGCAATGATGGCATTCTCAAAACACACCCTATCATGCTCTTATTTGTGTTACTTCCTTGCATTAGTTAACCACTTACATTGAAAATATTGACATAAAAAGAAAGGGAAATATGGAGCAACTAGATTCTTTCATTTTCAGTTCTTTCTTACTCATCACTCAGGCAGAGAGTGTTGCTCGAATGTGTGTACATCAAGAAGTGAAATGCAGATGGTGATGATTGCACAGCAATATGAATATACCCAATACCACTAAATTGTATACTTACCCATGGTTATGTTATATTTATTTTAGCAAAATTACATTTACCAACATGATTTGTTTTAACCTAATTTTTAAAAAGCAGTAAAATTAAAAGAATTAACTTAATTCAGAGCAGGAAGGTCTTAGCGTCCTGACTGGGCCTAAAAATAAAACTGACAATGAGAGACAAACAGGAGAAAAACCTACAAATAAATAAATAAATAAATAAATAAATAAATAAATAAATAATGTTACATGACATGAGAGATAGCCTTTAGAAGGGAATGAAGATCAAAAGAAATGGGGAAATTTGTGTATATTTTATGCTATGTCTGATTAAAGAATCTAGCTGTGAAGCCGTGTGATTGGGCACAAAGGGTTATGCTCTGATGATAATACATTGGGAATTCAGCCAGTCCTGTTTGTTCAGATTATTTTCTGTGTCTCTGTGACATTCCTGTTCTCCAGGTTTAGGGCCAGATGCCTGTCACATGAAGGTGTTTAGGGGAGAAGGAGAGAAGGAAGTCAGAGAGTTACCTTCCTAGGTTTCAGGGCCTGCTTTCAGGAAGAAAGGAGAATTGAGAAGATCAGATAGACCATCTGTCTTCTGCAGTTTTCTTAGTTTTCTTCAGGTTAAAATACTTGTTATGCTAAGGTGCCTTATTTTGGGATATCACATTCTGAGCCCAACATTAGTTTTGTGGAATCATTCCACCATTCTGGTAAGATTGATGTACATAGACATATACAAGATAAGGAATACAAATTGTATAATTTGGTGATGCTACATATGAGTAAAATGCACTCATTTTTATTTAAAATGGACATTGTGTAAAATAAAGAATGGTCAGATTCATATACATTATTTAAAATTTTAATTTTTTAAAATTTAGAATGCTGTTAAATGGCAAATAATAAACACCATGAAGAGAGAGAGACTGTGGAAGAAAGGAAAAAAAATATAGTAATTTTAATAGCACAGCTTTTTTCCTGCCTTTTGTACAAGAGGCCCCACATTCCATTTTGTATTTGACCTCACATTATGTAGCTAGCACTGTTCATCTGTACTATGTTTACATTGGTGAGGAATGTTTTTGTAAAAGGTAAAGAATACATAACCCCACATATGTAGATTTCTGGGCACAAAGTACTTAGTGGAATGCTCAAGATAGAGATGTACGTTATTAATGTGAGCCTTTTATTCATTTTATGTTGTTAACAAGCTTATTCTGTGGGTTCTCTTGACTTGCTTTTTCTCCTTTGATCTATATTTTGATATATGTGGTCTTTGAGAGACACATTCAATGTCTCAGCCTCACATTTAATCAGTGACAACATTTAACTATAAAAACCTAATGAAACAGGATTTTAGTTGTTCATAACCATTTTATCACTTTTACTAATTACCTTGTGGGTTTTTCATACATCTTCTTAAGGTTAAAATCATTCTAAAAAAGAAAAGAAGAAAGAAAGAAAGACTTTTGAATTCCTACAAGCCTTTTCAAGTTGTCCTTACCAATTCCATGGCAATAAAAAGAAAAAAGGAATGTTTCCCACTGCTGTGAAGACCCCTCAGTACTAAGTTGGGTACTGAAGGCTGGTCTGTCTCCTTTTTAATCATTTTTTACATCTGTGGTTCTTTTTTGTAACTTTTTATATAGAATTTATCTTTAAATGTTCCTTATGCTGACATTTCCATATATTACTGATTACGGTCAGGAAGAAGATAGGAATATCAGTAAGTTCTTTTCTTTACTATATTTCCTTTATGTCATTTTATCTTTTTTTCTCCCTTCCTGTACCTACATGACTGACTCAAGTGCTTGTCATCTTCAAAGCACACTTGGGGCCTGTGACACAGCTGCCAGGAACTAGGCAGACAATGATCCTTGGAATCTTACTGTTCTTTTCAATGTGAAAGGGTCAGGAAAGTCTACCCTGTTGCCCACTTGGTAGGTGTGTCTAAACTTAAACTTTATTTTTATTTTTAAGGGATATAAAATAGGCTGTCTTTTTCAGTAAGAAAGATCCCACTGTCCTTCTATCAATAAAGCCTGCACTTCAAATTGTATTTTTATATGGAGCAATGATTCATCAACATTCCTTTTCATCATCCACTCTGGGACTAACAGCATGCTGCAAAAGGCACACTTGCTGGGATTGTCATATGGCCCAGTGTGTGGATGTGAAACAGATTGTTCACAGACAGATTTGTTAGAACCTGATTCCTGTTCCACTAACATGCTTTATCAAACATCACCAAATATCCCAAATCTAGTGAATACTTTTCTGTGCATGGTGTAGGGGAAGAAAAAATACTTCTACTTCTACCCTTCTAAATTTTCATCTGGGACTCCTGTAACAGAAAACAAATAAGAGAAAAGTAAACAAGCTTATTAACATCTATATCTCGTAAACACAAGGGAGATACTCAGGGAATGAGTAATTCTCAAAGGGGTAGCTTAAAACTCTGGTTTATATAGCATCTTCAACTGAAACAAAGAAAAAAGATATGAAGAAGATTGCCTGTAGGGAGGTGACCAGGAAAAATATGGTAAACAAGAATAAGATTTGTTACGCAGATTTAAGTCCCTGCCTTCCCTATTGATGAATCTCTTGGGATTTAGTCATCCTTCTTTTCCTGGTACAGAGAGGGAGACACTCTTGAAAGGAGATTTTGTTTATAGATGCATTTTTTTTTAAATTTTTACAAAAGGGTATGTTCTCCTCTGTGTTTAGAACTTCTCCTGTGTATGCTGTTTCTCAAAATAATCCTTGTGCTAAAAAGACATATCTGGGGCTGGCATATTCTGACCTCCTCCAGTCATATTTCGGAATGGCATATTCTAGTCTCCTGCAGTGGTTAATTCTACTTCTTTGTAGCATTTGAACCCTGACACTTTTTCTCTTGATTTCTAGGACATAATTTTCTCTTTTCAATCTTTCTCTTTATGGCTGTATGCCTTTCTTCAGCTGTTCCTTTCCCCTACCAGTTTCTCTGACATGACAATATTATACAACACTTGATTCCCCACCCTCTTTTTATTTTACTCTATAATATTCTCTCTCGGTGATCTTATTCAAACCCAAGGCTTCAACTGCTATAACTACCTAGCTGATCTGTCTCCTGCCAAGCCCTCTTTCTAGAGTTGTTCTTTACATATATATCAATTAGGAAAGTGTCAGCTGTAACTAACAGAAAATTTGACAAACAGTAGCTGAAAAAAATAAGGCATATTTTTTTCCACACATATTAACTATTAATTCCAGAGGTAGGCAGCCAATGGCTTTTGCAGGAGTCCTTCTAGTCATTAATATCCCAAGTCCCAGCTGCCTTTCTGCTCCAGAATTATTATATTGTTTTTTGTCATAATGCTTGTTGCTTCCTAGTCACACAATGGCTGTTGCATCTCTTGGCATTGTATCCACGATCCAGAAAGAGAGAAAAAGGAGGAAGTCTGTCTCTTTTTATTAGGGAACAGAATCTTCACTAGAAAACCCACCAAGCACATATTCAGATATATCTGATAAACTGTCTACATTGGCACCCATAATTCAACGTGGATTGTAAGATTATTAAGATTTTTCTCCTTTGTAATTGAGAAAGGCAAGGCTGAATGTAGTTATGCGTAGCTCATCCACAGTTTGGGTACCCAATCCACAGTTTGGGGCCATTTATTTACATACTTGACATCTCCACCTGGATATTCCGTGGACACTTTAAACTCAGTCTGTAGATGTAAAATATATATCCCCTCTCCTGTAATCCTTGTCTCCATGAAATTTATTATTGTTTAAAACTGAAACCCAAAGTCCTTCTAGACTCTTCCTACCTCCTTACCCAATTATTTACCAGGCTGTATAACATTAGTATCTTAAAGAAAACTTATTTCCTTTGTTAATGTATGCCCCTGATCAACAGAAAAAATGATCTCCCCATGGCTAACTGAGGTGCTTAAGGTTAAATCAGTTAATATGGCTCCGATGACTGGAGGGACACCAGAGTTCTTGATCTCACATGGATGGGGTTAACAACAGGGACACGTGGAGTAGTTTTAAGAAGAGAAAAGTTTAAAAGGCAGGAAAGAAGGAAGGAAAAAGAAAACAGTTCCCCCGTACAGAGACAGAGGGAGGGGGGCTTGAACAAAGAGAAAACCTGTGTGGTGTGGAAAAGTGGCTGCTTATATTGGGATGTTCTAGGAGGCGGTGTCTGGTTTCCATAGGGCCCAGGGGATTGGTCTGACCAGGTGAATCATTCACATAGTCCATGAAAAACCTGGCCCTCCTACCCTAGCCTTTTAATATGCAAATGCAAGGTGCCATGATGTTCTACACACATGGGGGTATGTGGGGTTGCCATGTTGCCAGGCACATGTGGGGGCAAGGGCAAGAAGAAGATGGCAGGAATCACCATGTTTAGGTGGACCCCATTTCTAATGGCCAGCATTTGCATATCAAAGCTTGCCAGCCAAGCTCTAAGAGCTGGTGCTTTCCTGCTAGTCAACAAACATTTCTGGAGCTGCTTTAAAAGAAATCATTTCTCCCCAAGGACCCCTTTTCCCTCTATCTGCCTAAAATAATTTCTTAATAACTCCTATAACAATAGCAGAGTGCAGGAGTGGTCTTGTACTTTGTTTTCAGAAGGATGTAAAAGTGTCACAGAACCTCCCTTTCGGCAGTTAAGCCAAACCAGTTCCTATTGTCTGTGCAGAGATAGACTTCAGCTAGCTATTCTCCCAAGTGGCCGCCAGCAGACCATTTGACGCCAGCCAGCAAAGAAAGACTTGCAATGTCTGACTTAAAGACCATTCCATCGAACCCTATACCTGATTGCCCCCCGCATCCTATACTTTTTGCCTTTTTAAACTTCTGCTCCCTAAACCTTCCTCAGACGTCACTTAGTGTTGCACTGAAAGCTGCATCCCCCCAGTCTCCAAGTTGCTTTTAGAAAATAAAGTTTCCCTTTTGCCTCTGCAGGTCTCACAGTTTGCTAATACCTTTGTTCAAAGAAGGACAGATCTTGGCCTAGATCTTTTATCATTTCTCATTTGGATCACAAAAGGAATTTTCTAATTGGTTTACTTGTCTCTTTAAACCGCTGCAAGTCATTCTCTACGGTAGTGTTTCTCAGACCTTAATGTGGAAATAAATTGGCTGAGAATATTGTTAAAGTGCAGATTTAGATTTAGTAGGTCTTCAGAGGGGCTGAGTTTCAACCTTTCTAACAAGTTTCAGCATTTCTTAATTTTTTAAATTTTTTAGAGACAGGGTCTTACTCTGTCACCCAGGATGGAGTGCTGTGGTACAATTATAGCTCATTGTAACTTCAAACTCCTAGGTTCAAGGGATCCTCCTGCATCAGCCTCCTGAGTGGCTGGAATTGCAGTTGTGTACCACCACACCTGGCTAATTAAAAAATATACATATTTTTGTAGAAATGGGGTCTCTTTATGTTGCCCAGGCTCGTCTCTAACTCTTGGCCTCAAGCAATCTTTCTACCTTGACTTCCAAATTGCTGAGATTACAGGCAGGAGCCACTGTGCCTGGCCAAGTTTCAGCATTTCTAAAAAATTTCAGAAGCTGCTGTCCTGTGGGCCACACTCTGAGAAACAAGGCTCTGCAATGATGTGATGAAATGCAAATTTCATTATATGACACTACTGCCTAAAACCCTACAGTCAAAATTCCGTTTTAACTATGAAGGAATAAGGTTGCAGTACACTGAAATTTTCATAGGTAAGGATAATCTTTGGAGAAACAAAATAAAACAAGCACTTAAAGGCTCTGGAGCATGACCCAAGGCGACAGATTTTGAAGGGGATGAAAACTTGGAAAAAGTAAACGGGTAAATAATAAGTCTCCTGACTTTGTGGTTGTAGCCTCATTTCTTGGTGTATGACAATTGGCACTTCTGTAGAAAATCTGCTGGCTTTATATCCGGAAGCATCATGAGACAGAGTCTGTGGCAGCCACAGCTGAAGGAAAGAGAGGAGTTCATCCCAGAATGGAATGATCCAGAAAATGGAAGCTGAGGTATGTGTGGGAACTTTCACCAAATGCCTGGCTGGCCGAGAACTACACCTGAAACAACAGACTCAAATATGTTAAAAATGAAAGGATTGAGATTTGCATTGTCACTTGCTGCAAATGAAATAGAATTAGAGTTTGGTGTCATCAAGTTAATTGCCTGCATTTTCTGCCAAAACAAAAATAACATTGTTCAGAACAATATAACAAAACTAGACACTCTACTCACATATTGTGCAATATACAGAACCAAATCCTTTTTTTTCTTTTCTTTTTTACTTGAAATATGAAAAGCTGGGAAAAACATGAGTTATTTTCAGGGCAAAAAGACATCAGCTGAGATCAACTCCTAACTGTTCCATAGTTTTGATTTTTTTGTTTTAAAGTAGCTGTTGTAAGTGGGCACAAATAGTAATTAAAGAAAAAGAAAATCTTTGAAGATGAAAGTATCGGGATTCTGGACCTGAAAAGTATGTGAAATACAAAATGGTGCACAGGTTAAAAACACAATAAATATGATAGAGTCAGTGGAGTTAAAAAAATCTAAAGATGAGAGAGAATATGTTTTAAAAAATAGAACAGAATTTCACAGACTTTTGGAAAAATTTCAACAAATTTAAAATATAGGCAACCACAATGTAGAATAAAAAGAGAAAGAAAATGAATAAAATTTTAAATAGTGAAATTTCCAAAAGTTCTTAAATGATGTGCATTTACAGTTTCAAGAAGTTCAGAAAACCCCAAACAGGGTAAATTGCAAGATCACATAGGAACATCATAGTCAAACTCTTGTTAACTAAAGATAAAAATAAAATCTTGGAAGTAGCCAAAGAGAAAAATAACAATGTTACATACAGAGGAACAATAGTTCAAATGACTCTGGATTTATCAGAAACCATGTCAACCAAATAATAGTGGAATAACATCTGTGATCAACTTATTGATGTATAATACTTACTCTGGTAAAATATTTTGCAGGAATACATTTTCAGATAAAGGAAAAAAAAGGAAATTATCAGACAGCCGATTGGTACTATAAGAATGTTAAGGAAGCTCTTCCTTCCTTCCTGATGAAGGAGACTGATTCCAGAAAGAAACTTAGACTTTTAGAATTGACTGAAGACCATAAGAAAAAGTGAATATTTCAGTCACATAAAATATAATTTTTTAAAGCTTCTCTTTAATAAATCTTACTGTTTAAAACAAAAACCATATAGCAATGCCTTCTGGAGTTTATAATATAAACAGGTGGATACATATGACAAACCTAACATAGCATATAGGAAAGTAAATTGTTACATGGTTAAACAAAGCTTCTTCATTTCACATGAATTGGTCTGGTAGTAACTCTACATACTATATACAAATTTAAATATGCAAATTGTTCCTAGAACAACCACAAATTAATACAAATAAATGTAGCTTAAAAGCTAACAAAAAAATTAGAAAGGAATTTTGAAATAATTAACAGAATTGAAGGCAAAATGGGGATCAATGTAAATAATAACAAACTTGAATAATAAAATGATAGACCTAAACGCAGAAATATCAACAACTAAAATAAATGTTAATGGACTAAAGCCTTCAATTTAAAGATAGATGTTTTTGCCCCCAAGATGGAAGATTGGAAGCTTCTAGTGTGCTTCAGCCACTTGGAAATAGCAAAATAGTGCATAAAGATAAACTCTGTGAGCCCTACTTCAAAAACGAAAATGGGAATCCACCAGCATTGTGAAGGACACTCCAGATGCTGGGGAGGAGAATGTGGGCAAACCGTCCCCATGATGGTGTCCAGCTGATAGAAGTGAGTGAAGCCCCAGTATATGACAGGGGCAGAGACCCTCCCTCTTTGACTCACCTATATACTGGGGATCTGAACAACCCAGGGTGAGGGAGATCACTTTGTTTCTCTCATGCCCTGCCACTAACTTGGGAAGAGGCTTGGAGATGCTGAGAGGAAAAGACATTAGAAAAAACTCCGTGCAGTTTCCCAGACCCCAGATTGACAGAAGGATGGCATTTTTAATCTGGATGCATACAAAATCAATCATTCTTTGGTGACCTGGCAGTATGGCCACGCAGGCATTTTAGTCTCAGGCAAAAGATTGGAGTGCTTGCTCCAGGGCAGGGTGGGGCCCTCCACAGCCAGAATTGTGGAAAGCACCTCAGCTGTAGGTGCCGTAATTGTTCTCTTCCCCCATCACAGGCCTGAAGTGGGAGGAGAGTTGCTACTGCTGTGATTTTTCCTGAGGCAACAAGACTTGCAGCCAGAACCAGCTTGGCAATGTGGAACTGGTCTGTGTGTGTCACAGCTGGGCGCCCCATGCTATTCCCCTGAGATCCTGCAATGGACCCCTTCCAGTTCACTTAAGGCAGAGCTCCAGGTGTTGAGAGCAATTTCTTGCCTGGACAAGCAGCCTGAGCTTCCCCACCCTTCCTGGGCATAGATCGTGGTGCAGTGGGACCCTCTCTGCTCATCCACAAGCAGAAATAAAGGTAACCTACAGAGTGGGAGAAAGTAGTTGCAAACTGCATATGACAAAGGTCTAATATCCAGAATTTATAATGAACCTAAGCAAATTAATAAGTAAAAACAATCTCATTAAAAAGTGGGCAAATACATGAACAGATACTTCTCAAAAGAAGACATATAAGTGGCCAAGAAACATGAAAAAATGTTCAACATCACCAGTCATCACCAGAGAAATGCACATGAAAACCACAGCAAGTATCATCTACACTATTCAGAATGACTATTAAAAAGTAAAAAACAAAACATTCTGGCAAGACTGCAGCAAAAAGGGAATGCTTAAACACTATTGGTAGAAATATAAATTAGTTCAGCTACTGTGGAAAGCATTTTGACGACTTCTCAAAAAACTTAGAGCTACAATTTGACCCAGCAATCCCATGATTGGGTATATACCTAAAGGAAAAGAAATCATTCTACCAAAAAGACACATGAACTCGTATGTTTTCGCAGTGGTATTCACAACAGCAAAGACATGGAATCAACTCAGGTGCCCTAACAGTGGATTGAATAAAGAAAACATGGTACATACACACTGTGGAATACTACAGAGCCATAAAAAAATAAAATCATGACCTTTGTGGAACATGGATGTAGCTGCCAGCCATCATCCTAAGCTAATTTAAGCAGGAAGAGAAAACCAAATGCTACATGTTTTCACTTATAAGTGGCAGCTAAACATTAGGTACCCATGTACATAAAAACAGCAATAATAGAAACTAGGGACTACTGGAGAAGCGAAAGTAGGAGTCAGGCAAGAGTTGAAAACCTGCCTATTGGGTATTATGCCTAGTGCCTGGGTGATGGGGCCAATTTTACCCCAAATCTCAGCATCATGCAATATACCCAGATAACATACCTTCGTATGTACCCTTGAATCTAAAATAAAAGTAGAAATTTTGTAAAATACAAAAACAGATTATAAGAATGGACTTTAAAAGTCGCCACTTAAGCTTTTTTAAAAAGAAGCAATTTAAGTAGAAAATTCCAGATAGATTGAAAGTAAATGAATGGAGAAAGACATAATCAGCAAGCATAAGAAGGCTGCAATGGCTATATTAATATCAGACAAGTAGACCTCAAGACAAAGGATGCTATCAAAGATAAGACCATTTTCAAATGATGAAAGGATCAACAAAAAATAAAGCCATAATAAATTTGTTTGTTCCTAACCTGGAAAAATGTGTTGAACCTGAAAGAAAAAAAAAAAAAAAAGAATCAAAAATTGACATAGAAACAAAAAATTTGACAAGCACAATGGGAGATTTTAACATAATTCTCTCGGTAAATGATTATACAATAAAAAGAATCAATGAAGGTAAAGTTTCTGAACAAACACCTTAAACTAATTAAAAGTTTTAGAATATGATACTTAAATACCTAGTTTATACCTGGTTTCAAATGTATATGTTACTTTCACCAACATGTATCCTATCCTGGTACAAAAAATAGTGTTAAATTATACATCAAAAGATTGAAATTACACAGAGTATATTCTCAGATTAAAATAAAATTAGGAATTGATAGCAATAAGATGTTTAAGAAAACTTCAATGATTGGGAAATTAAATCGTATATTTTAAGAATTAATATATATGGAGAGAAACATACAATTTATCAAAATCTATGTGATGGAGTTAAAGTAGCACTTAGAGGAAAGTTTATAGTTTTAAATGTATGAATTTGAAATAAGGAAATGTATCAAATCAGCGACCTGAAAACCCACACTGTGAAGGCAGAATGAGAAACAGTAATCCAATATAGTAAGAAAACCTGAATTGTGAAAACTGTAGTAAAGCTCAATAAACTGGACTGATTTACATGCCCACCCATAGTATGTAAGTGTTCCCTTTTCTCTACAACCTCACCAGCCTCTGTTATTTTTTGACTTTTTAATAATAGTAATTCTGACTGGTGTGAGGAGGTATCTTATTGTGGTTTTGATTTTTCGATTTGCATTTCTCTAATGATGAGTTATGTTGAGCATTTGTATGTTTGTAGGCAATTTGTACGTCTTATTTTGAAAAATGTTCATGTCATTTGCCCATTTTTTAATGGTGTTGTTTATTTTTTGCTTGTTGATTTGTTTATGTTCCCTTTAGATTCTGCATATTGTCAAATGCATAGTTTTGCAATATCTTCTTCCATTCTGTAGGTTGTCTGTTTACTCTGTTGATGGTTTATTTTTAATTTTTAAAAATTATTTAAAAATTTTTGGTGGGAACACAAAAGACATACAGCATATATTTATGGGGAACATGAAATATTTTGATATAATATGAAATAAGCGTATCATGGAGAATGGGGTAACCATCTTCTCAAGCATTTATCCTTTGAGTTACAAACAATCCAATTACATAATTTATTTTAAAATATACAATTAAGTTATTGACTACAGTCACCCTATCGTGCTGTAAAAATTCATTTTTTGGGGGTACACATTAACCATCTCCCCCTCCCCCTGAATCTCTGACTACCATTCCCAGCCTCCAGTAAACTTTATATACTCTCTGTTTCCATGAGTTCAATTGTTTTGATTTTTAGATTCCAAAAATAAATGAGAGCATGCGATGTTTGTCTTTCTATGCTTGGCTTATTTTACTTAACATAATGACCTCTGGTTATATCCATGTTATTAAAAATGACTGGATCTCATTCTTTTTTATGGCTGAATAGTATGCCATTGTGTATATGTACCACATATTTTCTTTATCCTTTCATCTGTTGATGGACACTTAGGCTGCTTTTCTTTATCCTTTCATCTGTTGATGGACACTTAGGTTGCTTTTCTTTATCCTTTCATCTGTTGATGGACACTTAGGTTGCTTTTCTTTATCCTTTCATCTGTTGATGGACACTTAGGTTGCTTTTCTTTATCCTTTCATCTGTTGATGGACACTTAGGTTGCTTTTCTTTATCCTTTCATCTGTTGATGGACACTTAGGTTGCTTCCAAGTCTTAGCTACTGCAAACAGTGCTGCAACAAACATGGGAGTGCGGATATCTCTTTGATATACTGATTTTGTTTCTTTTGGGTATATACCCAGCAGTGGGATTGCTAGATCATATGGTAGCTCTATTTTTAGTTTTTTTAGGAGCCTCCAAACTGTTCTCCATAGTGGTTTTCCATAATTTATTATAATATATTTTCATCAACAATGTACATGGATTCCCTTTTCTCCTCATCCCTGCCAGGATTGTTATTGCCTATCTTTTGGATATAAGTCATTTTAACTGGGGTGAGATGCTATCTCATTGTTGTTTTCATTTGCATTTCTCTGATGATCAATGATGTCGAGCACTTTTTCATATGACTCTTTACCATTGTCTTCTTTGGAGAAATGTCTATTCAAATCTCTTGCCCAGTTTTTGATTGGATTATTAAATATTTTTCCTATAGAGTTTGAGCTTCTTATATGTTCTGGTTATTAATCTTTTGTCAGAGGGGTAGTTTGAAAATATTTTCTTCTATTATGTGAGTTGTCTCTTTACTTTGTTAATTGCATCCCTTTCTGTGCAGAAGCTTTTTAACTTAATGTGATCCCATTTTTCCATCTTTGGTTGCCTGTGCTTGTTGGGTATTGCTCAATAAATCTTTGCCCAGATCTATGTCCTGGAGGTTTCCCTCAATGTTTTCCTGTAGTAGTTGCATAATTCAAGGTGTTAGATTTAAATACTATTTTGATTTGATTTTTGCATATGGTGAGAGATTGGGGTCTAATTTCATTCTTTTGCACATGGATATCAAATTTTCCCAGCACCATTTATTGAGGAGACCGTCTTTCCCCAATGTATGTTCTTAGCACCCTTGTCAAAAATGACTTCACTTTAGGTGTATGGACTTATTTCTGGATTCTCTATTCTGTTCAATTTGTTTATGTGTCTGTTTTTATGCCAGTACCATGCTGTTTTGGTTACTATAGCTTTGTAGCAGAAATTGAAGTCAGACAACATCATTACTCCAGTTTTTTTTCTTTTTGCTTAGGACAGCTTTGACTATTCTGGGTCTTTGTGGTTCCACATACATTTTAAGATTGTTTTTTCTATTTCTGTGAAGAATATCACTAGTACTTTGATAGGGATTGCACTGAATCCACAGATTGCTTTGGGTAGTATGGATATTTTAACAATATTGATTCTTCCAATCCATGAACATGGCATATCTTTCCAATTTTTGCTGTCTGTTTCACTTTCCTTTCTCAGAGTTTTATAGTTTTTATTAAAGTGATCTTTCACTTCTTTGGTTAATTCCTAGGTATTTAATTTTATCTTTGGCTATTGTAAATGGGATTACTTTTTAAATTTCTGTTTCACATTGTTCACTGTTGTCATATAGAAATGCTATTGATTTTTGTATGTTGCTTTTGTATCCTGCAACTTTACTGAATTTATCATTTCTGATAGTTTTCTTGTGGGGTCTTTAGGTTTTTCCAAATATAAGATGATGTCATTAGGAAACAAGGACAGTTTGACTTTTTCCTTTAAAGTTTGGATGTCCTTTATATGTTTCTCTTGTCTGACCCCTTTAGCTAAGACTTTCCATCCAATCTTGAATAACAGTGGTGGCAGTGGGCATCCTTGTTGTGTTGCTCATATAAAGGGAGAGACTTTCAGTTTTTCCTCATCAGTATGATACTAGCTGTGGGTCTTACATGTATGCTTTTTGTAATATTGAGGTATGTTCCTTCTCTCCCCAGTTTTTGAAGATTTTTTTTTTATCATAAAGGGATGTTGAATTATATTAAATACTTTTTCAGCATCAGTTAAAATGATCTCATGGTTCTTATCCTTAATTCTTTGATATGATGTATCACACTGATTTATTTGCATATGTTGAACCATCCTTTAATCCCAAGGATAAATCCCACTTGGTCATGATGAACGATCTTCTAATATATTGTTGAATTTGGTTTGCTAGTATTTTGTTGAGGATATTTACATCAATACTCAACAGATATATTGGCAGGTAATTTTCTTTTCTTGATGTGTCTTTGTCTGGTTTTGGTATCAGGGTAATATTACCCTTATAGGATGAGTTCGGAAGGATCCTCTTCTCTATTTTTCAGAATAGTTTGAGTAGGATTGGTATCAGTTCTTCTTTAAGTGTTTGGTAGAATTCAGCAGTGAAGCCATCAGGTCCTGGGCTTTTCTTTACTGGAAGACATTTTATTATGGCTTTGATCATGTTACTTGTTATTGGTCTGTTCAGGTTTTGGATTTTTTTCCTGGTTCCATCTTGGTAGGCTGTATGTACTTAGAAATTTGTCAGTTTCTTCTAGATTTTCCAATTTATTGCCATATAGTTGCTCATAGTAGCCACTAATGGTACTTTGAATTTCTGCAGTTTCAGTTGTAATTTCACTTTTTTCATTTCTAATTTTATTTATTTGCATCTTCTTTCTTTTTTCTTAGTCTGGCTAAAGGTTTGTCAATTTTGTTTAACTTTTTAAAAAACCAATTTTGTATCTCATTGATATTTTGTATATTTTTCATTTTATTTTTATTTATTTATGCTCTTATCTTTATTATTTCTTTTCTTCTATTAGATTTAGGTTCAGTTTGCCCTTGCTTTTCTAGTTCTTTGAGATGAGACATTAGATTGTTTATTCAAAGATTTTTTTTCTCTCTTTTTTGATGTAGACACTTATAGCTATCACCTTCCCTCTGTTTACTGATTTTGCTGTATCCCATAGGTTTTGGTATGTTGTGTTTCCATTATCAGTTGTTTCAAGAAATTTTTAAATTTCCTTATTAATTTATTCATTAACCCACCGGTCATTCTGGAGAATATTGTTTAATTTCCATATATTTGTATCATTTTCTAAATTCCTCTTATTAATTTCTAGTTTTATTCCACTGTGGTCAGAGAAGATGTTTGATATTTTAATTTTTTTTTAATGTTTTAAGACTTATTTTGGTCGGGCGTGGTGGCTCATGCCTGTAATCCTAGCACTTTGGGAGGCCAAGGTGGGCGGATAACAAGGTCAGGAGATTGAGATCACCCTGGCTAGCACGGTGAAACCCTATCTCTACTAAAAAACAAACAAACAAACAAAAAAATTAGCAGGGCGTGGTGGCGGGCATCTGCAGCCCCAGCTACTCCGGAGACTGAGGCAAGAGAATGGCGTGAACCTGGGAGGCGGAACTTGCAGTGAACCGAGATCGCGCCACTGCACTCCAGCCTGGGTGACAGAGTGAGACTCCATCTCAAAAAAAAAGAAAAAAAAAAAAAAAAAAAAAAAAGACTTGCTTTGTGATCTAATGTATGATTGTCTGATCTATCTTTGAGAATAATTTTTTCCAGTAGAAGTCATTGTTTATTGATAATAATTGTACATATTTATGGGGTAACTGTGATCTTTGTAAATGGTCAAATCAGGGTATTTAGGATATGTATCATCTCAAACATTTACCATTTTTTTTGTGTTGGAAACATTTCAAATCTTCCTTTCTAGCTATTTTGAAATATGCAATACAATATTGTTAACTCTAATTACTCTACTGTGCTATTGAACACTAGAACTTACTTTTTCTATGTAGTCCAGCTCTTTAGACCCCAAAATCTTCCAAGCCACTGGTAACCATCCTGTTTCATTTAGCATAATGTTTACCAATTTTACCAATGTTTCTGCAAATGACAAAATTTCATTCTCTTTTATGACTGTATAAGATTTGTGCTGAGAAAAAAAAAGAATATGCATCCTGCAACTCTTGGATGAAATGTTCCGTAAATATCTATCACATCCATTTGATCTGTAGTACAGATTAAGTCTGATGTTTCATTGTTAATTTTCTGTCTGGAAGATGTATCCAATGCTGAAAGTGAAGGGCTGAAGTCTCCAGTTCTTATTGTATTGGAGCCCATCTCTCTCTTGTGTTCTAATAATATTCCCTTTATATATTTGAGTGCCCCTGTGTTGGATGCATGTATATTTAAAATTGGTATATCGTCTTGCTGAATTGACTATAATGACCTTCTTTGTCTCTTCTTAGAGTTTTTGTCTTGAACTTTATTTTCTCTGATATAAGTATAGTGAATCCTGCTCTTTTTTGGTTTCCATTGCATGGAATATCTTTTTCCATCCCTTTATTTTCACCCTATGTGTGTCTTTATAGGTGAAGTGTGTTTCTTGCAGGTGACAGATCAATGGGTCTGTGTGTGTGTGTGTGTGTGTGTGTGTGTGTTTTAATTTATTCAGCCACTCTATGTCTTTTGATTGAAGAGTTTAGTCCATTCACATTCAATGTTATTACTGATAAATAAGGACTTACTCCTGCCGTTTTAAAATTTGTTTTCTGGTTGATTTGTGGTCTTCCCTTTTTCTTTTCTTTTATTTCTGTTTTTTTCTATTGAAGATAATTTTCTCTGGTGATATGATTTCATTTCTTAATTTTTATTTTTTGTGTGTTGTTTTTTCATTTGAAGTTACCACAAGGCTTGCAAATACTCTTATAACCATTATTTTCATCTGATAACAACTTAACATTATTTGCATCACCAAACAAATAAACAACAGAAAAAACTAATAAAACATTCACCTTAACTTCATGCCCCTGCTTTTCACTTTTTGTTGTTTTTATTCATACACTATTGTGCTGACTATGTCTTGAAAAGTTGTTGTAGTTCTTCTTCTTATTATTTTTTGAAACGGAGTCTCGCTCTGTCGCCCAGGCTGGAGCACAGTGGCGCGATCTCGGCTCACTGCAAGCTCCGCCTCCCGGGTTCACGCCATTCTCCTGCCTCAGTCTCCCGAGTAGCTGGGACTACAGGCGCCCGCCACTACGCCCGGCTATTTTTTTTTTTTTTTTTTTTTTTGTATTTTTAGTAGAGATGGGGTTTCACCATGTTAGCCCGGATGGTCTCGATCTCCTAACCTGGTGATCCACCCGCCTCAGCCTCCCAAAGTGCTGGGATTACAGGCCTGAGCCATCGCACCCGGCCAGTAGTTCTCATTTTTAATTGGTTCGTTATTTAGTCTTTCCACTTAGATAAGAGTAGTTGACACAGAACAGTTACAGTGTTATAATATTCTGTGTTTTTCTGTGTATTAACTGTTACCAGTTAGTTTGTACCTTTAGGTGACTATTTCTTACTCATTAATGTCCTTTTCTTTTTAGTTGAAGTATTTCCTTTAACATTTCTTATAGGATGGGTCTTATATTGATTACATTCCTCAGCTTTTGTTTTTCTGGAGTCTTTATTTCTCCTTCATGCTTGAAAGATAGTTTCACCAGATATACTATTCCAGGGTAAAAGCTTTTCCTGTTCAGCAGTTTAATATGTAATGCCACTCTCTCCTGACCTGTATGATTTCCACTGAAAAGTCTGCAGCCAGATGTATTGAAGCTCCATTATATGTTATTTGTTTCTTTTCTCTCGCTGCTCTTGGGATCCTTTCTTTATCCTTGACCTTTGGGAATTTGATTATTTAATGCCTTGAGGTAGTATTCTTTGGGTTAAATATGCTTGGTATTCTCTAACCTTCTCATATTTGGATATTGATATCTTTCTCTAGGTTTGAGAAGGTCTCTGTTATTATCCCTTTGAATAAACCTTCTACCTCTATCTCTGTCTCTACCTCCTCTTTAAGGCCCATAACTCTCAAATTTGCTCTTTTGAAGCTATTTTCTAGATTCTGTAGGCATGCTTCATTGTTTTATATTCTTTTTCTTGTGTCTCCTCTGTATTTTCAAATAACCGGTCTTCAAGCTCACTAATGTTTTCTACTGCTTGATCCATTCTACTGTTAAAGGACCCTGATCGTTCTTCAGTATATCAATTGCATTTTTCAGCTCCAGAATTTCTGCTTAGTTGTTTTTCATTATTTCAATTTCTTGTTAAATTTATTTGATAGAATTTTGAATTCCTTCTCTGTGTTATCTTAAATTTCTTTTGAGTTTTCTCAATGCAGCTATTTTGAATTCACTCTCTGAAGGGTCACATATCTCTGTTTCTCTGGTATTAGTCGTTGGTGCCTTATTTAATTCATTTGATGAGATTATATTTTCCTGGATGGTGTTGATGCTAGCAGATGTTCTTGAGTGGGCATTGAAGAGTTAGATATTGTAGTCTTCACTGGGATTATTTGCAGTCATCCTTCTTTCTCTATTATTATCCCTTCGAATAAACTTTCTACATCTCTCTTTCTCAACCTCCTCTTGAAGGTCAATAACTCTCAGATTTGCTCTTTTGAGGCTATTTTCTAGATTCTGTAGGCATGCTTCATTGTTTTTTATTCTTTTTCTTTTGTCTCCTCTGAGTATGTATTTTCAAATAACCTGTCTTCAAGCTCACTAATTCTTTCTGCTGCTTGATCCATTCTTCTGTTAAAGGACTGTGCTCCATTCTTCAATATACTAATTGCATTTTTCAACTCCAGAATTTCTGCTTGGTTATTTTCCATTATTTCAATTTTGTTGTTAAACTTATTTTATAGAATTCTGAATTCATTCTCTATGTTATCTTGAATTTGAGTTTTCTCAATGCAGTCATCACTGTCTGGGATTATTTGTAGTCATCCTTCCTGGAAAGGCTTTCTAGTTATTTGAAAAAAATTTGGGGATGTGATCTCAGCTGTATCTGCTTTAGGGGGCACCCCAGGCCCAATAACACTATGGTTCTTGCAGACTCATAGAGGGTACTGCCTTGATTGTTTTGGGCAAGATATGGGAGAACTCTATAGAGGACAGAGACTTGTTCTTTTCCTTTGCTTTCTCCCAAACATACAGAGTCTCTGTCTGTGTTCTGGGCCACCTAAAACTGGAGATGGAGTGACACAAGCACCCCTGTAGCCACCACCACTATTACTGCGCTGGGTCAGACCTGAAACCAGTACAGTGCCGGGTCTTCCAAAGGGCCCGCTGTAACCACTCCCTGGCTAGTGCTTTTGTTCACTCAAGGCCCTGGGGCTCTACAACAGCAGTTGGAAAAGCCAGCCAGGCCTGTGTCCTTCCCTTCAAAGCAGCGAGTTCCCCTGGGCCCTGGGTGGGTCCAGAAGTACATGCAGGAGTCAGAGCTAGAGTCAAAAACCTTAGAAGTCTATCTGGTATTCTATTGTATTGCAGTTGAGCTGACACTCAGACCACAAGATGCAGTCATTCTCACTCTTCCTTCCACTTTCCAAAGGAACAGGAGCCTCGCCCAGTAGCCACCACCACTACCCCTGGCCATGAGGAGTACTGCTGGACTGCCACCGATATTCCCTTAAGGGCCAAGGTGTCTTAAGTCAGCTTGTGGTAAATGTTGACTGGCCTGGGACTCACCATTCAAGGCAGTGGGCTCCCCTCAGGCCCAGGGCAGGTCCAGAAATGCTGTCTAGGAGTTGAGTCCTGGAACTGGGGACCCCAAGAGCCTGTTTGGTGCTCTAACCCCCTGAAGTGGTCTTGACACCTAACTAAAGTGCAAGATAAAATCCCCTTTCCTTTTCCCTCTGCTTTATTAAAGCAGAAGGAGCTTTGCCCCATAGTCATCGCAGCTGGTAACATGCTGAGTCTTATCTGAAGCTAGCAAGCCTTAGAGGCTCACCAAGGCCCTTGATGTAGTATCTGGGTATTGCTGCTGGTTATTCAGGGCCCAAGGGCTCTTCAGTTAGCAGGTGATGAATGCTAGCAGAACTGGGTCCTTTCCTTCAAGTCAGTGGGTTCCCTTCTGCCCCAGGGTTGTCTAGAAATTTTGTCTGGGAGCTAGGGCCTGGAATGGGTCCCTCTTGACTCTGACCAGTGCCGTATCCTGCTGTGGCTGAGCTGGTATTCAAAGTGCAAGACAATGTCCTCCCCACCTTTCCCTCTTCTCTCCTCAAGTGGGAGGAAGGGGTTTCCTTTGAAGCCATGAGCTGTGCTGCCTGGGGTTAGAGGAGAGGTAATACTATGCCACAGCTGGTGTCTCAGTATGTGGTATGCCCCCACAGTCCACTGTCTTCATCCTAGGACTCACCTAGGAGTTTAGCTCTAGGACTTGCCTACAAGTTGCAGTTCTTATGGTGTAGTCAGCCTTTCAAGTTTACTTAGAGACCAACAGCACTTTGGCTCTAGATGGTGAGGTTTGCGGGTACTCAAGTTCAGACCCCCAGGACTGGTGATTCCTCTCTGACTAAGGGCTGGTTGAAATGCTCCCTCTGTTGGTGGGTGTCAGCTGAGTTTGGTCTGGTTTTCCTTTCTGCTCTAACAGAACAGCATTTAATTCACTTCCTCGCAAGTGCTATATTCTTCCTCCCACAGCACCTAGAGATGCTCTCCAAACCGTGTTGCCACTGCTGAAAGTGGGGAAGGGATGGCATCAGTGATTTAGGACTGGTTTTTCTATTTCTTCATTGTCTCTTTCAGTGATTTGTAGTTAAAATCAGGTACTGTGAGTGCTCACCTGATTTTTGGTTCTTACAAAAGTTTTATTTTATTTTATTTTATAGGTAGTTTTTAACTTGGTGTCCTTGCAGGGGAAATGATTGGTGGAGCTTTCTATTTCACCATCTTGCTTTACCTCCTGTTGTAGTTTCTTTTGCTGTGCAGAAGCTCTTTACTTTAATTAGGACCCATTTGTCTATTTCTGTGTTTGCTGGAATTTCTTTCGGGGATTTTGCCAACAGCCTCTGTGGAAAGCAGTCTGGAGATTTCTCAATGAACATAAAATAGAGCTACCATTTGACTTAGCAGTCCCATTACTGGGTATGTATTTCAAAGGAAAATAAATTATTCTACCAAAAAGACATGCACTCATACATTTATTACTGCTTTATTCACAATAGTAAAGTCATGGAATCAACACAGGTGTCATCAATGGTAGATCATATAAAGAATATATGGCACATACATGTCATGGAATACTACATGCCCATAAAAAAGAACAAAATTCTGTCCTTTGTAGCCACATGGATGAAGTTGGAGTCCATAATCCTATGTGAATTAATGTAGGAACAGGAAACCAAATACCTCACGTTCTCACTTTTAGGTGGGGCACATATAGACATAAATATGGACACACAAGGACAAAAACAATTTGACACTGCCAAGGTAGGGGAGGGGGTGTGGGTTGAAAAACTACCTATCAAATGTTATTCTCACTACTTGGGTGATGGGATCTTTACCCCAAACCTCAGCATTATGCAGCATTTTCATGTAACAAACCTACACATGTACCCCCATGTCTAAAATAAAATTTGAAATAAAAAATTCAGTGAACTAGAAAATAGGCAAATAATGGTGAATTTTAATAAAGCCGAAGTGAATTCTTTAAAAATATCAACAAAATTGATAAGCCATGAATTAAACAAGTCAAAAAGGAGAGAGAACTCAAATTGTAGGTTATTACTATATGTTCTGTAGTCATTAAGAGGAAATAAGAACTTCTTTGAGTTTAAGAAGTAATTAAGATGAAATTTGAACATTAAATAGGAACCTTAACAACACTATGAAAACACTTCCAACAAATTGTAGTAACTGGTTAAATTTCTTGAAACACCAACGACAAAACTTAAGAAGAAATATGAGTTAAATAATACTAAATCTATTCAACATTCTGAATTTCCAGAAGGTAAATTATACCAAACATTTAAGTGCAATATCGAACAAATGCTTCACAAAATAAAAAGGGGAACAAATTTTTCTAAACTTTTTATGAAGTCAGCATTATGGATAACAAAACCAAATATATTGCAAAAAATTCTACAGACCAATATTTCTCATAAACATAAGTTTACAAAATTTTTCAAATAGAATCCAGAAATACCTAAAGTAAAGCCAGGTGACCACCTGAGGTTTATCATAGAAATGCAAGGTTGGCTTAATATTCAAAAATCACAGAATAAAGTACAAACATCATACAATCCTTACGATCCATGCAGAACAAGCGTTTTTTAAAAATAAACATCTGTTCATTATAAAAATTATCAGAAAATTATCAAGAGTTATTAAATTGATAAAGACATTTAAGAAAAGCTTATAACTAGCATACTTCTTGGTGAAATACTGTATGGTATGCCCCTAAAATCAGGAACATGGTAAGGGTTTCACTCTTACTATTTTTTTTTTTTTTTCCAATCCTTCACTGGAGATTACAGCCATCGCAAACCTGTTGTACACCTAACTCTGTCTGCATCCTGGAGGACCTGCCTGATACAGTTGGTACCAAGACCGTTTTGAGAAAGCAGCCAGAAAAATAAATGGTTCTCCCTGCCTGATTAACACTGAGTACCCCCATCTAGGTGCTATGTAGGACAGAAATTATCTACGGCACACAATGGCAATGTAATTTCTTAAACTTTCACAAGGAAAATATTTTTGAACAAAATTCCCTTGGAGGGGGATCTGATGCTGATGTAATGATTCAAATCTTTGAAAGGGACAATGGGAGAGTGAGGTGATGGAACTGGTTGGTTGGTAGTAAATTGCATTGATGCCTGACAGAGGTATATTGAAAAGCTTAGGGCAGTTAACAAACAATTAAAAACTTAACGCAAAGGTTATTGAGCTTCTTCAGAAGCTTACAAAGAGGTGTTTATCTCTTGCAGGAGGGAAGTACAAATAACTGAAGACCAACTCGGGATTTAAAATCAGAGTTGCCTGCTGCAAAAATGATTGAATGCTCAACTGAGGTGTTTGTTATGACAAGGTCAGGACCTTGGATGGGAAAACCAGGGAACACGACAGATAGAATAGGGACCACTGGATGAAGGTCCTTAAAGATACTGGCTCCATAAAGTTCTTTGAATCCTTGGAGCTTACCACATGCCCACTTCTCCCCTATAAAGAGCTAGTACTCTTCCCATTTAGAAAGACACTGCAGAGGCCTTCCCTTGCAAGACAAAAGGAAAATCTTTCAGTATCTATCTTCTTCTCTCCTCATTACTAGAGTTAATTAACAGCATAAACGAGCCAGGCATGTAAATCTGGGAATATTAGAAAGAGATAATCTTCTCCTTGCCTCCAAAGAATTTTAGAGAATTAACTAGAGTGTATCAACAGGAGCTAGGTGAATACCCCTGAGATTAGACTTGGAGATTGCTTGATCAGGAGAGCCAGAATCTAACACTTCATAAGGAATAGCTTATTGGCTTGGAGCATGCTCATGGGATTTAGGATTTTAATCCCATGAGAAGTAGGCCAGGTTATGGTGCAAACTCTTCCCTAGAGTGGCTTCTAGAAGACTGAAGAATATGATGGCCTACACAGAACAGAGGTGTCATGCATGAATTGCTGTGGCAGATGATGGCTAGAAGGGTTTAAAAGGTTCATGAAAGTGAGCATGCTAGAATACTGTTATGTGAAACCAGAATACTCACAAGAGGTGTCCACTGGACAGTCTGGAAGTCACACTATTTACCAAGGCCACCAGGAATGTGCTGGTGAGACAGTTGCCAGCATCATCAATGAGATTAGTGGTGGCTCTTTTCTGTAGGTCAGGGCTGACTGCAAGAGAGGTTGTTTCAGAGCCTCTTCGCTTGTTAATAGCAAAGGGTAGGATGAAACCCCAAAGAAGTAGAAGCCAGGTTATGGTGTTTATCTGCCAGAAGCTAGGACTCTACAGCTAATGCAGTGATTAGAAAGGTAGGAATAGTGAAACTTAACCCAAAGAGAATTGTGGGGATAGTTAGTGGAACATGGTTTCCTATGGATAAAATAGGGTAGGCAGCTAATAAGGATAGTGTTATATATTCTTGTTAAATATTGTTAAATTGTGCAAGAGAAAGCAAGAATAGATGAGCTCAGGGAGGTTTTCCCAGTAAAAAGCCATGATTTTGTTACCCAAATACCTGAGGCAGTTTTCAGACCCAGAAATCATTGACTAAAGAGGTGGAGTGTCTGCAGGAGGAAGCCTGCAAAACCGTAGCAAATATGTATTTGCCTCAAAAGACCCGTGGCTATTTACTTGGGTGAGTATACATAGGAGAAGAATGAATATCCGGACATTTTGAGGATTATTAGATATAGGATTTGAGTTGACATTGATATTTGAGGACAAGAAGAGCGGCACTGACCTATATTAAAGTAGAAAGCTCTGAAGACCAAGTAATAAATGAAGTTTTGGCCCAAATTTGGCTTACAGTTGGTCTACTATGTCCATATAACCAGCCAGTGCTCACTGAATGTATGAACAAGATTAACATCATTGGCAGTTGGAACAACTTCTACTATCAGTCCTTGGCTTATGTGGAAATGACAACCATAGTGGAGAGGGTTGTCCTCTTTCCATTGACTGAGGGACAAATAAAATGCAATATCCCATCCTGGTGGTATGTGGGTTAGGGAGGTGATGGCAGAGATGAGTGGGGATATAGAATCTCAAGGATGCAGGGCTGGCATTTTAATCTGTTTGTGCTGCTATAATAAAATACCTAAAACTGAGTAATTTATAAAGAACAGAAATTTAATTCTCATGACTTTAGGGACTGGAAATCTTGCATCGAGGCATTGGCAGGTTTGGTGTCTGGTGAAGTCCTGGTCTCTGCTTTCAAGATGGTGCAATGTTGCTGCCTCCTTGAGGGGAGATGGATTTTGTTTCCTGATTGGCAGATAAGATGAAAAGCAAAAAAAAAAAAAAAAAAGAGAGAGAGAGAGAGAGAAGTGGCTATGCTAGTTCCCTCTAGCCTTTTTATAAGGCACTAATCCATTTATGACTTAATCACTTCCCCCAAAGGCCCAACCTCTTAATAACACTACAATGGATATGTTTCAGCACAAATTTGGGAGAGGAGACACATTCAAACCATAGCTGGTAACCACCAATCTATCTATCTTCATGAGATACATGCTTTTTTAGGTCTTACATATGAGTGAGAACATGCAATATTTGTCTATGCTTGACTTATTTCACTTAACATAATGAACCTCTTTCATCCATCTTGTGGCAAATGATGGGATTTTATTCTTTTCTTTTATGGCCGAATAATATTTCATTGTGTGTATATATACCACATTTTCCTTATCCATTCATCCAATGATGGGCACTTAGGGTGATTCCATATTTTGGCTATTGTGAATAGTGCTGAAATAAACAAGGGAGTGCTGGTATCTTTATGACGTATTGATATCTTTTCTTTTGGATATATACCCAGTGGTAGAATTACTGGGTCATATGGCAGTTCTAGTTTTAGTTTTTTGAAGAACCTCTATACTGTTTTCTGTAGTGACTCTACTAAATTACATTTCTACTAATAGTGAACAAGAGTTTCCCCTTTTCCTCATTCTCACCAGCATCTGTTATTCGTGTCTTTTTGATAAAATTCATTCTCACTGGTTTGGGATGATATCTCACATGATTTTGATTTGCATTTGTCTAATGATTAGTGATGTTGAGTATTTTTTTCATATGCTTGTTGGCCATTTGTATGTCTTTTGAGAAATGTCTATTCAGATATTTGTCTGTTTTTAAATCAGATTGTGTTTTTCCTATTGAATTGAGTTCCTTATATATATGGTTATTAAACCCTTGTCAGATGGATAGTTTGCAAATATTTTCTCATGTTTGAAAGGTTATGTCTTCACCTTGTTGATTGTTTTATTTGAGAAGCTTTTTAGCTTGACATAATCCCATCTGTCTATTTTTGTTTCTATTGCTTGTGCTTTTAAGGTCTTCCAGAAAAAATATTTGCCTAGACCAATATCCTGATGTGTTTCTTCAGAGATTTTTCTACTAGTTTCATAGTTTCAGGTCTTAGACTTAAGTTTTAAGTGCATTTTGATTTGATTTTTTTATATATGGTGAGAGATATGGGTGCTGTGTAACTCTTTTTCAAATGGTAATTCAGTTTTGTCAGCAAAATTTATTGAAACAATTTCCCTTTCTTCATTATATGTTCTTGGTGTCTTAGTAAAAAATGAGTTGGCTGTAAATATGTTGCTTTATATCTAAGTCCTTTATTCTATTACTTTGGTCTGTGTCTCTTTTTAAACATATTAGACTGATTTGTTTACTATAGCTTTGTAGTATACTTTGAAGTCAAGTAGTGTCAGGCCTTCAGTTATTATTTTTTTTTTTTCTTAAGATTGCTTTGTTTACTTAGAGTCTTTAATGGTTCCATATAAATTTTAGGACTTTTTTTTTTTCATTTCTGTGAAGAATGTAATTGGTATTTTGATTAGACAGTTCATTGAATCTGCATATTGCTTTGGGTAGAATATTAGTTCTTCCAATCTGTGACTATAAGATATTTTTCCACTTTTTGTATGTCCTCTTGTATTTTTTTCAACAGTTTTACATATATATATATATATATATATATTTTAATTAGAACATCACATCTTTGGTTAAGTTGATTCTCTATTTTATATTCTTTGTAGCTATTTTAAATAAGATTACATTCTTGATTTCCTTTACAGATTTTTGACTGTTGATGTAAATAAATGCTATTGACTTTTGTATGTTAATTCTGTATCCTGTGCTGTTGCTGAATAAATTTATCCATTCTGTTTTTTTCTTTTTCTTTTTTTGGTGGAGTTTTTAATTTTTTCTACATATAAGATCATGTGGCTGGGCGTGGTGGCTCACACCTGTAATCCCAGCACTTTGGGAGGCCAAGGTGGGTGGATCACCTGAGGTTGGGAGATCAAGACCAGTCTGACCAACATGGAAAAATCCCATCTCTACTAAAAAAAAAAAATACAAAATTACCCAGGCATGGTGGTGCACGCCTGTAATCCCAGCTACTCAGGAGGCTGAGACAGGAGAATCACTTGAACTTCAGAGGCGGAGGTTGTGGTGTGCCAAGACCGTGCCTTTGCACTCCAGCCTGGACAACAAGAATGAAACTCCATCTCAAAAAAATAAAATAAAATAAAATAAAATAAAATAAAATAAAGATCATGTTGTCTGTGTACAAGGCTAATTTGGCTTCTTCCTTTCCAATTTGGATGGGCTTTATATCTTTCTCTTGCCTGTTTGCTCTGGTCCAAACTTTTAGTATTATGGTGAATAAAAGTGATGATGATGTCTTATTTCAGATTTTAGAGAAAACTCTTTCAAATGTTCTTCATTTAGTATGATGTTAGCTGTGGGTTTGTCATATATGGCCCTTATTATTTTGAGGTATGTTCCTTCTATACTCAGTTTGTTGGGGGTTTTGTCATTAATATGTCAAATCTTATTTAATAAGTTTTCAGCATCTGTTGAAATGATCCTATGTTTTTTGTTCTTGGTTCCATTATTGTGATGCATCATGTTTATTGATTTGTGCATATTGAGCCAGCCTTGCATCCTTGGTATGAATCACACTTAATTGTAGTGAATGATGTTGTTGAATGCAGTTTGCTAGTATTTTGTTGATAATTTTTGCATCTATGTTAATCAGTGATATTGATGCCTGTAGTCTTTATTTTTTGTTGTTGTAACCTTGTTTAGTCTTGCTTTCAGGGTAATGTTAACTTCATAGAAAGAATTGGACAGCATTTCTCCTTCTTCATTTTTTTGGAATGTTCTGAGCAGAATTGGTATTTGTTTTTCTTGGAATTTGGTGGAATTCTGCAGTGAATCCATCAGGTCCTGGGCTTTATTTGATGGGAGACTTTTTATTATGGCTTCGATCTCATCACTCATTATTGGTTTGTTGAGGTTTTATTTTCTTCATGTTTCAATCTTGGTAGATTTTATGTCTCTGGGAGTTTATTTCTTCTAGGTTTTCCAATTTGTTAGCATATAATTATTCCTAATACTCTTTAATGATTCTTTGTGTTCCTATGGTCTCAGTTGTTCTGTCCATTTACTTGGGTCTTCTCTCTTTTCTTGTTAGTTCAGCTAAATATTTTTTTTTCCAAAAATCAACTTTTTATTTCATTGATCTTCAGTAATTTTTAGATTAAATTTCATTTATTTCTGCTCTAATCTTTATTATTTATTTCATTCTACTAATTTGGTTTGTTTTGCTTTTCCATTTTCTTGAGGAACATTGTTACAGTTTATTTGAAGCCTTTCTGGTTTTTTTTTAACGTAGGTGGTTATTGCTATAAACTTCCCATTTGTACTGTCATTGCTGTATCCCATAGATTTTGGTATGTTGTATTTCCATTTTCGTGTGTATGTGTGTGTGTGTGTGTCTAGCTTCATTTACTCAACATAATATTTATTAAATACATCTATATTGTTACAGATATCAATCGTTATTTTATTGCCTTAAATATTTTATTATATAAATATATCACAATTTATTCATTCTCATGATAATGGACATTTGAGTGTTTTCCCAAGCTTTGTTATTATAAATACATCTGCTAAGAACTTTCTTGTATTTGTCTTTTAGTGGGCTCATTTTTCTTGAATATATAGCTATGAGTGAAATTGCAAGATCAAAAGATATATGTTTAGCTTTAGTAGGTACTTCCACATAATTTCCTGATTTTTATGTTGTCATGCCAGCTTTCTTTTTGTCAGTTTTTGCATGGTATATTATTTTCCATTCTTTTACTTTCAAAAAGTCTGTATATTAATATTTAAAGTATATTACAAATAGCACATAGTTTGGTTTTGGGTTTTTAATTTTTCAAATTCAGTCTTCTATTTTTTTTCTTCTGTATACCTAAAGTCTTTTTTTGTTTGTTTGTTTGTTTTTGAGACCAGGGGATTCACTGCATTGCCTAGGCAGGTATCAAACTCCTGGGCTCAAGCAATCCTCCCACCTCAGCCTCTCAAATAGCCAGGACCACAGGCATGTGCCATCAGGCCAGCACACAAACACACACTGTTTTTTAGTTGGAATGCAGTACATATTGTCTATTTACATTTAATGTAATTACTCATATGGTTAGGTTTAAGCTTACATCTTGTTATTTGTTTTCTATTTGCTCCAATTATTCTTTTTTTCTTACTACTTTTTCATCTTATGATAATTACAAATATTTGTTTTCCAATTTTATCTTCTCTGCTAGTTTTTTAATTATATCTTTTTACATTATTGTTTTAGTGACTACCCTAGAGATTACAATAGATATCCTTGATTTATTATAATCTAACTTAAACTGATATATTTATCACTTCCTGAACAACGCTAGAGGCTTTCAACAATTCAGTTCCATTTACCTGTCCTGCCATTTGGGTTACTGTTGTTATATATTTTCCTTGTGTGTATATTCTAGACCCTACAAGACATGATGATTACTTAAAACAATCAATGTTCTTCATATTTATTGTACTCACACATTTACCCTTGCAAGTGTCCTTCATTTGTTTTTACACTTATGTGTTTCTTTGTAGAATTATTTTTCTTCAACCCAAAAAACTCCCTTCACTGTGCTGAAAATAAATAGTTCAGTTTTTGTTTGTCTGAAAATATCTTTATTTTGCCTTCACTTTAAATATATTTTCACCGGTTATTTAATTCTAGGACTGCAAATGTTTCTTCTGTTTTTCAACTTTTTAAACATGCCATTCCATGTGTTCTGGCTTCCATGGTTTCTACTGAAAAATCAGATATGCTGGGTGCAGTGGCTTACGCCTGTAATCCCAGAATTTTGGGAGGCCAAGGCGGGTGGATCATTTGAGGTCAGGAGTTCGAGACCAGCCTAACATGGTGAAACCCCGTCTCTACTAAATACAAAAAAAATTATCTGGGCGGGGCCAGGTGCGATGGCTTACGCCTGTAATCCCAGCACTTTGGGAAGCTGAGGCGGGTGGATCATGAGGTCAGGAGAGCAAGACCATCCTGGCTAACACGGTGAAACCCCGTCTCTACTAAAAATACAAAAAAAAAAAAAAAAAAAAAAAAAAAAAGCCAGGCGTGGTAGCGGGCGCCTGTAGTCCCAGCTACTCAGGAGACTGAGGCAGGAGAATGGCGTGAACCTGGGAGGCGGAGCTTGCAGTAAGCAGAGATTGCACCACTGCACTGCAGCCTGGGTGACAGAGCAAGACTCCATCTCAAGAAAAGAAAAGAAAATTAGCTAGGCGGGTGGTGCATCCCTGTAATCCCAGCTACTTGGGAGCCTGAGGCAGGAGAATCCCTTCAACCTGAAGCCGGCGGGGGGAAGACTACAGTGAGCCCAGGTTGTGCCATTGCACCCCAGCCTAGGCAACAGAGTAAAACTCCATCTCAAAAAAAAAAAAAGGAAAAATCAGACATTATTCTTATGTTGCCCTTTTAAGTATAATGTTATTTTTTTCTCTATCTACTCTTAAGATTTTTATCTTTACCTTTGATTTTTAGTAATCTAACAGCATGAAAAACTGAAGTGTGGCTGTCTTTGAATTTGTCCCACTTAGGGTTTGCTGTACTCCTTGAATCTGGAGATGGAGTCATTCATCAGACTGGAAAGTTTTCAGATATTATTTTTTCAAATATTGCTTCTGCCCATTACTTTTCTTCTCTGCTGCTAGAACCAGTTACATATCTCTGTTATATTCCATTGTTTTCCATTTTTTGCAGGTATGTGGGCGTTAATTTGGATATTTTCTATTGACCTATCCATGAATTCACTAATTCTGTCTCCTGTTGTGTTGTCCGATTTGCTGTTAAACCTATTCAGAGAGTTCTGTTCTTGAAGTTCATTTTGTGTCTCCTTACAAATTCCAGTTCTCTGTTGAAATTCTCCATCTTTTCATCTACTTTCCATCTTTTCCTCTATTGTTTAAAAAATAATCCTAATTATTTTAAAGTTCTTATCTGTGAACTTAAACAATTGGATCATCTCTGTTTCTGCTTCTATTGTTTGCTTCTTTCTATTATTAGTCACATTTTCCTTTCTCTTCATATGTCTCCTCATTTTTATTGTATACTCGCCATATACAGTAACTGTATATATTGAATTAGATATTTTCTTCCAGAAAGCTTTTCCTTTTTTTCTGTCAGGCAGAGAAGATTAAAGTTGATCACCTCAATCCATTTGGATTTAATCCAGGTCATAGGTGAGTGCAACTTTGTCAGATTCAGCCCAACTTTTAATATCAGTAATCTCAGAAGTGAAATCTGACATGTATTTATTGCAGACCACTCCCTTTGGCAATCTGTCTCCCAGGTACTGAGAGACTGCCGGAGAGTTCACTCTGCCTTATCAGCTCAGCACCAAACCTGCCATGCTAGCCAAGTTCTCAGCAAATGTTGTATGAGAGAAAAGAGCCATTTGTTTGATACTCCGTTATGTTCCAACCTGTCAAACCGACTGGCATGCCCATGAACATTTCTACTGGTTTCTCCTTCCCTTAGTAGAATCCCTCTGCCTAGGTGATATCTGAACCTCATCTCGGACTCTGACTCAGCAAATTTCCTAATAGACAGCAACCTTAATTTACCTAATTGGGACTATTCATTCTCTGTAATTTTAGTTCATCTAGTCTTTTATGCTTCACAGCTATTTGATAACTTTAAAAAGTATATATATGTGTGTAACTTTAAAAAGTATATATCTGTGTATATATATATATACACACACACACATATACACACACATATATACACACACACACATGCCTCCCAACGTGCTGGGGTTGCAGGCAAGAGCCAATGTGGCCTGCCTATGTGTGTCTAATGTAAGGTAGATTTCTTGTAGGCACATGTGTGTGTGTGTGTATATATGTGTGTGTTAGGTTTTCACTCTGTCACCCAGGCTGGAGTGCTGTGGTGTGACTATAGCTCATTGTAACCTTGAAATCTTGGACTTAAGTGATCCTCTCGCCTTAGGCCCCTGAGTGGCTGGGACTACAGTCATCAGTCATGCGTCACTGCGCCCAGCTATCCATTTTCATTTGTTTCAGAAAAATTGTTAATTTTCTTAGTTTCTTCATTAGCCCATTGGTTGTTCAGGAGCATGTTGTTTATTCCATGTGTTGGAGTAATTTCTGGGGTTCCTCTAGTTATTGATTTTTAGCTTTATTCCATTGTGGTCAGAAAATATACTTGATATAATGTCTACTCTTTAAAATTTGATGAGACTTATTTTGTGGCCTAAAATGTGGTCTGTTTTGGAGAATGTTCCATGTGCTGATGAAAAGAATTTGTGTTCTGCAGCGCTTAACGTGAAATGCTCAGTAAATGTCAGTTAGGCCTATTTGGTCTAGTGTGTAGTTTAACTCAGAGGTTGCTTTGTTGATTTTCCACGTAATGATCTGTCTATTACTGAGAGTGGAGTGTTGAAGTCCCTACTATATTGTATTGCAGTCTATTCTTCCCTTTAGACCTAGTGATGTTTTCTTTATGTGCTTGGGAGCTCTGGTGTTGAGTGCATAGATATTTATAATTGTTATATCCTCTGGCTATATTGACCTCTTTACCATTATATAGTAACCTTCTTTGTCTCTTCTTGCAGTCTTAGTCTTGTAACCATTTTATCTCATGTATGTAGTTAAGCCTATTAATTTGGTTTTCACTTACATGGAACATCTTTTTCTATCCTTTCACTTTTTGGTTTATGTGTGTGTGTGTGTGTGTGTGTGTGTGTGTGTGTGTGTGTGTGTGTTTTAAGAGATAGAGTCTCTCTCTGTCACCCAGGCTGGAGTGCAGTGGTGCGATCTCAGCTCACTGCAACCTTCACCTCCCTGGTTCAAGTGATTCTCATATCTCAGCCTCCCAAGTAGCTGGCACTACAGGCGTGTACCATCATGCCTGATCAATTTTTATATTTTTAGTAGAGACAGGTTTTGCCATGTTGGTCAGGCTGGTCTTGAACTCCTGACCTCAAGTAATCCACCTGCCTCAGCCTCCCAATGTGCTGGGGTTGCAGACATGAGCCAATGTGGCCTGCCTATGTATGTCTTTAATGTAAGGTGGATTTCTTGTAGGCAGCATATAGTTGCATCTTGTAAATTAGTGGTTACCAAACACCAGGAAGGGTAGGAAAGAGATGTGGATGAAGAAAGGTTGACTAATATGTATCTATATACTCAGATAGAAGAAATAAGACCTGGTGTTTGATAGATCAGAAGGGTCAACCCTACTGATCTATCAAAACATTAAATAACTATAACGTTATTTACTATAACGTTAACTATAACGTTAATTACTATATTATATATAGTATTTATAACGTTAAATGACGTTAACTACTATAGTTAACATTAATTGGTTGTACATTTCAAAATAGCTAGAAGAGAATGATTAGAATATAACTAGCAAAAAGGAAAAATAAAGTTTAAAAAAGCATAATCCACATATCAGCTGATTGTTAATTTAGGACCACAACAGATGGTTGAGCAGATTGAGTACATCACTATTTTGGCCTCTACTAAAAAGTGAGTAGTACTTCCCCGAAGAGTGTACCACCTAGACAAATACACCCAGTGTCCCCATCTAATAGCTCCTGTGCCCAGGAGTTCTGTCTGCATGTTTTCTTTACATCCACCAGAACATGGAACACAGCAAATCTTCAAATACTCAAATATTCACTCACGGAAAATTGTTAGTACCATACATTTTATCAAAGATTTTATGGAAGAGATAGCAAAATAAGTTTATATCATATACCTTCAGTGAACATTTAAAAAATTGCCCATTAGACATTTCTATTATTCTGCATACAGTCTTCTGTTGTTCCACAAGTGGATGTCTTTTTTCTCTATTTTTCCTAGTCACACAGATTTTCCTCCTTTTCAAAATTCTGATTTTTTGAACCATGGTGACAATGCATTGAAAAAGGAAGTAAACATCCTCAAACCACCATGGAAAGTCTTTATTACATCAAAGAGGTACAGATAGTGTTTGAATGTTTTCAGAGATAAAGTTGGAATGCTAGCAAAACAAATCAGTACCAAAAACTATTTATGTAGATAAACTATGAATATCTATGCTTATCAGTTGGCTCAGGTGACACAATGTGATAATGCGTATACCATACATTATAAACCCTTCCTTGCTGAATTGATGAAATATGTTGCCCTATCTGTCTGAAACCTTCAGAGCTCATAAAATGCTAATAGTAGCATATGTGAGTCTTGAGAATTCCCACCAAGAAAACAGGATTGGGCTGGCAGAACTCTATTAAGGGATAGAATCGAGGCTTGTCCTTCCCACTGAAACATGGGCAGGTAATTTTAGGGTTAATCTCCAGACAAGTGCAATTTGCAGCTGAGGTCAACTGAGAGGTGGCAGGTGAGAGTCAATATGAGGCAGGATCAGCTAATTTCCCAGCCAATAAATCCAGAAATAGCCCCATCATACCTAATGCCTCTCAGGCAGCTGCTATATAGGTTAATGACATGCGAAGGGGAAGACTGAGAAACATCCTTTCTTTTACTGCAACAAAGGCAGAAATCCAGTGAAAGTGGAATCATCCTTCAGCTCAGAACTACTGAGAGGCCCAGTAAGGTCTTTGGACCATTTGATGAAGCAGTGTTCAGTCAAACCCTGGAGCTCTGCACAGAAGGAGAGGGCTGTATGTTGGTTTAAACCCACACTACATTGTGTTTGCCACTTGTTCCTCTTACAAAGTTACGTTAGGGCACAATAGAAAAGCTCGGCAAAATATACCATCTTGGGCTGATTAAACCGTGTGCTGATAATTAGTGCAAATATGCAGAAATATTTTATTAGGCCTTTTAGTTACCCATGAGGCTAGGTCTAGCTAAGGGAAACCTCTCTTTCTCCTTTTAAGTGTGTTCAGATGACAATGAACCATGCCTGGCAGGAAGAGGAGACACTGCAAGTTTGTTTAAAGAACACAGTTGCAGACTAGAGGAACATGAGTGACAAAGCTTTCCCTAGCTCTTCCAGTTAGCTCACATAGCTGCACTACAGATTTGGACTCACTGACATACAAGAATATTAGAAGTATCCTCAGTCCAGTTGAGCAAGGCTCTTCTTGTTAGAATGCAATTTGTTGGCCACTTAGAATCCAGTAATTCTTTCCAAAGATGTTGGCTGTGTTCACAGGATGTATTCTTTACTACTCTGTGTTTTATTCTTTGCTTCTCAAGTCTGTATTTTCTCTCCAGTTCTGTGGGTCCCTGAAGGGTTTCTGTTTGGCCAGGATTGCATTTAAGGCAGCCAAAGTAACAATGTTATTAGTCCCAAATAGCAGAAAATATTTTTTTTTGATTATGTGAGTAATGCTAGCTCATTGTTGAACAACTCCAAGGTATAAAAGGGCGTTCTAAAATATGCTTATATTCCTACTGCCCTGAGATAAATCAATACAATCATTGTTTTCTTGTGGAATTTGTAGTAATTGGAAATGGGATAGAAACTACTGACGCATAGAGAAAGAATCACAATGTCAGCAGAGCACCAGAAGAGGGATCAGTAACCTCTCAGCTGAAGAAACTTAGATCCTGTCTACTCAAAGTGTGGTCTATAGACCAGCTGCATTGGCATCACCATGAGATTGTGGGGAATGAAGAATCTTAGGTCAATTCTCAGACTTAATGACTCAGAATCTACATTTTCACAAGATTTCTAGTTGAATCTCACCTTAAAGTTTGGGAAACACTGCTCTGGATGATCTGGTGGCCACAGTTGTATTGGATCCTAAAAAATCTTCCTTCTGCCTTTGTGAGGCCTGATGGCATGCTATGTGTTCCTGTATTTCCATGAATCCTGGTTCAATTTCAAGAAGTTAATCAGCAGGAGAGCTGGGATTCAAACAGGTGTTTGCCTCCGTAGTCCATCTAATTAACTATGATATTATATTTCTAGTCATTCTATCCAGGAACGCAATGTTTTTCCATCAATTGAAGTTTTCCATTAGGTGTTAAAATAAAGTTTTATTCATTTTTCAAAAGAAAACATAGCAGATTGTATTACCTATTGTAGGTCCAATTTAAATAACTGCTTTGGCTCCTGCAGAAACCAGGTGGATTCTGGAGATTGACTGTAGACTTCAATACAAACTTATCCAAGTGGTTCTGATCATGCCTGCTATGTTAGACATGGTATCTATTGCTGGAGAAAATTAACATGACTAAAGGTTTATGGTATTCATTATTTTCTATTCCAATGATGAAAGAGGAGGATATGCAGTTCACATGTACACGGGACAAAAAAATGCACATTTAGTCTTTTGTCCCAGGTTACATTAACTCTTCCATGGTTTAATATTCTTAGGGAACAAAAACATGAATCATAGAATAAAAAAATAGAATAAACTGGATGTTATTAAATTTAAACTTTCATTCTTTCAAAGATAAGAAAATGAAAACTTGAGATGCAGAATGGGAGAAAATATTCACAATAATATATCTGACAAAGATCTTATATCCAGCATATATGCAAAACTCCTATATCAATAACAAACACTTCCTTACCCATGAAAAATCAGACACAATATTTAAAATGACAACCCACCAAAAAAGCTGCACTTGTATGAATAAACAAAAAATACATGAAGAGATGCTCAACATCATTAGTCATCAGGGAAATGCTAATTAAAAGCACAAAGAGATACCACTACACACCTATTAGAAAACTGATAATACCAATTGTTGTTGATGTTGCAGAGCAATTGGAACAATCATACATGGCTGATGCAAATATGAAATCATATAACCACCTTGGAAAACTTGTAATCTCTTGAAATATTAAACATGCATCTGACATATGGGCCAAATGATTCCATCCCTAGGTATTTTCCCAAGAGAAATGAAAACATATGTCTACACAAAACTTATTCCTAAATGTTTATGGTAACTCTATTTGTATTAGCATCAAACTGGGAAACCACTTGTTTGACACATACAGACAACACTAATCTACAGAGACAAGAATAAACTATTGGTTACCTGGGGCTGGATTGGGACAGGGGAATAGATTACAAAGAGATCATGAAGAAATTTGAGAGAGTGATAGGAATGTTCTGATACTCATTATAGTGATGTTTATACAGCTTTATTTGCCTGTCAAAACTCAATTATACTTTTTAAATGAATGTACTTTATTGTACATAAATTATAACTCAAAATTTATTTTAAATTATTTCAGCAAATTTCCACATCTTTAGGATAAAGGTCAGACTTTCTCATTAGCTTAAAAATGCTTTCTTAATTCAGCCTCATAGCCAATGGCCCTTGTCTCAACTCCTGGCACTCCCCCATATAAAATACACACAGAGACTTGTATTTTCTGACTGCATCATGCTGTTTCCACTTCAATGTCCTTGTGCATCCTGTTCTTGCTGTCTAGACATTCTAATCTCCTTTTCTCTACCAAAAGAACTTTTACCAATTCTTCAAGCATCAGCTCATGCAGTGTCTTCTCCAGGAAATCTTCCATGGTTTCCTAGTGTGAGTTGCATGACTTTCCTGTGCTCCTGTGGTGACCTGCACGCAGCTCTCCTGTCCCACACTGAGTTGTTAATGTTGCCTTACTTCTCAGTCTTAGATTTTACATACTGTGACATTATAGTCATCTTTCTATCTTCAGTGTCTGGCAGTGAGTAGGTATTCAGATATTTAACAAACATTTGCTGAATATGCTATTGTATGTAAAGAATACCATTTCTGGCATTTACATTGTTCTTGTTTGTAAGTTCAAGGGAAATGGGGCCATCTACAAACTTCTGGAGAGAGAGGCAGCTATGTATGTGTGAATATTATGTAAAATAAGGGGATTGATTTATGAACTCTGCCTCATTCTCCCATAGGCTTTCTTCCTGTACTGCAGAACCCTTCCATGCTTGATAAAAACATGAAATAGATAAAACCTAACTATGGTTCTCTTCTTGGAGGCACTGTCTTTTCAATGAATACTAACTCTCAAGTGGCCTACGGTTCTTCAGAGCACTCTTTCATCATGCTGAAATGTGTCTGGCCTCCTGAGTCTTCTCTCCCCGGGCATTACTTTTATTTCTCCTGTTTCTTGTCTATCACATTACGCACCATCCTTTTCTATTCTTGTTTGAAACCTCATGCTCTTCTTTAAAAATCTAAGTTGTATAAAAAATAATACTGAAATTTTAGGACTGATACATGGAAAGAGTGGTATCTCATTAGGCTGATAATTGAAGTAGTTTGGAACCTATCACTAATACAATTTTTAGGAACTTAACAATGGTAGTAGCACATAATGTCTTCGTGCCAAAGTCCTTTTTTTTTTTTTTTTTTTTTTTTTGCTAGACATGACAAACTTTAGACTTTCAGGCTTTATTCTAGACTAGACAATGGTTATAGAAGGAAAAGATGTTAAAATTGTATCTTACTTGTGCCTTTTACCCATAAGCTTAAAATGATCTCTCTTCTTTTTCAAAACATGCGATATGTTTCTCTAACTGGTAGCCTCTGTTTTTCCCTCCTCCTTCTATACCTCTCTGCCTTTCCTCTTTCTTTTCTACTACCTCTCCCACCATCATCCATGAGAGCATCCTAATAAAAGCTCTTAAAGATTCTGATGTACACCACTTTCTGTTGTATGGCTCCTTTTGAATATTTCTTTCTGAAAGGTAAAATAAAAGCAACCATAATAATCATTGTTAAGAATAACAATACTAATGATTGGTAACAACAATAAAAACAATAGTAAATGTTAGTTTTATTTACCTTCTTGAAGGGATGATGTGCATTCTACAGCTCATTATTTTATAAAGTGCTCTTTTGATGAAGCATTGTAAAACACAGAAATCATTCCTACCATTTTGATTAGCATTACAGTAAAGCAATACTTGAGACAAACAGTGATGTGTGATTGGTTACTCTTTTTGTATTGAGAAAATAATCCATATGAGTTGATTCTAGAATAATACTGCATTCAGATCATATCAATGACTCATTTTTTTCCCTTTAAAAATAGTTTCAGATGAAAAGTTTAAAGCCTTTATTTTCTAGGACTGTTTTGAATGTTTCTTAAGCAACTCAATTCTCTGTATTGTAAATACACACAAAGAGTCCTGGTATTGTTTTTCGCAGTATTCAGTGCAGGACCATCTGTCAATCTATCACTCCCACTTGTGACAGAATATGGAAAGGTCAATGGAGTTGTCATTTTTATGACAAACTTGAACAATGCTTTTGCATTCATTAAATTTAGAATCTTTCCCAACTGATAAACACATAAACTCCTTTTAAAGCAAGGGTAAAATATGCAATGGAAATACCTTCACTTACACTACACATTTTTTAGGATGTTGAAAGTTGTGTGTTCCGTGCTTCATGAAAGAATTCTATTTTCTCAAAAGTTCAATGGACTTCATAGAGATAACAGGTGACCACTTAACCTGCTCACGCTCACAAATATGCAAGATCTATTTGCAGGAGTGAAATTATTTCTAAATTAAGCAAAGGAGGAAAATGTGGCACCAAAATAAAGTACTTTTCTGGCCATCTTGAATTCAGCAGCTGAAAAATCCTCATACATAAGATCAAGATGAAAAGGAAATAGTCTTTACCTGAACCATTGATTACTCAGCCCATCTGAAGATTAAACTGGGGATTCATTTGAAGGAGAACAAGAATCTCGATGAGTAGATTAGATGAAAGGGTTTTAGGAGGCCAATCAGGTTACATGGGTTTAGTCACAGGCAAATAGACAGGGGTGACATATCTGTGAGGGAAAAACAATAGCGGCTTGTCTAGGACAAAGAGGAAGAAATGCAGTCAGAGACTCAGCTGTCTTATTGGGGCACAAGAAATATAAATTCAATAAAGGCAGGGAAATACAGGGCAAGTGATAATTTAATACTAAAGGTTACCAATTCACTTGTCAAGTCTCCATCAACTGTGCATATTTGAAGGTGGGTTATTCCTAGATGGAGGTTAAATTTTATGATACACTGATGCACATTATAGCTAATTTGTATTTAATTAAAATAATAGGTACATGCTTATTCATAACACATTTAAATTTTTTAAAGTAAAAGGAATCACCTATTATACTCAGGCGTTATTTCTTTTACATTGAATAATAAAAACTGAAGTTATCTTAACATTTAATATTCAATTTGTTCTACTTTACTTACTTAATTATCCTATTGCTCAGATTTTTTCATTGACATTTTCTGCTTCAATGAGTAGGGGACAAACACTAACAGAAGTTCCTGAATTTTGAAAGAATGTCAGCAGTCTCTACCTCCCCAGGATAAATTAATTTTTCCTCTCTTTGTCCTTGTTTTAAATTCAGACCCTTGTTCTTCTCTTTGTGAATTATGTCACTGAGCACTGAGAAGATGTGTTGCTTTTGCTCTTAGTCATGTTTCATTCAGCCAATATACACTAAGTGCCTAGGTGCTGCTCTAGGTTCTCATGACAGAACAGATCAAGGAGATTCTATCTAAAGAGGGGAAGCCAAAAGTAAACACTAAGCATATTTTAGATATTTCTATCTGCAATGGAGACAGCAAAAGGGAGTGATGTGGGGAAGTGACTGGATCGGGGGTGGGAAGTCTAGATTCAGACACTAAGATTTCTCCAAAGAAGTAACATTTGGGTTGACATTTCCAGGCACCCAAAAGAGCAAGTGTAAAGGACCAAAGGTGGAATGATTTGCGTTTGACAAAAGACAGGGAAAAAGCCAATGGAGTTAAATAAAGGGGTTAGTAAGACAATGTCAGAAAGGCAGGGGTCAGATCATGAAATTGCTCATAGGGCATAAAAAATTTGGATTTTATTGTAAGCACAGTGGAAACATCACACTTTCTTGCTGTGGGGAGGTAGTGCTTAGCTTAATTAAAACTGGGATCTAGTTTTTTTTTTTTAATGATCTAACTTTTTAAAAAAGATCGGGTGGAGAAAGGCAAGAATAGAAGCAGGGAGATATACTGGAAGTGACTGAGTAATTCAAGGGAAGGACAATGGAAGTTTGCATCATAGGAGATAAAATTAAATCAGGTAGGGAGCCCTTATGTGGGTTTCCATCACCTGAAAGCAGAGTAGGTAATTACCTACAAAATTTAGTTTTAATGCTCATAGTTATGGTCAATGAGTATTCCTCTTTCTCTTACAGATTACAATGGATAAAACAACACCTACCTTTAGTTGTTTGTTGCTTGGACTAAATTCTCCCTTTTGAAATGCAAATAATTTTCTGAGAAATGTTATATTAAAACATTAGAGTAAATTCAATAGTCAAGCATTTCTTGCATACCATGGAAGATCTTCACCAGAACAAAAGCAGCTTGTTTAGAAGGGCAAGAAATACACAGAGGAACACATCTAAGAATGTAGCATTGCATGTTCTTGATTCATTGCTTTGCAGAGACCACTTGTATTAGATTTTTCTGCATCCTCTCCATTATGGCATTACATCTTGGTTACTGAGACAATATTTGTTACATTCGTTGACAAATATTGCTGCACTCTCACTTTAGTGTAACAGTCCAATTCTGCCATGTGATGAACACACATGGCTTTTTCAAGAAGCCTACTTTTGGATGTTCAAATTTACACATGATGAAACACTAAATTCTTTTTCTGAAGGGCAATCAAAGACAATGATGTTTTTGGGAGATTGGTTTAAGTTGAATCCCTTTGAATCTCAGCATATAATATTGGCCAACCTGCCATATTTTAAGCAAAGTGTCATATTTTATGAGGCACAGCTTGCAAGAACAAATTCCACAATGAGAGATGCAAACATCAGTCAAAGGCAAGGATTCTAGTATCACTAAGCATCCATTAAGGGCAGGCATGGGAGGTACCCTGGCGAATATAAGGCCTTAGGGAGACTATATATAGACATATAAAATTGCAAAAGATGTTACATATGATTTTGTAAAATGGGTGACACAAATGTTGCTAAAAGGGTTCAGAAGAGTTCAGGGGAGTCAGGGGTGATTAAAAGAGGGTCAGACATGCTTTCCTAAAAACTGTAGTGCTTTAACTCGATTCCAAAGGATTGAAGTTGTTTTCCCAGAGATGGATGATAAAGAAGCATGACAAATGAACCATCAAAATTAATAAAACTGTTGGCCTCTACAGTGTAAGCAATAGGAAAAGCAATATGGTGGATCCCACAGACATTCCTGGAGGGAAAGTTTGAGTACCTAGTGCATTTAGGAAGCTCTTTAAAACTGAAAAATATACCAAGCCTATACCTAGACTTCTAGACAGGATGATAGAAGCATCCTGTTAACCTTCTCTTCCTTAATTAGTAACAAAGTAAGTGCACAGAACAACAACAGGTTGCTGCAAGCTGAAGAATGTCAAGGTAAGGCAAAAGGAAGGAAACACTGACCAATGCATTTCTATGTTAGAAGGTATGGGTACTGAAAGTAATGGCTTATCTTTGCTTTCATTCTGTTATTGTTTGGATTCTAAGTTACCTAAAAGAAATAGACAGTAGGCTGGGCACAGTGGTTCATGACTGTAATCCCAGCACTTTGGGAGGCCGAGGTGGACGGATCACGAGGTCAGGAGACTGAGATTATCCTGGCCAACATGGTGAAACCCTGTCTCTACTAAAGTAAAAAAAATTAGCCGGGCATGCCTGTAGCCCCAGCTACTTGAGAGGCTGAGGCAGGGGAATTGCTTTAACCTGGGAGGCGGAGGTTGCAGTGAGCCAAGATCACGCCACTGCACTCCAGCCTGGCAACACAGCAAGACTCTGTCTAGGAAAAAAAAAAAAAAGAAAAAGAAAAAGAAAAAAGAAAGAAAAAATAGACAGTCCATGTAATTACACTGTTAAAGAGAATCACAAACACTTTTTACCTTGTGGCATAATTATTCAAGCATAGATGCAAAATGCAAAAAAGTACATATTTTAAATTGTCTGTGTTTTGCTATGTTTGGCAGTACTTTTTTATGTTTAGCCTGGTATAAATTACATTCTTTTCAGGATAGCTTCTTGTTGTAGTCTATAAAAGGGAATGGGTGACAAATGGTCAGCTTACTCCATATCAGAATGTATATCTTTTACTTTTTAAGTCTTCCATAGATTTTTTTTTATTTAAATACAGCACATATAATCAAGTTTTTATTCTAGTCTTTAAAAAGCAACCAATGTAAAACTGTGTATTGGGGCAAGTTAGATAAATTATATACTGGTGAAACAAAAACACATACTAATATTATTTTAATGTTTGGGAATTGGAAGTGTTAATTGCTATTGTATAAAACAATATGTTTTATACAATATTGTTGTATAAATTGTTGTATTGTTGTATTTATACAATATTGTTGTATTGTTGTTTAGAATGTTGCTATTCTAAACCAGAAGGTGTTTATTGGTTTTACTATGTGGAATTCAACTGAAAAGACTACATTGGTTAACAAAAAATAACTCATATGATTCATTACTTTATAAAAGAATATATTACTTTAGGAGAACGTTAAATGCATAGAGCAACAATGGCAAGCAAGAGCAAGTAGATATAATATAGGTAGCTTATTTTCATTTTTATGTAATTATTTTTTGTTTTACCAAAACCAAAATAAAATAATACCTTCTCTTTTAGGAGTAGCAGGTGTACTTATGAAAAGAAACATAAAGCAAAGAAAAAGATTTGGAAAGATGATATAACTCTAAGGAAAATAAAATATGTACCATTTTTCTTTGTTATTTATATTTCATAGTAAGATTTAAAGAATCTAGTGTATTCTTATTTTTTTCTAGAAAGAAATTTACATTTTTAAAAATTATGGCATTCAAAAATTTAGCCTTTTTTGAAACACAACAACCAATGCACTCTGTTGAATATTTAATTGAATATGGTCCCTACTGATTGACTCTTAAATAATTGCTAACTGGAATGGATTACAAAATAAAGAAAAACATATATGTACACTATCCCTATTATTTCAACAAAGAAAATACAAATTTCAGTGAGAATAAAAATTTGCTTCATGTCAGTCAATGCAATCTTTCCTTTTCCCTTTTTTAGCTGCTGTAATATACTTCGTGGAGGAGTACCAATGAATAAAACAGTTTCTTCTGTTCTTCTTATAAACTCTTGTTACCCTAACTCCATTGATTCTCTGCTCATGTACCTGGTGTAAAATATTTGATGACCCTGAAACAGATATGGAACCACCACATACGAATCATGAGTGCAGTGATGACAACTATGCCAAAGGAATTCTCTAAAGATGATTCTCCTCAATGTAACTGTCCATCTACAGTTCTGCATGATCTGGAGAGATCTGCCTACTGAAATGATTTCATTTGAACTGAGTGGCATGGGCTCATGTATGAGCTAAGAGTTGAAGTAGATAATAATCATAGTTAATATTTGGTGGTTGTTTAATATGTGATGAGTACTGTTATAAAACTTACATATGTACACACACACTTGTTTAATGTTAACCTTATGGTATAGGTACGATTACCAACCCCACTTTACAGATGAGAAAACTGAGCACAGCTAGATTAAATACCTTGCCCAATTTCACACAGGTACTAAGTAGCAGAGATAGAACTGAAACCCATTCCATCTGGCTGCAGAGCCAATGTTGCTAACCAGGATGCTACTTTGACTCTCTTGATGAGCTCTAGGCTCCTTCTATTTCTAAAATTATAAAACCACAATACATGCCTTCTCCTTTGATAACTCAATGAAGAAGTATCTCTCAATAATAAAAGTATATGGCATTGGGAATATGTCTTTAATGTAGGCCTGGAAACATATCTAGCCAATAATGAGGGTTTGAAGAATGAAAAAGAGATGACATTGCAACTTATTTTAGTACATTACTTCAGTTAGGATGTGTTAGTTTTCAATAACCCAAGGTAAGGATGATTCATTATCACACTCCAGGACAACCCATACTAAGAAAGTATTTGTATGTTTGTTGGTATCTGATATGAATCAAAATATTTATAAAATTAAGTACTTTAGAGTAAATGCCTGTAAATTTGCAACTAGGTGTTGACTTTATCACTGTGAACATTACCAAATTACTAGTAATATAAAAACACTACAGATTTAAAAATTTCTTCAGCTGTGACTTCAATAACATTTTCATTTATTGGAGTTTATATAACATCCTCAGAAGCTTTAAAAAATGATTTGCAAACAGCTTGGAAATGTTCTAGCATTTCAGTGAAGTAAAAAACATATATGTGTGTGTGTGTGTCTGTCTGCATAACTGAAAACAAGTAGTATGTTCAATGTCACTGAATAAATTGGAATTAGGGTGAAGAATAATTCTTCTACAAATGCTTTTCACAGCACTTCTCTTGAACCACAGTAAAAGCCTATGTTAGGACTATGCTCAAGTTAGCTTCTCTAATTTACCTTCTTAGGCAGAAAGCCACTAATTTGCATTAACAATTAGCAGCGTGAAGAACATCTTCATTTAAATGATAGGCAAAGAAAAATGTGCCACAAGTGGTAATCATGAGAAGCAACTGAAGAGATGAGGAAATCTATGAGATGGCAGTGTTATTAAATTGGCCGTTTTGATATTGGAAGATTCATGAAAAGAAGAAAGCCAATGCCCTAAAAAGTTTCCAAATTATAAAGCACCATGAAGATGAACTAATTTGTATGAGATTGGAAAACAGGAGATCTTTGTCAATCTTGTTGAGAGGAATTTTAGTTGAATCGAAGAGACAGAATCTAGATTGCCAGAGTTTTTAGGAAGTAAGTAAGACGGTGTAGAGAGTAGAGGTGACTCAGATTTTAATTAATCAAATGCACACAAACTTGAAAATTAAACTACAGACTTATAAATAACCCATGGGTCAAAGAAGAAGTCACAAGAAAAATTTGAAAATATTTTGAATGGAATAAAAATCACACATCTAAACATATGAGAGAGATAGCTGACAGTGCTTACAGAAATATAAGCAGCAAGGACATATCTGAAATCAATTCGCTGTTTCTACCATATGAAATTTAAGAAAAGCCCCCAGAAAAAACAATAATAAAGATCAGAGCAGAGGCTGATTATGGTGGCTCAAGTCTTTAAGACTGAGACTGGAGGATTGGTTGAGCCCAGGAGGTCAAGACCAACCAGAGCAAGATAGCAAGATTGTCTTTACAAAAAACATAAAAAATTAGTCACATGTGGTGGCATGTACCTGTAGACCAAGCTACTCAGGAGGATAAGGAGGAAAGATCACTTGAGCCTAGGAGATGGAGACTGCAATGAGCCGTGCTCATGCCACTGCACTCCAACATGTGCGATAGTTTAAAAAGTGTCTCAAAATTTAAAAAGTATCTCAGAAAATTAAAAATAAAAGATCAGAGTAGAAATCAATGAAATAGAAAATGTAAAGAGCAATATCAATGAAGCAAAACTTGGTTCTTTGAAATATTAACAACATTGGTAAACCTTTAACTAGAATGACCAAGAAAATTGAGGAAATTATTTCCTAACAAAGTACTGTTTGCGAGCCTAGTCCTGCAAAATATATAAATAATTATACATTATGACCAAGTAGAACTGATCTCAAGAATGCAAAGTGAGTTTAACATAAAACAATTAACAAAATATTCTATGTTAATAGAGTGAAGGATGAGTACTACATGGTCATTCAAAAGGTGTGGAAAGGTTTCTGGCAAAATCTAGCACCTATTCATTTAACAACTCTCAAGAAACTAGGTTTTAAGGGGAACTTCCTCAACCTCCTAAAGGGTATGTATATAAAACTGTGAGCTAACATGATATCTAATGTTGCATATGCTATGTTAAAGACTGATTTTTTTTCTATAAGATGACCAAGGCAAGAATGTACATTTATACCATTTTTATTTAACGTTATATGGGACACAGGGGCAGAAGAAGGCATAAATGCATCCAAGTGGAAAATGAAGAGATAAAACTATCTTGATTCATAGATGGCATATTTTTGCATGTACATTTGGATTTCAGAAGAAATACAACATTAAAATTAATAAGTTTAGCATATTTGTAGGGCACAAGATCAATTTATAAAATCATTGTGTTTCTATATACTAGCAATGTATTTTCAGAAAATGAAATTAAGCCATCCCATTTACAATAGCACCAAAAAGAATAATATGCTGATTAATAAATGCAACAGAAGAGGTTCCAGACTTTCATACTGAAAACTACAAATCGCTTGAGAGTAATTAAAGAAGATCTAACTAAAAGGAGAGGCAAAGCATTTTCATTGATTGTTATGCATATTCATTGGTATGTTTTAATTACAATACATCCCAGTTATCAATGTATTCTAAGCAATTCCTATCAAAGTCTTGGTAAGCTTTTCAGCAGAAATTGAGATGATTAGAAAATTTATATAGATATTCAAAGAGCTGGAATAGCCAAAGCAGCTTTCAAAAAGAAGAACAAAATTTGAGGCTTACATTACCCAATTTTAAACCTAAGCCAAAGCAATCAAGACAGTGGGATATTGGTATAAGAAGAATCAGATAGACTGTGGGTCAACAAACTAATACCTGTGGGCCAAATATGTCCAACCTCTTTTTTTTAAATAATGAAAATCATATTGGAACCCAGTTATGCCCATTTATTTACATTTTATCTATGGCTGCTTTACACTGCAATGACAGATTTGAGTAGTTGTAATTGAGATCACATGGCCTAAAAAAGCCTAAAATATTACCTATCTGGCCCTTTTATAAAAGTTTACTTTCCTCTGATATTGCTAAATGGAATAGAATTAAATGTTCAGAAATCCTTATATTTATGTCAACTGATTTTTAAGAAATAAGACAGGTCATGGTGATTATGGTGGCTCAAGCCTTTAAGACTGAGACTGCAGGATTGGTTGAGCCCAGGAGGTCAAGACCAACTTGGGCAACATAGTAACACTGTCTTTACAAAAAAATTAAAAAATTAGTCACATGTGGTGGCATGTACCTGTAGACCAAGCTACTCAGGAGGCTAAGGAGGAAAGATCACTTGAGCCTAGGAGATGGAGACTGCAATGAGCTGTTCTGGTGCCACTGCACGCCAACGTGTGCGATAGTTTAAAAAGTGTCTCAAAATTTAAAATTTGGAAAAGAATACATTTTCAACAAATAGTTCTGGAACAATTGAATTTCTGTGTGTGTGTGTGTATATGTATATATACACATATATACATACGTATACATGTATACATATGTATACATATACACATATATACATATATACATATATATACACACACAGGACTTGGGAATATTTAGACCCTTACCTCACACCATAACACAAATTAACTCAAAATAGATCAATAGAGCATAGACTTACATATGAAATCTAGTACCACAGAACTTCTGAAAACTTTGGTTCGGCAAGGAGTTCCTACATATGTAGCCAAAATATCCACAAAAAGAAATACTGATAACTTGAACTTCATCAATATTAAAACTTAAAATATTTTGCTGTTCAAGACTAGGAGAAAATATTTTCAATATCTATCTGACGAAGTGCTTGTATCCAGAATATCCAGGATATATAAAGAATTCTTACAACTAAATGATAAGAAAATAAACAAACGATTTCTTAAAAAGGGACTAAAGATACAAAGAGACAAATAACCCATGAAGATATACAAACGGTTAATAGCTATGTTACTAAATATGCTCATTTTGATTAGTCATTAGGGAAATTATAATTATGAAAATTGAAACCACAATCAGATACCATTAGACACTCGATATAATGGCTTTAATCAAAAGAAGAAACTACTAAGCATTTACAAGGATATAGAAAGGCTAAAAAGATTATACATTGTTTATGGGAATGTAAAATGTCAGAGTCGTTTTGGAAAACAATTTGGCAATTTCCTAAAAGTGAAACATATACTTACATGTGACCCAGTAATTCCATTTCTATGTTTACAGAAAGGAAATTGAATCATATGCCCACACAAAGACTTGCCAATTAATGTTTGAAGCATGAAACATTATTCATAATGTATTCCAACACTGGAAAGAGTGCAAATGTTGACTAACTGGCAAATGGATGAGCAAACTTTGTATTTCCATACAAGGGATTACTACTCAGCAATAAAAAGGAACAGATGTACTGATACGTGCAATACAGGGATGAACCTCAAAAACATTAGGATAAAGAAGCCAGGCACAGAGTACTATATATTTTATGATTCTGTTTATATGAAATGTCAAGAAAAAGCAAAGATACATAAGCAAGCTTTCAGAGTGATTATGATGTTTGAGAATTGGAGTATAGTGATAGTTGCAAAACTATACATTTAAAAAAATTCACTGAATTGAACAGTTATAATGGATGAATTTCATGGTGTAGAAATGATAAATCAATAAAGGTGTTAAAAATAATCTTTTTTTAAACTTTTTGAAACATAGATTACTGATTTCAGGCATTTTTATTACATAAATTTAGAGCTCTAAATGATACCTAAAGAATTGTATACTTATTTTTTATTGAGGTAACATTTATACACTGTCAGTTCTGCTGTAATGTTATATATGTGCTCCCCAAATTACTGTGCTATGGAAAATTGCCCAACAAAACACAGTGCTTATGGGAAAAGTGGGTTGAGGGGAATATATCAGCGACATAAAAAATGATATGAACCTAGATAAATGGTAGCAAAGTTTTATATGTATTAAATGGACATGATAAAAATAAATGCTATAATATATATGATGCTTTAAGTTTTTAAAAGACCAGAAATTTGCTTGTGGAAGTGTGCTTCCGAAGGGTTTTGCTTACAAGTTATTGTGAAGTGGTGGAAGGTGGGTATATTAGTTTCCTAGGGTTGCTATGACAAATTAATACCAACAGGGAGGTTTAAAACAACAGAAATTTATTCTCTCATACTTTGGGAGGTAAGAAGTCTGAATTCAAGGTGTTGACAGTTGTTGCTTCTTCTGAAGTTTCTTGGGAAGAGTTCTTTCCTGTTTTGTCTAGCTTCTGGTGCTTGCTGGTAATCCTTGGTGTTTCTTGACTTGTAGACGCATCACTATAATGTCTGCCTCTGTCTTCACATGGCCTTCTCCCCTGTGACTCTGTGTCTTTGGGTCCAAATCTTCCTTTTATGAGGACAACAGTCACATTGATTTTAAGACTAACCCTAATGTAGTATGACCTCACTTTAACTTGATTGCATTGGCAAAGACCCTATTTCCAAATACGTTCATATTTATAGGTTCTGAGTGGGCATCAATTTTGAAGGGATACTATTCAATCCAGTACAGTGGGTTATTTGAAATTGGACAGAAAGTTGTAACACTAAATGAGCATTGGAATGTATTACAACACACATGGTGAACTGAAATAGTTGCTAGATGTTTGAAATGTATGTTTGTACATTATTTATCTCATTTAAGCTTGGTGAAATTTTTGGCATGCAGCTAGTTTTATTTTTCATGGGCCAAATCCTGCACAAGCAAACACAAAATTCCATTCTTATTAATATATTAGTCAGGTTGGAACGAATTTATGTTTTCAAAACAAGTGTTAGAACTGATTGTCAATAGAATGTATAATTTTTAATCACACTGTTCAGATGTTGACAAATGCATAAACTGTGTAATCCACACCTTCCTCAAGATAAAGAAAAATTTCACCAGCCTAGAAAATTCTCTATTGCTTCATATAAGTTGTTCTTCACTATAGGTTTGTTTTACCTACTCTAGAACTTCATATGAATGGATTATGTAGTAGGTACTCTTTATTGCATAAAGGCCAAGCCTCCTTTATACAATATCGTGTGTCTTGGTCCACCCATGCTGTTATATCACTATTTCCCTCTTTATATTCTTTTATTGAAGTAAAATTTTTATAACATAAAATTTACCATTTTAACCATTTAAAAATATATTTCAGTGGCTTAGTACATTCACAGTGTTGTGCAACCATCACCACTCTCTCATCCCAGAATGTTTCTATCTCCTCAAAAAGAAACCTTATACCAGTTAAGCAGTCATTTCCCATTCCCACCTAATCACAGCCTCTGGAAACCACTAATCTACTTTCTATCTCTGTGAATTTGCTTATTATGGATATTTTATATAATAGGCATAATAAAATATGTGACCTTTGTATCTGGTTTCTTTCACTTAGCATAATGTTTTCCAGATTTGTCCACATCATGGCTGTATCAGTACTTCATTCCTTTTTATGATTGAATAATATTCCATTGTATCGACATACCACATTTTTTATCCATTTATAAGTTGATGGACATTTGGACTGTTTCCACTTTAGGGCTACTGCAAATAATGCTTCTATGAACATTTATATTTAATTTTTTTTGGAACACATATTTTCAATTCTCCTGGATAGTGGTTAAGAGTAAAATTTCTAGGTCATACGGTAATTTTATATTTAAGTTTTTGAGGAAATGCCAGACTATTTTCCAAAGCAGTTGTACTTATTTTACATTCCCATCAGCAATGTATGAGAACTCCAATTTCTCCACATTCTCACCAACACTTTTTGAAAAGTTACACTGTATGTGAAGTGATATCTCATTTTTTAAAATTTTCATTTCCCTAGTAATTAGTGATATTAAGCATTTTGTTGTTCATGGCTATGTGTCTATCTTCTTTGAAGAAATGAGGACTGAAGTAATTTGTTGGCTTTTAAATTGGCTTCTTTGTCTTTGTGTTGTTGAACTGTAAGTATTCTCTGTATATCCTAAATACTACACCCTTATCAGATAAAACATTTGCAAAAATATTCTCCTATTTTGTGAGGTTTTCTTTCACTTGGTTTCTTTATAGTGTCTTTTGAGATACAAAAATTTTTAACTTGAATGAAATTCAATTTATCTATTTTTATTTTGGTGGTTGTGTATTTGGTGCCGTATCTCAGTGTGTATTGCAAAATCCAAGGCTATGAAGATTGATCAGTATTTATTTTTACTAAAATGTTGTATAGTTTTGACTCATATTTAGGGCTTTTATCCATTTTGTGTCAATTTTTGTGAATGACATAACATAGCTGTCCAACTTAATAATTTTATACATAGGTATCCAGTATTCCCAGAATTTGTTGAAAAGGCTATTTTTCCCCATTGAATAGTTTTGGTGCCATGTCAAAAATCAATTGACCATAGATTATGATGGGTATATTATTGGACTCTCAATTTTATTCTCTAACCTATATGACTTAGTATCTCATTGTTTTTGTTACTGTAGCTTTATGATACGTTTTAAAATCAGGAAGTGTAAGTCCTCGAATTTTGTTCTTGTTTTTAAAGATTCTTTTGGGTATCTGAGTTCCTTTGCAATTCCTTAAGGATATTAGGATTATATTTTTCATCTTTGCAAAAATAAAAGTTAGATTTTGATAAGGAATGGATTGAATCTGTACATTTTTCAATCCATTAATTATCCATAGAACTCAAATTAATAGACATTTTCAAGACTCTGGTATATATATATGATGTGTACCTAATGAAGGGTGAAAAATTCAGGCAATCAAATGGAGTTTTATATCAAATAGGAATTTTTTTCTTCACTTAATTACATAAATTTTGCACTTCTCAACAAAGCCATGGATGATTTTTGATGTTTTCAACCTTTTTATTTTAGTCATTTTCATTGATGTGTAATGGCTAAATACAATGCTTTATATTTGATTGAACTACAATTTGTGAGGCATAATATACTTATTCTTAAATGAAATTTTTAAGTCATTCACTTAGATTTGTCACACCTGATGATGAAGAAAAGTAAATATTTAAAGAGACATGGGTTATCTCAGAAGATTGTCCCCCATCTGTTAAAGGAATCATCTGGCCCCTTAAATTCTAAGATAAGATCAGTTAGGGAAGGAACTGCCAATATTTACTTTCACCTATCCACTTCATTTATTTTTCCCTTGACCTATTGAGGATCCTGGAATATGTCCATTAATTATTCATAGAACTCGAATTAATAAACATTTTCAATTCTCTGGTATATAGATGATGTGTACTTAATGAAGGATGAAGAATTCAGACAATCAAATGGAGCTTTACATCAAATGGGAAATTTTTTCTTCACTTAATTACATAAATTTTGCACTTTTCAACAAAGCAATTGGTAATTTTTGCAAAAATAGCACTTCAAAATATATTTCAGTTTGATACCTGAATGCTAAAAGGATACAAACAACTTTCATATAAGTAAAACCTTAAAATCAGTTTTCTAAAGAAATGTTTAGGGAATTTCTCTAAAGGAAACATTTTTTCCATTTATAATATGTGATTTGGGCATTTATAACACTCAGAGGAAAACGACAGCAATCATAGGAAAATACCTTTTTAGAATGTTACCATTTCAGTTTGTCTCAAATTACTTTTAAAGAAATATTTTTGTAAGAAATTCAACATATCTGAATTTAATATAGGCTATGGAATGTATGTCCTTTTCTATGACAATTTTGTAGATCATCATTATTAGTACATATTACTCAAGTGAGAGTTTAAAAAACAAAACAACAACAAACATTCCTATGGAATGCATTGATGTTGCAGAAGTATCTTCTACTAAAAATTAATTTAAAGTTATATCATCATATGACTTAGATTTCAGTGTAGAATATTATGCCTTGTGGTAATTATCTTCTGTCTTTTAGATTTGATATAATCTTATTATGTTTCTGTAAATTAACCACATTGTCACCAAATAGAATTGGGCCTTGATTACTCAATGTAAAACAGAACCCACATAACCAAGATGTATGCTTAGGGTTATTTAATAACTGTTAAAGAGACAATTACGATGCATAAATCTGGAATGCCATTTATCAACCTAATGAAAAGAAATATTATCTTGCATTTTCTTTTTCTGTTATTGATTTGTGGTGCCCCAAGACCATTTTAAAAATGATCGGCGTAGTCCTTATCTGTCATGGAAACAAATTCATTCCTTGGGTGGCTAAGCAATATGAGGGGAAATAAATTTCTCAGAAATGTATCCCCTGAAGGTTGCTATCCATTATTGTTATAAGTTTGCAATGGAAATGGCTTTATTGCTACATAGAGAATATGATAAAATTTAAAGCTTGTGAAAGATGATTAGAAAACAAGTATAATAAATATATAATATATCACCAACAATATATCACCATATGTAATACATTTATTTATTTGACAATGTTTTGAGTATATCAAAGCAAATGGGAACAACTCAAATCTGAATGTTAATCCAAAGAATAATAAAAGTGAAAAATTAATGCCTTCAGGGAATTCGGAATTAAAATATTCTCCCATTTCCAACATAGAGCATTTACATTTTCTGCTTGGATGGCAGGTATGAGCTCTATAAATCAGATTTCATCATATAAATCTGTTTCACTTAACTTTACCTCTTCCACACTGCTTCTAGTCTGAGCTTTAGTAAAGCTTCATGAATCTTTCTAAAAGATCATCTCAGCAGAAAAATAAAGCAAAAGTTAGTGGAACTAATTCTGTTACTTGAGTTTAACCTTAGTTCTATGTTATCTTTGGCCACTTTTATGTGAACACATCACAGAAGTTGGGATATGTTATTTTATTATATTTAAGTAAAATCCCTCATTTTAATATATCTATACACAGCTAAACATATCTATTTGTTTTAAAACAGTAATATATATTTTAACTTATGTGGACATATCAACAAGGATATTAAAGTGTTCATTTTTTATTACAGCAAAAAACTAGAACAAATGTAATGTTCTGCTAAATATACGCATGTTATTCTCTCTGGATACTAAGATTTCACATAATTTTGATAAGGTTCTTCTTATATATAATTTGGAATTCATTTTTCCAAGTGACTTTTTGTGATTACAATTAGCAAAGATAAATAATTGCATCTATTATACATATTACCTTTTTTTCATTACATTTTGCTTTCTATTTTTTTTTAATATCATGATTCCTGGAGGTAGGCAGGTAGAAAGCAAGATAGCTTTATTAGAGTGAACAAAAGTTGAGGAAAATACCGTATAGTATGATTAGAGGATTTACTATTGTATCAACAGCTGAAGTTCCCCATAGTAGCCTTTGTGTTTGTAAATCCAAATATAAATCTATATTTTAGTATCTTGGTACCACAGCAGCTAACATTTGAATTTCATTTTATAACTACCTATTATATCAAGCTTAAATATTTCCCATTAAGAATCATTGTAGTCAATAAAAATATGGCTATTGTAAGTCTATCTTTTAAACATCTGGTTTCAGTGACCCCATGTTGAAAGGCCAATCCCTTTAGAATGATATTAAATACATTGCATGGTAAGGTCTAAAATTTCAAGTGCTGCTTTGACATTTTTGGGACTCACAAGACCCGTAAATCTTACAAGCTTCCCTGCTCTTGCCAGATACATGTCCTGACTCTCTTAAAGAAAGCACACCTACCTGGCTAGTTCCTCTATTATGCCAGATCAGTTGCACTCCACCTGGCTCTCAACCTAACTGCCATTCTGGGGAATTACTCTAACAAACCAATCACATTCTTCTGCAGGAACCAGAAGGCAGACACCTCACCCTCCTATTACTATAAATCCTGTCTCCAATATCCCTGTTTGCTCTATTACCAAGTAAAAACCCCATGTAGCCTTGCATGGCATGGGATGTCCTAGTCTGTGAATATATATGACTAATAAACTGTTGTCAGTTTCATTGGGCCAATGATAGGTGTCATCCATTTGGCCATCTTGTACTATTTAGTGCAGGGGATTCCCTCATTAACAATGGAGTGAATAGGAGGTGATCAGAACACACTACAATGAGAGTGAATAATTCATTAAATTACTTTTCATATCTTTGTGAGATTTAAATGTCTACGTAATAAAGACTTTGCTTGGCTTAATTTTGTTGTAATAAACGATTCAAAGAGAGTAACATAATTTTAGCTTTTACTATAAAGAATGCTATTTGCAAAAGTACATACAATGGAGTTTAGCAAAGACCAATGGCTTTTCTCTTGAAAATGATAACTTATCAATTTATATTTGCTTATTTAACTCAGGAATAAATAGCTCTTAGACATAATGCATGCATGGTGTTCTTGCTTCATACATTAGTTGTAAATTTAACATTGCAGCAATGATATTTGAGAATTAAATTGAATTCGTTTTGATAAATCCATGAGTGATCAACAATATGGACTTCATTCCATATAATTTGTAAGACCTAGCAGAGCTGCTTTGTCTTCTCCAATTTAATTACAGATCCTCAAAATTTACCTGGGCATTTTTATATTCATGAATTTTTTAAGCAATAGTTTACTTACCTGCTAATCTTTTCCTCCAGTAGCCAATTAAATGGCTAACAGGAAGTCTAAAACACACACATTCACATGCATCACATATATAATTTTCTACACATAAATATAAACTGATGATAAAGGATAAGGGTAGATTATTTGACAGTGTCAATATAGTGTTTAATTAGGATTCTTGGAGAAAAGGCATAGTTTAAAAAAATATAGAGTCTACAATTAAAAGCATAACTGGATAAGCAAAATCGTTGGAGCAGATAATGGTTAGGGAAGAGCTCCGAAGAAGTAAAAGCAATCAAAGGGTCTCACTGGTGAAAGAAATACCTATGTTTTTGCTTTGAAAAGTTGATCAGGTAAGAGAAGTTGGAGGATAATACGTCTGCATTCACTGTTTTTGTGATTTTTCTGTTCTTTAACAAAATGTAGTTTAACAAAAAAGGATTTCACTCATTTCAAAGAAAATTAAACTGCAGTAAGATATTTTTCCTCCAAGAAGTAATACATAAACCTCTCTTGCACCATGCCTCCCATCCTCTTAGCCTCCCTTTGTTACCACAATTCTTGAGACCAGCTATTGCAAGCAGATGCGACTTGCCATTACATCACCACAGCTGCATCAGATATCCTTGCTTTCTACTCAGGGCTTCTCTGCTGCCACTGTGTGGATTGCCTGCAAGGAGCTGTTCAATCTGACTCAGGCATAAGCTTAGAAGTGCAAGGGGATGAACACCCCATGAAGCCACCCTTGCCAAATATGGTATAGGAACAGGTGGATATCTAAAGTCTCTCCTCTTTCTCCTTTTGGGTGGATAATTTTGAGGGGGGACTAGCTCTTCACAGGGCTCTTCACAAGGTTCCTAGCAGGGTCAGGTCCTAACTGCCCACAAGGCTGGGTGACTTAGTTACTCACCCTTGGACTGTCTTCTCTTTTCGTTTCACTCTTCACCTTTCTTATGATCTCTTCCCTTTTCTTGTGATCTCTTCGCTTTTCTTGTGATCACTTCCTTTTTCTTAGAATCACTTCCTCAAATAGATCGCCTTTATTTTCTTGGCAGAACCTAGGCTAAGACAAGCTGACAATAGTACAAAGTGAGTTAAGATGCGCTGTTTCTTCACCATAGAAGAATATACTAATAGAGATCTCTTTCCTGCTACAAGCGGATAAACAAAATGTATAACTCAAATAAAACATAACTCAAAATAGTCTAAAAGTCTGCCAGGGTCAAAAGAAAAAAAGGAAACCCTTGGTACCAAGCTACAGTATGGCAAAAAGAGCTAAAGAAAAAGACCAGGCACTGAAGCTCCAGTGACCTAGTGCTACAGCCATCCAAGTACAAATACAAAGACCAAAATCATCATCCAAATATATTTCTTAGCCAATTTAATACCATATTCTCACAAATAATCATTCATTTTTCATTGAAATATTTAGTTGTTAACTAAATTGGCCAAATAACCGATTTTTTGGAGCCATATAGTCATGTTTCCATATAATAGGGATACTTGTTTCTTTCCCAATAATGAATATGAATCTATGTTCTCTTCTCCTTGTCATTAGTTATAAACCAAGAAATATCAGGAAAGCATAAGTAATAAATACTATACTACCACAATATCCAGCAGTTTATTTTTTATTTTTGTAGCATTCTTAGCCCATCCCACCGCATTTTTAGATCTGATTTTCAACACCATCAAAGATATGGTCCCTTATTTAAGATGCCACCTAGAGTATAATAGCATTTCTGTGAGTTGTCAAATTTTACCTTTGTAATTAATGATAAATTATTTATTTAGATTAATGGTTCTGATTTATCAGACACTTTAAAATCATAGTGATAGTCCTCTGTATTTTAATGAATGATGAAGAACATACCAAGAGAAGTGTTTTATAATATATTGAATTTGAATTTAATTTTTCATAGAAGAAATTAGGGTTTCTGCCATTGCTGGCGGTTTATAATTATTTCAAAATTTCAATTGTCTTAGGAGAATAGTCATTTGATTATAAAATCAGTGTATGCACCTTCTCTTGCCATTACATTACCAAGTCTTTCACAGTGATTATAAAAAAGCATATTTTTATACTATTGTATTCGATGTATTTATACTATATTAAAATCTCTTTGAATTATAGAAGGTTTTAATATTTGAGTTATAAGAGTCAATCTATAGAACTGAAAAACTTAAATGCACTTTGCATGTGGACAACACATATTTTGTTAATGTCATTTCAGTAGATATTATCTCTGAAGTTTTTAATCTTGTTAATTATTTGGGATATTTTAATTTAGTGAGTTACAGTGTCAATGAAACCAATGTTTAATAGTTAATTTCATAAGGGAAATTTTTCTTAGCAGAAAGGCCAACTGCCACGTGGAGAAACACATCATCTTTAACTTGTGCACATGCCCCAAGCCTTGGTACTGTGGAAAACCACGGCTATTGTCATAGACCTTCACCCTTAGAAATTATGATGCCATTGTATCCCTTACTGTATTAATTCACTAGTAATTTATATCATATTGTCTTTCACATGGATACTTTTTCTTCCAAAATAGTTTATTTTTGTATGAAGTATGTATTAGTCCATTCTCATGCTGCTATGAAGAACTGCCTGAGACTGGGCAATTTACAAAGGAGAGAGGTTCAATTGACTCACAGTTCCACATGGTTGCTGAGGCCTCAGGAAACTTTCAATTGTGGTGGATGGGGAAGCAAACACATCCTTCTTCACATGATGGCAGAAAGAAGTGCCAAGCAAAAGAGGGGAAAGCCCCTTGTAAAACCATCAGATCTCATGAGAACTCACTCACTATCATGAGAACAGCATGAGGGTAACTGCCCTCCCGATTCAATTACCTCCTACCAGGTGCCTTCCATGACACATGGGGATTGTGGGAACTACAATTTAAGGTGAGATTTGTGTGGGGACACAGAGCCAAACCACATTAAAATATTTTGCCAACTGTAAGGTACCTTATGATTTGCAAGTGATTGTAGCACAGAGAATATAACACTTAGGAGCCAATATGTTTGTTGAGTGAATGTAAATATAATAATGCTTATACATCAGGTGCAGATAAATAGCCATTAAGGTTGGTATTTTAGCATCTAAGTATTTTTTCACTCAGTTGGGTCTTAGAACAGAATACATGCTATTTTCTAATTATTAGTATATACATCCTAATTGCTACATTGATGCAACATATTCTTAGGAATTTACAGTTTTTGTATGTTTACCTTTGTATATGTACTTCTATTTTTTAATTCCTACCATTAGAGATTAATATATTGAAAGTTCTGGGAATAAATACATTTTAATATTATTGAAGAAATTCATTTATGTGATATATTCCAACTGTCATAACTAGAGGAGAGTATGGTTATTCTAGAATGTTATACATGGTAGCTGTGTGTGTAAGTGTCTGTTTAGGGAAAAAAATATTTTGTGTGGGGAGATGTGATCAGAGGATAGCAGAGATGTTAAAAAGGAGGTATGAGTTTATGTTAGAAAGATTCTGGGATGCCTCCGGACTAAACTGGACTTAAGATATTTTATGACTACTAACCATTACTCTCCAAGGAAATATAAGATATAAATATAAAACCAGTGAATAGCCATATTAGGAGGAAAGCACTTAAAAAAAAAAAAGACACAAAGTCTGTTTAGCCAGAGGTCAAAGTAAACATTAATAGACTGAAATAAACCAGTTTGCTGAGTTCAAAGACAAAAATAAGCCTCACATTATCTTTAATCAAATATCTACTTTTAAATAGAATATATATATATATATTCCAATTTATGTTATAAGTCCTTTTTTGTCTTCAAATGATGTTTTGCTGGGAAATATCTCTAAATTGACTTCTTAAATGCCATGCATATATACTTTAATATACCTTAGTAAGTCTTCAGTAACATAGAATTGGATAATATGGCCATCTTGATTAAACTTCCACTTTTTACTAAAAAAGAACTCGAGAGCATAGTTGGAGGTTAGGCTGGTGGTGGTTATAATGGGAGGCTGGGAAAAGGGTAGGGAAAAATGACCTTATTTCCCACTGGGCAAGCAGTCTCTCAAGCTTCAGAGGTTTCTGTTTGGCTGTCTTATAGATCCTGCCCACAGTCATAGAGAAAATGACCACAAGCAAGAACTTGGAGGTAAAATTTTGTCTTCCACTTTAAAAATGATTAGGGACCTAGTCATTACCTAACAAAAAACCTAAATAATCCATTCAAGGAAAGTAAAAAAACAAAAATTTAAAGAATGATCTGAGATGGAAGAGGGCATGGTCCACAAAATTTAGTAAACATTGGTAAATCTAAACATACATGCATGAATTATAATAGTCATATTCAAATTGTGTTGTTATAGAAATACAAAAAGAACTAAAATTCTGGAATGCTTGGGGGAAAATAGCATAGATAATGAGAGAGATAATGAGAGAGAACTGTTGTTTTTTTTTTTAATGTCCTTTTATTGTTCAGTAGAAAGGTAGAGATGTTGACCAACTTTGGACTTCAAATATACATGTTAAACATTATTCATGAAAAGCAATTATAAATAGAAACAGAATGCAAAATGTATCTATATCATTATACAGACAACTGTAGAAGGTAAGAAAGTAAAACAAATAAAAAGCAATAAAATGATAAAATCCAAACATGGTAGAAGACAACTAGTAGGACTGTCATTTCCCCTGAGGATATTAAGGTATTATCAGACTGAGAGACAATAAACAAATCAACAACAACGAAAATATATATTCTATTTATAAGAGACATATATAAAACTCAAGTACAGAAAACCTATATGAGCCTTAAAATATTTTCCTGACCGATGGAGATCTGGCATTCTGATTTAAAAACACATTAGTCAATGATTAACTCAGTAAAGTATGGATTGTAGCCTTTAAATTCCATTTCCCACTACAACAAGCCAGGTTTCTTGGAGAAATGTCTGATTCCAGGTCTAGGAAAAAACAGGCTAAAAGATCCTAGGGTTTCTTATTGTAAAAGAAAGCGAGATAGGTATTCAAGACTACTAACGTGTGTATAAAGAACTCTAAAACCAAATTGTAAGGTCCTTCTATTTCATGAGCAACAAAAAGAATAATAAGAATAATGTGATGCAATATATTGTGTATATTAAAAATCAACTAAAAAGAACTCATTTTTCATTGTGCAAATGTGGATCATCTATGGAGACACTTCATAATTCTAAAACCCAGTAAATAAAATGAACAAGCAAGCATTTATCTTCCATTTATTATAAAATCTGCACCTCAAGTTAACCAAATAGTAGATGAATAAGTGTCTGCCTCCATAGAAAAACACGCAGCTGATAAATGTACAAGAAACAATTGAATTGGAATTCTACCACTTTACAATAGAGATTTTTGGATCTCTGTAATTACTGAATCTTTGTAATATCAATGTCTGCTGACACTAGTGAGTGAAAAGCAGATGGGAAACTTTTTTTTTTGGAGATGGAGTCTCACTCTGTCACCCAGGCTGCAGTGCAATGGCGCAATCTCTGCTCACTGCAACCTCTGCCTCAGCCTCCCAAGTAGCTGGGACTACAGGGGCGTGCCACCATGCCCAGCTAATTTTTGTACTGTTTTAGTAGAAACAGAGTTTTGCCATGTTAGCCAGCTGGTCTCAAAATCCTGTCCTCAGGTGATTCACCCATCTTGGCCTCCCAAAGTGCTGGCATTACAGGCATGAGCCACCACCCCTGCCAGGAAACTTTTTAATGAATGAGTGGAGGTGGCAACACCTGAACCTATTGATCAGTCTCAAAAAGAAAAGCAATCACTTGTTAGATGCCTTCAGATATGGTGTAAAAAAAGAAAAGTCAGCTATATTCATTTTTGACAAAATCCTAATCGGTTAGTCTGTCATTTTGTGGGAAGTACAGAGACAAACAGGAATGCAATTAGCAAAATCTAATCTTTAGAAAATGTTTTAAGAAAAATAGTCCGGGTTCTTCAATAAATAAATAGAATAATGAAAGTGAGAGAAGAAAGCTACAGAAGAAACAATATGTAGATATATTAAGTAAAATAAATGGAACCAAAGTGTAGACATTTGAATATAAACTAAATATTCGATGGTATATAGCAATTACTATTATTTAGGATTATAGGGCTATTGTGGTTATGTTTTCTAAAAGAGTATCTCTTAAAGATATAACATAAAGTAGAGAATACTTTTTTTTTCTTTTTTATTATACTTTAAGTTGTAGGGTACATGTGCACAATGTGCAGGTTTGTTACATATGTATACATGCGCCATGTTGGTGTGCTGCACCCATTAACTCGTCTTTTATATTAGGTATATCTCCTAATGCCACCCCTCCCCCACACCCCCACCCCACAACAGGCCCCGGTGTGTGATGTTCCCCTTCCTGTGTCCAAATGTTCTCATTGTTCAGTTCCCGCCTATGAGTGAGAACATGTGGTGTTTGGTTTTCTGTCCTTGTGATAGTTTGCTAAGAATAAGTTTTAATATGTCTTGTGTTTGTTTCAAAATAATTACAAAGTGGAAGGAATAGATAAAACAATATTGGCCATTTGTTGAAGCTGTTTAATGGAAATATGAATGCCCTTTATACTATTCTCTCTGAATTGGCAGATGTTTAAAAATATCTGTAATAAAAAGTTTAAAAATAAAATGTTGGTCATATTAATATTCATTTAAAATGTGATTTTATTAGGAAGAAAACACTTTGGCTGTATTTCTAATTTCAAGGATATCTGTATATATAGCTACAAATAGAATATAAAGATAAGAAAAGTAATGGAAAAGCATGTAATCCTCATTTAATCTGAGCATTTCACTGGAGAGAGTTCTTTTATGTTGATAACACTGACGATAATTCATAGTGAAAAAATTGTGAAGTACCTTGTAAAATATTAACCTCAACTTTAGTAATCTGCAACTTTTTTTTTTTTTCAAAAAGTAAGCACTGTCATTATCAAACACCCTAAGTTCTAGTCAACTGATGAATGGCCTAATAATACATTTGCCCTTGAAGGACATATGCACTGTAATATTTTTTATGCATACGGGAGTATATATACACATCTGTGTAATCATTATAACTTGGTCATTTCAGTAGTCTATTTCTATTTTCAATTCTATAAAAAGATTTTCAGTTTTTTGCATACTATATAGTAGCAACTCCAAAACAGAAACAATAGTAGGTCAATAGGTGGAGACATTAAGTATATGTTAAATGAAAAAGTTATTTAATAAATGATTGCACATTTATAGGTAAAGATTCTTATGATATTTCAACATTACAATCTTAAAGTTCCTTTTACTGATTATAACTTGGTGAAGATTTAATTAATGCATATTACATCTATTAACACATCTCAAATGTGTGTACATTAATAAAAACAAAAATTTCAACTTGGTTGTTTGCAATTCATCTTTTGGATCCACTGGCTAAGTTCTTTCAATATTTATCCCGTTAGAATTTTCAATATTTATCACCTGTTAGAATATTATCACCTGTTAGAATCACCTTTAGTAAAGCCTTAGCAGCTTTTCTTTAGGAAGCAATAGTACACAAGTGAATTTTCTTACTACACATGAAACACTGGGAGTAGGCTATACACGTTAATGAGAGAAACGTTTCGCTTTTTTCTGACTTAGAAATTAGGGAAGCACAAGGACAGAAAAAAAATTGAAGTTAAACAAAACCTTCAAACAAACAACTGTTCTCAGTAGAGTGCCAGAGGGAATTTGTATAGCTAAAAAAGACTAAAGTATAGCAAATATTAAATTTAAAAGTAGCAAAAACTGAAAAATATTTAGCATATCTGGTTCAGACACAGTATTTTATCTACTATGGTAACAGTGCTCTCTTTAATCTTCTTAAGTTTCCCTTAAGAACATTTAACTGTGAACTAGAAGAGGAATGCTCAAGGTCTGTTTCTAATAGTTGGTAGTATTATGACCCTGGGCAATTCACTCTTTAGATTCAGTTTTTATCCTCTTTTAACTTCAGTTTTATTTTTTATTATTATGACAAAGTAATCATAAAAATACTTATTCTTCTTAGGATTATTGTGAGATCAAATAATCAGTTGGATGAAAGTGCATTGTGAATCTATGTCAACGTTAATACCAGTTCAGACTTACACCCTGCATTTCTAATGAGTGAGGATCAGGTTGGGCATATGGGACAAAGAAGCAGTGGAAGACACTATCGGCCAATCCTATCTAGGGAAGTGGGGGAATGATGCTACCACATTCAAGACTATACATTCAGTGAAGAAATGTTTCCCTTTTCAATACACAACGTGTGTTAAACCTCAATCTGTGTGGCCCTTAAAGGACTTTAAGGGAAAAGAATCCTTCATAAAGAAAGTCTTATTCTTGAATGCTCTTCTGCTTCAAGGCATTGGGGCCAGAGTACTTCTTCCACACAAGTCAATTAGAGCTTCGATTTTCCTATGTTTGCCTTCGGGCTCCATCATTTCTTAGTTGTATGGACTTGAATAGGTTAATTCACTCTCTAAGCTTCATTACTCCTCTAGTAACGCTGACTGCCACAGTTAAGAGAGTAGAACTTAATAGGACTTGATCATTAAGCAATTTTATTTTCCTCCCACTTCCTTTCAAACGACCTTGGTGCATTAGTTGTTAGTTACTTCTAACATGGACTCTCACAGAAGTCCCATGACTTTTCCAGTTGCTCTTAGATTTAAAAAAAAGTCCTCAGTATGTTTCCAGTCAGAAGCAAGCTCACTCTCATTTCATTACAATGTGAGTGCAATTGAACAATCAAAATTCCAACTTTCATTTGAGGTTCCAACATTCCCCTCCCACACCTTGAGTGTTCTGCAGGGTTGAAACAGAAGTGGGAAAGGCCAGTGTGGTCTACTTCCCTATTCCCCCTTTTTCTGCTAATCCTCCTCTCCTTCTGATCCCCCAGTCTCCCATCTTTCCACCTGTATTATCCTGTTCTCATACTGCTAATGAAGACATATTTGAGACTGGGTAATTTATAAAGGAAAGAGGTTTAATGGACTCACAGTTTTACATGGCTGGGGAGGCCTCACAATCATGGTGGGAGGCAAACAAGAAGCAAAGGCATATCGTACATGGTGACAGCCAAGAGAGTTTGTGCAGGGGAACTCCCATTTGTAAAACCATCAGCTCTCATGAGACTTATTCACTACCATGAGAACAGTATGGGGGAAACTGCCCCCATGATTCAATTATCTCCACCTGGCCATGCCCTTGACATGTTGGGATTAGCGCAGCTCCAGGTGAGACTTGGGTGGGGACACAGCCAAACCATATCACCACCCATTAGTTCACCCCTGGCTTCTCCAGTATTCGGATGGGTAAGGTGAGAGGAGAGATATGAGGAAATGTCCCATTTTGAAATGATATTTGTCTTTTCTAGGCTTGGCAGATGGTTGAAAGTTGACTCTCACCTTGGATATTTTTGGTTTCTCTGAGTTCACCCCCAACTCCCTGTAAATGTCCAGGTAGATTCCCTGTGATGCAGCCAATGCATCTTTTCTGAGGTGGCTGGTCACTTCAGATTCCTCCTGAATTCAGGCCCTTGTTAACCACCTTCTACTAGACCTTTCTTCCCCTACTCAATGGTTTATTTTTGGCCAAAGTACTTTTCACAGTTTTACACATTTCCTTATTTTCTGTCCTTTTCAATAGACTATAAGATTTTAGAAGGCAAAAATTACCCATGTTATTCATTACTACATCTCCTGTACCTGGAATTATGCCTGGCGTGTAGAAGATGTTCAATAAATATTTGTTGAATGAATGAGTGACTAAGTGAGCATTTGGAAGAAGATCCTCTGTATTGGGGTCCCATCATCTCTTACACAGCCCTGTTTTGGTATAATCCAAACTAAGTTCTTGCTAGCTCCCATCAAAATATACACAACTAGTTCCCCCCAAATACTAACATTTGACAAGCGGAAGGGCAGCTACTTCCCAACTTAACTCTCCATGCTCTTGTAGCAACTAGGTAACCATAACCACAAACTCATATATTTGGACCTTCATAGATAACAGTCTGGCATCTGTCTCAATATCTCATAAGGTACAAAGTCAAGTTCCCCGAGTCTTAAAATACCCTTTTGATGGCTTAAAATGTGGAATAAATATTTATCACTCGTCTCATATGAATACCACCACTGTCCAAAGAAATTCAAATACTTTCCCTGTCTTTCCCTCTCTAACCACTTAAATATTATTGACGTGGATGTTGAGGTGAGACATGCAAATCAGAACAACAGGCACCTTCTGTGCCAGTTCTGCATAGGTGTGGTCAAACCACTTGGTTCAGACCTATTGCTCTGCTCTTTGACATCAGAGCCTCAGTTAAATTTGAGACAAGAGGATTTCTACTTTGAAATCCTGTTACATCTACCCTGAAAAGTAAGTGTGTAATGAGATAAAATTAATCTATAGTTTAACAAAACGCTTAACATAAAATAAATATTTCTTTCTAGAGTCTCCTCCTTAAACCCATTGCTTGCTGTTCCTACTACAGTAAAATATAGAATCTTAAATGCATATCCTTGGAAAATTTTAAGCATAGAAAAATAGCAAAACAGCTAATAAATTCCTTTGAAAATCCAAATAAGAAAAAAAAAATATATAAACAAGAAAAAATCCCAAGATCATCATAAATACTTCACATGTAAGTTAGAATTATAGTATTTATTTTTCCCTGACAAGAATATATCATTTCCTGTTACTAATTTTTAAATTTCCCTTTAGATGTGCAAGCTAGGCAATTTTAACTTGTCAGAGTCACATAAATTACTGACTCACTGTAACAGCAAAAGCTATTTTCTGGTTTCTAGTGATTAGACCTAAAATACATTTTATAGCAAAGTATGAGATTAAATAGTTTCACCTCTAAATGTGGTATGCATGTGCTTCTTGTATCCTCCTTAAAAATTAACTATTCATGTTTAGTAGAGAGTGAAATTCATCAGGGACAAAGCACCGCAGATGAGCTCATTCTCCTGTTACCTTGATGTATGGAATTATTCCCTCAGGTCCAAATCTAATCAAATGTGACCACAATTCATCTAATACTTTCCTCCAGATCTGTGCAGCCTTTGCGGTATTACCAAATAATGAATTCTTCTACAGAGACACCTATAGGAAAATCCTTCTATAATCAAATAATTCTTGAGAGAAATGTATTTTATTTTGAGGCTATGAGTAGCTTTATTTGAATTTTCAGTACTCTAGGAACTTGGCAGATTACCTGAGTGTAATAGGATGGAATGAAAGACGAAGTTTTAAAAACAAATTCCCAAATGTTAGAAACATTTACAACAAGTTGAAATAAATAACATGCATTAGAAAAAAATAAAATAGCACAATTGTTTGTGTATACTGTTTGGCAAAGCTCTTCATAGTTTCAAAATATACTTACCAATAAGAATTGTCAATATATATGGATCTTATATCTCAAATGCCTTTATAACAAAGGCACTCTGTAGGTATCCCAATTCCGTGTATTTTGAGAACTTGCTTGAGACGTAGGACAAACACCTTAAGAGGGATGTCAAGTAAATAGTTATCTTCCATTTTCACCTATATCAAAAACAATGTACTCAAAGGAACTTTTTATGAGTGTCAACAATTCTTTGACATCATGTTCCAATAGTCCACACCATGTTTCATAATGCACACTCCTTGAAACCCCTTTGGGGTCTTTGTGACAGTTTAGTTAAGTCAAAATTCAAACATCTATCCCCAGTCAGCCATGGTCTGGAGCCCATCATCCAAATAAGACTCACCTCCAGCCTTCCCACCAGCTGGGCTTTTGTAGGAACACTGCTTTAATGTAACAGTGGCCGTAGTGCAGTGATGAGCCCTAGACCTAACAATATGTTATAGTAATTGAAAATCACCATCTTTGGGGCCAGAACAACCCAAGTTCAAGTTCTAGCTCATGAATTTACAAGCTGAGTGACCCTGGGAAATTGCTATAATCTATGAAATAAGCCTTAGTTGCCTGTCTGATGGGAAAAGGAAATCAGATATTTAAAGTGTTTACTATGCTTCCTTGTACATACTACAAAATAAATGTTAGTCATCAATATGTCTGTTACTATTAAAATAATCATAGTAATAAATCATGGCCCCAACAATCACAGGTTTTGAGGGTGGACCAGCATGAAATAACAGTGTCCTGGCAGACAGAAGAGGGGAGCCAAGTAGCAGAGAAATTAAAAGCAGACAGTATTTAGCAATTCAATGAGGCAGGAGGCATTAGGCATATTTGGCAGTAGGAAGCAAGTTTTTGGCCAAAGACCTGGGTTTCAGATTCAGGGCTGTCTGTGCTTTGTTTCAGAGGAAAGGGTAAGTAGTTTTAATAAAAGATGGTGAGAGGTGCTTCCTAGAAAAATTGGAAGACAGTAATTTAGACACAGGGAACAAATCTGGTAACCAAAAACAGGAGAAGAGCACTAATGTGGCAACCCTACCAAACCAACACATAGTTTATAAAGTTTGGTAGGGTTGACAAGATGGTGAGTTTTTTGATGTCATGAAATACCTGAAACCAGTCAGGGAAAGTCCCTGAGTTTTCGATAGGGATATGCCTGTACGTGTCTGTTCTGTGCGGGAAACATGCAAGGGGAAAAGAAAAGGCACACACACAATACCTTTAAGGGTAAACAAGCTTTATCCTACGTAAATGGCAATGGGATATATTAAGCAAATGATATAATAAGCAAAGTAATATAATAAGCAAATTGATTTAATAAGCAAATGATACAAAAAGCAAATGATAAGCAAATTGCAATGGGAAAGGGAGAAGGGAAAAGGTATATATTTACTCTCACCAGACTCTGGAGGATTCACCACCAGACTGGGAAGCAACAGCCTGGGCTCCAGAGTCGGCCACATCCGTGCACAGATGAGAAGACGTCTCATGAAGGTTCAGCGCAGTCTGGGACCCTAACTTATTTTGTAAAAAGTTGCATGGCATGAGGCCCAGTTGTGAGGGCCCTTCATGACTGGGCTCAAGGAACACAAAAAGGTCAACTTGTTTTTGTGATTGTCTATTGTTTTCCAATAACTAGCATATAGGAATAGATTGAAATAGAGATTTCTCCAAAACAGCACTGGATGAACGCCTCAAGGGGCTCACACAACCTGTTCCAGGACTTGGTGATCATCGTTTATGTCCATGTTCAATTGAGTTCGAATTTAATATTTAAGGCTTCCTCCACAGCGTCACAGGGGGAAGGATGAGGGAGAACATTGAGCATTATTTTTAGGAAAGCATGACTATGGGGATAGATTCTGACAGTAATCTTGCTATATTGCTGTACAGCTCCCAAGTTTTAGAATAGCGATAAAGAGATGTTCAATAATTTTTAAATTAAATCTGTATATCACACATTTGCTGCCCCCACCTACACAGGCTGATGATGGGGGCATAATGTTAACTCAGTTTTGACACCAATTTCCCAAAGGAATCCATTCACTTATTTAATTAGTTTTTAGAAAAGACCAAAGTATACGGTCATGGTGGAAAGAAGAAGGTATTGCATGGCTCACCTAGCAATTTCCTAGGTTTCTTTCTGTTCTTCCTTTTTCCCAAGTATTTTCATGTTTATTTTTTTCATTTTTATGGTGATAAAATACATATCATAAAATTCGCCACGAGTGGCATTTAGTACGTTCACAGTGCTGTGCAGTCATTACCACTATCTAATTCTGGAATATTTGCATCACCACAAAAAGGAACCCAATACCAAGTATAATCTGTTTTATGTCTCTATGAAATTGCCTACTTATGATTTCATAATGGCATCATACAATATGTAACCTTCTATATTATGCATCTTTCACTTTGCTTATTTTCAAAGTCTATCTGTGCTGTAGCATGTATCAGTACTTTATTTCTGTTTATTGCTGAACCATATTCCATTGTATGTATGTACCACATTTTATGCATTCAGCAATAAATATTTGTTTTTTTCCATCTTTTGGCAATTATGAATAGTGCTGCTATGAATATTTGTGAACAAGTTTTGTTTGCACTCCTGATTTCAAATCTTTTGGATATATACTCAGGAGCTGAACTTCTAGATCATATAGTAATTCTATATTTAACTTATCAAGGACAATTGCACAATTTTATATTCACATCAGCAATGTACAAGGGCTCCAATTTCTCCACATTCTTGATAACACACAGTTATTTTCCACTTTTTGTTTGTTCATTTTCAATTAAAATTATCCTAGTAGATATCATCCATGATGTGAGATTTCAATTTGCTTTGGATTTGCATTTCTCAAACAGTGAATAATGTTAAGTTTGTTGGCCATTTCTATAGTTAGAGAAACATTTCTACAAGTCCTTGGCCCTTTTTAAACTGAGTTGTCTTTTTGTTGTTGAGCTGTAAGTGCTCTTTATATATTCTAGATACTAGACCCTTATGAGATACATGGTTTGCAAATACTTTCCCCCATTCTGTGGATTGTCTTTTTGCTTTCTTGATAGTGTTCTTTATTTCTGTCTTTGATGCTTTACCTCCAATGTTTTCTTTCTCTACTACCTCTTAGGAACAAATATGTTCCTTCCACAGGTGTGAATGAGAAGTTCCTCTACACTCTTTCTAACCAAAACAGCAGTCCAAATACAGTCAGGCACTGTGGAACTTAGTCTTCATCAGCGATATTCTATTATCTCAAAAAAGATAGGTCTGCACAAAGAGAAATTTTATACCAGCAGCTAAGAAAATAAAGTATATTCCATATTTTTTTCAGTAATGGAAGTTTCCTATATGGAGCAATAATTCTTTTCTTTCAAAACATTATACAAAATGATACTGCTACTATAATATAGTTATTCCTAGCAAAGAAGTGGATTCAATGGTGATCTGGGTTTTAAACAATTGATAACTTGTCCTGAGAGCATTAAAAACCCTGATATAGACACATGGAGTATAATTCTTGCAGATTCAACACTATGGGTAAATCCTATCTGCAGAAGAGCAGCCATATTACAGAGTAGTTGTCTAGAAGTCTTCAACTACATGGTAGAATGAGGCCAAGTGTGAAATATTAGATACCCAGACAACTGAAAACAAGATGGACTTAAAAAATTTATACTAGCTTGTGTATTCACCCTCAACCATAAATAAATAAACAAAAATGTAGATTTATAATTCAAGATGGAAACATGGAATCTTTTTTACTACCATTTCCTCTAGTTTCAAAATGTGTTTAAGTCCATCCTTATTCTTGTGTTATATAAAGAACATTCTTTTTGACATGTCTTTACTTTAGCATTGTCTGCTTTTCTGAACTGATTTGATAGCAGTACCTAAAGAATAAATATCTGATATCTTTCAAAGACAGGGGCAGAGCAGATAATGTAAATATAAACTTATTACTCCGTTAAGGATCAGCTGTTTCTGGTTGGTTTCATATCTGTATTCCATCATTCTGTATTCTGTATATCTGTATTTCATGTCTGTATCTGTATTTCCCCAACAATTCTGGGTGAATATTTGTTTATTTCTATGAAATTTATTTGATTGAATGTAATGTTTTCATCAGCTGTGAAAGTATGATTTGAACATATAATATTACATATAAGCTTAATTTTAGCATCATTAATGAAACAAATTTCGTTCCACACTTTTCAATCTTTCAAAATTTTAATCAGATCTATGTAGCTACATACTTTTCTGCAATAATACATATGTATTCATATGTACATATATATATACACATACACACATGCACTTACATGTACATATAGTCTACTCTAGTAGGTTGAATGATAGGTCCCAAAAATATATGTTCAAATTGTAACTCTTGGTAACTCTGAATGTAACCTGTTTTGGACAAAAGGTCTTTGCAGGTGCAATTAACTTAATGGTCTTAAGATCATCTTGGATTACCTGGGTGAACCCAAAACCCAATCACTGGTGTCTTTACAAAAGTGAATCATAGGTGTATCACCCAGTTACTCCTAAACTTATGATGGGGTTACGTCCCCATCAAACCTCATCATAAGTTGAAAAATCATAAGTCAAAAATTGCATTTAATACACCTAACGTATGGGACATCACGGCTTGGCCTAGACAACCTTAAATGTGCTGATAACACCTTACCTTACCTTACCTTACCTTAGACCACATTTGGACAAAATCATCTAACACAAACCTATTTTATTAAAATGTTATAAAAAATTTGAATCAAACTTTAATACTCAAAGTATGGTTTCTACTGAACATGTATCACTTTCACGTGATGATAAAGTAAAATAATAAGTTGAACTATCATAAGTTGGGGACAGTCTTAGAGACAAAAAAAAAAAAAAAGAAAGAAAAGGGTGATGTAAAGGCAGAGGTAAAGATTGTAATAATGCCCTTATTAGCTAAGGCACGTCAAAGATTGCTGACAACCAACAGAAGCCAGAAGAGCCAGAGCCGTATATATGTGTGTGTGTGTGTATACATGTATATGTGTCAGAATATAGATTCTGTAGTAATGTTTTATATATACATAAAATGTTTTTTATATATAATTTTCTCTATGTAATTTTCTGTTGTTCCAGTCCACTAAGTTTGCGTTATTAATAGTTTTCTTATGGCATTCCTAGGAAACTAATACAAATTGTTATACTAGGAAGTGGCTCTGGAATTAGATAATGGTTAGGGGCTGGGAGAATTTTGTGGCGCATTAAAGAAAAAAGCCTAGATTTTCTTGAAGAGATTCTTGGTAGAAATATAGACATTAAAGGTGTTTCTGGTGAGATCTCATAAGGACATGAATAGCATAAAATTGAAGATTGGAGAAAAAATGTCTCTTGTTATAAATAGGAAGACAACTTGGTTGAATTGTTTTCTACTGTTGGGTGGTAAACAGAACTTGTAAGCAGTGGAGTGGGTATTTAATTGAGCAAATTTGCAAACAAGGTGTTGTCAACCTAAAATAACAACAGAAAGAGTGGCTCTTAAAAAATGAATTTACTCAGGAATAGATAAGAGATTTAATCTGGGAAGATAATTGCCATGGAGAACCATAAAAGGCCACAGGTGTACCCACAGAGGCAAAGCAAGGCAAGGGTTTTTAAAGACAGAATAAGTAGAGTTACATAAGTTATTTTGAAATATTTGTTCTTGGCTATGGGGATCAAAGGCTGAACATGCATCAGTTCGAAGGATAAACAGACAGTTGCTGGGCAGATGTCCTCTCAGAAGTATTCTTCGTGTAAGGTTGTGGTGGCCATTGTGAAAGACTGTATTTTTCAGAGAATCCTTGTAATATTTTATCACAGGCATACGTGCATGAGAGCCTTTCCTTTATGGCCTCCCAGTTCTATTTTTGTTAGGGATTTGCATAAGTGACTCCATTTTGATTCTGACAACTTTTTTAGTGTTAATTATGTGCCTTGGTTTCTCCTTATTGCATATAGCAAAATGTGAGAAGAAAGAGATAAACTCAGGAAAGAACTGTTAATCAAAGTGGAATTGGCACTGGATTCTTTGGATCGGTTTCTAACTTGTGCAGATTTTAAAGTATGCTAAACTAGGCTGTTTACTGTTAGGAAAGCATTCTCTGGAGAAAGCTTGGAGTACGTGTCTGGATAACTTTTGCTGAAGGAATTGGGTGTATGACTCCTGGATCCAATCAACCCTCTCAACAAAAGCCAGTAATAGGGCTGGAATTTTCTAGCAAGAATGTGTGGAGAATACTCTTGTCTCATAGTATGTACACCTATGGCTTACATGGGAGACAGACAAGATGTTTGAGACTACTGTTTTAGCAGAAACGCTGCCAGCTTGGACGAAAGAGGACAGAGATAGAATGAAATGAAGAATGGGTGTTCGGCTTTTGAGATTCTATAGGTAGGAAGTGAGCTGATAGGGATCATTGATTGAGAATATATGCTACCCTTCTAGAGACAAAATGACTCCAAGGGCAAAGCCAAGCATGCAGACAGAGGCCGGAGGGTTGGGTGCAGAGGGGTATGGAACCTGCTGCTGCCAGAGCTTCTGCAAGATAATACATTTTTTTGTAGTAATTTGTTATGGCTGCCTCAGGAAACAAATGCATTCATATTTCCTGAAATTTTCATTCCAATTGGTATTCTATTTTAGATAACACTTTAAACCATCTTCCCAACAGAATGTGTGACTGGCAATTTCTCTCTCTCTCTCTCAACTTCTCTCCTTTTCCTTCCGTCCCTGTCCCTTTCTTGTGCACATGTAAAAGCTATATTAAAAGCAGAGTAGAAGATAATATGGTATCATGAAAATAAATTTTGAATTAAAGTCAAACTAGTTTTAAAGTCTATTCCCTCACTGTATAAATTTGAGCAACTGAGTTAACCCCTCTGAACCTACTTATATTTTTGTTGTTGTTTTTTGTTTCTTTTCTTTTGAGACAGAGTCTCACTCTGTTGCCAGGCTGGAGTGCAGTGGCGCGATCTCGGCTCACTGCAACCTCCGCCTCCCGGGTTCAAGTGATTCTACCTCAGCCTCCCGAGTAGCTGGGACTGCAGGTGCCCACCACCATGCTCAGCTAATTTTTGTATTTTTAGTAGAGATGGGGTTTCACCATGTTGGCCAGGATAATCTCGATCTCTTGACTTTGTGATCCACCCCATAGAAATAATAATAATAAAGTTGAGAAGAGATTTAAGGTAAGAAAATATATTTAAATTGGCAGGCACAGTGCATAATAAATTCCTCCTCTTTATGCCAGTAGGAACACTACGTTATGAATTTAATCATTGCAAATTTTGAATAAATAAAATGGTTTTAATTGATATGACAATTAAAAGAGATTGATCAGAAAAGTGGATCTTTTGCAGTCATTGCAAAGCCTGCAATGATATAGATGCAAATACTTATGGCCCCCGAGACTTCGTTGAAGGATTATTTTTAAGAATGGCTTCTTGTTAAACTTCCAAGTAGAAAAAAATGCTCCACATTCAGAGGAAAATAAATGATTGAATCAATGGGAAAGAGAAAAAATAATTTTATTAATTCTGTCTGCATTAGCTGATCCTGATTATTTAATTAAAACATACTGAAAACCTCCTGGTTTCTCAAATGACTTTAATGATTAATAAATATCTTTATTTATGGTCTTTGCTCATATTTGGTTTCATTTCTGAAGACTTACAGTGAGTGCGTGCCGAGGTTTTCATCTCTCTGGAGGTAGAGCCTTGTTAGCTTCACATGGGGCATGGTAAGGATACCTTAAAAGGATGTATCTATTTTTACTGATTGCTTCTGCAACTTACATTTGCCTCCCTTTATGCATGTACCAAAATTCTGAAGTTAAAAAATTGATTATTTAAAATTATCATCATCCTAAAACCTCAAATGAGTTTGAAATAATTTTGTAGTAGTATTTCCTGAAGGGTAAAGAAGACTCATCTATCACTTTATGCAATGTCTCTTAACTATTTCTATTCCCAACTTAAAACTACACTTAAAATATTGACTCTACATTGTTTTCTCTTCCCCAGTTATCTCAACCCTAGTTGTACATTAGAGTCAGAATGACTGCAATTGGGACATAGTATTATAAACATTAAGTATTAGAAAATTTCAAGAATATTTAAGAGTAAAGAAAATTGTATGATGTATTTCCACATAACCAACTTCAACAACAAATTTATGGCCAATCTTGTTTCATCTGTCCACCCAATTCTGGATTATGCTGAACCAAATCAAAGTCATCAAATAATTTCTTGTGGGAATAGTTTACATAGATATTTCATATAGAAACTATTTGAAACGAAACCATAACATTTTTATCATATGTAAAGTAACAATAATTCCTTAGTATCATCAAATATGAGTACTCATATTCCCCTGAATATCTTGTAACAATTTTGTATAATTTCTTTAAATTTGAATTCAAATATTTATACTTTGCAATTGATGGATACATTTTAAGTCATTTCTATAGAATCCCCTTCTATATCTCTTTATTTGTTTGCTATTTAGGTATTGAGTGAATGTTTGATATGGTCCAATGTAGTTGCTCCTAGCCACAGTTAGCTATTAAATTTCAATCAATTAATAGTAAAAAGAATACAAAATTGAATTACGTACAATTTACAATGTTACAGCAGGCACACTTGCATATTCCAAGTGTTTCATAGCCCATGTGGCTAGTGGCTACTCTACTGAAGAATGCAGAAAAAAACCAATCCCATTACTGCAGAAAGTTCTTAGAGTGCACTGCTGTCATTTCCGAATGTAGGTTTTATTTTCGGATTCTACCCTGATATGTCAGTTAATCTGATATAATCCCTCTGCTTCCTGTAAATTGATAGTCATATTTAGATCTTGATTTGATTTACATTCAATATTTTGCCTAAACTATGACATAGTCCACCTACATCAGAAGGTACGTGATATCTGGTTGTTTCTTTTTTGTGATATCAGTAGTCACTTATGATTGTTGTCTCATTTTAATAAAAATAATACATTTTGATTTTCTCTGTAATATTCATACGTTTTTCTTTGTTCCTGTACTTTTTGTTTTTTTTGAGACGGAGTTTTGCTCTTGTTGCCCAGGTTGGAGTGCAATGGCACAATTGCAGCTCACCACAACCTCTGCTTCCTGGGTTCAAGCAATTCTCCTGTCTCAGCCTCCCAAGTAGCTGGGATTATAGGTGCCCACCACTATGCCGGGCTAATTTTTATATTTTTAGTAGAGACAGGGTTTCATCATATTAGTCAGGCTGGTCTAGAACTCCTGACCTCAGGTGATGAGCCCGCCTCAGCCTACCAACATGCTGGGATTACAGGCGTGAGCCCCCACGCCTAGCCAACATTCTTACCTGTACAATTATGGTAGATTTATTGGAAGTGGTGCTGATTATCAATAGACTTGTATCTTTGCCTCTAGTATTTCAGATCCCTGTTTTCCTCTGGGGGAATAAAAAAATCAGCTAACGATCTCACATTGTTTGTAGATTTTAGCTTACATTTTGTATTAATTTGTTCAAGAGACAGAGATCCTACCTTTCTGGATAGTCAATTACTTTATTTTTATTCATTTATATCTAATAATTTTAAAATCCTTTATACAATAAAATTGTATAAAGATGACAGATTAATATAAACAACTAATATTGATCCATCCAAACTTCACTAAAACTATCATAAAGTAATTTTTTTTCAGAGACATAGACCCACAAAGACAGGAGAGAAAAACCACTGCAACAGCATTTTGGGTGTTAGAAAGCAGATGGGCAAGGACTACCCACTTAGCAAACACTAACCTAGAAATAGAAAAAAACTGTGAAAGAACCAAAATTGAACTGTAAAATTTTCAAAAACCTCAGGAACTAGCAGTTATGGAACCAAGAGTGAAGTAATTTGCTGTTAAAGAAGATTTGAGGATGTTAAAAAAGATTCCTGGATAATCTCTTGCATATCATTTGATCACCAATTATTCTGTCAGTGCTCTTGAGATTTGGGTGCTAGGTGAAGGTTAAACTGTGCCTGGACTGGACTGTTGAGGGCCAACAAACAGTATCATAAAGAGAATGAATGGATCACTTACATATAAATACTGATATTTTTGTCCCTTACTTCTGCTTGACTTCTAGAACATGGGAAACCAGACTTCTATTCTATAGCAGGAGACTAGAAGATCTATCTCTGGAAAATTTGCCTTCCCATAAGAGAAGAAAACAAAGATACTGACATCCTGGTTTTCCTGAAAACTGGCCATATCTTTCTGCAGTAGAGTTCAAGTTTGCTAGTCCCCACTTAGAGGCTCAGAGCTTTTATCTGCTTTTGAGCTCTCCACCCCGTCTTAATTATAAGCAAGTAAATAGATTACCAAATATCTTGGGGAAAAATCTTTAATGAGAAAGATAGAAACCAAAATAAACCAATAGGAAAAAAACAGCATCTTGGAGGAAACAAAGATGAAGAAAGAAAAAATGAACTTGATATTAATATCCTAAGAGTGGTAATAGAGGCTATTGCATTTATAAAACTAAAACTAAATGACACAAAGGAAATTATCAGAGAACATAATAAAAACTAAAAATACATGCATAGTGGAAAAAAGAGCCCTATGAAGATGTTATGATATTAAGTCTGGGAGCTCTCTCAGAGATTTAAGCAAAAAGACAAAAAGAAAGACTGAGTAGAAAGTGTTACAAAATTAGACAACTACTTGAAATCTTGGGATTTGTCAACAAACATGCTGGAAGCAAGAAACAATGTGTGATGACTTCATATTTGTGAAAGAAAATTGTTTCCGACTAACGAATCTATTTTTTGCACAGATACCATGAATTATATTTCAGACTTACAAGAAAAATAAAATTTAATTTCTTATTCACCTTTCTTTAGAAGGTACAAGAGGATGTGTTCTACGAAAATGAGCAACTTAACCAATAAAGTTGAATAGAAAGATGGGATGGGAACAGGAAACAGATGTTCAAACACAGGAAAATGAGAGAGACTCTCTACAATGGTGGTGAAAAGGAAATCCCAGGTTGATTGCTGTGGTCTAGGCATAGATGATAACCCATGAAGATGGCTGCAATTTGGAAAATTGGTGACTGAGTACAAGGTAGAACTTCGTATTTATAGCAATCCGCCCCACAGAGTGAAATGATAGGCACAGAGGATGTCAATGGAGCTATAGCTTTCACTTTTACTGATCAAATCCATAATATTGAGATATGACTGAGACTGGATGAGAAGACAATTAGAAGTATGTTATTATCACAAATGAAACCTTGCATCTGTTTCAAATAACTTTTTGATAAGAACATTCTGTTCCCCAATGTATTACAATGCAGAATAAAATACAAACTTAGTCAAATATGAATTCTTCTGAAAAGAAAAACCTGTTTATACACGTGTAAAATTCCTCCCCCAGCAACCCTAAATTCATATTCACTGGGAATCTCAGAATGTGGTCTTATTTGCAAACAGGGTCTTTGCAACTGTAATTAGTTAATAAGAGGCCATACTAGATTAGGATGACTTCTAAATTCAGTGACTGGTGCAAAGAGGAAAGGACACCAAGAAACACAGGGAGGAAGGAGGTAAGAAGGCAGGCAGATCAGAGAGATGCAAGTGCAAGCCAAGAAATGCCAAAAACCACCAGCAAGCACCAGAAGGTAGGAAGAGCCAAGGGACTATTCTTCCCTAGTGCCCACAGAGGGAGCATTGCCCTGCTGACACCTTGATTCACAATTCCTGCCTCCAGAAATGTGACAGAATAAATATGTGTTGTATTAAGTCATCCAGTTTTTGGTAGTTTACATGCAATTAATATGTTTAATATTTAGAGATTCAGAATTTCAAGTTGATAAAATATAACTGTTTCTATGAAAATTGGGTATTACACCTTTCATCTAGAAGTACAACTCATTGCCATTTTTTAAAAGGAAAATCAAATCAACTTATTTCAGTTTCAAGTTGTAGTCCCAAACTGTCTAGTCCATCACTACGTTGTGTTAGGACTGTTTGCAGGAAGTTGTGATCTGTCCTTTTGAGCAGACAGCCACGCTGACTATGAAGGGATGTGTTCTCGGTGAGGATGGCTTGGGGAAGGTCAATTATGATTCATTCCTCCTGCTCTGCTCTCTTAGCCCCTCCCAGCTGCCTACTATGTCACCAGACTGCCTCCTTCATATTCTTTGTAATTGTCCATATGAAGCAACTGAGAAGGTTGTTTTCCTTCTAACACCTTCCTGAGAGTTCACATCACTATTTCCATGTGTCCTGGAGAGATTCCACATTAAACATAGACAGATTCTGTTCTGTGCTCTTAAAATATTTCTATCTCTTACCAAAGAAAATAAGCCACAAACTGAATTCTGAATGGTCAGAATATTCACAGAGAATAGAATACTCATATGATTTTAGAATGAGAGGATATATATTAGTCCGTTTTTACACTGCTGATAAAGACATACCCAAGACGGGGCAACTTATAAAAGAAAAAGGTTTATTGATTGGACTTACAGTTCCACACGGCTGGGGAGCCCTCACAATCATTTTGGAAGGCAAGGAGAAGCAAGCCACATCTTATGTGGGTGGCAGCAGGCAAAGAGAGAGCCTGTGCAGGAAATTCCCGTTTTTAAAAGCATCAGATCTCGTGAGACCCATTCACTGTCATGAGAATAGGATGGGAAAGACCTACCCCTATGATTCAATCATCCCCCAACAGATCCCTCCCACAACACGTGGGAATTATGGGAGCTACAAGAGGATGTATGTGGATTGAATCATAATGATATTGAAATCCTTTTTGGTTTTTGAGACTATTAAGAAGTGTAAGTTTTAGCCACATCAAACATAATGCAAATAATTATTCCCAGATTTCAGCCGATTTGCTAAATGGCACACTCGCAGGAATTAAGGAATTCATCCTGATTCTTCTGATGGTCCTTTTCATATCTTATACTCTCAGTACTTTTGGGGTTTCCTTTCTGGAATAAAAGTACAATCTTTTTTTTCCTACCTTGAGGAACTTTAGGAGATTTCAGAAGATAAATGCTCTTTAAATTCAATGTGGCACAAGAGGTTACTGGGAAGAAAAAACACATTTGCCTATTTGGACTTCCACCAAATGTTATAATTGGTATCAGAAGATGTGCAAGAATGGACTCATTTTGTAGTAGAATTTAGATGTGACTCATTTTAGTCATGGAACCAATTTTGTAATGTATAAACTAGATATAGGTAAAAATAAAAGAGCAAAAGGAAATGTTCTTCTGTAGCATTGCAGAACCCATACATGCACATTCCCTTGACTCTTTTCCTGTGGTTATGGCAGACATCTTTGCCATGCAGATAGAGTCGTTCCCTTTTGCAGACAAATGGGTTTCCTGATAGCACTTTGCCAGGAAGTCGATTTTCCTCATCAGCCATAGGTAGTTTTTTCCATTTTTGTTTCTTGTTTTTCTGAGCAAGATAACCACACCTGTTATGTAGAGATGAGATAAAGAAATATGTCATCAGTGAAGTCAGTGGATCAATTGGCCATGCAGTAGACCGTTGTAACCTGTTAATTCTCCTTAGGAGCAGATGGCTCTAACAGATGCTATCTTAAAGTGAAGTGGGCAAAATGAAGTGAGGAATGTAAATGAATAGAGGCACATAATAGCACAGTAGAGAAATTACAGTATATAGAGAATACTGAAAAGTAATGACCAGAAGCATAGGAATTGAATCAAAGAGGTAAGTGTTACAGAAACAGAAAAAAAGAATTTCAAAAAAGAGTGATTAGCAGTTATTTATTCCAGAGATGTTGCATAACAGGGCCTAAGGTTTTCCTGTGGAATCTGGTAATATGGGCTATTTTTGACACAGTATAAAATAATAACTAGTGTTGTTATTGAGAGGACTAGTGTTGTTATGAGACAGCATGGGTAGTTTACATTGAGCTAAGGAGTGAATGAGCCATGAGAAAGTGCAGAGTGAGTGCCAACTTCTCATTTAATAAATCTACTGTGAAGGGAAGAATAGAGTCATGATAGTATATAGATAATTAAGCTGTAACCTTTGGCCTCTAGGACTTACAGTATACAAGAGGGAAACAAAAACATATTCAGATATTAAATATGATTGGCCCCCGTGTCTGTGGGTTCTGCGTCTAATTCATGGATTGAAAATATTGGGGGAACAAAATAAGAAATAATACAAACAGAAAATACAGTATAACAACTATTTGCATAGCATTTACATTGCATTAGGTATTATGAGTAATTTAGAGATGTTTTAAAGTATACCAGAGGATATGTGTAGATATATGCAAATAATCTGTTTTAAAGTATACCAGAGGATATGTGTAGATATATGCAAATAATATACCATTTTATATGAAGAACTTGAGAATCTGCAGATTTTGGTGTGCCTGAGGAGTCTTAAAACCAATTCCTTGTGAATTCCAAGACATGACTTCAGAGTGTAGTGAATGCTAGGGTAAAGGCACCCTTAGGTTCTTTGAGAATACAGAGAGACACTTTTTTTTTTAAATTTTACTTTATGTTCTAGGGTACATGTGCACAATGTGCAGGTTTGTTACATATGTATACATGTGCCATGTTGGTGTGCTGCACCCATTAACTCGTCATTTACATTAGGTGTATCTCCTAATGCTATCCTTCCCCCTACCCCCCCACCCCACAACAGGCCCCAGTGTGTGATGTTCCTCTTCCTGTGTCCAAGTGTTCTCATTGTTCAATTCCCACCTATGAGTGAGAACATGCAGTGTTTGGTTTTCCGTTCTTGTGATAGTTTGCTGAGAATGATGGTTTCCAGCTTCATCCATGTCCCAACAAAGGACATGAACTCATACTTTTTTATGGCTGCATAGTATTCCATGGTATATATGTGCCACATTTTCTTAATCTAGTCTGTCATTGATGGGCATTTGGGATGGTTCCAAGTCTTTGCTATTGTGAATAGTGCCACAGTAAACATACGTGTGTGTGTGTCCTTATAGCAGCATGATTTATAATCTTTTGGGTATATACCCAGTAATGGGATGGCTGAGTCAAATGGTATTTCTAGTTCTAGATCCTTGAGGAATCGCCACACTGTCTTCCACAATGGTTGAACTAGTTTACAGTCCCACCAACAGTGTAAAAGTGTTCCTATTTCTCCACATCTTTTCCAGCACCTGTTGTTTCCTGACTTTTTAATGATCGCCATTCAAACTGGTGTGAGATGGTATCTCATTGTGGTTTTGCAGCCAACAGATACATGAAAAAATGCTCATCATCACTAGCCGTCAGAGAAATGCAAATCAAAAGACACTTATTTTTTTTGAAGGGGAAACCCTAGTGGTCAAGAAAAGCCTTACAGGCTTGAGAAAGAGACTGGATGGATACAACTTTAGTTTCTCTGCATAATACTGTTCTAGACAAGTTGTTTTCTTGTGGCAAGGTAGATTGACAGATTAATCTGAGTATTTTTCTCAACTTTTTATCTCTCTCATCATTTTCTTTTCCCACTCTCAACCAGCACAACTCACACTGAAGTGGAAGCAAAGAGGAAAGAAAATTGCCAAGTTAAGTATGACATAATAATTCTTTTCTTAGACACTTTCTTACAGAGCTGGTATTTGGATACTACAGAATAGTGGCCTGAGGTAAGATGAAGCATAATGCTGAGTAGGAACAGATTTTAAATTGGCAGAAAAATATAGTTTAGAGAAAAAAGAGAAATATTTTTATTAATTAATAGTAGTATTGATTTTAATACTGTTGTTTTATTGCAGAGAATCAGGCTGAAAAGTTGGAAGGGACTCAGATGATGAGCTGGACTCAAACATGAATATTCCTTATCATAACTCATGTACAACTTTTTTTTTTTTTAGGATTCCTGAGTACTTATAAATGTCCCTATACATTGCGAGAGAAAATGGAATATAAATGCATTATAAATTGAATAAGATGGAAGTAAACTTAATCAAAGAAAGTATCTCTACAGGCCCCGGCAGGAGTAGGTCAATTACTGCAAATGGAAACCTCAATGCCTTCATCTATGAATGGCTAGTAATAATATTACCTACCATAGTGTCACTGAGAATGTTAGATAACATACCACTTTAATACATCTGCCTAGAGGAGAAATGGATGTATTCTACATGAAAAGAAATATTATTATTTATCTGGACCCTCTTAAGTTTTTAAATATACCAGTTCCAGTATTTAGTAAAAAATAGATCCTAAGTATATAAGAAACACGACTATATAACTGAACAAGAGAAAAAACAGACAATAGAACCAGACACATAATTGACCCTCATTTTGGAATTAGCCAACCAGGACTTTAGAAGGAGTATAATTTATATTTTCAAAAAAAGGAAAGAAAATAGATTATTAAAGAATTTCAATAAAAATGAATGCATTATAGAATCAAATAAAAATTATATAGATGAAAAATGCAATACCTGTTATTAAGAATTTAGCAGAATTTACATTAGGGGACTAGAAGGCAGGCTGATAGAGAATATCTGAATGGTAGTTGAGAAGTGATAAAAAAGATGAAAGATAAATAATACAGCAAAAGTAATATTAAAAAAACAGTGAAAAGTTATGGTAATAAGCAGAACAATGAGGCTTCCCCAAGATGTCCACATCCGATTATCTAAAACCTATGAATGTGTTATCTTATATGGCAAAAGATACTAAACATGTGACTTAATTAAAGATTTGAGGATAGAGAGACTATCCTGGATTTTGTGGGTGAACATAATGTAATCACAGGGTCTCTTGTAAGGAAAAGAAGAAAGCAGAAGAGTAAAAAGTTAGAGACAGAGGTGTGAAGATAAATGAAATTTCTGGCTTGGAAGATAAAAAGAGAGCCATCAGCTAAAGAATGCAGGCAACCTCTAGAAACTGGAATAGGAAAGTCAAATGATTCTTTCCTAGAGCCTCCAGAAAGGATACAGCTCTGCTGACATCTTGATTTGAGCCCGTGAAACTCATTTTGGACTTCTGATCTCTAGAACTGTTAATATAAGATAACAAATTTGTGTTGTTTTAAGATACAATGTTTGTGATAATTTGATAATATTTTAATTTTATCTTAATCTGACGAATATTGATTATAGAAAACCTATAGAAATATTCAATTATAAATTATTGAACACTTACACATCAGGAATAAAACAAGGTTATCTGCTATACTGACATTTAGTTCACATTCACCCGGGTAGTAAATAGTACAATAAAGCAATAAAAACTAAAGAAAAATGCAAATCTCTAATTTTTTTACAAACAATATAATATGTACAATGAAACATTTGAAAGAAAGCATAGAAAGAAAAATGACTGTGTGGATAAGCAAATGTTTTTTCCAAACAGAACAAAATTTACTGAACATAAAGGAAATCATTTATACATTCGACTACATTAAAATCAATAATTTATGTTAATCAAAAGATATTAAAAGTATGAAAAGGCAAGTCACAGAATTGAGAAAAAACTGCAAAACAATAACTTTCAAAGGACTCAAACCATTCTAGATATATATCTAGAATATATACAAACTTCTTACAAACATTTAAGAAAAGAGTAGGTTACCAAATAAAAAGAACTTTGGACAAAAGAGTTGAGACATTTTCACAAAACAAGATGCCCACACCATCCATAAACATTTGAGGAGGACATTGTTAGTTATCAGAGATATACAAATTAAAATGCAATGCAATACAACTTCACAGACACTACTTTGGCTATAATGAAGTGAATTGTTGGTAAGGTTGTGGAAAATTGGAACATTACATACCACCAGTGAGACTGCAAATTATGCAATCTCTTTGGAAAACACTTTGGCAGTAACTGCTGTAACAGTACATGTGGAAACCCTATGACCAGATATTCTATTTCTAAATATATTCCCCAAAGAACTGCATATATACATATATGATAATCAAAAGATATGCATCATAAAATTTATGTAGAAAACGTGTAATAGTCTCAAACTGGAAAAAACCTAGATGTTTATCAGTAGCATAACAGATAATGCTAAACTTCATTGAGAATAAATAAAATGAAACTACACACAAAATAATGAGTAATTTTCACAAGCACAGTTTAAAATATATATTGTATCATTGTACTTATTTGAAGCTCAAAATTAGTCGAAGCGTATCTTTGCTGTTTTAAGCCTCAACAATGGTTTCCCATGATTTGTTTCTTGTTAAGTTTTGGTTAAAATGGCATGTTTACTTTGTGAATTCATAGAGACCTAAACTTATAAATTGTCTATTTTTCTTTGGTGTTAAATTGTAAATTGTAAATAATTATAAATATATATTTAATTGTATACTAAACATTTTAGTAATCTAAATGTCAATATTGCCATTATGGTTAATGCTTTTGGTTGTAGGTCCTGTGAAGAGCAAAATTATCAGAAGTTTCTTTCTTTTACCTTTTTTTTTTTGTCTTCAATTTTTATTTTAAGGTCCAGGGTATATTGGCAGGATGTGCAGGTTTGTTACACAGGTAAACATGTCATGGTGGTTAGCTGCACAGATCAACCCATCACCTAGATACTAAGCCCAGTATCCATTAGCTATTCTTCCTGATGCTTTCCCTCCTCCTGCCCCTGCTGACAGGCCCAAGTGTGTGTTGTTCTCCTCCATGTGTCCATGTGTTCTCCTTGTTCAGCTCCCAGTTATAACTGAGGATATGCGGTGTTTGCTTTTCTGTTTCCGCATTAGTTTGCTGAGGATAATGGCTTCCAGCTCCATCATGTCAGTGCAAAGAACATGATTGTATTCCTTTTTATCGCTTCATAGTATTCCTTGGTGTTTATGTACCACATTTTCTTTATCCAGTCTATCATTGATGGGCATCTGTGTTGATTTCTTGTCTTTGCTATTGTGAGTAGTGCTGCAATTAACACACGAGTGCATGTATCTTTATAATAGAATTATTTACATTCCTTTGGTATATATCCAGTAATGGATTGCTGGGTCAAATGGTATTTCTGCTTCTAAATCTTTGAGGATCTTCTACAGTGGTTGAACTAATTTACATTTCCACCAACAGTGTAAAAGCATTCCCTTTTCTCCGCATCTCCACCAGCATCTGTTGTTTCTTGACTTTTAATAATTGCCATTCTGACTGGCATGAGAGGGTATCTCATTGTGGTTTTGATTTGCATTTCACTAATGATCAGTGTTGTTGAGCTTTCTTTCATGTTTTTTGGCCACATGAATGTCTTCTTTTGAGAAGCATCTGTTAATGTCTTTTGCCCACTTTTTAATGGGGTGTGTTTTTTTTTTTTTTTTTTTTTTTTTTTTTTTTTTTTGTTGTTTTGTTTTGTTTTCCTGATAATTTGTTCAAGTTCCTTGTAGACTCTGGATATTTGACCTTTGTCAAATATATTACAAAAATTTTCTCCCATTCTGTAGGTTGTCTCTTCACTCTGCACAGTTTCTTTTGCTATGCAGAGGCTCTTGAGTTTAATTAGATGCCATTTGTCAATTTTTGGTTTCTTTGCAATTGCTTTTGGCATTTTCATCACGAAGTCTTTGCCCGTGCCTATGTCCTGAATGGTATTGCCTGGATTTTCTTCTAGGGTTTTTAAAGTTCTGGGTTTTACATTCAAGTCTTTAATCCAATTTGAGTTAATTTTTGTATAAGGGGTAAGGAAGGGATCCAGTTTCAATTTTCTGCATGTGGCTAGCCAGTTCTCCCAGCACCATTTGTTAAGTAGGGAATCCTTTCCCCATTGCTTGTTTTTGTCACGCTTGGTAAAGATCAGATGGTTTTAGGTGTGTGGTCTTATTTCTGAGTTCTCTATTCTGTTCCATTGGTCTGTGTGTCTGTTTTTGTACCAGAACCATGTATTTTGGTCATTGTAGACCTGTAGTATAGTTTGAAGTCAAGTAGCATAATGACTTCAGCTTTGTTCTTTTTGCTTAGGGTTGTCTTGGCTATTTGGGCTCGTTTTTGGTTCCATGTGAATTTTAATTTTTTTTTTCTTATTCTATGAAGAATGTTAATGGTAGTTTAATGGGAATACCACTGAATCTATGAATTACTTTGGACAGTATGGCTATTTTCACAATATTGATTCTTTCTATCCACGAGCATGAAATGTTTTCCCATTTGTTTGTGTCTACTCTGATTTTCTTGAGCAGTGCTTTGTAGTTATCCCTGAAGAGATCCTTCACTTTCCTTGTTAGCTGTATTCCTAGGTATTTTCTTCTCTTTGTAGCAGTTGTGAATGGGAGTTCATTCATGGTTTGTCTCTCTGCTTGCCTGTTGTGCAAGTCGATTTTGTATCCTGAGACTTCACTGAAGTTGCTTATCAGCTTAAGAAGATTTGGGGCTGACACAATAGGTTTTTCTAGATATAGAATTAGGTTATCTGCAAATAAAGATAATTTGACTTCCTTTCTTCTTATTTGGAAGACTTTTCTTTTTTCTCTTGCCTGATTGCCCTGGTGAGAATTTCCAACACTATGTTGAATAGCAGTGGCAACAGAGGGCATCCTTGTCTTGTGCCGGTTTTCAAGGGGAATGCTTCCAGCTTTTGCCCACACAGTATGATATTGGCTGTGGGTTTGTCATATATGGTTCTTATTATTTTGAGGTATGTTCCTTCAAAGCCTAGTTTATTGAGAGTTTTTAACATACAGGGATGTTGAATTATATTCAAAGACTTTTCTACATCTATTGAGAGAATCATGTGGTTTTTGTCTTTAGTTCAGATTATGTTATGAATTACATGTTTTGATTTGTGTATGTTGAACCAACCTTGCATCTTGGGGATGAAGCCAACTTGATCTTGGTACACAAGCTTTTTGATGTGCTGCTGGATTCAGTTTGCCAGTATTTAAATGAGGATTTTTGCATCGATGTACATGAAGATTATTGGCCAGAAGTTTTCTTTTTTGTTGTATCTCTGCCAGGTTTTTGTATCAGGATGTTGCTGTCCTCATAAAATCAGTTAGGGAGAAGTCCCTCATTTATAATTGTTAAGAATAGTTTCAGAAGAAATGGTACCAGCTCCTCCTTGTACCTCTGGTAGAATTTAGATGTAAATCAGTCTGGTCTTTGGCTTTTTTTGGTTGGTAGGCTACTTATTACTGCCTCAATTTTAGAACCCATTATTGGTCTATTCGGGGATTTAGTTTCTTCCTGATTCAGGCTTGGTAGGGTGTATGTGTATAGGAATTTATCCATTTTTTTCTAGATTATTTTTTAGTTTATTTGCATAGAGGTATTTTTAGTATTCTCTCATGGTTGTTACATCTGTAGGTTCATTGGTGATAGTCCCCTTATTATTTCTGATTGTGTTTATTTGCTTCTTCTCTCTTTTCTCCTTTATTAGTCTAGCTAATGGTCTGTGTATTTTATTAATATTTTTAAAACTCCTTTCCTGGATTCATTGAGTTTTTGAAGGGTTTTTTGTGTCTCTATCTCCTTCAGTTCCACTCTGATCTTAGTTCTCTAGTTATTTTAGTTGTGATTTTAAGTTGTTGGTTTGAGATCTTTCTACCTTAGATCTTTGAGGTTGCTGACCTTTGAGTGGGGTTTTTGTGGAATCTTTGTTTTTGTTGTGTTTTCTGTTTTTTTTTTTTTTTTTATTTTAACAGTCAGGCTCTTCTTCTGTAGGGCTGCTACAGTTTGCTGTAGGCAATTAGAGTACAGTTTACTCCAGACTCTAATTGCCTGGGTCCCTCCTGCACCTGGAAGTATCACCAATGGAGACTAAAAAACAGCAAAGATGGCAGTCTGCTCCTTCTTCTGGAAGCTCTCTCCCAGAGGGTCATTGACTTGATGCTGGACCGAACGTTACTGTAGGTGTCTGGAGACCACTGTTGGGAGGTCTCACCCAGTCAGGAAGAATAGGATTAGGGGCCTGTTTAAAGAAACAGTCTGGATACCCCTTGGCAAAGTGGGTGTACTGTGCTGAGGGAAACCTTCCTTGTCCAGACCCCCCAGACTCTCCAGAACCAGCAGGCAGGAAAGGCTGACTTGACTGAACCACAGAGACCATGGCTGTCCCTCCCCTGAGGGTCTCCGTCCCAAGGAGATTAGAGTTCTGTTTGTAAAACTGTGGCTGGAGTTGCTGAAATTCCTGCAGGGAGGCCCTGCCCAGTGAGGAGAGATAGTTTGCTGTCCCATTTAAATAGGCAATCTGGCCACAATCTGCCATAGCAGCTGTGCTGTGCAGTGGGGAATTTCTCCCAGTCCAAATCAGACAGAATCCCCAGAGCCAGTGAACCAGGACGGCCAACTGGAGCCACAGCGATAGTGGCCTTCCTTCCGCCCAGGAATTTGGTCATCTCAGGCATCTCCAGCCTACTTCTGATTGCTGGCTGGAATTCCAAGCCTGTGGGCCTTAACTTATGAGGTGTTGTAGGAGTGGGGCCTGCAGAATGATGCCACTTGGCTCCCTGGCTTTAGCTCCTTTCCTAGCGGAATGAATGGATCTCCTGCCTCATTGAATTCCCTTGGCTCCTTGGCTTCAGCCACATTCCGTGTGTCTTTGTGCATGCCTGAGCTGCCACCATGAGTCTGAACAGCTCTGTGTTTCGGACCCAAGGCCCTGGTGACTTAGGCTAACAAGGGGATCTCCTGATCTACAGGTGCAAAGATCCATTGGAAAAGCATGGTTTCCTTGCCTGATCACTTACTGCCTCCCTTGGCTTGGGCTGGGAGCTCCCATTGCTCCATGCAGCTCCTAGGTGGGCTATTGTCCCACCCTGCTTTTCCTTGCTCTCTGTGGGCCATGCCAACCACCTAATCAGTTTCAATGTGAGAATATGGATACCTCAGTTGAAGGTGTAGAATTCACTTGCCATTTTCCTTCTCTGTGAGAGTCACAGGCTGCATTTCCTTCTAATTGGCCATCTTGGCCTGCCCTACTTAATCTCTTTTATTCTTAATTTTTTATTTAGCAATTTTATTTGTTTTAAATTTCTTGTACTGGTACCCAAGAGCAAACGAAAACAAAAAAATTCAGTATTAAAATGACATTTATGTAACAAATTTTCCCCTAATTTCATTATTGTTAACACTGAACTCTAATAACTCAAATAATATGAAAGCCTGGCATGTCAAAACACAAGAAAATTTCAAAACAAAAGGAAACATGGTTTCTTGAATAAAAGAATTGTAAGTATAGGCCGGGTGCAGTGGCTCATGCCTATAATCCTAGCCCTTTGGGAGGCCGAGGCCAGCGGATCAGGAGGTCGGGAGATCGAGACCATCCTGGCTAACACGGTGAAACCGTCTCTACCAAAAAAATAGAAAAAATTAGCCAGGCGTGGTGGCAGGTGTCCTTAGTCCCAGCTACTCGGGAGGCTGAGGTAGGCAGGAGAATGGCGCAAACCCGGGAGGCGGAGCCTGCAGTGAGCTGAGAATGTGCCACTGCACTCCAGCCCGGGTGACAGAGTGAGAATCTGTCTCAAAATAAAAATAAAAAAAAAAAAAAGATTTGTAAGTATAGCTGCTGAGAAATGGTACTATGTACATGCTACCAAGATGAATGTGCAGTTTTGTATGGAAAATAATCAAGAGTTGCACTTATCCTCAATAATTTCTAGCTGATCAAGTTGTATTGTGAATTCAGATGACGCATGCCATTTTACCTTATATCACAAACATTGTGTGCATGTTTCTGTTTCTTTACCAGAATATATGTCCAGAGAAACTGCCCACTTCCAAACTTTCAGGGATGCTGGATACAATTGAACATTCTTTTAAATTGTAGGCCTGATTTCAGTAAGTGAATGAAAAATCTGTTGACAACAAATATCAAGAGTGAGCAGCAGTGATACACTAACTTGGGAGCTTGATTCCCTGGATATTTGTTATCTCTTTGACCTAGAGACTGAGATCTTATAGCAGCCTCTAGGTAAACATGGAAGTGGAATGGATTGGGCATGGGTGTAATGAGGACTCCTTGGGCTTTCCCAGCATAGAGAATTGTATCCGTAAAGCTCTCGTCTTCACATCTTTAGTAAAATAGAACTAGAAAAAAAGAAATCTGCCAACCTATCAAAAGAAAAACAAAACAAAACTGGAAGTGGTCTAATTCAGCTTGGGGGCTAGGAGGTTTTGTTGTTTGTTTTTGTTTTTTTGTGTGTGACTCCTCTCAGAAAATCTAACCACATCCCTGACCCACTGCAAGTTTAAAGTTCAAATTTACATTACCCATGTGTTCTGGCAAATTACAGCCTGGTAAATTAATTTAAACAGTCACTGATTAGTAGTACTTCAATCTAATTCTTGTTAGCAAAATATGTGGAATCTACCTTCAGAATACATTTGATATAAAGCCAGTTCTCACAATCTCTCCCAATACCATTCTACTCTTAGCACCATAATCTCTCCTCTAGATCACTGTGATTGCTGCATACAAGTTTCTTTGAACTTGACTCCTTTATTTATTCTCAACCAAGACAGATGGTGCCACTCATCTGCTCAGAACTCTCAGTGTTTTCCTATCTCATACAGAATAAACCCCAGACCTTAACCATGGTCTTCTAGGCACCTTGCGCAGGCTCTTCCAGATCTGATCCCCCGCTGCTTTTCTGATCCCATTTCTTTCCACTCTTCCCCTCCTTGATTTCTGTACCATATACACTGACACATGCTGTTCTTGGGAAACGCCAGGCAAGTTCCTACCTCATAACTTTTGACTAGTCCTTTTGCCTGGAACACTCTTCCTCAGTAATTCTTATGATTATCTTTCTCTTATTCAGATCTCTGCTCAATTAGCATCTGTTTTAGGTTGAATTACGCACAACCCCATTCGTACGTTGAATTCTTAACCCTGAGTATCTAAACATTTGATTTATTTGGAAATTGGGTTGTTGCAGATGTAGTTATGTTCCAATGAAATCATTAGGATGGGCCCTAATCCAATGTAACTGGTGTCCTTATATATAAAGGGGAGGCTTGGAAGACAAACATTCAGGGAAAATGCTAAATGAACAGAAAGCCATCTGCATACTAAGGATAGATTCCTGAAACAGATCCTTCTTTCACAGTCCTCAGAAGGTATCAACCCTGCTGACACCTTCATTTTGGACTTCCAAGGTCCAGAACTGTGAGACAATACATTTCTCTTGTTTAAGCTACCTAGTTTGTAGAACTCTGTTACAACATCCCTAGGAAATGAATACATCCTCTAATGAAAGAGGACTTCCCTCAGCATTTGACATCAATTAAAACCATGACCCTATTACTCTGTCTCTTGTTTTTTTGAATTATTTATTCTTGGAATCTGTTTCTGTCTCCTTATCACAAAAATGGAAGCTCCACAAATGGGAAACTTTGCCTGCATTATCTCTTATTATTGAAAATTGTGCATTAAAAACATAGAAAACTTGAATAGACCTTCAAGAAATAAGAACTTAAAACTAATTCATACATGCTTCTCCAAATGAACAAACAAAAACTTAAAAGCAAAACTAGACTCACTGTCAAATATTCCAGGAATAGATTATTAACATTTTATTAAAAATCCCTTAAGGAAAAAACACGTTAATTATATCCATCTACTTTTAGAAGTTTGATATACATTAGATAATGAAAACATGAAAGTGCACCTTGCTATTTGTGTTTACATGTAGCTTTCGTTATGTGCTAGGCATTATTCTAAACACTTACTGACTCATTTAATCCTTCTAACAACCAGCTGAAGTAGGTTCTCCTCCTGTTCCCATTTTGCGTATGAGAAGTTGAAGGAACGGAAAATTTTAGTAATTTTTCTGAGACAACAATGATAGTAATTGGTAGTGAATGAACTTAAATGCAAACAACCTGACTCTAGAATCCATGCTTTAAAGCATTAAACTGTGCTGCTTTCAAAGAGAAATTAACTACAGGACAATTTCACTTATTAGTACATGTACAAATAACTTTATACTATCTAACCAAATCTAATAGTGTCTCAAAAGGAAACACTTTATGATTGAGATAGTCATATTCTAGTATTTCAGGAATTATTTAATGTACAGAAATATTTCATGTCCATGGCTGGAAAGTCTTAATGACACATATAGAATAATACCATCTTAATTGATACCCCTGTCTTAATTTTTATGGAATTTGCAAGTTGTATATACCAATTATAAGGTAATTGAAAGGGCCAAGAATTACTGAAAAGATTTAAGAAAAAGAATATGTTGGTAGCTATTTACCACTCACACATCAAAAATAACTTACGGTATTTGTTTAGAAAGATAGATAAATTTACTAATAGAATAGAATAGACAAAATAAAAAAAATACACATATTAAGCCCTGATTTATGTTAGATACAGCACTAGAGATCAATGAGGGAAATAACTGATTCATACACAGATAATGATGAAATCAGTTACCCACATGAAACAAATAAAAAATGTATTTACCTCTTACCATGCCACACACACACACACACAAATTCTAGAGGGGGTGAAAATCTAATCAGCCACAATGTATACATATTTCAAAACATCATGTTGTATACCATATATCTGTGTAATTTTATGTGTCAATTAAGAACTTAATTTGTCAATTATAAAACTTAATTTTCAGTTAAAAATTTACAAAAAAGAAAATATAATTAGAGCAAAGTATTACAATGGGAAATGTCTATTTTCCAGAAGACAATATTTAAAATAAGTAAAATGGTTATTCCAAGGTCAATGGTCTAGGGGAAGTTAATTGCAGAGTACATAAGTGCCTAGAAGTAATATTAGAATATCTAAATTAGAAAACCCTGGCCAAGATTTAAATACAACATATAGAATAGTGCTGAATAGAAAAGAAAAAATACTAGGTCTACTTTTATATATGTGTGTGTGTATATATAAACATATAAAGAAGGTGATGAATATCAAAAGGAGGCACACAGAAGACTAAATGTATGGGTAATATCTTATTTCCTTTTTGAATTTTATTTTAATTGAAAATGTTTATATACAGTTTTGGGGTACAATGTGATGTTTTGAAATATGTTTTCAATGTGGAATGACTAAATCAGGCTAATTAACAATTATATCACCTCACATACTTATCTTTTTTTGGTGATGAAAACACATAAAATATACTCTTGAAGCAGCTTTGAAATAATTCATCATTATATATTATAACCAATATTCTGTGCAATAGATAACTAAAACTTATTCTTCCTATCTAACTGAATTATTCCTTAAGTGACTGCTGAGAACATGGACCTCATTATATTATATTTAGATACTGTATATATTATTTCACTGAAATTTTTATTATATAAATTTTTTAATGTAGACAAAGAATACTGTATGTTTAAAAATGCTGAACGACTTGCAGGCCACACTCTATTTTGTTCAACATTGTATTTCCAGATCCTGACATGAAATGTTACTCAGATAATTTGCTCATATGAGATTGTGAAAGAGTAGTAATTTAAATTATGATCAAAAAATTTAATTAAATTACTATAAAAGAAATTTATCTTAAGAAAAAAAGAGGTGATAGGTGAAAGAATAATACATATATGTGTGTATATATATGTATGCATGTGTGTGTGTGTGTATAAATATATATATATCCAAAGATAATATAAACATTTACAAAGAAGGATTGGGATTCAGAAGACCTGATTCCACATCTGACGATATGACCATACTAACTCACAGAGTGATCTGGGGCATGTTGGTTCTAGTGGATTAAAATTTATCACAAATTCTTTGATATCCCTTTTACTCAGAAGTGAAGTCCTTTCTCCACCCCTGGTTCTGGGCTGGGCTTTGACTGATTTGTCCAGTGAAATATGGCAGAATTGAATTGACACCCTCCCAGTTACTACCCTAGTCTTTAAGAGGACTGATAGCTTCACCTTTGTCTCCAGAAGTCCTAAGCTACCATATAAGAAGTTCAGCTACCTAGCCAGAGAGAAGATATGGAGATCCCCTGAGACTATAGGGAGAGGGAGAAGGGCAGTTAAAGCCCAGCTTTCTAACTATCTCTGTAAAGGCATGTGATTGAAGCTGTGCTGGACCCCTCTACTCCAGCTCAGACATCAGCTAAATACCTCTGAGTAATCCCTAAGGATGGCATATAAAGCTGAATTGCCTAGCCAACTTGGCAGCTTGGATTGCTGTTTACTAATAGCTTTCTTCTTAAAGAATACATTTCACATTGTTTGAACATGACCACTTAAATGGGCTGTAGTTCCTGGTCACACTAGAAATTCATTCAACAGAAATGTTTTGTATGGAGCTACTTCTGTTCAGACTGGCTTTTTCTTGCCCATAAAATCATGAGATATAAAAGTATAGTTTTTGTTTAAAGCCAGTATGTATTTAGTAGTTTGTAAATGAAGCAATATATAGTTGGAACTGAATTTGTTACCTGGAAGTGGGATGCTGCTGTAACAAAAACCTAAAACGTGTGGCATTAGCTTTGGACCAGGCAGTAGGTAGATGCTTGGGGGACCTCAAGTAGACTGACAGTGAAAGCTTAGAAGTAGATGGGGCCCTGAGGGACAGTGAGGAAAGGGTATTTGATGACTGGATTAAAGGTTATCCTTTTTATACAGTGGTGGAAGGTTTAGCAATGCTGTTACCTATAGTAATATGAACGGTGGGAAATAATGCCAAGTGGCTTAATGATCTAAGATGATTTCTATGCAGAATTTGTAAAGCGTCAACTTAGTTCTAGTGGCCTCTGATATATGTACTAAAGAAGCAACTGTTAAGTTTTGAAGTTAAATTTGGAGAAATACAATGTATGCAGAACAGTCTTTCTAGCCAGCAAAGAGTTATCAAAAGAAGAAATAGTCTCAGGTAAAAGATAAAATCCAGAACCATGAAACATGATATCAGGGAATAGATGTAAGGCTGTAACAAACTCTGGTAAGACTTCACACCCTCTTTGTTGCATAATAGATGGGTGCTTTCCGAATCTCAGGGGAGTTTTCTACAGCTACATTGCAGACAACCCACACTTGAGCAAAGCCCATCTCAGAAAAATATAGTTGTAAGATTTTTTTTCCTAATGAAGTGAACACCAATAAAGCTTAGAGTAAAGCCACAGAGTTTTTGTTTGTTTTTTAAACAATTGCATTGGCAGAAGCATAAATCAAAAGGGAAAGCAGTAGTTCGGAAGAAGTTGGAGTTTCCAACTTTCAGTGAGCAGGAAGCTGACTGATAGGGCTATTCAGCTATTGACATTGGACATTTTTTTTAATGTAAGAGGAAAAATGATTCAGAAGGCAGAATATAGAGCCCAGATAATGAAGCTGAGATTGCAGAGAATCTGTCCCAGGGAGCAGGACTGGGTTCTAATTAATGAACTAGGGATGTATGAATGGATTTCAGAATTTCTATAGCCTATTGATTGTTATAATGCTTCCTCTTCCCTTCTTTTTGAAAATGCATGTTTACTGAAGTTTTCTTATGCCCCCCTTTTTATTGTATTTTATATGTGTGTGTTGGGGTGGGGAATATAACTTACTTATGTCTTTAATTCAAAAATCTTTGCATTAACAGGAATCTTACTGAGGGAGTCTCATCCACGTCTGACCTAATTTAGATAATGAGACAGTGGATATCAAGTCAATTTTAAAATAAGATAAGACTTTGGGGGATCCTGGGAGGAGTCAAGGAGTTGCATGAGAAAATTGAATAATTTGTGACCAGAGTGAGGACTATGGTATATTAAAAATCACAAAAATTATTTGACACTCATTCCAATGAGTGGTTATGTTGGTTTCCCCACCATTTGAATCGGAATAGTAAAGGACTATGTTGAATAATGGGTATGACTAATAATATTGCATATTCTGGGCCTATTCTTTGAAAGAACTGTCTTGGTTTCTGGAAGTCCTGGGTTTCCATGTAATAGGTCCAGCTACCCTACTAGAGAGAACCACCATGAGACTTTCAGCCTATGTAGGGAAGAAATGTATACCTGTTTTCAACATTCCAACATTCCTGTCAAGTTACCAGGCATATGAGTGTAGCTGTCTTAGAAACTGCCTGATTTCATGACCCACAAAAGTTTGATACAAATGGTTATTAAATGACTACATTTTGGGGTATTTTAACACAGCAACAGATAATTAAATGGACAGATAGGTAGGTAGTCAGCTAGCTAGCAAGACAGATAAGCAACTCAGTATCAGAATCCTGTTAGTTCAGCTGTAAAAGTAAAGAGATGTTTGAATTACATTATTTCTGACCTAAATATTAATTCATAAAGTTAAGAATTTACTCCAGTTTCTTGTGTCCATTTTGAAGCATTTTTTTATGCATCTTGGTAAAATCTTTAGGCCAAATAATAGAGAAGAGGATAAATAACTAAATCGTTGCTGGGCATTAATTATGGCAAAGATATTTGGACAGCTGCCTCTCAGTTTAAACCAGCTGAACTGTGATAATGCCCATGATTTTGAAAAGACCTTCATTATAGTTCATGCTCTATTTTCTAAGAGAAAGGAATCTGTCCCCTGACACTTCTTAAAATAATCACAGTGAAACAGAGACTAAGCTGCTGGGATATATATTAATTACCCTGTACTAGTGAGTACAGGTAGTAGGAGCTGAGATTCCCTAGAGATGAGGACAAATTGTGAAGGGTCAGTTTCAAAGTAAGTATTGTTAGGCAGATTAGAAAATAGCTGTTTTCTTAGAGAATAAATTTAGCATTATTTGATCATTATTAATTAAACTTGTAAATGCTAATCATAAGCAAATTAGTCAAAAGAAATGCTTTTAAGTGTGCAATTTCTGCTCACTTGTTTCCTGAGAAATTTTATTGTGGAATATCAATTGTATACACATATTTCTCTATGAATTAGAGGGCCCAAGTTCAGCATACCAATTCTATGATGATTTCTATGAGATTGACAGATGATTATCAAGGGCTTACTTTCTGTTTTGGTACGGTGCTTGGTAGTGTCTATGATTTTCCGTGAAATTCTTGGCAATATTTTAAGGTCCAAAAACAATTTAACTCAAGCTTTATATTTTTATAAACTCACTTCTTACTGTATTTATAGATAATAAAAGGGTTAAATGCACCATCAGTTTCTTCTCCTTGAAAATTCTGAACACCTGAAAGGTCAGCACAAAAATGGTAGCAAAACAGATACAAAAATGCAAGATGTCAAATATAAACTTTAATTTCTGATCTGTGGAATCAAACACACTCACTGGGTCACAATTATAAATTCAAGACTGTAAATAACTCATTGCATTTTCTGATAACTGAAGTGACAAATTGCTAACTCGAACAAGCATAATGTTGTTAGTCCATATTTTGGCATTTGCAATTGAATAAAATTTTTCCTTTCTTTCAGTGTGAACCCAAATGAAGCTCCTGTCTTTAAAATTTATTTTTCCTTAAAATCTTCTTATTTAAATAAAACTTAAATAAAAACATATCTACAATATACTGAAAAGTTAAAAAGCTGAGAATGCTTGAAATATACATACATATGCTTGAAATATATATTATTCTAATGTATATATACTTATGTATATATAATATATATGTGTATATATAATGTGTGTATATATACACATATATATGAATATATGTACATACACATATATATTTTTATATATATATACACATACACACACACACCATTAGAATAAGCTCTTCATGGAGTCACAAAGAGGCATCTATTTATTTATGTTTTCTGGGTGACTTTCATGATTTATTTTCAACCATGATTTATACTTGCAGTCAGAAAGGTACTATTGTTTTATTTCTAAAAGTATTAATTGGATTAAGTAGAACATTAAATATAACATTTTATATTTTCTATTATAATTGCTTTTTTATTTTTATATATAATTATCTAATACATGAGTATACTGAATTCTCCCTGATTAATATTTTTGAGTAGCTGTTACTTCAAATAGTAAATAGGAATAGTGAAGAATGCAGTTATGTGAAAGAAAAGATTCCATCACACATTGAACTTTAAATAAATAGTTTTAAAGTTTATGTGTATATTGTATGAGTGCTTATGAATTTTATAGTTAAGGATATTCCTAATATACAGTTTTGGAAAGATGAGTTTGTGTGTTTTTTAATTACCTTCATTCTTTAGCTAAACAGGAAGCTATAGAAAGAAGGGAAACGATGGAAGAAAAAAATTCACCAAAATGCACTCATAATGATTTTTTTCATAGTAACAAGATACCTTATAATGAATCTCAAATAATTGATAATCTTGTAGATATTCAAGGTATATAATCTAATTTGTAAACAAGGGACACGCATGTGCACATTCAAACATACACTTTTTTTCCTCTCTAATTTAAAATAGAATTCAAATTTAATATAAACCAAATAGAAACAACTCTCTAAATGCCACTAAATTATCAAAGTTTAGCCAGTAAGAAATATAAGCTAGTTAATAAAGGTGCTTATATCTAATATATTGGATCATAGGAAGAAGTTTCTGAAGATACATTTACAAAGTAAAATGCTGAAACTCCCTTCACTTCAAAATGAATGCTTGTAGAATGCCACTGGGTCAATGCCATTAGACCAAGACACTTTGAAGCCACAAAAAAAAAAAAAAAAAAAAAAAAATCAGCAGAAATAGGTCTTTATAACAAGGAGCAGTCTAATAAGAGTGATAAATGCAAATAAAAGGTAATAACACAATATTGAATGTGAAAGGTTTCAGTTAGAGACATATAGCGTCTCACAGCAGCTACTAGAAGGAAAATATTTCTTTCTTTGTAGAAGATCCTACAAACTTCCTTTCAAAAATCCGATGAGATATTTTTGGAGGAGTAGGCAACAGAGTAGGGGGCAAAGACTGCCAGGCATCTTTGAAGCTGTTTGGGTAAAGCCACACCTACTCTGCTGTGGCGGAACCTTTAGCTGGGCACATGCGTTCCAGACAGATCTGTCTTTTGAGAGACCACAAGACCAAGAATACCAAATATTCTTTTGGTATTCATTGGAGCTGACATCCAATGAGCAGAAAAATCCAGTCCCTCTCTAGCAACAGTTTTCCCAACGTGTGTAACAACAAACAGTTTTCTCCACTGCAGAATCTGGGAGCCACTTGGCTCATCAGAGCAACTTTCCCCCAAATCCACTGCCAACAGGTGGGTGTAGAGTCCTGACTCCTCAAAAAATCCACACCAGGAGTTGTTTGCTTGTCTATTTATTCAACAAGGGGTAGCAGGCACTCTTCTCTGTAGCTAGCCATTTATTCAATCATTCAACAAATATTTATGAAAACCTACTGTGTTAGAAAGTATTCGTAGCACATAGAACAACAGGAAGCAAACTGAAAAAAGATCTCTGCTCATGGAGTTTATTGGGGTTTAAAGGTAATGAACCACAAATACAATAAATTATTAAATAATATAGCATGCCAAAAAGTGATAAATGTTGTCAAAAGAAGAAAAGTAAGAGAGTAAAAAAGACCTCAAATTTTAGGGAGAGAAAGTTTGCTGTATTAAATGGGATACTTAGGAGAGTCTTCTCATTGAGGAGATATTAGAGAAGACTTGAAGGGCATGAGCAATGGAATCAAGTGACTTTCTTAGGAAGAGCATTCCAGGGAGGGGGAATAGCTAGAGCTAAGTCTTCAAGGCAAGGCCCATGCCCCTCTCTGCATTCTGGCACCAAGGAAGAGGTTCATCCTCTACTCACCCTCTGAGGATTTAGGCTCTGCCATCATTCGTGGCCTTGTTTCCTTCCCAGTGGGAGGTGGGAAGAAGAGGGAGTCACAGTTGTATTCAGAACCTGACTCAGCTTTTCAGTTCCTCTCCTACAAAGTACGTATTGGAAGCACTCTCCAATAATGAATACTAGCCCAGCTTGGCACTTAAACATTCTAAAATGAGACACATAGAAAACCAATTAATATGTCACTGACAGAGATTATTGTATATCATTTTTAAGGTAGGACAGTACTGATGACAAACTGCATAACACAAGCAAAATGGTTATTAGTGTTTGATTTGTTGCTGAAAATGCCTGCATGGGATTGCTCCTTTTTGTTTGTTTTTTTTTTTTTTTTAACTTAAAATAGCCAAGCAGAACATCTTATCTAAATGCAAAAATGCATTATTTATGATTGGTTTTCATCTATTCAAAGATATCAAATTTTAAGTTCCTGTAGTATCCTTGGGATCCATCTATCTTGGGATCCATCAAGAACATTGGGAAGTAAGATAAACCTGAAGGCAGTATCATTTATAAAAGAAATATAACATTGAGACCTTGAATATTCAACAATTTATATACCTGGCATTTTCTTTATTAAAAATGTATTCCTCTATATTTTCTTCTTAGTATCTGATTAATATCTTAGTGTCTGATTATTATCATATTATAGTATTGATGGGCTGAATTCTTTCTTTTCTATTTTGTAACAACTGGAATAATTTATCGATCTTTCAAGTCTTTCAAATGCAAAATATGAAATAAAAATTGCATTACATTATAAAAATTACAGTAGTTGGTTTCACAGCTATTTTAAAGTTAAACCTGCATTTTTCAATAAATTTCCATACCTTTGTGTGGTATGGAAATTTTCATATTATGTAATACATGTAATTTTAAATATTATGTAAAATTTCCTTTGAAATGTTTTAAATACAAATGTGAAATGTTTTAAATACAAATGTGTATGCATACATATAAACACATATGAATTAAATACATGTATGTATTCATGGCAAAGTCATTGAATACACTTCAGACCTAGTCGTACTTTGGTTCTGAATAATAACAAGCATTTAAAATGTACATACGTGATTTTCCAGGGCAAGAGTTTTCACATTTGAAAGAATTAGACCATTTGTATAAAATAATAGATATGTTAATTATTTTATGAACCTGGGCATATTTATTGCTCACTAAAGATTTAGAGGTATGTTTGTGTCTCACTCAAGTTTTTATTGAGTCAATCAGAAAAGTCGTTAACATTCTGGCTAAGAAATCCAGTTGGAATTAGTAAAAATTTATTTATACAAAGTTCCAAGAACCCTAAGTGTTTCATTTTTAGAAAGCAAATTCAAATAAAATTGCTTTGGACAAACATCTGAATAAATCAAACCAAGTGAACATAAAAAATGGCACAAAGGTCAATAGAAGTGAAGGTATAACATTATTTTCAAAAATACAGTTTAATGAGAAGATAGAAATCTAAAACATTTTTAAATGCTTTTTAGTTCTAAGACCCGTGTATTAGCTTTCTAGGGCTGCCATAACGAAGTACCACGTATTAGGTGGCTTAAACACGAGAAATGTATTATCTTACAGTTCTGGAGGTCAGAAGTCCAAAATCAAGGAGTCAAGAGGGTTGATTCCTTTTGAGGGCTTGTTAGCAGTGGTGAATCCATACAGGGGGTCTGCAGTGACTCCTCAAAGGAAAGAATTTATGTGAGGGGCATAAGGCAGGGTGAGAGGGTGAGGCAAGTTTTTGAGCAAGAGTGCGAGTTTGTTAAAAAGTTTTAGAGAAGGAATGAAAGGAAGTAAAGTTCACTTAAGGGCCAAGCAGGCAACTGGAGTGATCCAAGTGTCCTGTTTGACCTTTGACTTGAGCTTTTATACATTGTCATGGTTCCAGGGCTTTTGCACCTCTCCTCTCTCAGGTTTTTCTTGGGGTGGACTGACCACATGCATAGTAGCCTGCCAGCACTTAGGTGGGGCTGCATGCACAGCGTGTTTACTGAAGTTGTACATGTGCTCATCTGAGGTGTTTTTCCCTTACCAGTTGAGTGTTCCTATGGGAAGTTCATATACCAGTTAAACTGCTATTTTACCTCTTAGTGCACATGCTTGAGCCCACTCAAGAGGGAAAAAAAAAATCTCTTGATTTTCAGTTTATGAATTCTGCAGCTATTAATTCATCTTGAAAGACTTCAAATTTGAGCAAGCTTCATAAATATACTGATAGTGAATGTGTTCTGAGATCTCCTGAGATCTCATCAGGAAGTTGGTGATCACCAGCTTCACGTGTTTTCTATCTATAGGGAGAAGGCCTTTCCCTAGCACCAGCTGTAACCAATTATTATTTTAGTGAGACAGTTTAACAACTGCCTGACCATCACCTGATGGTCGCCTGACATTCCTGGGATGGGGGCTCTCTTGCGCTGGTCATGTCTGCCTAGTTACCTACTCTAACAGGCTGTGAAGGAAGAATCTAGGCCTCTACCCTTGGCTTAAAGATGATCATCTTCTCTCTGTGTGTTTTCACATTGTCTTTCCTCAGTGTGTATCTTGACTTTGTGTACAAATTTTTCCTTTTTATATGGACACCAGTTATATTGTCTTAAGAGTCCACAATAATGACCTCATTTTAAACTGATCTCCTTTGTAATGACTCTATCTCCAAATAAGGTCAGACACTGGGAATTAGATCTCCAACATATCTATTTTTTCTTTTTCCTTAGGAGATACAATTCATCCTGTAATATCTTAGAAAATCAAAATAAAACAAAAATTAATATTCAACAATTTCACTTAGCACACAAATTCTAAAGTTAGCTATTAACTTGAAGCAGCATATTACATGAATTTTCATACTCACAAAATGTTTCCTCATCTAAGGCTACATACTTTTGTCTAGTTTTTTTTGTCTGTCTAGTTTGTTTCTCTTTCAGAATCTCACTATCCAAATCACCTATGCTCACTTAGAGCAGAGTTAGAACACATGTGATTAAACAGAGACTCCACTCCAATAATTAGAGAAGATTATAGCAACTGTTTGTGCCTCATGGACACAGGGAAAAAATTGTCTCTGGTTGAACACACTCACTATCAGTATATTTACAAAGCTTACTTATATTTGAAGTCTTTCAAGATGAATTAATAGCTACAGAATTCATAAACTGAAAATCAAGAGATCATTTTTTTCCTTCTATTAGCATTAATCTTTCTCACTACTATAAAAAAGAATGTTTTTATTTACATTATGCTATCTTAATAATGCAGCTAAACAGAAAAAATGGCAATTATATTATTTACATCCAAAAATTCTCAACCCAGGAAACTTATTTTGTTTTTACTCTCTTTTCTTGAGTGAGTTTTGATCGAGACATCTTTAATGATCTCCTCAAGTTGACTAAATTTTAGACAAGCTTCTTCTTAACTATAGGCCTCTTACCTCTATTTCCTTAGAGCTTTTATTTTAGAAAGCTTTTAGTTGTAAATTCTTTTTTACAACTTTTTTACAGAACTTTTCCATTAGCTAACCTGAGCATTTAAAAATCCTCCTGCTTTTTGTTTCAGGGAAGTTGAGTTCAAGCTCAACTTTTATTTATTCCAACAGTCTTTGTCCTTAATTGCAATAGTCTTGAATAAAATCTTCCTTGCCATTTTTAACAAGTTTCCAGTGCAATCTTTCTCTTTAATAGTTTTGTCTGGGCCTATATTGGGGGTAGATATATATGAATAAGAGAAACTACATAATTATACCTTATTCTATAATTGAATTGACTACAATATTACTTTTCATTTTAATGTTAAGGCTATGAAAAGCCTGAAATTACTTGGTATCATAAACATAATTTCTGTGATCTATTTATATATTCTGCTTTTGCTATATTCCTTGCAATATTTTCATTATTTCTATTTCATGATAAAGCCAGGAAGATATTTGATGATGATTTCAAATATACAAAGTATTTTTACATAGAATTCTGTAATTTCTATTTGCTACCTCAATATTTCTTGAATTCTCTCTGTCCAATTTCTATAACTACTCATATATTTAAAACTGCATCATCTTTTGTCTAGAACAGACATGTTTTACTTGAATTTGCAGTTTCTACCTAACACCACTCAAATCCTTTTTTCCACAATGCAAAAGGATAATCTCTCCTATGTGGAAATCATAATATATAATTATCAGGGCCACCACTGCCCTACATGGTAGCTTTGTGCATTAGAAAAAGGGTCTTTTCCTTCAAGTCAAATAGAATTGAAGTCAGTAGACTACTTCACAACCTAAATAACTATCCTTGGGATAATCCAGGGAAAGTGGGAACTTGGGCAGTTCTCTCTTCATGGTTGAGGACAGGAGTGCTTGTTGGTTGGCAAGAGAAAAGTAGAAAACTTCAATGTATAGAGCTGACTGTTCCCATTTTAAGCAACTAGCCATTATTGCATCACCAATTGAAGGGCAGCTGGCTTTCTATGCTTTCTGATATGATACATATGAAACAGTATAATCTATGAAGTAATCTTGGCAAAATGGTTGTAATCAGCACTTACTTTTGGGTCTAACTTCTAGTTTACAGAAAATATAGATAACAAAGCTATAAGTTAAACATCATCGAGAACACAAGCAGGCCAATTCAAAAGATAAGACATTCTACAGGACAACTGGCCTTCTATCTTTAACAATGGATGCCATGAAGAAAAGGATCTGTTCTAGGTTAAAGCTCATTTAAAAGCTACAATGACCACACATGGCATCGCTCATGACTGGTTACTGACTGATTGATTAAACTAATGAGCTATATTTGTTGAGGCCCCTGGGAAATTCTGAATATAAACTTGTCATTAAATGCTATTTTGGGATTATCGCCAGCTTTATTAGGTTAGATAATAATATTGTCAGTATGTAATAAAATATTTAGGAGTGAAATGTCATAATAGCTGCAATTTACTTTTTAAAAACTCTGAAAAAATAGTTGAAGAAATTATGGCAATGTATAAACAATCATTAAATTTCTGTGCTGTCATAGACATGTAATTATGTTGTACAGTCCTTTGACTTTTACATATGGTTGGAATTCTTTATAACAAATTGTCAAAATCTTGTAGTATTTTAAAAATTATGAATGTAAAGCTACAGTTTCAGCTCTGACATGTAAACAACTTGGAAGTTGTCATTCTCACTCTTATAGCAAATAATAGGAAGAAAAAGTTTGGAACAAAAGACTTTTGTTGGAGCCATTAGATAATTGACTTTGAAGGTTAAATAATCAGCCAAATTTAGAAAGACAGGTGTTATCCAGAGAGATACAGATGAGACTTCTTACTTTGACCAGAAGATACTGGAGCTATAAACTGATAGAAACATGTAAATAATAATTTTGGAAAACTTCTGAAAATTACAGAATTCTCCCCTTGCCTATTCCTTACCAACATATCAACAAGACTCTCATGTAATAACTGGATTATAGCTGAAAGAGCTGGAAGGCCAGATCTCTATATGAGGAGGAGTTCTTAGGGAAACACAAAGAGAAACAGGGAACAAAAACAAGGACATTAGAGAGTCTCAAAGTCTGTGGTACCTAGAGCTATAGCAAATAATAAACACAGCCCAACCCTCACACAAATTAACACAAATCCTCACACTGTTAAGTCTGGTTTCTGTTACCCAATATGTCTGGTTTAAAAAAATTAGAAGACATGACGAAAATCAAGAAAAATTGTGTCTGAAAAAACACAGTAATCATCAGAACCAGATTCTTATGTGACAAAGATATTGCAATTATCAGATAGAAAATTTAAAATAACTATAATTAATATATTTAGGGCTATAGTTAAAAAGTAGACATGTAAGAATGCATGAATAATTCAAGCATACAAATGTATAATCTAAGAAAGAATCAAAAGAATATGCTAGAAATAATAAAAACAAACTATAAAGGAGACTTTCATAGGTTTATCAGTAGACTCATACACCTAATTAATGACTCTTATTTACCCAGATAATATTCATTCCTTTCACAGCTCTAGCCTAGCCATTACTTTTTAAAAAATACATTCTCTAACCAATATATCCCTCCATGTTTTGTTACCTCATTGACTACCCATCTCTTAGGGCATCACAGACACCAGGCTTCTTATGGCCATGGTGTATGCAATATTGATCACCTTGTTATTATCATTTTTTATGAGTCAAGACTAACTCAGCATAATGCCAAAATATGCTGAAGAATTGTCAGTAAATTGGATATTTTCTGAAGCTCTAAAAGTCTATATTAAAGAGGTCAAACATCTGAGTAATCTAATTTACTTTTTAAATCATTGTTTGGCATCCAGAGATCAATATATAAAAAATTTCTCTAAAACCCACTATAAGTTATAATACATGAGTTGCAGTTCAAAAAAGAATATACACTTTGATTAGAATAAGTTAATGGAATATGCATCTAATTTTTTTATCCAAAGAAAACAACTCTTAGAAATGTTATTTGAAATGCAAAAGATAGCTTTAAATAATGAATGTTTATTTTCTTCCCCTAGCTTTGACTTTAATACACTTTAAGAGACAATTCTCCATAGGTCTCTCATGTTTCTGCACATCTTGTGAGCAGAGACACTGACTTTCATTGTTCTGAACTATATTTTCAAGGACACTTCTATAGTGAAGAACTTTGAAAGGCATAATGTTTCCCTCCAGAGCAAAGTACAAATGTAATTATGCTCATTATAAAAGACTCAAGGTCTTTAAGATCATGGTTCATCCCCTGTAATATAATCCATCATGTGTGCAGTTATCACCTGGCCCACTGCATTGCCATATAGGAATTCAGGCTCAGAAACTCAGCCAAATGCTGATAATCTGACTGCAGCTACTGCAGTGAGTAATATACTGTCCTTTGTCTCTGATCCAGGAGTCTCAAGTCTTCTGCCAGCATTCATGATCCTATAGCAAACTAACTTGTAAGCTTGCAAGTATCATCAAATATCATGTCCTTCACAGTTCTTAATATATACTAGAGGAAAAAGAAAATGCTTTCATTTGTGACCGGGAGCTGCTTTCTAAGCAATAACTAATCAGGTCAGGCATGAATTCTTCTGAAACTATGAGTAATAACATAACTCATGAAAGAAGTAGTCCCACAGTAACTGAAGAACAGTGTTAGTTGGAAATACTGAGCATTTTATAATACTAATGTATTCAAGTGGATAAGAATGGCGTCTTCATTCTTGTAATTCAAAGCCTAGGTGTGTGTTTGGTGGGAGCAGGAGGTAAAACAGAATACTGCGATGTATTTCCAGGATTCCTTACTACTATGTTAGTCAAAGAGCTAAACATAGACAGAACCATTAAATTATTCAAATTCATGTCTTCAGGTTGTGGTTGGTGACAGACAGGGAAAGAATATGGGAACACAGACTGGTTTGCTAGGGGTTTTATTTTTACACAGGCTGAAAATAAACCTGAGAGTGAAGAAAAGGAGAAGAGAGAGAAACAGAGAGAGAGAGAATTAAAAGAGTAAATAGTAGGCACATATCTAAATTGACAAATATCTTGCATTTAACTGATTGGCTGGATGGCTAAATTTATACTGTGAAGTTGTTAAGAAAATAATCTTTTCACTCTCATTTTTCTCCCCGGATCTATTGATCTGATTTGATACATTATTTTTCCATTAAATTTGACTGAGAATCTACATTGAGGGTACCTAAGACCCAAGACCACAGCTTAATATGTTAACTTTTCTTTCAATAGGTCAAAAAATATCCGCATTCCACAGTTGATATATTACACTACTGGGCTAAATATAGGATTGCATTTTGATACTCAATCCATATGCTTTGTGGTAAGGTCAACCCTGAATAACAGTTGCATCTTAGGTATGCAAATCATGTGAATGTGCTGATTGAATTATTGTGTAAAAGACTACACTAGGATCTGAATAGTATTTTTGCAAATTAGACATATAAATTGCCTACAGGTCTATGAAAAGATGCTTGACTTCAGTAATCATCAGGAAAATGTAAATCAAAGCTACAATAAGATAGCATCTCAGCCTTATTGGGATTGTCATTATCAAAAATTCAAAAGCTAACAAGTATTGGAAAAAATGTGGTGAAAGAAACCCTTGTACATTGTTAGTGGGAATGTAACTTGGTACAGTTATTACAGAAAGTATGGAGCTTCATAAAAATTAAAATGACCATATTATTCAGCAATTTCACTTCTGGGTATACATACAGAGGAAATAAAATTACTATTTTGAAGAGATATTTGCATTCCGATATTTATTGTAGAATTATTCACAATAGCCAAAGTAAGGAAAGAGCCTGTGTCCATCAACGAAAGAATGGATATCGAAAATGCTATATATAAAAACCAGAAAGTGTATATATATATATATGTGTGTGTGTGTGTGTGTGTGTGTGTGTGTGTATAAGCCAGAACATTATTCAGGCTTACAAAAAGAAGGAAATCCTGCCATTTGCTGCAACACAGATGAACCTAGAGGACATTTTGCCAAGGGAAGTAGGTTACACACATGATATGGTTTGGCTGTGTCCCCACCCAAATCTCATCTTGAAATGCAGTTCCCTTAATCCCCATGAGTCATGGGAGGGACCAAGTGAAAGGTAATTAAATCATGGGGGTGGTTACTCTTATGCTGTTATAATAATAGTGAGTTCTCATGAGAACTAATGGTTTTATAAGGGTCTTTCCCCTGCTTACTCGGCACTTCTTCCTGCCACCACATAAAGAAGGATGTGTTTGCTTCCCCTTCTGCCATGATTGTAGGTTTTCTGAGTTCTCCCCAGCCCTGTGGAACTGTGAGTCAATTAAACCTCTTTCCTTTATAAATTACCCAGTCTCAGGTATTTCTTCATAGCAATTTGAGAACAGACTAATACAGTAAGTTGGCACTGAGGGAGTGGGACACTGCTGTAAGGAAACCTAAAAATGTGGAAGCAACTTTGGAACTGGGTAGCAGGCCCAGGTAAGGGACAGTTTGGAGGGCTCAGAAGAAGACAGAAAAATGTGGGAAAGCTGGAAACTTCCTAGGGACTTGGAGAGCTCGAAAGACAGGAAGATGTGGGAAATTTTGGAACAGCCTAGAGACTTGTGGAATGGCTTTGACCAAAATGCTGACAGTGACATTGACAATGAAGTCCAGGCTGAAGTGGTCTCAGATGGAGATGAGGAACTTGTTGGGAAATGGAGTAAAATTCATTTTTGTTATGCTTTACCGAAGTCACTGGTGGCTTTCTGCCCCTGCCCTAGAGATCTGTGGAACTTTGAACTAGAGATAGATGATTTAGGGTATCTGGTGGAAGAAACTTGTAAGCAGCCAAGCATTCAAGAGGTGACAGAGCATAAAAGTTTAGAAAATTTGCAGCCTAATGATGCAGTAGAGGAGAAATTCAAGCTGGCTGCATAAATTCACATAAGTAATAAGCCAAATGCTCATCATTAAGGCAATATGAAAAATGCCTCCAGGGCATGCCAGATACCTTCACAGCAGCCCTCCCATCACAGGCCTGTAAGCCTAGGAGGGAAAATTGGTTTCCTGGGCTAGGTCCAGGTCTCGCCTGTTGTGTGCAGCCTTGGGACTTGGTGCCCTGTGTTCCATCTGCTCCAGCAATAGCTAAAAGGAACTAAGGTAAAATTCAGGACATCACTTCAGTGGATGCAAGCCCCAAACCTTGACAGCTTCCACATGGTGTTGGGCTTGGTGGTGTGCAGAAGATAAGAATTGAGGTTTGGGGACCTCCACCTAGATTTCAGAGGATGTATGGAAATACCTGGATGTTTAGGCAAAAGTCTCCTGCAGGGTTGGAGCCCTCACGGCAAACTTCTGCTAGAGCAGTATGGAAGGGAAATGTGGGGTTGAAGCCCCCACACACAGTCCTCATTGGGGCATGACCTAGTAGAGCTATCAGAAGAGGGCCCTGTCCTTCAGATCCCAGAATGGTATATCCACTGACAGCTTGCACCATGCACCTAGAAAAGCCATAGACAATGCCAGTTTGTGAAAGCAGCCAGGAGTGGGGCCATCCCCTGCAAAGCCACAGGGGCGGAGCTGCCCAAGGCCACGGGAGCCCACTTCTTGTATCAGATTGACCTGGGTGTGAGACATGGAGTCAAAAGAGATCATTTTGGAACTTTAAAGTTTAATGATCCCTTTTAAAGTTTAAACTCTCTATTGAATTTTGGATTTTCATGGGACCTGTAGCCCCTTTGGCCTGTTTCTCCCATTTGGGATGGGTGTATTCACCCAATGCCTGTACCCTTATTGTATCTAGGAAACAACTAATTTGCTTTCAGTTTTACAGACTCCCAGGCTCATAGGCAGAAGGGATTTGCCTTTACTTAGATGAGACTTTGGACTTGGACTTTTGGGTTAAGGCTGGAATGGGCTAAGACTTTGGAGGACTACTGGAAAGGTATGATTGTGTTTTGAAATATGAGGGCATGAGATTTGGGAGGGGCCATGAGCGGAATGATATGATTTGGCTATGTCCCCACCCAAATCTCATTTTGAATTTTAGTTCCCATAATCCCCATATGTCATGGGAGGGACCCAGTGGGAGGTAATTGAATCAGGGCGGGGGGGTTACTTCCATGCTGTTCTTATGATAGTGAGAGAGTTCTCATGACATCTTGTCATTTTATAAAGTGCTTTTCCCCCTTTGCTTGGTACTTCTCCTTCATGCTGCCATGTGAAGAAGGACACATTTGATTCCTCTTCCACCATGACTGTAGGTTTCCTGAGGCCTCCCCAGCCCCATGGAACTGTGAGTCAATAAAACCTCTTTCCTTTCTAAATTACCCATTCTCAGGTACTTCTTCATAGCAGCGTGAGAATGAACTAATACAACACCGAAAGAAAAATACTGTGTAATATCACTATATGTGTAATCTAAAAAAGTCAAACCGATACGACAGTGAGTAGAATCCTGAGTACAAGTTGTTGAGGGTGGGGGAAAGGAAGAGATATAGGTCAAAGTGTATAAAGTTTCTGATATAGGATGAATTACTTTTGGAGACTGAATGTACAGCCTGGTGCTATGGTTAGTAATAACATATTTTCTCCTTGAAATTTGCTAAGAGATTAGATGTTAAATGTCCTCGCCACATATATACTACACAATGGTAACTATGTGAGGTGACTGATATGTTAATTGTCTTGATTTTGGTATTCATTTCAAAAGGAATATGTATTTCTATACATGACAGTGTACAACTTAAATGTATACAATTTTTGTCAATAATACATCAGTAAATCTGGAGGGGGTTAAAAAAAAAAAACACTGCCCCTCAGTTGGCTATTTACATTACTAAGTGAAAAATGCTTTAAGAAAATATTCCAAAACTATATTCTTATGAGATATTAGCTATGATTAAACCAGTGATAGGTAAAGAGATATCAGTGTTCTCTGTCCAAGGCTTTTACATCTTTAAAATCTAAAGTAAATTGGTTATGAATGTCAGTACACTAATGAAGACTAACAAAGAGCTCACATGAGACTGAACAACTGAACTGGAGACATGGAATAATTGACACAGTGATGGTATTAAAAGAGGAAAGACCCTTCAATGCTGTTACATAAGATGTGAAAGTGTTTAAACAACTGTGGAATACCAGAGCTTCCGCTTGAGTTGAAACAGTGGCTTTAAAATGATATTTAGTGATCCAGGCATGATGGTTCAAACCTAAAATCCTAGCTACTTTGGAGGTTGAAGTGGGAGGATTCCATGAGTCCAGGAGTTCGATGCTGCAATTAGCTGTGATCATTAAAAGCAGGGAAACATCCTGCTTTTAAATGTCTCCCATGACTGGGTCAGGCCTAATCTCTATTATCGTAAGGCCAGCTGAATTAAGACAGCAGTTACATCCACGAAATCCCTCTCAACAGCGTTTGAGTGAATAATGACAGTAAGGAAATCTTGGAGGCAGACAAATGTTAGAATTCTCCCTACTACAATCTCTTTATAGTAACTGAATATTTGAAACATGTGCTAAAAATTTTTAAAGCATGTGGAATTTATATTACATATTTTAATCAAATGTTCCTTCAAATCTGCTCTGGAAAGGTCCCAAAGTTCCTGCCAGACCCTGTCTATCATTATAAAAGCTCCCAATTATATAATATGTAAATATATAATAATTACTCAGCCCAGCATAATATAATATACAATTTCCAACTTATTCCAAAATTAAATCTTTTTTTTCTGGATAATGCCAATTTTAATTTAGAAATGCAAAGTTAGGAATGATCAGGAGAGTCCAATTTCTTTTGCAGGCCATAAAATCCCCTCCCAACTTGCTAGCTGCTGTTTCTGACACCTCCAGCATCAGGCTACGGGATTAAAAAAGGGAAGAAGGAACGGTCTTACACAATATAACCTTAATATCTTCCAGATTTAACCAGTTATTCAAAGCTGCTATTTACTCTCATGAAGTTTTTTGGAAATTACACAGATTCCCCTCCTTAATTCTGCTCGACTTCTATTCTGTTTCTGTACCCATGGAGAAAAGCAAAAGGACCATACTGAGTGGGCTTACTTTGAGTTCATGACCATTGTTCTCACGTGGGCCCCCCGCTCTTTTTTTTGAGACAGAGTCTCGTGCTGTCACCCAGGCTGGAGTGCAGTGGTGAGATCTTGGCTCACTACAAGCTCCACCTCCCGGGTTCACACCAAAAAAATGAAGAAGAAAAAAAATAATAAATGAGGCAAGAATGTTGAGAAAACTGAATTCTTGCATACTGTTGATTTGAATGTAAAATAGCAGGGCCATAATGGAAAACAGTAGGGAGACTTCTCAAAACACTAAAAATAGAAATACCAGATGATCCAGCAATCCCACTAGTGGATATTTATCCAAAGGAAAGAAAAGTCAGTATATCAAAGGGATACCTGCATCCCCACATTTATTGCAGCATTATTCACAATAGCCAAGATGTGGAATCAAACTAAGTGTTCATTCATAGACAAATGGATGAAGAAAAGGTGATATATATACACAATGGAATAAAATTCAGTCATCAGAAGAATGGAATTCTGTCATTTGCAGCAGCATAGATGGAACTGGAGGACATTATGTTAAGTGAAATAAGCCAGGCACAGAAAGACAGATATTACATGTCCCCATCATATATGAAAGCTTAAAAAGTTGACTTTATGGAGGTTGAAAGTAGAAAGTAGAATAAGGGTTATCAGAGGCTGGGAAAAGTGGTGGGGAGGACAAGGAAAGGTAGATTAATAGGTAAACCATACAGTTAGATAGAAGAAATAAGTTCTAGTGTTCAGTAGGGTAAACACTAGAATGGTGGGTTGACTATAGTTAACAACAATATATTGTATATTTAAAAATAGCTAGAAAAGAAGATTTGAAATGTTTCCAACACAAAGAAATGATAAGCATTTGAGATGATGGTTATCTTAAACACTCTGATTTGATCATTACACATTGAATGGGTGTATCAATATATCTACCCCATAAATCTATAAAATTATTATGCACCAAATAAAAAATTGAAAGATGATCCATCTATATTATTTTGCGATAGTTAGAATTAACAGATATCTGATTTTTATAAAAATTGGGGTTAAGATTAAAATAGCAATCACATGCTATATTTAAGCTTTAGCTTTTAAAACCGTTGAAAAACATGATAGGCAGATTTAAGAATTATTTATTTCAATAATGACTTGAAATTAGTTTGAGATATCATATGAAAAACTTTGGCTTCTTCATAAGGTGTTTAATGAAAGAAGAAAAATTATAGCACCAGACATTCTAAAATGAAATGCTGTTACTACTGATATTTTAAAACATATCATCTGCTTCAGGCAAAAATATTTAATTAAAAAAATCAAATGCCTTAATGGAAACAGCTGCATTATTCATGCATTTACAATGAGCCTTTGAATTTAGATGAAATAAATGAAAAGTGACAGCATAACAACCCAAGGAGAAAGGAACACAGATTTGGTATTATGATTCAAAATAATTTATTTAAACAATTGGGCAGTTAAGTGAAATTGATAGTAAATTTAGTAAGTAAAACCAATTGTTTCATTCTACTAGTATTTCTGAATATGGTACTTTCAGATAGAAAAAAAAGCCCTTGTTGCTATTTGACTAAAAATTAATAGACTTAGTTTTTGTAATGTAAAATTTTGTCTAGTCTCTCACCCACCAGTTTCTATGAAAGTCTCTGGCCTTTCACCAAAGACTTTAAAAAAAAATCTATTTGTTCCTAGGAAGTGAGAAAAAAAAAAAAAAACTACGAAGTTACAGGGTCCACCTTTCTTGATTTTAGTTTAGTATTCTCCCTTTTATTGTTTTGAATTCTATGCAGAGCACAATTTAATAATTTGTTCTCAATGGAAAATTCAATATAAAAGTGCAACACAGAAAGTGAATCCTAATGCAACTAATGCAACTAAAGCAACACAGAGAGTGAATCCTAACGGAAACTATGGACTTTGAGTGATAATCATGAGTCAATGTAGGTTCACCAGTTGTGACAAGTATATCACTGTGGTCAGGACTGTTGATAGAGGGAGAGGCTGTGGATGTGGGCTGGTCAAGGGTATACAGGAACTCTGTGTACTTTCACTCATTTTTTTTTTTTTATGAACTTCTCTAAAAAACAAATTTCTGTTTTAAAAAAAGACTTTTCAAATGCTTTTAAGAATATTCATTGAATAAAGGACAATGTTCACAGTCCTTTATTCAAGATATTGTGAATGGAACATCAGATGATAAATGCTTAGTTTATCATCTGATAAACTTTTTGTATTAGAGCCACTTTTGCATAGTAGTACTGTGGAGATCAGTGTTTGCCAAGGGCTTGGGGGGGTGGGGGGAGATATTACTGGTGGAAGCACAAAGGATTTTAGGGGCAGTGAAACTATCCTGTATGATAATATAATGGTGTATACACATCATTATACATTTGTCAAAACCCCTAGAATGGTTTAAGGTTTAACCAAGATAGGTATTAAGTAAACATAAATATAACATTTTAGAACTAGCAGAAAATTTCATATTGTTGTAGTCCAATAGCCTATTTTACATGAGAAAAACAAGAAGATGAGTTTCCTGACTTCTGAACAGGGATTCATCCTACCAAATTAGGATGCAACAGTATTTGGCCATGTTTTATGAACCACACACATTGTATGATGAAATAATATTCTCGATTAATTAACAAACTCTACATAAGGCTTCATTTAGTTCCATAAGTTACAGCACTCATGACTTACAGTGAGTTATTTTTACATCTATCAAGTTGGCAAAAACATTTTAATAAAGGGCCAGATAATAAATATTTTAGGTTTTGTGGTCCAGATGGTTTGCCATCACTACTCACTCTGCCAAAGCAGCCATAGACAATAAACAAATGAATGTGCATGCTTTTAATCCAACAACATTTTATTTGCAGAAACAAGCAATGCAAAATATATATAATTTTTAAGAGTCAGAATCTCACTCTGTAACCCAGGCTGGAGTGCAGTAGTGCAATCATAGCTCACTGTAGCCTTGAACTTTTGGGCTCAGGAAATCTCCTGTCTCAGCTTTCTAAGTAGCTAGGACTATAGGCATATGCCACCAGGCCTGGCTAATTTTTTTTCTTTTTTAAAGACTGGATCTCACTATGTTGCCCAGGCTGTTCTCAAACTGCTGGCCTTAAGTGACCCTCTTGCCTTGACCTCCCAAAGTGCTGGAATTACAGGCTTGAGCCACCATGCCCAGCCTTGATGATTCAAGATAGTTTTGCCCATGGTCTATAGTTAGATGACTCCTGATATAGATCAATGATAACTTTATATGTATTTCATTAGTTGTTACTCTGTGTATATCACTATCATATCATTTGCTAAGCTGTATTGTAAATGTTTGCCCTTTCCCCCATTCATACACAGAAGCTAAAGTTGTTAATGTAGGAGCTCTACCTCATTTACTTTTTTAAGTTCTAGCATGTTGGCAGGGTGAATTTTATCTATCAAATATTACGGTTCCCAAGACCAAATGGAAATAGCACAGAAAATAAGAGCTTTCAAAAGCTTGTTCAGCCAGTTTCTGACTTCAAGAGATGCTTCCACAAAAATTAGTTTATTATCAAATAAGTTTGGAGATCTTACATGATGCAAAGTCTGTTTGAAACTCACAAAATGTATTTAGCATAGTGAAAGACATTATAAGTAGCTGTCACAAAAAAAGTTTCCCAAACTTATTTGAAAAAAGTTTTAAATTCACTGCCTGTTGTCCTCTTGAATAGCACATTTCTTCTTTCTCTACTTTTTTTTTTCTTTTTGAGACAGGGTCTTGATTTGTCACTCAGGCTGAAGCACAGTGATGCGGACTGGGCTCACTGCAGCCTTGACCTCCTGGGCTCAAGCGGTCCTCCTACCTTAGCTTCCCAATTAGCTGGGACTAGAGGCATGTGTTATCATGCCTGAATATATATATATATATGTGTGTGTGTGTGTGTGTGTGTGTGTGTGTGTGTGTGTGTGTGTGTATATAATATTTATTTATTTTTTTACTTCTGAGCTTAAGTGATCCTCCTGTCTCAGCCTCCCAAAGTGCTGGAATTACAGGTACGAGCCACCACATCCAGCTGTCTTTTGCCACGGTTTGCCACGGTTCCTACGGGACTGAGCGAAAGAGGACGAATGAGAAATGAAAACTTAAAGCAAAAGAAACTGTTTTAAAGAAGGGGTCCAGGGAAGAAGAGGGCTCCCTGCTTCTAGTGAGCAAGGGCAGCCGCCTGAGCCTCAACAGCCCTTTGTATTTATTGGGTAGAAAGAGCAGGGAGCAGGAGGTAACGATTGGTCAGCTGCTTGATTGATCACAGGTTCACATTATTGCTAACAGGCTTCAGATGTGTCTAATCACAAGCAACACTGCACTTGGGGCATGACTGCCCTCAGCATTCCTTCTGGGAGGGAGACGCAGTTTGTCAGTTTGCCAACATTCTGCATTTATGAGAACAGTTTGCTGTTTACTCATATAGCCTCCAGTGGTATACTGAGTTGATCATGACCCTCACTTTTTCGTCCTGCAACACTCTTTCTCTACTTTCATATCTCCATTCACCAATACTTGTACTACACTGTCAGTTTGCTACACTGGGTATGCCAGCTTAAATCTTATTAAAGATGTCCTTTATTCAATGAACATTGAACTTTATTCAATATGTATAGTAGTACTATACATAGTATAAATACTCCACAGTACTATTAATCACACATAGTATAAATACTCCACAGTACTATTATACATAGTATAGATACTCCACAGTACTATTATATGTATTATACATAGTATAAATACTGTCTCCATAGTAATGTTGCCTTTTCCAGAATGTGATATAGTTGTAACCATACAGCAGGTAGCCTTTTCAGATTTGTTTCTTTCATTTAGTGATGGTGTCTGAGGTTCCTCCGTGTCTCTCTATGCTGTGACAGCTCATTTGTTTTAGGACTGAGTAACATTCTGTTGTCTATATGTACCACAGTTTATTTATCCATTCACCTACTGAAGGATATCTTGGTTGCTTCCATGTTTTGGCAATTATGAATAAGGCTTCTATAAACATCCCTGTGCCAGTTTTTGTGTAAACATAAGTTTTCAACGTGTTTGGATAAATACCAAGGAGCGCAATTAGTGTATTGTATGGTAAAAAGTATGTTTAATTTTCTAAGAAACGCCAAACTGTCTTCCACATTGCATTTCTGCTAGCACTAAATAAGACCCCCTGTTGCTCCACATCCTTGTCAGTATTTGATATTGTCACAAAATGCCTTTTAGAGTTCTATTTCTTGAAAAAGCTAAAAAATGTAAATAACACCCACATTTCTTTATTTTCATTTGCATTGTGTTCAAATATCATGATTGTAAATGATTGCAAATGGTTGTGTTGAGTGCTAGAACAATGTCTTTGAATGAACCAGCTTTTTATGATCTATTACTTCCTTTACTTAAAAATCTGAGATTCTAGGTTTTGGGACTGACTCTTTTCTCATTATATGACTTCTTTGGCCACCAGACAGCATGGGTTTTATGATTTTTGTTAGAGAGATCCCCAAACATATGTGCCCAAGTTCAAAAATAAGCCTTCCATTACAGAAGTGGAAAAATTGGCAAAAAGCCTGGCGATAAAAAGATTGACAAGGGGATAGAACTCTTGCAATGCTAAAATAAAATGAGAAGTAAATGAATTGTTAAAAACTATTCACCTTGGCTGAATATTTAGTCTTTGGGACTGAAGATGTATTGGGTTTGACTGAGGCAAGATATTGTGAATGAAACATCAGATGATAAATGCTTAGTCTTCTAACCAAATTCTCTATCCAGAACATTTAATCTATGTGTTATAAGACTATTCTTTAATTTATCCTTGGTACCATGATCATAATTATCAGAAGAAATAATTAATATTGCTATAGAACCCACTCCCAATATTCCACTAAAATATATCTTCCACTAAAATATATCTGAAATGAACATAGCAATCTCTTAATATTTCTAAAGTTTAATTGCATCAGACCTATTCTGCCACTTGCCAAACACAGCACAGAGCCGGCATTGAAAATACGAGAAATGCAAATCAAAACCACAATGAGATACCATCTCACACCAGTTAGAATGGCGATCATTAAAAAGTCAGGAAACAACAGGTGCTGGAGAGGATGTGGAGAAATAGGAACACTTTTACACTGTTGGTGGGATTGTAAACTAGTTCAACCATTATAGAAAACAGTATGGCGATTCCTCAAGGATCTAGAACTAGAAGTACCATATGACCCAGCCATCCCATTACTGGGTATATACCCAAAGGATTATAAATCATGCTGCTATAAAGACACATGCACACGTATGTTTATTGCGGCACTATTCACAATAGCAAAGACTTGGAATCAACCCAAATGTCCATCAGTGACAGACTGGATTAAGAAAATGTGGCACATATACACCATGGAATACTATGCAGCCGTAAAAAAGGATGAGTTTGTGTCCTTTGTAGGAACATGGATGCAGCTGGAAACCATCATTCTTAGCAAACTATCACAAGAACAGAAAACCAAACACCGCATGTTCTCACTCATAGGTGGGAACTGAACAATGAGATCACCTGGACTCGGGAAGGGGAACATCACACACCGGGGCCTACATAGGGAGGGGGGAGGGGGAGGGATTGCATTGGGAGTTATACCTGATGTAAATGACGAGTTGATGGGTGCTGATGAGTTGATGGGTGCAGCACAGCAACATGGCAAAAGTATACATATGTAACAAACCTGCACGTTATGCACATGTACCTTAGAACTTAAAGTATAATAATAATAAAAAATGTAAAAAAAAAAAAAGGAAGGAAATTCTTACATATGCTATGAAAAAAAAAAAAAAAAAGAAAATACTTTACAACTTGCTGAGCCAATTCCAGGAGGGTTAGAAAAATTCTGGATAATTTTTTTGAACTATGTTTAGATGATTTATAATTTCTTAATGATTCTGTTTATTTTCTAATGTTTTATTTTAATAAACAAAGTTTACAAGGAGACAGTAGGTCAGCATTAAGAGCCAGGATAAAGAAGTGCATATCATTTTTTAAAATTCAAACACTCTGCAAGAACATAGGATATCTCTTAGGCTCCCACCTTTGGTTTCCACAGCAATTTTCTGGCTTGTCTCTGGAATATTCCCTACAAGTGACAAAATTTTCATGATTTTAGTATTTACCAGGTTTGCATTGGAGGAGGAGCAAGGGCTGGTGAATGGAAGAGATGTTTAGGATACACAAGACTCTCAGTATAAAAGTTGAAAAGTAGAGCACATCCTCATGTTGCATTGACCCTGTCTGATCTAACTTCTTGGGTGTTATGAATACTGCTGATTTTAGACCAGAATCTTTGAAGCCTAAGTAGTGTTTCCTAGAAATTGCTTTAAAAAGAAAGGATGGCATAAAAGAATTAGAGCATAGGACTAACAGGTGATATGAAAGAAAATAAAACATAGATTATTTATCAAATCAATCCATGTGAAAAAGCTTTATGGATGGGAAAGGTCAGGAAATGATGGCAGAAATATAGTATAAATTATGACAGATATTGGTAATACAAACTTTGAATTTGATGAGGGAGAAATATGATTATAAATGTAAAGTATCATAAAGCAAATGTTAGGCAAATGTCATAGACTCTCTTCATCTTGATCATTTATTTCAATTCATTATTCAATCCTTAAAATTTATTTTGGCAGACATATAATTATTTAGTTTTTATTGTTTCTTTTTAATTTAATCATTAGTTTTCATATTTGAATATGACCTTTGTTTCTCATTAAGTGGTATGGAATGTAGCAAGGCAATGAAAACTTCTGAGAGGCCAGAAAACTAGGTAGAAAATGCTTTTAAGTTAGACTATAAAATGTTAATTAAGAATAATGTATTTTACAGTTCAAGGTGGAATGAAAACCATTTGAGAGAGGAAAGCTAGAGATTCTAGTCAGAAAGAACAACTTTATTTTTGCAACTCTTATACTGAGAAGTTGCTAAATGTCTCAGAAGTAAATAAACAAAGACTAAGGTCACACTATTAAGGTATGGCCAGACAAGTAAGAATCAAGAGGTATCTGCGATTCTTGGGCTGAAGTATACAAAGAGAAAATAATAAATTACTTATTATTGCAGTAGTTAGCATTTGTGTTGACCTACTTCATTTAAATGAGTTATCCAAAATGTATATAGGCTCTTAGTAACAAAAATGTAAAAAGTTTGCTAACTTATTTTTGAAAGTATCTTATTTCATATTTCTACAGCCTCTCAAAGGTTCTTTAGACAATTTGGTTTATCGGTTGTTGGTTATATCTGTAGTCTACTGATAGGTTGGCAAGAGAAAAAGAACCATTTCTTTATAATGCTCATTTGCCCAGATAAATCCTTCCTCAGAAATATAAGAGTCAGATAAAAATTCAACATCATGATAACAGATATAAGGCCAACATGTGATTCTGAGGTTCCAACACCATTAGGTTCCCCTGCTGATGGATTCTTTACTTCTGAGGGGTATATACAAACAATGTAAAAATCTATTATTTCCACATGAGGTTATTGGTGAATTGGGCCAATTCTTTCTTTCCCTAAAGAGTCATCTTTATTCAAGTGGATTGCACAAGACACTGACTTTTCTTTCAGTTTCTCCTGCAATGTCCGCAGAGTTTCACATAGACTATGGACTATTGTGATAATTGGAAGAAAGACAGTATTCTGTCTCTACAAATATGCATATATAAGCAGACATTAAAAAATCAATTATACAATTTCCTCAGGTTCATAGGCTCCCCTAAATCTTATCCTTGGAATCTAGTTTAATTAAATAGTCTTATACTGGATGGGTCAGAATATGATTCCTTGGTGAATCATCTGGAGGCTGCCACATAGAGTGATGGCAGTGAACACTGTTGATGCTTTATCCAGATCTCCTGTTTCTATTTAACACTCTGTGCCTTCCTCCTTCAGCGTTGTGGTGCGTTTCATATCCAATACTGAGTTTCCTTCTTAGAGGACCGTCCTCAGCTGCTGAAGTCATTTTACTTACTCCCAAAGTGCTTGGGGGTACACTTAGCAAGTGACTAGGGCACCCAGTCCCTATGAAACCCAGCTCCGCTGCCTCATTTTCGGATAATCTCTGTGGTGTATTTTCTATTCCAACATCCCTTGAACGACTAAGTAAAAGCCATCTTCAGTAAAACTGCATGGACTCATATCCTCCTTGACTTCTCCTTTCCTTCTCTGCTCTTCTTCCTTTACCCATTTCCTCTGGGAGCATTTCATTAATAAATCACTTAGCATACAAAACATTCTCTCAGGGTTTGCTCTTCACCTAAAACTAACCATATCATTTAATCATCCAAACCAGGAAAAATACTGGAGAGCAAATGGGGATGCTATTATCAATTATACTGTCATAAGTGGTATAAATGGCAATGATGTAGAACAAATCAGAATACATAGTTGTGCCAGGGCTACATGGCTTTTTACAAAGACAGCTCTTGTGAACTGTTTTATTCAAAGCCCTTCTAATACATGGCACATCACTGAGTTGCTCTCATTAAACTCTCCTTAACATCTTGATGTTCCTAATGTTACTAACCATGAGTCTCTATTAGCTCATGGTTAACTGATATCCTTTTCCAGACTTATCTCCTCATCCCACCTGCTACTCCAAGACTCCTCTCTTCTCATCCTACCCTTATCTTCCATACTGGGTTATAACTTGAAGTCTGTCTTTTGTGTTGGAAATATCCTTACTTCAGTATCTTCTGGAACTTAACAACAACAAATTCCTCTTCACATATTCTCCCAGAGAGCTCAAAAGCAGAATGCAAAATGAGTTCTAGCAATAGCCCACAATATTCCATATTTCCCAAAGGAATCTAGGCAAATTGACCTCTGTAAGTGGCCATTAGTTACATGTGATTTTTTTGGATCTGTTCTTCCCTAGTTCTGACTAAACTTTTAATTTGCATACTGAATGTAAGGAAGATACAGTTATGAGATTCAATTGAGATTCTGATGTTTGAGAATTTTAAAATTATTTACAGAATTATTGTGAGCTATTAAAATCTTATCCTAGTGGACAATGTACACTCTCTTTGGTTTTAGTTAAATTCTAGAAGTGTAATATATGAGTCTTCTGTTGACAAAACAAAAAGCCCTTTCATTAAAAATAATATTGTATTGCAATAAACCCTATTTTTTTAGATTAAAAATTCTTATCTCAAAATTTTTACCTTCTCTTATGATATACTAGCCACATTTTCCAAATACAGTTTGTCCCTAAAGAGCACAGCTTTGAACTGCTCGGGTGTACACATACACAGACTTTTGTCAGCCAAGCACACATTTTAAATGTAGTATTCACACAATGAGAAACCTGCATTTACAAAGGGTGTTTTCTCATATGCCATTTTCCACAGGGCTGACTGTGGGACTTCCATATGTGGGGATTGTAGTATAAGCAGGAGTCATGGATTCAATCTCCTGCATATACTGAGAACAACTATATAAACAATATAAACAGTCATCTCTTAGCCATAGGTCTGAATGGACCTAATTCAGTTTTAGAATTATCCAGTTGACTATGCAGCCATACAGAAGCACTAGATCATGTCTTTTGTGGGAATATGGAAGGAGCTGGAGGCTACTATCCTTAGCAAACTAATGCAGGAACAGAAAGCCAAATATTGCGTATTCTCACTTTCAAGTGGGAGCTGTATAATAAGAAATTAAAACACAAAGAAGGAAACAACAGACCCCCTGGGGTCTACTTCAGTGGGGAGGGTGGGAGGAAGGAGAGGAGCAGAAAAAACAACTATTGGGTACTGGACTTATTACCTGGGTGATGAAGTAATATGTACAACAAACCCTTGTGACACGTGTTTACCTATGCAACAAAACTTTACATGTACCTCCTAACCTAAAATAAAATTTAAAAAAAATTATCCAGTTGATTCCAAAAAAACAGAATGTAACTGAATTGGTTGTAGGTATGAAGATATTTAAACCTAGTTAGTATAAGTCATTTACAGATGTTAAAATGGATTGAAATGTAGATTTTTGTCACTATAGGATAAAAATTACCCCCACAGCAAATAGAACTCAATCAAATCAGAATCATAATCCAGTTTTAAAATAGATAGATTTAAGTAATAAGTTGTTTGATGATACAACGATTGGGATACTTTTGATTTCAAAGAAGCACTGCAATGAAGTGTTGTTGTACAGATTGGAATCTCATAATCAAGTGCAGTGATCTCTTGTTCTTTCTCAGCCCAAAGTAAATACCATTTATGAATTGGATATCTTTCCAAAACAAAGATGTAATTAAACTCAGGAGGTAGAGAATATAAAATAAATTGAGTGTGTAAAATAAATTTTTGTCTAAGGGCCAATTAGGCATGGAATATTGGCAGTTCTTGTAATTTCAACGTAATGTTACCATTTGGCATAATAAAGCAATTAATTCAAATATAAAAATAAATATCAATTATGAAAATGTACATTTTTACTACCAGAGAATTTTAAGCACATTAATTATACTTTAAAAATTATCTTAAATCTTCACAGTATTTACACAGGGTTAGCTGTTGCATTAGGGTTCTCTTAGAGGGACAGAACTAATAGGATAGGATTATAGGATATAGGATATTTATATATATATATGGGGATTTATTAAGTATTAACAATCACAAGGTCTCACAGTAGGCCGTCTGTACGCTGAGGAGCAAGAAGAGTCAGTCTGAGTCCCAAAACTGAAGAACCTGGAGTCCAGTGTTCGAGGGCAGGAAGCATTCAGCACTGGAGAAAGCTGTAGGCTGGGAAGCTAGGCTTATCTCTCCTTTTCATGTGTTTCTGCCTGCTTTATATTCACTGGAATCTGATTCGATTGTGCCCACCAGATTAAGGGTGAGTCTGCCTTCCCCAGCCCACTGACTCAAATGTTAATCTCTTTTGGCAACACCCACACAGACATACCCAGGATTAATACTTTGTACCCCTCAATCCAATCAAGTTGACAGTATTAACCATTACAGCTGTGTGACAATCTTATTCCTAGAAAGTTTAAAAAGAAAGTATTTTACTTTATCTGATATTTATGCCAAAATGCCTCTTAGAAAATAGGATACTTAATACATTAAGAATTACTAGTACATTGAATTAGCAAGGAATGAATTTTCCTTACTATTATTATCATTATTATCCAAAGTATAAGTCAGAATTTTTGGAGTTGTTTACATATGACGGTGAGCATAGCCTCATTATCCATAATGACATGTGGCATATATATATATATACACACACACACACACAAGTATATATATGAAAAGAAATATCTTTTAATCTTTTAAACATATATATCTATGTATAACCTACACGAGAGAAAAACCTACATGATTGAAAGAGGTTTATCTCTAAGAATACTGATCTCATGTCATAGGATTAGCCTTTGCAAAAGAAGACAAATAGGAGTGAAAACATTGTTATTTGTCTTTTCTATCTTCCCAAATCATCAAACAATAAATATGAACAACAGTATCATCTGTTTGTAGTCAATTTATGTGTTTTTCCTATTTAAGGGAGATATGAGAAATATTGGCAAAATTATTAAGAGGATGCATATAAATTACACAGTTTGCTAATGTCCAAAAGTTTTAAAGTTTATCATTGTCTTATTAGGTATGGAATTGGTCTTTGTTTTAGAACAGCATTGCCAATAATTTAGTTAAAACTTGGACTCTTTTCATATCATAAAGCATTCTTCCAAACAAACCTTCTTCTGCCCTATTGTTTCCTTCTGTCGTCAGTCAGTCATGATGATAATTTCTTAAGAGCTAAATCGCAGAAGCGTAAAGCAGTAACAGATTAAGATGTTGTGCCTCTTCTCAGTCATTGTGACACTCACTGTCTCAGCTGACTCCACAGAATATTCATTTGCCCTTCTTCCACTTGTGTTGCACTTACTGGATGTGAGAAATAATTAATTATAGAAGTTATATTTCTATAATTTCCCATATGTCAAATTTTAATTATTCTACTATATGGATTGAGATCTTAACTGTGTCAACAATGATAAATATGTTAGCCTAATTCGTATAACTCATTTTGATTTTAAAGTGAGTGTGACACACAGAGTAAAGTGTTTCTCAATAATACCAAATCTGAATAGTGGGAAATATCTTCTCTGCATTTGAACTGTTCAGCTCTAATCCTATTTCATGACTCTTTGTTTTTGTTAGAAAAGATTGAATTGACACTCAATTACCATGTGATTATTTTGAACTTATTGAAGAAGACCAACAATAAAATCATCATTTTTCTGTAGATACAGATGCACATCTGTAGAATCACCACTCTTTGATTAATTCAGTTTTTTTTTTTAAAGTAGAATTTAAAAGCAGAAAGGAAAGTTTCCTATTAAGAGTGATTGAGCATTATGAAATATTTGTGTAGTTGTTATTTTTTATGTTTGGGGGCTTTTATGTCTTTATTTCCCATATGAATTTTGTATTACATTAATAGCATATTAATGGATATTATAAAACACACCTGCAATATTTTTAATGCTTTATGATAAATTTGAAATAAATTATAGTAGATTGTAATAGTCATACATTGGGAGGGGGAAACAATAATTTTTTTCAGATATTATCAATTACCTGAATGAAATAGCAGAAATCAATGGAACATTGTTTTAAACAATATCAGTCAATAGTCAACATATACTCTGTATATCATACTAACTTTAAAAGTAACATTGGTAAAAGGAAGGTTACCTAAAACTTACAAGAAATCTAATGCAATTTTGCAAGTTGCCTCACCTTGCTTTTCTTAGAGAACAAGAAGCAGTGATCTAAGGAATACATTATTTCACTCAGAAAGCATTTATATCACAGAATTTTAGAGCTAGATGAGCTCTTGGCATTCATTATTTATGGAAAATTCCTAGTCATCCTTTAAAATTTGCAGGAATGTTTACACTTTGCTCAGTCTTTCCTACCATCCAGGATCGAGATAAATATTCTTTTTTCTGCTCTTTCTTGACTTACTTGACATATTTAAACGTAATTATTATTTTATGATGTGACTATCTTTATGAATCTGATTTGTGTTTATATTACCAACTTTAAACATAGGAACTGACAGAATGTATTTGCCTAATATATATCTAAGAAATGGATAAATGAATTAATGAAGAATTATTGAAATGACTTGCTAGTGATATTAGTGGCAATACTTTGATGTAAGTTTTATGCTCATGAAATTCACCTTCTAATATCCTCCTGGGTAAACTTTTAAGATTTTATATCCTTTGGCTGCAAACAAAGGATACATTGCACAAATCAGTCTAATTAACTACGGATATATTGTTGTCTTTTGAACCAAAATGCATAAATCCCATTGTGGATTTTATAGGAAATATGTATATGTAGTTCTTCATGAATGAAGCTATGAAAAGAATAAATTGTGTATATTGATAAATTTGCAATTGTATTCATGTTACTGTAATCACAGTGATAATGAATGTTAATTTATTCTTTTAAAGAACATAATAAAAATTTAGCCTAAATTATTTTTGATGTTCTATGTTATTTAATTTTTGTCTGGTATTCATTAACGCTACATAAAAATTGATATGCAAAAAACCCAGTAATGATCTAGTGTCTGTTTTAAACTGGGTTTTAACTCCAGGAATTGGAGTGAGCTAACAGAACATAGGAGAAAGAAGCAATACAACTTGGACTTCTAAGTGGTCTTGTTACTTCTAATTTGACCTCCTTCTGATCCACAAGCCATATTCTGGTGTTTGTGAACTACTAGTCTTTGCCAGGCACTGTTCTAAGAGCTTTATATGTATTTAGGCCTCATAAATCCAAGAGATAAATATATTCCTCTCTCTGTTGTGCAGCATATAGAAATTGGGATAGAAAGGTTGCTGAAGGTCACACAACCAAAAAATGAGGGAGTTGATTCTAAGCCAGACACTCTTAATGTAGGTGCAATGCCCTTGTCCACTATAGGGTAGATACTATAGCCTTGTACTGCTTTTATACTGTGAACTGCTTTGACCCTCAAACTGTGGGTTATTAACCTCTGAAAACAGCAAACACTTACTTGAAGTGAGTGGTTTAGAGCCATCTATTTAAATATTTGTTCATTGCTATCTTTTTGGTCAACAAAATTATTTTCATGTTTTACACTTAAATGATAAAATTTAAATGAATTCCCTGTCAATTTTATTTTAAAACTTTACTTAAAGCTTACCATGTTTTTACTTTTCTCTCCTTTGACTGAGCTCAGCTACACATTCATTTCTCCTTTTTCCCCTAAAGACATGCCTGGAGGTTTTTGTGAATATGATGTTAATAAGTAATTAATTTTGTGTACCTGGAGAATAACGTGTTCACACAGCAGGTGTGACATTATTTTGAAAAATGTTCTACTAAACAGAGCTGAAGAGAAATGAATTTGCATATAGCTTAAGTCTGGTGTGTTTTTTTTTTGTATCTTAAAGTGATATTTCATTCATCTGTTGGATTAATGCAAAAAATGCAATAAAACTCTCATATATAATGAGTCATCCACTAAGTAGTTCTTCACTGTGTGATGGTTTGTGATAGAAGCCTGATATGTTGTAATTTTTAAAACTTAACCTGGGTACCAACCTGAGTCCCTGTACCTTTCCACAGGGACACTCTAGCTAAAAGTCTTTGAATTCTTACTAATATTAGTCAGATGTAGTTTTAATTTTATATAAATCTTCATATATAGCAGGCAGAATGACACTAAAATGACCCTGAGAAATATTAAACATACCCCAAACCCTGTTTGTCCATCAGATTGTCAAAATTATCCTATAATATCTAAATGTTAAATAATGTGAACTTTTTATGATATAGTTTGGCTCTGTGTTCCCACCCAAATCTCATTTATGTAATCCTTATGTAATAAGGATTACATTATGTAATCCTCATAATCCCCATGTGTCAAGGGCGGGACCAAGTGAAGGTAATTGGATCATGGGGGCAGTTTCCCCCATGTTGTTCTTGTGATAATGAGTGAGTCTCATGAGATCTGATCGTTTTATAAAGGTTTAGCATTTCCCCTGCTTGCACTTCTCCTTCCTGCCACCTTGTGAAGATGGTGCCATGATTCCTCTTCACCTTCCACCATGATTGTAAGTTTCCTGAGGCCTCCCCAGCCATGGTAAACTGCGAGTCAATTAAACCTCTTTCCTTTATAAATACCTGGTCTTGGGCAGTTCTTTATAGCTTTATGGAAATGGACTAACACAGATATATTGCTGTCAAAGAGACTACAGGCTCAGGAAAAAGAATAATTAATAGAGCAATAAACCTTTGTTTCCTTCCTCCGTCTCTCCCTCCCTTTGTCCGTCCCTTCTTTCCTTCCTTCCTTCCTTTCTCCATTAGGCATCTCTTCCTTTCACCCTTCTATTTGTCCAAACTTCTTTCAACAAACATTTTTTGAGCACCAATTATGTTCCAGGTATTGCATTATTTACTTGGTATTTACAATTAAATAACATTGACAAAGATTCCTGCTCTCCTGGAAATTGCATTGACATCATTCTCAGAACAAAATTTCCCTAGCTAGATGTGGCATAGGCATCAGAGCAGAATGAAAATAGAATAACATGTAGGCTTAGAACAGAAGTGTGCCAAGAATGAATAGTGGACATAAATATTATGTGATTAGCAGTTTTTATCAGTGAGGTCTCTGACCTTTGCATCAACATCACGGTGTTTTACAGTTGTTGTTTGTGATAAAAGTTGAGTTTAACTTGAAATTCTGAAAGCTAAGTTCAGATAAAATGGCTCAGATTCACTCATCTACAGTTTGCAAGGCTCACCAAAGGACTAACCATTTATAACATTAAAGACCTCATATTTCCACCTATCTTGAGAAAGATGAATGTTTCTTTGCCAGTTGTTAATTTATGTGATTTTCTGATTTGCCTTTTATTGAAACATTTTGGTCCTTTCGTGGATAACTTCTAGTGCTTTTAAATGAGGAATGAGAGGTAAAACCTTCTTAGGCAGACTCCTGAATAGTATCTGAAATAGCAGAAAGACCTGCAGCTGGGCTCCTGTCTTTCTGTTGTTTGAGCTCCCACATCAACTGCTTGAGTGGCTTGATTCTTACTGCTAAGAAGCAAAACCACTTATTTACATATCAACAGGAACTTTCTAAGTGGCAGGTTGTTAGAATTTTGTGGTGTGGAAGAGGCAGAGTTGATGAGTCATCAACAGTTGTTTGCTATATTTAAATTATCCTCCATTTAATTATTAGTATACTGTAATGACAAGCTTTCTTTAGTGCCCTGGAAATAAAAATGAAGCCTATTACTAAATTCCCCTAAGCACTCTGCATTTTTTCCAGACAAAATGCAATTAGCACAACACTGTTCAATAATGCAGTTTTAAAATAATGCACTATGTAATAACAGTAGCCCACTGCTATTAAGTGACTATCTAATATATAACAAAGCAGGAAACATACAAGGCAACAAACGCTCCAAATGTTTTTAGGAGTTGATTAGAATTCAGTGTTACCTAATACCTTATAACAATATGAAGTAATACCTTTTTCTTAGGAAAAATAATTCTGAATTTTCTGAAAAAATGCTATATTCTGGGTAAACGCTGATATTATTCAGGCAGCATGAATTTCTGTGTGGTTTATTAAATTTCCATGTTCTTAGTTTTTTGTAGAGGTACATACAAAACTGTTTTATGAAAAACAGAATTTTAAAGTAACTCTACCTAGGACAGGATTGAATGTATAGGTGGCTTTTTGTTTCCACCATTTCAATGCAATATTTCCTCATGCTAAGAAAAATAAAGTAAAATAATTTGGATCTTCTGAAAGATATGCCTTGAAGATTCAAAATACTTTATAGTTTGAAACCCATAGGGCAAGTAAGATGATTAGTAGCTTTACTAACCACATTTGAAATTAATACTAATATATGCATCTGAAAATGCTATTCTTTTCTGTTATGATACTTAACATTCATTTCAACATTTATTGATCTTCCGCTATGCTGAAGATACTGCTCCAAGAAACTTGGGAGACACAAAGTAAAAGGAGAATAAACAAATAGCATGCTCTGAAAGCAAGCTTAATATTTGGTAGGTAGTAGGATGGGTGATAAAGTGTGACTATGATTCAAGGCAGACTATAGTAAATGCTTCACCAGAAGTATACATGGAAGACAGGGAGAATCCAAAGGAAAGAATAATTAAAACATCAAATGGGTGTGTTTCTCTGGACCAAATTGCTAAAGTAAAAGCAAATTCTTATGGGTAAATAATTAGGAAAATACATTGTCTATTGTAGACTGAAGGAATAGCAGAGGAAAATGAATATACTGCTTAGGAAAAAAGTAATCTCAGAATTGGGGCATAATGAATAGGATTTGTGGCTGTACATATGGAGTAAGATGTAGAACAAATCGGAACGTGGAAATTCTTGAATGCCATGTGTCTTACCCATACCCTAAAAAACAGAACCTGGGGCAAAGCTTACATGCTCTAGCGTTATTGGATATTTCACTCCTAGGAAATTTAGAGCATGGGAAAGTGAAAGTGAGGCAGGCAGGATGGAAATAAAATGTAAGCTATTGCGTTACTGAGTTGTCACCTGTTTTACAAGAAATCGCAGCTGGGTGTTTGGTCAAGCAGGACCTCTCCAGAGAGGCCATATGGAACAACTGCATCTCAATGCAGTCTGTCACAGGATAGAAGGTGAACAATTTTTCTCCTGTCTGCTCCCCATCTTCTATCTCTCACAGATCAAAATTCAACCCATAAGTGATTATAGTGTTCTAAAATTAGATAGTGGTGATGGTTGCACAACTCTGAATATATGAAAAACCACTGAATTGTACACATAAAAAGGGCAGATTTTATAGTGTGTGGCTCATATCTTAATAAATTATAAAAAAAGTCAATCCATCACAAGCTAGAATGTTTTTGGGGTCCAATTATGTTTTACTTAGGAGTTACAGCTTCTGTAGGTTCTGTATGAAGCGTAGCAACTCAGATAAGCTCAAGCCCAGTTCCCACCTTTATGAACACCTGAGACAGTTATAAGTGTGAGAAGATGGAGTGAAGATTACTGTGGTCATAGCACTGTTACTTAAGAAATGATTTGGTCCTCCACCCAGGTTAGGAAACAAAGTTATTGGGCAAGGCCCAGATAAATAGCTAAAACTAAAAATATCTGGGAAGATGCATAAACCAGATCCAATATAGCTTCATTGTAATCTATTCTGATCAGTTGCACCCCCTAATATGAGAATAATAAATCTAAAAAAGGCTCAGAAAAAATTAAGAAACCAAACTGCAGTTTCCATTGCTGCACCGGATTTTGAGCTCTGAGATTAAAGATAGTCACAGATCCTTTGTTCCTTCTTCCATTAAGAGGTGGAATCCAATTACCCTCCTGTTGAATCTGGACTGGTCTTAGTGATTTTCTTGACTAGCATAATGAAAAAGAACCAACTTTCTGGGAGTTGGTTCTAGGTTCAATAAAGACTTGCAGCTTCCATCCTAATCTTAGAACACTCCCTCCCAAAACACAGCTGTATTTGGCAAGGAAGCTCCAGATGCCCAAAGGAGAAGAATTAAAGCACATGGGTGGAAGGTTCTGAGCTCCCAGCAGACAGCCAGCACCAACTTTCTTCCAGTCAACAACCAGCAGTAACTTGCAAGCACTGTGAGTGAGTTATCCTGTATCCAGCTTCTCCAGATGATGATGCTGTGAGAAGGAGACGCAACATGCCCAGGCAAGCCCTTACTGAATTCGTGGTACACAAAATGATGAGACATAATAACATAAATTTTATTTTTATTTATTTTTTTAAACTTCTATTTTAGGTTCAAGTGTACACATGCAGGTTTGTTATTTTATTTATTTTAATTTTTTTAATTTAATTTAATTTTTTTTTTTTGAGACAGAGTTTCGCTCTTGTTGCCCAGGCCGGAGTGCAATGGCACAATCTTGGCTCACTGCAACCTCCAGCTCCCGGGTTTCAAGTGATTCTCCTGCCTCAGCCTCCTGAGTAGCTGGGATTACAGGTGCGTGTCACCACACCTAGCTAATTTTTGTATTTTTAGTATAGACAGAGTTTCACCATATTGGCCAGACTGGTCTCGAAGTCCTGACCTCAGGTGATCCACGCGCCATGGCCTCCCAAAGTGCTGAGATTATAGGCATAAGCCACCACACCCAGCAACAAGTTTGTTATTTAGGTAAACTCGTGTCATGGGAATTTGTTGTACAGATTATTTTGTCACCCAGGTACTAAGCCTAGTGTCCAATAGTTATTTTTTTTCTGATTCTCTCCCTCTTCCCACCCTCAAGTAGAAAACAGTGTCTGTTCTCTCTTTTGTGTCCATGTGTTCTCATCATTTAGCTCACTTCTAAGTGAGAACATGTGTTTTTAAGTCACAGAGTTTTGGAGGGCATTTGTGGTGCTGTAGTAGAAAACTATAATTGATATTCACAATCTCTCTCTTAAGTCACCCATTCTAGATTTTCCTCACCACCATTTGGCTGGCTTGAGTTATTCACATGATAACATAGCTCAGATTTTCTTCCCCAAGGTACCTAAGATTTTAGTCTCCTTGATTTGAAACCATATTTTGTCAACTTGTCTTTTCACCATGATTACTTGGTCTGGATACATTGGAAGCAACCCAGGGATCACCTAGGTTTAAGAAATATTCCTTCTTTCTCCCATGGTTTAATGGCAAACCTAGATCCTCATGATTATTTTATCATTATATCAGTGTTTTCCTTTGCCCACTGATAGGCTGGCATGAAGTGCACAGGTGGCCATGTGTTTGCTGCACCTTCTACTTTAGTGGAAACTTTTCTGTGTTTCCTAACAGAAGTGTTTACCCGTGGGAATTAGGTCTCCAGGTTGAGAGAGTAAAAGGTTTTAAGAATACAAAGAAACTCATCAAGTAGATCACTGGCAGTGATAGTAAGAAGAATCAATCTTATTTCCACCTTTTACTTCGTGGGCCCATGGGTTCAAGCTGTTGGGACAGAGCCCTAAATCCTAGCCATTGATAAAGTACACATACTGTACCCCAGTAAACAGTATTTCAACCTTCAAAGTATTGTCCCTGAGCTTGCACTCTAGATGAACTTTCAACAGGTAATTCAACTATATTATCAACTGCCTATTTCTGGATAATGAAGTCCATTGCCAGAATGATGAATCTTGTGTCGTTTGTTGCATCTCTTTTGTCATAAAATGTGCTTCCTAGTTCTATAAAATATTATGTGGTATACTATATCAATGAATGACTAGTCTATAAGCTCTTGGATGCTGGTACTATCATAGTCTTTGCAAACATGGAAAGTAAACCAATATTTACAGTAGAGAATGATTCTAGGAAAGCCAAATTGATACCCACTGCAAAATGAAATATATTATAAAAACTCAAATATTGTAGCTGTTCCCTAATTTTTGGAGTTTTATACCAAAACATCTGTCATACATGTGTCTAACTAGAGCATCTAGAGTATTTGTCAAGTCCTGCATGATGCCATTAATGTAAAGTCATCAATGTTGTAGAACACGGCAATTTTTCTTTGGAATATCAAGGTGGTCAAAGTTCCTGATGAGTATATTATGACACAGATTATCAAAATTAGTATAGTTTTAAGGAAAGACACAGATTTTTATCCTCTCTACTATTGAAGATTGAAAAAAAAGCTTTCTAAAATATAACCATATTTACAATGTGCCAGAGTCTATGTTGATATGCTCCTATAAAAATATCACATATGATGTGACATTTTCAATATGGGCTACAACGTGATTAAGTTTACTATAGTCAACCTTTGTTGTCCAAAATTGTTGTTTCTTTTCAGAGGCAACAAGATGAATTGAATAGGGATATGGTGGAGTTTACCATATCTCCAATACTCAAGTCCTTGATGGTGACTTAGATTACCATTCCTCCCAAGGAATGGCTTTTAATTTACTATCTTGGCCAGAATTGTGGGATTAGGTCTTCCCCATTGCCTGTCCTATAATATGGCTGTTATACTACAGATTGTGAAACCAATATGAACCTTTCTGTTACCTTAGAAGTGTATTATTCCAGTTATAAAGTTGGATCCTGGATTAATAACCAGAGAATAGGTCTACTAATTACCTGTTTGCCATGAGTGTCTACAATGAACTGAAGTCCATGATGATAAATTTTAAGGGTGACATAAATTCCTTAAATTGCCTTCAGTACTTTTTTTAAGTTATTTTGGAAAACTGCCTCAATTTCCTTTGAAATATCTCTCCCTCCTCCGCCCTCATCTATCTATTCATCATATCTCTCAAAGTCAACATGTGCTTCTCTGGGTTACCACAGCATTTAAATCCACCTGCACACACATTGCCTTGGCTTCTGCTGGTATATATTAACCAGTTTCTTTAATTCCTTTGGTAAGGGTGTGATTTATTCTCTGAGCAGAGATTATACTTCTGTCCTCAGGCTATGCCCAGGCCTGCTATGGTTATCAGCCTGGTAGAAATGAAATGGAGGAAACTGAAGAAAACGAACAAGATTAGAAGAACAGATTCTTTTGCAACAAGGGTTAAAGGGTTGCTACTTTTGGCCAGGAGGGTTAAAAGAGACATGGAGGTAAAATATTCAGTTTTTCTATCCCACAGGCTTTAGAGCCCCACTCTTTTAGTCTCAGAGCACTTGTTTGATGATCAGGTACCTCAATTATTGAAAAACATTTCCCTTTGCAGTACTACACTCCTTATAACCAGATAACTTTTTAGTACAGTGTGTCTTGGGGCTGTAAGAAGACAGTCTTCATTAAAGCTCCCATTGAAACTCTCTGGTTTCATAGTCTGATAGATGTTAGCAAATGTTTCCTTGAGCTCATCTTTTTTTTTTTTTTTTTTTTTTGCAAGACTTCCCATGCTGTTTAATGCAACCACCAGACATCAAATACATTATAATTGTTATTGCATTATACTGATCAGAGTTGCACCACTTGATCTTTCCAGTTTTTACATTTTACTTGCACACTCTTCTAATTTAATTATAGATGAAAGCTTTAGTAATAGTGATTCCACTAAATTTCAAAAATTGTTACCACCTCTCTTGTCACCAGCAATATGGTTCCTATTGCTTCCAAACAGTCAGATAATGAATGTAGTTGATGGTTTACTTCCAAGAGTCCCTCTGATATTAATTGTCATGGCCTAGATTTCCTAGAAAACAGAAGCTAAAATAAATGTTCCATTCCTGGAATCAAAAATGAGAAGAAAGGAAGCAAAACAGGAATATAGGAAAATCAAATAAAGATGATGCATTATTGAACTGGTCACAGCTTCTATGTAATAGTTAGTTAGTGGTTGGGTCATAAGTGATATATCTGGAGGGACCAAATATATTCACTGCTTTTTGAAATACTACATTTAAACTAAAAAGTCTTGAAAACTCCATCAAGGGAAGAAAGGGGAAAGCAAGTTATTTCATAGCTCTTTTCTACCTCTTGCTGATTAAAATTTGTTCCATAGGACACTAGTCTCACACTTTTGTATTCTATTACACATATCCTCTGGGATGCTGGGGAAGTTTGGATTTTATGACACTGATTGAGTCACACCTGGGCCTTAGAGCTGCTGTGGCTTCCACTGAAGTGAGTATATGTCTTGCAAAATTCTAGCCTTGCTCTTGTAGAGGTATGAGACAATTAGAGGTTATGGGAAATGAGGTGACAGTGGTAGCATTTTGGGCTTGGAGACTATATGTCTAAAAAATGCATACCATCATTATTACATATTCATAATCCACAAGGGAAGGCAACTGTATTGAATATCTCCACCTGAAGTACATTAGGACACAGTTCTTCTCTATGTCCAACCATTACAATTTTTCCAGGATTATGTTGACTATAGGTAAGACATGACTGGATATATCCGCTGATATTAAGAAGAGTTATCAATCACTGTTTGATTAATAATGTGGATAATTCATTCCTTTTATTGTGGGTTATCTTATGAAAAAATAATTCTTCAGGTATTCATTTGAGTTTATTTTGTGTCGCCATTCAGCCATCCTTTGTTATGGCTTATTATACAATACATTCTTACTATTCCACTTCAGGATTGGTGGTCAAATTTTATGCATCTATAAATGGAAATTTTTACCTTCATGGATTTTTCTTTTTGTTATGTAAGAAGTCTTTGCACAGAACATTAGTCAGCAAAACTGGCTTAGCATAGTGACCTGTGTAAGCATTTCCTGTACATATACTTATTATGTCTTTTATGTGGTCTCTACCTTTATAATCATAATTTTATCAAGTAGCATTGAATCATCAAGCGATGAATATATTTGTTGTCCGATTTTTATAGGAGTACCTGAAGAGGTTAAGAATCATCTATGGTTCCTTAGAATTTTAAAGCTGTGAGCTATAAAAATCTATCAGCTATCTGTGATTATGTTTATCCTTTTACATTAATCAAATTGACATACTCTGCAAAGGGCTGAAAGTTTAGTCACTTGAGCTGATTTCTTTTGGTAAGAAACTGGATTCTATGCATGAATATGGAGTAGTTATTCATAACCAGTCTGGTATTTTACCTTTTCATTTGTGAGATAAGAGACATCAATACACAATGTTACATAAGGATTTGGTATGGGAACATCTAATATGCTATGAAAATGAGCAATTATCAAACTACAGAAGCATAATCATATTATCCATCAGATAAGGATATTAAACTTGCTAATTGAGAGTATAGACCCACGTTTAAGATTAGTAAAGAATATAAATTTTTCATACTTAATCAGCTAGAGCATGACCTAACCATTCATGTGCATACAAGAAGAAAGACTTATAATGATTTGGTAGACCCATATAGGTGGGTGTTGAAGGAACATTTTGAGATTGTTTAAAGGTCTTTCTGTTTCTGTAATCTATGGGAGTGGTTCTAAGATGTTTGAGTTAGTCAATATAAAAGCGCATTTATTTATTTCAGAAAAAATGTTGGTGCCTGTTATCTAGATTATCTGTTTGATGCAAGAAATTCCTTTGTCCTTTAATTATTGATCATGAGTTATTTGGGATAATTTGTAATCTGCTCTTGGATAATGCCTTCAGTTGGTGGGTCATAGTCTAGAATAATGAATTGTTTTGTGGTGTTGAATTTTTTTTTCTTAGAAGCTTGATATCCCTTTTTAAACAGCTTGATGAATTTAGATAGAGAATCAATTTTAGGATTTTCCAAATTAAGAGAATGTAATAGGGTGTTATCTCCTTATTAGATCAGAGTGAGTCCACTGGGGCTCTGTATACTGTGAAGACATTATTTCAATATTTGGGAGAAGTAACATATATCTTCAGTAAATCCTTTGATATGTAACTTTCTAGGAGACCTGTTGATTTTCCCTGGAGGATGTAAGTAAACACTGAATATGTTTTATCAATTTGGAGACTAAATTAATAAATATTTCTGAGCATGTATATATTACTGTAAAGAATTTGGCTATAGATGGAACTGAGAAGAATATGAGTAAGGTACTACTCGTAAGCAAGGAATTACAAGGAGTTAGTATTTTGTGAATTTCTCATTGAATTTGAAAGCAATATAAACCCTCCACCAATCACATTGCTGGGGCTGAATGAATGATGAGTCCACTGTCCATAGATACAATTGGTCCAAAAACTTTCTTGACTTCAGCTTAACAGGGTATTGAAAAACTTTAGCAAAATTTTTGAAGACTAATCTGGGCACACAGAGGTTTACTCTAATTATCGTGCTTATATGTATAGATTCTTTGCTCACATGTTTCTGGAAACAACTAAGTTTTTAGGTGTTTCTTGAACTATATATAGTGTAGGTATGTAAATGTACATATCAGCTATCATTTGATGGTGGGTAGAATTTTCTGGGACTGAAGAACACTTTATCTGGAAATACCATTTTCAAAATAATTCTCTATTGAACTTGCAGGAGTCATGACATAGAGGAGTCGTGCTGCCATCATGGGCATGTGACCTGTGCAGTGCCACAGGGCCCCATGGTTACAAGGATCTCATGCTTGGTTTAATGCCCTGCTGTAATCATCTTAAAATTCCTGATAATTATTGAACAGGGGCCCCACATTTTCATTATGCACTGTGTCCCACAAATTATGTAACTTGTGTTGCAGAATACGGGTACCAGAGTTAATAGTTACAAGTTAGTCATAGGCAAGAATTTAGGATTCTTAGAAATTCCCAGTTTAAGTGGTTTGAGTACTCTGGGAGATTTGGTTTGCAGTATAATAATAGAGTTGATGGTAGCGTGGTACCCATAAGAAAGCTATATTATTATCTATTTATATTATAAATATCTCCCGATGGAGCTTTAAAATGAGACAGAAAATTGCTGGTGCTTATGTTTCCATTGGATCAATTGTCTTTGGACAGTTTTTTTTTTTTTTTAATCAATGTGAGGTATTGAGTCTTCCAATGATCTTTTGCTTCCAATATCTACGAGAATCCTTACTTATAAGCTTTATGTTCTTAGTTAATAGAAAGCCCTTTCTGACTGTGTTTGTTTGTGTGTTTGTCTTATCTGGAGAGCCAGAGTATATATAGAGAGTGGAATGATTGCCACAATCAAAGTAGCTAATACATCCATCACCTCACATAGTTACCACTGTTTTCCTTTTGTGGTGTAAACACTTAAGATCTACTCTCTTAGCAAATTTCACATATCAAATATAGCATAATTAATGACAGACACTATGTTGTAGCTTAGATCCCCAGAACTTAGTAATCTTACAACTGAAAGTTTGTAGTCTTTACCAACATCTACCCAAACCTTGCCCCTTCCAAAGCTTACCCCTGGAAACCACCATTCTAGTATGTGCCTTTATGAGCTTGGCTTTTTACCATTACACACACAAGTGAGAACAAACAGTATTTTTCTCTCTGTGTCTGGCATATTTCACTTAGCATACCATTCTCTGGTGTTATTAATATTGCCACAAATGACAGAATTTCCTTCCTTTTTACGGCTAAATACTATTCCATTGTATGTATAAACAACATTTTCTTTATAAAATCATTCATTGATGCGCAATTAGATTGTTTTCATATTTTGGCTATTGTGAAGAATATTGCAATAATCATGAGGTTGCAAATATCTTTTTGAAAAATGTATTTCATTTCCTTTGTTTATATATCCAGAAGTGGAATTGCTGTTTCATAAGGTAGTTTCATTTTTATTTTTTCTGAGTATCCTCCACACCTTTTTTTATGATGGCTATACCAATTTACATTCCCATCAACAGTGTAAAAGGGTTCCCTGTTCTGTACATCTTTACCAGTACTTGTTGTCTCTTTTCTTTTTGATAAGAACCTTCCTAATAGGTATGAGGTGATATTTCATTGTATTCTTGATTTGCATTTCCCTGATGATTAGTGATGTTGAACATTTTCAGATAGCTGGCAGTTGTTTGTGTATCTTCTTTGGAAAAATGCGTATTCAGGATCTTTGCCCATTATTTAATAGGATTATTTATCTATTTTTGCTATTGACATGTAGGAGATTATTACCTAATTTGGATATCAACCCTTTATCAGATAGTTTGAAAATATTTTCTCCCATTTTGTAGACTGCCTTCGTATTTTTAGTTGTATTATATCTTTCAGTTCCAGAATCTCTGTTTGATTCTTTTTTAGGGTTTCTAGTTTTTCATTAAACTTCTCATTGTCTTCATGCATTGTTTTCCTGATTTTGTTTAGTTGTATATCTGTGTTCTCTTGTATCTCATTGAACTCAAGACAATTGTTTTAGAATTGTTTGTTAGGTAATGTATACATTTCTGCTTCGTTGGGGTAGTTTATTGACACTTTATTGATTTCCTATGGTGATGTTGTGTTTGTCTGATTCTGTATGATTTATGCGTCATTGAGTTTGTGTCTGTATATTAAGGAGCAAAACACCTCTTCTAGTCTTTACAGAAGGGTTTCAGCAGGAAAAAACCTTCTCCTGTCAATTTCTTGGGCTAATGAGATTCCCTTTGGGATCCAGGTTGAGTGGGGTTGGAGCCAGGTCACATGGCTGCTACTAGATCTGAGGTTGACAGCCCTATGGCCAGGAGTTCAGGTGGGTACAGATCTTGCTTAATCTTTGAATAGGCAAGACTGCATTCAGAACCTTGGCCAGTAGAGCTGGTACTGAAACAAGTTTCAAGATCTGCAGTTAGCTCTGCACATGGTAGAGCTGTTACCAGATTCATGTGTAGTTTTGGCTCCTGTAGGTTTCCTGAGAAGATTCCCCCTAGGTCACTGGGTGTATTTCTGGGTGTTTATGGCTGTTCCTGACCACAGCTGAGAGAGAATAGAGCTGGGTGATGGACCACTTCAGGATCCACTCCCAGAACCAAGTTGGTAGCCTGTTACTTGAGGCATGGGAAGGTGTGGCTCCATCTGGGTCTCCTGGAGCATATGGCACTGGTGGTAGGACCAAGGCCAATTGGAGTTGTAACTGAATCCACAGAGGGAGGGGGCTGTTTCTGGGTCCCTAGTCAAGACCATCATCAATGAACCTGTCATCAGGGTGCAGTCCTGATCTCTCAGTATAGTCCTCTTTGGTCTTAGGATTCATAAGGATTTTACAACATTCTACCTGGATTTCATTGTTCTACAAAAAAAGTGTTTTTATCTGAATAACTACCAAATTATTACTGCTGGAAGGGAATGTGAGTGGAGGACCTACTGTTCTGCCATTTTGCTGTTCTAACTCCCCACCAAATCTGCTCTGAAGAAAAAGGGGTTTCTAACTGTCTTATTATATAATGTATTTCCTACATGTTCTTGGCTTTTCAAGGCTGAATTTTTGAAATATGTATATTGGGATTTTTAGATTTTCTCCTGATCTTTCTTTTCTATTTTGCTGCTTTCAACTTGTAATAAGAAAACAAATTGATAAAAAATTAGTACTCCAAGACATTCATTGTCTAAGAAAATATTGAATTGCATAGCAAATTTTACCTACTTTTTTGAGGCTTAGGGAAATTCTTTTTTTTTTTTTTTTTTTTATTAATTTATTTATTATTATTATACTTTAAGTTGTAGGGTACATGTGCATAACGTGCAGGTTTGTTACATATGTATACTTGTGCCATGTTGCTGTGCTGCACCCATCAACTTGTCATTTACATCAGGTATAACTCCCAATGCAATCCCTCCCCCCTCCCCCCTCCCCATGATAGGCCCCGGTGTGTGATGTTCCCCTTCCTGAGTCCGAGTGATCTCATTGTTCAGTTCCCACCTATGAGTGAGAACATGCGGTGTTTGGTTTTCTGTTCTTGTGATAGTTTGCTAAGAATGATGGATTCCAGCTGCATCCAAGTCCCTACAAAGGACTCAAACTCATCCTTTTTTATGGCTGCATAGTATTCCATGGTGTATATGTGCCACATTTTCTTAATCCAATCTGTCACTGATGGACATTTGGGTTGATTCCAAGTCTTTGCTATTGTGAATAGTGCTGCAATAAACATACGTGTGCATGTGTCTTTATAGCAGCATAATTTATAATCCTTTGGGTATATACCCAGTAATGGGATGGCTGGGTCATATGGTACATCTAGTTCTAGATCCTTGAGGAATCGCCATACTGTTTTCTATAATGGTTGAACTAGTTTACAATCCCACCAACAGTGTAAAAGTGTTCCTATTTCTCCACATCCTCTCCAGCACCTGTTGTTTCCTGACTTTTTAATGATTGCCATTCTAACTGGTGTGAGATGGTATCTCATTGTGGTTTTGATTTGCATTTCTCTGATGGCCAGTGATGATGAGCATTTTTTCATGTGTCTGTTGGATTAGAGACTTAAATGTTAGACCTAATACCATAAAAATCCTAGAGGAAAACCTAGGTAGTACCATTCAGGACATAGGCATGGGCAAAGATTTCATGTCTAAAACACCAAAAGCAACGGCAGCAAAAGCCAAAATTGACAAATGGGATCTCATTAAACTAAAGAGCTTCTGCACAGCAAAAGACACTACCATCAGAGTGAACAGGCAACCTACAGAATGGGAGAAAATTTTTGCAATCTACTCATCTGACAAAGGGCTAATATCCAGAACCTACAAAGAACTCAAACAAATTTACAAGAAAAAAACAAACAACCCCATCAAAAAGTGGGCAAAGGACATGAACAGACATTTCTCAAAAGAGGCTTAGGGAAATTCTTAATTATAGTTCTTAAGAACTCTAGACTAAGGTTTAAGTACAAATTCCATAGACCTGCCTTTTAGTCCAGCAAAGGGATTTTTAAAATGCAAATTGTTTATTTCCTGAGAAATACCATGAGGAAAATGTTTCTTATTTATGAGGTTAGGGGAGCAAACAGAAGGAATAGAAGTGGTGTAATTTATGAGGAAATTAAGTCTGAGAGAAAAAGAGGTACAAGAAGGGGAGGCTTCAGAGATTTGGAAGGAGTTTGATTGGATTTTTCTTTGGATTTTTCTACAAAGTCGTTGAGGATTTCTATCTTGGAGACTTCCTAGAAGAAAGTCAATCATAGATTACTTGGTATTTGTCTGAGGTGTTTTTTGGTTTTGTTTTTGTTTTTTTTTCCCCCATAGCTCCTCGTAAATGTATTATTCTTGATATGTCAGAAGTTTCCCATACTGGCCATTGTAATTCTTATTAAATATTCCTATTTATCAAGATAAGCATAATTATTTGAGTTAGAGTAAGACAAAATATAGGAAGCAGACGTTCTGCCAGAGGAAAGTCAGCTTTAGGGTGCCACCAGACGCAGACAGCTTGGACTACCAGAATCAAGCACTCTTTTGGAAGAGGGTAATCTCCCTCCAAAAACTGAGAACACTTACCTTCCCCATATATTGAGTCCAGCTGTGCTTGGTGGCCCAGGTAATAATTTCAAGATGCCAGGACTTTCCAATTCAAATTCAGGTTCAACTGGTTTCATCTCCTTCAGTGGTGTAGGGTCTGCTCTCTCCTCCTTGGAAAAACTTCCAAGCCTGTGTCACCTCTGGTATGGACACAGCTTCTAGTGTTGCTTTGGATCTTGTGGAAAGTCAGACTGAAGTGAGTAGTGAATATAGTATGGACAAGGCGATGGTTGAATTTGCTACAATGGATCCGCAACTGAACCATTATGTAAAGGCTGTTCAATCTACAATAAATCATGTAAAATAAGAACGTCCAGAAAAAATACCAGATTTAAAATTATTGGTGGAGAAGAAATTTTTGGCTTTACAGAACAAGAATTCTGACGTGGACTTTCAAAATAATGAAAAATTTTTAGTGTTTAAACAACAGTTGAAATAACTAAAGAAGCAATATGGCCTTCAAGCTGACAGAGAGGCTGACGGAACAGAAGGAGTGGATGAAGATATGATTGTGACCCAAAGTCAGACCAACTTCATCTGCCCCATTACACAGTTGGAAATGAAGAAGCCAGTGAAAAATAAAGTGTGTGGCCACACCTATGAAGAGGAAGACATTGTTTGCATTATTGAGTCCCAGCACAAGCAGAAGAAAAAGGCCTGTTGCCCTAAAATTGGCTGTAGTCACATAGATATAAGAAAGTGGGATCTCATCCAGGATGAAGTACTTAGAAGGACGATTGAGAACCATAACAAGAAAAGACTTCATTCCAAATAGGAAAAGCCACCTGCCTGCAGGGACACCAGCAGCCTACCTCCTACCCCAGCTGTCTGTTGAGAGCAGTGCTGACTCCAGCAGTTAGGGACTGACTGCATAGCATAATTGTTTGGGGTAAAACCTGATGTTTTATGTATGCTTGAAAACATTTTTCTAAGTTACACAACAGAAATGCAAGCATATTGTTTATTTTTAAGTGTTCTATAATGTTAAATAAAACTTTGATCATCTGCAAAAAAATAAAATAAAATAAAAGATGAACTTGAGATTAACAAAAAAGTGCACTAAAAAGAGTAAACTCTCTGTACTTGTGAATAGTGTCTTGGCCTTCCCCAATCGAGCAAAGGTGTGTCAACAATGCCTCAATAATTTGCTTAATTTGTTTAAGCTTTATTGAGGTATAACTGATATACAAAAATTTTCATGCATTTAATGTATGCATTTTGATAAATTGAGATACATGTGTATGCCCATGATACCATCACAACACCCAAGATATAAAGATATTCATCACCTCCAGAAGTTTTCTTGTGTTTTTTTTAGTTGTGTGTATGTTTTGTTTGTTTTTGTTTGTTTGATAAGAACAGGAGCTCTTTCCTATAACTTATTTTAATGTACATAACACTGTATTGTTAACTCTAGGTACTATGTTATGCAGCAAGTCTCTAGAATGTACTGTTATTGCAAAACTGAAACTTCGTACCCACTGGGCAACAATTTTCCATTTTCCTCAACCCTAGCCCCTGGAAATCACCATTCTACTCTCGTATCTATGAATTTGACTCTTTTAGACACCTCATACAAGTGGAATACTGCAAGCTTTGTCTATCTGTTACTGGGTTATTTCACTTAGCATAGTATTCTCTAGGTATATCTGTGTTGCAAATGGTAGAATGTCCTTCTTATTTTAAGAATGAATAATATTCAATTGTATGTATTTACCACAATTTCTTTATCTGTCTGTTAATAAACATTTAGTTTTTTTCCATATCTTGGCTATTGTGAATAATATTGCACTGAACCTGGGAGTAAATATATCTCTGTGAGACTGATTTCAATTTTTTTGGACATAAACCCATAAATGAAATTGCTGGATTATATAGTATTTTTAATTTTAAATATTTTGAGAAACCTCCTTATTGTTTTGTATAAAGGCAAACCATTCTAAATTCCCACCAACCTTATATGGGTATATAAGGATTCCCATTCCTCCACATCTTTGACAAAATTTGTTACATTTTAACTCAATAATCGCCATCCTAATAGGGCTGATTTAATATCTCATTGTGATTTCAACATGAATTTACCTGATGATTAGTGATGTTGAACGCCCTTTCATATATGTGGTGGCCATGTGTATATATTCTTTGGAGAAATGTCTATTCAAGTCCTTTGTGCATTTTAAAATCTGGATACTCATGAGTTTTTCTACTGTTGAGTTGTAGGAAATTATTATGCTTGGATATTATCTTCTTATCAGACACATAGTTTGAGAATATTTTATCCCATTCTGCATGTTGTCTTTTTACTCTGTTGATTGTATATAATTCATTGTGCAGAAGGTTTTTAGTTAAACGTAGTTTCATGTGTCTATTTCTGGTTTTGCTGCCTGTACTTTTAGTGTCAAATCCAATAAATCATTACCAAAAACAGTATCAAGAAAATTTTATCCACTTTCTTCAAGGAGCTTTACAGTTTCATGACTTAGTGTTTAATACATTTTTAGTTGGTTTCTGTGTATAGTACAAAGTATGGAGTTCTATTTCATTTTTTTGCATGTGGATGTTGAGCATCAGTTTGAGAGAGACTACCCTTTCTCCAGTGTGTGATCTTGACACCCTTGTCAAAGATCAGTTGACTGCACATGCACGGGTTTATTTCTTGGTTCTACATTCTATTCCCTTGGTCTATGTGTTTGTCTTTATATTAGTATACTGTTTCAATTATTGTAGCTTTGTAATATATTTTGGAATCAGGGAATGTGATGTCTCCAGCCTTGTTCTCTCTCAAAATCACTTTGGCCATTCAGGGCCTTTTGTGGCTCCAGATGAATTTTAGTACTGTTTTTTTTCTATTTCTGTAAACAATGCCATTGAGATTTTGACAGGGATAACATTGAATCTGTTGATTTCTGGGCATAATATGGACATTTTAACAATATAATCCTTTTTGATAAACATGGAATGTCTTTCCATTTATTTGTGTACTTTAATTTCTTGCATCAGTGTTTTATAGTTTTCAATGTTCAAGTTTTATCTTTATAGTTAAATTTATTCCTAAATATTTTATCATTTTTAATGATATTGCTAATAGGATTGTTCTCTTAATTTCCTTTTCAGATAGTTCATTGTTACTGTATAGAACCACAAGTGATTTTTATGTATTAAATTTGTATACTGCAAGTTTTCTTGATTTCTTTATTAGTTCTGACAGATTTGCAAAGTCTTTGGGAGTTTTCAACATATAGGATTATGCCATCTTCAAATAGAGACAATTTTACTGCTCCTTTAAAATTTGGATGAATTTTATTTTCATTTGCTGTTGTTATTGCCTAATTTCTTTGGGTAGGATTTGTAGTACTATGTTGAATAGAATTGGTGTAAGAGGAGGCATCCTTGTCTTGTTCCTGATCTTAGACAAAAATACTTTTAGTTTTTCACCATTCAGTATGATGTTAGCTGTGGACTTGTCATATATGGACTTCATTATAGTGAATTAATCAACAACTGTTGCCCTCAGAATATAGGCCAACCAAAACAGCTTTCTTTCACAATTTTCCCTCATGAAGGCTTTGTAGGAAACCTGAGGCAGTTTGACCAATTGCCTTTTCTACAAATGGACTGCTGGTCTAACAGACCTACAAACTTTTGATAGGTAAAACTTTTTTCCACAGTGTTGATTTTTGTATATGCATACTTACAGAACCTTTAAAAATTATTTTATTTATGAATATTCATTCTCATTTTATTTTTATTCTTGCTATTGTTGGCATAAGAGAATAATATTGTTTGTGGGTGTCTCCACGCATACATTGATCATTTTCTTTTTTTCTGTCAGCTCTCCTTAACTCTCTTATAAGTTCTCTAATATTTATTGAATAAATAAGCCTGTGTTGGGGGTAATATATATGAGTGTTTTACTGTCTTCATATATCTCTCTAAATCCTAGACACTTGATGTTTTAGAAAGCTGTTAAGCACAGAACCTGCTGACCCTCACCCAAGAAGTTAGTGTCTTTTATATTTGCTGAAGTAAACTATACATTTCCCTGTTAGAGAAATGAGATCATTTTGATTGCATTATTCTTATTTGCTCATCTCAATCTGGCTTAGGTATTTTTATGGGAAATCTTCAAAAGGCAGCAAATTATTTTAATTATACTTGTGGGTTTCTAATAACAGATAAGTATTTAAAATTCCAAAATCTTAATTCTGCTAGGACACTGGTTTTTCTAGAATTGCTTCTTAACTAAATCCTTTCCCAAAGCAAAAAGACCTCAAAAGCCTTGCAAATCTTCAAAGGTTCATCTCTATTAAGGTAAAGAATTTCACGGCATTGCAATTCTTTATGTCTCAGTAGGGTATTTTCCAGTAATATCTCATCAGGAGACATTTCATGACTACTTCATTGTCTCACCTGATCCAGAGGGATTCTCTTTACTTTTCTATAATAACAACATGAAGTCTAGACTATAAGGGTCTTTGACTCACCAGTAGTATATTAAATTAATGAAACAAGCAGTTCACTATTTTTCCTGGACCATTTTTTAACTCTTATCTCTTGTGTGTGATTTATGTCTGCTTAGTACATTTGAGTGGAGCCACTTCAAAGATAGTTCATCTCTCCCTCTGGAAAAAAAAGGTAAAGTGTCTCAGAATTTTTTTCTGAGGGTAAAATCAGCAAAGTATAATACAATGAAATACACTGATGTCATCAGAATCCATATATAGCTATTTGCAGCATTTACTTTTAGCTACCAAGGAAACATAGAATCAGACTATTCACTGGTAGTTTCTGGAAAAAAAATTAACCCTTGAATTATGGAGTAAAAATTTGGTTGTTTCATGAGTAAAAGGACTAAATTTACTTCCATTTAGATATATAGTGACTTACAATAACTAAAATCTTACAGGATATCACATAAAAATCTAAAAATTGTGGTTTTTATTTCAAGATTTAATGTGGGCTACAGTTAATATTTAGCTTGTGTATATAGTATCTAAGTATGCCATAAAGTAATTTTCAAAATAAGAAAATCATTAATTTATGAAGACATTAGTACCCATAAAATACTTTTCATATACATGTACTAAGTGTCCAGAAATGTAAATATGAATTTCGGAGTCTGTTTTTTTCTTTTTTCTTAGAAAAATATTATTTCACAGAACATTTTAAAATCACATTTTTCCTCCTTTCCTGTTCACTCTAAACTACCTATCACATAGCCTCTTCCTCTATCCTCCTTTGAAAATCATGTTGCTGGGATCTAAATTACCTCTTAATTGCCCAGTTTAGAGAAGACAGCACATTTAATGTCTTCGAAGACCTCTCAATTGTATTGCATATTTTTGACCTTATGCTCTTTATTGCAATTCTTCTTTGCTTTCTGGGACACAATATTTTGCTTATAAGCATGCCACCACCCTGAGATTCTGTGCTTGGCTTTCTTCTCACTCATATTATCTCTCTGAGTCATTTCATCTGTTTCTATGACTTCAAATGCTCTTTAGAGGCAGAATTCTACTAAGTCTATACAGCTGGCCCTTGAACAACATGGGTTTGAACTGCACAGGTCCACTTATATGCAAATTTTTCTCAATAAAAGTTACATTGAGTATGCCTGCCTCTCTCTAATGCCTCCCCTTCCACCTCCTCCACCTCTTCTGTCTCTGCCACCAGAGACAGCATGATCAAACCCTCCTTTTCCTCCACCTCCTCAGCCTATTCAGCATGAAGATGAAGGATGAAGACTTTTTTGGTGATCTACTTCCATTTAATGAATAGTAAATATATTTTCTCTTCATTTTGATTTTCTTAACAACATTTTTTCTGTAGCTTACTTTATTATAAGAACATAGTATATAATATATACAACATAAAGAATATGTGCTAATTGACTCATGTTATCAGCAAGGCTTTTGGTCAACAGTAGGATACTAATAGTTAGGTTTTAAAGGAGTCAAAATTTGTACACAGAATTTTGGCTGTGTGGGTGTCAGAACCCCTCACTCCCATGTTGATCAAGGTTAACTGTATTTTCATTGCAGAACTATTATCTGAATTCTGGACTATTATTATCAACTCTAGTCCTGGGCATCATCTGCATTACATGCTGAACTCATAAGCTCTACTCCATAAGCATTTATTTACCTACTCTGACCTATTTTAGTTAAAAGAACCATTTTTTTCTGTTATATTCTAAAGTCTGAACCCTTCAAATTCCAGATTTAGATTTCACTATCAAATTCTATTCATCTTGAATCCATCTTGTCTATTTTACTCCCTATTTCTCATTCAGTCTGCTTATTAGACACCTAACTAGTGTTTTGCTCTTTATTTTTATGTAGTCTAGTCTTCACAATTTTAGTAGAATAATCTTTCAAATATTAAATAAGTACTTCAACTTAAATTGAATTTGGTATACAAAATAAAATAATTGGTTTTGTAAAATTGCAAGATAGTTACTCAAAATCTATTTAGCAAACATTTCTTATTGCATTTGTGATGTCTATATAATTATATAATCAATTCTTATACACAACCGAGCCTCTTTCTGGGCAATCCTTTCCAATCCATTGTTATTGTTGCTGATTTGTGGACTGTTCAACTCTATATTACATATTATATCTTTATGATTTAGTGAGATGTTTTAAAAATCCATATTCTTCACAATAGTCTTTTATTTATAAATTACTTTTTATATAGTCACCTATTGATTTGTTTTCAAATAATTTTGTCAGTGACTCCCACAGGGAATTGCATTGAAACAGTGGTATAATATTGGGAGAACTGAATTTTTTGTGTATCATTGCTTTTGAATAATATGATATACCAACCCATTTATTCTCTCAAAGTGTTATATCCCTAAATAAAAAAACAATGTTGTGTCTATAGATTTCAAACAGGGAATTAGAAAGAGGATTGAAAGGTCCCTTTTTACCACTTTAGTTTTCAAGGCAAAATGTGGCAAGAATATTCCCTTCTAACAATTTTATATAATTTAGGGTTGGAACCAGAAAGCTAGTCATTCATTCTTCTCCTCTCTAAAGCACAACTAATTATCTGTGACTTTTTCAAGTCACTCTTCCCTGAACATCTAAAGAGAGTGATTTAAGGTCAAATTGGGGCAGAGACAGCTGAAAGTCCATTACAGTTTGGTGTTTAATAAAAAATGTGACCTTAATTTATAGTCACAACTGGTGGAGTGGGGATATTATAACTGCAACTTAATTTATTACAAGATGGAACTGTAAAACATATTTTCTATATTGTCTGCTATGTTTATATAGTCCAAGAGATGATCCATGTCTCTGATGGATTCAAGCTAACAAAACAAAATTCACAAAAGTCTAGTCTTTAAAGCAGAATGATACATTATTATTTGAAAATAACATGTATCAACTTGTGGTGGTCATAGTTGCCAAATAAAAATAGTAAGATTAGTAATAACGGCTCTTATTTGAGAAACTATTCTGTTCCATGCACAGAGGGAGTATAATAAGCCTTACGTTTCAGAGTTTAGGCTCTGTTAAACTTTTTAAGTTCAACCGTGGCTCTTTCAATTAATCAGTCCATTTCTTGGGGCATATAACTTAACCTCTAAGTGCCTTAGTTTTATCATTTTTGAAGCATTTTAACATGCTTCATAGAGCTGTTGTGATGATAAAATGATATATGTAATGAACTTATAGTGGCTGACACATACTAAATGGTCAATGAATGTTAGGTATTACTTAGATAACAAGGATAATGTTCTGAAAGTATTAAATTTATTAATTTAATCTAATTTAATTTATTCTTATGTTCATTTAAGTTATATTTTCCTGCATTCTTGCTGTTGTTAAGACTAAAATGTGAGGCTTATCATCCAAAATAATTTTCACCAAAGAACTTTTTACCACCTTTGACTCTCAAAGCTCCCTTGAAATAATAAACCCAGGCTTTATTGGGGGAAAAAGTATATTTTACATTTTCTTACAAACGAAGAGACAGTTCTAGTGTGTTCAGGCCACCAAACTTTTGTCATACTACAAGTCAAAGGAAAAGAGACCTCAGGATATGACATAGGAGAAAGGAGAAGGTATGCTCAGGATTGAGAGAATAAAGAAAAGGTTGGGGAAGAAGTCCTATTTGAGAACTAGGAATGGTAGAAATCCCAAAAGAGTTGAGGGTGAAGCCCAAAGCAGATGGTCTTAGATCTGGGTATCTGCTTGGAACTGTGGGTAGAGGCCACTAAACAGGTGTCTCTGAGCTAGGAAAAAAAAAAAAAAACAGTTTAGTGAGTTTAGAGAATCATAAACAGAGTACCCAGTTCTCTTTTGGGTCTTAGGTTTTGAGAATCCAGAAATTCTAGCATGCTCTCAGAATTCAAGCAAGGCGTTTAAAGTTAGTGGAGCAGTCCTAGTGCCATAATGGTAAAAGGCTGGGGAGACTTTCCAGGAGAGCCTAGGAGGCTTTCCATAAAGAGCTCATTAGTCTTTACGGAAGTTACAACTGATAGTAAATGCACAGCTTATGACAGCTTGGGTGGGACCTATTTATTAAAGTGGGGATTTCCCTAGGGACCAGACTGGAAGCTGAACATGCTGTTGACCTCAACTGGCATGGACATTTGCTACCAGAGTGTCCACTGAGCAAGAATCCCTGCAACAACCACTGTTGATTTAGATGGTGGAACAAACACCTGCATTCATGTCAGTTGCACCTTCAGCTATCACCAGAGAAATAACTATGCCATATGGGGGTAAAAATATAAATAACTCAAAAAGACTAATTTTTACTAAAAGAATTCCAGTTCATTCAAAAGAAACTGAATTAATATAAATTGACTAAATTTTTACTAATTATATCTCATTCCACCATCCACAAAAATTGGGACTTCATGGGAATACGAAAATAGTATTAGAAAGTAAAGAATTATACTCTTTTCCACCATTTAAGGCATGAAGTATATGTGTCAACATCCAACACATTAGCATTATCTTTTTTTTTTTTTTGAGATGGAGTCTTGCTCTGTTGCCCAGGCTGGAGTGCAGTGACACGATCTTGGCATTCTCCTGCCTCAGCCTCCAGAGTAGCTGGGACTACAGGTGCCCGCCACCATGCCCAGATCATTTTTTTGTACTTTTAGTAGAGAAGGGGTTTCACCGTGTTAGCCAGGATGGTCTCAATCTCCTGACCTCGTGTCCTCGTGATCCGCCCGCCTCGGCCTCCCAAAGTGCTGGGATTACAGGCGTGAGCCACCGTGCCTAGCAGCATTATCTTATTAAAATATCTTATGAACAACTACTTTTCCCTTCTCTATTTTGACAATTAAAAAACCCAAAACCAAAAAAGAAATCTAACTGAAACTTACAACATTTGTATATGAGAGAGCCAAGAACAAAACCAAAGGAGTTTATTGCCACAATCTGTGGGCCTAAGTGCTATTGTGCCATACAGGGCTGCCATCAGATACCATATCTATATTGTCTTTGTATATTTCCACTTTAGAGTTTTTGGTTACTCTCTCACAGTGTCATTACCATACTACGTTTCTTACTCTGAACCATCTCACCATATTCCTCCCCCTCAAAGTCTTTCCTTCTTTTCTCTGGAACTCTGATGTTATGGCTAACAACTATTGGCCATCCTCTACTTTTTCACTGAACATTCACTCTACCTTGAAGTTTTAAATAAAATCTGGCTGTTTCCTGAGTGTCCCCTTGATGCTGTTCTTCCTCCAACATCATAGTACTTGACGGCTGGTGAGTGGTCAGGGTCAGATCCACCTTCATACTATTAAAAATGTCAGGTCACAATTCCTTTATCTTCATGTTAAAATTTTGTTCCCTTAAAGTATATGATTTTCAGTGATTCTCAACCTTCAGTATTCATCAGAATCATTTTGTTAAAAGAGACAGTAGATGTGGGCTGAGATCTAAGAATTTGAATTTTCTAGCAAGTTGCCGTGAGATGCTGGTGCTGCTGCACAGTTACATGTATATCATAGTACATCTAAATAGTAATAATAACATCTATAGAGATTTTAGAGGTGCTGTTTAATCTTGAATTGAATAGAATTATCTCAGCAATTCTTTCATTGTTATTGAAACCTGAAACAATCCTTTAATTTTTGAAGAAATTTCTACTTTTTAATTCTACTAAACGTTAACTTGATAAATTTTAATGCTACCCATATACATAACTTTGCATTTTTTTCATATATTAGAAAGAAACATGAGTAGCAATTATAAAATGCTTTATGTGAGCAAATCAGGCAATTCATGAGTAGAATAGTAATACATTGATGTAAAATTATCCTGTTTCACAAGCATTTCTGAAGTGTATTCTCCTAGGTATCATTTTGAATTTCAGTCTTTACAAAACCTTCTAAAAGACCCCCAGTGTTCCTTTTTTTTCCCCTGGTGTTTTGTATTATTTATGGTAATATTTTATGAAGAATAGTATTTTCTCTTTTCCATTAATATTTATAGGTCCATTATCAGCCTTTTGCAACTCTCAATATATGTAATCTCAATAATTATACAATGAATGAAACCGGCAAACAACATCCATTCTTCGGACTGCTTTGCAATTTTCTTTTCAATTTATCGTTTAGGTACACTAATAAATTAATGCTAACAACCTGTGTTGAGGATAGCATATATTAATGTGATAATTCTAATTAAAGCTGTGAGTTGACTCTCAGTTATTTTAAATGTCAAATGACAGGCAAAACACTGTTTTCTAGATAAATCCAACACATACCTAAAAGACATTTTAAAGCACAAGTGTCAGCAATGGTAAAAACAATGTTTGTAACCAAAAGACAGAGAACAAGATTATCCCTACATTATTCAGGAGACACTGACAGAACAAAATTAAAACCAATGAGGGAATAAAGAATACTTCTTATCCTCCATTATGTGAGTCCTTTGAAAATGAGTGATCCCCATTCCCTTCTGTAAAACTACATTCTTTTAATTCACATATATTATGGGTCTAGATAATTTAATGTTAAATCCTATGGTTGTTATGACTATACATATAACATTGAAATAAACATAACCAAGATGAAAACTCCCTGATTTTTTTATCCAGGGATGTTTTGTTGCAGAGAATGGAAACAAGTTTGAATTAACTTATTTAAAATAAGTTGTATTTTAGTGGTATCAGTAAACTCAGGGAAACATAGGACAGTGTCATGGGAACTTGAAACTTTTTATAAAGCTACTTAGCCTTTCTGGGCACAAATTCTCATATTTTCTCTTTCTGCATGTTGGCTTGATTCCTCTGCCTCTCTCTGTGGCCCAGCTCTCTGTGCTTACATATCACTGCATTCTTGGCTTATCAGGGCTATCCCATGGCAGCTTCAGTTTCTAGTCTGTCGAAGCTTTCACCTCAGTTCCACACATTTGAGTAACTCATTCTGTTTCTCAAATGGAAATTGCCAGAAGAGAAACTGAGCAGCTGATTTTGAATCAGATACCTAACTCCAGTTAAAGTTTGGTCAATATGTAAGTGCAATATTCTAAATCTTTACTTTTCTTCCTACCTCAAAAAAAGAGAAAAAAGTCCAGATTCCTAAAATGTGTAGAATCCATGTAAATCATGTTCCCCCACTGTTCTTAGTGATTAGATATTTGTATATCGTTATTATTATGTATTTACCAACAGTATTCTCGAAAACGGTTTCGAAAGTGCCATGCAGCCCAGCTTAGAATGCTTGTGGACTTTCACTTTCTTGATGCTTCCAGCTTTTCATCCATTCTCATTCTAAGTTAATGACTATATCTTACACGTCATAGAGAAATGCACAAGAAGGAATTCTTCCATCTTCAGAACACTATACATACACCTTCATCTATATCTATTCTTTCCTTCTTCCCTCTTGTTAGGAAGAATTAATAAAAATTTATCCTCCCAAAGCTCCAATACACTTTCATTTACCCTTATCAAATTTCTCAGGGATCTTATTTCTCAGCCATCTCTCTGAAGAATACTCCTTACCAGAATTTCACACAAATTGCTATTTCCATTTATTTACTTATTCTAACTTTTATTTGAAGTTCAAGAGTACATGTGCAGGTTTGTAACATAGGTAAACATGTGTCATGGGGGTTTGTTATGCAGATTATTTTATCAGTTATGTATTAAGCCTAGTATGCACTAGTTATTTTTCCTGATTCTCTCCCTCCTCCCAACCTTGACCTTCCAATTGGCCCCAGTGTATACTGTTCTCCTTTGTGTCCATGCGGTCTCCTCATAATAAAGAATGAGGACATGATCTCATTCTTTATTATGGATGCATAGTATTCTATGGTGTATATGTACCACATTTTCTTTTTCCAGTCTATCATTGACGGTCATTTAGGTTGATTTCATGTCCTTGCTATTGTGCATAGTGTTGCAATGAACATAATGTGTGCATGCATGTATCTTTATAACAGAACAATTTATATTCATTTGGATATATAACCAGTAATGGGATTGCTGACTTGAATACTATTTCTGTCTTTCGGTCTTTGAAGAACCACCACACTGTCTTCCACAATGGTTAAACTAATTTACACTTCCACCAACAGAGTGGATAAGAGTTCATTTTTCTCCACAACCTCGCCAGCACCTGTTATTTTTTGACTTTTTAATAATAGCCATTCTGACTGGTGTGAGATGGTATCTCTGTGTGGTTTTGATTTGCATTTCTTTAATGATCAGTGATACTGGGTTTTTTTCCATATGCTTGTTGGCCGCATGCATGTCTTCTTTTGAAAATTGTCTTTTTGTGTTCTTTGCCCACATTTTACTGGGGTTGTTTGTTTTTTCTTGTAAATTTGTTTAAGTTCCTTATAGATGCTGGATTTTAGACCTTGGTAAGATGCATAGTTTGCAAAATTTTTCTCCCATTCTGTAGGTTGTCCATTCACTCTGTTGATAGTTTATTTTGCTGTGCAGAAGTGCTTTAGTATAATTAGATCCCATTTGTCAATGTTTGCTTTTTTTGCAATTGTTTTTGGCATCTTCATCATGAAATCTTTGCCTGTGCCTATGTCCTGAATGGTATTGCCTAGGTTGTCTTCCAGGGTTTTTATAGTTTTGGGTTTTACATTGAAGTTTCTCATCCATCTTGAGTTAGTTTTTATATAAGTTGTAAGGAAGTGGTTCAGTTTCAATCTTCTGCATATAGTAAATAATCTCTAAACCACACAATCCTTCCAAATGTTTTCTTCTTTACATATTCACTTTTTACAGTCAGAGTCTTTGAAATATTTTCCTATAGTTTTAGATGTTTCATTCTTTCTTTCCCATTCACTTTTCAGCCCACTATAATGTGATTTGTTTGCCTACCATTTCACAAAAGAGTCCTTGCTAAATAACTGATAATATCCATGTTGCTTAATATAGTCAACACTATTCACTATTAACTTTACTTGACATTTAGCAAGCATTTGACATTATTGGTATTTCCATTATTTTTAAACATAATCTTATCTTGGTTTCTATGGTGATGCATTCTTCTAATTTTCCTTCTACTTTTCTGGCCTTTCCTGGTTAGCTGTTATTTATGCCTCATTTTCTTTTTTCACATATTATACTTCTTACAATATGGTTTTGGATTTCCATCTTTTATTTGTCTCCACTATTTAAAAGTGATCCTAACCATTTGCTGATCTTAAAATAATGTTTAACTGCTAAGGTCCCAATGTATATTTGTACTCCAGAATTCTCTTCTGCGTCACACACACACACACACACACACACACATGACTCATGTACATACACACACATAAATTGTTGCGGGAAGTCAGGGAATGGAGGGACTGACTGAAGCCATGACAGAAGAACATAAATTGTGAAGATTTCATGGACACTTATTAGTTCCCCAAATTAATACTTTTTATAATTTCTTATGTTTGTCTTTACTGCAATCTCTGAACATAAATTGTGAAGATTTCATGGACACTTATCACTTCCCCAATCAATACCCTTGTGATTTCCTGTGCCTGTCTTTACTTTAATCTCTTAATCCCGTCATCTTCATAAGCTGAGGAGGATGTATGTCGCCTCAGGACCCTGTGATGATTGCATTAACTGCACAAATTGTTTGTAGAGCATGTGTGTTTGAACAATATGAAATCTGGGCACCTTGAAAAAAAACAGGATAACAGCAATGTTCAGGGAACAAGGGAGATAACCTTAACCTCTGTTGGTGAGCTGGGCAGAACAGAGCCATATTTCTCTTCTTTCAAAATTAAATAGGAGAAATATCGCTGAATTCTTTTTCTCAGCAAGGAACATCCCTGAGAAAGATAATGCACCCCTGAGGGTAGGCCTCTAAAATGGCTACTTTGTGGCAGCTGTCTTTTATGGTCAAAGCTGAAGGGATGAAATAAGCCCCGGCCTTCTGTAGTGCTCCCAGGCTTATTAGGACGAGGAAATTCCCACCTAATAAATTTTGGTCAGACCAGTTGTCTGCTCTCAAACCCTGTCTCCTGATAAAATGTTATCAATGACAATGCATGCCTGAAACTTCATTAGCAATTTTAATTTTGTCCCGTTGTGTGGTCCTGTGATCTCACCCTGCCTCCATTTGCTTTATGATATTTTATTACCTTGTGAAGCATGTGATCTCTGTGACCCACAGCCTATTTGTACACTCCCTCCCCTTTTGAAAATCGCTAATAAAACTTGCTGGTTTTATGGCTCAGGGACATCATGGAACCTGCCTATATGTGATATCTCTCCTGGACGCCCAGTTTTAAAATTTCTCTCTTTAGTACTCTTTCCCTTTATTTCTCAGACCAGTGGACACTTAGGGAAATAGAAAAGAACCCACTTTAACTATCGGTGGAGGGTTCCTCCAATAGTAAATGTGTACATGAAATCTCCCCTCCTAGGTTTAACAGAAACTTTTCAAGAACTGCATTCCAAAACAAAAAATATTTACCTCAAATCCTCTAGTTGTGACATAGTTCTCTAATTCTCACCTCAGTAAATATCCTTTTTCATATAATTCTTCATGCAGAAAACCTGGGAGTCACTACTGGCATTTTATTATTCCTTACTTCTCATATTTCATCTAGATTTCCTCTTCTCTCTACCATCATTAGTAGAACTACTCTGTGCTACCATCACTTCTTGTTTGCATTTCTGTAATAGCCTCTTATTTCTTCTAAATGCATTTTTCATAGTAGAGTATCCAGGGTAATCTTTATATTTAGCTTTTAAACAAATATGTATGCAAGATATGCATGTATATAGTTGAAAGGGTCATTCCACAAGGTTTATAAAAACAAAACAACACAAACAAAAAATCAACACAAAGCATAAGTAATTACCCATTTTCAGTTTCAATTTCTATTCTACAGATGCAACCACTTTCCAACTTATCAGTTGTCTTGTACTATTTAGCTCTATCTCTCTAGATAACATTCCTACAATAATGATGCTGGTAGTACTTATGTCTTTTCTTGTTTTATCTTTGCTTTTTATTTTTTTTTCAAAAATTATCTTTTAATTTCAAACCATAGAACATAAAGTTTTACCTCATGTACCTAATCTCTACAGAAAAATATTGTCCAGCCACACCCTTGACTTTCTTTTCAAAGCATTTTTCTAATATTACATCTAATATGAGCATCTTCTGCAAACTGAATAGATTGAAAATTTTTTCAAGTCATTGTGTTGGCTTTTTGCTTTTCATGAAATTTTTCCCTCAATTTATCTCCTTCCTTTCATATTTTACTATAAGCATCCAAACAAACAAAAAAAAAAACTAGCTCTACCTTCAACACTTTGCTTGAAAATCTCATAAATTAAATATTCAATTTTATAATTTTCAAGTTTTGCTTTACACACAACTGTTAAACATGCTTCATTCAGTTTTCAACCACTACATAACAGGGATCACCTTTACTCCAGTTTCCAATAATGTGATCCTCATTTCTTCCTGTGCCCCATCAGTAGCTGTTTTAACATCTGTACCTCTATCAATAATATCTTCAGGGCATTCTAGGCTTTTTCTCTATATTCTTCATATTACTTTCACTATTCTTCCATCCTCTACCCAGTGCTCAATTCCATAGCCATTTCCACAGTTTGAGTTGTTTGTTACCACAGCACCCCATTTCCTGGTATTCAAAATTTGTTATATTCCCATGGCTACTGTAACAAACTACTGTAAACTGGAAGGCTTGAAACAGGAAAAAATTATTTTCTCACAGTTCCTAAGGGTAAAAGTGTAAAATCCAGGTGTCAGCATGACTGTGCTCCCTCTAGAGGCTCTAGAAGAGAATCCACTGTTTGTCACTGCCAGTTTCTTGTGGCTGTCAGCATTCCTTGGCTTGTGGTTGCATCTCTCCAACCTCTCCTCTATGGTTAAGTTGCCCTGTTTTCTGTCTGCATTAAATTTGCCTGCTTCACTCTGATAAGGATGCTTAGTGAATTCAATGCCCACCCAGATAATCAAGAACAAGCACCTCATCTTGATGTTCTTAACTGAATTACATTTGCAAAGACCCATTTTTCCAAATAAAGTAATATTCACAGATTCCAGGGATTAGGATGTGGACATATCTTTTCAGGAGCCACCATTCAATTCACTACAGTATATTAATATTTTACATCCTCTGTCCCCAAAATACTCTTCCCACATGCAAGATACTCTATTCCAACGTTCTCAACACTCAACTTATTGCAGCTCCACTCTAAGTCTAAACTCTTATTTAAATACCATGAACTCAAATGTCCCCAATCTCATTATCTAAATTATCTAAATCAGTTATGAGTGAGACTCTGAGTGTAATATACCCTGAGGAAAACTTCCCCTCCATCTGTGGACCTGTGAAATTTAAAATAAGTTATCTGCTTCCAAAATGTAATGGTGGGAGAGGCATCGGATAGACATTCCCATGCCAGAAAGGAAATTGGAAGGAATAGAGTGGATGAATTACACTAGGTTTCAAGGTCTGAGAATCATGCTCTGTGGCTCAATGGACCCTCTGAGCTGTGGCTTTTCTTTCTGTGCCCACAACTCTGCCAGCCTTTGTCTTTGTACCCATGGTTTCAACCTCCAGTCAGAGGATTTGCCTTCAGAGTCATTCGCCCTCTTTCTGGAGAGTTGGCACATTTGGAGCTGAGTAACTTTCTCAGCAATTTCCTTACTGTAGAACTCTGGAAGTTTCACAGACTTCTTCCAATTTCTGTCTCTGTCTTTTTCAGTCAAATCTGATAGACTCCAAGAATCCTGGCTTCCAGAACAGTGAGAGAATACATTTCTGCTATTTTAAGCTATCCTGGTTGTGGTAATTTGTTACAGAAGTCACAGGAAATGAAAATAGCATTACATATTTCCTGGAAAGGCATATACTTGAATGTCTACCTGAGAAATACTGTATAGAAGGTATTTTTTGAGACATAACATTTCTAAAAATATATTTCAATATACTTAGCTTATAGTTTGGGTATAGAGTCTAGTTTCAGAAATGATTTTCTCTCAGAAATTTCAAAGCATCATTTTTTTCTAGTTGTGATAGGCAGAATTCTAAGATGTCCCCCTAAGATCTTTGGCCCCTGGTATACACACATTATCTCCTAATTATTTAATCAATATCAATCAAAATACTGTTATGAAGGAATTTTGCAGATGTAATTAATGTCCCAAATCAATTAACTTTAAGACTGGCAAGTTATCTGGTAGTGCTGATTTAATCAGATAAACCCTTTAAATGCAGAGTTTTTCTTTGGATGGTCACCTAACAGGAAGCCACATATATATGAATGAGAAGGTTTCAATGCACCACTGCTGCTTTGAAGATAGAGAAGGACATGTAAAAAAAAAAAAAAAAAAAAAAAAAAAAAGGAGGTGGCCTCTAGGAGTTAAGAGTGGCCTCTGCATGATAGCTAACAGGAAAATGGGAACCTCAGTCCTACAATCACACACAAAAAACTGAATTTTACCAGCAACAATGAGCTTGGAAGCAGACTCGACACTTTGTCTCCAAATGAAAATTTAGCCTAGCTGACCCCTTAATTTCAGCCTTAGCAGAGAACTCAAATATGCCTTGATGGACTTCCGACCTACGGAGAATGAATAGGTGTTGCTTTAGGCTGCTAAATTTTTTATTGTGCTGCAGTAGAACACTAGTACACCAGTCGTCTATATTGGCATGTTTTTGAGAAATCTAAACACATTATCATCCAAAGTATGATATTTAATGTCATCCTTCTTAGTAAGATTTTTAGAATCTTCTTTTTGACGTACTATTTTGAAATTTCTAAATTATATACATTTAATAAGAATCTACTTCCATTCTTTTTTCTGGGTACATGATGAGCTCTTTTAATAAAGAAAAAATTTTGCCCCTGGAAAATTTGGTGAAATCATTATTATTTTTTCTTTCAGTTTTCTCTGTAATGTCTTTTTAGAACTCCCATTATTCATATGTTGAACATCCTTGATTAATATACCAATTTTAAAACATTTTCTCTAATTTTTCATTTCCATGTATTAATGCTCTTTTCCTTCTTGGTTTAATCAATTTCAGTTTCTAACACTTCAGTTAAGTTTCTGATTTCTGCTATCACAATATTTATTGCCATAAATTCCTTTTTTTCTCTGATTTTCAAAGTTTATAGAATGTAGTTGTTTTGTGGACACTCTCCTTTTTACTCTCAGACAATATTAACAAGATTTTTTTTGGTGTGTGGTTTCCAACTTTTCTCATAAGCTTCTATTTCTTCCAACTTTGTTTTCTGTTAGTGGTGTTTTGTCTGTGTCTTTTATGTTAGCGGCTTTCTTAAGATGTCTGGTGCTCTTTTACTTTCTGGTCACACATGAAAGTGCAGTACTCAGTACTGACAGGAAGGTGTTGAATGTAGGAGAGCTGACATCTGACTGTTGTACTACTGGGTGATTCAGAAGGGCTTTCATTGGAAAGTCTCCAATATTGTGACTTATAAATCTTTTCTCTCACTCTGGAAAGGAGACCATGCCAGTAACTGGGATTAGAAGAATGTAAGCCTTACCATTATAATTGTGTGAACAAATCACCTGGTCAATGCTCAAGGAACAGGATGAGGGAAGAAAAGTATAGTCTTGATATTCAGTATATAGCATTTCATTTAGTCTATTTTCAGTATGGTACCTCTGCCTGTTCACTCTCAGTTCAGAGACTCTGTTTTATTTTCTCCAGAGAGTAAGCATCCTTTTTCTGCTGCGGGTAGGGCATGATGTGGGCCAGTGGCCTGGCTGTACAAAGTGGAAATGGGGAACTGTAGCAGGGATCTGGGGTGGCATGAATGAAATGAAAATTTTATCAACCACTATTCCTGGGATTGGCTCCATTCTCATAGTTCTCCCAAGGGTATTAGAGTTTGGAGGGCATTCTGAAACGCAAATCAAATTGCTTCTCAGTTTTTACCTCTTCCGGCTTGAAATAAATTTTTTATTGTTCAACATCAGCTACTGCTTATCTTTGTGATTTCCAGTTTTCAAATTTTGCAGCCGTCAATTTTTTCTACTGTTCTTTGTCCTTATAAATTTATGGATTTTGAAAGCATATTTTATTGCTGTTTTAGCAGAGATTAAACATCTTCCATATTTTAGAATAACCTTTATAAATCATATCATGACAAATTTAAATATATCAATGACTTCCTTTTCCATTGGAATGGAGCACAAAATTCTACCTGTGTAGCCCTTGCTTCATGCTTCTCTTCTATGTTTTGTACCATTCCGCCTTGATCAATCTGCTTTGAATATTAACCTCTTTTTAATTTTTCTGTCATTCTAGATGATGTCTATACCAGGGTCTTTATACATTCAATTTTCTGTTTGTAGACTGTTTCTTCTTTTCTTCTTAAAGCTTTTTCTACCTTTCTCACCAGGTTAACTTTTAATCATTTGGTTTAACTGTAATTCTTTCTAGGAGGCCTTCTCCACCTCCCAATCTTAAGAATGTCTTTCTGTTACATTTCTTGGTTACATTATCCTACATATTTTTGTTCTTTCTGTTGCCTGACACAATTAGTAACTATATCTTAGTGTAATTATTTCTTGAATGTCTGACTCTGCTGGTGGTATTTAACTTCTTGAAGAGAGGAAATATGATTTTTTTTTTTATTCACCAGTGTATCAGTTAAAGCCTGTTGCAGTTACAGATGTGTAATTAGCATTGATTAAGATTTGTTAGGTATATGTATAAATGAGTTGATGAATATGTAGGGATGCCTCTTTCAGGCTGAGTTTTCTCAAGAAAAGTGGACAATATGAAGGCATAATGCTGCGAAGTTCTTAATTGAAAAAGAGAGATGCAAAAGAGAACCCACAATAGTTTCTGAAAATGTAACATAATTGAGGACTCTGCCATATCCCTTTCTTTGTATACTACAGTTTTCTCTGGAGAATTTCTGTTATCCTTTATTGGCTGTGTAATTCTGAGCTTGATGAATACATTCTTCAATTCTTCATTTTTTACTTTGTAAAATCGCACAATAATGTCTCAGACACTAGCTTTTTCAAGGGTTGCTCATTATATACATGTAAAGCCATTAGTATTCTGTTTGCCTTGAATATTGAATGCAATTATTAAACATATTTTATTTTCTTCCTTACTTCCTCTATGTCCTGCATTGATTAGATATGAGGAAGATATCTTTTCTAGGCAGTGAAAGACTTAAAACAAAATAAGTTACCTTGGGACACTGTGAAATTTGCTTTTATAGCTGCCTTAAATATTAGGATAGATTTATCTGTCAGATCTTGATTGACTAAGCCAGGCTGTGGATTAAATGAACTCTCAAGGTCTCTTTCAGGCTTGCTGATTCTAAAGCAGAAGAATAGTATAACTAGCACTAGGGATGTCATTCATTACGTGGAACAATCCTACTTGCCAACAGCAGCAGCACTGTAATTGTTTGAAAAACGTAACTAATCTTGCAAGGCTTAAGGTATATTAGAAAGAAATATCAGAATAGCAAAGAGTCAAAGTTGTATTTGAAATGTCCTTGAAGTCAGGAGATTCTATCTTATGCATTCTAGATTTATCAATATAGAGAACATGCTGTAAATGGAATATTGGCTCAAGTAGCTATTTTAGCCAATTAACAATTAATTACTTGGCTAAAAAGAGAACTGCAGCCCTTTCTTGTTATGACAGACAGGAATTATCTAAACATTCTGCATTTTGACATTGCTTTTGGTTAGTAATCTTTCTTAGGTCAATCTTATCCAGCCAACATATACAATTCGAGGACCTATTACATGCAAAGAACTATTAATTTTAATTTTGTGTAATATTGGAGATAAGTATTACTCCAGGCTCATTTTTTCTTTCTTTGAAGCTTGACTTACTAAGTAGTGACTTCTTATGAAACGTTAAAATTGCCAACACTGAGCAGAAACAGTAGCTACATTGAACTGAAAAGTATCAGCTAATACTTCCTATAGGAGGTGATACTAGAGCTGCCTGTCAAAAGGTGCTCAAAAATTTGATAGCTTAAGATAAGGTCTGGTCCATATCATTAGTAGAGGCACAAAGCATATTCAGGCAATATAAAACAAACTAGCTTTATTGTAACTGAATTCATATAGGGTAGTTGTTGGAGTTAAAATGGAAAGTAATTTCTAGGCAGCATCTCTATGTCCCTATTCTTTCTGGTTAATTTGGCAAATTCCCATTTCTTCAACCAATATCAGTTTACTTGTCTTCTGCTGGGGCAATCCTACTTTGATTCCCCGTAGTACATTAAGTTCCCTTATACCTAATGTCTACAGCTTCCTTTTAAAATGCTTAAAACTTGCCTCGGGGCTAAAGCTGACGAGGATATTTGGGCCTGGTAGCTATAACACTTTGATGTAGTGTAGTAGTTTTGGATTATAATTCACAATCTACAGCAAAGGCTGTCTTAATCATATAATTGAAGGTGGTCTTTGCCACGCCTGATCAATTGATACGACTCTTTAAATACAGTCATAGGATCAGGTCAGTTTCTGAATCATTCTATTGAAAATAGGTAGCAGTGAGAGTGGCATAGATTTTCTGTATCAGAGTTGCTCAGTAATTGAGCTCAAATTCTCAGAATCAAAATAAGCATTGGTGTTTCAGTTTGTGTGAGAAATTTCCCAGGCACTCAGTTAAATTGTCCTTAGAATACAGCTGTGGTTGAAGGATACCATGAAAGCCATTATCCTGACTGGGCATTTTTGGCATTTAGCAATTACAAAGGCTTATAAATTCTGAGCAGAAAGAAAACCAAGCTTCTTTTAAATTAACTCCTCTAGTATGTAAGCAAATAATGTGAGTCAAGGACTTGCTGGAAGTCTATTTTTTTTTTTTTTTTTTTTTTTTTTTTTTTTGAGACGGAGTCTCGCTCTGTCACCCAGGCTGGAGTGCAGTGGCACGATCTTGGCTCACTGTAAGCTCCGCCTCCTGGGTTCACACCAATCTGCCTCAGCCTCCTGAGTAGCTGGGACTACGCCCCCACTACACCTGGCTAATTTTTTGTATTTTGTTTAGTAGAGACGGGGTTTCACCGTGTTAGCCAGGGTGGTCTCGATCTCCTGATCTTGTGATCTGCCCACTGTGGCCTCACAAAGTGCTGGGATTACAGGCGTGAGTCACCGCGCCCGGCCTGAAGTCTCTCTATTTTATGGGGAGGAGCTTGGAGCTACAGTTTTCCTGGAAGTCTGTTATGCAGAGCCTGGGCTCACTAGGTCAGCTTTACCAACGGTTTGAATTGAGAGAGAAGTTGTGACCACTTAGGAGAAACAATAATGACTTTCAGAGAAGATTATCCTCAGACTTATATGTTGGACTGTTTTTTCTTCAAGTTTTTCAATTATGTTTATAAAGTTGAATGTATTTGTTTTACCTTTTAATAGATTGGTAAGAATATATTGAGGAACTTTGTTCCTTGGGTAGAGGTTAAACTAAAATCGCCTGTATGTTTCAGATTCCTTATTTATTTACAGAATCCTATCTTTAGAGAATTTTAATGTGTGTAAAATCTAAGTAGAAGATGGTATGGGCTGTATATATTGAAAGTAGGCCAATTCTGTACTCTGTTAAGCTGTGGGAAATGTCCTGATTTTCAAAGTTATGATATTTGCCATATTTATCTTCATTTCAGTGTGTTGTGTTTTTCTTCTGGTAACAGAAGCACAGGAACAAAATCCATAGTTTTCAATAAGGAGTGACTTTGACTTATTTTAAATGAATATTTACTTCTAATTATATGAATTTGTTTCTGTTGGCAAAGTTTCTAAAATAGGAAAGTTTCTCCTACACTTTACCTATTTACGTAAAGGGCTAAGATATTCTCAACTACGGTGTCAAAAAACTCAATTTGAGGTTGTTGCCGTTTGTTTTAGGGGTATAGAAAAGCAAACGCTGATACTGATAGCCACTTTATAAGGAAAGTTATTTTGAAAGTTTGTTACTTTCTGGAAAAATTTCTATCACAGGGTGGAAAAAAATAGAACTAGCTTATCAAGTAGCTTACCTATTTGAAAAAGTTTGTTTTTTATCTTTGAAAAAATTTTCACCTGCAGACTTTTTTTTCTCTAAGGTGTTAAATGAATGAAGCAACTGTTAAAGTTAGTGGGAAAAAGATTTCCTGAAAATTGTGAAATAATTATTTGAGTCAGCATTTCTTTCATGAAGTACAAAGAAGATTAATGAAGATTAATTTTATAATTGAACTTTAGGATTTAATGCCACTAGTATCAGAAATTTTCTACATTTGCTGCATGCAAAAGCCCTAGTTAGAGTCCTGGTTTATAGAAGTGAGGGCAATGTATATTCCATTTCATGTTCTAGAAAACTATTTTGCCCTCTAACATGGCCTTCCAGTTGTGTAACTGCAGCCAAGTATGTAGTTCTTAAAAATATTTTCATAAGGTAGAATGTTTCTCTATTGTAGTAGTTGAGATCAGGTTAAAGCAGCAACAACAAAAACAAACACCTATTAGCAAAAGAAAAAAATGAATAAAATAAGATTTTTTGTATACATTCCAAAACACACAAACAAACAAGATATGCTCTTTTTACTCCCTTACATTTTCCCTAAAACTTTGCTAAACAATAGGGAGGTGTGGTCCTTTCCTTTTCTAAAAGGGAAATAGATATGCCCTTAACTTAATCGTGTTTATATACAGCCCTGCAAATGTATTTATTTAAAGGGCATCAGAATCAAATTATAGTTTCTCAAACATTGAACTTTGCTAACTAAGACTGAAAAAAATGATCTATTCTTGATCAGCTTTTTATGAACATTTTATTTGATTGTTTACCTAGAAGATATATTTAGTTTTATATCACCATTCTTTTTGCACTTCGTACTTGGTTGAACTCACTCACTGGTAAGAATTCTCAGGAAGACTAAACTCAATTTAGCATTAGTCTAAGAAAAATTTAATTAGAAATATGATACATTGGTTGCATAATAAATCATGTAATAAATTCCTGAGCTCATCATGAAGCATTGTAAGTTATGGGCTAATTTGAATAATCCAGGCCAACTGAGAATTTCGTCTCTGTCGTTTGTATATGAAGAAAAACAACCCTGTAGTGACTGATCTGTTTTTACTGTCAGTTGAAGTGATTTCTAAATAAGTTAGAAAGTGTTGCGGAGAGGTTAGAATGAAGGATTTACAGAAACGTTTTACTCTTTGAGATTTCTTTGCTCATTACCCCTGTAGGATTACGAATAATGTACTTCAAGCCAGTCAGCATTAACATTCATATATCTTTTGTGCAGACAGAAATGCAGGGTGCCCTGGACCCTATACCTATGGATATGGTAATGGTGGGGACCACAGAGAGCGGAAAATGGAATGTGGGTGGAATAGATGTCTGCCAAATAAGATAATGTGCAATGTATTCATCAAGAGTCATAAGCTTAAATGCCTTTAGGACTGTGTGAGCATCCTAGTGACTGGAAGAAAATATGCCTCATTTCAGAAGTCCCACCTCCAGAATGCATTGCATTGTTGCAATGAATGAATCCAATCTTAGTGTTGCTAAAGTGTGGGATCCACCAATAAATGAATTATATCCCAGATGAAGCTCAGCATTCATTTACAGGATGCAACAAAATATAGAAACTCAAAAATGTAACATTTACTAATTTCTTACAACAAATAAAAAATCGCTAGCCAAGCAAACAAATAGAAAAATATTGCTCATGATAAGGAAAAAAATCAGTCAATGGAAACAGATTTAGAAATGAAAGTTGATGGGATAAGAAGGCAAAAATTTTAAAACAGCTTACATAAATATCTGCAAAATAAATATAAAATATTACAAATAGAAAGTTGACCAAGGGAATCTAATTAAAAATAACACCTTCACTATGGAAGCCAAATAATTTTTTGCCTAATGATGTCACCCAAAATAAAATGCATGAGGGGTGTGTGTGTGTGTGTATGTATGTATGTATGTGTGTATGTATGTATATATATAATTTGAAATACAGATACAAGCTGTCTAAAAAGCAAAAAGTATTATTTTTGACCTCCAGGCTCAGTAATGAAACGTGTGTGTACAAATTACCAGATAGAGATGATGTGTTTTGAAAGGGAAACAGGGTTTTTTTTTCCTTAACACTTCAGCAGTAGTTGTATGATAAACACATACATAAACACACAGAGATTTACCCCCTTTTAGATATATTGCATTCAAGTATGTGGGATATATTTGTGTGACTCTTTAAACATAGCATCCTTACAGACTTATCTAAGTGAAAGAGTTGATCCTGAAAAAGATAGAAGAAAAAATATTTCATTTTCGTTAGTTTGCTCTTCTAGTAAGAACTATTTAAAAGTTAAAACTTGTTTGTTTGTTTTATTTTTCTTCAGAGAGAGAGAGAGTGGAAGAAATGAGAGGAAAAGGATTGCTGAGCTAAATCCTAGAAGCAGGCTCTTTACTTTTACAGCAACTAAGCTCTTGGGTTCAAGGGACAGCTTCTCCAACTTACCCAAATGACTTTAATTTAGAACAACCTGTGCTGTGCAGATACTGGCAAGAAAGAAGATTTAACACTTCCTTTCAGTGTTGAACAAAAATTGGAATAGTTTATAAATTATTCTTATTTTAATGACTTGATTCAAAAGATATGCAAATTCACTTTAGATTAACCAAACCAAGTAAGTTGCATCACGTTTTGTGAGCACAATTAAGGTCTGAATTTGGTATAGGCCATTGCAATATTATCAAGTAATTCCACTTTAAATATTTCCCAGAGGAAATATTAAAGACAGTCTGCTGTCTTACTCTGTATTTTTGCAACTTGCCTAGTTCTCACCCTTAACTTCCTAATTCCTTGGGCTTGTGGAAGAGCTTGATTTGTAAGTTAGTTTTGTTCTGGCTTTTGGAATCTCCAACAAGATTTTACACTGATTTTAGTTCTAATAGGTCTTGTAACGTAGAGCAACTCTTCTTTGAGTCATGAAAACATTTTGTTACTAAATATTACATAGAAAACCTGTGGATAAAGAAGGGAAACATTTAGCTGCCTGTAAAAAGCCTCTCTATCCCAAGTCTCTGAGGCAAGTCCATGGACCTTTAGATCTTGTGAACTTTAGTTTTCTTATCAGTAAAATAGAAATAATACCTATCCTATCTACATAGGATGTTTTTTAAGAGGATTATAATGAGTTTTTTTAATGTTTATCCTATGGTATCCTGACCTTTGATGATTTTAATTAGGTTTCATTGTTGTCCCCATAATATATTTTACAAACGGAAAATGAAGAATTCCAAATCTCTAGGCTTAGCTTTTCTAGATGAAGCAGTATTCTGTACTAAGGAAAACCGTGTTCTTGAGATGGCTAGACAGACAGACCAGCTCAGTTTTCCACTGATCAGAAGGAAATTACCTTTCCCCTTTCCAGGGCATGCATTCATAGACAAATACATGAATGTTTTCAGGAAAGTTTTAGGTTTAAATCATTATTGTGAAGATAGTACAAAGAGTTCCTGTACACCCCACACCAACTATCCTCTATTCTTACAATCTTACATTAGTACAATAAACAGACCAATATTGATACATTATTAACTAAAATATATAATTTATTCCAATTTCTTTAGCTTTTACTTGACATGCTTTTATTCTTTGCTATTCTAAGGTCCTGTCTAGAACAATACATTACATTTTTCATCATGTTTCCTAGACACCTCTTGACTGTGACGATTTTCTCAGATTTTCTTGGTTTTTGAGGATCTTGACTGTTTTGAAAAATATTGGTATAGTAATTTTCAGAATGTACTTCACTGAGGTTTTTCTGCTGGTCTTTTATGACCATATTGGTATAATGTGTTTCTGAGAGGAGGGCCACAGAGGTGAAATGCCATTTTCATTGCATTATATCAAGGATATATGCTATCAATATGATTTATTACTCTGGATGCTAACCTTGATCACCTGACTTGATATAGTGTTTGTCAGATTTGCCCACTGTAAAGTTATTCTTTTTACTTCCTTTCTATTCTGTTCTGTTTGGGAATAAAGTCCACACTTAAGGAGTCGGGAGGTATGTCCCACTTCCTTAAGGACAAAGTATCTATGTTAATAATTTGTGATTCTTTTTCATGGGAGATTGGAGATTGGTTTATTCTCCCCTATTTATTTCTTGAATCATTTAAGTATCTCAGTATGGACTATTTATTATACACTTTAGGTTATAAGCCCCACTATTTCATTTGCTTTAGCTCATTTTTTTTCAGCTTTGCCCATTTGGAGCCCTTTCATTTGGTCTAAAATGTTCCAGGCTCATCTTCTGTATTTCCTGCCCCAGTCCTAGTATCAGCCATTTTTTCTGAGGAGCTCTGGCTCCTTTAATTAGAAAAGGTCTTAGAAACCAAGATCTCGTGCTAAGTGTATGCATTGCTACTGATGTGTCGTTGTTTCTAGGTCCATTCAGTAATGGACATATACACATATATACTATTACACGTATATTCATATATATGTAAAATATGTAAATTATTTCTACAGGTAGCCATCTATGTTATACTGTATTTAGCTAAACATGACTTCATACTGATGTCTTCTACTTTAACTTTACTCATTATTAGAGGTGAAGCCAGCTGCGCTTCTGGATTAGGTGGGGACTTGGAGAACTTTTGTGTCTAGCTAAGGGATTGTAAATGCACCAATCAGTGCTCTATGTCTAGCTAAAGGAATATAAATGCACCAATCAGCACCCTGCAAAATAGACCAATCAGCACTCTGTAAAATGGACCAATCAGGATGTGGGCAGGGCCAAATAAAGGAATAAAAGCTGGCTACCTGAGCCAGCAGCGGCAAGCTGCTCGGGTCCCTTTCCACGCTGTGGAAGCTTTGTTCTTTTGCTCTTCACAATAAATCTTGCTGCTGCTCACTCTTTGGGTCCACACTACCTTTATGAGCTGTAACATTCACCGCAAGGGTCTGCAGCTTCATTCCTGAAGTCAGCAAGACTACGAACCCACTGGAAGGAACAAACAACTCCAGACGCACCTCCTTTAAGAGCTGTAACATCACTGCAAAGGTCTGCAGCTTCAGTCCTGAAGTCAGTGAGACCACCAACCCACTGGAAGGAAGAAACTCCAGACACATCTGAACATCTTAAGGAACAAACTCCAGACACACCATATTTAAGAGATGTAACACTCACTGTGGAGGTTCTTGGCTTTATTCTTGAAGTCAGCAAGACCAAGAACCCACTGGAAGGAATAAATTCCAGACACATTTTGGTGACCACAAAGGGACTTTCACCTATTGCCAAGCAGTGAGTATCATTGGACCCCCTTTTCTTGCTATTCTGTCCTATTTTTCCTTAGAATTTGGGGGCTAAATACCAGGCTTCTGTCAGCCAGTTAAAAGTGACTAGCGTGGCTGCCAGACTAAAGACACAGATGTCAGGCTTTCTGAGAAAGGGCTCTCTAACAACCCCTGACTCTTCGAAGTTGGGAGCATTGGTTTGCCTAGAACCAGCTTCCACTTTTCCTTTACTTCTGGGCTGAGCCAAGGATCAACAGAGAGGAAAGCCATTCAACTCTGGGGTCTCGACAAGTTGATTGACCCTGCAGCCATAAGCGGAACTCTCAAAGTTGTGTCGCCCAAGTGAGGCTCGCCCATCTATCCTATCTATCCTGACCCTGCCTCCTGGGTCCTAATGCCTGTCACACAAACTTCCTCTTGCCTCTCTTCTCCGAGGTTAGTCCTGCTTCTAAAAACCACTCCCTGTCTCTGGTGCTTTTCTAGTTTCTCCTATAGGAATGATTTCTAGTATAAACTACAGGACTCTATTCCCTTTAGGCATCTGGGTTTACCAATCAGAAAGACATAATTTTTGCCCAAAGTCCCATCATAGGGGGGACTATCTGGAATTTTAAGATCCCTCCTCAAACAAGCAGGCCTAACAATAGCTATTTCTGAAGGTAATATATGGGGAGCTTCAGAAATAATATCCTTCCTATTCAAGTGAGGACAAAAGGGGTCACTCTTCCAACCCTGGAGATCCCTTCCTTCCCTCAGGGTATGGCCCTCCACTTCATTTTTGGGGCATAACATCTTTATAGGACAGGGGTGAAGTCCCAATACTAACAGGAGAATGCTTAGGACTCTTAACAGGTTTTCAAGAATGAGTCAGCAAGGGCCACTAAATCTGATTTTTCTTGGTCCTCTTTGTGGTCTAGGAGGAAAGGCAATGGTGCAGGTTTTCGAGAATGCATCAGTAAGGGCCACTAAATCTGACCTTCCTCAGTCCTCCTTGTGGTTTAGGAGGAAAACTAGTGTTTCTTCTGCTGCTGCATTGGTGAGCACAACTGTTCCGATCAGCAGGGTCCAGGGACCATTGTGGATTCTTGGGCAAGAGGTGTTTCTGCTGCTGCGTTGTGAGCACAACTATTCTGATCAGCAAGGTCCAGGGACTGTTATCGGTTCTTGGGCAGGGGGAGAAACAAACAAACCAAAACCACAGGCGGTTTTGTCTTTCAGATGGGAAATATTCAGGCACCAACAGGCTCACCCTTGAAATGCATCCTAAGCCATTGGGACCAATTTGAACTGCAAACTGTGAAAAAGAGGCTGCTCAGTGTTTTTGTTTTGTTTTGTTTTGTTTTGTTTTGTTTTTGTTTTGTTTTGTTTTGTTTTGTTTTGTTTTGTTTGCACTACAGCCTGGCCACAGTATTCTCTCTCTGATGGGGAAAACTGGCCACCTAAGGGAAGTATAAATTAAAATATTATCCTGCAGCTTGACCTTTTCTGTAAGAGGGAAGGCAAATGGAGTGAAATACCTTATGTCCAAGCTTTCTTTTCATTGATGGAAAATCCACAACTATGCAAAGCTTGCAATTTACATCCCACAGGAGGATCTCTCAGTTTACCCCCTAATCCTAGCTTCCCTATAGCTCCCCTTCCTATTAGTGATAAGCCTCCTCTAATCTTCCCCCCCCCCAGAAGGAAACAAGCAGAGAAATCTCCAAAGGACCACAAAAACCCCCAGGCTATTGGTTATGTCCCCTTCAAGCTGTAAGGGGAGGGAAATTTGGCCAACCCAGGTACATGTCCCCTTCTCCCTCTCTGATTTAAAGCAGATGAAGGCAGACCTGGGGAGGAAGTTTTCAGATGATCCTGATAGGTACATAGATGTCCTTCAGGGTCTAGGGGAAAAGTTTGATCTCACTTGGAGAGACGTCATGCTATTAGATCAAACCCTGGTCTTTAATGAAAAGAATGCGGCTTTAGCTGCAGCCCAGGAGTTTGGAGATACCTGGTATCTTAGTCAAGTAAATGATAGAATGACAGCCAAAGAAAGGGACATATCCCCTACCAGTCAGCAAGCCATCCCCAGTATGGATCTCCACTGGGGTCTAGACTCAGATCCTGGGGACTGGAGTCGTAAACATCTGCTGACCTGTGTTCTAGAAGGACTACAGGGAATTAGGAAAAAGCCCATGAATTGTTCAATGATGTCCACTATAACTCAGGGAAAGGAAAAAAATCCTTCTGCCTTCCTTGAACAGCTACGGGAGGCCTCAAGGAAATATATTCCCCTGTCACCCAACTCCCTCGAGGGTCAATTGATCCTAAAAGGTAAGCTTATTACCCATTCAGCTGCAGATATCAGGAGAAAGCTCCAAACACAAGCCCTGGGCCCTGAACAAAATCTGGAGCCATTATTAAACCTGGCAACCTTGGTGTTCTATAATAGGGACCAAGAGGAACAGGCTGAAAAGCAAAAGCTAGATCAGAGAAAGGCTGCAGGCTTAGTCATGTCCCTCAGACAAACAAACCTTGGTGGTTCAGAGAGGACAGAACATGGAGAAGGCCAGTCATTGGATAGGGCTTGTTACCAGTGTGCCCTGAGCTTCTGGGTTAGGTGGGGATTTGGAGAACTTTTGTGTCTAGCTAAAGGATTGTAAATGCACCAATCAGTGCTCTGTGTCTAGCTAAAGGATTGTAAATGCACTAATCAGTACTCCGTAAAAACGCACCAATCAGCAGTCTGTAAAATGGACTAGTCAGCACTCTGTAAAATGGACTAATCAGCAGGATGTGGGCAGGGCCAAATAAGGCAATAAAAGCTGGCTACCCAAGCCAGCAGTGGCAACCTGCTCAGGTTCCGTTCTACGCTGTGGAAGCTTTGTTATTTCATTCTTCACAATAAATCTTGCTGCTGCTCACTCTTTGGGTCTGCACTACCGTTTTGAGCTTTAACACTCACCATGAGGATCTGCAGCTTCATTCCTGAAGTCAGCGAGACCACAAACCTACCGGGAGGAATAAACAACTCTGGGCGCTCCACCTTTAAGACCTGTAACACTCACTGCGAAAGTCTGCGGCTTCACTCCTGAAGTCAGCAACACCATGAACCCACCAGAAGGAAGAAACTCCAAACACATCTGAACATCTGAAGAAACAAACTCTGGACACACCATCTTTAAGAGCTGTAACACTCACCGCGAGGGTCTGCGGATTCATTCTTGAAGTCAGCCAGACCAAGATCCCACCAGAAGGAAAGATGTCTAGACACATTATCGCATGGATTATTTTAGTTTTCTTCACCATTGTATTAGTTTCCTATTCCTACTGTAACAAATGACCACAAACTTTGTGGCTTAAAACAACACAAATTCACTATCTAATAGTTCTGTGGACCAGAAATAGGGAATAGGGCAGTCTCATCCGTCTATAATCAAGATGTCAGTAGGGCTGCTGTGTTCTTTCTGAAGGACCTATAGGAAAATCTATTTCCTTGCCTTTTCCAGCTTCTATAGGCTACATTTGAATGTTTCTAACAACTTTATTATTATTTTGAGACAGAGTTTCTCTTTTGTTGCCCAAGGTGGAGTGCAATGGTGTGATCTCCGCTCACTGCCACCTGTGCCTCCTGGGTTCAAGCAATTCTCCTGTCTCAGCCTCCCAAGTAGCTGGGATTACAGGCACATGCCACCACACCTGGCTACCTTTTTGTATTTTTAGTACAAATGGGGTTTCACCATATTAGCCTGGCTTTTCTCAAACTCCTGACCTCAGGTGATCTGCCTGCCTCAGCCTCTCAAAGTTCTGGGATTACAAGTGTGAGCCCCATGCCCAGCCTAACAGCTTTATTATCATCACCTCTAACTATAAGCTCATATAAACATTTGAATGTAGGACATTATTTTTTAAATTGGGTAAATACCTAGGAGCACAATTGCTGGATTATAAATAAAGATTATATTTAATTGTTTAAGAAACTAACTGTTTTCCTAAGTGAGTGTATCATTTTGCATTCCCACCAACTACAAACAATCATTCCTGTTACTCCATATACTCACTAGCAGTTGACATGGTCAGTTTTTAAAATCTCTGTCATTCTGACACATGTGAAGTTATATCTCGTTATTGTTTTAATTTATAGCTTGCTAACGGCAAATACTGTTGAACATATTTTATATGCTTATTTGTTTCTGCATATTTTCTTTGGAGAGGTTTAGGTTCTGATATTATGCCCATTTAAAAATTGTGTTTCTGTTTTCTTTTTGTGAATTTTAAGATGTCTTGGGCTTGGTGTAATGGCACATACCTATAATCCCAGCTACTTGAGTGGCAGGAGCAGAAGGATCACTTGAGCCCAGGAGTTTGAGGCCAGCCTGGGCAATGTAGCAGGACCTCATCTCAAAAACAAAAACAATAAAATGAATAAATAAACAAAAACCAGTTCTTGGTTTTGGTTACAACTCCATATCAGACATGTGTTTAACAAATACATTTTTCCAGTCTGTGGGTTGTCTTTTCATTCACTAATACTGTTTGATAACGAAGAATTTTTAATTTTAATAAAGTCTACTTTGTTTATTTGCAGGGAGTAATGTCTTATTTTAAAACTCATCACCAAACCCAAGGTCATGTAGATTTCCTTTATATCTTCCTCCATAAGTGTTATAGTTTTGCACTTTACATTTAGGTCTATTTTTCATGTTGAGTTAATTGTTAGGTAAAATGGCTAGATCAGGGTTCTTTTTTTCTTTCATATAGGCATCCAGTTGTTCCAGCACCATTTATTGGAAAGACACATATTGGATTTGCTTTAATCTGTTATCAAATATCAGTTGATTATATACCTGTGGGTCTATATCTGGTGTCTTAGTCCATTTGGGGTGCTATAGCAAAGTACCACAGACTGGGTGGTTTATAAACAATAGGAATGTATTATTTACAGCTCAGTAGGCTGCGAATTTAAAGATCGAGGTGCCAGCAGATTTGGTGTCCAGTGAGGGCCCACTTTTCTAACTCATCTATGGTGCCTTCTTGCTATCACTTTACATGGTGGAAGGAGCAAACAAGTTCCCTCAGGCCTCTTTTTTGGGGACACAAATCCAATGATCTAATTACCTCCCAAAACTCTACCTCTTAATAGCATCACAGTGGGCGGTAGGACTTCAAAATACAAATTTTGCAGTGACACAAACATTTGAAAACACAATCTTGGTTCTTTATTCTATTTCATTGATGGATGTGACTATTTTTTCCACCAGGAAAATCTTAAATAATGTAGTATTACTTAATGTAGCACTAAATATCTTAAATAATGTAGCATTACAGTCAGACTTGAAATCAGGTAAAGGGAATTCTACAACTTCCTTTTTCTTCTCCCATGTTATATTAGCTCTTCTAGGAACTTTTCCTTTCCATATAAACACTATTATTAGTTTGTCAATATCTACAAAAGAGATTGCTCAGGTTTTGTCTGGGATTACATTTAATCTATAGATCAAGTTGGAAAAATTTGGCATCATAACGATACTGAGTCTTCTAAACCACAAACACAGAATATTTTTCCATTTCTTAAAATTATTCATTTTTATCACTATTTTGCACTTTGGTTTATGAGTTCTGTGCATATTTTGTTGGATTTATGTGTATTTCAACTTTTGTGTGCTACTTTAAATATTATTTATTAAAATAAATACATTTTATATTCCAATTGTTCATTGCTGATATATCAGAAAGCAATTGACTTTTGTATATTAACCATGTATGCCACAATCTTGTTATTCCCATTTACTAGTTACAGGAATTTTTTGACAATTATTTGGTACTTTCTACATAGACAATCATGTCATCTGTTAATAGTGACAGTTTTATTTCTTCCTGTCTAATCTGTGTAATTTCATTTATTTTTATTGTCTTATTGTACTAGCTAAAACTTCCCATTTATTCCCTTTCTACTCAAGGACATTGAGTAGGAGCAGTGAAAGGAGGCATACTTGTCTTGTTCACAGAATTAGATAACCAACATGCAGTTTCTCGCCATTAAGTAGGGTATTCACAATAAGCAGTTAATCGAGTTACTGTATCAAATTAAGGAAATTAATTCTCTAGTGTTGAGATGGCTTCAGTGGTCACAGCCTTGTAGAAAATAACAGTCAGTTGGCATACAATCCCGGGAATGGCCTCTGAAGAAGTACAGGCACAAAGTCAACTGTGGAGACTAAAATAAATGCCTAATCCCTCAATGCACAGATATATACTTTCACAGGCACCAAGAACATTTAGGGAAATATTACCTTACAAAATAAAAAATGGTGTCAGAATGACTGTAAAGTGATGGAGATTTATGATCTCTCAGGCAAATAATTAAAGGTGTCTGTTTTATGGGAGCTCAGTGAGTGTCAATGAAAGACAGAGAATCAATCCAGAAATCAAATAAAAATGTAAAGCTATCCAGGGACTAGAAGGTCAAGTCACCAATCAGATTCAACTCAAATGAAACCACCCCACAGCATATTATAATCAAACTCTAAAAGACCAAAGACAAAGAGAGGGTCATGAAAACAGAAAAAACAAATAATATATAAATGAGATCAGATCATCCTGGTAGCATACATCTTAGCAGAAATTATACAGGCCAGGAGCGAGAGGAACAATATATTCATAATGCTGAAGTGAAAAAAAATAAAGCCAAAAAGTAGTAATTTAACCAACAAAGTAAATCATCAGAAATGAAGGAAAGGTAAAGATTTTCCTAGACAAGAAACAAAGCTGAGGTAATTTATTCCTACAAGACCTGTTTTACAAGGAATGTTAAAGGGAGTTCTTTAAAACAAAAATAAAAAATGTTAACGTAATTGTATGATTGCTATACTGATATTGTAATCATAGTGTTTAAACCACTTCTATGTTTAGTAAGAAGTCTAGAAAATACATTAAAATAATAACTACAATAAATATTTAGGAGATAGGCAATGTAAAAATGTAAATCATGGCATCAAAAGTTCAAAATGTGGGAGAAGAAGGAAAATAATAGGTGCAGGGTTTTTTTTTTTTTTTTTTTTGGTTTTTTTTTTTTTTTTTTTTTTTTTTTTTTTTTTTTTGGTTTGGTTGTTTCTTTCATTTCTTGTGATAAAAAAGTTGGTATCAGTTTTAACTATTTGCTATAACTACCATATATTTTTCTCTAAGCTTCATGGTAACTGCAAAGCAAAAATCAATCATAGATGCACTGAAAAAGCAACAAATTTATACCAGTGAAAATAACCACAAAAAAAGACAATAAGAAAAGAAGAGAGAAGTTAAGAAAAACAACTAATAAACAAGTAATAAAATGGTAGTAGTAAGACATTACCTATTAGCAATAATATAAATGTAAATGGACTAAATTATCCAATAAATAGACATAGAATTGGTGAATGGATAAGAAAACAAGATTTAAAAATATGCTGCCTAGAGGAAACTCACTTCATCTTTAAAAATATATATAGTCAAAGTGAAGGAATGAAAGAAGATATTTTATGCAAATAGAAACTAAAAAAGATCAAGAGTAGCTATAATTGCATCAGATAAGATAGACTTTTGGTCAAAAAATATAAAAAGAGACAAGGTAATTATATAATAAATGAGTCAATTCAGCAATGGGGTATAACAACAGTAAAATATATATATATATATTTAACCCTAATCCAATTATTTGCTCTCTCTCTATATAGCAAATAATAATAAGTCTGGGATTTAGAGCCAAGATGACTAGACACAGCCAGTAAGTATATCTTCAATCAAGAGAGACAAGAACATCAGTAACACCAGCACACTGCAGACAGATCTTCAGAGGGAAGGTACTGACAGTGGATGGAGGGAGGATGTAGATCTTTGGATGAAGGGGAAAGAAGGTGGGAACTCTGTACAGGGCTGCTGATCACTGGAACTCATTCCTGGCCCCTCGAGGTTCCTGGGGAAAGGAGTGGCATGCTTGTACCACAGAGCTCTGGAATCCTAGCTGCAGGGAGCCCACAACTCCTCTGGTCACTTGTGCTGGCAAGGAGAGCTGCTTGGAGAGGTAATAGAGGGAGGACACAAGTCTGTGCATAGCCCAGAGGGTTTGGTGTGGAGCACAGCCAGGGACTCCTATCCCCAAATGAATGAAATGAAGCGAAGAAGAGAAAACCAAAAGAAAAAAGAAGAAAAAAGAAACGAACAAAGCCTGCAAGAAGTATGGGATTATGTAAAAAGACCAAATACCTACTGTCTGGATTGGGGTTGCCTGAAAGTGAGGGTGAAAATGGGAACCAAGTTCAAGATCACTGTGCTTCTAAAGGTGGCTCTGGCCTTTGATGACGTTTCAACCTAGAAAGAACTGGAAGATTTTTCCTGTGGGATGAGGCGACTCTGATCTGAGAATACCCCTGTCTTCTGGCTTCTGGGGCCACAGTCTGGCCACACCTGCTTGCAGTGCATCCCCAGATGCCCAACCAGTGTGCTTCCTGAGCGTCATCACATAGCTCCTTTACTGACATACTGCACCTAACCATCAGAGAGCTCCGGCAGACAGCCCTGGCTGACATGTACCCACCCACCTGCAGCCTCCCTCTGACACTTTGCCAGTGCGAACTTGGAGACAGCCCACCTCCACTACTTTGCTGGCCCACACTCACAGGTGGATCTCTGCTAACAGCCCCTGTCATGTTACTGCTAAGGTACGAGCACACACATGGACACCACAGTACTCTCCTCACCAGCATGCCAACCCCCAATGTTATGCTTGTGAGCACACACATGGACACCACAGTACTCTCCTCACCAGCATGCCAACCCCCAAAATTTGTGAGCACCCTGCCATGCGACTGCTATTGCTGAAGCGTATGAACAAGCACAGATCCTGCTGCCACTGCCCTTATGAGGTGCATTGGCCAGTACCCCCCATTGAAGTGTTGTTGCCAATGGAACAGGAAAGGTCCTTCCAGTGTAGCAGGTTCCTAACCTTGAGGGGCCAGAGAACAAAACTGGGGGCCTGGCACCAGCCTCCCAGTGTTAGAGCACACAGCCCAGTAATGCTGAGCTGAGGTTTGGTCCCCTAAAATCTTCCAGAAATGAAGCCAGTTTAGTGAACTCACCTTATACCACAATCAAACCCTTGAGGGCATCAAAGAGGAAAAAAGCAAAAATACCCATTCAAAGGACAGCAGTGTCAAAGACTAAAGGAATATCAGCCCATACAGTTAAGAAAGAACAAGTACCAGACCTCCAGCAGCTCAAAGTCAGAGTGTCTTCTTACCTCCAAATGACCACACTAGTTCCCCAGCAAATAGTTCTTAACCAGACTTAAATGGCTACAATTACAGAAATAGAATTCAGAATCTGTATTGGAATGAAAATCATCAAGATTCTGGAGAAAGTTGAAACCCAATCCAAGGAGTCTAAGGAATCCAATAAAATGAAATAAGAGCATAAAGATGAAATAGCCATTTTAAGAAAGAACCAAATTGATCCAATCAAGCCAAAAACTCATTACAAGAATTTTATAATACCGTTATAAGAATTAACAGCAGAATGGATCCAGCTGAGGAAAGAAACAGAGCTTGAAGACTAGTTCTTTGAATCAATGAAGTCACACAGAAATAAAGAAGAAAAACATATAGAATAAACAAATCCCCCCAAGGAATAAGAGATTATGTAAAGGGACTCAATCTATGACTCATTTGCATGCTTGAAAGAGGGGAAGAGCAAGCAACTAAGAAAAAAATGTTTGAGGATATTGTCCAAGAAAATTTTCCCAACCTCACTAGAGAGGCCAACATCCAAATTTAGGAATTGCAGAGAACCCCTGAAAGATACTATACAAGACTACCACCCTTAAAACACATAGTCATCAGATATACCAATGTCAACATGAAAGAAAAAATATCGAAGGCAGCTAGGGATATGGGGCAGGTCACTTACAAAGGAAAACCCATCAGGCTAACAGCAGACATTGCAGCAGAAACCTTACAAGCCAGAAGAGATTAGAGGCCTATAATTCAGCATTCTTAAAGAAAAAATCCAACCAAGTATTTAATATACAACCAAACTAAGCTTCATAAGCAAATGAGAAATAAGATTCTTTGCAGACAGGCATATGCTAAGGGAATTTATTACCACTAGATCTGCCTTACAAGAGGTCTCTGAAGGAATGTAAAATATGAAAAAGAATGATCATTACCAGCCATCACAACAAAAACAATAAACTAACAAAAACACTTAAATACATAGACCATTAATACTATAAAGCAACAACAAATCAAGTTTTTATAATACCCAGCTAACAACACAATGACAGAATCAAATCTGCATATATAAATATTAACCTTGAATGTAAATGGGCTAGATGCCCCAATTAAAAGACACGGGATGGCAAGTTGGATAAAAAAAAAAAAGCAAGACCTAATGGTGTGCTGTCTTCAAGAGACCCATCTCAGATGCAATGGCATTCATAGTTTCAAAGTTAAGGGCTAGAGAAAAACCTACTAAGGAAAAGAAAAAGAAGAAAACAGCAGGGATTGTTCTCATAATTTCAAACAAAATAGAATTTAAACCAACAATGATCAAAAAAGCGAAAGAAGGACATTACATAATGATAAAGTTTTCAATTCAACAAGAAGACCTAATTATCATAAATATATACGCACTCAACAAGGGAGCACCCAGGTTCATAAAGCAAGTTCTTGGAGACCTATGAAGAGACTTAGATAACAAAACAATCATAATAGGAGACTTCAACACCTCACTAACACTATTGACCTGATGATCTTCAAGACAGAAGACTAATAAAGATTGTCAAGACCTTGACACTTAACAAAATAGGCCTAACAGAAATCTGCACAACTCTCCACACCAAAATAACAGAATGTACATTCTTCTCATCTGCAGATGACACATACTCCAAAATAGGCCTAAAAGAAATCTGCACATCTCTCCACACCAAAACAACAGAATGTACATTCTTCTCATCTGCAGATGACACATACTCTAAAATTGGGCACATATTTTGCCATAACAAAATTCTCAGAAAATTTTTTAAAAAAACTGAAATAATACCAACCACATTCTCTGACCCCAATCCAAGAAAAATACAAATAAATACTAAGAGGATCACTCAAAACCATGCAATTAAATGGAAATTTAACAACATGATCTGGAATGACTTTTGGGTAAACAATGAAATTAATGCAAAAGTTAAAAAAAATTATTTCCAAGTAATAAAAACAGATACAACATACCAGAATCTCTAGAACACAGCTAAAGTAGTGTTGATAGGGAAGCTTACAGCACTAAACATCCACATCAAAAAGTTAGAAAGATCTCAGATTTACAACTTATCATCATGCCTAGAGGAACTAGATAAATAAGAGCAAACCAACCCCAAAGCGAGCACCAACATCAGAGCTGAGCTAAATGAAATTGACATGGTAAAAAACACACAAAACAGCAACAAAATCAGACTTTGGTTCTTTGAAAGAATAAATAAAATTGGTAGACCACTAGTTAGACTAATAAAAAAGAGAGAAGATAAACACAATCAGAAATAACAAAGATGATATATCCCTGAACCCACAGAAATACAAAAAACCCTCTGAGACTATTACAATCCTCTCTATGCACAGCACACAATATGGAATACCTACAAAAAAATGCATAATGCCTGGACATACACAACCTTCCAAGATTGAACCAGGGAGAAATTTAAACCCTGGACAAACCAATAATGAATTGATAATAAAAAGCCTATCAACAAGAAAAAGCCCTGGACCAGACCGATTCACAGTTGAATTGTACAGATGTACAAAGATGTAGTACCATTGCGACTGAAATTACTCCAAAAATTGAGGACAGGGACTTCTCCTTAACCCATTCTATGAGGCCAGCATCATTCTAATACCAAAGCCTGGCAGAGACGCAATGAACAAAGAAAACTACAGGCCAATATCCTTGATGAACACAGATGCATAATTTCTCCACAAAATACTAGCAAACCAAATCCAGCAGAACATCAAAAAAACTAATCCCCCATGATCAAGTAGGCTTTATCCCTGAGATGCCAGATTGGTTCAACATATGCAAATCAATAAATATGATTCACTGCATAAATAGAACTAAAAAACAATAACCACATGGTCATTTCAATACATACAGAAAAGGTTTCTCTCAAAAAACTAGGCATTGAAGAAACATACCCCAAAATAATAAGAAACATCTTTGACAAACCTACAACTAGCAACATACTGAATGGCAAAGGCTGGAAGCATTCCCCTTGAGAACCAGAACAAGACAAAAATGCCACTCTCACCACTCCTATTCAACATAGTACTGGAAGCCCTACACGAAGCAATGAGGCAAGAGAAAGAAATTGAAGGCATTCAAACAGACAGGGAGGAAGTTAAACTATATCTGTTTACAGATGATATGATTGTATACCTAGAAAACCCGATAGTCTCTGCCCAAAATCTCCTAGGTTGATGAAAAACTTTAGCTGAGTTTTAGGACAGCAGTATTAATGTTCAAAAATCAGTAGCATTTCTATACAATGATAGCATCAAAGCTGAGAGCCAAATCAAGAACACAATAGAATCACAATAACAATAGACATACACAAAAATATAATACCTAGAAATACAGCTAGCCAGGGAGGTGAAAGATCTCTACAATGATAATTAAAAAACACTGGTGAAAGAAAACAGATGACACAAACAAATGGAGAAACATTCCATGCTTGTGGATAGGAAGAATCAATATTGTTAAAATTGCCCTACCATTCAAGGCAATTTACAGATTCAGTGATATTTCTATCAAACTACCTACAACATTTTTCACAAAATTAGAAAATCTGTTCTGAAATTCATATAGATTCCCCTGCCCCTGACAAAGCTCAAATAGCAAAAGCAATCCTAAGTAGAAAGGATACAGCTGGTGTCATCACATTCCCCAAATTCAACATATACTACAAGTCTACAGTAACCAAAACACCATGGTACTGCTACAAAAACATGCACATAGACCAATGGAACAGAACAGAGGCTCCAGAAATAATCCCACACACCTACAACCATCTGACCTCAGACAAAGTCAGCCAAAACAGGCAATGGGGAATAGACTCCTTATTCAATAAATGGTGCTGGGATAACTGGCTAGTCACATGAAAAATATTTAACTGAATCACTTCTTTTTACTAGGTACAAAAATAAACTCAAGATGGATGAAATAATTAAATGTAAAATTTAAAATTACAAAAACCCTAGAAGAAAACCTAAGAAATACCATTCTGGAGATTGGCCCTGGCAAAGACTTTATAATAAAGACTCAAAAAGCAATTGCACAGCAACAGAAATGATCAACAGAGTAAACAGACAACCTATAGAATTGCACAGAAAAAGAAACTATCAGCAAAGTAAACAGATAACCTACAGAATGGGATAAAATACTTGCAAACTATGCAACTGACAGGGGTTCAGCAACCACGATCTATAAGGACTTTAAATACATTAACAAGCAAAAAACAAATAACTACATTAAAAAGGGGGCAAAAACATGAACAGACACTTCTCAAAAGAAGATATACACATGGCCAACAAGGCCATGAAAAAATGCTCACCATTGCTAATCGTTAGAGAAATGCAAATCAAAATTACAGTGAGATGCCATCTCACATCAGTCAGAATGGCTACTATTAAAAGTCAAAAAGTAACAAATGCTGACAAGGTTTTAGAGTAAAAGTAATGCATATACACTGCTGGTAGGAATGTAAATTAATTCAGCCACTGTGAAAATAAGCTTGGCTATTTCTCAAATAAACACCATCTGAAGGAGCAATCCCTTTACTAGGTAAAAATTCAAAGAAATATAAATAATTCTATAATAAAAACAGATGCATACATATGTTCATCACAGCACTATTCAAAATAGCAAAGACATGCAACCAACCTAAATGTCCATCAATGATAGACTGGATAAAGAAAATGTGGTACATATTCACCACGGAATATCACAGAACCATAAAATGAATAAGACCATGTCCTTTGCAGCAACATTAATGGAACTGGAGTCCATTATCCTAAGTGAACTAATGTAGAAACAGAAAATGAAATACTACATGTTCTCACTTATAAATGGGAGCTAAATGTTAAGTATACATGGACACATAGAAGGGAACAATAGACACCAGGGCTTTCTTGAGGGTGGAGGTTGAGAGGAGGGTGAGACTTGAAAAGCTACCTGTTGGGTACTATGCTTATTTCCTGGATAACAGAATAATCTGTACATCAAACCCCTGCCACACACAACTTACCTATATAACAAATGTGCATATGTACCCCTGAAGCTAAATAATACTAAAAACAATAATCACGATAAATCAAAAGAGAGAGAATCTACATTACAATAATAGAAGAGGACTTCATCACTCCAGCTGCTAGCAATGGACAGATCATCCATGCAAAATATCAGCAAAGAAACATTGCAGTTAAACTGTACTATAGACAAAACAAACTAATTTTTTAAAAGAATATTCCATCCAACTGCTGCAGAATACAGTTTCTTCTCATCAGCACATTGTATATTCTTCAGGATAGACTATATGTTAGGCTACAAAACATGTCTGAACAAATTCCAAAAAAGTCAAAATTGTATTAAACATATTATCTGAGCACAATAGAATAAAACTAGAAATTAATAACAAAATGCACTTTGGAAACTGTACAAACACATTTTAACAACATGTTCCTAAATGATTACTAGATCATTGACAAAATTAAGAATTAAAAAAATTTCTTAAAATAGAAATACAACAGAACCTCATACATCATAAGTGCTATTAAGAAGGACATTTATAGCAATAAATACATATATCAAAAAGTAGAAAGACTATATAGAAATAACTTAATGATGCACTTTAAGAAAGTAGGAAAGCAAGAACAAACCAAAATCAAAATTAGTAGTATAAAGGAAATAACAAAATCAAAAAATAAATAGTAGTATAAAGGAAATAATAAAGATCAGAGTATAAATAAATAACGTTGAAACTTAAAACGTAAAAAAAAAAAAAAATAGAATTAAGTTTTTTTTTTTTTTAAAAGGATAAACAAAATCGACAAACCTTTAGCTAGACTAAGGAAAAAAGAGAAAAGATCCAAATAAATAAAATTAGAGATGAAAAAGGAGACATTACAACTTACACCACAGAAATACAAAGGATCATTAGAGACTATTATGGGTAACTATATGCCAATACATTGCAGAACTTAGAAAAAATAATACATTCCAGGAGGCGTAAAACCTGCCAAGACTGAATCATGAGAAAATAGAAAACTTGAAAAGACCAATAATAAGATACAAAGCAGTAATAAGTCTCCCATCAAAGAAAAGCCCATGACCTCATGGATTTATTGCTGAATTCTACTAATCATTTAAAGATGAATTAACACTAATTCTACTCAAACTATTTCAAAAAAGTAAAGAGGTGAAAGACTTCCAAATTTATTCTAGGAGGCTGGAATTACCCTGATAAGAAAACCAAACAAAGACACACACACAAAAAGAAAACTACAGGTCAATATTCTGAAAGTACATGAATGCAAACATTCTCAACAAAATATTAGCAAACAGAATACAAGGGCACATTAAAAAGATAATTCACTATGATCAAGTGGGATTCATCCCAGGGGTGTAAGGATGGTTCAACAAATGTAAATCAATAAATATGAAACAGCATATAGGCAGAGTCAAAGAGGAACGTCATATGACCATTTTAATATGAGCTGAAAAAGCATTTGATAAAATTCAGCATCTCTTCATGAGAAAACCCTCAACAGATTGAGTATAGAAATAACATAACTCAGCAAGATGCAGGACACATGTGATAAGCCCACAGCTAATATCCTACTTAACAGGGAAAAATTGAAAGCCTTTATACTAAGATCTGCAACAAAATAAGAATGCCACTTTCCCCACTTTAATTCACCATAGTACAAAATATCCTCAACAGAGAAAGTAGGTGCGACAAAGAAATAACCAGCATCTAAATTGGAAAAGAAGTAGTCAAATTATCTCTGTTTTCAGACAACATGCTCTTGTATTTACAGCAACCTAAAAACTCCATCAAAAAATTCTGAGATGAGGCCAGGTGTGGTGGTTTATGCCTGTAATCCCAGCACTTTGGGAGGTGGAGGCGGGCAGATCACCTGAGGTCAAGAATTCAAGACCGGCATGGCCAATCTGGTGAATCCCTGTCTCTACTAAATAATACACGAATTAGCTGGGCGTGGTGGTGGGCACCTGTAATCCCAGCTACTTAGAAGGCTGAGGCAGGGAGAATTGCTTTAACCTCAGAGGCAGAGGTTGGAGTGAGCCAAGATCGTGCCATAGCACTCCAGCCTGGGAGACAGAGTGAGTCTCTGCCTCAAACAAAAAAAAAAAAAAAAAAAAAAAAAAAAAAAAAAAAAAAAAAAAAAAAAGAAAAGAAAAAAAGAAGAAAGAAAAATTCTAAGATGAAAAACAAATTTAGTAAAGTTACTTGATATAAATTAACATATGAAAACTTAAGTGTTTCTATGTGGTAACATCAATCTGTAAAAACAAATCAAGAAAGCAATCTCATTTACATTAAGTACAAAAAACCTCTAGCGATCAATTTAACAAAGAAGTGAAAGACCTATAAAACCCTGATGAAATAATTGAAAGATGACACAAAAAAATGAAATGATATCTCATGCCCATGGGTTGGAAGATTTACTTAATATTGTTACAATGTCTATACTTCCTAAAGTGGTCTAAAGCTACAATGCAATCTTTATGAAAATGCCAATGACATTTTCCACAGAAATAGAATAAAAATCTTAAAATTTACATAAAACCCCCAGAGATGCCAAATGGCTAAAGCAATCCTTAGCAAAAAGAAAAAAGCTGGAGGTATCACACTATCTGATTTTAAATTGTACTGAAAAGCTATAGTAATCAAAACAGCCTGGTACTGCTCCAAAATAGACACCAATGGAACAGAATGGAGAATCCAGAAATAAATTCATACACTTGCAGCCAATTCAATTTTGACAAAGGTGACAAGAACACATACTGGGGAAAGGCCAGTTTTTAAAATAAATGATGCTAAGACTAGATATCCATATGCAGAAGAATTGAACTAGATCCCTTTCTTTCACCATACACAAAAATTAACTCAAAATAGATTAAAGGCTTAAATGTAAGACCTGAAAGTATGAAACTGCCGGAAGAAAACCTTGGGGAAGCACAACAGGGCATTGGTCTGAGAAAAGTTATTTTTGGTTAAGACCTCAAAAGCACAGGCAACAAAAACAAAAATAGACAAATCGGATTGCACCCAGGTAAAGAGCTTCTGCAGAGAAGGGAAGCAATTAGCAAAGTACAGAGACAACCTATGGATTGAGAGAAAATACTTGTGTGCTATCTATATAAAAAGGGATTAATAACCAGAATATATAAAGACCTCAAACAATAGCCAAAAAACTAACATGATTTTAAAAATTGAGAAAAGTTATGAATAGATATTTCTCAAAAGAAGACATACAAATGGCCAATGGGCACATGAAAAAATGCTTAACATCACTAATAATGAGGGAAATCAAATAAAAACCACAATGAAATTTTGTCTCATCCTAGTTAGAATTATTTTTATCAAAAAGATGAAAAATAACAAATGTTAGTGAATATGTAGTGAGAGTGGAATATTTTGCACACTGTTGGTGAGAATGTAAAGTAGTACAGTCACTGTGGAAAATAGTATGGAAGTTCCACAAAAACTAAAAATATAACTATTATATATATCCAGCAGTCCTCTGCTGAGTTTTTTTCCAAAGGAAAGGTAATCAGTATATCCAAGAGATATCTGCACACCCACATTTATTGCAGTATTACTCACAACAGCCAAGATATCAAATTAACCTAAGTATTCATCAGTGGATGAAAGGATAAGGAAAATATGGTATAAATACACAATAGAATATTATTCAGGTATAATAAAAAAAAAAATCCTGTCTTTTGTAGCAACATGAATGAAGCTAGATGTCATGCTAAGTGAAATAAGACAGGCACAGAAAGACAAATATTGTACGGTCCTACTCATGTGGGAAACAAAAAAGTGGATCTCATGGAGGTAGAGAGTATAATTGTGGTTATAAGAGGCTGGGAAGAAAAGTGGACGGGAAGAATAAAGAAAGGTTAGTTAAAGGGTACAAAAATACAGTTAGATACAACAAATAAGTACTAGTGTTCTAGAGTACAGTAGAAAAATTATTGTTAATAATTCATTGTATGTTTCAAAATAGCTAAAAGAGAAGAATTGTAATGCTTCTAGCACAAGGAACAGATAAATGCGTAAGCAGTGGATATCCCAATGACATTGATTTGATCGTTAAAGATTGTATACAGGTATCAAAATATCACAGATACCACAAAAATATGTGCACTGTAACATACCCATAAAAAAAACAAAACAAAACAAAAATGTTTGACTGTTTTCTACAGCAATTAATAAGAAATGAGACTAGCGTCTTATTCGTCTTTTGCTTTTCTTATTTTTGATATCACATAAAAAGTACAAGGAATTTTCTACTCTACTTGAAGTTCCTACTCACCTGCTCATCCATTTTACAATATCAGTTGGCACATATTAAAGTGTCATGTTCAAAGTAGTGTGCTGCTGCTGACGTTTATAAGTGTGAGTTGATTGGAAAAAGTCATTATTCAGCTTCCTCTGAAAATCACCTATCAAGATGCAAGACGCTAAAGCTTTCCCTCAGGGAAGTCATCTAAATTCCATCTTTGCCTGTCATTTTTTTCTCAGTTCCTGTCATTAAAATATATAGTACCTATTGATCATTCTGCCACATTTTTAGAGTGCTTTTGAAACTGGAAATCTGTGAACTTAATTTTATTATTTAGAGTATTTTGAAAAAGGTCTTCATTCAGCTTTGCTACATGTACATAGAAGTTACCTTCAAAGGCAGAACCAGCCATCCACTAGGTAAAGTAAGTGGATTAGGGATCACACACTTGGTATGATTTGAGGAGTTCTGGGAAGTCCCGTCTCCCCTAGTCAATAATGCAGTTTGCTTATGCTTAGAATTTAATTCCTAGAGTTCCAAACTTTTGGGCTTTGTAGATAAGAATTTGTGAACAGTACTCCTGGGAGAAATAGCAGAATACCTAAAGGTCATTTATTCTTTATAGATACATGAAAATTCCTTTTCAGAGAGCAAATTTCCAGAGGAAAAAAGATGAGAAACTAAAAAGATCTTAAGACTAGAAAACAGGATAGAGAAAATGGTTTCCCCAAGGATATAAAGAATAAATAGTTCTGGAATATTGAAATGTTACCAAATTTACCTACTTCACAGATTTGCTTTATACTAACCTCAGAAGAGGGCCACTTCCCTTGAAGTAGACCATTTCTTCTGAAGGGCTACATTTCTGAAAATGTTTGCAATGGTAAAAGTGTCTATTTTGAGAGAAGAGACATTCTTAGATGTTATTCTCTGATTTAATTAGCCAGCTGGAAGAAAAGCAATCTTTAGTTAATGCCTAAATTTCCATGCTAAGCGTCTTTAAGAACAGAAGAAATACCCTCAATGATAGAGTCAAGGCTATGTCTCATTGACCCAATGGTAGGAAACAACCAACCACAACTTCAAATTTACTCAACAACAGCGCTTAGCCTCACAAGACAAGTTATGCAAAATGATTTTCTCTTACCTTTATCTGGCTACTTGTTTAGGATTCTGTCAGGCTGCTGGAAAAATAAACCGAGTAGCTTATAAAAAACAGGGATTTATTTCTTATAGTTCTGGAGGTTGAAATTTCCAAGATGTAGGAACTAGCAGATTCAGTGTCCGGTGATGGCCCACTTTCTGATTCATCAATGGTGGCTTATTGCTGTGTCCTCATGAGGTGGAAGGGGGAAACAAGCTCCCATTGCCTCTTTTATAAGGGCGAAGGCCTATCTCTAAATACCACTACCTGGGAGGTTAGGATATCAACATATGAATTTTTTTGAGGAACCCAAACATTCAGACTATAACAGGTACCATTTCTGATCATGAATTGCTGAATGGAGTTGACACTGCTCTGTTTTTTCACTATTAAACTCAGCTAACTTCAACCATTTCATAACTTGATGCTGGCAATTACAAGATGAATAAAAAATTAAACAACATAAACTAATAAGTAAAATGAGACTGCACACTTGAATTTTTCTATTAGACTACGACTAATGAGATGACTTTGAAAAAATCTTTCCATTTTTCCAGGTTTCAGCTGTTCTCTTGAGTAAAAGAATAGGGTTGCTCTCAATGATATAATTAGGGTGAGGTATATCTTCCAAGGAAGTACTCTTTTGAGAGCAGAAGGAAGCAGTATTAATAACTACACCAAAAACACAGGCAGAAACAAGGTATACCTCAGGAAAACTAATATGTTATGATTACCCCACCTAAAATGTACAGAAACCTCTTGGAAGTTCTTATCAGTGTAGTGTCTAGAAACTTGTCTCCTCCTCATAACAGTGATGAGCACTCAAAAGACATTCCACACAATGTTACTCTATGTGTAACCATAATTAGCTGCTTGAGTGGTAAACAATGGAGTTCTTCATCTGGCAAGCTACAATTGGAACTTAAACATTATGGTTTCCATCTGCCTGTTAATTTTAAAGGAGAAGTTTTAATACTGGAAGTAAGTATTCAGAAATAAAAAAAAAATAGTCATTCTGAATGTGAGAGTAGAGTGAAGCTGAAGCAGGTAGAATATTTATCTCTGTCACATTTACTTAGCATAGTGGCCATCCTAAAATACACACTCAGCAAAACTCTTTTAAATGAATCTTCTGTTTCTTAGCTGATCGTTAGTGTTTGACAGATCTCAAACCCTAATTTTCACTCTTTGATCATTATAAGTAATCCAGAATGGAAAACCTATTTCCAATAAAGATTCAAGGTGACTCATAATATTAACATATTTATTAATAAAGAAATAAAGTGCTATAAAACCTCTTGATGGTAAGACAGAAATGTATAAGGAGCTTTGTTTCAATAACTTGTGGATTCCGAACATTAAATATTCTTTTTTTATTTTACTTTTTGTGGTTAGAGAAGGGAGGAGAGAGGCATTTCATGAAACAGAAAACAATTCTTGGAGAGAGATTTATTCAGTAGTGTTGCGAAAGCATCATAGAACAGAAGGAAAGACACTCAGCCTTGGGGAAAAAGAGAACAGGGACAGGTGTGGGGACCTCAGCAGAGGAGTTTATAGATCGTCTCTCTAGAACATGGCTATTAACATGCCTTAGCCCAGTCTGGTCCTGTGGCTCTTTCTTCAGATTTTTATTCCCTGGAAGAGATATAATTGACAAAATTTCATTCTATTGCTTTTATTTCTAGACCAATCTGTAGTGGGAAAAGAAGAATCAGTTTTCATAGATACAGCTATTGAAGGATTTGCTGTGAGTCAAGTAGCCATCTAAATATATGTGCCAAATAGTGTTGCATCTCAAATTAAAATACATTAAAATATGGGGGTGTTACAGCCAACTAAATATGGTCTGAGAAGGACTCCATACTTCTACATTTGAGTCTTTCTGGACGAACTGCAACCTAACTTAGTAGGTAGACAAGATTGGGCTGGGCGCCATGGCTCAAGCCTGTAATTCCAGCACTTTGGGAGGCCAAGGCAGGCAGATCACCAGGTCAGGAGATCGAGTCCGTCCTGGCTAACATGGTGAAACCCTGTCTCTAATAAAAATACCACCAAAAAAAAAAAAAAAAAAAAAAGGCCGGGCACAGTGGCAGGCACCTGTAGTCCTAGCTACTCTGGAGGCTGAGGCAGGAGAATGGTGTGAACCCGGGAGGCAGAGCTTGCAGTGAGCCGAGATCGCACCACTGCACTACAGCCTGGGCAACAGAGCGAGACTCTGTCTCAAAAATAAATAAATAAAATTAAAAAAAATAAAATAAGTGACAAGATTGAAAACCTAACTAGGAGTATGCACCTGTAACAATATGTGAGTCTTGGCCAATCCCAGCAGCCGTACTTCAACCACTCATACACTGCTGAGTGTTCAAATAAGGCAAATGCAAACCTCTAACCAAACCAGCTTATTTCTGTACCTCACTTCCAATTTCTGTAGGTCACTTCTCTTTTTTTTTTTTTTTCCTGTCTGTAAATCTTCTTCCATCACACGGCTGCACTGGAGCCTCTCTGAACCTGCTGTGATTCTGGGGGCTGCCTTATTAACAGATCATTCATTGCTCAATTAAACTCCTTTAAATTTAATTTCTTTGGGTTTTCCAAGGCACAGACCCTGAGAAAAGTATTTTGAGTATGAGAAATTTATTTGGAGGACAATCCTTGAAAATGCCAGTAAAGAAATGTGGAAATGTAACAGCAAAGTAAGAGAGGCCAATGAAGAATATTTTATCAAGCAAGTTAGTGCTGTTGTGTCTGGAATTGGTGGGTTCTTGATCTTGGTGACTTCAAGAATGAAGCCGTGGACCCTGCCGGTGAGCATTACAGATCTTAAAGGCAGCGCCTCTGGAGTTGTTTGTTCTTCCCGGTCTCGCTGGCTTCAGGAGTGAAGCTGCAAACCTTCACGGTGAGTGTTACAGCTCATAAAGGGCAGTGTGGACCCAAAGAGTGAGCTGCAGGAAGAATTAGTGCAAAGAGTGAAAGAACAAATCTTCCACAGTGCAGAGGAGAACCTGAGCAGGTTTCCACTGCTGGCTGGGGCAGCCTGCCTTTATTCCCTTATCTGACCCCACCCACATCCTGCTGATTGGCCCATTTTACAGAGAGCTGATTGGTCTATTTTACAGAGAGCTGATTGGTCAGTTTTGACAGAGTGCTGATGGTGTGTTTACAATCCTTGAGCTAGACACAGAGTGCTTGCTAGATGGAAAAGTTCTCCAAGTCCCCACTAGTTTAGCTAGACACAGAGTTAGCTACAGAGTACCCATATGGTGTATTTATAAACCTTGAGCTAGACACAGAGTACTGATTGGTGTATTTACAAACCCTGAGCTAGACACAGAGTACTGATTGGTGTATTTACAAACCCTGAGCTAGACACAGAGTACTGATTGGTGTATTTACAAACCCTGAGCTAGACACAAAATGCTGATTGGGGTATTTACCATCCTCTAGCTAGACATAAAAGTTCTCCAAGTCCCCATCTGGCTCAAGAGCCCAGCTGGCTTCACCTAGTGGATCCTGCATGCCGGTTGCAGGCGGAGCTGCCCGCCAGTTCCGACCTGAGCCTGCACTCCTCAGCCCTTGGGCGGTGGATGGGACATGCGCCAGGGAGCAGGGGGTGGCGCCCATCGGGGAGGCTCAGGCCGCTCGGGAGCCCACCTCCAGTGGGGGAGCTCAGACCTGGCGGGCTGCAGGTCCCGAGCCCTGCCCCGTGGGGAGGCAGCTAAGGCCCGGCCAGCGAGCCGGCACTGCTGGGGGACCCTGTGCAATGTCCGCAGCTGCTGGCCCAGGTGCTAAACCCCTCGCTGCCCTGGACCGGTGGTGCAGGCCGGCCGCTCTGTGTGCGGAGCCCCCAGAGCCCGCGCAAGCGCCTGCCGGAACAGGCACTAGCCTGGGAGCATCGTGCAAGCAGCCCGGGTTCCCGCGGGCGCGTCTTCCTCCACACGTCTGCACAAGCAGAGGGAGGGGGCTCCGGCCTCAGGCAGCCCAGAGAAGGGCTCCCACGGTGCCGTGGCGGGCTGAAGGGCTCTTCAAGTGCTGCCAGAGTGGACGCCGAGGCCGAAGAGGTGCTGAGAGTGAGGGCTGCTAGCACATTGTCACCTCTCACTGTGAGCAAACAGACTTTAATATCACTAAAAGGTTCTGAGAAATGATGTAGAACATACACCAACTCATTGGTGTTATCAATGGAGCCATGCTTCTGGGGAGAATTCGTTCTCTTATACTTCTGTGCTGATTGTGCAAAGACAGAGTAGGTATCAGCAGTCAGGGTAAACAGCTTGAGCAAAGAGAGATTGTGCTGTTGGTTGTGAGTAGTCTTGCAAGCAAGTAAATAAACAACTGAGGAGGGAATATTGGTGCAATATAATAGCACAGTCTTTGGGACAGGTACTGGGAAAAATAAAGTTAGATCCTTAACCCAGGTATTTCATTGAAAAACATTATGTGGCTTAATGAGTAAATCAGAAAAAATAAAGCTGTGATGATCTTGTAATAAGATATATCAGGTTATTTATTTAACATCAAATAAAACGTGATTGACAAAAACAGAAATAGAGCATGTGTATATGTAGCTCAAAGTTAATAAAGTTAAAGGCATGCTATGAACCAGGAAATATTTGTAGCTTATATGATGAACAAAAGCAACATTATGTTTAAAATTATATCTTTTTTTTTTGAGACGGAGTCTCGCTCTGTCGCCCAGGCTGGAGTGCAGTGGAGCCATCTTGGCTCACTGCAACCTCCACCTCCCAGGTTCAAGCAATTCTCTTGCATCAGCCTCCCGAGTAGCTGGGACTACAGGTGGCCGCCACCACCCCTGGCTAATTTTTGTATTTTTAGTAGGGATGGGGTTTCACCATATTGGCCAGGTTGGTCTCAAGCTCCTGACCTCGTAATCCACCCACTTTGGCCTCGCAAAATGCTGGGATTACAGGCGTGAGCCACCGCGCCCGGCCTAAAATTATGTCTTAATTAGAATACATTGATCACCCCAGTGGAAAAATAAACTGTGGACACTAAAACTGAAGTGCAAATGCCCAATAAAATTATGGAAGAAATGTTTAGTTTTTCTTATAATTAGACAGGTACACCAGTTTTTGCCTACTGAATTAGTAAATTTTAGAAAGTCAAATCTTAAATGGACCTATAAATCAGTCAGTTCTTTCTAGATTTACTTTGTAAATTTCACTCATCTTTTGTGGTACCTAAAATAACTATTGTATTAATTATTCTGCCAGTTTTTCCATTTTTGATTCTCACAAAGATCCTTCCAAAGTAAGCATTCGAACTGACATAAATATGCATAGGATGTAAGTGTTGGCTCCCAAACACCATAGAATTTATTTTGTAAAGTTCTGCTTTCCCACATTTCCTAAAATTGCTTCTGCAACAAGCAAATAGCAAGGTCTGTATTTGAGGAGATAAATTTGATTGTGGAGGCTTTGGAAATCAAAAAAAAGAAATTGTTTATCAGTTGATTATCAGGCTATTTATCTGTTTGTCGTCCCACTCCATGAAAAGGAGAAGTTATATAATGAAAATCATGTGAAGAAAAAAAATGTATTTTGGCAGGTTTTGAAGAATTATTTGGCATGGAAAGAACCAGAAATAACAAGGTAACCTGGGAGTGTGACTTAGAATGATGGAAGTGAGAATTGAGGGTGATAATGGTCAGAGAGGAAAAGATGTTTTACAAGCTATATATATATTTTATATATATATAAAATATATAGATATATAATATGTATTTTTATTATCAATTTTATTATTTTATTAATTGGTTTCCCTTGTATATCCTACATCTTCAAGCAAATATATATATGTGTGTGTGTATATATATATATAGAGAGAGAGAGAGAAAGTTGAATATTCAAACTATGTTCAAATAAAGCAAATGCCAACCTTTAACCCAGCTGTTTCTGTACCTCACTTCCAATTTCTGTGTATATATATATACATATATATATACACACACACACACACACAGGTTAAACAAGGGAAATCAGTTGATAATAAAATGCCTATAATTAATCTACATTTAGAATATGTCAGTACATTGACAACATTAATGAGGATATGCATTATTCTGGAATGAACATGTTCCTCCCCAAATAGCTTCAAAAGAATGGAAAGCATAGCAAAGCTTTGGATGAACTAAATTTCAGAGACAAACTTTTTCTTTCCTTTTTTATATATAGAATTTTCTCAGAATGTAGGCTTAAAATCATAAGGATAGAGTGGCTTGGCTTCTATATTCCTTCCACATATGAAAAGGCTGATATTAGTATTTCTAAAATACAGTTTGCCAAGACACCCCAAATAAAGCTGAAAATACTAAAAGTAGGAAAAGTTTACTTAAGGGATACTTTTCAAAGATTTTATTTTTTATTAAATGTGCAATGTCTAAATTGTAATTTTTATAGTAATCTAGTTTTTAGTGTATTTTAGTGTATTCAACTCTGCTGAAGTATACATATTTATTGGGGAATTATGGTTATAATGCAAAATAAGAATGAAAATTTAATTTTACATGGCCTTAAGATTATTCATAATAATGAAGATGAAAGCTTGTAAAACATAGGACATTGAAAATGCATTTTAACATTCATTGTGCAGTCATTAACTTTCTCTCTATACCTCTTTAAACTGTATTTTAATCAAGAAGTGTTAAAGCTTGAAATTACTGCTTGATATTCCAGAGCATCTGTATTTTTTAAGCAGGACTCTAATTTCCATCACATAAGAGGCAGACAGGATATATCAGCAATCCAGGAAGGACAGAAACAAGGAAGAGGAAGGGGCTCCACAGACTAACAGAACAGCACGAGGCACCAAGTATATATATGTTGCTCTGGAAAATTGAATGGTTACCAATAAGATAACAAATAATATATTCATTAATATATTTAGTTAAGAAGAAAATAAATGGTTTTATATATATGTGACACAATTGGTACAGTAATCAAGTTATTGGCCATTCAACCTATAGTTTGCTTCAAACTAAAGACTAATTTCCAAAGTAGAAAGGATATTTTGTCAAATGGTGACCTTGTGACTAACTCATGTGTATTCTATTCTTATACATACTTTTTCTCTATAGAAAAGTGACAATTTTTTAGCTGGCTCACTTCACTCCCTTTGAAGGCAGCAAGAATAGAGCTGACATGACTGGTGTGTTCAAGTTGTATAATCTGCTTAGGGAAGTCAGGCATCTGGGATGGTTGTTTTTAAGAAGCCATCAATGAATGCAAAGTGTTTTTGTTTTGTTTTGTTTTGTGAGCTTTTTCATGTATTCAAGCCAAGCCAATCCTGTTTCTGGTCTCCTCTGTGTTTGGAGCCATGGTTGTTTTTGTTGGGAGTGGCCATTTAGCTCTGGATATAAATACCCATTTGTCGAGCCCAGTTTGGTGTCACCCTTTCCTTTGTTTACTGATTGGACTTTTATTTGGGTAGGCCTTGGTGAAGTCCTGATGTGGTTGTCAGGTGATCTCTGTATGTCAGCTCAATCTTTGTTCAGAAAAAATCTTTAAAAATTACCCCCAGAGAGGAATCTAAATGAAGTCCTGCTCAATCCAAATGTGGGAAACTAAGTAGAGAGATACATAGGTAGATACAGGTAGAGACAAATAGGCAGATGGATGAAATTCAGCAAGTGAAGGTGGTAAAATATGAGTATACTTGTATATCTGATAAATAAAGTAAGTAAGGAAAAATTTACTTGTCAGTTGTCTTTGTAAGAAGTATTTTATTAAATTAGGTAGTTCCTCTAATTATCTTACTCCTGTTTGTTTTCTTTGTTGACTGCAGATCTATAATTTCCAAGTGCCTGTGGCTCAACCACAAGCATCCCAAGCACATATTAAAAAGTCTACAGATAATATCTCCGACACTAACAATGTATTTTAATGTCATTTATTAAGAGGTTAGTATTTACATATAAACTTACATACAAATTATTTCAATGTTAACAAAATCAGAGAAGGTAATTTACTAAATCCCTTATTCTACTTCTGCGTTGTCTAGGTGAGTTCATCTGTCTAGGGTAGTTATTTGTGTGAGTAGCCAGCTTTGAGTGAGGAGGGAAGGCTGACTAGACATCAGACATTACATAATATTTGGGGTTAGCAAACTCTTTTGGGAATTAGTTAAATCCATTTTTATTCTGTAGATATTAGCTATGGTGAATGACTAATTTTTGTTTGTTTCTTCTTTATTTTTACTTGCTAAAAAGGAGATTTGAACAAAATGGAAATTTTGGAATGAAGGCTGGATCTGATTATCTTAGATAATGGAAAGTCTTTGTAGATAAGAAAGGGAAAGAATTACACTGTTGCTTGGGGGTGTAAATTAGTTCAACCATTATGGAAAAGAATTCCTCAAAGACCTAAAAACCATTCGACCCAGCAATCCCAAGACTGAGTATATACCTAAAGGAATATAAATCATTCATGTATCATTCTATCATAAAGATGCATGCATATGTATGTTCATTGCAGCACTGCTCACAATAGCGAAGATATGGAATCAACCAAAATGCCCATCAATGGTAGACTGGATAAAGAAAATGTGGTTCGTATTAACCATGGAATACTATGCAGCCATAAAAAAGAATGAGATCTTGTCTTTTGTGGGAACATGGATGGAGCTGGAGGTCATTATCCTTAGCAAACTAATGCAGGAACAGAAAACTAAATACTGCATGTTCTCCTTTATAAGTGGGAACCAAATAGTAACTTACACAAAGAAGGAAACAACAGACACTGAGGTCTACTTAATGGAGGAGGGTGGGAGGAGTGAGAGGAGAATAAAAAATGACCTGGGTGAAGAAATGGTTTGTACAACAAAGCCCTGTGGCATGAGCTTGCCTATATAACAAATCTACGCATATAACCCTTAACTTACAATAAAAGTTAAAAAAAATAAGAAACTAAAGGAATTGGAGGATATTGAAAAAGGATTTTGCCTAAATTGTGTTATGACGCTGAAGTGGAAAAAAGAAAACTGTGTGCATAATTTTGAATTCTTGGAGTTAAAATATCTGCACTTCTATGATGGCAATGCTCTATCAATTTTGGCTCATATTATTCTTTTATTCCCAGTTGTGTTTAGTGCCTACAGTTTCTGTCTTATATTCCTTTCCCCTTTATGCCTCTCTATGTCACCTTCATCCTCACTCACTTCCTTCACAATCTCTCTCCTCTCTCTCTCTCTTTCTCACACACACACACACACACACACACAGAAGAAAAGGTGACGATGAAGAGCAATGGCTCTCTCTGTCACACACACACACACACATACACTCACACACAGCAGAAAAGGTGATGATGAAGAAAAATGAGGAGACAGATTTAGAACAAAGAGCTATTTTTTAAAATGTAGTTCACTTCCTAGCAAAGTGCTGGGTAAAGCAGTATTTATAGTTATCTTATGCTTTGTATAATTTTCACTTTTTCCTTCTTTCTCATTAAATGTGTTTTTTTCTTGCAAACAGGAATATCTGTAATCTCTCACTCATAGATATCTATGGCTTCCTATATACATATAACCACAATAGATATGGTCTTCTCTTTTTACCTTAAATTTTTTGCTTCCTTCTTCCTTTCTTCTGTTTTTTTTTTTTTTTTTTCAACCATCCAATAGTCAAAACAGTATGCATATCTAGATACCTTGACAGGTGGCTTTTTTTTTTTTTTTTACCTAGTCAAATAATTATTCTTTGGTTGTTACATAAATTGCTTCAATTAAGAGATTGTCCCTTGATCTATGTGAAATATTTTCAAATGATCATATTTCTAATAGTTTGGGGAGGGGCTAAGGAGGATATTGCAGAGGCCAGCCAAAAAACTTGGGACTATAGCTATAGGGTCAGCTAGTAAGCTAATGGATAAGATTGATTTAAAAAGGGCATGAGAAAAACCGGTTTACATTGACCTAGAGTACTGGATCAGGAATCCAGTTTTTCCTTTCTTTTTTGTTTTTGGAAGTCACATTGTATATAATAGCTAATGACTCATAAATGTTTAATATATTTGAAATTAGTATCAGCCCTTAAAATTTCTAGTAAAGAGGGAAAAGTTATTGTTGGTTTTACCTGTGATTGTTTTTGCTTCTTGAGAACAAACTTCATAGTAATAAATTATGACTATAATAATTATGAGCTATAAATTGAAACATTTTATAGATTAAAAATTTGCTAAAGGACTTTTTATCCTTATAAAATTTATGAGTATGTTAATATTCTACTGAAAAATTGCTGAGAAGACAAATTCATAATTATAAATGACTTAATGTAATAAAAATGTTGATTCAAGTAATTATTTACTTAAAGCTTAAGTTTGCCGAAGAGCTTCTAGCAAATTTTTTATTAACGTCACATAATAAAGTAATTGTGTTACTTTTAATTAAGTTCTCAGAGTAGTTGCAGTATACTAGTATGATTTTTCTTCCTTCTGGGCTTTTGGGAAAAAAACTGGCTTACCTAAGCTCTTCATTCAGGATGTCAGAGTGTGAAGCATTTAGAAATACAAGATATTTGCCTATTAATGCTCAAGTTAGAAAAATATAGTTATGTTTTCAAGGTACTGGAGAGTACAGGGGAGGGTAATTAAGATATATCTCTTCAGTACTAAATAATTTCTGGATGATACATTTCTCAAAGAATAAGATTTACCTCTTGATTGAGAATTCTCTGGTGAGAACCAGGACAACTAATGACTTGGAAATATAATCATTAGATTGAAAATAGGAAGTTAGGAAAACATATTTTTAAAACATTAAATATCACATGTTCATATGACCTTAATGGATGTTTCCAATAATTTAAATTCACAGAGTATTACTGAAAATTCCTTTCCTTTGTCATGATGAGATTTCTATTCAACATTCTAAAGAAGAATGAAATATATCCATTCTCTACACTATATCTGCATCCTTAGAAACTCATAAAACACACCATGGTGAAAACCTAACTAGATTCGACCCAGGATACTAATTTTCCTAAACTTCCTAAGTTTTCTCCAAATCACCATCAAAGAGTAAAGTTACAATGTGCCTTATGAAAAGTGGTGATTTTAAATGCCCTTGAGTTAAAGAAATCTTTGTTTAAACAAAAATGCATAAAGAAAGTAAACATGAAAACCAGAGTAACATTGAGCTGCCCTCCTTAGATCTGGCCCTCTCACTCTGAATTTTTCTCTCTTCACACATGTAAGGAACTCTAAAGGAGCATGTGGAGCAAAGTTTATGTAAAACACTGGCCTACAGGACTGTTAAGAAATTATGTAGAAATTTTGCCATTTTAAAGGCATTATTAATTTTCCTCTTAGAAAATAATCCATGAACAATAGCCCTCTCAGATTTTCCTCTCCCCTCTTCTCTCACTGCTCACCTTTGTCATTTATACTAGCATGATGTAAAGTAAAACAAATGGCAACCTAGGTAAATCGGTTTTCTTATTTATGCTTTGTTAATATTTCTAAAATTATCTTAGATCATAAAATAATTCATAACTCACAAGAATATTGCATAGGTTACATAAATTAATATTTGAGTGAATGCTTTTACAGTCATTTTAATAAAAGAGTATTATTTTTGTGATTTTAATTGCATAGGTGGGCCAGAACCCAGGCTTCTACCTATTGATTTATTGCGCTTTCTTCTAGAGCAGCCTGCTGAGAATTCCACCAGCTTATTTAACAGTGTCCATGAAATACGTGAAAAGACCAAATCCAGTTCTGGAAGCAAATACAGCAATGTCTGGAAGCACTGACGCAATCACCATCTTGGGAATTAGAAACAAATGGCAGCGTTCTTTTCTATTTACTTATGTTCTTGTATATTCCATCATTTCCAGGAAGGCTTATAATCCAAGGATTCCCATATGGCTTTATTTTTGTTAGTTATGTTGTAATGCCATGCCAGAGTTTTAAATTTAAATTTTGGAGCCAGCCACCAAATTTGAAAAAAAAACTATTTTAAAAACACCATTTGGGCTTCTCCAACACTGCAGAGGCAGCTTGACAGCAGTTAGTCTTCCTCACCTTTCCTTTCTTCCTGCGTTCTCCTCAGAGAGCTGCATTGGACTGACGCTTCTGACTCACTTTCCTGGAACTGTTCGAAAGGCATCATATAAAAGCTTCAAGGAAAGTGTTTAAACTTGTAGAAAACTAAAATGAATTTGAATATAGTTCTTAAATGTTGCTCTTAATAGTTGAAGAATTAATGGTATATAGATGTGATCGAATGCCACTCAGAAATTAAATAGGATGTTAGAGTTTAGAATGTATCAACAAGAAAAGATAATCACGAAGAACTTCCAACTGAAAAACAGATTATTTTCTTTAACATTATGTATGCATATATGTATCTATTTACCTATCTATCTATCAATCTATCATCTATTTGTCTATCTAATCTATTTCAGTCTCAAATAACAGAAACTAATATTCCAGCAAGTAGGATAATTTTTTAATTTTCTTTTTTCTTAGAATTTTTATTTCTTTGCTGCTTCTTGTCTTCTTCCCCTCTTCCTTCCTTCTTTCTTCTCTTTTGTCCTTCCTTCTTCCCCTTACTTCCTTCCTTTTTTCCTTCATTCCTTCCATCCTTCTCTTTCTTCTTTTATGATGACCTTTACCACTACACATTTTCTGCAATGAATTGGTGTCCCATGTATAGTAAAGCAGTATAACAAACACTTACATAGAAAAATAATATTTTAAACTTGTTTATAAGGTAATGTCAGTGAAATATGGATTAACCAGACTGCTCTTACATAGCCATTGATTGTTTGCTAGTCTCATTGGCCTTTATATTTCTTCTTCATTTATGAAAGAGATGGTGCTTCAGAGATTAATCAGTATTAACAGCTGTATGACGGGTTATCTACTTGCCTGGCACTTTTACTAATCCTTAGGCCTGATAATAGCTTTTCTCCCTTATGACACAGAACAATTTCTAAATGATTGACACTAAATGTTATTACAGTATTAGTGGACTCAGGATTAATTTTAATCAAATGTCAAAGCAAGGGCTTTAAGTATGAATCAAGAACAATGTTTAAATATTGAACCATGTTTTCTGTAATATAACAAACTAGTAACTTAAATTTTATTGTATTTTGATTATTGTGTTTAGTTATATATTCCACAGAGCAAGAGATAAATTAAGCTCATTGCATTTCAAAAAGCAGTTCACAAGATTGTTAACCATAAGTGTTTAAGGACATCAAGTAACTTCAAATATACAATGAATGGATAATTTCAGAAAGTTTCTAACACTACCCTTCCTGTCCCTCTCCTCCTTCTCTGTTATTTTATAATAATCATCAGAATAGGGGTTGTCTATGCTTAAGGAATATATTTCTACAATTTTAAGTTTATTTTCACTTTTGACATGTATTAAAACTTATGCACATATTTTTCATGCTTATTATGTTTTACACTTCTCTTAGAAGTTAACTTTTTAATGGAAATACAGTATTTATTTGATTTGTCATTTTCTTTTCTTTTCTTTTTTTTTTTTTGAGATGAAGTCTCGCTCTTGTCCCCTAGGCTGGTGTGCAATGGCATGATCACTGCTCACTGCAACTTCCGCCTCTCAGGTTAAAGTGATTCTCCTGCCTCAGCCTCCCGAGTAGTTGGGATTACAGGTGCCTGACACCACGCCTGGCTGATTTTTGTATTTTTAGTAGAGACGGGGTTTCGCCATGTTGGCCAGACTGGTCTAGATCTTCAGACCTCATAATCTGCCCTCCTTGGCCTCCCAAAGTGCTGGGATTACAGGCATGAGCCACCACGCCTGGCCTGTCATATTATTTTCTTCAGATTTTACAGAAGGTACATATAATTTCTTTTTTTTAAATACAGAAATCAGAATTTTCTGTCTTCTATAAAATTCATTGTACTATAATTAATGGATTTAGTAAGAAACACCAGAACAACAAATTTCACATTGTATAGCTAATAATAGATAGTGCTATTTGTAAAAAGTAAGTCACTATAGGAAAGCCTGGAGTCTCCTGGAATCCTAAAACTTTTTAAAGGAAATAACAAAGACTTCTCTTTATTTTAATGTTTTTTATCTAAAACTCTTTATTTCCTATATTTAGCTTATAGCACAGTAAGGGAAATTTAAGTATGTTTTTAGTATTTAAAAGGAAGTACAAATATTAAATATCAATTTATTGTATTTAAATAATTTCTATGTGGAAATCAAGTGAGTAATGAAATTTAATATTAAGGTTTCAATGTTCAATTTTAATCTTTAGCTCTTTCATCAGACAATAGGAACACAACAGGCAACATATGCAATGTTTTCAAATTTAGAAAAAGCAAATTTGCTTAAGCAAGATTTTTAAGATTATTTACTTTAGATAATCAAATTTTATTCAGAAAAATTCCAACTCAAACTTAATGCCCTGTGAAGTCCTACAAAAAATGAATTTTTATGTAAAATATTTTTTCTTAAAATGAGCTTTTAATTAGGTTAAAATAATTTTCTGCAGATATGTTTCTATAGTACTATAACTTTGGGTTATTTTAATGTTAACTAAACTAGACTAAAGATTTGGATTATTTGCTTTAAGCTGTGTGCAAATATGACAAATCACTCTTTAGGATGTTACGATAATGCCAGTAAGTTAGACAAAAGGATTGTTTAAATCCCGCAAGTGAGTTAAAAGCTAAGGAGAAGTCAAAGTATACCAAAGCCTAATATGTCAAACTTGAGGTGCACTGAACTCGTTTCAGTGAACTCAGTCAAACTATTCAGAATGGTAACACCAACAGGAGTACCCCATGCCTGCTGTTTGGGGACTGAAAATTGTTACTTTCCTTTTTAAAAACAATTTCTATGACTCTCAAAATACATTATTTACAGTTCCTTCTTCTGGTTAAGAAACATAGAGCTTGACAATTAAATATTTCACTTACTTTTAGTAAGTTCACTTACATGGCATAAAAAGAATAGGTGCAAATAGAACAGAAAGACAGAATCAAGCTCTGCCTAATCATACACAAGTAAAGTGCACACAAATTAAAATATCTGAAATACAAAGTAAATAACCCAATGCTATCAGTTTCCCAACTTGCTTTCAAAGTACCTTGATTCACTTTTAAATCAGTTATTGTAATTATAAATATGTTATCTTTTCTTTCTTGTTTTAGAACTGAATTGCAACATATTATTTCCATGTGATCCTCTAGTGCTTAGCACACTTGCACAAATAGGGAAATTTCAATACAGGCTTATTTAGTTAAGGTGATTAATGGCATATTCAGTCAAGAGCTTTTTAAAATGAATTTTGGGTGGTACAACTCCAGTGAAGTACTGGCTGAATTTCAGTGGGGTTTGTTGATTGTTTGCAATGATGCAGAGAGACACATACACAGAGAGAGAGAAACAGACAGAGATAGAGACAGAGGGAGGAAGAATATGTGCAGGATTTCCTTTGTTTTTCTCTATCAATTTTAAGATGCTCCAGGCAAATAAGAGCTTTGTTCATAAACTTTAAAAAAAGAGCATATATATTTTTATTACTTTGTACTTAATGACTTGCTGAGTATTGCATAGTAATTATTGAAAAATATTGTGCTTTTTCTAATGGAACTTGAGCAGTCATGGGTTAGAGTTTGTGTGTATTTTCTATGCATTGAAACAATATTAAATTATACCTGATAATATTTTTAAGCCTTGCCTTGAGAGCCATCTGCAATATCTGAATGATAGGCCTCAGCTTTATACTCTCTAAATTCTATTGCATGAGACTATGTTAAAGCTGACATGTTTTTTAGGAAATAACTTTTTTTCTCTGGAGAGTAGGTGTCAAGTATGTCATCTGTGGCTGGTTAATTTACCACTTCACTGATCTTATTAGCTAAGTTAATTAACTGTTTTAAGCATATCCTTCATAGTACTGGTAATCATTAGAAATGAATTTTTAAAGGTATACACAAACTCAAGACTTACCAATAACAACATACACAGACATAGACATAACTTTTCAAATCAGAGGCTTTAAATTAATTTGAGATGAACTTGAATATTTTCAAAAACATTGCATTATACTTATCCCCTCATAGACATTAAGGTAAGTAAGCTAAATAGATACTCCAGGGTATAGAAAAAATCAGGGCACACTTAATCAGACAACAAACTTTGTGAAAAAATTACCTAACCCAAAATGCTTCCTCAAATCTAGAAAACAAAAGCTTGAGATTGAGGAGAATACTGGTGGGGGATGGGGGGAGGAAAGAAGAGAACATTAAACTATTGTAGGTAAGAAAATATGAGGAAAGGAGTGTAGGACCTACACTAAAGACAAAGGAACAGAAAGATACTGAGAAAACAAGAGCAAGATTTCATCTTTCAGAGGAAGGAAATGAAATACTGCGAGCAGTTTACTTAGCTTTGCTCACTCTCACTTTACTCTTCTAAAAATGGAATTAATAATATCTAATTTCCAAGAAATGTTTTGAATGTTAAGAGGAATGTTCATAAAGCATCTATAATATTACTCGACACACAGTAACTGTTGACTGTATCTAGCTCACAAAAGCACATATTAGTAATGTTGGGGCAAGCCTTGTGTTTGTAACATTTGTAAGCAAAATTGCAACAAAATTATATTTCATAAAAACAATCTTGAAAATTTTCTACTTTAGCTGATCCAAAACTCAGTGAAAACCTAAATTCCTTTTGCATTATTAAGAATTAATAATTTTAAGGTAAAGAAATTTTAAAACTGGAGATGTCTACACAGGAATTTTACACATTAAGTAGTTTTCCAGGTTGTAATATCAATCCTGTACAATGTCTTGAATACTTAATACAAATCTAATATGTATGGATTTTGGCCAGTACTTTTTTTTTTTTTTTTTTTTTGAGTTTGAAAGAATTCAATATGCAGTGACATAGTAGAAAAATAGGGCAGTAGAGTTGAAATGGCAAGATGATCTATGGGCAGACTTCTTATCAGTGAAAGAATAAATTAACTTAAAAATATACTACTGATATTACTTATGTAAGTGGTTACTCCTTGTGATGGTTAATATTAAGTGTCAACTTGATTGGATTGAAGGATGCAAAGTATTGCTTCTGGGTGTAGCTGTATGTTTCTGGGTGTTGCCAGAAGAGATTAATATTTGAGTCAGTGGACTGGGAGAGAAAGACCCACCATCAGGAAGGCCAACCCACAATATGGGTGGGCAGCATCCAATAGGCTGCTAGCTTGGCTAGAAAAAGCAGTCAGAAGAAGGTGGAATGACTTGACTTGCTGAGTCTCCCAACTTTCATCTTTCTCTGGCGCCAGGTGCTTCCTGCCCTCGAAAATCAGACTACAAGTTCTTCAGATTTTTGACTCTCGGACTTAACATCAGTGATTTGCCAAGGGCTCTCAGGCCTTCAGCCACAGACTGAAGGCGGCACTGTCGGTTTTCTAACTTTTGAGGTTTTGGGTCTGGGACTGAGCTACTACTGGCTCCCTTGCTCTTCAGCTTACAGATGGCCTATCGTGGGACTTCACCTCATGATTATGTGAGTCAATTCTCCTTAATAAACTCCCTTTCATATATACATGTACATATATATATATATATATCTCCTATTTCAGCTCTGTTCCTCTAGAGAACATTGACTAATACAATCCTCTTCTTGGCCCTATCAATAACTCTTAGAATTTTCACTTGGATGTACCTTGATGCAAATGGTTTACAAATCTATCTTCACCTTTTACTGTCTTCAGACACATCTCAGTTCTTTTGCTTTAATAGTCCTCTGAAGCCTGGATAATCTTGCCCAGGACATAGTTAAAGGACCACCAAAATAAATATCTGAATTTTGCAATTTTAGATTCTAATCTCCCTAATTCACCTTCTCTTCTCTTTCTTTACAGTTGATTATGTTTCTATCTCCTGTCCCATCCTACTAGCTCCTGCCCAAATAGAAACCGAGACTTTATCTTTACTTTCTGTTTATACTCTCACTTCTACACTCCAAAACATGGATTTGATATTTTCTGATTTCCAATTCCGGCGTGATTCGTGATTAATAATCAAATATTTCTCCATCTGGACAATAATTAAAATTATTTGGCTAAGACTACTGTTTTGACTAAATCCTGAGACTTCCACTCAATCATATAGTATCCATATATACAGCTCATATATATCTTGCTGAGATTTGGACAGTGTTTAAATGTCATTGCGTCTATCTGCAAGTATTTTCTTCTCAATTTATAATTCTCTGCATTATGAGGAATCTAGATAAGCTGTATTGGGAACTTCACTGAGTAGGCCTATTTTAGGAGTTACATCTCAGAAACAAAACCTAGGACAAGGAATCTTATCTGAGGCAACCAAAAATAGAGAAATGTGTAGAGTAGTCCCCCTTCATCCCCAGAGATATGTTCCAGGACTCCAAGTGGATGCCTGAAATCGCAGATAGTACTGAACCCTATATATACCATCATTTTTTTCTATATATACAGCTACCTACAAGAAAGCTTAATTTAATAAATTAGACACAGTAAGAGATTAATAACAATAACTAATAAAAATAGAACAGTTAATATACTAAATAAGAGTTATGTGAATGCAAGCACGCTCTCTCCCTCTCTCTGTCAGAATATCTCATTGTATTGCACGCACCTTCCTTCTTGTCATTTGTTGATCTGATAATCAAGATGGCTACTGAGTAACTAGTATGGGGGTATCATATTCAGCATGGGTATACTAGACAATGGAATGATTCATGTCCCAGGTGGGATGGTTCAGGATAGCACAATATTTTACCATGTTCCTCAGAAGTGTGCAATTTAAAATGTGTGATTTTTTGTTTCTGAGTACCACACAATCTTGATTACTGTAACTTTATACTAAGTCTTGAAGTCCAATAGTGCCAGTTCTCAAACTTTGTTCTTCTTTAATATTGTGTTGGCTATTCGAGGTCTTTTGCCTCTCTATATAAACTTTAAGAATCAGTTTTTCAATCCCCCCCCCACACACACACACTTACTGGGATTCCTACTGGGATTTCATTGAATCTGTACATCAAGTTGGGAAAAACTGACATCTAGACAATATTGAAGCATCCTATTTATTAATGTGGAATATCCCTCCATTTACTTAGTTCTTCTTTGGTTTCTTTTGTCAAAGATTTATAGTTTTTTTCATATGGATCTTGTATATAATTTTGCTAGATTTATCCGTAAGTATTTTATTATGGGGGGGGTACTAATGTAAGTGATATTTTTTATTTTCAAATTCTATTAGTTCATTGTTCATGTGTAAGAAAACTATTGGTTTTTGTATATCAACTTTGTATCCTACAACCTTGCTATCATTGTTAATTAGTTCCAGGATTTTTTTTTTTTGTCAGTTCTTTTGGATTATCTACATAGATTATCATGTCCTCTGCAAATAAATACTGGTTTATTTCTTCTTTCCCAATTTGTGTATCTTTTATTTTTGAATTGTTGTTTTATTGTATTAGACATTTCCAGCATGATATTGAGAAGGTGAGAGTAGCATCCTTGCCTTGTTTCTGATCTTAGTGGGAATGCTTGCGTTTCTTACCATTAAGTATAGTAGCTGTAGGTTTTTTGTAGATATTCTTTATCAAGTTCGGGACATTTCCCCTTATTCCTAGTTTACTAATTTTTTTTTTTTATCATGAATGGACGTTGGATTTTGTCAAATACTTTTTCTACATGTATTGAATTCATCATTATTTTTCTTCTTAAGCCTGTTGACATGATGGATTTTCTTAATTGATTTTAAACATTGAACCAGTCCTGCATATCTGGGATAAATCTCACTTGGTTGTGGTGCATAATTATTTTTATACATTGTTGGATTTAATTTTTTAATATTTTGTGGGGGATTTTTACATCTATGTTCATGAGATATATTAGTTTATACTTTTCCTGCAATATCTTCATCTGGTTTTGGTATCAGAGTTATGCTGGCCTCACAGAATGAGTTAGAAAGTATTGCCTTTGCTTCTATCTTCTGAAAGAGATTGTTTAGAACCAGTACAATTTCTTCCTTAAAAGTTCACTTTTAGAATTCACCAATGAACCCTTCTGTGCCTGAGGCTTTCTATTTTGGAAGGTTATTAATTATTGATTCAATTTCTTTAAAGGATCTAAAAAAGTATGTAGTGACAGTATTATAAACCAATTAGAAATATGGGTTTTTATGCTTATACAAATGTGGACCATTCTCAATTATTAGGCAGAAATGTAGTTTAAGTTATACTTTGAGATTCAGACTTACATTATATTGTGGAATTTCATTGATGTTCTGTCAGTATATTGTTTCAGCACTTAAAGAAACTTCTGAATGATTTAGTTAATGAATTTCATTAAACAATGTGATAGGTTACTGTATCTTCTTTACATTTGAAGAGTGATATTTAGCTCCCCTATTTTGATTATTGCTTATTTCTTTTTCCAGCCAGAGTATCAGATGTACACTTAAAACATTTCATTTTAAAGGTGGCATGAAGACTTTCTCTAAGCTCAACTGTTGTATTCTTCCAACTGGAGATTTTGTTGGTTCATGCAATGTTAGAATAGTTGGTAAACTTCCTTAAGTGCCTAAGTGTTAAGTGCTTATTTCTCATAGAACCTTAGCAGTTACAACCACCTATGTTTTAGAAAGTTATGGTTCAGTGAGGGAAAAAAAAATGCAGTGTAATCATGAAAATAAGGAAAAAACATAGTTATGTGCTAAATTCTTAATGACTCCCTAAAGATAAGATTTATATTTCAAGAAGATGCCTATGTATCCTAATAAATTCAACAGTGACACATGAGAATAATGTAAGAAAACAACTTGGGTATTTGAAGGTAGGAGATAAAAATATCATTTAAGAAAATGTAAAATTTTTAAATTTTGTTATTAAGAATGATCTCAAAATATATAAATATAGGATGAAGTGAGATATTATTTTAAATAGATCCCTCTATTATTTTGCTTCTATTTCTCAGGAAAGACAATGTTAAGCATTACAAAGAAAATGAATTAAACTTTAGACATAATTCCTATCTGTTGTGGGCATTACTTGGCAGTAAAACAACTTACTACTTTTATATTTTATACATGAGATTGTTTTTATTTGATACAAAATGATATAAAAATCAAAAGATCATAAACTAGTAGAATTGAAAGAAAATTTGCAGATTATTTAGTCATTATATTGTAGCCCAGTGTTACATTTTGTACTAATTTCATGAAAAGGATGACAACACCAAATAAGAACGTAGTAGATAAATTCCTTTGCTTTTAGGTGGAAAATCAACTAATTCACTAATAAACGTGTTTTGTACTTTTTACTTTTCACATTTTCTTTCAGAATTGGAGTATAAAGAAGATGTAATAAAATACTTTTAAAATTATAAACTGTGAAATTGTTTGATCTAAGTTTCCAGACTAAATTCTGCTGTAATCTAAACTTCATTTTTATGCCTAATGATGTCTGTTTTAACTAAATGGAACTAGCAAATAATTCCCAAATACTCTGGAGACCATTAAAGTAGTCAGTTTCTCCTTTAGAAAGATGAATACCCAAGGCAAATGAATCATTCTTCCCACCTCCTTAGTCAGCCTGCAGTGTACTTACCTCTTTCCTAGGCCTCAAGTTTGCCCAGTTATCTGTGCCACTGATTTTGCTTGGCCAGTTCTTATTTTTATTTTGTTGGGACTATTTGAATTTCTGCCTCTCTGAACTATCAGAAAGCCTGAAAATTGAAGCTATTCTCAAATAATGTTGAAAAAAAATATATGGAACTATGATTCTAAAAGTCTCTCAGTGAATGTAACTATAAAGCTACAGATTAGTTTTTTAAAAAAGAACAACAAAAACAACAAATCCATTGAGTTGAATTTATTCCTGATTGAAGAAATGCATTATTTTCTTTAAAAAACAGGAAAAATTTTAAAGCTAAAGTTGAAAATAATACAGGAGGTTTTAGTTATAATCATTTTTTATTATTATGTCTGTGGCTGATGAGCACAGTGGGTCTAAATTAATGGCCAGAAAAATGGTCACAGAATGCCTTAAAGCTGATAGCTGATGTTGGCCTAATATTGACCTTACAGTGTTCACTTATCATTATGTATGAAGAAATCACATAGAAGCAATTACATTTGACAAAGCACTTGTTTTCTATCATTTTCTTTGTGAATACATAAAATTGTGAATACATACACATAGTGAATTTGAAAATGTATTTTTATAGACAATGATGATAAGATTACATATTTTAGTTTTCTTTGTTGATATTTAGCTGATGAAAAGTACAGGAAAAAGTATCCAGAAGGTTTTTAAAGCTATGGTTAGTCCAGTTCAGGGCAAATCAAAAGTGCCACTAAATGACAAATATTTTCTTTTGATTTAATCCTTGTGAAATAAGTCAACTAAACTATACAATTGTGGTTTCAAATCATCCTTCCTCAAAGAAGTTTTCTCATTGCAGAACAAGGAAACATTAATGGATAAGGAATTTTAAGACCAATTTAGTTGTTTTTATATATGCACACATGCATATATATATATGTATATATACACATATATGAATGTCATGCTTTAAAACATGCTGACTACTTGTTATTTCTGTTTTTCAAAATTTCCTATACACGTATAGATATAGAAAATTCATGTTTGTTAAAATGAGTATCCGTGTTTCTTAAATGATTTTTGAAAGAATTGTAATCACTATAAAGAGAATGTCCCTGAATCTCTTTATAGAATTGCTCTTACATAATGTACTTTCAGTCCCTCCAAAATGGTTCTACTCCCATACACAGATGTTTTTCTTTCTTAAAGTAGGAAAAAATACATAGTATAAAATGCACACAGGCTTATTTTAGAAAAATTTTAGGATTAAATTTCTGAATTAAGCTTTATTTTTAGCTTGTCACAAATTCCAAACAGCACATGCTTTTACAAATTTTTAATGCTTCTATCAACGAACATGATAAATTATACTTTTAGCATTCCATAGAGAAAGTGGATCTTGATCTATCTGTCTCAGCCCTTCTTAGCTTCAAGGTAAACATTTGCTTTGTTGCCTTTCATTGGATGGTAATAGTCGACCATTTTAGAAGACAGCATCAAGTGTATCCTGGAAATTATGGATTCTGCCTACAAGCTTTTGTTCATTTTTCCTTAGATTTGGACCTCAGGTCCTGTCCTTGATCTGAAACATCTTGTACGTCCGTGGCTACATGCCCCGTACCTCTCTTAAGAAGGTAATTCTCTCACCATCTGACTTCAAGACTTTGCCTATCTTTTGCTGCCCCTATTAACTCTTGTTTTTCCTCATTGCCTTTCTAAAACTTATTATTGAATGATTTTTTAAAACACTTAGAGACTTTGTCTATCTTTTGCTGCTTCTATTAACTATCTCTGTTTTTCCTCATTGCATTTCTAAAATTTCTTTTTTGTTATTGAATTACTTTTAAAAAAACACCTCCCTTGCCTCCTTTCCAAGCATCCACACAAAAGTTCTGTAGGTTCCAAAAACATTGCCATCTGCTTTGCAAGTGTCTTTTAATCCACATTGATGCCATACATTCCTGTGTTGTTCTCTCTTTAGTGCCACTATTAAGTATAACCAATTTAAGGCAAACTTTACCTCCTGTGATAAAGATAAGTCAAATTAGTATCATTCTAAATCTGTGTACTGCAAGATTATACAGGTTTCTGTAGCTGTAACACCAGTCACTTTCCACTGAAATTCCAACATGTGGATGTTCTAAGGTCCTTTAGGGTCTTAAATCTTCATGAGGATAGAAACCTGGAGGTTTTGTTTTGTTTGTTTGTTTTTCTGCTATATCATCATTGCTCATCAGATTTCTACTCTTAGTAAGAGTTCAACAAATACCTTATAAAAGAATGACTGAGTGTTTGTATTTCTAGGGTCTCAGCTGCATGGGTGGTCTCCATAGCTGGAGAGCAGAACAAGCCTGTGTGCGTGAGCATTCCTTGGCTCCCTAAGCTACGTTGCCATCTACTACTCACACTTGTGGCCTTTCATGGTGGCAAACAGGTGAAGCTCTCTCTCTCTCTCTCTCTGTGTGTGTGTGTGTGTGTGTGGAGAGAGAGAGAGAGAGAGAGAGAGAGACCAACTTCGTTGGCTTTTATCTACACATTTTATCCACTTCTCTGTCTTTATGCTTTTATTTTGTTTAGTTTTTGTCTGATGAGAGTTCCTCCAGCCCCCACTACCATCCCACAGATTTCTTTCTCAAGACTTTGTTCTCCAGTGGTCATATTGTGAAATATAAATGTTACTGTGTTCTTTTAACAAAAGTCTTTAATCGATATGGGTGGAGTGAAACATTGTTTAGAAATTTGAAAGTAAAACTGCCAACTAAAAATTAAACATTATTACTATTTTAATTTCTCACATTTGAATCCGTCTTTTCTTCAAATGAAGGTGTTTTAAATTTCTATTAATTTTAGTGCCACTGTTCTGTCAGAAAGAGAAAAGATAAAATCACTTATGTGCTTTTTTAAAAATCCCAATTTTCTTTTAAGTCAAAGTCTAAGTGAACGTAACCTGATTTTCTTTCCTAATAATTAGTTAACTAATAACTAGTTGTGATATTGTATTCTCTCCTTTATTTGCCCTATCTGTGGTCTTTTCAGATTCTCACAGCTATTTGTGTGATAATCTCCCCTTTGACACTCATGTCATACAGAGATGTCTTCCATTTTGTTCTCGTTTTTTTTTTTTTTTAACAGTCACCCAGTCTAAGACAGTCACTAGAAAAAAATATTTCTCTGAAAGAGACTTTATTTGAAACATTGATATATGACTAAATAAGTGCTTAAATATTAAATTTTCAGTATATTCTATTTAGAGGACATATGTGTAGGTGTGGCTTTCCTTATTTAAAAAACACTGCTTAGAAAGAGGAAAATACAATCAATATTTATTATACACTACAATTTTGATGGCATACAAATACCTGTTTTAGAAAGCAAATGAGTAATGAATAATTTTCATATTGGAATTTCATTCAAAAGGTGAAAACTTGTTTCATATCAATTATTCTACAATGAGTATATTTAAATGCAATTGTTCTGCTATCTATTAATTTTTTTACTTTTAAAACAATGTTTCTCATAGATGTGAGCAAAAGACAGAAGATTTGGAAAGAACACATCGATTTATATATAACAAAACAATTTAAAATATATTTGGAACTGTCTTATGTACAGTTTTAGTCACATATTAGATCTGTGTTACTGTCAAAAACAAAACCACACAAAATAACAAGAAGCTATACTCTATTCTGAAAATAGATCATAGGCTAAGGGAATCTGTCTCTGATATATTCTGTGTTGTAAAGTTAATTTCGGGGTTCCAAAGAATAAGTGGACTCTAAGAAATGTGTGAAGTAATGATCCCCCTCTGCTAATGTTCCTATAGCATTGTTAAATAAGTGTGTGTGTGTGTGTGTGTGTGTGTGTATCTAGGTACCTGTCTATATTAACTTCTTATAATCACATCACTTAAACCAGTAAACTTTGGCTACCCACTAGAATCACTTTTCAAAACACAAAGTTTGGGTCTCATCTTGGAAAAATTGAATCTAAACCACTAAATGTAGGATCCCGGCATTGGTATCTTAAAAATTCTCCATGATGATTCTAATGTAGAGGCAGAGTTGAGGACCAGTGAACAAATAAGTAGAGAAACAACCCAGTGCACTCTGAAGTATGTTAGTTTCTAGATTTCTGTGGTTGCAGGATGGCAATCATTATACAACATGGAGAAACTAGAGAAAAAGGGCATATTAGTAATTTTCAGCCCTAGAATTGGTTATCTTATTGTTCATCACATATGCACCCTTCATAAAAAGTACCATAAATACATTCCTTCAACAAGTGCAACAAAGGGAAGCAAATTCGGAAATCATTCTCTTGTTACTTCTAGTATGTGTGTACACCTTAGGCAAATGTCTAGGTTTCCACAGTGGGTTCTAATACGACTATCCTGTGGCTTCACCCCATGGGGAAACAAAAATTTTGTTTGCAGAGAGAGTTTATTTTTGGAGCAAATCAGAGAAGATGTTTCCCTCCATATGAAACCGGAATCTAAACCTTAGGTGGACAACAGAAGTCTACCTTGAATAACCATGAAAGAGTTGTCTTAATTAGGAATGTTAATGCAGATGAATACAAAGATTCCTTATATAACTAAAGGACTAAATATCCTTTTTCATACTTTCTTCTTTATATAGCTACTTATTTCCAAGTAAGTCTGGGAAAGAATCATTTATATTCTCAACTACCATTCCCTAACCTCTGTAAGATCAGAGGGTGGCACAGAACAGTCTCATATTTAAGCAGATTCTCCTTCTTTAGCTTACTGTGAACAGTTTTACTCCCATTATCAGGGCATGGATGTGGAAAGATCAAAAGGGAATTTTAATGAGAAAGTTTAATTTAAAGGTTTGAAATTACTTGTTTCATGAAATTACATAAAATGGGGGAATCCATAACTAGAGAAGACAGGGAATTTTCTAACTTTTAAAAACAATTTATTGTGAATTAATGATTATTTTTACATTAGGGTATGTTGTACTGTTTTCCCATAAATGTATGCCTTCCTATAATATATCTGAAAAGAAATATTTAATTGAATGCTAACTCTTGGTCAGGGCTCTACACAATAACTGTCAGCTTTGAGATAACTATGTGTAAGGATCTTACTTCAAGTTAGAAGGTAGGGACCCTTCAAAATTATTGAGATTTTCAGTTTTGATTTTAGCAAAAAAGAATGAGCAAATCAGTTTATTCAAACTAGATCCATAATATCACACATATACTTTCTTCTGGATTAATTTATCATTTCAGTTCAGCAGTACCTGTCTTTTATATAACTTAGCTCACTTTTAAGGAGAAATGGTATTACAATTAGTTTTGAATGACCTTTATATTTTCACCAAAAATTTATTAGACATCCCTGACATACCCCTTTTGAATCAATCCCTATTTATGAATGAGATTGCTTGAAGATATGGGCTGTAACATTACAGAAACAGAAAATAGAGGGAAAAACTTTTGCCTTCAGGGAGTTTACCTTCAGTAGGTGATTGTCATCTTGAAGCCATAGTAGGGTAAAATAATTCTAACATTTTCCTTGATGATGACAGCTTCAAAAGAAAATGTTTAATTTTTGCTTAAAAATATTTAATATTTGTTTGAGTAAATTTTTTATTAAATTGTTTGTAAAATGCTGTCTCTTAATTTGCTATCAGAGTTACAGTCAGTGTAAAACAGTAATTATTAGAGATATGTGACTTAGGTCAGATAAGTTTAGGTTACAATTTTGACTAAAGCCCATCACAAAACTCTGTAAAGTAGGTAGACTGCATTCTCAGACAGGAAAAAGTTACGAGGGATAAAGAAGAGCAGAATTAGATGACTTTGTGAGTATATGAGTACATAAATTGGTTAAATTGGCATAGAGAGTGGATCAGTTTCAAAGTTTATATGTAGGGCACTTGTCTTAAATGTAAAGAATATTTTTTTTGGCAGCTTTTGCTTTTAGATCCAGTAAAGAATGTAAAAAGCTAATGTTAAACACTATGATGACTAGCTTCCAAAGGAGATAAGCTGTTGAAATTAGAATTGATTAAAAAAATGGCTTAACCAATAGCAGATTTAGCATTAGAATGAACTGTTGGACCAAAGGAACAGCTACTATTGCTCCATCTTTAAAATCCAGTGTCTCAATCATTTACAAAACATGAATGTTCCTGACCTATTGTAATTTTCTGTAGGGGAAAACTAAGATTATATATGTATATATATTTTTTTTTCTCAATTTTAAGTCATATTCTGATGTATTCAGTATTTGGAAAAATATTAAGATTATTCATTTTAACAGAGACAGAAATTGATATCAAATCTTTATGATGGACCTATAATTTATTATGTGAGTTCTGAATGTTCCTAAGAAAAAATTGCTCCTGGTATTTGAAGATCTACACAGTAAAGAATCATCTAAAGAAGAAGCAACAGTATAAATGAAGGCTGTATTTACAAGGGCTCTGGGCTAGTTTGCAAAAGTCACATTAATCATTTGTACTTTGTTTTCTGTCCCCTTTCATTTATATGTCACGTTAAAAATGACCATTTTCCCGCTTTTAATTTATAGATTAGAATTCGGATATATTTGTAGGTATTGTATTTCAAATAAAAATCCACTCATAAAGTCTTAAATGTATTCTATGTATTTATAACCTGATTTATTTCTTAACAAATGTGTTTCTAATGCTATTCTTGTAACTAAAAACTTAATATATTTTTGGAATATGATTTATATTGCAGATTTTAATGTATTTTATAGACTATATAATATCAATCTAGTTCTGGTGATAATCTGTGATTATGTTTTTATTGCATATTTATTAAAGTAATGTAGAAGTTATTCATTAAACATAATAGAAATACTTTTGAGAACATAATTATAATTAAACCTTACAACAAACTGCTAGGGGGGTTAATCCTTATTTTTCAGATGAAAACAACTGAGACTTAGAATTAGTTAAAAATCTTTCCAAGGTTACATACACAAGGGGCAAGAGTTAGATTTAAATCCAAGTTTCCTTGACTTTTAAAATCAGTGGCTTTCAATACTATAGCATATGGCTCTGTACTGTGTTGTATATAGGATACAAAGAAATATGACAATTGTATGTTTTCAGGGAGCACAAAATATAGTTGAGAATTTAATTATTGAAGAAATATTTCTTCCATTTAAAAAATTGCCAATTTTCTTGATTACCATGAAGCCATCTTGTTTATCTAACGTGTTACATTTAATTTCTGTGTGCCAGATAAAGGAATAGCATTAGATGGTATGGTCTAAAAGTTTATGATTAAGTATTGAAAACAAATTAAATAATTCATTTAAAGTAAGTATATGCTAATTAGAGTGTCATACAGGTTACTACTCAAATATAACCCTCTCAGAGGGGCTGTTTCAGCCCACACCTTCTGAAATTGCCACATTCTAGGCAAAGAGACAACTTTCAGAAATGTTTCAGAAAGGAATGCATAAATAAGTTTAAAATCCTGAACAAAAAGTCACTAGTCACTATTATAATTTTAGTTTTTATGCCAATGAAAGAGTATTCATATAGGTTAAAAATAAAATGTTTAGGCCAGGTGTGGTAGCTCATGCCTGTATTCTCAGCACTTTGGGAGGCTGAGGCAGGCTGAACACCTGAGGTCAGAAATTCGAGGCCGGGCGCGGTGGCTCAAGCCTGTAATCCCAGCACTTTGGGAGGCCGAGACGGGCGGATCACAAGGTCAGGAGATCGAGACCATCCTGGCTAATATGGTGAAACTCCGTCTCTACTAAAAAATACAAAAAAAAAAAAAAAAAAAAAAACTAGCCGGGCGAGGTGGCAGGCGCCTGTAGTCCCGGCTACTCGGGAGGCTGAGGCAGGAGAATGGCGTGAACCCGGGAGGCGGAGCTTGCAGTGAGCTGAGATCCGGCCACTGCACTCCAGCCTGGGCGACAGAGCGAGACTCCGTCTCAAAAAAAAAAAAAAAAAAAAAGAAATTCGAGACCATCCTGACCAACATGGTGAAACTGTGTCTCTACTGAAAATACAAAATTAGCCGGGTGTAGTGGTGTGTGCCTGTAATCCCAGCTACTTGGGAAGCTGAGGCAGGAGAATCCCTTGAACCCTAGAGGCAGAGGTTGCAGTGAGCTGAGATTGTGCCGTTGCACTCCAGCCTGGGAAGCAAGAGCAAAACTGAGTCTCAAGAATAAATAAATAAATAAATAAATAAATAAATAAATAAATAATTTTTAAAAATAACAAGTTTACCTGGAGCAGAAAGTATATATGGTTGCATATATTTTTTGTCACACTTGCAGTTTGTTACTTTCCTTAATGGTTACATTTAAACTAACTAGGATTTTCAGGATGCTATCCTTCAGTATCTTTAAAGCAGACCAAATACGGATGATTTTTCAGCTAATTTGGGTTTTGGGAAGTCTTAATTTTAAAATTTATATGAAAATAATCATAATGGATTTTGCACAGATGTTCTGTTACCATAACTTGATAGTTTTAAAACATTTTTGTCTTTAGAGAATTGCTTTTTACTATAAGAGAATAATAAAATTGGCTATTTAAATTGGTAGTAAGGCAATTTTGTTCATAATCCTTAATAGAGAAATTTCTGCATTATACAAAGTAATAAAATGCTTCCTTGGTTTTTGGACATTACTTAATGTTTATTTACTTTAAGACATAAAGTTGTTTATGCTTAATTGTCAATTTTTATAACATTTATGTTCTTTGGTTTCTTTTATTGTGCGTATGGTCTATAAAACTTGCTTTATCTGTAGATCTTACATAACAAAGAATCAGAGTTTAAAGATAATAAATTTTTAATTTTAAATAAGACGTAAATTATAATTATTTTTGAAATATATGTCATTTTTTAATTATACAGTTTGTAAATTTCAAAGAAAATTTAAGAAATAGGAAAAGCAAAGAGAATGTTACCAATTATTTCATCACTTATGTAAGAATATTGTTAACATGTTAACACTAATATAAGCCCATTATGATTTTTTTCCTTCAGCTGTTTTTTATGCATAGTTTTCTGTGTTGTAATTTTTTAATAGCAATACCTGAACATATGATTTTTCTAGCACAGTATTAAATTATAATAATTTTTTTGATATTTGAGCAACCATAATTTTATTAACATAATCATATCCAATGGATTTTGGCTATACCATCATCTACCTATGATTTATCCATTGAAATTATTAAACTCTTAGTTGAATATCTGTAGGTCTCAGACATTTTTCTTGGTTCTTGAAATTCTGCAAGAAAGACCATAAATTTCCTTATCTTACAAAGCTTACCTTCTATGGAATAAGACAGTCAATAAACTAATACTGCTATAATATACGTTAGATGATTATAAGGACTGTAATGAAAACAATAAAACAATAGAATTTGGAGGGGGGTGATATGCATTTACATTATTCATGGCATGAGAAGATTTCTGTTTTTCTGGTTTTACTTTTGCTATTAGAAAAAAAGAATCAAGAAACCAAACTTAAGGCAAATGAGGGCCAAAAATAAGATAGATACATAAATATTTGATGAATAAATGAAAAATATATGAGTTTAGTAATTCTAAGGAGTTTGGACTTCATTCTAAAGGAAATGGAAAACAACTTGAATATATTTTCTTTATTGAATAATGTCATTAATGAATAGAAGCAGAATGAAGCTGGGAATAAGTAATTATTAAAGTAAATTTTTTTTTTTTTACGGAAGAAATAAATACAAGTAACGTCGTGAAAATAGGAACTGAGGCTAAGACAGAAAAGCAAGAACCATAAAATAAGCAAAATCTAGTTATTGATTTGAATAGAAAGAATTATAATTGTGAAATAATATTATTTTTCCAGTTTTTAGAAGGATGTGATGTAAGAAATCTCTTATTCCTCTGTGGATTTTATTAATACATTAATAAGATGTATCAATATAGCTCTTAAAGTTGATCTGGACTTTCATTCTTGCAATGTGATTATAGATTTATTTGTTTCAGAAGCACTAAGATTTTTTGTTAATATTTTCATATGTAATATAAATTTAAAATAATTTAGAACTTTTAATTTATGTATTTATTATCACCGTGTTTCATTTCTCATTCTAATTCACTTTATTTCCTATTTTGTTTTTAGCAGGCTTTAAAGGGTCTATATAATTATTCATTTCTTTCCTTGAATGTAAGTATTGATTGCATTATCTTTCTGTAATCTAATTCAAATATTTCTGCTTTCATCTTTTTTTAAAATTTTTAAAATTTTTTTATTTTTTATTTTTTTGTTTTTTGAGATGGAGTCTCTCTCTGTCACCCAGGCTGGAGTGCAGTGGCGCGATCTCGGCTCACTGCAAGCTCCGCCTCCCGGGTTCCCGCCATTCTCCTGCCTCAGCCTCCCGAGTAGCTAGGACTACAGGCGCTGCCACCGCGCCCGGCTAATTTTTTGTATTTTTTTTTTTTTTTTTTTTTTTTTTTTTTAGTAGAGACGGGGTTTCACTGTGGTCTCGATCTCCTGACCTTGTGATCCGCCCGCCTCGGCCTCCCAGAGTGCTGGGATTACAGGCGTGAGCCACCGCGCCCGGCCTCTGCTTTCATCTTTATTAGCTCATTATTCTGCTTTTCTTTGGATATGTTTGTTCTCCTTTTAAATTCTTAAGATGAATAGGTAGCTCAATTCTTTTCTTTCTGTTATTTAAAAACACTATATTAGGGTTTGGATATTGTTTGTTTGTCCCACCAAATCTCATATTGATATTTATCCCCACTCTGGTGGTATTGATAGGGAGGGCCGATTGGCAGGCATTTGGTTCATGGGGGAGGATCTGTTATTAATATATTAATACTCTTGCTCAGGCATGAGTGACTTCTCACTCTATTAGTTCCCAGGAGGCCCGGTTGTTAAATAGGGCCTGAATCCCCTCTTCTCTCCAGCTTGTTTCCTCCTTGCAGTATGATCTTTGCATATGCCCTCTCCGTTTCTCATTCCACCAAGAGTGGAAGCAGCCTGAGGCCCTCACTAGATGCAGTTGCCAATCGTGACCATTTTAACCATCAGAATCATGAGCCAAATAAACAACTTTTGTTTGTAAATTACCCACCCTCAGGTATTCCTTTATAGCAACACAAAACAAACAAAGACGGGATATACGTTTGTGACTTAACGTAAACTTACGCGTTTGTTCTATAATTATTTTATCACTATTTTCTAAGGAGTCAGTTTCATATTTTATTTACATATTAGTTGATAGTTGATAGGTATTAAGGACATAAGCAGTTCAATATGATTCCATTCTTTTAATTTTTTTCCTTTTAATTATAGAAAATGTTAATATTGACACAAAAGCAGAGAATTCATTCATCTACATGTCCTCAACTTCAAAAAGTATCTGCTTATGGCCAATATTATTTTACCTATATCCTCACCCTCTACTTCTCCAAAATAAGAATAATAATTATAAATATAATATATAATATACATTATATTTAATAAATAATAAAATAAAATAATAATAAAAGTAATATAATAAATATAATCATAATAATTATTCTTTTTGAGGCAAAGTCTCACTCTGTCACCCAGGCTGGAGTACAGTGGTATGATCTCGGCTCACTGCAACCTCTGCCTCCTGGGTTCAAATTATTCTCTTGCTTCAGCCTCCCCAGTAGCTAGGACTACAGACATGTGCCACCACGCCTGGCTAATTTTTGTAATTTTAGTAGAGACAGGGTTTCACCCTGTTGGCCAGGCTGGTCACAGATTCCTGGCCTCAAGTGATTTGCCCACCTCCAAAATTATTTTTAAGTGAATTTTGGAAATCATATTTTATTTATAAATTGATAATGTTTGATGTGTTTCTAATTCTGTATTAAAAGTTGTTCTTCCTCCATATCATTGTAAATTTTACATTTAATTTTACTGAAGAAACCAACCAGTGAATTGTTAGAAAATTTCAATCTAGATTATGCTGATTGCATTTCCAAGTGCCTATTAGCATATTTCTCTCTGCCCCCCGTTTTTTTTTTTCTTAGAAATTGAGAGGTAGATCTGGAAGTTTGATTACAGCAAAGTTCAAGCTTTTGGCAAAATCACTTTATATATAGTGGTTCATAGTTATATTTGGAGGTAAACAATCTTCCTCTCTCTATCTGTGATGCAAGTAATCATTGATGATTATTGCCAATATCCATCACTTCATTGGGGTAGCAAAATGATAGTCTAATTTAATTATTCTTCCTAGCTGTGATGATTCTACAAAAAAGAATTCCTCATCAACAATTGAGTTACCTTCAGTAATAATTTTGTACAATTGATAGAAAAATACTAGATTCTCTACTTTTGTCAGTTTTCAAAGTACTCAGTTGATACACTTACATCATCTAAATGTGACTGAGGATTTTGTTGTGGTTTTGTTTGTTTTTATCATTAAAAATTCATGTTTAAACATTTTTTGTTAAAATTGTTGCGATTGTTATTTCAGTTACATTTTAATTCTTATTTAATTTTATTGTGAGCAGATCAGATCAATATATTGTGTTTTTGTTATTTTAAGAATAGAAAACAAGAAAAATAAAGCAACATGTTTGTAAAGTGAATCATAGATGGTAAGCAAGAAGATCCGGAAACATGTTAAATATAGATAAAATGAGTAGATCATTTATATGCAGACATAGACAAGAAGAGATAGTATTAACATGTATTAAATATTCATGAAGCATCAAATGTTTAGGACAGTTATATCACCCTTAAATCAGTCACCCACTGGTATCACCCATCTGGCACCATATCTTATCTATCTGAGGTATGTAGAAACAAGCTACGGTATTGCATAGCAAATTACAGAAAATCTAGCTACTGATCAGGAATTTTTCCCCTGCATCTCTTCCATAAAATAAACATGTGTATTGGTTACTGGCATCTTCATTCTCCTAAGCCACTTTGACCACATTCAATTGTTGTTTCTTATAGCCATATTACAGCAGGGAAAGCTGATGCAGGAGAAAGTGAGATAGTGGTTCAGAAGGAAAGGAGGGAATGAGGAAGGGAGAGAAGGAGGAGGGAGATACTGTGGTCCTTCTATCCACACTGCCATGGCTGTATAAACCTACATTGCTTTGCTGATGTTTTAAGTGGATTCAATAAACCATGTAGTTTGGGGATCTCTAGTTCATTTTTGAGACTTTCTATCCTGTGACTTTTCGGATAGAGTACGGAATAGTGCACTTGACAGGTAATAGCATTACCGTGATTTCCCACTGCAAGGGTAGCCCAAACCCAGGGATGAATTGTGACTTTCTTTGGTCCCTTTCTTCATAAAACATAAGCAAATAAAATTTATATTTTATGACTATACTGGTATAAATATGATTATATTATATTATGTTATGTTAAAATATAAAAGTTCATTTTTTCTTGTTTTAAAAAGATTAAAATATGTTATGGATCCCCTAAAAGTATTGCAGGCCCTAGGCACTGTGCCTACTGTATTTTATGAATATGATGGCCCTACTCTATCCTTCCTTTTTGCTATTTTTTCATAGTGTTGTTTTTCTAATTTTTTAAAAAAACTTAGGTTATAGAAATATTACAATAGAAAGTAAAGATTTATCCTATTTCAACACATGGCTATTTTTTTACAGTTATATATATATATACACACAGACACGTATATATACATGTATATACTTACAGGTTATGTTTTCTTTTTATACTGGCACACACTATACTCTATGGTTTTATACTATGATTCCTGTTCTTTACTTTGAACTTTTTATTAACAATGTATTATGGACATATATAGTGTAGAGATAATATCTTAGAGATCAGTTACAGTGGATATCATTTGTATTTGCAGGATTATTATAGAATATTCAATTGTGCTATAGATAATAGGAATAAAACAATGAGGAAGAGATGAAATCATAGATAGCAGACAATTAGGTAGTGAGTTGTGTTGTCATAAAATTCAAATGAGGTGATGTCTATTAAACCACTTATTAGACAGGAAATGCAATTTATATTTATTTCTATATCTAACGGTAATCTAAATTCAACAATGTAAGATTTAGGGGTGCTATAGTTTGAATGCGTCCCTGCCAAAATTCAGATGTTGTCAAAGTGATAGTATTAAGAGGTGGGGCCTTTAAGAGGGATTAGGGCATGAGGACTTCCTGTTTCTCCATTGTAAATGGTAGTAAGGCCTTTATAAAAGAGGCTTCATGCTGTTTTGGCTATCTCCTGTCCTTCTACCTTTGACTATATGAGGATGCAGCACGAAGGCCCTCATCAGATGCAGTACCTTGATTTTGGATTTCTCAGCCTCTAATGAATTTTTGTTTTTGTACATTACCCACACTCAGGTATTCTACTATAGTAGCACAAATGGGCTAAGACAGTGGAGGTCCTTTAGACAGTCCTACAACTAGCACCAAAACCCCTAGTTAGTAACACAAGGAGACAAAGCTTTATGAAGTATGAAAATTCTCTATAGGTTAGTTCTAGTTGATGGCAGATTGAAAATATCAACTGGGCGATGTTATTGCTAAAATTAAACACAAACTAGTCAGCCAGTAAACAAATAGATAATATTCATAAGCCTCTGCTCACAATGAAAATCTTAGTAATTAGAACATACCTCTGGCAATGGTCTAATTCAGGACACTGCGATATTTTTTTCTGTTACGATTATAGTAGATTTTAAACTGATTTCACTTTATGACAGATATTGATCATCTAAGGTGGTTCTGGAAAAGATCAATCAGGAATTTGGGCATAGTCTGATTCATATCAAGTCATAGATGTCTAAAATAATTTATAATATTAGTCTCAAGGTGACAAGATTTTTAAGAGATTTGATGTAACATATCATAGAAGTATGAGAATACATGATCTCGAGAGTTAATGAATTCCCATCGCTGGATTTATCTGAATTTGGACTCAATCTTGGTTACATGTTAGACAAAACAAAAAGACTGAAAAAAATACCAAAGTTCAACCCCATACCAGAAAAAAAGTTAAATCAGAATTTCTATGGCTGAGAGCTGGTATTTTCTTAAAATGTCTCAGATATTTTAACATATATCAAGGTTGATAATCCCTAATTGAATACATGAGTTTGATCAGTGTGCAAGTGAGTAATAGAGTGTTTAAGAACTGGCGCTATAGTCTTTGAAGCCATATTTGAATCTGAGATTTTATCATGTAATAGTAACGCTATCCTTGTTATTTAAAATTATAATTCATTTTCCTCATTGCCAGCCGCAGCTGACATAATACAGTAGTCCCCTTTTTAGTCACAGTTTTGCTTTTTATGATTTCAGTTACCCATAGTAAAGTACAATAAGATACTTTGTGAGAGAAAAAGGAGTATATTCACATAGCTTTTGTTACAGTATATTGTTATAATTGTTCTATTTTATAATCAGTTATTGTCATTAATCTCTTACTGTGCTTAATTTGTAAACTAAACTATCATAGTTATGTATGTAAAGGCAAAAAAAACATAATGTATATGGGCTTTGGTACTACACTATCTGCAGTTTTGGGCATCCACTGGGGGTCTTTGAACATATCCCCTGGCGATGGAGGGGACTGGTGTACATCATACACTTTCTTTACCTGTGTGCTTCACTGCACCATTGACTTGCTTCCCCTCTCTCTGGCTGGTTGCTCCTTCTTTCTCAGGATTCAATATCTACTCTTTTTCTGTTTTTCTATTAGTAATAATCACACTAACTTTCTTAACGTTATTGAAGCATAGCAAGAGCACGCCCATGTCTGGGACTTTAAGTTTATTCTTCCCTCCGACTCTGTTTCACATAGATTTCCCTGGATATTTTCATGGCTCCTTCCCTCAATGTCTTTAGATTTCTGCTAAAATGCTAATTACCAGAAAGCGTCTTCCTGATGATCCCATTTAGCACATTCCATTCCACTTTTTTGCTCTATTTTTCTTCATAGCACATATCACCACTCTGTAAGTGTTTATTTGTATGTATGTTTGCTGTGTCTTGTCCATTAGATTGTGCATGCCAGGGTTCTATATCAAAGTGAGACTTTGTCCACTACCAAATTTACAGCATCTAGAACATTGCCTATATGTTGTAACATGGCTGATACAATGTCTGTTGAATGAAGGAGTGGATGAAGAAAAATTAAGACATATTTTATGTTTGCTTTTTCTTAGTGGTATTTTCTAAGTAAAAATGAAAAAAAGTATTTTTTTTCTTTGCAACAGTCTGTATTTTAAGTATAATTACATCAAAAACTTTAAATGTACCATTTTGACATTTCAACAGAGTTTTGACAACGATATACGCCTATGTAACCCATTAGGGTTACATCACCACTGAAAGTTCCCTTATGTCCCTTTCTATCGGGAGAACCCACTCCCAATGGTTAAGTAGGTTCTTTTCTATTTCCTGGGTGTCTCTGCTGGTTTGAGAAATAAAGGGAAAGAGCACAAGAGAGAGAAATTTAAAGCTGGGTGTCTGGGGGAGACATCACATGTCAGCAGGATCCCTGATGTTCTCTGAGCCGTAAAACCAGCAAGTTTTTATTAGCAATTTTCAAAAGGGGAGGGAGTGCACGAATAGGTTGTGGGTCACAGAGATCACATACTTCACAAGGTAATAAAATATCGCAAAGCAAATGGAGGCAGGGCAAGATCACAGGACCACCGGATGAGGAGAAATTAAAATTGCTAATGAAGTTTCGGGCACACATTGTCATTGATAGCATCTTATCAGGAAACAGAGTTTGAGAGCAATCAACCCGTCTGACCAAAATTTATTAGGCGGGAATTTCCTCGTCCTAATAAGCCTGGGAGCGCTACAGGAGATGGGGGCTTATTTCATCCCTTCGGCTTCCACCATAAAAGATGGCACACTTCCAAGGGGGCCCTTCATAGGCCTGCCCTCAAGGCGCATTCTCTTTCTCAAGGATGTTCTTTGTTGAGAAAAAGAATTCAGTGATATTTCTCCTATTTGCTTTTGAAAGAGGAGAAATATGGCTGTGTTCTGTCTGGCTCACAGGTGGCCAGTTCAAAGTTACCTCTCTTGTTCCCTGAACATCGCTCTTATCCTGTTCTTTTTTCAAGATGTCCAGATTTCATATTGTTCAAACACACATGCTCTACGAACAATTTGTGCAGTTGACACAATCATCACAGGGTCCTGAGGCGACATTCATCCTCAGTTTACAAAGAAGATGACGTGATTAAGAGATGAAAGTAAAGACAGGCATTGGAAATTACAAGGGTATTGATTGGGGAAGTGATAAGTGTCCATGAAATCTTCACAATCTATGTTCTTCTGCGGTGGCTTCAGCCAGTTCCTCCATTCGGGGTCCCTGACTTCCCGTAGCACCTTTCCACTCAATCCCTTCACTCATCCTGAATTAAATGCTTCCACATTTCTTCCATAGGTTAGTTTTGCCTTTTCCATAGACTAATTCCATAGATCAGCTTTGACATTTTTTACTTATTGTTAATGGAATCATGCGCTAGGTATTATATGTGTACGGTTTCTTTCTTTCAACATTATATTTTTTAGATTAATATTTGTTGTCATATGTATCAGTAGTATATTCCTTTTAAATACTGAGTTTTATTTGGTATAACAATGCATCATAGTTTATTATTTTGTTAATATTTTAGCTGTTTCCAGTTTATGGCTATTATAAATAAGATTGCTATGAGTGTTGCTATTCAAGTCTTTTGATAGATCTATGTTTCCATTTCTCTTGAGTAAACACAAGTGGAATTGATGGATTTGAAATTAGGTGTATATTAAATTTCACAAAAAACTACTAAGCACTTATTCAAGTGATTTACCATTTTTTATTCTGAGCAAAAATATATAGTTTCAGGTGCTCCACATCATCAGCAAAATTTGGTTCTGTGGGTCTTTCTAATTTTAGCAGTTTCAGTGGGTGCAAAATTGTAATTGGTTATAGTTTTATTTTTCATTTCTCTGATAACTAATGATTTGGGGCACTTTATCATGTAATTATTGACATTTTTTGATAAAGAGTTTGTTATAGTCTTTCTCCTCATTTTTAATTAGATTATTTGGCCTATTATGTACTTATTTGTGTTTGTATATAATCTGTCAGTCATTTGTCAGTGTATAAGCTACAAACATGTATTTTGTAATCTGTGGACTTTCTTAATGCTATTTTTAATGACAAAGTATTTTAAATATAGTAACACATAATTTATTATTATTTTTTTACTTATGCTTTTTTGTATTGCATTGGAAAAGTTTTCCCGGTCCAAACCACACCTGAAAAGGTTGTTTTCTTCATAAAACCATCCTGGGATGTTGACAGGGATCTCATTAAATATATAGATTGGTTTGAGGAGAGTAGACAAATTAATAGTCTTGCATCTTTCAATTCAAGAATATGGTATATCTTTTCATTTATTACTTTTTATTTATCTATGTCTTTGAAAATTTGCCTCAAATATATATCATATTTTTAGTATGGAAGTCTGGTATAATCTTTATCAGACTTAACACTAAGCATGTGACATATTTTGGTACTCTCTTCAGTGGTATGTTTTAAATTCAATTTTCTAATTGTTCATTGCTGATATGGAGAAATACAATTCATTTTTATAATACAGCATTTTTTCATGTAACCTGGCTGGATTCACTTATTTGTTATAGAATGTTTTAGAAGATTCCATAGGGTTTCCATGTGCATGATTATTATGTGCGAAGAAAATGGCAGGCTTATTTTTAATTATTTCGCTTTTTGTTACCTTTCGTTACCTTAATTAACTGGCTAGTGTTTGTGTTATAATTTTGGATGTATATAATGGTAGACATCCTTCCCTTGTTCTTAATAAGAGGAGGAAAAGTTTTAATTTTAGATCATTATGCATGATGATAACTATAGCCTTGTGTGTTTTGGGTTTGTTTGTTTTGTTTTACTGAAGGCCTTTATCAGCTGAAGGGACTTTTCTTTCATTCCTCATTTGTTGCAATTTTATATCATGAATTGGAGTTCAATCTTATTGAATTCCATTTCTGCCTTCATTTTTTCCTCCTTGTATTAATATGGTAAATTGCACTGACTGACTGATTTTATTAAGTTAAGTTAGCCTTGCGTTCCTGGTATAAACATTGTCTCAGTTTTATATTGCTGTATTCAATTTGGTACTATAATATTAAGGATTTTTGTGTCTTAGCTCATAAGATATTGGAATGTAAACTTCTTTCCTCTTTTTATTTTCTTCTTCTTTTCTATTGTTTTATTTCTTTTAAAAGGACTTTTGAGAATATCTCTTCTTTGAAGAATGATCTTAGTAAAATTGAACTTGATTGTTTAAACATAAACTCATTTTTGTGCATACTAGTATTGAAAATCCTTTCATGCCTTGGAGAATTGTAACCTTTAGCCAATTACTAAGCTTCATGAAGTTAACTTAACTAAGCCTATTCTGGTAGAAATATTTTTCTTCTTTTTTAAAACATGATGAAAGGATTTAGAGATGCTGAGAGAAATTATTTGAGGAGATGTGTGTAGTGTGTTTGTGTGTGTGTGTGTGTGTGTGTGTGTGTATGTAAGGCGGAATAAAAGAAGCAAGCATGATTATTTAAGGAAAGTTAAGCTGTAGTTTTGTTCCTGACTTGGCCTTTATTCAGAAAACTCTCCAACATTGATATGAGAGTAAAGTTGAAGACTGCATTATGGAAACATTGGAGATAATTTCCTACACTTGCAAGAAAAGACATATGGGAATGAGTTGGTCAATTTCTGAAGGTATTCTGAAGTTTCCCCCACTCTACAACATATCACTGAAATCCTCAATTTTCCCCTAAAACCGGGAAGGGAAAATTATTCAGAAATGCTCTTTTTATAAATGGCATGGATTTGGGATGGGAAAAATCAAGATTTGCTATTTTTTAGTTTTATGATCTTGGCATGGTGTTTTATTTCTGCATGCTGCTATTTCTAATATAAAAAGAGAATTATGATACTTATGAAAAGAGTAATGTAAAAGTAGATAACATTATGTATACAATTCCCTAAATAAAACCTGGAACCTGGCTTTTACTTTCAAGCAAAACCTGTTAAATAAATATAAAAAATAAAGATGGCCAAAAGAACATTTAAAAACTATTTCTACATTTTTTGAAATTCTGCTTATTAGTCAGATGATATATTAACACCAAGGGATGATTTGGGTCGTGTGATTTATACCTAAATAACATAAATTTAAACAATACCAGTCAAATATCAAATACACTTAATTTCATATTCATAGGTTTAATAGTATGCTCTAGTGCACATTTCTACTCTTATAACTATTAAACTTAATAGCTTCCAAAAGTTTTCTAGTTTCTCACAATGGTTTTGTTCAAGTTATATAAATATATTTAGTATCTAGAAGTAAATTTTAAATATCAATTCTAAGTTAATGGGACACCAAACATAGCTTTCAAAAACAGTTTTAGTACCTTATGTTTTGCTTTTGATAAAACTAAGATATAATTATATTTTATATTATTTCTATGAAAATTATCAGCAACGCTTTTTTTTTAGCCTAATTGGTCAGCCACTGTAAGTTTTTCTTATGGTGGTCTTAGGAAATGTGTTTATCTTTAAGAGTGGGAAAAGTAAACTCTACAATTTATTTTTTAAGCTCAAATTCAAGTAGCTATTGCTCTATGTACTTTCTTCTGATTATTGCTCTCCAGGATTTCCACATAATCCTTAAAAACTGTTACTACTTACCTTTTTGTATTTATCAAAAATATTTTCTTTTTTCTATTGAACTCCAAAAAATACATTATTTCTAACTATGAAGGAAAGATAACTGTTTTGAAGATAAAACTAATCACATTAGGTCTTCAACAATCTGCTTTCCATTCCACAGTTATATTTATATCTTCAAAAGGTCTAATCCAGTTCAAGGAAAAGGAAAAGATGTATGAAATCAGTTTGATTCCCTAAGGCAAATCCAGGGAGAATCTTATATTTATTTCTTTTAGTAAACTTATGGCTGCTGTCTAAGCTGAAATTAAAAGCATAAATAACAAATAGAAATGGACCAAAAAGCTAGATAATTTGACTTCACAATTAGATTTACATGTTGAATCATCAAAAATTTCCCCATCCAAAGCCTTAATTTATGAATGCCATCTTCAGTTTGAGCCTTCCCATCCTTTCTTATTGTTCCCCAGTCTCTGCATTAAAGTGCCTTGACTTTCCTCTGACATACAATTCTCCTCTGACAATAATATAATAAATAGAAAGGCAAAATTTATTACATTTCTTCTGCTAAAAATCTCTCATATGTACCTTTCCCACCCTCCTAAAGTACATTCTACAAAAACTATCCTTAGCATTAATGATAAGATAAAACAAAGGGCTATGTATTTAGTCTCACATGCATCCTTATGAAAAACGAAATTTAACAATGTATTTCTGAAATTGACATGATGCCATAGCTTGAATGTATCTCCCCAAATGCATGTGTTATAAACTTAATCCCAAGTGCAACAGAGTTAAGAAGTGGCACCTTTAAGAGTTAATTAGGTCATGAGGGCTCTGCTTTCATAAATGGACTAATGCTATTTTCAAAGGAGTTGGTTCCTGCTAAAATGATGTTTGCTCCTCTTTCTTTTCTCTCTTGTGCACACTCTCTTGCCCTTCTGCCTTCTGACATGACACATATGACAGCATGAAGGCCCTCATCAGATGCCATCCCCTTGATCTTAGACTTTGTTGCCTCCATAACCATAAGAAATAGATTTTTGTTCATTACAAATTACCCAGCGTGTGTATTCTGTTATAGCAGCACACAACAGACTATAATATGTATTAAGCTTTTCCTATGAGTTTGGGACAATGATAAGTGCTTTAAATTGATTTAATCTTCACAGGCACCTATTTTAACTGTACACACCCACAATAATATGAATAGTTTATTGTAAAAATATTTGCTATGTACCTGTGTGTCTTACGAGGTTTATAAAGACTCATACAATCTTGTCAATGTCTAGTTTTCATCATGTTCTTTTTCCTAGTTTTTCAAAAAAAATCAATATTCTTTAGTAAGACACTGCTTTTTCTTCTTCCACAAAAATATCGACATTCTGTGTTAAAGTTCTAGCTGTTTCACACATCAGAATAGAAGGTTATTCTCTCTAAATATGTCCTTATTGCTAACAAAAATACCAAAATTAAAATTTGATAGACACTAAAATTAATTTCTTAAGCAATTAAAACATCTCTATACAATCTCTCTCACATTTGTTGTTTATTTCATCCTATCTGTTTCTCTCTCTTCTCATTTTCTTTTTTTTTTTTTTTTTTTGAGATGGAGTTGCTTGTTTGGCCGGATTCATCACTATCGGGTTCACGCCATTTCCTCTCTCTCCCGAGTAGCTGGGACTCCCGCCACCTCGCCCGGCTAGTTTTTTGTATTTTTTTAGTAGAGACGGGGTTTCACCGGGTTCTCTATTCTCTTGTGATTTTCCCAAAGTGCTGGGATTACAGGCTCTCATTTTCTTTCTCTATTTCTCCTTTTAGTTGGGCATTAGAACTTTTGAATTCTAGTCTCTGCTAAATTGAGTTATAACACTACAACCTTTAACAAGTCACAAAATGTACTTGTGATTCTAAATTTCTGTGTTTTAAAATGACAACATAAAAATAGATAATGTATAATCTTACTTTTAGACTTAAAGTTCTATCATTCAAGAACATAATTAAATACCACCTGGGGTTATGTAACATGGGCAATGATAAGTTTCAAATGAAGATTCCTGAAAGTACATTTACTTGAAAAGCAGCATTTTACTTTGAGCTAAAATGTTACATTAACCACGTGTCTTAGGTTTTCTTTGTTCTTGAGGATAGAGGACTAACGATACCAGGTTTAGAAAGGTTTAATTTATTGTAAGGAGAAAAGTAAAAAATAATGGAAATCCAAGAAGGGTGGACTTTATAGGGCCAACCCTAATGAGGCTTAGATAGGATATTAATGCTAAACTCTCAGCTGTGCTAGAGACTCAGCCATAGCAATCTCAGTGCTGGCACCCTACCCTGGACATGTCTCAGGTATATACCACATGAGCTCTTCTTCATAGTTAATGTTTCTTCCTCTGCTTACGTATACTTTCTGTTCTCTATGCCGTCAATGTGTACATGGCTTTGCCTCGCCATGACCCTCAATCTACCGTCTAGACACACTTAACACTGACTCCCATTGCCAATCATCTCATTTGTTTTCTCTCAGTCCAGATTAATGAGACTAAATCCGAAAATGCTTCCTCATCTTTCCAAACTAAGCCTTTTTGGACAGGACCAAACCCTGCCCCAAATAGCAGTGGTAGAGGATGAAGTTATGTCCACATATTAAAAAATATGACAATGAAGGCCATAACTTTTAGCAAGGAGTGTGGGTTGCATACTTCCTTTTGAAGTAGCTATAAGCAGGCAGGTAACATAAAACATACTTGGCACACTGAAATCTTGGCATAAGATTATGACAACAACTGCTACTGTTAGACATAGGCACTATTGTAAGAGACATTTACATACTTCTTAAAGGAAGAACATCTTATAGGAAGTTTAGAGCTACACTAAATAGGAAATATTTGAAGTTATTAAATATGTATCTCTTATCTAAAAGAGGGTAGACATTGACTTACCTTAACTAAGGAAGCTACTGTAAAGGAAATGTTATAATATTATAAATTGTCAGGGCTTATATGAAAGCAAAGGCTAATTGTAATATTTAAGTCAAGAAATGTTTCAGTTATGTTTTCAGAATTTTTTTTTTGACTACCTCTCTATTTTCCACCCATAATAAAAGTACACGTTTAAAAATTGAAACCTATGAACTGTGAATTTGACCTAGGAGAAAAGACCCATTTGAAGAGAAATATGAGTTTGTTGTAGTTGGGTTTCTATGCTAGTGGTGATGACTGTGTCAAAATTATCTTACATAAATAATGCAACAAATATATAAAGTGTTCTGAAACAGCTACTAACAGTAATTATTTTATGTTAATATTTTGTTTATAAATGGGGCCTTTTAACTGGTTTGAGACAATAACCAATTTTTATTATATATAAAATTATCCCATAAAGATATACTGTACCATAAAATACTGGAATTGAGCTAAAATTTATAACTCATTAATCTGAGGGATTTTTTTTAGTACATGCAGTGTATAAAGACATGTTTTATTCATCTAAGTTGCTAGCTTATTTGCATTTTCATTAAACTGTATAGACTATATCACTGTAATGTGAGTAGAATTTTAACCTTATTCTGCCTTGTACATGCATAGCCAATTGCTTGTGTTTAAAATCAGTGATTACTAGTAGGCATCTATAAATGAATGCAAACATGCACATTTAACCTGCATATACATGTGTATGCCCATAAGTAAGGACAAAATGCATGAAAATAAAACACCTAACATCTTATTTATCTGTTTTTATTTGAAGTACGAAATTTTTCCACACAGGTGAATTTTCTAGATAAATGAAGCATTCTCTTAAGAGCTGAAACACTCTCAGAAATATGGTTTAACTATATTACAACTTTTTTCTTTTGAAACCAAATATAATAAATATACTTTTTAATATTGATGAACCAAATAAATACATTTTAGAAGCTCTTAAAACTGTAAGGATTTCTAAAAATAAAAGACCACTAATGCATATTTTTATGTAGATAATTTTATGGGCTCTAACATGTTGTGAAGAGGAAAGAAGAGGAAATGGTTCCTTTTCCGTGCTGGTTGTCATCTTCTACTTTGTTTCTCCAAGTTTACTTAGTAAGCAAATATTTATTAATGTTTATGAATAGACACTTGAATTATAGAGGTAAAGAAATAGGCAGAGGTTTGTTAAGGAAAGATATATAATAAACTGATGAAGATTAAAGTGAATAAAGATGATTTCCAGTATTACTAGGGATTGTATTATGCTGCTGATATGATTTGGCTTTGTCCCCACCCAAATCTCATCTTAAATTGTAGCTCCCATTATCCCCATGTGTTATGGGAGGGACCTATTGAGAGGTAATTGAATCATGGGGCAGTTTTCCCCTGCTATTCTAGTGATAGTAAGTTCTTATGAGATCTGATGATTTTATCAGGGGTTTCTCCATTTGCTTGGCTCTCATTCTTCTCTCTCCTGCCACCATATGAAGAAGGACAAGTCTGCTTCCCCTTCAAAAGTTACAAAAATGATTGTAACTTTCCTGAGGCCTCCCCAGCCATGCAAATTTTGATCAATTAAACCTCTTTCCTTTATAAATGACCCAGTCTCAGATATGTCTTTATTAGCAGCATGAGAACAGACTAATACAGCTGTTATAATAACACTTAATAACTATCACTTTCAGTGTACCAAGCACTATTTTTTAATGGTTTTAATTCATTTGTCTCTCTAAAGAAACTTGAGTTTTTATTAGTACCAATTTCTCATATGAGGAAAATGAAATGTTACATAACTTGCTAGTGTGCAACTAGTAAGTGTTGGAAATATAATTAAAAATAAAATATCCTGCCAGTCTAGAAAACCTGTGCACAAAGTTAGAAGAGAAAGGGAAGAGTTTTATTATTGAATAAGCATTAAATCAGAATATGATGCCCCTCACAAGTAATCTTCTAAGAGGTTACAAAGAAATCCCACTTTTCTATATAGTCAAACAGATAGAACCTATTACATACATGTTCTCAGAATAAGCTAATGTTCATGTAAGAAAACTTGTCAGTACCATTTGTCACAGAGAGTTCATTTTCAATTCACGTAGTAATTGTGGTGGCCGTCTATGTGAGCTAATTGTCTTTATCCAAAGGAGCAGTAAGATTCCCGTATCTTTATGATAGGAGGTAGTCTTCCAACTTGGAGTGAGGTACTCACCAGAGTTAGTCTCTTACTGTCTCACCAAAACTGGGAGATACAGATGCTATCTTCCTTTGGTATGACTGCATATCAAAGAGGTGGTTTCCAAGTTCTAGAAAACAACATTTCTGGGTTATAAGTCTGGCAAGAGGTTTGACTTTGAAAATATTTACATATATTTTAAAGAGGTAAAAAGAGCACATACAATTACAAGTTTTCTGAATAAAATAAATAAAATGAAAAGGTTTCATCCCTTATATGCAATCAGGAAAATTCAGTTTCTTATTTGTATTTGTTATATAAGTAAATAACAATTAAAATTTAAGTTCAGGAGATGTTGGCAGAACTCATGCTGCTAATTACTGCCACAATGTGACATTCTCCTGTGTGCATGCTTGCCATCTGCTTCACTTGATTAGAGACTTACATAATAGAAGGATGCAGTCATGTAAATTCCAGGAAAAGAACATTCCTAATAGAATAAATGACAAGTCAAAAGGCCTTAAGATAAAAATAGGTTTCATATCTTCAAAGGACAAAATTAAAAACAGTGTGCCTGGGCGTCCGGAATTGGTGGGTTCTTGGTCTCACTAACTTCAAGAATGAAGAAGCCGTGAACCCTCATGGTAAGTGTTATAGTTCATAAAGATGGTAGTCCCGAGTTTGTTCCTTCAGATGTTCAGATGCATCCACAGTTTTTTCCTTCTGGTGGGTTCGTGGTCTCACAGGCTTCAGAAGTGAAGCCACAAACCTTCACAGTGAGTGTTACAACACTTAAGCCTGTGCATCTGGAGCTGTTCATTCCTCCCGGTGGGTTCCTGGTCTTGCTGGCCTCAGGAGTAAAGCTGCAGACCTTCGTCCTCAGTGTTACCGCTCAAGGTGCTATGGACCCAAAGAGTAACCACCACCAAAATTTACTGGTGCTGCCACACTTTCAAAGCAGACCGGAGTAGGTTGCCCCGGCTGACTCTGGCAGCCTGCTTTTATTCCCTTATCTGGCCCCACCCACATCCTGCTGATTGGTCCATTTTACTGAGAGCTGATTGGTGTATTTTACAGAGAGCTGATTGGACCATTTTGACAGGGTGCTGATTGGTGCATTTAGAATCCCTGAGCTAGACACAGAGTGCTGATTGGTGCATTTACAATCCTCCAGCTAGACATAAAGATTCTTCAAGTCCCTAGTAAACTCAGGGGCTCAGCTGGCTTCATCTAGTGGATTCCACACTGGGGCTGCAGGCGGAGCTGCCCACCAGTCCCTAGCCAGGCCAGCACTCCTCAACCCTTGGGTGGTGGATGGGAGGGGGCGCTGAGGTGCAGGGAGCTATGCTCTGTCAGGGAAGCTCTGCTGCAGAGGAGCCCATGGTGCGCTGGAGGGTTGGTTCCAGCATGGCTGGCTGCAGGTCCTGAGCCCTGCCCCCGGGGAGGCAGGGGAGGCAGCTGAGGCCGGGTGAGAATTCGAAGGCAGCACAGGCAGGCCGGCACGATGGTGGACCCGGTGCACCTTCTGCAGCTGCTGGCCCAGGTGCTAAGCCTCTCACTGCCCGGGGGCGAAGGCGCTGGCCAGCCCTCTGAGTGCAGGACGGTGGAGTCCACGCCCACCCGGAATTTGCGGTGGCCCGCAAGCACCGCGCGCAGTCTTGGTTCCCTCCCGTGCTTCTCCCGCCACACTTCCCTGCAAGCAGAGGGAGCCGGTTTGGTCCTCGGCCAGCCCAGAGAGCCAGAGGGGGTTTCCACAGTGCCCTGGCGGCGGAAGTGCTCCTAAAGTGCCACCAGAGTGGACGCCAAGGCAGAGGAGGTGCCGAGAGAGAGGGCTGCTAGCACGTTGTTGCCTCTCACCTGGACCCAGTGGATGGGGGAACAAAAGCGTGGATATTAGTTAGGGGTCAAATACTATAGCCCTTCTGGCCCATAGTAAAAATTTGGATTTTATTTTGGTGGTAGTGGAGAGCCCTTTGAAAACTCTCTTAAGCAGAAAATAGTTACAATATCATTTCTGATTTAAAGAAATTATTTTCATTGTCATGTGAAAAACTTGTGTTCTGTTGGGAATTAATGATGGATGCAGAGTAGTCCCTAAGAGGCTGTTGCAGTAGTCCAGGTCATTGATTACATCAATAGAGAGTTGGGTGAATTTTTTTCTATTTTTGGACATAAGGAGAAGGAGCTTTGCTAATGTTTGGGTGTGAAGTGTGAAAAAAGGGAAGACTCAAGGGTGATGTCAGGAGTTTTGTCTTAAGTAAAAATGATGGTGTAATAAACTGGGATAGGGAAGGCTTCAACTTAAGAGCAGATTTAAGGATGAGGTTGGAGATTAGTAACACTTTTAGCCGTGTTAGGGTTGTGATGACTCTTAAATAAAGGTTCAAGTGGAGATGTTTAATTAGCAGTTGAATATTGCAGTCTGTAGTTCAGGTTGAGTGGTCTGAGTGATAGATGCAAATTTGAGAGTCATTAGCATGTGAACAATATGCATATAACCATGGGGTCAGCACTGAATAAAACTACTTATCCTGTGAGGACAGACAGAGAAGAACACTGAGGTAATGAAGGTTTTTGGATGTATGTGTAAATTAAAGTAATAAAAGTATATGTAAACTAAAGTAATAAAGTAAGAACATTTGGCCTGAGAATTATTTGTTCACAAATTGTAGGGAAAAAAATTGCATAGTAAGATAAAAAGAGACTGGAAGAAAGCCACAAAACACTGTTATTAAAGAAATAAAGGAAGGTGATAAGACCTATAGAAAAGTAAAATTTGATAAAAGGAATCATCTCCAATGCGTTTAAAACTAAAATATATTGAGTGCTTGTTCTATTTCTGAGACCTGTCTAAATCCTTTACACATATTATTCATTTAATCCTCACAACTTCTCTCCTCTCCCAGATATAGGAATAAGTAGTACTGAAATTTTTACAGATAAAACAGAATTAACTTCTTCAAGGTGTTAAAACAAAAACTGTAGACAAAGTAAATTTAACAGAGTTTATTTGAGCATTTAAATGATTCATGAATTGGGCGGTTTTGAAAACCAGAAGAGGTTCAGAGAACTCCACTGAGACTATGTGGACAGAGATTTTATAAGTTAAAAGCAGAAGTGAGATAAACAAAAGATATTTGAGTATTAAGAGTGGAAAGACCTTAGTTAAAAGTTAACTGGAGATTTCTGATTTGCGAAATCTCTTATTTCATTTTATTGTTTACATTGGGCTTCTGCTTGCTTACATAGGAACCTAAAATACTGGCGCCATCCCAAAATGTTCTCCCAATTGAAAGTATTTTAGTAAAGGGTATACAATTTGAAAGTGATGTAGTGGCATTCAAATTCAGGAAGCGGGACTCAAGAGTCTCTGCTCCTAATAATTATGCTCACTGAAGACTTTTTGAATGCAGTTACACTGGGGGAGTAGAGAAATTTACTGTTGCCTGGAAAACTCTTCCCCAATATCTACACATGCCTCTCTTACTTCCTTAAGATCTTGGTATGATATCACATTATTAGAGATTCCTTCTCTAAAACTCAATGCATTGGCTGTCTGCTTATTCCACTTAATTTTTCTTTTTAGAACTTGACAATTCCTGAAATTATTGTATATTTGTTTGAAGAATAGTTATATCTGGAAGCAGGGACTTTATCTTCTCCACTATAATATAAGCAGTGACTAGTCTATTGTGTGATTCAATAAAAAGGTATTAACCAAAGAACCCAATGATGAGTTAATAAATAAGTGAATGAATAAACATATTCTTGGTTGGAGTGTGTAGCTGACATTAAACATTATGGGTCTTCAACTTCACCAATACTGAAGTTCATGTGATTTCCTCCAACAGATATCAGTCGCCAAAAGGGAAGAAGATTTTGAGAATGGATCAGAATTGGAGTAGCCAGAAAAGAAAACTGATTCAGGAATCTTAACTGAAGGGAAGAGAGTGGTTGGAATTACAAGCCTTAGGATAGCAGGTAAATAGTGAATAAGTAAATCTTGGAGGTTGTTGAATTGAGAAAGAAAGGCTGGAGATGAAAACATGGGAAGATTTCAAAAGGAAGTTTGAGTAGGATAGGGGATATCAATAAGTGGAACAATGGAAAGGTGTAGTAACATTGTGGAATGTTAGAATTTTAGATCTTTGTAAATTGTTAAGATTATGGTAAAAAGGAGTATGAGTCCAAAACTCGTAAACATGTCTTAGCGTTTCCCATCAATCTTTACATCAATAAGGTCTAATTTGATTAAAACCCTATCTCTGTAGGAACACATTAACAGCTATTTTAAAATTAAATGTCTTCTGAACTGAACAAAATATACATATGTTTCTATAATCTCAGACTTTTTCCAACTTAAATTTTATATTTTAATATTGTAGTAATCAGAATTATTAATTAGAGCTATCAATCTGTCTACTTGCAGACTGATAGGTAGAGGACAATAGTTTTGAATTTTTTTCATAACTGATTCTTTGAAAAATTTCTATTTACTATATCCCCTTCTAATCAGTAGAATTATTTTAACTAGCTAGCTGGAACTATGGCTAAAATCTAGCCTAATGATACCTGCTTTTCTCTGTGTGAATCTAAATAGGTTTTCTGAAAAGCTGCAACAACCAACAACGTGAAAAACTAGAACAAAACAAATAAATGTCTTGAGCTTTAGTATCAATGTGAACAATTGTCCAATACAGCCCTACAAAGAGCTTTGAGGTATACATATTCATAATTTCAAAATAATTAATATAATTGTATGTGATGCATGGATTCAGAGACAATATAATAAGAGGAACCCACTTAGTGGTCCTGGCAATGTTTAGTTTTTGTACTTGAGAAATAAATATTTTTTTCTATAATATTTTTCTGTGATGGAAAAAGGGAGCAAAAGTTATCTCCAATTCCTCAAATGGAGATGACCATTTAGAGGTAATTTTACAATGTTAATAAATAGGAAAACCCATTAACATCTGATTTACTGGAGTGGTCAGGATTTGTAGCATGGTTTATTGCAGTTCACTTAGCATATAAGACATGCATATTGTTTTCAATTTCCTTATACTCCCAGCTGAGTAGTAAAACTATTCTAAGTAGTATATTAGTAACAGTAATAGAGTAAAAGCTGGAGGGGCTTCTGAAATATCTTGAGAAATTTATTTCTACTTCTGTTGTAACAACCACTCAAGGCATAAAGTTCTTAATGTGGCACTTACACACTTCAAGGATCATTTAAAATAAAATCTAAAACAATAAAACTAGCATCATTGCAAAGCAGAAAATCACATTAAAAATCTACATTGCTGCATATTTAGACATTTGTATGTATCACCCTCCCTGTCACAACCACCTTCCCCTTATCTTAAATGGGAATATTTTATTTAAATCAGAAGGAAGTCACAGTTAAAATACTAAGTGTTATTTTATATTTAAATTATATTTTGAAGGATTTAATTCAATAATGTTCAAGTGTAAACTGGCTCCTTACAAGAGCAATCTGAGAGCTTTATTCCATACTAAAAGAGGATATACTTACTATTTATCCTGTTAGCCTGACCTCTGAGCTCTCTACAGCTCCACATAGATCTAAGGAAACAACTGAACTTAACAGATATGGCAGTGGGTCAAGATAAAAAGATTATGTATTCTTCTACTGTCATAGAACAATGTGGGAATATAGATTATTTACTTGGTTTATCCCTGGTATAGGTTCTGAAACCATTAATTCTGGGATGGGGAAGTCCTGAAATAATATGATTGAAGCATTCTAAGAGATAAAATGGAAATTAAAGCTTTATTTATCTACTTAACTAGTTTTTATTGGTATCCATCTGAGCTAAGAACTGCTGGGCCCAGGATTGTCACTGCTGTACATGACCTGATTCTTTCATTTCTAATGCTGACATTGCAGTATGAAAAATGGACAGCATATAAGTGGAAACAAATATAAACTCTGTATTTTTATAAAGGAAGCAGATAGGAACCGAGGTAGTAACTAAAGGGAGTGCTACATTTGTTGCTACTGAGGACACAGAAGGAGTCTTAGAAGAGAGACATTGCATTTCAACTGAAATATAAGAAGAAATATAGCCATTAAAATAACAGAGAAAAAGTGGTTAAAACAAACAAAAAGCAATGCAAGAACAACAACAAAAAATGTTCTGAGGCAAGAAATGTTTAGGTTCTAGCAATAAAAGCAATTTAACTGCAGTTAATTAGAGCAGTACACAGGGAATCATGTGCTGAGAAGTTAGAAAGGGAGACAAGGCAACCTCATGGAAGGACCTTCAGAATCTTTGATTTTAGAGTAAATGCAGTGGGAAGATACTGGGTGTTTTGACCAAATAAGTAATGTGATTTTATTCACATTTTTTGGTCAGTGGATTGTAGGAGGTACAGTGGACTCAGGAAGACCAACTAAGAGCTACTTGCAGCTTTTTGGGGGACTGATAATAGTATCTCGGTCCAGATACTCTAGTAAAGATAAGTTAGAGAGAAGTAAACATTCAATGTGTATTTTGGAGATAAAACCTGTATGAGCAACTGGTTCATTTACTGGAGGATATGAATGTAAAGAGAAGAATCATGCGTGATTCCCTAAGTCTTTGGCTCAAACAACAGGGTAGATGGGGGCATGATGGTGCCCTTTATTTAGATGGAAAAAATGGACAAGGGGAAAATTATTGAGAGCCTAGTATGCTTTTTTCCCCCCATAGGTTATAGTGGAACAGGTGGTGTTTGGTTACATTAATCAGTTTTTTCGTGGTGATTTGTGAGATTTTGGCACAGCCATCACCTGAGTAGTATACACTACACCCAATCTGTAGCCTTTTGTCCTTCACTCCCTTCCCACCCTTTCCCCCTGAGTACCCAAATTCCTTTGTGTCATTCTTATGCCTTTGGATCCTCATAACTTAGCTCCCAGTTATGGGTGAGAACATATAATGTTTAGTTTTCCATTTCTGAGTTACTTCACTTAGAATAATAGTCTACAGTCTCAGTCAGATTTCTAAAAATGCCATTAATTTATTCCTTTTTATAGCTGAGTAGTGTTCCATTATATATGTATACCACAGTTTCTTTATCCGCTTGTTGACTGAGGGGCATTTAGGTTGGTTCCACATTTTTGCAATTGTGAATTGTGCTATACTATAAACATGTGTGTGCAAGTATCATTTTTTATAATGACTTCTTTTCCTATGGGTAGATACCCAGTAGTGGGATTGTTGGATCAAATGGTAGTTCTACTTTTAGTTCTTTAAGGAAACTCCACACTGTTTCTCATAGTTGTTGTGCTAGTTTACATTCCCACCAGCAGTGTAGAACTGTTCCCTGTTCATTGCATCCATGCCAATATCTGTTATTTTTTTAATTTATTTTTTGATTTTTTTGATTATGGCCATTCTTGCAGGAGTAAGGTAGTATCGCATTGTGGTTTCGATTTGCATTTCCCTGATCATTAGTGATGTTGAGCATTTTTTTCATATGTTTGTCGGCCATTTGTATATCTTTTGAGAATTGTCTATTCATGTTCTTAGCCCACTTTTTCATGGATACACAAATCAGTAGATCTCCTATACACTAATAGCGACCACGCTGAGAACCAAATCAAGAACTCAACCCCTTTAACAACAGCTGCAAAAAATTAAAATACTTAGGAATATATCTAACCAAGGAGGTGAGAGACCTCTAAAGGAAAACTACAAAACACTGCAGAAAGAAATCATAGATGGCACAAACAAATGGAAACACATCCCATGCTCATGGATGGGTAGAATCAATATTGTGACAATGAAAATGTCTGATAGTCTTTGGCTCCGTGTCCTCGCCCAAATCTCATCTTGTAGCTCCCATAATTCTCATGTGTTGTGGGAGGGACTTGGTTGGAGGTAATTGTATCATGGGGAAAGTCTTTTCCAGTCTGTTCTGGTGATAGTGAATAAGTCTCAGGAGATCTGATAGTTTTAAAAAGAGGAGTTCCCCTGCACAAGCTTTCTCTCTTTGCCTGCTTACTTTCATGTAAGATGTAACTTGCTCCTCCTTGCCTTCCATCATGATTTTGAGGCTTCCCCAGCCACATAGAACCGTAAGTCCAATTAAACCTATTTCTTTTATAAATTGTCCAGTCTTGTGTATGTCTTCATCAGTAGCATGAAAACAGACTAATACAATGACCATACTGCCAAAAACAATCTACGAATTCAATGCAATTCCCACCAAAATATCACCATAATTCTTCACAGAACTAGGAAAAAAATCTGAAAATTTATATGGAACCCAAAAAGAGCCCGCAGAGCGAAAACAAGATTAAGCAAAAAGAACAAATCTGGAGGCAACACGTTACCTGATTTCAAACTATACTATAAGGCCATGGTCACCAAAACAACATGGTACTGTTATAAAAATAGGCACATAGACCAATGGAACAGAATAGATAACTCAGAAACAAACCCAAATACTTAGAGCTAACTGATCTTTGACAAAGCCAACAAAAACATAAAATGAGGAAAAGACACCTATTCAACAAATAGTGCTGGGATAACTGGCAGGCCACATGTAGGAGAATGAAACTGGTTCCTCATCTCTCACCTTATACAAAAATCTACTCAATATGGATCAAGAACTTACATCTAATATCTGAAACTATAAAAATTCTTCAAGGTAACATCAGAAAATCCCTTCTAGACATTGACTTAGTCAAGGATTTCATGACTAAAAACCCAAAAGTGAATGCAATAAATCAAAGATAAGTAGTTGGGACTTAATTAAACTAAAGAGCTTTTGCACAGCAAAAGGAACAGTCAGCAGAGTAAACAGACAACTCACAGAGTGCGTGAAAATTTTCATAAACTATACATCTGACAGAGGACTAATATCCAGAATCTAGTACATCTAGTTTTAAGGACTCTTTTTTTCTATCCCCAAACTTTCTCTGAAATATAAGTATAGCCATGTGGTTAAGAGTGGAGATACTGGGAGTCAGGAAAAAACTCCCACAATCCTCTTTTGACCTTCAACAATGTACTACATTTTCTGAGACTCAATTTTCTCATCTGTAACACAGGGAACATAATAATACACCTACTGACCTGGCACGGTAGCTCACACCAGTAATCCCAGCACTTTGGAAGGCCGAGGCAGGTGGATCACAAGGTCAGGAGATCAAGACCATCCTGGCTAACAGGGTGAAACCCGTCTCTACTAAAAAATACAAAAAATTAGCTGGGTGTGGTGGCAGGTGCCTGTAGTCCCAGCTACTCAGGAGGCTGCGGCAGGAAAATGGCGTGAACCCGGGAGGTGGAGCTTGCAGTGAGCTGAGATTGTGCCACCTCACTCCAACCTGGGCGACAGAGCGAGACTTCATCTCAAAAAAAAAAAAAAAAAAAAAAAAAAAAAAAAAGAAAGTAATAATAATACACCTACCTCCTGGGAGTTGTTTTAAGAAAGTACCTCTTAGATTAGATAATCTTATTAAATATTAGCTATTAGTGTCAGAGACAAACTATGTTGTCTGGAATTCCAAGGTCTTTTTTGTTTTTTCTCCTTGCTTTAAGTCACTGGTTTGTACTGTGCAGTTTGTTTGCACGTACTGTGATATTTGCAAATTATTTCTATAGCAGGTGTGAAATCCTTTACATGTCTCTCCAGAAAGTGTGGCAGCTCTGCGAAGCCCATGGGGAAGAAACAGAATGTTTATCTGTTCGAGTGTCATTAATACAAATTCACCTCAATGGTATATGTACCAGTGAAGTAATAGCTTCAGGAATGCTAGTGAACTTGACCTTGTATTTTCCTTATCACTAACTTATTCTGGAACTTGATCTAGTTTGGAAAAGCAAGAAATTCTTTTTTCATATTTTTCTTAAAATGCATTTTAATCATTAGGGCTTTTATGAAATTTGCTAACATTTGTGTTTACATTAAGCTAAACTCACTTCTTTTCACATACATAGCCTCTCAGTTTCAGACAAGTTAATTGTGTACGTGGCATGCTAGTCAAAAAATGGAATGTCATTGTTACCCCCCAAATTCCTTCATACTTACCCTTTCATACCACCAAACCCTGGCAACAATTGATTTGTTTTTTGTTCCAAAAATTTTGCCTTTCCCAGAATGTCATATAAATGGACTCATTCAGTAGCTACATATGATTCTGATTAACCCATGTTATTGCACGTAGCAATGGTCCTTTTTTTGTTGCTACTAGAATTCCATTAGTTTGGATATACTAGTCAGCAGTTAGAGAATACTTGAATTGCTTCCAGATTTGGTGACAATGAATAAAGCTTCTATAGACATAACTTTGCATTTCTCCTGGGCAATATCTAGAGTGGGATTGCTGGATTACATGGCAAATGTATATTTAACTCTATAAGAGCCTGTCAAACTGTTTACCAAAGTGGCTGTACCATTTTGCATTCTCACCCAGCAATGTAGGACGATTCCAGTTCTTCCCTTTCTTCATCAGCTCTTGATATTGTCAGCTGTTTGTTTAGCCATCATAGTAAGGGTAAACTGTCATCTTTTGTGCTTATAGCTAGCATTTCACTAACGACTAAAGTTACTGAGTCTTAATGTTCTTCTCTGCCATCTGTATAATTTCTTTGGTAAAGTCTTGGGTAATCTGTGTCAATCCAGACTTCTAGCTTTAGTTTTACACCCTTTCCCAACGCACACACCCCACACACACCATACCTGACTACTGCTTACCACAGTACTTAAATTTCTGCATTTTTCTGGTTTGCTGAACCAGTTACCACTTTTTCCATTTCAGTTTCCAAAAATATGTTGACATCTCCTATCCAAAAAGAGTTACAGATACACATGTGTGTTCAATCTGCTGAGTTTAACTGAAATCTCCAGTTTTTCTCTAATCATTTTGTTAGCAGGGCGTAGAAATGACATAGAGAAGATACTGCACTGTAACCGACCCAGCCAGAGACACTGGAGAGCACACATCTGATACCTTCTTGGACATACGGACACAACTGGGAAGCACTTTGCAAGGAGATTTGGAACTTGCCATTCTGAGGGTGGCAGCTTAGTTCACTGTTTCTTGAACAATGAAAGTTAAGTAGAATGATGCATTAAAAATTTTAAACTCTAGAATTATGTGACTAGGCTCAATTCCTTCTGTGCTATTTGCTAGGTGGCTGACATTGTGCAAGATTGTTAACTGCCAGAGTTTGGTTTAATCAGCCATAAAATAGGAATTAACATAGTCCTCAATTGATAGAATTATTTTAAATATTAACAAAATGAGTATAAAAACCTTAGAAGAATGCCTGGGCAAAGTAAATAATTCAGTATTTATTAGTGATCATAATTAATTACTATTACCAATTATTATTTTTAATGTGTGTGTTCTGTGTTTGCTGTCTGGTGATAATAAGACAAATAGTACATAAGTTTGATTCAATACAATAACGTTTAAAAACTTTAAAATTTGACCTTTTATATTAGTCAAAAAAAATCTAGGTGATTACCTTAATGCTCAAAATATATAAGAAGTAACATAAATTTCAACATCATTTTTTATTATTTGCATGAAAAAAGTTAAATATACACTTTTTAAATAAGACATAAAGATATGATTAAAATACTTATTTGAGAATAAGAATGAGCATCATAATACAAAGTTAGAGCCATCTTAATGAAAATCAGGAACAAAAATTTTCTCTTAATTACCATATCTCAGAGTGTTCTGAAAATTTAGTTATTTAAATATCTAGGAGAAAGAAATAAGACTTGTAAGAACTGGGAGAAAGAAGATTAATTTGTTTTTGTCTTTCTTGTGAAAGAAACTTCAGGAATTCAATAATAAAACTAGTATAGCAGCTAGGCACGGTGGTTCAAGCCTGTAATCCCAGCACTTTGGGAGGCCGAGACGGGTGGATCACAAGGTCAGGAGATCGAGACTATCCTGGCGAACACGGTGAAACCCCGTCTCTACTAAAAAATACAAAAAACTAGCCGGGCGAGGTGGCAGGCGCCTGTAGTCCCAGCTACTCGGAGGCTGAGGCAGGAGAATGGCCTAAACCTGGGAGGCGGAGCTTGCAGTGAGCTGAGATCCGGCCACTGCACTCCAGCCTGGGCGACAGAGCGAGACTCCATCTCAAAAACAAAAAAACAAAAATAAAACTAGTATAGCAATAGAATCCAAGAAGTTTGCTAATTGAAAAATACATGGATTTTCTAAATATGAGAAATAACTAGTTTAAACATTGAATTGTTAAAATTCAGATACTTTTCACAATGTCAATAAAATTTAAAACTAACCAGCATCCAAGTTTATAAAAGAAGAAATGTAATAGCAAGTGGTTAAGTAAAAGAAGTTGGCATTGTATGGAACTGGGATTGAATCTCAAATTATACCGCCAAGAGTTCACATTTATTAATGTTCTCTCTGAGGCAGATGCTATTATAAACAATTACTAGGTAAATAATTTAATCTTCTAAACAACTCTGAGCTGGGTAATACAATGCCTATTTTACAGATAAGGAAATTTAATTCTATACAAATTAAAAATATTTTTTTCTAAAATCACAGCTAGGAACTTGTGGAACCTAGACACAGACATGGGCATATTTTCTTTTATTACGCTTCACTGTATTGCACTTCACAGCTATTTTACTTTTCATAAATGGAGGGTTCTCGGCAATCCTGCATCAAGTAAGTGTGTTGGCGAAATGTTTCTAGCAGCATGTGCTCACTTGGTGTCTCTGTGTCACATTTTGGTAATTCTTAAACTATTTAAAAATTTTCATTATTTTTATATTGGTTTTGGTGATCTATTATCAATGATCTTTGATGTTACTAATGTAATTGTTTTGGGGTGTCATGAACCATGTCCACATAAGATGGCAAATTTAATTGATAAATGTCATACATGTTTTGACTGCCCCCAACCAGACATTACCCTGTCTCCCTCTCCTCAGGCCTCCTTTTTCCCTCTGAAATAGTCATATTGAAATTAGGCAAATTAATAACCCTTCAATGGCCTCTAAGTGTCCACGTGAAAGAAAGAGGTGCACATCTCTCACTTTAAATGGAAAACTATAAATCATTAAGTTTAGTGAGGAAGGCAGGTCAAAAGGCAAATAGGTTGAAAGCCAGGCCTCTTGTGCCATGTAGCAACATTGTGAATGCAAAGGAAAAGTTCTTGAAGAAAAGTAAAAGTGCTACTCCAGTAAACACATAAATAAGAAAGTGAAACAGCTTTACTGCTGATACGGAGAAAGTTTTAGTGGTTTGGCTAGATCACATCAGCCACAACATTCCTTTTAGCCAAAGCCAAATCCAGAGCAAGGACTTATCTCTTCAATCTATGAAGACTGAGAAAGGCAAGGAAGCTGCAAATGAAAAGTTTGAAGCTAGCAGAAGTTGGTTCATGAGGTTTAAGGAAAGCAGCCATCTCTGTAACGTAAAAGTACGTGGTAAAGCAGCAATTGCTAATGCAGTAGCTGCAGCAGGTTATCCAAGAAGATCTAGCTAAGATCACTAATGAATGTAGCTACACTGACAACAGATTTTCAATGTGTACAAAACAGCCTCATATTGGAAGAAGATCCTCCTTAGGACTTTTATAGTTAGAGAGAAGTCAATGTCTGGCCTCAAAGCTTCAAAGGACAGGCTGACTCTCTTGCTAGGGGCTAATGCAGCTCATGGCTTAAGTTAAAGTCAATGCTCATTTACCATTTCAGAAATCCTAGGGATCTCAAATATTATGCTAAATTTTTCTCTGGCTATGTTCTATAAATGGAACAGCAAAACTTAGATGATAGCACATTCATTTACAGCATGAGTTACTGAAAGAGGCCACTTTTAGCACCTACTTCTCAGAACAAAAAATATTTCAAAATATTACTTCTCATTGATAATATTCTTGGTCACCCAAGAACTCTGATGGAAATGTACAGGGAGATTAATGTTATATTCATACCTGCTAACACAAGATCCATTCTGCAGCTCATGGATCAAGGAGTAATTTTGACTTTCAAGTCTTATTTTAAAAATACATTTTGTAAAGCTATAGTTGCCATAGATAGTCATTCCTTTGATAAATCTGGGCAAAGTAAACTAAAGTAAACTGAAAACCTTCTTGAAAGGATTCATCATTCAAGATTCCAGTAAGAACATTTGGAATTCATAAGAGGAGGTCAAAATATCAATATTAACAGAAGTTTGGAAGAAGTTGATTCCATCTCTGATGGACTTTCAGGGGCTCAAGACTTCAGTGGAGAAAGTACCTGCAGATATGGTAGAAATAGCAAGAAAACTTGAATTAGAAGTAGAGCATGAAGACATGACTGGATTGCAGCAACCTTGTGATAAAACATGAACAGATGAGTTGCTTCTTATGGATGAGCAAAAAATAAAGTGGTTTCTAAAGATGGCATCTACTCCTGGTGAAGATGCTAAGAACATTGTTGAAGCAATATTCACAGCAATGTTCACAGCAAAGGATTTATAATATTCCATAAACTTGGTTGATAAAGCAGCAGCAGAATTTGAAAAGACTGACCCAAATTTTGAAAGTTATACTTTGGGTAAAATGCTATCCAATAGCATCATATACTACAAGAAATATTTTGTGAAAGGAAAAGTCAATTGATGCAGCAAACTTGATTATTTTCTTATGTTAATAAATTACCAAAACGACTCCAACCTTTAGCAAACATCACCCTGATCTGTCAGCAGCCATCAACATGGAAGCAAAACCCTCAACCAGCAAAAAGATTATTGCTCCCTGCAGGCTCAGATGATTGTTAGCATTTTTTAGCAATAAAGTATATTTAAATTAAGATTTGCATATTGTTTTCTACATGATCTTGCACACTCAATAGACTACAATACAATATTAATATAACTTTTATATGTTCTGAAAAACCAACTATTTGTATAATTTTCTCTATTGCAATATTTGCTTTAATGGGGAGGTCTGGAACTGAATCTGCAATGTCTCTGAGAAATGCCTATATTATGGTTGTAGAGCCCATGCTTTTCCAACTCTCAAATGTCTGGTGTGATCAGCTTTCTCATATATAAAGTGGGAATGATTACAGCATTGTTACATGATTTGCAAACGTTGCCTTTAGTATACTGCATCATTTATGTCAAGTACGTTAAGTGGTATCTCTAATTTTTATTAAAATATATGTTTTATATTTTCCTGATATAAAGATATATAATAGCTCTTATTTTAATTAACAAATAAAAACTCTATTTGTTTGACACAACATGTTTTGAAATATGTATTACATTGTAGAATAGCTCAATTGAGCTAATTAAATATGCATATTTGATAGCTCTTAATTATCTCCCAAGTTCAGGTACAATAGTTGTGCAATTTAAATTTAAAAATAGATGTAATGTTTACTTATAGGTATAAATGCCTTTTACTTCTGGTGATGACAGAATAATTAGTACTGGACTGGCCAGTGCAATATAAAGAAATATAAAAGTGGATGAAATCTATGAGACCACAATTTTCAGGTTTTGAATGACAGCCTATTAATGTAATGTATGAGAGAGGGGAGGTGAATATAATGCACCCCGTGGTGCCCACAGCTCTTTGATTGAGGACATCGAGCTTACCTTGAAACAGTAAGTTGGAGCCCTGGTAGACAACAGCTACCCCACTGAGCTGGGGAGGCAGGCATGGCAGTTTAGGCATCTGAAGCAGGTTGCAATCCACAGGATGAGGCAGAGTAGAAGAGGAATATATGCATGTGGAGGGGAGCAGAAGTCTCTGTGGGGGTCTTCTGTAAGAACTTAGCTAAGGATGAGCTGCATAGTATGCATGAAGACAAGACTCTCTGAAGCTTACCACAGAGCGATTGCTATGGCAGTGAAAGTTGAACTGAGCTTTGTGCAGTGCTTGGAGATTTGGAATTCTGGCCCAATGGGGTAAAGGCAATTCATAATTTACAAACTCGTCCAGCCAAATGTGTATCTCTAGTCTTAGTATCACACTATTTCCTTAGCAGAGCCCTGACTTTGACAGAATAGACCTCTTGAAGGGCCTGCACATTTAGTTCAGGGTAGGGCTGCAAAAACCGTGCAGGCCTGGAGTCTGTGTATGCACGTGTTGGTCTGGTGCCAGATGCCAAGGGTGCCGCTGACCTGGTGCCTGAGTGGGCCTGCAGCCTGGGGTTGTGTTGTCCAGCCTGGCTCTGGACTGGTCTGGAACCCGGGGTAGGACTGGAGGCTGAGTCTGTGGATCTTGGCCTAATAAGTAAAGTCGTGGGGGCAAGACTGTACCCGATGCAGTCCAGAGCCTGAGACTGTGGGGGCTGGCCTGGTGCTAGAGCCGGCCTATGACTCAGGGCCACCGGGCTGACCCATTTCTGGGGCTTGCCCACTGGGGTTGCGCTGGCAGTGGGACAAGCCTGAAAGGTGAGTTGTTCAGGCAGGTCTAGTCTTTGATGTGGGATACTGCCTGGATCCAGGGCCAGCCAGGTGGCTCAGTCTGTGGGTGCTGGCCTGGAGTCAGAGACCATGGCGGGTATGCTCAGTCACAGATTTTGCTATGGGGAACTCAATGTTGGTGTTCAAAACAAAGTCCTAACCTTATGTCCCTCTCTTTCCTCCAAGCAAAAGGTATCTTTCTCCACACTGTGCTATTTGGGATGCTGGAGAGATTACATGGATAATGTGAAACTCCTTCCTCTTCTCTTCAATGTGTCTTTTCTTATTTCTGTGCTACATCCAGGTGTTATAATCTCTCATCTGGATCCTCAGCTCTTGTCAAAGTATTTCCATGCATCAATGATTGTTCAAATTGATATTTCTACAGGGAAACAAGCACTGGAAAGTCTTATTTCATCATCTTGCTGGTGAGACTCTCCTTTGTATGGATTTTTAAAACTTAACCTTTCTTGATTATGTTTCAAAAATAAGGTTATTTGGATATTTTCTTAATTCTAAGGTTCTCATGCACTGTATATACAAACAATAACTGTATTGCATGAACTAATTATATGCATGTTAAACAACCTTATTATTTTTAACTATATTAGTTTGTATTTGCTCTGTATTTTTTGTAATTTATAATTTCCTTACATATATATTTTGTTCATTCATTCTTTCTTTAAATGTGCATAATTTCCTTAGTGTTTAATCTGAACAACTATAGCCCTCTCCACAGTCTAGTTTTGATTCATATTTTATGTTGTACTGTAAGCACTGTTTTTATTTTATTTTATTTTTTTGAGACAGGGTCTTTCTCTGTCACCCAGGCTGGAATGTTGTGGCATAACAGGTTACTATGGTCTTGAATTCCTAGGCTCAAGTGATCCTCCCACTTAAGCCTCCCAAGTAGCTGGGACCACAGGCATGTACCCCCACACCCAGCTATTTTTATTTATTTATTTATTTTGTAGACATTGAGTCTCCCTATGTTGTCCAGACTGGTCTTGACCTCCTGGGCCCTAGCAACTGTCCCACCTCGGCCTCCCAATGTGCTGGGATTACAGGCAAGAGCCAGCATATTCAGTCATTATTTTTGATAGTATTTCCTCTGGAAATACTTCTAGATTAGGTATTTCCTTTCTGGATGCTCACAGCCTTGGTGTATACCTCTATATAGTAATTTAGTCATTACCTAATCAAATAAGGCAGAAATGCCTTTCTCTCCTATTATCTCTAATTCTTATAATCTTTAGGAAAACTTTAATCACTTAGTATTTCATACCTTGCTTCTTTATAAAGAGATGAGAAGGCTTATTACTACTCTTCTATAAATTGTGATTTTGTTAATCATAATTTAATGAAATGTTCTCATCCATCATTATATAGTGAAACAATCCTAAATCTGGTAATGTAAAAATAATGATTTATAATTGTATCTCAGAATTTTATGAGTATCACAGTCTTAACTGGCGAGTTCTCACTTAGTGCCTTTCATGCATTTGTAGATAGTGGCTGCGGCTAGAGTCCTTGAAACCTTTGATTAGTCTGAACATCCACAACGGCTCACTTACACTGCCGGCAGTTGATGCTAGCTGCTAGATAGTATCAGATATGGTTGCTGACCAGATCACCTATATGTGGCTTGGGTTTCTCAAAGCATAGTAGTTCGTTTCTGATAGGAATCGTTCCAAAAATGAGCATTCAGAAAGACCCATGCAAATATTGCAAAACTTTTTACAGCTTCTTTCCTACTGCATTCTGTTGGTCAAAAGTGAGTCACAGCACCTAAGACCAGGAGAGACTCAAGGGGAATGGGTTACACAAAGGTACAAATGTCATGAAGTTATGGTTTATTGAAGGCCGTCTCTGGAGACCAGATACTACTGTTTTCTCCTCAGTCCCTCATCATATGCATTACAGATGCAATATACTCTCACTCTTTCTTAAGAATCCCAAAGATGTATTCCTTTATAGCATTAGTTTCAAGGTTGAAGTCCAGGATTTAACATTCAAGTGATAGCAAGGTGGTGATAAAATTCCTTAGGGGTAGGGTATTGACTTCTTGTTGCTGCTGGAACGCATCACTACAAATTTAGTGGTTTAAAACAACACAAATTAATTCTTTTATAGATCTGGAGGCCAGAAGTCTATAATCTAGGTTATAAATCTATAATCAGAAGCTTAAAATTGAGAATGACTGAAGTTATTCTCAAGTCTTTATGGAAAAATGAATTTCCTTGCCTTTCTAGGCTTCTAGAGATCATGTGTATTCCTTGGTTTCTGGCTCCTTACTCTATCTTCAAAGCCAGATGCTTAGCATCTTTTCTCTTGTCTGGCTTGTGGTCTCTTTTCTATAAAAACACTTGTGATTACCCTGGACCTACCCAGATAGTCCAGGATAATTTCCCCATGTCAATATGATGTACATCTATAAAGTCCCTTTTCCCATGTAAGGTAACATATTCATAGGTTCTGGGGAGTAGGACATAAACATCTTTGGAGACATTATTCAGCCTAACACAAACAGTTTCTGGTATATTATTTCTAGAATATTATTTTTCTCCATCTGAATTTTTCTCAATGACAAGGCATACTTCCAACGTACAATGGTGATACAAGGATAAAATAAATGCAATAGTAAATCTTGTATAAGAATAGTAGAAACAATCACACATACCAATAAGCTATTCATGACAATTCTCACATCTAACCAGACCCAGATCACTGTGTCCTTGGTTAGAACTCAGTACTATTACCTGCAAGTTGTTCTCCATGGCTCTTAGCCAGTTGTTACCTCTGTATAGACTTAGTTCCACCATCTGGACTCTTGGCTCTACTTTCCCATTCAAAGTTCCTCTTTTTTACAAGAAATGGACAACACTTGCATTTTAGTAACTTCCTCAACCTGATATCTACCCATACGTGGGGTTGGGCACAAAGGATTTGTTTCATTTTGAATTTTCTGTCCATTTTTACTACAACCTAAGAGTGTTTTCTTAAATACTATACTTCTAAAAATTATTGTGGTTTTCCTATGAATGTCATAGAATTCATTCATTAGATAAAAGTCATGGCTACAAATTTCTTTAAGATAGGGCCTACCTTTTCCAGGATGCAATGGTTTTAAAATTCTTAGAAACATTTTTGTTTATTTGAGTGTATAAAATGCTCCTTGAATCTTTCCCAAACCTTAACAAAGGGCTCTACAGTCACATTGTTGAGATGGCCCTTACTCTAAGGACATTTCTTTCTTTGATAGCCTTGTGATATTTAGGGAAGCTGAGAATATGACACAGGTTTTTATTGTTTGTTTGTTTTTGTTTTTTTTAAACACATGAACTTCTGACTTCTTTTTGTCTCTTGTATATTTTGCTTGGAAATAGAAGAGTTTGTATTTAGCTTATTTCATTCTATCCATATCTTATCATATACTGCTATGGAAAACCAGCTGGCATTTGCAACATTTGTGTGGAAGTCTGGGTGGTCAAAAGTACCAGTTTAAAACGTCTGTTTTTCATGTTATCACGGGCAATGGTTTTCCTAAAATTTCCACCTTTATATAACAAGATAATCTTTCTTCCAGCCTCCAAGAAAATTTATTTTCCCGCCCTTCTAGCTTCCACTACCAATCTTCTTGATGCCTCTGAGACCTCTAGTAGTCACCCAGTCTTACAGGTAATGTCATATAGTTTTTAAGATTTTTTTTTTCAATTGTAGCACCCCATTCTGGGTACCAATTTCTCTTCCAGTTATTACTGCTTTATAATAAATCATCTGAAACTTTATTACCAAAAATATTAGCAAGAAAAATTTTCTCATGATTTTGTGGCTTAACTGTGGCAGTTGAGGAGTTCTCACTTGGGTTCTCTTCTGAAGTTGCATCAGATAGCATTTGGAGACACTAAAGACTAAGTTGAATGTCCAAGATGTATAATTCGCATAGCTGACAGCTAATACTGATTGATGGTTCTGGTCTCAGTAAATGTGCATAAGCTATAGACCATGGGACCTCTCTATTGTCTGGGCTTTGCAGAGAATTGTGACTGGGTCCTGAGAAGCTGCATTACAAGTGACTCAGTTAGAAGTTACAAATCTTCTTATGATTCTTATGACATAGCTTCACTGTGTTCACTGTCGTCATTGTCGTCCTCCTCCTCTTCTTCCTCCCCCTCCCCTTCACCTCTCCCCCTCCCTCTCCTCCTCCTCCTCCTTTTTTTTCAAGACAGAGTCTTGCTCTGTCACATAGACGGGAATGCAGTGTACAGTCTTGGCTCACTGCAATGTCCACTTCCCAGGTTCAAGCCATTCTTGTGCCTCAGCCTCCAAAGTAGCTGGAATTACAGGCATGTGCTACCATGCCCAGTTAACTTTTGTATTTTTATTAGAGACAGTGTTTTTCCATGTTGGCCAGGCTAGTCTCAATCTCCTGGTCTCAAGTGATCTGCCGCTTATGCTTCACAAAGTGCTGGGATTACAGGCATGAGCTACCATAGCTGGCCAGCTTCACTGTGTTTCAGTGGTCAAAAGCAAGTCACAAGAGCAGCCCATATTGTAGTGGACAATGCTACACAAGAACATAATAATTAGGTGTAGTCAACTGAAGAACCATATTGGGAAATTACCATAAGAAAATTACTAGTATCTTAATGTCCTTTATTACAAATATTATTTATTAAGTGACTTAAAATTGTTCAGAGATAGATGTGTAAATTTTGATGTAATTTTATTGGGTGGTTTTAAGTTTTCCAAAAATAAGAGCATACATTTTGTCATACCCTTTGTGTAAATATCGTTAATATATTCATTGATCAGATGTACATGTCAACTTTTCCTTTATATTTTCAACCATAGTTTTAAAAATGATAATTTGTATCATTGATTTCAGAGTCTTCTTAAAATAATATAATCAATTTTCTTAAGATTATCTCAGTACATATGGCTATATTTTATTAAATAAAAGCATAGAAAGAAAATAACATGAAAGCAAGTATCATGGTTAGGTAAGAATACTTCTTAGATTAAGTAAATGAACTTTTTTCTATTTTCTAAATGTTTTAAAATTTTTCTTCTTTTTATCTAACATTCACTATTACTTCATTAAAATGCTGGAAAGATTAATAACTTAATTAACAAACAGATGGAGGGCATTTTTAAATTCTCAAAGAAAATGTGATTTAAATGACAATGGTGTAATGATTATTTTCAAAGGGAATTAACCTTTTTTGAGGTAATTGATTAATTGTGCCTAAAATTAGTCAATTATTTTTTCTTCTGAAAAAGTAATTTCATTCTTAATGGTATAAAGGTTCATCAGATCCATACCTTGGAAACTTTTACTTTACGTGGTGTCTTAGTCTATTTGTGCTGCTGTAACAAAATACTTGAGATGGGGTAATTTATAATGAGCAGAAATTTAGTTTTCATAGTTGTGGAGGATAGAAGTCCAAAGTCAGTGTTTGGTGAGGCTGGTTCTATCTGTTTCCAAGGTGGTACCTTGTTGCTATATCCTCTGAAGGGGACAAATGTTATGTCCTCACAGAGCAGAAGGGACAGAGGGGAAAAAGGTCCTCGGCTAGTTTCCTCCAGCTCTTTTATAACACACTAATTTATTCATGAGGGTTCTGCCTTCATTACATAATTATTTCCTGAAAAGTCCCACCTCCTAACCCCACTACAATTGGGATTCATTTTCAACAAATGAATTTGGGGAGCATTCAGGTCAAAGCACTGAGTTTTTGATGAACTCTTGATGAACTCTTGATGGTTTTCAAACTTTTCTTCATTTTTTTTTTTTTTCTGAAGCTCAAACTAACTGATTAAATAGGTTCAGGAATAATGCAAACGGAAAACAACATATGTACTTTTAGAAAACAACATATCTGCTTTTAGACCACATGATATTTTCACTCTTCACATATAAATTGAAATTACCCACCCATTTCTGCACGCTTTTCACCTTGCTGATGAAGGATCTCTCATAGTAAAGTTACAAAATAAAGGAACAGAGAATGCCAGTGTCCTGAGTACAGATTCTCTAAAAGAAAGAAAAGTCTGGGCCACCATTTACTCAGATTTTTTTCCCTAAAATAAACAGCTACGTCATAACTTTTTCCAAGGTCGTGAGTGAGTGAGTAAGTTTAGGAGCTAGAAGATATTCTTAAAGGAGCTAATGTCCATGTAGGATAGGCAACATAGAAATAGTAGGAGAGGAAGAAAATTGTTTCTTCTGCTAGAATTATGCAGATAATTTCATATGATCTGCTTAATCTTTCTAGATATTTAATTTTCATTAATGTTTTAGGTGATAATAAAAAATCTGAAGAAGAGACAACACATGTAAAACTAAAATATACTTTCTATATACAAATTTTTAGGTTAAATACTATCTGTGAAGAACAAAATTGATATGTGTAGTAGATCAATTTAAATATTTAATGCTAAACACTCTAAGCCTATTATAGGATATTTGATAGTTTTATCAGAAGCATGTTGTTTTCATATTTCTGTATAAAGTGTTGACAAAATATTTTTGAACACAGTCAATTAATAATTTGAAAAACCAAAATTAAGTAAAATTCTTCCATGATTGTACTTGAAGAAGTAACATTTGGACTTTCTAAAACCATTTTCCTATGTAAATTGTCATGCTACTTATAAGTTTAACTTGTATGTTAAATCCTGAAATGAATAACTGCAGAATAATTTTACAACCATTATAACTAAAATTATTTTATAACAAAGAAAAACATTTATTTTTTGCATGAGTTATGTTTCAATTAAAAGAAACAATTTAGCTAAAAGCCAGAACCAAAGAGGCTTCATGGGAATGTCCTCATCCGTAAATATTATTTTTGCTTATAGATGGATTTTTTCTTCAGTAATTTTTAAACAAAAAACAAAATATTAAAAGTAAGCTATGAATTTTTTTTCTTGCCATTGGCACACCTTGGCTGCAGATTTCTTTTTATTACGTGCATTTTATATCCCTTTGAAATAAGAGATTTTTGAAGAAAATATACAGCAAATGAACTGAATCAGAAAATAGTCATTTTCTTTTAGTTAATTTCTGCCTGGGAATTTAGATACAGGATATTTTTCTACATGGTTTCTCCCACAAAATATACTGGCTATAAGAGATGTAAATTCAATCTAATGGTTAAATGTTAACTTTGTGTATATTTACAAATCATTTGGATTTAGATCTTTGTATTATTGTATTTGGTATAATAAGTGTAATGATTTGACATAATAAATATAACAAAAGAGTAAATCACAATATTTTTAATATTGAAAGCATCTTAGAGATCATTAGGACACTTCATTCACTTTCCAAAACAAGTGATTTTTCTAATATCATGTGGGTATTTACTAGGAGAATAAGGGTTCAAAACCAGATATTTCAGTCTAGGTTTATTACCCACCTCTGTTCAGTGATTCTATGACCAAGGCCCTGAGGATTAAGAACTTACCAAGTACTTTAAATACCCATTACAGGAGAGGAGTTGTGGAGCTCAAGGCTGAAAGGGAAAATGTAATAATGGGAAAGATGAATTACTCATCTATGATTTAGGGAATATATGATCATCCAGTTTCTCATGGATCAGGGATGTTAATAGTTTCCAAAAGATGCATGTTAGGTTTTCATTAAGATTCTTCACATATTTTTGGTTATTGGGAGTTTGAAACTTGATAACACAATTGAGAAAGAAAATCAGCTAAATTTCAGCTGAAATATCCTTTTCTCTAATTTGACCTTCATCACAAATATAAAGAACTTGTGATGCTCTGAGGATCTAGAAACCTGTACCTATGAGGGCAGATTTCAATTTAAAAGGATTATGCTCCCAAATGCCAGAGCTGCCAGCAGCTATCTATGGGAAGCTGTTTTGGGACATTGTTCCTAAAATTATTGCTTTTAGCAGATGGCTTATTCACAAGTGAGGATGATTCAATACTTAAAATGATGAAAAAGATAGGACTTTTGGGGGTGAAAGACACAACACTCATCTTGTTGGAAACCATACATTGATGTAAAACCTCAAGTTAAGACACTAATGGGAAAATACTTCTTCACCTCTTCTCACAAGATGCTTTTTTCCCCCCAAGAATGGTATACATTACAAATCATTGAGGGCACTGTGAACCATGATTGAAATAATTTTCTAATTTTTTCAAATGCTACACTTTATGTTCCCTTATGAGCACTAATTTATTAATTTCAGATTATAATATATTTCATGACAAGTGGTTTTGAGATAATGGTTTGTTCTCTCACAAATGCTGGGTAGCTTATTGAGACAGTATCACCCTAATTAAAATGCACCTAGGAAAGTTTCACTGTGGTCAGGACTTCAAAGATGGTTAAGATAAATTAATGTTGTTGAACCCAAGAGATATATTATAAATTCCTCTTTATGCTTCCTTTATTTCTTTCAAGGACAATTTACCCCCTACAGACATAACTAATCTTTTGTTTCTTATTGTCTCCTCCTGAAAAGTACTTGAATTCACTGCTTAAAAACTTCAGACTTTCTTTCTGCTGCATTATAATTTTTTGAACCCAAACAACAATGACATAGCATCAATTTCCAAAATTATGTTGGGGATTAGAAATTGGAAATTTAAAAGGAGTTATATTTTTTAAAAAATGTGGTAAGCAAATCAAAATCATGACTTTTGATCACTATATTTGCCAAATGAATTTAAAATATATTGCTCATGAATATAATTACTTACATTAGAAACAATGGAAGAAATGGCTATTAAAAGAGGGCAATTCAAGGATTTCTTTTTTTTTTCATAGTATTTTTGAAGTATTCTATGTGTAATATAAGTAAGAGGAGCTTATACATTTGTAAATGAATGATTATTAATTTTTGGAGAAAATATAGCAGATAATAAATGTGTGCTTCTTACTCTCATAACTTGTCATACAGAGCAGTCCATATTACCAGAGTTGAAGAAAGTATATAAATGAGGAAGATAATAAGTTAAGAATTGGGCTATGAAATAATATGCTTCAGTAGTTCAAACAAGTAAGGCAGTGCTGTTAAACAGTTATGTAGTCAGTATCTGGAATCAGATTCCCTTGCTTTCTTTATCCTTTACAGATGGGCAACCACAGGCTTATGAGTTAATTTCTTTAAGACTCAGTTTCCTACTTGTAAAACAGTAAATATGAAAATAACTGACTTATGGGATTGTTTGGAGATTAAAGTAAAATCAGTTATATAAAGGGCTTAAATTCCTGGGACCAAGTAAAGGATTAATAAACATTTGTTTTATTACAAATAATTGAGTGATTTTTTGATTACTGATATTCTTCCATTTGGCCATGATAAATTTTCCTGAAGGATATATGTGGTTTAGTTATTCTCTTCAGAAAATTAATTTTTAAGGCTTTTTATTAATTAAATTGAAGTTGAAAATCATATATTAATAACCTGAAGACTAAATATTATCTTTTTCATATATAGTGAATTATAAATATGTAAGAGTGGAACACTACAAAAAGTCATTTTTGTTACAACTGGCACCTTAGTGGGTGTACAGAAAACAGCTATTATTGAAGGCTTGATTGTTAGAAGAGCGTGCTTACAACATTGTCTGGGCTGGCTTTTGAGATGTTCCCTGAGTGATAAGGTTGTTCTGTGTGCCTGTGAATTCTGTTGTACAACCTGTCTAGACAGTACACACACACATTGTGATGAACAGTGAACACTTAGTTTCCTTCTGAGAGTCTAGGATTTCTATGATGGTTTATTACCCAGGCAGGATGTGTCTGAGTGATCAACTGACAATAAAAATCTTGGATTCTGAGTTTCAAATGGGCTTACCAGGGCAGAAACTGTCCAAGTACTGCAACATTTTGTTCCTGGAGGAAGTAACACATAGGCACGGGTTCCTCTAGACTGTACCTAGTAAGTCTTTTACCCTTTTTGGTTGCTGTAATAAACCATAGCTATGAGTACAATTGCCTTTGAATCTTGGGACTCTTTCTCCAAATCACCAAACCTGTGTTGGTCATGGAGACCCTGAAACAGATGTCCTCAATTACATTGTGTAAAATATCATTCAGTTGGGGATTGTGTTAGGAAAGATTATAACAATTTTTATAAAACAGGATCATAATTATTGGTTTGGAGTGTGAGAAGGTAGTAGTTTATCTGTGCTTAGGTCTAAAGAAGGGGCTCAGAGAGAAACTAGATGTTGGATATAGAGTTGCACGTAAGAAAGGCACATTTCTTTTTCTCCTGTGTCATCCAGCATGATGGCACATATCTACAAGCAGCTATAGGCTACTATTTGAGTCATGAAGATCTATAACTTACTAATTTTTTCTTGTTGACATATTAGGAGATAATTTATGTTTTAGCATTTGCTGCCAACTGAAAATGAGTTTTTCCTGTTATTCTGCTGGCTGACATCATGGCTAAATTTTTTTGTAAGTTAAAAATATCTTTGCTATGTTAAAAAACTGTTCTACAACATTTTTTTTTTTTTGGTTAAGAACTTAGTAAGTCTTTTAACGTGATCTCCAATATATGTTTTGTTTTCCCATTATATGCATGCATCATTTTACTAATAATGTATTGTGTACATTAGAAATCTTATGCTAAAATAAATTCTTCAAGAATCAGTTAAAATAATACATCCTAATTGCATTCCTCACATTCCAATGGTTGCTTTGAGCATGACTGAGGTGTGTAAACTTCCCATTAGAGAACTTTACCCCTTGGAGATCTTAGTTTTTAAATCCTGTTCTCCTCTGAAAGGAACCAGATAGTATACTGGAGAAACATCTGACCCTGTTGATGGAACAGGGAAAATACAAGGTGATCTTCACCCCTTGGATAACTTTTCCCTTTGGAGATCAAGAATAAGTTAAGATAAATATGTTCTAATTTTAATTCCCCACTTTACCGTGGTTGCTTTGAGCACTACTGAGATATGTAAATGTTCCACTGGAGAACTTTTCTCTTTGCAGATCTTGGTTTTTAAATCTCCTCTGAAAGGAACCAAATAGTATATTAGAGAAATATCTGACTCTATTGATGGTGCATGGAAAATGCAAGGTGATCTTGGAGCATGTTTTGGAACCAGAAAGTAAGATGTGTGTATGTATGTATGTGTGTATATATATATATATGTTTTATATATATAGAGAGAGACACAGAGAGAGAGACATAATAAAGCAAATGGGAAGATTTGAATGAAGAGTATAGTGGAGTTCCTTTTACTATTTTTGTACCATCTCTGAAAATTTAAAGTCATTTCAGAATAAAAAGTTCAAAAAAAGCCAAAGTATTCATCTTGAAATTTAGGGTATATGGCATTTGCCTCACTAAGAGGTTTTATTTCCTGGCTAGAAATTACAAACTTGTACTTCCAGTATTGAAAAAAAAAAATATAGATACGTTTTATCGGAGTGTTTTTTAAAAATAAGATAAGACTTTAAATGTTTTTAAGTTGCACATACATTCTGCAGTTCCAACAGGATCCATCTTTATTGTCTTAAAGTCAGCCTCAGCCATAGATAATAAAATCTAATGCATAGTCCTTACTACATTCAAGCACTGTTCTAAGTACATGTGTTAGCTCATTGAATTTGTTAGCTCAACACATTCTGTAAGGCAGTTTGCAAGGCAGCCTTTAAAATGTCACCTGGTTATCCCCAGCTCCTACATTTACTCTCTTGTGTAATCCCCATTCTTTGAGTGTAGGCTGAATCTAGTGACTCAGTTATAACACATGCAATAGAAAAAAAGTGATGGGATGTTTGTTCCAAGATTAAGTTATATAAGACTGTGACTTCCTCCTTGTTCTCCTGCTCTCTTTCACCTGCTCATTTGAGAGAAGGCAGCTGCCATGTTGGAAGCTGTCCTGAAGAGAGACTCATGTGTCAAGAAATTGAGGGCAGCCTGTTGCTAGCAAGCAAGGAGAAACTGAAGCCCTCAATCCAATAATCCCTGAGGAACTGAATTCTACCAACCACAAGAATGAGCTCAGAAGCTTCCTCAGGGAAGCCCCAGCCCACACCTTGATTGCAGGCTTGGGTAACAAATAGAGACAGAGATTAGAGGATTTATCTAAGCCACACCCAGGTTCCAAATCCCCAGAAACTGTGAGATAATAAATTTTGTCATGAGCCACCAAGTCTTGGGGGTAATTTGTTATTCCACAGTAGATAACTATTTGAAGTAGATACTATTATAATTTCCATTTTAAAGATGAGGAAACTGAAATTAAGTTTCTAGCCCACATTTTGGAAGATTCTTTGCCAACACTCAGATTAAGTATACTGCCTCTCTCCAGTTAGTTACCTGCCTGAGTCATGTAGGAATTTGTGTTTGTAATCTCCATAGTATCCATTCTTTAGCAAGTTTGCTTCTCCTTAAGAAGATTGCAAGCAATTCAGGATGCAACATATGTTTTTGTAGCTAGGAGTGTTTTTCAACATAACGGAAATTGGAAGATCAAGCTGTATTAAAACACATTTCTGAGAAGCAAAAGTTTCACTATTAAAAATATAACTTAAATAATGACAATGGAAAACATAGACACAGGTAAGTAGCTGGATAGGTAGGTAGGTAGATAGATAGATAGATAGATAGATAGATAGATAGATAGATAGATAGATAGAGATAGACAGGCAGATAGATGAAGGACAGACAAAACAATATTAAAGGAAAGAAGATATCTCTATCCAAATATGGCCTTTACATTTGTGTGTCCTGAGTTATTCACTTTGTTAACAATCTGCATGTGTCCTATGTGTTCAAATCAGTGCGATTCTGAGTCTTCCCTTATTCATACGACAAATAAGTCCTCACTCCTTGCTTGTGAGACTCTTACCAACTTAAACAAAGGAAAATCACTGCTATCTCCTTTCTCTCCTTAGTGCACAGCTTAATTTGCATGTTATATATTTCTGCTTCATGGGACAGTTTCTGTTCTAGGTCAGAAAATTTGCAATGGTACTGGCTTTAAAGAAAAGATTTTACTTTCTGAACATTTAGATATTTGCTTTTTTTATAACAACTTTATTGATACATAGTTCACGTGCCATAAAATTCACTCTCTTAAAGCAACTCGCTGGTTTTTAGTATATTCACAGTATTGTGCAGTTGTCAGCACTATCTAATTTTGGAATATTTTTATCACCCCCAAAATAAACTCCATACCTATTAGCAGTTATTTCTATGTCTCTGCAACCAAAGTCCTGGCAAACAGTCATCTACTTCCTGCCTCTGTAGATTTCCATATCCTGGCTGTTTTATACAAACAGAAGCATATAAGATGTGCTCTTTTGTGACAGGCCTCTCACTTAGTATTATGTTTTCAAGGTTTATCCCTACTATAACATGTATTAGTGCTTCATTTATTTTTATTGTTGAATAATATTCCATTATGCAGATATGCCACATTTTGTTTATTCATTCATGAGTTGATAGACATTTAGATTGTTTCTACTTTTTGGCTATTATGAATAATGTTATTAGCATTTGTGTTTAAGTTTCTGTATTTTCAATTGTCTGGGGTACATATGCTAGGCCATATGGTAACTCTATGTTTAACATTTTGAGGAACTGCCAAACTGTTTTCCAAAGTGACTACACTATTTTACATTCCCACCTTGAAGGTTCCAATTTCTCGACATTCTCACCAACATGTGTTAATGTCTGTCTTTTTTATTTAGCAACCTTAGTGGGTGTGAAGAGATACCTCATTGTAATTTTGATTTGCATTTCCCTAATGACTAATGATGTTGGACTTCTTTTCTTATGCTGATGGCCATGTGTATATCTACTTTGGAGAAATATCTATTCAAATCCTTTGTTCATTTTCGTGTAGTATTTTTATTATTGAATTATAAGAATTCTTTATATATTTTGGATACAAGTCCCTTATCAAATGTAAAATTTTCAAATCTTTTTCCAGTTCTTTGGGTTGCTTTTTCACTTTCTTGATGCCTGTTGAAACATAAAAGTTTTTAATTTTGTTTAAGTCGTATTTAGATTTTTCTCATATGCTTATAGTTTTGGTCCTTTATCTAAGAAACCATTGCCTAATCTAAGATCATAAAGGTTTAGCTCTATGCTTTTTTATAAAGAACCATATAGTTTTACCTCTTGTATTTTTATCCATGATCCATTATGAATCCACTTTTGTGTATAGTATGAGGTCAGTATCCAGCCGAATATCCATGTGGATAGTCATGAGAATTCAGTTCCCCAGCACCATTGAATAGATACTTGATTTTAATAAAATTGTTAAAATCATATGTAAATAATAAACACTATCATTAGTGACCTTTTAATAAGCACTACTTTTTTTTTCTAATCTGATCTTAACAGCTCTATTGTCATCCCCTGAAATGTCTTTTGCTTATGTCAAGAAAACCCAAGAACAAAGGTTTTTAGGGATTTTGAGGTTACACTAATCAAACATTTTAGGAACATTTTCTCTACATGACCTATTTGCATGTTAGTTGAGAATGTTACACTTTTGATAATAATGTTTCAGACTCAGACCTTCTAGTTTGGACCTCAGACAATTTCTAAGATTTCATAGAAATAATTCCTTGGTGAAACTATACTAGTTTATATTATTTTAACTGGATTTAGATTCCTCTCAATTCTTTGTATTGTACACTTTAGATTAGAGGTTCCTATTAGAGTAGCCTTAAGCAATTAAAGGTCACAAGGGAGTGCTCAGTATTAATATTTTTATTTACAGAGATACCAATAAAATGGCTTCCCTGGAGTCTCTCTCTGTGTGTGTGTTTGTGTGCATGTTGCTTTCTAAACCAGATGATTTTATAGTTTTCTTTCCATTGCTTGTAATGTCTGTTGAAATTTGTATAAGTAAATGTATTTGCAGAATTCATTATTTATTATAAGTAAAAATACAAGATAGAGAAAAAGAATACAATTGCAATAATGTGTGCTCAGTAAAACGTTATTTATGTAAGATTTATAGGCCCACTCTACAACCACTTGAATTGTCACTACCAGATATGATTAGTCTTGCCCAAAATCCCAGTCAGCAAAGTTTACCATTGTAAGGAGTCTTCCCCCAACTAAAGGCAAGTGGCAGTTTAGTAATCTCTTTATTAACATACCTTTGTTTTCATCACACTCCCTCCCATTTTGCTTTTTCTCTCTTTATTTTATTCAGTGACAAATATATTAAGCAGGGATCTAAATTTAAAGAATAAATTAACTGAGGCCAATAGTAGAAGAAAAGTAGTTTAGAAAATTACAAAACAAATTTAGCAAATAGACACAGAAATCTCTGGGAGATCTGGAGAGTCAGGATTTAAGACTAATCAAAAAGATACAACTTTCAATTTTATTATGCACTAGGACTGACTGATCTCACAGCTGGATACAGACACCATAGTCTACATCAACAACACCACTGATATCACTAATGCCATTTATCCCTAGGTTCTTAATTCTGTGTCAAGGACTGCTCACCTCTTGCATAGAGAAGGAGGATGCACCTGCCATTGTGACCATCTCCCCTAGCATGTATGCCCTATGATTCTCACTTCTTCATATCACTAGCTTCCAGTGAAGGCTTAGGAGCAGGTGCTCGATCCAAGCTTCAAGGTAGACTAGGCACATAAGTGTCTCCAATATTCTGTGTGGGAGGAGTTTTTGCTTCTGAGATAGGAAACTCTACACATATAAGAGTCTTGTTTACATGCAGAGCAACCTGAAACGATGACAAATGTTGCTGTAATCAACAACTTCCATGAATCTATTCAATAAAACAGCAAAAAATGAGTCATTTCAGAATGAGTTTAAACTCATTCTGAAAATAACAAAATGTATTTAGAAAATAACAAAAATGTATTTAGAAGTTTTTTCTGAAGATGATCACAAAGTGCTCAGACATTTGAGTAAAATGTATTCTGTTTTAAAGTCAACCTTCGGAACTAAGTTCCGTTCTAAATTTGAAATGACACAAGTAGGGTTTTTAATTGTGGGAGTTATTTGCTATTATAGGGTTACTATTGGTGATGTTTCATATTTACTCTCACGATAGGAAGAAAATCAAAGTGAATTAAATGAGCGAAATTAAATAAGACGTTTCCTCTCTTTGCTTTATTTATATTTTTAGTCATACATTTGTCTATAAATTATTGTTTTGTTTACAATAGATTAACAAAGGAGTTCAATTTTAGCCATTTAACTTACAGACCTTCTAAAAGAATGTGAAGAATTTGACTTTCGTATCTGAATAATTAAATGCTTATGCCCTAGAAAAGGTTACCATTCCCACACCTTCAGAGCAATGTATAGTAATGGGTTAAAAACTTTTTTTGGGGGGGAGGAGGGGATGTACATTATGAGATAGCAGAATTATATAGAAATGCTTAACTCCTGTCATCAATGCGTTCTAAATTGAATGATTCAACTAATGAGCCATGGAGCTTCCCCATAATCTGAGCTCTTAAGTGTGGCTGAATGTATCCTAGGCTACAGCCCTATTCTAGTGTATCAGGCTGCCAAAATCTGCTTAAGTACTCTGTCTTCCATTCAGTGATTACTTTGAAAAACTCCACAGTGAAATATTCTAAACTTATCTTTCAACATTTCACTCTACCCTACCTGGACCGTGTGTGTGTGTGTGTGTGTGATGTATACACGCACACATCAACTGGAACCAAAAAGAGTGAAACCTGTGTTTTCCTATTGAATTTCAAAAGAAAATAAGTCCAAACAAAACACCATTCTGGAGCTGAACTCAAGTGCTAAGCAGTAGATGGGTGAGTTTATAATAATTTTGATCAGTATTTGTCACTAGCCAATCCAATTACAAGACCTGGATATATAAGAAACAATGTGTGGCAGGTAGGTAATGGGTGAGTAGTGAGGAACAGTCAGTGAAAGCAATAAACTTGTAAATGGTATAATTTACTTCTTTTATTTGGTTTTAATAAAATATTTTAGGATCTATTCTGATACAGAAATATTGGCCCTTGTCCCCTGAAAATTCATTCAAGGCATTGTCATTTTATTTGTGCCAATACTCCTCCTGCTCTTAAGGCATGTATAATCTGAAACAGTGCTGGCAGTTGTGCACCTTGGGGATATAAAGATAATAGAATAAAAATCTAATTAATACAAAAGTACCTAGTATGCTGTACCTGCTAAGGCAAAAAAAAAAAAAAATATTTCTCTCCCCTAATTAGAATCTTTTTCCTGTGGGCTGGATATTACTGTAAAGAAACAGAATATTTTATAACAGTAGTTACCCCTTTTTCAATTTTAAGAGAAGAAAGCTAAATTATTAGATAACAGTTATCAAAAAAGTTGTCTTATTTTGTCTTTCTACACACTAAAAATGTATTTGGTAATCATTTAATATTCTTCTGAATTATCCTGATGAGACAAAGTGTGACACTCTGTTGTGAGCATGTGTGACATAGAATTGGTGGCTATTAACACAGTGATGGGAAGGTTAGAGTGATTAATGAGGAGTGGGGGTAGGAGGCACTTACAGAATGTAACATTTTCTTAAATTGTATGTTCTCCAAGGAGCTGCTTATTATGATTCCTTCAGTACCAATCCTATCATTTCTCGTGGAACAAGCCACACTCTAAATTAGCACCCTATTCCCAAGGCAACTCTCTTCATTGAAGCTGTTTTCTGTGCCATGGATTCTTCAGACAAACTATTTCATCAAATGACAGTTGTCCTCTAATTCCTCCTTCATCTCATCACAGTTTTGCTCATAAATTTCAAGTTCATGTTCTCTTACTTTGGGGGAGAAATTCTGGAAGTGTTAGATCACTGCTTACTGGACAAGTGCTTAATTTCAACTCTGTCATCCAACAAGTCTTTCCAGGTTTTAATAGTTTTGTTTTTCTACTTCCACCTTCCTTCACATTGTTATACTCAAGCCAATGTTATTTCTAAGATTTTAGCTAAGCACTACTGAAATAGTCATAACACAGATAACTCTGTTCTTGAAACCTTTGTGAAAAGCAGTTGCATATAAATTAATATTGTCAGACCTCCACTTCTGGAGATGTGGTTTTCCAGAGAGGAGTCTGGACTGGAGAGGCTGCAACAGGGAGAGAGTGTACATGTGGACTATTGTATATGTTGATAAGGTAAGGATGACAGAATTAACATTTTGTTGAGAAATTGAAATTGAATTCCAAGGAGAACAAATAACAGGAAAAACATGAATACCATCAAAGAAATAAATGGATAATTCTTTTTCAAAAAATGTATAAAGAAAAAGAGTTTTTTTTTATTATTATACTTTAAGTTCTAGGGTACATGTGCATAATGTGCAGGTTTGTTACATATGTATACCTGTGCCATGTTGGTGTGCTGCACCCATTAACTCATCATTTACATTCGGTATATCTCCTAATGCTCTCTCTCCCCACTCCCTCCACCCTATGACAGGCCCCCGTGTGTGATGTTCCCCTTCCTGTGTCCAGGTGTTCTCATTGTTCAGTTCCCACCTATGAGTGAGAACATGCGGTGTTTGATTTTTTGTTCTTGCGATAATTTGCTGAGAATGATGGTTTCCAGCTTCATCCATGTCCCTGTAAAGGACATGAACGCATCCTTTTTTATGGTTGCATAGTATTCCATGGTATATATGTGCCACATTTTCTTAATCCAGTCTATCATTGATGGAAAACATATGGAATGCTTCACGAATTTGCGTGTCATCCTTGAGCAGGGGCTGTGCTAATTTTCTCTGTATCGTTCCAATTTTAGTATCTGTGCTGCCAAAGCGAGCACGATAATTCTTATAAGAGTTACTGTCCAAAGAAAAGATGGTCTGGAGGAATTCTGTGTGTCAGAGGAATTTGGTCAGAGGCTCTTCACAGGTGTCTATAACTCTTTGACTCTGGCAAAAAGTGAGCTCTTAAGGGCAATGGGCAAATTTGAAATGCTACCCTTCCTTTAGAAACCCCTAATACCAAGTAGAATAAAAATGAGTTTCTTTAGGTTTTCCCAGTGGGTGGTTTCAATATTTATTTGCATACTCCACAGTGGAGAAATGAGTCCTGACTAGTGCTCCTTTAGAGATAGACTTTCCAGTTATATAGGATTGAGGTTGCCAAGGTACTAATAAAAGCCTGTCTCTCCATTCATTTTGTTTTCAAAATTTATAATAATAATAAAACAAGTGCTCATCAAATGTCAAAGGCTATACTAGATGTTGGGGCTAAAGTTAGAATAAATATAGTCCTTGTTATTATGGAGCTCGTAGGCTGAACAACTTACAAGCTCAGCCCACTCAATCCTGGCTCATCGATTTAGAATTTGATATACTGGTTGGGAGGCTACTATCCATTTGCTGCACATGCAGAGGGCAGAGTAAATCAAGTGGAATATGCATAGGCCAGATCGTTATGAAGCAATAGTTTTCTGGAGATCCTCAGAGGAACCTATAGGAACTGCGATTTTCCTCAAAAGACTGCAACAAGCAGGGAAGAAGTCTGTGATATCTATGAAAGCAGATATTCTTGATGGGGGAATGGGGTCAGGTGCACAAATCAATATAAGGGGATGTTGCTGTGAAATATGGGAAGTCTTATGGGAAATGTGGAATTCTCTGAAAGATGCAAATGTGATTCTTTTTCTCATGAAGCTCATATAGTAACTGGAGATAGAAACTTTAAGAACCTAATAACACAATTACACAGTTTATTATATTATTAACATTATCAAGATTACTGTGAAGAGCAGCTTTGGGATGTAAGAATAGTATATGACAATGGGCATCTAACTTAGTTTAGGGCATTTGGAAATGCATCTTTAAGGAATTTATACAAAGAGTAAGTAAAAGTTTCTAGAAAATGGGTAAAGAGGGGTAGAGAAATACAGGAGTCAGAAGGAGCAGTCTCTGTGAGGCTTTGTGGGGCTCACGAAAAGAGCATGGTGTGAGTTACTGAATTGAGGAATGGTACCTGCATGAATGGGATGCAGGCAGTGATAGGCAGTAGGCATTTTCTGCAAGTTCTAGTCAGTCACATTAAAGACCCCACTAGAGTGGGCATCTATTGAAGATTTGGGGTCAGTGGAATGTCATGAATAGATTAGTCTTCATATAATCACTTGTACTATGCAGAAGTGTTGCAGTGAAGACAATATTTAATTTAAGAAACTAGTTAGGAGAGTATTTTTATACCCGGGAAAATGGAGTGTAGATTTACAGTAGGGTGGAGGCAGAATTTGTGTTTGGATGGATACAGGAAGTGACCGAGAGGGACAAATCAAATTTCTGTCTTGTATAAGTGGCTAACAATCATGCTAATCACTGAAATAAGAGACTTGAAATTATCTCCCTTTTCAGGGTGAAATTGTTATTTAAATTTTATATATAGAGAGATAGATGTGGTTCTACAAATAGAGATGCCAAATAGGGAGCTGGCTATGAGGTTTTGTAACTCATAGATGAGGTCAAGGCTAAAGGCTTCAATGTATGAGTCAGTATTTTTTGAAGGGTAATTGAAATTATGGAAGTGGATGAGCTCGCCTGGGAGAAAGTGGGAAGTGAACAAAGAGTAGCACATACCATCAAACTTGGAAGAACTACACCATGTAAAGACCAGATGAAGAAGAGTCTGTAAAGGAGACTGAGGTCTTACCAGAGAGATAGAAGGAAAAGGAGACTATCTTGACAGATCTGACTGTAAGAATCTCACAAGGCTTCAGAAATCAGCCTCTTATCAGGGCACTACCACTACGAACCCTCTAGGAACTCACTTTACGAACTCTCTGTGTTTCAACTTCCTCTTGTATAAAATGGGTGATGAGTATACTTAACCTGTGTCTCTCAGGGGGTTTTGAGGAGCCAATAAAATGATGTCTGAAGGTCCTTGGATACCAAAACCCCCTATATTAACATAGATTATAATGAAGCTTCACTGTTTTCCTTCTTCAGCATGCCACTAGCTTTCTCTGTGTTTCTGACAGTCAGTGTACAGGAAAAGATGCCTCTGCCACAGGGCATTTGCTCAGCTTTCCCAGCCCCTCACCTCTTTAGATAAAGTTCTACTCATTTTTGTATCTCAGTTCAAGACTCACTTCTTCAGAAATGCTTGGTCTCAACTTTCAATGTGTGCTAGACTCCACTTGAGTTTCCTTTCTTAAGAAGACTTATTTTGGATGTTAATTAAACATAATTTGTATAGTATTTGACTTACACAGTAAAACATATGCTTGATGAGAACATGAACCATGTCTTTATTGATAACTGCTTTATTTTCATTGCTTAAAATATTGTCTGCGGAAGGCAGACACTCAACAATATTAGTAGAACAAACCAAATACATGAATGAATAAGTGTTCTTATCCTTTTCAAGACAAGAAAGAGGGATTGATGATAAAAAATAATATTTGATTTAGCAGCATGCAACTCATGTGTGAAATTAGGAAGAGCTAAGTCAGTAAAGCGTTCGTGATGAAAGATTAAAGACATTGAAAAGTAAATAGTTTATGATATGCAAAAACAGAGAACGGACAACTTGTTCAAGAAGTTTGTCTGTCAAAGAGATGGGAGAGAAGAGTGGAAGTATTCCTCCAAAACTTAATATATAGGCATAGAGGGGACAATTTTTTATTTGAAAAGGGCACCAGCACAGAGGATGATGAAATGCATCAACTTTTGTAAGATATCTGTCTTTGTCTTATTAGTATAGCATTGAAGTGGGCCTGCTTGAACATGATTTTTTACTGCAGAGTGAATGTCCTTCAGTGAGCTTGCTGCAGTGGAGTCTGTGAAGAAAGGTCAGTTGGTGTCCAAATATGCAAAGTTCAGATGAAGATACATGTAGCTCAAGCTGCTTAGTGCAAGCACAAAGAAAGTAATCATGTATCACATATTCAAAGTCCTTGCAGATCTTGTGTTTTGCTTTGAACAGACTAGCAAATAAAGGTAGGACAGCACCTCACCAGCCTGGATAAAGCACTTCCAACATTCATCACATACCAGGTCTTCCCAAAAACCTCATCTACTCACTTTCGTCATCTGAGTCAGTTTTTGGTTAGATTGGAGCACTGTAAATTCCCCCACAATAAAACACTTTCCAAGGATGATGTTCCATTGTACTTCAGACCACAGGTTAAAACATATTTCCCCACATTTTCCTGTTTGATCCATAATGAGTGGAACTACAAACATCCCCCAAGAGGGCTGCCCCTTTACCTGTAGCTTGGCTGACAGGGAAATTTCATGTTTTTCTCTAGGCTGCTGTCATTTGTTTCCAAGCAACTGACCTTTCAGATAAAGTCTCTAAAGCTTGGAGGACAATTTGACGGCTAGAAATTTCCTTTCCTAAAGAGAAAAGTTGGTCTCCTGCCTTCCAGAGAAGACCCAGGAGAGACAGCTTGTAGAATTAGATAATTTTAGATTCAAAGCCCTAACTAATTGCTGGAGGCATTGATTGTAATATAAAGGAAGGGGAATGCATTTTAAGATGTAAAGTTCCATCTCAATGTTAGACAAATATCTACGGTAACTAAAATGAACTCAAGTATCATCATGACACACTATCCACCCAGCATTTCATTCTATGACATTTCATGCCTGTGTCTAAAAGTAAAAACTTTTAGATCTTCAGTGCCCCTTGATGTTTACTCTCTTGAGCAAACAATAAAAAGAAAGTTATTGACAATCCTATTTCTTTAACTCTTAGGATTTTATAGAAACTTCTCTGAAACTACTTCTCTCTTGTCTAAATCCTGGAAAATTTCTTATCTACTCAATCTGAGCCAAATTTTCTCTTCTCTCTTCTCCAGTTTCCTCACAGGCACCAGCCCCACCAGTAGATTTCTATCCTTCCAAAATAAACAAGATAAAGTCAATTTTGTGCCTCTTAATTTTCCCAGTCAGTCATCACCCCAGTTCTACACAATGAAGAGATAAGAAATTGAGCAGGGAATCAGAATACTCCTTATTGGAGAAAGAAGAGACGTGTGAATTCTTTACATTCTTGTCACACAAGCTAACCCCCAGTTTTCTCATTTATTGAGCAAATGAATATATTGTATATCTATTGACACTAAAGTTGCACCAGCCTCATTTGAATTCAAAGCTGCTGATACTAGATATTTGACTTCAGGCAAGTCAGGCAATTTTCTCCTCTCTCAGTGGAGTTATTAATAGATACCATAGGAGGATTTTGAGAGGATTACATGGATAATATTAAAATGTTTCTGAATGGATCATGGTAAGCTTGCAACAAGAACTAGTTCCCTTTGAATAGAACTCTACTTGTGACCATAAAATAACTGGCACAGTAATAATTAAGATGATTATGATGGTTAATTTTAATACTTGTCCTTTTTTTTGGTAAATAAGGCATGTTCAAAAGTATCTTAGTCACTCTTACATTTGACCTTGAATTGTTGATGCTCATGCTGTAAATACTTTCAAAAAGTTCAATATTCAAATAGCAGGGGAAAAATTCAGAGAACAGATTTTTAGCATTGTTATTGGCAAATTGCTTACCTATCATAGTAAAGCTGAATATTTTAAAAAGGTGTTTTCTTTTGTTTCATCACAATTACTTGCACTGACAAAGACCCTATGAACACAATCAATGCTAAAATCTCATTTTAGATACTATTTAATACTCTTACCCTCTAAAATTAAAAATTATCTTTATTTCTACTGACTTTCACTTGACTTTGCCTATTTTTGTAGTTAATCGTGAAAGTGATTTTCAAAACTGTGACATTACCATTAAGAGTATTTCAAAACATTTTTGATTGGTGTTTACCTTTGCTTCAAAGGAGACAGCCAAATAATTGTAGTGTCAGCCTAATCCTCAAGAAGAGCAATCCCAGTGTACTTTTCATTCATGTGTTTATATCAAAAAATGAAACAATAGTATGCTGAGTCAGTAAGAAGAGAAGAAATAGTAAAAGCCTTTGGGATATTTTTACTGCATTGAAAGAGTTTCTTTTAATTGAATTGGTGTTTTACTTGAATAATAATTGAATGTATAACCTAGAAATTCTTTTAAATCAAGACTTTTGTATTTTTTAAAAGGATTGTAGTTTATGTTACGGTATCTCTAAATTACATTGGATAAACTATTGGATTCTTATGGATTAACTGCATCAGTTTAAATACATGCTTTATTCACCAAGAACTGATGGCATTGTTTCACTCAGGGATAAGAGAATACAAATTTATTTGCTTAAAAAAACACTTCAATACAAAAATAGCAAACATATCTCAGAATAAATACAACCTAAACTGAAAAGTGGCCTTCATAATTGAAAATGAGAAGTAACTAATCACTTCTTTTAAAATAATGTGAGGGACTAGCAGGAGTAAATGCTATCCATAAGGATTTGAGAGTGGAGAAGTGGAGAGAGAATACACGCAGGTAGCTTCTCATGCCTTTGAAAGTTGTTCTCAGTGGTAACTTCAGGAGAGGAAGACAGAGAGAAGAAAGGTTGTAGTAGAATGTATTTGAATATGCTTGTAAGCTAATTGGAAGAAAGAAAAATTAATATTGACTCATCCACATAGATTAAACACTCAACTGATGCTTGACATTTACCTTAGATAAATCAAGGACTTAAACCTATTGACCTATGATGACAAGGTCTATGTGGTCATCCAGCCTTCCACAAACCCCTGTCCTGCCCCCAGGTGAAAGAGTAAGGAGAGAGAAAAAAAGGAAACTGGAGACAAGGCTGGTGACTGGATAAGGTGCCACTGTTAGTCCTAAAGTGATATACTTTCCTTAGTGGCAAGGAAAAAAAAGAGAAGCATTGATAAAGTTATAAATGAGATTGAAGAGGACAATTTTTTTGCCAGGTGCTAACAGAAGAACAATAATTATAAACCCTTATCACTCTTTATTTTATTTATTCATTGTTCACTATTCTAATTTTCCCACTTCAAAAATGGATTTTGGCCAACTTACAATGGAAGGCACAGTCAGAAAGCATATCCTTTTATTCGACTGCTTCAGACTCCTGAAATCACCTCAGCTAAGTCATGTCTTTCCTTACCTGGCTTATGTAAGTCACCCAGGAGTTCATTTTGGGAAAATTGTCTGCTATATAATGTTTGCATGGTAGTCCTGGATAAAACTGTGATTTTTAAACAAATGTTTTCATTTTCAAAAATGGTCTTTTTTATTATAAATTCAGCGTAATCGCTACATTATATTTTTAACATTTACATTTCCTGTTTGATTACTAACAACGTTATATTTTTATATAAATTAGTGAATTCTACTTCTAGCCATGATGGAGTAATATAATCAGATTTGTTACCTCCATCTGAAACAACTAAAAAACTGGACAAACATTTGAAAACAAAACAAAACAAAACCTTTTCAGAAATGTTGTAACAAGCAGCACAGACTCTAAGTTCTATGAAAAGGAAAGTAAATAGGGTGATTGATCCCTGAAGGCACATTCTGGACCATGAAGTAGAGAAGAGTATATTAAGAAGAGCCAAAGTATTTCTGAGTTCAAGAAACAGAAATAAAACCTTTGTTCATTTCCCAGAAAATCTAAAGCAGAAGTAATTCATTGCCAGGAAATTTCATGGGGGGAGTTGTTAAAGGAAGGTTTTTTAAGATGAAAAATGGTAACGAACAGAAATTAGGTCTACATAAATGAGAACAAGAAAAGTTAAAAATATGTAAAATACAAACTATTTTTCTCACTTAAAATACTCCTTTATAGGATCATTGATTTTCTAACAGAAAATAAATACTGTATTGTGGAGGTTGTAACACAGACAGAAGTATAATCTATGATAATAGCACAAAGGACATAATGAGGAAAATGGAAGCAAATTGTTGTCCTGTTCTTATTGTATGTGAAGAGGCATAATATCATTTGAAGGTGGGCTGATAATTTAAAGATTCATATTTTAAATGTTCAAAAAATGCCTTAAAACAGGGGTACAGCTATTGCATCAAGAGTGGAGATTAAATTTAATTATAAAACCCATAAAGAAAAAGAAAAAGAAAAGGACAGAAAACTTAAACAGAAAATACTTAGTAAGATGGTAGGAAGAAAGCCAACTATATCATTAATTATATTAAATGTACAGTAAATGTACATTTTGCTCCAAATAAAACACAGAATTTGTCAGACTGGGGGAAAAAAGGGCAAGGCCTCACTACATATTAGGTACAAGAAACCGCTTGTAAATATATAGTAAGGCCTCATTAAGTTTGTGGATATGTTCTTGCAAACTATGACTTTAAGGGAAATGATTAACAACAGATCCTCATAATGATGTTTTCATTCAACATTGTTTCATTATAACATTGATGAGAAAAAATATTAATCTCATATGTCGTATTCCTTAAAGTTACAGTTTCCAAGAACCTATATATGACATTAAGTGAGGACTTACCATATAAAGAAAAAGATAGTTTAAAAGTTGAAGGATGAAAAAATACGTACCATATAAACTAAACATAAGAAAACTAGGGTGGTTGTATTAATATCCAACAAAATAGAATTCAGGATAAAGAGAATTACCGTAGATAAAGATGAACATTTCAGGCTGGGTTTGGTGGTTTACGCCTGTAATCTCAACACTTTGGAGGCCAAGGCTGGTGGATCACTTGAGCCCACGTTTGAGACCAGCCTGGACAACATGGTGCAGCTCCATCTCTACAAACAACAACAGCAACAACAACAAAACACAGCCATGCGTGGTGGCACATGCCTGTAGTCCCGAGTACTCAGGAGACTGAGGTTGGAGAATCAGTTGAGCCCCAGAGGTGGAAGTTGTAGTGAGCTGAGTTCCTGGCAAACTGCACTCCAGGCTGGTTGACAGAGCTAGACCCTGTCTCTAAAAGCAAACAAGCAAACAATACCAAAAAAATCTTTGAAAGTATTGAAATAATATGGAGTATGTTCTCTGATTATAACAGAAGCAAATTAGATACCAATAACATACATATATAGAGAAATGATCCAAATAATAGTTAATTCATTTACTTCTTAATAACCTATGGGTCAAAAAGAAAATCAGAAAGGAAATTAGAAAACATTTAGAAATGAAAGGAAAATAAAAGCAAATCATATTAAAATTTTTGAGTTGCAATTCAAGAAGTGCTTAGAGGGATAACCATAACTTTAAATATTGATATAAGAAAAGAAGAAATGTCTCAAACCAATGATATGAGGCTGTACTTGAAAAAATGAGTAGAGAAAGCAAATTTTTTTTTTTTTTTTTTTTTTTTTTTTTTTTTTTTTTTTTTTTTTTTGAGACAGAGTCTCGCTTTGTCGCCCAGACTGGAGTGCAGTGGCCGGATCTCAGCTCACTGCAAGCTCCGCCTCCCGGGTTCACGCCATTCTCCTGCTTCAGCCTCCCGAGTTGCTGGGACTACAGACGCCCGCCACCTCGCCCGGCTAGGTTTTTGTATTTTTTAGTAGAGACGGGGTTTCACCATGTTAGCCAGGATGGTCTCGATCTCCTGACCTTGTGATCCACCCGTCTCGGCCTCCCAAAGTGCTGGGATTACAGGCTTGAGCCACTGCGCCCGGCAAGAAAGCAAATTATATTCAAAATAATTAGAAGGGAAAATCTTATAAGATAAATGTGGAAACCAATGAAGATGAGTACAGATGGTAATAGAGACAATGCAACCAAAATTTATTCATTTTTTTGAAATCTTGGGAAAAATATCTAGCCAGATTTATCAAGATAAAAGGAAGACACAAATGATTAATATTTAGAATCAAAAAGAGGCATCACTGTAGTGTTTTTAGACATGTAAAGAAGAGAATATTATAATGTATTATATAAAAACATAAACATAAATATAAATAGAATATAAATTAGAATGTTAAGCATTTTCTAGCTAATCCAGAACACTTATAACACTTTAGCTCCAATTATCCTCCTCAATCCTTTTTCCTTATTATTTATATGCATTTTATTAACACACATATTTTAAACTCAGTGATACATTTTTATAACCTTTGATACAATCTGATACGTGTGAAGTGTTATTCTTTCCATTTCCTTTATTTTTCCAGCATATTCGTTTTTCTTTGTGGGTTCATTTTCCTTCTGTCTGATAAATTCCCTTTTGTATTTCTTTCAGTGCTGTTCTGTGGGTGACTATCTTAGCTCATGACTAATAGCCTGCATTATTGGCTGTTCACTCCAAGATCTGTACCACTTATCTGGCATCATGAAGGCATCTTGGTTAAAATATACAGCACAAAATTCTAAACTGAGATGATTCAGTGTGATGCCCCTGCACCAAAAATTTTGATTTGACCCAGTCCATGAGAAAATAAGATAGGTGATAACTTCTTTCTCCAGAAGTTTCTGCTCAACCTCATTTATCAGTAATAGTAAAATAATGTATTTAAAATGTCTATTTTAAAACTGTTTTTGTTTTATGCAATTATCAGAAATATATTACAGAGTTCCCATATATGCCAAACTGTTTCCTATATTATTAACATAATAGTATGGTAAATTTGTACCATAGTACAATGTATCATATAATATGGTACAATTAAAACAACACTATTGACACATTATTATTATTAAAGTTCATATTTTATTCAGATTTCCTCAGTTTTTTTCTGTAATATCTTTTTCTCTTCTAGGATCACATACAAAATACTGAACTATAGTTAGTAACCATGTTTTCTAAGCCTTTTCTTAGTTGTGAAAGTTTCCCAAATTTTCCTTGCTTCTTGGTTTGGTATTTTGCATAATGCCCCTCAGTGACAATTTATTTAATATTTTTTTCATCGTTAGAATAGGGTAATGCATTTCTTGGGAGGAAGATCAAAGAGTAAAGCATTATTCTCAGTACATCATATCAAGGGTACATGTGATCTCCACAAGTTATAACAATTGTTGTTATCCCTGATGACTTGGTTTAAAGTAGTGTTTATCTGGTGTCTTCCCGGTAAAATTAGTTTCATTTTTTCCCTCATTTTCATAACATACTTTTTGGAAAAAGTCACCAAACATAGCCCAGATTTAAGGAATGAGGATGTATGCTCCATCTCCTAATGGCAGAGAAACTATATAAATTATTTAGAATTTTCCACATGGAAGATTTGTGTCTTCTCACAGATTTATTTGATCAGTCACTTATTTACATCAGTATGATATATCAGTATATCAGAATGGACTCATGGATATTTATTTTAAACTTTGGGTTATAATCAACAGTGTATTTTGTTGCTCTAATATTTTCAGTGTTGGTTAGCAGTTCTTTAAGTTGACTACTGTGTCTCTTTGACATAGCCTCATCACTGTGGATTGTTTTTTTAGCATCTTCTTACTTTTTGCTGATACAAAGTAGTCCAGGATTATCTTCCATATTTCCTTCACAATTTTACAATCACTTTTAGAATCATGGCTCCTATTTCTTCAAGTAGTCATAGTTTCTTTTTGGGAGAATGATATTAGAAATGAAGATCTAGGTGCTAAGTATACTCCTTGTTTCTGGGTTGCCATTCTTTCCAGGTCACTTCAATTGACAGAGCAAGGAGATATATGTATATATTAACATCTATACACACAGATGTGTTACTATTTATGTATGGAACCATCTATTTCAATTTTAGTTTCAATATTAAAGTAAACATGAGTTCATTCGGTGGTATTATACTCTAATCCATTGCTACATGAATCACTCATACTACTTTCTCTTGCCTATTTGTAAACTCCCACTCCAAAAATTCGAAATCTGGCTCCCATGATCTATTATTCTATGCGTCCCTTCTTTCACCAGTGACATGCTATCTTGATTACTGTAGCCTGATGGTAACTATTAAAATTGGGTATTGTGAGTCTTCCAACTTTCTTCATCTTCCACAGAATTATTTTGGCTATTCTAGGTACTCTACTTTTCTATACAAACTTTAGAATTCATTTGTCAATATATATAAAATAGCTTCTTTACACATTATAATTAAGATTACACTGAATTTATAAATTTCAGAAGAATTGACATGTTGAGAATATTTAATCTTCAGTCCATGACCATGGAATACCTCTTCATTTATTTAGATAGTTTTTGTTCGTTCATCAGTGTTTTGAGATTTTCTGTATATAGATCCTGCATTTATTTTGTCAGATTTATACCAAAAAAAATCATTTTTAAGTTGCTATTAAAATGATATTTTTTAAATTTCAAATTTCAATTGTTCATGGCTGGTACATAAGAAAACAATAGACTTTTATGTATTATCTCTGTATCCTGCAGTCTTGATATATTGATTTTTAACTCTTAGGGTTTTTTGTTGTTGTTGTTGTTGTTGTTGTCGTTGTTGTTGATTCTGTGCAGTTCTGTATATAAACAATCATATTATCTGTGAATAAAGACAGTTTTACTTCTTTCTTTCCAATCTGTAGATCTCTTCTTGTTGTCTTATTTATTTTTTAATATCATTGTTTTATTGACTTTACATTTAATAGGAGTGAAGAGAGAGGGCATCATTTTCTTATTCCTAATCTTAGAGGAAAACTATCCAGTTTCTCATGATTTGGTATGATATTAGCTTTAGGTTTTACATAGATTTTAAAAATAAAATTGAAAAAGTCTCCTTGATTCCTAGTTTGACAAACTAGTGTGATAAGTTTTTTATCATGAATAGATGTTGGATTTTGTTAAGTGTTTTCCTGAATGAATTAATATGATCATATGATTTTTCTGTTTGACTGTATTGATTGATTCCCAAATGTTGGACCAGGCTTGCATACCTGAAGTGGATCTTACTTTTTTATGGTATATTCTTTGTTATACATTGTTGAATTTAATTTGAAGAGTTTTTAAAATGATTTTTTTGCTATGTTTATGGAAGACATTGGTTTGTAGTTTTCCTTTCTTGTAATGTATTTATCTGGTTGGATGTTGGTGTAATGCTGCTTCCAGAGAATGTAGAAATTATTCCCTTTTTTTCTGGAAGAGATTCTTGAGGATTGTTATCTTTGTTTCCCAGTAATTGCTTGCCGGAATTCACCAGTGAAATCATCTGTGTCTGGTGATTTATTATTTTTTTCAAAGGCTACTTTTTAGTATTCATGTTTTAAAATAAATAGAATGTTATTTGGATAATTTATTTCATCTGTGTGCATTTGGCAGTCTGTGTTCTTCAGGGAATTAGTCCATTTTATCTCATCACCAAAGTTGTTGACACAGATTATTCGTATTATTTTTATTATCATTTTAATATCAATGGAATCAGTTGTAATGATCCCTCCTTCATTTCTGATATAGTAATTTGTACATTCTCCTTTTTAAAAATTAGTTAGCCTAACTATAAATTTAATAGTTCTTTTCAGAGACAGAATTGTCTTTGTTTTTGTTGATTTTTCTATTGTTTTCTTGCTTTCAGTTTTATTGTTTAGTGCCCTAATTCTAATTATTTTTCTGTTTATGTTAAACTGATCATTAGTAATTATTATTTTCTGTTTTTTAACATAGAAACTTAGATTATTGATTTTAGATCTTTTTTTTCTATTATATGCACTAAATGTTATACATTTTCCTTTAGGTGTTACACTGTTTGTAAAGCATGATAATACATTTTATAAGTTGTATTTTAATTTTAATTTAGTTCAAAATATGTTTTGGTTCCTCTTGAGACATCTAATTGAACCCATGTGTTATTTAGAAGTTATTTAATTCCAAATATTTGGTGATTCCCCATCTTAGTTTCTGTTACTGGTTTCTAGTTTAATTTCATTGCTGCCTGAGAACATGCTTTGTATAATTCATATATTTTTTATATTTATTATATGTTTTATGTCCTAGTTAGTGGTTTATCTTGGTGACTGTTTCATGTGAACTTGAGAAGAATGAGTACTCATCTGTTATTGAAGAGAATATTCTATAATTGTCAATCAGACCAAGATGACTGATAGTGCTTTTCAGGCTCAGTCTTATTATTACTGATCTTCTACCTACTTAATCCATCAAATACTCTGACTATAATAGTGAGTTTGCCAGTTTCTCCTTTCAGTTCTATGTGGTTTTGCATCATATAATTTGTTGCTCTGTTTTTAGGTATATACCCCTTCAGGATTATTATGATATCTTTGAGAATTGACCCCTTTATCATTACGCATTCTCTCTTCATTGCTATTTTTTTTAATTCAGAAGTCTGTTTTGTCTGAAATTCATGTCGCTCTTACAGCTTTCTTTTGATTAGTATTAACACTGTATATCCTTCTCTCTTCCTTTACGTTTATCCCATCAGAATCTTTGTATTTAAAATTAGTTTATTTTAAATGGTGAATAGTGGAGTTTTGTTTTATTATTCATTCTAAAATCCCTATCTCTTAATTGGGTATATTTAGAACATGCCCATTTAAGGTGATTATTGATATTTTTGGATTCTTATAAATCATGTTTGTAATTGTTTTTATTTTTTGTCTTGTCAGAGGCTCCTTTTTCTAGCTTCTCTCATTTTAATTGAGCATTTTCTATAATTCTGTTTTATTTTCATAGCATGCCAAATATATATCTTTTACAAATAATTTATTGTTGCCCTAGAGTTTATAATATACTTTTTTTTTAAAAAAATAAGGCTACCTTCAAATAACAGTATTTAATTCCCTAATTCCTATTTAATTCCCTAATTCCTTGCTTTTGACCCTATGACATTGCTGTTATTCACTTTTGCCTATCCGTATGCTGCCATTAACCAATGATTTGTTACTATTATCACTAAACAAAGTTAACTTTTGGACAAATTAAGAATAAGAAAAGTAAAATATTTTACTTTGCTTTCATTTATTCTTTCCTTAATGTTCTTCTTTCTTTATCTAGATCCAAGTTTCTAATGTATATTTTCCTTATTCCTGAGAAAATTCTTTGAACATTTTATATAAGGTAGGTCTGGCTGGTAATAAATTGTCTTTTGTTTGTTTGTTTGTCTGAGACAGTATTTCTCCTGTATCATTTTATGATAACCTTGTGGTTATAGAATTGTAGGATTTTTTTTTTCTTTTAACAATTTAAATCACTCCACTCTCTTCAACCTTGTATGTTTTGAGAGGAGAAGTTTTTACACTTTTTAAACTTTTTCCTCAATAGATAATACTCCCCAACACCCCCACTGTCTTCTTCCAAGATGATCTCTTGGTATTTGGTGTTCTGCTGTATGAATATAGTATGTCTACATGTAATTTTAATTATTTACCTTCTTGGTCTCCTCTGAGCTTCCTGTATTTGTGGTGAGGTGTTCATTAATTTTGTTGTTATTTCAAATATGTGTATATATTTTGAATTCTGCTTGTTCTTTTTCTTCCTTCTGGTTTTTCAAATACTTACATATTGCATCTTTTGAAATTTCACCCAAAATTCTTAGGTGTTGTTTTCTTTATTCCATTTTGTTTTTCTGTTTACATTTCCGTTTTGGAAGTTTCTAATGCTGTATCTTCAAGCTCACTGATTCTTTCCTCAGCCATTTAAAGTCTACTGTTGAACCCATCAAAGACATCCTTTATTTCTGTATCAGAGTTTTGATGTTGTTTTGTTTCCAGTATTTCTTTTTGGTTCTAACTCCACATTTTCAAACCCCTGCTTATATTATTCATCTGTTCTTGCATATTATCTTCTTTTTTTCCAGTAGTAACCATAACATATTTTTACCATTATTTTATATTCCCTGCCGGATAATTTCAACATTTGCATTATGTCTGATCCTCATTCCAATACTCAATTTGTTCCTAAAGCCTATACGTTTTTATTGCTTTTTAGTGGGTATTGTAATTTTTTGTTGAACGATGGACGTGTCATTTTTGATAATAGGAATAGAGGTAAATAGGTCTCTGGCGTGAGAATTTATGTTAATCTGGCTAGGAATTTGGCTGTTCAAGGTTTATTGTTCCTGTTTGTGCCGCAAGTTCCAAATTCCTTTACTGTCTTTATTTCTGCATCTCCTCTTGAAATTAGGCTTATCCTCTTCATCAATAATTTGCATTTTGCAGCTCTTTCACTTATAACCTATGGTGATTATACTGGCACCTGCTAGTATGATGATAAGGTAAGGAGGACGGGAAGCATTGGAAGATCTTATTATTAAATCCCATTTGTTTAATGGGTTTTTGTCTCTTGTGATCTCCACAAGTCTCCCTTACATAATTTCCAGGTAATTATACTACCCCCAAATAATCTAGTCCATATTTGTAAGGAAAATGGCTGTGCTTCAGCCAGGCCAAGGAAGACATCCAGTACAGCTTCAGTCAGGCCAAGGAAGACATCCAGTACAGCATGACACAGTGAGTTTTGAGTGCAGGCGTACAGTCCTGGGCACTATACAATTACATTTACATAGCCATTGAACGTACCCTGTTTGTGTAAGCTCATATCTGGCTTTGAGCCACTGTTGTCTATAAGAAATATAACTGCATTGCTGACTCTGTAGGAGAGAGAGAGAGAGTAAAGCCATGTCTCAACTGCCTGCAATCCCTGGAGTGTTCTTTCAGCTATCTGCCCCCCTTGGACCCCCAGCTTGGGCTAGAACCTGACGATATTACACAAGGAAATAAATACTAATAATAAGTAGCACTTACATAACTCTTACTATGTGCCAGGCACTGGTCTTGTTACAGTAGGTAGTCAGACATGAACAGGACAGGAGAGGCTTCTCCCAGTCAACCAGGAATATTAGGCAACCATCAGGTGATGGTCAGATGGTTGTTCATTGTCTCTATAAAATAATAATTGATTGCAGTCAGCACCAGGGAAAGACAGTCTCCCAATATATAGAAAACACTTGAAACTGATGATCTGCAGCTTCCTCGTAAGATCTCAGGAACTGGGCAAGTGGTCTTAAGTATGCACGCTAAGAGGCAAAATTGCTGAGTTTAACTGGTATATGACCTTCCTCTAGGAACACTCAACTGGTAAGTGGAAAATGCCCCAATTAAGCACGTGTAGTATTTCAGTAAACACACTGTACATGTAGCCCCTCCCAAGTGCTGGCAGCCCATTGCACAAGCAGACAGCCCACCCTAAGGGAAGAATCAGGGGAGAAAGGATGCAACATCCCAGAAACATGCCAACATATAAAACCCCAAGTCAAAAGTCAAACCTTGCACATGAATTTCTCAAGTTGCCCTCTTGGCCTTCTTCCAAGTATACTTTACTTTCTTTCATTCCTGCTCTAAAATGTTTTAATAAACTTTCACTCCAGCTCTAAAAGCTGCATTGATCTCTCTCTCTGCCTTACGACTTTCGGTTGAAGCCTTTCTTATGAGGAGATAAGAAATGAGGTTGCTGCAGAACCCTGTGGATTTGCTGCTGCTAACAGTCTTAGTACTATAAATTTATATATATACATATCTTTGTAAATACATATGTATTTACAAGAGTATATATGCACATGTGTTTACAAAAGTGAAGATATATATTTACAAAGGTGTATATATAAAAATATATGCTATATAAAATATATAAATATATGATGTATATATATAAAATATATGGAATACAAATATATATGAATACATATGTTTATATAACAGACATATATGTATACACATACATAATATATCTTATATTTATATATAAGGTATATATAATATATATGTAATATATAAGCATATATAAATATATATTATATATACAAAGGCATATATAATATCTAGTATATAAATATATAGTATATATAAGTATACATATTTATATACTTTATATACCTTTATATATGTATACATATACATTAAAATTTTTTTTTACTATACTCTAAGTTCTAGGGCACATGTGCACAATGTGCAGGTTTGTTATGTATGTATACACATGCCATGTTGGTGTGCTGTACCCACTAACTCATCATTTACATTCGATATATCTCCTAATGCTATCCCCTTCCCTCTTCCCGCTCCCCACAATAGGCTCCAGTGTGTGATGTTCCCCTTCCTGTGTCCAAGTGATCTCATTGTTCAATTCCCACCTATGAGTGAGAGCATGCTGTGTTTGGTTTTCTGTTGTTGAGATAGTTTGCTGAGAATTATGGTTTCCAACTACATCCATATCCCAAAAAAGGACATGAACTCATCCTTTATTATGGCTGCATAGTATTCCATGGTGTATATGTGCCATGTTTTCTTAATCCAGTCTGTCACGGATGGACATTTGGGTTGATTCCAAGTCTTTGCTGTTGTGAATAGTGCTGCAATAAACATACGTGTGCATGTGTCTTTATAGCAGCATGATTTATAATCCTTTGGGTATATACCCAATAATGGGATGGCTGGGTCAAATGGTATTTCTAGTTCTAGATCCTTGAGGAATCGTCACACTGTCTTCCACAATGGTTGAACTAGTTTACAGTCCCACCAACAGTATGAAAGTGTTCCTATTTCTCCACATCCTCTCCAGCACCTGTTGTTTCCTGATTTTTTAATGATTGCCATTCTAACTGGTGTGAGATGGTATCTCATTGTGGTTTTGATTTGCATTTCTCTGATGGCGCGTGATGACGAGCATTTTTTCATGTGTCTGTTGGCTGCATAAGTGTCTTCTTTTGAGAAGTGTCGGTTCATATCCTTTGCCCACTTTTTGATGGGGTTGTTTGTTTTTCTCTTGTAAATTTGTTTGAGTTCTTTTTGAGTTCTGGATATTAGCCCTTTGTCAGATAAGTAGATTGCAAAAACTTTCTCCCATTCTGTAGATTGCCTGTTCACTCTGATGGTAGTTTCTTTTGCTGTCCAGAAACTCTTTAGTTTAATTAGATCCCATTTGTCAATTTTGGCTTTTGTTATCTTTGTTTTTGGTGTTTTAGACATGAAGTCCTTGCCCATGCCTATGTACTGAATGGTATTACCTAGGTTTTCTTCTAGGGTTTTTATGGTTTTAGGTCTAACGTTTAAGTGTCTAATCCATCTTGTATTAATTTCTGTATACAGTGTAAGGAAAGGATCCAGTTTCAGCTTTCTACATATGGCTAGCCAGTTTTCGCAGCACCATTTATTAAATAGGGAATCCTTTCCCCATTTCTTGTTTTTCTCAGGTTTGTCAAAGGTCAGATGGCTGTAGATGTGTGGTATTATTTCTGAGGGCTCTGTTCTGTTCCATTGGTCTATATCTCTGTTTTGGTACCAGTACCATGCTGTTTTGGTTACTGTAGCCTTGTAGTATAGTTTGAAGTCAAACTATGCCTCCAGCTTTGTTCTATGGACTTAGGATTGTCTTGGCAATGCGGGCTCTTTTTTGGTTCCATATGAACTTTAAAGCAGTTTTTTTTCCAATTTTGTGAAGAAAGTCAATGGTAGCTTAATGGGGATGGCATTGAATCTATAAATTACCTTGGGCAGTATGGCCATTTTCACAATATTGATTCTTCCTATCCATGAGCATGGTATGTTCTTCCATTTGTGTGTGTCCTCTTATTTCATTGAACAGTGGTTTGTAGTTCTCCTTGAAGAGGTCCTTCATATCCCTTGTAAGTTGGATTCCTAGGTATTTTATTCTCTTTGAAGCTATTTTGAATGGGAGTTCATTCATGATTTGGATCTCTGTTTGTCTGTTATTGGAGTATAAAAATGCTTATGATTTTTGCACACTGATTTTTTATCCTGAGACTTTGCTGAAGTTGCTTATCAACTTAAGGAGATTTTGGGCTGAGATGATGGGGTTTTCTAAATATACAATCATATCATCTGCAAACAGGGACAATTTGACTTCTTCTTTTCCTAACTGAATACCCTTGATTTCTTTCTCTTGCCTGATTGCACTAGCCAGAACTTCCAACACTATGTTGAATAGGAGTGGTGAGAGAGGGCATCCCTGTCTTGTGCCAGTTTTCAAAGGGAATGCTTCCAGTTTTTGCCCATTCAGTATGATATTGGCTGTGGATTTGTCATAATAGCTCTTATGATTTTGAGATGCGTTCCATCAATACCGAATTTATTGAGAGTTTTTAGCATGAAGGGCCATTGAATTTTGTCAAAGACTTTCTCTGCGTCTATGGAGATAATCATGTGGTTTTTGTCTTTGGTTCTGTTTATGTGCTGGATTAAATTTATTGATTTGCATGTATTGAACCAGCCTTGCGTCCCAGGGATGAAGCCCACTTGATCATGGTGGATAAGCCTTTTGATGTGCTACTGGATTCAGTTTGCCAGTATTTTATTGAGGATTTTTACATCGATGTTCATCAGGGATATTGGTCTAAAATTCTCTTTTTCTGTTGTGTCTCTGCCAGGTTTTGGTATCAAGATGATGTTGGCCTCATAAAATGAGTTAGGGAGGATTCCCTCTTTTTCTATTGATTGGAATAGTTTCAGAAGGAATGGTACCAGCTCCTCCTTGTACCTCTGGTAGAATTTGGCTGTGAATCCGTCTGGTCCTGGACTTCTTTTGGTTGGTAGGCTATTAATTATTTCCTCAATTTCAGAGCCTGCTATTCATCTATTTAGGGATTCAGCTTCTTCCTGATTTAGTCTTGGGAGAGTGTAAGTGTCCAGGAAATTATCCATTTCTTCTAGGTTTTCTAGTTTATTTATGTAAAGGTGTTGATAATATTCTCTGATGGTAGTTTGTATTTTGATTCTTCTCTCTTTTCTTCTTTATTAGTCTTGCTAGTTTTCGTTGATCTTTTCAAAAAACCATCTCCTGGATTCATTGATCTTTTGGAGGGTTTTTTTGTGTCCCTATCTCCTTCATTTCTGCTCTGATCTTAGTTATTTCTTGCCTTCTGCTAGATTTTGAATGTGTTTGCTCTTGCTTCTCTAGTTCTTTTAATTGTGATGTTAGGGTGTCAGTTTTAGATCTTTCCTGCTTTCTCTTGTGGGCATTTAGTGCTATACATTTCCCTCTACACACTGCTTTAAATGTGTCCCAGAGATTCTGGCATGTTGTATCTTTGTTCTCATTGGTTTCAAAGAACATCTTCATTTCTGCCTTCTTTTCTTTATATACCCAGTAGTCATTCAGGAGCAGGTTGTTCAGTTTCCATGTAGTTGAGCAGTTTTGATTGAGTTTCTTAGTCCTGAGTTCTAGTTTAATTTCACTGTGGTCTGAAAGACAGTTTGTTATAATTTCTCTTCTTTTACATTTGCTGAGGAGTGCTTTACTTCCAACTGTGTGGTCAATTTTGGAATAAGTGCGATGTGGTGCTGAGAAGAATATATATTCTGTTGATTTGGGGTGGAGAGTTCTGTAGATGTCTATTAGGTCTGCTTGGTGTAGAGTTGAGTTCAATTCCTGGATATCCTTGTTAACTTTATGTCTCGTTGATGTGTGTAATGTTGACTGTGGGGTGTTAAAGTCTCCCATTATTATTGTATGGGAGTCTAAGTCTCTTTGTAAGTCTCTAAGGACTTGCTTTATGAATCTGGGTGCTCTTGTATTGGGTGTATATATATTTAGGATAGTTAGCCCTTCTTGTTGAATTGATCCCTTTACCGTTATGTAATGGCCTTGTCTCTTTTGATCTTTATTGGTTTAAAGTCTGTTTTATCAGAGACTAGGATTGTAACCCCTGCCTTTATTTGTTTTCCATTTGCTTGGTAGATCTTCCTCCATCCCTTTATTTTGAGCCTATGTGTGTCTCTGCATGTGAGATGGGTCTTCTGAATACAGCAAACTGATGGATCTCGGCTCTTTATCCAATTTGCCAGTCTGTGTCTTTTAATGGACCATTTAGTCCATTTACATTTAAGGTTAATATTGTTATATGTGAACTTGATCCTGTCATTGTGATATTAGGTGGTTTTTTTGCTCGTTAGTTGATGCAGTTTCTTCCTAGCATCAATGGTCTTTATATTTTGGCATGTTTTTGCAATGGCTGGTACCGGTTGTTCCTTTCCATGTTTAGTGCTTCCTTCAGCATCTCTTGTGGGGCAGGCCTGGTGGTGACAAAATCTTTCAGCATTTGCTTGTCTGTAAAGGATTTAATTTCTCCGTCACATATGAAACTTAGTTTAGTGGGATATGATATTCTGGGTTGAAAATTCTTTTCTTTAAGAATGTTGAATATTGGCCCCCACTCTTTTCTGGCTTGTAGAGTTTCTGCCCAGAGATCTGCTGTTAGTCTGATGGGCTTCCCTTTGTGGGTAACCCGACCTTTCTGTCTGGCTGCTCTTAACATTTTTTCCTTCATTTCAACTTTGGTGAATCTGACAGTTACGTGTCTTGGAGTTGCTCTTCTCGAGGAGTATCTTTGTGGTGGTCTCTGTATTTCCTGAATTTGAATGTTGGCCTGCCTTGTTATGTTGGGGAAGTTCTCCTGGATAATATCCTGCAGAGTGTTTTCCAACTTGGATCCATTCTCTCCGTCACTTTCAGGCACACCAATCAGACGTAGATTTGATCTTTTCACATAATCCCATATTTCTTGGAGGCTTTGTTCATGTCTTTTTACTCTTTTTATTCTAAACTTCTCTTGCTTCATTTCATTCATTTGATCTTCAATCACTGATACTCTTTCTTCTAGTTGATCAAGTCAGTTGCTGAAGCTTGTGCATTTGTCATGTAGTTTTCGTGTCATAGTTTTCATCTCTATCAGTTCATTTATGGACTTCTGTGCATTGATTATTTTAGTTATCCATTCTTCCATTCTTTTTTCAGGGTTTTTAGTTTATGCTGGGTATGTAGTTCCTCCTTTAGCTCTGAGAAGTTTGATCGACTGAAGCCTTCTTCTCTCAACTTGTCAAAGTCATTCTCCTTCCAGCTTTGTTCTCTTGCTGGCAATGAGCTGCATTCCTTTGGAGGGGGAGATGCGCTCCGATTTTTTGAATTTCCAGCTTTTCTGCACTGCTTTTTCCCCATCTTTGTGGTTTTATCTGCCTTTGGTCTTTGTTGATGGTGACGTAGTGATGGGGTTTTGGTGTGGGTGTCCTTTCTGTTTGTTAGTTTTCCTTCTAACAGTCAGGACCTTCAGCTGTAGGCCTGTTAGAGTTTGCTTGAGGTCCACTCCAGACCCTGTTTGCCTGGGTATCAGCAGTGGACGCTGCAGAAGATAGAATATTGCTTAACTGCAAGTGTTGCTGTCTGATTCTTGCTCTGGAAGCTTCGTCTCAGAGGTGTACCCAGCCGCGTGACGTGTGAGTTGTCAGTCTGCACCTCGTGAGGGATGTCTCCCAGTTAGGCTACTCAAGGGTCAGGGACCCACCTGAGCAGGCAGTCTGTCTGTTCTCAGATCTCAACTGCCATGCTGGGAGAACCACGGCTCTCCTCAAAGCTGTCAGACAGGGACATTTACATCTGCAGAGGTTTCTGTTGCTTTTTGTTTAGCTATGCCCTGTCCCCAAACATGGAGTCTACAGAGGCAGGCAGGCCTCCTTGAGCTGCAGTGGGCTCCACCCAATTCAAGCTTCCCAGCAGCTTTGTTTACCTACTTAAGCCTCAGCAATGGCGGGCGCCCCTCCCCCAGCCTTGCTGCAGCCTTGCAATTAGATCTCAGACTGCTGTGCTAGCAATGAGGGAGGCTCTGTGGGTGTGGGACCCTCTGGGCCAGGTGTAGGATATAATCTCCTGGTGTGCCATTTGCTAAGACCCTTGGTAAAGCACAGTATTAGAGTGGGAGTTACCCGATTTTCCTGGTGTTGCGTGTCTCAGTTTGCCTTGGCTAGGAAAAGGAATTCCCTTCCCCCTTGCACTTCCCAGGTGAGGCGATGCCTCGCCCTGCTTCAGCTCTCGCTGGTTGGGCTGCACCCACTGACCAGCACCGACTGTCCGACACAACCCAGTGAGATGAACCCGGTACCTCAGTTGAAAATGTAGAAATCACTTGTCTTCTGTGTCACTCACACTGGGAGCTGGAGGCTGGAGCTGTTCTTATTCGACTATCTTGAGTGCCCCCAAGAAAAAAAAATAATTAAATAAAAAACTATATACCTTTATATATGTATACACATATATATTTATATATCTTGTATTTATATATGGTATAATTATATAGTATATATATTTTATATATACAAAGGAGTGTATATATAAATACATGGTATATAAAATATATGCTTATATATAAAAACACCTTAAATATATATCAGTATACCTTATATACCTTTATATATTTATATACCTTATATAACTTTATATAGGTATACACACATATACCTTATATATGTGAATATTTATATATTACATATATTTGCATGTAAATATTTATATATTACATATATTTACATGTAAATATTTACATATGTTTATATATGTAATTATATATAGTTATATATCTCTATATACTTTACATGGTATGTATATAAACATATACATAAATATTTAACATATCTATATAAACATATAAGGTGTATATATACCTTATATACATTTGTACCATATATATCTTATATGTATATAACATACACAGATATAAGGGATATTAAATATAAGGTATATATTTATATGCATATAGTTTGTAAATACATGTATATATATTTACCCTTGTAAATACATGTATTTATATTTACCTTTGTAAACATATATATATTTACCTTTGTAAACATGTATATGTATTTACCTTAGTAAACATATGTGCATGTATGGGTGTGTATATATATATATTTACCTTTGTAAACATATGTAATTACCATTGTAAATATACATGCATTTGTGTGTGTGTGTATACATATTTGTATTTATATAGACACACATATATATACTTGTTTGTTCCTCTTACATAGTCTGAGAGAGGTATATTATTATCTGCATTTCACAATTGAGGAATCTGAGAAGCATGTTAAATAACGTGCCCAGAATCAGTAGCTAATTGGTGGCAGGTGAGGATTTTGTGGTTTTAAAGACCACTTTTTAAGTAATTAGAAATGTGGATGGATGAAAGTTGGATAAATGAAGCTTTTTTGCCAGGTAAAAGCATGATTTTTGCTTGTTATCACTTTCTCATGTCGCCATGAAAGGGTAATAGCAGAGTGTTCTATAGCCACTTAGTATATTGTTTATCAGCCGATTCTGTGGTTGCTACCTGACAGCAAGTCAATACTTGTTACTTGTAAATGTTTTCATTTGTTTAGTGATCCCAAAATTTACATTCCTTCAATGCCAAATATTGAGGTATAATCCAGTCTTTACCATTAAATGAATTAGCTAGAGGGATCTGTAAATGTTTCTGATGAAATTAGATTCCATTTTCTGTGCAGTCTGGTAGAGGAAATTATGGCATTTAATTCAATGAACTGTGAGAACACAGACTGAGTTTCATTGACTTATTCACCATTTTTTTTTCAGTGTGGATTTTGAAAACATATTTATAGCTATTATATTTCCAATAAAAAACATTGAATTTTCAATGCACAAATTTGTGTTAGTTTCTTTATAAATAATTCTTATATTTTATATTATAAATTGCTTATATGTAAATAACCTATTTGTATATTTTTGACATAATCAAATATATCTTAGATTTTTAAGCTAAAAAGTTGAGTACAAGGCTACTAAACTTTCCACCTTCCTGCTCATACTATATTGGCCCTCATGTATAGTTTAAAATTTTATAAAATTTGAAAATCAAATGAACCAGTGTACAAGAGGCATCTTCTGTACACTTAATCTTTGTATTTGTCAGGATTTACTGTATTTCCTACAAAGCATAAGTATGAGAATTTTATTTGTAAAGTGTATTTTGATGAAGATATTCAATTCAGTCAAACAATTATAGTGTCCCTTGTTATAGCTTTATTACTATATTTTCTTCTTACAGATTTGCATCTCCAAAAATATCCAATATTTGTTAAAAATGATGAGTTAGGACTCTAGCCAATAATAATGAAGAAAGATAAAGAATGCTAATCTTATTTTTTGTAGTAGAAAGATAGAATTTATGAAAATCTTTGAGCTTTGTTAAAAAATATATAGTCGAGGGAAGTTTCACAGCTCATTCATGAGTTTATTATAATTTTGATTCTCAAACTAAACAAGGTCAGTTAGAAAGTTACTATTAATCTCAATTATTCTTGTAAAATTGATAAGTAACATCAAGAAATTGATTATATCACACATAAAAATAATTATTTTGGTAAAATAGAAGCTATCTTAGGAAAGCAAAGGTAGTTTATTTTTGTGATTGGTATTAATATGATTTATAATAACACCAGATTAAAGAAAGAAATAATATACGATATCTCAACAACTAAAGAAAAATGTTTGATGAAATTCTTCACTTATAACAAAACATCTTAGAAAATAGTTAAAAATCTCCTTAATTTGATGAAATAACATCTACCAAAATATATAGCATATCATACTTGATGACATACATAGTATGGATTAATCTTAACTGACATGGAATGATCTCACGCTCATCTCCAGAGACATTTACAAATGCCATAGTATGTATTAACTAAAGATAAATGATGTTCCATAAGCATGAATCTGTGAATTGTTCCCAGGCAAGATATATTCTCTTTTGAGCATTTGGTTTGGGGGTAACATTGATTGCAGCCTTGAGGAAGGGCATTCAACACTGAAGGCTGGAATTAACCACCTGCACAGGTTATCAGAGACCACCACCACTAGCATACTTTGGGGCCTCTTGGTACCTAGGTGTTTTGAATGCATGCAGATAGAAGTTTAAGACTGGAGGACAAAGGTACAAAGGCCTTGAAGCAGAAGAATGCTTAAGGTATCCAACTGTCAAGCACAACAAAGGTTTGTGAGAATGAAATTGAAAGGAAGAATTGAGAGAGGTGGTAGTGTAGGTTTTTGAAATAGACAGGATTTTAAGATTTACTCAGAAAGACAGAAATCACTGGTGCATGCTATGTGATAGAGCAGTAGGAAGTCAAAAAAGCCTGTGCCTAAAATTTCATGATCCCTTTCATGAATAAGCTACGGATACTATTGCCTCTACTGTGTCCTTTGCTGTGATGTAACTATTCAGTGAGAAAAGAACAAAGCTCCAAAACAAATTAAATAATCAAAATCTCTACAAACTTTTGAGTCCTGTGATTTCTTTTAGCAATCAAACACTTAAAGTGGTTAATGCATAATTACCACACAGTGAAAGTATAGAAATATTACTTTTACGGTTAGAACAAAAGGAGGTTTCTTTTTGTCTTTGTTAAGAGTACTTATTTACAGAGAATGATATTTGGATTTGATAGATAAAGAAAATAGGTGTTTATATTTCTCACATAATGAAAATTATGGAATCAAACATTTGCTGGCATAAAATAAGAGGCTTAAAATATCAGTGATGCATCAAAAAACTTATCTACCACAATAAAATAGGCTTCATCCCTCTGATGCAAGGCTGGTTCAACATACACAAATCAGTAAATGTAATCTATCACATAAACAGAACCAATGACAAAAAACACATGATTATCTCAATAGAGGCAGAAAAGGCCTTCGACAAAATTCAACAGGCCTTCATGCTAAAAACTCTCAATAAACTATGTATTGATGTAACATATTTTAAAATCTTAAAAGCTATTTAGGACAATATCATACTGAATGGGCAAAAGCTGGAAGCATTCCCTTTGAAAACTGGCACAAAGCAAGAATGCCCACTCTTATTCTCGCCAGGGCAATCAGGCAAGAGAAAGAAATAAAGGGTATTCAATTAGGAAAAGAGGAAGTCCAATTGTCTCTGTTTGCAGAGGACAAGATTGTATATTTAGAAAACCCCATCACCTCAGCCCCAAAACTCCTTAAACTTGTAAACAACTTCAGCAAAGTCTTAGGATACAAAATCAATGTGCAAAAAATCAAAAGCATTTCTATACACAAATAATAGACAAGCAGGGAGCCAAATCATGAGTGAACTCCCATTCACAATTGCTGCAAAGAGAATAAAATACCTAGGAATACAACTTAGAAGGGATGCAAAGACCCTCTTCAAGGAGAGCTACAAACCACTGCTCAAGGAAATAAGAGAGGACACAAGCAAATGGAAAAGCATTCCATGCTCATGGATATGAAGATCAATAAAGTGAAAATGGCCATACTGCTCAAAGTAATTTATAGATTCAATGCTATTCCTATCAAGCTACCATTAGCTTTTTTTAGTTCTTCACGGAACTAGGAAAAACTACTTTAAATTTTATATGGAACTATAAAAGAGCCCACATAGCCAAGATAATTCTAAGCAAAAACAACAAAGTTGGAGGCATCACGCTACCTGACTTCAAACTATAGTACAAGGCTACAGTAACCAAAACAGCATGGTATTAGTACCAAAACAGATATATTAATACCAAAACGGAACAGAGCCTCAGAAATAACACCACACATCCACAAACATCTGATCTTTGACAAACCTGACCAAAAAAAAAAAAAAAGCAATAGGTAAAGGATTCCCTATTTAATAGATGATGCTACGAAAATTGGCTAGCCATATGCAGAAAACAGAAACTGGACCCCTTCATTACACCCTATACAAAAATTAACTCAAGATGGATTAAAGACTTAAACATAAAATTTTAAACCATGAAAACCCTAGAACAAAACCTAGACAATACCATTCTGGACATAGGTATGGGCAGACTTTATGACTCAAACACCAAAAGCAATGGCAACAAAAGCCAAAATTGACAAATGGGATCTAATTAAGCTAAAGAGCTTCTGCTCAGGAAAAGAAGCTATCATCAGAGCAAATAGGCAGCCTACAGAATGGGAGAAAATGTTTGCAATCTATCCATCTGACAAAGTTCTAATACCCAGAATCTACAAGGAACTTAAGCAAATTTACCAGGAAAAAAAAAAAAAAAAAAAAAAAAAAAACTCATCAAAAAGTGGGTGAAGGATATAAACAGACACTTCTCAAAAGGAGACGTTCATGTGGCCAACAGACATATTGAAAAAAAAGCTCATCATCACTGGTCATTAGAGAAATGCAATCAAACCACAATATGATACCATCTCACACCAGTTAGAATGGTGATCATTAAAAAATCTGTAGGCCAGGTGCGGTGGCTCATGCCTGTATTCCCAGCACTTTGGGAGGCGGAGGCGGGTGGATCACAAGCTCAGGAGATCGAGACCATCCTGGCTAACATGGTGAAACCCCATCTCTACTAAAAATGCAAAAAAAAAAAAAAAAAAAAAAAAAAAATTGCCAGGTGTGGTGGCAGGTGCCTGTAGTCCCAGTTACTCTGGTGGCCGAGGCAGGAGAATGGCGTGAACCTGGGAGGTGGAGCTGGCAGTGATCCAAGATTGCACCACTGCACTCCAGCCTGGGCGACAGAGTGAGACTCCGTCTCAAAAAAAATAAAATAAAATAAAATAAAATAAAATAAAAATTAAAAAGTCTGTAAACAACAGATGCTGGCAAGGATGTGGAGAAATAGGAATGCTTTTACACTCTTGGTGGGAGTGTAAATTAGTTCAATCATTGTGGAAGATAGTGTGGTGATTTCTCAAGGATCTAGAACCAGAAATACCATTTGACCCAGCAATCCTATTACTGGGTATATACCCAAAGGATTATACATCATTCTACTACAAAGACACATGCACACTTATGTTTATTGCAGCACTACTTACAATAGCAAAGACTTGGAATCAACCCAAATGCCCATCAATGATAGACTGGATAAGGAAAATGTGGCACATATATACCATGGAATACTATTCAGACATAAAAAAGAATGAGTTCATGTCCTTTGCAGGGAGATGGATGAAAGTGGAAACCATTATCCTCAGCAAACTAACACAGAAACAGAAATCCAAACACTGCATGTTCTCACTTGTAAGTGGGAGTTCAACAATGAGAACACAGGGACACAGGAAGGAGAACATCACACAGGTGGGCCTATTGGAGGGTGAGGAGAGAGGGGAGGGAGATCATTAGGACAAACGCCTAATGCGTGATGGGCTTCAAACCTAGACGATGGGTTGATGGGTGCGGCAAACCACCATGGCGCATGTATACCTATGTAACAAACCTGAGCATTCAGTACATGTATCCCAGAACTTAAAGTAAAATAAAAATAAAAATATCAGTGATGAAGGATTTGCAATGGACTTGTCCTTTTTTCATGGCTTCTGTACCCTCCAAAAACTGTATCTAGACTGGAGGGTTTCCATGAGAGCAAGAGGGAGAGCAGTAGCAGCCACAGTATAGGAATAAGACAAGAGAGGTAAGAAATTATCAAGTGAGAGTGCAAAGAACTCACTTTGTAACACACACAACCAGGACTAAACTCAATGAAACAGCTTCTTTAGGAATCAGGAAGGCAAATGTTCACCTGGGATTTCCAGGGTGGTACAAGGACTTTGACCAAAATTCAAGATTCTTACCTTTATTAATATAGGAAGGTTTTCTTTTACAGAAAAAGACAAATAGAATATACTATGGAATAGGAGCTTTAGATTTTTCCTTTATTATATATTCTAAAAATTCTCTTCCCCGACCCTAGAAAATGGTTTTTCTTTCTGTGTTGCTCTATGATGCTTGGTGCAGTTATGTCTACTCTCCACTGAGCACCCAGAAGGGTCATTTCCCAGTAGTAGTCCAATCCTGCCACTCATCTGCTCAAAGCTCACCAGTGGTTTCCATCACTCTAAGTAAATCTCAAACTCCTATGTATTTTCAAAAAACTACACTACCACCTATCTGAATTCTCCCCTTCCAATTTTATCCTCTTAAATTCCTGTGGTGCTTGGAAGTTGGATAAACAAAGCATTCTCCTGCCTCTGGCCCTGAGCAGCTGCTGTTCCCTCTATTTCGGATATTCTTTCTCCACAGAGCCATAGGGTTCATCATTTTCTGTTTGTCATTGCTCAAATGTCATGTTGTCATAAAGGACTTTTCTAACTACCATATGTAAAATAGTACCTGCCCTCTTCCAGCCAAGAGTAATGTCTGTTTCCTTTACCCTGCTATAGATTTCTTCACCATCTGACATATTATACATTTATTTACTTGTTTATTATCAATCTTCCTCTACTAGAGTTAAGTTATATTCAGACACGAGCTTGTTTAAACATTTAGCATATAAAATGTCCCACATGTAAAAAATGCTCACTGGCAATTATTATTAAAAATAAAAGGAAGGAAATAAGAAAGTAAGAAAGGAGAAAACAAACAATGAGAGGAAGGAAAGAAGAAAGAATGACTTGTAAACAGGCAGGGACAGGTAACAGTTTGCCTCTCTAAAAATAAATAAAATTCTGATTTGATTGTTCACTGAAATAATCTCTTCTTTTTTTAAAAAAAAGTCATTATTATGATGTAATCAGTGATATTGTACAAAATAACAAATATGTGAATTCTGTATTAAAAAGGACTATAGCTGGATGTGTTGAAAATGCCAATTTAGTAATCATCAGTGGGCTACTTCCTCAAGATTTGAGAGCTGTTATAGGGCAGAAACTGTTAATTCTTCTTGATCCTGCTTGAGTATGATGTTTTTCCTCAAGATTTTGATACAACAAGAATACTAAGGCATTTGTACTCAATTATTTTTAATTTGTGATTTCTCTTTATATTGGCTAGAGTCTTTACCAACAGATACAAAGCTTACAAATGCTTGTTTAAATGTGTCTGATATCAAGTGGATTTTGAGTAAGATCAAAGCAAGCTGACATGACTTAATGGCCATGTGTAGTCAGCTGAGCTCACCAACATCATGTGAGACAAACACCAAATTTCTGAATATATTAGTCCTGGAAGCACCCTTTTATGAATTTGATATGTAACTTTCACTGTGCTATTCAGATCAAAAATGTCACTTCCTATCTTTTATAAAGTAGAAATGGCTTTAAATTTTTACAATATAGGATGTAAACCTACATCTAAGTCTTGAAAAATGTGTAACATTATGCTTTATTTGTATTAATCCTGAAGTGAAATACAAAAATCATAACTTTTTTTTTTTTTTTTTTTTTTTTTTTGTCACAATATGCCCTGTTTTTTAAACAATGTACATCAGAACTGCTCTGAGTTATGAATATTTGAAATCTACAAGCAAACAAGAATGACAGTGAAAAGAAAACAAGGTCATATTGGGCAAAGATTTGTCAGACTGCTGGACAAGATGTTTTTGAAAAAGATGAGAAAGAAGTTTCTAGGAGAATCCTAAAAATCAAATCCAACATTCTTAAGACATTTTCTAAACTCAATTTAATATAATGAATATTATATTTGATTCTTTGAGGCAACTTCTTTATATATTCCTATTTGGAAATGAGGGGAGCAACTTCAAGTTTTGTACAGCTACTTGCACTTCATTATAAACTTTATATTGTTTCAGCTCTGCATTCTTTCAGTAAGCATTTATTGCTTATTACAACCTGCATAAGCATTAAGTTTCACAGGAAATCTCTCCTATTTAGTAAATTTATTATGCATTCCATTATTGCGATTCACATGCATCAACTTGGGATCTGTGCATACGATAGGGTGATCATCAAATACGAAAGTGAAGACATTTCTGTTCCTTTGCTCTTTTTGAAAGTTCCTAGGGGAAATAATGCAGCCAGCTTAGTCACTCCTTTTCTGCTGTGTGTGAAAGGGAGAAGGGCTTATGGGTGACTGTGACTGTATCTAGATCCTCTCATATTTAGCCAACTATGAAAGTGGCAGGCACAGAGCTGACAGGCAGGCAGAAAGAAGTTCTCTTTCCTTAACCTTCCAGAAGAGTTTGGGATCTGCTAAAACTGAGTTGGTCAGTTTGATGTAATTGTAATTCAAACCATGCTACAAAATTGTTTAAATTTGAATGATGGAACACTAAAGGTGTTATTATTTATAAAGGGCATCATACCTATTATCACCTCATGCTAAACTGCCCGTTTGTTGACAACTTAGCCGAAAGTCACACTTCAATGTATTGGGCTCTTTTAGTGAACAGCATATGATGGGACAAATATTTTCAAAGATTATTTGTCAGTATAATTTAATACAGAGTTGGCTATACATCATTAACAATGGTGACATGACTATAGCATTTATTTTTATAGAGTTTTTAAAATTTAAATTAAGGGAAAATGGTCTGTGGATACAGAGGAATAAATATGTATTAATATGTGGTGGGATTCTTGAAAAAGAAAGATTGAAGTAAAAATAGATTACTTTTTAAATGAATTATTATGTTGCAGCTTCTACTATACGGCACTGCGAATTGCTGCAGGAAGATAGTAAACAATAATTCACTATCTATGGCTCTCTCTCTACATATGTGTAATATGTGTGTGTGTTTGTGTGTAATGTGGCTGGATAAATTGTTGGCCATATAATATTGGGAATTCGTGGCTAAGGTATAACTGTTTACACAACCAAACAATGAATGAATTCTCTGTAAAAACAAGTATGTTGAAAGACTTAACATTTGCTAGATTCAAATAATCAAAAAATAACAAGTATCGATGTGGATAATATAGGTAAAGATGGAAATTAGTATATCTATTATGGAAAACAGTATAGAGTTTCCTCCAAAAATTAGAAATAGAAGTACTGTATGATCTGGCAATTCCATTTCTGGGTATATATCCAAAGAATATGAAGTCAGTCTGTTGAAGAGATATCTGCACTCCCATGTTCATTGTAGCATTATTCATAATAACCAAGATATGAACTTAACCCATGCCCATGAAAGGATGAATGTATAAAGAAAATGTGTTGTACAGTAATCTCTGGATATTACTGTAATTTATAATAATGTGTTGTATACTTGCAAATTGCTAAGAGAGTAGATCTTAATGTTCTTACCATCAAGAATGTAAGGTAATGAATGTGTTATTTAGTTTGATTAAATTATTTTACAATATATATGTGTATCAAAACATCACATTGTACACAGTAAAGATATGCAATTTTTATTTGTCAATTACATATCACTAGAACTGGGGGGACATTTTTAGATTTGATAATAAGACATAAGAAATCTAATGATTGCAGATGAAAGTAGAAAAGTCACTTTTTTTTTGAATTTCTAGAGATTAAATACAAATCAACAGGAATTTTCTTCAGGTGTGATGAGAAAAAATTGCTGAAAGCGTAAGTGAGACTTTTAAACAGTATCTGTTTATCTTTCAGAGGGATTATATTTTCTCTAAACTAGGAAGGGGACAAAAGATCACTCTCTTCCTCAGACTGTACCTCAGAAGACAACAGAAGGCCTAGGTATGAGAGGCATCCCTAATGTCATAGCACAGTGATGCTAGACGAGGAATATCATGCCAGGTACCAACTCCAGTTCCGGTGGACTTTAGGACAACACAAAGTCCTCTTCCAAAAGAACAAATTAATCTTAAATGATCACGACTTCAAGGAAAGGAGGTTGGATTGATGGTTGCAACAGGCAGAAGGGGGGAGTTCCCGCCTCCATGGTGCAGCAGTGGCTTCCTAATTGTCCAACTGCTGTGCAACGAGGAACATCTACACATAGGAGACAATTTAGATAGAGAAAAAATGTTTCAATTCCCAACTCACTTCCTCTCAAATGACATCCAGACAAAGAACCTACCATGGGAATTGAAACATATGTTTTGCTAACAGACCAGAAAGATAGCAGCACCAGGATTTGAGCAATAATTTCCTTCTGTCAGAGTCAGATGATAATGATCTACCCAAGTTATTTACAGACAGCAAATAGTGAGAAATTGCAGAGACATCAATAACAGGAATCTGATCACAGTACATAAAATAAAATGTAAGATTATTCTCTCTTACATGAAATAAGTTTAGATGTAGGCAGTCCATGACTAGCATAGGGACTCTACAGTGGTTTCAGGAAGTTATCCTGCTTCCATTTCCACAGTTGTTCTGTGGCCCAATATAGTTTCTAATGCTCCAGCCATTATGTCTACATTTTAAGCAGAAATGATGAAGATGGAAGGAGGAAAGATCTTATAATTTAGCAAGTCAGTTACTGTCAGGCAGCCTTCTCAGATGTCATATACAGCATCCCCACTTACATACCATTAGTATGTAAGAACTTAATGATATGGACATACTTAGTGGGAGACTAAGAAATTGATTTTGGCCAGGAACCTGTTGTCCTGAATAAAAATTATGATCTTTTATCAAGAAGAGGTATGTGGATACCTGGTAGTCAAATAAAGCTCTACTACAGAAAGTAAGATGAGAACAAGATATATAGTGTATGTAGAGGTTGGGGCAGCTAGCAACAGTGTTGAGAGGTCCAAGAGGGCCAAAAAGTCCCTGATTATTTCATGTCAAGAACCAAGAGTTCTGTATGAAAGATAAACAATCAATAAATATGGATGTGATAGCATATTCTTAAATACCAATTGGGAGCTAAAATAGATTTCCTCTCTAGATTTGATGATTTTATAGCCTTCCTCCCTAAGTAAAATCTAATGTCTGCATGGTTAAAAACTGAAGACTTTTGGAAGACCGGTTAGACAAAAGGGTAAGAACTTTTTTTAAGTTAGGGACAGAGACATAAGTTAGGTACACAACATAATTCATTGCTGCAATTTGATGAAACAATGGTCAGTGGTTTGCCCTATAAAATCTATTTAGTTATTAGGATGACGGGTATCTTCACATTGTAAAGAGCAGTGCTTTAAAAATATGGCCCCTGTCATCTGAGGAACTTAATACTGGAATAATAATGTTGATTCCTGAGCCCCGCTTCTGGAGATTCTGAGACAATTCAGCTGCAATGTGATCCAGTACTTTTTCTGTTAGCAAAACCTTGAGGAGGTTCCATTGACAGTTTAGAGAGTTTTCATATCTTGGTTATTAGATTTTTGTGGGGAGAAGAGTGAAGTGGACAGGTCAATGTCATACAGTAGGTATGTGAGAAGAGTGAAAAGGGACATCGGAAAATGTATTACCACAGAGATAATTTGTTTTACTTAAAGGAACATGATGCCAATAATGGCCTAAGCCAGTTTCAAACCACATACCTTCTAAGTACCTGTTACTCAGTTACAATTTTTACTACTATTTTGCTTTTGTCCAACTTTCTTCCTTCATTCAAAAATTTGTTTATTGTTTTGTCTTAGTTGCATATGTTTCCAAGTATTTTATTATAATGACAAGCTAAAAAATAAAATTTACCCATAAAAATTATTTTGGACTACCTAATTTTCTTCTCCTACATACTGTATTTTATTTTCCTTGGTACAATCAATCAAAATTAATAGCTTTTAATTTAAATGTTATCATTATTTCACAGTATATGTTATTTAATTGTTTATTGTTTTGCTTAACAACCCCACCACCCCAATCACATAAACATATCCTTGTAGAACATGAAGAGAAACTTACATCCATGTAATGCTTTTCTCTTACATATTATAGTATTTTGTCATTTTGGAGAATGGGTTGAAAAGCATATCTTAAATATAGGTGAATTTTATTTTTGCAATAAATAATACTTTTTAAACAATTCTTCATGATGGCCTTATAGGGTTATCTGATATTTAAGTTAGCTGTCATTCTCCAACAGATGAGATTTCAAAGTAAAGGGTAGATGTTTAAGTGAAAATTGTGTTTCATTATCAAAAGCATAGCAGTCATATCATTGTTTTGCCAGAATAACTGTTATTATTTTTTATTTCATTTTCTTGGTTATGAAGTTCAAAAACTGAGCTTTTTTGCCGGTTTATACTTATTGTAATTCCAAAAGCTCATGGGGTTGAAAATCCTGAGCTATTTTTCTCTGAGTCTAACAATATACATTTTTACTAGGCGTAGACTAAAGAAACTCCAAATACAAGAACCCTAAAAAATAGGAAACAATACAAATGAACTGTTGTTAAAATTTCTGTTACTATGGAAATAAAAGCTGAGTTAGTTGTAGATTATTAGTATGAGTTATTTTTGAAATAACTTTACACTTAATTGATGAAAGTATATGTAATAATAAGTTAATGTATATAAAATTAGTTACCTCAGCTTATTGACATATAATCACTGTAGAAGTATGTTCACAAGGAAACAATTTGTTTTCCCTTTCAAAAATATTTTTTTCTTATCAAAATGATCCCCACCCTCTGTTGAATGTTGTGGTTTTATCTTTAACCCTCATATAAGAAGTACCTTGATCCTTTCCTTACTCCATATACGAAAATTAATTCAAGATGGATTAGAAACTTAAATGTTAGACCTAATATCATAAAAACCCTAGAAGAAAACCTAGGTAATACCATTCAGGACATAGGCATGGGCAGGGACTTCATGTCCAAAACACCGAAAGCAACGGCAACAAAAGCTAAAATTGACAAATGGGGTCTAATTAAACTGAAGAGCTTCTGCACAGCCAAAGAAACTACCATCAGAGTGAACAGGCAACCTACAGAATGGGAGAAAATTTTTGCAATCTGCTTATCTGGCAAAGGGCTAATATCCAGAACCTACAAAGAACTCAAACAAATTTACAAGAAAAAAAAAACAAACAACCCCATCAAAAAGTGGGCAAAGGATATGAACAGACATTTCTCAAAAGAAGACATGCATACAGCCAACAGACACATGAAAAAATGCTCGTCATCATTGGCCATCAGAGAAATGCAAATCAAAACCACAATGAGATACCATCTCACACCAGTTAGAATGGCAATCATTAAAAAGTCAGGAAAAAATAGGTGCTGGAGAGGATGTGGAGAAATAGGAACACTTTTATACTGTTGGTGGGACTGTAAACTAGTTCAACCATTGTGGAAAACAGTATGGCAATTCCTCAAGGATCTACAACTAGAAATACCATTTGACCCAGCCATCCCATTGCTGGGTATATACCCAAAGGATTATAAATCATGCTGCTATAAAGACACATGCACACGTATGTTTATTGCGGCACTATTCACAATAGCAAAGACTTGGAATCAACTCAAATGTCCATCAGTGACAGACTGGATTAAGAAAACATGGCACATATACACCATGGAATACTATGCAGCCATAATAAAGGATGAGTTCGTGTCCTTTGTAGGGACATGGATGCAGCTGGAAACCATCATTCTCAGCAAACTATCGCAAGAACAGAAAACCAAACACCAGAAGTTCTCACTCATAGGTGGGAATTGAACAATGAGATTACTTGGACACGGGAAGGGGAACATCACACACTTGGGCCTATTGTGGGTAGTGGGGAGGGGGGAGGGGAGAGGGATGGCATTGGGAGTTATACCTGATATAAATGACGAGTTGATAGGTGCTGACGAGTTAATGGGGGCAGCACACCAACATGGCACATGTATACATATGTAGCAAACCTGCACGTTGTGCACATGTACCCTAGAACTTAAAAGTATAATAAAAAATAAAAAAATTTTAAAAAAAGTACTCTGAGATTTTGATAATTGCCAATAATGCATTTGTTGTTGCTTTTTCTTCTTTTGAAATCTGTCATGATTTTCAGAAAAATAAATTCATTTATATGAGATTCTGTTGTCAACTTTAGAATCATTCCCTTTATCAACAGATAGATGTTTAATTTCAGGTTCAATTAGAACATAAAGCAGAATAAAAGCAATTGGCAGAAAAAGCATTAGCATTGGGGTAGAAATTTAGATTTTGTAGCTGCTCAAGTAATGCAGGTGTCCATAAACTCCACATTCCATTATTGATGGTAAATCCTTGGCTCAAAAGACATCCTGTAATTCACACAACTGGTAAATACAGGAGGTGTTTCAATTTCATTTGGATTGAAGCAACACAAATGTCCTTCAACCAAACTGGTGAATAAACAAACAAATTTTGGTACATTCATAAAATAAAATACCTCACATATATATAATATTTAATATATATTATATAGCTGTATAATTTTAGCTATATATGATATAGCAATATGTTATATATTTATAGTATGTATATAGCTCTAACATTATATTCTATATATACACAATAAAATATGTTACATATTTTATATATATATATATATTAACAAACTCTAAAGGCTACATAGAGTGTGATTCTATTTATATTGTTAAGACAACCTGGAGATAGAACATAAATCAGTCAGAAGTTACCGGAGGCTAGGGCTGGAGGAAGAAGTTGATTTAAAAGGGTCATGAGGAAATGATTGAACTGTTCTACACTTTGATTATGGAATTTGTTTACACTGAAAAGAGTGAATTTTGGAGTGTATAAATTACACCTTTTTAAAAATGTTCTAAAGAAAAAAGGGAAAAAAACTTTGACCTCACATAGTTAATATGTAAATAATGATGTGGTATTTGCAAAGCATATAACATAATAGTATTCAGTATATATAAATAACTACAAATCAATAAGAATAACAGGAAATAACCATCCAATTAGAAATTCTGTGAATAATGTCAATAAAAAATTAACAAAAATGAGAACCTTAGTGGCCAAGAAACGAAAATATGCTCAACTTCATTTCTGAGTATTACAAAATATAGAAATAATGGACTTATTTTGCTAGAATGGCAAAAAATTAAAGAAGTATAATCATACGTGTTAGAATCTGGAGGAAAAGATACTAGGGGAAAATATATTCTTACAGAGTGGAGCATTTCAAAATTGATACAATCCTTTTAGGCAGATATCTATCAGTGTCCTGTAAAGCTGAAAATAAGCACACCCAATTACTCAGAAATTCTACTATTTATTCTAGACAGATTTCTGCACTTGTATAAAATGATATGTGTATACAAAATGTTCATCAAAGAATTACTTATAACAAAGAAATAGAAGCTATATCAGGAAAAATTAGAAGCATCAAATGTGGTGCTATTAAAAATATGGCTGATTCTGGTAACCTTAGCATTGAGTGAGTTTCTTTATCTGTAATAACAGAATTGTACTTTGTCTATCTCATGGTGTTAACTGGAATAAAATATTTCATCTGTACCTGGTATAATATAGGATTATTGATTACAATCATTGACACTCATCTTTATAAACCAGATATATATATATATATGTTTTGTAATGACTATATATAATTTAAGAGATACAGAAAAAATAAAAATCAATTTCTACAACACTGAAATCTCAATCAAAACATCTTCCTCAGATTTTCACATTGTTAGAGTAAGAGAATATATTTTCAGACTTATTCAAATAAATATTCCAATTTTCACTTCATTTTGTGTATACTTATCTTTTTTTTTTTTTTTTAATTTCTACAGACAGTGTCTTACTGTGTCATCCAGGCTGGAGTGCAGTGGTGCAATCACAGCTTACTGCAGCTTTGACCTCTTGGGTTTAAGTTATCCTCCCACCTCAGCCTCCTGAGAAGCTGAGACCACAGGTGTGCATCACTAAGCATGGTCAATTATTATTATTATTATTTTGTATTTTTTGTAGAGACAAAATCTTGCCAGGTTTCTCAGGCTGGTCTAAAACTCCTTGACTCAGCTATCTGCCCACCTCAGCCTCCCAAATGTGTATACTCATCTTGAGAATTTTAAACTTTTCCATATACCTTTTAGATTGAATTTGACCAATTTTACTCCTTCCCAGTTATTTGCAACTTTCACATCATTATAAAAGATATAAGTATAGAAAGAAAAAATTAATGAGTAAACTGGAGAGTATAGCTATAAATACACTGAATATATAAATTACTGTCAAAGCAGATATATTTTTTGAAAATGAAGAGTGGTGCTTACCAGACCAGGAACAAGGACAACTGATGTAAAACCCTGGGAAAACTGAGACAAGTTTCATAATAAATAATTAGTCTAACTACACACAGATCCAGTAAATGTATTGCAACATACACTAGCTAAAATGTCCCTCATTGTAATGAATATATTTTTACTTTTTCTTTAAAGTATTTTTCCATTCTTTCATTGTTACATCTACTGAGTTTCAGGACAGGAGTTAGGTGGTCTAATGCACCACTAAAGGAAATAGATGACATGTTCATTCTTGGGATATCTAGTCTCAAGCTTTCCTATTTTATAGGGATGTCAACACTTTTCAGTATTTTAAATGATTTACCATGAATCATGCATAACCCGTAACTAAGTCATCCTATTTAGGTAGAAATGTGAAGTGAAACCCATAAGAGAACATTATTTAAAGGAAAATCTATGCTCCCAAATTCCTGATGATTTCCAAACTAATTCCTTTTAGAGATCATCTTCAGGGAAGAAGTAGTGAAGTGTAGGAAAATCTCTATCTATCTATCTATCTATCTATCTATCTATCTATCTATCTATCTATCTATCTATCTATCTATCTCTGTCTGTCTGTCTGTCTGTCTGTCTGTCTGTCTGTCTGTCTATCTAATCTATCTGTCTGTCTGTCTATCAATCAATCAATGAAGTTGTCAGTCTGTGGGAATATCTTTTAAAGACAGATCATTTATCATAACAAGTGATTGAAGTAAAGAATATATTCAAATAGTGATAGGAACTTAAGGGACAGAAATAAGCAAAAACAATAATATTTTAAGGTTCCTTAAAGTCAGTTTTACATGATTTTTAGACTATCTCCTTTTCCTCTCCAAAATAACTTTTTATGATATGCTACATAGCTTCTGGTTTTCTAAGTCACCAGGAATAATAGTTTTCCAGATTTATGTTTACCAGTGGTAATAAATACATCATTTCAAATAGTCCTTCCATATTTTATAGGAAATATTGGTGTCCCCTCAATAATAGAAGTTTAAAAATTTATTTTTTATTTCAATAGCTTTAGGGGTACAAATGGTGTTTGTTTACATGGATGAATTGTATAGTGATGAAGTCTGGGATTTTAGTGCACTCATCACCTGAGCAGTGTACATTGTGCCCAATAGGTAGTTTTTCATCTCTCACCTTCCTCCCACCCTCCCCGCTTCCGAGTCTCCAATGTTCATTTCTATTCTCTATGCCTTTGCATGTCATAGTTTAGATCCCACTTTAAGTGAGAACATACAGTATTTCGTTTTCCATTTCTGAGTTACTTCATTTAGAATAATGTCCCCCAGTTCCATTCAAGTTGTGGTAAGACATTATTTCCTTATTTTTCGTGCCTGAGTAGTACTCCAGTGTGTGTGAGTGTGTGTGTGTGTGTGTGTGTGTGTGTGTGCACGCCACATTTTTCTTTATCCACTTATGGGTTGATGGGCACTTAGGTTAATTCCATATCTTTGCAATTGTGAATTATGCCACAATGAACACACATGTGCCAGTGTCTTTTTAATACATTGACTTCTTTTTCTTAGGGTAGATACCCAGTAGGAGGATTATTGGACTGAATGATGGATCTACTTTAGGTTCTTTATGAAATCTCGATTCCGTGTCCCATAGAGGTTGTTCTAATTTACATTAAACATCCACGCCAACATCTATGTTTTCTTTTTTTTAATGGTCATCTGGCTGGGGTAAGGTGTTATGGTGGTATCTCATTGTGGTTTTAATTTGCATTTCCCTGATAAATAGTAATATGAAACATTTTTCAATTGTTGGCCACTTGTATATCTTTTTTGAGAGATGTCTATTTATGTCATTTGCCCACTTTTTAATAGGATTATTTGATGATTTTCTTGCTAATTTGAGTTCCTGGTAGATTATGAATATTAGTCCTTTGTTGCATGAATAATTTTCAAATATTTTCTCTCATTCTGTAGGTTGTCTATTCTGATGATCATTTATTTTGCTGTGCAGAAGCATTTTAGTTTAATTAGGTCCCATTTATTTAGTTTTATTTTTGTTCCATTTGGTTTCAGGGTCTTCAAACCATGGCAAACAATTTATGTCCAGAAGAGTTTTTCTTCAGTTTTCTTCTAGAATTTTTATGGTTTCAGATTTTAAATTCTTTGATTCAGCTTGAGTTAATTTTTGTATATTGTGAGAGATAAATATCTAGTTTCATTAATCTACATGTGGCTATTCAATTTCCTCAGCACTATTTATTGAATAAAGTGTCCTTTCTCCTATTTGTATGTTTTGTCAAAGATCAGTTGGTTTTAAGTATTTGACTTTATTTCTTGGTCCTGTATTCTATTTCACTAGTCTGTGTATCTACTTTTATACCAATACCATGTCGTTTTGCTGACTATAGCCTTGTGGTATAGTTTGAAGTTAGGTAATGTGATGCTCTAGATTTGTTTCTCTTTGTTTATGATTGTTTAAGTTATTTGGGGTCTTTCTTGGTTCCATTTTAGGATTTTTTTTCTAATTCTGTGAAAAATGTTGGAATTTTGATAGGAATTGCATTAAATCAGTAGATTGCTTGAAGGAGACATCAAGTCATTCTCAGACAAGCAAATGATGGGGGAATTTGGCACTACTAGACTAGTCCTATAAAATATGCTAAAAGGAATTCTAAATCTTGAAACAATAGGTCTATACATATCAGAATAAAAACTCCTGAAAGCATAAAGTTTACTGGGCTTATAAAACAATAACATAAGCAAGGAAACAAAACCACTAGGAAACAATAAACACTGTGACAGAAACAGTACCTCATTTCTCAGTATTAACATTGAATATAAATAGTCTCAAAGCTCCATTTAAGAAACATACAGTGGCAAAACAGATATAAAATTTAAAAAATCTACTCTCTTCGATAATAGAAGTTTCTTGACAAAGAAACTTTACCAAGTGTATACTAAGCAGAAAAGAAGTAACATTTTTAAAAAATATTTTTTATCTTTTATTTATTTATTTATTTTAACTTTTATTTTACGTTTGGGGGTACATGTGCTGGTTTATTCTATAGGTAAACTTGTATCATGGGGGTTTGTTGTACAGATTATTTTGTCACCCAAGTATAAAGGCTAGAACATATGAGTTATTTTTCTTGATCTTCTTCCTCCTCCCTTCTCCCTCAAGTAGGCCCAAGTGTCTGTTGTTCTCCTCTATGTGTCCATGTGTTTTCATCATTTATCTTCCACTTATAAGAAGAACTTGTGGTATTTGGTTTTCTCTTCCTGCATTAGTTTGTAAAGGATAATGACTTCTAGCTCCATCCATGTTCCTGAAAAGAATATGATCTCATTCTTTTTGATGGCTGCATAGCATTCCATGGTGTATATGTACCACATTTTCTTTATCCAGTCTACCATTGATAGACATTTAGGTTGATTCCATGTCTTGCTATTGTGCATAGTGCTGCATTGAACACACAAGTGCACATGTCCTTGTAAGATAATTATTTATATTATTTTTGTATATACCCAGTAATGGGATTGCTGGGTTAAATAGTTCTTCTTTTATCACGTTGAGAAGTTACCACACTGCTTTCTGCATTGGATGAACTAATTTACCCTCCCACCAACAGTATATAAGCATTCATTTTTCTCCACAATCTTGGCAACACCTGTTATTTTTTGACTTTTTAATAATACTCATTCTGACTGGTATGAGATGGTATTTCATTGTTGGTTTGATTTGCATTTCTCTAATGATCAGTGATGTTGAGGTTTTTTTCACATGCTAGTTGGCAGCATGTAAGTCTTTTGAAGTGTCCGTTATTGTCCTTTGCCCACTTTTTAATGTTTTTTTTTTTTTTTTGAAATTTGTTTAAGTTTCTTATTGATACTGGATATTAGACCTTTGTCTGATACATAGTTTGCAAAACTTTTTCTCCTATTCTGTCAGTTGTCTGTTTACTCGGTTTATAGTTTCCTTTGTTGTGCATAAACTATTTAGTTTAATTAGACCCCATTGGTCAATTTTTGCTTCTGTTGCAATTGCTTTTGGTGCCTTCATTGTGAAATCTTTGCCTGTGACTATGTCCTGAATGGTATTACCTAGGTTGTCTTCCAGGGTTTTTTATAGGTTTGGGCTTTATGTTTGTCTTTAATCCATCTTGAGTTCATTTTTAATATGCTGTAAGTAAGGGGTCCAGTTTCAGTCTTCTGCAAATGGCTAGCTAGTTATAAGAGCACCACTTATTGATTAGGGAGTCCTTTCCCCATTGCTTGCTTTTGTCAGCTTTGTCAAAAATTGGATAGTTTAGGTGTGTGGCCTTATTCCTGGACCCTCTATTCTGTTCCATTTGTCTGGTGCCTGCTTATGTACCACTACCATGCTGTTTTGGTTACTGCAGCCATGTAGTATAGCTTGAAGTCTGGTAGTGTGATGCCTTAAGCTTTACAGAAAAGGGTTTCCATAAAATTCAACATCGCTTCACATTAACAACTCTCAATAAATTAGGTATTAAAGGAACATACCTCAAAATAAGAATAGTAATCTGTGACAAACCCATAGACAGCATCATACTCAATGGACAAAAGCTGGAAGCATTCCCCTTGCAAACTAGCACATGAAAAGGTTGTCCTCTCTCACCACTCCTATTCAACATACTATTGGAAATCCTGGACAGGACAATTGGGCAAGAAAAAGAAATAAAATGTATCCAAATAGGAAAAGAGGAATTCAAACTATCCCTATTTGCAGACAACATGATCTAGAAAAACCCATAGTCTCAGCCTGAGAGCTCTTTCAGCTCAGCTGATATTTAACTTTACCAAAGTTTTAGAATATAAACTCAATGTACAAAAATCACTAGCATTCCTATACACTAACAGCAGTGAAGCAGAGAGCCAGACCAGGAACTCAATTCCATTCACAATTGCCACAAAAAGATAAAATTCCTAGGAATACAGCTAATCAGGGAGATGAAAGATCTCTACAAGGAGAACTACAAACCACTGCTCAGAGAAATTAGAGATGACACAAGCAAATGGAAAAACAGTCCATGCTCATGGATAGGAAGAATCAATGCCGTTAAATGACCTTAATACTCAAAGCAATTTATAGATTCAATGTTATTTCTTTCCAACTAACAATGACATTCCTAACAGAATTAGGAAAAAACTTAAAAGTCCTATGGAACTGAAATAAAGGAGCCCAAATAGCCAAGACAATCCTAAGCATACATATATTTTTTTATTTTTTATTTTTTATTGTTGCAGGTTTTGTTTTGAGGACATCTGTTCTGCTCCTGAATTGGTCAGTAATTGACAGTCATTATATATCTAAATACATTTGTCTCTTCAGACTTTAATTATGTGAGCACACAGATTGGTGTGAGCCTTTAACATTTCTTCTAATTCAAATACTTGGTTAATATTTTATTTTAATATTGTAATAGAACCTCCCATATTCTATCTCTTTTATTATTTTCATCTCTTAAATATTTCCCCTATGTAGTTTTCTAGTTTTCTCCTTCTTTTTCTTCATGGAGAAACTTCTGAAATAATAGATTTTGTCTGTTTCTCTACATCTAAAACTCCCATTCAATGACACCTCAACTCTCTAATATGGTTTCTTCTCTTGTTCCTTAGCTGAAATTACTACTTTTTCGTTCACCTAGGACCTTTGCATTACTAAACCGAGATAAACTTATGAGTTCTTATCTCACTTAAACCCATTGCAGGACATGACGTTGTGGAGCACTTTCTCTTTTATTATGTTCTCCCTATCGTGGTCTTCCATGACAGTACCATATTCTTTTTATTTTTTCCTACTTCTTTAGGTACTCTACCTTTTTACTTTCTGTACCTTTTTCTTTGGTACTGGTATTCTCCAGTTTCATCTTCAACTCTTACTTTACTCAATCCTGTAAAATTTTATGTTTACATAGAAATAAGTTAATATCTATAAATTCAGTACCACTTATCCTTATGTTTCTAAATCTCTATCACTAAATCAAATTTTTCTTAGGTTCTGTTTTACCACATATAGAATATTTATCTGAATATCCCAACAGAAAGCTAAAATTTAACAAATCGAAAAAATCATTTTAGTTCTCTACTCTCCAAATTTGTTTCTCCCACTGTGTTCTTTATCCTTGCATATTGCACTAGTTATTTAGTTGGCTGTCTTTAAATTATCCTCAATTTTGCTTACAAATTTTTTTTCTTTGTGTGTGTATGATGCAGACATTTAAAATCTGTTCTCATCACATGTCTATGGATGGTGCTAGGTGTGTTAATTCGATTTTATAATTATTACACAATGCAGAAATGTACCAAATTATCAAATTGCATATCTTGAATGTATACAATTTTGTCAATTATACCTCATTAAATATGGAAACATTATCAAACTATTTTATACCTAATATAATATCTTGGGGGGACTAGCCCTGTGATTTTTTTGTGAGTATATATTAATAATCTAATAGCTTGCTGAGTGTTCTCTTGTTTTCCACTCCAACCTTTGTTTAAAATATTGGCATAGCTTGAGCTTTATAAAGCAGAAAAGTTATTCGAGTGCTTGTCCCGTTGGAATCCTTCAATATCTTCTCTTTGATATTAAGATATAGTCAGAATTACTTAACATGGGGTAAAAACCCTTTCATATTTGCTCCTGTCCGTCTTTTCTGACTACTCCACCACAGAGCTGTCTCTGGTGCGTGAATCTTTGGAGTCTATGAAAACCTCCTGAGCCCCAATTCCTAGAAAAGTATTTCATATTGAAAATATTTTCATCTAATCAACAAGAAATGTAGGCAAAATTTGTTTTAAAAAGAAGAAAAGAAATGGTGGGAAGATGTTAATTATATAAGTCTTTTTAAATTGAAGGATAGCTTATAAAATGTAATCAAGGTAATAGAGAATTATATTTTCTCAACTATATAGAATAACGCTTTCATTTAAGAATCAGAAACCTAAATTCTCGTCTTGAATCTCTTATTAATTAGTTGTGTGACTTTCAACAAATTGCATAACTTTTCAGGGACTCAGTTTCTTACCTGTAAAATAATTTCATAGTGTTGTTAGATTATTTCTCCAGCTTCTTCTAGTTCTGACTTTCTGTGCAGCCTGGTACTGTTCCATGGTAGTGATTTAATGAGACACATTAACTTTTCAGGCCTCTAAGGAACAATTTCCTTAGCACTCAAACATAGTGTTTCACCCTAGTGTCTGTCCTATATCTAAGTATGTTTTGCCCCAGGGAAAATAGGCTCAGAGTGCTGTGATGACAGAGAATATTTTCTCATTTCCTTTGGTCTTATATAAAAGGGAAAAAATAGTGTCATAACTCTGGTGGATTTATTTCTTGCTAACTATAAAGCTAAGAAATGCTTGAAAATATATCCCCAATGTCACTGATTAGAACGTCCTGTGGAAACAAATTAATTTTATCTAAATGACTTCTGAAAACTTGTGAAGGGCAAAGAACAGGTGAATACAGCTGTCCAATGAGTCATTTTACAATTTTAGGATGAAACTGACACCAATACCTTGTATGGTATTTGTGGAGCACACAGTACAACATGATTTTTCCCCAACTATGAGCAAAGTAATTCTTACTAATTGAGAAAAGGGAGGGATAACATTCTTAAAAATTATGGGTCCATTTAAATAACTAAATGTGCTATAAAGATGTATGCCAAGATTTTGGCAATAAGACTTGAATGATTTATGGATAAGTTAATACACATAGACCAAGTTGGATTTATGAGGCATGATATAATTAAGACAGTTTGAAAAAGAGTTTTATGTTAATGCAAATTGATAATGATACCGACTCCAGTGTTTGCAAATTCTGATAATGTCCAGAATGTATGTAATAGAATGAAGTAAAAATAGTCAAGCAAATATTAAATCATGTAAGTTTATAAGAATCTTGTCTTTGAAGATGATACTATTACCATAGCAAAATAGTTTGGATGTTCGTGGCATGATGCACTCAATTTAGAGAATGAAAAGAATCAATTAAATGCTGCCTCATTTGGGGGACATAGATATATGATTGAGATAATGGCTTTTTTGTTCTTGTAGAGTGGCTACGTGTTGATAATCACTATTAAGCAGTTTGTACTTATTTTGCTCTTTTTTAATCTTATATTTTGTGGTTAGAATGACTTGAGTCACTGGTATGATATGTTTTATATAATACATTCTTAATCACAGGGATTTGAACCAATTTAAGAGTTGCGAATTTAAAATACCTATTGTAATATATTCATACAAAGCCTAAAAAGTTTTGAATAAGATGCACATAATCTTTTTGACTGAAGAAACTAATATTTGAAATTTTATAACATGAAAATGTTTGAAACATTTCTACTCTCAGCAGAGTGGTGAATCAGACCCTTTGTAGAGTTTTTCTTCTACAAAACACTAGATCTTGGATAGAAATGCATTAGTGAGTCTCAAGAAATAAGGGAAATCTTCAAGGACCCAAACAAGCAAACCGTAAATCTCTGAGTTGAAATCTGAGCAGGAAGCAGTGAAGAATAACATAACCTGAAAGTTCTTTGTCTGAGGATCAAATTCCCATACCAACCCTTGGATCAAAGACCATTATGAGAGTCTATCACAGTGTGAAGACCAAATCAAGCTTCCCTTTCTGTGAGGGCCTTTGAGTGGTTATGAGAATCTCTTGGGTCATACCAGAAGCAGACATAAATCCTCTGTAGCTTAAAGTTTTTCACATTTAGGCCCTAGATTCCCACAGAGGAAGATCAGGAAAAGAAATGCTCATATTCAGAGGTCACAAAACATAAGAAGGCAAAAGGGTTGAGCATCAGGAGCATCAGCATGGAGACAAAGAACATTGGGTATTGCATTCATCGTTTACAGAATTAAAATAAAAACTAGGTGTAGCGTGTAAAAAATTAAAAAATGAAATCACAACGTAATCTACCAACAATAATTAGCAGATTTAAAATAAAACGTATAATTCAGAATTAAAAACTTAGCAGATAATTTGAACAAATGACTAGACACACTGAAGAATAAATCAGTAGTCAGAAAATCATATCAGAGAGAAAGAGAGAGAGACTGATTTAGACTTAGAGAGTCAAAGAAAGAAATTTACTTAGAGTTTAGAGTGAGAAGCTGTAACATATGTCTAATAAGACTTCCAGAATATGGGACTAAAGGTAAAATGAGATACATGAAGAGATATTTCTATAAATTGTCCAAAACTGATGAAATGCATGAGTCTACAGATAAAACAAAGTACAAAGTATACTAGGACAGACACCATCTCCACCCCCTACACACAAAGTTAGATACTTTAGTAAAACTCCAGAATATCGAGACAAAGAAGAGATCTTTCAAGCCACCAGACAAAATATAAAAATAAAGAAAATTGTACTAATGCAATTTTCTTACCAGCAACTGTGAAAGCCAAAACAGTGAAATAATATTTTCAATGCTGAAAGAAAACAACTGTCAAATGACACTTGTATTAACCAGAAAATCATCTTTCAAATATGATGGGCTTATTAATCTTTACCAGTTAAATAAACCCTGAGTAAATTTACCAAAAAACCTTCATTATCTCATAGAAAGGAAAATGACCGTATAAAGAAACTCTGAGATGCAAATAGGGATGGTCACATCAGATATTGCTAAACATAAAAAAAGTGTCACATGCACAAATTAACAGTTATATTAATGAAATAATAATGTCAAAATTGTAGACTATAATTCAAAGAAATAGGTAGTGAGATAACAATGCTATGCAAATGAAGTTATTGTGGTTGAAGTAAAATATCACAAAATCCTGATTTTTCTGGGAAAATGTTGTGATATTATTTCTAGATTTCATTAATTCAATCACATGTTTAAAGATAACTATTAAAAGAAACTATAGGCTGAGCGTGATGGCTCATGCCTATAATCCCAACACTTCAAGAGGCTGAGTCAGGAGGATTACTTGAGCCCAGGAGTCTGAGGCCAGTCTGGGAAATGTGCAAAATCCTGACTCTACAAAAAATACAAAACATAGCTGAACATGGGTGCTGCCTGCATGTAGACCCAGTTACTCATTAGGCTGAGTTTGGAGGATTGATTGAGCCCAAGAAGTTGAGGCTACATTAAGTCAAGGTCAGATCCCTGCATTCCAGCCTGGGTGACAAAGCAAGACCCTATTTAAAAAAATAAAGAAAAGAAAAAAAATATATAATTAGCATATGTAACATCCAAATAGTGAGGAAAATGGACTAGGAAAAACATGACAACTAAACAAAAACTAAATCCTCTTTTACAAAGTAGCTGCAAGGAAAGAGAAAAAGTAATCATAGAAAAAGTAAGAAAGTAGAAAAAAAATTGAATGGTGAAAATAGGTCCAAATATTTCAATCATCCAATGGCTAAAAAAATGATAATGAAGTAAATAAGTCAATTAAAATATGAAGCTTATCAGATAGTATAAGTACAAACTAATAACAAATAAACCACCACCAAAGCAAACTCCAAGTAAGGGAAATTTACAAGTAAAGGTAAGGACACTGATAAATAAAATAATAGAAAATGTTATCACAAAGTTGTGAATGAAAATTATTTTGGTGTCATTGCAGAAATCAGTTAAAATGATTTTTAAAGTGAAAGAGTGTCTTTAAAAACAAAGGGAATCTCAACATAAAGAGAAAACAACTTGAGACTTATCTGTATATAATAAATTAGCCTCAAAATATGTTATATTAGTATAAAAACTGTATGAATCATAGCATATGACTAAGAAATCTCCAACCTAGTAAAAGATTTCAAAATGCCTTTTACCTTTGTTGGATAGAATAAGAGAAAAAAAAGAGGAGGAAAATGAAAAGATTTGAGCAATATTAACATACAAACTGTAACCTGTACCAAGATTACTCTTTCTAAGATATGTAAATTGTTCATCAAATTATTTACATAATAAAATCTAAACAAATTTAAAAGAATAGATATCATACCAATTATTCTCAACCTTCTAAACATTTAGATTAGAAATAAATAACAATAAAACAAATTTAAAATTATCATGATTTAACAAGACTTTTATTGCACTGGTCATGTTTCTAGGCAATAAAGATAACACAGTGAACAAGACAAAGCAAAGCAAAATCTCTACTCTCATGGAGCTCACATTCTATTGGTAGGACATACAATGAAAAAGATAAATAAGAAAAATTTCTAATAAGACAGCAAAAAGTGCTAGAGAGAAGTATTCAGTGGGGATGAAAAATAAGAAGTGAACCTGGGTTGGGATAGTACAACCTGCAATATTAGACAACATGGCGCAGGAAGTACCCACTAAGAAAGTGGCTTTAGAGGTGAGATTAGATGGAAGTGAGAGTGAGCTGTGTGTCTCTTTGAAGAGCATTCCAGGCATTGGGAACAAGTATAAGTGTCTTAAGGCAAGAGTCTCCTGGTATGTTTCAATAATAGTCAAGTCCTGGTGTGACTTCAGCGGAGTAAGTAAAGGGGAATCAAGTCGGGATGAAATAAAAAAAGACTAGGCAATGGTAGAATGTGTGTAGGCTTTGTAGGCCACTGCAAAGTCGTTGAGTTTATGTTGAGTAAGACAAGAATCATAATCCTATTTAACTATTTTAAAGATCATTCTTGCCACTGTTTTGAGTGTATTAATAGATTATCATGCAAAGACAGAAACACGGATCTGCAAAGAAGAAACAGGGATGCCAATTAGAAGTTGCTTGCATGGTTCTTTCAAGAGGCCAATCTTTCCAAGTCATTCTGCAATGCCATCTCTACCATTTATCCACTCTTTAAATGTATGGATTGCTGCTGCACTTTCTATTCAGTTTCACTGTTGAATTTATCTGGTTTTGTGTTACACTGTACTATATTGTCTAAATTATCAGAGCCGTTACGGTAGTTGTTTAATGAGGTAAGCACTAGCCAACTCCTTAGGTAGGCTCCCTCTTAGAAAGTGTCCTATGTATTCTGGAATCTTTCTTTGGGCCTGATGCTGATTACTTATTCTTAGCCAATAATATACTTTTCAACCACATTGTCATTACCATTTAATATTACATTTGACAATTCAACAAATACCTATTAGACATCTATCATATGTGTTGACATGAGCTATATTTGGGGCTGTGGTACTGAACCATGATGTTATGGCTCCTAACTTAGAAGAGCTTATAGTCTTCTGGATTTCTTTTACCATCCTCAAAGATGCCAAGCAATATACATTTTTTAAATGTAGAGTTCAAAGTTGAAGAAGAAAATATAACCATCTTCCCCAAGATACTGAGATATGTAAACTGAGACTGATCCTAAGGAGTGTGCATCTGAGTGTAACTGATTTCCAGCCAGTTACCAATGTGTGTTTAAAGTGTGGAAGGTGTGCACATCTGTATGTTTATTTCATATTGGTGAAAGTCTAGAAAGTCGGTAAAAATCTGTTAAAGCAAAATTAGGAAGCCTGACCCTCAGGGTAGGCAGAAGAGGTGTTACTATCATATAATACATGTGCTTCTAAGAAGTTCCTGCCCTACTAAATAATCACCATCCTGAAATTATGGCTAAATTATAACCATTAGATGATTAAATCTTTAGGTAACAGAATTACCAACTGCTATAATGCAGCTAATTCTTGCATTATTGATGACAGTAGGGTAGGGAGTATTTTAATTAGGTAAAGTAAGATATTTAGAGGATTATGTAATTTATCAGTTACCTTCCAAAATGACAACCCGCCAAAAAAAAATTCAAAATGAAATAGGATTAGGAACATATCTAGAAATTATTCTCTTTGATGCCAGGTGACAAATAAAATGGGGGAGAGAGAGGATCAATAGAAATAAATGACGAATCAGGACTCCCACTTTCTTCTTTTAAAATTTTGTGGGTATATTGTAGGTGTATATATTTATGTGGTACAAGAGATGGTTTGACACAGGCATACAATGAACATGCACACTTTCATCCAGCCTATCTCATTCCTGCTGTTTGAACTTATCCTGTGAAATTATGGAGGGTTTCTTTCTCAAAGACTTTGCCAAGCTGGGCAACACTGCACCTGAAGAATGTAATGAAAACCAGAGAGCACATAAACTAGAAGAGCGCAGGTGAGATAGCAAAGACTTGTCAAAAGATAATAAGGTTTTCTTAATGTTTTTTCTAGAGAGGAGGTGCATTCAAATATAACAACAAAAGACACTAAGTTCTAACTGAGGAAAATATTAGAAGACAAGAAGTGCTATATAGTTCTGTATTCAATACCAATGGCAATGACCCGTCGGAATGAAGTGACAGAGAAGGTAATGGAGTTAAGATCGAGTTAAAATGGAAAAAGATGATCATCAATTGAATGACAGTTGCTGTTATCTGTTGCAGAGCAAATTTTTGAAAGTTTCTTTTGCATCCATAAGCAGGTTTAGGGCATCAGCAGACCCAGCTCCCAATGACCACTGCCAAAGGAAATTCTCCATATGTAGCTGAAACATCATACTTTACAAAAATGCATAAAGAGGATAGAAAAAGTGAGCAGAAGGAAGCCATTTTAATACTCTTCTGGTTGAGAACAACTTCTGTTTTAATGCTAAGGTTTGTGAGGCTTACATAAAATAAAAATATATTCGATTTTTAAAATAAAATCCCTGTCTATGCCACCTAAGTATATATAAAGGGTCCTAGATGGCATAGACCTTGATGTTGAGCAATAGTAAAATTTGATTTTTTGGGGGAAAAAAGGTAGAAATTTATTTTTATTTTTATTTTTCTTCCTTTTTTTTTTTTTTCTCTTTTCCCTCTTTTATTCATCAGACAGATTTAGAGCACAGATGAAGTACAGAAAGGACATAACATAAGGAACTTAAATGGAACAAGTAATGTCTAGCATCAGAACACATGGTTGAGTCTGTGATGTTTTCATTCTTTCCTTTAAATTTTAAATACAATCCCAATTTGAAGAAAGAAAAATGCTTCAGAAAGTTTATGTACCTGACTCCTCATTCTCCCTTGTTTTTATTACTTTCTAAATAAGACCATCTTTTAAGTGATTTTAAGGGGTACTTATGTTCCTTTATGAAAGAATAAATCAAGGATGTTTAACATCATAATTGTCCAGAAGGCTGATGTTAACCACATTTATTACATTGTTAAGGTAATGCTGAATTTCTAAATCAGATGCTGATTATTATTTTCTGCATGACTTTATCAACTGAAAATAATTACTGTTGCCTTTTAATTAGATTTATTGCCAAATAAATGAAATATCTTCCTGAGTTTTAAGCCATGTGTTCTTTATTTGAACTGTTTATGAAACAGAATGGTAGTTAATGTATGTGGTGTTTCCTCAAAAAAATTTTGTTTACCACAGAACAACTGAAATATCCACAAGACAGCTTCACTTTTACTACTTCATCTGGTTTCCCTGAATACATTGTGTGTAGTACTGTTGTCCAAACGAATGGAAATATTATTCTGCTTATGCAAAAATAATTTTGTATATGTTCATTTGTATGTTTGATAGAAAAAAAATTGAAATGCTTCTTATATTCATCATTTTAAAATTTTCCACATATTTCATATAACTCCAATATTTTAAAACAAAAATAGTTTACAAGGTTCACATAACTTTCAGTATAAAGTTAAGTCTATACAGCTGTCTTCATTCAGCCTGGAAAATATTATTTTTTTTAATTAATCACCTACTCTCATAGCAATTTATGTTGGGTATATGACCTTGGTAAGCTAAGATAATATGAAATAGCCACAAAATGGCAAATGAATTACAGTATGAAAGGTCATTTGTAAAATTTCGGACAGTATAAAACATTAGAAGGTCAAAAATCAATGGCACATTGTCCTGTGCTGGAAAACATCTTGATCTAATCAAGACGTTGTATAGGCTTTATAATCCAAAATAATTGTGCTGTCTGTAAAGTCAGACATTCAGATGTATAGCTACCATTTTAGTAAGAAATGAATCAAAGATTAAAAAGAGGTTGCATTTACATCTTTATTTTCTTATCTTTCTGGGTTTTTTTGTTTGTTTTTTTGAGACGGAGTCTCGCTCTGTCGCCCAGGCTGGAGTGCAGTGGAGCCATCTCGGCTCACTGCAAGCTCCGCCTCCCGGGTTCACGCCATTCTCCTGCCTCAACCTCCTGAGTAGCCGGCACTACAGGCGCCCGCCACCGCGCCTGACTAATTTTTTGTATTTTTAGTAGAGGCGGGGTTTCACCAGGATGGTCTCCATCTCCTGACCTCATGATCCACCTGCCTCGGCCTCCCAAAGTGCTGCGATTACAGGCGTGAGCCACCTCACCTGGCCCTACGTCTTTGTTTTCTTACAAGCAAAGATAACTTTCCAATGCAGACATTTCTTTCTTGTATTTACACTTTAATGTTATATTTGTACAGTTGATGTATATTTTAATCTTTAAGAAAATGCCTGTCAAAATGAATAACAAGGTACACATTTAACAATTGTAATTTCAAGGATAATCTATACTTGAGGTTCGGGTTATTATCTTTCATTTAATGCAAATTTAAAATGGTGTCTGTGAGGGATCATTTTGATTAAAGTAACCGCTTGTATTCCCCTAAATACCTTTATTTTAAGATTAGTAATTGCTTTATTTCAAACATAAAAAATTCCAGCAGTTTGGGAGGTCAAGGCAGGCGGATCACCTGAGGTCAGGAGTTCAAGACCAGCCTGGCCAACATGGTGAAACCCCGTTGCTACTAAAAATACAAAAAATTAGCCGGGCGTGGTGGCGGGTGCTTGTAATCCCAGCTACTTGGGAGGCTGAACCTCCCAAGTGGGAGAATCGCTTGAACCCGGGAGGCAGAGGTTGCAGTGAGCCGAGGTCGCACAGTTGCACTCCAGCCTCGGCAACAAGAGTGAAACTCCGTCTCAATAATAATAATAATAATAATAATAACAACAACAACAACAACAACAACAATAATAATAATGATGATTTTTTTTTTTCGCTTCATCTTTTCATCCAGGAAGCAAAAGAATTTTTTAGATTGGTTTAAAAAAACCATCTTGGATGTGAAAATCAGGAGCGAATTGGAGTGCAGTGGCCGGATCTCAGCTTGCAGCTCCGCCTTTAATAATATTAACTATATTCTTGATGGTCTCGATCTCCTGACCTCGTGATGTGAAAATCAGGAGCGAATTTTTTAAGATATTATATATTGAAAAGTGTTAGAAATTGGAGCCAATAACCATGACTTTTAATTCTAATTCCACCACATTCCAGCATTGTGGGAACAGCAAATCATTCTTTGAATTTATTTTTTTTTTTTTAATCTGTAAGAATTTAAAAATAGCCTCATTAAAAACTCACATATTTTTGTAAGGAATGAATGAAGTATGTATTCAGACATAGTAATGGACCACAAAATGCCATGTACATCTATGTTAGCATATGGACCAAAAGATAAAGCACTCTTGATTATTTAGAAATTAGACATATTAGATATCATTTTACTCTGAGAACTACATAATCAAATCAGCATATCACAGCAGAGCTAACTGAAGTCACCAAACAGACACAAGGACTCCTTTTAGACAGAGAAAGCCAAGTAAAAAATAATGACATAAAATAATTAAAAATAACGTGATAAAAAATCTTATTCTAAAAGGGTATTGATAGTAAAAGATTTTAAAATTTTAAAAGATTTTAATATTTTAAAAATCCAATTATCAACTGTAAAACCCCCATTTGACTCCAGGTTGATAGTTTACCATGACCTTTAAATTCAATTAGTATTTAATTAAAACTGATTTCACTTTCGTATACCATGGAGCTCAGTTGTCTTCCCCAGATCTCCAGGGTTTCTTGGGAGGAAGAGGGCTATTCCAAATATTTGTAAGTCTGAGTTCTCAGTTCTTCTTGTGCTGCTTTTACCGTGCTTCTTTATCGCTAAAAAGCCTTTCTTTAGTTTTTCCATCTTCCTATAGAGCTACCCAGATGCGAACCAGAGCCTAATGATGTGAAATTTGTGGCAAAAGCCCAGCAGCTTTGCTGTGGTTACCAATTATACAGCATAGAACAGCATAAACCTTCAACGTCACTCAGCAGCCCGATCCAATCACTAAATAATTTCACAGTTCATCTCTCCTTAAAATGTCTCAGCTTCCTGGGCTGCTTGTTCCCCCTTTTTTTGCTTGTCTCTCCTTAAAACAAAAATCAATGACGTTGAACACCTTTTCATGTACCTCTTTGCCATTTGCATGTCTTCTTTTGAGAAATGTCTATTTAGATCTTTTGCCCATTTTTATTTATTTTATTTTATTATTTTTATTTCTATAGGTCTTTGGGAAACAGGTGGTGTTGGGTTACATGAGTAAGTTATTTAGTGGTGACTTATGAGATTTTGGTGCACCTGTCACCTAAGCAATGTACACTGTACCCAATTTGTAGTCTTTTATCCCTCATTCCCCTCCAACCCTTTCCCGCAAGTCCTCACAATTATTGTATCCTTCTTATGCCTTTACATCCTAATAGCTTAGATCCCACATATCAGTGAGAACATACGATGTTTGGTTTTTCATTCCTGGGTTACTTCGCTTAGAATAATGGTCTCTAGTTCCATCCACGTTGTTGTGAATGCCATTATTTCATTCCATTTTATGGCCTAATAGTATTAGTGTACATACACTAATTAAATATAAATATATATATTTATTATATATATTTAAAATATAATTATAAAATATACATATTATTAAATATATATATATTTAAAATGCCCTTTTAGAATAAGATTTTTTACCATGTTATTTTTAATTACTTTATGTCATTATTTTTTACTTGGTTTTCTCTTGTCTAAAAGGAGTCCTTGTGTCTGTTTGGTGACTTCAGTTAGCTCTGCTGCAATATGCTGATTTGATTATGTAGTTCTCAGAGTAAAATTATATATATATATAAGTTTCTTTATCCAGTCGTTGATTGATGGACATTTGAGCTGGTTCCATATTTTTGCAATTGCGATTTGTGCTGCTGTAAACATGAATGTGCAAGTATCTTTTTTGTATAATGACTTCTTTTTCCTCTGGGTACATACCCAGTAGTGGGATTGGTGGACTTAAAAAGGTAGAACTATCATTTGATCCAGCAATCCCACTTTTGCCCATTTTAAACAGATTGATTTTTTAATATAGAGTTGCTTGAGCTTCTTACAAATTCTGTTTAAGTCTTTATCAGATGAGCAGTTTGCAAGTATTTTCTCTCATTCTGAGGGTTGTCTCTTTGCTTTGCTGATTTTATCCTTTGCTGTGCAGAAGCATTTGAATTAGATGTGATCCCATTTGTCCATTTTTGCTTTGATTTTCTGTGCTTGTGGGATATTACTCAAGAAATTTTTGCCCAGACCAAGTCCTGGAGAGTTTCCCCAATGTTTTCTTGAAGTAGTTTCATAGTTTGAGATCTTAGACCTAAGTCTTTAATGCATTTTGCTTTGATGTTTTGTATATGGTAAGAGATAGGGGTCTAGTTTCGTTCTTCCGCCTATGGCTATCCAGTTTTATCAGCACCATTTATTGAAGAAACTGTCCTTTCCCCAATGTATGGTTTTGGCACCTTAATCAAAAATTAGTTCACTGTAGATGTACGGATTTATTTCTAGGTTCTCTATTCTTTTCCACTGTTTTATGTGTCTGTTTTTATGCCAGTACCATGCTGTTTTGGTTACTACAGATGTGTAGTATAATTTCAAGTCAGGTAATGTGATTCCTCCAGTTTTGTTCTTTTTGCTTAGGACAGCTTGGGCTATTCTGGGTCTTTTGTAGTTCTATACAAATTTTAGATTTTTTTTCTATTGCTGTGAAGAATGTCATTGGTATTTTAATGGGTATTGCATTGAATCTGTAGATTCCTTTAGGTAGTATGGACATTTTAACAATATTGAGTCTTCAAATCCATGAATATGAATTTTTTTTGGTGTCCTCTTCAATTTTTTGCATTAATGTTTTATAGTTTTCATTGCAGAGATCTTTCTTTGATTTAATTTACTCCCAAGCATTTTATTTTATCTGTATCTATTGTAAAAGGTAATGCTTTCTTGATTTCCTTTTCAGATTATTTACTACTGGCATATAGAAATGCTACTGATTTTTGTATATTGATTTTGCATCCTACAACTTGACTGAATTTCTTCATCTGTTCTAATGCTTTTCTGGTAGAGTTTTTAGGTTTTTCTAAATATGAGATCATATAATCTGCAAACATAAATACCATGAATCCTTTTCTTCCAATTTGGATACGCTTTATTTCTTTCTCTTGTCTGATTGCTCTAGTTGTTACTGGATGAAGGTGCCCAGGTTCTTGGCGTTTTGAACAAAGAATTGAAAAAAAAATGCACAAATAAAACAAAGAAAGAATGAAGCAACAAAACTGATTTATTGAAAATGAAAGCACACTCTTCTCCCTGAGCAAGCTGCTCAAGGGCCCTGATTACAAACTTTTCTGGGGTTTCAATACCCTCTAGAGGCTTCCCATTAGTTACTTGATGTATGTCCTATGTAAATGAAGAGGATAAAGTCAAGTTACAAAGTCATTTACTCCATATAAGCTCTATGTGAATGGAGTAGATGAAGTGAAGTTACCAAGTGTAAATAGAGGGGATGTTACTCAGTGTGTGTGGCTTATGTAAATGGAGAGGATGAAGTGAAGTTACAAAGCCATTCACATTCCTGTCATTGCTAAAGTGTTTGCATTTTATGTAGTTCTAGGAAGTCAGCATGAATTGGCCTTATGTTCCCTGCCTCTAGATCCTATTCTCCTGCCTCATAACTAGGACTTCCAGTGCTATGTTGAATAACAGTGGCAAAAATGGGCATCCTTGTTGTATTCCAGGTGTAAGAGGAAAAGCGTTAAGGTTTTCCCTATTCAATAATATTAGCTATGGGTCTGTCATATATGGCTTTAATTATGTTGAAGTATATTCCTTCTATGCTCAGTTTTTTCAGGGTTTTTATTATGAAACTATGTTGAATTTTAACAAACACTTTTTCAGCATGAATTGAAATGATCATATGATTTTTGTTCTTCATCCTATTGATTTGCTCTTTTATATTGATTGATTTGCATATGTTGGACCATCCTTGCATCCCTGGGATAAATCCCACCAGGTCATGATGAGTGATCTTTTGTTATTGTGTTATTGAATTCATTTCTTTAGTATTTTATTGAAGATTTTTGAATCAATATTCATTGATGATATTGGCGTTTTAGTTTTGTTTTTTTGATGTGTCTCTGTCTGGTTTTGATATAAGGATAATTCTGGCCTTGTAGAATGAGTTTGGAAGTGTTCCGTCCTCCTCTCTTTTTCAGAACGCTTTGAGTAGGATTGTTATTAGTTTTTCTTTAAATGTTTGGTAGAATTCAGTGGTGAAGCCATCAGATCCTAGGCATTTCTTTCCTATGAGACTTTATATTTTGGCTTTAATCTTGTTACTGGTTATTGTGCTGTGCTGTGCATGTGTTGGATTTCTTCATGGTGCAATTTTGGGAGGTGGTAATTGTCTAGGGCTTTGTCTGTTTCTTCTAGATTTTTCAATTTATTGGCATTTGGTTGCTCATGGTAGCCACTAACAATCCTTAGACTTTCTGTAGTATTGGTTGTAATATCTCCTTTCATCTCTGATTTTATTTTTTATTTGGGCCTTTTTCTTTTTTTTCGTAATGAGTCTGGCTAAAGGTTTGCCAATTTGGTTTATCTTTTCAAAAAACCAGATTTTTGTTTTGTTGATCTTTTATATTGTTTTCTTCATGTCAAATTCATTTATTTCTGCTCTGATCTTTATTATTTTTTTCCTCTACTAATTTTGGATGTGGTTTGTTCTTGTTTTAGTTCTTTAAGATGCATTGTTAGATTGTTTATTTGAAGTTTTTTTTTTTTGGCTTTTCTGATGTACATGCTTATAGCTGTCAACTTCCCACTTAGTGCTGCTTTCACTGTAGCTCATAGGTTTTGCTATGTTGTGTTCATTATTGTTTGTTTCAATACATTTTTTAATTGCCTTCTTAATTTGTTCCTTGACCGACTGGTCATTCAGGAACATATTATTTAATTTCCATGTGTTTGTATAGTTTCCCAAATTACTCTTGCTGTTGATTCCTACTTTTATTCACTTATGATGAAAGAAGATACTAGATATTATTTCAATTTTTTGAAAGTTTAAAAACATGTTTTGTGACTGAACATATCATCTAACTTGGGAATGATCCATATGCTCAGGAAAGAAATTTGTGTTTTGCAGTAATTGAATCAAACATTCTGTAAATACCTATTTAGGTCTATTTGGTCTACACCACACGTTAAGTCCAATATTTCTTTGTTGATTTTCTTTCTGGAAGGTCTGTCCAATGCTGAAAGTGTAGTGTCAAAGTCACCAGCTATTACTGTATTGGGCTCTCTCTCTCTCTAGCTCTAATAATTGCTTTATATATCTGGGTGCCCCAGAGTTTGTGCATATGTATTGTTATATCCTCTTGCTGAATTGACTCCTTGTTTTGTGGTTTTTCTCTTCCTTCTTTTCTCCCTTTCAATGTTACTTTTAGTGAAGGTAACTTTTCACTTGTCTTGGAATTTAATTTAATGCTTTTTATTTTGTGTGCATCCATTGTATATTTTTGATTTGCTATTACCATGAGGCTTACAAATACTATCTTATAACCTATTATTTTAAGTGGATAACAACTTGAAACTGCTTATATAAAGAAATACACAAACTAAAAAGCAAAATGAAAATGAATAAAAACTCCGTAATTTAATATCATCCCCCTGCTTTTTAACTTTCCATTGTTTCTATTTATATCTTATTTTACTGTCTATGGATTGAAAAGTTGTAGTTATTCTTTTTGATTAGTTCATCTTTGATTCTTTCTACTTAACATTTAACTAGTTTACCCACCAAAGATACAGTGTTATAATATTCTGTTTTTTTGTGTGTGTACTTACAATTATTAGTGAGTTTTATACCTTCAGATGATTTCTAATTATTTATTCACATGCTTTTCTTTCTGATTGAAGTACTCACATTAGCATTTCTTATGGGATAGATCCAGTGTTGATGAAATTCCTCACTTTTTGTTTATTTGGGGAAATATTTGTTCTTCATGTTTGAAGTATATTTTCACAGGATATACTATTCTAGGGTAAAAGGTTTTTTCTTCAGTACTTTAAATATATCATGCCACTCTGTCCTGGTCTGTAGAGTTTCCACTGAAAAGTCTGCTGCCAGACATATAGGAGTTCCATTGTATATAATGGAATATAATGTTTCTTCTCTCTTGGTGTTTTTAAGGTCCTTTCTTTACTCTTACTCTGTGGGAGTTTGATTATTTAATGCACTGAGATAGTCTTCTTTGGGTTATATCTGTTTGGTGTTCTATAACCTTCTTGTACATGGATATTAATGCATTTCTTTAGGCTTAGGAAGTTCTCTGTTAGTGTTCCTTTGAATAAACTTTCTACCACTATCTCTCTTTACTGCTAGTAACTTCCTCTTTAATGCTAGTAACTCTTAAATTTGACATTTTGAGGCTATTTTCTAAATATTATAAATGTGCTTTATTCTTTTTCTTTCTTGTTTTCCTTTGTCTCCCCTGCCTGTGTATTTCGAAATAGCCTATCTTCCAGCTCAGTAATTCTGTTTGATCCATTCTTCAATTATGAGACTCTGATGCATTTATCAGTTTGTCACCTGCATTTTTCAGCTCTAGAGTTTCTGTTTGATTTGTTTTAATTATTTCAATCTCTTTGATACATATATCTGGTAGAATTCTGAGGTCCTTCTCTATATTATTTTGAATTTCTTTGAGTTTCCTCAAAACAGCTATTTTGAATTCTCTATCTGAAATGTTACATAACTCTGTTTCTCTAAGATTGATCCCTGTTGCCTTATTTAATTCATCTGGTGAGTTCATGTTTTTCTGGATGGTCTTGATGTTTGTTGAGGGTCATTGGTGTCTGGGCATTAAAGAGTGAGGTATTTACTGTAGTCTTCACACTCTGAGCTTGTTTGTAGCAATTCTTCTTGGGAAGGCTTTCCAGGCATTCGAAAGGACTGGAGTGTTTTGATCTAAGCTGTATCTGCATTAGGGCCAGCCCAAGCCCAGTTACACTGTTCTTGTGGACTCATAGAAGTACCACCTTGATGGTCTTATATATGATGTGGAAGAATTATTTAAATTACCAGGCAGTGACTCTTGTTCTCTTTCCTAACTTTCTCCCAAACAAATGGAGTCTCTCTCTTTGTGATGAGCCACCTGGAGCTGGGGGTGGAGTGCCACAAGCATCCCTGAGGCAACCACCACTGGGACTGTTCTGGGGTCACACCCGAAGCCAGCACAGCATTGGGTCTCACCCAAGGCTGCTGTAACCACGACCTGGCTACTGTGTATGTTCATTCAGGTCTCTAGGGCTCTACAATAAGAAGGAGATGAAACCAGCCAGGTTTGTGTCCTTCTCTTCAAGGTGATGAGTTCCTCCAGGCCTTAGGTCAGTCCAGAGATGCCTTCTAGGAGCCAGGGACTGGAGGCAAAAACTTAGATATCTACCTGGTGTTCTTTTCTACTGCAGCTTTGCTGACATTCAAACCATGAGACACAGCCTTTTTCACTCTTCTCTCCCCTTTCCACAAGCAGAGGAGCCTCACCCCATGGCCACCATCACCATAGGCCAATGGGGAGCACTGCCAGGGTACCAATGATGTTCACTTAAGATCCAAGGACTCTTCAGTCAGCATTTGGTGAATGCTGACAGGCCTGGGACTCACCCTTCCAGCCTGTGGGATCTCCTCTGGCCCAGGGAAGGCCCAGAAATTCTGTCCAAGAACAGAGGCCAGAGATCAGAGACCCCAACGTCCTGCTTGGTGCTCTACCTCACTGTGACCAAGCTGGTACCTATGGTGTAAGACAAAACCCCCCTTTTTTCCCTTTGCTTTTCTTAAGCAGAAGGAGTCTTTCCCCATTGCCATTACAGCTGGGAATTTGCTGGGTCTCACCTTAAGCTGGCAAGTCTTAGAGTCTCACCCAAGGCCCATGACATATTACCTGGGTATTGCTGCTGGTTATTCAGGGCCCAAGGGTTCTTTCGTCAGCAGGTGATGAAACCTGTCAGGACTGGGTCCTTCCCTTCAAGAAAATGGATTCCCTTCTGACCCAGCGTGTCTCTAGAAATGTCATCTCAGAGCTAGGGCCTCGACCTCTTGACTCTGCCCAGTGCCCTATTCTACTGGGGCTGAGCTGGTAATCCAGATGCAAGGCAAATTTGTCTTTCATCCTCCCTCTCCTTTCCTCAAGTGGAAGGAGAAGGTGTCTTGTGGAGCAGAAATCTGCTGCCTGGGGTTGGAGAATTGGTGGCACAAGCACTCCTTTCGTCACCCTGACTATTGTCTGAGTAAGTCACATACCCTCAAGTCCACTGGCACTGAGCAAAGTTCAGCACTAGGGCTTGCCTATGATTTGCAGTCTTTGTGGCTTAGATTACCTTTTAAGTTTATTTAGAAGCCCAGAGCACTTTAGCCCACAGTGCTCAGGGTCACAGGAACTCAATTTTTGACCACTGGGATGGGTGAATCCCTCTAACTAGAGCTGGTCAAAATACTCCCGCTGTGGGCAAGTGTCAGGTGAGTTCAGTCCAGTTTGGCTTTCTGCTGTGACAGGGCAGCATTGAGTTAATGCAGGGTCCACCAATCACTGCGCTCTCCTTCCCCCAAAATGCAGATTCTCTGCACCACATGGCTGCTGTTGGGGGATGAGGGAGGGGTGGCACTGGAAATTCAAGTCTGTCTTTCCTGATCTCTTTAGTGCCGGTTTCAGCAATATGAAGATAAAACCAGGTACTGTTAGTTCGTGCTTACCTGATTTTTGGTTCTTACGAAGATTCTTGTTTTGTCAAATGTGGTGTTTCTGCAGGAAGGACCATTGGTAGAGCCTTCTATTCAACCGTGTTGCTGTGGCTCCTCATTACATTATTATTATTATTATTATTATTTTGCTTTTACCTCTTCATGCCTTACCTTCCACTACCTATGAATTTACTCTGATTTTAATTATATTATCTTTATGAATTGGACACTTAGCTAATATATTTTCATTCTCTTATTTTCTAATAGAATTATTTGCTCATTTCCTGTAAGAAATATTTTAATGTAATCATTTTATTATTGTTCTATAATACATACATTCTGGTTTCTATATATGATTTATACTGGGACCCATAATTATTTGAAACATGATTTCAAAGTTTCTCTAACATATTTCTCTCATTTCTTGTTTAGAATATCTAGATTTAGTAATTTTGGTTAGAGAATAAGAGCTACATAGTTATCTGTTCTTTGGTATTTTGGTTATTTATTTGAATCTTAGTACATAATTATATTTTATACATGTTTCATGCATTTTGATAGTAGATATATACTCCTTCATAATAAGACTTCAATTAATATTTCGATACTATTAATGAATGAATGGTTACATGGATAAATGAATGCATAAGCTGCATGTCACAGAACTAAAAAATCAGAGTTAAAATGGTGAATAGGTAATGGTTATCCTGTCAACTTTTTAAAAATTAGTTGTTTGTTTTTGTATTTTGTTTGGTTCCAATTGATTTTTTTTTTTTTTTTTTTTTTTTTTTTTTTTGAAACAGAGTCTCGCTCTGTGGCTCAGGCTGGAGTGCAGTGGCACTATCTCGGCTCACTGCAAGGTCCGCCTCCGGGGTTCACGCCCTTCTCCTGCCTCAGCCTCCCGAGTAGCTGGGACTACAGGCGCCCGCCACCTTGCCCGGCTAGTTTTTTGTATTTTTTAGTAGAGACGGGGTTTCACCGTGTTAGCCAGGATGGTCTCGATCTCCTGACCTCGTGATCCGCCCGTCTTGGCCTCCCAAAGTGCTGGGATTACAGGCTTGAGCCACTGCGCCCGGCGGGTTCTAATTGATTTTAACACGTAAACTTGATATTCTAAGCATGAGACGTCTCTCAGATATCAAAGTGTAGAAAATACATAGGCAAAGGGTCTATAAATATGGAATTCAAGAGTAAAACTGGATTAAAATATAAAGTTAAGCATCATTAGCTTATTAATAGCAGGATTCAATGAAATAATGTATAGTTTACATAAGGTCTTAATCAATATTTTTAAATGATTTATTAATTGGTAGTATGTGGGGTGTTCTGAAAAGAAAAATAAAGAAGACTTTCAACTAAGCCCTGAAACTGTCCAATATTAGGAGTCAGGTGGAAAAGGAGAAGGCTGTGCAGAAAATTAAGAATGAGTGTCAACACGAAAAGAGAAAAACCATGAAAAAGGGAGAATGTAAGCAAGGGAAGAGGGAAAGGTGTTTCTAGAAGGAATGAATCCTAAATTACAGAATTGTTCTAAGATGTTAAATTTTTAAGAAGACTGAAATACTTCTTAAGACGCACTTCATTCCTCAGTAGTGGTTGCTTTATTTGCCTACTGTACACCCTAAAACCCTGTTGATAATAAATCGTCTAAATGTGTGTCTGTATACCTGGAGGAGATTTTTCTAACCATGATGTGACCTCAAATTACTGCTGTAGTATAATAAGACAAACAAGCTACCAGAAAAATCTTTAGCTACAAGTTCACTAATCAAACTTTAGAGCAGTAACTTCAGAGCAGTGGGAGAATTTATTCTTCTATGAAATATAACACTAAAGGAAGAAACCTGGCCATGACCATTTGCAAATAAAGACCTACATCAGACACACGTAGGATGAATGTCAGGAAGAAGAACACCTGTTTGGTACATGTGCACTATCTAATTAGAGAGAAAATCAACTGCTGTTGAAAATGTCATATTTGAAAAATGTTTTTAAAATTCTACAGACAAAGGCAAATTTAGGAGAAAAGCAAAAAGTCATTTTAAGTATTTCTGAAATGTATTAAATGGTAAGCTCTTTGGGAAGTTAGGTCTGTGTGTTTGTATATTTATAGACATATTTTTATGTCTGAGTATTAAGATTTTCAAGTATTAGAGAGTTGACAGGACACGAATGTTTCTGAGAGCAATAGGAATTGGAAAAAGGATGGTAAAATAGTACAAAAATACTTTTTATTTGGACAGGATCTCTGTAATTTGAGAGTAATTATAGACTCAACATTTTAGAAGTATAAACATGAGTCCTTTTATTAAGTTGTAAGTTTTACATATATGTTTTACACATATATACATGTGTTTTATATGTCTGTGTACATATACATACATTTATATATAAATGTATATTATATATAAAATACATGTATATTATATACACGTATACATGTATATATACATATATGTATATAATATATACATATATAAATGTATGTATATATGTAAAAGCCACTTAGGTTTGGGTCTAAACTTAAAAACTTGGATACACTTTTGTTAATGAACCTGTTATCTCTTTGCATAAATTTGCAAATTTTTTTAAATGAAACTATTGATGAAAAAGTACTTTCTTTGTGAGATTTGAGCTAAAATATGCCTAATTGCTAAAGTACAATGAAAACTTTTTTTCAGTCTAGAAGAGATATATACAAATATTTAATTTCACACTCAGTTATTAGCATGCTAGTTCAGCCTTTGAATAAGTGAGACCCAGTCTATAAATAATTAGACAAAACATGAGAATACTGATAATATAGTTCATTTCTTATGGACAGTAAAACTCAAATGATAATATTTGATCTTTTAGTCAAGTCATGCATGCAATTTTGTTTATTTGAATATCATTTTTATTAGTGACATCTGCTCTTGGTTTATATGTAATCTACTTCCAAGCTTATAGAACTCAATAATGGATATGAGAATAAAATACTTAATCAGGGCAAATTTGATGCATTTACCATTATTTTTGTAAGTAGGCAATTCTATGTGTGATGTGAATAAACCAAAAATGGGAATTGTCTTTGCTCCACGTGCTTACCAAAACAAGTATTGTTAGACTTATAAAAATTTTTTCCTTCTTATTTATTGGCCATCTAGTTTTCCCTTCTGGGAAACATTTCTTCATACATTTTATACTTTTATTTTCTATTGTCAACAGCTTTCCTAATTTTTCAAAAATTCATTATATGTTTTGAATGCAAACTTTTAAAAATAATTTTTGTTGCAAATATTTTCTCATATATTTGGACATTTTGCTTTTAGCTTATGGTGGTTTTCATAAGTAGAATGTTTTTATTTTAATGTAATCAAATTTGTCAGCATATTATTATATTATTTACTATGCTTAATTGTTTTTAAATAAATATTGATCTATTTCTAGATAAATATGTCTAGTATTTATTTGTAAACCATTTATATTCATACTCTTCACATCTTAAACTTTAATACATTTGGAATAGACTTTTGCCTACTTTGATAGGGATCAGTTATCCTCCAGTAACTATTTCTAAGTTAATTGCATTGTCATCAGAGATATATAATCTATAAAATATTGATTTTTCAAACTTTGTGAAATTTTAATAATTGTGCATTTGCAATAGTCTTTAATTGTTACTAGTACAATCCTGTATATGTTGATTAAATTATGCTTCTTAACTGTACCATTGAAATAATTTATAGTCTTACTAGTTTGTATGTGGTATATTGAAATACTGTGATCACAGATTCATCAATTTCTGTTTCTTTATATCTGGTAAAAGTTTTTAGATGATTTTTTCAATTTAGAATTTTAATTTCTTCCAAGTCAATTGAAACTAATATGCCATCACCATTATAAATCTCTTAATAATCCTTCTTGCCTTAGAATCTATTTTGTTTTATATTGATAACACTACATTAGCATTCTTATAATTGCCATTTTTTCTGTATGTTACCAAGACTTTACTTTCATATTATCTGTATTCTTGTATTTGGAAGACACATTTTATAATGAGCAAAGAGTTAGGATGAATCTTTAAATCGAGCTAACAATATTTGCCTTTTAACTTGTTTATTTCACTAGCATGTAAGGTAACTGTGAATATATATATTTATATATATATATTTAAAATATACATGTATTAAAAATTCACAGGTGAATTTCAAGTATTACCAATTGAAGAACATAAATGGAATTTTAAAATTCAAATCTAGTACAGGAAGAAAACTTAAATGGGAAAAATGTATTAATGACAAACTAAGAAAGGAACAGATTGAAAAAGGAAGATAAAGTGTAAATGTATATATTTTATATATATATACACAAAATATATATTTTATATGTAGCATATTATTTCTAATAAGAAAGGAAGTTTATTTCTAATAAAGTAAGAATGGAACAGGATGGAAAAAGGAAGATAAAGCATAAAATTATGTATTTTATATATATTAGAAAAATATATTTTATATATTAAAAAATATATATCTTATGTTTTAAATTATATATATAATATATAATTTTATACTCAATCCTGTTCCTTTCTTACTTTGTCATTAATAAATTTTTCCCATTTAAGTTTTCTTCCTGTACTAGATTTGAATTTTAAAATTCCATTTATATTTTTCAATTGGTAATATTTGAAATTCATCTGTGAATATTAAACAGTACTATTTCTAGACTGAATTTAATATGCTTTAATTTGGATCATATACACACACATCTTCTTAATAATGGAATTATTGTCCAGTAATTTAGTTCTTTTAAGTTTATGTCAAATAATATTTGTCTAATTTACAACCACTATGGAAAAGAGTGGAGATTCTTAAAGAACTAAAAGTAGACCTGCCATTGGACCTAGCAGTCCCACTCCTGAATATGTTCCCAAAGGAAAAGAAGTCATTATATGTAAAAGATACCTGCATACACATGTTTATAGCAGCATAATTTGCAATTGCAAAAATATGGAGACAACCCAAATGCCTATTAATGAATGAGTGGATAAAGGAAATGTGATATATGTATATGTATATCACTGTGGTATACTACTCAGCCATAAAAAGGAATGAAATAATAACATCCACAGAAACCTGGATGGAATTGGAGACCATTATTCCAAGTGAAGTAACTCAGGAATGGGAAACCAAACATCATATGCTTTCACTCCTAAGCTGTGAGGATGAAAAAGTGTAAGAATGATACAATGGACTTTGTGGACTCAGAGGAAAGTGTCGGAGTCAGGTGAGGGAGAAAAGAATACACATGGGGTACAGTGTACACTGCTTGGGTGATGGGTTCACCAAAATCCCAGAAATCACCACTAAATAACTTATTCATGTAACCAAACAGCACCTGTTCCCCCAAAACCTATTGAAATGAAAATAAATTTTACAAACAATTCCATCTTACCATAAAACAAGGATGCTTATGGACTAATTAGCATTTGTTTATTTTCCCTATTAAAGGTCTTTATACCATGATGGAATGGAATCTGAAATCTGGATACTAAATAATGCTGTTTCAATATATTGTCCTAGTAATCTATTAAGGAAAGGGTGTCATTCAGGGCTTATCTAATTTACAGGATGAGTATTTAACAATCTGAAGTTATAATTTCATTTGTACCTGACAAGTGCTCTCTTTTTTCCCCTTTTTAAAAATTTAGGTAAAGTCAACATACTGAAAATTTTAGCATCTTAACCATTTAAAAATGTAGAGTTTCATGGTATTAAATACATGCATAGCATTGTGCAATCATTACCGTCATCCATCTTTGTAACTCTTCATCTTGTAAAACTGAAACTCTATACCCACTAAAGAGTAACACCCCATTTTTCCCACCTCAAGCACTAGCAAGCAGTCCATTTTGCCTTTTTTCACTTTTTAAGCTTTGGTTACTTACTGGAAGGTACAGAATTTGTAGATATTCTACCATGATACTTTTCTTACAATTCAGAACCCGACTCTCTCACAAGCATTCTGCATTTCTGTAGCTTAATTGCTGTGACACATTTTCTATGAGATCTAATTCATACTTCCCTTTCTTAAAGAGAAGGTAGAGATCTGAAAATCAAGCTGTCCTTTTTGATTTGATTTGATTGACAAAACTTGTCAATGGCTGTGATTCCTTTTATTTTCTGTACATAAAAGAAAAGATGTAAGAACTCCTCATATTTGAAGGCAGAAACTGTCCTCCTTTGAAAGTAGAGAGCATCCGGCTTTTGTAGTGGGTTTGTCTTTTGTAAGGCAGCAAAATTACCCTATTTGTTTTCACCACAACCGATAAATGTCAAATATCCTCAGTGAAAATGATAAACATGTAATTTAGCTGTCATATATATGCTCATAAAGCAAGGACATGTTTGCTCAAACTTGGAGATGAAGTTTAACTTGGATTAGACTATTGCAAAGTCAGGAATATGTTTGTAATTTGTATGCATCAATCCTCAAAACAGAATTATTTGTTATTTAATTGTTAATACATTTTATAAGGAAGCATTTATGTTCACTATTCCCTAATAAAAGGAATTTGTATTTTTTTGAAATATGTTACATATATCTGTATGCAATTATGATATTGGGTGTGAGGCCACAATCAATCTTTATACAGGGTATGCTATAACATTGAATGTAATCAATGACTTAAAATTATATGTAATCCTCAGACCACAATCAAGCTTTATGCAGGGTATGCTAAGATATCGAATGTTACCAATGACTTAAAATTATATGTAATCCTTGACAGGGTGTGAAGTTGAGTTAGAATAAAATACTAATAGAAATTCAGTCCATATACATACTGTCAGAGCCTTAAGGATGAACACAGGTTTATTATTCTACAAGCATTTGTTTTTCAGAAATAAATGGTGAATTTCTTCCACTGCCATTCCAGTATATTCCTGTCTTTGTAAGAAGCACCAGGGATCATATATATATACACATACACACACACACACACACATATATATGTATATATAATGTTATATTTGATGTTAGTCAAAGAAAATATATCTGGCATATGTTAAGGATTCACTAATATCTGTAGAATTATTTCAATTTATTCCTGTTTCAAATTGTAACAAGAGAAGTTTTCTAACATCCTTTAAGTTGCTATCATTATATGATTCTGATAAATGGATTGACCTATGCTTCTACAATAAAATAATTATATGGGTTCTGGAGAGGAAATGAAGTCAAATAAGCTTTGTACTTCTTTCTCTCTCTTTTTTTTTTTTTTTTTTTTTGAGATAGGGCCTCGCTCTGTCTCCCAGGCTGCAGTGCAGTGGCACGATCTTGGCTCACTGCAACCTCTGCTTCCTGGGTTCAAGCAATTCTCCTGCCTCAGCCTCCCAAGTAGCTGGGATTACAGGTGTGTGCCACCACACCCAGCTGATTTTTTATTTTTGTATTTTTAGTAGAGCTGGGGTTTCTACCATGTTGGTCAGGCTGGTCTGAAACTCCTGACCTCAGCTGATCCACTCCCATTGGCCTCCCAAAGTGCTAGGATTACAGGCATAAGCCACTGCGCTCAGCAAAGCTTTGCACTTCTTCAAACAAGAAGAATAATTATATTAAAAACCGTGGTCATCTTTTAATCAGAGTAGTAGCTGTTTTCCAAACATTAGTAAAATAAACCATGAATGCAAAGGCACTGCCTACGCCCCTCTCTTGTTTAATAATATTTCTTCCCAATCTAGTCATCTCCATGCCCTGTAACTCAAATCCCAGGCTAGAAATCTGTTATTCATCCTTTTGACCTCCCTCTCACACCCTCTCTTACAAATAATCAGTTAATGGTGACGTTCACTACACTTTCTAAATATTTCTGAACTCCATCATCTCTCACTTCCGTCATTCTGTCCCTCTTGCAAGTAGACATCTCAGCTCTCTATGTATTTTCAGTGGAACAGAAAAGTTCACTTCCCATGTCAATGCACTTCTACTTGTTCCCTCTTCAGTCCAATCTCCAGAATGTCCATGTCATTCCTTCTTTTCCAACCTTAAGGGCGCTATAAATATCAAGCTGAAGTCCATGTTAAAGTCTACGAGCCTGAATGGCCTCATCCACATCTAACTTCCCACCTTCAGTTTCCACTGTGTTTCTCTCTTGTCTTTTGTGTTCCAGCCTTTCTTACAATCTATTCTTCCTGTCACATTTTTTTCTTCCACAGAAAGCCTTTGTACATTCTCACTGGAATATGTACAAAGTCCATAATGCCTGGAGTCTATCATGCATGGCATAGTATTTTCTCCATTCTCATTTAGTTGATATCTGAAAGAGAAGTATGAGACATTTTCAAGTTTTAGTTCTAGCATTATAACTTTGCCTGAACTTCCCAACAAATGTGTCCTCTTAGAATTTTCCTTTCTATTCTCATGTATGACAATAACAATTTCACATTTGGGTAATTATTTGGTTAATGTCTACTTTTGTCATTACACTGTAATTCCATGGGGACAGGTTTGTGTTATTTTTCTCATTGTTTTATCCCCCTTCTTTAGCATAGTGTCTGTCTGCCACCTAACTGCATATTGATCCAATAAATGCCTATATCAGTGAGAAAATGAAAATATATGTTAAGATGCTGAAAAAAAATCAGAAGAAGGTAATTTTAGAGATGGAGTATCTTGGGAAGTAGATCATCCTAAATAGAGTTTGAAATTGGGTTATATTCCCCTGGTTGCAGATCCTACTTAAAATAATGGTAAATCTGCTCTTATAATAATAATAAGCATAAAAAGTTTTATTTATTGAATAAAACTATATCTCAGGAACTACACTATGTACTTTACACAGCGTTTTTTTAAATTGAGCTTTGATTACAAAAAGCATCTACAGTATGAGAAGATGTTAATGTTACCAATTTCTGTGACATCTTTGTTTCCAGCAGACAAAGATATTTGCAGAAAAAGATAGCTCTGCCGCAGCAGAAAAGACATCAATTTAAATAAATATGTAAACAAAATATTTCAAGATGTAGACAAAATAAATTTTCTTGATATTTTCAATGATCCCATATGGCAGAATAATTACATTTTTTGAACAGTGTCAACATTTTTCTACCCCAGAGGTTAAAGTTTCTGTCCTGCTTAAAATGAAAGAGAGACAATGGAAAGAGAAGTCTAAAAATTAAAAGCTGTTGTACCTTAGGGTTCCCAGGGGTAAGAACCTAGAACTCCTGTGCAACCAGATCAGAAGACGACTCATGCCACTGTTGTCTGATGGAGCCAAGTATGCAACAAGATCCCAGAGTTACTTCCCTTTCCTGCATAATGTGGAAGCAGAAGAAATATCTGTGTCAGTTATCTCATCATATAATGTTCAAAAAGGTATATTGAGTTAGTAGACCGTACCCACCAGACCTTCTCATAGTTGAACTGTTGTTTGAATATCTCAGTTATTCACTTGGCTGTTTATCTTGTGCAGATGAGACCACATTTGCAACTAGCTTTCCTCTTGAAAATGAATTATTTGTATCACTTTATGATCTTGTTTAAATAGAAAATTCTAGCTCTCAATTTCCAAGCCTCACAGACTACAAAATTGGCAATGTACTACTTAAGGGAGGGCCTTTTCTTATTTATTCTAGTAAACTGGGTAAGAAAATCATCTGTGACTGGAATCAATTCCACTAGAAGACTCTGAAAAACTGTGTAAAACATGCCTTATGATAGCCCTATCAGCAGGTGGGGATTCTGGGACATTATCCCCCTACTCCTATCTGCTGTTGGTTCATGGTTTTCCCCAAGACCTTATATTCCTCATACTTCAGGGTTATGCCTGTCCACTGCCTAGCAAACTTCCCCAAGCCACAGAACGCTAGCCCTCAGGCAGATTAACAAAGAGCTGCAATCGCTTGAGATACAAAGCTATCCTTGTGTGAAAGCTACCTGTACTCTTTCATCTTCCCATTACATGCCATACAGAGTGGGTCAAAGGGACACAGATGGGGTGAAAACAGTGTCTACTATGCATCCTTGTTGCTCCTGTCCCTTTAGGTTCAGAGCTTCAGATTCCTGGCCTGGTCTCTTCTCAATCTCAAAAGTTACATCCCATCTACTTATATGAGGGGATTAGGCATAAGGAAAGGCCATACCTACCCTGGCAACTGAGATAAATTCAGCCACCCCTAGCCTACTTGAGGATGTGAGTCTCCTTAAGATGTTAAACATATTTCATATTGGATAAGAGACTAAAGATGATACTAAACATTGTTTATATGCTGAATAGTCCAACTTGAGAAAAACATTTAAGTTATATTTCTTTTATGTGACATTCTGAATACTTAAACATTAAGCATAAACCTATATACTAGAATAATTTTTTTATTTCTGAAAAATTAGGGAAAAAGAAACATAATGAAGAAAAAACTTACCCACAAACCAATTCCTCAATATAACTACTACTAAAAATGTGTGTCTTATGCGTCCAAATTATTTGCCTCCCTATCTATTTATCTATGCAATTCCATGCTGTCTATTATTTCAGTATGCAAACAGGAATGGAGCAGAAATATATTATAAATTTAATCTGTGAATCCGTTTTATTTCTGGTTTTGCTGTTGCTGGAAGATAAATCACATAGACCTAAAAAGAATTATCCATGCATTTCCTCAACCATTCCTACTGTACTTTCTATACCTTTAAGTTTTAGCTTATTAAGCTGATGTTAAAAGAATTTTGCAAACTGTGGCATTAAATGAGTCACTAACAAAATTCACTTTATAAGAGTAACATGAAGAGAGAGTGTGAGAAGACAGGAGAGAAAAATAAAGGAGAAGGGACAAGAGGGGAGGGTAGAGAGAATGGAATATGTTAAAAATTGGTATTAGCCAGAGGGCTCCTACAGAGAAATGAGAGCTTGAAAATGTAGACTGACTAATGCTCTTCAGCATCCTAGAAGCAAAGTGTCTTGTATAAGGTTAAGTAGTGGATGAAACTACATTACTCATAAGGCAAAACATATTTTGAACAGAAGTCCATAGGCCAAGAAGGCAAGGTTGCTTAAAAAGAACTAGATTTGTTACTGCCTCTGGGAAAAACAGAAATCCTATTGACTATGTAAAAGCAAGCTTTTCCTGCAGTCTTATGATTTTACGGCTATTCTCTCAGGTTTCAGAGAAAATAAATATACATGTATTTTGAACAATAGAAGTTAAAAAATAACTTATTTAGAAGAGCTTTTCTTTCCTGAAATAGAATAAATATGCCAAGCAAGCATCTTTAGGGGGGTAGGGGGTTGGTTTGAAAGCATTAATGCTCATAAATACACATTATAGTCACTATTATTTTTTGTTTTGTTTTTCTTCACAATAGCTTAATTTACCTGTTCAAAGACACTTTTCAAAATCTGTATCACTAAAAGAAAAACATGATATGCTTCAAAAATAAAATTTATCTTGTTACTTGTTTTTTTACTTTATTGCTGACAACTCCACTGGTTACTATGGAATAAAAAGTTTGATTGCAATAGGGAAACTTCATAGATTGTCCTTCAATAAGCATAGCCATGGGTCTTTTTTCATTACTATGTTTAAACTACTTAGTGAAAACTAGTGAAAAGACCATTTTATTATTTAACATGTTCTGAACTGGAATCAAAAGTCTAAATTCTTCTCGGGGTTTATATATGAATGCTATATATCATTTTTAAGAGATATCTATTAATATATATTTTTCCAAAAATAACAAAATGCTATGCACATCAGACCAAAGCATATTTGAATTTAGCCATGACTTGAACTATTAATCTTTGTTGTTCTTGCTATTTAGAAAACACTGGCTGTCCATCAGGAAGGCCAACAGGCAAAGGGGCAGCATGATGCCATTCAAGAAGCACTAGTCTGCAAGACAGGAAATGAGGGACAAGGGACTCCTTGACTCTATTCCTAATAATGTTGTCTTTATTGAGTGCACCTACATTTTGCCTCACATTAGTTCTGAGCTATATTAAAATTTTTTTTCTTTCATACCCAGAAACAGTATAATTTTTGTGTACTCCCCTACCAAGTAAAACAGAAGTATATTCAGCTTTAATAAATTCCAAGTTAGCAAGAATGAGAGATGGTTGTGTATGCCTATGACCAATAAGCATGAGACTCAATCCATAAGTATTAATTAGTTCTATAATAATTACTGTGAAAGGCAATCTGCTATCATTGGAAATAGAACTAGATTTGATAACAGCCAAACCTAGGTTGATTCCAGTTTTCATACTTTTTGGGTGTGAGCTTTGACATATTCCTCAAATTCCTGTGCCTCACTGGTGGTACAGACTTAGCAGTATCTACCTTCTGTGTTGATATAATGATTAAATAAATGATTTATGCAATATGCCTCACACATAGTAAGTGTTCTAAAAATCATTATTTTTGTACTAGAAAACCTCTGAAGCCTCACAGTAACTGATAGTTGCATGGTCTTCTTTCAAAAAAAAAAACCTCAGTTACCTGCTATTTACTTCGTCCCCATTGGAAATTTGCGAAGAACTTGGTGGTTGTTCATTCCACCACTGAGACGAGAGGCTGAAGAACAGCCCTTTATACAGAGATTATCATACCTTATGCCTTGTGACTCTGCCACTCTGGCTAGCATTTGATTGGTCTATAACCATTTGACTGTGCAAAGAGTTAGTAGTCTATGGCTGAGTGTAGGGATATACCAAGAGCACAAAAGAGGCAGTTATATTCCTTTTTGAGTAATTTTGAATATAATACCCATAGCCATGTTTGTTTTTCATCCTATTTCCCATTATATCCTCATAATAAGTCCCCATGCATTGAATTGCCTGAGTATGTCTCTGTTCAGTACAACCAGAAAGATAATATATAACACAGCTTTCCACTTTACCAATAAAATGGTATCTAAGTGATATTGTTCACAGGGAACATTTCTCCTGTAAAGAATCATGTATAAGTGACCATAATCCACTTTATTTCCAAGAAATAGAACTGCACCATTGAGAATTCCCCCAGAAGCACAAGAACTAGGAATGTGAAGGATAAAACTATCCACTGGACCAACTTCCTGATAAAATTGCTATTTAAATATCTAATGCTTATCCTGTTGATTAGCATAGTAAATGGTTAATTGGGGAGAAATTGATGAACAGTTTAGTTTTGAGATGTAACGGTTGCAAAATTAAATACAATGCCACTAAGTAGAAATTTTAGGCATAATCACTTTCAAGGGAGATAAAATTTTCAAATAGCCACTTTAGTAGCTTACTTAATTCATGTTTATAAATTATGTTGAAGATGAAAAGCACCATTTAAATGTTAAAGTATCCTCTAATGTGCCTCAAATAATTTAATTTATGTGCAAAATGACAATTATGATATTTCAATTAAATAGTAACAGAGAGTAATGGTCTAATGTTTTGATGACAGACACAGTCATTGATAGTAACTGGAACAGGGTCTTAAGTTGGTTGGTCTTGGGCAACCTCTTGTATTTTCCTGATCATATCAAATAAAATTTTGTTTCCATGGGAATTTTAAAAATATGATCAGAGTGTTTAAATTTGGTCTAGCATTCTAAAAATCTGTGTTAATTAATTTCACTAGAGCTAATCAACTATCTTTTTTAATTGTTAAGTTAAAGAAGTTAATCATTGTCTTCTTTAACTGTTAAGGCATGAGATAATGTATACATATATGCATGGATAAGTTCTATTTTATCCTCAGAGTAAAATTACTATAGTCATTTATGTGCCTTTATGTACATGCATATACATCTGTATACATACATATGTACACATACTTATATACACATATATATGAATATGCAAAACAATGATTTAAAATAAAATATAAAGAGTTGTGTATGCTATAATGTTGTGTTTGTTAGTGGTAGATTTATCAAAAGACTCTTCAATGAATTTCATGTAGACACTTAACTATAGCATTAATGCATTATATCAAATCTGCAAGCCAATAATTATCTACATCCCAGTCTTACTTAACAAATGCACTTGGCTGAGTGTGGTGGCTCATGCCTGTAATCCCAGCACTTTGGAAGGCTGAGTTGGGCAGATTGCTTGAACCCAGAAGTTCAAGATCAGTCTGGGCAATATAGTGAAACCTTGTCTATACTAAATAAATAAATAAGTAAATAAATAAGTCAGGTGTGGTGGCAAGTGGCTATAGTCCCAGCTACTCAGGAGATTGAAGTAGAAGGATCACTTGAGCCTGGGAGGTTAAGGCTAAAGTGAGCTGAGATCACACCACTGCACTCCAGCCTATATGACAGAGCAAGACTTTGTCTCTAAAATAAAAAAAATAAAAAAATAAAAAAGGATCCACTTAGAAGGAAACAGACCTGTATCTAAACTGAATCATTGATTTTTTTAATCCTTAGCTCATGATTACTGATTCTCAACTTCAGTGGTAAATCAGAGTCTTTACCAACCACCCATCTATCCATTTTCCATCCATCCATTCCCTTACTCAACAAATTATCATTGAAACCTTTTTTATGTGTCTGGATACTCTGCTAAATTTAGAGAATGCAAAGAAATTTATATCTCATCTTCCACCCAAAACAATTCACTCTCCAAGGAATAGGATCCATAAATAGATTAAGTAAACAATACATTAAATTGTGAAAATAGTACATGCACTGGATTTTATGGGAGAATTGATGAAATATTCCAGCCAAGTCTGGGAAAGAATACAGAAGGCTCTCTAGAGTGTGTTTCCTGAATAAAGTATTGAAAGATAAGTAGCTCTTAGCCAAGCGAAGTGAGGAAAGTATGTAGTGGTTATATGCCAGTGAGATGGAGCAGTTTTATGAAAGATGAAGGGAAGACAGAGCATTAAGTTTGAATATACTATTGTGGTATGTGTTGGAAAAGGTACTACTAGGGAATAAGGTTAGGAGAGAGGCAGGGACCATTTCCATATCTGGAAAATGCTGAGTACATGTACCAGTTAATTTTTGTGGCGAGGAAACTTATTGAGATGTAAAATTGTGAGTGTGTGGGAGGGTATGCTATGCTATTACAGTGTTTGGAACCCCCCCAGGGAATTAATTCATTTCCATATCTGGAAAATGCTGAGTACATGTACCAGTTAATTTTTGTGGCGAGGAAACTTATTGAGATGTAAAATTGTGAGTGTGTGGGAGGGTATGCTATGCTATTACAGTGTTTGGAACCCCCCCGGCCCCCATTAATCTCCGATCCCCAAAAAGCTTTTCCTCCTTTGTTTCAGGAGCTCTTTCAAGCCCAAAGCATGGACTGCTAGCTATTGTTAGGACAACCACACATCTCGCTTTTCCTGGGACATTTTAACAGTGCTGTTGATGACAGTTTTACCTCCCCACTCCCCTACCAGATTTTCCTGGGAACATATCCTAAGAAGATGCTTTAATACAAATCAGAGTCTCTTTCTGAAGAGCCTAATCTAAGACAGACTGCTGTATCTGTTGCATTGTCAGGACTGTTAATAGCTCTTCCCCGAAAAGGCCCTCATTTAAATAACTATTTATGCAGGCATTCAATCTATTACAAAAAGACAACTTTTTGAGGACATTATTCTATGTTCCCAAATAAGATATGGAAAATGATAAACAAGTGGGTATGGGGTAGGAAACCTTCATATGGCCCGGAGCTGTGTATGTCTCAGCCCTAATAATGATCAACATTAAATTTCCTGTTAACACCAACGGATGGAAATAAGTCACGTTTAATTAAATTTAAATAACATAAAGTAACATGACCTTTTTCTGAATATCCAAGCTTTTGGCTACAGATTTATAACATCACATTTTATAGAATTGTATAATAAAGCTAATAATTATTAAATTTCTCTTTAAGTTTTAATTATAACTTCTTAAGAACCCAGAATGACCACCAAAGAATTTTTGTATTTATTTGAAGCTTGTGAAATGAATCTAATTTCTAGTCTTAAAATGTGAATAATATTCAGAATCATTTTGATGTTAACTTCCAGTGATCTCAAAATAATATCCATGAAAGTGAGCCAAATATTTCAGGAGCATAAATGCACAGACAGAATGTGATTAGATTTGTAGGATTTCAAATTGAGTATTACAATTAAATAACAATCACCATGCTATCATGCATTCATAAATCAAAAAAATCACATATAGGGCTGAAGTAAAATATTAGATTCACCTTTATTTAATGGAAATATAAATTAAGTCATATGAACAGGATGATATTAAACATACAAAACGAAAGATTATATTTTCTATGGTGTTAAAAAATGAGCTGTTAATCAATTTCCTTGGCTGAATTAGCATAACAAGACCCCAAATTTTAAATGCACTTAATTTTTTATTACTAATATTCCTTCAATGAAGAAATAAAATTGAGAAATTAGAAGACATAATGAATAGCCTTTATTGTAAGGTCAGATATCATATACTCAGAGCTAATAGAAAATATCATTCTAAGCCATAGCAAATGAGCCCTACCAGCATAACAAAGTGCTGATATCAGCCTGGAAACTATCTTGAATGTCAAGGGATATGGTCTTCATTTGTGGTGTTTGATTGTTCATATAAATATTTAATGGGAATATTATTAGACCATTCAGTTGAGTGAAATAAACTGATAGTACAAGTAGCTAAAGAAGCTTACTTAATATTCACTAAATGAAGTGGCATAATAATTTATTTTGCATATTATATAAGTCTTTTGAGAGGTTTTATACTTTTAAACTTTTTAGCACTGTTTAAAAGGTGTCATTACTGCCATAATTATGAGTTTTTAATGTATTTTTATGGTTAATGAACATATAGCACACATTTTATAGGAAAAATGAAGACTCTTATCCGCATTATACCTGGTGGAAATAAGGTACCTCTAATTCTGAAGGTTGACTTACCTTTAATATAGCTTCATTGAATCTTACCATAAATGTTAACTTTATACTACATAAAATTTCTCAGTGAACTTCTCAAGAGTAGAACTTAAATGATTAAACAGATAAGGTAGAAAGCTTTTTAACTACATGTAAGCTTTGAATTTTTAGAAAAATTTAGCCACCTATTCAAGTCAAGCATATTTTAAACATTATTTTAACATTTAATCTGAAGAAAATTTTGGAAACACAGATTTTTATAGAATTGTTGGTTTAATATATTTACATATAATACTCAAATTGTCTCTATAAATGCTGCATGCATTAGTTGTTTTAAAACATTATTTAAGGATCATGTAGCTTTATGAAGAATAGTAAAATACATAGAAAATATACAAAAATTAAACTCTATCTTTTAAAGGTATGATTTTATGGATGATTTTTTGTTGTTAACTAGCTTTTGTTTTTGTTTTGTTGTTGTTGTTGTTTTACTTTATCTCTTAATTTTATCCACTTGAAAAAAAATTATTCAACCTTAGAGCAATGGCAATCTAGGAAATTAGACCAACCTTGAGACAGAGAAAAATTTATTAAAACTCAGTTTGAAGTCAGCACAGAGCTGCCAAGGCAGTGAAGAATCATGAGGTGAAGACCTGGGAAATGAATAAAATCCAGGGAGGTTAGCTTCATACTTGGGGTTGCTGATTTCTGTAGGTAAATCTCAAAAAGACTAAGAATATAAGCAGAGTTTGGACAACCTCACAAGACCTGGAAACAAAAGTTGGTGTTCAGGGAGCATTAAGGAGAGAGGAGACTGGTGCATATCCCTCTCTCTGGATAAAAGGAAATTTTGAAGAGACTGATATTTCAAAATATTTTACTTGTGGATCTCCTCGATAACTAAATTAGATCAAGGTGCTGTGAATTGCATGTGGCCCTGACCATTTGCTACTAGAAAGTATAAATATTCTCTGTGGGAATATAGTATCATTCTTGTGGGAATATAATATCAGACTTCAATTTATTTCATGAAGTTAAAAATAACTAGGCATATGAAGTAGCAAAATTTAAAAAGTAAAAACAAAATTAGAAGCAGAAGACAAGAATAAGAGGAAGAGGAAGAAGGAGAAAAACAAAGAGGGAAGGAAGACTATGAAAAAGGGATCCACGTGGAACCCATTTAATGGAGTTATCGGGCACAAATTATAAAATCACTTTTATTAATATAGTCAAGGATATAAACCATGAAATTAGAACTTTAAAAAAGAATATATAAGAATTACATATTAACATATGTGTGTATTAATAAAAGATATTAAAATCTAAATTGAAACTGTAGAACTAAAACATAAAAACTAAAATTAATGGCGAAATAGAGCAATATGACTCTGTATTAGATACAATTGAAGAAAGCATAGTAAATTGGGAGGAGAGTCAGAAGAACATATCCTGAAGAAAGCCCAGAGACACAAAATGATGGACTTCACAGAAGAAAAGTGAGAAATATATGACCAATAGTTGTGAGCTAAGGTATATACAAATAGAAACACAAAAGGAGAAGGGAGAGGTTAGCCAATAAAATTGCTTATAAACCTGACACAACAAAATAAGAAAAATAGTAAATCTATCTAATCTTATTTTAAAATTATTAAATATATCTTTTAAAATTTTTCGACAAATAAAATTACATTTTGTAGTTGTTTTTGTCAGTTTCCACCAAAATGGTTAAGAAAAAAAAACACTCCAATGATATGACAGAGAGATCTTTTCATATTTTATGAGACAAAGATACTCTATACCTAAACCCAAAATGACATTAAAAGGAAGATACTGGGGCAAAATTTCACATTAAGCATAGATTTTTAAAATATCAGCAAATTAAAGCCATGTCAGATTTAGTAATAGATAAAAATTATGATATATCATGATCAAATTTGGTTGATTTACAGGTATGTAAGGTTTTCTTAACCTTCAATAATCAACCAATTAAATCATCCATTTTAACAAAATAAAGAACAAATGTCACCAATTTAATCTACTAAATTGAAAATGAAAATAGATTTTATAACATTAAACATATTCATGATTTTAAAAAATTAAACTTCTAACAAATTATGAATAGATGAAACTTCATTAATTTGATAATGGGTAGGCACAGAAACCACAGAAAAAAACATACTGGATGTAGAAGTGAATTATTGAATACTTTCTCTTAGAGATTAAAACTGAAACAAAAGTGTCCCCCATCAACATTTCTATTAAGCATCATGCCTGAAATCATAACAAATGCAATAAGACAACAACAACCACAAAAATGTAAAATTAGCGGGGTGTGGTGTTGTGTGCCTATAGTTCCAGTTATTTTGAAGGTTGAGGCAGGAGGATTGCTTGGCACGGAAGCCAGGTAGGTGTTGGAGGCTGCAGTGAGCTATGATCATGCCATTGCACTCTAGCTTGCTTGACAGAGCAAGACCCTGTCTTTTAAAATTAAATAAATAAATAAATGTAAACCAGTGGAAAAGGAAAAAGAATAAGCATATAATTTTTAATAGCTAATATACAAATTTTACAAAGTTGTTGGATACAATGTAAAAAGGTTGAAAGAAAAGTATATGTATGTATAAATGGGCTATGCAATACCATCAAAATATTTCAAATACTTTAAATTCTGTGAACGAATGCCACACAGAGCATTAGAAAATGTTAAGGCAGACTTAAGAAGACCTAAATAAATGAAAGTGTATACCTGGTCCAAGAATGGAGAGATCGATTTACTTATTTGTTTATTTGTTTTTAGTTTAAAGCTTTTTTGTTTTTTAAATGTTTTATTATTTTTTAACTTATTTTAAGTTCAGAGGTACATGTGCAGATTTGTTATGTAGGTAAACTTGTGTCATGGTGGTTTGTAGAAGATGTTATTTCTCCCCAAATATATTGGTATACTCAATATAAAATTAAATATAAAGAAGCATGAATCCCAGCAAAAATACTAGCAGATTTTTATGTGAACATTGGCCAACTGCTATGGATTTGGAAAGGCCAGGGACATATTCAACCAACCAAGACACCCTTGAAAAAATAGAATAAGATGATAGGACTTGTCCTATGTGACAAGGATGACACTATAGTAGGGGAAGATTGTTATTTCAAAATGGGGCAGTACTAATTGGGTGTTTATTTGTATGCCAAAAAAAAAAGACCTTAACCTTTACTCATATCATACATAAAGTAACAATGGCTGGTGCACTGTAGCTCTAAATATGGAAGGCAAAACATGAAAAATTTTAGAAAACATTGAGGATTTTTGCATCGATGTTCATCAGGGATATTGATCTAAAATTCTCTTTTTTGTGTGTCTGCCAGGCTTTGGTATCAGGATAATGCTGGCCTCATAAAATGAGTTAGGGAGGATTCCCTCTTTTTCTATTGATTGGAATAGTTTCAGAAGGAATGGCACCAGCTCCTCCTTGTATCTCTGGTAGAATTCGGCTGTGAATCTGTCTGTTCCTGGACTTTTTTTGGTTGGTAGGCTACTAATTATTGCCTCAATTTCAGAGCCTGCTATTGGTCTATTCAGGGATTCAACTTCTTCCTGGTTTAGTCTTGGGAGAGTGTATGTGTCCAGGAATTTATCCATTTCTTCTAGGTTTTCTAGTTTATTTGCGTAGAGGTGTTTATATTATTCTCTGATGGTAGTTTGTATTTCTATGGGGTTGGTGGTGATATCCCCTTTATCATTTTTTATTGTGCCTATTTGATTCTTCTCTCTTTCCTTCTTTATTAGTCTTGCTAACGATCTATCAATTTTGCTGATCTTTTCAAAAAAACAGCTCCTGGATTCATTGATTTTTTGAAGGGTTTTTTTTTGTGTCTCTATCTCCTTCATTTCTGCTCTGATCTTAGTTATTTCTTGCCTTCTGCAAGATTTTGAATGTGTTTGCTCTTGCTTCTCTAGGTCTTTTAATTGTGATGTTAGGGTGTCAATTTTAGATCTTTCCTACTTTCTCTTGTGGGCATTTAGTGCTATAAATTTCCCTCTACACACTGCTTTAAATGTGTCCCAGAGATTCTGAAATGTTGTGTCTTTGTTCTCATTGGTTTCAAAGAACATTTTTATTTCTGCCTTCATTTTGTTATGTACCCAGTAGTCATTCAGGAGCAGGTTGTTCAGTTTCCATGTAGTTGGGTGGTTTTGATTGAGTTTTTTAATCCTGAGTTTTAGTTTGATTGCATTGTGGTCTGAGAGACAGTTTGTTATACTTTCTGTTCTTTTACATTTGCTAAGGGGTGCTTTACTTCCAACTATGTGGTCAATTTTGGAATAAGTGCGATGTGGTGCTGAGAAGAAGGTAAAATCTGTTGATTGGGGGTGGAGAGTTCTGTAGATGTCTATTAGGTCTGCTTGGTGCAGAGCTGAGTTCAATTCCTGTATATCCTTTTTAACTTCCTGTCTCGTTGATCTAATGTTGAAATACTGGCAAACTGAATCCAGTAGCACATCAAAAAGCTTATCCACCATGATCAAGTGGGCTTCATCCCTGGGATTCAAGGCTGGTTCAACATATGCAAATCAATAAACACAATCCAGCATATAAACAGAACCAAAGACAAAAACCACATGATCTCAATAGATGCAGAAAAGGCCTTTGACAAAATTCAACAGTCCTTCATGTTAAAAACTCTCAATAAATTAGGTATTTATGGAAAGTATCTCAAAATAATAAGAGCTATTTATGACATACCCACAGCCAATATCCTACTGAATGGGCAAAAACTGGAAGCATTCCCTTTGAAAACTGGCACAAGACAGGGATGCCCTCTCTCACCACACCTATTCAACATAGTGTTGGAAGTTCTGGCTAGGGCAATCAGGCAAGAGGAAGAAATAACGGGTATTCAGTTAGGAAAAGAAGAAGTCAAATTGTCCCTGTTTGCAGATGACATGATTGTATATTTAGAAAACCCCATTTCTCAGGCCAAAATCTCCTTAAGCTGATAAGCAACTTCAGCAAAGTCTCAGGATACAAAATCTATGTGCAAAAATCACAAGCATTCGTATACTCCAATAACAAACAGAGAGCCAAATCATGAGTGAACTCCCATTCACAATTGCTTCAAAGAGAATAAAATACCTAGGAATCCAACTTACAAGGGATGTGAAGGAACTCTTCAAGGAGAATTACAAACCACTGCTCAGTGAAATAAAAGAGGACACAAACAAATGGAAGAACATTCCATGCTCATGGATAGGAAGAATCAATATCATGAAAATGGCCATACTGCCCAAGGTAATTTATAGATTCAATGCCATCCCTATCAAGTTACCAATGACTTTCTTCACAGAATTGGAAAAAACTGCTTTAAAGTTCATATGGAACCAAAATAGAGCCCACATTGCCAAGACAATCCTAAGTCAAAAGAACAAAGCTAGAGGCATCACACTACCTGACTTCAAACTATACTACAAGGCTACAATAACCAAAACAGCATGGTACTGGTACCAAAACAGAGATATAGACCAATGGAACAGAACAGAGCCCTCAGAAATAATACCATGCATCTACAACCATCTGATCTTTGACAAACCTGACAAAAAAAAGAAATGGGGAAAGGATTCCCTATTTAATAAATGGTGCTGGGAAAACTGACTAGCCATATGTAGAAAGCTGAAACTGGATCCTTTCCTTACACTCTATACAGAAATTAATTCAAGATGGATTAAGACTTAAATGTTAGACCTAAAACCATAAAAACCCTAGAAGAAAATCTAGGCAATACCATTCAAGACATAGGCATGGGCAAGGACTTCATATCTAAAACACCAAAAGCAAAGACAACAAAAGCCAACATTGACAAATGGGATCTAATTAAACTAAAGAGCTTCTGAACAGCAAAAGAAACTATCATCAGAGTGAACAGGCAACCTACAGAATGGGAGAAAAATTTTGCAATCTACTCATCTGACAAAGGGCTAATATCGAGAATCTACAAAGAACTCAAACAAATTTACAAGAAAAAAAAAACCATCAAAAAGTGGGTGAAGGATATGAACAGACACTTCTCAGAAGAAGACATTTATGCAGCCAACACACACATGAAAACAATGCTCATCATCACTGGCTATCAGAGAAATGCAAATCAAAACCACAATGAGATACCATCTCACACCAGTTAGAATGGCAATCATTAAAAAGTCAGGAACCAACAGGTGCTGGAGAGGATGTGGAGAACTAGGAAAACTTTTACACTGTTGGTGGGACTGTAAACTAGTTCAACCATTGTGGAAGACAGTGTGGCGATTCCTCAAGGATCTAGAACTAGAAATACTATTTGATCCAGCCATTCCATTGCTGGGTATATACCCAAAGATTATAAACCATGCTGCTATAAGGACACACACACACACATATGTTTATTGTGGCACTATTCACAATAGCAAAGACTTGGAACCAACCCAAATGTCCATCAATGATATGCTGGATTAAGAAAATATGGCACATATACACCATGGAATACTATGCAGCCATAAAAAAGGATGAGTTCATGTCCTATGTAGCGACATGGATGAAGCTGGAAACCATCATTCTCAGCAAACTATTGGAAGGACAAAAAAGCATACACCACATGTTCTCAGTCATAGGTGGGAATTGAACAGCGAAAACGCTTGGACACAGGAAGGGGAACATCACACACCGGGGCCTGTTGTGGGGTGGGGGACTTGGGGAGGGATAGCATTAGGAGATATACCTAATGTAAATGATGAGTTAATGGGTGCAGCACACCAACATGGCACATGTATACATACATAACCTGTACATTGTGCACATGTACCCTAGAACTTAAAGTATAATTTAAAAAAATTTTTAAAACATTGAAGAACATCTCGATGACATTGAGTAGAGAAATATTTTTAATAAGGACTCCTAAAAGTACTAACATTAAAAAATTGATGAATCATACTACGTTATAATTACGTATCAAAACATACTATCAAGACAAAAGACAGAATGGGGAAAAAATTGTGATCCTTATCATCCAGAAAGGCTTATATCTAGAATATGGAAAAAACTACAAACCAACAAGCATAAGACAAAATCTGAAAGAAAAGAGGCAAGAGACTTAAGCAGGCACTTTACACAACAGAATTTCAAAATAGCTAAAAATGGAAAGAATAGAAAAGAAAATGTATACAACTTCACTAGTCATTTGGGAATTCAAATAAAAATCACTACAATGTATCATGACACACCCTACAGAATGGTTATACAGATTGATAATACCAAGTTTTCACAAGAATCTGGAGCAACAGGATTTCTTGTTCATTGTTCTTAGAACTCAAATCCAGTATGCCACTTTGTAGAAAACTATTTTGTACTATTTACTGACTTTGAAAGTAGATAGCTATATGACTTTGAAATTCCTTACCTGTCCAGCATATATGGGGGCACCAGTGCAGAAAGACATGTTGAAAATGTTCACAGCAGCCTTATTTTTAATTGCTACAAACTGGAAATAACACAAATGGCCATCAAGAATGGAATAAATGGCTGTGATATAATCATTCAATGAAACCATGTATGGCAATGAAAATCATCAAACTTCAGCTACATATACAACATAGATATAAACATAATACTGATTAAAAGATGCCAGACACAAAATAAAAACATTTTGTATATTATGAAGGCATTAATTCAGAGGACGAAACATACATACAGCTGACCCTTGAACAACAAGAGGGTTAGGGGTGTCTACCCCTATGTAGTCAAAAATACATGTATAACTGTTGACTTCCCAAAAACTTAATTACTAATTACTAGTAGCCTCCTTTTGACGAGAAGTCTTACCAATAACATAAACAGTTGATTAACACATAATTTGTATGTTAAATGTATTACATACTGTATTTTTACAATACATTGAGCCAGGCAAAATAAAACGTTATTAAGACAATTATAAGGAAGGGAAAATAGATTTACTGTAAGTACTGTACTCTATTTACTGATACCATAATTTTGTGCTGTTTTCTTTTTTTTTTTTTTTTTGAAGATGAACGTCTGCCCCAGTGGAGTGAGAATCCCCCGGGACCACTGCCTCAGCCTCCCGAGTAATAGTAGAGACGGGGTTTCACCGTGTTAGCCTCAATCTATGGTGCCTCCCAAATCTGGGATTACAGTAAGCAAACCTTGAACGTCTTGTAATGACGTCTGCAGACCTCAATCTATGGTGCATATGAAGTAAGCAAACCTTTTCTTGTAATGCCACGACTTTTCTCTGTTTCTTGAGGGCACTTCCAGCATTACTAGTGGCACCTCCTATGGTTTCCATGGTGTTATTCAAGGTTTATGATATTGCACTAAACATGATGAAAAATACACGAGAAGCACAAGAGATGTTTTACTGAGATACGCAATTTCCTGGAGAGATGAGCCGCTGATGCAGAGCTGATTAACATCACAAAAGTGTTTTAAGCAGACACTCTCAACACTTGACTCCACCACAATAGCTACAAGAGGGGGCTACAAAATTCTTACAGTAGTTGAGTGTGTACTACAATTAATTTTAAGCCAGTTATGACTTAATGCTGCATCTTTACATTCATTTACATTTCTCTCAACTGCGATTGGTGCCATGTACAGTCTGTGTTTGTGTGGGTAAGTTTTGAAAAATTTTAACTTTTTATAATCTATTTGTGTATATTTTATGGTAGTAAATGGTAAAACAGACTAGTGTCTCTGTATTTTTTATGCATTTATGGCATACATAACTTTTTCTTAATTTTTGATATTTCTAGACTACACAGTTTGTCTGCAAGTTTTTTCAAATTGTCACGAATTTCAAACAAAAATGTTCCAACATAGTTATTGAAAAAAAAAAATCCATGTATAAGGGGACTAATGCAGTTGAAAACCATGTTGTTCAATATGTTTAGGGTAAAACTGTTTTCCAACATATGTATTCTCTAACTAGAATTTGTGACACTGAGCAAAATGCACTGCATATAACATGCTAAAGAAAGGCTTGCTATTGGATGAATTCATTTGTTGGATAAATGTTTTAGTGAGTGATTTCTATTATTCCAATTGGATTGGATCTGTTGTATAACTCAGAATCATCCCTCCTAAGCACTTTTGCATTTGGGTTCCATACAGTTAAACCAAGGGGAATAGAAAGGGTACAGAATAAAACAGAAAAGATCTTGTTACAAACCATATGACATTATTGATCTCTTAAAATAATCACTTGGAGTGAGTTTCTACCTACCAGGCCAGCTCAAAATTTTTATTTGGTTAGGGAAAGTAAACTGATTTTCTTAGAACTGAAATCACTTGTCAGAAAAGAAGACTATAAAACGTGATGTGGACACAAGTACCGGTGATAGGTTTGACGGGATGTACCTAGAAGCTGTGTTTCCAGGCTCTGATGATAATTTAGTTCAACTGAACTATAACATTAAGCCTAATTCCCCCTCCTAAAATACAGCAATTACAGGTATAAATCAGACCCCTATTCAGGATCAGTATTCTATGGCAGTGGGGAATATTTAAGAGACACTGCTACTTCCTTTCTTCATGATTTTGAGAAGTCAAGTAGAGCCTTTAGAAAGACATTCCAACTTTTTTCTCTCCAAGTCAAACTTTTTAGCTGAATATTACTCTAGGGTTTTTCTGTAATACTAACTAACATATGGCCAAGGGTCGATCTCCTGAGGTAATGAGTCTATTGTCCTCTTGCTACAGAGAAAATTGAAACCAAAATGCTAAAGAAAATCAATATGCTGAAATCTGGGTAAATAACTCATAATGTGTTTCTTAGAATGTCAAAACTGAAACAAGACACTGAACCTCTCTTGATTAAGCTTAAAAACAATAATTCTATAATATAGAATAGGATCTATGTGGATAAGTGAATATATGTATTTCTTAAAAGAGAAAACTGAGACTAGCCTATGATATAAATCTAATATTTGAACATTAATTTTAACATGAAAGGTATTTTTAGTGAGACTAAATATCTTGTGACTAGATATCATTCCACAGAAATCACAGATAAAATCCTATATACAGCATCATCATATTGCTCTTTATCTCCACTGGAAAAATAAACTTAAGCTATAGTAGCAGAAATGCAGTCACATATATTAAGGACTGCCTTAATAGCAAAGGTCATTGGATTCAAGAATGGACTTATTTGAAGTAGAATTTGTGGATTCTGCTACTGTGTAGTTATTGAATAATAAGACTCACCTGTCTATCATGACTTTTATGCATTTTCAGCTGAAGCCAAAAGAATGAATCAGATACATTTCAAGGATCTTTGCCATCATATAATTCTTCAAGATTGATTCAATATATTTTAAGAAGCATAATTCAAAGATCAGAAGGCAGGGGCATACATAGTATCGTTGTGAATACAAATCACTTCTGTAATATTTACAGATGTGGATAGATGGTGGATATTGAGCTTTTTGCTATCTTATCATTTGTCCATTTTTCATGAAGAAAACTATAAAATTACTGATATACTAAGCTTTCCAATGGTTGTATTTTATTATGTGAAACAAAGTTTAATATAATGAGGAAAGCATTTCTGATGAGTTTTATTTGGAACCAGCACAGTTTTGTAATAACATGAAATCCCATTTCTTTTGTAGACAAATGTGTACCATATATTGTTGTTACCAAAATACTGTTAATTTGATTTTTTAAAAATTGTTTTCAGTTACTCCAGATCTTATCAGAAGAAAAATTAATGAAAATCAAACCCTCTAAAAAGGCTTTGTGTGGTTGAGATTAAATTATACCCTTTCCAAAGCTTGCTGTTTGTATACTAAATGTTATCACCACACAATTGTGGTTTTATCACCATATCTTTCTGGGCCCCATTTATTATCAGCAAAAAGAAAGGAATTTTAAAATCTACATTTTGATGCATTATATTGCATTTCCTTAGTTTTCAAATATCTGTGCATTTGCCTTAAAGTATCATTTTTATGATACATGGCATTTCCTTTTTATTTCCTTTGAGTAAACATCATAAAAAGAATGATGAGAATACACAACATCAGAATATCAATGTTTAGAATAAAACATCAATTTAAGAAGTACTGGTCATTTTCTTTATGGAATAAATTCAAACTTCTCTTTGTCTTTAGTAATAAAAGTTTGGAGTATCCCTTTGTGTCAAAAATAGATCATTTAGGGCAGTTGGGTGATGAGGTGTTTATTGCACCAACAAAAAATCACATCAGACGCATTGGATGAAGAAATTCACACAGGCTATGATCAGTTAGGAATGAAGGCAGTTATCACACTCTGCTTATTTTTTACCACTTTTGTTCACCTCACATTTCATAGAGAGCTGAATTATTTTAGCAATATCCTCTCTGCTCTGGTGTGTCTGTCTGTAATTTGAAGTCATTTCCAGTAGATGGCAAAATAGGTATCGTATCCAAGAATACAGTTCTATCATAGCAGACATAACTGCTATGATAATGGATGCCGTAGAAGATCATAAGCAGTGGCATTTTTTAGAGCATATTAAAGAGTACTGTTTATTTTTAAATAAAATATGTAATGCAACTAGCAAAAGGAAGCTAACATGTACTGAAGATAATTTGGCAAGCAATAATTTTAACAAGGACAAAATACTCTGAAATCTATTTCTATACCAGGCACTACAAACATTTTCAATTTTTCTCACTAGGATATATAATGTGTCATAGTTGAAGACTTTCCAGGTCATCTATTTTCACAGATTTCAATCTAGCTTGTTACCTCTGTATATGGAGTTCCTACCTCTGATCTACCCTGGCCCTTTGGAATTTTATGCGTGTCTCAGCAGGCAAGACACTCCAGCCACACCTGCAGTAGCTTCATATCCTCTCTCTACCCTTCTCCTATTTCTGAGATCCTGGCCTACACGTTATCTGCATTTTTCTGACCCTCTCTTTACATTTCTACATTAATTTTGCTCTTTCTAGGCTTGATTGTTGCATTCTCTAAGGATGCAGGCTGGGCACAACCCTATTTTCTCTCTTAGCTCCTCGGATGGGATATCCAGCTCCCATATTCTCTTGACCTGTCACTGACCACCTGGCAGAGTCTATTCCACATCTTATAAGAACAAAGTCCTCAGTTCTTAGCTGCCTAAAACATAATACATCTAACAAATGGTGACTTACTTTTATTTCTGGCAGAGTTCTTAGAAGACACTTTTGCTCCTTAAAGAGTTGACTGAGCATTTGCCATGTGAGCATAATCAAATATAAATGACCTTCGATATTTCAAATGTCTGGAGAAATTTGCCAATGGATTGCTGTTCCCACTTAGACATTTCTGATTTTAAATTCTAGGAAGTACCTACAGACTAGAAAGCTGAGAAAAGAGATAACTTTGTTTTTTCAATGAAGCATTTCATTTTTCAACTTTAATTAAAACAGATGTCTTATGTGAAGATTCTTTTATTTACATAGAATACACTGCTGAAACACAGGCTTTCACTCTCTGAAAAGCCTTTATCGACCAGGAAAATGAGGCCAAGCTAACTCATCTTCATTTAACTACTTTGAAATTTCAAACATTTCAATTTCAAGTGCTCACCACAGTGTCTTTCATACCAAGCTCTACGTATGGGTCTGCACAATGCCAAGCGAATTATCACAGAAGGAGTGAGAATGACAATTGACCAATCCTTGATTTTTATTCTTGAATCTGTCAAGACTTCTCAGTGGGAAGTGGGTTAATGTTTGCAGAAGCCTCTCAATATAAATCACAGCGGCTATAGGGCTAAACTTTTGAGTGCCCATCTTGTGAATCCCCTTAATAGCTATGTAACGTTCTGCCCTCTACAGTCTTTATTTTCAGATTTAAAATCTGAAAATTCCTAGAGTTATATTGTCAAGCCTGAGGGTGTGTGACAATTTGCTGATTTTGTGAAACTTACTTTACATACTTTTTTTCTCTCATCTGATAGGTTGATGACTTTTTTACTCTACGAAGAATTCCTCTACTTATATCCTAAGTAGATAATAATGAAAGTCACTTCCCCTCCTCACTTTTTGTTTTTAGGTTTTCTTTCATTTATTCAATGTCTCATTAATTTCTCTTTCTATCAGGGTTATTTCCTCTGACTAAGGTATTTGAAAGAGGTACTTTTTTCCTCTTTTTTTCTGGCTCCGACCATGCCAGGATGTCACCAACTGCAATGCAAAAGCTAGAAGAAGTAAGTTTCCCTATTTTGTTTCCTTTTAAACATGTAGTGAGTGTTTTACATAAAATGACTCACAGCATTTTTTTTTTCAAAGACTGATTGATTGACCTACCTTTTCAATATGAGGTGATGTAGCAGCCTCATAAAATGTTAGTATTCATTTCTCATGTCACTTTTCTGACAGAACATGCGTTATACAGGGCATTTCCTGCACTTTAATTGAAAACAGGCCTTATAGATCATCCTCAGAAGATTTAAGTATGCATAAATTCATACATCCTTGGTGAGATTTCTTTCTTGCTGACTAAAGTTGAGAATGATTTCTATTTCTATAGGAAAAAATAAAACAGAAAAAGCATTGCATGGAACTTGGTGAATGATCAGTAAATAATAAACATCAACAATAATCATTTATTTTGAACAAATACTTTCAATTTTACAATGTTAAAGGTAAAAAATTAACTGAGATTTTTCAAAATATTCAATATCAAATTGTATTTAGAAAGGAAATGTTCACTCATAACTACTAAAAATGCATGAAAAAATGGTAAGTAGATGATTCAAATATTACCAACCACGATGATAATCATAGTGACATACTAATAGAAATAAAGTTATATACCACTTGGATGATGATGAATAAAGTTTCTCTAGAGATCATTTCTTTCTTTCCAGAGGCAATACAAGTTTATGGTAAAAGAAAATTCATGATTCTACTATCCTTGTAAAAATACGAATTACTAATATTAAATTATTACAGTTATCACTTCTCTAAGATATTTTTACCTCAGAATTGGAAATTATCAAAATTCAAAACTTAATTCAATTTAAAAAGAAATGTAAAACTTTCCCTGATATTTAACTAAAATGACTAATATTAGATAGTTTAGGTTTTTTAGATAAAATAAGCCATTTTGACTAGAATAATTTAGTTCTCAGGTTAACTAGAGATATGGTTTATAGGGAGGCCTGTAAAAATATATTTCGCAAGGTATATATGGTAACACTACATTTTCAGCAAACTCAACCCTATAAAATAAGCTTAGAACTGAAAAGGCTGCTTCTTATATAAAAGTATCTAACACTAAATCCTAGTGTTGCCTTTATTTAAAATCTATTTATAGCTACTACATTAAAAATTATTTATTTGATGTCCAAGATGATAGTTGGCTGTAACCTCTTTTTTTCTACTCAGGTTCCCCCAGCAAGGTGAATGTTCACTGCTAAAGACTTAGAGGCTCCTCTTTGACTGAAGAAATTTTCCTCAGCTAAATAGGAGCAAACTTGTCTGGGAGATTAAAAATCTCTATCCCAACATTCCCACTTCTCCTGCACAGAACAGTCATCCCAGACTGACATGAGGGCAAATAAACCTAGAGCATTTGCTTCAAGGTGCAGAACAACTCTATGGTTTAGTCCATGTTCTAGTACTTCTCATAGGACCAGGCTGAAGTTAGTTTTAGCAAAACCACATTCTTGCTTGGCTTGTTCCCTTTTCTAGCCTGCTATGCTCATGTCTTCTCCTGAGAGTCCTCCCTTGATATATCACTTTAACAGAATCCTCAACTCAGCCTCTCCTTCTAGAGAATCAGAGCTATGAAAAAGTCCCAAAAGTTTAGAATCAGAAAATTAGAAGATTGTGGAATGCTAAAAATAGTCAAAATTTAAAACAAAGGCATGAAAGATGACAGTTTGAAAAAATACAATTCGAGAGAAGACTCAGGACTTGCCTTTCAGCCTTGGTAGATTAACTGGTATCAAACTCATCTTCATACTCCAGGCATTTGACAACAGACAAGAGAGATCGGTGATTCTCCAAAGAAGTAAAACACAAATTATGCCTCGTGTTCCTATTGGCTTTCTCCCTGGGGAACTCTGACAGTAAGCATGGAGGTAGTGCCCAAAAGTCTGAAGCATCTGAGGTGACTGCAGAGTGGGGTACATGAGGAAGTGCTGCTGAGCAAAATAAGGCATTTGAGACCTGTGAGGAGTTTTCTCTATGGTGTTTGGTCCAGGGGTGGCCTGTACACTCAGAGAACAAACCTCAGCAAGCTCTGACAAGCTGCAAGTAGCTCAGATGCACAATAAGTTTGTTTATGGTTAAAAGATGTGGAGAGAATTGCTGAGTTCCTCAGGCATCCAGTTGAGAAACCATACAAATTATACCTTAAGAGTAAGCACTATGCACCAGAATTAGGGTCATGATCTAGGGCTAAAGGATGAACCAAAATATAGTCCTCCTAACAAAGCATATAGCCAAGTATTTGACAAAATCAAGAGAACCCCCGAATAGGTAAGCTGCCTGCCATAACTAAACAAAATAACCTTTAAAGGAAGACAACATAATCAAGCCTCTATAAAATGTACATTTTCTAGCATACAAGTAAAAAGTATCAGACATGAAAAAAGAATGTGACAAGTAATCTATAGAAAGAACAGTCAGTAAAAACCAAGAACAAATTTTTTCAGATGATAAAATTAGCACAAGGACTTTAAAACAGCCATTACAAACATGTAAGAGATACGATGGAAAATATAGACATAAATAGACATAATGTGTGAAAAGCTGAGGATTCTTAGCAGAGAAATAGAAACTGAAAAACAAGGTACCACATGGAAATTATAGAACTGAAAACTACCTTATCATAATTTAGAAAAAATGACTACATTATATAAATAGTAAATTGGACATGCCAGAAGTAAAGGTCAGTGGACTTGAAGATAGATCAATAGAAATTACCTAAGCTGAAGAACAAAGAGAAGACTGAAAGAAAAATGGACTCTTATTTGGTTTCCTGTGAGACCATACCAAGCAATCTAAATCCAGAAATAAAAGATAGAAGAAGTTGGAAAAAAATTGAAAAATAATGGTGAAAATTTTCCACATTTTATTAAAAACATTAACCTTCAGAATTAAGAGGTTTAAAAATAATACATGCCAGGTTAAAACACACACACACACACACACACACACACATTGAAAACCAAATATAAGGAGACAATTTTAAGAGCAGCCATAGGAGGAAAATAAGACAAATTATATATAATAGTATTACAAAAACAAATTATGGCTGATTTCATATCAGAAAGAAAAAATGAACGCTATATTTAAAGTACTAAAAGGAAAAAAAAAAAGGCTTAGTCCAAAATTCTATATCCAGTAAAAATTACCTTAAGGAAAATGCTTGCAATTTTCAGCTAAATTGAAAAGAGAGTTTGTTGGGAGAACAACTATACAACATGATATGCTAAATGAAGTCAAGTTGTAGAGAAATAATACTTGGTAGAAATTCAGATCTACTGGTAAAATAAATAGCAGAGGTTATAAATATTTTAGCAAACAAACAAAACTTTCTTTTATCCCTGTTCTTAAATTATGCAAATAATAATTGACTGAATGAAGCAAAAAAGAGCTGTATTGTACCATATGGTTTCTATAGAATGAAACGTTCACTTCCCACCATGTCTTGCTTCATATGTTGAAGCTCTACCCCCCAAGGTGATGGTGTTTAGAGATTAAGAGGTAACTAGGATGAGATAAGGTAGAATCAGAGGCCTTATAACAAGAGAAAGAGACATTAAAGAGCTTGTTCCCTCTCTCTCCATTATGTGAGAAGACAGTGAGAAGGCAGCCATCTACAAGCCAGAAAGAGCCCTTACCAGAAGCTAGCCATGATGGACCTGTGATCTTGAACTTCCCGGACTTCAGGACTTTGAGAACAGATTTCTGTTGTTTAAGCAACCAAGTTTATGAGATTTTGATTTGTGTTTTTGTGAACAGATTAGTACAATTGTATATACAGGTTGAGTATCCCTTATCCAAAATGCTTCAAATTTCTGATTCTTTCAGATTTTAGAACATTTGCAGATATATAATAAGATATCTTGAAAACGGGGCCAAAGTCTAAGCACAAAATTCATCTGGGTTTTATATATAACTTATACAGATAGCCTACAGGCAATTTTATATAATATTTTGAATGATAATGTTCATGAAATAAAGTTTGTTTTAAAGTACTTATGTGTGGAATTTTCCATTTATGATGTTATGTCAGCTCTCAAAAAGTTTTAGCTTTTTGAGCATTTTGAATTTCAGATTTTCAGATTGGGGCTGCTCAACCTGTATTATACTGCATGATTTATGACATATGTATGGGTAAATTATGTGATAGTAATATCACAAAATATGGGAACTTAATGGAGATAATAGGTTAAGGTTTTTATATCTTACATGAAATAATATGTGAGAATTAAATTATAGGTAATTACTAGGTCTGCCATTATAAAAAATTCAATAGTGAAAATATAATAAAAAGTATTCAAAAAGCAACAACAAAGCAAGAAGCAATGAACAAGAAACAGATGGGAGAAATGGAAAATAGTGGATGGTAGATTAAAACCTAATCATGTCAATATTTGCATGAAATATATATATAAATTAATACTAAAATTAAAAGAATATAAGAAGCATTTCAATTCACAGGAATATAAAATAACAGCATATACATATAAATCATAGCCTTAAATATACTCAGTAAAAATTACATGAAAATCATAACTTTATGCAAAGTAAAAAATAAAAACAAGAAATAGAAGCATTTATAACTGTCAATGGAGATTTTAGCTTATTTTCCTCAATAACTGAGAGAACAAACAAGACAAAAGTATTAATGAGTGTATATTGAACCACAACTAATAAAATACGCAATTTGCAAGCAAAGAGTACTTTAGCAATTTCAGGATATTCATTACTCAATTTTCTTACTAAAATTGAAAATGCACATAGGATACACATAAATAGAAGTTTGAGGAGAGAGGAAAGTTATGAATAAGTCTAGAGAGTGAAGGAATGGTTAAACTAGGGAAACATGATCCTTTGCCAGGTAGCATTAGGGTTTATAGTGTCTCACATGTTTATAGTGTCTCAATCATATAAGATGTCAATTTATTTAATCCCAATATATGAGTATCTCTAAAGATGTAAAGTCAGGAAATTAAAAAATATATATATTTTATTTCAAAGAATCCAAGATGGCATTAGTCGTAAGATGTATCAATTGTATGTACTGCTAAGAAAAAATAGCTGCCAATTAAATTATGACACGATTTTTTATGCAATTAATTTTAAGAAATATTGACTTACGGGTATTAAAATGTGGGGCAAAAAGGCATGTTTTTGATTGATAAAGTATAGTATGAGAGAATCTAATAGAATAAGCATTATAGAAAAGGATATTAATACCTGTTTTGTGATACTAGTGACAAGAATCTATACTCAGAAAAGATATATGCTACAGAAAAGTACTCCAATATTAGAGTTAGAGTGAGTTAGTCCAATAACAGATTTAGTCTGAGCAGCAATGAATGGACATTGATTCTCACTTTTTTTGGAGTGGGGGTGTATTTTAAGGAGGCAGATGTACAAAAATTTAGAGCATGAAGTCTGAAGTTTGAATTTACCACTTACTATGTGATTTTGAACAAGCCATTTAAATCTGTGTTTCAGTTTTCTTTCTGTGAGCCTTGGCTTAGAAACAACTACTTTAGAAACTTCTCTTGAGGATGACAAGAGAGACTATATGCCTACTATGTAATACATCAAAACTTTATATCTAGTAAATAATCAGTAAAAACAGTATTACTGCATCTCTCTCTAATAAAAATATACAAAAAGACCTGTTAGGTGGTTGTTGCAGAAGAAAGAAGAAGGGATAACAATATTCCCTACCCAGCTCCTATAATGTGGTTCTTTTCCAGGGACTTTGTTGAATGGTTCCATCATCATCCACTAATACAAGGCAGACATCTGAGAACTATCTTCGGCATTTCTACCCCATTCCTCACCTCCCCCTTATTCTACCTAAATCAGCGTCCTATATCTTTTTCTCCTTAATAAATTTCAAATGTATCCACTTACCTGAATCTTTACCACACCAACTCTAGGCCAAACTATTAACCCTTATTGCAATCTCTTAGCCTAATTCAAAGGCCTCTACATTGTCTACCACAGGTAATTCTTACCCTCTCATCTCCATGACAACTTCTATTCTCTTATCAAACTCTTCAACTATTACCATTGCATATAGGACAAAATATAATTCCTTCGAGATTCTTCACAATCTGGCCCAAATCTGTCATCGGTTGTGGTAATTAGGTAGGAAGGGGAAAAAAGTACATTCATTAAATCCAACTATATTTAAAATTTAGACCAATTCTGTGTTATTAAACTGGCAAAAGGAGGCCATTTTGTGTTTGTGGTGAACATGCACTACATTATTACAAGGATAAAATTCTTTATTAGGATTAGGAAAATGATACTAGAACATTGAAATGAGCAGTATATCAGGTGGTGTGGGGCTCTAGAAACAGGAAATCAGGGACAGGATGAAAGGATACCTTGAGCAGTCACCTTGAGGTGAGTCTCACGTTGGCATAGGCTGAACTCTGTACATGGAAAGCCACAGGGAAGTTTGGATGGCGCAGATTTAAATCCAGGCCAGCTATGCAGACATCTAGCAATTAATTAAGGTAAATGATGTGATTGGCAGAATAAGGTGGGGGTAGTACAAACTGGCTCAAGGAGTTATTGAATATCAAAACTAGGGATGAAGCAAGTTCAGGAGCATGACCAGGACGGGATTTTGAACACGCAGATATCCCCTACTGCCACATCCCCCTTCCCATCCTTATTCTGTTATTCTAAATATGACCTAATTACATAAAAATTCATTTTGAGATTATACATATTACGTTTTTCTATGTTGCTGCAGACTATGTTAAGTAGTTCTTAATTTTTGATGCAATTAGAATCACCAGAGAAACTCCTAGAATTTCTGATTCAGTGGGTGTGGATTAGGGCCCAAGAATCTGCATTTCTAATGAGGTCACAGGTGATGCTGATGCTATTTGGAGACCACATTTTTAGCACCACTAGGATATATGTAAGTGGTGTAAAGATATAGAAAAATCCGAATTCATCTGAACTGCCTTTGGGGAGGGCGTACTACATATTAGGAGGAAATATTTGTGTTTGAAGAGGGGAATGAGACTCCAGAATGTATGCTTAATACGATGGCTTCTTATTCAGATACTATTGTTCATTAGAAGCCTCTTTGCTTTTCTGAGCTTTGGCATGAATTGGGATATGCATGTCTGTGGAGCAAAGCTAAGGCTGAATTTAATCTCTCAACATTAAAAAGAGACAAGGAATTAAAATATGTCAGAAATAGAGTGGAGAGGGGCCAGGAAGAATTCATGCAGAGAGGAGAAGAGAAGCAAAAATAAGTCTCTAAGCAATGGTAAACCTCAAGTGGAACTTAGCAAAAGGAAAATGTGTAAGGGATTTTTAAGCAATTAGTTCTGGGTAAGTGAGATTATAAATGATCAAAAATGCTTTGAAGCAAAAGAATCCTTTGCCATAGTGCTGTGTGGACACAGGAATCAGAGGAAGAGGGGGAAGCCGATGACTGGTTAAAATAGTCTTATAAACTATGATTAAAATAACAATTTTACAATTTAAATTCAAGCTGGAATTATGATATTTTATCTGTCATAGTTTAACATTTGCTATGTATGCACCCTTTCCAAATGAAATAAACATTTCAGAGCTGTCAACTAACAAGAAATTAGAATTATAAATCTCAAGAGCTTGTGGGAAAAGTAGATCAGGTAAGAATGAATATTTCTTCAAATGATGAAAAATAAACAAATTCCAACTCATTTAATATCCCATGTTTCTAGAGACACATTAAAGTCAAGGTCATAATATCTAAGAATATTCCCTTGTTCATAGTCATTAATTCCCAGATTTATTCATCTTTGCTAAAATAACAAAGTGCTGACCTGACTAGTTAATTAGACAAGCAAGAAGAGAAATATTTTACAAAAACAAAATAGTAAATGATCTGGAGATCTTTGTTTTTTAAAATAAAATCTTCACCTCTCTTTTTCTAATCTTAGAATATATACCTTTATGGAAAAGGAAAAATATAGAAAATTAAAAATCATAAAATAAAAATCAGCTGCACTGCAAACTGGTACAGATATTTTGGCATATTATTTACCTATATCTGTTCTTGTACACATCACAGAAAAAAACAATTAAATACTCTACATTCAAAACTGCATTTACATATCACTTTATTTTTATTTTTGACTTTTCAGCTTCAGATGTTTCTCATATAAGCAGTATATTCTTAAAGCATGTATTGCTTTTATCCAAACCAGATAGGTGTTCTCTCTTAGTGGGAAGTTTAATTATTTTACATGTGTTGTAAAATAACATGTATGTTATTTTTATGTATTAGTATTTATGCTATTTATTTTCATTAATTGTCACATTAATTATATAGGTATATATTGGCTTTCACATTTTTAAATAATTTAGAGTTTATATAGTAGAGTTTAAAATATTACATATGATTAAATTTATTTTCAAAGTTGTCATATTCAGGATGAATATCATTACTTACAACTCTCTCAATGTAAAATGAAGAATCTAGTATAGTATTCTCTTGCTCTCCAATTTCTCTCAATGAAATATGAACTGAGTACGTACACTCAAGTCATTATTATTGATTTTGGGGGGGACATCAACCTTTAAGAATCATTAATGATGTTTTCTTTTTGTGATTTCATTCTCATATTGTCAAATATTTTTGTCCTTCATACTAGCATTATGATATGCTAGTATATCCCCAGCACATTGGTGTGCAAAAGTATTTGTTGAATTAATAAGGAATCTAAATTTAATATAAAATACCCATAACAAAGATGAAGAGATAGAATCAGGGCTTGTGCCATTCTATAAATCCATTCTTCTCTATTTCATAGTTTATATTTTCAATTAGTGCATTTTCAGGGCAGATTACAAAGATCATTTTTTATTCTGTGTTCTAATTTTGCATGTCCAAGAATCTTTTCACATTGCCCTTCTACATTAATGACAAGTTAAAAATAAACCAGGATTGAATGAGTTTAAGATGAACCAGGGTTACATTAATTTTACCTAAAAGTGGTCTCATTATTTATACATGTGTGTTTATTTTTTCTTTATAATCAAAATTCAAGACTTCTTTAAAATATGTCAAAAGGGTGTTCTTTTAGTATTATTTGAACCGAGAGTACAGTGAATTCTTGTAGTCAACAGTTTACTTTAAAAAAAGTAAAACATCATGGAAATATTTTTGAATATCACAACATGTTTCTGTTTTCTTTATGTCAGCTTATGTCTTAAAATGTAGTTCATCCATGACTTAGAACTATACTCTCTCTATATTCTCTGCTTTTGATATTCATCATGTTTTTCATAGCTATTGTATTTAAGGATATTTTTGGTCTATTTTCCAAATTGTGGATTTGACTTTGTGTATGGTAGATTCTGTTCTTTCTTAACTCTTAATGAAAATATGTTTTCTGCTTACATCTTTAGTTTCTTAGCATTTGTTGCATATATAAACCAGTTCTCTTTTTATTTAATCTTTGATACTTTATTTTAGTCAGACTATTATTTCTTAATATTTCTGAAAACTCAAACTGAATATAGTCTTACCTATACTGATGTATCCTGTAGTAAATATTTTTATAGCTCTTCCTTCTGCTTATTTTAGGGAAACGGTTCCATGCTCATGTTACAGAATATCTTATAAGTCTCTATATTTTCTTCTTAATTTTCATTTTCCCCACCCTCCAATGTATACAGTTCTAAAGCAGTAGAAATCTATTTTGATTAAGAGGTGGCTGATTGTCCCTCTATGCTTTCTTTATTTCCACAGATGTTTATTTCTGAGATCTTAAGTTATATTATTTAGATGAGTTTTGCTCAGGCCTTACTTTCCCCACTTTGTATTAAGTACTTATATCATGTAGTTCTGCTGCCCTGACACGAGGATTTTACATTGTTTCATAGCCTTGTTCTGGTCATAATTTGAAGAAATCTGTACGTCTTTTTTTTTTTTTTTTCCCCATGTAAACACTGTTCTTTCTAGAGCATAGAGCTGTCTGTGCTCATTTTGTTTTTCCTTTGTTTTACTTTACATGACTTAACTCAGAATAAAAGGCACCATGAGAGATCACCTTCTGTCTCAGACTGTGTGGCCTTACACAGAATTGTCTGATCTGGTATATAGTAAATAGTGAGGCCCAGAGGAGGAAACAGTTCTCCGGCCATAAACAGAGGCTTCCTTCAGGAGGAAGACTGACCTAGAATCTTTGGTGGCACGGGATCTAAGTCTTCAATGTGGAAGCGAGGTTGGGAGGAAGGCTTCTATTTTCCTTTTTGTTCCCCAGTTGTTTTGTTATTTCAGAAATCAGTGCGAGTCACTGTTTTACAATATTCAAATCTGACCCATTCATTTGTTTGAAAATTCTGTTATCCTGAGTAAAAGAAGCAGCATGGCTCAATGCATTGTGGCTTGAGGAACCATAGTGATTCTAGGAACTAAAACATAGCCAGCTGCATCAGAGCATTTCAAGCAAGAGTATGATGCAGAACAAAGCTAGAGGATGCAACAACACAGCACATCTTAACAGGTGTAAAATATCAGCCCTTTAAGAAATGTTGCCTTTCTCCTAAGAACAGTGGTGAGCCATCGATTTCCAGTGATTTTCCATTTTTCCTAGAGTAAAAAGCAAACTCCTCTCCCTGACTCATGAAGTCCTGTGTTCCAACAGGCTTTGCCTGCCTCGCTGGCACCATCCACTCTATTTCTCCGACCTGCCCTAGCAGCACTGCCCCTCTCTCCATTTCTCAAAGATACCAAGCTTGATCTCACCTCAGGAATTTTGCACAAATATTCTATCTATCACACAATTTTTATGTTGATATTCATGTTTGCTCATTCTTGTCATTCATAGAGACATTCTTTGACTCCCTGCCCCATTCTGAATTTTTCTTTTGTATTAACTAGCTGTAATTTTCTGCAGAGTCCCTATCACTAATATATATATATATATATATATATGCCACTAATATATATATTTATCTCTGTGTGTGTGTGTGTGTGTTTTCTTTGCATGCTTATTGTCTATCAGTCTATTATCTCCACTCACATAAGCTCTGTTCAAATGGAGGTCTTGCCTATCTTGTTTACTTTTTTTTTTTAATGAGGGAAAATAAAACTATATAATATTAAGTATGAACTCAACGATATTTATCATATGTGGAATGGATTCATCTATTCCTGGCTCACATAACAGAACACATATATGAAGATTCACAAAAATAGAAAATATTAGAAGACATTTGCAGTGAGGAGCTGGGAGGGGAACATACTGCATTGCAAATGAGATACTATTGAGAAAATATGAAATACGACAATTACTTGGACATGGGTAAGAAATACCACTTGAATTGTGAATAAATGATACTTAGGTCTTGAGTGAAGATGGAAATAACTAGGAAGAGATTATGGGTTCAGATCATGATATTGTTTTATAAAGCTTCTGCACACATTTAAAGTCAGTGATTTTCACAACACTAGTGGTAGTCAAGGTTCTCTTAAAAGATGATGATAATGATGACAATGATGATGATGACATGTGTGTATAAACTTGGAACTCCAAAACGAATTCCTAGGATTTGAATCTCAACTTTGTGTGACTCTTAACTTCTAGTTAACCCTCCTGTCTCTTAGTTTCCTCATCTATAAAATGGGAATAGTAATGCTTTACACCTTATTGGTTTCTTATGAAGATTAAAATAATAAGACATCTAAAAATAGTGCCTAAGAAGTAGAAAATTTATGCTAGCATGGTAATTACAAGCATTTTTTATGTCTTTCTCTTTCTCTCTTTCACACTGGTATATAGTTATATATTGCAAAATGAGCAGTTCAAACTGAAATAGGCAATTTAATTGGAAATGTACATATAACTGTGTAATCAACACACCAATTTAAATATAAAACATGTCCATCACCCCAGAAATTCACTCAAGTCTCATTCTACATAATAACCTTTCTTCCTAAAGGCAAATCCTATTTGGAGTTCTGTATTGCCTGTTTATGAAATTCATATTAACAGAATCTTATAGTATGTCCTCTCTTGTGTTTGACTTTGTTTGGTCACTACAAAGGCTTTGAAATTCTTCCATAGTACATCCATAGTTCATTCCTTTTTATTGTTAAGTATCACATTATCATGTGAAATTATCAAAATTTGTCTCTTCATTCTTCTGTTGATAAAATGAGTTATTTCCAATATATTGCTATTCCAAATAAGGCTTCAAAAGTCACTTATGTAGAAGGTCTTTAGTCTGATATATATTTTTGTTTTACTTAGGTTAAATATATTAAAGGGCTGGACACAGTGGCTGATGCTGGTAATCCTAGCACTTTGGGAGGCCGAGGCAGGCCGATCACCTGAGCTCAGGAATTCAAGACCCGCCTGGCCAACATGGCGAAACCCCATCCCCACTAAAAATACAAAAGTTAGCCAGCCATGCTGGCCGGTGCCTGCAATCCCAGCTACTTAGGAGGCTAAGGCAGCAGAATCTCTTGAACTTGGGAGGCAGAAGTTGCAGTGAGCTGAGACTGCACCACTGCACTCCTGCCTGAGCAACAGTGAGACTGTCTCAAAAAAAAAAACAAAAACAAAAACAAAACAAAACAAAAAAACCTTAATTAATTAATTAGTTATTTAAAGCAAAATTTAAAAATCATGACATAGATATACATTTAACTTCTTAAGGAACTATTAAGTAATTTCCCAAACTATTTGTACAGCAATATATGAAAATTCCAGTTAATCAAAATTCACTCCTACATTTAGTATGGTAACATTAGTAAATTTAGCCATTCTAGTGGGTAGAAAATGGTATTTCACTTTGGTTTTTATTTGTATCTCACTGATAGCTATTGAACATTTTTTTTCCCATGTATTTATCGGCCATTTATATTTCTTCAAATATAAATTTCTTCATTTATATTTCAAAATCCATTAAGTGTCATCCAAGACATTTGCCCAGTTTTAAGTCAGATTTAATGTGCTTTTTGTTACAGGTTCAGAGGAGTTTTAAAAAATATTTATTCTGGATATGAATCCCTTGTCATGCATATATGCATTGTGAATATTTTTTCCCTGTTTATGGCTTGCATTTTCATGTTCTTAATGATATCTTTTCATTGATATTTTTGTGTAGTCCACTTTATCAATATTTTATTTTATGGTTAGTGCCTTCTGTATTTTGTGTAAGTAAGTTCTCCCTTTCCCTAGGTTACAAATATATCATATTAAGTTTACATTTGTGAATAATATAAAGTAGGAGTCAAATTTAATTTTTCCCGTATCTTGTGGTTCCTGACCATTTGTTGAAAAGAATCTCATTAAAGTCTATTTAGCTACACTGATGACATTTCTTTATTCAAAAACAAACAAACAAAAAATGCAATTAACTGCAGACCAGCATGTTTATTTCAGACATGTGTCTTTATTTTGGGAACATCTATTCTATTCCACTAATCTATGTGTCTGTTCTTATGCCAGACCCAGAACAGTGTTACCTGTAGTTTTAGTGCCATCCTGTAAGTTATCTAGCTTTATTCAACATTAGAAATGGTTTTGTTTATTTTGGGTCCTTTTATTTCTAAGTAAATTTTATTATCTAAGTACATTTATTATTTCTAAGTAAATTTTAATATCAGCTTGAAAAGTACAATAAACATCTGCCATTTTGAGTGAGTTTTCATTGAAAGTACAGATCAAATTGGGTAAAATATTTACAATATTGCATGTTATATGTTTATGCAGTTATATATCTATATATTTATTGAAGTCTTCAAACATTTTCTCAGAAGTAGTTTGTAGTTTTCAAATTTGAGACATTGAAAATAATGCTGTATTTTAAATTTCACTTGCAATTTTTTTCTTGTTAACATATAGACATGCAATTTTATTTTCTAACATTGTATTATTGAATATTCTTAAACTTGATTATTATAAACCTTTTGGATTTTCTATGTTTAATTATGATGTCTATAAATAAAAACTACCTTCTTTCTCTTTTCCCAAACAATATGCCTTTTATTTATTTTTCTTGCTTAACCAAACTGTCTTGAACCTCTAGTACAATATTGAGTAACATTGTAAAAGCAAACATCCTTGATTTTTCCTGATATAAGGGGAAAGGGACTAATGAATGTTTCTCTAATAAATAAGATGTTGCCTGTAACTTTCTAAAAATGTCCTTATTTATGTTAATAATGATCTTTTCTTATTTTCTGAGAGCTTTATTATTAACATCTATCAATATTTGCTAAATGCTTTTGTGTTTGTATGTATCTATCTATATAAACTAATGAATAATTATATCCATCTCAATGTTTTACTCCTTTGTTTGTAAGATTAATTATACCAAAAGTTTAATTTTTTTCTTTTTTGAAAAGGACTCACTCTCTCACCCAGGCTGGAGTGCAGTGATACAATCTCGGCTCACTGCAATCTCTGCCTTCTAGGTTCAAGCAATTCTCCTGCCTCAGCCTCCCAAGTAGCTGGGACTATAGCTTCCCAAGTAACTGGGCCTACAGGTGTGCACCACAACGCCTGGCTAATTTTTGTATTTTTGGTAGAGGCGGGGTTTCACCATGTTGGGACTCCTGACCTTGTGATCTGCCTGCCTTTGCCTCTCAAAGTGCTGGGATTACAAGCGTAAGCCACTGTGCTGGCCAAAAGTTTAAAAATTTAAACCAGTGTGCATTCCTAGGGCAAACCACACTTGTACATGATATAGTTTCCTTTTAACATTTTGCTGAGTCTGATTTGCTAATATATTTTTAAGGAATTTTTAATGCCTGTATTTATAAGAGATACTCACCAGTTTTTCTCTTTTTTGTAAGGCCCTTGCCAGATGTTTATGTTAGGTTAATTTAGTCTCATAAAATAAGTTGGAATGTATTCAATCCTCTTTTATTTCCAAAAATATTTTTTTTAAGATTGGTATTATTATTCCTTGAGGTTTTGATAGAATTTACAAGGAAATCTATGTACCTACAATGTCTTATTTGTGGAAAGTTTTGATATAATAAATTTATTTTATAAATAGATGTTAAACTACTCCATTAACTTTCTTTTCTTGTGTCAATTTTATTAAGTTATGCCTTTCAACAAATTTGTCTGTTTCCTTTATGTTGTAGAATTTGTTGGCATGTGATAATTGTATTTTTATTTACTGTGTATCTGTAGGTTCTACTATGATATTCTATTCTTTTTTTCCTTGATGAATTTTGCTTGGAGTTATCGATTTTGTAACATTTTTTAAATCTTAGCTTTATGGTTTTTCTTACTGTTGTCTATTTTATATTTCAGGAGTACTTTCTTTGATATTTATTGTTTTATTCCTTCAGCTTTATGTTAATTTTGCTCTTATTCCTACATTCTTAAAAAGTGTAATCTTGCCTTATTGATTTTAAACCTTTCTTTATTTCTGATATAGGAATTTTAAGCTATGAATTTTCTTTCTAATATTTTTTATCTGCACTCTACAAATTTTGATATGTCATGTTTTCATTACCTATCATTTCTAAATATTTTCTAATTTCCCTTTAATATTTTTCCATGATCCGTGTAATATTTGTAAATATGTTGCCTAATTTCCAAGTATTTTTTAAATGTTTAATATATTAGTTTTGTTATTGACTCCTGGGGAGGAACTATTTAACAGTAGGTCTCCATGTGAAATATTCTTTGCTGGAAGAAAATGTAGAAAGACGATCTGCTCAATTCCCCTTGTAAACACACTAGTGCTGGACTTTTTGGCAGACCCACTGATGATATTATTGGTAACAGAGTTTTTATATATGAGAAGCTTTTTAACAGTTCCGTCTATGATTGCCTATGACAAGCACATTTTGGAAGCTATAGATGTATGGGACATGCTTTCTGCAAGATGTTGCATTAGCTATGTAAGTAGAGTGTAAAAGATTATATTTTACCTTTATTTATTCCTTCTCTGATGATCTTCTTTTCTTCATGTAGCTCTGAATTTCTAACATATTTTTCCTCACTCTGATAAATTAAAGGAATTCTTGCAGAGCAGGACTGCTGATGATAAGTTCCCTTAGTTTTTGTTCATTTGAGAAAGTTTTTATTTTTTCCTCTCTTTTGATATATTTCAGTGAATATAGAATTGAAGATTGATTTTTGCTTTCTATATTTTATATATTTTATTCCACTTTCTTCTTGTTTACATAGATTCTGATTGTGATGTCTCTGTAATTTTTATCTTTGTTCCTCTATAGATAAGGATTTGGCAGTTGTGGGGTGGGGCGGATGTGTTTCAAGGTTTTCTCTTTGTCTTTAATTGTCTGCGGTTGAATATGATATGCCTATATGCACATTTCTGTAGTTGTTATTTATCCTTCAGGTGTTCTCTTAATTTTCCAGATCTGTTGTTTGGTGTCTGCTATGATTCTTGGAAAAACTATTTGGTACCATTACTTTAAATATTTTTTCTGCTCTGTTCTCTCTTTTTCAGGTATATCTATGTTACCCCTTCTGCAATTGACCGAGAATTCTAAAATATTCTATTCCATCTCTTTAAAAATGTTATTTTCTCTTGGCATTTAAGGCTGGGAAGTTTCTTCTCAAATTATTTTCACAGTTCACAAATTATTTTCTCTGACATGTCCATTCTAACAATTAGCCCATGAAAGACATTCTTTCTTTCTTTTACAGGGTTTTTAATTTCTAGCACTTTCTTTTGATACTTTTTCGGAGCTTCCATCTCTCTGCTTACATTAACCCTATGTTATTTCATGTTGTCCAGTTTTTCTATTGGATCCCCTAACAAATGAATCATAGTTATTTAAATTCTTTGTTATTCTAATTTCTATGTCATATCTAAGTCTGGTTCTGATACTTGTTTTGTCTCTTTAGATTCTTCTTTCTTGCTTTTTGGCATGACTTGTTATTTTTTGTTGGAAGCTGGAAACGTGCTGTTAATAAGAACTGAGGAAGATAGGATTTTAATATGAAATTTTTGTTAAATCTGACTAGGTGTTGGTTCCTTTTTAGTTGGTCATAGCCATAGATGATAGAGGCTTTACATTGCTCTAGATTTTGTTTGTTTGTTTGTTTTGTTTGTTTGTTTGTTTTGTTCTCCTTTGTTGACTTTGGCTTTCTTAAGCACTCCTCAGAGTCTGTGTCTTATATCTCTTTAAGCTGTAATCTATTGTTATTATACTGGGATCCTGCTAGTGAAATTGTAAGGTGTGAGGGGAAGGAAGCATTCTTTATACACTTAGGATTCAACCTCAGTCTTTTGGTGAGCCTGTGTCTCTGGTCTTTGACCTTGACAATTATTCTCCAGTGGTATGGCAACCTTCACTTTCAATCCACATACCTCAGGTGAAACCAGAAGGCTACAGAGGCCTAATGTTGGAAGAATGTTTTTCCTCCAACTGAAATAAAGCTCTGGTAATGGTTTTCTCCTGCAGAATAAGTTTGTGTTGTGTAGAAAACTGTGAGTTTATTTCAGAATGATTACTCATTTTCCCCTGCCAGAGTCAGGAGATCCTTCTGAAATCTTCACCATGAGAAGCTGGTAGGGTTTTAGAAGTAAAACCCATGAAAGAGTGGGGGTACCCCTAAACGATAGTACCCATAATTTTTCACTCTTGTAACACTCCACCCACAACTCCAAGCAATTCATCAACATTATCAGTCTAGTGGCAGTTTATGGTGTTAGTAGCTTCTTTTCTAGATAAGTAGGTCTCATTTGACACTGAGGATTCTGAATGGTGGTTTTCCACATAACCTCAGTTCTGTGATAGACTCAAGAAAGTTTGGTTGATTTCAAATTTGTTCTAATTTTTTCTTACAAGTTTAGGATTGATGATTTCCAAGTTCTTTGTAAGACAGAGCTCAGACTGGAAGTCCTCTGTTCATTTTTTTTCCAATCAATTTTCTCTCTGTTTTCTTCTGATTGAGTAATTTCAGTTGTTCTGTTTTTGAATTTATTCATTCTCTATCCCTCCTTTCTGTTTAACCCATCCACTGAGGTTTTGTTTTCGTTATTATGGTTTTAAATTCTAAAATTCCAGTTTTTATATCTTGTATTTTCTTACTAAGACATTTTATTTTTCCATTTGTTTCAAGTGTGTTCTGAATTATTGTTGAAGCATTTTTATGATAGCTGTTTTAAAACCTTTTCAGGTGATCCTAACATCTTTGTCATGTTGGTGATGGCATCTATTGATTTACTTCTTTTTATCCAATTTAAGATTTTGCTGGTTCTTGAATGTTGAGTAACTTTTTTTTTCCATTGGAACATGGATATTACGAGTGTTGTTACATGAATCTATGAATCTTGTTCAAATCTTCTGTTCGTTTATTTATTTACTTTTTGACTTTTAAGTTCAGGGGTACATGTGAAGGTTTGTTGCATAAGTAAACTTATGTCATGGAGGTTTGTTGTACAGATTGTTTCATAACCCAGACATTACTAAGCCTAGTACCCATTATTTTTCTCAATTCTCTCCCTCTCCCATCTTCTACCCTCCAACAGGCCCCATTGTGTGTTGTTCACTTCTATGTGTCCAAGAGTTCTCATCATTTAGCTACCACTATAAGGGAGAATATTTGATATTTGGTTTTCCTTTCTTGCATTACTTTGCTGAGGACAATGGCCTCCAGCTTCATCCATGTCCCTACAAAGGACATGATCTCATTTTTTTTTATGGCTGCATAGTATTCCATGGTATATATGTACCACATTTTCTTTATCCAGCCTATCATTGATGAGCATACATGCCTTTGCTATTGTGAAAAGTGTTGCAATGAACATATGTGTGTGTGTGTCTTTATAATAGTATGGTTTATATTCTTTTGGGTACCTACCCAGTAATTGGGTTGCTGGGTTGAATTGTATTTCTATCTTTAGGTCTTTGAGGAATCACCATACTTTTCCACAATGGTTGAACTAATATACACTCCCACGAACAATGTATAAGCATCCTTTTTCTCCACAACCTCGCCAGATCTGTTATTTTTTTACTTTTTAATAAAGCCCATTTTGACTGTTTTGAGATGGTATCTCACTGTGGTTTTCTATTTGCATTTCTCTAGTAATCAGCAGTGTTGAGCCTTTTTTATATGATTGTTAACTGCATATATGTCTTCATTTTGAAAAGTGTCTGTTCATGTCCTTTGCTCTCTGTTTACGGGGTTGTTTTTTTCTTGTAAATTAGTTTAAGTTCCTTATAGATGTTGGATATTAGACCTTTGTCAGATGCATAGTTTGCTAAAATTTTCTCCCATTCCGTAGGTCATCTGTTTACCCTGTTGATAGTTTGTTTTGCTGTGCAGAAGCTCTTTAGTTTAACTAGATCACATTTATCAGTTTTTTGCTTTTGTTGCAATTGCTTTTGGTATCTTTATCATGAAATCTTTGCCTGTGCCTATGTCCTCAATGGTATTGCCTAGGTTATTTTTCAGGGTTTTTATAGTTTGGGGTTTTACATTTAAAATCTTCTGTTTTAGCTTCTTCTTCTGGCAGTGCTCTAGCAGGGGAAGGAGATAGGGTGTCACTTTATGGCAGCCATGTAGTAGTGGAAGTCCATATTCTCCCCCTGGCTTCCACTGGTAACCAAGAGAGAAGGACTCCTCTTTACTAGGGGTAGCCATAGAAAATCCAGCTTCTCACTAGACCTCCACTGACACCTCCCTGGCTGGGAGAGGTTAAAGTGTTTTGTCATTGCTCTCGATGTCAACTCCACTCACTCCATGTGGGGAAGAGGAGGACCTCCTTATGCTAGGTGGTGGTGGAATTGCTGACATTTTTCTAGGCCTCCTCTTATACTACAGCAGAAAAGAGGTAGAAATATATGTGTTTACTTGCTGCATGAGTATGGAGTTTAGGTTCCCAACATTCTCTCCTATGACACTGAATGAATGTCTTATTCTGGCCCGACAGAGAGGAGAGTCCTGGCTTCTTACTTGGCCTTCTCTAACACTCTCCTGTTCTGGGGATTGTGGCACCTCATAATAGCTTGAACAGTGTGGAAGTCTAGGACTTCTACTTGGCATTTGCTAGTGTAGTGGGAGGTGGGGGCCACAGTTTTTTTCAAGTGTTTGGCTGCAGTAGACCAATTATTATCTAAAACTACTGTGTCTTGCTAAGCTATATTTTTTCTGGTCCTTCTGATAGAAGGCAGACTTTTTTTTTTGCGGGTAGGGGGTGGATTTGCTTGTTGGTACCTATTCTGTACCTATTAGTGTTTCTAAGTTATCCTCTTCAGTTTCAAATATGACACATATAAGGCAAAAACAAAACCTAGAGTATGTGCTACCATGTTGTTCCTTGGGTCCTGATGTTTTGCTCTAATTTCTCTATCTTTTCAGGTCTTCTTATATTTCTCTTATATATAGTATTCAGGGTCTCTAGTTGCATTTAGAAGGAATAAGGAAGACTTTTGACTACTACATCTCTTCAGATGGAAACCACATTTTATAAATCTATTATTTCCTTCTCTTTCTGTAAATTCTTGAACATATATATATAATAGCTTCTTTTTCAATCTTCATTAGTTCTAATATTTAGATTATTTATAGGTATACTCTGTTGATTTTTTTTTTCTAGATCATAGGTCCTATATTTCTTTTTCTCAAACTTCAAAATACTTAATTTTACATTAAACTTTGTATGTAGAAAAACAGAGGAGTTTCAAGTATACTCTTGTTTGGTTTTCCTAGAGAACAATAACTCTTTCTGACAGCCAAGACAAGAAGATGATCATTCAGATTTCATCAGGAGTCAAGTTGCTGTGGATCTGGCCTGTGTTTTAGAAAGAACGAGCTTACTTTCTAACTTCATCAGCAGTGTTCTGCACAGTGGCAGCTGCCTCCTCTTTGATCTCTGTGCTTGAGCCTACAGATCTTGGGCTATGGTTTTACCTTTGAATTCGTTGCTAGCAGATTTTCTAGTTCCAAATACCATGAGAATGCACAACTCTACTCAAATTATCATTTTTTTCTTCAGGACAATTTTGGGTATATGGATGGATTCTGGTGATAAGCAAATTGTTGCTGTGTTTGATAGTCATTCTTACAAAATCCAGGCTGTTCACTCCCAGCTTCGCCAGTAGCTCTGCAGCCCTCTCCTTGATCTGGCAAGGTTTGTGGAAAACTAGCTCTTTCACTGGCCCAAACTCAAACATGATGTTTGCCCCAAATCCCCAGAGAGTTATGTTGGATGGCTGTTTAACTATGAAATGCTCTTCTCTTTGTAAATTAACTTATTTAGGCTTTCTTGTATCAATGGCTCTTTGATAGTCTCATAGACATGATTTGTATTTGATTCAGTTATTTCCTGAACTAATTACATGAATAAAGGTATTTTGTGTTCTTTTACATCTTAATCATAACAGAATTTTCAAGAACTTAAGGATCTAAATATTTAACTATTTTCTCATCAAATGAATGTAAGTCATTGTGAGGAATCTTATTTCTTCTAATAAAGAGTTGTGAGAAGCGTGAGGTTTGATGTCAGACTATTTTAACTAAAATTTCACAAATGTTTATATGTATTTTATATAGGAAAGAAAAGTTTCATGTATTAAGCTTGCATTATACACTAGCTCACTTTTATGCATAAAGTATGCATAAAAATATGTATATGCATATGCACACATATAGATACATATATACATGTGCATGTGTATATATGTATCCATATCTATATGTACACCTATGTGTAAATATATATATGTATTTATATCTATATGTGTGGGTATGTATATATATGTATCTACATCTATATATTTTTGTTAAGATTTTATTTGAGAGAGGGGTAACATATTATCCACATTTTGAGGATGAGAAACTGAGGCACCATGAAGTAGAATTGAATTCAAACCCTAGCCTGCTTGGCCTGTATTTCAGCCTAGATAAGCCTAAGTCACAACACTGACTTGGTAGACACTTAATAAAGCAAAGTATTATCATATTCTAGAACAAACAGCAAGACAGTTTTATCAATAAGATGATTCCTGTTGATTCATATGAATTATCTTTCAATTATTCATAAATAATTTTTATTTGAAAATATGTGGTTGTTATGAACTGAAGAATTATAAAATCATTGATTTTTTATAATAGAAAAGATTTTAAGATTATGAAGTTAATCTATGTAATGATATGTATTACATACATTATGCAAATATGTAATTTGTAATTATAAGAATTACAAAATTATTGATGTTTTGTGATAGAAGAGACTATGATTATGTAATCTATGTAAAGTTATGCATTACATACATTACGCAAATATATAATTTGTAATTACAAGAATTACAAAATTATTGATTTTTTATGATAGAAAATACTTTAAGATTATGTAGTTAATAATTCTGTAATGTTATGCAAGAAGAAACTAAGACCTCCAAATTCCACAGATGAGTGGGGAAACATAATGGCATTCAAAATGATGAGTAAGATGGAATAAAGAAAGAAACTGCCTTATCTTACTTGAAAGAAAAATGTATCATTTTATCATAAACATTTGCTTCTTGGCATAAAAACAGTTGTTTTAGCCAGAAAATTTCTAGGAGAAGCCAGGCTTACTCTGATGATATTTATTGAACTGTAAATTCCTTGAGGGAGAAAATAAATCTTTCTCATTTTGACTCATCACAGTAGCCACCATTAAGTAAAATCTCAACAAATACAGACTTCATTGAAAAGCATTACATTGGATTGAACTGTGGAATTTTGAACATTTGTGAAATGTATGTTAAAAATGTAGTTTATTTATTTTATATATTGTTCTTCTTTGTCTTGAAAGTCAAATATATGTATGTTTGGGGTGGGCAAGGATTAGGTGGCAATGCTGAGAGAATCTCTTATCCAAATTGGCCAAGCCTTAAAAGGAAGATACAGTAAAATCAGATTCCTTGGATAGAGGCTTACTGAAGTGTAGAAATTTGCAAGCTCACTAGTGGTGACAGCCTGCTTAAGAAACTGGCATGCATCCCCTGGAGTTTGGAGATAGACATGTTTTATTTTTACTGTTGTGAAGAATGGCCCTGTATATGTGTTCTTTTTTGTGATTATCCCCACAGAATAAATTCTTAGAATTGTTCATCCTAAAGTTATGCTGTTTGGAACTCTACAGGAAAGAGTTAACATAGCAGGCCTGAGACTGTTACCATTCAGGCCTACTTGTAAGGGTGGCTAGTGTCTGGAAACTTGGTTTTAGGGAGTGCTATGCTGCCCTAAAGAGAAGAATGGCTCACTGCCTGAACTGTACAAACAAAGTGAACACTTGCTTTCTTTGTAAGAGTCTGGAAGTTTGATACATACTTAGCAGAGGGTGCCTATGTGACCAGAACCCAATAAAACTTTTGTGCACTTTGTCTCTTACTTATGAGCTTCCCTGTTAGACAGCATTTCCCACAAGTTGTTACAACTTTTTGCTGGGGAAATTAAGCAGGGCACTGCGGCTCCAGCAGCACAGGGCTCTTGAAATCTTTCCCATAGTTTCCTCTGTGTTCTCCATGTGCCTTTTCTCTTTGCTGAGTTTGCTCTTTATCCCTTTGTGGTGATAAATCATAGCTGTGGGTATGATTAGATGCTGAGGAAATGCTCATTTTGTGTAAACAATGAGGAATGTATTTTCTGTGTAGTAAAAAGGCTCATTACCAATGCATTTGGGACACAGTAGTTCATGTGTAATGATTTCTTTTCTTTTTTTTTTTTTTTGAGCAGAGTCTCACTCTGTTGCCAGGCTAGAGTGCAGTGGTGCCATCTCGGCTCACTGCAATCTAGGCCTCCTGTGTTCAAGTGATTCTCCTGATCCAGCCTCCTGAGTAGCTGGGAGTATAGGCACCCACCACCTCAACGGGCGAATTTTTTGTATTTTAGTAGAGACGGGGTTTCAGGGTAATTAATTATTTTAAAACATTGAATAAAGTTGGAAATATTAAATATGCATTAGTTTAAGTAATTTCATCTTTTTCTAAAAATATTTAAATATATGCATTCATAAATTGTTTAATGCATAGACAAGGTCTTTTCTTTGATTATGGGTAACTTGGTTGGAATTTTTCATTGTTTTGCTTTCATAAACAACACCCATAGTACATTATCTGCGATTCTCAATTTTGTTTTACTTTTAAATAGGAGATAGAAATTAAGGCTTATATGATGTCAATTGTATGTAGAATCTTTCTAGATGGTTAATATTTTGTATTTTACTGCTCTCAACCATAAATCAACAATAATTTTTGGCAATTATTTTCTTGAGGTTTTCATAGCAAATAAGAGTGTGGATTTAATTAGGAAAGCCCCTTGTTTTACACACTCTGTTAATATACCATTACATTACAGAATTATATTAAGAAAATATGATGTAATATTGTTTGAGAACAAATACAACTATCTTCTGAGAAATGTTGGTGGGAGCAGAAGTGTTCTAGTGTACTGGTCATGGACATAAATCCATAAGTTTCACAGAGGGAATAAAGCCTGTTGGTCAGTCTAGAGATTTGGTTTATTAGAGAATGTTTTAAAAAATTCAACTATGTCAATAATAGACATAGACATCAAAAAATAAATATATAATAAAATGACTAGGCTTGATGTTACATTATGGTAAGAACACATATTGAGAAATTTGAATATTACAGAGATGAGGAAAACAAAATAAATCAAATATGTGCATAGGAATAAAATACATAATAAGGAATAAAAGCAAGACAAATGATTTATTCATGCAATTAATACATGCTTGCCGAGACCAGCTCGGTTGAGGAGACCCTAATGCAGCAGCACTAGAGGAATTAAAGACACATACACAGAAATATAGCATGTAGAGTGGGAAATCAGGGGACTCACAGCCTTCAGAACTGAGAGCCCCAAACAGAGATTTACCCACATATTTACTGACAGGAAGCCAGTGATAAGCATTATTTCTATAGATTATAGATTAAAAGTATTCCTTACGGGAAACAAAGGGATGGGCCGAAACAAAGAGATGAGCTCTGGCTAGTTATCTGCAGCAGGAACATGTCCTTAACGCACAGATCGCTCTTGCTATTGTTTGTGGCTTAAGAATGCCTTTAAGAGGTTTTCCGCCCTGGGTGGGCCAAGTTTTCATAGCCCTCATTCCGGTAAACCCACAACCTTCAGCATGGGCGTTATGGCCATCACGAACATGTCCCAGTGCTGCAGAGATTTCGTTTATGGCCAGTTTTGGGGTCAGTTCATGACCAGATTTGGGGGCCTATCCCCAGCACATGCTGAATAAATAATACATGTTGGCAATGACAGACATTAGCAATAATGTGAGCAAAAGAGAGAAGACTTCTGCTTTCGTGAATGTCATAGATTAATGAAATCAAAATGATAGAACTACAAAAACTAATAAAATTTTTAATATACATTATATTGCAGAAAGATAGACTATATAAATAACAATATTTACTACACTGGCTTAAAATAAAGAGCAAGTAAATTTTTAGCATTTTTCTTATATAATTCATATTCGCTTAATTTAACTGAATGGATAATGCTCATATTAGCTGAATTTAATTCATTAATCATGTCTTGTCATCAAGTTGCTATAAGGAAAATAGTCTTAATATATTAAAATTTTATTTTAGTTGACACATACATATATATTCATATAGTACAATTGGATAATTCATGCTTTGGTCTCCAATTATCAGGAATTTTAGTGTTTAAAATATAAAAGTGTCTATGTTTGCAAAAGAGTGTTTTAAAATGAATAATAATAAAGTTTACTTATTAATCCCTTAGAGTTTCTTTTGAAAATCTTTAGTTTTTATCATTTGATCCTTCATAAATAAAAGAAACATAGAGGCTGGGTGTGATGGTGGCTCACTCCTGTAATCCCAGCACTTTGGAAGGCCAACGTGGGTAGACCACTTGAGCTCAGAAGTTTGAGACCAGCCTGACCAATATAGTGAAACCTCATCTCCACCAAAAACACAAAAATTAGCCAGGCCTGGTGGCACAAGCCTATAGTCTCAGCTACTCAGGAGGCTGGGGTAGGAGGATCACTTGAACCCAAGAGGTCGAGGCTGCAGTGAGCCAAGATTGCACCACCCCACTCTAGCCTGGTGACAGAGTGAGACTCCATTGCAAAAAAAAAAAAAAAAAAAAAAAAAAAAAAGAGGAAGAAGAAGAATGAAAAACAACTAGCGAACTATCGTGCAAGTTTTAAAATCTGACTTTCCCCACATATGCAAAACTATCAGGCTTCATTCTCTAGAAAAATATATGTTTAATTCTAAATTAACGTAATTTTGCAGATTAAAGACATGATAAATTAATCAGCATTTATTTAGTGGATTAGATGAGTTGAAATAGACATCAAAGTACCTCTTATAAAATCATTTTGCAACAAAATGAATGAAGAATCTTAATGCAGCTGTGCGGTACACGGTGACTTATGCCTGTAATCCCAGAACTTTGGGAGGGCAAGGTGGGTGGATCATGAGGTCAGGAGTTTGAGAACAGCCTGGCCAACATGGTGACACCCTGTCTGTACTAAAGATGCATGGGCCTGTAATCCCAGCTACTTGGGAGGCTAAGGCAGTAGAATCGCTGAACCCAGGAGTCAAAGGTTACAGTGAGCCCAGATTACACCACTGCATTCCAGCCTGAGCAACAGTGCAAGATTCCGTCTCAAAAAAAAAAAAAAAAAAAAAAAGAATAAAAGAATCTAAATGCATACAGGAGTCTCTATGGTATTTGCATTATAAACTTCACTCCTTAACAACCAATCCCAGTTTATGGGAAGAAGCAACAACAATGGTATTATGAAAGCAAAACAAAACAAAAACAAGATGGAAATTCCATCTTTGGTTTGCTTTTCTTTCTAATGATTTTTTTTAAATTTGATTAAAAACATCTGTATAAATTACATAATGTTTGAGTATATATGCAGTACTTTTTTTTAAAAAAGTACTCTTAATGCTATATTCTAATCTGATGCTTCTCTCAAGGGATAACCATTATAACCATTTATAATGTTTCAAGACTATCTTTCTCTCCCCACCACCACCACCCCACCCCATAGAACTTTTCTTTTGGTCCAAGAATTTTGTCCAATATCCACAGCTCAAAAAAATGTTCCTTAGTACTCTGTTTATATTTTTAAATGAGCCATAAATAAAACCCCGACATTTGGCGCTAAATATTTATCCTCATAGTCTACAGATTAAAACTACAGGCACCAAAAGTAGTGAGTGATTCATCGAAGACCATGTCTAAAGCTAAGTAGCAAATGTAGGATACAAACTTAGACTATATGCCTCCAGAGCCAGTGGATTAACTACTATAATATGCTCCTTTCACAGAGAGCCCATGCATATACTTTGTTTTCTTCTAGTGGACTTATTATATAACTTTGTGATGTGTCCATTTTTTGTATATATAAATCAATGTAATGTTTTTATTACCTGACAGTATCAAATGTGCTGAAGTGCCATGATTTCTTTAGTGATTACTACATGAATGCACTTCTGATGGTTTACAGTGTTTTGCTATTACAAATCAGGCAGTAATGAACATCATTGCATAGACATTTGTGCTTGGAATCTTGCAAAGTGTTAATTTAGAAGTTATAAGTACACGGCACTTTTATAGATTATGCCAAATTGACCTTTCAAATATATACATTAAATTCTCCTCTTATAATAATGTATGAAAATACAAAATTTCCCACCTTTGTCAGCAAATTCCTAATCATTTGCATTTCCATTTAATATCAGTTACAAGTTACATCTTATGGTTTTTTAATTTGTATTATTTAGGTTACTTATAATATTAAGGATAGATTTTAGAATTTTTTTATGTGTGCAATTTACATTTCTTCTGTGTTTTCTTCATATTTGAAACATTTTTTAATTGGTAACATTTTTATCGGATTACTTTATGGGAATTTCTTATATGTTAAGAATGTCAATACTCCATTAAGTATTGTAAACGTTTACTCTAGCTATGTCATTTATGACCTTTATTTATGGTATATTTGGCTATACAGAACCTTTAAATCTTATATAGTAATATTCATCATTGAATTATAGTTTTCACAGAAACTGTGTGTGAAATTAAGATATTCTAAACTGGAGAACTGCATTTCTAAAAGCATTTTGTTTAAAATGTGGCCATTGCTAGTTAGCACTAGCAGAATTTTAGTAAGGATGCAAAAGTACTTGAAGTTTAGAAGAGCTGAGCTTTAACAAGCTTACTTTTGTTAGGATTCTATTGTACTGTTATACTCCCACATCTCTTAGGTGAAGAAGTTCTCTTAGGATTCTAACAGGCAACTAGAAAAGACCTTCACAAAATGAAGACAATAGCTTCCTCATGAAGAGCTCTGGGGCAGCAAGGAACTAATGAACAAGGAAGCAGAGCAGATAAATAGTAAAAAAAAAAAAAATAATACTTATATTTCGGATGATAATAGACAGGAGCATTTAAAATTTGAATCTGGTCAAAGTATCTGCAATCATGCTTCACTTAATGAGGAGGATACATACCCATTGTTAGGTGATTTTATCATTGTGGGGACATCATAGAGTGTGCTTACACAAACCTAGATGGTATAGCCAAGAACTTGCCTCAGCTACAAGGTGTAGCCTGTTGCTACAAACATGTATGACATGCTGCTATACTGAATACTGTATGCAGTGGTAGCACAATGGTAAATATTTGTGTATCTAAACGTATCTAAATTATAGAAAAGAGAATGTGTTTGCCCTACAATGTTACAACAGCTATAACATCCCTAGGTGACAGGACTTTTTCAGCTCCATTATACTCTAATGAGACCACCATCATGTATGCGGTCCATAGTTAACTGAAACATAATTATGCGGGACATAACTGTATTTAAATTTGTTGGTAAGGCAGCCGAAAGTCCTTAAGGGATAAGTGTGTAAACTAATGTTTTAAAATATTATTCAAATGCAGGGTGCAGGAAGATGAGACTCACATATACCTTTAATAACGTCACCCAGTGTTAAATGCTATAAATCATATGCTTTGGTGTGTGTCAGAGGAGTCTCTGCTCACTGTTCTCCTCTCCAAAATGTACTAAGCTATTATTGCACATTTTCTCTTCCAGATACATTTTAAGACTGACAAATTTCATAAAAGTCCTGTAGGGATTTATAGAGGAATTGAAGGAGAAATGACATTTTTACAATAGTGAATTCTCTCTTACAGGAATATGTTCTCTTTCAGTTCATCGAGGTCCTCTTTTATGACTTTCAGGAAAGCTTTATAGTTTTTCTTTTTCGCTAGGACATGACCATTTTTTTTTTGTTATGGTGGTTCTAAAATGATTTCTATGTGTGCTTATGTGTGTGTGTGCACTGTACTTTTTCTACACGTTTTGCCTTCACATTTTCTGTGATAAAAATGACACAAAGGTTGAAAAATTATGTTCAATTTTTATTTAGTTTAGTTGCTTGTTTAATTATCTTATATATCTGAATATGGGAAATTAATTTCTTATAATTTCACTGTAGATGATTATTGTTTTGAAAATAATTGCAACTTTGAATTTTGCACACCAATATTTATATCTTAGCTAATAAGGTTGCCTTTTAATTCTAGCTCGTTAATTTTTAATTATATAAAGTATTGAATTATTATTAATGTATTTGATTACATTAACATGTTTCCATTTTTTCCTAATGTTTTTGTTTGACTCGTTCAGTTGACTGGCCAGTTGATGCTGGTAGTTTGATCAGAGCTTTCAGAAAGTTTCAGATCCTTTCCATGTTAGCCTCTCTAGAAGGTAGCTTGAATGTCCTCATGACATGGCATCCAGCTTTTCTGAGATCCAGTGAGCCATGAGAGCAAGGCAGAAACCATGATGCCCTCTAAATCTAGTCCTGGAAATCATACAGTCAATTCTGCTACAGTTGATTTATGGGAAATAAATTACTAAATCTTCCTATATTCAATAGGAGGGAGATTAGGCTCCACCTTTTGAAAAGAAGATTGTCTGAGAACTTATGGACATACCTTAGTACCAGCATAATATATTCCTACAAACTACATATTTTTGTATATATTAATTTTTGAGTGGTATTATAGTTTGTGTATTCATCTATTACTTTGTAAATCCAATGTTTTGTAATTTATCTATAATGGTATATGTATAGAGATAATTCTAATATTTCAATCGTTTAATAACTATTTTGTGAATATACCTTAATATCCATTATCCTGTTGATAAAATTTAGTTTAGGAATTTTATTTTTCACTGTAAACAATGGTTCTATAAACACTCACAGATGTCTCTTCATACAACTGTGTGAGAATTTTTGGTGGAGTATACATCTAGAAAAGGAATTTGTGAGTAATTAGTACATAATTTCATCTTTACAGACATAATCAAATTTCTCTACAAGCAGGATGTTAGAGACCTCATTTTTACATTGTCACCACATTTGATCTTTCTTATTTTTTTTTTTCAATCTTAGTGTGAAAACTGTCTCATAGTTTTCATTTTGAATGACTTGGATTTGGATTTTCTCTTCTGAGGATTTTTTTTTTTTTTTTGGCCCATTTTTTTCTGAGGGTTTTTTTTTCAAATTTATTTACAGAAATTATTTATATTTTGTTGTACAAACACCTCCCTCTTATAAAATCAAAACTGATCCTTCCAGAAGTGACTTTATGATTAAAGTCAAAAGAGAAACAAACAAGCAGACAAGCAAAAGCACTTTCTCTCCAAGACTAAAGAAAATGCAAGCAAACAAAATGGATTCATTGTGTCTGGTTCTGCTCTCAAAATAAATGAAATCATTAACATTCCCTCTAACTTAACGTTTTCTTTAGGCATTCTATGTACACAGTAATATCATCATGAAGAATCTTCAAAACTTTTTCATCTTGTTTTATTTTTCGTGACCACCAATGCAAAGTTGAATCTGGATAAATGAAAGTGGATATAGCTGTCTCATTCTTAATCTTAAGATGAAGGCTTTCAACATTTAACTCTGTTAGATGTCTGTGCTGACTTTATAAAATGTTTTGGTATATAATCTTTAATCAATTAAGGGATTGCCGCTGTAATTCCAGTTGAATGGGTAATTTTTAATTATAAGTAGATGTCTTTTTGCATTTATATATGATCACATTATTTTTCTCATTTATTCTGTTAACATTCTTTGATTTTTTTCATCAATGTTTTATAGGTTTCCTAATTTAAATCTTGAACATATTTTGTTAGATTTACATCTAAGTATTTCATTATTTTGGGGAGCTAATGTAAGTGGTATTATTATTTTTAAAGTAAGCTTTTTAAAAATTTTGAAATACTTTTAGATTTACAGAAAGGTTGTGAAGATGTATCCAAAGTCCTCCATCATTATAATGGAACATTGGATACATGGAGTATGTAGGAACTGATAATGTAATCATAATGATAATATAATGTTATAATCAATGAAACAATAATGATACACTGTTATTAACTAAATCTGTATTAAAGTCCATATTTCTTGACTTTTACCTATATTGTCTCTTACCAAATATCATGTTACAGTCATCATGTCTCTTAGATTCGTCTCAGCTCTGAACAGTTTATCAGGTTTTTCTTGTTTTTTGATGACTTTTACATTTGGAGGAGCACTGGTCAGGTATTTTGTAGAATGTCCCTTGAGTTGGATTTCTCTGATACTTCTCATATGAGAAGATGGAGGTTATGTCTTTTGGGAAGAAAGACCAGAGAGGAAAAGTGCTATTCTCATTCCATTACATCAAGGATACATACTGTCAACCTGGCTTTCCATTGTCCATGTTGATCTTGAAGTTAAGGTAGTTTTTGTAAGCTTTCTTCATTGTAAAGTTACTTCCCACCTCACTTTTTCATACCGTACTCTTTGGTCAGGAGTCATATGCATAGCCTACACATAATGATTGGGGTGTGGCCTTCTACCTCCTTCGGGGTATACTATTGATATATATTATTTGGAGTTCTGCGTGTGAATTTTTTCTGTTCTCCTCTATTTATTTATTAATGCAATCATTTATTTATATCAGGAAGTACTCGGATATTTATTCCATACTATGGGTTGTAATCCATCTCTTCTTGATTTATTTCATTGCTTGGATTGTTCCAGCTTTGGTTATTATAGATCTTTCACTTAGTTTCTGTGTCCCCTTGACCTATCCCCATAGTTGTGTGAGTGCTATTTGTTTGGGGAGGAAAGGCATATCTGCACTTTCTGGCACTGTAAGATGCTCCAGGCTCAACTTGCATATTTTCTGCCTCAGTCCTAGCGTCAGCCATTTCTCCAAGAATTACTGGTTCTTTTTATTGGAGAATGGCATTAGAAACCAAGATCTTAGCGGTAGATGTACATATTGATTCTAGGCTCACTCATCTGACAAAACAAGAAAATACATGCATGGAAACTAACCCATGTGTACATACTTATAAATATTACTGTATGTAACCATCTGTATTAGTCAGGGTTCCCTAGAGGGTCAGAACTAACAGACATATATAAAGAGGAGTTTACTAAGTATTAACTTACATGATCACAAGCTCCCATAATAGTCTGTCTGCAAGCTTGAGGAGCAAGAAGACCCAGTCCAAGTCTCAAAACTGAAGAACTTGGAGTCTGATGTTTGAGGGCAGGAAACATCCAGCATTGGAGAAAGATGGAGGCTAGGAGTCTAGGCCAGTCTTGCCTTTTCAAACTTTTCTACCTGCTTTATATTTGATGGCAGCTGATTAGATTGTGCCCACCAGATTAAGGGTGGATCTGCTTTCCCCAGCCCACTGACTCATGTGTTAATCTCCTTTGGCAACACTCTCACAGACACACCCAAGATCAATATTTTGCATCTTTCAATCCAATCAAGTGGACACTCAGTATTAACCACCACATCATCTGTATCTATATTAAGCTAAACCATGAGTTCAAACTGATATTTGCAACTCTTACCTATGACAATAAGGAATATTTCTTTGCCTACATGAAACTGCCTACTGCAGCACTGAGAAAACTGGTTCTCAGTATCACCATCTATTTATTTAATTGTTTAATTCCAGTATAAACATCCCGGGCAACAAATCTATCAGAGTAGTGTATACTACAGAGTAGTACAATATAAGTGCAGAGCAGACAACTAAAGTGTACAGTACAGTGCTTATGAAAAATTTCTTTGCCTTTAGTCTTACAGACTCCATTTCCAAAGTTACCTAGGTTGGCATCTTTTCCCCTAGTCCTTCAGTAAGATTGCTTCATATATTTTAATATATTCATGTAACTTTTATGCATATTTTCCATTTCTCTGCAAAAATTATCCATCTTCTGTTTTTAAATCTTGATTATAATAACTAATCATAGTTTTGTGCTTTGTACGTATCCATGTTATGCTTCTCCTATGGTTCTTTCTTTATTTTCTATTCTGTTGTTGTTTTCATTAGAATTTTGTTTTGTTATATGCCTGCTTATTTTTCTTTGTAAGTTAAACACTGCATGTGAAATTTTTAGGCATAATTTGAGCTTCTGAATAGTGTTAACTGTCTCCAGAGAGGGATTACTTTTTCATCTGGCAGGCAGATGACAAATCTAATTAATACAATCAGCATTTGAAATTATTACAGCTGGCCTTTGCTCACTGGTTTATTTTCAGTTCAACTTTAATGACATGTTATAGCCTTTTAGGTTACCAAGCCTCAGTTACCTACCAGAACTCTTACTCACTGGCAGGTATGATTTCCATTTTTTTAATCCTGATCTCCAATCCCATGAGCCTACAAAGATTTCTACTGATTTTCGACCTCTCAGTAACAACTTTTAAATTACCAGTCAACACTGGTGGAAAAGCAACATTCAATATCATGTTTATTTCTTTTACTTCAAATTTCTTGTAGATATTGGCTCAAAATAATATTATTGCCTAGGTAACTCTCAGATGTCTTCAATGAGCTGCTTTTTAAATTTTTTTTTTTTTTAGTTGTTCTAGTTCTCCCAGTGCAGGATTATTGCATACAACGTGTCTCATCATGCCTAGAATATAAAACATTTTCCAATCCTTGTATCTCTACCCTTACATCTGGGATGATGTTTCCTCTTCCAGAGCAATATTCTTACATGAAATATGAAGTTATGTGGCCTTCTAGATTTATGAATGAATAAGTCTAATATTGGATTCTGTATGTAGATAAGCCAAGGTGGGTTTTCAATACCTCTTGCCCCTTAAAGATGAAAAAATGTCTGAGACCCAGTTTATCAGGTTTGGTAAACGCCATCAGGAAAAAATTGGCTTCATTTTCCTCCATAGTTCTCTAGGCTCCAACTTTAACCAAACAAACTCTCAGTATCTATTATTTCTTCAATAATTTGATAAAAAATTTTATCTCTATATGAGTAACCATACTTACATTAATGGAAAGAAAAGAGCTTCTTAAATATTTTTTTCTTATTTTGTATTTCCCCTTTTCATTATGAAAAGAAAGTAAAGATTTACTGCTATTTAACAGAATATTTTATATTTTATTTTTTTCAAAGCTGTTATTCTCTGCTCCCTTTTTAAACTTCTCTGTTAAATACCACTTAGTTTTTCCTTATTTTAAATGTTCTCTAACCAGTACTTTTTATCACATCATACAGATGCAGTTTCTTCTTAAATATCATTGAGCATAGCAAATATTTTAAAATTCCTTTTGTCCATTTTATTACATTTCATAAGAAGATAATTTTAGAGTTTAAAATAATGTCAATTTATTTTTAATTAGAGTATGTTTCATATGTTTAGTGAGACTTTCTAAATGATCATTTTTAAGGAGTTTTCTCCTTCAGTAGAAAACTGAGATAATTTCTGTCAGATTGCTTGTACTCTTGTTTTAGTATGTTCAAATAGTTCAGTCGTAACAAAACAAAGTGAAAACATTTAGATTCCTCATACTGTTACATTGCTAATTAAGAAACATATTAGCTTGTTGCGAATAGAGTGGAGGCCAATATTAGCTTGGCTTTTGTGTCAAATCGCTTTGTATTTGGCATTTTATGTGGTAGCAAGATGTCATTGTGGCATTTTCCATTCATGCCAAATATAAACTTGTACAAAGCTACCACAGAAGCCAAATTTTGTGTGACTGTCTTTGTCTGGAGTGCTTCCCAAAGGTGCTAGAGGGAATTGTATATGTCGCACATGTCCCACAAACTGTCCTTGATTCTAATTTTTATTAATTGATAAAGTTTCTAAGTGAAGCTCTTCCTCTCACTTTCATGTGGTGTGTTCCTTTGTATTATTAGAGAGGAAAGTAGAGTACCTCTTTTCCCCGATGTGGTTATTTCTAGCAGAAATTTATCAATGTTCCTATTCTATGGGTATTTATTTATATTGCAGTTTTAAAACTTCTAATTTTAATGAGTTTTTTTTTTTTAATAGAAGCATGGGCAGTAAAATTAGATAAGTGAGTTCAGGTGACATCTTTCCTAAAACTATTCCTTTTTTTTTTTTTTTTTTAAATAAAAAAGCACTGTTTTTGTTCAAACTGAAGATTTAACAATATCAAAATAATACACGATAATGTTCTTTGAAGGAAATTAGATGTCATTATTTCCATCTTTATTAACTTAGACATTTTATACTTATTTAAAGAGTTATTTTAAACGTACCTATACATACATAGACACACATATAATCATATATTATTTGCATACATTAAAAATATTTAAGCAAAACAAATTAGCCAACATCTCCCTAACCCTCTCTTCCTGAAATTAATGTTATTTAAACATTCTGAGATTAATTCTTAATATCTTTGTGGGTCAGATGCATGGTGACTTGGTTAAATATTTGATACTTTCTACTCGCATCCACTGGAATGGTTATTTGTCTAACCTTCACAGCTGGAGCTCTTCAATTTTTATCCCTACCTTTACTAGTTTTCCACAGACACTGGGGCTTATCTTGTATAATTGCCAAGGGAACTTGGAGAACTGGATTCCAGTTTGCCTCACAGCTGTCTACTGCTGATAGTGTGCCCATCATGATGCCTTCACCATCAGCCAATATAGAATAGTATAATAATGTTTGCAGACGTCCTACTGTGAAGTTTTTGTTTACAATATATATCCTGGTGTCTAGACTACACTTATTAAAGCAGAATACCTTGTGCAATGGTTCAGCAATCTTAACTATTTGCCAAGCTTACTGGGTGGTAATTATGAAAACTGATGTTTGAGATACACTGACATGATAGCTAGGAGCAAATATCTTGGAATCAGGAAGATACGTGCTCTAATACAATCCTGCTTACTAGATGTAGGATAATGGCAATTGACTGAACATGTGAGGTTCAATTTACACACCCGAAAAATGGACTTATTGATGTAGTATATACTAAATGTGAGGATATATTGAAGTAATATTTATCAATTTCTTAGTACAATTTCTGGAATATTCTATGTTTCATCAAGTCTAAGATGCCGTTGATTTTAAGAAGTATGATTATTTAATATATAGTGGAAAGAAGGGGAAATGTTGGCAGTTACACTGTAACTAAGTACTTTCTAATTGCTTAGACATTTTATTTTATACTTGCTTCAAGAGTTCTTTAAAACTTATATATTATCATATAACATGAGATGTCATCAATATGAAAAGAGAATATAAGCAAAACAAATTAATGAAGTCGTTTTCTAAAACTTCTAAACATTCTGAGATTGACTTTTCTTAACATCTTTGTAACTCAGAATTTCATCTTCTCTTCTACCAGCATTGTGGTGTAAACATTACTAAAAGGAGTATTCAACTGTTACTTCTAAGTATTTGTTTTTCTAGCCAATGACTTGAAATTTTTATTTTTTCAGTTTGGGTGCTAAAAATCAAGTACAATTATTTTATCAGAATATTGTCAACAGAAGATTGTCAAATTATAAATATGACTAACATGCTTTCTTCAAATTTCTTATGAAATTACCTTTATTCAAGTGTTAAGTAATTTAAATTTTCTAGTCAAACTCAAATGAATAACCAACAAGTTCACTCATGTAAAATTGACAAATGTATCATAACTGTGTGTGGCTGAAAGTGACTAAAATATTTATTTTAAGAGTCAGCTCAAATACAGATACTACAATATGGGGGAAATGTGCATTATTATTATTTTTTTAAAAATCAATAAAAGACAATAGTATGTGTTCGAGAAAAATAAGAGGCAGATGACACCTGCTCATTTTCTATAGAATGTTATATTGTGGTCATCTCTCACACCATATGCTTGACCTATTTTGGGCATTTGAGTCTTGATTATTAAATTTGTAGAAGTTTCTAATCTCTATGCAGCATAGTTCCTGTGAGGTTGTGTATCTGAAGCCCAGAACTTTGCACTTAGCACCCTTTCATCAATGTTTGAATCTGTTCTTTGCCACATGCTGCTGAGACTCTCCTGGAGTGACTTGTTTCCAAGTCACACCCATTCCTAGAGTGGTCTCCACCAGCTTCCATAATCCACTTTTGGAAGAGGAGTAGAAGTAGAAGTGCCTGTGTGGGTTTCTGAACTCCACCCAGAGATGGATTTTGTTTACATAAGTGTATTATGAACAATGGAATAGGATATGAAAATATCAATGTAGCAATGTATTTCTTTCTTTATCTTTTTTCCCCAGGAATTCTGTATTTGCTGCTTCCAGATATTGGAAATCTGTATGAGCGTTTGGACCTTTTATGAATCTGGGTTTTGGGTTCCAAATTTAGCTAGAGGATTTAATATAAGGTGAAGATTGTATATAAATGTCATGTTCTTCTTCTGCTTAATGAGCAGTACGATATATGTGGTAATCATTTTACTAAAACTGGGAGATGTGTTTCTGTTGGCCCTTATGTTATTTCTACTCTTTTTTTCTACAGATTAAGATAATCAGAGTTATTTAAATTGACTTTCAAAGTCCTTAGTAATCTGGCTTCACATTAATTATTCAACTCTCTCTCCTTATGCTTCCTACCGAAGTCCTCTGCTCCAGTCAGGCTGATCTCCTCATGGTTGTCTGAACACACCATGAGCATTACTGTCTTCCCACCTTTACTCTTCAAACATCCCTTCAACTAAAGCAAACCATTCTCTCCTTTTGTCCTCGAATATTGCCTTCATTATAATATCCTCTTTTGCTATTCTAATTTACACTTATACTTCTCTTCTTTAATTTATTCAACAAATATTTCTTGAGTACATATTACTAGCAGCCTAGTGAAGAAGATAAATCCAGCCTCTGCCATCATGGAAAAATATAGGCTGTAGAAATCATCAAATAAGAAACATGCAACATTAATTTTCTGATAAGGTAGTTATGCTAAGGGAAATTATAATTATAAATGTAGTTTGATAGGCTTTGTCAATAACCTTCAATCCCTATCTATGATGCATTTAAATATTGTGCATTAGACTATTTATTTACTTATGTGTCTATAGTTTGTCTCCTTAATTAAAGATGAAATCAAAGAGGCTAAATTCACTGATATTTGCAGTGGAATCTGTGACGATATGGAGAAGAAGTAAGAATGCTTTTTAAGCTTTGCTCCTTTTTCTCACAAAGTGACTTGCAATGGTCAGTTATGTAAACACATTAAAACCTCACAGTAACACAGATGCCTGTCCCCTTAATTGGTCCTTGTGTTTCTCTGCCCCTGCTATTTAACAGGGGAGTGGGGTGAACATTCTTAGGTTCTGCTTGGGAATGAGTAAGAGCAGGGGTGTCATGAGGGAAAAGATGACACTTGATTCTTGCCAGAAAATTGACCATCAACTCAGTCTCAGAGAGTGAACAGAGAGAGGACAGATTCCTATGTCCTCAGTGTCCTGGAGGCCCAACGACCCCGATAGTTAGAGAGTCTTAGTACTGAAACCATAGTTCAGAAAAGCCTAGCTAGCCATAGAACCAAAATATCTTCCGAGAGCACTAAGATGAAGTAGAAAAATTCCATCAAGTGGTGGCAAATGGTAGCTAAGTCCCAACAGATGATGAAACAGAGAAGACGGACCCTCATGTCTATGACAATATGCACTAATACGTTATTCTAGAATTGCATTGGATGTCAAAATTGAAGTAAAGAGTTTTATCTTCTATTTTTAAAATCAAAGATATTGATAACATTTTTTCTATAGATTTAATAAATATCTGATATTATTGTCATGTGCATAGTATTAACTTGTAATTCTGTAGGTATCAAAGCTTTTAGCCTAATATTTATTTAGTTTTATAAAACATTTCACCTTCTTTTTCACGCTTATGAAAGTAAACATTAGCAGTGAATTCAGCACCTATGATTTAAAAATGTATCTTATACTCTTGCCTTCTCAATGACCTCTGTAAATAACTTTTGATCAAATCTGTGGGACTGTTTCTAGGTTTTTCTTCTCGTTGTCTACTGACACCTGTCGAGTTCCCATCTGAATGTGAAAATCTGTAGCAGCTAGAGTTATGTGGCTCCACAGGACATGATAATGAGCTAGTTGGAATTGTAAATAAACTGTATTTTCAAATGTTTTCCTAAAACACCACACTGCTTTTTCTATAAACAATTAAAACCTCAACTCTCCTCCCGCTCCTGCTCTTTGGAATGTAAAAATCAGATGTTACTTTTGGCAAATTACTTTTTTCACTCTTAATCATGAGCTAATCATTTCACCCTTTTTCATTATATGTTCAATTCCGACAGGTGTATTTCTTTGAAAATGCCTTATCGTGTGTTATATCTGCCTATGAAAAAGAGATATGTGATCAAAATAACTTGCACATAAGTTTATACTCAGACTCCTGTAATGAGGGATAAATAGCTCCAGTCACCTGATAAAAAAAGAAATCAAAGGTGTTAGATTTCACAATCACCAGGGGCGTCATTAATCAAATATCCTAATTGTTTCCTCCCTGTCATTTTTTATTTCCTTATATTTCTATCAATTCAAACTTAGGGATTTTGGCTCTAGATTCCAGCCCATTTTTCCCACTGGAAGTTTTCAGAGATCTATGGGTAGAGCAGCATCTTGCTAAGTGGTTGAGCTCATTAATACTGCCTGGGTACTGTGGAGACTAAAAGGAATGGGAACATGAATTGAAATTGAACTGACAGAGGCTGAACTGAAACACTGCTGCTCCGTAGACTTTTCTAGAAGTTCTGAACCATCAGTGTCTTTTGTTTTCAAGGATGCCAATCTAAAAAATGACAATATTTACTAGTACTGAAAATAGACATCAGATACCCCCATACAGATTAATATAGTATATGACAAGAGCTCTTTAAGGCTTAAATCGATTCATTCTGTATGGAAGATTATATATGACTTTTGTTATGGGCTAAATGTTTGTGTCCCTCCAAAATTCTTATGTTGAAATCTAATTTCCAATATGAGAGTATTTGAAGGTGAGGCCTTTGGGAGAAGATTAGGTCCTGATAGAGGAGGCTTCATGAATAGGATTAGTGCTCTTGTAAAATAGGCCCCGGAGAGCCCCTTCTGCCGTGGGAGGACACAGCAAGCAAGCATTGATGAATCTAAAAGTGTGCTCTTACATGACACCAAATCTACTGGCACCTTGATTTTAGACTTAGCAGCCTCCAAAACTATGAGAAATAAATTATTATAGTTTATAAGCTTCCCAGTTTATCCTATTTTATTAGTAGCAGCCCAAACTGACACAGTACAGTTGCTATTTGCACACTGCAGTTATAAATTATGAATATATTCCTTCTGGATAAATAGTCCCTATCTGTATCTCATTTTACTCATTAATATAATGAGGTTCTGTGTTATACTTTTATACCACACTACTTGTAAGTTAACTTTATCTATTTTAGACAAGCTTAGGTTTTCCACCCTGAAAAATGAAGGTGTTTAACCAGCCACCCTGCTTGCCACCCACACCCTTCTGTACTTTGCCTTTCTGTCTTTGGCGGTGCTCACTACTTCCTTTTTCATTTTTACTATTTGAAAATGAGGCTGTGCTTTACTCTGACACTTGATCTCTAAATAAATCCCGAGTTTTAGCATGCCATGATTATATTGATATATTTTGTGATCAATGACAAAAAAATTAAAGCTAACAGTTATCTGTACATTGCTTCAAAAGGGTGCTTTGGGGTGATGTAAATGAATAAAGTAAGGAGCCTTGCACTTTAGTTCAAAATAATTTTCTGCAGCCGTAAAAAAGAACCAAATCATGTCTTTGCAGCAACATGAATGCAGCCGGAGGCCATTATTCTAAGCAAATTAATGCGGGAACAGAAAACCAAATACTGTATGTTCTCACTTGTAAGTGGGAGCTAAACCTTTGGTACAATGGGCATAAAGTTGGGAACAATAGACACTGGGGTTTCCAAAAGGGAGAAAGGTAGGAGAGGGAATGGGTGTGAAACTACCTCTCGGGTACGATGTTTTTTGCTTGGGCAATGAGATTGTTAGAAACCCAAACCTTGGCATCATGCAATATGCTCATGTAACAAATCTGGACACTTAGTCCCTGAATCTAAAATTTAAAAAGTTTTTCAACATTTAAACATATTTTTACACAGAACACAAATATTTATATAAACAGAGTCTATAAATCTTCATGCAGATGGGTTTTTAATCCTAATTACAAACAATTGTATGTAAAATATTTTTAAAGGAATTTTACTTTGGAGAAAGAATTATGTTGAAGACAAAGATTTAAAAAGATTTGAAGATGGAAAGAATTGATATATCACCTTTGTAAGTCTCTAATTTCTTCACCTACATAATTTGTTTGGGGATGAAAACAGGGTCTTTATTTTTGAGGAATTATGATACTGGAAAAAGGATAAAAAGGAAACTCAGGACACCTGAGTGTTAATCCTAGCACCACCACTTATTAACTGGATGTACTGTAAATGTCAAAGGAAATATTTTCTGCCCAACTGCCCTGACAGGACAATTGTAAGGATCAAATATGTAGAAGTATGTTATCAATTATGAAGTCCTATCTAAGTCGAATTTATTAGTATTTATTGCTAGATCCCTAAGTTACAAAGTGAGCCTTATTTATAGGAGATGAACAGTGAATTATTTTTAATTAAATATTTTTAAATTACAGAGTGATATATGCTCCTTGGAAGAATAGAAGCAATGCAATAATAAATAAAGACAAATTAATAATTTTCCTGTATACTCCTTTCATGACTTTCACAGATAAGCAACATTACAAAGCCCAGTATGTAATTTTCTACAATTTTGTCCATGCTTATGTAAATTATGTGAATATTAAAAGGGTTAACTCTTTGTTTTAAATTTGATAGTTTTTCTTATTTTTTCCTAATTGTTCTTCTACTTAGGCACATGTATGTTTTGCTGCAATTGTTATCTCACTTACTTTTTCCTTAAAAGTATAATATAGTTTGTGTATACCTTGCGTAATTTCCACAGATGAAAGCTGGAAAATCTAATACATAAAAAAAAAAAAACAAACTTGATTTTGATTTGTATTTCTCGGATGGCCAATGATGATGAGCTTTTTTTCATGTGTCTGTGGGCTGCACAAATGTCTTCTTTTGAGAAGGGTCTGTTCATATCCTTCGCCCACTTTTTGATGGGGTTGTTTGATTTTTTTGTGTAAATTTGTTTAAGTTCTTTGTAGATTCTGGATATTAACCCTTTGTCAGATGGGCAGATTGTAAAAATTTTCTCCCATTCTGTAGGTTCCCTATTCATTCTGATGGGAGTTTCTTTTGCTGTGCAGAAGCTCTTTAGTTTAATTAGATGCCATTTGTCAATTTTGGCTTTTGTTGCCATTGCTTTTGGTGTTTTAGTCATGAAGTCCTTGCCCATGCCTATGTCCTAAATGGTATTGCCTAGGTTTTCTTCTAGGATCTTTATGATTTAAAGTCTAACATTTAAGTCTTTAATCCATCTTGAATTAATTTTTGTAACCCAGCCATCCCATTGCTGGATATATACCCAAAAGATTATAAATCATGCTGCTATACAGACACATGTATGTTTACTGAGGCACTATTCACAATAGCAAAGACTTGGAACCAACCCAAATGTCCATCAATAGACTGGATTAAGAAAATGTGGCATATATACACCGTGGAATACTATGCAGCCATAAACAGGATGAGTTCATGTCCTTTGTAGGGACATGGATGAAGCTGGAAGGACAGAAAACCAAACACCGCATGTGAGAAAATATGATTTTGGTTACAGCTATTTCCAGGATTCTCTTCTGTCAGAGAACTATCACATGATAATCTCTTTTACTTCAATCTGAGTTTGAGTTTTTGTAAGAGTATCTAGATACATATTTTATTAAGCAGCGATTGCATTAAAATTGATCTATTTGAAAAGTAAATTCACATTAAAACTTAAATGTTTGCAGTATCTGTTCTATTCTACTTCATTTATCATCAAACACTTTACAAAATAAGTATAAATGAATTCCTATTTTAATTCCAATTTTATATATAGGTAATAGAATCATGAACTTTTCAAGTGTGCATAAATCCAGTTAATAATTTTTATGGTGAAATGAAGACTGTGGCATACATGAGATCACGCCCAAGATTATTTCTCAATCCATGATTGTGAAAAATATGGCATTGGGGGCATACCTTCCTGAGCTAGCTATCATTTCCCAACTTGGATCACATCTTTTTCATTTGTAAAAATCCATCTGATTATCCTAAGTTCTGTACTGTTGAAACAATTAAATAAGATATGTTGTATGCTGGTGGTAGAACTATGTCTACCAATCAATCCAGCATTGGCTTATAAATGATACTTTTGTTTGTTTCTTTTCCTTTTCTGATAGTTTCATCATGACAAGGTATTAATACTACGTATAGTTTATTCACAAAATCACTTAAAAATTTGGTAAGGTTAAGAAATGGCTGGGGGGCGGGGAGGAAGAGGTCTTTAAAGATCAAATTTACCTGAAAGTGAATTGCAATGATACCAGACCCTGCAATATAACCATGTATTGCTTAGTAATTTCTTGAGCATCCATACTTTCATTCTTTATGTTTAAAACAACTCAGTGGGTTAGATCATTAAATTAGATGGTACGGATGTTCATGGAGCCTAGCACCTACCAATATGCTCTATATGCTATTTCCCTTCTTCCTCTCTTAGGCAAGGCTTAAGGAGAGTGAAATAAAGAAGCTGGTGCTTATTTTCCCTCCAAAGAATAATATAAGCTATTGTTTGAACAAGAAAAATGTAAAACCACAAGTGGGAATCTTTTAAAGCCTGAAATTAGGTTTAATTCAAGGATATGAAGAAAGGAAGTTGTTTGAACATAAAAGCTTTTCTTTGTTCATACTGTATGTGCTTCTCTTTGTTATGTTTTACAACAAAGCTGAGTTTAAAAAATTATCTACTTGATTACTAAGCAAATTGCAACAAGCTTTCAACTGTAAGTATAATTTTTACTTTATTTATGAAAGGCAGATTGTGTTGGGATTCCTGCCATTCATTCAGTTTTAAAAAATGACCTCTCTTACTGTCAAGTATAAATTCTAAAATGTAAATATTATTATTTAAAATTATTTAATAAGTTTTAATAATTATAAATAAATAATCATGAAGCATGACTAGGATAGGCTATCACAATGTCCCTATTGTTATGATTTCTTTTAAATATATCTCCTTTGACAATATATTTGATGAAAATTTCTGCCAGTAGCTAAAACTCTTTATATTCCAAAAATAAATAAATAAAATATTAGGTTAGCTTTTGGTCTCTCAAAGTGACTACCAGGCTACCATAATTTTCTATCTTCTTTTACAAAAGTATAAATAAAATTAAAGTGTGCCTGATAGTTTATAAATATATAAAAAAGAAAACTTTGCTAGTATTTCAACATATCTAACTTAAATATATTTTAGGATCAATATAAATTCCTATTAAACATTTTTCAAGAAAACATAAAATGTTTAAATCAGAAGTATAATAAAAAGATTCAATTAACCTTTTTACTGATAATGTATTGTGGAAGATTAAGGATAACTGTGAATGTACTGGCACTTCCCATCAAGGATTAGAGGTTACTTCCCCTACTACCTTAACAAATAGAGCATGGTAGAAGTGATATGACGCTGGTTCTGGTCTTAGCCTTTAACAGGACAGACAGATTCCACCTCAATCTCTTGGGGACCTAGGGCACCATATAAGAAGTCCAGTGAGCTTGTTGGAGAGTCCATACGGAAAGTCCCTGAAGCTCAGTGGAGAAAGAAAATGACCGAGCTGAGTTCAACCTTCCAGCCATCCATGCCAAGAAATAAGCCCTCTAGGTGAAGCTGTCTTAGACTCTCTAGACCTATCATTCACCAGCTAAATAACATAGAATGACCTTGTCTTTGTTTTCTGTTACTTATAACAGAATACCTGAAACTAGGCCATTTTAGAAAATAAAGAAAAGGAATATCTCACAGTTATGGAAGCTGAAAACTCCATGATCAAATGGCTACATCTGATGAGGACTTCTTGCTGGTGGGGACTCTCTGCAGGGTGAATCAACTCAAGAAATCACATGATGAAAGGGGCTGATCATGAATGCCTGAATCCATTAGTCCATGAATGAATTCAAACATGTATGAGGGCAGAGTCCCTATGGCTCAATCACCTCCTAGAAGCCCTGTCTCTCAAATAATGCCCCACTGGGGACTAGGTTTTAACATGAGTTTTGGAGTAGGCAAATATTCAAATCGTAGCATTCTGTCCATGGCCCTCCAAAACTCATACTCTCAGATACAAATGCATCTATTCTATCCGCATATCCTCAAAGTCTTTACTCAAGCTAATATCAACTCAAAAATTCAAAATCCAAATTCCCATCTCTTAAATGAAAACAGTTATCTACTTCTAAGACGCAATGGTGAGACAGGCACAGTGTGCACATTCCCGTTTGAAAAGTGAGAAATAGGCCATGTCGACCTGAAGAAAGAAACTGAGGCAAAATTAATAAAAGTAGAGAGTTTATTTGGGACAACATTGAGGAATGCAGGCTGGATAATTTACCAGCTAGTCTAGAAACCACAGAGAAGAAAAGAAAAAACAAAATACCTTTAAATAATTACCCCCAGGCATGACTGCAAGGGAGGTGATCAAAGTCTCAGGCTCATGTCTCTCTGAGCCTCACATTCCTCATACTGCTCTGAGTCATTTTCCTTTCTCAGCTAAAAGAAAGAGGTAGCAGTCCTCAAGCAAGTACCTATTGGAGTGGAAAGTAGAGCCACACCTGAGGCCCCTTGTGCCGCCCTTGCGGGGCTGAGGACTACTGCACTGAAATGCAGGGAGGAGAGATCAGATGGGACCCTGGGCAGCAAGCTCATGGTGGGTACACTGGGTCTGTCCTCTGGAACCCTTCTGCTTTCCTAGGCCTCAAGGCCTGTGATGAAGGGGCAGCCTGGAAGATCACTGAAATACCTTTAGTGATTTTCTTCCATTCTCTTGATGATCCTTTCTCTCTGTACAAATCTCCATAGCAAAAGGTCTCTGGACCACATCCTTGTTTTTCTCTCCTGAACATGCTTTTTCACTCTTCACATGATGAAGCCAGGCTGAGAGATTTTCAAATCTTTCTGCTTTGCTTCGCTTTTGATTATAAATTATATCTTTAAGTCCGTGTTTTCCTCTCACAATTTAATGTAGCAGTTAAAAGTCACCATACAGCAGCCTGAATGCTTTGATGCTTAGGTACTTCTTCTGCCAGATATTCTAATTCATTGCACCTAAGTTCTGCCTTCCATAAAGCACTGCATTCCACACAATGCAGCCAAGTTCTTTGCCAGCTTATAACAAGGAGGGCTTTTACTCCAGCTTCTAATACCTTTTTCCCCAGTTCCATCTGAAATCTCATCAGAATGGCCTTTACTATCCACATTTCTAGCCGCATTCTAGTCACAACCACTTAAGAGTTCCAAATATTTCCAAGTCTTCTGGTCTTCTAAGTCCTTACCAGAACCTAGGCTTCTCCTATCCTGCTCCTCCGAATGATTCCAGCTTCTAACCATTACCCAGTTTCAAAGCCACTTCCAGATTTTCAAGTATTTATTATCAGCAACACACCACCTCTCAGCATTGATTTTCTGTCTTAGATTCTTTTCTCTTGCTTGTTATAGAATACCTGAAACTGAGTAATATACACAGAAAATAAATTTGTTTTTTATGGTTGTGGAGGGTAAGTTCAAGATCGAAGGGCAACATCTGATGAAAGCATTCTTGCTGGTGGGAACTCTGCAGAGTCCTGAGGTAGCACAGGACATCACATGGCTAGGGGCCTGAGCGTCCTAGCTTAAGTTTCTCTTCATTTTCTTATAAAGCCACCAGTCACATTCCCATGATAACCTATGAATCCATTAACCCATAGTCCTTAAATTTATTAGTCCATGAATAGACTAATCCATTCATAAGGACAGACATCTCATGACTCAATGATCTCTTAAGGGCCCTACCTCTGAATACTGCCACTTTGGATATTAAGTTTCAACATGAGATTTGGAGGGAACGACATTCAAACCAAAGCAGACTCCATTAAATGTTAGAGGGAACAGAAGAGCAACCCATCTGAGCCCTGATCAAATTTCTGACCCATAAAATGATGAAATATAATAACATGATTTTTGTTCTCAGACACTAAGTTATAGAGTAACTATTGCAGTATAATAGATTAGAAAACATGTAGGGGTAAAGGAAAAGAGTTTCTTTCTTGTTGTATTTAAACACACCACTGTTTCATTGGCTTTACAGGTATTAACTGTTAATATAGTAGTTGCAAAACCTTGTTCATTTGGGCTGATTAACTGGCCAAGAGTGAATTCTCTTTACAATAATTATTTATCGTTACTCTCTTTATTTATAGGAATAACCTGCTGTAAAAATTATAAGATAATATGGAAAAACAGAAAATTTAAGGAAGTAGCGTATTATATTTAGAGAAAAGATTGCTGGGCTCTTGTTATGGTTTGAATGTGTTTTTTCTCCTCTGAAGTTTATGTGTTGGAATCTCAATCTGCAATGCAATAGTGTTGGGAGGTGGGACCTTTTGGGAGGTGTTTGATCATTAGGGCAATACTCTTATGAATGGATTAATACTGCTACAAAATGGGCTTGAGAGAATAGGCTCTATCTCTTCTGCTTTTGTATGTGAGGACTCAGTCCTCTCTTGCTGTTCCACCTCTTGCCATGTGAGGATATCACAAGAGGGTCCTCACAGGATATTGGTGATTTGATCTTGAACTTCCTAACCTTTAGAACTATGACAGGATAAGTTTCTGTTCTTTATCAATTACCCAGTCTGAGATATTTTGTTATAGCCACACAAAACAGAGTAGGACAGCTGTTTATCAAAACATCTGAGATAAAAGATTTACTTTGTTATTTATTAGCTTGAAGACTTTGATCATGTCTCTACCTTTATAGGTCTTAATTTCTTCATCTATCAAATGAACTTGTTGCATTGCCTGTGCATAAGGTAGCTTCCAACTCTATTTGAAAAATCTCTAAATTTTGACTATGTCATTAATTTACAAATGTTTGGAAATTTTACAATTAAAATAGTTCCAAAACTTGGAGATTTTAGAGCTAATAACTTCCCTTCTCACCACTAAGTACTGTAGCATTTAAAAAATTCTTGGCTTTCCTATTTCATCCTCCTAAATGAACCCTTGATTGTTTTCCAGTAAGAACCCCTTTTACAGAAAGGAGTCAATACTGCTGCTTGATCTTCAGGTGTTGAATTGTCAGGTCACTTGTAGCTTGGAGAGTGCTTACTTACATATCATTTATCACAAGGACTGTATTTTCTTATGCCTCACGTGAACATTCCAGTGGATAAATAATTTGTTTTTGCCTCTTAATTTGATGCCTTTTCTGCAGTTGCCCTGCTTTGAAGTTACTGTGATAGCATCAAGTTATAAAATAATATTTGGATAATTTTAAATATCGTTAACTATAGAAATTGTCTGACATAATTGGGCATGTGAGTTTGGGAAGGAATACTGTTAGTGCATGTGAATTTTACCTTTAGACTCATGTGAATCTGTTACATTGTGGATTTCACAGTAGCATTTCCTGTCTTCTTGCCTTCATTTAAGATGACACTTTGATCAAAAGTGGTAAAGCATGAAATTATGACCAGATGTAAGAGTGTCACTTGCTATTTCAAAGTCCCACTGCAGTTGGAACATTTTCTGATTATCTGAACCCACCATGGGAATTAAAATTTACTGTGCCTGACATTACAGTGTGTTTTAACAAGAGCACAATTATACTCCTACCCTGTTTCAATATAGAGTTGCCTAGTCAGAATTGTTAGACAAGTCCACAGAGGATAGAAACTGTCACCAAGCATCAGCTCACATGGGAGAGTAAAATGAAGCCAACTATTTCTTCCTTTATAAAAATCACTAATTATATTTTATTTAAAAATATTTGCTCCTAGGCCAGGAGGAAGCCCTGAGAATGTAAGAAAAAATCAGTCTATTTCAAATTATATGGTGAAATCCATATATATACACACATATACATACATATATATATATGTAACTATTTCCTCTTTCTCTTAAAAAAATTTCTAGGACATCTGCAGCAAACGTCACAGTCATAAAAATAAGACATTTTGAAAATACGACTGCAAAATTACCAGCTGTATTTTTATCAAGAAAGGAAGCTTCTCTGTGAGGTTCATTTTTATTGAAAAATATTGATTGTGCACCTATTTCATGCCAGGCAATTTCTTGGGCTCTGGGGTACAAGAAATGCATAAATACAGTTCCTGCCTTCAAGGAACTCACAGATTAACAAAAGAGACAGAAATGCAAATAAAATAAATTCCCTTAGTCAGAAAGAAAGAAAGATGAGAAAATAAACAATTACAAACCAAGGAAGGGAAGATAAGGTTGTCTCCATAACAGGCTCGAACAAAGCGCCTAGTTTGAATAGCAATTGCAGAAAAATTGTCTGCAAAAAAATAGTTATCATTACTAAAACTGTATTTGTTCTAAAAAGGTAACAAGGTATGCTAATTCACTTATTTATATTAGTTTCTGATTAATGTGTATCTTTCCTCTAAATTCAGGGATCACCTATTTCACTAAACATATTTGACATATTTAGCAACAACAACAAAATTCACTGTAGTCTTACTGATGTTCGTTTGGTGTTTACACTTAAAGGGAAAAAGAGATAATAATTCTATGATAACCTTAGGACATAAAACAATGGGAAAGGTAAGGGGGAAGGAAAAAGGGGTTTTGTTGAAGTGTTTCAAGGCTCCATGGTGGAAAGGTAGAGGTGTGCAGCGATGTCTAAGTTTTTCTTCTACTTCCATGGAGTGGCTTAGCGTTCATCTGCATCAAATATTGAGCATGAAAAAAGATTTGTTTGAAGAGTCATACTGATTATTCCTCTGTACAATTTTAGTACTGTAAGAAGAGATTTCCATTTCTCTGTCAGTAAGAACAGTTTAATTCCATTGAAAATTTGACCAAAATCTTTCACTTTACTTGTTTTGTTTCCTTTGAGCCTCATGGTTCTACTCATTTTTATGGTTAGAAGGATACCAAGTATTTTAAAGTTCTACTTTTTTTTTCTTCCTTGGTTTTTCTCTCCCTTCAATTTGACTGATCCAGAAAATTTCTTCTGAGTTTATAAATATAACTCATTCCTGATAGTTAAATTTGATAAATCTCTCTTGTCCTATGGAATAGTTGGATCCTCTTAATTCACCTTTTGTGAATACTTCTTCCTCAATATACCACTGAGGATCAAGCAACAAAAGATAAAGAAAATTAGGTCACAAAAGTACCATCATGTGATAGTTTGGCGGATCACGTTTCATGTTTTTAAGAAATGTTTAGTCTCATAAAGGAAACTGGTTAAACATGGGTTAGTGGATTACATGGTGTTTTGGTATCTCAATCCTGATTTTGGAAAAAGAGAGGTGAAAACATGTAGGAACTTTAAAAATGTTTGGAATGTACTTTTTGGAGTGACATAGAGAAAAACCCCAAAGTCAGCAAATGTCTTTTTCCCATCTTCAATCTTGGTAAACTTGCTAAACCAGGCAAAACAACACAGTTTAACCAAAAGAATTAGTCTTTATTTCTAAGGATATAGTCTTGGAGATAAATAAGCCAATTTTAAGTGAATGGTCAATTCTTCTCATGTGGCAAACTGCTTCTGAAACCAGAAGTGCAGAGGAGTCAACTGAGTGCTAGTCACAACACGACCTGGGAGTGCGCTAATGCACACTTGTGTTTTAGAAAGATGCTTTGAGACTCACAAGTTGACTGCCTTTTTCCTTCCTCCCACCTCACCTAAGTTGTAGGCTTAGGCAGAATAAAGCCATGATTCATGTACTAGGAGAGGCATTAGCTTTACATCCATTGTGGTCAAGATCCATCTTGAGGGAGAATGTCTGAAATGTGGGAATATTCTGTTTAGTACTAAGGATGAGAGATTAAATGGACAGTTGAGAGATGCCAGTATTTCCTTACTTGTCCACTTACTGCCATCAAAATAAACTCTGCTCCAAGATTCTACATGTTAATAGTGATTAACTTCTCTATGTATTTTGGGGACATCTGGCATGCTTTATTATTAGATCAATTTTATTGAATTGGTCGTTAGGTGCTGCTTTCTTTGAATATATAGTAGAGCAGTGACTTGAAATATTAGGTTAAATAAAAGAAAATACAATGGGGTCATTAAGTCTGTTAATCTTAGAGTAAATATTTTCACCACACATTTATTCTAAAACTATCACTTGGCTGAAGACAAACTTTCTGGTTAAGCATTTGTTTCGTGTACACTATACATCAAAGCAGATAGTTTCTTTCATTCTCAAAAACGGGATAATACCTACCTAAGCACATAGTGCATTTAAAAAAAGACATAAAACTGAGAAGAAAATACCTACTTCAAACAGTTGCTAATACAATGCTATGTACCTAGAATAAAGAATAATTTTTAGGAATAAAGCTAAAACCATTATTTAGTAAGTAATTTCACTAGAAATTCTCATTTTTCTCCTTCCACCCAGGTCTCAACAATGAAAAAAGAAAGTAGAAGATTATTTTACCAAATATTTTGGTTAGAACAATTCTGTGAAACTTGAGTCATATAAACAAGACTTCTTGGATTTAACACAGAAAGCAAATGAAGAGAACTTAGAAAATTTAGTTAAACAATATATAATTTTATCAGCTATGATTTGAAATCCATTATTCTGGCTGGGATTTACTTTTAATTCTAAAATAACTAATTCTGATTCTCAATGGAAAGCATATGTACTATATAAAATGACAAAATTTTCGTATATAAGCTCAATTGTATTATTTCCACATTTCTGCTATTTTCTGTGACTAAGAAGACAATGTAGCATTTCACTGTTATGCAGTTTGTACTTCTTAGCTTTAAAATATTAGATTAGAGTATTACTCCTGAAAAAAAAAAAAAAAGAATCAGGCTAATCATCTCCTGTATTTACTGAATGGAACTATCCTGATTCTATTATGCTTAATGTTTCACAAGAAAGTGAAACAAGAAAGAATCATGCATACTTTTTTTTCCCTATTGATTTGTGAAAACTGAAACATTTGAACTGTTTTGGACAAAAATGAATTATATTACACAATAATAAACATTTAAGAAACATATTAAATAATTAATTTAAAGGAATTGTGGTAAAAAATCACTATATAACAAACTCCTAATAAAAATGGTTATGTTATGTTATGTTATGTTATGTTATGTTATGTTATTTATTTATTTATAAAATAGAGATGGGGTTTCTCAATGTTGCCCAGACTGGTCTCAAACTCCTGGGCTCAACTAATCTGTCCCCCTTGACCTTCCAAAGTGCTGGGATTACAGACGTGGTGGCCCATGGACCTGGCCAAAAACAGTTATTGTAATACTTTTTTTGAAAGGTTAACTAAGATGCTCAGATATTGGTTTCCAAACACCATTCTACAATAAAAGGAACATAGGTTTCTTGAAGAAGTTGATTCCAGGAGCAGGGTGAAAATAAATAAATGAAATAAATAAATCTAGAACATATTGTGATTCTAGAAAGTAAGGAAGTGTTTAAAAAATGACAGTTTATCAGCAGAACACAAGAGCTAATCCAAATGAATTCCTAATAGCCAAAGATCAAAAAATTTGAACAACAAAATACATGGTGGTAGGAGCATGTTAACCCGTAGAATAAAATAAATATCCATGAGGCCATACTAATAGAATTTTTTAAAGTATTTGCATGAGTGAAAAGGACTGAGTCTTTATTATGGAAGAAGTACAATTAATAAATGCAAGAGGAAAAAATAAAATGTGAAATTCCCATTAGGCAAACACCACAGTAATAAGTGTAAGGACAGATGGATACTAAAATTAGTGAGTAAAATTTTGCAGAGAAACAGGATAATCATAGTCTGAAAGTATTTTCCCCAAGCTACTCATTACTTCACATGGAAAGATAGTAGCTTTATGGTGAACAAACATGGTAGGTATCACCTTAACAAAAGGGAGATTATTGATAATGACATATCAATGTAATAAATCCCTTATATGAAGAAATTAATACACAATACTCTCTTTGTGATAATCTGGACAAAAATGTATCAACTCATTCTGATAATAAGAATATCAGGGAAATAATTTATAAACATACCAAAAAATAATTGAACAGCACTCTTTAAAAGTATCATCACTCAAGTAAAGTAAAGACAGAACTATAATAGAGTGGAAGAAACCGTGGGGAAATAACAGCTGAATGCAATATGGGAGCCTGGAGATTACTAGGAACAAAACTGAGGAAAACTGAAAAAGTCTGTTTAGGTAAAAGTATTGAATTGGCATTAGTTTCCTTGTTTCGTCAATTATACTATGATCATATAACACGTTCACTTTAGGGGAAGCTGAGTGAAGGAATATTCTGTAGTTTTATAACTTTTCTGTGAATCAAAAATCAGTTCAAAATAAAATTTAACAGGCCTGTTATATTTCAAGAATGAAGTGAAACACCTGTAAAACCAATAAATTCAATAGAATAAAATTCCAAAAGAATAAGTGGGAGAAATTAAAGTGCAGTAAATATGTGGAGTGCAATCATTGAGACAGATCACACGCATGAAAAAAGGGAGTGGTAAGTAAAGTAAATGAGAGGTTATTAGATTTAGAAGTGCATGGTTATTCAAAATGTAGAAAATAAAAAAGTTAAAAAACTAAAATGTATCCAATTAAAAGTTTGAATTGTTTAATATAACACTGTATTTAGTTACTAAAGCTCTGTATAAATGTTCATTTCATTTTCACTATCATTCAGATGAAAAAACTTAGGAACTGAACAATATTATATTAAAATTTACATAGAGATAAAATGACAGAATAGCTAAATAACTTTTTAAAGTTTTATCGAGGAACAACTTACACACTATAAAATTCACCTATTGCAAGAGTGTTAGTCAATAATTTTTAGTGAAGTTATGAAGTTGTGTCCTCATCACCATAATTCAGTTTTAGAACATTTTCAATATCCCAGGAAGTCCCCTCACACCCTATGCTTCCCACAGACCCAGGCAATTCACTGATTTACTTCCTATCTCTATAGATTTGCTGTTCTAAAAATATTGTATAAATGGAACCATACAACCTGTAGTCTTTTGTGTCTAGCTGCTTTCAGTTGACACGCTTTTGAGATTCATCCATGTAGTTGCTTGTATCAGGAGTTTTTACTTTTTATTGTAAAATAATATTCCATTGTATGAGTGTATATCACATTTTGTTTATTCACCCATTTGTGGGTAATATGATTGTGTCCAGTTTGGGCTACTATGAATAATGCTGTCCTGAACATTTGTGTGCAAGTCTCTGTCAAGATATATGTTTTCTTTTCTCTAGGGTAGGGGTTGCCTGAATAATGTTTTAAGAAACTGACAAGTTCTTTTCAGGATGGCTACAGACTTTTATATTTCCACCAGCAAGGTATGAGGATTCTGTTTTTGGTTTTGTTTTTTGTTTGTTTGTTTGTTTGTTTTTTGCTTTTTTTTTTTTTTCATCCTCACCAAAACTTGGAATTTTTAATTCTTTTGGCAGCCATTCTAGTGGGTGTGTAGTGGTCTTTCATCATGGTTGGTTTTCATTTGCATTTCCTAATGAGAAATGATGGTGGTCATCTTTTCACGTGCTTACCATCATATATATTCTTTGGTGAAATGTCTATTCAAATTTTCTTCCTTTTAAAAATTTGTCTTCTATCTTTTGTTGCCTTTGTTTTAAAGTTTTAAGTCATCTTTATACATTTTCTATGCAAATCTGTCTGATCTGTGATTTGCTCATAGTTGTTCTCAGTCTGTAACGTGCATTTATATTTTGTAATATCTTTTGAAAACCAAAAACTTTTGCTTTTGATAAAGTTCAAGTTTTTGTTTCCTTTCATTAAACATGCATTTGGTGTCATATATAAGAACCTCACCTTATCCAAGGTCACAAATAATTTGCAGTATTTTTTGTACAAGTTTTATAGATTTAGCGCTTATAGTTGAATCTAAAATACATTTTGAGTTATTTTTTGTTAATCGCTTGAGGTCAGGATCAAAGCTGATATTTTTGTGTAAGAATATACACTTTTCCCAGCACAACATTTTGAAAAAACTATCCCTTTACTTATTGACATATCTTTGTCAACAATTAATTGACTAGAAAATAAGGACTTATTTCTAAACTTTTATTCTAATTCTGTAGCATGTACATTTATCTTTATGTTACTATCATCTTATATTTTTTACTTTAACTCTGTAGCGAATTTTGGAATAAGGCACTGTACATTATCTAACTTTAAATATAATTGTTTTCTAAATTTTATTTTGAAATTTTTTCCTGCTGATACAGTATAAACTTTTTTGGGGGGGTGGGTTCTGTGGCTCACACCTGTAATCACAGCACTTTGGGAGGCCGAGGTGGGTGGATCATTTGAGGTCAGGAGATCAAGACAAGCCTGGACTACACGGCGAAACTCTTTCTTTACTAAAAATACAAAAGAATTGCCAGGCATGGTGATGCATGCCTGTAATCCCAGTTACTCAGAAGGCTGAGGCAGGAATCACTTGAACCTGGGAGGCAGAGGTTGCAGTGAGCCAAGATCGTGCCTTTGCACTCCATCATGGGTGACAGAGCCAGATTCCGTCTAAAACGAACAAGCAAACAAAAATAATATAAAACATTTTTTATATTGATCTTTTTTTTTCCATGGCACGTTGCTAGATATAATTAGTTGTGGTAGCTTTTATTGTTTCCTTTTGATTTACAAAATGCAGGATCATAGTGCATGTGAGAAAATAGCTATACTTCCTCCTTTCTAATCTGTATGACTTGTTTCTTTTTATTATTATTATTTTTCTTTCTTCCCTCCTCTGTCTCCCTTCCTCTCTCCCTCCTTTTTTTTCCTTTTGCTTTCTTGCACTTTATGGAATTTACAGGTCAATGTTGAATGAAACTACTGTTGAGCTATCCTTGTTTCCTACACCCCAATCTTAGGAGGAAAACATTTTGTCTTTTACCAGTTAGTATGCTGTAAGCTGTCGGCTTTTCATAAATGACCTTTATTGGGTTAAAAAAGTTTCTTTTAATTTCTAGGATGTGGAGGATTTTCTTTGTCAAGAATAGGTGTTGAATTTAGTCAAATGATACTTCTGTGTTATTGAGGTGATCGTGCACCTTTTGTCTCTAGTCTTTTAATATGGCATATTACATTATTTGTTTTTTTGGATGTCAAACCAGTCTTGAATTCCCGAGATAAATTCCATTTGGACATGGTTTATTATCCTTTTTATATGTGTCTGGACTTGGTTACCTAATATTTTTTTAAGGATTTTTGCAAATATAATCTTGAGTAATAATAGTCTGTAGGTTTCCATGCTCATGACATCTTTGGCTGACTTTGGTGTCAGATAATAATGGCCTCATCGAGTAAGTTAGAAAGTGTTCTTTCCTAACATTTTAAAAAGTATTTGTGTAAGATTGGTATTATTTTATCTTTGGATATTTGATTAAATTTTCTAGTGAACTATTTAGGCTTGAGCTTTTCTTTGTGGGGAAATGTTTGATTCTTATTTTGTTACTTTTTACTGGTCTATTCAGATTATCTATTTTTCTTAAGTCAATTATAGAAATTTATATCTTTTACAAATTTGTCTATTTTAGTTTGTCTAATTAACACAACACAGAATTGACAAATTCCTTGAAATTTATATTATTTTCTTCTAATCCTTTTAATTTCTGTGGATTCATTAGTATAGTGATGTCTCTACTTTGATTCTTAATTTTTATAGTCTGGGCCTTCATTTTTTGCAGGGAGGGAGGACTGTCAGAGAAAACTAGAGCATAACAGAAGTTAAAACAGTAAAACCAAATTTTAACCAAGAACTATTGCAATAGGACAAAGGAGATCTCAGTATAGAACTGGGCTCAATTCAAAATACAGTGTAGACAAGTGGAAATGTATAGTCAAGGAACAAGATGGAGTTCAGTGGGTAGAAAATTACAAAAAGGAAACATCAGGATTAAGGAGAGAGTCAGATGAAACAGACTTAATAGGACTCTTGCTGAAGGCAGGTCAGGGTGATGAAATATCACCTGTAGGATGTTGCAAGGTAAGGGAATTGATCAGACATTGAGGGTAGGGGATTCTAACAAAATAAATTTAACAATCTGTACTTTTTGACAAAAATTTGTATCTATCTAGATTTAATGTAATATTAAATGTATAAGGTTAGAAAACCTCTGCCATTTTGCTACCTTGTTTTGTGATTGTTAAATAATGTTTTATTTTACAATTGTTATTTCTCCATTATTGTTTTCTTAGTAATTTTTACAAAGTTATTTTCTTAGTAGTAACTCTAGGGATTGCAATATGGATCTTAATTTATTACAATAAACTCCAGATTAATAACAAGTAAATTCTGGAAACAGACAGCGACTTTTCTCCAGTATAGTTTCATTTCTTTTTTGCTTTTGCACTATTTCCATACATATTTCATTTGTGCATTCAATAAACCCAACAATTCAGTGTTATATTATGGGCTTTTATAATATTTTCTTTATTGAGAAGGAAAGAAAAGTCTGTGTTTGCAGTTTTTCATATTTATTCACATGTTTGCCATTTTCAGCACTCTATCACTCTATTTTTTCTATAGATTTGAGCTAGGATCAGGTGTCATATCCTTTAAGCCTGAAAGACTTCCTTTAATATATTTTAAGGCATGTCTGCTAGCAGTAAATTCACTTAATCTTTATCTCTGAATATGATTTTTGTTTTCATTTTTGATGGGAAGTTTTATTAGATATATATCCTAAGTTGACAGGATTTTTTTGTTTGTTTTATTTTTGCTTTCAGCACTATGAAAAAGGCTTGTCACTGCCTTCTGTATTCCATTGTTCTGATGAGAAGTTAACCATTAATCATATTCTTGGGGTTTTGTACATGATTAATCATTTTTCTCTTGTTGATTTAAAGAATTTTTTTGTCTTTTAGTAGTTTGACTCTGATATGTCTAGATGTAGAACTCTCATCCCATGTGAAGATATTTGAGCTTCTTGGCTCTCTGTAGATTAATGTTTATAACATATTTGAAGAGTTTTACTTAGGTCATTATTTTTTCAAATAGATTTTCTCTACACTTTTCCTGGAGCTCCTACTCCATGCATATTAGTTTTCTTTGGAAACCATTCCACTATTTTGATGACAGAAGGACTTCATAGTTACCCTTCCATTAAAAAATACATTAATTACAAAAACATTATCATAATAAATGTGAAAGAAATACAAATCCTTGGGAGGCCAAGGTGGGCGGATCACAAGGTCAGGAGATCGAGACCACAGTGAAACCCCGTCTCTACTAAAAATACAAAATATTAGCCGGGCGCGGTGGCAGGCGCCTGTAGTCCCAGCTACTCGGGAAACTGAGGCAGAAGAATGGCGTGAACCCAGGAGGCAGAGCTTGCAGTGAGCCGAGATCACGCCACTGCACTCTAGCCTGGGTGGCAGAGCGAGACTCTGTCTCAAAAAAAAAAAAAAAAAGAAATACAAATCCTGAAAGGATGAACATAATAAATAGTTGTGTGAACCAGCTGAGTGTCTCTTGGTTAATTAGTACTCATCTGCCTGTATTCAGGTCAAATCCATTCTTAGTATAGGTTGGAGACCACTGTCAAGTGCTGTCATATACTTTTTCTTATTAGAAGATATCAGAATTTGTCATTAAATCATAAATTTTGTAATATCCTAACATGTTGCTGTCTTACAAGAACATAAATTTCAAAAAAAGAGAGACTGTATCTCATTTTTTATTGATGTACCTTTGTCATCTAACAGAAGACCTCACACTAGGAGATTCCCTGTAAACATTAATTAACTGACTGCATAGAAACATATGCAATGTAAATAGCATAACCATCTACATTTATGTAATTCTTTAAGTTTCAAAACATGCTAAGTACAATATTTTCTTTAAATTTCAGAATTACCATGTAATGGTGAGTGCACTTATTCCCATTTTATAACTGAGCAAGTTGTGTCTCTTAAAAATAGATGGGCACAAACTAGTATTAAAAAGGGAGAAAAGGAGTTTTGCAATTAATGTTCATCCTCAGTTTTCTAATACTTGCTACTCAAAGGTTTGTCCTCAGACCTAAAACACTGGTGTTACCTGGCTTCTTGAAAATCCAAAGCCCCAGACAAGTTTCCTCCTCAAATCCACTAAATAAAGGTCTGCATTTTAAAAACATTCCCAGGTGATTTGAATGCATATAAGCTTTGACGAGTATGTTTTTTGTTTTGTTTTTTGAGACAGTGTCTCACGTTGTCACTCAAGCTAGAGTGTAGCGGTGCAATCACAGCTCATTGCAGCCTCAACCTCCTGGGCTCAAATGATCCACCACAGCCTCCTGAATATCCGAGACTACCAGCACACACTACCATGCTTAATTTTTTTTTTTTAAATTTTAGAGATGAGGTCTCGCTATGTTGCCCAGGCTTGTTTAGCACTCCTGGGTTCAAGTGATCATCCGTTTCAGCCTCTCAAAGTGCCAGGATTGCAGGCATTAGCTACTGTGCCTGGCCTGACAAGTATGTTTTAAGGCATGTTATTCTGATCATTTTGATGAGTGCAGTGAAGGATGTAGCTATGGTTGGCAAGGGTGGGTACAGAGCTAAATTACTGTGTATAAATAAGAGAGAGGAGGGACAGAAAGGATCAGACAAGGATTAGGAAATGTAAGACCTGTAAAGGAAAGAAAGATAAGAGACTGTGGTTTCACATCACTGGCCATCAGAGAAATGCAAATCAAAACCACAATGAGATACCATCTCACACCAGTTAGAATGGCAATCATTAAAAAGTCAGGAAACAACAGGTGCTGGAGAGGATGTGGAGAAATAGGAACACTTTTACACTGTTGGTGGGATTGTAAACTAGTTCAACCATTATGGAAAACAGTATAGCGATTCCTCAAGGATCTAGAACTAGATGTACCATATGACCCAGCCATCCCATTACTGGGTATATACCCAAAGGATTATAAATTATGCTGCTACAAAGACACATGCACACGTATGTTTATTGCAGCACTATTCACAATAGCAAAGACTTGGAATCAACCCAAATGTCCATCAGTGACAGATTGGATTAAGAAAATGTGGCACATATACACCATGGAATACTATGCAGCCATCAAAAAGGATGAGTTTGTGTCCTTTGTAGGAACATGGATGCAGCTGGAAACCATCATTCTTAGCAAACTATCACAAGAACAGAAAACCAAACACCGCATGTTCTCACTCATAGGTGGGAACTGAACAATGAGATCACCTGGACTCAGGAAGGGGAACATCACACACCGGGGCCTATCATGGGGAGGGGGGCGGGGGGAGGGATTGCATTGGGAGTTATACCTGATGTAAATGACGAGTTGATGGGTGCAGCACACCAACATGGCACAAGTATACATATGTAACAAACCTGCACGTTATGCACATGTACCCTACAACTTAAAGTATAATAATAATAAATAAATTAAAAAAAAAAGAGACTGTGGTTTCAAAATGATGACTGAAAACTGAGAAAAGATGTCTACATAGACTTTCTTAATTAAAAATTTCAGTGTTGTATAATGTAAATTCTCTCTTCATGTCCATTATAAAAGCTCCAATAAAATACATATTATTTATACTTATGAGGAATACCAAAACAATAGCAACCATAGTGAGAGTAGTTTTTTTTTTTTGTTTGGTGCATTTGTTGATAATTTTTGGCTGAATTGTATGCTACCAATTATTTTATTCACAAAACAGTAGGTTCCTTGAAAAGAAGGTACAGGAGGCAAATGAAATAATATAATAATATGCATAAAATGTTTTAAGCAGAGCAGAAGGTACTAGATGAAAGCATAGTATTATAATGATAATACTCATGAATCACCATAATTATGAGTGAAACTGCTTATTAATATTTTTATAGAACAATCCATAGAAAGGTGTGAATAGAAGAATTTAAGTCTTGTGGACATTTTCTAATTGAATTTCTAATATTACCTTTTCACTGCCAACTACTGTGGAGTTATACAAGAGCATAAAAACTCAGAAAAATGTAAGACAAAAATATACTGCAATGAAGATAAGAAGCAGTTTACTCATGAATATGGTAGGTACAAACAGTGTTCCTTATGAGTTTGCATATAATATTTTATAGGCAAGGAAACCAGTATTCAGTTACAGTTCTGTTGAGAAAGCCTTATGAGTTCTACACTATGGGGAGCAGGAAATGTGTGTGTGATAGAGTCTCTTCCTTCAAATATCCTAGACTCTCCAGACCACATATTTACTATTGTGAATGTTATTCTTTTAGAGAAATTGTTCAGGAATGCTGTTTACTTAGATCAACATAAATACTGTTTCTTTTAAATGAATATATAGATAATTCACCTCCAAAACACAGGTTCTTAGTGTATTAGTCATGTATTCAAGATGCTCTTTTAAATTAATGATAGAAAACCTAATAATTAAAGAGAAAATATTAATGGATTATATCATTATAAATTGTAAGGTTAGAGATGCTTTTAAGCAAAGCAGGAGCCTGCCTTAAAAACATTGCCATCAGAACTATGTCTGTCTTTTCCACTCACTTTTATCTCTGCTTCCTAGTTTTCCTTTACTCTTAGGCAGACTTTTACTATATGACAGTAATTAGCTAGCATGTTCTTTGGCACCCAGAAACTTCAGCAGCAGAGGGACCCTCTCCCAGCATCCATACTTCCAAAATCGAGGCTGACTGCTGCACTTGAGTTATATGCCCACTCCTAGATCAAGCACTGAATCCAAAGATGTGGAGTATTGTCACTGGGTCTCCCAAGGCAGGAGAGTTGGAAACTGTGTAACTGACAACCAGTGCAGATTTGAAAGCAAACTGGTGATTTCCTACCAGAAGGTGTGAGAGAGATGAAAGACAGACAAGGGAAGCAAATCCTTTAGGGAATATGTTTTTATAATACTTCCCATTGCTATCTGAGATAACAAGTGTGCAAAATTCTAATTCATCTTGAAATAGTAGTGTCTATAAATGAACATGTACAATACATTTGTCTTGAAAAATAAATGTACTTTATGAGGAGTGTGTTTGCACCATGATTTCAATTAGTTCTGAGGAAATAGAAGTTTTATTCAGCAAAGTATTTTGTTCTTGGGTAAGATTAATTTTATATTTTCCTTACTGAAACCAATGATAGAAAACTAGTGAAACTGTACAGTGATCTCAAACCTTAGTAATGTTACAACCATGCCTAGTACCTGAATATCCTCCTTTATCCTTCTCAACAAAAAGTTGCTAAGCTGTACTTTGCTGAATTTGAAGTCGTCACATGACAGTTTAATCAACTCTTCTGTTTCCTTTGCCAAGAAGCCATCTGGCAGTGTGTCTTTTTCACTGAAAATGTGTCCCTGATCCAATTTTCATTTGTTACCCTGTCGAGAAAGCATTCTTTCCAATGGGGAACTAAATTTTAGTACTGTTCTTTTATGCCAACATTAAGGATGAATTTTCACTTTATTTTCAATCAGGAAATTTTTTTAAGGTTACGGAATGATTGGCAATTATTTTTTGCTACTTTTGTATGTTCTGCTGATGTTGCTCTCTCGCTACTTTTGTTTTGTCATGAACATTCAAAGGCAGGCTCTTTAGTTCTACTATGCTGGCATCTCTTTCTTTCATTATGGTGTGTGCACAAGTCAGTTAAGTAGACTCAGCTTTACAGACAATGCAGCTATAAAGAAATGACTGTGATAAAAATAAAATAAAAGTGCATGTCAGCATAGGCTTTCAAAAGGATAATTAAGATTTCTGGAAATATTTATTTCAGAAAGATAGATAAAATTTTCAAAATGTTCTCTCTTTCCATCCTATTGTCCAAAAATATGACCAAACTATAATTGATTTGTTCTTCTAACCAAGTCAAACATCTTTTCATAACTATCTTGGGTTATAACAGGCATTTTGTGATATTCTGAGTTAGGTCATATGAAATAGAATTAATTAATACAACAAAATATGTAAAGTTCCTGATTATTTGTTTAACTCTAAGAAGAGAGGTGACCACAGAAATGAACCAGAGACAGTATTAAAAATAGGAAAAAAGAAAGTTAGATCGATAGAGTATTATTTTAAAAGTTTGTGGTTTGCTACATGAAAAAAAAATGGCTAATGCTTAGTAAATGCAAATAAGTCAAATTGCCTGGAAAAGATTTTTCTTCCTAGACCTGACAAACTTATATTTCTCAGGCAAGTACCTCCTCTGCTGTAAAACCTTTATTAACCCTTCATTTTACCACTGTATATGTCTCTATCACAACATTTAGCACACCGTGTTGCTATTATATGTTTAAGATCCTATGACCTATCAAGATTTGAACTTCTATGGTTTAAAGTCTTTGTCTTGCTTTTTGTGCTAATGCCTAGCATGGTGGTTATCATGTAATATGCAATGAGTGAACACAATGATGAGTAAATTAATAAAAGACAGCTTTCTTATAGGCTTTCAAAGAACAACAACAAAACCATAGTCACTTAGAACAGAAGAGGAGAGAAATAAGAGTTAATCTAAAATCTCAGAAATATGTACTCATATAAACAGCCTGAGAGATCTGCAGCATTTGTTTAAAAAAAAAAAAAAAAAGCACAAGTGCCATAATTACAAGCCATCCATTGTCTAAAAAAATGTGAAAGAATTTGAGAAATGGCAATTTACACTTGGTTTACTAGAGAGGATGAAAAGTTAATACACAAAATGAGCCAAACAATAAAATCCGGAGTTAAAACTGTTTGCAGCAGTTTTCAGGGAATCAAAGATGCCAGTTAGATTAACCAGCCCAAAGAAGAAGGAAGAGACAAACTAAACATTTAAATTAAAGTAAATAAGATGCTCCTTGTATAGAATATTAACTAAAACCTTCAGAAGAAATAGTCATTAGATCATTTAAAACTTGGGGGGAAAAAAGAATGTTTACTGACACTAAGAAAAATTCTATTACTGGTTTCTGGATAAAAGACCAATTTTATGTGAAAGATTATACAAGAATTGTAGTTGACTTAAAGCTAAGACCAACCGTTTAATTTATGGGGGAAATTGGCTATTTCTAAAGTAATATATTTTGTTTCAAAAGTCCCATTAAAAAAAGGAGTATGGGGGAAGGGAGGTGGGCAAGATGGCTAATTAGAGGCAGCTGCTCTCCATGGCGCTCACAGAGAGGAACAAAAGGGGTGAATAAATACAGCAACTTCATCTGAAATATCCAAGTACTCACATTGGGACTGATCAGGTAAATAACTCAACCCATGGAGAAAGAAGAAAAGCAGGATGGGGCAAGGCCCACCCAGGAGCTACGTGGAGCCAAGGGAATCCTCACCGCCAGCCAAGGGAAGCAATGGTTGAATGTGTGACTCCAGGAAACCGGCTTCTCCCATGGGTCTTTGCAACCCTCGGATCAGGAGAGCCCCTGGTGAGCCCACCGAACTAGAGCCTTTGGTCTGACACACAGAGCTATGTGGAGTCTCGGCATTGCAGCTGCTCGGGCACGCATAGAGACCCCAGCCCTGGGATCCCCAACAAAGGTGACTGCAACTCAGGCAAGGCAGGAGGTCCATACATACCAATAGCAAGGGGACTGAATCCAGAGGGCAGAGCAGCCTTGGTCTGCAGGCCCCACAGCACCTCAGATATAATACCCGTTGGCTTGAAATTCCAGCCAGCCAGCCAGCCAGCCACCAGCAACAGAATGAAGCCTGTCTGGGACATTTCTCCTCACTGGATGGGACCTCCCAAGCTGAGACCTCTAGCCATCACCGCCTGCCCATATTCTATAGACAGAGCTCTGATCTCTCCCTAGGATGGGTTGCCTGGGAGGAGGGGTGGATCACCACCTTGTTTGTTTGGATGACTCAGACATTCCACTTTGCAGGCTTTGGAGAGTCCTAGCTGACCTGGGCTGAGGCAGTTCCCCAGCACAGCAAAGCTGTTTTGTCACGGCATGACCAAGCTGCTTCTTTAAAGTGGACCTGGATGCATTCCTCCTCGCTGGGCAGGTCCTCCCAGCCAGGGCCTCCAGCTACCCCTGAACATCTTCTATGGCTGACAGAGCTCTAATATCTCCTTGGGATAGAGTGCCTGGGGAATGTGGCAGGCTGCCATCTTTGCTGTTTGGGCATCTCAGCCAGTCCCGCCTGTGGGCCTTGGGGAGCCCAACCTCATCAGGGCTGAAAGGATTGCCAACACAGCACAGCGGTTCTACCAAAATGCAGACAGACTGCTTCTTTAAGCGGGTCCCTAATCCCATTTCTCCTGACTGGGTTAGAATCCTTCCCAACCGAGATCTCCAGGCACCTCCTACAGGCCTGTTTGGGCCAACAACAGATCAGTACTCCCTGGGATGGAGCTTCACGAGGAAGGGCCAGGCTGCCATCTTTGCGGTTTCACAGCCCTGGTGATACCTTAAGGTATGGGAAAAACCAAGGTGACTAGGGTCTGGAGCAGACCCCCAGCAAGAAACAAAGAGACAAACAACAGCAACAAAACACACACACACAGACACACACACACACACACACAGAAACCTACCCAAAGGTCAGCAACCTCAAAGATCAAAGGTACATAAGCCCACAAAGATGCGGTAGAAAAAGCACAAAAACGCTGAAAATTCAAAAAAGCCAGAGTGCCCCCTTTCCTCTATATGACTGCCACACCTCTCCAGCAAGGGTTTAGAACTGGGCTGAGGCTAAGATGACTGAAATGACAGAAGTAGGCTTCAGAATGTGGATAAGAATGAACCTCGCTGAGCTAAAGTAGCATGTTGTAACACAATGCAAAGAAGCAAAGAATCATGATTAAACAATACAGGAGCTGACAGCCAAAATAGCCAGTATAAGGAGAAACATAACTGACCTGATAGAGGTGAAAAAATATACTACAAGAACTTCACAATGCAATCACAAGCATTACTAGCAGAATAAACCAAATGGAGGAAAGAATCTCAGAGCTTGAAGACTGTCTATCTGAAATAAGACAGGCAGATAAGAATAGAGAAAAAAAATGAATGAAAAGGAATGACCAAAACCTCCAAGAAATATGGGATTATGTAAGGAGACTGAATCTATGATTGATTGGGGTATCTGAAAAAGATGGGGAGAATGGAACGAATTTGGGAAACATATTTCAGGATATAATCCAGGAGAATTTCCCCAACCTAGCTAGACAGGTCAACATTCAAATTCAAGAAATGCAGAGAGTCTTAGTAAGATACTCCATGAGAAGATCATCCTCAAGTTATATAATCATCAGATTCTCCAAGATTAAAATGAAAGAAAAAAATATTAAGGACAACCAGAGAGAAAGGCCAGGTCACCTACAAATGGGTGTCTCAGCAGAAACCCTGTGAGCAAGAAGAGATTAGGGGCCAATATTTAACATCCTTAAAGAAAATAATTTTCAACCCAGAATTTCATATCTGGACAAACTAAGCTTCATAAGCAAAGGAGAAATAAGATCCTTCTCAGACAAGCAAATGCTGACAGAATTTGATACCACCAGACCTGCCTTACAAGAGCTCCTGAATGAAGCACTATATGAAAAGGAAAAGTTGTTACCAGCCACTACAAAAACACACTGAAGTACACATACCAGTGACACTATGAAGTCATAAACATAAACAAGTCTGCAAAATAACCAGCTAGCATCATGATGACAAATCCACACATAACAATACTAACCTTAAATGTAAATGGGCTAAATGCTCCAAATAAAAGACAGAATGGAAAACTGGATAAAGAACCAAGACCCATTAGTGTGCTGTCTTCAAGTCCTATCTCATGTGTAAAGACACACATAGGCTCAGGTAAAGGGATGGAGGAGAATTTACCAAGCAAATGGAAAACAGAATAAAACAGGGGTAGCAATCCTAGTTTCTAAAAAAACAGACTTTACCAACTAGATCAAAAAAGACAAAGAAGGGCATTACATAATGGCAAAGGGTTCAATTCAACAAGAGCTGACTATGCTAAATATATATGTACCCAATACAGGAGCACCCAGATTCATAAAGCAAGTTCTTAGAGATCTACAAAGACACTTAGACTCTCACACAATAATAGTGTGAGACTTTAACACCTCATTGACCATATTAGACAGATCATCAAGACAGAAAATTAACAAAGATATTCAGGAACTGAACTCGGCTCTGGATCCAGTGGACCCCATAGATATCTACAGAACTCTCCATCCCAAAACAACCGAATATACATCCGTCTTATCACCACACAGCACCTACTCTAAAATTGATCACATAATTGGAAGTAAAACACTCCTCAGCAAATGCAAAATAACTGAAATCATGAAAAACCATCTCTTGGAACACAGCATAATCAAATTAGAACTCAATATTAAGAAACTCACTCAAAACCGTACAACTAAAAGGAAATTGAACAACCTGCTCCTGAATGACTTTGGGGTAATAAAAAATTAAGGCAGAAATTGAGAAGTTATTTGAAACTAATGACAACAAAGATACAATGTACCAGAATCTCTGGGACACAGCTAAAGCAGTGTTAAGAGGAAAATTTTTAGCACTAAATTCCCACATCAAAAAGCTAGAAAGATCTCAGATTAACAACTTAACATCACAACTAAAAGAACTAGAGAACCAAGAGCAAAACAAACAAACCCTAAAACTAGCAGAAGACAAGAAATAACCAAGATCAGAGCTGAACTAAAGGAGATCGTGACATAACAAACCCTTCAAAAAACCAACAAATCCAGGAGCTGTTTTTTTTTAAAAATAAATAGAAAATAAATTGAAAATAGATAGACCACTAGCTGGACTACTAAAGAAGAAAAGAGAGAAGATTCAAATAAACACAATCAGATATAAGGGGGATATTAGAACTGATCCCACAGAAATACAACCAACCATCAGAGAATACTATAAACACCTCTGTGCATATAAACTAGAAAATCTAGAAGAAGTGGATAAATATCTGAACATATGCACTCTCCCAAGATTGAATAATGAAGAAATTGAATCTCTGAAGAGACCAATAAGTTCTTAAATTAGGACAGTTATAAATAGCCTACAAACCAAAAAAGCCCAGGACCAGATGAATTCACAGCTCGATTCTAGCAGAGGTACAAAGAGGAGCTGGTACCATTCCTAATGAATCTATCTTAAAATATTGAAAAGGAGACTCTTCCCTAGCACATTCTATGAGGCAAGCATTATCCTGATACCAAAAACCTGGTAGAGATACAACAACAAAAAAAGAAAACTTCAGGTGAGTATATTTGATCAACATTGATGCAAAAATCCTCAACAAAATACTGGCAAACCGAATCCAGCAGTGCATCAAAAAGTTTATCCACCACTATCGAGTAGGTTTCATCCCTGGGATGCAAGGCTGGTTCTACATAAGCAAATTAACAAATGTAATTAATCACATAAATAGAACTAAAGACAAAAACCACATGATTATCTCAATAGATTCATAAAAGACCTTCAGTGAAATTCAACATCCCTTTAGGCTAAAAACTCTCAATATACTAACTATTGAAGAAATATAATTCAAAATGATAAAAGCCATATATGACAAACCTGCAGCCAATATTATACAGAATGGGCAAAAGCTGGAAGTATTCCCACTGAAAACTGGCACAAGACAAGATTACCCTCTTTTACCACTCTTATTCAACATAATATTGGAAGTTCTGGCCAGGACATTCAGGCAAGAGAAAGACATAAAGGGTATTCAAAGTGGAAGAGAGGAAGATAAATTATCTTTGTTTGCAAATGACATGATCTTATACTTAGAAAACCCCATCAGCTCAGCCTAAAAGCGAGTTAAGCTGATAAGCAACTTCAGCAAAGTCTTGAGATACAAAATCAATGTGCAAAAATTACTAGCATTACTATACACCAACAACAGGCAAGCCAAGAGCCAAATCATAAATGAACTCCCATTCACAATTGTCACACACACAAAAAAAATACATAGGAATTCAGCTAACAAGAGAAGTGGAGGACCTCTTCAAGCAGAACTGTAAACTACTGCTCAAAGAAATCAGAGATGACACAAACAAATGGAAAAAACATTCCACACTCATGTATAGAAAGAATCAATATTTTGAAAATGGTCATACTGCCCAAAGCAATTATAGATTGAACGCTATCCCCATTAAATTACCATTGGCATTCTTCACAGAATTAGAACAAGCAAACTATTTTAAAATTTACATGGAACCAAAAAAACAGCCCATATAGGCAATCCTAAGCAAAAAAGAACAAAGCTGGAGGCATCACTCTCCCCAACTTCAAACTATAATACAGGGCTATAGTAACAAAAAACAGCATGGTACAAGAAGGAGAATAGACCCATACATCAATGGAACAGAATAGAGAACCCAGAAATAAGACCACACACCTACAACCATCTGACCTTCGACAAAGCCGACAAAAATAAGCAATGAGGAAAGGATTCTATTTAATACCTTGTGCTGGGAGAACTGGCTAGTCATATGCAGAAAATTGAAACTGGGCCCATTCCTTACACCCTGCACAAAATTCAACTCAAGACTGATTAAAGACTTAAAGGTAAAACCCTAAACTATAAAAACCCTAGAGGAAAATCAAGGCAATACCATTCAGGATATAGGCACAGGAAAAGATTTCCAGATAAAGACACCAAAAGCAATCGCAACAAAAGCAGAAATTGACAAATGGGAGCTATTTAAACTAAAGAGTTTCTGCACAGCAAAGAAACTATCATTTGAAAATGGCCATACTGCCCAAAGCAATTATAGATTCAATGCTATTCCCATTAAATTCCCATTGACATTCTTCACAGAATTAGAGAAAAAAAAAAAAACTATTTTCTATATTTTTTCCATTTGTTTGTGTCATCTCTGATTTCTTTCAGCAGTGGTTTATAGTTCTCCTTGAAGAGGTCCTCCACTTCTCTTATTAGCTGAATTCATAGGCTTATTATTTTTGTGTGTGTGGCAATTGTGAATGGGAGTTCATTTATGATTTGGCTCTTAGCTTGCCTGTTGTTGGTGTATAGTAATGCTAGTCAATTTTGCACATTGATAAACAATTTTGCACATTGACAAATTGGTAAACAGGCAACCTACAGAATGGGAGAAATTGTTTGCAATCTATCCATCTGACAAAGATCTAATATCTAACATCTACAAGGAACTTAAACAAATTTACAATGAAACAATACAAACCCATTAAAAAGTGGGCAAAGGACATGAGCAGACACTTCTCAAAAGAAGACATTTATGCGACCAACAAACATTTGAGGAAAAGCTCAACATCACTGTTCATTAGGGAAATGCAAATCAAAACCATAATGAGATGTCATCTCACACCATTAAGAATGGCTATTAAAAAGTCTGTCCAGGGATCCCATTACTGAGTATATACCCAAAGGAATATAAATTTTGCTATTATAAAGACACATGCACATGTATGTTCATTGCAGCACTATTCACAATAGCGAAGACATGGAATCAACCTAAATGTTCATAAAAGATAGACTGGATAAAGAAAATGTGATACATATACACCATGGAATACTATGCAGCCATAATGAGGAGTGAGATTATGTTCTTTAAAGGGAGATGGATGGAGCTTGTGGCCATTACCCTTAACAAATTAATGCAGGAACAGAAAACCAAATACTACATGTTCTCACTTACAAGTGGGAGTTAAATGATAGAACACATCGAGGGGAATGACACACCCTTGGGCCTGTTGGAGGGTGGGTGTCAGAGGAAGGAGAGGATCAGGAATAATAGCTAAGGATGCTGAGCTTAATACCTGGATGACATGACGATCTGTGTTGCAAACCGCCATGGCACATGTTTGCCTATGTAACAAACCAGCACGTTCTGTACATGTAACCCTGAACTTAAAAGTTGGAAATTTTTAAAAATAAATAAAATAAAATAATTAATTTAAAAAAATACCAAAGAAGTATATACCAAAGAATTAGGCTAATGATAGAGGAGCTAGAAATCCTAATTTTCAGGAATTGAATATTTTGTGTCATTAGAATATTTAAGTGTCTAATAATTGAAACTACCTGTTAATATGAAGCAATATCCTAAAAGAAAGTTATATTTCCATCACTGAAAAAAACACTTGATAGAGAAAGTATAAATAACTTTGTAATGCTATGGAAAGAATTTCTGCATCAATGAGATACTCAGCTGGTGACTTTTAGTAGTCTTTCCCATTCTTAAGATATTTTGAGTAGCAAATATTTATGGACTTTTGCAAAATACTTTATTGCTACTGAATACAAAAAAGCTAGCAACCTTTCATCAAGCCATCCAAGATAAAAACTTGAGAGCCTTCATATCTCATCAATTCAGCCATTTTCTAAATACTATTAGTTTCACCATTAAAAAAAAAAAAAAAAAAAAAAAAAAACTATAATTCTTCCTTTTCATCCATGGTTCTTATTGCTTTTGTTCAAATTCTCATCTCCTCTAATGATTCCATGGCCACCAGGATTTTCATTCTCCACACTGTGCCATAATCATTTTTGTAAATAATATAAAACAGAAATCAGCTCATGTCTCCCTTGTACTTAAAAATATTCAAGGAAAGAATAATTTTTGTTCTGATTTTGTATTAAGATGACTGACTGATATACCAATATACCATAAACCAGGTAGCTTATAAATAACAAAAATTTATTTCTTACAGTTCTGGAGGTTGGGAAGTCCAAGATCATGTTGCTAGCAGATTTGGGGGGAGGTGAGGAGTTTCTGGTTCGTAGATTTTCTAGCTGTGTCCTCCTGTGGTAAAAGGTGTGACAGGTCTCTCTTGCCTCTTTTATAAGGATTCCCACTCATGAGAGTTCCACTCTCTCTCATTCTTGAGATTTGTATATACTAATGTACTGCATGGGCTTGGTCATGCGACTTGGTCATGCCACTTTCTCTGACCAGTGGCACATGAGCTTATTTGAAAGAAGCATGACCTACTTACCTCTCAAAGTCCCGACTTCCTCATACCATCACCTTGGGTGTATTTTAATTAATAAACTTCAGAGGGACATGAACATTCAGACCACAGCAAGTCCCACCATGGACATGTTCAGTGGATTAAAAGGGAAGGGACACATGCGATGACATATCTTGCCATGCGCTAGCTCTTCCTGGGTCAGTTTATCACGTAGACAGGATGTGTAAGAGCATCAGAGACAACGTGGTGGTGGACTGCATTTGGTAAGTTGTAGAGAATGAAGGAGTCACATCAAATGTCTGCCAAAAATATACACCAATAAAAGGGGCTTAATCAGTGCCCTGGAATGGGACTCCATCTAATTATTATACCTCCTTGTCATTTAAAGTAGAAACCAAGACAGGAGAGGTGGTTTGGGAGAAAAAAAAAAAGTATCTTCGAAAGTTTTCTACTTGGCTGTACAATAAAATCCAACCTCATACTGGCAGCTACCTTAAAAGTTTCATTTTCTATTATAGTGTATTGATGCATTATGTTACTGGTTGACAGGTATTTTTCTCCTCTTTCCTATTCTTGAGGTTTGTATACACTCAAGGCCTCCATGGGTTTGGTCCTGTGACTTGCTCTGGCTAGTGGATTATGAGCATATTTGAAATAAACAAAGGTTTTAAATGTGCCCTCATAGTTTGGCTTGTTGTATTGCACTCATGCCATTCTCTACAATAACATGTCCCAGGTGGCCACTAATAAAAGGATAATGGGAGAAATATAGAACAGATCTCATTCCAACCAACAGTTTGGAGATATGCCCAGATGCTTCAAAACCTGTAGCAGTGCCACTAAGCACAACCAAGGCTAGATCAGCTGAACTTGTGGGCAATAATTTCCTGATTTTTAAGCCACAAAGATTCTGCAATTGTCTCTTAAGTAGTAAAAACTAATATATGTGTTAATATACTGCATTATACTCATTCTACATGTTTACTTTTATGTGTCAATCATTAATTCATCCAGCCATACTGCAAAGTACCATTTTTTTTTTCATTTTCCATCTTTGTGACACCATTAAATAAAGCCAGTGGTAAGTACTTAGAATGAGGTATGATATAGTAACAGAAGAAATCAAAAGCCAAAGGACAGAGTGAATATTTTAAAAATTCAAAATATGAACAAGTGTATGCGTAGAGTTATTAGTTCAAGGTCTCTTTGACAAACATAAACCCAACTTACTTGGCAGCATTAAACTTTGATAAGATTTTATTCTCTATTGCCACAAAAGTCATTGGTAAAAAGTAGCCTGGTATACATAAACTGCTAGAAATTTTTTAACAAGTTTTATTAAGGATTAAAAAAAATCCCTACTATACAGAAAGCCCTAATTAATTACTTAGCATCCTTTATTTCTGATCTTTTCTTCAGTTATCAATCTATCATTTGAATTACTGTGCAGTTCTCATTTCTTCCCTACAAAGATATAAAGTGAGGGTGCTAATGATTATTAAAGCACACTATATTTAGAAAGCTGTCATAAATGTCCGGATGAGAGAGAGATAGCACTAAAAAATTGAATAATACCTGTTAAATCTGAAAAGATGGTGTAGATATAATTCACATCAATTATTACAGGCTTTACAAGTGTGCAAAAGTAAAGAAAAAGAAAATAAATAAAACACAAACCTAGGGTTTTAATTCTGAGTGATAGAAAGATTTTGATGTCATTACCAAAAATTGGGCAGTCAGAAAGAGGGGAGCTAATTTGGAAAGAAAGATAATATTTGCAATATTCAGGTTAGTGGTTCCAAATACATTTGGTTGTTTGCTTTGTATTATTTATTAAGTAGAAATTTATTAAGTAGAAATACAGTTTAATTATAACCACTATTTCCAATCTAACTGGCACCTGTATACAGAGAAGTTATGGCATGAATTAATCTAATTCCTTTCTCCACCCAAACTCCTAATTTGATATATTAGACTTTAATAATAGTTTGAAAGATGAGGAGAAAAAAGAGGAGGAAAAGGAAGAAGAAAAAAGAATTGCCCCCAGATTAGTTGCCTATGTGCCAAGCATTACGTTACATATATTATGAATATTGTTACAATTTAGAAATTATCATATTTCCTTGTGAGGTTGTTCATTTTTTTGTATTTTGTTGATGAGTACACTGATGCCAAAAAAGGTTGACGATTAGCCTTTTATGTAACAAAATTGGAAAGTATTAGCTGTGAGATGAATCCCCCATTACCTCACCTGTGATTCTTTTCTGTTAGAAAACAGTCATAAGTATAACAAAGGAAAGTTGTTCTTTCTGGCCAGAGATATAACCAAATGTCCCTTTGTTTCCCAAGAAATTGTGAATGTACATCAGCCGGGTGTGGTGGCTCACTCCTGTAATCCCAGCACTTTGAGATGCAAAGGTGGGCAGAACACTTGAGGCCAGTAGTTCTAGACCAGCCTGGCCAAGGTGGTGAAACCCCATCTCTACTGAAAATACAGAAATTTTCTGGGTGTGGTGGTGCATGCTTGTAATCCCAGCTACTTGAGTGACTGAGGCAGAAGAATTGCTTGAACCCAGGCAGTGGAGGTTACAGTGAGCCAAGATTGTGCCATTGCACTCCAGCCTGGGAGATACAGCAAGACTCCACCTGGGGGAAAAAAAAAAAAAAAAAAAAGTTGCATATGTATATTAAATATCAATTCAGCTATGTTATAAGAATGGGATTACCCTAAGGAAAAAATCTTTTCAGTGGAATTTTAACTTAAATTGAATTTGATTTCAAATCATTACACATGGATTGTTTTATACCACCACATATTTTAACTCATGATTTATGAGAACTTATGATCCCACATAAAGCAATCGTGTCTATATTCAGCAATGTTTGAGCAGTTTGTAATATAGAAAAAAAAGTTGCGAAACCAATACCTATCAAAAATTGCTATCTCATACCAAAAATATTTACAAGCGGATTTTTGATGTCCTCTTGTAAATATTTTTTTGCTCTCAAATATAAAATATATTATGAATTCTGTGACCTTAGGGAGTTCTAGAAACTGCTAGCATTTGAAGAAAAAGTTAAAGATCTATTCCTGTCTTCTTCAATTATAGGCTTATCAAAAATAAACATATTTCATTCCGCTCTGAGAATCAAACACATTTTTCTCTTATTCAGGTTTGTGTTCTCCTTACCCTACCCTCAAGGATCCCTGCTTTAATTAGCCACAATTACTGATAGGATTCTGTGATTGTCACAAGCATGGTGGCATGAAGAACTTCTGATAACTGTGTAACCCCACTTACAACTGAGATTAAATAATGTGTTCAATGTTACACAATTAATTATTGCCAGAGATAAGAAAGACCTCATCCTGATACTCTTACCTCCAACCTCATGTGATTTCTACCACACTGATGGTATTTATGCCATGGGAGAATACTGGATATAATTACCAACCTGTTAGAGAGTGATCAGCATTCCTCCTATTCTTCCCCAGTTGTTGATAGCTGGGCAGAGTAATTTCCTTTTTATTATTTTCCTCCAGCTACTAGGATTTCAAAGAAGAAAATAGGAGTATCCTGAAGTAAATTTAAAGTACCCAGAGACAAAGGAACTTTTTAACTTGATTTCTAAATATTGTGTCTCCCCCGACCCAGCCCCACATAATGCTTATGTCCTTATAAGTAGAAGCAGAGAGTGTTAGATGTGCAAATATATCAAATGATTCTACAGGGTACAATGGTGGAAATGTGTCAATTTTCAGATGAAGATGGCAATCTGAGAAGAATAAGACAAATTACCACAACATGTGTTTTAGATTATATAAAGATACACCTTAAATTCAAGTTGTAGGTACAAGAGATAATAGATAAAACTAATAACTTGTGGGTGATGGGCAACCAGGCCTGATGTTATCCATTAGATGTTCAGTAAAAAGTGTGTTAATCCTAAAAGGAGTGGTAATTAGAATGGCAAATTCTAGTGGTAATATCCAAGAGAGGATGCTTTAGCTGACATATTTCTCGAGTGCCTGTCCCCTAAGCAAAAGACTCCTTGTAAAATGGGCACATCAGGCTGTCACAAACCGAAGCCTTCACATTTGTTTCTGCCAGCTCTCCTTTTTGTAATTCAAGGACCACCAATCACCCTTTAGTTTATGTTTTGGTTTCCCATACCAAATCTCCTCTCAGGAAGAGAATGCAAAAGTTGCTCATGAAATACCTCATTTCAAATGAGTAAATTAGCATTCTGACTTGTGTAAGGAAGTCTGATTATCTTGGTTAGCGGGATTGGTCTCTGAGAGATTCACGCACTCAGTGTTTTAAAATAATTAGATTGCAGACTCCTCAACATTGATCAGTAGGTCTTGTATCATAAGAAATTCACTAAGGCAATGAAGGGCCCCTATGAGGCCTCTTGAGAGACAATCTGTAGGCTTCAGTCCCTGAAGTGACACATTGATATTGTTCAGTGACTGAAAGAAAAACAATTATGTATGTTTTCACTTTCTATGTTTATTCATTCAACAAGTAATTATTATGTGCCTACTATGTGCCAAATACATAATTTTGATAATATTTTTAATCCTGTTTAGATGCTTCATATTCTGGCACTTTTTTTTTCATTCTGCTTGCATCCTTTCAAACTTTGCATGGTCTGTGTTCTTTCATTGGTACAGCAATTGGTTTGATCTGACCCACTGATGATGCCCATGCATTTGGGTAGTTATTTGCATAAAAAGGAATACATTCTGCTTGTATTTTATTATGATAGGATCAATATGCTTTCATTTTCTTAAATGTTCGTACTTATATTTGTAATTAGACTTACTCTTCAATACATTGTTTTACTACTGCGCTGAAATAAAGAGACAAGATTTCATTAAAAAATTTATTTTTGAAACAAAGGAAATATTAAAAATGATTGATTTTCATGATAAAATTCGAAAACTCAAAAAAATAACAAAGTAATAAAAATCAAAATTATGCTATGTAATTTTGTATTGTGGTGGTCATTGCATTATCCCTAAATATATCACTTGGCCTTTTACTTTGAAATAAAAAATATGGTTAGATACGGAGAAGATGAATCTGACTAGATGATGTCTACCAGCAAAGACATCCTTCATTGTTTCTGAAATTAGTATTAGAGACTTATAAGATAAGATTGAATAGTAAACTAGTTCTTCACACTCAGCATTCTTCAAAACATTGTACAAATTATATACCAGAGAGTGAATGGGCTCAGAGAGAAGAGCTCTTTCCTAATAGCACCCAGCTGTGTGATAAGAAGTATTTCAGTTGAAACTAAGTTACAATAAACATGTAATTATTTCTGCTTTGGATTCTTCAATGATATTAATTTTATAACGATATTCTTTTATACTTTCCATAGAAACTTTTAGAGGGACATACTTCAAAACCAAGACATGTATTAATCCTTAATCATAGATAGTTTTGTAATAGAAACATTGGTAATCACTCAGAAACCATTGTCTGTAATAATAACTTGTAGCCCAAATATTTATTTCAAACTTGATAAACCACATAAATAGTGGCAAATGTGAGCCTAATCTTTATTTATTGAATAGAAATAAGATCCTTGATATCTTTGAAATATATGTAACTTTCTATAACGCTTATTTTTAATTTGTATAATCAATTAATGTAATTACATTGTAATGAGTTTAGAACTTAGCTAATTAATCATCAAACCAATTAGTTCATTATTCATTACTCAAATTGTATGTGCCTACTGACAGTAATATCTGAGCTCAGTAGGCACATGATGGCATGATGGCGATTCAGACATCCATCCAGACTTACCACCAGTTTTCTGCCCTGCTGCTTTCATAGGCAGCGCAAAATGGCAATTCGAAGTTTTGGCTTCAAAGTGTTTGAAGTTCAGAATACTTGCATTTGTGTTCTGGTGTCATCCACTGACTACCTTTTCTGACCATCTGCAATGTTTTTGTTCTTTTCAGACTCAGTTTTCTTTTCTGTAAAATGAAGATAGTGATTAGTACTGAAACCCACATTATAGCTGTGAGGATGTAATAAGAAGCCTGGCAACGTAATAATAGATGAAACATAAAAAATAGATAAATAATGGCACACATTAGATGTTTTAATAAATGCACACTTTTTACATGTTGTTTACAGTTGTCTTCTGAAAAAAGTTAGATGTTCTATAGGCTAAACAAAGTAGATAACATCAACACATTGGAATAAAAAATGGAATATAGAAAATAAGAAAATTCCATAATACACCTGGGAAAAAATGGTTACCATAATTGGGCAATTAATTTGTCTCACCACAACTTCCGGCTCCTGGGTTCAAATGATTCTAGTGCCTCAGCCTTCCAAGTAACTGGGACTATAGGCCTGTGCCGCCATGCCCAGCTAATATTTTGAAATTTTAAGTAGAGATGGAGTTTCACCATGTTGGCAAGGCTGGTCTCAAACTCCTGACCTCAAGTTATCTGCCCATCTTGGTCTCCCAAAGTACTAGGATTACAGGTGTGAGCCACCGTGTCTGGCCCTATTTTTTTTTTAAGTGTTCTGGCCCTATTTTTTATATTATAGATAGAGATTTGCAGTCTAGAAGAGTCATTGTACAAAGTATTTTTAACATTTTTCATTGAGTTAGCAATATTCTGTAATATGGCCTAATTGCTAAGTTAAAATAACAGTAACAACTTGATGTCTTTTGGTATTACAGACAGCAATCAAGCTCATGCATCCTTTAGATGTGTCCTGAACACGATGACGTTTTAGTAGTTGTGTCTGTACGAGGAATTGGGCCATCAATGTGTTTACTTTTTAATTTTTCATGGTGAAAAACAGAAAGTCGTTTTTACTAGGTAGTTTATATATGTGGTAGTTGAACTTATAAATATAGTAACTACAAGTTTGTATTCCAGAGGCCAAATAAATGTTACTACTAATTCTTTGAGTTCTTAATGAGTGGGCTCATTTCAGTGATGGTAGTGTTGAGGACAATAGATTTGAAGTTTATCACTTGAATTCTGGTATCACATTCAATATCTTCTAATTCCACATTAATTTTATACCAAGTTTATTTTTTGTTTCTAAAATGTGTTCAGTTTAGAATATTGCTTGAACATTTTGACACTTTTTAAGACAACAATTTACTCAGCACCATCCGTTGCCATTTCTCCCCTGGTGGTGAATTGAATTTACATAGGCCCAATTCCATTTGACCACTCTCTCTCAATTTAGTGTAATTTTTAGAAGGCCGAATAGATGTTTTGAACTTCTCCCTGTTCTTGTGGAACTGTTCTTCACCTCACTTTTTAGCCTGAAGTTTTTTCAGTAGTATTTAAGGCTGTTTCAAATAACTAATAAGTCTTTTAAAAATAGTACTTTTGGCAAATTAATATTTGGTTGACATTTTTTAAGTCCTCTGTTTCATTTAAAAAGACACAAGTGGCTATCCTGTTGGTTGATCTCATATCTCCAGATATTAAGTCGTTATGGACCTGGTCTTATAATCTACAAAATTCATCATATGAATGAGTAGGAGATTAAGTGAAAATCATTTAAAATAGATATTGCATTTTTTGGGTCAATTTCTTCCGTGGGGATTTCCTAAGATGTTGTTTAAAATGTATACCCTTCCTAGCATCTATTTTGAAATCCAAAGTGCTTTCCATGGCCTGTAATACTCCATGTGATCTTATGTTTGACTATCACTCTAACCAGTTTCTCTTTTTCTCTCTTTCTTTCTATGTGCTTCAATTACACTGACCTCCTTGCTACTCCTCAGACATGCTTCCCATGCAGGGCCTCCTTTGTTTTGTCTTCTGGAGTCTTCTCAAATAGTAGCACAGTTTGCTTTAGCATGTCTTCTAGACATCTGCTCACATGCCGCCCTCTCAGAAAGGCCTTCCTTGACTACCTTATTAAAACTGCACTTCTTTTGATTCTACTTTCCCCTACTTTTATATTTTTCTTTATGTCATATATCACTTGAAATTTCATAATTTATGTATTCATGTATCTGTTTATTATTTATCTTGTGCAATAAAATATAATTACCAAGGTGTGTGGACCTGATCTGTTTGTAATGTAATGTATTGTTAGGGTTTATAAGAGAGTGCTTGGTGGACATCAGATACATATATTAAATTGATAAATGAATTAATTTATTTATATATTCTCCTTTGTCTTATCAAGTGTAGAAAAAATTTTCATGAATTTTAAACCCAGTAAATATCCAGACTGTGGTATATCTCATACTTAAAATATTACTATTTGTAAATGAGTACCTCTTTTCAAAAGTTAATACCATCATAACTGGTATTTAATAACAGTAATGTTGTTATTCAAAAGGTGGAAGTTGGCATAATACTTTTATTATCAAAAGGCAGGTCTGAAAGGAAACAAAAAAACCTCATAGCTTTAGGAAAGGTTAAGAGACTATCAGAATTTAGATGGTCCCTCCTAAATGAGTTTCCTCTTCTCTTTGTTATGTACTTGGAATAAATATGTAAAGGTCCATTCTGTTCCTCAAAAACGGTTTACTCTCAAATTTAATCATATATCAACTTTTGTCTGCAAAAGGCCCTTGTGTTTTCATTCTTTAGCCTCATTATGTTTTTCTTTTCTTTTCAGGATTGTGTTTTACTCTTTTTTTTATTATTATTATTATACTTTAAGTTCTAGGGTACATGTGCATAACGTGCAGGTTTGTTACATATGTATACTTGTGCCATGTTGGTGTGCTGCACCCATCAACTCGTCAGCACCCATCAACTCGTCATTTACATCAGGTATAACTCCCAATGCAATCCCTCCCCACTTCACCCCTCCCCATAATAGGCCCCGGTGTGTGATGTTCCCCTTCCCGAGTCCAAGTGATCTCATTGTTCAGTTCCCACCTATGACTGAGAACATGCGGTGTTTGGTTTTCTGTTCTTGTGATAGTTTGCTGAGAATGATGGTTTCCAGCTGCATCCATGTCCCTACAAAGGACGCAAACTCATCCTTTTTTATGGCTGCATAGTGTTCCATGGTGTATATGTGCCACATTTTCTTAATCCAGTCTGTCACTGATGGACATTTGGGTTGATTCCAAGTCTTTGCTATTGTGAATAGTGCCACAATAAACATACGCGTGCATGTGTCTTTATAGAAGCATGATTTATATACCCAGTAATGGGATGGCTGGGTCATATGGTACTTCTAGTTCTAGATCCTTGAGGAATCGCCATACTGTTTTCCATAATGGTTGAACTTGTTTACAATCCAACCAACAGTGTAAAAGTGTTCCTATTTCTCCACATCCTCTCCAGCACCTGTTGTTTCCTGACTTTTTAATGATTGCCATTCTAACTGGTGTGAGATGGTATCTCATTGTGGTTTGGATTTGCATTTCTCTGATGGCCAGTGATCACGAGCATTTTTTCATGTGCCTGTTGGCTGTATGCATGTCTTCTTTTGAGAAATGTCTGTTCATATCATTTGCCCACTTTTTGATGGGGTTGTTTGTTTTTTTTCTTGTAAATTTGTTTGTTCTTTGTAGGTTCTGGATATTAGCCCTTCGTCAGATGAGTAGATTGCAAAAATTTTCTCCCATTCTATAGGTTGCCTGTTCACTCTGATGGTAGTTTCTTTTGCTGTGCAGAAGCTCTTTAGTTTGATTAGATCCCATTTGTCAATTTTGGCTTTTGTTGCCGTTGCTTTTGGTGTTTTAGACATGAAGTCCTTGCCCGTGCCTATGTCCTGAATGGTATTACCTAGGTTTTCTTCTAGGGTTTTTATGATATTAGGTCTAACATTTAAGTTTCTAATCCATCTTGAATTAATTTTCATATAAGGAGTAAGGAAGGATCCAGTTTAAGCTGTCTACTTATGGCTAGCCAATTTTCCCAGCACCATTTATTAAATAGGGAATCCTTTCCCCATTTCTTTTTTTTGTCAGGTTTGTCAAAGATCAGATGGCTGTAGATGTGTGATATTATTTCTGAGGACTCTGTTCTGTTCCATTGGTCTATATCTCTCTTTTAGTACCAGTACCATGCTGTTTTGGTTAGTATAGTTTGAAGTCAGGTAGCATGATGCCTCCAGCTTTGTTCTTTTGACTTAGGATTGTCTTGGCAATGTGGGCTCTTCTTTTGTTCCATATGAACTTTAAAGCATTTTTTTCCAATTCTGTGAAGAAAGTCATTGGTAGCTTGATGGGAATGGCATTGAATCTATAAATTACCTTGGGCAGTATGGCCATTTTCATGATATTGATTCTTCCTATCCATGAGCATGGTATGTTCTTCCATTTGTTTGTGTCCTCTTTTATTTCACTGAGCAGTGGTTTGTAGTTCTCCTTGAAGAGGTCCTTCACATCCCTTGTAAGTTGGATTCCTAGGTATTTTATTCTCTTTAAAGCAATTTCGAATGGAAGTTCATTCATGATTTGGATCTCTGTTTGTCTGTTATTGGAGTATAAAAATGCTCGTGATTTTTGCACACTGATTTTGTATCCTGAGACTTTGCTGAAGTTGCTTATCAACTTAAGGAGATTTGGGGCTGAGTTGATGGAGTTTTCTAAATATACAATCATGTCATCTGCAAACAGGGACAATTTGACTTCTTCTTTTCCTAACTGAATACCCTTGATTTCTTTCTCTTGCCTGATTGCCCTAGCCATAACTTCTACCACTATGTCGAATAGGAGTGGTGAGAGAGGACATCCCTGTCTTGTGCCAGTTTTCAAAGGGAATTTTTCCAGTTTTTGCCCATTCAGTATGATATTGGCTGTGGGTTTGTCATAATAGCTCTTATGATTTTGAGATACATTCCATCAATACCGAATTTATTGAGAGTTTTTAGCATGAAGGGCCATTGAATTTTGTCAAAGGCTTTCTCTGCATCTATGGAGATAATCATGTGGTTTTTGTCTTTGGTTCTGTTTATATGCTGGATTAAATTTATTGATTTGCATGTGTTGAACCAGCCTTGCATCCCAGGGATGAAGCCCAATTGATCATGGTGGATAAGCTTTTTGATGTGCTGCTGGATTCGGTTTGCCAGTATTTTATTGAGGATTTTTACATCGATGTTCATCAGGGATATTGGTCTAAAATTCTCTTTTTTTGTTGTGTCTCTGCCAGGCTTTGGTATCAGGATGATATTGGCCTCATAAAATGAGTTAGGGAGGATTCCCTCTTTTTCTATTGATTGGAAGAGTTTCAGAAAGAATGGTACCAGCTCCTCCTTGTACCTCTGATAGAATTCAGCTGTGAATCCATCTGGTCCTGGACTTTTTTTGGTTGGTAGGTTATTAATTATTGCCTCAATTTCAGAGCCTGCTATTGGTCTATTCGGGGATTCAACTTCTTCCTGGTTTAGTCTTGGGAGAGTGTAAGTGTCCAGGAAATTACCCATTTCTTCTAGATTTTCTAGTTTATCTGTGTAGAGGTGTTTATAGTGTTTTCTGATGGGAGTTTGTATTTCTGTGGGGTCGGTGGTGATATCCCCTTTATCATTCTTCATTGTGTCTATTTGATTCTTCTCTCTTTTCTTCTTTATTAGTCTGGCTAGTGGTCTATCAATATTGTTGATCTTTTCAAAAAACCAACTCCTGGATTCATTCATTTTTTGGAGGGTTTTTTGTGTCTCTATCTCCTTCAGTTCTGCTCTGATCTTAGTTATTTCTTGCCTTCTGCTAGCTTTCGAATGTGTTTGCTCTTGCTTCTCTAGTTCTTTTAACTGTGATGTTAGAGTGTCAATTTTAGATCTTTCCAGCTTTCTCTTGTGGGCATTTAGTGCTATAAATTTCCCTCTACACACTGCTTTAAATGTGTCCCAGAGATTCTGGTATGTTGTATCTTTGTTCTCATTGGTTTCAAAGAACATCTTTATTTCTGCCTTCATTTTGTTATGTACCCAGTAGTCATTCAGGAGCAGGTTGTTCAGTTTCCATGTAGTTGAGCAGTTTTGATTGAGTTTCCTAGTCCTGAGTTCTAATTTGATTGCACTGTGGTCTGAGAGACAGTTTGTTATAATTTCTGTTCTTTTACATTTGCTGAGGAGTGCTTTACTTCCAACTATGTGGTCAGTTTTGGAATAAGTGTGATGTGGTGCTGAGAAGAATGTATATTCTGTTGATTTGGGGTGGAGAGTTCTGTAGATGTCTATTAGGTCTGCTTGGTGCAGAGATGAATTCAATTCCTGGATACCCTTGTTAACTTTCTGTCTCGTTGATCTCGTCTAATGTTGACAGTGGGTTGTTGAAGTCTCCCATTATTATTGTATGGGAGTCTAAGTCTCTTCATAAGTCTCTAAGGACTTGCTTTATGAATCTGGGTGCTCCTGTATTGGGTGCATCTATATTTAGGATAGTTAGCTCTTCCTGTTGAATTGATCCCTTTACCATTATGTAATGGCCTTCTTTGTCTCTTTTGATCTTTGATGGTTTAAAATCTGTTTTATCAGAGACTAGTATTGCAACCCCTGCTTTTTTTTGTTCTCCATTTGCTTTTTAGATCTTCCTCCATCCCTTTATTTTGAGCCTATGTGTGTCTCTGCATGTGAGATGGGTCTCCTGAATACAGCAAACTGATGGGTCTTGACTCTTTATCCAGTTTCCCAGTCTGTGTCTTTTAATTGGACCATTTAGTCCATTTACTTTTAAGATTAATATTGTTATGTGTGAACTTGATCCTGTCATTATGATATTAACTGGTTATTTTGCTCGTTAGTTGATGCAATTTCTTCCTAGCATCTGTGGTCTTTACATTTTGGCATGTTTTTGCAATGGCTGGTACCGGTTGTTCCTTTTCAAGTTTAGTGCTTCCTTCAGGATCTCTTGTAAGGCAGGCCTGGTGGTGACAAAATCTCTAAGCATTTGCTTATCTGTAAAGGATTTTATTTCTCCTTCACTTATGAAATTTTGTTTGACTGGATATGAATTCTGGGTTTAAAATTCTTTTCTTTAAGAATGTTGAATATTGACACCCACTCTCTTCTGGCTTGTAGAGTTTTTGCCAAGAGATCTGCTGTTAGTCTGATGGGCTTCCCTTTGCGTGTAACCCAACCTTTCTCTCTGGCTGCCCTTAACATTTTTTCCTTCATTTCAACTTTGGTGAATCTGGCAATTATGTGTCTTGGAGTTGCTCTTCTCGAGGAGTATCTTTGTGGCATTCTCGTGTTTCCTGAATTTGAATGTTTGCCTGCCTTACTAGGTTGGGGAAGTTCTCCTGGATGATATCCTGAAGAGTGTTTTCCAACTTGGTTCCATTTTCCCCCTCACTTTCAGGCACCCTAATCAGACGTAGATTTGGTCTTTTCACATAATCCCATACTTCTTGAAGGCTTTGTTCATTTCTTTTTCCTCTTTTTTCTTTAGACTTCTCTTCTTGCTTCATTTCATTCATTTGATCCTGAATCGCTGATACTCTTTCTTCCAGTTGATCGAGTCAGTTACTGAAGCTTGTGCATTTGTCACGTATTTCTCATGTCATGGTTTTTATCTCTGTCAGTTCATTTATGGCCTTCTCTGCATTGATTATTCTAGTTATCCATTCTTCCATTCCTTTTTCAAGATCTTTAGTTTCTTTGCCCTGGGTATGTAATTCTTCCTTTAGCTCTGAGAAGTTTGATGGACTGAAGCCTTCTTCTCTCAACTTGTCAAAGTCATTCTCCGTCCAGCTTTGATCCGTTGCTGGAGATGAGCTGCGTTCCTTTGGAGGGGGAGATACGCTCTGATTTTTTGAATTTCCAGCTTTTCTGCCCCACTTTTTCCCCATCTTTGTGGTTTTATCTGCCTTTGGTCTTTGATGATGGTGACGTACTGATGGGGTTTTGGTGTGGGTGTCCTTCCTGTTTGTTATTTTTCCTTCTAACAGTCAGGACCCTCAGCTGTAGGTCTGTTGGAGATTGCTTGAGGTCCACTCCAGACCCTGTTTGCCTGAGTATCAGCAGCAGAGGCTGCAGAAGATAGAATATTGCTGAACAGCGAGTGTACCTGTCTGATCCTTGCTTTGGAAGCTTCGTCTCTGGGGTGTATCCAGCCGTGTGAGGTGTGTGGTGTCGGTCTGTCCCTAGTGGGGGATGTCTCCCAGTTAGGTTACTCAGGGGTCAGGGAACCACTTGAACAGGCAGTCTGTTCTCAGATCTCAACCTCCATGTTGGGAGATCCACTGCTCTCTTCAAAGCTGTCAAACAGGGTCGTTTGCGTCTGCAGAGGTTTCTGTTGCTTTTTTTTTTGTTTAGCCCTGTCCCCAGAGGTGGAGTCTACAGAGACAGGCAGGCCTCCTTGAGCTGCTGTGGACTCCACCAAGTTCGAGCTTCCCAGAGTCTTTGTTTACCTTCTTACACCTCAGCAATGGTGGGTGCCCCTACCTGAGCCTTGCTGCTGCCTTGCCGTTAAATCGCAGACTGCTGTGCTAGCAATGAGGGAGGCTCTGCGGGTGTGGGACCCTCCCGGCCAGGAGTGGGATATAATATCCTGGTGTGCCGTTTGCTAAGACCCTTGGTAAAGTGCAGTATTGGGGTGGGAGTTACCTGATTTTCCAGGTGTTGTGTGTCTCAGTTCCCCTGGCTAGGAAAAGGGATTCCCTTCCCCCTTGCGCTTTCCAGGTGAGGTGATGCCTTGCCCTGCTTCAGCTCTTGCTGGTTGGGCTGCAGCAGCTGACCAGCACCGATTGTCCAGCACTCCCTAGTGAGATGAACCCGGTACCTCAGTTGAAAATGCAGAAATCACCCATCTTCTGTGTCTCTCCCACTGGGAGCTAGAGACTGGAGCTGTTCCTATTTGGCCATGTTGCTCCGCCCTCCTCCAGTTTCGTGTTTTACTTTTATAGTCAATTTCAAAATAGTTGCAAATCTTACACAAATTTTATTTAAATCCCTTGTGCTCCAGCAAGATTAAGCAATGCCTGTCTTGACCATGTATCTGGATATGTATGACACGTGAGTTAATAAAAAAGCTGATGAGTAATTTTTTAGTCTAAAATCTGTTTTGCATGATGGATGCCTGTAAAGTTGCCTATGAATCAGATGGCAGCATAATCTTAATATTGGCAAAAGTGAAAAGCAAAGTTATGGTTTTATGCTAATACTATGTATTTGATGGCTGCTCAAGGAAATAACTATAGTGAGATTAATCTGAAGAGAGCAGAAGCTAGACCTTTTCAATAAATAATTCTGAATACAAAAATTCTTCCTTTTTATTGGTTTAAAAAAAAGCAGAATCCTTCAAAACTGAGAAAAGAAATTTTTTTATTTTGAAGTTTTTTTCTGAAACAAAATAATGAGTAGTAGCATAGAAAAGTAGGAATCTGTCATCTTTAGAAAGTTTTAAATGTATTCTTTGTAGGAAACACTATGACATAAAATGTTTAAAGTGGCCAACAATCTAAATGGCTTGATTTAACATATCATTTCTTAAATAAGAGGTAACAGAACACATATTTTAATTTTGGTCTAACATTGATACCACAAAGCAAAAAAAAATGGCATATTAATTATTTTTATGCATCCAATTGTACAAGCTCTTTTTTGAAAGCAATAGAGTACTGAACAAAAACTTCCTAACTAAAAGAATAAATGCTAAATAGTCTTACACAAAGAGAGATGATACCATAATATCTAGAAATGATCTATAGAGCAAATAAAAGAGTCTTGTAGATTTCTGTTGGGTATTTCTTAATTGAATATTGGACCCATCAACAATTTTAATTCTGGTGCTTTTATGTTGTGTGATATTTGGCAGTAAGATTAAGAGGTTCAATATTTAACTTCATTATTTGTAGTCAAAAAATTTTAGAAATCCTTTCATTAAGTTTCTAGCTAGTTTAGTCCTCTGGGGAAAAGAGTGAAAACATAGTAAATTTGTTATTTAGACTACATACCTTCATCTTCTATACTTCTTCTCCCTATACATCTTCTATACTTCTATACTCCCACAAAGTTCCACTTTCTGATGGAGAACTAATAAACTAATATTTGTTAAGATGCTAATAATAATGCATGACCAGGTCATACATATTTTAAAATATTTTGTTATATGATACTTTGACACAGAGAACTTCAAACTAAATCACTGGAGTTATAGTAAGAGACACCAAGTACATAGTTGTAGATAGTAGTAGCAGATTAATAATTTAAACGTTTTATAGAACACCACTGTGATAAGCATGCCATTTACAAAATGTTCACAATAATTGAGTGACAATGAGATAAGAACATGCCTTATCTTTTCAGGTGCTTATTTCTGTGAACTTATGTTCCATGTTCCTTAGCACCTACATCTACAGAAATAAAAAAGCAGTGTATAAACTTTAGACATAGAAATGTCACAGGCAATGAGACCTCATATTTACTCCTCATGTATACACTAAAGGTACAAGCAAACAAATGGTAGCTGGTTCACGTTCAAGAAGGTAGGTACTATTTTTGTTTATTTTGGAAAGAATGATAACTACTCCTGTTGGAGGCCAGCTTTCAATTCTCAAAAGATTTTAAAGTCAGCTACTATTATGCCAGGTTTAATCTCCTCTTGGAAATAGTACAATTTTCTTGATACAAAATGTGTTTAAATATGTCAAATATGTTTAAGACTTTCACTTAGACATACAATTATTTTTTATCAAAATGTCTACTTTATATATGTTACATCTAATCTACTTTAAATATGTTACATCTATTTTTTAGATTTTGGGAAATTAATGTAAAAGATACAAAACCTTCAAATCATCTTCCAACTGCTTAAACAGATATAAACTTTGCTAGCATTCAGACTTGGATTTCTGTTGTCATTTATAAAATATTAATAATTTTTCTTTTAAAAATTTAGAATCATGGGAATTTATTCAGGTTTTAAATTTAAAATTAAGTTATTAATATGTTCATGTACTATTAAAAATACTTTAAGTTTGTAACTTTAGTGTCTGAAAAATATGTTAAAGAAATAAACCAAAATATATTTCAATATTTTGTGACCAATAGTGCTATTTTGATTATCTTTTATAAAAATTATCAGGCCAGGCATGGTGGCTCACACCTGGAATCCCAGCACTTCGGGAGGCCAAGGCAGGCGGATAACTTGAGGTCAGGAGTTCAAGACCAGCCTGGCCAACATGGTGAAACCCCAGCTCTACTAAGGAAATACAAAAGGTAGCCAGGCATGGTGGCACGTGTCTGTAATTCCAGCTACCCAGGAGGCTGAGGCAAGAGAATCACTTGAACCTGGGAGGCAGAGGTTGCAGTGAGCCGAGACTGCATCACTGTACTCCAGCCTGGGCGACAGAGGGAGACTCTGTCTCAGAAAAAACAAACAAACAAACAAACAAACAAAAAACTGTTGCCTAAATCACTGATTCTTTTTTCTAGAATTTATTTGAACTAGTGTCTCTGGGTCAAAAATTTTGCATAGATGGGAACAAAAATGGCCATCTCACCACTTTCTTGACATCATTTAGTATGATATTTAAATTTTTTTCCACTTTGCTAGGTGAGATATTTTAATTTGCCTTTATCTGCTTATTTAGAGGTTAAAGGTTTTTATTTTTCTTTTGGGTCATATAATTTTTTTTCTTCTATAAATTATTGAGGAACATATCCTGATATTAGATAGGTTCTCTATTTTATTCTGTAATAACCCCAGTAATCAAAACTATAAAACTATCTCTTTATGATCATCTTAGTGAACAAAATTCAAGTTCAGTCATTTCAGGGTTTACACAGAGAAACTGCTCTTTCTAAATGACCTTGTTTCAATGAGACTTTATTTCCATTATATTGGAGAGGACTAATAATTCCTGTGTGGGTACATCAAGATTTAAGGGGCCAGCGTAACAGACATGAATTTTCATTTGCCCTGAAAAATAACAGAAGGCTCTCTCAGTTCTTTGCCAAATGCTTCTCATATACCTCTAATTGTTGTGTTTCAAAAAAAGTGTATGCCATTTATATAGAACCAGGAGGAAATACAGTTTTTATTTTAAAACACTGAAATATAAAAAGCTCATCATTTCCCTAAGTACAAAGAACCTTATTGGTGCAAGAAATTCATTTTCTATAACTACATATGAAAAATTTCAAAATACATTTGCAGTGGAAGCCAAAAATCTCCACACCTAAGAGCTGCTGATGTAGTAGTAGTAGTTGCTGGATTAGTTTTAGTTCTGCTAGCTGAGATCAAGCATTTCCACATTATTTGCATCTGCATCCCCTTTTTGTAATAATTAGCAATTCTGTTTCACAGTCAGCAGTACAGCCAATTTAATGGCATCAGCGCTAATTTACAACAAAAGTTAGGTTATGATTCAGAGTGAAGCATTATTGTAAACTCCACTTAGCATAAAGTGTCTTTTAAAAGTCACTTTAGCAAAATTTTAGCTAAAATATTTGATGTTTGATATTCTTTTTTTTTTTTTTGACTGAAATGTTGATGTCATCATTGAGGGATTTATAAAATTTATTAAACCACTTTATAGCTACATTAAGTTTTGTTTATCTGAAAAAGAGTAACAATTTTAAACCAGTGTTTCAGGGCAAGAACATTAAATACAAATAAGAAAAAATATTTTGGTATTGAGATTTTTCTAAGCCACTGTGGTAAACAAAGATAGTAGGTAAAGTTAAATTATTATTAGAAAGCTCTGTACACCAGGCAGACTGTCTAATTTGAGAGAAAGCTTCCTAGGGGAATAAGATTATTCTTCACCTGATAAGAGCTAAGCCTTGAACACCTCAAGAGTAAAAATAAGTGACTTGGAAAAAGTGATTAAAAATATTCAAGGAAAAAAGTTTGAAAAGCTTTGGCAGCTACAAACTGCTTTCTTCTGCAAACATACACACACATTTTCAGATGAGTTATCAAGTATGGAAGTATCTCTGACTCTGTAGACCCAACTGCAGAATCAAACTCAAACTAAGCCTGTGAATCTATTCAATTAACAATAATATGAATTTATGGAACTTATAGGGAAGACTGATGTGAGGAGCAAATGAATCAGGACATGTAAGATGTTTATAACAGTGCCTGATTACTGTGAGTATTCAGATATATCAGCATTAATAATAAATGTCATTATAAAGAAATATTTTATTATAGATTGCTAAAATGAGATAAAGTATCTCATTTCAGTTTTTTTATTTTTATTTTTATTTATTTATTTCTTTTTTTGAGACGGAGTTGCACTGTTTCCCCAGCTGGAGTGCAGTGGCTCCATCTTGATTTATTGCAACCTCTGCCTCCTGGGTTCAAGTGATTCTCCTGCCTCCGCCTCTGGAGTAGCTGGGACTATGGGCATGTACCATCATGCTCGGCTGATTTTTGTATTTTTAGTAGAGACGGGGTTTCACCATGTTGGCCATGCTGTTCTCGAACTCCTGACCTCAAGTGATCTGCCCACCTTGGCCTCCCAAAGTGCTGGGATTACAGGCGTGAGCCACTGTGCCTGGCCCCAATGCAAACATCGGTTTTAATTTAAATGTATTTTTTTTTATTATTATTCTCTAGAATTTCTGGAGATACCTCTTATGAGAGAGTGGGAGAGAAGGCTGTGACATTGGCCTGGCCTCAGCAGATCAAGATCCTTTGTGCCCTTTCCAGAAAAGCAACTGGTTGCATCTGGGCACCCAGAGTGTTATGAGTTAGATCACTGGCCTTCTTTCATTTTTTCTTTGGCTTAAAAGAATTCATAAGGTTAAAGGGGCAATTTCACAAGGAGAACATGGCCAAGATATCCAGCAGTAAGCTTACAAGTATGTTCAAATTGGAATCATCTAAGTATTACCCTATTGGAATCATTTCCTAAGCAAAGAACTCTAACCTCACCAGCTGAGTTAGAAGTGTGTTTTTTCCAGTGATGCAACTATAGAATACTTTACTAAATGTGCTGAACTATATAAACTGTTTTGTGAGCAGTGATCATGCTTCAAAAGCATTTTGTATTTTCTATAATCTCTAAAATCATACTACACATATAGAAGCTAATAAGTACTTAATTGATCATTAACTCTTATTACTCAGGGATTTGAAGTAATTAACACAAATCCAGAGATAACTCATATTTTACGGAAAGTAGCTTTAGTAATTATAAATCATCTATGTCTTATACATTCGGATTGGAAGCTTTGGATAGAACCTTTTTCATTATCCATTATAATTCCACTTAGTGTCTGGTACAGACTTTCTTCCAGCACCGATTATTCTGTTTTACCATTAATTATTTACATGACTGCTCTACTCTTTGAATTAAGAGATTGGGTTTTATTCATATTTGTCATCTCTCTTGACTTTCAAGACACTCAAATATTTTTGTTGAATTAATCGATGTAGAGTTTTTTGTTTTTTGTTTTTAAGGCAAATACAGATGGGATAAATATATGTTCTTGGAGACTTTCTAGATGATTGAAAGTTTATCCCCACAACAGGAGGGCAGCAGTATTATACATTAATACTGATCTGTTAAGCCTAACATCCTAATGGTCAGATGTAATTTCTTCATAAAAATATGTGAACACTTTGAGAGAAGATATGTTCCTAGAAGCAGCAGTCAGTACCTCTCAATCTTCATATGACACAAAGTAGTGAAACCGAGGTGGGTCAGATATTCTTAAATGTAACTTCTATGAATATTACCAATCCATGACTGAAATATTATTGGGGAGTTGCAAAGCTTGAGGAATGTTATTAATAATAAGTGAAGGAGAGTGCCAGAGGTAAAAACCATGAGCCCAGAAAAGAAATAGTTCTGTCCTATGTGGAAGTGCTTGGTGCTTGGAATGTAGACGCAAGGGAAAATGGGAGAGGTTTTGGCTAACGGACTCAGGGCTTATAAAGTCTTTATCCACTTTTTCAGTAGTTCAGCTTCTTCTAACACAGCTCAGAGTGTTAGATTGTATGAAGCCAAAGTGAATAAATGTGTATGCAAATTTCAACACATACTGTAAGGAATATGATGATAGCATGGAAAAAAAAAAAAAAAAGCCCTGCCAGACATTGAGTATGTATAGAAATAATTTAAGAAACTGAGGTTTGAAGAGATGGTGAGATATGTTGAAGGCTATGTGGATTCTTATAATTCAAATGTAACTTTTGAACACCTATTATGAGCCAGATACTGTAACAAAGGACTTCACATGCATTTTCCTCATTTCCAGATCCGCTTGACTCTGAGAAGAAAATCTCAGTGTATTTGATTTAGCCACAGAAATACGACATTATCAAGACTGTTATTTTATGTCTTTAACTGTTGGGGGAAACTATTTTACATAAACAATACCTGTTGGATAATAGAGAATCTACTTTTGTTGTCTAGATAGCACTGTGACAGTTCTCCTTCACAACTCTAGCTTAGTAAGAAGTGACGCAGCACTTTAAAAAATCAAAGCTGTTAAATAACAGAGGAAAGAGGGATATTGGTAAAGCAAGTAGCATTCTAGTCTATTGGATTCCATTTCTTTTTGTGAATTTGTGAAACTGTTATCGTTGGATTATGATTGCAGTTCTTGAATAGGGCTAAAGTAAACATTAGGGAAAACTCTACTTTTTCATCAATTCTAATGGGTTAAGAACTGATATAAGACTACTGCATCTCTTGGCCTGTAAACAACTCAATCATAGACATATTCCCAGAAGGGGAAACGGTGGTTGTCACAAAATTCTGTGTCACTTTGTCACCAACAGATTGAAGCAGAGAGGCTGGGATGAACCTATCAGATAATTTCCATCAGCGAAGAATGATCTGTGATCAACTTTCATCAAAGGCAAAAGAGTTAAATGCCAGCCCCAGTAGTTATAATGGTCTGTGTGCAAAGGTGAAAAGGAAAGTCAATCAGATGAACAAGGAGAATGCAGAAGACCTGAAAAGGACGTCAGAAATTAGAGGTATTGTGTAACCCTTTTGTGCCAGACTCGCCTTGCTTTCATTCCAATTCCTTTGAAGTCTGAACACACTTTCTCCCCTGGGTTCCATAAGAGTCTGTTTATCCTAAAAAAGCACACACCACCCTATCCCTTTTTGAATGGAATTTCTTTTTTTTTTTTTTTTAACCCAAACAAACCTTGGCTAAAACAAGCTCATGCATTTGTAAAAATATCTTTCAATCTTGCGTTGTTACATTAACAGCAAATTATAAAGCATCTTTTATTATACAACTTCAGTAACACTTGGAAGATTCTTACTCTCTTCATTTTCATGTCGAAAAATAGATACCTGGGTTTAAGTGGACCGATGTAGTTCTTTAATATGAAATCTTTTTGTTAGTAAACTTCTATTTGATTGCTAAGGCTTTTTTTTCCCCCCTAAACCTTCCTAATTTTCAACTAATCAACACAGATTTTTACTTTTGTAAAATGACTTTAGGAATATACTATTTGTTTTATATTTTCTCTGAACTTCAGGTTTGGAAGTCTGGTTTATTTTACTTACTATTAAGTGTAGTCTACCTAGAATTTGTGACTGTTTTGAGGACATTTTGCCCAATTCAGATAGTCAAGATTTCTATTAATTTTCCTAAGACATTTTCATATAATCTTTTAAATATTAAAAACGATATATCTGGACTTATTTCTCCTACTATTTAAATAGATTGCTTCCTATTGTTTAACTTGTTCTCATGCCAAATATGTAGTTTTCATTTTTGAACCTTAGGCTGATATTTCCATGGAGCCTGTATAGGATTTGGCATATCTGAATTAATATTTGGATTTTCCTGCACAAGTCAATTATCTTTTCTGCTATGTTGAGAAGAGTTATATCTTTGTGTGTTTTAGAAAGTTTCTCTTGATATTTGAGATATGAATAGTGCACACTCAGTAAAGTTTTTATGAGCCGTTAAAAATGTCAGTGTAAGAGGATGTCAAAATCAGAATTTCGTTCCAGGCACCAAAAAGTAATAATTGCCAAGTAAGTTGCCAAGTCAATATTATAAAGGAAATGAAAGCCATTTGGAGCCAAGACTTTCAGAACCTCTCAGGCAAGAGCATATCAAGTGTATCAGATTTGGATAAGTGAAAGGTTTTTTGAAGTGGTTTTGTTTGTGTTATTATTATTTTTTCTATATTCATGTGTATGTTTAAGAGTGTTGTTAATGTGCTTGGAATGAAGATTGAAATATTGAATAATACCTTACAGTGAGCACTACTAATCTCTACATTAACACCGTGTTTTGTAACTTCGGGTAAACTCAGATCCATTTATTACCCTAGACTCACCAGGAAAGTCTTACGGCTTGCCACAGTTTTCTCCAGTGGGAGGATGTACAAAATTTCCCATGCAATACAGTTTAAAATAAAGTTGTGTTTGTTTATATGTATGAGGTGCAGTTTTTCAACATATTGGAAGCATCAATGTTCATTTAGACAAAATATGCTTTTGGAAAGTTACTTTTTATATTTCACATATCAGGTAATCATGAAAGATCATTCAAAATAAGACAAAATTAGAACTGTAACATTCAGATGATGACTCTTTCTGGAAACCACACCTCATATGAATGTTTTCTTTTGTGATTGATAAAACTGGTAAATGTATTTTCTATGTGTGGATAATTTCTTGAAGTGACTTGTTTTTTAAAGCCTAAGTAGGTAGGTAGGTAGGTGATCGTGACGGAGTGTTTCAATGTGATACATTGGACCCTTGAACCAAATCAATACTGTTACTAAAATAGAAGTGATAAGAAGGGACTTTAGATTGAGGTGAAGATTTTGGAAACAGTCAAAGAAATAGGATGAAAACAGTATTATAAATTCAGTTATATTAATATATAAGGCTAAGACTTTTGAGTTAATCCTGATGATGGTAATTGTTGAAAATGGCATTTGTTTGCAGTGAGGGCATTCATTTACTTGAGTGTTGAATAAGAATTAGTTGGCTGGGATTTTTTCTTAAACTACAGCAAATGGAAACAGAGTGGCCTTTTTATATGTTTCTAGGAAAACCAAGGGGGGGGGAACTTAATTATTTTTCTATATGCAAATGAGGAAAATAAATAGAACAATTCATATATTTCTAATACATATGAGAAGTCAATGAGAAAGAAAGGATGGGAAATAAAAGCAAACATGGAGAGGTTAAGAAGACAAGTCAGTGAGGAGAGATGTGTTAGTCATTATAGTTAAGCCCAGTTTGTCAATAGAATAAGAGACAGAAGGAGAGAACAGCTGCCTCCACTAGAAAAGAATATCCTAGTGCGAAGAGACAATTATCAAGACACTGTTTTCATTTCACTGAATATGTCATTCACTCGCAAAGCAAATGTCATTCACTCGTAAAGCCATTTTAACAGCTCATGGTTGATTTTTTTTATGGGTTGGAATGAATACAACTGAATTGTTGGAAGAAATAGATAGTAATAAAAATAGTGTGCATTTATTAAGTTTGCCATCATTAAAACCTCTCCTTGCGGTAGGATGCCATAATGGACAACCGGGATCTGAGAAGCTGTGGATAGAACCGCTTTAGTAATAAAATACAAGTGAGCAATTGGCATCTGCATAGCATTATATTGGAGAAATAGTATCACATAAATTCAGGACAATTAACGTTTTACATTTAACTTCTGGGTTTCCTAGCCTGACTACATGCTAGTCAATCCCAGAGTCCCTCCTTCTCCTCCTTCTTTCTGTTGATGATGCTTTTCAATCATTTCATTGCATGTTAATAGGCTCATCAAAGAGTGGGAGGAGGATGACAGAGAGGCTATAATACTCAATCCAGTTAGTGTTTACAATTGTTAATAATACTGTTAAGAGCTTAGGCAGAAGAAGAGATTGAAATACTATCTAAAATTACATTGGGGGATTATTTGTGGCTTTTAATTATCCATGCAATTTTTGTCTCTCATTACCACATATAATTGAGGAGTAGCCATTCATGACAAGGCAATGATACGACAAAAAATGTGTCTTTTGTAAACAATAGAAATAAATGTATTAGTTAAGACTCTAGCAGTTTTAGTTTGTAGAATTATCCGCTTCCTACTATGCCAGTGAATATTTAAATGTAAAGGAACCAAATTGTTTCTAATGAACTAGGTACATATATTTGTACATTATCTAACTGAATTTCTAAAGTAATTTTTTATTGATCTGCAATTGTCAAATTAATCTATTTTGTTATAAAAAGATCAAAACAACATAGTAGTCTTACGACCTGAAAATATCAACATTTCCCTATACAATACCATCTTCAATCCTGCTCCCTAGAGGTAACCAACCACTGTAAACAGTGTAGTAAGTAACTTGTAAAAAGAATAGTTTTCACGAATGTATAAACACAATAATCTTACCTATTGCTAACCTGTTTATTAAAGAGTCACAAGGCACTTAGTAATGAACATGATGTAGTTTCAGGTTTATTGTATCTAAAACCACTGTATTATCTCTCCTCCATGAAATACCTCTTTCCTGAAATTTCTGATTAGTTTTACTTATTGAAATTTAATTCAGCAGCCTGGGCACAATGGCAAGACCCCATTTCTACAAATAATAATAACAATAATAATAATAACAATAATAATAATAAAAAGCTGTGCATGGTGGTGCATGCCTGTAGTTCTAGCTGCTTGGAAGCCTGAGGAGGGAGGATTGCTTAAGTCCAGGAAATCGAGGCTGCAATGAGCTGTGTCTGTGCCACTACACTCCAATCTGAGTGACAGAGGGAGAACCTGTCTCAAAAAAAAAAAAAAAAAAAAAAAATTCACTTTTTTTTTTTTTTTTTCCGGGAAGGTAGGGGCCATGAGACTCCATGGAAAGCAGAAGATATAATGATCTGCTGTTTTACTCCCTCTTGCCAACCCTCTGGGCCTGAGCCCTCAGGGAATTGCATGGGAGAGGAAAAGTTGAGGCCAGAATTTTTTTATGAGAGGACTTTTTCAGTGGTGGGAGAAGTCCCCAGACTCAGATTGGTGTTTTCTCTTCCCATAAGGTTCTGTCTGCTAGTGGCCTCCACTGGTGTGTGGCTTCTGAGTTCACAATGTGTGTGATTTCTTGAGGTGGCTGTTAGCTTCACTCATAGTCCTAATTGTCATACAGCAATCCCTGAGGTAGAACAATCCCACTCTCTTGACATTGACTGGTGTCCACACCTCTTGTACACAGCATGGCCTCCCTGAGGACACACGGTTCTTACCCATACTCTAGACTCCATGTTTTTTATGGCATCTACCTTCTTCTTCAAGAAGTGCAGAGATGAACATGGGAGGTCTACTGCTTTCATCTTCTCAAGGACAATATTCCATGGAAGTTTTCCAACTTGCTTGTGGCTACTCTCAAAAGCCTCTACATTCAGAAACATCACACAAGATATTATCTCAATGCTCAAGATTCATACTTGCCCCTAGGCTCCAGAAGCACAGTCCAGTTCTTGCACGTACTTTGTCACATTTCACTGTTTTGGCCATAGCAGAAAAGACTCAAATAGTTGAGCAGGCAGGCAGAGAGAATCACTCCCATTATCTATCAGCCAGTTTCCTGGAGCTGTCAATTCATTTGCCTTTGGTAGAACTGGGGCTCAAGCCACCTTCCCTAATAAGAGGGAAGGAAGTGACCTCTCACTCCAACACCTAACACCACCTTTCCCGTACAGCCATGGTTCATGCTGCCCCTCCTCTTCTCACTCTTCTTACACAGCAGGTGTGGAAGGGTGCAGGGGAAAGTATTAGAGTGGAAATGGAGTTTCAAAGTTCTTTCTATTGTTCCTTAGTAATCCTGGGGAAGGGATCTGTCCCTACTTACCATTTGAAGCGCAATAGGAAATGAACCACTCGATACGACGTCACACGTTCACCACACACGCGAAGTGCAAGAGCATGTTACTATACTAACCATCTTGTGCAGCTTGATATTGTTGTCTTGACACTTTGTCAATATTTATTGCACTATAAAGATAGTACTACCACATTTTATTAGTAGAATAAACGTGAATATGTGCCACCTCCCAGCAAGGATATTTAATTGCTGGCGACAGATCCTCCAGATCTGTTCCTTCTGCCTCAGTGACTAGCAATGTTTGAAATAATGGCTACTCCATCAGGCAAGGTTTTGAAGTGAGGAGCATGGAGACTTGAGGCATTAATAAGAAATAAAGCTTTGTGCTAAAGGTTGTTAAGTGTTGGGATGTTTACTACTATAGCATTGCCTTGCCTATCGAGATGCAGTAAAACCTGCACTGCAATGTATTTGGCCATTACAATCTGTGTGCACTATTTATTTCATTTCCAAATTTTTACTCTTGCACTGTTTCAATAAATATCACTGTACATGATTTTTGTACAAGCGAATTGCTGGGCCAAACACTTACGTTTTTTGGAAAGTGCTAAGTTTGTCTCTAAAGACTCTATGTTCTCACCGACGATATTCAAGGGTGCTTACCATAGATATTGTGACTGTCTTTGCTAGGCAAAGAAGTCTTTCATTTTAATTTCTACTTCATGGATTATTAAGGAGACTTAGTGTTCACTGGACATTGGATTTCTCTTGTAAATTTTGTTTGTACCATTTTATTTTTTCCATTAGATTGTTTTCCTTTTCCTTTTTAAAATTAAAGAAATTCTTTGAAAGTAAAGGTTTTGACCCTGGTTTTTGTATATTTTTAAAATCCTAGTGAAGAAACTGTCTCTACAGAAAAGAAAAATAGTCAGGCATGGTAGCATGTGCCTGTAATCCCAGCTACACAGGAAGTTGAGGCAGAAAGATCACTTGATCCCAGGATTTTGAGACTGCAATGAACTAAGATTGTGTCATTGCACTCCAGGATGCAATGGGTGACAGAGCAAGACCTTGTTTCTTAAAAACAAACAAACAAACAACAAAACAAAACAAAGAAAAAATTAATTCTTTCTACAATGTAGGTCAGTGGAAATTTTTTCCAGAATATTTTATCATATAAAACTTGAACATTTTTATATAGTTATATGTACCAATCTTTTTCTTGGGCATTTCATGTGAAGTTTCAGAAGGCAACTTGTGAAAGGTTTTTATATTTTTGTTCATACATCAGAAGCTCAACACTGGCTGCACATAGGATCATCTGGGGAGTTTTAAAAGTACGGATATTCTGGTCCTATCTCTGGATATTCTGATTTAACTGGTTTAAGGGGACTCCAGCATCTGCATTTTTAAAAGCACTACCACCCGACTCTCCCCAGGTAACTCTCTGTACAGCTAAACTGAGAATCACAAGTCTAGATTATTTGAGGCATTTAAAATCTACCACATGTGTTTTAAACACCACTAAAATCATCTTATATGACATAATTTGAAAAAATCACTTCCCTGCAGTTCAACTGTATCTTCTAAAAATAGCCAAAGCTAAGCAATTTAATATCTTATTCAGAAACATACATTTTCCATGCTTAGTACCTTCAAACCCCAATAAGTCAATTATAACAATAGAAAAACAGGACTCCCCTAAGCTTAGAAGAGCATAGAATAGGCCACTTCCATTTGATCATCTCAAAATGTTACTTTTTGGAAGAAGAAAAGCACACTTTACTGGCATTGACCAAATATAAATCCAGTATAAAGAACTTGAAGTAGAATCACCTCCTTTAATATTTTCCGGTAAAAGCAGTGAGGGTGCATTTTAATGCCAGGTAGATCCCTGGGTATCTATTTGTCCTGGATCATTGGTTTATAAAAATTCTGCATCATATTTCATGGGTAAAAAGGGTTTCACTGAAAATATGTGTGTAAGCCAGTGGTCAAGAAGAGAATAGAAGACACAGGTCCCCCAGATCTTCCCATAGTATCTCAGAGAGGCATGCTGTAATACCATGAGGGCACTGCTGGATCTGCAGTGTGGGTTTCTGTTCCAGGAACAAAATCCCTGTTTTGTAGAGTGAAAATGTGGGAGAGGTCTTGTCAGTGAAGCAGCAAACAGATTGTTTGATGTCAACCAGACAGAATTTGGGGTAGCAGTTTAAAGGTGTTCTGTGCAAAGACCAGCTGCTCAACTTATTTTTACCAGGTGATGTTTCAGTCTTCCTGAAGTAGAAGAATTCTCCAGGGCTTTGGGAAGCTGATGAGAGGTACATCCCTGACTGCTGGGACTGCTCAGATCTCAGCTGGGTTTTGGTGCAGGCAACCCAGAGTGATTGACAGGGTTATTTACAGATATTGACACTCCTTTTACATTTTACTCATATATATTACATTTATATACATACACATAAATATATATATGTGTATATATACACACACACAGAGGCAGAATTAGAAACAGATATGAACATAAACAGGATCATGCAAAGCAGAAATATTGAATACTAAGTGTTAATTGATTCATTAGGTCATAAGATTTTTAAATATCATAATGGCATTGTTGCTATCGTTAGAAAGAAAACTCATGCAGAAATGCAAATGTCTAAACTGTAAAAGGTAGTATATTATTCAAATAATTAAAATAAATTTATCTTATAACTTTAAACATGAACTTATAATTTCTACCAAGGTGAATAATGAAGTTATTTTGCTAAACTTAAAATTGAAAAACAAGATTTTGGTTGATTGTAGCAGTCATATCAATCTAAGCAACCTTTGTTTGTCCATAGGTATTTGAGTTGTATAAAGTCAAATTAATACTAATTCATACAGTTAAAGAGGTGAAAATAGGTAAAGCTTTTCAATGGCTTATATAGTAATCTGAAGAAAACTTCTTTTATTAGAAGGCTATAGAAAAAGATGCTATACTTGGGGATCAGAATAAATAAGTTTAATAAGTAGCATAAATTATCACAATGCATTTCTAAAACTGGTTAAAATCTAATATAAAACAGAACTGTATGTACACATTACTTATTCTGTAATTAAAAATAATTTAAAATCAAATATACCAAGCACTACTCTTAATGCACAGTAGTTTATTATTACAATACATGATGTTATTTTTTATTTGTAATAAATCAAAATGGTTATTAAGAGATTCATTTCCACAAACTGACATTTTAATAATGCTTATTGGGAGACCAGAACGAGATGGCCAACAACACAGGGCCAGGAAGTGCTGCTCCCACAGAAAGAGACCAAAATTTCAAGTAAACCAACATAACTTGAATAGCTCTTCAGAGAGAAAACACCGAGGGTGAATGGAGATGCAACACAGACACAGGCTAAAAAGGAAGGAAGCTGGGAGCCCGGTGTGGGATACCCTAATACTGAGGCTAGTTCCTGGTTCCAAATGGCTCTTGGGGAATGAATGAGTGAAGAGACTGTGGGACTGCCCACTCTTGCCATGGACCCCTGGGATCCTAGCAATAGGGGACCCCATATCTCCCATGGACATTTGCATGTTAGGGAGATCTGCCACGTATGGAGTAGGCAGAGATGGGCTTCAGCCAGTGTTGAGCCAGAGGCCTTTGTGCACTGGGCAGTTCCAGTGGAGTCTGGCCATTGGAACTGGGCCAGGAGAAAGCTGGGCCAGGAGAAAGCTGAACTGGTTTCCCCACAAGACTGGGGCATGTTTGTTCTACAGGTCCTCCTGTCCATCAGCCCCTCCCTCAGGTCCCCTGCCTGACTCCCCACAGAAGCGTGAGCACAGCACAGTCTCTACTGCCCAGCTTGGGTGTTTTGATCCACTTGAGTATATTTCTAGCAGCCTGGGAGAACTTCAGATCTCTCAGCACACCAGGAACCCAAGAGTCTAGAGGACAGGGTCAACAGTTGGTCCCTGTGCCCCAGGACTTCAGCACACAGCTTTGGAGTGCCAAGCCATGATCAATGGCCAGCACTCAAGCTGGGGTTGAGCCCATATCTCAGAGCACTGAGAGGGGTGACTTGTTTGGTCTGTAGGCTAGCACAGGAGATGTGTGTGCCTCCCTTCACAGGACCAGATTGAAAAGGGTGTAGCCTATCTCCCTGTCTACATAATAATCAACTAACAACACAATGACACTATCAAAATCTCACATATCAATACTAATCTTGAATGTAAATGGGCTAAACGCCCCATTAAAAAGACACAGAATGGCAAGCTGAATAAAAAAAGACAAGATCCAACTGTCTGCTCTCTTCAAGAGACCCATCTCACATGTAACAACACCTACAGACTCAAGGTAAAGGGAGGAAGAAAGATCTACCATTCAAATGGGAAACAACAAACAGAGCAGTTGCTACTCCCATATCAGATAAAATAGACTTTAAACCAATAAAAAGTGAGAAGGACAAAGAAGATATTACATAATGATTCAGGGTACAATCCAATAAAAAGACCTATTATAAATATATATGCACCCAACATTGGTACAACCAGATTCATAAAACAAGTTCTTCTTAATCTATTAAAGGACTTAGAGAGCCACACAATAATTGTGGGAAAAAGTCAACACCCCACTCACAGCATTAGACAGATCATCAAGGCAGAAAACTAAGAAAGAAACTCTGGACTTAAACTAAACACCTGACCAATTTGACCTAACAGACATCTAAAGAACATTCCACTCAACAGCACAGAATGTACGTTCTTCTAATCTGCACCCTGATTATATTCTAAAATTGACCACGTTTGTTCATAAAGCAAGTCTCAATAAATTTAAAAAAATCAAAGTCATACCAAGCACATTCTGAGACGACAGTGCAATAAAAACAGAAATCGTTATCAAGAAGATCTCTCAAAACTACACAAAAACGTGGAAATTAAACAACTTGCTCCTGAATAACTCCTGGGTGAACATCGAAATTAAGGGAGAGATCAAATTATTCTTTGAAATTAGCAAAATAGAAACACAACTTGCCAAAATCTCTGAGCTGCAGCTAAAGCAGTGTTAAAAGAAAAGTTTATAGCCCTAAATGCCTTCATCAATAAATTAGAAAAGTCTCAAATTAACAATCTAACCTTACATCAAAAGGAACTAGAAGAACAAGAAAAGACCAACTCCAAAGCTAGCAGAAGAAAAGAAATAACTAAACTTAGAAAAGAAATGAATGAAATTGAGCTGCAAAAATCCGTGCAAAAGATCAATGAAATCAGGAATGTGTTATTTGAAAGAAAAACAAGATTGATAAACTACTAATTTGATTAAAAAAAAAAACAGAGATCCACATAAGAACAATCAGAAATGACAAAGTTGATATTACAACTGATTTCACAGAAATACAAAGGTCCTCTGAGACTACAATGAACAATTTGATGAACACAGATAAGAAAATCTAGAGAAAATGGAAAAATTTCTGGAAACACACAATGCCACAAGATTGAATCAGGAAAAGATTGAAACCCTGAATAGACCAATATTGAGTTTTGAAATTGAATCAATAATAAAAAACTGACCAGAAAAAAAAAATCCCTGGACCAAAGGGATTCACAACTAAATTATTCCAGACATGCAAAGAACTGATACCAATCCTACTGAAACTGTTCCAAAATATTGAGTAGAAGGGGTTCCTCTGTAACTCATTCTATGAAGCCAACATCAGCCTAATATCAAAATCTGGCAGAGACACAATGAAAAAAGAAAACTTCAGGCCAATATTCCTGATGGACATAGATCTAAAAATCTTTACAAAATACTAGCAAACCAAATCCAGTGGCACATCAAAAAGTTAATTCACCATGATTAAGTAGGCTTCATTTAAGGGATGCAAAGTTAGTTCAACATATGAAAATTATAAATATGATTCATCATATACACAGAATTAAAAATAAAAACCATATGATCATCTCAAAAGACTCAAGCTTTTGAGGAAGTCCAACATTTCTTCATGATAAAAACCCTCAACATAGTCAGCACTGAAGGATTATACTTCAAAATAATAAGAGCCATCTATGATAAATGCACAGCTAACATAAAACTGAATGAACAAAAGCTGGAACTATTCCCTATGAGAACTGGAACAATACAAGGATGCCCACTCTCACCACCCCTTATTCAATATAGTACTGGAGGTCCTAGCCTCCAGTACTAACAGACATCTAAAGAACATTCCACTCAACAGCACAGAATGTACGTTCTTCTAATCTGCACCCTGATTATATTCTAAAATTGACCACGTTTGTTCATAAAGCAAGTCTCAATAAATTAAAAAAAATCAAAGTCATACCAAGCACATTCTGAGATGACAGTGCAATAAAAACAGAAATCGTTATCAAGAAGATCTCTCAAAACTACACAAAAACGTGGAAATTAAACAACTTGCTCCTGAATAACTCCTGGGTGAGTAACCAGTAACCAGGCAAGAGAAAGAAAGAAAGAAAAGGCATCCACATAAGAAAAGAATAAGTCAAATTATCTTTTTTACTGATGATATGACTTTATACCTAGAAAACCCTAAATTCTGACAAAAAGCTCCTACAACTGATAAACATCTTTAGTAAAGTTTCAGGACGCAAAATTAATGTACAAAAATCAGTGACATCTTTATACCAGATGACATCCCTGCTGAGAGTCCAATGAAGAACACAATTCTCTTTACAATAGTCATAAAGAAAATGAAATACCTAAGAATACAGCCAACCAAGGAGGAAAAATATCTCTACAAGGAAAACTACTAAAAGAAATCAGAGATGACATAAATAAATAGAAAAGCATTCCATGCTCATGGGTTGAAAGAATGAATATGATTAAAATGGTCATACTGCCCAAAGCAATCTATGATTTCAATGCTATTCCTATCAAACTAACAATGTTTTTGTTTGTTTGTTTGTTTGTTTGTTTACAGAATTAGTCAAAACTATTCTAAAATTTGTATGAGACCAAAAAGAATCTGAATAGCAAAAGTAATCCTAAGCAAAAAGAACAAAGCCAGAGGCATTACACTACCCAACTTTAAAATATACTATCAGGCTACAGTAATAAAAACAGCATGGTACTGTTACAAATGTAGACAGATAGACTAATGGAACAGAATAAAAATCTCAAAAATTAACCTGTACACCTACAACCATCTGATCTTCAACAAAGTTGAGAAAAACAAGCAATAGATAAAGGACTATCTATTTAATAGATGGTGCTAGGATAATTGGCTAGCCACATGTAGAAGAAAAAATCTAGACTGCTACCTTTCACCATATACAAAAATTAACTCAAGATCCGTTAGCAATTTAAATGTAAGAGCTTGAATTACAAAAGCCTAGAAGAAAACCTAGCTAATACCTTTCTAAATGTTGGCATTAGAAAAGAATATTTGGCTAAGTCCCCAAAAGCAACTGCAACAAAACTAAAATTTGACTAGTGAGATATAGTTAAACAAAGAACTTCTGCATAACAAAGTAAACTATCAACAGAGTAAACAGATAATCTACAGAATGGGAGAAAATATTTGCCAAGTACATATCTGACAAAGTCTCATATCCAGAATCTATAATTAAGGAAATCAGAAAACGATTTTTTTTCTTTTCGAAACCTAGTCTCACTCTGCTGCCCAGGCTGGAGTGCAATGGAGTGATCTAGGCTCACTGCATCATCCGCCTCCTGGGTTAAAGCGATTTTCTCACCTCTGCCTCCCAAGTAGCTGGGACTACAGGCATGTGCCCCCACGCCATGCTAATTTTTGTATTTTAGTAGGGGCGGGGTTTCACCATGCTGACCAGGCTAGCCTCGAACTCCTGACCTCAAGTGATCTGCCCTTCTCGGTTTCCTAAAGTGCTAGGATTATAGGTGTGAGCCACCATGCCCGGCCAAATAATAAAAAATAAAAATTTGTAATGAAATTATTACCTCACTAAAAACTGGGCAAAGGACATGAATAGACCCTTCTCAAAAGAAGACATATGGATGACTAACAAACACATGAAAAAATGCTCAGCTTCCTTCACTAATCATCAGAGAAATGCAAATCAAAACCACAGTAAGATACCATGTCACACCAGTCAGGATGGCTATTATTAAAAAGTCAAAAAAATAACAGATGCTGGCAAGGTTACAGAGAAAAGGGAACATTTATACACTATTTGTGGAAATGTAAATTAGTTCAGCCAATTTAGAGTGTGGAGATTTCTCAAAGAACTTAAAACAGAGCTATCATATAACCCAGTAATGCCATTTACTGGTATGCATCCAAAGGAAAAGAAATCATACTACCAAAAAGACATATGCACTCACATATTCATCACTGTTCTACTTACAAGAGCAAAGACATGGAATCAACCTACGTGCCCATCATTTTTGGATTGAATAAATAAACCGTGGTACATAAACTGCACAGAATACTACGCAGCTATAAAAGAAATAAAAAATCACATCGTTTGCTGCAACATGGATGCAGCTGGAGGCCATAATCCTAAGTAAGTTAACACAGAAACAAAACCCAAATACTGCATGTTTTCAGCTATAAGTGGAAGCTAAACATTGAGCAACCACGAAGATAAACATCGGAACAATAGATATTATGGACTACTAGTGTGGGAAGAAACAAGTGGGATATGGATTGAAAAACTACTTATTACATATTGTGCTCACTACCTGGATTATGGAATCTCTATCCTGAACCTCTGCATCATGCAATATATTCATGTAACAAACCTGTACACACACTGGTTGTATAAATGGTACACTGGTAATGCCAATTCCTTAGAATGTTTTATAGAATATTGTAGAAGCTTAACTTGCTTTTAGAAGTATAATCCTTAAATTTTTGTAAAATTATTGACTTAATGACTAGAAATTATTTGGGACAATTGTAGGAATAATTTTTATTCAGGAAATTATTTCACTGAGCTGTTGACAAGAATTTTGAAAAGGGAAAATTATTTTTGAGTTAACTTACAAAAAATACATTCTGCAAAAAACAATATTCTAGAAGCTTTGACACATAGATTGTTTATTTTGCCATTCATTTAAAATTTAATCCTTAAACTAAAATTATTTTTCACAGTTAATTACAAGGTTATGTACAGAGTTATTCTGAATTGTATATATTAAATGTTACTATTCTAGGCATCTTGGAAGTAGTAAAAGTGCACTTAGATGAAACACTTGATTAATAGCAGTAGGAGTTAAAAAATATGAACTATAGGACATTTTTTAATCAATACAATGATTTGAAATAGACCAGCATATTCCCTTGAAGACAAGCATACTCCAGCATGCTTTATTATCTTTTACAAGTTAATTTTGCATCTCTATCAGAAATTTTTTAATAAACACAATGTGGATAATATACATATGATGTTTTAAGTTGTTTTGATGTGAGAATAAAATTATGAATGTAAAAACTTAAAGATTGTGCCTGGACTTAGTAAATATTGTCACCAGAGTCCAGATCAGAGTCACCAAAACCCCAGGAAAGAATGAAGAAATCATGAATTTTCAAACTTGCACATCCCTCAGATATCTGCAAATGAAATGGTGGAAAGAACTTATGGAAAAGCAGTGATCCTCACCATCAAGTCCCTGTGTTTCTGCCACTCTCTTAAGACTCTTCAAATATTAGGATCTTCATGACCCTGACCTCTGACCTTTATGGCAAATTCTTCCCTTTGCTTTATATGCTTAGGCATGAATACAAATATCTACCTCCTTTTCCCCCTTAGCTTAGTAAAAATAGGGAGAAATTTTCAAAAAACTTTAAAAAGACTTTACTGGGAAAATAACTCAAAGAAAAGAGAGCTAACAAAAAGACTACACACCAAAAAAAACTCCAATGCTTTTTAAATTCTAATGAAAGAAGGGTTAGCAATATCCACAAGTCTGAGTTTCATTCATTCCCCTTATAAAGCCTGTCTCATGGTCATTGCTAAGAACATTTTCTTTTCACATGTGTGAATAGTTTTTTCTGCTCATTTTATTTTCATGTTACATATTCTCTTGGAGAGTGCCAATATATATGAGTTAGACTGATAGCAATTTTTAAGATGCTATGGGCAGTCACATGTTCCTTGCTATCTACATTCAGAGAATTTCTATTAACTATCTTAGACAGAAATCCAACAATAGGACTTTTCACAAATTAGTGTGCAAATTATTGCATAAATAATGTGTTAGTAATCGTGTGTAAAAGTGCCAACAGTGAATTATTATAGAATGAACAATATTTTATACTCTAAATGTGTACATTTACTACTATAGTCTTACCCATTCTACTGATTACAATTTGTATTTCTAAATCTGTATCAAAATCTGAAAATGTTATTTCTTACTTGGGCCTTAATAAAAACATTTATTATTTACATTGAAAATATTTTACTATAATGAAACATCCTATTACCCAAGGTCAGCAAAATAATGGAAACAGAATTACTGTATTGTTATTTAAAGGGCATATAAAACAATCCAATAATAAAAAAAAATATATTTTTATATGCTATTCCAGATAAAATTTCCTCTCAGAAAACATAATTTTAAGGCACAGTTAAAGATACAAAATTGATAATTCCAGAAAACATAGTGAAGCTTATGAATCAGAAAAAATAAATACAATTTTCAAGTGTTACCTCAAGGAATAGTTAATGGAATGAATACATAGTATAATTTAATGTGCTTCATAATGTGGGAGAACTTTTTAAATTGTCTTTAAATGAAATGATGATAGTAATCTGAACGAGATAAAGAAGTGCTTTATCATGAAAGCAAAATATTTCATTTATTATTTTTATATGAAATACAAATATTCTGAAAACATTATCAAAGAAAAATGCAAATACTTAGAAAATCTGCCACACCTGAGCTTTTATGGATTTACAAACTATGTCATTCGCCTCACACCTCAATTTTCCTTTTAAATCTCTTTTAAGAGATAAGACCAAGGTTCCCCTTTGCCTACACAAAACACTTTTCACTCCTTCCTCAAAATTCCTTTGCAACACAGTGTATTAGAAATGGATACACGGCCAGGCGCTGTGACTCACGCCTGTAATCTCTGCACTTTGGGAGGCTGAGGCAGGTGGATCACGAGGTCAAGAGATCGAGACCATCCTGGCCAACATGGTGAAACCCCGTCTCTACTAAAAAAAATACAAAAATTAGCCTGGCGTGGTGGCACACGCCTGTAGTCCCAGCTACTAGGGAGACTGAGGCAAGAGAATCGCTTGAACCCGGGAGGCGGAGGTTGCAGTGAGTCGAGATCGCGCCACTGCACTCCAACCTGGAGACAGAGGGAGACTTCGTCTCAAAAAAAACCAAAAAAAAAACAAAAAACAAAGACAAAACAAAACAAAAGGATAACAGCTTCAAAAGACTCTTTTCCTAGTAATCTCTGCTTATTTTACTTCCAATGCCTCAGACACCTCCGTTTTTCCTTAGGATGAGAATTTAAAGTGGTTACTCTGAATCTGTTTTATTTTTCATGTGTAAAGTTTGAGACAAAGTAAATCTTGCAGCTTGTGTTGTAATTAGTGTAAGAAAGTAATACACGCAGCAGGATGTTGGTTGTTATCATGCTAAAATCATTCCTATGGGATATTTTGAGGGAAAGGCACAGATGTTACAGAGAAGAAAATGCAACAATAAAAATGTAGTTTTGATATACATATTTATTGGAGAGGAAGATGAAGGGTGCTCCCTCAGTCACTGAAATGATACTGCTACAAACATAGACGGACAAGCCGCCTTGTTCAAGAGTACCATACTGAAAAACTTTTATTTAGTCAGTAAAATATTGTTCACATAGTGGTTTTTGAAAATGGCTCAAATTATCTTTCTAAAATGTTTTAAAGTAGCAATAGATGTTTTAATTTTAATTTGACAATCAATATGAATTTATATATGATGTATTAATTTTTGACATTATTCTTACAATATTAATGGTTTTAATTAACTCTAATAGGAAATACTAAGATAAATCTAATAAACTATATACCTTTCTAAAAATAAATATTACTATTTCATAAATTAGTTTATTCTTATTATTTGGAAATGCCAACACTACCTACAGCACCCATCATACAATCAGCATTTTTTTTAAAAAACAATCTGTCTCTTTTATTCAACTATTATTTAAAGCTTGTAAGAGCACTAAACAAATGATTCAGTGTTATACTGTAGTTCAGGATGCTGATTAAAAATAGTACATCCCCTTTTAAACACTTTAATAAATATAAATTCTGAAATGCAGCTAAATTGATGGCTGTTCTGCTCATATTGGATCCTCTGGTTTTATAATTTCATGATGTGGATTTACAAACTATGTCATTCGCATCACACCTCAATTCTTCATTTAAATCCTTTTAAGAGCTAAGACCCAGGTTCCCCTTTGCCTACTCACAACACTTTTCATTCCTTCCTCAAAATTACTTTGCAACGCAGTATATTAGAAATGGATAACAGCTTCAAAAGACTCTTTACCTATCATTCTCTACTTATTTTACTTCCATTGCCTCAAGACTCCACCATTTTTCCTTAGGATGAGAATGTAAAGTGGTTACTCTGAATCTGTTTTATTTTTCATGTGTAAAGTTTGAGACAAAACAAATCTATAACCAGTGAGACCTCTGGTCCTCACCATCTCATTAATTTACTTATTTGTTCAGTCAGGATATACAGTATAGTGGTTTCAGAATTGTCAACCTTTACCTCTTTGGGAAACAAAGTTATCAACTAAAGTACAGTACTTATCCGTGGTTGTTTTATTCTTGAAGACCCAATTTATTTCCAAAACCACTTAGGTCAGGACCTTTCTCCCCTCATTGAGGTTGTTACATACATATGTAATATAGATAGTAAGATAGATAGATAGATAGATAGATAGATAGATAGATAGATGATAGATAGACATTAAGTTGGTGCAAAAGTAATTGCAGTTTTTGCCATTAATTTTAATAGATAGAGCTGTATATATATTTGTCACATTTCATTTTGGGAACCTCCAATCTCCATAGTGGTTCTTTTTTAAAACTTACTATTTAATACATTAAGTTTCATTCTTTGTGCTGTAAAGGTCTGTGGATTTTCAAGATGTACAGTGTCAGGTATCCACTATAATAGTATTATTCAGACAAGATTTACCACCTTAAAATATCTTCTGTACTTTCACATATTCAACCCTCCCCTTTGAACCCATAGTATTGACTGGCTTCTTTACCACCTATATATTTTTGCCTTTTCCAGAATGTCACATAAATGGAATCACACAGTAGTCCTCTGTGACTGGCATCATGCATTTGATATTATGTATTTATAATTCTTTTATGTATTTGCAACACTGGTAATTCATTCCTTTTCATCCTGAATAGTATTCAATCGTGTGGATGTCTCAGAGTTTGCTGTTGTCTCAGAGTTCACCTGTTGATGGATTTCTTAACTGTTTCAAGATTTTGGTGATTATTAATAAAGTTGCCATAAACATTCAAATGCAAGTTTATGTGTGGATATACATTTTCAAATCAGTTGGGTAAACACCTAGGAGCAGGATTGGTAGAACAAATGGTATGGTGCTGGTTAATTTTGTAATAAACTCTTCCCCTGCCAGAGTCATGATGGGATCTTTCTTGGTACAAACTCTTGGATTTCTGGAGGTAAAACCCATGTAAGTGTAAGAGTTCCACCTCCGAGAATGTTTTACTCTCATGTTGATCCATGCTCAGCCTCCAGCAATTTGTTAAAACTTGCCATTTAAATTTTCCTACCAGTTTGCAACTCCAGCCACTTCTGCTCCAGGGAAGTCACTGATGACTCCATCTCTCTAAATGTTCCTGTCTTTCCAGATTTCTGGGTGGTTGTTTGCCTGGATCAAAGAAAAGTAAATAATTTTCAGTTTGTCCAGTTTTTTTTCTTGATGTATGCACAAAATGACAGCTTGCAAATTCTTTACAAGTTAGAAGAAATACCAGAATGTATTTTTTATGGAACTTTTTTTTTACAATTTTTCTTCTTCCTGTGTTTTCTTTCCATTTGCAAAATTTCAACTCATCAGATATAGCAGATTACGGTTTCATTCTCTCTCTCCTTTTTTTTTTTTTTTTTTTTTGGTTTAATTCCATTTTTGTTATACTTCCTGGGAGAGTCCTCAAATTTATCTCCAAAATAATACTAAACGTATTTTTAAAAAAGAGATGAATTTTTAATCTTCCTAAACCTTCTTGTATTCTAATTTTCTTCTTTATTATATCCTCTTTTGATTATGGTTGCACAATTTATTTTTATAACTCCCTACAATATAAATTGTAGTTTATAAAGTCTGTCTTTTGCTCTCTGTACTACATCTGTTCTCCCCTGCACTGAATTCTGATTTTATTTGCATTTGTCTCATCTTATTTCATGTCTAATTTTCTTTGATATCTGTTCAAAATTTTAAGTAAAGCTTTAAAAATGTGATTGATTCCTCCATTTGTGTGAGTGGTGCTTCAGTTTGATCAGTTTGAAGGAAATCTCGATCTGCCTGTATGTGAAGCATATGGGGTTAACTTACCTGGGGTGGAGATAATATTCAAGATGAAAGAGATGTTCAGACAGGAATGTTAGGGCCAGCCTTTCTGGAAGGAAACAGGAGACTGCTGAAAAGTTCTTCATTTAGAAAATAGGCTTTCATTGAATCTCCTTTCTTAAGTTGTATGCCTCACTCTGCTATCTTCCTTGGTGGTCTTAAATTCAGAGTTTTCTTGTTTGGTTATTCCGGAAACCAAACTCTTTTTCATTTCAGTCATTCAAAATTTGATTAAAATTTGTTTTTCTGTCTTTTCCTTGGGGTAAATCCTTTTTTTTTCCTTCTATAACTAAATTTTAGCATTTACTAGAGAGAAGATAAACACATGTTGTTAATGTGTTTACCACACTCAATATTTTTGACTTTTATTGATAAATATTTATGGATAATGTCTTACATTGTTTTTGTACATGGATGTAATAATTTCTGCACTGGGCAAGTTATTAATAATAGCTTGGTAAATAATGTGATTCTTGAAAAATAAAATCAGAAATTAAAAAGTTTCAGTTCCTATAGGATATAAAATTTAAGTATACATATTATAAGTAACTGCATTTGACTGGTATTACATATATAAGTAACTGCAATTGACTGGTATTATATATATTACAGACACACACACACACACAGACACACATATGTAAAGTTATTTATTTTTTAATCCATTTTTTCCCATAGCTTTAGGTTTACCACTTCTAAAGAAGTATGAAGTTGTATTCTCAATTCATTCAGTCTTTCGATTTTAATAGAAAAATATAAGCCATTTATTGATTGTCATAAATATTATTTTGGTTGTCTACCTCTACTTTACGTTTTGTATTTTTACTCTTTTAATTAACATGAAGTATATATTATAGATTCTTGAAATAGTTTAAAGGCATAAATAACATCTATTTATTTATTGTTACTATTAATTGCCTTTAAGTTAAAAAATACATTTTTTATCAGGAATAAAAAAGTGCTTATTTCATATTTCACAGGTAAGATAATGTAAAGATTATAAATTTACATGCTTCTGCTTCATTTTTCCCACATCATTTTTTTAAATTTTACATGTGTACTTGGAAATTTTAGACCCAGATTAGAAACATCATCTTTAATGTTACATACTTTGATTTTATAAATTATTTTGATGTTTGTATTTTTTATATTTATAGCAATTTCTGGACATTTTTAAAGCGTTTTGAACGTTAGATATGTCTTTTTAAAATTCTCTAACATTCAGTTTTTTATAAGTTAAGTTTTTTAATCTGTATGTAATCATTGTACATATTTTGGGGGTACATGTGATATTTTGATACATGCATTGACATCGTATTTCTTGAGTTACTCATTTTGCTTTATGCGTTGGTCAGATAAATTATTGCTTAGTTTCTTACATCTTCGGAAAGGGCAAGTTTGTGATATACTTCTGTTTATAAATCTTAGGATATCTGAATATTTTTTCATAACTGAATTACCACCTAGTTAAATCCATTGCTATTTTTCCCAAAGCTTTATAGATACTAGATGCCCCTTCAATATTTATTATCATGGAGGAATCTGAGGCTAGTTTGATGTCCATCTTGTCTGCATACCAAGAAAAATTATCTTTGGTCTTTTCTGTCTATACCAAGAATAATACTGAATATTGAGTTTCATACCAATGATTACGGTGCCTGCTTTATTGCTTCTGTGAATTATTGCTTCTGGGCAAATATAACTTTGTGATTTTAATTTTAATTTTATAATAACCTATTCTTATCAGTCAACTGTTAAAAATCATCTCAGTTCATTATAACTTCATAACATTTTGACTCTCTTGTCATTCATTTTTTAAAATTTCCTAAGAAGACAAGGTAAATTTATTTATAAAATTTAACTTTCTTTTCAACAGTAAATCTTTATCAAAAATATATTTTGTCTGTGCACCTTTAAAGGACTATCATAGTCAATGACATTGTAATCTATTTAATGGGACCATGTAAGAGTTGCTTATGAACTGCTCATTGAATAAGCAGCAATCTAAACAGTCTTTGGTGATTATTTACCCCTCGTTCTCACTAACCAACGATAAAGCTGCTGTTCATATCCTCCTTTCAGAACTAGGTTTCAGTGTTTAATGACACAAAAATTTCTTTTAAAAGTTACAATGTCAAGCATTTATCTAATGTGCCTTTACTAAACTGAGAACGACTGGATTGCTTTCTCTGTCTAATAATCTGATATATTATGGAATATTTTTCTTCAGATGTACCTGATATCACTTTTAATCGGCCTCCAGATGCCTATAAATTCTATAATAGCCAGAGAAAGAGCAAAATGATCAACTCTTTCACCATCACAAATGGCAGTAGCAAGTATTGTGTTTTATAATTTTAATAAGTATACTTATCAAAATAATTCAGAACTTTATAATTTTCAACGATAATATTTATGAAAATGTTTAAGTACTTGGTTTATAGGTTGAAACATTTCCAAAGTCTGTAAATTTTAGCATAGCAGGAAGATGAAATAAATATAAAATTGTTAAAATTAACTGCTTCCAAGACTTTCCCCTATTTTCAAGTATCTAGTTTATATCCAGTTATTCAATGTACCAATAGCTATCAAATTCTAACCAAAGTCACATTACAGTTTTGAGAATTATAAAGTTCCAAATAACTATGAAATAGAGAAATCTTAATGATGGAATTAAAATGAAAGTAAATTGCCCTGATCACCTCTGGCAGAGCTCTTCATGCATTTCTGACATATGTTTTCCTTCCCTTAAATAATGAATATTCTAGGTCTCTAAAGTAGCACTGCTCACTAAGAGTGGGTGAAAATTCCATTTGTTTTCTAATTGGCCTCTGTTTTGCAATAGAATTTAATTTGCTCTTTTATTAATGGGAATTCCTTTTGATGTCTAACAGATTGCTGCTTAATATTTCTAATTTCTCCATACAATTTTACATTTTATCTATTTTTCTATTGGTAATTTGATGAGAAGTTGGGGGATGTCATATTGGTTAATGCTGGCTAGCTACCACCTTAACTCTAAAGTTTGAAGAAAACTTTAAATGGTAATACATGGTTCTAAACACATTGAAGTTTACAATTAATTTGGATATACAAAATAGCAATAATACTCTTGCCAGATGGCCCATAAATTATTACAGTAAGGCAATGACTATACAAGTGAGATTTGTTTTCCTGAATGTACCTTTGCTCTTCTTCATTTAATACGTTCATTTCATTAAGACTAGAACTTTTAGTTTTCCGGAAAATTTTCTAGACATAAAGATTTTAGCTGCTCTAAATATGAAGGTGGAGGAATGATTCTTACTGCTTGCTTTGCTTCAAAGAAACTGCCAGTTCTGTGACAACTAACACACATTCCACCTCTCTGTTTGATACCCATTTATATACTTGCTCCTTAACCTGAACATGCATTCACTTGCCCTGCAGAAATGCCTGAATGTTCATAAATTGCCTTACTTTTTATCTCCATCTCTCTGTATAACAGAGAAATCTGGATGAGTTGGAAAGACCAGGATACAAAAGGAATTATGAGGATTTGGTTTTCTAATAGCCAGAAGCATATAGGCCACAAATGGTAAAATGGCATGGGTACAGGAGTGATGAGGTAATAATCAGGGCAAACAAAGCTCTAGCATACTAGATCTGTGGGGTTAGTTCTAAGAATCAGCAGAGGCAAGTTGTCCCCTTTAGTCTTTCACTTAATTATTTATTTTTTCAATCCATCGAGAGATGAATTCTGAGCATTACACTGGACATCCTTAACCTGGAGTCCCTGGACCTTCTGCTCGCTTGGGTTGTCTGCTACTTTTGCACCTAGAACGAGTCAAGCGTACATCAAGATGAGGTGTTCTGGCTCCTGGTAAATTGTTTATAGCTCTCAGAGTTCCTGGGTACCCTTGTGGAGATCCCTCTGGAGAACACAGTGGAAGTGTAGTTTAGGGGAGATGCATGGTGAAATCAGGATTGTTTCTTCCAGTGCTTACTAATAATTTGTCAGAATTATTGGATAGACAATAATGGAGAAATTTCTCCAAATGATCATGTCAAAAACTTAATGAAGCTGTTTTCAGATGAATGGCAAGTAACAAAATGTGCCCAAGACTCATAGCATCGGAATGCTGTTCTCTATTTGTAAAATCCCATATCTTTGTAGTTGAAACACATTTCTTCTTTTCTAACCTTTAAAACAGACTCTTGATCAAGGGAATAGATCTTTATTTTGTGAATAATCAGTTGACAACATGTTACTTTGGAGAGATTATCACTTTTTGCCAAAGTCTACACCATCTGTTCCACACTCTAATTACCAATAAAAGAAAGGACCTAATTCACAATTGCATAATAAAAAAGTTAAATGTGATTTAAATGTATTTGTTTGTTTTTTATTTAAAGAAGTTTCAATGATGCATCTGTTACTCATTTTTCAATATTTTGACACAGATCATAAGAAAATACTGGAATAAGGAGATAGCAAACAAATATGCAAACTTTCTAAAGGGACAATTTCTATCACTATATAGACCATAAAACCTGCATTATTAGCCATTAGCCTAATGATTGAATAAATGAGTTTATTATGGAATGATTGGGTTTTAAAAAATAGTGTTTAGTTTTAAAAATTGACATTGCCTGGGAAATTATATGGGTAAATTTATAAACTACTATATCTAAATAAGAATCAATCACTTTAAAACAGCAAAAACAATTTATATTCACCCTATTAGTTTCTGTTAAGCCAGTATGATTGGAGGTGGGAAATGATTGGGAACTTCGGGGATTCTCGGGAAAAAAAAAAGTGACATATAATTGGAAGGTGAGAGAGAAATATCAATATATGTCTTCCTTTCTTGAATAGAGTGATGTTGCTAGCTAAACCATACTATAGAAATGCACATTTGTAAAATGAAACATAGAAGTTGGGTTATTTTTACCTACCCAGCACCAATACTATCGGTATTTTGTTTTCCCTCTTGTGGAACTGCTTTTTCCTCTATGTATAGAGGAAAATTTTTTTAGACAATTATTTTCGAAGTTTATGAGTTATCTAATGAACAGATTGTTTTTGTTCTTACTTTTTAAAAACTGTTCCTTATAATTGCACTTTTCAAAGAATAAATGTCAAGATTCAGATTATATTAGAACTCTCCTAGCTTTTTCTTCTTAAAATTGAGTTAAAATACAACTTATGTTAAAATTAATTTTGTTCAATACTCTCCAAGTGAAAACTAAATCTAGAAGTATAATTAAAATCATGGTATGAGTAGACACATATGTAATTGGAAATCCTGATATGAAGAGCTTATAATTTTATGACTTAAGAACATATAATTTTATGAAAAGTTTTATAAATCTTATTAAAATTCCTAAGATTGTGATATAAAGAAAAATACAGGCAGCTCCCATTGTGTAAATAATGCAGATTTAAATATTCGAGGTCAAAGAGGAAAAAATGATGTGTGGTTATTGGAAAGTTTAGAAAAGAGCACAGGACTGAAACCAGATATTTGGGTGCTGCTCTTCTCTCTTTCATGGACAAGCTAAATGTTCAAGGACAAGTAAGTTCATGACATAAAGAAATATTTCAAAATTAAAAAAAAATAGACATTTAAAAATGTTTGTGATTGGAATTCAGGGTTAACGTCTTTAGCTCTAGAATCCTTCATCTGTAAAATGAAATGAAATTGATGCCTTAGGGTAACATTTTATCTGAATGTAGGATCCCAAGTGAATGTTACTAAAGCCAAAGAAGTTACTCTTCAAAGACCTTAAAAGAGTGGAAGGAAACTATTAGAATATGATTAGGGGAATGGTTTGGCAATTCATTATAGTAGAAGAGGCTATAATGCTCTCAGAAAATTCAGTAAATAGTTTATGGCTCAAATTTTAGCAAGAAAAGAAGCAAAGGAGATAGATTTTAGGAAGAAATGCTCACATACTTGAGCCTCCGTATTTTCCTGGATCTTGGTTCAGTAATTCTCACTACAGTGTTAGTTTTCTTCTGCTTTGAAGAAGTGCTAGCAGATTCAGTGTCTGGTTAGGAAGGATCATCTTTCTGGTTTGTAGATGATGACCTTATTACTATATCCTCACATGGCACAGAGAGAAGTCTCTGGTCTCTTTCTTTTTATAAGGGCACTAATCACATCACGAAGGCTCCACTCTAATGAGCACATCTAAACCTAATTACCATCAAAGTCCTCGTCTTCAAACACTATCACATCAGGTGTTAAAGCAATTCAGCAAAGGAATTGGGGGGACCGCAAATATTCTGTCCAGAGCATTGCAGATGTTTATATATATTGACTGACGTTTATATTTATTGAAACAGCTGGCTTCCTTGGCCCGACCTGGGAAAACCCAAGAAGCCATTATAGCACCTTATCTCCTTGGGGGTCAGCTAAAGCAGGCTTTGGGTCTGCATCACAGCTCAACTTCTCCCTCAACTGGGTATTTTTGCATTGTTTCCCTTCATTCCACAGACATTGACCACAAGAGTATGCCTTAATAAGTGTCCTGTGTGCTAAACTCCATCTCAATATCTGATTCCTGAGGAAACAAACTTCTGACATGGAAATTAAAGGGACGAAATATTGAGGAACTTTTATAGCTTCAAACTACTGAAAAACATCATGTCTCATACACAGGAAACTCAGCATAGCCATGAGAATAAGTAAAATGAAGTTATATCCAGGCATCTCACAGGAAAATTAATGAGGACTAAGAACAAAGAGAAGCCTTAAAACTAGCCAGAGAAAAAGGCAGGCTAATTTTAAGGAACAATAGTTAGACAGTTAACTCCACAATAGAAATAGTGGACACCAAGGAAAATGGAGTGATGACAATCAAGAGTAAAGAAGATATAAAGATTTTTCTTAGCAAAACAAACAGAAAGAAAACAATAAAAAAGAAACAAAAATCAAATAGAAAAAACTGAGAGATTATTGGGTCAGCAACCAATGATAAACCTCCGCATATTGTATAAATTAACTAGATTACTTTTACATAATTTATGGATTAGGGAAAAGAAGAAACCATAATAAAAATTAGAAAATATTTAAACTGAAAATGATAAAAAATATTTTACATCAAAACTTGTAGGCATAGGTAAAGTCATGCGTTAAGAATAATCCATAATTATAAAACTTGATGCAAAGAAAGCACCAGGCCAAGATGGATTCATCAATGAATTCTATCAAATATTTAAGGAAGAAATTAAAGTAAGTTAACATGAACTCTTCCAGAAAATTGGAAAAGAGGGAACAGTCTTCAACTATTTCTTTATGTCAACATTACCTGTATGCCGAAAATTGAAAAGAATTATACAAGGAAGTTAAATTACAAGCCAAAGTCATGAAAACACTAGATACAAAAATTCTAAATAAAAACATTAAGAAACCACATTCACCAGTATATGAATGGGATAAAATATCATAGAAAAGTTGGGCTGATAGTAGGAATATACAATTGTCTTAATATTTTGTGAAACCAAATTTACATTTCAGCAAAATGAAGAAAAACTATTAGAAGATACCAGTAGAAACATTTTGTTATCCATTCTCAGGGAAAAAACCTTAGCAGAATAAACACAGAAGGAGAGAACTTTGCCTTTCATTTTGAAATGAGACAAAGATACCTGCTAGTACCAATTATTTATGATATTTGACTTCTTGCCTTTAGAGAAATGCAATATACATAACTAAATATTATAAGGATTTTCATGCAAGAAATAAATGTCAGTAGTTTTAGAGAATATAATTATGTTCATAAAACTTTTAAATAAAATGAAAATCAGTTAATAGGATTATAGTGATTCTGAAAACAGTTGCTAGGTACCAATCAATATATAAAACTCATCTATAGCCTGCAAATCATCAACAAACATAAAGAAATGTTAAATAACAAAGTAAATGAAGGAAGATTTCTTGTACATAAACTAGAAAATAATATTGTAAAGATGCTGGTTTCCATAAGTTGAATCATAGAAACCATGATATAAACCCAATAAAAATCTCTCCAGGTTTTATATGCAGGTATGTGTGTAAATTGAAAAGCTAATACAATATATGCAGAAACTCAAAGGGCCAAATATGCGAAGACATTCTTGAAGAAGAAAAAGGATTAATTATATAATATTGATAAATATGGTAGCAGAAAAAAGAACACTGAAAGAGTCTTGCAAACATATGGAAACTTGATTTACGACAAGGGGGTTTTATTGCAGACTAAACAGCATGAGTAATACCATCATTACATAGTGCTGGCAGTTTGATATTTCTGTGAAAAAGAATTTTGATCTTTATTGGATACTGAATATAAGATCACATAAAGTTGGGGGAGGAAGGTGATCTAAATGCAAAAGCAAAGCTATAAAGATTCTATAACATAATATTGGAGATTATTTTTCTGACCTCGAAGTCATGAAATGACTCCTTAAAGTAAAATTTAGAAAACTCTTGCCAGATATTTAAAAAAAAAAAAGTGGATGAGTTAAAATTGAAATTAAGAATTTATTTGCTTTATAAAACTCTATTGAAGAAATGGGGAAATAAGCCAAGAAATGGAAAAAATGTATTTACAACACATGCATCCATGATATCACTACTACTTTTCTATTGCAAGGAACAGAAAAATTGGTAACTGAAGTAATGATTTTTGTTTTTTGTTTGTTTGTTTGTTTTTTGAGACGGAGGAGTCTAGCTCCTGTCATCCAGTGCAATGGCGTAATCTGGGCTCGCTGCAACATGTGCCTCCTGAGTTCAAGTAATTCTCCTGCCTCAGCCTCCTAAGTAGCTGGGATTACAGGCACCTGCCACCACGCCCAGCTAATTTTTGCATTTTTAGTATAGACGGGGTTTTGCCATGTTGGCCAGGCTGGTCTCAAAAAGAAAAGATATCAAAATGTTCAATAAACATATGAAAAGTAGTTCAAAATCATTAGTAGAAAGGAAAATGAAAGTTGAAACTTTAATGAGGTAACCTCTATAACACTCACCAGAATGAATGCAATTTAAAAATTCTGAGGAATACCAAGTGGTGATGAGAATATATAGCTTTGGGAGCTCACATAAACTACTGATATGTGAGAAAAATTGAGAACTATAGATGGTAGTTGAAGCTGCATAGGTTTTAAGAACCAAAATCATACATCCAGATATATACCCAACAGCAATTCATGCACATGTGCACTAAGAGATGTGTAACAGAATGTTCCATAACAGCAATACACATAACAGGCATAAATTGAATTTTCAATTGGCATTAAATGAATAAACAGATTGTGTTTCTTTGTAGAAGTAAAAAAAAGTATTCAGCGGTGAAAATGAATAATCAAGTATTCCTACAGTAAATAACATAATTAAATCTCATAAAGCCAATGTTGAACCAAAGAAGCCAAACTAAAAATGCAAATGCTGTATGATTCTAAATATTTAAAGTTCAAAAAAGAAGAAACACAAGTATAGTATTCTTAATACACTCTAGTATAGTAGTCTCAATACCCTATATAGTACTTATATATAGTGTTTATATGCACATTTAATTGGTGTCTAAAGAACAAACTTCCTTTATAAAGAAAAGCCAGGAAGGATTTCCATAGAAGCAAAGATATTGGTTAACTTTGGATGGGAAGGAAGTGGAAAGAGGTTTGGCTAGAACAAGGTGAAAGTGGGTTTTGGAAGGGTACTATTTACTATTCTTTGTCTTGGTATGAATTATGATTACATGGAATTCGTTTTGTGATAATGCATTGAATACAAATAAATTTAACAAAAAATACACAAGCTTAAGCCTTACTTCTTGCCAAAATATCCTTTAGGTAATTCACACTACAGGGCACCATGAGGCTGGGAATAGAATGAGTATTTCAGATAAGAGCTCCTCATGATCTAAAACAAGTTAGTAATTTTTAAATTTCGATACAGAGGTATGATTGAAGTGATAGTCTGAATGTTCCTCTCATTTACAACTTGTTAATGACCTGTTGAGAAGCAGCCTGAGGCTGTCTTTCACTTTTACTAAGTCAGTCATTAAGAGAGGAAACTGTAAATGACCAGCAGGAAGTAAATTACCCTCAGTTAGAAATGAAAATGTGTTAACTTCATTTGACTAATAAAATTCCTTTTGGCATTAGGCCATAAAATAGAAAACAGCTACAATTCCTACTGGGAAATCTGAAATAGGAAAAAAGATATGTATTTTGATGCTTCTGGATTGTGAATATCTAAATTTTGTCTAAAATAATTACATTTCAAAGGCTAGGAAGTCTTTTATCATTGGCAGATAATAAATATTTTTGAAAAACACAGGAGCTGTACTAATAGTAAAATAGTACTAATAGTTTGAACTCTTTTGGTTAAGCAAATGTTTAAGTAATAAAATTAAATTTTATTCAGAAAAATGAAATTGTGCCTTAATTTATTGTCATCTATTCGTGTTTTTTTTTTTTTTCGTTATTCTGTTTTTTTGTTTTTGTTTTTGTTTTTGTCTGGAGACAGGGTCTCTCTCTCTATTGCTCAGGCTGGAGTAGAGTGGCCACAATCATAGCTCACTGGGCCAATTCCTGGGCTCAAGTGATTCTCCTGCCTCAGCCTCCCAAGTAGCTGGGGCCATAGGCACACGCCACTATGTCCAGCAAATGTTTTAATTTTTTTTTTTTTTTTTTTGTAGCAATGGGGGTCTTGTTTTATTGCAAGACCAACCAGTCAGGTTGGTCTTGAACTCCTGACTACAAGCAATCCTCCTACCTTGATCTTCTAAAGTGCTGAGATTACAGGCATGAGCCAATGTGCCAGCCAGCATCTATTCTTAAGTCAAGGTACTAATATTAAATGTTGTGTTTTCAAATATACCCATTACAATTATATGCACTACAAATTGATACAAATGTGCCAGAACTCTTCTTGAACTTTCCTGTTGGCTTCTCTGCCTTTGGGCCCTATGTTTCCTCTGTTGGAAAGACACATCACTCCTCATTTTTCTGCTTTGGTACATATACCTATTCATGGAGTGACCTAGCTCTAATGCCATCTATTCCAGGCATCCTCCATCTCCTTCATTTCTGGATCTCCTTATTTACACTTTCAGCACATAAAGGGTCACAGTAGACTACTTCTTCATTTTTTCTATATGTGTCTAAATGGCACTAGTCTGTAAAATTATTTAAGGACAGGGACATGTCTTATTTGCCCTTGTATGCTCATTGGATACTAACCTGGTTTCTCAAAAGCTTGGGGGATATTTCTTTAATTTAATTTAAGATAAAGAAAGACTAAAGACAAGAAAGATTGCAAGTTTCATGTTTTCTCCTCTCATGATGAAATTATTTTCAGTTCATGTGGGAATGCATCCCTATTTAGTGACAAAGTTAGCTATACCAAGTTTTCAGTGGTCCATATTTAAAGGTTTATTATTTGGACAATATTACAGCAAGACCAGTGCTTTAAGGAGTCACATTACACAAGATAAATGATTAAACTAATATTTATTATTTATCATACGTCCTTACACTTTAATACCTACCATTTATTAAATACTATGTGCCAGGGAATCTTACAAGCACTTTAGTTGATTTATCTTTTTCCAATATTACCACAGACCTGAGGCTGTACTACATGATCTCCACGTTGTAAATATGGAAATGGAAAGTTCAAGACCCTAATCACTAGCACACAGTAGCTGAACTACTAGGGGGCAGTGGTTTGACACTGGTAGAAACCCATTCTGTTACTGATACTTTGGGTAGTTTGAAACCGAAGTCAACACTCTAAAACATTTTGATAAAGTCTTCTTACAAATTACATTTTGAAAACCTCCAAAATGACTTTTGCCCAGACATCAGGGTTTCTAAATGGTACTTCCCTTAATATCACTAATATAAAGACAAATCACTTGTATTTGAAATATATGAAGGTAAAACAAGATGTGCTATGAGCAAAATAGATACTGATAGTTCAAGAAAGTATATAACCATTAATGAAATCATAATTAAGATGTATAGTGTAATGTGGTGAGTTAAAGTTAATGGTAGCTTGAGTTTTACCCTATTTATAAACTTTTGAACAAACTACTTGACTGATAATGTTGATGCTATAATATTTTAGGTCATAGAGGATTTACAAATTAATATTTTCAGTGGGGTCTTTAAAGAACCTTTGATTTAAGAAAAATATATGAAGTTATTATAGTATGGTTTTCCTATCAAAGTAACTTTTATGATGATAAAATATATTATCTATTTATTTATTTCATTGTGTATGTAGGAGTAGAGGAGTTTCCCTAAAACATACATTGGAAAAGAACTGGCATAGACTTTGCCTTCAAATGTTTTACTTATTCAGGTTTCTTTAGACAGATTGGTAAGACTTTATGATCTTAACAATGCTATTGTAGCATCACCCCTTTTCATTCCAATTCAGATGACATTTACTGAAGCATAAATCTTAGTCATTTAATAACTAAGCTGACATGGCTTACCTTTAGTTCCTCTTAAGCAAAATGATTATACTATAAAACTAGGTACTCTTTTAAGGGCTGGGCATAAACGATGTCTAATGCATGGTAATAGCTCAGAAAATGTTGTAGAATGATCCTTTGGTTAAGGAATGCGTTGGGGAAAGTATAATAAATGTGGCACGAAACTGGGGTACATAGAGATCCAATAAAGAATTTGAGAAATCAGTTCTGTCCATTCCCCAAGAAATCAGACTTTAAAACAAGTAGCAGTGGCAATGGGTGGATTCCACATTTGTCTTTCCCTTTAGTCTGGCATGTTCTGAGGTGAAATAGTTGAGTGCGTAGTTGGCTATAAGGGTACCTATTTCTGTGGAACATGATAGTCCAGAACTAGGCTCTTTACAAGAAAACCTCAGAGCACAATATTTTATAAACTATTCTTTTAGCCAGCAGCTTGGTTTAGTTTCAGCAATTCGTGAACCAGTTTATACCAAGAGAATCTAGATAGATCCTACATCCTCATAAATTGTTCACATAGAGACTACTCTATTCAAACCAGAGCATCAATTACTGCTTTAGAAATATGGCTGAAATGATAAAACAATCAGTTATGGTTCCTCAATAGTGCAATATGGACACTACTTTTTAGTTGGTGTTCTTTTTGCAAACAGAAAATGTGCTTTCACAGATTGTAAAGAATCAACAGGTGGCCCACCTATTTTCAGCCACATTTTCACTCATTTACTGACACCCACATCATGTCCCAAGCCAAATCCTATTTATCAGAGTTTTCTGAAAATTCCATGGTCTCAGATACTACAAAAACTTTTTACTTGTGCTTCCCTAGAATGACCTTCTCTGTACATGATACAATTTTCACAACTCAAGAAAGATTATTAGATCAAAATGGCACATAGGAAAGCTGTCTCAACTTCTCACTAAAATATAATGAAAGCATAGAACAAGATTTTAAAAGGTCAGAGATAAAAACTGACAAAATAAAACCCAAGTGCTAGAAAATTAGTGGCACTTTCTCTGATTGTAAGACAGTTGAAAAATAGAGTTTTCTTTTGTTTTGTTTTGTTTTGAAGGGATTGGGAGTAGTAAGAAAACTATGTGACAAAGTCCTGTGAAAGACCTACCTGGTTTCACTTCATGAAGTAGAGATGAGACTAAGATGAAATAGAGATAGGAAGAAAACAAGATTGTTGTATAACAAGCAACTACCTCCCACCTCCAGGCCTCACCCCTTGCTCCATGCTACTCCCTCAGCCACCATCAACTGAGATTCTTGATTGAGAAACCCTGAGCCCAGCAATACAATGTCCTCTGTCTCCATTTTTTGGATGCATAGTGTAGTGGGCAGAATACAGCACTCTTCTTCGATCTACTACCGCAAATTCTAAAGTCATTTCTGTCCAGTCAGAGATTTCAAATCCCTGCTGCAAACAAACAAAAATATGTGAGGGAAAAAAAAAAGTGGGCGAAGTAGCAGGATTGGAATAGAATTCCCATTAGAAAATGAGAGTTTTCAGGGATAGGCATAGAAAGACTTGCAGAAGACATGACAGGAAGTTCCTGCCTCAGAGTGGAGGGCAAGGACAAGGGTCCATTCAGAAAGAACGACAGAAAATGTAGTGCTAATATTGAAATGTTTTTGGTCTTATTTTCTTAAGCAATGTTTCTTAAGCAATGTTTCTGATTATATTTTTATTATTTTAAATGTTTCTACTAATATATAATAGTTATACATATTAAGACTCAAATATAATGTGTAACAATCAAATCAAAGTAACTGGGATATGCATCACTAAAATATTTATCTTTTTTTGCATTGAAAACATTGTAATTATTTTCTCCTAATTACTTTATAATATACAATAAATTATAGTTAATTATAATTTTCCAACTGTACTATTAAATATTATAACTTATTCCTTCCATTTGAATGTACCCATTAACCAACACTTTCATGTTTCTCTTCCTCTGCTTCCTTTCCCAGCCTCTGGTAGCCACCTCCATGAGATTCACTGCTTCAGCTTGCACATATGTGTGAGAACATGCAATATTTGTCTTTCTATGCCTAGCTTATTTCACATAGCATAGTGACATTTAGTTCCAGGCACATTGCCACAAATGATGGAATTTCATTTTTTTTTAGGGCTGATTAGTATTCCATTGTATATATATACCACATTATTTCTATCCATTCATCTGTTGATGGACACTTAGGTTGATTCTATGTCTTGGCTACTGTCAGAAATGCTGCACTCAACATGGAAGTGCTGGCATCTCTTCAATATATTAATTTCCTTTATATATAATATATATAACACATATAATATATAACACATTATATATAATATATAATGCACTATATAATATATGTATAATATATTATATATAATATAATATGTAATATAATATGTAATATAATTAATATATGTAATTGTATATTATATATTTTATATATTAAATTGTTATATTTTATATTATATATACAATATAAATTATATATTGTACATAATTTATATATAATTATTATATACAATGTATATAAAGGAAATTAATATATTGAAGATATATATATATGCATACACAAACATCCACAGCAGTGGGATTACTGCATCACATGATTACATGGCAGTTCTGTTTTTAGTTTTTTGAGGACCCTCCATACTGTTTTCCATTGTGGCTGTACTAATTTACATTCCCACCAACAGTGTGTGAGCCTTCCCTTTTCTCTGCATCTTCACCAGCATTTATTATTTTATTTTCCTTTTGATAATAGCCATTCTAACGGGTGAAATAATATCTCAGCATGGTGTTGATTTGTATTTCCCTGCTGACTGTTGATGTTGAGCATTTTTTTGTACACCTGTTAGCCATATGTATGTCTTCTTATGAAAAATGTCTATTCAGTCATTTTGCCCATTTTTAAATCAGTTTTTTTGTTTTTTGTTAGTGACTTGCTTGAGTTCCTTGAGTATTCTGGTTATTAATCCCTTGTTGGATGGACAGTTGGTAAATATTTCTCCCTTTCTGTAGGTTGTCTATTCACTTTGTTGATTGTTTTCTGTACTATGCATTTCCCTGATAATTAGTAATGTTGAACATTTTTTCATGTACCTGGTGGCCACTTGTATGTCTTCTTTTGAGAAATGTCTGATCCTCTGTCAATTTTTAATTGGGTTGTTTTCTCATTATTGAATTGTTTGAGTTTTGTATGTATTTTGGATATCAGATTTATTCCTTGCAAATATTTTCTCCCATTTCATAGGCTGTCTCTTCATTTCTTTTTTCCTTTGCTGTGGAGATTTTAGTTTGATGTAATCACATTAACCTACTTTGAGTTTGTGTTTGCCAGTGTTTTGGGGGTCATATTCAAAAAATTATTGCCGGCGGAGTGCGGTGGCTCACGCCTGTAATCCGAGCACTTTGTGAGGCCGAGGTGGGCGGATCAGGAGGTCAGGAGATCGAGACCATCCTGGCTAACACAGTGAAACCCCGTCTCTACTAACAATACAAAACAATTAGCTGGGCGTGGTGGCGGGGGCCTGTAGTCCCACCTACTCGGGAGACTGAGGCAGGAGAATGGCGCGAACCCGGGAGGCGGAGCTTGCAGTGAGCCGAGATCGCGCCACTGCACTTCAGCCTGGGAAACAGCGAGACTCCGTCTCAAAGAAAAAAAAAAAAAAAAAAAAAAAAAAAATTTGCCCAGACCAACGTCAATAAGTGTCTTTCCCTGTACAGTCTCAGGTCTTAAGTTTTTAATCCATTTTGATTTGACCTTTGTACGTGGTGTGAGATAAGAGTCCAATTTCACTCTTTGTTCTTGGCACTTTTGTTGAATATTATGTTACCGAAACACCAAGGATTTGGTCTAGGTCCTGCTGCTTGCAAAACAGAAAGCCAATCACTGAGATGGCAAGTATTGACAAGGAAGAAGGCTTTAATCGGTGTTGCAGCCTAGGAGATGGGAGCTCAGCCTCACATTCATTCCCTGAGTGACTAAAACCAGGCTTTTAAACAGCATGGAAGAAATGTGACCATGTGTAAGAAAGTAGGAGCTAGGGAGGGCAAGGAAGCAATAATGATGAATGAGGGGTTTGGTGTCTCATTGACTGGATGTGGTGGTCTGGTGAGTTTCAGTTTTATGATACTTGGGTTTTTGTTTTTGTTTTTGTTTTTGTTTGTTTGTTTGTTTTTGTTTTTTTTTTGAAATGCCTGTAGGTATTTTCCTGAGGAAGGAACTCAGGTAAAACAAATATTAAATTTCAAGCTCTAAGACCAGAAAGGTCAATTTCCATGTTTATTCGAAAGAACAGTTTATGGGACTATGGGGTTGGTTTCAATCGCTTGACTGTAAATATGTGGATTTATTTCTGGATTCTCTATTCTATTCCATTGGTCTATATACCTGTTTCTATATTGGTATCAAGTTGCTTTGGTTACTGTAGCTTTGCAGTATATTTTAAAATCGGATAGTGTGATGCCTACAACTTTGTTCTTTTAGCTCAAGATTGCTTTAGTCATTTGTGATTCCATATGAATTTTAGGATTGTTTATTATATTTACGTGAAAAATGCCATTGGAATTTTGGTAGGGATTGCATTTAATCTGTAGATCACTTGAGTAGTATGACATTTTAAGAGTATTATTTCAACCCATGAACATGGGATACCATTGATATTTTATCATACATTAATATTGCAATTTCTTTTAAAAACTCTGTTTACATTTTTACTGTTAACCATAAAATCTCAATTCTAATCCTTGGGTATTTTTTTCTACATTATATCACTGGTGGTCCTATCTATTCTTATGCATTTATATGCCAACCTTATGATAATAACTCCTTTGTTTATATAAAGTCTGTCTTCTAAATTCCAGATTCACATCTTCAAGTGACTATTTGACATATCCACTTTGATGTATTACAGACCTCTCAAATGCAAATAATCCAAAGTGGAACTCTTGATTCATTTTCCTACCCAAATCATCCCACTACTTACATGCTTCCCTTTCAATTTGTCTTCTGTGTATCAGTAAACACCCTTACTGTCTACCCCATTGATCAAGCAGAAAATTTGCATTCTTCCCTTTCTGGTGGACCAGACTAATTATAGGAAGAAAAAAAATATCCTCAATATTGTAAAATATTCTCCATAGTGATCTTCCCAAACCAAAAGTTATATCAAGATAATCATCTGTCTATATTCTCCATCATAGTCCTGTTTATTCCACTGTATTGATTTTTAAAATTATTTGTGAGTTTTATTTTTCAAAGGGGCCTGAACTTCTTGAGTTCAAGAACTGTGTATTTTATGTATACTCGTGTCATAGCACAGTGGTTAAAATGTTCTAAATATTTAAGTTAAGGCAGATTTATTTATTGAATCTTTGTTAGTAGTTTACCTTTAAAAATCAGGATCAGGAATCAAAATTACTTCCACCTGAATTGCTCCCCAAGGCATATATCACAATGTTTGTGTTTCTGAATTTTTGAAATTACCATTTATACAGTATATGTACTGATTAAACCTAACATGGTTTTTAACATCTCATATCACTATCACAGGATATTGTATAAACAGTGGGTTCTGTGATGAATTTTTCTTCAGTAGACTGAATCCTCAATTTTAGTTTATTGTCTTGTTAGTCACATTTTGTCCAAGTTACCAGACTCCCTGCTTTTCTCTAGGCTCTGCTCTTTACCCAGTTTCAGGCCACAGTAGTCTCGATGGCTTTCTACAGTGATTCTGATTCTCAATCTGGTTATGTTTTGCAATGATCAACTATCCTGATCCTTAGGAAGCTCTGACACTGAAGCCATTGCCCTTGAAAGTCCTAACATAGAGCCAACTCCTGATTTCCCATGTAGGACCTGAAACTAGTAAATTTTAATCACAGACACCATTTTATTTATGTGTCCCTCAGTTTTTCATTTTCTATGCCTTTCTGTGGTAGCAATAGAGCACAGGTATCTATAAGCCTAGGCACTCCACTTAATAATTATTTCCATTTACTTAACCTAGGATTTGAAACACCAATAAAGCTTATTTCTCTTGTTGATTTGATCCTTCATTAAGCTTAACTTCTATGAACATCATTTTATTTTTCCTTTTATCCTTGTCTTATTTGTGCTAGGTACCACTGGTATTATTACCTTTTGGAACAGAATATATATGGATTTGAACTTAAAAAGAATCCCAGACTAGAAAAAAATTTATGAAATTTGAGGTTCATGCTAATCTTGACACAAGATTTAGTGACTGACATATTTACAGAATTTTAGGAGATTTCTGGGGGAATATTTAAACAAATATTTGCCCACAGGAAACAGGAAAAAAGCAATAAGAATGCATTTAAAATAAATATGCATTTAAAAATATAATACATGGGGGCCAGGTGTGGTGGCTCATTCCTGTAATCTGAGCACTTTGGGAGGCCTAGGCAGGTGAATCACTTGAGGTAAGGAGTTCAAGACCAGCCTGGCCAACACAGCAAAAGTTTATCTCTACAAAAATGCAAAAATTAGCTGGGTATGGTGGTGTGTGGCTGTAGTCCCGGCTACTCAGGAGCCTGAGGGACAAGAATCACTTTAACCCAGGGGACGGAGGCTGTGGTGAGCCGAGATCACACCACTGTACTCCAGCCTGGGCGACAGAGCAAGACTCCATCTCAAAAAACAAACAAACAAACAAACAAACACAAATAACAAAATGACAAAAAATACATGAAAATAGGAAGAGAAAAATGAACTGTCTTAAAAGGTAAAAGAATAAAAAAACCCTAATATTTATTGTACGTTTTCTCTATGCCAAGCACTATCTGGCAAAGAGCAAAGTTTACATAAATTAACTTATTTAATCTTTACAGAAATGAAAAAAGTAGCTACTATCTTTAGTTGCACTCTACAATTTAGAATTGAGTAAACTGAGACACAAAGTATCTTACCTAAAGCCACATAGTTAGGTACCAGAGGATCTTCTTAATGAAAAGAAGTATGATATTATTACAATTTACCAGACAAATGAAGATTTGTATCATTGTCACAATTATCTAAATGTATTTATAATGCTATTTTTGTTTGCTTGAAGTAAACAAAATAATTCTCTAAGTTATTTGCATTAAAATAGATCAAACCTATAAAATAAAGTTAGAAAAATACTATTTTTAATAGTTCTAAGCAAAATATCAGACATCTAAATGTTGAAAAATAAGTAGATATTTTGTTTACCTAATTTCAAATGTCCAAATACCCAGTAAGTACTGATATTTGTCATCATGTAGCAAAATATCTAGTTAAAACTTTTAATTTAAACCAGATGTTTTATCATTATGTAAGTTTGGTAATAACCTGCACAAGAACAAAAGACCATATTTTTTCTAGGCTGCTATTTGTTTATGAACATTCTACCTCAAAAATGAACTGAGTACAAAAGCAGAAATTTCAAGTTATCGCAAATAAATTGTGCTGATGTCATAAGACAGCTACACAACAGTTTTAAAAGTATGAATATTAGAATCAGAACATGATTATCTCTGGAACATGAGTAAAAAAGCTTTTGAAAAAACATAATATAATTACATTTATATAAATTAAAACTACACACAGAATACTACCTATTACTCAGTAACATATGAAACAATTTTATAAATGTACTATAAATACATGCCAGATTCATGATTAAGGTGGCCTGAAAGTAAGTAGGGATATTGTACAACTTTCTAACAGAAAAATTTCGAGATTATTTGCAGTTTCTTTTCTTAAGACAAAATCAATGTGGTGAAACATGTTAAAATGTTAGGTTTCTGTCTAAAAGCAATTTTTTAAAATAAAAAATTAAAGATTTCAAATTTTATATGATAGCAACAAAATTCCATACTCATTAACAGTCACACAACATGCTGCCCTACCCTCATCCCCTAACAACCAATAATCTAATTTAGTTTCTGGAGATTTGCCTGTTATTAACATTTCTTTTTTGTTTTTTTTTTAATTTAATTTTAATGTGTATAGATTTAGGGGATACAAGTGCTGGTATAAGATGGTATCTCAGTGTGTTTTTGATTTGCATTTCTCTGATGATTAACATAGTTCAGCATTTTTTCATGTGCTTTTTGGCCATTTGTATATCCTCTTTTGAGAAATATCTGTTCATGTGCTTTGCCCACTTTTTAATGGGTCTATTTTGTTGTTATTTTGTTGCTGTTGTTGAATTGTTTTAGTTTCTTATAGATTTCGAATATATTAGTCCTTTATCAAATGTGTAGTCTGCAAATATTTTCTCCGATTCTGTGAGTTGTCTCTTCACTCTTGATTATTTCTTTTACTGTCAGAAGTGTTTTACTTTAATTAAGTCCCATTTGTCTATTTTTGGTTTTGTCTCATTTGCTTTTGAAGTCTTCATCATTGAAATTTTCTTTTTTATTTGTCTTGAACATAAAACAAGACTTCACCAAACATTTTTAGTTTCCTTTCTTTTCTTTTCTTTTCTTTTCTTTTCTTTTCTTTTCTTTTCTTTTCTTTTCTTTTCTTTTCTTTTCTTTCTTTCTTTCTTTCTTTCTTTCTTTCTCTTTCTTTTTCTTTCTTTTTTATTATTATACTTTAAGTTCTAGTGTACATGTGCACAATGTGCAGGTTACATATGTATACATGTGTCATGTTGGTGTGCTGTACCCACTAACTTGTCCTTTACATTAGGTATATCTCCTAATGCTATCCCTCCCCCCTCCCCCACCCCATGACAGGCCCTGGTGTGTGATATTCCCCTTCCTTGTCCAAGTGTTCTCATTGTTCAATTCCCACCTGTGAGTGAGAAAATGGAGTGTTTGGTTTTTTGTCCTTGCAATAGTTTGCTGAGAGATAGAATCAAATGACCTGAGATTTTTCTAGTCTGCCATCTTTCACATTGCATAAGGTTTTCAAGGTTTATCCATGGTATAGCATATACAGTAACTTCATTGCTTTTTATAGCCAAATAGTATTCCACTGTATGTATACACCACATCATGTTTATTCAATCATCAGTTGATGGGCATTTGGCTGATTTCCACTTTATGTCTGTCATTTATAATGACTCTGTAGACATTCATGTAAAAGTTTTTGTGTGAACATATGTCTTTGATTCTTTGAGGTATATACCTAAGAGTGCAGATACTGCGTCACATGGTAATATTATGTTTAACATTTTGACGAAGTACAAACTAGTATATTTTCCAAAGCAGCTGCACCATTTTATATGCCCACAAGCAATATGAGTGTTCCATTTTTTCCCTATCTTGGCAACACGTATTGGTTGGCTTTTTATTACAGCCATCATACTGGATGTTAAGTGCTATTTTATTGTTTGTTTTAATTTGCCTTTCCCAAAGGACAGATGATTCTGAGTATCTTTTCATGTGCTTATTAGCCACTAGTATATCTTCTTTGGAGAACTGTCTATTCAAATCTTTGCTAATTCTTAAAATTTTTTTTTTCTCTGTTACTTCTCCTGTGGGGTTCTCATTATGCATATGTTAGTGTGTTTCATAGAGTCCAAAATGTATCTGAGGCTCTGTTTGTTATTCTTTATTTTTTTCTTTTTATCCCTCAGTTGGAAAAATCCCAATTGACTTTCTTTAAGGTCACTGACTCTTTCTTTTACCAGTTAAAATCCCCTTTCTTGTGAAGTTTGCATTTAAGTTATTGTAATTCCCAACTCCAGGATTTTTTGGCTTTGTTTTTATTTATATATTTTTTTATTTCTTCGTTAACTATTCCCTACGTGGAGACATCATTCACGGCTTTCTCTTAGTTCTTAAGACACGGTTTCCTTTAGTTCTTTAAACCTATTCAGAATAGCTGATAAAATATTTGTCTGGTAAGTCCAACATCTAATGTTCCAAGGAACAGTTTCTATTGCTACCTTTTTTTTCCTCTCTCTCTGGATGGACCATACTTTCCTGATTTTTGTGTGTCTCACAAGTTTTTATTCAAAACTGGACATTTTAGTAATATAATATTAAAAATTAAAATATTATTTTGTATATATTAACTTATTCTTTTACAATATGCCAACTCTGGAAATCAGATTTGTCACTCCATTTCATACAAGGTTTGTCATTTTGTCATTTGTTGCTCTTGTTTCTGCCATCTGTTGTTTAGTGACTTTCCTGGATTAACACTTTAAGGCTTGTGTTTTGATATGTCCCACCTCTAAAGTCTATGCTCCATTAGCTTAGTGGTCCTTAGGATAGTAAGTCATTCAGCCTTTGTTAAGAAGCTAAGCGCATATGTTGGGGCAAGTTTTCAAACTCTCATAGGTAGTTTACAATTCTACCTTATCCTGCTTCCTGTTTGTGCAGAACGTCAGTCAGCCGGAGTTGATGATTTAAGAGTTTAGGTTTGCCATGGTCATGTACAAAGTCTTGTGCAAATGCATAGCTTCATAGATGCCCAGGATTGTCAGAGATTTTCAACCCTATGGACATCTCATTTTCCAATATTTTAAGGGTTTTTTTGTTAAGTCTCTTGTTCTGATTAGCAGTACTGCCTCAGACAATACTACTGCAATGCTAGTTGCTGTGGATTTTTTTTTTTCTTTGACCAATACACTGTGGTTAAGGCTGTTCACATAGTTTGTGACCTGAGTAAGTTTAATTAAAGAGAAGCCCTGAAAATGGAACTCTTCAAAGGTTGGAAGCTCCCAAACAGAGCGCTTTCTGAAACTGTCAAATAGTGACAGTTCTCTAGGGATGAGACTTCTGGGAACTCCAAGCCCATTCTGTTGGGGTGGCCAGACCCAACACCAGGTCATGGGGGTGACAAAGTCCAGCAGAGTCAAAGGATTGAGAAAAAGACAGTTTGAGAGAGAAAGGTGGGACACCGGGGGGGCCATCACGATTGTGGAGGCTGCAAAGGCCCTGAGCTCTGGGAGCCCACACTATTCATTGGTAATCCAACAGAGAAACAGGTGGTGAGAATGTGGACGTCAAAAGGGCAGATGCATGATCTACAGCTGTGATGCTTTAGCACTTATAAGGAACATGTTCTGCTACTTGAGATAAAGGGAACAGGAGCCTAGGAGGGCTAGAAGCAAGGAGCCAGCAAATCTAGACACATTCCAGAGGACATTATGCAAGCCCTGTCTCAGCTTTCTTCCCAACCCTCAGCTTTTCTCCCAACACATTCTGCTCCATCCAGTGGCTACTAGGTGGCTGTTTTTCACAGCTACCATGGTTATGTGCTTATTTCCCAGGGTGCCATGGAGCTGGGGAGGGGAGGGTGTGATTTCAGCAAGTTAAAATGCAACGGTACTCACTAATCTTACTGAAATTCAGCTTTTTTCTTCTTAGTAAAACTCGACATTGTTGCAATTCTTTACTTAATCTCTAGTGTTCTGAAAAAGTTGACTTTGACATTTTTTTTTCCAGTGTTTTTATTGATTTCATGGAGTAGATTTTCAGAGGTTCTTACTCCACCATTTTTGAAGGCAAGTCTCAACTCTTATTTTTTTAACAACAAAAGTAAGCATAATGTTTCACTGATCTGAAGGATGTCATGAACAAAGCAAATGATTCATGAACCATTTCTCCTGATATTGGAAGTGGATATGCAAAGGTTACCAAAGTGGGATCTTCTCCAGTGAACAATAAAATTACAAAACAATAATTTAAATGTAAATGTACATGTTGTTTTTAATTAGCAGCATTAAACATTTTCCCCTTTTATAATGCATAAAGCAAATTTTGAAGGAAACTCAGCAAAAAGACCAAAGAGTAACAATATCTCAGGTAGTGTTTAAATAAATTTTTATACAATAATAGTAATAATTCCATGACCGAAGTAGCTCAGAGCAGTCTGAAGAATATAAGGTATGCAAAATTTATCAGCCCTAATACTGATGCCCAGGGTTAATTGTTTAAAGGCATTTTATTTTATTTTTTCCTTCCCTGTGATTTCCAGGCTAGCTGATAAATTACCTTAAATGTTACAATAAATTGCACAATGTGACCTTCACCCATTATCTTCATGTTCTGGGAATCTGTGATAGTAAGAACAATGTATAGACAATCTATAGCTTGTATCAGGAGTCCACAATCCCTAAGCTGTGGAACAGTAAGGGTCCATGGCCTGTTAGGAACAGGGCCACATGGCAGGAGGAGAGCTATAGCCCAATGAGCATTAATGCCTAAGCTCTGCCTCCTGTCAGATCAGCAGTGGCATTAGATTCTCATGGGAGCAAGAACACAATTGTGAACTGTACATGGGAGGAATCTGGGTTGTGTGCTCCACCTCAGATCATCAGAATCTAATGCCTGATGATCTGAGGTGGAAGAGTTTCATCTCAAAACAATCCCTCAGCCGGGCACAGTGGCTCACACCTGTAGTCCCCCCCCCAAGCACTTTGGGAGACTGAGGTGGGCGGATCTTCCAAGGTCAGGAGTTTGAGACCAGCCTGGCCAACATGATGAAACCCCATCTCTGCTAAAAATACAAAAATTAGCTGGGCATGGCAGCGCACGCCTGTAATCCCAGCTACTCAGGAGGCTGGGGCAGGAGAATTGCTTGAGTCCAGGAGATGGAAACTTCAGTGATCCAAGATGGCACCACTGCACTCCAGCCTGGGCAAGAAGAGCAAGACTGTCTAAAAAAGAAAAAAATCCCTCCCACACCCCAATCTGTGAAAAAAATGTATCTTCCACGAAGCTAGTCTCTAATGTCAAAAAGGTTGGGGACCACTGGCTTATGTCACTTTAATGAACCAAGGTAAATTCTTGGTAAACAACTTAAGATCTGCCCCTGCCCCTTTTTTTCTTTGTTTAAAAACCCACTGTATCTGTTGTTAATAAGGGCATATATTTAGGGTAACTTGAATCTATGTCTCCCAGGTTGCAGTCCTCAAAGCTGGCCCAAATAAACTCTCTACTTACGTTAATTTTGCCTCAGCTTCTTTTCTTTAGGTAGACATGTAAATCAAGTTGATGTGGCTATATCATATAAACAAAAGATTATGTGGCTGATAAAGTAAGTGTCCTTGAAAACATTTAAATAAAATTTTTGGTTAGTTCACAAAATCATCAGATTGAAAAGTCACAAAAAGATAAATATTCTTATTCTCCTACCACGTAGAACCACTTATGTATATATTCATTTATTTATTCATTTGCTTAGTTACGTTACGATGACCCCTTCCCCTTGACTGGCTTCCAATTGGCCACATGATAAATTTCAAAACCTTGTGTTGCTATAAAGTGCTCTTCATCATTTGATCTCCAGTCTTCTTCAGTCTCATCTCTTGTCATTTTTCCCCATCTGTTTCCCAGAGCCTACAGTCTCCCAGGCAGGTCAGCAGTCCAAATAAATCATGCTTTTGCTTCTGATTTGCATGCTTTTTCTGTTTTTGGAACTACTTTCTGGGTTTCTGTCTTCAGAACTCAGTTTAGATCTGACTTTATAAGCCTCTCCTGAACTTAGAGAAGTCTTAGAGCAGAATGGATAAGAGTGAAAATCCTTAAGTCAGTGAAACTCCAGCTATTTCAGTTCCTTTTATCTAAAAAAAGAAAAAGAAATAATAATAGTACTTCATAGAACTTTTGTGACAATAATTTGGGATGATACATGTAAAATTTTTAATGAGTACCATAAAAGTGCTAGCTGCTACTTCTACCTCTATCACTATATCAATGCTTTCTAGAATATAAGGGGTATAGAAAGAATTATGGGAGATAAAGCTGGAATGGAAAATGGTGACAATTCTCACTGGAGTCTGAAGAAGGAAATTAAAGGAAAGCAACATGCTAGAAGGTCAGGCCAGGACTCCTCAGACCAGGGATGGGAGGAGCAAGATTTCGATAGAATATTAGGAAGGATCATCGTGGGCCTGAATTTCTGCACTGCTGCTAGTTCTCTGCACACTGACCAAAATTTATGATTATGTTGTCTCTAAAAACATGTATAGTCTCATGTTCATATTACATCCAATTTAGTCTTATTTGAACAGAAAGTACAGAAAAGTCTTCTCTCAAGGAAAGAAAAATAAGTACACTGGCAGCATTTTTTACTGTGTGTTCCTCAGAGACCTAGTCCTCTGAGATGTTCCTTGAAGAAAAATAGTCTGTTGGAAAGTAAGCCTGAGAAACATTGCAAACTATCAAACTACATTCCTCTCTTGGTAATTCACATATTACATTCAACTATTGCCGAATCTGAGCAAGCCTGAAGTAGAATGTCCTGCATAATTCCATTTAACTCATTGTTGCTCAAAATTATTAACCATTGAAAATAACATTTATCCTTTGTTTTACGTTCTTGATTATTGCTTAATATCTATTAACATTTTGTGAAAAGACATTTCATGATATATAATCTTTAATACAGACTTTAAAAGCATTTTCCAGTGTATGCTTTCATCTATATGAATATAAGTCACCCTTTTGGGCTGAGTCATGGCAAATGCCACATTTAACACAATTTTCTCTCTTTGGGTACCAGACTATTTTCAAAATTAGTTAAAACCCGTAGGCCTTAACATATATAGAAGTGGATAACAGCAAAATTATAATGCTTAAAAACAATTAAAATGTTATTTTTAAATTTTGAGAGGAGTTCTGGCCACTTATGATAGAATGTGAAATATTCCTTTTACATGTACCATTCAACCTTTAAACTCAGACTTTAAACCCCTCAATAAGATTAATGACCAACTTAGTCACAAAAAGAGAGCTTCATGATTTTATCTCCAGGGAAGCCTGAGGTGATGGAAACCATTATTTGGTTCTTACTGAGCCATTTTATTGATTAGAAATTTCTGGTGTAATTACCATCCCTCTTTTCACCGGACAATGTAGATCTAGTTTCAAGGACATAACCTATCCCGTCCTGTCCTCCACACTTTCCTTCTGTCAGCTTCTGCAGCTGCCTTTCTTCTTCATTAGTTCCAAGAAAATTTGGAGTTGGCTCTTGGAGTACTTTTCCCATATACTGAGTTTTCCATTTAAAGGCTTTATTGATTAGAGATACCCTTGAAATTGGGAATTTAGTATGTAATCAATTGTCACATCCTTTTGAACTCTGCTTCATGAAAGTTTCCTTCTTTTCGAATAATTTGACATTTTGAGAGTGCAATATCACCGAAAAAATGAAGTAAATGTTTTCGGAATTGAATGTATAGCTTCATGCCCTGCAGAGTACATTTTCAGTCCGAGTGCACAGATAATGGCCTGAAGGATGAAAGTAACACCCATGAGAATGACTTCTCTGACTCCAGAGAAGAATGAGAAACACACTTGCCATGTGTCAGGTGAGTGCAGTCCCATAAATTGTGAGATGCAGTGCAGGGAAATTGAAAGCCCCAGGCCTAGAGGCAGAAGGTCTGGTTCTCAGTCCTAAGTATAACACATATGAGGCTAGTGAACATTGTGTGAGATTGTAAAGGCAAATTATATCTTCTTTGTTCCTCAATTTCATCCTCAGTACAATGGCCATTATATATATTTTCCTACTTCACAGGGTTATTTCAAGGAACAAAATGTGGCTATTTAGGGATGTCACATCAGCCGGAGAAATAGTTTTCTGATTCCCCTTCTTTCTCCCGTTCTATTGCTCTTTACTTTTTATTCTCTCCCTTACATCTCCCTATGATTCATTACTTCATTATTTTGAAAGTTTCCTTAGTTCCCTTGTCCTCTGAATCTGCTGTTCATACTAAATGTGAAAACCCCAGTGCTGGATCAATTCAGTTATTACCTTTCTTCTTTCTTCAACTGTGACTATGGAGTCTTGCTGAAGAAAAATAACACACATTTAAACATTAGTGCTGTGATAAATCCATGTCCTCCGACCTCAGCTAGACTCCAAGACTGTCCAGTAATTCCTTTTTTTCCGGGTAGGGTATTATCCAGTGGCATTTTCAAACCACGTCCACTCTTCTCAAATACTCAACCCCTTCATTATAGATGTTTGTCTCTTTCTTAGCAGAAAAACAGGAACGCCACACAAGATATCACCAGAGTTTTGCAACTATACAATGACTTCCAGGTAATTGTAATCCTAACAGAATTTTAATTCATCTGTTCCCCCCACTTTAAACTGATGTAGTAGAAAAGATGACTTCACAAATATAAAAAGTAACCAGTGCTACCAATGTCCTCATCTCTGCTTCTTCAACAATCTAAGCCTGCAGATTACCTTTTCTATTTTCTATTTTCATCTTCCTTATTTTAAAAAATAGAATTTATTTTTAAGTGCAGCTTTAAGTTCACAGCAAAACTGAACAGAAAGTACAGAGATTTTCCCATATATCTCCTTTCCTCACACAAGCACAACCTCCTCCACTGTCATTGTCACCAGAGTGGTACATTTGTTACCATTGATGAACCTACATTGACACATCATTATCACCCAACGTCCATAGTTGGCACGAGGGTTCACTCTTTGATGTTGTACGTTCTATGAATTTTGACCAAAGTGTAATGACATGTATCCACCATTTAAGGTATCAAATGGTAGTTTCACTGCCCTAAAATTCCTCTGTGCTCTGCCTATTCATCCCTCCACTCCTTAGACCTTGGCCACCACTCTTTTTACTATCTATGGTTTTGCCTTTTCCAGAATGTCATATAGTTGGAATCGTACAGTATATAGCCTTTACAGATTGGTTTCTTTCACTTAGTAAAATGTATTTCAGATTCTTCCATTTTATTTATGTATTTGTCTATTTATTTAGGTATCCTTGGGTGGGCACAAAACTCCATTTCTTTTCATGGCTTGACAATACATTTGTTTTCAGTGCCATCCTCTTTATTTTCACTGTTTTACTTCTTCCTGGAGAAGTAAATAGTCATATATTTAAGTACTTTCAAATCTCATCAATCTTTAAAACAGACAAAAAAAAAATCACAAAACAAAATGTCCCTACAAAAACTCTTCTTCAGAGATTATTCTCTGCCCCTTTTCTTAATAATCTAACTTCTTGAATGTTTGCAGTCACTTTCTATTTTCTTTCTTTCAATTCATTCCCACACATACACTGAAACCTAACTTTCACTCACATACATCCGCAGTTTCTGTTCAGAGTTTGATCAACAACAACAACAAAAAGCTTTATTAGCCTTCCATGAAAACAAAGTTTTGGTTTTCCTTCAACCCTTTTTTCTTCTTGATTTACCTTTTTTTAAAAAAAAAAGTATATGATCTTCTTATTGACTAAATCTTCAAATAGATAGATTTCATCATATACTCTCCTTGGACAATCTTATCTGCATTAATGCCTGTTACGTATAAACTACAGATAGTTTCTTGCTTTGCGTGGCACCATGTTAACTGAAAATTTTTGGAACCTTTGGAACGGCATATTGGAACCTTTGGAATGGCATATTGGAACCATGTCTTTGCTTTGTGCAGTTACCATAAAACCACGCAAAGTAAGGACACATTTCCTACATGTACAATATTTAGTTAATAAGATACCATGAATAATGAGAACCAACTATGTTAATCATATACTCCCATCTTTATTCAGATCCCTACACTTGAATACATAGTTTCCTACCAGTTATCTCCACTGGTTTTCCAAAGGTCTTTTTCAAATTTATATATCCAAATAAAACTTTTTCAGCCTCTATCCCCAATCCTCCTGGCCATATTCTCTATCATAAGTAATTAGTTACTCAACAGAAAAGTATTAGTATATGTTATTTCCAGGCACTGTGCTAGATACTACTGATATAGTGCTGATGGTATTTTAACAACATGTTCCATTCCCTCATGCAGTTTATAATCTAGGAGGGAAAGCAACCATAAAAAAAACTATAAAATTGAATACATTAGCCATTGTCCTTTTAAAGAGACTATAACTAGAAGAGAAGATAAATCTGGAAGATCTCTCAGAGGAGGTGATAAATAAGCTGAGATAATAAAGGTAAATGAAAGTTAGATAAGTTAGGACAAGGTGTATAGAATGGGAAACCACATATGGAAAAGTTCAGAGGAAGGAAGAAAGAAGCACGGGCATTTCCAGGAATTGATATTAGTCTATTGTAATGAGTATAATGAAAGCCAGAGGGAGACTAGCACAGAAAAAATCTGGAGAAATGAATAGGGAATGGTTAAAAAGGGTTTTGTTTCCCAAGTCTGTATCTGTAGATCATTCTCATTCCTCCTTATCTCTCACTCTATATTAAACATTCTATTACCAAATATCATCTCTATCTCCTGGATAGCAGTCCAACTTATTGATGTATTTTCTCAATCCCATTTCTTCACTCATATTTACAACCAGTATTATCTCTACTGGATTACTCTTTTGTTATCTGGCATCTCATTACCTCATCTCTGTCTTCTCCTATATCTTCAACTCCAGCTATACATTGTCCTGTGATGGATGAATGGATAAACTAACTCTGGTACACCCATAAAATGAATATTACTCAGCAATTAAAAGAAACAAGATATATGTAACAGATTAATTTTTAACACTTACAGGAGGCACTGTTCCATGTATAAACTTTTTTAATCCTCACTGTTACAATGTTTTCTGACTACTGTTTTTTTATGTCCATTTTACAAATAAAGGCATTGAAGTACAGAAAGCCCATTGCATGTTCTTAGAACAGCTTATCATCTTAAAAGGCCCTGTGTATGCTATTTCTTTTTCATGAAACCTCCATTTTCCTGTCCTCTTTCTCGTCATGAGTAAAGCTAAAACTTTACAGAGTGTTAAAACTTTAGTCTTATTCATTCTGTAGTCATCTCTATTCGGGGGTGGGGGGGGTGGTTTCCTTACCTTTGAGACTTAATTTTATGTCCTTTTCACATGTCCCATACTATACTATACAGTATTATAATAATCTACTGTATGTCCTTTTTCTTCTCTGGAATGTAAGCTTGTTGTAACCATGTATGTAATTGTGATGCAATAATTTTTTAAACCAATCAATTAATGGATGAATCAAATGACAAATGCAAAAGTGCTTTGAAAATGATAAATGATCAGAAATGTAATATATTGTTTATAAATATTAAGGGTACCAACAGTAGAGAAATTATGTTTAATTTTATGTCATTCAGTTGACAATTGCCTATTATTTACAAGACACTATATTATGTAAAGGTAGCAAATAAAGATGAATAAGAAATTCCTACTGCCCTCAAGGAACTTACATTAAAAATAATAATACTAATTACCACAAAGTAGCTTTCTGAAATGAACGCATTTTCAAGTTATATGCCTTGAAAAATAATGGCCTAAAGGTAATATATTCAATACCATCTATATTGCTTTACTATCTTTCTATTTATAAAACGTTGGGAATTATAAAACAGAACATTTTTGCATAAGCATTATATAGACTTCTGTAATAGGTAAGAGGCATGGGTTGGGTTACTTGAATTTGTTTAAGTTCCTGGCTATCAATGGATTAACATGGATATTATATAGAACTCCATATGTTCATTCATTCATTAACTCATTATTCCATTTATTTAACATTTATGCATACAATATAAACATTGTATAAAAAATACTTGATTAAGGCCTGGGCATACAATTTTAATGCAACTGTAAACAATAAACAGGAAAAAAAATCCATGTTCATTTAATGTGGGAGTGGCTACAGTGATAGGATATTGTAAGAAAACCCCAAGAGACTCAGGAAATGATACTGGGGAAATGTAGGGGGAAAAGAAGCATCTTTTGAAAGTTCTTCCTACAAGCATCATTGGTGCAGCTTAAAATTATTTTTACTTCAGAGAGTAGTGAGCTAGAAAGACAACAGCCATTGTGTACTCTGGATTGCTGAAAATTTGAGAAGCAAATCTATCACAATTCAAGAGATTTTTCTGTATGCCTCCAAGATATAATGCAAATCCTAGAGAAATAAGTTTTTCTTTTCTTAATGATGTGTTGGTTTCATTGTTCATTATGATCTTGGCGGGAAAGGAAAACAGTACATGCAACAAGTCTTGGGAAACATGGGAAGTGTAACATGAAAGTAAGTGTCTCCTAAGGAATGATGTAACTCACCACCTTGTGTTGGTTTGAAAAGAAAATATTTGAATCTGATAAGCCAGGTAGAGCAGTTTAAGTCAATCCTATAAAATTTAACATCTCACAGTTCAAAAAACTAGTCAGTAAATTGTGAACATTTTACTTCTCTAGAAAAATTGACTATAACTCATTGGACTAGCATATTAACAAAAGAGATTTAATGAAAGCAGAATAAAATATTCTGTCTTCCAACAGTCCTATTTTTTCTCACTAAGGCTTATTATGAACATGTTATCTGCAGTGAAAATTATATGTAAAAGGTATGATAAATTATGGAGCTATTTTATATTGACTTCTTAAATAGATTAGTGGAAGCCATTTCTTAATTGTGTTTGGATAAAAACACATCCTTTGCCTTATGCTTGACTTGGTTATATGCATTCAAACTTGACATTGGTTTTCTTATCTTAGATTTTGTTCATATAGAGGAAACTAGGTGAAAGAAACCTACAAAAATGAATAATTAACTTAGATATCACATGTAAAACATAACTCATATAATGCCCACGTTATTGTCAATGATGATAGTATGACTTATACAGCTTAAAGGCATGGTTCTTATCTGTGGGGAGAAAATAAAAAATACTATTTTCTGTTATTGTATTGTGGTAAAATTATAGTAAAGTATGGAAATCTCAAATATAGATTGTTGAGTCCTGACAAATGCACATACCTGCGCAAGCATCACTCCAATAAAGGTATAGACTTCTATCACCCTAGAAAGTTCCCCTATGCCCTTTTCCAGTCAATCTCCCTAGCCCACACCCCCATAGGCAACCACTATACTTTTTAAAAAATTTTTCATATCCTTTACCTTATAAGAGAGCACTATTATGATTAGTAATTATTTCATGAGTGCCTCATGAAATAAGTGAGATATATAAAATAATTTATAGTTGAATAGAAATTATTACTACTCTTTTAAAAATGTTATCTAAACAAGGGACCCCTACATTTTTTAAAAAAGAAATATTTGGGATGGGAGAATAATCCAATGCTACATTAGAAGACAGAATAAACACTTTTGTTTTCTTTTTCATTTTATTCAATTAAAATATCTGCTAATTAAATATCAAAACAAGGTTTGTTTTTGCAAAAGTGGTATGAATAGTAATGGGGTTTTACAATGAAAACATTTGCCTCCAGCTTAGGTGGGTATTCTTAAAGGATGAAACCCTCCAATAAGAAGGAGCTTTACTCAACAGACCAAGGTACATATTGGGTAGAACGAAAGATTTTTTAAAATTGAGTGTTGAATATGTAAGTATCCTCCCTAAGGAGAACTTGAGGTCCAGAACCAGAAATAATGTGTTATGCAATTTTTAGTGTTCTGCAGACTTTAAGGCATAGGAAATATCCACTTATCCAAAAGATTGTTGCCTGAATATCTACTTTAAACACTAATTGATCAGAACTTTTTCTGATGCCACCGATGCCTAAACAAATACTATAAATAGAAAAAGAAAGAGTCCTTATTTTGAATTTCTACAGTTAGATGAATCAAGGAGATTTGTGTGCTGGAATTAGATGGTGTGCATTGTCAAAATCAAAGATTGCATATTTAAATGCAAGCAGGAACCAGACTAATAGTATGTAGGAACGAAAATGGCCTTCTGGGAACCAGTGAGTACATGATTATCTAAATGGGACACTCTCTAATCAGCTCCAGTTCATTGTAGCCATGAATAAATTTTTATGAAGACCCACTTATAGATTGGAATTCAATTTTTTACTGAAATAGAGTATGAGGATTTTCTGTGAAACCTCCCAAATAATAAAGATTGATAGCCAATTCATTTTTCGGTACCAAAGATAACTCTCTGGCCTCCAAAAATATTCATATGGAAAGTCATATTGGAACCCTTAGACTGCCAGCTGGAGGTACTATTCCAGATCAATAGAAAATATTCACAATAATATTCTACTCCTTAAGGAAAACTCTAAAAATTAAAAAAAAAAAAAAAAAAAAAAAAAAAAAAAAAGGATCACCAGGAACTATATAACCCAAAGATACTAATTAGTGAATATAGGCATGGAACCAAGATTGATTGCAGTTAAGGCTCATTCCTTTCATATTAGAATATGCTAGATAATAACATGGAAACCTAGATAAGAAACAGTTTTAACTAGAGGAAGGGGTAGACAGCATGAAATTCTGTAAAGACATCAAGTTAGAAGGGCTGAAGGATATCTGTTGAAATTGGCCAATTTGAAGTCCTGCTTAACCAGAGCCAAGTTACAACAAATTCCACTTATGTGGAATGTGACATACAAATTCCTTCAACTACTCTCAGTGAAACTTGTAATGAAAATGATGCTGACTCCATCTCAACAATCACAGCTGCTTGCTGTTTTGACCAAGTATAACCATTTATAGGCTTCATGGTAGGATGTGAAAGGCAAGAAAAATATGACCAAGGTGAGTAACGGAGGTTAACCTAGGAAATGCATCTGAGACATGTTATTATAATGTGTAATTCATTTTATCTAACAAAGCCACTTCAGCGAAGGCTATTTGGTTAGAATTTGACAGGAAAGAAAGGGTTTGAAGGAAGAAATTTTAAAGATAGTCCTCCTTACAGGGTTAAGAAAAAAATAAAAAACAAACACCAACAAAAACAAGAGCACTGTATCCATAACTGACAACATTCTGAAGTCCTTACTACATCTATGGTTGAATGGGCAAGAAGAGTAAACCTTATCAGCAGAACACTTGAGGCTGAAACCATGGAGAAGAGGGCATCTAATGGGGGCTGGAGTTATTTAGAAATTCAACAAATACTTCAGGACGGTGCCACAGCAAGGAAGAAGTAGAGCAGTAATACTCTAAATTTCTCTTGTGTTTTCTCTTTTCTCCTAACCTCTGATGTTCTGTGGTGCTCTACTTTGACAAAATCACATGGCAAGCCAGTCAGCAGGGGGTCCAGGTGAAGCAGTTTCCAAGGTCTGCCTCTCATGACCCAAAGCTGGGCAGGGAAAGGTGGAAAGCAGATCCCTGGGGCCGAAAGAATATAACCAGTATAAGGAATTAGTATTTTCCTTCTAAACATGAGAGGAAAAATAGAAATCACTAATCACCAATACAGTTATGCATTTCTCTAACTCATTTCATAATGCCACTGTGTTTTATTTTAGACAAAAATGATGTGTAATATTTGGAATTGTATTCAACACACTGAAGTAGGTATATGTGATACTCAAATATGAGATGCACTATTTTCAATTTACTAAATATTTACTGTTTGACTTGCTATTACAGGATTTATTCTGAGATGATTGGATATACTTGTTTACAATCAAGGGCGGAACAAAGAATAGGCTTGAAGTGCAAGATGAAGAATTTATTATTAGCACTAGTAAGACTATGACATTGTGTTAAATATTTATCTGTGTGAGCTGACTTAGATTAGTAAAACTACAGACAGAGATGAAAAATCAGGTTTCTTCACACCTAGGTTATAATTTTTTCTAATGGATGTTCATCTAGAAATAGAAAGACTAGAATTTAGTAATTCCTGCTCACAGGTCCAAATAAATTTAATCTATTAATAATGTCAATTTATGAGAATAAATGTCATAGAAATAAATTGCTTTAAGAATTTTTTCCCCTGTAAACATAAGCAAATAAGAGTCTATCAGCATCTGTAATGTATACTTGTGTGTGCCAGTATAGAATCACTCTGTGGGATTTGTTTACAAGCTTCAACATCAAAACTACATTCAACAATAGAGGCGATTTCCAGAAAAAAATTAAATAGCAGGTTGTTACTTACTATATTTTACCATATATTACTGCACTACAAATAAAAGACTAGACATTTTTTCCCACAAGTCATCTGAAAAATGTCAAATAAACCCTTTTCTCCCACCTGAAGATTGTATTGTATTCCTAGGGTTATAGTAACAAAAATACCAAAAACTGGTTGGCTGAAAACAACAGAAATTTCTAGGCTTACAATTCTGGTAACTGGAAGTCTGAAATAAGACTTCAGGGCCATCCTCCAGCTGAAATCTGTAGGGAGATCCTTCCTTCCTTGCCTCCACCTATCCTTTGTTGGCTTGCCAGTGTATAGTCAAAGAAAGTTTCTCCTTTAACCTCTGAAGGTTTGCTGAAAATGAACTGACAAAAGGCAGCTTAATTGGAGAAAAAGACATACAAAATTTATTTAATGGCATAAACACTAAGGAATTGCAGAAGAATGATTACCCAATAACCTGATGAGATCCAGATGCTTATATACCCTACTTTACAGGGGAAGGTGAGATGGGAGTTGTAGGATTAAGTCATTTTAGGTGAAAGTAATAAGCACAAAAGCAATGACCTAGGACTGTTTATCTGAGCTCTGGGGTAAGTGTTGGTAAGGTGAGGGGTGGAACTTCACTATAAGCAAATGTTGTCTTATTATGGAGATAAAGTCTCCCAGACAGTCTCTTGAAGCTATCCACAAAAGAATAGACAAAAATTCTGTCTAAGTGTGAGGAAAATGCCCAGTCTGTTCTTGTCTCTGGTGGTTAATCTTCGCTGATTATTTGATAAGATAGCTAAGGAGGGAGGGGGTCTTAAAACAATTGTATTTCTTTTGGAAAGAAGTCGTTTTTGTCAGATAAGGAAATTCCAGTAAAGTCTCTTCCAGCGCTTTGGGAAAAAAAAAAAAAAAAAAAAGAATTGACAATTGGTTGGTGGCAGGAATGCGTGGGGAATGTTTGAGGGGTAGAGGATGTTAGGGAGCCAGAGAGAGACTTTGGTTCTGAAGCTGGTTTCTGAAGCGTTTTAATTTTCTATAATTAAAAGCACTCAGCATTCAAAAGCCTGATATTTTGGAGTGTTGTTTTCTGCACCCCAACATCAGGAATCTTTGGATTTCCTTGCCTTGCAACTGCATAACTCCAATACTTGCCTTCATCATCACGTGGCCTTCTCCCTGTGTGTCTCTCTTGTCATGTGGTTATTTTCTTCTAAGAACACAAGGCAAATTGAATTCGAGATCCACCCTACTCCATCATGGCCTAATTTTAACTTAACTAATTATATTTGCAAGAACCCTGTCTTAGTCCATTTTGTGCTGCCATAACAAAGTATTTGAGACTGGGTAATTCACTAAAAGTGAAAATTTATTTCCTCACAGTTCTGGAGGCTGAGAATTCTATTATTAAAATGCTTACATCTGGCCAATGTCTTCTTGCTCAGTTATCACAATGACAGAGGCATGACATGGCAAAAGGACAAAGAGAAAGAGAGTAAGACAGGCTCAACCCACTCCCTCAATAATGGCATTAGTGCATTCATGAAGGCAGAATCCTCATGACCTTAACAGCTCTTACAAGTCCCACCTCCCAATATCATCACAATGGAAATAATTCAATTTTCACATGAGTTTTGGAGGAGACAAACATTCAGTTAATAGCAGACATTATTAACAAATAAGGTCAGATTCTAAGGTATAGGGATTAGGACTTCAAAATATCTTTTGGGGGGACACATTTCAATCCATAACAAAGAGTAAGGAATGAAATTTTAAGCACATGTCTAGAAATGGACAGTGAATATGTTGTTATAAAATAGTTCTATCATCATTCTATTTTTTTAACAAAAACCATTTGTGATGTTTGTTCAAATAACTTTTGATTGTTGATTCAAAGGTAGCCATTTGAAATATAAACTAATTAAATAGTATTTTAATGCATTCAGTAATCAAAATCTACTTTAATTTTCTATCACCCTCCCATTGTATTGGCAAGTTGTCTTGGTATTAGAAATACTTAGAGTATTTTAGGAAGAATAATCAGGGGATAAATCAGGATAGGATAATATTGCAGGAAGAAGGTCAGTTTTAGTGTGTTGCTATAATTCAGGCTATAAGTAATAGGGCCTAATTTAGACTTCAAAAAGGGAATAGAAAGGAAGAGACATGATATGGTGTGGAACATTCTGGCGTTAATATGTTAGTTCTATTAAAAGATTGTGCATTAGCTAAAAATCTTTGAAAAAATCAAGTTTCATTTTTGATAGAAAAGTAAAAGGAACTTTATTAGATAGGCAAATCAGAGTTGGAAATCAAACATCTAGGAAAATACTCATTCATCCTTTCACCTATTTATTGGATGAATAGTTATTGATGATTTCTGCAGGACAGACAGATAGGATTAAACTATGGCTATGAATAAAACAGGCCTACTTGGATTAAACATTTTTATAGAGTAAGACAAACAACAGACTTATGATATATTTGTGGCAAAGAATATAAAACAAATGGAGGATAAGGGGAATGAAAGTCCTTAGGCTGGGAGTGAAAGGGTTTCTATTTCACAAAGACAGGAATGGCCTTTCTGATCAAGTGACTTGAGAAGGAAACTGAAGGAAGGGAATGAGCCTACTGTAAGGATACCTGGGGAGAATGCTAGCAGGAAATGGGAAATTAGCAAGGCCCTGGAGGAAAAGTAGGTTCAAGGGACAGCTAGGAGGCCACTGTGTTTGGAGCACAGTGAGCAAGACAAGAGTGCCCTTGAATAACATTGGAAGCATAAACAGGGGCCATATCACATGGGAGCTTGTAGAGCACTGTAAGGACATTCACTCTGAATTTGCCTCAATTAAGCAGCAGTTTTTAAAAGGTGCAGATGCTGTTGTCACCTTAGAGGGGAAACACTGCAGGTCACTGAAACAATCATGGGAACAGAAGCTTCAGCCAGCACCCCCACCACTACTGTTTCTGAAAGCTCAATTACTCTGCCACCATTAATCCATTCTAAATGTTATGTTTTTATTCACTTTATTCTCTCTAAACTTAAGTCTCTGATGGCTGTGTCTGATTGTCAGAGTTGAGGTCACAAGCCTTTGAAAGGCTATGGTGAAAGTTATAGGCTTTCACCTTGAGGTGGGTCTCAAAGAGCAGAAATCCCCAAATACGAAAGGATGGTCAAAGCATAACAAATGTCCTGTACCTATTGAAGGTTGAGGAAAAAGGAAAACTCAAACTTAACTCTGAGTATTTGAGTCAAAGAGATTAGGACGTTAGTGGTAACTTGAGCAAAAGTGTCAGAAGAAGAGTGCATTTGTGGAAAATGAGATGAATTTAATTTAGAAATAAGGAAAATTTAAGGTAAGACACACCAAGTAGAATTATGCACCTAAGAAGTGACAATGAATGTGAACAGAAGGATGAAACTGAGGTCATTGATGAAAACATAGATTTTGAAGGCAAATTCATAGATTTACACATTGTCCATGGCCAATATATATTCTTTTTGGAATTAAGCGATGACAATTTAACAACTGGTGAATGGAAGTACTCACTACATTTGCTGTTGTCAATGGTGAGGAGAGAGTAGCAAGAGAATACAATGGATCTGAATACACTAAGGTGAAAAAAGAAGAAATTGAGAACAAGAGTGATACAGTATGACACGGAAATTAAACATTCAAAAGGAAGAAGAGATAGTTAAAAGGGGGGTTAGATAAAAAAGCATTGTGTTTTATTTTTGGTTCAAAAAGAAAGACATCATCTTCTGCAAAGTAGGTATACAAACATATTTTTTAATAAGAAAACTTTTTTTGTTGTTTTTTGAGATGGAGTCTTGCTCTGTCCCCCTGGCTAGAGTGCAGTGGCGTGATCTCGGCTCACCGCAAGTTCCGCCTCCCGGGTTCAAGCGATTCTTCTGTCTCAGCCTCCCGAGTAGCTGGGACTACAGGTGCCCGCCATCACGCCCGTCTAATTTTTCCTGTATTTTTAGTATAGACGGGATTTCACCATGTTAGCCAGGATGGTCTCGATCTTCTGACCTCGTGATCCACCCGCCTCAGCCTCCCAAAGTGCTGGGATTACAGGCGTGAGTCACCGCGCCTAACCTAAGAAAACTTGTTAATTTTTTTTTAAAATTTATTTAAAATTAAAATTTGTTTAAAAATTATTTTATAAAAAAGAAAATTGTTTAAAAGGAAGAAACAAATTTCAACTGGAGATATGGGAATTTCAGAAAATATACATCCTTATTTATTTGTATTATACAATCATACATACTACTTTTTATAAAAATGCAAATTACATAGAAATGTTTAAAACATTGCAAAAAGGAAAATGCCTTCATCAAAAACTTTTTTTTATCCTATCCTAACCCTTTCCCGAAGGCTAACTACACTGTTAAAAATTCACTATGCATTTGTAAGGGCGTGCATATGTGTGTGTACATGTACGTATATTTACATAGTCACATGAGAAACTTGCATATTAGAATCAATGGGTTTGTGACTAAATATTAAGAAATATTAAAACAAAATATACTATTTTTTCAAACTTTATTAGCCCTGTTAAGACTATGTCAGGTTGCAATAAGAAATTAAACCTCAAATTTGAATGGATTAATAAAATAGATTTATTTCTCACTTAGGTAATATGTATAATGCAAGTGAGTCAAGAACTCTGTTCCATAAATAAAGTCATTCAGCTCCCTCGACTGACGAAGATTCCACTTTTTGTAGTTGTATCATTTAAAACATGTAGCCTCTTTTCCAGGCTTCAGCCAGGAAATAGCACACTTTACTTCCCTTTACAGCACACACTGGGCGGAACTGGTCATATTTCCTTGCCTTACTACAGTCATACAGAGAGATATGTTGGAAAGCGCATTTGTAGTCACCACGCAGTAAACAACTCTCACATGCCGACTCACAAGCACATCATACTACTTGTCATGCGCGTCCATGTGAAGAGACCACCAAACAGGCTTTGTGTGAGCAATAAACCTTTTTAATCACCTGGGTGCAGGCGGGCTGAGTCCGAAAAGAGAGTCAGTGAAGGGAGATGGGGTTGGGCCATTTTATAGGATTTGGGTGGGTAGTGGAAAATTATAGTCAAAGGGGGTTGTGCTCTTGCAGGCAGGGGCAGGGGTCACAAGGTGCTCAGTGGGGGAGCTTCTGAACCAGGAGAAGGAATTTCACAAGGTTAATCGCTCAGTTAAGTGGGGGCAGAAACAAATCACAATGGTGGAATGTCATCAGTTAAGGCAGTAACCGGCCATTTTCACTTGTTTTGTGATTCTTCACTTGCTTCAGAACGTATACATGCTTCACTTGCTTCAGATGTATACGTTTGGGTCACAGGTGATATGATGACTTAGCTTGGGTTCAGAGGCCTGACACTACTGATATAATATTGAGGTTCCAGAATAAAGACAGAGGAATAATAGAGAGTTTATTATCACAATGTTGGTAGGTAAATATCAGCCTCCTGTGACCACATAATTTTGTGATTTCAAGTAATTAGCTTTTTTCAAAAATATTTTTAAAAACATAGTTTCTTATTCTAAACATATATTGTTTTAATTTGTTTTATGCTGTTATTAAGAGAATACCTGAGACTGGGTAATTTACAAGGAACAGGGATTTCTTCCTTACAGTTCTGGAGGCTGGAAAGTCCAAGGCCCTCGGACCTGCATCTGGTGAGGGCCTTCTTGCTATATCATTCTATGGCAGGAAGTTGAAGGGCAAGAAAACATATGCTAGAAACATAGAGAAAGTGGAAGAGAGAGACAGAGAGAGAAGGGAAAGGGGGCAAAATTATACTTTTATCAGGAACCCACTCTCATGATAACGAACCCACATCTGCAACAATGGCATTAATCCTCTAGTGCCCTCGTGACCTAATCAGCTTTTAAAGGTCTCACCTCTCAGCATTGCTTCATGCAGAATTGAGTTTCTAACACATGAACTTTAGGGGACACATTCAACTCATACAACCAGCAGTTAAATCATTTCTCTACCAACCAAGCACACATAAACTAACCCCCTTTATGAATAATAAAATTTCATAGGAAATAACATTAAACTTTTAAAGACTGACTATCTCATACTCCTAAGTAAAGAATAGAATACTTGGGCCGGGCGCGGTGGCTCAAGCCTGTAATCCCAGCACTTTGGGAGGCCGAGGCGGGCGGATCACAAGGTCAGGAGATCGAGACCACAGTGAAACCCCGTCTCTACTAAAAATACAAAAAATTAGCCGGGCGCGGTGGCGGGCGCCTGTAGTCCTAGCTACTCAGGAGGCTGAGGCAGGAGAATGGCGTGAACCCAGGAGGCGGAGCTTGCAGTGAGCCGAGATCGCTCCACTGCACTCCAGCCTGGGCAACAGCGTGAGACTCCGTCTCAAAAAAAAAAAAAAAAAAAAAGAATAGAATACTTAAAACCAAACTTTTAATACTTTAGAAAGATCTTGGCTCTTGTTAGTATACAGACACTGATATAAATTTACCTTTATACAAAATTGATATAGATTCAACCTAAAATTTATTGTGTGTCCCATACAAATATTCACTAAACTTTTTTTTGTATCTTTTAGAGCAATGTTATAACCACTTCAATACACATTAACACATTTGGCCCTATTAGCAACTTGATGGTTAAGTGTTGTTATTGTTCCCACATTTAGTAAGTTACTTGTAAGAAGCAGATCAGTGCTTAATTTTTCTTACCAGTGACATCAGAGGTTTTGCATTTGTTCAATTTATTTAATAAATCACTAACTGAGATTTGTGACTTCTGTACTTACCTTTCTCATTCCAATCATGTGTGAATTAAATAATACGAGCTTCTAATATTTGTTGGCATAAATAGGTTGACAAAAATTGTACTAACAGTTATCTTTTGGTATTCACAGGGGAATTGGTTCCAGGACAGGCTCACATGCACAGTTCATGGATGTAGAAGTCCTTGATATAAAATGCTATAGTAAATATTTGCATATAACCTATGTATATCCTCCTGTATACTTTAAATCCTTTCTTTAGATTATGTATAATACTAATGCAATATAAATATCATATAAATAGTTGTTATACTGTATTGTTTTTATTTGTATTATTTCTTCTTATTGTTGTATTGTTATTTTATATTAGTATTTATTTATTTATTTATTTATTGCAACAAGGTCTTACTCTCTTGCCTAGGCTAGAGTGCACTGGTATTACCATAGCTCATTGCAGCCTTGACCTCCCCAGCTCAGGTGATCCTCCCACCTCACCCTTCCAGGTAACTGGGACTGCAGGCACACAATACCATGCCTAGCTATTTTTTTATTTTTTAATTATTTGTGGAGACAAGCTTTTGCCATGTTGCCCAGGCTGGTCTCAAACTCCTGGGCTCAAGGGATCTACCTGCATCAGCTTCCCAAAGTGCTGGGATTATAGGCATGAGCCACTGTGCCTGGCATTTATATTAGTGTTTTTTAAAAACTATTTTCAATTTGCAGTTGGTTGAATCTGAGGATGTTGAAACCATGGATATGGAGGGCCAAGCACGCTACCAGTTTAGCGTCTTAATAATTGATTATTGAATAGAGCTTGCTTAACCCAGTGCTCTATTGATAAGCAATTGAGTATTTCCCCCTAATTTATTCTACTGAAAAAAAAAATTATTCTACTGAAAAAAAAAATTCTACTTTTTAAAATATAATTGAATGGCTTAATTAAAGCACATGTATATTTCTTTGCCAAAATCTCTCCCAAAAATGCTGAGCTTACACTTTCTCCCTACGGTGTTTGTGTGTGCCTCCTTTTCTTTTTATATCAAAGCATTGTCATCTGATAAAAAAGTAGTATATGCAATTTTTCACATGTGAGTGGGTGTCAGTATCCTGTATGCATCTTTTTCTAGATTGCTTCTCATCTTTTTTTGCATACATTTATATGCAGTTGTGTGTTATTTTCTTATTAATACAAAAGTCCTTTGTCTATGTGGGATGCTAAATAATCACACCTCCAAAGATGCTACCATCCTAATCCTCAGAATCTGTTAATATGTTTCCTTCCATAGCAAAAGGGACTTTGCAGGTATTATTAAATTAAGTATCCTGGGGAGATTATCCTGGATAATCTGGAGGACTCAGTGTAATTCAAAGTCTTCATTAGAAAGATGCAGGAAGACAACAGTCACAGCAGGAGATGTGATGACAGAAACAGAGGGAGAGAAGATGATGTGATAATGGAGCAGAGTGAGGCAATTACTGGAAGGGTACTGCAACCCAAGGAATGTAGGCAGTCTCTAAGAAGCTAGAAAAGGCGAGGAACAGATTTACCCCCTACAATCTCCAGAAGGAATGCAGCCCAGCTGACCTTGATTTTCTCCTGTAAAATTCATGTAGTATATAAAGGTAAGTTCTTACCACTGCCAGAAGTGTAAGATAATTCATTTGTGGTGTTTTAAACCATTACGTTTGTGGTATTTTATTATAGCAGCAATAGGGAATATGCAAAATGCTAAGGCAATTAGTAATTTGTCAATTGATATGTGTAACTGCTTTTCTTTTTAAAAATTTTCTTATTTTTATTAATAAGAATTTTCTTTACATTCTGGGATACGTGTGCAGAATGTGCAGGTTTGTTACATAGGTATACACATGCCATGGTGGTTTGCTGCACCTATCAACCCATCTTCTAGGTTTTAAGCCCCACATGCATCAGGTGTTCATCCTAATGCTCTCTCTCCCCTTATCTCCCACCCCCGACAGGCCTGCATGTGTGATGTTCCCCTCCTGGTGTCCATGTGCTCTCATTGTTCAACTCCCAATTATGAGTGAAAACATGCAGCGTCTAGTTTTCTGTTCCTGTGTTAGTTTTCTGAGAATAATGGCTTCCAGCTTCATCCATGTCCCTGCAAAGGACATGATCTCATTCTTTTTTATTGCTGCATAGTATTCCATGTTATTTATGTGCCACATTTAAATGCCTATCAATGATAGACTGTGTATTTGCTTTTCTAACTCTGCCCTTTAGTCGTTGTTTCTATTTTTTGCCATAGTATATTTTAAGAATTTTATTTATGTGTCAAGTGTCACTTAATAACAGGAATACATCCTGAGAACTGTGTAAATGGATAATTTTATTTCGTGCAAATCTGTAACATGTTACTGTACTGAATACTATAGGCAATACTAACACAGTGTTAAGTATTTGTGTATCTAAATGTAGAAAATTTAGTAAAAATACAATACTATAACATTATGAGACCATCATTATATGTGTCGTCCATCACTGACCAAAATGTCCTTATGTATTTCATGACTGTACTTAAGAATTCCCTTTTATCCCATTGATTTCAGGTCCTATATTTACTAAAATCCCCAAAAATTTGATGTTTATACCAGGGCGAGCTCTGGACTATATTTCATTAATTGGTCAGCCAATATGTGGTCCAGTATCACACTATTTTCATAAACATAGTTTAATAATACATTTTAATAGCTTATAGTAATATTCTACTCTCATTGCATTTCTGTTCCAGAGTTTTGCAAGTTCTTCTCCCATGTGTGTTTTCCACAAGAACTTCTGTGTAATTTTAAACTACATAATCATCATTATCACACCCTAAGAACTACAGAAACAAACAAACAATCTCTCTGATGATATTTAAGTTGAGATAGTATTAACTGGATAGATTATTTTATACAGGATATAACATATTTATAATATTGAAGAAAAATGAATTCAAAGGAAGCATATCATTTGATATTAAGATTTACTATAAAAGTTACAATAATCGAGGTAATGTGGTGTTAGAGAAAAGACAGAGACACAGATCAATAGAACAGAATAGAAAATCCAAAAATACAACAAGAAAAATATTGCCAATTTCTGACAAAGGGGCAATGGCAATCCAAAGGAGAGGAGATAATTATTTCAAGAAATGAGGTTGAACAATTGGACATTGACATAATGAAAAAAAGAACCTGCCCTAAATATTGCAATTTACTTGATATTAACTCAAAATGGAGCATAAGTCTAAATACAAATCTATAATAATTTTAGAAGAAAATATAGAAGACAATTTTCATGACCTGAGGTTAGTTGTGGAGTTCTTAGACATAGTCCATAAAATAAACATTGCTTTATAACAATAAATTGAACTTTACTAAAATTAAAACTTTTTTTTAATGGAGTTTCACTCTTGTAGCCCAGCCTGCCAGCCTGGATGGCATTACATTGGCTCACTGCGACTTCCACCTCCCAGGTTCAAGAGATTCTCCAGCCTCAGCCTCTCAAGTAGCTGGGATTAGAGGTGCGTGCCAACACGACGGGCTAATTTTTATATTTTTTAGTAGAGGCAGGGTTTCACCATGTTGGCCAGGCTGGTCTCGAACTCCTAAACTCAGGTGATCTGCCCACTTTGACCTCCCAAAGTGCTGGGATTACAAGCGTGAACCACCGCTTCTGGCCTAAAATTAAAAAGTTTGTATGTCCAAACACATTTCTAAAGGGGCAAATCAACAGGTTGTAGACTCTGAGAAAGCAGGTGCAAACTATGTATCTTACAAGGCTTGTGGCCATAATATAGAAAGATGTATTTTTAAACTCTCAGAACTCAATAGCAAGAAAACAAACAATTCAATTTAAAAATAGGCAAAAGATTTAAAAGATATTTTTAAAAGGAGGATATGTGGATTAAAAATAAGTACATGTTTTCATGTACTTATTTTACATGAAAATACGTACAACATCATTAACCACTTGGAAAATTCAAATCAGAGCCACAGTGATATTCTACTATGTACATATTATGGTGGTAAAATTTAAAATTAAAATTAGAAATGGCTATAATACTGACAAGGACAATTTTTGCAAGGGTACGGAACAATCGGAACTCTCATACATGTGTGGTGAGAATGTGGAATAGCATAGCCACTCACAAAAATTTTCAATTTTGTTATATGCTACTTAAACTTTTAAACTAACAAGCATTATTTCCCAAAAAGATCAGAAGATCCTAAGTGTTGGTGATGTGTTTTATAACTCTGATTACTTCAGAAATGTATATCTTGAACCCAGCTGACACTCAAAAATGATTGCTTAGAAACGAGGTGTGGTGGCTCATACATGTAATCTCCGCACTTCGCAGGGCTGAGATGGGAGACTCACTTGAGCCCAGGAGTTTGAGACCAGCCTGGACAACATAGGGAGACCCTATTTTACAAAAAAACAGTTCTAGTGGCACACACTTGTAGTCCCAGCTACTTGGGAGGCTGAGGTGGGAGGACGGCTTGAGCCTGGGAGGTAGAGGCTGCAGTGAACAGCCACTGAGCTCCAGCCTGGGAAACAGCAAGACGCTGTCAAAAAAAAAAAAAAAAAAAAAAAAGTATAACCTGCCTCAAAAACCAAAAAATAAAAAATAAATAAAAAAGCAAAAGCAAAAAATGAAGTGATTTCTTTGAAAGATGATAGTTACAATTTTTTTTGTTGGACTTAGATTGATGAAAATTAAGATTTCTTTTAAATGAAATGACTAATTTCTCTTCAACCTGAATAATTATGTAAGATTGCAAAGGAGATGTGAAAATATGTACCCAAACCAGGATGAATCATCCTTTTTTCCCTAATTTTTCATTTTTTGATGTTAAGAAAAAGAGAATACACTGAAAATCACAATTTATCCTATTTTATATCTGAAATATTCAGAGTAGAATAATAATGGCTTTTGTGTCAAGCAGGTAGGTGATTGATTTGATTGCTTAATTCACTAGGTACCGTATCACTTGGGACAATGAAGAAAACAGCAGACTAACTGATTATTTTTGTCACTTCTAACTCAATAGATTCCTGGGGAGGCCTCTGGAGAAAAGCTGCCCAAGTGATTAATAGGGATTTCCACCCTCTGAATTGTATCCATGGATTTTAGTATTCTAGCCATCTTAATTATTTTCTTTCTATTCTACGTTCATTTGCAAATCTCTCAGAAAGAGGTAAAGAAACACTCTCCTTGGTGAACATTTAAAAACATCAAAGAAACTAACATAAAGCAGATACCACTAACTTTTTATTAAGTTGCTGAAAATAAAAGGAACATGTGAAAGCTTTATAGCCTCTTCATCAAGCTACCAGGAAGCATGTTGAACTGTAGGCATGATACTGGCTTGGAATTAATGTGTTCAGTACAATTTTAATAAAACTAAAGGAGAGAAATGAAAATTTGAAAATACTGGTTTCTACTTCTCAAAATATTTCCCCATATTTTAGAGAAATTACTTAGGAAAGAATCCTTATCATCAGTGTTGAAAAGGAGTTCTGCATCTTATAATCAGTTCCATTGTGTTCAGGAGTTACTGTAGACTGAGCTTTTTCAACAACAGGAAACATTTATCTTAAGTAAAAAAAAAAAAATCCTGATGATCACTTGGAAAACATTAGAATTACAGAAATTCTGGCATCCAATTAGGTTGTAAATCCAAACCAGTATAAGTATGTGTCAAATACAAATATATTGGTCTTAAACAAGATGCACACTGAGCCTGCATCAATAGTGATCACTGAAGGTTGACCTTAAATGCACTGTTGAGGTTTGAAAGATCAACACATTTTGGTAATCTGCTTATATTTTTTGGGACAAGAATTTGCACTGCCAAGTAAGAAATTTCTGGTGCCTGAAAAAATTAAATCAACCCATTATAGTCTATCTTTTCTACTGTTTGAAACTACAACAAAATGCAAAAGTCACTTGTTAAGGACTCTAAAAAGTTAAAAATGGAAGGCACATTAGTGAGAGCGACCAAAACTTGAAGAATAATCTATAACCAGGTTGAGTTTCTTTTTTTTTTTAATCTGTCGTCTTTTGTTTGTTTGTTTGTTTGTCTCTCAACTTGTTCTGAAGATACTACCTGTATGGAACTGCACAGCAGGTGTGAGCAGAGAAAATCTGAGATAAACTGTCCAGAGAACTCGGATAAGGAGCCCCAGGAAGCCACCACCAGGAGTAGGGGGTAGGATCACTATGGTTGTTGTTGATGCTGTTGTTGTTGCTCTCTTTTGGTCTTGTGTCAAGGGCAACCCCAATCATACAGCTGCAATGTGGCAGTGATAGCAGATCTAAAATCCTAAAGGAAAAACCTGTATTTTTGACAAGAAGAACTAAGAAAAGAGAACCATAAACTCCAAAGAGTGATAGGGTAGGGAAACCCATTATTTGTCTTTCTTTTTTCTGTCGCTGTGGTGCCCCAGGGTAGACCCAGTTATGCAGAAATGAGCAAGCGATAAAGCCAGGAGCTAATACTCTACAAGAAACTCTATCTTTCTATTCAGAAGATAGGCAAAAGGGTTCCCAGGAAGTTACTGAGTACGTGAGAGATTCTACAGAGAAGAGAGCTAGAGGAGAGGTTTCCCTGAGTCTGGACATGAAATGATACAAGTCCCAGACTCTTCTCTGAAGAACACATGCAAGGACTAGACGCAAAGCCTAATCTCAAAGGCTGTGAGAGCTGAACTCTAATATAAACTGAGATCCTAGTTGTACACTAATCCCTGAGAGATACATGCATGAGAGGCCTAAAGCAGCAGAGCAAAGGCTCTGAAAATTCAGCTTACCAGGACTCAGAGAAGTTGAGACAGGATCTGCAGTCTGACCTAATTAGGTCAATTAGCCAATAAAACAAAGCAAAACAAAATGTACTTTCTCCAGAAGATTTTCACATGACTCAGAGTACCATAAGATAATATACAAAATGGCTCTGGTACAGTCTAAAATTATTCAACATACAGAGGGCCAGGAAAATATGAGCTATTCTCAAGGGAAAAGTTAATCAACAAAAACTCCAAAAGGACCCCCATGTTAGAATCATCAAAGACTTTAGAGTAGCTATTATAATCATGCTCCATGAGGTAATGTTAAATTACCGTAAATTAATGAAAAGTTAGTATTTCTCAAAAAAGAAATAGATACAATAATAAGAACCAAATGGAAATAATAAAATACCTGAAATTTTGAAAAAGGTTATTAGATAAGCACAATAGCATAATGGCGATGACAGAGGAAAGATACAAAGAAATTGAAGACAGATTAATATAAATTATCCACTTTTAGAAGATAAAAAAATATATTGAACAATATGAACCACAAGGACCTGTGAAACAATATCAAATTTGGATAGATTCATCCAGTATATCTTCAAATATTTTTTCCCTCTCCTAGTAATCCAATGACCCAAAAAGGTAGACCTTTTGACATTGTATTTTGATTTTAGTTTTACAATTAGTTTCATGAATCAACAGGACTTTAAACATTTTGTAAATATAAAACTTCACTTGAAGGGTACTATCATGTTTCATAACCCAAGAAATAAGGCTGAATCATTTTAGCAAATAGAATTTTAATGAACAGGTCATAAGCTTGAATCTTGGAGAAAGTAAATGAGTTGAGTTTCTGAAAGTAGCATCTTAGATATCCAGATAAACCCATTCTAAAATAAATAAATAAATAAATAAATAAATAAATAAACAAAAGTAGGAATCTGGATAAAGTAGAGCAAACATTAAATTCATGATTAATCTTATATTGACAGGAGGAATTTTCCAGGGATTGACCAAAAAATACTGAAAAGCAAAATGCTTTGTGAACTATACTGAATGAATTTGCAACCATAAGTTATAACGGAGCTTCTATATTGACAATTCATTGTTAACTATTAGTTTCTAACCCAGAGAGAGCAGTAAAGGACAGCATGAACTGGAGAGTTGGACCTGAAAAACCTGCTTAACATTGCTATCCTCATATAATGAGAAACTAGATTAGAATATTAAAATGTCATTCATAAACAAGGATAATATAACAAGTATTTTTTTATGTTTCAAACTGAGTTCTCGAGTGGAAAAAAATATTTACTAAAACCATAACCACAGGCTTGCCTTTATACAGGATTGAGATCTAAATTTATACTACTTATATTATTATGGAAATGACAAGCTGATAAATGAAAATAAAAACTGGACCAGTTAGTAACTCTTCCGTGCTATCTGGAATAAACAAAATTAAATATTATTTGGAGAAACTTAACCTTCAATGAATGCCTTATAAGGATTCTGACATGTAAAGCTCCACCAAGCTTTAGTATAATCCCAAATTATAAAGATATATAAAGAAAAATGTCAGGAGCATTGTCAGCATAAATTAATGAGCAAATTTACATGCCAAGACATTTTGAAACTAAAGTAAATAATTCTTTTTTTTAAAAAAAGCAAACAATTGCATACTTCATTCTAACAAACACATTTACACCATATTGTACTGATTCTGTAGAACAATGAAGACAAAACAAAGATCTTAAAACAAACTAGCCCAGTGCTGTCAAATCAGATTAATGGGGATGCTTTGTCCTGACTTTCCACACACCAGAACAATTCTTTAATGAATTATTGTATGACCAACCTAATAAAAATGATGCAAACAATCACACTAACCAGTCTTCTCCTATAAACAGAGTCTTAAAGTTTGCTCCTACTCCAAGTGCTGTTCAGAATTTAATGGTTGAAGGACTGGAATGTGTAGTTTATCGGGAGATCTATGTCACATATTTCTGCTGTTGGTAGAATCTAATAGAGTAAGAGTATAGAACTTTGTGGAATTCTCTGGAAAGCTGCCACATAATTAGCTTACTATTACCCATGTAATTGTGCCAAAGGAATCTTCAGGACCAGACTCTTGGGATGTGGAGAATGCAAAAGAATTATTTAATGTTCAGGATCAGCATGATCTCCTTACTCTGAGAAGGATCCAAACACAGCTAACCCTTCATCTGAAACTGAATTATTATCCAGCATTGGTCCTCACGCTCACCGTTCCTATCAGTTCATGCTGCCAGAGGCTGTTGTCATTGTCTGTTCATCAAAGCATAAAGATATGGCATCTCCAGGCTTACCAATTCTGGCACTTCTGGGCTTTCTGCTTGTATCAAGAAGGGCTTCCATCCAACCACCAAGGAGCCCAGGCTGTTTAGTTTATGTAAACATGTGTTGGCACAAAACATAAAAATAATTGTGCTAGATCTGAGGTGATATGTTTCTAATATTAGCACCATCAACATCAGACAGCTGCCTATGGGCATGTGATTGCCTGATTTCCTTAAGACGTTTCCAGAAATGACTGATATTTTATACATTTTTAGATGAGAAAGTTTTATATTTATTGCACTTGCACATTTAGAAATTTTCTTTTTGGACTGGTCTGTCTCAAGAGTGTTAAATTAATACCAATTAATGAATTCAAATACTACGGACAGATCTAGTGTACTATATATAACAACAACAACAAAAAGAAAGAAAGTGGGGCATGGAGGAAGGAAAGAAGGGGAAGACAGAGGGAGGGAGAAAGAAAGGGTAAGGGGAAAGAAGCCAGAAAGAAAAGGAGAAAGAACTTCACAAATAAGAATGTCAATTCGACTGAGTACAGAATTTCAACAAAACAAAAGTATTATAAAAGAATCGAGAAGAATAACTGAAAATGTATGATGTTCTACCAAAGCAAACTCTTATTCACGGAAGAGGTAGAAATAAAGACATTTTCAGATAACTAAAATTCAGAGAGGTTATTGCTAATCTGAATAAAGGACCTTCTACAGAGAATTCCTGAAGAAGAAGGAAATACAGTGAAGAAAGATAACTGAATTGGAATGAAATGACAAACAACCTGAAATATACATGAATAAATATGTATTTATATTTAATATAAACATATATGTATATATTTAATATAAATATATGTATATACATATTTATATTTAATATACATAAATAATATAAACAAACATTGAACAGTATAAAATAATATATCTAATTTGGTGAGAAATGTGAAAATTAAATATTTAAATAATATACAATGGGGTAGGTGTTAATCAGAATCAATTATTAGACTAGAAACACTATGTACTACTTCCAAATCAGAAATAAAAAAAGGATTAAAACCTCTGTTAATCTAAAGTAATATACTGAAAATCAGAAAAGGACAAATAAAAATAACCAGGGGAAATAAAAATCAGATATATGTTATAAAATTATGCCAAATACATAGTGCACATGACACAATTAGGTTAATTAAAATCATCTATTAAATGGCAGTATGTATCAGAGTGTATTTGTTTAAAAACACTGTTTTTACAGATATATACCTAGAACACAATGGGAAGGAGATGTTGAAAGTTTTGAAGAATATATACTGCGTATATAAAAACCAAACTAAAACTTGGTTGGTTCTATTAATATCAAACAAAATTTTCTGTCACCTTAAATATTAATAAATATAATAAAAGACCACTAAATTATGGAACACTCTGACAACGGGGCACCATATAGCAGCAGAAATAAATTAATCAGAGCTAGAAGTTGAATAACAATATACATGGCCAAAGGATTAACATAATTATACCATTTATATGAATGTATAAAACAGTAAAAATAAATTTTTAATTTTACCAAGATAATTAGGGTATCTTGAAATAAATGTTTAATGTGTTATACTGGGGAGCATTGATAGTAGTTTTAATGATTTCTTTACCTGGGTGGGTACCCAGGTAATTGTTACACTCTTCTCTATGCCTTTTGTATATCAATTACAGATCAGGGGAGCAATTTAATAATTTAAAGAAACTGATTCATTAGTATTTGGGGTTTCTTTGGCTTATATAAGACTTTTTCTGGGAATGATAATATTACTGGCTTTATATGATGAAAAAATAAATCATTACCATCATCATAGTATTGATTTGGAAACAGCGTTTTACCCCCTCCACCACAGCTGGCTGAACCTTGTCTAATTGGTAAATTCCAGGATGTACTGCTGTCCTTTTGAAGAAGTCACATCATTTATTTTCTGCAGACATTAATTTTATTTCCAGTTTTTCTTCTCTAGGTAATTGGACTATCTTGCAGTCTGGCCCATTATTCATCTGGGGTTTATAAATCCTTCTACAGCTTGCACCACCTTTCTAAGTTTGAACCTACTTTCGACGGTATATATCCTCCCTTCCCCCACAACTCTGAAAATATGTAGCTGAAAGAGAGCCAAAATCTTTCTCTCTCAAACTATAAGTCCCAGTTTTATCTGCATAGTTAAAAGCACAGAGTTTCCGGTAGCATAGAAATTATAAAAACAGTACATTTTGTATATGTGTATACATATAAATACATATATGGATATTTACATATATGCATACATGTATATGTAAAAGTATATGCAAAAACACACATTTTTGTATCCTGTATATAGTATATATTATATATAACATGTATGCATATACATTTATATATAACATATTTTACAGTCATGACCTAAGCTTTGTTTTGTTTTAGATTTTATATCCCCTTGGTGGTGATATTATAGTCTGAGTTTGGGGTCCTAGAAAATATATTTCCTTCCTCTCAAGTTTCTTCTGCCCCAGCTCAGCATCCTTTGAAGATGTTTATCTCAACATCACAATGAATAATGACTATTGTAGACATATCTGTGTGTGTTTGTCTATGGGCATGTGTTTCCTTGTTCTTCTTGGCTTTTTTTCATATTAATTAGATTATTTCCTATGGGGAACCTACTGGTGTGCCAATTTGTTCGGCCCATGTCCTGGCATGATAGCCTAGTGGCAACATGTAAGGCCCTGGGCTGAGTAAGCAAGCAGAGATAAGTAAGCATGGCTACACAGATAGATCCTGGGCAATGCCCTATGTTCCAAGTTCATCTAACCCAGCTGTGCCCTAGGGCTTTCCAATTATTTGAGTTTGTAGTTCCCCCCTAAGCTACTTACAATGGGTTTCTCTCACTTGCTATCAAAGTCTCCAGAATAACACTAGTATTTTTTTTGTTTTATTTCTGAACTTTTAATTAAAGTATATATCATACATACAAAAACAATCGAACATCACAAGTATTCTGTTTGGTAAGTTTTCACAGAGTAACACTCCCAATAAGTATCACCCAGATTGAGAAACAGAAGACTCCCAGCATCCCTCAAACCTCCCTATTCTCCTTCTAGCCATTGCCCTTTCTAGTAGTAACTACAATGCCCTTTTAAAAAAATATTGTATTATAAAAAATTTTCTACATATAGGAATTTTGAAAAACTTTCACCGTGGGCACTTAAATAACCACCACCTAGATTCTACAATTAACATTTTACTATAGGCACTTTATCACATAAGTAGCTATCTATTTATGTTTCTATTCATCCTTTAATCCACCTTACTTTTTTGATGGATTCAAAGTAAGCTGCTGACATCAGGACGTTTCCTTTCAAGTTCTTCATCATGCATATTTTTAAGTAGACTGCATATCTTCTTTTTAGGAAAAACACACCATGAAATGCACAGTCTACTCTAGCCAACCCTAGAAGCTCCTCCATATCGAACATGTTTCTGTTCTGTTTTCATTCATGGTGTTTGAATGGGTTGTCTAAAATTAAAAACATAGAGGGATGGGATGCTGGCTACATTTTTTGCTAGGTCATCTAAGCATTTAATGTTGCTATTATATGTAATGATCATACTCTCATTTTTTCCTCTTTGAGTAATTCAGAATATGTCAAGAATATTTATATTCATCATTTCCCAATGAGGTTTAACTGTGTTAGGTATCCAACAGACCTGGGCTTAACAGTTTTAGGCAGTTCTCTATAGAAAATTCTCTCTGAGTATCTAATATCAAATTCGCAGGAGAGGACCAAAATGCTCAGTGATCAGTCATCATTCTTCTCATGGCTCTTTTTACTGTTATTGTCAATTCACTCCAAAGATGACCAGGAAAGCAACAGGTTTTTTGAGAAATTCAAAATACAGTCCTTAGTTCTTGGTATAATATATTTAAAGGAGTCAGAAAATCCGTATTCCAAACATTAAATCAGCCTTTGATTTATTGGGTGAATTACTAACTTCAAATTATTCAAGTGTTTATTCTCACTTCAACTTTTGAATAGGTGCAATATGTTTATAACAAGAAGGTTTTGTGTTGATAAACGCAGCACTTCGAACCAAGAAATAACCTATTTCACTTAGGTCATCACTAGGATTGTATCAGATGTTTATATGCCAACACAGATATTCACATCTCAGGCTCAAATGCTTTTCTGGGTGAAGATGCTACTGAAGGTAGAGGTGCTGTGCTTTTATGTTCTAATAGATCTGGCAGGATTCTTAGAGTATGAAATATGAGTACAACTTTGAGTGCATATTGTGCCATTGAATCTGTGTTCTGGGCACACCACTGGTGCCTCCCTCATCACTTCTTTGATTCCCATGACACCCTCTGTCTCTACCCTACGTGGTTGCTTGAGTTTCCAGTATTGAACCTCTTCAAGCCCTGTGATGTGTGTTTGCTATGCCACGCTGCAGAATATGCTTATTTATTTCTGTTTGTGTTTTTGTTTTGCTTATAAACAGTTCTTATTCAAAATAATGTTCTTAATGCTACTGTGCTCAGTACTTAGGGGCTAAAGTGAGACTTCATCAAAAAACTTGGGTATGAAGATAAACAGTTTTCATGTGAGGAATAAACTGTGAAATTTACTTAAAACTAAAAGGGCCAGGACAATTCAAAGTTATGAATAGACATTTTAAAGAACAGAAAATTTTAATCATAATATTTTTAAATTCATTCTTCAATTCATTCAGCTACTCAGTCTTCCATTTATCAACCAAGAAATATTAATTCAGCACCTTCTATGTGTTCAGTAGTTGCTGAGAGTGCTGAGAGTACTGAGAGTACAAAAGTGAAAATGATGCAAAGTCCTTGTCTTCATGGAGCCCACAGAGAAAGAGAGAAGCACTGGTATGTAAGGCCCAAGAAGAGAATGCATGTAGTATACTTATGGAGATTATCAAAAAGCAATGTAATGACAGCATTTTAAGCAATGGAAAATGGAAGGAGATAAAGACAGCAATGGAGAAAGGATTAAACTCTTTCTAGGCCTTATAGGCATAGTGAGCATTTTGATTTGAATATTAAGTATTATAGGAAGCCATTGGGGCAATTTAATCAGAGGAATAGCAAGTTGACCAAGATATTCTTTTTTTTTTTTCTTTTTTTTTTTTGAGACGGAGTCTCGCTCTGTTGCCCAGGCTGGAGTGCAGTGGTGCAATCTGGACTCGCTGCAAGCTCTGCCTCCCGGGTTCACGCCATTCTCCTGCCTCAACCTCCTGAGCAGCTGAGACTACAGGCGCCTGCCACCTTGCCCGGCTAATTTTTTTTTTGTATTTTTTAGTAGAGACGTGGTTTCACTGTGTTAGCCAGGATGGTCTCGATCTCCTGACCTCGTGATCCGTCCGTCTCGGCCTCCCAAAGTGCTGGGATTACAGGCTTGAGCCACCGCGCCCGGCCCAAGATATTCTTAATGTTGCCTTCAGCTTGTCTAAACTTTAGACAGGTTTCTTTCTGCCTTTAGACCTCTGTCCTCCTTTTTCTTTGAGCATTTACTTTCAAAATCCTGTAATTGTAAATTCTCTCTCTCCCCCATTTGAGTTGTAAATATTTTTTTTTCTTTTTAAAATATATTTAGGGGTTTACAAGTGCACGTTTCTTACATGCTTATGTTGCATAGTGCTGAAGTCCGGGCTTTTAGTGTACCCATCACCCTATTTTAAAAGCCTCTTGTCTGTATCACAACCCAGGAAAGCAATTCCGTAGGACCTAGGAACCATCCCTTTGAAATGCAATTGAGAAGGATATTGCCCCTACCTCTCAGACTCTGTGGGAGAGTAAGAGCTTAACTGTAGCAAGGTCCTCAGTCCAAGTTATAAAACTACCTCCTGCCATGAAGATATGATAAAATTTACTTTCTGTTTAGATAAAGTCAATTAGTAAACACAGATGACTTAAGATCTCCCACCCCAACTCTTAAAAACTCTCCAACTCTTTGTCTTAGTGGAATTGAACCCAGACTGAGTTCTGATGTCTTTCTCCTATTGTAGCAGTCACCTTAAATAAAGCCTGCCTTGCCTGTTTAACTTTGTACAGTGTAATTTTTGCTTTGACAGAATGAATGCCCAATTGTGATAGTGAATGCTGAGGAGACAGCCGTTGATGCTATGGGAAATTGTAATAGAAAGATTGCACCTGGTCCAGGTGGTCAAGATGAAGGTTCTCACAGGAAGCTAGATGTGAAAGGAGTGTGGTAATTAAGTACAGGTGAGTGTGAGGGTGTTGAGGGAGTGTTCTCTGCAGAATGTAAAGGCCCTGTGATAAAACAGAACACCGCCATGAAAGAAAAGGAGAAGTCCACTGAGGCTGGAGTCAGGAGAAGCAAGGTAAGTGAGAGCATCCATTAGGGGCCAGCCCATGCAAAATGTTACAGGCTGTACTAAATATCTGATTTATCCCAAAGCAAATGAAGAAATGTTTGGGCAGGGAAAAGGCAGGACTTGAGATGGTTCCATTTATCTTTGGGTAAAATTAAAATACTCTAGTAGCAGTGTGGGAACTGAATAGAGGGATAAATTATCTGTGAGGATTCAGTTAGCAAGCCAGTGTGATAATTTAGGTAAGAGAAGATGATAGTTTGATTTGGATACAATAGCCATGAAAGGAATGAACAGACTTCAGAAATGTATGAGTCAAGCAGACAACTTTGGGATAAATTAGATGGAAGAAACGAGAGAGGAGGAGCAACCGATAACCTTAGATTTGCATTGAACATAAATAGAGCTACTCACTAAGAAAGAGAATATGTAACAGTTTTGGGCAGGAGGAAATGCTGAGGTGGAGAAGGTAAAACACATCCCTCCTTAGTGCATGTGATAAGTTCCAAGAACCCCGCTGGATGACTGGAACCATAATTACTAAGGAACCTGATTGTCATAAGTTGGAACACATTTCTGTTCACATCCTCCACCCAGAAATTTAAAGAAGTCTTTTCCATCTTAACTCAGCACTCATTTACCACGCACTATAGCTATAACTATTGCAGTTTGAAATGTGACAGCAAAAACTAGCTTGCATTTCTTTTTCCTTGTTCATAATTTTATAGATAAAGGGTTATTCTTAACAGATCTTAGCAGCTTCAGCATACAATTATTTTTTATTTCCTTGTTAACTAGAGAAACTTTTCACTTAAAAGAAGCACTTTATGGCTTCTCTTCTGCATTTCCAAGTTGGCAGCATCACTACCCTTGCACTTCAGGACCATAATTAAGTAAAATAAGGGTGATTTGAGCACAAGCATTGCAATGCTGAGGTGACAGTCCATCTGATAACCAATAGGGGTACTAAGTGACTAACCAGCAGGCGGAAAGCATGGATACATTGGACAAAGGGATGATTCACAGCCCTGGTGAGAAAAGCAGGATGGTGGTGCACAGTTTAAAACTTGTGAGTTTAGTTCTGGAATTTTCTGGTTAATATTGTAGGACCCTAGTTGACCATGGGTATTTGAAACTGTGGAAAGCAAAACTACAGATGAGGTAGGAATAGTGTATGTAGAAAGAAAGACTGCAGCAGTAAAAAGGGCATCCGTGAGTCCTAAGCACAAGAAGAGAAGAATCAGAAAGGCATGTGTGGAACAACTTTGCAGTAACAGTCTATGGTCACGGCTGCTTGGCAGGAAAAGCCATATGGTAAAACCAAATGAAACAAACAAACAAAAAACCCGAAAGGCAGAGTATGTTAGTCTTTCATTTGTTCAACAAAAATGTTTATTAAATACCATCTGATACCATACTTACTCTCTTTTTGTTCACAGTTTTGATTTGTATGTAGTTTTTCTAGAGAAAAAAATAGCCCTGGCTATAGGACATGAGTTTGCAGGAGTCATTTGCACTTACATTTTCATTACAACATAATTAATTTGCATTCTAGTTTCACTTATCAGTATTCTCAGCTTAGAAAATGTGAGTTTACCCCAGATATATGGAGCCACTCTGCATAGGCTAATAGCCTACTGAGCTCTCGGAGCCTGAAAGACTTAGATTAGTAAACACTCAGAGCTTTTTAATCACTTGAAAATTTATAGAAAATCCTTCCTCTTGGCCAGATTCACAAAATGTTCACATACATATTAAGTGTAATGTCTTGAATGGAAAGCCACATCAACCGAGAAATATAAAACTGTGGTGTCGCTATAAATAGTCTCAAGGAAGCATTTTTGGACCATTCCATACTTGAGTTATTTTTTAAGTGTGAGGCCTAGTTCACCCATCCCATGAATACCATTTAACATTATTCGAATTAACATTCACCCTTTCAGATCTCATACCTACTAACATTTAACAACCTTGTTGATTGGTTAATTTATCTTCCGCTAATGTTCCCAGCATGCAGACTTGACAGACTATTACCTTACTTGTTAATGTATTATTTGGTGTTTTAAAGTCAGAGGTGATTTGACATAGCATGACCTATAACTAAGTAAACAATTTAAAAGCCATATGCCAACTCACTACTCTATTGACTTTCAGTTAGTACCTAGTGACATGTAAAAGGAATTTTTAAAAAATAGCCACTGTACCATACTGAGACATGATGTCGTGTAAAGAAATTAGGAAATATTTCCAAATAAGGCAAAACATAGATTGAGTCAGTTCTTTGTATATCTCTGTAAATCTCCCTTGGTTTCTTATACTGCACAGTTATTACTAAGGTTTGGGCAAAATGTTTGTAAAGTAGTTATAAATAGCCTTAAAAGGGCCTCAGTAAACACATGAGAATTAATAATAAGATTATTATTACTGATTACCCTTGTCATTTTTAGCAATAGCACCTTCTGAAGTCTTTTTAAAAAAAATAATCATTTATATGATATTTGGGGCAGATTCAGGTATGGTAAGGCCTTAAGCTTATACAACTGTGGGTGTTTCCTTGCTTAAAAAAAAATTAAAATTGCAAAAGAGAGATTAGGTGCATAGTCTTGGAGGAGGCTCATTCTAACTAGGGAGGCCTAAAGCTTAAGCTGCCTTAGCTTCACAGTAAATAAACCTCTAACAAAAGTGGAGTATAGTTTATAATCTAGAAAATCTGTACCTTAACAGCAATTAATTTTTTCCCTCAGAAGCAACATAGAACTGTTGTCCAAGGATGTTCATCCCTCCAGAGATGTCCATACTCCTTCCCATATGCTTTTATTTAAATTTGGAAAATGACAAGAAAATAGAGCACATTTGTCACCTGAAGTACCCCTGCCACATATAAAGATATGCCTCCATATGCATTCTGGGACTTTGGAGATAGATACTCATAAAGGGTGGAAAGAAATTGGAGCTAAATAAATAAATAAATAGATAAATAAGTAAATAATAATGAGAATTTGAAGTTTACCTCTGGACAAGTGTTTAGTTTGAGGGAACAGCTTCAAGTTTCAATTCAATTCAATTTAACAAACATTACTTACTTTGAAACAAATAAACCCAACCACGATCTGGGAAAGATTCGCACAGAAAGTGACTTGATTTTGCCATTAGAAAGTGACTTGAAGCCATCTAATTCATTTTTCTCTGTCTATCATCATTGCCCAAATGAGGCTTTCTCATCCTCTTGGAGGGATGTCTGTTTAACAGCCTCAAAGTGGTCTGATATGCATCATGATAGAGGATCTTTCTTTTTATTTCTTATTTTTAGTTTTACTTTTTGAAACAGAGTCTCACTCTGTTGCCCAGGCTGGAGTGCAGTGGCGTGATTTCAGCTCACTGCAACCTGTGCCTCCTGGGTTCAAGCGATTCTCCTGACTCAGCCTCCCGAGTAGTTGGGACTACAGGCGCGTGCCACCAAGTCCAGCGAACTTTTTTCTATTTTTAGTAGAGACAGGGTTTCACCATGTTAACCAGGATGATCTTGATCTCCTGACCTGGTGATCCACCTGCCTCGGCCTCCCAAAGTGCTGAGATTACAGGTGTGAGCCACTATGCCCAGCCAGATCTTTCTTTTTTTGTATATTGAGGATCTACAGCTCAAAACTGTGAAATATAGGCATATTGAAATGATAATAAAATATCTAAAGAATTAAAAAAAAAAAAGAAAGAAAGCAAAGAAGACAATCCATGAAATGGAGGCTCTGTCCGTATATAAGATTAAGATTGAAGTGCAGATGTTCACACTCCTTCAACTCATATATGGCAGACAGAATTTAAACCCAGAGCATGGGCTTTAAACTCTATCTTTCAGTGCAGCTCTGCATCTTCCCTGATTACTTGTCTGCTCCTCTCTCACCCACTGAATATAAATTGTTATGATTTCTTAAATGTATATTGCACAAGGTTTTTAGAAAATTATAGTTTGTATGTTAAAATCTTTTTGGAGACACATCTCATTCATATGCAAGGAACTGATTCTATAATGTATATGTGAAAAGCAATCTCATTATTTAAAGTCATGTCATGCAAATTAAAAACCATATATTGAAATTGTTCTTTTTGCAAAAGAGGTAAATTATCTGCAAAGTGTTGTGTGAACTGCCCTCCCATAGGAAAAAGTTGACTATAGAAAAAAAAATAAGACTTATGAAACATATTTTATCATTTAAATAGTTTAAAGATTATGTTGTCACCCTTCACTGATTTAAATGTGACTTTCAATACTTGATCCTTGTGACATATTAGTACATGACCTAATTTATTAGAATATTTGCAAAGTTATAATCTTAATATTTATGTTTATCTAATGCAATTTTTCATGAGAAAATGAACCAAAGTTCACTATTATGTTCTAGTTAGATTCATGATGTGAAATCTTTAATTAGGTTTTACTGTAGCACTATTCTCCTTTCCTTTTTTCTTTTTCATCCAATCATCTCTTTAACTGATATTTTAATTCTACAAAGAAGGAAGGTCTTATTCTTTATTTGACTGTGGACGAAAAGAATCCCTTACTAGAAGTAGGAGAAAATTTTCAAGTCTTTGCTTTGGAAATAGGAGTCATCGGGAGAAGGGGGGAGATGTACCAATGAAGAGAAAAACCTGTTATGTGGAATATTGTATTGAATTTTTAAGATTCCTGGAGGAACTAAGAAATGACCTTGAGTACTGGGCACACCCAAGAACAACAGAGAAGAGACATTTTCTAATGAATCAAAGGTCTCCCTAAAAGGAAGCCTACAGGGAACCAGCAAATAGGCAAGTGGAAAAACAGAAGAGAGGCAGCAGGCTACTGTTATCAAACCAGACACTATGAAGAATTGCCTTTGCTTTGGTAACCGTCTCCATGGGAATACAGCTCAAGAATGTACAATCAATTTTGTTTTTCTCCACAAAGTTTGGAAGAGCAGGAAAATGGATGATGGAGGAAATCATGTAAGTAATGTTAATAAGTTTTGTGGTAGCTGTTTCTGAGAAATACAAAATTCTCCTACAAGAAAAAATTCTAATTAAACCTGAACATGCTTATGGACAAAGGAATTCAAAAACTCTCCACATTCAGATGAAATGATTTTAAAAGACTCTGTTCTTTGCCTTCCTAAGGCACTTGCAGAACTCAAATGCTGTTATGGATATGTTTCAATTTACTAATCCAGCCATAAGAGCTCACTGGTGGATTTCAATGCAAGAGCGATAGTCCAGACAATCAGTATGGAAGTGTTTTTGTTTGTTTATTTGTTTGTTTGTTTCCTGAGATGGAGTCTCACTCTGTAGCCCAGGCTGGAGTGCCGGGTGCGATCCTGGCTCACTGCAAGCTGCACCTCCTGGGTCACGCCATTCTCCTGTCTCAGCCTTCCGAGTAGCTGAGACTGCAGGCGCCTGCCACCACACCCAGCTAATTTTTTTGTATTTTTAGTAGAGACGGGGTTTCACCATGTTATCCAGGATGGTCTCGATCTCCTGACCTCGTGATCCGCTTGCCTCGGCCTCTCAAAGTGCTGGGAGTACAAGCGTGAGCCACTGCACCTGGCCGGAAGTGTTTTTTCGTTTTTGTTTTTTGTTTTGTGTTTTTAGAATGAATTACCCAGTGGAATACCCAAAGCCTCATTATGTTTATTAAATTTTCTGCTTATTCTAGCAGTTAAGAAGCTTTTTATTCTGAGTCATAAATGTGGTATAGTAAAAGCTCATTATTTTGGATTTCAATTTTTAAAAATAATTTTGAAAGGGGTTATACAGCATTTCATTTACAGTATCAATAAAGAAAAATTTAGTAAGCAAATAAATAGTAAAATAGGTTGCTAGGGGGCCTTCTTAAAATAGTTCATGAGAAAGAAATTTTCAGTCACTCTCAAATAATTTGTCATTGCCCACCTTCTTGCAAAGGCAATCATATGATAATGAAAAATTATCCTTAATTTTCATTTTAAAAATTCTCCAAGAATTTTTAAATTCTACCAAAGAAGATTTGGGACCAGCATTATCCTGATACCAAAACCTAGCAGAGACACAACAAAAAAAGAAAATTTCAGGCCAATATCTCTGATGAACATCGATGCAAAAATCCTCAGTAAAATAATGGCAAACAGAATCCAGCAACGCATCAAAAAGCTATCCACCACCATCAAGTCCACTTCATCCCTGGGATCCAAGGCTAGTTCAATACACACAATCAACATAATCTGTCACATAAACAGAACCAATGATAAAAACCACATGATTATCTCAATAGATACAGAAAAGGCCTTTGATAAAATTCAACACCCCTTCATGCCAAAAACTCTCAATAAACTAGGTATTGATGGAACGTATCTCAAAATAATAAGAGCTACTTATGATAAACTCACAAGCAATATCATACTGAATGGGCAAAAACTGGAAGCATTCCCTTTGAAAACCAGCACAAGACAAGGATGCCCTCTCTCACCACTCCTTTTCAACACAGTATTGGAAGTTCTGGCCAGGGCAATCAGGAAAGAAAAAGAAATAAAGTGTATTCAAATAGGAAGAGAGGAAATCAAATTGTCTCTGTTTGCAGATGACATGATTGTGCATTTAGAAAACCCCACTGTCTCAGCACAAAATCTCCTTAAGCTGATAAGCAACTTCAGCAAAGTCTCAGGATTCAAAATCAATGTACAAAAATCACAAGCATTTCTATACATCAATAATAGACAGAGAGCCTAATCATGAGTGAACTCCCATTCACAATTGCTACAAAAATAATAAAATACCTAGGAATACAACTTACAAGGGATGTGGAGGACCACTTCAAGGAGAATTACAAACCACTGCTTAAGGAAATAAGAGAAGACACAAACAAATGGAAAAATATTCCATGCTCATGGATAGGAAAAATCAATATTGTGAAAATGACCATACTGCCCAAAGTAATTTATAGATTCAATGCTATCCCCATCAAGCTACCATTGACTTTCTTCACAGAATAAGAAAAAGCTACTTTAAATTTCATATGGAACCAAAAAAGAAAAAAAAACTAAAACAAAACCATGTAGCCAAGACAATCCTAAGCAAAAAGAACAAAGCTGGAGGCATCACGCTATCTGGCTTCAAACTACACTACAGGGCTACTGTAACCAAAACAGCATGGTACTGGTATTTGATTTCAGATTCTTCATTTACAATAAATGTGAATACTGTAACATTCAGCTGTTAAAAACATCCAATTGGTTTTTTTTTTTTTCCAAAAATGCCACTATAACATGTTTTCTTTGCTTGTTTGTGTGTTCATTTAAAAAAAAAAAAAAACAAAAACCGTAACCAGCCTCCACTTACAATTCTTGTTTTTCGTTTAGTTCAGCATACTTTCCCTGACCTTTTTTTCTTCTAATACTGCCCTGGAGAAGACTGTTAGTTTTGACCTCTCTTAACCCTTTCTTGGCCTCTTTGTGTCTTTTATCCTGGTGGTTGCCATTATTCCCTGGTGGTGTTTGGGGATAAGACATTTTTTAATCTCCATTTCTCGCCAAAACCTAATCTCCATTTCTCGCCAAAACCGGTAACTCACTTCCCAAAGCCTGTCCTTGCTGCTAGGTGAACATGGGTAAAAACCCAAGTCCCCCAATGCATGAACAAGGTTACTATTTACTTCACTTAATCAATTCTATATGTTAACTAGGTTAAAAAATTAGAAGCTTTCAAAATATTCTGATTGATATTTTCAAGTATCAAGGTACTCAAAAACCATGGAACTCATGGTTTTGGTTAGGTAATCCTTGAAATCAGCACCAAATTTCTATGGATGTGATGGTCTGTTTTGCTAAAAACATGGCAAAAACTTGTTGCTTTTTGTAAGTGGAGAAACTATTTTCACAAATTCTTCCAATAATTCTTCCCCCCATCATTCACTTTGCATGGATTGTCAGGCGTTTGCTACCTGTGAAAGTTTTAAGAAATAGAACACTGAACTGAGCCAGGCAGAATTTTATTGTTTTCCTTCAAATTCATACCAATCTATAACTTCAGTATTACAATTAACAGATTTCATAAGCTGACAAGATAATACTTAGTAAAGGAGATGAGTGTCCACCTAACAATATGCATTTTGAAGTCATTTTCAAGCATCAAATTTTAGCAATGTAAAACCACCAGTGTCTTAACTTCTCTAAGTGGTCTTTCATCTGTAAAATGCAGGTAACACATTTTATTTCACATAACTGTTCTCAGGAAAGTGCATATCACAGTACTTGGAATAGAAATGTTTAACGTACGTTGCTTGTATTCTCTTCTTTCTCTTTAACATGCATAGGCATGTGCATAGACACACACACACACACACACACACACACACACACACAGACACACAGGAGCAGAAAAGTGTTTCTGTATTTACTTACAGATGTTAAATGTAGATTTAGTGCCTTTTCTTATATCGATTCATTTTAATATGCCCTAAGGAGAATTTTACTGTGCTTTCCATGAATTTTGAAGGAAAAATACATACACTTATATTGCTATTTTGCTGATATATTCTTAATGTCAAAAGAGTTTTCATTTTAATCCATGTTTAAAAATATGATTGTGTTTATGTAACCACAGCACCTCACTGTGTGCAGGTATAGTAGTGTGGCTATGTGAGGGCAGACATCATTTCTCTCACACTCCAAGACAGTGTATCTATTTGTATCTTTTTGAGGAACTGAACACACCTCACACTGTTAATACCTAATACCCGTGAGGGCAGACTTTGTCTTGACACACTGATTGGCTTAATTAATTTATCTTGAGTTCATATTGTTAATTTTTATTTTAAGAATAACACATAATAGGTTCTTAAGAATTATTTATAAAGGTGAAAGGAATATAGGACTGAATGAAGAAAGCAAAATGCCCTATATCTAATATAGTATATGCAACTTTTGACAATTAGGAATATATTATCACTTAATGAATGGCTCTTAGTGTTTAAGGATTTTCAAGCCTGATCGGGGCTTATGACATTTATGGGCATGATGCACACATGCACACACATGCACAGGCACATGAGTGTATACATACACACACACACACACACACACACACACGCCACTTCACTGTCTCACTAACCCACTGCTAACTTGAGGGTATAGGTATTTATGATTTACTTTAAGTCCATTCAGCTAACTTGTTTACTTTTTGTATTGATTGTTACATCTCCGCCTTGCCATAATGTTGACACTTGTGCAGCGCTGGCAAAATCAGAGCAGATGAGTAGGCTGGACTTCAATTTTCTGGTGATTAACTTTCCTCTGTGCAGTTTGAGTTGAGGTAGACTTTTTTCACTGGTCAGAGAATTGCAAGCTGTTAAAATTGTCACCATTGTTTAGTTTTTATCTCATCTACCATTTTTTTGGCAATTCAATAAATATATTATTATCATTAATAATAGCATCAGCATATGGAGACTTTGGAAATCAAAGTCCTGCAGAGCTTGTGGCTGATCAGACCTTGAGGTCACATAAGCAGCTGAATCTGAAAATCATTATTTTCTCGTTTCCTGTATAAAGGATTATAGGCCCATAGGTCCTCTTAGAGTTTTTATCCCTCTAGTAGACCTCTGAAAGTTTACAAGTCTAAATAGCAACTCAGGTGCATTTTCCCAGAATGATTCCTGGTATTTCTGGGCCTTTGCTGTTTCTATGCTACCCTCCACTCCTTAGATCCAGCCTGGTCCAGCAGTGCTTAGCCCCGTTAGCCACTGGATCACTGCAGGTGTTTCTTGTAGTTCTCCAATCTCATGCCATTGGGCCACCTCTTCTCTTGGGCTTTCTCTTCTCACTTCTCCTTTGTCTTTTTTGTCTTCCCCTAATGCTGATTTCTTGGCCATCAGTGCTATGTAGCTACTGCAATTTTTGCCTTTGCTGCTGATCACTCAAGTCACCCTCTTCCAAATAATTTTTCAAGATATTTTAATAAAATGAAAAAGAAAACTTTTCTTATAAGACAAATGCTGTGCCCAGCTCCAAAAATTAAAATTTTACCTGAAGTCTTTTAAAATATATATATTTCTATAATGAAACATGAGTTTATATTAAGTATCCTTGTGAGGAAAAGATTTACAATTTGTTTTTCCTCAAAAAGCCAACCTCTCATTGCCCATCATCAGTTATTGAATAAATTACGCAGAAATCCAAACAGGAAAATATTTCCCTTCTATCTTTCCATTTACTTGTGTCTTACCATATAATTCTATGTCAGGATAATATTAACATATGTTGTAAAGAGTACAGCTTAGAGACTGCCTTCTCAGAATAGAACCAGCAACCAATCAGAATGAATGCGGGCCACAGATGAGCTTTGAGATAGCTCCACTGATGAGTGATGATTTCATATAAGTCCTCTTCTTAGTCAACTTTTAAAGTTTTCTATTATTCCACACATTTGTTAAAATCAAAATGACCTCACATAACTTTTTTTAGTTGCCATTTCCTATAAGATGATTCTCTATTACATTCTTCTACCTGGTTGTGTGTGTGTTGTGTTTAATCTATACACTCCAGATATCTTCTTAACCATTCAAATATCTGAATTTTTTTTTTTTTAAGACAGTGTCTCACTCTGTTGCCCAGGCTGGAGTGCAGTGGCCTGATCTCAGCTCACTGCACGCTCTGCCTCCCGGGTTCCCGCCATTCTCCTGCCTCAGCCTCCCCAGTAGCTGGGACTACAGGCACCCGCCACCTCGCCCGGCTAGTTTTTTTTTTTTTTTTTAAGTAGAGACGGGGTTTCACCGTGTTAGCCAGGATGGTCTCAATCTCCTGACCTCGTGATCCGCCCGTCTCGGCCTCCCAAAGTGCTGGGATTACAGGCTTGAGCCACCGCGCCCGGCCTCAAATATCTGAATTTTTAAGATTTATTTACTTCATCTTCAGATTGAGTGTCCTCTCTGTTTTTCCAATATGTGGTTTTTCTTGCTGTTTTCAAATTTTTCTTTATACTTTTAAGATTTTATGAGTTATTATGCAGAATGTATACCATGAAATTTTATTAAATAATGGGGGGCTTATATAACCAAAATTACACAGCCAAATGGCAATTCCTTTTGGTCATTAATAGGGTTAATGTGATGGCCAGTGTTAATGGATCAGGTGAATTTGACAAGATGTCTTTCTTTCTCTTTAATGACGTAAAGGCTATTTTACTTTAAGAGCATTATATTTTGTATTCAAAACATTGTGGGTGTTGTTTGTTTTCTCTTAGCATTCTTGTTGGAGAACTCATGGGCCAGATTTTTATTATCTTATTTTCTCTTGTAGATTGTCTTTTCAAAAATAAGTTATTTTAGGATATGTGTTGTATTCTTTTCTAAATTACTAATTCAAACATCATCTTCTAATGGCTGCTTTATTATTTATTTTGTGATAATTCATAGTATATTTAAGTGACTGTTGTTCTTTCCACCTTCCCTCTAATTGTTTATATTTTCCTGCCTCAATTCTGGAATCAACAATTTTTTAAGGGCCCTCATTCTATTTTGTAAGAAATGACATTTAGAAACTGATATTTGCAGACTGTGTGCTCATTGCTACTATGGTGCTTTGGGTTCTAGGCAGATTCAGAAGACAGCTGGAAGGTATATACATCTATTAGTCTGTCTACCATCATCATCATCATCTCTTAAAACCATAAACCATGAACTCATACTGATCTCTCCAATCCCAATTCAACACCCCAAAGTTGATTCAGGACAATTCCTTTTTAATATTAGTAACTCCCTTCACCAGTAAAGAGAAACCTGGCTCCTATCATCCTCAATGTATTCAATTCATTTGCTTTTACAAATTATACATAAAATGTACTTTCAAAAGTATTAACCCATACCATTAAGGAAATACATATTCTGCTTAGAGTTCAGTACTTGTTTACATTGTTCTCACTTTTAGATTGAGTATATATACTTAAAATTAGTGATTTCAAAAATTATTTTGTCTTTTTTTTTCCCCTCCCATTTCACTATGGTTACATTATCAATTTAAAATCTGTTCAGGTCCGCATGTTTTTGTTTGTATTTCATTCTGGATTATTTGGAGGGTGAAGATATTATTTATTTCCTCATCTTGTTGATTTTCTTATCTTCTTTAAAGTATGTAAACTGTCCCATGGTTCCCAACATAAAATCTATAAAAAAGGTACATGATAAAACTTGCCACTCTACCACCAATCGATTGCATCCCATTCACATCACTCTTGTCCTTAATTAACCATACTATTTTCTGGTTTATTCATTCTATTTCTTTTTACATTAGATAAGTGGATACATGAGTATGTTCTTATTTCCTCCTTTTATTTCTTACACAAAAGTAGGCATATATAAAGTTTTTTATTTTAAAAAATATTTAGCAGTATAACCTGTGTATTTTTATACAGTATATTATTTAGCAGTATATTCCTTACCATTTCATAGAGCTCTTCCTCAGTCTTTTCCATAGCTTCACAGGACTCTGTTGCATCTTTTGTAATTCAGTTCATCTCCCGAGTATGAGCTTTTAGGTCATTCCTATTTTGCAAATATAAATAAGCTGGAATAAATTATCTAGTGCAAATGTACTTTTATAGTCAAGGTGAATCTTCAGAGTAAATCTCTAGACAAGATATTTCTGGATCAAAAGATATGTCAAATTCCCTTCCATAAATGGACCATGTTGTATTGTTACCAGTAACATGTAAAAGGTTCCCTTTCCTCCATAGCTTTACTAGCAGAGCATATATTCAATTTTGTTTTTCTTTTATTTTCTTTTTGCTTTTTGTCAATCATGCTGGGAAAACTCTGGAACTCAGCATGATTTTATTTGTATTCATCTTATTCTGAGTGAAGGTGAATATAGTTTCATATGTTTAAGGGCAATGTTAATAACTTTTTCTTATAATTTCAGGATAATGTCATTTGTCCACTGTTTTTTCCTATAGGACATCTGTGCGTTTCCATTCAATTTTTAAATCTTCACAAACACACCCAGAAATAACATTGTATCACCTCTTTGGCATCTCTAAACCCAGTTAGGTTGACACATAAAATTAACCATCACACTTATTTCTTATATCACTTCAATTTTCTAAATTCTTATAGCATTAGTACATATTAATACCCAATCTAATGACACTGGAAACTAAAAGTATATTTATACACATTCAATTCAAGCTAATAAACATACTTCAAATAGAAAATTGGTGAGGAACATATCAAAAAGTCTAAAGAATATAGAAGGCAATGTATCTGGGGAATTTACCCTACACTAGTAACAATCTAGAAATATATTTTATAGCACATCTATATAATTACACTTCACAGCTATTTCATTTCTGGCCAATGTTCAGGTAATAAAAGATGTTTTGCTTTTTATGGGTCCAGAGACCCATTTTCAAAATGGAATCGACTCTTTCAAATGAAGAGTTCTTTTAAAATGAAGTAGCAGAAAAGTGTAAAAATTTGGAACACAGGAAACAAACTCATAAAGTCTTATTTTATTTAGAAATCTTTACACATTATTTTCAATGTCTCTTTCTTTCCTCCAAATAAAAGAAAATACTTTACAATACTCAATTTGAGGCAATGTACTAAGTGGCCAAGTGTCACAGACAATACTCTACGTCATAAACAAAAGTGCACAGTAATTGTCCTTGGAAGTTGGAAGTGAAAATGCCTCATAACAAAGCAAAATTCATTATCCCTTCCACAGTCTTGATAATGTGAATGTGTTTCAATTGTGTTTAAAGCATAAGTAAACCCTGCAGTTCTGCAGGGTTAACATCCTTAAGTTTGCCTAAATGATTTAGGAAATAAAACAGCTTGAGTTTAATTAAGCAATTTGTTTGAATTACACGATGTAATGTAACAGGTTTTTTTTTTTTTTAATTTTTAGCTAATAGTTTGTTTTTATACGATAGAAAAACAAGTCTTAGTAAAAAACAAAAAATACAATGAGTAAGATAAAAGCAAAAATAAAAAATGAAGAATAAAGGATGATATTATCAGATATATATGATGTATTATTCAGATATCATACATATGTAGTTTCCTTTTTCAATTATTTAAGGATGCACAATAGTTTAATCCTATTGATGCAATCCTAACTCCTACTAATATTATATTTTCCCTTTTTTATTATCTCACATAATTATTCATGTTTTCCAGTCTTCAAATCTAGTAAGTCCACTATTAAGGTTAAAAAAATAACTTAAGATAATCATTTAACTCAACATATGCAGGCAAGTACTTGAAAGTGTCTCTACCAAGGCTTGGTAAGTGAATATTTCCTCACTTTCCTGATGGGAGGAAGTCCTTGTCAATAAGCTTCAAACAATGTGATGCTGTTTGAGAAGACTGGTCATGAATATATGCTATAGTTAGTATATTACATCTCATTCATATAGAGCCACTAAAATGATAGTGCAAGAACTATAAAAATAACCATTGATGTTACAGTTGTCATAGACTGTGCTTCAGATCATTGGCTTGATGGCATTTTGAAAAGACCTAAGTTATCTGGTGAGAAAAATTTCATTGAGGTCTCATTTTCTATAATAATTTGGTACAGAGTTACTGAGTTCATTTTTGCCCTCTGTCTTCAATCACCTCCCTTTCTCTCTGTGTGTTCTGTTCTTTAGCAGAGTACTAGAGACCCCAAAAGATAAGTCACAGGGATTGCAGAGGGAAACTTTTGTCTGATGGTAGACTTTTGATTGAATTTAGAAATGAAATATTAATTAAAATGTTGAGAAATTTTTCTCTTTACATTGACATTGAAATATTAAAAACAATTTATTCTGAAGCTACTAGGAATCACATGACATTGTATTACAGGTGGTGCCTTTTATAAATTATTAAATTTTGTTTTAGTTCTTGTATTATACAGTAAAGTACAAGAGATATCATGACTCAGTGAGATAGCTGGCTCCCTCTGTGAGGGGCTCATTAGATAAGTTAACATACCATGTAACCCATAGAATGGCTTTTACATGTATTCCTCTGTGAACCAATTAGACCTTCTTTTTTATAAAATGTGTGAATACGGAATGTGATAACTCACAGTGAATTATTATGCATTGTATTCCATATTCTGTTGGCCTCAGGCAAACTAGGTGATTTCAAACTGTTTTTTTTTTTTTTTTTTTTAAATTTCTCTCTACACTAATGCGAAAATAATGATACTTCATATGGGTATTGTTGAGGTTTAGTTAAAATTTATGTAGAGTTTTATATCCAAGCCTATACAATTATTCATGGGAGTCCTGATTGTTTCTATTACTGATATGTTATTCCAATAGGTAAAGAGAATTGAGAGATCATAGTTCACACACGAAACTGTGTTGTTAGGGAAAACAATTTTGAACCTGAAATTAGAAGTCTGAATTTGAATCTTTGTGGCCTTGGGCAAGCCATGAAATCCCCATAAGCATGTTTTGACACTTACCTGCAACTTCGATTTTTCTTTTATAAAGCTGATAAAATAATATAAACTTCACAGGTTTTCTGTAAATTAAAACTGTGGCAGTGTTTGTGAATTAAATATTTTGAGGAGCTATTAAGAGGTTGGAACAATGGGAGCTCTAAAAGTGAAGAATATGAAGGAGTCCAATCCAAGAGAGGATGGTATAATGAGTTGGCAGGGATGCATCTAAATGCTCTCAAGAGAATTTATTCTATAATCAATAATCTCATTCACAAGAAAATGATAAAGGTTGAGAGTGTACGCTGCTGTCATGACCTACGGACACTGCCTAAATCCTTGCAACTCGAAGTGCAGTCCTTGGACCAACATCCTCAGCAATAACTGGAGGCTCGTTAGAAGTGCCGAATCTAAGGCCCCATCCCAGACATACTGAGTCAGAACCTGCATTCTAACAAGATGCCCAAGAGACTCATATATACAATAAAGTTTTAGGAGGGCAAGACTTGACCACATGATGTAGCCTGGGAATATCTGCTCTTGACAAAGCCATTTGAAATTAATAATATCCAAATACATGCAGGAGGATTGGGGCAATGTGACCTGGGAGTGTTTTCGAATTTTATATCCCATCTTATGTCCTTAGATTATCCTATTAAATCTCCCTAAGCACAAGCCCGTCTACCGACCCCCTATACGTAGTGACAAGTGCATCTGGATAATAGTAACTTTTAGGATTTCGATTATTTGCTAAAACAGGGATCTTATATGAGACTTATAACTGGTCCTATTACCTTTTAAAAAACAAACAAACAAAAAAAAAAAAAAACTCTTCTGGCCGGGCGCGGTGGCTCACGCCTGTAATCCCAGCACTTTGGGAGGCCGAGGCGGGCGGATCACGAGGTCAGGAGATCGAGACCATCCTGGCTAACACAGTGAAACTCTGTCTCTACTAAAAATACAAAAAATTATCCGGGCGAGGTGGCGGGCGCCTGTAGTCCCAGCTACTCAGAGGCTGAGGCAGGAGAATGGCGTAAACCCGGGAGGCGGAGCTTGCAGTGAGCTGAGATCGCGCCACTGCACTCCAGCCTGGGGGACAGAGCGAGACTCCGTCTCAAAATAAATAAATAAATAAATAAATAAATAAATAAATAAAAATACTCTTCTACAAAAAGGATAGGCACCTCCTTCATTGCTTTACAATTACCGAGAAAAGTCATTTAAAGAGCCCAGAGAGTGGCATTGAATTGGAGATCGCTAGTCAACTAGGGCATATTTTCAGAGCATGAGAGGCTTATAAAATACATATTCCAAGACCCCAAACTCTCAAAGATTGATTCTCCAGGAATCTACATTTTAACAATGGACTACACTTTGTCCTTTACAGATAAGTTCCCCATGCCCAGCTTTATTCAAACCTGTAACTTTGTCTATTGATTGAATAGATTGTTCAATGAACATCCTCTTTCAATCTTTATCAGAAATTGACCTCACTATACGGACTACTGTTTAGGGCAGTGTCTCTCACTGAGGTCCACTTATATCAGAAATACCTGGTGCATTTGCTAAATTTCAGCTTCCTACGCCATACCCAAGAAACCAGAATCCCTGGATGCATTTTGCATTATTTCTATTTCCCCAGGAATATCTAATACATAGCCAAGTTTGGAACTATTTCTCTAGGTTATTAGTTCTTAACTCTAGTTCATATAAGAATAACTTAAAGACCTTTTCAAGTATATTCTTACTGGACCGCAAACCCAATCCTTCTGATTTATTTGGCCTAAGCAGTGGGAATGGGCCGTCATCTGTATTAAATATTCTAACCTGTGTTCTGGCTAATATAGCCTGCAATTGGTGGTCAAAAAATTAGCTTCCTTTCATGAAAAATATTCAGGTCAATATTGGTTCTCTGCTACCCCGGGTAACAGCACATTCTATACCTGAAACCCTTTTCTGATGTTTCCAACTCCCCCACCCCTTTGCAGGCCAAATAAATTCTAAAATAATTTAGTAATGGCAAACCAGTGAAGAAATGTCCATCTTCAAATTAGAAAAAAATAATTCCCAAGTAGAGTCATTCTTACAACCTTGCTTTTGGATTCATTATCCTTAGCCACTTTTCCTGGGCTTCATAGGACTGTTAATTGAATTTTATTTTGGAGATATGGAACATATTCCAAGCAGAGGAAAATGCAGTCTTCAGCAAAAATGTCATAAGTCACTTTTTTTCATTCATAAAGGTCATGGATAATAGTAGGAAGATGTGAGATTCTTATTCTGTTTTCCTCCTTGTCATTTTGGCAATCATATAATGTAGCTTCTTTGTCAAAAGAAAACAAGTAGAATTTGTCATTATAATTAGACATTATAATTAGTACATTTTGTTGGTTAACTCTTATATTAAAAATCTGTATATAAATTACAAAGACTGTAAATAAAGCTAAGACCCTACCAGAGGTTGACACTAAACGAAACTCTGTAGTTTATGTTTTTATAAGTTAAAAAGGAAATTGGCTCCTACGTTTTCAAATACAAGCTTTAGTATATTGTGTTGGTTTATAAAGAAGATGTTAATTTACTTAGCCCCAATAATTTTAAATAATGTATCAGCCAACAGGGATCTTAAAAATACTGTAGCATTCATTTACCTGTTTACTTGTGAGAAAACAAATTTCCTACCCTTTTTACCCTTTGTAGTTAGAGGCGTATTCAAATTAGAATTCAAATGTCTTGAATTCTAGTCAGTATTCTTCCCACCCCAATACCTCACTTTGTCTTTGAAAGGATAAATGGAATGAAGTATAGGAATTTGAACACCGAGATTCCTACTATGAAATTAGGGTTTTTAAAGGTATGATTGATTTTTAAGGTGCAAAAGATCACTAATGGATGAGCATTTAAACATGTAAATTGGATGTAATAATACTTTTTATTGAAGACTTAAAAAGGCCTGTGCTTTCAATGTTAATCGTTTTCAAACATCTAATAGGTAGGCCAATTAATTTGGAATACTTAGCAGCATCATTTGAATAATGTGGAAGTTGGATATGCTTTTAATTTTTTTATTTTTTGCCTTTTTCATTCTGAGAAATTATCTAAGTGGTAGTTTGCATCTAGTAACTTTTTCTTGCCACATTTTTTTAGTGCAGTATGTAAACAGAACATAATTTGAAGATAAGTTCAACTTATAAAATGAAGCCTATGGCCCATGCTGTACAGCAAGCTTAGTTAGAGGCAAAGGGATAGGGGCTCGGCAAATTACTTAAGCTTTTTTGTCCTCATTTCCGATTTTACAAAATAGGGCTTATAATAGCTAGTCCATTATGTGTGTTGTTGGGTTTTTATTAGCCTAAAAGCCCCAAAAGAGGATGAAGCACACAAGAGGTTAGGTTTTCGGGACATGTTCGATTTCCCCTATCGTCTCCTCCCATTCCTTTTTAAAGAGATAATTTGGGTAATGTTTCAATATTTACATTTTTAAAATCCCTTTCAAATTGTCAAGGGCAATTTTGTGGGTAATTGCTTGTGAAATGTTTTCTGAAGAAAAAAAAAGAAAGCATCTTGACTAGTCTGGGCAGGGAAGAATTAAATGGTCATAAATGTAAAATAATTTGACTACAGGATGAGGTAGTTATATTTTATTCCATAAACAATGTTATCAATAATAATCGTTTAATCCTGACATTCTATATTTAAATAAATAAAACTTTATTTGAAATAAATAAAAAACTAAGGAAGCGTTAAGTGCTGTCTCGTGGACGTTGTGATATATTGGACAAGAGAACTGAGAATCTGATTCAGAATACTGGATGTGAAAGGTGGGATAATATTATTGACGTATGTGGCCCAAATGTCATCAAAGCAGATCAAAACTCAAAAAGGTGGGAATGTATTCAGAAACATAGTTACTCTAAAGCCAATTTATTACACTGTAAAAAATAAAAATAATTGCCTCATTGATCTTAGCAGATTATTGGTCTACCTTTGCAACAGTTGCAGGTTTAACACTTTTTTTGTTGTTGTTAGTTGTGAGGAACGCATTTAGCTAATGAGTAAACCTAGCAGCCTGCCCAGCAGAATGAAATGCCACATAACGTTTTTTGCTCTATATGCATTATTTCATATGCAACAGAGGTTGTAATTTTACAATAAAACAAAAATAATATTTTCTATTTTAAAAAGCACACCCAAAAGAAATATAACTGGCATTGATTCTGAGAGTAAAATAAAACCAAGAACTCTAAAAAATTTAGCCAGTAAAAAATTTAACTCTAAAAAATTCATGTCTAATGGCAAGTGTTCACTAATTTTGAGATTTGCAACCACAGCCCTTGTTTATGTCAAAAGTATAATATTGGAGAAAGTATGACGGAGGTTGTTACAATGGCCAAAGTACCCTTCCCTTCTCCTTTGAGAACATCAGAAAAGGGAGACATAACAGGGCAGTAACTCAAGCCTGTGGGCTGGAGAAGACATTGTGACTGACACTGTACAAATTCGGCTAAAGTAACAGAGCTTTGTATGTTTGTAGGAACATAGTTCCCAGACAACGTATGAGCAATTAGTTCCTAGATAATTTTGGTTACATTACAAGTCAAATGTAGTCCCTTTATTTTGCTTTGAAATGAAGTTTTAAGTGCTCTGTCTTGGGAAACCAGACATATGCTAACTTTACAAATAACAAGCCTCTTTTTTATGTTGCTTCACATTTGATTGAACTGAATTAGATAGAACTATTTTTTAAATTAATTTAATCCAGGTGAACTTACCCTGAGATTGAGTTTAACTGTGATCTGGATGTGGGAAAAATGAGAAGAGAAAATGCATTTTTTGAATCCACATTCACGCAAATTTCTATTTGACGATAGCCACATAGATGATCAGTTGTCTTCCGGGATTATATCTGGAAGATCTTGTTCAATAAAAGTAGCTACCAGAAAGCTTCCCTTCTGTATTATGAGTTGGAAACATTTTTCCTTATGTTATGATAAGCAAGAATGGCCAAGAATAAAAGATACCTCCTAAGTCTCAGTGTGTGCCTGTGTCTGTGTGTGCTACACACACACATACATAAAGGAACACACACAGATTTTTAAGAAAAAATGGAATGATTTCCCGGCTATTGACCCTATCATAAATTTTAGTTATGGCTGATTGTAATGATCAGTGAAATATTTCCAAATGCTAAGGTTCTTTTAAGATGAAAGGTATTTATTTATTTTTAACTTGTGTATTATTCATGGAGTACAAGTGCAATTTCGCTACATTGATATATTGCATTTTGATGAAGCCAGGGCCTTCAGTATATTCATCACTGGAACAACATATATTGTACCCACCAAGCAACCTCTCATTATCCACCCTCCCAACCCCCAACTTCTCCAAGTCCCCATTGTCTGTGAATCCGTACTCTACTTCCATGTGTACTTATTATTTAGCTCCTACTTATTAGTGAGAACATGTATTTATCTTTCTGTGTCTCAGTTGTTTCACTTAAGATAATGGCTCCCAGTTCCATCCATGTTGCTGCAAAATACATGATTTTTTTTATTTTTATGGTTGAATAGTATTCCATTGTGTATAGATAGCATATTTTCCTTATCCAATTCTCCTTTAATGGATGCTTAAGTCGATTCCATGTTTTTGAGATTGTGAACAGTGCTGTGATACACACAAGGGGAGGTAACTATTTGATATCAAGATTTCTTTTCCATTGGGTAGATACCCAGTAGTGGGATTGCCAGATCATATAGTAGCTCTATTTTTAGTTATTTGAGAAATCTCCATACTGTTTTCCAGAGAGTTTACATTCTCACCGACAGTGTGTAAGTTCCCTTTCCTCTGTATCCTCTCTAACATCTGTTATTTTTGGTCTTCTTAATAATAGCCATGCAGAGGATTTTTTATGTTACAAACGTACCCTAGTTTGGCTAGTTATAAAATTTCATGGCATAAATTTGAATATATATACTAAATATATATAATATATATACTAAGAATGGCAATGGAAAGGGTGGGTTTTCAGACAAGAAACGTTTTTCAGAATAAACCAAAAGTTATTTAGGAATTTTGGTTTCTGATTAAATAATAAAATCCAAATCTACACCTGGTTTCAAAAACAGATGATAACTAATTTATCATTACTAGCATCATCAAAAATCTTGACTAATTGTGTATAAAAGAAAGAACGAAGGCAGGAAAACTAAATTCTTCCTTGGACTCTGCTGTAAACATTATCCACATTATTTTATTTTATGTTCCTTAAGTTCCCTATGTATAAAATTGACCTGCTACAAGCCTTAAAAATTAATGAAATTATTATTTGGGAGTAAGTAAATCCAAATGATTATAAGATTTTTGAGGGGAAAAATCCCATTGGAAAAATATGTTGGTGTTTTGTTTTGTTTTGTTTTACTGTAACAACAAATAGTATGGTGGCTAACCTTCTTTTACAAAAAATAATCTATATTATCTCCAGGATTTATTTTATGTTATTTCCAAGAGATTTTACAAATCTTGGAAAATATAGAAAAAAAAATTGCTGTTGTTTCCTTTAGAATTAATATTTAATTGTGTGACAGTAGAAGAATGTACTTGATTATTTCACTGTCATTAGAATTTCAGGTAATTTTCACAGTATTTTTACTGCATTCAATGTTTCCACTATTTTTTTTTTAATTTTTGTCCATGCTTTTCTGCACTGGAATAGAATTTTAAACATGAGATCACCAGGTTACTCTTTTTAACCATAAGATACTGGGTTAAAAAATGGAAATTTTTGAGAATTTTAATAAATATCAATGGTTGTTTTAACAAAACATACATAGGGTTTATTTATAATGCTTCTATGTCTTGCAGTTCTAGGGAATAGCTGTCTTCATGCAAAGGTTTTCTGAAAATTACACAGGATGACCTTGTTTTATCCACTATTTTACATCCATTCCTAATAAATTAACAAAATAAATTATCAATGGTAGCAATTTCAGATGCCATCTCCTGTAAGATCACTACAGAAATTAGGAAAATATAAATAAAATAAAGATAAATAAGGAAGATCCATAAACAATATTTTTGATACTTTGCTGTAATTCCTTTAATTCCTGTTACAATTTGTAAGTTAATAATTCCCATTTTTGGACAAAATTATTGTTTCCAATTTTCAGATGTTTATTACAGCAAATTTCCTATTAATTTTTTTTAAATTTTGAAGGAAACCCTAAATACACCTTAAACCTCTGCCTCCTTGAATAGAAAATAAAAGTACTGTTTTATCTTTTATTGCTAAGTCTGTATCATCACCATGAACACCTGCAGCAATATCCTCAATCGTTATTGAGATGTATACATTGGCTTACCTTTCACACAAGGGGGCAATCTGTGTCTAAGGATGCTTGTGTATATGTGTTTGAGGTTAAACACTGAAATATCATCTGCATCCTCGCACAGATTTCTCCTAAAAATATCATTTTGTTCATGCCAACCTGCATCAAAATATTCATGTCTAGTCATTTACCTAGTAGGAATCTGGGAGTAATTATCCATAAATTTATGTTCCCAATATTTAAAATCTTTATATACACACACAAAAAAGTAGTTTCCTATCTAATAGTGTTTTACTAAATAAGTGCATGGTTGATAGTGGTTTCTGTCTATGAGTAAATGTATCAGTAACATCTTTGGATAATGCAGGTCATTATTCTCCTTGGTGCCAAACTTAATCAGAACATCTGAGCTTGGCTTTTCACAGATGACATATTACATTAGCTACTGGGCATTAACAAGAAAAACAATGCAACTGTAGAATGAAATGTCTGTGATAAGTTGATTTTCAAATGTATTATGTCAATCCAGGCAAGCAGATGTTATAGCTCTGTGGCTGTTTTATATGAGCTGCTGGAGGAAATACAGAGAATGCCTTTGAAATCAATAAAGCATATGATAGTAATGATAAGGAGCAAATATCCATTCTAATAACTTTTAGATGATATTCTCTTTGGCAATGGTTGTTTTGGGATATCTTTGAGAGATTTTCTTTTACGTTCAATCCAACTGTGAATCATTCTCATCCAACAAGGAGCTGGGTCTGATTTTATTCTTTGAAAAACTCCAGGGGCATGACATAAAAGTCTAGGCATTTCACAAATAATTACACACATTTGATAAAACCAATTCGCACTTAGTTTAGTGTTAAGAAGAAAAATATTGCTCTGGGCACATCTAATGACCTTCCCACTGTAGACAAGGAAGACTTCTCTGTGCGGAGGAGGATGTAATTGGGTAAAAGGATTCAGACTCTTGAACCACCTGCATCTGACCCTGTTTTATGGATTTTAAGCCCTGTAGCTGCTTCTTCACAAAGTGTCAGGCTTTCTCAGTTAGGTGGGTAATGTTGTGAAATCATTGCATAGCTATCCTGAAGGTTTTGTTTATTTTTTCTTCTTGTTTTTGAATACTTTTACCCTGTGACTTTTCAAAAGCCCTTTAGGACATTGATTTTATAGAAATAGTAATGCCGTATCTACTTTATGTGCTATCTATTAGTCAAGCTGTTGCCATATGATTGGCCAGCATAATTGATTAGAAAAAAAGAAATTAAAAACAATTTTTCAGATTTCTTGTATTATCATCTTGAAATGCTACTTACAATAGAATGTCAACTTAGGCAGAAAGAAATATGAAATTAGAAAATTGCCATTTGGCAACCACCATAATAATAGCTGTTTAAATAAGAATTATCAATAGTTACTAAATGTAGAAGATGAACAGCTGATGAGAAATAAGATGTTTACTATACCTCCTGACAAGGTACTTATTAATTGCAAACACCAAAACAGCAATTCTGCAATGTAGAAACCTGGCAAATACTACCTTAACTAGGTGATTAAAGTTAACTTCACAAGTAATATGACAAATATATATCACATGCCTCCTCATGAATGCTTAACCAAAAGTACAACATATCTTCTTGGTGTCTCTGAAAAAAATGTATAACTTGAATTAAATTACAAGATGACATCAGAAAAATGTGAATTTATTTTTTAAAATAAAGGGCCTGTACTCTTCAAAAATATCAAGGACATGAAAGGAAAAGAAAGGCTAATTAATTCTTCTGGATTAAAGAAGATTAATGAGAATGCCAACTAAATGCAATATGTCATCCTGGCTTTGATCCTGGACAAAAAATTTGTTTCTTTTTCACAAGGAACATTAGTTGGGCAATGAAATTTTAACAATGAATGTGAATTACAAAATAATGCTTTTTAATGTTAATTTCCTGAATTGAATCATTGTATTTTGCTTATTTATGAGACTGTCTGATTTTAAGGAATTATAAACTAAACTACTTAGAGGTGAAAGAATATCCTGTCTACAACTTACTTCCAATGATTCAGAAATTATATATGTATGTGCAGACTGAGAAATAGGAAGAACGACAATGCAAATGGGGGAAATGTCAACATTTGGGGAATCTAGTTAAAGTATTTGAGAAATCTGGCTATAACTTTTTGAAAAATCTAAAATGATTTTGAATTTAAGAAACAAATCTATCATCCACTTTCAGCTCTGATTTGGAAAAAGAAAAACATAGAACTTGCCACTCCTGTCCTTATACCTAGTAAGTGAAAAAATCAACAACCTTTCTTGAACTCACATGAGACCTGAGGTTGTAGATAGAACGAGTTGACACACTAAAATATGGAGAAACAGGAGAATCGAAAGAAATATAGCCAAGATCTGCTAACCTGGAGGAGAAGATTCTGGAGCCATAAACTAATTAATATCTAAATGAGAATTTTGACAAACTATTGGAGGCTAAGTGTGGATTAGCATGAGAGTGAGGAACTACTTAAGAGGGCCCCCACACTTTCATAGCTTTATCCCCAGGAACCCCATCAGGAGTTATCACCATGAATAACGAAGAAAGAATCTTGGCAATGGAAGAGAAAAAGTAATCATTGTGAAATATCCCTAGGGTAGTCTCCATAACATAGGAGGAAAAAAAGCATGACGACAGATTTATTCTACCTGAGGAAAAGATATTTCTCAGACTCCAGCATTCTCTAGCCTTATTGTCTCAAGCATCAAAAAGAAACAACAACGACAACAACAAAACACAAGCTCTACCACTAAAAGAACTACTGTGAAGATCAAAGACTGGGGACACAGAACTACTAAAAGATTGAATTTAACTATAAGGTTATAGAACACTTTCCATCCTTTATACCTCACCACTATCCAAACAATACTCCAATATAGTGAGAATGGATGGCAGCCTGAAAGAGCTATCAGATACTGACTGTAAAAAAAGATTCTAGGAAAGGCCAAAAGAAAATGGTGAAAGAGATAACTAGAGGCAAGACTAAATGTTGTCTTCTAGTCAGATCAACATAAAATCTCACACTAAAAGCCAATTTACCTCAAATCTTATTACCTGATATTCAACAAAAAATTTACAAGGCATGTTAAAGGCAAGAAAAACCACAGACTGAAGATATCTAATAAGGACCAGAACCAGACTGATACATGACATAGATGTTAGAATTATCAGACATTGGGTTTAAAATAATTATGATTAATATGTTTAGGACTTTAGTGAAAAAAGGCAACATGCAAAAACAAGTGGGTGTAAGCAGTGATGGGAACTATAAGAAAGAATCAAAACAAAATGCTAAAAATCAAAGAAAACACTATGACAGAAGTAAAGAATGCCCCTGATGAGCTCATTAGTAGACTGGACATAGAGAAGGAAAGAGTCACTGAGTCTGAGGAAAGATCATTATAAACTGCCCCAACTGAGATGTAAAAAGATTGAAAGAAAAATGAAAACAGAACATCAAAAAAAGGGCCAATACCAAAAGTTGTAACACACATGTAATGGGAATACCGGAAGGAGAAAAAACATGAAATGGAGCAGAAGAAATATTCAAAGCAATATTTTCTAAGAATTTGCTGAATTTAATGAGAGGCATGAAGTCACAAATTCAGGAGGCTCAGAGAACACCAAAGAGGATAATTACCAAAAAATACACACCTAGTTATATTATAATCAAACTACAGAAAATAGAAGACAACAAGAAAATCTTTAAAAATATATAGCAATAGGTAAAAGAAGTATTTGCTTACCTGTAAGATTCAAGAGTAAAATTTACAGTAGACTTATCAGAATTCATGCAGACAAAAAGAACTTAGACTAAATTATTTAATTTGAGAGAACCAAAAACCAAACCAAAGCAAATAACAAACAAAAACACCTAGAGTTTTATATCCAGCAAATTTATCCTTCAGAAATAAAGGAGAAATAAATACCTCCTGAAAGAAAAACTAAAAATTATTTGCTAGCAGACCAGTCCAACAGGAAATATTAAAATCAATTTTTCAGGGAGGATGAAAGTGATATACCTCAGAAACATTGACCTACATTTAAAAAGCAAAAATGTCAGAGAAGGAAAAAGGAAGTCAAAATTATTTTCCTTATTCTTTATTTATCTAAAGGATAACTGAAATATTAATAATAATGCTACTAATATGTTGGTGTTTAAGTGGTAAGCACCCCACGCATTAAGCACCAGTACAATATGAGCATTATTAACAGGAATGTCATAATAGGAGGAAGACATTGAGAAAACTCCTTCCTAAGGTACTGTACTACATGTGAAGCAGTATAATATATAATCTGAAGCTAGACAGATTAGTTAAAATTGTATTTTGAAAGCTCCAAGGCAAGCACTAAAACAAAATTTTTTAAAAAATATTTAAATCCTATAGGATATTACATTGAATTATATAAAATACTAAATTAGAACCAGAGAAAAGAGAAAAAAATTAAAAATGCAACAAATAGAAAATACGTTAGGTATTAATTCAACTGTATTAATAAGCACTTCAAATGTGACTGGTCTAAATTGAAAGAAGTAGGTTGTCAGAGTAGATATAGAAACAGACCCACTATTTCTTATTTCTCAGAAGCCAACTTTAATTAAAGACTCAGATAGTTTAAAAGTAACAAGGATGCCCCCTTTATCCACTTCTATTCAACATAGTACTGGCAATCTATATTAGTCTGTTCTCATGATGCTAAGAAAGACATACTTGATACTGGGTAATTTATAAAGGAAGGAGGTTTAATGGACTCACAATTCCACATGGCTGGGGAGGCCTCACAGTTATGGCAGAAAGCAAATGAGGAGAAAAGTCCTGTCTTACATGGTGGCAGGCAAGAGAGTTTGTGTAGGGGAACTCCCCTTTATAAAAACCATCAGATCCTGTGAGACTTATTTGCTATCAGGAGAACAGCATGGGAAAGACCTGCCCCAGTGATTCAATTACCTACCACCAGGTCCCTCCCATGACACGTGGAAATTATGGGAGCTATAATTCAAGATGAGATTTGGGCAGGGACACAGCCAAACCATGTCATGGTCTTAGCCAGAACAATTAGACAAGAGAAAAAGAAATAAATGGCATCCAAATTGGAAAAGAGGAACTCAAATGATCACTGTTCGCTGATGATATGATCATATAGCTAGAAAACCCAAAAGGGTCCTAGACATGATAAATGAATCCAGTAAAGTCTCAGGATACAAAGTCAATGGACACAAATCAGTAGCACTACTATACACTACCAACAACCAAGCTGAGATTGAAATCAAGAACTCAATCTCTTTTAGAATAGCTACCATCTCACACCAGTTAGAATGGCAATCATTAAAAAGTCAGGAAACAACAGGTGCTGGAGAGGATGTAGAGAAATAGGAATGCTTTTATACTGTTGGTAGGACTGTAAACTAGTTCAACCATTGTGGAAGACAGTGTGGTGATTCCTTAAGGATCTACAACTAGAAATACCATTTGACACAGCCATCCCATTACTGGGCATATACCCAAAGGATTATAAATCATGCTGCTATGAAGACACATGCACGTATATGTTTATTGTGGCACTATTCACAATAGCAAAGATTTGGAATCAACCCAAATGTCCATCAGTGACAGACTGGATTAAGAAAATGTGGCACATATACACCATGGAATTCTATGCAGCCATAAACAGGGTGAGTTCATGTCCTTTGTAGGGACATGGATGAAGCTGAAAACCACCATTCTCAGCAAAATATCACAAGGGCAGAAAACCAAACACTGCACGTTCTCACTCATAGGTGGGAATTGAACAATGAGAACACTTGGACACAGGGTAGGGAACACCACACACCAGGGCCTGTTGTGGAGTAGGGGGAAAGAGGAGGGATAGCATTAGGAGATATACCTAATGTAAATGATGAGTTAACAGGTACAGCACACCTACATGTCACATGTAAACATATATAAAAAACCTGCACATTGTGCACATGTACCCTAGAACTTAAAGTATAATAAGAAAAAAAAAAAGAAAAGAAAAAAAAAATACCTTAGGAATACACTTAACCAAGTAGGTGAAAGATCTCTACAAGGAAAACTGCAAAACACTGCTGAAGGAAATCATAGATGACACAAACAAATGGAAGCACATCTCATGCTCATGGATGGGTAGAATCAATATTGTGAAAATGACCATACTGCCCAAAGCAATCTACAGATTCAATACAATTCGCATCAAAACACCATCATCATTTTTCACATAACTAGAAAAAACATTATAAAATTCCTGTGGAGCCAAAAAAGTATTGAATAGCCAAAGCAATACTAAGCAAAAAGAACAAATCTGGAGACATCACATCACCAAATTCATATTAAACTACAAGGCTACTGTTACCAAAACAGCTTGTATAAATTAGGCACACTGATCCGTAGAAGAGAATAGAGATCCCAGAAATAAAGCCAAATACTTACAGACAACTGATCTCCAATAAAGCATACAAAAACATAAAGTTGGGAAAGACTATATTCAATTAATGGTGCTGGAAAAACTAGTAAGCCACATGTTGAAGAATGCAACTGAATCCTCGTCTCTTACCTTATACAAAAATCTACTCCAGATGGATCAAAGACTTAAATCTTAACACCTGAAACCCATAAAAATTCTAGAAGATAGCATCTCAAAACTCTTCTGAACATTGGTTTAGGCAAATAATTCATGACTAAGAACCCTAAGGCAAATGCCACAAAAGGAAAAATAAATAAATGGGACCGTGATGGTTAATGCTGAGTGCGAACTTGATTGGATTGAAGGATGCAAAGCATTATTCTCGGGTGTGTCTGTAAGGGTGTTGCCAAAGGAGATTAACACTTGAGTCTGGACTGAGAGAGGCAGACTCATCCTCAATCTGGGTTATCATCATCTAATCAGCTGCCAGCATGGCTAAAATAAAGCAGGTAGGAGAAGATGGAAGAGCAGATTTGCTGAGTCTTCTGGCCTTCATCTTTATTCCGTGAAGCATGCTTCCTGCCCTCAAACATCAGACTCCAAGTTCTTCAGTTTTTGGACTCCTGAACTTAAACCAGTGGTTTGCCATGGACTGTCAGGCCTTTGACTTCGGACTGATGGCTGTGCTATCAGCTTTCTTACATTTGAGGTTTTGGGGCTTGGACTGGTCCACCACTGGCTTCCTTGCTCCTCAATTTGCAGATGGCCTATCGAGGGACTTCACCTTGTGATCATGTGAGTCAATCCTCCTTTATAAACTTCCTTTCATATATCAATATAGCCTATTAATTCTGTCCCTCTAGAGAACTCTGACTAATACAGGGACCTAATTAAACTGAAAAGCTTCTGCACAGCAAAAGAAATAATCAGCAGAGTGAACAGACAACCCACAGAGTTGGAGAAAATATTCTCAAACTATGCATCTGACAAAGAGCTAATATCCAGAGTCTAAAAGTAACTCAAACAATCATCAAGAAAAAAACAAATATTCTCATCAAAAAATGGGCAAAGGACATGAATACAAAATTCTCAAAAAAAGATGTACAAACAAGCAGTGCCTCCATAGCACAGCAGGCAGCACATCAGTCTCATAATCAGAAGATACACAGTCAACAAACATATGAAAAAATGCTCACCATCACTAATTATCACGAAATGCATATTAAAACCGCAATGAGATACCATGTGAGAATGGCCATAATTAAAAAGTTAAAAAATAATACACATTGGTGTGGATGTGGTGAAAAGTGAAAACTTTTACCCTGCTGGTGGGAATATAAACTAGTACCACTGTGGAAAACAGTATGAAGATTCCTTAAAGATCTAAAAGTGAGCTACCATTTGATCCAGCAGTCCCACTGTGGGGCATCTACCCAAAGGAAAAAAAGTCATTATATGAAAAAGACACATGCACATGCATGTTTATAGTAGCACAGTTCACAATTGCAAAACTATGGAACCAACTTAAATGCCCATCAACAAACCAGTGGGTAAAGAAAATGTGCTATATATACACACCACGGAATACTTCTCAGCCATAAAATGGAACAAAATAATGGCCTTTGTAGCAACTTGTATGGAGCTGGAGGCCGTTATTCTAAGTGAAGTGGAATGTAAATATCACAGGTTCTCACTTATAAATGGGAGCTAAGCTATGAGAATGCAAAGGCATAAGAATGATAATAATAAATTTTAGGGACTTGGGGGGAATGCTGGGAGGGGGTGAAGGATAAAAGACTACACAGTGGGTACAGTGTACACTGCCTGGGTGACGAGTACACCAAAATCTCAGAAACCACTCCTAAGAATTTATCCAAAGTAACCAAAACCCACCTGTACCACACTATTTAAGTAAAAAAAAGTAAAGTGACAGAGAAAAATATACCATACTAATGCTAATCACAAAAAAGCTGGAGTAGTTATATTAATGTCATATGCTTAATGGCAAGTAATTGGGCACCATCCCACTATGATCTGTAACAAGAATCAAGAAAATTAAACAAAAATTAAACAACAATATGTATGTGTGTGTGTGTGTATGTATGTATGCGTGTGTGTGTGTGTGTGTGTATATATAAAATCATATATGTGGGCATAGATGTGGAGAAAAGGGAACACTTTTACACTGATGGTGGGAATGTAAACTAGTACAACCACTCTGGAAAAGAGTATTCTCACATGACATTGTTGACTCTATAGCAAATACCCAAGAATTGACAACAAATCTCCTGAACTAGACAAAAATATAGCACTGTTGCAGGATCCAAAATTAATATGCAAAAATTAATTGCTTTCCTTTAAACCAGCAATGAACAATTGAAATTTGAAATTAAAAACATAGTACCATGTACAGTTACACCAAAAAATAAAATACACGTGAATCTAATTAAGTAGATACTGGATCTATATGCAGAAATCTACAGTCCTCTGATGAATTGACCAAACAAGATTTAAATAAATGGAGACAAATTTTGTATTTATGAATCTGAAGACTAATTACTGTTAAGATTTCAATTATTTTCATCTTGATTTATAGATCAGCATACTCTCAATCAAAATAGCAAGTTATTTGTAGATATTGACAAACTGACTGTAAAGTTTCTACAGAAAGTTAAAAGACATAAAACAGTAAACATAATATTGAAGATAAAAAAACAAAGTTGCTATACTCACATTACCCAATTTCAAGACTTAATATAAAGCTATAGTAATTAAGACTGAGATTTTGTTTTGTTGGAAGAATAAACCTGTATAGAGCATAGGTATAGAATAGATAGTCTAGGAATAGACTAATACAAATACAAGCAACTGATTAATGTAAAAAAAAAAAAGCCCACAGGAAATAACTGAAAGATCTCTAAATGGACAAAGTCGGAACAATTTGAGCAACAAAATAAAGCATAATTTGATTGAAATCTAGAGTATAAAATACATATCTATGAATTCCTACTGATATAAGGATTGACTCAATACACAAATGGGTAAGAATAGACCTATTTTCTGTGCAGAATAATTTTAAATAATTTACGTAGCTACTTCATGCTCAAGGAGGTGGAAAGTTAGTTCTCTTGTTGAAGTATGGATTGCATTTCCTTCCAAAAGAAAATGGAGGAAAACAGTAGCTTTACAGTGAATAAATAGGAGAAATACTACTTTAGTCAGGTGATTAGGGTTCTCAGGAATAACAAGTCATTGTTATTTTGATACTATGTACATTTGATATGATGTGGTGAAAAGTGACACTCACCTCTCAAAAGCCCATAACTCCAAGTCTAATTATGAACAAAATACCAGATAAATTTCAATTAGTAACATTCTATAAAATACCTCAATATTTTCTGGGTCATCTAAACAAGGAAAGCCTGAGAAACTATCAGTCAAGAGAAACCTAAGAAGATATGCCTAATCAGTGTAATGCAGTCCCTGTATGGTATCATGAAAGAGAGAAAGAACATTAGGTAAAAACTTAAGAAATGAGAATAAAGTACACATTTTAGTTAATAATAATAGATCAATATTGGGTCATTAACTATAACAAATCTACTACACAATGTAGCATACAAATGTAAGATATTGTAGGAAACTGGGTGTGCAATAAATGGGAACGATCAGAATACTCGGGACGACTGTCATAAATGTTAAAAGGCAAAATTCTGGGGGAATTAAAACTTTAAAAAGTAGAATGTGAAAGTAGGTGGGGAGCCAGAAGAAAGTGGTGTCCTATAAGAGAAGAAAGAGGCATTTTCATAAGTGGAGAGAGTAAAAAAGATGCACAAAAATTACAGCAATGCATTTACCAAGGGTCAGAATTTTTAACATGATTTTCTTATTTGGAACTGGAATTTTCATGTGACATATACAACCAATTAATGGGCTTTAAAATCAGTTTATAATAATTGGTATTATTTTAAATGAAATATAATGAAGTGGAGTAGAAAATATGAAATTCATCACACACAAGAAAATGTCACATTCACCTTAAAGAAGTGAAATGGCTCAAAAATTTTGGTCATTTATGGACACTAATGATGGCACATATGCACCAAGACAGTGTGAAAGATTTATTATCCACATCAAAGGATTTCTGAGGAAAGTAGGAAAGCTCCCAGGCAGGTTCAAAAATGACTTAAGAGAGTCATGAAAGAAGAATGGATGAGGCTTTTACAGTGGTTAGGGAGCTTAGCAGTGGAGAAGATTCCCACGTGTTATCTGAGCCTTGGGCAGTTTGAAATCCCACACCCATCTTAGCCCCAAAGAGTTAGCTTTCTTACTAGTTTTCCTAGATGTGAGGTAAGAGACAAAGCGGGGAATGGTAGGATATGAAATCTGTGAGCAGTCAAACATCAAAAGCAGAATTTCACTCTTTATCACAGCAAGCAGTATTTCAGGAAAGCTTTTATCAGTAGTATGGGTGTGAGTGTATATAGATCAGATTTCGCAAAATGTAGTATTTTAGATGTGGTCTAAAAAGTTTAAAAGTTTGAAAGTCGGGAACCTAAAAGTTATTGAACAGGTTACATTAAATTATAGCTTAACTTAAAGAACATAGAGTAATAGATTTTTTTCCTCCAAGTTCATCACCAAATTAAATGTAGAAATGAATTTTAATGGTCTTACTCAGGCTCTTGCTGTCTCTCTTTTCTTTTATTCCAGGGGATTTAAGGACTGGGAAATTTAAAGTCCATTTATTAACACTCTTGCTTCCTGCCAAGCCATTTGATTCATCTGAGCTACACCACTAAAGTTATTTCATTTAGTTTCATCTTGAAAATCAGAACTTGTGCTCCAATCCTAGAATCGATTTACATTTCCTAACAGTCTTGTTATAAAATCCTTGAACTTCTCAGTCATGGTATCGGTCTTTTTCATATTCTTACTTGGATTCTTCACTTTCTCCTACTGTTCTCCACACTCAGAGAAAGATTTTTTGAACCTTTAGAATCCACCAAGACAGAAATTCAAAGCACAGCTTTTGTCTATCTGGTAAAGGTACTTAAATATTATTTAGTTTACCCAGATACCAATACACATTATATAATACATCCCATTATTAAGCATAAGTAATTTAAAACTTTATTTTGGTCAGTCTATACATACATTTAGAACTTGTTTGGCCTCATGACTCCTTATGCTGACCCTTTCTCCCAATCCTGACCTTTACTATAGCACTATATAATTTTTCTCTGTATTGTATTAGGGAATGTTAGCATTTATCCAATTACCTAATTATTTCATTTTTTTTCCAGAGTACTTTTGAAATCTTTATGATTTTAGCCTTTTGTCCCTGCTTAAGCAATGCAATGAAGTGACGTCAACCATATACTCATATTTATACACATACACCCACACATTCACGTCCTTATCTTTTTTAGACAAATAGAAAATGTTGATTAAAATGATATCACTTTGCAATGTTAATTGGACCGTGATCTCACTGTATAATAAGCTTCCATTTAGAAAACATTTGCTATGTGAGGTGTTTTGGACACTGCATTTTAGATTAGAACCTAACTGAATATATAGTCGACTGCCTTAAAAAGTACAATTACCACTTTTTAAAAGAAAAACATAAATTGCTGTGTAATGTGACAAAGTGAGTGTTGTTCATCTAGAAGCAATGTGTATGCATTGAGAGTGATGTGAAGAGAAAGGGAGAGCAAAGACGTACTTCTATTTTGTTTGTTTTTCCTCCTTTCATATTTCTTTTTTAAAATTTTTTCTATTTCCATAGCTTTTGGTGGAACAGGTGGTATTTGCTTACATGAGTAAGTTCTTTAGTGGTGATTTGTGAGATTGTTGGTGCACTTATCACCCAAGCACCCAAGCAGTACACACTGAACCCAATATCCAATTTGTAGTCTTTATCCTTCACCCCCTTTCCATCCTTCCCCTCCAAGTCCCCAAAGTCCATTGTATTCTTCTTATGCCTTTGCATCCTTTATAGCTTAGCTCCCACTTATGAATGAGAACATATGATGTTTGGTTTTCCATTCCTGAGTTACCTCACTTGGAATAATAGTCTCTAATCCTATCCAGGTTGCTGCAAATGCCATCAATTCATTCCTTTTTATAGCTGAGTAGTATTCAATGGTATACACACACACACACACACACACATCTCACAATTTCTTTATCAACTTGTTGACTGATGGGCATTTGGGCTGGTTCCACATTTTTGCAACTGTGAACTGTGCTGCTATAAACATGCATGTGAAAGTTTTTTTTTTTTTTTTCGTATAATGACTTCTTTTCCTCTGGGTAGATACCCAATAGTGGGATTGCTGGATCAAATGGTAGCTCTACTTTTAGTTTTTCAAGGAACCTCCACACTGTTTTCCATAATGGTTGTACCAGTTTACATTCCCACCAGCATGTAGAAGTGTTCCCTTTCACTGCATCCATGCCAACATCTACTATGGCCAATAAGCATAGGAAAAGGTGCTCAACATCACTAATGATCAGAGAAATGCAAACCAAAACCACAATGTGATAGATATCACCTCACTCCCACAAGAATGGCCTCCTTTTCTATTTCTAGTAATTTTTATCAATAAGTTGAGCATTTTTCTTTTCATGTTTTTTCTTTTCTTATCCTTTCTTTTAAAATTATTTTTCTATTACCTTTCTTTTTCTCTTGTTTCTTTTTATCTGTCCATTCCTTTTTTATTTTCTTAAGTGTTGTAAAATAGATATAGATGGACTGGTGAAACAAAGTTGATAAGATAAAAGGAAATAAATTTGGGTCTTTTTATGCACTTAAATTCTACTCATTATAAAGTCCCTTTTTTACATTTTCAAAAATGCTGAAGGTTGGTCTGAACTTCCACTTGGAAAAGAGTCAGAGAAAGTGCGGAGTCTTGCTCACAGTAGAGAGGCAAAGATAAACTAGCTATTATAGTCTACATGCCATATGGTCTTCAACTGATTATAATAAGATTCTCTTCGAAAAAAATCACCTTACAGACCAACAGGGAGAGGTATCATCCATTACTGTTGACATATCCTTGACAGAATCATCATATGGCATTTCAGTGTACCATGTGCTTCAAATTCCAAAAGAAACACGTTTCATTAAAATGCCTTGGCTCATTTTCAAGGTCTCATTTTTATTAACCTTAATTGCTCTACCCCCAGATATCCAAAACTGTTACTGTATAATTGAGCTACAACTTTGACTTTTCAGAATGTCTGAGAAATACATTTGTCTACTACTATAGACTATTCATGTAATAATGTGTGTGGAATGAATCATTCAACCATTGTTTAAGGTGATGTATTATCTTAAGTTGTAAGTTTCAAAGCTCTAAGACAAAACGACAAAAGACGAAAAAATGAATTTTAACAAGTAATTATCAAGCAAGTTACATACTACACAAAAGTAAAAGTACATTAATGTGTTACTTATATATTTTACATATTTTTACCTAAATCATCAATTAAAATGTTGAGTAGGAAAGAGTATTATTCTATTAGCGACTTTCTTCAAAAATGGCATAATTAATAATGAACTTCTTTTCATAATAATATTCAACTAGATATCTAATACCTCTATCTCTCAGCCCATATATTAAGCCTAATCTAAAAATTGGGAATGCCAAATAAATTGTTAAATGCCTTACTAATCTCATGATAAACATAACTACTATTATTGGGAATATCTATATTTAAATCAATACTTATGAACACATCAGTATTTGTTAATAATAAATCACTTTGCTCCTAGGCTTCAATATTTCATTGCCTGAATAGTAACCAAATGTTTCCTAGTTCAGTCTAAGAATTCTATAAATCAACATGAAATTTACCATTTGGCTCTAATTTCCAGAAAGCTTATTTTTTCTTAATCATGATATTTGCCTGTCTTCATTATTTGTTGAACTTCCATTCATCATTATCTTTCAAAGACCATCAAACCCAGCACTGATATTGTTTCAACATGTCACTCAGCTCCTGGGGTAATTTTTAACACAAGAATAAATTGAAAGAGACCAGATATCAGCTCAGTGCCACACCACGACGGAAAGTTTGAAAATAATCAAAACTAGGTTTTACAATTCTGAGGTCATCATTCATGGTGTTAACATTAAGAAGGGTGGGTTATAAAGATAATTTTTTAAATACAGCCATACTCTTGAGACCTGTAGAATAAGAGTAGAAGTCGTCTAAGCGTAGTGAGAAGGCCATCAACAAAACTGCTCAGAGAGTAGTGGAAGTGACAGGAAAGTGTTATGGCCTGCCTTATGGGCAGTGCAGAAAGAATTCTCAATGTGACCTCTGTAAAACCCATAAAAGTGCCCTACTCTTGTGATAGTTTGCTAAGAATGATGGTTTCCAGCTGCATCCATGTCCCTACAAAGGACACAAACTCATCCTTTATTATGGCTGCGTAGTATTCCATGGTGTATATGTGCCACATTTTCTTAATCCAGTCTGTCACTGATGGACATTTGGGTTGATTCCAAGTCTTTGCTATTGTGAACAGTGCCATAATGAACATATCACAAGAACAGAAAACCAAACACCGCATGTTCTCACTCATAGGTGGGAACTGAACAATGAGATCACTTGGACTCGGGAAGGGGGACATCACACACCAGGGCCTATCATGGGGAGGGGGGAGGGCGGGAGGGATTGCATTGGGAGTTATACCTGATGTAAATGACGAGTAGTTGGGTGCTGACGAGTTGATGGGTGCAGCACAGCAACATGGCACAAGTATACATATGTAACAAACCTGCACGTTATGCACATGTACCCTAGAACTTAAAGTATAATAATAATAAAAATAAATAAATAAATGAAAAAAAAAAGTGCCCTAAAAACAAGTAGGCTTTAAACATCTTCAGTGCCTATAGACTGCAAAGCCATCTAAGCACAGGCTGAGTTAAGTAAGAATTCTCTTGTGTCCTCTTACTCTCCCCTCTACCTAAAAAGTCCAATCTGAGGGAGAACAGAATCCATTTTCTTTGCAAATGGACATATGAGAAGGGAAAGGAAAATGAACCACAATACAATCCTACTGAATTTGCTGACCATTTGCCTAAAAAATCTCTTAACTGGGGGGGGGTAGATTATTTAAGAGTTTTATCATTATATGGATCTACCAATTATAATTTCTGAATTAAGAAAGTACATTAATTTCTGACTTAAAGTGACCATATGATTTATATTACTTACAAAAAGTTATAAGTCAATGAACTGATTTAATATTTATGTACATGCAAGAAATAATTTTGGTCACTGGATATCTTTAAAAAATTTTTCATTGTAAATTTCAAAAGTGCAAAAACAGAGATCATAGTATAATGAACTTCTAAGCATGTATCAACAATCATAACAGTCATCAACTCATGACCAGCTAGTTTCATCTGTATATAGTGCCACATTTGGATTTATTAAGGCAGATTGCAGATATCATGTTGACCACTGAATTAATTTTAAAGAGGCAAAGTGGGACAGAGTTGCCTTAAGATTATAGTTTAAGAATCCTGCTAATCCCAGCACTTTGGGAACCCGAGGGGGCTGATCATGAGTTCAGGAGATGGAGACCATCCTGGCTAACACGGTGAAATCCAGTCTCTACTAAAAATACAAAAAAAATTAGCCAGGCGTGGTGGCAGGCACCTGTTGTCCCAGCTACTTGGGAGGCTGAGGCAGGAGAATGGCGTGAACCCAGAAGGCAGAGCTTGCAGTGAGCTGAAATCGCACCACTGTACTCCAGCATGGACGACAGAGCGAGACTCTGTCTAAAGAAAAATATTTATATATATATATATATAAAAATAAAGAATCCTGCAAGCCTAACAGTTGTGGAGCAAAAGATATATGAGTATATTTGTGTGTCATGTCAGTGACAGAGCTGGCCTGGATTTTAAATCATGTTCACAAAAGGCTGGATTATTCAGAGCCAAGAAAGTTGAATTAATTGATTTCAAGTTATTTGACACTGTTGTTTCCCAACCCATTTGGGCCTTCTGGGCAGCAATTTACTCTCTCTTTCAAAATTTATTGTGAAACATTTCACTTATACATAGGAATATTTTAATATCTTTATAGATATAAATAATAAAATAAATCAAGTAACTGAATTATCAATACCAAGGACAGTCTGTGTACTACTCACTGACCTTACCCACTTGCTCCTCCTCTCTGGCATAATCATAACCCCAGTTTTTGTACTTATCATACAATTGTTTTTTTAAAAAAATCACTTCACATGTGTGTATTCTTAAAATATACACTATTTTGTTTTGCATGTTGATATCTTTATGTGAAAAGTATTACTGATGATGAGCATTTGGAATTTTCCTAGTTTTGTTGACATCATAGAAAATACAGCTATAAACATTCTATATATGACTCCTTGAGCATTCAGGCAAGAATTTCTCTAGAGTATATACCTAGAAATAACTTACTTGGTGATAAGGCTCACATCTTTAGCTTCACTGGATGAATTTAAATTTGTCTGCAGTGATTTCCCAATCTATATTCCTGCCCTCTCTGTGTGATAGCTCCCACTGCACCACATACAAAACTATAAGCAAAATATTTAAAGTTCTGTCAATGTGATTAGCTAAAAATGATAATTTGGTATATTTTTTATTTGTATTTCTCATATTCAAATTAAGTTCAGCAGGTTTTTATATTTTATGTCATGTATTTATTTCTCATGTAAAATGCATGGCCTTGATTTTTGCCCAAAATTTAATTTGGTTGATTTTCTCTCCTCATTTGTAAGAGTATTTGTTCTCTATACAAATCTTATACCAGTTTTATACGTTAAAATTCTGTGGCTTTTAGTTACACTTTTTAAATGATGCCTGTGATGGATAGAAGACCTTAAATCTATCAATCTTTTCCTTTGTAAGTTGCACTTTTTATATCTTGTTTAATAAATCCTTTCCTACCTTAACATCACAAATATCTTTTATATTTACTTCTAAAAGATTTAAAGCTCTATTTTTCACAACTTCAGAATTTTGTTACCTGGATTTGATTTTTGTATACAGCATGAAGGATCCAAACTTTATATTTTTCTAAATAGATACCCACTTGTCCAACTACTCTTCATTAAACCGTCCATTCTTTCCTCCAACTGATCTACAGAGGCAACTTAGATTTATATTGAGATAGGCAAAAATGAGGAGTCAGTTCTAAGGCTTCTAATACTGCCTCATTGACTATTTGCTTGTCCATATACCAGTGTTGCTTCTTGGTTAATATCATAATTTTATACTAATTTCTGGTAGGGTAAGTGTGTTTGTACCTTCTTAATAAGAAGTCTTTTCTAGAAACCATATAGACTTTAGAGTTACCTTATGTTGGGTTTTGATTGGACAACAAATTACTATACAACTTAATGAGAAAAGTGTCAGATTTATAATATTGTGTCTTCTTCATTGATATATTAAGTTGAATCGTATGACATTGTTGATATTTCACTGTTTTTGATTTGTTTAAATAAAATTCCATTTTTTTCATGAATTCACATACATCGTTAGATTTAATCAAAGGCACATATTTTTGTTTGCTAGTATAAAGCAATGTAGATAATTGACCTGAATTCATCTTTTATCTAGTAATCTTATTTCCTTAACTAAACCCTTTATTATAATATTGATATGAGCAGTGACAGTCAATATCTTTGTCTCATTCAGTTCTTGATTTTAAAGAAAAGGCTTCCAATATTTATTGAAGTGCGAGATTTACTGAAAGATTTTGATCAGTAACTTTAATAGGTTTAGGAATGATCTTTTTCAATTCTAGTGTACATATAGGTTTTATTTTATTACCAGTGAATGTTGAATATTGTCAATATATTTTCTGCATTAACAGGAACATGTGAATTTTCTGTGTTTGACTAATAGATTATAGTAAAGTATATTGATAGGCTTTTGTGATCATATATATATTTTTATATTGGAACAATTATGTAACATGCTTGCATAAAGTGCATAAATATGTAGGTATGGGGTAAAATAATACTTATAAAACAAACACCTATTTGCTTTATTTAGCTTAAAATAAGGAAAACTGTACACAGCCCAAAGGCTATCCAGAAATAAATACTAGTACAATGAGTTATCGTGCGGTGGCAAGATTGTTGCGTTCTAGAGTATGCTTCTTCAACTATAATTCAGAATGTCAAATTATTTTCTAGGTATGTGGCTTTATTTAGAAAGTAATTTGGTAAAGCTACATGTCTGCAACCAACTGATCCTCAACACAGCCAACAAACACATACATTGGGAAAGGACACCCTACTCAATAAATGATGCTGGGATTATTGGATGGCCATATACAAAATAATAAAACTGGACCCATATTTCTTACCATATACAAAAATTAACTTAAGATGAATTAAAGACTCAAACGAAACACCTGAAACTAAAATAATTCTAAAAGAAAACGTCTTCTGGACATTGGCCTAGGCAAAGAGTTTATGACTAAGTCCTCAAAAGCAAACACAACAAAAACGAAAATAGACAAATGGGACTTAATTAAGCTGACCAGTTTCTGCACAGCTTAAGAAATAATCAACAGAGTAAACACAACCTACAGAATGGGAGAAAGTATTTGCAAACTATGCATCTGACAAAGGATTAATATGCAGAATCTACAGGAAGCACCAGCAACAAACAAACAAATATCAATAAAAAGTGAGCAAATTATATGAACAGAAATTTCTCAAAAGAAGACATACAAGTGTCTAACAAACATGAAAAAATGCCAACTCACTAATCATCAGAGAGATGCAAATTGAAACCACAACGAGATGCCATCTTACACCTGTTAGAATGGCTATTACTAAAATGTCAAAAAATAACAACTGTTGATGAAGATGAGGAGAAAAAGGAATACTTATACACTGTTAGTGGGAATGTAAATAGTACAACCTTTATGGAAAACAGTATGGAGATTTCTCAAAGAATTTAAAATAGAACTGCCCTTCAATCCAGCAATTCCATTAGTGGGTATCTACCCAAAGGAAAAGAAATCATTATGTCAAAAAGAGATCTGCACTGATATATTTATTGCAGCACTGTTTGCAATAACGAAGTCATGGAAGCAACACAAGTGTTCATAAATAGAAGATTGGATAAAGAGTATGTGATACACACACACACACACACACACACACACACACAAATGGAATACTACACAGCCACAAAAGGAATGAAATGTCTTTTACAGCAATATTGTTGGATCTTAAAGCCATTATCATTAGTGAAATAATTCAAAAACAAAAAATCAAATACCACATGCTCTCACTGATAAGTGGGAGCTAAACAGTGGATACAATGGAAATACAGAAGAGAAAAATACATACTGGAGACTCCAAAACAAGGGAAGGAAGGGAGGTAGTGTGAAGGATGAAATAGTATCTATTGGGTACAGTGTTCACTATTCAGGTAATAGGTACACTAAAAGCCCAGACCTCCCCACTACACAGTATATCCATCTAACAAAACTGCACTTGCATCCCTTAAATCTATAAAAATAAAGCCAAATTATTTTATAAAGTGTTTTTACAAGTTGACTGACCCATCATATGATCATATGAAAAGTCTCATTTCATCTCATACTTTTCAATAGGTCTTTTTGGTGGGTTTAAGTTTATTTGTATTGCCTGTATTGCCAGAAACTCTTTTTTTTTTTTTTTTTTTTTTTTTTTTTTTTTTTTTGAGACAGAGTCTCACTCTGTTGTCCAGGCTGGAGTGCAGTGGCATGAGATCAGCTCACTGCAACCTCTGTCTCCCGTGTTCAAGTGATTTTCCTGCCTCAGACTCCTGAGTAGCTGGGATTATAGGTGCGCGTCACCACGCCCAGCTAATTTTTTTTTTGTATTTTTAGTAGAGATGGGGTTTCTCCATGTTGGCCAGGCTGGTCTCGAACTCCTGACCTCAGGCGATCTGCTGAGCTTGGCCTCCCAAAGTGCTGAGATTACAGGCATGAGCCACTGCACCCAGCCTAATAAATTTGAGAATCTTTTTATTTGTTTATTGGTCATTTAGATTTTATTTTAAGGTACTTCTCTAAGTTTTTGCACATTTTAGTTTTGACTTTTTCATCTTCTTTATTTTATGCAGTGGGGTATTGTCTGCCTAAATTTCACCCATCATAGTTTGGATGAAAGACTATAACTATTAAGTTTTTAGTTCTTATGGAAAAGATTGGATAACAAAACATAAATAATGGTTGTTAGTTGTTATTAGCTGCATTAAAGAACTATAAGAAAGGGATGAACTAGGCAAGTACTTTTCCAATTTGCCACAAGAAATGTAAAGGAATTGACAAAGTATAGACAGTTGGAATATATAGCAAGATCTTACCTAACTCCCTTTCCGCTTCCCTACATTAATGCCTGGGAAATAAATGTCTCATTGGGAACAGTCTTTAAACAATGACTGACGAAGATTGGTGTGTAAGTAACCCAAAACCCTTGCTCTTCTCTGTGAGTGAGGGAATTTGAAAATCTGAGGCCAGTTTTCTATAGTATTTTTCATATTTTCCCCTTAAGATTATGCTTTAGTAACTCAAAGTGTTAGATAGCTTGATAACATATATTTATTTGGCTGTTTGGCTTCCCAGTCCCAGTTCCCAACCTCCCATCAGAGTTTTCCTTGATCCCTCAATTTTCTGTATTTTAACTCAAATTCTTTCCTTAGAATTTTATTTGGAAAAACTCAAATTAAGACAGAATACTAAAGGAAAAAAAATGTTAAATTGCTCCTGTCCCAAGCAGTTACCAGATAAGATTGAAAGGAGCTGGAAGACTACCATGTGAGTAAAACTCAGCTCAACAAAGTCATTCAGCTTTGTAAGAATGATTAGACTGAGTGTATTTCAAATGACTTCAATGTAGCTTCCACCAAATTGAGGAATAGGAGTCACAGAGTTACTAAGAAGTCAATAAAGTAGGTATAGCATAATTTGAAACTACATGTTGGGTGTGGTTTTTAACACATGAAACTAACTATAAATAAATATATCCTAAGCCTACCAAATTGTTGCCATAATCAAAGAAATCACTGGCTAGGGCTAGGAAAGGTTTTTGTTGAAGAAACAAGACAATTTTCAGAACCCCAAACCTTCATTAATAGAAAATGAGTTATGAAAGCTTAGAAATACTCTGAGAGGACATATTTCCTAGCATCCCTTTGGATGTGATATAGAGGGTCCTAAACAAGGATTAATCATCTAGAGCAGTAGTCTGCAAACTGTAGCCACAAATGTGGCCATATCCATTCATTTATATATTGTTAATGGCTACTTTCATGCCACAAGAGCAGAGGTGAATAGTTATGACAGAGATCATATGAATTCCAAAGCCCAAAAGATTGCTATACTTACAAAAAAAGTTCGTATCTGTCCTACAGGGTAGAACCAACAGTGAACAGATAAACATGGAAATTCATTTCAGAGACCATACTGAGGGTTTAACAACATTTTTCCTACCCTAGGGGCAATCTTCAGAATCTTCAAAATATCTTTCCAGAATTCCAGTGACAACCATGTGACATCTTTTAAAAAATATTTTTATTTTCTGGACGTGTGTGTGTGTGTGTGTGTGTGTGTGTGCAGTTATTACCCCTCCACCATGTATATAGGATTTTGAGTGTAGCAAGTTACTTCTTTTTTTTCATTTCATAGGTTGCTGCGCTATGTAGTGTCACATATATGACCAAGTGTAAGGGCTGCAGATTAACTGGAGATCCTTGTCAAGTATTGTGAAGGGTCTAAGATTTCACCCTAATTTTAAATGTACAAGGTACTTGTACAGTTTCATGGATGCTCACGGAAGACATGAGACACTTAAGTCAGAGACAAAAGCCTTCATTACCCATGACAGCAAGCAGCTCAAGCTTCATGTTCACATAGGTTCTCCTGGCCCCCAAGTCCCAAGGAACAATGCTGAGTGTCCCAAGTGGATGCTGCATATGCACCATTAGTTTGCATTCCTGCTAAGGAAACTGAGCTTAGGAAATGCCAATATTTTAAAGGAGGTTGTTGGCAACCTTCCCTACCTTTGCCCAAGTGGGAGGCATTATTTTTATATTCCTTGACAGCAAACAAATATGTCCTCTGCCCTAAGGAGTGAAACTATATCTATCTTCCCAACTTGTTTTTCATATATAAAAAAATTCTTAATACTCTGAAGCAAAAACTTAAACTAGATGTGCAGCAACATAAAAGACCTATGAAAAATTGTTTGCTAACAGTCTTGGACATTGAACTGGTGTAGTGATGTAGCACGACTTGGAGTTGTCTATATTAGGGAAGGTTATATGTGTTCTCTATGCAAAGAACGGAGTTAACAATTTGGAGATCAGAATGGCAGAAGATTGTAACAAAGACCACAAATGCTTTAAGATATGTATTCTTTCTCTTCATCCTGGGCTTATCTTTAGACTACATTTCCTAGACCTTTGTAAAAGTGTGGTTTGTTCTCATCAATAGATGATGGGCTGAAATAATGTATGCCAACACTCACCAAGTGATTAAGAATGGGTATGCCTTTCACATGCTGTTTTTTATTGGTATGACAGATAGATGCAAAGAATTCCACAGGGGACTTCAAGACCTTAGAAAATGACAAGGGCACATAGAGTGGGTTGCTGAGTGGCTGAACAGAGCGACATTTCCTTTCTGACTTGCATGAAACTGTGAAATAAGTGAGAAACATTTGTTTTTCTCACTAAACCTCTGAAATGTTGGGGTTGTTTGGTTCAGCAGTTAGCCTTCCCTTAGTGATATATAGATCATAATAATTTATGACACTTTCCTAGATACTTATCATATGATAGATACCATATATTGCCATATTTAATTTTTTCAATAAGCCAAAAACACAGGCTTTATTAACCCCTCATGAGAAATTAGATTACTTCTTCAAACTTACCAAATAGCTTTTAATTGGGGGAACTGGAACTTCAAATTAGTCTAAGTGACCCCAGAGTTTGTGCAATTAACCTGATCTCTATTATGCTACTAGTTAATTTATTGGGGGGTGTGTGTGTGTGTGTGTGTTTTATATATATATATGTATACGTATATGTATATTTTTAAAGTCTTTATTTTCAGTCATGGGTAAATCGATCAACCCAAACTGTGAAAATGTCAAACTACAGCTCTCACTAATGTTTGATCAGTAGAGTAATAATTTGTAATTACCACACAACTGAAGGGAAATGTGAAGCATCCTCATAAACTAACAGTTTTATTAACAATGCATGTGGTTATACCATCATTTTTCTAAGTTTATAGAACTGAAGCTTTGATCATTTACATGGGAAACTGCTTCCATCATTTTAACTTCTAATCTCACATAACATATATGAGTGTTTATATGTGTGAATAATATTTTATCTAGGCTATTAAATAATACTCCAAATTACATTTTAAAAATTTTAAAACAATACAATGATTATATGAATTTTCAGTATATTAAATAATATTTTAAAATATTTGTCTGTGTTTTTAAAAATAAATGCTGACCCTCTCACCTCCTGATTTCCTTATATACTTCCTACTAACCAGAATGTTCTGCATAAATGCAATGAAACTCTCTCTCTCCCCCTACTTTCTCTTTTTACCCAGATACAAATATTTCTACATTTGCCTATACCTACATGTTGAAAACTGAGTCCATACCAGTATCTTCAATTATCATCCAATACCACCTGGTTTATGCTATTTTCATCCCATTCTAAATTTGTCAATGCCTTCTCCTTCAGTGAGAAAACCACTTTCATTTTCCTTCATAGATACACTATCTGTGTTTAAAAACAGTCCTATTTCACCTGTGAAGATGATGACCTTACTCTGCTCAGCTACAGAGCCCTGCGCCAGGGTACTCCTCCTTCATGAAGATCCTTCATACTATTTAGGCTCTGACCACCCACACCAGAAGTGTGTCACCCATCTCTCCAGGTGGGTGACACCTTGGACATGAACACTGCTGCCCACCACATGGGCACCTGTCCACTCTGCTGTAGCTACAGCTTCCTACTTCAGGCTGTCCCTTGTGGGGACACCCTCCCTACCCTGCTCAGGCTGACATCAAGCACAAGTGCCCTCTATCCTACTTGGTCACTAGTATCCAATGCAGGGATCTACAAGTGTCCCCCAAGGGTATGGATGCCTACTCTTCTTTGCCCTACCTAATAATTTTGAGACCAAATTGTTCAGAAAGGAAAGGAAGAGGAAGAAAAAGAAGAAGGGCCAAAACAATAATTTTAATAGCTGAATTCCTTTTTGTGTTTGTACCATGACTTTTAATCTCATTCTTCTAAATATGTCTAAAAAGCCCTGAAGTTTCCTCTATTTACAAAAATAAAGTAATAATTTTTGGAAGATAAGCTTATTTTTAAAAGAAGATTGCTACAAGTGAAATTAGTATTTTGCAATATAAAGAATTCTTAAACTTTTAAAAGACACTAAGAAAAAAGTCATTTCTCATTAATGTTTTAATCACTATTTCCTGAATTACCAAAAAAAATTACACGTTTTTATTTTTTACCTTTCCCTGTGTGAATTATTTTTTCATGCTAACTGATATATTTTCCTGATTATTTAAAAACACTGTTTATATGAAGCAAGGTAATACTTTGTCATACTTCTTGCAAATATGCTCATTGGTTTTTCATTTAGCTTTTAATATATTTTAATGTATCATAATTTAATACATTTTAACATTCTCAGATAATTTCTTTTGCATACTTAGAAAATTCTTAGTTGTCATTTAACTGCTTACTTGTAGCTTTCTTCTAGGCCTTTTATGGTTTCATCTTTCATATTTAGCTTTTTAAGATATCCAAAAAAGGATTCCTTTTGTGGTTTCTTGTAATTAATTAATTACTTCTTCCGTAAATATAGAGCAATTTTTCCAGCATCCTCAGTTGAGTAACTAGCTTTTTATTTAAATATTAAATTAATTTACATATGAACATACACATATACAGGTAGATTACATATATATGTCCATTTGGGGCTAATTTATTTTATTCTTTCTACCAACACAACAGGTTTTATATCAAAGCTGCAGTATTTTAATTATTGTATGTTTAAGTACCTAACAGAACAAATTCCTTTCATATCTCATCCTATTCAATGACAGCTGAGCTATTATACCCTGAGTGTCCTTCCAAATGGTCTTACTATCGCCTTTCTTGTTTTTTGCAAAGAAGCTTTAAAGTGTATTTAATCTGTTATATTTTGTCACTCATCCAAATATATAATGTACTTCTCTTTTTGTTCAAGTATTTTTGTCTCTTGGTAAAGTTTTCACCTTTTCTTCTTATACTTATTTCTAGATTTTTATATATTTTGTTGTGATTGTGAATAGATACACAGTTTAAAAATAATTTCTACTTCCTTTCTGTTGTATTGAGAAATTGTTAATTTCTTTATATTTATCTTACATCAAGCTATTTTACTATAACAAAGGTATACAGTATTACACTTTATACTGTAAGTATTATGGCATACCTTTTCCTGGAATTTTAAGAATACATTTACATTGCCGGTAAACCTCCCATATGTCTGCTCCCAAATAAACTATATTCAAATAAATTTATTAGTCAATTATAAGAGCTAAACTTTCTCAGTGGGTATTCTCTCCTAGATGGCAAATTCACATCAGTGATATCTTGCTAGAAAATATACGAGTCTATTTGGGTTTAGGGAAGTTAGAACCACTATAAAACTGATTATAATACGAGACACAAATGGCTATTTAAATATATATTTTATTAATATAAATAATATGCAGCCACAATGTATAAAACTTACTTTAGTTAAAGTCAGTATGTGTTTTTCTAACTTTGTATTTTTTCTATCTCTGTGTTTGTGTATGAATCATAACTGAACTAAGTTTCTAGCAGTAATGAACTGAATATCAAAATCATTCTCTATTATAGTGTTATACAACCTTCATTAAATATTGTTAGTATGCTATTCTTTAATTAGGCACAATTAAGTGCTTTAGGACACCTCAATCCTTGACTCCAAATCTCGAAAGTATATCTTCAGCAGATACTTGTATAAAAATATTTAATGACTAAACCTGGAATAAAAAACAAAATCTTTATATACATTAACTTAAAGATCAGAGAGGCTATAGGTAGCTCTCTTCACCATCAGTGAGGCTCACTAAGAATATGATCTTATATCCTCTGTGTCTGTTCTGAATTTTGCTGACCTTCTTTTTTGCCAGACTACTATTTTCCAGGGTAAAGGTAATAAGTGGCAAGGCATTACTCAGTAATTATGCACATATTTGTAATTTCAAGAGAAAATGTCTCAAAATGTATTATTTTAAAATGTGTTATAACTGCTCAAAGAAATCAGAGACAACACAAACAATGGAAAACTCATTCCATGCTCATGGATAGGAAGCATCGATATCATTAAAACAGCCATATTGCCCAAAGCAATTTATAGATTCAGTGCTATTCCTATCGAACTACCAATGACATTCTTCATGAAACTAAGAAAAACTATTTTAAAATTTATATGGAACCAAAAAAGAGCCCAAATAGCCAAGAGAGTCCTAAGCAAAAAGAAAAAAAGAAAAAAAGCTGGAGACATCATACTATCTATCTTCAAATTACTACGGGGCTACAGTAAACAAAACAACATGGTACTGGTACAAAAACAGACGTATAGACCAAAGAAACAGAACAGAGAGCCCAGAAATAAGAATACACATGCCTAACCATCTGGTCTTCAACAAAGTTGACAAAAACAAGCAATGGGGAAAGGACTCCCTATTTGACAAATGATGCTGGTATAACTGGCTAGCCACAGGCAGAAGCTTGAAACTGGACCCCTTCCTTACTTCGTATACAAACATCAACTCAAGATAAAGACTTAAATGTAAAACCCAAAACTATAAAACCCTGGAAGACAAGCTAACCAATACCATTCTGGACATATAAATGGGCAAAGAGTTCATGATGAAGATGCCAAAAAGAAATTGCAACAAAAGCAAACATTGACAAATGGAATCTAATTAAACTAGAATTTCTGCACAGCAAAAGAAACTATCATCAGAGTAAACAGACAACCTATAGAATGAGGGAAAATGTGTCCATACTATGCATCTGACAATGGTCAAATATCCAGCATCTATAAGGAACTTAAATTCATAAGAGAAACAAAACCTCACTAAAAAGTGGGCAAAGGACAAGAAAAGACACTTTTCAAAAGAATGCATATATGCAGCCAACAAATGAAAAAAAAAAAACTCAACATCACTGATTATTAGAGAAATGCAAATCAAAACCACAATGAGATACCATCTCACACAAGTCAGAATGGCTACTATTAAAAAGTCAAAAAATAACAGATGCTGGCCAGGTTGCAGAGAAAAATGAATGCTTCCACACATTTTTAGTAATAGCATAATTAGTTCAACCATTGTGGAAAGCAGTGTGGAAATTCCTCAAAGACCAAAAAACAGAACTACCATTTGACCCAGCAATCCCATTACTGAGTATATACCCAAAGGAATATAAATCATTCTATTATAAAGACACATACACACATATATTCATTGCAACACTATTCATAATAGCAAAGACATAGAATCAACCTAAATGCCTGTCAATGACAGACTGAATAAAGAAAATGTGGTACACATACACCATGGAATATTATGCAGCCATAAAAAAGAACAAGATTATGTCCTTTGCAGGGACATGAATGGAGGTGGCAGCCTTTATCCTTAGCAAACTAACACAGGAACAGAAAACCAAACACGCTTTCACTCACATGTGGGAGCTAAATAATGAGAACACATGAACACATAGAGGGGAACGACAGACACTGGGGCCTGCTGGAGGTCAGAGGGTGGGAGGAGGGAGTGAACCAGAAAAAAATAACTAGTAGTATTAGGCTCAATACCTGCATGATGAAATAATCTGTATAACAAACCCCCGTGATACAAGTTTACCTATATAACAAACCTGTACATGTACCCCGAACCTAAAATAAAAGTTTTAAAAAAATGTGTTGTAAAGGAATGATTTTGTTTTGCTCTTGTGTAAATATTCCAAACCTTATAAACTGATTGTGTCTTAATTCCATGAGAACTAACTATTATCTTATCCTTGGAAATTTAAGTCTGTGAACATCTGTGTGTTTATACCACCTCAGTATAGGAAATACTAATGGGCCCATTGACATTCTCTTGAAGATAAATGTCTATATCTGACTTCATTCAGTAAACTTTTAATCAGTCTCAAATATGTAGAGAAACTCACTAGTTTTCTTGGAACATTATGCTGGTTAGAAATTCTGGTAAAAATTGCTGTGGGCAATATCATTTAAAAAAATGTTTTCAAGGATGTGGGAAGGGCTGGGATTGTAATTTACCTGTTTAATAGCTACCTGATGTAAGCTGATATGCAGCACTCATTCCACAGATATTTTGCTCTTCACCTTCAGCAAGATGTTAAATGCTTTCAAATAGCAATTCTGTACTGTTTTATTGGTGTTAACAGAGCTATTATGGTTGTTACTGGCCATCTTTATTGCCATTTGCTGATTCACTTCCACAGCATGTATGTTTGGCTACCAAAAATGCCATTGATCATAGTTTAAGCCATCATCCTTAGATGATAAAATTGGTGATATCACTGAATGACAGAATCAAAAAGTATCATAAAAAGTCACTCAAACAGATGGCAAATACACCACTGTTTATATTTTTAAATGAATGCTACAGATGGCAAGAAATTATTCCACCATGTTTAATAGGAAAATTCCACAGCATTTCTACAAAGGCACTTTTCTTTTTATTGCAAGGAAATATATTCAGCAATTTAGCTACCAACCACTCCTTTTCCTTCCAAATTGTATATTGGAAGCATATGGGAAAGATATCTAAGGAGCCAGCATTCATTTTTTCTTTATGTGTCCTTAAATTTATTGAGTCATAAAAATAAATAGGAATGAGAAAGGTGTGTGGATGTGTTCATTCATTAGGAAAAAAATTATAATAATTCTTAAGGACACTTTTAGGTAACTTATTCAGCCAATTACAACATATTTAACCATTAAAGTATTTTGGGTTAAAAGGAAACCTTTGAACGTCATATGTTAACATTCTCAAGAATATCCTTTGTAAATATGCTGTTAGCCTGCTTATATTGTATACTAATTTTATGCTTATTTATGAAATGATGCTATAAGAGCATGTTTTGAGCAACAAGAATACTTATATAAATTAAACAAGCATTTGAAAACAAGAATTTAAGTCTTCTGCTTGATTACATATCTGATTATAGTTATAGTAATAGATTTTACGACACTTTACATAAACAATTGTCCATACCTTAAATATTTAATTCTGTTCTCTCTATAGCATACACATATTCTTTGAATATTGATAATGAAATCAGCTCCTCCATAATCAATCACACTTTGTGTCACATATTACAAAAATCAAATATTTAATTCTAACATCAGAATCCCTTTGTAGAACTTCAATATCCTTCATAACTTTTTTCTTTTGAACAATTATTACAACTGTCTTTGCTCTCAAATGTACGTTTAACTTTTTAAAAATATAAATATAACCTATTTGAAAATATACATCATCAGATTTTACCTTTCAAATAGCCTTTTGAAATATTTCTTACTTGTGAGTATAAGGTTGTTTCTTCCTGAAACGTTGGCAGTAGGGGCAATCTGGTTATGTCACATCTAGTGGATAACATGTTGCACTTCCTGTGTTAGGAGCTGGTACAGAGCTTCCCTGCCTCTTGATTGTTCACTCCCATCATTTCTTCTTCATGCAGACCTTTAATAAACAAAAAAATCATGGTTAAAATTCAAAGTCTGTCACCTTTTCTACCAAAAAATATAAAAATCAAAATGAAGGAGAGATGGACTTTAAAAATGCGTAGGTCAAAGTTTTAATACTATATGGCACCACTTCTATTTTGTGTCAATATGGTGCCCAGTAGCCTTCCAAAGGCAGGACACAGACAGTGCCTCAGTGCACCAAAGCCAAGGGCATGTAAAACAGCATCGTTACAAATTATTTTCAATTTTGATCTGTAGCCTCTAAAACAGTGGTTCTCATATGTTAGCTTTAACAGAATCACTGGAAGGTTTGTTAAAACAAAGATTGTCAAGCCCCAGACCTAAAATTTCGGATTCACTCAGCCTGGAGTGGAACCAGAAAATTCCCATTTCCAGCAAGTTCCCACTTGATTTGGATGCTGCTGCCCTGGGGACCTCACTTGTAGAATGATTCTAGCATTAAGATAGAGGGGAAAAGCAGTGAATTGAAACAGCAGGCTCTAAACTCAGCTTTGCCATTAGCTGTGTGATTTTGGAAATGGCATTTACTATTTCAGGTTTACTGTTTTATCCTTTTTTAGATGAAAGTTTGTCTAGCTGATCATTTATTCCTTTGTATGTCACCAAAAAATCTTTGAATATAAATCAATAACCACTAGAAAGCACAATGTACCTTTAATTAGGGTAATTCAAAGGTCTTACAGAAGACAGTTCTTGAATTCAAAATGTTCTGTACTTGAACTATACAAAAACCCAAAAGACGGACAAACAAGCAAACAAATAAAAACCTAGAATATTCTCTAATGGATATAGATGATTCTCAATTCAGTCATGTCTTTAACATACTTTTAAGTTAGTGCAGAGGCCTCCTCTTCAATGTTATCAGATTTCCCTACCTCAGGCTGCTCTTTGGCCTCATGCTATACCAACCAGTTATTTAGCCATCTATGTTGATTAAATGCTGGAGAGTTATAGAGCCCCTTGCCAGGCCACCCAAATGGTGGGCTGTTCCATAAATATGATTTTCTTGTTATGTATAATGGTGGCTCTTTACATCTCCATATTTCGGGGCCCTAGAAAACCTCTGAGGCCTGACACAGTGACTCACACCTGTAATTCTGGCACTTTGGGAGGCCAAAGCGAGAGGATTGCTTGAGCGCAGGAGTATGAGACTAGCCTGAGCAATATACGAAGACCCTGTTTCTGCAAAAAATAAAAGTAAAAATAAAAAGAAGCTGGGAATGGTGGCATACGCCTATAGTCCCAGCTACTAGGGAGGCTGAAGTAGGAATATCACATGAGTCCTGAAAGTTCAAAGCTGCAGTGAGCTGATTTTGTCACTGCACTCCAACCTGGATAACAGAGTGGGATACTGTCTTTAAACAAACAAACGAACAAACCTCTCAGTTATAGGGAATGGCCAGAGTTTGGAAACACAAAATTATTCCCTCCATAGTTGATCTGATTGGGTTCTACGTTGGTTAGATTTACTTAGGTCTGCCTAACCTCTCTTGAATTATATTATTTCATCTCTATTACAGCTGAGACAATCTGGCTAATTGATGAAAATAGACAAGAAAGATGATTGACTATTCAGAATTAATAAAGAGCAGGAGAATTTTCATGTTTTGAGGGAGGAAAAAAGTGTTAAGAAAATGGTTTTCTAATTTGTATTCCTGAAAGGCCCCGGGTTAATGAAAGGAGCTATTAAATTATTAATAGCTTTAAGGAAATCAGATAGCATATTTTTAAATTTTATTTACAATCTATTTTAAAATGAATAAGGCTGAAATGTTATTTGCTCTGCAGGTTCTCCTTTCCTATACCCCCTTTAACAATGACAGTCAACAAAAAGCATATGACTGATTCAAAACTCACATTAGTGGTTGTCTGATACATACAAATCTCCAGACTAACACATAAAATAATATTTTCACAATTGCTTCTAATAATCCATAGCATTCTTACTTTTAAATAGCATTTTATGCTATTTAAAAAGCATTTCAAATACATTTTCTTCTCTAAAATTGTATTTATTAGAATTTATAATGTATTTTGCTGTTTTAAATAAATTATGTACTACTAACAATTGTAATAAAAACTTACCTAGAAGATACATAGAGCCTTATGGTAACAGGGACTCAAATTTTAAAACAAATATTTGTAGAGAAGGATAAGATATTCAATATAGGGGGCCTTCAAGCATAAAATTATGTTTCATTAGGACAAATTAATGTTGCTAAATTGGAATGGGAATACAAATTCATGAAGATAAAATAAATGATATAAAATGTCCAACTCAAAGTAATAATTCATTCATATGTTTTTAAATAAATGATGTTATCTATTATCATGGTATTTATACTCAAGTTCTGTCGTTATTTAAACATATCATAATTTCAACTATCTATACTTGCTTAAGAATAAAAAATAGATGTAACTTTAAAATACGCAAGGAGTAGTACGGTTCTAACAAGTGTTTTGGGATAACAATAATACCTGGATGCCTGAGTTACATTATTGAACAAAGTATAAAATTGACAACTCAAAGAATAATAGTAGTAATAATTTAAATAATGAAAACTTAGTAGCCTAGTGTAAAAAGCATATCTGACATATCTTGCATTGAAACCTTTGTATAATGAAATAAGCATTATTATGACATATTTATAGATGAGGAAACTGACCATTCAGGTAACATGGACAAGTAGCTTCCTCAAAGTTACAATAAGGTGAAAAGCACAGCCTGGACAACACTGTGATTCCAGTGTTTGCTCTTTCTACCAAACTTCCAACTAAATGTAAAAGGTAATGAAACATTGACAACAATATGTACCAATTTTCATCTTCACTGAGACAAAAAATCTTGTAAAACACTTTGTGTTTGGGTCTCCTAAAAACAACCCCAGTTTATAATTATTTAACAATTACTATATTGTAATGTTATATGTTTCCTTCCCAGAACCCTAATATCTTTTCATTTGAACTATTTCTCTGTAATTAGTATAGGTCACTTCTCCAGCTTTTGTTAAAATATTATTAGTGAAGCACCAGTGGATTTAAGATCATCAAATCCAATGAAGTTAAATTGCTTCTTGTGACTGATAATTCTCAGTAGCAAATTATCTCTGAATTCATCAGGAATATTAACACTTATAATCATCTTTATTTAAAAAGTCTAAATTAACTGAGTCAAAAAGTGATAAAAAGTTTTGACTAAATTGTTGCCATTAGCTCTAATAAGAGAATGAATGCCTGAACCATCAAGAATATTTGTTACATCGCAACTACCTTGCTCTCACATTTCCCTCTCTTAAAGAGTGTCAGCAGCAGCCTTCATTTGGGAATCTCAAGCTCAAATCAACACTGGCGTCCAATAAACCTTGTCAATCACTTTGACTTGAAAAGAAAATCTTGAGCATTGCAAGTGCCCACAACCATCTAACGTTTTGCCCTCAAATGTCTGTTAGGAAATATTACCAACTGTTAATCCAGCATTTGTTGTGGAAAGAAGTACTATTGTAATTGACTTCCATTACATGAACTCACTGATTTAATGTAATCTAAGACATCTGTTTCAATACCTCAACAATATGCCCCTTCTGAGTACCTAAAAATGGCTTTGGGTCATGGGATTGTTACAATTTGGCCCTTAAGGGGCAAACAGTTCTTCAATTCACTTTCAGCCATTTCCAGTATTTATAAATGGCACTAGGAGTATTTATAAACGGCACTCTCTGATAATTGGAAAATGTCTCAAGAAACTTTATTCTACATCACTATCCCCAAAAGACATGCTTATAACTTGCCATATATTTACTGGTCAGAGGATAGAATCGTAAGCACATCATTATTAATTTTCCTCAGTACTAAGTAATTTTATCTTTTACAGTCAACCTTGATTCAGACCTGGAGAAGAGCATCACAATGAGGCTTAAGTATAATTGTATGCCATCTACACTAAATATCACAGACATTTAGTGATGGAAGCCTGTGTTTTAAAAACTCATTTTTCATTTGGCTCTGTTGTAAATACAGAATACTTTACTGGTTGTGGAAACTGAAGAACATATGAAAAAGTTTCACATCTGTTATTAAGCCAGTTACATGTTATCCCTAAATGGCAAACATGGACAATGATGATAGCAGATAAAAAAGAAATAAGAAAGGAAGTAAAAATACTTAGATGAAAGATTGCCCTTTTTGTGTGAACCTGATGACAGACACGGATCGCAGAATTGAGTAAGAAGGATAGTATTTTCAGAATGAGTAGAGGAGACCTTTTCCTAATTACTAATCATAGTGATGTTCATGACATTTCTAAACCTTAAAGGAGCAGAAATTCTTAATAGACTGAATCACATCTTTCCATAATTATGCAGTCAGAGGGTGCCAAAATAAAGGCCTTCTTTAAAGTTCAGAATGGAGTAAAATTCACTTTCTAAATATTATATATTAATATTTAATATATTAGATACTAATATTAGATAACTCTATTTGAATATCAAAATACTGATTTCAATTCATCAGAATAAAGGAATTTCTTAAACACAATTTACTTGCTAAAATGTGTTTATAGGAGAGAGGTTCATATGCTATTATAAGATACAATTCATCTAAGGCTCATTGCATTGCTAGTGAAGTCAATTACTTTTTTCTTGGTTACACATTATTTGGCAGGAAGTCTATTGTTGCTGAAACATTTAGGTTTTACAAGCAGGCTTATTTTATAGGAAGCAATGGTAGTATTTTTTTTAAAGAGAAGCAATATAATACATTTTAGGGCCTCTGATGGTGAAGATTTATTGTACACAATGGTGCCAAAAACAGATAGCATAGGCTCGCAATATACAAACATGTCCATGGTCATGACACAGTGGTCTAGTATCGACATGCAAAATGTCTCCTAGTTCAGCCCAGAAACTCCAGTGGAGACTGGCAGCTCAGTCTTATAATAATGTATCCAAATATGAGGCAGAGTTCTAAAATATGCATCTACATGTGCAAATAAAACTCTCATATATTTGTTAACATATGAATTTTCCATAGAAATTGCCTAATATATTAAGGTTTAATGTGTAAAGAAAAATTTATTTTCAAAATTATTTTAATTCTCAGACTTTTATTAAACCAACTAGGTTACATGTATAAAATGCTAAATAGCATTTAATAATTATCCTAGTATTGATGTTATCTAAATTAATTCTGATTAGCCTATTGAAACAATGAAACATTAGTTAGTACTTCACCTCTACTGTCCACAATAATTTAGTCAAAGGGCAAAATATGATGTTTCCAGACAGAAATATCAATGCTTGCAGTAAGCATGTATTTGAGAATAATAAAGAGTAATTTTAAGTATTTTTGTAAGTAATTTGCTTGTCTTATTGTAGAGTAAAACAACTTTAGTCGTAGTCTGACATGTCATAACACAGAAGACTGTTTCTTATTGCCTTTGTTTAGAAAAATGAATGTAATTGTATGTGATTTGAATAAAGTTTTTAGCTTAGAAAAGTATGACAATTGCATTCCACTATATTAAAATGTTATAAGAGCATGAAAACATTAAGTTATGCATTTGAACATAACTGATATTATAAAATTACTTGTCATACTAATGATCCAATTAATCAAAGAAAATGTGAAAATATGGAAGGATGATTACCTCATGAGTCTTTAACAAATATACTCAGTAGTGTAGGATCCTTTGAAAACAGGAATATGTGATTAAGAATACCTTACTTTATTTGGTGTCATTGGGGTATGCTACTTTTATATATAGGATACATAGTTAGACTGAAAAACAATGAAGGTCAGGTGATGTAATAGGTTTTATGATTTTCAAAGATGAAAAACAAATGCTAATATGATTTACCTTAAAGATGTTATTTTTTAATATCTAGTTTTCTTCTCCAATATGCTGATATTTAGTCTTTTGTTAAATATCTACACAGACACACATACCTATTATGGTTATTCTCATTGGCACTATTTTCCTTATTCCAATAAAGGAGCATAGGTAATTCAGTATCACATTACATCATAGTTGGTTACTCATATGGTTTTACATGCAGGGCACTTGCCTGCCTCACAGCATGTCATGTTTATTTAATTTGATAGGACAAATCTTTTAAATCTTTGTCAGTGTTACACATGGTTGGGAAAGTATTGTATAGCATTATTTCTAGACAAAATATATAAAAGAAAATTATACATTTTGGAAGGATTTTTAAAATGAGGTAATGCCTATAAATTCTTTAGCACTTTATCAGGAATGCAGAAAATGGTTAATAGATTCTAAGTTTAAAAATTTAATATATGAGTCACCAACTATTTTTATAGTTCTGTATTAACCAAATTGAAACTGATAGTTTAAAGGAGATTAAGACTTTTAAAAAAGCTTTTAAAGTCAGAGAAAATGTAATAAGAAATATTTGACATAATAAACTGCTGGGAAAAATTTTATGAGAAATTGTAGAAGAAGAGATATTGACAAAATATTTAGAAGCAACTAAGAAAGATTATTAACATAGGGAAAACAATACAAATTGTTCTCTTACGATTATGTGAAAAAAAAACCCTATAAAATGCTAATAAGGGATCATTCTAAAAGCAAAAAAAGACAATAGAAAAGAGGCAAATTATTTGGAATTAAAAATTATTTTAGGGCAAAAGAAGCTTATGAAGGCCTATAAAACAGCCAGAAGAAGGCTTTTGATAATAAAATTGAGTCACAGTGATAGTGAAAAAGTGAATGAGGAATCAGATTTCAAATAGAACCAAATAAACCAAATAGAATATATATATATACACACACACGGTATACATATGTATATATATGGTAGTAGGAATTTATTATATAGGTTTACTCAGAATGTTTAACATAAGTGAAGAAAGTATGAGTGAATTCAAAGATAGATGTGATTAACTGATCCAGAATGCAGCCCAGTAATTGAACACATAAAAGCATTAAAATTCATGGAAAGAAAAGTTTAAACATAGATGTGATTGGAGATTTAGAAAGACTTTTTTATATATTAAATTTAATATAATTCTGGTTAATGTGCAAATTGGTTACTTGGAGGGAACTTGACATATTATAAAATTTCACATTTGCATCACTGGTTTCCAGCAATTCAACTCCTAGGTATATAACTGTATTAGTCTGTTATCAGATGGCTGATAAAGGTATCCTTGAGATTGGGCAATTTACAAAAGAAAGAGGTTTAATTGGACTTATAGTCCATGTGGCTAGGGAAGCCTCACAATCGTGGCAGAAAGCAAGGAGGAGCAAGTCACATCTTACATGGATGACAGCAGGCAAAGAGAGAGAGTTTGTGCAGGGGAACTCCTCTTCTTAAAACCATCAGATCTTGAGAGACTTATTCACTATCACAAGAACAGCATGGGAAAGACCTGCTCTCATAATACAATTACCTCCCATTGGGTCCCTCATACAACACGTGGGAATTCAAGATGAGATTTGGATGGGGACACAGCCAAACCATATCATTCTACCCCGGCCCCTCCAACATCTCCTGTCCTCATATTTCAAAACCAATCATGTTTTCCCAACAGTCTCCCAAAGACTTAACTCATTTCAACATTAACTCAAAGTCCACAGTGCAAAACCTCATCCAAGACAAGGAAATCTCTTCCACCTATGAGCCCATAAAATCAAAAGCAAGTTAGTTACTTCCTAGATACAGTTGGGGTACAAGCTTTGGGTAAATACAGCCAATCCAACTGGGAGATATTGCCCAACATAAAGGGGCTACAGACCTCATGCAAGTCTAAAATCCAGTGGGACAGTTAAATCTTAAAACCCCAAAATAATCTCCTTTGATTCTATGACTCACATCCAGGTCAGGCTCATGCAAGAGGTAGGTTCCCATGGTCGTGGGCAGCTCTGCCCTTGTGGCTTTGCAGGGTACAGCCTCCCTCCCAGCTGCTTTCACAGGCTGGCATAGAGTATCTGCAGCTTTTCCAGGTGCACAGTGCAAGCTGTCAGTGAATCTACCATTCTGGGGTCTGGAGGATTGTGGCCCTCTTCTCACAGCTCCATTAGGCAGTGCCCCAGTAGGGACTCTGCATGGGGCCTCTGATCCCGTATTTTCCTTCCTCACTGCCCTAGCAGAGGTTTTCCATGAAAGCCTCTGCAGCAAACTTCTGCCTGGACATCCAGGAGTTTTCACATATCTTCTGAAATCTAGGTGGAGGTTCCCAAACCCCAGTTCTTGACTTCTGTGCACTCACAGGCTCAACACCACGTGCAAGCTGCCAAGTCTTGGGGCTTGCACCTTCTGAAGCCACGGTCTTAGCTCTACATTGGCCCCTTTCACCTGTGGCTGGAGCTCATGGGATGCAGGGCACCAAGTCCCTAGCCTGCACACAGCATGAGGACCCCGGGCCTGGCCCAGGAAATCACATTTTTCTCCTAGGCCCTTAGGCCTGTGAGGAGAGGGGCTGCCATGGACATCTCAGACATGCCCTGGAGACATTTTCCACATCATCTTTTGGATTAACATTCGACTCCTCATTACGTACGTAATTTTCTGCAGCCAGCTTGAATTTATCCTCAGAAAATGGGAATTTCTTTTCTATTGCATTGTCAGGCTGCAAATTTTCCAAACTTTTATGTTCTGCTTCCCTTATAAAACGGAATGTCTTTAACAGCACCCAACTCACTTCTTGAATGCTTTACTGCTTAGAAATTTCCTCTGCCAGATATCCTAAATCATCTCTCTCAAGTTCAAAGTTCCAAAAATTTCTAGGGCAGGGCAAAATGCTACCAGTCTCTTTGCTAAAACATAACAAGAGTTACATTTGCTCAAGGTCCGAATAAGTTCCTCATTTCCATCTGAGAGCCCCTCAGCCTGGACCTTATTATCCATATCACTATCAACATTTTGGGCAAAGCCATTCAACAAGTATCTAGGAAGTTCTAAACTTTTCTACATTTTTATGTCTTCTTCTGAGCCCTCCAAACTGTTCCAATCTCTGCCTGTTACCCAGTGACAAAGTTGCTTCCACATATTTTGGTATTTATTCAGCAATGTCTCACTTTACTGATACCAATTTACTGTATTAATTTATTTTCCCTTTCCTGATAAAGGCATTCCAGAGACTAGACAATTGACAAAAGAAAGAGATTTAATTGGACTTACAGTTCCCCATGGCTGAGAATGCCTTACAATCACGGAGGAAGGCAAGGAGAAGCAAGTCACATCTTACATGGATGGCAGCAAGCAAAGAGAAAGAGCTTGTGCGGGGTAACTCCTCTGTTTAAAACCATCAGATCTCATGTGACTTATTCACTGTCATGAGAACAGCACAGGAAAGACTTGCCCCTATGATACAATTATCTCCCACAGAGTCCCTCCCATAACATGTGGGAATTTAAGATGAGATTTGGATGGGGACACAGCCAAGTCATATCAGTAACCTAGGGGAAACCTTTCACATATGCTAGAGGACATACAGGAGTATATTCATTGAACAAGTAAGAGAAAAATCAACCCAAACTTTATCACTATTATAAATAATAAATTGTAATATTTAGAAGCAATGGATTATTATATAGCAGTGAAAATAAATGACTACAGCTACATTTGATGTGAAGAATAAATTTCCAAAGGATGTTAGGCAAAAAGCAAAATCTAAGAATATATACACAGTATTAATTCATTTATACAAATTAAGTATAGGCAATATTAAATAGTATATTGTTTAGATATACATAGTTATATAACAAGTCTATAAGAAAAAAGGAAATTGTTATGAAATTTCAGACAGTAGTTATGTTTGGGAAGAAAGAAGATGTAACGAGATTGCAGAAGGAGGAAAAATACACTGACTTGGGTGTTGATATCTAAGAAAAATTAGAGTTCTATTTCTTAATTCACAGGGCAACAACAGTGTTCACGTTAGCATTTTTATTTAAGAATAACATAGAGTCTTCATATGTGTTTTTTGCATGACATGTTTCACCATTAAAAAGTTTGAAAGTGAAATTATGTGTGCAAACAATGAAACATTTTTGAAAATGGCTTACTTATTTTGTTTGATAATACAAAAGCTATGTAAAATATAGACCCATATTTTAAAATAAAACATGAACTGTGATCATCAAATAAGATATTTGTTATGGACTGAATTGCCTTCCCTTAAAATTCATATGTAAAAGCCTAACCCTTAACGTGACTATGTTCAGAAACAGGGACTTTAATTAAGGTCAACAATGTCAAAATTGTGGGGCACTAATGCAATAGTACTGTTTTCCTTATAAGAAAAGGAAGAAACATCAGAGAGTGTGCTCAATCTCCCCCACACCCGCATAAAGAGAAAAAGGCCATGCGAGGACTCAATGAGAAGGCAATCCAGGAAGAGAAGCCTCGCCAGAAACCAACCCTGATGGCACCTTGATCTAGGACTTCTGATCTCCAGAACTGTAAGAAAATTAATATCTGGTTTTTAAGGCACCAGTCTGTAATATTTTGTTATTTAACCCCTAGGAGACTAATAACAACATTATATATAAAATCTGTTTGAAAAGCGTAACTTGTTTTATAAATGATATTGCCATTATTACTGGAATTGCTAATACTGGAAGTATTATTAATAGCCCTCAATTCACCACCTGATTTCAAGAGCAAAATAAACACATAGTGTGCACTATCTCTGTGCTATTAATGCTGATTAAAATAGCTACACCATCTACAGATCATAAAATTCTGTCCTAATACCTTTAAAATAGAATAAATCTGAGCTAATACATTGAGAAAGAGGAAGAGAAAAACACAGGATATGCTTACTAACTGTGACAAATAAAGCATTATTTAATGACCTTGGTCACTTTTTCTTTATTCTTACTTTCAATTACTTACATACCTTTAAAGTCTACCCAGTACTACTCATCTCTTGTTTTGCTACCCTAAATCTTTTTTAAAAATAATATTTCCTTATAAATCGCAACTTAGAACAAATTATCCTGTCCTTCAAAAATCTTATTTCAGAATTCCCTCTCTTGACCATAATGATTAACTAAAACTGAACTAGCCTCATAAAGAGCTAGAAAACTGAACAAAATAAATGAAAAATAAACTCTGCCCAGAAATATTCACCCATAAACATAATCAACTATATCAAGGAAGTGTCACCGGAGGGTCCTGGCTCCCAGAGCTCCCAAGATGGTGGTGGGCCACTTCCAAAATGGCAGCGGGCCACTTCCAAGATGGTGGCAAGCCTCATGTTCCCTGACCTGGGGTTCTTGGCCTCACAGATTCCAAGGAATGGAATCTTGGGCCACACGGTGAGTGTTATATAGCTCTATTAGAAGCTGTGGGTCACAGAAGAGAACCGTGGAACCCAGTGACTAGTGTTCTAGTATTCAGCTTGATTAGGATGAACCCTGGCACTTAGCCATGCAGGAACAATGGCAGGCCTTTAGCCCAATCGGGAGTGGCAATGGGCACCTCCCTGGATCAGGAGCACAGCGGACACTCTGCGGTATCTGGAGAGATGGAAGTCAGTAGCGGGTCTGCGACAAGGCAAACAGCAGTGTTGGACGGCAAGAGAAAGCTCAGCTCCAGTGGTAACAAAACACGACCAGAAGAGTGCAGTTGCAAGATTTAATAGAGTGAAACAGAGTGAAAACAGAGCTCCCATATAAGAGGAGGGGACCCAAAGGGGGTTGCCATTGCCCGCTCCAATCCCTGGGTTTATATCCTGATCTTTATCCCTCCACTGTGCTCTCAGGCAATAGATGATTGGCTATTTCTTCACCTCCTGTTTTTGTCTAATTAGCATTTTAGTGAGCTCTCTGATTGGTCGGGTGTGGGCTAAGTTGCAAGCCCCAAGTTTAAAAGTGGATGCAGTCACCTTCCCAGCTAGGCTTAGGGATTCTTAGTTGGCCTAGGAAATCCAGCTAGTCCTGTCTCTCAGAAAGTGCAGAAGAAATAATAGAGAAAGTCTTTTCAACAAGTGGTGATGGAATAACTGACATTCACGTCCAAAAATTTGAATCTTAACACAAACCTTACACACTTCACAAAAATTAACTCAAAACAGATCACAGGTCTGAATGTAAAACAGAAAACTATGAAACTTATAGAAGATAACACAGGACAAAGTCTAGATGACCAAGGGTTTAGATACAACCAAAGGCATAATACATGAAAAACAGAATTAATAAGCTGGACTTTACTAAAATTAAACATTTCTGTTCTAATAAAGACAATGTAAAGGGAGTTTCTAAAAAGTCACAAAATAGAATAAAATATTTGTAAGAGTCATGTCAGTAAAGGATTGTTATGCAAAATGTACAAAAAGTTGTTAAAACTCAACAATAAGAAAACAAACAACCTGATTTAAAAAATGGCCCAAGGGCTTGAACAGATATCTCATCAAATAAGCATATAAAAAGCTTATGAGAACATGCTCCCCATTATATGTTATCATGGAAATGTAAATTAAAATGACATGAGGTACCACTACTTGCCTATTAGAATGGCCAAAATCCAGAGCACTGACACCATCAAACGCTGGGGAGGATGTGAAACCAACAGAATCTGATGAAAATTTGAAATGGTATAGCCACTTTGAGAGAAGGTTGGCAGTCTCTAGCAAAACTAAACGTATCTTATGATTCAGCAATCATACTTGGTAATTACTCAAAGGAGTTGAAAATACATATCCAGACAAAAAACTACACACAGATGTTTACAGCAACTGTGTTTATAATTGCTAAAATGTAGAAGCAAACATGTCCTTCAATAGGGAAATAGATAGATAAACTAGGTAAATCTAAACAATGGAATATGACTCACACTAAATGGAAATGAACTATCAAGCCATAAAACAATATGCAGGAAACTTAAATGCATATTACTAAGAGAAACAAACCAATGCTATATAGCATATGATTCTAACTATATGACACTCTGGAAAAGGCAAAAAAAAATGAAGACAATAAAAAGACCAGTGTTTACCAGGGGTTAGAAGGGAGGGAGGGTAAACAGGCAGAGCACAGAGGATTTTTAGGGTAGTGAAACTATTCTGCATGATACTTTAATGGTGGATGCATGCCATGATACATTTTACAAAACCTACAGTACATACAACACCAAGAGTGAGCCACAGACTTTGAACTTGAGATGATAATGATGTGTTCATTGTAGGTTCCTCAATTGTAGCAAATGGTCCACTGTAGTGGGAGATAATGCAAACAGGGGCAGGGTCGAGGAGAGGCTATGCATGTGGGAGGGCAGGGAGTATATGGAGAATCTCTGTACTCTCTGCTGCATTTTTCTGTGAACCTAAAACTGCTCTAGAAAATAAAGTATATATTAAAAAAAAAAAAAAATAGACAAGAGACGGCACAGGACTTTGAGTCCTGAGAGCAAAAAACAAATAAAGTAAACCCTACAATTGTCCAATTTTTTGATTGAATAATTTTTTCTTTTTTCCTTTTTTTTTTTTTTTTTTTTTTTTTGAGACAGAGTCTTGTTCTTGTCACCCAAGCTGGAATAGTGGTGCAATCTCAGTTCCCTTCAATCTCCACCTCCTGGGTTCAAGCAATTCTCCTGCCTCAGCCTCTCAAGTAGCTGTGACTACAGGCACCCACCACCATGCCCAGCTGTTTTTTTGTATTTTCAGTAGAGACGGGGTTTCACCATGTTGGCCAGACTGGTCTCGAACTCCTGACTTCAGGTGATTCACCTGCCTCAGCCTCCCAAAGTGCTGAGATTGCAGGAGTGAGTCACCGCGCATGGCCTGAATGATTTTTTCAAAGCACAGACAGGAAGGGAATTCACACAACCGTGATGGTCTTGCTAAATTGAAGGAATGAAGACTAGAGTTTAGATAAACTCAAGCAGATAGAATATACGGCAAAATATTTGTCAGAAGGTACATTCACAGTGGAAGAATGACTAAATCTGCATAGATATTCCCTTGACTTGTGGCCAATATTTGGAAATGTACATATGAAGGCTAGACTCTGTGCTCAGAAAAAGAAACTATCAAGAAAACAATTACCAAGAATCTCTAGCAACATTTCCTAGAGCTTCCAAAGTATTGAAAAATGTTAGAGACCTGACAAAACAGATTGGAGAAACCTTGTTAAATACCTGGGACATTTAGTAGAGAGTCCAAAAATTCCTTTCTTCTAAGAAGAGAACTAATCTTCCTTAGGGGAAAGCTATTTTAGAGTTGTCCCATTAGTGCAAATATGCATGCACACACACACACACACACACCAGACACTCACACACACATCATCATCATCATCATCATCATCATCGCTCTAATACAAAAGTAAATTAATACTTGCCAGGAAAACCAACATTCCACATCCTTTAAAAGAAGATAATGAAATCAAAACATTAAATATTGCAGTATAAACAATGTCCAGCAACCAATATCACATGCAAGTGCTATGAACTGAAAGTCTATGTGCCCTCCCCCACTTTATATGTTGAAACCCTAATCCTCAATGGGATGATATTAGTAGGTAGAGCATTTGCAAGGTAATTGAATCATAAAGGTGGAGCTCTCATGATGAGATTAGTGCCTTTCTAAGAAGAGACATAAGAGAGCTTGTCTTTTCTCTGTCTCTCTGTATGTGTGTGTATGTGGCATGCATGTCTTTTTCTCACTATGGACATGTGATGAAACAGCAAGAAAGTGCCCACATGAGAAAACCAGAAAGAAAGGCCACAGGAGAACATGACCATGCTGACACCCTGATGTACTTTCCAGCCTCCAGAACTGTGAGAAATAAATGTTTAAGCCATCTAGTCTATGGTGTTTTGTTTTAACAGCCCGAACTGACTAAAACAGAAGTGCAAGAAAGCAGAAATCTTGATCTAAAATTAGAAGGAAAAAGACAAATAGAAAAAAAGAAAAGAAAGAGACACTCATAGCTAACTACCATGAACATATTTAAGATATTAAAGAAAAACATTAGCATAATGAATGGAAATGTGGGAACTATAAAATATTAGAATTTCAACAACTGAAAAAATACATATCTGAGAAGAAAAACTTATTGGACAGGCCTGGAAACAGATAGGAAACTAACAGAACAAAAGATCAGTGAGCTTAATGCCAGAAAAATAGAAACTACCCAAACTGAAACAAAAAGATGTTTTTAACCCTAAAAACAATAAGCAGAGCTTTAATATTCTTTATAATTATATCAAATAGTCCAATATACATGTGACTTCACCTACCTAAAAGAATGAGAATAAAAAATTATTTGAAGAAATAATGACCAAAAACTTTCCAAATATGATGAAAACTCTGAACTCAGAAATCCATGAAGATCAGTGTACCCTAAACAAGTAAAAAACATGCATACCACTAAGGCACACCATAATCAAAGTCCTGAAAGTCAATGATGAATGCATCATTATCTATTTATGCCCTTAGCCCATTTTCTGATGGGATTGTTTTTTTTCTTGATAATTTGTTTGAGTTCCTTGCAGATCCTTGATTTTAGTCCTTTATCAAATGTATAGATTGTGAAGATTTTCTCCCACTCTGTGGGCTGTTTACTCTACTGACTGTTCCTTTTGCTGTGCAGAAGCTCTTTAATTTAATTAAGTCACACCTATTTATCTTTGTTTCTGTTGTATTTGCTTTTGGGTTTTCGGTCATTAAGTCTTTGCCTAAGCAATGTCTAGAAGGGTTTTCCTGTTGTTGTCTTCTAGAATTTTTATAGTTTTAGGTCTAGGTCTTAGATTTTAAGTCTTTGATCCATCTTGAGTTGATTTTTGTACAAAGTGAGAGATGAGGATCCAGTTTCATTCTCCTACATGTGGGTTGCCAATTATCCCAGCACCATTTGTTGAATAGGGTGTCCTTTCCCCACTTTACGTTTTTGTTTGCTTTGTCAAAGATCAGTTGGCTGTAAATGGATATAGTGAAAAGGGAACACTTCCACACTGCTGGTGGGAATTTAAACTAGTACAACAACTATGGAAAACAGCTTGGAGATTCCTTAAAGAGCCAAAAATAGAACTACCTTTCGATCCAGCAATCTCACTACTGGGTATCTACCCAGAGGAAAAGAAGTCATTACACAAAAAAGATACTTGCACACACATGTTTATGGAAGCATAATTTGCAGTTGCAAAAATATGGAACCAAATGCCCATCAATCGAGTGGATAAAGAAATTGTAGTATATATGGCATTCGCAGCAACTTGGATGGAACTAGCGCTACTATTCTAAGTGAAGTAACTCAGGAATAGAAAACTAAACATTATATTTTATCACCCATAAGTGGAAACTAAGCTAAGAAAATGCAAAGGCATTAAGAATGCCACTCTATGGACTTTGGAGACTCATGGGAAAGGGTGGGAGGGAGGTACGGGATAAATTAGGTTCAGTGTATGCTGTTCAGGTGATGAGTGTGAGAAAATATCACAAATCACCACTAAAAATGTACTCATGCAACCAACTGCCACCTGTTCCCCCAGAACCCATGGAAATAAAAAAAAAATTAAAAATAGCCATAAAAAGACATATAACATATAGAATAGAGGAACAAAGAAAAGAACACCATAGGTTTTTCGTCATAAGCGATGTAAACAAGATGATGAAATGACATGATAAAGTGCTAAATAGAAAAGAAATCTATCAACCTAGAATTCCGTATCTATTATATATAACCTTGAAAAGTGAAGGCAAAATAATGATACTTACCAACAAACAAAAGATGTAAAAATGTATTGCTGGCAGTAATGCACTACCTGAAATGTTACAGGAAACTCTACAGCCTGAGGTAAATAACTCTGGAAAGAATATCAAAGGAATACAAGGAAATAAAGAATACCAAAAATGTGAGTAAATATAAATTTTATTTTTACAATTTTAATTGTTAGTATATAATTGGTCACTTAAAACAAATAGAGTATTAGTGTATTCTGAAGTTTATGAAACACATAGAACTTAAACACCTGACAAAAATATCTACCCTGATCAATTAAAAAAAGAGGTAACTGAATATAGCATCTAAAATAAAAGAGGAGACATAACAAATAGTAGAGAAATTAAAAGGAAAGTAATAGAATATTACAAACAAGTTTATGACAATAGAATCTATCTAGATAAAAGAGAAAAAAATCTTCAAAGACACACATTACCTACTGAAACAAGAAAAAAAAAGTCTTAGTCTTACAATTCTCTATCCATAAAATGAATTAATATTTAAGAAGCACCAGGTTTCACTAGTTAATTACATCAATTTTTTTATAATGAATATTGATCTTATACAAACAATTTTAGAAAGAGGAAGGAATGAAGTCTAATTTTATGAGGCCTGCATTACCCTGATATGAATACCAGAAGAAAAGGCATTACAATAAATCTACCAATAATATACCTCATAAGTATAGCCACAACATCCTGAACTAAACATTAGAAAAGTTAATCTTGGACCCTATAAAAAGATTCATGATCAAATGAATTTTATAACAGGAATTCATGGTTGATTTAACATCTGAAACACAGCCACATGTTGAGCTAGAAATGTTGAGTGATTAACCATGTTAAGTGATTAACCATGATCACAGATTCAAGGAAAAATATCGTATAATCATCTCAATAGGTAGAGCAATAACACTTGTAATAATTCACCTCTCATTGATGACCAGAAAAAGAAAAAACAAACCTCTTAGTAAAATACTAAGAGAAGGAAATTTATTCATATTGATAAGATTATTTATGAAAATCCTCAAAAGAATGCTTTTCACCTAAGATTGAGAACAAGACACAGATTTCTGCTTACACAGATTTGACTCAAAATTGTATTGAATGTCCTAGTTAGTTCAGTAAGGTAAAATAAATAAATACATATTTCAAAGAAAGAAATAAAACTGCCACTATTGGTAGGTACTATGACTGTTGTATTCGTCTGTTCTCATGCTGCTAATAAAGACATATCCAAGACTGGGTAATTTATAAAGGAAAAGAGATTTAATGGACTCACAGTTCCACATGGCTGGGGAGGCCTCACAATCATGGTGCAAGGTGGAGGAGGAGCAAAGTCATGTCTTACATGGTGGCAGGCAAGAGAGCTTGATTAGGAGAACTCCCCTTTATAAAACCATCAGATCTTGTGAGACTTATTCACTATCATGAGAATAGCATGGGAAAGACCTGCCCCCATGATTATTCAATTACCTCACACTGGGTCCCTCCCATGACATGTGGGAATTGTGGGAGCTACAAGTCAAGATGATATTTGGGTGGGGACACAGCCAAACTATATTAACTGTATATATTATTCTTGTACAGAAATAATATATATAACAGAGATTTTTATATATACACAGATATATGTAGTCATATTATATATGTACTATATAGACTTTATATATGTATACTATACATAGATATTTATCTATGTATAGTATAGATAAATAAATATATATCTGTATATATAATAGATATAGTATAAACAAAGTAATATTTTTTATATATATATATATATATGTACAAAATACTCAAGAACCCACAGAAAAGCTGCTAGGCAATATGTGAATTTAGCAGTAACAGTATCTAGGTAAATATAAAACATTAATTATTTCTACAACTTGAAATAAATACTTAGAAAATCGATTTGTAAAATGCCATTTATAAATAGCATCAAAAAACATGAAATATCCAGGGACAAACTTAACAAAATATGTTGAAGATATACAGTTAAATTTGCCATGTATTGTGGAAGACATTTAAAAGGAAGTATTGGGTTGGTGCAAAAGTAATTGCAGTTTTGCCATTGAAAGTAATTGCAAAGATGGCAATTACTTTTGTACCAAACTATACATAAATGGAGAGAAAGACCATGTTAATGAATTTAAAAACTCAATAATGTTAGGCTCGCAAATCTCCCAAATTACTCTATAGAGTCAACACCATCTTAATCAAAGGCCCAGCAGAATTTTTGTTTTTAGAAACTGATGTACTGATTCTAAAATAGGTAGGATTTTAAAGGACATAGAATAGCTTATAGAATCTTAAAAAATAGAACAAGCTCAAAGACTAAAAATACCTTACCTCAAGAGTTCTTGTCAAGCTTGATTAATAGTGTAGTATTGAAGTTAGATATATAATTAGAATATCCAGCTTTATATCTAGATGTGTGTGTATATATATATATATATATATATATATATATATATACACATAAAAGACTATTCTGATGAAGCAGAATAGAACATATGAAAATAGTTCTATATATCAATAGGGAAAGTTTAGTCTTTCTAGAAATGGTGCTGGAAGAAATGTATTTTTTGTAAAAGTAAAGGCATCTTACCCATACCTTACAACATTCTCAAAAATTATTCACGAAAACTTTATAATTAAGTCACAGAATTAGGATAAGATTTTTAGGAATAAAATTAACATTAAATTAAAACATAAAACAATAACATTTTCAGGAGAAAATTATTATAAAGCAATAATTTCTCAACCAGGATACAAAGTCACTAAGTATAGAAGAATATAATAATAAACTGGAGTATGCCAAAATTAAAAACAGCTGCTTTTCTAAAGATAATACAAGAAAATCATACAACATAATGCTAAGTAGGATAAAATATTAACAATATGTGTAAGTTACAAAGAATTTCTGTAGAAAATATATAAAGAACTTTACTACTCAATAATAAAACAATACAATAAAAACTACACAAAATATTTGAACAAACACTTCACAATGGATGATATACAAATGACCTGTAAACACAGAAAAAGATGCTTGACATCATTATGAGTCATTAGAAAAATATAAATTAATTTAGGACAACACAAAGGGGAAAATGTGTAATTTGCAATTTCATGATTTCATAAATAGAAGCTTTTCTATAGAAGTCTATCCATTCTGGTGGAACAGGTCAGGACTTACTAAATGTACCTAAGGAGGTATCTCAAGCTAATATGAGAAGTGAAGGCAGAAATTGCATAACTGGCAACCAGCAAAAACTAATTCTGTCTGCATTATTAACTATAGTTATTCTGTACATGAGATCCCCAGAACTTTTTCATCTTATAGCTGAAGTTTATACCCTTTGATCAATGCCTCCCCATTTCATCTATTCCTCAGCCTCATTGATGGATAGATAAATAGATAGATAGATATAGATAAATAGATAGATAGTGATAGATAGATAGATAGAATCCCAAGTATATCTGCTAGTCTCACTTTATCAACATGTTTAAATTTAAAGGCTAACTTCTTCAGCTACCGTATTCTCTGCAAGTATAGAATTTCTTTCATCAACGTTAACCATTCACAATGACATTTTTATAATATAGGTTACCATGTATTCCACTTTTGCTAATGAAGTATCTGGTTAACTAACCAAAACATATTAATAAACAGGTCAAAAATATGGAAAACCCTTTAATTAAACCCAGATCTTAAAGAATGAAAGCAAATTGTAAATATAATGATGGGGGTGATTTGAGATTTACAGAATACTTTGAACACTTGGAAGACTGGCACCTTACCTTACATCCATATCAGTGTTTATCATTACGGGCATTGGAAATGATATATATTTCCTATTGAAATATATTTCCTATTGAAATATTTCCTATTCCTAGGGCATAGTTAGGCAAGTACAAAATTCATATAGTAAGTAATCAAGAGGGCAGAATGGAACTCTCCGGCTCAAGCCAAAGCATATATTCACAGGCAGAAATTCTTCTTCCCCCGGGGAGGGGAGCCTCAGCTCTGCTCTTAAGGACTCTGAGCTAATTAAATCAGGCCCATGGAGAAAGGCTAGGTTAATCTTTCTTACTTAAAGTCAACTGATTATGAACTGTATTCAAATCTATAAAATGCCTTCTCAGTAGGTAAATAATAAGTGAGGCTGGAGCCTAACCAACTTGATCCACAAAATTTACATTCACATCCTACCCCTTTTCACTTTAGCACCCATGCAAAAATCTTCTTAATCCACGTTAATCTCTAAATAAAGATAATAACAGTGTCATAATTCTGCCTAATATAGTATGAATATCTTGCGTGCAACTAAAAAACATGAGGCAATGATGCAAAGACCTTGAGTAATGTCCACTATTCTCTGATGATATTCAGTAATTCAAATGCTGTAATGTAAAGTTAGCTATCATTTGTATCTTTTATGACAAAGGAATAAGAGAGGATAGAAAACAAAATATTTAGCTTATATATGCAAACATATTAGGATTCTTCAGTGAAACAGAACCAATGGGATAAGGAGAGAAAGAGAGAGAGAAAGAAAGAGAGAGAGAGAGAGAAAGAGAGAGAGTGAACTTAAATAATTGGTTCATGTGATTGCAGAGCCTGGTAAGTCCAAAATCTGATGGGGTAGGCTGGAAGCCTGAAGACCCAGGGAAGAGTTGCAGTTCAAATCCAAAGGCACTCTACTGATAGAATTCCTTTTAGCTCTTGGGGTGGTTATACTTTGGTGTATTAAGGCTTTCAACTAATTGAATTAACCCCACTCACATTATGGAGAGTAAACTGTTTTGCTCAAAGTTCACCAACTTAAATGTTAAGCTCATCTAAAAAAAATTGTCACAGAAATATTCAATATAATGTCTAACTAAATAGGTGAGCATTGTGACCCAGTCAAATTTACATATAAAATTAACCATCAGACATACTATTACAGTCCTCATTTTTGCAACTGACCACATAATCATAGCTGGTATTTAGAACTTCTTCTACTACCCATTCAATATCCTCTTTGCTCTCAGAAATCAATATACTTAGTTGTCATTTGCCTGACAGGGTGGCTCAAACTTCATTCCTGAAGGGTCTGAACCATTAGAAGTTTTGTCTGAATTGGGTTTTTGTAGTTTTCCATTGATTTAATCACAGAATATGATAATCTTAAGAGATGCCTTACGGAATATCCTGTATCCCAGACACACTGTTTCTCACTTCCATTCTATGGCAGTAACCCAATTTCCTCTTGGTATTCAGCACCAATCCACATAGCCAATTTAGTAATCCCCTTCTTTGCTTATTGTTTCAGAGGAATGAAACCCAAAGTTACTGGATGGCAGTCTAAGCTTTCAGTTCAATGGCCATTGTTGTTTCTCCAAAATTTTTAAACCATCAGATGTTAAGGTGATGAAACAGAAAGTATCAATTTTGCTAACAGATCACTAGGGGTAAAAGTTTGTGGAGTCACTCTCATTTCCACCCCTTGATTCCTGGACCATAATCCTGGCTACAAGAAAAAAAGCACTATTATATTGGATGCTGATTTAGATTATATAGAGTATCTTGGAGGATATTTTTCCAGCCTCACTAAGCATTGTTCCTTAGATGGTGTTTTAAATGTCTTCAAAGGCCATTACACTGTTTTGCCAAACCAACTGCTTCTGGATGATAAAGAACATAGTAAGACTAGTAATTTTATAAACATGGTCCCATTGCTACATTTTACTTGCTGTTAAGTGAGTTTCTTGATCAGAAGCAATTAATACTGTGTTGAATACCATAAAGGCAGATAAGGGATTTTGTAAACTCGTGGCTAGTTTTGGCAGGAACATCTTGTAAATGAAAATAAAGATCCATATTCAGACTAAGTGTCTTTTCCAGTAAAGACAAAGTGCTGCACCTGTCATGATGAAAGTGATCCAATGTAATCAACCTGTCTTTTGGCTCCACGGAATGGTTCCATATCAAGGACTCAGTATTGTTCTCTACCTCTGGCAGATTGGACAGTAAACAGTAGCTGTGGCCAGGTTGACAATGGGAGTGGAAGTTCAGTTCCTTAACCCAGCACAACCTCCATCCCTACTGCCATGGTCACTTTCTTTATTAACCTGTTGGACAATGGCAGGAGGGGCTGGGGAAAGAGGTTGACTAGTACGAGCAGAAAAGATTATCTTATCCACTTGTTTAATTAAATCTGCTCTTCTGAGATCACCCTTTTATGAGAATTCGCACAGGACAAAATAATTTTCATTATTCGTCCATTCAGGGAAGTCTATAAACATACTTTTTCCCACACTATCTTGCAACCAGTTTTTCAATTGTGCTCCTTCCAAATCCCTGACCACCTAGTCAAATAATTGATCAGAGCTTGGGAGTTAATATAGACTCTTACTTCTGACTGTTTTTTGCTTCCTAGGAAAATAAACAGTCCAGAATACTGCTTGAAGTTCTACCCCCTGGGAAGATTCTCCTTTATCACTGTTTTTCAGGAATGTTATAGACAGGGCCTTTACTGCTACAGCTGTCCATTTTTATGTGGTACCTGCACATCAAGCAGAACCAATCATAAATCAGGCCTCAGTTTTCCCTTCCTAGTCAACTGGTCACAGGAAATTATTTACGTGGGCATAGGAGTGAGCTTAGAGATAAAAGGTAGTGTAACAGGCGTAGAGGTCATAGGTATTTGGACCATTTTCTCATACAATTCCTTTATGCTATCAGGATCTGCTCAGACCTGATTGTATATACCACTTTCATTTCATACTAGAGTTCTGCTGTGCAAACCCAACATTATGGTTTACTGGGTCAGTTTGTATTAGTTCATGATAGGCAGCTCAGGTCATATGGTAACTTGGCAGCCTAGAGTTAAATGTTCAGTCTCTACTAAGTCCCATTAGCAAGCCAAAGAGGCGTTTCTCAAGAAAGCTGTTATCCACAGAGGATAGCAAAGTTTTGTTCGAAAATCATTAGGAACTGCCCTAGGATTCACCGATAGGGAACTGTCAAAGACTCCAAAGAACATCTCTATCTGCATATGACACTGCAAGATGTTTGTTGGATTATATGGACCAAGTGTCAGGGTAGCTTTCCCAGAAGTCCAGACATTTTGCAGAGCCTTCTTTTGTTCTGGGCCCTACTTAAAACTCAAATAAGGAATATGTTGCTGACAAAAAAAAAAAAAATCCAAAAAGGCCAACTAGGTGTTGTGCTCTTTTTCGGTTGTAGAAGAGGCCAAATGTGACAACTATCCATAAGTGTACAAGGAACATCTCAACATGTTTCACACCTCCGGACCCCTAAAAATATGTCTATAATACTTGCTATTTCTTGCTTACCAGTTCTAACCAGAATAATGTTATCAATGTAATGCATTGATAATATTATTCCTTTTTTGCCTATTGTTTCAGAGGCGTGAAACTCAAAGTTACTGGATGGCAGTCTACACTTTGTTTTGTGATGTTTTATGGAAGGCAGAAGTGATTGTGTCCCTATGGACTACATTATGACATAGGGTTGGAGAATTTATATTACTGGCATTAAGAGCTCAAAACAAACTGATTTCTGGCGGTCTTTCATAACAAGGATAAAGGAAAAGCATTTGCCTGAACAATAACTGCATATCAGGGACCAGAGAATGCCTTAATTTGCTCAAACAATGAAAGCATGTCTGGAACAACAGCTGCAACTGGAGTCACCACTTGATTAAGTTAATCTATTGTCATTCTCCAAGACTTATCTCTTTTTTGCACAAGCCAGATAGATTAGTTGAATGCGGATGTGGTGGGAATCACAACCCCTACATTTTTCAAGTTCCTTGATAGTGGCATTAATCTCTGAAATCTCTTTAGAAATGTAGCATTGCTTTTTCTTTACTATTTTTGTACATAAAGGTAGTTTGATTGTATTCCATGTGGCCACTACCACCATGATAGCTTTCATTCCACAGGTCAGGGAACCAATGTGGATATTCTGCCATTTGCTAAGTACAACTGTAACAATGATGCAATCTAAAATGGGGAAATAACCAAAAATATGTTCAGGAACCCACTGCATCTATGGTGAGACAGGTGCTGTAAAACTGTTTTGATCACTGGACCTTCATAAGCCTCTAAGGTCTACCACTCTAACTGTTTGACCACAATAACGTTTTGGATCTCTAGAAATTAGTATCAGTTCAGAGTCAGTGTCAGTAATCTAGGAAAAGTATGATTATTTCTTTTTTCCCAATACACTGTCATCTTGGTAAATGGTCATGTGTCCCTTAAAGGAAGGTTTGAAGAAAGAATACCAGAGTAGATTGTTTACAACTTCATGGGATCCTCTCTCAAGGGGATATAGCCTCTCCTTTATTCAAGGAGTTTTGTGTCTCTGCAAATTTCCTCAAGTCTAGAAATTTATTGAGTGGTCCTGACTCCTGTTTTTATCATACAAATTAGTCCTCTGTTCACTTGACCTAGAACTATCACCTTTACACAGAACTAGTGGACTACCTATCTATTTCATTTGTAGGAACACCATGATTAACCACCCAACACCACAGGTCTCTGCAAATCAGATTAAGGATTACTGCTGTGACTTCACTGTCCATTATGACATCCATGCCCACTTTGACTTTGAAGATCTTTTCTACTTGGTCTTGCCTCCGTAGGATACCATTATGCCATTGTATTTAGAGATTCTAGTTTGGCAATAAGCATTCCCACTGCAATTTCTGACCTACAGACACAAGTGATCACAGATAACTTAAAGATGCTTAGTTGCCCTCAAAAATTCATTTCTCGCAGTCGTGGGAAAAATTCTGGGCCTTCCCAGAGTGAATGAGTGGGTCTTCCATAATAAATCCACTCAACATTTATTTTATTTTATTTTATTTTATTTTATTTTATTTATTTATTTATTTTTTTTTTTTTGAGACGGAGTCTCGCTGTGTCGCCCAGGCTGGAGTGCAGTTGTCAGATCTCAGCTCATTGCAAGCTCCGCCTCCCGGGTTTTTACGCCATTCTCCTGCCTCAGCCTCCCGAGTAGCTGGGACTACAGGCGCCCGCCACTTCGCCCGGCTAGTTTTTTTTGTATTTTTTAGTAGAGACGGGGTTTCACCGTGTTAGCCAGGATGGTCTCGAACTCCTGACCTCGTGATCCGCCCGTCTCGGCCTCCCAAAGTGCTGGGATTACAGGCTTGAGCCACCGCGCCCGGCCCACTCAACATTTAAATCTCCTTAAGCTTTTGTATTCCTTTCTCTATATTATACCAAAGCAGTTCTGGCATTTCAATCTCATTTGGTGTAAATCACCTTTGGATTCATGTTTCAGCCAACCAACTAAACGGTCAGGGTTCTTTCTAGCTCCTTGAAATAAAACTTGAGGGTTGGGCACGGTGGCTCATGCCTGTAATTTCAGCACTTTGGGAGGCTGAGGCAGGCAGATTGTTTGAGGTCAGAAGTTCAAGAGCAGTTTGGCCACCATAGTGAAACCTTGTCTCTACCAAAAATAAAAAATTATCCCTGTGTGGTAGTGTGTGCCTGTAATCCCAGCTACTTGGGATGCTGAGGCAGGAGAATTGCTTGAACCCCGAAGGTAGAGGTTGCAGTGAGCTGAGATGGCGTCATTGCACTCCACTCTGCCTGGGTAACACAGCAAGACTCTGCCTTAAACAGAAAAAAAAAAAAAAAAAAAAAAAAAAAAAAAAGAAAGAAAGAAAGAAAGAAAAAACGAAAACTTGAATGCAAAATCTTTACTTTGTGTACCTATATCAATAAATTCAACCTGATCCACCTTTGTTTATTTTCCATCATGTGTATAGTACATCTCCTCTTGAATCTCATTTTGTACCTTATCCTCTAGGACCTGCTGGGACTTCTACTCATAGGTCTGGAGGTGAAAAACAGCAGGGGTAAATGCCTAAGAAGAATCAGCAATGCTTTGCAAAGCAACTGCCACAGGAGTTGGTTCTTCAGGCAAAGCAGAGGTAACCTCCTCAGGCAGGAATGAAAAGGCTCATTCAATTGGCAAGAAGATTTAGCGAAACTTACAGGTTTGATGTCCCCCATCAGGATCTTCCCATATTTCCCCATTCCAACTTTCAGGATTCTATTTCTTCCTAATAAATGCCCTCACTTTAATGGAAGGAACTCTCTAAAGTTGGTAATTAAATTTGCTTTTTAATTCAGCGACAAGCAGGATAAGGCTCTGGGTTTAACTTTCAGAATCTCAGCCCTGCAGCAACAGAAGTTAAGAGTTTCTTGCAGATCAAGCATAGAAAGCTTCAAGGTCATATATAAGGAGTTTCTGTTGCAAATTTGAAGCTCTTATTTGACTCTTTTCCCCACATTCTCTAGGGCAGTTAGGAGCAACCAGCCAATCCCATTATACTTCTTAGTTTAATTTGAATATATTGAGATACCAAATACAGGGTCACCTAGAACCCTACCTTTAATAAGCATCTGATTAGGAGTGTCCAATTGCAATATTTTGCATATTGCTACTATCATACCATGCCACGGACTACTAATGCCTTCTTCATCAATGAAAATTGAGTCGTCAGTGTCTTTAGATGGAATCAAATTAGAGACCCAATACCAGAAAATACATAACCAATTCAGAAAACTCATCCTAAGATTCTGTCTCTCTTGAACCTCTTTAGGTACCACCATTTGCATCTGTCAAAGAGATACAAACAGAGAAGTGAAACCAGAAGTAGATAGGTATTAAGAGATTTATTGTAAGGATGCAATTATGGGAGGCTGCCAAGGCAAACCTGAAATCTGAACACCATCAAGAAATGTAGGTTGCAACCCTTGGGCAGAAGCTAAAGCTTCTATTCATAGAGGGAATTTCTTCTTCCTGTAGGGAACCTTGCCTCTCTAATTTTAAGTTTTTTTATCTGACTGGAAGAGGCCCACACAGATTTCTTAGAATAATCTCCCTTAATTAAAGTCAACTGGTTATGCATTTCAATTTATACTTATAAAAGCAAAGGACCCAAATCTAGCTTAAGTTAACACCGTGAAAGAGAGGGACACCATTTTTGAGTTGTTGGATTAAGGCATCTATTTCCTATAGGCCAGAGTATACCCTGAAAAATACAGATGAGGGGCAATGAAAGTTTAAAGGCCTATCTCCCCAAGCTGATAAGTTGAGGTGTCCCAATTACACCAAACACAGAAAACCAGAGCTTGAGATGTTATGAATTAGTTGCAGCCAACTAATTGAGATATATTTTACACTAGAGAACAATTAACATAATATCCAGCAGGCAAATTCTGAGACAATTACAAAATCACCCTACAAAAATTTGTCATATACAGAGGGACAATGCTGCAGTCATGAAAGTGACTGTGCTGCTCTAACATTCTCAATGATATTTCCAATTGCTACAGTGAGAGGGGATGTTGTATCCATATAGGGTGAAATCCTAAAATCTAACATTTTGTATAGTAGAATAGACTGGGCTTTAAAGCATTTGATAATAACAAGAAAAACAAGAAAAACATGAAATCTGCTGGTGTTTCACCTAGGGGCAAGAGTCCATATGGCAGACAATAGGGGCAGTTTTAACAAAAAATTAACTTGTTTCTTCTTGCACCTAACAAGTCTAGATCAGTCAATAAACAAGCTAAGTTAAATTCCTAGCTGCAACCTAGCATGGTATCATGAAGAGAATTCTCTTTCCATAAATGGTAGGTTCTAAAAAGTAACATGGATAGCAAATATAAAATTAAATTTAAAGGTTAAATTTGAGATTGATAAAAATTAAAAAGGAGGATAGAGTACATATTCACATAGAAAAATTAACTCCACGTACTGAAAACATAAAACTGTTTACAGATAATAAACATGAAAATTAAAAGCTTAAGGATGCTATTTTAATCAGTAAATATATAGATGGGTAATTAACAATTCTATTTTGCCAAAAAGTTTTCAAGGTCAGATGCAATTTTATTAGAGTTGGAAAATAAGTAAAAAGCAATGTATGATGGATATCTTTAGTTTATTTCTACCCTCACAAGTACCTAACAATTCTGATAATATGATATTTACCCATAAATATATGTATGCATGTATAATTTCTTCTTAACGCTGCTTCTCATGCCATGAGACTAGAGAATCCTATTGTTGGTAAACTCTTTAACTTCTTTGCATGTCCATCACATTTTTACATTTTGCTGTAGTCTTGCTAACTACGGTAGTGTGGTGTAAAGCAAGAAAATATTTTATTCTAGTCAATTATGCAGTAATCACATTAAAGGGAAGATACCACCCACCAGCCATTCTTGTTGATATTTGTTAATGAGGTAATAGGTACTAAGGGATCAGAGATATCTTTGCAAGCTCTCCTTAAAACCATTGAACCGGATGCCAAAGACCAGCGTTCTAATTATTTCCCAGTTGTAACTTCTCTGGTTAGATAGTTGTTTCTGCCAGCATAATTGCCTCAAGCTTTGACTACTGCAGAAAGTTTACCTGCTCTCTGGCAAAGAAACCTCAGATAGCAATATTTGAACTCCAAAGCAAAGAGAAGTGTATTTCTCAAGTTGGACAAAATGGATTTTTCTTTTCAACAAGTGATAAACATATGAATCAGATGCACTTTCTAAATGTCATCAAGTTTTTCTAAAGACGCAAGTATGAAAAAAGGGCAGGAGAAGATAAAAAGCAATACAATTTTATAGATAATTTGATAAAGATTCCTACTTGGGAAGAATTTTGAAAAATAATGATTTACCTGGATGTTTTAGTCATAAAAAAGAAAAATCCTATTTACAACATACATGATACATGCAAGATCTCTGAAGATGTTATTTGTATAGAGCATATTTTAGCTTTAGATAAAACCATATAAACGAGGCTCAGTGACTCACAGCTGTAATCCCAGCTCTTTGGGAGGCTGAGGAGGGAGGATCTCCTGAGGCCAGGAATTTGAGATCAGCCTGGGCAACACAGCAAGACCCTGTCTCTACAAAATTATTTTTTGGAACTTAGTGAGGCATGATGCCACACACCTTTCGTCCTAGCTGATTAGGAGGCTGAGGTGAAAGGATTGCTTGAGCCCAGGAGTTGGAGAGTACAGTGAGCTATGATCATGCCACTGTACTCCAGCTTGGGTAACAGAGCAAGAAACTGTCTGTAATTTAAAAATATATGGATGAAACTGGCATTTTTCTAGGTAAAAATCAGTCAGATATCAGCAATTTTATATAGTTCAACTTAAATATTCCATAGTTTTATTTTATCACTGTACAGTTAGTCACTCTGTTTTAACTTGATGACATTGTTTCTCGCTTAAGGGTTTTTTTTTTTTTTTTTTTGGTTTTTTTTCCTATAGCAATTTGTATTATATTAAATTACTATATTTGTTGTTTTAGGGAAATATGTTATTGAAGCAAGTCACTTTTAATGACTTATGTGTTTCAATTCTTGGTGTTGATGACTATTTTTTTACTGGTCTCTCACATGGTCTCTCATATTTTTTGTAGTATGTTACAAAAAATTCTGACCCTTTGAAATGCTATATTGTTTCTGTCGGCATAAATGATCGCCATCATAAAACAATAGTGAGACAAACATGAAATGCAATGTGCTGCTTTTCAAGGAATTTTAGGAAAGACTTGTGTTCATGAGACTCAAACCCTATGTAAGAATTTCAGCTTTTTCTCACACGAACCACTTTCTCTATTTAAAAAGGAGTTGCCACTCTACCTGATATCAAGCTTTGTTTCCTTTATCCCTTTGAAGTTCAACTGACACCCAGAAAGCGGCGGGGGGTGGGGGGAAGAAGCAAAAGAGAGCACACAAATGAGTAACAACAGATGACTCACAGGATAGACATACAAGACGGTGTGGCTTCAGTCTAGGAGGGAAGCTGCCAGCAAAATATGCTCACAATGTTGCATTTGCTTTCACCAATGAGAGTTTTCAAGGAGACCAGCGTTTTCTGGGTTTTTTTGGGGGTTTTTTTTTTTTTTTGTTTGTTTGTTTGTTTGTTTGTTTTTTTGGCTGGGCGCAGTGGCTCAAGCTTGTATTCTCAGCACTTTGGGGAGAACAAGATGGGTAGATCACTTGAGGTCAGGAGTTCGAGAGCAGCCTGGCCAATATGGTAAAACCCCATCTCTACTAAAAATATAAAAATTTTGCCAGGCATGGTGGCACACCTGTAGGAACACACCTGTAGTCCCAGCTACTTGAGAGGCTGAGGCAGGAGAATTGCTTGAAGACTGGAGGCAGAGGTTGCAGTGAGTCGAGATCCCTCCACTACACTCCAGCCTCTGTGACACAGCAAGAGTGATACTCCATCTCAAATATATATATATATATATACACATTTAAAATCTCATTTTTGTTTTCAACTCACTTTTTGCGAGTAAATTTAAATGATTTACCTTTGCTTCTCCTGTGAAAGCATATAGTAAATACCTTTTCAAAAATAATTTATTGAAGTGTCTATTAACATTAGTCTTTGCCTTTGTATGAAAGGCCTGTCAAAATGGCATGAAGTGGACACAGTGATGCGCCTGTGCTGTAGCAGCTCATGATTGGAGGCTTATTTTGTCATTTGATCTTTATATCTGATGGGTCCCTGTTGAACCTGAATGAGTGATTGAAAGTGACAGGAAGAGCAAGTGGGTGCCTTGCATCTCAATGGTAGGTTGCACAGTACCTTGGTCCAAGAGTCTTTATGCAGATGTGAATCTTGATGTGGTGCTGCCACAACATGTGCTCGCCTTTCTTTGATATGGTTTTCAAATTCCTGATTTATCACTTTGACATTTGACAGAGAAGAGAAAAAATAAAAAGCAAAATTCGGTGACAGTTAACAGCTTTTTCTTCCCTCAAAGATTTTGTAGGTTTGCCTGAGGAGATTTGAATCTGAACTATTTGACTGTTAATTAGAACTGCCATATGAGCACCACAAAATCAAATCAAACATAATCTGGTTTATGTCATCGCACATTTAGGGTGGTAGAGCAAATCATCAATTTCTTACAATTAATGAATAATAGCCTCAAGGCTTAAGCCTCAAAGAAGGTTTTAGATGTATTCTAATTCTGGATTTTTTTTTTTTTTTTTTTTTGGTCATTATAAAGAGTAGTAATACATTTAAATACTGACATATGCAAACACACAAAAGTTAGGTGCAATTAACTGAATGTTTACAGTTGGAATACTAATCCCCAAGGTGATGGATTAGGAGGTGGGGACTTTGAAAGCTGGTTAACTCCCTTGTATGTGATTAGTGCCTTTATAAAAGAGATCCTAGACAGATCCATTGCCCCTTCCCCCATGTGAAGTCAGAGCACGATGATGGGCACTTACCCAAAATGGAATCTTCTGGGTCTTTATCTTGGACTTTCTAGTCTTCCTAGAACTGTGAAAAATAAATTTCTGTTGTTTATAAACCACCAAGTCAATGGTATTTTGTTATAGTAGTGGGAACAGACTAACACAGGCTTTCATCAGCAGCTCTCCTTAACTAAAACTAGTTTAGACATAATGCTATTTATACTGAAAATGAAACATGAAAACAATATTCGGTATTTGGTTTGCTGATATCAGATACATACTTGAGTTTTTTAGATAAGTTAATATGAAGAATTCGACACTTTTTCTTCTTGTTTCCCTAGGCCTTTTGCTGATGAACAGGTCATTATGCAAACTGCATTAGTGTCTAAACACATTTTAAACGCAGTCGTAGTGATGCCATAAGAAAACCTTCAGAAACCTCAATGGAAATAATTTAATTACATGGGAAGATAGTTAAAAATGCAGCATCAACACTATTAAAGACTAACTAATACTCTTTAGATTTTTTCTATGATAATTTCATTTTACCACATTCTTTGTTTAGGAGTAGAGGCATATAGTATTTTTGTTGATAATTCCTAAAACAATAAATACAATTTAAAAAATATACCTGCCATTGTTTTATGGTTAACTAATTACCTATTTGTCTACATTATTCCTTTTTATTACTTTACTTTCAAATGTATAGTTGGACATCAAAATGTTTCCTTTATAATTATTCATTTATTAGTATTGATCATTTAATACATATAAGGCATTATGAGGTTCTATTCTTTGATATATATTGTTTGCTCATCTGACACCAATTGTTCTTATTCAGTCAATAATTTAACATATAGTGTGAATTTGGGTTTCCATTTTTTGGTAGCCATTTTTATCTGTTTTTTTCAGCTTCTCTAATAATAATAGTCACCATTAGCTGATGCAGACACTTTGTTATGCAGAAATTGCTTTTATTCTTCTAATAGTTCTGTCAGACAGATATTATTATAGTATCTATTTCATGGATTAGATATAGAGAGGTTAAGTTATTTGCAAGATATTACACAGCCAGGGAGTGGTAAACAGAATTTTGAACCAAAGCCATTAGGCTCTCGACCACTATGCTGCTTTGCCTCCTAGAACATTCTGCATTGCAGTGGTATAAGCATTACCAGTTAACTGCCTAACATGGTATTTCTCTCCATTACAGGTATCAGGATTATAACGATTTTCCTGCTCCCGTCCCTCACATATCTCTCGTAATGTAATCTCCCTCAGGATTTTTTTTAATAGTTCCTATTTACTAACAAAAATATTCATCGCAATTTATAGGCTAAAGAGGTAAGACATTTTCATTTACACAAGAGCCTCTTGAAAATAATTACTTAGCCTAAATGAATGACTCTAATGGAAGTAATTCAGGTGGATCCTTGAAAAAATGATATTGTGTACATGAAAACCTTTGGGAAAATATATTATGATGGCAACATCTTCAGTTTTATACTGGAAATACACAAAATTTACTTCCTATTTAACCAAACTATTAAAAGAATTGCTTTTTTGGATATTTGGCATCAAATAAAAATGGGTTGAGGAGAGGGAGAGCATTAGGAAAAATAGTTAATGCATGCTGGTCTTAATACCTAGGTGATGAGTTCATAGGTGCAAGCAAACCACCATGGTATATGTTCACCGATGTAACAAACCTGCACATCCTGCACATGTACCCCAGAACTGAAAATAAAAAAAAATTTTTAAATAATTGAGATTCAAAAAGTTAATTTATGAGTCATAGGCTATTATTTTTTGAGACACGGTCTCACTCTGTTGCCCAGGCCAGAGTGCAATGGCAAAATTGTGGCTCACTGCAGCCTCGACCTCTCTCCCAGGCTCAAGTAATCCTTCTACCTCAGTCTCCTGAGTAGCTAGGACCACAGGCATGCACCACCACAACTGCCTACTTTTTTAGATTTTTTTTTTTTTTTTGCAAAGATGGGATCTCCTCATGTTGGCCAGGCTGCCATAGGCTATTCTTTTTTATGTATTTAACTTTATTTTTTGTTCATGGGTACATGTGCAGGTTTATAATATAGGTAAATTTTCTCTCACAGGGGTTTGGTGTACAGATTATTTTTTCACCCAGGTAATAAGCATAGGACCTTATGGGTAGTTTTTCACCCTCTTCCCACCCTCCAACCTGAAGTGTACCCTGGTGTTTGTTGTTCCTCTTTTTATGTCCTTTTGGTGTACTCAATGTTTAGCTCCCTCATGTAAGTGAGAACATCTGGTATTTGGTTTACTGTTCCTGTGTTAGTTTGCATAGGATAATGACCTCCAACTTCATCCATGTTTCTGCAGAGGACATGACCTCACTCCTTTTTATGATTCCATAGTATTTCATTGTGTATATACACCACATTTGCTTTATCCAGTCTACCATTGGTGGGCATTAAGGTTGATTACATGTCTTTGCTATTGTAAATAGTACTGTGATGAACATACATGTGCATATGTCTTTATAGTAGAATGCTTCATATTCCATTGTTATATACCCAATAACAGGATTGTTGGGGGAAATGGTAGTTCTATTTTAAGTTATTAGAGAAATTGCCTAACTGCTTTACACAATGATTAAGCTAATTTACATTACCACCAACAGTATACAAGTGTCCCCTTTCTCCACAACTTCGCCAGCATCTGTTAGGTTTTGATTTTTCAATAAAAGTCATTCTGACAGGTGTAAGATGGTATCTCATTGTGGTTTTGGTTTGCATTTCTCTAATGATAAGTGATGTTGAGCTTTTTTTCATATGCTTACTGACCACATGTATGTCTTCTTTTGAAAAGTGTTTGTTCATATACTTTGTCCACTTTTTAATAGGGTCGTTTGGCTAATGCTTGTTAATTTGCTTAAGTTTCTTGTAGATTCTGGATACCAGGCCTTTAGTCAGATGCCTAGTTTGCAATTAATTTTTCTTATTCTATAGGTTGTTTGTTTACTCTGTTGACAGTTTCTTTTTCTCTACAGAAGCTCTTCAGTTTACTTAGGTCACATTTGTCAACTTTTTATTGTTGTTGCAGTTGTTTTTGGCACCTTCATCATGTGAGCTTTGCCTCTTTCTATGTCTATAATGGCATTTCCTAGGTTATCTTCCAGAGTTTTTATAATTTAAGGTATTATATTTAAGTCTTCATCCATCCTGAGTTGATTTTTTTTGTATGTAGTATAAGGAAAGGATTGAGGTTCAATTATCTGCATATGGCTAGCCATCTATCCTAGCACCATGTATGCAATAGAAAGTCCTTTCCCCAATGCTTGTTTTTGTTAACTTTTTCAAAGGTAAGATGGTTGTAAATGTGTGTGTGTGTGTGTGTGTGTGTGTGTGTGTGTGTGTGTGTGTGTTTTTTTTTCTGGGCTCTCAATCTGTTCTATTGGTCTGTGTGTCTGTTTTTATACCACTACTATGCTGTTTTGGTTGCTGCAGCCCTGTTGTATAGTTTGAAGTTGGGTAATGTGATGCCTCTAGCTTTGTTCTTTTTGCTTAGGATTTCCTTGGCTATTTGAGCGCATTTTGGTTCCATATTAAGTTTAAAATAGTGTTTTCTAATTCTGTTAACAATGTCATTGATAGTTTGATAGGAATAGCATTGAATGTGTACATTGCTTTGGGCAGTATGGTCATTCTAACAATATTGGTTCTTCCTATCCATGTGCATGGAATGTTTTTCCATTTATTTGTGTCATCTCTGATTTCTTTCAGCAGTGTTTTTTTAATTCTCATTGTAGAGACCTTTCACCTCCCTGGCTACCCGTATTCCTAGGTATTTTATTCTTTTTGTGGCTATTGTGAGTAAAATTGAGTTCTCGATTTGGCTCCAGCATGGACATTGTTGGTGTGTAGAAATGCTATTGATTTTGTATATTGAAACTATGCTGAAATTGTTTATCAGGTCTAGGAGTTTTTAGGCAGAGGCTATGGAGTTCATGGTAGAGTATTGATTGCATTGTCTACAGCACAGATAGTTTGACTTTGTTTCTTCCTATTTGAATGTCTTTATTTTCTTTCTCTTGCCCGGTTGGTCTGACTAGGACTTGCAGTACTATGTTTAATAGGAGTGGTGAGAGTGGGCATCTTGTCTTATTCTCGTTCTCACAGTGGAAGTCTTCTAGTTTTTGCTTGTTCAGTATCAAGTTAGCTTTGGGTTTAGCATAGATTGTTCTTATTAGTTTGAAGTATGTTTCTTGAATGTCTACTTTATTGAGGGTTTTTACAATGATGGGATGTTGAATTTTATCAAAAGCCTTTTCTGCATTCATTGAGATAATCATTTGGTTATTGTTTTTAGTTCTGTTTATGCAATGAATTAAATTTATTGATTTGCATATGTTGAACCAATCTTGTGTCCTAGGGATAAATCCTCCTTGACTGTGGTGGATTCACTTTTTGACCTGCTGCTGGACTCGGTCTGCTAGTATTTTGTTGAAGATTTTTGCATCTATGTCCATCGAGGTCATTGGCCTAAAGTTTTCTTTTTCTTGTATGTCTGCCAGGTTATGAGATCAGAATGATGCTGGCCTAACAGAATTAATTAGGAAGAAGTCCCTCCTCCTCAATTTTTGAAATAGTTTCCGTATGGATGACACCAGCTCTTTGTACATCTGGTAGAATTCAGCTCAGAAGTGGTCTGGTCCTGAGGTTTTTCTGGATGATAGGCTTTTAGTGCTGATTCAGTTTCAGAACTCATTATTGATCTGTTCATGGATTCAATTTATTTCTGGTTCAATATTGAGAGGTCGTATGTTTCTAGGAATTTATCTACTTTTTCCTAGATTTTCTGGTTTATGTACATAGAGATGTTCATAGGAGGCTCTGAGGGTTTTGTCTTGTTTCTGTGGGGTCAGTGGTAATGTTTCGTTTGTCATTTCTGATTCTGTTTATTTTGATCCTCTCTCTCTTTTGTTTTAGTCTAGCTAATGGTCTATCAATCTTATTTATTTTTTTCAAATAACAAACTACTGGATTAATTGTTCTCTTGTATAGCTTCTCGCATCTCAATTTCCTTCACTTCACCTCTGATTTTAGTTACTTCTTGTGTTGTGCTAGCTTTGGAGTTGATTTGCTTTTCTTTTTCTAGTAATTCTAGGTGTCATTTTAGGTTAATACTTTGAAGTTTTTCTAACTTTTTAATGTGGGCATTTAGTTCTATACAATTCCCTGTTAACACTGCTTTAGCAGTATCCTAGATTCTCATATGTTGCATCTTTGTTCTCATTAGTTTAAAATAATTTCTTGATTTCTGCCTTAATTTTTTGTCTATCCAAATGTCATTCAAGAACAGGTTGTTTAATTTCTTTGTAATGGTAGGGCTTTAAGCAATCTTCTTGGTATTGATTGCAATTTTTATTGTGCTGTGCTTTGAGATTGTGGTTGGTATGATTTGGTTTTTATTTTTGAATTTGCTGAGAAATGTTTTATGCCCAATTGTGTGGTCAAATTTAGAGTACGTGTCATGTGCAGTTGTAAAGAAGGTATATTCTGTATTTTTTTCCAGTGTGGTGGAAAGTTCTGTAGATGTCTGTTAGTTATATCTGGTCATGTGTGGAGTTCAAGTCCCAAATATTTTTGTTAGTTTTCTGAATCAATGATCTGTCTAGTACTGACACTGGGTTGCTGAAATCGTCCACTATTATTGTATGGTTATCTAAGTCTCTTTGTAAGTCTGTAAGAACTTTTTTTATGAATCTGGGTACTTCTGTGTTGGGTGCATATATATTTAGGATAGTTATATCTTCTTGTTGAATTAAACTCATTACCATTATGTAATGCCCTTCTTTGTCCTTTTTTCAGTTTTGTTGGTTTATAGTCTGTTTTATCTGAAATTAGAATATTAGCCCCTCCCTTTCTTCTGGTTTCTGTTTGCTTGCTTGATTTTTCTCCATCCCTTTACTTGTTGCCTGTGGATGTCATTGCATGTGAGATGAGGATCATGAAGACAACATACATTTGGGTCTTTCTTCTTTACTCAATTTGCCCCTCTCTGGCTTTTAGTTGGGGAATTTAGCCTGTTTACATTCAACATTAATATTGATATGTGAGAATTTGATCCTGTCATCATGTTGTTGGCTGGTTATTATGCAGACTCGATTGTGTAGTTGCTACATAGTGTCTGCAGTCTATGTACTTAAGTGCATTTTTGTGGTGTCTGGTAATGGTCTTTCCTTTCTGTATTTTGCATTCCCTTAAGAATCTCTTGTAAAGCAAGTTTGATGAGAACAAATCCCCTTAACATTGGCTTGCTGAAAAGTATCTTATTCCTCCTTCACTTATGAAGCTTAGTTTGACTGAATATGAAATTATTAGTTGTAATTACTTTTATTTAAGAATGTTGAATGTAGGTCCCCAATCTCTTCTGGTTTGCAGGGCTTCTTATGAAAGTTCCTCTGTTAGTCTGATGGAGTTCCCCTTGTAGGTGACCTGCCACTTCTCCAGAGTTGTGCTTAACATTTTTTATTTCACTTCAACCTTGAAAAATCTAATGACTATGTGTCTTAGGTATGGCCATCTTGTATGTTGTAGAGGTTCTCTGCATTCTCTGCATTTGAATGTTGGTTTCTCTAGTGAGGTCGGGGAAATTTTTATGAGCAACATTCTGAATTATGTTTTCCAAGGGGTTTGTTTTATCTCCGTGTCTTTCAGGGCCACCAATGACACATAGATTTGATCTGTTTATGTAATTTCATGTTTCTTGAAGGTTTTGTTAATTGTTCTTTATTCATTGTTTAAAAAATTGTTGTCCGACTGAGTTATTTCAGAGAATTGATCTTCAAGCTCTGAGATTCTTTCCTCAGCTGGACTGATTTTGCTGTTAATATTTGAAATTGTATCATAAAGTAGTGGAAGTGAGGTTTTTTTCGGCTCTATTAGATCACTTTGCTTCTTTCTTAAAGTAGTCATTTGCTTTTCATCTCCTGTATCATTGTACTGTACTCCTTAGATTCCTTGGACTTTGACATTGGTTCAATGTCTAATGACATTGACTTTGACATTAGATTCCTTGGTTTTTGACATTCTCCTAAATTTCAATGATCTTCATTCGTCTCCATATTCTAAAGTATATACCTGTCATTGGAACCATTTCAGCCTGGTTAAAAAACCATTGCTGGAGAACTAACATGCTTGTTAGGAGGTAAGATGATATTCTCACTTTTTGAGTTTCCAGAGTATTTGTGTTGGTTCTTTCTCATCTGTGTGGGCTGATGGGCCTTCAGTCTTTGAGGTTCCTGTCATTTGGATGGGGTTTTTGCTTTATCTCCCTTGATGTCCTTGAGGATTGTTTGTGGTGTAAGGTGGGTTCAGTCAACTGGGTTTGTTTCTGGAAGATTTTATGGGGTCAAGGCTGAGCTCAGTACTCCTGGGCTGCATGCTCTGACTCTGGGAGCTGGGACTGGACCTCCAACTTTGTTCTGTGGCCCTTTGAGATTATAAACCTGCTGCACTGGAGGGGCAGAAGTATTCTGGGTCCCCTGGCCACAATACTCCAATATGTGAAGCTGGCCAAAGCACTTCATCAGGACAGTGGTCATGAGATTGGTGCTTGCTTGTGCATGCCAGCAACTGCACCAGTACGGTGTGGTGTACATATGTCAGCTGGTGTGGGGTACCTACACATGCTTATTGCAGTGGAGGCAGTGGCAGTGGAGGCAAGGTGCTGGCACAGGCATAGACACCAGTGTCCATATAAACAACCACAGCAATGGGCTCGGGGGTTGGGCGGTTTGCTGGCATCTATGGACGCATTCATAGTGATGGTTGTGTGAGCAGGTGCCTGCACGTCCACAAGGGATGAGAGTTAGTGGAGTGCATCTGCACTGGCAACAATGGCAGTATAAAGTAGTGAACATGCACATGCATGCTGGTTGGGGAGGGGAGGCAAGGTCCACTCATGCATGCATGCATGCTTGCACAGTGGTGGGAAGGTAGCCGTGGGAGAGAGCATGCCAGCAAAGCAGTGGGGAGGGGCTTCAGTGGAGAGAGGGTGTGGGTGGACTGGTGCCCATAGGAGGGGGTCAGTCTGCTGGAGCTCTCTATTGGTGGAGCTATGATTATGGCCACAGGGAAGTACCTTGGTTGAGCATCAGAGCCTTCCATGCAAGCAGGTGCAGCCAGATTGTTGGGAGAGAGGCCAGCACACAGGGAAGTATTCAGATCAGACTGTTTTTGTCTCATAGGCAACACCACCCTGCTCTATCCAGGTCTGCCAGTCACCCTAAGGCTAAAGTCAACTAGAGGTGTATGGTGAGCCTTGGGGTATGTGCACCAATGGCCATACTCCACTACAGACATTCCTACACCAAGCTCTCTGGGCTCCATACAGGCTGTAGTCCCACCCCTACCAACTCTCTAAGCAGCTCTCCCTGCCAACTCAAGTGTTTATGGGGCTTGTGGGGTCTCCTGATGCCATGATTACAGATTCTTGTGGTTAAAGCAGGCCACTCTTTGCCTGTTCAACTCACCCTTTCCCCAGGAATCAATGGGGTCCAGGGAACAAGTCCCGGTGCTTCGTAGCCCTGTACAGGGTTCTCACCTTCCTCCTACTTCAGCCCCACACCTGCATCCTCCCTCGATGCACTCTCAATACCCTTTGTCTGAAGATCTGCTTGGAGCACGCCAGTCTTCCCAATGTCTTGGTCCCTCAGTAAGAGATGTTACTCTTGGCTGTGTCTACTCAGCCACCTTGGCTCCTTTTGTCACAGACCATTTTTAAAATTTAAATAGTTTAAGTTTCTTGTAGATTCTGGGAATTAGCCCTTTCTCAGATGGATAGATTGCAAATTTTTCTCCTATTCTGTAGGTTACCTGTTCACTCTCATGATAGTTTACTTTGCTGTGCAGAACACTTCAATTTAATTAGATCCCATTTGTCAATGTTGGCTTCTGTTGCAATTGCTTTTGATGATACCATTTGACCCAGCGATCACATTACAGGTTATATAACCCGAAGGACTATAAATTATTATACTATAAAGACACATGCACACGTATGTTTATTGTGTCACTATTTACAATAGTAAAGACTTGGAACCAACTCAAATGCCCATCAATGATAGACTAGATAAATAAAATGTGGCACAAATACACCATGAAATACTATGCAACCATAAAAAAGAATGAGTTCATGTCCTTTGTAGGGATGTGGATGAAGCTGGAAACAATCATTCTAACTAATCAAACTAACACAGGAACAGAAAACCAAACACTACATGTTCTCATTCATAAGTGAGTTGAACAGTGAGAATTCATGGACACAGTGAGGGGAACATCACACACTGGGGCCTGTTAGGGGGTGGGAGCAAGGGGAGGGATAGCATTAAGAGAAATACCTAATGTAGATGATGGGTTGATGGGTGCAGCAAACCACCATAGCACATATATACCTATGTAACATAATTGCATGTCCTGCACATGTATCCCAGAACTTAAAGCATAATTTTAAAAAATTTAAATAGTTGCTCACACTTGTAATTCCAGCATATTGGGAGGCTGAGGCAGAAGGATGGCTTGAACTCAGGATTTCAAGACCAGCCTGTGCAACAGTGTGAGACCTCATCTGTCCTTAAAATAAAATAATTAACCTGGTGTTTGGTGCATGCCTGTAGTCCCAGCTACTGGGGAGGCTAAAGCAGGATGATCACTTGAGTCTAGGAGGCTGAGGCTTCAGTGAGCTGTGATCATGCCACCCACTCCAGCCTGGGCAACAGAGAGAGACCCTGTCTTAAAAAAAAAGTTAAACAGACATGTGTATACAAAAAGAGAGGGGAAAATATGCTAAATGAGGATTATGTATTTTCTACCCTCTTTGTCTTTCATTCTATCTAACAATTAAATATCATTGTTACCCTTAGTCCTTACTCTATATGCCATAACTCTAATATCTATTGCCTGATATAAAAATCTCATATTAATATTTCATCTTCTATCAATCTATATACTCTTACTGCTATAGAATCTTCAAATTAATATATCCAAATAGATTCCCACTCTTCCCAACCATTTACTCTTCTACTCCATTGCTGCCTATTCCTCCCTGTCCTCATCTATTATCAGCTTTTATCTTAATTCTAATATCCTCTTTATTGACTCCCTGGTTGTAGCCCCACAGACCATCAGTCATTTTTCAAACACACTAGCTAAAATTATGTTTTCAAACACAGAGGTATTATCATATCACCCATCTTCTTATCACCATCATTCTCAGGTTCAAAATCCTCAGCAGTGAATATAGAGTAATTCAACTTAGTGCCTTCCTTAATTCTTTCATACTTACCAAGACTACAGAAAAGTATGCTACCTAGAAATTTGTTTGCATCAAATTAATATTTTTTCCTTAAAAGTTATACAGTATACATTTTCCTTCTGATGAAACATTTTTGCAAAGATTTGATTGTAGAATTCCTAAAATAGTTTACTTATTTATATTTACCATTTTTGTTATAACATATATTTTCATGAAAATTAGTTGTCTTTTGAAATTCTACTTACAGCAGAATTTCAAGTGCAAAATGAAGAGCACATATGCAACGTAAGAATGGAAAGACAGTGAGATTCATGAAATATATTAAAGGAATTTTACATGTGAAATCTAAGCTTTTTGAAAAACAACTGCAAGTTCTAGTTTAAAATTAAAAATAGAATAAAAACACTTGTCTACATTTCTTCCCCAAACCACATTAAAGATATAGTGTTTTTTGTTTGTGTGTTTGTTTTTAAATAACAATACATATAAACTTCTTCCAGTTTCTTCCCTTCCTCAAGATGGCAGCAGCCAAGAACAAGATGCTAGGGTCATTGCAAGAAAGTTCTGGATTCAGTGAAAGTACCATGTGAATCTGCCAGTTTTCAGATGATCCAGGATAAGGTCGGGGGGTTGAATTTCACTAAGAGAAGGCTGTGACAATGTTATCACAGTTCAATCTGTTTACCCAAAATCAAAATTTGGAGGAGAGGGCTTCTACCAATCTAAAGTAGCTAATGGTGTCAGCATTGCAAGTAAGCGTCAACATAAAATGAGTCATTCCCAGCAAGCATCTGGATTATTTCCAAGTGTCTTGTAATGCTTTACAGAACACTGTCTAGTAGTAAAATGCCAGCATTATCATACGGCATAATTTGAGCTGCTCAAAACCAAAAAAAAAAAATGCCCAGCTGAAATGAACACTGATGGTTTACCCATCATATTCTATCCAAATCTCATTAATATGGTATCTCAGAGATAACAGATAGGAAGATTACAAAGAGAAATACAAATAGAAGAATGTTGCAGGTAAAAGGCTGATTTCATTGAAATTTGCTATGGAAAATGGTCAAGTTGATAATAACTTAGTTTATGAATATTATTTCTTTACCTTTTTAGGTGGATCAGTATCATTTTGGAAGAGAACTGAGACATTGATCAAGAGAAAAAGACTCCGAGAGGCTGAGTTTACAAAACAGGTATCTGTTTTTCACTCATGTTGTTAGAATAGACCTCCAATGAAACCTTTTATTCTTACCTGCAAAATTACTCAACAAGTGGGGCATTTGGAACTGGTTATTTAATTCTGACAGCTATAAGAGTAAGTGTATGATCAACAGCAGAAATATGAAATATTGCAGTATTAAAAATAGAAGACAACAGGTATAAATGAGTGAAGGAAGGTAGAAATACGCTGAAAGAATCTGTAATTGAATTTATGCTGCTGATCTCTTACTTCTTAGCAGTGAAACTCAGATAAATATTGTTGCTCTTTAAAAGAAGTAATAATCTGGACCAACACTGTGTTACAGAAAGAATAGTGGTGGCATTGGGTTTATATTTTTAAAAATAGAAGAATATTTTCAGATGGGGCAGCAGTAGCACCTTGGTTTTTAATTTCTCCAAATCTATATAAGTGATCAAGCAACTAGACAGCAAAATTCAAAACTCATGGACAGGGGTTCTGCTTCTTGTAGTTTTTAAGTAACTTGTATTAGACCAATCTTGCAAATAACACATATCTCTAAACAATATAAAAATAACCACCTGAATTTCCTAAAAGCAACAAAAAGAATACAGAAACTGGAGAGGAGTCAACACAGTGAAGAGGATGGCATGTGGAACTCCTCAAGGACAGGTACTAGGATGTATCATTCTATCCTCAGTGCCCAATTTAGTAATTGAGCCACAGTAGGTACTCAAAGGTGTATTTGGAAAGAATAATTAAGAGAGAATTGTCATCACGTAATGGAAGCAACATGGAAACGTAGAAAAAGCATAAACTTTTGGGTTAGACATACCTAGAGTTACCAATCCAGCTTCAATAGATGGGTCATTACCTAGCTTTTTTGACCCTCAATTTAGTCATCACCAAACATTGTATGCTTCATATTGCACCTTATAGAGCACTTTCACATGTGTTATTTTGTTTGATCCTCTCAATAATTTTATAATGCAGATTCTATAATTCTCATTTTATAGCTAAGATGTTGGATTCTGAGAATTGACTTGCCTAAAGTTACATGGCAAGTAAGTGGCCAGACTAGTATTCAAGCTCACATTTTCAAATTCCAAATTCTACTGCCATTTCCACTACAGTCCAGAAAAGCACTATTATACATATCATAATTAAACTGCTGAAAATCGAAGATAAAGAAATAATACAGAAATCTTTGAAGGGAAAAATAATGGGAACCTGTATTCCAGCTACTTGAGAGGCTGAGGCAGGAGAATTGCTTAAACCGGGGAGGTGGAGGTTGCAGTGAGTTGAGATTGCACCACTGCACTCCAGCCTGGCTGATGGAGTGAGACTCTGTATCAATTAAAAAAAAAAAAAGAGAAAAAGAATAAAAAAGAGAGAGAGAGAAAGAAAAAGAAAGGAAAACCAGCAACTGAATTGTCATGACTTTCTTATCAGAAAATATGGAGGCTAGATCAGTAGAATAACATCTACAAAGTACTTAAGAAAAAAGGGGATCAATGAGAGTTCTATATTCATAGAAAATATTCCATAGGAATGAAGGCACAATACACAAACAATTTTTGTTTTGTTTTGCTTTACTAGAATAAAAAATTGAAATTATTTGTTGACAGTAGGTCTGCTCTGTAAAATATGCAAAACCGAAGTCTTCAGTTTGAAGTAAAAGATGCCAGAGAATAATCTGAATCTTAAGGAATGAAGAACATTAGAAATGGTAACTAAGAACATACCTAAAAACCAAAAACATATAAAATAATATGGTTTTCTTAAATTCTATAAAGTATGTATGTTTTTGAAGCAAGTGTTATAACATCAGAATTTTCATACATGTAAATGTAATATTATGACAACTACAGTATAATATGACGGTAGGTAGATATATGTATGGTTGTGAGATTTCTACATTTAAAACGAAGCAGTGCAATATTAACTTCCAGCAGGCTGTAACAAGTTGGGTATGATTATTTCAATCGCTTTAGAAACTCCTAAAAATCATAGAAAAGAATAAAGCAAAGGAGCCTATAAATAAATTGAAATGGAAAACTAAAAACCATTTAAATGATCCAAGGAAGAAAACACAGGGAGGTCAAAAATCAGCAGGGAAAAAAAGTAAACAAATAATAAAATAGTAGACCTAAATCAAAGCATATTAACAGTTTCATTAAATATTAACAATATTAAAATTAAATGACAGAGATTGAAAAGTTAAAAAGGCAAGATCTAACTATATGATTCTTACTAGAGTCACACTTTTAAATATGATTGCAGAGATAGATTGCAACTAAATAGGGAGAAACAAATACAATAATAATTGTAAGAAGTGGCTAGGGGGGTGGGCCAAGATGGCCAATTAGAAGTGGCTGCAATCTGCTGCTGTCTTGGAGAAGAACAAAAATGGTGAGTAAATTCTATACCTTCAACTGAGGTACCCAGGTTCTCACATTGAGACTGACTAGGTGGTCAGTGCAACCCACAAAGAGTGAGGAAAAGCAGGGTGGGGCAACAGCCCACCCGTAAGTGGCATGGAGCTAGGGGAGCTCACACCCCCTGCTAAGGGAGGTGCATCCATTGATGATACCTCCAGGTCTGGGAGGGACCCAGGTGATTAGGGTCTGGAGTGGACCCCAAGCAAGCCACAGCAGCCCCATGGAAGAGAGGCCTGACTGCTATAAGAAAAACAAACAAACAGAAAGCAACGACACCACCACCAATAAAAAAGACCCCACAAAAAACCCATTCAAAGATCAGCAACCTCAAAGATCAAAGGTAAATAAGCCCACAAAGATAAGAAAGAATCAACACAAATATACCCTAAAAACTCAAAAAGCCGGTGTGCCTCTTCTCCTCTAAATAATTGCAACACCTCTCCAGCAAGGGCACAGAAATAGGCTGAGGCTGAGGCTGAGATGGGTGAATGGACAGAAGTAGGATTCAGAAGGTGGATAATAACTAACTTCACTGAGCTAAAGGAGTGTGTTGTAACCCAATGCAAAGAAGCAAAGAATCATGATAGAGCATTGCAGGAGTTGATAACCAGAATAGCCAGTTTAGAGAGGAACACAACCGACCTGATATCGCTGAAAAGCACAACACAAGACTTCACAATGCAATCACAAATATAGATAATGGAATAGAACAAACAGAGGAAAGAATCCAAAAGTTGAAGACTATCTTTCTGAAATAAGACAGGCAGACAAGAATAGAGAAAAAACAATGAAATGAATAAAACTGCTGAGAAATATGGGTATATTCCATCATGCACACAATGGAATATATTTAAGTCATAAAAATGAACAAAATCTTGTCATTTGCAGCAAGTTGGCTGGAATGCTTTTTCTGCATCTATTGGGTTTTGTCTTTCATTTTCTTGATATGATTTGCATATGCTGAGCCATCCTTACAGTCTGGGATAAATCACACTTGATAGTGACGTATTACCTTTTTAATGTGCTTTTGAACTCAGTTTGCTAATATTTTGTTGAGAATTTGTGTGTCTATGTTCTTGAGAGATATTGGCTTGTAGTTTTCTTTATTTGTTGGGTCCTTGTCTGGTTTTGATAACAGGATATTACTGGCCTTATATAATTAGTGAGTAAATATTTCCTCTTTATTTTTGTGGACAGTTTGAGATAAAATGATGTTAGGTTTTCTTTATAAGTATGGTAGAATTTGTCAGTGAATCCATCTGGTCCTGAGCTTTTCTTTGTTGGGATGCTTTATATTACTGATTCAATCTTGTTACTCATTATCAGCCTGTTTAGGTTTTCTATTTTTTCCTGATTCAGTCTTAATAGGCTAGATGTGTACAGGAATCTATTCATAAGTTTTCCAATTTATTAGCATATATTTTCTCATAACAGTCTCTGATGATCCTTTGTATTTCTGTTTTATCAGTTGTTATGTCTCTTTTTTCATTTCTGACTTGGGTCTTCTCTTTTTTCTTCTTGCTCAGTTAAGCTAGTATTAATTTTGTTCATCTTTTTCAAAAAACCAAATCTTTGATTTATTGATTCTTTGTATTTTTTTAGTCTCTATTTGTTTAGTTCTGCTCTGATCTTTATTACTTCTTTTCTTCTACTAATTTTGGCTTTGATTAGTTCTTGCTTTTCTAATTCTGTAAGGTGAATTTTTAAATTGTTTTTCTGAAATCTTTCTGCTTTTCTGATACAAGCATTTATTGCTATAAACTTCCTTGTTAGCACTGCTTTTTTTGTATCCCACAGGTTTTGACATGCTGTGTTTAGATTTTATTTGCTTCACATTTTTATGTCCTCTGTATTTTTTTCTTGACCCAATGGTCATTCAGGAGAATGCTGTTTAATTATATGTATGTTTATTGTTTCCAAAGTTCCTCTTCTTACTGATTTCTGGGTGTATTCCATTGTAGTCTACGAAGGTACTTGGTATGGTTTTTATAGTTTAAAATTGGTTGAGATTGGCTTTGTGGCCTAACATATTGTGTATCCTGGAGAATGTTCCATGTGCTGATGAGAAGAATGTGTATTCTCCATCTGTTGGATAAAATGTTCTTAGCTGTCTATTAGGTTCATTTGGTCTAAAGTGCAGTTTAAATCTAACATTTCTTTATTCATTCTCTGTCTAGATGATCTGTTTAATGGCAAGAGTAGGGTGTTGACATTACTAGCTATCATTGTATTGGACTCCGTCTCTCTCTTTAGATCTAATATTATTCACTATATATCTCAGGGTGCTCCACTGTCAAGTGCACATATATTTACAATTGTTACATCGTCTTGTTGAATTGATCCTTTTATCATTATATAATGACCTTATTTGTTTCTTTTCACTATTTTTGACGTAAAGTCTGTTTTATCTGATATAAGTATAGCTAATCCTGCTCACTTTTGATGTGTATATGCATGGAATATCTTTTTCCATTCCTTTACTTTCAGTCTGTGGTGTCTTTACAGGTAAGATAAGCTTCTTCTATGCAGACTATAGTTGGGGCTTGTTTTTTGTTTTTCTTTTTAAATCCATTGAGTCAGTCTACATATTTTTAGTAAAAGATTTTATTTTTTTTTTATATTCAAGGTTTTTACTGATATGTGAGGACTTATTCCTGTCATTTTGTTGTTTTCTGTTAGTTTTGCATATCCTTTGTTCTCTCTTTCTCTCGTTGTTTATCATCACACTTTGGTAATTTTCTGAAGCAGTAACATTTGTGTCTTTTCTCTTCCCCATTTGTGTGTTTGCTTTACTAGTGAGTTTTATACTTTTGTGTGTTTTCGTGTTGATAGATATTGTCCTTTTGCTTCCATGCACAGGATTCCTTTAAGCATCTTTTGTGGGGTCAGTCTAGTGGTGACAAATTCTCTGTTTCTGATTGTCTGCAAAATGCTTTACTTCTTTTTCATTTATGAAGAATAAATGTACTGGGTATAATATCCTTGTTTGGCATTTTTTGTGTGTGTGTTTCTTTTTCTTTCAGTACATGGGATATACCATTTTATTATTTCCTGGTCTGTAAGATTTGTGATGAGAATTACAGTTAGTCTGATGGGGGTTCCCGTATATGTGATTAGATACTTATCTCTTGTTCTTCTGGAATTCTCTCTTTGTCTTTTACACTTCACAGTTTTATTATAATGTCACATTATTGGTCATTACATTGTTGGAAAACCACATTTTTTATATGCTCAGACTAAAAGAATTATAGTGGTAATTTTTCAATACCAGTATTTTGCTGATAAGATGAAAATCATATTCTTCTTTATTTTTCATGTTCAGTCAGTTTTACACCTGCATTTCTTTTCTTATACTATGCAGAAAAATAATTGACTCCACAAGTGTATAGAGGTACAAAAATAAAGTATTTGGGAGAGGAAGAGCCATTGTTAGTTCTAAAGGCATTTGATTTTAGAAGATTTTTAAAATATGTTTTATTGTAACTTGTTGAGATGATGATTTTACATTCAGGAAAAAAGTTGAGATCACTTTAGGAGTATTATACATTAAAATTGATTTTTGGAATTTCTACTGTTTATTTATTTATTGCCGGCATTTAGAACATAGTTTAATATTCCATACTTAGATATCTTCTTTGGCTTTAATTGTTTTATATTTTTTTCACAGACTTCCTTATCTCTAAACTCTCTCTGATCTAGCAAAACCACATTAAATCTTATTGTCAGTTCTAGGTCAATCTACACCTTTTTATAGAGGTGTGCCTACCATTAAGCAAAGTGGATACCTGAAATATTTCATTTAACCAAAAGTTTATTTTGCAAGTAGTTATCCTGTTTACAGAATTACAATACACTTTAGAAATGAATTTGCACTACTTCTATTGGGCTTAAGATATTATTTTATTGCAAAGCATCTTTTCATGCTTTCTTGGGAAATTATTCACTGTGGAAATTCAGCAGGTCATTTATCTAAAAGTAGAGCTTCACTCATTCATTCCACATATAATTATATTGATGAAGCTTCAAGCATGTAATTCTGAAAAGTTGATAGGTGTCCTGATACTGACATTTCACTAAAGACAGTTAAATTTTGATCCTAAATTCTTTCTGACCATACTAAAATGGAATATACCATTATATAAAATGACATAGCAAAGGTGTTCCAAAAATTATTCTTGACATTTTTCCCCGTTAGAACAGTAAAATGAAAGCCAATTCATCTCTCTAGGGCTGTTTATATACTTACTGTCTTCATTCATTAATGTATCTATTTTTTTTCTTGTTAGACTTGTTAGTCTTTCTAGTATAATATGTAGTTATTGGCAATCAATTATCTGTTTATTTTATACCAATTATTTATTATGCATTAATCTAGGGACTGGATTTCCAAAGATAAACCTGGATTCAAGGCACAATATAGTTAGGAAGATGTTAAAATGAAAGGTAATTATAATACAGTATGATAAAAGCAATAATTGCAGTATTACCAGAGATAATATGGGAGTTAAAAGAGGCCTAGATCTGTTTCAGAAAACATTATAGAAAAGATGTTAAACTGTACTTGATACATAAACAACAGACTGTTGCTCTTCTTTTTTGTTTGCCTGGTTGGTTTTGGTTAATTTTCCTTGTCACTGTTTCCAAAAGTGTAATTCAAAGATCACATGATCAAAATTAATGAGAGCATTATTAACAATGTAGTTAATACAACTTTTGTTCAATAACTATGGTATTGTATGCAGAATTGCTTTTAAAATTCTTAGGTCCTTCTTTTAGCTTGATAAGTTTTACCATAGAAACAAGACAAACATAATTTCCTCTTATATCATGATGACTATCATCTTCATAACCATGTTGTTTACTACCATCATCTCCAAATTGTGTAGTTTGATGTATTGTATATCCAACAAAGTCTGGTTAACTTAGAGATAAATCAGATCCAATGAGGCAAGGATCCCAGGATTAGTGAATATTTTTTAGATCAAAGTGGTTAAACCCCCCATCAAATCCTGTCTGCAATCCCTTACTATGTGGTCAATCTAACCTATGCCATTTCTTTGCCCTCTACCTGGAATATATTTGAACCATCACCTACTGTCTGATACTTGATCATATTTCACATCCAGCCCAAGTGACTCCTCCGAGCCATCTAAAAGTTATTCCAGTCCTGCAAAGGTTACATTTTGTTCTGTTGTGCCCTCACCAGACATACCTTTTGCTAGTAGGTGTAACATCTAAATATCATTGATATTTCACACTGATAATAATTTTACTCACGCAGATTAAAGGGAGCATAAATCTTCTCAGGTTGAAAAATATTAGAACTTGAATTTTGTAAATAAAATAGAAGCATAGTGATATAGAGGAGTTAAAATTTTAGAGTTTGTATGTGTAAGAAAAAATGTAGACGTTTTTTCGGGTTTTTTTTTTCTGCAGAAATAAACAGGTAACTTCTGTTCTTCAGTGAAAAATAAGACAATAAAGATATTTTTAATTTTTCCCTTTGAGGTTACAGTGCAGAATTTTGTTTCTAAATCAAATAAACATAGTTAAGTATTTAAAATATCTTGCATATTAAATATTAATGTAAAAAAATGGTGGATAGGAGGCAGGAGTGACTTGCAGCTCCCACTTTGACCAAGCAGTGTGTGAGACTGACATCGTGAACTTTTATTCCAAGCACTACCGCATTAACATACCTGGAAAGCCAAGAGGATCCACAGATCATTTGAAGGAGGTGGATTGCTGCTGCAGGCTCCCTGAGACAGCTGAGGAACTGTGAGTCAGCTTGCTTTCTAAGCTGGGAGGCTTGTAACCTGGGACAAGTTCTCAGGCCTGCTTACTGGCTATCTGGAAATAAACTTGATACTGTTAAGGGGGCACTGTGGAAGTGAGACCAGCCTTTTGGGCTGTGGGCTATGTGGGAACTGGGTGAGGTCTTTGGCTGCCAACTTTCTCCCACTTCCTTGGTGATCTGTGTGACACAGCAGATACAGGCATAATCCCCATGGGAATATAACGCCATTGGCCTGGGAACCACACTTCCCACCCCCACAGCAGCCACAGCAAGCCCTGCCCAAGAAGACTCTAAACTCAGACACCCCTAATCCTGCCCCGACCTGATGGTCTTTCTCTACCTGCCCTGGTAGCCGAAGACAAAGAACATAATTTTGGGGAAGCTCCATGACCCCACCCACTGCCTGACCCTAGGGCAAGCTTGTATCCTCTCTACTGCAGCTGATGCACTCTTGAAAGCACCACCTTCTGGATGAAGGCCAGCGAACACAAAACCCAGTGAATGTAACAAAAATATGATCAAGGACCCTTACAGAGTCCACTTCACTCTCCTGCTACCTCCACTGGAGCAGGTGCTGGTATCCATGGCTGAGAGACCTGAAAGTGGATTCTATCGCAGGACTCTTTGCAGACACTCTCCAGTACCAGCCTGGAGCCCGGTAGCTCTCCTAGGTGGCTAGATCCAGAAGAGAAATAACAATCACTGCAGTTTGACTCTAGGGAAGTCCAACCCTAGGGGAAGGGGGAGAGCACCAAATCAAGGGCGCACCCTGTGTGACAAAAGAATATGAACAGCAGCCCTTGACTCCCAGATCTTCCCTCTGACATAGTCTAACCAAATGAGAAGGAACCAGGAAAACAATTCTGGTAATAAGACAAAACAAGATTCTTTAACACTGACAAAAGATCACACTAGCTCACCAGCAATGGATCCAAACCAAGACAAAATCTCTGAATTGCCAGAAAAAGAATTCAGAAGTTAGGTTATTTATTTATTTATTTTATTATTTTATTTTTTTGAGACAGAGTCTCACTCTGTCACCCAGGTTGGAGTGCAGTGTTGTGATCTTGGCTCACTTCAACCTCTGCCTCCAGAGTTCAAGTGATTCTCCTGTCTCAGCCTCCCGAGTAGCTGGGACTACAGGTGTGCACCACCACGCCTGGCTAATTTTTTTGTATTTTTAGTAGAAACGGGGTTTCACCGTGTTAACCAGGATAGTCTTTATTTCCTGACTGTGATCTGCTTGCCTCAGCCTCCCAAAGTGCTGGGATTACAGGCGGGAGCCACCCCGTCTGGCCCAGAAGTTTGATTATTAAGCTAATGAAGGAAGCACCAGAGAAAGGTGAAATCCAACTTTAAAAAAATCAAAACATAGGTCGGGTGCAGTGGCTCACGCCTGTAATCCCAGCACTTTGGGAGGCCGAGGCAGGCAGATCAGGAGGTCAGGAGGTTGAGACCATCCTGGCTAATGTGGTGAAACCCCGTCTCTACTAAAAATACAAAACATCAGCTGGGCATGGTGGCAGGCGCCTGTAGTCCTAGCTACTCGGGAGGCTGAGGCAGGAGAATGCGTGAATCTGGGAGGCAGAGCTTGTAGTGAGCCAAGATCACAACACTGCACTCCAACCTGGGTGACAGAGTGAGACTCCATCTCAAAAAAAAAAATTTTTTTTAATCAAAAAATGATACAGGATAAAAATGGAAAATCTCTAGTGAAATAGAATAAGTAAAACAAAACAGTCACAACTTCTGTAAATAAAGGACACACTTAGAGAAATGCAAAATGCACTGGAAAGTCTTAACAATAGAATCAAACAAGTAGAAGAAAGAACTTAAGAGCTTGAAAACAATGCTTTTGAATTAACCTAATCAAAAAAACACAAAAAAGTAATAATTTTTAAAAATGAAAGACTTAAAGAAGTCTGTGATTATGTTAAATGACCAAATCTAGTAATAATTGGTGTTCCCAAGGAAGAAGAGAAATCTAAAAGTTTGGAAAACTTTATTTTTATTTTAGGGAATAATTAAGGAAAATTTCCCTGACCTTGCTAGAGATCTAGACATCCAAACACAAGAAGCTCAAAGAACATCTGGGGAATTTATTGAAAAAAGATCATTGCCTCAGCACATAGTCATCAGGTTATCTAAAGTCAAGAAAAAGAAAAGAATCTTAAGAGTTGTGAGGCAAAAGAATCAGTTAACCTATAAAGGAAAACTTATTAGATTAACAGAAGATTTATCAGCAGAAACCTTATAAGCTTGAAAGGATTGGGGTCTTATCTTTAATCTTGTTAAACAAAACAACTATCAGCAAAGAATTTTGTATCCAGTGAAACTAAGCTTCATAAATGAAGGAAAGATAAAATCTTTTTCAAACAAACAAATGCTGACAGAATGCACCACTATGAAGTCAGCACTACAAGGAGCTCTAAATCTTGAAACAAATCCTTGAAATACACAAAAATAGAATCTCCTTAAAGCACAAATCTTACAGGACCTCTAACACAATGACACAATGAAAAAAAATAAAACTAAGTTATTCAGGCAACAAATAGCATGATTAATAGAATAGAACCTCATATCTCAATACTAACATTGAATGTAAATGGCCTAAATACTCCTTAAAAGATACAGAATGGCAGAATGGATAAGAAATCACCATCCAAGTATCTGCTGTCTTCAAGGACTCACCTAACACATAAGGACTCACATAAACTTAAGGTATAGGGGTGGAAAAATATATTCCATGTAAATGGACACTAAAGGCAAGCAGAAGTAGCTATTTTTAACATCTGACAAGACAAACTTTAAAGCAACAGTAGTTAAAAAAGACAAAAAGGGACATTATATAATAATAAAAAGATTAGTCTAACAGGAAAATATCACAATCCTAAATATATATGCACCTAATACTAGAGCTCGCAAATTTATAAAATAGTTACTACTAGATCTAAGAAATGAGATAGACAGCAACACAATAATAGTGGAGGACTTTAATACTCTACTGACTGCACTAGACAGGCCATCAAAACAAAAAGTCAAGAAAGAAACAATGGATTTAAACTAAATCCTGGAACAAATAGACTTAACAGGTATCTATAGAACATTCTACCCAACAACTGCTGAATATATATTCTATTCATCAGCACATGGAACATTCTCCAAGATAGACTATATGATAGGTCACGAAACAAGTCTTAACAAATTTAAGAAAGTTGAAATTATGTCAAGTACTCTCACAGACCACTGTGAAATAAAATTGGAAATCAACTCCAAAAGAAACCCTCAAAACCATGCAAACACATGGACATTAACCTGCTTCTGAATGATCCTTGGGTCAACAATGAAATCAAGATATAAATTTAAATTATTTCAGCTGAACAATAATAGTGATACAACCTATCAACACGTCTGGAATACAGCAAAAGAAGAGCTAGCAGGAAAGTTCATAGCATTAAATATCTACATCTAAAAGTTTGAAAGAGCACAAACAAATAATCTAAGGTCACACCCCAAGGAACTAGAGAAACAAGAACAAACCGAACCCAAACCCAGCAAAAGAAAAGACATAATCATGACCAGAGCAGAACTAAATGAAATTGAAACAAAAAAACTACAAAAGATAAATGGAACAAAAAAATGGCACTTTGAAAAGATAAATAGAATTGGTAGACCATTAGTGAACTTAACCAAGAAAAGGAGAGAGAAGATCCAAATAAGTTCAATTAGAAACAAAATGGGAGATATTACAACCAATACCACAGAAATAAACAGAACATTCAAGGATACTTTGAACAGCTTTACACTCATAAACTAGAAAATCTAGAAGAGATCGATAAATTCCTGAAAAAAATATACAACCCTCTTAGATTAAACCAGGGATAAACAGAAATTGAACAGATCAATAACAAGCAGCAAGGCTGAAATGGTAATTAAAAAGTAACCCACAAAAAAGTGCAGGACCAGATGGATTCACAACTGAATTCTTTTTTTTTTTTTTTTTTTTTTTTTTTTTTTGAGACGGAGTCTAGCTCTGTTGCCCAGGCTGGAGTGCAGTGGCCGGATCTCAGCTCACTGCAAGCCCCACCTCCCGGGTTCACGCCATTCTCCTGCCTCAGCCTCCCGAGTAGCTGGGAGTACAGGCGCCCGAAACCTCGCCCGGCTAGCTTTTTGTATTTCTTAATAGAGACGGGGTTTCACCGTGTTAGCCAGGATGGTCTCGATCTCCTGAACTCGTGATCCGCCCGTCTCGGCCTCCCAAAGTGCTGGGATTACAGGCTTGAGCCATCGCGCCCGGCCCACAACTGAATTCTATCAGATATTCAAAGAATTGGTTCCAATCCTGTTGACACTATTCCCAAAGATAGAGAAAGAGGGAATCCTTCCTAAATCATTCTATGAAGCCAGTACCACCCTAATACTAAAACCAGGAAAGGACATAAGAACAACAACAAAAAACACTACTGACCAATATCCCTGATGAACATATTATATGATTAACATAATAGATGCAAAAATCCCCAATAAAATACTAGCTAACCCAATCTAACAGCATATCACAAAAATAATTCACCCTGATCAAGTGAGCTTCATACCAGGGATGCAAAGATGATTTAACATACACAAGTCAATATACGTGATAGACCACATAAACAGAATTTAAAACAAAAGTCACATGATCATCTCAATAGACGCAGAAAAAGCATTTGACAACGTCCAGCACTCCTTTATGATTAAAACCCTCAGCAAAACTGGCATAGAAGGAGCATACCATAAGGTAACAAAAGTCATCTATGATAAACCTACAGCCAACATTACACTAAACGGGGAAAAGTCAAAAGCATTCTCCCTGAGAACTGGAACAAGACAAGGATGCCCACTTTCACCACTTTTATTTAACATAGTACTGGAAGTCTTAGCCAGAGGAATCAGACGAGAGAAAGCAATGAAGGGAATCCAAATCTGTAAAGAGGAAGTCACATTGTCACGTTTGCTGATGACATGATAATATACCTAGAAAACCCTAATGACTCACCTAAAAAGCTCCTAGAACTGGTAAATAAATTCATCAAATTTCAGGATACAAAATTAATGTACACATATCAGTAGCTCTGCTATACACCAACAGCGACCAAGCTGAGAATCAAATCAAGAACTCAATCCCTTTCACAGCAGCTGCAAAAAAAAAAAAAAAAAAAAAAAAAAAGAAGAAGAAGAAGAAGAAAAGCATAGGAATATACCTAATCAAGGACATGAAAGACCTCTACAAGGAAAACTACAAAACATGACTAAAAGAAATCATAGATGACACACACATGCAAACATATTCCATGCTCATGGATGAGCAGAACCAATATATGTGAAAATGACCACACTGTCAAAAGCAATTATAAATTCAATGCAATTCTTATCAAAATAGCACCATCATTATTCAAAGAACAAGAAAAAAAAAATCGTAAAATTTATATAGAACCAAAAAAGAGCCTGCATAGCCAAAGCAAGACTAAGCAAAAAGAACAAATCTAGAGGCATCATATTACTCAACTTCAAACTATAATATAAGGCCATGGTCACCAAAACAGCATGGTACTGGTATAAAAATAGGCATACAAATCAATGGAACAGAGTAGACAATCCAGAAATAAATCCAAATACTTACAGCCAACTGATCTTTGACAAAGCAAACAAAAACATGAAGTGGAGAAAAGACACAAATGGTGCTGGAATAATTGGCAACCCACATGTAGAAGAATGAAACTGGATCCTCATCTCTCACCTTATACAAAAATCAACTCAAGATGGATCAAAGACCTAAATCTAAGACTTTAAATTATAAAAATTCTAGAAGACAACTTTGGAAAAAACCCTTCTAGACATTAGCTTAGACAAACACTTCATGACCAAGAACTGAAAAGCAAATGCAACAAAAACAGAAATAAATAGATGGAACTTAATTAAACTTAAAAGCTTCTGCACAGCAAAAGAAATAATCAGCAGAGTTTACAGACAACCCAAAGACTGGGAGAAAACTTTCACAATCTATAATAAGACTAAGGACTAATATCCAGAATCTATAAGTAACTCAAACAAAGCAGCAAGAAAAAAACAAAGAACCCCATCAAAAAGTGGGCTAAGGACATGAATAGACAATTCTCAAAAAGAGATACATAAATGATGAACAAATATATAAAAAACGCTCAATATCACTAATGATCAGGAAAATTCAAATGAAAACCACAATGCGACACCATCTTACTCCTGCAAGAATTGTCATAATCAAAAAGTAAAAAATAATACATGTTGGAGTGAATGTGGTGAGAAGGGAACATTTCTATACTGTTGGTGGGAGTGTAGTACAGCCACTACGGAAAACAGTATAAAATGGAATACTACTCAGCTGTGAAAAGGAACAAAATAATGGTATTAGTAGAAACCTGGATGGAATTGGAGACCATTATTCTAAGTGAAGTGACTCAGGAATGAAAAACCAAGTATTTTATGTTCTCACTTATAAGTGGCAGCTAAGATATGAGGACAAAAAGGCATAAAAAATAATACAATGGACTTGCAGGGCTCAGGGGAAAGGGTGGGAGGGAAGTGAGGGATAAAAGACTACATATTCAGTAAAGGGTACATTGCTCAGGTGATGGGTGCACCAACATCTCAGAAATAATCACTAAAGAACTTGTTCTTGTAAAAAGAAATAAATAAATACAGAAAAAATATATATATATATATTTTATAGTGCACAGTGTACAATTTCAAGACAAATAATTAATTTGTTTTTTAGTGAAAGTTTTTCACTTACATAATGCTGATGAAATTTGACTTCAGGATGCCTTTTGGATACCATTTTTCTAACCAGTAAAATAAGAAACATAATTATGAAAATTGCATGGCTATTCTTACTGATGACTGTTTTCTCAAGAGAACAATCCAACATAGAGTCTCCTACAGGTATACATGAATTCCATAGACAACTGAGAATTGCTTTAAAAAAATTATTTCCTCTTGGCCTCTTAGGTAATTAATGGTAAGTAAAATCAATAGTTGTTTCCCCATAGTATATCATTACAATTACAATAAAGTAACTATTTTCTTTATATTTATTAAATTGTTCTTTCAATTTGATGTAGTGGTTAAAAAACTCTAAGCATTCTGAAGAACATAATTATAAAATAACATTTTCAAAAAATCATACAATCTGTGATGCCATTAAAAAGTGAAAGTTTCATTCATGGCTATAGATAAATGATACATTGCTGAGCCAGTATTAACATTCAAAATATCAGTTTTGTATTCTAAAGATTTGTGACAGTCTGATGGCAGGAAATGATTGCAGTAAGATAACAGTTGACCTGTTGCTTCAAAATAATGAACCAAACCTTTTCAAGAAAGCCTGGGGCACACAGAGGTCAAGCCTACCTGGAGATACTGGTAATGAGAAAGTGAAATAGCTAATTCTTATCTGATTCATTATCCAGGTACCAAAATTCCTGTGAGAAGCCCCATTAAAAACCAATGGATGTTGGCTTTTCCCAAAAAATCTGCCTCCTGGGAAACAATTGAGGGTCTCTCAATTTTGAGATTACAAAAAAGGAAAAGAAAGAAAAGGAAAAGAAAGGGAAAAAATGTTTAAGGCAAAAGAAAGTTCTCGTAAGTGTCTTTATGCGAAGTTTTAGGTTTGCTTTAAGCTATGCCAGAAATCTTTACATTAATGACATTTGGATGTGTGAACTTTGCTCTTATGAGTGCACTTGCCATGCTCTCCTTTTTCCTGTTCTCTTCTATCCTTCATTATCTCTGAACCTCCACCCAGTACATGGGGCTCCTGGGGATGCTCCCAGTTTTTTTTCTTTTGAGAGCAAGTGAAAAAGTGAAATTCACAACCTTTATCTTAAAGAGTTATATAAGAAGAAAAGAAGTTTTGGAAACTTTACCAATGTATTAAAAAGTAGTGGCTTAAAGTTATCTAAGAAACTATTCTATTAGCTTCAAATGTCAAATTGGCATGTAATCAGCCTCAAAGCCTCACTTTATTGACTATTTTATGGGGGAAAGTACCTGATAATTTTGTTCGGTAGGGTTAATCCTCTGTGTGAGTACCACCTGCATCCCAGCAGCCCCTCCCCAGATTAGGCAAAGTTATAAAGAATATTCTTCCTTCTGTGAAATGTGATATACAAAATGGCATCTCTCTGGTTCAGAGGCCTAAAATAAATTTGAGAAGCGATTCTAAAGACTATCTGCATGACCTGCAACCTTGTCAAAACAAACAAACAAACAAAAAATCCTGGAACTTTGCCTTGAACCTTTAAACTGGCCCAAACCTCAACAACCACAACATTCTGCAACACAGCTAAATTTCACCAGCACTGTGACTCTTGAACAGCAAAAACCAATCAACTATGGAATAATGTAGTAAGCCAGACTCCTTCAACGTTAATTACTTGAAAACAACTTGTGTAATCCCCCTTGGCTTTCTTTTACATTACTACTCCCCTCTCTGTCTTCAGAACACAATTTGGCTTCTAGCAGGTTCTGTTCCTCAAATTGCAATGCCTAGGACCCCAGTAAATGACTTGTCTTACTGCTTTGCAGTCTAGTCTTACACTTTTTCTTGGTAGATACTTCATCATCAGCAAGCGAGTGGTGGATGATTGTTAGTTTTGAGCTACTGGACATTTTGATTGTCTTCCTTTAGCAACATCAGTTGTCTGGCTGAGATTGTGCAGCCATTCTTAGCACTCTGAGGTGACTTCTTTTGATAGATGGACAGTCAGAAGCTGAAGTAACTTGACGGCACCTGTGATTCTATTGCATGTCAGAATCAACCTACAGATTGGCACTAGATGAAGACACAAACGTGGAAGACATCACTCATTAGAGTGAGTATCCTCAGATCACTTTGCTTTTTTGGTTCATTTGTTGTTTCATTTCACTCGGTGGCCTTGGATGTTTCTAACTTTTGCACGCTGGGACTCAAGTGTAGGGAGGAGCCCCATCTTTAATGTCCTAGGCTTTTACTACAACTGAGCATTCATGAGACTATGGAAAATCCAGATACATATGTAGGTGGTCAGAAGGCACACATAACCCATTTTATGCATTGTGTCTACCAGAGCATTTTATTTAGCAATATTCTTTTGTGGAAGTAAAAGACTCACTAAATAATAACCAAGCCAACCAGGCTTGAAGAAGGATAAGTTGTATATTTTAGTTGTCATGAATATAATAATTTTAACAAAAGAACCAAATAGAATCTTCTGGTTCTAATTCTGAGCAAAGAAATGTGGCTTTGTTCAAAGTCACAGAGACACAGCACAGAGGGCCCCTGCTAGCACATCTGTCCCTGTCACAGAGGTCTCTGCTACCACACCTGTGCTCTGCCTCGGATTGGTTCTCAGACTGTGGGAATAAATTCAACTACACAGGATTATTGAATCCTCCCACATATTGGTTTATACAGCATAATATTTACATTTCGTTCTCTCCAACATCACTATCAGATCATCTAATTTTTATAAATCCATGATTAGAACATTGTAATTTTGTTACTTATGGTCATGTGAATCAACATTTTTTTTTAAACGGTACACTGTTTTTGTAAGTTAAAAAAATAATTATATTATAAATTCAAGACACTGCAAAGTTTCTGTCTTTAACACTTGAAGGAAACGCAGTCTGGAAGTCACAAAGAGAGCAGGTGTCCCCAGTATCCCGTGTAGAGGTGTGCTTGCACCAGCTCAGAGCTAGACAAATGTGCTTCAGTAGGTTTTCTTAAAGGGTGTAGTAGTGCACCCTGCTGGTATCTGTTCAGATCTTCTCAAATGTGTTTTGCCAGGTCTGTGCTCTCCTTCTTCAGTGTCACTGTGCTTTTGGTTTATACAGTCCATACCGTAAGACTCCTCTTCATCACACAATCCTTGGACTACTAGAGTTGACTTCCCAGAAGCACAAAGGGTAAAAAGTGCTTGGGAGGTCACATCCCACCAACTCCTGACCTTCCCCAGTCAATAACAAACGGCTGAGAGTTTGTCTTGCTTTTGCACAGAACAAATCTGAGAAGTAACTTAGACCCCAGAGTTTTTCTGTAGGATCAAGCTAAAGCTACTCTTCTCCAGACTTCATCGAGGATCACATCTTTGCTTGTCTTCTCCTTCTCTGACTTCCTTTTCCCCACTCCTTTATACGTTTCCTTAGAAAGAGTTCTATACTATTTCACTTGCACAAGATAATCTTTAATCTTGGGTTAGGATCTATTTTCAGATAACTTGACCTCAAACATGGGGCAAGTGTGAAAGCCAACTCCTACCTACAGATTTATTTGGTCACCAGGCTTTCTGACCTTAATGTCAGCAGTTTTCAGTTGTGAAATAGCAGCTGCTTCTGGGGAAGCCATGGGAGGTTTGGTGGGTGTATTAGTTATCTATTGCTGTGTAACAAATTACCCCAAACTTAACAGTTTAAACAAAGCACATTCATAATCTTACAGTATCTCTGTGTCAGGAATCACAGCACAATTTAACTAAGTCTTCTTCTTTAGGGTGTCCCATGAAACTATAATCAAACCATCAGACTGGACTGCAGTCACATGGGGGTTTAACAAGGTAGGATCCACTTCCAAGCTTACTCAGTGGTCGTTGGCAGGATTCAATCTTTTTGATTGTTGGTATTATTTCCCTAGCTGTTGGGCAGAGTTCATTCTCGGTTCTTTGCCACTCAAGCTTCTTCGACATTTTTCAGAGAAGTGTAAAAGACGAGAAAGCAAGGCAGTGAGAGAGTCAGAGAGAGAGAGAGAGAGCACGCTAGGAAGATGGGAGTCATAGTCTTTTGTAACCTAACTACGGAAGTGATATCTCATCACTTTTGCCATATTCTTTTGGTTAGAAGCAAGACACCAGGTGCAGTCCACACTCAAAGGAAGGAGATTACACAAGGGCATGAATACAAGACTGTGGGATGTAGAACCCTCCCTCTGGAGCCTGCATTCTTCTAGGCAACCTGGCATAAGTATCTAGGGCTGTTTTTGGAGAATCCTGCTTGTCACTCTGGTTTCTTTTCATTAAAACTTTAATTTAGGCCGGGCGTGGTGGCTCAAGTCTGTAATCCCAGCACTTTGGGAGGCTGAGACGGGCGGATCACGAGGTCAGGAGATCGAGACCATCCTGGCTAACACGGTGATACCCTGTCTCTACTAAAAATACAAAAAAAAAAAAAAAAATTAGCCGGGCGCAGTGGCCGGCGCCTGTATCCCAGCTACATGGGAGGCTGAGGCAGGAGAATGGCGTGAACCTGGGAAGCAGAGCTTGCAGTGAGTAGAGATCACGCCACTGCACTCCAGCCTGGGCAACAGAGCAAGATTCCATCTCAAAAAAGAACAAACAAACAAACAAACAACTTTAATTTATACCTCAATGATCATATTCATAAGAAAATGCTATGGGGTTTATTATTCCACATAAAAAAGTAAAGCCTATATTTACCTATAAATATCACTTAAATGTCAGCATAAGGTAGAAATACTTGCAATTCTTTCACCTTTGGAATACCTTATAAAAATAAAATGGTTACAGTTCTGTCATGACAAATCATGCAGTATTGAAACGCAAAAATTTCTGCTGCCGCTTGGTTGGCATTTCCTTTGACACTTTCTGAAATGATGCTCAGATAATTTGCCTCTTTGCTCAATCTGGCTTGACAACTGGAGGGTATTTTATGCTGGTCCTCAAAGAAAAGCTCTGTGTCCACTTCAATGGCTCTAAAATGAATCAGCTCGACGCCTGGATATGAATGATTCATTGGATCTTATCATCCTCATGCTGGCTGCCTTGGTTCTCAATTCACTAATATAATGATTTCTAAATACCGAGTCCAGATGTTCCCTTGGGATGAGAAGGGCAGAGAGAACACAGGTGTGTGAAAGGATGAAGTTTGTTTAATTTTGAATTTTTAATTAGAATGTAGTTGTGGCTTATAGTCACACTGTGATAAAGCACTAATACGGTGTTATAGACAGTCTTATTCTCTCCATCTTCACTACTATGTGCACCTGTACGTATTCATTTTGCCCTGCATGATATAGGTCATAAATAAAGTCTAGTCAGTGGGGCTGCCTCAGCCATCATTTAGAATTTGGCCTTACACCTATCTAAAATTTCAGAAAAGATTGAGAAATCCCCGCCCCCACCAGTAAATGAGAAAACCAAGAGGCATTAAATAAAAAGTAGCAATCCTACGACAGACTGAGTGGCCTTTTATGCTCACTGATTCCAGAGTGAGCTGGAACTGTTGACAGGAACCACTGACCTTGTTTTAATATCAAGTATGCATGAAGGTTATCTTTGGTTTCCAGAAATTTTATTTAATACAGAAATGATTTTTAGTTGAATCATCATTGTGGTTAAGCATTATGTGTGTGTGTGTGTGTGTGTGTGTGTATACACACACACACACATATATACACACATACACATATATATAATATGTGCATATATATGTATATATGTGTGTATATATAAATATATATGTGTGTGTACACACACACATGCACACACAACTAATAGAAAATAAAAAGGCTTGCTTTGTGTCAGAATGTTTAAAAGGCACTAAAATCCCAGGGCACCAGGCAGACACCCACTCAGCTGAACAAAATTTCAGTCATGCCATTCATGTAAATACACAAAGATGTAATATTGGAGATTCATTATTTTTCTTGTGGGATACTTTCTGTCTCGACAGTAATAAAATTTATACAATTGTTGAATCAAACAGATGTAACTTACATTTTGTCTAAAGGCCACAAAATCTGGATTCTTGAAGAATTAGATAAGAGAGAAAGCTCTTGTGTCAAAACGGTAAGCCCTGCACTGTCTACCCAGCTCTTTATGCTGCTGTGAAGGCACAAATAGAAGGTTAAAGTCAGATTTCTATCTACAGTTTAGACTTTCCCAAACGAAACAACACATTTGCTGAACAAGAAGCATGTAATGCCTCTTACCCCAGTTAAGTAACTTTCAGGTATTGGTAGTTGAGATATTAAGACACTAGGTGAGCAGAACAAAGCCTGTCAGAAAACCTGGGCTATTTTCTAAAATCTAACAAAATCTGATTCAAAAAGGACATCAATCTTACTTTTTAAAATAGTATAAGTCTAATATTTAAAATAGAATTGAGTTAAAAAATTGTCATCTCACATTTCCTTTAACCACATCCTTGGCAGGGTGTGGTGACTCACCCCTGTAATCCCAGCACCCTGGGAGTTCCTTTAAGCAACACATAGATTTTCATTAATAGATACACACATGTGTATACACACATGCCAAATTCTTTTGTAAAACAGGATAATATTGTAGATATTATTTTAAAACTGTGTTGAAAATATATCGTGAACATCATGCACGTTATGGTAGCTATTGTTGGCTACCATCCACCCCCTATTTTCTTCCTATAAAGGATGTCTGTGAAACAGCAAGGTGTCCAATCCAAGGGAATGGATGAAGATTAGTGAAGCTACTCACAAGAATCCCATTCCCTGATTTCCCAGCCTCCTTGGAATGTAGGGTGAGCAATTATCCAGTCTGGACAAAAAAGGTCTAAGAGAAGGGAATTGGAGGGGTTCCAGAAAACTTTTGCTTTTCTTTCTTCTTTCTTTCTTTTCTTTGTCTTCCTTCCTTCCTTCCTTTTTCTTTTTCTCTTTCTCTTTCTCTCTCTCTCTTTCTTTCTTTTCTTTCTTTCTCTCTTTCTTCTTTCTTTTTCTTTCTTTCCTTTCTTCTTTTCTTTAATATTTTTTTTTAATAGCATCTTGTTGTGACTCTGATCACTGCAACCTCCACCTCAAGCGATTCTCGTACCTCAGCCTCCCAAGTAGCTGGGATTATAGGCATGTGCCACCATGTCTGGCATTTTTTTTTTTTTTTTTTAGTAGAGACAGGGTTTTGCCATGTTGGCCAGGCTGGGCTTGAACTCCTAGCCTCAAGTCATCTGTCCACCTCAGCCTCCCAGGGTGCTGGGATTACAGGGGTGAGCCACCACACCCTGCCAAACATTTGCTTTTCCAATTAAATAAGTCCAGATGGCTATGTTCTTTCTTTTCCCCTTCCTTTTACTTTCTTCCAACTTGCATATAGATTTGAAGACTGGCACCTTAACGGCCATCTTTGGAGCATGAGGGGAAGGCAAAGAGGATCACAGACACATCATCCTTGAGCCTCGAGCCCAGCACTGCCTACCACCAGATTCCTCAATATGAGAGAAAAATAAACATAAATTGCCTCAGCCATTGTGCTTGGGTTTTCTCTTGCTTGGAACCAAATACATCTTTCATTTTTCATCTATCTCAGTGTTTTCTTAAATATAGGATATATGTCTTTGATGTTATGACTACGGAAACTAATTTCATGTCGTTTAGAACAAGTCACTAAATAATATTTTGTCAATAACATAAACATTTCTCATTTTACTACAGTCATTTGGATTATATAAAGAGGACTTAAGTGTGACTTAAATAGTCATTTTTTGGTTAATTATCCTTTTATAAAATGCCCAAACAGGCTTATCAAGCTTAAAATTAATAATATTGTTTTGATCATATTTGTATTTATCATACTCTTCGTTCATATTAAACAATGCTGTTTTTTTATTTTTGAGAAGATTATTAGCAGGCTTAGGGAGATATATTAAGAAAATATTGACTCAGGTGGCACACGCATATGGCAAAATTCTTGAGGATAAAATAGCAAATTATTAAAGCAGGAAAACACCATTCCACCATGTCACTTTTAATGGTTATAGACTGTACTCTCAGAAGAATATATTTGGGTGTCATATTTAGAATACTAACATCTTGCATGTTGTGGGCACAAACCGCCAACCAATGACCATAAAGCAAATGAAAGAAACAGATGCTAACATAAACCATTGGGACTGTGGGTGATATCAGCTACTTATCAGGCCTGATTGTAACAACAGTGCATTTAATCAGTCGCTTAGTAAAAACTACATTTAAGTTGTGACATGTTAGCACCAAATCTTTGCTAAATTTCTTCATCAAATAAATGTTTCAATTATTTCCTCAAGATGAATGACTAAAAGTTAAGTTTCTGGGAGACAATGACAAATAGTTTTTAAGTATTTTCATATTTATTTACCTAATTGTCTCCTGGAATGCTTATAACAATTCCATTCCTACAAATATTGTAAAAGACTGAATTTTTTTCTCAATCTTTCTATCATGTTTTTGTTTCATTCAAACACAAAATGACAATAAAAATAAATTCAACTTATCATATATAACATATATAACACACTTTTATTTGTTTTAATTTTGAAACAGGTCTATTTGTTCATAATCATTTTCTTTTATTCATGAAATATGTCACAGCAATCTTTCAATTCAATATATATTGATCTAACAAGTTATTTCAAAATTTCAGTATATTTTAAATTATAAATGTCACACAATGTACTTTATTTTTAAATTGGTATATATTTGTATTTATTTATTGCATGTGATACTTTGACATGTATCTATAATGTGTAATGATCAAATCAGAGTATGTAGCTCATCCATCACCTCAAACATTATCATTTCTTTGCATTGGAAACATTTCAAACCTTCTCTCATAACTATTTACACGATGCACTTTGTAACAAACTAAATAATGTTGAGACATAAAATGATAGTGCTAGTAATTTTCACTCACCTTACCTACTTCACAAACCTACTTACCTTGAGTCTATCTTTTTAGCAGAGAAATCTCATATTATTCTGTTTTTAAACACACATGTGCCAATATATAGGCATGTATAGGGACTTCAATTAGTTCTGTCTTAGAAAAATGAGATTTTAATAACAGTTTAGCAATTTTTGTCTCTGGAGTATCATGTATATCCCACCAGATCAATAGTTATAGATACGATTCACTTTTGATGCTGGGTTACACTACACAGTGTTAATATTTTATAACCAATTCAAACATTACCTACTCTATTGGCATATATACATCTACTCCCAAATATTTTGCTACCATTAAAAAAGTCCCTGTCAACATACATGTTTCTACTCATGTTTATTGAATTTTTCTCTTGAAAAGAGATCTCCTCCATCTCACATCCACAACAAAATAGGATTGTTAAGTCAAACTATGTATAAGTTTAACTCACAGTTGTTACAGAATATGTGAGACTACATTTATCCACAAAATGTTCCAGTGTACACATTTCCCCATTTAATACTGGATATTACTAGTCTTTTAAATTTTGTTAATCTGATGTGTTTATTATTATTATTATACTTTAAGTTCTAGGGTACATGTGCTCAACGTGCAGGTTTGTTACATATGTATACTTGTGCCATGTTGGTGTGCTGCACCCATCAACTCCTCAGCACCCATCAACTCGTCATTTACATCAGGTGTAACTCCCAATAGCATCTCTTCCCCTTCCCCACTCCCCACAATAGGCCCCGGTGTATGATGTTCCCCTTCCCGTGTCCAAGTGATCTCATTGTTCAATTCCCACCTATGAGTGAGAACATGCGGCATTTGGCTTTCTGTTCTTGCGATAGTTTGCTGAGAATGATGGTTTCCAGCTGCATCCATGTCCCTACAAAGGACACGAACTCATCCTTTTTTATGGCTGCATAGTATTCCACAGTATATATGTGCCACGTTTTCTTAATCCAGTCTGTCACTGATGGACATTTGGGTTGATTCCAAGTCTTTGCTATTGTGAATAGTGCCACAATAAACACACGTGTGCATGTGTCTTTACAGCAGCATGATTTATAATCCTTTGGGTATATACCCAGTAATGGGATGGCTGGGTCATATTGTATTTCTAGTTCTAGATCCTTCAGGAGTCGCCATACTGTTTTCCACAATGGTTGAACTATTTACAATCCCACCAACAGTGTAAAAGTGTTCCTATTTCTCCACATCCTCTCCAGCACCTGTTGTTTCCTGACTTTTTAATCATTGCCATTCTAACTGGTGTGAGACGGTATCTCATTGTGGTTTTGATTTGCATTTCTCTGATGGCAAGTGATGATGAGCAGTTTTTTACGTGTCTGTTGGCTGTATGAATGTCTTCTTTTGAGAAATGTCTGTTCATATCCTTTGGCCACTTTTTGATGGGGTTGTTTGTTTTTTTCTTGTAAATTTGTTTGAGTTCTTTGTAGGTTCTGGATATTAGCCCTTTGTCAGATGAGTAGATTGCAAAAATTTTCTCCCATCCTGTAGGTTGCCTGTTCACTCTGATGGTAGTTTCTTTTGCTGTGCAGAAGCTCTTTAGTTTAATGAGATCCTATTTGTCAATTTTGACTTTCGTTGTCATTGCTTTGGGTGTTTTAGACATGAAGTCCTTGCCCATGCCTATGTCCTGAATGGTATTACCTAGGTTTTCTTCTAGGGTTTTTATGGTTTTAGGTCTAACATTTAAGTCTCTAATCCATCTTGAATTAATTTTCGTATAAGGAGTAAGGAAAGGATCCAGTTTCAGCTTTCTACTTATGGCTAGCCAATTTTCCCAGCACCATTTATTAAATAGGGAATCCTTTCCCCATTACTTGTTTTTGTCAGGTTTGTTAAAGATCAGATGGCTGTAGATGTGTGGTATTATTTCTGAGGGCTCTGTTCTGTTCCATTGGTCTATATCTCTGTTTTGGTACCAGTACCATGCTGTTTTGGTTACTGTAGCCTTGTAGTATAGTTTGAAGTCAGGTAGCGTGAGGCCTCCAGCTTTGTTCTTTTGACTTAGGATTGTCTTGGCAATGCAGGCTCTATTTTAAAAATGATGTTTTCTTGTGGTGTATTTACCATGAGTTTCAGAATATTTTTTATTTATTTCTTTATTTTAATAATTTTCAGTTATCATTTATAGATTGCCTTTCTTGCTTATTGTATCATTTCTATTTTAATTTTTGCTGCTTTTGAATTTATAGTGCTGTGTGTGTGGGGATGGGTGGGTGTGTATACACACAATTGTCCATATACAAATGATGGTCCATATATATATATGGAATATTAAATTTTGATTACAATAAATGGTTCAAGTGCTTTCCTAGTCTATTGTCTTTTAGCTTTCCTCAGTGTAAATTTATCTATCTATCATCTATCTATATCTATCTATGTCTTTTTATCCATCAAGTTTTATTTTCTCATATAATAAAATGTGGCTAATTTACATATAGACAATAGAGATTTTATTTTTGTGTTAAGTGTGTTAGGCTTTTAACTTTATTTTTGTTAAATTGGTTAGGCAATCATTTGTTAAGCAAACATTTTTCAGGAGACTGAAATAACACTTTTATCAGTGGTGTGCTCCAATTGTTAAATTTTTAGGAGTTTTGCATGCTGGTTGGTATGACATTGGTAGCTTATAATTGGCTATAGTCTAAGCATTTATATCACAGAAACTGGTAAACTCTACATCAGTCTCCCCACTACCCCGCTCCAGTCCCAGAGAGCTGAATGTTAAACATTCTCATCACTTTTTAGTCATATGTGTTTTCCTTACATCCTTGGGCCTAATGCTGAACTCTATATTTCAATCCTTTCATCTGTTTGTTTAATGATATAAAAGATATTATATTTACAGTAGATCTGTTTCAGAAACTGGTGTAGCAAAAATAATTTTTAAATATTTTTGCAAAAATCTTTTGGCATTTCTAACATTTACTATATATTTTAAAATACTTTCAACAAGTTGTCACTCTCAAATGACTAAAAATGAGCAAAAATTGTCATTTTGACTGAAAATGGATTAAATCATGCATTTGTTTTGGAACAGTAGATGTTTTTATAATATTACATTCTTCCATTTGGTGAAATTATTTTTCTTTGTCCAGCATTTTAAAGAAATATATTTATGTCCTCTTAGGCTCACTGTAATAAGTCTACTTGTCTTAGTTTTATTAATTTAAATTGTGAAACTGAAATAAAAACATAATTCATTCACTTTTTTCAAATTGCAAAGTTGATGTGCTTCTAATGGAACTGAGCACCCTTTCTTATGTGACACTTTTCTCATGTAATTAATTAGTTAAGAGGAAATTGCTAAGTAGATATCTATCTACTTATCTAAATTCTTTTTTTAGAAGTTTTATGATTTCAGAACCTACATTTACATTTTTAATACATTTTGAAGTAATTTTTGTATATTATGTAAAACAATAGTCCAATTTTATTGTTTAGCATGTGTATGTACTGTTTTTCCAACACTATTTATTGAAAACAAACTGTCCTTTCCCCATTGTGTATTCTTGGCACCTATGTCAAAGATAATAGACTGTACATGATTGGGTTTTTTTCCTAGGCTCTCTATACTGTTCTATTGGTCTATATGTCTGTTTTTATCCCAATACCATACTGTTTTGATTACTATAGCTTTGTAATATAGTTAAAATTAGGGAATATGATTGCCCCAACATTGCTTTAAGATTTATTTGGCTATTCATGGTCTTTTGAGATTCCATATGAATTTTTGAATTTTTTTTTCTATTTCTGTTAAAAATGTCATAGGAAATTTATAGGGATTGCATTAAATCTGCAGATCACCTCAGGTAGTATGGACATTTTGATAATACGTATATACTTTGCTTACTTTCTAGCCTTCTTTTCTGGCTGTGATATGATCTTAATACTGGTCCCTTGGGGAAAATGGGAAGATGTTGCTCACAGAGAGCAAACTTGCAGTTATAACGGGAGCAATTCTGGAATTTAATGCAAACCATAGGCAGTGATAATTTGGTTAATTAATGTGATAGGATAAAAATTATAGCATATGCATATCAAGTAACCACATTTGTAATCCTGGAACATATATAATCCTTATTTGTCAATTAAATATTATAAAATTTAAAAATAATAAAATTTGAAAATAATTATATCATTTACATGTGTAATAGTCAGGGTTCTCCAGAGGGACAGAACTTATAGGATACATATATATGTGTGGGTGTGTGTATATATATATTTATGTATACATATGCACATAAATATTCTTGTGTGTACATATATATATATATATCAGGGGGGTTTATTAAGAATTAACACAATCACAATGTCCCACATAGGCTGTCTGCAAGCTGAGGAGCAAGGAAAGCCAATCCATGTTCCCAAAATGAAGAACATGGAGTCTGATGTGCGAGGGCAGGAAGCATCCAGCACAAGAGAAAGATATAGGCTGAGAGGCTAGACTAGTCTGTCATTTCACATTTTTCTGCCTGCTTTTTATATTCTACCCATGCTTGCAGCTGATCAGATGGTGTCCACTCAGATTAAGGGTGAGTCTGCCTTCCCCAACGTACTGACTCAAATGTTAATCTCTTTGGCAACACTGGCACAGACACACCCAGCATCAGTACTTTGTATCCTTCAATCCAATCAAGTTGATATTCAGTATTAACCATCACAAGTCTACCTCTTGTCAACTTGAACATCTTCTGAGATCATACATAATCTTCAAATAAAGGCAATAATAAGGTCATAACTATGCCTAACATAATAAAACTATCCTTCATACTGGAAACACAACAGTCCCCAACCCAAATGCTATTACATAAAGTTAACAATGCTTAAATGCTGATGTGAATTCAATAAAACTTATGTCACAAGATAAAAGAAAAAGGAAATAAAATGAAGATATTTTCTTAGTACAAGTGTATACATGCACAAACAAGTTTTTGACAAAAGAAGGGGAAATACTCGTGACAATACTCGTGACAAATACAGTCCTCTTTTCTGCAGCTGGTCATGTGGTCATAGCTGATATTTATGACTACCTTCTACTACCAATTCTGTATTCCCTTTGCCTTTAGCAAGCACCACAGCAGGTGGTTTGTTTGTTTATTTATTTATTATTTTTTTCCTGGTGGAGTGACCCAAACCTTTATTACAGAAGAGTCTGGGCCATTTGTAGTCCTTCCTGCCTGGATTGGGTTGTTGTCGTTTCTCATTGACCTTTATCACAGGGCATGGTAATACTAAGAGAAACCCTAATGGATCTCCTGTATTCCATGCATACTCTTGCTTTCCTCCATTGTGGAGTAGTAGACAGATTTCATCTTGATTGTCTGGGTCAATCAACCCGGTCAACCCCGTAACTTAAAGATATGTAACAAACACTGTAACTTCTTAGCCTGTTGACTAAAAGGTAGGAGGAGCCCAAAGTGTCCAGGTGGCAATCTTAACTTCCAGTTAATGGAATCATTGTTGTGTCTCCTGGTGGCAGCATTACTCCCTCTGGAACTAAGACCTCTAGGACAGCAGAATGTAATGTCGTGGAAACAGGCAGCACAAATTTTGCTAGTAGATCTCTAGGGGTGATGGTGAGTGGTGCCACTTCCACTTCCACTCCTTGATTCCTGGACCCATGAATCCTGGCTATCAAAAAAACTGTACCATATATTGGAAGCTGAGTCAGACCATACACGATTTCACCGTTCTATCAAACAAGTTGCTTCAGGATGATGGGAAACATGGTAAGACCAGTGAATTCCATGAGCATAAGCCCACTGTAAAGTGAGTGCCTCCGTCAGAGGCAATGCTGTGTGGAATACAATGATGGTGGATATCAAACAAGTTGCTTCAGGATGATGGGAAACATGGTAAGACCAGTGAATTCCATGAGCATAAGCCCACTGTAAAGTGAGTGCCTCCGTCAGAGGCAATGCTGTGTGGAATACAATGATGGTGGATAAGGCATTCCATGAATCCACAGATGGTAGTCTTTGCAGAAGCATTGCATGCAGGAAAGGCACACCCATATCTGGAGTAAATGTCTATTCCAGTGAAGGCAAACCTCTGCCCTTTCATGATGAAAGAGATTCAATATAATCAACCTGCCACCAGGTAGCTGGCTGACCACCCTGAGGAATGATGCCATATGGAGGGCTCAGTTTTAGTCTCTGCTGCTGGCAAATTGGGCACTCAGCAGTAGCCATAGCCAGGTCAGCCTTGGTGAGAAGTCCATGTTGCTGAGCCCATGCATAACCTCCACCCCTGCCACCATGGCCACTTTGTTCATGGGCCCATTGGGCGATAACAGAGGTGGCTGGGAAAAGGGGCTGAGTGCTGTCCACAGAACAAGTGGTTCATCCTATACACTTGATTATTAAAATTCTCCTCTGCTGAGGTCACCTGTTGGTGAGCACTCACATGGGATGTCTTCACATTTTTTGACCACATTTTCTTCACAGTTTTTGACCACTCAGAGAGGTCCATTCACATATCTCTTCCCAAGATTTCTTCGTCGCCAATTTTCCAATCATGCTTCTTTCAAGTCCCTGACCATCCAGCCAAACCACTGGCTACAGCCCATGAGTCAGTATGTAATCACACATCTGGCCATTTCTCCTTCCATACAAAGTGCACAATCAGGTGCACTGCTCAAAGTTCTGCCTTCCAGGAATATTTCCCTTCACTACTGTACTTCAGGGATGTCCTAGAAAGGGGTGGTGGTGTTGCAGCTGTCCACTTTCGAGTGGTGCCTGCCTATCACGCAGAGCCATCTGTGAACCAGGCCCTAGTCTTTTCTTCCTCTGTCAACTGGTCATAGGGAATTCCCCATGAGGCCATCAGTGCAAGCTGGAGGAGAGAAGGCAGGGTGGCAGGAGTGGAGACCATGGGCACTTGAGCCACTTCCTCATGTAACTTACTTGCACCTTCAAGACCTGCTCAAGCCCGATCCCATATATACAACTTCCATTTGATGATGGAATGTGGCTGGGCACGACCCACTTTATGGTTAGATGGTTCAGAAATCACCCAGTTGATGATAACCAGTTCAGGTTGCATGGTGACTTGATGAGTCATAGTCAAACATTCAGTTTCCACCAAAAGTCCAGTAACAGGCCAAGAGCTGTCTCTCAAAAGGCAAGTAGTTATCTGCAGAAGATGACAAGGTCTTGCTCCAAAATCCTAGAGGCCTCTGCTGTGATTCACCTATGGGGGCCTGCCAGAGGTTCCAAACAGCATCCCTATCTGCCACTGACTCCTCAAGCATCATTGGATCTGCTGGGTCATATGACCCAAGTGGAAGAGCAGCTTGCACAGCAGCCTGGACCTGTTGCAGAGCCTTCTCCTGTTCTGGACCCCAATCAAACCTAGCAACCTTTCTGATCACTGACTAAATGGGCTGGAGTAACACACGCAAATGAGGAATGTGCTGCCTCCAAAATCTAAATAGGCCCACTAGGCATTGTGCCTCTTTCTTGGGTGTAGGAGGGGTGAAATGCAGCAACTTATTCTTCACCTTAGAAGGAATACTTCGACAGGCCCCACACCACTGGACTCCTAGAAACTTTACTTAGGTAGAAGGTCCCTGAATTTTAGTCAGATTCATTTCCCATCCTCTGGCATGCAAATGTCTCACCAATAAGTCCAGGGTCTTTGCTACTTCTTGCTCAATGGATCCAATCAGCATAATGTCATCAAAGTAATGGACCGGTGTGATACCTTGTGGAAGTGAAAAGAGATCAAGTCTCTCCGAATAAAGTTATTACACAAAGCCAAAGAGTTAATATACCCCTCAGGTAGGATAGTAAAGGTATATTGCTGGCCTTGCCAGGTGAAGGCAAATTGCTTCTGGTGGGTCTTATGGGCAGGAATACAGAAAAAGTCATTTGCCAAGTCAATGGCTGCATACCAGGTACCAGGAGATGTGTTAATTTGCTCAAGCAATGAAATATCTGCTACAGCAGCTGTAATTAGAGTCATCATTTGGTTAAGCTTATGATAATCCACTGTCATTCTCAAAGATACACTTATTTTCTTTGTGGGCCAAATGGGAGAGTTGAACAGGGATGTGGTGGGAATCACCAACCCTGTGTTTTTCAAGTCCTTGATTGTGGCACTAATCTCCACAATCCCTCTAAGGATGTGATAGTATTTTTGATTTACTATTTTTCTAGGTACAGGCAGTTCTAATGGCTTCCATTGGTCTTTCTCACCACAATACCCTTCACCCTACCAGGCAGGGGGTCTTCTGCCAGCTGCTAAGTATGTCTATGCCAATTATGTATTCTGGCACTGGAGAAATGACAACAGGATGAGTCCAGGGACCCACTGGACCCACTGTAAAGTCAGACCTGAGCTAAAACTCCATTAATTACCTGACCTCGATCAGCTCCTTCTTTAATTTGTGGATCACAATGACATTTGGGGTCTCTGGGAATCACCTTCAGCTCAGAACCAATATCCATAGCCCCCAAAATGTCTGATCATTTCCTTTTCCCCAGTGTACAGTCACCCTGGTAAAAGGTCAGAGGTCTCCTTGGGTAATGATGGGAGAAAGATTGACAGTATAAATTTTCAGTAATGAAGTGGGGTCCTTCCTCAAGGGGACCTAGCCTCCCTTTCATTGAAGGGGTTCTGGGTCCGCAAACTGACTCAAGTCTGGAAATTGAGAAGTCACTATTGATAATAGTCACACTATTGATAATTAGTCAATAGTCACACTCTTAATTATTAGTCAATACCAGAGCTGTACAGGAGTCAGACTATTCTGATTCCCCCTTTGCCTCTGTTGTCCATTACACTAGTTACTCCCACCTGGCCTTTGACAGTTGAGTGCTGTCACTTGGTCTCTGCCACTTCATGATCCAATTATTCCCAGTTGAGTGACTGTGGTTCCCAGTTAGATCTGACATACAGAGAAGAGCTATTACAGAACTCTTCAAAGACACAGGTGCTGCCCTCACAAATCTTTCGCAAGGCATTGGTCAAGGGTCTATCTTCTGGACCTTCCCAGCTGGGACAAGTAGGTCTAAAGTGACTAATCCACTCCACCATCCCAATCTCTCTAAGCCTTTGGATCCCTTCCTCTACATTAACCCAAGAGAGATCAAGCATTTCCTGCTCACTTACAATGGGCTATCTTTTAATCCATATTTCAGCTAACATAAACTATCAGAACCTGTTTTAATTCCCTGAGCTGCAACATTAAATGCAGAGTCCCCACTTAGTTGACACAAATCAATACATTCAGCCTGATCCAACACTATGTTTCTTCCACTATTATCCCACACCCATAATATCTATTTCCAGCCTGTTCTCTAGATTTCTGTTTACATAAATTAGAAAACTCAAGCAATCCTTTTTGAGTGTAGTGCACCTCCTCATGGGTCACACTCTCAACCTCATCTCTAGGGTCCCACCAGGACTTTAGTCTAGTTATAAGTCTAGAAGCTAACGAGGGTGTTGAGGGGTGGCTCCTGAGGATAATCAACATTATCTTGCCTGGCAACTGCCTGAGGGGAGGCCATAACTGCTGCCTCAGGCAGCACAGGGTTTATCTCCTCAGACAAAGGTGGAAAGGCTGATGGCAGCATGGGTTGGGGAGGGGATGTTGGCACTACTTGAAAATGGGAAGCTGCATCTAGCAAAAAAGGTTCTTTGGAGTTTACAAACTCAATGTCTCCAGCTTCATCAGGGTTCTCCCACATACCCCCATTCCAAGTTGCAGGATCTTATTCTTTTCCAAGTGATGCCCTCACTTTAACAGTAGACACCTGGTGAGGCCTGACAAGGCTGTGCATGCACTTTTGGTTGCAGGTCAGCCACTTGCATGATAAGAGCTTCTGTCTGTTTTTCCACAATTTCAGCTCTTTCTCTACAGGAGATAAGACTCTCACTTAGGGGAGTCTTAGAAGATTTGAGGCTCAGTATCTGCTTCTGAAGCAAGGAGTTAGAATTCCTGAGTTCATCATTTTCTTTCATCACTTTTTACAGTGAACTTAGGAGCAACCAGCCAGCTTCATTATGTTCATTGGTTCTCCATATATGGCCAAGGTATTATGTATAGAGTCACTAAGCTCCTGCCTTTCACAAGTGGTGAATCAGGAGTATCAAATGCATTTATTTTGTCTAACTCTAAAGAGTTCATGCCAAGGACTATTAATGTTCTCCATACTATTAGAAGTAGAGTCTTTAGCATTTTGGGTATTAAGCACCAAACTCTAGAAACCCCAAAACCAATGGAAGAACTCCATCCTTAATATTCTGTTCCTCTAGAACCACTCCTGGTACCAAAATCTGTATTAGTCAGGGTTCTCTTGAGGGACAGCACTAATAGGTTAGATGTATATATAAAGGGGAGTTTATTAAGGAGTATTGATCCACACAATCACAAGGTGAGGTCCCACAATAGACTGTCTTCAGGCTGAGGAGCAAAGAAGTCAGTCTGAGTCTCAAAGCTGAAGAACTTGGAGTCCGATGTTCATCAGCAAGAAGCATCCAGCACAGAAGAAAGATGTAGGCTGGGAGGCTTAGCCAGTCTCATCTTTTCACATTTTATTCCTTCTTTTTAGATTCTAGCCATGTTGGCAGCTGATCAGATGGTGCCCAACCAGATTAAGGGTCGGTCTGCCTTTTGCAGCCCACTGACCCAAATATTAATCTCCTTTGACAACACTGTCACAGACACACCCAGGATGAATACTTTGCATCCTTCGATCCAATCAAGTTGGCACTGAGTATTAACCATCACAACATGGCAAATAATTGGAAGGATATTTGCCAATGTAGTCATTTTAAAAAGGATGTGATGGCCCAAGCTACTAGACTTCTGGCAGTTCTCAAACACCAAGCTGTTACTATTTTCCTAAGAAACACTGCTCATATCATAATATGAATAGGACTAACGTGTGACCAAAACTTCAATATTTGTTCACCTCTTGTTATAGTATATGCATAGAAAATATTCTCATTTGGAAGAAATTGGGGCATTTTTCTCACACCGCTTTGAAATGTTGTAAGGATATAACTATACCTCTGACATGCCCATGAGAAATAGAGCCTAAAGCTCTTTAACTCAGTTTTGCCATGAATACATGTAAAAGAAAATGACATGAATCCTAGAGGAAGGCTCTAAGCGTGTGGGGAAATGCTTTTGACTTCTTTGGCACTAAGTTTCTGATAAAATATTTTAGTGAGAGGTAAATTGGAAGTTTTGTTTAAATTTGAATCATTAAAGCTTAAGAAAAAATAAGAATAAAAGTAAAAATTATCTTTAGATATGTACAGAATGATTTAAGGTTGACAGTGCAGATATATCTTCATTCTGTATAGAGCATATTTTAGCCAGTTAGAACTGCTATAACAAATTACATTAGACTGGCTGGCTTACAAATGACAGAAATTTATTTCTCACCATTCTGCAGGCTGGAAATCCAAGATCAGGGTGTCAGCACAGTCGGGTTCTGGTGTGGACTCTCTTCCACTTGTTAACAACTGTCTTACTGTGCCCTCACACATTGGAAAGCAGAGAGGAGAAACAAACTCTCTAGTGATTCTTAAGAAAATGAATCCCATTCTTGAGGGCTCTACCCTCATTATCCCACCTAATCCTAATTAGCTCCCAAAGGCCACACATTCTAATACCATTACATTTGGGAGAAGGGTTTCAGCATATGAATTTTGAGAGGATACACATTCAATCTGTAACAGAGTAGATATTGCAATTGCTAAGGAAACCTACAGAAAGCTAATAGTCGGCTTTATTTTCACAAGTGGGGCTTAAGTTATTACCTGGTATCCTCTGTGAATCTGAGAAAAGAGCACAACCGACAACTGGAAACAGTGGTTGCAAATAATACACAGCTTTAGTTGGTCATAAAAACTTGAGATCCTTTTCACATTTCTGTTTTTTGTAATAAGGATGAAGATTTGTATGTGTATGAGTCCACCTAATGGAGATGAAATCCAAACCTTTTGTTATTCTTAGCCTTAGCGCCTATTTGAACTTCTCTTGGTATTGGATCAGTAGCTTGCCTAAGAGATGTTTGGGTCAGTTCTTGGTGATTCCTAATCCTCGGTGGCCCACTTCTTATACCTAATGAATATACAATATCAATCAGTCCATCTCTTTTAGCCTATGACCTCATAGCTTGTGGTTAAACTTCCAAGGGTATATGTGCCTTTCTGTAAAGAAGTAAATAACCATTTCTATCACAAGAAACTGGTGAGATTATCATCATTATTTTTATTATTTATAGTAGTAGTAGTAATTGCTGTACATTATATATTTATGTAACCAAATCTGAGGAACATCCTATTTTGTTTATCCAGAAATTCTTAACTGACCTCTAAGGAAGACCAGGGTGATTGTCCAATGGAGTCTCTTCTCAGAAATTGACTTCTAACATGGACTGACATGTCCCTCACGGTAACATTGGGAGCTCTGTTGACTTGTAACGATAGACTCTGGCAGGAGTACATAGGGTCCCAATCTCTGCAAATGCTTTGTAGAACCTAAGGCATCGTTTCTAAACTGAGAGGGAATACCAACTAGAGATTAAATATGGGGACATTAGAGCCCAACTGGCTGGGTTCAAATCCAGGTTCTCCACTACCTTCTCTGTCTTCCCACTACACTTCTTCTCTGACACAGTGTCTTACCTCTGTCTCTGGGGCTCACTGCACTTCAGCTCTGCCGACCTTCCAATGATATCTTGAATATGCCACAAAATTCTCTGCCTGAAAAATTCCCAATCTAGTAAATTTGAATTTGCTATTCAATTTTTTGAAATGTTCTTCCCTTAAATATGGTCTTAGTACTCACATTGTATAGTTCTCAATCAAACAGCATCTTCTCTTAATGGATTTGTCTGAGTATCCTTTGTAAATAGAACCCCATTATTTTCTATCCTTTTACCTTGCTTTGTCTTCCTAACATTCACCAATTCCTGACACTTCATTAAAAAAGAAAAGAAAAAACAATGAGGGAGATACTTTTTTTTTAACCTGGAGCTTTCTAAGTATTCTGTAACTGTTGATTTTTAACAAATATTGGCTGAATGGATCAATAACTCTTAACGCTCAATTCCCTACTCCACTTCTCTACCCTCCAGATTGAGACAGAGAAAAGCAGGGTCAGAAAACACAGTTAGAGTTGCTAATTATACAACCCCATGGTCACATTTCTGTTCTTCATTTTACTTGTCCTGATAAATAATTACACTCTTAATAGTCTCCTTCTAGTAAAAACAGTTTCCTCAGTTGACTTTGAAAACACTACCACTACACCTCTCTACTTTTTTTGAGGATGTTTTGCTAGCCTATCTTATCAGGTGGTTTTTTTTTTTTTTTTTTTTTTTCCTTATCTTTTCCCTTTAAGTATTAGTATTCCATAGGGTTTCATTTTCAACAATGACTTTTCTCACTCTGCCTGCTTTATCTGAGAAATGCCAATTACTCTCATGGTTTTAAATATCCAGTTATGCTAATAGTGCCTAGTTTCTAGTTCCAGACATGCCATATAACGTCTTTAGACATCCTTTCTACCTGGATGTTTCATAGACTACTCAAATTCACTTGGTCTTAACTAGGATAGTTTTACACTCCACCAATCTGCTTTACTTCAAGGTGCTCTCTAACTTACTTTGTGATTAAAACACCTATCTGTGATCAGATCACATATCTGTTGAAAGAAAGGAAGAAAAAAGAAACAGAAAGGAATGGAAAAAAGGAAAGGAAAGCAAAGCAAAGGAAAGGAAAGGAAAGGAAAGGAAAGGAAAGGAAAGGAAAGGAAAGGAAAGGAAAGGAAAGGAAGGAGACACAGGAAAAGGAAGGATAAAAAGTTATATAGGGGCCTGGCATGGAGGCTTATGCCTGTAATCCTAGCATAGCACTTTGTGAAGGAGGACCCCTTGAACCCAGGAGTTTGAAGCCAGCCTGGGCAACATAGGGAGATCCCATCTCTACAAAAAAAAATAAATAAAATAAAATAAAATACTAGTCAGGCATGGTGTTGCATGCCTGTGATCCCAGGTACTAGGGAGGCTGAGGTGGGAGGATCGCCTGACTCTGGGAGATTAAGGCTGCAGTGAACTACGATCACATGACTGCACTCACTCCAACCTGTGTGACACAGAGAGACTCCATCTCAAGTAATAATAATAATATAGAAAGTTTTTTTTAAATGAACATCTGTATACTCATTATCCAAACAAAAATATATAGAATATTAAACTTCTACAAAAGCCCACTGAGAAGTAATTAGTTTTCTGAATTCCAAGTAAATTATCCTTTTGCTTTTGTTTATAATCACCACCTATATATGTCTTCCAAAAGGTATATTACTAATTTTATTTCTGTGCAAAATATATAAATGAAGTCATACACTATAGTACACAGGATATACTCTTTGGTGACTTTATTTTTGCTTTCTATATTTTAGGATCAATTTATGTAAATACATATACCTACAGTTAATTCAATTGCACTGTTATATCATAATATACCATGGTAAGAATTGATATGGTTTGGCTGTGTCCTCACTCAAATTTCATCTTGAATTCCCATGTGTTGTGAATGGGACCCAGTGGGAGGTAATTGAATCATAGAGGCAGGTCTTTCCCATGCTCTTCCCATGATAAGTCTCAGGAGATCTGATGGTTATTAAAATGGGAGTTTTCCTGCACAAGCTCCCTTTGCTTGCTGCCATCCATGTAAGACATGACTTGCTCCTCCTTGCCTTCTCCCATGATTATGAGGCTTCCCCAGTCACGTGGAACTGTAAGTCCAATTAAACCTCTTTCTTTTGTAAATTGTTCAGTCTTGGGCATGTCTTTATCAGCAGGGTGAAAACAAACTAATACAGTAGAGTTGTTACCAGTAGAGTTGGGTGTTTCTGAAAAGATACTCAAAAAATGTGGAAGTGACTTTGGAACTGGGTAACAGGCAGAGGTTGGAACAGTTTGGAGGGCTCAGAAGACAGGAAAATATGTGAAAGTTTGGAACTTCCTAGAGACTTGTTGAATGTCTTTGGCCAAAAGCCTGATACTGATATGGACAATAAGGTCCAGGCTGAGGTGGTCTCAGATGGAAATGAGGAACTTTTTGGGAACTGGAACAAAGGTGACTCTTGTTATGTTTTAGTAAAGATACTGGTGGCATTTTGCCCCTGCCCTAGAGATATGTGGAACTTTGAACTTTAGAGAGATGATTTAGGGTATCTGGCAGAAGAAATTTCTAAGCAGCAAAGCATTCAAGAGATGACTTGGGTGCTATTAAAGGTATTCAGTTTTAGAAGGTAAGCAAAGCATAAAAGCTTGGAAAATTTGCAGCCTGACAATGTGATAGAAAAGAAAAAAATTCATTTCTGAAGAGAAATTCAAGCCAGCTGCAGAAATAAGTAATGAGGAGCCAAATTTTAATCCACAGGACAATGGGGAAAATGTCTCCAGGGCATGTCAGTGGTCTTCATGGCAGCCCCTCCCATCACAGGCCCAGAGGCCTAGAAGAAAATGGTTTCCTGGGCTTGGCCCAGGGTGCTCATGCTGTGTGCAGTCTAGCAACTTGGTGCTCCATGTCCCGGCCACTCCAGCCATGACTAACAGGGGTCAAGGTACAGCTTCAGCTGTTGCTTCAGAAGGTGGAAGCCCCAAGCCTGGGCAGCTTCCATGTGGTGTTGACCCTGTGGGTGCACAGAGGACAAACATTGAGGTTTGGGAACCTCTGCCTAGATTTCAGAGGCTGTATTGAAATGCCTGGATGCCCAAGCAAAAATTTGCTGCAGGGGTAGAGCTCTCATGGATAATCTCTGCTAGGGCAAAGCAGAAGGAATATGTAGGGTCTGAGCCCCCACACAGAGTCCCTACTAGGGCACCACCCAGTGGAGTTGTGAGAAGAGGACCATCATCCTCCAGACCCCAGAATGGTAGATCCACTGTGCACCTGGAAAAGCCACAGACACTCAATGCCAGCCTGGAAAAGCAGCCAGGAAAGGGGCCAAACCCTGCAAAGCCACAGGGGCACAGCTGCCGAAGACCATGGGAACCCACCGCTTGCATGAGTGTGACCTGGATGTGAGATGTGGAGTCAAAGGAGATCATTTTGTAGCTTTAAAATTTGACTGCCCCACTGGATTTCGGACTTGCCTGAGGCCTGTATCCCCTTTGTTTTGGCCAATTTCTCCCATTTGGAATAGCTGTATTTATCCAATACCTATATCCCCATTGTATCTAGGATGTAACTAACTTGCTTTTGATTTTACAGGTTCATAGGCAGAAGGGACTTGCCTTGTCTCAGATGAGACTCTGTACTGTGGACTTTTGAATTAATGCTGAAATGAGTTGAGACTTTGGGGAACTGTTGGGAAGGTATGATTGGTTTTAAAATGTGAGGACATGAGATTAGAGAGGGAACAGGGGATGAATGATATGGTTTGGCTGTATCCGCACCCAAATCTCATCTTGAATTCCCACATGTTGTGGGAGGGACCTGATGGGAGGTAATTGAATCATGGGCACAGATCTTTCCCATACTGTTCTTGTGATAGTAAGTCTCACAAGATCTGATGGTTATTATTAGGGGAAGTATTCTTTCACAAGCTCTCTTTGCTTGCTGCTGTCCATGTACGACATGACTTGCTCCTCCTTGCCTTCTGCCATGATTGTGAGGCTTCTCCAGCCACATGGAACTGTAAGTTCAATTAAACGTCGTTTTTTGTAAATTGCCCAGTCTTGGGTATGTATTTATCAGCAACATGAAAACAGATTAATACAGAATAAGCCATAATTTGTTTATCAATTATATTGTAAATAGATTATTGAGTTCTTCCTCATTTTTCTGTTTATTTGTGTGTTTGTTTTACTATTAGGTAAATTTTGTCACTTTACAAAAATTATTGTCTGTGACACATTATGCACGTGTGTAAGAGTTTAGCATACATACCTAGTAGTGAAATTCCTGGCTCATAGAACAAGTACATGTTACACTTTGCTAGGAATTGTCAAAATAATTTCTAAAATGTTTTTTCAATAAAGAATTGCACTAGCAGAGAGGGAATGTTGTTGTTGTGTCAGCTTTCTGCCAAAAGTTGGTAATATCTGACTTTTCAGTTATCATCTTTTCCTTAAGGAAGACCTGTGTCTGTTTCGTATCTTAAGAAAACATTTTTATTAATCCAATGACATACGTCATGAACTGAATGTTAAGTCCTTACAAATTTCATATGTTGAAGCCCTAACCACCAATGATGGTATTTAGAGGTAGGGCTTTTTGGAAGCAGGTAATTAGGCTTAGATGAGATTATGAGGGTAGGGTCCTCATGATGGGGTTCGTGCCCTTACAGAAAGAAACTACAGATATTTTTCTCTCTTTCCACTATGTGAGATCACTGCAAGAAGATGACTAGCTCCAATCCAGAAAGAATGCCCTCACCAGAAACCAAACTAGCCTATACCTTGATCTTGGATTTCCAGCCTCTAAAACTATGAGAAATGCATTTCTCTTATTCAAGGCTTTAAGCCACTAAGTCTATGCCATTTTGCTGTGGAGCCCAACCTGACTAATACATGTACATATATTTTACTATATTGACATTGACCAAGTTTTGAATTTTTCATTTAATATTACTAGGATTAATTTTTGTTTATATGGAGTAGGTATGCAATATCATATTTTTCACATCCATAACCCAAGCCCCAGCTTTTTTATTGAAATTCTATAATTTCCTTACTAAGCTGTGATGCTATATCTATCACATTTTTAAAATTCATGTGTGAAGTTCAGCTCCCCTCAACCTAGATTCTATTTGATCCATTGTCCTTGTTCTTTGTTCCTATTTTGTCTTTACTGTTTTTCTGTTTGTGTGTGTGTGTGGTTTTAATTGAACACTTTATGATTCCATTTTCTCTCCTTTTTTAGCATAACTAATTATACTTCCTTTTTCACTTTTTTTAGCGTTGCCCTACAGTTTGCAATTTGCATTTACAACAAATCTATATTCACTTTGAAATAACACTATAAAGTTTCATGGGTTAGTCAAGTGCCTTATAATAAAAAAAAAAATAAGATTCTAATTTCTTCCTCACTTCTCTTGTATTATTGTTGTCATTTCTTTCATTTATGCATAAGCACATATAAGCATACATATGTAATATGTATATATATAAGTATATAAAATAATCAAATATATTGTCATTAAACAGACTTTTATCGGTTAGGCTGATTAAGAATAAGAAATATAAAAGTTTATATTTTACCTTGAGACTTCCTTACTCTAATGCTCTTTCTATATGTAAGTCCAATTTTCTGACCTATACTATTTTTGTTCTCTCTGAAGAACCTTTTAACATTTCTTTCAAAGAAGGTCTACTGGCAAAAATTTTCTCAATTTTTGTTTGTCTAAGAAAGTCTGTATTTCTCTCTTACTTTTAAAGGATAATTTTACAGGGTGTAAAATTCTAGGCTGCTGTGGGTTCCTTTTTTTTAATTTTCTCAACATTTTAAATATTTTACTCCACTCTTTTCTCACTTGTGTGTTTTCTGAGAAGTCAGATGTTATTCTAATCTATTCTTCTGTAGGTAAAGGTTTTTGTTTTTTGTTTTTTGTTTTTTTAATTATTTCCTCTGGCTTCTTTCAAGTGTTTTTCTTCATTGATTTTCTGCATTTTGAATATAATATGCCTAAGTTTTTTTGGCGTTTATCTTTGTTGTTTTTTCTGAGCTTCCTGGAACAATAGTTTGGTCTTTAACATTAATTTGGGGGGAATGCTCAGTCATTACTGTTTAAAACTTTTCTTCTGTTTATTTCTCTCTTTCTTCTCCTTCTAGTATTCACATTACACACACTTGACGGCTTTTGTAGTTGTCTCATAGTTATTGGACATATTTTTTCAATCTTTTTTTCTTTGCCTTTCAACTTTGGAAGTTTCTATCATGAGATCATTAGCATGAGGAAAACTCAGCAATTCTTTCCTCAGTCATGTCCAGTCTATTAATGAGCTCATCAGAGACATTCTTTATTTTATAGTGGTGGTGTTCTTCAGCATTTCTTTTGGATTTTTTCCTCTTTCCACTCTTTTCATCTTTCTGCTTACATTGCCCATCTGTTCTTGTATGCTATCTATTTTATCCATTAAAGCCTTTGGCATATTAATCATAGGTGTTTTAAATTCCAGATCTAATAATTTCAAAATCCCTGCCATATCTGAGAATGGTTATGATGTTCTGTTCCTCAAACTTTGTTTTCTTTGGTTTGGGGGGAGGCAGGGTGTGTTTCTTTCCTTTTATTATGTCTTACATATTTTTTTTCTTTCTTTCTTTTTTTTTTTTTTTTTTATAGCTGGATATGGTGTATTGGGGTAAAAGGAACTATGGTCAAGAGGTCTTCAGTGAGATGGTGGCAAGATGTGGGGAGAAAATCCTTGCTTAGGTCTGTCTGTTAGTGATCCTCGGTCTCTACACTGTCATCTTCACAACCTCTTCTGTTTCTGGCCTTAGGTGAAACAGAATGGCCAGAATGGGCTGGAGTTGGGTATTTCCCAGCCCCCAGATCAGTTAGGTTCTGACAAGACTCAGCAGGTCTCCTAAAATATTTTCTCCTGAAGTAAGGCTTTGTGAAAAGTACAGAATGCTTTGGTATATTTCAATATGGTTCCTTTTCTTCTCCTCTACTGGAAGCAGAAGGGATTTTTTTCTCCAACCTTCACTGGAAAAACCTGGTTGAGCTCTGAATGTACAATACGAAAACTCTGGGACCTCCCTCAGTCAAGATTCCTCTGAAGTTTTAAATTATCAGACTTGTCCACATTGAGCCTTGAAAAATTATTCAATTACAGTTTAGATTTTCTTACCAAGTACTAGTTGCCATAGAGGTTTCTGTCTGTGGATTTCTGTTTGGTAAATCGAGATTCTGTACATTCACCTGTCTCTCCAAATTTGAAGGCCAATGATTTTTCCCCATGACTTCATTTATCTGAGAAATCTAAGAAGGATTGTTGATTTTCATTTGTTCAAGTTTTTCACTTGTTAGGATGGAGTGGCAACTTTCAACTCCTTACATGCCAAATCAGAAACCACAAGTCTCCTGATGAATTTGTAAGTATTAACATTTTCTGTTGTAATAAACATTTTTTCTAATCTTTGTTAATGGTTAATAATTTAAATAAAGTTTTTGTTTTCATACAATAAAATTCACGGTTTTGCAACAGCTCTGTAACCGCCACCACAGCCAAGATACAGAAATATCTCATCCTCTCCAAAAATATTCATTTGTATCCCTTTTTAGTGATCCTTATCATTGTATCAAGCTGTTGTGTAGATCTGTAGTTTGTACCTCTCAATTGCTGTGTAGTATTCTGTTACATGGCTGTAGCAGTTTATTTACCTGTTCATCAAGTGAAAGATATTTGGGTTGTTTGCAGTTGTTAGCAATTATAAATGCTAACATTTATAAATATTATAAATACTATTAATGAAGTAGAACTTGAAAAGCATTATCATTTGATAATACTAAACCACAAAATATTTAGGCATAAATCTAGCAATATAGGAACAAGATCTATAAACTCAAACTGTAAATCTCATAAAAGAAAAGAGAACACCTAGCAGATTAGGAAATAAAGTATTTTCTATTATAAATATAAACCTATAAATATTCCATTATAAATAATCTAATATTTGATGATACATTATTAAATATTATAAGTATTATAATATTCAATGGTATAGTGAGAAAATCATAATTAACAATAACACATAGTATATTTCAAAGAAGCTAAGTATTTGTAGTGTTCCCAACACAAAGAAAAATGTTTGAGGTGATGAACCTCCCAATTACCCTGATTTGATCATTACACATTGTATACATATATCAAAGTATCACACATACCAACAAAACATGTACAGCTATGATATATCAACAAAAATAAAAATAAACAAATAAATATTTGTGGACAGGCTTTTGCATGAACATAACTTTTCATTTTTGTTGGGTAAATAGCAGTGGAATTGTTAAATCATATGTTAAGAATGTATAATTTTACATACATTTTTTATAATTTTATAAGAAACTGCCAGTTTTCCACAGAAGCGCATTAGTTTACCTTCCTACTAGCAGAGCATGAGCGTTCTGGTTGTTGCTTATACTTTCCTGCACTTGGAATTACCTATTTTGCTGTTGTTTGTGTGTATGTGCGTTTGGACATTCTAATAAGTTAGTGGTGCCATGTAATTGTGTTTTTAATGTTCATTTATTCTAATGACTCATGATGCTAAGAATTTTATGTAATTATTTGTCATTCATATAGTCTTTTCTTGTGAAGTGTCTATACAAATGTTTTGTCCATAATTTTAAAATGCCTTATTTGTCCTTTCCGAGCTGGGTTATTTGTAAATAGTTTATTCCAATCTATATTCTGTCTTTCAATCCTCTTAGCAATCTTTTTCAAAAGGCAGAGATCTTTATTTTGATGAAGACCAATTTATCACCTTTGTTTTTCTTTTATGGATCATACTCTATAGGTAGTAGATAAAAAAATCTTTGTCTAAGGTGAGGTTTAAAATTTTCCTTTTTTGTTTTCCTGCAGAGGTTTTATACCTACAATTAGCTTTATGATCTATTTTGAATTGTTTTTTTGCATAAAGTAAAAAATAAATAGCTGAGGTTTGGGGTTTTGTTTTTATTCTTTTTACGTGTACGTATTCAATAATTCTAACAAGTTTTCCAAAAGATCATTTCTGCTTGAATCAATTGACATTGTTATTTTGTCTAAAAGCAATTGATCATGAAAGAATGGTGTATTTCATGATTAACTATTATGTTATATTGAAATGTAGTCATATTTTCAGCAAAACAACAACATTTTATTGTTGAAGCTTTGTAGAATGGCTTTAATTTTTTAATCAGAACAAATTTTGTTCTGTTTCAAAACTGTATAGCTAGTCTAGTTTCTAGTTTATTTTTCTCCCCATGTAAATTTTAGAATTAGATTGTTGACTTATGCACAAAAACATGCTAGGATTTTGATTGGAGGTGCGCCGAATCTCAACACAATTGCACTGAATTTAAACTAACATTAATATTTAGTATTCCAATTCATAAAATATACTATTTCCCAATTTTTTAGTGTTCTCTTTTCTTTCATGTGATTTACAGTTTAGTTTTAGAGATCCTGTTCTTATTTTGCCAGATTTATGCCTAAATATTTCGTGAGGTTTAGTATCATTAAATGGTAATGCTTTTCAATTTCTACTTCATCGATAATACATAGAAATGCAATTAACTTTTCTTTACTGAGCTTATATCCTGTAATCTTGCAAAACTCATTTTTATGTTCCAGTGCTGATGGATTTCTTGGGATTTTTTACATATACAACCATATCTTCTGAGTGAATAATGATTTTATTTTTTAAGTGTTTATGCTTTTATTTTTTTGTTTCATTGTATTGATTAAGACCTCTAGTATAATGTTCAATAGGATTTGTGAGAGTAGACACCCTTGTGTCTTTCCCAAGATTAAGGGAAAAGCATTTAATTTTTCACCAGCAGCTCTGATGTTAGCTAGAGGAATTATTGTTTGTTTTTAATGGGTTTCCCATTATTAGGTTAGGAACGTTCCCTTCTAGACGAGCTGCTGAGAGTTTTAATCTAAAACAGATCTAGAATTTTTTCAAATAATTTCTCTAATTCTCTATGGAGGTTGTCATATGGATTTTCTTCTTTGTTCTTATGGGGAATTAGATTGATTGCATTTCTAGTGCCAAATGCTTTCTATTCCAATAATAAGTCCTATTTGGTCATCATAGGCTATCTTTTATATATTGCTAGATAAATTTATTAATATCTCAGTAAGAAAGTTTGCTTCTTTATTTACCATCAATATTGGATTGCAGTTCTAATTATTTATAATGACTGTGCTTTTGGTATCATAATAGTAGCTGCAAAAAAAGCATATAGAGAAATAGTCCAGTCTCTTCTGTTTCTGGAAGTGTTTGTGTAATTAGCTTAATTTCATTAATATCTGTGTTTTTTTCTTTCCTTCTATGTGCTCAGGATATAATTTGTCCTTCTTTGTCTAAGTTCTCTGAGTAGAAACTTAGATTATTGACTTGACCTGTGATGTTTCTTCTTTTCTAAAATCTGAATTTAATGCTATAATTTCTTTCTAAACACTAATTTAGCTGAAACAAACAATTTTGAAATGTTGAGGTTTTCCTTCATTCCATATTTTTTAACTTCCCCTGTGACATATTCTTTGACTCTTGGGTTATTTCTAAGTGTGTTGTTTTTGTTAATGAATTCTGGTTGAATTGCAATATGTTCACAGAAAATACTTTCTATAATTTTATTTTTAAAATATGTTTTAGAGTTAGTTATATTGTCTAGAAAATGGTTGATCTTAATGAATGTTCCATGTGATCTTGGAAGAAAATCTTTTTCTACAATTGTGGAGTAAAATGTTTCATAAATGTTAATTAGGGCAAGTTGACTAATAGTGTTCTTCAGATCTTCAGTATTATTGCTGATTTTCTGCATAATTGTTCTATTTATTGCGGTGAAAGAATAGCTGAAATATCAAAAAATAGTTGTAGGTTTTTCTATTTCTTCTTTTAGTTCTGCCAGTTTTTGCACCATGTATTTTGAAGTTTTATTTTTAGGTGCATAGTCATTAAATTTTTATATCATCTTTAAAATTTACCTTTTCATCCTTATCCAGTGCCTTTTTATCCCTAGTAATATTCCTTTCTCTGAAGTCTGCTTCATCTGATGTTAATAGCCTTCTAGTTTGCTTCTGATTTATTAATATAAATCATTTACACATTTATCCCTTTTTTAATTTGCTTAGCTTTTTAAATCTATAAATTCATGTCTTTTGCCCTTGTCACAAATAATGTTACTGTGTATGTATGGATTTCATTCAGTCCCAACAGTCTGTTGATCATCTATTCTTTTGCCAATACTGATTTGTTTTAATTACTTAATAAGCCTTAATATCTAGTAGTGAAAGTTCTATTACTACATTCTTGTTGCCCTCTCTCTCATGTATATATTTGTGTTTGTCTGTGTGTCTGTATGTGTATACAGACTTTGTATATTAATTCATAGATATACAAATGCAAAACATTTGCTGAGATAACTAATTGTTGTCTTTGTTTTGCCAAATAGTATTGGTTGGACAGTCAATGAAATGTGTGAACGGAAAGTATCTTGGGACCCCAAAATCACTAAGGACAACTTAAGCTGGAAACTGCTTAGGGAAAACCTTCCTCTCATTCTGTTCAAAGTTACTAAGATAGGTTCTTATCTGATTGCCTCCTTTTTGAAGGCTAATCAGAAACTCTTGTTTGTCTTTAGTTAAACTGATTCCTAAGTATTTTGTGCCATTTTTTCACTATTTTATGAATGTCTTATTTTAAAGTTGTTTCTAGCATATACAAAATCAAAACCTTTTGTAAAGTAAACTTGTATCTTTTCACCTTGCTAAACTTTTCTTTTGTGCTACATTATAATAGCTGTCCCCCTCCCTCTATATAATAGTGAATGAGAATAATAAAAACTAGCACCCTCACATCATGATCAAACTTCAATATGTTGCTATTAAAAGTGAAGCTAGCTGCCAGATTTTTTTTTTTTTTTTTTTTTGAGACCGAGTGTCGCTCTGTTGCCCAGGCCAGAGGGCCAGAGTGCAGTGGCGATCACGGCTCACTGCAAGCTCTGCCTCCCAGGTTCACACCATTCTCCTGCCTCAGGCTCCAGTGTAGCTGGGACTACAGGCGCCTACCACCACACCCGGCTAATTTTTTGTAGCTGTAAGATTTTTATAGGTTACCTTTGTTAGTTTTTATCTTGAATGATTGTTGAATTTTATCAAGTGGTTTTCTACAGTTTTTGAAATTACCACCTGACAGTTCTCCATTATTCTGTTAGCCTTGCGAAGCACATTGATTGTTTTCTAAATGAAAACCATCGTTGTATATTCGAAGTAAACCCCACTCTGTCATGCTGTATTCTTTTATATGTGTCTCTGAAATCATTCTGTTAATATCTTGTTAAAGAATTTGTAGTTGTATTTCCATAGACTCAAAATAGGTCTATAGTGGCCTGCAGTATATTTGACATGTCTTTGTATTTTGAACGTGTAAAACATACCGTAAGCTGTTCCTTCCTTCTCGATTTTAGGGAAAAGATTGCAGGTTTCTGTGTAAATTTCATGAAATTACTATTTATATTTTCCTGTGTTTTTAACAGTTTTTGAAATTTATGAATTTAGTTTTCAATTCTTATGTAGTTTATTGTACATAAACTTGAATTTCTTGGGATTTTCTCCACATAATATCAATTCATCTTTAAATAATGACAGTTTTATTCCTTATATAACCTACTATTTTTTTGTCTTGTTTCATGCATTGGACATGCAGAGAAATGTCAATGTGCTTTGCATGCTTTAAAAATTCCTTATAATACTCATATCAAATTGAGAACTTAACGTGACTAGAGGCTGGAAATCAGTTAACAGGCTATTGCACCAGTCCAAAAAAGGTGACTATATGTTCCTGAATAAAGATATATAACAAAAATAATATTTTAATATGAGAAGAAATGGGAAGAGAATGGATTTGAGAGAAATTTAAAAGATATAATTTATGATAACGAAATAGGGAAGAGTTATTTGTGAATGGGTAATAAAGTCCAGATGACTGCAGACGAGAATAGGGGATATTCATGTGAGAATAACTACATATTAAAATAAGATAATCATATTCTTGTGAAGGATGCTTTATTTTGAAACGAAGAAAGACAAATGTCTTTCAGTAGTGGTCAAATTCTCCTGATACAAAATAGTGAAACTACAAAGGAAAATTTTAGCTTCAAATAAAATTATTTTCATTATTAGAATATTTGTTGATAATATAGTTCAGTAAGAAAAGTTTGAGTTTTGATATAAATATGTTTTATTAATGTCTCAGGAACACATATACTTTTTCAGTTTCATCTATACCCATCGTGATAAGATTGAGAAAAATTATGTAAACTGTCAGCCTGAACAAAAAAGTATGGCAAAAATGTGATATGACAAACAGCATCCTATGATGGAACAAGAAAATGATAGCTTGAGGTATGTCTTCAACAGATGTGATAAAGAATGGGGAAACAAAAACATTACCGAACATTTCTCATCAATCTTGACAATGATTAGGTGCTTCTACCACAGTAATGAGCTTAGTATTTTGGAGATGAGTGATTACTGGTAAAAATACAGTGTTTCATAATTTTATAAGGAGTATAATAAGCTAAAACTATCCGTTTAGTACGTGGTGAATATGCCTTTGAGTGATTTTTATATTTATTGCAATATAAACTGTAAGAGTATTTATGTGTCACAGTTGCAATAATGTAAGAAGATTAAATCAAGATTTCCACTCTCTCCAAACACTATAAAGATATCATAAACCTTACATTACAAGCAAAGTTGAGTTTAATATTTACCTTAAATAATTTAATACCTAACTTCAATAAAATATCCCCAAATTAAGCACTCATACCTGATAGTATGAACATACTGAATAAGAGTGAGTGTTCTAATATGAACATATTTGGTATCTAATGAATACATGGCAATGTGAAACAAAAAGGTAAAAAAATTAATGTTAAATAGAAATAGTGATAGTTGGCACCATTTTTTATTGTCTTTACAATGAGTGTGTTCAATGTTTTGAAATAAGTGTAATTATTGCTATTGTTATTTCCCCCATGCCATGTATTGTTTTAGTTTAAGGAAGTTTCTTGCTCATTCTAGTTTAAGACCTTAAATTAGTGAACATGTTTTAAAATTTATCTACATTAAAGTTACATCTATATAGATGGTCATATTATCACATTTTTATTGCAAATTTTTTAATGGGGAAAAATAAATAACTGATTTTCCAATGTTAAATAAACCTTGCAGAACTGCTAGGCTAACTGTTATGACTGCCTGAAGAAATTAGCAAATACTCTTCCTCCCGAAAAGTAGAAATCTTGGCAAAATTGTTAGAAATAACCATGTCAGTGCTATGAAAATTACCCAAAAACAAACATCAAATTTAAAACCATTTATCATGAAAAGCTGCTATGAATAGCAGGACATCGTAGTCTTTTTTGTTAGAATTTCTTTTTTGTTAGAATTTTGTAGTCTTTTTTGTTAGAATTTCTCCCATTCCCTCTAGGTCTGCACTGTTCCCAGGGCAATGTTGACTATTAGAAATAATAGTCATGCTGCCAGGATAAATGGATTTGATTTGAGGCAGATTGTGGAAATACATGAAAGTGGTTTGTTGGTGAAAATAGAAACCTCAGTAGAAAACAAATGGGAAAAATTCAGAGCTTTGCTAGCCTGAGTTTATGGAACTGGTTATGGGAGTGGAAGACCAGTCAGATTTTATGGGGTAGTTATATGTGAGAGAGCCATACAAGAGATAAATAAGTGCTTCCTACATCCATAGCTGACTAAGAAATTAGTCAAAAAAGAGATCCATAACAGGCCCACAGAAAGTGAAAATCAAAGGTGGTATATAAAACGGTCATACTTGGAAAGTGCTCACAAACCCCCAAACAAATCCAATGACAGAGGATGAAAAGTCATATAGACTTGAGATGTTTAACGATATTTGTTCAAATAATTAGCTGATCGCTTATTTATGCAGTCATAAGAGCAACCAGTAAGCAGTCAAGCAAAGTAAAATAAAAAGTAATGAAACATAATTAAATACATGAGTGGCTACACACCATGAGGAAAATAGATAAAATGCATTATATAAATTTATATTTTTCAACAAAACATGATGAAACATGGAAAGAAACAGTAAACTGAGATCTATACTTAGAAGAAATGAAAAGCAGGCAATAGAAACTGATTCCAAGTGGGCCCAGATGTTAGTTTAGCGGAAATATTTCAAAGTAGCTATTCTGAATGTATTTAAAGATTATACGACAGTATGAAGACAGTGGCTCAAAAATGAGAATCTTAGTAAATGCATAAAAACTAAAAAATAAAATGAGAAATTCAGAGTTGAAAAATATAATAATCAAAATAGAAAATTCACTAAAGAAATTTAAAAGCATATTTAAATGGTAGAAAAATGACAATCGGTAAACTCGAAGATCAATCAGTGAGAATTATCTGGTTGAAGGCCGGGCGCGGTGGCTCAAGCCTGTAATCCCAGCACTTTGGGAGGCCGAGGCGGGCGGATCACAAGGTCAGGAGATCGAGACCACAGTGAAACCCCGTCTCTACTAAAAATACAAAAAATTAGCCGGGCGCGGTGGCGGGCGCCTGTAGTCCCAGCTACTCAGGAGGCTGAGGCAGGAGAATGGCGGGAACCCGGGAGGCGGAGCTTGCAGTGAGCCGAGATCGCGCCACTGCACTCCAGCCTGGGCAACAGCCTGAGACTCCGTCTCAAAAAAAAAAAAAAAAAAAAAAAAAAAAAAAAAAAAAAAAAGAGAATTATCTGGTTGAATAACAGAGAAAGAAACAAATAAGTATTAATTAACAGAGCCTTATCAACATACATACACACACACGTATATGTGTGTTTAAGAGTAATAGTACTATGCCTGTAATCCCAGCACTTTGGGAGGCCAAGGTGGGCAGATCACGAGGTCAGGAGATCAAGACCACCCTGGCTAACACAGTGAAACCCCGTCTCTACTAAAAATGCAAAAAAAAAAAAAAAAATTAGCCAGGCGTGGTTACAGGCGCCTGTAGTCCCAGCTACTCGGGAGGCTGAGGAAGGAGATTGGCGTGAACCCCGAGAGGCGGAACTTGCAGTGAGCGGAGATGGTGCCAGTGTACTCCAGCCTGGGCGACAGAGTAAGCCTCCGTCTAAAAAAAAAAAAAAAAAGAGGGTAATAGTACTAAAAACAGAGAGAAAGGGAATTATATTGGAGCAAAGTTTCTATTTTCAACAGAATTAACCTGAAGTACATTGTAATTACTTAAAATATGTAACGCCATACCTACAGCTATCACCACCAAAATTCATCTTTATTCAGATGAATGGGAAAGGAATGTATGATGCCAGTTTCTCCCTGTTTCTACCTATAGTTTCTACTCCTTCTCACCTATTTATATTCTCTTGGGCTTCTTCAGAACAGAAGTTGACGGCTACTCTAAAGGTGATCTGGCAAATTGTACTCACCTGGTTTGGCAGATGTTTAAACTTACATTTTCTCAAATGGATCCTTTTTCTTGGGTGTGCTTGAAACGTAGCTCTCCACCCAATCATTGGTGATCTCTCACTTGAACTTTCTTTAGTGTGTGCAAATCATCTCTTTCTGATCCTTCTGGATCCTAAGATATATTTTTATATTATTTTTATTATATATATAGTATATATTATTTTATATTTTATATTATTTCTTTTCTAGTCTTTCCTCTCCAGGCAGTACTCTTGGGCAGGATCTAAAACCCCTCCATAACAAGACCTCATCTTCAGAGGAGTCAAGAAGTCACAGTCACACATACTTAAGATTTTTCAGACATGATTCAGAACAAGTTCATCCCATATGCCATGCTCCAAGAAACCCAAATACATTATCCCAGTGGCATTCCTGAGGCTTCTTTTTCTAGACTTGAGTATAGAATAAGGTATTTAATTTTTCCCATTGAGACATAGGACACAGTAACAGTACCAGCAACCCAATAGCTCTCCAGAATTATCTTCAAATAATTATCTTCTGTCTCTCACTCTGTACCCTCTTTGGGGTTGACAGCTAAGCATTACAAAATTGGGTTTTGACCATGTTCTGTTTTGATGATTCTGCCTTATATATATGATTAGCATATATAATTGGAGCATATAGCATATATATGCTATATATGCATATATATGTAGCATATATAATTATAACTAGCATATATAATTGCAGCTATGCTCTTGAGAACTGGACCAAAACTGAGGCAGCCATACTCCCATTTTTAGCACTTTCTTATATTAGTGTTGTAACCCAACTTGGTGTTAAGCTTTCTTACAATATATATTGATATATTTATGCATAATGTTTAAATAGCCTTAATAATTCTCCTGATCTGTATAGATCTCTGATCTGCACAAACACTCTAATACCAGCATCCATTAATAGGAAGTTTGGGATGACTCAGCCTTTATAAGAAAAAAATCCTTGAATATTATTCCATCATTCATGCTTTGTTCTATTTTCATGTGTTCTTGATTTGTAATCTCTAATTTTCACTTCTATTTTGGACCCCACTCTCACCCTTTGGGCTAATGAGAGATATACCTTATTTTCTTTTTATCATTTTTAAATATCTTTTGTAAGACATTATTTTCCACCACTTTCCTACTTCTACTGGCTTCAGATAAATTTGGGTAATTATCCTATCCATCTGGGCACAGTTCTCCTCCATTGAAACTGACCCATTGGTTTCCTAAGGAAGGATTTATCCACTTGCATGCTAGAACTCTAATACCAGTTTTGGCTTTGTTTGGCATTCCCAGATGGGACCTAGGCTCATGGGAGGAATCGATGAAATTGAATTAGTAATCCAAAACTTGGTACAACCAAAAGAAAATGCACTTACTGACCTAAAGACACAGTGATCATTTTTACAGTTAATAAAGGTAAACTCAGAGGAAAAGGTTCTGTTCAGGTTATAAATTTTAGTAGTATAAGCATGAGAGGATATCGTCTGCTTTTGTCGAAGTAAATATTATAGAGAGAATTGTGGAGATTATTTATCAGGAATAAAAAGATTAAGGAAAATGACATGTCTATGCATCTATATACATGAACACACAATTATATTTGATCTGATTGAAAAGAGAGGCAACTTTTTAACATAAGAACTTCAAGTCCCTAATGAACCTGTATCACTGGAGCTATGAACAAGTATATTGGCAAATTATGCGAATTGTCCATACAATTTAAATCAAAACTATGCATGTGTGTCTATACGATTGATTTCCAATATCTGTTAGCTAATTTTGTTTCCCTTTTATCACTGAATAACATGATGGATCATCTATAAAACTAAAATACAATTACTGGGAAAATATTCATAATGCTGCCTAAATCCTATGAGGTCATACTCAATAAGTTTAAATTCTATAGGTAATATTCAAATAACACTCCCCGAAAATAGATTCTACAACATGTATGACTTATTTAGATGCATTATTTTAACTTTAGATAGTTTTTCATGTATTGCAGTTAGACTCAGAGTGTAATAAATAAATTATTGATCAAAGAGCATAGAAAATTTCATAAGTCATTTGGGCACTTACCAGTTTACACTATCAAAAGTGTATAAACAACTCACTTTCTAAAATACTTAGTAGACTACAGAGAAGTTACTATATATTTTCTTCACAGATTAACATGGGAATGTGCTGCAATAGGCCTCTCTATTGTCATTTAGTCTCATCATTACCTAGCCAAATCGCAGACCACATTCCCCAACCACAAATCTGATAGTACTTAAGACCCCACTGTAAACAAATAAACTAATAATCATGTTTATCTTCACTTTTCAGTGTAATTGCAGAAATCATTTATCTTTTACTAGTTCATTTATTTTCTAGAAACAAATCACATAATGAAATTTCAGAGATTTTTAAATTGTCAACTGTTCAGAATTCATCATATTAACAACTAGACCATTTGAGGTAGGAACCACAACCATGTTACTGCATGGACCCTCCTCAAATGCCAAATCAATGAAGACTATCATTGATGATTGGTAAATATATATTTGTTTAATTGATATTACACTGTACAATGTAGATTTGGCCAAAGGGAACAATGAAGTCAATGTCATCTCTCAAAATAAAATTATTGTCCTATTTTTTCAAACATCTCACTTTCTCATTTAATAGAAATTATCTTAACATTTGTATAATACACACCTAATTGAAGAAAAACCTAGAAGCAAATAGTCATAATTTTTACTTGATATGTAAGTTAATCAATAGAACCTTAGAAATAAGTTATGAATCATTTTGATTTGACAGGGTGATATAATTAGATTTTGGCTATAATGTTGATTAATGCAGATCGTTTCTGGTAAAACTTTTATTAATTAAAAACAAACAAAAACTTTTAATTAAATGAAATACTTTAGGTCATTATTTAATCATGTTAGGAGAAAGAAAGACACAAAAGATAAAAATTTCTAAACAAACCAGAAGTGGACATTTTTTATTAAAAATATTTTCAAGAAACTTATATCAAATGCTCTCATTCTCTGCTTTTATTGTTGTCGTTTTTAAAATGAAGAGCCTTAGGGAAAGAATGATGACATTTAAATAATGAAACTGATGTTTATTAAATATTTACTATGTTCAGGGCACTGTGTTAAACATTTTCTATGCATTATCTACTAGAATACAGAAACAAGGCTATGAAATACATTGTTAGGTATCTCAAATTGAAAATTAATCAAATTGTCTAAGTCTGACAATAAATTTTGGAACAGACCAGTGTTGCCTGACATTGAACCTGAGTTTTAACCACTGTTACAATTGTATAAGATAATATTATATTACAAAAACATGATAATGTAGAATTAGATAATAAAAAACAGTATAATATAGTGTTATATTATTAAAACTTTATGATATAGTATTGTTAGCAAAATAGTATAATATAGTATTATATTAAAATACTATTATAATAACATTATAATGTACTATTATAATAACGCTAGAATTTAGTATTATAATATGATTTAGTATTCTCTTAACACTAAATCTTATATGAAAACAACATTATAATATGGTATTATAATAACATTTTAATGTGGTATTATATTATAATAACATTATAATATAGTATTGCAGGTAGGTTCTACTTTGGTTCCTTATATTATTTGTTTTTCCTTCCTTCTTCACTTTTGGATGATCACTTACTATAATACTATTGTAACATGGTATTATAATAACATTATAATATAGTATCATGTAATACTATATCCTAAAGAAATATATTTATATAATCGTATATACATATGTAGATGAAATATATAATCTTGATAGTCTCCATAACAAGGCAAAAATACAATAGGCTTCTTTAGATATATTTTCAACCAGGGATAAGTTTCATGCCAAGTAAGTAAACAGATTAGATTTTGCCATAATGAGTTTTCTTATATACCATTGTTCTTCATGTTCTGAAGCAAGCCTTAGCAACTTCATGTGAACATGACTAAGATATCCAGTTAACAGCAGTGTCCTCCTAGAGTTCTCTCTTGACAGTTGATATTCACAGCTACTATTTGCTAAACCTTAAAAATAATCATCCAACAGAGAAGAGAAGGAAGCAAAAACAAATGATAGAAGAAATCAAAGTAAACCCTACCTATCTTTGCTGGGTAAATGGCATTTAGTGCTGTGTCTAAAACCTATAGTGTAGGGAAAGTGATCAGACTGAAAATAAAGAATTATGATTAGACCTTAACATATTGCTAGCCATTTAAAGAAATGTTAAAATATTAGCCATTTAAAGAAATATAATTAAATCAGGCCAGCACATTCTAGAAACAAAAGAATAGTTTGTATTTTCTCTACAAAATTACCTTTTAAAAATGTATTTGAGACTTCTAGTGTAGAAAAGATGACATAGACCCATGTTGCTCTTTTTCTCTCTGCTAAGCACAACTGTAAATCTTAGAAATGATGAAGAGATAACCAAAGGAGAACTCTGAAATGTGGTAAGAAGAGAATCTGGTTTGGGATCCCAGGACTGGAGGAACAACAGTAGGATATCTTGCATACCACCACCCAACACAGGAAGACCACCCAGACCTGACTGTTCTTGATCCCTACTTGATCAACAAGAGGCAAGTCAGATAGTCTCATTCCTCCCATGGACCAAATGGGAGTCTCTCTGATGACATCAGGAGAACCTATCAACACTATCAAGAGAAATTAATTAAATGTACCACCAGAAATAAGCAGTCAAGAGAAATATTTCCTGTCCTCACTAGGCCTGAGAAAGTTCTTTTCTACTTAGGGATACTCAGGCAGGAAAGTAGCACTAGCAAGGGGGACTCAGTCATAACAAGTGTCCCATCCCAGATGCCTCTTTGTCCCTGAGACCCTCATACCCTGCCACAGACAGTGGCGTGGAGGCAAGAAAACAGAACTGCCAAAAATGAAACAGTCATAACAAGCAGCCTGGTCCAGGGAAGCCTCTTTTTCCCCATGGGCCCAAGATCCTTGATATGGTTTGGTTGTGTCCCCTACCAGATCTCATCTTGAACTGTACTCCCATAATTCCCATGTATTGTGGGAGGGACTCGGTGGGCGATAATTTAATCATGGAGGCAGTTTCTCCCATACTGTTCTCATGACAGTGAATAAGTCTCAGAAGATCTGATGGTTTTTAAAAAAAAAGGATTTTTCCTGCACAAGCTCTCTCTCTCTTTGCCTGCCACCATGTATGTAAGACGTGACTTGCTCCTCCTTGCCTTTCACCTTCCACCATGATTGTGAGGCCTGCCCAGCCATGTAGAACTGTATGTAAGTCTAACAAACCTTTCTTTTGTAAATTGACCAGTCTCGGGTATGTCTTTATCAGCAGCACGAAAACAGACTAATACAACCCTCCTCTCCCATCCAAAGATGTACAGCTGGGTGGTAGAAACAGTAAAGGAGAATCAGTCATATCTAGTGACTTGGCCTGGGAAGCCTCCTTGTTCTTTATGGCTTGCAACTTTCCCGTTCTCCCCAGAGATGCTTGGGCAATCCGGGTACACTGGTAAGAGGGATCCCACCATACCACTTCCTCTCAGAGAGACACCTGGAAACCAGGGCTGGGGAAATTCATCCTCCCTTCCCACACATACACTTTAGTCAACATTAGCAGGGACCAGTGAGAACTGCAGTAGCACAAGAGAAATAAAACAGATCTAAATAATACCATAAAGGCTCTGTAAATTAAATTGCTGCTGGAACTATAGCCTATGAGAGAAGGCTCATTCACATGATAAACCAAAACAAGGTGACTGTCTACCCAAATAAAAGATATAAACAGAAACCAGAGTCTCCTAACACAATAGACAAAATGTCCAGCATATATTCAAGAATTACCCTTCATAAGAAGAATTAAGGAAATTCAAAACTTGAATGAGAAAAGATAGTCAACTTCTAAAAATACTGACAGAAATCACATGTTAGAATTACCTGACAAAGATTTTACAGAAGCCATCATAAAACTGCTTCAAGAATCCATTTCAAATTCTCTTGAAGCATATAAAACAAAATAGAAAATCTCAACTAAAGAATAGAGGTTATAAGAAAAAGCCGAGTTGAATTTTTTAAACTGAAATATACAATAACAAATTTTTAAAAAGTTGTTGGGTGGACTTAATAGTAGAGTGTAGATGACAAAGGCTACAAGCAGCAAATTTGACAGAAAAACAAAATACATCCATCTGAATAACAGGGACAAATAGAATAAAAATAAAATGAATAAACAGAGCCCCTGGAATTTGTGGAACAATATCAAAAGATCCAACATTACCATCATTGGAATCCTCAAAAAGAAAAGAAAGCAAGCATGAACTTGGAGAATTTGGAAAAATAATGCCAGAAAACTTCCCAAATTTGACACAAGACACAAGCCTATAGGTTCAAGAAGCTGATTAAACTTGAAACAGGGTAATCGCAAATGACAATACACATATTAATTGCACTTTTGCTAAGTAAAGGCACACTGACTTCCAGCAAGGATGCAGAGCAAAAGCAACTCTCAAACATTGCTGATGGGAATGAGAAACAGCACAGTCATTTTGGAAGACAGTTGGTAGTTTCTTACAAAGCCAAACATATTCTTACTTTACTAATCAGGGTTCTCTAGAGGATAGAACTAATAGGAGATATATATGGGAGTTTATTTAGGAGTATTAACTTCCACAATCACAAGGTCCCACAGTAGGCCATCTGCAAGCTGAGGAGCAAGAAAGCCAGTTCAAATTCCAAAGCTGAAGAACTTGGAGTCGTATGTTCAAGGGCAGAAGGCATCCAGCAGGAGAAAGATATGGGTTGGGAGGCTAGGCCAGTCTAACCTTTTCATGTTTTTCTGCCTGCTTTATATTCCCTGGCAGCTGATTGGATTGTGCCCACCCAGATTAAGGGTGGGTCTGCCTTTCACAGTCCACTGACTCAAATGTTAATCTCTTTTGGCAGCACCCTCACAAGCACACCCAGCATCAGTACTTTGCATCCTTCAATCCAATTAAGCTGACATTCAGTATTAACTACCACCCTGACCATATAATGCAGTAACTATACTGGTAGGTATTTACACAATTCATCACAAATCTTATGTCCACACAAAAATCTGCACATTGATGTTTATAGAAGTTTAATTTATAATCTCCAAAATAATAGAAGCAACCAAGATACTCTTCAATAGTTGAATGGATAAATTGTGCTATTTTTATACAATGGAATATTATTGAACAACAAAAAGAAATGAGCTATCAAAGCCATGAAAACACATGGGTGGATCTTAAGTGAATATTTCCAAGTAAAAGAAACCAGCCTGTAAAGACTATATAATGTGTGATCCCAATTATATGACATTCTGGGAAAAGTAAAACCATGGAGTTTTACTCTATAGAGTTTAGTTTAGAAAAGTAAAAGTATAGTGTTTTACGTAAAATGACTGTTAGTGACCAGGAGCTCAAGGGAAGGAGAGAGGGTTAAATAGATGAAACAGGCCAGGTGCGGTGGCTCAAGCCTGTAATCCCAGCACTTTGGGAGGCCAAGGTGGGCCGATCACGAGGTTAGGAGATTGAGATCATTCTGGCAAACACGGTGAAACCCCTTCTCTACTAAAAATACAAAAAAATTTAGCTGAGCATGGTGGCGGGTGCCTGTAGTCCCAGCTATTTGGGAGGCTGAGGCAAGAGAATGGTGTGAACCCAGGAGGCGGAGCTTGCAGTGAGCCGAGATCGTGCCTCTATACTCCAACCTGGGTGACAGAGCAAGACTCTGTCTCAAAAATAAATAAATAAATAAATGAAACAGAATTTTTAGGGCAGTGAAACTATTCTGTATATCATAATAGTACTTATATGATCCTATGCATTTTTTCAAAACCCATAGAACTTTATAGCACAAAGAGTGAACCTCAAAGCATGCAATTTGTTTTAAAGCATTTGGGAGGTCAAGAGGAATCCTAACATGGAATGGAGAATGTGACAAAGAAGTTTACCTGCATTCAATGAAACAATCTCACTGAAGAGGGAGGGGTAAAAGTTGATGACCTGAGTAAATTTGTAATTAGCGGAGTCTGTAAGACGAAAGGCAAAATGAATTACACATAAACACCATTGCACTGGTGTTGATAAAGTTGTTTCCCACAAGGGTACACAAGAAAAATTTTGTATCTCACCCACAACTGTACATATTGAAGGCCTAACCCACAGTATTTCAGAATGTGAATAAATTTGAAGATAGGGCTTTTAAAGAGATGAGTAAGTTTAAATGAAGCTGCTAGGGTTGGCCCTAATTCAGTCTGACTGGCATGATTATAAGAACCGGAAACATGGATATATTTAGAGATAGCAGGGCACCCATGCACAGAAGAAAAATCACCCAAGAAACACAGCAAGAAAAGCCGCCAGCTGCAAGCCAAGGACAGAGGACTCAGGAGAAACCAAACTTACTGATCTCTTGATCGTGAACATCCAGGCTCCAGAACTGTGAGAAAATACATTTCTGTTGTTTAAGTCATCCTGTCTGTAGTATTTTATTATGGCAGCCCTAGCAACCGAATACAACCACTAATACCTGTATACTTGAAATGAATAATTAAGTAAATGACGGTGGGAGACAGGTTTCTCATCACTGAGAAAGGAGGTTACAGATAGGCAAAGGGAAGAGGCTAGAATGATCCATGTGATACAGAATTGGAAACAACAGTAGGAATGCATGTTTGCTGAATACAGATACAGATATTATATATAGAAATACTTATAGACTTGTATATATGAATGGATTAGAATGTACACACTATTTCTTTGCTCTGACAGAAGAGAGCCCAGAAACATCAATACTCCAGAAAACTCAGCAAAGTTAGAATCAAAGTCTCGGGTGCTAAAGCCATTTTCCAACAATGACAAAAAATAATTCTTGGGAGAAATGACTGAATGACTCATTTCAAATTCAACAATATAACAAAGTTGAAAATAAAATATGAAAAAAGAGTCATACTGTGCAAATATAAATACAAATGATTTTAAAGAGGTAACTACATTAATATCTGAAAAACTCAACTTCAGAGCAAAGAAAATTACCAAGGAAGGTCATTGCATAATGAAAACAAAAAAATCAGCTCACAAAGAAGATCTAATGATTCTCGGTGTGTACATACCAAACAACAGAGTCTCAGAATACATGCATTAAAAACTGTAGGACATAAAGGAAGCAATTGATAAATCTATGCTTATTATAAAACTATGCTTATAGTTTCAGATTTCAATGATCTCCTCTTGGCAATGCTGTAAATACTTATTTGGAGACATTATTAAATAGGAGTATACAAAAATATAAAATATGTAAGTTTTAAACTTGCTTATGTGTGCTTAAAAAAACTATAGCATGTTTTCACCATCCTGAGATAAAATTAGTCAAGATCCAGGCATAAGGACCTAAGTACATGAGTGCCTGTTTAGATGTTTTTGTGAAATTGGAACAAAGGACTGCTCCTCAATGATCAGGTATTTTACTCTGTTAGGCATGTATGTAATAATGCATGTTCTAGATATTTGCAAATTATGAAATAGGCCACTACTAGCAAACAACTTCATTAAATCAAGAAATTATTTTGAGTAAGACACTATTGGAGATTAAGAATCTCCAATTATTAACACTGAATATCGTATAATTTAGATAAAACCTTTTTAAAAATGCAATTCAGTCTTTTAATAGAAGTGAAGAGTGGCTTCATCTAATGTGGCAAAAATAAAATAAAATAAAATCACCTAATCATCTGACAAAAGATTTATATTTCTTTACATAGTAGGAAAGAGTCAGGGAATAGCCTGTCAATAAACATATTGATAGTGTCATCTGTGTCCAAATATATGGATTTGTTACTCCTTTATGTATTTTTATAAAAGTAGTGTAGTGGCTCTTTTATTTATTATTATTTTATAGTTATTAGTATTATCGATTAAAGATAATATATTGACCTAAGCAGATCAAAGAGGACAAAAAGCACCTTGAAATAAACAATACTTTCTTCGGACTGATGTGACTTGTGTAGACACTAACTTTGCAAATTATTGATATTGGGTGTATGGATTGGTGTCATTATGTGTGCTTATTGGATTTTCTTAATGACACTACTGTGTTTTAAGGACACCTCCAGGCACTCAATAAATACTATTGACTGGCCAAGTAAGTGTTCTTCATTTATTCTCCTCTTAAGATATATTTAGATCTCATTACTGGCATCTTTTAATACAGTCATCTTCAATTATCCATTGTTTCTTCCTGAAAACAAAAAACCAAATGTAGGCTTACCATATGTAAATGTAGATACTAAAAGACTTATAGAAGAAAAATAAAGATTGAGCATTCATAGCAAAAATATCAAAATAGTTTGATCACCAAGGTTCTGTAACTAAAAAATCAACAGAAAGAAAAGAAATATTTTACTTAGTGCTCCATCACTCTGACAATTTTTATTGTTTAAATACACTTTTTATGTGGTTTATTGTTTTTTTTTCCCAAAAATCTAACATCATATGTATACTTTTTTTTGGAATCCTCTTGCTTTGGAAAAATTATTGTATGCTTTAAAGTTAAACAAACACACACACATTCACAACACACACACACACAGAAAACCAGATTTCCATCCTGACCTATCTCTTTTGTAGCTATGTTAAAATGGATTCATTAATATCCTATATTTTAAAAGAACAAATGCCTTACTGCAAACCTCACTGCATAATGATATCAATGTTATCGGATTGGGGTGTGATCTCTATATTACAATACCTCATGCTCTGATAATATTCTCTAAACAAACTTAAAAATATATTCCCCTTATCTTTTCCCCAAAGTAGATATTGAATAAATATTTGTTGACCTAGTTTTCTTTCTTTCTTCTTAAACATTCACAAGAATCACTCAAATTTGGAAAAAGTTTAATAAAAGAAGTTTACAACTTAAGTTTGTATGTACAATTAATTAAAGTTATGTAGAGGCAGATTACAAGTATTAGCTGTGTTTCTTAGTGGAATTTTTTAAAATGTTCAATACTATAATTTGACTTTTTAAAATACAAATGAGCTTTATGTCAAAACTTTAATCAAAAATAATTAGAACTAGAAAAGTTTAATATGTTGTCATTCTTCTACATTTTAAATAGCGTAATGGGTCATTTTGGTAAAGGCAAAATTGATGAAATCTACTTAAATAAAATGTGCAATCTTTCATTTGGCAGACTATTAAACTGAATCTCAGAAAGGAGTAATATGGCCAAACAGTAATAATGTTTTTATTGAAAATACATCACAAGGAATAAGAAAATGTGAACCGAGTAGAAGACCACCAAACATCAATGATGATATTGAATAAACAGATCCAAATGGGTTAACCCTTTGGGAGTAGACCATTAGTCTTATATATGAGAGATAACACAATGTGATTCATTAGTTTTTCTCTTTAAGGAAGAGTTAAATCCATCAGTAACAACAATATTACCTAGTTTTTTAATATTATCTCTAGAATGATGGGCTGTATACAAGGGAAATAGTTCACTTGAATTAATATGGCTAAAATATAATGAATTGATATGTTATTGTCTATTTTATTTTATTTTTTATTTTTTTTTATTTTTTTATTTATTTATTTTTTTTTTAATTTATTTATTATTATTATACTTTAAGTTGTAGGGTACATGTGCATAACGTGCAGGTTTGTTACATATGTATACTTGTGCCATGTTGCTGTGCTGCACCCATCAACTCGTCATTTACATCAGGTATAACTCCCAATGCAATCCCTCCCCCCTCCCCCCTCCCCATGATAGGCCCCGGTGTGTGATGTTCCCCTTCCTGAGTCCGAGTGATCTCATTGTTCAGTTCCCACCTATGAGTGAGAACATGCGGTGTTTGGTTTTCTGTTCTTGTGATAGTTTGCTAAGAATGATGGATTCCAGCTGCACCCAAGTCCCTACAAAGGACTCAAACTCATCCTTTTTTATGGCTGCATAGTATTCCATGGTGTATATGTGCCACATTTTCTTAATCCAGTCTGTCACTGATGGACATTTGGGTTGATTCCAAGTCTTTGCTATTGTGAATAGTGCTGCAATAAACATACGTGTGCATGTGTCTTTATAGCAGCATAATTTATAATCCTTTGGGTATATACCCAGTAATGGGATGGCTGGGTCATATGGTACATCTAGTTCTAGATCCTTGAGGAATCGCCATACTGTTTTCCATAATGGTTGAACTAGTTTACAATCCCACCAACAGTGTAAAAGTGTTCCTATTTCTCCACATCCTCTCCAGCACCTGTTGTTTCCTGACATTTTAATGATTGCCATTCTAACTGGTGTGAGATGGTATCTCATTGTGGTTTTGATTTGCATTTCTCTGATGGCCAGTGATGATGAGCATTTTTTCATGTGTCTGTTGGCTGTATGAATGTCTTCTTTTGAGAAATGTCTGTTCATGTCCTTTAGAATTCATCATTAAAAAAATTTTTGGACTGATTCAGTGTTTTGTCACTTAAATAAGATTGGGGATTCATGTCATGGATGTTAGGTACCTACAATCTAGGTGAGAGACAACTGTAGAAAATCAATCTTGGGCTATTTTAAGATTTGTTCTGAAGTCAGCCTGGCACCCAATAAAAATATATATATTATTCTCTTAAAAAAAATAAAATAAAAAAATAAAATAAAATAAAATAAAATGTGCAATCTTAAAGATTTACTAAATCCATGAATCTAATTTTCCCTCTTAGGAATATTTGGAGTGATCAGAAAGTACCTAACATATTTAAACAGAAAATAGTCTTAACTCAGAATAGATTGCATATTTATTGGATTCATTTTCATGTATACATATAGAAACAGATTATTTTTGTGTATTTTAAATAATTGTTATTTCTCACACTAAAACAATTTGACCTTAATGTTTATTTCAATTATTGTCATTTTAACTTTAACTTAGAAAGATAGAGGCTATACTGGTGTTACTACTTCATAAACAGATTTTAAGAGCTTGGGGTCTGAAGAGATATACTGTGGTGTGGTACATGTAATTCTTACCCCACATGTTCTAACTGCATAACCTTGGACAAGTTACTGAAACTTCTCTGGGCTTCAATTTTCTTAAGTAAAAATGGCATATGCTAATATTTACCTTATAGGTTTGTTGAATAGATTAAATTTATTATACTCAAAATAGTTCTTTGAATCTAGTACACACAAATATTAGCTGAATAAATTAATATATATTAATAAACTACATATATTAATAAAACTATTAAATATATACATTTTATTTATTGATTGAGAATCTCCTAATATGACTTACCATGGTCCAGGCACTGTGACAACAACTATTTTACATACATTATCTCTTTTTTAAGAAAAATTTTTGACAAATAAAATTTATATAAATGTATAGCAAGGGCTCACATATGTAATCCCAGCACTTTGGGAGGCCAAGGTGAGCAGATCACTTGAGACTAGGAGTTCAAGACCACATTGGCCAACCTGGTGAAACCTGTCTCTGCTAAAAACACAAAAAATTAACTGAGTGTGGTGGCACGCAGCCATAGTCCCAGCTACTTAGGAGGTGAGGCACGAGAATCACTTGAACCCAGGAGGCGGAGGATGCAGTGAGTAAAAATAGCACTACTGCACTCCAGCCTGGATGACAGTGAGACTCTGTCTCAGCAAAAAATTTATATAAATTTATAGCATACAACATAAATATGTAATTATTATGCTGTCATATATATGTGTATATACATATACATGTGTGTATATATGTAATATTTTAGTGACTAAATTAGAAGTTAGCAAGTGAGTTTATATTTACCTTCTCTATTTTTAGAATATGTATGTTTTCTTTTAAATTTAGCATTGTGTAGGAAAGACAACAAAAATTACTCTCACTACTACCATTCACATAGTTTTCTATATTTTTTTAAAATAGTAAATTACAATATTTTAAATGCAAATGACAAAAGTCAAAATTAAAAACAAAACCTCATCCTCTTTTCCTAAAGCTATTAACCCAAAAACTATTGTTTGTGTATTCTCCTAGAAACACCTTACCTATATAAAATATTATGGGAAGACAATATATTATATTTTATTATATTATATTTTGTATGTACTGATTTACATCTTACTTTTCACTTAATTGTATGTATTAATATATGTCCACATACATGAATCTTTCTTTGTTTTGTGGCTGTATATTCCACATGTACACAGTATAGTTTTAAAACATTACAATAGGTCAGGCGCGGTGGCTCACGCCTGTAATCTCATGAGGTCAGGAGTTCATGACCAGTCTGCCCAAGATGGTGAAACCCCATCTCTACTAAAAACACAAAAATTAGCTGGGCATGGTGGCAGGAACCTATAATCCCAGCTATTCATGAGGCTGAGGCAGAGAATTGATTGAACCCGGGAGGTGGAGGTTGCAGTGAGCCAAAGTCACGCCACTGCACTCCAGCCTGGGTGACAGAGTGAGACTCCGTCTAAAAAAAAAAAAAAAAAAAAATGGAATAGTATTGCATACATGCATACCTGGGTACAATTTCAGAATACATTTATTAAACATCTAGCAGAATAGTTATAGGGTTAAAATTTGTGTTCATATTCCTTTGTATGTTTGGCAGTTTTTGTCTGTTAATTGAAAATTATGTTTACAATATTGTGCAGAAAGTGAATTCTGCTGTGTAATGCTTTCCTCTGAAGAGCACTGATTTTTGTTTTACCAGGCAATTACCTTGACTTGACTCCAAACTCTGCTGTGGTTGTCAACAGTTGAAACTTTCCTCTTCTTTCAACCATTTCAAGTACCTGTTATTTTCATGGGATACCCTGAATTCTTTGGCAGTTAAGTGATCAATCAAAGATTTAGAAGGAATTTACATGTAGATTTTGGGGCTTCCAGTTCTTTAGGTCTCATCTGCCTACTATTTATCACATCACTTTCCAAACACTCTAGAAGTCTTTATTTCAGCTCTTCAACCTCTCAACCCAGTAAAACGATGAATTTCAGTTTAAGTTCCAGCTTCCTTTAAGTAAAAACTTCATGATCTTATTTTCTTTCCAAGATCTTCTTTCAAGTGTTGAATCTCCTCCATTTTATTAATGGCTTGTCTAGGAGTATAATTTATATATCTGGAAAGGGCTAGTCTTGTTGACATTTCTTCACCACTATTACCTATTATGATCCTCTTAGCATGCTAAAAGCTATCAAAACTTCTATTATTAGATTTTGGTTATGACAAAGACAAAACTTTCAATGTATAATAACTATTCCTTAAATGATATATTGTAATTATTTATTTTGCTTTTACTTTTATTCTTTTGCTTTGCAAATTCCTGAAAACTAATTCCCTTGAAAATACTTGTATGGTAATGGCACTTAGAGTTCAAAAATATTCCTAAATTTACTCACCATTTCCCACCCCTGGTCACATCATTTATTCACTGACTCTGACCCAAGTGGCATTACAAAACAAGAGACGATTTAAAGCCTTGTTAATGAAACTATGGAAAAAATTGATCTTTTTTTTTCTAATTGTAAAAGTCATATAAAACTCTTTGAGAGAATGGTTTAGAGTTTTCATTTATATGCAAACTTCAAAACTTCAAATAGACCATATACATACAAATGTCTATTTTACATTTTGAAGCATATAATTATATATAAAACTATGAAGCAAAAAGGATACATTGTAGAAAAATACAACATTTGGCTGAAATTTTTGACATTTTTAGTTAGCTTATAAGCAATGTAGGCTAAGTCAGGAAATAACATACTTTGCTAGGAAGTAGTGCTAAGGTAGGAAGCATGCCTTTTGCTCCCTACACATACATCACCCTATTATTAACTCATCTTCTGGTTGAATGCATTTTTTAAAATTTCTTGGTTAATTTATGAACGTAAGTACACTCAATAGTGAGTGAGATGTCAAACTCTGTCATAAAAGTACTCATTTTGGATACTTCTTACAGTACATGTGTAGCTTTTACTTATTAATATGACTCTGCAGGAATCATCATTATTTTAATGATCTTTAGAATGTGACAATTTACTCTATAATATATGTGTTATTACAGCTCCCACTAAGCTATCTGCCACATAATTGTCACTTAATAGAATGAAGGCAGAGGACACCTGGGGTTTCACACAATAAAATGGGCCTCTTAAATGGTAGATGCTGCCTACTGAGGTAAAACCTTGAATATCATGCTTTTAAAGATACAGAATGAGAAAACCAAAGTGAGGAGTGATTGAAATGAATGTAACTCTATTATATTCTCTTCAATTTCTATCTGGACTTATTCGAGAATCTTTGTAAATTCCTTTTTTATTTTATTTTTCATCTTTACTGGGATCTCTCAATTTGTAAAAGCTTAGGTTTTAAGTACCTATGCAAAATTTAGATTTAATCTGTATGATCCTAACAAAGAATTTAAAATGTGCATTGTGATAAAATTCAGTCTGCCCATTACAAAGTGGGAAAATGACTGGAAAGTGGAGAATTAGTATACTGATGTCAAGCTTTATTGCTCTACAGAAAAGACTAATGGCTCAAAACACCCAATCACATGGCATAATTCTTAACCAGTTTGTTCTTTCTCTTCTGATAGTGGCAAATTCCAGATGTCGACTGAAACCTCAGGAATTCATTAGGTTTGAAATAAGAAGGGAGTTGTGGCCTAACTCTTACACTTGTTTAAGTCATCCTTTCTCTGCGTAGATTCAGACAATATTTTTTTCCTTTTCAGAAAATTAAATATTTCCATTATTACACAGTAAAACCTGTTATCCATACACTGTTTCTTCCCAGTTCTCTCTCTCCCACCTCCATTTCCTGACAACTGCCAATCTGTATGCTGTCCCTATGTATTTATCTATTCTGGATATTCTTTTAAAAAGAATGTTGCAATATATGAGCTTTTGTGTCTGGCTTCTTTCACTTAGTATAATGTTTTAGAGGTTTAGTCACTTTGTTACATGTATCACTACTTTTTTTTTTTTTTTTTTTTTTTTTTTTGGCTAATACACACACACACACACACACACACAGGTGCGCGTTCTATTATCCCTTGGTATCTCTTGGTGTCTGTAGGAGATTCATTTCCTGAGAATACCAAAACCTACAGATGAACAAGTCCTTTATATAAAATGACATAGTATTTGCATATGACCTATGTATATCCTCCCTTATACTTTAAATCATCTCTATATTACTTATAATACCTAATGTAATGCCTACACAGAATTTCACTTGCATAGATTCAGTATGTTACTTGTTGCACAGCAAATTCAAGATCTGCTTTTTGGAAACTTTGTAGAACTTTTCCCCAAAATATTTATAATTTGCTGTTGGTTAAATCCATGCATGTGGGACCCATGGATATGGAAGGCTGACTGTATATTTGTATTCACAATTTGTTAATTCATTCATCCACCACTGGACATTCGGGCCTTTTGTATTTTACAGCTATTATGAATAGTACTGACTGAAACTTTGGGTATTTCCATCAGCAGTGTACAAAGGTTCCAGTATTCCACATTCTTGCTAACACATTTCCTTTTTTGTGTTATTATAATTGTAGTGGATTTAAAGTAATTCCTTGTTGTGATTTTGATATGCATTTCTCTAGTGACTAATGTTGAGCATATTTTATGTGCTTGCTTCTATCTTTTTTGAAGGAATGTCTATTTAAGAACTTTGTCCATTTTTTAATTGTTTTTTTTTTTGTTTTGTTACTATTGACTAGTAACAGTTCTTTAATACATTCTGAATAGTAGGCCTTTATCAGTTGTATGATTTCTAAATATGTTTTCTCATTCTGTAGTTATCTTTTAGTTTTTTGAAAATGTCCTTTAAGCACAAATTTTTTTCTTTTTCTTTTTTTTTTTTTTTTTTTTTTTGAGACGGAGTCTGGCTCTGTCGCCCAGGCTGGAGTGCAGTGGCTGGATCTCAGCTCACTGCAAGCTCCGCCTCCCGGGTTTGCGCCATTCTCCTGCCTCAGCCTCCCGAGTAGCTGGGACTACAGGCGCCCGCCACCTCGCCCGGCTATTTTTTTGTATTTTTTAGTAGAGACGGGGTTTCACCGTGTTAGCCAGGATGGTCTCGATGTCCTGACCTCGTGATCCGCCCGTCTCGGCCTCCCAAAGTGCTGGGATTACAGGCTTGAGCCACCGCGCCCGGCCACAAATTTTTTTCTTTTAATGAAGCTAAATTTAGCTGTTTTTGTTCTTTAATATTCATGCTTTGGGTGTCATATCTTGGAATGCATTACTAAATCCAAGCTCATGAAGATTTACCCCTATGTCTTCTTCTAAGAGTTTTATGATTTTAGCTCTTATATTCAAGTTACTGATACATTGTGAGTTAATTTTTAAATATGGAGAGAGATAGGTATCCAACTACATTCTTTTGCATGTAGATATTCGGTCCCAGCATGATTTGTTCAAGAAACTACTTTTTTTCCCTATTGAATGGTCTTACAGTATCAAGGTAATGTCAACCTGAAGGAAATAGTTAGGCAGTGTTCCCTCATGTTTGATTTTTAAAAAGAGTTTGAAAAAACTGGTATTAATTTTAAAAATATTTGGTATAATTTATCAGTAAAGCCATCTAGTCCTGGATGTTTCTTCATTGGGAGCTACTGATTGCTGATTTAATCTCTTTACATGTTATAGGACTGTTGAGATTTTATATTTTTCTTGAGTCAGTTTAGGTAATTTTGTTTTCCTAGAAATTTGTACATTTCATATATGTTATCTGATTTATTAGCTAATATTTGCTCACATAATTATTTTATAATCTGTTTTTGTTTCTGTAAGTTGGTAGCAATCTTGCCACTTAATTTGTATTGCTAGTAGAACTACCCTAGGTGAAATGCTACATAGAGCCATTCAAGCTAAAATGAAGTGCCACTGATGGTAACTTGAAGACTTGTAAAGTGTAAAGGAATAATGGTCATTGGTAAAGATAATTACAGAGGTAAATGTAAAAATTAGTATGCGTTTTAAAATTGTAACTCTACTTTTTATTTTCTATGTGATTTAAAAGACAAATGCATGAAAAGTCATAAATATAGGTTATTGGTCACACATTGTATAAAGATGTAGTTTACAAAAACAACAACATAAAGATAGAAGGGACAGAACTGAACAGGAGGAGAGTTTTTTATGTTATTGAAGTTAAGTTGGTATCAATTCAAACTAGATTGCTATAAATTTAGGATGTTAATTGTAATCTCTATGGTAACCAAGAAAATATCTTTTAAAAATTCAAAAAAAGAAATGAAAGGAGACTCAAAACAGTACACTACAAAAACAACAACAACCAAACACAAGAGATAATAGTAATGGAGGAAATGGAAGACTAAAAAATGGTATAGGACATAAAGAAAAAAGATAAAATGGCATAAGTAAGATATTTCTTAGCAGTAAGTACTGTTATAAGTATAAAGGAATCGAACACTCTAAGCAAAGGAGAGAGATAGGCAGAATGGATAAAAACACATGACATAACTATATCCTACTCATCTTAGATACAAACACACAAGTTAAAAATGAAAGAAGGGAAAAAGATAATCATGTAGATAGTAACCAAAAGAGATATTGATGGCTATAATAATACAGACAAAATATACCTTAAGCCAAAAAAATTATTAGAAGCAAAGAAGGACATACAATGTGATAAAAGTGTTAACAACCATCAAGAAGATATAATAATTACAAACATATACACACCAAACAACAGAGTCCCCAGTGTAGCAGACATTAACAAAATTCAATAGAGTACTAGTTCTATAGTAATGGATGAAGACTTCAATACCCCACTTTCAATAATGGATTAAATATGTAGATAAAATATTAATAAGAAAATACAGGACTTGATGAATACTATGAACCAACTATATCTAATAGAAATAAATAGAATAATTTACTAAATAAAAGTAAAATGTGCCACCTTTATATATGCATAAACTGCACAGAGAATCTTCTCCATAGCAGACCCCATGTTAGATCATAAAGCCAGTCTCAATAAAATTGAAAAGACTGAAATTATACCAAGTATCTTTTGTGATCATGAAACTAAAACAAATGAACCTAGAAATTTTTAAAAAGAGAAGGAAAACTGTAAAATTCACCTATATGTGAAAATTAAGAACCACACTTGTAAAAAACTAAAGGGTCAAAAAGGAAGTCACAAATGAAATTTGAAAATATTTAGAGAATAAAAATAATAACATACCAAAACTTAGAGGATCCAGTGGACACAGTGCTCAGAAGGAAATGTATAGCAGTAAATGCACACATTAAAAAAGACAAAATATCTCTATCATATAACCTAGCTTTACATCTTAGAGAATTAGTAAAAGATAAGCAATTTAAACTAAAACTACCAGAAGGAAGGAAATAGTAAAGAATAGAGTGAAGATAAATTAAAAAGAATAGAAAAACAATAGAATCAATGAAACCAAAATCTGTTTCTTTAAAAAGATCAATAATATTGACAAAACTTTACCTAGTTTACCAAAGAGAGAGAGAGACAAACAGAAATAAGACACACAAAACCATTAATATTGTAGTTTACATTTTTGTAGGTGACAGACATATGAAAACAAATATAGGGAAGAACTCATTCTAGTTTATTTTTTGTTCTATCATTCTACTTTATTATCTCAAGCTTTGATATTTATCAATCATATTTTAAAGACTTTAAAGTATTTCTGAAATGTTAATGAAAATGTGCCCATTTAAAGAAGAAATTAATATTCCTTTTTTACTTTATGTATTTAAAAGGAAAAGCACATATAATGCAAATGCTTACACAACTTACCACAATGTTGTTTCAAGCATGTGAAATCTTCTGGTTTCTACTGTAAGATTTAAAGAATGAATGTCTATAAGAGGAGTTTACAAAGCACCCCAATTCTTATTCTGATTGAGTTTCTTTCCTCCTTTTTAATATATATGCTACAAGGGTGCAAAACTTAACGCAAGAAAATGGTTTACCTGTTAACAAGGAATCAGCAGGCTTGGATCCATTAATTCTTTAAGAGTCATTCATACATGTTTCCATTTGTTTTGTGCAGTTGATGGTGACACACTCAACAAAGTCCACCAATTAAAAGCAGCTGAAAAAGAAATGGAAGAACAATGTGGGCTCTTCCCTGTAATAATTTACCTTTATTTATTCTCTATTCAAAATCTTGTTTACATAGTCTTGTTTAAATAATTTAAAGTACATATATTCTGAGCAAAATTAAAAATTAAATTACTATTCTTAGAGTCCAGGACATGTTTGACAAATATGATGACAATGTGTTTAGAAAAAAATAATCCCCAGAACTCAATATCCAAAAGATTAATTATAAAACTTATCAAATGTTTATTTGATATTCTTTATTCAACTATCTGCAGCACAAAAGAATCAATATTATTCTTTAACATTTTCAAAACATTGTAAATGTTTATTGAATAATTATGTTCTAAAATGTTTTTGTATTATGGTTTCTACTAGTTAAAATCAGATTTGTTTTTCAAAATGCAGATAACATAAATTTTTCATGACTTAGAAATAGTAGTTACTGTGTATTTATGGGACATACAATAGAGAGAGGAGACATACAACATTGTGCACTGTCATTGCTATCAAAAGGTATGATTTAATGTGGGAATTGCTCCCCATGTTTTAAATCTCAAAGTAGGAATTTTTAACTGAACAACCCTAATAATCCTAACTATTCTAAAGCTCTATAATCAATAAAGCCCTCTTGAATTAATTCTTTCTTGTACCTGAATGATTTCTCAGAGTAATAAGTTCAAATTATGGTGTGTAAAGTAGGGCTTCTATTATTTGGCTTAAAAAATCTCTACTCAGGAAGTTACAAAGAGTTTGAAAAATGGCTGATTTTAATTTGAGTCATGAGATCTCTCAAGACCCTGTTTCACCCAATGTACAGTGAGAATATTATCTGTCTTCCAGAATTGGTCAGAAAGGAAAGTAAGATAAAGAATATTAAAGTGCTTTGTATGCCCTAATGCACTCTGCCCATGGACATCAAGCTTAAGGGAGATTCTGAAACTTGGTTCACAAGTTGCTCTTTGTGATTTGATAGAAAAGAATTACATGCTTTCACCTTTCATATTTCCTAACTGAGAAGCTCTGCTTTTTTAGATCGCCCAGAAATTTCAGTCAAACCAAGATTTGTTAGTGCTCACTATCTGCTGTGCACTTCACTGGCGGTTTATAATACAGAGAGGAAGAGAGAAGGATTTCTTCTTTACTTCCTTTCCAACTTTTTTGTCACTTATTCAGTGCTTCTAAAATTGGTCAACCAAAATTCCACTCTTGGGTGAAGATTGTGAATGCGAGCCTGAGGGAGAAACACTGGGAGCAGGCTTGGCCCAGTTTGAGGAGAACATAAATAGTCCATCTCTCATCGTCCTTCAAAAGAGCAATGAATAGAACTGCCCACATTATTTTAAATGTGATTGTCCATTTTAAGAAAAGGGTTTTTTTTCCTAAATATTTTGTCCAATAGTCTTCCTTCAGGCTTTTCCATATTATTGTATTTTTTTTTTTTTTTTTTTTTTTTTGCTTCCTGAAACACAATGACCAAAATTCAGCTCAAATAAATTAGCTTTTCACTTTTACCTGCTAGCCTAGACAAGTTAATAAACTAACATACTAATAGGAAAGCACGGGAAATAAAAATGTCAGTAGATAAAAATTGAGTGGATAGAATTTTTTTTTCAGGATATGAGTACAGCACTATAACACCCCACACCTCACATCCATTCCAAGAGAAACTGTTTTCACCATTTACCTCCTAGCATTTTATTGCCTTTTTGTCTATATAGACATGCTCCAAGATCTCATCCTCTGTAGTAACCAAAAGGATCTGTCTATCCTCTTATGAATATAGTGAAACTAAAAATGGTGTATGGATCAGACATCTATTTGACATGCCTGCATTTACAACTGTATAGAGCTTCACCAGCAATGCAGACTTTTTGATCATGCATACTTGAAGATTGTTATAAGTAAATGATTATTTTATCTTCTAGTAAAAAGCTTAGAAGATCTCACATTTTGAATAGTGGTTTGAAAAGAAGATGATCTAACTCAACTGGAAATCCATATTAGTGGTGAACTACTGTCTCATAATTTACCACAGGCACTAAGAATATGCTATGTATATGAAAGCACTGGCAAGAACACTTCCCATTTTGCAGTTCCTGAAGTTATTTCAGCTCAGTTGAGGAAGAGCCGAATCTCTGTAGCATGGCTCTGCCATAGATTCTCCCGGGGGTTTGTTCCATCCCTTTACATTCTCTGACACTTTAGAGGTATGAGCATAGAAACAGACTGGGAAATAAAAGTAAATATTAAATTTAACCTCCTATCTGTGACTAGATAAATAAATCTACCCAAACAATGAGTTAGTTAAGAACTTTGTTGTCTCAACACCTATATTTGCTCATTAAAACTGTTAACAAACCTCACCAGCGTAAAAATATAACAGAAAGAAAATGCGCAACTTCATGGAATGCTCACATTTTTTGTTTCCTTTTTTTCTTTGTATTTGTTGCATTGACATCCAACTTTAAGTTGCTGAAGCCATTCTTTCTTAGGCAAAATCATTTTTAAAAGAAAAACATAAGACTATAAAATCAGTGAGTAACTCCAAATTGAAGGAGTAGTTTGATAGTACAAGTCAAGATTGCAAACATCAAATGTACCATTTGAAATAGAATAAATTTAGGTCATATCATTCTTTTCCTCTCCCGTTTCCAAGGATAGGTCACTGGCTCCTGAACCTCTGCAAAGAGTTTGCTCATTTACTTTACCCAATCTAAAATAAATCAAGGAACGATACAGCTGCAAACAGATATGAAATGGAGATCACACACATTTTGATAGAAATCAATTTAAAATTTCCCAGGAACATGCTTTTCAGTAACATATGACCTGATACAAAGCATCTTCATGTTATTAACAAATCTGGGTATATTAGAGAAATTCAGCATTATTAAATACTCATTAACAAATCCTGATCTTTGTCAGGAATTTTTACTGAAATCCCTCCTACCTGCCTAATCACCAGGTGGCAGTGTAGTAGCACTCATCCATATCTGTCTTTGAAAAGCTTCAATAAAGTGGCATTACAATGAGATTTTCATATAGCATAGGTAGAAGTGTTTGGATTTTGAATTTTTTTAAGTGTTACTCTCCCCCAGTATTAAAATAGCCTTGCATAATACATTTTCATAAATTCCCTTTTGCTTTGAGTACTATGTAGATAGTTATTTTCTCCAATTTTTAAAACTAGAAAAACTGAATATATGTGTGTGTATGTGTGTATATATATATATATATATATATATATGTATGTATATAAACTCACGGTCCTTTGTTGTCTTAGTTTTAAATAGGAACTTTTTCTACATCATAAGAAGAAGCACATTATGTATTTTTTTCAACCAGCTCTTTTCAACAATTGGATTACGGCTGGGTTTCCCAAAGCTTCAACAGAAGCATATGCCAGCAGACTACAAACCTCGAAGACAAGAATCCTGACATTTCATTTTTCCTTATCTAAATTTCTTCAGCTGTCATTATGCCATCTGAGACGAGTTTTCAGTCTACAGTTCTATTCACTCTATCAATTTCTTTGTATTTGCACAATGTTCATTCAGCACTTTAGCCAGGACAAAAGAACCAATTTCAACATTTGGTTTCAGATACCCAGGGTTTACTATGTGCTTAAAGTATGCCTGGATTCTTCTCTTTTGCAGATGGAAATTCAAAGATCCAGGTCATGTCATCTGATCCAATGCCAACTAGCGAGTGTGAGACATAACTTCAAACCTGCAGCATCTATGTTTACTCTCTATTGGAATTTAATGTCATATTATCCCCAAATCTTCTTTCTGTATCAGAAATAAGATATTTGGGAATGTCTCCTAAACTCTCTGTATAATCTTTTCCAATATTAGAGTCAGTAGAAATCCTCTGTTTTTGAGCTTCAGGTGTTAACTGGGAGGCAGAAGGAAGTGCCTTTTACTGCAAGAACTGGGATTAAACTGCAGTTATATTTTTTGAAAAGTTGACTACACAAAACCTAGCTAAAAACAACAAAAACCTAAAGGAGACACTCTATGACCCAATGAACGGCTGGAGGTCTTAGGAGGCTGAATTAAAAAATACTTGGAATTTTATTTGGAAAACCTTCCTTCTGTAACCAGTCCACCTCCCTGTGCTTGATGCAGTTGACACTTATTACCCTGCAGAAGATTATTCAGCCTGTCGGCCAATTGAGAAAATAAAATCATCACGATCCATGTTTGGTGGTATAGTAACTATTAAGTTTATATGGGAACGTTTTGCAAAACATGTTAAAATTAAGTTAAAATGAAAGTGGCTCGAAATTAGGATTGTAAGATTTTGCATTTCAATTCAGTTTCCACAGCGAAGTTCGGTTGAACTAAAATTTTAAATATGTTAGGAACAAGCCTCTGCTGTACATCATTATGTTCAAAGTTCTCTGTAACTGCATTTGTGAAAACAAATGGATGAATGGGTATACATTTTAAAAATATGTCTTTGGGTTAAAAAGCCATTTTGAGTTCTTGGTTTTCAGGATGTTCCTTCTGGTATTATTAAAATAAATGCTTCTATAGTATTATAAAGATAATTTCATTAACCTGCTAAAATGGGAATGTATTTGTCTATAGCTACAAGGTGAAAAGTATTATGAATAATAATTTCAAGATGACATATTAAATAGTTCAATTATTATTGATAATAAGATTTTATATGAGTGTGTTTTTTTTTCCTATTTTAGTTATAGGTAAATCATAATATTATTCTAAAAATGGTCTTTATCAAAATTATTTTAAAATGTTTCATTAGATAATAAGCAATGCCATTATATGGATTTTTTTATCACTTTTTAATATAAATTAACCAATCAGCATTTCTAGATATCTCATAATTTGAGAACTAGAAAGGTCTTTGGAGATAACTCAGAAAAAAAAAATTTATTGTATACATGAAGAAATTAAGACCCAGTGAGGTTAAGTGACATGTAAAAGGATACCAAAAAATCAATGGCTAAATAGGGCCAGAACTCAAATCTCCTAAGTGCAAATGCCTTCTGTATAAGTATTCCGCCACCCCGCCCCCCGCCTTTTTGTTTGTTTGTTTGTTTGTTTGTTTTAGGTGGAGTCTCTCTCTGTCGCCCAGGCTGGAGTGCAGTGGCGTGATATCGGCTCACTGCAAGCTCCGCCTCCCGGGTTCACGCCATTCTCCTGTCTCAGCCTCCCAAGTAGCTGGGACTACAGGCGCCCGCCACCACGCCCAGTTAATTTTTTGTATTTTTAGTAGAGACGGGGTTTCACCGTGTTAGCCAGGATGGCCTCGATTTCCTGACCTCGTGATCCACCCGCCTTAGCCTCCAAAGTGCTGGGATTACAGGCATGAACCACCGCGCCCGGCCTCTGTTGTTTTTTCTTTTTTTTTTTTTTTTTTTTTTTTTTTGGTAACACCTTGTGTTTAATTCCATTCATATTTTATATTTCATATGTACAATTTCTAGTGAACTCACTGCATTATCACTGTAAAATTTAAGGCACACATTTTCCTTAATATTTTCTTAAAAAAATTTATCATTCTTGACCATTCCTGAGAGCAAAATAATTGGCTAAGAATAAGCAATGCTGAGACAAGCAAGCCTAGGTTCAAATCCTAACCATGACTATAACTAACTATGTATGAATTATTTAACCTCTCTGAGCTTTAATTACCTCATTTATATAATGGAAATATGACTTCATCCAGACCTGTGGTAAAAATTAAATGAAATAACACATCTAAATGTCTGCATTTAGTTATAATAATAGGAATAATAACAACAATTATTATTATTGTGAATATGTAATAAAGTTTCAGTTGACCTGTACCGGGTTAAAATGACACTATAATCTTTTTAACTTTTTCAAAACAAAAATTCTAATTGTAATACAGTAGTTAGGTAGCTCTAACCTTCAGTTGACTTACATACAATGTATAGGCATACATATCTTTAAGTGAAGATTTATAAATCATTATTTGACCCATGAATTAAGAAATAATGCTGCAGTTCAATACCTGAGACCAACAGAAGTTGAAAGAAGCTAAGAGTCACATAGCAAATCAGTGGTTGAGTTTGGTCAAGAACTTCAATCTTTTTACCTCTGATATAAATGGTTTTGATATTTCTCTATATTATCAATGGTTTTCAGCCTGTTCTTTGAGAAATCCTAGCAACTTCTGAGGTATCCCAGGGCCAGAGAATGGAGTCCTAAAAGCTGCCAGATGATGGCTGAAATGACAAGATTCTGAGTGTCCTCCCTGTTTGTCAGCTAGACCAGCTCTTTTTTTATTGATCGTTTGTATTAAGATCTTGCATAATATATATGGATTCTTCTATTTTACAAAAGTTTACCACACTTATTTTCTTGTGGTATTAACATTTGAAACATAAGCACAGAAAATTTTGATCCTGAAACAGGCACTGGAAAGAAAGAACAAAAGAGAAGAACAAACCTATTTATATGTTTATTGTTTAATTTATGATTAAAAATAAATTTATTTTAAGAACTTCCTTTCAATAACCTAATGATCTAATGTAAATAAAATATTTATATATGAAAATATGACTTTTATAAAGATAATGTGCTAGATATTTCTAACAGAAAAGAGAAGGCAATTTCTTACTAACTTGTAATGCTTGAGCTGACATTAGAAAGTCCTTTGAAAAGAATACAAGAGTTTAGGTATCAATAAAAAATCCACAATTGATTATGTCTTTGTAAATCACTGAGAAAACATTCTATATATCACAGATTTATTTTTCCAACAGAAAAAAGAGCAAAATTATATGTTCCATCAAGGGCATAAACATATTAACTTTGAATGGATAATGTACATGGATAAATGGATGGATTGATAGGTTAAAATATTCAAATTGAACAAATAAATTGTATAAACTTCTTAATATGAGAGTTTTCATTATTTCATAAAAATGTTCTTGGTGGTGTTGTAGTCTTATCCAAAAGATGACTTTGATTACTAAAATTATAAAATCCTATTACATCATATTTTTCTTTAGAAATATGTGAAAGTCCTGAAGAGAAAAACCTCAGTCTATCAGTTTATTATCAGTTTGGGTCTCAGTTTATTTTCATTTATATTAAACAATTCTGGAAAAAATAAATTGTAAATTTATATGTTCAATTATAAGGGGGTAGTGTTATTGAGAAACAGTTTATCAAGAATACCCAAATATTCCAATAGAATCTCAATTACTTTTGTACAAATTTGTTGTCATCCAAAGGATGCCAGAAAGTGACACAGAGCATGCTGGGAATGTAATCATTATCTCTTTATCACTCTGTACTTCCGCTTTTTTCATTTTGCATGTGTTAATTTAGAGAGAAAGCTGTAGCTCTTTCCCTGAAATTAAAAATGTATTTGGGTGAGAAATGCATTTAGAAAAATACATTTAGAGATCTTAATTTCTCTCTCTCTCTCTCTCTCTCTGTGCATGTGTGTGTTATACACATTAAAAGTTACCATAGGAATGAAATATCATAAAGTATAAGATTTAGCCAATTTTTGTCCTTCAGAAAGACAGAATCCAAGAAAGATAATTTTCAAATATTTTAATGAGTCTGTTGGCATTACTTTGAGAAGCATTTATCTTCTGGGTGATATAATATAAACATATTTAATTCTAGCTAGTTATCCTAATACTGTTTGGTAACTAGCAGTTAGGTGGCATTACTAACAGCAGGTGCCTACAAGTTTCAGAAGAGATAATACTATGGTTACTTGTGGGACTGTGTAAGAGGAGAGAAAAAGAGTCAACAGTTGCACTGAATCAAATAGGTAGCTTAATAGCAGGTATTCCAGACAACATAGCATGAAAATGTGAAAGGACACTGATGGAAGTGCAAAGGGTTTTTAGACTATGAGTGAAATTTAGAACTGTTCTTGTAACCTGCAAAATCAAATGGATTTTCTACTACACAGTGAGATGCTATCACTATTGGTTTTAGTTATTGTCATTACCCTGCCCAAAGCAATGATGGCAACACAATAGAACTGATTTTGCCAAGGCATGGCTTAGAACTTCACATAAACACCTGAAACCATTGATTCCCCTTACTGAGAGAAACGCCATTATTGTGGTACCATAACCTTACCTAGAAGTATTTTTTAACATCCCACAACCTCTACTTCTCCCTTCATTTTCCATCAATTACGAGTTCAATTAATTTTACTTTTATATGTCTATCAAGCCTATTCACCTACATTCATCTGTAGTGATATCATCTTAGTTCAAGTTATCGTTATGTCTTCAAAATCATAGAAGTCCTTGGAGGATCTGAACTCAGTCTACTTGTCCATGCACAAATATTCTCACCTTCATCCTCAGTCTTCTTTGTGTATCTCAATTAATTCAGATCCCACAGGTATATGTTGTAATAGCACTCTACATTACTTCATATCTAAGGACGAATTACTTGTGTGTTATTTAACATACCATCCCCAACAGAAGGCAGCTCACTGTGTGCAGGGACAATGTCTGCCTTGTTCACTTCGTTATCTTGAGTGCATAGTACATAGATTCACATAGTACATGCTCCAGAAATAATTGTTGATTCAATGAATGGATGATGTCTTTATAAAGAGGATAGTTCTATGGAAGTATATTATAGATATGAACTTACAACATAAATGCTAGAAATTAATTTCTCATTTACTGAACACTTCCTAGAAACAGAATTTATTTTTAAACAACATGAGAGGCTAAAGGTAAAAAATATATATATAATATTTCTTCACATTAATGGTTAGTATACAAAATTACAGTGTTCCAATAGTTTAGAGAAGGTTAATGTTATTTCCAAGGTTCATATTTTGGTTTTTTAATTTCTTATCAGTTTCTTCATTAACAAAAGACAGAGAATAACTGCTTAGTAAAAATGTTTAAATGATTAAGTGAAGTAAGTTGTATGTGCAAAGAACCAGACTGATAATATTCAGTAACTGTTCATTCCCTACTGTATCAGAATTACTTAACCAGGCCAGGTGCGGTGGCTCATGCCTGTAATCCCAGCACTTTGGGAGGCTGAGGCAGGTGAATTACTTGAGGTCAGGAATTCAAAAACACCCTGGTCAACATGGTGAAATCCTGTCCCTACTAAAAATACAAAAAATTAGCCAGGCATGGTGGTGTGTGCCTGTAATCCCAGCTACTCGGGAGGCTGAGGCAGGAGAATCGCTTGAACCTGGGAAGTGGAGGTTGTAGTAAGCGAAGATCATGCCACTGCACTCCAGCCTGGGTGACAGAGTGAGACTCCAACTCAAAAAAGAATTTCTTAACCAAATTTGGCACATTCCCCCTTTATTTTCTGCTATTTTATTCCACAGTAAAAGAAAACAACACAAACAACAATTAAAAACCTCAGAAAGAAACTCATTTCTTTATGGAGAATTAGACTACTTGTTTAGTAGAATCTGGTGAAATAAAATAAAAAATTATGCCTTCCAAAAGGAAGAAAAAATCCTGGAGTCTTTCTGTCTTCAATTGTTTCTGACTGAGAGCTTATTAATGAGTATATGAAGAAATAAGGAGCTGATATTAAAGAAACATTACAAATGAGAATATCTGTTAGTGCTGTCTTCTATTTATACACTAGACAACTCAGGGTTCAATACTTTTTTTCAGTTATATTTTGAGGAAAAAATGTAGATTCAAGAGAATTGTTTAATTAGTGAATATCTGAATGCCAAAAAGTGATGAGAACCTGAATTTTGCATAGAGAGTGAGAAAAACATGAAAAGGATTAGTGGAGGGGGAAGAACAAATCAAGGATGCTAGGAAATTAGAGTGAAAACCTATATTGTCTTTAAAAAGATACTTGAACTGAAGTCAAAGTAAAGTGAGAATCAAATGCTAATTTCATTTAGCACCAAATAGCAGTAATAATAGTGTGAGTGTGTAGGGGATATATTTCTCCAAAATGATTTCTGATTAAAGCAATAATAATAAAATTCTTAAAAGAAAAATTGCAGTATGTTGCGTTGGGGAAACTGCATTTATTTTTCAAACCTCAAAGATAGAAAAATGTTAAATATAATGTAAAAACAATAATTAAAAATATTCTGATTTCCAAAAGGCTCAAATTACTTGGACACTTTTGTTCAGCTCGGTTTCCTCCCATGAAAATGTTTTTAGATGATTGAGAGTGTTAATAGTATTTTAACAAATCAACACTCTTCCATTGCATTAATTTCTATCTCACTTCTTTCTAGGGTTGTTAGAATTAACTGGTAGGTAGCATGAGCTGTCAAAAAAGGAATTTTCTCATGCCAACAGGTTGAAGTGGTAGGTGGCATACTTACCCATGGAACACTTATTTTGTTTTAGATAAAAGAAAAGGCTATACTTTGTTTTTCAGATGCAATACCAGCCAAAAAAAAAAAGTAAATGAGATAAAAAAGGTGCTATAAGTGTGTGTTGTTAGAAAGGTTGAGAAAGAGGCAATAAGAAATAAATGGAGAGATAAATGTTTTTAGATGTTACTCATCTGAATTTCATATTTACTGACTGTTTGCATGTCAATTCAAGAAATGGCCTGAAGTTTCCATTTTTATTCTGCTCAATCTCATTTATACCAGTTCAAATTTCAATCTCCTCAATATTCTCTATTTGACTCTTTTTACCTATAATAGGAAAAATCTCTCCTCTCTGAAAGGCTTTCTATTAACCACTATACATTTAGTCCTGAAAGTTAACTTTCATATGGTTCTCTTTTATTTTTTATCACTATCATATGATAGTTGTAATGAAAATAATTTGAGTATCTGTTTCCTTGTCACATTTTGTTCAGTAATTGTGACAACAAATTACTTTGGAGAGAAATTATTAAACTGATAAAGTGGTCATTTCAATGGAAAAATTGTTCCATTACCTATTCTCCACACAAAAATGTTATTAAAATGGAAAAACAAATTCACTAACCATGACAACATAATGAATTGACTTAAACATATATACTTTGTATGCTGTGAATCCTTCTAGTCTTGAATCATGAGGTTTTTTAATGAATATAGTCTTGTCAACCAGGGCCAAAGATTTTTCTCAATTTGAGGAAATGTGATCATGTTGAAATGTTTTACTGATTTTACCCTTACTATTTCTACCAGAATCTTACACAGTATATAAAGAATGAAATAAAAAGTAAATGCATTTAGAAAATATGTAATGAATTTGAAAGAGGAGGTAGATATAAAAGAATAAAATAAAAGATATTTACTCAGTAAATATTAATCACAATTTATACATGTTGCTTTACTCATTTACTTAAACATTATCTAACTCTCCCAATATAAAGTTCATATATGGGCTTTGATTTTGTTGTGTCTGTGTATTCTCAGCATATCCAACGTATTCAATAAAAAAATCTGTTTAATAAATATATACATGCCTACTTTTAGAAAAAAAATTAAAAGACTAACTTTTTGAATTTTGGGTTACATCTGCATATATATTGATGGGTTTGTATGTTAAAAAAATTGTCATATTTGTCTTGGGAACCTATTTGATTCTGAAATCAGAAAGCTAAACTTGCTAACTGGAAAAGCCTCACTCAGCTAAAACTGATCCAATTGCCAGGTCTCTTAATTGAGTGCATTTTACCATTGGCTGGATAAATTTAATCTGTAATTTAAAAATGTAAAACGCAAATGGAGTAATGAAGCAATTATAGGATATATTATAATTATGTTTTGCATAAAAGTGCTCTTTTTGCTTAAATTCTTCAGATAATTGGCTCAACTTTCAAACTGATTTTGTATATGTAGGTAAAGCTGAAAGAGGTCATCCCCAACTCATGTACTTAAACTCCCAGATGTGAAGTTCTACATGTCTGCTTTCCTTCTGATGCCCTCAATTAGTTCAACCAATTTCACCTTGAAAATATGTTGCTCACACTCAATTCTTTTCATCTCCACTGCTAGTCCAAACCACCAATATTTTTCTGGGATAACTGCAATAACCACCCTGTTTCTGCTCTTGCCTACCCCACCTCTTCTCTAAACAGCAGCTTAAGGGATCATGCTTTTCAGAGTCAATACAATTATGCCATCCCTCTACTTCAAAGAGTTCAGTGACTTTCAATCCCACCTAGAATAAAATCCAACTCTTTACATGGTCAATAAAACTTGATATAATCTATACCTCTCTTCGCTCATAACTGCAAACTCTAGCATACTGTGCACTAGCAACAGTAGTCTTTTCTCTATTCTTCAACAACACCAAGTTCTTTCCCACCGGAGGGCTCTTACACAGGTTTTACCCTTGGCTCACCAACTCCGCTCCCATATATTCACATGCCTGGTCACTTAGCATTCAGAGCTCAGCACACTCACAACCTGTGAGAGGTGTCTCCTGACAATTCTATCTCAAGAAGCCCACATCCTCATTTATTCTCTAGTTCAGGGACTGGCAAACCATGACTCCCAGTTCAGCTGCAGGTTTTAGTAAATATAGTTTTATTAGAATGTAACTTTGCAATTTGTGTGTGGTTGCTTTAGTTCTACATCAGAGTGAAATAATTTGACAGCGATCGTATGGACCACAAAGCCTAAAATATTTGCTACCGGGCACTTTAAGAAAACATTTGCCAACCAGTGCTTTATGCCACAACTCTGAACACAATCTGACAGTATGTTATATTCATATATGTTTGTTCACTGTGAGTTTTATCAGAGCAGAGAATTTTCTGTCTTAATCCCCAGTGTTGGGCACATTTCCAGAAACATAGATTTTAAATCAGTATCTTTTGAATCTTGAATGAACAATATTAGACAAGATTTAGATTTTCAGACGACTGGTAGGTTGTTGCAATATTATTCAAAATACTGGCTGCTTCTTTCTAGGTGAAGGCGGTTTTGTACTTCAGCAAAACCATGCCTGGCCATATGAGTTGTGTTGTGCGCTCTCGGGAAGGATTAGATTTAATATGGTTTGGCTGTGTCCTCATGAAAATCTCATCTTGAATTGTAGTTCCCATAATTCCCACATGTTATGGGAGGGACCACGTGGAGATAATTGAATCATGGGGGCAATTTTCCCCATCCTAGTCTCTTGAGAGTGAGTTAGTTCTAGTGAGATCTGATGGTTTTATAAGGGGCTTCCTCTTCGCTGGGCACTCATTCTTCTCTCTCCTGTCACCTTGTGAAGAAGGACATGTTTCCTTCCCCTTCTGCCATGATTATAAGGCTCCTGAGGCCTCCCCAGCCCTGTGGAAATGAGTCAATTAAACCTCTTTCCTTTATGGATTACCTAGTCTCAAGTATGTCCTTATAGCAGTGTGATAATGGGCCACTACAGTAAATATCTTTTTATCCAATGCTACTACTGCTCTTGAACTCAGAAAGGTCATTTGTCTTGAGGTGGCAAATGAAAAGTGGGTAAAACTACTAAATGCAGATTTTTAAGCAGAAACTGTGGGAGTCACTTCTTGGTTCACTGATACGTTCTTTTCCCTTTACCATTATACCTGCAGTGTTCAGAACAGGAACTGTTTCACCATCTTGGGCCCTGGAGGAAAAACCTGGCTGAAGAGACGCATTTTAGAGATATTACAAGAAGGAGAAATAACCTTTGTTACTGTAAAGTGCTGATATTTGGGGGTTGTATGTTAACACAGCCCAACCTAGCCAAAATTTATGGATATATGGAGTATGTGGGATATAGCAATGATAAAAATAGAATGGTTTTCAGGTCAAGGGAGTGTCTTCTAATGATGTAGATGTGTTTTCTTGTTACAGCCTGGGGTGTTCAATGTGTCTTTACTAACTGTTCTCTCATATCTCTTGTGATTGAGAACAGATGGCTGTGATGATTTTCAGATGATGTTCTGATGATCTGGGAAACACTGAGCAATCTTCAATCATCTTGAAATGTTTAAGAAATAATTCCTATTTATCAAAAAAAAAGAGCTCCAAGATGTTTTTCCTTCAAGAATGACTTAGCATAGAAAGTATCCATGATTAAGGCTAACAAGTAAGAACAGTGCAATTTAAGTATTCTGATTTCAAGTGCATTTTCTTTCCTATCAATGTATAAAAATCTATGTTTTGCAAAAGTGTAAATTTTGAATATCAAGCAGTTACTGAATAAAAGATCAGAGACAGGCAGAGTTCAATGTTATAACATTCAAAAAGATATATGTAAAATTAAAATTGTAATTTGAGGGAAAGTATTTAGTAAAAGTAATTAAAGCTTTACTCAGTAACATCTTCAAGGTCACTCTTTTGTCAGAAATATATATATAATACTGTGAAAAACAAATTATGCTTTTGAATTTAAAGCTTTTTCTTATATAAATAAGTGTAGATAATTTGAAATGTAAAGTAAAAAAGAAGACTGGGTGCGGTGACTCACGCCTGTAATCCCAGCACTTTAGGAGGCCAAGGCAGGGGAACACTTGAGGTCAGGAGTTCAAAACCAGCCTGACCAACATGGTAAAACCCTGTCTCTACTAAAAAATATAAAAATTAGCCAGACAGGTGGCAGACGCCTGTAATCCCAGCTACTCGGGAGGCTGAGGTAGGAGAATCACTTGAATTTGAGTGGCAGGGGTTTCAATGAGCCAATATGACACCACTGCACTCCAGCCTGTATGACAGAGTAAGACTCAATCTCAAAAACAAAACAAAACAAAAAAAATCCAAGAAGAGGAAGAAGAAGAAAAGAAAGCCATATATGAATTTATTCACTCAGAAGTTTTTGATCTCACTCAATATTTGGAGCCAGTTGTTTGGTCTGTCTGTATTATATCCATGGCTATTTCTGTCTAGGGTTTTATAAAACTCAGATCACACATTATAGACAACTTTATATTCTGGATTTTTTTGTCATTAGGAGAGATTTCTTTTTCTCATATATCCTTAGAAAATAAATTTTACTAGTTTTATAGTAATTACTGTTAAAGAGAAATTTACTGAATCACTGCCCTATTTTAGACACTTTTTTGGCTAAGATGCTATTAAAAGCAATTTTTTCCCCTTTTTAGTCACATGAATGTTATTCCCACTGTGTGTGTTATTGAATGACTAGATTACTGATTCATATTGATAAATTGCTGTCTAGAAATTTATACCAATTTTCTACCCACCTTGTATATGCATAAAAGTATTATTTTAATATGTATTCATAAGAGACATATATTTTGCTTTCATTTCTACATTTTGCTGGCTTTTTAGTAAACAAAAAAAATGTTTCTTTTATTATATTTACGTATATTCCTCCTACTTTTTCCACTAATCTGTCATATTGCATTCATCAGATACAAAAGTCTTCTTTGTAATAAGGTCTAATTGTGTGTTCTCTATTGTCTCATTGATCTATATAGACCATAATTGTCTATATTATGGATCCTCTATTTTTAGATTATTTTTCATTTAAATAGTGATAATAGTAGTTGAAGTTTCTTGAGCTCTTAGTATGTGTTAGTAATTCGACTAAGCATACAAATCTAACTTTACTAGTTACATACATTAGAGTGACATTTTTCCTCAAGGGTTTAAACTTTTATTATTATCTAATGACCTACTCTTGCTAGTATTGTCTTATAAGTTAAATTTTGTCTAATATTGACATGGTTAACCAAGTTTGTTTTCATGGTAAGTATTAGCCCAATTTTCTTTTTTATATTTTTACTTACAATAAATCCTTGCTATTTTGTTTTAAGTTTAGGCCTTGAAATCAACATATTGCTAGATTTTTTAAAACATTCAATCTGACAGTCTCTTTTTTTGACTGAAAAGTTCAATCAAATTTTGAGTATTATTATTCACATTTTTAGGATTTTTATATTATACTGGTGTAACTCAGGGTGTCCTCCTTCTTGCCTTTTAAAAAAATACTTCATTTTTAAAATTTATCTTATATTTTTTCTATTCTTTCTCATTCTTTACTCATTAAGAATATAGGCATTATTTCTAATAATATTAACTTTGCTTTTTTCTTATTGTAAATATAAATATGCAATATACAATTTCTTAACTCTTCCTCAAAGCTCAAATTAACCCCACAAAGCAGCACAATTTTTTATGTATTTGTATTAAAATGCTTATTTGCCCTTTTATGTCCGTATTCATTTTCTCACATTTTAGATGGTTCTTGGATCATTTTTCCAATTCTAAAGTACACAAATGAGTAAAGATTCCATTAATTTATATCTCCTTGTATAAGCTGTTTAATTTTATGTACCTATTAATGTTTTTACAACCTTGGACAATAAAGTAGATCCCAATTTTCAGTCAACACCTATTTTCTATTAAATCCTTACAGATATTATGCCATAATCTTCTGGCTTCTATTATCTGTAAGAATTCTACTATCATTCTACTTATTCCTTTATAGGTGGTTGGCTTGTTCTTAAGATTTTTTTCCTGGTTGCTATGTTGGTTTATTATACGTCTAGGGATTTCTAAACATTTTATTTATGTTACTTGGGATATATCATGATTCCTCATCTGTGGATACATCCTTTTCACCAGCTCAGAAAACTAGCAGCCATTATCTTTTTACATATGTTATTTCAGTAATAATTTTCTCTTTCCAGGACTGATCAGATATATGTCAAACATCTCATTCAAACCTGTTCATCTCTTAATTTCTCTTTTGTAGATTCAAACTCATGTTTCTTTCCTTGTAAAATGTTCAGATAAAACTCTCTGTTCACTAATTTTCTACTCAGCTTTGTCTAACTCACTGTCACTTCCAATTCTTCTTTCATAACAATATATTATTCCTTTTTCTAGCTTTTAATTTTTGTTAATTTTCCCTATTTATACCTTACGGCCTCTTCTTTTTACATTTCAACAACTGTATCCTTGCTTTCTTACACTTTTTGTACATAGCTAGTATATATTCTGTCTCTAACAATTCTAGTATTTGTAGCAATGCAGTCTTTGGATATCTAAATCTCAGTTGTTTTGTTTTGTTTTGCTATTCTCACTCATTATTTAGCTTTTATTGTGATAATGCATTGTAACAAATATCCTCAAATTTAAGTGGCTTTAAAGCAACAACTATTTCTTACCATTTGACCCAGCAATCTCATTACTGGGTATATACACAAATGAGTAAAAGTTATTCTACGATAAAGACACATGGACATGTATGTTCATTGCAGCACTGTTCACAATAGCAAAGACTTGGAACCAACCCAAATGTCCATCAATAATAGACTAGATAAAGAAAATGTGGCACATATACACCATGGAATACTATGCAGCCATAATAAAGGATGAGTTCATACCCTTTGCAGAGACATGGATGTAGCTGGAAACCATCATTCTCAGCAAACTAACACAAGAACAGAAAACCAACCACCACATGTTCTTACTTATAAGTGAGAGTTGAAAAATGAGAATGCATGGACACAGAGAGGGGAACATCACACACTGGGGCCTGTTGGGGGGTGGGGGGCTAGGGGAGGGATAGCATTAGGAGAAATACCTAATGTAGGTGACGGGTTGATAGGTGCAGAAAACCACCATGGCACGTGTATACCTATGTAACAAAACTGCACGTTCTGCACATGTACCCCAGAACTTAAAGCATAACAATAATTTTTTAAAAAGCAACAACCATTTCTGTCATTTTTGGAGGCCTTATCTGTGTAGCTGTGTGCTGAGGCTCTGCTTTAGTATGTTAGCTGTCAGCCTTCTCCAAACATCATCTTATTATGGAAATCTAAAATGTGATTCTTTGGAGTGTGGCCTCCTTGTGATGAAAGAAGGAGAGAATTTGCAGAAGCTTGCAATGGCTTTAGCTTGTCTTTCCTTGGAAATCTGTCAGTTCTCATACATTCTTTTGGCCAATGCAAGTCATATGGCTAAGTTCAACATCAGTGGAGCAGGCAACTGTACTGATGATGTTTACATCTGCAGACAATTTTCATATGTATGTGTTCACTCAGAAAACAGGTATACACAAATATGTTCTTATTTAGCCAGCTATATTCCTTCTTTTATCTTATGAAAATGGCTATCTGTTCATTTTAGCAATCAGAATTTATTACTACATATGAATCACAACCTATTATGAAGATTACTACCAAATATGCAAGGTCAGTCATAATAAAAGAAGAAATTTACAAGTTATCAATATTTATAAAGGAGACTAAATTGTATAGTCAATGATGGCAGTGTGTCTTTTTGCAGAGAGTCTAAAAACTCAAATGCCTTCCACCTTTGTCAGGTATCAACTATGTGGTGAATTGGGTCAAATATCCTCGCTTAAGTAATAAAATTCAACAAAGCTATCAAGTAATGTATTCCTATGATGTCTAAAAACATATAAGCTTAGGTCTTTGTAGAAACACCAGGGCAGGGCCGGGTGCGGTGACTAATGCCTGTAATTCTAGCACTTTGAGAGGCCTAGGTAGGTGGATCACCTGAGATCAGGACTTCGAGACTAGCCTGGCCAACATGGTGAAACCCCGTCTCTACAAAAATACAGAAATTAGCGGGGTGTGGTGGCACGCACCTAAAGTCCCAGCTATCAGAAGGCTGAGGCAGGAGAATCACTTGAACCCGGGAGGCAGAGGTTACAATAAGCCAAGATCATGCCACTGCACTCCAGCCTGGGCAGCAGAGAGAGACACTGTATTAGAAAGAAAAATAAATACCAGGCCAGATTCCGAGGCCCACTAGTTCTCCAGACAGCAGATAGCAGCGGAGGAGCAAATGTGGGTTAGTAAACTTATTTTGTTTTCATAAAACAAAAATGCTTTAAATAATTTAAAAAGCATTGAAAGCATATGTTTAAGATATCAAAATATGAATTTCAAGGTATAATAGAATATTCAATATTAATAAATTCCTGTTTATTTTTAATAACTTTATCCCATCATTTTTTTTAGAGACGGTAATAATAATACTACTAATGAGTACAATGACCGAGCCTCAAACTGCCTAGTGCATAAAAGTGCCTCTTTATCCACTTTATCCAGATGAAACTTATGTTAGGTCTTAAGGAAAGGTCATTGTTTACCAAATGAAGAAGTTGAAGACATTATAATCAAAGGGAAAACATGTAACATCAAAACTAAACAAAGTCTTGAAATTAACTGATGCTGACCAGCAATATCATAAAGTTTAGTGTCTACCCATCTGACATAGTGCTAATATCCAGAATCTACAAAGAACTCAAACAGATTTACAAGAAAAAAATCAAACAACCCCATCAAAAAGTGGGCAAAGGATATGAACAGACACTTCTCAAAAGAAGACATCTATGCAGCCAACAGACACTTGAAAAAATGCTCATCATCACTAGTCATCAGAGAAATGCAAATCAAAACCACAATGAGATACCATCTCATGCCAGCTAGGATGGGGCAATCATTAAAAAGTCAGGAAACAACAGATGCTGGAGAGGATGTGGAGAAATAGGAACAATTTTACACTGTTGGTGGGAGTATAAATTGGTTAAACCATTGTGGAAGACAGTGTGTCGATTCCTCAAGGATCTAGAACTAGAATTACCATTTGACCCAGCAATCCCATTACTGGGTATATACCCAAAGGATTATAAATCATGTTACGATAAAGACACATGCACATGTATGTTTATTGCAGTTCTGTTTACAACAGCAAAGACTTGGAACCAACCCAAATGTCCATTAATGATAGACTGGATTAAGAAAATGTGGCACATATATACCATGGAATACTATGCAGCCATAAAAAGGATGAGTTCATGTCCTTTGTAGGGACATGGATGAAGCTGGAAACCATCATTCAATCACAAGGACAGAAAACCAAACACCACATGTTCCCACTTATAGGTGGGAATTGAACAATGAGATCACTTGGACACAGGGCAGGGAATAGCACACACCGGGGTCGGTTGGGGGGTAGGGGACTGGGGGAGGGATAGCATTAGGAGAAATAACTCATGTAAATGATGAGTTGATGGGTGCAGCAAACCAACGTGGCACATATATACCTATGTATCAACCCTGCACGTTGTGCACACATGCCCTAGAACTTAAAATATTAAAAAAAAAAATCTTCAAAATCAGGCCACACGTGGATGCTCTCACTTGTAATCCCAACACTGGGAGGCTGAGCTGGGAGGATCTCTTGAGGCTGAGAGTTTAATACCAGCCTCAGCAATGTAGCAAGACCCTATCTCTAAATAAATAAAAGATTCAAAATCAGTAATTGAAAAAAAAGAAGTGTCATACAGTTGATTAAATAAAAACTATTTGCTTAATATCATTAATATAAATGTCCATCCTGTCATACTCTGCAAGAATGAAATTTTATTTATAAAAGAATATACTGGAATTTTGTTTTCAGTCAGTGAAATTATATGTCTACTTTCTAAACTCTTTTCTTTCTCAGATTTTTGGAATTCCATGGAAATACCTTAGGTATGGGTAAATAAGGGAAGGTGAACAGATTGGTTGCAATGTCCAAGCCTTCTTTCAATCAGGATTTTTCTGCTTATAATCAGGTTTACACTCCATTAATGACTTTATTTGAGAAAAATAATGAATCTATCTAAAACGTACGTCAACTGAATATTACTGTACTAGATGCTCTTTGATGCACAAGAGAAAAATAGAAGCAAAATTGTGGCCTGCTTCTACCCTCCATTAACTGGTGTTGAAAGCCAAGATAAAGCAGCTTCCTCTGAATACTAAAATACATGCAGTGCTTCCAGGGTATCACCATGAATGGGTGAGGAAGAGGCAGTGCTGCCTCAGTACACACCCTAGCCTTCTGAGCAGATTTCACATGTTCCACCAAGACAGATTTTTAATGACTTTGTGAGTCGCCAGAATCTGCATTAGGCTTAGGCATTAGGCAGCAGCTGCTGGCTACTGCTGAATGATTATCCGTTCAAATGGAACAGATTGTAGGGAGGTGTGAAGGGAGGCTTTTTCCCCACAGAGTGTGCAAGCCAGGAGAGAAATAGGCAACAAGGTTTTATGATACTGCTTGGCTTTCCTAAAATCCTTCTGAGTATAGATAGATGCAAAAAGTGTAACAGTAAAAATATGCTGGGGGAAAAATAACCAACATCCAACTTCTAGAAATAATGTAAAGATGATAAAAGTTTCATTTTTTCAGCCCAGTTTGCTCTCTACATAATTTTTTGTGCTGATGGTTGAATTTTGTTATCCTGTTCAACTAGATAAGGAGCAAGTGAATATATGAGCACACCTTTCATCACAATGGATTTGAGCTATAGAAAATATTGAAGTGGGCGTTATATGATTTTTCTAAGGACGCTTTTTATGAATGATTTAATTATGATGAAAAATTGCACAGCTGTTGCATAGAGCAGAATTTTGAAAAGTGCCCACTACTGCCTGATCAGCAATTAAATACAGGTAAAAGAAAATGCCACCTTCTTCCTACTGATTATTCCTTTTTCAAATTCCATCACTGTAGAGATCTATGTTTCTGTTTCTTGGTTCAAATTTTAACACCATGACAAAAATAAAGCGAACAATATTTGAAATATGCTAATAACGTTAAAATAAAATATATATGGCGAAAATATATATGTCACATCCTCATGTAATTCTCGCTGAAAAGAGAATTTTTTGAATTATTTTTAAAAAGTATAGATTAAATACTTTTGGGGAATGCTAAATTAAATAGTTACATTGCTTTCTACTGCATAAAGTTTTTCAGAGCTTTAGTTATGGATCTCTGAAGAGATAATATAATAGGCAATTCCCGCCTGTTGATTTTATTACAGAACTATATGTCTGAGTGTGTTTGTGTGTCTGTGTGTGTATGTGTGTGTGAGAGAGAGAGAAAGTAGAATATGTAAAGTATCTTAAGGAATACAAGTGTTCCATAGAACATAATTGGGGAAAATAGTCTAGAGTGTTTGTGGATACCTGCTGCTTACTGACAATACTATTTGTATAGACACAGTGTTAAATGGAATTACTTACAAATAGTCTACTTGCCTCCTTATCTTCAGTTATGGTGACTACAAACATAGTTAATCACTTATCAAAACATATTGGTCATGAAATCTTCAGATGACAAGGTCTTGAAACCACCCTGGTTTTTAAAAATGGTCACTTTAAAGCTGGTGATCATTTTCTTAGGAACATGTACGTGCCCTCAGAGGTTTTCAGATCTCTTGAAACTTCTCAGAGTACAAATAGAAAAAGGGGATTATATTTACAGAAATTCTGAGAAAAAAAAATGTGGGTTATAAAATGAAAATCTGGGTGATTCTGAGAACCATTCAAATCTAAAAGTATTAGATCTATGAACTACTTTTCTGTACCTAGAAGAAATTTGAATGCTTAACTTTGAAAGTACTTCTGACATCACCAATGAAGGAAGATATGTCTTCTGCATGCAAAAAATGCCTTTTCCATGGGATACTACAAAAGACAATTTTGTGAATCGAGTGTGCTATTAGTAAGAAACCTCAGAAGATATTAGAGGTTAAGGAGTCTTGTATGGCCTAGTTCAAGAACATTACTATCATTTATGAAATTATTTCCATGAGGAAAGGTAATCCTATTATAAACTTTATAACAACTGTTGCACCAGAACCTATGTATAAAATAAGGACACCATGCAAAATTTATTCTCTAAGATTCACATTAAAATAGAAAATATTTTGGGTATATGAGTTTGCATGTGTTCTACCAAAAATGACAGAGAAGGGAAAATTAAAGATGTGTAGGAAAGGGCTTTGATTATTTGACTATGGTCTTTGCAGAGGACCAGTGACATGAAATCTCGCAACAGTTGAAAAATTTCTGGTTTAAGAATATTTTAAAACATTGTACAGTATTTGGTAGATTGATTTTCAGATAATTAATCTGTGAACTTGTAGATTCAGTGCCAGTTAGGTACGGCATAAAAACTGCATGATGGGCCAGGTCATGTGAAACTGGATATGACTGGAAAAGACGTTCCAAAAAATAAAGGCTTTCACCTGGGTTTCATAGTTTTAGCATTTTTCCAAAAGGATTTCATTAGATGTAAAGAAGCAAATCATCAAATGCATAAAATAATTTTGTTTTCAAGGAATTTTTGTAGCTAATGTTATTAGCAATATTTGTTTCGGTACAAGAGAAAGAATTTTTTTTTTTTTTTTTGAGACAGAGTCTCACTCTGTTGTCCAGGCTGGAGTGCATTGGTGCAATCTCGGCTCACTGCAAGCTCTGCCTCCTGGGTTCACGCCATTCTCCTGCCTCAGCCTCCCGAGTAGCTGGGACTACATGCAACCACCACCACTCCCAGCTAATTTTTTGTATTTTTAGTAGAGACAGGGTTTCACTGTGTTAGCCAGGATGGTCTTGATCTCATGACCTTGTGATCCACTGCCTTGGCCTCCCAAAGTGCTGGGATTACAGGTGTGAGCTACCACACCCAGCCACAAATATTACTTTTTAATGCCAAGTAATAGAAACCACATTAAGGCTGCTGGCTTTCATCTGGGTTCTTATCCTTTTGCTATCATTTACTATCTGTGTGACCTTGGTCAAACTCCCTGACCATTCAGAAGTGCTTCATATTCAGTAGGAAAAATAGCAGTTTCTTATTTAATATAGTTGTTGTGAATTGTCAATGGAAACACATTTTAAGCAAATAGAACATAGCCTGGAATATAGTAAAAAGTGATAAATGAATTTTGACTAATATAATGGTAGATTACCAGATTGAAGATCAGCTGACTCCAAAGTGTGTGTTAGTCCGTTTTTGTAGGGCTCTTTCCCTGACTTCCTGATGAGTTTAGCTTTATTTCCAGTGATAAAATATTCCTCATAACAATATGAAGACATTTAATAGATGTGGCTCCCATTAAATGATCAGTGAACTGTTAACACAGCATTTTTGGATTCTGTTAGAATTACTTTTATATACCAAAGTTGTTGCTCTCCAGATTGCAATAATTGTGTGGCTTCATGTAGAAAAATTGTTTAGCTGCAGCAAAGCACAGATATCACTTACACATAAAACTAAGCTACCAATTACACCCCTAAGCAATCCTGTTAGTGATCTGATACACTAAGCTCACAGAGCACTCATATAGTCTATATTTGAAAAGGGATCAATGGAGAGTCTTCACTAACATCTGATTGATAGCAATGACATAGAATCAATCTAGGTGCCCATCAACAGTGGATTAGATAAAGAAAAATGTGGTATATATACATCATGGAATACTACGCAAACATGAAAACAAAATGAAATCATATTCTTTGCAGCAACATGGATGCAGCTGGAGGCCATTATCCTAAGTGAATTAACACAGGAACAGAAAACAAACCAAATACCACAAAGTGGAAGCTAAACATTGAGTACATATAGATGTGAAGATGGGCACAACAGACACTAAGGACTACCAGAGGGAAGACAGAGGGAGTGGCTCACGGGCAAAACTACCTTTTGGATACTATGCTCACTACTTGGGACACAGGATCACCCATGCCCCAAACCTCAGCCTCATGCAATACATCCATGTAGCAAACCTGAAGACGTACCCACTGAATCTAAAATTAAAGTTGAAATTTTTTTTTAGAAAAAAAGCCTGATATGATCTATTTTAGGGAACTCTGAAATCTGTAATTTGACCAGAGTGCCACCAGATGCACTTTGTTCTATTATCAAACAATTCAACAAATATGTACAATTCAATTCAATGTATTAGGAAGCAGAGCAGAGCAGTACCTGCCCTTAGAGAGCCTCCTTTAATCAAGGTCAGGCCAGAGACGGAGACAGTAACTTACATAAACAGAACCAGTTCTAGTAAAAGATGCACCAAGAAGAGCCCTCCTGACTGTATCACACTCTAGCAATTGCCAAAAGAACATCAGAGCATCAGAAATGTCTTAGTTGCCATCGACATCCCTGAGAGTGTTTTATTTGAAAACCTACTTCGTATACAGTTATGAAACTAAGCAGCAGCAGACATCATTAACCACTTCTGGCTCAGGTGCCATGGGAATCCTGCCTCATTAGGAAGATCAGTTAATTAATCTGTGTCAGTGGTATACCTATAACATGCCCAGTGCCAAGGACAGCTTAGTATTGCTCTATTGACTAAGGAAATACCAGGCTTAAACCAACAAGGAACTCATCATCTTTGGGACATCAGTTAGGAATGACAGTAATCCATCCCTCTGCAATTCTGTGTCAGAAAGATGAGAATCTTCAAATACAGATTTAGAATTATAGAGCAAGTGGACTTTAAATGGAAAGGAGCTAACATTAATTCAATGCTCTTATTTTATGATGGAGGAAACTGAAACCCAGAAAGCTGATTACCTACAACAAACAAACAGAACCAAACAATCCTTTAATGAAATACACTGGACTAGATTCCAGGTATTCTGGTTCTCAGGTCAAAGATAGAAACTTCATTGTTTCCTTGATTCTTGCATCTCTTAATTTCTTCATTTATTTATCTCTTTCTTAATGTATAATTCAAAGAAGCTGAATTTGGCAAGCCTCAGCATCTATAAGAAATTGCACATCAGGGATTTTTGTTTCTACTATTCATCTTGGAAACCAGCATTTCTTACTGTCGTTAGCATCAGGCATTCAGCAGGGCAAAAGAAACTTTCCTGGGCTATACAGATAAAAAACAATAACCTGAGGAGAGAGTATATTGCCCAGAGTGGTACACAGCTGACTTTTTATCTAACTGGGGTATTTCACTTTTTTTATTTACAAGTGTTTATGTTATTACTTTATCTGTATATATTCTTAAACTATGTATTATTATTTGCATGTTTAAACTTTGAAACATTCTATCATTTTGTATTGGACATTCTTCTGTATTGGTTAAATATTATGTTAACATTAATATTATGTTTAGCAATTTACCACTGCTGACAGAAGAAATTTTAGTTTACTGGCTGCTAAATATTATTTTACTATATGAACATATCACAATTTATCTTTTCTTCTATCCATTGATGTTTAAGGTTGCTTATAATTTACTCCTATTAAAAATAATACTTAAAGATTTTTCTTCATATTATATCATGTATTTAAATGAGAGTTCCTCAAAGGTACACATTCAATAAATGAAACTTCTCATGCGGTAACTGCTTAATTTCTTCTTCGACGTTACCATATCCTGCCAGATTGTTCTTCAAATAGTTGTGACAACTCAAACAACTGTCAATCTGTCATGAGAACTTTTTTTTGCCAGACCGTCTGAGCAACAATTGTTATTGTCAACTTTTTAATTTTCACCAATCTGATGGGTGTAAAATAATGCCTTATTGTTTGCATTTGCATTTTATGAATAGCTATTAAAATGAACATCTGTTCAAATGTTTGTTAGCCATTTAGGTGTTCATGTCTGTGAAATACTTATTAATTTCCTTTATTTTTTTCGATTGAAATTTTTGCCTTTTTCTTATTTCTTTAGAGTAGTTCTTTATATATTTTGGATACCTACTCTGTGTTTGTTATGAGTGTGCAAATCTCTGCTCTGAGTCCATGGTTTACATTTACATTTTGTTCATGATGTGTATTGATGTCCTGTGTATTTTTTGTTTGTTTATTTGCTAGGCTTTGTGTATATCAAAATGGATCAATATTTTCCTTCTTTGGTTTGTGGTTATTTTGTATTATGTAATAAATTCTTCTCTCACCCAATGTGTAAAAATTATCCAGGGCTTTTTTTGTGCATGCTTTTCTTTTACAATGTTTCACTTTTATTTCCATTTTATCTAGTGGGATTAACACACACAGTACAATTTTTAATAGGCTCTCAAGGGGATAGCTGCTCAATTCAGCATTACGAGGTAATGTTTTGCTATATTTTTTTTTTATCTAACTTGTTGACTTGGATACTTAATTTTCAAATTGTTTTTCTTTTGTAATATAAATATTAAAGGCCGGGCGCGGTGGCTCAAGCCTGTAATCCCAGCACTTTGGGAGGCCGAGACGGGCGGATCACAAGGTCAGGAGATCGAGACCATGCTGGTTAACACGGTGAAACCCCGTCTCTACTAAAAAATACAAAAAATTAGCCGGGTGAGGTGGCGGGCGCCTGTAGTCCCAGCTACTCGGGAGGCTGAGGCAGGAGAATGGTGTGAACCCGGGAGGCGGAGCTTGCAGTGAGCTGAGATCCGGCCACTGCACTCCAGCCTGGGTGACAGCGCGAGACTCCGTCTCAAAAAAAAAAAAAAAAAAAAAAAAAATATATATATATAAATATTAAAGGCTATACTTTTCCTTATCAATAATACTTTTCTTACATTTCATGTTTCATTATTATTCAGTACTAAAGTATTTGTAATCACTATTATGTGTTCTGAATTTTTTAAACTATTACTTAAAATATTGTGTTTTCAAAGAGATGAAGGATATTTTTTATAACTTTGGGTAAGAGTGACAAAAAGTTACACTTAAGAATGCAGAAACAAGGGACATAAAGTACATAAAGATAGGACGTTCAAATGTATACAGCTTACGCCACACGTTCCACACTCCGGCATCTCCCTGTGACAGTGGACACATGTTTTTCTTCATGCCACCTTTAATGAGCATGCCTCCCTTTAAGAATCCCAGTCTCATGCCTCTATTTCAACTCTCCACTACTCAAATCCCCAAACTCTTAATTCCTGTCTGTATAAATCTCATATGAAAGGCTTAAGTGTCTTTCAAAGATAACCCATATCCATCTAACTCCATCCAATGCAGCCACATGGTAAGCCCAGGAACACATCCCTCTGTTCTTTCGTTTGTTTTTGTTGTTCTCTCTTCATCACTATCTCCTTGAGATACACCTTATGGCTTCAGCTGTCCATTAGAAACAGATTATTGTATGTTGATTTGCATTTTTGTCTGTATGCTGTGATACAGTTTCAAGTTTTTCTACTATCACTATGTCATTATGATAAAATATCTGCCGTTCTATTTTTCTTTGTATTCGCCTGTCTATTAATTAAAAATATTTCCAGCTTTGTCACCCATATCTGCCATAGCTCACAGTACTTTCTTTTCTAACTCTAGCTGTGTTCAGTAAGCCATCACTCAATTCAGACCTTGGCTACCCTTTGGCTATAATACTTCCTTTTATCTCAGTTTCTGTGTTACCTCCCTATACCTCACCTTCTGCTCCAATCTCTTCTTTTTGTCTGGTAGATTCCCTGGTAGAAAGGTGATTTAATACCTTTTTTTTTCTTCCCTGCTTTACTCATCTGCCTAGCACCCAGCCTTTCTGATTACATGGAGAGTTCTACCAATCCTGTCACTGCCTAGCAGGGATGGCAACTGAGTTTTATCCTGGAAGTCAATTCTGATCTGAAGGTGCTGGCTGCCAGCCATGTACTGGGAAGAATTCTGCTTTTAAATTGCTGCTTTTAAACTAAGAAGGGGAAGGGGTTTGTGATTGATAGCAAAGGAATAGTGTACCAGGTGTTTTTAAATCACTGCACAGTAACACATTATAGTTTACAATTACTCAAGACATACATAAAAATCCATCAAAATCACTCTGATTTGGTAAGGAGAGAATCTTTTCATCAACATGTTGTATTGCCTGCTTCCCAGGTGCCTTTTTTATTGTACTTTCCATTTCCAGGTTATAATTACCAGGTTAGGGAGAGCATGGACTTTGGATTTAGGTATACACTGACTACAATCCTAGTTCTACCAATCACTAATATGTGACTTGGAATTCTTAAATATCTTCTGTCACACATATTATTCAGTCCTTTTATTGACTATTATGTTATAGGTTGTACTAGTTATGCCAATATCCACTATCATAATTACTTACAAATAGGTTGTGAGCAAATTTTTATCATTCTTGCCTATAAGATGATAAAAATAAGTCTCCCACAATCATATTCTCCTCATTCTACCCAACTATACACTATAATAATTTATAACCACTTAATCCAGTAACCATTATAGAACTTATAGTTACTTGACAGTAGGAGATACTATCTTCTCATAGGAAGTCACTTTTTAAAAATCATGTTATTTCCTGAACTTCAGTAATACAATATATCACACTAATTTAGAATATATATATATATACACACACACACACATACACACACACACACACACACACACTTAATAATGTCATTAGTCTATCATAAAATGGCTTCTCTCTGTGCTGTTTTCAATGGCTTGGTAGTGTATTTCCTATTTGTTAAGACAATTAATAATAATATAATTTCTTGAATGGAGAATGTGGACAGTTTTACTTTTTCTACGACATGGTAATAAACTATATCCAAAAAAGAATCAGTATATTAGTAAGGGTCAGTCAGGACACACGAAAAATACCAGTGAGTTGAACAGGAAAAGTTAACACAAAGGTTTGCTAACTACTAAAAAGTGGTTAACTATGAAAGGATACAATATGCTATGGTTACTATTAAAAGAGTTAAAGTGGACTCTAAGAGGTCAAGAATCAGTGAGCTAAAAGAAACAAAGGCAGCTATTACCACTAAACCGGGAGAGAGAGGGGAATGAAAGAACAAAGAGCAGAGGACTTAGAAGGTCTTCCCTAAGGGTGAATTCAGGTCTCTTCAAAGCTGGTACAGCTACCACAGTAACACTCAGTGTGCCAGTCGTGAAGAAACCTGTCAGAAGGTGGGAAATGAAGCTGCTAGATAGGCCTGGCACACCAGCTGGGAGACAGCTGCCTGCAAACATGACTGGAACTACTACCAAATTGGTCTCCAGAACTGTTTGTGGAAAGAGCTGTCTTATGCAGGTTGCTGAGCCCCTGTGCTAAATAATAAGGAAGCAATCTTGGTACCCAGAAGGGAGTGTCTTCCTGGAGCCATGTGCCTGGCAATGTGCCTCCAGCAGCCTTTATTGACAAAGTCTAACAGCTGGCAAAGGAGAAATGTCATTCCCCTCTCTCCCCCAACTTAGTGGTAATAGCTGTTCTTGTTTCTTTTAGCTCGCTAATTCTTGACCTCTTACAGTCCATTTTAACTCTTTTAATAGTAACCGTAGCATATTGTATCCTTTCATAGTTAACCACTTTTTAGTAGTTAACAAACCTTTATAAACTTTTCCTATTCAACTCACTGGTATTTTTTTTTCTGTCTCCTGACTGACCCTGACTAACACCCCAGGATATTAGTGGTCCATCCGGTACAAGTTGGTTGGAAAACTCTAATTTTACAATGTACTTGAAGATATGTGTGATACATTGATGTTCAAAGCCTATCAAGAATATTTTCATATAATATGGGTCTTTCACCTATATTTTCTTTTGATGTTTGAATGTTTGTAATATGGTTTTGAAGATTTGCTCATAGTGAAAGAGACTTTATTCTAAATTTAGAAACTTTTCTCCAAAGAACAGTAACAACGGATTAAGTTTCTTGAGGCATGAGTAACTTTTACAATGAGATAGTTTCAAAACTTCAAGCTTCTAATTTGAAGATACTTAATTTTTATGTCTTTATATTAAGAAACAATCCTGGAAAAGGCAAAACTATAGAGAGAGTAAAAACGTCAGTTGCTGCCGGGGTTAGGGTGTTGAGGATAAATAGGCAGAGCACAGAGGATGTTTAGGGCAGTAGAACTACTTTGTGTGATACTATATATGCTAGATATATGTCATTACGTACTTTCCCAAAGCCATAGAATATACACCAGGAATGAGTCCTGATGTAAACTATGGCCTCTGGGTGATAATGATGTGTCAAAGTAGGTTCCTCAATTGTCACAAATGTGCCACTCTGGTGGGGAATGTTGGCAGTGGGGGAAGCTATGCATGCGTAGGGGCAGGAAGTGGATGGAAAACCTCTGTACCTTAATTTTGCTCAATTTTGCTTTGAAATTGCTCTAAAAAATAAATCTTATTTAAAAAATAGTGGGTACGTATGCCTTCATGGACTTAGTTTTAACCCAATTAAGTTGGTTGAGGCGATTCTCTTGCTTCAGTCTCCTGAGTAGCTAGGATTAAAGGTGCTCCACCACACCTGGCTAATTTTTGTATTCTTAGTAGTGGAGGGGTTTCACCATGTTGGCCAGGCTGGTCTCGAACTCCTGATCTCAGGTGATCCACCCGCCTCTGCCTCCCGAAGGTCTGGGATTACAGGTGTGATTACACTAAAGCCTTTATGAGCACATTCTCTAAAACCAAGGGGAAAATTTATATTGACTACCCCTTTTTAAAGGGATTTCAAGGCAATATATTAAGAACTGGAATGTTGCTTTGGATTGCTGAATGGATTATCATTCCTAGGTAAAGGTAGTGACATATTCTTCTATAAAACTTTATGAATTCTAAAAATTTTTCTCAAAGGCATCCTATGGCCCCTTTTCAAGGGATCAAATCTAGAAATTGGCATTATTCAATCATGAAAGATAAGCAAAAATACTCAGTTAATAGACTCTGCTACGTAAAACACAATAAACATTTAAATTACTAAACTTCAATCAATCTTATCCAACCTTGCCAACCATCTCAAGAATTGTCTGCCTAACATTTAAATGTTATAATGTATACCCACATTGGGTGGTTTCCAGAGAAATCTATCTGCCGTCTTTTCATTGATCCTTAAAAGTCTACTATTTAAGTGATTCATTTAACTCATGGATTTGGACACTCTTAAAACATAGACATTTTAGGAATAGAAACACTAAGAAAGTCATTATTTCCTCATTTTTTTTTTTTTTTTTTTTTTTTTTTTTTTGGTATAAATGTGTGCAAATATTTTCCTGATAAGGAAAACGAGGAGAAAGAATGAGCACACTGGCACACTAAAAGGGCTTGCAAGTGAGCCCTGCACAAGTGGTAAGTGGTTTAAAAATTAAGGGCAGCACAGGCCAAAAGACCAACACAAAATTTGACAAGTTTGTCTACATTTGGGTTTCCCTTCTAAATCCCAATACCTATCACCTGGTAGTGACTGTTGAAGTAACAGTGGCAAGTAACAAGTAACATGTTTATAACTCCTTATAATGTTTTGTTTGTTTTGAGACAGAATCTCACTCTGTCACCCAGGCTGGAGTGCAGTGGCGTGATCTTGGCTCACTGCAACTTCCACCTCCCGGGTTCAAGCGATTCTCCTGCCTCAGCCTCCCGAGTAGCTGGGATTAAAGGCGCTCCACAACACCTGGCTAATTTTTGTATTCTTAGTAGAGGCAGGGTTTCACCATGTTGGCCAGGCTGGTCTCAAATTCCTGACCTCAGGTCATCCACCCGCCTCTGACTCCCAAAGGGCTGTGATTACAGGTGTGAGCCACCACGCCTAGCCCGTATAATGTGTTCTTACAAGTATGAAGAAATCGGTATGGCAGCAAATGAAAAATAGTAACTTTTATTAAAAATTGCTTAACTCACATGGAAGAGTATAAAGGATCTTTGAGGCAGTGGGTATGTTTGTATTTGCTTTATTCAATGTCTGTCATAATACTCCCATCTTTCTGAGGGCCTGCTCCTTTCACTTTAAAGAGCTAGAAATTTTTTGAATGAATGTTTTTATAGTTATATGGGAGATTAATCTTTTTTTTTCCTGTTTAATTCTCCAATAGAATCAAGTGTGTGTGTGTGTGTGTGTGTGTGTGTGTGTGTGTGTGTGTGTGTATTTTATTTTAATTAGCTGTTTTGGGGTGATACAAGGGAAGAAGCATAAGAAATATTGGGTATGGACATAAGAAAGGGGGATATAAATGTAGTGTAGCACTGAATCTTGACCAGCTGGTTCTCCATGTACTTTAAGTTTTAGGCACCTTTCTTGATTTTGACAGTCCATAATATATACATCTTTCAAAAGAACATGTTGTATATGACAAATATGTATAATTTTTATTTGTCACTTTAAAACATTTTTTTAAAAAGATATTACCATTGAGGGAAACTGAGTAGCAGATATAAGAGATCTCTCTGCATTATTAATTACAAGTGTAGAATCTACAATTATTTCAAAACAAAATGTTCATAAGACTAAAAGATAAATACACATGTTTTCAGATTAAAAAATTATTATTAATGCTAAATGGATGAATATGGTATTCACCTTCACTGTGGTGGTAGTTTCTTATGTCAAAAGATATCAATGCTAAGTGATACAAAAATAATTATAGTCATCATTGTCTTTAACCATAGTAATAAAATTGGACTACCAAAAAATAGTAATTAAAAGTCGATCACTTTTATCCAAACCCCATGTAGGTCTGCCAATACTTAGGCTGCTTCATTTATTGACATCCTGGGCCACTGCTGCCATAGCCAAATGCCACTGTCACCCCCCACCCTGCACTGCTTTTTCCAGCATTTGCCTATCATTTTTTTATTCCCTTAGGGTCCCAAGGTAACAACTAACAAGCTTATAAATGAGCTATACCAGAAGATAGCTACAACCCTCATTCCAAGTCTATATATTTTACGTAGCTTCTGGATTCAATACCCAATTTTTGTTTTCATTAAAAAACAACAAGGTTTCAGGCTCAGGTAGGGGAGGTGTTATAAAGACACAAAGTTGGACAGAGCTATCTGGGGTCAAGCAGAGGCCATAACTACCCCCTTGCTTCTATGCCCAGACTATCTTCGTGAGCATCTTAAAATGCTTACATGCTGGAGGAAAATGTCTTGGGAGATTTAAACAGGGTGACTCACCCTCCAGAGTGACAATTACAAAATTTAGTTAGAGAACACATTTTTGAAACATTTTTTTAAAAATCAGATTGCATTTTTTCTTTGGTTGGACATTTAATGCATTTGTTGTTCGCTCCAGGAAACTAGCTAACCTCAGAGGGAAAAAATTCTCAAAATAGCCATGATTTTTGGAAGCTAGATAGAGAAGAAAGCAGACTTGATTGCTCCATATAAAACTAAGTAAAAAAGGATGTTATCAGCAATTAACTATAAAGCTTGATTCTAAAGAAAAAACTAATCCAAGTAGAAACATTTTTTAAAAGATGAAAACACTACTGAGAGCTCCACAGGGCTTGGAATTTCCAACAGGCCAGAATCAATTCATATTTTCTTGTATCTAGGCAGTATTTGGCTTTCAGCAATTTTATGGGATGTGGGAGATACAACTGCTGAGAATATATTTAAAAATTAGAAGAAGCCAGAATGACCTGAGAGGTTTCATTTCTCTCTCTTTCCCTCAATCCCTTTTTTCTCCTTGTGCTTTGCTAATAAGTTATCACCACAGGCCAAAAATGGAAATGAAACATCACAATGCACAGCTTCATTAAAAATCAAACAAAATCCAATTGCTTGCAGTAGTCATAACAAGGCGTATGATTAACTGCTAAATCACTCAGAAGAGGGGCAACCTAAAGAGAAGTCAATATGCTGGGTGACAACCTAGAGGAAAACACCAACTACATAAACAAAAAGAGTCTTTCTGAATTTGAGTTAGGGATGGTGAAAAGGAAATGATACTTTACTAGAAAGAAACCATTTGTCATTAAAATAAGAGAAAACCTAATATTTAGCAGAATTTTCATAAGGTCTTCTACTAATGTATTTCCTCATATTTCCAGAGTTAGGAAAGCGAGGATGGTCAAACATATGTTCAATTACTTAGTGAGGGGAGGTGTGTAACAGAGAAAACTACAAAGGAGGAGGAAGATTTGTGTCAGTATCAGGAGAAAAGAAAACACCAAAGACTTGTGTTAGGAATAGGCTGAACGGCCTTAGAGACATTATAGCTTTGGGGTAGGAGTCGAGGTATAGGTCTACAAACAAATTTTCAGGCTAATTTATTATGATACAATTATAATAGATAAGGATTTCTTTCATATTACAGTGCCTACTCAGATTTTTCAGTTTGTTACGATGAAGACATAAGTTCTAAAATCATAATTATGGTTAAGAGATGCAGTAACATGTGAAAATTTAGTGGCATCTGCCACAAACGATAGTTGTTTGTTTCTTTACATTTTATTTATTTTTTAAAAATGCCATAGTTGTGACAACAAATCATTACACTTTCTGACCTCTTAAAAGCGGAAACAACACACGATAATTGTTTTCTAGTTTATCCATTCTTAGTCTCCCATCCTTACTTGTGCCTTGCAGTCCAGAAATTGGCCACATAATGCTTAATATTATCCTTAGTGTGGGATCGTGTACTTTGCACCTTCCTTTCTGGTGAATGTTAACGATTTCCACCCCCGTGCAATGTAATTGTGAGGGTGTTTTCAGTCTATAAGCCATTCTACCTCATGGACTGTCATACAGACACTGTAGGAAATGATTGCAGCTGTCAAATATGGTGGCTTGGAAGTTACAGAGTAAAGGATAAATTAGCCCAGCCTGTCTTTCCATTGCAATTCGTTAATGCTATTGAGCATGCAATCCCTGGCAGATTTACAGGTGGCAGAAATAAAAGATTAATTGTTTTACTTTATTTATGCTTGAAATGTAACTGAAGGACTAAGTAATTTGATTCCCATCAGTAATCTGTTTCCTTTTGTCATTTCCCAACACCTGTCATTCTGCTAATTCATCTTTCTGCTTATAAATGTTAGGCAGTTGAAGGAAAACATCTACTTTTTATTCACTCATGTTGTACTAGTAACTTGGGAAACTTTCCTCTTTGCATTTGATTTTCCCTTAGTAGGAAATAAAAGATACTTTCTAAGACTGCAGTCTACTAGAGGAATTATGTTTTTTTCTCTTTTAAATTATATTATAAGAGATAGGTATGGCCGGGCGCAGTGGCTCAAGCCTGTAATCTCAGCACTTTGGGAGGCCGAGACGGGCGGATCACGAGGTCAGGAGATCGAGACTATCCTGGTTAACACGGTGAAACCCCATCTCTACTAAAAAATACAAAAAAACTAGCTGGGCGAGGTGGCGGGCATCTGTAGTCCCAGCTACTCAGGAAGCTGAAGCAGGAGACTGGCGGGAACCCGGGAGGGGGAGCTTGCAGTGAGCTGAGATCCAGCCATTGCACTCCAGCCTGGGCGACAGAGCGAGACTCAGTCTCAAAAAAAAAAAAAAAAAAAAAAAAAAAAAAAAAAAAAAAAGAGAGAGAGAGAGAGATAGGTATAAGTAGAGGGAAAGAAAAATAAGGGGAAAAAAGTTACTCCTACAAAAACCTCTCCTCCTTCACCACTTACTGTAGCTTAGCCCTTGTGCAGATCCAGTAGCAAGGATTGTGTAGGTGTGAAAATATAAATCTATGTTATTCTTTTATTTTTCTTGTCTCAAAGAAGCCAAATTTCTAAAATTTTCTTTTATTTTCTTCTATCTTGAATCTGTAGCATTTACATGTTTAAAAATCCCATGGAATGCCAATCATATCTGACGATCATCCTCATCCTAATCCTGCACCATGTTCATAAAGAATGTGCTCTCCCATAGCCCTGGAAGGGGCAAGCCGTATGTACTATATGACCCTACTCACTTGGTCATTGCTTTGTAGCTGAGAAGTGTTATTACTGTTCACATAGTCATATGCTATTACCTACAGATACAGCTTTTCATCAAGGTATAAATATCCTAAATGTCATGATTGGACAGCCCTTCATGGTCTGAATTCAAGGACCTACTGATTCCACATGCTAATTGTCTTTCTCTAAAGCAAAACTATCTCTGTCAGTCTCCTACTCAGACCTCAACAATCTTTCCAGTTGAATACAACGTCTGACTAAAAGGAGTTAGAACTTCCTACTAAGGACCATAGTCTCTCTCAGTTTTGGCATCAAACCTGAGTTTTCTTTCTTTCCATGCTTTTTTATTAAAAAAATTCTTTATGAAGGTGTCTTTTATTTTCACTTCTCCTTTATTTCTTAGTGAACTTGCCAATTTCACATCATAGAAAGTGGTGAACTGGAGGAAGAGGAGAGAGATGAAGCTAGCCAGATGATCAAAGATCATATCATAAAAGGGACAATGCAATATAAGTTTGGATATTATTCTAGAGCTAACAAGAAGAAAGCATTTTAAAATAATAAGTGACCTGTGGTGGCTCATGCCTGTAATCCCAACACTTTGGGAGGCTGAGGCGGGCAGATCACAAGATCAGGAGTTCGAGACCAGCCTGACTAAGATGGTGAAACCCCATCTCTACAAAAATACAAAAAAATTAGCCAGGCATGGTGGCAGATACCTGTAATCCCAGCTACTCAGGAGGCTGAGATGGAGAATTGCTTGAATCTGGGAGGCAGAGGTTGCAGTGAGCCGAGATGGCCCCACTGCACTCCAGTCTGGGCTACAGCGAGACTCCATCTCAAAAAAAAAAAAAAAAAAAAAAGTAATAATAATAATAAGTGATCAAATTCATGACATAGATAACTTTGACAGCTGTGACAAGGATAGTTTAGGAAAGATAGTTTGGACAGTAGAAGGAAGATCACAAAAAGAGGCAGTTGCAGCAATTCAAGAATAAATAGGAAGAGATTACATTAAGGAAACAATATGAATAGGGTGGAGGTCATAGATTCTAACAATATTATCATTAATTGAGTTAGAGTACATTCTCATTGATACATGAGATAAAGAGGAGGAATAAAATGGAAATAACCCCCACCCAAGTGTCTGACTTTTGTTCTTGGAAGGTAAGCAAGATAAGAAGTTTTAGTAATGAGTTCAGTTGAGATAAGTTGATTTCAAGATTTGTATATTTGCGTGGAGGTATCTAGTAGAAAGTTGTATGTGTAGTTAATTAGATTAAGAGATATAAGCCGAAGATAAAGATTTCAAGGCATTAACATTTATGTGCTCATTGAAACCATCATTTTTATTTCATATTTTATTTTATATTTCATATTTTTACTTCATAACTGAGAGATTGTAATGGTCATTGAAGCCATTCTCAGATATTCTGGTTTCCTCTTTTTGTGCACATTATGGTATTATATTTACTCACCTCATTTGAAGTTAGGTTTGACCACATTACTTACTTGAGCCAATAAAAAAGGGAGAGATTTATGCTTCCTTGGAACAGAAACTTTGAAGAACTGATGCATAATTTTCCATATTCTTTTCCCTCTGCCACTGTGACTAGGCATATTGCAGGTATTGGAGGCTCTGTAAGCCTATGGATCTGAATAACAACAGTGGGAAGGAGATCTTTGGTTGAATTGAAATGAACGTGTAGTATGAACAACAACAAAAAAGGTTGTATTAAGCCACTGAGATTGTTGTGGTATTTAGTTGTAACTTAGCTTATCCTGACTTGACAGAGTGACAAGGAAGATCCAGGGACAGAATCTCAGAAAACAGTAGCTTATAAGCAAGAGGTATTGAGAAAAGACAGAATAAATAGTCAGAAGAGGGAGGAGAACATGAAAAGGTGGAAAAAAAAAAAAAAAGTACCTGAAGCCTAGGGAAAACAGAAGTTCCTAGTAGGAAGGAAGAGGTGGTAATGTGGGCACTGATTGCTAACCTTGGCAAGAGTCATTTAGAGGGTGTGATGTGGGCAAAACACCAATTGCAATGTGCTGAGAAGTGAAGGAAGGTAAGGAAGAGACCTAAATTGTACATCGTACTTTTAAGTAGCTTGGCTCTCTTTGAAAGGGGGAAAAAAAAAGTATTATGCCTTTGGAAATGGAAAAAAAGACCTGGAAAAAGAATTCGATTGTGGTGTTTATAGAGGAGCAGCACTAGACCATATTTGTAAGCTAAAAGCAAAGAGTAGAGAGGGAGAGGCTGAAGGGGCAGATGGGAAAGGGTAATGCACGAGCACATACATGTAAGAAGGGAGTGAAACCTGGTTCACTTGCAGTGAAAAACCTGGCTCCAGAAAATAAGAAAGGAGGGAGTTTGTATGTCCACTCTCATAAAAGACAGTGTTCAAGGAGACTTAGCTGTAATAAATCCATTCACTAAATTCTCCTTCACTGAGTTCACTTTGTGGACTAGACTCTGCAGTAGAACTGAATAGGCAGGAATACTATTGACATTTTTTTTGAAGGATACAAATAATGCTATTCCCCACACTGGCATTTTGAAAATTGTGGATCTTCCACATTCATCCTGTTATCATGTAGAAAGAAAATAGCTTTATTTTGAGATTAACTGCATTTGTGCTTCATTTTTTCCTCACAGGACTTGATGTTCGTGGTGGAAGGGGTGGGAGTGCCGTGGTGTTTGTTTAAGATTTACTAAGCAGGTAGATTATTTTTAAATGTATTACTGTTATAAAACACCAGTGCCTCCCTGATCCTTAGGGAATATATGGATACAACATTAAGTTTATCTTTTGAAAATTATCATATTATGAATCTGATTAGATTCAGTTCTTGTCCTCAATACATTGTTCTGTTCCCTGTTGGAGTTATTTACTATGTATATTTGTTCTTGGAAGCAGTGTACTGCATAAATATTAAGGGTATTTGAAAAAAAAATTCCACATGTTTATTTGCATTTAGTTTTTAAGTGATTGCTGTGCTAATCCAATATTTATAATTATTTTAGATGAGAATCAATGAGTTTTGGGCAAAGGCTTGTAAGTTTTAAAGTTCATTTCAAATGTTCTTTTATCTTGGTATATAGAACACCCCCAAGAAAGATGCTAATGCTTTCCTAACGCTATCATTTTGATACATGATCAGAAATTGTATAATTCTTTGTCATTTAGATTCTCCTTTTAAATTTTTTCAATATAAGAATTTATATTTTCAGAAACTCTTTGGAATTGACTTTGTAAGGATTATAAAAGAAACTAAAGTGATCCAAAGTTGTTTTTCTTATTTTGTCATTAGGAAACTGCTTTAATTGACTCTCTTGTAACTTATCCTTCCAAAAAATAAATTAATTCTAGTTTCTAATGTATGCCTATGACATTAATCACCCAGAAGTGTCCTGATTATTTGATTCTATGAGCATGAAAGCTACACAGTAAAAATTATAAAATAGTACAATGGCAAAACTAACCTAGAAATTTGAAATTTTAAAATAAAATAGAAAACATTACACTGTAGTTCAGTATGAGAAAAGTTATGTGACATTTCACCATTTCTAGCTAACTATTCCTATCTACTGCCATGTTTAACATTTTTATCAGCCTAGTTTTGTAGTCCATAATAACTATGTTGTTGGGAGATACTATGGATGGAATTCTAGTTTTAGGTACAAAGCTTAATGAGTTCTAAGGTACTGTCCAATACCAAGATTTGATGATTCCATGAATTCTAATTCTCAGTCCTTAATTGTCTGATCTTGTGGCAGATTACTCCATATTATTTTAGATGTGAGGAGACTCCCTTAACTATTTCCATGAACTTTGCCCTTATCAAATGAATTACTAAGTGCTAATCCCATTTTAATTATTGAGTTTATAATTTATGTTGGGAAATAAACTCAGTTACTTACACAAAGTAGGCTAAACAAGTTCTTTTGAAAACAATCTCAGAGGGTAAATTGTAGGATTGATATGCTGCCATTCTCCTTTAAAATTTAAGGAACAATATTTGAAAAATACTAGGGGAGTTCTAATAAAATGACCAAACAAACTCCTACCAGACACATCTCCCAGCAGATACAAAATGCAAACCCTGGACAAAGTACAATAAACACTACTTGCCGGTTCTAGAGCATCTACAGCATCAGAACAGGGAGATTCTGGAGGGGGCTCTAAGACTTAACAAGGTATTCCCATGGGGGTACATTTTTCATTGTTTTCAGCTTTAATTCTTAGAGACTTCATGGCAAACCACAGCCATGGGAATATGAGGAAATCCAAGAACTAAAATAACCGAGGACAAAACCCACTCATTGTGTGTATTCTCTACCTAAGTCTCTACCAAACCTAAACCGCACATACATGGAGCATATTGTGAACAGTCAGTTAAGGAAAAGTGGGTGGGGGAGATTATGCTTGAGCTCTTTGGTCAGCTAGCAGCCACCTCCTGTACTATTCTTCCTACTATAAAAGTTGGGTGATTACTTAGTATGCCATCAGTAACCTCAGCCTGAAGGTTGCCTCCAATCACACATTCATCAAAGAGCCTAGACACCTTAAAAAAGCTTGGACAATAATAATGTGTCTTTGAAGGAATTCACCAAATATTTTTCTTCAATCCTATGAAGAAAGGGAACACAGAGAGACTAATGGAGCTGCAAATTAAAAAAAAAAAAAAGGGGGGGGCTCACATTTCCTTTAGACCATCAAGAGACAACAGTGAAAATGAGCTCTGTAAAATGAAGTGTGCCTTATTCTTGAAATAATACACAAATCAATCATCCTGGGTGCATAAATCAATTTGAACTGTCAAAATGTATATTGTATAACTTACTCGAAGCCCATTACCTGAAAGAACAGGTAAAATGCATTTACAAACTTGAAAGTCATGTAACCATCTTGTGTAAGATGGTAGTAAGCTCTGCCTAAGTATATGATGGATGGATGGATGGATAGATAGATAGATAGATAGATAGATAGATAGATAGATAGATAGATACAGATTTTCTAAACAAGCAAATCTTGAGGAACAAAAAGAAAGAAAATTGACCATGCAGCTGGCTACTCCTCCCTGCCCAAAGAAGAAGAAAAAGAAAGAAGATCCGTGTGCTGTAATGAGGTAAAGAATCAGACATAAAATATTCATGTCTAATTGGATTTTTGTCTTTAAATCAGCATACAATTTTAGTGCCTGATAAGCAATAGCAGAACCTTAACATTGATTGACAGTCAAGAGAACTGTCAAGTTACTAAAAGTGCTCCATGTGCTGGCGCAATGAACGACATAGCTCAGGCACAACAGTTAACAACTACCAAGTCAAACAGACCTATCATGGGAAGGAGGTTGGAGGAGAGCAAAATGATAATGCCCTTGTCCTCAAGGAAGGTAGATTTTACAAGAGAAAAACAAATACATTCTCAAAGAAATAATGAACGGTAAAAGAAAGGTAAATACAAGGTACTTTGAATGGTACAATGTTGCTGGTGATTAATTTGGGTCAGGAATGTTGCTGAAGAATCAAGAGTGGATTTGGCATTTAAAATTACGGATCTTAGAGGTGTTCGTATACCACTAAAGTTGAAGATCTGTCATTTTTGAGAAATACCAAAAAGTTGTTTAATTATATCTATGTTCTCTTATAGAATGAGTTATTCATAAGCTCATTTGTTCTTATTGATCTGATTATAATTCCACCACTGATCTGTTTCACAGTCACTTAATTTGATCAAGAAATGCATGGAGTATAAACTCACATTTAGGTTATGCATTAATTTGTGAAGCATTTCTTGAGCGCTTACTATATGTCAGTCCCTGCACTTTTCTGATACCAGCAACACCAAAAAGTAATCATCTAGCCATTGCTTTAACAGCTGCACGCAGGAGAAATGACAATTCTAGTTGATAAAATACGTTTTTATTACGTTTGAATGAAACATGCCTCCCAGTATCTCCATTCATTAATCTAACAAATATTTCAGTAACTACTATGTGACAGGCATTATACAGGACAAAAAGGATGAAAATTCATTTAATTCCTGTTTCTGTTCCCAGGGAGCTAACACTGATTTATTCTGATTCTATTATGAATCACATAAACAGGGGTTCCCAATTTTGGCTGTCTAATTATACTTACCTGGAGATATTTTTAAAATGCAGTTTTTCAGGAGACACCCCTAATTCTTTTTATTCAATAGTCTGGGGTAGGGTCCTAAAATCTCTATTTTGTAAATTTTATAAGTGATTCCAGTTTCTTCTGATGAAAAAATCTCTTTTTCACATTATAGCCATTTAGACATGTGAAATAGATATTCTTCCCCACCTCCCCACCTTCCTTTTCCTCTTCTGTGCATCATGTGTCAGCGTTTTAAGTCTTGCAATTATTATGATCAAAATCATTCAACCAACAACTTGACAATCTTGGTGTTATTTTATTAAAATACACTTGGCCATGTCAAACCTTCAAGATAGAACTACTGTCTGTTGTTGTTGCTGTGGTTTGTCTGTCAGCACTTAGATGTTCAAACCTAATAGCATATCAACAGTACCACAAAAGGGAATTAATTTGGCCTCTATTTGCCTGGTATTGTGGTCACTGAAAAAGACTGTAGGTTGCAATATTCCAAAAGATATTTTAGAAGTATACTAACTAATACATGCAGGAATACATAATTCTTTCCAGAGACTTTTAAACCACCTGCTTTCAAATATTAATTATGCTAATCCAAAATTAACATTTTTTCATTAATGTTTACCCCCCTCCTTTAACAAAACTATGGTTTTATTTTATTTTTAGATTTTAACTGGAGTGGGAGGGGAAGGGATCTTAAATGGATAGTCTTAGTACAAAATGATTTTAACCATGTGGTACACTTTTTTTAAGTAAAAAGCTGAGTTAAAATAATGAAAACAGTTAGTGTCAACAGAATCCTGTGAGTTAAACAATATTTGCCTTAAATCAGCAAAAATGCACTGTGGACATGAAGGGCCAGCATTGTTTAAATTTCCACTTTATGTAACTGTAATTACTCCTTTGTGATTTTCACAGACTCTGCATCACAGCAATTTAGGAATGTCGCTGCTGCATCATGAATGCTGAGATATCCTTGTAGACACCAGCTGAAATGAAACATGGTTCCACAGCAAATCCAGCCATGCTACCCTGACGAAGGCCTGATTTAGATCACCACTTTCACCTAGATGGTGCACTGCTGCCCAACAGCATCCATAAAAGGATCTGTCAGAAATTAAACTCTGCGTGTGGTTTGGGGCTGAGGGGCAGAGAGTGATACCAAGATAAGCTAAATGAAGAGCTTCTCTGACATGATTCAGGTAAAACCATATTTTAAGGCTGAACATTGCAAAGCCAAAAAGGTAGAAGCTACCCATGTAGCACCAAAATGTTCAATGAGGATACAAATTAGACATGAAAGTGTGACAACTCCTGAAGACATGGTAGGGAAAAGCATTTCATCTAAGCAGAGATAGAAATTTCTCTTTTAATACATTATTTTACAATCATAAAAATACACATCAGTTATCACTCATAACAACTATTTCAAAGTTTTGGGTAAATCATACACATATTTTTAAAAGTATTTCTATGGACTACAAGTTGTGAGGTTTTATTGCAGATTTTTGAAAATAAATATTTTCACTAAAGAAAAAATTAAGACTTCAAAAAGTACCTTTTTACCTCTCTACTTATAATAATATATGCTTTGTTAAAATATATAATATTTTTATTAAAGAAAGAGTATTCCTATGAAATTATTAATAAAAAAATATTAAAATACTAAACATACTAAAATAGTATCAGTTGTTAAGTACAATGCCTTGATTTAGAGGAATAAAAACCAATGTTACTTTCTCATTTATTTTAATGCAATAAAAAAAACCTTTCCTTAGTAGAAATAAATTTAATAATTTAATTACATTATAATCATTTTATGCTCACCATTCATCTGTCATTGTCATTTTAAGATTGGTGTCCTTAAGGGAGAGCTGCTTTCTGTCTTGATCTTTCTCATCTATCCTTTCTTTCCTGACACGGACTTAATTTTCATTTAAAAAAAAAAAAAATTCCTGTTCCACTAGACTATTACTAACATTCTCCTCAAAGCACGCAGGAGTCTGGGGCATAATGCTGCCTAATCTCCAGTATTTCCCAAGGGCTTGAAAAGAAGCCAATTAACCATCCAGACACCCACCACTGGTAATGAATGAATGAATAACAATTACACTATCTTGTGATATTGCCTAAAAGTCAAGAACAAATTCCTCAGGATCAGCGCATTATTCTTGAAATATTCTGTTTTTCCCACCTATAACTGTTATGCATTGGGCTAGCTAGTCATACGTAAACAAATAGTTTGCACCTCAGATTTAAATCACATTGCTCTCATTACAGGAGTCAGAATTTTCAGCTGTCACTTAACCTGAACTAGCTAATTTTCCACCATATTCAGTGTGCCTGAATAAACAAATAGTGGCAACCTTCATGTAGCTCTATGGATCAAGTTCTATCAACCTCATTCTCACCATCCTCATTAGTATTAAAATGTGGTTAATATCTTAGAGTGAATAGTGCTTTATAGACACACCTTCATTTCACCACCATCACAATCATAAGCAGGAAGAATTGAGGTCTCACTGGTTTAATAAACACAAATTCAAGTTCTGACCAACAAGTTTATTCTATTGACCTAACTCAACACAAAGCTAATCCCAGGCAAAATCATGAATTAGGCAAATTTTTTACTTTGCTAACTTGCTTTCATGAAGTTTTGTTTTCATTATTCCTCCTTGTCTTTACCCCATTTCTTCCTCTGACCTCTCTTTGATTTGTTTCCTCTTCCTCACTACCAAACCTCACTTCTTTCACTTCTAAACTTGTTTCGTTGCCTCTTCCTTTCAGGCATCCTAACAAATTAAGTAGCAATATAGTTCACCCCAAAAATAACCATTGATGAAAATAAATTTTACCTACATGATGATATTTTATTTGATCCTTATAAAAATCCTGCATGTAATCCTCATTTGCAATTTCTTAGACATAAGTAAATTTTTCAAAGCGACATATCAAGAGTCCTTAAAGATTCTTTAAATCTGCATTCTAAAAGCTAGACTCCCCACTAGATGAGCATTTGAAGAAGAGGATGTCTGCTGAAGATAAGATTTATTTATTTTATTTTTAAATTTTTAATTGTTTTTATTTTTTATTTCAATAGCTTTAGGGGTATAAGTAGTTTTTGTTTACTTGGATGAATTGTATGGTGGTAGTCTTGGAATTTAGTGTACCTGTCACCCAAATAGTGTGTATTGTACCCAGTAGGTAGTTTTTCATTCCTTGCTCCCTGCTACTTTCCCCCTTTTAAATCTCCAATGTTCATTATACCATGCTATATGACTTTGTGTACCCATAGCTTAGCTCCCACTTATAAGTGAGAACATTTGGTATTTGGTTTTCCTTTTCTGAATTACTTCACTTAGGATAATGGTCTCCAGTTTCATCCAAGTTGCTGCAAAAGACATTATTTCATTCTTTTTTTATGGCTGAATAGTATCCATGGTGTGTGTGTATATGTACATACACACCACATTTTCCTTATTCACTCATTGGTTGATGGGCATTAAAGTTGATTCTGCATCTTTGCAGTTGTGAATTGTGCTGTGATAAACATACACATGCAGGTGTCTTCTTTATATAATTACTTTTTTAAAATAATGACTTATTTTCTTTTGGTTCAATACCTAGTATTGAACCAGGGATTACTGGATCAAATGGTAGGTCTATTTGTAGTTCTTTAAGAAATCTCCATATTGTTTTCCATAGAAGTTGTACTAATTTACATTCCAACCAGCAATGTATAAGTGTTCCCTTTTCACCACATGATGGGGACAAGGTTTAATCCAAATGAGTGAAACCCTAAAATGTGAAACTTCGTGATTTTTGCACATTCATTCTGTAACCTGAGACTTTGCTGAAGTTGCTCATCAGCTTAAGGAGATTTTGTGCTGAGACAATGGGGTTTTCTAAATATACAATCATGTCATCTGCAAACAGATAATTTGACCTCCTCTTTTTCTAATTGAATACCCCTTATTTATTTCTCTTGCCTGATTGCCCTGGCCAGAACTTCCAATATGATGTTGAACAGGAGAGGTGAGAGAGGGCATCCTTGTCCTATGCCAGTTTTCAAAGGGAATGCTTCCAGTTTTTGCCCATTCAGTATGATATTGGCTGTGGGTTCATCATAAATAGCTCTTATTATTTTGAGATATGTTCCATCAATACCTAGCTTATTGAGAGTTTTTAGCAAGAAGTGCTGTTGAATTTTGTCGAAGGCCCTTTCTGCATCTATTGAGATAATCATATTGTTTTTGTCATTGGTTCTGTTTGTGCTGGATTACGTTTTTTGATTTGCATATGTTGAACCAGCCTTGCATCCCAGGGGTGACGCAGACTTGGTCGTGGTGGATAAGCTTTTTGATGTGCTGCAAGCATTCCTATATAACAATAACAGATGAACAGAGAACCAAATCATGAGTGAACTCTCATTCACAATTGGTAGAAAGAGAATAAAATACCTAGGAATACAACTTACAAGGGATGTGAAGGACCTTTTCAAAGAGAACTACAAATCACTGCTCAAGGAAATAAGAGAGGACACAAACAAATGGAAAAACATTCCATGCTTATGGATAGGAAGAGTCAATATCGTGAATATGGCCTTACTGCCCAAAGTAATTTATAGAATCAATGCTATCCCCATCAAGCTACCACTGACTTTCTTAATAGAATTGGAAAAAACTACTTTAAATTTCATATGGAGCCAAAAAAGAACCAGCATATCCAAGAAAATCCTAATCAAAAGGAACAAAGCTGGAGGCATCATACTACCTGGCTTCAAACTATACTACAAGGCTACAGTAACCAAAACAGATATATAGACCAATGGAACAGAACAAAGTCCTCAGAAATAGCACCACAAATCTACAACTATCTGATCTTGGACAAGCCTGACAAAAACAAGAAATGGGGAAAGGACTCCCTATTTAATAGATGATGTTGGGAAAACTGGCTAGCTATGTGCAGAAAGCTGAAACTGGATCCCTTCTTTACACTTTATACAAAAATTAACTCAAGGTAGATTAAAGACTTAAACATAAGACCTAAAACCATAAAAACCCTAGAAGAAAACCTAGGCAATACCATTCAGGACATAGGCATGGGCAAAGACTTCACGACTAAAATACAAAAGCAATGATGACAAAAGCCAAAATTAACAAATGGGATCTAGTTAAACTAAAGAACTTCTGCACAGCAAAAGAAACTACCATCAGAGTGAACAGGCAACCTACAGAATGGTAGAAAAATTTTGCCATCTATCCATCTGACAAAGAGCTAATATCCAGAATCTACAAAGAACTTAAACAAATTTACAAGAAATAAACAACCCCATCAAAAAGTGGGTGAAGGATATGAACAGACACTTCTCAAAATAAAACATTTATGCAGCCACAAACATATGAAAGAAAGCTCATCATCACTGGTCATTAGAGAAATGCAAACCAAAACCACAATGAGATACCATCTCACGCCAGTTAGAATGGTGGTCATTAAAGAGTCAGGAAACAACAGATGTTGGAGAGGATGTGAAGAAATAAGAACACTTATACACTGTTGGTGGGAGTGTAAATTAGTTCAACTATTGTGGAAGACAGTATAGCAATTCCTCAAGGATCTAAAACTAGAAATATCATTTGACCCAGCAATACTATTACTGGGTGTATACCCAAAGGATTATAAATCATTCTGCTATAAGGACACATGCACATGTATGTTTGTTGCAGCACTGTTCACAATAGCAAAGACTTGAACCAACCCAAATTCCCATCAATGATAGACTGGATAAAGGAAATGTGGCATATACACACCATGGAATACTATGCAGCCATAAAAAAGGATGAGCTCATGTCCTTTGAGGGGACATGGATGAAGCTGGAAACCATCATTCTCAGCAAACTAACACAAGAAGAGAAAACCAAACACAACATGTTCTCACTCATAAGTGGGAGTTGAACAATGAGAGCACATAGACATAGTGGGAGGTGGGCATCATACACCAAGGCCTGTCTGCGGGTCAGGGGCTGGGGGAGGGATAGCATTAGGAGAAATACTTAATGTAGATGAAGGGATGATGGGTGCAGCAAACCACCATGGCACATGTATACATATGTAACAAATCTGCACGTTCTGCACACGTACCTCAGAACTTATTATTTTGTCAGGACACCATCTGGCATGCCTCAAGCTATATGACATTAGTAGGCTACCACCTCAAGCAGCTTTGATCTTATGCTGCTTTGCAATTTTTGGGATAGTAAATGTTCAAGAAATTGACAGATATCTCATGGCCAATAAACTGAAACAGGGAATATACAGATTGGAAAATTTTTGTACAGATTGAATAATTATAGGTTGCAATAACTAGAGTGAAAGAAATGAGAACAATAATAAATCTCCATGGCCAGGCATAGTGGCTCTCTCCTGTAATCTCAGCACTTTGGTAGGCTAAGGCAGGTAGATTTATTGAGCCCAGGAGTTCAAAACCAGCCTGAGCAACATGGCAAAACCCTGTATCTAAAAAAAAAAAAAAAAAAAAAGAAAGAAAGAAAGAAAAAAATCCAGATGTGAGATGTGGTGGCACATGCCTGTAGTCCCAGCTACTCAGGACACTGAGGTGGAAGGACCACCTGAGACTGAGGAAGTCAAGGCTGCAGGAGCTGGGATCCTGGCACTGCACTCCAGCCCAGGTGACAAAGCAAGACCCTGTTTCAAAATAATAATAATAATAATAAATCATGTCTCTACTGTGATTTGGGAATAAGAAAAGGAACAGATTGTTGATAGATGAAAGGAAGGTAAGATGCTTATTATAAGTTATTTTAATAAATTGCATGTTGTAAAGAATCATGCTTGGTTGAAGTATCTCAAAACAATGCTGGAAAAAGTGGAAACGCAGAATGTAAAAAAAAGTGCGCTATTTATTTGGGGCTTAACTCAACTTTTCAAGGAAAGAATAACAATATATGGGGAAAGAATAAACCACTATTTAAAACGAAAGAGATTATGAAAGTCTTTTCTTATCAGTGTAGTCCATCCATCTCCGCAACAGAATCACAAATTCCCAGGCTAGAGTCCAGGACTGTCAGAATTGAAGTCTCTAGGAGTAGAACTAAGGTATCTTAACTTCTGTTTTGAGCACAGGTAATTCATAGTCACATGAAAGATTAGAACTACTGGTGTAAAGGATACTCCCAGCAGTAAGCTATAAGAAAACTAGAAATGTGTTAATTACTTGTGAAATTTCATATACATTTATATATATACACACACACACATATTTATATGTGTGTGTGCGTATACACACACACTCATCCTTGTGGATTAAAAATTACATTGATTGTCACTTATTATTTCTACTAAATTTGGAAATAATCAGTTTCAGCATTTATCCAAGTTACTTTGAGCCACAACTTTTCTAAAATATTTGGTGAAAATTATTGACTGACTGTCAGTACACAATGTCAGTGGCTTCTCATATTTGTGACTATCATATATAGTGCCCCCTCCTCTTCCCTCTGGCAGGTGAAAAGGTCTTGAGCATCTTATTTCCTAAAATATTCTGTTGGATAATTTTCTTTTTAAAAGCACTCAACTGCCTATTTTTTATAAAGCTGCAAAGTGGATTAAATGACAAAGTGGAAGGACCTGAAATACAAAATGTGAACTCATAGGACAGGAATATTTCATGTCAAGGACAGACTAGAAGATACCGAATTCAGTAACAACAGACCATTCAACAGTTTCTAAAAAGATTTTTTTTATCCCTAGTAAAACGTAAATTACAGCAATCTCTTTTCAAAATTCTGCAACATAACAAAATAAAAGTAGTGATTCCCTGACATACAATACTGCCAAATTAGATTTTATTCTCTTTGGAAGGATTTTTTTCTCCTTGTGGTAGAAAAAAGGGTAAGGGAAGGTCTTTTAAATATATTGACAGGAATTAAAACCAAAAGCTTCACTGAAAATTGGAGACAGGAAGCATTTATTTTTAAAAATAGATTTTTAAAATAAAAATAGAAATATCCAAATTCAATCTAAACATATATAAAAATCAATCTAATATATCAAAATAACATATTGTGATTTGTCTTTGAGCGAACATCATAAAGTGTACTTACACAAAGTGTAACCTACTAGATGGCATAGCCTATTACACACTAAACTGTGTGGTATAGACTATTGCTCCTAGACTATAAACCTGTACATCACGCTGTCCTGAATACTGTAGCCAGTGGAACAGAATGGTAAGTATCTGTGTATCTAAACATAACTAAACAGAGAAAAAGTACAGTAAATTATGGTATAAAAGATTTTGAAAAATGGTACATTTGTATAAGGCACTTACCATGAATGGAGCCTGCAGGACTGGAAGTTGCCCTTGGTGAGTAGTGAGTGGTGAATGAATGTGAAGGGCCAGAACATTCTGTACACTACTATAGACTTTATAAACACTGCTTACTTAGACTGCAGTAGACTTACTTTTTTTTTTTTTTTTGAGACGGAGTCTCACGCTGTTGCCCAGGCTGGAGTGCAGTGGCGCGATCTCGGCTCACTGCAAGCTCCACCTCCTGGGTTCACGCCATTCTCCTGCCTCAGCCTCCTGAGTAGCTAGGACTACAGGCGCCCGCCACCACGCCCGGCTAATTTTTTGTATTTTTAGTAGAGACGGGGTTTCACTGTGGTCTCGATCTCCTGACCTTGTGATCCGCCCGCCTCGGCCTCCCAAAGTGCTGGGATTACAGGCTTGAGCCACCGCGCCCGGCCAGACTTACTTTTTAAAGGTTTTTTTTCTTTCTTTAATAACAAATTGACTTCAGCTTACTGAATTGTTTTTACTTTTGTAAACTTCCTCATTTTAAAAAACTGTTTTACTCTTTCGCAATACTTAGTTTAAAATACAAACACAATATACAGCTGTCAAAAAATATGTATTTTCTTATTCTATAAGTTTTATTCTATTTTAAACTTTTTTGTTAAGGCTTCTTCCTTAGGTTATAGCATTGTTATAAGTTCATATTCTTTATCTTTGGCAGAACTGTTTTTGTAGAGCTTGTTTATTGTTGACTTACGGGAGCCGGTGATGTGGCTAGTCACAGAATCCCCTCTCCAGCTCTTCACCTTCTGAGAATACCCTTCCAGTAACCACAGTTACCCTGAATTTGTTTTTCTAAATTTTCAAGAGAAAATGAATGCGCACAGTAGGATGACTGCATCTGGCCTCAGGATAACAGCTGGGAAGGCAAAAATCCACTTCATGTAACTCCACTCTTCTGAGCATATACTTGCCACCGGAATCTGCCTACTTTTCTTTATTCTCTACTGTCTTAAGGTAGCTGCTTTTTTATTACACCCAAATTTTATATTCTTTTTGGTGGGTAATCTGTTGGTACAATCAGTACCAAAAGTTGAAGTCTAAATGATATATTTAAGTATTTGCTATGTTCCATTATTTCATCTATTTTCTTCAGGAATTCCAGTTATTGGCATGTTAAATTTCCTTTTTTATGTGTATTATTGCCTTTCCAACATTTTACAATACATTCTTGTTTCAAAGTATTATTACTATATTATCTTTGATCATTACTGAGCCTTACATAATCTCTCTTCTTGCTTGTATCCCTGTCAGTTCTGTCTTAAGTTTTCTAAGCATGTCTTTTTTTTTTCTTATCCCTCTTTCTTATGTTTCATTTTCTCCCCATGACTCACTATCTGGTTACAGAATTCTTGTTTTGCTGATACAGTTTTTGTTTAAAGAAGCCATTGATTGTTTATGACATTTAAACCAAAATATTTTGGCACAATTTTCATCTGCTATGTAGTAACATTTTCCTGGTGATATTTATTTATTAGTAAGTTTGGCTACTTCTTTTTACATGTTTTGTTGCAGTATCTCTGTGCTATGCTGTGCTGATTTGTGCCTCAGTATTGAATTTGGATTGTCTCTGATGTGTTATTTTTAGGAGGTTCCTGTGATATGGGAGTTGGGACTGAGTCAGGAAGAAACACATAGCATCCAGCGTTGTCATGACATGTGTTTATAGTTTAAAGGATCCTTCTCTGCTGTTCCAAAGTCAAACCACTTTCTACAAATATGGTTTATAATGTGGTTCTTTTTAAAGCCATCTCTTCTTGTTTACTCTGAACCAAATTAGTTCTAAAGGGTCTACTTCTGTCTACTCTAATTTTCTTTTCCATTGTTGAAAATACAGGATCATGCTTTTATATTTTAAAAAATACCCTAACTCTGAAAGACTTTCTTGCCAAAATTTCCTAAAATTTGGTTCCACTGGATCCTCCTCTTTTCCTCTTACCTGTTCCTGCATGGCTTTTGCCCAATATCAGTTGTTCTTAACAGTCTTAATGGGAGGTGGGGGTTGTGGGTTTTATCTTTCTTGTAACTTCACTAAAACTGGATTTTGTGAGTATATATGAACATATTTGTGAAGCTGCAATTTCTAAGAGAAGAAATGATGCTAATTTTCACAGCCTTGGTCATAATGAAGATGGCCTGGTCAGGTTTTGTTTGTTTGTTTTAGCTTTTTATTGTTTCCACTGAGTAAAGTACCTTTTTTTATTTGCAATGCAACAGATGTCCAGTTATTTGATCGGCTGAATATTACATTTATTTAGATGCTATTAGATTCTACATGTGTAATCCAAAAATAAATACAAGGTTTTTTGTTCATATGTCAATATGTAAGCATAAAAGGAAACATTAATTATAAGCCCAAGAAATAGAAAGAAGAAAGGTTAGTGACAACTCTAAGATATGCTTCTGAAAAATCAAGTGTTCCCAGATATATAATCAATATTTCCTGGTTGAAAAAAAAAGTAAAAACCAGATATACAAAGTAAGAGGCATATTTAAAATTTTAATGTATTTAAGAGTCTATCTACATATTAAATCTACACATGTAACATTTCTATTTCAAAAATGTGAAATAATGTTTGATTCTTAATAGTTTTATCACAAACATAATTCACATGATTACAAAAATATTGAAAAACAGAAAACTATAAATTAGAGATTTGAAGACTTAAAATATTTATACTTTTTTCCACTAGAAATACCTACTATTAACATTTGATTATATTTCTTCCCAGTCTGTTTTCAATGTGGTGTATGTGCATGTGTGTGCTAATGAGTGGATGGATAGACAGTGGAGATATTGAGAGATTTTGTTTATTTTTGAAGCACACTTTTTCATCTAGTCCTATATATTGAGTATATTCAAATATATTTATTTTTTATAATATGACATTATTCCCTTAATAATACTTCAACATATAAATGATTATAATTTATTTGGAATTAAAGGTGGTTTCTAAATGTTTGCTACCATGGATAATACACTTATATTTTATTGATTTATTGATTTAATTTATTTATTTATATTGAGAAAGGAGTCTCGCTCTGTCACTCAGGCTGGAGTACAGTGGCACGATCTCGGCTCACTGCAATCTCCGCCTCCCATGTTCAAGCCATTCTCCTGCCTCAGCCTCCCGAGTAGCTGGGATTACAGACACCCGCCACCACACCTGGCTAATTTTTGTGTTTTTAGTAGAGACGGGGTTTCGCCATGTTGACCAGGCTGGTCTTAAACACCTGACCTCAAGTAATCTGCCCGCCTTGGCCTCCTAAAGTGCTGGGCTTACAGGCACGAGCCACTGCGTCTGGTCAATACCCTTATATTTAAACCTTAGTTCATAGCTCTGCTTAGGTCATAATGGTGGATTGTGAAAGAGATAGAATTAGCACAGACTATGAACATCTTTAAGGCTCTAGACACATACTATGAAATTAGTTGCTAGAAAATCTGAGATAAATTATGTTGCCAGTACTAAATATAGTTGTGCCTGTCTTCTGGCAATGATTTTTTGTTTGTGTAATCTCTGCCAAATCATCAGGAGAGAAATTTTTCCAGTAGTTTGTTATTGTTCTCTCACCAAATTACCACCAATTTGAGACATAAAACAATACTCTTATTATCCTAGCGTTCTATGGATCAGAAGTTCAGGCACAGTATGGTTCAGCTGTTTCTCTGGTCCTGGTTTCACAAGGCTGAAATCAAAGTGTGAGTACGGCTGTGTTACTTTTAGAGGATCTAGGAATGAATCCACTTCCAAGCTCGTTCAGGCTGTTGGAAAAATGTACTTCCATGCAGTTGTAGGACTGAAGTCCAAGATAACTTGCTGTATGTCGGCTGTGAAGCCATTCAAATGTTTTGGCTGGAGCGCCTTTCTCCATCTTCAAAGCTAGCAAAGGCAGGTTGAGTCCTTCTCATGCTTCTAATCTCCCCAAACTCTCCTTCTGTTTCATCTCTCCTCCCTCCTTCCGTGCCATTTCTGACTGACACTTCTGCCTTCTGCTGCTGCTTTTAAAAGCTCATAAGATAAAACTGAACCCAGGATAACAGTTTTTAGTTTTAGTTTAGTTTTCATTTATGTATGGTAGAAAAACATTTTTTGTAGTTTAATTGGTCATATATATCAGAAAAATGTTTTTTTGTAGTTTAATTGGTCATACATATGATTTCTATTTTTTTGTGAGTAGAAGGTTGTGTCATTTGCTAATTTTCATTGGAGGTAATAGCATTTTATTTTTATATATTTATATAAAATACATTACTTTTATATAAAATTTATATATACTGTGTATAATTTTTATGTTTTAAGTATATTGAATCATCTTGCTTTTATAATATGAAGTTTTGTGGTTAATATTTTAATGCTTCTTGGCTTTATTTCATGTTTATTGTAAGGTTTAAATATGCATTTTTAAATAGCTAATTTTCCAATAATATTTTGCAGACTGAAATATATATTGAAATATATTTTGATTTGCATCCTTTGTTCAATATCAGTATCTTGTAATATTTTTCAACTCTTTACAAGAGCTATTCTTTCCCGTTGATCTGTTTATTTCCTTCCACAATAATATTGTTATATGCAAAGTACTGTCACATCTGGAATATAAAGTCAAGGAGCTTGTTCATCACTTTTGTTTTAAAATTCACTTTGACATTACTCTTGAATTTTAATTCTAGAATGTCCTCTTCTTAAGAAATCCATTGAAACTTTAGTAGAGGCTGCATTCATCATATAAGTGAATTTAGGATAAACTTTCTTCCTTAAAGTGTTTCTCCCTTTTAAATGATCATATTAAGACTACATAAATAAGTGACATTCACTGTCCTTCTCTATATATGTGTGTGTGTGTGTGTGTGTGTGTGTGTGTGTGTGTGTGTATGTGTCCACCAACATACGGCCTGGTTATTTTGAAGAATTTTTCTCATAGTCTTATCAGTGAAATTTCTTGGTTTAATATAGCCAATGCATATATTTATGTGTTGGCTTACCATTTTTATAGATTTTTAAATTTCAGAATAATCCTACTGATTGTTTGATAAGCTATGTACACATGGATATTCTCCATAAAGGATATTATTTTGATTATTTTGACTCTTCTTTTTTAATGATTTGATATAATTATATGAATTCTTGATTTTCTGATGATAATGCCGTTCTTTTGTGCTTATTGCAGAAATATTATCTTTCAGTGTGGTAAAAAAATGAAATTTTTGCAGCTTTATTGATTATAAAATCATCTAGCATTATAAAGTTTTGTTAAATTACTGCACAGTTATGTTTCTATCATTGTCTTCTTGCGTTTTTAAATAATATTTGTTATACTTTTCATTATTCTCATAAACTATGATGCTTTATAAATATAGTTTTGTATTTTGTACTTCTTATGGATACAAAATTACTTCTTATTTAGTGCTTTTTGATATGTTTATTATTTTACATAAAATTAATAGTTGCTTATTTTCATCTGATTTGAATTTATTTGATAAAACTATATAATTCTCATTTTTTACATTTCTAAGAAATTTTATTTTAGTCTTCACTCATATAAGCCATGTAGATTTGCATTTAAGTTTACCTTATGACAGAGAAAAAATAAATGCTTGTGCTTATTACTATAATAGATGTTTGGTCATATTTCCTTTTGATATAATCTTTTATAGTTTTCATACTTTCTTATTGTACTTTTTCAAATTTTTAAAATTTTTGCTATGTTGACTTATTTTGTTTTATTTATTCAGTAATTTTAATGTTATCAGTGTTTACTAGAGTTATTTTATAAATACTTATTAAAATTTTCAAAACTACTTTTTAACATTTATTTTTTAACAATTTAGAATGAAAAATGAAATATTTGCCACATTTTTATTTTCCACCCACTCTTGTATACATGGGTTTTTGTAAGTGTAATATATATCTTAATACCCAGCTTATCTCTAATTCATTTATATTTAACATACCCTCACAACAATAAAATTGGCATTACCTTTTAGACTGATAACATTAATTTCAAAGTAGTTTTAGATTTAATTTTATTTAACTATTTTAAATGCTTACCACTTATTCAGAGAAAGTGATAATTTTTCATTCTTGTGTTACTGTTTTGACTAAACTGTCAGTTGACTGAGTTATTTTCCAATATATTGTTCAGAAATACTCGTGGTTAGCAAGGTTCCTGAGCCCTTGAGTATTTTGCAAATGTTTTTCTCTTTTCTTCAAATATCAAAACCATTTAGGTTATCATAAAATTTGAGAAACACTAACCTCTTGTCTCTCAAAATTCTATAGATGCTGTTAGCTTAGGCATATTTTACTGCAAATATAAAACCAAAAATAGCTTGATTTTTGTTCTTCTGTAGGCAATTTGGATAAGCACAGATTTATTTTCATTAACCTTTTATGGAAAGTTTAAGAGTATTTTTCTTGGTGTCTCTTTTCATTAATTCTATCTAAAGTTTAATGAGCTCTCTTGCTCTTCATAGTTATACTTTTTTAAGCTACAGGAGAAATTAATTTGAATTACTTTATTCTTTGATTTTGTTCCAGTTTTTGCCCCTTCATAATCAGAAACATCTTTAATTCATAGTTGGCTTCTGTTTTCTGTCATCCTTATTCTTTCATAGGTGACAAGGTTTCTTTTTTTAGTGTCTTTCTAGTCCATATGGTACATACATTTCAGAGACCAACAGTTTATTAAAATCTTTAGTACAGTAAGATATTTCACTTGTTCTCACAGAATATCCTTTATAGAACCCATTTGTGATTTTTCTTATCTTTTATTTTGTTCTTGATTTATGTGTAATTCAAAGAGGTGATATTTATGTAGACCTGTGCTATTAGTCACATTAGCTATTTATATGTATATTATTTGATTTAAATTAAACTAAAAATTAAGTTTCTCTGTCACACTAAAGACAAGTTTTCCATGCTGAGTGACATCTTTGAGTTACAACTCTCTGAGAATGATTTTGTCAGTTGGAGACTCTGGCAAGACTCCACCTGGAGGAATCTATTTGAGTTTTGGACCCATTGCCTCCCCCATACTACTAATAATTCTGCCTTTTTTGAAAACTATGCATAAGAAAACCAAAACAGATAATTCCATTAAAAAGCGGGCAAAGGACATGAACAGACATTGTTCAAAAGAAGACATACAAATGGCCAATATAAGCATACAAAAAAATTTTCAACATCACTAATCATTAAGAGAATTGCAAATTAAAACCACACGAGATATCATCTTACACCAGTGAAAATGGCTATTGTTAAAAAGTCAAAAAAGAACAGATGTTGGCGAGGATGCAGAGAAAAGGACAAAAGGGAACGTTTATACACTGTTGATGGGAATGTAAATTAGTAAAACCTCTGTGGAAAACAGTATGGAAATTTCTCAAATAACTAAAAATGGAATGTGCATTCCATCCAGCAATCCCACTACTGGGTATTGACCCAAAGGAAAACAAATCATTATATCAAAAAGAGACCTGCACTTATATGTTTATCATGGCACTATTCACAACAGCAAACATATGGAATCAACCTAAGTGTCCATCAATGGATGATTGGATAAAGAAGGTGTAGTATGTATATATACAATAAAATAGTATTCAGCCATTAAAAAGTATTTTGCAACAATATAAATGTAACTAAAGGTGATTATCTTTTTTTATTTAATTTGAAAAAAGTGCTTTATTTATACATAGATGTGTTTCTTTTTTTTTTTTATACTTTAAGTTCTAGGGTACATGTGCATGACATGCAGGTTTGTTACATATGTATATATGTGCCATGTTGGTGTGCTGCACCCATCAACTAGTCAGCATCCATCAACTCGTCATTTACATCAGTTATAATTCCCAATGCCATCCCTCCCCCCTCCCCCCTCCCCATAATAGGCCCCGGTGTGTGATGTTCCCCTTCCCGAGTCCAAGTGATCTCATTGTTCAGTTCCCACCTATGAGTGAGAACATGCAGTGTTTGGTTTTCTGTTCTTGCCAAAGATTGCTGAGAATGATGGTTTCCAGCTGCATCCATGTCCCTACAAAGGACACAAACTCATCCTTTTTATGGCTGCATAGTATTCCATGGTGTATATGTGCCACATTTTCTTAATCCAGTCTGTCACTGATGGACATTTGGGTTGATTCCAAGTCTTTGCTATTGTGAATAGTGCCGCAATAAACATACGTGTGCATGTGTCTTTATAGCAGCATGATTTATAATCCTTTGGGTATATACCCAGTAATGCGATGGCTAGGTCATATGGTATTTCTAGTTCTAGATCCTCGAGGAATTGGAAGGCCATTATCTTAAGTGAAATAACTCAGAAACAGTTAAGTCCATTACCACATGTCGTCACTTACATGAGGAAGCTAAATAATGTGTACACATGGACATAGAGTGTAAATAATAGACACTGGAGACTTGGATGGGTGGAAGTGTGGGAGGAGGTTCAGGGATAAGAAATTGCTTAGTGGGTCCAAGGTACATTATTTGGGTGATGACTAAAAGCCCAGATGTCACTGCTACGCAATATATCCATGTGACAGAACTGCACTTGTACCCACTAAATATATACAAATATTTTAAAAAGAAAAGAGACCATTACAATTACTACTGCACTCTTGTCAACACTGAATGTCTCACCCATAAGGCCTTATTAATATTTACCCTGATATATCTATATTGAGGTTGGTCAATTCAGATTGCATTATTACCAAGGAAGAAAGGGCCCCCAAATCTTCCCTAGCTGGGTGAAAATGGTATATTCAGGAACACAGCTGGCCTATCCTCAGCAGCAACTTGACCTCACATGAAAAAATAGCAGTGATTCCTTTATAGGAAATTATGACCCCTAATCTACTGTCTGAAGTAAAGCCAGTGGATCAATGGGAGCAAAAGTTGATCCCAGTGTCACTAAGTGAGAGAATATATTCCACGGGCACTGTCCCCGTCTATTTCTGGCAGACTCATGACACTAGACCTTTGATCTTTACTTGTAACTATCAAAAATTCAAAATTCTTTCCTGACATCCCTGGACGGGATTATTTTTCCCCTAACAAGAATCCCAGGATAGCCTGATTCATAGTCTAACAACCTAGCAAAAGGGAGTGTCGGTAATTCAAAATTAATTTTAGGCCAGACACCTGAATTGTCCTGTTGAATTGACACGGTAGCAGATCATAAGTGTAATGACCACTTGGTTAAGTGCATTGCTCTCCAAGTCAAAGAGAGGGAAACATTGGGTCTCTGTGAGTTTTGTAAAAATACATTGTCATTTGGAACTAACCCCACTATGTGAAAGCTCTGAGTGTGCACAGAAGATGCTTGCAAGTGTGGAGTTCCCCTTAAAGGAATTAGAAACACCAATGTTGGGGTATTGGAGGAAAAGCAACTACCCTTGCCCCTGAGAAAGCAATCCATTAGGCCTCTGAGGTGTAGATGAGGGAGACACATTAATGATTTTTTTGCTTCAGATCTGTCCTGGATCCTTTCATACCAAGAAAAAATGTCCTGATGATGACACAACAAAAACTGTTGCACACACTTTAAATTGTCTGCTGGGTCAACTATCCTAACTAGACATCTCCAACCACTGCTTTTTCTTCTAACCTTATCAAAAGGTCTATCACAAACAACAGAATGATTCCAGCTTTTGCAACTCCCAAAGAAAAGTCTCCTCTTTCTCTCTGTAAGTTCACCATCCACATTCTCAATCATTGCCTGGGGCAAATGAATAGCATCCAAATGATGGCAAAAACAAGCAAGATAGATGGAACTGCCTTCAGAGTCTTTTCAAAATCAGGAACTAGACTCTATCCACCATTAGGGCTGGAGAACACATTAGAGGCAATATCAACTTGTGCCCCCACAGTGATTGTTGGAGGTCCCATGAGCAGGACCTCAGCAATCATCATTTTCTTTTCTCCCCTGGGACAACATGTGCATATTGCTGGGATTATAGTTCTTGTGTAGAAGCTAGGAATTAACTTGCTTCCCTTCCAAAAACATTGTTATTTTCATCTTACAGGTGGTGATAAGAGACCAAGTCTTTATGGAAACACCACCAGTAACTGAGAGCTCAGAAGACTGAGGCATTCGCTCTAAAATGAAGCTGCCCTGGATTTTCCAAGGTAGATTTCTTGAGGGATAACTGACACTTTACTTATTTGCTGTTTTTGGCAGTTATTACCACAATGTGAGTCATCAAATTAGAAAGAGTGGTAAAATATTTGTTTTGAATTTAGCTGAAGTAACCAATCAGACTATCTTGGACTATCTTGGAGCTGGAAGGAATTCAGCTTATCCTCAACTCATTGACTAGGGATGATAGGGATGCTGGAATTGTTATAGATTTCATCCTTATTGGCAAATGTGCAGCCTGGGCAATTGTTAATATATCCTATTGTACTTGGATTAATGACTCAGACCAAATGGAAATGTCTATTAAGAAACATAAGGAAGAAATTATCCAACTCTCCAAAGTAGACAGCAATAATTTCTTTTTTTATCCATTACTTCAAGCATTTATCCTTTCTGTTATAAACAATCCTATTATACTCTTCTAGTTGTTTTTAAATGCAAAATTAAATGATTTTTTACTACAGTCAGTCTGTTGTGTTAGCAAATAGTAGGTCTTATCCATTCTTTCTGTTTGTTTTGTACTCATTAACCATCCCCACTTCCCCACCACTACCCTTCCCAGACTCTGTCCTTTTCTCAATGTTTGTTCTTGGCACCTTTGCTGAAAATGGGTTCACTGTTGCATTTCTGCTCAGGATAGCTTTGACTATTCTGGATCTTTTGAGGTTCCATATAAATTTTAGCATTGTTTGTTCCATTTATGTGAATAATGTATTAGATATTTTGATAGGTATTGCATTGAATCTGTAGATTGCTTTGGGTAATATGGACATTTGAAAGATATTGATTCTTCAAATCCATGAACATGGAATATCTATACTTTTTGGTGTCCTCTTCAATTTCTTGTATCAGTGTTTTATGGTTTTCATTATAGAGATCTTTTAATTCTTTGGTTAAGTTTATTCCTAGGAATTTTATTTTATCTGTTATCTACTGTAAATGGGAATGCTATCTTGATTTCTTTTTAAGATTTTTACTGTTGGCATATAGAAATGCTACTGATTATTTCTTATTGATTTTTCATTGTGCAACTTTACTGAATGTGTTTGTCACATTCAGAATGGAGTTATTCTAGCAGTTTTTTGTGGAGTCTTTAGGTTTTTCAAAATATAAGATTATATAATCTGCAAACAAAGATAATTTGATGTCTTTCTTTCCAATATGAACACCATTTATTTCTTCCTTTTACTGATGGCTCTAGCTAGGACTTCCAGCTTTACGTCAAGTAACAGTGTTGAAAATATGCATCATTGTTGTGTTCTAGATCTTAGAGAAAAGGCTTTCAGTTTTTACCCATTCAGTATGATACTAGCTGTGCGTCTATCTTATATGGCCTTTTAACTGTTAAGGTATGTTCCTTCTATACCATTTGTGATGGTTCTTACTATTAAATGATATTGAATTTTATAAAATGGTTTTTCAGCATCAATTGAAATAACAATATTGTTTTTGTCCTTCATTCTATTGGTATGATGTATCACATTGATTAATTTGCATATGTTGAAACATGCTTGCATCCCTTGGATAAATCCCACTTGGTTATGATGAATAAACTTTTTAATGTGTTGTTAAATTAGGTTTGCTCATGTTTTGTTGAGGACTTTTGCATCAATAAATATACATCAGTGATACTGGCCTGTAGTTTTCTTTTCTTGATGTGTCCTAACTTAGTTTTGTATCAGGTTAATACTGGCCTCACAGAATGAGTTTAGAAGTATTCCCTTTATTTGACTTTTGGTCATATCATTCTAATATCTGCCCACAAGGTCACAGTTCCTTCTCATCTCCTGGCTGTGTGAAACCTCTACCTCTGTTTTATAAAAATATTTGTTATGGCATTAATTGCCCTACAAAATAATCTGGAGTTATTTTCTCATCACAAAATTGTTAACTTAATCACATCTGCAGATACCCTTTTCTCAAAATACAGTAATATTTACAATTTCGAGGGAGTAAGATTTGATTTCTTTGGTGACCACTATTCAACCTACTTACAGAGGCATTTCGTAGCTTTGTTTAAAGATTAACTCAGATGATTTAGGTGAAACACTTAGCAAACTCTGAAATCATCTAAATATATATTGTATAATTTAAATTTTCTATCAGTTTCTGACATCCACTGTTCTCATGGCTAATGCTATCTTCATTGTATATAATTTCTCATATACAAGGTCCATGATAAATTAATAATTTTTACATTTGTATTAGGTTATTATGATAGTAATACATTTGCACCCACTCTTGTTAAGAACTTTTTGTCAGAAGTGATAAACATTTGTTAGATAACCATCTGTCTGGAGTTTGGTGCTCAAAGATATTTGGAAGATAAAATTTATCAAACTCAAGATCCTGTCTTCATAATATTATTTTCCTTGCATTAGCTAAGTAGCCGTTATAACTCAATCTAAACAATGTTCCTACTACATCCACTATTGAATGTGACTTATATTAAATTAGGTTTCCAGTATTTTGTCCTGGCATGGTTATCTCTGTCTCTAGTTTCTATTAAAGAGAGGAGGACATGACAGATAATTTCAAGTTCATTTTGCACTTAAATTGCTTCTCAGTTCAGGTTTTCATTACTAAGAAAAAAATGATGCTTTTAATGCATTCCTGGATGCTGCTTTCTCCAAGGTTTTGTGAAACTTAACATTTATTTTTCATATTTGGGAATAAGGGTTTAGTCCCTGAACTTTCTTCTCAGTTAAAAGAAAAAAAAAGTCTGTGTTGAGACCTTGCCATCTTTACTGGTACAGTCCTGTGAAAATACATGTAAAACATTTTGCCAGTTTCTTCAGAGGAATACTGTGCAAGGAAGAAGGTAGTGACTTAAATATTTCACACGGTGTCTTGGAGATTAAAAGACAAAGAGAGTAATAGAAATAAAGGATATATATGTCAAACGGTTTACAATAAAATTCCAATTCTCCAACAATATTAAGATCTATTTATATGTAAGAAATTTGTTAGGCTAAACAGGTGAGGATTGATATACTGTTTGGTGTAACTAACTGTTTTATTTGAATCCTTTCTCTTGGATTAAAAGAAAAGTAATAACCCTAGTGTAGTGATTTCCCAAACATGTTCAGTCAGAACTAATTTAGATTTTTTAAAAATAATAATGATTCTTACACTTCACCTCATGAAATTTTGATGGAAAAGATAGGACCTGGAGAGTGGTACAGTGTAGGCAGGAAATTTGTGTTTCTGAAAACCTCAGCAGGTCATCTCAATAAGCAGCCAAGCTTGGCAACGATGTGAATAAGGCAGTTCTAATCTTTCAGGTCTGTTGTTCTTTACTTCAGCTTTACAAGTACTTTAAGAAAATATTGATGTGGAAATGTGACTAATTTTTGGCTAGTATTATTTATGAGGGGATCTCTTTAACTTGAAAATATTTTTTATTATATAGGTATGAAAACATATTCATATTGAATAGTAGATTAAGCCTAGCCAAGAAGCAAGGAAAACCTGCTCACAGTAGATCAGTTCTGAATATACATCTTCCATAGGTCACGGAATTATGAATATGCAAAAATCAATCTAAATGCTCTTACATTGACCAGTTCGAGCTTGTATTTTCTCTCAGCTATGTGATTTCTATGATTATGATGATTTTTCAGGAGTATATGTTGTGGCCTGTTATGATGGATTTAAACCCTAATAAGCCTCAAACTCAGAATAAGTCTGCTACCAATATGTGCATTAGGGCAATACATTGAAAGACTGGGGACAGGATGAGAATAACTGAGAAACATTTCTCTGAGAGTTTCAAGGCCCTCATTAAGTGTATACAGATGTTTTCCAAAGGCTGTTGGCAAAGTAGCAGGTGAATAGAAATCATCTGAAGGGCAGAAAACTAGGAAGCAAACTGACTGACCAAAAATGTGTCAGTCAGTCTCTAAAGCAGAGAGAACTCTTCCATGGTTTGCAGAGCTGGAAGATCAGCTATGTAAAGATATCCTGACTCTCACTTGAGAGTAGACTTTTTTCTTACATTGACTAGTTCAAGCTAGTGTTTTCTTTCAGCTGTGTGATTGCTATGATCATTATGATTTTCAGAAGTGTATGTTGTGGCCTGTTATGATGGATATAAACCCTAATAAATCTCACACTCAGAATAAGTCTGCTACCAATGTGTGAAGACCAGCTCTCACTTGAGAGTCAGGATATCTTGAGATAGGCCAATCTCAAGCCCCGCTAAAGGAAAAGTCTACCACACCCATAAAAGTTTGGAGGACAGTGTTTGAATAATGCAAGGAAAGCTACAATGAGGCCTAGCCTCAAATCTCAGATTAGATTCACTCAACTTCTTAAATTGACTGTGTTACAGAAGAATGGGTAAATATCAGTGGTAAATCATATTTTCTTTTCTCTCTACTGTTCTTGTACAGACACTATCTATACAAGCAAAATTTATAAGCATTATCACATATGTACAAATGCAACAGGATATGAGCATTAGGCAAGAGAAAATAAGCCCTGACATAGCCGAAAAGTTAAAATCATCAAGCAAGGCATTTAAAATAACTATAATTGATATGTTAATATGGAAAAGTATTTTTGAAACATTGGCATAGAGCAATTTCTGGAACATCAAATGTGTTTGAGAAGACAGAGTGATACAGAGGACAAACACACACATTCTAGTGCCAACAGACTGGGTCTGAATCTAGGCTCCAGTACCCACTGTCTACATCAAATTACTTACATATTTAGAGTTCCAAAGTTTCTTCACTGGTCAAATGGGGATAATAAGGAAAAGCATGGCATGCCAAGATAGAGTCTCTGGAGCAGGAACATCTGGATTTGGATCCCAGTTTCTCTGCACATCACTTGTGTGACCTGGGTCAGGATATTAAATCTATTCGTGCCTCATGAATAATCCTAGTACCTATTTTACAAGACTGTTGTGTTAATTTTTTTAACATATGCAAATCATTTAAATAAGTTTGTAGAAAAATAAATTTTCAGTAATAATGGCTATTATGAAAATAGCTTACCTGGCTGTTATAATGATTAAACTAAACTTTATGAAATGTTTGAACAATGCCCAACTTAGTTTGAACTCCATAGATGTCTTTGCTCCTTCCCTCTTTCTCTTAACAGGCATCTATTTTTCTTTCCTTTCTAAGATAAGTTTTGATCCACTTTAGAGTTTCTAAAGGTTAAGTATTTCAAGTAATTATTCTATTGGGTGATGCCTCATTTCCAAGGAATTTGGAGAAAGGAAATAGATATAAAAGTCAGCTCAAGGTAAAACTGAGGGTGTGAAAATAAAATTAAGCAGGAACTATTAGAAGAATTTATAGCGATGTATCCCGTAAGTTGCTATAAATGGATAAATAATTTTCTGAGTTTCCTAGAAGCCAAAGCAAAGAGATGAACAAGTTTAGTTACAAGCCTTCACTATTTTTGATATTTTAAAAACTATACTGATAAAGTTACATTTTTCTAGTGCTGAGACTTAAAAAACGTCTTCCAAATGTTTTCCTAATAAAAAAGACAGTCCTGTTTTAAACACAATAGCATGCTGTTCAAGGCAAGGGAATCAGTAGCACAGTCATAAAATTCAGTAAAATAAATCCTACACAAGTCTTCTTGGTGGTTTATGAAAACTAAAACAACTGATTAAATAGCTAAACAAACATAGTATATCTAGTAAAATAGATGGACATCCTCACCGGTAATCACTTCAACCACTCAGTGTCTGAGGTTCTATTTTGTGCTAAAGCCTGGAATGCAGGTAAACTCTGCTGTCATCTGAGAACAAAAACATATTGTGAGTGAAGAAAACAGTGACATTCTCATATAAACCTAATATAAGCTGATACCTGATGAGATAATCATGCTACCTCTACACTAGCCCTCAAGCATTAATTGAGATATTTTTCAGAAATTGTTTGAGTCTATTCTAACACAAGAGATAAAACGACCATAATATATTTACCTATAGACCAATCTCAATGATCTTGTCTAGAAAAATACTAAAGTAAATGTTACTAATTACTAAATCACCATTTAAAAATCTCGGTAAAGCACAGCACCAATATTTACTGTTTATTAGTTTGGATTCTGGTATCATACTTTCATGTAGATTAATTACAAATGATCTCAGTAAAAAGTAATTGGAAATAGACTGGTTAGATATTTTCATTGCATGCACAAAATAATCATTTTAGTATTAGAATAGTTCTCTTGAGCCATTTTTCTGACAATATTTTTTAGTGACAACAAAATCATGTCATCAGTATGAAGAAAAACACCAAATATTCTTTCCTCAAAGCAAAAGAACAAGAACCCAAATCTTCCAGGAGCAGTTGTGAGTCATTAACATACAAGTTTAAGAGAAATGGGTTATGACATACCTTTGTTTTATACCACTGGAAATTGTTAACTTGTCTTCAGGTGACCATTTCTATAGACTTTGATCTTCTCAGCATATCAAGATGTGGGCTCAGTTTGAGCAAGGATAATCGGGGGAATATATCTTTTATAGTATTTCTATTTCAGTTGGACACAGTAAAATTAAAAAATGCTTAACAGCACACTTAATATTGTCATGGAAACTTATAATTTTGAAAGATCAGAAGGTTCATAAATTAGTAAGGGAGATTCTTATAAATTGATAGTAAAAACAGTAATAAGAGTAATATTAATATAATAAGAATACATTTTAATATTCAATATTTATTATAAGGTCTTTCAATATATCCCAGAAATAATGTTACCAAATTCAGACTCTTTTACTCTATAAAACACAAGCTGTTCATTTTAACATATAATTTAATTTAATTTCCATTCTGAGTAAATAAAATTCTTAACCAGGAAATATTACAATCATTAATCTTAGCATAATTAAAAAATGATTTCCTTTAAAAGCTACAGTGTGGGTAGATAACATATAATTTGAAATTAATTTTTAAAGGAGCATAACAGATAGATCAAATCACAGTGGGTTTAATATGGATGGAATATTGATAGTAAGATGTTAGATGTACACTCATTTGCAATCCCAAATGCATATCACAGGTTATCTGTAAGCAAAACTTAGCCTTAATTAGTCATTGAAAATGGTGAGGAAATAGGAAAATGGGGCTATTTCTTTATACCTTACTCTTTTGATCGTTTCCAAGAGGACAGCAACCAAAGATTCCCTTCTTTTATTTGCAGGCAGGCATCTGACACCTTTAACAACAAAGGAAAGAACAAATATAGGAAGAACATAATAGTCTCATGTATGGATAAATGGTGAAAAGCAATCAATGGTAAATAGGAATTTCTGGCTATATCTCTGCAGAATATTATTAGACTGACCGTATTACTATTTCATAGTTACATTTAGTTACATTAGATTTGGCTGCCTACATTGTTTTTATTAATCAGGGTACCTAAATAAACTGCATATCAATTGTGTTGTTTGGTCATAGCTTGTGTATTAACCTAGCCCTATGCTGGTTAGAAAGATCTATTTGTGTTTTTAGGATTATTAGTTGTAGTAATATTGTTCTTATTAATAATGATTATTATTATACTATATATTGCTAAATTTCTTAAGCCTGTTACAATATCACTTACTTTTCTTATTTGTTTTTAATTTAACTAGTATTCATCAAAATACTACTGTGATGAGAAACAAGGTATAAAAACACTGAAGCCTTCTAGAAGAAAACAATCTATTTCTGTAGACATGATCTAAACCTTGGAACAATTGTAAAATCTGTCCTGTGTCAATACTTAATGAATTGCTCAATGAATTCTACAGGTAGTAATAGCCAATAAACATTTGAAGTGGAGAGATCAATGAAGAATGGAGCAGTAAAAGAAAGCCTAATGAAGGAGGTGAGACTGAGTGTTGAGTTATGGTTGGCACTTGGAGAGGTCAAAGGGCAAGGGCAAAGTGTCTTAGGAAGGGTAAAATATTGGAGTCAAGACTGTGTGACAGTACAAACTGAAGAAACGTGTGTAGCTGGAACAGACAGTGTCTATCAATGGGGCAGCAGAAAAGTTTGCATGGATGGAAGGAGCCAGACTGGGGGACTAAGGAGGTTCAACAATGAGATGGAAGTTGGGTTATCATTCTACTGACAAAGGGGTAATAATGATAAGAAAAATGGTGTTATTTTCAGTTAATCTTCAGTCATTCCACTCCTTAGTCCCTTAAAATTGTCTATCAGAACTTTCTAGAAGAGATTACAGTGCTGCTCAGATGTTACCCATCAGGGTAGATGAATGAGGCTTAGGGAGGCTCAGAAGGTCCACTCTTTCTCAGAGCCTAACTAACCTAGCCCGTAGAGTTGTTCAAATACTAGCATTTTCTTTTTTTAAATTTTATTATTATTTTTATTTTTTTTGAGATGGAGTTTTGCTCTTTTTGCCCAGGCTGGAGCGCAATGACGCGATCTCAGCTCACTGCAAGCTCCGCCTCCTGGGTTCAAGCGATTCTCCTGCCTCAGCCCCATGAGTAGCTGGGATTACAAGCATGCGTCATCACGCCCAGCTAATTTTGTATTTTTAGTAGAGACAGGGTTTCTCCATGTTGGCCAGGCTAGTCTTGAACTCTCTACCTCAGGTGCTTGTTTTCTTATTTCTAGTTTATAATTTAACTGTAATTTAATATCTCAAACTCTTATGAGATAGCACTGTACACACAAAATAGTACCTAACAACCATCATTAGATGTATATTCTTTTATGTGTATTTGATAATAATCTTACCAATAAGGTAGTATCAATCACTTTTATCTACACTCTATAAAAATGATGGTTTTAAACATATTTCCTTTGGCCCTCTCAGGGAATTTTTATTACACAGACTATATAACTTATCATAATTTAGCCAGAACATTAAAAGAGATGAAAATACATGGTTTGACACATTGCTTCTATATTTATTACCTAGCCTCATTTTATAGATAACATCTAAATATTTGTTTATCCTGTTCATTTTTCCAGCCTATTCACTTATTCTTTCAGTGAGATACAGGTTTTATATCCATAATAAGAAAAAAATACTTTAATTTGTAGATGAATGTTACATTGTATAATGACTCAATTACTTGCTGAGCATATGTTTTCTTTAAATGTTACTATATCATTTTAACAAATATACTGTGTTAATGTATGAAGAAATGCACAAATCATCAAAACACCCTACAATGACTTCATAATATGTCTGTGAAATGCTGTTTATCCATTTCGATGCTTTATTTATATGAAGCAGCAGTGACATTTGCCAACCAGCTGTAGTGATAACAGGTGTGCGTGCCCCCTGGCTATCCTACAGATACATTCCTGCTAAGTGGTGGTCTAATCACCCAAGCTCCGTGGAAGACTAAATTTAAATCAGATGTTAATTGCCTCCAGAGTTCAGCTGATCTTTGCATTCAATTATCTCCCCCAAAGTCAAATGGAAAAAAATACTTTTACTCAGGAAATTGTATATGAAATTCACAACTGCTTCAGAAAAATAAGTTTACAAACTATGTACTTTTATAAAGAGAAAATTCTTTCTCACTTTCAATTTTAATATTGATTCAATATCTTTTCTGATGTTAGCTTCACAAAATGATTTCTATAATATCTAAAAAATATCTCATTTATAACTATTTGCCATTGCAAGCTCGTTTAAGTAAAGGACTGAATCTTTTCAAGCCTGTATATTTACCACTGTCTAGCAGAGTCTGTACCCCATAGAAGATCTTCCACACATCTATGCCAACCTACCTCAGAAACTTACTATACACATGCACTTGAGCAAGTTATTTCTTTTCTGTTTTCTTTCTTTCTTCAATGAACTTATTATCTAACTTTCCCAACTCCTCTTCCTCAGTCTTCCCCTTAAATATCCATATTCCACCATGGACAATTAATGGGACTACCCTGTTCTCTCCTTAATCCCTCTGTTCCTGAGCCAATTTATCTAATGTCACCTCTTTGTAGGTGACTTCTCACTCTACCTCTGCTGCCCTGACCTCTCCCAAGTTTCAAACTCAAATTTCCTACTCCACGTTGGCTACACTGGATTATCTTTATGGCAATCTCTAACTCCATCCACCATCACACTGCCCATCAGTGTGTCTGCTTTTGATTTTTTTAAATATACCTTATTTGGGCCAGGTGTAGTGACTTGCACTGGAAGCTGAAGTAGAAGGATTGCTTGAATCTGGAGGTTTGAGATCAGCCTGGGCAACATAGCAAGATCCAATCTCTACAAAAAAAAATTAAAAATTAGCTGGATATGGTGGCACACACCTATAGTCCCAGCTACTCAAGAGGCTAAGTTGGGAGGATCTCTTGAGAGCAGGAGTTGGAGGCTGCATTGAGCTATGATTGTACCACTGTATCCTCTAGTCTGGGCAACAGAATGAGACCTTGTCTCTAAAAAATTTTTAAAAATTAGAAAAAAAAATCAACAAAAGTCCATATCTTATCTTTCTCTAGTATGTTAACGGACATATGAACTCAAAACTTTCAGAATAAGCTTGATTTTCTCATTAATTTTCCTATTCTTTCTTAGCCCTCAAATGATCCACCTTTATTTAAATGATTTCAGTTTTCTAATTCTTTTTCTGATAAAATTTTCAACATAATAATCTTTATATATCTGTTACTATGTGATGAATTATTATTCTATATTAATTTACACTTCCAAACATCACAGTGGGAATATGGTAACCAAGAACTGTTGACAAGTCTACGTATACTCTAATCATATGGCTTCTTATTTTTCTATATTTGCTCCCTTGTTTTATATAAACTAACAATGTCAAAAACTGTTCTTTAATTGTGCTGATTAATTTATACTTTTTATTAGAAACAAAGAGTGAAAATTGCTTTTTTGGCCAGTGCTATTAGTTATTTTTAAAAAGGACATTGCATAAAAAGCCATTAAATTTCTGGACACACACACACACAAAATCATACTGTTACAAATGTCTATTCTAACGCCAGACCAAATTAAAAGCCAGGAGTTGCATATGTCCGAAAAAGAAAAATCTATCAACCCACTTGTGAAGATGAAATCAATTGCTATAGGGTAGAAATGGTACTAAATACTTGATGCCATACAGCCGGTCCCAGTTTTCACATGCTACACAATTCTTTGTGAAAGAAAAGAAATTACGATTAGTTAAAACCCATTCAATTACCAGAAACCCATTTCATACTCTCGTTTTCTATCATGAAATACATGTCTATAAACCCATCTTTTTATTTTATTATCATTACTACTTTTTAAATTTAGACCCACACTGAGTAAAAGTGCTCAGATGTAATTGAAGACTAGAAATATCATGTTTTTTTCCTTTAAATTTCTGTAACATAAAACAGGCAAACCAATTTTAACTAGATTTAAAAAAATAAAAAGTTGCTGTCTGCCTAGTTTAATCCCAGCAAATTTTATATCAGAACAATAAATCGCTGAAAATGCAAGCTTCCAATGGAACCTTGTTAAATATTTAATCATAGGCTCTAGGCCCATAACCATAAGCTCTATTCCTTATTCTTATTTATTTCAACAGTAACTTTTATTCTTTTTATGGAAGAGATCAAATGATGAAGAATAATCACTCATGTGAGTATATGTGTGCTTACAAATACTGCCATGGCAGTATTGCTACATATAGATTTAGTTGTGTAAGGATAAAATTATAATTACTTCTGCCACAAAAAGGGAAGAAAATCTCTCCCATCTATATTTGCTAATCTTGAGAGATCAGAATAAAGACACATATTTTGTGGATTGTTTTAGATTTATATTTAAAAAATAACAATAATATTTTAACTCCCAGAAGGTATTAATTAAATGCCCAAAATATATACAGCACTAATACAGAAATAGTGAACACATTAAAGTTAATTTGTATTCATCCTTTAGATATTTGCTTAAATGTTACTTCCTTAAGGAAGCCTCCCTTAACCCTCCAGAATAGGATTATTATTCTGATAGATATTTTGTGGAGATCTTTATTTTTGTTGTGTGGTGAATCTTAATGATGAAAAGCTGTCAAATTAGATTCTATTCTCCATAATAGCACAAACCATGCCTATTCTGTTAATTTCTACATCCCAGTGGCTAATCTTGCCTTCGCATATCAAGCATTCAATAGAGGATCAAGAACTGCATTTACAAAGGGAAACTTAAAAATTTTGTGTGAATAGATGAAAAACTAGAATCATGATGAAATAAAAAGAGGCTTCTGAACCCCCAACATTTCTAGGAAAAAGAAGAGGTCGAGAACACTACTCAGCTACAAAACAGATCATTTCCTGTGATATAGGAAAGATGCCTTGGCATAATTAAAAGTCGGTGGGCAGAGTTAAAAGTAGCAGAGAAGGGAGTAGGAAAGGACCCTAATCAAGGAACCACTGAGAGGTGGTCCTATCACATTTTAGAATTACTAATAGCAAGTGACTGCTATGTGCCTCCCATTTCCCTTCTGTGAGAGATAATTTTATGTGTTAACTTGATTGGGCCAGATAGCTGGTTAAACATTATTTCTGGGTGTGTCTGTGAGAGATTTTCCAGAAGACATTAGCATTTGAATTGGTGGTAAAACAGATGGTCCTCTCCAATGCCAGTGGGCATCATCCACTGGGTTGAGGGGCTGAATAGAACAAAGAGGCAAAGAAAGGTTGAATTAATACTGCCCCACTGCTTGATCTTCTTCTGCCCTCGGCATTACAAGTTCTTAAGTCTTCAGACAGGGACTAGATCTATACTCTCAGGTATCCATTGCTCAGCTTTCCTGGGCCTCCAGCTTGCAAGCTTCAGAGAGCAGGTCCTGAAACTTCTCAGCCTCTGTGATTATGTAAGCCAATATCTTATAATAAGAGACAGAGAGATTCAGAGAGAGAAAATAAAGAACATTTCTATTCTTTGTATTTCCTTTTGATTCTATTTTGTTCTGGAGAAACTCGACTAATGTGCCCTCTTTGTTCTTTGTAAATGGAAGTGTCTGCTGTGCTCTCCTATCCCTGAAAAGTGGTGTAAACTGGGTGATCGTGAGGCAGATAAACGGTCTCCTTATACTATAGACTATAGGTCTTTAAATCAAAAGAAATTGTACTAATGAACCAAACCCAAGGCACTTTGTTTACACCTAGACATGATTTACATGACAAGACCCTGAATCATGAGCCTGATGTTATAATGGGATCAAATTTTGACACAGGTCTTTGGAGGAGTGAGTGCATGTTGCATAGCAGAATAATAAAAATAATTTATGGCCAAAAATCAGTCTGTGGAAAGTTTAAAATATGTTTGCAAATTCTTAGGTAATCTTGCCATTGAGAGGTAGGGGTCAGTGTCTCCTTCTCTGGACTATGGGTGGACTTGTGACTACTTAAACAACAGAATATGATAAAAGTGATGGATGTCACTGCAGAGACTAAATCATATAATGCCACTCAGCCTCTGCTTTGCTGCAACATTCACAACAATATAATTTAAGATCTCCAACTATCCTGAAGCTCCACGCTGCAAGATAACTCAAGCTGTGTGAAAAAGCCAAGTTAACTATGCCTGTCTATCATTCTAGCTAAGTCCATCCTTCAAATTATCTATTTGCAGTCATATAAGTAATTATCAGTATTTCTCAAAGTTTAGTGGATGGAACTTCAAGAGTCACTGCAATTCTTCTAAAAGATCTGTGAATCACAATTGTTTCTTAATACTAACACACTCTACACCCTTTTCACTGTGTTGACATTTGAAGTGGTGTGAAATTAGTGATAGGTAAAACCACTGGTGCCTTAGCATGAATCAATACAGAGGCATCACACTGAAATATTAATCTTAAAATTCTTCACTCCCATGTACTTGCAGGAAAAAAAAAGTCATTGTCATATCTTCATACATATTCTTGATGGTGCAGAAAAAAATAATTGTATGAAATAACTCCTTAGTACTCATTTTTCTAACATTTTATGTAGCATGATGAATACTATACATAAACTGTTTTTCGGCTGTTCTTGGCTAAATTGTGTTCCTCTAAGATTTAGATATTGAAGCCCCTAACCCTCAATACTTCAGAAAGTGACAGTATTTAGAGAAAAGGCCTTTGAAGAGGTGCTTGAGTAAAAATGGGGTCTTTAGGGTGGGCTTTAATCCAATATATAGGTATTCTTTTTTTTTTTTTTTTTTTTTTTTTTTTTTTTTTTTTTTTTTTTTGAGACAGAATCTCACTTATAGCCCAGGCTAGAGTGCACTGGTGCCATCTCGGCTCACTACAGCCTCCACCTCCTGATTTCAAGCGATTCTCCTGCCTCAGACTCCCGAGTAGCTGGGATTTCAGGCATCTGCTACCATGCCCGGCTAATTTTTGTATTTTTAGTAGAGATGGGGTTTCAATATGTTGGCCAGGCTGGTCTCAAACTCCTGACCTCAGGTGATCCACCCATCTCGGCCTCCCAAAGTTCTGAGATTACAGGCATGAGCCACCGCGCCCAGCCTAATATGTAGGTGTTCTTATAAGAGATCAGCCCAGAGAGAGAGAGAGAGGTACGCATGCATGGAAGAAACCGCTTGAGCATACAGTGAGAAGGTGACTATCCACAAGCCAAAGAAAGAGGTCTCACAGGAAACCAAATCTTCTGGCACCTTGACCTTTGACTTCTGGACTTCAGAACTGTGAAGAAAGTAGATTAACCTACACAGTTGGTTTTTTTTTTTTTTTTTTTTTTTTTTTTTTTTTTTAATGAGAGCCTTAGCAAACTATTAAAGCTGCATACTAAGTATGACACTTGTCTCAAAGAAAAACACTTGTGCAACTGAATTGTGGGTTGGACTACGTAGTCCAGCTTCTTTCACGGAACACCATTTTGATATGGAAGAATGAACCCCAAATCTATGGTTATTCAGCATTAGGTATATCAGAAGATATTTGCTTGAAAAAGAAAAGTATTATTTTAAGGAAAATAATTGACAGCATTGATTGTAAATGGTACATTTTAAGTTTCATCTGCTATGAGTGTGACAGCTTCCCAAGGCACTTCTGATGAAATAGGTGATAATTTTAATAAATGGTATTTTTTGATATTATACAATGAAATATATCAGCATTTGGAAGACCTGCATAGCTTAGTGAAACAACATATTCAAATGACATGTGCATGGCATTACAAAAATGATTTATGGGTAAAAGGCCCATTCAAGATTCATTCAAGTGTAAGACAGATTAATGGATTTTAATGTAGCAGAGTCCAAAAAAATCAGTAACACAGTTTCAGATATCATACTGCAACCGAACTTTCAGAAAATGCCTTCTGTCAAGTTTTGGTATCATATAAAAGGAAAATGTTCATAAATATCTGAAGAGCTATTAAAATATTCCTTTCTTTTCTAACTTTAAATCTATGGGTGGTCACATTTTCTTCATATACTTTAATTAAAACAATACACTGCAACATTGGATGCAGAAGCACACATGAGAACCTGGCTGTTTCCTATTATGTCACATAGTAAAGCGTTTTACCCAAATGGAAAACAAGGCCACCCCTCTCACAGTGTTTTGTTGGTCAGGAAAATAAAGATTTGTATTAACACAGTTATATGCAACACCAGTTGGAGAGCTTATCATTTCTATTTTAATTAAATTTAAAAATAAGTACTTTAAACGTTTTTTACTTTAATTTCGAGTATTGTGAATATTGATGATTATAATCCACATACTCAAAGACGCTTTGGGCATCTTTAATAATTTTTAAACATGTAAAAGTGTTTTGAGTGCAAATTTTGAGGACTTCTGTTCCAGTTGTTCTAGACAGCAGCTGTCTGAGTCATCTCTGGTCCTTCGAGTGTTCTCAGATGAGGCCGCAGAGCAGCTACAAACCATTTCTGTGGTGCTTTTTCTGAATTCCTGACCCACAGAATCTATGGCCATAAGCAATGGTGGTTGTTTCCTGGCACTTAATGTGGGAGGTTTATTCTAACAAGGATAGAGAACTGAAACAGTAGCTTTGCATCTCTTGGTTTTTCTACCTAACCCAAACCAAAAGTTTTTCTACATTCCTTGTGTGACTGTCATGCTTCCAGTTACAATAGTTGGAAACCTGAGAGTTCCCTAGATTTCTCTCTTCGTTGGCCCGGTTTCGGTTTCCTGGTTACCAATTTGATAGATTCTACCTATTAAGTAGCTAATGAAGTCCTTCACTTTTTCCATTTCTATAGCCAGAAATTTAATTCAGGAATTTATATCTCTCATTTTTGCAACTGCAATAGGCTTCTGATTGATCTTCCTAGCTCCAATTGCCCCTGTAGTCAGACTTGCACTTCATGTAAAAGTACTTGTTCTTTTCTTTAAAGAGTAAACTTGACATCATTAGCTCCTTGCAGGAAAGCCTTCAGTAGCTAGCTATCACATCTTAGGATAAAGAGCAAACTCTCTGTAAGAGGACAAATAAAGCTAAAGTAGTATGGCTCTTACTGTCCATTTTTCCTCATCTTCATCATAGAATTGTGTGAAAGTCCAATATTTTGCTATACTGCCAGTGGCCTTTTAAGAAACCATGGCCACTGAGAGCTTACTGAGAAAATAAACCATGTTCCATCTTCATATTTTTGAAATGCCATTATCTATCATAGTGGCAAAAATAGCTATAGAATGAATTCTTTTGCTGTAGTATGCAGTCATATAAGTATCGGAACATAATCTAGTCATTTTTAGTGGGGACACTATATTAAACAAAAATTCAAAGTTAAATGGTTAGAAATAGTCTTTAAACAAGTCAATAACCATAATTTTATAAAGTAGATTATTCACATAGTCAGGGTAAGTATTCTTAATAAGATACCACTAGTTTTATTAATTTTAACCTAAGAGCTATATCCTGTCCCTTTTTATTTATTTATTTTTTTTTGCTACTAAATATCTGCTTAATTTTACATTCCAGAACTGATTAATATTTTCATGTTTTCAAATATATAAAACTACATAGTGACAGTTAGCAACTAAATTCTATGTTCAAATGTGATTTTCAGTGCAACATTCATGACTCAAATATTTATATGGCATTTCAGTTTAGCATACCACAATTATTCTCCATATATTGCCAAATGAAAATCTATTTGCTTCCTAACAAATTTGGTTTCAATTTGTGATGTAGAAAAAACATAAATAAAACTAAGGAAATAGAGTTTTGAGCAGGGAAATGATATGCTCTGACTTAGGTTTTAAAAAGATCATTCTGGCAACAGTTTTAAAAATAGCTTGTAGAGGAAGTATATTGAATATCTTCTATTTGCACCTCCCGATTTATTCTCCATCCTGCTCTCTGCCCCAGGAGTTTGCCCCATATGTATGGCATCAACTGACTTCCTTTCTTTTGGCTCTTAGTTGGGTATGTCCAACAGAGGTACATTAGCTACCTCTTGAGGTTAGCCTCACATTCCCCTTTTCAGCTACAGCTAAGCATTTACCTACAGGTTTTTACTTACCAAGCATTTACCTAAAGGTTTTTACTTACTTCCCTTTAGTAGCCTCTTGCTTCAAGCCCAAGCCTTGATAGTTCATTTACTGTGACATGAGATGCCAGCAGGAGCCCACATGGTATTGCTACAAGCACAGTTGAAAGTGTGGAAGAAGTTAATATCCCCTGTGTTAATCCTCAAACAATGGGAAATGGGAGTGATGGATAAATGCTTTTTCCCATTAATCTTTTGCTGACCTATCTAAGAGTCATTCTGTGTGTTACTGAGAAGTTCCAAGAAGGATGAAGCCCTAGCTGCCTCTGGAGAGGACCAAATTTAGCAATGCACGTTTGCATTAACTTTTCCTTTTCTTATTTCATTCTTTCTGGTTCCTCCTACTCACTTCTTATGTCACCTACTGAATGATATACCTGTACATGAGTGTCTGTTTTAGCCATTGCTGTCACAAAAATCTGAAAGCCAAGATTAAGACACTAATAGGGAGGTACTGAGAGAAGATCTAGAAGCTATAAGAAGAGTGAGGTTGAGATAACAATTTCTCTGGCTTTTCTGACCAGTCATTGTGGGTTTACTCCATCTTGCTTGTAAGGTCAAATACAAATTAAAAATAAGGGGTTTTATACTCCCTTTTGCAAACAAGGAAAGAGACTCCCCTCCCCTCCCTTAGAGTATTTACTTAGAAAACTTGTAATTATATATTCTGTCTCCATTTGAAATGAATGTATATCTTTTTAAAACCTAGGTAAGACTTCTGCTAGCTTTTACCTCAGAAATGTCTTTCTTAAAGACCTGGGGACCATCTCTTTGAAATGTAGTCAAAGAAGATAGTGCTGTTATCTTCAGATTTTAGTGGAAGGGTAACTTCAGTAGGCACCTCACTCTAAGTTTCAAAACTATCTCCTGTCATTCAGAAATGTGAGATTTAGTTTTCCCTCATATATAGTCAATTAACTAACACTGATGGCCACTCTAATAGCCAGGCGAATTTATGATGAAGTGTTTATGACAAATGTTGCTGTCAAGTCCTCTTACTTGAAGACAAGTTATTATCTTGAGAATATATATGTATTGTATTGAATAAAAAACTGAGATTTTTTTTCTGTCTTTGAAATCTCTTAGCAAATTGCCTATGATGCAAGTCACGTTCTAGTTTAATGCTTATCAATAATATTTTTTTTTCCTTTTACCTTTGTAAAGAACTTTTCAGAACTGACAGATTTTGTTTTTCATTATGTTTCACCAGAACTTCCAATAGTCATAGCCCTTACCATGTGGCTCTCCCCTGGGTCTGATAACTACCTCCTGGCCTAGATTATCCAACTCTGGGTGTGGTGATCACTCTCTATTGTTACTAGCCTCCAACTACTGCAATTTTTTTCTTTTTTCTGTTTGCTTTTTCCAAACCATCTCAACAACTTTATAAACATTTTATTAAATTCTTCTAATTAATAAATTTGAGCGTGCTATTTGTTTCCTTTCAAGACCATGGCTACCAAAATAGAAGAGATTAAAATGCAGAGAAGTTAGACAGGATATTATTGCTGAAACCGCTGTTGCAAAAATTATAGTAGTGAGAGAAATCTAACCTAACTGACTCTATCTTGCTTCTGGCCTCACAAGATAACTGCCTTCGTTAACTTTAAAACAAGATAATAACAGTCCTTCTGGAAGCTAAATCTCTCCTTGCTTAGGGACCGAAATTGCCTTATAAAATTAATTAAAGGTCACAAAATTAGGATTATCAACAAATCTGAATTCTGCTAAGATATAGGCATCATTAAATGACAACTAACTATTGTTCTCCAGCATGCCTTTCTATAATCATTTACTGTTCTGGAGGTCACAAGATTTGTAACTTCCCCAATTGCTCCTATATATAACATAAGTATTATCAAAACCTAAGATTGACATTCGAGATGTTTTTCAGACTCTTGCATTCTGACAACTGACTGACTCCACCTGAACCTCTGACTTACACCAAGGAAATGGCTCCCACACAGAAGCTGACTCAGTGTCTGAAAACAGTTTAGACACTTCCATGAATTCATCCCCAACCAATCAGCAGTATTCATTTATTAGAACCCTGGCCACCAAATTATCTTTAAAAACCCAAGCCTCTGAGCTTTCAGGGAAGCAAATTTGAGAAATGTCTGCCATCCTTTTGCTTGGCTGGCCCTGAGATAATTAAACTCTTTCTTTGCTGCAATATCTGTTGTTCTTAATGTATTGGCTTTTCTGGGCAGGAGGCAAAATGAACCCATTGAGTTGTTACATTATGTAATCCAAGTAAAATATAATAACGGCTGTTCAGTAGTAATGGGAGATTTAAGAAGTGGATGAATTATTATTTAAAACAGAAAGAATCAACCGGATTTGCTAATGGATGGCAATTTAATATGGTCCGTAAAAGAAAGAGGGCACACAAAAAAGACTCCAAAATATTTGGATTGATTAACTAAAAGGATGGAATTCTTTTTTACTCAGATGGAAAATATTTGAAGAAAAACATCTTTGCAGTAAGGGAAAACAAAATCTTGTTCTTGTGCCTGTCAAGTTTGAAAGGAGTATATGCTTTCCAGACAGGGATGTTAAGTAGTCTGTTCCATGCACCAGTTCGGGATAGAAGTTCAGACTGGAAGGATGAGTATGTGGGCATCAGTTTAGAGATTTGAAAATATTGAATCAGATCACCAAGACAATGTGTATGAACAAAGAAAGAGGATATTCAAAGATCTCTGGGCTACTCCAATGTTTAAAGCTTTGGGAGGAAACAGAAAATATAAGTTGTCAATTGTATCAGGTTGTTCTTGCATTTATATAAAGAGATATATGAGACTGGGTAATTTATTTTTTTTTTAAAAAAGAGGTTTAATTGGCTCACAGTTCTGCAGGGTTAAGGGAAGCATTGTGCAGACATCTGCTTAGCTCTAGGGAGGCCTCAGGAAACTTACAGTCATAGCAGACGGTGAAGGGGGAATAGGCACCTCACATGGTGAAAGCACAAGCAAACAAGAAAGAAAGTGGGGAGGGGAGTGCCATACACTTTTAAATGACTAGCTATTATGTGAACTCAGAGCAAGAGCTCACTATCACCAAGGGGATGGCCCAACCCATTCATGGTGGATCCTCTTCCATGATCCAAGGACCTCCCACCAGGCCCCACTTCCAACACTGAGAATTACATTTTAACATGAGATTTTGTCAGGGACACATATTTAAACTATATCAGTTTACACCTAGACCATCCCAAATCTCATCTCCTTTGTACATTTCAAAATACAATAATCTCTACTCAATAATCCCCTTAAAGTCTTAATCCATTCTAGCATCAACTCAAGTCTCAAGTTCAGTTCAAGTCGAAAGTCTCATCTGAGATTTATTTTCTTCCACTTATGAGCTGGTAAATTCAAAACAAGTTATTTACTTCCAAGATACATTGTGGGTATAGGCACTAGGTAAACATTCCTTACTCCAAAAGGGAGAAAAATCCCCCAAAGAAAGATGCTACAGGACCCATGCAAATCTGAAATCCAGCAGGGCAGTGATTAAATCTTAAGACTCCAAAATAATCTCCTTTGACTTCATATCCTGCATCCAAAGCACAGTGGTGCAAGGAGTAGCCTCCCAAAGCTCTGGGCAGCTCTGCTCCTGTGACTTTGCAGATTATATCCCCCATGATTACTCTGACAGGTTTTTGAGTGCCTGTACTTTTCCAGGAGCAAGGCATAAGCTGCCAGTGGATCTACTATTCTACTATTCTGGGGTCTAGAGGACAACAGCCACTTCTCATAGCTCCACTAGGCAGGGCCCCAGTGGCAACACTGCATGTGGGCTCCAACCTTACATTTCCACACTTCCCTAATAGAGGTTTTCTGTGGTGCCTCTGACCCTGCAGTAGGCTTCTGATGTGCATGCAGGCTTCCTCATACAGCATTTGAAATATAGGCAGAGTCTATCAAGCATTTTTCACTCTTACATTCTGCATACCCACAGGCTTAATACCATATGGAAGTTGCCAAGGCTTACGACTTGCACCCACCAGAGGAGCGGTGCAAGCTGTATCTGGGGCCCTTTGGGTTGAGACTGAATCTAGAAGTGCTGGTATGTGAGGAACAGTGTCCTGAAGCTACACAGAGCAGCAGGGCCCTGGGACTGGTCCCTGAAGCCATTCATTCTTCTAGGCATCAGAGCCTGTGATGATAAGGGCAGCTTGGAAAATTTCTAAAATGCCTTTGAGGCCTCCTTCCCATTATCTTGGCTATTAGCACTTGGCTCCTTTTTAGTTATGCAAATCTCTCTAGCAAGTGTTTGCTCAACAGCCTGCTTGAATTCCTTTTCCTCCCAAAAAGTGTTTTTCTTTCTCTGCCACATGGCTAGGCTGCAAACTTTACAAACGTTTAGCTCTGCTTCCCTTTTAAATATAAGTTCCAACTTTAACTCATTTCCTTGCTTCTGCATCTGACCATAGGCTGTTAGAAGTAGCCAAGTCACATCTTGAATGTTTTGCTGCATATAATTTTTTTCTGCCAGATACCCTAAATCATCTCTCTTTAGTTCACACTTCCACAGATCCCTAGGGTATGAACACAATGCAGCCAAGCTCTTTGCAAAGGCCTCACATGTGTGACCTTTGCTTTAGTCCCAGTAAGTTCCTCATTTCCATCTGAGACCTCCTCAGCCTGGACTTCATGTCCACATTACTATCAGCATTTTGGTCACAATCATTTAACCAGTCTCTAAGAAGTCCCAAACTTTCTCTCATCTTCCTGTCTTCTTCTGAGCCCTCCAAACTCCTGCAACCTCTGCCCATTACACAGTTCCATAGCCACTTTCACATTTTCAGTTGTCTTCATAACAGTGCCCCATTCCTCAGTACCAATTTTCTGTATTAAGCCATTCTTGCATTGCTACAAAGAAATACCTGGGATTGGGTAATTTATAAAGAAAACAGGTTTAATTGGCTCACTGTTCTGCAGGCTTTACAGGAAGCATGCTGCTGGCATCTGCTTGGCTTGTAGGGATGACTCAGGAAGCTTACAGTCATGGCAGAAGGTGAAAGAGAAATAGGCACCTTACATGGCAAAAGCAGGAGCAAGTGCTGGGTCATGTGCTACACATTTTTAAGTGTCAAGAACTTGTGTGAACTCACTTACCACCAAGGGGACGGCCCAAGCCCTTCATGATGGATCTTCTCCATGAGCCAAACATCCCCCACTGGGCCTCACCTCCAACATTAGGGATTACATTTCAACATGAGATTTGGGTGAGGAAAAATATCTAAACTATATTACCAATGAAATAGGAGGAGAAGTAGGAAAAGTAGATGTCTCGGAAGCAAATGAATAAAAGGAATGCTCAATGGTGTCTCATCCTTTAATAAAATTGTTGAGTAACATGAAGACCAATTAAACTTACCAACATGGAAATAATTGGTACCCCTGACATGAACATTTTTTGTGAAGTGATAAGGACAAAAACTCACTGGAGAATATGTGGAGACAAAAGTATAAGCAGTTGCTTTTAAGGACCATTTTGTGTATGTTTTCCACAGAGAAACTGAGCAAGGGGAGATGAAATCTAGTGCACCTATGGAGAACTAAGAAAGGAGCATAGGTTGTTTATCCAAACTAAGAGTACAGAAGGTAGAGTGGTCTCAAATGACTTCAGGATATGTGTTAATAGAAGCAAGCTAAAAAATGTTTTCTGGTTGCCTTCATTTCCTGAATGAAATAGGAATTAAAATATTCTCCTTGGAGGGAGGATGATGGAAGAAGAAGTGGAGATACAATAGGAGAAGAGAAAGTATATGATGGCTTTCTAGAAAATTGGAAAAAATGAATGAACTACAAAAATTTAGTATAATTGTACAACTCTACTAAGATATAACTTGAGTCTAGTGATAATAAGTTCAAGGTAATACTTTTCAGCATGGTTGTGTGCTCTTCTCTTGTGCCAGTTTAGATGTTTGCAAAGGTAGAGTGACCCAAGAATTAGATTTAACCAGCATTGGATTTTATTAGGAGAGAACTAAGAGACAGAGAGAGGCAAGACAGTTGAGGAATTATTCAGAAGAGTAATTTTAGTGATGAATCCTGAAATGTATACTGAATAATAATGGAAAAATGAGCACAAGATTAGTAAAGAACAGGAAAAAAATCGTATAATTATTGAATTTGAAGTCCGAATTTTAAAAATGTTGTTCTCAGAATACTAGAGGAAAGAAGCAGTTGAGTGGAATAATTGGCTAGAGTGCTTAAAGTTGTATTTTTTTTTTAAGTATGTTTTTATACTGGCTTGGGCAAATGGAAGATAGGGCTGTTTATAACTAATGACCTTATTTAAAAAGGTATATTGTATAAATTTGGAGGCAGGAATACTTGGAATAAAATTCCAAATATGTCACCTAATATATCTATAACTTTGAACAGATCACTTTAAGGGAGGAGACCATTCCTCATATTGTCTTATGACCAATTTCTGCCTCAAAGAAAAAGTAGGAGTTAAAGAAAAGACAGAAATGAAATCAGTAGTCAGATAGCCCAGCACTACATTGCAGACCTGGTAGTGAAAGATTGACCACTGACCTAACCGGTTATGTTATCTATAGATTCCAGACATTCTATGGAAAAGCACTGTGAAAATCCCTGTCCTGTGCTGTTCTGATTACCGGTACATGCAGCCCCCAGTTAGATACCCCCTGCTTGCTCAATCGATCACGAACCTCTCACATAGACCCCATTGGAGTTGTAAGCCCTTAAAAGGGACAGGAATTGCTAACTCAGGGAGTTCGGTTTTTGGAGATGTGAGTCTGCCGAAGCTCCCAGCTGAATAAAGCCCTTTCCTTCCACAACTTGGTGTCTTAGGGGTTCTTGTCTGTGGCTTGTCCTGCTACAACTTTACCTAAGAGTCTGTTTTCTTGTATGCAAGTGGAAGATAAGAGTAGCTACCTTAATGGATTCTTATGAAGATTAATTGAGATAATTCTAGATTAATTGTTAATTATAGTACCTGGCACATTGTAGATACTCTATAAATATTCATTATTCATATTAGCATATAAGCTTTCATCCAATAAAGTTGTTTGTTGAAATAAATTTGACTTAAATCTAAGTCATATATATATATGAAATATATATATATAAAATGACATTTAAAAATGTCTAGATATTTACCATGTTCATTTAAACCAAAATATTTAGCTGACTTTAATGAGAAGATGATTTTTGTTCTGACCATGTCTATATGAATTAAACATAACAAACCATAATGAATGTTTTATTTAAAGTGTTTTACCTCTATGCCTATAGTGAAGAGATTATCATCTTAAAGTTTAATGTAAGTTAATACATATTAGATGCAAAGTTAAATAATTGTCTATTGCCTAATAACATGGTTTCATTCATTCATTCATGATTTTCTATGCCCTAGACATTGTACTAGGTATTTGGGAAACAGACACACTAGAAATGTAAAGGTAGGATGCAGGATCTTATATGGCTTACACTGTAGTGAGAAAAACAGTAAATGAATATTCTGTAAAATGAACTATATAAATACAGATAGAGAGAAGTCTTTGGAAAAGAAAGAAAAACATAAAAATGGATAATGAGAGAGATTAATCAGAATTGAAGGGATGTTCTGAAGAAGTTATGCTTGTAGGGGCCTGGATAATAATATGGCATTAGACGTATAAATAAATGTAGAACAAAACATTCCAGGTGGACGGAATAACAAGTATGATGTATTCAGTAAGTTAGGGATAATATAAGGGGGAAAAAGGGTAGAAATTATTCCTGAAGGGGCAAACTGAAGGGGCATTCCTGAAGGACTGACTGAAGTCCTCTTGAGAAGCTAGACATACGTTCTGAGGAACAGGCAGTCTTAAAAACCACAATGATCAATGTATGGAATGTATGAAAGAACCCAGAGTCATTCCTGACTCTCCACTTTGCCTTAAACTCCAAATCAATACTTCTGAAAACTCTGAGATCCCAGGACATACACAGAACTAACCACTTCTCCACTCCTTTAATCCTATCACTTATTCAATCACCATCCCCTTTATTCTTGATTATTAATATCACCACATCACCTTTATCCTTGATCATTAATATCACCCTTTTAGTGTTCTTACTGCTTCCACTCTTGGGCCTTATGATCTATTCTCAACACAGTACACTGAGTCATCAATACAATGTAGAAAAGATAATGTTATTCTCCTGTGCATACAATCTAAGAGCTCCACTTTTTACACAAAATGTGAACTAAGAATCCTATCATGGTCTCAAGGTCTGATATAATCTAGTTGCTCTAGTTGCTCAGAGTCCGGTCAAAATCGTGACTACACATTCTCTGGCCATTTCCCTTATGTTCAGATAAATGGTATATTCATAGACTTCCTATCCAAAAACAACACTTGTAGTGCCTTTTTGACTTTCCAGGTCTTACATCAGAAGATAGAAGTTTTCTCTGGCCTCTCTGTGTGTACATCCTGTCTACTCTCTGGACTCTGCCATTCTGTTCCCCTCTCTATTACCTAAGATTATTTTTTAAATTCATAGTAATTATTTTCAGTAGTTATACTTAGTATCTTTGCCTATTTGTGCATATTATGATGTTGATTGGATTTAGGGAGAGAACACACTGAAATATTGTTCAAGCAAATACAGTTTAGATGGGAAGGAGGTGCATTTTGGTGGGTTATGAGAGTAACTCTGAAACCAGACTACTTTGGTTCACATCCCAAATCTACCACTTAGTAGATGAGTAAAATCTCATGCAATTTATTCAATCTCTCTGTGCCTTATTTTCTCATGATAGTGATATCAATATCCAACTTCAGACATGTTGTTAGACTTAGTCAATTCATGTGAAGAAATTGATATAATGTGTGATACATAGAAAGTACTTAATATGTTATTAAATTAAATTATTATTTTGCTGTTTTTGTAAGGCTATCCTTAAAATCAATTGTGTGATTAATATCTTAGGCAACTTATATTGTTAAGAATAGTAAAACAGAAAGATTTTGAAGGGAAAGAAAAATGTCAGGAATATACTTCTGGTTCAACTTAAATTTCCATGTGATTTTAAAACTGGAAGGATCATGTAACTTGGTGAAAGTTTGACTTTTTTGGTAAACTTCTCCTATGATCACTTCCAGTCTTTTATTTCTTCCCTGCTGTTTTCAAGTTTAATTCCTTTGTTGAAATAAATCTCTATCTTGAATGTGCGATGACTATTAAATGCTACAATTGATTGCTGCTGTATGTTCTACTAATGAACCATAAGAAATTCTCTCTCTTGCCACTTTTACACAGCTGACTTCATTCACACTGCATAAATGAACACCTAAAAGCAAATCAGTGTCAGTTTTTATTAATATGTAGCAGTTTTCAGATTACAGTTACCAAATAGGAAAACGTATTTGTTGGTTAAAAGTGAAGATTAAAAAATGATGAATTTCTGAGAATTGTATTTCAATTGCAACCTTATAGAGAAGTAAATATTAGAGATAGTATCACAAAGTGGAAAGAACACAATGTGAGGCAGCAGACCTGAGTCTGAATAGCGGATCCTTCCCCTTACCGGTTGTGCAAACTTGATGGAACACTTAACCTTGTTGAGTCACAGATTTTCGATCTGTAAAACAGAACTCCTTTCCTGTTAAATACACACTATTCAGAGCAGTAAGAGACACCGTTTGCAACACAGTAGTAGGTGAAACATTTTAGTGAGGGTAATAATTAGGATGTTAAATTCCCACATACTTGAGGGAGACAGTAGGTGTAGAGGGGAGAGATGCAAGACCTCATTCCATGGAAAAATGAGGTCCCTGGGCTTCAAAGTTCTTTTTGTGCATGCACTAGCAGACAATCGCCACTGTCCAAGGTGACGTCTCTTAGATGCTGAGTCCCTGCACTCCGTATATGCCTCCTAAACTGGTGCTGTGATAAGATTGAGGGGAGCACTGGCCATTCTACTTTGCTGAATTTGCTTCCTTTCAACTCCTACTGTGATGAAAACATCTGACTGTTGCTATATCCTCAACTCAACCCTTGCTAAGATTGTCTGCCTTCAATTTCTGCTGCAAAATAATTTATCTCTACCCTAGTAGGATCCCTGACAGACTCATAGGCTCTCAACTCAGAATCCACATCTGAAGAGACATAAGGAGCATTCACACACGCCAGCTAGGGCCTGACCATTTGCTCTATTCTCTTCATTAGCCTGTTACCTTATTTTGTAGTAAGGCTTCGCACAGAGTCTCTTTCTGGTGTCCTAATTCACTAAGAAACAAGGTAAATATTCCACGCTTTCTGTACTCCCTTCATTTTATTAAACACATATCTAAAGAAGGTCCCAGTGAATAATGTCTCTGAGCATTCACTCTCTCATGGATGGATCGACCCTATAACTCACTTATCACCAAGAAACTGTGGCACAAGTGACACTGTAAGACTTCTGAGTCTAGGCAAGAAGCAGCATGGTAGTGTCTGCCATGGTCTTTCAGAATGCTTTCTTTGGAGCATATAAGAAATCTGAGTACTCTAGAAATGCCCTGTGAGGAATCTCCAGTTCCTCATGTTGAGTGTCCACACAGAGAGAGATGGTTAACCAGCCTCAGCACTTCCTGGCACCAGACATACAGGGGAAGAAGAAATCTCTCAAATACTTTAGCCTCAACAATAATCTCATTGCAACTCCAAAGGAGCCCCACCAGGCTGAACTCATCAGTTTTATGAATCAAAGAAAATAATAACAACTCATTGTTGTAATCTAATGTGCTTTCAGGGGATATGTTCTACAGCGATAGATAAGCAGGACATCTTCTTTTGTTTAAAAGCCAAAGAGGGAAAATTAGGACACCAATCTGTTCCACTCACATGTCTATTTTTCTTCTTTCTTTTCACAATTCTAAGAGCTATAAATACATGCAGGTGTCATTGTTCTGCTGTTTGTGTGTGAGGATGTGGGGTTTTTGTTGGCGGTGGTGGTTCTGGTTTTTTTTTGTTTTGCTATTCTTAACAGTAAACTGGTTTCTCCTCTACACTAATAGTCTCTAAATTTGTTTCAATCTTATACTCCTCCAAATAAAAAGACATGTTGAGAATTCATGTGCACATGCCCTGAAGGGAAAAAAAAATGATAGAATGTGGGAAGCAGAGAAGAAAAGAAGAACCCAAGCAAAAGTATAATTTCAGGAAAGTCTTGAGGGGAGTGCTTTAGCCTGATTCTGCAAAGAATTCCTGGAATGTATATTCTGTGTCAAAAATGTGTTCTGGCTTAAGGCAGAGGACCTGAGCTTTCATAACCTACACTGGTTTGTCACTAACTAAGGGCTTTCTGAGAAGGTGGCAATGGGAAGACAAATTCTGAGGACTTCTAGTTTCAAAAGGCCAAGCAGTTGTAGTAGCAGCTCTTTGAAGAGCCACAGTTGTGTACTATTGAAAGAAAAAGTAGGCAGACACTGGGAATCAAAAACAGTGAAAGAAAGTAAAGGGGATTTCACTGGCACCAGCAATATCCATACATACCCCAATATATGTTACGGTGGCAAACATAAAAGACAATAAAAAGACATTGCTTTAGAAAGAGCCTCACAGGAAGGAGTGTACAGAAATCACCCCAGAATAATTTTTTTCTTCTTCTTCTTTTTCAGGTACTCCTAGAAAGTCAGCTAACAAATCAAAAACTGATCTAAGACAAATGGCATTCAGAAAAGATTCCTCTTTCCTCTTCTCCACACTTCTCTTCCTCCTCCAAGCCAGACTGGGATACAAGTAATATATATAAAACATTCCAGCAGCTCACATTAATGAGTTCATGAAAACCTAATCGTTATCTACCCTCTATATTAAAATTCTATCTCACAGGTTAACATTAGAGTCTTCTGAATATTTGTTATAAAAGGGAGACTCTATGATAGTACCACAGTAACACAACTATATGCTCACCAAGTACTTACCAGTGTGAGTACCATTGCCCTTCTCAGGATGCCTATTTACTTTTAATAAAATAATCTTGACACATATAAAGCAAGTCAAACAGATACTGAATCAAATAAATCTAAAACATAATAACTTAAAAAAAAACTTTTTCTATCATGACAGTGTCATGACATCAATGGCTATTACGGCAAGACACAAGAAACTTCTAGGCCAGATTAGGTGATATGGACTGAAGATGCCCTTATTAATAAAAATTCCTTTTATAGATGTAAATTTCCTTTACAAAAGGACAGCTTTTCAGAGCTACTCCTTTGCTTGTGGTTTCTCAAAATAATCTGCTCCAAATATGCCAAAGAACTATGTGTTGCGATGACATATTCTGGTTTTCCTACAGTAATGTTTTGGGGGTAGTGTGTCCTGCCTCCCAACATATCCATCCTGCCATATTTCTTGTTGTTTGTTTTGTTGCCTACTCTACTTGCATTGTAGGTATTACCTTCAATGTGTGGCCTCTTTGCATAAATGGTTTAAGCAATTTATAATTTCATAGGGTTCATTTGGTTGAAATGGGAGGGTATAATCTGTAAATCCACTTCACAGGCACATATTACTGCACTATGTCACAATATGCTGAAGATAAACCAACTGGGGAGGACATCATTACTTATTATTGGACAACCCCTACGATTGTCTCTGAGTAGCCCATACAACATAGAGGACATTTGACCATGTAACACAGGGGACAGAATTAGGACAGCTTTTAAACTCTATGAATTAAAATTAGTAAAGTATAATGTCTTATTTATTTTTAGATAAATCTAAAATTTTAATGTAGGATCTAGTATTTTCTTCCTACACCCAAGTCAACTTACCTGGTATAACATACCAGGGTTTATATACTTAATTTTTCTTTTTCTTATTTTTTTTCCCCAATTTCAACCAAACTATAAGTACATGAACATCATCATCATCACCTAATAACTCCCACTCTGCCCTCCTGCCTTTTCTGGTTCCTCTAAACTACTCTGAATTTGCCTCTTCTGGGTATGCCATGTACGTGGAATCACAGAACATTTATCCTTTTGTGTGTTTCTTAGCTCTGCAGTAGTTGGAAATCTCCTTTGTTTTTATGGAGTGATACATTTTGTTGCCTGTTTACTACATGTCCCACCAGCTTCTTTTTCTCTCATTCTCAATAAATGCTTGATGCTTTTCCATCTAATCATAAATTTAATACTTTGTAATTTTATGTAAAATATTACATACTACAAAAATACACATATGGATGAACATATAGAATTTTTCCACTATCTATCCAAAAATATAGATAATATATTTTCCATTATGACGTGAGTTGAGAGAAAAAAGTTTCATATTTATAATATTAATTAATGAGATAGCACATTATACTTCATTTGCATATCTTACTGGAAGCTAAAACATGCCAGTTGAGCTATTGTCTTAATTAATTGTCGTTCAGTGAACCACAGTGCATTGCATTTCATAAAGAAATAAGATCGACCACTGACTGTTTAATTCTCTTTAGCACAAGAGTTACAAATCATACTAAACAACATTAAAATAATTACTAAGTTATATAGCCATATACACATACACAAACATATAATTCTAGCTGTTCATTTAAAATAAGAAAGTAAATTGTTTTTGTATTTTCTTTTAAATTGGCATATAACAAAATTACTTATTTCTTTTTTACCAGTTTTATTCAAAAATCTATTTTACCAACTGATTTGTTCACTTCAGAAAATGCTAAACAACTTATTTTAATAAAATTACTCCCAATTCAGCTTAGAAAGTTTGATTATAAATTAGAAAATTGAAACAACACTCGAAATTTGAAATACAAAATTAAAAAATTTCTTTTTTCCTAAAGATGTGATCATAGCATATGATCAGATAATAACGGATAAACTTACATAGTTTTTTGTGGCCATTTTTTTATTTACCAAGTACTCAGAAAATGTGATGTGGATTCTTCAATTTTTATATTAATAGTAGCTTCAGTTATTTTTCTGAGCCTCTTTGTTTTTTGTTTGTTTTTTTGAGACAGAGTCTTGCTCTGTCGCCCAGGCTGGAGTGCAATGGCGCTTTCTCGGCTCACTGCAACCTCCACCCTCCAGGTTCAAGCGATTCTCCTGTCTCAGCCTCTGGAGTAGCTGGGACTACAGGCGCGCAATACCGCACCCAGCTAATTTCTGTATTTTTAGTAGAGACAGGGTTTTGCCATGTTAGCCAGGCTGGTCTTGAACTCCTGACCTCAGGTGATCCACCCGCCTTGATCTCCCAAAGTGCTGGAATTAGGGCGTGAGCCACTGCGCCCAGCCTGTTCTGAGCCTCTTTCATTGAAAATTCCCATTATTAAAAAAAATAGAGGAACATAATTTCTTCATGAGTGGTATGAGTGTAGTTATGGACTATAGAGGAGAAAAACACCTTTCTGTCTACCCTCTGAAGTTGATAATTGAGTCTGTAAAATAAACTGACAGGAAACAGATTAACAACAGAAAGGGCGAACACGTTTATTACGTGCATAGGGCATCATCAAAGGAAAGAAAAGTGTGTACCCCAAAAGCCAGTGAGACTTAAAAGCTGCATACACTCTTTATAGGGAAGACTGGACAGGAGATGTAGGCAATTTAAGGGAGAGTGAATACTTTTGAAGAAAAATGAATGGGCCCTCCAAAGAACAGGTGACAGTGTGGGCAGTGTCAAATTTCAGTCTCTTCTTCCGTGATACAGTTCATCTTTACTGGGTAATGGATTCCTAGGGTGGAGACTCATGCCAATGCATTTCTTCTGTCTGTAGTCAGATAAGGGAACTTCACAGAAAGCCCCTCCCTGTGCCCAGAAGAAAAGAGGAATGAGAGACAGGAGGGTAGAGAAGGTCGGAGAGACATTAGTTCTGAGGCTGCTTCTGAAGCCTTTCAATCTTCTTTAGTTCAAAATACTCTGCTTGCCAAGGTGTCATGCTTCAAGATATTATTTTCTGAGTGCCAACAAGGCCAACAGGAAATTTTGTCTTCACAGAATCATCAACTTGTTGGTTTCCGTATACGTCACTGTGATAGAACTCTCTGTGGCTTCTAGAGACTGGCGTAACTTTGAGTTTGTACATTATACTCCTATTCACTCAAATATAAGAGTTAATGTTTGCAGTGCTCTCTCTGCCAAAAATTTTGCTAGATCTTTTTTCATGCATTATCTTATTTAATCCTAATAATCCTTTGAGGATAGGTACTACTATAAGCGACCTTCTTTTTTAGGTGAAGAAGCCAAGCCTTAGAGATATTAAGTGTGTGAAAGGAAAATAAAAACTTGAGATCCCAATTCATTATGCCAAAAGTAAAAAATTAAGCTGAGAGCTGAGTCATGAAAGAAAATGCCTTTCCTTTTGTTCCTCAGCAGACAGCTACAGAAAAAAGGTTAAATATCGCCACAGGTTCACCTTATCTTATGTAAAGTGCCGATATATTGAGTGTAAGACTAATGCATAATTGACTATTCCCCTACCTGTTTCTTTTCCCTTGCAACATGTGGATTACCATACCCTCCCTCTTTCCCCTCCAACCCACTTTTCCCCTTTAAATATTAAAGCCCTCAAAATTATCTTTGAACAAAGGCACAGACCACAGACTGTTTCCGTGGTCCCTTGTTTATTCCTTCTGAGCATTGTTCTTAACTTTAGCAAAATAAACTTCTAAATTGATTGAGACCTGTCTCAGATACATTTCTGTTTACAAGTTATCAGAGGCATTTGAACCAGAGCAACTCCATCTTGAATAGGGGCTGAATAAAATAAGGCTGAGACCTGGTGGGCTGCATTCCCAGTAAGTTAGGCATTCTAAGTCACAGGATGAGATAGGAGGTTGGCACAAGATACAGGTCATAAAGACTTTGGTGATAAAGCAGGTTGCAGTAAAGAAGTTGTGGCCCTAACCCACCAAAAACAAGATGGCCATGAAAGTGACCTCTGGTCAATCTCACTGTTCGTGATATGCTAATCATAATGCATTAGTATACTAAATGGCACTCCCATCAGCACCATGACAATTTACAAATGCCATGACAATGGCAGGAAGTTACCAAATATAGTCTAAAAAGGGGAGGAATCCTTAGTTCTGGTAATTGACCACCCTTTTGCCAGAAAACTCATGAATAGTCCACCCCTTGTTTAGCATATAATCAAGAAATAACCATAACCATAAAAAACGGGTGAACAGCAGCCCTTGGGGCTTTTCTGCCTATGGAGTAGCCACTCTTTATTTTCTTAATGAACTTGCTTTACTTTATGGATTCACTTCAAATTTTTTTGTGGAGTCCAAGAACCCTTTCTTGGGGTCTGGATCAGGACCCCTTTCCAAGGTCACACAAGTGACTTGTCCAAGGTCACACAAGTATGATTCTCATGAAATCATTTGACTGATGAACAAATGGTTTCCTCCACACATCAGGATGCTGGTGTCAATGGCTATCAAAATGATAATGCCAATGGTATTACCTTTCTGCCATAACTTCTTCACTTCAAAAGATGGTGTACTTTTGTGTAACAAAAATCTGTTTAGATATAAGAATCGTATTTCAAACTCTTCTGTTCTTACCCTAAATCATTCTGCCAGATATCCTAAATCATCTCTGTCAAGTTCAAAGCCCACAGATCTCTAGGGCAGGGGCAAAATGCCATCAGTCTTTTTGCTAAAGCATAACAAGAGTCACCTCTGTTCAAGTTCCCAAAAAGTTCCTCATGTCTATCTGAGATCATCTCAGCCTGGATATTATTATCCATATTACTGTCAGCATTTTGGGAAAAAGCATTCAAGAAGTTTCTAGGAAGTTTCAAACTTTCCCACATCTTCCCATCTTCTGAGCTCTCCAGATCTCTTGGAAGTTCCAAAGTTTCCAGCATTTTCCTGTCTTCTTCTGAGCCCTCCAAACTGTTCTAACCTCTGCCTGTTACCCAGTTTCAAAGTTGCTTCCACACTTTTGGGTATCTTTACAGCCGTGCCCCACTGCCTGTACCAATATACTATATTAGTTCGTTCTCATGCTGCTAATAAAGACATACCAAAGACTGGGTAATTTATAAAGGAAAGAGGTTTAATTGATTCACAGTTCAGCATGGCTGGAGAGGCATCAGGAAACTTACAATCATGGCAGAAGGAAAAGCAAACACATCCTTCCTCACAAGGCAGCAGCAAGGAGAAGTGCAAAGTGAAAGGTGGGGAAAAGCTCCTTACAAAATTATCAGATCTCATAAGAACTCACTACCATGAGAATAGCATGAACCACCCCCATGATTCAATTGCCTCCCAACAGGTTCATGGCACAATGTGGGGATTACAAGAACTGCAGTTCAATATGAGATTTGGGTGGGGACACAATCAAACATATTAGAGGACTTCTCAGATAAGTTTGCAGAAATAAATGCTTCATCTAAGCTCATTTATCATGTGTTCACCTTTAGCTCATGATACATTCCCAGCAAATGGTGATATTGGCAAACTAATTTAATTCCATATTCTTTATTTAGGCACAAATAAAGCATATTTATATGTTTCCTAAATTACTATAAAATTTTACATTGGTTATTAATTTCAGTTACTTTTTTATCCAGCTTTAAAGTATATATAATTGTAGCAAATATCAGATAATGGAAAGCTAATTTATTGGTCAGCTAGTTTTGAAATTAAAGAAAAATTAAACCTTTAAAATATATTTTTAAAATGGCTGTTTTAAGGTAGAGAAACTGAATCCCAGAACCTAAGTGGAACAGTTGAAATAAAGAGTTTTTTTCTTCCAGACCAATACCTGAGATGTTCATACTTTTCCCCAGGCCACTCCCCACACTTCTCCGTGGTTCTAGACGCTATGTTGCGCCATGCTAAGAAGGTACCTAGACTGTAGCAGGGAGGTGCTGCCTACAGTGAACTTGGTTGGACAGAGGAGCCAGACCTTCCAGTAATAGCCAAGATAAAAGAAGCCCAATACAGCCCATGTGGGAAAGCACTCTGTAAATCAATTGGAACGGGCTGATTCTAGAGGGAACCTCCCTCCCCCACCCTTTGACTTAAGGGCAGGCCCAAATTGAGAAACTTAGCCACAGGCATAAACATCAAAACATCCTAGGGAAATCCATCCTCCTGCCTGGATAACTGGCAAAAAGAGACTTTGTGAGCTGGTAAGTATGGAGGAAATCCCTTTTGTTTCTCTATCTCTCTTGCTCTCCCTCTTGTTCTCTCTCTCTTTCCTCTACCAATTTCTTCCCAAGGTCATGGATCTGCACAGTTGCAGAAGAGGTGGCTTTGTATCTAAAACTCAAGAGAAAATAATTTCTCTGTGTAGAGAAATAAGAAAAAGAGTCCCTATGGGACAAAAACTGTGGAAAGAATTCTTGTTATTTTTCTCTCTCTTTTTAAATACTTCACCAAAGATGGGTTCATTAGGTAGAACTGTGCAGTAACATGGAAGGTTAAAATGTTAAAAAAACATCTCACTTGCAAGCGAAACTGGAAAAAATGATTCTTTGAGCCTAAAATGTGAAGGATATCCTGGAGAAGAGACATATAGGGAAGAGGATCTTCTAATTCTGTATATGAACCTATACAACCTCAGGGTCATCCTCAAACTGTATGTATGCATGTAATGCATCTGAGAACCATAACAAAGGCTTTGTGAATTGAACTACAATCTAAACAACACCTAAGTCACAAACACCTGCGAGGAGGATACCAGGGGACAAACAGCAAAGAAAAGGTTTTGAAATCTGACACTACAATGTAAATGAGGTGAAATAGAGCATATAGTGTAAACCTAAATAGATATATTGCCAGCTAAAACAACAAGACTAACAAAACCAAGAGCTAAAGGGTTTGGGTAACAAATAGAATTTTCATACATTGCTGATAGAGATACACTTTTGAAAATAGTTTAAAAATTTAATATAAACTTAAAACATATTCTTACCATATGACCCAGAAATTCTATTTCTAAATATTTACCCATATAAAATGTAAGCCTTTTATTTGCGTCGAAAACTATTTTAGGGAACATCATTAGGAAATGATCCAATCCTTACCAATTCTAGTTTTCTTTAGTTCATTTGTTTGGTCATTTATAAAAACGAAATGTATAAAATAAATACAGGATGGATTTTTGTATCCTGTTTAAGAGCTTTATTCAAAATCACCAAAAACTGTAAACAAGCCAATGTTCCTTAACTAGGTGTATTAGTTTTCTTTGTATCGCTATAAAGGAATACATGAGTCTGGGTATTTTATAAAGAAAAGAAGTTTACTTGGCTCATAGTTCTGCAGGCTGTACAAGAAGCATGGTGTCAGTAAGTGCTTCTGATTAGCACCTCAGGAAGCTTTCAATTTTGGTAGAAGGGGAAGGGGAACTGGCCACATGGCAAGAGGACCAAGAGAGAGGAGGGGGTGGTGCTACACTGTTAAACAACCAGATCTCTTGTGAAGGAGTAGAACAAGAACTCACAGGGAGGGCACCAACCCATTCACAAGGGATCCACCACCATGACCCAAACACGTCCCACTAGGCCCCACCTCCTACACTGGGAATCACATTTCAATATGAGATTTGGAGGGGACAAATGTCCAAACCATATCACTAGGGGATGGAGAAATAAGTGGTGATATATCCAAAAATGGAATATTACTCAGCAAATAAAGGGAACAAACTATTTATGTATAAATGAATCTCAATTGTTTTATGTTAATTGATAGTATCTAGACATACTATATGAGTCAATATATATGATATTTTGGGGGAAAAAAATCACTGTAGGGATGGAAAATAGTGTTTACTAAGAATTAAAAGGAAGCAGAAGGCCAGGCGTGGTGGCTCACATCTGTAATCCCTTGACCTTTGAGAGGTCATGGCATGAGGATCACTTGAGACCAGGAGTTCAAGACCAGCCAAGCCTGAGCAATAGAGTAAGACCTCATTTCTACAAAAAAAATTATAATAAATTAGCCATGTGTAATGGCTCATGTTTGTAGTTCCAGCTACTCGGGAAGCTTAAGTGGGAAGATCACTTGAGCTCAGGAGGTAGAGGTGGCAGTCAGCAGAGATTGCACCACTGCACTCCAGCTTGGGCAACAGAGTGAGATCCTGTCTAAAAAAAAAAAGAGAGTGAAAGAGAAAGAGAAAGACAGAGAGTGAACAGAAGGCTTAAACAGAAAGAGGTATTATGAGAAAAACTCATGAGTTGATAGAACTGTTCTCTTTCCTGTTGGTGGTGTTAGTCACATTACTTAATAGTGAAAAATCATACAACTCTATACCAAAAGAGTAATTTTTAATTCAAATTTTGTAAAAACTGGCTGAATATCAGTTAAAACTAATACTTTGCATTTTTTAAAAACAAAACAGAAATAAGATAAACTGAAGTGTTCAAACACTATCTTTAAATGCCAAACTAAATTGACTTTTTGAGACGAAGCTGGTTTGCCTGCCAAGCCTGAGACTCTAATTTACTAGTTGATACAGTGAGGCTATTCAGATAAATGCAAAATGAGGCAAATAAGGTTATTTTGGTGAGTGAGAAGACTATGGCTGATGCTTACTGACTTTGCATCTTACTGAATTTGCATCAGTACTTTTGAACATATGGATATTGTCATTCTTTGCAATATGAAAATTACTGATAGGTGAAAATCTAAGTAATTTCATTTCTCTTAATGAGGGTTTCTGGAAAATAATGTCAGATTTTCATTTTACTTTATATATTTCATTTTTATAAATGACTAAACAAATGAACTAAAGAAAACTAAAATTGGTTAGGATTGTGTCATTTCTTAATGGTGTTTCCTAAAATAACTGTGGAAGCAAGTTTAGTGACTGTTACCATACTCTCCTCAGTTGCAGGATGTTTGAGTACCTCCTGGCTGAAAATTTCCACAGACTGAAGAGATATGACTAGCCCAAGGTCACGACTTCTCTCCAAGGAAGGGCCATATCCAGTGAACGATCAATAAAGGAATTTAAAAGCCTAGACCCCTTGCCTCACAGCAGAACAACTGTGAAAGGCTCTTGAGCACTAGACCTCAGCTTGGGGTCAGCTGAGGCTTTTGTAGGAATTCCGTCAGAGATAAACTTCTTCCTTTTACTTACTTTCTGTTTTTTGTTTGTTTGTTTGTTTGTTTTCACGAGTCTGGTTCTGTCGCCTATGCTGGAGTGCAGTGGCACTATCTCGGCTCACTGCAAGCTTCGCCTCCTGGGTTCACGCCATTTTCCTGCCTCAGCCTCCCGAATAGCTGGGACTACAGGCGCCCGCCACCACGCCCAGCTAATTTTTTTGTATTTTTAGTACAGACGGGGTTTCACCGTGTTAGCCAGGATGGTGTTGATCTCCTGACCTCATGATCCACCCGCCTCACCTCCAAGTGTGCTGGGATTACAGGTGTGAGCCACCGCACTCAGCCTTTTTTTTTTTTTTTAAATGTTCCTAGATATTGATCTGAAGGGTGGTCACTAATGCATTTTCTAAATGCAAATCTCCACATCAGAGTCTGTTTTCTTAGGAATCTGACCTATAGAGTTGGCTCCAGAAAGGGTTTGAGGAGGCAGACTCTGAAAGGAGATATTGGAGCTATTTCACCTTCTGACGGGCTGCAGATGAGGAATCCAGCCGTGATGGTATGTGAAGTGCTGGGAGACCTGGCATGCTGCAGTAATGTGATTGTTAAAACTTCACAGGCGGAAGGAAATTCATTGGCAGGTGCAATGTTTCAGGCTGAGAAAATGATTTCAGAAATTATAGAATTGGATGGGGTATATAATGTGCTGGAGAAAAACAATGCAAGACTGAGGTTGATTAATCACCAATGAATCATGAAGTGTGAAAGTCCTGGCAGCAAATAAAGACGTTCTCATCTCCCATAATTGAAAGGTTGAAGAAGGCGAGGATGAAGTTCATATTTTAACCTTTACAGGCAGAAGAGGTTGAGAACAGGTTGAATTTTCAATCCTGGAAGGCCTTGATTAGGAAGGAGTGAGATCTTGAAATGTGAGATAGGGACACTCACATTGATGCATTTGAAACTTAAATTACTAGATTCCACTTAAGTCTTTGACCTTCACTGGTAGCTCACTCCCTTCTATTAAAGGCTAGCACTCCGTATGCTTAAAGATGATGGAAATGATTGTTTCTTGCAATAAAATACAAACTCTATCAGAATTTATTGCCATCTGCTCTTCTGGCCACCAGTATGTCTCAATATAACCTGACAAGGAAAGTCCTGGGTCTTTTGGAAGAGAAAAAGACCAACCTCAGAGGAGCTACAGAGCATATATCAGTATAGAACATATATCAGCAACATATATCAGTAGGCTGCGATAGAGGATGCATGGGATTGGATCCTGAGAGTACTGAATCAAGGAGGATTTATAAAAAAAAAAGTTTATTAATATTGGGAAAGTCTTCTATAATGTAAAATTTCACACCCTAACAAAGACCCAGGAAATAATGATATCATGTTATTAGGAGGACTCTCAGCAGTGTGAAGAAAGTGATAGACCATATTATATGCAAGAGAGGTGCCAGAATTCTTATCAAAAGTAGTAAAAGAAGGGATTCAAAAGGTTCAGAGATGCATGCTAGAGGAATATACTGTGTAAGTCACCAGATGACTGTTACACGTGACATCTCAGAGGACACTGGATTTACTGGTGATCTGGAATACAATGATGAGAAAAGGACCAATATAATTGAAAAACTCAGTGATGGCCATCTTTTGTAAGCCAGGGAAGATGGTGGAAAATTCTCTCATAGAACTAGGTTCATTGGTAACAAGGGAGATCCCAAAATAATAGAGGCTAACTGGATATGCTTAACCATCAGCAGGAATGTGTGCACAATTGCTGTAATAAGCAGCAAAATCAAAGTGGAAGCCAGGAGACTCTGGCCCACAGAAAGCTATTCAGTTCCTAGGGGTAGGACAACAAAGATTGTTTATCAATTGTAATAATAAAATATATTTAAGGATGAGTGACCTGGAGCATGAGGGCAGCTATCTCAATAAAATGTCACAATAGTTTCTGGACCTGAGCCAAATCTCAGATCTGGAAATCAGATTTTGATTGGCCAAAAAAGAAGCTAGGTCTTGATAAGGAAGTACTCTGCAATACTATGGCAAGTGTATATGGCAATGACTTCCTCTGTTTTCTTCCAAAGCAACCTATGACCGGACCAGCTTCATGGGCCTATCATTTGCCTCTGCACTCAGAAGCGTTCTGTGCTTGGTTTAGTGCTCTGCTGTGATTATCATGAAATTCTTATTAATTTTTTCTTTGACTCTGTTTTTTTTAATTACCAAACAAATTTATTTCTCAGAGTTCAAAACATTATGTGAGAAGATTTCGTGGCCTAGATAGAGATCCAGCTTCTTACGCCTAAAACTCAAATTCAAAGTGTTTCATTCATGTCCCTGCAAAGGACATAATATCATTCACAGAAAACCAAATATTACATGTTCTCACTCATAAGTGGGAGTTGAACAATGAACATATGGGCACAGGGAGGGGAATATCACACAGCGGGGCCTGTTGGGGGGTGGGAGGCAAGGGGAGGGATAGCATTAGAAGAAATACCAACTGTAGATGATTGGTTGATGGGTGCCGCAAACCACCACGGCACATGTGTACCTATGCAACAAGCATGCACGTTCTGCACATGTATCCCAGAACTTAAATATAATAAAAAAGAAAAATAAAAAAATAAGAATTCATACAAGGTAGAGGTTGAAAAAAAAAAATCAAAATACTGTGGGTTGAAGTAGTAGATTATGAACATAACCATCCTCACTGCCACTGCCACTGCTGTAGCTCTTGCCATCAGGATGGAAGGCAACACTGTTGATAGGTCCAAAGTGCCCCTTGACTCTTCTGAACTCTTCTTCAAAGGCCAAATGGAAGAACCTGGACTCAAACTTGCCAAACCTGGTGAAGGTTGTGGTTACATCCGTGTCTTCCTGACCACTGCCCAGCACAACATGGTCATAGCTGGGGGAGAGGGTAGTTGAGCTGATGAGACGTTCTGTTCAGAAAGGCTTCTGATGTTGAAGATTTGTAGAGTCAAAAAGCTTGGCTGTGTTGTCTTTGGATGCAGTGACAAACGTGGTCATGTCCGTGGATAAATAGATGTTGCTGATCTGCTGGGAGTGCTCCTTAACATTCACCAACACCTCTCCAGGCTTGGCACTATACTGGTTGAGCTCTCCACTCTCATGGCCTGCAATGATGCAGTCCCCACAGGGCACTAGTGATTTTAGAGTTATTGCAAGGGATCTTCTGGTAGGACTCATTGTTGTCAGTCTGGCTCGGATCCTGCAGGTCAAATAAGCTCACAAAGCACTGATAGCTTTTCTGCTTCTCTGTGGAGAATATGATGATATTGCCCCCAAAGTCAAAACTGCAGATCCACACAGCTGAATTGTTCTTGAGTAGGGCCAGCTGTTTCCCTGTTTCACAGGCCCAGAGATGACAGCTATTGTCAGCTGAATGGACGAGGACATGCTTGGTGTCCCAGTCAGCATCCACATACCACACAGCTCTGGTATGGCCCAGGTAGATGCCCAGCCTCTCACCATTCACAGAGTACCATGCATTAACGATAGGTTCCTTGGCCGCGGTGAAGAGGAGGTCTCCTTCACAGTTATACTTCATCTGCCTAATGAACCACTCATGGCCCTATAGTAGGACCAGCTTCATCCCAGCAATGATGCAAGGAAAGCTGCAACTGATTCTGCGTTTTATATGTCTGATTTAACAAAGACTATGTATGCAAGCAGAGGAGATTGAGTAGGTACCATCTGTGTGCTTTCCGATTCTTGTCATTCCATTTGCACATAGTATCACCCCAGGAGCACGGAAATTCAGTGGGTCAAGGAAGCATGGGAATTCATTGAGACTCCGAGTGAGAACAAGTGTGTTGCACTTATGACTACATAATGTGGTCCTGAAGGCCACATTTTCCAGTTGAATCAAAACTTGCTTTAAACACAGAAGGAAGGCAGTTACATTCTAAGAAAAACAATGTCCAGGGAGCCCTTTTATCTCCTTCCTTACTCTTGTTATTTGCCTGCATTCATCAACCACTTATGCTGAAAATAATGATGTAGAAGAAAAGAGAGCAACTTACGTCCTTTCCTTTAGACATTCCTGACTCATTGTAACCTGAAGGTAGAAACTGTTGGTAGAATGTGTGCATATCAACAAGTAAAATTAAAATGGTTGGGTTTTATGGAGCATCTCCATTTCTGAAAAGAGTGAGGTATATATACATGCATGAGTTAGAAAATAAGAATTATGTCATTTTGGCAATTCCTCATATGAATTAAATGTTCTCATATTTGCTTTTAAAACTGGCATTGCACAATATTAAGGTGAACAGTATTTCACGTTAAATATGAGAACATTTAAAAGAAGTATTTGGGAATACTTCTTCAACCCATATTCTAAGTAATGTAAAAGGCTTCCAGCTTTAAGTAGGACCCAGAGCAGAAAAGATGTCTGCATCAGGTCTAACCTGTGGAACATATAGCTAGAAAGGACACAGCTATGGGTTCATGGGAAGTACCCATAGAATAATCACAACATAGACCCATAGCATTCAGGATTATCTATAGTGAAGAATAATAAACACTTTTGAAAAATAGCTCCTTGTGAGCTATTGAACCCATTAAAAAAGAGAGATACCAGTTAGCCAGAATTTTCCATTAAAAGTTGTATTCTATCAGACACACCAAGTCACAGTACAATGGAAATAATAGATTAGGCATGACTAGAGGCAATAAAAGGGTTATGCAGACATAAGTAAGATGAGCAAGTGGTCCAGACCCCCATGTTTTCTGACTCTCTTGAACCAGCTTTTCCCTCAGTTCACAGCTATAACCTAATGGGGGATTTTATAACCAGCTGATGGAGGAGAGAAAAGTCAAAATTGGTTTAAGGGTAAAATTTGGTTCAGATCAATCTTAATGGGAAGAACTGTATGTGGTTCTCTCGGTAATTCACTTTGTACGGAAAGAAAAGTAGTTTGAAATAGAATTGTCATCAACCCTAAGGGAGTATCAAATAACCTAGTTGCTTAGTCAGGTGCTTAGAAGAAGAAACATTGATAAATCAGAGCTAAAAAGGTCAGAGGCAAAGCCATGTGGAGAAATCTGTAGGCATGGGTACAAAGAACTTTGCAGCAGTCAGCTAGTTGATGCTAGTAGCCTTTGTCATTGGCCATTAATGGAGAAAGTAGCACAGTGACAGATAAAGGCTAACAGCCTGGGGTCCACTCCACAAAGTTAATCAAGCTACTGCTGCTAAAAAATGTCCAACTTGCAAACAACAAAGACTTAAGCTCAGTTCTACCCATGGCACCATCTTTTGAGGGGTTCAACAAGAAGTTTGGTGGCCGGTTGCTTACATTGGACTATTCCAGACTGGAAGAGACAGTGATTCATCTTTACTAGAATTTACACACACATATTCAAGGTAAAGTTTGGCCTAATGTGCTATTAGGGCCTCAGTAAGCATCACTCTCCCTGGGTTTAAAGGGTATTTGATCCACTGCACAGGATCCTATACAGTATTGCACAAAAAGCAGTCTATCGCAAAGGCCATGTGGTGGTAGCCACATACCGCTGACTCCATCCATACAGCACCGACCAGAAGCTGCTGGCCTGATAAAACAATGAGACATTCTACAGAAGATACAACTGAAGCACTGTCTTGGAGATGAGATCCTGAAAGGACAGAAAACCATGAACTAGAACAAAATAATACCCTAAACCAGTGACCAATAATTTGCCTTCATGTCCTTGTAAGGCAGAATAAACAAGACCAGAAACAAAAACATAGACATAGAAATGGCTCCACTCACCAACACATCTAGTAATCTACTTATTTTTGCTTAACATCCCATGGACTCTGAATTATGTGGTTTGTTTACAGGTCCAAATCCTCATGCCAAGAGACCACCAGACAAAATGAAAGAGTCACCATTCTGTGAGGGATAATAGACTGACCATCAGGAGTAGGCAGGCCAGATAAGTGGGGATAAAGAAGAATATGTTTGGCAATTAGATGAGAGCCCCTGTTGTGATGCTAGCCCAATTTCTAACAAAAAACAGAAAATACAACAGCCCTGGTCTGAGCAGATCATGGTGACTAGTGGCTCAAATCTAATAGATATAAAACTCTGGACCATCCTTATAGTTAAGGCATCCAAGTCAGCACAGCTTACAGAAAGGGTCAGGGGAATGTCTAGTGGTTGATATAGGAGGGAGACAAAGAATATCACTTGCAGCCTCAGAAAAAGCTGCAGTAAAGTGAGAATAGAAAGTCTGTGATTTATCTCACCATTTTCTCCTATTATATACTTCTCCAGGAAAAGTGGCACACAAAAATCCTGAAGGAGCTCTCTAAGAACTTATGTGATACATGTAGAACTGCACAGGGCAAGCAGTGGATGGTAGTGTATGCCTTGGTGAGCCATGCAGGTTACCTGCTGCACCCCAGGCCTGAAACACTCATTTTCCCAGCTTTTCAGGAGTGTTGGCAGCTGACAATTCTCTCCTGAGTTCCTCTCAGGTCATCATTCTCAGATGAAGAAAGCAGTTCGTCCAGAGTCAAGTTCTCTTCCTGGGAGCAGCCCAGGAATAATGACTGGTTACAGTAGAGTATTGATATGGCTTGACTTTATCCCCACCCAAATCTCATGTCGAATTATAATTCCCAATGTTGGGGGAAGGAGGTGGTGGGAGGTGATTGGATCATGGGGGTGGATTTCTCCCTTGCTGTTCTCATGACAGTGCGTGAGTTCTCACAAGATCTGGTTGTTTAAAAGTTTCTCCTTTCACTCTCTCTCTCCTGTCTCCATGTGAAGATGTGCTTGCTTCACCTTCACCTCTACCATGATTATAAATTTCCTGAAGCCTCTCCAGTCATGCCTCCTGTATAGCCTGTGGAATGGTGAGTCAATGAAGCCTCTTTTCTTTATAAACTATCCAGACTCAGGTAGGTCTTCATAGCAATATGAGAATGGACTAATAGAACATAAAAGCTTGTCTTGCTTTCCTTGATTAAAGACAACTCTAAAGAGGCATCCAAGCAAAGGAGCTCCCTGTGCTATCAGCTGAGGCCTTTTTATGACTGCACACCTTTCTACTCAGTTGTACTTCTTTTGATCTCCTATTATGTACAATAAACTTCCTGCAAATCTGTGTCTGAGAATCTGTTTCCTGGGAAATCTAACCCGTGACCCTGCCCAAATATTCAACACCACTGTTGCAAATCTCAAAAAATAAGGGAAAGGATAGGAGAAACATTTTGCAGATACACAGATTGCTGTAGCATTATCCAACTATAGAGAGCTATAGCTTTGATATAAAATAGTGTGTATTGCATATAAAAACCCCAGACAACAGTATAGCTAAACTAAATTACCAGACAAATAAATTCCTTTCCTCATCATTGATTTAATAGGAAAAATAACATGGGAGCTGAGGAAAGTTCCATTTATATGCAATGTAAATGAAACTGAATAAAGACTTTTATTTCTTTATGAGATGTCAAATTAAAAAGCTGATAGGAGCTGTAAATGAACTGAAACAGGATGAAGAGGGTAAAAATCCCACACTATTTTTTGATTGCTGGTTACATAAACATTACAAGGATTATCAGAACTAGGCATTATTTAACAAGCTGATCATAAGAAAGCAGAAATAAATGAACATTAATTGCATTGGAATTTGAAGTCAAATATAGAGGAAATATTTTAGGAAGATGAAGCAATACAACTGATCATGTTAAAGTAGCTAAAAATCATGTCCATACATATGTCTTTCCTAGATTTCCAGATTATTAATGTGATTCCTGTAACACTGGCATTTCCCTCTGCTGAGAATCATAACAGTTTTTTTACTTTTGAATGTTCTCCTAGAATAGCTTCTCAGACAGAATCCTAATTGTATTATCAGATTCGGCATAAACTGTATCAGGCATAAATATAATTTAGTCATAATCCTAATGACCTAAATAGTCACTTTAGCTGGGACCCAATGATGATTTTATCTCAGCATCATTTATTATTCAGTGTTTTTACCTCTAAGTAGGGAAACCTTCTTTCTTTTGATTACAATCCTAATATTTTTTTCAATAATGGTTTACTGTCCCTTGGATATACCAGAGAAGTCAACCTGTCCTACAGGATACCTATGCTTATATGAAAAAAAATGAGAAAAGAAAACTACTTTTGTATTTTGATTGCAATTCTATCACATTAGTGGACAAAATTATTCTAAAATCAGCATACATTAAATACTTTACAGCTATGCTTAATGTGACCTAGGTTCTTATGTAGCACTACCTCAGGCAAGTTACCTACGTTCTCTTAGTCTCCTTCACGGTAATAAAAGTATCACAATTGTATTAGGTCCACCTTAAAGACCATCTAAGAAACACTTATTAATTAATATAAATGAGTGAGTCTTAAATTAAGGTTCTCAGTAAAATCTAATAATGGTAATAATAATAATAACAGCTATGTTGACAAGCCAGTCAAAGAAATAACAGTAACACATAATAATACCATAAGTTTCATAGGCTATTTTAAGTGAAATGGAAGAGGATAGCCAGTTTCACATGCATGGCTAGCATAATAAAACTATCTTTCTTTTTGGGGATCCAACAGTTGACTTTGACTCTTCTCTGAGCATCAGTGATGTGAAGTAGTGCATATTTTCTGAGGCCCTCTAGTTTTACCTTCCCTCACAGTGGAAAGAACATCAAGCCTTATAATGCAATTGAGATCTTCCTTAAAAAAACGCCTTAGCTCAGTGACTGATCATACAATTTGTTGACAAAAGGAACTTTCTTAAGATAAATATTAAAATTGTTTGAGTGCTTGTTTTCCATTTTGCACACTACTCAGAGGTTGTGTTTATTTTTTTGCATTGGCGTAAGACCATTTATTTATTTCATAACATCATCGGGTTGCTATTGTATTATCTCTATTTTCACTTCAATACAACCAAGGGGAAACTTCTAATCAATGGCTCATAGATCATTGTATTCTGATGCCAGAGCCATGTAGCATTAATGGTTAGAGAAGTTGTCAGTTCAGCCTTCAGTCTTAGGTCTTAAGTAGACTTTTTTAATGCCCCATTACCTTGGGAGTACTGCCTAAATACCTTTTTTCTCCTTTCATTTATTCAATGTTTCTCTAAGCAGTGTGTGTTCAGGTAGTATTTTTTAATACAGTGGCCTATGAAAACAACAACAAACCACTTGATCGTTATTTGAATATCCCAACCCAAATAGTACACTTTTACCTCTGCCCTGCACCAGCATGATTATTCTCTGAAGAAACTTAACTACAGACTGTAGTTTCTGAAAAGGCTGCCAACAGTAATTAGATGGTGAAAAACTGATTAAACTTAATGAACAGTGAAGCCAACCAGTTGACAAAACCACCTAATACCAAGGTGTCCTTTATATTTAAGAGTGAAGTCACTCTTAAATATAAAAGAGAGCTGAGGATCACCGAACCTTTGATGAAGGTTCTAATGTAAAAGACACCAAAAGAAACAAAAAATAAAAATGAAATAAAGGAAAATAGCTATACACAGAGAATAATAACTTCAAAAAGAAAAAGAACAAACTATAATTGATATTATCCATGAGAAAAGATATTACACACATGAAATAAAAAAGGAAGGTTTAAAAAGTATAATCATAAAAAAAATGAAGGAAGTCTTGGTAATTAAATATAAGATTACATAATGTTTAAAATGTCAGTAGATGTTTGAAAGATATACTTGAAATCTGAGTCAGAAAATAAGATTTAAAAGACAAAGACATGACAATAGGAAAGAAGAATTAACAATATCAAAGGATAACTCCAGGAGGTTGAATATCTTGCTAATAGGATTTCCAAAAAGAAGAAAACAAAATTTGGAGGCGATAAAAATTATCAAAGAAATAATACCTTCAATAAAAAGCCCTTCCCCAGCACACATATCACATGATTTTATGTTTCCAGGTATAAAAAGAGGATCCTAATTGATTTCAGAGAGAACAAAAAGTGAGTAAATATGGAGGAATAAGAGTTAGAGTCATTCAACATAATACGAACAACAATGGAAATCAAAAGACATTGAATAATGCCTTAAAAATTCTGAACTTAAATATTTTCCAACCTTAAATTTAACCCTGTATTGTCTTTATGCACGAACCAAGTATGAGGATTTTTAAAAATAATTTTCAAACCTGTAGGTTCTTATAAAGTATATCTCCATTACACTTTTTTCCCAGAAAGCTACTTGTAAATGTATTCTGCCAAAAATAAGAAAATAAATCGAGAAAGCTGATGACTGGGATCAAAACCACATAGGAGTCTCAATTCCCAGAATGAGGGCAAAAGAAAAAATGTAAGGTGAGACTTGTTAAAAGCAACAAGTCTACAATGAAATAGAAGTATAAAGGGCTTCCAGGAGAGAGATCTCCAATAATAAAAATGGAAATAATGGAGTAAGTTATATATTTGTAGCTATATTAAAAGAAACTTTTACAGTTTTCTTCTCAGCTCCTCTTGCAGATGGACTAGAGATAGCTAATTAAAAAGCAAGTGGGTTTTAAAAATAAAGCAATTATAAGTTATTTGATACTTTCTGTGCTACTCAGAGTAGTAAGGTATCATCTTTTTATGTTACATAATAAAAAATAGCAGCTATAATTTTTTAGCGTCTTCTATATGTGAGGCATATTTAAGAAGGAAATTCTGCCATTTATGACAACATGAATGAAGCTGGAGGACAATATGCTAAGTGAAATATGCCCAACACAGAAAGACGAACACTGCTTGATTCTGTTTATACGAAGTATCTATAATGTTGAGCTCAAACAAGCTAAGAATGCAATAGTGGTTTCCAGGGTTTAGGGGAAGGGGGAATTGGGAGTTATTCAATGGGCATACAGATTCAATTACGCAAGATGAATAAGTTCTAGAGATGTACTCTACAACATTATGCCAATAGTTAACAATAAAATATCGCAAATTTCAAAACTTAAGAGGGTAAATTTCACTTTAAGTGTTCTTACTACAATCACAAAAACAGAAACTAAGACAAATGGACACAAGAAAGCTTTGGGAGGGGTTTAATATGTCTACTACCTTGAATGCAGTAATGGATCACAGTGTTTGCCTATGTCCAAACTCATCAAACTATACAAATTAAGTATGTGCAATTCTTTGTAAAACAATTATACCTAAATAAAGCTGTTAAAACATAGAATTATCATTGTTTTATAAATTAAAAAGCTGACAGAGAAGCTAAATGACTAGCTCTAGGTCATATATAGGCATGAGCTAAGATTCAAATCTATATTTTAAAGTCTATGCTTTCTCTAATAAAGCATGTTCATCCAGCATGCTGTTACATGTGCGTATTGCATGTATATAAAATGCAATGTTACAAACCATGCTGATATATAATACTGTTTTTGTCTTTACTTGTGCTATATGTGCATGTACGTAAGTAATTATCTCAACCAAATTGTAAGCATTTAGTGGAGAAAAATTTTACAGTCTACTTTCAAAGTTACTGTTTTTGAGGATTCTCTAAAGCCTGGCAGAGAATCTTCTACACAACAGGTTTTCAGGTGCTGTTCATCTGCTGGTACTTTTTTGTGCTCTAAAAAAATCTTTTTGTATAAAAAATATATATGATGTAAATAAGTGAAATTGTCTACTTATATGTTTCCACAAAATTTTACTTTGAAAGCATTTTTACCTTAAAAACAAAAGATAAGTTTTTTTGTTTGCTTGTTTTTTTTTTTTTTTTTTTTGGAGATGGAGTCTCCCACTGTCGCCCGGGCTGGAGTGCAATGGTGCGATCTTGGCTCACTGCAACCTCTGCCTCCCAGGTTCAAGCAATTCTCCTGCCTCAGCCTCCTGAGTAGCTGGAATTATAGGTGCCCGCCACAACGCCCAGCTAGTTTTTTGTATTTTTAGTAGAGACAGGATTTCACTATGTTGGCCAGGCTGGTCTCAAATGCCTGACCTCGTGATCCACCCTCCTCAGCCCCTCAAAGTGTTGGGATTACAGGCGTGAGCCAGATAAGTTTTTATATTTTTCTGTGCTAAGAGGAGCACACATATACAAAGAACTTTCAATACCATTTGATCTTGGATATCAAGAGATAAAATGTTATAACTATATTAAGATTTAATTATAATGAATGCAATATATCAGAAATTTATACATCTAAGGAAAAGCAAGAAAAGCAAGAGAAAGAGTTCCCAGAAAGAAGTTTTGTATTATTGGAACTAAAATTGAGTTTCTAGTAAGAAGAATTTATTAGCCCTGTTGTATATTAATGTAATAATTTCAATGGATTATACATGAAGACCATTGAAAATCTTGAGAGCCATCTTGGGGTACATGAGGTAGAAAAGATACTAGAGTGTTCTGAGCCGTAAATGAGAAGTATAGTTTCTCATTCTTCATATAAAAGTAAAACAGACAACTGTTTTAAGAAGTATGTATATGAAAGAGTGGAAAGATGTAATAGAATACTTCCAGAAGGGTGCAGAGTCAAGCAATGGTATTTTCTAAGATGAAAAAGACTCGAGTTCTTTGAAATGGTGATGGGAAAGATTGAGATGAGAAGGTGAGTTTAAACACACAAGAAAGAGAAAGGATTGCTGATAAAAAAAGATTCTTTGACAGATGGGGGTAAATGGATCCTCAAAAAAAAAATGGAAGATTTGGTTTTCTCAGCTCTTCTGTTTTAAAGCTATTTGGTTTACCTATTAGCTGGGTTTAGCCCTGGCTTCTGAATCAAACTTTATTTGAGTCCAAAATTACTTCATTAGGCAAATTTTTTATAATGATCAAACAGCAACAGCCTGTTAGACTGAGCAAGAGCAAAGTCTACTAGAGTTAATAAACAGGTTCCCATGTTTGCTTTGTCTTGTTTTCCAGACTTATCAGGATGCCGGGGCCCATGACAGCTAGGGTCTTGTGGTATTAACCTCCTTGTGGTTTACTTTTTTCCCTGGTATGCTATGGATTAGCCATGACCAAGATTCTGGTATGTGTTTCCTCTCACAACTCTTGCTGTCTCTTTATTTGATAGAATTTCTCCTGTCTGCTACCAGTCCTTTTCCTGTCCTGGAATCCAGAGGCATGTTATTCAATCCCAACTCGGTAACTCAATCTCTAGTAATCTTGGACAAACTTCCTGGACACAAAGTACATGCTTAGAGTGCCAACTTTGCCTTCCTGGATTCCTCATAGTTATGCTCTAACTTCCTACTGGTATATACTACACACCTAGGCCATATGGTAAAGCACGTTTCTCCAAGGCTGCAAACCTGTACATCATGTTACTATACTGAATACTCTAGGCAATTATAACACAAGGGTAAGTATTTGTATATCTAAATATATCTAAGTACAGAAAAAGTACATTAAAAATGTGGTGTGAAAAATAAAAAATAATACACCTGTATAGGGCACCTACCATGATTGGAGCTTGCAGGACTGGAAGTCTGGGTGAGTCAGTGAGTGGTGCGTGATGTGAAGGCCTAGGACATTACCGTACACTACTATAGACTTTACAAATACTGTACACTTAGGCTATAATACATTTACAGAAATTGTTTTCTTTCTTCAATAATAAACAAATCAGCTTACTGTAGGGATTTTACTTTATAAATTTAATTTTTTAAAAGTTCTATTTTATAATAATACTTAGCTTAAAACAAAAACACCTTGTACAGCTGTGCAAAAATATTTTCTTTCTTTATATCCTTATTTTATAAGCTTTGCTCTATTTTAAAATTTTTTAATTTTACTTTCTAAACTTTTTAATTAAAAACTACAATACAAACACCCACATTATCCTATTCCTACACAGGGTCAGGATCATCAATATCACTGTCTTCTATCTCCACATCTGGTCTCACTGAAAAGTCTTCAGGATTAATAACACATATGGAGCTGTCATCTCCTGTGATAACAATGCCTTCTTCTGGAATATGTCCTGAAGGACCTGCCTGAGGATTTTTACAATTAACTAGTTTTTTAATGAGTAGAAGGAGTACACTCTAATATAACAATAAAAAACAATAAAATATAGTATAGTAAATATACAAACTAGTGACATAGTCACTTATTGTCATTATAAAGTATTATGTACTGTACATACTTGTGTGTGCTATCCTTATTTATTTATTTATTTATTTATTAAGACAGAGTCTTACTCTGTCACCTAGGCTGGGGTGAAGTGTTGTGATCTTTGCTCACTGCAACCTTCACCTCCTGGGTTCAAGCAATTCTCCTGCCTCAGCCTACCAAGTAGCTGGGATTACAGGCATGCACCATCACTCCTGGCTAATTTTTTTGTATTTTTAGTAGAGATGGGGTTTCACCATTTTGGGCAGGCTGGTTTTGAACTTCTGACCTCAGGTGATCCACCTGCCCCAGCCTCCCAGAGTGCTAGGATTACAGGCATAAGCCACCACGCCCGGCCGTTCTATCCTTTTATACAGCTGGTTTGTTTACACCAGGGTCACCACAAACATATGAGTAATGTGTAGCACTATGATGTTAGGATGGCTATGACATTACTAGGCAGTAGGAAGTTCTGGCTCCATTATAATATATGAGACCATCAAAGTATAAGGAGTTCATTGTTGACTAAAACGTTATGTAGTACATGATTGTATGTATGTGTGTGTGTGTGTGCACGCACGTGTGTGTGTGCATATAATATATATATGTCAGGTGGTAATGGATTACATGGAAAAAATTTAATCAGTAAAGAAGGATAGGGAGTAATATAAGCAAAAAGAGTAGGTTAGAATTTTCAATCTGATAGAAATATCAGGAGAGGCCTCTTTAAGACAGTTATATTCACCCCCAAACAAGAAGCCGCTGAGGAGGGAAGACATGATAAAATACATTACTGAGAGAGGAAAGCGTAAATGCAAAATTCCTTATGCCTGGAATGTTTGAGGACCAGCAAGAAATGAATCATTTATTATTACTATTATTATTCAAACTTTTTCAAACATCCATGACATTATTTTTTGTCCCCATCTTGCAAATAATGAAATGGAAACTTAATAAAGTTACCCAGTAAGTTACAGTAAGATTTCCTTCCAAGGAGCCACACTGCTTGTCATTAACCAGAGTTTCCAATGGTGGTGCATATTTTGGGCTGGATAACGTTTTGTTAAAGGGGCGGTGGGACCTGTCCTGTGCATCACAGATCCCTACTGCTAGATGCCAGCGACATCCCCCACAGCACTCTCATGATAACCAAAAATTTCTCCAGCCATTGTTAAATGTCAACTGTTGAAGTGGGAAGGCAGTGAAATCATGTCCATTTGAGAACCACTGTTATGAAGTAATCCAGATGACGGGCAAAATAATCATTCTAAATGACTACAAGTGAAGTTAGGTCTATTGTTAAGAAAGGACAAAGTAGTTGCAACACAGTGATGATATGTATGACTGTTAATGGTCATTTCATGTATAATTGGTTGACTCCACTATGAGGCAATTTGAATCAGCCTTAAAGATAGACCCAAGGCCAGGCGCGGTGGCTCAAGTCTGTAATCCCAGCACTTTGGAAGGCTAAGACGGGCGGATCACGAGGTCAGGAGATCGAGACCATCCTGGCTAACACAGTGAAACCCTGTCTCTACTAAAAAATACAATAAACTGGCCCGGCGAGGTGGGGGATGCCTGTAGTCCCAGCTACTGGGGAGGCTGAGGCAGGAGAATGGCATAAACCCGGGAGGCGGAGCTTGCAGTGAGCTGAGATCCAGCCACTGCACTCCAGCCTGGGCGACAGAGCGAGACTCTGTCTCAAAAAAAAAAAAAAAAAAAAGGAAAAAAAAGATAGACCCAAACACCAAATTTATTAATTTATTAGAGTAGGCTTATGCTATGCATTACTCAACAATATACATACAAAATTAAAAGCAAGCCATGGAAATTCTGAGCAATTTTACTTAATTTTAGCTTGAGAATATGTATGCACATATTTTATTAGCCTAATTCATTTTATTAAAGAGCATAAAATATATTTTATATTCTAAATTTTAAGACAAAGATATCATTAGATTTTATTGATTTTCCAAATAAGTTCATTTCTGTATAATTAACTCATAATGAGTATACCCTAACTTCATAATATCTTGAACTCTTCAACTACAATTTATATACCCTGCAACTAATAGAGTTATTATGCTTTCAAATGCTGTCTATGCCATTCTTTGGAGGTGTGGCTTGGTAATATATTATGTATGTCTTACGTAACTTAGTAAAAAATGCATAATTGTGGATTAAGGATGCTCAATTCTCATCATTTAAGCTAACAGATACAAGATTTTCCCACTTTTTAAATGCATATTTCCATTTTACCATTGGGGCTATCCATGGCTAAATGATAAATGGATGCTATCATGGAATAGTTTAAGCAATGCAGTGGATAAAGCAGCTCTGAGTGCATTCAGGCATGCATTGAGAAAAGATGGTTGGGAGGCTCTTTGACTGGCCTTAACCTTACAGAAGGAGTTTCTTCCCTGCCCTTCTAAGCAGAGCCTACTACTGCTGGACCAGGGGTATTTACGGCTTTGCTTTCCATGAGGCATTAAGAGCCCTCCTACCAGATGAAGACATACAAGCATGCTAGAGAAAGAACTGTGCACTGGAGCAGTTGTTTACAACATGACTTGAGCTAATTAAAAATTAGAATACAGTTACAATTCTAATGCTGTTTAATCAAGCACCAATTCATAAACTCTTCCTAAAAAACATGTGCCTCCGATAATACTTATAGAAAAATGCTTACTCTAAACCTACCATATTCCCATGTACAGAAAAACAACAAGCATGTCATTTTTGACTTTAAAATTGTTTTTCAAAGTTCAACATGATTGAGACATATTTCTTAAAATTAAACTGATTCAAACTGCAAAGTTTATGAAGTCAGAATCCTATGTGGCAATTACCTTTCTTATGCTTTCCAAAATTGGGGTTGACATCCTTATGAAATATATGGGTATAAGGTTTCTTTTTCCCTTTAAAGGATGCATTGAATTTCATTTGAATCCATCTAGTAATGTTACCATTTAGTTATTTTCCCCAAATAGTAAAATCCTAATATTTGAATTAACACAACATATTCTTCTCATCTTTTTTACTAAGCAAAATTTTTAATCCTAAGTACTGCTCTTTTTCTTTGTTTGTATTTTACTAGCATTTTCTAGAGAAGAATGAAGACAAATGGAGTTATGCATCATTAGTGAGGGACTTCATTTATTGAAGATTATTTCCTTAATTTGCCAAAACCTGACATTTTAAGTAAAACAATTTGCCTATTTTAATTATAGATTTTTGGATTAATAAAATACAAGGAGAAATTCTATGCAAGTGATGAAAAGAAAATAGAATTTTGAGCAAGGGGAACATTTTTGTTGCTATATAGTTTTATGAGATACTATATATTCCAATGATTTGCATAAGTCCAGGAATTCAAGCATGGCATAGTAAGTTCAAATAAGATCCACAAGTGAATAACTAGTTTTTTAAGCAAGTGCAGCTTATATTACTATTGCAATAAACACAGTTATTACCAGCAGGGCAAAGCAGTTTAGCAGCCTTTTTATTAAACTCTCTTCCCATGTTCTTACCTTTTAAAACCCATGTAAACAAATGAGAGGAATTTTCATAACAGATTGCACACATACTATTTTCCTTTTTTTTTTTTTTAAATGGTTCCCAGCCTTGTGTTTATTCTGAAAGAAAGAGCTCAAATCCGGGGTGCTTTTGGCAATTAATGAGACTCATTCTTGATAAAGGTGCTTAGCAGTTTCATTTAAGATGCTTAATTGCAAATTATTCAAGACTAAAGAATGCATTAAGTCAGAGCTTTTGTTTTTGTGCATATATTTTTCTTTTTTGCCAGTATTACAAAATTAATGTAAACAGAGTTTATCAAGACTTTAAGACAGAAAAACACTTTAACTTTCTATCATGGTATTGTTCCAATGAATATAAAAGAGTATGTGTGTATGGTGTGTGTGTGTGCGTGTGTGTGTATTTGAGAGAGAGAAACAGAGAAAGTTAAGTCTCCCAAAATGCTCTCTGAAGTATTGGTATCTGATAAAAACATTCAAATAAAATAACAGTGCAATTGCAAATATATATACACCCAACACTGGAGCACTCAAATATACAAGGCAAGTATTATTAGATCTAAAGGGAGAGAAAGATTATAATACAAGAATAGTAGGGGACTTCAAGACTCCACATTCAACAATGAATAGATTATCTAGACAGAAAATCAACAATGAAACATCAACTATAACCTGCACTGTAGACCAAATGGACCTGAAAGACATTTACAGAACATTTCATTCAACAGTTGTAGGATACACATTCTCTTCAACTGCACATGGAACATTCTTCAGAATACATCATATGTTAAGCCACAAATCAAGTCTTAAAAAAATTTAAGAAGTTGGAAATTATATCAAGTATCAAAGTATGAAAATAGGAATCAACAACAGCAATGCCATATACTTTACACATACATGGAAACTAAACTGTGCTCAGAAAACAACCAATGGGTCAATTAAGAGGTAAATTTTAAAAATTTATTGAGACAAATTAGAATAGAAACTCATCACATTGAAACCAATGAGACACAACAAAAGCAGTTCTAGGAGGGAAGTTCATAGCAATAAATGCCTATGTCATAAAAGAAGAAAGATTTCTAAAAACACAACCTCATGATGTGTCTTAAAGAACTAGAAAAAGAGAAACAAGCTAAACCTAAAATTTGTACAAGTAAGGAAATAATAAAGCTCAGAGCAGAAATAAATTAAATGGACCCCCAAATTTCAAAAGACCCCAAAGATGAAGAATTAGATTTTTCTGAAAAGATAAACAAAATGGATAAACCTTTAGCTGGACTAACTAAGAAAAAAGAGAGTGAAGATTCAAATCTCAAACAGGTAAAATCAGAAATGACAAGGGAGATGTTACAACTGATACCACACAAGTACAAAGGATTATAAAAGACTATTATAACTAACTATATGCCAAAAAATTGATAACAGAACAAATGGATGAATTCTTGAACACACGCAACCTACCAAGATTAAATTATGAAGATATAGAAAATCTGAACAGACTAATAATGAGTGAGAAAATTGAATCAATAATAAAATGTATTCCATCAAGGTAAAGACCAGAACCTGATGACTTTACTGCTGAATTATATCAAACATTTAAAGAAGAAGTAATACCATTTTTTTCAAATTATTCCGGGAAATTAAAGAGAATAAAATGCTTCCAAACTAATTCTAAGAGTCCAGCATTATCCTGAATCCAAAACCAGACAAAAATACAACAACAAAACTGTAGACTAATATCTCCAATGAGCAAAGATGCAAAAATCCTCCATGAGATGTTAGCTCACTGAATTCAACAGCACATTGAAAATATCATTCATGATGATCAAATGGGATTCATTCTAGGGATGCAAGGATGGTTCAAGAAATACAAATTAATAAATGTGATACCTCGCATTAACAGAAAAAAAGACAAAGGCCACATGATAATTTCAATAGACAGAGAAAAGGCATTTAATAAAACTGAATATCCTTTATGATAGAAACTCTCAACACATTAGATACAGAAGTTATGTACCTCAACATGATAAAGGCCATGTATCACAAACCCACAGTTACCTCCATTATACTAAATGATAAAAAGAAAAAGCTTTTTATTTAAGATCAGGAAAAATACAAGGATGCCTACTTTTACCACTTCTAATCAAGATAGCACTGGAAGTTCTAGCCGGAGCAATTAGGTAAGAGGAATAAATGAAAGGCATCTAAACTGGTAAGGAGGAACTCAAATTGCCCTTTTGAAGACAAAGAACTCCACCAAAAAACTGTTAGAACAAATAAATGAATTCAGTAAATTTTCAGAATACAAAAATCAACATACAAAATTTTATATCATTTCTATATGCTCATAGTGAACTATCTGAAAAAGAAATCAAGAAAACAATTCAATTTACAATAACTACAAAAAAGATACCTATGAATAAACCTAAAGAAATAGAAAAGGACACACACAAAAAATGGAAAGATGTTTTGTGTTGATGAATTGGAAGAATTAATATTGTTGAAATAACCATACTACCCAAAGCTACCTGTAGATTCAATGCAATGCCTCTCAAAATACCAACACAATTATTTATATAAATAGAAACAAAATACCTTAAAATTTATATGAAACAACAAAGGACTCCAAATAGCCAAAGAAATCTCGAGTAAAAAGCTGGAGGCATCGGCATCACACTACCTGACTTTAAAATATGCTACACTACAAAGCTATAGTAACCAAAACAGCACGGTACTGGCATAAAAACAGAGGCATAAACCAATGGAATGGAAATGAGAGCCAAGAAATAAATTCTCACACCTACATCCAACAGATTTTCAATAAAGGTGCTAAGAGAACACACATGAGGGGGAAAGATAGTCTCTTCAATAACGAGCGCTGGGAAATCAAATATTCACATGCAGAAGAATGAGATCCCATCCCTACCTCTCACCATATACAAAAATCAACTGAAAATGGATGAAAATTTAAATGTAAAACCCAAAATTATGAAACTACTACAGGAAAATGCTTCACAATGTTGAGCCAGAGAAGGATCTTTTAAGACCTCAAAAGCACAGGCAACAGTAAAAATAGACAAATAGAATTACATCAAACTTAAAAACTTTTCCACAGCAAGGGAAACAATTAACAGAGTGATGAGACAACCTACAGAATGGGAGAAATTGTTTACAAACTATATATCTGACATGGAATTAATGTTTAGAATATGTAAGAAACTTAGCATCAAAAAAACACATAACCTGATTTTAAAATTGGTTTAAAAAAATCTTAAAAGGCATTTCTCAAATAAATACAAATGGCAAACAGGTATTAATATATTAAAATGCTCAACATTACTAATCATCAGGGAAATGCAAATCAAGACTGCAATGATATACTACCTCAATCTAGTTAGAATTCCTATTAGGAAAAAAAAAAAAAAGATGAAAGAAAACAACTGTTGGCAGAAATGTGGAGAAAAAGGAACACATACACACTGTTGATGAAACTGTGAAGCAGTATAGCCATTATGGAAACCAGTACCAAAGTTCCTCAAAAAATTAGGAATAGAACTATCATATAATCTGGCAATCCCATATTAGGTATATATTCAAAGGAAATTAAATCAGTATATTGAAGAGTTATCTTTATTTACATGTTTATTGTAGCACTGTATACAACAGCCAAGATATGGAATCGACTTAAATGTTCAATGATGGGTGAGTGGATAAAGAAAATGTAGTATATATACACTATGGAATGCTATTTAGCCATAAAAATAAAACTCTGTTATTTGTGACAATATGGATGAACATGGAGGACATCAGGTAATATGAAATAAGCTAAACAAGGAAATACAAAGACCACATAATCTCACTCATATATGGCATGTAAAAAAAGTTTATATCATAGAAGTAAAGATTTGAATAGTAGTTACCAGAGACTGGGGAGAGAAGGGAGAATGGGAGAATGAGGAGATGTTGGTCAATGTGTACAAAGCTAAAATTAGATGGAAGGAATAATTTCTGGTGTTCTATTGTACAGTAGGGCAACTAAGGTTAACAGTATTGTACTTCACAAAATAACTAGAAGATAGGTTTTTGAATGTTCTCACCACAAATAAATGATAAATGCATGAGGTAATGAATACACTAATTACCCTGACTCGATTATTATGTAACATACACATGTATGGAAACATTAGATTGTACCCATAAATATGTATAATTACAATGTGTCATTTAAAAATTAAAAAAATACTAAGAAGTCTTTCACTAAAGATATTTTTTAGTTACCTATCCCTCCTCATTATCCAAATCACTAAGAAAAGAAACAAACATCTTTGAGTGTACTGGCACACTGGCACAAACACTCGTTATTTAAATATGTTTGAGTATTTGGGGAAAAAAGGGAATAGCACTGGCATTCCAAGAAGTTAATTTGCTACATGCTTTATGGCGTAAGCACTATTTCTGAGAGAATAGGAAAGATGATTAGTCCTTAAAATTTGGCATAAATGTAAGCTGTCAAATTACTAAATGCATGCAGAGAAAGACTGCCTTCCAAAAGATGGACAAAAGAATGAACTAAAGTAATGAGATGTGACTGACATTTCATACTGGGATTCAGCATGTTGTCACTTTAACAATCAAAAGTGGACTCTCTTGAGTATATGTTGGTAATTGTGCAATTGCTGGTCAATTAGCTTCTACAATTTATCTTAGAATAAACAAGAGGAGATGTGGAGGTATTCTGTCCAGCTCCACCTTTAGCATATTTGCAACCCTGACTGACCTTATTAAAAAGAGGCAAACCATCTCTAATTGCAGGCTTTTAGCTTGGAAGTTGAATGGTCAGAAATAATGGCGCTTGACCCATTAATTGACTATTATAATTTGAGCTTATCCATAAACACAATAAATGCAACATTTTCCACAGTTTAACCTATTCACCCACTGCTGTAACACAGCCACAGTTATTCATGAAAAAGAAAAAAAAAATACCTAAAATAGTTTCAAGGTGATTCAAATATTAACTAGGAGTTTGAACAAAAGTTTCTCAATTAAGGACACTGTCACCTTTAAATAAGCCTGTCTACAATATTTTGAGTACTGCTAATATACTCTAACAAACAAGCATGATATAAAAAATACTGTCAAAGAAAAAAAATACAATATTTAAAGAGACTGAATCATCTTTCTCTTTATTGCATTATAACCTTGTATACGAATTCAACTAATCCTTAAAGTATAATTTACTTTTTTTTCCAAATATAAAGCACTCAGAAGTGTTTTTCCTTTATTAGGTTAATATCCTCATAGTTGATATCCTTTCAGATAGTATAGGGCTCTGCTCCTGATTTGCCAATGAAGGTAGGCAATCAGTGCAATTATAGTTCAGTGACACTTTTGTGGTATGGAGAGATGTAGCTATTATTTTATTTAATACCTGGAAAAATTAATTATCTATTTCACTAAAAGGGTTTCCAAATCATTTCCAAATGTAGACACTATTTTTCTCTAAGCCTCACCTTTTCATTTCTGACTATTTCGGTGCATCTACCATGTGAATTAAAAAAGCTGTTAAAGATAAAAAGATCCTCAAATATGCACTGAACTTCTATCATGTGCCTTGCACTATACTTTAGCTCCTTCGGAAAATAAAGAAAAATATGAGATAATTATGTGAAATATTCAAGGATCAAGAGGCAAAATCAGTTATAAAGAAATATTTTAATAAATATTTTCATATTTTAAAAATATTTAAAATATTCTAATAAACTCTCTAATACACGCATTTTACTTTTATTCTTTATTTGATGAATTTCTTTATAAACACAAATTAGTATGAAAATACACCCTAAATTGCAATAACATATTCACAGTGATTCATGAAAAAAAAGGAAATGATTTTTGTTATACCTAGTTTTCTTAGTTTTATTGTGTACCAAATGACTCCACAATGTAGTAGCTTGAAACAACCCATTATATTGTATCCATAGATTCCGTAGGTCAGGAACTCCGACAGGGCATAAAGGGAGTGTTTTATCTATGCTCCCTGGTAGCAGGGGTTTCAGCCAGAAAGAGTCTAACATTGTGAGTAACTCAGTGGCTGAGGCTAGAAAGATCTGAAGTTCATTCACTTACATGTCTGGCACCTGGGCTGGGATAACAGGGACACCAAGACTGCTGTTCAGAAGACCTGCATGTAGTACTTTTATATGGCTTGGCTTCTTCACAGCCTGGTGTCCTAAGAGTAGTAAGACTTCTGACATAGCAGTTCAGGGCTCCAATTGTGAATATTACAGGAATCAACGCAGAAGGCGCATCACCTGTTTTGATCCAGCCACAAAAGTCCCACATCACTTTTACTACACTCTATTGTTTGAAACAGTCACAAGCACACCTGAATTAAAGGGAATGGGACACAGCCTTTACCGACCTGTAGATGTGTTAAAGTATTTGGGAACCATGGTTTAAGATTGCCACACACCTGTGCTCCTGGAAATGATTACCCATAGTGCCCTGTTGCAGTCACAACAAATTATATGGTCACCCTATGTATGACAAAGACACTTCTAGAAAACTGATAATTTGATAATTAATTTTAAAAAATATATCCTCTCAGAGGTGTTTATGGTATATTTGTTTTTAACGAGAGGTTTATTATTCTCAAAAAATGGTACTGCAAAGTAATATCTGTATTTATATCCATATTGTTATCTATCCATCTAACTCTCTAACCATCATCCATCATTTATCAATTTAGTATTCACTATTTTCCTTCAGTTGATTATTTCACTTAGTAAAAGTTTTTTTTTTTTTTTTAATTATTATACTTTAAGTTCTGGGATACATGTGCAGAACGTGCAGATTTGTTACATAGGTATACATGTGCTATGGTGGTTTCTTGCACCCATCAACCCGTCATCAACATTAGGCATTTATCCTAATGCTATCCCTCCCCTTTCTCCCAACCCCCCACCAGGTCCCAGTGTGTGATGTTCCCCTCCCTATGCCCATATGTTCTCATTGTTCATCTCCCAATTATGAGTGAGAACATGCAGTGTTTCTGTTCCCGTGTTAGTTTGCTGAGAATGATGGTTTCCAGTTTCATCCATGTCCCTGCAAAGGACATGAACTCATCCTTCACTATGGCTACATAGTATTCCATAGTGTATATGAGCCACATTTTCTTTATCCAGTCTATCATTGATGGGAATTTGAGTTGATTCCAAGTCTTTGATATTGCAAGTCATGCTGCAATAAACATGTGTGTGCATGTGTCTTTATATTAGAATCATTTATAATCCTTTGGGTATATACCCAGTAATGGGATGGCTGGGTCAAATGGTATTACTAGTTCTAGAGCCTTGAAGAATCGCCACACTGTCTTCCACAATGGTTGAATTAATTTGCATTCCCACCAAAAGTGTAAAAGCATTCCTATTTCTCCACATCCTCTCCAGGATCTGTTGTTTCCTGACTTTTTAATGATCACTATTCCAACTGGTGTGAGATGGTATCTCATTGTGTTTCTGATTTGCATTTCTCTAATGACCAGTGATGATGAGATATTTTTCATATGTTTGCTGCATAAATGTCTTCTTTTGAAAAGTGTCTGTTCACATCCTTTGCCCACTTCTTGATGGGGTTGTTTTTTTTATTGTAAATTTGTTTAAGTTTTTTTTGTAGATTCTGGATATTAGCCCTTTGTCAGATGGATAGATTGCAACATTTTTCTTCCATTCTGTAGGCTGCCTGTTCACTCTGATGATAGTTTCTTTTGCTGTGCCCAAGTTCTTTAGTTTAATTAGATCCCATTTGTCAATGTTGGCTTTTGTTGCCATTGCTTTTGGTGTTTTAGTCATGAAGTCTTTGCCTATGCCTATGTCCTGAATGGTATTGCCTAGGTTTTCTTCTAAGGTTTTTGTGGTTTTAGGTCTTATGTTTAAGTCTTTAATCCATCTTGAGTTAATTTTTGTATTAGGTGTAAGGAAGGGGTCCAGTTTCAGTTTTCTGCATATGGCTAGCTAGTTTTCCCAACACCATTTATTAAATAGGGAATCCTTTCCCCATTGCTTGTTTTTGTCAGGTTTGTCAAAGATCAGATGGTTGTAGATGTGTGGTGTTATTTCTGAGGCCTCTGTAGTGTTCCACTGGTTTATATATCTGTTTTGGTACCAGTACCATGCTGTTTTGATTACTGTAGCCTTGCAGTATAGTTGAAGTCAGGTAGCATGATGCCTCTCGATTTGTTCTTTTTGTTTAGGATTTTCTTGGCTATATGGGCTCTTTTGTGCTTCCATATGAAAGTAAAAGTTGTTAAACATTATCTTCATATACACAGACAAGAAATATACCACATTTTCATCAACTAAATCATTCAGACAATCTGGACAGTTAGTACAAAACACAAATCACCTATGCAGTTACTCAACTCAAACTTGCTAAGAGCATCAGCTATGTGCTCCAATCAAAGCATTGAGCTATCAGGTAGGGAAAAAGAATTTTCTGTTGTATTAAGTGCTATTATGACTCACATACATAGCTTTTATGAGCCTTTTATCTTTATTGTTCTCAAGGGTCATCAAGTAGTAAATGCTGCTTGTGTTCCTCAGAATGTTGTAAGTTCTAACTAGGACTTCCATAATTCTTGCAAGGTGGCACACTACATTTGACTCACAGGAAACTTATTCTCAGCTTGGCAGTCACACACAATTAACCTGAATATAACTTATACAGGTTTAACTTCTGTTTTATTTCTGACTGATAGGATTCACAATTGTTATGCCAACAAAATGCACAAGAAATTAAACATTTGAAATGATACCTGAAAATGTTTGCCAACCATATGTATATATATATAATGTCTGTAATAAGGAAAAGGGCAGACATTTGTTTAATAACTACAATTTCAAATAGCCCTTGGTATTCATTTTCTACTAAAACACTAACCCTCACCTCAATGTTTGTTCACTTACAGTACTATCTGTAACTGTATCTACTCTCTCTCACCAGTTTAATACTTTTACATTTCCTTTATTATTACCTTCCATTATATCCTAGTGTTTCACTTTGCTTATTTAATTACAATTGGATAAATAGAAAATAAATAGCATGGCATCTTCAGTCATATAAAAACATAAAACACACAAATTGTCCCTTTAATACTCCTAATTCCATGTATGCTTGTTATTTGCTCACTATATAAGTTTGTACATTTTTATCTTGGTTCAAATTTTTCCCTCTATATGGAAGTGCCCTTTGGTATTTCTTGGTTTTCAAGAGAGGAAAATTAATCACTACAAATTAATAAGCTAGAATTATAATTTTAATAAGTCACAAGTTAGTGTTGTTGCCTTCAGTCAAAGCTGCAGTTTACGATCATTTTGTGTGAGCAGAGGATTAGATCCCGGGCTCTGAGGTAATACAATCAACTAAGTAACATCTTGTCAAAAGCAACGGCTTCCTTTGTGTTGTCATCTCTATGTATTAATACCCCAACTGCTATAACAAATCAGAAGCATGTGTATTGGGAATATATAGACAATCTTTGGCAATATTTTTTTACTTAGACACTTCCTCACGTGCTTTACTCATCATCCACATATTCTTTTTAGTAATTCCTCAGTTACTTCTTATTATACACAGAATAAAATCCAGCCTCTGCCATTATAAGCCTAAAAAGCCATGTGTGTGTTGTTATAGTTTGTTTTGCTTGTTGATATTTTTAATTAGTTTTACCATTGATCTCCGTGAATTGACTACAATCTCCACAAAAACTAGGACTTTTCAGAGTTGATTATTGTCTTATGCCTAGTCCTAAATTAGTACCTGTTTTATGAAAAGAAAGAAAGATTGTTTACATTAAGTTAATCATCAATGTGTAGGCCAATTCAAGAGAAGATCAAGGCTCTGTTACCTTTAGGGACTGCTCATCTGTCAGAAGCAAAAACATATTAATTTGTTTGTTTTTTGGAGTGTACAGTGGAAAAAGCTGATCATGATTAAGCACATAAAGCTTATGGGTGGCTGAAAAGACACTGAGCCAGATTTTCAAAGGAATTAAGTATAAGAATGTGTGTGCTCAGTGAAGTTAAAAACATGGCTAGCATTACGGTTATAAAATCAATCTTGTGCTAATGTTCCCAAGAATCAAACAGTAGCTATTTAAGGGCACTTCTTGCAGATATTTGCTAGCATATGATAATAAATTGAGCTTTGATGACTGTATTTGCAAAAAATTTATTTAGGCAATCAATGTTATAATAACATGAAAAAAAGTGATATCACACATTAAGAAGATGGAGCTAAGCTTAAAGCTAACACACACACAAAATTTAGCTAGTTCTGATGCATGCATGAGATTGAAGTGAGAGAGACGGAAAAAAAATAAAATAAAATAAGAGGCCAGGTGTGGTGGCTCACACCTGTAATCCCAACACTTTGGGAGGCTGAGGCAGGCGGATCACAAGGTCAGGACATAGAGACCATCCTGGCTAACAGGAGAAACCCTGTCTCTACAAAAAACACAAAAAATTAGCCAGGCATAGTGGTGCGTGCCTATAGTCTCAGCTACTTGGAAGGCTGAAGCAGAAGAATAGCTTGAACCTGCGAGGCGGAGGTTGCAGTTGGCTGAAATGGTGCCACTGCACTCTAGACTGGGCGACAGAGTGAGACTCTGTCTCAAAAAAAAAAAAAAAAAAAGAAAAAGAAAAAACTTGAAGTCTAGCTTAAGAGCCCAAGAGACTATCTCTTAGAGTGGTTATGTTCACAGAATAGGAAAACCAGTTCAAGAAAGAGCCAACTTTATACAGAAGATAATTAATTTGGCTTAGAATTATTGATTTTAGGGGGAATATTCAGGTGGCAATATTCCATTGAGAACTAAAAATATTTGACTGCTCTTGGATGTTGGGCTAAAGATACACATAGCTGTCACAGCAAAATTCAAAATATGCGCTCCCCTACACTTCCCTGTAAGATTCCTGTTCCCTGGTTATTTAATGAAATGGTGATCTAGGTATTGTAGTAAAGAGTTTTGAAGACAGAATGAAGGTTGCTGCTCAGTTTCATCTTGAGATAGGAAGAATATTCTGGATTATGCCAGTAGACCTAGCATCATTACATGAGCTACTAAAAGCAGAAGTCAGAAGAGTTAGAGAAATTTAACTGAAGAGAGAGGCAGAGGAGAGTTGAGGCACAAGGGGAGGTCAGAAAGATTTGAGCCATTAGAATGACTAAATCTACTGTTGCTGACTTTGAATATGAAGGAAGAAGATCATATTACAAAGAATGAGAAAGGCCTCTAAAAGATGAAAGTGACCCTACCCAACAGCTAGTACGGAAATGAGAACCTCAGTCCTACAATTGCATGGAACTGAATTCTGACAACAAACTAAATACGCTTAGAAGCTGTTTTATCCCAGAGCTTCCAGGAAAAAAACAACGATGCTGACACATTGATTTTGTGAAGTCAAGAGCAAAGAACAAGCTGATCCACATTATGCTTAGATTCCTGACCTACAGAACTCTGAGACAATAAAATTGTGTTGTTTTAATCCCCTAAATTTGTAGTAATTTATTAAGGCAGCAATAGGAAATTAATAAGATTGTTAACACAGAACTAATTCAATGAAGATCACTGAAGTGATAATGTAACTGAAGCACATAGAAAAGAGAGAAGAATTTATTGCTTAAAATTAAGTTTTTCTGGGTGCAACGGCTCATGCCTGTAATCCCATCTGCTTGGGAGGCTGAGGTGGGGAGAATCACCCGAGCCAAGGAGTTCCAAGCTGCAGTGAGCCACATTTGTGCCACTGCACTTCAGCTTAGGTAACAGAGATCCTGTCTCTAAAATAATAATCACAATAAGCTTTGGAATAAAGTGAGAAGATGATGGAAGAGAGTGGGGTCAGTAAAGCCAAACCAAGCAAGATGCAGACTAGGGAATGCATGGGCAATCAGTGAACGAAAGGGCATTTGACAATTATAGGAACTCTTCAGGGTCATCAAATAGAGTTAAAACTGCAGTGAATGATCAATAAGTTCAATTCTACAGAAAAGTCAAATAAATAAGATTGAAGAAAAGATCACTATTTGAGGAAATAATTGGAAGTAGAAATCATATTTCAGGAATAAGAAGCGGGTGGCAAGAAAATGGTTCTGACAAGTGTAGAATGCTTTGGAGTTTAGATGTGAATTTTATAAAACGGTGAGTTTGAAAAAGCAACGACTTAAGTAAAAACTGAAATAAACATAATTTTAGTACAAAAGATGACCATTCTTAAAGAAATGTCAATTTTAATTATTAAATGTTTACATTATGCTTTTTATTAGCACATTAGGTGAAAGTGAAACCTGTTAATTCTTACGTGCTCACACATGTACAGGAGGAAGCATAACAGAGGGAACAGATACTGGGACTAACCTGGACTTTTCAATCTGAGCAAGTTCCTTAAGGTCCCTACGTTTCAGCTTTCTCAGCAAATATATAACACTAATGATATGTGCTTCATAAGCTTGTCATGACAATTACATGAGAAAAGATGTGCAAGTCACTTAGCATAGATTCAACAATCTAAGTCAACTGCAAAAGTCTCAAACTGAATACCACTTACATAGTAAGGGAAGTCCTAATGTCTGTCCAAGAAGGAATTTGAGAATAGGGAATATTAAAGCAGTCTACAACTGGATAGAAAGAAAATGTTCGGTCTGGATAGCTCCCCTACTCTTCTAATATTACCTAATAAATAAATGGGGATACTCCTCCTGAAGCACCATGTCATAACCACCAGCTATGCTGATCCATATTTACATTCATTCCTTTTCTTTCCTTCTTTTTGGTTATGTGAGCAAGCTTTCTCTTCATAAAGGGTGGCCTTGAGTGACTGCATAGTTTGATATATGTAATTTCAATGGGTTCCATTTGCATCAAAATCTAAGTAAATGGCCTTCCCTGGAGTTGTGCTGCTATATCTTGCCAAATTGCCTTCACATTTCACATTACAACACTACCTCTTACATTATGGTGTACTTCAAATTAGTTAAAATTCAGTCCTAGGCACCTGAATTAAATTTGAGAGACTCTGGTTTCTTGATAAGATGTAATAAAAAGCTTTTTCATTAGTTGGTAATTTATACAATTTAAATCTCCTGGAATTAGTTTAAAAAATTAAAACTACACGCAGGGAAAGCCTCTTTTAGAAACCATCATTGTGGAGCCCACAGATGGACAAATAATGAGCACGTACCTAAATGAAACTCATATCATCATATGATAAGGTCTACATTGTGAATATATCAATGACTATATTTCAAAATGTTGAGTAGTTATAAAAATATATATTTCCTGAAAGATGTTAGCTTTTTGCTATATACTATCAAAAAACCTCCATTAACATTGTGATAACTCTGTAACACATTTAAAATTAAATAGTGATGACATATTTCAAGTATTTTCTTAAAAAGATTATTTATTTGATTTCAGATATTCTTGGTCTAAATTATCTACTCAGGTTTTCATTCTGTAGGATATCATTTAGGGTTTACTATTAAAATATCACTCTTTGATTAAGAAAGAGTTTCCAGGCCAAGCGCGGTGACTCACACCTGTAATCCCAGCACTTTGGGAGGCCAAGGCGGGTGGATCACAAGGTCAGGAGATGAAGACCATCCTGGCTAACATGGTGAAACCCTGTCTCTACTAAAAATAAAAAAATTTAAAAAAAATTAGCCAGGTGTGGTGGTGGGAGCCTGTAGTCCCAGCTACTTGGGAGGCTGAGGCAGGAGAATGGCATGAACCCGGGAGGCGGAGCTTGGTCCAGTGAGCCGAGATCGCTCCACTGCACTCCAGCCTGAGCAACAGAGCAAGACTCTGTCTCAAAAAGAAAGAAAGAAAGAAAGAAAGAAAGAAAGAAAGAAAGAAAGAAAGAAAGAAAGAAAGAAAGAAAGAAAGAAAGAAAGAAAGAAAGAAAGAAAGAAAGAGTTTTAAGTAAGAGGAAGTTTATGCTATTGTTTTGTTTTGTTTTTAGGTTATCTTTTATTGAATATATATACACTAAATTAGATTATCCAAAATATGTGCACTATATTGTACCAATTTAAGCTACAATTAACCCTATATGAAAGAAACTGCTTTTGCAAAAATTATAACAGTGAGAAAAATCTGACATAGAAGATTACGACGGTGAAATAAATATGACCTAACCTCCATCTTGCTTTTAATTCCAAGCTTCCCTTGTTCATTTCTCGGCAGTGGCCAATGTAATTATAGGATGAATTTAGTTTATTGTTTAACTTTGAAACAAAGATGATAATAACTTCTTCCTGAAATAAAAACCCTCCTACCCTGGAGACCAGACTGCCTTTGTAAAACTAATAAGTTAGCCACAAGATTAGAAATTATGGCTCAGGAGTCACATAGCCAGAGGTCACAACATTTATAATCTCCCCAATTGCTCCTATAGATAAAATTCCTGTTGTAAAATGTCAGATGGATGTTTGAAGTATTTTTCAGACCCTGCATTCTTATGGACCAGCTGGCACCACCCAGATTGGTAAACTGAGTTATCTGGTGTTTGGTCCTTACCCAGGAACTAAGTCAGGACAAGGAGACAAGCTCTGACATTCTATGATTTCATCCCCAACCCAACCAATCAGCATTTCCCATTCCCTAGTCCCCTGCCTGCCAAACTGCCCTTAAAAAAACCCTAGCCTCCTAATTTTCAGGGAGAGTGATTTGAGTATAAAACTCAGGTCTTCTGTTTAGCCAGCTCTGTGTTTATTAAACTCTTTCGCAATTGCAAGAACACCATCTCAGTAAATTGGCTTTATCTGTATAACGGATAAGAACCCATCAAAACATGAATTTTATTTAAGCAATTATGAATGTCAGTTGCCTAGTTTAGCAACTGTGATTGTTTGTATGCCATTGAACCTTCTGGTATTCTGCTGTTTCTAGAATTTTAACAACTCATATTACAATTTTTTTTGGGGGGGAAGGGTAAGAATATATTAGTTCAGTATTGCTTTATCTTACTGTTTAAGGCATCAAAATCCAGAGAGAAACTTTATAGATTCTCCATAGTTTCTACAAAGACATGAACTGATTAATTAAAGTCTCTATATTTCATTGTTTTTATCTATATATGTAATTATTGTACTGCACTGATAAAAGGAGGAAATAATTCAATGTATTTTAAAGTAACTGGCATGTAATAAAACTGTAATAAGCATTTAGGCATTTAATAATAGTAACAGTTACTTTTATTTAAAAATTGACAAAAATCTAATATAAACTCAGCTCAACTCTAGTCCTAAGAAAGCAATGCACTAAGTTCATGGTAAAAAATCAAAAAACAGAAAAAAAACAAGCGCAACATTTTATTCTGTGTAACCAGGTGCATATGCTAGACTGACCTGACATACATGTGCCACTTCCCCACAGCAAACACACAGGAGTGTTGGATAAAACATAAAAGTAAAAGTATTTACATGTATAACTGCCATTGAAGAAAGCAAGCTCATTGTTAGGTGCTATGAAAAAATAAACAATTTAAAGCTGATGTCATGAATGGAATTTCCATCATGAAATCCACTTTGTAAAGTCAACAGCATCAAAGGACTGCTCTCTACATGAAAGTAAGACAAAAATAATTATGTACTTGAACAAAAGCATCGCAAAAAATACTGTCACCTTCACAGGATTCTAAGAGTAAAAGTATAACTCATGAGATGATAAACATAAGAAGGTATCAGTTATGAATGTGAGAAGGCAGCAACAACTTTAAGTAAAGGCTAAACATAAAATTTGTTCTAGAAACAGCAAAACCAATAGGGCATGAGAAGAGGCAAATGTAAATTTATAAAAAAATATTTCACAATCCCAAAACATAGTATTCTTTCAGAAAACAAATCGTTCTTAAAATGACCTGACAATTTAAAATTTAACAACAGAAAAGTATCAGACTATCATAAGAGAGAACAGATGCATTTAAGAACAATTAGAATGATAATAATATGCATAAACATTTTAAAAGACAGTTTAAAATAAGTATGCTTACAATGCTTAAGTAATAAAATCTCATTTATAAAAATAATGTCAGATTACACTGTATGAAACAGAAAGAAAAGACAGATTAGAAAGGACCCATTTATAGCTTCTGGAAATTATAGATGTACAGAAACACATGCTTATTGTCATTAAATTTTGAAGAAAAATGCATGATAGCTTGTAAAATAGATTAGATAAGCAAAAACAGAATTACTGAATTATTTTCTCTAGCATCTGTTAGGATAATAACATTTTATAGGATCTTTTATCTCCCTTTCCTAAGTCCAATCCTGCAAAGAAAAAAAAAGGAAAAGAAAAGAAAAACTAGAGGAAATTTGAGGAGTCCTATTTTAACATAAAAACTATAAGAAACACTTAAAATAATAAAAAGTAGATGGGTTGTGCTTGTGTGGAGAGAATATAATAGTGTAAAGGAGAATTTAGTATCAATAAAAATATACTGCAAAATTAAAAATACAATAGATGAAGATAGTCTATTTGCTAAAAATAGAACAATTTTAAGAAGTTATAATAATTATAAATACATATGCAACTAACATTACAGCCTTGAATTATTTAAAAATACTGATATATTGAAACAGACAAACCAATAATTTTAAATGAAAAATTTACATTAATCTGGAAACCTGATATATTAAGAAGAAAAATTAGTAAAAAACATAGAAATAACAAAATCAAAAAGTAATAAAGAAATAGAAATTGAATACCATGAGCACTAATATACTTATGCATACATGTATTTTATGGTGTTTATACATATGTTATGAACTATATATGTACATATAAACGCACACATTCACAAAAGTCATGATGAATAAAGGCAATCAAAGGACCCAAAATAATTTTAATAAAGCAGCATTATGCAGAATGTTATAAAAAGAAACAAATGATAAAAACAAAACTGAAGAAAGTAAAAAGTCCTTGAAATTTAAAAGCTCTACATTAACCTATTTGTACAAAAATAATGAAAGAAATAAAAAATATTTTAAACTGAGTCACAGTAAAATGACTAACACACTAAATTTGTGAGTCAGAGTTAAAGAAATGCATGGAGAAAACTTCATACTCTCCAATAGATTTATCAGAATATAAAGAATGAAACAAATGAACTTACTGTTCAATTTAAGAATCTAGAAAAAAGCCGGGCACTGTGACTCACACCTGTAATCCTAGCAATTTGGGAGGCCAAGGCAGGTTGATCACTTGATGTCAGGAGTTCTATACCAGCCTGACCAACATGGTGAAACCCCATCATGACTAAAAATACAAAATTAACTGGGCGTGGTGGCACATGCCTGTAATCGCAGCTACTGGGGAAGCTGAGGCAGGAGAATTGTTTGAACCTGGGAGGCGAAGATTGCAGTGAGCTGAGATAGTTCCATTGCACTCCAGTCTGGGAAACAAGAGCAAAACTGTGTCTCAAAATAAATTAATAAATAAATAACAACAACAACAACAAAGAATCTGGAAGGAGAGCAACAGAAACAAAAAATAAAAGTAAGAAGAAAAGGGAAAAGGAGAAAGAGGTAGAGGGCAGAGATAGAGAAAGAAATAAAAACTTCTAGCCAGATATACATAAATCCTCAGACTTGTACCTCAGTTCCTTCTACCCAGCACATCACGCCCTGCTTTCATAAAAAACAGAACTACAAGACATATTCAAAAACAAAAAAGAGACAGAGCAAGCATCTGACTCAGACTCAGGTATGACAATTATTTTGAAATTATCAAACCATGAAAAGAAAAATGTTAGTTAACATTCAATAGTGTGATATTTATTTTTTCCCAAAATTCACAAGCTGAATTTTTTACCTCCAAGTCATAGTATTCAGAGATGGGGCCTTTGGTAGGTAGATTGTGAGGTTTGAGTCCTCAAAAAGTGGAATCAGTGCCCTTAACAAAGAGGCCCAAGAGAGACCCTTTGCCCCTTCTACCATGTGAGGTTAGAGTGAGAAGATGACTGTGAGAAGGCAGGACCTCATCAGACAGTCAATCTGCCTATACTTTGATCTTGGACTCCCCAACCCCCAGAACTGTAAGAAACACATTTCTACTCTTTATAAGCCTCTCAGCCTATGATATTTTGTTATAGCAGCCCAAATGGTCTAAGGAAGAATAAATGAAGGTAAGATGAAATATTTTATTTTTCTTTTATTTTTCTTATTCTTAGTTGATAAGAAAAATAAAATTGATCTGTGTCTATTCTTTCACCATTATCACACTACCTTCAACAATGCTAATTAATTGTAAGACCTGAAGCAGGTAGTATCAGTCCTTTGAATTTGTTCTCCTTTAATACTATGCTGGCTATTTAGGTTCTTTTTCTTTTCCATATATGCTTTAGAATCAGTTTGTCAACATGCACAAAATAGTAACTCAATTACTTTCTTATATTCCAGCAATGAATTGGAATTTGGAATTAAAAGCACAATACCCTTTACATTAGCTTCAATAAAATAAAATAATTAGGTATAAATTTAACAAATATATACAGGATGTATCTGAGAAAAAACTACAAAACTCTGATGTAAGAAATCAAAGATCAAAGTAAATGGAGAAAAAGATACATAAATAGGAAAATTTGATGTTGTCAACATGTCAGTTCTTCACAACTTGATCTATAGATTTAACACAGTCCCAATGAAAACCCAAGCAAGTTATTTTGTGCACACTGAAAACCTGATTCTAAAGAATATGTAAAAAACCAAAAGACTCTAAGTAACCAGCATAATATTAAAGGAGAACAAATTCAAAGACTGATATTACCTACTTCAAGTCTTACAATTCAGTAGCAATATTGAAGATAGTGTGATACTGGTTTAAGAATAGACACATGGATCAATAGAACTGATTAGGGAGCCCAGAAAAAGTCTCCCACAAATTAGCCACTAATCTTTTACAAAAGAGAAAAGACAATTCAATGAAGAATGGATAGTTGCTTTGATCGAACTGTGTCCAACCTAAATGTGTACGTTGAGGCCTAACTGCCCATGTGACTCTATTGGTAATAAGACCTTTAAGGAGGCAATTTAAAGTCACATAAGGTCATAAGGGTAGAGTTCTGATAGGATGAGATTCCTTTTCTTGTAAGAAAAGACACCAGGGAGTTTGCATGCTCTCTCTCTTTCTCTCTCTCTGCCTCTCAGTACGTGCAGAGAAGAGGTCATGTGAACACACGGCAAGAGCTGGTAACTTACAGGAAATGAGGCCTGACCTGAAACCAACCATGCTGGCACCGTAAACTTGGAATTCTATTCTCTAGAACTATGAGGAAAACAAACATCTTTTGTTTAAGCTACCCAGTCTGTGGTATTTTGTTATGGCAGCCCTAGCTGACTAAGACAGTAGTCTTTTCAGTGAATCAATGAATAATGCTGGGAAAACTGAGAATCCATAAGCGCACACACACACACACACACACACACACACACACACACAAAGATGCTAAACACAAACCTTACAAATTTCACAGAAATTAATTCCAAAAGGATTGTAGACCTAAAGTCAAATGGAAACCTACAAAATTCCTATAAGATAATGTAGGAGAAAATATGGATGACTTAGTTTGTTGAAGATGTTTTAAACATAACACCAAAAGCACAATCCATGAAAAGCTGGATCTCATTAAATTAAAAACTTCCTGTTCTACAAAGACACTATTAAAAGAATAAAAAGATAACTCATAGGCAGAAAGAAAACCTTTGCAAAACAAATATTTGATAAAAGACTGGTATCCAAAACATACAAATATTTTTTTTTAAATCAACAATAAGAAAATAAACAATCCAATTAAAAAAATGTAGAAAAGATCTGCATAGACATCCCACCAAAAATATATACTAATGGCAAATAAGCACATGAAAAGACATTCAACATCATGTGCCATTAAGGAACTGCAAATTGAACTAACGATGACCACTATCTACCTATTAAAATAGCTACAATCTAAAACACTGGCAACAACAAACACTGGCAACAGCAAACACTAGCAAGTAGGTGAAGCAACAGCTCTTATTTATTGCTGTCAACAGTGCCCAATACTGATACATAGAAACACATTTTGACAGTTTCTTATCAAACTAAACATACTCTTTTCATATGATCTCACAATCATACTCCTTGTTATTTATTTAAATGAGTTCAAAACTTTATGTCCACACAAAGACCTGAAAATGATTGTTTACAGCAGCTTTGTTCATAATTGGCAAAACTCAGAAGAAACCTAAATATCCTTCAATAGGTGAACAGATAAACGGTGGTTAAACCACATAATGGAATATTGTCAGTGATGATAAGAAATGTGCTATGTGTATTGTTACAAGAAAGAAGCCAATCTAAAAATGCTACCTACTGTATGACTGCAAATGTGTACCGCATTCAGGAACAGGCAACTACAAAGACGTGAAAAGATTAGTGGCTAGCAGGGGTTCTGGCTGGGGACAGTGAGAGGCATGAGTAGGTGATTTCTAGGGTAATGCTACTCTTCCTCATGAGATAGTAATAATGAATAAATGTCATTACACACTTGTCAAAACCTATAGAATGTGTAACACAAAATGATACCTCATGTAAACTATGAACTTTAGCTAATAACAAGGTATGTATATTTACTCATTAATTGTAACAAACATACCACACTAATGAAAAAATATTAATAATATAAGAAACTTTGTGTGTTGGGGGGAGAGAAGTGAGGTTATATGAGAACTATTTATATATTTTGTTAAATTCTTCTGTAAACTGTAAATATATTGTCTATAAATTAAAATAATTAATTTGAACTTAAGAATGGCTCATATAAAATATTAAAAAAAGATATTGTGCCATTAATTTAGGAATAAAATGAACTTTATTCTCTGCATGTGATATCAAAAAAGTACAATGATATCCTCAATGAATAGGTTAAACAAGTTATGAGGTATAGATTGAAACAGACTTAGTAAATGGTAAAATAGGCGAGAAAGTTACTCAGTACTCAGAATGAAGCACAAATGTATGAAGAGATTAAGAGCTGAAGGGTAGAATATTAAAGATCATTCTATGCTTAGTTACATTCACATATGGAGAGTATCAATAATATAGAAGTGAGATATTGTTGCCAAGATAATGGTAGACATTTTCTAATATGGAGGCTCTGATTACTGGTAGTGGAGGATCATACTAAAAATGAGAGAGAAAGATAAAACAGAGGAGCTACACTGAAATAAACTGAAAGCAAGATCACATTGGCAAGAATAAATGCCAAAGATAATGGAATAATTTTTAAAAGATTGAGAGATAATAAATTATAGTCAGCCTAAACATTCTATAACCAAAATGATCACTTATGGTTCCAGGATGAATTAATGATATTTTGAAAGATACAAGAAAATGGCCGGGTGCGGTGACTCACGCCTGTAATCCCAGCACTTTGGGAGGCCGAGGCGGGCGGATCATGAGGTGATGGAGACCATCCTGTCTAACATGATGAAACCCTGTCTCTACTAAAAATACAAAAAAAAAAAAAAAAATTAGCCGGGTGTGGTGGTGGGCGCCTGTAGTCCCAGCCACTTGGGAGGCTGAGGCAGGAGAATGGTGTGAACCTGGGAGGCGGAGCTTGCAGTGAGCCGAGATTGCACCACTGCACTCCAGCCTGGGCGACAGAGCAAGACTCTGTCTCAAAATAAATACATTAATTAAATTAAATTTTAAAAAGATACAAGGAATGAATTAACTACTCAGAATCTTCTGCTGCTAGAATTAAATACTATGTTTCAGTAAAAAGAAATTAAATTAGTAAAAATAAATAAGATTCAATAAACTAGTAAAACTAAATTAAGTCATTCAAATGACTTAATTTGAGGGAAGGAGTTGTTAAAAAATGAGAAACCTAAACTTCCGAAAATGTTGACATGAAAAACTAGACTGGTAGTATCAGAGTTCAAAGACATTGACTACACTTAGACTTTGTCATGTCAAGGAAACATGTTAAAAATGTAACTAGAATTACTAAAGAGTAAAAATAAAATTTTAGCCAATGCACAAGTAACAGGAAAAACCAAAGAGCATAACTGAGCAAACAGAAATCAAAAAAGAAAAAGAAAAAAGACACAAAGAAAAGGCATTTTAAAAATCACAGAATAAGAGACCGGGAATAAATCTAAATATACCCATAAACATAGTAAGTGTGGTAGATTACATTATTGCTCAAAATATTTTCTTCCCCTTCCCACTGACATCAGCCCTGGCCATATTATTTGATGAGTAACACAAAGGATTAAATTGTCAAGTCAAACTCAAATAAGTCAGACATCATACCCAATATTAAGTTCTACTAGTAATTTCAAAGATATAAACATTAAAGGGGCTCAGGTAAAGCAGAGAGAGGTCAAGGACATGCTGAGCAGCTCCCTAGGTGCTTCCTTCCCATATCAGACATGCATTCCTGGTTAAGAATAAGTAAGTCTCTAAACGAGGTACGTAAGTTATTACTCCAGACATCAGGGAGTATTTTGTTTATGAAATATCTCCCATTTATCACTAGCTGGTTATTATATTTTCCAGGGATATTTTCCTCCTAAATCTATAGATTCTGGTTTTATTTTCTATAAACCATCCTTAATGAAGGACATCCCATTACAAACTTTCTCTAGATAAGGACTCCACTCCTAGTAAATATTGTCCATGTATTTACCAAGAGGTCTAGTTATGATGTTGTCAAGGAGATATGACTGGGTACCTCCACTTGGTAAACAGAGTAATTAATCACAGACTAGACATTTTAGCACCTTCCTCAATATTTATGCTGTTTTTTGTGAGATTATATTTTCCTATTTCACTGAATTCAGAACTGTCAATGTGCCTTGCTTTGGCCAATAAAATGGGGATGAAAGTGAAGCATATCTCAGCAAAGTTTAAAGATCCAGCTTGTGATATGCTTTTTTTCCACTCTGCTAAGAATATAGCAATGTCCCAGGTAAAGGTTACTCTACCTTCCTTGGTCTCAAGTGAAAAAGACATGATAGACACTTAAAGTGTGCAAGAATTTAACTCTGCTCTAAGTCACTGAGCAGGTTGTTTGTCACTGCATCTGATTAGAAAGAGTGAACCAGAGAAAAATCTTAGCATGCTAGAGCCTATGGGGGAAGACTGAGAGAAAGCCTTCTTGGTCACAAAACTCCAAAAATATTATTTTATCTCATGTAATGTTAATTTTTTTCTGAATTATGCTATAATGCATCTTGGTTATACTCAGAATGTCAGTAAACTAGTATATTGATAGTATCATGAAGATAATAGTATAGCCTAAAAATGATTTGTTGGGCAATAAATATTTATTATAAAGCCACTATTATTTTGATAAGATGATTAATACCAAATATTTAAGCTCTTGCATGTGAATCTATAAAAATCCATAGAAACAAATCAATATGTATTAAAACTGATAAAATTCCCATAAACACAAAAAGATGGCTCTTGAATGTTCAACCTATTTACTTTTTTCTTTACTTATATAACCTTATTTTTAAAGTTTGATGGTATAATTTGTATTTCTATTTCATTTATAATAGAAGCTTTAAGATATTTTAGAAATAACTGTTTTAGATGTATTAATTTTAAATATATATTTAAAACATATAGATTAAATATACATACATTTAGATTTATAGATTTTAAAATATATATTTTGTTATATTAATATAGTAGTATGATATATAGTTACATATTATATTTATATACACATTTATTTCAAGTTTTATTTTAGACACAGGGGGTATGTGTGCAGGTTTGTTACATAGTTATATTGTACCCAGGTAGCGAGTATAGTCCCCAATACATAGTTTTTTGATCCATTCCCCCCTGCATTCCTCTCCTCTCTAGTAGTCCACAGTGTCCATTGTTCTCATGTTTACGTCCATGTCCATAGGTGCTCAATGTATAGCTCCCACTTAAAAGTCAGAAGATGTAGTATTTGATTTTCTGTTCCTGCATTAATAGCTTAGGATTATGGCCTCCAGTTGTATCCATGTTGCTGAACAGGTTATGATTTCACTCTCTTTTTTTTTTTTGTCTGCATAGTATGCTATGGTATAAACGTACACATTTACTTTACCCAGTCCTCCATTGATGGGCACCTGGGTTGATTCCATGTCTTTGTTATGGTGAATAGTGTGGTGATAAACATAGGATTGTATGTGTCTTTTTAGTACAAATATCTATTTCCCTTTGGGTATATACACAGTGATGGGATTGCTGGATTGAATGGGAACTCTGAATGGTAGTTCTTTGAGAAATCTCCAAAGTGCTTTCCACAGTCCTGAACTAATTTACATTCCCACCAACAGTGTATAGGTGTTCCCTTTTCTTTGCAGCTTTGCCAGTATCTGCTGCTTTTTGATGTTTTAATAATAGTCATTCTGACTGGTGTGAAATGTTGTCTTGTGGTTTCGATTTGCATTTCTCCAATGATTAGGGAAGATAAAGATGTTTTCAACAGTGTTTGCCATTTATTTTCTTTTTTAAAATTATACTTTAAGTTCTGGGTTACATGTGCAGAACATGCAGTTTTGTTACACAGGTATACACGTGCCATGGTGGTTTGCTGCACCCATCAACCCGTCACCTTCATTAAGTACTTCTCCTAATGCTATCGCTCCCCTAGCCCCCTACCGCTCGACTATGTCTTCTTTTCAGAAGTGTCTGTTCATGTCCTTTGTCCGTTTTTTAATGGGGTTATTTGTTTTCTGTTTGTTCATTTATTAAGTTTCTTATAGATTCTGAATGTTATATATACCTTTGTCAGATACATAGTAAATATTTTCTCCCATTCTCTAGGTTTTCTGTTTACTTCGATGGTATCTTTTCCTGTGTAGAAGCTCCTTAGTTTTATTATCCCCTACTTGTCAAATTTTGCTTTTGGAGACTTAGCCAATTTTTTTTTTTTTTTTTTTTTTTTTTTTTTGCCCAAGTCCATATTAACAGTACTGTTTCCTAGGCTTTCTTCTAGGACATTTATAGTTTGAGGTCTTATATTTAAATATTTAATCCATCTCAAATTAACACTTCTATGTGGTAAAAGGTGAGGGCCCGGTTTCATTCTTCTGCATATGACTAGCCAGCTATCCCAGCACCATTTATTGAATAGGGAATCCTTGCCCCTTTGCTTGTTTTTGTTAGCCTTATCAAAGATCAGATGTTTACAAGTGTGAAGATTTATTTCTGAGTTTCTTATTCTGTTTCATTAGTCTATGGGTCTGTTTTTGTACCAGTACTGTGCTGTTTTGGTTACTATTGCCTTATAATAAAGTTTGAAGTTGGGTATTGTGATGCCTCCAGCTTTGTTCTTTTTGCTTAGAATTGCTTTGACTATTTGAGCTCTAAGGCCCATATGAAACTTAGAATAACTTTTTTCTAATTCTGTCAAGAATGACATTGGTAGTTTGATAAAAGTAGTGTTGCATCTGTAAATTGCTTTGGGCAGTATGGCTACTTTAATAATGTTGATTCTTCCAATACATGAGCCATGCTATGTTTTTCTACTTATTTGAGTTAACTCTGATTTCTTTCAGCAGCGTTTTTTAGTTCTCCTTGTAGAGATCTTTCACCTCCTTGGGTGGCTGTATTCCTAGGTATTTCATTTTCTTTGTTGCTATTGTCAATGGGATTGTGTTTTTGACTTGCCTCTCATCCTGGGCATTATTGATATATAGAAATGCTACTGATTTTTGTACATTAATTTGTATCCTGAAACCTTACTAAAATTGTTTATCAGCTCTAGGAGTCTGTTGGTAGATAATTTAGGGTTTTATAGGTATAGAATTATATTCTCAGTGAACAGAGATAGTTTGATTTTTTCTTTTCTCTTTGGATGCTTTTTATTTCTTCCTTTAGCCTGACTGCCCTGGCTAGGACTTCCAGTACTATGTTGAATAAGAGTGGTGAAAGTGGGTATCCTTTCTTGTTCTAGTTCTCAAAGGGAACTTTTGCCTGTTTAGCATGATGTTGCCTATGGGTTTGTCATAGATGGCTCATTATTTTGAGGTATATTCCTTTGATGCCTTGTTTTTTGAAGGTTTTAATTATGAAGAAACGTTGGATTTTATTGGAAGCTTTTTCTGCATCTATTGAGTGATCATATGGTTTTATTTTTAATTCTGTTTAAGGGGTTAATCACAATTATTGATTTGTGTGTGGAACCAGCCTTCCATCCCACAAATAAAGCCTAGTTAATCATGGTATATTAACTTTTTGATGTGCCGCTATATTCAATTTGCTAGTATTTTATTGAGGATTTTTGCATCTATGTTCATCAGGGATATTGACATGAAGTTTTCTTTTCTGTGTTGTGTCTCTGCCAGATTTTGGTATGTGGTTGATGCTAGTCTCATAGAATGAGTTAAGGAGGAGCCCCTCCTCCTCAACTTTTTTGGAACACGTTCAGTAGGATTGGGTACCAGTTCTTATTTGTACATCTGATAAAATTCAGCTATGAATCCATCTGGTCCAGGGAATTTTTGTTGTTGTTGTTGGTAGGTGTTTTATTACTGAATCAATTTCAGAGCTCGATATTGGTCTATTTGGGGTTTCAACCTCTTATTGATTCAATATGGGGAGACTGTGTGTTTCCAGGAATTTATCCATTTCCTCTATATTTTCTAATTTGCATGCACAGAGTTGTTCATAGTATTTTCTGAGGATCTTTGTATTTATGTGGGATCAGTTGTAATATTATGTTTATAATTTCTGATTTACTTATTTTTATTTTCTCTTTTCTCTTTATTAATCTAGCTAGCAGTCTATCAATCTTGTTTTTGCAAAGAACAAACTATTGGTTTCATTGATTTTTTAATAGATTTCTGCATCTCAATTTCATTGAGTTCTTCTAAAATTCTAGTTATTTATTTTCTTCTGCTAGTATTGGGGTTGTTTTATTCTTTTTATTCTAATTCTTTTGTTTTGTTTTGTCTTTTGAGACGGAGTCTCGCTCTGTCGCCCAGGCTGGAGTGCAGTGGCCGGATCTCAGCTCACTGCAAGCTCCGCCTCCCGGGTTTATGCCATTCTCCTGCCTCAGCCTCCTGAGTAGCTGACACTACAGGCGCCCGCTACTTCGCCCGGCTAGTTTTTTGTATTTTTTAGTAGAGACGGGGTTTCACCGTGTTAGCCAGGATGGTCTCGATCTCCTGACCTCATGATCCGCCCGTCTCAGCCTCCCAAAGTGCTGGGATTACAGGCTTGAGCCACCGCGCCCGGCCTCTAATTCTTTTAAGTGCAAAATTAGATTGTTTATTTGAGATCTTTCTAACTTCTCGATAAAGGGTTTTAGGCTATAAACTTTGCTCTAAACACCACGTTAGCTACATCTCAGATTTGTGTAAGCCATGTCTGCATTTTCATTAATTTCATTTTTTAAGCTTCTACCTTAATTTTGAGTTTACCCATGAGTTATTCAGGAGCAGGTTGTTTGATTTCCATAAATGTGTGCAGTTTTGAGAGTTCTTCTTGAAACTGATTTCTATTTCAATTGCACTGTGGTCCAAGAGTATACTTTGTATGATTTTAGTTTTTCTGAATCTATTGATACTTGCTTTTTGACCAATCAATATGTTCTATGCACCAATGAGAAGGATGTATATTCTGTGATTATTGGATGGTCTGTAGATGTCTATTAGGTCCAATTGATCAAGTGTTGAGTTTAAGTCTAGAATTTAGAATTTCTTTTAAACCTATTTCTTTGCTTTGGAGACAAATGGGCACCAACAGTGAACAACTATTCTTTCATACTAAATTCTTTGGTTTTCCATGGGAAATGTTCTGATGTATCTATTCAAGTTGAAAGGAGATCTTTTTGATTTCTTACATGAAATCTTGACTCTACATGACCACTCTCGTGGAAAGGATGGGCCTTGACGTGTATTTATATTACAGATGTAATTTGTTTCCAAAATCTAACCATCTTCTTTAAGGCAAGTTTATGCCACCATCGCAAGAATACAACTACGTGTAGAAAATAATTGCAAAAATGAAAATGGAGTTTTTCCTCTTAAAATTAAGCTTGACTTAACTTAGTCACAAAAAAACCAAAATACTATTGTCTAAGAATAAATGCTTTTTTAATACATAATTATATGAAAAAAGAATTGGTGTCTATTCTTCACAATTATCAATAAGCAAGGCCTATATTATTTTTCTGATTTGTCTGCTTTCTTTAAATGATGGCATCTACCTTATAGCCCAGACTAGCTTTTCCAGCTGCAGCTGTCACATCTGCCTTATAACCAGAAGGAAGAAAAGACAGAAGAAGGACATTTCTCCTCCTTTTAAGTGTATTTCCTAGAAGTTAAATGCACCTTTTCTTCTGTTTATATACCATTGATCAGAACAAATAGAAAATCTAGTTGCAAGGGAGGCTGGAAATACAGATTCTATACTGTGTAACCACACATACAGCTATGCTTAGGGAGATCAATTGCCGAAGAAAAAGAAAAGAATATGTGAAGAGAAAACACTGGCTCATTTGACTTTGAGAATTTGCACCATTTCTTTGTCCAAATAACCTCACCAGAAAAAAAAAAATCTACTAAAATTATTTTGAACGTTAAAAGAGACTCTCTTAAATTTACAGCACTTTTTTGATACTGTTAAGTCATATATGGCTTTAATTGTACAATTAATTTGTAATGAGTATGTCTTATTGACATCTCAGTGTCTATTGGTATATTCAATAGTAAGCAAGTTAAGAAAATGTCTTCTTTACTTACCGTGCATTCAATAATAATGAATACATTTTCAACATTATTCACAAATTGCAGTAACTTAATGATGAATTATCATAACACATTCCTTACCTTGGCTAACGTTTACCAAACTTTCCTTTCAAACTTGTGCAATTTAGGATATTATTAGATCTGGTAACAAACATAAAGTGATGAAGGGATTCAAACTACACAGAAATGTCAGCAATAACTAAAATACTATCATTATTACAGTGCCACAATATCTCCTGGTGCCTATGCAAGTATCCCAGGTTGCCTAGTTAATAAACTTGCTCATCTTTTATGGTGTCAGAATTCAGTAAAAATATTTCTTTTCACCAAAAAAATTATCACATGTTTTAATAAACACATTTAGACGTGTCTGGCTTCATAGTGTGCGATGTCTCATCTCTCGCTTTTTAGCTTGTCAGATATTGTCACAACAGAAAAGATACAGTACTCAATTATAGCACAATAGGCTTTATGTATTTATCAAAAATAGTGCACACCCATGAAGACTTGGCAGGCCACCAAAGTGGCCTGGAAAACCTTCTGAGAACCACTAGCACCAAAAACATACAATCTCATCTGTTCTTGCAGCTAAATTTGAAAGTGGTAATACTCTATAGACATATTTTTGGTTTTTCAATATGAATGTATTTTTTATTATTCTTATTTTTTAAATTATTTACCATCTCTCTTATTATATAAGCAGTTAGCCTGTTAGTATGTTTATACATATTTTAATTTGATTGTATAAGACATTTGGCATACCTGGTGCTATATTACATGTTACATGTATGAAGCAGACACTGATAGAACTCCGATTAAGCCTTTGCATGCTGCCATTTCTATGTCTACCTGAGGGCTTTTGAATCCTATTATCTGTGTTTCTACTTCTCAGGTTTTTGGGTTTTTTTTCTGAAGCTATGGAAGGCTAATCTATCCCAGCATACAACAGGCCAGAAGTCCTGCATCCCCTGGAAACAGTCTTTAAATTGGTGATCGATGGTAATGTCTCAGCTCTCTTGATCTTTCGTTGGGATAATTTTGAAGTACATGCGTTATACCATCCTCCAGTGTTTCCCCGTAAGAATGAACTCCAGTCACCCATGTTGATTGCTGGCTAGGTCACTCACACAGTATTGGCTGCCACCCTTTCCCTGTGTCATTTTCTGCCTTTTCCCAGAAACTCTGAAAAAAAAAAAAAAATGCTGCTTACATTTGTAAGTTTTACTCGAAATTTCTCCTTAGTTTGGGGAAACCACATTAAGCCAATATGATAAATGTCTCCCTGAATTTTCCTTTGCATATATAATTTTCCTTTCTTTCTCTTAATATAATATCTCACATTCTCTTGTTTGAATTATTATGGTAACTTGTCACCTGATCTCGACTCTGATTCACAGTTGCTGGTTTTCTTCCTAAATTCCAAGGTTGAGTTTGACTCAAACCTATTCAAAAATTTTCATTGCCTACTCTCTAATGGCCCAATATGCAAAAGCTTCCAAAATTTTGCCTGGATATTTGCTTTCAACCTTGCTTTTCACTTTGTCACCCAGCTCTACTCTAGTGAGAGCAGAGAGGTAGCTGCCTGTAAACATAGCATCCCATGCTCTCTCAAGCTTCACTACTTCTACTCAAGCTGGTTCCTCTGCCTAAAACTGTGTTGTTCGATATAGTAACCATTAAATTTAAATTAAATAAGCTTTAGAATTCAGTTTTAAAGTTTCAAGTTTTTAATAGCCACAAGTGGCTCATGGCTATTCTATCAGACACTACAGATAAATAACATTTCTCTCATAGCAGAAAGTTCTATCAGACACCACTGGTCTAGAGCAACCTTGCTTTTATATTTAATGTTTAAAATACTTCTTTTTTCCCTTCTCTGTTGCATCTCAAAAGCTAACATTTTTGTGAGAAATTCTCCCAAAGTAGAATTCACTTTGTCATATGACTTTACTGATTTATTTATCTTTGCTTCATTCAATCACATGGCAGATGTCATGTATTTTACTTAAGAATATTTGTGCATATAAATCTGTTCCCACTTAGGCAGATACCTTAAACACAGGATTAGTGCATTCTCATCTTTGTGTTTCTGGAGACACTTAACACAGTGCTTTACTTATCAATAACTACTTTTTAAATTATTTTGAACCAATCAAATCAGCCTAAACTCTCTAGAAATTATATATAAAGGTTTCTTTCAAACTACTTCTTTCCAAATTCTGTATTTTTGCCATCATTATTCAGAATCTAGTCTTGTCTGTTAAGTTTTGAAAGCCTATCTAATTTTTTTTTTCCAGTGGAAAATAACTTTTATTGAGACCCCATCAGCTGCAAAATCTGTTCCTGGCATTAAGCTCCTTCTTGCTTTGCAATCTGGTCTTTTTTAGCGGTTCCATGAACACTTCCTTCTCCTACATGGTCTGGAAGTGGCCACGGCCGAACCTGGAAACAGTGTTGATGAACTTAAGGTCAGTCTTCTCCAGAGCAGGACGCTTGGTCTGCACCATCAAAGGCTTGCGGAGGTGAGCACTCACTTCTTAATTCCCACCACACAGCCCTTCAGCATGACAAAGTCGTTGGTCACTTCATTATAGTGGACCAAGCTACCCAGAGGGTTGATGCTCTTGTCAGACAAGTTGTCATCAGTGGAGGCATTGTTCTTGATCCATTTTTCATCCTTCATAAGGTAGCCCTGGCCAATTTTATAGCTCTTGTTATTCTCGTGCAGTGATGGTAGCTTTTCTGCCCAGCACATGCCACAGGGAAGGCCACACAGACAGGATGCCATGTCCCAATACAAGCAGCGTTACACAGCCTTTGGTGGGTCTTGTGGGGCAGCTTCTTTGTGTGCCAATGACTGGTGACCCCTTTTGTAGCCTTTGCACTTGGTCACCTCAATGACATCAATTACCCTGTCCTTCCCAAACAATTGGTTCACAGGTACCTGCTGCTCTAGCCTCTCACGGTCCCAGTCCAGTTTCTCAGCCACAGTGCCTCAGTTCGCCTGGATCTCCATCAGGGGTGTCTTCTCTGGCACAGAGGAAGCAGGCACATCTGAGTATGGGCAATGATAGAGATGACTTGGCAGTACATTTTCATGCTGTTGAATTCCTTCTCCAGCTGCTTGTTGCCATCCTCATTCTGCCATTTCTTATGGTAGCTGGTAAAGGTCATCTTTATAGATTATGCCAGTTCTTATAGAAGCACCTTTGCACTCATTGCTGATGTGCCCAGCAAAGACAGTCTTGAAGGTCTGGAGGCCTTGAGGGGTTTGCATATACCCACAATGCCCACAACTACCATGGGCAGTGTCTCCACAATGGTCACAGCCTCTACCACTTCCTTCTTGTTCACCTTGGATCCTGGGCTGTCAGCTTCTCACATGATGTAGGCCATGCCAGCCTTGCATCCTAGGAAGGCTGTGAGGTGGAATGGCTTGGAAGGTTCATCCTTAGGGAAGCTCTTCACCTTCCCATGAAGCCTGCTGCTGTGTTTCCAAGGCAGGAAGCCTAGAGACCTGTGCCAGGGAACAGTGAACTTCCAATGAGACAGCACACTGTCACATCCCGCTGGTCATAATTGTAAATCATAATTGTATCATCTGTCTCGATTAATTTTGTCAGTTGTAGATATAACTGGCAAAATACAAATACATGGTTTATTTTATTTCTCAGAGCACTAATTTTTTATTGCTCTCCTGGCATCTAAATATACTGCGTAAGCTTCCGGTTGCTTTTTGGGATTATAAAATCCTAGAAAATAGATGTCATATCTATATAATTAAATTTGCCTATATTCTTGCATAGAATTTTGCTTATTGATTGCTTCCTTTTGATGTTTGTTGCCACTTGCAGTACCTATTTGCAGAGAAAATCCATACATGCAAGTGGATCTGGGAGGCTTACATCGCTCTTCAATATTAGAACTATATTCTTCCATTTATCTAACTAAACATTAATAGAAGTTTTGAATTCAGTTGGCCAAAAGTAACCCTAGATTCTTTCACTGGAGATTTAAATCTTCCTTGATGTGATTCACAGACATTCTTTATGTATTGCTTCTTAACCTGTTGCACACCTAAAT